>NC_073256.2:15012500-20012500 GCF_029289425.2 Pan paniscus
TAGAAGGTGGCAGTGCAGGGGTCTAACCTGAGGACCCTATTTTCACTGCGCTTCTTCTAACTTTAAATCACTCTCACCAGTGAGTCCAGCGATGCTGTGTTTCTGCGAATGACCTTCCCAGCCGTACACAAATCGGGCGATTGATTGCTTGGTTTCTCATAAAATGGGAACATACCCTGCTACAGTGTAATGCTCTTATCTGGCTGTCAGGCACTTAGCAATGCTGTCATATTTCATCACGGTCACGACACCAGTCTTACATAATAAAAAGCTCTTTCTGCAGGAGAACATCAAAGCATACTCCCAAGAACTTTTTGAATGTGTGAGGAAAGATCTACACGGAGTAATGGGAAAAAATGCTATAATTTTATGTGGGCCAATCCAAAATGCCATGAAGCTTTTGTATGAGGACTAGCATAAAACACACTCTTCTCACTGCTGATGTCTTGGGCATTAAACTACTGCCGTCCTCTTGCAGTTTTCTGACAAGCTTTGTAGTTCTCATTAATCATGGAGCTTTGCTAACCAGACAGCAGCCATGGGCCTTCCGAGGCTCATGAAAGCAAAGGCCTCTATGCCCTTGGTTTCAAAGGAGGTTGGACATGAGCCAAAACAGAGGCCAGTGACCACCACTGTGAGCAGGGGATTCACGCAGGTGGTGTCTGGGCCAAGGAGAAAGACGTGGAAGAGAATATCCCAGTCCCCATCAGGCCTGTGACTTGCCCGGGCTGCGTGCCGTAGACGGGAGGGTGTTGAGAACTAACTGTGCGTTCTGTGAGATATGCATCCTGTAGCAGAGGGCTGACTGGCTTATTGAGGAATGTCAGAGGACTGTTTACACACTTATTTAACCATGTTTTAATTCTAAAGATTTTGGGGAAAAGGCCTAGACTCTTCAAGGAAACATAAACATCCTCAACGTCCTCCGCAGTCACTCACTAGGGGCTGCTGAAAACAGGACCAGGAACAAGGATGGAATCCTTAACTGAATGTTCCTGACAGCACAACCCGCTTTCCTGAAAGGGTTCATAGCAGACGTTAAATGGGGCGGGGGGATCACAATTATTTTAAGATACACAAGATCACAGCCTGAGGTTGTAAAGCCGTGGCCACTGTGCGTGTGTGTTGAAAGGATTCTGGCTGGAAGGGCTGAAGCCCACTTGCTTCATGCTGTCACAAGCTTGCCAGGAAGTACAATTTATCCAGGCAAAGTAAAAATGTGAACTATTTATTGTTAAAGCTGTCTCAGGAGAAAATCTCAAATAACAAGGAAAAGGCTTCGTTATAGAGCAATTGAAAAATTTACCTCACAGTGTGCCAGGAAAGAACCCTGTTTTCCGTTCTACGTAGCAGATTGGAAATCTGAGCAATGCAATAAACAGTGGTGTATAGGATATGAAAAAAGATGAGTTTCACGTTGTAGTATTTCCCAAGAGCACAGGGCAGGACAAGTTCACACCTGGGGTTAGGGGCTTTCCTCCAAGGAAATACCATTGAATTCAATGAGGATTTAAAGCAATTGCTTGCAATGTAAAGGATGAGTAAACCCCAGTCACTTCTTCGAGGACTTCATGGTTTGGGAAAGGAAGAATGTAAGCCCAGAGACTAGGACAATGCAAAGTTGAAAGGAAAACAAGGTCAAGAGGGTTCAGTGGGAGGAAGAGCTCACGTGCACATTTGGGGCTGGGAGGGATGGCTTCCCAGAGGAGTCAGTGTTTAAAAGGGACTGTGAAGGTGTTGGGCTGATTCTCATGCAACAGCCAGTGTTTGGCCTTTTTGACCCACAAGGAAACTACAGAGTAGTTTCTGCAAGGTAGATTTGAAACTCCTTGCCAGGTGCCAGGTCAGAAGGTGGCAAGGCAGGCAGGAGGAGCACACGGGGCAGCAGGAGTGTGTTGGAGGCCGAGGGCCCTGGATTCTGCCCAGGACAGGTGCAGGCAGTGGGAGGGACCTGGCCGAGAGTTCAGGGGGCACAGCACTGGGGAGGGCCCCAGTGCCAGGTCTGGGTTAATATTCTGGGCAAAGCAGTGGCACTTTAGGCTTCCTTGTAGGATATGGCAAGTTCAGGGCCGTGTTTCAGGGAAACTGAGCTTGCAACCTCCTGTCCAGGAGTGAGGATGTCTGGCTGGAAGGAGAGAGTCTGCAGCCTAGGCTTGAAGGACGAGGGGTCAGAGCACCATGAACTGGGAAGAGCTGGCCAGAAGGAAAATGGCCACAGGCCTCACCTTGTGCACTGGATCTCAGTTCACTGGATCTCAGTCTGGTGAGAGTCAGGAGTAAACAGGACTTTGGTGACCAGCGGAAACTAGGAAGGACGCAGGTGGACCTATGTTTGATAGAAAGATACTGGGCCTGTGGGTCTTAAATTGTTGCAGAGCATCCAGAGATGCTGGTCAAGAAAGAGATGGGAGCCAAGTGTGGGATCTGGGGTGCAGCACCTTTATTGACTGGATGTTTTGGACACTGAAATGTGTCCACCTCTGGGCAACTCACTAGGATTTAACAGTGAATGGATCAACCGTGGGAGCATATGCGTGATCATGGGGGGAGGGCAGGAGAGAGGCCATTTGGGAGACAGGAGGCACAGAATGACAGCCCAGGCAGAGCTCTGCAGAGCACCAGTGTTTACACGCAGGACAAAAGGACGTGGCCACAGCAGGGAAGAGGAGCAGCCGTGAAGGTGCAGGGGGAGCCGTGGTGGCAGCCGGTCTCGGGAGCCACAGAAGAAGATTCGAGTAGGAGTGAGAGAGCTGCCGTCCCTGGTTCTGCCCAACCAGTTGGGTGACCGTGGAGAATCCCATCCCTCTCCTTATCTGTGTTCCTCAAATTCAGTTATATGATCATTCAAGACGAGTTCTCAGATTTCTGAGACCCTGAACACAAATGATCAAATGAAACAGACGTGAGATTGACCTTTTTCCAAGCAAACCCGTGGGACTGGTTAATCCAATTTCCACACGAGTGTGCTTGGGCTGAGAGCTACCTTTATGTGACAGTCACCACACTGGATAACTCCTGGGCACCCATTTGTCTTTGAGATGTTCTCTGTTTTTGGTATCTGAAGGGGGTGGCTAAAACTGGGCAGGCAGCTCTTTCTTCAGCAGAAGCAAGGGTGGAAATTGGACCCCAGTGTTTCACGTCCCTGCCTTCTGGCAGCCGGCAGCCCCAGGCCAGGGATGCTCAGGTAGAAGAGGAAAGCCAGTGATCTGAGTTTATGTGGGCCCAGCCCTAGGAGTTACAGATTGTGAGGCTGCATGGAGAGGGCAGGCAAAGGTAATTACATCTGACAGTCTGTTAGTGTTGAACCACATCTCTCCTAGATTCATATGCAGAAGTCCTAGTCCCAGAGCCCCAGAAAGTGATTGTATTTGGAAATAGGGTCATTGCAGATGTAATTAGTTAAGATGAGATCATCCTGGAGTTGGCTGGGCCCTAATCCAATAAACTCTCCTTGTAAAATGGGGAAATTTGGACACAGACAGACACATGGGGGAAGGCCATGTGAGGACACAGGGAGAAGTCACCATCCACAAGCCAAGAAGAGAGGCCTCAGGAGAGCCCAGCTGTGGATTTCAAATGTCTGATTCCAACCTTGATCTGGGACTTCCAGCCTCCAGGAGGGGAGACGGTAAATGCTGTGTTTCATGCTGCCCACCTGGGTGCTTTGTTTCAGTAGCTCGAACAATCGAATGCTCTGCCCAAGTGCCAGTTGGGTGATGAAGATGACAGGGCTGGGGAGCAAGCCCAGAAGAATCGGGCCTGGGGAAGCAAAGGTGAGCTGGGCAGCTCAGAGCCGAATCTCAGTGATGCTCAAATGCTGCTCTGGAGCCTGCCGTTCACCTCACAGGTGACGGGAGGCCCCAGGAGGGGTTTGGATGGCTGCCTGCTTTAAATGTTGGAGGCCCGGTGAGTCTCCCACCCTGGACTTTGGGAAGATGCAAGATGCCTGAGGCCCCTGCTGTCAGTGCAGCCCCTGCTCACGTTGGCTAATTGGCCAGGCCTGAGCCCCACCCATGACCAGATCCCCCGGGTCCCCAGTGGGGCTTACCGAGGAGCTCAGGTTCTTACAAGTACTGGAGTTCATCACCATTTTCAATAGATTAACCCTATTTCTTAAGGGTTAGCCTGGGAATCTGATATCCTGTGGTACATGACTGCTATGGGAAAATGTATCCCAACCTGCGAGAAACTTCTGGAACAAGCTGCTTCTAGGCTGGTGCCAGCCCAGGCGCTGTGGGCCTCAGTGGAAGTGTGGCCTTGCCCGTTCATCCTCTGGGGGACCGAAGGCTCCTAGGCGTGCCCAGGGCAGAGGGCGCAGTGGATGCACAGCGCCTCACAGCCTTTCCTGGGTGTAATGGAAACACATTTCACTGAAGCATTCGGTAGGCACCGACCACCCTCGAAGTAAGGCACAAGCTGCTTCTAGGCTGGTGCCAGCCCAGGCACTGTGGGCCTCAGTGGAAGTGTGGCCTTGCCCGTTCATCCTCTGGGGGACCGAAGGCTCCTAGGCGTGCCCAGGGCAGAGGGCGCAGTGGATGCACAGCGCCTCACAGCCTTTCCTGGGTGTAATGGAAACACATTTCACTGAAGCATTCGGTAGGCACCAACCACCCTCGAAGTAAGGCATTATTTCTTACAATTATTTATGTCTTGTACTCATTCACTCTTTCCCAAATTGGCAGGCACACCCCATGGGACCTTTCAGGGCTTTGAGGGAAGAAAATGAATAACTCTTCTCCCTCCTCTGAAGCAGGAGCTCATAATAATAGGAGGGCAGGTGAAAGGAGACCCTGACGTCAGCCTCACAGCTGAGAAGGCCAGAATGGGCCAGAGGAAAAATGGGCTTTCCCCACCCCACCAACAGATGCACCAGAGTGAGCACAGATCCCATTCCCCAGGAGGCACACCCACTCCTACCCCTGCCCCGACCAGCTTGCTCCGTGCAGAGAAGCTACACACGTTGGGGAGCAGGGGACCCTGAGACTGAAGCGGGGACTAATGGCACAGTTGAGTTCACCACCCGGCGAGGGGTGAGTGAGGAATGAAGGGCCTGGGGTGTTTCTCTCCCATGTCTTACTCTGTGGGATTGCGGTGGACCCGATGTCTGTGTCCCCAAGACGCCTATGTTGAAATCCTAACCCCCAGGGTGATGGCGTGAGGAGGTGGGGCTTTTGGGAGGTGACGAGGTCCTGAAGGTGGAGCCTGTGACTAGGATTAGGGCCCTTATGCAAGATCCCCCCGAGAGCTCCCCTGGCCTTCCCACCATGCAACGACAAAGCCCCATCTAGGAACCAGGTGAACCAGAAAGCAGCCCTCACTGGAAGCCAAATCTGCCATGCGAAGGTTTTGGACTTCCAGCCTCCAGAACTGTGAGGAACAAATGTGTGCTGCTGATGAGCCCCCAGTCTGGAACGCTGTGGTGTAGCAGCTTGAATGCACCGAGTCAGGAAATAAACTGGGACTGTCTTCTCCACTGTGAAAACATGAGGAGTAGGGAATGTCTCCCAAATAAAACCCATTTCATTTACCTTAAATGGTAAGTTGAGTTCCAGTCTCTGAAATAAATGCTTATGCTGGATCCCTCAGAAGTGTTTCTAATGCCCTAAATTCATGTCATAGGACTTACATTATGACTCAGAATTGGGAATTTTTTATTTCATAAAAATGGTTGGTGGTAACTGGGTGCCATTTAGAAATATCCACAAGGCAATGAGACCAAAAGACACTTAGCATGAAATCTTTGTCCTTCTGGTTTTCAAAGCCTTGCACATGACATTTTTCTAAAACTCTCGTGAATCTGCTAGACCCTGAGTGACCGCAGACAGCTTCTGTGGGTTAGCTTCCATCAGTGATGGCAGTCGGAGGAGTTCTCGCCATGGGAAGGTCGGGTCCTGAGCGGGCCCCTCCCCTGGAAGGGAAGCAGAGGCTTTGGGAGAGACCTGGGAAGGGGCTGGGCTGCCCAGCGATGGAAGGGAGTAGGGGAGGCTGCAGAGCTGCTGAGAGGACCCTCCCGAGGGCCTGGAGGTCATCCTTTTCTGAAATCTACAGAATGTTTTCCTGTGGAGTAGTCTTTGTGCTTTTTGACTAGATGTAATCATATAAACCATGACAACCGAAATAAGAGGGTTTGCTTTCCCTATTGCCACCTTCCTTGGTATGACCTTGGGTTTTAATGGGTTTTCAGAGAGTGGGACCAAGTATTCTTCAAAAAGGACGTTCACTCCTTATGACTCCACAATTTGGGGTCTTCAAGGTCTTTTTAAAAAAACACTTTGGTTCAAAGCCCAGCCCATTCCAGGCCTTGTTTCAGACAGAGAGATGGAGAGTCAGCACACCGGTCAGGGGTCCCTGGGCCAAACTCCCCACCTTGACGTCATGCGTTACTTACGTTCCCGACACACAGCTCGAGGGAATCTGGGCACAGGAAGGAAGCTGAGTGAGAGTGGCCTTCCCGGCAAACTTCACTCCTCAGGGTTCAGTGCTGACAGCGGCCTGGCTCCATGCAGGTTTTTAAACGGAGAGACAGTGATTTAATTAAACCACTCTTCGCCCGACTCTCCTGCCAGCTTCATGATTGGATCTGCAACGTTCTCCAGCCCTGCAAGTCCAGGCCCCTCTGTTCTTTGTCTCATTTTTCACAGTCATATTCACCTCCATTAAATGTGTCACATTTCTAAATTATCTCAAGCAATAACAGTGCTGATCACATGCTTTGGACAGGGCAGTTCTCTCATTTATTTATTTATTTTTTTTTTTGGACAGGGTCTTGCTCTGTCACCCAGGCTGGAATGCAGTGGCACGATCTTGGCTCACTGCAGCCTCGGCCTCCTGGGCTCAGGTGAAACTCCTACCTCAGCCTTCCAAGTAGCTGAGACCACAGATGCACACCACCACACTCAGCTAATTTTTGTATTTTTTATAGAGACAGGGTCTCGTTATGTTGCCGAGGTTGGGCTTGAACTCCTGGGCTCAATCAGTCTGCTCACCTCAGCCTCTCAAAGTGCTGGGATTACAGATGTGAGCTGCCATGCCCAGCCTAACACTTTTATCTGTGGTTGTCCACATGACTCTCTTGTGGATATAAAGTTAACAGTCATGCAGCAAATGCTGTTTGTGGCTTCAGGCTCCTGGCCTCATGGAGACAACGGGACTCAGGCTGGGCTCTGAAGGCGTCTGGGCAACTGCTCCAGGCACATGGTCTGTGCTGCACTCCAATTTCCCCCTAAAGGATGTAGATTTGATATTAGTTCATTAAACATTTATTTATTTTTAATTATTTAATTAAATTTTTTATTCCTTAATAAGCATTGTATAGATTTAAGGTGTACAAGGTGATGTTTTGATTTACATACGTGTAGTGAACCGTTTGCCACAGTCAAGCAAATTAACACCCATCTTCCCATGTAGTTACCTGTGTGTGTGCTGGGGATGGGAGAAAGTGAGGACATTTAAGATCTCTCTTAGCAAATTTCAAGTATATAATACAGTGTTATTAGCTATCAACACCACGCTACACACATCAGGTCTCCAGGATTTATTTATCTTATAACTGAGCTTTTGTAGACTTGGGGCGTCTATCTGCCTGAGATCAGGCGGAGTTTGTCTCTCTGTGTCTGGCTTATTCCACTCAGCATCATGTCCTCCAGGCTCATCTATGTTTGTGCAAATGGCAGGACTTCCTTATTCTAAGGCGGAAGAGTGCTCCATTGTGTGTGGACCAGAATGAAGGAAATCCATCCTCAGAAGAGATGTCCACAGCCCGGTGTTGACTGCAGCACTCATCACAGTGGCCAGGATATGGAGCCAATCTAAGTGTCCATTGACAGATCAATGGGCAAAATGCTCATCAGACATTTACTGGAAAACTGTGCAGCTCTTCCCCTGGGCTGTGTTCTGTGAGGGTTTCCGCCCCCCACCATGTGTGCACCACGATGAGTCCTCTCTACCCCCGGAGACTCAGACTCAGAGGCCGTCTCCGTCATTCAGAGGCCGTCTCCGTCATGGTCTCACAACACTGCACATCAGACTCAGAGGCCATCTCTATCATGGTCTCCCAACACTGCACATCAGACTCAGAGGCCATCTCCATCATTCAGAGGCCCCCTCCATCATGGTCTCACAATACTGCACATCAGACTCAGAGGCCGTCTCCGTCATGGTCTCACAACACTGCACAGAACCCGGCCACAGCTGTGGACACTTAATATTAATTGGAGAATGAACATTGCTTAATATGTTCCCCATGATTCAGACCTGTCTGGAAAGTGGCGAGGAGGCTGAGGTGGAGCCACACGAGTTGCAGACCAAGGAGAAGTATCCAGGCAGAAGCAGCCACGCAGCTGCAATGAAGACAGAGGTGGATCCGAGACATCCGCAAAGGGCCCCTGTCATCCTAAACTGTGATTCCAGCAAAAGCAGTGAAACTTTCAAAGAGTGCAAGCCTCACGTCAAATGGGGAGTCAACTGACGGACTGGCGTTTTGGAAGAAAATGTGCAATTCTGATGACCACCATGGGTTAATATCTGCCATATATAAAGATATCTTAAAATGACCAAAAATCAAAATTGTCAAGAAACAAGAGAAAAATGTGTAAAGCATAAGCATAGGTTATTTACAGAAGGAACACACAACTAGTAATCCTATAAAAGATATGAACAAATGTTCATCCTACCTAGAATTTAGGGAAAACTCAAATTAAAATATTATCTATCAGGTTGAGAAATATTAAGAAGTGTTGTAACCTATATAGCTGCAAGACGTGAAAGAAAAAGGAAGTTCTCAAACATTCCTTGTGAAAAAACAAACTTTTGCAATCTTTTGAAAACAGTGTGGCAAGATATATTAAAATTATAAATGACATACCCTTCATACCCGTGACGTGACCCCTGATAATTTATCTCATAGAAATAAAAGCACATACGGAGATGGGCACCAAGATGCCGAGGGGCCGAGACTGCCAGCCTAGTTAACCGTAGAACTGCCCCCGATGCATCCCTCGGCCCCATCATCAGGGGAGTTTAGGGGTGGAACTGCTGGCACCAGACACTTGGGTGGCCGACTGCCCATCCATGACAGTGACAATGTCTGTGCCAGATGGTGACAACGTTCCTCCACTCCACCTTGGGGGGATGGTGCCAGTGAGGACGCTGCAGGAGAGAGTACAGGTGTCTGCAGTAAAGTCAGGCATCACATGGGCACTGTCTTAGTCCATTCATTGCTGTAACATTCAGCCATAACCTGAGTGACTTGTGCACCCATTGATTTCTCACAGTTCTGGAGGCTGGAAGTGCAAGATCAAAGCCCTGAGGGATTCGGTGTCTGGCGAGGGGTGGGTGGGGGCGGGGGCACAGATTGCTTCCTGGTTCACAGAAGACACCTTCTTACTTCTTAAGGGGGACAGGCCAAAAAGCTCCCTTGGCCTCCAATCCCACTCATCAGGGCTCCGTTCTCAGGGCGTAATCACCTCCCAAAGCCCCTGGTCCTAGTATCAGCACCTCGGGGATTTGGATTTCAACAGATCAACTTGGGGGACCCAGCATTCAGACTATGACAGCTAGAAACACAAACATACACAACACTCCTGAGCTCAGCCTTGTCTCCAGAGTTCTGCTCTTTCCAAAACTAAAGTTAGGCCCTCAGTGACTCTGTAATTCCACTCCTCTGTGGAAGTCATAGTGCCCAGATCTATTTATGCCAATAGAAATGAGACAGACAGACCCCGTCACCCAGCCCATTACTCTCACTAAGCAAGATTATTCACACTGATACATATCCTATCATTGCAGGCCATTAGCAAGGTGCATGTAATGTTCTGCATGCCCTGGGGATACTAGAAATAATGACAGTTATCAGCACTCCCTTCCTTCCAGAGCCCAAGACGCTGTCTCCAATGTCAGTCCCAATGATGGCTGAACAATGACATTGGCCGTTGTCCTGGATGCCTTCTCTGACGCCCTCTGCATGTGACCCCAGCAAATAAATCTCTGCACTCCCCTACCTCCTTAGAGAGTGGAAATCCTCATGGAGAAGCAGGCACAAGTGTGAACTGCTTATGTGAGTGGCGTCAAAAGAAGAGGAGGACTCGCAGAGGGGGAGAGAGAGAGCCAGGATGTGAGATGAACGGGTCTCTGTGTAGACTGTTGCTTGGGAAGAGTTTTTATGTTGGTTAGGATGAGAGAAACTTTATGTCGGACCTTGGCATGGTGTTCCCAAGAATAATCTCAGGACCAAATAAAAAAAAATATGAGCAAGGTCATAAACTGGCATTTCACAAAGAAAAAAATATAAATTTTCAATAAATGCGTAGAATAATACTTAAGATCATTAGTCATGAGAAAAGAAATAAAAGAAAAACAAACGTCATTGTTTCCAGTGTGACATTTAAAAAAATTATTATGACACCCCGAAAAATAGCCACATTCAAACATTTCATCCACTGTACATTCTGAGGAGGAAAAAGTTGATCCGCAATTTCCTGAGCGCTGTCAGGCAGTTATCCAAGAGTCACAGAAACATTTACAGTCATATCTGGGTTTGCTAGAAATGGGTAAGTTTTACTTTTTAAAACTGCTTTGCTGTGTGTTTCAAACTTTCTACAGTGATCATATTATACTTTTATAATCAGAAAAAAACTTTTTTAATATTTGAAATTTTCATTAAACATTAAAACGTGGGTCTTTTAGGTGGAAGCTGCCGCAGACTACGAGGTATGGAAAATGGCAGCATGTCCCCTGTAGGGACTGCCCAGTGTCAAACAATTATTTCCTCGGGGAAATGCACGTGGGAGCACCAGGCCCAGAAGGGATGGGAGGCTCACGGGATTTTGGCGGCCAGTTCTTTCTACGGAAACGGACATTGCTGGGTGTAAGAGATGATACCCAGGCACTGACTCGAGTTTCCTTACTTTCTTGCTGAAACAATTGGGAAAAAGACTAATGAGAAGATTTTCGTAGCTGCATCCAGAAATGGAAGGTTAGGAGCTCCTGGCAAGGGCTGGTTAGGGAAGCTTCCACGAAATGCCTCACCAAGGACAGTAACCCAGCAGCATGTGAAACAGGCCAAAATGTTCTTTTTTAAAAAATGGAGTATTATAGACAGGATCTCCTAATGATCATTTTGCATACCCAGGCATTTCACACAGCAGAGAATTGAGGCCCAGAGCAGTTAGGCAACTGGCCTGAAGTCACAGAGCTAATTTAATGGCAGGGCTGAGACTCAAACCCAGTTATTCTACAGGACCCCAGAGCTCCTCCTCGTTCTCTGCCTGGCCTCTGGCTGCTCTGTTATCCCTGGTTCCTGGGAATTCACTTCCTCCCCGCATCCTCATCCTGCCTGGCAGGTCCAGACCCTTAGTCTGATGTGGGCAAAGGGGTCTGAGACCCACTGGCCTTCCCCCAGCTCAGCCACTCATGGTCGTCTGAGATAGGGCAAGTGACTTGGTCTCTGACTCGGTTTCCTCATTCTTAAACTGATGATGACATGACTCAGTATTTGTGAAGACACTAGAACTCTGCCTGGTCCAGAGTCAGAGCTATATGATTGTCTGTTAAGTGAAACGAATATAAACTATATACAAAATACGGATTTGTGTGTGACGTTTCCATTTGGGGGATCATTGTGTAAATCCTTTTCCCTCACGAGATCTTTTTCCCAGTGTTTCCCAGCCCCTGTTGCTGCTGCTGAGGGTTCTGATTCCGTTCCGACTCCTCAGCCTTCCTGCCTCACCCAGGTGGACGTTACAGGTGTCAGTGACTCACTTTTCTACCAGCCAGACACTTCCATGTGCTCGGAATTCCAAGACCACACTGTGGAGAGCCGGGGGCCCCAGCATCCCTCAGATGCAGGAACGAGGGCCAGATGTGGGGCTGTGCACCCTGACCCCAAGCCCATGGTGCTCCCACAGGTTTATGGGGTCTGGAGGCTGTGATGGAAACGGGGAAGACGCTTCAGCATTGCTCAACATTGGGAAAGGGGCCCAGTGATCCGCCAGCAATGCTGAGGTGTGGGGCCCCAGAAAGGGGAGCCAGGGACAAGGGAGAGTGATGCCGAGGGAGGGATCAGCAGGTCATGCTCAATAGCTTGTCAGATGGTAGGAGAAACTCACAAAAATTAAACCTACAGTAGCCGAAAATAGAGTGGAGTGGTTAGAGGATACAGTTGAGGAAATCTCCCGGATAGTTCAACAGGGGTGGCTAACAAGAGAGAGAGGATAATAAAAATATGTCTATGTGAGGCTTACGGTGATATACATTTTACAAGTCAACTTGGTGGCGCTCCGAGTTTCCAGAATAGCTCAGCACGGGAACCTGTGGACAGAGGAGAGCAGACCCACCCTCCCCCGTACAGATGGCACCGTCCATGCCGCTGAGGGCCTGAATAGAACACAGAGGTGGAGGAGGGCTGGGTGACCGCCGGACTGCTGAGTTGGCCTCCCCCACCCCCCATCTTCTGCCATCCTCAGCTCTCTGGTTCTCAGGCCCTGGGCCAACCCCACCGGCTCTCCAGGGGCTCCAGCTGCAGACACCAGATCAAGGGGTCTCCCACCCTCCATGGTCAGGTGAGCCAGTCCCTTGCAATACATCTCTTTATCCCTCCACATCCCACTGGCTCTGCTTCTCTGAGAGCCCTGGCTACTATGGGGGATCATCAACAATCAATACAAGAAAGTTCCCCGCTCTGAAGGCCATTGCTCCCACTACGGGGCATTCATGACAATTCCGATCATCTCAGTGGCCACAGGTCAGTCCAAAAATGTGGTTTTGCCTACAAATTGGGACAGCTAGGGGAGACCAAGGGCTGAGGGGTACAAGGTGGGGCTGACGCATGAAGGAACAGCTGTGGCCTTCCTGGCCAGCGTGGGTCATTCCAGGGCAGCAGCAGAGCAGGTCTGTGTGTCCCGGCTGCCTGTCAAGCGTGCTGCATGCACGTCAGTGACCCTCTAAGACCCGTGCACATTCTACTGATCCTCTCCCTGTGTCAGCTACCAGGGGCTGGTATTTTCTATCAAGTCGTCAAATCTCTGCAAATCTAATTATCCTCCTTCAGTGTGCCGGACAGAAAGTGGTAGCGGCAAGGAGCTTTATCTTATCTTATCCACCAGGTCATGTGCAGCTTGGGTTTGAGCCTCACAGGAGAGGGATTCAGCAGTAGCGGATAAATGAGCTGTGCGTGGATTCCAGGGGCACGATAACACACTCTCTCCCGGAAGACGTGGAGTTGTTTAGGGAATTCACAGAACTGAACCGCCTGGAAGGGAACTGTGGGTCTCACTCACCACAGGCAGTCGCAGAGCTGGGAAGAGGGTGGATCCAGGCTCTGTGGGGCTGGGGGCTGAGCCAGGGCAGGAGCCTCTTTAAGAATTCACACGTCCTCACTCTTGCGTGCCAGTTAGATAATGTGAGCCTGGAGACGCAGAGCATGGAATAACAGTCATTGGAGGCTCAGAAGGGGAGGAGGGTGGGGAGGTGAGGGGGAGGATTACTTAAGGGCAGAATGTTCATTATTTGCGTGATGGTGACACTAGAAACTTCATCGCTGTGCAATATGTGCAAGTAACTGCACTTGCACCCCCTAAATTTATACAAATAAAAAATAAATACATAATAAAATGCAAAGAAAGAAGAAGAAGAATTCAGCAAAACAACACAGGCACAGCCGCTGAAGGTGAGGGACTCAGAGCTCCAGCTTCAAGAGCTTCGGGCAAATCCACCCCGGGGAGGAGCGTCCGAGGCGGCCCTCGGGCGGGAGCCTGAAAGACAGCCCGTGCCTCTGTGACCGAGCCACCGTCGGATCCGTTGTGTTTATTACCCTGACCACGCGGTCTGTGTGCGTTTACATCGGGACTGATAGAAGTTTCTTGACTGAAGTTCAGGCAAGAGAACAGTGATGCCCCAGAGAGCAGTCCTGGCCCCTGGACAGCCAGCAACATGCGGAAACATCAGAGACAGGCGGGTGCTTGGTTGCCTCCTCGCCCGGCCTTCCCCATTACGAGGATGAGCCTCGCAGCCCTTCCAAGCATGCCTGACGCATCTGGAGCCAGAGGAAACTCCATCTGAGAAACAGAACTAAGTCTCCAGTGGCAAACAAGGGTGCATTCAGAGGAATGAGATGGTGGGGAAAAAAGAGAAGAGGGACAGATTCTCCAGTCTATTGGCTCAAGGCAGACAGCCTCGCTTGGTACTTCCTTAAAAGAAATGTTACAAATTTGAATCTAAGTACACTTTGTTTATATAGCCAAGCATGTTTGGCGTTCCTATTTTATAGCCAGACATCTTTTAAAATGAAAATAAATATTTCTTATATAATTGATATGATTCTGGTATATCTGTTAGAAAATTATTCTAGAAAGAAAAAAAAGACTGTCCTTTTATTGAGTCACTGTCTACTCTTTTAATTCCTATGTTTATCGATCATATTTGAAAATTGAAGCATTTGAAAGAAATACAGAAAACTTGAATACCAAAACAAACATCTGGGCCTGTTCTTTCAGGTACATGACAATACACATCACTGATTCCATATGAAAACCAAGATTTAAAATGTGAAAAGTACTAATCACAATTATGCCTAAAAAAGCAGTGTCTACATACAAAACATGTCTGAATAAAGTCAGTTTGTGTCTGCCAATCTCATCAGGAGGAATTGAACCCAGAGCCCAGCCCAGGGACCAGCGCTAATGAAGTCTGTGAATGTGGGGTCGCCTGGAGCTTGAGCTGGTGTCGGTCTCTTTCATTCCTGCAGATTTAGAAGATGAAGCCCATACCGTGTAGCTCTTATGCAGAAGGTTAACTGAAAGCAGAGTTGATAAAAGTGGGATTTTAAAAATATTAATTTATAGACGCTTAATAGATATTAAAGCAATATTTTTTACAGTCAATTGAGTTTGGGTACCGCCGAGTCAGATAACACTATTTCAGGACTTCTGAAGGCATCCGCTGTGTTCACGTGCAGGGACCCATGAGGACACTCAGCAGGCAGTCACCAGGTGTCCCCGGCCACAAGGGCCTTTCACGTTTTTCCCCAAAGCATTTCATGGGGCTGGTGTTCCATGGGATACAATGAAGGAAGTGCTTCATTCAACAGTTTCTCAATACAGCTTCCTAGGAACAAAATCATTATTTCAAATTTACCAGAGAGTGTTAACATTAATTTATCAGACTCCAACACACTAATCTCTTATCAAATAATTCTAGTTATTTTTATTATCACTAGATGAGAGTGATAGAGAGGTAATATATTTCCAGGAAAAAACACTGGGCAGAGTTCAGGAGCTATGCATGAAGTGTGGTCCTAGCTACATTAAGTTGTAGCCATGAGACATTTAAAACTTTTCTTTATCTGTTTAAAATCCAAGTGTAATCATAATGTGTTAATTCGGTTTAATAATGTATTAATAATTTAAATATAATTTTAGTAGGAGAGCTTCTGTGTGTTCCATTTTTAATGTCTCCACAGCTTGAACTAGGACACCTTTCCTTTGATCCACACAATTGTTCCAATTTGGACACTAGTCCTCTTAACTCTCCTTTGCTTAGCTCAGTCCCACCACTGCACTGAATGAGACACTTTCAGTCACCGATCTGCATGGTACAATCTGAAACGAAACATCCATTTTGAGCATTGCCAATAATCGTGATGCCAAATTCATATCATGAAAACTTTAAGTACTATCATGGAGAATTCAGTGTGTGCAAATATATTGCATTATGTCAACTTGTCTGAGATATGCGTTTTATAGTGTGTCTGCAATGTGCAGACCAAAGGAGGGGAGGGATCCAGCTTGGGCTTGAAGCCTGCTCAGTGTCGATTGAAGACAATTCTGGGTTTGTCAGAAATCCATTTGCAGAAGGAGCCAGAAGGCTTTGGAGAGATATGTCATTTTAGGGAAGAGGGTTGAGAGAACTATGTTTTCCCACGAGTCAGACGCAGAGCAGAAACGTGGGGACGCGGTGCCTGGAGGACCCAGACCAGTGGGTGCTGGTCTTCCCAGGTCAGGGCACCAACCTCACACAAGGCCAGAGAGAGGAGGTGTCCTATGGCCCTCACTAAGCCACAGGTGCCTCCATACAACAGAACCCACAAGACGACATCACCTGGAGAGGCCACGAGGGACGTTCCTCCAGAGCACTGAGCCGGGACTGGGACAAGGGGTCCTAGCAGGGAGCCACGAAGGCACCGGCCCCTCCGTCCACATCCTCCAGGCTCGGAGGCCTCTGCCCTGATGCCTGAGGCTGGATGGGACACGGACAGAGGGAAGCTGTGCAGAGCCCATGGAGGAAAGGCCCAACCTGCAGGGGCGGCTTCTTCATGAGCTCCAGGGAGCCCAGCAGAGGAAGGGCCATGATGGGACAAAGGAGGAGGAAGCTGTGAGTAAGGACATGGCCTCCAGCGAAGCATCCCATGTGGATTTAGGGATGGTCTAGGATCTCTGAATGGATTCACTTAACAGGCATCAAAGAAACACTCCCAAGTGCATGAAGGAATTGAGTACAAGATAAAACATCAGTTCTAATCACTGGAGGGGCAATGGATGGCTCAGTAGTTTGGGGATATGTGGTTAGCCATTCAGAAATAAAATAAACTGAATTCTATTTTACTAATTAGGTAGGCAGGTAGATAGGTAAATTAGTAGGTAGGCAGGTGGATAGGCAGGTGGCTAGATGGGTAGACAGATAAGTAAGTAGGCAAGTAGGCAGGCACGTAGGCAGGTAGGTGGGTAGATAGGTAGGCAGGTAGGTACATAAGTAGGTAGATAGGTAGATAGATAGGCAGGTAGGGAGGTAGATAGGCAGGTAGGCAGGTAGGTAGATAGGTAGTTAGGTGGGTATATAGGTAGGTGGATAGATATGTAAGCAGGTAGATAAGTAGGTAGCAGGTAGATAGGTAGGTGGCTAGATGGTAGGCAGGTAGATAGGTAAGTAGGTAGGTAGGTGGCTAGATGGCAGGCAGGTAGGTAAGTAGGTAGATACGCAGGCAGGTAAGTAGGTAGGTAAACAAGAAGGCAGGCAGGTAGGTAGGTAGATAGGCAGGTAGACAGGTAGGTAGGTAGACAGGAAAGCAGGTAGGTAGGTATATAGGCAGGTAGACAGGTAGGTAGGTAGATAGGAAAGCAGGTAGGAAGGTAGATAGGCAGGTAGACAGGTAGTAGATGGGTAGGTGCTAGGTGAGTAGATAGGTAAGAAGCTAGATAGATAGGCAAGTAGATAGGCAGGTGGGTAGGTAGGCAGGCAGGTAAGTAGATAAGCAGGTAAGTAGGTAGGTAAGTAGGTAGGAGGGTGGGTAGATAGGCAAGTAGGTAGGTAGGTAGCTAGGCAGGTAGACAGGTAGGTAGGTAGATAGGCAGGTAGGTAAGTAGTAGATAGGTAGTCAAGTGAGTAGACAGACTGGTAGGTGAGTAGGTAGGTAGATGCACAGGCAAGTAAGTAGGTAGATATGTAGGCAGGTAGGTAGGTAGATAGGTAGGCATGGTAGGTATGGTAGGTAGGTAGATAGGGAATTAGGTAGGTAGAGAGGCAAGTAGGTAGATAGGTGGGTAGACAGGCAGGTAGGTAGGTAGATAGGTTGGTAGCTAGGTAGGTAGATAGGCAGGTAGGTAGGCAGATAATCTGGTAGTCAGGTAGGTAGGAGGTAGGTAGGTAGATAGGTAGGCAGGTAGGTAAATAGGTATGGTAGATAAGTAGGTAGGCAGGCAGATAGGTAGATAGGTAGGTAGATAGAGATAGGTAGGTAGGTAGGTAAACAGCATGATAGGTAGGTAGATAGACAGATAGGTAGGTAGATAAGCAGGTAGGTAGATAGGTAGGTAAGTAGGTAGGCAGTTTTATAGGCAGGTAGGTAAGTAGGCAAGTAGATAGGTAGGTGGCTAGATAGGTATGCAGGTAGGGAGGCAGGTAGGTAAGTAGACAGATAGGCAGGTAGGTAGGTAGCTAGGTAGGTAGGCAGGTAGGTAGAAGGTATGGTAGGTAGGTAGATAGGTAGGCAGGTAGGTAGTCAGGTAGGTAATTATTAATAGATTGGCAGCAAGATAGGTAGGTAGATAGGCAGAAAGTCTCTCTATATGTCTGGACAATTTCACTGCAAAGTTAATGTAATGTTCTGAAACATGCTACAATGTGGATGAACCTTGAAAACATTATATTAAGTCAAAGAAGCCAGACATGAAAGACCACATATTATACAGTTCCATTCACATGAAAAGTCCAGAATGGGCAAATCCATAGTGAAAGAAAGCAACCCTGTGGCAACCAGGGCTGGGGAAGGTGGGGAGTGACCATGAATGGGTTCAGAGTTTTCTCTTGGAAATTCTGGAACTAGATAGTAGTGAAGATTGCACAACATCATGAATATACAAAATGCCACTGAACTCCACATATCAAAATGGTGAATTTTTTGTGTGTATTTTACTAATAAGGAGTTAAAGAACAGATTTTTTGCTGTGGAGAGTACCATTAACACTGGGTAACATTTATTCTGACCGGATCATTATGGGCTGGATTGACTAGAACAATATTTAAGAAAGCATTTCTCAGAATAATGAATGGCAGGAAATACCATAGTTAATTAATAATTGACTGGTTTGTAATTATGTGCTATCTACACCTATAAAGAAATTCAGAAGCTCATAAAATGCACATATAAATAAGACAATTATGTGAATAAGTTTAAATGTTTTTATCACAATTTAAAATTATTTTACTTTTATAAGACTTCCATGTAGGTACTAGCACTTTCATTAATGTGTTTGCTATTTTTCACTTAAATTTTTATCTCTATGAAAACATAACACCTTCCAGAAACGGATTCATGCTGCACGTTTCTGTTGCTAAACTGTGGCAGGAACTTCAGACCTTAATAAGAGAAGGGTGAGGAACCACAACTGCATATGTAGTATTCACGGTAGGATAAAAGTGATACTAATATACCTTGTAGAAAAAAAGCGCAACAAAATAAGATACCATTTAGCACACACAGACAAACATGTTTGCTGCTTTGTTTCTTGTGACTGACAGACGCTCTTACTTATTCGGAGTCTCTGAGGTAATAACTGCTTGGAAGATGGCCGAAGAGGAGGTGTTGACAAGCAAGAGTGGCTATTTTAAAGGAGCACAAACCATGGGCTAATAAGCGCCTGCGATGTGTCCACTTCAAGCCCACATGCTGCCAGCACCATGTCCTCGGCTGGCGTGGACATCCAAGCGCGGAGGAAGAGCTGAACCCTCCACAAAGGTTCCATTTGTATGCAGAAACAATGTCCACAGTCGGTGAGGGTTTTCTTTAAAATCATTAGCATAGCTAAATTTCAAAGTTCAAGTAAAAATTGTTTTTTACAGATTGGGAGGTCCTCTCCGTTGTACCCATCAGCAGAAGGTGTGTGTGTTCAAGGCAAAGCGGTCAGAATTCAGTGCAGAATTGACCTCTGTCGGAATGTTCCGCATCCTAGGTCTCCTGTCCCTCGCTGCCACTGCGATGTCTGCTGGAGACAGACTGTGCCTTCACGGTCAGACAATGCCCTCCTGGACTCTTCTGGCTTTGTAATGTGCCTGCTCTTCAGCCAACGGGGCCTTCTGGAAGGAGTAAAGGCCAGTAGTCAGAGATGCTGGTGCAAACCTATGCTCTGTCATTCCCAGACTCAGTGTTCTTGGGTGAATCCTCTCCCTGTCTGTTTTCTGGGAATAATAAGAACCTGTCACTTCTATCTTTGCAGGTTGCTGTGAGGATGGTTTGCTATACTGTAATATGAAAGGACCATGCAGATGATAAAATGACCCACAGAAAAAGCTGGTATTCTCATTATCATCATTTAAGACACTACAGGTGAGCTTTCTGTGTAAGTAGAGGTTCTTTGCAGAAACATTTTTATTTTAAATTTCTGAAGAGACTCTATCCTTGAACAGAATATGTGGCAGAGGGATTTGTCTGTATTCATGTCTCATTACAAACATCTCTTCTGCTTAAAAATGCAAATGCAGGTGACAGGAGAGGACTGATGCTTGGCTAGAAGCCTTCTGACCGTCATCCTCAGCTGCCCCTCAGCAGTAACTACAGAGCCTGCTTCCTCAAAAGCTACTCCTGGTATTTGCTGGGTTGTGCCCTTTTCTTTTTTTTTTCTTTTTTTTTTTTCTTTCTTTTTTTGCTTTATTCACAAAGTGAGTAGCACAAAGACATGATCTCATGGCCATTGTAGCATGGGCCATGCTTTGGGTTAAATTGCTTTGGTCTCTATTTAATTTGGTTATTTTTCTCCCACATGCTTTTGCACTGTCCGGAAAATGAGCTTTTTCATGATTACTCTCAGTGTGCTGAGACTAGTCAGCAGCGTTGAAAGATTCTTTGTCTCTGCACAGGCAGCCCAGGTCTCACAGACACACTTTACTATCCTGCATCCACACTCCCTTTTCCTTTGTGTGTAAATTCCCGAGAATGAAGGAACAGTTTTACCCCCTCATGTTTCAGGATGCTCTGCTAAGGCGAGAACCTCAGAGTACATGAAAGCACCTGTAGGGCTCCTGTCTGAGGAGCCACCCACCTATGTCTGCATCCAGTCCGTTGCTTTACAAGATTAAAGTGGCCCGGCTGAGACACTGCTTCTTAGAAGGTAAGTTACACTCAGAAAAGTCTTATCTGAAAAATCGTGTTTGACTGTTAACAGTTCTAATGTTATTCTTTAAAAAAATATAGTCCAACTTATAGAAATTTCTCATTGAGAGACTATCTAAACAGTGAACAGTGACCAAACACAAGTCCTCTGCTGGGGTAGGAACAGCCGCACAATCACAATCTGAGAATGTCTTGAAACATGCACACACAAGGGACTCTACCGCCAGACCTCACCACCACCCAGGCCATCCCCATCACCAGCTCTCCCGCCAGTGGCTCCGCTAGTCCAGGCGGAGCACAGAACTCTAGTTTAATAAGCTCCTCAGGTGACTATGCTGCATCATGCCAACCTAAACATCAAAAAGAGAGAGTCTGTCTTAAAAAAAAAAACAAAAACAAAAAACAAAGGCATGTACTGGGGAATAGGGGATTTCAATGGGAACATGTGCGCCATGGTAAACTATGTGAGTATTCAGGGAGGCAAACAAAGAGAAAAGTTTTTAGAGAAAAAAAATGAGGATTATGTCATTGTTTTGAGAGAATGATCCTTGGCTCTGGATCCTAGGATCAATAACAAGGGTGACGTCAGTCCGAGGTTGGACAGGCCTGCTGGGCAGATGTCCTCAAGGAAGTATTTTTTGTGTAAGGTTGTGATGTCCTACGAGCAAGCGTGGGTTTGCAGTCTCCTGTGACAGTTTTTGTTGTTGGGTGAACAAGCCTCAGGATGCGCTCTCCGTGGTCTGCCCTGCTCCAGTTGCCAGGGTTTTTTTGGTTTTGTTTTTGTTTTTGCTTTTAATAAAAGTGATTCCATTTTGATTCTGACAACTTTCAGAGTTATCAGGTTTGGAAAATACTGCTCGACATTGTCCTGGAATCCATACCACAAAAGACAGAATTTTTTTTTTTTTAAATTGGAATTAGAGTTCTCAATATCACTTCCCTGGTAGAGTTGGTCAAAATGCCACCCTTGAGATGCCTTATTTGACTAGTTTTTGGCTGCTATGCTGTTAATATTTTAATTAGTGAACCAGGTTGGACTTACACTCAGAGTGTTTTAATAGTAGGTAAAACATGTTCATTCTCTTGCTGAAAGTAAACACATATTGTTGGAAGGTAATTGAGGTGTTTCCATAGGTTTCTATTTGCACCTATGAAGCTAAGCAAGTAATTTTTTTTTCTTTGAGACAGAATCTCACTCTGCAGTCCAGGCTGGAGTGCAGTGGTACAGATCATAGCTTACTGCCAAGCAATCCTCCCACCTCAGCCTCCCGAGTAGCTGGGACCACAGGTGCACACCACTATGCCCAACTAATTTTTATATATATATATATACACACACACACACAAAATGCTGGGATTACAGGTGTGAGCCACCATGCTAGGACGCAGATGATTCTTTTCAGAGCCTTTCTCCAGCAACCGACCACGTTAGTCAGTCAAACCTGGAGTTAAGGTATTTATAGCCCTGAAAATAAAGAACTAGAGACTTTTCTACTCAAAAACCCAGGGCCCAGCTTTCTCTCCCTGTTTCCAATGAACACAGGCTGTAATGCATTCACAGCAGGGAATGCCATCTCATTTGCTTTCTATTTGTTTGAATAAATCTACTTGCGGTAGCTTTCATACTTTTGGTGAAACAAAGGTTGACTTTTTGAAAAAAAATGCTATTTTCAAGTCCAGATTACGTCCCATAAACAGAGTATTCAATGTCAGAATAATTATGTTCTAGGAAGAAATTTATATGAAACATGAGTCACTGTTTAAATTAGGGAAGTTGGCAAATTAATAAAAGTGAGTGTTCCAGGAGAAACCTTCTGCAAATTATTCACAGTTGCTGCCAAATCCCTTGCCAACGTGTTTGAGACTGAGTACCATTAAAAATCGTGCTTTTAATACACACGTTATACGAGGCCTGCACCTCAGTCACTGTGGAGTGTGGGTGGTTGGCCAGGGATGGGGGCTGGGGAGAAAAGCTGACTTCCAATCTCATTAAATAACTGAAATGAGGTATCCATGTGCTTTCCAACTGCGAGAACAACAGTGTAATTAAGCAGAGTGTGAATGCACTGAAAGCAGGTGAATCACTTCATATTTCACAACGGTGAGGTGGGATTTGCTCACAGCTAGAGGCACGGAGGCTACCTGGGTCCATCTGCAGATCAGCCAGTTCTCTTATGGCAACAACTTTCCCAGTGAATCTTCGCATTGTTTGCTTCTGTCAGATGACTCAAGGTCTCCTGAAGAACAATTGTCAAAAACATGTTAATTCCTTGAGGCAACCTTTAGAAGGCATTGGAAGCATCAGAAAGCAGCCTGAGCCCACAAATCCACAAACAAGCATCCCTCTCAGGCAAAGGCCACTCCGCCTGTCAACACCGAGAAGGAGGGAGGCCATTCAGTCACAATGAAAGAAGCCGGATCCGGGGAGATGCTGATTACAATGCACACGTCAAGTCGCTCTGTTTGACCAGCACGATACATAAATTGTAAGCTATTTGAAAGCAAAGTTCTTTCTAAAATTTTTTTTATTTCCATAGGTTTTCGGGGAACAGGTGGTATTTGGTTGCATGATTAAGTTCTTTAGTGGTGGTTTATGAGATTCTGGTGCACCCATCACCCGAGCAACATACACTGAACCCAATCAGTAGTCTTTTATCCCTCAACCCCCTCCCACCCTTTCCCCTTGAGTCCCCATAGTCCATTGTGTTATTCTTATGGCTTTGCAGACTCATAGCTTAGCTCCCACTTATGAGTGAGAACATACGATGTTTGGTTTTCCATTCCTGAGTTACTTCACTTAAAATAATGGTCTCTACCTCCATCCAGGTTGCTATGAATGCCATTATTTTGTTCCTTTTTTTGGCTGGTTAGTATTCAATGGTGTATATATACCACACTTTCTTTATTATCCACTCATTGATTGATGGGCATTTGGGTTGGTTTCATATTTTTGCAATTGCGAATTGTACTGCTATAAACGTGTGTGCAAGCATCTTTTTCAAATGGCTTCTTTCCTCTGGGTAGATGCTCAGGAGTGGGATTGCTGGGTCAAACGGTAGTTCTACTTTTGGTTCTTTAAGGGATCTTCACACTGTTTTCCATAGTGGTTGTACTAGTTTACATTCCCACCACCAGTGTAGAAGTGTTCCCTTTTCACTGCATCCGTGCCAACATCTACTATCCAGAATCTACAACAAACTCAAACGAATTAGCAAGAAAAAAGCAAACAAACAATCCCATCAATAAGTGGGCTAAGGACATGAATTGATAGTTCTCAAAAGATATACAAATGGCCAACAAACATAGGAAAAAATGCTCAACATTACTAATGATCAGGGAAATGCAAATTAAAACCATAGTGCGATACCACCTTACTCCTGCAAGAATGACCATAAGCAAAAAATCAAAAAACAATAGAAGGTAAAGTTCTTGAAAGCATTCTGGCTTTAAAGACCTCTGACAGTGGGTGCAGGTGGGGAGAGGAGGGAGGTTTGCCCCCAGGAAGTCGGCTTGCCGCCTTTCTTCTCCTTGCTGATCTGGGTTGACCCTCGTCTGACTTTGCTTCGCGGTTGCTCTCTGCTGCAGCTCACCACAGCCCCTCCCATCCCACCCTCTGCCCTCCCACAGATGCTAGCTTTTGGCTCAAGCCTGGGCCAACATCCATTTCTTCCTGCTAAGGCCCACAGCAGCTGCATCCCAGCCAGCGCCGACCCAAAAAGGATGACACACTCGATTTTAAAGGCAAAAGGAAACTTCAAGGAAAATGTGTTTCAAGTCCTAACAGAGAAAGAGGAACAGAGTCATTAGTCCAAATGAACTCAGCTGCAGGGTTGTAGGCTCCAACATTAATTCCAAATCTCCTATCTTCCATCTGGTCGAATGCTGATCTATTGCAGCACTGATCTTCCCTTGAATTCAACTATCTTTTAGGTTTTTAAAACTCTTTAATTTTGAATAAATCACAGGTACAAAATAACACCCAAAAGTTTAATGATTTCCTGTAAGGATAACACTGGCAGTGACACAGGCCGCCCCTCCACAGTCCCATCCCTGCTTCAACACCCTCCTTCTCTCTGGAAGGTGACCACTGACTCCCAAGGTAATTGTTCCCTTGTGGATGTTTTTTCTTTCAATTTTTTTTTTTTTTTTTTTTTTTTTTGGAGACAGAGTCTTGCTCAGTCGCCCAGACTGGAGTGCAGCAGCGCGATCTCTGCTCACTGCAAGCTCCGCCTCCCGGGTTCATGCCATTCTCCTGCCTCAGCCTCCTGAGTAGCTGGGACTACAGGCACCCCGCTACCACGCCCGGCTAATTTTTTGTGTTTTTAGTAGAGACGGGGTTTCACCGTGTTGCCCAGGCTGGTCTTGAACTCCTGGGCCTCAGCTGATCCACCCGCCTCAGCTTCCCAAAGTGCTGGGATTACAGGTGTGAGCCACTGAGCCTGGCCCATCCCCCACTTTTTATCATTGTAGTTTGTCACATTGTCAGAGCACATAGCACATATATGATGTTCTCTTTCTTTCAATCCTCATTTATCTTAGTTTTACAAGGAACTATACCTTCAATTTTCACCACCAATACTTAAGTTGATGTGTCTCTCATTGTTCTGGTTGTCTTGAAATGAGTTGTCAAAGATTCCTCTAAATGTGTTCCTGGGAATAATATTTCCTGAGTTATTGCACGTTGATAACAGTTTTTCTGTTCCCTGTCTACCTGCAAGTAAGTTTGCTATATGTATGTAAAATCTTGGCTTATTTTATTTTCTTAGGTATTGTAAAAATGTTACTCCATTTTCTTCTTTTGTAAAGTCAGAAAGTTAGATAGTTATCTTATTTCCTTTCCCGGCTAAGTTACCTACCCTTTTTGAGCATACACCCACATGGCTTCTTGCTCTTTAAAGTCCAGTTATTGGATTAGAATGTGCCTCGGTGTAAGCTGGCTGGAGCAGTAGTCTATCCAGTTATTGGATTAGAATGTGCCTCGGTGTAAGTCGCCTGGAGCAGTAGTCTATCCAGTTATTGGACTAGAATGTGCCTCAGTGTAAGTCGCCTGGAGCAGTAGTCTATCCAGTTATTGGATTAGAATGTGCCTGGGTGTAAGTCGCCTGGAGCAGTAGTCTATCCAGTTATTGGATTAGAATGTGTCTTGGTGTAAGTCACCTGGAGCAGTAGTCTAAGGTGAAGGATGAGCTTTTCATCCTTTAAATCTTTAAATCTTCTCGCACTGCAGAGCACTTTCTTGGCTTGCGCATCTGTGCCTCTGCTCGGTGCCCTGGCTTTGCTTTTCACCGTAAGCATCTCCCGTTATCCTTGTGTTTAATCTTCTTTACCTATTTTTAATGTGTCACTTTCTGTTGAATTTTTTTTAATCTTTGTCATTTCTGTTTTATTTTTACAATCTTTCCTCATTCACAGCCTCTATTCCTCTTTATTTGCTCTTATTTTCCTTCTAGTTTAGTCTTCCTTTCAGAAATGATTTTTTTCTCATATGCCACAATTCTATCTCACTTTATTGCCTCACAGTGTTCTAATTCTGATTTATGTTACTGTTTATAGTTTTGGGCCATTTCCTTAGTGTATCTCAGCGCATCATGAACTGAGAGGTTGCACTTTTGCCCTGCTGTGTGGGAATTTCTTGTGGGGCACTTTCATTATCTGTAGGCATTTCATTCTGTTCTCTACTCTCTATTTTCTTATATTAATTTTGTGCAGGATTTACCTTCAATACTTTTGTAATGTTAATTTATAAGTAAAATTGGATATCCTGAAGTTTTAGAAAAAGTGGGATTCAATGTAGATGCTTAAAACTTTATGAAGTCCCTCTTTGGTTGTTTTTATGTGATGTTAAAAAATATGGAAGTTTGATTTCTGAGATTTCTTCACTCTATTCCCTTCCTCCACTTTTATTTAGACCTTCTCTTCACTTGGTCTTCATTGTCCCTGCCCTTCATTTTTTTGTTTTACCTCATATATATATGTCTCAAAAAATATATATATATAACCTCATATATATATATAACCTCATATATATATATAACCTCATATATATATAACCTCATATATATATATAACCTCATATATATATAATCTCATATATATATAACCTCATATATATATAACCTCATATATATACATAACCTCATATATATAACCTCATATATATATAACCTCATATATATATAACCTCATATATATATATATATAACCTCATATATATATATAACCTCATATATATATATATATATATATTTTTTTTTTTTTTTTGAGACAGGGTCTCACTCTGTTGCCCAGGCTGGTGGACAGTTGCACAGTCTTGGCTCACTGCAGCCTCCTCCCCCCAGGTTCGAGTGATTCTCCTGCCTCAGCCTCCTGGGTAGCTGGGATTACAGGCACATGCCACTATGCCTGGCTAATTTTTGTATTTTTAGTAGAGACAAGGTTTTGCCATGTTGGTTAGGCTAGTCTTGAACTGACCTCAACTGATCCATCCACCTCAGCCTCACAAAGTTCTGAGATTAAAGGCGAGAACCACCGTGCCCGGCCTACTCCCAATAATTTTTTTTCATTCATAGAAAGGAGCCTGGCTTATCAGAATTAAGAGTTCCCAGGAGTCAGAGGCCCCAGTCCCTCAGTCCTTTTTGACTCATCAACTACTGGACGAGTAAACCCCACATGTGTCAGTCACAGCACTTGAGTTGACCTGCCGTGCTTCCCCATGGCGACTCCTGCACATCTGGGGTCATGGATGCTTCCCATGGTGATGTCTGCACATCTGGGGTCATGGATGCTTCCCCGTGGCGATGTCTGCACATCTGGGGTCATGGATGCTTCCCCACGGCAATGTCTGCACATCTGGGGTTGTAGATGCTTCCCCGTGGCAATGTCTGCACATCTGGGATTGTGCATGCTTCCCCGTGGCAATGTCTGCACATCTGGGATCGTGGATGCTTCCCCGTGGCAATGTCTGCACATCTGGGATTGTGGATGCTTCCCCGTGGCAATGTCTGCACATCTGGGGTCATGGATGCTTCCCCGTGGCAATGTCTGCACATTTGGGGTCGTGGATGCTTCCCCGTGGCAATGTCTGCACATCTGGGATCGTGGATGCTTCCCATGGCGATGTCTGCACATCTGGAGTAATGGATGCTTCTCGATGGCAATGTCTGCACATCTGGGGTCATGGATGCTTCCCTGTGGCAATGTCTGCACATCTGGCATCATGGATGCTTCCCCATGGCAATGTCTGCACATCTGGGATTGTGGATGCTTCCCTGTGGCAATGTCTGCACATCTGGCATTGTGGATGCTTCCCCGTGGCAATGTCTGCACATCTGGGATTGTGGATGCTTCCCTGTGGCGATGTCTGCACATCTGGGATTGTGGATGCTTCCCCGTGGCAATGTCTGCACATCTGGGATTGTGGATGCTTCTCCGTGGCAATGTCTGCACATCTGGGGTCATGGATGCTTCCCTGTGGCAATGTCTGCACATCTGGCATTGTGGATGCTTCCCCATGGCAATGTCTGCACATCTGGGATTGTGGATGCTTCCCTGTGGTGCTGTCTGCACATCTGGGATTATGGATGCTTCCGCGTGGCAATGTCTGCACATCTGGGATTATGGATGCTTTCCCGTGGCAATGTCTGCACATCTGGGATTGTGGATGCTTCCCCGTGGCAATGTCTGCACATCTGGGATTGTCGATGCTTCCCTGTGACAATGGCCGCACATCTGGGATCCTGGATGCTTCCCTGTGCTCCATGTGAGCCTCTGCTTCCTCCTACACAGACACCAACATCATGCATTCTGGAGGATTTGGTTTAACCTCACCTGAATATAGTTTAGGGTCTTTAGTCACTTAGTTTTATTAATGATGTTTTGGGTTTTGCTACCTAGTTGAGATTCAAAAATGCACTGTCTCTCCCAGCTTCCAAGAATCCTGCAGGTTTGAAAACTTTAAAAGATCATAGAATTTTTATTCTGCTTATCTTAAATCAAATCCACTTAATTTGAACAGCTTTAAAAGTTTTTTTCACAAACTGGGAAAGACCCCTGTGCCAATGGGGCAAGTGGACGTCAGCTACCACCCTATACCATTGTCCCACAACGCTCATAGGCCAGCACAGTGTACCACAGCTCCAAGCTGATCTACATTAAGAGGAAGAGAAGAGGCCCATTGCCTTCCCTGAGCATCTAAAAAGTCTTTTGTGACATCGTGAGTTTTTGCCAAATCTGATTTTCAGAGGTAACCTGACCCCTCGTAACTCACCCTTACAGAGTCACCATTTAAAGCACAAGTGCTGATGGCATCGTGACCTCCAGTTCCTCCTGCATCCCAGATGGCTGTGAGGATTATCATGGGTGGGCTGGGTGCAACCGTCTCATGCAGTGGTAACAGTTCCTGACTCAGGTGCTGAGCGCGTGTTGTTTCTCGCCATCCATACATCATGGTAACAGTGTTCATGCTGCCACCCACCTCATCACCTCCTAAGGCAGGTGTCGTTCCTGCATTCCAAGCACATGCCTCAAACTACCCAATTTGTGCTACCTTGGACAGCTGGTACTGCCTCCTATTTAGCCATTCTCATTTATTACTCGACACTATCACTCACTGGTACCATCTTATTAGGAGAATGAGAATGAATCCAGGTTACAATTTCTGCTAAGACTTGGTGAGTTTTTTCCTGACTTTGTAAATGGACTTCCTGTCAACATTCTACCATTTGCTAAAAGAAATGTGGAAAGAAAATACAGTCATGAAAATCCCAAAGTTGTGACTTTCCACATCAATGTCAGCCTTTGCTGTGAAGTACGGTAGAAACCTAGAGTCAGAAAGAACCTTGGAAAGCATCTACACTGTGTTTCAAGTCTCTTCTTCTGTAGATGAGAGGAAAAAACTACCAGGGGGGTAAAGCTCCTCTTCTAATTTCAGGCAAAAGTAGGGCAGAGGCCAGACCGGTTGTCCAGTGTCCTGAACGCTGGCAAGGAGCTATTGCTCAGGGTTGGCAGGCGCGCTTAACAGCTCCTCCTGCACACCCCACAGCTTCAGTGGAATACTTTCAGGAGACATTTAACCCTTTCAGGCCATGGAATTATCACATGAACAATGCAATGAAAAGAGGAATAGAGTCTATAAGCGACACATGAAGAGCTAGTAGAATACTGAAAGTGAACTAGTGACGATGTCATATTTAAACTGAAGATTCTCATAGAAGAATAAAAAAGATTTAAGATTAGTACAAGTAATAAAATCACCATTTCTATTCAAAGACAGAAATGTTAAAATAAGGAAGTGTGGCAGAATTTGCCAAACTCAGTAGCGTCAAAAAATAAAATCTTTTTGAATCAAAGATTCTTGTGATCAACTTCAAAAATCAATTCAGAGGATTGATTGCCTCCCAAAGCACAAAATGAACATATTAAGCTGATCCTGCAGCTATAAACTGCTATACGTATAAAGATGCACTTAATCCCTGAATCCTTGGGTGACTGAGTTTAAACGTACATTAAAAGCCATGAACAATACTCCATGGGGAAGCTTAGAATTCTTCGTTGAAATTTCTCAACTCTAACTCTTCATGTCATGCCCCATATGTGGTTAGACTGACTAAATCTATAGTTATCTGTCACCATGACGCTGTTTTTAATTGAAATATTTGTGTAGTTAGGATTCACTGACCCAAATCCAGAACTGCCAGGGAGAAAGTCGCCAAGTCAAAGAAGAGTGTCACCCACGGTCCAGGTCACACACGGTCCAGGTCACCCACGGTCCAGGTCACCCACGGTCCAGGTCACGCACGGTCCAGGTCACTCACGGTCCAGGTCAAGCACGGTCCAGGTCACGCAGGGCACTTGCACCTCCTGGCCCTGCTCCGCCATCTTACAGGAATTCAGTCCCCCACAACACACGAAGGCAAACACCCAAGTCATGTGTATGTCTCCAGAGAAAACAGCAAGGCCGTGAAGTCACACTGTGGATTCTCCTGCCCCGTCCACGGCAGCCACTCTTGACCCGCCTCATGATTGTCTACATCAACACCAGGCCCTGACTCTGTTTCAATTTTCCTGTTTCTGCCCCTTGAACTTGGCCTTGACCCTTGAAGCTCGCTGGTCTTGGGCTCACATTTACCCGCCACTTCTTCAGCTTCTTTGCCACGTTGGAGGATAGACTACCTGGGCTAAGTCAGCTCACTTGGACAAATGTAGGAGCTCAGGTGAGTCAAGTTCTTTGATGTTGCTATTTCTAATGTTGCTTCCATTTCCTTATCTGAAAAATGGGCATTAAAAAGACTTCACATTGTTTGGTGATACTTAAGTGAGAAAATGCACATGAAGATGTTGGCACCGTACCAAGCTCTCAGCAAACACGAGCCATTTTACATTATTTTATGGGGAATTTTTCTCTGGGGAGGCCCACAGAATCAGACTTGAAGGATACTGAGCCAAAAACAAAACCTAAATCGTATCCCTGAAGATACAGCTACTTCCACACTGGGCACAGGCACATGACTCTCACTGCAATGCAGGGCAGGCTCTTCCAAGGAGGCCTCTGAACTCTGGGTTCCGATCTCTCTCCCACAGCACTGCCCTCTTTCATCCCTCTGCTCAGAATCAAGTCTAAAAACGCTATACACCAGTGGAAAAAGCCAGGGCATACCTGGGCCTGAGTTGCCAATAAAATCTTGGAAAGCAGTTCCTGAGCTCTCCCTTAGAGAGGCAAGATTCATAGGGGAATAATTCCCTCAAACATAACAGAGATTTGCATATGTCATTAGGTGAGCAGTGGCATTACAAGTGACTATCACATCAAGGAGAACGAGGGTGTCCTCCTCTGTGGATCACAGCAATTCAGCACTGTGCACGATGCTGTATAGGGTCATAAATGCTTTTGCCAATGTGTCTGTTCCCTAACCCTGGACTCTGACTCCTAAAGAACAGATCCAGGCTTTCATCATATTTGTTTCCCTTGTGTCTAGGATGGTGCCTGGTACATAGGAGGTCCTAATGCCCAGTTGCTGCACAGTTGGTTGGGAAGCATGAGACCTCAGTGCAAGGGCAGCACGGGCTCTGCCTCTGGTTACACATCTCCTGGACGTGTGTTGACTGCTGAGTTGACCTTCTCATGTTCCCAACCCCAAGGTTCCTTATACGTGAATGCTTACGTTGCATGTCTCCAACAACAAGTTTGCAAAATATTTAAGACTATTCCTTTTGCTTTAAAACTGTCACCGCGTTAATAAATACAGCATCTGAAAATGTTCTCGCTGGAAAATGTGACCGTCTGGAAAGCATTCAAAGCATTTTCTGTGTTTTGTGCTTGGATTTCTAAGGGGACCACAGATGGGTTAGATGTTCTTAAAATATCATTACATGTGATTTTGCATTTTGAGTGGAAGATCCTTAGATTACAATAACCCACTGTGACAATTTTAAGCATGTAAATGTAGCACAAAGTTGTCTGCATTTCTACTTAAAGTTTTCCTGAAAATGTGTAACAGATTTGACTATTCAGAACCAAATACAACAACTTAATATATGCTTATAATTGGAAGTGTGGAAATGAGGTCTGTAAAGTGGTGCGACTATTATGTGAAATTAATGGCATAAACATATTTACTATTTGCATTTAGCACAAGAAATGTTATTGGTACAGCTGCAGACATTTTTAGGACTTCATAGGAAACCAAAAATTCTAACCTTATTAATGACAATAATACATAAATCTTTCTTTTTCATGAAAAATTATTTGTTCAGAAAAAGGAGTCCTTTGGATCTCACTTTTCTTTTTTTTACAATTGAAGTATGTGCAGTTGATTGCATGTACATAAACCTTTTAAATATTAACTGATACAAATGGACTTACATGACCAGAAATCTGTTGAAAAACTCTCCTCTTTACAGACTGTGTTAACATATTTCTCATCTCACTGTTCTTTCATGTCTACATTTCTCCAGGTAAATATAACTATCACCATAATTTCTTGGTTTCTCTTTAGTTCATCAGTAATTATGAGTAATGTATTGAAATGTTAAAGATATGTTCATGCATTCTGAATCCTGTGCTCTCTGATCCACATAGTAGTGAATTATGCTATCAACAATTACACAGAATGTACTCTTTTTTTTTTTTTTTGAGATGGAGTCACGCTTGGTTACCCAGGCTGGAGTGCAATGGCGCATTCTGGGCTCACTGCAACCTCCACCTCCCAGGTGCAAGTGATTTTCCTGCCTCAGCCTCTGAGTAGCTGGGATTATAGGCATCTGCCATCATCCCTGGCTAATTTTTTTTTTAATACTTTAAGTTTTAGGGTACATGTGCACAACGTGCAGGTTAGTTACATATGTATACACATGTTGTATACATATGTATACAACCATGTTGGTGTGCTGCACCCATTAACTCATTTAACATTAGGTATATCTCCTAATGCTATCCCTCCCCCCTCCCCCCACCCCACAACCGGCCCTGGTGTGTGATGTTCCCCTTCCTGTGTAGATGTGTTCTCATTGTTCAATTCCCACCTATGAGTGAGAACATGTGGTGGTTGGTTTTTTGTCCTTGTGATAGTTTGCTGAGAATGATGGTTTCCAGCTTCATCCATGTCCCTACAAAGGACATGAACTCATCATTTTTTATGGCTGCATAGTATTCCACGGTGTATACGTGCCACATTTTCTTAATCCAGTCTATCGTTGTTGGACATTTGGGTTGGTTCCAAGTCTTTCCTATTGTGAATAGTGCTGCAATAAACATATGTGTGCATGTGTCTTTATAGCAGCATGATTTATATTCCTTTGGGTATATACCCAGTAATGAGATGGCTGGGTCAAATGGTAATTCTAGTTCTAGATCCCTGAGGAATCGCCACACTGTCTTCCACAATGGTTGAACTAGTTTACAGTCCCACTAACAGTGTAAAAGTGTTCTTATTTCTCCACATCCTCTCCAGCACCTGTTGTTTCCGAACTTTTTAATGATCGCCATTCTGAGTGGTGTGAGATAGTATCTCATTGTGGTTTTGATTTGCATTTCTCCAATGGCCAGTGATGATGAGCATTTTTTCAATTGTCTTTTGGCTGCATAAATGTCTTCTTTTGAGAAGTATCTGTTCATATCCTTTGCCCACTTTTTGATGGGGTTGTTTGTTTTTTTCTTGTAAATTTGTTGGAGTTCATTGTAGATTCTTGATATTAGACCTTTGTCAGATGAGTAGATACCAAAAATTTTCTCCCATTTTGTAGGTTGCCTGTTCACTCTGTTGGTAGTTTCTTTTGCTGTGCAGAAGCTCTTTAGTTTAATTAGATCCCATTTGTCAATTTTGGCTTTTGTTGCCATTGCTTTTGGTGTTTTAGACATGAAGTCCTTGCCCATGCCTATGTCCTGAATGGTATTGCCTAGGTTTTCTTCTAGGGTTTTTATGATTTTAGGTCTAACATGTAAGTCTTTAATCCATCTTGAATTAATTTTTGTATAAGGTGTAAGGAAGGGATCCAGTTTCAGCTTTCTACATATGGCTAGCCAGTTTTCCCAGCACCATTTATTAAATAGGGAATTGTTTCCCCATTTCTTGTTTTTGTCAGGTTTGTCAAAGATCAGGTGGTCGTAGATATGCGGCATTATTTCTGAGGGCTCTGTTCTGTTCCATTGGTCTCTATCTCTGTTTTGGTACCAGTACCATGCTGTTTTGGTTACTGTAGCCTTGTAGTATAGTTTGAAGTCAGGTAGCATGATGCCTCCAGCTTTGTTCTTTTGGCTTAGGATTGACTTGGCAATGCAGGCTCTTTTTTAGTTCCATATGAACTTTAAAGTAGTTTTTTCCAATTCTGTGAAGAAAGTCATTGGTAGCTTGATGGAGATGGCATTGAATCTATAAATTACCTTGGGCAGTATGGCCATTTTCACGATATTGATTCTTCCTATCCATGAGCATGGAATGTTCTTTCATTTGTTTGTATCCTCTTTTATTTCATTGAGCAGTGGTTTGTAGTTCTCCTTGAAGAGATCCTTCACATCCTTTGTAAGTTGGATTCCTGGGTATTTTATTCTCTTTGAAGCAATTGTGAATGGGAGTTCACTTATGATTTGGCTCTGTGTTTGTCTGTTATTGGTGTATAAAAATGCTTGTGGTTTTTGCACATTGATTTTGTATCCTGAGACTTTGCTGAAGTTGCCTATGAGTTTAAGGAGATTTTGGGCTGAGACAATGGGGTTTTCTAGATATACAATCATGTCATCTGCAAACAGGGCAATTTGACTTCCTCTTTTCCTAATTGAATACCCTTTATTTCCTTCTCCTGCCTAATTGCCCTGGCCAGAACTTCCAACACTATGTTGAATAGGATTGGTGAGAGAGGGCATCCCTGTCTTGTGCCAGTTTTCAAAGGGAATGCTTCCAGTTTTTGCCTATTCAGTATGATATTGGCTGTGGGTTTGTCATAGATAGCTCTTACTGTTTTGAGATACGTCCCATCAATACCTAATTTATTGAGAGTTTTTAGCATGAAGTGTTGTTGAATTTTGTCAAAGGCCTTTTCTGCATCTATTGAGATAATCATATGGTTTTTGTCGTTGGTTCTGTTTATATGCTGGATTACATTTATTGATTTGCATATGTTGAACCAGCCTTGCATCCCAGGGATGAAGCCCACTTGATCATGGTGGATAAGCTTTTTGATGTGCTGCTGGATTCAGTTTGCCAGTATTTTATTGAGGATTTTTGCATCGATGTTCATCAGGGATATTGGTCTAAAATTCTCTTTTTTGGTTGTGTCTCTGCCAGGCTTTGGTATCAGGATGATGCTGGCCTCATAAAATGAGTTAGGGAGGATTCCCTCTTTTTCTATTGATTGGAATAGTTTCAGAAGGAATGGTACCAGCTCCTCCTTGTACCTCTGGTAGAATTCGGCTGTGAATCCATCTGGTCCTGGACTTTTTTTGGTTGGTAAGCTATTAATTATTGCCTCAATTTCAGATCCTGTTATTGGTCTATTCAGAGATTCAACTTCTTCCTGGTTTAGTCTTGGGAGGGTTTATGTGTCAAGGAATTTATCCATTTCTTCTAGATTTTCTAGTTTATTTGTGTAGAGGTGTTTATAGTATTCTCTGATGGTAGTTTGTATTTCTGTGGGATCGGTGGTGATATCCCCTTTATCGTTTTTTATTGCGTCTATTTGATTCTTCTCTCTTTTCTTCTTTATTAGTCTTGCTAGCATTCTGTCAATTTTGTTGATCTTTTCAAAAAACCAGCTCCTGGATTCATTGATTTTTTGAAGGGTTTTTTGTGTCTCTATTTCCTTCAGTTCTGCTCTGATTTTAGTTATTTCTTGCCTTCTGCTAGCTTTTGAATGTATTTTCTCTTGCTTCTCTAGTTCTTTTAATTGTGATATTAGGGTGTCAATTTTAGATCTTTCCTGCTTTCTCTTGTGGGCATTTAGTGCTATAAATTTCCCTCTATGCACTGCTTTGAATGTGTCCCAGAGATTCTGGCATGTTGTGTCTTTGTTCTCGTTGGTTTCAAAGAACATCTTTATTTCTGCCTTCATTTCGTTATGTACCCAGTAGTCATTCAGGAGTAGACTGTTCAGTTTCCATGTAGTTCAGTGGTTTTGAGTGAGTTTCTTAATCCTGGGTTCTAGTTTGATTGCACTGTGGCCTGAGAGACAGTTTACTATAATTTCTGTTCTTTTACATTTGCTGAGAAGTGCTTTACTTCCAACTATGTGGTCAATTTTGGAATAGGTGTGGTGTGGTGCTGAAAAGAATGTATATTCTGTTGATTTGGGGTGGAGAGTTCTGTAGATGTCTATTAGGTCCACTTGGTGCAGAGCTGAGTTCAATTCCTGGATATCCTCATTAACTTTCTATCTCGTTGATCTGTCTAATGTTGACAGTGGGGTGTTAAAGTCTCCCATTATTAATGTGTGGGAGTCTAAGTCTTTTTGTAGGTCTCTAACGACTTGCTTTATGAATCTGGGTGCTCCTGTATTGAGTGCATATATATTTAGGATAGTTAGCTCTTCTTGTTGAATTGATCCCTTAACCATTATGTAATGGCCTTGTTTGTCTCTTTTGATCTTTTTTGGTTGAAAGTCTGTTTTATCAGAGACTACGATTGCAACACCTGCCTTTTTTGTTTTCCATTTGCTTGATAGATCTTCCTCCATCCCTTTATTTTGAGCCTATGTGTGTCTCTGCACATGAGATGGGTTTTCTGAATACAGCACACTGATAGGTCTTGACTCTTTATCCAGTTTGCCAGTCTGTGTCTTTTAAATTGGAGCATTTAGCCCATTTACATTTAAGGTTAATATCGTTATGTGTGAATTTGATCCTGTCATTATGATGTTAGCTGGTTATTTTGCTCATTAGTTGATGCAGTTTCTTCCTAGCCTTGATGGTCTTTACAATTTGGCATGTTTTTGCAGTGGCTGGTACCGGTTGTTCCTTTCCATGTTTAGTGCTTCCTTCAGGAGCTCTTTCAGGGCAGGCCTGGTGGTGACAAAATCTCTCAACATTTGCTTGTCTGTAAAGTGTTTTATTTCTCATTCACTTATGAAGCTTAGTTTGGCTGGATATGAAATTCTGGGTTGAAAATTCTTTTCTTTAAGAATGTTGAATATTGGCCGCCACCCTCTTCTGGCTTGTAGAGTTGCTGCCAAGAGATCAGCTGTTAGTCTGATGGGCTTTCCTTTGTGGGTAACCCGACCTTTCTCTCTGGCTGCCCTTTACATTTTTTCCTTCATTTCCACTTTGGTGAATCTGACAATTATGTGTCTTGGAGTTGCTCTTCTCAAGGAATATCTTTGTGGCGTTCTCTGTATTTCCTGAATTTGAATGTTGGCCTGCCTTGCTAGATTGGGGAAGTTCTCCTGGATAATATCCTGCAGAGTGTTTTCCAGCTTGATTCCATTCTCCCTGTCACTTTCAGGTACACCAATCAGATGTAGATTTGGTTTTTTCACATAGTCCCATATTTCTTGGAGGCTTTGTTCATTTCTTTTTATTCTTTTCTCTAAACTTCTCTTCTCACTTCATTTCATTCATTTGATCTTACATCACTGATACCCTTCCTTCCAGTTGATTGAATCGGCTACTGAGGCTTGCACGTTCATCACGTAGTTCTCGTGCCTTGGTTTTCAGCTCCATCAGGTCCTTTAAGGACTTCCCTGCATTGATTATTCTAGTTAGCCATTCATCTAATCTTTTTTCAAGGTTTTGAACTTCTTTGCCATGGGTTCCAACTTCCTCCTTTAGCTCGGAGTAGTTGGATCGTCTGAAGCCTTCTCTCAACTTGTCAAAGTCATTCTCTGTCCAGCTTTGTTCCGTTGCTGGTGAGGAGCTACGTTCCTTTGGAGGAGGAGAGGCGCTCTGATTTTTAGAGTTTCTGGTTTTTCTGCTCTGTTTTTTCCCCTTCTTTGTGGTTTTATCTACCTTTGGTCTTTGATGTTGGTGACGTACAGATGGGGTTTTGGTGTGGATGTCCTTTCTGTTTGTTAGTTTTCTTTCTAACAGTCAGGACCCTCAGCTGCAGGTCTGTTGGAGTTTGCTGGAGGTCCACTCCAGACCCTGTTTGCCTGGGTATCAGCAGCAGAGGCTGCAGAACAGCGGATATTGGTGAACAGCAAATGTTGCTGCCTGATCATTCCTCTGGAAGTTTTTTCTCAGTTTCAGAGGAGTACCTGTCCGTGTGATGTGTCAGTCTACCCCCACTGGGGGGTGCCTCCCAGTTAGGCTACTGGGGGGTCAGGCAACCCACTTGAGGAGGCAGTCTGTCCGTTCTTAGATCTCCAGCTGCATGCTGGGAGAACCACTACTCTCTTCAAAGCTGTCAGACAGGGACATTTAAGTCTGCAGAGGTTTCTGATGCCTTTTGTTTGGCTGTGCCCTGTCCCCAGAGGTGGAGTCTACAGAGGCAGGCAGGCCTCCTTGAGCTGCAGTGGGCTCCACCCAGTTTGAGCTTCCTGGCCGCTTTGTTTACCTACTCAAGTCTCAGCAATGGCGGGCACCCCTCCCCAAGCCTCGCTGCTGCCTTGCAGTTTGATCTCAAACTGCTGTGCTAGCGGCGAGTAAGGCTCCGTGGGCGTAGGACCCTCTGAGCCAGGCACGGGGTATAATCTCTTGGTGTGCCATTTGCTAAGACCATTGGAAAAGCACAGTATTATGGTGGGAGTGACCCAATTTTCCAGGTGCCGTCTGTCACCCCTTTCCTTGGCTAGGAAAGGGAATTCCCTGACCCCTTGTGCTTCCTGGGTGAGGCGATGCCTCATCCTGCTTCGGAGCACGCTCGGTGCGCTGCACCCACTGTCCCGCACCCACTGTCCAACACTCCCCAGTGAGATGAACCCGGTACCTCAGTTGGAAATGCAGAAATCACCCATCTTCTGCTTCGCTCACGCTGGGAGCTGTAGACTGGAGCTGTTCCTCTTCGGCCATCTTGGCTCCACCCCCTCCAGATCTCACTTTTAAGAATGTATGAAATGGCTAAAAGAAACCTTTAGCCTCTGTCTTGTATTTGGAGAAAACTAGCTCATTCTTCTAAAAAATATTTGAAATATTTTATATAAAGATTGATTTAATCAAATCAAATTTCCAGTGTACCTTGTTGCTGTCTAGGGTCCAGACCAAGATGAAAATGGGACTTGGCATCATTGATACCTTAATATCAAACCATTTTTTCTATCTGCTTTCATTTTTTATGACATTTCCCGCTATCTCCTTTCTGAGATATGCCTCCTTGCAATTTTTGTAGGCCTGTGTCCAGCTTGGTCTTTCAGCTGGCATCCCCACAACCACTTATCAACATGGAATGCCCAACACTCGGCATAAGACCTGAGGAATAACCAAACTGGTTCTGATCCAGGGTCCTTCCAGACACACACTCCAGCTCCCAAGACCAGATTCTGCACGGCCTTGGCTGTTCTCCTTGAAGTCAACCCAAAGTCTAGAGACCACTCCTTGGGGATGTTCTGAAAGAGACAGAGTTAAGTGGAACGGCAGCATGGCCCTTCACACAGAGGCTCTGGGAACCCCTCACAGCCAAGCTGAACACTGGTTTATTCATCTTTATCACCACACCCTTCCCACTGCCCACAGTTGGGGTTTGTGTCACAGGGTTGAGAGAGTTGCTGCAATTGAACCCTGAGTGGGGACCAAATTATTTCCACTTCTCAGGAAGCTTGGAGCCACCTCACGTCCATGTTTTCTGCCACACACTCAGGGGAGCTTCAACTAAGCAAGGTTTGGCATTTATCCCTGAGGGAAAACATTCCCATTTCTTTCCAGAGAAGCACCTGTTTATCCCTACCTCATCTTTCTCATCTTTAAGTCAGATTCTTGCACTTGCTTTTAAATCTGATATAAATTATAAACAGCCATGCCTTTTATTTCTATATATGCATATGCCATGGAAAATCTAGATTGCTCAAGCCGCCTTCTGCCAACAGAAATAACGTTGCCTTTCAGCAGTGGTTTGCTTTTCTGAAACTTTCAGTCATCCCACCCTTTAGAAGAAACAACTTTAGAGAATAAGACTGGCCCATATGCAACTCCCAGAATTTTCTCAGGAATGTTTTAAAAATCTGTTGTTATTCTGGATACTGAGAGAACTGGTAGTCTCCCTTTATCTGACAAGGATAGATTCCAAGATCCCCAGCAGATGCCTGAAACCACAGATGATACCGAGCCCAACTGCCATAAACCAGAACATGATTCTGTTCCTGTCCTCCCCTCCACCCCCAAAATTTAATGGCCTTTCCATCTGAACCAAGCACTTACTGTGCACCGTGGCTGGAACTTTTGCACTCTGAGGTGTGACAGCAAAACTTCGATGCATTTCTTTTTCCTTCCACACAAGTTCATGCATAGAAGATTCATTCTTACCATAGACATTAGGAACCTCAGCACAGGATTTTCTCCTTAGTAAGTCAAGAACTTTCACCTGCTCACTTAAAGGAGTCACTTTGCAGCTTCTCTTTCGTATTTCTGAATTACCAGCATCACCACTCTGTCACTCTGGGGCCATTATTAAGTAAAATGAGGGTTCCTTGAAAACAAGGCATGATATCCTCAAGATATCATGAGGATCTGATGACCAAGACAGCCACTAAGTGTCTAACAGGCAGGTAGTATAGACAGGGTGGATCTGCTGGACAGGCAGATAGCGTAGACAGGGTGGACCTGCTGGACAGGCAGGTAGTGTAGACAGGGCGGATCTGCTGGACAGGCAGGTAGTGTAGACAGGGCGGATCTGCTGGACAGGCAGGTAGTGTAGACAGGGCGGACCTGTTGGACAGGCAGGTAGTGTAGACAGGGCGGACCTGCTGGGCAGGCAGGTAGTGTAGACAGGGCGGACCTGCTGGGCAGGCAGGTAGTGTAGACAGGGCGGACCTGCTGGGCAGGCAGGTAGTGTAGACAGGGCGGATCTGCTGGACAGGCAGGTAGTGTAGACAGGGCGGATCTGCTGGACAGGCAGGTAGTGTAGACAGGGCGGATCTGCTGGACAGGCAGGTAGTGTAGACAGGGCGGATCTGCTGGACAGGCAGGTAGTGTAGACAGGGCGGATCTGCTGGGCAGGCAGGTAGTGTAGACAGGGTGGATCTGCTCGACAGGCAGGTAGTAGTATAGACAGGGTGGATCTGCTGGACAGGCAGGTAGTGTAGACAGGGTGGATCTGCTGGCCAGGCAGGTAGTGTAGACAGGGTGGATCTGCTGGACAGGCAGGTAGTATAGACAGGATGGATCTGCTGGAGAGGCAGGTAGTGTAGACAGGGCGGATCTGCTGGGCAGGCAGGTAGTGTAGACAGGGCGGACCTGCTGGGCAGGCAGGTAGTGTAGACAGGGCGGTTCTGCTGGCCAGGCAGGTAGTGTAGACAGGGCGGATCTGCTAGGCAGGCAGGTAGTGTAGACAGGGTGGATCTGCTCGACAGGCAGGTAGTGTAGAGAGGGTGGACCTGCTGGACAGGCAGGTAGTGTAGACAGGGCGGATCTGCTAGGCAGGCAGGTAGTGTAGACAGGGCGGATCTGCTAGGCAGGCAGGTAGTGTAGACAGTGTGGATCTGCTGGCCAGGCAGGTAGTGTAGACAGGGCGGATCTGCTGGGCAGGCAGGTAGTATAGACAGTGTGGATCTGCTGGCCAGGCAGGTAGTGTAGACAGGGCGGATCTGCTGGGCAGGCAGGTAGTGTAGACAGGGAGGATCTGCTGGCCAGGCAGGTAGTGTAGATAGGGTGGATCTACTGGCCAGGCAGGTAGTGTAGACAGGGCGGATCTGCTGGACAGGCAGGTAGTATAGACAGGATGGATCTGCTGGAGAGGCAGGTAGTATAGACAGGGTGGATCTGCTGGCCAGGCAGGTAGTGTAGACAGGGTGGATCTGCTGGACAGGCAGGTAGTATAGACAGGATGGATCTGCTGGAGAGGCAGGTAGTATAGACAGGGTGGATCTACTGGCCAGGCAGGTAGTGTAGACAGGGCGGATCTACTGGAAAAGCAGGTAGTGTAGACAGGGCGGATCTGCTAGGCAGGCAGGTAGTGTAGACAGGGTGGATCTGCTCGACAGGCAGGTAGTGTAGAGAGGGTGGACCTGCTGGACAGGCAGGTAGTGTAGACAGGGCGGATCTGCTAGGCAGGCAGGTAGTGTAGACAGTGTGGATCTGCTGGCCAGGCAGGTAGTGTAGACAGGGCGGATCTGCTGGGCAGGCAGGTAGTATAGACAGTGTGGATCTGCTGGCCAGGCAGGTAGTGTAGACAGGGCGGATCTGCTGGGCAGGCAGGTAGTGTAGACAGGGAGGATCTGCTGGCCAGGCAGGTAGTGTAGATAGGGTGGATCTACTGGCCAGGCAGGTAGTGTAGACAGGGCGGATCTGCTGGACAGGCAGGTAGTATAGACAGGATGGATCTGCTGGAGAGGCAGGTAGTATAGACAGGGTGGATCTGCTGGCCAGGCAGGTAGTGTAGACAGGGTGGATCTGCTGGACAGGCAGGTAGTATAGACAGGATGGATCTGCTGGAGAGGCAGGTAGTATAGACAGGGTGGATCTACTGGCCAGGCAGGTAGTGTAGACAGGGCGGATCTACTGGAAAAGCAGGTAGTATAGACAGGGTGGATCTTCTGGGCAGGCAGGTAGTATAGACAGGGTGGATCTGCTAGGCAGGCAGGTAGTGTAGACAGGGCGGATCTGCTGGGCAGGCAGGTAGTGTAGACAGGGAGGATCTGCTGGCCAGGCAGGTAGTGTAGATAGGGTGGATCTACTGGCCAGGCAGGTAGTGTAGACAGGGCGGATCTGCTGGACAGGCAGGTAGTATAGACAGGATGGATCTGCTGGAGAGGCAGGTAGTATAGACAGGGTGGATCTGCTGGCCAGGCAGGTAGTGTAGACAGGGTGGATCTGCTGGACAGGCAGGTAGTATAGACAGGATGGATCTGCTGGAGAGGCAGGTAGTATAGACAGGGTGGATCTACTGGCCAGGCAGGTAGTGTAGACAGGGCGGACCTGCTGGGCAGGCAGGTAGTGTAGACAGGGCGGACCTGCTGGACAGAGGGAGGAGTCACACCCCAGGTGGGGCTGAGTGGGACGGCATGAGACTTCATCACGCTACTCAGAATGAAACACGATTTAAAACGTGTGAATTGTTTATTTCTGGAATTTTTCATTTAATGTTTTTGGACCATGACTGACTGAGAGTAACTGAAACCTCAGAAGGCAAAACAGTGGATAAGAGTGACTTGCCGACCTTAACAGTTTGCTCTTAGAAACTTTGTGTGGTTGGTTGCCTGATCTGTGACTTCCTTTAATTCACTTCTCTGAGTTCCCTAAAGGTAGGAATCATGTTTTATTCCTCTCACAGCCATATTTCCTTAAAAACTAGTTGGTGAACCGTGGAAAATCTAGATTGCTCAGGCCGCCTTCTGCCAACAGAAATAACGTTGCCTTTCAGCAGTGGTTTGCTTTTCTGAAATGTTCGGTCATCCCACCCTTTAGAAGGAACAACTTTAGGGAATAATACTGGCCAGTATGCAACTCCCAGAATTTTCTCAGGAACGTTTCAAAAATCTATTGTTATTCTGGATGCTGGTGAACAGATGCGTGAACGGCTCAGGCTCTGCCACTGGCCTTCTCCATGACTGTGTTTGTAGGGACAAAGCATGGTAGCAAACAACCTCAAAAAACCTCTGTGGCTTGAAAACACAAAGTTTAATCACTTGTCCATGCTTCTCTTCCACTGCAGGCTGGGAGTAGCTCCTGTATCCTCAGGCCCAGGTGAAATAATTTTCCCATCCTGAGCACTGCCAGGCTCATGGCAGAGGGGAGGGTGCGGGAATGTTGTGCGGCTTTTAAAGTTTCTGCCAGTAAGGGGCAGAGTCACTTCCATTCCATTCCATCAGCTGGGCCTGACCACGGGACAAGTAGCAGAACCTTTCCATCCAGGAGAAACAGACAGTGTCTGGAGGAAGAATACAAACTGTCCCCAACTCCCAGAGTTAATCCTGTGAATTCATCAACAGGATGATACACTTGCCTCACTGGCTTTTTGTTCCAATAGACAGAATCATAGAGTCTTGTTGTGCTGAGAGCCTTGTAGGTCACACAGTCCAGGGATGCAAAATTAGAAGACAATGACGAGATGCAAACCTGAGAGCAGAGGCAAATGGAGTCCGGAGGGTGGGGGCTGCAGGCCAAGCACACACCCCACCGGGGAGCAGCCATCTCCGCTGCAGCCGACGTTGCCCTAGAGAGATGAATGCAGGCCCAATGTTGGCAGCTATTCCAATGTGAAAGAAACTAAAAATCCAGACTTTTATGTAACAATATTCTAATATTTACAACATTAATCAGCTGGGGGAAAAAGGGTCCACAGAACTTTTGCAGTCTGTGAGCCACCCATTTCTACCCAAATTCAGCCCAAACCTCTAACTGCACAAGCTCACACAAATAGAGAAAGCCAGGAAAAGTATCCAGAACTCCAGATGCACTTCACTACTAACAGGGGCCTCCAGCCCTGGTAAGCATCGGAACCACACATGTAAACACTGAGGTGCCCTGCCATGCCAGTGAAGTGCATGCTGCTCGTGTGTGACCCATTTTTAACCCCTAAAGGCATAATACACGAATACTGTGAATTCAGTTAATAAGTTGAATTTACACCAGTCCTTCCTGATACAGCTGAACCAGGTCTTTCCCATTATTCACTCCTCAGTATATCACCCCTTCTGTTGAACAGAATTAAGTAAATATTTAAAATTTCTTACCCAGGGGTCAGCAGATTATGATCCAGAGGCCAAGCCCAGCCCGTCTGCTTTTGTGTATAAAGTTCTCATGGAACAGAGCTGTGAGCCTGCCGTGTGTGGTCTACGGCTGCCCCTGGACACAGCTGCAGAGCTGATTCCCACACAGACCTCGGGGCCCACAGAGGGAGGCGCCTTCCCTCCATCATCCCCACTGAGCACCAGCCTCCGCAGCCACTAAAACCTGCGGAACTCACTCCATGCCCCTTGTTGGCTTTCTTCACATGAAGTGGATAAAACTGGGTGTTTACAGCCTAAAGCAGCCCATGCCAAGGCACTCCTCAGGGACTGAGCCTTAGTCACAGTCCTTGTGACTACAGCACGTCCATAGATGGGAGCTCGCTGAGGGATCCGTGTGCTCCCAGCTTCTCGGAGCTGGAAAGAATCCATACTGGAAAAATGTTCCTTCAGTGCTCTTCCTTCTGGGAAAAAAAGACGGGGAGCTACATCAACCTTAAGGGTTAATGTTGCTTGAATGTAAGCATAATAAATATTCAGCATGTCTCCTAAGACCTGGAGTATCATCAGAGACCAAGCTTGGAAAACCACAAAGAATGACGCCCAGTTTCTAAGAGTCATTCCATGCTTTACAATCAGCCCACAAGCACCGAGTCCCAGGAAGCCCAGCCAAGACCGCGGCAGGTCCTGACGCAGCATCAGCCTGAGTCTGAGCCCAGAGGAAGCTTCTGCTGCCACAATTGCTGCTGTGCTCATGGCTTGGGTGCAGGCCCAACCACAGCGGACCAAGGGCAGGCTGAGATTTGGCCTGGACTGGAGGGCTGTCTCAAGGAGGGTGACTTGAAAGAGAATAGAAAGGAAAAGGGAAGAATGCAAGTATCCAGGTGGTTCCCAGAGCCAGGAAGGAACCACGTACCACAGACAGAATTTCGCAGGTGCGATGGCCGTCCTCCAGCCACACCCGCCTCCGAGCTGTGCTGCCCGCTTCCTCCAGGGCCTGAAGGGTCCAGGATGCTGCTTCCTTAAAACGAGTGATTTTCCTCCAGAAATCGAGTTCTCTCTCTCCAGGGTTCCAGTCATTCCTGGTGTTCAATTCCTTCAGGCTTGGGGAGGAAATTCCTTCAACGGCATCGCTTCTCGGACATGCAGTAAGTCAAACGGACATTTGGCTTGGCACACATTGAGCACTTAATAAAATCTACCGGACAAGGAGGAACGCCTGGCTGACTCCAGATCGCAGCCATAAGGGGCTGGTAAACAAAGCTCTGGAGGGTCAGCATCTGCAGCTGGAAAACAGGGACTCAGGCGTGGTGAGGCTCCATCCGCCCCTCAGCTTCACTGACAGTCTGACACCCCCAGCCATCCTTGCCCCCAAGCCTTGCACACACAGCATCCCTTGGAAGATCCAACCAGCTTCACTGACTTCCTTCCCTGTCCCAGCCCCACAGACACATAACTGAGAGGGGGACATGAAGACTGAGCTTCCAGCACCTGGGCACAGGAAGCGTGGACGCCGGCAGGAGAGGAAACTGCGGTGTCACTGCCCGCCGGCCGTGGGGGCTGCACCCAGCGCGGCTCACAGGGGTGTTCTTGGTATCGCTGGCCTCCACATTTCGTTCTCTCCATGCCAAGTGCACGCAGTGGGACCTATGAATCTGCACACTTTCACTGCCATCATGTAAGCCGCTGTGACCAGAAGCATTTTTAATTTTTAGAACAATTTTCTAATCTTTTCATAAATTTGAGAGAAAGAAACATTTCAAGGAATTCTTGCTATTAGATAATGGCTAGCATTTATGCAGCACTGAGCCTCACAAAACACTCCATTCACATTGTCTCACTTCACCATCCTAACGGCTCTGAAACAGCCATCGGCAGACTTCACGGCGTCCAAGACAGCATCTGTTAAAAAACACAGCAGTATGTTATGTGTCACTGAGAAAGAAAATAACACTGCCGTTTAAGCCACAATACATGGTGACTTGGACTTGATGAAAAGCAGCATTTCCCACAATTTTCAAAGGAGGAGAGGGAGGTGGCAAGGTCATCCAGAGAGCAGTGGGAGAGCTGGGTTTTCACTTGAGCCTGCAGAGTCTAAAGGATGCATAGTGCGCTCTGCAGCTGGTCCCTGACTGCACACGGCAGGTGGATGCAACAGCTTCCCACTCATGCTCCTGGGATGCCGGACACAACCAGGAACCTGGGGCTAGAAACTGAGTTCCCAGTGTGGGGAGAGGAAAGCCTCCCCTCCTTACCTCCGGGATCTCCCCTCCCAGCCCATCTCCCCACATGTCCTGCCAAAGCAACGCCCTTCCTTCCAGCGTTTCTGGAAGCTGATAGCAGCTACATACCTAGAGGAGGAACAGGAAAAGACTGGGAATCGTCTTACTGTCTGAGACAGTGGAATCCATGTTTACATTCTCCCAGATGGGATAAAGTGGAAGATGGTCTTCCCAGTTCTCTGAAAGCCAGACTTCCTGGCTGGTTGGGCAGTCCCCGGGCTGTGCTGTCCCTGGACTCCACGTATGGGGAGCGTGATCCGCACTGTAGCTCGGAACAGCAGAAAGGAGAACCCCAGCAGGAACACGCGTTGCAGGAACCCCACCGCCGAGGCTGGTCGCCGACTCTCGTGTGGGCACCCGTGCAGGTGTCCTTGTTTCCTGGAGAAAGCGTGGCACTGCAGCAGGTGTCCTGGTTGCTAGAAAGGCTCTCCCAGGCTGGTCCTCTGGCATCTGCCATGCGACTTCCTCCAGCTGATGGAACGTAAACAGAAACCAGCACATCAGCTCCAAGTGGAAGCTTCTGAGCCTGCAAGAGACCTGTGTGTCCACATCATCTGAGCCCCCCACCTGGGTCCTGGGGGACACCACAGAGCAGAGCCCCCAGGTCAAATTTTTTGTACATGTGACAAGAGCAAAAAATAATGTTTTCTTTCAAATCACTGAGATTTTCAAGCTGCTTGTCCCCATGGCATAACCTGTCCTGACTGGACTCACACTCTGCTCTCCTGTGCCAAGCGTCAATATGGATTTTTGATGAAATTTTCTACATTGGCAGGGCAAGCCCCTGCGTGTTTCCTCAAGTGGAGGCAGTGACAGCAAAAGCAAACATTTTGGATCACACACAAATGTTTACAAATAAGATATGTTTAATGAGCATGATGCTTCATGCAATAATAGCAGTGGCAAAAATGGCCAACAGCTACATTATTATTACATTCCCAGTGCTGTTCCCAGTGCTCTTCCCAGTGTTTCTCTGTCACTGTATTTGCTGGTTTGCTGAGAGCACTATGAGATTCAATGTTCCCCAGTGACTTCTCACGTCCCCTAATTAATTCAGCAAAGCACTTATTGGCGACTTCGTATGGCCTAATTGTGGCAATAACTTAGTGTGATTAAACTTAATCAAACACCATGTCAGTAAATGACATGATGTCACTCCACCGATGACATTCATGAACGAAATATTAGGGCCCAAATATTCCTATAGATGACTTTCCAGGACGCTGCTGCTGGTGTGTTCACAAGGCTGCATGATCAGGAAATTAACCACACCACATGCTCCACAATTTGGAGCAAATCATCCACCTGGGACCTCACCAGACTCTCCCCGTCAGCAGCGGCTTCTGCCTGGAGGCTGCAGACAGGAGCACAGAGGGCAGTCAGTCATTCCATCGCTACGTCCTAAAATCCAGCCCTGACTTCTTAATCCCAAGCCCCGTTCTCAGATTCAAGGCCCCGTCTTCTCTGGCGTTGCCATTGCCATATTCTAGAATGTTATTTAGACTAACAACTTAGGGCCGAAGACACGGATGATAATACGACCCAAGGAAAAATCAATGCTGAGCAGGGGTGCGGGGTGCAAGGAAGGCCCATCAGGAGCCTGGGCTGAGTGGGTTTTCCAATAGGAGCACAAACTTCAATTCTGAGGTTTCTGTTAGCAAAAAAATCATTAAATAAGAGAACACTGAGAGCTATACTTTCACAGCTAAAAAAAAGTTCATTTCTTTAGAGAGAGCTTCCCCACAGCCCTAACTGCTGCAGACCCCACTCCTCACCACTTCCACCTCTGTAAATCCTGCACACTCAGGTGGACCCTGTCTCCGAACCTTCCCCATGGAGAAGGACGTGTCCTCCTCACTCCAGTGAGAGACCACCACGCCCGTGGCCAGGCACTGGGGCTGGCATGAGGCTGCTCTGAACACCGGGAACAGCGTCTTGACCAGTTCAAATTAGGTCACGATTTTGCACTTCCCAAAGCAGGCCTTCGCTCTGTTTCTCCAGTCCCAAGGGCTTCCTGAAATGTGGGGGCCCTTCTGTCACCCAGGCTCCCACTTCCCTGAAACTCCTCCAGATGTGACTCTCGCCTGGAAAAAGGACATCTTCTCCTGTTACCTTTTAGCTTGTTACAACCGGAGAAACTCACTCAAAAGGCTCTGGACTTGTACCTGCCCCCTGAGAGGCCAGCGGGGAAGGCTCGTCCCTTGGCCCTGAACCTCTGCAGGGCCTCATCTCCTCCGCAGCCCTTCCGCTGCTCTGATAAGAGAACCACCACTTAGACCCGGCAGCTCCCAGGAGACTGAAACACATGAATTCCCAATGTCGGCTTCTGCGGCCTCAGCATTTCTTCCTCAGTGAGCAACGTATGCACATGGAGAGCCGTCTTCACCTCAAATTTCAGATTTGCCCGTTTTACTTCCTCCTCACTCTGCCCCAGCTCTGCTCTCCTGCCTCAGTTTCCCAGAGAATGTGGAATCCCCCGAGAACACAGTCACCTCCCCAGCCTCTGGACACCATCACAGTCCCTTCTTCCTGACTCCCCACAGGGCCGCCTCTTCTGCCACTACTTTCTCAACACGAAGCGGGAGAAGGAGGAGGCAGGCAGCTTCAGACAGTGAGAAAGAGAGACAGACGCGAGCCACAAGCACCTCTAGATGCCCAAGAGGGGAAGCTGTTCTTTCCTCTTTTAAGTGGGAGCCGCTCACCACTATCTCTCCTGCAGGTCTTCTGGGGGGCCCTGGCCGTGCTCCCTAAGGAAACTGCAGTGAGGAGGGAGAGAGACCCAGAGAGGTAGAGACAGAGAAAGAGACAGAGAGAGAGGGAGGCAGAGACAGGGACGGAGAGAGAGACACAGACAGGGACAGAGAGAGGGAGAGACAGAGACAAAGAAAGACAGAGATGAGGACATAGAGACAGAGACAGGGACAGAGGGAGACACAGAGACAGGGACAGAGACAAGAACAGAGAGGGAGGGGGAGGCAGAGACAGGGACAGAGAGAGACCAAAAGACAGGCAGAGAGAGATAGAGGGACAGCGAGCTTTGAGCTCACACCACCCACTGGTGCATATGGAAGGTCAGAGGGACACGGCGAGCCCGAGGGGCGGCTGCGTTTACCAACTAGAAGGCAAATCTACTAGTGAATATGGAGGAAAGCATGACTGTTCAGGCTTGCACATACATTATGACTCAGAAATTCCCATTCCTAGATATTTACCCTAGAAAATCTCTTGCGAATGTTCACTGAGAGACAAGTGCAAACGTGTCCCTATCAGCACTGGTTGAACTAAACAAGCAACATGGTGGAATCTTAGAAAGGTAGAAAGAAGAACAAAGCAAGCCCCAGAGAACACAATAATAACATTGTAATAGATCTCAGAAATGCTAAAATATGTATTGTACAGATATGGAAACTATTTTTTAAATGAAGGAACACTTTTTTTAATGCTGGAGAGTGGCCACATCTCCCAGGGAAGCAGGAACGCAGGGCCGGGAAGGAGCCGCAGCAGCTTCAGAGTCCGGGGGGGTTTCCATAGATTAAGAGGAACGGGCTCTCCACAGGGCTTTATTTCATCAGTAAATTTCAAAGCTTCCATATACTATTAGATATGTTCCATATTTACCACATTTTCTTAATAAAAAGTAAAGATTATTTTCCTATCTTAATATCACCAATACCTTAAATTGAGGTAACATGCTCCTGAGCCCACTGTGCTGTCCAGTCACTGAGTGATGATAGGAAGCAGTTTTCCCCAGCAGCTATGGAGGCCCCAGTGAGGGCAGGCAGGAGGGCATGTCCAGGGTCCCTGACAACCAAGTCAGTGCTCTTCTGATCAGAAGCCTGTGGGATCTTTGTGGTCTTCCAGCAGCTGCTACTGAACAGAAGTTATCCAAGGGCCACCCCAGGACTCACCAGCCTCCTTTTGGAGGTGTCGATCTCCAGAAAATTTAGACTTGGAGTCTGATCTTCATCAGCAACCAGACCACCAATGCTGGGACCCACATGGGACTGGGACTTTACACACAGAAAGTCACCAAGTTCCAAGGACATTACCTGGTTTACTTTGCAAAATTGAACTTGGAGCCATCCAAAGGTGGTTTATAGAGCACAGATCCCCTGGATTCATCCAGTTGGCCATGGTCTCTTGAACCCCAATATCTCAGTGGCTGAGCAAAGCAAGGCCGTATCTGTTGCCCACATGGCACACTGATGACTACAGTCACCACACGTCTTCTCGTGCCAGGGCCTGGGCTCCAGGAGCAGTTCCCATCCGGAAGGTGCCATTCTTGCATAGAGCGAGCAAGAGTCAGTCACAAAACGGATTTTAACTGGTTTGCTGAGCTTTGGCACATATGTGTCTGTGCACGTCATACGGTGAGAGCAAGTCCGTGGCCAGCTGACCATCACAGGGGCAGAACGTGATGGTCCCCGCAAGGGACACGTTGGGGAGGTGGGCCCTTCCCCAATGGAAACCAAGTAGTTGGATTTAATAACACAACTATCGCATCCTCACACCCTAACTCTCTTCTCTTAGTGTTTGGACTAACTTTAAATTTTTCAAAAAATTTTTAATTAAAAAAAATTTCTTTGAGATAGGGTCTCACTATGTTGTCCAGGCTGGTTTGGAACTCTTGAGTTGACACAGTCCTCCCACCTCCACTGGGATTATGGGTGCATGCCACCGTGCCCAGCTGATTTAACTTTGATCATGCATGAGACCCACTGGTGCTGGGAACCTTCCATAGAATGGACACCTGTAGGATTCCATGGAATACAAACCTGGCAGCAGGGTTCTAACCACCTGGACTCAAATCCAGCACCAGCACTTGCCAGTTGAGACTGATCTTTCACAACTAAGACCAACTGTACTCAGGAACTTGGCGAAAGAGGCAGTTGTGATTGTACTAAGGGACCAGTGGGTTTCCTTACACGTGAACGTTCAGCTTTTCCATTTCCAGCTTTTCCTGTCTTTGTCTGCCGAGCTCCTGGGGCTCTTGCTGGCACTGTCCTCCCTTTAGACTGTACTGTCTTCATTTGTTGCTCCCAAGATGTTCAGACACGCAGCTGGCTTCCCTCTGAAAGATCTTATTAAATAAACACCTTTCTCCCCTACAGTGCAGCCCTGGGAGGTTTTGTCAGGACGTTGAGCTAATTGGCAGGTTGTGTTTCCGTGGGGGAGATGCAACATTTAAGAGGATTACACGAGGTTTGTTTAAGTCTCTTGTATATACGGCTCAAATAAGCCGTTGTATTTGCTTTAGACTTCACAAGATCCTTCTCGCGTGTTTAAGCAGTGATAGTCCAATAGGTAGCTTCAGCTGCCAGCTGCTTCCTGCATTTAAATCCCAGCCTCACGGAGTTTATTTACAGAGGATGTTTTCTAAGCCAATGAAGCACATCCCTGAATGTACAAGAGAAAAGTGATGCTTGCTCTTCGTCTGCAGCTATGTGCAGCCAATGTCCTCTCCATGAGCTGTGCCACAGGACAAGTTTCCCGGCAAACACCACACCCCACGATATGGCAGGATTCATGCCGACTAATGGAAAACACACCAGATGCTGGAAAGAGATAAAGGAGAGTGTTACTGCAATACTGTGTAGAAGAAAGGCCATAGATGAGAAAACACAAAGCCAGTGTTGTCCCCTCGAAGATACTGGAGCCTGGGACACAGAGCTCGAAAAGCCTTCTTGGGGTCACGCTGGAAGATCCTCAACTCCGGGACGTGGTGTCGAGAAGAGAAAAGAGGTGAGAGAAATTTCCTTGGAGACCAGCCCAGCAACGAGGGCACAAGGGAATGGTCCCAAACAGATACATGACACATGCACATCGACGACACATGCGTGACACACATGTGACACGTACACAACACATGCATGTGTATTAATATATGACACATGTATGTGACATGCACACATAACACCTGGATACCTGTGGCACATGCATTATGTGACACACACGTATGGGACACACGTAAAATGTAGCATACATTATACTATAATACATGACAAATATAAACAAAGTTTCTGAAATAAATGTTTGATCTTTCCACACAGAGTGGACGCAGTCCCAACAAGGCTGCATAGAGTCTGGCTCTCTCCCTGGCTGCTAAGCGGCGCCGGGGCCATCAGTGAGGCGGCCGGTCCAGGTCCAGGCCTGTCCTTAATGAAAGATGAGGCGGAGCAGCCCCGGGGTGCCCCCAGCACCGAGATGCCGGGTGTGACCCATAGGACTGCGTGCAGGGCAGAGTGAAGCTGCTCAGAAGCAGATTCCGCCTGGTTGGGAAGCAGCCTGAGCTGCCCCCGGGGGCAGGAGACCGCTCTCTGGCCCCCAGGCTGCCTCCGTGGTGCTGGCCTCAAAGCGGACTTTCTCCCACCGCGTCCATGCCGCAGCCCTCACTGCAGACCTGCCCTTGAACCTCTGCCCCGGGTCCAGGTGCCTCAGACCCTTCGTTCTTGGGCACAAGTGCAGGCCTTACTCCTTTTCCTGCACCCAGGCTTGGTCCCCGCCCAGCCTCTGGCCTGAGGACACTATACACACAGAGCGCAGTCTATGTGGAGGCCAGAAAGTGGAGGTCAAACACATATGTCTACTAATTATTTGAATTTATTTCTTATTCTTCGTATTTATTTATTTAGAGAGGGGATCTCACTCTGTCGCCCAGGCCGGAGTGCGTTCATTGGTGATCATGGCTCACTGCACCCTTGACCTCCCAGGCTCAAGCAATTCTCCCACCTCAGCCTCCTAAGTGACTGGGACCACAAGCACGCACCACCACACCTGGCTATTTTTTAAATTTTGTAGAGATAGGGTCTCGTCGCGTTGCCAAGGCTGGTCTCTAACCTCTGGGCTCAAGCAGTCCTCCCACCTAGACCTCCCAAAGTTCTGGGATTGCAGGAGTGAGCAACTGCACCTGACCACAGTTTTCTTTGTTAGCAGTCAAAAAAGACGAAGAAAGAACATGTTCAGCTGTAATTCCTAGGAAAAAATATGTTCGGGCCGGGCACAGTGGCTCACGCCTGCAATCCCAGCACTTTGGGAGGCTGAGGGGGGCAGATCACCAGGTCAGGAGATCAAGACCATCCTGGCTAATATGGTGAAATCCCATCTTTACTAAAAATACAAAAAAAAAATTAGCCAGGCTTGGTGGCGGGTGCCTGTAGTCCCGGCTACTTGGGAGGCTGAGGCAGGGGAATCGCTTGAACCCGGGAAGCGGAGGTTGCAGTGAGCCAAGATTGCACTACTGCACTCCAGCCTGGGTGACAGAGCGAGACTCCGTCTCAAAAACAAAAAAAAAAAGAAAAGAAAAAATATGTTTGGTTTCATTATGATACCTCATGAACAAAGATGATCTGAAAAAAAAGAAAAGGAAAAGTCACCCGAAGTAAATCAAAAGAAGAAAACAACAACTCAGGAGGCTGGGAGGAAAAGCAGTGTTTGGAAAACACAGGAAACCGTGAGGCTTTTCTGCTGCGTCTGCCCCACCCTACACAAGCTCTGGTGTGGGACGTGTCCACGCAGAGGCCCTTCTACGCGGTTGAGTTAGGAGATATCGGAAGACCCAGATATACAGAGCATGCCTGAACATAAACACAGATTCTTGCATTTGAAACAGAACACTGAAAATGAAACTTAGCAGAAAAGCAACGTATCAACATCCTTTGAGAAAGAATAAGCACAGGGGTGTGGAGGAGAGCCGGGCCAGCCTCGGACTCAGCCTCCCTGGAGCCCGAGACGTCCACTTCTGTGAGGTCCCGAGGGAAGCGGATGTGGTCCTCTTCCAGCTAGCCACATTTTCCTTTAAGTAAAAAGGCAACTGACAATCTTTCTCAAGTCATCAAAAACTCAAGGAAAATCCATCCAAACAATAACGACAAAAATCAACCAAAGAAATAAGCCAAGAATAAGGGTGGCAAAGTTAAAATTTACTTCAACAGGCTGGGCGCAGTGGCTCACACCTGTAATCCTAGCACTTTGGGAGGCCAAGACAGGCGGATCACCTGAGGGCGGGAGTGAGAGACCAGCCTGACCAACATGGAGAAACCCCGTCTCTACTAAAAATACAAAATTAGCCGGGCATGGTGGCCCATGCCTGTAGTCCCAGCTACTCGGGAGGCTGAAGCAGGAGAATCGCTTGAACCTAAGAGGCAGAAGTTGCAGTGAGCCGAGATCAAGCCATTACACTCCAGCCTGGGCAACGAGCGAAACTCCGTCTCAAAAAAAAAAAAAAAAAAAAAAAATTCACTTCAACAGAGAAACTAAGACTCAACCAATGTGAGCATTATAAATAAAGAGAATGTAAATGTTATGAAGTTGAAACATTAAGTTGGAGTTTTCTGAAGAGAAAGCTTTTTCAGGGCCCATACCTCTCCCGCCTTTATAGATTTTCTTTTCCTCAAGGTACCAAAAGATGCCTTTGTCCTTGAGGTCTGGTTACAAGTCAAGGTATTTTATGATATCGATCTTTATCACTTTTTTTCTTGGAACAGAAGATTAACAGGTACAAATATTTCATTTTTTAAAAGACGCTTTGTGTTCTCAGCTCTTTCATTTTTTTTATTTCTTCAGTCTTCTTTAAGAGCACCAACTGCACCCATGCTATTTCCCGTCATCTCTACAGCTACCATCTTCTCTGAGGTCACTGCAGTCGCATTGCTGTTTTTCGTGTCATCCTGTGTGACTTCCTCAGATCTGTTCCACGCGTCAAGGACTGTTTCCCGTCAATTTATTCTACTTGTTTGAGCTTCTCTGTCAGCTAACATGTTTACATCTGGAAGGTTTTCCTCTTGCATTCATTTCCTGAGCCATCATAGCTCATTCTTCCCTCACTCCGCAAGCTGCCCCTGGGCCCTTACACCCTTCAGTTCTTTTCCCTAGGAGGGCTTAACTGGACTCTTACTTTGGAGCGATTTTGTTGTTTCTTTGGATTTCTTCCTTCTTTGCCCTTTTCAGTTTTGATTTTTGTTTGTTTGTTTGTTTTTTGAGATGGAGTCTCAGTCTGTCACCAGGCTGGAGCATAGTGGCACAATCTCGGCTCACTGCAACCTCCACCTTCCGGGTTCAAGCGATTCTCCCGCCTCTGCCTCTTGAGTAGCTGGGGCTACAGGTGTGTGCCACCACGTCCGGCTAATTATTTGTATTTTTAGTAGAGATGGGGTTTCACCATGTTAGCCAGGATGGTCTCGATCTCCTGACCTTGTGATCCACCTGCCTCAGCCTCCCAGAGTGCTGGGATTACAGGTGTGAGCCACTGCGCCCAGGCTTGAAACATTTTAAAGACAAAAAAAAGTACAAATAATTTTATAAAACAGTCATATTCCCACAACCAGAATTAACAAAATATTTTGCCACGTTGGTTTCTAGTCCTTTGGAAAGGACTCTGGCGAGGTGGAAGGATCCTTAAAACAACACAGTTGAAGCCTCTCCCACCCGGGGCGGCCAGTTTGAGGTATTTGGTTTGTATTTTTATATGACTGTTTTTTAAGTTTCACATACCCGTATATTTGCATTTATCCGTGACATAAAACTGTCTTTTGAGCATGTTACTGACGTGACGGGCACTGACCTGCATTGACGACTCTGCTCCTTCCTCTTCTCACAGTGCTGGTTATCCCAAAATCCATCTGGTCTATTTCATTCTACTAGTTTTTGGCTGTTCACACCTAGGCTTCTATTTATCGAAAGTATCCTTTTGAGGGTGGAATGAGGCAGGAACCCTCTTCCCCAGATGAAAGCCCAGTCCCTGGGCTGTGTGCTAAGTGCCTTGTTCCCAAACTTAGGAAGCTGTCTCCATCGGGTCACAGACTCCCACGAGACTCTGTCTCTGAGCTCTGCACTTTTCTGCCGATCTATTACCACCACACTGTTTTCATTACCATATCTTTGTATGTATTTGCTTTCTCTTCCAATTTGGCTTTTTTTCCCAAAAAAAACTGTTTTAACTGTTTTTTCTCCTCAAACCTTTTAAACATTATGTTATTTTTAAAAATGTTAAAAAAACAAAAGTAGATGGGATAGGAGAGTGAGCTCCTATGTGTCTGTCGTCAGCATCAAAAAATCACCAAATCAGGCCCAATTTCATTGCCTCTGCTCCCCCACCAGCCTCTCCTCCTCCCCCAGACTCTTTTAAAACCAATTACGGCACTACACCATGTCATCTGTGAGCATTTCTGAAGGTATTTATTCACATATATTCTTCCATATGTGCTCTGGAATCAGTTTGTTAAAGTCCCCATATATTTTGACGAATCTTGATGGAATGTTCACTGAATGCTAAGATGTTGGAGAATTTACTGTTATCCAAATACTCCTGTCCAAAACACTGGTGCTTCTCCTCCTCAAATTCTTCCTTCGGGCCTTTCAATAACATGTTTGTAGTTCTCTCCAGGAAGGTCTTGCACATATTTTTGGATTTTGCTCAACCCTGACTGTCATAGATTTTACTGTGACCATGAATGGCCCACGTTTAGGGTTCTATTCCCCATCTGGTGACTGCCAGAGTAAATAAATGCTAAGAACTCCCAGTACGGCTCTTGTTCTCTGCAATCTTGCCGAACTCTTGTATTGATGTCTGTAATTTATTCAAAGATTCTCTTGAATTCTATATGTATAGAATCATAGCATCTACAAGAAAGTCAATCTTTTGCTTTACTTTTTTATTCTTATAGTTATTCGGGTTTTTTGTTTGTTTGTTTGTTTGTAATTCTGAATTGTATTGCAATGGCTTGGGATTTCAATGTGTTGCTGAATAAGAGCAGTGATAATAGGCAGCATTGTCATGTTCTTGATATTTATGGGCAGTGTATGCTTTCCATCTGCCTAACGTCTTTTTCCTGCCTAAGTGTTTGATTTTTCCTGGTGTCTCTGCGTAGCCCTGTGCGGTTCCTGGCTGGTGTCGTTCCTCTGTTTCCTGGTGTCTCTGCGTAGCCCTGTGCGGTTCCTGGCTGGTGTCGTTCCTCTGTTTCCTGGTGTCTCTGCGTAGCCCTGCGCGGTTCCTGGCTGGTGCCGTTCCTCTGTTTCCTGGTGTCTCTGTGTAACCCTGTGCGGTTCCTGGGTGGTGTCGTTCCTCTGTTTCCTGGTGTCTCTGCGTAGCCCTGTGCCGTTCCTGGCTGGTGTCGTTCCTCTGGGGAAGGAGGCAGTTCTGCTGAACCAGCTACATCCCTAGGCCCGGCAGGAGGCAGGGCGAGGGAGTGAGCTGTGGAAAGAACACATCGACCTGGGCTTGCTCCCCTGAACACCTTCAACACTCTTACCCTCCTCTTTCACTTCATTCTCCTCTTCTCAGCTTTCCTGGGTCACCAATGGGTGGAGGCGGCCTCTCGCTCCTGTCCACCTCGTCACAGGCGGAAACCCTGATCACGAACAATGGAAACTGTTTATGGACTCAGGCGCATTCTCGCCTCCCGCATCTCCATTCCTCCTTCCCAGTGCCCCTCAGCTGCGGTGCCCATCTGCACCCAACACTGGGGCAGAACCTGGCTTTGGGGCAAGAAGTACTCCACAGAGTAGGTCAATGGGGTGGGGCATTCAGGCAGAGTGACACACGGGTTTGCCCCAAACTTCACCTCTGATAGGGGGTCTCCTGGGAATCCCACAAAGGTTGGGCCTGGCAGGGATCGGGCAGCAGGACTCTGCCCTGGCTGGGCCTGTTTCTGTCCACCTGCTCTTTCCCTTCCCTGCCCGGCTCATTGCCGAGTCTATGGACATGAGATGTGCCAGAGACAGAGAGCTTGGGCGTGGGGGTGCCTGTGACCCTGGGGTCTTAGGGAGCCTGCTTGGGTCACACCGTATCTCCTCTCTGCCCTGCGCCTGGCACTGAGCTGCCTTTCAAGGCTGAAAATGTGGGCTCTGTTTTCCATCTGTCTGCATCATTTATGTTGAGACGCTCCCAGTCGTCTGATTTTCCGTGTTATCACCTCAGGACATTTAAACAATTAACGGTTTAGCAGCAGGAAGATAACTGCCACATACACAGTCAGTGTCCTGGTTAGAAAACAAGCAATCAGAGAAAATATGTTTTGAAAAGAATTAGTGGGCGGGCTGAGCTTCCTATCTTTCACCTGGTAGATTAATGATTGTATGTCAACACAGCGACAGGCTAACATTTTCAAATAGAAAGACATGTGATTAAATCTCTCTTTTGATGTGTTCTGCAAATTGCTTCTCTAAGCTCTGCTTCCAAAGGGCGGCTCTTCGATTAGAGTCAGATTATTATTACGGGTTAGCAATCACTCCTGCTCCCGTAGCTGACTCATTCTTTAACATGCTAATTAGCAAATACATCCAGTGCCTTGCATGATATTTGACCTTCAGCGTTCTTTTCTAACTGGAATCATTTCATGCCATTCCGATGAAATGGAGACATTGTTCTGAGGTTTCTGACCCCTCCCTCCTAAGGGCCCCGGGATCTGCCACGAAGCCTGGGAAGATCAGCCACGCACACACCCCTCTCCGGATCATTCTTTTCCAGAGGTCAATGACTTAATAAGTTCACTTTCGTTCAGCAAGTTTACCGTTGCTCCTCTTAAAGTGATAGCTTGTGTATTCATGACAATTTGGTATTGTTACTGAAGTGGACCTCACACTGGGGTCAAGAATTTCTAAATTGCTACCTAATGGTCACTGTGAAGAGAGGATGCTGTACCGACCACGTCTGCATCCCACAGGGTCTGGAGAGGACCAGAGGCCTGGGCCCCACCAGGTCACAGAGTTGGTCATGAATTCCCCTTCTCCTTTCTCTCCTTACTTCACGGAGGTATATTCTTTCTAAAAAGATTAAACAGCATCATATAAAATGGATATACCTGCTTCTCACTCTTTCAGCTGCCAGAGGCTCCAAGGCCCTTGGTCCTGGCTAGGCACCTCCATGGTCACAGCAGTGATGGCCTTGTCCTTCCCACATGAGGACCCCAAGGGTAACCCTGGGTAACTCCCACCCAAGGGCCCTGCCGGGAGCCTGAGTCCACCTGCAGCTGGGTGTCCTTTCCCCCATTCCCAGCACACTCAGTCTCTGGGGATCAGGGTTTGTGCATCTCTGGGTGGCTGCTCCACCAGCCCCAGCAGGGCACCGTGGGCGCCTGGGTCCTGTGCCAGCATCTGCCTGGCTGTCACCATGGGCATCTGCCTGAAGGCAGCAGTTCCCCGCCTTCCCGCCTGCTGTGAATCTCGTTTCTGCTCCCTGGTTTCTGCCGGCTGTCACCATGGGCATCTGCCTGAAGGCAGCAGTTCCCCGCCTTCCCGCCTGCTGTGAATCTCGTTTCTGCTCCCTGGTTTCTGCCTGGCTGTCACCATGGGCATCTGACTGAAGGCAGCAGTTCGCCGCCTTCCCGCCTGCTGTGAATCTCGTTTCTGCTCCCTGGTTTCTGCCTGGCTCCCACGGAAAAGATCATCGCATTCTCTGCCTCTCTCCACTGTCTGCCCTGCTGCTGTAAGCACGGCCATTTCTGTCAAGTGCCTCTCAACCTCAGAGTTCATGCAACGCTTGAGGTGAACAAAAAGCCCAGGCCTCTCCATCTGGAGCAGGTTTGCAGATTCTCATAGCCCCCATAATTGTCGCTCCGGAGCGGGTTTGCAGACTCTCATAGCCCCCATACTTGTCGCTCTCAGCAGCTATCTCAGAACCTGTTATTTATTAGCCAAGTGATGAGATTGGTCTCTCTTCTCATTAGATCACGACCCCTATGGGGACACGAACCTGTTTATTCCCACACTGAGGCTTCAACCCAGGGCCTACGCTTAGGAAATACTTGACATTTGTTGAGTTTGTGAACAGACGAACACATCCCCCATTAAATGAAGCTGAGTGAAGTGGAGGCTTAGAGGAGATGGTGACAGCAGGAGATGCAGCCGTGGGAGCAGATTCTCCCTGCCATTGACATCACCAGTGCAGCAGCTGACCGGCGGCTGACTGTGTGTGGGGGTCAATTGAGCAGCTTCGGTCTGTCCCTCTGTAGAGATGGCTCATGGTGCAGATGTGCAGCGAGCAGGTCTGGCTCTCCTGCAGGCCAGTCCTCACCCACCTGTGCCTCAGTTTCCTCTTTTGTAAAACAGGGACAAGGCAGTCCTCCTCTCGTAGCAATGTGGGGGTGGCTGAGGGAGCTGTGAGCATTTGTCCCTGGACTTAGGACAGAGTCTGGTGTGCCCTTTGAGACTGAGCCACCCTTTGAGCTCCAGCACTCCAGTGACTCCAGCAGCATCAACTGTGCTCCACTCACACGAAGATGCTCTAGACTGTAGACACACCATTGCGTTCATGGAACCGAGAGAGGAAAAACACTTCCAATTAAACTATGACAAGCCATGTAACTAAGATACATTCTGATTCCTGAAATGTGAGGCTGTGAACACCATGTGTGCCCCAGCATCTCTAAGACACCAGTGTCCCAAGGGAAGACACTGAGGACCATGACGGGGCAGTGCCCAGCAGGGCATGATGGCTGAGCGGGCTGCTGGGGGCCAGCTGCCAAGCCAGGTGGGCTAGAGCCCGACTCCCATACCACCTCCCCGCCCAGGAGCTGGCGGAATGCGTCTTCACGTTGTTTTTGCTGTGGCTCCTGACTCTGCCAGCATGAAACACATTTATCTCAAAATTTCTCACGAACACATACTTGATATTATTGTTCTCAGAATATTTACTGGGAAAGGGCATAAGGACAAAAAGTCACTTTGTTTAGTAACATTTTACTGAATTTGTATTTAATTCATCACAAAAGCATCTAAGCACCTTGGTGGACCCACAACCACACCTGGAGACATGTCAGTCTCAGACCACAGTTGCTAGAAGGGCCCTTATGACAACTCAACATATTCCCAGGGGTCCCAAGACCACAGCCTGGGACTCTGCACTCCAAAATGAGGTTTACAGCCCTTAGTCAGGTCTGCAAGTTCTTAGCTTCTAGAGCAGCCTCCAAGATGGGAGCTCATTTAGAATGGCCCCATACACCCTTAAGCACCCCAACTCTGAGCCTCCCCAGCAGCCAGGTGTTGTCCTGCTGTGCAAAAACCCCTGATTGTTTTTAAGCTGGTGTCGACACGCTTCCCTGTCATTGACCCTCATTGTGCCCATAAAGCTGTGCTACACAATTCAGTTCTGTGTTGTGGGACTCGCTAAGAACCCTGCTGCAAGGTGGGTTGTTGCCCCCGAGGCACATTCTTCAGAAGCCTGGATTTCTATCTATTAGTTCGTCTTCAAGGGTGGAATGGCTGCATGCATTTCCCACCAGTGCACCCTGCCCACGGTAGATCAGAAGGAAGATTAGCAGGAAGGAGTTTGCAGCAAAAGAAATGTTTTTTCCTAATCTCTAAGCAGGCTATACAGACTGTCCTAGCCTTATCTCAGAGCCAGTAATGAATTAATCAAAACGCAGAGAGCTGTTTCTGCAGGCGAGATGAGCACTGCTAAGAAGCTGCTGATAACATCCTTCAGGTGATCCTCTTTTTTAAAAAACATATATTTTGTCTCTATTGGATTATTTTGCTTCTCTCAGGGACACTGCAGCGGTGTATGCCCAGATCAGCATGAGCATGCCCACATGCTCCAGGGTCCAGCACAATGCCACACCCAGCCCCTCTGTTACCTGCGGTGAGCACTGGTGAAGGGGAATGAGGAAGGCCCTGCTGCAGGGTGGGCAGCGTGGAGGGAGGGACTCGAAGGGACCGTGGGTCTGCTTTCTCGGGGAGGGACCATGGGTGCAGGCGACAGACACACCTGAGCTCCTGCGGAATCATCTTCCTGACTTCTCAGCTCCGGGCTCCAGGGTCCAGTCCAGCTCCCATCCACACGGAAGGAAAAGGATGAACAAACTGAAAATCAACAACTCTTCTTCATCCGTCAGAGAACTGAGTCACCAGGCAAAGCACGGCCCCCAAATCTGGAGACACAGACAAGCGGGTTCCAAGAACCTCAGCTGACAGGAGCAGAACCTCTGCGGGGCCAATGCCACGGACTTGAGCTGCCCCTCATGAATTTCTGGAGATGCCACCTGGACAAGTGAGAGAAAAACTCCAGGGGAACCCAGTCATGGGGGACCTGCGCTTGGTGAATTTTACCTCCGAGAGCTCGACCAGGTTCCCACATTAGACAGGAAAAATCGGCCGGGCGCGGTGGCTCACGCCTGTAATCCCAGCACTTTGAGAGGCCGAGGTGAGCCAATTGCCTGAGCTCAGGAGTTCGAGTCCACTCTGGGCAACATGGTGAAACCTCGTCTCTACTAAAATACAAAAAATTAGCCAGGCGTGGTGGTGCGCGCCTATAGTCCCAGCTACTCAGGAGGCTGAGGCAGGAGAATCGCTTGAACCCAAAGGCAGAGGTTTCAGTGAGCCAAGAACGCACCACTGCACTCCAGCCTGGAAAACAGAGGGAGACCCTATCTCAAAAAAAAAAAAAGGGAGAGAGGAAATATCCCCTCTTACTTACAGCCTACCTGGAGGTTGGCAGACATCCGAGTATGTCACACTTTCCTCCTCCTGTGCTGTATTCATTCCACAAATGTTTATGGCATATTGACCACACCCAGACCCTCTGTTACGTCCCCTGTGGGAGATCAAATACATGAAAATGACTTGGTGCTGTCTTCAGAGGCTGCAGTTCAGCCCAGCCACGTGAGGCCACCATCAAGACCGCCTTTCACCCAGAGCCCCTCAGGACTAGTGTGGAGATTTGGGGAGCCTGAGTCTGCCCAGATTCTCTGATTTGAATAGAGCAATAACACTTTATTTGCTTTACATGTTAACTGAAAGCCCAGTCAGTCACTGGAACAAAGAGTTTGAGCGTTTCAAAGTCAGGTAGGAATGCACTGATCTGTAGCAGGGTTCCAAGCCTGTCTACCCAGGATCAGCTGGAAAGATGTTTGATAATGGAGGGTGCAGGTTTTACCACCATTAAAATGAAGGACACCTGGTGGAGGTACATTCCAGAGCTTTAGCAAGCTCTGCAGGTGAGCCTGGGTGCACAGCCTGGCAGACTTGGGAGCCGTGTGTCTAGACCCAGGGTGAAGGCGGTGCTGTGCATTAGGGCAACAAGCGGCTTGTTTATGCCCAGAGCTCACCCCAGAAAATCTGTGTAGGCATGACGGGGCTTGAGCATCCATATTTGACATAAACAGTACAATACTGCAGGTGACTCTAGTGCAAGCAGCTGGGGACCACAGGTGGAGAAGCATGGTGCAGAGGACCCTGAAATACAGGAACACAGCGCCAGCACATGCGCCGTGCTGGAGTTCTGCAAATGATGGCTTCAGCTCCACAGATGGTGGTTTCCCTTATAACAATTTGAGGCTTAAAAATAGGGCTTCACTTAAAAAGAACAGTGGATATTTCTGAGTGGTGGAATGATGAGTGGTTTGTAAATGTGTCTTCCTTATGTTTGTCTGAACTTTCTGGGTTTTTTTCTATCTTTATCCATTTATTGATGCAATAAATCTTAAGCATATAGTATATGCCACCTACTACATTGTTTCAGCAAAATGATAATAATTAATAATGTAATAATATACTAATTAATATAGGAGTACAACTAAGAAATGTGTCTGCTTTCTAAGCAGTAATTTTAGAGAGGCATTTTTATCCTCCATAGTTTGGTTCTTGGCCTCCTCATTCATAGAAATCACATTATATACACTTCCCAGGAGCTTGTCAAAGCCTATTTAATCAATACCAAACTGACATATTTTATTTGCTCCCTTCAAGTTGACCCATCTATTTTATAAATATGCGGGGTGAGGCTTCCTCTTCTTCAGGTTCCTTTCCCGTATCTTTTTATTTTTTGCAACCTCTTATATTGTTCATAACCACATTTCTCTTATGAGTCATCTTCCCTGCTTTGAATCTCTAGTTAATACAGGAAAAGCTTCATACAAAGTACTGACAATGGTAGCAAATCAGTATCTTAATGTTCTATAGCTGTATTAAACAAGCAAGGAGACTGTCAAACTTTAGTAAGTAAAAGAGCAACAGAATCTGCACATCTCCATTTACCAACCTTCTTCGTGCGTTCTTTCAGATACACCGTGTAATGAATAGACTCTTCTGGCCTAGAACAATAACATCCACAGATAAGACTGCTTATATGAGAAATGTGTTCTGTAATTTGTCCATTCATTCATTTATTCACCAAGTATTTGTTTAGTGTCTGCTATGTGCCTGGACCTTGGACGCAACAGTGACAAAAGAGACAAAAATTTCTGCCCTGGTGAAGCTTATGTCCTGCGGGTAGAGACAGAGAGAATAAATAGGTAGAAGACACAGTATGTTAAAAGGTGGAGAAATAAGCCCGTGTGAGGGGTCCCTGAGTGTGCGGAGTGGCAGCTCTAACTGAAATAGTAAGGGTAGAGCTAATAAGAAGTGGCTTTTGAGCAAAGCCTTGACAAGGTGAGGAACCACTCACACTGTAAAAGACACCTGCAGGTCAAGGTGTCCTCAGGTTGAGAAGTGCCTCATCTCATGCCAACTTTTCAACTTAAAAGATACAGTTTTTGTATGATACTGCACAGATACTGTCTTACTGGGCAATTTTCCTTCCATCTCAGGATAATAAAAGGTAAAACCAGAGGGTACTTCACACATCATAGCAAGAATCACAGTAAATATGTGTTTCCTTCTTATAAGTGCTCTTTTAAAGTTTTATAGCTCAACAAGTATTGTAGACTGTACAGTTGTCCTTCAGTGGAAGGAGAAACATCTACACAAAGTATGTCATTTATTTTCTTCTCAGGCTCTTTCTTTAAAATACCTGCCATTTGCCATGGACCTCTAAGACTGTCTGGCTCATAATGTTAGCAAAATCTTTTCTATTAGTGTAATTTGCTCCCGGTAGGGCAAAAAAATCTCGAAATAATAATATTCTTACGTTTCTTTCCTCTACTTCCTTTTGCATGACTTTGCACTCACTAGTTGACTACAGCATCCACATTGCCTTGAAAAGAAGTAGGACTTTTTTTTTTTTTAGCTGAAATGAAAAGTGGAAGAAAGAGTAAATTTTCCTTTTTTTTCTTCCCAAACAGGAACAGTTCAACATGAGGAAGCAGAATCAATGCACAGAAATTAAGCTAATGTCTTCACTCTTTGCAACACCACTTGAGCAGCTTGACCAAGTCACTCATGCCTAGTGGCCCCGTTAGTTGCTCTTCTCCCATCAGTGAGCTCTGGAATTTCCATCAGTAGCTGCCTATGCATTACTCATGGATCAGAGAGCAGAAAGACACCAGACCTTGCCAAGTCCCACCTAGGTAGCTACACAGGGAGCCCTGTATTGACCATGGCCCAGAACATGTGCAAGCGCCTTCCCATATGAGAGGGAGGGGCATTGGATTAAGAACCTGGTGACTCAGAAGGAAATATCCCCACCAGTGCTTTGGTGGGACTAGAAAATGGAGCCCACTACTGACACCAGGAAGTGCTCATCTGGAGTTTAATTGAAGACAAAAACCCCAATGTTGGTGCCCAAATGTCTCTGCCTTTTGAAATTGTTGTGTAAATTCACTGATAATTCTCTTAGATTCACGTGGAGACATTAGTATTAACTGTTATTCATCCCTTTAAGGTCATCTTCAGAAGACCCTACATTGTGTTCTAATTGCTCAGCAGGGCTCCCTCCTAGAAGTTTAGACAACAAACTTATGCACATGTGGACTGCACCATCAGTGCCCTGGTTATGTTGGAGTAAAAGTATAGAGAATTTTTAGGAAAACAGGCAGAAGTGTGGGTATTTTTGCTATTCTTTGCTTCACCTATCCACGGAGGTGGATAAAGACATCTGGGAAGGGGAAAATGTGGGCTAGCAAATAGAGAAGAGGCTGCTACTAGGCTGGGAAGTGCCTCCTTCTTTTACGACTAGCCAGAGACACTGAACTTGGCTGTCCAGGCAAGCTTGGGTCCTGGGATATACCGAAATAAACCTTGGCCTTTATACAGACTTATTCCTCAAGCCGAGTTGTTTCGCCAACTTGGTTCTGAAGATCCAGACCCCAGTTGGCATGAATCCATCCCCCTTAGACCCCAGCTGGCATGAATCCATCCCCCTTAGACCCCAGCTGGCATGAATCCATCCCCCTTTCCATCTTGCCATCTTCAGCCCTCCCGGTGGAGCGGAGGTTCTCACCTAAATAGAGAAGCTAAATTTCTACCTTCTGATTTTACCTTTTCCATGTGTGCATCAGGCGCTTTCTCCAAAAGATAAGAATCATTTGTGTTGACATCTTCACTTATTCAATTCCACTTTCTCTTCTAACTTAGTAAGAATTTCTGCTACTTAAATTGGCTTTAATTTCTTTTGCTCCCAGAAGTTATTGGAAGAATGCCCATTAACCATTTCATCATATTATTTCTATAACCCAAATTAATTTTCCGGAACATGCAGCATATCACCATAATGAGTTGCTATGACCAGTTGCATTAGAAAATATTGCCTTTCTATTTTTTCTGTATTTTTAAATTCAATCAAAAAGGAATAAACTTCTGCTGACAAAACTGCTTGGAAAAACCCATGCTGTTTAACATGCACTTTTACTATCTTCAGTTTACTAGCTTCTTTGCTGAAACCCTGGTGACCAACCATCTGTGGCCAGTTGTCATCATTTGTACAACCAGTGGCCCTAACTGGAAACTTGGAAAATTCCCAATCCTGGACAATCTGGCACATGGAAACATTCTTCTCAAGATGTACTAGAATTAAGACTCATTAACGAACAGAAAGCACCAACAGCTCTCATAGTTTACAATAGGCACAGGCCCAGTGGGGTGCTGGAGGTGGCTGGAATCGGCTTGGGGGAGTGGACCAAGTGCACCCCTTCCTGGCTCCTCATTCAGTGTTGTCTCATGGGCAGTGTGAAATTAGCCATGGTTGGAGTCTATACATAACAGAAATTCGCAAGTGCTACAAGTAAGGGCTTCCTCGCACTCCTGCCCCTCTTCGGAAGAGCTGGATTTTCAGCTCACCCCGGACATAATGCACTTGGCTACCTGGGCCATGGCCAGGGTATGAATGTTTGGTTCCCCCGCAAGATTCCTGTGCTGAAATCCTAATCCCCGTGTGATAGTGTTAGGAGGCAGGGTCTTTGGGAGGTGATGAGGTCATGGAGGGGAGCTCTTGTAAATGGGATTAGTGTCCTTAGAAGGAGACCCCAGAGAGCTGCCTCTCCCCTCCAGTCACGGTGGGCAGGAGATCAGGGTGAGTGAAGTCAGAGGCTGTCTGAGGGCCAGCCCTGCCAGTGCTGAGAGGTCCTGCTGCCTGGACACCCAGCCACCAGTGGCCTCATATTTGGTGGACATAGGGAGAAGGCTGTAGGAATTCCAGGCTCAAATGACAACAGAGACAGACACCACCTGTTGTACGAACAAATTGCAGCCAGGAGTTTGGTCCGGGTCTGAGTTCTGCCATCCCTGCCTGGGCTGTGTGCGTCTCAGTGCTTGGATCTCATGTAAGGCAACAGAGAAAAAAAAGGCCATGTCACCATGGAAATAATCATTAACACAATGAGCAAACACTGATACCACATCTGACTGACTTTGCGGCCTTGGCCCACTCCCGGCGTTTCAGCAAAAGTCGTGCCCTTTGGATTGCACATTTCCAGCTAGATGTGCAGCCCGTCTGTTGCACCTCTCTTTCCATTCCTTCTCCACAGTTAGAGGTGGACACTCAAGGCTCCAAAAAGTATAAGACTTTCATCTCAGCCTTCAGAGGGATTTCAGTCTCCATGCGGAACTGAGTTTTTTTTGTTTGTTTGTTTTGTTTTAAGTAGAGAGCAGGGCTGGGCTAAGATTTAAATAACTGAAACGAGTCATAAGGTGCTGAGTTTCCTGGAAGACAATCTAGGCAATACCATCGTGGACACTGGAAAGGGCAAATATTTCATGACGAACACACCAAAAGCAATAGCAACAAAAGCAAAAATTGACAAACGGGCCCTGATTAAACTTAAGAGCTTCTGCACAGCAAAAGAAACTATCAGCAGAGAAAACAGATCATCTATGGAATGGGATAAAATATTTGCAAACTATGTATCTGACAAAGTCTAATATCCAGCATCCATAGGGAACTAAATTTACAAGAAAAAAACCAAACAGCCCCATTAAAAAGTAAGCAAAGGACACAAACATACGCTTTTCAAAAGAAGACATACATGTGGCTAACAAGCACATTTTAAAAAGCTCAATGTCACTGATCATTAGAGAAATGCAAATTGAAACCATCATGAGATACCATCTCACACCAGTCGGAATAGCTATTACTAAAAAGTCAAATAATAACAGATGCTGGCAAGGTTGCAGAGAAAAGGGAACACTTATATGCTGATGATAGGAGTGTAAATTAGTTCAACCACTGTGGAAAGCCATATCGTGATTCCTCAAAGAGCTAAAAGAATTACCATTCCACTCAGCAATCCCATTACCGGGTACATACACAGAGGAATAGAAATTGTTCTACAGTAAAGATGCATGCACGTGTTTGTTCATTGCAATCCGCAGCTCACTGCACCCTCCGCCTCATGGGCTCAAGCAACCCTCCCACCTCAGCCTCCTGAGTAGCCGGGACTATAAGCCCACACTACTCTGTTCATAATAGCAAAGACAAGGAATCAATCTATTGCCCAAAAATGATAGACTGGATAAAAAAAAATAAGTGGTACGTATACACCACGGAATACTATGCAGCCATAAAAAAGAATGAGATCCTGTTTTCTGCAGGAACATAGATGGGACTGGAAGCCATTATCCTCATATCCTAAATTATGAGAACACATGGACACATAGAGGGGAACAACACATACTGGGGCCTACTTGAGGCTGGAGAGTGGGAGGAGGGAGAGGACCAGAAAGACTATCTATTGGGTACTAGGCTAATACCTGGGTGATGACATCATCTGTACAACAAACCCCCAAGACATGAGTTTACCTATATAGCAAACCTGTACATGTAGTCCTGAGCCTAAAATAATAGATTTTTTAAAAAAGATACTGGGTTTATGAAGTCCCCAGGAGGTCAGGAGGAAGAGAGAACGCTTGAGACAAGCATGGTCAGTGAGGAGCTTGCAGGGATGGCAGAGGGGCAGGGAGCAGCAGAGTTTGAGTAGAGGAACCAGAAGCCCAGCCCTGGACCCATCTCTGCCTTCCTGTGTATACGACTAACTCAGCTTTCAGGTGCAAGCTGGGGCTCAGGAGGTTATGTACTCACTTGAAGTTGCACGTCTAGGAATCCAGATGATGGTCCCATGTCTGCTGTGCCCCCGCCCTACTCTATTGCTAGGACAGCCAACCTCTACTCAGGGGCTGCAGCCGGTCAGCTGGCATCTACCAGGCTCAGCTGAGAGGGGTTCAGAGCCTACAGGAGCTGTGGCGTGCCAGGTCTAGGCTGCCTGTTGGCTGCTGTCAGGATGAATGCTGTTGTAGATAGATTCTTTTTGGCAACCGGAGACTTTCAAACGTCAATGGCCATGCAGTCTCCATGTTGCCCTTCCCATCCTGACACCACACACTCCTTATGCTGCAGCCACCATGGATGCCTGAGTGAACAGCCCCCAAATTCTATTCTAACTCCTTATTTAAAAGATAAGGAGACCCAAGACTGAGGAATTTGACATAAATAAGGAAACCGGCTTGCCTGAGCTGACTACTGCCTTTGGCCTCACGATAGCTGCCTGCTGGCCTCTGACTTTCACAGCTAGTACAACCTTCCAGCACCTTCCAGGATTGGTTTCTGTAAGAGGGGATTGTTTTTGTTCCCAGTCCCCCTAAACATTCTGTAGGTAATTACAGCACTCATGGCCCCATTTTCTCACTGTGTATTTGCCACCTTGGGTCTGTTCAGATGGCAATCTCCTGAAAACCAGGCACCTCCTCCTTGTACCCATGGCACCGTCGTGGTGCCTAGCTGCTGTCAGCACAGAGCATTAGCTCTGAGACAACTCCTCCTTGTACCCATGACACTGTCGTGGTGCCTGGCTGCTGCATTAGCTCTGAGACACTGCTGTGTTGCCCCCCCAGTTCTGCATCAGGTGGTACTGTTTTGTTTTGGTGGCTTGGTTCATTTTTTCTTATTGCAGTATTATCACTGCATAGAAAGCAGAAGTGGTCTTCCCATATTGTGTAAAATCCCCATTAAACATACGCCACCTGTTTCAGAGCGGCAGGAACAGGAAGAAGGATGGGATTCCCCGTGCCCGAAAGTATACCAAGTCTACGTTGTCCTGAGAGTTAAGGACTACATACACTTGTCCGTGCAGCATTTGGGAAGGTCAGAGGAGACGACTGTGTGGTGTGCACTGGAGAAGCGTGGGGCCCCTGTGCTCACCACCACCCTAAGCCCCTGTGAGGCAGGGGGCACCTGGTGCACTGTGACCAGCACTCTCCAAGCTTCCTGCCAGGAGGAGCTCTGACTCTGGACAGTGGCCGTAACAATGGGCTTAAATTTCCCCAGCTCCTTAGGTACTGTAAGGTTTGACTTAAAGAAAATTTTAAAACATGATTTTTCAATAAGTTGATTGCCAAAAAATCTCTGTGGTTAAGGAGGCACCTCCCTACTGGTCACTACTTCCCCCTGCCGAGCCTTCTGCCCGGGCAACTGCTCCACAATCTCCAGCTGCACCATGTGTTTTGAAAAGCGTTTCTCCCCGCCCCTCTGGGGTTTTTCTCCTCCTCCAGTGGTGAAATTCCCGAGGGCACTGAGTGGGTTACTCTTCACAAGCACAGAGCTAAGCCCAGGCCTGGTAGAAAGGACACACAAAGAAGACCCAAGACCATGAATATGCTCTTGACATTACTCTGTGGGCTCTGCTGTTACTCTGTGGGTTCTGACGTTACTCTGTGGGCTCTGCTGTTACTCTGTGGGTTCTGACGTTACTCTGTGGGCTCTGCTGTTACTCTGTGGGTTCTAACGTTACTTTGTGGGCTCTGCTGTTACTCTGTGGGCTCTGCTATTACACTATGGGTTCTGATGTTACTCTGTGGGTGCCTGCTATTATTCTGTGGGTCCTGCTGTTACTCTGTGGGCTCTGATGTTAGTTACACTGTGGGTTCTGCTGTTACTCTGTGAATTCCTGCTGTTACTCTGTGGATCTCTCTGTGGTTACTCTCTGAATTCCTGCTCTTATTCTGTGGACTTCTTTTGTTGCTTTGTGAGTTTCTGCAGTTTGTTTACCTCTTTACCATCCATCCAGGAATTCTTTCACTAGGAATTGTGTGGATGCTGGCCAATTGGGCTAAATTTAATATTACTATGTCCCCCATTGTGGTGGTGGGGTCTTGGCTTGGCAATTTCTACTAGTATTCCATATGCAGTTAACCTTGACACATCAGTGAAAGAAAAATAAAATTTCAGGCCTGCAAACTTACTATGCCAAAGGGAAAAGTTAATATTGGCAAAACACACACACACACACACACAGTCTTCTTTTTGTTCCCAAAAGCTTACTTTATCTTATGTGAAATGTAGATCTACTGAGTATGAGACAGATGCATAACCCTCCCCCATACCTTTCTTTTCACATGTGAAATGTAGATTTGCTGTACTCTAATCAGAGCCTCACAAAAATGTGACCATTTGCCTCATAGCCTACTCTCCCCTCTTTCCCCTCCTACCGGCGCTTTTCCCTTAAATATTTGGGAAAAAGTACAGGCCAAAAATCCTACTGTAACCTGTGTTTCTTTTTCCCCAGGCACGTCCACAATTTTGGCAAAATAAACCTCTAAATCAGTTGTGATCTGCCTCAGACACTTTTTGGTTTACACAACAATCCAATCATAGCGATTTATTTGGAAATATACCTTCACAAGTTAAATCAGACCACAGCGCTACTGGGCATTATTTATAATGGCAAACTATTGCAAACAATTTAAAACCCATCATAGACATCATAGAAACTATTCTAATAAATTGATACATTTATATAATAGAATAATCCGCAACCTTGAAGGGAATGAAGGAAGGAATAAAGAGAGAGGGAAAGGAAGAAAAGAACAGAGAGAGGAAGGAGGGACAGACAGGTGTTTAAATTGGGGATGTGCAAGCAATATTGCCTACTTCATTGCCTTCACATTATTTAAAAGCATGTGGTCAAGAAACACTATTATAATAAGCACTTCAGAAATAACTTCTAAAATTACTTTTCCAAAATACGAATCCATACTATACACTTCCTGTAATGTGCACCACATGTAGATGCACACATTTTAACAAGGAAAAGACTTAATACTCATATTTGCTTGCTACACACCAGACACTGTTTTAAATGTTTTGCACACGCTAACTCATTTGTTCTTATAGAAATCCTGTAGCGTGCACCGCCACCTCCATGTTTCTAGGAGGAAACTGAGGCACGGGGGCTGCGGCTCCTGGACCCACCTGGCATTCTCGGCCTGCCTCTCTCCCTCCAGCCGCCCCACATTCTTTTTTCCTAATTGGAAAAAACTATTCACGCTGCTCCTCCAGGGCATTTCAACCTTCTAGCAAGGTCCGACAAGATTCGAAACTGTTTATAAAGAGAACGTGTTTGTGCCTGAATGCTGAGTGTGAGCGCGCAGTGATGCCCTAGAGTGCAGTCATCCCGGGCTTGGCGCCCAGCGGGTGCAAATACGGCCGCAGGGTGGAAATGCGGCGGCGGGGCTGCCCGGGCTCCTGTGGGACCCGCGCGGCGCGGGCACGCACATTCTCGGGGACGCGCGTCCTCAGGCCACAAGAACGCCTGAAGGCCCCGGCCAGCGTCCTCCCGTGAAGACCCAGACCGGCGTCGTCACCCGCCGCGCAGGCCTAAATCTCACGTCTTCGTCGTCATCTCCCAGCGATCGCAGGGATCTCGGGCACTGACCGCGCCCGTCCCTGCGCACCCGAGCCCCACCCCGCGCCCCCACGCCCCCACGCCCCCACGCCCCCACGCCTCCACGCCCGGCACTCTGGACGCGTGCGGAGGGGCAGTGCCTACTACGCAGGCGCACGCTGCGGGCGTCAGGACTAGGCAGCAACATTGCCACGCGGATCCGCGTCGGCCAATCAGCATGGCCAGGGGCGGGGCTTCCCTGAGGCGTGCCGGGAGGCGGCGGCCCACTTCCGGCAATAATCGCCTGGTCGCCGTCAGGTGCGGGCCCAGGTGGCCGGCGCGCCAGTTGGGCACTGGGGGAAGCGGGCGCGTCAGGTGAAGACTGGGGGCCGCAGGCGCGCTAGGTAGGTACGGGGTGCCGCGGGCGCGTCAGGTGAAGACTTGGCGCCGCAGGCGCTTTAGGTGAAGATTGGGGCTCGCGGGCGCGTAAGGTGGGGACGACGGGCCACGGGCGAGTCAGGTGAAGACCGAGGGCGGCGGGCGCGTCAGGGGAAGACATGGGGTCGCGAGCGCGTCAGGTGGGGACCGGGGGCCTCGGGCGCGTCAGGTGGGGACGGGGTTGTCGCGGGCGCGTCAGGTGGGGACGGGATTGCCGCTTGAGCGTCTGGTGAGGTCTGGGTCCGCGGGCGCGTCAGGTGGGGTCTGGGGGCGGCCGGCGGGTGTGGAGGGTTCATTCAGGGAGCTGCGGGCGAGTCAGGTGGGCACGGGGGCCGCCCACAGGTGCACCGCGTGTCCTCAGCCGCTTCCCCTGCCCACCTTCTGCGACCCCTTCCCGCCCCCACCCTCCTGGGCGGTCTTGCAGACCCGAGCTTCTGTCCTCCTCGCTGGGCAAGGTGTTTCGGGGACGACTCCTGCCGGCGTTTGCCCTCCGGGCTCGGCCCTTGCCTCCTCGCCGGTGGACACCTGCTAGGTGTGACCCTTCATTCCTCCAGGCCACTCTGCCCCGTCTGCTGCTTACCTTAACTTTTTTTCCCTACTCTTGGTCTGTGGCTCTGGCTCTGTCCCTGTCTCCTCCCTTAATTTCTTTCCATGCTTATTTTTCTTGCAGCAGACACTAATTTTGCATCCTTGCCCTCACAGTAAGCTCAATTTGACCTTTTTCTCAATTAGATTCCACCTCTGTCCTTGGGCCTATTCAAACTCATTTTGAAGACTAAAAGAATCTAGAGAACCATTTCTTCCCTTATGAAGCTGTCTCTTGCTGCCTCCAAATCCTAACCATCCGGCCCTAATCAGAAAAGACGTTTACTCTTTCATATTCTGTTTTCTCCTCGTCTTTACGTGTTTACCTTTCCCATGAGGAATCTGTGATTATCTGTAAGTCCTTAGAGTAAATCTTATTTCTGACTCTCAGCCCTCAGTTTGCCATTTTTTAAAATGTCCTTTCTGGATCAAATTTGTCCACACTTATAAGCAAAACAAATAGGTAAACACATGTGGTCTTTTAAGATGGATTGGAGTTTTCTTTCCTGTCTTGTTTTCCTTGTTTTAGTGCCTTTATATTTAGATTCATCATTACTTGAAATCATATTAGTGATCTGTAATAGACGGTAAAAAAAAAAAGTTAAAAAGCTTATAATTTAATGGCATCTGTTTTAATACGGTTTTCAGGAACTGCTATTATAAACATAGTGGTTAGGAGCATGGATCCTGGAGTGAGACTCCATCATTTTGAATCCCAGCTCCACTGAACTCTTTGCCTCAGTGTCTTCATCTTTAAAATAGATAATGAAACTTGTAAAACAAGAATAATGTTTTCTACCTTGGAGGACAGTGTGAGGATTAAATGAGACAACATATGTAGATTGTTTAGAGTAATGCGTAGCTAGCCTATAGTAAGCTCTAATGTTTGCCATTATTATTGTTAAGAAAAAATATGCTTGTTGAAGGAAAGACATTTTTTTTTTGTTCTGAGTCTCTCATGCCAAGAGTTTCCACCAGCAAATGAACTTCATGAAGTCCTTTTCTACTGAAGTACCCCACCCACATGTCCTACCACATGAAATAGAAATTAAGGGAAGATTTTAAATAGTTAATCATTGTAGGCTGTCTGAAATAAGTTGGCATAAAATGTGCTTAAAATTTGCAAATTATACAAGCTACACCCTTTGAGTGCTTGCTCTTAAAAGTTTAATAATTTTCAGGAGTAATTTCTAGTTTTTTTGTGTTTGCAAATTCCCAAAATAAAGGTAATTTTAATTAAAATAAGCGTATAAAGCTCTAGCAATTCACATTTTTTAGCTGAACAAATACATTCCCATTAAAAGCCGTGGGTCGTCATCATTCTATAAAACTTTAGTAGCATTGTTTTCTGATTTGCAAACTCAGAAGCCTCAGTTTGGGAGTATTTTTGAAAACTTGAGATCCAGACCCCAGACGTTTTAAATTGCAACTTGTCTTTTTTTGTTGTTGTTGTTGTTTTTAATCTGCATCCAGAGTTTGTGCTTTAGTTCATGAGCTGTATAGATTATGCTTTAAGAAAAACTTCATTGTGATCCATAGAGCATACCATAACAAATCTGTGAAGCACACACATCTTCAGAGAAACAAATCTTTTCCTCTGTGTTGAAAATAAGCCTTTGGGCATGGACTATTTTTTTATTTCCATGGCTGCATTTCATTCCTTTCAACCCTTAAAAAATCAAACTTAGCAGCTGAGAAATTCAGACCAAACTATTCATTTCTCACTGAGTTGCCAAAATGAATTATCTGTAGAGTTTAGGTAGTTGTAAAAGAATTGATTATATTAATGGAAACAGTAGGCAGGCTCTTTATGTAAATGTTATAAAGATTGTTTGTGAAACTAGAAGGTAAGTGTATTAAATGATGAGTGGGCATAGTGTCTAAATAGGTAAGTACAATATTTGTGTGTCATCAAGTTTTAAAATATTTTTTCAGCTGAGGATACCGGGATGTACACAGGACAGTCATCCAGATAAGGTTCTGTTGGCAAGATATTTGTTGCCTAGTTGTTTTTTTCTGTCTCCATGTTTTTCATTTGATCTATCCTACAAGCCCTAGAAAATTATTATTCTCAAAACAACACTGCTCACACTGATCTGTTGCTGAAAAACGTTTAATTACTGACAGAATAAAGTCTAAACACCTTTGATATTCTATGACCTGGCTTCTAGTTGCTTATGTACCAGTCCTCTGATAAACTTTCTCCATTTTATCCCATCTTTTCTGCTTATTTTTCACAAACTGTGGCACACATTTTGCCCTTTATACTTATTCACCCACCATTCCCATGATTGATATTTTTTGCCTTGCCTCTCCATTCATTTAAGATCTAACCATGCTTCAGGGCGGAGATCGAGTCCTAGTTTCTAGTCAGAGCTTTCCCAGCTGATTTGCTTTCTGCTCAAATTAACTTTATTCTCTCTTTACCACAAGTTACAAGATTGTGGACATATCTCTATGTATGTATACATGCACACTCATATATCTACATGTAAACACACTTTATTATATTACACTTGTATGGAATTTGTGTGTGTTTTGCTATTGTTCTTTTTTAGTTCCTTAGCTAAATTGCACACTTTTGAGGGCAGGAACATCTAGCATAATAACATGTAGTTGGTGCTCAAATGTTTGTCGTTGAAGTAATCCTGTATTTGGTCTGTTAGCAATATTTTTCAGGACTATCCACTTGATTTTTTTTTAAAATATAGATTTCTGAATCCACAGTTTCAAGTTGATATTGAGAGATAATTTGATAATTATCAGAGATGTTCCTAGCAGCCATTTTCTGTTGAATGTGTTTTATGAGACTCAAGGTGCCACTTCAGTGATCTGCTACTTCATGGTCTTTGCTGCCTTTGGTGGGAATGTTCTTGAAAATCATAAAATCAGCTGTATGCTATTAGAGACAGTTTTAGATAACTTTAGGTCGACTGAACATGGGCATTGAGTTTTGCATTTTAGGATGTTCAGTAGTTGTGAAGCAGTTCTGTGAGACAAAGTTTATCAAAATTGTGCTGAAATTTAAGGAATAAAGTATTTTCTAAAGCAAGAATTTAAATTAATCATTATGTGACTGAAAAAGACATGTTCTGACTATAAGTCAGTTTAGCAAGGTTTGAGATTTTCTTCGTGTAAAGAATAATTACTTCATCATTTCCTACACCAGTCAAGAATTAAGCATTTGTGGTTGATCCAGGAATATTGTTGAAGTCTATGTAATTTCCTTCCTTTTTTTTCTGTATCTTCTAGGATTGTATAAGTGCCCATTTAATAGCTTGTTTTTTGTTAATTATACTAAATATAGTTGGGAGGTGGTGTTTGGAGATGTTCATCTCTCATTTATTCTCCATGATGTAAATATTCTACATTATTCTCTATGATATAAATATTCTATATTATAAAATACTCAAGTCTGTTCGGGACGTGAAATTAAAGTAATACATTACAGAAACCACTTTTGCTTGAGTAATTCAGCTACCTTTCTGTAGCTAAATTCAACGTATATTTTCAACTCTTGCCATGCTTGGCGTTTTTATAACATTTTTGTCTCTGTCGATCATTTCTTTCCTGAAATACATTTTTCTCCTGACTTCCTACTTCTCCCTCTACCTTTTTGGCTCTTCCTTTTCAGTTTTTCTTCTTGGCTTATATCTGCCAATCCCTTAAATGGTGATGTTTCTTAGGGTTTTTTTCTTGGCTGTCTTGATTTCCCTCTCGACATATTCTGTGATATTATTTGTGTGGTTTTGATTAGTGTCTAAATGCTCATGATTTTCCTCTTTCTCTCTAGTCTAACTCTCTTCTGAACCATGGATCTATATATTTATTCATTCAGTAAATAAATACTTATAGAGCTCCTGTTGTTTTCCTGGCATTGTTCAAGGTAATGGAATACGGACCTGAACAAGACATTGCATTTTCTTGGAGGAAAACAGATGATAAACACGCTAATCATTTCAGACAGCCCTTACAACTATGAAGGCACTAGATAATGGCTTAGACTGGTAGGGATGGGGTTGAGGCAGCAGAAGGGCGCTGTTTGGACAGGGAGTCAGGGAGCCTTTCTGGGATGTGACGTTTTGAATCAGCAGTGTGAACATCTGAGGTGGTTTTTAGCCTCATGCACAGTCTCACTGTGTATGAGAATCACCTGTGGACCTTTAAAAACTACTTAAACTTAGCCTTCACCCCCAAATATTCATATTTAACTGAACTAAGATGGGACTAAGCACTTGAATGTTTAAAAAGCTTCCTGTGATGTTAATGCACAGCACTAGCTGAAAACCACTGATCAAGAGGAGCAGAAATCAAGTCAATGGGAAGAACTAGCATTTGAAGTCTCACTCTTATCAAATTGTGAGCGTCATGAAGTTAATCACGAAGTTGCATCATTTTTTAAGTCATAATTTTTATACCTGGAGTCTAGTATTTCAAACTGAACAGGCATGTCCTAAGCTGAAATTAATATCCCTTATCTCTCCTTTCCTAATAAAACCCTGCTGTTCCTTCTGTATGTCTTATCCCAGAACCAGGGGCTACAAAACAAAATCTAGATAACTTCCTTGATTTCCTCCTCACGTTTCCAGCCAGTCTTCAAGTACTGTTTGACTCTGTTTCCTAAATATTTCTGCAGTCTCTGCTCTTCTGTTTATTTTGCCACTTTATACTCTCACCTTTTAAAGGTCAACATTCAGAAGCCTACAGTCCCAACTACTTTCCTCCAGGTGACCCTCACCCCATACCTTCTCCCACTGTGATACTGAGTTCTTTGTAAACCACAAATCTGCTTGAATCACTTACCTGCTTACTTCCCTTTTTTGGCCCCTCATTGCCTTCAGAATAGCATCCAACTCCTCTAACTTGATCCAGCCTTAATGACTTCTCCATCCTTAATTCTGGCCCACTCTCTCTCATCTATTCTAAGCTTCAACCAAACTGAACTACTTAGAGTTGCTGAACATGAATACATTTCATTTTCGGTTGCTTCTAACTTCTGGCAAAGAGAGAATACTTGTTTGGGATAATATTCCCTATTCCACACTCCCTGACCCCTGCTTGTTTTTCAGGTATGAGCTTGAATGTCACCTCTGGTAAACCTTTCATGGGATACACAGTATTAGGCCAGTAAAACCACGTTTACTTACCCCATGTGATCACTTTAGTACAGAGTACTGTGTTATTGTCACTGTCACCAATGTCGAGCCAACGTTTAATTAATGAGCAGACATTTAAATGTTAAGAACTTTAATCTTTAAAATTAATGAATAAATGTTCTAAGTGAAAAGAAACTTTTATGAATTATATATACTTTTTAACATAATTTAACTTTTTCATAGGAGAACTATGCCATTTTTGGGTCAGGACTGGAGATCTCCTGGATGGAGTTGGATTAAGACAGAAGATGGCTGGAAGAGATGTGAATCTTGTAGTCAGAAACTTGAAAGAGAGAATAACCATTGTAACATCAGTCACAGCATGTAAGTTACAGCTGAGCAGAACCGTGCCATTTGCCAGTTTAGCATGTATGGCCTTACCTATTTTTCAAGTCCCTGCAAAGCTCCATAACTTTTGAGACTTGCCCACCCAGAAGGCTGGTGTGAAGAGACAAGTTATTTAGCTAAAAAATGAGGCTAGTAGATTGCCTAATATTCACACACAGATGCTTTCGTCTTTTTTTTTTAATTTAAAACATTTAATCCTCACAATAATTGGGAGAGAGGTATTATTATTAATCCCACATTATAGCTGAGGAACCTGAGGACATTGAAATGCACAGTTTTGGTGGCATATATCAGAAATGTAGTAATAGTGGCTTACACAAGACAAATCAGTTTTTCTCCCTTGAAAGCCTGAGTTGGCATGATGACTTTGCTCGTAACATTGTCAAGGGGCCAAGCACAGTCTGTCTTGTTGCTCTGCCATCCCAAGAGTGCAGCCTTACCTGCATGGTCCAAAACGGTGTATTACCTGCCACATTTGCGCTCAGGCCAAAGGGTAGGTGGGGTTGGTGAGACACAACCTGTGTTTCAGTGGCACAGCCCAAAAGTTACATGCATCACGTTGCCCACACCTTGTTGGCTAGAGCACTAGTGCAAGGGAGGCTGGGGTTGTGGCCCAGCCGTGTGTCCAGATAAAAACCAGAGACTGCATGAGCACAGAACCAGGGTAGGTGGCTATCGTATGATGACTACAGGTCTACCACAGTGGTGTTTGAGAATTTGGAGGGCTAGGAAGGTCTTGAGATAGCCTCCTCTAGAATGTCATGGGTCTAGTCATTTATTGTATATTATTTTACATTTGTGTAATTATCAACTGTGTGCTTGATGGGCCATATGTTTTTCTGACAGAATTTTAGTAACTTTAGGCCAGAGACTGGTTTTTGCAGTATTTGAAGCAGAAATTAATTTTCTATTTTAGTTACAGTGAGGATAACACATAATATTTTTAAACTTATATTGTAGCAGTTCACTGCCACACTAAGATGTATTTAATGTTGATAGCTGTAAAACTTATTTAAAGCTTGTAATTATGCTGTTGGTATTGCGTAATGTTATACAGTTATGAATTTTCTAGGTCATTTTTACTATCTTATAATTTTTATGGCAGTTTTTTTAAAATTTAAAGGTGGTTGACTATATCTAGAAATGTCAGGTGTCTCACATTTACTCCCAGTAGCCACTATTAAATGTGGATTTTAGGATAGGGAGATATATTACAGAATGTCAATTTAAAAAAAGCTGTAATGCTTGAAGTACAGTGTTACTGCTGCATCTGCGGTGAGGAATTTGTGGGAATTTGTTTTTTTCCCTCATGTATTCTTTTTCCCATCATCTCAAACACATTTTAAATGTCTGAGAATTGTTTTTTTTTCTGCTGCACACATAAAATTAGAGAATACAGTCGAGATATGTTTTCTTTGCATAACTGGCTACCCCTCTGTCTCCCTTTCCCCTTCCCCCAAACTTACCTACAGATCCGCCCCTTTGAACCAATGGCTGCTAACACAAGCATCCCTGCGCAAAAAGGTTTTATGACAGCAACGCTGGCTACCCTCTGTAGGGCACAGTAAGCGAGAACTAGTCAGCACCACCTTTTACCCCACCTAGTTGCTTTGCAGTACTGGGATCCCCCGCCCTGCTTCCTACTCTGCCATTTCGTTCATCTTCCTCTGACTTTTGTCCGTTCCTACCAAAATGCAAATCCAAACCTGTGGGTAGAGGCTGTTGGTGACCTGAAACTGCAGCAGATGTTTAATATATCCTTTCTCTGGAAGGAAAAACCATTTAACTTTGAACCTAAAATTGATTTTAAAAAGATAAGACCATATGTAATCACCATTTAAAATCACTATATAAATGGCCTTCTCTTTCCCCCACATGTCTTTGAGAAACATAGTACTCCTAATTCTTTGATTTAAGGTGGGCTTTCAAAACTTAGAAAAAGAACTATAGTAAAAATAATTTAGGTAATCAAGATTCTATGTAACTTTGTTAATTTTCTTTTTTGTGAACGTGCGTGAAAATAGGCCTTTAGTATCCTTCTGCTTACTTTTCAACTCATTTTAGTATTCAAAGTTTAGAGAACATAGGGAAGAAATTAAGCAATTCAACATGGTTGATCTGGGGGCAGCCAGCCAGTTCATACTCTGAATCCTTGATTAAGCTGCTCTTTCAAGCAACATTCATGATATTACTGAGGTTTAAACATAGTTTGATAGAGGATTCATCTTAACCCTGACCTAAGTAAGCCTTTTATTAGGCTGTTGATTCAGAATAGAGGGTAGGTCGGCTGGGGTCCAGATTGAAGAGAGGACAGCCAGTTAAGGGTTTCAGTAGACAGGTGAGAAATGTTGAGTGCTGCCTATGGTGATGTCTGCACAGCTGGACAGAGGGTCAGGATCAGTAAAAGAGTGAGTCACATATTGATTGGACTAGCCAAAAGGGTGGCCCTGAGAAGGACTCTGAGGGTTCAGCTGGGGAAATGGTGTAGGTAAATAATCTGGCTGGGTCTTCTCTCCAGCATAGTGTTTCTGCCACTCAGTTTTATGTTTGATGACAGAAATTGTATGATTCCTATAAAGGAAAGATATTGAAGAAAAGTGTCTAAATACTGTATATCTTTAAGAATTTCTAACCTTTTCCATCAGATTTCAGTGTTATTATGGGCACTGTAATTGCCTATAGTTATTTCAGTATAACTATAGGCGCTGTTGAGGATGTATAAGAAGTTGTTCCTTGTCTTTTATGAAGTTGACATTTGACAAGGGAGTGTGTAGTCAAACATAACGCATTCAGCTCAGTCTTGGCAGAGACTCCCATTGCTTGCTCCTCATTGTTCACCCACTCATTTATTTGCTATTTTCACTTGCTCACTCATTTATTCTTCCACTCATTCTGTAAACTGATATTTCTTGGTCATCTGCTGTGTGCCGGTAGGGCCCCCATGCGGCCCACAGCCCCACTGTGTTTGCTTGGTTGGCCTGCTCTACTCCTCTTTGTGTTATCAATATTTCAAACTCCTTCACTCTCCTCTGATGTTCGGCTCCCTACATACTCCTTCCCCATCTTTTCAAAACAGCCGGATCTCTTGTGTCACCAGGAAATCCAGAGCCATCAGACTTTTTCTCAGAACCTTAGGTTGATTTAAAATTTTCATCTTCATTAACTTTATACTGAATCTTTATTTTTTGTCCAGAACACCTGAGATATTCCGAACAGAGGCTTCTTTTTGTTAATTATCTCACAAGGAACAGTTAAGTGTGTTGCCCTTTGCCTGTTGATTACCCCCAGGGGTAGAGTCATAGGGATTTTTGTTACATGAGTGGTAGTGGCTTTTCTTTGCTCTTGATGGGAAGGACACAGCTTTCCCCACCCCTCCAGAGAGGGTTTCCTTGGAAATGGAATGGGCCGGAGTCCTACCTCTACTCCTTTGTTGGGTAGATAAAATCTACCCAGGAGCCAGACTTAGAGATGTCTCTGGTCTTATTGTTACGCATACTGTTACACCTGTTTAGTCCACAATATATTAAGGATTTACTATGTGCTGTGGTGTCAGGATACAGCAATAAATGAAACATGAAAACCCATGTGTGATGGAGCTTGCATTCTGGTGAAACAGATAGGCAGTGGACAAGATGAGTTCCGCAGTGTAGTAAGTGTGATAGTATATGGGAGATAAGAAATGCTAAGGATGGGTGGTGGTAGAGGAAGATCTATAGAGAGTGGCCTCTAAGAAGCAATCTGTGGAAGGAAACCTTAGGCAATGAGAGCAGGATGAATGGATATCTGAGGGCAGGGCCTCCCCAGCAGGGAAAGAAAAAGTGCAAAGGCCTCAAGGCAGGAGTACATCATCTGGCATATTCAGGGACAGCAGGGTTCCAGCATGGGTAAGGGGAGCCCGGAAGCGGGGCCAGTAGGAGAGAAGATCCCAGCCTGACTGGGTCCCAGCTGTGAAGTACCTGTTGTCATAGTAAGGACTTGGGCTTTTCTGAGTGATGTGGGGAGTCAGGGTTTTGAGCAGAAGAGTGATTTGTTCAGGCCTGTGCTTTAACAGGATTATTCTGGCTACTGTGTTAAAAACAGACTTCCAAGACGCAGGACAGAAGCAAGTGGACCAGTTCTTAAGAGGGTTGGGTTAACCCCCATGGGAAGTGATCATGGCTTGGAGAGAAAGGAGGTGGTGGTTGAGGAAGGGCTCAAATTCTGGGTGTATTCTGCAGGTGGAACTGACACATGGAATGTGTATGGTGCAGTAAGAGGGTCGAGGGATGAGACTAAGACTTTGGCCTGAGCAGCTAGAAGGTAGAGTTGCATTAACTGATATAACTTCTAAATCCGCATTGTCTTGCACAGGGTCCTTGGGTCTGTGCCTAGGAACAGAAGCACAGTGTCACAGGTCATGCACCTCTTTCCCTTTCCAGTGAGGTGGTGTCACCATGTTCTCCTAATGCATTGCATGTTCATCCTTTTCCTCCACTTACATTTCCTGGAAGTTGTTCCATGTCAGTGTGCATTGAGTTCCTCACTCATTATAATGATGGCATTTCATTGTTTAGGTATACCATAACTTATTTGTCCAGGCTTCCACTGACATCATTTTGGCTATTTCCCACTTTTCATTATTTCTAGTGGTATATAGCATGGGTCATCTGTGAATATCTCTTTGCATACTTGTGTGAATATTTATGAAATCTAAGTTCCTAATAGAATTGTATATTTAAAATTCTAGTATTGCCACATTACCTTCTGTAATTTTGCACCAGTTTATACTCTGCATAGTAGTGTACACAGATTCCCATTAATTCACACTTCACCCAAGATGTGTGTGTGTCAGTGCAGGTTACACACTGCACAAGGGGAGGGTTTCATAATGAGGGAATAATGGCTGAAATGCATCTGTGTGCCTTGTGTAGGCTGCATGTGTGTCTTCATGTAAAGGTGCTGTCTGCTCCCATGCCATCTGCGTTTTGGGGACAGTGCACAAGGTGTTTACAGCAGCCTTGTCTTTGTAATTACTTTAACTAGTTTGGTGGGCAAAAAAACATTAGACATTTTATTTCTTTCCCTTTCCCTTTCCTTTCCTTTCTTTTCTTTTGTTCGTTTGTTCTTTTTTTTTTTTTTTTTTTTTTTTTTTTTTTTGAGATGGAGTCTTGCTCTGTCACCCAGGCTGGAGTGCAGTGGCATGATCTCGGCTCACTGCAACCTGTGCCTCCTGGGTTCAAGCAATTCTCCTGCCTCAGCCTCCTGAGTAGCTGGGACTACAGGCGCCCACCACCACACCTGGCTGATTTTTGTATTTTTAGTAGAAACAGGGTTTCACCATATTGACCAGAATGGTCTTGATCTCCTGACCTCAGGTGATGCACCCACCTCAGCCTCCCAAAGTGCTGGGATTACATGCGTGAGCCACCGTGCCCGGCTTGTTTCTTTATTAAGTAAGAGAGCTCTTTTAAAAGAAATTATATTTCTCCTGTTTACACTTCTAAAAAACTAAGAAGATAAGAATAGTTAATTTTCAAAACACTAGGATGCACAGTGCAACAACAGGAGAAATCAAAGTTTTTTTAACCAAGGTAGTTCAATTGGGAAGGGAAAGATTTTTTCAACTGGATAAACATGCAAGGAAAAGTGAACCTCTACTACTCACTCTTACTGTGGACATAGCATTAATGTTAGATGGATTTTAGAATGAACTGTAAAAAGCTAAAACTGTAAAGTTTTAAGAAGAAAACAGTATTTTCACAATGTAAAGTAGGCAGATTGCTTACCACACAAAAACCACAAGCTGTGAAAGAAAAAAAAGATGAACTTCATGTTAAAAACTTGTACCTAAAGTCATCATTAGAAAGGCAGAGCAACGGCTGGGCGTGGTGGCGCAGGCCTGTAATCCCAACACTTTGGGAGGCCAAGGCGGGCGGATCACCTGAGGTCAGGAGTTCAAGACCAGCCCGGCCAACATGGTGAAACCCCATCTCTACTAAAAATACAAAAAAAAAAAAAAAAATTAGCCGAGCGTGGTGACAGGTGCCTGTAATCCCAGCTACTCAGGAAGCTGAGTCATGAGAATCGCTTGAACCTGGGAGGTGAAGGTTGTGGTGAGCAGAGATCCTGTCATTGCACTCCAGCCTGGGCAACAAGAGCAAAACTCCATCTCAAAAAGAAAAAAGAACAAGGTTTACTATAAAATGTAAAATCACCACAATCAAGAGAGTGGTATGTGGTATTGGTGAAAAGATAGATACACAGGTCAGTGGAACAGGACAGAGGACCCTAGATAAGTCCATACAGATATGGTCGGTTTATTTTTGACAGTGGTGTAAAGGCACCTCTTAATATATTCCATGGAGAAAGTGTAATCTTGTCAGCAAATGGGCTAGAAAACTAGATGTGTATATGCAAAAATAAATAAAAACCTGTACAGCTCACATTTTATACAAAAATGAACTCAAAATGGATCATATACCTAAATGTAGAATGTAAAACTGTAGAACTTATGGAAGAAACCCAAAGGAAAGTCTGCATGATCTTGGGCAGAGTTTTTAGATATGATACTAAAAGCACAATCCATAAAAGAAAAAAATCTATAATTTGCATTTTATCAAAATTTTAAAATTCTACTCTCAGAGAACACATTTGTAAGTCACATATCTGACAAAGGGTTAGTATCCAGAATAATAAAGAACACTTAAAACTCAACCATAAGAAAACAACCCAGTAAAAAATTGGGCAATAGTTTCGGTGAACCTGTACTTCACCAAACAACTTGCATGGATTGCAGAGAAGCCCATGCAAATAAGCAGAGAAAAATAAGCATGTGATGCCCAACATATTTTATTGTTAGGGAAACAAATGCAAGCAATCCGGAAGGTAAACACTGCAGCTAGCCTGAGGCCACAGTACCATTTGGGGCAAGCAGCTGACCAGCTAGAGATATAACAGTATGTTCTGGGGAATGAGACTGCCACAGTGGGCCTAGGTGATTTGGAAGGCTGTGCACCTTCCTCATAAGGTGCCAGCAGAGGCCTACGTCAGTAGCTAAGATGAAAGAACAATCACGAAGCATCCCAGTGCTTGCAAGGACAGTGCCAAGTGCTGGCAGGAATATGCTCTCCAACCCTGCTACTGGGAATGCAGAATGGCACAGCCACTCTGGAAAACAGTGTGGCAGCTTCTTACTGTGTTACACTGCCTTAGGACCTGGCAGTCTCACTCCTAGGTGTTTACCCAAGGTAAGTGAAAATTCATGCTCACACAAAATTTGCATGTGACTGTTAATTGAGTTTTATTCAGTAATTGCCAACACTCAAAATCAGATATCCTTCAACTGGTGAATGAATAAACAAATAGTGGTAACATCTCTACAGGAGAATACCACTCAAAAGTCAAAAGGAACAAACTTAATTCGCACAACATGGATGAATCTTAAATTTGTTTTGCTTAGTGAAAGAAACCAAACCTTAAAGGCCTCCATACTGTATGATTCTATTTAAAGGATGCGCTAGAAAAAGCACAACCATAAGGAAGAAGAACAAATCAGTGGTTGCCAGGGGTTAAGAGTTGGGGAAAAGGAGTTGATTACAAAGAGAGTCAGAGGCAGTTTGGGGAGTGATGGGACTGTGTTGGATTTGACTGTGCACCTGTCAAAACCCATGGAACTGTGCACCACAGAATTTCACTAAAATCAACAAAGATGTTTGTGTGTGTTTTATTGGGGGGAGTGCCCAAATGATACAAACTGTGACAGATGAATCAAATGGTATTACAACCTTATCCCATAATCCAGGGGTCCCCAACCCCTAGGCCATGGATCGGTACCAGTCCGTAGCCTGTTAGGACCTGGGCCACAGAGCAGGAGGTGAGCAGAGGGCAGGCAAGTATTACTGCCTGAGCTCTGCCTCCTGTCAGGTCAGCAGCAGCATTAGATTCTCATAGGAGCATGAACCCTGTTGTGAACTGTGCATGTGAATGATCTAGGTTGCTCACTCCTTTTGAGACTAACTAATGCCTGATGATCTGAGGTGGCACAGTTTCATCCTGAAACCATCCCCCCTCTTCGCCCCAGTCTGTGGAAAAAGTGTCTTCTAAGAAATTGGTCCTTGGTGCCAAAACGGTTAGGGAATGCTGCCGTAACCGTTGTGAAATGGATGTGGAATTAGCTGACCTATCAGTAACTTTGGAAAGCAGTGTTTTGACAGGATGCTGTAAGGCTAAAGACAAAACCTCTGGTTAGTGCACTTGTTTTTCATAGGGGCATGGGTTAGCAATCTCAAAACTGTACATATTCTAGGAAGAAGTTACAAATAAGGAAGGATGGTGCTAGAGTTATCCTGTGGTTCTGGATCAGGGTTGGAGGCGTCAGCATGAACTAGGGCTGTTGGTTTTTTCAGAGAGAGAGAAATGTGGGTCTATGCGTATGTGAGTTAGTATAACACATCTGTTTTCTAAGTCTGTTGACAGAGGGCCTTAGAGCAGTGACACCTGCATCAGTGACTAGAGCCAGCCTGAGATGGTGGATCCTAAGGGCTCCTCAGGGAAGGGGTTGGTTCCAGGGCTGGGGTAGGGCAAATGAAAGGTGAGTGATGGGAGCCTGTCAGATATCAGAAGGGTAGATGTCCGTCAAAAAGTGCTGCATTGGCCAAAGCTGGAGCAGTTCGAACCACAGGATAAACAACAGTAGTAATGGATTATAACCTAAAAAAAGAAAAGAAATAGCCATCCATTTAGGCTGATATGAATACATAAATGAATGCATAAGTGAGGGATAAGGAACAGTTCTTCCTTGTAGAATTCCAGTTAATAAATGTAGAAGGAATAAGGGAAATAGAAAATCACCATTATAATTGTTATAAGCACAGTCCCTTGACAGATGCAGCAAGGTGAAATCTAACAGGTAAAAGAATTAGGAGAAATAGAATATCTGCCAAGTCTCCCCCCAAATAGCTATTCATTACAAAGGGAACAATACTTTACAGTGGAGAAACCTGGCAGACACTGCCCCAACCAAGAACTCAAAGGTGGCATCATATTGGCAGCAGGTACCTGTGGTGTGGTGCTGTGTGAATGGCACATCATCTGTGGTGGTTTTCCCTAAGCTGAATCAGGAGAAAACAGCAGACAAACCTAATTTGACGGACATTCTACAAAATAATTGACCAGTCCTCTTCAAGGTGATGAGAGGAGATTACAAACTCTTCTGGCATGGGGGGCCATGGTAGTGTGTCACCTAAGTACAGTGTGGATCCTGGACTGGGCCCAGTGGCAGACGGGCTCTGGTGGGTGGCCTGGCAAAACAACAAAGCCTGTGGTTGAGCTGGGAGTACCATGCCAGAGTTCCTCTTCTGGTGTTGATCCTTGTTCTGTGGCTGCATGAAGGTGGGTGGAAACTTGGGGACACCGTGTGTCCTGCCTCTGAAACTCTTGTGCAAGTCTAAAATCACCTTTAAAAGTCTTTTTAAGTCATCATGAAGAAAATTAATAGGCAAGCCAGAGACATCACGTAGTCTGACTGTGCTGTCAGTCGTGTCTGGGACCTGCGTCAGCACAGGGCTCGCAATGGTGGCTTACCTCTTAGCTCCCAAGGAGAGGCAGAGTGGAGAGCCTCCCTGGTGATTGACTTAATAGCTATATGGAGCTTTCTATGGTGTCTTTATTGGGTATGTGTTACAGGAGGTACACAGGTCAGGACTCCCTGAACTGTACTTAAAAGTCTATTCTGCTGTATATGAATTATGCCTCAGGAGAGAGAAGAGAACTTACGCTCCATTTGGAATTTATCTTGGAGCATGACGTGAGGAACAAATCTGTTTGTGTCTTTGTGCAGTAGCTGTCCAGTTACTGCAGCAGCACTACTAACTGAAAAGCCCCTTCCCTGCTGTGTTGAGATACCTCTTTTTCCCATACTAAATTTCCATGGGCAATTGGGACTACAGGGTTTTCTCTCTGTCTTCCTGGACTTACCTCATCACACTGATGTAAATAGAGAGGCTTAATACTGTGTTTTCATGTCAGCTGGGGCTAGAGTCTTCACCATTGTGGTTCTTACTCAGAGTTGTCTGGTTATTTGTGCTTACTGGTTCTTATTCTCCTTTTATTTTAGATACAGAGGGTCCATGTACAGATTTGTTACATGAAAATATTGCATGAGGCTGGGGTTTGGAGTACAGATCCTGTCACCTAGTTAGCATAGTACCCAATAGGTAGTTTTTTTTTAACCCACCCCCACTCCCTCTACCTTCTAGTAGTCCCCAGTGTCTGTTGTTCCCATGTTTGTGTCCATGTGTGCTCAGTGCTTAGCTCCCATTTATAAGTGAGAACATGTGGTATTTGGTTTTCTGTTCCTGCATTAATTTGCTTAGAATTAAGTCAAGCTCCATCCATGTTGCTGCAAAGGGTGTGATTTTATTCCTTTTTTATGGCTGTGTAGTATTTAATGATGTATAGGTACCACATTTTCTTTATCCAATCTACCATTGATGGGCACCTGGGTTGATTCTGTGTCTTTACTATTGTTAATAGTGCAAAAATGAACATATGAGTGCCTGTGTCTTTTTGGTAGAATGATTTATTTTCTTCTGGATGTATACCCAGTAATGGGGTTGCTGGATAGAATGGTAGTTCTGTTTTAAGTTCTTTGAGAAATCTCTAGACCACTTCCCACAATGGCTGGACTGATCTACATTCCCGTCAACAGTGTATAAGCATTCTGTTTTCTCCTCAGCCTTGCCAGCATCTGTTGTCTTTGACTTTTTAGTAATGGCCATTCTGACTAGTGTCAGATGGTATCTCATTGTGGTTTTGATGCATTTCTCTAATACTGTGTGGTACTGAGCCGTTTTCATGTTTGTTGGCCACTTGTATATCTTCTTTGAGAAGTGCCTGTTCATGTCCTTTGCCCATTTTTTTTTTTTTTTTTTGAGACAGAGTCTCACTCTGACGCCCAGGCTGGAGTGCAGTGGCGCAATTTCTGCTCACTCCTTTGCCCGTTTTTTAATGGGGTCGTTTGTTTTTTTGCATAAGTTCCCTGTAGATTCTGGATATTAGGCCTTTGTCAGATGCATAGTTTGCAAATAGTTTCTCTCATTCCATAGGTTGTCTGTATTCTCTGTCAGTAGTTTCTCTTGCTGTGCAGAAGGTCTTTCATTTAATTAAATTCTACTTGCCAATTTTTGTTTTTGTTGCAATTGTTTTTGGGAACTTAGCCAAAAATTCATTGCCAAGGCCAACGTCAAGAAGAGTATTTCGTAGGTTATCTTCCAGAATCTTACAGTTTGAGGTCTTACACTGAAAGCTTTAATATATTTTGAGTTAATTTTTGTATATGTTGAAAGGTAGGGGTCTGGCTTCAGTCTTCTGTATGTGGCTAGCCTGTTATTCCAACACCATATATTGAATAGGATGGTCTTTTTCCACTGCTGTTTTTGCTGGCCTTGTCAAAGATTGAGTGGTTGTAGGTGTGTGGCTTTATTTCTGAGTTTTCTGTTCTGTTCATTGGTCTGTGAGTCTGTTTTTGTACCAGTACAGAAGCTGTTTTGGTTACTGGGGCTTTATAGTATAGTTTGAAGTTGAGTAGTGTGATGCCTCTGGCTTTGTTCTTTTTGCTTAGGATTGCTTTGGCTGTTTGGGCTCTTTTTTCATTCCATATGAATTTTAGGATAGTTTCTTGTTGTTCTTAAATGCATTTTATAATTAACTTGTTTAGCTCTAAGAAAAAAACTTGATTTTGTATTGGAATAGCTTTAAATTTAATATTTTTTAAAAATGTTTCATCTACTTCTAACTTACTGCAAAGAGTTTTATAAAGTTGCCTGTAATGATTTTTTAATGTTTTTCTTCATTTTTATAAAGGAAACATCATTGTGACCACACCCGGGTCAAGGAATAGAACTTTATCAATCATCCCAGAAGTGCCCCCTGCCCCCGACATGTCCCATTTCTATTATAACCTACTTCATCTCCCCAAAAATAACCAATTCCCAAACTCTTATGGTAACCATTTCCCTAATCTTTATAGTTTTGTCACCAAGTGTATATCCCTAGACCCTATAGTTTAGTGTTGTTTTATCCTTAAAATTTGATATGTTTTTAAAGTCTCTTTTAATCTACACATTTTTCTCTCTATCCCTTTCTTTTCCTTATCTTTTACAATGTTTAAATTTTCTTTTGTTAGCACTTGTAACTTTCTAATTTTTTTTTTCTAATCAGATACCTAGTGGTTTATTTTGGTGATTATTTTATCTTGAGAGCCAGCTTCTGGATTTACTTCTTAGTTCTATTCTTTTTCTACTTAATAATATCTGCTTTTATTTGTAATAATTCCCCCCTTTCTTTTGGTTCACTTATTCTTTCTCTGGCTTTTTCAGTTATATATTTAAATAATTTATTTTTATTATTTAAATTTGTATTGATACAGGTATTTAATGCTATAAAGTTTCCTGTGACAGTTACTTTTTTTCTGAGTCCTATAAATTCTCTATATATTTTCCCAGCCTTTTATAGCTGTATATCTTATATGCAGTATGGTGTTTGATTTTGCTTTGTGAGCCAATCCAAGACTGTTTTCCATTTAATAGGTGAGCCAAGTCAATTTTTTACATCACAGATAACAGGGAACCACCTTGTTCTATTTTATTTGCTTTTATCCTTTTGGTATTTAAGAGGGCTTTCTTCCTCCCTTTTTTTTTTTTTCCACTTTTATCCTAATGGCTTTATAGCAAACACTTAGTTTCTTTGGTTGGCTCCCCACAGTACCTGATACTGCAGTTAGCTGATGGATACCCCAGTCCCAGTTGGCCCCTGCACATCTTCTGCCCGCCTCTACCACTTCTCTGGTGGTTGTTCTTTGTCTGCATTGTCCGCGCTGGTAACCATGGCATGCTGCACTTTTATCACTGTCATGTGCCAGCAACTCCACAGATAAATACAGACCACGCTGCGGCTCACCTTTGCGTCTGCCTCTAGTCATTTTGGTTTCCGGAGCTTATTCTTTAGTGGGTCATCCCTCACCTCCTGGTCACTGTACTTCCTGTGTTTGTGTATACTCATAAAAAATATGTGTGACTTTTACCCTTGATAGTCACTATTTAGATGTTAAATCTGTAGCTTATATTTTTCCCTTGAATATCTTAAATATGTTACTGAACCTGTTCTATTCTGGACCTGTAATCCCTACTACAAAGCCACTCACGAGTCCAGTTTTCATCATTTCTGATTTTACAGACATGCATTCTTAAGGGGGAGGAATTTATAGAAGTGGAAGCCATGTTAATATCCTAGTCATGAGGTGGCTGAGATTTAGTCTGTCCAGGTAAGATGGTGCAGGTAGGGAGTGTGGTGGTCCAAGTGGCACACGCAGGAAGTCACAGAATGTGGGAGGCATTGTTTTGTGTACCCTGTGCACAGAGTGTCTGATGCCCTTTGATAGGTTTGCGGCCTCATGTGGTGGACTTTCTGGCACAGCCCTTCTTCAAGGTTGCTGTATCTGAAGCTCTTTTAAGACGGCGTTTCCCTTCTGCCAGATTGCACTCTGTGCACAGTCCACTTGCTTCTCCCTGCGGAGTCAGATGGGCCCACATTGGCTGTCGCTCCACCTGGCCTTGGTGCTCTTGTCGTCCTCTGCTCTGCTGCTCCCTTCATGTAACAAGGGTGTGTTAAGAGTCTGTAAGTGTGTCGTGTTAGATATTTAGGAAGGAAATGTTAATTCTAAAAATAGGTTTCACATATTTTTTTTAACTTACATAAAATTGACTGGACTTTCTCTTCTGGATTTTCTTTTTATAATTAGAGACTAATAATACACTGATACGAAGTAGCTTTATATCAGGAAAATGGATAAATGTAAACATTTGCCTATCAGGAGAAAATAATACGACCTGATTGGAAAATGTACAGATAAAAAGCTAAGTTTAGTAGGTAGCCATTGATGAACACAGTGTGACTTAAGACAACAACTGGGGATTGTTAGAGCAGAGACTGTAGCTCCCTTCCGGGGAGGAGCTGACCAAAATGTCCTCCAGCTCCTGCTTGACAGAAGAGGTGCAGCCAAATTGATCCAAAGGAAATGTCAGAGGAGGCCAGGGTGGGAATTATCAACAACTATGTTTGAGGATTTGTTCCACTTTGTTTTGGTTTTGGTGAAATTATCACAGTTTGCATGTTATATTACCTTGGCACTTAGAGTCATGGCAACTTGTTGCATTTATGCGAGATTTTTTTCTCCCTAAAGTCTCTTCTGTTTGATAGCATATATGTACCTTTCATAATCAACATCAAACTGAAGTAGCTTGAAAAGATAGATAATTTTATTCATTTTCTAGGGTTCCATAACCACAAACTCAGTGGCTTAAAACCACAGAAATGTATGTCCTCAAAATTCTGGAGGCCAGAAATCCAAAATCAAGGGCTTGGCAGGTTTGCTTCCTACTGGCAACTCAGGGAAGTTGAGTTTATGAGTATGTATTATTTTTTATTATGTGTAGTGTAGTACTTTAATAATTATTAAAACTTAAATCATTCACAAATATTGGTCATTTTTCTTACTGGTAACAAAAGTTTTGTGACATATCTTACAGCAATATAGTTAAGAACTGATGCCCTTGATTAGCAATTTTAGAAACCAGAGGCTTACCCTAGCCTGTCTTATTTTCCTAGACTTGTGTGGAAATGATTTGAAGATGATGGCCCATAACAGCACATTTCTGTAAAGCCTGTGCTTAAAACCTTAGAGTGGTCTGGGAGATGAAGATTAAGACCTTGTTATCCATCTCTTAAGGGAAATACCATCAGAGGAAAATGCAAATCTTATTATAGGTCATCACTAAAATGAGGATTGTAATTTATAGAAATTGGGGTTTAATTATGAGAAATAGTTCCGTTCTTGGCTCTTGTTTACTTCTATTTGGAGTTGTTTTCTTGATTCCTCTCTATTCTCTTCTCTTCCTTTTCTTGAATGGAAAGGAACTTGGAAAAGTGATGCCCTGTCCTTGGGCTTGTCAGAGGAAACTTGGAATGTCATTGCCTTTTGGGCACATTTGCTAGCAAGGGGGTGACATATGCTGTGGTGCAGTCTGGGTGTGGAGAGTTAAGGGCTGTTAGCTCCATCATTCAGACATGTTTTAAGTTTATGGAAACTCTGTGTTTCATACAAGTGCGTTTGTGCCTTGTATTTTCCGCTTGTGTTGTATAACGTTCTATTCTTTGTTTTTAACACTTCCCGCCCCCACCCCATCCCTCCGACATGCACCTCAGACAGCATGAACAAGACAAGCTGCTGCTTCCTCTCCTCTCTTGCACACTGTCTCTTTATCTTTAATTAAAACAAAATACACATAACATAAAATTGCCATCCTAACCATTTTTAAATGTACAGTTCAGTGGTGTTAAGTACATTCACACTATTGTGCAACCATTACCACCATCCATCTCTAGAACTTTTACATCTTCCCAAACTGAAACTGTGTCCCCATTAAACGCTAACTTTTCATTCTCCAGCACCCCCAGACCTGGTAACTGGCTTTCTATTTTCTGTTTGTATGATTTGACTTTTCTGAGTACCTCATATAAGTCAAATCAGACAGTATGTTTCCTTTTGTGACTGTCTTATCTCAGCGTAACGTCCTCAAGTTTCAGCCCTGTTGTAGCATGTGTCAGCATTTCCTTTTTCAGACTGAATAATATTCCATATTGTGTATAGTGTACACCACATTTTGTTTATTCATCCACTGATGGACATGTGGGTTGCTTCCATGTTTAGCTGTTGCAAGTAATACTGCTATGAACGTGGGCATACAAGTATCTCTTTCATTCTCTGCTTTCAGTTCTTTTGAATATATACCCAGAAGTGGAATTGCTGGATCATATGGTAATTCTATGTTTAATTTTTTGAAGAACCTCCATACTGTTTCCTATAGTAGCTATACCATCCTCCATTTCCACCAACATTGCACGAGGGATCCAGTTTCCCCACATCCATGTCAACACTTGTTAGTTTCTTTTTTTTTTTTAATTCGCCAGTAGCCTCATAATGAGCGTGAGGTAGTATCTCATTGTAGTGTTAATTTGCATTTACCTAACAATTGGTGATATGGAGGATCTTTTCATGGGCTTCTTGGCTGCTGTGTCTCTTCTTTGGAGAAGTGTCTGTTGAAGTTGTTTGACATTTTTTAATCAAGCTGTTGGGTAGGTTCCCTTGTTTTTAAGTCAGAGTAGGTGATGTTTGTCTTGCTCGTGAAACAAAGGTTATAAAAAGAGAACTTGTTTGCTGTGACGTGTAGTTGATTGCTATGAAATGTAGTTGATACATGCAGAATGGAAAGATTTATAAATTAAATGCTCCTTTATTAACATTTTAATGTGTCGAATTTAAATTTCAGAAGCATTCATCTTTCTTCTCTACTTGTACATTTTTGTTTACCTGACAGTGTAAAACCCACAACCAAAAAATAATGGCTTTTTTCCCGTTTAAAATACTTTGTAAAAATAGTAGCCTAGTTGTCATTTGTGAGCCCAGGCTTGGTCCTCAAGTCTGACATAGACTCCCCAAGGCCCTAATGCTGAAGTTCTCTGAGCCATACCACTGCCCAGGCAGGCCCAGGAAGTGTCCCAGCAGTGCCTAAGAAGGTCACCTCCACCTGTGGAATCCACAGTATGGGTAGCCCCCAGGGAGCCACAGCCATCTAGGCCCAGATTCACAGGAGGATGCGGTTACTGCAAGCATCTGAACCTGGCCCCACCACCTATGGGCAGAGTTGGTTCCAGCTCAGTGTGTCCATGGGATGTCTTTAGGTTCACCTTGCTTTTCTGTCCCACGCTCACATGTTGGAGCTAAGCTGCATGGAGTGTCCTTCTCCCTGTACGTATGAGATTAGTCAGCAGTCCTGTCTCCTTCCATATTCTGTCTTTATTTCTGCGACAGTATTTCTGGAGAACATTGTATTTGTGCTTTTCCTTTGATATGTTTGTAATTTTTGTTAGAAAAACCGTTTTAGATTCTAAAGCTTCTACATTCACTATTTCAATCAATGATAACAAACCGGTGTAAGACTAAATACAAAATACAAACATCAACACATTTCCATAAATTGCTGTTATAATGTCTGCCACAAAAAGTTCAGTTGTTTGTATGTTTTTCAAATGTGCTTTGCTTGTCTTGATGATTTACAACTGTTGGCACCGCTGTTTAAGTCTGTTCTGACAGTGAGAAAGTGACTCATTTGGCAAAGTCAGCTTTTTTTTTTAATAACAGTGAATACTGGTGAGTGGAAAGGGGCTTGTGTACAATTTTCTTGTCAAAGAACGATGACCGGCAAATAGGCAATTTTAGTTCCTTGGATTTGAGCACCACTCTCGCATGCCTCCACCAACCAGCTTGTCTCCACAGAGCTTCCTTCCTCACTTTACACTGAAAATCTGTTATAAGTGTGTGGAAAATAAAAATTTTACACAGCGTTAGTTTTGAGGATGTGGATTACTATTTACAGGTGTTTTTTTTTTCTGTAAGGAAGAAATTTTTTTAAAAAGTAAAAGGTGTTCCCATTGTTTAGTTATTGCCTTATGATTTGATTTTCTTGTTTCACGAAGAAGAAAAGCTTTTAATTAAATGTATTTAAATAGTAAAAATATACATGTCACTTCACCTGGTTCCAGTTAAATGTGTTAACAGTGTATTTGGTTGGTGCTTAATAAAAACATGTTCAGTGCAGTAATAATTAACTTCAGTTAAACCCTTATATAGGGAGTAAACAGAAATGTTGAGTGGTTACTCAGCATGGGGAAGGTATACAGCAAGTCATTGGTCAGTATTGGGTATCATCATATTCTTACCATCTTTTTTCTGGAGTTTTAATAGTTGTTTTTTTAAAAAAATCTCTGTTTTAATAAAGCATTTTGATGTTTGAAACTACCTTGGATAGGTATATCAAGACCCTTCAGAGATTCTAAAACATGTTCAGCATTTTCTGGTACAATATTCTCAAAGAACCAGGATACATCTTATTTCTCAAAATGAAACAAAAATGTATTAGACATTACCCTTGTGATTCCAAGCCCACAGTCTGTTACTTTGAAGTATTTGTATCCTTTTACAAAAGAAAAGCCAAATGAAGATCTCCCTGAAAAAATATTTTAATAGAATGTGTCTTTATTTCAGTATCTTAAATAGTGAAGATGGAGAAATATTCAATAATGAAGAGCATGAATATGCATCGAAAAAAAGGAAAAAGGACCATTTTAGAAATGACACAAATACTCAAAGTAAGATCATTCTCATTAATTTTATTTTACTTGTTGATTATGTTGAAATACTAAATTACTCTGACAATGCTATCTTATGAAATAAAAGGTGATACAAATATGTAAATAACAGCCCAGTATCCAGCATTGCCTACAGATTTAGTGATCAAACTTTTTGCAGCTCAACCGTTTCAGTGGGTAAGATGTGCAAAAACAAAATAAGAGATAGCCAAACCCACAAAACAGCCCATGAATCTGAATGCTTGAATTATGGTCATGAATTCAGGTCAATCTTGAGCAGTGAGGCCAAACTGAGAGGTGTCCTGACTTGAGTTTTGAAGTCACTGAAGATTCAGAGCAGGAGACAGACATTCAGAGCTGGAGTTTAGGATGTTAGATGGCAGCAGGGGAAGGCTGGAGGTGGGACCTATCTGTGTGAGGGCATAGAGCTCTATCATGCAGCATATCTGTGAGTTACCAAGACACATGTTAATGTATAGTAGGCTCCCTTACCTCAGGGGATAGACCTCCAGTGGATGCCTGAAACTGTGGATACTACCAAACCTTATGGATACTATGGTTTTTTTTCTGTATGTACACACTTATAATAAAGTTTAATTTATACTAGGTGCAGTAAGAGATTAACGAGAATAATAATAAAATGAAACAGTTATAGCAAGATGGCCACCATCACTGCTCTTGCACTTTGGGGCCATTATGAAGTGCAGTAAGGGTTCTTTAAATACAAGCACTGTGATATCTCAACAGGTGATCCAATAACCAAGATGGCTACTGAGTGACCAAGGGGCGGCTAGTGTAGGACTTGCTTGACAAAGGGAGGATTTGCATCCCAGGCAGGACAGAGCAGGACGGTGTGAGATTTCATGACACCACCCAGAATGGCACACAATTTAAAACTTATGAATGGTTTATTTCTGGAATTTTCCACTTAATGTTTTCAAACCAAACCTGACTGTGGGTAATTGAAACTGTAGAAGGTGAAACTCTGAATACAGGGGGACTACTTTATGAAGAAGATAGGGTCACATGGAGAATACAGTTAGTGTGATTCTTGAAATTTTTAAGATTTATCTGAAAAATTTGTTTCTATGGAGTACCATACACAGCAATAGAAGAATAGAACTTTTTATTAGGGTACATAGGAATGTAGTAATGTAATTGCATTTTATAATCATTTATGTCTTCATATGGCTTCAGTCATTAATAATACTAATTTTCTTCTAAGTTACTAGGACTTGGTACTGTCTGAAATCATTGTTCATATCTTAAACTGATTTAAGAAACAAAGCAATTCTGTTTGCATTCAACCAAGTAAAAGCATTTCTTGTCAATATAGTAAGTCAGATAATTTTGTTAATATGTCCAATTATTTAAATTCCTTTAAAATCTTCATTTTGAAATGATTTGCCAGATTTTAAAAACAAAGGTAATTTTTATTCTAGGTTTTTATCGTGAAAAATGGATCTATGTCCATAAAGAAAGCACAAAGGAAGTAAGTATTCTGTTATAAATAAGAGAGTATCTTGTATTGTTTCTGTTGAATATGGAGTCACATTAAATAAATGTATTAATAAAGTTGCATAAAACACATTGCTTTTGCAATATCCGATCTATGGTTCACATTCTGACAGATAACAGCATATGAGGAGCTTTTGAGGCAGTGATTTTCCATTGTGTGTGCTTGCATGTGCATGTGGTATGTGGCTGTGTATTTGTGCACACATTGGTGTGTGTTGTGTGTATGGTGTATGTGTGTTGTATGTATGGTGTGTATGTATGGTTGTGCATGTATTTGTGCACATATTGGTGTGTGGGATGTATGGTGTGTGGTGGCATGTGGTATATGTGTGCAGTGTGTGGTTCCTGCCTACCTGTACATATCTGAGTCTACAGCAGGGTTATTTAAACCAAGCATGGACTCCTGCAGTCATACGCATTTTCTCTGTGTTAGCATGAACCCCTGATGCTGATGGGAATGTGTCCTCCCTGTGGCGTGTTTTGGAGGGCAGGGCATCTGTGAGCCCTCTCATTCCACATAAAGAGTGGCTAACATGAAATTAGTAATTGGGTTGGGTTTGTGCAGAGCCATGTGAACTCTTTCCCTGCCTTTCTTTTGCCAAGTTGGGCTAAAGCTTTTTCATGAGCCATAAAACAAACCAGAGAGCTTCAAGCTGTTTCCTGTTTCTTTACTAGGATCCGGGAAGTTGAGTTCCTTTTATAGTCCTAGAAACTCTGCATTTGCTTTATTTTGCAACAATTGGGGAAAATAATTTAGGGAATTACTGTCTATCGTATGTTATTTCAGGGTAAGTTAAATATTCCAGAATTGTTTGTAGATGCTCTGAAACTAGTCCAGCTTCCAAGAAACTGAAGGATTAGATTCTGAGAAAGAAAACTTAATCTGTTTGGTTATGGTTAGTGGGTACAGAATGAATCAGATCCTTAATATACACTCGAATACACCATTAGACGATTATTTGACAGAATCTAACCTAGTTTGTGAAAAACAAAATTTACTGCTCATGAAAGACCATTAAATATTTCATCTGCTCTGTTGCCATACTGATTACAGAACAGAGGATCCCATCCAAGCTAGCATATGCAGGAAAGGAGGATCTTCTTGTGAGGCTTTGGGGATGCTCCCTGGAATCCTAGGAACCAGGACCTAACAAGGCTGAGAGGGACCAGAACTAGGACTGGGTGCTGGTGTCCCTGCACCACGTCATGTCTCCACACCCTCACCTGGTATAGAGCAAGTGCCTGCTGCTTGTCCATGCTGGCTGGTGTCTCACCGCTTCCGAGGTTACATGCTGTGGTTGTAGGTCCAGACATGCTCTTTGTGGTCTGCTCTGTGAATCAGATTTAATTTCCTTTTGTGAGATGGGTGGTGACCTTGGAAAGTGCCTGCTGCACCATCGTGTGGAATATCAGCTGTGATGGATTTCAGATTATAATCTATATCAAAATGAGTGTTTCCTTTCCCCAGAGTTCCCAGGAAAATGTTTTCCACATAGCAGGCAGTCAGTCAACATATTTGGATGTTTTAAATGAGTATATTTCGTTGAGTTGTGCACCCATCAGGGCGACTGGGGTTGACGCACAGAAGCACGTGAGCCTCTCAGTGTATCAGCTGTCTGAGGCAAAGGTGCTATGACTCCAGCTGCTTTCTCTAGGACATCTCAAGTCACCTGTTTGGAATTTGAGACCAATCATCTCATGTTTTCTATTACTGTTTTCTAGCTTACTTATCTCTACAACTTTGACCTGAAAATCTGTAGATTTTAAATATTTCAAATATGGAGGATGAAGATGGAGTTTAAAATGACTTCTGAAACCTAATGTGCTAATCTATACAAACCAATATAGGATAAGGGTATATCATGGAAGAAAAACATCTAACCTTCCTCGTCCCCACGGATGCCCCCCGTCAGATAGGGGTCCCTTGGTCACCATCCTCCGTGAAATCAATATCCCGCACAAGAGTGCTACTCTCCTCGCTCCGGGCCCATAACACTTGGGGGTAGCTAAAGTGAACTGTATCCCACATCTGGTTCCTACTTCAGGGCCATAAAATTCAAAGTCTCCCACACATTCCCCTTAAATAAGGCATCACGATGGATCACAGGTCTATCACCCTATTAACCAGTCACGGGAGCTCTCCATGCATTTGGTATTTTCGTCTGGGGGGTGTGCTGCTATTGCAGCAGTGTTTACAGTACTGAAAATAAATTGTTTCATTTTCTTCCTTTGGTTCTTGGACCTGTGGGTCTAAGCACCAGTTTTTTTTTGGTGTTTTGGGTTCTTGGCATCCGTGCTCCCAGCCTGAAAGCTGCCCATGGTCACATCCAGCACTTGCCTTCAGCCCTCTCCATCCCAATGCTGGTTTTCAGAAGCACCTTCTTGCTACCGAAGCACCTCTCCCAGCCCTGATCCTTGTGGTTGAGCATACTTCCAGCCTGGGCAGTGCATGCCTGCTCTGGAGAGAAATCCTGTGTTTCAACTAGATATTTATAACACCTACGTCCTCACAATGCAGCTAAATAGATGATTTATGTATTTTTAGTTGCGTAGCCTAGAATGAATCCAGTTTTTTTATGATCTTAGCTTTAACGTCGTCCACACCCCAGTTTGTCCCCAACAAAACAAACCAGCGAGATATTTAATAAATATTTGTCTTTGTCATTACTTCAGCAGGTTGTAAAAAATGTCAGTTAACGGTGTCTCAGGTATACATAAACAGCTTAAAGTATTAGCATTGCTATAATTTTACTATACTCTCATCTAAATCTAAAATCAGTCTTCAAAATAAAAACAAATTGTCCTTTGCCAAAAATTTTTTTAATCGCACAATTAATTGACATTAACTGCCAATTCTTTTTGGCTAATTGACTAATTTTAACTTCTGTGTTGCTGTTCCAGAGGCATGGCTATTGCACCTTGGGAGAAGCCTTTAATCGGTTAGACTTCTCAAGTGCAATTCAAGATATCCGAAGGTTCAATTATGTGGTCAAAGTAAGTGTTCTGTTTCAAAAACTACTTTGATGACTCTTCTGAACAACTATATTTTGAAGATTGTAAGTGTACAACGTTGAAGATGCTTTTGGCAGCTTGAAGGTGTGCCTGTTTGCTGCATATTAATCGAAAAACAGAAGGGAACAAGTTCAGGAGAAAACAGTGAGGTTGGAGGATTTCTCCAGTATTGGTGGCAGAGGTTGCAGAGCCTCAGTGGGAGCAAACACTCATCTGCCCTGTGGCTCTGTGGTTGCTGAGGATGCCACAAGGTGGTCCCTTGGGGGTTGTACCACGTACCTACATACTGTGTCAGTGATAGAACGGTCGTGGGATCTTTACCTGATGATTTCACAAATGTTTTCTGCTTCGTGTTTTTCACAAGGAATGAGGCTTGTGTCACAGAGGAAGAAGTAGCTAATAGAAAACAGGAATTTCATACAAAATAGAATTCCACAAAAGCGTTATTGCATTAATGATACCCTTTTGGAAGAAAGTTTTATCTTGGGCCACACTCAGAAAGGATCTTAGCCATATATTCCATTTATTTGCTTTTGTCCAAAGATTAATTACTATGTGGTTTATGCACCTTCATTCTATTATGGATAAAATAGAAGCTATAGTTTATGAAGCTATTAATTTTGTGTTTCTAATGGTTCTGTGAGACATTGGAAAAATGTTTCTTTTAATTGCTTTTAGGCATTTAAAAGTGCTACTGGGAGGACCAAAAATTTAGGGAGTTAAATAATTGTAAGCCTTAGATAATGTTATTTGTTCAGTTTGCTTCTGAGCAGAATTTCCAGGGCTGCTTATGTAACTACTACTTACAACTCCTGTTGTGCTGCATGCTTCACTGAAGCCCAGCCACCACGTGCAGGCTGGACTTCCCCGGTGTTTTCTGAGTCCTCCTTTAGATATTTACACACTGGCCAGCAGGGTGTTCTCGATAGGTACCTTTCTTATAGATGATGAAACGCAGATTTGACTCAGCCTTGTGGAAATCTTCAGGACTTAAGTAGCTGGGAAAAACATCAGCAGAGAGGTCTGTTTAGCAGTAACTATTTCTCCATGTAGCTCTCTGATAGTTCAGACCATACTGAATTGCTTTATAGTAGCACTTCTTGACCGTCTGTCTACATAAAAGGATTTAATTCCTGGTGTGAGTGAGAGAGGATGGAGCACAGGAGGAAGTCGTTGGCTCCTGGTGGTTTCTGTGCTGGGTGCCCTGCTCTCTCATCTTTGGTTACTGACTCTGGAGAAGGTGCGAGTATTCTGTGCTTTGTCAGATGGGGAATCCATAGACCAGGACCAGCATTTTATCAGTTTCAGTCATTTGGACGACTGCATAATTTTTTTTTTTGTCTGTGTACCACATACTACTATAATTTGCTGGGTAGCTTTTCTTCAAATTTACTTTTCTAAACAGAAATACCTACTTTAGCCTCATCCTAAACACTAATACCTGTGAAATGGTAAATTTTTTGTCGGTCGTTAGTCTAATACATATAAATGCATAACTATAAAAATTAAAATGTGCTGTGCACTCATGTACCAACTAAGCTTACCTTGCAACCCTCTTGAGAAGGGCTGTGTTTCTGCAAAGCACCTCTCAGACGTGGAGCGAGGGAACTGGTGAGCTTAGGAAGCAAAAGGGCTGCATTGTTGCATGGCTGTCCCAGCACCCTCACAGGTCTGTGCATCTCTGTTGATTGCTGCCTTCCAAGCAGGGCCTTGCTTGGCTCATCTGTGCTCCTGCTCTGTGGGAATCCCACCTTCCCTCTCCTGAAGTCGCTCTGGACCTTGCACACCATTCTTCACAAGTCCAGCAAAGTTACCTCTAAAAAGTGATTTGCTCATGCTTACCTTCTGCTAAAAACAAAAACAAGAAGCAGCCTTTGTGACTGTAGTAAAGCCTGAGCCTGTGTCTTGCCTTGGATTGGGCTCCTCCATGTCCCCATCCCAATTCTTGCCCTCCCTGGCCCATGCCCTGTGCCCTCTTCTGTTGGCTTTCTTTCAGTGTGTGCTATTTTTTTTTTTTTTTTACTTTATCGTATGCATTTATCATACATACTGTGCAGGTATTTGGTATTTTTTTGCTGTTTTAAATGTTTATAGCAACACTTACTACAACAACTGAGAGGACTGTCTTGCAGTTCTACTAAATAATTTGATTTTCCATAATTTAGGCTAAGTTGTCCATAATGTCACTCAGTATTATTAGAATACCTATAAATAAGAAATGTAGAAGCATTTTTTTTAAATGCTCGATAAAAGGTTTCCTTTTTTTCTAATGGCATTTAGTAATATCTGCCCTTAAGAATTTGTGTGAAAAACTTAATGTGTATCTTTTTTTTTTTTTTAGATGGAGTCTCACTCTGTTGCCCAGGGTGTAGTGCAGTGGCACGATCTCTGCTCACTGCAACCTCTGATTCCTGGGTTCCAGTGATTCTCCTGCCTCAGCCTCCTGAGTAGCTGGGATTACAGGCATGCACCACGATGCCTGGCTAATTCTTTTTTGTATTCTTAGTAGAGATGGGGTTTCGCCATTTTGGCCAGGCTGGTCTTGAACTCCTGACCTCAAGTGATCCACCTGCCTCAGCCTCCCAAAGTGCTGGGATTACAGGTGTGAGCCACCATGCCCAGCCTGTATCTTTCAACTAATGTTTTATGTAAAATAATTTTTTCCATCTAAACAGCAATTTTAAACTGAGACTAATCAATAATTACTACACAGGCTTAGGATAAAAGTTAGTAGTAGAATTTAGTGTTCAATTACAGATTGTTCCAGCTGCCAAAATAAAGTTAAGTAGTTTGGAATGGAAGTTTCGTTTTTACTCTAATCTTTGAAGTTGTGTTTGAGCCAGATGTCTTGTTGGAGGCATAAAATGGCCCCACCTTTTTGTTCACTGTCCAGGGGCAGATGCTCTTCACTCAAGGCAGGAGGAGCCCATCAGTGCTGGCATCGCTGATCACCTCCTGTGTGCAGATCAGCGTACCTTGGCTTTTCTAACTAGTGCTTTCAAGAAACTTTGAAATCCAGTTCTAGTCACACTCCCACCATGAAATCTTCTTTGCCAGTGATCACAGGGTTGTGGCAATACCAACTCAAGCCTACCTGGCTGGGACCTTGGCCTCACCGCCCCCATCATGTCAGCAGCATTCCCTGGCCCTTAGGTGTGCCAGTGGCCATGTGTTTAAGTTGTCTGCGTCCCCATCCCAGTTGAGCCCCAGGAGCAGGGGCTTGGTTTGTTCACTGCTGTTCACCCACTGCTGAAAATAACACCCCCTTTGTCAAAGTGGTGTAAGTGTGTCCCAACTGCAGTGAGAAGCTGCACTTCCATGAACTCGGAGGTGCCCAGCAAACCCAGGACGGCTATAAACACAGAGAGGGAGACCAGTACCCAAAAGCTGTCTGGAGGAAGTAGAACTGGGTCCTGAGCCTATAGGTTAATGTGACTGTGGTTTTTACACATTTGTTATCATTCCCTTGGAGTCCTGGGCTTGCTTATAGCACTGAGAAGAACAGCCTGCCCCCTCGCCCCTCTGGCAGCCAGGAGGTGGCTTCTGATAGCCAGGCACGAACAGCCCGAGGCTTGGGAGGTGCATGCAGGGCAGTGCACGGCGTGAAAGCTTCCTGAAAGCTGCACGGTGTGCAACTGAAATTTATAAAAATGTTAAATATGCTGTTTCCTAAAGTACACACATCTGTAGGAAAAAAGTTTTCAGAATCGTAAAGTTTATATATCTAATTTTAGTTATTTGATAAATTATCTGAAGTACTTCATTCTCTGCCTGTGGTGGACCAATTGGATATTACATCCAGTGTCACATACTTTCAGGGGTAGTGTATTTTTAGTTTAGTTTCTTGCCATCATTTATTTTTATGTTTTCATTTGCTTTAGATGTAGGCGAAGAGTCAGTCTCTCTTGTCTTTATTCAAAAGTTTCTGTGTCCCTGGGCATTGCTCTGCCTCTCCAAGACTCCCCAGTCCTGTTTCCTTTAGCCCACCTGCTCCTCATGTCTGGAGATGGACTCCTGCTTCTCAGTATCCCAAGGATCTCTTAAATGTGGAAAGGTGGCCAGGTGCAGTGACTCATGCCTGCAATCCCAGCACTTTGGGAGGCCGAGGCAGGAGGATAACTTGAGCCCAGGAGTTTGAGGCCAGCCTGGGCAACATAGGGAGACCCTGTTTTTACAGATAATAATAAGCAAATAAGGAAAGACATCTCAGGCTAGAATCTCTGGCTATATGAAGATTTTTTTTCAAATTTTTTCATAATTTCTACTAATGACTACTCCATAGTAGCAACTTAATAGCAGCAGCCTCACAGCAGCGCATGGGAAAGATACTTAGTGAGTGACCCTGAGCCCTCCCAGGCGGGGACTTGAGGGTGAGGCAGGGAGGGAGAGAGGCTCTGCAGCCACACAGCCGCTGTTGGAATTCTGTCTCTTTCTTATTTATTTACTCAGGGATCTCAAGCATATGACTTCATCATCACATCCATAGTATCTGGTAGATTTTAGCATCTACCTCAGAGCACTGTTAGAAAGATTAGATTAGTTCCATCATAGGAAGCTCTTGGAACAGTCTGTACTCTGTGTTAGCCACTATTTTGATTTTCTTTTGAGGAGGATTTAGGCAGAGGGATGACAGCTGCATGGAGATCCATTTATGACCCAAGAGGTAAAGACAAGAAAATGGGGCCCAGAGAGATGGGCTGAAGGTCACAATGGAATCAAGGACAGAGACCAAAAATGTAGCTCTCCTGACAGCCGTGAAGAGCTTTTTCATTAAGACTTTATTTCCTAAGTCTATAAACTTTGATTTTCCTCTGTTGTAAATTAAGTGACTTTCCTAAATGCGTCATATGACTTTTTTTTTTAATTTTTTAAATTATTCTTTAAGTTCTGGTATACATGTGCACAATGTGCAGGTTTGTTACATAGGTATACACATGCCATGGTGGTTTGCTGCACCCATCAACCCGTCATCTACATTAGGTATTTCTCCTAATGCTATCCATCCCCTAGCCCCCCACCCCCTGACAGGCCCTGGTGTGTGATGTTCCCCTCCCTGTGCCCATGTGTTCTCATTGTTCAGCTCCCACTTATGAATAAGAACATGTGGTGTTTGGTTTTCTGTTCTTGTGTTACTTTGCTGAGAATAATGGTTTCCAGCTTCATCCATGTCCTTGCAAAGGACATGAACTCATCCTTTTTTATGACTGCATAGTATTCCATGGTGTATATGTGCCACATTTTCTTTATCCAGTCTATCACTGATGGGCATTTGGGTTGGTTCCAAGTCTTTGCTATTGTGAACAGTGCTGCAATAAACATACGTGTGCGTGTGTCTTTATAGTAGAATGATTTATAATCTTTTCATCATGCTACCTGACTTCAGACTATATTACAAGGCTACAGTAACCGAAACAGCATGATACTGGTACCAAAACACATATATAGACCAATGGAACAGAACAGAGGCCTCAGAAATAACGCCACACATCTACAACCATCTGATCTTTCACAAACCTGACAAAAACAAGCAATGGGTAAAGGATTCCCTATTTAATAAATGGTGTTGGAAAAACTGGCTAGCCATATGCAAAAAACTGAAACTGGACCGCTTCCTTACACCTTTATACAAAAATTAACTCAAGATGGATTAAAGACTTAAACATAAGACCTAAAACCATAAAAACCCTACAAGAAAAGCTAGGCAATACCATTCAAGACATAGGCATGGGCAAAGACTTCATGTCTAAAACACCAAAAGCAATGGCAACAAAAGCCAAAATTGACAAATGGGATCTAATTAAACTAAAAAGCTTCTGCATAGCAAAAGAAACTATTATCAGAGTGAAGAGGCAACCTACAGAATGGGAGAAAATTTTTGCAATCTATCCATCTGACAAAGGGCTAACATCCAGAATCTACAAAGAACTTAAACAAATTTACGAGAAAAAAACAACCCCATCAAAAAGTGGGTAAAGGATATGAACAGACAATTCTCAAAAGAAGAAATTTATGCAGCCAACAAACATGAAGAAAAGCTCATCTCTGGTCATTAGAGAAATGCAAATCAAAACCACAATGAGATACCATCTTACACCAGTTAGAATGGCAATCATTAAAAAGTCAGGAAACAACAGATGCTGGAGAGGACGTGGAGAAATAGGAACGCTTTTACACTGTTGGTGGGAGTATAAGTTCAACCACTGTGGAAGACAGTGTGGTGATTCCTCAAGGATCTAGAACCAGAAATACTATTTGACCCAGCAATCCCATATGACATTATAAAATAATGACCTGGCAAATTAGATGGAACTGTTGAAAAGGGCTGTTTTTAAAATTTTAGATCATATTGCTAATCAGGCTTTTGTTTGCTCTGGTGAGTGTTGTTTTAAGCAACACAATCCAATGCTAATTTACTGTCGTATAATAATTTATTCAGTAGGCCCTGCTATATCCCAAGCACCTGGCAAGTAGTAGGCACTTGTTATTCCTAAAGTGAATGAGTGACTGAGCATACAAACCAACTATTGTATACATAAATGTTTTCTAAGTTACTCCAATTATTTTTTTTTTTTTACCACAGTTAAACTCCTTCATAAGTTCTACTTGAAGTAGGAACTATTAAGAATACTCTAAGATAATTACATTTTTGCTGATAGTTGTACTGCACCTACAGGTTACTTTTTTTTTTCTTCAAGCAAACTGCATAGTTAGAAGCAGAGGAAGTTATTTCCACTTTATTTTTTTATTTTGTATTTTTCCGAGACAGAGTCGCTTTGTCGCCCAGGCTGGAGTGCAGTGGCATAATCTTGGCCCACTGCAACTTCCGCCCCCCGGGTTCAAGCGATTCTCCTGCCTCAGCTTCCCGAGTAGCTGGGATTTCAGGCACCTGCCACCACGCCTGGCTAATTTTTGTATTTTTAGTAGAGAGGGGGTTTTGCCATATGGGTCAGGCTGGTCTTGAACTCCTGACCTCAGGTGATCTGGCTGCCTCGGCCTCCCAAAGTGCTGGGATTGCAGGTGTTAGCCACCCTGCCCAGTCTATTTCCACTTCATAAAAAGATTCTACACAAAGATATCTTCTAATTTCCTAAGTTAGCAGGACTTTTCTTATACAGAAAAAGATATATTTACATGTATATTTTTCAGTTTTCCTAATTGTTGATCCAAGAATTGGTTGTAGGCTGTTTAATTCCAGGCATTTCCTATAATTACCCCCATAAAAATGCCGGATTAAAGTGTATTAGCAAAGTATGTTAACGCTCCTGAGAACAGATTTGTTAAAGAAGGTCCAAGAAATGACAGTGTTGTCACCACTCAAAAATGGCCATTTCCATTGAAGGAAGTACTCCTCAGCTCCCCTGAGAGTCTGACCTCAGTTGAATTAAATTTGTCCTTGTAACTGATGTTTTTAAGAAAAATTGAACATAGATTGCTGACGACGGTGGATAGGTGGTGTCAGGGCAGTTTGAGCACACTGGGAATATAAGGCTCCTCATTATATGGCATGCCAAAAAAAGTTTGTCCTCCAGGCAAATATCCAAATTATATTGGAAGTTTGAAATGCCGGTATTGATAATAGTCTGCAAATATCCACTACCATCTTCATTTTTCTTTAATTCTAACCATATTTATCCTATCAACAAGATAATTTGTAGAGTATGACTAAACACAGCAACTAAGAATGCTTTTACCAAAATAAAATTATAAGTTGTGTAACAGTTCAGTTTCAGATAAAAAAGCAGACGTTCTTTCTGCCAGTGCTAGAAGTCAGTGAACATTTGACAGAGAGTCAAAATGGTTCCCAAGAAAAGCAGAGAAAAGGGACAACCCCAAAAATAGAATCACTTCTCACAGACCACTGCTTGAGCAACTTGTGAGTTGTAGGAGGGGCGCTGGTTCCTAAGCCTGAAGTGGAGGACATGTTTTAATCCAGCCTGCATGAGGTTGTAGTGTGGTGCTTCCTTACCTCGGGGCAGGGGTGGGCGGGCAGTCCACACATTGCTAAAGGACCTGAGGAAAGTGGCTGGAGCTTCCAGAAAATTGATGAAAACTACAAAGTCTGCTTGGTTCTGCTTGGCTTGCTAGATTACATCCCTTTTTTGTAAAAGACAATAAACTTGAGAAGTCTTTTTAAAATTAGATAATCAAAGTTGAGATCACTGAGGGCTGTGTCCAGCACACAGGCTAGCTGGGAAGCAGCAGAGCAGGAAGGCACAAGGATAGATTGTGGGATCCCCCTGCTCTTCAGGTCTGGCCCCTCCCTCCTCAGTGCTGTGGCCTTGGGGCCAGCTTCTTCATCTCTCCCTGCCTCAGTTTTCTCATCTCTAGAGCAGGGATAATAGTAAGACCTACCTCACAGGGGCATTACAGCATTGAAAGGGCATCAGGTACTTCAGATGGTGCCTTTCTAATAATCACTCAGTAAATGCTTACAGTTCATTATAAATCTAAAGGAACCCAAAGGCGAAGATTGAGCAAAGTTGATTTGGTCTGCCCAGTGAAGAATACTTTCTGTATTTTGTAGTAAGGCTGACTTTAAAAATAGAGGTAGTGGATGATGTTGTTTCTCTTTCTCTGCCCTTCCCCATGTATGTGAGGCCCTTCAGGAGCACAGGCACACATGCAGTGCCAATTTACTCCCAGATCCAAGGGTATTCAGGAGTGGACCTCGAATTTCAAATAGCTGTGGTTTTATTTAACTTTATTGGATTCTAGTTTTATTATATTACCACCAGAGAGTTTGGCCTTTAAGATCTCTAATTCTTTGAAATGATTAAGTTTTCCTTTGTGGCTTTCTTTATAATTGATTTTTATAAATATTCTATTGATGTGTGAAAAAAATACAGATTCTCTATTTGAAGGATGTACTTTCTTTCTGTTTATCTAATTCTTCCACATCTTTACTTGTTTAGAATTGTCAGATTTGAGGAGATATGCAGTCATGCACTACATAACGATGTTTTGGTCAATGACTGACCGCGTGTAGTGTAGTGGCCATGTAAGATTGTTTCCTTTTTTTACTGTACCTTTCCTATGTTTAGATATATTTAGATATACAGATACTTGCCATTATGTTACAGTTGCTGTTCAGTGCATTAATATGTTGTATAGGTCTGTAGCCTAGCTGTGTAGGTGTTGTGTAATACACTCTGTGATGTTCACACAGTGAGGAAATTACCTAGCAATGCGTTTCTCGGATCAGATTGTATCCCCCTTGTTAAGCGACCCATGACTGTATAAAAAACTTCCTACAATATTTGTGTTTTTAACAAATGTTCATTAAATTCCCAACAGACTTTGCTTTATGGCTAATTAGAGGCTTATGAATGATTACAGTTTCTTTGTTAATTGTCTTTCGCCCTGTTATCTTAATTACCAGTTTAACCTGAAATGTAATCTTGTCAACTGTGAACACGGCCCTTCTCACCTCTATGCTTACGTATGCCTCGTGATGTCCATTCTGTAGTCCTCTGAGGGTAACTAATCTAAACTGACCGTGCTAAGCTAATCCCGTGCCTTCTGCTGATGATTTCAGTCTTTTTAAAAGGAATTTTAAAACATGATATTAAAGAAATGTAGAAAACTTATTTTGATGATAGGAGGGGAGGTAGTCGGGAAGACCTTATCTCCCAGGGAACACATATTCTCTGTTCTGGTATTTCTTCCCCTAGTGGAGCAGCAGTTCCAAACCCAAATGTTGTCTCAGGGGTCCTTTTCACTTTTTAAAATTACTGAGGACCCCAAAGAGATTTTGGTCATGTGAGTTATATCTATTAATGTTTGCCACATTAGAAATTAAAACAATTTTAAAAATATTTCTCCATTTATTTAAAAGTAAGGACTGGGCTGGGTGCAGTGGCTCACGCCTATAATCCCAGCACTTTGGGAGGCCGAGGTGGGCGGATCACCTGAGATCAGGAGTTTGAGACCAGCCCGGCCAACATGGTGAAACCTGTCTCTACTAAAAATACAGAACTTAGCCAGGCATACAGAAAACTAGCCGGGCATGGTGGCATGCACCTGTAATGCCAGCTACTGGGGAAGCTGAGGCTGGAGAATCGCTTGAACCCAGGAAGCAGAGGTTGCAGTGAGCCGAGATCGCGCCATTGCACTCCAGCCTGGGGGACAAGAGTGAAACTCCGTCTCACAAAACAAAACAAAAAAACATTAAGGACTGTATGTCTCACACCTTGGCACACCCTCCTGGTGTCTGTTGTGATGGAGGGGATTATTCCTCATCTCTGCTCCTGAGTTCAGTCTTCCATAGTGTAGCATGTTGGACTGTATGTCTCACACCTTGGCACACCCTCCTGGTGTCTGTTGTGATGGAGGGGATTATTCCTCATCTCTGCTCCTGAGTTCAGTCTTCCATAATGTAGCATGTTGGACTGTTTGTCTCACACCTTGGCACACCCTCCTGGTGTCTGTTGTGATGGAGGGGATTATTCCTCATCTCTGCTCCTGAGTTCAGTCTTCCATAATGTAGCATGTTGGACTGTATGTCTCACACCTTGGCACACCCTCCTGGTGTCTGGTGTGATGGAGGGGATTATTCCTCATCTCTGCTCCTGAGTTCAGTCTTCCATAGTGTCGCATGTTGGACTGTATGTCTCACACCTTGGCACACCCTCCTGGTGTCTGGTGTGATGGAGGGGATTATTCCTCATCTCTGCTCCTGAGTTCAGTCTTCCATAGTGTCGCATGTTGGACTGTATGTCTCACACCTTGGCACACCCTCCTGGTGTCTGGTGTGATGGAGGGGATTATTCCTCATCTCTCCTGAGTTCAGTCTTCTGTAATGTAGCATGCTGGGGCCTCTGGAGCACTTCACTGCACACTAACGAATGTGAGGATGGAAAAGGAAAATCATATCTTAGTGAAACTGTGGAAATAGTTTAGACCTCGGGCTCCCCTAACAGGCCCCTGGATGATGCTTTGGGAACCGTGGTGGTAGAACTCTCTCTCCCAGACTCACTCTGCCCTGACCCCTCTTATTGGTGAGAAACAGGCATGTGTAACTCTTCTTTTTCCTTTGAGGAATAAAAGATATTTGCACATTTTGGTCTGTTTCTTTCATGTCTTAGTGCTGTAGGGCAAGAAGCCTATCTGGGGAGGCTTTGGTTATTAAGCAGTGCTTACGGCTGGCTGGCTTCATCTCAGTCTAGGATTCAGATTAGGAAATCCACTGTTGTGTGAATCTGAATCGCATCCGCCAGTCCAGCTATTATTAGCAATAATGCTGATAACCTCAGTTGGCCTGAATCCTTTGTCTCTAAATTGATTCTAAAGTGAGGCAGGGAAAAGGGGTGCTATTCAACACTAAAACAAGGAATTTAATAACAATATTCAGTTAATTTGAAAAGATAAAGGAACAGGATTGAAATTTTAACATTGGTCTTCTCAGCTTTGCTTGGCCTAACCTGATCTTATCTCTGGCCAGTGCCCTCAACTGGTGTGTTTTAGTGTAAGATATTTTTATGTAAACATGTTAGAAATCACAGAATGTTTTTTCCCCCAAAGATTATCATGTAATTATCACATTTATAATGTTATTTGTGGCTCAGTATGTGACTTAGTGATTTCTCATTCTGGAAATCAAGAAAGGCTGGAAGGAGAATTGGAAGGAAGGGATGAAAAAACTCCATTTTCAGAGAAATAAGAGGCAGATGCAGTTCACAGACTCTAAAATGTGCATGAGGCTTACCAAAAGCAGCTAAGCCTGGGCAGTGATACTATAGGCGGAACTGAGCAGAAGGGCTTAGGCTAACAAAAGCACTCGTCAGGGCCAGGTCTAGAAGTCGAGCCCCACATACCCTGTGCACTGAGAGGCTGAGTCGCAGATGTTCAACTCCAGCTTGCAGAGTGCAGAAGTTCCAGGGAGGACCACTGACAGCAAAGGGCTTCCTGGATCCAGTTTTACTCAGGGACATGGGCTGTGGGGTCTCCCAGGGATTCACATACATGCAGGTAGCGGCTGGGGGAGAGAGTGGTGGAACTGGGAAGGCTGGAAGCTGCCCTTCCCCCAACCCTGAGGGCATCTGCAAAACAGGTGCCCTAGGAAGTCCCACCTCACTCTGAAATGCCTGTTAGAGAAGGTGACCGTCACTGCGTGGATATTCTCTAAGGAAATTGTGGGAAATGTGTCTGTGAAGCAGGATGGAATCATGAGCAGACAGTTCATCGTAAATGAAAAAAACAGGAAACTCATGAAGGAGTTCTGTGGCAGAAGATCCCAGTGCAGGAATGCAACGAAACAGAAAAGAGATTTTAATGAGGTTGAGTATCCCTTATCCCAAATGCTTAGAACTGGAAGTGTTTTAGATTTTGGATTTTTTCAGATTTTGTAATATTTACATATACATAATGAGATAACTTGGGGCTGGGATACAAGCCTAAACATGAAATTCATGTATGTTTCACATACACCTTATACATATAACCGGAAGGTAATTTTATACAGTATTTTTAATAGTTTTATGCAACCCATCACATGAGGTCAAGTATGGGATTTTCCACTTGTGGCATCAAGTCCATGCTCAAAAAGTTCCAGAGTTTGGAGGATTCTGGATTTTGGAATTAGGGATGCTCAACCTGTACAACCAAGTGAGACAGCAGGAGACAAAGTCAAGTTGGCAGAAGAAAGGATGGCAGCAGCCAGGAGAACCACCACAGAGGCGAAGGTGGGATTGGAAGGGCCCAGGAGAAGACAGATGTTTTGGGAAACACAAAAAAGGTGATGGAAATAATACGAATGAGAAAATTAATAAGAATGAAACCATAATCATGAGTTTAAAAGGAACTAGAAAGAAAATTACAGCTGAAGAGAACAGGGAGAGGGGTTCCAGCATATTTATCACTGGAATCTTCAAACAGGAAAACAAAACAAAAGGACAGAACAAATATTTAAAGATAATGTTCAGGAAAATTCTGCTCAGGTAAAAATAGATGGAAGTGTACATTGTGAGAGGGCAAATTTTATGCTGGGGAAGGTTGACTGAGAACAGGTTATGAGTGTGCCATATCCTACAGGAATTATTAAACTCCGAAGATGAAGCAAGAACCTCCCAATGGCTGAACAAACATGTCGTCTCTTACTGAGGGAAAAGATCGGGGTGGCTTCAAATTTCTCCAAATTCTTCAGATAGTGGAGTAATCCTTACTTATGGGATCCTCCAGGAAGAAAGGATGGCCCGTGAATTTTATGTCCAGTCAAACCATCTTTTGTATCCAGTCTGCAAACAAACAGTATTGATCATGTGAGAACTCAGGGAATACTTACTGTTCTCATTAGCAGTTTCGGCTGGAGAAACAGTGTCCATCGGACTGGATGTCAGTGAATCTCTACAGCATCAGCTGTGTGGCTGAGGGTGACAGAGCAGAGTGTGAGTGGAGAGCAGAGGAGAAAAGGTCGGTGGTTAGAGGTTTGTTGACTGTCTCACCTGTAATCACAGGGAGGCACTAAGATGTTATTCACTAAAATCAAGTTGTAGAGGAGAGGGATGGAAGGAAGAAGGAGCAAGATGAATGGCAGTTTTATCACAATGTGGAACAGGAAACTAACAGGCTAAGATGTGTTGTGTGAGGATTCCAAAGGAGAGGGAATTACATAGAGTTAAAATTCCAAAAGTAACCCCTAGGACAAAATAGTGCAAACATTTCTAAATTTCAGAAGAACACAGAGAGAACGCACACTTTTTCAAAAAGCTACAAAAACATGTCATAAAATTAAGACCAAACATGCTGTGTCTATACATGTAAACACATAACCTTATACACATAACCTGAAGGCTGGTAAAAGTAAAAGATTTCAGATTGAATCAAAAAGTGAAACCCAACTCCAAGTTGTATGTAAGAAGCACACCTAAAACAGTGATTTACAAAAGTTGAAAATAAAAGAATGAAAAGATACGCTAGGCAAAAGTAAAAAATAAAGTGGGACAAAAAGCATTAAAGGAAAGCAGCAACCCACTTTTTCCTGCCATGATGCACATCAGAGTAGGGGCAACTGGAAAAGCAGGGCAACCCTGGAGGGGCAGGTGGAGCAGCGGCGAGGGCCTCGGTCATCATTCCCAGAGGAGACCTCTACTTCATGGGTTCTGTCACAGGGATTTGTTACTGTGGCTTCCCAGAATACAAATTCTGCAATTTTTTATTTTAATGCAATTTATTTGCTATTTAATAATGAGTTTTTAAATACAAAATGGTATTTAATAATGAGTTCTGGTGTTGTGTTTCCTTTTTAATTTCTACATGGAAGGGCTGTTTGATTTTCTGATTGTCTGTTCAGCAAACAACTGCGAGTATGGGCTTAGGTTGTGAAAATACTTGTTAGTGCCCAACCATTCATTCTAGCCTCTTTCTGGTGTGCCCTTTTGCTACAGAGGCTGGAAAGCTAAAAGCTCCATTTCAGACTCTTGCAGCCTGGGCTCTGGGAGGAGATATGCTTCCACTAACTAAATGAATGCCTGCAAGACTAGAAGACAGAGCTGCAGGCTGCAGCTGCCTCAGCTCCCTTGTATGAAGGTCTCTTCAGGTTTGCATGGGTAGTGACTGTTTCCTATACTTGGACTCGGACTGATACAGTGACTTAATTTAGGATGGCATGTTAGAAATCTTCATGCATGTGTGTTATATCACTGTGGTTTGTAATTCCATATTAAATAGATTTATATATCGCTCAGCTTTTTTTCGTCTTTCCTTTAAGCTGTTGCAGCTAATTGCAAAATCCCAGTTAACTTCATTGAGTGGCGTGGCACAGAAGAATTACTTCAACATTTTGGATAAAATCGTTCAAAAGGGTAAGATGATCACTGTATTTTTAATACTCTAAATCTTAATTAGAAATTTGGTGCAAGGAGATGGGATTTTTCTTTTATCTTTACCCAGTACACATACTGTCAAAAAAATTGTGTAAATAATGTGATAACATCAGAAATACAGGTCATCCTTCCAGTTCCCAGTGTTCTCTTACTGCCGTTTACTTTTTTAAAGTTGCTTTTGCATACAAATGGATATATTAGGAAAAATAACTAATCACACAACTTAAAGCTATTTTACTTTTTCATGGTTAGCTAATCACAGTTCATTTTAGATGTATGCTTCCAAAATTAGCAGGATTGTGACTTACTCACTTAGGCATCAGATAAGCCAATAATTTTCTTTCTAATTTAATGAGCTTGCCTTGATAAGTTACTGGCTGTTAGTAAATGGAACTTTAAATTTCACACCATGACTTTATACATGCATAGGAATATATGACTCTATATTTAAGCCATTTTAAAGTAGCCTCTTTATGATAAGTACGAAAGAAAGTGTAAACTGACCATTTTAAAGGCAAAATTGTAGACCCAACTGAAAATTTATCAGATAAAATTTTAAAGTTTTAAGAAATCTCATATTTGTGATATCTCAAAAATGATGTCACTTTTGGGTTGCAGTGAAATTACATCTTTTTATTGTGGTAAAATACACATTACATAAAATTTACCATTTTAGCAGTTTTTAAGCATACAGTTCAGCGGCATTAAGTGTGTATATATTATTGTGCACCCATCACCACTAGTCATCTCCAGAACCTCTTCATTGTCCCAAACTGAAACTCATACCACCTTAAACACTGAGTCCCCATTCCTCCTCTCCACCAGCCCCTGGTAATTATCATTCTACTTTCTGTCTCTACGAGTTTGACTACTCATGTAAGTGCCTTATGTAAGTGGGTGCCTCATGTAAGTGGAGATATATATTTGTCCTTTTGTAGCTAGCTTATTTCACTTTGCATAATGTCTTCAGGGTTCGTCCATGCTGAATATGTGTGAGAATTTCCCTCCTTTTTAAGGCTGAATAATATTCTATTGCATGTATAGATCACACGTTGTTTGTCTGTTCGTCTATCAGTGGACATTTGGGTTATGAAACTAGATCTTTTTTTAAAGTGTTGCTTAACTGTATCAATCCATAGTTTTATTTTTATTTATTCCAGTTCTTGATGACCATCACAATCCTCGCTTAATCAAAGATCTTCTGCAAGACCTAAGCTCTACCCTCTGCATTCTTATTAGAGGAGTAGGGAAGTCTGTATTAGTGGGAAACATCAATATTTGGATTTGCCGATTAGAAACTATTCTCGCCTGGCAACAACAGCTACAGGATCTTCAGATGACTAAGGTATAAATATCTCGGCATGAGAGTTGTTACACTCTGTTTTTATATTACAGAAGTTATCTTTTCTAAGCATACATGAAAGACTGCTATAGCTTTTTGAAAGATTTTCTAATGCTTTCATAAGTATTCATTAAATTGTTTTAAAATAGAAAAGTACCAAAGACCCCAATGGCTTATAGTTGCTATTGGAAAGACAGTGGGAATAGCAATCATCAAACCAGGCTGATCCTATGGGTGATTAGATGTAAATAAATTTACCTTCATGGGAAACTGAATATTTCAGTTATTAGAATAACATTCAGTAAATTGAGGCTAAATTGTGTTGCCAGTAATTCTCTATTTATTTAGTTGTTGCTTCTCCCAAGTTAGTAACTTTTTGTCTTCTTCCTTGCTGTCTTTTTTGGGGATGTGTTTATAGTTCTTAGCAACAGTGAACAAGGCCAAAAGAAGGTGCAAATCATGTCAGTTTTTTTGATATTTTTTCTTTATTCTGGTAACTAGTTTCAACAAGAATAATGTTAACACCATTGCCCCAAGTATTTAGATAGTGTTTTATTTAACTCTAGTACTAATAAGAAAAAGAATAAACCGAAGATATATCTTAGCGGTGTGACTTACGTAGCCTTAGTGGTATAAATGATTCTGCAGATTGTACTGGTAAGATCATAGTTACCTTTTATCACAGCACCCCAGTTTCCACATAAAGGAATGGTTTTCAAGTGCCCTTTGAATGCCTTAACTTTTGGCTGTTATTTGCCATCTAAATATGGGATTTACAAAAAGAGTGATGATTGCCTAGTTATGAGTCTGAAATTATCATTAATAATGTAACATTCAGCGTCAGTAAGAGTTAAGCAAGTTTGTTATAAACGTTGGATTCTTTGTTCTGTTGTTGTCTTGGTGTGACCCTACAGTCATTCAAAGCTTTGCACAGGCTGGCTCTTCGCTGCCTCTTTTACTGCGTTCCCCATGCATAGGTGGGTTGTGCTAAAAGTCCATCTGTAAGACACTTACGCATGGCATGGGGCTTGCTGTAGAAGTCCTAACATGAGTGGCGAGGCCACATGGCCAAAGTCCCCTTTCTCCTGATGAGGCAGATCCATGGTAGTGATGTTCAGCAGGTGACCTTCTGGGGAGAGAATAGGGTGTGTCCTTGTCCATGGTGGGTTTTCATGGTCAGGATCCCAAGGAAGGGGGTGTTTGGGAAAGGCCAAACACCAGACCAGGAAGCAGCCTTTCTCGTCTGGCTGGGAAGTTCCAGGTAGGATTAGTGGCTCTGCATTCTTTGGAGAGAGATGTGGAGCCAGTGGAGAGATGTGCACCGGTGGAGACAACAGCGAAGCTCCAAGGATTGGGCCACACCTCACCAAGAGGAGAGAAAGGAGAAAGCAAGGGACAAGCTTGCATCTTTGACTGGGTGGGCCAAGACAGAGCAGGAAGGCATGGCTGTATGCTGAGCTTCCTTCTGGATCTTCTTTCCATTCATACTACCTGGGAGAGGCACGGGCTGAGGGATAATAGTGCATGTGGCCCCAGCTTGCCCCACTCAGTGCTGCCCATAGCCAGTGAAGGAAGACACTCTGCTTTTGGCCCAGGATGGTTCTTACAGCCCTGGTAGGCAGAGCACACTTACATGGCAATACCTCTCTGCCTCAGCACAGAAGGATAGGTGTTACTGTAGTGCCATTTTGATCAAGTGGGAAAAATAAGGTACAAAAATGAAATTAATGTTTAATCTTTGAGGAATAAGAAAGCGCTGATGATAACACAAAGGTGCCAGTTTTCGTCATGTCCACTCAAATCTTACCATCAGAGACCTTGAACTTGTTTCTTCTCTTTCATTAGTGGTTGCATGCTGCCTGGCATCTCTTCACCTCAGTCCCTGGGTGCTCTCTGGAGCACGCAGCTTGGCATGTGCCTCTGTGAGGATCTTGGCTTCTGGACCCTGTGCCCTGCTTCTAGCCTTGAGGAGGGTCAGGTTCCCTTGTAGGAGTTGGCCAGAGGAGTTTTACCTTTCTGGGAATGTTACTTGAAACCAGTAGAAAGAGCACTTTACCAGCTCAGTTAACTGAGCTGCATTTGTAGATGCCGGACTCAGTCAGCCAAATTGGTCTAAGGCTGCTTAAGGTAAAGATCTGGTCTCCTGACCTGCTGGCTGATGCTGGATTGCTGCCTCCCGCTTATTCACGTGAATTTTGAGGTGACTCAAGCAGATGGGGTTAGAAAAGAGCAGCTGAGAGCCTTCCCGGATCCCTGAGAGTGGAAGTCCAAGCACACCGCCTGAAATTCCGCCATGTCAGCCTCAGGATATAGGGCCAGCTTTCTCCAGTGAGCTGACAGTTGTCTTTGTCTTCTAGATTATCCCAACAAGGAATACCTTGACACCCCTGGCCGGGCGCGGTGGCCCACACCTGTAATCCCAGCCACTTTGGGAGGCCGAGTCAGGTGGATCACCTGAGGTCAGGAGTTCAAGACCAGCCTGGCCAGCATGGTGAAACGCTGTCTCTACTAAAAATACAAAAATTGGCCAGGTGTGGTGGCAGGTACCTATAGTCACAGCTACTCGGGAGGCTAAGGCAGGGGAATTGCTTGAACCCGGGAGGTGGAGGTTGCAGTGAGCCGAGATCGTGCCATTTGCACTCCAGCCTGGGGGACAAGAGTGAAACTCCATCTCAAAAAAGAGATACCTCGACACCCCTTAAATCTAAATACTCATAGTCCCAAAAGTAAGCAGAAATTTAGTATATATTTGTGTTGTAAAGTTCCTAAGAACATCAGAAATTTTTTTTCTTGTGAAACAAATATACTTTGCTGTTGAAGCTGCATTTGAAGATATGGCAGTGCTAATGAATTGGAAGTGCTTTCATGTGCACATCTCTGTGACTCAGTGAGAGCAGGCACACAGGTATGTGTTTACATGCTTCCTCACCCCGTCAGCACTTCCTAGATGCCCCCATGTGCTCGCTAGGCCCATCATGAGGTGGGACACATGGATCAGCAGGCGTAGCCTTTAGCATGGGGCCTCCGAGGGACCCAGGGAGATGAGCACATGATGTGTCACAGAACTCAGTGGGGTGTTATAACAGATATGCACACAGGGCTGTTGACATTACATTGGTTCACAAGTGATGTGATGTTTTAGGTGGAGCTTAAAGAATGGGCCGGGCGCGGTGGCTCACGCCAGTAGTCCCAGCACTTTGGGAGGCCGAGGCGGGCAGAACACAAGGTCAAGAGATAGAGACCATGCTGGCTAACACAGTGAAATCCCATCTCTACTAAAAATACAAAAAATTAGCCGGGCGTGGTGGCACGTGCCTGTGGTCCCAGCTACTTGGGAGGCTGAGGCAGGAGAATTGCTTGAACCCAGGAAGCAGAGGTTGCAGTGAACTGAGATCACACCACTGCACTCCAGCCTAGGTGACAGAGGGAGACTCCATCTCAGAAAAAAAAAAGAAAAGAAAACAAAGAATGAGGGGAGAGTATCCAGGTGATGGCCTGTTGGTCAGTGCTTAACAACTGGCTCTCCAGGGGCAAGAGGTTTGATTTGTAGCCTTTGTCAGCTTCCCACTATGACTGACTTCAAGCCACCAACAAAAAGTAAACTGGCTAACGAAATTCCCAGAAGTTGCAGAATTGACTCCTGTGAGAAGGTATGGGAACTTCTGCATCCAGGGGCTAATAAAGTGTGTTATGCCAAATGTGTGGACTGCTTGGAGGAAGGTGCAGGGGATTAGGACCAGACTCAGGGCTTTGTGGGCATTGCAGAGCCTTTGCTGCTCTCTGCCAAGGGTCATTGAAAGGTCCTTGTTTAGAGGTCCCCTTCAGTGCCAGGCAGGGACCAGCCAGGTTGGAGGGAAGTAAACCCTCATTGCATTCATGAGCAGTGACAGTGAAATGGGAAGAATGAACTTGGGGATACTTGAGCAAAAGAGTAGACTGGTGACTTTGAAGTGGGTGCGAGGGAAGGAAGAATTGAGGGAGACTTCAGTGACTCACCACATATTGAGGGGATGGGCCTCCCATGGAGAAGGGCAGAGCAGTTGGGAACACGGACTTGGGGCCAGGCAGACTGGGCTCGAGGCTGGACCTCGATCTTGGGCTAGCCAGTCAACTCATCTTTATCTCTGTTTTTTTTCTGTGTAAAATAGAATGATAATAGCAACACAAGTTTCTGTTAGCAGAAGTGCTTCCACAGAGAAGTGGGAATCATTGACAGTTGCATGCAATAGCTGAGACTATCCTAAAGCAAGAGAAGCAGCAGCATCGTTTCTTCCTTCTAGTGCAGTGTAGGTGTGAGAGATTTCATGATGGCAGAGAGCATGTAGCTAATCAGTGGAGGAAGTGCAACAAAAAACGCAGCAGGATTTCTGACATGTTCAGCAAGACTTTTGTGCCTTGTCACATTTCGAGATTTCGTTTGGATGAGAAGTGCTGGCATTTCTGCGACACCCTCTTGTTATAGCCGTTAACAGGGCTGTAAAACTGGACTCTGCCAGAAATCCCAAATGCTGAGTTGTCACACCAGACTCTATAACTCTACTAATCCGGGATTTTTTTTCTTCGTACTACCTTCATACCACCACTTCATACTACCTTTAAAGTTTGTAATTTTAGCAGCAGAATATTTGTAAACTACTGTCTGCTACAGAAATTTTTCTCAGTAGGAATTGGAATGAAGCACCTGGAAGACATAATTCTTGTGAGAGTGTTAGACTTTTAGTTAGGGGTTAATTTACTTGCACATTATCTTTTTGTTTTGTTTTGTTTTTGTCTTTGAGATAGGGTCTTGCTCTGTTGCCCAGGCTGGAGTGCAGTGGTTCAGTCATAGCTCACTGCAGCCTTTAACTCCTGAGCTCAGGTGATCCTCCCACCTCAGCCTCCTGGGTGGCTGGGATTATAGGCGTGAGCCACCCAGCCTGGCCATATTCTCTTTTCTATGTGCTCTCTGCCATATGCTAGACGATAAAGATGGAAGGATGGGCTAAGACTTGAATCAAACATGATTCGTCAGTAATGAGCAAAGACGTTTACTGAGAGCCTGCGGGGACCATGCTGGCTGCTGGGGAAGTGATGTCTCTTGGACTGTGCAGCTCCATAGCCTACAACAGGGCTGACATCTGCCCTATGCATGGGTCCCATCAGCTGTAGGGGCAAAAAACGTGTGTACAGACAGGGCAGGACAGCACACTAGTGCAGTCCATGAAAGCTTCATGTCCAGAATGTTAGAGCACTTCACAAACTGTCAAGCAGTGTTGAGGCCCCACTCGTGTCTGGCAGATGCATAGGATGCTTGAGGTGAAGTGGCTTGGAGTGCATCACTGGCGGTCCATGCTCGTGCTGCCCACTGGGATGCATGAGAAGGGCCCTGCAGCAGTTTCCATTCTGAAGTCCTAGGAAGGTGCTTCCATAGCGAGGACATTATAGGGGAGCAGGAGAAGAAAATGGGGTGTCAAGGCACGGGTGCCCCAGTCACCTCTCCCTACGCTCCACTCTCCACAGAGGTCAGGTGATTTCGAGAACCAAACTCATGGAATTAGCTCAGTCTAGCCAAAAATAGATGGTCACTGTGCTTTGTGTGCAGTAGGATTATAGAAGGGCACGACACATCAGAAGGAAGCTAGCTCTCCTTGTGGCCAAGTACATACATCGACCTATTGGGAACAAAAGAAAAACACAAATCAGAAGCTCGCAGGTGAGCACACGACAGAAGCGCCACCCCAGATTGGGGTCAGGAACTGAGACGGGACCAGGTAGCCTCTGTCCCGCCCAAACAGCCAGAACCCCACTGTCAGGAAGACGTGTTTCTAGTGAGAATGAAGGGATTCATTTAGATACAACTGAGCCCTGAAAAGTCTGAAACAGTTTGAGCTCAAACCCAATCCAGGGCTGTCTCAGGTCAACCTCAGAGCAGAGTTTAGTTTTTGAACTGATTCAGCCCACTTCCTGGGGCCAAGGACAGCCACCCTTCCTCAGCCTGGCACGTGCACACACATGTATCTTCTGAGGGCAGATGCATTGCATTTACTCTCTGGCGTGTGTGAGGGAGAAATGGTTTGTAAACTTGAAGTCATAGAAATGTAAAGCTGGAAGGTGGGGGGATGTTGGATGGAGGGTGAAAGGTTTCTGTAGTGTAGGAGGAGTCCATTGTGGAGGTTGTCTACACAGCATGATGACTGCAGTTAATAATTATACATTCCTTTACTTCAAATTTGCTAAGAGTAGATCTTACATGTTCTCACCACAAAAATAAAAGGATTATGACTTGAGGTGATGGAAAGTGAGCTGGGCTGTGGCCATTGGTTCATAACGCATACAAGCACAGAACACCACATGCTGCCAATATAGACAGATTGCATTTATCAGTTACACCTCAATAAAGAAAAAACCCCACAAAGCTAGAAGGAGCTTTGCAGACGATGTGGTCAACCTCCCTCATCACTGGGGTGACCATCTGTGACCCGTAAAGGCCTAGGGGCTGTCCAGGCCACCCAGACAGTGGTGTGGCGCAGGCCCTGCCCCCTGCTGGTGATGGGTGTCATGTTGCCCTCATGGTGCATTGGATTCATCTGGGCAGCAGCGCCACATCCGCAGACGCTGCCCTTCTCCAGGTGCGTCTTGATGCAGTAGAGGAGTACTGACCTCCTGATGCTGACGCACACCTGTCGCATGGGGAGGTGCAGCAGTAGGGCCTCACCCAGGAACAGCCTGGTTCTGTCACGCTGTGCAGCCCTGTCTTGCTCTCCTCCTCCAGCCTTCCCCACGGTGGTGGATGAAGGCCCCTTGACACCTTGCGACGCATGACATGGAGAGCTCTTTTTGTGTTACCATGTTTTGAAGCATTCATTCCAGCTTGACTCTTCAGTTACTGTGTGAACAAACATTGGCCATCTTCTCAGTGAGTTGCTGTTGTGTTTTCCTTTCAGCAAGTGAACAATGGCCTCACCCTCAGTGACCTTCCTCTGCACATGCTGAACAACATCCTATACCGGTTCTCAGACGGATGGGACATCATCACCTTAGGCCAGGTGACCCCCACGTTGTATATGCTTAGTGAAGACAGACAGCTGTGGAAGAAGCTTTGTCAGTACCATTTTGCTGAAAAGCAGGTGAGTGGGATGCAGCAGTCTCCCCTCAGGCTGGGAGTTTATAGACTCTGCCTGGGGGCCATACCCTATAAACTCACCTGGAGAGAAAGAATGGCTGAGTATTTTCCACTTTTAAAGAACCAGGAACAATCAGAGTTTATTGAGATTGCTGTGGGTTCTCTCCTATAGAATGTAAGGTTTATTTTTCATATTGAATAGAACCATGATTCTCAAAATAACCCAAAACTGAACAGCAAAGCAAGAACTGAGTTCTTTTCTCTCCTGTTGATAACGAGGTGCATAGAGTCCCTGGCTCACTGCCTTTTCTCCTGATTTGATGAATCAGATTCCAGTTCTTTTGACCAAGCTGCACATCCTTGAAAAGTCAGGTGCCCTCTGTGTGCCTCAGTCTCTCAGCACTCGGTAGATGCCGCTCCTGAGTGTCCACAGCCCCTCCCCCCTGCCTTGTGTGCTGCACTTGGGAGTGCATGTGGGGCAGCACAAGGTGTGTTCTGCTGTCACTCCTTGAGGCCTTTCCAGGGTGGTCTGCTTATTCCTCGTCCACGATGAGACCCTGTGGTCCCTGTTCCTGGGCCTCTGCAGAAACTGGGGGTTCCCCTCGTCACCCCACAGATGTCCAAGGCACCTGCTCTGCACAGGGCTGGTCGCAGCCAGAGAAGGCAGGTGGCTGGAGGGAGGCATGTTGTGCTCCTCATGGGGTGGGATTTGAACTGTGGTCAGCACCTTGAAGACCTAGGATGGGACTGGGTGCCTTTCATGAGGAGCATAGCCTACCCTTGGAATGCAGGGCAGTCGACAGGGCCTAGGCAGAGAGCCGGACCCTAGCATGGGGAGGGTGCTGTGTGTTTGGTGGATGGTGAGGAAGCACGGCAGAGGCCGAGCTACACGAAGAATCCTTGTCTGTGTCCTTTGAGCTCAGGGGAGCCAGCAAAGCACATGGAATTGCAGCTTTCAGAAGAGCCTCTGTTCTTGTTTGAGGACTAGGCTGGAGTGGATACAAGAGGATCCATCAGGATCCTGCCTCAGGAAAATAAGAGTTATGGGCAAGGAAGTGCACAAGGGCAACAGGGAAGACATCAGAAGATGACCCCGATGGGATGGGGGCTGCCACAGGAAGGGGCTGGCCTGAACATGGGCCTCACGGAGTGTGTCTGAGAGGTATGTGGAGCTAGGGCCTAGACAGATGCATATGGAGAGGACAGGAGGCAACGGGATCAGCCTGGGCAGGGCCTGAGGGCACGAACCCCAATGTTGAGGGATAGAATGAGGTGCCCCAGAACCTGGGGGGAGCTGGACTCTCAAGGCCATGGACAGAGAGATTAATAGGACAAAGAAAAGCCTGTGAGATTTAGCCGAGCAGAGGTTATGGATGCCTTGGGGAAAACTGTCTCAAGTGGACTTGTTCGGGAGAAGCAAAAGAATTCCAGTATTAATTTGAGTAGGTCTCGTAGATTGAATTTTAAGTCAGCATTGGGCATGGGGGAGGGGGTGGATAGAATTTTGTGGGGAGGATTTAGATCCTAGGAAAAGAGGTAAATGAAGGTTGCCTGGGATGAGCCCTCTGCCTCCCAGTTTGCCCTGGGACACTCCCTATCACGGGCAGGCCCGAGCTGTTCCCAAAAGGCGTTAATGAGAGTGCCTGGCAGGTGTTTATACATCTAGACCCTAAACATACTTAAGGATGTCTTTTGGCCATTTCTGTGGTCATTGCCATTCTTAAAAGAGTTGCTTTAAATAAGTTAAATGTCTGTTCTGCACCGACATCCTAGAATAGTTCAGTTGCAATTAGCGCCTGCAGGTGCATCTCATTTGTACACATTTTCTTAACTGAATCATAAAAACACAGCATCAGAAAATAATGATCTGTTCTTCAGGCCTCAGTAACTAACATTAAGGCCCTGAAAAAAAAAAGCATATTAGAAATAGCTTTTATGAGAAAGCTTAGATAAGGAAGCATCCTCAAAATAAAAACTAGATACCTGAGAAAACTGGACTGGTTCAAGATAATAAGGAAGGAAAAGTCAGCTAAATGCTCTTGACTGGAGCATCTGGTGGGATGTTGCATTTGAGTTCAGAAAAATCACAGATGGTTATTCAGGAGGAAAACCATGGGAGGGGATTCTCCCGTGAACACTGGTGTCACACAGAGTCAGTGAGAAGTAGGAATGAGACAACAAACGGTTGTTTTTAGTCTCTAGGAACTATTGTTTTAACAGTACCTGCCTGGAGGACAGAGAAATTAATATTAAATATGAACAGGCTGATAACGACTTTTTATTTTGCAAGTAGTCTTCTTTTCAAATTTTATTAGAAACAAGATTTCCTCATTGACTCCACGATAATTTCCAGAGTCCTCAAAAGCCGTGACTGAAGTATGAGTATGTTATACAAGTGATTGTTTTTAGCTTTGAAAAGTAAAACATGCTCATTGCAGCAACAGCCATAAAGACTAGTACAGTGTTGTACAAACAAGTTAAAGGCCCCCACCCCAAGGCAGCCCTGTTACTCCTTTAGCCCGTGCATTTTGTTTTTTGTTTCAGGCTTTTATATGCACTCAAACATACACATTAATTTCGCTAGCTCTGCACTGATCATTTTCAAAACTGTAATTGAAAGTCACTCTGTAATACTGATGTTTTTGGTAACACCTTTATTAAAATACCCTCCACTTTATGCAGCCATCACTACAGTCGATGTTAGGATATTGGCATCTGTATTAGTCCATTCTCCGCTGCCAATAAAAGACATACCCGAGACTGGGTAATTTTTAAAGAAAAAGAGATTTAATGGACTCACAGTTTGATGTGGCTGGGGAGGCCTCACAATCCTGGTGGAAGGCAAAGGAGGAGCAAAGTCACATCTTACATGGCAGCAGGCAAGAGAGCATGTGCAGGGGAACTGCCCTTTATAAAACCATCAGATCTTGTGAGACTTATTCACTATCACAAAAACAGCATGGGAAAGACTTGCCCCCATGATTCAGTTACCTCCCACCGGGTCCCTCCCACGGCACATGGGAATTATGGGAACTACAATTCAAGATTTGGCGGGGGACACAGCTAAAACATCAGCATCACCTCAGGAAAAACAAAACAAAACAAAACATGCCCTTCAGCTGCCATTCCTAGCCCCAAGCAACCCCTAATCGACTTTCTGTCTCTGTGTTTCCCTGTTCTGGATGTGTAATGTAAGAGGAATCTATGGCATTTCTCATCTTGTGACTGGCTTCTTACCCTTTGCATGATGTCCTTATGGCTCCATGTTGTAGAATAAATCAGAGCTTCATTCAAGACTGAATAATATCCCCCTCTGTATATATCCACTTTTTGTTTATCCATTCATCAGTTGATTGACATTTAGTTTGTTTGATAAAAGTTTGTGGCTTTTACAAATAATGCTGCCATGAACATGTTCGAGTTTGTGTGTAGATGCATGTTTTCATTTCTCTTGGTTATAAACCTAGGAGTAGAATGGCTGAGTCATGTGGTGGATTCTGTTTAACTTTTTGAGGAATTGCCAGACTGTTTGCAAAGTGGCTGCACCATTTCACATTCCCCCAGCAGTGTGTGAGGTCTCTTGATTCTCCACCCCTCCCCAGTGCTTCTCATTATTTCACTTTTTGATTAAAGCCATTCTAGTGGGCAGGAAGTGGGTCTCATTCCATTTCCCTGATGACTGGATTCTAGAGCATCTTTTCATGAGGTTATCGTCCATTTCTGAGACTTTTTTAGATAAATGTCTTTGCATGTCCTTTGACCATTTTTTAAACTGGGTTATTTCTCTTTTTATTATTGAGTTGTAAGTGTTCTTTATCTATTCTAGATATAAGTCTGTTATCACATATGATGTGTGTAGCTTATTTTAATTTAATAATACATTATGGACATTATTCTGGATTGGAGTATTTAAGTCTGTTTAACAGCTGCTTGGTATTCCATTATACAGGCATAACACAATTTATTTGATTTGTCACTTATTGGTTTAACCCAAGTGAGTTTAATTTCAAATAATTGTTTTATGTACTACACTGCCTTTGAAAAATAATTTCAGATAGACCTGGAGGCCATTATTCTAAGTAAAATAACTTAGGAATGGAAAACCAAATATCATATGTTCTCAGTTATAAGTGGGAGGTAAGCCACGGGTACACAAAGGCATTCAGAGAGGTATAATACACATTGGAGACTCAAAAGAGGGAAGGGTAGGAGGAGGGTGAGGGATGAAACACTACATGTTGGGTCAATGCATGCTTCTCCAGTGATGGGAGCACAAAAATCCCACACTTCAGCACTGTACAATTCATCCATGTAACAAAAACCCACTTGTAACCCTAAAGCTATTGAAGTTTAAAAAAAGAAATTAAAAACTAAAATAAAATGAAAAAGTTTTACACCTAATATTATGTTTTGAAAGTCATCTTACGCGGATTCTGAATGGAGTTTTGTTTGTTTAGTTTTGTAGACATTTGATCCTTTCAGAAAAAGGTCATATTGAATGGAAGTTGATGTACTTTGCACTTCAGAAACATTACCCAGCGAAGGAGCAGTACGGAGACACACTGCATTTCTGTCGGCATTGCAGCATTCTCTTTTGGAAGGTACTGATTTAAATACACTCTTGGAATTTCAGGATTAAATTTTGGTGAAACAAACTAATCACCTATATTTTAAGTATAAGACTAAAAAGCGGAAAATACTGTTTGTTATAAGTAAGTTAAGGAGATATATTTTACCAAATATTGGGGTAGGGGAACAGATGTTCATTCAATGTGTAGCTTAAACCAGAAACGCTGAAAACCAAAATGCTTCTCCTTTTTGCAGAAGTTAGCATGTAGGAGGGCGTTGCAGGTGGATTGCAGCCAGTGGCCTTTCCTGGCAGCAGCTCCAGATTCCCTGCTGGCCCCCAGCCTGAGGTTGAAGGCTGGAGTGTGACCCCTCTGCCCATCTGAGGACAAGTGCACCTTCCTCGTTTCCCCAGACTTAGCCCTCGGCCCTTTATGTCCCCACCGTCTCTGCAGGGCCAGGACCAGCTTAGGCTTCATTGCTCAAAGCCACATTCTTAGAAAAAAAGTGTCCATAGAGAAGTCCCAGATTTTAAAATCTGCATTTTTCTCATTCATATGATCAGAACTTAACAAGACTATCGTTACTTATCTGCAAGTCTCATCCCTTCATCCAGTTACTTCCTGTTCTCACCATCCAGACTGTGTGTCTAAATAGAATGTTTTTCACAGTCAGAGAGGTAACTGCTTATTTCTTTTTTTTCTTTTTTCTTTTTTGAGATAGGGTCTCGCTCTGTCACCCAGGCTGGAGTGCAGTGGCGTCATCACGGCTCACTGCAGCCTCTACCTCCTGCCTCTCAAGTAGCTGGGACTACAGGCAGGTGCTACCACACCCAGCTAATTCACTTCTTTTTTTTGTTTGTTTTTTTGAAACAGCATCTTGCTCTGTCACCCAGGCAGTTATGGGTGCAGTGGCGCAGTTACGGCTCACTTCAGCCCAGACTTCTGGGCTCAAGTGATTCTCCCACCTCAGCCTCCTGAGTAGCTGGGATCAGCTGATTTTGTTTGTTTGTTTTTGGTAGAGACAGGGTTTCACCTTGTTACCCATGGCTGGTCTCAAAACTCTCAAGCTCAAGCAATATCTGTGTGCCCCAGCTTTCCAAAGTGCTGGGATTACAGGCGTGAGCCATGGCACCCGGCAATTATCCACTTTTTTCTTAACATGTTAATATTATTTCACCCTGGAGTGTGTTTCCATGGTTTGCCTTGCGTTTGAACATGTTTGATATTGTGAGATTTCACCGTGGGGAAAAAAAAATGTTGAAACTAGGCATAAGCTGGTCCTGGAGTGACCCTGCTGAGCTGCTGGCTGCTCTGCGGAGGGAGTCCTCTGACTGTCCCTGGTCTAGATGAGGCCCTGCCTCTTGCAAGAGTGGGCTGTCTCTGCCTCTTGCCTTCTCTAGGTCTAGGGAGATGAGGCTTTTGCCTGATAGACACCATAACCTTTTGTGATTACTTTTTTTGCTTTACATTATCTATATTTGTTATCAGATAGGTCATACGGCAAACTCTAGGTTGTCGGAAAGAGACAACTGCTTTTCATTTTTTCATTTCAAATTACATTTATTCTAAGTGTGGCTTTAAAAATTAATCCGTGGTTGAGCAGAGAATGTAAAGATGTGTTTTTCTTGTATTATTTTAATAGTTTTATTTGGTATATCAAAGGTAAACAGCATCATACATGAATATGAGATTTTATTTCTGATTTATTGTTTTATATTTTGGTATGACTTCTCTCTTTCCTGAAATTAAAAAGATGCAAGTTGTGTTATGTGTTTTTGCAGTAGTACAACTGTCTTGTAGACTATTATCCCTCAAGAGAGGGAACATCTTGATTCCAGTTTATTCTCAATTTGGTGAAGTCAACAAATCAGTTCATCAGTAAGATTATGGATATACAGGAGAGAGCCCTCATTCTATTCTTTTCTCCCCAGTTTTGGGGCACAGAAGGCATAGTATGGGGGTGAGTTGTCTGCAGTAGAAGCCACAGGCAGATGCTTGTGGACAGAAGGAAAGGGGCCAATTGAGTGAAGTCCAGGTTCCCAGCCAGCTTTGACACCTGACCCTGGAGGGAACAGGGCCCCCCTTCTGTGTAATTCCTTCTAGGACTGACACCTGTTCTTCTCTGAAGTATTAACACTGAAAACATGTGACTGTGTCTTCAGTCACAGAGTAAGAGTGGACACAATACTGTAGTTTCTAATTTGAGTTAGTGCTTCTCCTAAGAGTTACTTGTCTTTTTTTCTCCTGAGCAGATTGTTTTGTACTATAGAACTATTATAAGCAATGATACTTTTATAGGGAAAATACCATTCATAGAAGGGATAGAAGGCTTTCAGTTTTGTATGTGGTAGTATTTTTCTTAGAACAATATTTATCAATATTGGAGCTCTCCCTGTCTGCTGAGCAACTAACAAAGAAATACACAGTCCTTCGCTTCCACATTGTTGGACAGTACAGATCAAGTCTCCCTTATCTGAAATGCCTGGGACTTGAAGTGTTTCAGATTTCAGATTTTTTCCATCTGTTTCATTTACACAGAGCTTGAAGATAATTTCATACAATGGTTTAGTAATTTTATACATGAAACAAAGTTTATGTTACTTAACGTGTAGTTTTCCACTGTGGCATCATGTCAGTGCTCAAAAGTTTGGGATTTTGGAGCATCTCAGATTTTTGGATTACAGGTGCTCCATGTATATAAGAATATGCTGCCTTAGTTTCCTGAAATATGTAAGTTCTGATTTTTTTAAATTGAGAGATGATGTAGCCTTCCAAAAGAATTTGCTTTGCCATTCTTGTATTTAGTGAACTTTGTTATCATAGTTGATCATGTCATGGAAATTGAGAACAAGTCTCTCCTAGGAAGGACAGCTGCCCATCTCTTAGTTCTGGGAGGTTCATGTCTTGCCCCTGGAGGCTGTGATGTCCACTTCACTGTAGCTACAGCGAGTGGTCCCATCACAGCTTCTCCCACTGAATATCATTCTAGAAGGCAGTCCACGTTTATAGTTCTGAATCCATGCGTGGAAGTATTCAAAAAGAGCCATCTCTCCTAATTTAACCCCTCAAGATGTCAGGTACTTCTTGCCCTGTCTTCCATCTCCTTCGCCGTGGGTTTGCCCAGTGTGGCTAACCAGAGGTGAGTGGCCTGGTGGGCCAAACCCAGATTGGAGTCAGGCAGACCTGGACCTGCCTCCGGGGTCTCCTGAGCTTGCTGCCCCTCCTAGGGTCTTGGTTTGACGCCATGACCCACCACACAGAGGAGCTGTGGATGTTCAGCAGTCCTGCACCTGGAAACTGGCACATAGCTGGTGCTCAGAAAATGGCACTTAGGGTTAGGGTCACTGCTTGTTCTTTGTTTGTTTAGCATCCCAGTAGTTTGTGTTGACTGAGAAACTAAAGTAATATCAAAGCTGTTAAGAAAATGAGACTGGGTGTTGTTAACTCTAAATTCTGGCCCTGGGACTTGGTCATGAGCCGACACCATGGTGCATCTGTCTCAGGTCTGCATCTGGTATTTATCATTTCCCACAGTACATAAGCTTGGAGCTCTCCAGTCAGCAGTGCTGTGGAGCCGCTTCATCTGCTCCCAAGCTGGTTTCCCATCTGTTGTGGCTCTACTATATTGGAGTTCTTTTTTAACTTTTCTACCTGCCTCAGTCAGCCTTCCACACAGTCTGTAAGTAACTGGGCTGAGTTAAGCTCTGGAGCCAAAGACTGACTTCGATGGCCCTGCGAGGGTCCACTGAGAGGGGTGACATTACCTCCCAGCTGTACAAAACCTCAGTTAAAAACTGTAGACTTGTTGGCTGGGTCAGGGAAGCCATGATGAGCATTTGGCATTTTTATGTCCTGTTTTTTCTTGGTGTATCAGTTGCCAGAATAGAGGGCTGGCCATCTGACGTTCACCCCACAGGCCTGTGTGGACATCAGGAGCAAAGTTGGAGCCAGAATCTAAGATGAGGTGTGCATGGTCTGGTGGTCCTGGTCTTGCAGGGGAACCGCTTTGCTAGTAGCATCCTGAACCAGCAGGGGAGAACAGCACAGGAGGGCAGCTGCTGAGGCTTGGGTCTGTGTTGGAAAGTGGCATTCACTGGCCTGGAGGAACAAGTGTCAGAGGTGGAGGCTGGCTTAAGGGCATGTGTGGAATTGACTTAATGTGCATTACTGAGCACAGAGCAGACCCTTCGGATGTTAAAGGAAGAACAAAGAACTTTCCCCAAAAAAATCTATTATAAAGTTTTAATATAAACTGCACATGGAAATAGCATCTCTTTTTCAGTGAATAATTTTAAAGGTTATTTAGCACTGCAGCCTCATTAGTTGCCAAATTTGAAAGACTTAAAGGTAGAGATATGTTGTCTTAAGACTGTCTTCAAGTAGTTTGGGAATTTTTGGGTTATCTGATGAGACCTTGTTTGCTTACTTTTAATAACCTTGTACTGTCCAAATTTAGTTACCTGATGTTTTTAGTTATTTTTGTAAATAATATGAATCAAACCTGAATGCTTAGATACACTCTGGCTCTTTCTAATCTTTACTTTTCCTTTTTTTCCCTCCCTTCACTGCATTCCTTCCTGATTCTTTCTTCATGATCTCGAAGGACTACCATCTTGCTTTACTATTCAAGGTATTTCCCTGTCTTGCCACACATCCTGTGTTCGGGATGAAAACGTTGCATCGTGCTGCATCTCATGCACGTCATCTTGGCCACTGCCCGGCTCGATTCCAGCTCTCGCTGACTTGAGCTTTCTCAGGACCCTGAGCAGGGCTGAGTGGCCACTTTGATCAAACACCTCAGCAAGGACGAGAGTGTTGATGAAATATTTTGCAGAACAACACCTGAGTGCTGAGGGAGGCTGCTAGATGTGCGCATAAACACTTCACCACACAGCACCTGGGTTGGCAGCACTGCCAGGGCATGCCATGGAGAGATCCAGCACTGACCCCAGAGCCTCTGGTCCCATTTACCTGCGTTCCTCCTAAGAGTGTGCCAGTCTTCATCCACTAAATTAATTTTTCTGTCGTCACTTCTCATATTAAATATAATTCTGGATCCTTAGGTATGTGAGCATGGCCAGCTCCCTTGGAGCAAGCAGGAGCCTTGGGGGCTGAGGCCGTGTGTCCCCCTCTCCTGTCCTATGCAGGGAGCCCAAGCTGATTCAGGGATGAATGGCGGGTGGAGGGAACCCTGTGTAACAAAGTGAGCCAGGAACAGGAGGACAGGACAAAGGAATGGCTGGGACCAGAGGACAGAAAGTCCCCAGTGGTTTCTTCTGTGGCCTTGTAGATTCCAGGGCAGTGCAGGGTGGTGTCAGCAGCTGGCTCCTCTGACTCAGTACCAGATTCGGCACTGGAGGGCAGACCTGGGGCCACCGTCTCCTGCCCTACCTGAGCAGGAGTTCCATGGGAAACCTCTATGTAGAATCGGCTGCGGCTGCCCTTGTGTTGGTCATTCTCATCCAAGTTATCTCCCGTGTACCTCTGAGGTGGGGCCCAGGGTCCACATCAACAAGCAGCTGACGACCCCTCAACCACCATCACTAGAGTGTGGCTGGTGGTGGGGCCCCCTCCTAACCATCTCCCACCTCCCCACAGGACTCAGGACACCCCTGCACGGCGGCCGACCCTGACAGCTGCTTCACGCCTGTGTCTCCGCAGCACTTCATCGACCTCTTCAAGTTTTAAGGGCTGCCCCTGCCATCCCTGTTGGAGATTGTGAATCCTGCTGTCTGTGCAGGGCTCATAGTGAGTGTTCTGTGAGGTGGGTGGAGACTCCTCGGAAGCCCCTGCTTCCAGAAAGCCTGGGAAGAACTGCCCTTCTTCATAGGGGGGACTGCATGGTTGCATTTTCATCACTGAAAGTCAGAGGCCAAGGAAATCATTTCTACTTCTTTAAAAACTCCTTCTAAGCATATTAAAATGTGAAATTTTGCGTTCTCTCTCTCTATATATATATAGTTCAAAAATATTTTAGGTGGTCAGCTCCACATTCTTTGTTGACCTGACACTAACGGCCAATAATATGCTTCTTAATTATCAAATTATAGTTTCCCAATTTTATACTAATTGGGGGTGGGTTACAAAACATTTGATCCTTGTAAATACATTGTACAGAATATTTATTTTTTCTCAAAATGCATTTTAACTACTACATTGGCTGTGCCCAAATGAGTCCTCTTTGAATAGAAAGTGAACCCAGGGCAATGACAGCCATTCTTGTCTTAGGGACTATGGATCGGGGTATGAATTGTGCACACGCAGCCCAACAACGGGCAGTGGTCTCTGTGCTCCTAGGCATCCAGCACAGGTTCTGGCAGGGCACCCCTGCTGGGGTTGCGGGCTGGTCTGTGCATAATCCTGGACTGTGATGGGAACAGCCCAGTGCAGTCTAAACTTCAATTGTGTTGAAACAACTTTAATAGACAAAGTAATAAATCATGTTTATCTATTGATTTAAACTTCATCAGTTTTGCATCCTACTGAGAAATGTTAGTGATTTTGATATTTAAATCCTTAAAAGATTGCTTCGTTTTTAAAATAACGCATGTCCATTTTAGAAAATTAGAAAATCAATCCCACCACCCAAAGATTATTGTGCATGCTGAAAAGAGTATGAAAAATCCCCTCAGCAGGCATAGGATAGAAATGTATTGTTGTATATTTCCATTTTTGAATAGGGTCAAGGAGCCCAAGCAAATCATTTCTACTTTTTCCTTTAAGCATAATAAAAAAAAGTATACTTTTATAGCGTTATAAATAGGAGTAAAAAAAGATTCTGGATTTTTCAGCCCCACTTCTGTGAACTGACACAAATGTCCAAGAATGCATTTATTTGTCAAATTATAGTTTCTCCTGAGGCGATGCAAATACCTGGGGCCTCTGCGAATATATGTTAGTTTTTCATGAGACCATAAATGTCCCGTATACCACTGTTACTTCACAACGCCCCCCGTCCCGACCCTGCCTTTTTTAGAAATGTAGAACCATATCCTAAATGTTATTTGGAAACTTGGCTTTTATTAGCTCCACAGAATCACCCAGATGGAACAGGCTTTTTCATCACAACATATTGGGGTTCCTGAGTGTCTCGCCGTTAGCATCAATAACTATGATAAGCATCGTCACACAACAATGTGGCCGTCTCCTTACAACCACCAGTAGTACAGCCAACATCATGAGTCAAACGTATTTTAAGGCTTTTAAATATATTTCTAGATTGTTCATGAAAAAATTTTTTTGGAGTTTGTTTTTGAGACAGGGTCTTGCTCTGTCACACAGGCTGGAGTGCAGTGGTATGATGTCGGCTTACTGCAACCTCTGTCCCCCAGGCTCAAGTGATCCTCCCACGTCAGCCTCCAGTGATCCTCCCACCTCAGCCTCCCAAGTAGTCAGGACTACAGGCATATACCACCATGCTCAGCTGTTTTTTTGTATTTTTAGTAGAGATGGGGTTTCACCGTGTTGCCCAGGCTGGTCTCAAACTCCTGAGCTCAAGCAATCCACCTGCCTCAGCTTCCCAAAGTGCTGGGATTACAGGCATGAGCCACCGCATCCAGCTGAAAAAAGAAATTGTTCTAATCTAGGAAAGGGAGTAAGTACATTGAGTTTCCATTATCCCTGAAGCACAGGTATTTCTTTTTCTGTTGGTGCTGTTTTAATACGTGAAGAATTTGATGTATGATAAATTGTGAGCTTGAATATTTCCATATATTTATTATCCATTTGCTTTTATTGTTTTTGGTAAATTAATGTGGTATTTGCCTGTTTTTTGGGGTGGATGTTAGTCTTTTTTCATGTTAGTTTCTTCTTAAAAGGAAACTATCCTTTTGAAGTTGTGATTCTTTCCCCTAATTTGTCACATACTGTTATTGTCATTTAATTGTTAGATGTTATAACAGTTCTCAGCTGTGCTATCAAATCACAGATGTGCATTTAACTTGTATAAATTGAGCAGTACTTGCTTGGAAAACATAACCATATTAATAGTGTAGGATTCCAGCTGTTCTGCTGGGCTGGCATATTTCCACAGGCCATGGACACAGCTAGCCGCATTGCCACTGCATGGGTCACAGCCTCCTGCAGGTGCGTTCGAGGGACAAGCTGTGGGAGCTGGGCAGGTAAGCAGGGATGGCTTACATTGCTGGGGAGAGATTGAAAGGTTAATGGAGGGTATAAGGACAGAATAAAGACAATTTTGAGGCACTGATCAGTTATTTACAGAAGATCAGACAACACCAAACAGAGATGAGAAGAGAAATCATAGATCTCCACTTTGGAATGGTATTTTTGAATACAGTTTCTATCAGGGGGCCTTCCAAAAGTAGGGATGCCACTCCTGTGAGATTACGTTACATTCTGATGCCTTCATTACAATGAAGTAGATAATTCAGGACCCCAAGAGCCTAAAGCCAGGCAGTAAGTTTCACTTGCCCATAACTCCTGTGAAAGGCAATGCCAGACACTCTCAAGATAGAATCTCCAGTCATTCTCGGACCTGTTCTCAGTCTGCGCTGCTCACTCAGGGCTGGTGTCTCTTGACACCCAGTTACAATTTCCTTTTGCCTATTTTGAGTCAAAAAGTCACATTCCTCACCTAATTTATGAATACACACAAATTGGAAAGCCATGCAGTAGCCTCTCAGGAGCAGACAGATTTGTAGCTGTCGTGGTTTACTGCATGATGTACAGGCTCTCTGTATGCACTGTGTGTGCGTACTTTACAGGGCTGTACACAGCAAACTGCGTCTACTTTATGGAAAAAATTTAACCATCTGTGAACAGTTTTTTGCCTTAAATGCTGCTTTTAGAACCAAACTGTCATATAAGATTTATCAGCTCTTTTAACACCTTTGTAGATTCCTGATGCTGTGTACAAAATCATGTCATCTATGAATAGACAGTTTCACTTCTTCGTCTCAGTCTAGATGTCCTTTATTCTTTCTTGCCCCGTTTCGCTGGCTAGAATCTCTAGTACAATGTTGAATAGCAGTGCAAGAGTGAACATCCTTGTCTTGTTCCTCATCTTAGGGGAAAGCTTTCAGTCTCACCATTAACTATGATGTTAACCCTGGGTTTTCCATAGATACCCTCTATTAGGTTGGGGAGGTTCCCTTCTATTTCTAGTTTGTTTTTATCATGAAAGGGTGTGGATTTTGTCAAATGCTTTTTCTGCATCTCTTAAGATAATGTGGTTTTTGGCCTTCATAAGATCATGTGCTGTTATTACATTGACTGATTTCTATATCTTGAACCAACCTTGCATTCTTGGGTCAAAGCCCACTAAGTCATGGTTTATGATACCTTTTATACATAGCTGTTAGATTTGGTGTGCTGGAACAGCCAGCCCTCTGTATCCACGGGGGATTGGTTCCAAGACCCCCACCCCCACCCCACCTGCCACCCACCACCTTGTGATCTCTTGGGTTTTGGTGTCCATCTCATAGGATAAGCTTAGAAAGTGTTCCCTCTTCTGTGTTTTGGAAGTGTTTGTGGTGGTTTCTTGTTAATTCTTCTTTAAATGTTTGAGAGAACTCCATATAAGATTTGAAGTCACTGAGAAGCTTCAATTATCCTTTAAGAGGATAAGACCATTTTCTCCAGAGATGCCTTTTAATGGTTTTTCTTTTCATTGCGAAGGCCTAACTTAGTAGATAAATGGACTGTGAAACCTAGTCTGTTCTGCTTATCTTCAGAATAATCAAAAGGAAGGGGTGCTGCCCTCTGAAAAAAGTTAGAAGCAAGCCTGCCTTATGAAACTTGACTTTTTAATCTCCCTCTCTTCATTATGATGTGTGCACGTGATGGACACCACTCACCTCCCTTTAGTCCCTATCAAATGCTACCCAATGGCAAAGCCAAGGGATTAGCAACAGGTAGGAGGAAAAAGAAGGACCTGCATACATGACTAACCAGCACCAGCCATTGGGGCCCTCTATGGCTGACACCAGCATCCACCCTGCACTCATGTGTATCTCAACAGAATTGCTGCTTCTGTCTTCACTCAAGCCCCACTCCTTATCCCTTCCTGTTGTTTCTGCATAGAGGAGGCAGACCCTCAACTTTGGAAAGCAGTGTCCCCCCGCGTCCCATGGGCTAAATGCCACTGAGCTGGTAGGAGCTGCTCAGCTGTAGCCTCTGCCTTCAGAATTTCAGCAGGAACTACATCATTGTGTGCCTAAAAAGCCCTGGCTCACAGCATGAGACAGTGTGTTCTAGGTGGTAACGTGGCACCTGCACATGCACCCCCAGCGGTCCTCTCTAAACTCATGCAGTGTATGGCTGCTGCCATTCTCGCCCTCAGCATCTGTGAGATGGAGCTGCTCCCCAGGGCACCTGCCCCAATACAGGCCACGTGGATCTGCCATTGCTTTTCACGTGAATGCCTAGGAGAGGCTGTTAACCCTCCTAGTTGTCCTTTTTGTACTTGGTCCTCTTCCTTCCAAACCTCACTGGCTCAAATCCACAGAGTGACAAAGAATAGAGATGCCCAGAGCACCAGCTGGAGGGGCAAGCAGGAGAAGGCACTGCTGGTGCCACAGGGGTCCTGGGCTGGCTCTTGGACCATAACCAGCATTCACTGAGGATGCGGTTGCTTTGAAATGCTCTTGTTCTTCCTGTTTAAGTAAGGGAGAGCAAAAAAAATGAGGACATCTGTGTCAAATACAGGAGACACCTCAACTGTGTCGTTTTTGCATGGAAATTTCCTTTTTATTTGATAATCATTTGAGAAACTTGCACAGATGAAGGCAAGTTGGTTTTTATTATCTAACCTATGTAGTCAATTCTAATGTCATTTAAAAGAATTTGACATGTTAAAATACACATGAAATTTACCATCTTACCTATTTTAAGTGTGCAATTTAGTGGCATTAAATACATTCATACTGTGCAACCTTCTCTACCATGTATCCACAAGTTCAACTTTACAAGATGAACTTTTGTCATCTTGTAAAACTGAAGCTCTGTACCCATTAAGCACCAACTCCCTATTCCCCATCCACCAGCCCCTGGCAGCCTCTGTTTGTCTCTTTGAATTTGACTTCTGTAGGGACCTCGTATGAGTGGAATCAGAAGGGATTTGTCCTTTTGTGACTGGCTTATTTCAGTTAGCATAATCTCCTCAAGGTTTATTCAAGTTGTAGCATGTGTCAGGATTTCTTTTTAAGGCTGAGTGATACTCTGTTCTATGGATGGACCACATTTTGTTTGTGTACTCATCTGTTGAGGACACTTGAGTTGCTTCCACCTTTTAGCTATTGTGAATATTGCTGCCGTAAACATGGGTGTGCAAATATCTGAGTCTCTGCTTTCAATCATATGGCAATTCTATGTTTAATTTCTTAGGGAACTGCCGTAACTGTTTTACCCGGTGGCTGCACCATTTTACATTCCCACTGAAGGTTCCAGTTTTGCCACATCCTTGCCAACACCTGTTTTTAATAATTGCCATCCTAATGAGTGTGAAGTGGTATCCTGCTGAGATTTTGATTTGCATTTCCGTAATGACTAGTGATGCTGAGTATCTGTTTGTTGGCCGTTTATATGTCGTCTTTGGAGAAATGTCTTATTTGGGCTCTTTGTCCATTTTTCAATCAGGTGTGTGTTTTTATATGTTCTGGGTATTCACCCTTTTCAAATATATCATTTTAAAATACTTTGTCCCATTCCGTGGATTGCCTTTCACTCTGTTTTGTTCTTTGATGCACAGAAGTTGTTTCTTTGTTTTAGTTACCTGTGTGTGCCTCTGGTGTCATATCTAAGAAATCACTGCCAAATCCAATGTTGTTAAAAGTTTCCCTTATGTTTCTCCTAAATGTTTTAGTTTTAGCTCTTAGTTTAGGCCTTTGATCTATTTTAATTTTTATATATGGTGTGAGGTAGATCTAGCTTCATGTGGATGTCCACTTGTCTAGCACCATTTGTTGAAAAGACTGTCCTTTCTCCCTTGAATGGTCTTGGCACCATCAAAAATCATTTGACCCATATGTGCAAGGGTTTATTTGGGGATTTGCTATTCTGTTCCATTGGTCTACATGACTGTCTCTGTTTCAATACAACACCATTTTGATTATTGTAGCTTTGTCATAAGTTATGAAATAAGGAAGTGAGAGACCTCCTACTTTGTTCCCTTTCAAGATGATTTTGGCTGTGTGAGGTCTCTTGAGATTCCATATGAGTTTCAGGATGGAAAAAAAAAGCCACTGGGATATTCTGATAGAGATTGCATGAAATCTATAGATTGCTTTGGACTATGGACATCTTAAGGTATCCAATCCATAAACACGGGATTGCTTTCTATTTATTTGTGTTGACCTTACTTTCTTTAAGCAGTGTTTTATGGTTTTCAAGTACAAGTCTTTTGCTTCCTTAAGTTTATTCCTAAATATTTCAGGTTTTTGTTACTATTATAATGGAATTTTCTTAAATTTCCTTTTTGAGATTGCTTGTTATTGTATAGAAATATCATGGATTTGTTGTGTTGATTTTGTAAGCTGCAGTGTTACTGAAATTTTTTTTTGTATATGTATGGACACTAGGATTTTCTACATATAAGATCATGTCATCTGCAAACAGATAATTTTGCTTCTTCCTTTCCAGTCTGGATGCCTTTTATTTCTTTTTCTTGCCTAATTGCTCTAAGACTCCAGTACTGTGTTAAATAGAAGTGGTGAGACAGGGTATTTCTGTGTTGTTCTTGATCTTAAAGTGCTTTCAGTCTTATTGAATATGATGTTTACAGTGGGATTTTCATATGGCCTCTATTTTAGGTTGTTTCCTTCTATTCCCAGTTGTTGAGTTTTTATCATGAAAGGGCATGACATTGTCTCAAATGCTTTTTCTCCATCAATGGAGATCACATTTTTTTCCTTCATTCTATTAATGTAATACACATTACATTTATTGACTTGAGCATGTTGAAACATCTTTGCATACCAGCTGTAAATCTTACTTGGCCATGATGTGTAATCCTTTCAATGTCCCACTGAATCCTCTTGGCCAGTATTTTGTTGAATATTGATTTTAAAAAATCTTGATCAGGAATACTGATGTGTGGTGTTTTTTTCTTATAGTGTCTTTGTCTGGTTTTGGTATCAGAATAATGCTGGCCTCATAGAATGCATTTGGAAGTGTCCTTTCCTCTTCAGTTTTTTGGAAGAGTTTGAGGAGAATTGATTTAATTCTTCAGATGTTTGGCAGAATTCCCATATGGCCCTGGGCTTTTCTTTCTTGGGAGGCTTTTCTTTACTACTTCATGCTCTTGACTAGCATAGGTCTGTTCAGATTTTCCATTTCTTCATGATTCAATCTTGATAGGCTGTGTGTTTCTAAGAATTTGTCCAGTTCATCTAGGTTATCCAATTCATTGATATGTAATTGCTGATAGTACTCTTAATCCTTTTTATTTCTGTAAAATCAGTTGTAATGTCTCCTTCTGGTTTTTAGTTGTTTTTCTTAGTCACTCTTAGCTATCAACAAACTCTTGGTTTCATTTATTTTTCTCTATTGCTTTTCTGTTCTCTATTTTGTCTCTGCTCTAATCTTTATTATTATTATATCCTCCATTCTGCTGGCTTTGGGTTGATTGCTCTTCTTTTTCTAGTTCTTTCAGATGTAAATTTAGGGTTGACTTGAGATCTTAATTAATTTGTTTAATAGTTGTATTTACATTTACAAATTTCCCTCCTACCACTGCTTTGACTGTACCTGTTTTTTTGTATGTTACGTTTAAATCTTCATTTACCGCAAGATATTTTCTAATTTCCCTTGTGAGTTCCCCATTAATCTGCTGGTTGAGAGCATTGTTTAATTTTCACATAATTGTGTACTTTTCAGTTTTTCGTCTGTTACTGATTTCTAGTTTCATCCCACTGTGGCCAGAAAAGATATTTTATTTCCTCAGTCTTTTGAAATTTGTTGACTTGTTTTGTCGTCTAACATACTGTCTATCCTAGAGAAAGGTCCATTTGCACTTGAGAAAAACGTGTGTACTGCTGTTGTGTCTGTTAGGTCCAGCTGGTATGATGCTGTTCAAGTTCTGTCTTGCAACTGATCTTCTGTCTGGTTGTCCTATCCGTTACTGAAAGTGGGCTACTGCAGTCTCCTACTCTTACTGTAGAACTATCCATTTCTTCCTTTGATTCTGTCAATGTTTGTTTCATATATTTTGGGCTCTGATGTTTGGTGCATATATATTACATCTTGGTGAATTTTCAAACTTTTTAAATTTCAACATGAAGATGAAATTATAGGATGTCTGGGATTTCCTTTGAATCCGTGGGGCTGGGAGTAACTATAAATGAAACAAGATTGGCCGGGAATTTGAGGCTGCAAGGATAGGTACACACTGGGGAGTGAAGCCGGGCTCGGAGCAGATGGTAAAGATTGCTGGCTTTTCCAGCCATGGGGCTCTCTTGCCACTTGGCAGTAGTGGCATGAAGCCGCCACCAGGGGGCCAAGCACCAGTGCATGTGGCTGTGTTCCAAACTGTTTGGACAATAAAATCCGAATTTCACATACTTTTCTTATGTCATTAGATATTACCCTTTTACATCTTTTCACTATTTAAAAATGTAAAAATCATTCTTAACATTTGGGCTGTGCAAAAACAGGTGGTGGGACCAATTTTGGCCTGTATTTCACTTGCCAACCCGATTTATACTTTTGTATCTATTTGACATTTTCCATTAAAAGTTATATAACACTACTTTTTTGTACTTGTTACTTTTTAAAAAAAACTTTCTACAATGAAAATACATTATTTTTACAATAAAAAGTCAAAATACATACACAAAAATGTTACCCATTAATTATGGGAATTACTTCAAGGTAATTCTTATTTTGAAATATCTTTTCCAATATTTTCTCTTATATCGCTTTTTGAAGATGCATAACATGATCCCAAATAAACAGCTGAATAAACACCACCCTCCTCTCCCCTCCTGCCCAGAAACCCACCCATCTGGAGCTGCATCTCCCAGGAAAGGAGACTCTAGAGGGAACCGCCTTCTTGCAGTGCTCTAGCCTGGATTCCCATGGGAAAGATGTGTATCTTCATGCTGAGCTTTGAAGATTCTTACAGAATAAAAATTCTTACCATATCCTTCTGTCTTAATAGCACGTTTTAAAGTCTCTAGGGAGAAGAGATTTCTGTAAACACTAGTTTCCAAAGAATAAAAAAAAAAAAATCACTTCTCAAAACTCAAATGGTATTTGCCATCACCCCCACACCATCCAGATTTGTTCAGCTTTCTTGAAAATAAATTATCTAAAATTTTAAAAATATTTTCCTAAAACTCTAAACAGAAGTAATGTCAAAGGGATCAATATCCTCACTTCTTATGAAAGCTAAAACTCTACCCCTTTATCAGTAAGTAAGTAAGTGAAAATATCTTTGCAACTCTGAAAAACCATGCTGGGACATTAATTTCTAAATACTTAAATGGCGGCCAGGTGCAGTCCGTCACACCTGTAATCCCAGCACTTGGGGAGGCCGAGGCCAGAGATTGCTTGAGCCCAGGAGTTCAAGAGCAGCCTAGGCAATATAGCAAGACCTCGTCGCTACAAAAAAAAAAAAAGGAAAAGGAAAAAAGCCAGGCATGGTGGCACACGTGTAGTCCCAGTTACTCAGGAGGCAGAGGTGGAGGCTGCAGTGAGCTGTGTTTGTGCCACTGTACTCCTGACTGGGCAACAGTGTGAGACCCTGTCTCAAAAAATACATAAATATTTAAGTATCCACCCGAACTGACAGCCTTATAGTACCGGGGTTGGGGGGGGGGGGGTCACTGTTACTGACAGACACACTTGAAAAAGATGAAACCACTCACTGGTAAGATAACAGTTGGTCACCAAAAGGCAAAGATGCCAGCATGATGATGATAACCTTCAAACATAATCAGAAACCCAGTGGATGGAGATTTGCCAAGAAACAGCAGGTCTTGGAGATACAGTAACCAACTTAGAGAATGGAATACCTCATAAAGGTGACATGCCCTTCAGTGGTGATGAAACCAGTCTCTGAATCAGAGAAAGGCGCAAAGGAAAGCAGCATGTTCCCAAGGCACACATGCCAGGAGAAAACAAGCCCACCAGCAGGAGGCCTGCCTTTAACACTCACCTGCTGGTGAGAGAGCAGACGAGGCTGCAGCCACATCAACCCTGGCTCTCCTATGTAACATTCACTCAGGACTGCCCGTGCCCCTCCAACGGGCTCAGCGCCATTCATGTTGCTTATCTGTTAACCTCTTCCCCAAACCCTGCTCTTCCAGCAGACGGCGCACACACTGTGCCACACGTGTGGCTGAAAGGATAGCCATGTGTGGGGATAGCCGGAGGTGCGGTCGCTCCCCAATTACTACATTTTCCCTCTAAAAACTTAAAAGTGTCACATTTCAAAACACCAGCTTCTTTAGTAAACCGGTTTTTCTGTACATAACCCAGACAGGCACCTCTCTGGGGCCCCCATGTCTACACAGAGTTGGGCACTGCCCTGGACTCTCATTTACCTAATGGACAGCTGGTGCAACTTTATCAGCTGTCAGCCTTAAATGAAGAGGCTCAGAAAATACGGGGAAGTGTCGAGCACATTCAAGCACGCAGTTTGAGGATGGCCACCTGGGGGATGGGCTCTACACAAACAGGGTCAGCGTTCCACAGTGGAAAGTTAAGGCTTCACTCATATAGGCAGGAGCCGACATGTCGCAGAGTCATGCCGTTTTCCACAGACCAGTGTGTGCGCTATGGCAATATGACCCATTACAGATGGCTGCACTCCACAAAGTGAGGAGCAGTGATCTCAGGGGCCTCATCTCTGATGCATTTGGTCGTTTATAGGGAAAGAAAGGCAGAGGTTGCAGCTGTATGCTCCGTGGCTCCAGCTGCATAGCTGCATTCCTTCCAAGACTCAATATTTTTTGAGTGCTTTTTTAAATTTTAGTTTCAGGGGGCACATGTGTCCCTTTGCTACATGGATATGTTGCATGGTGTGGGGTTTGGGTTACTTTTGAACTCATCACCCAAACAGCGAACGTAGTGCTCAATAGGTAGCTTTTCAACCCTTGTCCCCTTTCTCCTTCCCTCCTCCCTTTTGGAGGCCAGAGTAAAGTTCCAATGGCTTGAAGTTTGAATTAAGTTTGACTTACTCAGTTTCACACAGCTTTATAACCAAAGGTCACACAATCATGCTACCCCTTAGTGAGGAAAGCAAGGGGCTCTGTAGCAGCTTGGCTGTTATGTGAGCGATGTGCACTAATGCAGCCTTCATTCAAGCTCTCCTCTCCTTCCTCCTCAATTCAGGATCTATCGAGGGGAAGGTGATGGTCTGTGACACAGGTCACACTTACAGGATCCCTGTAGCATGGAAACAGAGCAGTGTCGTCTGATCTCAAGGTGGTTAGGATGTTTCCAATTCCCATGGAAATTTTTTTTACTAGTTCCTACCACAAAGCTGCTTACATTTGCAGGCGGGTGGGGGGGTGGAATCAAATGGTCTCACCTGCATTTTCACTGCTATGACCTCTTTTCTGGATCTGAGAGGGAGTACAGCAGGTACCTGTCCCAGGTGGCGGGCCACATCCCTGGCTCTCTGCTTGCAGAAGAGGTGCCAGGACACAGCCCTCGAGAAGTGTAGAGAGGGCACAACTGAGAGATGCTTAAGGAATAAGGGGAGCCAGGTTAAAGATCCAGTTGTTACCACCTGAGCCTAATGTTACCACTAATGGTGGATGTCAGATACTATGTGGCCCTGCTGTGCACAGGGGCCCAGGAGCTGCCCCGAAAGAAAGCAGCAGCTTGGATTAACCGAGCCTTTGGATCCAATTTCTTGTTTGTAGGCAGTGCTAAGGATGGAGGAGTGAGTTGAACACCTCAAACAACAGTGTGTTCAGGAAAAGCTGCGAGGGAAGGGACACAGGGGGCTCCTGTTTCCAACATCAAAAGATTTCAGAGATAGAACAACCATATATGATGCGTGATCATGGTTTTGGGAAAAAACAGCTAAAAGGTACATTCCAGACAATTGGGAACATATATATATGTATTAGATGATACAGGAAATTAATTTTGTTAGGTGTGCCAATCATATTTACTTATGCAGGCAGCATCATTTTGTTTTTTTTAGAAATATATGTTGAAGTACTTGGGGGTGATACGGTGTCCGTAATTTACTTTTAAATGGTTAAATGTATGTATGGACACACAAAGCAAATATGACAAATACAACCATTATTGAATCGCAGTAGCTGAGTTTATGGATGTCCATTGTACTATATACTTTTGCATAGATTTTATTTTTCATCATAAAAAAATGTAAAAACTGAAATACTTGTCAACCCCCCCATCTCGAAAAAGCCAAATTGAAATACACCTGGTTAATTATGAGAATTAACCACTATCTGAGGATTAAGTGTGATGTGTTTCCCTTCCTTCATCCCACTGGCCTCAGGAATGGAAAATACTTTAAAGGGAGAAAAAACTAAAACTGTGACCATGAGCCTCCACCCCATCCTGTCCTGTCTGCTTCTTGTGTCAGAGCCACTAAGGGAAAAATCACTAAGTTGTCACAATGGCTGGGTGCAGTGGCCTACAACCCAGCACTTCGGGAGACTGAGGCAGGAGGATCACTTGAGCCCAGGAGTTGGAGGCTGTACTGAGCCCTGATCATACCACTGCATTCCAGTCTGGGTGACAGAGCAGGACCCTGTCTCTAAAAAGATTTTTTAATAAAAACAAAAAATAAATGGTCACACATTCCTAAGATGCATTAGGCTTTGCTGGGAGATGGCCCTTCTAGTTCACCATTGAGCTTAGCATTTGCTGCTGTTAAAATTAGAATAACCTTTATTCAGGATGTGCTCCTCCAAGATGAAACGGATGTCCGATTCTGGGAGCCGGAGGAACACGCTGCAATGCACTTTCAGACTCTGCAAGGAAGAGTGGGCAGGCACACAGAATCTCAGGAAGACGGTTCAGGGCGGCGGGGACATTCATCATGTGTTTACCATCGGCTCTGACAGCCCGGCTTGAAGCTTCCTTCTAAGGATAGAGACTGAGCAGAGATTCCATGTGTCCTGGGCCTCAGTGGATAAAATTAGAATATGCAGGAGCCTGGGCAAATGAACCTATGACCCTGGGCAGCTGGCAGACTTTAAAAGCGAATTCCAGGTACAAGTCTGTTTTTTTAAACATCTGCCCAAGGCTGCCATGGACCAAATTCCTAAAGATACCTTGTTGCCCTAGAAATGTCTCCAAAACTCAATACCCCACTAGTTTTCCTACTCTGTCTAGAGACTTGGCTCCCACCTCCCCCAATTACATGACCTTCTTCCATCAAATCCACTCTCCACACAAAGAAGAAAACAACACCTAATTCTGATGAAAACGTCTGGCCATGGGACAAAGCCCTGCAGGGCCCAGCTTTGGCCTTAATGGAAGGCGGGGTTAGGGGTATGACACTAGCCCCCCGCAAGAGCTCTGCTTCACCTCACACAACCTCCCTGGTCCTCACTCTGGGTGAGGTAGAAATGTCACTGGCTCTACTTCCTGTTGATATGGGGACATTGATCCTCTCTAGGGTTGAGAACCAGGATTTAGACCGAGAAATGGACTTTATGGCGTCAAGGGAGAAACAAGCAAGAGAAGAGCAGAAAATGAACAAAATGAACAGGAGGGGACCACAATGGACAGTGGTTCACAGAAGAGGGCCTGTTTTAGAAGAAAGAAGAAGCCTCTTGGGGGTGGCGCACAGGTGAGAAAAGCCATGGGTCAGGGCACCAAGGAGCCAGCCAGGTGAGCAGGACCCTCGGTGGCACAGGTGCCCCAGGATCTGCAAGAGGATTCTATGAAAGCGCATGCTTAAAGAGGCTGCAGGTGAGCCTGCCCAAGAACACCTCCCACACGAGTTGCCCCACGCTCCCCAGGTTTGGCCCCTCCACTGGCTGTTCGGCAGTTCCAGCCCTGAAGCCCCTCGCCCCTCCTCACAGGGCCTCCCACCATCCGCAACCCTGTCCTCACCCACCAGCTTCCTCAGCAAGCAATTCTTTAAAGTGAATCAATTTTAAAGAGTATTAAGAATGTTATAGCATAGATAGCACTCGCGTTACAAAAATGAGAAATCCAAGAACTGAAGTTCAGAAGGCCCACACCAACCACACCCCCCGACTTTTCTCATGTAAACAGGAGGGCATTTCAGAACCCCACTGGCACATGCTGCAGGGACAGGGCTCCTCCCTTCTGCTTCCAGTGCCTTCTGCTCCCTGGGCCCAGTGCTCAGCCATGGAAGGAGCCAGTGCAGCTGTCACGCGGGCATCTCCTGTGGGCATCTTGTGAGGGGGGCTGTCATGCGGTGGCTGCACAGGAAGCAGCCCTGGTATCTGGGGCTGGGTGGCAGCCGGCACGGGACCCAAACCTGGGCCCTACAAACCCTGGGGACCATGTCCCAGTGGAAGCACCACCCTGGGCCAAGACCCTGAAACACTAGAGAAGCTTTGGGAAGGTGCTTTCATGTAGAATGGAGGGAGACAAAGTGGCTTCCTGGCACTTGGGTGGGAGGTGGCAGGGGCTGCATGCAGAGCTGGGATGCAGGCCTGAAAGCTGCATCTCCTCCACCAAGAGCACCCCAGACCCCGACCTCAGCAGTAGGCAAGGGTTGGGGAGGATGTGCCTTCAAGCTGATCGTGTTTTGAATACTTAATAGAACATGCTGCAGTCAGGCCAGGCTGAGGCCGGGCCCACAAGTGGATCCCGCAGAGCACAGCTCAGATCACCAGAGGCCCAGAGTAGGGAGTTGCCCAGGCTGCACTTGTGTTGCTGGCACAGGCCACGGCCTCCTGAGACGGAACTCAGGCCACCACACACCTTATGAGGGATGCCATCCATCCAGCCAGGGGAGGCGCAGACTTGACAAAGACTCCCCAGAACCACACAGCACCAAACCCCATCAGGGCCCAGCAACTTCAAAACAAGCTCAAGGCCAAACGGCTGTCTGCCTTGGTGCAAAGATCCCAACTTCAGCATCTGACCCCACAACCCACACCAGAGGGGGACCTCCCTAGGGAAATGCCAGAGGTCATGGTGGCAGGTGGCGCCTTCCAGAAGGGAGCCCCAACGCTCTCACAGTGGCTCAGACCTGGTGCAGGCATGCCCCTTTCCTGCCGAGACTCTGGGGACATGGCCTTGGCCTCGAGCCTGTCCGTCCTCAGCAGGCTGTCCCTGGTGGTCTGTGTGAGCTTCCCTGCACCTGTGATACTTTGCCTCATTCCTGGGAAATGCTGCATAAATACCCACAACTGAATGAAGGTTGCCCTTCCTCCGCACCTCAGCCTGCAGTCTCCCATCATCTGGTGTCATTCCACCTGCCACAGAACAAACTCATTCCAGGCGTTCAAGAGCGGGACTCTTGGACCTCACTCAGCATCTATAAAATGGGCACAGCAATGCCGGCATTGCAGGACTGTGCTAAGGCCCCAGAGGGAGGCAAGGGCAAAGCACAGGTGTCTTGACGGGTGTGGCGCAGGTAAGCGTCAACGCCTGCTGGGGCCCAGTAAGGCAAGGCCGCAGGCTGGTGTTGCTGCTCTAAGCCCTGCCACCTGCCCCCTCCCTAAAAAGCAACAGGAGCTCAGATAGATGTCGCCTGAGCCCCTCCCAGCCGACTGCAGCAGCAGAGGCAGCCGAGCCTCCTCCAAAGCCCATAGGAACAGGGAGGCAACGTGGTCAGGCAGCCCTGCCACTTGTCACTGTTTAAAAATTAGGTTATTTGTTAATAATCTAATAACAAGTACATAACCTAAATAAGAAGTACTTAAAGTTTCATTGTGCTCACTTCTAGTTTTATTTCTGAGCTGAGGTTTTTTGGCAGAAAGTTTAGTTGAATCCTCAAACACAGCTGGCTGTATGAGCTGGAGTTTTCCACCTCAGGGAACTGAAATATATTAATTCAATCAAAAATAGTTTACTTCCTCAGGGGAAGTAAACTGATTTTGTTTTGTTTACCTCCCTCCCACCCCAGCCTTTCACTGTGCCAAGTCATTGCCTAAATTTAATAGCTTGACATTCTGGGAGGCCAATGGCTTTCACCTGGGGAGGGAGGGGGGAGGTCAGCAAGGGGTGCATTTTCAGCTCACCGCGCTCAAGTTGAGAAGGAAAGAGATGGACCTGACACCTCCTAAGGCTTTCAACCCAGTGGAGTAGAAAGCCCCAGACACTGCAACATTCCTGCCTGGCAAGAGGTCCCCTCTGTGCCTGAACTGCACTGAACTGACTCCACCCCAGGCTGTGCCCGCTTCACAGTTTGGTAAATGTTGACTTCCCACGATGCCCACATGGAAGCTGCACCTTGAGGAGGAACATGATGCACGCACGCAGCCAGACAGCAGGACACCCGTGTGAGAGGCAGAGGCGCTTCAGAGATGGCACCAGCAGGACCCCAGGCTTCCAGTTGCTGCCTCGCTTCCCCGCGATCCGAGGTGGAGCTGCTGAGACAGCAATGGCATGTCTAGGAAGCACCACAGGTATACACGCACTGTGTTTGTGAATAGTCAGTACTCTTTCCTAGTATTTTTTGACATACTCCAGAAACATTAAAAACAGAGGTAAAATTCACCCCATTAATTCTTTCATTTAAACATAACTATTAAAATTTATCATTTATTACATATCTTACTGTGCTTCTTCACAGCAGCAAGGGGGACACGCTCCAGCTCCAACGGGAACGTGTCCGCATCACCAGATGACCCGTGTTCTTGCGGCAACAAAGCAGCAAAAGGTGGGTTTGCCTCATCAAAGGCCACCAACACCAGTGCGCTAACGTCAGATTGTCTTGTGTTAAAAAATACAGATTGCCAAGAAAAACTGGCTTTTAATAAAATAAATGCAGTTAAATCTCATGTTCTCAGGAGTCAACATAGCAGAGAAGTAAAAGTACAGTGTACTGATGATAGATAGAAGCACCAGGTATTGACAACAAGGAGATAAAATCCACATCCAAGATCTCAGAGACCCTGGCCCCAGAGGGCAGGTGGAACCGGCGATGGAAGTCCACAGCCGGTCCCTCACCTGCCAGCAGCATCATCAACTCTTACCCACCTGCCGATGCCATTTAAAAGTAAAACCTTCTTGGCTGTGGCTACTGGGGTCAGGTGCTCCCGCAACCGAGCCAGAAGCACTGCAGGCATGGAGCAGTATAAACCCTTGCCGTGACCTGGAAGAGGTGATCCCAGTATCATGTCTCATCCTACTGCATCACATCAAATCTGCTCAGCAATTGCTCTTGACAGTACTTTGTCTTTTCCTTTCCTGCAGTACCAGGGAAAAGGGCACAAAAAGCCCAAAAACATGACAAGTGAGTGCATATAATTCAGTCAACCCTCACAGTCCTTAAAACCAAAAAACCCCCATGAAGCCTGTGCGGCTCCCGAGGCCACATGACCGGATCAGTGAGGCTGCCAGTACTCAGCATGCTGCCGTTAGAGGGAGTCCCCCCTGCATGTTAACTCCCAGTAACAACAACGGGTGCTGTGCTGATGACCTCAGAACGTGGCAGGCTCCTGGGCCATCACAGTGACTCACAGCAGTCCTAACAGACAGGCCTGCTGCTTCCTATTGTGCATGAGGAACAAGGTCTCTCAGGCAGAGCTGCAAACACCCACATGGTGGTGAGTCCAGGACAGGGCCTCACATGTGGCATCATCGCCACCTCAGGATGGGCAAAGGGATGCATGGCACACAGGCATGCTGGATACTAAGTGTGACCTTCCAGTTGTCAGGACCTGTACTGGTAATCCCAGTCAACATCACCTTCCATAGCAGTCTCTCTTGGCCCCCCACCACACAAGGGACCCTAGGCGGTGTGCCCCAGGGGGTGGCGTCCCCGCTGTCCCAGGGCTGTCAGCCCAGCAAGGAAGAGACGCCCCACAGAAAGAACATCTTGAACACAGCCATGACAAGAAGGACGATCAGGAAGCTCGGTGTGAGCATCTGGGCTTAAGGGAGGGCGGCTCCACGGAACCGTTCCGCTGACCTCTAAAGACAGGAGACAAAGGGTCATGAACCAAGTGGTGGTGATCAGCCCCTAACCTGGAGACTTCCACAGCCAAAGAAGCTACCAGAGAAACGTGTGGTGCCAGTTGCCTCCCACTCCGGGGCACATCACTCAGCCCAAATTCTCAGTGGGCTTCAGGATGCTGCCTGGGGGTGATGATATGGCTCTGAGCATGGACCCATCCACAGCTGCCCGCCTGCTGCCTCGCTCCCAAGGCCCTGCGTTCCTGCCTAAAGCTCACTGGAAATGTCTCTGTCTACACCACCACCACTTTAAACACCCATAGTTGTCTTCCTGGAGGTGGCAGCTTTTATAGCAACTACACCAGTGAGTCCTAAATTCCTAGCAGGGGCTGATGAGCACCAGCTGTATTCTGCAAAGCCCCTCACCCACCCAAACCCTGTGCCTCCTGCCTTTAGCTCTCTATAATTAAAGTGTTTAAATAAACAAGAGCCTTTGGTTATAGCTATTCAAGACTCATCTAAGATGCAGAAAACCTAATCTAAGATTAGGAAGTGTTCAATATTTCACAGCTTCACCAATATCCTTCAAGCTTCACTATTTTCTCCTCAAAGCTCTCTGAGAATACCCTCACTTTATAAACAGAAAAGAAAGCCTGAAGGTCGGCAGCTGGGACCCCTCTCGGGGCTGGTGCTGCGGACCAAGGCCTCAGTGAAAGGGCCACACTGAGCAGCCGCAGATTACTGCCGGGCGCCGTCTCTACTTGGTTACCAAATAACACAGCTCCAGTGTTTGAAATATTGAGCTGTCTTCTTTCAGTAGAATTTTACACTTTTGAACAACTGACAAAAGCTAGTTCACTTTTCTGTTATTAGCTAAAAGCTTAAGTTTTCATTTCCATATGATTGTTCCTTCACAATAGGAATCTCAAAGGTTCTCAGGTAACAGAGTAGTGCTTTTTCTTAAATAGGTGCAGTCAACTGGCTGGACTTGCAGCTTCCCTAACAGCAGACCAGTCCTGAGCCCAGCAGCCAGTGAGAGGTGGCGGTGGCCTGCCCCATCCCCCTCAGGGCTGCTAGCAACAACCAGATGCCAACGCACAAGGCCCCCAATGGCAGGGTGAGGGCTGATGGCCACTGCCAACCACTGACAGAGCCACCACAGCAGCTCTATTAGGTCTGAAGAACTAGAAAACAATAAATCACTTAAATCTGAGGCTGAACTGAGCATAATTTCATCTGATTCAGCCCTCAGTTTGATGTCTCATATCCACAATTAGAAACAATTTTGGGATTACAGAACTGCAGGCCAAGAGGGGAATCACTTGTTGCTGCAGTCTGAATCCCCAGATGTTGATTCTGGCTGGTGCTGGGTCAGAGAGTTCACGTGGCAAGTCGCAGCCCGAGGCAGACACACTTTTACCAAGCAACACAGCACCTGGATGACGAGGGCTACTCTGTTTCCACTGGGGCTGAGGTCTGCTCAGTGCATTTCTACCTCATCAGCTGGGCTATAACTGTTTTTCTACTAGAAGGAAAAAAATAAGCAGCAAGCTCTCTCAGTCATTCAGCGCTGTTTAAACAACCTTTGGACGACTATGAGCAATTTTTTTTTTTTTTTTTTTTTTACAGGGCGTCACTCTGTCACCCAGAGTAGAGTGCTCTCTGCAGTTAAGCATTTTTTTGGGGGCGGGGGAGGGGAAATGATCAAGTTAATGTTGAGCACTGGAAAAAATCATCTTAGCCAGCTGATCTCTTCAGAGCTGACTCAAGAGTGCCCTGCTGGCTGGTCTTTTGGTTGATCAAGCAAATATCAACTGAAGACTGACTAAAAAAACCTAAAGCAAATTAATGGCTAAAACTAAACTGGTGGAGTGACAGAGGGCAGAATGTTTCCCTCACCTGTGAGACAGCCAGAGGATGACCGGAATTACATGGCAGGTGTGGGTGAGAGGCTCAGGCTCTGAGGGCACCAGGCAAGACCGGGGGCAGGGGGGAAGGGGGGGAAAAGTGGGCACCAGTAACATCCATGCTCCCCAGCAAGGGTGGAGTAGGCGACACTGCAGTCCACACTCACCCATGAGGTCAGCGAGAAAGGCCAGGGAATCCAGCTGCCCAGGACGCAGGCCTGAGAAGAGGGATCCCACATGGCCCTGGGCTCCCGGCAAAGCATCTGCACCCCAAAAACACAGCCTCAAAGGCACTGCAGGCTCCAGGGTCCTGTTCCCAAGGGAGTGAACAGCACTCTCTAGAACAGGCCACTGCTTTCTAAAAGAACTTGTTTCTAAGAGATGGTCATCTTTTTTAAAGATACATAAAAATGAATTGTTGCTACTATGTTCATGTTTCTCCACTTGAAAATGAAGAAGTAAAAGCTTAAAGACAGAACTCATGAAATAAAGAACCAAAAACAGCAGCCGGGGTGCCCCGCCACACTGCTGCCCTCCAGAGTGGGGGGCCCTGCACCAAGGACTCAGTCACACACAGGCCATTCAAATACGCAAAAGACACATCTTGAAAACCAAGGTTGAAGTTGTTCATTTATTTGTGAAAAGTCTACATGTGTTGACCGCATTCTAAAATGAGGCTAAATAGGAAAGGTGCCATTAGCTCTGAGTGATTAAAGCCATCGTAAGCAGATGCCAATAATCATGCAAACCAATAAGGAAAGAGCTTAAAAACAGTATTTTTATTTTTAAAAAACCTCAACATTAAGGAGGAACCCTTCTCTGAAGCACATCACTTTCCTATTAAAAAATAAAAAAAGTACAGTAGAAGGAGCACAGGACAACTCTCTTCACACAAGGAAGCTGTGTGTTTACACAATTCAAACACCCAGAATCAAAACCACATTCTCCCATTAACTTGTGAAGATAATAAATTTGCTTTGATAAGTTCTTTCAAGAAAAGATAATTTTTCTCCCAAAGCACACCAATAAATATTTATATTAAAAACCACAGTTAATTTAATCAGGCACAGAAGAAAAAATCATTTTTACATTAGTCTTTGTAGATAAGAAAAATTTGATTTACAGTGCATATTCCAATCCCAATCTGGGTTTGTCCTCAAATTTTGAGAAATAGCATAAAGAACTATTTTGCCAACTGTGCGTCACAATTCTATGATTGACGTGAGTTGCAGGCACTTAGCGTTCCAACAGAGGCACGGCAACCGCAGCCATCACAGCCACAGAGCTCCCCACAACATGGGAAGCGTCCCCATCTCCCCACACACATGTGATTTCCAGAGTTTCAAACACAGTGTTTACATTCCTGTGCAGCAAGACCATGTTAGCCAAAAACAAACCTACACTGACTTCCGCTGGAAAGTATTTGCAGAAGTCATGAAATGGTGTATGTTTTTACTATCCCAGCAAGCACTTCTCTAGGGAAAAGGACAGTTACGACTATTTACCTGAGGAAACTTAGAATTTGTCAACTTAGCTGTTATACTAAAAATTATGAACTTGTCTCTGTATTATGGAACAAAGAAAACCTCCACAACTTCACCATTTCAAGGTTCTAATACAAACTGGAATTTTTGTTTGAACACCACTTGAAGCATGTCCCCCTTTCAAGACTTGGTAAGTAAACTTCTTGTTCTATTAAAAAAAAAAAAGTAGATGATTGACAGAAGGCTAGATGGATGTAGACTGAGAGAAGACAGACATAGAGGACAGGTGAATAGATACGGATGATTGATAGGTATAAGTGATTGACACAGATTATAGATTTAGCTAGATGGATGCAAAAGTAATTGCTGTTTTTTCCATAATAGATGACAGATCAAGTAAACCTGTTCTATTAAAAAACATGCAGACACTGATAACACTGCCGTGTGTTCTGCCATCAGGCACACTCAGTTATTCCACAGGAACAAACGGAAGGAACATCCACACGCATGAAACAGCACAGGAGTGCATGCCGAGCAACTCAGGAAAGGGTTTTTGTCTTGTTTTTATGTGAGGGGAATGCACAGTGTAACTGGAGGTTTTATTTTACTTTTAAACAAAAAAGAAAAATATACCTTTTCTTTCAAACCACTTTTATCTAAGAGATATCTGCAGGACTTGCTGATAAGAGCCAACCTTCCAGGGACACATAACTGGCACCTGATACTGTGCAGGATCACATTGTCAAGGACAGTAAGCAGACAGAAAAAGAACGCGTGAGATGCTCTCAAACTGCTCGTCGGTTATTCTTGTGGAAAAAACACAGCTTCTTACAGATCTAACACCAATCACAATAGGCATCTCGCTTTGCAAGAACAAACATATGAGCCTAATAAAAAAGAGGCACTTCAGTATTTTATGCACAGTCTTAACTCTCTATAATGAGCAAGACAATGTTTCCTAAATGAAATTATCGAGTGACTAAAATTTATCCATACTTCTTTAATCTGTAAACAAAAAGAGCAAATGTTTTAAGAAAATAAAGGGACCGATTTAGAAGTTCAAAAGAGGTAAAAATAAAACTCCAAAAAAGAACCACTGTTACTATCCAGTGGACACACAAGAGGCTATTCCTCCCTCAGCAAAAGATGAACATGCATTTTAAGATACTGACATTTTACTCCCAAATATAACCTTTGCTTTTCCAGTATTTGTTTACATATTTGTTTAATAAGAACAAAGTTTAATTTGTCAAGTTAAACAAAATTTAACATAACTTTGGAAGATTCATCTTACCTCCTGACTAATTTTCTAGCAAAAGAAAAGAACTGCATGACAGCTGCATTTATATGTGCTACATACAAGAAAAAGGTACGGAAGTTCTGAAACAGAACTACAACAGAGAGCAGCATGAAAATCATTTTGTGAGAAACTGCAAATCATTACTGCTGTATTATGGGAGAGCATCATAAATTCACATCTCCAGTTTCTGCAAAACATGGACTGATAGGTGAATATTTCTGCAATAAGGCAATCAAATGTACAATCCCTGCACGTGTTCACCAAGGAGTCACAGTGTGTGTGAGAGTTCATTAAATAAAGAAACAGAGGTCCAAATATGAAATATAGGCAAAAAGTAGACTCTCTATTCTTTCTAACGCGGAAAAGACTCAACAACTACATGGTATACTAATAAAAGGCCACCATGTCGGGGCACACTTGCCACGCAGCCCCCCTCACTCCGCCTCCTCCGGGCTGTCTGTCAGGTGGCCTTTACTCTGCCGTCGGATGCTCACCAGCCTCCCTGCCGAGCGCAGGCTCCACCTGGAGCTGTTTGCAGAGCTGGCCAGGCTGGTGTACTTGGTCGAGCCCTTGGCGTCATCCTCCCAGCCTGACCAGGATGGGTGGCCACCCACGGTGTCCTCAGGGTCAGCCGATATGTCTTCAAGAGCAAGCTTTGGAGGCTCCCAACCTTCAATTTCATCTGGTTTTTTAGACTGTATATTCTGTTTTAAAACCAAATTGTCCCAAAATCCAGATTTCTTCTCTGCCTTCAACTCTTCTTTTAATCGTAAGTTAGTTCTATAGGAGATGAAAGAGTTAGGTGTTGGTGACCCAGGTCTTAGGGCCTCAAGCTGTATCCATTTTACAAACATAAAATTCTTTAAAATTTTAAAAAATTGTTTAGAAAACTAACACAAGTCTATATGAAAAGTTTCAAATATTAAAATTAAGGAAAAATTAGTCACTATATGTTGTTAATGAAGTGTGTAAAAGCCACATTTTAGGACACCACTTGGCAATACATAAGCAAAGAACTAGTTCTGACAAGAAAGAAGTATTAATTATCACACAAGAGAGAACCTCAAGGCAATAGGAAGGTGGTACTCAAGATTTTGAGCAAATCAGATCTATGAGAATCCAGGGTCTAGATTAAGAAACAAGGGAAATCTATTCAATTTATCAAATAGGTTTTCAATTGGATTAATATAGCAAGGTAAGGTCAAGCATTTAGTAGGTAATTTACTCAACAAAAATAAGAATTCAGAACACCATCTACTATAAAAAGGAAATGGTAGCAAGCGACAGCTACTGAAGAAAGATCCCAAACTACTCTTCACCCTGACTGTCCGCGAGCATCACCTGGGAACATTTTTAAGAACACCAGTGCCCAGGCCCTCTCCTTCCAGATGCTGATGTATTAGCAGGTCGCCTGACAACCAGGGAACCAGTTTACCCATCCTCTACAGATGAAGAATGAAGGTGAAGTCACAGCTCCGCCAGAGCACGAAGGGCCATGTGTCTGTCCTCAGTGCACAGAAGTGCAGAGAAGCAGACCGGGGGCCCACAGTCCTCAAACAAAAGCCAACTCTGTACTTGTAGACTCACCAGGACTCATCTTCTAATCAAACAGCTTCCATAACACGGAGCAAATATGCCATTGGTAATATCGTTGGGTAGTCACTGAACTTACATTTTCAACTTTACACTTTTTAAAAATTCTGAAACACTGATAATGAAGTAGCAAGGTCAGTTTAAATTTATTCAATTCTCTAAAATCTTTTACAGTTTACCAGTCAATCCTTTGTATTTTTAACAGTGGTTTTTTTGGTGGTGGTTGTTTTTATTTTGTTTTGGTTTGGTTTTTTTCTGAAACTACTAAAAATCTTAAGTGAGGCTACAGGCTGCTTTAAGGCTAATAAGTTCAATTTATAATTCTAAGTTATTTTCCACTTTTCCATAACCTTTCAAAATGCCAACAGAGACCCTCATGACCTTTTATCCAAAGTACAGTTTCTTTTTTTTTCATCGAACAACACAACTCATTTCTGTTTTTGTTTTGTTTTGTTTTGTTTTTGAGACAGAGTCTTGATCTGTCGCCTCCGTCTCCCACAGGTTCAAGCAATTCTCCTGCCTCAGCCTCCTGAGTAGCTGGGATTATAGGCACATGCCACCATGTCCAGCTAATTTCTGATTTTTAGTATAGACGGGGTTTCACCATGTTGGCCAGGCTGGTCTTGAACTCCTGACCTTGTGATCTGCCTGCCTTGGCCTCCCAAAGTGCTGGGATTACAGGCATGAGCCACCATGCCCAGCCCATTTCTGTTTATTCACAAGGGATGGATGTTAACTCCGAAGCACACATCATGAAGTCCATGACCGTCTGCCACTCAACAGGGACAGACGGAGAGGGGAGGGAAACATGGACTCGCCGCGCTCCACAATGCCTCCAGTTACACTGCATTTATGCCATCAAATCTTCATTTCCACCTCCTCAGTGACTTCCTCCCTCTCCTGAAATGATCATTTTCTTACACAGTTGTGACTTACCCTTTGGACTTGGGAGATTTACATCTTTCCAGGAGATGCTGCTCATCATCTTTGTTAAACAGTGAAGTCACTTCTTTCCAACCTCGGAAACTTGCTCCCTGAACCTAATAAAAGGTTAAGAAAAATGTCAAATCTGATGTCATGAATCAACAGAATTCCGCTTTCTACTCCAATAACCATGGAGTTGAAATTTAGAAAAAAGAATTGGCAGAACTTACATCTTAGCTTTCCATACCTGTGCGCAGTTTACTCCCATTAGCTACTAGTCATCTCAGCTGTTTTGGTATTGTGGTCATAACAGCTTAACAGCTTATCAGTGATGCTGAGTAATCTGAATTTAGTATTAGACAAGTCAATATTTTGCCTAAAAAAGCTTATGAAAGTGATGCTTAAAATCAGACGAAGCTTCCCTCACAAATAAGAATTAGGTCTCCTTAAAACTTGGGAGATTGGGCTGGGCATGGTGGCACATACCTGAAATCCCAGCACTTTAGGAGGCCAAGGCAGGAGGATTACTTGAGCCCAGGAGTTCAAGACCAGCCTGGGGAACAAAGTGAGACCCCGTTGCTACAAAAAATACAAAAACTTAGCCAGGTATGATGGTGCAAACCTGTAGTTTCAGATACTCAGGAAGCTGAGGTGGGAGGATCACTTGAGCCCCAGGAGGTCAAGGCTGCAGAGAACTGTGATCTCACCACTGCACTCCAGGCTGGGCAACAGAGCAAGACCCCATCTCAAAAAACAAACAACAGCAACAACAACAAAACACATAGGAGACTGACCTTTGAGAAGGTTGTTACAAGAGGTCCCCTAGAAGGGGGTCTTCTCCAAGGTCCCCTGGAACAACTGTGCCACTACCTTTAACCGTCAGCATCTCCATGGAGACAGTGACCGTTGCCCTAACTTCTACAAGTGTAGATTTCTGAGAAGAAATAATTTTGTTGACTGTAAACAAATGATTTTGTACAATTTTTTCATTTCTGAAATCAAGATATAATTAATAGCATCTTGGATACAATGAAATCCATTACTAAGAAGAATGGAGAAAACCATCTGAAAATCTGGCGCGTGTCGAGGGCCCTTCATATTCACTGACTAACATTTCCCAGGGTTCATCATCACATTGCTAGGGCTGGGAAGGGTCTCTCACGGGGTAGAGCCAGCTTTAGAATACTTTGCGTTGTTAAAAATATAATACAAAAATAAAGCGATCCTGAAAGCTGAACTGAGGCTGCAGCATGACACTGATCCGAGACAAGGATAATGAATACAATTCAACCAACCCTCTGAGGTAACCCAGTGATTGCCAGGTGCAATGTCTGGGGGTCTCCAGGGTGTAACACAGCCTCAGGAAGGGGCAAAGGGCAGAGATGACCCTGAAAACTAACCAGGGACTAAGGGGTCCCACTTTTACTTCCCATAGGCCAGACTCTCAACTCCCTGTCTGGGCAGAGGTCTGCATCTGTAGACGGGGGACAGGCCCTCCAACAGTTGTGACTGGAGAGGCGTTTATGAATTAGATACTGGGATAGGAGCATGATGGCAGCACCCACGCCAAAGAAACCATCACAACAAAAACCCTGGGCATCAGGTATCAGCTTTCCACATCACACACTGCACAAAAACCTACCAAAGAAACCATCACGGCAAAAAACACTGAGCATCAGGTATCAGCTTTCCACACCACACACTGCACAAAAACCGATCACACAACCCATATCATGCTGACAGCTTTGGCACACTTGTATGCACATCAGGTAAAGGATTACGTCTGATGCTCAGGGCCCATGGCATGACAGAGCATGTGGCAGGATCCTATCAACAAGTCTCAATTAAGAACATAATTCTAGAGGCTAACCCATCTGGACTCTGGAGGAAGGACCATGTGCAGTCACTATGTGCCCAGCACTGTGCAATGCAATCTCCACCTACCACGTCCCTCACTCTGAGCAATGCCCCATGGGACAGACACAGTGAAGCTTCGTGACCTTGGGGAACTTAGCTCACACAAATGGCCAGGAAGCAAAGCCAAGGCTTGAGCTAATGTCTCACTGCCAAGTTGTTATGTTCCCCATTCCCAGGCCTGCTGTGTCCCAACACCACAAGCCTGTGCCTCACCCCTCCATGGACTGCCCACCCCTTCCTTTAAGCTGTCGTCACCACCTTCAGATGCTATTTGCTCCACACACCACCTGCATGTCCTAAAGGTGTGATACGGTGTGGCTCTGTGTCCCCACACAAGTCTCAAGTCAAACCATAATCCCCATGTGTCAGGGGAGGGACCTGGTGGGAGAGGACTGGATCATGGGGGCAGATTTTCCTCTTGGTGTTCTCATGAGATCTGATCATTTAAAAGTGTGTGGCACCTGTCCTTTCTCTCTCTCTATCCTGCTGCCATGTAAGACATGCCTAGCTTTGCTGCCACATAAGATGTGCCTAGCTTCCATTTCTGCCATGACTGTAAGTTTCCTAGGCCTCCCCAGCCATACAGAACTGTAAGTCAACCTCTTTTCTTTATAAATTATGCAGTCTCAGGTAGTTCTTTATAGCAGTGTGAAAACAGACTAACACAGAGAATTGGTACGAGAGGAGTGCGGTACTGCTATAAAGATACCTGAAAATGTGGAAGTGTCTTTGGAACTGGGTAATGGGGCAGAGGCTGCAATAGTCTGGAGGGTCCAGAAGAAGACTGGAAGATGTGGGAATGTTTGGAACTTCCTAGAGACTTGTTGAATGGTTCTGACCAAAATGCTGACAGTGATACAGACAATGAAGTCCAGGATGAGGTAGTCTCAAATGGAGATGAGGAACTTATTGGAAACTGGAGTAAAGGTCCCTCTTGCTTTGCCTTAGCAAAGAGACTGGTGGCATTTTGCCCCTGCCCAAGAGATATGTGGAACCTTGAACTAGAGGGAGATGATTTAGGATATCTGGCAGAAGAAATTTCTAAGCAGCAAAGGGTTCAACATGTGGCCTGGGTGCTCCTAACAGCATACAGTCATATGTGTTCACAAAGAGATGGTCTGAAATTGGAACTTATGTTTAAAAGACAAGCAGAGCATACAAGTTTGGAAAATTTGCAGCCTGACCCTGCAAATGGTAGAAAAGAAAACCCTTTCTGGGAAGAAATTCAAGCTGCCAGCTGCAAAAATTTGTGTAAGTAAAGAAGAGCCAATGTTAATTGTCAAGACAATGGGGAAAATGTCTCCAGGGCATTTCAGAGACCTTCATGGCAGCCCCTCCCATCACAGGTCCAGAGGCCTAGGAGGGGAAAATGGTTTTCTGGGCCAGGCCCAGGGTCCTGCTTCACTGTGCACCTCTGGACATGGTGTCCTGTGTCCCAGCCGCTCCACCTCCCACAGTGGCTAAATGGGGCCAAGGTATAGCTCCAGCCATGACTTCAGAGGGTGCAAAGCCCAAGCCTTGGTGGTTTCTACATGGTATTGGGCCTGAAGGTACACAGAAAGCAGGAGTTGGGGAGCCTCTGCCTCGATTTCAGAGGAGGTATGGAAATGGCGGGGCATCCAAGCAGAAATCTGCTGCAAGGGTAGAGCCCTCAAGAAGAACCTCCACTAGGGCAGCATGCAAGGGAAATGTGGGGTTGCAACCCCCACACCAAGTCCCCACTGGAGTACTGCCTAGTAGAGCTGTGAGAAGAGGGCCACTGTCTTCTCAGAATGGTAGATCCACCAACAACTTGAACCATGCACCTGAAAAAGCCGCAGGCACTCAATGCCAGCCCATGAAAGAAATCAAATGGGGCTGTACCCTGCAGAGCCACAGGGTCTGTGGAGATGCCCAATGCGTTGGAAGCCCACCCCTTGCATCAGCATGCCCTGGATATGAGACATGGCATGTAAAGGGATTATTTTGGAACTTTAGGATTTAATGACTGCCCTGCTGGGTTTCAGACTGTAGCCCCTTGGTTTTGGCCAATTTTTCCCTTTTGTTGTGGGTGCATTTACCCAACGCCTGCACCTCCATTGTGTCTTTAAAGTAACTAACTTGTTTTTGATGTTACAGGCTTATAAGCAGAAGGGACTTACCTTGTCTTAGATGAGACTACTTACCTTGTCTCAGATGAGACTTTGGATTTGACTTTTGAGTTAATGCTGGAATGAGTTAAGATTTTGGGGGATTGGTGGGAAGGCATGACTGGTTTTGAAATGTAAGAAGGACATTACATTTGGGAGGGGCCAGGAGCAGAATGATGTGGTTTCTCTCTGTGTCCCCACCCAAATTTTGTGTCAAACTATAATCCCCACATGTCAGGGAAGGGACCTGGTGGGACGTGACTGGATCATGGAAGCAGATTTCCCCCTTGCTGTTCTTGTGATAGTGAGTTCTCACAAGATCTGATCATTTAAAAGTGTGTGGCACCTCCCTGTTCTCTCTCTCTCTCTCTCCTGCCACCATGTAATAAGATGTGCCTTGTTTTCCTTTCACCTCCTTACATAAGTTTCCTGAGGCCTCCCCAGCCACATGGAACTGTGAGTCAATTAAACCTCTTTTCTTTATAAATTACCCAGTCTCAGGTAGTTCTTTACAGCAGTGTGTAAATGGACTAATACAAGGTGATTCCCCTAAGATTCCATTTCTGATATCATAAGGAAAATCAACAGGAAATGAGAATTACTGAAATATAAATTATTACCTAGTGTTTCCATTGAAATTATTAGGAATAAGATGCCAGAAAAATAGTCTCTAGTTTATGAACTTCAAACAACGTTTTTGTTTTGTTTTGTTTTGTTTTTGGAGGCAGGGTCTCTCTGTTACCCAGGCTGGTGGCCTGGCCTTCTTCCTTACAAGAATGCCTTAATCTCCCATTTCTGCATGCAATTTTCCAGGAATTCCACCCTTTGAACACCACGCTGGGCTGGCAGTAGAACCCACATTTCCAGTTGTGTGGTCTCCACTAACCACACCAGTGTCCCTGTAGCACCTGGGTGGCTGCTGCACATCCCATCAGATGACCCTGGAGCTGGGACTCCATCCCACCACCAGCTTCCTGAGCCCCTGCTCTAACATGCGCCTCCATGGAGAACAAGTAAGGGAATCCCTCTCTACTGCCAGGTGAGCAATTAGAAGAGGTTGGAGTCCTAGAAGGTGCACAAACAGACATGATCGAAGTGTGAGCGTGAGGAGTGCTGTGAGGCCACTCCTCCACTCATCCACTATGCGGGCAGAAAGAATCCATCAAAACCAGATACCTCGGTCTTCACCTGAAGTCTCCCACATTTCCCTCTGAGCATCCCCCGGGAAGGACAGGAGGGAAAGTCCTCACCTGAGCACTCTGCTCCTGTAGCCAGCAAGGCTGGCCCTTGAGGTGGAGTTCCTGAAGGGCCCAGGAAGGACATGGACATTGTCCTGAGGTGGACAAAATCTTAGGTGGCGACAGCCTAAGTGCTGCTCATGGTATGGGGCATGAAGAAAGTTCTCCTCTTCCGCGGGAAAAGCCCTGTAGAGTGTTCTATGGAAAGGCAGAAAAAACCTAAACACCTCTTGAGGACCAAGAAGAATGATGGTAAAACATTCTTAAAACTAGGATTCAATTCAGAGAGAAAGTGACATCCAAAACAATGAAGACAGATGAGATGTGCCGTAAAACGCTGGTAATGACCAAGAAGTTAGGCCACAGTAATGAGAAAGTAAGTTCCTGCACAAAACAACGAAAAATTATTTTTCCTGTTTTAGCTATACCTTAGTTGTAAAAAAGTGCTTCATGTTTCATGAAGAAAATCTATGCAATATTGTAAAGAAAATTAATATCCATAATTTACCAAAATTATTCCTGTTAGGTTCAACGGCAGTGTCTTATCAAAAATGTGCAGAGAGGCCAGGACCTCTGGCTGGCATTGAATAAAAAGGGAGCCATAAACCTCATCCGCAGGCCCCACCAGTGCGCACGTCCCGATCCTGTCCATGAGCACAGAGCTTGGGTGTGGCAACCCTGAAGGCCTTGTTTAGAAGAATTGAACCTGCCAATCTTCACCTCCTGTAATCAGAAAAGAGATCCTCATCTAACCAAGTGACACTCTCAGAAGTGCCATCCTTCATACTTAATCTCACAATTTGTAATCTTGAAATCTTAAACAAAATGTCCAAGATACAGTGTCATTTGCGTTTTCTCCTATTTTTCACTAAATGTAAAATTCAAGCATTAAGTTCTGAATTATCCCAATAAAGCAGATGGAAATTTCTCCTTTTGCCACAGGAAGGGCAGGTGTATCGGACTCCGGCCCTGGGAGAAAGCCTCCAGGCTGCTCCCTGCAACTCTGGGTCCTGACAACCAGGGCAGGAAATAGCACAGCAAGGCTGAACAGTGACACCTAAGACCAACCCAGTAATGTGGGCAAGACCAGGAAGTGTTACACCACAGTACCTGTGAAGGACAGAATCCAGCAAGAGGGTTAACAAGAACATGAGCAGGCTGGGCACAGTGTCTCACACCTGTAATCCCAGCACTTTGGGAGGCCAAGGTGGGCGGATCACAAGGTTAGGAGATCGAGACCATCCTGGCTAACACGGTGAAACCCCGTCTCTACTAAAAATACAAAAATTAGCCGGGCGTGATGGCGGGCGCCTGTAGTCCCACCTACTCTGGAGGCTGAGGCAGGAGAATGGCATGAACCCGGGGAGGTGGAGCTTGCAGTGAGCCGAGATCGCGCCACTGCACTCCAGCCTGGGCGACAGAATGAGACTCCATCTCAAAAAAACAAACAAACAAACAAACAAAAACATGAGCGTAACGCTCGGGTCAGCTCACTGCATGCCACATAACCTGCACCTACCAGTTCAGTCCAGAGTCCATGTAATTTTAGTATTTTATTATAAAACAAATTTCCTGGTATACTTCTTTTGTTTTGTCGTTTTGAGATGGAGTCTTTCTCTGTTGCCCAGGCTGGAGTGCAGTGGCGTGATCTTGGCTCACTGCAACATCCACCTCCCAGGTTCAAGCAATTCTCCTGCCTCAGCCTCCTGAGTAGCTGGAATTACAGGCGATGGCCACCACACCCAGCTAATTTTTGTATTTTTAGTAAAGATGGGGTTTCGCTATGTTGGCCCGGATGGTCTCAAACTCCTGCCCTCAAGCGATCCAACCGCCTCAGCCTCCCAAAGTGCTGGGATTACAGGCGTGAGACACCGCACCCGGACCTTTCCTGCTATACGTTTTAAAGGTATTTAAAGTCATAGGTCAGGAAAAATTAGAAACCTTTCTTAAGCCAGGTATCCCAATTTCTCATCAGGAACACTGCATCACAGCGGGGTGACCATGTGCAGGGCCAGCATGGGACTCAGTACAGACGGTTTACCGCTATCAACCACAGGGCACTGGCGTCCCTGCAGTCATGGGCCCACAAATACAGCTCTTTGTGAAGATGAAAAGAGGGGAACGTGGAAGGAGCTGTGCATGACCCTGACCCACCCTCTCCAAAGCCCACCCCCAGAACAGTTCTGGACAAAGGCTTAGCGCTGGCATTCAATGTCTTAAAGCTGTTTTGGGGGTGGTGACGTGGTGAGGGAGGACTCTGGGAAGAGTGAAAGCACAGGCCCCAGGCCTCTTCTTGGCATCGCCATTGGCTACCACCTCCCATCTTCCTGAATACTGTGGAAATGCTGTGATCCTGGGAACACAAAACACAGTGCCCCCAACAGGCTAAGGTTTCAATTACGTACAACAAAAAGGCACAGAACAGCTTAGTCTTCTTTCATCCCTTCTAAATTTGGGAACTCACAGTGAACTTATCTTTAAACACACTGAAGCTATTGAGAAACTGGCCATTCTGGAAAACACTGGTTGCTGAACCCAGTCCTGACATCCAGGTCAAACTGTGAGACCAAATCCCACAGTCATCAGATGAGACCCATCAGGCCACAGGAAGGCCCGCAGCCATGTTCACCAAATTGCAGGGTGCCGGGCCAATGACCCTTCAGGGTGTGGTGGGGCTAGGCGGCCATAGCGAGACCAGGCTCCCACCAGAGGGGCTGCTGATCTGACCCCCAGCCTGCCTGAACACAGTCTGACTCAAAAAACTAGCTCGGGTGACCTAGGCATACCTCAGCACACACAAACATGGAACCCAGAGCCATGTAGTGGGACCTACGCCCACCTCAGCACGTGTCAACATGGAATCCAGAGCCACACACTGGAACCAATGCCCACCTCAGCACACGTCAACACGGAATCCAGAGCCACACACTGGAACCCATGCCCACCTCAGCACGCACCAACACAGAATCCAGAGCCACACAATGGAACCCATGCCCACCTCAGTACGCATCAACATGGAATCCAGAGCCATACACTGGAACCAATGCCCACCTCAGCACATGTCAACAAAGAATCCAGAGCCACACATCAGAACCAATGCCCACCTCAGCATGCACCAACACGGAATCCAGAGCCACACATCAGAACCTGTGCCCACCTCAGCACGTGTCAACATGGAATCCAGAGCCACACACTGGAACCAATGCCGACCTCAGCATGTGTCAACACAGAATCCAGAGCCACGCATCAGAACCCATGCCCACCTCAACATGCACCAACACGGAATCCAGAGCCACACACTGGAAGCAATGCCCACCTCAGCACACACCAACACGGAATCCAGAGCCACACTAGGGCAACCCACGTCCACCTCAGCACACGCCAACATGGAATGCAGAGCCACACACGGGAACCAATGCCCACCTCAGCACGTGTCAACATGGAATACAGAGCTGCACATCAGAACCAATGCCCACCTCAGCACGCGTCAACACGGAATCCACAGCCACGCATTGGAACCCGTGCCCACCTCAGCACGCACCAACACGGAATCTAGAGCCACGCATCGGAACACGTGCCCACCTCAGCACACACCAACACGGAATCCAGAGCAGCACACTGGAACCAATGCCCACTCAGCATACATCAACACAGAATCCAAAGCCACACATCAGAACCTGTACCCACCTCAGCACGCACCCAACACGGAATCCAGAGCCACACACACTGGAACCAATGCCCACCTCAACACACACCAACACGGAATCCAAGCCCACCTCAGCACACATCAACACGGAATCCAGAGCCACACACTGGAACCCATGCCCACCTCAGCACGCGTCAACATGGAATCAAGAGCCACACACTGGAACCAATGCCCACCTCTGCACACACCAACACGGAATCCAGAGCCACACAAGGGTAACCCACCCCCACCTCAGCACGCACCAACATGGAATCCAGAGCCACACACTGGAACCAATGCCCACCTCAGCACACGTCAACATGGAATCAAGAGCCACACACTGGAACCAACGCCCACCTCAGCACACACCAACATGGAATCCAGAGCCACAAAAAGGTAACCCATACCCACCTCAGCAAGCACCAACATGGAATCCAGAGCCACACACTGGAACCAATGCCCACCTCAGCACACGTCAACATGGAATCAAGAGCCACACACTGGAACCAACGCCCACCTCAGCACACACCAACATGGAATCCAGAGCCACAAAAAGGTAACCCACACCCACCTCAGCAAGCACCAACATGGAATCCAGAGCCACACACCGGAACCAATGCCCACCTCAGCACACGTCAACATGGAATCAAGAGCCACACACTGGAACCAACGCCCACCTCAGCACACACCAACATGGAATCCAGAGCCACAAAAGGGTAACCCACACCCACCTCAGCAAGCACCAACATGGAATCCAGAGCCATGTGTCGGAACCCAGTCCACCTGAGCCTGCCCTGGGTTCTGACCGCAGCCCTGTCACTGGTTGCTCAGTCCCCTCATCTGTCAGATGCCAGCTGTGTGACCTCCAGGAGTTGTTTTTCCTCCTGTTAATTTCTGCAAACATATCTTTTAAAAACAAAAGGAGGACTGGCCTCAAAAAAGGCCCCACTGCAGCACTGGGTCTTGTGTTTCCTTTGATATGCTCCAGACAGCATGTTTTGGGTAGTGTTTTCTTTTTCCCTGAGTTTTAACCTGGGGGTGCAGCAATAAAGCATTCACTTCAAGAGTCCTGAAGTCAGTGGGGGGAGGCAGGGGAAGGGCCTAGAGCAGTCCAGGAGCCCCTAAGAAACCCACTCACCAAGTGAAGCGAGAACTGAGCCCCCTACCCTGCAGGGTGGATCCAGTTTGCAGAATGTTCAAAGAGGCAGACTCTGGGCTCTGCCACAAACCGTGATTCGCAGACAGTGCAAACCTTAAAACCACTCATGTTCAATATCTGCAGTTTTGGGAATAAGAAGTCACCACTCCAGCCCTGTTTGGTGAACTGGCAATTCTTGTAAGAATCACCAGGTTACAATTTGGGTCAACAGACTTTGCCATTTATTTCACAATAGTCAATCTGAAGATCTTGATGCCAGTTAAGTTTGAACACACCAGAAACTGGCATTCAAAACAGTCATCGAGACAAATGAACTTGTGCTCTCTGCTCATTCACATTTCGGAACCCAGACTTATAAATTCATTCTAAGCCCATGAGAGGCATTATTAATCATTTCTCATTCTGAAAAACTTCTACCTATGTCCTTTTTAAGATACATATTTGGAAAGATTTGGGGAACAGGGAAAGGGAACTTTTACTTCCCACACCGTTTTTAACAAAGTATTTTGATGAAATAAAAATATTTCATACATGATGACTTCATATTCAATTTACAAAAACAATACACATAACCTTCAGATAATTTTGTATGCCTGATAAAAACAAACATTAATTACCACATTTGGGATTACTTATGTAATCTAAAACCAAAAATTCTCAACACTGCCTACCTACAAACGGACCCACAGACCTAAAACAGCTATAGCCACCCTTGGTACAAATATTCTTTTGTTCAGCAGGTTTGTAAAGAACTGAAAAGGATTAATTCCGTAAGTGCATTAACTATACAAGTCCACAAATACCTCTTCCACCAAGTGCTAAAGCAGTTTTAATAACAGGTTCAATATGAGTCTTGTGAAACAGGGGTGGGAAGGATCTTCTAAAAGGATAAATATTGTTTTCCACAATATTGAAGATGTGTAAAATTTCTCTTCCGTTTTTATAAAACTAGAACAAGCAATCCCGATGAAGAAACATAATCCATGACTACTGCGAACCGAAATCCAGACTGCAGGTGCAGGAGGGTTGCTAGAAATACCTCAGATGGGAACTTAACCCATGGCCAGGAGCCAATGTCAGCCTCCATCAACTTCCAGCCATTTCCCATGAAGGCCATGAAGATCTCCAGCCACAGCAGCAGGAACGCATGGCCAACAGAAACCAATGCCGTCTGTCAGTGCTTCACTGAGGCTTTAGATTGAGAACTGTAAGAAAAATGACTACTCTCACAGCCCAGGCTTGTGTGTACCAGAAGGGAAATCGGGAGCTGCTGTGTAAACACCCTCCGATGAACATGAAAAACTCAAACTGCAGGGTCCAGAGGCAGCCACACAAACCCTCAAATCACACGCAAAGTCAGCACGTAGGCAGCCACACAAACCCTCAAATCACACCCAAAGTCAGCACGTAGGCAGCCACACAAACCCTCAAATCAAACCCAAAGTCAGCACGTAGATATCAACTTGCTAGCTTCACCCAGTGCCAGCCAGGACAGGGTCCCTAAGCAGCAGGGTAGTGGGAGCTATCTGGAAATGTGGGCATGGACATCACTGTGGCCTAATGGCTGGGGGTCTGGGTGTCCTCTTTCTCCTCATCCATTCAGCCATGGCCGCTCTCCACTGCCACAAAGACAGAGGGGCAGAGCCACATGAACACTATTTTTTCAAGAAACGAATACTCCAGATTTCCCTGTTTTTGCTGTAAGAAAATTGAAATTATTTAAACAACAATAAAAAACACACGTAGGATCTCTGGAAATGCTCCCAAGGGCACATAGTAAGTGAAGAAATATCTATTCATGAAAATTCTTAAACATTTGGTACAAAAGATGAGCAAACAAGACCATTTACCCTCCCAGCTCGGCAGCGGGGGGAGGGGAGGAGAATCCACTCAGATCAGCCACAGCCAACAGCACAGGCTCCCTCTCACTCCAGCTCCAAGTGGGACGACTTTCATCCCAGGAGGAACTGGACTTCAGCTTCTCACATGCCGTCCCCAGCTGCCTGTGGCTGACGCTAAGCCCCAGCTGAATGCTACACAGAGGTGAGGACTCCCTTGTTCCAGCCCCACTCCCGGGAAGGAGGCGCTGCTGTGCATGTGCTGCACTGCAAACAGTGGAGCCCTGATCACCCTTCCTGGGCTCGAGAGGTGATGGTTCCACCCCAGGAGAAGCAAGCTGATATGACTCCCCACTATGGCAAATGCTCAGTTCCCAAAGCAGGACTGTCACTCGGAGAGCAGCTTGCCTTTGTCCCCATCCCCAGCTCCAGAGTCTTGGCTGAGAGATGTCCCTGGTGGAGAAGCAGGACTTAAAGCAGACAGCTATGGACCAGCACTAACCTTCAGAGCTGTGGAAGACAAAATCTCTTTCCAAAGGAGCCCACTTCATTTGCACAGAGTGTAGAGAAGCTTAAACATAAGGGAGCTCTTAGGAACACTGGAGTCTGTGGTGAAGTGCAATGGGGAGGTATTAGTCCATTCTCACACTGCTATAAAGAATAATACCTGGGACTGGGTAATTATAAAGGAAAGAGGTTTAATTGACTCACACTTCTGCAAGCTTAACAGGAAGCATGGCTGGGAAGCTTTGGGAAACTTACAATCACGGCGGAAGGCAAAGGGGAGGCAGGCACCTTCTTCACAAGGCAGCAGGAGGGAGTATGAGCATGCACAGGAAGAACTGCCACTTTAAAACCATCAGATCTCATGAGACTCACTCACTATCATGAGAACAGTGTAGGGGAGACTGCCCCAATAATCCAATCACTTCCTTCCCTCAACACATGGGGATTGCAATTCTAGATGAGATTTGCATGGGGACACAGAGCCAAGCCATATCAGAAGGAGATTTGAGACAAGCCTAAGATTTGAGACCTGAGGCTGCTGGCTTTCAGGGAAGAACTAGGGAATAAGACAGCTGGAAGGATCCTTCTTGGGGTCAGAGCAAATATCAAGCAGGGACCTCAAAATGTTCCTTCACAGAAGCCACAATTTGACTGGATTCATTTGTAGAGCAATGTATGCCCCAGGACATTTTTTAAACCATACAGCAATCAGCAGCAATTACTGGAATTTAGCAGCTGCATGCGGTCACGGACAGAGGAAGAAAGCCTGCCACACCTCCATCATCCCAGGTAAGAGGGGCCACACCCAACAGTGCCCTGCCCCACCAGAAGCCACATCAGGAGCTAAACACCACTGGGGGCAGGGTGGAGAATTGACTTCTCTAAAATAATCCAGCCAATCACTAAGCAACTAAAGAGGCAAATAACAACAGCAACAATGGGAAAGGGGGAACAGTCAGTACCCAGAGTTGCTACAATGTATCATCCAAAATGTCCAGTTTCTAACCAGTGGGCACTAGGCTTAATACCTGGGTGACAAAATAATCTGTACAACAAACTCCCATGACACAAGTTTACCTATATAACAAACTTTCACCTGTACTATTTAACTTAAAGTTAAAAAATAAAAATAAAATATATAAAGTGTCCTGTTTCAACAGAAAGTTTTGAGGCAGCCAAAGAAAAAGGAAGACGCATACATCAGAAAACAACAGCAGGCAACACAAACTGCCAGATCTGTGGATTTAACAGAAGAAGACTTCAAAGAACCATTATAAATATGTTAACAAAGCTAAAGGAAAGTATGATAAAGATGTAAAGGAAGGTACGACGGCAATGTTGCATCAAAGAGAGAATGCCAGTAAAGAGACAGAAATTATCAAAAAGAACCAACTGGAATTTCTAGAAATGAAAAGTATAATACATGAAATAAAATATTCACTAGAGGGGTTTTACAGTAGATTTTAATTTAGGGAAGAAAAAATTAAGTGAACTTGAAGACAGACTGCTACAGATAATATGTGTATTAGTTCATTTTCACATTGCTATAAAGAACTGCCCAAGACTGGGTAATTTACAAAGAAAAGCAGTTTAATTGACTCAGTTCCACATGGCTGGGGAGGCCTCAGGAAACTTACAAAAATGGTGGAAGGCAGAAGGCAAAGGCATATCTAATATGGCAGCATTCAAGACAGAGAGCAAATGAGTGAAGGGGGAAGACTCCCTTATAAAACCATCAGATCTCACGAGAACTCACTCACTATCACAAGAACAGCATGTGGGAAACCACCCCCAGGATCCAATCAACCTCTCACCAGGTCCTGCCCTTGATACATTGCGATTATGGGAATTACAATTCAAGATGAGATTTGGGTGGGGACACACAGACAAACCGTATCATTCCACCCCTGGCCCCTCCCAAATCTCATTTTTTTCACTTTTCAAGACACAATTATGCCTTCTCAACAGTTCCCCAAAGTCTTAATTCATTTCAGCATTAACTCAAAAGTCCAAATCCAAAGTCTAATCTGAGACAAGGCAAGTCCCTTTTGCCTATAAGCCTGTAAAATCAAAAGCAAGCTAGTTACTTCCTAGATACAATGGAGATACAGACATTGGGTAAATGTTCCTGCTTCAAATGGGAGAAACTGGCCAAAACAAAGGGGCTACAGGCCCCATGCAGGTCCAAAATCCAGTGAGGCACTCATCACATCTTAAAGCTCCAAAATAATCTCCTTTGACTCCATGTCTCACACAACCAGCTCATGCTGATGCAAGAGATGGGCTCCTACCACCTTGGGCAGCTCCACCCCTGTGGCTTTGCAGGGTATGGCCCCCTGGCGCCAGCTGCTTTCATGGCTGGTATTGAGTGTCTGCAGCTTTTCCAGGCATATGGTGCAAACTGTCGGTGGATCTACCATTCTGGGATCTGAGGATGGTGGCCCTTTTTTCACAGTTACACTAGACAGTGCCCCAGAGGGGACTCTCTGTGGGGGCTCCAACCCCACATTTCCCTTCCATACTGGCCCAGCAGAGGTTCTCCATGAGTGCTCTGCCCCTGCAGCAAACTTCTTTCTGGACATCCAGGTGTTTCCATACATCTCTGAAATCTAGCCAGAGGTTCTCAAACCTCAATTCTTGACTTCGGTGCAATCGTAGGACCAACACCAAGTGGAAGCAGCCAAGGATTGGGGCTTGCACACTCTGAAGCAATGGCCTGAGCTGTACCTTGGTACCTTTTCCCCATGGCTGGAGCGGCTGGGAGACAGGGCACCAAGAACCAGGCTACACATAGCAAGGGAGCCCTGGATCTGGCTCATCTGACCCATTTTTTCCTCCAGGCCTCCAGGCCTCCAGGCCTGTGATGGGAGGGGCTGCCCCAAAGGTCTCTGACATGCCCTGGAGACATTTTCCCTATTGTCTTGGTGATTAACATTTGGCTCCTTGCTACTTAACGCAAATTTCTGCAGCTGGCTTGAATTTCTCCCCAAAAAATAGCTTTTTCTTTTCTATTACTTTGTCAGGCTGCAAATTTTCCAAACTTTGACGCCTGTTTCCCTTTTAACATAAGTTCTGTGAAAGGAAAATAAATGTTGGGACTCCAAAATCACTAAGCTAAATGGAAAAGTCAAGCTGGGAACTGCTTGGGGCAAACCTGGGAAGTGGAGGTTGCAGTTAGCCAAGATTGTGTCACTGCACTCCAGCCTGGGTGACAGAGCAACCGAATTTAGACACATGCGATGTGACCTCCAGGAGGAAGCACAGAGCTGTGCCCACTCCCCAGGGAATCAGGGTGTGTCACTCACCCAGCCCGCCAGTGTGTTCACCAACCAGGAAGCTCCACTAAGCTTCAGCATCCAGAGTTGTTACTGGGGTTTAAATAGGTATGCACAACTGGTTAAATAATTGGCCACATGACTGCACTCAGTCTCCAGTTCCTCTCTTATCCCCAGAAGTCTGGCAGCTGGAAAATCCCAACCCTCTAATTGCATGTTTGTCTTTCTGGTAACCAGCCCCCATCCTGAGGCTATCTAGGGGCCCACTTCAAGTCACTTAATTAGCATAAGAGGACACTCTTCTCACGCAGGAAATCCCAAGAGTTTTTGAACCTCTGTGCCAGGAACCACAGACAAAAGATCAGATGTAATCTTTATTATACCAACCAAAGACAGGGAGATAATCTTGAAAGCTACAAGAGAAAAATGACCAATAGCTTATAAAGGAAGCCCCAATAAGATTAACAGCTGACTCTCAGTAAAAACAATGAATGCCGGAAGGCAGTGGAATAACACAATCAGAGCACTCAATGAAGAAAAAAAAATTCTCAACCAAAAATCCTATATCCAGCAAAGACCATCTTTCAAAAATGAAGGTAAAATACAGACTTTCCTAGATGAATAAATCTGAACTTCTTGCTAGCAAACCCACCTTATAAGAAACACTAAAGGAACTTCTTCAGCTGAAAATGAGGAACTCCATACAACAACTCATATCCACATGAGAAAACAAAGTGCACCGGTAATGGTAATTATGTAATTATAAAATACAGTACAGATACATTTTTATTTCTTCCCAGAACTAGTCTGAAAAGCAATTGCATAGAAGAATAGGCATATACTACATAGAAATGTAATGTGTATGTAATATATTTGCCAATAACACCACAAAAGATGAGGGTAGAAGCAAAGCTACATCACGCTAAGAAATTGGCTACAGATGGTAAGAAAATAAATGAAAATGTTGAATTTAAAAATATACACAATGCAAAAGAAGGCAGCAAAGGAACAAAATGAAGGCAAGAGACATATGGAAAACAAAAAGGGAAATGGCAGACGTAAACCCAACCCTACTAATTCAATATTAAATGTAAATGGATTAAAACTCCAAGCAAAGGCAAATACTGTCACACTGGATTTTTAAAATACAATCCAACTAAATACTGCCTATAGGAGACACACTTTAGAATCAAAGATAAAAACTGATTGAAAGTGAAAGGAAGGAAACAGAGATATGCAAACAGCAAACACAACAAAGCTAAAGTGACTATGTAAACAAAAGAGAGTTTAAAAAAATTTTTTTAATGTTGCTAAAGAGAATTTCATCAAAATAAATGCAACAGCCCATCAGGAAGATATAACAATTAAAGACTTACATGTACATAGTAACAAGGCAACAAAATACAAGAAACAAAAATGGACAGACATAAAGGGAGAACTAGAAAAATCCAATATTCACAGAGATTTCACCATGCCACTTTCAATCATGGATAGAAGATTAACAACAGAAGATGTGGAAAAACACTACAAACTAATAAGACCTAACAGACAGTTACAGAACTCTCCAACAATAGAATGTACATTCTTCTCAAGTGCAAACAGATCAGTCTTCAGGACAGATAATATGCTAGGTGATAAAACAAACCTGGATATATTTAACAGGATAAAACTATTCAAAGTCCTTTCTTTGACCATAATGGAATGAAATTAGAAATGAGGCAGGAAAAACTCTCAAATATGTGGAAATTTTAAAACTCACTCAAATTACCAATGGGTCTAAGAAGGAAATCAGAAAATACTTGTAAACAAAGTGAAGACACAACATACCAAAAAACATGGGATTCAGTTAAAGCAAAGCTTAGGAGGAAATTTATAGCTGTAAATGTCTATAAAGAAAAAAAGATATCAAATCAATAACTTAAACTTCTATCTTAAGGCAGTGGAAAAAGAGCAAACTAAACCTAAAGGAAGCAAAAGGTAGGAAATCACAAAGATTAAAGCACAAATTAATCAATAGAGAATAACAGAAGAGAAATAAACAAAACCAAAATTTGGTTCTTTAAAAAAAAAAACAAAATTGGGGCCGGATGCAGTGGCTCACACCTGTAATCCCAGCAAATTGGAAGGCCAAGGCAGGTGGATCACGAGGTCGAGACTGAGACCATCCTGGCCAACACAGTGAAACCCCTTCTCTACAACAACAACAACAACAAAAAAAAAGGCTGGGCATGGTGGCACACACCTGTAGTGCCAGCTCCTTGGGAGGCTGAGACAGGAGAATCACTTGAACCCGGGAGGCGGAGGCTGCAGTGAGCCAAGATCGTGCTACTGCACTCCAGCCTGGCAACAGAGCAAGACTCCATCTCAACAACAATAAAAAAAATCAGCAAAATTGATAAATCTTGAAACTGACCAAGAAAAAAGAAGACTTAAATTACTGGAATCAGAAATGAAAGAGGAGACATTACTATTGACCTTATATAAATCAAGAATATAAAGAAACATTGTCCATCAAAAAAAAAAAAAAAAAGGCAACTTAGAAGAAATGGACAGATTCCTACAAAGACACAAACTACCAAAACCGACTCAAGAAGAAACACAAAATCTGAATAGATGTGTAACAAGTGAAGAGACCAGGCGCAGTGGTCTCATGCCTGTAATCTCAGCATTTTTGAAGGCAAAGGTGGGCAGATCACCTGAGGCCATGAATTTGAGAACAGCCTGGCCATGGCAAAACCCCATCTCTAATAAAAATACAAAAATTAGCTGGGCATGGTGGCATGTGCCTGTAATCCCAGCTACTCAGGAGGCTGAGGTGGGAGAATCACTTAAACCTGGGAAGTGGAGGTTGCAGTGAGCCAAGATTGTGACACTGCACTCCAACCTGGGTGACAGAGCGAGATTTCATCTCAAAAAAAAAAAAAAAGGTGGAGAAATTGAATTAGTAATCAAAAGGCTACCCAAAAAGAAAAGCTCAGGCCCAGATATGTTTGCTACTAAATCCTACCAACTATTTAAAGAATTAATACCAATTCTTCACACTATTTCAAAAAAAAAAAAATAGAAGAGCAAGGAACATTTTCTAACTCATTTTGTGAGGGCACTATTATACTGATACCAAAACTAGACAAAGACACCACGAGAAAAGGAAATTATAGACTAGTATCTCTTATGAATATGGACCAAAAAAACTTCCTCACCAAAATGCCACCAAACTGAATCCAAAAACATTAAAAAATGAAAAGAATTATGTACCATAATCAAGTGGGATATATCTCAGGAAAGAAAGGTTGGCTCAACATCTGAAAATCCATTAATATAGCAAATGAATAAAAAAAATTATATAAGCATCTCAATATATGCAGAAAAAACATTTGGCAAAATCCAATACTCTTTCATGATAAAAACATTCAACAAAGTAGAAAAAGAAGGGAATTTCCTCAACCTAGTAATGGGTGTCTATGAAAATATCTCAGCTAACACAACATACTAAATGGTTAAAGACTGAAAGCTTGCCTCCCAAGAGCAGGAACAAGACAAGGAAGCCTATTCTTGCCTCTTCTATTCAACACCCTGCCGATTTCAGCCACAGCAATTAGACAAGAAAAATAAAATGCATACAGAAAGGAAACAAAGTGAAACTATCTCTATTTGCTGATAACATGATCTTTTGCATACAAAATATGAAGAAGTCCACTAAAAACCTATGCTAGAACTAATAAAAGAGTTCAACACAGTTACAGGACACATCATGAATACACGAAAATCGACTGTGTTCTTACACACCAGCAAGGAACAATCCAAAAGTGAAATTAAGAAAGCAATTCCACTTACAATTACATCAAAATAATAAAATACTTAGGAATATGCTTAAAATGTTTAAATGATCTGAATAACTGGAAAACTACTCCACTTTCATGAATCAGAAGACATAACATTATTAAGATGGCAATACTCCCCAAACTGATCTACACATTCAATGAAACCCCTATCACGATACCAGATGATTCTTTGTAAAAACTGATGAGCTGACTCTAAGATGCATACAAAATAACAGGGGATTCAAGCCAAAATAATCTTGAAAAAGAAGATCAAAGTAAGAGAACTCACACTTGCCATTTCAAACTTACCACAAAGCAACAGTAATAAAACAGTGTGGTACTAGCACATCAATGGAATCAGTGGCATTAATCAAGGAAAAGAACTAAGGGTCCAGAAATAAACCCATACATATAAGGTCAATTGATTTTCAAGAAGAGTGCCAAGACAATTCAATGGGGAAAAAATAATCTTTTCAACAAATGGCTGTGTGACAACTGGAAAGCCACATGTAAGAAAACGAAGTTGGATCTTCACACCTGCCTCCCACCAAGGGAACTGCCACCCACACAACCACAAAACTGGGGACAGGATGCTGAACGCAGACTCTAGATCCACATTTGCCTCAATGCAGGGACCAGGACACCACTGCCAAGTCTGTTGACCTCAGAAACACACGACCTTAGCTCTGTGTATGGAAACACGAGGAACCATGTGGCCACAAAACCACCCTGTGACTGCCGGATCCACATAAGCCAAGGAGCTTGAAGCCCTCTCTCCACTACCAGTCACCTCAGTGCCTCAGTGGGGATGCAGCCTTTCCCTGGGACACTGGGAAATGTCTATTTTTGCATTCCAGCTCTATAGGGGAAGGCCCACCCGAGAAGCAATGGGAACATGTGTTGAGTGTGCCAGTTTACCACCTCTCAGCCTCCTCCCACCCTGGTCCTCCAAGGAATGGCACCAACAGGCAGGAGAGTTTTCTTTCACGGGGAGAGCTACTTTAAAATTAAGATTCTCACTTTCTCAAATGAAGGAATTGGATCATGATGGTATTTATCCTGCAAAAGATAATCAGGAAAAGTCATACAATTCAGACTTTATTCCAATTCAGCTAATATGTATGATTAAATATTCCATCAATACTGGAGACACAGGTCAGGCTTCAGGGCTCCACTCACCAGTTCTGTAACCTTGAGGGAATCCACACAGAGCCTCCTTGGCCTGAACTTCACCAAAGAGAAGACGGCACTGATATATGTTCTGTGCACAGCCAGAGATCCAAGTGCACGCACACTGATAGGTTCTCTTCCCCTCATTCTCAGTGTCTTTTCTGCTCTATCTTTTCTATGACTTGTAACTGCTCACTTATCAATCATTCAGACAGAAAAAAATGTAAAATTAGGAAATCTCTCTCTGATTAAAACTATGAGTATATACATTATGCATGTAAAGTGTTGTCTATATTAGCACACTGAAAGTACAGTTTGAGTGCCCCTTATCTGAGATGCTTGGAACCAGAAGTATTTCAGATTTCAGATATTTTGGGATTTTGAAATATTTGCATTATACCAGTTGAGCATTCCTAAACTGAAAATCCAAAATCCAAAATGCTCCAATGGACATTTTTGTCGATCATCATGTCAGCATTCAAAAAGTTTTCAATTTTGGAGCATTTCACATTTTTAGATTAGAGATGCTCAACCTGTACTATCAAAATAAATGACATTCTAGTTGGCACAACCCACTGATGTCAGGAAGAGGATGGGGCAGCCTCTAACATTACTACTTACTGACAATTAATTGTTAAGTTATAATCAAGACAATGCATAAGAGAGAAATAAAAGTTACAGTTACTGGAAAGGAAAATATAATTTTTATCACTATATAATTAAATAAGTATGTGCTAAATATATAAACTGAATTATAGATTATATAATTACTTTTAGACAATGACTACATAACTAGAAAATGGGAGAGCATCAAAGAACGATTAGACCTAACAAAAAATGGCTGAATATACAAGAAATAAAAAATAAATGGCTTTATTACAGTTAGACAATAGAAAAAGAAATGCCATTCACAAGAACAATAGTTAAAATGTCCAAAAGAACCAGTTACAAGTTTCCTTAAAAATTACATTAAAAAGAAGATTTGAATAAATAAAGAGAAAAATCATACCTGAATGCCTGAATGGATGGCTGAACATTAAAAAATATATAATTTATCCTCAAATTACTACACTGGTCCGGTAGAGCGGTTCCTAAATGTGGTGGTGTGAATGGAGAAGAAAACATCCAGGTCTCAGGAGGTTCACATCTAACCTATTCCCTTTTCATAAAATCTCCCCAGAGTGAGCTACTATCACTATTGGGACTATGGCGTGTCCCTCAGGAATGTGGAATACAAATACAACATTCAAGAGAATGAGAGGAAAAGCCATAGACTTGGGGAAAATATTTGGAAAAGGCACATCTGATAAAGGATTGTTGTCCAAAATATACAATGAACTCTTAAAACCCAACAATTAGAAAACAGCCCTATAAAAAATGAGCAAAAGACTTTAACAGACACTTCACCAAAGACATGGAGATGGCAAATAAGCATCTGAAAAGATGCTCCACAACATCTGTCATCAGGGAAATGCAAATTAAGACAGCAACAAGACACTGCCACACACCTATCAGAATTGACAAAACCCAGACCACCACCACCAGATGCTGGCAAGGACATGGAGCAGCAGGAACTCTCATTCGCTGCTGGTGGGAAAATGGTGCAGCCATTTCAGAAGACAGTTTGGCAGTTTCTTACAAAACTAAACACTCTCACCATGCAAGCCAGCAATCACGGTTCTATTTATCCAAATGACTTGAAACCAAATGACTTGAAAACTTATGTCCACAAAAAAACTTACATATGGATGTTTATGGCAGCTTTATTCGGAATTGCTAGAACTTGGAAGCAACCAAGATGCCCTTCAGCAGGTGAATGGATAAGCTGGTACATCCAGATGATAGAATACTATTCAGTGCTAAAAAGAAATGCACTATCAAGCCATGAAAAGACATGAAGGAATCTTAAATGTATAAACCAACTAAAATTCTAAGCCTCCTGATGCACTGAAGGGACTCTGCTCTTGGAGGAACCAGAAAAACTAGTTCAGGCCGTGATGGGAAGGAAGGAGTCAGACATGCCTCATTATACTTTCCTCCCTTTGGCGCTCAGGCAAAACTGAAGAGCATTAACATTAAAACAGAGACCTTAAGACTGACAGAAGAGACTCTTTGTATCAGTGAGATACCAAATTCCAACCTAACTCTGGTACAGCATCACATGACAGCAGGCCCTGAAGGAAATAAAAATATTTTACCCCGAAATATATTTCACATATTTTGGAATGGCCCTGCCCAGCTGTCTCTTGTGGGGAGAATTTACATTCTATGGGGCATCCCCATCCCTTCCCAGGTCTTTTCCTGAACAAGGAGAGATTAAACGAAGCATCTGACACCGTTTAAGGTCTGCTAAGAGACATTTACCATCAATTCTCTCTGAAGCCTCTACCTGGAAGCTTCAAGAACCTGGGCTTCCACAACCTCCTTTATCTTAACCCCAAGCATTCCATTCCTTTCCGACTTCAGGCAGAGCTTAACCCTTCCAACCAGCTGCCAATCAGGAAATCTTTAAATCCACCTACAACCTGGAAGCCCCCACTTCAAGATGTCCAGCCTTTCCAGGCCAAACCAATATATACCTTACATGTATTGACTTATAACTGTAACTTTTGTCCCCCTAAAATGTAGAAAATCAGGCTGTAGCCCAACAACCTTGGGTACATGTTCTCAAGATCACCTGAGGCTATACAGCAAAATTGTCATTTTGTCTCAGAATAAATCTATTCAAATATTTTACAGAGTTTCGATTTTTCTGCCAACAAATACATCTTACTAAGTGAAAGAAGCCAATCTGAAAAGGCTACACACTGTGTAATTACAACCAAACGACATTCTGGAAAACACAAAACTATGGAGACAGTAAAAAGATCCATGGTTGCAAAGGGTTCAGGGGAGGGAGGGATGAAAAGGTGGAGCACAGTGGAATTTTAAATCTTATGGCAGTGGAACCACCAGGCCTGATGATACACTGGTGGACACGTGCCACCGTACACTCATCCAGACTCACAGAACAGACAACACCCAGCATAAACACTAATGTCAACTATAGACTTTGGCTAACAATGATGCATCAATGTATGTTCATCAATTTTAACAAAGGCACCGCTCTGGAGAGGGATGTTGGTAGCAGGGAAGGTAGGGAAGGTAGGGGCCAGGAGGCACCTAAGAACTCTGTGCCTTCCCTTCAATTTTGCTGTGAACTTGAAACTGCTATAAAAAAGAGTCTATTGAAAAAGAGAAGATGACAACAATAACTGGCTCAATAACACATACAACAAAGCCAACAGGCATGGGTACACATAAGTCTAATAAAAGGTAACCTGTGCTACCAGTTATTAAATGTATTAGAAAACTTCACTAAGACAACTGTAGCAATGGAATAAAAGTATATAAAAGAACAAAGAAAACAGATGGAAAACCCAACAAACCCATGTATATAGAGATTTTAGTATACAATAAGAGGTGCATGACAAAAAAGGAAAAGGAGCAAAAGTCTAGGAAAGCTGAGTAACTATTTTGAGAGAAAAGGATCTTTTTTTCACAGCAAAATAACTTCGACACAGTTAAAGAGTTATTCCTTTTAAATGAAGCCATAAAGGAACTAAAAGAATCTGATCTCAGGGAAAGAAATTCCTTTCTAAGCCTTAGGGCAAATGGAAAAAAATTGAAAAAGTAAATAGATTCCACCATTTTTTTTTTAGCTTAAAAGGTCATTTACATAAATATCTTAATAGAAAGTCTAATTTGAAATTCATACAAATTTATTAACAAATCAAATACTGGAGTATGGTATAAAAAATTCAATGTTTAGTCTTTATCCTTGGTTCCTGACACAGAGTTCCTGAAAGTATTGGAATTTACTGCCTTTCGTACACTAATGAGATGACTGACAGGAGGCTGGTAGAGCTTCAGGATAGAGTCTGTCACCAGAAATGCCAACACCTTGATTTCAGGACTAGAACTTTCAGCCCCACACCCACCTCCTCCTCTGACCTCCAAAGAGAGAAGGAGGGCTAGAGATTGAATCCAATCACCAATGGCCAAAGAGTTAATTAGTCATGCCTAGGGAATGAAACCTCCATTTAAAAAGCTAAATGACAGAGTTCTGGAGCTTCCAGGTTAGTGAACCCATCCATGTGCTGAGAGCATGCATGTTGAGAGGGATGGACGCTGTGTGCCCTCCCCATGCCTTCCCCTTTGCTATCTCTCTTCTGTTGAGCTGTTCCTCCGCTGTATCCTTTCAAGTGACCAGCAATCCTGAAAAATGAGCTTTCTGGAGTTCTGTAAACTATTGGACATGACAGAGAGTCATGGGAAACCCCCAATTTAGAGTCAGCTGAGTAGAAGCAAGGGTAGCCTGGATACCTATGACATCAACTCTACCATCTTAACTACCTTCAAGTATAGAGTTCAATTGCGTTAACTACATGCAAACTGTTGTACAACAGATCTCTAAAACTTTTTCATCTTGTAAAACTCTATACAGACTGAAAAACCCCCCTTTCCCCCACCCTCAGCCCCTAGTGACCACCATTCTGCTTTCTCTGAGAGTTTGCTGTAACCCTCAAAGGGTTGGGTTGCTCACTGCTTGTAAAAAGAACCCAAAATAATAATGAGGTGTGACTAAAAGAGAGTGAAAAAATCTACTCTTCAATTTGTGGAGGGAACGTACTTTTTAAAGACAGGGTTTGGAATGCAGAAGAGGCAGTGGGGTGAGGCATTGTCAAGTGGTATGTGACCCACTCTGATGGCTCATCTTGAATTATTGTTCCACCTGGTGAAGGGGCTGGCGCCACTATGGCCAGAGGTGTCTGATCCGAATCAGCATCTGGCCCCTGAAGCTTCTAAGGAAATATATGACCAGATAAGTGGGCAATTTATGTGCTTTACCGACATCCAGCTAAATAAGTGTGTGTAAGGCACAGAATGGGAAAGAAAGGGAATGGAGGTCACAGCACATTCAGAAGCTGTATTTCAAAATGAAAGGAAACACATAGGCAGTTTTGTTTCAAAGTTATATCCTGTGGTTGGGGAGAAAAGTGGAAAGAAAACATTTTAAAACACAGTTTGAAGCCAAGCTGCTCAGTTACATGACTACTTTCAATACCTCATGTAAGCAGAACCATGCCTTAGTTGTTTTTCTGTGCCTCGCTTATTTCATGAAGCATAATATTCTCAAGTTCATCCATATACTAGCATATTATCAGATTTCCTTCTTTTCTAAGGCTGAATAATATTCCATTGAACATATGTACTATATTTTCCTTATCTATTAATCCATCCACAGACATGGAGGCTGCTTCTCCTCTTATTATAAGTGGTGCTGTAATGAACATGGGTGTGCAAATCTCTTTGAGATCCTGTTTTCCTTTCTTGGGGATATATACACAGAAGTGGGATGGCTGAAACATATAATTCTATTTTTAACTTTTTGATAAATCTCTATACAGTTTTCCACAGCAGCTAAATCATTGTTACAAGATTGCCAACAGTGCACAGGTGTTCCAATCTCCCCGCATCCTTGGTTACACTGGTTATTTTGCTTTTTTGATTGTAGCCATACTAATGGTTGTGAGGTGACATCTCATTATGGTTTTGATTTGTATTTCCCTGATGATTAGCAACGTTGAACATCTTTTCATATGCTTATAGGTCATTTGTGTATCTTCTGTGCACCAATGTCTGCTCAAGTCCATTGCCCATTTTTTAATCAGGTTTTTTGTTGTTGTTTGGTCATAGGAGTTCTTTAAATATTTTGGATATTCACCCCTTATTAGAGATATGGCTGAGAAATATTTATCCCATTCCAAACGTTGCATTTTTACTTTTTTGTTTCCTTTGTTACATGTAAGTCTTACATTTTGATATGCTTCAATTTGTCTATTTTTGCTTTTTCCTGTGTTTTGGTGTCATATCCAAGAAATCATTGCCAAATCCAATGCCCTGAACATTTTCTCCCGTTTTCTTCTAGGAGTTTTATAATTTCTGATTTAGGTCTTTAATCTATTTTGAATTAATTTTTGTACAGGTGTTAAAGATCCAACTTTGGCAGGGAGCAGCAGCTCACACCTGTAATCCCAAGCACTTTGGGAGGCCGAGGCAGGTGGATCACGAGGTCAGGAGATAGAGATCATCCTGGCTAACACGGTCAAACCCCGTCTCTACTAAAAATACAAAAAAAAAAAAAAAATAGGCAGGCGTGGTGGTGGGCGCCTGTAGTCCCAGCTACTTGGGAGGCTGAGGCAGGAGAATGGCGTGAACCCGGGAGGCGGGGCTTACAGTGAGCCGAGCTCACACCACTGCACTCCAGCCTGGGCAAGAGAGAGAGATGCCATCCCAAAAAACAAAAAAAGATACAACTTCATTTTTTGCATGTGAATATCCAGTTTTCCCAACATCATTTGTTGAAGAGACTATGTTTTCTCCATTGTGCAATTCAAGCAGCCCTGTTTAAGATCATGTGACCATATACAGGAGGGCTTATTTCTCTCTACTCTGTTCCATTGTTCTATATATCCGTGTTTATGCCAATATCATACTGCTTTCATTACTGTACTTGTATAATTTGTTTTCAAGTTGGAAAGTGTGAGGCTTCCAGTTTTTGGTTTTTTTTTTTTCTTTCTCAAGATTGTTTTAGCTATTCAGGTCATTTGAGATTCTATATGAACTTTAGAATTTCTTTTCTACTTCAGCAAAAAAAAATGCCAATGAGATTTGCATTGAACCAGTGGATGGCTGTGGGTAATATGGACATTTTAACAATATAAGTCTTCCAAACCATGAACACAGGCTGTCTATTTATGTCTTATTTAATAACTTTCAGCAATGTTTTATATTTTTTCAGTCTTTCACCTCCTTCATTATTTCTAAGTACCTTTTTTCTTGATGCTATTATAAGTGTTTTATTAATTGTTTTCTTAATTTTCTTTTGGGATTTTTCATTATTAGTGTAAAAATGTGCCTGACTTTTCATGTTGATATTGTATCCTGCAACTTTGCTGAATTTGTTCACGAGCTGTAACATTTTTTGTGTGTTTGGGATCTTTAGGGTTCTCTACATACAAGGTCAGACAGTCCCCTATTTACATTGTGCTACTATGTCTCCCTTCAATCCTCTAAACGTTTATGTCACACATTTGAGCACTCTGCTGTCAGATGCAGATATAACCGTTATATCTTCCTGGTGAACTGGCCCCTTTGTCATTATGGAACAGGAATTAAAAGAAATTAAAGACTGTGTAAGCAAAAACTCAGTTGTATGTAAGAAAACCCAATTCCCCTTGAGGAAGAGAAAGGGCTGGAGTCCTTTAAAATTAACTGCCTGTTTTTCTCTCCGTGGCTAGTGAGACTCATCTCTCCCTTTGCCAGGCATTGTGAAGACTCTGTTTCTCTAGCTGTGCAGCTGTAAGGTCACTAGACAGATAATCTCAAGTCGTAAAACATGTAGTTCCTTGAAAAGTAAGAAATAATGTAATGCATGTCTTAATTAAATAACTGTCTTTGTTTCTCGCTTCTGTAATACGCTTTGCCCCGCATAGATCTCCCTCCGCCCCATGAAATGCTTAAAAGGTAGCTTGACTCTTTGTTTGGGGCTCAGTCCTTTGGATGTTAATCCGACTGACTCGGTGCACCTAAATAATTAAATAATTCCTCCTCAACCCCTGCGTCTGATTCCTCAATTATCCCACAGCAATTACATAGTCCTTCTTTGTGTTTTGTGACAGTTTTTGACTTTTATCCGATATAAGTAGGCCACTCCTACTCCCTTTTAGTAGAGAACATGGAATATCTCTTGCATGGAATCTTTTTCCAGATTTTCAGCTTATGTGTATCCTTATATCTAAAGTGAGTATCTTGTAGGTGGCATGTGATCGGATCTTTTTTTAATCGATTCAACCACACGTAGTTTTGGTTGGGGAGTTTAATCCATTTACATGGAAAGTAATTACTGATAGGGTAGGACTTACTATTGCCATTTTGTTAATTATGTTCTGTAAGTCTTGTAGTAATTTTGACCCTCTTTTCCTCTCTTGCTGACTTCCTTTAATATTTTGTAGTGAAATGTTTGTATTCCTTTTTCTTTTGTGTATCCCCTAGGCATTTTCTTTCTGGTTATCATAGGGATTCCATAAAACATCTTATAGTTATAATAATCTATTTTAAACTGATAATTTAATTTAACCCCGCACATAAATGTATTACTTTATGTCTCCCCTTTATGCTATTCCTATCACAAATTAATTTTTTGGGGGGGAATGGAGGTGGAGTAAGATGGCTGAATGGAAGCCTCCACCAATCATCCTCCCTGAAGGAACACCAAATTTAACAACTATCTACACAAAAATCACCTTTATAAGAACTAAAAATCAGCTTGGGTACCAGCTCAGCCACAGTAGGGTATAGCAGCAGTCGAGCTCCTGGGGTCCCTGATTCCAGGCCTTCCTACTTGGATGGCATTTCTGGACTTGCCCTGGGCCAAAGGGGAACCCACTGCCCTGAAGGATATGTCCTAGGCCTTGCAGCATTCACGAGCTGACTGAAGAGCCCTTGGGCCCTGAGTTAACATCAGCAATAGACTGGCAATACTCTCCGAGGGCCTGGGGCAGTGGTAGCCAAGGGGAGAGGCTCCTCTGCTTGTGGAAAGGGGAGGGAAGAGTGGGAAGGACTTTGTCTAGTGGCTGGAGTGCCAGTTCGGCTGCAGTAGAATAGAGCACCAGGTTGATTCCTGAGGTTTCTGACTCCAGGCCCTGGCTACTGGACAGCATCCCTAGATACATCCAGGGACCAGGGGGAACTCATTGTCCTGAAATGAAGGATATAAGCCTGGCTGACTTCACCACCTGCTGATTGTAGAGCCCTAGGGCCTTTAGCGAACAGAAGTGGTAGCCAGGCAGTGGTTACAGCAGGGCCTTGAGCGAGATCCAGTGCTGTCCTAGCTTCTGGTCTGAACCAGCACAGTCCCGGGGCAGTGGCCACAAGAGTGCTTGTGTCACCCCTCTCCCAGTTCCCAGCAGTTCAGCACAGACAGACTCCATTTGTTTGGGCGAAAGTAAGAGAAAACAACAAGAGTTTCTGCCTGGTAATCCTGGGAATTATCCTGGATCTTAACCAAAACCAAGTTGGTACGTCTACAAGTCTGCAAGAGTCACAGCATTACTGGGCTTGGGGTGCCCCTAATACAGTGACGAAAAACTTAGATCACAACACCCAAGTCCCTTTGAATACTTGGAAAGCTTTCCCAAGAAGGATGGGTACAAACAAGCCCAAACTGCAAATACTACAATAAATTACTAACTCTTCAATGCCCAGACACAGACGAACATCCACAAGAATCAAGATCATCCAGGAAAACATAACCTCACCAAACAAACTAAAGGCCTCAGAAACAGAGATATGTGACCTTTCAGACAGAGAATTCAAAGTAACTATTTTGAGGAAACTCAACAAAATTCAAGATGACAGAGAAGGAATTCAGAATCCTATCAGATAAATTTGACAAGGAGATTGAAATAAGTGTTCTTACACCAAGCTTTTACATCAAGCAGAAATTCTGAAAAATTTACAAGCTAAAAAATTAAACTGACATATGAAGAATGCATCAGTCTCAAAAGTAGAATTGATGAGGCAGAAGAAAGAATTAGTGATCTTGAAGACAGGCTATTGAAAATACTCAGTCAGAGGAGACATGAGACAAAAGAATAAAAAACAATGAGGCTTGCTTACAGGATCTAGAAAATAGCCTCAAAAGGGCAAAGCTAGGAGTTATTGGCCTTAAACAAGAAGTAGAGAACGAGAGAGAGGGGTAGAAAGTTTATTCAAAGGGAGAGTAACAGAGAACTTCTCAATCCTAGAGAAAGACATCTATATTCAAGTACAAGAAGATTATAGAACACCAAGCAGATTTAACCCAAACAAGACTACTTCAAGGCATTTACTAATCAAACTCCTAAAGACCAAAGATAAAGAAAGGATTCTAAAATCGGCAAGAGAAAAGAAACAGATAGCATACAATGGAGCTCCAATAGGTCTGGCAGCAGGCTTTTCAGTGGAAACCTTACAGGTCAAGAGAGACAGTGGCATGACATAATTAAAGTGCTGAAGGAAAAACATTTTTACCCTAGATTATCTGGCAAAAATATCCTTCAAGCATGAAGGAGAAAGATCTTCCCAGACAAACAAAAGCTGAGGATTTTCACCAACACCAGATCTGTCCTACAAGAAATGTTAAAGGGAATTCTTCAATTTGAAAGAAAAGGATGTTAATTAGAAAGAAGAAATTATCTGAAGGTACAAAACTTACTGGTAATACTAAGTACATAGAAAAACAGAATATTATAACACTGTATTATACTGTTAAAGTACTCATATCTTATGTAGTTTATTCTTTAAATGATGAACCAATTAAAAATAACTTCTTAAGATGTAATACAATAAGATATACATGGAAACAACAAAGAGAAATCAGGGGGATGAAGTGGAAGTGTAGAGTTTTTACTAGTTTTTGCTCGTTTTTTAATGCAATAAGTGTTAAATTGTCATCAGTTTACAATAATGGGTTATATTATTTGCAAGCCTCATGGTAACCTCAAATCAAAAAACATACAATGGATACACAAAAAATAAAAAGAAATTAAAACACCACAAGAGAAAATCACCGACAGGAAGGAAGGAAAGAAGAAAAGACCACAGAACAACCAGAAAACAAATAAGAAAATGGCAGGAGTAAGTCATTATTTATCAATAACACTGAATGTAAATGGACGAAACTCTCCAATCAGTTTGAGTACAATTGCTATTAGTATTTCTTTAAATGTTAGGTGGAATTCAGCAGTGAAGCCATTGGGTCCTGGGCTTTTCTCTGCTGGAAGTCTTTTTATTCTGGCTTTGATCTTATTGTTATTGGTCTGTTCAGGTTTTGGATTTCTTCATGGTTCAAACTTCGCAGGTTGTATGTATTTCTTCTAGATTTTCCAATTTATTGGCATATAGTTGCACAATATGCCTTTATTGTGCCTTTAGTGAGTAGCCTTTAGTGAGCCTTTGAATTTCTGCAGTATTTGTTGTAGCCATGCCCAGCTTATTTTTGTATTTTTAGTAGAGACAGGGTTTCGCTATGTTGGCCAGGCTGGTCTTGAACTACTGGCCTCCAGTGATCGGCCCATCTCAGCCTATCAAAGTGCTAGAATTACAGATGTGAGCCACCATGCCCAGACTCTAGTTCTTTAAAATGCACCACTGGGTTGTCAGTATGATACTAGCTATGAATCTGTTGCATATGGCTATTATTATGTGGAGTTATGTTCCTTCTATACAGTTTTCTGAGCGTTCTTATTATGAAGAGATGTTGAATTTTATCAAGTGCTTTTTCAGCATCAATCGAAATTATCATATGGGTTTTGTCCTTCATTGTGTTGATATGATGTATCACATTGGTTGATTTGCATATATTGAACCATCCTCACATCCCTGGGATAAAAAGATCATAATTATCTTTTTAGTATGTTGTAGAATTTGGTTTGCCAGTATTTAATTGAGAATTTTTACATCTATGTTCATCATATTGGCCTGTGGTTTTCTCTTTTTGGTATGTCTTAATCTGGTTTTATATGAGGGCAATACTAGCCTTGTAGAATAGCTTTGGACTTATTCCCTCCTCCTCTATTTTTCATACTGAAGGGAAAAATGAAATCCTTTCCTCTCAGATCTGGAACATGACAAGGATGCCCACTTTTACCACTGTTATTCAACATAGTACTGGAAGTCCTAGCTAGAGCAATCAGACACCAGAAAAAAATAAAAGACATTCAAACTAGAAAGGAAGAAATCAAATAATCCTTGTTTGCAGACATGATCTTATACTTGGAAAAACCTAAAGACTCAACCAAATAGGGCAGGCACAGTGACTCATGTCTGTAATCCCAGCATTTTGGGAGGCTGAGATGGGAGGATGGCTTGAGGCCCGGAGTTAGAGAGACTCCACCAAAAGGCTATTAAAAGTAATAAACAAATTCAAAATCAACAGACCAAAAACACTTGCCATTTCTATACACCAAAAGCAGACAATCTGAAAAAATAAAATAAAAAAAGTACAAAAAAAATTAAATACCTAAGAAGTAACTGAACCAAAGAAGTTAAAGATCTCTACAATGAAAACTATATAACACTGATGCAAGAAATTGAAAAGGACACAAAAATGAAAAGATAGTTCATGTTCATGGACTGGAAGAGTCACTATTGTTAAAATATCCATATTACCCAAAGCAATCTACAGATTCAATGTAATCCCATTCATACCAATGACATTCTTCACAGAAATGGAAAAAAAAATCCTAAAATGTATATGGAATCACAAAAGACCCGGAATAGCCAAAGCTATCCTGAGCAAAAAGAACAAAACTGGAGGAATCATATTACCCGACTTCAAATTATACTACAGAGCTAGAGTAACCAAATGGAACCGGCTTAAAAATACACATAGGCCAATGAAAGAGAATAGAGAACCCAGAAACAAATCCATACATCTACAGTGAACTCATTTTTCACAAAGATACCAAGAACATACATTGGGAAAAGGACAATCTCTTCAATAAATGGTTCTGGGAAAACTGGATATCCACATGCAGAAGAATGAAACTAGACTCCTATTTCTCACCATACACACACACAAAAAATCAAATCAAAATGGATTAACGACTTAAATCTAAGACCTCACACTATGAAACTACTAAAAGAAAACATCAGGGAAACTCTCCAGGACATCGGACTAAGCAAAGATTTCTTAATACCCCACAAGCACAGGTAACCAAAGCAAAACTGGACAAATGGGATCACATCAAATTAGAAAGCCTCTACAGAGCAAAGGGACCAATCAACAAATGGAAAGGCAACACACAGAATGGGAAAAAATATCTGCAAACAACCCACCTGACAAGGGATTAAGAATCAGAATATAAAAGGTGCTCAAACAAGTCTATAGGAAAAAACCTAATAATCCAATTAAAATATGGACACAAGACCTGAGTAGACATTTTCCAAAAGAAGACATATAGTTGGTAAATGGGTATATGAAAAGGTATTCAACATCAGTGATCATCAGAGGAATGCAAGTCAAAACTACAGTGAGATATCACTCACATCAGTTAAAATGGCTTTTATCCAAAAGACAGGCAATACCAAATGCTGGTGAGGATGTGGAGAAAAGGAAACCGTTGTACACTATTGGTGGGAATGTAAAATAGTACAGCCACTATGGAGAACAGTTTGGAGGTTACTCAAAACACTAAAAATAGAACTACCATAGGATCCAGCAATCCCACTGCTAGATATATACCCAAAAGAAAGGAAATCAATATATCAAAGAGATATCTGTGCTTCCAATGTATATTGCAGCACTGTTCACAATAGCCAAGATTTGGAAGCAACCTAAGTATCCATCAACATCAACATACAAAAATATAGTTAGCATAAGATCTAGTACTTGATAGCACAACAGGATGACTATAGCCAATAATATTAAATAATTGTACTTTTAAAAAATAAGAGTATAATTGGATTGTTTGTAACACAAAGGATAAATACATAAAGTGATGGATACCTCATTTACTCCGATGTGATTATTATGTATTATATGCCTGTATCAAAATCTCATGTACCCCTGTACCAGTCAGGGTTCTCTAGAGGAATAGAATAGGATATATACATATATTTATTTATATATATCTATGTGTGTGTGTATATGTGTGTATATATGTGTATGTGTGTGTGTGTGTATGTGTGTGTGTGTGTAAAGGGGAGTTTATTAAGTAGTATTAACTCACACAATCACAAGGTCCCACAACAGGATGTCTGCAAGCTGAGGAGCAAGGAAGCCAGTCCAAGTCCCAAAACTGAAGAACTTGGGAGTCTGATGATTGAGGGCAGGAAGCATCCAGCACAGGAGAAAGATATAGGCTGGGAGGCTAGGCCAGTCTAGCCTTTTCATGTTTTCTGTCTGCTTTATATCCTGGCTGTGCCGGCAGCTGATGAGATGGTGCCCACTCAGATTGGCGGTGGGTCTGCCTTTCCCAGTCCACGGATTCAAATGTTAACCTCCTTTGGCAACACCCTCATAGACATACCCCAGGATCAATACTTTGCATGCTTCAATCCAATCAAGTTGACACTCAGTATTAACCATCACATCCCCTAAATATATATACCTACTATGATCCCACGAAAATTAAAAATTAAAAAACCATATCAAATATTTTATATTTTTATCTATTAACATCGTTTTAGTTATTTTTATGCTTTTATCTAACTCTATACCAGAATTTAAAGTTGTTTGCTCACCACCATTACTATATTATAGGATTCTGTTTTTGTCCACATATTTCCCTTTACCAGAGAGTTTTTTCATATACTTTTATATTGCTATTTAGCATCCTTTCACTTCAGCTTCAAAGAATCTCTTTAGCATTTCTTACAAGGTAGATCTAGTGGTGATGAACTTCTTTGGCTTTTGTTTATCTGGGAAGGTCTTTATTTCTTCATTTTTGAAAGATGGTTTTGCCAGCTATAGTATTCTTGGCTGGCTGGGTGTATTTTTAACAACACTTGAACTGTATCACCCCACTCCCTTTTGTACTGTAATGTTTCTGCTGACAAATCTGCTGATAATCTTATGGGAGCTCCCTTGTTATATGACAAGTTGCTTTTCTCTTTCTTCTTTCAAAATTCTCTACCACTGACTTCTGGCAATTTGATTAAAATCTTTCTCAGTGTGGGCTTCTTTACCCTTTCTATGGTTTCATCCTACATGGAGTCCTTTGAGATTCTTGAATCTGGATGTCCATTTTCTTCCTCATATTTGGGATGTTTTGCACCACTCTTTATTCAAATAAGCTCTCTACTCCCTTTTCTCCTTTTGGGACTTCTATAATACGTATATTGGTCCACTCAATGGTGTGCCGTAAATCCCTTAGGCTTTACTTTTCATTTTTTTTTTTTTCTGATTTGATCAATTTAAATGAGCTGTTGAGTTTGACGATTCTTCTGCATGATTGGGTCAGCTTTTTAATCCCTCTAGTTAATTTTTCAATTCAGTTATTTCTCAGATGCAGAATTTGTATGGTTCTTTTTTTATAGTTCTGTCTTGTTGTTCATATTCTTGTTATTGCATTTTTTCTGATTTCATTTGCTTGACTATCTCTGTTCTCTCACAGCATACTAAGCTTCTTTAAGATGATCATTTTGAATTCTTTGTCAGATAATTCATTTATCTCTGTTTCTCTAGGGTCAAATTCTGGAGATTTATTTTGTTCCATTCATTGGGCCATATTTCTCTGTTTCTTCATATGCCTCATTATTTTTTTGCTGGGATTTGGGGTATCTGAAAAAACAGCCACCTCTCCCAGTCTTTATGGACTGGCTTGGTGCAGGAGAAGACCTTCACCAATCAGCTCAGCTAGAGATTCTGGGGCCTCTCAAACCTTTTCTGGGGATGAATCTTCTCTGGGCTTGTACATGGAATGTCCCAGTTAGAGAGCTCTGCCAGTTTCTTTTCAGTTGCTTGTAATCTCTCGATCCCTCTGGTGCTTGTCTGTGGCACTGCAAGTTGTCTGGCAGGGCAACAGGCTGTGGAGCTCTCGCTTGTTCTCAGCAGCCCCCAGACATCCAACATATCCTTGGTTCTCTCAGCGCTCTGAGTCAGGCAAAACAGGAATCAGTCTCTTGGGCAGTCCCCTGAAAAGCCAGAATGTTAAATGCACTTTCCACTCTTCCCATTCCTGCCCAAGGGATAAGCCAAGAACCACATGCTCTCTCCTGACTGTGCTGAGCTGTCCCGACCTCCATCCGCAGCACTGCTGAGTCTCTGATGCTGCAAAAAGCCAGTTAACTCTTTTTTCTCTGAAGCCCCCAGGCATCCAAAGTATGCCAGTTCCCAGTCAGCACTGAGTCAGGAGAAACAGAAACCAGTCCATCAGGTGACCCCCCCAAAATTCAGAATGGTGGACTTCCTTTCTTCACTTTCTACCCAGCGGAGAGTTGGGTGTTTACTACCAATCATGCCAAGCTGTGCCACCTTCAGGGAAAGGCAGGTGAAATTAAATGGCTTTTTTTTCCTCCTACTTCAATGCAGCTGTTCTTGGCTTTGAGCTTGCCTGGGGTACTGTGACTTCTAAACTGGTTTCTGTAATTCTCATACATCCTTTTGGACTGTATATTGTTGTCAGTCAGAGTCCGTGGGGGAACAAGGTCCGGGACTTTCCACTCCACCACTGTGCTGACATCAGACATTTTATGTGGAGTGGCATAAGAGACTTATGGTGAATTGGGCACCCGTTGGTATCTGGCATCTGAAGTGGGTGCAGTCTTGCGGGAATGACTCCTTAATCCATAGGGTCTGTGCTAATTCTGGGAAGGGAATGTCAGAAGGAAACTGAATTGTAGGACACCCAGCTGGTACTGAAGAATTGGTTGGTGTCAGAAGAAACCACACATACGGACACTTTTTATCTATGACAAAAATGAAAAGGCGTAAGGATGCCATCTTTAATCACAGTTACAGACTGTCTTTTCTCTAAAATTTCTTGGCACAACTTCTTTCCACATCAAACAAATGTCTGAGTTATACTGTGGGGACAAAACTTCATTTTTTAAAAATATCACTATAAAACTTTATTTTGAAATATTAATCATCTTCACTCCACAAGCTTAATATTAACCATAGCCAAATATCTGGCAAAGAATAGCTAAAAGGAGATGTAAGTAGTTACAAGAAAACATTAAATCACACCACATATTATTTCAACCTAATATTTTATGGTTTAAGAAATTGGAACAGGAATGGGGGGATTTCAAGCAGTACTCTGACAGTGGGCCCTGCGGTGGTTGTGTAATAAAATCTCCTGGCTGTAATACACTTTGCTGCTACAGCAGAACAAAACAAACAAAAGACATGGTTTATATTTCTTTTTCTCCTAAGTCCAGGAGAACAGTTAGGTGTTCAACAGTATCAGAAATCCAGGTTCTTGCCTTTAATTCCTCTGCCACCTCTGGACACTGCTCTCATCCATAGGGTGAAAGAGAGTGCACCACATCCACTAACCTCTGTGAAGGGGAAAGAGAGGCAGCAGGACACATCCAGGAAGGTGCCTGTGTTGCATCTGCTCACATGTGGTGGCCAGCACTCAGTCATGAGCCATGCAGGGTGAAAGATGCTGGGACTTCAGGCTGTGTGGCAGCCATGCACCCACTGAAACCTGCTACTGGGGGAAACCTGCAATCTGTCTCAGAAGGGCACATATTAGCCCCCAGGCTCCCTAGCAAGATGATGAACCCATCACACAGTTCTTGCTGACTACAGAAATGCACTCCAGCTCTTCTAGCTTCTATACTCTGCTAGGGTGAAGACCATGAATACAATCACAACTGTTCTAAATGTTTTCTCCTTGAGTATCATCTTGTTCATTTTATCATAGGATAAGGACCAAATAAGACCATTTATGCAAAAGCGCTTAAAACTATACAAATGCACACTTGCTAATACAATGGAAGCTCAGGAAGAATATAAGTCAGCTTCATGACTATGCTATTTATTTCTGAGTTAAGCATTAAGACTTCCTGTTTTTACCCTAAATCACAACAAATTCTGTATCACAAACTCTAATAAGTTACCTTACAGTCAGAAGAGATTTCAAAGATCCTTTAGTCTAAACTAAGGGTCAGCAAATAACGGCCTGTGTTTGTAAATAAAGTTATACTGGAACCCAGCCATGTCCGTTCATTTACATGTTGCCTACGGCTGCTTTCACCTGCAACTGCAGAGCTGAGTGGTTCTGACACCGCATGGCCCCCAAAGCCTAAAACAGTTACTATCCCTTCCTTTACAGTAAAAGTTTGCTGACTCCTGCTCTAGAGCCCTTACTTAAACAGGAAGTCTGGAGAGAGGAACTCATTTGCCCCAAAGTCCCAAAATGAGTACCAGCGCTGGGACCCAGACCTGCCTCCAGACCACTTCAGAGAGGCTTTTCTAGCACCATGCTGTCTCCCTTGTTCTTCCTGGTCTCAACCACTCAACAACAAATTATGAGTTCTGAAATGGAGAACCAGGTTCTTGTACATTTTTGACAGTGTCACAAGCCAGAAGCACGTAAGCCTCTCCCTTCTGACCCCATGTCACTGCTGGGCTCCTCAACTCTGGACAGCAGGTAACATTTCAAAGCCAGCACGTCCATCGCAGCCTCATTGGGCTGCTCCCACAGCCAGGCCACCCCAGGGAGTTCCTTGCGACTGTCAGGGCACGCCCTTCTCCTGACAACCCTAGCTCAAAACTTTCACCTGCAGCTGCTTTTCTGCCTTCATCTCCACATCCAAAGGCACCAACTCTGATCAGCACTCTTTGGCAAGCTCACCTTTTCCTACCTGTCCTGACAAATCTTCCATCTGAAACTCAGGTTCTCATTTCACAGCTGACCTCCCTGACTAGAACCCCAGATGTTTCATCGGCATCTTGCCCCCAACCCCTCCTCCTTAAACAGGTAGTCTTTGCAAAATACAACCAAGGTATTACTCAGAATTCTTCAACATTCAGCTAAGAAATGAAGCCTCCACTCCTTTATGTGATTTTCCCAGCTCTCCCCTGTACAGCCCTCCTGTGTCAGTTCAACTGCTTCATTTTCTATCCCCCTCCCCCGATCACGAAGAAAAAAGGGAAGTATATAAAGTACAGGGTAGGCAGATGTACACCGGTTCTCTTTCCTCGCAATATTCTAGCGCTTCTCACTTGCTAATTTACCGAGAACTGTTTATCTCCCATAGTAAGACTCTTTAATACAAGAAACTCTTTAATACAAAACTCAAGCATGACAAAAATTAAAAGTACACTGTCATGTTTACTGTATTGGAAATTGAGCCAAAACACAATTTTATCAGTGCTTTCAAAAGGCACTGATTGTTGAAGCCCTAGTTATTTAATATTTTAAAAAACTGGAAAATGAAGAAAAATGGTATCAGAAATTTGTCATAACCTATCAGGTAAGAGAATTCAACAAAGAATATAAACCCAGAGAAACTTGGATTCAAATTCCTACTGGTGGCTACTAACACAAATTATTTACAAGGTTGTAACTTTACACGAGTTATTTAACTTCTCTAAGATCATCGAATATAAAATACAGTTTAATCTCATTATTCACAGTAGTTACGTTGTATAAAGTTGCCACAGTCAATTAGCAAATACTGAATTATTGCTGTTAAGGGAAACACAAGGCTAGGGTTCCCGCAAGCCTCTGAATAACAACTTTTCATCAACAATGTGTGACCTTGTTTTACATGTATTTGTTTAAAGATGCCTGCTTTAATACCTGCTGTTGATTCATTCACACCGAACTCTCAGCCACCAGCCCTGTAACTCATGCCTGAGCCATCTCTAACACAGGTGCTCCCTCCGTAGGGAGTGCCACAGCTTTCTTGTGCTTGGGAACACTAGCCAGTGCTTTAGCACTACATTTGGGGGCTGTGAAAAACAGTGAAATCATACACAAGCACAAACATGTAAAAAAAGGTAGTTCTCAATAGACTGCAGGAAAGACACATGCCTCAGCTGGGAAGGAGCTCGCTGGGTGATGATGAGTGTTTGCTGCTCTGCAAGTTGTGGACGACTTTGAAGGCACTGTGAGTACTGATTTGCGGATTACAAATACATTTTAGCAAGAAGCTGAAATTGCAAATATGGAATCCACAAATAATGAATATGAACTGTAACTACTTTTTGGGCTATTGTGAGAAGCTGCAATAGCTGTAAAGCACTCACTCCAATGCCCAGCACATGGCAGGCACCAATATCATTATCCAGGATTCTATCCTCCAAACCAAGACACGCTCTGACTAAAAACGACACAACGCATTCTGAGTAAAAAGCATTCCATTCTCTGCACACAACAGCAGCCTTGATAAAAGGACTCATTATCTTTCAAACACTAGAACTAGAATATCTGCCATTTAGTTTATAACATTTTTGTACAGAATATTGTACTTCCATCTGAAAGATTAGAAAGCTACATCATGGTTTTAATATACATTTATTAATATCTTGAAAAAAGCCACACCCACAGCCCCCAAGGCCTCTCCTTAGATTCAAACTGGTCTGCGGGTTGTCCACACACTCACCTGGTTCCCAAGTCTTTGGGAGCAGCTGCACCACCCTAGCTCATGGTCCAACCATTTCTAGACAAAGCCAAGGTGAGAGCAGGCAGTCTTCCCTCACAGCAACCCCCACAGAACTCCCAAAGCAGAAACTGTGGTTCGCCTGGTTATATACAGCACCAAGACAGAACCCCAGCTAACGTGGGGTGAAGGATCAGATAAAATGAACATAAAACGACCTCCCTGCCCTGAGCAGACAGGAAAGAAAAAGAAAGTGTCCCTGGTCCGTGGACTGCATCTTGACTCACTCTGAAATAACAGGTAAAATCCTCTTGAGCTTCAGTCTTTGGCTTTTAACTCCTAAGACAAGGCTGATGAGCCCCACATGTACATCCACTCCCCAAAGGCAGACGTAAAGCCAAGTCGCCCATTCCTCCCAACAGGTGATCTTAAAAAAGCAGAAGACAGACTGCAGCGCCTCCCACCATATGGACAAGTGCCCACCAGAGGCAGGTCTGAGCGTAGGGGTGGGCCCACCCGAGGCAGGTCTGAGCGTAGGGGTGGGCCCACCCGAGGCAGGTCTGAGCGTAGGGGTGGGCCCACCCGAGGCAGGTCTGAGCGTAGGGGTGGGCCCACCCGAGGCAGGTCTGAGCGTAGGGGTGGGCCCACCCGAGGCAGGTCTCAGCGTAGGGGTGGGCCCACCCGAGGCAGGTCTGAGCGTAGGGGTGGGCCCACCCGAGGCAGGTCTCAGCGTAGGGGTGGGCCCACCCGAGGCAGGTCTCAGCGTAGGGGTGGGCCCACCCGAGGCAGGTCTCAGCGTAGGGGTGGGCCCACCCGAGGCAGGTCTCAGCGTAGGGGTGGGCCCACCCGAGGCAGGTCTCAGCGTAGGGGTGGGCCCACCCGAGGCAGGTCTGAGTGTAGGGGTGGAACCCACCAGCCCTGGCTGAGCAAGCTGGGCTCCACATTCAGTGACGTTCAGTTTTCAAGACAGTGACTGACTCACAAAGTGAAACCCACAGCCTAACTCTAATAAGAATAGCAGCTTTTAGACATTCTAAGTCACGCCACCTTAAGCCCTCGCAAAAATCAGTGAAAGTACACCTTATCAATTAGGGTTTTAAACTCTCAGGAATAAAAATTTCAACCTATTATTAACATTTACAGGTGAAGATTATACAGAGTAATATGCTAAGGCCTGAAAGGCAGATATTTAAGCCCTCATCATTCTACCCTTCAGTGGCTTACTAAAAGCACACAGCTGAGACACCTGGAATTTACCTAGCTAATTGCTTGAGGAGTTCCACAGGCCCAAGCAAGTAGAAGAATCCACCACCGTCTTTAGTGAGCTGATCTGAGTCTGGGAGAAGATTCTAGAGCTGTGCTTTCCAAATCAGTTGGCATTCACTAAAAACACTACTGAGGACCTGAAATAGGGCTAGTCAAAATGAGTTTTTAATTATTCAAATGTCAAGTTAAAAACATTCCATACTGGAAAACTTTTAAGTATGTTTGGAAGAACTCAGACAAAGCAACCTATTTTTTCACCTGTACATTTTATAAACTCTAAATACTGATCAAGTATTTCTGAAGAAAACTTGGCATACAAATTGATACATATTAATATCTTGTGCTGGTAAATGTAAAATACACATAGATATGAGAGTATGAAAAAAATGTAAAGGATCTCTAACAAATTTTATATTGATTACCTATTGATGTAATATGCTAAATATATCAAATTTTAAATATTGAATTAAAACTTTTTAATGTGGCCACCAGAAAATGTTTTGCTATGTTTCAGTGGAGGAAAGCACCACTCTGTTCCACAGGCAGGAGCTCCCCAGGCATCAGTTAAGAGGAGCCAGCTGAATCCGGAGCGCATAAGCAGCACCCAGGATCCTCCTTCCCTTCTATAATATCATAACTGACCCTTCCTGCTTCCTCTCAAGTAATCACCCACAGAGACTTGACTCAAGTGCTTCTGCTGACTAAGTATCTGACTCAGCTCATATGAGAGTCCAATGAGACTAACCCTACAAATATCTGTTTACCCAAGAAAGAATCTGCATCAAGATCAGCTCCCCTAAGGCTGGAGAACTCCTGCTCCCCGCTCCAGACTCCAGAGTTCCCACCCTGACTCAATTCTGCAGCTCCCATCAGGTGCCGTAATGTGGAAACCCCACACCAGGTACACTCCTCTCAGGGGCACTGCTGAGCCCCACGTGGGCCTGGCTCCCTTCCTGGGCTGGCTCCCTGCCTGGTCTTGGGGATACAGCAGCGAGCATTCAGCCTAGGATGAAATGGTCCTCCAGAGAGGCTTGTGATGTCCGAAGGCCTGTCGCACAAGTGAGAAGTGCTTGAATGCAGCTGTCCCAGGACCCTCCTGCCTGCACCACACCCCACTGTCCACATCGACTCGGGCAATGAGCACATTCCAGAGCAAGGGATACCAGAAAACCAAATCCTAAGTCAGTAAAAAGCATTAACTATTTCTATTATTTAATAACAAGACCTCCTTTTTCTTCTTTTAGTGTGTGTGTCTGCCAGAGAAAAATATTAAGGGCTGGATATGGATGACTTCATTTACTTTTCACTTTCTCATTTCATCCCGGGGCAGGACAGCCTGGTTTGCACATGCTGGCCATGGGGACTACGAGGTTTTTAGAAGTCTTCATTGGTCTTGTAAACAAGTAAGAATTCGCCGGGGTTTGAGAATTATGACTCCTTTAAAGTCGAATGCTAAATTAGCCTCCTATCAGTCTCACAACTACCTGAAACAAAAGAGGACATTTCCCAGAGGAGACGAGCCTAACTTCAGCTGTCACCTGACTCCAAGTTGCAAATCCTGCCTCCCTGTAAAGATAGGATAAATTTAGCAATTTTATCTTGAAAACATGAATACAATGGGTTTTATCTACTTGGTTATATAAAAGAGTAAGATTTCTTTCATCTTCACAATCTGTGCCTATGATGTGTCCCATCCTAGCTAAGTGCTCCTTCATAATAAAATTATTTTATTTCTCTTCCTATATTGTTAAGTTTTCTTGGTTGGGAAGAAGTTTTGTTTTTAAAACAAAATGTCTGCAACCTTTCACCACTGATAAAGAAAAAGCTTCTGCGGCATTGTTAAAACAGGGAGACTCCAATCAAGGCTATCTCAATAGAGGAGAGAGGTTTGGTTCAGCTCCCAACAGGCAAAGACAGCTGCGATTTGCAGCCAACCGCAAAGGGGTCTCGGGATGGGAAGTGACCAAGAGAAGACATCAAGGTTGGGAGATTCTTGCTACAGGTGGGCCAAGAACTCAGACGTCAAGGCCAGGGGATGAGGAACTCAATCAGACATCAAGGGTGAGGAGGTTCTCACTGCAGGGACTTCTACTGAGGCTGGGAAGGACAAAAGCGAGGTCCTGACTAAAGCTGGGTCAGATAGAGTCTGCTGGCAGCTGTGTAGCCTTCCCGGTCCCTCCTCCTTTGTGCCCATGTGTCAGATGGTGGCACCAACCCATATCAAGAATTTATGAACAGGGGCTAAGCACCGCCTCAATAAACACTAGTGATAGCTCTATTTATCCCAATTTTACAGCTAAAAAACAAAACTGATACTTGGCTAGGTCAAGTGGCTTAACAGAAGGCAGAGATAGGGTGTAGATTCAATCAAGGCTCACCAGAAACCAAGTCCAAATCTAAACTACCCAACTGTATTTTCATGCAAATACAGTTATCTTGACTACAGTTCCATACATTCAATGACATGGTAGTGGGACTGGGGGAGAAGTCTTTAGAACTCTTCATTAGGCTTGTGAACATCTAAGAAGCTATTGAATATAAATAAGAGGCAAATTAAAATCACATTAAGATGCAACTTTTCCCCCCATCAGATCTAAAATCTTGAAGACATGCGCATCACACCACACTGGTGAGAAACATTCGCATATGCTGCTGGTTGGAATGTAAACCAGGACCGCCTCTTTCAGAGGGCAATTTGGAGACATCCATCAAAACCACAAATGCACGCATCCTTGGACAGCTCCACTTCTAGACTTGTGAAATAACTATCCTGCAGGCCTGTAATAGAAAGAGACTAGAAATATCCCCCTGAAGGCATCAACAGGGGACTCATTTTTTAAATTTGTATTTAAAATCCTGTATATCCACGTAGGGAAATGCAATTGCTGTGGACTGAATGTTTGTGTCCCCAGAACTCACATCCCCTCATGTGATGGCATGTGCAGGTGCGTATCTAAGAGGTGATCAGGGTGAGATGGGAGTCACGAGGGTGGGGCCGGCACGATGGGATGAGTGTCCTAATATGGTGGTAAGAAGCTGGAGCTCCCTCTGCCTTGAGAGGATGTAGTGTGAAGGCAGTGGCCTCTGCAAACCAGGAAGCAGCCCCTCACCAAGAACGAAGCACCCTGATTTAAAACTTCCAGCCTCCGGAACTGGAGAAATAAATGTTTGTTGTTGAAGCTGCCCAGTTTATCCTATTCTGTTACAGTGGCCTGAATGAACTAGGATGACTGTATAACATTTAACACACAAACACAGATGAAAGAATGAGGAAGCTCTTCATGTACTGGTAAGGGCTACAACTTACTGCAAATGGGAAAAGGCAGGTGTGAAGGTGTTTACTGCAGGTTAATGTCTGCATAAGAAAACAGCTTTATTTTTAAAGAGAAATAACGGAAAACAGTAACAAAATGTTAGCTATACAAGCAGGGAGAGAAAGGCCTCTGCCTCCCCACATGCCCGCCCTCCAGCAGAACATCAGGCCTTTTCTGGATTTCAGAGCGATCGTCAACACCAGCTATTGACTTTACTCCACTTCTTTCTTCCCAGACACCACTAAAGCAAACGTCACAGAGCCTCACAGTGCCATAAAAGTGTGACTTTGTGTCATCTAAACTAAGATTCACTATTCCTTGGCTCTCCCCATCTCCAAGCATGATTTTAAAACACCTGAAACAGTCCTTGATGTCTTTTTTCTTTGCAATGTCTACAGAATATGTCTAAGCCTTTTAAATTTGTAAGTGAAAATATGTCAAAAATTCTGAGTTTTGTTTAGAAAGCCATTAGTTAAGCCTAGCCAAATCCCTATGCAATCCAGTTTAGAGGCAACTGATGAACTCTTCTACACTGTCCATGTTAGACCCATCTAAACCATCCATGTTGAACAGATCTCTGCACTTCTTTTCTCTACTATTTGCATAAAACTTTGAGGGCAGAGGTTAGAAGACGGCTCAGCAACCTTTATATCCACCATAAGAGGCCCAATGAAATAAATTTTGTCACAGAAATTTAATATCATTTAGTATCACACAGCCTTAAAATGGATTTTTTCCAGCTAGCAGTACTGAAATGGGAAGCACTCCATGAGACACATATTATGAAGGGAACTCAAGGTACAGAAAAATGTGAACAGTGAGACAGCAAATCTTTGTTTCTGAACACACACTTATGTATCTGCATAAATGTTTCATAGACAGATATACAAAAGAGCTTAACAATGTTTCCCATTAGAAACTTTGAAGAAGTTAAGACCTGACAATCTCAAGAAATATTTTACCACATGCATTAGCAGTTTTTCTTCAAGTAACATTAGATTCATTAAAACTTGCGTCTTTCTGTTGAAGGATTGCAATGAATGATTCTCCTTATAAACCTTGCGGTTATATGTTAATACAAAATAGATGTGTATTTATGACCAAAAAAAAGGGCCCATAGCCTAAAAAGATTCTCAGAGAAGTTTATTTTCTAAAATGTTAAAATTATTTTAGTAATAGTTAAGTGTCCCATAAATCTAAGTAATTTTGAATGCTTCACATTTCAAATTTATTGGAACCTAATATTATCTACTTTTTCACGTAAAAAAAAAAAAAAAAGGTGTGTAACCTGATGTTCGAGAAAGGCAACAGGACAGATATGATTGCAAACTGAATGCCTTTCTAGAATCAAGCAGAATGTGCTCTCAACCTGCACGTTTAACATCACACTGACTGACAGATTTGGAGGGTAGGACAAAAGACTAAGAATGAAACAGAATTGAGAACTTCTAACATGACAGTGAATTTAACAGATTCATTAAATCCTATTTGCATATTAATTCCTACTTCTCTCAACTTTAAAATTTTGTAGGCAGAAGTTTTATGACTTTTCATGAATTTCAAATTTTAATTCTAATTTAATTCTAACATCTTAATTCTAAGTTAGCTTTGCAATAAAGATCAGTCCTCTTGAAGAAATTAAATTTAGAATAAGACTAATCTGTCATAACTAACACAAATTTTCTCTATTTTTATATAGCAATGTTTTTTAACACAAACTTTGGATAACCTTAATAACCACAGTCAAAATTCACAACTAGCACATAACTGGGAAAACCTTGGGTACAGTGATGGCTTTTTCAATATAATACCAAAGGCACATCCATCAAAGAAATAATTCATAGTGAAGCTTCATTAAAATTAAAAACTTCTGCTCTGAAAAAGACACTGTCAAGAGAATGTGAAGCCACAGACTGGGAGAAAATCTTTATAAAACACATACATATAAAGGACTAGTATCCAAAACATACAAAGAACTCTTAAAACTCAACAATGAGAAATCAAACCACCTAATTAAAAAATGTGGAGAAAGATCTAAACAGACACCTCACCAAAAAACGGACACAGATGACAAGTATGCGTCTGAAAAGATGCTCATGTCATTTATCATCAGGGAATCGCAATTCAAGACAAAGAGAAACCACCACACACCTACTAGGATGGACAAAATCTAGATACTGACAGCACCAAATGCTGGCAAGGAGGTGGAGCGAAAGGAAATCTCATTCATTGTCCATGGGAGTGCAAACTGGTGCAGCCACTTTGGAAGACGGTTTGGCGGTTTCTTATAAAACTAAACACTCTCACCATGCAATCCAGCAATCAGGCTCCTAGGTATTTACCCAAGTAAGTTGGAAACTTAAATTCACACAAAAACCTGCACCTGATGTTTACAGCTGGTCTATGAATAAACTGATGTTTATTCATAATTGCCAAAACGTGAAAGCAACCAACATGCCCTCCAAAGGGTGAAGGGATAAACTGTGGTACACCCAAACAGTGGAATACTATTCAGTGCTAAAAAGAAATGAGCTACAAGCCGTGAAAAGAAATGCAGGAACCTTAAATGCATCTTTCTAAGTGAGAGAAACCTACCTGAAAAAGCTACACACTGTGAATGCAACCAAATGACATTCTGGAAAACTATGGCGACAGTACAAAGATCAATGTTTGCCAGGGGTTCCGGGGAAGGAGGGTGCACAGAGGGTCTCTAAGGCAGCAAAACTCCTGTGTGTGACACTACAATGGTGGGCAAACGTCAGTACACATTTGTCCAAACCACAGAATGCACAACGAGTGAGCCCTCTCAGGTGAGGACCATGAGCCAGTGTAGGTCCACAGATTGTAACAAACACACCATTCTGTGGGGGTGATGACAGTGGGGGGCTGGGGATCCATGAGAACTCTCTGTACTTTCTCCTCAAATTTGCTGGGCACCTAAAACTGGATACCTGAAAAAAACATTTAAAGTTTCTTCCCCCCAAAACCAACACACACTTCAGACGTACAGATAACAGCCCAGGCGCGGTGGCTCACGCCTGTAATCCCAGCACTTTAGAAGGCCGAGGAGGGCAGATCACCTGAGGTCGTGAGTTCGAGACCAGCCTGACCAACATGGACAACTCTGTCTCTACTAAAAATACAAAATTAGCCAGGCGTGGTGACACATGCTTGTAATCCCAGCTACTCAAGAGGCTGAGGCAGGAGAATCACTTGAACCCGGGAGGTTGCAGTGAGCTGAGATCACGCCACTGCACCCCACCCTGGGCGACAAGAGCGAAACTTCATCTCAAAAAAAAAAAAAAAAAAAGTATAGATGACAATTGTGTAAAGAGAAAATCAGAAAAGGAGCTTTAACGAAGGCACTGCCAGCAATTGAATCTAGCTGGAGGATACGAGGAAGAATCTCCTATTCTTCTGCTTTTCTGCATGTTAGAAATTTTTCAAAATAAGAACTTAAGGCCAGGCGTGGTGACTCACGCCTGTGATCCTAGTACTTTGGGAGGCTGAGGCGGGCGGATCACGTGAGCCCAGGAGTTTCAGATCTGCCTGGACAACATAGCAAGACCCCATTTCCACAAAAACGGTTTTTTAAAATTAGCCAGGTGAGGTGGTGCGCACTTGTAGTCCCAGCTACTACAGAGGCTGAGGGAGGAGAATAGCTTGAGCCCAGGCAGGTTGAGGCCGTAGTGAGCCGAGATTGCGCCACTGCACTCCAGCCTAGTAAACGGGGCAAGACCCTGTCTCAAAATAAAAAATAAAAACTTAAGGAAAAAAAGTGGGTTTCAGGATTCATTAGGAAAAATGGGAGAACATAGGAAGACTCAGTTTAAAATTCTCAAGGCTCTATCCAGAAACAATAATATGGCTCATCTTTGACCAACATTAGTTGTTTGTAGCTTCTGCAGTTAACTCTGTAGCCACATATAAATTCTCATCATTACATTCAAGAAGAGAGCTGTTTAGAGTAACTATAACATTCTGAAGTTAAAAAAAAAAAAGGCACGTAAGCACTAACGCTACCTAAAAGAAATTTCTCAGACAAGTTCAGATCGTAACCATATTTAAGCGCTTAACATAATCGGCTCCATTTTCCATAAGTTAGGAATGGAATTTAACGTTCATAGGAAATGTCTATCAAGAAGAAACAACTCCAGACCCTAAGAGAAACTCTTCTGCTCAGAAACTATTTCCAAGTCCTCGGAAGACAGGTACAAATCCTTAGCTTCCATTCGGCCTTAACAGCATCAGGAGGAAGTTGCCACACGTTTAACAGAAAGAAATATTTTATGATCCAGAATGCTGGATTTCTGACCTAAATTTCATTGTACATGAAAAAGAGCACTGCAGTGGAAAAAGGGAGGAGGGGGGAGGGGGTGGGGGAGGGCACGTCTAAGGCACACAGGGCCCACCTGGGAGCCCTTTCAATTACAAAATTCTAGACATACCAAACATATCTCTACACTCGTCAGGTAAAGGCCTTTCAGTTTTCAGTACAAAGGACTTCTGCCGGCTTCCTTCAGAAAAATCAAGGATTTAAGAAAATACTTGTCATGCAAACAAACATTTAGCCCACTTAACATTGAGCTATGGTCGTCCAAAGCTGCTTAGTGTCCGCGAGGAGGCCGTCCGGATGCGCGATGATTCAGGCCTTCTCCGCCAGCTCCACCCGGGACGCGAGCACCCGGCGTGGACCTCTGCGTCCCGGGCCCACGACGCCCGCGCCGCGGGGTGCGCGCCCTGCGTCCCCGCTCTCCTGGGACTGCGCCCCGAGTAACACGTGTAGGGGGCAATGGGCCCCTGCAAGCGGCGAAAACGCCGGCAGCCCTGGCCAGTTAAGCGGGGAGTGGGTCCACGCGGACCACAGCGGCAACTCAGCCCAGGACCAGCCTCGGGTCAAGTTCTCCGACTCCGCACTCGGGCACCTAGCGGGCCGCGCCCCGGAGCTACGCGGCCCCAACCTCACCTGGCCCGCCCAAACTGTGCCCCCAACTACCCGCACCTCCACCTGCGCGCCGCCCACCCTCGCCCTCCACCTGCGCGTCCCCGGCCTACTAGCACTCCCCACCTGCGCACCCCCTCACCTGCGCCTGGGCGGCGGCGGCGGCGGCCGGTGGCGGCCCCCCACGCAGGCCGTCCTCCTCCTCGGGGGGCTCGTCCAGCAGCACTCGGCCCCGGCCCAGCTTCCACATGGTCAGGCGGGCTCCGGCGTCCCTCCGTCCGTGCGTCAGGCTGTGGGTCCGCGTCCCTCCCGGCCGCCGGACGCTCTGCCTGCGGCTCCTGCGGGACGCGGGCCCAGTGGGCCGGGCGGGGCTAGGCGGGGGCGGGGCACCCCCAGAACTAGGCCCGCCCCCTCCCCACCAGGCCCGCCCCAAACCCTCCCCAGGACCCGGCCCGCCCCCAAACCATCCCCAGAACCAGGCCCGCTCCAAGCCCTCCTCAGGACCAGGCCCGCCCCAAACCCTTCCGAAGACCAGACCCGCCCCCAAACCTTCCCCAGGACCAGACCCACCCCCAAATTCGACGGGGCTCCGAATCCCATCCCCCACAGAAAGGTCAACCCCGGCCCCCTCCTCCCAGTGTGGTCCCCGCCACCGCCCCGGCGAGACCCTCGCCCTTCACTGTTCTACTGAACGACGTCCTCACCCCAGGCTACCCCGTCACCTGGTCCCCCCACCTTGACCCCCACCTACCCGCCCCTAGCTGCTTCCTCACCCGGAAACGCCCCCATCCTGAGCCCCCACCGAGCCCCTAGCCCTGCCCTATCCCCGGTTCCCTGGGTCCTCCTCTACCCCCGAGCCCCCACCCGGCCCACGCAAATTCCCCTCTCCCGGTTCTCTCCTTCTCCCCCGCCGACCCCCACTTACTCCTGGGCTGCCCCCTCCCCCCACCCGCTCCCCGACCCTGGCCGGAGGGCGTGGCCACGTCCGCTCGGGTCACCAAGGCAACGGCCGGGAGCGCAGTGCGCATGCGCGCCGCTGGCGCTCAGGCAGCGGCAAGGCTGAGGGGAAGGTGGAGGGCGCGCAGTCCGCGGAGCGGCGCCTGTACCCCAGCGCTTCAGGGCATCCCTCGGGGCCTCGGCGCCGGGCATCCGGGACTCGTCCTCTCCGTCGCCCGAGGTCGCGGGATAGTGGGGGCGCCGGGAGGAAGCCTCGCCCAGCCTTGGTGGGCGGTGGGGCCGCTGGGGCCTGGGGCGCCGCGGGCTCGGCCCGGACTGACGGCGGTGGGGGGCGGGGATGGGGCCGTGGTGCCGGGCCGCGCAGAACCCCTGGGACCCCCGCGGCGCCCAGGTTGGGGCGCAGGGCCCGGAGAACGTTTTCCCGCGTGGCTATGGCTTTGTCAGAATCAGGAGCGGGAGAGGCGCCCACAGATTCCTGAGGGCAGAACCGCCTGGTTCCCAGGCCGAAAGGAGCCGGCGAGGCGACCCCCGATCCCGGGACGGAGCCGCGGGAACGGGGGATTCTGGGCGTCCGCTCCCGCCCAGCAAATTAATTTTTCCCGCGACGCGCTTCGTATCGCTTCTTTCTCACACCAAATATGTATTCATGTGTTCAGTCATGTAAAAGCGCATTTTGAAGGAGGATCCAGAACTATGAGCTCCCTTGAAAACTGCAAGCTTCGTAACTTTACGACTCTTAAAAAAATGAAATGTACATTTTGAGTTTCCCAGAAGTGATGAGCAGCAAAGCTTTTAAGATGGAAGGGGCTCTGAATTGTCTTTGGGAGATGCCTGCCAGGATCCCGGAGAACCGAGGGGGTGGCGCCCGTGCCCAAGGCCTGGGGGGACCTGGGGCCCTGGCGCGGGACGCACAGGGAGGGCGGGGGCTGGGCCTGGCAGGAGCCCCCAGCCGAGTGGGAAGAGCCAGATAATAACCTAACGATACTAACCTAACTATACCGTCACCCAGAGAGGAGGGCAGCACCCCTCCCACATCCCTCCCTCCCCCGGTGACCGCTAAACCTACCGGCCACAAACATCACGAAATAGAATTAAACACTGGCGCCTACTAAGGACCACTCCACCCAGTACAAACTAAATTTGAGAGTTCCTCTTCACGCAAATAATAAGAATGTTAAAAATGTATATATGCTCCTTTTCAAACAAGGCCTAATAGGCCTGGCCTCCTGGGCTAGGGGGCTTAGAAAATTGCAAATGCAAGATGGCATGGTGTGGCTCCGGGGTGCTGTCAAAATAAGCACATCGCAAGCACAAACTGATGAAAGGCAAAAACTATCAAACAGAGGTTGCAAAACAAAGTCAGGATCCAAACACAGCCCATATAAAGACGCTACAAATAAAACACAGAAAACCAACTCAGAACACTTGGACAAATAACACAAATCCCCCTGGCTAATGCGAAGGAACACAGGGCTTATGCCCAGACAGCTGGCTTCCTCTCAGTCTAGCAACATCCACTCCATGAATTGTCATTAAACTGTAATCCCCTGCAAATCTATGACAATCTGGAAGAAGGTGAGGCTTGCTAAATAAAAAAGCTAACTTACTGAATATTTTAGACATTTAGTTTTCTTCTGAAGAAGAGCACAGCTGGTCAGGATATCTACAACCTAAAGGCCTGGCACAAATGAGAGGGAAGGGGGTTGGGTGGGAGAAGCCGGTGAAACGGCTGTTACGGAGCAGCAGGCATTTCTGGAATTTTGAGAAGAACTTTCCCGAGTACTATGAATTTGACTCAGTTCATTCATTAGCTCCTCTATGAGTTTTATATAATTAAGTCATGCTATTGTTAAGGTCCATAAGAGGCATACTTTACACAATCCAGTGTCATAAAAATACAATTGTTACCACTAAAAATCCATTTTGGGATCGAGAAAGTCATGGTTAAACAACCTTTTCATCTGCTGAGGCCTCAGTTGAAGGAAGCTATTCATTTTAAACTGAATTGCCCTTATTGGCTAATTTGGCCACTGAAAATTCACTGGTACAGGAACTCTAATTTTTTACTAAGTAAAGATCAAGCGTGTCATCTCTCTCTGAATTCAAAATGCATAAGGCTCAATTTAGTGAGATTTTGCTCTGGCAAACTTAATTTTAAATAGGAGTGGGGTTTGGGGTGCCATATAGAACTTTCTAGCAACCAAAGCTGTTTAAAAACTACAAGTTTCTTATCCATGGAGGTGATTCGGCAGAGGCTGGATCTTAAGACAGTTGTACCCTCAGTCCTCTGACTTTTTTAAAAAATGGATACATAATATTTTACATATTTGGGGGTACATTTGATATATTGTTACAAGCATGGAATGTGTAATGATCAAGTTAGGATATTTGGGGTATATATCAACTTGGGTATTTTTCAATTCTATGTGTTGGTAATATTTCAGGTTTTCCTTTCTAGCTATTTTGGACTATACAATGCATTGTTACTAACTATAGCTACACTACTCTCCTATCAAACATTGCCTTCTAACTGCATGTTTGTACTCATTAACCAACCTGACTTTACTTCTCCCCCAACATACACACCTTCCCAGCATCTGGTAACTACCATTCTATTCTCTACCTCCAGGATATCAGGATTTTTTTTTAGCGCTCACATATGAGTGAGAACGTGTGATATTTGTCTATGTCTGGCTTATTTCACTTAACATAATGATCTCCAGTTCCATCCATGTTGCTGCAAATGACAGGATATGATTCCTTTTTATGACCAAATACTATTCCATTCTGTATATGCACCACATTTTCTTCATCCATTCATCTGTTGATGGACACTTAGGTTGACTCCATATCTTTACTATTGTGATTAATGCTTCAATAAACATGGGTATGCAAATATCCCTTTGATATAACAATTTTCTTTCCTTTGGATAAATATCCAATAGTGGGATTGCTGGATCATATGGTAGCTTATTTTTAGTGGGTTTTTTTTTTTTTTTTTGAGAAATCTCTATGGCTGTACTAATTTATATTCTCACCAACAGTGTATAAGCTCCCTTTTCTCCACATCCATGCCAGCATCTGTTATTTCTTGTCTATTTTTTTCTTTTCTTTTTTTTTTTTAGACGGAGTCTCTCTCTGTCACCCAGGCTGGAGTGCAGTGGCACGATCTCGGCTCACTGCAACCTCCGCCTCCCGAGTTCAAGCGATTCTCCTGCCTCAGCCTCCCGAGTAGCTGGGACTACTGGCGCGTGCCACCATGCCCGGCTAATTTTTTGTATTTTTAGTAGAGACGGGGTTTCACCGTGTTAGCCAGGATGGTCTCTATCTCCTGACCTCGTGATCTGGCCACCTCGGCCTCCCAAAGTGCTAGGATTACAGGCGTGAGCCACCACACCCGGCCTATTTCTTGTCTTTTTAGTAATAGCCATTATAACTGGAGTAAGATGATATTTCATTGTGGTTTTGATTTGCATTTCCCAGATAATTAGTGACGTTGAGCATTTTTTCATATACTTGTTGGCCGTTTGTAAGTATGTCTTCTTTTGAGAAATGTCTATTCATGTCCTTTGCCTACTTTCTAATGGGATGGTTATTATTTTTTTACTGTTTAGTTGTTTTAGTTCCTTCTATGTTCTGGATATTAGTTCCTTGTCAGACGAATTGTTTGTAATATTTTCTACCATTCAACGCGTTCTCTCTTCACTCTGTTAATCGTTCCTTTTGCTGTGCAGGAGCATTTTTGGTTTGGTACCACTTGCCTATTTGTGATTTTATTGCCTGTGCCATTGAGGTCTTAGCCATAAAATCTTTGCCTAGACCAATGTCCTGAAGTGTTTTTTCTGCATTTTCTTCTAGGAGTTTTATAGTTTCAGGTCTTACATTTAAGTCTTTATCCATTTGAGTTGATCTTTGTATTTTGGGAGAAATAGGAGTCCAGTTTCAATTTTCTGCATATGAATATCCAGTTTTCTTAGCACCATTTATTGAAGAGCATGTCCATTCCCCGATGTCTGTTCTTGGTGCCTTTATCAAAAATAATTTGGCTGTAAATACAAAGATTTATTTCTGGGCTCTTTATTTTGTTCCATTGGTGTTTGTGTCTGTTTTTATACCAATTCCATGCTATTTTGATTACTATAGCCTTGTAATATATTTTGAAGGTAGGTAGTGTGATGACTCCTGATTTATTCTTTTTTACTCAGGATTGCTTTGGCTGTTGCGGCTCTCTTTTGGTTCCATATGAATTTTAGGATTTTTTCCTGTGAAAATTATATTGATATTTTGATATGGTTTTCATTGAATCTGTAGATTTCTTTGGACAGTATGGTCATTTTAACAATATTAATTCTTCCAATTCATGAACATGGGATGTCCTTCCATTTGTTTGTGTCCTCTTCAATTTCTTTTATCGGTGTATTGTAGCTTTCCTTGTAGAGGTATTTCACCTCCTTGGTTAAACTTATTCCTAGCATTGTTTTATTTATTTGTTTGTTTGTTGCAGCTATTGCAAATAGGATTGCCTTTTTTATTTCTTTCTCAGCTATTTCATTATTGGTATATAGAAATACTACTGACTTTTGTATGTTCATTTTGTATTCTGCAGTATAACTGCATTTATCAGATCTAAGAGTATTTTGGTTTTTCTTTAGTTTTTTCTAATGTAAGATCAAGTTATGATCTTTAGGTTTTTCTAATATAAGATCATGTTATGTGCAAAGAGTGACAATTTGACTTCCTCTTTTCCAATTTCGATGCATTTTATTTCTTTCTCTTGCCTGATTGCTCTGGTTAGGACTTTCAGTACTATCTTAAACAGGAATGGTAGATGTGGTTATTCTTGTCTTGTTCCAATTCTTAAGGGAAAGGCTTTCTGTTTTCCTAATTCACTATGATGGTAGCTGTGGGTTTGTCACATGGCCTTTAATGTATTGAGGTATATTATTTCAATGCCTAATTTGTTGAGAGTTTTTATCACAAAGGGATGTTAAATTTTATCAAATGTTTTTTCTCCATCTATTTTCATATAGTTTTTGTCCTTCATTCTGTTGATGTAATGTATCACCTTTACTGGTTTATGTATGTTAAGCCATTCTTGCATCTCTGAGATCAATTCCACTTGATTATGGTGTATCATCTTTTTAATATGCTGTTGGATACATTTTGATAGTATTTTGTTGAGGAGTTTTGCATCTATGTTTATCAAGGATATTGACCTGTAGTTTTCTTTTTCTGTTGCATCCTTGTCTGGTTTTGGTATCAGAATAATGCTGGCTTCATAGGAAGAGTCAGGGAGAATTCCTTCCTCTTTAATTTTTTGGAATCACTTGAGGAGAATTTGTGTTAATTCTTCTTCGTAAGTTTGGTAGAATTTGGCAGTAAAGCCATCCAGTTCTAGACTATTCTTTGTGGGGAGACATTTTATTACTGATCCAATCTCATTATTGGTCTGTTAGGATTTTCTATTTCTTCCTGATTCAATGTTGGTAGCTTGTATGTGTCCAGAAATTTATCCATTTCTTCTAGGTTTTCCAGATTGTTAATATATAGTGGTTCATAAGGGCCTCTAATTATCTTACGAATTTCTGTGGTATCAATTGTAATGCCTACTTTTTCATTTCTGATTATATTTGGATCTTCTCTCTTTTTTTCTTGTTTAGTATAGCTAGCAGTTTATCAATTTTGCTCATCTTTTCAAAAAAACACCTTTTTCTTTTGTTGTTCCTTTCTATCTTTTTAAAGTCTCCATTTGATTTTGTTCTGCTCTGATCTTTATTATTTATTTCCTTCTTCCAATTTTGGGTTTGGTTTTTTTGTTAGTTTTCTAGTACGTTGAGTTGCATCATTACACTGTTTATTTGAAATACTTCTACTTTTTTTTCTTTTTTTTTTTCGAGACAGGGTCCCACTCTGTCACCCAGGCTGGAGTGCAATGGCATGATCACAGCTCACTGCAGCCTCAAACTCCTATGCTCAAGTGGTCCTCCCATCTCAGTCTCCCAAGTAGCTGGGACTACAGGTATGCACCACCACACTCAGCTAATTTTTTTTTTTTCGGAGATGGAGTCTTGCTCTATTGTCCAGGCTGCAGTGCAGTGGTTTGATATCAGCTCACTGCCCCCTCTGCTTCCTGGGTTCAAGAGATTCTCCTGCCTTAGCCTCCCAAGTAGCTGGTATTACAGGCACCTGCCACCAGGCCTGGCTTTTTAATTTGTTTCTTTATTTTTATTTTTAGTAGAGACGGGATTTCACCATGTTGGCCAGGGTGGTCTCGAACTCCTGACCTCAAGTGATCCTCTTGCCTCAGTTTTCCAAAGTGCTGGGATTACAGGCGTGAGCCACTTTGCCCAGCCCACTCAACTAATTTTTTTTACTTTTTTTGTAGAGATGAGGTCTCACTGTGCTACCCAGGTGGCCTCATTCCTGTCCTCAGCAATCCTCCCACCTCAGCCTCCCAAAGTGCTGGGATTACAGGAATAAGCCACCATGCCTAGCCTTTCTACTTTTTTGATGTAAGTATTTATAGCTGTAAACTTCCTTCTTAGCACTGGTTTTTTGTTATCCCATAGGCTTTGATATGTTGTGTTTTGATTTTCATTTATTTCAAAACATTTTTTTATTTTCTTCTTAATTTCGTCCTTGACTCAGTGGTCATTCAGATGCATGTGGCTTAATTTCTATGTATTTGTACAGTTTTCAAAGTTCTTCTTGTTATTGATTTATAGTTTTACTTCACTGTGGTCTGAGAAGATATTTGGTATGATTTTGATTTTTAAAAATTTGTCGAGACTTGTTTTGTATCCCGACATATGGTCTATTCTGGAGAATGTTCCATGTGCTGATGAGAAGAATGTATATTCTGTAGTTGTTGGGTGAAATGTTCTCTAAATGTCAGTTTGGTCTATTTGGTCTAAAGTACAGTTTAAACCCCCATGCTTCTTTGCTGATTTTCTGTGTAGATGATTTGCCTAATGCTGAGAGTGGGGTGTTGCAGTTTTCACCTATTATCGTATTGGAGTCTTGCTCTCCCTGGAGATCTAATATTTGCTTTATTTATCTAGGTGCTATGGTGTTTGGTGCATATATGTTTAGAATTGTTATATCCTCTTGCTGAATTAATCCCTTTATCATTATATAATGACCTTCTTTGTCTTTTTTTTACTATGTTTCACTTAGTCTGTTTTATCTGATATAAGTATAACTACTCCTGCTTACCTTTGGTTTCCATTTGCATGGAATATCTTTTTCCATCCCTTTGCTTTCAGACTATATGTGTCTCACTTTACAAGTGAGGTGACTTTCTTGTACACAGTACATACTTAGGTCATATTTTTGTTCGTTTGTTTCAACAGTTGTCTATTGTGCACTTAAAGGTCATTTTTAAATCCACGCAACTTACGTGTATATTTTATGTGAAAAGTTTAATCCATTACATTGAAGGTAATTATTGATATATGAAGCCTTATCTTTGTCATTTCATTAATTGATTTCTGGTTGTTTTGTATATCCTTTGTTCTTTTCTTTTTGTCTTATTGTTTGTCACTGTGGTTTTGTGGTTTCCTGTAGTGGTAACATTTGATTCCTTTCTCTTCCTTATTTGAATATTGGTTCTACCAGTGGGTTTTATACTTCCATGTGTTTTCATGATGGCAGGTATTGTCCTTTTACTTTGAGATGTAGGCCTCTGATATGGTTTGGCTCTGTGTCCCCACCCAAATCTCATCTTGTAGCTCCCATAATTCCAACATGTTGTGGGAGGGAGCTGGTGGGAGATAATTGAATCATGGGGATGAGTCTTTCTCGTGCTGTTCTCATGATAGTGGTAAGTCTCATGAGATCTGATGGGTTTAAATACAGGAGTTTTCCTGCACAAACTCTCTTTCTCTGCCTGCTGCCATCCATGTAAGACATGACTTTCTCCTCCTTGCCTTCCACTATGATTCTGAGGCTTCCCCAGCCACGTGGAACTGTAAGTCCATTAAGCCTCTTTCTTTTGTAAATTGCCCTGTCTCGGGTATGCCTTTATCAGCAGCATGAAAACAGACTAATACAGCCTCCCTTAAGTATTTCTTTTAGGGCCAGTCTAGTGGTGATTACTTCCTTCTGCTTTTGTTTATCTGGGAAAGACTTTATTTCTCCTTCATCTATGAACTATAACTCTGCTGAGTACAGTATCCTTGACTAACATTTTTTCTTTCAGCACAGTGACTATATTGTCCAATTATCTCCTGACCTGTAAGGTTTCTGCTGAGAAATATGCTGTTAGTCTGATGGAGTTTCCCTTATAAGTGACAAGATGCTTTTCTCTTTCTGTTTTTAGAATTCTGTTTTTGCCTTTGACCTTTGACAGTCTGACTATAAGGTGCTATGGAGACCTTTCTGAATTGTATCCATTTGGGGATCTCTGAGCTTCCTGTGTCTGAATATCTAAACCTCTTGTTAGAGTTGGGAAATTTTTAGCTGTTATTTTGTTTAAAAGTTTTCTATCCCTTTTATTTGCTTTTTACCCTCATGCACACTGAAAATTTGAATATTTGGTCACTTTGTGGAGTGCCATTTGTCATGTAGTCTTTATTCATTCCTTTTTATTCTTTTGTTTTAATATTTGTCTGACTGGGTTATTTCAAAGGATCTGTCTTCATGTTCTGAAATTTTTTTCTTCTGCTTGATCTATTGGGGAAGCTTTCAAATACATATTTAATACATATTTTTTTCATTCAATAAGTTCTTCAGTTTTAGAATTTCTATTAGGTTGGTACAAAAGTAATTGTGGTTTTGGCATTGTTGGAATTTGCCATTTGATATTGGAATACAGTCTTAAATAAATGTGGTTATGTTATACATCATTTTAACGTACACCGCTTTATGTTTTTTGCTAATGACACTACTTGCTGTTTGTTTTATATTTATTTAGACTATGGAAATGATGTTAGACAAAAAGCAAATTTGAGTGATTTTCTTATTTGATTTCAAAATGCGCCATAAAGCAGTGGAGACAACTCACAACATCAATAACACATTTGGCCAAGGAACTGCTGATGAATGTACAGTGCAATGGTGGTTCAAGAAGTTTTGCAAAGGAGACAAGAGCCTTGAAGATGAGGAGCACAGTGGCTGGCCATCAGAAGTTGACAACCACCAGTTGGGAGCAATCATTAAAGCTTATCCACTTACAAGTACACGAGAAGTTGCCAAAGAACTCAACATCGACCATTCTGTGGTCATTCAGCATTTGAAGCAAATTGGAAGGGTGAAAAAGCTCAATAAGTGTGAGTGCTCATGAGCTGAGTGAAAATTTTAAAAAATCGTCATCTTGAAGTGTCATCTTCTCTTATTCTATGCAACAACAATGAACCATTTCTCGTTTGGATTGTGACGTGCAATGAAAACTGGATTTTATATGACAACCAGCGATGACTAGCTTAGTGGTTGGGCTGAGAAGCAGCTTCAAAGCACTTCCCAAAGCTAAACTTGCACCAAAAATAAAGGTCATGGTCACTGTTTGGTGGTCTGCTGCTGGTCTAATCCACTACAGCTATCTGAATCCTAGCAAAACCATTACACCTGAGAATTATGCTCAGCAAATCAATGAGATGCACTGAAAACTGCAATGCCTTCACCTAGCATTGGTCAGCAGAAGGGCTCAATTCTTCTCCATAACAACGCCTGACTGCACATTGCACAACTGCTTCAAAAGTTGAACGAATTGGGCTACGAAGTTTTTCCTCATCTGCCATATTCACCTGACCTCTTGCCAATCGACTACCACTTCTTCAAGCACCTTGACAACTTTTTCTGGGAAAATGCCTCCACAACCCGCAGGATGCAGAAAATGCTTTCCAAGAGTTCATCAAATCCCAAAGCACAGAGTTTTACACTACCGGAATAAACAACCTTATTTCTCATTGGCTGAAATGTGTTGATTGTAATGGTTCCTGTTTTGATTAATAAAGATGTGTTTGAGCCTAGTTTTAATGATTTAACATTCATGGTCCAAAACTGCAATTACTTTTGCACCAAACTAATACTTGGTTCTTTTTTATGATATCTATCTTTGGTAAATTACTCATTTATATTCTAAACTGTTTTTCTGATTTATTTGTTTATCTGTGTTCTCTTGTATCTTGCTGAACTTCTTTAATATCATTATTTTGAATTTTTTTCCAGGATTTTACAGCTTTTTTTTCATTGCTGGAAAATTATTATATTCCTTTAGAGGTGTCATATTTCCTTGCTTTTTTATGTTTCTTGCATCCTCATGTTTGTATCTGTGTATCTGGTATAACAGTTGCTTTTTCCAATTTTTTAAATTGATTTTTGTAGGATAGGATTTTTTCTGAAGATGTATCTATGCTTTTGGTTGGGTAGGGCACTTTGGCTTTGATTCTGGATGCATGCAGTGGTCTAGTCTCCATATGATTTCTTTGGCTATAAATAGTGTCAGTGGTATCTGTGATTTCCTCAGTGGCTTAGGGTGCAATTGTTAGTGGAGGCTGTGGTAGAGTTTTGCTGGAGACAGGGACACCAGGTCAGCCAGTCCTCAGGCCCCAGTGGTGGCAGCAGCAGGTCAGGCATGCCTGTCCTTGCCAGGGCACCTTCTGCTGGCACTGATGTTAGCCGGTCTATGTGAGCCAATTCTTTGTCCTCCAGGTGGCTTGCTTAGGTGCCAGTGGTGACAGTGGTGGGCCAGGGGAGTGGGTAGGTCCTTGGGCCCCTGGTAGCAAGCATGACATGGGCAATGGCAGTAGTAGTGGAGGGACAACCCTCTGGTTCCCACGTGGTGGTAGCCCCAATGGGCTAGGTGGGCCAGTCCCCTCCTCTCAGACTTTGAAATCAATGAGGTGGATTATGTTTTGCCATGGTACTCATTCCTCAGACACCTATGGAGCACGGAGGGCATGAGTGTCCAACAGAGTCTGTGCTCCCTACACCTAGTGGTTATATTCACCAAGTTAAAGTGAGACTCACATAGAAACTTCCACTCCCCTGAAAGTGGTTTTTATTAATATCAAGGAAACAATCAATAATATCTGGACAGTTCAGGTAACCTGTGAACTTTAAGATCAATATGGCCTTAAAAATCAAACTTCATATCCTGATACATTAAAATTTATATTTGTATCTACCCAAATTTCTCTCTGCACTACCTGAAACTGTAAGAGTATGTTAATATAACATTCTATACCCTTGCCTACCTTCTGTAAACCTTCTCATATACATTCTTCTATGACTATACCATGTCTGCTGTAGTGTAAGAACAAAGTATTTGCCAAATAAATATTCACTAATTGATCAATTCTCTTCAGTGAACAGTATTAACAAAATAAAAATAAAAGTTACATCTAATATTGACTGCTTTCTCTATGCCAGGCATTTGTTAGTATGTTATATACATTATCATATTTAATGGAAAGACCAGAGCAAATTGACCTGGACTGCAATTTTAGCTCTGCTAAGAAAGCACAATCTGAAAGGATTTCCACCAAACTGTAATGCTGGTTACCTGTGGTGGGTAAGCTTGGGGGAACAGAGTGAGAAAATTCCACTTTGGTTTATATAGTCATAGATGCATGAATTATAACACACACACACATTTTGTATAAGCCTTACATATCTAGTATATGTTATGCAGGCAAAGTGTTTAAAACTTATCTGCTGTTTTGAATTTTTAAGAAATTTAGTACTCTATAAAATGTAAAACATTTAAACATTGCAACAGATAGGGAATTTACAACAAATTTAAATTAAATATGATTGATATTTTCTAATTCATTTCTCCTATTTTTCATGTTCAAAGCCCTACCATAACCTTTGTGACCATATCCAAATATATACATAATAATGTGCATATATAAAAGGTCATACTTCTGCCATTAAATATAATGTACACCATAATAATGCTAACAATCACATATATATACAAAATTTGTTTTTTGTCTTGCTACTTTTCTATATTTTTCAAATTAAAAAGTTATTTGACAAATATAAATAATTTTGCTCTATAGCTTCCTAACTGTTGTGACCTTGAGCAAGGCATTTTAGCATTGTAGCTATGATCATCCTATAAGATAGGGATGATATTTCTTCATGGGGTCACAGAGATGAACAGATGAGACAGGGATGGGGCACAATATCGGCACTGAGATGTCATGCAAGTCACTGTGAGGCTGGGGAGGTTGAGTGCCTGCCCAACCCTGAGCCTCAGCTCTTCACTCACACCCTGAGAATGACACCCCCACCACCTGCAGAGCCACACTAGCACAGAATGGATGCATGCAATGTGTGAAGCACTAAAACCATTAACCCACTAGTTCATTGGCAGACAAGCTCTGTGTGGGGTGTTGAGGCTGCTCAGGGGATCTGGACACAGCCCTAATTCCTCCTCAGGACAGCCTTCCCCACTCACATTCCTAAATGAAGTATGAAGGCAAGGAAAAGCAGGAGTGCCCCACCCCAGCCCCTAGGGCCCCCTCCCAGAAGAGTGCCCCCATCCAAGGTGCCTCACCTTGCTGAGGCCAGTGGTGACCACCATGCTCTCAGTACCATACCAGAGGCCATTGTCTTTTCATTAATTCCCACTTCACTGCAAGGAAATTATACAATTATAAGAACAATAAATACACTTGCACTTGCTCAGCAGGCTTTATTTTCAAAGCACATTTGTATCTGGTGTCTTGTATGAGTCATTCCCAATATCTTAATTAACAAGGGTAATATTTCCTTTTTAAAAATTATAATTGTTGTTAAAGGTGTTAAAAAGTCATCCATGGCAGGTGTTAAGACAGAGAGGAAGACTTTATGCAGGGGTCACTGTAACAGCTGCAGGGACCACTGCAACGGGAGTTTGGCAGTGGCAAAGAAAGGATGGACTCAGTTCCAAATACAGCAAGGAAAAGTGGGAGTTTATAGCAAAGGAGCAGTGTGGGGGTATGTGGATGAAAAATGCTGAGAGGAAACATAAGAGTTAAGGGGGATTCTGGCTAAGCTGAGTGACTAGGAATCTTCTGAAGACAGGCCAGGGTGATTCCTGGGGGAGGGTGGGGATAAGGAATTTGACTGATATTAAGCGTGATCAGATATTGAGAGTGGGGGGATCTGGATAAACCAACCTAGCAGAGTTCTTGCTAAAGATGGGCCCTGCAGGTGGAGACAGAAGCCCCGGGCCAGGCCTGGTGGAGGGGAGGGCTCAGGAGGCTGACTAAAGTTTGGTCCGGGAGAGAGTTGCCATCAGTGAAATGTCCTTCTTTCCTCTGAACAATGTAAATCTATTACTTGTTGTGTTCCCTCTTGTTTATTAAGGACCAGCTGATTCATCTGGTGAGACTTTGTGGTAGAGGACATTTGCAGGATGGTGTGAGCAGTCAGGCATTTAATGAAGGATGTTTCTGTGAAAATAAAAGAAAAGCCAGCAGGGCACAGTGGCTCACGCCTGTAATCCCAGCACTTTGGGAGGCCAAGGCAGGTGGATCACCTGAGGTGAGGAGTTCAAGACCAACCTGACCAAAATAGTGAAACCCTGTCTCTACTAAAAATACAAAAATTAGCTGGGCGTGGTAGTGGGCACCTGTAATACCAGCTACTCGGGAGGCTGAGGCAGGAGAATCACTTGAACCTGGGAGGTGGAGGTTGCAGTGAGCCGAGACCGCACCATTGCACTCCAGCCTGGGCAACAACGTGAGACTCTGTCCCCCCCTCCAAAAAAAAAAAAGAAAAGAAAAGAAAAGCCATAACTAATGGTTGGAAACCCAGCTTCTGAATCCACAGGGCAGCTATTCAAGATTTCTAGAATTAAGCTCAAAGCATCATTCAGTGGAGGTGTGAGGACCGCAGGGGTGATCTGACAGTTTCCTGGTGTGCAGTTTAATGTTTTTGGTGATGGCAGTGGGTGTTCCAGTGAACTTTCTGAGTGGCTTATTCAGCAGTGGGTGCATGGGTTACTCAGATGTGATCTGTTGTGGGGGATTCCTTGAAGCTTCTTCAAGGAAACATCTTCAAGGAAGATTCTTCAATTCAGGAGTTGACCCAGACTTTGCCTGCAATATCTATAGATTTGGGCGAATTCTTCTCTACCAGACATCCCTAAGATATCTTAAGTTTCCTGGATCTGCCAGGAAGTGACTTTCCTTAGTCACCTGCAAGGCTGGGAGTCCTGTAATTGAGGTACCAAGATGGTTTTTCCAAGTGGACTCTGTAAGCATTGGCTCTTTGGAGTTAAAGTTACTTCCCTAAATCTGTCTGGTCACTGCAGATTCTCACATGTGACATTCCAGTAAAAGCCTTGGTAATCTATCCAATGTATCCTGTTACAAGTAAAACATAGTCTTATTGAATGCATGCAAATAACTGTGTTGCCATGAAAATAAAAATACTCAATAAGAGTTTTCCAATCCTGGAGCAATCAGGAGGGGAGAAACAATAAATGTTTCATTTCTGTTTATAAAAGTACAATAACTTACGAGAAAAGAGAAAGGGGTTTCTTATGTCCAGAAAAGAAAACATTAAAGGATCATCAGTGTTCCAGACAATAACTATAATCATCTTTTATCTATTCATTCGGTCCCATGTGATTAAATCTTGTTCTGTGTGACCTTGAGATAGCAGTTTCATGAACTATCACCTTCTCCACAAGAGCTCTGAAAATTCTGACTCAGCCCAGCATGGTCTTGTAATGGTCAATTTTAGGTGTCAACTTGACTGGATTAAGGGATATCCAGATAGCTGGTAAAGTGTTATTTCTGGGTATGTCGGTGAGGTTTTTCTGGAAGGGACTGGCATTTGAATCAGCAGACTGAGTAAGGGAGACCTCCTCTCACCAATGTGGATGTCATCATCCAAGCCATTGAGGATCCAGATAGAGCAAAAAGGCAAAGGTAAGGCAAATTCTTTCTCTGTCTCTTTCCTGGAACTGGGACATCTTTCTTCTCCTGTCCTGAGACATCAAAACTTCAGGTTCTCTGGCCTTTGGCCTCAGACTGAGAGTTACACCACCAGCTTCTCCAGTTCTGGAACCTTCAGACTTGAGCTGAGCCATACCACTGGCTTCCCTCAGTCTCCAGCTTACGGACAGCCTGTTGTGGGACTTCTCAGCTTCCATAATTATACGAGCAATTTCTCTAAAAAAATCCCCTCTTATCCATCTCTCTCCTATTGGTTCTGTCTCTCTAGAGAATCCTGACTAATACAGGTCTCAAAGTTTTCAAACGATGCCATCACAAATCATTCTGGCCTACACCTGATTGCAAACGCTTTCAGGGAAGAATCAGAGTAACACAAAACCATCTGTGAATAACAAAATATTTTAAATGGGTATGCTTAGATATCTGATGAGAATGCATTTGACAAAAGACTTTTTTTATAACGTACAACATTTAATAAAAACAATTGAAATTGTGACTGATAATATGGAACTGGATAAAGCATGGCCAGTGCAGGCACTGACAGTTGTCCATAGCTCTGCACAACTTCTGAAAGAGTTACATTAAGACGATTTACCCATATAAATACAAGCTAAAGAAGGTTACACACCCTTCTTATTTAACAATGACTCTTCATGCAATTCAACATATTAAATAAACCAAATTAGGTTTTGACATTCTCCTACAAGGTTGTCTTAGTCAGTGCTGTGCTGCTATAACAGAATACCTGGGAGGTTTAGTTCTTACACTTCTGGAGGTTGGGAAGTCCAAGGTTGAGGGCCTGCATCTGGCAATGGTCTCTTGGCTGCATCATCCCATGGTGGAAGGTGGGGGGATATGGGGGGAGGAAAAGGGGTTGAACTCATCCTTTTATAAGAGTCCACTCCTGTAATAACGAACCCATTCATGCAGAGCACTCATGACCTAATCACCTACCAAAGGCCCCACCTCTCAACATTGTTGCATTGAGGATTAAGTTTCCAACACAGGAACTTTGGGAGACACATTCAAACCATAACAAAAGTGAAAGAAGTCCTTTGGAATTATCTGGGACCTTATGGGAAGTTTCAGGTCAGTTCAAAAACAAGATTTCATTTAGGATTTGATCTGGGAAGGCAAAATTGTCGAAAATATTTTTTAAAAACCTTAGCTATTATAAAGGCAAGAAATCTCCATTTTCTTAAGTAATCCAAGATATAACAAAGGTTAACAGAAAGCTCAGCTAAAGCAGTGTTAAGAGGGAAATTTATAGCACTAAATGCCTGCATCGGAAAGCTTGAAAGATCTCAAATTGACACCCTAACAGCACACCTAAAGAACTAAAGAAGCAAAAGCAAACCAATCCAAAAGCTAGCAGAAGACAAAAAATAACTAACATTAGGGTATAACTGAAGGAGATAAAAAAACATGAAAAACCCTTCAATAACTCAAGGAATCCAGAAGCTGGTTTTTTGAAAAAATTAATAAAACAGACCGCTAGCTAGACTAATAAGAAAGAAAAGAGAGAAGACTCAAATAGACACAATAAAAAATGATAAAGGGGATATCACCACTGACCCCACAGAAATACAAACTACCATCAGAGAATACTATAAACACCTCTACAGAAATAAACTAGAAAATCTAGAAGAAATTGGATAAATTCCTGGACACATACACCCTCCTAAGCCTAAACTAGGAAGAAATCAAATCTTTCAATAGACCAGTAACAAGTTCTGAAATTGAGGCAGTAATAAATAGCCTACCAACCAAAAAACGCCCAGGACCAGACGGACTCACAGCCAAATTCTACCAGAGGTACAAAGAGGAGCTGGTACCATTCCTTCTGAAACTATTCCAAACAATTGGAAAGGAGGGACTCCTCCCTAACACATTTTATGAGGCCAGCATCATCCTAACACCAAAACCTGGCAGAGACACAATGAAAAAAGAAAACTTCAGGCCAATATCCCTGATAACATTCATGTGAAAATCCTCAGTAAAATATTGGCAAACCAAATCCAGCAGCACATCAAAAAGCTTATCCACCAAGATCAAGTTAGCTTCATCCCTGGGATGCAACACTGGTTCAACATAGGCAAATCAATAAATGTAATCCATCGCATAAACAGGACCAATGATAAAAACCACATGATGATCTCAACAGATATAAAAAAAGGCCTTTGATAAAATTCAACATCCTTTCATGTTAAAAACTCCCAATGAACTAGGTATTGATGGAACATATCTCAAAATAATAAGAGCTATTTATGACAAACCCACAGCCAATATCATACTCAATGGGCAAAAGCCGGAACTATTCCCTTTGAAAACTGGCACAAGATGGATGCCCTCTCTTACCACTCCTATTCAACATAGTATTGGAAGTTGTGGCCTGGGCAATCAGATGAGAGAAAGAAATAAAGGGTATTCAAATAGGAAGAGAGGAAGTCAGATTGTCCCTTTGCAGATGACATGAGCCTATTTTTAAAAAACCTCATTATCTCAGCCCAAAACCTCCTTAAGGTGATAAGCAACTTCAGCAAAGTCTCAGCATACAAAATCAGTGTGCAAAAGTCACAAGCATTCCTTTACAACAACAGTAAAGAGCCAAATCATGAATAAACTCACATTCACAGTTGCTACAAAGAGAAAAAAATACCTAGGAATACAGCTAACAAGGGATGTGAAGGACCTCTTCAATGAGAACTACAAACCACTGCTCAAAGAAATAAGAGAGGACATTAAAAAATGAAAGAACATTCCATCCTCATGGAGAGGAAGAATCAATATCATGAAAGTGACCATACTGCCCACAGTAATTTATAGATTCAATGCTATTCCCATCAAAGTAACACTGACATTCTGCACAGAATTAGAAAAAAACTACTTTAAAATTCATTTGGAACCAAAAAAGGGCCCATATATACAAGTAAATCCTACGCAAAAAGAACAAAGCCAGATGATGGTTTCCAGCTTCATCCATGTCCCTGCAAAGGACATTAACTCATTCTTTTTTATGGATGCATAGTATTCCATGGTGTATATGTGCCACATTTTCTTTATCCAGTCTATCACTGGTGGGCAACACAGGAACAGAAAACCAAACACCACATGTTCTCACTCATAAGTGGGAGATGAACAATGAGAACACATGGACACAGGAAGGGGAACATCATATACTGGGGCCTGTTGGGGTGATGGGGGAAAGGGGAGGGAGAGCATTAGGACAAATACCTAATGCATGCAAAGCTTAAAACCTAGATGACGGGTTGACAGGTGCAGCAAACCACCATGGCACATGTATACCTATGTAACAAACATGCACATTCAGCACATATATCCCAGAACTCAAAGTAAAATAAGAAAATTAAAGAAAAAAAAAAAAGAACAATGCCAGAGGCATCATGTTACCTGACTTCAAACTATGCTACAAGGCTACAGTGACCAAAGCAGCATGGTACTGGTACCAAAACAAACATATAGACCAATGGAACAGAATAGAGACCTCAGAAATAAGACCACACATCTACAACCATCTGATCTTCAACAAACCTGACAAAAACAAGCAATGGGGAAAGGATTCCCTATTTAATAAATGGTGCTGGGAAAACTGGCTAACCATATGCAGAAAACTGAAACTGGACCCCTTCCTCACATCTTATACAAAAATTAACTCAAGATGGATTAAAAATTTAAATGTAAAACCCAAAACCGTAAAAACTCTGAAAGAAAATTTAGGCAATACTATTCAGGACATAGGCATGGGCCAAAATTTTATGATGAAATCACCAAAAGCAACTGCAACAAAAGCTAAAATTGATAAATGGGATCTCATTAAACTAAACAGCTTCTGCACAGCAAAAGAAACTGTCATCAGAGCAAAGAAGCAACCTACAGAATGGGAGAACATTTTTGCAGTCTACCCATCTGACAAAGGTCTAATATCCAGAGTTTACAAGGAATTTAAACAAATTTACAGGAAAAAAACAAACAACCCCATCAAAAAGTGGGCAAAAGACATGAACAGACACTTTGCAAAAGAAGACATTTATGCGACCAACAAACATATGAAAAAAAGCTCATCATCACTGATCATTAGAGAAATGCAAATCAAAATCAAATGAGATACCATCTCATGCCAGTCAGAATGGTGATTATTAAAAAGTCTAGAAACAACAGATGTGGGCGAGGCTGTGGAGAATAGGAACACTTTTACACCGTTGGTGGGAATGTAAATTAGCTCAACCATTGTGGGAGACAGTGTGGTCTAGAACCAGAAATACCATTTGACCCAGCAATTCCATTTCTGGGTATACACCCAAAGGAATATAACTCCCTGGACTGCAGATATTTCATGAATATCTATCATTTAATTTAACCTAGTATAACTTTAAGGTTTCAAGTTACTAACAAGGAACTCTTTTAGGCAGACATAATACTACACAAGACTAGTCATCATCTCAAGTTGTTTCCCTGTTAACTCCTTTAACCTTATTTGGCTACTAAACCCAAGTATCATACTTAATGCTAAAAACTCAGACGACAGTGTTTTTATTAAACTGACAATAGTAAACTAATCTTATTTACCAAAGATTTGCTCAAGCCAGGCGAGCTCAAAAAGGCATTTGGAGTAGTTCCTATTCTGAGAGTTGGGAAATATTTAATTAGCATAAGTGCTCATTTATCTCTAAGTCAATTTCAATAGAATTCCTTGAAGGGATTCTTTGAGTCCCTCAAGAGTCCCTCTGGGGGCGGGGCCCTAAGTTCCAGAGACTGAGGGGCTGGGGTGGGAAGGGAAGGTCTGGCAGGTGGACGGAGGGTGGTGGGGCATGAACGGTACCTGCCAAGGGCTACAGGGAGGGGAAGCAGGGAAAAAGAAGGAGCGGCCAGAACCTGGGAGAGCTTCAGGTTCCAAAGAGGCTGGGGAAGCTCCACATTACCCTCAGCAAACTCCGGCCAGCAGGGAGGGGTGGGAGGTGGAGCACGCACTCCACAGGGCTCAAGAAGGGGGTTCAGTCCAGGGAAGCAGCCCTGGATCCAACAGACAGAACAGGGGGCCTCACAGAGAGCTGGGAGAAAGAAGCTTCCAGCCCAAGAGGCTGAAGAAGCCTCACTCAGTGTGCAGGGCTGGGAGAAGAGCTTCTAGCCCAGGAGGCACCATTCAAAGGAAACCTGGCCCTAGCCCCGCTCCTGGAGCATGCTCAGAACCTGAGGAATGGAAACCTGCCCCGACCTCCAGAGGACGTTTGTCTGGAGCCTGACTCTCCAGTGGATCCACTGAATCAGGAGCAAACACAAACGCTTCAAAGGTGAGCGCTCAGGGGCCTGGGCGAGAGGTCCGGGCCCAGTGGTGAACCTGATCTCATCCAAGCTGTGGCCCCACAGCTGTCAATGGCAGAACAATTCCCTGGCACCTGTCAGAGCACGGTGAGGAAGACCCCATTCAGGACATCGTCATAGGTGTGGGGACCACTGAAATGGAGTTTTGCAGTAGGGGAGAGAGACTGGGCTCGGCCCCAAATTCGACAAGGAAAAGTGGGAATCTATAGCCAAGGAGCAGGGTCAGGGTTAGGGTTAAGGTTAGGCATTAGAGCGGGATTCTGGCTGAACTGACCCACCAGGATTCTTGCTGAAGACAGGTGGGGCCATCAGACATCACCTAGGGGTGGGGTGGGGTGAGAAACCCTATCAGGTGTCGAGGGTCAGGGGTTCCTACTAAACCAACTTCAGATTCTTGCTTAAATCAGTCTCTTGAGGACGTATCCATGTGTAAGGAAAATAAATCTTGGGACCCCAAACTCATTAAGCCAAAGGGAAAAGTCCAGCTAGGAACTGGGTCATGCAAACCTGCCTCCCCTTTTTGGTTCCTAAATAGGATGGCTACAAGGTGAAAAGCTACACATTTCCCACAAGGAAATCCCCAGGGAGCTCCAAGATATTTACCCTAAATATCTTGTTATTTAGGGTAAAAATACCCTAAAGCATTTTTGTTAAAGTTCACCATGGCAATGTCAATGGACAGCTTATCGTTACAGGTGCACTCACCCCTCTGCCCACCTCGCACAAATACACATCTGATTGTTCCCCTGCCTCATTTGTCTATATTATCTTATGTAAAAATGCAGATTAACTGAGCATATTTTTCCCCATCCCCCTCACATGAAAATTGTGTACTTCTCAATATCCTGTTCTTTCTTCTTTAAATTCGGAGCCCTCAAAATCACCTTCAGAAAAAGGCCTAGACCTGTCTCCCGGGCACACGTCAAACTTTGGCAAATAAATCTAAAACGATTGAGACTTGTCTCATCATTTTTCCTGATTGACATCCAAGGATAGGCATAGTTGGACCAAACTCAGAAGTCCAACTGGAGTTTGGTCAAGGAGAGAAGCTTTGTGAAATGCTCTTCTGTACTTAAATAATTATATTTATATGCCTTTAAAATGTGGAAACTGAACCTCATAAACACGTGCATTGTTAAAGTCTGTGACCTAGAATCACAACAAAGCAGTGCAGGTGAAGACCATGGACGGCTGCCAGCCTGACTGCAGATCCAGGCTCCAGCCGCCAGCTCTGAGGCTTGGGTAAATCATATGCTGTCTCCGTGCCTCAGTCTCCTCATCTATCAAACAGGAGTAATAGGAGTGCTTAGCCCATGGGGTGGCTGTGAAGATCTTACAATAGTGTCTGGCTATAGGAGGTGCTTACCAAGCCTTTGCTATGGTTATTGATCTCTAGGGACTTGCAGAGTCACCCTGAGAGGCACAGCCTTGCCTAGACTGGAAAACTGGTTTTGAACCACAGGGCCAGGAGGAGAGAGCCGGCGGCAGGCCCTGCAGGGTGGGCGGGCGCAGAGCTACGGGCAGGGGCCTCTCTCCTCCCCAGCCCAGAGCTGTTTCTCCTTCCATCACTCAGAGCTGGCCAGGCCAAAGCAGCCTGAGCTCAGGGCCATCCACGCACTACCCACAACACATGCTATGCACACGCATGCCACACACGACACACACAACACACCCCATATACACACATGCCACACACACGCTCCATACACAACACATAACACAGGCACACATACTCTACACACACCACACACCGACAATACCGGCGGGATGCAAGCCCGCCTCCCTCCCTGTGTTCCAGTCCGTGCCAGGGACCTCGGCCTGACCTCCTGCAGGGAAAGGAAGTGGAGGAGAAGGGGGTGGCAGTGACCCACAGCTAGGTGCCCCTCTACCACGGAGTTTGTCATTTTTGTAAAGATGTCAACACAGAACATTTTTAAAGCAGAGACGCAGCAGGACGCGCAACTGCAGTCTCAGGCCGACCTTCCTGCTTTCTCGGTGGCAAATTCCAAACCCCAGAGGAGTAAAGCCAGACCCAGGGTCAGGAAGTTGGACGCCGCCCTCGCCGCTCCAGGGTTTGCCCAGAAAAGCTCTGGGTGAAACAATGTGAGGAAGCTCAGGTATCGGTCAACAATGGCCTGGTCATTCCCAGCCCTTTTCAGATTTTCTGCTCCCTGGCTGAGGCCACTGGCATCTGCTTATTTTTTTAGTGATTATATTTTTAAAGGTTTCTCCTTAGCCAATTTGCTTGTCCCATTTAGTAGTAAAATACTTGCTAAAATGGTGTTAAAATATGCTATATCTTTTAAAATATGTGGTATGTAATTTTTTTTCCTGCTTTAATGAATAATGCACTTCATAATACGCTACTTGGTAGCTAATGAAAAGCACAAAGTAACTAGAAATTAGCCAATCTGATAACCTAATAATCAAGCCGAGCAACTTGGCACTTCACCTAACACAGGGAAAGCCCAATGCGTCATTTGGCAAACGCCTGGTGACTTAAAATTGTGATGAGACCCCAAGGCTCCCTTTCCTGCCCTCCCTCCAGCCACACAGCTCACAGGTGGCCCCAAGTCATCCCCTAGGATTGGGTCCAGCCTGGCTGGAATTTGGGGAACTCTCCAATATGTCCTTTCAGGAGCAATCGCCTCCTCCACCTCCCCTCCCTCTCGTCCTCCCACAGACCAGCGGTGACCAGTCTGAGCCCAGCCTGCCGCAGTGACCAGTCTGAGCCCAGCCCGCCGCAGTAGGGTGAGTGCCACGCCACTCCTTCTTCTCAGGGGCCACAGAACGGCCTCTATCAGCCGCTTCCCAGAGTCCTGCCAGGCAGCCTCTCCCAGAACCTCTCCAGCCAGGCTCTTCCAAATCCTCTCCCCACCAGGCCTCAAATTTAGACTTCCGTGTCACGTTTTCTAGAGGAACCCTGCTGGGCCAGTTCAGCCAGAATCCCCACCCTGAAGGGCCGCGTGTCCTGTGTCCAAGGAGGGCTCAGAGACCCCCAGAGAGGCAGGGCGTGTGCAGGGAAGGGAGCGGGCGCAAAACCCCCAGTTCGAGGTCTGAGTCTGCCCTGGGAAAGTGGCCCCCATGCTCAGGATGGTTCTGGCTTGGGCTGGTTGGCAGGTTCATGCTGGTGACAACGGGATCCCCAATATAGCCGCAGTCCATGCACTTATTGGGAAATGCGGGAAGGACAGCGTCGAGATCTGAAATCACCTCCAAGCAGATGCGAGCCATCCCAAGATCTCAGGCCAGGCAGGGTCCTCACTAAGCTACCTACGTGAGAGTGAGATGTTCTTCCTGGACCCTATCCACAAAATCCCCAGGCAGGGATATCCGGACCTCAGAATATGATTTAGTCATTTATAAAAATAGCTTCCCCAAAAATTAAAGGAAAAAGACAACAAACTCTTAAAGTCTAAGAATTAATATGTGTTCATTTAAAAAAATTAAACAATGCTGAGAAAATGCCAAAATAAAGCAATGAACATTGATTCCTGCCGCTCATAGTTTGGGAGGCAGAATAATGGCCTCCCCCAAAGATGTCCCCGTCCTAAGCCTCGGAACCTGTGACTATGTGAAAAAGGGGAAAGGGGGATTGTGGTTGCAGATGCAATTAATTTCACCAAAGCTACTCTAAAAATATGGAGATTGTCCTAGATTATCTGGGTAGGCCCAGCGTAGCCACCAGTATCCTTAGTAGTGGAGGCAGGAGCAGAAGAGATGACCAGAGATCTCGAGGAGGACTCAGGCAGCCTCACTGGCTGCAAAGATGGAGGGGCCTGAGCCCAGGAGCATGGGACCCTCGGAAGCCGAGAAGAAGAGGAGAAGGAGCCTCCAGAAGGAGCCAGGCCTGCCAACTCCTTGGTTTCAGCCCAGTGAGACCTGCTTCAGATTTTTACTTCCAGACCATAAGTTAATTTGTTTGTGGTCATTATTTTACCAGCAATACACACATAGATGACATTCATTGCATTTGGAGAAACTTCATTCAGAATTTGTTTCAATGTTTAAGAACCTTTCTGTTCACTCTTTTTCTGCCCTTTAAAAAATTATACTCTAGGCAGGGCACAGTGGCTCATGCCTGTAATCCCAGCACTTTGAGAGGCTGAGGCGGACGGATCACAAGGTCAGGAGTTTGAGACCAGCCTGGCCAACATCGTGAAATCCCGTCTCTACTAAAAATACAAAAATTAGCCAAGCATGGTGGTGCACCTCTGTAATCCCAGCTACTTGGGAGGCTGAGGTAGGAGAACTGCTTGACCCCAGGAGGTGAAGGTTGCACTAAGCTGAGATTGCGCCACGCACTCCAGCTTGAGCAATAGAACGAGACTCTGTCTCAAAAAACAAAAAATACTCTAAATTCAAATTTTTCATCCAGCCTTTTTCCATTTAATGTCATGTAATAAGAATTTTAATAAGACATTAAAAATTCTCAATAATACAAATCTGTGTATTTCTGTAGGAATGCTCCCAGCCAAGTTTCTTAGCACCATGACGGTGTCCAGATGGAGATAAGCGCTCCGTGGTTTATTACAGCTCTGGCCACGCGGCCATCGTCCTCACAACAGTGTGTCTGGCTACACCGACAGTCCCTGGAGTAGACGCCTCTCCCTTGTTCATGTTTGTGCTCAGAGCTCAGGACCTTTCAGGAAGCAGGTCCTCAAAACAGACAGGCTGACTGAACAAATTTAAATGGATCCATTCACAAAGCAACTCACCTCACCATGTCCCAAGGTCTTTTCGAAAGATCCTTGCCCATTAAAAATGAGATTCTCTTAGAAAATGCAGGACTTGACCTCGTCAAGGAGGTGGCGTTCTCACGGGTCTGATGCCCATGGAGTCCCTCCCAGAGGAGCATGGGTGACTGCCCTGCATGTGGCTGACGCAGGTGGACAGGCTATAATTTCACTGATTGAAAAGGACTTTAGGGCCGGGTGTGGTGGCGCATGCCTATAATCCCCGCACTTTGGGAGGCTGAGAGACAGGGGTTGCTTGAAGCCAGGAGTTCAAGATCAGCCTGAGCAACATAGAGAGACTCCTATCTTTACAAAAAATTAAAAAATGAACTGGGCCTGGTGGAGCACACCTACTGTCTCAGCTACTCAGGAGGCTGAGGCAGGAGGATCACTTGAGCTCAGGAGTTCAAAACTGCAGTGAGCTATGACTGGGCCACGGCACTCTAGCCTGGGCTACAAAGTGAGGCCTCATTTTAGGAAAAAAAAAAAAAATACTGTTTCCGGCTAGGTGTGGTGGCTCATACTTGTAATCCCAGCACTTTGGGAGGCCAAGGTGGGCACATCACCTGAGGTCAGGAGTTCTAGATCAGCTTGGCCAACATGGTGAAACCCCATCTCTACTAAAAATACAAAAAATTAGCTGGGTGTGGTGGTGCACACCTATAATGCCAGCTACTCGGGAGGCTGAGGCAGGAGAATCACTTGAACCCAGGAGGCAGAGGTTACAGTGGGGCGAGATCATGTCACTGCACTCCAGCCTGGGTGACAGAGGAAGACTCTGTCTCAAAAAAAAAAAAGAATTACTGTTTCCATTCTGTGAATTGGATGAATATATTTTTGTTAAGATGAGCAGGTTCAGAAACACAGAAAAATATGTCATATGCAAAACACAGTACATCAGAGAGGACATAAAGCAAACTTAAGGATGGAACCGTGCCACTGCCTGCTGTCATAGGTAACGTGGTTGGCTGCATTGTTTGAAAGTGTGACTTGAATCGTGAACTTTCGATGGGCTAGCAAGATTCCTTGAGGGTTGGCTGATTTGGGGGGCTTTTTCCTCAAAACGGCACATAGCAGCTTGGAAAGTATATGCTGGTTGGTCAATTCATCCCCAGATATTATGGGTTATAGACACCAAGATAATATGTGACATTTTGAGAACAGAAAACTAACACATCAACACCAAGTGCCTCACAACACCACAGGTGTCCAGGGCAGCGGCAGAAGCCAGGGTGTGCCCAGTCTCGGGGAAGGAGCCACATGGATGTGGACAGGCAGAGGCCCTGCATTCACAGCTGGCTGTGGTGAGGGGGCAGCACCATCACTGTGATTGCGGGAGACTCACGGGCAGGCCGGGGAGCAGGAATAAGAGGTCCAGGTGGGCCCGATGGGGCAGGGGCGGCTCTCCAGGAGCTGGTGCACTGTGGGACTGGTGGGGGCGCACTGAACTTTCTCTGCTGACCTGAAGCTATGAGCAGGGACAAAAGTCCAGGAAGGGTCACGTGAGGCCATTGGGGCTGCTTGTCACAGGGGCCACTGCTTGGCCTCTGGGACCTGTTCCTAGAGTGAGTAGCCGGCCCTCCTGCAATGCGGGCGCTGCGATGACTCCTGCAGGTGATGGGGCGGCTTCCCAGGCTGGCTGCTCTGCATCATGGGCCTGAATTCTATTTTTACAAATGGCTGGTCCCTTGTCTGTTTGCATATTCGGTCTTCCGTCTAGGAGCAGGGGGCGTGCCCTGTCTCAGGCCTGGCTGCAGACAAGTCACAGGCCCTGGAACCCGGTCTGGGAAGAGGGTGCTGGCAGACACTTCAGTCCCTTCTTTCTTCATTGCAGAGCCCAGCTCTGCCCACTAGCCCCCCACCCTGGGCTGACAGAGGCTCATCGCAAGCCAGGAGCCAGTCAGACCCTCTCCTGCCACACCCACGTCCGTCAGGACCCTCCTGCCGCATCCATGCCCATCAGGACCCTTCTGCCACACCCACACCCGTGGCAACTATGCACTGACCGAATGGCTGCCTCACCCATTATCTCCACACTCTTGGAATCTGGGCACGAGGAAGCATGCACAGCCCATCAGAAGCCTACATTATTTTAAGGTGAACTCTTGGGAAACAGCTGAGGAACTGCCTCTTCTTACTCTTTAAAAACCTACTGGTAACTGCTGCTAACTGAAGCGTGTATTCAGGGCACCTCAGATCTCTGCTCCTGGGTTGCAGACTCAAGCGTGGCCCAAATAAACCCTCTACTCAGCTTAATTTTGCCTCAGCTTCTTCCATTCATGCTGACACAGGCAGCACCACTTCCAGGTCTCTTGCTACAAGCAACTGCAAACACCCCTGTTCTCCGAGATGAGAGGCACCGAGCTCCCTGCCTGATGCCACCTCCACCCTCATCACAGTCTGGGGAAGGCTGGACCAATGGCTGATAGACAGGAACTTTGCACCAACGATGGATCTTGGGGGCAACATGAAAAGCAGATTCTATGACATCTGAAAGGGAAGATCTTCCAGTTGTAAACCAAAAGCAAAATCCTAAGATCTCAATTGACTGAGAGAAACCCGAAAAACTGAATTCCAGGAGGGAGGTCAGACACTCCCATTATACGTCCTCCCTGTGGAGTGCAGCCACGACTGGCCAGCACTAACTCCAAAATGAATAAGAACAGACCCTCTGTGGGAACCAAACTCCTAACCTGACTCTGGAGCAGAACCACATGACATAGCAGGTCCTGAAGGAAATCAAAGTATTTCACTCCAAAATATGTTTCTTTGACATACTTTGAAATGGCCCTGCAGAGCCTTTTGTGGGGGAAATTTCCATCTGTAGCTAGTCTCCACTCATACTGCCAGGTCTTTCCCAGATCCAGGAGAGTTGAATCGAGCCTGACACCTTTGAGGTAGGAAAGGAGATTTTCACCATCCTTCTCTCGGAAGGCTACTACCTGGAAACTTCATCTACACAAGAACCTCGGCTTCCACAACCCCCCTTATCTTAACGCAAGCATCTCTTTCTGCTGACTTCCTCTTTAGACAAAGCTTTATTCTTTCTACCAGCTGCCAATCAGGAAATCTTTGGATCCCCCTCTGACCTGGACGCCCCCCTTCAAGATGTCCCACCTCTTTAGGCTGAACCAAGGTACACCTTCCATGTATTGATTTATGATTTTACCCACAATTCCTGCCTCTCTAAAATGTATAAAACCAAACTGTAAACCGGCTGCCTTGGGTACACGTTCTCAGGACCTCCGGAGACCGTTCCCCGGGCCGTGATCCCTCTACTGGCTGAGAATAAACCTCTTTAAATACTTCACACAGTTTGGTTTTTCAGCTAACACAGGGAAACACTGGTATGGCCCTAACTGCCAGGACACCCTGCCTCTGGCCGTGAGGGGAGCGGGTGGGGAGTCAGGCTGGTGGAGGCCTGGCTTGGCACACTTCTGTTACACGAAAAGGGTCCCCATTCAGACAGCAAGAGAAGATTCCTGGGTCTCACACAAGAAAGAATTCAGGACGAGTCCGCAGTGCAAAGTAAAAGCAAGTTTATTAAGAGAGTACAGCGGTGAAACAACAGCTACTCCGGAGACAGAGTAGGATGTTCCCGACAGCAAGAGGAGGAACGCGTCCACCCAAGGTACAATGCTTGCTTATGTATAGGATAAAAAAGGTCATGGGGAGATGTGCTCTGCTACATTAATTTTCTTAATTACTATATTTTGCAAGAATTCATATTGTTATCTTTAAAGCAAAATTAGGAATGCCTTTGTTCTCAAGATATCAGGATATTAGGACACTCTCAAGCCTGGGTCTGTTTAGTAAACATTAATCTGTTCCCTTCACGGTAAACATCTAGAGGCCAGGAATGCAGCTCAGCAGGTCCCAGCCTCATTTCCCAGCCCTCACTCAAAATGGAGTCACGCCAGTTCAAACGTCTCAGACACTTTGATGTTAAGTAGCTAAACAGGCAGTGTTCTAATAGAATGATGGTGCTTGAGGAAAAGCGCAAGACCAAGTCTGTTTGCAGCTTACAGCCATTATTCTAAATATTTCCTTTGTGAATACAAAAATCCACTCATAAGTTTATAAAACAACCAAGATCCGGTTACAGATCAAACAGCTCTCCTTCCTGTAAAGGAAAAACATTCCAAGAGTTTTTCCTTCAGGAAGGAAGGTGGGGCTGGGGGCACAGGTGAGAAAGGCGCGGGCATTCCTAATTCCACAGCTCATCTTCACGCTTAGTGCTGTTTCTGTCCATGCTTTGTCCTTGTCCTAAAGAGAGTCTTATTCAGTTGTAAACTAAACCCTTTCTGAATGAAAAACAGAAAAAGCCCACTCACGTTTTCACACAATCAGCAATTTAAATTTAAAATAAAAAATAAAATCTCCATAAAAATATGCCCACAGATTTTATACTCACACTGAGGAGACAGGAAATGCTCTCAAAGGTCAGCTCACTGTGATGTGGGGGATGTCACGTGGAGTCAGTAAAAGATTACAGAGGCACCGAAGATGCGTTAAACATGAAAATACCCAAAAGGAGAGAGAGTATCCAAGAGGGAAACAGGCCTGACCCGGAGGGCCCCAGAAGGGCAGGCATCCTGGGAGCCAGGGACAGGCCAGGCCGAGGCCTTGATAGGGTCCATGCACCCGGTCCCTGGTGGACACACGTCAACGAGGCCTAAGCGCTTGGCACATCTCTCAGAAGCACCTTCTAGAGAAAAGGTGTTTGCAACATACACTGAGGCCTTGTGACATAAAATGAAAGGAAGATCACGGAATGCAATTAAAAGAACTGGCACCTGTAGTCACTCAGCAACCCTGGAGGTTCACGGAGATGCAATTGAGCCAGTCACTAAAACACCATGAGAAATGGCGGAATGCAAAAAAAAAAAAAATCCCCAAAAATAAAAGCACAATCATTTGCTTTTGTCTGCCTGCCACGCCTGCTATCTTGCGTGGCCACAGAACAGAGGAGCCTGCGGCAGCCGCATTGCAGTCCCTGCCTTCCTGGGAGCTGCCCTTGGCCATGGCGGCCGCTCAGAGCCTCCTCTTCCTGAGATCACAGCAGAGGCAGAATTGTGGGTGCCTCCATCCTGTGTGAGCCACGAGCCACTCCAAGACTGGGCCTACGTGTAGGGGATGACACCCTCCTAAAGCTGGGGCTCCCCGAGCTTTCAGCCCCAGATGCTGGGGGCCCTGGGAGCTCTGGTTCCACATGGACACACTCACACTTGCCACGTTTGCATCGAGAGCTCTGGTTCAGAAAATAGAATCATTATGCATAGAGGCTGAGTGGGTTTTTTGGCATCCCATTTTTTAATTGGCTTATTAAAATTTATGGTGCTTTAAAAGGAATTACTGGCCCTCTTACTGCCCTGTCACAAAATGTTCCCAGAACAGTGACTGCTGGGTGTGTGGTTGGAACAGCTGCAGCCCTGGCCCTGTTACAGATCGTCCAGCACCCACCAGGTCCACTGGGTCAGACACTCAGGAGCAGGGCCCGGAGTCTGAGCTTTCTTAACCCCCAGCCTACCCCCCAGGTGGTTCTGACACCGGGTCAAATGTGTAAACTGAAAAAGGACCTGAGACAGGTCTCAATCAACTTGGTTTATTTTGCCAACATTAAGGATGCAGCCGTGACACAGCCTCAGGAAGTCCTGAGAACGTGTGCCCAGGCGGTCTGGGCACAGCTTGGTTTTATACATTTTAGGGAGACAGGAGTTACAGGCACAGACATAAACCAATACCTGTAAGGTGTACAAGGCTTCAGTCTGGAAACGGGGGACAACTCAAAGTGGGGGCTTCTGGGTCACAGGTAGATTGAAAGATTTTCTGATTGGCAAATGGTTGAAAGAGTTACTATCTAAAAACCTGGAATCAATAGAAAGGAACGCCTGAATTACCATAAGTGGTTGTGGAGATCAAAGTTTTATCCTGAAGATGAAGCCTTGGGGTAGCAGGCTTTGGAGAGAACAGGTAGTAAATGTTTCTTATCTGTCTTAAGGTCTAGTGCTGATGTTTGTGAGGCTCTTGCTTCCCATCATGGCCTGAACTCGTTTTTCAGGATAATTTGGAATGCTTTTGGGGAGGGTCTGCTAGCTGGATGGGAGGCTTAGAATTTTATATTTGGTTTACACATGTGACAAGCATCGCTGTGCTACATCATTCACCCTTCACAGAGGGGTCACCTGGCTGCCCAGAGGTCAAACAGTGTGGGGACCAGACCTGCGAACACCCAGACCTGTGATCTTCTGACCGTGTTCAGAGCGTGGCTCCTGAGAAAAGCAGGTAGGTGACTCCAAACTACCAATCCATGAGAACAAACGTGCCTCACGATGTGATGAGTAATTGATAATATTTATTATGATAGGCTGCTTTTCTGAAGAAGAGGCTGTCGGGAACACCTATAACTTCCTGATGTCTTATCCATGTACTTGGGATTTGTCCAAGAAGGACTTTTTAGTTCACACGATTAAAACAATCCACAGAACAAAACCAAATAAGAGTGAATGAACATCTGATTTGATCCTGGTGAGCAGCCTGCCACAGTACATTGTTATCTCATTCTAAATTAGATATCAGTTTTCCTTATGGATGCCTAAGAAGGAAACGGAATTTCTCTTATGTCCAGTTTCTGAAATTAGGAGTAAGGTACCTTAATTTATGCCTAGAATGATTAAAACCAAGAATGCTTAGCCAATTACTGAGTGAATATGCCTATTTATGGGAGAGGAACTGAAAGATATAATTCTCAAGAAAACGTGGAAAATCTCCACATCCGTGAATGACAAAATAAACCATAGCTGACCCAGTGGAACCCCAGCCACTGAGGATACTTTCTGAGTGTTTGCTGATGTCTGTAAAATGAACTCTGCAATTGGAAACCTCTCACATTGCCCTCAAACTGGCAAAATTAGAAGCTAATTCAAACATAATTATAAAACAGTTCATGAGCATTTAGATTTTTGTATTCCCGTCAGCAATCAATGAGGAGGCAAGAAGTGGAATGCGGACAGGCATAGCCAGGTGAGAATCCCAGGGGTGGTGCAGAGGCAGGGCCAGAGCAAGGTCGCCCGCCACACCAGCTGGGTTAGCACCCTCCTGGCCTTACAGCTGGGCCACACTGGCTTTTGCACGGAGCAGGCAGAAGCCAGTACGAAGCCTACGGTGCTCTCTCCTCATTCTTCTGTCCTTCCTCTATGAACTGGGGTGTGTTGGTCTGGGGAGGATTGTAGTGTTGAACAAAGTGCAATTATTACTAAAATCTCTGATCCCTAGATTTCTCGAACAAATAACTCTAAAAGAGGGAGAGAGTGGAAGGAACCATTCACTTTGTGAGAAAGGAGAAGAGGAATTTGTTTTATGTACAGATGGAAATCTCTGCATGAGAAAACCACCTTCCGGGAGCCGCGTAGACCCAGAGGCCAGGAGCACTCTCAGACCCGAGGTTTCCTTATCTGGGCAGGAATGGAGTCATTTTACAGCCCCTTCCCTCCGTTCCTATTTCCTGGAAGGAAATCTAGTCTCAGGCTTTGAAGCCTGTTCAGATGTTGGTGAAAAACAGCTGAACTCCGGCTGCTTGTTTAAAGACAAGAACAGGAGAGGGGAAGAAGTTTAGATAATGCCCAGTAATCTGTTCTCTGAAAGAAAAAGATACTTTCATAGAACAAGAAGAGAACAAAAATGAATACTCCAAAGGTTAATAGCTTGCTGCCCATCTGCCACCCCCGCAGGAGGTTTTACTTTCCAAAAGGAACTTCTGTGTCATATCCAGATGTTTGTCTTTTATCTCAAGAGTTAAATTTTGTCTCCAAAAGGTTGAATATTGTTTTGCTTCCTTTCCTAGTGTAAAACAAATCTTTTTGTTAACACATCTGCATTCATAAGTATCATTAGTACTTTGTAATGATCTCGTCATTCTCTAATCACACTCAATATAAAATTGTGACTAAAAATGTTTCCCCCTTTTCTTCTTAGGCCAGGGATCCTGTCAGAGAAAAATAATTCCTGCCTGTTTTGAAATCTGTGGGCACCAGTTTGAAACCTGGGTAATCACTGACCTGTCACTGACCTGCCACTGGGCTTGCTGGTGACCCAGCCAAGTGAGAGCCGGAGCACATGGTGGGAGATGGCCCTGCAGCCGGGTGCTGACTTCTTTCAGGGCTGACCTTAATGTGGCTTAATTTAAGGGTGACCTTAATGTGGCTTAATTTAACGGTTGGAATTACCTACAGAAGGAGTCACTAGGATCAGTGCAGAAATGAGAGAGAAAGAGGCAGGAACTACTTTCTCTGATTGGAAATAGTTTAAAATTACACCTAAGTGCTGCCAACTAGCCCAGCCCCTTCGTGCCTGTGACGCTCTCTCAGCCGCTGGCTCCCTTCTCCCAGGACGTTGACATGGCTTCCTTGACGCTGATGTAAGCCCGGGAAATACTGACGACTTGCTAAAGTTTTTGGTGGAACAGGGTCCTCTTGCCGCCAGCTGGCACTTCCTTAACAGGAGGGAGAATTGTATGTTCTGGTGGTGGCCTAATTGTTACTAAAAGTGCGGCTGTAGAAAAAGAAACCTCAGAGGCCTGTTTTGTGGCTGAGATGAGAGCATGAATATTATTTTGGAAGAAACCATACCCAAGTTAGGCCCCATGAATACAGACTCAGCAGTGGGCAGCGGCATGGCCCGTACTATAAGGAGCACAAGGAGGACACAACTTCATCACTGAAAGGCCAGTTTTTTAGGGTTCTGCACGCATTTATTATTTTTGAATCAGTCACTCATCCATTAACAACAGTTTATGAGGAGCCTGACTTGCCCCAAGGCATGCTAAGCCCCACTGGGTTGGTTTCCTATTCCCGGACAGACGTGGGAAGGAGCCACTCCAACCCCGACGAGGACCAGCATAGGCCCTGCACTGGAGCTGGCCATGGCGAGGGGGTGGCCACTGCTCCAGGAGCGAGTCCAGGAGGCCAAACAGTGACCCCTTAGCAGTCGCTGCCCCATGAGGCCTGCACTTGACTCATAACCAACACCTTCCCGGATTTAGCAGTCGCTGCCCATGAGGCCAGGACTTGACTCATAACCAACACCTTCCCGGATTTTTTTTTTTTGAGATGGAGTTTCACTCTGTTGTTCAGGCTGGAGTGCAGTGGTGTGATCTCGGCTCACTGCACCCTCCACCTCCCAGGTCCAAGCGATTCACCTGCCTCAGCCTCCCGAGTAGCTGGGATTATGGGCGCATGCCACCATGCCCAGCTAAGTTTTGGATTTTTAGTAAAGACAGGATTTTACCATGTTGGCCAGACTGGTCTCAAACTCCTGACATCAAGCAATCTGCCCACCTCAGCCTCCCAAAGTGCTGAGATTACAGGACTGAGCCACTGTGCTCAGCCGCCTTCCCTGGATTTTCTCCTACTTATAATTTAAGATCAACCAGAGAAAGCACAGTGTGCCCCCCGCAATCCTGCAGGACCGTCTCCCATTTCCACTCCCTGGCCTGCCTGTGAGTCTCTGCCAGATACAGTGATGGATGATGGATGATAGATGATAAAAGGATAAACTGGGAAGCGGAAGGAGGGCAGGTGGCAGGGCTGGAGGAGAGGTAGGGATGGGCGGAGGGAAGAGAAGTCACAGGGCAACAGTTTACAGGTTGGTGAATCTGGGTTGAGGGTATAATTGACAAACAGGAATTATCTTTGCTATTCCTATACTTTCTCCATACACTGGAAATTATTTCAACCTGAAAACCTGAAAAGCCCATGAAGGAAAGAACAAAGTAGGCTGGATGCCAGCGAAGGGGCCAGCCTGGCTCTCTCCATCTTGCTCCTGCCCATTTCTGCAGGCTGCCAGCATTCTCCCATGGCAGAGCTCTGGGCTCACAGCCTTAGAGACCCAGGGCCCAAATGGCAGGTTGTGTTTCCTTTGTTCCTGGACGTTCTGGCCAGAAGATCCCCATGGAAGGCCTTCGATGGCTCTGTCTTGGGTGAGGCCGAGTGTGGACTGTGGCCAGGGTCGGAGCCTCCGTGGTCAGGAGCCCAGCCAGCTCCCAGGCAGCCCTGCTGCCACCCTGGGCTCTTGGTGATTTGCCAACTGCACTCGTCCCCCTTCCAGGGAGCACCTGATGCCCCTCCCTGACCCTCCTCAGCCCTCCCTGAGTGGTGCCATTCCCAGCTTCAGAGGCTGACACAGGACCTGGGCAGTCCAAGCCCAGCCAATCCCTGGACTTTGCTGGGCCACTCTTTTCTTCTGAACTTGAGTGAAAGGAGGCCCACAGAAGAGGGCAGGGCCCGCACCACTGAACCCGCAAGTCCTCTGGGACACTGTGGTCCTGCTTCCTGCGCCAGGCGTCCCTGGGCTCAGATCCTTCTTCAGGTCCTGACACTGCCTGGGAGCTTGGCCTGGGGACTCCTGTGAAAACCACGTGGCACAGACCACATTGATCCCTAAGTCACTGTGGCTGTTTGTGGGCCAGGGGCACCCACCTCATGCCGCAGGGGTGAGTTGTCTCCCGTAGTATGACGACAGAATCGTCTGCAACCTTGCAGGGGACTCACAGCATGCGATGGCCGGCGGGCGTGGTCAGGACCACCCAAGCCCAGATGCATTTCTTGCCCCCAGATCCGAGGACCCAGGAGACATGCGGCTAGGAACATGTCTCATGTGTCGTCAAAACACTTTCCTCGGCACAGTCCTTTAAATTACTGTCAAAGCCACTGGGATATGTGAGTGATTTTAAAGCCCAAAGTGCCACAAGCTGCCAGGATCATCCTCTGGGGCTTAACAGCTTCGTTGTGGCTATTGAAGGAAAATTGATTGTAACGAGTTGGAAAGTCACCAGATGTCCTCTATGACACTGAGCGCTGGAGACCAGGCATAGACCATGCTGGGTGCACCCCCGCCCCTGCCCTCCCACCAAACACCCCGCCAGGTTTGCTGAAGTCCACAGGAGACTGTTCAAGGCATCGTTCCAGACCCCTGTCCCTCGGCAGGTGAAGTGGCAGCACATGGCTGCCTCGCTATGAACACCCACATTTCCAGCTGTGGGTACTAAACTCAGGTAAAAATCATTTCTCTCCCGAACTGGACCTTGCTAACGAACACATTCGCTGCCCAGACCACACTGTATCTTGAATCATGGTCCTTCCCCCCCTAGTTTTGGTCTCTTCCGTCGGAGAAGCGTGGGCCGTGTGGCCTCAAAGTGCCCCATGGCTGGAGCAGTTAGAAGCAGCCACTGTGGCTCCGTGGTTGCCATCGCCCTGCACTTCCTCAGGGTCCTTCGTGAGGTGACCGAAGGCCTCTGATGGGCACAGGGCTGTGGAGTGCAGCAGACACTAATGGAAATGGGATTGGCAAAGACACAGGACAGCAGCCCGTGGAATGCAGCTCTAACCCAAGCGACCTTGAGCTCTGATGCTGCTGGCACAGCCGCTCCTCTCAGGGAGCAGCTACTGAGCCTCAGAAGAGCATCTGCCACAGCCCCAAGCAGAGACTCCAGCAAGGAGAGTGGATCCATGGGGCCCTGTGGCCCTGGCAGTGTGGACAATGACCTCAGCTCAAGACATGGGTCTGCTTGGGACCCCTCCCTCCATGGTGTGGACGCTACTTCCCCACAGCACATGGGACCAACGACATGACGGTGCCCGGTACCTTGGTGCCATGCACCGAACGCTGTGTCCCTCACCTGGTCCCTGGTCGGGAGCATGGACTTGGCATCTCTATGTCCCCTCTGAAGGGACATAAGCCCCAGGGTGACCGGGCCATGTCTGGTCGGGGCCAGGTGATGGCTTCCTCATGACACCAGCATGCCAGCTCACGTGTGCTTGAGTGCCAGATTCGGCTCCCAGAGAGCCCGGGACTCAGTGCCACCCCCACCACGGAGCCCAGCTGGACACAGGTGATGGAGGTGCCCTCCGGTGACATGAGCAGCAGCGCCATTGAGGGTCTCAACATGCCAGTCAGCGTGTCGGGGGTCACTCAGGCATAGCGTGTCAGTTGTGGGGAGGCTCCATCCATAGATGCACTGCCTGAGGCCCGTCAGGCATGGTGCTCCTGGTCCTGTGTGTTTACTCCTCCTGTCTGAGGGCCGCTCAGGGCACTCCCTGGTGCTCCCCAGAAGCCTCTCCTCACTTACTGGTGCAGCCTCGCCTGGGCTGCCTGTTCTCCCTCTTCATGTCTCAGTCCCGGTGTGCTTGGCCCTGTGCTCACCTGTGCTCCTGTCAACACTGCAGGCTGGGAACTCAGTGTCCCATTCGCTGCCTGGTCACCCACGTCCCAGGCTGAGTGCAGGTTCAGGAAGCGTTTGATGAGTGGCTTTGCACTGTTCGTGCCTGGGTGTGTTGTGAGCGGCACTGGGCTCTCAACTCCACTGTCTTCTAACTCTGTTCTCTCCATTCTGCTTGGCGCATCCGTCCGTGGTGCTGTGGGAGCCTGCAGGTTGCCTCTCACTGCTGCGGGGGACCCGCTAGCCACGCGGCACCTGCCCATGCTTCCCACCTGACCGCCGCCCACATGCCGGATGTGCTGCCGCTCCACTGTGCTCACCAGCATTCAGGGCTTGACTTTACGGGCTTTTCAAGACACGTGGGTGTAAAGCGGTGTCTCACTGTTTTCATCTGCATTTCTCTCCTTTGCAGTAACTTTGAGGTTATGAGCACACACATGGTGCTTGTGTCTCTTGAACTGGCTTCCTGTGGTGGCTATCAAATGACCACGGATGCAGTGGCTTAAACACACACACTTATCTTCTCCCGCAGTTCTGGGGTCAGAAGTCTGAACATGGGTCGGGAGGGCTGCGTTCCTTCCGGAGGCTCCAGGAAGAGCTGACTTCCTTACCTTTCCCAGCTCCCAGAGGCCCCACATTCCTGGGTGAGGCCCCACGTTCCTGGGCAAGGCCCCTGCCTCCCTCTGCAAAGGCCCCAGGAACAGTCCGAGGCCATCCGGATCAACCAGGCTCCTTTCCTCTCCAGGCGCCCACCCAGCACCTCTGCAAAGGCCCTTGTGCCCTGACTCATCTCCACAGCTTCTAGGAGCAGGGACCCAGCAGCTCCGGGAGGGTCACATCTCACCACAGATACTCATCCATAGCACTTGTACATCCTTCTGTTGGGTTTCCTGCTTCTTGATGACTTGCAGGAACTCCTTGTATATTTTAAATATAATCCTGGTTGTCTGAAATACTGTAAGTATTTTCCCCCTGCATGGATGGGTTTATGAACTCTGCCTACCATAGACTTCACTGAGTAGAAATTATTAATGTTGACATAAAATTCTATCTTTTTTTTAACCTTATGGATGCTGCTTTGGGATTCTTGTTTTAAAAAATCTTTCCCAACCTACAAAGATCCTTACTTTTATTGTCCTTGTCTGTTTTTTAAAAAAATATTTTTTAATTTTTTTAAAATTTGGAGATGGGGTCTAGGTTGCCCAACCTGCTCTCAAACTCCTAGGCTCACATGATCCTCCCATCTTGGCCTCCCAAAATGTTGGGATTACAGGCATGAGCCACTGTACCCGGCTCCTAGTTTCATTTTTATTATTTAAGAAATCAACCTATCTGGAATCTACCTTTGCTTAAATGTAGTAATGTAGGACCAGTTTTATCCACGTTGTGATTTTCTAAATACCATTGGCCAAACTGTCATTCTCCCATTGTTCTGTGATGTCCTCTTCATCATTTACGTGGATCTACTTTGAACCCTCCTTTCCCTTCATCTACGAAGATGTTCCTACATCAGTACTATAGTTAATTTTTAAAAATTCATCATTAAAATTTTAATATATAACAGAAGAGAGTAGTATAAATAATCCATGTGTCCGTCTGCAGCCTCAACGATAATCAGTCTCTAATCTTTTGATGCCATGGCTGTGTACTGTGGCTTGTTATTGGTAGGTTATTTTCCTGCCTTGATCTCCAATGAAAGAGTTACTACATCTACTAATAGGCATTTTTGCTTTCATGTGCATCTTAGAATAAATTTATTGAAGTCATCAAAAAATCCAGCTAGAAGATGAATATTCATAGTTTGAAACACTTATAGCAATAAAAAAGAATGAGTGAAAATTGATTAATTAAGCATCTAACTCAACAATTAGAAACAAAACAGCAAAATTAACTAAAGGAAACCAGAAGGAAGGAGCTAAGACAGAAGCACAGGCTAATACAGTAGGAAAAAAGATAACAGGTAGACTAACAAACAAATTAGAAAGCCGATTCTTCGAAAAATAAAGCAAGACAAATTGATAGATAATGTTGTCAAGCATACAAGGTGAGAAAGCACAAGTATACAAAATAGGGAATGATGAGGTAAAAATAACAAGGAAACGGATGAAATTAAAAGCATCATGAAACCACCTGCTCAACGCTATTCAAATCAGCTTGAAATCCTAGAAAAATGGACAATCTTCTAAGAAAATGTGGACCAAGTGGATCTCAAAAGAGAAGGAAAATCTAAATTAGTCACTTTATTTTAAAAAAGAGGCGCTCACCACCGACACCCAGAAGCAACAGGTGCAAACATTTTTATGGGAGAATTGTAACAAACTTTAAATAGCGGATAATTCCAATAATTTTAAAAACTCTTCCAGAGCAACGGAAAAGAAGGTAAACCTCCAATTTTTTTTTCTACACAGCGAATAACATTAGTGACCAAACCTGAAAAGACTGCACCAAAAAGAAAACTACAAGTCGTCCCCAATCTCACCTATACATATCAATAAAAACGTAAATAAAATATAGTCTGTTATGGAGAATGGTCTAAGCAATAAATAAACAAATAAATAGAAAAAGAAAAATGTAGAAATACAGTAGCACATTTAAAATACTGCAAGGTGATCAAGGAATGGCAGGATGGTTCTATAATAGAGTATCTATTATTACAATTTATCATATTAATAATTCTGAGAAGAAATTACATCATCTTCAGAATTGTGGTAAACATATTTTTAAAACATTCCTTAATACTGAATAAAATGAGATAAATATTTGTTTACTATTAAAAACATATCTAATATGAAATATTAATTTGCTTGTTGGTTAGTACTTTTACTGGAATCAAGAAAAAACAAAAATACCCAGTACCAGCACTATTGAATAACATTATACTGGACGCATCAGTGCATGAAATTAGATAAAACAAACAACATAGAGCATACAAATTAGAAAGGAGGAGATAAGGTTGTTTACCAGTACTAAGACTGTATGTTTACATTTTCAATAGGGTACAACACCATTCCATGGGGAAAGAATAATCTTTTCAAGAAATGCATCTGGGACAGCTAGAAATCCACATGCAAACTAATGAAGTTAGACCCTTCTCTCACAACATATACAAAAATTCAAAATGAATAAAAAGCTTAAATACAAGTGCGTACATCATAAAACCTTTAGAAGAAAACATAGCAGTAAATGTTCATGACCCTGGACTTGTCAATGATTTCTTAGATATGAAGCCAAAAATGCTATCAAAAAAGGAGATAAATTGGACTTCATCAAAATAAAATACTTTGTGCATCAAAGAACACAACCAAGAAAGTGAAAATACAGCCCATAGAAAGGGAGAAAATATTTACAAATTGCATATTTCATAAAGGTATCTGGAATACATAAAATCTCTTCTAATTCAACAACAAAAGACAAGCAACCCAACTGAAAAATGGGCAAAGGATTGAATGGGCATTTCTCCAAAGAAGATTTACAAATGGCCAACAAACATATATGTTAAAAGAAAAACTTCAGATGAATTAAATTTAAAGGAGTTTAATTGAGCTATGAACAATTTATGAATTGGGCAGCCCCCAGAATCACGGTAGATTCAGAAAGACTCCAGGGATGCCTCATGGTCAGAACAAATTTATAGACAAAAAAGTGAAGTGACATACAGAAATTGGCAATGAGGTATAGAAACAACTGGATTGGTTACAGGTTGGTGTTTGCCTTATTTGAACACAGTTTGAACACTAAGCAGTCTATGAGTTGTTGTAGTATGGCCGCCGGGATTGGCCAAGACTCAGCTATTGTTACAGGCACATACTCCTAAGTTAGGTTTTCAATCTTATCTCCCTATTAAGCTAAGCTACAGTTTGTCCACAGGGACTCAAATATAGAAATATGGAGTCCTTCTCAAGGCATATTTAGTTTGCTTTAAATCAAAACCACAATGGAAACCACTGCACACCCATTTCATACCCACTTGGATAGCTATACTTTTTTAAAAAAAAAAACAGGAAAACAACAAGTGTTGTCATAGATGCGGAGAAATTGGAATTCTTTATTTTCTTTATTTATTTATTATACTTTAAGTTCTAGGGCATGTGTGCACAACGTTCAGATTTCTTACATATGTATACATGTGCCATGTTGGTGTGCTGCACCCATTAACTCGTCATTTACATTAGGTATTTCTCCTAATGCTATCCCTTCCCCCCACACCCCATGACAGGCCCCGGTGTGTGATGTTACCCACCCTGTGTCCAAGTGTTCTCATTTTTCAATTCCCACCTATGAGTGAGAACATGCGGTGTTTGGTTTTCTGTCCTTGCGATAGTTTACTCAGAATGATGGCTTCCAGCTTCATCCATGTCCCTACAAAGGACATGAACTCATCCTTTTTTATGGCTACATAATATTTCATGGTGCATATGCGCAACATTTTCTTAATCCAGTCTATCATTGATGGACATTTGGGTTGGTTCCGAGTCTTTTCTACTGTGAATAGTGCCGCAATAAACATACGTGTGCATGTGTCTTTATAGCAGCATGATTTATAATCCTTTGGGTATATACCAAGTAATGGGATCACTGGGTCAAATGGTATTTCTAGTTCTAGATCCTTGAGAAATTGCCACACTGTCTTCCCTAATGGTTGAACTAGTTTACACTCCCACCAACAATGTAAAAGTGTTCCTATTTCTCCACATCCTCTCCAACACCTGTTGTTTCCTGACTTTCTAATGATTGCCCTTCTAACTGGTGTGAGATGGTATCTCATTGTGGTTTTGATTTGCATTTCTCTGATGGCCAGTGATGATGAGCATTTTTTCATGTGTCTTTTGGCTGCATAAATGTCTTCTTTTGAGAACTGTCTGTTCATATCCTTTGCCCAGTTTTTGATGGGGTTGTTTGATTTTTTTCTTGTAAATTTGTTTAAATTCTTTGTAGATTCTGGATATTAGCCCTTTGTCAGATAGATTGCAAAATTTTTTCCTATTCTGTAGGTTGCCTCTTCACTCTGATGGTAGTTTCTTTTGCTGTGCAGAAACTCTTTAGTTTAATTAGATCCCATTTGTCTATTTTGGCTTTTGTTGCCATTGCTTTTGGTGTTTTAGTCATGAAGTCTTTGCCCATGCCTATGTCCTGAATGGTACTGCCCAGGTTTTCTTCTAGGGTTTTTATGGTTTTAGGTCTAACATTTAAGTCTTTAATCCATCTTGAATTAATTTTGGTATAAGGTGTAAGGTAGGGATCCAGTTTCAGTTTCCTACATACGGCTAGCCAGTTTTCCCAGCACCATTTATTAAATAGGGAATCCTTTCCCCATTGCTTGTTTTTGTCAGGTGTGTCAAAGATCAGATGGTTGTAGATGTGTGGTATTATTTCTGAGGGCTCTGTTCTGTTCCATTGGTCTCTATCTCTGTTTTGGTACCAGTACCATGGTGTTTTGGTTACTGCAGCCTTGTAGTATAGTTTGAAGTCAGGTAGCATGATGCCTCCAGCTTTGTTCTTTTTGCTTAGGATTGTCTTGGCAACGCGGGCTCATTTTGGTTCCGTATAAACTTTAAAGTAGTTTTTTCCAGTTCTGTGAAGAAAGTCATTGCTAGTTTGATGACATTGAATCTATAAATTACCTTGGGCAATATGGTCATTTTCATGATACTGATTCTTCCTATCCATGAGCATGAAATGTTCTTCCATTTGTTTGTGTCCGCTTTTATTTTGTTGAGCAGTGGTTTGTAGTTCTCCTTGAAAAGGTCCTTCACATCCCTTGTAAATTGGATTCCTAGGTATTTTATTCTCTTTGAAGCAATCGTGAATGAGAGTTCACTCATGATTTGGCTCTCTGTTTGCCTGTTATTGGTGTATAACAATGCTTGTGATTTTTGCACATTGATTTTGTATCCGGAGACTTTGCTGAAGTTGCTTATCAGCTTAAGGAGATTTTGGGCTGAGACGATGGGGTTTTCTAGGTATACAATCATGTCCTCTGCAAACAGGGACAATTTGACTTCCTCTTTTCTTAATTGAATACGCTTTATTTCTTTCTCCTGCCTGATTGCCCTGGCCAGAACTTCCAATACTATGTTGAATAGGAGTGTTGAGAGAGGGCATCCCTGTTTTGTGCCAGTTTCCAAAGGGAATGCTTCCAGTTTCTGCCTATTCATTATGATATTGGCTGTGGGTTTGTCATAAATAGCTCTTATTATTTTGAGATACGTCCCATCAATACCTAGTTTATTGAGAGTTTTTAGCATGAAGAGCTGTTGAATTTTGTCAAAGGCCTTTTCTGCATCTATTGAGATAATCGTGTGTTTTTTGTCTTTGGTTCTGTTTACATGACGGATTACATTTATTGATTTGCATATGTTGAACCAGCCTTGCATCCCAGGGATGAAGCCAACTTGATCATAGTAGATAAGCTTTTTGATGTGCTGCTGGATTCGGTTTGCCAGTATTTTATTGAGGATTTTTGCATCGATGTTCATCAGGGATATTGGTCTAAAATTCTCTTTTTTTGTTGTGTCTTTTCCAGGCTTTGGTGTCAGGATGATGCTGGCCTCATAAAATGACTTAGGGAATATTCCCTCTTTTTCTATTGATTGGAATAGTTTCAGAAGGAATGGTACCAGCTCCTCTTTGTACTTTTGGTAGAATTTTACTGTGAATCTGTCTGGTCCTGGACTTTTTTTGGTTGGTAGGCTATTAATTATTGCCTCAATTTCAGAGCCTGTTATTGGTCTATTCAGGGATTCAACTTCTTCCTGGTTTAGTCTTGGGAGAGTGCATGTGTCCAGGAATTTGTCCATTTCTTCTAGATTTTCTAGTTTATTTGTGTAGAGGTGTTTATAGTATTCTCTGATAGCTTGTATTTCTGTGGGATCGGTGGTGATATCCCCTTCATCGTTTTTTATTGTGTCTTTTTTATTCTTCTCTCTTTTCTTCTTTATTAGTCTTGCTAGTGGTCTATCAATTTTGTTGATCTTTTCAAAAAACCAGCTCCTGGATTCATTGATTTTTTGAAGGTTTTTTTTTTTTTTTTGTCTCTATCTCCTTCAGTTCTGCTCTGATCTTAGTTATTTCTTGCCTTCTGCTAGCTTTTGAATCTGTTTGCTCTTGCTTCTCTAGTTCTTCTAATTGTGATGTTAGGGTGTCAATTTTAGATCTTTCCTGCCTTCTCTTGTGGGCATTTAGGGCTATAAATTTCCCTCTACACACTGCTTTAAATGTGTCCCAGAGATTCTGGTATGTTGTGTTCTTTGTTCTCATAGGTTTCAGAGAACATCTTTATTTCTGCCTTCATTTTGTTATTTACCCAGTAGTCATTCAGGAGCAGGTCGTTCAATTTCCATGTAGTCATGTGGTTTTGAGTGAGTTTCTTAATCCTGAGTTCTAATTTGATTGCACTGTGGTCTGAGAGACCGTTTGTTATAATTTCTGTTCTTTACATTTGCTGAGGAGTGCTTTACTTCCAACCATGTGGTCAATTTTGGAACAAGTGCAGTGTGGTGCTGAGAAGAATGTATATGCTGTTGATTTGAGGTGGACAGTTCTGTAAATGTCTATTAGGTCCACTTGGTGCAGAGCTGAGTTCAAGTCCTGGATATCCTTGTTAACTTTGTCTCATTGATCTGTCTAATGTTGACAGTGGGGTGTTAAAGTCTCCCATTATTATTGTGTGGGAGTCTAAGTCTCTTTGAAGTCTCTAAGGACTTGCTTTATGAATCTGGGTGCTCCTGTATTGGGTGCATATATATTTAGAATAGTTAGCTCTTCTTGTTGAATTGATCCCTTTACCATTAGGTAATGGCCTTGTTTGTCTCTTTTGATCTTTGTTGGTTTAAAGTCTCTTTTATCAGAGACTAGGATTGCAACCCCTGCTTTTTTTTTGTTTTCCATTTGCTTGGTAGATCTTCCTCCATCCCTTTATTTTGAGCCTATATGTGTCTCTGCACGTGAGATGGGTCTCCTGAATACAGCAGCACACTGATGGGTCTTGAGTCTTTATCCAATTTGCCAGTCTGTGTCTTTTAATTGGGGCATTTAGTCCATTTACATTTAAGGTTAATATCGTTATGTGTGAATTTGATCCTGTCATTATGATGTTAGCTGGTTATTTTGCTCGTTAGTTGATGCAGTTTCTTCCTAGCATCGATGGACTTTATAATTTGGCATGTTTTTGCAGTGGCTGATACCAGTTGTTTCTTTCCATGTTTAGTGATTTCTTCAGGAGCTCTTGTAAGGCACGCCTGGTGGTGACGAAAATCTCTCAGCATTTGCTTGTCTGTAAAGGACTTTATTTCTCCTTCACTTATGAAGCTTAGTCTGGATATGAAATTCTGGGTTGAAAATTCTTTTCTTTAAGAATGTTGAATATTGGCCCCCACTCTCTTCTGGCTTCTAGAGTTTCTGCTGAGAGATCTGCTGTTAGTCTGATGAGTTTCTCTTTGTGGGTAACCCAACCTTTCTGTCTGGCTGCCCTTAACATTTTTTCCTTCATTTCAACCTTGGTGAATCTGACAATTATGTGTCTTGGGGTTGGTCTTCTAGAGGAGTATCTTTGTGTCATTCTCTGTATTTCCTGTATTTGAATGTTGGCCTGCTTTGCTAGGTTGGGGAAGTTCTTCTGGATAATATCCTCAAGAATGTTTTCCAACTTGGTTCCATTCTCCCCATCCCAGGTACACCAATCAGATGTAGATTTGGTCTTTTCACATAGTCCCGTATTTCTTGGAGGCTTTGTTCGTTTCTTTCTACTCTTTTTTTCTCTAAACTTCTCACTTCATTTCATTCATTTGATTTTCAATCACTGATACCCTTTCTTCCACTTGATTGAATTGGCTACTGAAGCTTGTGCATGTGTCACGTAGTTCTCATGCCATAGTTTTCAGCTCCCTCAGGTCATTTAAGGTCTTCTCTACGCTGTTTATTCTAGTTAGCCATTCGTCTAATCTTTTTTCAAGGTTTTTAGCTTCTTTGCGATGGGTTCGAACATCCTCCTTTAGCTTGGAGAAGTTTGTTATTACCGATCTTCTGAAGCCTACTTCTGTCAACCTGTCAAAGTCATTCTCCGTCCAGCTTTGTTCCATTGCTGGCGAGAAGCTGCATTCCTTTGGAGGAGAAGAGGTGCTCTGATTTTTAGAATTTTCAGCTTTTCTGCTCTGGTTTCTCCCCATCTTTATGGTTTTATCTACCTTTGGTCTTCGATGATGGTGACCTACAGATGGGGTTTTGGTGTGGATGTCCTTTTTGTTGATGTTGATGCTATTCCTTTCTGTTTGTTAGTTTCCCTTCTAACAGTCAGGACCCTCAGCTGCAGGTCTGTTGGAGTTTGCTGGAGGTCCACTCCAGTGGAGGCTGCAGAACAGCAAATGTTGCTGCCTGATCCTTCCTCTGGAAGCTTCATCTCAGAGGGGCACCTGGTTGTATGGGGTGTCAGTCAGCCCCTACTGGGAGATGTCTCCCAGTTAGGCTACTCAGGGATCAGGGACCCACTTGAGGAGGCAGTCTGTCCATTCTCAGATCTCAAACTCTGTGCTAGGAGAACCACTGGTCTCTTCAAAGCTGTCAGACAGGGACATTTAAGTCTCCAGAAGTTTCTGCTGCCTTTTCTTCAGCTATGCCCTGCCCCCAGAGGTGGAGTCTACAGAGGCAGGTGGGCCTTGTTGAGCTGCGGTAGGCTCCACCCAGTTCAAGCTTCCTGGCTTTGTTTACCTAGTCAAGCCTCAGCAATGGTGGACGCCCCTCCCCCAGCCTTGCTGCCACCTTGCAGTTCGATCTTGGCCTGCTTTACTAGCAGTGAGCAAGGCTCTGTGGGTGTGGGACCCTCCAAGCCATGCACGGGATATAATTTCCTGGTGTGCTGTTTGCTAAGACCGTTTGAAAAGCACAGTATTAGGGCAGGAGTGTCCCAATTTTCCAGGTACTGTCTGTCACAGCTTCCCTTGGCTAGGAAAGGGAATTCCCCAATCCTTCGCACTTGCCAGATGAGGTGATGCCCTGCCCTTCTTCAGCTCACACTCCATGGGCTGCACCCAGTGTCCAACAAGTCCCAGTGAGATGAACCTGGTAACTCAGTTGGAAATGCAGAAATCACCCATCTTCTGTGTCGCTCACACTGGGAGCTGTAGACTGGAGCTGTTCCTATTCGGCCATCGTGGAACAGAGACCAAGAAATTGGAATTCTTATACTGTATTGGTACCTTGCCTTAGATTCGTAAAATGGTGAGGCTGCCATGGAAGAGTTTAACTCAGCAAGTACCCAGCAATTCCAGTTTTGGGTATATAACCCCCCACACCAAATTGATAACTGGTGTTCAAAAAGAAACTTGCTCATGAACATTGATGGCAGCTTTATTTTCAATAGGCAGAAGGTAGAATCAACACATATGCCCATCAGCTGAAGATGATGGCAGCTTTATTTTCAACAGGCAGAAGGTAGAATCAACCCATACGCCCATCAGCTGAAAAACGGGTGAGCAAAATGTGGTGTATACAGACAATGGAGTGTTATTTAGCCACAAAAAGGAAGGAGGCACTGACACACGCTACACATACATGAAACCTGAAAACATACTAAGTGAGAGAAGGCAGGCATGAAAGGCCACATATTACACGGCTCCACTTACATATCCAGAGTAGGCAAGCCCAGAGACAGGTGGCAGATTAGGGACTGCCAGAGGCTGGGGGCCAGGGGATGGGGAGAGACTTCTAGTGGGGACAGGGCTTCCCACTGGGGTGATGGAGTTAGGCAGAGGTGATTCACAATATTGTGAATGCACTAAATGTCACTAGTGGTAAGTTGTATGTTACGTACATAAAATAAAATAACAATAACAAAATTAGGAGGCCGATAAAGACCATATATCTGGAGAATCTGGCAGAATGAACAGAAAAACAAACTCAAACAATGAGAGAATTGGTGAGGCAGTCTGGTATGAAATTAAAAGACACAATCCAAGTGCTTTCATTAAGCAAATAACAAGCTAGAAGCTACAAACAAAGGGAAAGATCACATTTATAAAAGCAAAAAAAAGAGGTGAGGAACATCTCATTCAGGATGTACATCCTCTCTGTCACCTCCATCCATGGCTCAGTTCCTTCGTGCACTGCAGGCTGGTTCCTAAGATGGGGCCCAGGCCCTCCCCAGGTGCTCTGATGGGCTTGGCCTACCAGAAGCACCACTGGTGGGAAGGAGAGTTCGGCCCTGTCTTCCTGGCCCTGTCTTCCTGGCTCCCTCTACAGAGACGGATCCTCCTCTAGTCCTCCTGGAGTGTCTGCTGCGGATGGAGGTACTTTGAGACAGCAGAGTTTTAAGGATGCCCCTGCACCTGGAGCTACTCCTATGATTGTGTAAAGTTACCTGGCAGGGGCTTCATCTCATCACATATTTGGTGAAGCAGGGAGCTTTCCCCAGCTGGTGCAAAGGGCAGTCAGACAGATTCAGGGCATGCAAAGGACTGGGCTCACTGCCGTCACTGGCTTTAAAGATGGATGTGGCCCTGGAAGAAGAATGCAGGTGCCCTGAGGAGCTGAGAGTGGCCCCAGGTGACAGTCAGTGAGGAAACAAGAGTTTCAGTCCCACGGCTGCAAAGAATCAAATGCTGTCAATGACCTGAAGGTGCCCTGGAGCCCTTAGTTCTGTTCCTGCTGTGGCTGCACCTCTCCCTTTCATCCGACAAAGATGCCCCAGATGAACTCTCACTCAGAGAACAAGGCACTGAGAGCTGCGCACTGTTCCATTCCCAAAGCATTTATGTAAGTTATTAAAGGGAAGAGAATAAAAGCCTGAGATGGTCTTCAAAATGTTATATCTTGCTCTGAGCGATGAAAAATTATGCATGCTTTCTCCTATGATATGCGTCTGTTAGAGAGAGGAGAGCTCTCTGAAGGCCAAGTGAGGCACTACCTCTGGATGTGGGGCACCGAGTCACTGCACACATTTTATTATGTGTCTGTCTGTTCCTGTGCTCAGGGGACAGGAGTGAATAATGCACAGGCCCTTCAATGAATCCACAGTTGTGTGCGTGGACGTGGCCAAGGAACTGTGATGGAACACGCTTATGAAGAACAAAGCCGTGGAGGTCACAGCAGCAGGCAGCCAGGTCTGGAGGAGATGCATGGGAGCCAGATATCCGCATGCAAGCGAGGAGGGCGCCCCCAGGAGTTCACAATTTATTTGTCAGCATGAAAAATCCCATCTGGAAAGGCAGTGACACAGAGCAGTAACTAACAAGGATAAAAAAGGGTCAAATAAGGAAAAAAGCCAAATGTATCTTTTCTGAAATCTCTCCCAAAATCTTGAGAGGAGGCTACATTTGTGGTACATAATAACAGATTATCTCTCTTTCTCCTCCTCCTCTTTCTGTCTCTCTGTCTCTTCCACAGGCTACTCCCGAGGCTCTACACCCAGCTGCTCCTCTCAGCACGTAGCCCTGAAGCCCAGTCAGCTTCTCCGATGCTGTTAGCTTCTGTCCTCTGCTCAGTAAGTTTTATCTCCACCAGCGCAGCAGGGCCTGACCCATTGCAGTGTTAGGAACTTTAAGGTTTCAGGTTCATATCTGGTGCCAAAATTCACAGGATGAGGTTGTCTTTAAAGTCTTTCCTGGCTCTCATATTTTATGAGTCAATTCTACGATTTTGGAGAAAGGAGCTATCCCGAACGAAAGCAGAGAGAACAAGGGTTGTAATCTATCTGGGTTTGAGAGGGAGAAGAGGAAAGAGTACTGCAGAGGAGGATAAAAGAACATAAGCCAGGAGTGCGCGGCGGTGCTGTGGTCCCAGCTACCCTGGCGGCTGAGGCAGTAGTCAGCAGAGATCACGCAACTGCACTCCAGCCTGGGCAGCAGAGCAAGACCCTGTCTCAAAAAGTAAATAAATAAAAAGGAACACATTGGAGGCTGGAATGTCCTGGGCACCTTGACTCTAGACCTGCCAGAGCACTGTGATAGGAGGGCAGTGAGGGGAGCGCTGTGAGGGGAGCTCTGTGAGGGGAGCGCTGTGAGGGCAGCGCTGTGAGGGGAGCGCTGTGAGGGGAGGGATGTGAGCGGAGGGATGTGAGGGTAGCTCTGTGAAGGGAGCGCTATGCCAGAGCGCTGTGAGGGGAGCGCTGTGAGGGGAGCGCTGTGAGGGGAGCGCTGTGAGGGGAGGGATGTGAGGGGGGCGCTGTGAGGGGAGGGATGTGAGCGGAGGGATGTGAGGGGAGCGCTGTGAGGGGAGGGATGTGAGGGGGGCGCTGTGAGGGGAGGGATGTGAGCGGAGGGATGTGAGGGGGGCGCTGTGAGGGGAGGGATGTGAGCGGAGGGATGTGAGGGGAGCGCTGTGAGGGGAGCGCTGTGAGGGGAGGGATGTGAGGGGAGGGATGTGAGCGGAGGGATGTGAGGGTAGCTCTGTGAAGGGAGCGCTATGCCAGAGCGCTGTGATAGGAGGGCAGTGAGGGGAGCGCTGTGAGGGGAGCTCTGTGAGGGGAGCGCTGTGAGGGGAGCGCTGTGAGGGGAGCGCTGTGATAGGAGCGCTGTGAGGGGAGCGCTGTGATAGGAGGGCAGTGAGGGGAGCGCTGTGAGGGGAGCTCTGTGAGGGGAGCGCTGTGAGGGGAGCGCTGTGAGGGGAGCGCTGTGAGGGCAGCGCTGTGATAGGAGGGCAGTGAGGGGAGCGCTGTGAGGGGAGCTCTGTGAGGGGAGCGCTGTGAGGGGAGCGCTGTGAGGGGAGCGCTGTGAGGGGAGCTCTGTGAGGGGAGCGCTGTGAGGGAACACGGGGAGGGATGTGAGGGAGCGCTGTGAGGGGAGCGCTGTGAGGGGAGCGCTGTGAGGGGAGGGATGTGAGGGTAGCTCTGTGAAGGGAGCGCTATGCCAGAGCGCTGTGAGGGGAGCGCTGTGAGGGGAGCGCTGTGAGGGGAGCGCTGTGAGGGGAGCGCTGTGAGGGGAGGGATGTGAGGGTAGCTCTGTGAAGGGAGCGCTATGCCAGAGCGCTGTGAGGGGAGCGCTGTGACGGGAGCACTGTGAGGGGACTGTTGTGAGGGGAGCACCGTGAGGGGAGGGATGTGAGCGGGGCGCTGTGAGGAAAGGGATGTGAGCAAACATTGTGAGGGGAGCGCCGTGAGGGGAGAGATGTGAAGGGAGCGCCCTGAGGGGAGGGATGTGAAGGGGGCGCTGTGACGGGAGGGATGTGAGTGAGTACTGTGAGGAGAGCTCAGTCAGGGGACGTTTTAAGCACAATTCCTTGGTTTCACCTTCATCATTCTCCCCCTTCTTCCTCCACACAGGCCTGGCACTGGCATGGGTTGCTGAGAAGGCCCCTGAAGCAGCATTTCATCACCACCATGGCCTCCAAGAGAGCAGTGCCTCCTATGAGCCCTAGAGTGCAGGTTCTCCAAGGGCCACTGAGGCCCTGAGAACCTTCCTCTGCTCACCGTCAAGGTCAGCCGGGACCTCGGAAACTGGTGTTCCTCACTCTCCCTCTCATGTAAACACCTCTGGCTGACCTGGTCGTGGGAGCAGGCTCGGACCTGTGAGGCCAGGCAAGGGTCCCTGGTGAGAAGGGCCTGTTCACCTCCCCTGCCTCCTGCCAGTCACTGTGGTCCTCTCCGGGGTCATCATGGAAGTCTCCTTCTTGGCTGTTTGTCAGCCAAGAGTGACAGGAACAAGAACAACAAGAGGACCTCGTGCAAGGAGCTCCTGATGCCTTCCCCAGTCCATTTCTCCACCCCTTGGGTGGCTCAGACTCAAGCTGCTCTTCTCTCTACATCTGCTCCTAAACACTGGGGGGTCATCACTCAAGGATAAGGGTTTTTTTTTTTTTTTTAACCAACAATATCTTTGCTCTAAAGCAAAGCAGGGCTAAGGATGGAGAGACAGAGACCTCCCATCTTTGCTCCTTCACCTGTCAATCAAAAGGGCAATAAAGTAATTGAAAAGGCATAAAAACAAAGCTTAGAGAGGAGAAGACAGGAAGACTCAGCCAGGAGGGAGGACTGAGGAATCTCAGGTAAAACAGGAACAGGGAAGCCCAGCTACCACCCAGGGGATCTGCGCCAGACTCAGGAAACCTCAGAAGTCAGGGGTGTCAAGGAGCCCGGGTGATTGTGAGGCACCTCAGGCATGCAGGGGCAGCTGGGCAGTGAGGGTGGAGGACACCTTGCTGAGAGGGGTGAGTGGAGCCCCCCTGTGGAGAATGGGATACCTCACCCACCTTCCGAGCTCCCAGAATGTCAAAGGCCAGGCTCATACCCCCAGGCAGGAGGTCAAAGAATTAAAGGACCCCTCTCTTGGCTGTGGAGGGAAAATCTACAAATGCAGTCTTTGGACTTAGGAGTCCCCAGTGGAAGAACTGGGCCGTCTCCACTGCTGTGAGGTGAGGGCCACTCGTAAGCAAGCCCCCATACACCTCCTACAGCTGTTGGGCCTTGATCTAGCCAAGGGCACTTGGCTGCAGAGCTATTGTCAGCCAGGGTCCCAGCAGGAAATCCATGACACGCTCAAGCTTGGTAAATCGAGAAAAGTTTAATTAAGGAACTGCTATTGAAAAGCAATAATCAAAAAAGAACTAATGGCAAACGTGCAGGCAGTCTTGGAATACCATGGGAGAGCTGCAGTGCCCTGCCACCAGCACAAACTCCAGTCTTGAAGGACATGCCTGGGCAGTTAGTGGAACCCAGGAAGGCCACAGGACAGCAGGGATGCCCAGCAAGGCCTTCAGGAGAGGGATGCAAAGGACTGCAGGAAACCTCTATGGGAAAGAGCCTGGCTGCATCTCCTCCCCACACACCATCCACTCCCATTGGAAGCACATGTGGCTGCTTCCTGCATGTGAGTGGGTTGGGGTGGGGGGTCTGTGTGGAGGATGCAGGCCAGAGACCCAGGGAGACCCTAACATGACACAGACCCAGAGAGAAACTTGGAGGAAGCCGAGTGGATGGAGGGAGTAGGACGCAGACAAACCTATGATATTCGCAGAGAAAAAGGGTGGCCGTGAAATAAGAGCAGACACCGCAAAACTACACACAGAATCTTTCAATGAAAAGTAGAATATACATAAATAATTTAATAGAAATGTTGAATATTAGACTCATTTACATCTCACAGAAACAGAATAAAAAGATGCACAGATGAAGAATTAGGGAGGAATGACAAAAGAAATAGAGAATCAACCCAGAAATTCCAATACCCACTTAATGAGAAGAGAGACCAGAGAGGTCAGACAGGAGAGACCAGCAAAGAAATAACTCAAACAAGTGGTCCAGAACTGCAGACAGGAGCCCAGATTGAGAGAGCAGCGCATGCATGAAAGAACAGAGTAAAAACACCTGTGTCATCCACATCCTCATTGCCGAGACACTTCAGGCAGAGCTCACCAGCAGCCCAGGGGCCAGAGCCACAGGCCCCAGCACTCTCGTGGCAGAACTGGAATGACTGAGACCTCCCTACAGAACGCTGGAGTCTGCAGGGCGGGAAGTGAGGCCTTCTCAGTTCTGAGAGACATTTCTTGCAGCCTAGAATCCTGGTCCCAGAAAGAAAAGGTCAAGGAGAGAATGGCGACGTCTCCAGACATTGCAGGTCTCAAAGGGTTCCTTCCACACAGGGTATCTCAGGCAGCCCTGAAGGTGAGGAGCAGGGAGACACAGGGAAATGTGGCCGGAGCCTTAGGAGCTGAGGCAGTGGGGGTCTCAGGGACGCCATGCCTGGACCTTCGATGTGCCTGATCGTCCAAGGGTCTTTCTTATTTCCGTTAGGAAGTATGTGGCTAGAACAGTGGTCCCTTCCTAGAAGTCTAAGGAAATAACAACTAAAATGCAACAGCTTCTAACCCCAGAGGAAACGGAGTGCATGAAGGGAAACTTAATCATTTTACAATTACACAGCTCAGCTGAGAATAAGCTCTGCGTGATCACAGGATGACAACCTGGAATACTGAGGTCGCCACAGAGTGTGGCTATCGCATTGGAGGAGAAGGGGGTGGAGAGATTGTGGGTGCATGCGTGTGCTTAGCAGAAAGGTTAGGTCCTCTCCCATCATTGAAGGAAATCAATAGATGAGCCCCAAAATAAACGTGAGACACAAGCATGTTCTTTCACAGGAGGCAAACACCAAGAGACACAGTGACAGCCGCAAGGACCAAGGGTGGAATAAGGAAGCCGCTTTCACCACAAACCAGGCAGTAATGCTGGCTCTTAAAAGCTTTGCAAGCAGTGATTCTTGCCCTTTTGGCCAAGACCAAGTGTAGTACCTGTTCTTAGCCGTTTAAAAATTTTACATATACAAGTGCAATAAAAATTACAAGTAAAGCCTTAAAAAAATGTAGAAAGTTACGTTTTAAATAGCAACAAATAATTTGGGTGTTGATGTGTAAAACAGAGCAGGGCTACTGGGCTTAACTGGAAATTGAAGCAGATGCAGCTTATAAAATTTCAATAATTAGTTTCTGAAATTTTATTTTAAAAAATAATTGTGAGTAGAGGACACGTTGCTTTTTGTTTTGCTGGTAGTTTTCACTACACACAGGCTGCAATTTGGGAATTGCAGAAAGAGACTGAGCTGACCAACTTAGAGCTGTGTCAAGAAAAGTTTCCATTAGGTCCTAAAGTCCCCAGAGGCTAGAGGCTAGGGAGGGCCTGCTACAGGGGCCAGCTGGTTGGACACGGCCTGAGCCCCCACACTCGCCCCCAGATGCTGTGGTTCTGCTGCAAAACCAGACCCTCGTTTCCAGCATCCTCTCTTTCCATGAGCAATACCGTAAGCCTTGAGCAGAACAAGAGCCGCGTGCACAGACATGGTGTCATCTCATGATTTCCACCTCCTGAACCATGTGTGGGCACTGACGGCAGACTGGAAAGCGGAAAGCTGCGGGATGTAGTCCTTGCATGGACCCCATGGCCAGGACTACCTCAGAACTTCTGAGGGTTATGTTCCAAGTTCATTCCTGCCCCTGCTCAGGCCCCAAATCTGCCTGCATCTGCAAAGCCCTAGAGCTTAGACCTAAATAAGTGGCTCCTGCTCCCACCAGGCCAGGCCAGTTAGGAGAGAGGGTCAAAGTCATAGGTCACAGAGTGATGCAAAGGATGATGAGATCAGGCAGTGGGGCTTCAGTCTGGGGGCTTCCACAGTGGTCCCAGCCTGTAGCCATTGCCTCTGCACCTAGCCAATGCACCACCAGCCCCCAAGACTTCCCTAGAGGCAGAGGAGGTGGTGATAAGGGGACGCTGTGAGGGGTCTTCTGGTCACCTTGCCTTTCTGTGGCCTTTTCCCCTCTTCCCAGTGGAGCAAATTGTTTCCCTGTAGGAGAAGAAAAACTGGACGCCTGTAACCCATGGCAGATGAACAAGAGAAAAACAGAAGTTTATTAATCCACACACCTCATGCGTGGGTGGCAAACTCCAGGGGAAGATGCACAAATCTGCAGGAGGTGGCCCAGAACCCTAGCTTATCTTCAACTAAAACAAAGAAAGAAGGTGGGGGTGGCCAGCAACGGGGAGGTGACCAGAAAGGCAGGTGACCAAGGCCACAACTTGCTGTGGGCTTGTAATAGAGCTTTCTCCTCAACAAGTGTCTCTTGTAACTGAGTTTCCCTCTTCTTCCTGGATCCCAGAGGAGACACCCGGCAGGTAGAGATTCCTTCACAGAGGTAAAGTCCCCTTCCAAAAGGGCGACTTCTTAGAGTTTCTCCTGCAGCTGCCATTCCTCAGAATCCTTGTTCAATGAGGCACACTCTGGGATGGGGCCTTCTCTCTCCTGAAGGTCCCACGGGAAGGCCTGGGCTGGGTACCAGACTCTCTTCCAAGCCAAACAACCTATCACCTGGAAACACCCACTTTTAACCACAAGTGATGAGAAATGCTTTATTCTCTATTTGGATATTTTTAAGTGCCTCTGTACAACTGTCTCTGTCACCAAGCCAGTTCCACTGATCAGAGCACTTCAGGGGACATCAGGTCGGGGATCCCCAACCCCCGGGTCATGGACCAGTACTGGTCTGTTGCCTGTAAGGAACTGGGCCACACAGCAGGTGAGTGACAGGTGAGTGAACAAAGCTTCATCTGTATTTCCAGCTGTTCCCCATTGCCCATGTTACCACCTGAGCTCTCTCCTCTCAGAGTAGTGGTGGCATTAGATTCTCATGGGAGCACAAACTCTATTGTGAACTGTGCACAGGAAGGATCTAAGTTGCATGCTCCTTATGAGAACCTAATGCCTGATGATCTGTCACTGTCTCTCATCACCCTCAGATGGGACCCTCTAGTTGCAGAAAAACAAGCTCAGAGTTCCCACTGATTCTACATGAGATGACTTGTATAATTATATTATAATGTAATAACAATAGAAATAAAGTACACAATAAAGATAATGTGCTTGAATCATCCTGAAACCATCCCCCCACCACCAGGTCCATAGAAAAATTGTCTTCCATGAAACTGGTCCCTGGTGCCACAAAGCTTGGGGACCACTGCTTTAGGGTGGAGAGCACCGTGCAATCCACATGTGCCATGGGCTCCACAATCCACCCGACGCAATGCTGCTTTTAGGAGTCCAGCAAACATCTACAAAGCATCTGCCACACACCAGGTGCTACACCTGGTACTTGGGTTGCAGAAATGAACAGAACATGACACTCACCTACCGAGAGGTTGAAGGGAGCTGAGGGCAACGGGTCATAATAAAGCAAGTAACCTAGAGCCACAGGTCTACAGCAGGGCTGGAGCAGGAGATTCTGTGGCACCAAGGAGGTCACCAATGCCCCTTCGGTGGGACTTATCTAGGAGCTGACAGAGTTTTCGGCAGTGGCCACGGCTCATTCCTCACCCCACCAGTGTCACAGGTTCTCGGTCTGAGGGCAACCGAGACAGCCCTGCTGGATTCGCTGAACTCACAGGCACTTCCCAGACATGCACTCAGCAGTGCCACTTTAGAGCACCCAGTGTCTGCTCAGATGCTGAGTCCCTGAACAGGAAAGCCTCTTACTTGTCTCTGTAAACCAAACATGCTCTCAGCAAACTGCAAACCTTAGGAATGTTTGTTGAATAAATAAAATTAAAATAAAACGAACCATAGGCCATAAGCTACACGAGGCAGGGAGCAAGGTGGCTCCTGCAGCACAGAGTTGTGTAAATCAGCATGGCCCGAGCTTCCTGACACAGACAGGGAACGAGGAGAGAAAACAGAGCGGGAGGAACTGAGAAAAGGCTAGGAGGTGAGGGAGGAGGTGAAGGGGAGACGAGAAGGGACACTGTAGGGAGGCTGCCAGGCAGATGAAGGGTGAAACACGAGTCGGGAGCAGTTCACACCATTTGTGTCTCTGTTTCCAGCCCTCATTTTCCGGTGAACAAAATGTGAATATTTTCCACATTTAGTGTCACAGAGAGGCGTTGTAAGAGGTTGCAAGTTCAGGCTTAATACAGAATTTTAATGAGATGCATACCCACTTCTCTTCACTGGCTCATTTTGTCCTGCTTAGGGCTCCACAGAGCATGTCGCAGGGGAGATGCATGGTAGCTCATCTTTTTCCATTTAGAAAACTCAGTGCCAGTGGTGCTGGCAAGTCCCGTGAACTTGGACAAACATATCATGAATCTCCATTGTTCTTGGCTTCTAAGACCTCTCTCCCGACCCATGATTTGCTGCTGCAATATTACTATGCTAATGATGAAGGAAGACACTGAAATACGGACTTGGCACAAAGATGCTCAGATACACAAACTGCCTTAAAAACTGTGAAGACCCTTACAGACCACTAGGGGTAGATGGAAAGACTTTAAGTATTATTATTTTCCAAGCTTGTACTTTCACACTTCATAAAGTGCTTTCATGAATATTGTCTTTGCATAATGATGTAATGGGCACTTTTCCCACTTTGTGGGTTATGGAGGGACTTATCCGCAGTCACCTGGCAAATGGGGCCTCAAGCCAAGCTTCCTTCTGCCAAATCTGGGCTCTTTGAAACATGGAGTCACCGTGTGGTGGGTGGCGGCTGCCTTGGTTCAGCCCTGGAACTGCAAAGCTAGAGGAGACAGCTGGGCAGGAATGCATCTGGTGACTCCTCCTGGCACAGAGAGGACAGAGAGGAGCAGTGGAAGGCGTTGGGAGTGGGAAGGGGCTGTGACCTGCCATGCAGCCTGGGTTCTAATCCCCTCGGGACAGAGAAGAGCAGTGGAAGGCGTTGGGAGTGGGAAGGGGCTGCGGCCAGCCATGCAGCCTGGGTTCTAATCCCCTCGGGACAGAGAGGAGCAGTGGAAGGCGTTGGGAGTGGGAAGGGGCTGCGGCCTGCCACGCAGCCTGGGTGCTAATCCGCTCGGGACAGAGAGGAGCAGTGGAAGGCGTTGGGAGTGGGAAGGGGCTGCCGCCTGCCATGCAGCCTGGGTGCTAATCCCCTCGTTCGGCCCCCTGTGACATGGAGTCACTGCTTAGAGGCATTTCCATGTTTCACCTGTCTGGAGCCTCAGAGGGTTTTCTATGTCCTGAACCTGCTCGGTGTCATCTGGATGTCAGGGCTTTTCCACAGAGACCGACTGACATGCTTACATAACTCTCTCCAGGGGATACTGGACAGCACAAGCCACCCCTCCCACCTCCTCCGAGCATTGACGGAACCATCAGGATCAGGAGCGAGGGAGCAGCAAGAAGCCAGGAGTTACTGCCTGGCCAGGAGCAGGGGGCAGGCAGGGGCGAGGGCACTCCAGGGCCACTCATGCTGCACCCGGAACCTTGTGGCTCTGGAGGGCAGCCCTGTGTGACTTTGTGCATCCCATTGCTCAAAGCACCAACTGCATGTATTTTTAAGGGGAATTTCCACACCCAGCAACAAACCCATGATCAGAAAGACATGTGGCCATCCCTCCAATGAGGAGGTTTACTAGGAAGTGGGAGGGAGTGAGAAAAGGAGGAGACAGAGAGAGACACAGAGAGACAGAGACACACACCCACAGAGACAGAGAGAGAGAGACACAGGCAGAGAGCACCTTGAGGGAGGGGTCAGAAGGCACAGGTGCTAGAGTCCTGGAGGGAAGGGAGGTGCTGGGCAGCGGAGAAGCGAGAGTGACAGAGCAGGAGGAGCTTTGATTGGGACCCATCAGTGCAGGCTGTGTGAGAAACCATATGGATTCAGCTGCCGCCACGTAGAGACCAGCAGGGAAGAAGCCACGCTGTCCTGAGAACCTAGACAAGCCCTCCGCACATACCACGCGTGCCCACAGGATCTGTCTTGATCTCATTCTCCCTCTCCGCACGCCTCTCCAGGGTTGCACTACGTGCCACACAGACCAATGGATTCAAGCTCGAAGCATCTGCAGGACTCACCAGCAGCTCTCTCAGAGACCCTGGATGGGAGGGAGGGCTGAGCCACACAGACCAGTAGGACTGGGATCTCTGGAGATCACGCCCAGCCAGGAGGGTTTTGAAAATGCCCTGGTTAAGAAACCCTGACTCTGACCTCCGACGGGGGACAAGGGAGCCCCAAGACCAAAGAGGGTTCCTGGGACCTGCCAGGCTCTGGTGGGCCAGTAAGCACACATGGGCACACCCAGGCCCCTCCCTGAGGCTGGAGGGGCACACGCAGGCCCCATTTTAAATAAACATCCTCTTAGAAAATACAGGCCCTAAAGCAGTGGCTTCAAATTCTTTTGACCACAAAGCACACCAGGAAAATTGCTTTATGTCAGGACTCAGCCGTGACTAAAACGAGCCATCCACAAATAATGCCACGCTGGCGCTCAGCATCCCACGATCCGTTTATTCCACACTGGCTCACAGGGAAAGAGAATATGGGCAGCTAGCGGGCTCTTTTGAGTTTCTCGCACAGTGCCTGTGGCTGCAGAAGTGGGGTTCAGCCTGGGGAAGCCACCTTCTCCAGGTGAAGGAGCGTGGGGCTGTGAGTAGACAGAAGGCAGATACAGCCGACCCTCAGGATGCTGCGTGGCTGCCTCAAACATTCCAGGATACTTCCAGTCAAAGTTTCTCACGAACGAGGGCCCAGGTCAGGAAGTGAGGGGAAGTCAGGCTGCAAAGGGAACCATCAGCTCCCACGGGTGACCCCACCTCAGTGCCCAGGCCCCCCACGCCCAACCCCACCTCAACGCCCGGGCCCCCCACACTCCACCCTGCCTCAGTGCCAAGACCCCGCATGCCAGACCCCACCTCAACACCCAGGCCCCCCAGACTCTGCCAATGCCCCTCGACACAAGCTGACCTCTGCCACTGTTTTCTCATTTTGAGGAAAAGCAGCCTGCCCCTCAGCTCACACCCACGCTTTGCCTCTGCAGCTACTCACAGCCTCATCCCTCCCGTATGTGACAGCCCCTCCCAGATCGGGCGACAGCTGTGTCCTCCTGAGATGGATTCGCCTCCTACCAGTTCTAGGCCAGGACACCCAGCGTGTTTTAATGATGCTGCAGTCCATTACGATTCACCTCATGTTTATTCGACTGCAACAATGATGCCATGGAAAAATACATTGTAGTTGTTTCTATAGAAATGGGAATATGATTTAGTTCCATGGATTTTAAGGCGCTAGAAGCTCGAAGTTTTTTTGTTTGTTTGTTTTGTTTTTAATTGGTCCCCGACAGCTGATGTCCCAGTGGTGACTCCTGAAATTACTTTGGGAGCTTCAGATTAAAGAAACAGATGTAAGTGCTTTTAGATGAAGTATATGTAACATTTTTATTAGATCCAAGTTCTTTAAAAATTAGATGAGAGGTTACATAACTAGGGATTGAGTAATTCATTTTTAAAATTAAACCCCTTTAGTTCATACGCAGGTGTAAGAAATTATGCAGAGCTCCCACATCACCTTCCTCTCCTCCCCCAGTGCTGATGTCCTGCAACACCATGTCAGGTCTGCACAGCCCAGTGTCAACCCCCACCCGGCCAAGATGCGACCCAGCCACGCCTTTCATGGCTGCACCTGAGACCCGTGTCTCCCTGCTACCCTGACGGCCACTCCTCTGCTCTCCCTCTCCTCCAATTTTGTTGCAAGAATGTTATGTAAGTGGAATCATGCAGTCTATAGCCTTTTGTGATTAACTTCTTTTCCTACTCAGCACAATTCTCTGGAGATTCATCCAGCTCATGGTATCATATTCACTCCCTTTTAGCGTGGGGATAGAATTTCATGGTCGGACATAACGCAGTTTGTTTGACCCTTCAGCCATTGAAGGACAAGCTGACGTAATCTCTTGTGCACAGTTTTGTGTGGACGTAAGTCTTCATTTCCTTGGGATGAGTGCCCGGGGTGTGAGTGCTGGGTTGCAGGGTAGTTGCAGGTTAAGTTTTTAAAGCCACTGCCTGGTGCCCTCCAGGGTGTCTGCACCATCTCATGTTCCCAGCAGCAAAGCAGCGGCAAGTGGCCTCTCCCCGGCCCAGGGCCTGGCATTGTCACTGTCTGTTATGTTAGCCATCGGGATGGGGCGCAGTGGTTTCTATTTGCAGTTTTCTGATGACTAATGCTGTGGAGCATTCTCATGTCCTTATTTGCCATCTGTATGTCCTCTTTGTGAAATGCCTCTACAGACCTTTTGCTCATTTTCTAATGGCATCGTTGGCTTTCCTTGCCTGTTGGAGTTTGAGCGTTCTCTGGGTATTCAAGGTGCCAGTCTGGTGTTGGATTTGTGTGGATTGCTCCCACCTGGAGCTTGTCTTTCATCTTCTTGGCAGGGTCTTTCACAGAGCAAGTTTTACATTTTCGCAAAAGTCCAATTTGTAATTATTTTCCTTTGGATGTTTAGTGTCAAGAGTAAGAACTCCTTGACTTGGTAGACCCTGATGATTTTCTCTTTACTTTTCCTGACATGTATGTCCAGGGTCCACTTTGAGCTAATTTTATGAGATGTGAGACTCAGGTAGAGGCTTGTTTTTACCTCAGGGGTCCAGTGCCTCCCACTGCTTGTGCACAGAGACCTCCTCTCCCAAGTTGCACACATACCTTCATCAAACATCAGCACGGCGAATTCGTGCAGGTTTATTTCTGGGTCTCTAATCTTCTTGATCCAGGGTCTGCCCCTCCACAAGTGTCACACTGTCTTTACTGTCACTGTAAAATAAATCTTGAAATTGGATAAAGTGTTCCCTCCCACTTTATTCTTTCCAAAATTGTTTTAGCTAATTTAGTTCCTTTGCCTTTTCATCAAATTTAGAATAATTTTGTCTATATTTCAAAAATTAACTGTTGGGTTTTGAGATGCAGTCTCGATCTGTCGCCCAGGCTGGAGTGCAGTGGCACAATCTTGGCTCATTGCAACCTCTGCCTCCTAGGTTCAAACAATTCTTGTGCCTCAGCCTTCCAGTTAAAGGTGTGCCCCACCACACCCAGCTAATTTTTGTATTTTTAGTAGAGATGGGGTTTTGCCATGTTGGCCAGGCTGGTGTTGACTCCTGACCTCAGGTGATCTGCCTGCCTCAGCCTCCCAAAGTGCTCGGATTACAGGTGTGAGCCACCATGCCCGGCTAATTGTTGGGGTTTTAATAAGAATTTTGTTAAACTTGTACATCAATTTGGGGAGAACTGGTATCTTTACTATGTTGTGTCTTTCAATCCATTGATAAGCTACCACGATTTAGTTAGATTTTGGTTTCTTTCATCAGTGTTGTCTAGTTTTCAGCACACCAGTCCTGTAGAGGATGTGTTACGTTCACACACATTTCTTTTTAGTAATTATAAATGGTATCATATCTTCAATTTCAGCATCCACGTGTGCCTTCCTAGTATACAGAAATGCAATGGGTTTTTGTGTGCTTATTTTGGAATGAACCTTACATGGCCATGGGTGGATAATTATATCTTACATTGCTGACTTCTATTTGCTAATATTATGTTAAGAATTTCTGTATCTGTATTTATGGGGGGTATTGGTTCATTGTTTTCTTTTTGTGTACTGTCTTTTTGTCTGATTTTTGTATCAGCATAATACCAGCTTCATAAAATCAATCAGGAAGCATTCTCTCTTCTGTTTTCTGAAAGAGATTGTGCAGAATTGGTGTTAATTCTTACATAAATATTTGTTAGAATTCTCTAGTGAAACCATCTGAGCCTGGAGCTGTCTTTTGAGGACTTTTTAAATTGCAAATTTAATGTCCTTAATAGATATAGGGATAGTTGAATTGTTTATTCCATACTCGGTGAGTTGTGGAAGTTTGTGTATTTTGAAGAATTGGTCCATTTCATCTAAGTTGTCAAATTTATCTGTGTAAAGTTGTTCATGGTGTTCTCTCATTGTCTTTGGATGTCTGTGGTGTCTGTAGTGATGCCCCGTCTCATTCCTGATGCTGATCAGTGCCTTCTCTCTTGGTTTTGTCATCAGCCCAGGCAGAGCTTTGTTGGTTTTGTCACCTCCTTGCAGATCTTTGAGGGGGAGAGTCTAGGCTCCCACACCCTTTGCTGGTGCAAGTAAGGTTGGTGCAAGTGAAGCTGCGGCCCCAGCTCTCTCTGCCTGAACGTTCTCTCTAGGCTCCCTGGTTTCTGGTCCTGTGGCTGGTGTGAGCGGGCTTCACTTGGGCCTGTTATTGTCTGCACCTCTTGTGTTGCAGGTTCCTGGCTTCTTCAGCTCCAGGTCTGGGATACACCAGGAAAAACCCATGGCTTACCCTGTGCCACTTCTCACCTCTGGGGTTCCCAATCAGTCTGCTTTCTTCTCATCTTTCAGTCTTTTTTTTTTCCTTTCTATATGCTGTATGGTTTTTAATTGAACTTAATATGAGGAATAGAGAGAACTACATCTTCATCTTCCCATGTGTGGAAATCCTAGTAATTCATTTTTGAGGAAAGAAAGTCGAGCTGAAAGGATCTGTCACTTTGAAGGATCCTTCTCATAAAGGATCCTCCCATAAAGGATCTTTCAAAGTGATGATGTCACAAATGACCACTGTCTTTCAGGATGTGTAAATATTTTAGTTTTGGCTTTCTGTGCATTATAATCTTTATTTGAGATTAAATCCTTCCTGGGCAGCAACTTTACAAATGTCCCTGAATTTTCTTCTACATTCTGTAAGATTTCAGTTTGAACTCATGAGCTCAAGAAAGTCTTCCTTGTACATTCTGGTTTTCAAGTGAAGACAGCAGTTTCAATTTGTACAGAAGTGATCATGACAGCACCATCAGACCCGAGGTCCCAGCAGGGTTATCTCTGAGCTCTCCTCTGTGCCCAACACATGACTTGACTCCTATCAGATGCCAGACAGATGCTGATTGAATTAAATTTACAAATGCTGCTTCCTCACATCTGACGTTTGCCTTGAACCTCTCCATTCCTCTGCAAGGTTGGCAGTTTGCGTAATTATTATTTCCTCTTTAAAGAAGAGGAGATGGGGACTGAGGGGCTGAGGCTACTTGTCTAATGTCAGAATACCAAGTTCGGTGGCTGGATTAGGACCAACATCATCTGCTTTGACTTAAGGGGTCCAGAACTTGCCACCCCAAAATATGCAACAATAGCATATTGATTAGTTTGAGCTAAAAGAAATTGAAGGCCAGGCACAGTGGCTCATGCCAGTAATCCCGGAACTTTGGGAGGCTGGGATCAGAGGATTTCTTGAGCCCAGGAGTTTGAGACCAGCCTGGGCAACATAGGGAGACCCCCATTTTTAGAAAAAAGTAAAAAGATTAGCTGGGTGTGGTGGAATGCGCCTGTGGTCCCAGATACTCAGGAGGCTGAGGTGGGAGGCTCACTTGAACCTGGGAGCTGGAGGCTGCAGTGAAAAAAAATTTAAAAATTGAGAGCCAACACAAGAATGCTCTTTGCCTCCTCATAAAATACCTAAATTAATGTATTAGTTTCCTCTTTTTAAAGGAACTGACACTGATAAGGAAAAGGCTCATTAGTAAAGTTCTTGTACCAGGAGGAGAGTTACTCTAGACAGCCTCTACCCCAGAGCACCAGAGAAACTTTTTTTTCTGAGACAGGGTCTTTCTCTGTCCCCCAGGCTAGGGTGCAATGGCACCATCATGGCTCACTGCAGACTTGACCTCCCAGGCTCAAGTGATTCTCCTGTCTCAGCCTCCTGAGTAGCTGGGACCACAGGTGTAAACCACCATGCTCAGTTAATTTTTTAAAACTTTTTGTAGACATGGAGTCTCACTATGTTGCCCAGGCTGGTTTTGAACTCCTGGGTTCAAGCAATCCTTCAGCCTTGACCTCCCAAAGTATTGAGCTAACAGGTATGAGCCACTGAGCCTGGCCCAGAGAGACTCTTACCTGCACAACTAGGCAACTTTATTCACCAGACAGTGCCTTCTTGCACCCTCCCAAAATTTGCCTTCAGCACCCCCAAGAAGCCAAGCCTCTATTCCCTTCTGTGGCCAGGATGCTGTATAGCCCCCATCGGCTGGCCCTTCCCAGTCCCGATGGCCCCGGAATGTCCACCTGTGGGTTGTGCATGGTCACCCCTCCTGTCCCCACTGTCCCCCACCCCACCTCACACAGTCTGTGGCTGCTAAGTCATTCTGGACTTGAACCTCCTGAAGACCAGAGCATTCTGCTCAGCACAATCACAAGGAGGTCACAGCCACCAAAATTCCTGTATTTGGAAGCATGGAGCAGCATCCACTCTCTGCCCCAATGTCACACCTTCTGAGGGAGATAAAACCAAAGGACATAATGAATCCCAAAGCAAAAAACAAAAGACAGTTCTCCCTAATACCCCCTCGCCACTCAGCCAAAACAACGAAACACCAACCAACCATTTAACCTTCACAAAATTCTGGCTCCTTGACAAAAAGAAAATGCATGGAACACTGCTCTATGAATAGAGAATCAGCAAAATTACAGATGGACCAGCAGGTGGGCAGGACGCTGGCTTCACTCTCAATCCCTGACATACACACTCCAGTATGGAGTGGAATTTAAGAGAGTCAAGTGCATCCTCATCTCTCATTTCCCGTTGGATCTCATTCTGCCAGGGGGAGTTTAAACAATTGCAACGTGCTTTCTCATACCCTTGTCTTAATGTACACCAATACTTTTATATAACTTCTGCTGCGTTGAATTAGCCAGAGACACACATGAACTTGTCCAACATTCGTTCTTATTTTAGTGTCAGTCTCTCGGGGAATGTGCCTTGGTCTGTGTAATAACAGAAAACACAGTCCCTAGATTTTCTGAAACAATAACAATTTCAAAATTCTTTTCTATTTTCCCTGAAGTACAGTTATACTTGTGAGATTGTGCCTTATTTAAACAAAGTGATATGAAACACTTTTTTTAATGATTAAAGAATAATATTTTCATTGCATAAAAATAAGAAAATTCAGTAAAGTGTAAATAAGAACACCAAAACTATTCATAATCCATCATTAGAGGTAGCCATTAACATTTTGGAGTATTTTTCCAACATTTACACATATAATTGAGATCATACTCTGTATGCAATAATTTTGAATATAGCATTTAAAAGAGACTATTTTTTATAGAAGTTTAGATTTATATAAAAATTGAGCAGAAAGTACAAAGTTTCCTCATACCTCCTGTCTCCAGTTTTCCCTATTATTTATATCTTGTCTTAGTGCGGTGCACTTGTTACAATTCATGAGCCAATATTGGTAAATTATTATTAACTAAAGTCAATCGTTTAGAACAGTTAGAACTCAGTTTTGGGGCTGTAAATTATGTGGGTTTAGATAAATGTGTAATGACCTGTACCCACCATCACAGCATCACACAGAGTCTCACTGCTCTGAAAATCATCCGTGCTCCGTGGCTTCAGCCCTCTCTTCACCAGCCCTGGAAACCAGTGAGCTTTTTCCTGTCTCCATAGTTCTGCCATTTCTGGACTGTCCTGTAGATGGAATCACACGGTGTGCAGCCTTTTCAGATTGAAAAGCCTTTTCAGATTACTTCTCTCACTTAGTAATCTGCATTTAAATTCTTCCACGTCTTTTCACGGCTTGAAAGTTCTTTTCTTTTTAGCCCTAAATCATATCCCGTTGTCTTGAGTGAAGGTTAAAGTTCTTCAACTTCCCTTAAAGGTATGAAAATGAATGGATGGGGTGACGTCTCAGGGGAGGGAGTAAATAGAAAACCCAGAACTGATTGATCCTGATGGCTGATTGACTGGCAGGAGTACCGGCGTCATCTCTGGTGCCCCGAACGGATCCCTACAAGCCCCCTGCCTTACGAGCGGGTACTTCCCCTGCCAGGAGGGACCGTGCTGCGTCCCCCTGGGGCTCTTGCGAGGATGATGGCAACCCCTCAGATAAAGTGAACAGCTCAATCGCCTCAGCAATGCTGCATTTATCAATAACAGCATCCTGGGCTGGGTGGGAGTCAGGCAGGGTCTGTCTTGTGAGCTCCTGGCACGAGAGCTGCATGATGTTCTGAGCCTGTGAGTCATTGAGTAGCTGGAAGGGGCTCCGGGGACCTTGTGAAATTTGTGTCTTTTTAAATGTAACTATGATTTAATAACTGATGGGGTGTAATAAATATTTAGTAGCACATTTTTCTGCAGATGGCGAGGGAGTAGGTCAGTCCCTGTCAACAAAACACAAGTTGTCTGATTTACTGAACTTCCTGGATGGTTTGGGTTTGTGTAGAACCAGGAACTGTTTGAAAAATGCTTAAAAAATAATGCAAAATCTTTCTCCAAAAATTACCCAATTACCAAATACCATAACTTATCTCTTTCTTCCCAGTGGACTAAGTGCTAAGCGTGGCTTCCATTTCCTAAAATAAAGTGCCTTGCAATTAAGTATATATTCAGCTACTGCAGTTAGATTTTCATGTTGGTGGTGCAGAGCCCAGGGGAGAGGAGTTGATTAACTGTTGTGAAAACCAATTCCATTTATTTTATCTTCCAGTGAATTTTTAAAAGGAAGTTAATATGCTGACTTATCTTGGAACAATGTGTCATTATACTCCACACTTAAGCCCTGGGTATTAGTTTTTCTATCTTTAGAGTGACCTAAATTGAAAAGCCGCTGCCATTCTCTCTTCTGATCTAGAGCTGTCTCTAAGTTTGTCTTACTTACTTGTAAAGACTGAGTATCACCTCATCACAACATTCTAGACACTGCCTACGAAGGTTCCGGAAGTTTGGTTCAGAAACCAAACCATCGTGGTTTGGTTCAGAAAGACTTGGGAAAAATGAGTCTTATTTTGAGAGATAAAATGTCCCAAAGTGAGATTTGAGAAAATAGATGTCTAATAGGGTCATTCATATCAACCTCGGAGACAAATGATATTTTTTGCTCGTTTCTTTTTTGTGGGCCAAGCTCAACTATGTTTCAACTGCAATTTATTTTATTAGACTTTCTTTTTATGTAACTCAGACTTAAGAGTGACTATATGGAGACTAGAGTAAATCGTGTTATGAATTACCCCACATCCTTCACTCTAAAATGCAGTTTGCTGCCAGAATTATGCTTCCAAAATGGTCACAGATAATTACTGTGTAGGGCCCAAGCACAAAACACCCTGTGGGGAGAATCTCAGATTTTCTGCACAGCTGTGCTTCCTGAGACCTGACATTTTCAGCAGAGCACCCTGGAGCACGCACACGAGTAAGACGCATTCCCGCCCCGGCTGGCACAGACTCGCTGGAGTTTGTGAGGTCTGCCTGAGGAGAAGGACCATATCTACAACCTAGTATCAGGATTTCAGGCTAGATTGCATCTTCCACTAAGTTTTTAAAATATAAGATTTTTTTAGAGAAGCAAAATGGGTAATATCGCAAATGTTCAAAAAGTTATATAAATACTATTGCATATGGATAACATAGGATGCTAGTGCTCATTAAAAACCTCATTATAGAAAATTGTGCCAGGTGCAGTGGCTCATGCCTGTAATCCCAGTGCTTTGGGAGGCTGAGGCAAGGGGATCCATTGAGCCTAGGAGCTGACACCAGCCGGGCAATATAGGGAGACTCTGTCTCTACAAAAATACAAAAATTAGGTGGGCATGGTGGCGCACGCCTGTAGTCCCAGCTACTCAGGAGGCTGAGGCAGGAGGATTGTTTGAGCCTGGGAGGTCGAGACTACAATGAGCTGTGCTGACGCCACTGCACTCCAGCCTGGATGTCAGAGTGAGATGCTATCTCTAAATAAATTTAAGAAAGGATGAATTGTATTTGCAACAAGCCATCGTGGTGAGAGCGAGGGATTCGGGTACCATGGAGCTCAACAGCTGGTTTTGAATGCACCAGAGCATTAAAGGAAGGAAATGACACGCTCAGGATTTTAAATTCCTGGATCAACTCTTGACCAGAGGCTCCTGTGACTGTCCTTAAAGAACATCTTCCTTCCCATCTGAAATGGATCCATTTTGATTGGAGCTAGCACGCTATATCTTTCTCTACCTCCATCTCCATATGCTGCAGCATAAATGCATTCCCTCACAAAATAAAATACATAGATTTTCTTTCTCTTTTAACTCAATTTCTTATGATTAAAAGAGGAAGAGCAAAGTACTGGCGCCGATGGAGCATGCATGGCTGAGCCAGATTTGGTCTTTTCCAAGCCCCACGTCCTACTGGAGGGCTCAAAGACAATTACAATGTAGAGTAACAAAGCAATGCATTGCAATGCCTGCATTTAAGATATCAGGGCAAGTCCTGAGGATATAAGGTACTTGAACATGAATCAACTGTCTAACACAGTAACTAGCAGAGTTTGAAAGGCCTCAACATTTGAAAATGCTCAGGGCCTCGTTTCCATGGATGAAGAAAATCTTTGCAGATTTGTTGTATCTTTTATTAATGTTAATTTAGCTAAGTAAATAGATTTATTTTCATTTACTTTCCAATTTTTATTTAAAATGACATGCCAGTGAATAAAATCTGGAGACCAATAAAGTATTTGTGCATATGCATGCATAATATACATAGAATGTGCAAAATAAAAATATTAAAGAATGAATTATGAACCTCATTATGTGGATAAAATGCACTTGAAGTGGAAAATATTCCAAACATGAAAGAGAATTTTCATTAGGTAGAGTTCAGAAATTGTGACAAAGGTATATCTTAAATGTATTACTCTTCTTATGTAAGAACATTTGTTTAAATTATAAGAATGCCTAATGGGTTGAATTTCATATGTGTAGACAGATCCAAATTTTTCAAAATGAAAATTCAATATTCATGAGACTCAATCTAGAAAATACATTAGAAAAGGAAAATATATGGAAGTTATAGGAGTAAATTATAAAATCCTAGTCAGAACTGATAAATAAAACACAAAATATTTGCTCAATAAGCTCTCCAAGGCCCCTGTATGACTTAATTTCTTAGTGCCTTTGTTTCACTATCTGTGAAAGAGCTTCAAAAGTTGCATAAAGTCTCAAATTGGCTTGAAAAATTTAAGAGCTGTATTGATTTATTGGTCATTCTTTTGGCAAATACTTATCGAGTGCTTTACTACAAACACAGACGGTAGTTACAAACATGCCCCTAGCATGCAATTTTTTCCATGACCAAATTCACTTATTCATTCTTTTGCCAAGAAGCAAAGATTCCCACAAGGTTTGCACACTCCGTTAACCTTCCTTTCAAAGCCTTGCTGTCTCATGGCCAGCGATGAAAGACCAGTGCCCTAAAGCTCTGGTGCCACAGGCCAAGCACACCGTGCATATTTCTCCTGTAGCTCCCAGGAACTCAGGGCAATCGTTGTTCCTATCTCTAAGTGAAAGCAGGGCCGGGGGGCTAGTTCTTTCCCAAGATCTCAGCGACTGCCCAGAAGTGTCAGCCTTAGAATGTTCACCTGCTGCCGGCGTGTCATGAGGGAGAACTCCCAGGCCCTGGCTGGCTCCTGGGTGACTTTGGCACTGGTTTGACCCCACCTCCAGGGCAGCGGGCCTGACTCCCAGGTGACAGGCAGGTGGTGATGGAGGAGGCAGGTGGTGATGGAGGAGGCAGGTGCAGCTGTAGCAAGGGCCGCCTCCCTTTGGAATCTGCCCAAAGACGCAAGCAGGATTCCCAGGAGGCACTGGCACTGCAGAAAAGTGATTGCAACAAGGACAGCCTTGAAGAAACAACCCTGACAACCTTTCGGGGAGACTCAGCCACTGTCTGAGAATTCGTGCATTTCTGTACGTGAATCACCTGTAAACGACAGGCTGTTTGCTCTGGAAAGCCCATAGGCCAGATTTCGCATTCCTCTGTAATGATCTGATGCCTCCTCTGTCAGTTGTCTGCAGTCCCAGCCATCGCCTACTGCCCCACAAACAGCTTCCCAGCCACCGAGGGGTGGAGTCTGAGGAACCTTATCTCAGACCCTTTGAGAACTCTCTCGCTTTGAGACTTGGGGCTGACCTTTCAGAAATGCAAAAGGAACACCAACATACGACTTCATTAAGCCAAGGCCACTGGGTACAGTTTCACGTTTTTACAGATATTTAACCTCTCTCAGTTCTGGAATTTTGTTAGCATTTGAACTTTTGATTCATCTGACTCCAAGTGTTATAACCCCCTTGGCAACTGTCTAGACAGGTGCTGCCTATGCAATGCAATATTTATTATTACAGATCTGTCAGATTACTGGTGGGACCATGTCAGGATCGCTAATGGTCATGTGTGTGTGTCTATGACCCCTTCCAAATTCTAAGCTCTTCATGGGTAAAGACTAGGATTTCTCTTCCTCTAGTGTTTCACGTAGGACTAAATAATAAGTATGAATGAGTGTTGAATCAATGTTTTCCATTCACTTCATTTCATCAATTCATTCTTTATTCAACATACACTTGTTGATGCCCGGCTCTGTGCCCGACAAGATGGTATCTGTGGAGACTGATCTGAAAAAGCATCCTTCGTGACAGGTGGAAGTTGGATGGGAACAACCCACCCAGCCAATTAGGTTCCTCAGTTGCATGACACCAAGGAGCTGCTGTCTGGGAAATGCACTTATTAGGAGAGGGACAAAGCGTGACTGAGCCGCAGGCTCACCTCAGCCAGTCAAAAGGACTTGGGCACTGCCTCATTCAAGCCACCTTGGAGCAGACGTGGCTACGCTCCCAGCAGCCCTGTACCCATCGGCCACTGAAGATCTCAGCTCTCGTCAGCCTTGCAAAGCTTGCTGCATCTGAGTCTTGGGCTCCCGGTCCACTGCTTAAAAAGTTACTATCAGGGGGGAGGAGCCAAGATGGCCCTGTTTGCAGACGACATCATTGTATATCTAGAAAACCCCAGTGTCTCAGCCCAAAATCTCCTTAAGCTGATAAGCAACTTCAGCAAAGTCTCAGGATACAAAATCAATGTACAAAAATCACAAGCATTCTTATACACCAACAACACACAAACAGAGAGCCAAATCATGAGTGAACTCCCATTCACAATTGCTACAAAGAGAATAAAATACCTAGGAATCCAACTTACAAGGGATGTGAAGGACCTCTTCAAGGAGAACTAGAAACCACTGCTCAAGGAAATAAAAGAGGATATAAACAAATGGAAGAACATTCCATGCTCATGGGTAGGAAGAATCAATATCGTGAAAATGGCCATACTGCCCAAGGTAATTTACAGATTCAATGCCCTCCCCATCAAGCTACCAATGACTTTCTTCACAGAATTGGAAAAAACTACTTTAAAGTTCATATGGAACCAAAAAAGAGCCCGCATCGCCAAGTCAGTCCTAAGCCAAAAGAACAAAGCTGGAGGCATCAAACTACCTGACTTCAAACTATACTACAAGGCTACAGTAACTAAAACAGCATGGTACTGGTACCAAAACAGAGATATAGATCAATGGAACAGAACAGAGCCCTCAGAAATAACGCCGCATATTTACAACTATCTGATCTTTGACAAACCTGAGAAAAACAAGCAATGGGGAAAGGATTCCCTATTTAATAAATGGTGCTGGGAAAACTGGCTAGCCATATGTAGAAAGCTGAAACTGGATCCCTTCCTTACACCTTATACAAAAATCAATTCAAGATGGATTAAAGACTTAAACGTTAGACCTAAAACCATGAAAACCCTAGAAGAAAACCTAGGCATTACCATTCAGGACAAGGACTTCATGTCTAAAACACCAAAAGCAATGGCAACAAAAGACAAAATTGACAAATGGGATCTAATCAAACTAAAGAGCTTCTGCACAGACAAGGAAACTACCATCAGAGTGAACAGGCAACCTACAAAATGGGAGAAAATTTTCGCAACCTACTCATCTGACAAAGGGCTAATATCCAGAATCTACAATGAACTCAAACAAATTTACAAGAAAAAAAAAACAACCCCATCAAAAAGTGGGCAAAGGATATGAACAGACAGTTCTCAAAAGAAGACATTTATGCAGCCAAAAAACACATGAAAAAATGCTCATCATCACTGGCCATCAGAGAAATGCAAATCAAAACCACAATGAGATACCATCTCACACCAGTTAGAATGGCGATCATTAAAAAGTCAGGAAACAACAGGTGCTGGAGAGGATGTGGAGAAATAGGAACACTTTTACACTGTTGGTGGGACTGTAAACTAGTTCAACCATTGTGGAAGTCAGTGTGGCGATTCCTCAGGGATCTAGAACTAGAAATACCATTTGACCCAGCCATCCCATTACTGGGTATATACCCAAAGGACTATAAATCATGCTGCTATAAAGACACATGCACACGTATGTTTATTGCGGCATTATTCACAATAGCAAAGACTTCGAACCAACCCAAATGTCCAACAATGATAGACTGGATTAAGAAAATGTGGCACATATACACCATGGAATACTATGCAGCCATAAAAAATGATGAGTTAATGTCCTTTGTAGGGACATGGATGAAACTGGAAATCATCATTCTCAGTAAACTATTGCAAGAACGAAAAACCAAACACCGCATATTCTCACTCATAGGTGGGAACTGAACAATGAGATCACATGGACACAGGAAGGGGAATATCACACTCTGGGGACTGTGGTGGGGTGGGGGGAGGGGGGAGGGGTAGCATTGGGAGATATACCTAATGCTAGATGATGAGTTAGTGGGTGCAGCGCACCAGCATGGCACATGTATACATATGTAACTAACCTGCAAATGTGCACATGTATCCTAAAACTTAAAGTATAATTAAAAAAAAAAAAAGTTACTATCACACAAAGTCGAAAGTAGACAGTTCCTCTTGACCTGGAATTGTCCAAGTCAGCACCACAGCTGGTTAAGGCAGCCCCTCTCTCTTTCCTCTTCTTATTTTCTTGGCCTTAAGTCTGCTTAGGACTCCTGGAAAATCAGGTTAAGGGAGATCAGTTGTGTTCATCATTTTAATACAATGTTTATTGATCCACAGATGTGTGCCGATTGCTGGGATAAAGAGATAACTAAGATTAGTCTTCCTAAGCCCTGCTTTCCTCAGTCATAAACAGAACAATGATCAAAGCAATGGTCACAATAGTGCCTGGGGTGGCTGTCATCTCTAGGAGGCCTGGGTGCACTGACCCCATTCCTGCAAAGGGAAGGCTCAGACAATGGCAGTGTTGATTACGGAGGTGATGGCTGCAGCTGCAGACAGCTATTTGGCAAATGCTATGAACCATCCCTGATCTGCCCAGGGGAGGCGTGTCTGACCCTTCACCATTGGAAATCAACTTAATGGACTGTCCTGGAAAGGCAGTCAGTCTAGTCTAAACAGGAAAGACAACATTCTTATTGCTTGGAGGTTTACTCCAGTGAGAATTGAGTGGAATGACAGAAAAAACACCCATTGCTAAGAGCTATGTGGTAAAAGCTCAGAGAGGACAGAAAATTGCATTTCACTTTCTGATAGAACAACTTGTTACAAATTTACAACCGTGTTTTCCGCCAATATTCTGCTTTCCTCTTTAATGAATACGCTGTGGTCTCATGCAGCATAGAGAACCTAGGGAAATTATCCTAATTAATTACTAAGTTACAATTTTCCAGATGATGTTGATTGCCGTTTTCTTGAAAATGTAGACGTTTGGGAACTGTTGGAGACACACACACATTCTCAGCCCATCACTCCGCCCTGTCACAGTACACGCCATGCCCAGCAATGTGCAAGAGAAGAAAGTCCGTTAAAAACACCCTGTACTTCTGGTAATTTTTTCTCTGTAATGATAAGTTATTAATAAGTATATTAAACTCAAGGATACACCTTAAAGAAATTCCGTAACCTGAAAAGTGTAGTCACACGAGCTCACGAGTTTCTCTGTGTTCAAATGGTGTCTGAGGCACAGATCTTTGTAACGTTGCATTTTCACATTTGTGTGGCAGGACAAGCATGGGGCAAGAGGGACGCGTTAACTGAAAGTTGCTGAAGAGAGGCTCCTGTCGGCCAGGTGTGGGCGGCCGCTGTCCAGAGAGAAACTCCTGCCACGTGTGTGAGGCTGACCGAGCCCTGCACCCCCCATGCTCTCCTGGCTAAGCGGATTCAGGGCTGGCCAACAAACCCAGACAGGTACGGCCAGAGCACTGCTCCCAGGAATTTGGAGTTGATATCTGGGGACCACAACACGCACATCTGGGAACTGGAGCTGAAAAACAGATCAAGTCAGGGCTGGAGAGAGACAGAGAGAGAATAAGAGTGAGTGGGGAGAGGGAGGCAGAGACAGAGAAGGAGAGACAGACGGGGGCGCGGGGGACAGAGGCAGAGGGAGAGGAAGACAGAGAGGGACAGGGAGAGAGATAGAGACACTCAGAGAGATAGGGAAGCGGGAGAGAGAGGGACAAAGAGAGAGGAAGACAGAGAGAGGGAGAGGGAGAGAGACAGAGAGAGATGGGGAAGAGAGGGGGGAGGAAGAGACGGGGGGGAGAGAGAGAGAGAGAAAGAGAGAGGGAGACAGAGAAAGACACAGAGAGAGAGAAGGAGAGGGAGACAGAGACACAGAGAGAAACAGAGAGAGAGAGAGAGAGAGAGACATTGGTTATATAAGCAAGCAAATATCCAGAAGGAAGAAAAACGATTCAGGACCAATGAAATAATTCTCGTTCCTACTTTGATTCTTTGTACCAGCCCACCCATGACTGTATGACAGTGCATATTATTCCAGTTTAGCTGGCTAGGAAACTGAGAATGAAAGAAGGCAGGAGTCCACTCAGGGCACAGGCGGTGGGGACCACACGATTCCAAGAGGCACTGACGCCTTCATGAAGGGCTTCCATAAAAAGTGGGAAGTACTCCGATTGCTGGGAGCATGTTCTAAGTCAGAATGTTCCTGGTGGTTCAGGGCAGCTCAGAGGATGCCTCCTCAGAGGGCTTCCCCCACCATGTCCAGAGCATCCCCGTTGCTCATGGCTCCACGCCTGCCTCACCGTTCTCAGCACTGATCACTCCCTGTCATCTACTACCTGCGTGTTTATCCATTTGGTCCTCATCTGACCCCACTGGGGAGTGCTGAGTGCTTGGTGCTCGGTCCATCCTCACTTCCCTCTGACTGCTGAGGGCTTGGTGCTGGGTCCATCCTCACTGCCCTCTGAGTGCTCAGTACTTGGTACTCAGTCTTTTCTCACTGCCCTCTGAGTGCTTGGTGCTCCATCTGTTCTCACTACCCTCTGAGTGCTTGGTGCTCCATCTGTTCTCACTGCCCTCTGAGTGCATGGTACTTGGTCCATCCTCACTGCTGACTGCTGGGTGCTCAGTCTATCCTCACTGCCCTCTAAGTGGTCAGTACTTGGTGCTTGGTCCATCCTTACTGCCCTATGAGTGCTCAATGCTCAGTCTGTCCTCACTGTCCTCTGCGTGATTGGTGCTCAGTCCATCCTCACTGCCCTATGAGTGTTCACTACTCAGTGTTCCATCTGTCCTCACTGCCCTCTGAGTACTCAGTACTGAGTGCTCCATCTGTTCTCACTGCCCTCTGAGTGCTCAGTACTTGGTCCATCTCACTGCCCTCTGAGTGCTCGGTACTTGGTCCATTCTCACTGCCCTCTGAGTGCTGGGTGCTCGGTCTATCCTCACTGCCCTCTAAGTGGTCAGTACTTGGTGCTTGGTCCATCCTCACTGCCATATGAGTGCTCAATGCTCAGTCTGTCCTCACTGTCCTCTGAGTGATTGGTGCTCAGTCCATCCTCACTGCCCTATGAGTGTTCACTACTCAGTGTTCCATCTGTCCTCACTGCCCTATGAGTGCTCAATGCTCAGTCTGTCCTCACTGTCCTCTGCGTGATTGGTGCTCAGTCCATCCTCACTGCCCTATGAGTGTTCACTACTCAGTGTTCCATCTGTCCTCACTGCCCTCTGAGTACTCAGTACTGAGTGCTCCATCTGTTCTCACTGCCCTCTGAGTGCTCAGTACTTGGTCCATCTCACTGCCCTCTGAGTGCTCGGTACTTGGTCCATTCTCACTGCCCTCTGAGTGCTGGGTGCTCGGTCTATCCTCACTGCCCTCTAAGTGGTCAGTACTTGGTGCTTGGTCCATCCTCACTGCCATATGAGTGCTCAATGCTCAGTCTGTCCTCACTGTCCTCTGAGTGATTGGTGCTCAGTCCATCCTCACTGCCCTATGCGTGCTCACTACTCAGTGTTCCATCTGTCCTCACTGCCCTCTGAGTGCTTGGTACTTGGTCCATCTCACTGCCCTCTGAGTGCTCGGTACTTGGTCCATCCTCACTACCCTCTGAGTGCTTGGTGTTTGGTCCATCCTCACCGCCCTCTGAGTGCTCAGTACTCTGTGTTCCATCTGTCCTCAGTGCCTATTGAGTGCTCATACTTGGTCTGTCCTCACTGCCCTCTGAGTGCTTGGTGCTTGGTCCACCATCACTGCCCTCTGAGTGCTCAGTACTCGGTGCTTGGTCTGTCCTCACTGCCCTGTAAGTGCTCGGTGCTTGGTTTGTCCTCACTGCCCGGAGCAGTGCATGGCATAAGCTCAGTGGGTACATGCTAACTGACTGAGTGACTGACAGAGCCTCCCCCCTCCCACCCCACTGTCTTTCAGAGACCTTGGGCAACATTACCAAATCCTCCAGGCCTCAGCTATGAAATGGGTGTGACTGAAACCTCTTTCCAGGCTGTGGTTGAGACTAACTGCGTTATCACACACAGCACGCTTGGAACAGCACCCAATGGATACTAACTATTAAAATTGTGCTTAAACCTGGTGTCATGGACTACACTGCTATGTGTAATCTTAATGCAAGAGTACACAGACTGAGAGCGCCACTTGAGACAAGGTCCCCCAAACGCCTGACCGAGTTGGAGATCAGTGGTGGAAATTTCAAAGGTAGAGGACACAGCTGCCGTCTTGGGAGTGGTGGACTCCTCCCAGAAGACAATCATTTAACCGGAGAAAATGGTTTTAAACATCATTTAAAGTCTCTGAAATTATCCTAAGGGCATACACAGAATGAAAAACTATTTATTCAGGAAAATCCAGTAAATCTTAGTAACAACAGTGAGAGTCTGTGGCATTTGAGCCTCAGCCCTCCCTCCAAGCCCATCGAGAAAATGGAAGCTCTGCTCTCTACAGATGTGGAAAAGAAAATGGGGGCCCTACTCCCCCAGTGCCCAGTCTGGGGCTCTGGCCACCTGTGTTGCCCACCTCCCAGCCCCGTGTTAAAATGTTGAAAGCCAAATAAAGAGAAAGCCTTGAGAACAGAAAGGGCACGTGACCCATCGCGCACAAGGAGGCCCCGGTGAGACCCACCGCGCACGAGGGGGCCCCGGTGAGACCTATCTCACACAAGGGGATTCTGTAGATCATCGTAAAAGACAGTATAACATATTTCTTCTTTCTTCTCAACTTATTTTTAAAATGCTTACATAAAAGAATATGTATATAATTACATTATTTGTATTATAACATATAGAAATGTAATACATTTGAAAATAGCAGCACAAAGAAGCCGGGTGGAACAAAGCTGTATTGGAGAGAAAGCAATGACATCAGATAGTAACCAGTATCCACAGGGGGAAGAAAAGAGAATCAGAAATGGTAAATAAGGAGATTAATATAACAAACTTTATAAACATATACTTGCTCTCCTTTCTTCTCTCAACTTCCTTAAAAGACTTAAGATTATATACAGTAGTAATTATAACAATATATTGTTGGGTTTGTAACATATACAGGGACAATATATTAAACAACAGCACAAAGGAAGTCTATGGAATGAAACTATGTTGTATGAAGTCTATGGAATTGAACTCATTCCACAGGAGTATGTTTCTGTATTTCACTGGTATTAGGCTAGTATAAATCTAAAATAAAATTTGATGTTAAGATGTACATTGTAAGCTCCAGAGCAACCACTAAGAAAATAAACAATACAGTAAAAATGTCATTTAAGGAATAAAAAATATTACATTATAAAATAGCCACTTAATATGAAAAAGCAATAAAAGAAAATGGAGGAATAATAAGGACATATACAAAACAAAAAGTGGGCCAGGCGTGGTGGCTCACACCTGTAATCCCAGCACTTTGGGAGGCCAAGGTGGGTGGATCACGAGGTCAGGAGTTCGAAACCAGCCTGATCAACATGGTGAAACCTCGTCTCTACTAAAAATACAAAAATTAGCCAGGCGTGGTGGCGCACACCTGTAATCCCAGCTACTCAGGAGGCTGAGGCAGGAGAATCACTTGAATCCAGGAGGCAGAGGTTGTAGTGAGCCGAGATTGTGCCACTGCACTCCTGCCTGGGCAACAGAGTGAGACTCTGTCTCAAAAAATAAATAAATCAATAAAAAAGAAAACAAAAAGCATAATGTTAGATATAAACCTAATAATCAATAAAACTAATATTTAAATGTGAATCAATTGAACAAGTCAATCAAAAGGCAGAGATCATCAGACTGAATAAAGGGAAACCAGAAACCTGCTTATCAAGTGTGTGTCTCTGTGTGTGTCTGTACAGTATCTGCAATGTACACTGACCTCCTATAGAAAAAGTATTCATATTCTGTAGAAAATCCAGTGCAGCTTTTAAAAATATAAATCAGTTGAAAGTTAAAGAACAGAAAAACATACGTCATGCAAACAGCAACCATGACAGAGCTGGATAGGCTATACTAACATCAGAAAAAACAGACTTTAAAACAGAAAATGTTACTAAAGACAAACACTTTGTAATGATAAATGTTAACATAACAATTATAAACCCATATGCACCTAACAGTGGCACCCAAAAATATATAAAGCAAACTGGTGAAATTGAAGGGAGAAGTAGACAATTTAAGAATGGTTTTTACAGACTTCAATACCCCACTTTTAATTATTTATAGAATGAATAGGCAGAAGATCCACACAGAAATAAAAACTTAAGTAAACTTAGATTTAACCAGCATCTACAGAACACTTCACCAAAAACAGCAGAATACATATTCTCAAGTACACATAAAACATTCTCCACGACTGACAATATGGTGCATACACCATAAAATAAACTCGAATACCTTTAAATAGGATTGAAATCATAAAGTATATTGTCTGAGCACAATAGACTTAAATTAAAAAGTAATAGGAAGAAACTTGGGAAATTCACAAATATGTGAAAATTAAACAATACACTCCTAAATAACTAATGGATGAAAGAAGAAATTACAAGGGAAATTAGAAAAAAACTTGAGAAGGATGAAAATAAAAGCACATCATGCCAATATTTATAGACTGCAGCTAAAGCAGTGCCCAGAGGAAAAGTTATAGCTATACACGCTTATATTAAAAAAGACGCTCTCAAATCAATAACCTTTCTACCTTAAGACACTAGAAAAATTTCTCACAACAAAAGATAAGTGTGTGATGTGATGGATATGTTAATTAGCTTGATATAACCATTTAACAAGGTATACATGCATCAAACATCACACAGTAAATATATGTAATTTTTGTCAACTATATGTTAATAAAAATTTTTTAAATAATTAAAATAATTAAATAATTAAAAAGAGAAAGTAGATAGAGAAGAGCAAACTAAAAACCAGCAGAAGAAAGGAAATAATCAAGATTAGAGCAGAAATAACTGACATAGAGAATAGAAAAACAATAGAGAAATCAACAAGACCAATGGTTAGTTCTTCGAAAAGACTGACAAAATGACAATCCTTCAGAAAGACTACGAAAGAGAGGGACTAAATTACCAAAGTTAGAAATGGAAGGGAGGACATCTTGTAAAATAATGACCTTATAAAAGTAAAAAAGGATTATAAGTGAATAATATCAACAATTATGTGCCAACAAAGTTAAATACAATTCCTAGAAAAACATAAACTACCCAAACCACCTCAAAAGGAAATAGATCTAAAACAATTAGAGATTAAATAATGTTAAAACTTCCTTGTGGCTGAGTGTGGTGGCTCATGCCTGTAATCCCAGCACGTTGGGAGGCCAAGGCATGATGATCCCTTGAGGCCAGGAGTTTGAGACCAGCCTGGACAACACAGTGACACCACCTCTACAGAAAATAAAAATGAAAAAAATTAACCAAGCGTGGTGGCATGTGCACCTGTAGTCTTAGCTACTTGGGAGACTGTGGCAGGAGGACTATTTGATCCCAGGAGTTTGAGATTACAGTGGCCTAAGATTGTGCCACTGTACTCCATCCTGGGTGACAGACCAAGATTCTGTCTCAGAAAAATAAAAATAAATAAATAAATTCCTTGCTATGGTCTGAATGTTTGTATCCACCCCCCATTTATATGTTGAAACTCAATCAGCAAAAGGTGATGTTATTAGGAGGTAGGGCCTTTGGAGAGTGACTAGGTCATGAGGGCCCTGTGAAAATGAATAGGATTAATGCTTTTATAAAAGAGGCCCCCAAGAGCTGCCTTCCCTTCTGCTACGTTGAGGATGCAGTGAGAAGACACCATATCTATGAAGCAGAGAACGAAGCTTTTCTAGATACTAAATCTGGTGGTGACATGATCTTGGACTGTCCAGGCTCCAGAACTGTGACCAATAAATTCTGCTGTCTATAAAGCACCCAGTCTGAGGTATTTTGATATCACAGTCCAAACAGACTATCCTTGAAAACCCAGGCCAGACAGCTTCACTAGCAAATTCTATCAGACATTTAAAAAGGCAGGGCACAGTGGCTCACACCTGTAATCCCAGAACTTTGGGAGGCTGAGGTGGGAGGATCACTTGAGCCCAGGAGTTTCAGACCAGCCTTGGCAACATAGTGAGACCCTGTCTCTATAAAAAAATTTTTTAAAAAAATAGCCAGGTGTAGTGGTGCACACCTGTGGTCCCAGCAGCTCAGGATGCTGAGGTGGAAGGATTGCTTGAGCCCAGGAATTCAAGGCTGCAGTGAGCCATGATTGTACCACTGTGCTCCAACCTGGGCAACAGAGGAGATCCGCTCTCAAAAAATAAATAAATAAATAAATAAATAAATAAAAGAAACATCAATACTAATCAATACCAATACTGTCAATACCAATCCTACCAAAAAAACAGAAGAGGGTTTAACACTTCCCAACTCATTTTATAGAACAGTACGACGAGAGATAAAACAGGCAAAGATATCAAAAGAAAACTACAGACTAATATTCCTTATGAATATAGACACAAACACTAGCAAACAACTTAAAACAATGCACAAATGGAATTACACACCATGAGTAAATGGAATTTATCCTAGGAATTCAAGGGTGGTTTGGCAACAATCAATGTAATAGACACCATATGAATAAAGTACAAAAACCATGTGGCTTCCCAATAGACGCAGGAAAGAAATTTGAGGAAACTCAACACCCTTTCATAATAAAAGGATGCTCAACAAACTAGAAATTGAAGGAAACCTCCTCAGCCTGATGCTTATGTTTATGGTCAATTGATTTTCAACAAGAATACTTTAACAACTCAAAAGGGAAAGAATAGTCTTCTATTTTTTAATTTAAAAATTTTTGTTTTTTCCAGGTTTATTGAGGTATCAATGATAAAAATTGTATATATTTAGGTTATACAATAGGATGTTTTCATATATGTGTAGATTGTGAAATAATTACCACAATAAAGCTAATCAGCACATCTATCACCTCACAGAATTACCATTTTGTGTGCATGAAGAACAGTCATTTAAATAAATGATGCTGGAACAAGTGGACTTCATGCAAAAACATGAAGTTGAACCCCTTTCTGACACTACACTAACACAAAGACTAACTCAAAATGGACCACAGACCTTAGTGTCATAACTGAAACTATAAAACTGTCTGAAGAAAACACAGGTATAAGTCTTCATGACCTTGGATCAGACCACGGTCTCTTAGATATGAACCAAAAGCACTAGTAATGGAAGAAAAAAGTAGATAAATTGGCTACATTAAAATTAAAACTTTTTTGTTGCAAATGATACCACTAATAAAGAAGACAACATACAGAATGGGAGAAAATATTTGCAAATCATATATCTAATCTAACGAGGGACTAATATCCAAAATAAATAAATAACTTTTACAACTCAATAATAAAAAACCCAACTGCAGATTAGTGAAGGATCTGAATAGACATGGTTTTAAAGAAGTCATGCAAATGGCCAATGAGCGCACGCAAAGATGTTCAACTTCATTATCCACCAAGAAAATGCAAATCGAAACCACAATGAGACGTCACCTCAAACCTGTGAGGATGACTAGATGAGAAAGATAGATGATGTCAAGATTGGAGAGGATGTGAAGACGTCGGAACCACTGAGATGAGGAACCAAGGAAATGCATACTTTCCTGATAAGGATGTGAGATGGTGCAACCATGTGGAACACAGTCCAGCAATTTCCCAAAAAGGTGAACACAGAGTCACCACACGAACCTGCAGTTCTACTCCTAGGCACAGACCCAAGAGAAAGAAAGACACATTCACGCCAAAGCTTGTACGTGATTGCTCACAGCACAGTCTGTATCAGTCCTTTCTTGAACTGCTATAAAGAACTACCTGAGACTGGGTAATTTCTAAAGAAAAGATGTTCAATTGGCTCACAGTTCTGCAGGCTGTACAGGAAGCATGGCTGGGGAGGTCTCAGGAAACTCACAATCCTGGCAGAAGGTGAAGGGGAAGCAGGCACGTCTTGCATGGCTGGAGCAGGAGGAAGAGAGTAAAGGGGGAGGCGCTACACACTTTTATTTTTTTATATTTTTTATTTATATTTATATTTTTATTTTGTTTGAGACAGAGTCTCGCTCTGTCACCCAGGCCGGACTGCAGTGGCACGATCTCGGCTCACTGCAAGCTCTGCCTCCCGGGTTTATGCGATTTTCCTGCCTCAGTCTCCAGAGTAGCTGGGACTACAGGTGCCCGCCACCACGCCTGGCTAATTTTTTGTATTTTTAGTAGAGACGGGGTTTCACCGTGTTAGCCAGGATGGTCTTGATCTCCTGACCTCGTGATCTGCCTGCCTCGGCCACCCAAAGTCCTGGGATTACAGGCATGAGCCACCGCACCCGGCCTACACACTTTTCAACACTCAGGCTTCCTGAGAACTCACTGCCACAAGAACAGCGAGCTGGATTCCACGCCCATGATCCAATCACTCCCACCAGCCCCCTCCTCCAACATCGGAGATTACAATTCTACATGAGATTTGGGTGGGGACACAAATCCGAACCATATCAGAGTCATTCACAATCACCCAAAAGCAGAAACAACCCAAATGCTTCCTATCCGATGAATGGATAAATAAAGCATGATCTACTCAAACAATGGAACAGTAGCCACAAAAAGGAAAGCAGTGATTTATGCTGCAGCAGGAATAAACCCTGAAACCACGACGCTGAGTGAAAGAAGCTGGACACAGGAGGCCACGTAGTGTCGTGCCTGTCTACAGGACACGTCCAGAGAAGTGGACAAATTTACAGAGACAGGAAGAAGATTAGGGGTTGCTGGGGCTGAGGGTACGGGGTCTGGGTGCATGGTGAGGTCTAAAGAGCACGGGGTGTCTTGGGGGTGTCAAGTGTTCTCACATTCATCGTAGTGATGATTGTACAACTCTGAATATACTAAAAGCTGTTGAATTACACACTTTAAATAAGTGAATTTTATGGTAAGCAAATTATATCTTAAGACATTCAAAATAATAACAAAGGACAGAACTCACACATCTTCTTTAGACAGAAATGTAGTCTCACTGCAGCAAGTATGGCTTAAACCTGCTTCTGAACCGTGCGCAGTTGTAGGCCTGTCTCAAGTGTTCCGTCGTTGGCTTGTGTCCCGCCTCACCGGGGGATCATGTATGTGTGGAGCACAGTCATGTTCTTTGTTACGCAACACAGTTTTCACCTTGGGCTAAGATGACGTGATTCTTCCAAGCTTTGTGGCAGAAATCCCATTTAATAAACTGGTCCAGATTTCTTCATGCCGTAAAATTGTTTAAAGAAGTTATTTATTCTGCCTAGCAAAGGATATTATTTTTATTCCATTTTCATCCATTCTACAATAGAAAATGTACTTCACACTTCACAGCTTTCTTCTACACATATAAATCTTTCGAACATGTGAATCATTTCCACACACCCTCCCTGGCCTTCTGTGTTGAATTTTCTTTGCCATTTTCTCAGGGAAAGGAAGCTGCATATTTTGTGGTTGTTTTAAAGATGAGTGAAAATAGACAGCACAGAATTGTCTGTAGAGTTTGACATACAAATTGCTGGGAGTTAGGCCTGAGTCTACTTGGAAATTGTGATGGTTAAGAAAATCCCATTCTCTGACAATTCTACTCAGAGCCAAATATTGAGGACCTGGGCACTCATGGCTTGAAAGGGAGTGACTGGGGGGCTGCTCTAAAGACCCTACTTGTCTCCTGAGCCACGTCCGAGCCTCTGCCGGGTCTGCAGCAGCTGGGGTGGGGTGGTTCTGAGTGGGTTCTTAGGTGAAGAAATGCACATGAACTCAGCTCTGAGACACAAATAACATGGTGCCTAGTGCACCTGCTGCAGGTACAAAGGTGAGCACCAGACAGAGCTCCCCGGGACAAAAACTGAACACAGTTCAGAGACACAGTTCCCTCCGAGAAGTGATGCTCTGCCGGGGAATAATTTTATTATGAATGACCTTGTCAAGGTCCTCCTAAACATGGAACTGTGGCTGACGGCCTGCCCAGAGGGTGGCCTTCCTAGAGGGTGGCCTGCCTAGAGGGTGTTCCAGCTGGTGTCTGTCACTCATCGCGATGCCATCCTCATCCTGAGCCCCTGGACTCCTGTCCTGTCTCTCAGTTGCAGAGTGAAGATTTTGTTTTTTATATTTGCTGACTTACATCACATCATGGAGTTTTTGGTCTCTTAATCTCGGAGGCTGTCCAGGGAGAGGTAAGGAAATGCTGGCGGTTGGAACCTGTTCATTCTTATCTAGAGTAAGGTACCTTCCGGGGCCAGCTGGGACCCTCTGGAACCCCAACCCCAGCTGTGCCGTGGAGGAGGAAAGCGCAGCTTGGCCTGGTACTCAGCAAGCTCTCGTCATGGTGCCCGACACTCCCTTCTGTCTCCTCGGAGGGCCAGGCTTCCGTGCTCTGGGCTCCAGCAGGACGGGGATGGACGTATCCCTGGACACCTGCATCAGTCAAGGTCATGGATATTGGGAAGACAGACAGCAGCAGACCCAGGTCTGAGCTTACATGTAGCCGCTGATGTGCTGTGTGACCTGTACCATTGGCCCAGGCTCTCTGAGCTTCAGACTTCCCACCTGGAAGTTGGAGATAAGAATACTTACCTTACAGGATTGAAAAGGGGTGTATAACACGCCAGGGGCTGACAGACGAAGGGTTTGAGTGAATGACAGCTCCTTGTCTCCCATTCCTAGACAGGAAAAGTCTGCACCTCACTGAGAGCCTCGACTTCACATGCCAACTTCAACAAACTCTCACTGCACCTCTCCCAGGGGTCAGGCATTCATGCTATGTTATATTGTTAACTCCCAGCACAGCCTTCTAAGGTACTACATATGACCGCCAACATTTTCCACACCAGGCAAGTTTTACAAAGTGTCAGTGCCTTCCCAGAGCCACGTGGCCAGGGGGTAAGAAGATGGCTCTCCAGCCGCAGGCCAAGCACCTTGTCCTGTCCATTTCACTGGCCTTCACGGAGGCCCGGGGTGCCTCCCTGCACCATCTGAACCCGACAGCAAGGCCACAGGGCTGTTGCTCACCCCCGGGCTCCTCTTGGCCTCAGAGTTCCATGTTCAGCCGCAGAGGGGTTGCTGGCCCCTGGTCTCTGCCTTTTCCTTGGAGAAGCCTCCATCCAACTGTGTGGTCATAGCAAAGAGCCAGCAAGGGTCTGACAGGCTGGGGAGCCCAGGAACAGGAGGGTGAGGACCAAGCTCCGGGCAGATCCTAGCTGCCTCCCCTAGTCCCCTCGGGAAGGGGAGGCCCAGCAGAGAACACAGGGGCCGGGGGGGCCTGGAACGTGCTGAGACCACATTGCCGCACACTCCCAGCTCAAGGGGCCGCAGCAGGGGCGCCTTCCTGAGGAGTGAGAAGCCAGCGGCCCCTCCCTTCCATTCTCAACTAAATGGCCCTCTCTCTGTCCCTGCCCGAGACCACAGAGGAAGGAAAGCAGGTGCCATGAGGAAGCAACATGGGGTCTTGAGACTTTCTAGATGGTTCATTATGAGGCTCTGGAAGTGCTGTGTGTGGAAATTACGAAACTACTTGATGTTATCTGCAGGCTAGCCAGGGCCCCAGGCAGGCAGAGCAGGGTGGAACCCTGGCCAGGGCCCCTGTGTCAGCTCAGAGCTGGCTGTGGGTGGACCTGCATCCCAACTGTCTGCTGTAGAAATACTAGTTTACTGGGAGTTTCTCTTGAAGTTTGGTCATAACTTTTGGCCTCTTGAGAGACCGCTGTGATGGAGAGCAGGGCCTCCTCCCCAGTCCCCAGGCAGCTGGCGACCCTGGCCAGGCCGATCAGGGTGACCCCAAGGGGCTGGGAGGGGCGTGGGACCCGAGAGGACTCCCTGGTGCCTTCTGGAACTCCTGGGGTGATCAAAGGCTCAGGGCTGCCTTTCTTAACATTCTGAAGTCAGCCTCAGGATGCGGCTGCGCAACACAAAGCAAAGCCAGAGGAGGACAATGAGATGGGAGTAACACCCTGTGGGCCTTCCCCTCATCCCCACCCATACCCTCACGCAGTCCCTGAAGCTGCAGCCCTGGGGTGAAAATCCTTCCTGCTTCCCTTTCAGAAGCTTTCATGAACGTTTCCTCGGCTCCTCCAGTGCTGAGGCAAACAAGCTCCCTCTCCCAGCTCCCCTGCTGTGTGCCCTCCTGCAAGCCCTTCCCCTCACGAACCTCGGGGTCCCAGGACCACCCCAGCTCAAGGTCAACATAAAGACTGAAGGAGATGGGAGGGAGGGCCCGGCACCCACCAAGCTGGCTTGAATCCATCAGCATCCTTTGTTCAGAAGGGCTCTCGGGGCCATGCAAACCCAGACAGCAGGACTACAGGCCAGGTCAGGACCCAGTCCGAAGGATGGAAATCATTAGGGACAAGCTCCTTTCTGTGAGCCCAGTCACATGACGATCACACATGCCAAACTGAGCACACGTGATCATACGGTCCCACCCAGCACCCCCTTCCTAGCCACACTCAGGGCTTTATAGTGGCAACAAAAATGGCCGACAGGCTACCCCAGGAGGCAGGTGGAACACACAGATGACCAACTACATGAGGTACAGCTGACTCACACCCTCCTGTGACCACCCACACAGACAGAGCTGACTCACACCCTCCCATAAGCACCCACAGAGACAGAGCTGACTCACACCCTCCCGTGACCACCCACACAGACAGAGCTGACTCACACCCTCCCGTGAGCACCCACACAGAGCTGACTCACACCCTCCTGTGAGCACCCACACAGACAGAGCTGACTCACACCCTCCCGTGACCACCCACACAGACAGAGCTGACTCACACCCTCCTGTGAGCACCCACATAGACAGAGCTGACTCACACCCTCCTGTGAGCACCCACATAGACAGAGCTGACTCACACCCTCCTGTGAGCACCCACATAGACAGAGCTGACTCACACCCTCCTGTGAGCACCCACACAGAGCTGACTCACACCCTCCCGTGAGCACCCCACATGGACAGAGCTGACTCACAACCCCCTGTGACCACCCACATAGACAGAGCTGACTCACACCCTCCCGTGACCACCCACACAGACAGAGCTTACTCACACCCTCCTGTGAGCACCCACATGAGGCAGAGCTGACTTACACTCTCCTGTGAGCACACACAGACAGAGCTGACTCACACCCTCCCATGAGCACCCACCACTCACGTGGACAGAGCTGACTCACACCCTCCCATGACCACCCACACAGACAGAGCTGACTCACACCCTCCTGTGAGCACCCACATGGACAGAGCTGACTCACACCCTCCTGTGAGCACCCACACAGAGAAAGCTGACTCACCCTCCCGTGATCACCCACATAGACAGAGCTGACTCACCCTCCCGTGACCACCCACACAGACAGAGCTGACTCACACCCTCCCTTGACCGCCCACATAGACAGGGCTGACTCACACCCTCCTGTGAGCACCCACATGGACAGAGCTGACTCACACCCTCCTGTGAGCACCCACATGGACAGAGCTCACTTACACCCTCCTGTGAGCACCCACACAGACAGAGCTGACTCACACCCTCCCGTGACCACCCACATAGACAGAGCTGACTCACACCCTCCTGTGAGCACCCCACATGGACAGAGCTGACTCACACCCTCCCGTGAGCACCCACACAGACAGAGCTGACTCACACCCTCCTGTGAGCACCCACACAGAGCTGACTCACACCCTCCTGTGAGCACCCACACAGAGCTGACTCACACCCTCCCGTGAGCACCCCACAAGGACAGAGCTGACTCACACCCTCCCGTGAGCACCCCACATGCACAGAGCTGACTCACACCCTCCCGTGAGCACCCCACATGGACAGAGCTGACTCACACCCTCCCGTGAACACCCCACATGGACAGAGCTGACTCACACCCTCCCGTGACCACACACACAGACAGAGCTGACTCACACCCTCCTGTGAGCACCCCACATAGACAGAGCTGACTCACACCCTCCCGTGACCACCCCAAAGAGACAGAGCTGACTCACACCCTCCCGTGAGCACCCCACATGGACAGAGCTGACTCACACCCTCCCGTGACCACCCCACACGGACAGAGCTGACTCACACCCTCCCGTGACCACCCCACATGGACAGAGCTGACTCACACCCTCCCGTGAGCACCCCACACAGACAGAGCTGACTCACACCCTCCCGTGACCACCCCACACAGACAGAGCTGACTCACACCCTCCCGTGACCACCCACCCAGACAGAGCTGACTCACACCCTCCTGTGAGCACCCACACAGACAGAGCTGACTCACACCCTCCCATGAGCACCCCACATGGACAGAGTTGACTCACACCCTCCTGTGAGCACCCAGAGACAGAGTTGACGCAAACCCTCCCATGAGCACCCACACAGACAGAGCTTACTCACACCCTCCTGTGAGCACCCAGAGACAGAGTTGACGCAAACCCTCCCATGAGCACCCACACAGACAGAGCTTACTCACACCCTCCTGTGAGCACCCACATGAGGCAGAGCTGACTCACACTTTCCTGTGAGCACACACAGACAGAGCTGACTCACACCCTCCCATGAGCACCCACATTGAGGCAGAGATGACTCACCCCCTCCCATGAGCACCCACATGAGGCAGAGCTGACTCACACCCTCCCATGACCACCCACCACTCACGTGGACAGAGCTGATTCACACCCTCCCGTGACCACCCACCACCCACATTGACCGAGCTGACTCATACTCTCCCATGAGCAACCACGTGGACAGAGCTGACTCACACCCTCCTATGATCACCCACACAGACAGAGCTGACTCACACCCTCCCGTGACCACCCACACAGACAGAGCTGACTCACACCCTCCCGTGAGCACCCACACAGAGCTGACTCACACCCTCCTGTGAGCACCCACACAGACAGAGCTGACTCACACCCTCCTGTGAGCACCCCACAAGGACAGAGCTGACTCACACCCTCCTGTGACCACCCCACACAGACAGAGCTGACTCACACCCTCCCGTGACCACCCTAGATGGACAGAGCTGACTCACACCCTCCCGTGACCACCCCACACAGACAGCTGACTCACACCCTCCCGTGACCACCCACACAGACAGAGCTGACTCACACCCTCCCGTGACCACCCCACATGGACAGAGCTGACTCACACCCTCCCATGAGCACCCCACACAGACAGAGCTGACTCACACCCTCCCGTGACCACCCACCCAGACAGAGCTGACTCACACCCTCCTGTGAGCACCCACACAGACAGAGCTGACTCACACCCTCCCATGAGCACCCCACATGGACAGAGTTGACTCACACCCTCCTGTGAGCACCCAGAGACAGAGTTGACGCAAACCCTCCCATGAGCACCCACACAGACAGAGCTTACTCACACCCTCCTGTGAGCACCCACATGAGGCAGAGCTGACTTACACTCTCCTGTGAGCACACACAGACAGAGCTGACTCATACCCTCCCATGAGCACCCACCACTCACGTGGACAGAGCTGATTCACACCCTCCCGTGACCACCCACCACCCACATTGACCGAGCTGACTCATACTCTCCCATGAGCAACCACGTGGACAGAGCTGACTCACACCCTTCTATGATCACCCACATGAGGCAGAGCTGACTCACACCCTCCTGTGACCACCCACCACTCACATGGACAGAGCTGACTCACACCCTCTTATGACTACCCACATGGACAGAGCTGACTCACACCCTCCTATGAGCAACCACGTGGACAGAGCTGACTCACACCCTCCTGTGACCACCCACCACCCACATTGACCGAGCTGACTCATACTCTCCCATGAGCAACCACGTGGACAGAGCTGACTCACACCCTCCTATGAGCAACTACACAGACAGAGCTGACTCACACCCTCCCGTGACCACCCACCACCCACATTGACCGAGCTGACTCATACCCTCCCATGAGCAACCACGTGGACAGAGCTGACTCACACCCTCCCGTGACCACCCACATGGACAGAGCTGACTCACACCCTCCTGTGACCACCCACATGGACAGAGCTGACTCACACCCTCCTATGAGCAACTACACAGACAGAGCTGACTCACACCCTCCCGTGACCACCCACCACCCACATTGACCGAGCTGACTCATACCCTCCCATGAGCAACCACGTGGACAGAGCTGACTCACACCCTCCTATGATCACCCACATGAGGCAGAGGTGACTCACACCCTCCCCCGCTGGACATGGCCTGAAGCCTGGCTCCTGAAGCCTGGCTCTGAGAGGAGAACAGGGGTGCCTGCGCCATCCTCTGCTGTGTTTAATGCCTGGGTGCTGCCCATACACTGGTGGTGCCCAGCCCCCGTGCCCCTGCTCCACCTCTGTGAGTGTGAAAGTGTCAGGAGTTGGCTGCTCCAGACCCAGTGAGGTGGTGAAGGTGACTCAGCTGCCAGAGGGAAGACAGGAGGCTACTCAGAGAGAGGTGTGCGGGGCAGGGGGCAGCCTGGTCATGCAGGCGGGTGAGGATGGGGGGATGTGCCCTGGGGTCTGTAACCTGAGCGGGAAGTGGAGGGGCCTTAACAGTCCGATGTCTGCGCCAGGAAGTGGTGACAGATTGGGCGAGAAGTCTCGAGGCCTGGGTGTGTCCTGAGAATTTCAGTCTCTCCTCCCACAACAGACACTGCCAGGGAGTGGGGGCAATGCTGGGAGTTTTTTGTTTGTTTGTTTACATCGTGGTAAAATATACACAACATAAAATTTACCACCAGAGCCCTTTTTCAGTGTGCTGTTCAGCGGCACTGAGCGCTTCACACTTGTGCAGCCGTCCACACCATCGTCTCTGGAACGTTCTCAGCTTCCCGAGAACTGCCATGTTTACAGGCACTGACTAATTTTCTAGGATGACCTCGTGGGGTGATGTGAAGGTTTGCAGGTGCCGTCCCCCCACCCCCGCCCCATGCCTTTGCTCAGTCAATGCTGTACTTGTTTCTAGAGGAAGATTTAAAGCCCATTCTCCGCTCTGGAACGCAAACCCTCCTCTTTTCCCAAAGGTGCTTCCTGTCCTTCCAGGGCTGGGTCAGACATCCTATGCTGCTTAGAACTCCCACAGCTCCACAGCCGGAATAGACTCGAGCTGCGTCTCTGCTTCCCCAGGACACAGGCTCTACTCTCCGACTGGCAGGGCTGCGAGTCCCACGGAAACCTTTGTGCTCAGGAGAGGAAAACTTTGTGGGATAAATGAGGAAGCGAAGCTGTGACTTTTCCTCAGTCTTGAATTTTGATGTTGTAGTGATTTGTCCCGGGGTCTCATTTTTCTATTGTGTGTCGTGTTTATCTTGATAACATCTGCTTTTGAGATAGTTTTTCTCAAAACTATTGTTGATTTCATCCAGTCTTGCTGACAATTTCTAATTAGCAGTAAAAAAAAAAATAATAATGAATGCCAAGGCTGCAAGAAATGTTTAAAAATGATCTTTTCTTATTTCAGATGAAAAGAAAGTGAAAGATCAAATAGACCAAAGGTTCTTAAAGCCCATGTTTTAAAAAAATGTATGCAGCTCTAAAATTCAATGTTTTTTATTTCTCATCTTTATAAGAACAAATTTATGAACATTGTTTTGGGGACAGTGACTACTAGAATAGAATAACAAAAGGTAAGTATCCAGAATACTTAAGGAATTTACAAAATAATAAGAATAAAGTGAAAAACCCAAAGAAAGGGGCAGACGTTATGAACATAAAATTCACAAACAGGAAGCAGGAGTGGCCACAAGCCACGGACACGCTCAGTCCCACCAGTGCTCAGAGACACACAAACTCAGACAGGTGAAATGGACAAAAATTCAGATCATCAGTGGGTAACATAACGCCCAAGTGGGTGACTTTGCCCTGGGGGACATTTGGCAATGTGTGGAGTCATTTCTGGTTTCATAGCTGGGGGTGTCGTTGTCATCTGTGGGTGGAGACCACGGATGCGGCTCAACACCCCACAGTGCACAGGACGTCCCATGGTGCACAGGATGCCCCACAGCAAAGAGCCGTTTAGCCAAAACCATCAGCAGCGCCAGAGAAAGATGCCGAGACGCAGGGAGGGAGGCAGATCCGCCAGAGCTCTTGGACGTTGCTGGTGGCCTGAGAAACGCACAACCAGTGTGGGGCCCGCATGGGGCCGCCCAGGACAGACGGAGGCTGTGCACACCCTATGGCCTGGCGACTCTGTTCTGAGGTTCACACCTTAGAAAACCCCTCACATTCAAGCACAAGGAGGCACAGCTAAAAACATGTATTGCAGCATTGCCATAACAAAAAATGAACACGTCCGTCCGGGGAAATGGATCAGGATGCACTTGTATGATGTAGTATGTGCTGCATTCAGCGAGGTACTCACAACAGCATGGGTAAATCTCAAAAACACAGTGTGGGAAGAAAAGGGCCCCCAAAGTACAGCAATATTTATAGGGAGTTTTAAAGCCCTCAAAACAATATATCTTCCTGGGAGAATCTCAAGGATGTTTCTCAGAGAAACAGAAAAACCCACCCTAAATTCACATGGAATCTGAAGGGTTCCTGATTACCCAAAACAATCCTAAAAAGAACGAAGCTGGAGACTCACATTTCCTGATTCAAAATTTTACTGCCAAGCCACAGGAATGAAAGCATCACGGTCCTGATACAAAGGTGGTGTATGGACCAAGGGAACAGAGGCGAGGACCCAGAAATAAACCCTCACAGTCAAGGTCGAATGGGCTTTGGCACAGGTGCCAGGATGGCAGGACTCCTCAATGGGAAAAGACAGCCGCTTCCACCGATGGTGCTGGGAAACAGGACATCCACACGCAAAGGAATGAAATTGGCCCCTACTTTACAGCTGACAAAAATCAGTGCAAAGTACATCAAAGACCTAAATGTGAGATCTAAACCTCTCATAAGGAAACACAGGGAAAACTGCCACGATGTTGGATTTGGCAGTGACTTCTTGAAGGTGACACCAAAGGCCCAGGCGACAACAGAAAAAGCAGACAGCGGGACGGCGTGGAAACAAAAACATTTCGTCCATCAAATGACATTAAGAGTAAAACGGCAGAGCACACAATGGGGAAAATATTTACAAATCATGCATCTCGTAAGGGGTTAAAAACCAGAATCTATGGAGAACTCCTAAAACTCAAAAAAAAAAAAAAAAAAAAAACCCTGATTCAAAAATGGCCAAAGGACTTGAATCAACATTTATCCAAAGAAGACACACAAGTAGCTGATAAATCCATGAAGCGGTGCTCACCTCACCCGTTGGGATGGCTGCTATAGAAACAAAGCACAAAGGCAAGGAGCGAGCGTCGTGGAGCGCTTGGAACCCTCGTGCACTGTTGGCGGGAATGTGAAATGGTGCAGCTACCATGGAAGCTCCTCAAACAAGTAAACATAGAATTGCCACAGGATCCAGCAATTCGTCTCCTGGGCGTACACCCAAAACACTGAACAGGGTCTCGAGGATACGTCTGCACACCCATGCTCATAGCGGCCCCGTCAGGCGGGCACCTTCAATAGCAGGTTTGTTTGTGGCTCACTCCAGCTCTAAGCACAGTGCCATGCATGCAGTAGGTGCCCACTGTGTGCGCAGAAGGACAGCTGGCAGAGCAGCCTGACCAGCCCCGACGATGGGTGGGGGGCTGCCGTGGGCACCCACTCAGCTGGTCCCGGGTGTGAGAGGGGCCGCTGTGATACTGAGTCCCACGCGGGATGACCATGGCGACTGGAAGCCTCTTCACTTCCAAGCCCCGCTGAGCAGCCCAGGTCAAGCATCAGAAAATCAGGGAAAGGTTCTTTTTTGTCTCTTAAGAGTTTTGCAGCTCTATAGCCTCTCTCCTTCCAGGAATCAGGTAACAGGGCAGCGTCCCGCAAGGACCTTGGGAGCTGGGCCTGTGGCTGCCCTCTTGGTGCCTCTGGGGAAAGAAGGAGGGAAAGGGATCATGGTGGCCGTCGGAGTTCCCTCCTGCAGCCTGGCCACCCGTGGCTTCAAACCGCACCTGGGGGTGTCCCAGGCTTTGGACACTCAGGGACGTGGACTCAAGGGGTTGCCGGAGCCACTCAGCTAAAAAAAAAAAAGCACCTCACCAGGAGTGGGCGTGGCCGCATCTGCCTCTCCCTGTGACCATTTCATGGTGACCTCTGTTCAGGAAACCCCCCGAGGACAGGCCCCTCAGCCTCAGGAAAGAGCCAGGAAATACACATCCGAGCTTATGAGTTTCCCTTGAGTTGCGTCAGGTCCATAGAGAAAACAGGCGTCTAAGTCTGTGATGGAGCCCCCCACACGGGTTTATCCGGGTGTAACGACGCACGCCAAGCCCGGGCCGTTGGGACCAGCCTGAGCTTCCCTCCAAAGTCCCCGCAGGGCTCATCACCACTAACAATAGTGACAGCAAAGGCTGGCTGTGTGAGGGGCTGTCTAGGGCGTCCACCTGCACCAACGCCCCACCCAGCCCCCACCTGTCCTCCCTGATACATGGGTGGTCTTGGGAGCCCAGATCACAGCCCGCAGTCGGCACAGCTGTGGTTGACCTGGACGTAGTGGCCAGCCGGCCCGGCCCCGACCTGCCAGAGGACCCTGCGGGATGTGTCCAGGGACTCCCAGCAACCCGTCCCTGCACCCTCACGCTCACCTGTCATGACTGGCTTCCCAAACAGGGTCCCTGGAGGCTCTAGCAACGGGGTGTGAGCACACGTGTCACCATCGACTGGGGCCGACGCTCCCCCAGCGTGTGTGTGTGTGTGTCCGTGAGTCTGTGGTCCACATGCGTGCTGCACCCCACAGTAGGGACGGTTGGCTCACCAAAGTTTGTGTTCAACCAACTCTGGATCCAAAGCGCAGCAGGTCCTTCAAAGGTTCACTCCATTTAACTTGCAAGCGGCTATTACGCGGCAGGTGCGGTGATTCCTCACCCTGCGAGCCGTTCAACCAGGGCGAGAAGGTTTCCGCCTCGGCAGAAACAGCCCAAAGCTGCACCTTGCCAGGGCCACCTGGTGCAACGAGGCTGTGGGCTCCTTCATGCCATCTCTCAGAGAGGCAAAAGCTGGGATCCTGTTAATAGCATTCTCTGTGGAAAACACTCAGCCTGGGGCTAATGTCTGGTGCGCTCTAAGGTGGCTGAATCCCTGCGCCCCGGCCTCCACTGCCCTGGGCCGAGCTGAATCCCTGCGCCCCAGCCACCTCCATGGCCCTGAGCCGAGCTGGGCGTTCACAGCCTCCCTGAAGCTCAGCTGCGTGGCCACGTGGGGTTGCACGTCAACTGGGAAATAGGTGCAGCCACAACCAGGGAGCCAAGGCCTCGGATGTGTGGAAATCATTGATGGTTTCTGCTAGAGACTGTCCTTCTGGTCACGGGATGCCTTTTCATCGTTCCTCCCTCATAGAAAATACTCTTAGCTGTTCCCAAAGGAGACAGCCCAGAGTGCCTTCCTCTCCCCACTTTAGCTCAGAATCGGGGCATCTGCCTGGGTTCTGCCCCACGTGGGCCCAACAGAGTCTCCTCATGGACAGAGGCCTGTGCACTGAGCACAAGCCCTCCACTTACCCTCAGCCCTGTCCAGCAAACCCTCAGCACTGTCCCACCAAATGCACAACAGCAGACAGGACACCTGCAACAAAAGCGCAGTCCAAATGAAGGGTCGCTGCTGCAGTGGCTGTGCAGCCTCCGACACTGTGACCTCTGGGGAGGAACGGTGCAGACCTGGCCTCGGCAGGCAGTTCCCTGATGAGGCCCCTGACGTGCTCCCCTGAGGGGCCAGGAGGGATGCTCTGGGCTCTGCCCTCCCGTCCAGAATCCTCCATGACTTCCAGGCCACGTGTTGGGAGTCACCTTCTGAGCATTTCCCAGCCTGCACAGCCCACTTTCTGCAGGGTCTGAGGGTTGGTTCAGGACTTCCTTCTCAGCATTTCCCAGCCTGCACAGTCCACTTTCTGCAGGGTCTGAGGGTTGGTTCCGGACTTCCTTCTCAGCATTTCCCAGCCTGCACAGCCCACTTTCTGCAGGGTCTGAGGGTTGGTTCAGGACTTCCTTCTCAGCATTTCCCAGCCTGCACAGTCCACTTTCTGCAGGGTCTGAGGGTTGGTTCCGGACTTCCTTCTCAGCATTTCCCAGCCTGCACAGTCCACTTTCTGCAGGGTCTGAGGGTTGGTTCCGGACTTCCTTCTCAGCATTTCCCAGCCTGCACAGCCCACTTTCTGCAGGGTAGGAGGGTTGGTTCAGGACTTCCTTCTCAGCATTTCCCAGCCTGCACAGTCCACTTTCTGCAGGGTAGGAGGGTTGGTTCAGGACTTCCTTCTCAGCATTTCCCAGCCTGCACAGTCCACTTTCTGCAGGGTCTGAGGGTTGGTTCAGGACTTTAAGCCAGATTGCAAACGCGCCGAAGGCGTCCAAACCAGCTCACCAAGTCTGTTCCTTGTGCAGTGACCACACCAGGGCTGCTTCCTGTTGCCTGAAGGCTAACGACACGTTTCTGCTTCTCTCTTCTCTCTGCAGCCACTGTGGCTTCTCTGGGCCCATCGGGGCTGTAGTTGTGTCCGCCCTTCTGGAAACAGGCTGGATCTGGCCACACTCATTCTGTGAAACACCCGGTGGGGTTCTGCAAGCAAGCCTCGTCCCCGGCATCCTGCATTCCTAGCCGCTTCCCAGAGCTGCCACCCTGGGACCTCAGTGGCCTGAGTGGGTAAAAGCCACGGCTGTGCCTGATTCTGCGGCTCCTGGGCTGCGCGTTCCTCTAGCCCCATGTGTCTCCTCTCATGCTGCCCAGCGTTCCATCCTCACCATGTGCTCGGGGTTTTGCTAGGGCAGCTCGCCACTCCTGGGGTGGATTTCTGTGTCCCTGCAGAGCCGGCTCACCTAGAATCAGAGCCCCACATGCCTGTTGTGGCTGTTTCTCCCGTGGAGTCGTCCAGGGCCCAGCTCCTGCTGTCTGGCTCTGCTATGGCCACTGCAGATGCTGAATTCAAAAGAAGAGGGCAGGGAAGCTGTGTGGGGTGCTCAGCTGTGAGGATGACCTCACAGGGCCACAGAACCTAGTGGGGTAGGGCAACACAGCCCCACCGTGTGCCTGGGAGCAGGAGGAAAGCTGGGGGGCATCTGGCAGTTCCTACCACAGAAGCCACGGCTGCTCAGTTGGGGAGTGGAGCAGCCGGGAGTCAAACAGTGCTTGCCTGACGTCCACACCCCCCTGTAGTCACCAGCCGTGCGAGGGCACAGCAGCCAGGGTCCTGCTCTCAACATGTAGCCTGCTCTGGCCACTGCAGGCAGCCGAACAAAATGCAGGGGCCAGGCTTTCTGCTGAGGACTTTGATTCAACAGATGCACCTTTAACAAGCCACTAAGTTCTGTGGACTGTGCTTTGCGGGGGCAGGATTTGGTGAGGAAGCAAAATAATGACTTTACACAGAAGCCTGTTCTCCAGGAGGTCCTGAGTCATTTACATCGGTGACCTGGGGCAGCAGTCAGGCTGCGGGAGCACAACCCAGGCACAGCACCTGCCGAGGAAGGGCCCAGCGTCCTGCAGAAGCTCCTACCACGTGTGGGGCGCCTGGCCCTTGCCTTGGCGTTTCTTATCTTTTACTTACATCTGTGATTTCAGAGCCTCCCAGTGTCCTAAGACCTTGCTTACAGGGCTTTGGGCTAGTTCCAACATTCCTGGGGCTCGATGGGAAGCTCAGCACCAGACAGCCACGCTGGGGCACGTTCAGACCCTCAGCCAGCACGGGCCATGTTCTTCGGAGAGGAGGCCTGCTTGAGATACAGCTTCCGTTACAGTGCTGTGGGCAGGTGGGCCGGTCGTGCCTGAAAGGAGGGCAGTTGATGAAATGCACCTGGGAAGGTTCGTGGGTTCAAAACTGTCTTGTCAGGAGGGAACTGAGTGTGGGTCAGAACAAGGCCACGGAGGTGGCGTCCACTGAGCTGTGATCGTGTACGAGGGCAGGATCTCGCTTAAATACAGTGAAACTGTCTTGCGATGGAAACTCCCTTTACAAACAGCTCATGATTCTGCTTGTGGATAATTTAAGTTGCTGTTGTGTCTCCTGCCTTATGATAGCTAATTGCAATCACTCCTCCCACAGGAGGTGTGTCTAACCCACCTGAACGTGGTTATCCCTGAAGCCATTCCACCCTTTCGTTGCGTCAGCATTGACCCAGAAGCCTCATTTTGACTCCGGCCTGTCGTCAACGAGAGCAAGGCCACGGCAGTCACCCGCTGCCCTTCTGCGCAATCACTGCTCAGTGGACGCTGCCTCCGTGGCCTTGTTCTGACCCACACTTGGTTCCCTCCTGACAAGACAGTTTTGAACCCATAAACGCCTATCTTTCCAGGTACATTTCACAACTGCCCCCCTACCGGTCACCACCGCCCCACCTGCCCACAACACTGCCACAGAAGCCGTCTCTCAAGCAGGCCTCACTGAAGACCACGGTCCATGCTGCTGAGGTCATGAATGTCCCCAGTGTGGCCACCTGGCACTGGCCTTTCCCCATCTGGGGAAGCTGGAAATGCCCAAAGCCCTGGTCTTGGATTCTGCTTTTTCTACTCAGATAAAGACACTCGGATCTGGGTCTGAAGTGCAGGCTGTGTTCCCACTCATCCCATCGCTGAGGTCCTTGTGACCCCAGGGTCAGCTGTGTTCCCACTCATCCCATCGCAGAGCATCTGTGACCCCAGGTCATGCTGCTTATTCTTCCCAGGCTGCATATCAAGGTATACATATCAATGTATACCATCAGGATGAAATATCTTCCTAGAAGAAGTGATAGAGAAATAAATGAGGAGACGATTTGAAAAGCACTTTGAACTAAGAATTCTGAGCCTCTGGGCTGTCACTCTGGGCAAACCACAAAATATCAAAGAGCCGGTCTGTCATCAGCCACCAATCCAGTTAGCAAACACGACCGAGAACCCTGCATTCAGAAGCAGCTGCCAATCCAGTTAGCAGACAAGACCAAGCACCCTGGATTCAGAGGCAGCCACCAATCCAGTTAGCAGACACGACCAAGCACCATGGATTCAGAGGCAGCCGCCAATCCAGTTAGCACACATGACCGAGCACCCTGGATTCAGAGGCAGCCACGAATCCAGTTAGCAGACACGACCAAGCACCCTGGATTCAGAGGCAGCCGCCAATCCAGTTAGCGCACATGACCGAGCACCCTGGATTCACAGGCAGCCGCCAACCCAGTTAGCAGACACGACCAAGCACCCTGGATTCAGAGGCAGCCACGAATCCAGTTAGCAGACACGACCAAGCACCCTGGATTCACAGGCAGCCACGAATCCAGTTAGCAGACACGACCAAGCACCCTGGATTCAGAGGCAGCCACGAATCCAGTTAGCACACATGACCGAGCACCCTGGATTCAGAGGCAGCCACCAATCCAGTTAGCAGACACGACCGAGCACCCTGAATTCAGAGGCAGCCGCCAACCCAGTTAGCAGACACGACCGAGCACCCTGGATTCAGAGGCAGCCACCAATCCAGTTAGCAGACACGACCGAGCACCCTGGATTCAGAGGCGGCCACCAATCCAGTTAGCAGACACGACCGAGCACCCTGGATTCAGAGGCAGCCACGAATCCGGTTAGCAGACACAACCAAGCACCCTGGATTCAGAGGCAGCCCGGTTTTTCAGAACCAGCTCTGTTGTTTACTAGCCTCCTGGCCTTAATTAAGTTTCTTATTTCCTGAGCTTGTGTTTCCAGGTAAGATTCTCAAGAGACAAAGAAGAATAATGCTCCCTAAAAGCTGCCGCACACATGCCCTGTGTGTGCCCGTGACGTGTCCCAAGCCCTGATGGGGAGTGGCTCATTTTGTACCACACGGCTGTCATCCCCACTTCACAGAGGAAGAAACTCAGGGGGCTGAAATACTTGCCTGAGACATGGAAGCAGTCAGTGGCAGAACTGGGAGATAACCGAGAAACTGAGTGGACTGCCGCCTAATCAAAGGACCTCTATGGAGAAGGTCCTCATGAAAAGGCAGCAGATGCTCCTTTTTTATAGCAAAAATGTTCATTCTTTCTATTTTGGCTGAACTTTTCACATCCCAATTCCTCTCTGGAGCTGCTGACACACAAGCCCCAGGTGGCAGGGCGAGCTCTCTCCGCCTGCTTGTGTTTTTTTCTTGCTTGTGACCCAGAAAAATTGCCAAAGTCAAGGAACATTCTGTAATGAGATTTTACTATGAAAGAGGAGATTTACTCCCATGAGTCTCAAATGGCACAACTTGTTTGTCAGCTAAGACCGCTGCTTTCCAGTCCTAATTCTGTTCTGGTAGATGTTTTAAGTATTTCATTTTTGTTTTGTTTCTAGTGAGAATGTAATGTGACATGAGGCTAACCTCAAGCTGCAGATGTAGAGAATCACCTGGAATTATCACAGGGTGTTGCCCTGCGAGGATCTGGGCACGCCAGGTGATGAGTGGCACGTGCACGAGAATGTATGGATGGAAAGAGTCCACGTAGGTTATAAGATTCCTGAGTCCATGTCATCGGTGTTGGTTCCTTTGGGATGGACCTGGAATACTTTTCCACGTTGGGTGCAGCTGGGACTGAAGATCTTCCAATTTGATTTTGACAAGAGCCAATAAAAGCTGGAAACACCAGACAATTGAAAATACTAGAAATTCTTAATTTTCTTAAAAATCTCAACTTTGTTTCAATTAAGACTTCAAAACCACTGCTTCCAGAGTCAGTGAGTTTTGAGGGAGATATGGAATGCAACAAAACACTCCAGGATAGTTCAGCTCACTTTTCTGCCTCACGTGGGATTCGCCCTGATGCCTCGCCCGCCCCTATTTATTAGGAGAATACTTGAGTCAGCCCCTCTCAGAGCCACTCCCAGCTTCTCACTTCTGGAGGTGGTTACTTACCCCGGACAGGTGGAGGCAGAGGACTTGGCGTTTAATCTATAATTTTACATAGAAACAGAGACACTGGTGGAAAACGATGGGTCATTTGCTGGAGTCTGACCACGAGTTGGTTTTTCAAATTTCCTTAATTCTAGTGGAGGAAAGTGGTACAAATCTGTGTGTAATTGATAATGCCACAGCAAACAATCTTCATACTTTAAAAAGAAATCAGCCATTTAGGAGGCCACTTAGTGGCCAAATATAAGCAGTGTTTACAGGGCCTCATTTTCAAAATTAAAAATTAAAAGAGAAAAAGAAATCCCCAAGTCCCCTTAAGTAGAAATCTTGAGGAAATTTATGCAAAGTTACATTGACAGCTTTAACCCTGGCTGGCTTTAATTAGCTTGGTAAAGGTTAATAGCCTGTATCGTAATGTATTTCCTCAAAGGTGTCTCTCATTCCACATCGAAAGACCTTTTAACACAGATTATTCAAATTATAGCTTAATATTTCTTGATTAATTGTACTGGGAGGAGGTAGTGTGTCTGAGCGTGATCTAACCAGTGGAGAACGCAGCGGCCGTCACGCCTGGGCACGCTGGCAGCAGAGCTCCTCCCGGAGGACCCCTCCCCGCCCTCGCCGATTCCTCTCCTGTCTGCGTTTTCCAGGCTCATCTCAGATGCCGCCTTGTCTATGAAGCTCCCTTTGGTTCCTGCCCAGACCTCATCAGAATCAACGCCCCCGCTCTGTGCTGGCCAAAACCCCACGGTGCCTCTGGCCGTATGCAGTCCTTTCTTCTGACCCCATCTCGTCCTCCAGTCTCCACTGGTCTCAGGTCAGTAGCTTTTTCCAAGGAGGCATCTATTAAATTGTTAAAGAATAGATTCGCAGCTGCCACCTGCTCAGAGCAGTGGGAGACCATGTATGAAAATGGCCTGCCAGGCGGCCTGTGCCCTTGCAGGTTCCTGACTCAAGGAGATCTTAGGGAAGGCCCAGAGATGATTTCACTTTGGGTGAGCACATGCAAAAAGGGGCGTGTGCAGATTCTTCACAAGCTCTGCTTGGACACTGGCCCACCATCCCAGCACTTAACGCGACTGGCCCAGGTGGCAGAGGCACTGGTGTCCATCAGGGCCCACAGGTCGGGAATGCACACTGCTAACTGCAATTTGCTTTGCTCTAATTCATTTTAGCAGGGGAACTGCTGCAAAGAACATCCCTAAAAAGAATATCATGGTCTGGACTTTTTTTTTTTTTTTTTTTTTTTTGAGACAGAGTCTCGCTCTGTCGCCCAGGCTGGAGTGCAGTGGCGCGATCTCGGCTCACTGCAAGCTCCTCCTCCTGGGTTCATGCCATTCTCCTGCCTCAGCCTCCCAAATAGCTGGGACTACAGGCACCAGCCACCACGTCCGGCTAATTTTTTGTATTTTTAGTAGAGACGGGGTTTCACTGTGTTAGCCAGGATGGTCTCAATCTTCTGACCTCGTGATCTGCCCGCCTCGGCCTCCCAAAGTGGAAATTTTTTTTTAAAGTTACAGAAACCACAGTTGAGTATTTCACAGTAATCAACCCACTGGCACGTCTGTTATGAGGTCTTCATCATCCCACAAACGCGTTGTTCCGCCTTGATCTTGTGAGGCGCTGGCCCTCTTCTTGTGGAGTTCTCACCGGCTCAGAGGGTCAGTGTGAGTGAGCCGATGTGTGCCGCACACCCAGGATGTCTACAGGACTGGGGGCTGGAAAATTGAGTGACATCTCTTGCCCTGGCACCTGTGGCAGGCAGTTCTGGGTAACCAACAGGAATACCTCAGGCTGTGGGGCTGGACGGGAGACTGCAGCCTCCTGACTGAGTGTGCAGGTGGGAGACGCCGCCGAGTCACTTGTTGGAACGTGGCCCGAAACAAACTGCGGGTTTTGCTGGGCCCTCCCTGTTGCTACTGGAAGAGTCCTGTCACATGGATAAGCACCCCGCCCCTCACGGCCCCAGGACATCGGGTGCCCTTCAAGGTCCAGGGGAAGGCGCCCTGCCTGGCACAGCCTGGAGTCTCCCGTCCATAGCTAGGGACTGCTTCACACCTGGTGCCCACATTCTGCCTCTCGTTAAACATTGAATGCGATTCCTGCGAGTTCTCTGGCATGAGACGATGACCTAGTAATGGGGTCGCAGCAGGGACGGGAAGCTGGCCAGGCGCAGGCTGTGCTCGCAGGGATGGGAAGCTGGCCAGGCGCAGGCTGCGGTGTGGCACAGGGGGACCAACCAGAGGGAAAGGCTGAACCCCTGGGTGCCTCAGAGTCTGGCACATTCCAGCCTCTCCATGGCCCGGCTCTCATGGGACGCCCCATCCAGGGGGCATTTTGCAGACTGGGGATAGGACTGTCACAGTGATGGGGGGCACTGATGGTCACCCCCGTGCAGGGCCCTGGGCCGAAGCCCCGCCCCTCCTGCCCCTGCCGGCTGGGCCCTGGCAGCTCCCCCTACCCCCTCACCTTTGAAGAAAACCACATTCCCGCCAAGCCTGCTTTCCTCAAAGGATGGACTTGGTGTCCATGTCTGTGTCTCGGGACTTTGAGCGATGGGACGGCGTCTGGAATGTCACTGAGCCATCCGCGATTTCAGGAGCTTGTGGGATGTGGTGTCAGGCATGGGGCGGCTCCTCAGGGCTTATGGACGGTTGTAGGCGCAACTTCCTTTTGTCTCTCCTTTTTATTGTAGTGAGGAAGCAGGATTCAGATTTGAAAATGATGTTTATAAGTAGATGCTAAACTCAAATGATAAGATGTGTGACCGAAAAAGGAGGCACGGACTCAGCGCCTGGAGAAACACCCGGAATGGTGCTCCCAGCAGGATGCAGCCCCCTGAGCACCAGCACGGTGGGCCTGACGGGGCGGGGGCGGCTCTGCAGGAGCAGGAGTCCTATGGGCCTGACGGGGCGGGGGCGGCTCTCCAGGAGCAGGAGTCCTGTGGGCTTGGTGGGGGCGCACACTGGGCTTTCTCCAGCTGATCTTACATTTTAAGTAGAGACACAAATCGGGGAAGGTGTCTGCTATTTTAAGTCTTGGCCGCATGGGGCCACTGCTACAGGGATCACTGTGTGGCCTCCTGGCCCCGTCCTAAGGCAAGTGCCTGGCCTCCTGGCCCCATCCTAAGGCAAGCGCCTGGCCTCCTGGCCCCGTCCTAAGGCGAGTGCCTGGCCTCCTGCTCTTCTGGCTTCAGGGCTCCTGCAGAGGGTGGCTCCTTCTTCCTTTCCATATGCTGTGGTCATCGTCTCTTTGTAAGTTCAGTCTCTCACTGGGGCCCACAGGTGGTGGTTTCTTGCTTGTGGCGCTGAAAAATTGTCAAAGTCAAGGAAGATTCTTTAATGAGATTTTACTATGAAAGAGGAGACTTACCCGTGAGAGTCAAATAGCACAACCCATTTGTCAGCTAAGACTGCTGCTTTCCAGGCCTAATTCTGTTCTGGTACATGCTTTAAATATTTCATTTTCATTTTGTTTCTAATGAGAACGTAATGTGATACAAGGCTAACCTCAAGCTACAGACGTAGAGAATCACCTGTAGCAAGTTAACAGGACCCCAGCGCCTTCCAGGAGCTGCGTGAGTGGTGTTCAGGGCGCAGCTGCGTCTCTCCCTCCCTGCCCCAGTGTTGGTCTTAGGAGGAAAACATCCAGCCTGACCCGTTCTATGACAGACGCGTCACCAACCTATCCAAACACTTCTCTCCCTGCAGCAGGTCTTGGGGCTCCTAAGTGGACCTGGGGTGAGTGGGACAAGGTTTACCAGCAACGCCTACATGTGTGTTTTGGGCTCAGCCCTGCACCCACTTCCCAGCAAGCCCAACAGATGCTGAGCACTGTTGGGAGGCTGGGACCCGAACACACTGTCTGTTCTCTCAGAGGCAGGAGCTACGGGGCCCAGGACCAGAAGGAATGAGATCCTTCTCCTCCCACGGGCTGGTCACTGCTGTAATCTCTCCTCTTTGCTTTCTGAAAAATGAAATTTTTATCAAAGGCCTGAGTCAGGGTGAGGGGATTTCAGAGGCAAATTCCACACAGAGCAGTGAACCTGAGTTTCGCTGGCCCCGGTTGAGGGGGAGGTGGGTGCGGCTCTCTGCAGGGAAGACCCCTTTCCCTCGGCTGGCACTGGAGTCCGCGTTGAGCTGTGACCGTAGACGCGCTTTCCTTGCATTGGGACGCACCTGCAAGGAGACCCAGTCCAGTCCCCCCCGGAAACATGAGGCCTGCGCCTGGGCCTTGTGGACTTTGCCCCGCAATGATTTCCTGTCGTTGAAAAAACTTTCAATCTAACTTTCCCCCGAAATGATCCAAGCAGGGTTTATTCTGGTATTTTTAACGTAAAAGATGCTTTGATTATTTAGAAAACACCGCATGCCTGATACTGTGCTTGAAAAGGTAAATCTCTTGAACTTTATGGCAGACAGTCGTGTTTTCCTTACTGTCCACCCCAAACCTCATCTTTCTTCTGAAGGAATTCTACAACAGACCTGCAATCATCCTCCCATTGTTCCCCCAGCCCTGACCCACTTCCAGGGTGTGGCTGACCATGCTGTCAGGAAGGCCTCCGTGGTATCAGGGAGGCGACCGTGGAGGCTTGGGAGTTGGCAGAATTTGTATTTCTGTAATTTTGCTTTGCTGCCCAGGCTGGTCTCAAACTCCTGGAAGCAGTCCCCCCACCTCAGCCTCCCAAAGTGCTGGGATTACAGGCGTGAGCCACGGTGCCTAGCCCAGAAATCTGAATTTCTAGGACTTTCAGCTCCTGGTACCTTTCACCACAGCTCTAGCCCTGCTGTCCACTTCACATCTGGCTCCTTCTGTTCTGAAATGGAACCTGGCGCTAATTGGATGATCAGGCATTTCTGCATGTTGAGTGCCGCGTCTGTACATCCGTGAGATGCACTGAGATGCATGTTTTTGGCACTGGCTGCTCTCGTTTGTCTCCAACACGCAGTTACTCTAGGATGAAATGCAGTGGAGAAACATGGATTGTTTAATTAAAGCAGGAGCTGTTATAATTCTTTCTCTGAAGGTTTGGCATTGGCCTTGCAAGATGGCGGCTATCATCAAAAGTTATCAAAACTCACTTGCTCCTCAGCAGGGTCTTAATGATGTCTCCATGAACTAAATATTATGAGACTCAACCAGAAGACCATGCTTACTCAAACTGGCTTCCCAATGCCACAAACTAGAGTGACTTTGAGAAAAACTGATTAGAGCAGTTCAAAAGCTCTAATTAAAAGGAGAAAAAGGAATATTTTTCCCTGCCTGCAGCAGCCGTATGTATTCAGGGTGATTCTCCATAGATTAAAAAAAAAAAGATCCTATCAAGAGTAACAATTTAAGTCCTAGAAAAATCTTTAGCTCTCACAAAGACTAAAATTGGGAAATTTGCCTAAACTGGTCTTTAATCAAATGCAGAACAGAAATCCATTTTGGAAACTGCATTTTATTCCCGAGTAAGAAAACTGGCATCGGGGGGAACTGATGGAAGTTGCCAGGCAGATGAACTATATGCCGACAGCCCCAGCCTGTCCTTGGGTCCCGTGGCCGAGCCCCTTCCGCGAGGCTGGACGCTGATGGAGCCACGCAAGCCGCAGCCCCACTCTGAGGGCCACATCCACTTGGAGGTGCATCAGAGCCCCGGCTTGCCCCAGCTTCCCCTGCACCTGCACTTGCTTGTCATGAAGAAGACGGCAAAGGAGGGCCTGGTGGTGTCTGCTGTGAACAAGAATACAGGCGATAGGTGACCTCTGCAAATTCCCTGCTGGTGCCTCTGGTGAGCGTCCAGTGAACCAGGTGCCCTAGGGGTGCAGAAGTGTGCTGCCCACACCTGGTCTTGCTGGCAAACAGGCTCATCCCAGAAGTCATGTGGCAAAGCAATTCATGCCAGTTAATCTGTGCCGAGGGCCTACCAAGCACTCCACGTTCATACAGGGTCCTCATTTAATCCTTCTCAAAATCCCGTGAGGGTGAGCATCATCCCAGTGTTCAGGTGTGGACGCCAAGGCTGAGCATATTGAGGTAGCCTGTCCACGCAGGTGGCGGGAGTCATGCTCAGGCCCTTGGCGCGCCCTTGGCAGCGGTTACACGCCCTGCTTTCAGAGACACGTGGGGTCATCGTAACAGTTTCTGGATCACAAGGGGGAGGGATCCTACCTCTCAGGAAGTGAATACTGTCATGCCACTGGTTGTCTCTGAACCACAACTGTTACAACGGTGGCACTGGCGACAAGACGCGTGAACCTTACCAAGTGGATGCCGAGTCTGTGGTCATAATAAAATCCAGAATTAGGCAAAGAGTTTGCCATGGTGCACTGGCATGAGTTTGAATGAATTATACCTTGACACTGGACTTGCCCAAGGGTCAGGAGTTTGAGTGAATTTTACCTTGGCACTGGACCTATACAAGGGTAGACATTTGTATGTAGGATAATTTTAAAAAGGACTTGAAATTTGAAAAGAAATTTAAATTTTAAAAGAACTTGAAATTTGACAAGGAAACAGTGAGTAACACTGGAAAGGCAGAAGATAGTACAGCGGGTCTGCTAGGAGGGGAAAACACAAACAAATGGACCCTTCGTGAATGGGTCACAGGTGACCCGGGAAGCTGTCTGGCAGCCCTGATGGAGTTGAGCCAGCCCACTCTTGGATGAGCCTCAGAAACACTCCCCACAGCCTCCCAAGGTGGCATCCTATGGCTGTTCCCAGGATTTCTCTGTGGTATCAGGGAGTGTCATCATTAGGGGAGCTGTATTTGTGGGCTGATGGGTTCAGGGGAGATGGGGCCCTGCCCACGGGGCCAGCTGGACTCTGAGTCTTGCAGTCTTGATCTACTGCTGCCGGACGGTCTCTCCCCGAGGCTGAAGTTACATGGCTGTGTGCGCCTGCAAGTTAAAACTCACTGCATCAGTTACTGAAAGGAGGAGGGCGGAATGGACATGAGGACAACTCGTTTCTGCCACAGCAATGGAAACGTACAGTGTGGCTGACGCAAACGACAGCACGTCAGACAGCAGCTAGAATCCACAGTGAGGTGCACAGATAGCAAAATGTGTGCGCAGCTTAGAAACAGGCTGCGAAGAGGCGAGAGGAAGCAAAAGGCACGACACTGCTCACCTGAAGGCTGCTGTGGCCTGAATGCGTCCCCTCCCCAGAATGTCAGCCCCTTCACAGTGGGCTTCCCAGCACCCAGAACTATGGGAAATACATTTCTTTTCTTTACGGATGAACCAGTCTCGGGTATCGTGACAGCAGCCCAAGATGGACCCACACAATCATCCTGTGTACTTTAATGGAAACGACCCAAATCCACACATCAGGCCCACGGCAAGGATGCTGACTCCAGGTCGCAGTAGGGGAGGTGCTGGGGACCTGTGAAGCTGATGACACAGTCGTGTCCCAAACTGGACACAAATCACACAGCTCCCTGTGGCTGAGGTCACCAGAGGAAAGAAAAAGCAAAAAAAAAAAAAAAAAAAAAAAAAAAAAAAAAAAAAAAGAATGTAGAGCAGATATCTGAACAAAGAGATTTTTAATTCCAAGTATGAAGCCAGGAAGGAGCCCACTGGTTCTCCTCTTCACTCCAGCGTGCACTATGTGTGAACACGGGGCTGTCCTGTGGGCACCGGCCTGGCACCACCACTGCCAAAATGCATCTTAAATGCAGAAGAGCAAATCATGCTTCTGTGTTTTGCATTTTGAAAATATTGGAAAGAAAGCTCCTTTGCAAGTGATTGAAAAAGTTATTTTGTATTTTGATGACTGGGTGAAAACCACATTTCACAGATGAAAATTAAAGAGGAAATTTAACAATTGCATAATGATAGTAGATTCTAATATAAAATACTGGGAATCTAATTTTCTGAAGGCAAAAATAGAGAGCAGTTCTGTCATTTCCCATAAATCTATACACAGGACATTTTCCTGCCTGTAATCTCTTTGCATATTTTTAAGTGGATTAGTTCCAGTGGATGTGTTCAGGGATATTTGCATACTAGTGCAAATATGTTAAGCTCAGCAGGGTGATTTCCCAAATTCATTCAAATGCTATTATTGATAACAGGATTTTCTGTGGAACTGTGTGCCACTGTGGAAGGGCTGATCTGAGTTACTGCCTGTACAGACACAGACGCACTTTATTACCTGGATGAATTTAGACATGGGGGGCAGGAAACTGTGAGGCCAGGCTTTCCTCCTGTCCACCAGCATCTACCAGCATCCAGGCAGAGCAAGAGATAGCATATCTGTGCCAGTGCAGCTGTCTTTAGAATAAACAAATATTTAGCTAAAATAACACATACCTATTTCTTTGCATTTCACCCTGAAAACAACAAGAATAGAGTTTGCAGAAGGGCTTTTACGCTCACAGTGTGGTTAAACTGGCTTCTCGGCTAAGAGCGGGGCTTGCTTGCTTTTATTCTATGCTGTCCTCAAGGTCAAGCACAGAGAATTCCAGGGTGGGCGTATCCTGTGCATTGTGGAAATGCTCAGAGCCCCTGGGCCCCGGGGGGAAGATCCACAGGGGAGAGGTGAGCCCTGCTGTCACCTTTGTTGGATGTCCAGGACCGTACCTCTCTCGGGGGAGGGGGATTGGGGTGGGGCCGCGCCGGCGGCTGTGAGCCCTTCCTGCAGGAAGGTGGGCTCAGATCATGAAGCACTGCCTCCAGGAGGCAGGAGCTGGAAGACGGGGCTCCAAGGCTCTGTGGCCCCTGGCTGAGCAGTGTGACCATGAGCGCAGCCACCATCCATCCACGTGGAGACAGCAGCCGCACAGGGCGGACGGCGTATCAGAGCAGGTGAGCTGACAGCTGGGCTCCAGCAAGAGCTTTCCAGGAATCGCTGTCAGGGCTGGGAGAAGCAGTGGCCCCAGGTTGGGAGGAGACGTGACAGGACTGGGCCTGGGGAAGCGTGTGCTGGCGTCAGGGAGAAGACGGCAGCCGCAACATCTGGCACCTGGGGCTGCAGAGCCTGAGCACCCCAGACCGCGCCCGGCAAGGGCGGCCTCCCTGCGCTGACTGACCTGGGCCGGGCGAGGGCGGCCTCCCTGCGCTGAGTGTGACCTGCGTGTCCTGCTCTCGGCTTTCGTGCTGGTTCAGAAGAACAAGGCCGGAAGGTTGCGGTCTCAGTGCTCGCTCCATGCCGGGAGCGCGCAGAGCTGAGGGCGTTTGAGTGCGCAGCACAGCATGGAGCCCGCGTTCCTCTCTGCACTCGAGGAGCTGCTTCCCGTTCCGTGCTGTCGATGAGGACGCCGGCCTCCGCCAGGCCGAGTCAGCACTCTGTCCCCGGGGTCTGACTCCGTGGCCCCTGTCCTCGCTGGGTCTCCCTGTTCCAACTTTAGTGACACAGTCTCAGGAGAGGATGCAGGCAGAACGGGCTTTCCTTTTTCCTGCCCTGGGGGCTGACATCTGCCTCACGGATGCCACCCACTGAAAGGGCAGCCCTTGTCGCCTTAACTCGTTTTTCATCTCAGTTACCGTCCTCGGCAGGGCATTGTCACATCCTAACGTGAGGATGAAATGGGCTTGAGCTCCCAGCAGCAGCCGCCCCGGTGGCTGCAGGTACCCCCGAGGCCGGCCCCAGTCACTGAAAGGGAAGCAGCCAGCCTGACCAGGGAGGAATCGGTGTCAACGCGCTCAGATTCCAGAGCCGGCACCGTGCCGTAGGGCAGGAGAGAAGGAGGACATGAGGCGCAGGACGCAAGTTCAGGCCACCCTGACCCTGAAGAGGGTGCAGCCACCCTGCAGCGCACGCTGATAAAAGGGTCTCTTCTGTTGTGGGCTCCGAGGCCTGCAGAGCCCAGACCTGACCTGATAAAGCCAGAGCAAGGGGCTGCAGCCACCGCAGGAGGCTTCAACGATTCACGGTGAAAGGTCCAAGTGAGAGCCCTGGAGTGTGTTATCCCAGGAGAGCTCCTTGAGTGTGACTGAGAAATAGATCTGGGGTCCTGTCACCAAGGCGGTGTAGAAACAGTTTACAAATGACAGCAGATACGAATCACCGAAGCCAGGCAGAACACCCCTCGTTCGTGCACGATAGAGCTCTAGTCTTGCACGGGTTCAATGGTTTAAGGAAGATGCGTTGTTGGGGAGCCACAGTCCCTGGCTTATCACACATCTTGCCATGGCTTGATTCAGGCCAACATTGATACTGCATTTCAGTTAAGTTGAATTAGACACTGCAAGTCAATGTCAGTTGTTTTGGGCTTCAGTTCACATCTGGTTCAGCTCAAGTTGTTAGTCCAGGGTTGGGAAGAGAAGTGGCGCTGGGCTTAGGCGTCCTCATCTCCCGAACCTGCCTGACACTGTGACACTGGGTTGGGTGGGAGTGGGAAAAGAGGGGAAGGGATTCTGAAAATACTAATTCTAATTTTGCAATCTATCTTTACAAATATCATCCCAGGGCTCCTTGGAGAAGCAGCTGATCCCAGCTCCGGGGCACAGAAAGTTTCCGGTAAGCCTGGGGCTTCAGGGCCTTCAGAGCAAGAAAGTGCCCTTGGCAATGGGGCAGGTGGAGAAAATGCAGGAGCCAGCCCGGAGAGGCTCCCACTGGCCAAAGAAGAACCTGGGAGTCCACGAAGTGGGAAGGGGGATTAGGGAGAGAGACGGAGAGCTGGGGGCAGGGGAAACAGGTAAGCCAGAGAGACAGCTGGTGGGCAGGGACAGGAGAGGCAGAGAGCGAGGGAGACGGGCAGGGTGGGGGAGAAGACTGAGGGGAGAGAGAGGCTGAGACGGAGTGGGAGGGGGGAGAAGACTGAGGGGAGAGAGAGGCTGAGATGGAGCGGGAGGGGAGGGCATCTGGTTTCCCTTCGGCGGCCACTCTGACATCATTGTCAACTCTACTCGGAAATCGGTGAGGAAAGGGATTGACTTCAGCAGTTCCCCCTTGCTTAAGAGAAAGTGTGTTTCATTTCCTCTTGATGAGAAAAAAGCCTTTTTCACAGAATGCTTGGTAATAAATGTGGCAGGAATGGTGAAATTAGAAGATCAACTATTTTGCAACCCGAATGAGGGCACTGATTTGGGAAAAGGCTGTTGGCAGTTGCTGAGGCATCCGGGGACCTGGAGGCAGAGCGTTTGCGGGCGCTGGGGCATCTCTGCATAGGTTTACCACCGACGGCTCTGCACTCACCTCTTCAGACAAGCGATTGCCCTGGTGCTCCATGCCACCCCATCGACACCTTCCCTGAACTCACCCTGCACCCACGTGCCCTCTGAATCCGACGCCTGAAGACCTTACTTCCGGTGGCAGGAAATGCAGCCGGCAGGAGGAAGGGTTACGTGATGGAGGGAGAAGCTGTTCTACAAGAGCAAGACTGGGGCCTGGCCCCGTCAGAGTCACCACCTTTAGGGAAGCAGTGGACAGAGATAAATGAGACAACACAGGCTCGCAACCAAATGCAGAGCCTGACCGTTGTTGGCTGCTGGTTGGAAAGATGTGCTGGGGACAGTGGGGAAATCTAGATAGGAACGGAGTGGAGTTGATATCACATAAAGTGACCACGAGCTTGCCTGGGATGGTTCTGGCTCACACCTGCTGTTTCGGCATAATTATTAATCCCACCTCATTCACTTTCCAAAGTGTCCTGTTCTGGTGATAATTCCTATGGTCATTCAAAAGCTGGGGAATTGGTGTAGTTGTCTTAGGCATGAATAATGGTGTTGAGCTTACAGGGTGTCTTCATTCCTAGGAGATGCCTCAGGCTCAGAGAATTTAAGCTACTTGGAGAGACCAGGGGCACACAGCTCATCTGATGTAGAACTGGTTTATAAAAACTGTGGTAAACAAAACAACCCAAAAGTAGGCACGGGACCGGAATGGAAATTCTCCTAAGAAGATAGACAAAGGTCAACACGCACGCGAAAAGACGTCCGGCACCACTAATCAGCAAGGAAATGCAAATCAAAACCACGAGGTGCTGCTTCATAACCATCAGGATGATTATCACATATTTTTACAAACGAGAAATAAGTGCTGGAGAGGATGAGGAGGAATGAGCACACTCATGTGCTGTTGCTGGGAATGAAAAACGGTACAGCCATTGTGGAAGACGGGGTGGAAATTCCTCAGAAAATGAAACCCAGATTTAATTACCGTATGATCCAGCCCTTCCACTTCTGGGCATAAACCCCCAAACTGAAAGCTGGAACTCAACAGGTGCTTATACACCCATGTTCAGAGTAACATTATTTTAACAGCCAAAAGGTGAAAACAGCACCATGTCCATCTACAGATCAATGGACACAGTGCCATGTGCTAACACGAACTAAATGTGGCCTGAGAAGGATGCCAGGACGTCTATATTTGAGTCCTTGTGGACGAACTATAACCTACCTTAATAGCAGACAGGACTGAAAACCTAATTCAGGAGTCTGCGCCTGTAATAGTGGCCGAGTCTTGACCAATCCCAGCAGCCATACGTCAACCATGCATAGACTGCCGAGTATTCAAACTGTTCCAATAAGGCAAACGCCAACCTGGAACCAATCCAGCTGTTCTGTACCTCACTGCCGAGTTTTATATCACTTCCCCTTTTTTTTGTCTATATATTTGTTCTGACCACGAGGCATCCCTGGAGTCTCTCTGAATCTGCTGTGATTCTGGCGCTGCCCGATTCATGAATCATTCATTGCTCAATTAAACTCCTTTAAATTTAATTCAGTTGAAGTGTTTCTTTTAACAAATGGAATATGATTCAGCCTTAAAAAGGAGGGGAATCTGGACACAGGCTATAACACAAGGAACCCTGAGGATGTTATGCTGGGTGAAATGAGCCGGTCACAGAAGGACGAATCCCGCAGGGTGGCACTGAGGAGAGGTCTCTGGGGGGGTTGGAGCCACAGAGACAGAAAGTAGGATGGTTGGTGGCTGCCACGTGCACGCAGGGGAATCTGGACACAGGCTATAACACGAGAAACCCTGAGGATGTTATGCTGGGTGAAATGAGCTGGTCACAGAAGGACAAATCCCGCAGGGTGGCACTGAGCAGAGGTCCCCGGAGAAGTCGGAGCCACAGAGACAGAAAGTAGGATGGCTGGTGGCTGCCAGGTGCAGGGAGGGGTTGCGGAGTTCCTGTCTGATGGGGACAGAGTTTAGGTTTGGGAACTCTACATTTTAAAATGTAAATTTTACAGTATGTGTATCACAATACAAATGTATTTTTTAAAGTATAGTAGACTTTGCCTCAAAAGCCCCAGTTCTTTCAATCTAAATAAGAAAATAATGCAAAATACGCCAAAGGCTTTAAGACCCTGTTCATCCTAAGGCAATGTAACAGTTCACAAATAAAGGAATAGCTAAGTTAATTGAGGCCCGTTAACTTACTTGCATATTGTGCTACCATTAGGATGGATGGCCAGGAAGCTCCTTCAGAAGCTTGGTAAGAGAAAACCTGGAGTGACTGGAGGGGCAGAGCTGGGACGGGGCCTCCTCGAGGGGCTACGGTGCTGGGGAGGGCTGTTTCCTGATCTGGGTGTGGGTTACAGGGGTCTCGGCATTTTGTGAGAATTCAAGGAGCTGTGACATTATGTTTTATGTACTTTTCTATATGTATGCTATACATCAAAAAACATTGACTACAGTTTTAAATAAATTAAAAAATTATGGATCCATATTGGCAACTATGTAAAGACACACACTGAAGGGAAAGATGGAAAGGAACCTCCCACTGTCTACCAGAGATGGCTTAGGTGACGTCCCCGAGGCCACCACAGTGACATCCCCCCCAGGCTGCCATGGAGATGTCCCTACAAGGACTTGGGCTGACATCACAGTGTCCCCGTTGCTGGGAGGGGCAGGCAGTGGTGTCCGTGGTGGCAGTGCAGGTAGATACACCACGGGTTTGCCCCAGGAGAGGACCCCCCGAGTGGCTGCTGTCCCCCCAGCAGGAACCTGAGGCGGGAACACCTGCCAAGCTGGAGACAGTGGGTCACAATGGCTTTGCTTGCGGTGACCAAATCCTCTCAGGCTGGACGCCAGCCCCCTGGGGAGTTGCGCCCTGGTGCTCACTTGGGCACTTTAATTATCTTTAGTAACAAATTCTCTTCAGCCCAGCTCACTACAGAAAGCCCTGGAGAACAACAAAAAGGAAAACCAACCCCGAGTGGTCTCTGCCGAGCCCAGATGCACGACGGGACCTCAGGCCAAGCCCACGCCAAGTCAGCCCCAAGGGACTAGGAAGAGCAGCCACGTTTGATTTTGTTCTTCAGCTTCGCCTTTCTAACAGCAAGGACTTGGCTGTCTCTAGACAGGAGACAGACGCTGTCCAACTTATTCTAAAATTCTCTTTCACTCTTACGCTCAGACGCCCTCATGCCACGGGCAGGTTGTAAGCAAATCCAACACGGCAGATAGTAATTAAGCCTGCAGAGAGGATTTCTGTACGTCAGCACACCCAGGAGCGTATGTAATAGGAGTCTCACTCGTTTTTGTTTGCCCATCTCTCACATAGACTTACATTCTTACCTACGTGTGCATTTCGTGTTCTGGACGATGGTGCACCAGCACCTGCCCTTGCAGGAGCTCCTCTTTTCTTCTTTGCTGTGGTCAGTTGCTGGGACCCAGGGGCCGAGTGGATCACGCAGCAACCTTCATCACGGGGGATCATTCTGGGGGCATGTGTGGCCTTTTCTCTGGCTTGCTCGCTCCTTATCTGTATTCATTCTGTCCTCTGCATTCCTTCCTTTCTTCCTTCCTTCCTCTGTGCCCCACTTCCATTCCACTCCTCTCTCATGCACAGTCACACATGGTAGACAATGTATTATTTAAATACATTCCTGCAGAATTTCTATTGTTGTATGTGCCTCATTTTTAACTCACGACCACGTTTTTCATGACACATCCTTTCCTGTCTTACTTTTCCCTCCACACACGCAGGTGCAGAGACCGCCCATCCACTATGCTGTTCTCGCAGTTACACCCAATCCCAACAGGTCCCTCCCCCTGCCCAGGTGGACACCAGGGGCTCCCTCTTCAGCCTCCGCAGATGATGCTGCAGGGCTGTCTCTGTGCCTGCAGACTCATGGCCTCAAGACTTCCCCAAATCAGGCTGTAGACCTGCCTGCCAGGTCTGAACTGACCGTGACCACAGCCATTCCCAAGTCTTCTCCGAATGGCCTCGCTGCTGGCACGGTCCTCGAGGGACATGCCCCTCATCCCCACAGCATCTTCTAAACTCCCCCGGTTCCTCCTTTTTCTGTTTTCCCCTACAAGCCTCCCGTCTGGGTGCTCAGTGCCAGCGGCTGGATCCCCCCTGCAAAGCTGCTCCTCCCCTTCGAAATCTGCAAGTCACCTGTGGGGTAAGGTGAGGCTTTGGGACTCTCCCCTTCCCCAAAATATCTGACCCGGTGATTTTAACATCCGGATCGTCCTTGTTGGGTTTGGTTATTATTCCCTTGGGGATGACAAAGCACTTTGCTAACTCTGTCATCTCTATGTTTGTTTGCCCCACTTTTTTGTGAGAAGTAGAGCTTTCTCCTCCTGACCTTCCCCACCTGTGCTCTGGTGCTATGGACCATGCACCATGGATTACACTGCCCTTTGTAATGCGTCATCCTCCATTAACGATCTTGTTCGCACTGAGGCTGAAATCAGCCAGGGCTTGCCCCTGGGACCCTGTCACTCTGACAAGTGTGGAATTTTGGGGCTTACTTGCCTCTGGGAATAAAGGACATCCCCACTCACGCTGTGTCTTTCCTGCTGCAGGTCTGGGAAGAACATTTCTACAAGGGGCCTCAGCTAGTGTTGTGCCAAACAGTGCACAGCAGTGGTTCCCAGACTCCTGGCCTCAGGACTCCCTCACTCTGAAGAGCCCCCGGGGAGACCCCAGCATGCTCCAGCCTAGAAAACAAAGCAGAAACTTAAACATTATGGATTAATTCATTTAAGATAAACAATACACTCCTTATATGTTAACCTAAATAATGCATTTTAGTGAAAAATAATTTTTAAGAGCAAACAATTTTACTATTACTTAGCAAATGTTTAATAGATTGGGAAAGAGGGGAGTATGTTAATAGCTTTCTCAAATAAATATGGATTTTTTTATACAACAGCAAAACTCAACAAACTGTAGTTTCTTAAAGGTTGGTTGCAATGTGGAATATGAAACCGTAACAATAATGGTGATAGATACTGCAAGAGTTGAAGAAGAAAGAAACACGAAAAGCAGCTCAACAATCTAAGACAGGTTTATTTTGGAGAATAAACCTGAGAGGGGCTTCTGCCCGATTTCGGTCAGGAGCCTTTTCTCTTGGAGACTAAGGGTATTTAAGAGTTCTGGGAGGGGGAGCTTATCGCAGGCTAGGAATGTTTCTGTGTGGAGGAGAGTCTTATTGCAGGACTGGAGTGTCTCTGGTCGGAGGGGAGGTTATCTCGGGGTTGGCATGTCTCTGGTCAGAGGTTTCATTTGTGATTTAAGGTCACACTGACATTAGCCATTAGGCTGATGTTTTGGGGCTGGATTTAGGCAGTTTTGAATCAAGTAGAACTCACAGGGGTGATGCTTGTCTAAGATGATGATGCTCCTGCTCCGTCAATCCAGACTGGCGCCATTGTCTCCCTGATGGTAAATCCATTCTGGGTCTCTGTGGGGAAATGCATCATTGGCCACTGGATTTTGTACAGCGGCTTGATTATGGAGTTCATCTGCGTGGGTTTCAGCTGAACGCCAGGGGCGCCCTTTTCATCAGGAGTGAGGGTGGAGGTTAGAATGATATAAATGTCATGCCACGTTAAATTAAAGGACTGAGTAATGTGCAGGAATTCCTTGCGATAATGAGAGGGATTTTCAGAGGAAGATCCCAGATGCTGTTGGATCTGTGACAAATCAGACGTAGCGAAAGGGCCATGAACACGAGCACTGCCTTCAACCCCAGCCACTCCCAGAAGAGGAAGAATGGCAGAGGTGGTTTAACTGGCTGGCGTTTCCTTTGCCTTTAATGTCCAAATACAAGGCTGGGCCCACCAGCCCCCAAGGGGCATCCAGGAGGGGCCCCACCCGATCCCCACGGACCACGTTTGAGAGAGTGGCTGGCACGGCCCCTTTCTAGAGGCCATTCTTAGCTCCGGCTGCTGCTGCCCTTCTTCGTGCCCAAGTGGCCTCTGGCTGGGCCCCAGTCTTTGGCTTCCAGGGCTTGGGCTGCAGCTGGACTGTGGTTCCTGGACTTCCTCACCCACCCTCACCACAGGAACAGGAGGGCCCAGCCTGGCCCCTTGCTTGCCCCTCCCCTTCTCATTTGCCCCCAGGTGACTGGGGAGAGGGGCTGGTTCCCTGCAGGAAGAAGACTGCCAGCCTGGCCTCCACTGGGCCTCCCGGGAGGTGGGTTACTGTGAGCCCTGTGGGGTGGTCAGGCCAGAGCCCCGGAAGGGGGTGGAGACACAAGGCCCCGAGTCCAGTCCAGTGTAAAGCAGGGGCTTCGACCTCCCTGAACACCTGGAACTGTGGGCCAAACCCCTCTTCCCAAACCCCTCATCCCATCCCTGAGGCACAGTTCTCTCCTGTTCCTCTCCTCAAATTATTCTTCCTGTGTCATGGGCTGAACTATCCGCGGCCCACATCCATGTTGATCCTGGCCTCTGATGTGGCTGCATTTGGAGACAAGGCCTTAGGGAGGTGACCAGGCCTCAATGAGATCATCAGGGTGGTCCTGACCCAATCGGACAAGAGGAGGACAAGACCCTAGAGACGCCCCTGGTGCAAACAAAGGCCACAAGAGGACTCAGGGAGAAGGTGTCGTCCACAGCCTCAGGGCGAGGCCTCGATCGGGGACTCCACCTGCAGGACATGAGGATGCCAGGCTGTGGGCTTTGCTTATCCTGCTATGGGGCCCGAGCTGGCTCCTCCCCAATTCCTCCCTGGCCGTCCTTCCTCTGCCTTTTCTTCACTTGCTCTGCGACCCAGGGGCCCTTACCAGGCTCTGGATTTCAGGAGCTGGGACTCCATCATCTCATCTTGGTAGGGTCCCCACATCTCCAGTGTGCACTGAACATCCTGGGGAGGGGGTGACCATCGAGATCTCTGGGGTGCACTGAGCATCCTGGGGAGGGGGTGACCATCGAGATCTCCGGTGTGCACTGAGCATCCTGGGGAGGGGGTGACCATCGAGATCTCTGGTGTGCACTGAGCATCCTGGGGAGGGGGTGACCATCAAGATCTCTGGGGTGCACTGAGCATCCTGGGGAGGGGGTGACCATCGAGATCTCCGATGTGCACTGAGCATCCTGGGGAGGGGGTGACGATCGAGATCTCCGGTGTGCACTGAGCATCCTGGGGAGGGGGTGACCATCGAGGCTTCCACTGGCAGGCGGCTCCCTGTCTGTCCATCTCCCTTCCTTTGTGTCGTCATTCAATCCCTTACAAGGATCCTGGCCTCAAGCCCCCCAGGGGAAGGGGGCAGCCCCTCATCAACTCACTGTGCCACATACAGCTGCAGTGGAACAGAGGCCTGTGCTGAGGCAACGAGGTGGGGCTGAGCTCCCGAAGGCAGGGCCTTCCCCGACTCTCCCCCTGGCCCCTGCCCAGTGTCATGGCCTCCCCTCCAGCATGTGCTCATGTTCACACACACCTGGGGCCATCACCTGTGATGAGGCTTGGCAGTTGTTATTGTAATATTTGACTTTTAACAACAGGCAGATTACCTGGGCAGGCCTGATGGAGTCAAATGACATTTTTAAAAAGAGGTTCTCCATACCAGAAGATTCTTCTGCCACCCTGAGGTCGGCTGCCAGGTTGGAGGGGCCACGGGGCTGGGACTTGGTGCCCTGAGGTGTGGCAGCGGCCACAGCATCAGCCAGCAAGGACACGGAGCCTCTGTCCTGCGACCACACGAACAGCATTCTGCTGGCGGCCCGTGAGTCCCCACACAGAGGTCCCAGCCCGGGCTGTACTGAATCCCCACCCAAAGACACTGCGAGGCAGCAAATGGTGTCGTTTCAAGCCACTATGCCTGTGGTCATTTGTTATGCAGAAGAAGAAAATTAATTTTTTTTACAATAAAAATTTTGGAATTCAGTTTCCTCCATCCCTGGCCCCGGCCCAAACTGGGAGGGAGCAAGAGATGAAAGAATGGCTGGGACACAGCCTGCCTGGGCAGCCTCAGGACAGCGCTAAGATCCGCAGCTTTCGAGCTGCTTCTACCTGTGCTCCCTGGCTCGTTGCCGGCCATGAGCTATGGGACTGCTCTCCTGGGTGGTTCTCGGGCAGGCTCCGGGTTCCTGGGATACCTGCTCCTCCGCCGGGTCCTGGGCGGTTCTCAGGCTGGCTCCGGGTTCCTGGGATACCTGCTCCTCCACCAGGCACTGTGACCTTGGCTCGCTCTCAGCCTTCAGGATTCACGCAGTGGACCAAAGCCCTAAGTAACCTGGTAGGGAACTCACTGCACCACAGTATCCTGTTGAATAAGTTTTGAGGAATTTCTGACCCCTTCAAAGCTGTACCCAATATTGGTGCGAGATGGGGCAGATGCATGCACATTTCTTATTTTGGAGCGGGTGGAACACATTCCTGCGATTCTCTGAAGAGCCCCGGGATGAGAGGACATGTCACCTGGAGAGCGCTCGGTGCAAGAGCTGCACAAAAAAGCAAAGCCCAGAACTGACCCTGTGGGCCCTGGAGTCTCCTGAACCCACCACAGTTCTGCCCTGGAGCCTGGCGGCAGCTGGGCCTGGGAAACAAATTAGAGACCGGCTTGTGCAAGCCCTCTCTTCTCAGGCTCTGCAGACACAGGCGGAGGTCCCAGGGTGCAGGCAGTACTGACAGGCTCAGATATTCTGTGTTTTTTTCCTTCTAGGCACAACTGTCTTAATATTGGCAACCTGACAATTCCTCATGCTCCTGACTGTTTCCTTCTCTGCCTGTCTTAACTGACATGGTTTACAGAAAATAAATTACATGAACTGAATATTTTGCACTATTGTAGAAGATAAATTGATCTAATTATTATCTAACTTCAAACACAGTGGAATAAACAGATTATCATATCTATGCTGACATATTAGAGACAAGATTTATTTGCTTTTGTTTTGCAGAAGATGCATTTTCCTTTTTGGAATCAGAATGATACACAAAACGAATTAACTCTGAGCATCCCACCTGCTCGACTGTACCTCTATTCCTCAATATTCTCAGGGTCAGGAAAGTGAACGCAGAAGGTTTCGCAAAGTAAAGCCCCACAGGATCACAGAAGCAAGAAGGGAGTCTACAGGAATTCTGTGGAACCCAGGAAACGGCCACACGTGACCCACCACCCCCCGCAGTGGCAGGGATTCTGTGGAACCTACAGGGATTCTGTGGAACCCAGGAAAAGGCCACACATGACCCACCACCCCTGCAATGGCAGGGATTCTGTGGAACCTACAGGGACCCAGGAAAAGGCCACACATGACCCACCAGCCCTGCAATGACAGGGATTCTGTGGAACCTACAGGGATTCTGTGGAACCCAGGAAATGGCCACATGTGAACCACCATCCCCTGCAAGGGCAGGGATTCTGTGCAACCCAGGAAAAGGCCACACATGACCCACCACCCCTGCAATGGTGCATTCACTTGCAGGGGATGGAGAAGATGGAGATGGTTCATCATTAAAAGACACAAATGGGACGTTAAGAATAGTAAAATTATGAGTCTGCCAATATTGAATTTATTTTCATATTTGCAAAGCATGTGCTATTAATTAAGAAGCATTTAGGCCAGGTGAGGTGGCTCATACCACTAATCCCAGCACTTTGGAAGGGTGAGATGGGTGGATCACCTGAGGTCGGGAGTTCAAGACCAGCCTGACCAACATGGAGAAACCCTTTCTCTACTAAAAATACAAAATTAGTCATGTGTGGTGGCATATGCCTGTAATCCCAGCTACTTGGGAGGCTGAGGCTGGAGAATCGCTTGAACCTGGGAGGTGGAAGTTGAGGTGAGCTGAGATCACACTATTGCACTCCAGCGTGGGCAACAAAAGCGAGACTCCGTCTCAAAAAGAAAATAAAAATAAAAAATAAAAAAAGAAGCATTTAAACGGGAGGTTTGCAGGCTGGTGCCTCTGAGATCCCAGGTTCCACAAGGCCATGGAGGTTCTCGATGGAGGCAGGAGTCCGGCTTGGACACCACTGCAGCACAGGTAGTTACTGTGGGATGAGCAGCTCCTGGCCACTCCCACGCCTCACAATGACTTCGGAGTTAGGGGAAGAGAAGGGAGGGCAGGGGCGGGCAGGGCGCCCTGCAGACAACCACAGCTCCCCTGATGCCAAAAGACGGTGGAGCAGCGGCGCCTGCAGCTCCTGCCTCACGTGTGGCCTCCTGGGAACACCCTGTCTGGAGCAGCCTGCGTCCTGTCCTCGGGTGACGCTGGGAAGAGTGGCGTCCGCTGCCACATGCCTGTGCTCCAGGGCCTACAACCTGCATCAAGACGGGGACACTGCAAGGCCACCAGATCCAAGGGGACTATTTCCAGAGCCAGAAACATCCCTGTTTCACCTGCTTCCAGAAGGTTCCAACATGTGGAAGAGACGTCTCTTAGGGACCTGGAGGGAAGTGGCAGGACAGGGGCCGGCGGGGACGCCAAGGCTTCCTTCCCCTCCCTCCACGCTGCCCATCTAAGCATCAGCTTTGGGCAGGGGTGGTCTGGGCTGATGTTCTCCAAAGACAGACAGAAGAGGACAGCAACACTTGAGCAGCCACCTCCACCCGTCAGAATGGCCCTGATCAGCACTGGGGAAGTGGGGAGCCCAGCAGCCCGCCTGTCACCTCCTCAGAACGTCACCGTCACCAGGCGACCCTGCAGTTCCACTCCCTAGAGGAAGGGAGATGGGCACCCACACAGTGTCTGGGACACGGATGCTCACAGGCGGGACAGGCGGGACAGGTGGGACAGGCGGGATAGGCAGGACAGGCGGGACAGGGTACACATGGGTCCTGGAAGACACAGAGGGATGCTCTCACCACAAACAGGACGAGTGTGGTGGTCCCGGCAAACGCATGTGGTACCTTGAATCATGCACCTAAAATGACTAAAATGAGCTGTATGTATGTTTTACCACAATAAAACCCTATCATAGATAGAGGCACCTGCCCTCACAAAATGCTGTACCAATTGACTGATGGTTTTTTTTTTTTTTTTTTTGAGCTGGAGTCTCGCTCTGTCGCCCAGGCTGCAGTGCAGTGGTGCGATCTCGGCTCACTGCAAGCTCCGCCTCCCGGGTTCATGCCATTCTCTTGCCTCAGCCTCCAGAGTAGCTGGGACTACAGGCGCCCACCACCACGCCCGGCTAATTTTTTGTATTTTTAATAGAGATGGGGTTTCACCGTGTTAGCCAGGATGGTCTCGATCTCCTGACGTTGTGATCCGCCTGCCTCGGTCTCCCAAAGTGCCAGGATTACAGGCGTGAGCCACCGCACCCGGCCTGACTGATGCTTTTAACACTTAGTAATACCAAGAACTGACGACTGCTTCTATGACAGAAAAGAAAATCGAAACAGGAAAAACAGGTACCTGATATGATTCACAAAGTAGAGAAGAGAAAAAAAACTCAACTATATTCAAACTACTTAAACTAGAACATTTTAATACCCAGAAAGCATTCTTAAAACAGAGACTTTCAGATACAAGGTGATTCAAAACTTCATAAAAATATATGAGCTTCAAACTATACATTTAACTTAACAGAATGTCCATTTTCAATTTTTACAATAAGTAGAAAAACAGAATCAAGTTTTATGTAGTAATTCAAGATATATATAATTGCAAATAAGTGAAAAATTTCCATTTTACCCCAATTTCTCATCTGAAGCCTCAGATGGCATCTTGCCCACCAGGAACAAACACGTGAATAAATAATATGGCAGAAATGTCTTTCAAGTTCCCAGAGAACTAACTCTAAGCCCATCTCACATTTGTCTTTTAAGTTTTTTTGTTAAAGAGGAGCTGTTATTAAAGAGATATTCCATTTTAGTCACTGCTCTTCTCAGGAAGGATATGTGTGATCCAGTAACTAAAGAAAGCTGAGATTACTCTGGCATGGTCTAGAAAGCAAAAAACACAAAACAAAAAATAAAACAAAGACAAAAAGAAAAATCATAAGTTATTATTATGTAGACACGAGCCTTTGGGCCCAAAGTGAACTCCCAAATAATCTAATAAAATGCAACTTTGGCATGAAACTGATGTTGAAAGTGACACATTACACTTGTTAATCACACATTACATAATCAGTATGGCAACACAGTGGCTCAATTCTGAATATTTGTATTTCACTGGGGTGTGAACCCTTGGTTCACTGGCTCTATTACACCTTAACTTCAAAACATCACATTGCAATATTATAGGCTTAATATCAGACCTGGAAGAAAACCCACATATAAAACGAAATGAAAATGAAATAGAAGTTTATGTCAAGGGTGAGCAAGTAGAAAAAAGCCAGAAGTGGAGCCGTAAGTGAGACAACACAGGACCATGTGGTGCCCACGTCATGAAACCAGGGCTGTGGCAGCGCCGGCCAAAGGCAGCCAAGACACCACAATCGCGATGCCACAATCGCCCCTGATGTCACCACCAACCCTCAGAGCTTCACGGCAGGGACAAGGCTCCGACCTCTGAGCCCACTGGTCCCCGGCTCCGACCTCTGAGCCCGCCGGCCCTGGCTCTAACGTCTGTGCTCACCGGGCTCACGGGTGGACACTGGCTGCCAGTGAAGGCTCTCCCCAAGGTCAGGTTTTACAACTTGTCCGGGCACCAAATGTTGCACCTGGAATCTACTGCTTCTGAAGTTTCCAACCACATAGAGCCAAGCCACAGACAACAGAAGCCTCATTCACACTCCCCCCAGGCAGGCTCCATCCCGCCCAGGGGCAAGTTGCCTGAGCTCTAGAAAGCCCCAACAGTCAGGATGATAAAAATCTAATTCCCATACAGAGGGTTAGAGGAGGTTGATGTTCGGAAATCCTCAGCCCTTCTCAGTGCACGGTGGGAGGAACACTCAGGGAATGGCAGCTACTACTGATAAGGAGTACGTGTAATAAAACATCACAGAAGCGGGAGAGCTTGGCCCTAATGCTGGCATCGCAGCTGAATGCAGCCCCCATGACTGAGGAAAAGTAACTGCTGAGCCAGAGAAGAGGCAGAGGAGACATGATCGGCAGAAAACACCCACACCTGCTTTTCAAATGTGATCTCTGTGCTCATCCTACAGAGGTGAGAGACACAGTGACTAATTAAACTCCTAAGCTAGTTTTACGGAAAAAACCCTTAATTTCAAAAACTCGTATAGGCCAAGTCTGCATTAAACAAATACAACGTGTGAAAATGAAGCTTCATTGTTTGTAAAATTTTATTTCATAAAATAGCTTGACATAGAAAACCTTTAAGCACATATCCTACAGAACTCAAAGGAGTCCTTTCTTAGAGAAAACAGGTTCCTACACACAGTTTAGTTCTATCAGTGGCTTAACATAAATGTCTGTGTACACAAAACCTGTCTGATGATTTTAATATAAGAAACCAATTGTTTTAATAATGGGGGGTTCTGGTAAATTCCCCACAACTGCCAAAACTCTTTTGGTGAATTTCAGAAAAGCCCCAAGTGTGAGAAACAGAGCAAAAATTAAAAAAATTAAAAAGTTAAAATCGCTTACTTTCATCTCTCATAAAAATCTCCTATCAGTTTAACATAATAAAATCAGCTTTTTTTTTGCGGTTTGAGATAAATCTGATTATGGAAATCTAAGTTTGTTAAGTACTTGCTGTAAGAGGCCTGACAACCCACCAGAAACAGATGCCCGCCTGGGGCCAACGCCACCCTCTCCGCACACACAGGTGCCTTCTCAGGATCACTGCCACCTTCCTGCTGGGGCCCCTCCTCTCTCTTCCACTGTCGCCCGCGGGCCCTGCTTCCTCCTCCAGTGTCGTTTCTCATGGCCCCTGGTCACGCTCCTGGTGGGCATCTGTACTCACTGTCCCTGATCTCTCTCCTCCCTGCACTCCCGGCCTCATGGCCCTCTTGAGCCTCAGCTGGAACCTGAGGTCTGACTGGCACCTGCATAGCTGCCCAGCACTGCGCTCTGGGCAGGGCCTCTCACCTCAAACCCTATCTTTCTGGGAGCCCCTCCTCCTCCTCGCGGTGACCTGGTCCTCCCAGTGCCTCACCGGCCACTCGGCAGCTCCCACTGGTTCTACCTCCATGGTCCACCTGGACGTTGGCTACAGCTGCCTAACCTGTGGCTGCACCTTGGTCCACGCTGCAGGCCCCTCTCAGCAGGTCCTCAGCAACCCCAACCTGGTCCATGCTGCAAGTACCTCTTGGCAAATCCTCAGCCGCCCCTACCTGGTCCACGCTGCAGGTATCTCTCAGCAGGTCCTCAGCAGCCCCCGACTGGTCTCCATTCTCTATCTCCTCCATCCAGCCTCAAGATAACAGCCCAGAAGCCTCATAGCTTCCAGGAACCTCCTGTCTCTGTCTGCGTAGAAGCCCACAAGGCTCACATGCCCGGGGTCCCATGTGCCTGGTCCTGTCACCTCTCCCCCTTCTGAGACTCACTCAATGCACCTCGCCCTGTCACCTGCATCCCCTGGTCCAGCCACCGGGCTCCTCCCATGTGCCTGGCCCTGTCACCTCTCCACCTTCTCCACCTTCTACAACTCACATCCATCCCCTGGTCCAGCCACCGGGCTCCTCGCAGCTCCCAAACACATGGGTTCACCCATCTCAGCGCATGTGCACTTGGCTGCAACAACACCCTCCTCTTCCCGCTCCTCCACAGCCTCATCTCCAGGATCTATCTGCAGCTCTATGACGCATCTCACCGAGTATCTGGCTTCTTTTCCAGCTCCTCAGCTAGAGAGCAAGCGCCCCAGGGTGGGGTCCCCACCAGCCTTCCCCAGTGGTAGGCTCCACAGCCCACAGCACCATGCAGGGCAACACAAAGCCAACAGCTCCTCGACGGATGAGGGCGTTCTGCATGAAGGCAGCTCCTCCAGCACCCATATGCTCTGCACGCTGTGACTCCAGCCTTGTGGTCCCTGCAGCCCCCGGCTCCCTGCACCGGTGCCACGGCATCATCATACCATGGTTATGTAACTGTTTGCTACCTGGCTTCTCTAACATGCTGGTCTTGACCCCTCAGCAATGTGGTTTCTACGGACAGAAACCACTCCCGACACTTACTCTGAAACTCCCTCCACGAAATCTGCAGAGCCTCCTTCACTCCTTCTCTGGGACGGGTGCCACGGACCCACCTTCACTCCTCCTCTGGGATAGGTGCCACTGACGGGTGCCACGGACCCTCCTCCACTCCTCCTCTGGGACGGGTGCCATGGATGGGTGCCACACGCCAGCCCTGGGCCAGGTGGGCTGCTCTGTACTCAGTGGTGTGCAGGTGAATGGCTCAACAGCCTGAATTTCTGATTTTCAGCATTTGCAGGTTTCTGTGGCCTGAATACCCTCACCACAGCTTGTGTCACCGCACACGGCATTGGGAAGACATGAGCACAGCTGCTCGAGCACACAACAATTTGCATGAAAAGGATGCCCGGTGAAGGTGGCAGAAAATAAAAGTCGTCATCACCACGTCAGGGGTTCAATAAGGTACCAGAGAGTTGGAGGTAAGCAAAAATTTACCATCTACCACACCAGTAGAGGAGAAGGAAAAGAGGAAGAAATGAATTCATTTCTATTTAAACTTAGGAAAATTTGGCTCCAAGAGTTGACAGCTCCCAAGTCTGGAAACTTAGACTGCACATGCATTTCTGCATATATTATGTGAAATATTTTTATATCAAGCAGAGATGCAGGAAGCCTGTTTCTCTCTGGGACTCTACTCTCCCATGCCATATGTGCAGTGTCATATTTTCCAACTCATTGCTGTTTTGGTGGCGTGTAAGTCTTTTAGAGGCAAACCTCGATGAGAGTATCTTAAGCAGGACCTTGAATAAATCGTACGGTACTTACCAGGAGGCATCGTGCAATGTTCTGGGAACATTTCCAGAGCATGCTTCAATCTCTCAGTATCTTGCAGGAGCAGCAGCGTTTTCATGTGGTACAGGATGGACACGTCTGAGGGCGGCATGCTGTGTGACGCAAGACGGTCCAGCAGCTCCTCAGCGGCATCTGCGAGGGCGGCTGAAGCGGCATCTGCGAGGGCGGCTGAAGCTGCATCTCTGGAGACACCTACATAAAGTCAGTTTTGCTTGGAAATACAGTTTTGTTTTTATTTCTATAAACTAAAGATAAGCTTTCCTCTCTTAAGGAAGGTCTCAAACCTACGCTTCCACACAGAATGACATGTCTGGGAGATGAGAAGCTACCAGAAGAGAGAATCAGAACAGAGCTCAGTACAAAATACCACTGCATGAACGACTGTGGAAACCTGGCCCGTCTACACGTCTGTCTGGTGAGACACCTCCTCTGGCCCGTCTACACCTCTGTCTGGTGAGACGCCTCCCCTGGCCCGTCTACACCTCTGTCTGGTGAGACGCCTCCCCTGGCCCGTCTACACGTCTGTCTGGTGAGACGCCTCCCCTGGCCCGTCTACACGTCTGTCTGGTGAGACGCCTCCCCTGGCCCGTCTACACCTCTGTCTGGTGAGACGCCTCCCCTGGCCCGTCTACACCTCTGTCTGGTGAAGACGCCTCCCCTGGCCCGTCTACACGTCTGTCTGGTGAGATGCCTTCCCTGTCCAACACACGACTCAGGGCTACGAACAGCAGCAGGTTAAACCAGACAATGAAAGCAAGCTCTCTATGTCCACATCACATCGCTTAAAAAAAGAATCAGACTGTGGCTGTTTAGAAGAAATCAAGGAGAACTGAAAACTAGCCCCCGACTTCCCCTGGGTCTGGCTGCTGGTCTTGCTTCTCTGGCTGCTGTTCAGCAGTATGACTGCAATTCACTTGCCTCTGGCGGTTTTGGCGTTAACCCTGCTTGGACTTGGCAGGACTTCTTCAACCTGTGACTCTGTGTCCTGTAACAATGGTGTAAAACTCCCAAATGTCACATCTCCGTCCTGCCCCCGCTCCGTCCTCTCTCCTCTCCACCGGGGCCTGTTTCAGGGACACGACTTCCCACTCCATGTCTGCCGGGCTCTTTCCTGTGTTTTCCACCCGTTTTCTCTCCACTCTGCATTCTGGGGACTTTCTTTCACCTGTCTTCCCGGTCACTAATTCTCTTTTATACCAACTCTCATTTGCTGTTTCCCTGTCTTTTGAGGCCTGAATTTTAGTTACTATATTTCTCAGGCCTAAAATTTCCATTTGATTATTTTAGTAGATTCAAGTTACCTGGCGAAATGCTCCAATTTTTCCTTTTTCCCCTTATTTTAGGCTCCTTATCTGATAACATCGGCCTCTCCCACTGTGGCTCTACTGCTCTTTTTTTCTCGTGGTTTTCGGTGCTGTGGTCCTGTCTCGTGGCATGCCCGGTAAACTGTTGCTGAACACATAGGAAAGACTGCAGAGGTCTAGGATGGCGACATTTTCCTCTAGAGGGCTCACCCTTTGCTCCGCCAGGCAGACCGAGTAGAGGTGGATCCCCTGGACCGTGCAGGGACTAAGCTGACTCCAGGGTGGCCACACATTTGGGACAGGGTCACCTGCTTCTGGGCTGCCCTGCTCTGCTGGGCTCGAGGGTCAGGCCGATCCTCATCTCATCAGCACCTCAAGATGGCCAAGAGGCTCCTATGTTATTCGGAGGCTCTCTTTGTGGCTTCTCATCTTCCACCCACAGCTTCAGAATTGGGCAAAGGTTCTAAGGGAAGCCATGCAGTGTTGAGTTCTGTTCTCTGACCTCTGAGTCCACCGGCCCCAGCTCCAACCTCTGAACCCCCTGGCCCCAGGTCCAACATCTGAGCTCACTGGTCCCCAGGCTCTGACCTCTGAACCCACTGGCCCCTGCTCTGACCTCTGAGCCCACCAGTCCCCAGGATCTGACCTCTGAACCCGCCGGCCCCTGCTCCGACCTCTGAGCCCACCGGTCCCCCAGGCTCCGACCTCTGAACCTGCCTGCCCCGGCTCTAATGTCTGTGCTCACTGGGCTCCAGGCTGCGACCTCTGAACCTGCCGGCCCCGGCTCTAATGTCTGTGCTCACTGGGCTCCAGGCTGCGACCTCTGAACCTGCCGGCCCCGGCTCTAATGTCTGTGCTCACTGGGCTCCAGGCTGCGACCTCTGAACCTGCCGGCCCCGGCTCTAATGTCTCTGCTCACTGGGCTCCAGGCTGCGACCTCTGAACCCGCCGGCCCCGGCTCTAATGTCTCTGCTCACTGGGCTCCAGGCTGTGACCTCTGAACCCGCCGGCCCCGGCTCTAATGTCTGTGCTCACTGGGCTCCAGGCTGCGACCTCTGAATCTGCTGGCCCCGGCTCTAATGTCTGTGCTCACTGGGCTCCAGGCTGCGACCTCTGAACCTGCCGGCCCCGGCTCTAATGTCTGTGCTCACTGGGCTCCAGGCTGCGACCTCTGAACCTGCCGGCCCCGGTTCTAATATCTCTGCTCACTGGGCTCCAGGCTGCGACCTCTGAACCTGCCGGCCCCGGCTCTAATGTCTGTGCTCACTGGGCTCCAGGCTGCGACCTCTGAACCTGCCGGCCCCGGCTCTAATGTCTGTGCTCACTGGGCTCCAGGCTGCGACCTCTGAACCTGCCGGCCCCGGCTCTAATGTCTGTGCTCACTGGGCTCCAGGCTGCGACCTCTGAACCTGCCGGCCCCGGCTCTAATGTCTGTGCTCACTGGGCTCCAGGCTGCGACCTCTGAACCTGCCGGCCCCGGCTCTAATGTCTGTGCTCACTGGGCTCCAGGCTGCGACCTCTGAACCCGCCGGCCCCGGCTCTAATGTCTCTGCTCACTGGGCTCCAGGCTGTGACCTCTGAACCCGCCGGCCCCGGCTCTAATGTCTGTGCTCACTGGGCTCCAGGCTGCGACCTCTGAACCTGCCGGCCCCGGCTCTAATGTCTGTGCTCACTGGGCTCCAGGCTGCGACCTCTGAACCTGCCGGCCCCGGCTCTAATGTCTGTGCTCACTGGGCTCCAGGCTGCGACCTCTGAACCTGCCGGCCCCAGCTCTGTCTGTGCTCACTGGGCTCCAGGCTCTGCTTTTGGTTTCTCAACCTGTGAGGCTGGTTTTACTGCCTCTCTGGGCTCCACCAGGTTCTTTCCCCAGACCCTTACCCAACGCCCACACTCAGGACTTGCAGATTCCTGAAGACAAGTGGCTGCAGATGTTTCCATGATAATCTCCCCGTGAGGGTTCCAGGAGTTCCATCTTTCTATGAGCTGTTCTCCTGAGTAGCTGCCTGATCCCTTCAACAGGTGTTTCTCATCCTGGCTTTTTGGTTACTCCTGGCATGACTGTTGGTTGGCCCCAAGCAGCTCGATCACACACAGAACAGAAAGTTTACTGAGATCTTTCTGAATTCTATGTCTACTTTGCAGTGTCTTAGCCATGTCTTCCTGATGTGCCATCTGGATATATGTTTTCAATTTGTTAATACAATCTGCTGAGAAACACGCTAAAGAGGAAGAGGCTAGAGTGCTCTTCGTGTTGAAATCAATCTATTAAAAATGGTACTTCTGCATCTTTGTTAAAATCAGTTACTTACTTGCCAAATTATTACATAGCTGATATTTCTCAATCTTGCTCATAAGAACACCATCAAATGCCCTGCTTAAATCTGGATCTGCTAAACCCACCACATTAACCTGAACCTGCTGGTAACGTCATTGAAAAGACACCTATACCCACAAAAATTAAAAAGTATTAAAAAAAATTAAAGAGAAGAAAGCCAGGAAGCCAGCCCATGGTGAGTATCTCTGTTCTGGGGCAGCCATGTATCCCTAGGTCAGCAGTCAACAAAGTGTAGTGCAGATGTAAGCAAGTGCCATCTGTGACATTAAACCTATGTTTATTTTCCTTATCTTATGTCAGTACAAACAACTGCACAAAAACGCTTGCTGAGAAATCGTGCATCCGTTCTATGTGGAAGAGAAAATGAAATCTGTCCTAAAGGTGCAAGCTGTGTTTCCTTCACCTCTCAGTCTGCTTATGAAGGTGAGCTCAGCTCATCAAAACCTCCAATCTGGATTTATCTCTTGTTTAGAAAAATAGCCTGGATGCCAACACACTCCAAAACCTGACCTTAGAGGCATGGAGGACACGGGGCCAGCCTGTCCTTGGCACAGCTGGCCAGGGCCACCACACTGCTTCTCTGGATATGCCAGGGGCACATGCCCATCCACATCATCGGTGGAAAGCACGTAAATACTCTGATCTTTGCCTTATAACTAATTATTTACATTGAATATTTTTTACTTATATTACTTGCCTTACAACTATTTTACATTGAATATTTTTAATGTATGTTTTAACATTTAAGCATTATATTTCTTTGTTTTAATAAACTTTTAAGTGGATGTCACTATGCAAGAGAAAAACAGTAAAAAACATACCGTCATAAAAATACATTTCCTGTGTTGACTTCAAAAACTTTAGAATACTGTCTGCCTTTTCATTGGTAATTGTATCATCTTCCTCGCTGGCGTCTGCACCGTCCTCCTCCCCGGAGTCTGCACCCTCTTCCTCCGTAGCCCGTGTCAGGTCTTCCTCGCTGGCGTCCGCACCGTCCTCCTCCCTGGCGTCTTTAACGTCTTCCTCCCCGGCCGGTGTCGGATCTTCCTCACTGGCGTCCGCACCCTCTTCCTGCCTAGCCCGTGTCAGGTCTTCCTCATTGGTGTCCACACCGTCCTCCTCCCTGGCGTCTTTAACGTCTTCCTCCCCGGCCCCTGTCAGGTCTTCCTCGCTGGCGTCCGCACCGTCCTCCTCCCTGGCGTCTTTAACGTCTTCCTCCCCGGCCGGTGTCGGATCTTCCTCACTGGCGTCCGCACCCTCTTCCTGCCTAGCCCGTGTCAGGTCTTCCTCGCTGGCCTCCGCACCGTCCTCCTCCCTGGTGTCTTTAACGTCTTCCTCCCCGGCCGGTGTCGGATCTTCCTCGCTGGCGTCCACACCATCCTCCTCACCAGCCTCTCCCACGCCTTCCCCTTCATTGCTGCTGTCCTCGGGCTGGTACATGAAACTGACACCAGCAGCCTTTGCTGCCAAGCCGGCTGCTTTCTTCCTTTTAATTTGCTGTTTCTTTTTCAGTTTCCTTTTTTTATTTTTGCTTATTGTGGTGCCATCTGTGTGCTGTTGCTGAGATTTCTCCTGTAACAGACTCTGCTGTTTCTCTAATTCTGCTTGTTCTATAAGAACACTATTGGGATTTTTAAATTTTTTCTTTGATTTATGCTTCCTAATTCTTCTTCTCTTTGGCTGGTCATGAAGATCCTGATCTGTTAAAAAAATTCAAATATAACAATTTTCAGTACAATGAAACCATAATAAACATATTAGGCTAAATAAATTTTCCATCAGGATCTTGTAGTTTTAGTAGAAAAAGAGTTTACACTATTTACTTTGGTGATTCTCAACTTTACCATCAAAGATCCTAGGACTAACGTAATATAAATTAGCAACCTACTTTTTTTTTCCCATAAAAGGCTCATTTAGATGTACATACACTCACAGATGCGACAATCATAATATATGGTGTGTTTTGAAGGATGTACAAGTTGTTGCTTTTTTTTTTTTTTTTTTTTTTTCTTTCCTGAGACAGAGTCTTACTTTGCTGCACAGGCTGGAGTGCAGTGGAACAATCTCGGCTCACTGCAACCTCTGCCTCCCAGGTTCAAGTGATTCCAGTACCACTGCCTCTCCAGTAGCTGGGAGTACAGGCAAGCACCACCATGCCCAGCTAATTTTTTTATTTTCAGTAGAGACGGGGTTTCGCCATGTTGGCCAGGGTTGTCTCAAACTCCTGGTCTCAAGTGATCCACCTGCCTCGGGCTCCCAAAGTGCTGGGATTTTGGGAATGAGCCATTGCGCCTGGCCAGTTGTTGCATTTTTATAGTAAAATTTCATTTCTATGGGCCTTTCTCTCTATGGGGGGGAAACCCTTATTTCTTTTGTTTTTTTAAAAAATATATTTTACAATTTAGTCCTTTCTAAAGTTACCTGTGTGTGAGAATAAAAAATAAGTAATGATGATTTGCCCATCTGAGTCAGCAACAGGTTGCGTTTTGACACGAAGCTAAGCTGGACTCCAGGTTGGCAGAAAGTGGTTTATAAATAGCATAGGTTGGTGGTGTGCTGGTAAATGGCTAATAACCAGCTCTCTGAAAAGTCCTAAGTCCTCCCATCTGCTAATTTCCCTGGTGTAAATATTTCCCCCATGGCCGATTTCAAACTACCACTGTGGTGTTGCGGAACAGAAGAGGTAGCACAGCCAATTCTCACAGGCTGAGAGGGGCAGCATGGCTTGAAACGGGCGGCTGGGGAGAGGGTGGGCAGGAAGCACCATGGATAAACCATGGCAGTCTCAACACCTCAGTGAGGACAGAGGCGCGGCGCCCCCTCGGTGAGGACAGAGGCGCGGCGCCCCCTCGGTGAGGACAGAGGCGCGGCGCCCCCTCGGTGAGGACAGAGGCCCGGCGCCCCCTCGGTGAGGACAGAGGCGCGGCGCCCCCTCGGTGAGGACAGAGGCGCGGCGCCCCCTCGGTGAGGACAGAGGCGCGGCGCCCCCTCGGTGAGGACAGAGGCGCGGCGCCCCCTCGGTGAGGACAGAGGCGCGGCGCCCCCTCGGTGAGGACAGAGGCGCGGAGCGCCCTCGTGAGGACAGAGGCGCGGAGCCCCCTCGGTGAGGACAGAGGCGCGGTGCCCCCTCGTGAGGACAGAGGCGCACTACCCGTGCTGCTGCTCCCTGACAGAAGGGTCTCAGATAAGTAACTGGCGCCATGCGGGGGGAACAGAGGGTGCGTGCGGGCCAAGAACTGACAGCACATGGCGCACAAGCCCCGCCCCACACCCAAGCCCCGCCCAGACACTGATGGGTAAAGTCTATACCACAGGCGTCTGTGCCATGGCCGGCACACGGCTCCCGGGTGTTGCCCGAGCAGACCTAGAACTATAAAGCTTGCCGCTGCACCACGCCAAGGGCGCGGGTTCAGACAGTTCTCATTTTAGGAAGTGCCTCTTGGAGTTTTCTGAGCTGTGCACCCCATCACAGATTGTGAAGAATCAAAATGAAACAACGTGAGTGAAGTTTCTGAGACACTGTAAGGGCAGATTCCCTATCATTTCCACTCAAGCGCTTTCCCTTCACCTCTGAAATGAGATAGAATACATGAGTTCCTCTTCCACAATGAAGCTCTTCAAAGCGGTTTCCTATTCTCCTCTGTCTCAACAGCCTCAAGCACACCGCCCTCAAAGCCCAGGGCCTGCCCGCCTGCTGGACAGGAACCCTGCAGAGGGTGAGCTCCGGGCTCTTCACCAGCTGCGGACACCGCAAGCTGTGACGCAGTCCCACCCCATGACTCGATAAAGCAGTCGCATCGGTTTCTCTCACCCTGAAAATACAGAAAGTATTTTACCAAGCACCAGCCTCCCCTCTTCATTAGATGTAGACACCCCCCAGCTCTGTTCACTGTCAAACTGAACGCCCCTGTGGAACTGTGAGATGATATTGCTGCCGCTTTGTGGAATAGAGTTCCCACTGTGTCTTGATGTGATTGGCATCCTTTCTGCATAGCCTCCACCGCCACAGCGTGGCACAGGCTGAAGCAGCTCCGCACACAGTCGCAAGATGAAGCCGCCAAGCCTGAGTCTCCTCGACACCTTCATCTCGCTCCTCACTCACCAGTGGGTGTTTGAATAATTTCATCTGGGAGTGTGTGTTGTTGCTATTGGGGTCCACTGCGCAGGTCTGACCAACCAGCCTGGTCCAGACGTCTTTGAACAGCAGCCCCTAGGTCTGCCCTGAACACACTGATGTTTAAAACCAACCACGTCTAGGTAATCCATTTTAATTCCCCAGGTTCCGTTAAAAAAAAGATGAAATTAAGCCTCTCCTCTTAGGTGTCTATTAAAAAATATGACTGCCTTCATTAATTTGGAGATAAGTAACACATCGAGTGTTTTCCCACCCACAGGAAGCCCCTCTGGGATGCGACAGGTCACAGGGGCGACCCTCATCACCCAGCAAGAACGCTGAGGAATGCTGTTCATCACCCCCCAGGCTCCTCCCGGCTCGTCCTTCTCTGCGGCTCGTCCTTCTCTGCGGCTCGTCCTTCTCTGCTGCTCATCACCCCCCAGGCTCCTCCTGGCACGTCCTTCTCTGCCAGCTCTGTCAGTGCCGCTCATCGCCAGTGTCGGACCCCGGGGTCAGCTTCCCCTCCTAAGACTACAAGACAAACAAATGGTTGCCCTGTTGAGATCGATTGCGCTATTCATCTATTTTTATAAGACTATAAAACAGTAATTTAAAAAGGTGAAGGAGGCAAAAAGGCCATAAAATGGTAAGTTTATCATATTTTTTTCACATAAATGTGTATGCGTGTACTTTTGAAAAGGAAAAGTTAATATACATTAAAAAAAAGAGACTGGACATCCATTTCTCAGGATGCTCCCTGCAGTTACTCCTTGGGTGGTCTAAGTATAGGCTGCTTTTTTCCCCCCAATTTCTCTGATTTCCAAGTCTAGTTTAAGAGAGGAGGCTTGAAAAACCAGCATCGGGAACACAGAAGTGCCGATACGTCTTGTTGGTGTTAAGAAGGTAATGAAAGGATACTGCACACAACGACATGCAAATCAGTTAATCCGTTAGAAACAGATTCCTGAGAAAAGTACAATTTAGCCAATGGACACACAAAGAAACAAAAAATCACAATATTCCTGCATCTGTCTTAAAAAATGAGTCTAGTTAAAAATAATCCCACAAAAGAACTTCAGGCTTAGATAGGTTCACCTGTGACTTTTACTAAACATTTAAAGAAAAAGTCTTGGGAGGCCGAGGTGGGCGGATCACGAGGTCAGGAGATCGAGACCATCCTGGCTAACACGGTGAAACCCAGTCTCTACTAAAAATACAAAAATTAGCCGGGCGTGGTGGCAGGTGCCTGTAGTCCCAGATACTCAGGAGGCTCAGGCAGAAGAATCGCTTGAACCCAGGAGGCGGAGCTTGCAGTGAGCCCAGATTGCACCACTGCACTCCAGCCTGGGTGACAGAGTGAGACTCCATCTCAAAAGAAAAGAAAAAGCCAACACATGTCTTACATACCCGTTTCCAGATAGCAGAAAAGATAATGACCCCTGACGACTCCAACGTCCCTCACGGCTCTGGGCCCTCATGGCTCTGACGTCCGTCACAACTCTGGCCTCTTACGATTCTGGCCCCTCACAGCTTCAGCTCCGACCCCTCACAGCTTTGATCCCTCACAGCTCCTACCGCTCACAGCAAGTGACCCCTTACAGCTCCCATCCCTCAGCAGTGACCTCTCACAGCTCCCACCCCTTACAGCAGTGACCCCTCACAGCTCCAACTACTCACAGCTCCCACCTCTCACAGCTCTCACCCGTCAAAGCTCTGGCCCCTCACAGCTCCCACCCCTCACAGCACCCACCCCTCAAAGCTCCAGTCCCTCTCAGCAGTGACCCCTCACAGCTTCAGCTCTGACCCCTCACGGCTTTGATCCCTCACAGCTCCTGCTGCTCACAGCAGTGACCCCTCACAGCTCCCACCCCTCACAGCTCCCACCCCTCACAAAAGCTCTGGCCCTCACAGTTCCCACCCCTCGCAGCTCTGTGAGGCCTCCAGCGTCTCCACTCCCCTGACAAGGGCATTGCAAGAAGGGAGGGCCACGGGCCCATCTCTCCCGTGGATGCTGCTACAAATATTCCATGCAAGATATTCACAAGATTCCAGTCATGTAAAGTGTATGATAAAATCTCGAATCAAACTGCCTCAAAAGAAGAAATCTAAATCGGATACAAGATGCCTACAAGAACCCACAGCCAAGGTCATACGTGATGTTGAAATGCTGAAAACCTTTTTTCCAACATGTCCTGTGACATCACTGTGGTCACCTCCACACTGGGGCTCCAGGCAGGGCACCAGGGAGACAACGTGTGCAAGAGCTGGAAGGGAAGAAACACAGCTGCCACCCCTGTGAACACAGAAGATGCAAGAGAATCCACAGCTGCCACCCCTGAAAACACAGAAAGTCCAAGAGAATCCACAGCTGCCACCCCTGAAAACACAGAAAGTCCAAGAGAATCCATAGCTGCCACCCCTGAAAACACAGAAAGTCCAAGAGAATCCACAGCTGCCACCCCTCCCCTGAAAACACAGAAAGTCCAAGAGAATCCACAGCTGCCACCCGCCCCCCGTGAACACAGAAAGTCCAAGAGAATCCACAGCTGCCACCCCTCCCCTGAAAACACAGAAAGTCCAAGAGAATCCACAGCTGCCACCCGCCCCCCGTGAACACAGAAAGTCCAAGAGAATCCACAGCTGCCACCCCTCCCCCGAAAACACGGAAAGTCCAAGAGAATCCACAGCTGCCCCCCCTCCCCTGTAAACACAGAAAGTCCAAGAGAATCCACGGCTGCCACCCCTCCCCCGAAAACACGGAAAGTCCAAGAGAATCCACAGCTGCCCCCCCTCCCCTGTAAACACAGAAAGTCCAAGAGAATCCACGGCTGCCACCCCTCCCCTTAAAACACGGAAAGTCCAAGAGAATCCACAGCTGCCACCCCTGTGAACACAGAAAGTCCAAGAGAATCCACAGTGCCACCCCTGTAAACACAGAAAATCCAAGAGAATCCACAGCTGCCACCCCATCAACAGGCAAGTGTGTCACAAATGCAGTGGTCACTACTCAGGAGAAAAAGGAACATGCCACCAACACACACATCATGAGCTGCAACATCCTGACAGTGTGTGAGAGAGCCCAGAGCGCCCCGCTCCCCCATTTCCACACACCACCTGGCCCCACTTCTGTGAGTCCTGGGGTCTGTGAGCAGATCCACTGGGGCTTCCTGGACAGGGCAGAGGGGAGGAAGGGGCAGTCTCAGGGCACAAGGAGACCTGGTGGTGACGGACACATTCATTATATCAACTGCGATAGTGGTCTCAGGGTCATGCTACATGCAGACTCATGGACTGCACACTTTGAACATCAGTGATGCTGTCCAAAGCCACTAAAAAACACCGTATCCCAGAGAGCCAGACTGGATGCATTTGGCAGGCTCTGCCGCACCAGCTTGTGGCCTCTGCACCCCACTTCCCCCGCTGTCAACTGGGGGTGTGACAGCAGCTCCAGGGTCACCCAAATCCCCACGCCCAGAGCCCTGCAGCGCTGCCCAGCCTAGGAGGCTGAGTCATGGTGGCTACTCCATCCCAGATCTCAAAGTTCCTGATGCTTCTGGACAATGGAGCACTGTACAAAATAGCTTACAATCTAGCTCACGAGAAAAACAACATCCTTTAACTCTGTCTTATTTAAAACACGTGCCTGCATTTGTGGTGAGACATACCCAGCAGGGGTCACAATAATTTGGCAACTGAGAAAAAAAGATGTTTATGAATGACTTTCACATATGAGATGGAGAAAAGCTTCCTTGGGGATTGGAGTCTCATGCAAAGAATGCAAGAGTAATCAGAACTTGGAGGAAGAAAACGCAAGCAGGATTGCAAAGCAGTGCCCTCCACCTAACATAGACAGAGGGCCTCTGCAGGTCTTGCCACCAGAAGCCACAGAACCCATCCATTTTGCAATTGTTGAGCTTCAGTTCATTCAGACAGACCTGTTTCTTTGTAATGATGTTTTCACTGTGCTGTTAGGTTTCCTGCCAAGCCAGAAACCATCTCTTAAGCAGAAGCCGCACTTACATCTGGGTGGAAAGATGGCCAGCTGAGCCTTTGTCAGGCTCCGGAACCTCCTCTGAGGCCCATCTGTGCGCTTCCCTGCAAAATCCAGTCTCAGCAACAAAGTCACTTTCGCAAGGACCCCACCCTTAACACCTGATTGGGCTCCTCACCCCACCACCCCTCGGTGACGTCTGATCGCCCTGTCTGCCTTCATTAAGAATCCTGGTGGGTTGGTTTAGCCAGACTCTCCCTCACCTTTGATGTCTCCTCTCAGAAGTTTTCCATCCACCCCCACCCTGCCCCTTGGCTACAGATTCCCACTTTTCCTTGTTGTATTTGGTCTTGAGCCCAGTCTCTCTGCCCCCGTGTAAAACCCCGTTGTGGTGGTCCCTGCACCTAGGGTGATGTCCTGAATGAAGTCTTCCTCACGGTGGTCTGACAGGTGTCTTGACCACCGTAACACAATTATAGTTGCAACCTCCCAGCTTCTCAAAGTCTCATCTGAGGGGTCTGCCCAGCATTCCGTTCTCAGCTTTAGTGAGGAACACAAGACCCTAAGGAATATTACCCAAAATAAGACAGTTGGCTCAGCAGGTCAAGGGGAAAACAACGGAGGCTTCATCCAAACAGCTCTGAGGCCCTGAGCATGTGCTCTATGCTCTGGCGTCCTGGTGGCTCTGACACGGGCCCTTTTACCCTGATGCACTGTGACTTCTCCACTCATGCTGCACCCTCCATATGACTTTTCAGAACCACTCCAGAGACTCCAGAATGTCCACATCTCCAGGGCATGTGGAAGGTCTACGCCCTTCACACCCAGCAGCTGAAAGCGATGTGAGGGAACCAGAGGCCGGGCTATTTATAATTGGAGCAGCGCGCTTTGAAAAGCTGCCATCCCCAAAACACACCTTTCAGACACACTAACTTTAAAAGGAGTCACAATGTGTCAAAACTCTCTCTGCTACTATTTGGCACCTACATTCTGATGAACTGCTGGAGTAGAAATAGTTAGATACCAAAAATAACCAGTCTTCAGATTCTAATTCTCACAGCTGCACCTTCTTACATGAAAGTAGGCTAGGCATTTTAAAGGGAATATGAACTTTATTCTAGATTCAAAGCTAGGCTACAAATTGCATCTGATAATTACCCTCAAGCTACCAATGTCCTCTAGGTGCTAAATAAAAAGTAGTAAACGTCTTATCAAGTTGATCTAAACCCTACCTGTGAAAGCAGATCTTTAAAATGTAGTAACATGAAAAGCTTCCAGTTGCTGAGTGTGTTGTTTGCCTAAAATCCAGGAAAATATTTTGTAATAACACCATAGATTGTACTCATTTAGCCAAGGAAACACTGGAGTCTCACAGACGCGGACACTCGGGCCTGCTGAGAAGCATGTCCTGCCCCGGGCAGGGTGGTTTGAGACCCCTGGAGATTCAGGGATGGACAAGCGGTGGCTGTGGCTGGCGTGGACCATGGCAGTTGCTTGCCATGTAGAAGACCTGCCACAGAGAGAGGAATTCATGTTTGGTTTGGCCTTTGAGGATAAAATTCAGACCCAGCAGACAGGGCTTCAGGGAATGAAGGTAGCTCACATGGCTCCTGGGACAGAGACTTCTCCCCAGGGCCTCAGCCACCAAGGACTGCCTGTGAGACGGGGAGCACCCCTCCAGGGTCAGCCGTGAGGGTCAGCAGGTGCCTGAACACCCTCCGAATAAAGAGGACTTGAAGAGTTCCCTGTCACTTTAAAAAAATGGATTCTCGCTCTCTCTCTCTTAATGGATCTGAATCTGGAGCAGTAATTTCCAAAGACAGCAAGGGAGGCACAGCCTTGGAGCTGGAAATGTGGCTTCCTCCCCCGGCTCCATGCCAGCTGCAGGACACCATTTAGCTTTTGATTCTAAATGGTACTGAAAGACCATACAGGACCTCAATGTTATAAAAAACTGAGTTGGGCTAAAACACAACAATCTAGATGCTAAAGTTTTGTGATTTTGAATTTGGATGCCTGGCGGTGATCAGGAACCACCAAAGGAAAGGTTGGTTTTCCTCCGGATGTGATCTGCCGCTAAGCTAAACGTCTGCCTTCTGAATACTTACTAAACACGTGGCCAAATACACATTATTTCATAATCTTCAACAAGATTAGTTCCCGAATTCTTCCCTGAGACAGACTTTGATACCGAATTAATGTCCAAATTTTCTAGATTAGTTTTGAATGGGCTTGAATTATACATACTCAAGAAATTGTTCTTATGTTTCATGTTTACATGTTTGAGTCTTAAAAACTGACTTAGTGGAAAAGTAGTTAGTGTCTCACCATAAAACACCTTGATAGATACTTTTAAAAACAATTCACATTTAGTCATTTTCTATAACTTTCCATAAAATGGCCAACAAAATGATAAAAATTTTATAAGCAATAAAAGTCTTAAAATAGGGCAACAAAGTGCTAAATTCCCTTAAATAAAACTGTCAAAACCATGAGGCAAGTCATTAAGTTAAAATTAGATGCAGGACAATTTTTTTAATTTAAAGAATAGGAAAGTTAAGAAAGTAATTAAAACAGTACAAATGAAGAAAAGCCATTGAATTATTCAATAAATATAAAGCCACAGTAAATAAAAAATTTAAATAGTAAATTTAAATACAGTAAATGTATCCACAAAAAAAATGTTAAAATGAGGTTATATTTGTGTGAGGCTCTGAAACTGTGAAGTGTTTTGTAAATATTCTTCATTGACTTGGACTCGTGACTTTTTGAGTTGAAAACTTAACTAAAACGCTCATTTACTTCATGGGTTTTCAGTGGTACCACAGAGAACAGGGGGGCTCTGAAGCCTGCAGCTTAATTCCAATTTCTGTCAAGACATCTGTTTACCTCCTGGGGATATCGGGGGAACCAGCCCCCAATATTTCAACGTAGGTTCTTTTCTATTTTCCCCAAGCATCAGCCAGTCTGAGAAATAAAGGGAAAGAGTACAAAAGAGAGAAATTTTAAAGCTGGGTGTCCGGGGGAGACATCACATGTCAGCAGGTTCCGTGATGCCCCCTGAGCCCCAAAACCAGCAAGTTTTTATTAGCGATTTTCAAAGGGGAGGGAGTGTTCAAATACGGTGTGGGTCACAGAGATCACATGCTTCACGGGCAATAAAATATCACAAGGCAAATGAGCAGGGCAAGGTCACAAGGCCAGGGCGAAACTAGAATTGCTGATGAAGTTTCATGTTCCACTGTGCATACATTGTCATTGATAACAGGGTTCAAGAGCAGAGAACAGGTCTGACTAGAATTCGCCAGGCTGGAATTTCCTAATACTAGCAAGCCTGGGGGCGCTGCAGGAGACCAGGGCGTGTTTCATCCCTATCTACAACTGCATTAGGCAGACACCCCCAGAGCGGCCATTTTAGAGGCCCCCCGCCCCCGCCGGGAATGCATTCTTTTCCCAGGGCTGTTAATTATTAATATTTCTTACTGGGGAAATAATTCAGCCATATTTCTCTTACCCGTTTTTGGCAATAAGAGAAATATGGCTCTGTCCTGCCTGGCTCCCAGGCAGTCAGACCTAATGGTTATCTCCCTTGTTCCCTGAACATTGCTGTTATCCTGTTCTTTTTTCAAGATGCCCAGATTTCATATTGTTCAAACACACATGCTTTACGAACAATTTGTGCAGTTAACGCAACCATCACAGGGTCCTGAGGCAACATACATTCTCAGTTTAAGAAGATGATGGGATTAAGAGATTAAAGACATGCATAGGACATTATAAGAGTATTGATTGGGGAAGTGATACATGTCCATGAAATCTTCACAATTTATGTTCAGAGATTGCAATAAAGACAGGCATAAGAAATTATAAAAGTATTAATTTGGAGAACTAACAAATGTCCATGAAATCTTCACAATTTATGTTCTTCTGTCACGGCTTCAGCCGGTCCCTCCGTTGGGGGTCCCTGACTTCCCGCAATAGGGGCATATTTTAGCATCTTTTTCCGAGGCCTTGTCTGGCATTTCAAGAGTCTTTCTTCATTATTATGGTAGGGACTTTCAGCCATCTTTCTATTCCTGAGAGTCTTTTCAGCTTTGGGCAATTCATGTATTATTTTTTCAATAACTGACTGGGCACAGTGGCTCAGGCCTGTAATTCCAGCAATTTGGGAGGCCAAGGCAAGCAGATCACTTGACCCCAGCGGTTCGAGACCAGCCTGGCCAACATGGTGAAACCCCGTCTCTACTAAAAATACCAAAAAAAAAAAAAAAAAAAAAAAAAATAGCTTGGTGTAGTGGTGCGCACCTGTGGTCCCAGCTTCTCGGGAGGCTGAGGCAGGAGGGTGGCTTAAACCCAGAAGGCAGAGGTTGCAGTGAGATTGCGCCACTGCACTCCAGCTTGGGTGACAGAGCGAGACTCCATCTCAAAATAATAATCATGATCATCATCTTCTACCTTTTTTTCTCAGATACTCTTTAACTTCGATTAAATATTAATATCTAGTAAAATATTCATAAATCACTCTATTTTTGTAACACATTCACTTCAAGCTAAAAGCAGTGTAAGGATACACCACTATCTAGACATTTCTCTAATCCAAATTGCTTAGGAATATGTGCCAACAATAGCTTGGAAATCGAGTAACTATGTTTTACGAAAATAAATGGCAATAAGAACAAATGCATTCTTTTCTTTTGTTTCTTCCTAGGCAAGCTAAAAAAAAAAAAAAAAAAAAAACCAAAAACCATGTAGATCCCACAGGTGAGTTATTTCCTCCTCGGGGAATAAAAAGCCGGCAACGCTCACGTTTGCACAAGCTTTGCAATAAGCCCAGACGGTCTGGCACAACAAACGCTAAGCGTGTGGGTCCAGACTATCACCCCATGGGCAGAGAAGGGGCCCGCTAACACCACGCGCTGAGGGGGCGCAGGGGAGAGGCGGGAACCCGTGGAGGGAGGCAGCGGCGCAGGGAGCAGGACTGGAGGGAGGCGGGTCCCTGTGGAGCGCAGCAGGAGGAAGGCAGCGCGCGCGGAGCGCCCGGGCGGCCCAGGCGAGGCAGGACGCAGCGCTGACCGGACCCAGGGCTGAAGTCGGCAGAACGGGGGCCAGTGCCCGCCGCGCCAGGGGGAGCGCGCCAGGCCCGCGGGGCCCTAGCCGAGGCCGTAGTAGGTGGAATTCGGGGCGGCCACGGAGGAATCGGGGGCGAGGCGCGGAGAGGCCCCGGGTGCAGCGGTCCCGCCCCGAGAACGGAGCGCGCGGAACCGACACAGGCCTCCGAAGCTTCCAACCGAGACGGCACCCAGGTTTCCCAAGCAGGGTCTGAGGCTCCAAGGACATCCCGGCGGCGAGAAGGCGCCGAGAGACCTGCCCGGGTCCCGAGCCCCGACCGCAGCCCCAGCTCCCGCCGAGGCCCTGGAAAGGCGGGGGGAGACGCGCGGCGGCGCGCGGTTAAATTCCTCAGGCACCCAATGCAGTTCCCGGCTGCAAAAACACGGGAGACAGGAGAGGAGGGAGGGTCTGCAACCCAGGCGGGGCAAGTGCGCCCTCAAGGCCGTGGCGAGCCGGGGCGCAGGACACGGCAAGGCCCCTGAGCCGCCCACGCAGGTTTCCCGACGTTCTCGCAGAACAGGTAAAGCGGCACCCCGGCCCCAGTTCCGCCCGTCCCCGCCCCGCCCCGGCCCTTTCGCCGCCCCGCCCCGGTCCACCCCACCTCGGCGCCATCCTGCTCTACGCTTAGCCCCACCTCGGCCCCGCCCCCCGGTCCCTCAGCAGGCTCCGGAGGCTCCCAGGCTCCGCTTCCCTCCGGGCGTCCTTAGCGCTGCGCCCATTCTGTAGGCCAGGCTCACAGAGGAGCCTCCCCAGCTAGGGTCAGCTCCTACAACGCCACGGCCCTCCTGGCGCTCTTCCCTTTCTTAGGCCTGAGCACACCGCCCAACACAAGCGTTTAAAAAGCATTTGATTCAGTGAATTACTTGGTAAACCCTGATTACTCAGTGTACTTGCAAAAAGGAAAAGATGTAGCTCAGAAAACAAGCCATTTTAAGAATCTAATCTAAGAAGAATGAGTTAAGCGGCAGAGAAGTGGGGAAAGGTAGTAACTACCAGAAACTGGAGGTCAAAGGAAACAACCGCTACTGAATAAAAACAATGAAAAGCTGAAATCTGAGCTTCCTGGTGGCAAAAGCAAAAAGGGTATCGATGGGAAATCTCTCTCTTATCCAACAAGAAGTACACGAGTTCATAAGAACAAAATATTTTTCTAGCGCTGAACTCTAAAGGGAATACCTTTCACCTGGATTTTTACATAACTGCTAGTGACTGCACAATGAATAAGGAACAAGATTTTAAATGACAGTTTTACAAAAACAAGGAAAAAAGGCCAACACTCTCCAGGACTTTTGATTAATCTGCAATAAAAGATGAATATAAAAAGTGAAACTCCAAGATGATATTTTCCCAGAGAGGTACACTCATATAAACTAGGTGAAGAGCTCACGTATGATCTTTTTTTTCTTTTTTTTGAGACGAATTCTCGCTCTGTTGCCCAGGCTGGAGTGCAGTGGTATGATCTCGGCTCACCACGGCCTCTGCCTCCCCAGTTCAAGCGATTCTCAGGCCTCAGCATCTCGAGTAGCTGGGATTACAGGTACATGCCACCACACCTGGCTAATTTTTATATTTTAGTAGAGACAGTGTTTCGCCATGTTGGCCACGCTGTTCTCAAACTCCTGACCTCAGGTGATCTGCCTGCCTTGGCCTCCCAAAGTGCTGGAATTACAGGCGTGAGCCACTGCGCCTGGCCTCACCTATGATCTTGACTTGATGTAAGGTAAGCATTTCCAAAACCTAACGGACTGATCAATTCCTGTGTTCCCTGAACAAGGCTTTCAGATGCTGGCGGTGCCCCCACACCCCTTGTCTCCTCCTGGAGGTGTCTGGCAGGAGCAGGAAGGTGCACCACCATGCAAGCTGCCAGCACTGTGTGCCACTGGAAAACCCAGGGAAGCGGCATGTTGGGGACACTGCAGACATTTTCTTCTAAAAATTACATGGCTGGACTTGTTTCCGGCACAGTGGCATAGGGACACACTGTCGTGCTGCTGGGAAGGTGCCCAGCGTCCCCACAGTGGTCAGCTGGGTCCAGAGTCCTGTAATGCGGTCTACACAGGAGAAGACGGACGTAAGCGATATTTTGAGGACAACGTGCTTATCCCAGCTGCCCAGAGGAATGTCCACATCACTGTAATAGACTCTGTAAATTCATGTAGGGCAGTGTTCCTACGACGCGCCAGGACCGTGAGCAGAAGAGTGTCCTGCCAGATAAGTGAGTTCGCCTGCTAAATGTGGCTGTGTAGCATTTTCCATGGAGACTCTGCCAAAAAGGACAACTTTCTTCTGGCACAATCTGTAGTGGGTTGTTCTGTCACTAACAGGCCAGAGGTTTACTGGCTTCTGGAGAGCAAGACGCAACCCCACGTCAACAAGAGGAGGAGTACGTGCATGTTTCTGTCTAGAGCCAAGACCCATTAACCCAGGTGGCAGAGGTCCCAGAACCACATCCAACACAATGCCATTCAAGACTTCCCACAGCCCGTCTCCTTCCACCTGTTCCTGACAAGCTGTGAGCCCAAAAGCACCCAGAGTCTGTGCTTGTCACATTCAGAGATTACCCAAAGAACACAGACAAGACAGACTGAGACAAACTGCTGGTACTCAGGTCTTCCTGTCCTGGCTTTTGGGCACAGGTCTGCCTGTCTTCATAAAAAATACACACAGGCCCTAATTGATATGGTCAGTGAGCACTAAATCTCCATTTATCACAAGGCAGTAGCGAGGTACCCAGGACAAGACAAAGGGCAGGCCCTCAGCCTGATGGAACCGGGACCGGCAGACCCAAGGGCGCAGCAAGTGCCGCTGCGGGGGCCTAGATGGCCTCTGGGAGGGTGGAAACCAAGTCTCAGAGGCCGGGCAGCCAGGAGGGGCCAGACTGAGGGCTAAGCACCAGGTATGCCACCCCTGCCTGGGCGACAAGGCCCTGGGCGGCCGATCCAAGTTGCTGTGGGGATGCCCCGGTGCAGAGCAGGGCTGCGCAAGGTCCTGAGTGTGAATGCCCAGGGGGCCTGGTGCCAGACACAGCAAAGGCAAAAACAAACAGCACTTTCCTTTGCAGCTTCCTGGGAGTTGACGTGTGGGCCCCACGTGTTCAAAATGAAAGCCAGTGACCTGAGTGCTTCCAAGAGAGACCACGACAACAACGTTGGCCGTTATTTTTCCAGCTCCAGTTCTCACCTCTGTGCTTAAAACTGCAACCAAAAAAGCTCAAAGGCTCTTCCTTCTTGTGTGCCCTGTTCCCACACTGACCTTGGAGGGTCAGAGAGAGAGGGGTCCCATCCTTGCTTCTCCTGGCCTCTGGCTCCTGAGGGCTCTGGAGGCTCCATCGGCTCTGCAGCTGCAAGGCTGTGCTTGGGGCTTGCTCTGGGCATTTTCTCTTTCATTTTGAAGAACAAAGGTAGGAAACACAATTAGAGGGTGGGCTTTGCTGTCTTTTTCCCAACTTTACCATTTCAAGTCACTGGCGCCAGGCGATCCTGACAGCCTGCCTGGAGGAGGTGGCAAGGGGGCCCGGGCAACAGGAAAGGAGTGACTCCTCAAGGGCTCCTGGACACGTGTCCTCAAGAAGCAGCTTGTGAAGAGAAATGCCTGTCTATGTGGTGCAAGTATCTTTCCACTTCCTGTAAGAACACTGCTGTAGCTCAGTCCTGACACAGCCTGTCTGGGAAGCAGTGTTGGCTCATGGCCAAGCGAGCCTTCTACCCTGGGGTCCAGCACAGGCCTGTCCTGGGAACATGAGCAGCATGGACAACGGGGTACAACGGGGCGAGAGAGCCAACCGCGGACAACAGGAAGGGCGTGAGTGAGGGCCAACGCACTTCCTTCTTGAATAGATTAAGTACGCAATGAAGCATATTCACCCAGCGTAATTTATCTTCATAAGAACACACATTTTCTAGTTAAATAATCTATTTATCTAATAATTGTGTTTCAAAGATTTTCAACAGGGCTTGAAAGGATGAATCCATTATTCCCTAGTTATCTCATTTTTGTTTTTATGGTTTCTGATCCTTTAATTTAGGAAGCCAGAAAGACAAAAGCAGTCAAAAACCACATTTTGTTGATATTCAAATTAATTAATGTTTATAATATAGAGTTTCTTAGTTTATATTGTTACAAATCATCTAGGTACAACTTTTATTTGAAAACTCTAAATTCCTCTTGTGCACCTTAAAAAAGATCAACGTGAAGTGAAAAACAACTATTTCCCTTTTAAGGTAAAAAGTATATGGGCAACTTCAGCTTTTCCATGCTCAACAGTCAACCGTATTAAGAGAATATTGTATATTCTTTCATTCGTACGACATGCAACAACAATAGGAATTATAATAATTTTTTCCAAAAGAGATTCGAAATAAGGTATTTCCTTGATTACAAATTTGATGTACAATGTCAGAAATTCTGAAAAACTTGGAAAATCAAGAAAATAATATTTTGCTAAACCAAGACAAGTACTGTTAACAATTATTTAATGGTATTTAGTATGTATTTAGTTCCAGGGTACTCCTAAAGCATTAACAAACATGGGCTATAGTCATATTCCCACTTTCAATCTCCCCCATATGAAGTCTTTTTTCCTGTCATTACAAGTTTTTAAGCATCACTTTTCATGGCTATAAAATACAAAGGTACACCATGTGGTTCACTATACAGTGTAACAACATGCTCACCCACCCCCAAGTATGAATTTAGATAAAGGTATTACAATACCAGAAAATTGGGAAATAAGAGCTTATCTGCAAAGATGTCCACCTTTCCTCCCACCCAGCATTTTACCTTCTGTGTCATCCCCGCTGGAGGCGTTCTCGGGGCTCCCACAGCTGCTGGGCTCCGGCCAACAGGGGACGTAGCCCTCAGGAGGCCCGCTGGCGGTGTAGAGCCGTCGGGCAGTCGAGGTCTCAGAGCCAGTGTCTGCAACACAGGAGGAAAATAACAGGAACTGGTAAATATCACAAAATGCAGTCATTTATTTGCCTTGATTACATCGGCATTGTTTCTCTAAATTCATTCAAGACATGAAATCAAAGAGCTCAGTAAAACCTAACCACTGTCATAAATACTGATTTTAATATGTCAAGTATTGTGCCAGAAAAGCAAGTCAGCTACACACCCAGCCAAGAAAAAGGAACTGCCCATGATTATTTGAATTCACATTAAATTACTTATTATGCAAACTTCTGGGTTTTTGTAACACAATACAAAAACATAACTAATTCATGAGTATAAAGCAGCAAAATATAAACAGTTTGCATGACACACCCTTTATCATCACACCAGGAGTCCCTGGGGATTTCAGTGCACAGACTTCTGGGTCTTTTTCTCCACACGTGCTAACAACATGTGTACACTGTGGCTGTGTGCACACACAGCCACACACACAACAGACACACATGCAGACACACAAACATCCACAAAACACACAGAGACACACGCAGATACAAACAGACACAGAGACACCATGCACAGCCACAGACCACACACACAGGGACAACAAACACACACAGACACAGACATGTAGAGAGACACACAGAGAGATACACAAATACACAAGCACACACAGACATACATCTTCAGGAGATCGTGTCACATACTTTATTATTATACACATATAAGTTATACGTTTGTATCTTACATGTAAAATATAATTGAGTGAATACAGTGTGTTAAAATGACATATTGTAACTTAAATCTGCATACTTTTAATGGCCACATCATATCCCATGCGATGGAATTATAACCAGGACTTAACCACTTTCCTCAATGGCCATGTGGAGCTCACCAGAGGTCGTCGCCACTGCAGACGGCTGCTGGAACCTCCCTGCTGTGTGCCCCTCTACCAGAGGTCTCACCACCGTGGACGGCGGCTGGGACCTCCCCTGCTGTGTGCCCCTCTACCAGAGTTCATCACCACCGTGGACGGCGGCTGGGACCTCCCCGCTGTGTGCCCCTCTGCGCACGGGACCTCCCCTGCTGTGTGCCCCTCTACCAGAGGTCATCACCACCGTGGACGGCTGCTGGAACCTTCCCTGCTGTGTGCCCCTCTACCAGAGGTCATCACCACCGTGGACGGCGGCTGGGACCTCCCTGCTGTGTGCCCCTCTACCAGAGGTCATCACCACCGTGGACGGCGGCTGGGACCTCCCTGCTGTGTGCCCCTCTGCGCAAGGGACCTTCCCTGCTGTGTGCCCCTCTACCAGAGGTCATCACCACCGTGGATGGCGGCTGGGACGTCCCCTGCTGCATGCCCCTCTGCGCACGGCTGTTTGGTTCCTGCACAGGGATCTGCTGGTTTAGGGGGCAGGTGCTTTTGCCCGCTTTTCATGCACACTGTCTGGAAGGTAGCAGGGCCACTTCCTCTCAAACTGTCCGACACTGGGCAGCCTCTGTCAGTTGAGTCTTCCTTTTTTCATGCAGAATATGGCAGTGATGCTCTTGCACGTGACAAACACAAGTGGACATCCCAGCTGGGCTTTTACCAAATGATGTGCATTTGATTTTGAAAACAACAATGACAGGTATTGAGCAAAATCACTACCACACAGAACAGAATGTAGCTGTAAAAACCTTGAAGCCTTTTCAGGTTCCACTGTAGTCAACACACTTTGCTCTCTCAAGGGTAGGGTGCCGGAATCCTAGTTCTTAAGCGAATCTGATTCACCGCAGCTGATTAATTACTATGTCATTCCCTGCCGGAGCCAAGGGCAGATGGAGATGGCTTCTAAGTACACTGTCCCCTATTGGGTAAATCAACATTTGATCATTTTTCACAGAATATTTTTGGAAGCTTTTAATCAGCTAAATCTTTCTTAGTAAGAAAGTTAAACAGAACTTAGAGATGTCATTGTTCACTTAATCATTAGGATGGACACGGGAGGGATCAGGGAACACTCAGTGACTCATGCAGAGCAAACAAGGATGCAGCTAAGAGGACGGGTCCAAAACGCACCGCGCCAGGGAGACAGTTCCGGTCTGTGGGGTGACCGCGGGCCGGGGCTGCACCTCTAAGCCGCAAGTGGCACCTCCTGCGACAGTCACAGGCACCAGGCAGACAGGAGCACCATGAGGGGCCTCACGGCTTGCTCGTCTGTGAATCACGGTGACCATGTAACCCATAATACCTTCTGGTTCTAACTTTTTATATTCTTTTGGGTAATGTATGGTTTACTGTGAGGACACTTAACGCCTTGCACAAGTTGAACGTTACATGTCTTGATCAGGTGCAAGGAAGAGACTGGTTACACTTTATGGGGTGGGCGGCAGCGAGAGTTCCCCGTCCCATCATCTCCTCCGCCGGACGCACAGAGAATGCAGCGTCTGTGAGCACAGCTGCCCTGGACCTGGCATCTAAGAGTCAGGGTCAGAGAGGGGCAGTCAGAAACCCACCTCCCTGCTGGACAAGTCATAAGCACCAGCATCCCTCGGGAAAGGCAGAGGAGCGTGGTGGCTCGGAGCCCTAGGGTGATAGGCGGTTGGCTGCCCTGTGGGTTTCACCAGTGTCACCTCTTCGCAGGTGTCATTGAACCTGGCTCCTTTCTCCCCGTCAGGTTCCCCTCGGCTCCTCTGGGCTGCTCCTGGCAGCAGACAGCTATGGAGGGGCTCACAGCCAGCCCCTGGCCCACTTCAGGTGAGCACTGGGTACCACCCAGCCCTGTGCGGAAGGGACCCTCATCCGTTCCCTCCTGGCTCTCCCACCATCTTTCAAAGCTCCGCCTCCCTCTCCCCACAGCCCTTGCCCTTGCTTCACCAGGAAAATAAAGAAATCAGAGAAGACTGCCACAGGTACCTGCCCACCATGACGGCTGTGAGCAAAACCTGCATCTGACACAGATCCTTACGCCGCTCACCTGGCAGAGGCCAGCCATCCCTGCCTCTGAGAGAGCACAGCAGCTCCCGCCTCCCTCCCTCTCCTCTCCTTCCTCCCCATCAGCCTGCGCTCGCTCCTCACCCTCCACTCCTCTCCTTCCTCCCCATCAGCCTGCGCTCGCTCCTCACCCTCCCTCCCTCTCCTTCCTCCCCATCAGCCTGCGCTCGCTCCTCTCACCCTCCCTCCCTCTCCTTCCTCCCCATCAGCCTGCGCTCGCTCCTCTCACCCTCCCTCCCTCTCCTTCCTCCCCATCAGCCTGCGCTCGCTCCTCACCCTCCACTCCTCTCCTTCCTCCCCATCAGCCTGCGCTCGCTCCTCACCCTCCCTCCCTCTCCTTCCTCCCCATCAGCCTGCGCTCGCTCCTCTCACCCTCCCTCTCCTTCCTCCCCATCAGCCTGCACTCGCTCCTCTTACCCTCCCTCTCTTTCCTCCCCATCAGCCTGCACTCGCTTCTCTCACCCTCCACTCCTTCCTCCCCATCAGCCTGCACCTGTGCTTGCTCCTCTTACCCTCCACTCCGCTCCTTCCTTTTGGAGCCCTCGGTGGGTATCTCCTATCCTCACGGTGACTTCCCTCCCAGGAGGCAGCTGGCCTTACCACTTGCTGCATGTGCTAGCAGGGCTCTCTGTGTATACACAGATGGACACATATTCTTCTTTCCTCTGCCTTTGAAATGAATCCAGCAGCGAACTCTCGTGGCCTCTTGCTTTTCACCCATGGCCTGTCTTGGTGCTGAGGCTCCCGTCCATCCTGACAGCTGCAAATGGCCCCAGGGGACAAGGCGGACATCACTCACTCTCCAGCCTCCTGCCAGCGCAGGCACAGGCTTGGCCTTGTCTCTTCTCTGAACAGCGATGGAGAAGCCGGTGCAACACCGACCCCACGAGCAACTGAATCGGCAGGAAAAAGTGCTAGAGGCAAAACCAGGGCCCACGATGCAACTCCGTCATCCTGCTGCATGCCCACACCTCAGCGGTGCTGCCAGGTTGCCCAGAAAGAAGCTTGGCTCAGACTCCCAGTGACAGGCCTGCAGGTCCTCAGCCCCAGGCGACCCCTCCTCCTGCCTCCCTGTCAAATCGTCCCCTCACCTGGCACGGAGCTGGAGGCCTGAGGGTGGGTGAGGGGTCAGGGCAGGTTCTACCAGCTCTTTGCCATTTTGGTCTCCCTGCCTCTGCCCACCCCGCACAGTCCTTGTGGAACCACACAGCCCCCGCCCCCCGCCCCCTCAGCCACCCACACAGGCGCCCCTCTCAGGAGGGGAGGGACTTCAGCTGTCAGCACAGCAGGTTTTCCCTGAGCAGATTCGGGACACGCAGCAGCAGCACGTGGGTCTGAGAGACAGAGCAGAGTGGGTGATAGGTGTGGAGTGACCTGGGCTTGAGCCCCTGGGAGAGGCCATCCCTGAGACGAGGAGTGTAGGGACCAGGAGCTTTGTTGTGGGGAATGAGGCAGCTGCCTGATGGGCTACAAGGGACAAAAATCCCTGCGTTTGGGGCTGGGCCCAGGTTGGAGAGCTCACGAGGGCCACAGACGTGTACCTGTGACATGGAGCCCTCGGACCTGGGAGTGGGTGTAGACAGGAGGAGGTGGAGGCATGAGCTCTGCCCCCGCCGCCTGCCCCCGTGCAGGGGTTGTGGATCTGAGTCAATTTAACATGCAGCCAAAGACAGAACACTTTAATATTTTAATGCGTCCTGTAAACTACCCTCCAGAAAGGCCATCCTAAATCATATTCCTTTTTTTTTTTTTTTTTTTTTGAGATGGAGTCTCACTCTGTCACCCAGGCTGGAATGCAGCGGCTCGATCTCCGCTCACTGCAACTTCTGCCTCCCAGGTTCCGGCGATTCTCATTCCTCAGTCTCCCAAGTACCTGGGACTACAGGTGTGCACCACCAAGCCCAGATAATTTTTGTACTTTTAGTAGAGACGGGGTTTCACCATGTTACCCAAGGTCGTCTTGAACTCCTGACCTCAAGTGATCCTCCTGCCTCGGCCTCCTAAAGTGCTGGGATTACAGGTGAGAGCCACCGTGCCCGGCCCTGAATTACATTCCTGCCAGCAATTTATGAGTATTCATTTTCCTCAATTCTCAATGATAAGGTGGTCATTGAAAAATTACACACTTCTGAAAAACATTTTTAAAAAATTCTTTTAGAGACAGGGTCTCACTCTGTTGCACAGGTTAGAACGCAATGATGCGATCATGGCTCACTGTCTCGAGCTCCTGGGCTCAAGCAATCCTCCCTCCTTGGCCTCCTAAAGTGCTAGGATTACAGGCGTGAGTCACTGTGTTTGGCCTGAAAAGTCTTTTGTCCATTTTGCTGGAAAAAGTGCTGGGGGCAAAACCAGGGCCCACGGTGCACCTCCGTCCTCCTCAGGTAGGATGCCACAAAGTAGCATCCTATGGTTGTCTCTGTGAGTTTTTTTTTTTTTTTTTTTAACCAGGGAGGCTCTCCAGGATCATCCTGCAGGTGAACTGCAAGTGCCAAGCACAACTGCTGTGCGTGCTCCAAAGTCTCGGCTCAGCTGTGGCGGGAGGCTCAGTGGAGTCCAGGAGCTCAGGGCCGTGGGTGCCAGGACCATGCCTGAAAAGAGCACCGCACTCCGGCCTGCGCAACACAGGGAAACCCTGTCTCAAAAAACCCCCCAAACCCACTAAATATCAGCTCAGAAACTCCCCGCGCATTTGGCTCCATTCTACAATATGGTCACAGTTACCCTGATACGAGATGTGTAAGGCTGGTTATCATCAGGAACGAAAGAAAAAGGTATTTCCCACCTGCATGGATAACTGGCAAAATGCTACCGCGGGGAGCGCCAGCCCCACCAGAGGGCTGGACAGAAGAGTGGACGCCACACCCGATTGCTGTCCCGGCGGCCTTCTTCTCTCCTGGTACCACGACATTTCAAGTAATTAGATCTGTATCAATGCGAGGCCACAATCACAGCAACTTCAAGTGAAATCAGTGTAAAATCCAAGGACAAGCACGAGCACAACAATGCTGCCTGGTATCTCCGCTGGGCGCCGCACCCAGACCCTCCCCATCCCTCAGAGTGATGGCGACTCACAAAAGCAGGCGTTTCAGAGAAGGAGGACGGCTTCATTTCCCTCCTACTTTCATCATATTTAAACAAGCTCCAGCATCCAAGATCTCAACACGCGTGTGAAAGCACACACACGAGCACGTACACACAGACCCGCACACGTGCACAGACTCACACAGGCGCACAGACCCGCACACGTGCACAGACTCACACAGGCGCACAGACACGCACACGTGCACAGATCCGCACACGCGCACAGACCCGCACAGCGCACAGACCCGCACACGCGCACAGATCCGCACACGCGCACAGATCCGCACAGGCGCACAGACCCGCACACGCGCACAGACGCGCACAGGCGCACAGGCCCGCACACGCGCACAGGCCCGCACAGGCACACAGACCCGCACACATGCACAACGCCTGACAGCTCCAGTCAGTCCTCACTATCCAGCTTCCAAGCTACAACTCATCACAGCTGTTTTATGTGCAGTAAAATGTCCCACTGCCTTGTGGCTGCTCGGAAAAGGTGCTCAGCGGTGGAGGTCCTGCCCCATCGGATGGCCTCCTCCATGCAAATGTGGTTTGCTGTCTTTCACAGACTCTTAATCAGCTATTCAGAGTCTTGGGAAAATATTCCTTTATCAGAGGCTTCCAGATGGCAGATAAGAGGAAAAACTCTCCTGAAAAATACTTAACAATGCCAGATAAAACACAGCAAACCTACCTTCAATGCACAGCCCAGCTCTCAAGACAAAGGCAATCTGGCCCAAAAATGACAGAGGAAAAGCAGCCGAGAGGAAGTGCAGGTGCCAACCACGCTGCGTGCAGCATCACGGAAAATGTGAATTGTCCCCAAATCATCCACCAGTGACACAAATGCAAACACATTTTCAAGATTTTTTTTGCTGCAACTTGACCTGATTTTAAAACACACATGGAAAAGCCAAGGGCCAAGAAGAACAGAGCAAGGGCTGGAGAAGAACCAGGTGGACGGGTCTGCCCCGCCAGACGGGAGCACACCGTACCCACGGGTCTGCCCCGCCGGACGGGAGCACGCCGTACCTACGGGTCTGCTCCGCCAGACGGGAGCACGCCGTACCCACGGGTGTGCCCTGCTGGATGGGAACACGCCGTAGGATGGGAGCATGCTGTACCCCAGAGCAGCTGGGAGGCTGAGCCACAGACGCAGGCCCAGGACAGAGCCGCTGCCACAGGGAATGGCCCAGGACAGAGCCGCTGCCACAGGGACTGGCCCAGCACAGAGGGCTGAGGAAACTGCAGCGTCAGGTGAGCAACAGAGTCGGACCACCACCTCACAGCAGACAACAGCTGCAAGGGCAAACACTGTCTATGATACGTGTATTTTTTTGCAAAAAAGCGTAAAATATCTTTGTTATTGAGGTAGACTTTAGATAAAGATTTCTTAAACAAAACACAAAAACTATGAAATTAAAGATGATGTCACATTATATCAACTTCTAAACAATGGAATACACTGACGTTTTTAAAAATGAAAAGGCAGCCAGGCGCGGTTGCTCACGCATGTAATCCCAGCACTTTGGGAGGCTGAGGCAAGCAGATCAAGAGGTCAGGAGTTCGAGACCAGCCTGACCAACATGGTGAAACCTCGTCTCTACTAAAAATACAAAAATTAGCCAGGCATGGTGGCGGGCGCTACTCGGGAGACTGAGGCATGAGAATCGCTTGAACCCGGGAGGCGGAGCTTGCAGTGAGCCAAGATTGCACCACTGCACTCCAGCCTCGGCGACAGAGCGGGACTACATCTCAAAAAAAAAAAAAAAGAAAAGGCAATCCACTGAGAGAAGGTGTTTGCTGGGCTTTGAAGCATCTAAAGAACCCCGGAAATTGGTAAGACAAGCTTCGCAGAAACACGGGCAAAGGCAGATGGCCAGGAGGCGTGAAAGGCTGTCCAGTTTTGTTAGCTGGGTAGCGTGCATTGAATAAGAAACAGAAACCTCACACTCAATTAGCGAGACTGCAAACACTCTGTATTAACCGGGGCCTGGAGAAACAAGAACGCCGGCGAGTCAAGTGAGCACACAGTGGCACAGCTCCTTTAAAGACACGCTGGGAATCTGTCCCTACGTTGAAATGTACAACCAGCACCTCTCTAGGCATACACCCCAGGGAAACTCCCTGAGTGCAGACACACAAAGACAGCAGAGAAAGATGCCAGAAAACACAGGAGCAGGCACCTCCCACCTCCAGCCAAGACGGAAAAGTCTTGAACAGACACTTAGAAGAAGAAATACAAGCAGACAATAAGCACAATCAAAAGCTAAACATGAAAGAGGCCGACAGTGCACCACGTGCTGCAGGATTCACTCTCACCACACTCAGCACCAGGTTCCGTGACAGGCGAAGGTCGCAGCTCGGCAGGAGGGTTTGCATCTTGTGTGGGAGCGACACTGGTGCCCGCAGCTAACTGCCAAGACCTGCCAAAGTGGACCCTTTCGGCCAGCACAGCCTTGGTGATGGATGCAGAGGGGCAGGGCGGAAGCCAGAAGGCAGGAGCGAGAGCTGGACGCCCCGGGAACCAGATGGAAGCCTGTCTCAGTCCTTGCTGCTGAGGGTAGCAGTGGGTGTCCTACCCAGGACAGGTACCCCGCAGGCCTGGGGTTAGCTGAAGGAGGGCCCAAGAAGCTGCAGAGAGCCGGAGGCCCAGAACTGCCCACACCACCCAGGCAGGCAGCAAGTCTGCAACAATGCACATGAGCTGCGTGAGCTTTCACCTCCAGGAGCTGGAAACTAAAAGGGCTTACGTCCACCTTCCGAATTTCAGGCAGAAGGGCCTCACGTGGCCCCCTGTAACCAGGAGCATTCGGGGAGGGAACTGTGGGAACTGCAGTTCAGCACAGCCAAATAGACAGAAATGAACCCATCCTATCTGTTAATGGCACGTCAGTAAGATACAGATGAAGGTGCAGGACAGACCAAGTGCACACACCCCATCCTCCTCCTAAGGCCCCACCAAAATGAGAATAAGTGGGTTTGCAACACACAGAGGACAAATGAAGGACAGATGAAAAAATACAGTGTTGGAAAGTGAAAAGTAGACGGGATGCTCAATCCTAGAACGGCAGCCGAGACACAGCAGACACAAGATCTGCTCCAGAGGGGCTGCCAAGGAGCCTGGAAGTGGGGAGAAAAAGGGGTGCAGGCAGGCTGTGGAAGCCTCCCCACCACCCGTGGGAGACCGGGACTCACTCTCTGCAAAGGCCAGGCCTGGCCCCTAGGAGCCCCAGGCACCATAACTGAAGGCAAAGACTCCATAAGATAAACAGGGAGGGAGAGCCTGTCCATAGAGAGTGTGGGAGACCCTTCTTCTCCTCCTTCCCGCTCCAACTCTGAGATGCAGTGACAAAAACGAAGGGTGCAGCCGGAAGGGTGGAAGATGAAATTTGAGAAAATCTCCCAGAAAGTGGCCTCAAATCACTAAACCATAAAAAATCCGGGAGAAGATGTAGGAAAAAGGGGATCTATTGGGAGACTCAATGTCTGAATGACAGGAATTCTGTAAACCGAAGATTGAAAGCAAAGAGGGGGAAATGATCAAGGAAACAAGAGAGTGGCACATGTTCCCAGACTACGGAGGCCACGACAGATGAAAACAGACCACGCTCAAGACCTCAGCATCAGGCTGCACCCACATGAAGGCCAGAAGCAGAACCTCAAACTGTCCTAAGGGAGGAAAACTGCTAATAGCCAAAGGAATCGAGAATGATGGCAACTGCCTTCTCACAGCGACACTGGATGTTAAAGTCTTACAGTGTGAGAGACAATTATTAGCCCAGAATCCTGCACCCCAAAAACTTTTAAGTACAAGAATTAAGGTATACTTGACCTTCAAGATCTCTAAAATATTTATCTCCCAAAAACCATTGTTCAGGAAGTTACTAAGGAACGCGTTTCAAAAAATGGAAGCAAACCCAAGAAATGAAAAGACTGAGGCCCAGTACAGCAAAGGAAGCCCCCGGCAGAGGCGAGACTGGGAGTTACGGCAAGGACTTGGGGGCGGCCCATGCTGGGGGCGGAACAGTCTGGAAGAGGCCACGAAAGATGAAGCTCATTGAGCCCTGAATGTGTCTGACCATAGAACAAAGACAGGCAGGTGAGGGGAGAAATTAGTACTATTAAGTATTTAGAAGAAAATGTAAAAATCCAAGAAAACTATTAACTCTACTAAAGCTCTGCTCACTCTACTAAAGGTTTCACAAAACAGAATAATCGTGTGTTATGTGACTCAGCAAGAAACTGTGTTTACGGAGACATAAACATGTAAACAATACTGATATACAAACATTTTGAAAAAAATCATATTGGAAGGACAGGGGTTGTAAAAAATGTGCATCCATGGTGGGGGAAGGTGCTAAAAAAAACCAAAATCCTTAGTTTCCAAAGTCAATACATAAGATTTAATCCCTTCCCTCCCTGCCAAAAAAGAAAGAAAAAGAAGAAGAAAACAGGAAGCAACAGTGTAAGTGCGTGACTCTGAAAGGGGGGGTGGTTTTACCCAGGAGCAGCCACTGCGGAGCTGGAGGGTGTGTGACTGGAGTGATGGGCAGAACATTGCTGTTTTTAATAATAATTCCTGAGAATTATTTGAATCTAAAATACATGCAACACATAACTGACAAATTAAAAAAAAAGTTCAATATGGGCTCTTCAGTGAAAAAAGTTTACCAAAATGCACATACACCGGTTATTTTGGTTGTTGACAAATCAGTCTTATCTTTGGGACAAATGGAATTATCAACACTCTTCTAGAACCAAAGAAACAGATCGTGTGAAGTGAACAAATATCAATCAATTGGCTAAATCACTGCCATAATTACCATGCTTTGACCTAACCGTACAAGAACATTTTCCTCCGTCTCATGTCCAAGGACGGATGTGGGCACTGTTCCTCATCCGGCTGCCTCCTGTCCCTCACAGAGCGCCACTCGGCCCAGCCCTGATATCCAGCAGGACTCCTCCTGGACGTGCATCTCAACGGACACTGCGCGATGGCCAGTGCAGAAGTGACCCACGGTTCTTACGTTTTTTATTGTGATTTCATCATTTTGCCCCTGGCCAAGACTTCTCTTTTTCCAGATGCAAGTAAATTATAACATTTTTCCTTTAACATTTCCAAGGCACAGCACTTCAAAAATATGTTGTTCTTTCATGATTAAAAAAAAAATCAATAAACTGGGCATAGAAGGGAACTTCTTCAACATGATAAAGGCCACGTATGAAACCCACAGCTAACATCATACAGGATGGTGAAAACAGGGATGCTTTCTCCTCAAGATCAGGAATGAGACCAGGATTCCCACTCACGGCACTTTTTGTCAACATCGTATTAGAACTTCTAGCCAGGGCAATTAGTCAACAACAACAAAAAAGGAAGCAAAGGGCATCCAGACTGGACAGGGAAAAGTACAACTATCTTTACTCACAAAGGAAAAAGTAAAACTACCTGAAATCACAGATGACAGCATCTTGCACAGTGATGTACCACAAAAGACGCTGGTGAAAGGCTGGCCGCATGGGGGACGGTGGAGCCTTAAGATAACGCGGACCCTGAAGATGGTAACACTGCACTTTCACCGTACGTTTTTAATGTTTGGATGCTGAAAGGCTGGCTGCATATAGGACGGCGGACCCTGAAGATGATAACGCTGTATTTTCACCGTACCTTTTTAATGTTTGGGTGGTGAAAGGCTGGCTGCATATGGGACAGCGGACCCTGAAGATGATAATGCTGCACTTTCACCGTAACTTTTTAATGTTTGGACGGTGAAAGGCTGGCTGCATATAGGATGGCGGACCCTGAAGATGATAACACTGTATTTTCACCGCACCTTCTTAATGTTTGGATGCATGAACACTCACCATGGTGTTACAGCTGCCACCGTGTTCAGCACAGGCATGTACTGACTGGGCGAGCAGCCTGGGAGCAACAGGCTGTGCCACACAGCCCAGGCCTGCAGCTGGATCCACTGTCCAGTGTGTGTAAGCGCACTTTGCTCACACAGCAATGGACTCCTTTGGAATGTATTACCGTTGTTAAGTGATGTGTGACTGTACATAGAAAATCTAAGGAATCCACAACAAAAATGTAAGAGCTAATAAACTAGTTAGGCAAAACCACAGGATACAAGGTCAATACACAAAATCCCTTGCATTTTCACACACAAACACTGAACATTCCCAAAAGAAAACAAACAAAAAAGAAAGCAATTCCACTTACAATAGCACCAAAAAGAATAAAATACTTTGGAATACACTTTTTAAAAAACGGTAAAACTTTTCTACGTCCTGTAAGTACTGGAAGGAAAAATATAAAAAAAGATAAGGCCAGGCGCAGTGGCTCACGCCTGTAATCCCAGCACTTTGGAAGGCTGAGGTGGGTGGATCACCTGAGGTCGGGAGTTCGAGACCAGCCTGACGAACATGGAGAAACCCCATCTCTACTAAAAAAATACAAAAAAAATTAGTCGGACATGGTGGCACACGCCTGTAATCCCAGCTACTCAGGCTGGAGAAATGCTTAAACCCAGGAGGCGGAGGTTGTGGTGAGCCAAGATCATGCCATTGTACTCTAGCCTGGGCAACAAGAGTGAAACTCCATCTCAAAAACAACAACAACAACAAAAAGATAAAACTGCAGTCTGAAAACTACAAAAGATGGTTGAAAGAAATTAAAAAGAACTTAAATAAATAAAAAGACATCCTAAAGCTAGGGACTGGACCATGTAATAGTGTTAAGAAGACAATACTGCCCAGTGTTCTACAAACTCATGCAATACCCATCAAAATTTCAAATGATTTTTTTTTGCAGAAATTGACATGCTGATCCTAACATTAATATGGAATTGCAAGAGACCCTGAGTCTTGAAAAAGAACAAAGTTGAGGGACCCACACTTCTCAATTCAAAACTTAGTACACAGCTACAGCAATCAAAACAAGATGGTGGATGGTACAGACATGGGATGGACATACATCAATGGAATAGAATTGAGAGTCCAGAAATAAACCCCACATCTGTGGCCAACTGATTTTTTTTCCTTCTTTTTTGTTTTGTTTTTTTTAGACAGAGTATCACTCTATCACCCAGGCTGGAGTGCAGTGATGGGATCTCGGCTCACTGCAACCTCTGCCTCCCGGGTTCAAGCGACTCTCCTGTGTCAGCCTCCCAAGTAGCTGGGACTACAGGTACCTGCCACCACGCCTGAATAATTTTTGTATTTTTAGTAGAGATGGGGTTTCACCACGTTGGCCAGGCTGGTCTCGAACTCCTGACCTCAAGTGATCCACCCACCTCAGCCTCCAAAGTGCTGGGACTACAGGTGTGAGCCACCGCACCTGGCTGCCAACTGATTTTCAGTGAGTGCTAAGACCACTTGGTGGGGAAATGATGTCTTCCACAACCGGTGTTAAGACAATTGGATATCCACATGCAAAGGAATGAAGCTGGAACTCTACCTCACACCATACACAACATCAGCTGAAAATGGATCAAGGACCTACACATAAGTGCTAAAACTATAAAACTCTTAGAAGAAAACCTAGGCATAAATCTTTGTGGCCTTTGATTAGGCAATGATGTCTTAAATATGATATAAAAAACACAGGCAACAAAAGAAAAAATAGATAAATTGGACTTTATCAAAATTAAAAACTTTGGGGCTTTAAAGGATACCATTAAGAAAGTGAAAAGATAACTCATGGTATGGAAGAAAATATTTGCAAATCAGGTATCTGATGAGGACTCAGTATGGAGGATGTACAACCAATTCCTACAACTCAGCAACAGAAAGACAATCCAATTAAAAGTGGGCAAAGGACGTAAGCAGATATTTCTCTAAAGAAGATACACAAATGGACAATACGCAGGGAAAGATGCTCAACATTCTCAGTCATCAGAAAAATGGAAAACCACAATGAGATACCACTTCACACCTCCTAGGGTGGCTATTATCTAAAAAAAAAATAGAAAATAAGTGTTAGTGAGCATGTAGAGAAACTAGAACCTTTGTACAATGCTGGTGGACATGTAATGTGGTTCAGCTGCTGTGGACAAGAGTCCGGCAGTTTCTGAAAAAGTTAAACATGGAGTTACCATTTGACCCTGCATTTCCACTCCTAAGTATAAACTCAAGAGAATCCAAAACATACGTCCACACCAGAACATGTGCATGGATTCTCATAGCAATGTTACTGACAATAGCTAAAAAGGAGAAACAACCAAACATTCATCAACTGATGAATGGAGAAACAAAATGTGGTCTATTCATACAATGGAATATTATTCAGCCTTAAAAAAGAAAGTTAGTTCTGACCCATGCTACAACATGAATGAACCTTTAAAAAATTATGCTACATGAAAAAACCCAGACACAAAGGGTCATACGTTGCATAATTCCATTTATATGACATGTCCAGAACAGACAAATCTATAAAGAAAACAGATTAGTGGTTTCCAGAGGCTAGAGGGAGTGGGGAATGGGGGCTGAGTGGTTACGGGATAATGAGGTTTTTTTTTGTTTTTTTTGTTTTTTTTTCTGAGACAGGGTCTCACTGCATTGCCTAGGCTGGAGTGCAGTGGCACAGTCTTGGCTCACTGAAGTCTTGTCTTCTCAGGCTCAAGTGACCCTCCCACCTCAGCCTCTTGAGTAGCTGCGATATAGGTGTACATCATCATACCTGGCTAATTTTTGTACTTTTTGCTAGAGATGGGTGACTCGCCATGTTGCCCAGGCTGGTCTCCAACTCCTAGGCTCAAGTGATCCACCCACCTCAGCCTCCCAAAGTGCTATGATAACAGGGTGAGCCACTTTGCCCGGCCAAGTGTTTCTTTTTGGTGTGGTAAGAATATTCTGGAATTAGATGGTGGTAATGGAATGGTTGTACAACAGTGTCAATATACTAAAAAGCAGTAAATTGTATACTTTGAATTGGTTGATTTGAAATGGTAAATTTTAGGTTACCTTTCTGGGGTGCAGCCTTATCTATCTCTGCCCTTGTGACACGACCTGATCATCACAAATTCCCTTTTAAGCCAGGGCCAAGTGGTTTTGGCTGCTTGTAATTGAAGGGTCTAAATTGTCCAAGCAACTGACCCAAGGACATCAGACTTGACAGAGTCTGAACCCTCCGAAATCACATGTGAGACCATGTCACCGAGGGAACCGAAGCAGGGGCAGCATCTGCACCCTCACCCTGGCGGGTTCAGCCCTCAAGGGCCATAGCCTGTTTCTCCGTGTGCCCACCAATCCTGATTCTGCATTGGCACCTCCACCTGGACACGGCTCCAACTGTTCAGCAAAAGGCTCGTGCGCCCAACCTTCTCATTCGCTCCCTGGAAAAATAATCTTTTACCCTTTGAGACTAGGTCAACTCACATCAGTATTTTGACTTTTAATTCAACATCTTCATATTAAACAGTATCTTACAGATGCCACTGAAACGAAGTGGCTGAATGCTGAAGCTTTGTGAAAAGACGTCACCCAAAGGATCACCAACAACTTCAAAGGCCAAGTGCTTTGTCAGACTCAAATGGACCCAGCCACTTAAAAGTGAAAAGCCAATCACTTTAGGCAAGAAAATATATATCTTCCAGAATGAAACTGGCCTGGAATTTACAGATATTATTTTTTCACTTAGGAATGATCCATCATCCATCCACGCATACAGCTTCAACTGCCCCACCGAATTTCATCTTCCTATCACCAGATATGTTACTGGTAAACAATCACCATTAAAACTTTAGGTAGGTTAGAACAAAGAAAATGTAAATCGACCTTAAAAATACAATTTTAAAAAAGATTAAAAATGTTGGTTCAGTAACATTCAGAGAAAAACAGGAAATGTTAGGGATGGCCTGCTTCTTGTAAGGCATAACAGTGCACATGCTCCCCATTATCATCACCGTCAGAGCCGTACATTCTTACAATCAATAAACCTACGCTGACACGCGTTGCCACCCTAGTCTGCAGTTTACATTGCGGTTCACTCTCGTACATCCTGTGAGTTGAAGCAAACGCAGAATGAGATGCGCCCACCATGACAGCATCGTACAGGGCAGTTTCACCGTCGTGCAAGTCCTCTGGGCTCCACCTGCTCCTCCCAGTCCTTGGCATCATACAGGGCAGTTTCACCGTCCTGCAAGTCCTCTGGGCTCCACCTGCTCCTCCCAGTCCTCGGCATCGTACGGGGAGGTTTCACCGTCCTGCAAGTCCCCTGGGCTCCACCTGCTCCTCCCAGTCCTCGGCAGTCACTGATCTTTTTGGGGTCTCCTCAGTTTTGCTTTTCCACAGTGTTACAGAGTTGGAATTGCAATGTGTAGCCTTTTCAGATTGGTTTCTTTCACTTACTAATAAGCATTTAAGGTCCCATCATGTCTTTTCATGGCTTGACAGTTCATTTCTTTTTAGCCCTGAATAATTTTCCGTTGTCTGGATGTACCACAATTTGCTTATTCATTCACTTACTGAAGGACATCTTCGTTGCTTCCAAGTTTTGGCAGTTATGAATAAAGCTGCTATAAACATCCATGTGCAGGTTTATTGACGTTTTCCATCTATTTGGATAAATGTCAAGGGGCATAACTGCTGGATCCTACAGGTAAGAGTATGTTCAGTTGTGTAAGAAACTACCAAACTGTCTTCCAAAGTGGCTGCCCTGTTTTGCATTCCCATCTGCAGTGATGAGAGTCCTTGTTCCTCCAGCATTTGGTGTTGTTAGTGTTCTGGATTTTGTCCATTCTAGTAGGTATGTGGTGGTGTCTCATTGTCTTAATTTGCGTTTCCCTGATAACATATGATGTGAAACATCTTTACATAGGATTATTTGCCATCTACATATTTTCCTTGGTGACGTCCACATCTTTGGCCCATTTTCTTATTAAGAATTCTTCAAACATTTTGAATAACAGTCCTTTGTCAGGTATGTCTTTTGAAAATATTTTCTCTAAGTCTGTGGCCTGTCTCTTCATTCTCTTGACAATGTCATTCGCAGAGCACAAGATTTTAATGATGTCCAGGTTATCAACTGGACATCTACTTATCAATTCTTTCTTTGATTGATCAAGCCTTTGGTGTTGTAGCTAAAAAGTCACTGCTGAACCCGAGGGCACCTAGATTGCCTCCCATGTAATCTTCTAACCGTTTATAGTTTTGCATTTTACACTCAGGTGTAAGATCTTTTTTTTTTTTTTTTTTGAGATGGAGTCTTGCTCTGTCACCCAGGCCAGACTGCAGTGGCAACATCTCAGCTCACTGCAACCTCTGCTCCTGGGTTCAAGCAATTCTTCTGCCTCAGCCTACCGAGTGGCTGGGACTACAGGCGCCCGCCACCACGACCAGCTGATTTTTTGTATTTTTATTAGAGACAGGGTTTCACCATGTTAGCCAGGATGGTGTCGATCTCCTGACCTCGTGATCCGCCCATCTTGGCCTCCCAAAGTGCTGGGATTATAGGTGTGATCCACCGTGCCCAGTCCAGATCCATTTTTAGTAAGATTTTTTTGTGAAAGGTTTAAGGTCTGTGTCTATATTTTTATGCATGTGTATGTCTAGTTGTGCCAGCCCCATTTGTTGAAAAGACCATTCACTGAATAGCCTTTGTTTGCTCCTGTATCAAAGATAAGTCAGTGGTATTCATGTGGGTCTATTTCTGTACGCTCTATTCTGTCCCATTAATCTATGTGTCTACTCTTTTGCCAAAAATATGCTGTCTTGATTACTGTAGATTTCTGGTAAGTAACTCTTGAAGTCATGCAATGCCAGTCCTTTATTTTGTTTTTCTCCTTTAATATTCTTTTGGCTATTCTCAGTCTTTTGCTTCTCCATCTAAACTTTAGAATCAGTTTATCAATATCCACAAAATAACTTGCTGGGATATTAATCAGGATTGTATTGAATGTGTATATCAAGTTAGGAAGAATGAGTATCTCTATAATATTGAGTCTTCCTATCCATGAACATGGAATATCTGTTCAATTTTTAGTCTTCTTTGATTTCTTTCATCAGAGTTCTATAGCTTCTTCATATTGATGTTGTACACATTTGTTAGATCTACACTAAAATATTTTATTATGGGGGGGGTGGTAATATAAATGATACAGTGGTTTTGTTTTGTTTTTGAGACGGAGTCTTGCTCTGTTGCCCAGGCTGGAGTGCAGTGACATGATCTCGGCTCACAGCAACCTCTGCCTCCAGGATTCAAGTGATTCTCCTGCCTCAGCCTCCCGAGTAGCTGGGATTACAGGTGTGCACCACCATGCCTGGCTAATTTTTTGTATTTTTAGTAGAGACAGGGTTTCTACTGTCTACTGTGTTAGCCAGGATGGTCTCAATCTCCTGACCTTGTGATCCGCCCACCTTGGCCTCCCAAAGTGCTGGGTGTTTTTAATTTCAAATTCCACTTGTTCTTTGCTGACATATAGGAAAGCAGTTGACTTCTGTGTATTAACTTTGTATCATACAACCCACTATAATCCTTTATTAGTTCCAGAAGTCTTTTTTGTTGCTTCTTTCAGATTTTCATTACCTGCTTTTTCTTTAAAAACTTTGTTATACTGATTGAAAAAGCAAGAAAATTTCTAACAGGCACAATGGACAGTGCATTAGCTTTCTAGGGCTGCCACTACAAAGCCCCACAGACTGGGCGAAGTCAACAACAGACATTTGTTCTCTCACAGCCTGGAAGGCTGGAAGGCCAAGGACATAGTCTCAGCAGGGCTGGCTTTGGACCTTGGCTTGCAGACGCCGTTCTCTCTCAGTTGTCACAGGGTCAAGCCTCTCTACGTATGTGTGTCCTGATCTCATCTTCTAATATGGACACCAGTAATATTGGATTAGGGTACACCCTGACGACTTCATTGACCCTTAATCAACTTTAGGACCCCATCTCCAAACACAGTCACATTCTGAAGTATGGGGGGTTAGGGCTTCTACATACAAATTTGCTGGTGGCAGCTGTGAGGCGGGGAGCGCAATTCAGCCTATAATAAGTATATTCTTTAAATGGCAAAAGTATGTGCAATAGCAGTCATTTACTCCTTAATTGGAACGTTATCCTACTACACTGGGAGCTTGTACCATTTGAAAACATTAAGCCATATGGGAAAAATGTAGAAAAGAACATGGAATACATGGATTTGTCCCATGGGAAAAGCATGCTTAGTGTAACCCCGTATCTAGGAGACGTGAAGGGAACTTTTTCCTTCTCACTTGTCTTCTATCCTTGACCAGAACGGTGTCTGTGGCACTCGTCACACAGCAGGTTAGACAGGCTTTCTGAGCCGGCCTGGAAATGGAATCACCACACAGAATATTACGTCTGTGGGAAGATGTGTTCGGAGTCAATGGAGATCTGACCTGTGGGGCTGGAAGGTGATTTGTGGGATGACGAGGACCTGCCTGCTGAGATCCTGGTGAGCGGCTCCATTATAAGGTGTGTGAAAACCAGAGACCACGCAGCTCTCAGGAACACAAATGCGTGGAGAACAAATGCCCAGTGAGAGACCACCACTATACAAACACCAACGAGACCCCCAGAAATGACACCCAGGAACCCACATCTGGCTTTATGGACTTACGTGTTTACTGGGGAACCGAATGGACCCGCCCACATGTGCTGCACCCAGGTGGTCTCTTCCCGCATCTCTCAGTGGGATGTGCTGCACCCAGGCGGCCTCTTCTGGCATCTCTCGGTGTTCTCATCCCACGTCTCTCAGTAGGATGTGCTGCACATAGGTGGTCTATTCCTGTGTCTCTCGGTGGGATGTGCTGCACAGAGGTGACCTCTTCCTGCATCTCTCGGTGGGATGTACTCCACCCAGGTGTTCTCTTCCCACGTCTCTCAGTTGGATGTGCTGCGCACAGCCGGTCTATTCTCGTGTCTCTCGGTGGGATGTCTTACACCCAGGTGGTCTATTCCCGTGTCTCTCGGTGGGATGTGCCGCACCCAGGTGGTCTATTCCCGTGTCTCTCAGTGGGATGTGTTACATCCAGGTGGTCTCTTCCCACATCTCTCAGTGGGATGTGCTGCACCCAGGTGGCCTCTTCCCGCATCTCTCAGTGGGATGTGGTCCACCCAAGTGGTCTCTTCTCGTGTCTCTCAGTAGGATGTGCCGCAGACAGGTGGTCTATTCCCGTGTCTCTCAGTGGGATGTGCTGCACCCAGGTGGTCTCTTCCCGTGTCTCTCAGCGGGGTCCTCTCACAGTCTCACAGGTGAGCGGAGTTGCACTGCAGGGACCAGAGCTGATGGGACTCTCATGGCAGATGATCCTGCAGCCACCAAGAGCTTAACATGGGGCTGTCATGGGACAGACGTCTGCCAAAGACCACGGGACAAGAACATCAGAAGCCTGTCCCTGAGTGGGCACAAGCCAACGGGGCCAAGGGGGCCACCACAGTGACTGGGGGCATGGTGTTATGGTGGGGAAGGCGCCTGTCTTCCTCAGAGGACAGGAAGGCTGGCCCAAGCCCCAGTTTCACTCCAATCGCCATCTTCAGAGCACACAAGTAAATGACCCCAAAAAGGCAGCACCCTGACCTGGCCTTGGCTGGGGAGTCCACAGGGACCTTGGCAGAGCTTGTGTGGAGAGCGATGCCTGCCCTGCCCACCTGCTGCAGGCCCTCTGCAGACCTGCAGACAGATGCCCGAGGCCCAAAAGACACATTCTCCAAGGCAAGTGATGACGACGGAGGTTAACTTCAGTTTCTGAGACCCACCCACATCTGCAGACAACCTCACCTGTCAAAGGCTGAGCATGTTTCTGGCTCACTTTCTCAGAGGTCACTTTCTTTGGTGGATTTTGGAAGGCCAGCGTCTGGGGTTCCCTCTTTCCTTGGCCACTTGGAACAGGAGGAAAAAGTCTCTGCAGCACCTTCTCCACAAACACTGTACAGACAACCGATTAAAAGAAAAGGAGGAAAAGGAATGAGTTATGCAGTTCATCTGAATCACACGTGACTTTTACTCTACACAAACACACACATCCTGAAAGCACCAACGGAGACCCAAGTCCCTGGTCCTCCCACGCTGGGCACTGCACACCAGGATCCCCCAGACTCTGCCCGCAGAGGAACCCTTGAGGCTGGCCCGAGGACCCCCCACCATCCTGCCATCAGCTGACCCTCTCTCCAGGGCATCACCCTGCATCCAGTAGGCTGTGCACTGCTGGCAGGTGCTGCCTCTGGCTCCAGGTCGCTCGGTTCCTCCCTGTGAGGTTCAGGCACATGCAGGTCATGACCCCTGTCAGTGGGGGCTGTGGTCCTGGGTGGACGGTGTCAGTGGCCCACAGTGCTTGGAGCCAGGTGAGTGAATGGAGCAGGTCTGGGGGGCCCTGAGGCAGGGCAGGCACCACCCCGCGCCCTCTGGGAACCCATGGTCTGCACTCTGTCCCTTAAACTGAACGTGTCAACAACTGCGAATGGGGAGAATTCCGTGCATCTGACGTGGTTTAACCACTAAACAGAGATTCTTTACTTTGCTTGTTTTAGTTTACGTTGTTTAAACTGTGGGACAAACGGTCATAATGAATAAATATTTCTGCCCTGATTTAAGTGTGGTTAATAAACAGGCATTGGTCTCAAAATAGCATAGTGGATAAGGTGTGGGGAAAAGTTAATGAAATGAATTCTTTTAACCTCATAAAATTTAGAAAAAAGATAGCTGCTTTAGAATAACCAAAAGTCGCACAGTGGAAATCAGCACTCCTGAAACAACTGCCTGGTGCCTTTAGGAACAGGGAGGCGGGGACTTGGCCTGACTAGAGGCGTGCAGGGATCTGTCATGGGCCCCCTGAGAGGAGACGCTGGGGGTGGCTTCTAGGCGAGGCAGGGAGGCTCCACGGCCCTACATGGGAACACTGTAGCTGAAGGCACAAATCCTTCCTAATTCTGGCCTCTGGGACAAACACGTGATAGAAATAACCCTCCTACAGGCCCCGCTGTTAAGAACACTATGTGGGTTTCCACACAATGCTCACCAGAGCTCCCCGTGCCCTCTGTGGATGGACCATGAAAACCCTGAGCACAGAGCTCAGTGGGAGTGAGGTGTAGTGTGGTCATGAACAAGGTGGCTGCTCACTCAGACTCTCCACCTCCGCGGCTCCCAGAGAGTGAGCACAAAGCCTGCTTTTGCTGGGAGGAAACGACCTCTGGTTAAGTGGAAAACCTGAACTGAAACGATGTGATCCCTGAGACCCCGGGCTCTTCACCAGGTCCTGGCAATGAGAGGATCCCCATACGCTATATTTTGAATATGATGCAGAAATGCACTAGCACAGGATACCTCAAAAGCTCCTGTTGGCTGTGGTGAGCGGGTCCCACCCCTACAGAAAGGCCTTGCCTCAAGCATACCTGCCTGGCGGAGACACCTTGGCTCTCAGGGAGCAACAGGTGGTCTGTGAAATGCTTTTAAAAATGTGCTGCAGTGCTCCCAGGTATGTTCAAAAGAAGGTTCCAAGACTTCAGATAAAAATCCAATGGTAACATTTCCTTCAAATGTCAAAGAAGAAAATGTCCTATGCCAGATGACCAAGCTGGTGATGAGCAGAGGAGATGGTAGGCAGATAAGATGCACTTTATCCAACATCTTCATAAACCAGAACAAATTCTAAGACAAAACCATAACCAGCCGCCCAATTCTGCAAACAAGGACAGGGGCGCTCAGAGCTAAAGCCTTGCTGGGCCTGGGGCAGCCAACGCGGACATGTGGCTGAAGTCGCCTCCCCAGGCACAGCTGCCTGCGAGTGTCTGGAGCCAGGAAAATGCTACGGAGAAATCCCAGGCGATGGTCAGAGCCAGGCAATGCTGCAGAACGCCTGAGGCTGGGCAGGCACAAGACAGTCCCAGGGAGGGGGGCAGGCCAGGGCAGGCCCTGACTAAACAGCCACCGCCAGGAGACGCTGGGCCCAAGCAAGCATCAGATGACAGAGTTTTCTGAAACAAGGCAGCTGATCCCAAAGAAAATGGCAGAACACACCAGGGTAAGGATCGGAGCGCACTGAGAAACGGCACAACACATCAGGGTTTGGATCAGAGCGCACTGAGAAACCGCACAACACACCAGGGTACAGATTGGAGTGCACTGACAAACCGCACAACACACCAGGGTACAGATCGGAGCGCACGGAGAAACCGCACAACGCACAACACACCAGGGTACAGATTGGAGTGCAATGACAAACTGCACAACACACCAGGGTATGGATCGGAGCGCACGGAGAAACCGCACAACACACCAGGGTACGGATTGGAGCGCACTGAGTCTGGCCCCAGGTCACAGTCTTTCAAGGCTTCCTGAGGCAGATTTGGGAGCTAAAAGCGACATAATAAGAATGTGCCTTAAAAAAAAAGAAAGGTAGGGAGCATTTTCACTGAATTCCATCCACTGCCTGAAATAAATTACATTTATAGCCTAATTAACAGTGGTTTTCCACCAACACTGTTAAATTTCATGTTTCAAATGAAAATATCTGATATAGGTGTACAGTACATTTCGAATCTTTATAAAAATTCTAAAATGGAAGTAGAAGGCGGGAACAATCTAAAGTCAGCTGGCTTTAAATTCAGAGTGACAGCTGACAGGGGTTTCTCAGGGATAACTGACAAGGCAGAGGCCACCCTGGGAGTCACAAGCTCCGCCTTCTGTAACACAGGCATTTCTCTCGGAAGAGATTTACGTGATCCCAGCCTCACCACCTGAAAGCCAGGAATCAATCTGCTGGCACAGCGTGCAGGGACCACAGAACCCCAAGGCCTCTGGGTCTTCAGCCTCTAGGATTTCTGCAATTCCCCTGCACGCCTGCTCAGGCGCCACACGAGCAGATTCGAGAGGGGTGGTTCCCAGAACCATGCAGACCCATGTGTTGTGCGGTTTGTCATTGCACTTCAATCTGTACTCTGGTGTGTTGTGCATTGTGCGGCTTCTCTGTGCGCTGCCATCTGTACCCTGGTGTGTTGTGCGGTTTGTCAGTGCACATGCCAATGCCCCAACACCCTCCTAAGGAGCTTCCCCATAGACCACCTAGGCAGGTCCTGGACTCACCTCCCACCGGGAGCCCAGGCCCTGGGGCCACTGCCTGGGCTGAGAGCCCGACCCTCGGGGCTTTGCCACACGAAAGCCCCAGGCCTGGCGAGGCTCAGGGAGGCCGTTTCAACCGTGAAAACTTGGGTTTCTGCCCCACCCCAGCCCTGGCTGTTTGAGCCGTCATCCAACAGCAGGCTCCCACATCGACCAGGCTCCGATCCTGCCCCATCCACCCTCCGTGCCCCACTTTGCTCCCATTTTCCTCATCCTCCACCATCATGACACCTCTTGCGGCAGTTATTTTTTGGAACTGCAGTAACTTGGGTCCGGTGTTCTCAGGGTGACACTGAGGTCATTCACTTCTGCAGAACTGCAGATGGCCGCTGGTGCCCACATCTGGCTGAGATGCTTCTCTCCGCTGACGCCCGCGGTCGCCCGCAGGTGCTGTGAGGTCTGCTGGGTCTCTCCCTGCCAAGCGACCCTCTTTCCTTCATAACCAACACACACTGTGAAGGAGACACCGCCTGACTAGATCCTTCTCCTCCTCAATCTCACCCACTAATTCTGGCATCCGCTGGTGGGTCCTGGCGGCGGCAGACGTGGCTGTGGGCTCCTCAGTGGCTTTCCTTCCTCACTCCTTCCGTGTTTATCACGTGGAATTTTGTACTGAAGTGCCCACACTTGCACATGTATTGAATTATTACCTTTGTGCTATTTAATACTTTAAGGACTCGCAGATGTTTCATTCGTTCCAAGGACCATCACCCTGTACTGTCCGGATATACTTTGTTGCTCAAATAGTCCCAGCACTGGCCACAGGGTCCACCGCAGTGTGGACCCAGCGCCCTCCAGCATGGACCCGGTGCCCTCCAGCCCACCCGGCCCTCCCATGAGCACACAAGGCCCTACAAGGTACCGCAGGCTCATCTTGTATTTTCTCTGCCTAGGCCTGGAACCAGCCCCTTCTCCAAGAAGACCAACATTTAGAAAGCAGAACGCGGCCCTAGACATGCACCTTGCTCCTCTTGTCTTCTGAACACAAAATCTCATCATGTCACTCCTTGAAAATCACCGACTACTCTGCACAAAAGAGGACTTGGAGAAAGAGGAATGTCCTGGACACCCTCAAAGACAAATGAGACCTCTGAGAGGCAAATGCAGGCCGCGCAGACATACCAACGGCAGGACGCCGAGGTGCCCACGAGGAAGGACGAGGAAACACACCTGCCCCACGCCAGCGTCACCCACGGACATGACCGATGGCAGAACGCTGAGGTACCCACGATGAAGGACGAGGATGCATGCTCGCACCGCGCCAGTGTCAGCCACAGACACACAGGATAACAAAGCTGATATCTGGGATAATCAGGATGCCAGGAAGAGCATGTAACTACTTAAGAATGCAGGAAAACAGGCTGCTTAAAAATCTTAAGCAAACAATACAATTTTAGTATAGAATTTTAGTCCTTAACGTTTAAATCCCAAGTTTTCATATGGAGGGTGGGAGTGGGAAGGCCGTAGGGATTTGGATGTGCTAATTCACGACGGTCAACACATAAAGGTCTGTACAGTTTACAGCCACGGGAAAGACAACGTCCCTTTCCAAATTCAAACTTGAGCACGGTCGTCAAAATAAACTAAAGCAAAAAGAAAACCTTTCAGCAGCCTAAGCTAAACTGGTTTAAGTATCATGAATCCCTGTGGCTGAAGGGGCTCCATGTTGCATGGGTGTTCTAGAACCTCATGAAGGAAAACGTCTTTCCCAGTGGCCCACACACTCCTGGAGGTCACCGTATCTGCTCCTTCGCTGGAATGAGCCTGAAGCCACTCTGACCCCTGCTACTTCTGGTAAGCCTTGTCACAGAAAAGACGAGCACGTCCCGCACAATGCTTCACTCACAGGAGTTACAGCATGATTTTGATATTAAATATTGGCAAAGGCTGGTTTTGTGTCATATTATCCATGACCCATGAATTAGTCATAAAGTGTCCTGTAAACAGGCACAAAAACAGATGATCTCAAATAGATGTCAAAATGGATATCTCATTATAAAGCGGGAGATTTTTTCTTCAACAAGAATTATAATAAATTTTAACTCAGTTTAATACAAATATCCAGGTATCTAAAAATAACTTTGCTGACAAATAATACGTCTAAATATTTACAGCTGCTAAAATAGAAATAATAAAGTATTTTTTTTAAAATATAATTTTAACTTTTTAAAATCAGTTTTTAAAAGAGCAAAGTTTAAAATGCAAAATTGAATATTAATAATTACTTTCCACCAGCTAATATTGCTGGCAGATTCACAGACGAGCTTCACTTCCTCCCAGCCCCAGAGATGAGAGCATGGAGGTTGGGGCTGGGAGAGACCTCATGGACACGGCGCCACTTGGGTTTAGCATCTGAGCTGACAAGCGCCGAACGTGCGGCCCCCACACACCTGGCCCAGGCACTCAGGGCCTTTACCACCAGTGCTCACACTGTTTATTTACACAGAAATAATCAGCTGTTTTAGACCAAAACCACACTGCATGGCACTGATGCCCTTGCTGCTTCTTGGAACCGTCAGAGGAATGACACGAGGACCCCACGGACTGCTGGTGGTTTCCTGCAGATATGGACACGATTCTGTAAACACAGCCTGTGTTCCAACGGGCCAGCTCTACTTCGCGACTAATACCAAAAGCAGAACATAAACGAAAGGTTTTTTCCCTCCAGAATAACCAGGACACTGTGAAGCATTTGTCATTTTTGGTTTGTTGAAATGCTCGTTTTTGATCCAATGTGTTTTTACCTAAGTGTGTGTACGCTTATGAGCTCTAGATAGAGGCTGACAAAAATCAAGTTAGAGGTTAAAAGCCTCTTTTCTGTTTAATTCACAATGTGTTGAAAACAAAAGGAACCCACAAAAACAGAGCTGGACCAGCTGGTGCAGCAGGAGCTCCTGGAGCCCCCGATGCTGCGTGGCCCAAATGAAAGTGCCTTGCAGTCACGACGACTCCATGTCTGTCAGAAGCCTGAGGATGCTGGTTCCATTCTCCTTCCCACACCTCATCAACGTGCTCCCCTTCCAGCAGCAAGAGCAAGTTTTAACTTGAAACTCTAGTGCCCATCAAAAAGCAATCACCGGAAAATAAAAAGGCAGAGGACGGAGTATTTAATGCCAATCGAAAAAAAAAAACCTGCAGGAAAACAAATAAATGATGAAGCAGGCCAAGCAATCAGCACCGAGAAAAAGAGAGACACAACAACAAAAGGCCAAGGCCCAGAAAAAACACCCCGTCTGAAATTCACATGCCGCAACACCCAGCAGAAATGAGTCCCTTTCACAGGGGAATTAAGTCACTTCGGTATAATTCTCAGAAAGGACTGCTGCCTACACTTGCTATTTCAAATAAAAGACACAGCCAAATACCAATAAAATCTTTCAGTAAAGTGTTCTTTGGAAATTACACACTTAGGAAAAACTATAAATATATGTACCTCACAAAGAAACAAAGTTTGACCACTGGAAGTGAACCTATTCAATTCTAAACTCTTCCTAAATGCAGTTGCTGAATTTAAAATCTAACAGTTGGGTATGAGACTCCTGGTGCTGGAAGAGATTAAAATAATGATCATTCGTGATTCTCTAAAATTTCAAAACTTTTGCTATCACCCTTATAAACTGGTGTCTGTTGGAAAAGTGTGACTTTCAGAGAAAATACGTGTACAGCTTATTTGGGAATGTGAAGAATGAGATCAGTTCAAAAGGACCTATTTCAAAATGTGGCTGCTCGGGAGAAGCTGTAAAACCGATAGGACCACATGCTTACAGGAATTCATTAAAATAAGAGAGACCACAAATATTCACGAGTGACTTTACAATGTAAAGCCACTGCAGGAGTAAAACATACTGACGTGGTTTGGATGTGTCCCCTCCAAATCCCATGGTGACATGTGAGCTCCAGTGTTGAAGGTGGGCCTGCTGGGAGGTGTCTGGGCCATGGGGCAGATCCCGTGGGAATGGCTTGGTGCCCACCTCGTGGTGATGAGCTCTTGGAGATCTGGCTACTTAAAAGGCCGGGACCTCCACCTTCTCCCGCTCTCCCTCCCTCACCATAGGACACTGGCTCCCCTCTGCCTTCCCCAAGAGTGGAAGCTTCCCGACGGGGCCTCACCAGAAATGGGTGCTGGCGCCATGCTCCCTGTACAGCCTGCAGAACCGTGAGCCCAGCAAACCTCTTTTCTTTATAAATTACCCAGCCTCCGACATTCCTTTACAGCAATGCAGAACAGACTAACACTCACAGAGAACAAAATCGGTTTATAACATTCCTTTTTAGTTTCCACTTAACAGACTTACAAACAGAAAAGTGATTAGATTTTCAAACAAGAGTTGGCAGGCTTTTAACATCATGTTTAAATGAAAAACTGCTACTGAAAACAAGACTGGAAATAATCATTAGTAGAAATTTCCACCATGGCCAGCTTGGAGGTGCTTGCTCCCTGCCTCCTTCACCTGTCATATTAGAGAAATCTCTCAAAACATTTCCACTAAAACCGCAAAACACACACAAACCACATTATTTCACCAGTTTAGAGAAAATATCAAAATTCTGCTCTCTCAGTGAACAGCAGCTCTAGCTGATCTCTTTTTCCTCCTACATCTGCCTGTCTCGTTGTAATAGGCATTTTAAATTTAACATTTATTAGGGTTATTGTATTTTTTGAAAATCTGATAGTTTGAATTTTCTTTTTTCAGTAAAAACTACGTTAAATGCCTGCTGAAAATATGCTGGCCCAGCCACAGCTTTCTTTAAAATGATAATCACTGTGGGATTTTTTTTTTCATTTTATCCCTATAATGAGGCAAGGTATTTAGCGTTTGACTATAATCTAGAAATAAAGGAATAAACTGGTAATAGAATTATATCACTTCACAAGAAAGAAAAGTTCAGTATGTTAATTCAATGAGTAGCAGATTCTTGAGGAGTTTCATAACAGAATGACAAATGGAAAAATAATTGGCTAATACTTAAGCAGAAGTGGGCAAGCTTTCTGAAATATCAAAAAGAAAAAACAAAAAACAAGTGCTCGACATCAAACCAGAAATAATCCTCAAATGGGACATCACCAGAACCTCACGCCATGACCGATCTGACATGGGATCCTCACGTAGGAGGTGAAAATACACCAAATAATCATTTTCTACTGGAACTCTAACCCTTCAACAAAGAAGAAAGCCGGGCACCTGCAGGCCAGCTACTCAGGATGCTGCGTCAGGAGGATTACTGGAGAACCAGCCCGGACAACATAGTGAGATCCGATCTCTACAAATAAAAAAGGAGAAGAAAGAAAATATTCCACGCAAACTTTGCCCAGAGTTTCTCCTTGTAGTTTTTTAACCAGCATTTGTCGTATCACGAAGCGTTCACAAACACCTTACCTTCACGGGTGGCTGCAATAGTTTTCATTAAGCACTGGTAAACACACCCAGCGGGATGCGAGCAGCCCAGGGGCTTCCGGAGAGGCCGGCACTGCCCCGACGGGGGCGGGACCTCAGAGCAGCCCACTCAGTTCTCGGAGTCAGTTTCTCACCAAAACAAGACTGGGCTAAAACAGGCTGAGAGGTCATTGGGAAGGCCATTCAGCAAGCTGCTTTATGAAAATCAGGAGACACCAGATAAAATACACCTTTTACTCCAATATTTTTATTTTTTCCAGTTTCATTAAACATTGGCTTTTTCATTAGATAGGTCCTGAATTCAGCCCAAAGAACTTGCAACCCATAAGGGATTCCACACCGACAAGCCCCATGTTGTTTGCAAGGACAGGTTACGCTCACTGAGGAACGCTATCAAAGATGTGGAACCCAGAACCCGGGAAGCAGCTGTACCTCCTGCACCCACGCTGCCTCGCCCGGACCACGAGGGAGCCACGGCTGCCCCACTGTGGCCTCCTGGACCCCACTTCTTCCCTGCGCCAGCCACGAAGGACCATGTGGTCCTTTTTGGGTGCTGTGGTTTCTCGTCCCACACCCTGACGCAGTGATGCCTGCTCACCTGCTGACCCCTCCGGCTTCTGTACCTGCTGTCCCCTCCGGCTTCCTGTCTGCTGTCCCCTCCGGTTTCCGTGCCTGCTGTCCCCTCCGGCTTCCTGTCTGCTGTGCCCTCCGGCTTCCTGTCTGCTGTCCCCTCCGGCTTCTTGTCTGCTGTCCCCTCCGGCTTCTGTGCCTGCTGACCCCTCCGGCTTCCTGTCTGCTGTCCCCTCCAGCTTCCTGTCTGCTGTCCCCTCCGGCTTCCGTACCTGCTGTGCCCTCCAGCTTCCGTGCCTGCTGTCCCCTCCGGCTTCCGTGCCTGCTGTCCTCTCCGGCATCCTGTCTGCTCTGTTCTCACAGGCACATGGGTCCCCTACCTCCGCGTCTTCTGCACACAGGGGACAGGACCAGCAGCAGTGACCAGCTTGTGACTCCATCAGAACCTTGCATGTGATCGGTCACCTGGCTGGGTCCTCACGGTGCTGCCGCCCACTTTACAGATGAGCCACCTGAGCATTAGTAGAGTGAGCTCTGAGGCAGCAGCCCAGCAGGACTGACCTCGGTGGCCGTCCCCATCGAGACCTAGGCCTGCTGTGCACTGAGGCGCCGGCCGTCAGGGATGGGCACATTCGGCATCCACCACCTCCTCGGCCCACTTCCCTCTCCAGCTGTACACCAAGCATGACTCTCTCCCAACCTGCAAGGAGCCGAGACTGCAGCTGCCCCCATGTCTGAGCAGCTCCTGCAACCCTCCTCCAGCCGTCGCAGTACCGCATCTCCTCATCCCCACGTGCTCTGGCCTTGCCATCACTGCACCTGCCCTTCCCTGCTGGGGCCGACCCTCACCCCCCAACCTCACCATGCACCAACACTCCCGCAGGGCCTGGCTAGCACGGCGCCTCTTGCTTTGCCAGGATTCTCTAAACCTCCCTGTTCCATGAGGCTGATTCCTTCCTTCCTCTCTTCCCTCCTTCATTCATTCAGTCATTCACTTGGGAAGCGCTCCTGAGCACGTTGTCCTTCCTTGAAGATGGGAAAAGAGGTGCCAACTCCTGTTCTGGTGGAAGGATTCTACCGCATCTGAGTAGAAAATGTCAAAGCCACACGTGTCAATGAATACAGCCCCACTTCTCCTGCAGCACAGCAATGACTCCTGTCCAGTTCTGCACACAGTCCCACACACGGGGCCAGAATGAAAGTCGGCCCCAACAGAGTCACCAGGCACCCAACCAGACCAACGCCACTCTGCAAGAAGAAAAAGGGGCCTCTTTCCAACGGAAACAAATCCGAACCGGCATCTTCAGCTCTGGGACTCCAAGGGAGAGGCAGGTATCACAGGCAAGTTGCAGGGTACAGCTGGGAGATGCACACACCACACAGGGACACACCCAGACACGCATGTACAAACACGCCACACGCAGACACGTGTATGCAGGCACACGACACACAGGCGCACATGCATACACAGGAGCACATGCATGCACAGACACACAGGAAAACACACAGACACACATGTACACCCATGCCACAGGCAGACACGTGTACACAGGCACACAACACACAGGCACACACACATACACACACAGGCACACATGCATGCACATATACATAGGCAAACAGCCAGACACTCATGTACACACACGCCACACACAGACACATGTACACAGGCACAAGACACACAGGCGCACACACATACACACAGGCACACATGCATGCACATATACACAGGTGAACACACAGACACACATGTACACAAGTGCCACACACAGACGTGTACACAGGCACATCATACACAGGCATACACAGGCAAACAGATATGCATGTAGACGCACACCACACACAGACACATGTACGCACACACACATACATGAACATGGACACATGGACACACACCACACATGCACAGACAGACACCACACAGGCACATACATATGTACACAGATACACATGCACACACATGTACATACACATCCCAAGCAGACATGCATGTACACACAGACCACATGCAAAACACACATACATACACCACACAGGCACACATACATACACACCACACACAGGCACACACATGCATGCACACACATACACCACTCAGGCACATACACATGCACACACGTACACATACACATACACACACGCACACCACAAAGGCACACACATGCATGCACAGATACACACTACACACACACCTGCACAGATGCACACAGACATGCATGCACACATACACCAGACACGTGTGCACACACAAAGGCATACACAGACACGTGCACACATAGGAACAGCGGCACACATACATGCATGCACATTGACAGTATGCACACACAAGCTCACAGACCCACACCTACACACAGACACCTCTCCCGGACTACCAGAGCTGCAGGAACTCTGGCACCAGTGCCAGCACTGTGGACAGCGCCAGTGATTCCCGGCGTGTGAAGTTGGGGCAATCCACTCCCTGAGGTGCAGGAGAAACCAGAAGATGACAGGGAGGTGGCGAACAGGAAGTGTGACTGCTCACAGCAAGGCACTGGCAGCTCCAACTTCATCTGAGGAGTCTCAGGAAGACAGAGGCCGCCTGCCTGCTGCAGACCCCGTGGCCCTGGAGGATGCACCTACAAGGGCGAGTGAAGCTGTCCTGTGCGTGCAGCAGTCACAGCAAGAATGGATTCTTATTAAAAAGCATCCAAGCATCCCGCGCTCCAGCACATGTTCCCCAGGCTGACACCAGGCTGGGTGCCTCCCAGGAGGAGGCCTCTGGGACAGGGCTCTGTGGCCTTCCCTACAGAAGGCCCAGCCGGGCCAGCAAGGCCCGGCCAGCAGCATGGTGCCCTTGGAGCTCTCTCCTCGACGCGAGCGGCTGGCACCACTGAACCACCTTGATGGGAAACTGCAGGACAAGGAGTCAAAGGACTGGCCTCAGGGTGCAGTGAGACGAATGCAGGGGGCGCTGCGGGGCAGGGACTCTGCTTAAATCCAGGGGCGCATCCTCCCACCACACACACAGCAGCAGGCGGTGAGGACAGGCCTGATGCAGGGAGACAGGGAGCAGCCGGACAGCCTGGCACTCCTCTGCCTGCTCAGGGCTGGGCCCTGGGACGGGGCTCCCGCCTCCACAAGGCGGTGGTCCTCACCCCAGCATCTGAGGATCGCCTCTGCCAAGCAAACCCCACGCAAGCTTTGCCTCCTCCGGAAACGTCCCTGAAGCACACATGGAGTCAGGGAGAGGGCCAGAGCCAAATCCCTCACAATGACCAACCACCAGGGAGGAGGCTCCGCCAGCCCAACAGCAAGACTCCGCCCAGGCAGCAGGGACACAGTCAGCGTCTCGGGAAGGAAGCAAGGAGCAAGTCCTGTATGGCTCTGCTCACCAACACGAGATGTCCTGACAGGCACTGGGAACCATCCAGGGAGGAGGAGGCAGCAAGGCTCAACCCGGTCAACGCCAGATGCAGTCATTCCTTCCAGGAGTCACCCGGGCAGCTCCTAAGGTCCTCACCCACCGCAGGAGGCCCCTTCCTCGAGGAGCACGCAGCCCCTGGGGGATCTGTGACACTGGGGGCCTCCCCAGTCCACTGCAACCCCACTCCAGGCTCCCCTGACCGCTGGCTACCCTATATGCCAGAAACAGCCCGACCTGAGCTAGCACTTAATTACATGCCAGATATTCACCCAAACTCCCTGGGTAGAATGGAGGCCATAGTGCCCTTCCCCTTCCTGGGACCCTCTTCAATTAGGAGAGCGGTTCATGGTCGGAGCTGCACAGCACCTCTCAGAGGCTTGCAAAGTAGGCCCAAGAAACATCCTCCGGTGCTATACTTACACTAGCATAACATAGAGCACATTTGAGGAATTTTTAGTCAAGTGGTGCTGCTTCAAAGGCAACACATTCTTCCCATTAATCCTGCAGAGTTTTGCTACACATTGTTACAGGGAAACTGTCACATTAGCAGGTTATATTGCCTAGCAGAAACAATCTACTTCCAGGAAAAAAAAAAAAATGCTTAGAATCACTGTTTAGCCTGACTGCCAACTTTTCCACCTCATGTTTCTTGGTCTGTGCCAGGGCCAGGCAGGGGAGAGTATGGGCCCCTGGATGTGTCCTCTGTCAGCAAGCACTGCCCTAACCCCAAGCACAGCCTCAAAGCACAGCAGAGCTTCACTTAGCTCGGGGAGGGAGGGATACCGTGCCTGATTTGCTGCCGCAGCCAGGGCCTGAGGGGCTCTGCCACACTCAGCAGATGCTCCGCCAACACCCGGCGGTGAACAAACGATGCCAAGTCAGTTCTGCGTGGGGTCTGCTCCAGGAGGGGCACACCTGCGTCTTATGGCACCTGCCTTCTCTCCCACCATCAACAACAGCGCCCAACCCCCATCTGCAACCACCCCACGACCCTGAGCTGGACCTTGGGAAAAGAGACATCCCTGCAAAGGGACACGCCAAGCTCCATCCCCTCCTCCTGCGGCACGTTCCCCTAACTTCACTCGTTGCAAGCCACGCAGAAGGGAAATGCTCTGAAGAAGACACACACCCCAGTTTCCTGCTCCACCAGGTCACAAATGCTGGGAAGTTTTATTCCAGCTAAATCCTCCCTTCAGTGCCTCTCAGAGCCTAAGTGCCACTCAGCCGATGGGCTCTTCAGGTGATCTTGAGGAAGACACACAGAAAACTAATATTTTCTTTCCCACCTACATTTTACACTTTTGGGATTTATTAATCCATCCTTCCAATCACAATGTCCTTAAACAACGCAAATTTACTTGACCATTCTGTCACATATCCAATAGGAAAAAAAGGCTGTTTCGAGGGAAGATGATTAGTGAATGACAAAAACAATTAACAGCTTTCATTCACTTTAATTTAGTGAATGGAGAAAGGTTTTTTTTTCTAAGTTGATTAGGTACATTACAGATGCTATAATAATTTCTTGCATAGAGAAGAGCATTTATTTCAGGCTTAGAAGAGTGCAAACATTTGAAGGAATGTAAGAGAAGAGTGTGTTGTGGTTTAAAACAAGGAAAAAACCTGCAGTGGCAAGAAGCCCCCCACCAAGAAGGCAGGCACAGCTTTGCAGGCAGCTGACCGTCAGGTCTGCTCCTAAGAACCTCGACACTGAATTCACAGCCTGCCAGCCCTGCTTCCAGGAGAGGGTCATGAACAAGGTATTTCTGGTGCTCATTAACATACGTGAATGTCCATTTTAGAGCCTAACATCTGACTGCTTAAAAACTCTTAGGTCATTTTTAACCTGTGAGCTGATCAGGTGACAATTCCCTGGCCCTGAAGGAGAGGGGGAAGCCCACGTGCAGTGTGTCCCTGAAAAGGAAGACTTGAGACCATATTTTTCTCCACATTCTGCCTCAGTGAGAAATTTTTTCTTTTTAAGCAATTGTTTTATAACTATAGTTTGCCATTATCTTTTCATTTCAAAGGGAAAACCATGATTATCAGTTTAAACATAGAGAAGGAAAAAAATTCATCAGCGCCTGAATTAATCCAAGTAACACGAGATTCATGTCAAAAACCGCCACTCTTTTCATTATAATGATGATTACACGGTGAGGGTAATGAGCTGGGGTTTGCAGGACGCAGGAGCACGCTTTTTTTCTAACACTTCCGTTCTAAGGCACGGCCAGGTTAACCAATTCCATTTATTCTCCTCCTGTCTTTGGTACTAATGCTATCACAGAATTTAATAAGCACTAGGATGCGCCCCACACCTTAGGTCCACTGAAGGTAAACACCATGACCTCCGTCTCTCAGATGAGGACACAGTGGCTCTGGGAGGTTCTGCTGTACTTTTCGGTGAGGCTGCCGGAGCCGGCTGCAGCCCCACCCCAGAGCCCTGGGCTAGGACCCCTCTGAAGAGCTAAGCGGCCCCTACTCACTCACCAACAGGGGCTCTGCTAAGAACACGAACCCCTGGCTGGGCTCGCCCCCGCCCAGGTCCCCAGACACCAGGTGGGGCCTGGCAGGGCCGGCCCGACCAGCAGCCATGCAAGCAACAACACGGGCGAGGGGTGGGCCGCGGTCCGGGGTATGAGCGGGGGATGGGTAGGGACTGGGGTGGAGGTGGGGAGTCGGTCTGGGTTTGGGGTGGGGCCTGGAAAGGGGCCGGGGTGGGGGTCCCGAGTCAATACCGCAGTCTGAGCCGAGAGCGGGGTCTGGGGTCTGGGCAGGCCTCCGCGCCGCACCCACCTACCATGCTTCCTGTGCGCCGCCATGCGGGACCCGGCCGCGGACCTCAGACCACGGTGCGCGGTCCTGACCTGAGCGCCGTGCCTTCCGGGTTCCGCCCTCCTGGGTCCGCCCACAACAGCAGGAATGCCCAATCCGAATACGGGACCCCGCCACGGGCGGTCAGTCAACTACATCACGGCCGTAGATTGGCTGATATCGAGTCTGTAGGCGTGTCGCGAGGCTCCAGACCCGCCTCTGGGAGCCCCTCTGTGGAGCATGCGCGGAGGGAGGGCTGCGGGGGCGGCGGCGCGGGCTCTTGGGGACCTGAGGACGCTGTGGGAGCGCTGGCGGCGACTGCTCTACGCGGTGGCGGAACTCTGGGGGCGAACGCTAGGGAGGGCGTTGTGGAGAAGAGGGGAACGGAGGGCCCCAGAGGAGAGGCGCCCACCCCCAGCCCCACGGGTGCACCTGCGGATCCCCAGTCCCCGCTTCGCCCCCAGGCACCTGCCGGACACAGGGAATGGCCAGGGCAGTGCCCCCGGCCCCAAGGCACCTGCAGGATACAGGGAGTGGCTAGGGCGGTGTCCCCGGTCCCCAGGCACCTGCGAGACACGGATAGTGGCCCTGGCTGTGACCCCAGGCACCTGGAGGATATAGGGAGTGGCCAGGGCGGTGACCCCTAGCCCCTAGGCACCTGCTGGACACAAGGAGTGGGCAGGGCGGTGTCCCCGGCCCCCAGGCACCTGCTGGATACAGGGAGTGGCCAGGGCAGTGCCCCCGGCCCCCAGGCACCTGCAGGATACAAGGAATGGCCAGGGCGGTGTCCCTGGCCCCCAGGCACCTACAGGATACAGGGAATGGCCAGCCGGTCCCTAGACACCTGCTGGACACATGAGTGGCCAGGGCGGTGACCCCAACCCCCAGGCACCTGCTGGACACAGGGCATGGCCAGGGCGGTGTCCCTGGCCCCCAGGCACCTGTGGGACACAGGAAGTGGCCAGGGCAGCAGCCCCCAAGTCACCCCGGCTTGCCAGACCCCTTCTTGTCTCCCTGTCCAGCTTCAAGGGCCTCTGCCCTCCCGCTCCACCCCCTCAGGACCCTCCTCCTTGAATTCGTTTCTTCCAAAACATTTCCCAAGTGTGTGCCAGGCGCTGTTCCTCATGTGGGCTGTCTCAGGAGAGGAACCCACGGAGATGGGTGTTTTGGAGGAAAATGAAGCTGGTAGGGCCTAACTGTAGAGTGATGGGCTTGGGCTTGAGGTAGGTGAGGGAGCAAGACTGGCGGTGCCCAGGGAAAGAGAGCCCACAGGAGGGAAATGATGTCCCAGGAGAATGGCTGCCCTGTTTGAGTTTGGGGACCAGACGCAAGGGTAGGATAAGGGGAGCTCAGATCAGGAGGAAAGGAGACCCAGACCCAGGCAGGGTCTGCAGGGAGCCTGATAACTTTGCATGTTCCAAGAAGCAGGGTGGAAAGTTGTTAGACGATGCAGAGCAAAGCGGTGAAATGATCTGATGCATTTTCTTTCTTTTTGGGGTAGACAGGGTCTCACTCTGGCCCAGGCTGGAGTGCAGTGGTGCCATCACAGCTCACTACAGCCTCCAGCTCCTGGCCTCCAGCAATCCTCCCAACTCAGCCTCCCAATGTGTGGGATTACATGCATGAGCCACTGTGCATGGCCTGATGTACATTTTAAAGAAGTCATTTAGCCTTGTGATGACTAGAGTTGCATGGAAGGAAGTGTGGAGATTTCATCTGCTGCAATAAGAGATGCTCACAGCTCACATCCAAGTGGTGGCACTGGAGGTTCTGGGTGGGGGGGCTAGTTGGATTGTGGACATGTTTTAAGGTAAAGCCAAAGAGATTTTCCGATTGATCAAACTGGGCTGTGACAGAAAAGGAGAAATGTAGAATGGCTGTAAATTTTTCGTTTGGAAACTGGAAGGCTGGAGTTGCACTGAGGAGGTGGAGAGCCTTCTGGGGATCTTCGTTTGGTGGTAGTGTGCAGTTTTAGACAGGTCAAGTTTGAGGTGCTCATAAGATGAGTAAGCATATGAGGTCATGAAGGGAGCAGGCGTGAACTTTAGAAAGTGGTCCAAGGAATAAGCCCCGAGGGGCTCTGGCCTTTGAGAGGTGGGGAGATGAGGGGGCCCACGCTGTGGTACATGAAGGGTGGCCAGGGAGAAAAGGAAGGTCCTGAAGCCAAGTCAAAGAACGAACCATTGGTCTCCAATGATGTGGATGAAGCAAGAGGAGGACCAGTGATGTACGGTTGCATTTGTCAAGGGCAGGGGCCATCAGGGATCTTGGTTACAGGAATTTTGTTGAAGTGGTAGAAGCAGAAACTTGATGGAAATTCATAGAATTTCGAGGAAAAGTTAGACATTGACTGTACACCATTCTCTGGCGGGACCATGCAAATGGGGCAATAACTGGAGGGTTTCTGAAGACAGAACACATACACATACACACACACAGACAGACAGACAGACAGAGAGAGAGAGAGAGAGAGGGAATTTGACCTGATCAAATTGCTGTTGAAAATGAGTGATGCAGGAGGGGAAATAATCCCTGTAATGAGGCTGCATCTTGAACTTGTTCTCCACTTCATCATTCTCACCAGCACTCAAGCCCACTGTGGACGCCCCCATAACAAAATCCTCCCAGGAAATAATGTATTTTTCTCCAGCCCTGTTTCTTCAATCTCTCCCACACTCAAACTGGCGGAAAGAGTTGATTACAAAGCCAGTCTCCATTTTGACGTCTTCCATGGACTCTGTGACCCCGTCCAGCTTTTCTCTCCACCCCTCCACTGCACCTGCTCCTGCCAAAGTCCCCAAGGCATCCATGTCCCCAGCTCCAACACACAGTTCTCAGTAAGCATGTAACACGCTAAGGCCTCCCAGAAGTGTCATCCAATTGCTGGGCCAAACTTGGGGGTCATTGGTGACTCTCCTCTTCCTCTCTTCCTGAATAACCCATCCAGAAAAATCACATCAAGTGCATTCTACATGCAACGTGTCTTACTTCCACTGCTGAGTTTGTGTCTTCATCATTTGTCACTAGGATTTCTCCAGCCTTTTTTAAGTTGATCTCTGAAATCCCAGGATTTCTCTGAGCATTTTTAAATTGATCTCAATTCCACTCTTGTTCCTCACTCCCATCCTACCGACATTTCTTCTTATAGCAGCCAAAATGGTCATTTTAAAACCTCACTGCCATTCAAAAATCACTGAAGGTGGACCATCCAGCAACAGGATAGGGAAGAAAAACCACACAATCACATCATTAGATGCAGACAAAGCATTTGACAAAATCCAACACCCATTCATGATTTAAAACCGAAACACCCTCAGCCAACTATGATTAGAGGGTAACTTCTTCAGTTTGATAAGGGACACCTACAAAAACGCTAGAGCTAACAGCATACTAAATGGTGAGAAACTAGAAGCTTTTCCCACTAAGATCAGGAAGAAGGCAAGGCCCCCCCTCTTGCCACTGCTTCTCACTGTTACACTGCAAGTCCTGGCCAATGCAATGAGACAAGAAAAGGAAATACAAGGTATACAGATTGGGAAGGGAGAAATAGAAGTTTTGTCTGCAAATGACAGGATTGTCTATGACGAAAATCTCTGCCTTGCTCAAAATCCTACATCATAATTCATTGTATAGAGGATACAAATCAAAGCCCTTAAAATGTCCTGAAAGACCCCTGAGTTTTTCTCCCGTCACAATCATGTGGTCCTTTTCTCCCTCAGTTTCAGTTATTCTGACTGTTCAGTTAAAGGAAAATGTGGCCAGGCATGGTGGCTCATGCCTGTCATCCTAGCACTTTTGGAGGCGGAGGCAGGAGGATCGCTTGAGCATGGGAGTTGAAGATCAGTCTGGGCAACATAACAAGCCCCTGTGTCTACTAAAAATACAAAAAGTTAGCCAGGCATGGTGGCACATACCTGTAGTCTCAGCTACTCAGAAGGCTGAGGTGGGAGAATCACCTGAGTCAGGGAAGTTGAGGCTGCAGTGAGCCGTGACAGCACCACTGTACTCAAGCCTGGACAACAGGAGTGAGACCCTGTCTTAGAAAAAAAAAAAGGCCAGGCACAGTGGCTCACGCCTGTACTCCCAGCACTTTGCGAGGCCGAGGCGGGTGGATCACGAGGTCAGGAGATCGAGACCATCCTGGCCAACATCGTAAAACCCCGCCTCTACTAAAAATACAAATACAAATAATAATGATAATGATAATAATAATAATAATAGCTGGGCATGGTGGTGTGCACCTGTAATCCAGCTACTCGGGAGGTTGAGGCAGGAGAATCGCTTGAACCAGGGAGTCAGAGGTTTCAGTGAGCTGAGATCGTGCCACTGCACTCCAGCCTAGTGACAGAGTGAGACTCTGTCAAAAAAAAAAAAAAAAGGCATCAAGTCCTTCTATCTCCCCAGGTCTTCAGGCCTGCTCTTATCTCCCTAAATCCTGTTCCCAGGGCCATGGCAGAGGCCACGTCTGATGCCACTGTCACTGTGCTCTCAGGTCCCTGTGCACTCCCCGGCTGGTTGGCCTCTGGACTTTCTTTGAAGCTTTGGGAGGTGTTGAACTGGGGGAGTGGGGTGTGTGGGTGAGGAGCAGCCCTCAGTCACTGGGACCTAGAAGCTGAAAAGCTGCCCAGCCTTCCTAAGCTGACGTGCACTCCAAGCTGCTCCTGTTAGAGCACCCCAGCAGGACGGGGCCCCAGTGGCCACAGGAGCAGCCCAGTGTCGCCGCAGCCTCTGGGACGTCCTCTCCTGCCCTGCCTCTCTCTCCCTACTTCCTCTCTCTAGTTTCCTGGGATCGATCTCCCAGATGAACTACCTGCACCCAAATCCACACCTCAAAACCTGCTTGTGGGAGAACCCAGTGGGAGATTTAATAATGACGTCCTCAAAAAGTTCTTTTCTGATGTCACAAACTGTATTTGCTGCCCTTTTCACATTCACCAATAACACTCCATATGTTTCCTTCAGAGAATTATAACTTGTAATTGTCTGTTCCTTGGGTAACTTCTGGGCGGATCCCTCTCTAGACTGAAGGCTTCATGGGGCGGCAACCGTGGTTTTTCTGTGCTGCTCACACGCTGAGAACACAGGAGAGGCCGTCAGTACATTTGTGTGATTTTCTTGTTGCTGTTGCATGAAATAATATATATATATATATATTTTAAAAACGTGAAGGGATGGGGACGAAATGCAGGGGAGGAAAGCAAAGGGAAAGTAAATTGTGAAATGAAAATAAATTGGCCTGGAATCTCTGCCTAGCTGAGGTTTGGGCGCTGAATGCACCTTTTTTTTTTTTTTTTTTTTTTTTGACAGTGGAGACCACTGACAGATTCGGGAAACATTTAGAAGAAATGGACAGCGGCCGGACTTCTTTCTCCCATTCACCTTTCTACCCCCTCGTCGTTTAGCACTCTGCCTTGAAAATAAACTGCAACTGATGAATATTATGGTGATCAATTATACGGGAAATTCTTACAGAGCCTGTTTTTTGTTTAAAGATCTTGGAATTTCTGGAAAAGATTGGTTTGTCCATTCCAAATATTTTGGATGACCTGATTTCATTCTAACTCCCATCCGTCTTTCTATGCGGTTTGTTTTCGCATCTTTTATCTCATTTAAATGCCGTAGCCATGCAGGTGGAAAGCAGAAATCCATTTCCGCGTTTATGTTAAACTGGGGCTGAGAGACTTGCCCAGGGTCGGTGACCGCCCAGGGATCCCCATACCAGCGCGTCTAGCTCCCGCGTTCCGATCTTGGAAGGGAAAACCCATGATCCTGGCGAAGGTCCGTCCACACGTGGCCAGGGTGGCTGATCTTCCCGGCTGCTGTGGTTGTCAACACCACTTCTCCGGATCGATTTTCCCTTTTCCTCGGCTCTGTAGTCCATACGCCACTCACAGCAAACCCAGGCGGCGAGCCCCCTCCGGGGGCGCTCCTTGCGTCCGGACCCAGGTTCTCGGGGCGCCCCCGGTGGGTCCCCGCGAAGCCGCCGCCGCACACCTACCTCAGCGTAGCCCGCCAGTGGAAACCGGGGGAGGTTCTGCCTCCAGCACCCAAGCGGCGGCCGCACCTCGCAGTGAGACCCTCGCAAGCGCCCGCGCCTCCCTCGCCCCGCGTCCCCTCTGCCCCGCGAGCCCCCCTGGGCGCCGAGCCGACTCGAACCCGAGCGCGAGTCCCGTGCACAAACGAGCCGGCGCGTCTCTAACAGCGGTCCAGAAAGGCTGACCCTGCCCGGGGGCGACGGGTGTGACCGGGTCCCCCGCTAACTTTCGGGCGCGGTGAGCGTCGCCTGCGCGCGCCGCGGTGGAGGCCGCTGCTTTCCCGCCGGGAGCCCGGCACAGTCCCCGGGTGACCCGCGCGCCCCGCGCAACAGTTGGAGCCGGGCTGCCCGCGCGCTCCCCAAGCCGGGCCCTTCCCCAGATGCAGCCGCGCGCCGGCCGCCCCCCAGTGCGCCGGTGCCTCCCCGGGCGCCGAGTGCGCAGGCGCCGGCCGTGAAGACCGACCGTGCGCCGGGCTCGAGCGCGGTCTGAGCGCGCGGCGCCTGCAGCGGCGGACGGACGGACGGACGGACCGCGGACGGATGTACTGACCCCAACCCGCGAGCCCCGGGAGCCGTCGGTCTGAGGAGGGGCCGCTTCGCCATGTCGCCCCGCACCTGCTGAGCCCGGAGCGTCCGAGGATGTCCGCGCTGAGGAAGGTGCGAGCCGCCGGGGGCTGCCGGGAGCTGGGCGCGGGGAGCCGGGCGCGGGGCTCCGAGAGCCGTCGAGGCGGGGAGGGGGCGGTGTGTCGGACCCGCGGGGACGCCCCGAGGGCGTCAGGGTTGGGGGCGGGGGCGAGCGGGGGTCGTGCCGCCCGCCGGGGCCGGAGCGCTGGGGACCCCAGGGACAGCCTGTGCTCGGGGGTCGCGCGCTGCGCTCCTCGCCGGGCTCCGCGCATCCCTGGCCGCGCTCGGGGGTGCCGGGACCCTGGGCTCCGGGGGTGCGGGAGCGCACGGGGCCGCGGAGGTGTGAAATTCTCCGCTCTGCCTGCCCGGGGTGGAGGGGGCACAGCCTGGGGGGTGCCGGCGGGCCAGGGGCTACGCGCCTAGCTCCGGCGGGGCAGCTGCGAGCGAGTGGGGGCGGCGGGCAGCAGACTGCATCCCCCTCCCCCCAAGCCCGGGTGGAAACGCCGACGGGGACCGGGAATGAATGAAGGGTGCCGGGCTGGGCTGCGCGCACGGGGGCTCGCGGGGGCGGGGGCGACCAGGAGGGGGCCCTTGTGCCAGGCAGCAGCGGCTGCCGAGACCAGGCGGAGTGGAGGGTGCGCGCAGCGAGGGGGTGGCCGCCGCCCGGCTCTCCAAGTGCGAGCGAGGAGCACGGGGGCTTTTTTAGGGGTGGTTGCTAAGCGAGGCGCTACCCAGCGCAGGGTTTTGTAACTAAGCCTCCCCCGGCAGCGGCTGTTGCTGTCTCCGGCTCCTTCGCTAACGATTGCAGGAGAAATAATGAGGATGTAATTATTACAGCCCTGCGCGGAGGGCTGGGGGGCGGCGGACGCGGGCTCCTCTGCCTGCGCGCCCAGGTGGGGCTGGGCTGGGCTGGGCTGGGCTGGGCTGGACTGGACTGGACTGGACGCCTCTCCCCGCCCGGCCCTCCCTCAGCGCGCGGCGTGTGCGGTGCCCGAGGCTTCGGAGCAGGCTGGACCTGGGAACCCGGGGAGGGGCCTGGAGGAGAGATAGTTGGGCGAGGTGGGCGCCGGCGAGAAGGCGGAGCCCCTGGACAGCGTAGGTTCGCAGGTGGAGAGCGGGCGCGGGGGCGAGGGTGCGCGGCGGGTCTGCGATGCGCGTCGGAAACTCGCGGCCCCCGGTCCCGGCCCTGCGCGCTTGGAGCCCGGGTCCTTCCAGCCCCTGCGCGACGCCGCCGCCGCCGCAGCCGGTGAATGGCGATCCCGGCCACGGCTTGGAATTGGAAATTCGTGACTTATCGGCAGCACCGGTCTTGTATCGATTAAAGATAAAGCGATCAGCAGTGAATTTATCCTTCGTGTGGATGAACTCGGCCAGCCCGGGCTGTGGGGGGGTTGAGAACTGTAAATATTCTCCAAAGCGCCGCCGCTTCTCCCGTCTTCCCGGACTCGAGGCTGGAGGCAGCTCCGGCGACGCGAAGGGGAGTACCCCCCGGAGAGGTCGGGCCTGGGGCGCGGCGGACAGAGACCCGGTCCCAGAGCCTGGCGGAGCCCGACAATCCGCTCTGTCAGGAGGAATCTCATCAACAGCCCGTGAATTAATTGTCCTTGCAGTTGGGAAATAACCCGGTACCTCGGCGTAGCCCGAGGGAGTCCAGCAGGCTCTCCAAGGATCCTTCCCCCGGGTCGCCAAGCTGCGCTAAACCCCGGCCCCAGCGCACCTTGGAAGGCACATTTTGGCCTGAGGTGAACGCACCTTACACCATTTTCATTTTACTTCCTTTTCTCTGAGAAAAGTAATAGATAACCAAGGCCAAAAATGGAGAAATGATGAAAAAATGGTAATTCTTGGCAGGTCAAGTTGTTACTCTGGGTTTAAAAAAAGTCATTAATCAGGATTTTCCAGTAGCCAAATTGTCTTGTGCCGGCAGCTGGGTGACTCACAGATTTGGCTCCAATAGTAATTGTAGAGTGTGCGTACCATTTCCTTCTGGATGGTGTGACTTTTTCATTGCTTGGAAGAGAACACATTAGAATATTTTATCCCCTACATCTGGCAGCATGGGGAGCAGGCTGTAGGCAATACTCTGTCCAAGCACATCTGGGCGGGGAGGCCGTGGAGGGACCGAGGTGACACAGAGCCGGCCCTGTCCTCGGTTCTGTCTCGGGTCACCTGAGGCATCTTCACCGCGGCAGCTCAGGCGCATTGGATCTGCTCTCAGTGATGACCTGGGACGCATCCTGCCTCTGTGCGCCATTCCTGCCCCTTCACTGTCACTCCTTGGTGATCGCCCGTGTTCTTGGGTAAGCAGTAGAGAGGCACAGAATGGCTTCCTCTGTTGATCTACCGCGTCAAATCTGTATATTATAATTTCAGGTTAAAGGGTAAGAGTTGTAAGCAAAATGAGTACTACGTCAAATAATTCAAAGGAACGAAGTAATTAAAAGTAAAGTTTTCTCAGCACGAAGATGTTTTCTCAGATAAGCATTCTAAGTCAACTTTTCATAGTATTCAATGTCTATTTGTTATTCTTCGAAAGAACTTTGCACTTATGATTGTCCGAAGTGGTACAGCTTGAGACAGAAATAAACATGTATTTATTTACCAACTTTTTATATGCCTTTTGTTACTTGTGATTTAAATGGGTTAATTCGATTTTTAGTTTTGTAGAATTCAGATCACATGACATTATTTCTCCCCAGTGACATACATGCCCTTCTGTGGCAATCTATTGCTTCTCTTATTTGTGTCTACTTATTTCAGTTTTGAAATTGGTAGAAATTCCAAATTAAATATTAAAAGCAAAAATAGGCTTCGTGGAATTTAAATTACATTGGATTCTGTGTACCCAGAACCCAACTAATTCTGTGTACCCAGAACCCAACTAATTCTGAAACTAAAGTGCTCTAATATCTTTTTAAGGGTGAGAGGATTTTGTTTTGTTTTGTTTTGTTTTGAAGATATCATCTTCCATAATGTTGAAATTGAAGAAATGCTATAATTTTTTTATTATATAACCGTATTTGAGGAAAAGCTTCATGACTCCTCAGTTATCCCAGGAGGTGAATGATGTATATTTTGATTATAGATTTTAAAATGAAGTTAATTAAATATTCTATTTATTGACCCTCAGGACGGATGCTCCATGGTCATTCATTGGATACAATAAAAATAACTATGATTCATCATTTTGGCCAGATGGGAGTCATATTTAGAGCATTGCCAGCATGTTGGTTATAAAAGAATTATAGGCTGCCATACAGGAAGTTAGTGGGCACACTTTCTATGCAGTTAAAAATTATTCTTAATCAACCGTAGTTTTACCAACTAGTTTTTATCATACGAGGCTTTCTAGTGCCACTAACTTCTTAAATATGTTTTGTTGTTTCCTGGGTACTTGTGCATACAAAAACTGAGCATAGTGATTTCACGTGTGCTCATGACAAAAGACTTTAATTTCTAGGGAAGTTAAGCAGATGGGCTTTGGCATTGACCAGGCATGGGGTCGTAGGGTGTGCAAACTCTAGTTTAAATCTTGCATCTACTGGTAGCCACCTTTCCCTTCCAAGGCTTAACAGCAGTAACAAATTAATCTCCTCAGCAAAGGCAGTAGGAGCTCATCTGTAAACCTCTGTTTTTCTTTTTTCATGTCATTCTTCTGTGCACTGACTTCATCTGCCTATGAAAATCTTCTCCCAGTCCTCAGGTCATGGGCCTTGACATGCAGTCCCTTAACTTTAGCTCCAGGAGAGGGGCCTGGCTGTTCTGACATCCCGGTGATTGGTGTCCGCTGCAGGTGCACCTCTCCTGACTTGATGGCAGTGTCTTCATGTGGAATGTCAGTTGCCTTAGTTCTGGAACTGTCCTGTCTGTATTTATTGGCGGGCCTTCAGGAGTTGAGCTTTCTAGAACCGTTACTGCAGACTCTGGTGTATTTGCAGTTCAGTGTACACTTCCCTTTCCAGGCAGCAGCCAGCTCCCCTTAGAGAACACCTGCCACCTCATGGGGTTGGCTTGGCGGACCCTACTTCCCGTCAGAGGTGGCTCCTGACTGGCCGGAGCCCTAGCTCCCTCTCAAGAGCAATTGGATGAGTGAAGAGCGGGAACTTTCAAGGAGAGGAAAGCTTTAGGAAAAACAGCGGGAAAGGTGTAAGGCCTGCAGTTGTGGCATCAGTGCACAGCCTTGCAGGGATGGCCTGTCTGGAAATGACACCTTCCTCATCTGTCTGTGGAGGAGAAGGGCGGCTGTTATGCAGAGCCTGAGGATGCTGTTGGAAGCTCTGAACTAAGTTATGCCTGAACCATCATTACCCCGTGACTTTCAGTTACATAAACCAGGAGATTGTTTCTTTGAACTGAGTTTTCTGTCCCTGACAAGCAAATGGGATGTATGGGTTTTTAGTTTCTTCAGACATTTCCACATTAAACCTCTTGTTGCAGGGAAAGGCTTGTTCATCTTCAGGTACTGTTTCTTATATGGTACATTGTGTGTATCGGCAGGAAAAAAAGAGAAAAATTTAAATCAACCATTTTAAACAATGAATAAACATTTGGAACCAGCCCATCTGTAAACTTGTGTTAAAAATTTTTAAAGTAACCTGTGAATCTGACTGATCGTTGTCTTTAAAATGTTTCATACTCTGTACAAAAGAAAAATGGGAATGATCTCAAGGGTGCATAGAGTATGTATTTTAAGTTAGGCGGTATTGAAAAACATCCTTTTGTGTGTAATGAATGTTTGTCCTGTGACTTTTGCACAGCATTGCAAGTGGCTTTTTAGAGACAGGGTCTCCCTCTGTCACCCAGGCGGGAGTGCACTGGCATGATCATAGCTAACTGCAGTCTTGACCTCCTGGGCACGAGTGATCCTCTCACCTCAGCCTCTCTAGTAGTTGGTGTATGCCACCGCACCCAACTAATTTTTACTTTTTTTTTTTTTGGTAGAGACGGAGGTCTTGCAGTGTTGCCCAGGCTGGTCTTAGATTCCTGTCCTTAAGGAATCCTCCTGCCCTGGCCTCCTCAAGTGCTGGGATTACAGGAGTGAGTCACTTTTCCCAGCTGCATTTGGCTCTTTATTTGACCTCACCGTATTTCAGTTTTCTCATCACTAAGAGTGGGGCCAATGCAATATTAACTTGATAGGGTTAAGGAGGATTAAATGAATTGATGACTGTAAAGTGATAAGAATGGTGCACGTAGTAAATGCTGGATTAGTCTTGACTGTTTTTATCATGAAAAAATACAATTGAGGCCTACTTTGAGTCAGTCCACAATGGAAGTTATCAAGCCACTCTTTGATTTCTCTCAAAACTCTTTTATTTATTATTTCTGGTCTTGTTTTACTTTTTTGTATATCTCTTGCCACTTTCCAAAAAGTTTTGGACCCAACTTAACCACAGAAGGACAAGGGAAAAAATGCTAATTAGAAAATAGAAATAGAAAATCGGAAGAAACAAATGTGATAAGCATGAGGATGGACATAATTCTCTGGGCATCACTGAGCTTCCAGGGAGTCAAGTCAACAAAACCCAAAACCACAAAGCCATGTTCAACCTCAGGATCATGCTTTCAGGGTAGACATTGCATACTCATTTTTTGGTGAAGATAAATTTTCTCTGGCACTAACTTGTAAGAGATGTTCTGAGGGTAGATCTTATATTCAGGGGCTGGGGTTGTGTAATATATAACAGTTAAAAATACAGAAGTATTTTTTAATGATTTTGTCTTGATTTGGTTTCTTTGAAATAAACCAAAAGCAAAACTCACATGCACAACCTACCCTCAGCACTGATGACCTCTTCTTGGTATTTATTTACTTACTTATTTAGATACGGTCTCACTCCTGTGTTTCAGGTTGCAGTGAGTGGCATAATCATAGCTCACTGCAGCCTTGACCTCCTGGGCTCAAGCGATCTTCCCACCTCAGCCTCCCGAGTAGCTGGGACTACAGGCGTGCACCACCACACCCAGCTAATTTTTTGTATTTTTAGTAGAGATGGGGTTTCACCATGTTGTCCAGACTAGACTCTGACTCCTGGGCTCTAGCCATCAGCCTACCCCAGCCTCCCAAAATGTTGCGATTGTGGGCATGGGCCACTGCGCAATGCCTTTTGCTGGTATTTGCATGTGATTTCCGTGGCCGGGTCTTCATGTCTGGATCACTCACTAAGCTACTGTGGTTTAGGGCTGAAGACGTGGATTCACGTCGTGTGTCCTGCAGACAACAGCAGTTTCTCAAGTTTCACGTGCCTTCACGTTTCCTCTGAGTCTTTGCATCTAAATGCCCAGACACCTGTTTTAGCTGAAGGTAAGTGACTGTTGGTCTGGTGGCCGTGGCAGTCTATGGATGGAGCCATCATCGTGGTTCTCTCAGACCCAGCGCCGCTTCCCTCTTCTGTCTCTCATCTTGTGCGTTGGGAAGAAGTGCTCGTTCGCTCAGCAAGCTTAGAGGCAGCGTCTCCTCTCCGCATATACCCCCGACCCACGAGATTGGGTTGGGAAGGTTTCTCTGTGCTCTGACTGTTAGGGTGACACCTCTCACCACCTTGTAATTCCCACTTTCCTTGTCTTTGATGTTTTGGAATAGCCACTCTGTGAGGAAGGGTCTTGATCACCCTTGAACCCTGGCCCTGGGTCGCATCTAATGATCTGAATGGCTGAAGGTGCAGAAGAGGGGCTGACGCCTCCTCGAGGTACAGATTCCCCAGGCCAACCTGCGTCCCTCCCTCTTCTCCGGCCATGTCGCCCTTCCGGGGTGCTGGCAGTCTGCTCCCCACGGTCACTCCCTGCCTCTTCTCCGGCCACATCACCCTCCCGGGGTGCTGGCCGTCTGCTCCCCACGGTCACTCCCTGCCTCTTCTCCGGCCACGTCGCCCTCCCGGGGTGCTGGCCGTCTGCTCCCCACGGTCACTCCCTGCCTCTTCTCCGGCCACGTCGCCCTCCCGGGGTGCTGGCCGTCTGCTCCCCACGGTCACTCCCTGCCTCTTCTCCGGCCACGTCGCCCTCCCGGGGTGCTGGCCGTCTGCTCCCCACGGTCACTCCCTGCCTCTTCTCCGGCCACGTCGCCCTCCCGGGGTGCTGGCCGTCTGCTCCCCACGGTCACTCCCTGCCTCTTCTCCGGCCACGTCGCCCTCCCGGGGTGCTGGCTGTCTGCTCCCCACGGTCACTCCCTGTTCCCTGCCTGGGCTGTGCCCCAGCAACACTCTGGCTTCACCCACACTTGACGGTGCTTTTCATTCTGTCTTTTCCTCATGTCTGTTCTCTCAAACCTAGTTGGAATGCTGCTTCCCCGGCCCCGACGCCTGAGTGAGGTCATGCTCCCAGCCTCCGAATTACTCGCTTGGGCTGGGTCCCGGCTTCCCCATCCCCCCGTCTGTCCACATGCTGTCCTCAGTGCAGCAGAGATGGCGGGAAGGGGTAGCCCAGGCCATCCCCACACCTGCCGCGGGGTTTTAGGCCATGTCACTGGATAAACAGTTGCATGAACTCGTAAATACACACCGTGAACGCCTCGTTACGCCACCGTCCCTTCTCCCGCTGCTTCCGAGTTGTGGGTGCTGGAGACAAGCACAGCGGCAGGTTCTTTACCTTTTTTCTTGGTCTTTAATATGAAACCTTTAGCTCTTTAAAAATAATTTCCATTTTGTAACATTCTTTGTAATATTTTGACATTCTGAGCAAATTTCCAAACTTCTGTTTTCTGACTATACTATATATAATTTAGAAATTTGCATAAACAATTGAGAGTTGTAGTTTCAGCCTTTTGTTGTGGCCATTTTAGAATGAAGCACTACTGGGTCTGAAACAAAATGTTCTAGGTTGTCACTATAATTAGATTCAAAGTTTTATTTTTGTTGGTGAAACTTGAGTTCCGTAGTTCTTTAAAGCAACCAAACAGTATTTCCCAGTCTTCAATTTATCCAGCTACTTGCTTCTCTAATGGTATTTTCTCAAGAGTCGCAGCACTCAATTTTAAAAAAACTCTTCTTTGCATGTAACTGTCCCAGCAATTTCACTTCTGGAAACTTTTCCTAAGGAAATAATCATGAATTTACAGCAAGTTAGCTAAGTGGATGTTCCCTCCAGTTTTGTTTCGTAGTATAATATTGGAAAACAGCAGTAACAGGATTGGGTATATTCATGGTGATACAGCAATGTTATAAAAAATACACATCCACAAAAAGATGGAAGTTAACTACCTAATTCTATAAGAAGGTGTTCATACCATATTAAGTAAAGAGAACGGACTATAAGACAGTATGAATACTTTCATCCCATTTCCCTAAAGCTACTGAGTTTGGAGCATAAAGACCAGACTGGAAGGATACCGACTCCAGAATGAGGAACCCTAGAAGCCTGATCACATCTCCATCTCACTCAGTGCCAGGCCACCTGCCTATGGGGGTCCGCACCACCCCTCACGGCCCGCTCAGGCCAGCCAAGGTCATCCCCTCAACACTCTGCCCCCGTCACCCAGGCCTCCTTGCTGGTGCCTGAACTTCAGTGATTGTCCTGGTCGGGGCCCGTGTGCCCTGCAGGAAGGCCAGGGTTGCATCTCTGCTTTCCTCCAAGCCTTCCCACATGTGGAGCTTCTCAGAGAGACCAGGCCACAGTGGGTGCCATCCCTCCAGTGCTCCCGGCTCCCTTGCCTTCTCACACCCCATTCGACTTATTTATTTTCGATGTTTTCTGATCATATCTGGCATCTGTTGAATGCTTCCTATGTGCTGGGCACTGCTGGGCGAGTTACTCACATTAACTCATAGAATTCTCATGCCAGCCCTGTGAGGTCAGTGCTGGCATTGTCTGCAGGCTGCGGATGAGGAAACTGGGGAAGAGGGGTCAGATGGCGCACTGGATCCCGTGTGGGGTCACACAGAGCCACAGGCCACGTCGGCAGGGGTCTCCAGAGCTGGGGGCGCAGCCTCCACCATCCAGTGCCACGGGCTGGGAGAGAAGATCTGTGGGATAGAGGGCCGTCCACTGTGGTCATGGCAGTGTCCCCGCGCCTGACACCTTGCTGGGCATGAGCGCCTCATCTGCTGAATGAATGTGGATCAGAATGCCAGCTGCACACTGGCAGGTGCTGAGGTGGACAGTGGTTTTGATTTTCTGTTTTTGTTTTTTTTTGCTGTATCAGAATACTTTTGGCTGCATGTAATAGAAAGTCCCACACAAAACAGAAACTGAGGATTTGTGCGTTCTTACCACAAAGCACCACAGCCGGGCATCCTCAGCAACCAGGTTCCCGCTGTCTGCTCTGTGGCCTTCACCATCCCGGTGTAGCCCCTGCTGGCTGCGGACGCTGGCCCTGAAGGCATGATACGAGGACGTTGCCCCTGTTAGGGTGATGTTGGCCCTGCAGGCGTTTGCAGTAAGGAAACCTTACTGTGAGTTCTCGGGAAGACCTCCCCTCACATCTCACCATGTCCGAGCCAGTGGCTAGGAAGGGAAATGGGCCCCTTGCCCTGGGCCTGGGGTGGTCTTACTCGCCCTCCCGGCCTGAGCTGTCCTGGTTCTCGGGGGGCTGGGGAGAGCGACACCGGAAAGCCAGCCTGTCCTAGAGACCAGGAGGCTCTAGAGGGTGAGGGGCTGCCGGGCACTGCCCCGCCTCTGACTGCTCTTCTGAGTTTGTGTACTACCCACCGCGTCTCATACTTCTGAGTCTTACGGGACTTCTTTACGTTTTCATTCAATAAAAAGACTGCAAGATATCATAAAGCAGACAGGGAAGGAGAAACCTCCTCTGAAAACCATCGAGCCACAGTGACAAATGCACCATTTACCGTGCTCCGCGCCAGTCACGCGATGGGCTTCTCCGCCGGGCCTCGCTTAGGCATCTTTGGTCCCAAGTTCCAGAAACAAGCTCTGGCTGACGAAAAGCAAGGCGGAGAGGCTGGGACAGGCCACGTTCCGGCCGAGGGGAACGCGGAGGACACAGGCGGCTGGAGGGTGACCTTCGAAGTGGGACGGGGCGCAGGGCGGGGGTGGGGGGCTCTGCAGCAGTATGAGGGGCTCCATGACGGGACGGGCAGGCTGTGTGGCAGGATTGGGTGCGGGGGCTCCAGGATGGGGCAGGGTGGGGGCCTCTGTGGTGGGATGAGTGTGCTCCATGGTGGGATGGGCGGGTCTGTGGTGGGATGGGCGGGTCTGCGGTGGGATGGGCGGGCTCTGCGGTGGGATGGGTGGACTCTGGGGGGGCTCCGTGGGGGACTCAGTAGTGGGATGGGCGTGTCTGTGGTGGGATGGGGGGCTCTGTGGCAGGCTCTGTGGTGGAACGAACATGTCTGTGGTGGGATGGGCGAGTCTGCGGTGGGATGGGCGGGTCTGCGGTGGGATGGGCGGGTCTGCGGTGGGATGGGGGGCTCTGCGGTGGGATGAGCGGGTCTGCGGTGGGATGGGGCCGGCCTCTGTGGTGGGATGGGTGGACTCTGGTGGGGGCTCCGTGGGGGACTCCGTGGTGGGATGGGCAGGCTCTGGTGCTTTCTGTCTCTGTCTCGCTCCTCCAAGACTGAGGTCCACAGAGCCAGCTCAGCTCAGCCGCATGCTCCAGGTAGCCACAGGGGTGCAGGGCCCCTGGGTGGGAACAGAGTGGGCCATGTGGGCGTCGCTGGGTCAGCATATCCCACACTGTGACCCGAGGAGGAAGCCCTTACCTGGCATTTGTTTTCTCCCAGAAAAGCACCAGAGTCCAAACCATAGAGGAGCCGAGAGATAGAATATCTCGTATCATTTACCACGCACTTTAGCTTTTTAAAAAGTGCTTACATATATTGGGTGACATCCAGCCCCGCAGTGCTGTGAATTTGCAAACGGCCTCACTGAGGAGCTCGTGGTGGCACACAGGTGCTCTGCACTGCCCATCAGCACCTGCCTGCTCCTTAGAGTCCTCCTCTGCAGTGGACTGGGATGCTCTCGGAAAGCAGCCAGTGGCTTCCCAGTGGACAAGGATGGGCGAAACCCCGGGGTTACTGCTTTGTTGTGCGGCGTGGAGACCTTTCCTTGGCTGCCAGATCTTTGCTTTCTGACAACTTTTATTATATTTGTTACATCTGTTGAGATTCTTCTCACCTACAATCTATTTTGCTGTCTCTGTATCTGGTGGTATAACGGGAGGTGAGTAGGCTACTTTTGTACATTTTCTTTTCTTTTTTCTGTATGTGAGAGAGGGCCTTGCTTGTTACCCAGGCTGGAATGCAGGGGCATCATCATAGCTCACTGCAGCCTTGACTTTCTGGGCTCAAGTGATATTCCTGCCTCAGCCCCTGAGTAGCTGGGACTACAGGTGCACACCACCACACTTTTTATATTTTCAGTAAAGCTGGGGTTTCGCTATATTGCCCAGTCTGGTCTCAAACTCTTGGGTTCAAGCAGTCCCCCTGCCTCGGCCTCCCAAAGTGCTGTGATTACAGGCGTCAGCCATTGCACCTGGCCTTCTTTTCTTTTATTTCTGGTCTTTTTATCTGCTAAGTATTTAGGAGCTAATTAATGTATTACAAGTCAGCAATAATTCCATGACCTAGAAATTATTATAGTTTATTGGTGTGTTTCTTTCCAGCCTTCTCCTAATTATTTTAAAAATCAGAATTGGAAATTACCTTGTTTTTTTTTCACTTTATATTCTTTTCTAAGAATTTGCCTGTATATTCAAGACATCCTTTTATAAGTTAATTTTCATCGATGTGTAATATTCCCATATGGAGTGTGATTAAAACTTTCCCCTATTGTTTGACATTTCAGTTACTTACAAAAATGTTTGGCCATTGTTCTGTGGTTAATGTATTTTTTTGAATATTTTCTGAAAATGTAGATCTTTTTTTTCTCCAGTCAATTCCTAGGAACAGAATTATTGATTAATGGGTGTGTTTAGTTTCCTAGGGGCTGCTATAACAAGTTACCACAGATCGGGTGCCCGAAACGGCAGAGCGCGCTCTTGGTGCTGGAGGCTGGAAGCCTGGAGCCAAGGCATCCTGGGGCCTGCTCCCTCCAGAGGTGCGGGGAGGGTCCCCTCCTCTCCCAGCTTCTGATGGCTCCAGGCATCCTGGCTTGTGGCCTCATCACTCCAGCCTGCTTCTCTGTCTCCACGTGGCCTCCTCCTCTTCTCCTGGGGTCTCCCCTTCCATCCATCTCAGATCTCTCAAGCAGGACACATGTGAGTGCAGTCAGGGCCCACTCAGAAAGCCCCGGGTTATCCCCTCATCAAAGAGCCTTAGTTCATCACCTCTGCAAAGCCTGTCTTCCAAACACGCTCACATTCCTGGGTGGAAGGGCTTTTCCTGGGTCTCCCTAGGGCTGGTTAGGCCGGATCATGGGCGAACGTTCCCGAGTCTGGAGGCCATTGCCAGAGCTCTCTCTAGACACGCGCATCCACCCTGGCACCACCCGTGGGCACTGGCCGTGCCGCATCCTTGCCACACGAGGGGAGGTCAAGGCGATTGTGCAGAGTGGGCTCAGGGAGGACGTCACAGGAAAAGTAACAAAAGAAACCAAAATAAAAAGGAACAGAAATGGATCGATTGATCTAACGAAAACATTTCGAATCTTTTCTATGTCTACAGGAATAAAATCAAGTGCATTTAGAAACCGGTTAATACCCCAAATATAAGGGTTTTCCTGAGTGCATAAAAATTGACAAAGAATATAAACAGAAAATTAAAGAAGCCAATATTTCAGTTAATAAGCATTTGAAAATGGTCAAAATTGCCAATGAATGGTAACAGAAAACATGACTTTTAAAAGCTACAAGTGAGCTATTATTTTACAGATAATTAACGGCCGTACATTTTGATGTCTGACTTCCACGGCACCTGGCCCACATCCCTGTCTGCCTCCGCCCTCCCCTGCACAGGTCCATCTACCATGCAGCCCCCACGGCTCGCCGTCTGCAGTGTTTCAGGCTGATGGGAGAACAGTGTTTCCTGTCTTTATAACGAGATGTAGATTCCCTATTTCAAAAGGCCTAATGGGATAGCATTTTTAAAAAAGAATTCAAATTGGCTAAATTTAGTTTCTGAAAAATGTCCAGTCCAAAAATAGACCTATTCCGAAATATTTGTCACTGGGCCCCTGCTCGTCTTGTCTGAGAAAGTGAGTTGGCTGAGTTGTGGACGGTTGGAAGTTTCTTTTTCCATCAGCAAACAGGTGTCCGTAGGCACGCTGATCTCTGGCCACCCTCTCACGGAAAGGAGCATTTTCCTGGATGTCCAGCCACCCTCTCGTGGAAAGGAGCGTTTTCCTGGTGTTTGGCTGCTGCAAGTTTTGACAGTCGCTCAGGAGGTGTCTCGCCATCTGTCCTCATTCGGCCGTCTCATAACTCTGTGACCAGGCCTCATATTTTTTTCCCCTGGGACATTACGGAAGTTGGATCGTGAGGTTAGGAAAACTTGTCTCTGAGTTTCCTGTCTCTTTCTGGTCCTTATAGTAAGTTCATCTGACACTTTATAGTAAGTCCTTATAGGAAGTTCATCTGACACTTTATAGTAAGTCCTTATAGGAAGTTCATCTGACACTTTATAGTAAGTCCTTATAGGAAGTTCATCTGACACTTTATAGTAAGTCCTTATAGGAAGTTCATCTGACACTTTATAGTAAGTCCTTATAGGAAGTTCATCTGACACTTTATAGTAAGTCCTTATAGTAAGTTCATCTGACACTTTATAGTAAGTCCTTATAGGAAGTTCATCTGACACTTTATAGTAAGTCCTTATAGGAAGTTCATCTGACACTTTATAGTAAGTCCTTATAGGAAGTTCATCTGACACTTTATAGTAAGTCCTTATAGGAAGTTCGTCTGACACTTCATAGTAAGTCCTTATAGGAAGTTCATCTGACACTTTATAGTAAGTCCTTATAGTAAGTTCATCTGACACTTTATAGTAAGTCCTTATAGGAAGTTCATCTGACACTTTATAGTAAGCCCTTATAGTAAGTTCATCTGACACTTCATAGTAAGTCCTTATAGGAAGTTCATCTGACACTTTATAGTAAGTCCTTATAGGAAGTTCATCTGACACTTTATAGTAAGTCCTTATAGGAAGTTCATCTGACACTTTATAGTAAGTCCTTATAGGAAGTTCATCTGACACTTTATAGTAAGTCCTTATAGTAAGTTCATCTGACACTTTATAGTAAGTCCTTATAGTAAGTTCATCTGACACTTTATAGTAAGTCCTTATAGGAAGTTCATCTGAGACTTCATAGTAAGTCCTTATAGGAAGTTCATCTGACACTTTATAGTAAGTCCTTATAGGAAGTTCATCTGACACTTTATAGTAAGTCCTTATAGGAAGTTCATCTGACACTTTATAGTAAGTCCTTATAGGAAGTTCATCTGACACTTTATAGTAAGTCCTTATAGTAAGTTCATCTGACACTTTATAGTAAGTCCTTATAGGAAGTTCATCTGACACTTTATAGTAAGTCCTTATAGGAAGTTCATCTGACACTTTATAGTAAGTCCTTATAGGAAGTTCATCTGACACTTTATAGTAAGTCCTTATAGGAAGTTCATCTGACACTTTATAGTAAGTCCTTATAGGAAGTTCATCTGACACTTTATAGTAAGTCCTTATAGGAAGTTCATCTGACACTTTATAGTAAGTCCTTATAGGAAGTTCATCTGACACTTCATAGTAAGTCCTTATAGTAAGTTCATCTGACACTTCATAGTAAGTCCTTATAGGAAGTTCATCTGACACTTCATAGTAAGTCCTTATAGGAAGTTCATCTGACACTTCATAGTAAGTCCTTATAGGAAGTTCATCTGACACTTTATAGTAAGTCCTTATAGGAAGTTCATCTGACACTTTATAGTAAGTCCTTATAGGAAGTTCATCTGACACTTCATAGTAAGTCCTTATAGGAAGTTCATCTGACACTTTATAGTAAGTCCTTATAGGAAGTTCATCTGACACTTTATAGTAAGTCCTTATAGGAAGTTCATCTGACACTTTATAGTAAGTCCTTATAGGAAGTTCATCTGACACTTTATAGTAAGTCCTTATAGGAAGTTCATCTGACACTTTATAGTAAGTCCTTATAGTAAGTTCATCTGACACTTTATAGTAAGTCCTTATAGGAAGTTCATCTGACACTTTATAGTAAGTCCTTATAGGAAGTTCATCTGACACTTTATAGTAAGTCCTTATAGTAAGTTCATCTGACACTTCATAGTAAGTCCTTATAGGAAGTTCATCTGACACTTTATAGTAAGTCCTTATAGGAAGTTCATCTGACACTTTATAGTAAGTCCTTATAGTAAGTTCATCTGACACTTCATAGTAAGTCCTTATAGGAAGTTCATCTGACACTTTATAGTAAGTCCTTATAGTAAGTTCATCTGACACTTTATAGTAAGTCCTTATAGGAAGTTCATCTGACACTTTATAGTAAGTCCTTATAGTAAGTTCATCTGACACTTTATAGTAAGTCCTTATAGGAAGTTCATCTGACACTTTATAGTAAGTCCTTATAGGAAGTTCATCTGACACTTTATAATAAGTCCTTATAGGAAGTTCATCTGACACTTTATAGTAAGTTCATCTGACACTTTATAGTAAGTCCTTATAGGAAGTTCATCTGACACTTCATAGTAAGTCCTTATAGTAAGTTCATCTGACACTTTATAGTAAGTCCTTATAGGAAGTTCATCTGACACTTTTTTCAGGCCCATTTTTTTTCTCCTTAAAGAAGTGGTCATTTGCTTCTGGCTTAGGAGAGGGTCTCCCTCCAGGGCTGTGGTGTGGCCCAGGTTCTTCCCTGGCGTTCACTCACCCAGTTTTCATCTCACTTGCCGCTTGGAGGTGAGGGTGCTGGGTTGCCTGCCCCCCTTCTCCCTTCCCTGTGCTGAAATCATTGGTCTGTCACTTTTTCCTCACTGTGAGGTCAGTGTGGGCTGAATCGTTCTGTCCAGTTGTCCTGCCATGAAGCAGAGACGGAGAGGAGAGACTCAGATAATCCCCAGGCTGCCGGCTACCACCAGCGGGCGCAGAAGGCAAGGTGCACGTTGCTCAATGCTCATGCCTCGCCTTCCTCCAGCCTCGTGTGCCTGGGCCGGTGTCACACCCATGGATTAAAGGGCAGATGAGGCCTGGTCTTGCCCGCCGGAGAGCCACAGTCAGGCAAGAAGCACAGATGTGCCAATCTCGGTCGTGCCGCCAGGCAGAGGTGCAGCAGTGCTGAGCCGGATGCCCCTGCTGATGGCAGGGCCCGGTCAGCACCAGCCGCCTGGGCTCGGTGTGGGGTCAGCACCAGCCGCCTATGCTTGGTGTGGAGTCAGAAGGAGGGGATGGGGCAGGAGGTTCTCCAGACAGCTCTGTCCTTGCTGAGCACAGTGGGGGCTGTCCAGAAGATGAAGGCTTAAATTCCCTCCTGAAATTTATAAATGGGGAGATGCTATGGCAGCCGGGAGGCACTGGAGAGAGGCAGCCTGGAGGTGCAGGCTGCGCCCGTGAGGGATGCTTGTGACGGGATGCTGCGCCTTCAAGGTGGGTAGGGGAGACCTTCATGGTACTGTGAGCTGGGCCCAGGGCACTGCACGTCGGGCTCAGAGCCTCCCACTCCTGCCCCTCCAAGAAGGCGACCTCTGGGGTCCTCAGAGCAGCCTTCTGTAGGTGACTCTCAGCTGTTTAAGTGGATCACCCTCACTCGGTTCCCAATTATTATCACGTGAAAAACGGCAGAAACTGCAGTCATTGTGTGGTTACCACTTTCCTACACCTCTTCCTTAAGGGAACAGATTAAGCTCAGTCTTTTAACTTGGTGTATTTGGGGCAAGTGTTAACATGTGTCTTGCAAACGTGCAACCAGAGGTGTTGAGAAGCCAGGAGGGTTTACTGGTGGGACGCAGACCTGATCGTTTAGGGCCGGATGGGTGTTGCTGCGGACCCCGTCACTTACGCAGAGGAGAGGCCCAGTATTTATGAGGAATTGCTGCTCTGTATCACGGAACACAAACTTTACAAACGCGTCTTTGGAGGCTCATCAGTGCCGGGAGGTCAGGCCGTCCCCTGCTCTTTCTTGGATTTCCAGCTCACAGGGCCCTGGTGGGTTTGTTCTGAAGCCCCCTCTAGGGAAATGGGACATTCAGTCACTAGGAAGAATAAGGGCCTTGAAATCATAGCTACGCCAGCGAACATTTACTTCCAGGAAAGAAGAATTGCAGGGATGCCTGTGAGATGGGAGGTGCCGCTGAAGGTCTTTTGAGATTGTGGACAGACCTGCAGGAATGAGAAGTTCTCCGCGAGGCGCTGAGAGGGAGGCACAGATGCCTGGGGGAATGAAAAGGAGCCACAGACGGTGGATGGAGAGGGAGGAAGTAGTTGGTGGAGCAGCCAGCAGCCCTAGGAGCTTCGAGTTCTTTATTCATCATTCGAATGCTGTGGGTATAAAAACGTGCCGGCTCACCAGATGGAGCCTTATCCACTCCACAGACACACTTGCGTGTCCTCTAAGATGATCCCAGATAATGAAATAGATAAATACTTGTTATTTTCTTTGAGGTCTTAAAAAATCCTGCACAGAGAAAGCCGGGTATGTTGAGTGGCCCGCCGTGGGGTAGGCCGTTTCCTGTCCGGGCGGCGCGGTGCCGCGTGTGATTGCAGCAGGAAGGGCCTTCGCGGCCCCACCACGGGCCGACCCTGGGCGCGGTGTCAGGTGCACTTTAATTCCCCATTTAACAGCCCTACCTTCTTGTCTACCTTCCCTGGAGCCCTCTTTCCGAGGGTGGGAAGCTTCGGTTGCCTGGCGGATCTGAGTGAGGATGGAGCCGCACCGCTCCACGTGGGGAGTGAGTGGTATGGCGTGGGAGGCCTCAGAGCAGGTGCCTTTCCGAGTGGGAGGCCTCAGAGCAGGTGCCTTTCCGAGTCCTCACGGCAGCCTCTGCAGCAGGCCTCCCAGCCACACTTGACAACCTTTCCTGGGGCTCACTTTGCGAGACCCTGACGGATTTCGTCCACTGTCACTGCCGTATCCCGTCGCCAACTCTGCCGAGTACTTCCCGATCTCACTGACACACGGTTCTGTTCCACACTGACATGGACAGATTTCATTGAACCTTAAACAATGGGACAACTCTCTTCCTAAAAAATCCAGGACTGACAGAAGCCAAGACACTTTCGGCCTGGGTTTTGCATGTTTTACCTGCCTTCCTCTGTGCCCATGCCTTTCCTGAAAGGTGCAGTGAGCTTTGCTTAGAAACAATGGTTGCAGTGTCAGTATCTTACATTCCTGAAGCTAGGAATAATATTACTTAGACGTCCAAGGCCACAGAGTAGGGATTGAAAAGCAGTGTGCCTGCCCAGGTGCGGGGCTTACACCTGCAATCCCAGTGCTCTGGGAGGCCAAGGAGGGAAGATTGAGGTCAGGAGTTTGAGACCAGCCTGGGCAACATAGTGAGACCCCACCTCTAAAAAAAAATCAGCCAGGCATGGTGGTGTGCACCAGTAGTCCGGTCACTCAGGAGGCTGAGGTGGGAGGATCGCTTGAGTCCAGGAGTCTGAGGCTGCCATGAGCCACACACGCCACTGCACACCAGCTTGGTGACAGAGTGAGACCCTGTCTCTAAAAAAGAAAGAAAAAAAGCAAGTAAGGAAGCAAGCAGTGTGCTGTTGTAACCAAGATACATATTTTTAGTCCATCTGGTAAATCATCCTAGCAATTTGTGATAATCTGGATGACTTTGGCTGAGTTTCTGGAAGCTTGCTCACAATATGGTCTTCTAGAAGAGGCTTTTGGCATGTCTAGTGGATACAAAAGAGGACACGAGGGTTTATTACTGATGAGTCATTCATTCATTTGATGTATTTACCAATAAGCCCCAGTGTGCCTGTCACTGGGTTTGGCCTTGAGTGTGCTTTTGTAAATACAGAGGACAGTGTTTTCTGGATTTAGAGTCTGTGGAGGGAGATAAATATTAAGTATCCTGTAATCCTAGCACTTTGGGAGGCCAAGGTGGGTGAATTGCTTGAGCTCACGAGTTTGAGACAAGCTTGAGCAACGTGGCAAAACCTTGTATCTACAAAAAATACTCAAATTATTAATACCTAGGCGTGGGGGCTCTTGCCTGAGGTCTCAGCTACTCGGGAGATGGGAGGAACACTTGAACACAGGAGGCAGAGGTTGCAGTGAGCTGTGATTGCCACTGCACTCCAGCCTGGGCGACAGAGCAAGACCCTGTCTCAAAAAGAAAAAAAACTAATTGCCAAGCAAGTGAATTGCTAAGCATGTTTTTAATAATCTTAATTATAACTGAGCTCTGACTGTGGGAGCAGCTGGAAGCCCAGCGGAGAAGCGGCATTTGAGGTGAGGTCTGGTGCGTGAGTAGGAACGAGGGGCAGGTGGGGGTGAATGTATTCCAGGCCCAGAGAGAGAGGGAGGGGTGGAGCTCTTTGTGAATCTGAGGACTGTGGGTTGACTAGCGGCTGGTATGGCTGGGGGGCCTGGAGAGGGGCCTCATGTGTGTCAGATCCCCAGCTGGGGTGCCGTCCTCTGGGTGATGCCCCCAGGTGTGCTTTTGAAAGAGCAAAGTGCTGGGCGTTGGCTGGGAAGCCAGGATTCTGAATTTGTCAATTGACTGTCAGGGCTGTGTCACCCACACACCAGAGACCATGGCAGGGAAGGAGGCGGGTGGAAAGTGTGGGATAATGCTGGGGTGTGCCCGGTCGGGGGATCCAGGGGCATCCTAGTGCTTACCTGAGGCTTGGTGCCCTGAGCCGCTGGGGTCCTGTTTTAGGTTATAACCGGTATTTGGCTGAGAAGGCAGTTAGGGGCCAGGATGTGAGGGCCTTTTAGGTCATGTTAGCGGCTTTTTTTGTGCTGATAGTCATAAGAACATGCTGAGTTTGTGGCTGGAATACCTTGCCGGGGGCTGTGTGAGGATGAGCGGGTTGGGGCCACGAGTGTCTGGGAGGAGCTGGCGTCTGGGGGGGATACTGCTGGTGGCATAGGAGATGGGAGAAGGTGATGGGCTCATGCTGTTTAGCAAGTGGAGCAGGCATGGTCATGGCCAGACAGGGAGCAGGTGTGGGCAGGTGAGGGCTGACGGCAAAGACGATGCCGTTGTGGGACCGCCTTTGAGGGCCCGGTTGGGTTAGAAACCATGGAGCTGATATTGAGAATGTTTTTTGATCTGTTTTTAATTAGCACAGATGCAATCTTATATATTAGAGAAGATTTTAAGACACAATAAAAAATGCATGAACTTTAGTTTTCCAACCAGGCCTTGTTCTTTAGGTGTGAAAGTTGGGATTTACTTTTTTTTCGTCTCCCTGATTTCATATTCATATGCAGCCTACCCTGAGATCATACTGGGATCTCAGGACAGAACTCTGTTGAGTCAGGACCTGGGCAAGCTGAAAGATCGTCTGGTCAGGCCTCACCTTTCACAGATGCGGAAACTGAGGCTGGACCTGGAATCCCCCTTCCCCTGAGCGCTGTCTCCCCACGCAGGCTCTGCCCAGCCACACCCTCCTCACCCTGAGCTTGAGTCAGGAGAACGTTCTTTTAGCAGATCTCCCGCCTCCGGTCTCTCTCGGCTTGAAACCATCCTACACACAGCTGCCGGGATAATCTTTCTGGAGCCATTTTTATCATGTCACTTCTCTGCACGCGGTGTTTTCTGTTGCCTTTTGGCAGACCCAGATTTCCCCTTTCTGGCTCTCGAGTTTTCTGCAAAATGTCCTCTTTCCTGGGGTGCCCGCAATGGGTCTTCCGGAATGTTTGCCGCAAGAAGCTGTTTCCGTGCAGTTCCCTGTTCGTGGCTCCCTGTTTCCCGCCATGGGGCCTTTGCACATGCTGCACCCCCACCTGGAATACTCGTCATCAACCCCCACCTCGTGCTGTTTTTCCTCATTGCTCTCTGTCCCCTTCCCTTTGCCATCTAACTCAGGGCCCTTTCTGCTTTAAACTTGCTCCAGAAAATTCTTCCCTCCCCTGAACTCGGACCATTTCTTCACTTTTGGGTCCCTTTTAGCAGTGAGTTATCCAGTTTACATTTATAGAATATGTAAAATACCGCAATCCAGCGAACCTGCCCTCATCCAGTGATGAAGCCCATCTGTGAAAAATGCTAAGAAGGCCCCCATGAGATTTACTGAAAACATGGTTTCCTTCATGTGTCGGCCATGGTGCAGTTGCATGAGACTCGATCCATTTAGCACCGTGTTTTGAGGACTGTTGCTCTGAAAGTTGAATGACACCCGTAGGCACTGGGCTGATGGGATGTTCTGGTGGGTTCCTAAGCATGAGCCTTTGCTTCATTTGGGTTTTCCATTTGGACCCGGCCGTACCCTCCCCTGTGTCACGTGCTGCTCACAGCAGCTGACGGATGGTGCTGGGTCACAGGCTGTGTGGTCCACAGGCGGGCTGAGGGTTAGGATCGTACGGGACCATATCTGAGATCAGATGTCTTTGAATTAAAGATTGTGTGTCTTTGATGTTCCTATTTTAGGTTCATGTTTTTAGCAGAATCTAGAGGGTGTTGAAGTTGTTCTGAAGTTGTATCCAATTCCCTGGTGCTCTGCATGAAAGTCACTGTGTAATCAAAGACTGAGTCTCCTCTCGTGTATTTTAAACAGGAATCGGGGCACATGTAGCAGGCATTCCCGAATGCGTCTTGTCTCCTCCTTTCCCAACTCTGCGCTCATTAGTGACTGCCGGGCGGCGTGGGGCAGGTGTGTGGGGTTGAGTCCTGGTGCTGCTTGCTGCCTTTGAGCAGTGAGGACATGGCTGTGCCCTTTACTGTCCCTGCCCTGTTATTTTATCTGTGAAATGGAGATGATGGTAATTTCACCACTTACCATACGTGGCTGTTGGAAAGATCAGAATGAAAATGAGCTCACTGAAGCCTAAAAAGCAGGAGTGGCCATCCCGAGGTTCCCTCATGGCCAGGTGGACAGTGAAGCCAGGACTGATGGAGGGGCCCCTGTATTGTGAGCAATATTTCTTATTTTTGTTTCCAAAAATATTTTTTCTTCCGGCAAAAACTCGGTAGTGCCACATCTGTACTTTCTGAATAAACCTTGAAACAATCATGAAGGCCTTTCTGTAGGTAGAGGGTTACCTCGTTTCCCTGTTATTGCTTATCAGGTTGTATTTAAAAACTTAAAAATGATTTAATATTTATATATTTATAGATATTTTAAATAAAAGTAACATTTGCATATAGTTGACAAATCAAATAGTTCAGTAGGAGCTACAATTGAAAAGCAAGAGCGTCTTGCTCCACCTCTGCCCATCCCAAGGTGCCCAGGAGAACCACCGTTAGTCACTGTTAAAGACTTCCTTTTCTGAAATTTTATTTCAGAAAGGGTCTTATTCTGCTGCCCAGGCTGGAGTGCAGTGGTGCAATCATGGCTCACTGCAGCTTCAACCACCTGGGCTCAGGTAATTCTCCCACCTCAGACTCCTGAGTAGCTGGGACTACAGGTGTGCACCACCACACCTAGCTAATTTTTGTATTTTTTTGTAGAAATGTGGTCTTGCCATTTTGTCCAGGCTGGTCCTGAACTCCTGGGCTCAAGTGATCTACCCGCCTCAGCTCCCGAGGTGTTGAGATTACAGGTGTGAGTCACCATGCCCGGTCAAGACTTTATTTTTCAAAGAGTTTTAGATACACAGCAAAATTGAGCAGAAGGCACAGAGCTCCTATCTACCCACTACCCTCCCCAACAGCCTTCCCATTATCAATACCCCCGACAGCCTTCCCATTATCTATACCCCCCACAACCTTCCCATTATCAATACCCCCCACAGCCTTCCCATTATCATACCCCCACAGCCTTCCCATTATCAATACCCCCCACAGCCTTCCCATTAACAATACCCCCACAGCCTTCCCATTATCAATACCCCGCACAACCTTCCCATTATCAATACCCCCACAACCTTCCCATTATCAATACCCCCCACAACCTTCGCATTATCAATACCCCCCCAACCTTCCCATAATCAATACCAACAGCCTTCCCATTATCAATACCCCCCCAACCTTCCCATAATCAATACCAACAGCCTTCCCATTATCAATACCCCCCAACCTTCCCATAATCAATACCAACAGCCTTCCCATTATCAATACCCCCCACAGCCTTCCCATTATCAGTACTCCCACAGCCTTCCCATTATCAATACCCCCCACAGCCTTCCCATTATCAATACCCCCGACAGCCTTCCCATTATCAATACCCCCACAGCCTTCCCATTATCAATACTCCCCACAGCCTTCCCATTATCAATACCCCCACAGCCTTCCCGCTATCAATACCCCCCACAGCCTTCCCATTATCAATACCCCCACAGCCTTCCCGCTATCAATACCCCCCACAGCCTTCCCATTATCAATACCCCCACAACCTTCCCATTATCAATACCCCCCACAACCTTCCCATTATCAATACCCCCCCAACCTTCCCATAATCAATACCAACAGCCTTCCCATTATCAGTACCCCCCACAACCTTCCCATTATCAATACCCCCCACAGCCTTCCCATTATCAATACCCCCCACAACCTTCCCATTATCAATACCAACAGCCTTCCCATTATCAATACCCCCCACAACCTTCCCATTATCAATACCCCCCACAGCCTTCCCATTATCAATACTAACAACCTTCCCATTATCAATACCCCCCACAGCCTTCCCATTATCAATACCCCCACAGCCTTCCCATTATCAATACCCCCCACAACCTTCCCATTATCAATACCAACAACCTTCCCATTATCAATACCCCCCACAGCCTTCCCATTATCAATACTGCCCACAACCTTCCCATTATCAATACCAACAGCCTTCCCATTATCAATACCCCCCACAACCTTCCCATTATCAATACCCCCCACAGCCTTCCCATTATCAATACCCCCCACAACCTTCCCATTATCAATATCAACAGCCTTCCCATTATCAATACCCCCCACAACCTTCCCATTATCAATACCCCCCACAGCCTTCCCATTATCAATACCCCTGACAGCCTTCCCATTATCAATACCCCCGACAGCCTTCCCATCATCAATACTCCCCCAAACCTTCCCATTATCAATACCCCCCACAACCTTCCCATTATCAATACCCCCGACAGCCTTCCCGTTATCAATACCCCTGACAGCCTTCCCATTATCAATACCCCCCACAACCTTCCCATTATCACTACCCCCCACAGCCTTCCCATTATCAATACCCCTGACAGCCTTCCCATTATCAATACCCCCAACAGCCTTCCCATTATCAATACTCCCCACAACCTTCCCATTATCAATACCCCCCACAGCCTTCCCATTATCAATACCCCCCACAACCTTCCAATTATCAATACCAACAGCCTTCCCATTATCAATACCCCCCACAACCTTCCCATTATCAATACCCCCCACAGCCTTCCCATTATCAATACCCCCCACAGCCTTCCCGTTATCAATACCCCTGACAGCCTTCCCATTATCAATACTCCCCACAACCTTCCCATTATCAATACCCCCCACAGCCTTCCCATTATCAATACCCCCACAGCCTTCCCATTATCAATACCCCTGACAGCCTTCCAATTATCAATACCCCCGACAGCCTTCCCATTATCAATACTCCCCACAACCTTCCCATTATCAATAACCCCCACAGCCTTCCCATTATCAATACCCCCCACAACCTTCCCATTATCAATACCAACAGCCTTCCCATTATCAATACCCCCCACAACCTTCCCATTATCAATACCCCCCACAACCTTCCCATTATCAATACCCCCCACAGCCTTCCCATTATCAATACCCCCGACAGCCTTCCCGTTATCAATACCCCTGACAGCCTTCCCATTATCAATACTCCCCACAACCTTCCCATTATCAATACCCCCCACTGCCTTCCCGTTATCAATACCCCCGACAGCCTTCCCATTATCAATACCCCCCACAGCCTTCCCATTATCAATACCCCCCACAACCTTCCCATTATCAATACCCCCACAACCTTCCCATTATCAATACCCCCGACAGCCTTCCCGTTACCAATACCCCTGACAGCCTTCCCATTATCAATACTCCCCACAACCTTCCCATTATGAATACCCCCCACAGCCTTCCCATTATCAATACCCCCACAGCCTTCCCATTATCAATACCCCCCACAACCTTCCCATTATCAATACCCCCCACAACCTTCCCATTATCAATACCAACAGCCTTCCCATTATCAATACCCCCCACAACCTTCCCATTATCAATACCCCCCACAACCTTCCCATTATCAATACCAAGAGCCTTCCCATTATCAATACTCCCCACAACCTTCCCATTATCAATACCCCCCACAGCCTTCCCATTATCAATACCCCCGACAGCCTTCCCATTATCAATACCCCTGACAGCCTTCCCATTATCAATACTCCCCACAACCTTCCCATTATCAATACCCCCCACAGCCTTCCCATTATCAATACCCCCACAGCCTTCCCATTATCAGTACCCCTGACAGCCTTCCCATTATCAATACCCCCGACAGCCTTCCGATTATCAATACTCCCCACAACCTTCCCATTATCAGTACCCCCCACAGCCTTCCCATTATCAATACCCCCACAACCTTCCCATTATCAATACCAACAGCCTTCCCATTATCAATACCCCCCACAACCTTCCCATTATCAATACCCCCCACAGCCTTCCCATTATCAATACCCCCCACAGCCTTCCCATTATCAATACCCCCGACAGCCTTCCCATTATCAATACCCCTGACAGCGTTCCCATTATCAATACCCCCACAACCTTCCCATTATCAATACCCCCGACAGCCTTCCCGTTATCAATACCCCTGACAGCCTTCCCATTATCAATACTCCCCCCAACCTTCCCATAATCAATACCAACAGCCTTCCCATTATCAATACCCCCCACAGCCTTCTCATTATCAATACCCCCGACAGCCTTCCCATTATCAATACCCCCCACAACCTTCCCATTATCAATACCAACAGCCTTCCCATTATCAATACCCCCCACAACCTTCCCATTATCAATACCCCCCACAGCCTTCCCATTATCAATACCCCCGACAGCCTTCCCGTTATCAATACCCCTGACAGCCTTCCCATTATCAATACTCCCCACAACCTTCCCATTATCAATACCCCCACCGCCTTCCCGTTATCAATACCCCCCACAACCTTCCCATTATCAATACCCCCCACAGCCTTCCCATTATCAATACCCCCCACAACCTTCCCATTATCAATACCCCCCCAACCTTCCCATTATCAATACCCCCCACAGCCTCCCCGTTATCAATACCCCCCACAGCCTTCCCATTATCAATACCCCCCACAGCCTCCCCATTATCAGTACCCCCCACAGCCTTCCCATTATCAATACCCCCCACAGCCTTCCCGTTATCAATACCCCCCACAGCCTCCCCGTTATCAATACCCCTGACAGCCTTCCCATTATCAATACCCCTGACAGCCTTCCCATTATCAATACCAACAGCCTTCCCATTATCAATACCCCCGACAGCCTTCCCATTATCAATACCCCCCACAGCCTTCCCACTATCAATACCCCCCACAGCCTCCCTGTTATCAATACCCCCCACAGCCTCCCCGTTATCAATACCCCCCACAGCCTCCCCATTATCAATACTGCCTGAGTGGTGTGTCTGCCACAGTGGATGGACCCACACTGATGCGTCATTGCCGTGTGGAGTCCATGGTTGACGTGGCTCCCCCTGGGCTGCACGTTTCCGGGGTTGGGACACGTTCCCGGGGTTGGGACAGGTATGCACAGGTGTGTGACCAGCACTCCGGAGTCCACAGTTGACGTGGGGCTCCCTCCTGGGCTGCACATTCCTGGGGTTGGGACGGGTATGCACAGGTGTGTGACCAGCACTCCAGAGTCCACGGTTGACGTGGGGCTCCCTCCTGGGCTGCACCTTCCTGGGGTTGGGACAGGTGTGCACAGGTGTGTGTCCCGCACTCCGGAGTCCACGGTTGATGTGGGGCTCCCTCCTGGGCTGCACATTCCTGGGGTTGGGACGGGTGTGCACAGGTGTGTGTCCAGCACTCCAGAGTCCACGGTTGACGTGGGGCTCCCCCCTGGGCTGCACGTTCCTGGGACTGGGACGGGTGTGCATAGGTCTGAGTCCAGCACTCCGGTGTCCCCCAGGGCGGTTTCCCCATGTGACTCCCTGCGACTGGTTCCTGTGTGTAGCTCTGTGGGGGTGACTTACACGCCCTTGATGTATCTACTCTAGACATTAAGTATTTACCACCTCTTCCCCTCTCTCGATAGAATTGAACTGTTGCTTTTAGTTCTTCCTTTGCTAACTCGTTAACTTTAAATGATAAATTGCACCTTAATTTCTTGCTCTGTCAACTCTAGGCAGTGTCAGTTGACAGCCCAGCTTGCCGTGGAGAGATGCCAGCAGCTCCACGCTTACTTCTCATTTCGCTTCCACCACCCAGCAATTGTCAGGGTTGAGACCATTGAGAGTCTGTTTAGTAATCAGAGTTAATTTTGGTGCTTTTTTGTATAAGCCAAACATTGCAAATACATCTCTGTGTCCACCTTATGCTGACATTTTCCCTGCAGAGCCGACTGCTGCACACTGACGGTTTTCTTTCTTGTCTTTCCTGGAATTTCTGTGGCTTCTTCTTTTCTTGCATTTCCATCTTTATTCCTCTGAAAGGCGTTTCAGAGGCCCAAGGGATGACACAGGCTTTTCAGTGTGACGCCTCCTGTCTCCTCCCTTGCTGCCTGATCTGCAGGGGTTTCTTTCCTGCAGTCTTCACTGTGACCTTCAGAACCAACTTCTCTTTAGGCCTGAATGCAGCCCTGTCCCTTCTAACCCTTTCATCTCTCTCCTGGTTAGACCGATTGTTTCTGAAATTTCTCGTGTTTTTCTGTCCTTATTTCTACCTCATTTTGTTGATGTCCGTCTTCAAATAATTTCCTAAAGGTTCTCATCTTGCCTGTCCAAAACTCTACCCTCATATATTTGAAAGTTTGGTTGGGTATAGAATTCTGACACCAAAATAATTTTGCCTAAGAATTTTGAGGGCATTTTCCTTTCCTGAGTTTGTCAGTTTTAACTCAGTGTTGTTGCTGGGAAGCCTGATTTTTGTCCCTTTGCTGAAACTGACTCCTGCTCTCACGGCACAGTTTCTTCTCTTTATCCTTGTATTCTAGAAACTCACAAAGGTGTGCATGGGTGTCAGGCATGTCCCTCAGTGCAGGGCTTCGCGAGCACCTCCGATTGGGAGTTGCACGCATGCACCTGCTGCTTCCACAGGTGCTCGGCAGAGTCCCCCCACCCCTCCCACTTGCTCTCCTGTTGCTGAGGTTTGCTCTTCTCCTCAGGGTGCCTGCACCGAGAGCCACCATGCTGCGGGAGACCCTAATTCCCAGATCTTAGGTCTCAAATCAATTTTTGAGAGGAAGAATATTCCAATTTTGCGAGTGGGTGGTAGTTTCCAGGCTGATGGGCATTTTGATCGGGGGACACATAAGGACTGGCAGCTGACATGGTCGGTCCTGGCTAGCATCGAGTGTTTGCCTGTGCCCGGCGCCGTTCTGAACCATCCGCTCTCTGCACGTCGCTTGTGTCCCTTTCGTCTCTGCCTGGAGTGACCAGGCCTGGGTGTCTCAAGCCTGGCTTGGGGGGCCAGGTCCCTTCTCTGCTCCCCCCACTTTACTTTCTCCTCTGCTCCCTTCCTCTCCAGTTCCCAATGAATTGGTAGAACCTGCTGGTCTTCCACCCACGCCTTCCATCTCTGTGGATTTCTTTCTTTCTGAACTCCTTTACTGTCACTCACTGGGGGTTTGAAGGAAGAGAAGGCACATCCATACAGTTCCTCAACCACCTCGAATTGGGAGCAGACTGCAGTTCTATTGCATCACGGATTTTGGCTTGAAATGTAGTATAATTCTCTAACGTTATTCACGTAATAATGGCCAGGCCTTCTGTAAGATTGTAGTTTTTTCTATCTACATGGCGTTGCTTTTAAACAAAAATCTGTGGATTTTACAATTTCACAAGTGGACGTGTGGCTGAAAGGCCAGTGTGGGGGATCCTGGCCGGGACGGGCACTGGGTCCCCTCCATGCACCCTTAGGGAACATCTTCTTTCATGTTTGAAAGCAGAGACATCAGCAACCATGGAGTGAGAATCATTCCCGTGTGTCAGGCACTCCTGGAACCCTTCCTAGAAGACGGCCCGAAATGCGGAGCCAGCTCCCTCTGTCCCTGAAATGAGTGCCTGAGGAAGAGCCTGAGGTCGCGCTGTCCTCACCCCTCCGTCCTGGGCTAGCTTCTTGCACCAGCTGTCCAGCCCGGCGTGCGACACCCTGCGGAGGAGGCCATGGAGGGGGACGTGGAAACGTTGGCCTCAAGACTGAGAAAGTGAACGCCCCTGAGGGCTGGATGAGGATGTTTCTGAAGCAGGAGATTTTCGCTTGTTTTTAAGAAAACCCGAGGAGGAACTGATGAACCTGCCTCGGGTGCAGCATCCAGAATATTTACGATGATAGGTCGCTGTGGGTTTTGGCATATATCTTCCAGGCAGTCAAAGGCTGTGCTACGTAACTGTCACAGAACTCCTGTGTGTCTCTTTGTGAGCAAAGTTTCTCATGCTCACGTCTAGAAAAACAAAACATAATCCTAGAAGTAATGCTTGGCCCAATTAGTCCAACAGAAACTAATATTCATCCGTGGGAGAAAAAGCCCACTCTTACCATGAAGTGGTAGAAGTTTACTTTTTATGTGCAACTTATTACTAACGATATGGAATATCTTTGTCAAACACTTGGGACCTCATGGTCACAGGGTGTTTTAAAATGTAAATTGTATTCGCATATACATCTTTGTTGCAGAGAAGTATAACATGATGGATGAGAACTTTCAAGCATGTAATAGGTTATTTTGGGATGAAATCTTTGGCTCAAATGGAGTGGAATTAAGAGGTGAAAGAGAGTAAAAGTAACAGTGTCAAATTTGTTCATGTATTTAAGAGAAACCATTCCGAGTTGCCACTTTGCTGACTCCCAGGGGTCACCCCCTGCTTTGCAGAGCTCTTCTGCTCGCCACCTGGGCAGCCCTACCATGGCAGCCACCCAGTGAGTATGACTCTTGGGGTCCACTGAATACATTTAAAGGAAGAAGGTGACAGTTTGGTTGATTGATTGAAGGAGACAGGATCTCACTCTAGCCCAGGCTGGAGTGTGGTGGCACAGTCACCACAATCACAGCTCACTGCAGCCTCACCCTCCTGGGCTGCAGTGATCCTCCCCCTCAGCCTCCGGAGTAACTGGGATCACAGGTACACACCACTACACCAGGCTAGCTTTTGAATTTTTTGTAGATACAGAGTTTCACCATTTTGCTCAGGCTGGTCTCCTATTCCTGGGCTCAAGCAGTCACTCACCTCGGCCTCCCAAAGTGCTGGGATTACAGGCGTGAGCCACTGCGCCCAGCTGACGGTTTTATTTCAATGTCCAGTAATGACAGTGGAGTAGGAATTAAGTCACTTGCAATACTTCACGAGTTATTCAAAGAGGGATTGGAGGAAAAAAAAAGGGAAGACGACTAGTTTAGGGAATCTGGAATCCAGAAATCTGGTGAGTTTAGGAGTGCAGGGATGAAGCTGAGCCCAGGCTGACCGTGCCCTGGAAGGAGCACGGCGTTGCGGAGACACGGACTATCAGCAGCGCAGCCGGGATGAGGACTGGGGTTAACCCGCACTTCTCTTCGCATGCTACTGCTGTATTTATTGAGAAGGTTGCTTGTTAAGGACGCACATCGTATTGAAGTGAAGATCACTGTTACTGTTGTCACTCATCTTCTTGCATATCAAGATAAAGAGCCCTCCATGGTTATCAGAAAAACTGCTTGAATCTGAAGGGGGAGCTTCACTGTTGCTGCCGTGCTCTTCTGCTGTTAGAAGTTGTTAAAGGAGGAGAACTTATCAGTGGCATCTTGAATGGGATTTTGTTCCATAATTCGCACTTCTAAGACCATTCCTCGTAGCATTTGCTCGAAAGGGTCTGTTGAGAATAAGAGAGATGGAGTGACAATTTATGATGGAAACACATGATGAGTGGCAGACGTTAGGCAGGTGAGCAGATGGTGGTGGTCGGTGGCGACCCAGAGAGGCAGTGCTGGCTGAGGAGAGGGCAGCACACCTCCCCGGGGACTCGGTGTGTCCTTCGTCTCAAAGACAATACGTGTGTCCTGAGTGCAAGGCACTGAACACACATGAGGTGTGGAAAACCCGATACTTGGTGGTAGAATTAAAAAAAAAAGAAAAGAATGAGGCAAACGATGAAATAGAAAATCCTTCTAACTGCAGACTTGACTCATAGCTGATGATTTCCTTATTTAAAACAGTATTTGGAATTAAACAGAAAGTGACGGCCTCATAAAGTGAAACCAATTGGTGTTTGGAGGGCCAGGGCCTTTACTGTGTTTGGCTGAGCTTCCGGCTTTTAATTGGAAATTTTCATTTTTAAGAGTCTAGTTTGTTCCAATAGGGTGTGTATGTCTTAAGACTTCCTAACCTGTAACCACATTTAGTTCTTGTGGTTTAAATAGACTGGCGAGGTACTGAGTCATGCCTCTCCCTCCTGAAGGCATGACATGCTGTCTGAATTGGGCCAGGGCTCAGCACCGTGCCGCAGCTGCCACTCATCCTGCCTCATTTTGGCAATGAAGAGTCACAGGCGTGGATTTAGACTGGAAGGCTTCTCACTACCCAGAGGTGAGGAAGTGTGGGGTACAACATTTTTATTCAAGTTTCCATCTAGAGAAATTGCTTCTATCACAAATCTTTTAAAACCTTTACTCGGTAATTTTCTCACTTCCTATGAACTACTCCATCCATCCGAGAGAAGAAATGAGATCAAAACTTACATAAACGCCTATTATATACTTTGTCACTTCGCTGTTTAAAAAAGAACTATCATTTTCTTTTAAAACCCATCAGTGTGTCTTCTGACAGGATAACAAGTAGGAAATACCTGTGGTGGAGCCCACAGACTCTGCGGCTGATTTTGTGGTCTAGCCTTGTCACCCAAGTCCAAGCTCTTCTCAGTTTTATTGTTAGGTAATAAAAAATCACCCTCATATTATTGATCAGTTATTTTTCTAGTTAGACACATCAGTAACCTCTACCGTAAGTACCATAAAACTGGCCCCATCACACACCTTGTGGTTGTAGTAGAGGAATGACTTGTGCCGTCTTCTAAGCTGTTGTGTAAGGGGCTCACTGTTGTGTAAGGGGCTCATAACTTGCAGGTTCTCTCATAGGTATAACTGTGACCTAAGCAAAAGGCAGTCTATTCTAAATACTAGCCACAGAACTTTAAAAAAATTTGTACCAAAATTTACCTATAAATCCAGATGTTTCATATCTAACCTACTCAAAGCAAAATGAAGATTCAAGGAGAAAAATGAATGATTCCTCAGCAACCAGAATAGATTCAATAAAGCTTGTGGCTGTTACTGATATAAATTGACAGTGACTAGTGGTAGTGAGCAAATTTTATTGGAAAGTTTGAATTGGCATTTAGAACGTATTTAGTAAAATTGGAGTATTGCAGAAAGGGACTTGAGGAACTGGGGCAGCTACAGTGGGTGGGGTGCCCGTCTCCACGCCCAGGTTTCAGGATGAGTTTCTCTGCTCTTATCTGTTTTTGTATTGGAGTTTTTCCGTATGAGTTTATTTAAAAGATAACTTTATTGCAAAAAAACCCTAATATGAGCTATAAGATTTTCAAGGGCTGTTCTAGGGCTAAAATGATCTGATAATGTATCAATGTTAAATACTGTATTTGGTAAAATATTTTTTTCTTTAGTGTGCAGGTAGTTTATTAATAATATCCTTAAACCTGTTATGCGATGGATAGAAAACAACAAATTCTTTGTCATGAGTCTAACAGTGTTAGTGCCATATGTTGGTGGAGATCATTTTTGTTGACTTGTGCTGGAACCAAAATAATTATTAATTGCTGGATACGTGGCATTTGACCTGACTCAAATGACATTGGAATATAGCAGCCCTTGGGGCAGGCAAATGTCAGTCCAGTTTATATTGAAAACAGTACCCCAAAATGGTCCTGAAACAACAGTGACCCTAGGGAAAGAAATTAATTTTTGTATAATATAAACAAGGGTCACGTTTGGGACCTCTGAGACTCTGTGGAGTTTCCTCTATCGTCAGCAACATGGTGCCTTCACCTCGTTGCTCTGCCATCCTTGATGTCTGTCTTTCATCTCATGGACCAAGAAAGATGGTAGCCATCTTCCCTGCTTTCTTGTTTGCTTCCTAGCCACGGCTTAGAAGAAAGGGGCAGAAAAGGACACTTTCTGTTCTTACCAGTGTGCTTTAGGGCCACACACATACTTCTGCTAACAGCTTAACATCCAAAACTTAGTCAAATGGCCATTCTTAGCATCAAGGTAAGCTAGGAGATATAGTCTTTATCTTAGGGCAAGCGCTTGCAAACTTTTTCTTTAAAGGGTCAGGTAGTAAGTGTTTTAGGCCTTGCAGGCCATGTGCTCTGTGTTGCAGTTACTTGAGTCTGCCATTGCAGCATGGAAGTGGCCCAGATGGTGCAGGAGTGAGTGTGCATTGCCACATTCCAGTAAAGCTTTATGGACACTCGAATTTGAATTTCATGTAATTTTCACGTCATGAAATATATTTTGACTTTTCAGTCGTCGAACAGTGTAAAAAACATTTTTAGCTTGTGGGTCATATAAAAACAGGCAGTGGTATTTGGTTTACTGGTCTGAATTTGGCACTCCTTGTTCTGGAGTGTCCTAAGTCTAGGGGTTCTAGAAACAAAGAAGGACATTTTTACATTCATAAGAGACTCAATACATCAGGAAGATATGACAATTATAAACATGTAGGCACATAAGAACGGAGTCCCCAAAACATAGGATATGCTAATTGACAGAATTGAAGAGAGAAATAAACAATTCTACAATAATAGTTAGCAACTTCAGTAACCCATTTTTCAATAATAGAACAATCAGAAGATCAATAAGGAAATGGAGGACTTGAGTAACAGTATAAGCCAATTGGATCTAACAGATAGATACAGAACGTTACACCCAATGATAGTAACTACACATTCTTCTCAAGCACGTGGTCTGTCCTGGACAATGCTATCCAGACCATTCTCCAGATAGACCACATGCTTGGCTACAAAACAAAAATTTTAATAAATTAAAAAATTTAATATAATGCAAATTATCTTTTCTGACCACAATGAAATGAAAGTAGAGATCAGTAATAGAATGAAAACTAGAAAGATCACGAGTATGTGAAAATTAAACACACTCTTAAATAATCAATGGATCAAAGAAGAAATGACAAAGGAAACAAGAAAAGACCTACAGACACATGAAAGCAAAAGCACAGCATACCAAAACTTATGGGATGCAGTGAAAGCAGCACTCCGAGGGAAATTAATAGCTGTGAGCAACACCTACATTAAAAATCCAGAAAGATCTCAGATCAATAACTTAATTGCACATCTCACAGAATTAGAAAAAGAATAGCAAACTAAACAAAGTTAGCAGAAGGAAGGACATAAAGATTAGAGTGTAGATAAATAATTCAGAAAATAACAAAGCCAAAATTTGTATCTTTGACAAGAAAATTGACAAATCTTTATTGAGTTGGATTAAGGAAAAAAGAGGGAAGGCTCAAATTACTTAGAAATGACAGAGGGGGCATTACTTATTGACTTCACAGAAGTAAAAAGGATTAAAAGAGAATACTGTGAACAACTGTATACCAACAAACTGGATAACCTAGATGAAGTGGACAAATTTCTTGAAACATACTACCTGTGAACACTGAACATTAAAAAATAGAAAACCTGCACAGACCTATGACTATCAAGGAGACAGAAGTGGTAATCAAAAACCTCCCAAGAAAGAAAAGCCCAGGACCTTATGGCTTCACCGGTGAGCTCTATCAAGCATTTAAAGAATTAACACTGCCCGGGCGCGGTGGCTCACGCCTGTAATCCCAACACTTTGAGGGGCTGAGACAGGTGGATCATGAGGCCAGGAGATGGAGACCATCCTGGCTAACATGGTGAAACTCTGTCTCTACTAAAAATACAAAAAAAAAAAATTTACTGAGCGTGGTGGCATGCGCCTGTAGTCCCAGCTACTCGGGAGGTTGAGGCAGGAGAATTGCTGGAACCTGGGAGGCAGAGGTTGCAGTGAGCCGAGATCACACCACTGCCCTCCAGCCTGGGCGATAGAGCGAGACCCTGTCTCAAAAAGGAAGGGAAAGGAATGTTCCTAACTCTTCCTGTGAGGCCAGCATTACCTTCATACCAAAAACCAGATAAAATCACTAGCAGAAAACTACAGACCAACATCCTGCTTGAATATACATGTAAAATTCCTCAGCAAAATACTAGCAAACCAAGTTCAACAGCCTTGTAAAAGGATTGTACATTGTGACCAAATGAGATTTATTCCAGGAATACAAGTGTGGTTCAACATATTAAAATCAATCAGTGTAATGCACCACACTAATAGAATGAGGATTAAAAAGCCACATGATCATCTCAATTGATGCAGAAAAAGTATTTGACAAAATCCAGCCTTCTTTATGATAAAAACACTCATTAGGAAAAGAGTGGACTTTCTCAACGTCATAAAGACCATATGTGAAAAACCCACAGCTGATATCATACTCAATTGGGAAACACTGAAACTTCCCTCCTAAGACGAGGAACTAAGTAAGGATGCCCACTTCCTAACTTCTATTCAACACAGTGCTAGAAAGTTCTACAGAGAACAGTTAGGCAAAGAAAATAATCCAAATTGGAATGTAATAAGTTCTACTATTACTGTTCACAGATCACATGACATTATATGTAGAAAACCCTAAACAATCCACAAAAAAAATCTTTTGGAGCTAGTCAACTCAGCAAAGCAAATTTGGCAAAGTTAAAAGATATGCAATCAGCCCACAATTAGTTTTGTTTTTATGCACCAGCAATGAACAATCAAAAAAGGAAATTAAGGAAACAATTCAATTTGTAATAGCATTAAAGAGAATTAAATACTCAAATATAAATTTAACCAAGGAGGCAAAAGACTTGTATGTAGAAAACTATAAAACACTGCTAAAAGAAATTAAAGCTATAAACAAATGGAAAGACATTGCATGTTCATGGATTGGTAAATTTAATATTGCTGAAATGACAATATTACCCAAAGTGCTCTACAGATTGAATGCAATTGTGGTTAAAATTCCAACCACCTTTTGGGCAGAAATAGCAAAATCCATCTTAAAATTCATGTGGAATTTCAGTGGAGCCCAAATATCCAAAATAATCTTGCAAAAGAACAAAGTTGGGGGAATATACTCTTGATTTTAAGACTTAATTCAAAGCTACTGTAAAGAAAACAACATAGTACTGGCATAAGGATAGCCATATAGATTTATGGAATGGAATTTCAAGTTTGTAAATAAAGCCTCACACCTCTATCAAATTTTATTAATTTTAAAGCTTTAAGCTTTAGAGCAGTTTTAGGTTCACAGCAAAACTGAGTGGAAGGTTCAGAGATTTACCATGTGCCCCCTGTTGCCCCCACAGACTCATTATTAATATCCTTCACCAGAGGTGGTGCATTTGTCAAAATTGCGGAACCTGGATTTACACATCATAATCATCCAAAGTATGTCATATAGGGTTTGCGCTTGGTGTTCCGTGGGCTTGGACAATTGTATATTGACGTGTATTCATTATTATAGTGGCCAATTTATTTTTGACAAGGGTACCAAGTCCATTGAATGGGGAAAGAATATTCTTTTAAGTGATGCTGTGAAAACTGTGTATCAACAAGCAAAAGAATGCAGTTGAACCCCTATCTCACACTATATACAAAAGTTAACTCAAAAGGGATCAAAGACCTAATTGTAAGAACTAAACTGTAAAGTCTTTAGAAGGAAACAGGGCAAATCTTTGTGGCTTTGGTTTAGCAATGATTTCTTAAATATAACGCTAAAAGCACAGGCAGCAAAAGAAAAAAAATAGATGAATTGGATCTTGTTTATATGAGAGAAAAACTTTTATGTATAAAGGACACTATGAATGGAAGAAAACATCTGTAAATCACATGTGTGATAAAGATTTGTTATTAAGAAAATATAAATAACTCCTACAACTCAACAACAGAAGGACAAATACCCTGAATAAAAATGGGTCAAAGATGTGAGCAGACATTTTTCCAAAGATGATATACAGATGGCCAAAACACATAAGGAAAGGTGCTTAGTGTCATTAGTCATAAAGGAAATGTCAACCACATCCACAAGAAGATTCTGTTTTACACTGACTAGATGGCAGTTAAAACAGCGACAAAGGACGATAGCTGGTTTTGGCCGTGATGTGGAGAAACTGGAAGCCTCACACATTGCTGGTGGGAATGTAAAACTTGGCTACTGGGGTAAAGGAGCTGGCAGTTTTGTGACCCTGCAATTCCATGCCTCAGCCTTTGCCCAAAGGCTGTGATGACAGTGACTTAAACAGATGTTTGTTCTCCAATGTTCGTAGCAGTGTTAGTCACAACAGCCAAAAGGTGGAAGCAACCAAGTGTCCATGAATGGATGGACAGATCAACACAATGTGGCTTCTATGGACAATGGAATATGATTCAGCCATAAAAAGAAATGAAGTTCTGATACATGTGACAATATGCATGAACCTTGAAAAGATACTAAGTGAAATATGCCAGACACAGGCCGGGCGCAGTATAATCCTAGCACTTTGGGAGGCTGAGGTGGGCAGATCTCGAGGTCAGGAGATCAAGACCATCCTGGGTAACACGGTGAAAACCCATCTCTACTAAAAATACAAAAAATTAGCCGGGCGTGGTAGCGGGCACCTGTAGTCCCAGCTACTTGGGAGGCTGAGGCAGGAGAATGGCGTGAACCCGGGAGGCCGAGCTTGCAGTGAGCAGAGATGGCGCCACTGCACTCCAGCCTGGGCGAGAGAGCAGGACTCCGTCTCAAAAAAAAAAAAAAAAAAAAAAAAAAAAAGCCTGCCACAGAAGTATAAATATTGAATGATTCCAGTTATACGAGGTACCTAGAATAGGCAAATTTAAAAAAACAGACTCTTAAGAGAGATTACGGGGGCTGGGGGAGGAGGGAAGGGGAGTTTCCGCTTCATGGGCAGTAACACAGAGTTACTGCTTGTGGCGATGACAAATTTTGGAAATAGGTAATGCCGATGGTTGTACAATATTGTGAATCCAATTAATGACACTGAAAAAATGCTTAAAGTGGTTAAAATGTCAACATTTGTTATTTATATTTTACCACCACCACAACAAAACAGTTACTAAGGATGAGAAAGGGCGTGAGTCTCAGCGGCCAGTGTTCATGCTGTGCTCCCTCCTCCCTCAGCAACCTGTTGAGCGTGTCTGTCCCCACAGTGTTCATCTGGGTTGAAACAGGTGTGTCGGCCCTTCCAGAAGAACAGCGTGCCATTTTAGTGTTAAAAACCATAGACCACTGAACAATAACAGCTATACCTTCAGTATTCATTAACTAGAAAACTTAACTATCCTATTAATTTGCTAATTCATTTAAGTGAGGGGTATTTTTTGGGTATATTGTCATCCATATACATTTTAGCAAAAATAAGCATGATAACAATCTCTATTTCTACTTAACTACCTCCTTCTGTGTCTCCCACAGTGCCTCTGGTCTCCTAGGCCTTCTTTGCCCACAGGTGGGGAAACTCTGGATAATGCATTTCTTTTTCATTGGTACCTGCTATGGTTTGGATCTGGTTGGTTGTTCTCGCCTAAACTCATGTTGAAAAAAAGTATGAAAAAATGCTTAACATCACTAATCATCAGAGAGATGCAAATCAAAACCACAATGAGATATCATCTCACATTGGTCAGAATGGCTATCGTTAAAAAGTCAAAAAATAACAGATGCTGGAAAGGCTGTAGAGAAAAGGAACACTTACATGCTGTTGGTGAGAAGGTAAATTAGTTTAGCCCCTGTCGGAAGCAGTTTAGAGGTTTGTCAAAGAACTAAAAATAGAACTACTATTCAACCTGGCAATCCCATTACTGGGTATGTACCCAAAGGAAAATAAATTATTCTATCAAAAGGACACATGTACTTGCATGTTCATTGCAGCACTATTCACAATAGCAAAGACATGGAATCCACCTAGGTGTTCCTCAGGGGTGGACTAGATAAAGAAAATGTGTATCTATACACCGTGATATACCACACAGCCATAAAAAGAACAAAATCACGTCCTTTGCAGCAACATGGATGGAGCTGGAGGCCATTATCCTAAGAGAATTAACACCAGAACAGAAAACCAAATACCACCTATTCTCACTAGGTGGGAGATGAGCCTTGAGACGCATGGACATAGATGTGGAAACAGCAGACACTGGGGACTCCAGAAGTGGGGAAGGACAGGAAAGGGGCAGAGGTTGGAAAACTGCCTGTTGGGTGCCGTGCTCACCACTTGGGTAATGGCATCGTTAGAAATGCGGATGTCAACATTGTACAATGTACCCATGTAGCAAACCTGTACATGTACTCCCTGAATCTAAAAAAAGAAAAAGACTAAAAAACAAAACAATGCATGTTGAAATTTGACCCCCAGTGCTGGAGCCGGGGCCAAGGGGGTGGCGTTTGGGTCACGGGGGTGGATCCCTCATGAACATCTCGGTGCTGTTCTCTCGGTGGGGAGCGAGTTCTTGCTTTCACAAGACGGGATTCGTTCTGTTGGGGTTGGATTAGTTCCCTATAGAGGGGGTTGTTACGAACCCAGGATGCCCTGGATCCCTCATGAACATCTCGGTGCTGTTCTCTCGGTGGGGAGCAAGTTCTCGCTTTCACAAGACGGGATTCGTTCTGTTGGGGTTGGATTAGTTCCCTTGAGAGGGGGTTGATACGAACCCAGGATGCCCCTTGAGCATTGCGTCTTTGCAGGTGTCTGCTTCACCTTTGACCTTCGCTGCCGTGTTGTGACATAACTTGAAGCCCCTGCCATAGGCCAGAGCCAGGCCCTTGAACTTCTCAGCCTGTGGATGTGTGAGCTGGATAAACCTGTTTTCTGTATAAATTACCCAGTCTCACGTATTCTGTGATAGAAACACAAATTGACTAAGACCTCATTGATTATAAATATGGTAGTACTCATTACATGTGTGGAGCTGGTGACTTTATGTGATTTAGAAAGTGTTTATGAGACCCTTGAGTAAAAAGATCTAGATGTGGCAGCGTGAAGTACCCCAGGACAGACTAGGAGAGGGGCGCACCTCGGGATGATGTGGGGAAGGCCCCCGAAGAGCCCCTGACGGTGAATGCGCTACCGCTTGGCGTTTAGCCACGATTATTCCATCCACGGAGCCATCACTTCAAGTGAGTAGAACCATGTGTAGCATGCAGAGAAGCAGAATCCCCCTGGAGTGGGCTGGCCTGGAGCTGGCATGAAAACCATGGAGAGGGGACCTGGAGGGACGAGCGTCTGGGAGGCTTGGTGCTGGCCCCTCACAGCTTCCTAGACCTTCTCTGAGAGGCTGCCTTGAGTGGATTACTCAGGCTCAGGCAGGGCCGGAATCCCTGCGCGGAGGGAGGCGTGAGCCTGGGGGAGCCACATCTGTGAATGTTGCCACGTCTGCGAACGTTGCCACGTGCAGCCTGTGGGTGGGGGACTGGGACCTAAGTCTGGCGTTTGAATCCATGGTGGCCGTGTTCCCATGACTTTGAACTTAACCTTTTTTTTGCTTTCCTCAGTGAAACCCGGGTGCTTAGGATTGTGTCTGATTTTTAACTTAGTCTTGTGTGGTGAGCCTCTTGCCTATTAATATTTTAAGTTAATTACTGGTAATGGCAGCAGAGCATTGTGGATGCACTCAGTGACACAGAAGTTTCACTTGGAAACAACTAAGGTGGCGAATGTTACGTCCCACGCTTTGTGTCCAAGAGGACGCTGGGTGCTTGATTTACTGAATAACGTAGAGCTTTCCATGGAAGCTGTGAGAGCCTCATTAGGGTTCTCCCTCTCGAAGGCATGCCTCTGCACCTGTCGTTTGGAATAACTGTAGGGATTATTTTTGATGGCAGGTGTAGATGTTTAAGAGGTGATGTGATTGGTGCAGCTTCGTTTGCTTCTGTGTCATAGGTGTCAACTGATTAAAAATATAATTGTTGACTTACTGAACTCAGAAAATAATTTTTCAAAATGGATTTTGCACTTTGGTTGTATATGCCACTTCAGCATCTCTCAGTTTAAAAAATAATATGTATCCTTTGTAATCAACTGAGTAATTTTGTACATAAGATACATTTTATGCCATCACATATATTAAGTTTGTTTCAACACAATAGCGTTGAGAAGTCTGTCTTGTTGCCTGGAGATAGAAAAATGAATCCTAGCCTATTACAGTTAAAATGATGTGTAAAAATGAAGTTGACCAACAGAAATTGTCTTCCACCTCTGAAGCCAGAAGCACGTTAGATAGTGTCTTCAAGCACGTGGGACGCAGAACTCTTCTCATGTGGGCTTTTTCTGTTACATTTAAATTTGATTTTATAAGGGATCTGTGCTGTAAAATGCAGAGTGTGCTTCTCCCAACATCTTCATTTCTGTTTCCAGACTGTTGCTACCTCTCGTTTTCTGTCCTCTCTTCTCTGAGAATCTCTCTCCTGTTACGCGCAGACGCACCGATTCCTAAGGTGCCTCTCGGAAGTAACTGCACTCTGCTGTTGGGAGCTCACGTCCTGGGAGGGGGTGGGCTGCTGTGTTTGGATTCTGTTTGTAGGCATTTCTGTCCATGTGCACATACGTGTGTGCGTGTGTGTGTGGATGTGCACATACCACTCATCGTGTGTGGTATGCGTGCCACATAATCTGTGTTCAAGACCTGACCTCACCACTCACTCTTCTGAGTTTTGGGGAAGTCACGTAATTCAAAGATCGGTCGCCTTACTTGAAAAGGGGATGCTTACACCTGCCTTGTGGGGTTTCTGTGACAGTGACGAGAGGGTGTGGGAAGGACTTGCATGGCTCCGACAGGCAGGTGCTGGGAGGTCTGCCTCTACTTCTCCACTCCTGCCTCTCCCTCTTCACCAGGGAGTGGCATCCCTGACCGCACAGACGCTACACAAGACTGGGCTCTGCACATCCTGGTTGATGACTCCAGGGACCAGCGGAATTATCCTGGGGCCTCTAGTGGATGGCACTGTTTCTTTGCATTTTTGCATGTAATGGAGCTATATTCTTTCCATTACCGTTGTATTGTTATTTTCATTACTGTTGCTGTAGTAGCAGCAGCACTACACTGGTAACTCTGTAAAGTATGAGCTTCTCCTTGCTTTTCCGAGGTGGCTGTTTCTAATCTTCATTTTGTTTTCTCATTTTGCTGTTTTGTCTCCCTGTGTCTTCATGCTGAGTAATGCAGAATCCTCTTGCTTGACTGAGAAGCTTGTGAAACAATTTTCATTCCTCTAGAAATCGCGGGTAGACCATTAAGCAATGTGTTTGCACAGTTGTATTGAACCTACATGGTGTGGCCCTTTGGGAGGCCGGCTGAGGCCAGGGATGGCCCAGGTGTGGGCTCCAGATGTGAGCTTGCACCTCCTCAGACTCCGGACGGGTGTCGTTCACTCTCTCCAACTCGCTGCCAAGCTCCCACTGCGTCGTAAAACAGAGGGGTTCAGAGAGGAATGGGAGGTCCCCTGCCTTCAAGACTGCACATCCCATGACATGTTGGGGAGCAGACAGAAGAGATGGGGAGACACCAGGCACGGCTCTCACAGGCGGTTTGCACCCCGGGTGCTGGTTGCGCAGACGAAGTCCTTCCTGGCTTCGACTGTGGAATCATTCAAGGGCGGCTTCTCAGAGTTAGCATGGCGGGTGTAGACAGCAGGCGCATCTCCTACAACTTCAGCTTCTTCAGGTCTCTTTTCCCAGGCGCATTACTGAAAACATGGATCGGGGTTAAATTTTACCAAATCCTCCCCCACTGTCCCTGGCACACCAAGCAATGGAGCCTGACTTCTTCCCTTGAGGGTGGAGACCTTGCGCACTTGTAAGAGTCTCCCACCCACAGCTGCCTCCTCATCCTCCAGCCTCTCTCCTTCCCGAGAAAACTTCTCTATTCCACTGCTTCTCTGCAGAATTCCTCCCCATCTGCATCAATGCAGTCTCCCCTGGCCCCATATTGCGGTGTGTCGGCCTCCCGTGCCTAGATGATGGTCACGCCAGCTGTCTGGTGCCCTCCCGTGCCTGGTTGATGGTCACGCCAGCTGTCTGGTGCCCTCCCGTGCCTGGTTGATGGTCACGCCAGCTGTCTGGTGCTCTCCCGTGCCTGGTTGATGGTCACACGAGCTGTCTGGTGCCCTCCCGTGCCTGGTTGATGGTCACGCCAGCTGTCTGCTGCCCTCCCGTGCCTGGTTGATGGTCACGCCAGCTGTCTGGTGTCCCCCCGTGCCTGGTTGATGGTCACGCCAGCTGTCTGGTGTCCCCCCGTGCCTGGTTGATGGTCACGCCAGCTGTCTGGTGCCCTCCCGTGCCTGGTTGATGGTCACGACAGCTGTCTGGTGCCCTCCCGTGCCTAGATGATGGTCACGCCAGCTGTCTGGTGCTCTCCCGTGCCTGGTTGATGGTCACGCCAGCTGTCTGGTGCCCTCCCGTGCCTGGTTGATGGTCACGCCAGCTGTCTGCTGCCCTCCTGTGCCTGGTTGATGGTCACGCCAGCTGTCTGGTGCCCCCCCGTGCCTGGTTGATGGTCACGCCAGCTGTCTGGTGTCCCCCCGTGCCTGGTTGATGGTCACGCCAGCTGTCTGGTGCCCTCCCGTGCCTGGTTGATGGTCACGCCAGCTGTCTGGTGCCCTCCCGTGCCTGGTTGATGGTCACGCCAGCTGTCTGGTGCCCCCCCCATTCCTGGTTGATGGTCACGCCAGCTGTCTAGTGCCCTCCCGTGCCTAGATGATGGTCACGCCAGCTGTCTGGTGCCCTCCCGTGCCTGGCTGATGGTCACGCCAGCTGTCTGGTGCCCCCCCGTACCTGGTTGATGGTCACGCCAGCTGTCTGGTGCCCTCCCGTGCCTAGATGATGGTCACGCCAGCTGTCTGGTGCCATCCCGTGCCTGGCTGATGGTCACGCCAGCTGCCTGGCGCTGACGCTGAGGGTGACGCCTTGAACCTGGAAAACCGTGTTCTTCTGGGATGTCTTCTTCCCCCAGGCCTTCTGAAACTTATTTTCTTGATCACTGAGGAAAAGCAGTTCCTCACTGATTGCAGGAAACAAGTCTGATTGCTGTGTGGAGGTTGTGTTGGCTGTTATGATGGTTAAATGCCTCACACAGGACAGAGGTGGAGAAGAGCAGTCCTGTTCCCCCCAGGGCTGGGGCTCTGAGATGGCTCGGCAGGGCCTAGTTCTGGGCTTTGGGCATCTTACTTTGCTTCTTACTCCCCACGTCCCTGTTTATAAGGGACATAACATTCCCGTCAAGCAAGAGGAGTAAGCTCTAGAGGTCAGCTGTGCCACAGGAGGTCAGCTGCGCCATGGGAAGTCAGCTGCGCCACGGGAGGTAAGCCGTGCCAGGGGAGGTCAGCTGTGCCACGGGAGGCTAGCTGTGCCACAGGAGGTCAGCCGCACCAAGGGAGGTCAGCTGTGCCACGAAGGGTCAGCTGTACCACGAAAGGTCAGCTGTGCCGTGGGAGGTCAACCATGCCACAGGGAAGTCAGCTGTGCCACGGGAGGTCAGCTGTGCCGTGGGAGGTCAACCATGCCACAGGGAAGTCAGCTGTGCCACGAAAGGTCAGCTGTGCCATGGGAGGTCAACCATGCCACAGGGAAGTCAGCTGTGCCACGAAAGGTCAGCTGTGCCATGGGAGGTCAACCATGCCACAAGGAAGTCAGCTGTGCCACGGGAGGTCAGCTGTGCCACAGGGAAGTCAGCTGTGCCACGGGAGGTCAGCCGCACCAAGGGAGGTCAGCTGTGCCACGGGAGGTCAACCATGCCACAGGGAGGTCAGCTGTGCCACGGGAGGTCAGCTGCACCATGGGAAGTCAGCTGTGCCACGAAAGGTCAGCTGTGCCGTGGGAGGTCAACCATGCCACAGGGAAGTCAGCTGTGCCACGGGAGGTCAGCTGTGCCACGGGAGGTCAACCATGCCACAGGGAAGTCAGCTGTGCCACGGGAGGTCAGCTGCACCATGTGGTGTACGCAGCCCACAGTGTTGCATGGTGCACTTAAAAATTGCAAAGGGAGATTCCGTGTGAAAGGCTTTCATCACGTTAGAGAACCACATACACACTCCATTCAGATTAAGTGGCATCCACACACACTCCATTTGGATTAAGCCGCCTTTCAAGGATAATTCACCTTTTCATTTCTAGCACACCATCCATTTGTTTATTTACAAGTCAGCTCTTTCTTGAGTTTGAGACTTAGTTACGTAGCCCTGGGAAGACCTTGGGGTTGTGGATGGAGGAGTGTGCACTCGTGTGTGGGTGCTGCTGGGGTCTCTGGGGGACTCGCTGCACTAGAACAGGGGGAAGAGGCGTGGCACCAGAGCTCGGCTGCATGAGTAACAGGACTGCTGGTACCCTCTAATGTCACTGGGACACTCCTCTCTGTGTCACCTGAGCACGGGAGAGGTTGCAAAGCTGCTCTCAGGCCTAGCAATGGGGTTTGTCATGTTTATCAGGATAAAAGAAATATTGTTCTTAATTCTTTCAGGAGAGCTGCCTTTTGCTGGTAAAAGGGACATAGATTTCTTTTCAAATGATTTTCAATTTGTTTAGCAATTTGTGCACAACATTTGATAAAACAATTTAGAAAATGAGGACAAAATTTATTTTTTTCTAATTAAAATTTTAGTTCTTTTTTTCTAAATTTCACTTATTTCTAATCCATAATTGGTTGAAGCAGAATGTTTCACAGACTTGCCCTACAGAGTGGGGTATCTCTCATGCTTCTTTTTACCTGGGTATATTACTCAGCTCAGGGCATCGTAGCAGAGTGCCCTGGATGGGGCGGCTCACACAACAGGAGTCTGTCTTCTCACAGCCCTGGACACTGGAAGTCCGAGATCACGGCATCACCATGGCGGTTCCTCTTGAGGCCTCTCTCTTGGGTGTGTGGACACCACCTTCTCCTCCTGTCCTCACAGGGCCGGCCCTCTATGTGTGTCTGTGTCTAAATCTCCTCTGATGGGGATGCCCATCAGATTGCATCAGGGCCTCACTCCTGTGACTTCATTTAACTTTAGTTACCCCCTTAAGGCCCTGTCTGCAAATTTGGCCACAGTGGGGGTTCAGGCTTCAACAGATGAACGTTTTGAGCATGCAGTTCAGCCCATAACACAGGTTAAACCATGTACATGTATTTCTGTGTTTCCACAGATGAAAATGGTTCTTGAGTTCAGTTGTAGAAAAGCAGGTGCGGCCGGGTGCAGTGGCTCATGCCTGTAATCCCAGCACTTTAGGAGGCCAAGGCGGTGGATAACCTGAGGTCGGGAGTTCGAGACCAGCCTGACCAACATGGAGAAACCCTGTCTCTACTAAAAATACAAAATTAGCCGGGCGTGGTGGTGCATGCCTGTAATCCCAGCTACTTGGGAGGCTGAGGCAGGAGAATCTCTTGAACCCAGGAGGTGGAGGTTGCAGTGAGCTGAGATCACGCCATTGCACTTTAGCCTGGGTAACAAAAGTGAAACTCCATCTCAAAAAAAAAAAAAAAAAAGAAAAAGAAAAAGAAAGAAAAAAAGAAAAGGAGGTGCATCCATCAGTGTCGCCTCTGTGGATTCTTGTGGCTTGGTGACATCGTTCATAAGATGAGGGCACATGTGACTATACCAGGGTTAAAACAGGAGTAGCTTCGCTTTCATTTTTTAATCTGCATGTGTTGTCTAGAGGAATTAGTTGAGTTATTTTTGCGTATCATGCAGGTGACCATAAAGGCAGAGGTGCAGTTGCCAGAAAGGCTGGTTTCATTTCCATGGGAAAATGTTTCAGAACCACAGAGCATCTGTTATCCGTGACAGGTGCTCTTTCTATACCAATATAAACAAGGAGGTGGAGTGTCCAGTAATGTTCCAGGCACCATCTAAGTAGGTCTGTTTGACATAGGTCTATTTTCTTCCTTTTCCTCGTGTTCAAGATCACACAGTGGTGGTACCATTATTTAAATGTGGGTAATATGGTTTGGCTGTGTCCTCACCCAAATCTCATCTTGAATTGTAGTTCCCATAATCCCCATGTGTTGTGGGAGGGACCAGGTGGAGACAATTGAATCATGAGGGCCGTTGACCCCATGGTGTTCTCGTGATAGTGAGTGAGTTCCACAGGATCTGATGGTTTTATGAGTGTATGGCGTTTCCCCTGCTTGTACTTCTCCTTCCTGCCACCGTATGAAGAAGGACGTGTTTGCTTCCCTTTCCACCGTGATTGTAAGCTTCCTGAGGCCTCCCCAGCTATGCTGAACTGTGAGTCAATTAAACCTCTTTCCTTTATCAGTTAGCCAGTCTTCGGTACGTCTTTACTAGCAGCGTGAGAATGGACTAATACCGTGGGTCTGTTTTGAAATTTGTTGGCGTAAAACTTAATTGAAGGAACTAAAATTAGCAGCAGAAATCTGATGATCTACTACACCCTTTTTAATGACGACGTGCCTGTCTTTCGTGATCCGTCCCTTCTAATTCTTCTCTATATGGGTGGGTTCTGTCTGCACCTCTGTCCTGGGTACCAAGCACAGATGCGTTGCAGAACTCATGACTGAGAAGACAAGGTTGTGCAAGCCATGGGTTTCCAAGGAGACCAGGTGCGATGACACGGATGGCTCTGGGTACTTTGTAGTTTTCCTAGAAAACAGCTCAAAGGGCATGTGCTGCTGAATGTTAGCCACAGTGATCTTCTGTGCACAGAACAGTGCACGTTATTGTGCGGCACTAATCAGGGAACGTTTGTTTATTCAATTCTTGATAAAAATAGATTTGTGAATTCAAAGGTGATCTCTCAACACCTTCCAGTTCTCAGTACATCTTATGTTAAGAATGGAGCGTGGAAAACCTCTACATTCTGCAGTTTCAGTATTTGGTGCCTCCAGGAGTGGTGAGGCAGGTGCAGCTTGTCTGAGGCCATCCCGGGGTCTCTGCCTCAGTCCCAAGGTGGGTGCAGGCCGCCTTCTGCTGCTTTTCTTGTGAGATTCTCTCCCTGCTCCTTGCTGACTCCCACCTAGTCTGATTTGACAAACTTGTTGTTCTCATGGGGAGCAGCTGCCAGTGGCTGAAGGTGTGGTGAATTCACATTTTTGTTGGCACTTGGGTTTACTTCTGGGCTTTCTGTTTTCTCTCTTGGTCTGTGGATTTACACATGTGCTAACTCATGGTCTCTGCTGGGGTCTGTGTCAGGAGGCTGGGGCCGGGAGGGCGGCCATCACACTGGTTTTCATGCATGTGACATGATAAGCTGTGTCTACAGGAGTCTGGCAGGGAAATCTCGACTCTGCCTGGGGGAGCGGGAGCAGGGACAGCTGGGCGAGGGGCTGGGCCTGGGTCATGAAGGGCCAGAGAGCCGAGGGCAGCTGACCCTGGGATCCTAATTAATTATGTGCCATGGACCCGTTGCTCATTCAGGGTTGGGTCCAGGGAACACCCAGGCTGAATGGTTCCTCATCAGCAATGGAGTCATCCCGGCGCCCAGGCTGCGGGCTGGTTCTGCCTCCCTCAGGGCCAGAGGCACTGGAGACCCTGCCTGTCCCTGCACTGCTGTGGGACAGTCCTGGGGATGGAGGCTGCCTTGAGAAATGAGGCACTGGCTGGTGGGTGTCTCTGGAAACGAGCAAGTTCTGAAAAAACCCAGGGCAGCAATTTTTATTTTTATTTTATTTTATTTTTGGACGCCTGTCAAGAAAGAAGTATTGAAGTGAAGGTGTGTTTCTCAGGGAGATCAGAAGTCTCCCTGTTCTGCCAGGAGGTTGACAGCTGAAGAACTCAGAGGTGAAGTAACAAGGGCAGCCCAGTCCCTGCGCAACACGAAATGAATTAAGGAAACACGAAACTGCAAAAGAACTGGAGCCTCTCGGGTCCTCGGAGAAGGTCTTGGGTCTGACTCTAAGAGCTGGGCTTCCTGGTTTCCCCTTCTGTAAGGGACGGCCTGGGAGGCCTGTGTGTTCAACTGATATGGAACGGAGCCGTAGGCTGGAACCAGCACTGAGGGGGCTGCCTGCATCCCAGCCTTGCGTCTTGGAATCTGAGCCGGGAACTGATCCTGCATTTTGGGGAGGATCTTGGAGCCAGGTGTGAGGCTTAATGTTAGATCCTGGCATCCATAGTGGATTTCTCATTTTGAAGTAGAGAAGGAGTTAAAGGATTTAATTCATTTTCTCAGTGTATTTTCACTCCAGATAATGTTGACACTCCCTGCTATAACCAGAGAGGCTCTGGAGCCCAGGCCGGGTCTGCCCTGAGAAGGCCCAAGTCTGGATATTTTGGATGGGGCTGTGGGGTTTAGAAACGTAAGGGTCACCCAGGCACAGGAGGGCCCGTTCCTCACTCCAGGGAAGAACTGATCATACAAGCGGCATTTTTAGGTTTCAGGAGGCTGCCCTGAAGCCAGGCGCTCAGGTGGCTGGCCGGTCCGAAGGTGAGGAAGCCTCCAGCTGGGTGCAGGGGAGGAGGCCTGAGAAACCAAGTCAGCTTTTGTTTTTAGAAAATCCCCCTCCCCCATTGGAAATGTCATTATTTTGGTGAAATTGTTTGGGTATCTTAGACACAGGTTTCCAAACTGCCCCTCTCCATCCGAGAATATGCTTGGAATTCTGGCAGGTACCGGAAGGCACCGCAGGTGCCTCCTAAGTGTCTTTTCAAGGGTAAGAGGCTTTTGGGTTCCTACAGCAAAAAACAGACCAGGTATTGATTAGGCACCATTAGTTCCTATGATTATATTTTAACGTTTTAGGAAAATGGGAATATATAAATAAAATATAAGCTTAAATATACATAAATAAAAATACGCTTTTTGAAGAAACATAATTTCATGTCATACCTTAAAACCAGCTGTTATGAAGTATCATAGAACTCTGTGCATTTCAAACTGGAATGCAAGAACCACGTACACAGCTGTGTCCCGGGAGTAAGCAACATTCGGGATAATCTCAGCACAACGTCTCTTTTTATAAAATAACAGCTTTATTGTGGTAGAATTCACAAACCATACAGATCACTCATGTAAAGCGTAGGATTCTCTGATGTTCATGTACTCACAAGGCAGTCACTGATTTAACACATACGGCTGTGATGTTCATGTACTCACAGAGCTGGACAAGGGAATCACTCATGGAAAGCGTATGGCTCTGATGTCTGTGTACCCACAGAGCTGTACAAGGGAACCAGTCATGTAAAGCATCTGGGCCTGACGTTCATGTACTCACAGAGTCGTACAAGGAAACTTAGCCAGTGGATAAACACAGCGCTTTGGAAAGTGTAATTTCAAATATCAGCTGTAATTTTACACCTGTCATATTCACAGAAATAAAAAAGCTATACCAATCAGTATTGGAGAGGAAACGGGGAAGCAGGAACTTGCATCGCATGTTGGCACGTAGATTCGTGCAGAGCTCAGTGTGGGGCATGCTTACAAGCGTAAATTGTGAGGAGAACTTAGCAGTGTCTAGTAAAGTAAAAAGTGTCTTACCCTGGAACCTTGCGAACTCCCCTGGTTTGTACATCCCAGAGAAATTCCCAGCCATGTGCCCGAGGACTTACTGATGTGTGTTTCAGCCTTGTCAGTGATCTGCAGGTAACACTTAGAAACACTCTTGAGTGAAAAATACGAATGTATATGAAAGGATTGTATCATAGGCGATAATTCATGCAGATTAAACAGATGGGTAACTTATTTATTTCTGGGTAAAGATGAAAACACAGGTCACCTGGCTCTGGATGAGCACTAAATTCTTCTGACCTTGGTCTCTGGGGAAGAGGATTGCCAGGAGGCTGATGAACTTTCATCATTAATGTTTCATTTCTTAAGAAAATACAGGTGATGGTCACACAGTTTTGTTATATGACCCTTTGCCTTGTCTTTCATTAAAAATTCAGATTAAGGGCCGGGCATGGTAGCTCACGCCTGTAATCCCAGCACTTTGGGAGGCCGAGGCGGGCGGATCACGAAGTCAGGAGATTGAGACCATCCTAGCCAACGTGGTGAAACCCCGTCTCTACTAAAATACAAAAAATTAGCTGGGCATGGTGCTGTATGCCTGTAATCCCACCTACTCAGGAGGCTGAGGCAGGGGAATCGCTTGAACCCGGGAGGCAGAGGTTGCAGTGAGCCAAGATCACGCCGCTGCACTCCAGCCTGGGCAACAGAGCGAGACTCCATCTCAAAACAACAACAACAACAACAACAACAAAAAACAAAATTCAGATTAAGAAGTAGCCACATGACATAAAGATTTTAATCAAGTAGAAAATTCAAATACTTTGAGTGAAAAGCAAAATTCACGTGAATATTTCAGACAGACACGGCCTTTTAAATAAAATTCCTGCTGTGGTTTTTCTTGTGGCTCTCGCCCCACCCCTGCCTGGGCTGCTGCAGTTTGAACAAGCCCTGCTGTCTGCCCCTTGCCTGGCCTGTTGGGTCCCAGCATTAGGGATGAGTCCTCCTCTGTGTTTGGAGCCACCTTCCTTGAATCCGGTACTGGCTCAGGAGCACTGTTGAGTTTCTGAAGCAAATCCTGGCAAACCCTCAAGCCCCAAGTTTGTGTGGCTGCTGTCCGGAACACATCTGTGAGAACGCTCTGAGGTCCAGGCTGCCTCTTCAGCGGCACCTTTCCTGTGGGGGCCGTGACCCTGCCACATCTCCCGTGTCTGCGCGCTAGTGCCTGCCAGGCTGGCCCCACAGACGCTGCCAGCACTTCTCTCCTGCCCACTCAACGTGCGTGGATGCCATCTTTCGTTCTTCTGTGTTGATTGCCCCTAAGTGAAAGGGGCACGTCACAAGGCCATTCAGTCCCCAAACAAATCTGTTCTGCACCAGCTTCTGCTCCAATTGTAGAGGTGCAGCTTTCTGCTCAGTTTGCTCCTGGTTACCCGCTAAATGTCCCTTCTCTCTCACTCGGATTTTACGCAGTTTTGATAGACAGTAGGGAAATCATTTTAAATGGTGGTTCATACAAACCTTAAATCAGACTTCTTTCCAAGCAGAAAGCCCCGAATTCCTGCCGTGGGGTGTATCATCGGGCTTTCCTGGGAAGGTGCAAGTATTGGGTGTTAGTTTTCTTTAATGACATATGTACCTGTGTGTGTGTGTGTGTGTGTGTGTGTGTATATGTATATATATATGTATTTTTTTTTTCCCAAGACAGGGGTTCGCTCTGTTGCCCAGGCTGGAGTGCAGTGCCATGATCTTGGTTCACTGCAACCTCTGCCTCCCAGGCTCAAGCAATTCCCCCATCTCAGCCTCCCAAGTAGCTGGGAATTCAGGCATCTGCCCCCACACCTGGCTATTTTTTCATATTTTTATGTAGAGATGGGGTCTTGGTATGTTGCCCAGGCTGGTCTTGAACTCCTGGGCTCAAGCGATCTGCCTGTGTCCTGGGATTACAGGCGCGAGCGCCTCCGGGCCCTGCCGAAGTACGCTGCATATCTTATCAGAGAAGACTTGAGGCAAGTCCTCTAAACCAGGCGCTGTTTTCTCCCTGACTTTTGTTAAATGCTGGAAGCTGACTTCCTAGTGAACGTGAAGGAGTTCCTGTGCCAGAGAGTCCAGGACTGTGCTGCTCGCCCCGCTCCCTTTGGGGCGCGTCTGGACGATAGATCCGGTGTTTTTCCGGCGCTTCCTCCTCTCCTTCCCTTTGGGGCTGGCCCGGGTCTGCCTCTGGCTTTCAGGATTTTGTTTTTTCTCAGGTCTTCTCCTCTGTTTGTTTGGTTATGTTTAATTTAGGGAAAGGTGGTTGGCAATGTTATGAAGACATGAGCCTGTGGACTACGCAATTAGAGAGGGTCAGAGGAGGGTGCTCCATGCTCTTTGAAAATTAAGCACCGGAGGCTGCAGAAAGCTACTGTTGCTGTCCAACCATACCACACAACCACCAGAGCAGCGTTCCTGCACCCCAGGGCCTCACTTGGTCCTCAGCTGTGTAGTCAGAATTGCCGTCTCCGCTTTGCAGAGCGGCTGGGGATCACGCTGATCACGCGATGTTTCCAGAGCCTCACGGTGAACTGGTGGCGCCAGAATGCACTGGGTGTTTCCCTGGTTCAAAATCATATTCGTGGGAATATTCTATTTTATAGCATACACTGGCAGCCAATTTAAAAATAATGTAATTTTAAATCTCTGGATTAAATAAAATTTAGCGATAACATTTATTAAGGGATGCTCTGTGGGCACTGAGTCCTGGGAACGGGACCTGGAACCCAGCACAGCTCCTCTTCCTGTGGAGCTTTGTCTTTTATCGGGGAAATGGTCGTGGAAACAAATGCACGATGCAATATTGGGGAGTCACAGGTGCAGCAAAAAGGGAGGGCAACAGAGAGTGCAGGGATACTCTTTTAAGAATGTTCAGGAGAGCCTTCGATTGTCCTCTCAAAGGCGACTTGCCTCTTGTTTAATGTGCCTGCCCCGTGTTGACTTGGGGTCTGGGGCGCTATCTCATCATCAGTCAGTATTTCTGCAGTGGAGGAGGATGTGAGTATTCACATGAGGGAGGGTGAAGACAGACGGTTTTCTATCAGTTCAGGTCCCAGGCTGCCTCTTGGAGGGTGAAGGAGGCAGGCTTTGTTGCCAGCACACTCATGATTTTCAGAACTTTTTGAATTTTGAATTTTTGGATGAAGGGATAGTGGATTGGCCTGTATTTGTGACAATGGAGGAGGCCAAAGAACTGAGAAGGGAGACTTACAGGCAAGACACAGGTCATGCATTTTTCCCTGCCATTCTTTCCCACTGTGGCACATGTGTGTACACACATGCATGTACACAGACACACACACACACGATGATGCACACACAAATGCGCAAACACACCCACACACATGCAACCACACACAGGTGCACACAAACATACCCACATATGGCTGGGTGCGGTGGCTCACGCCTGTAATCCCAGTACTTTGGGAGGCTGATGCAGACACATCACAAGGTCAGGAATTCGAGACCAGTCTGACCAAAATGGTGAAACCCAGTCTCTACTAAAAATACAAAAATCAGCTGGGCGTGGTGGCATGTACCTGTAATCTCAGCTACTTGGGAGGCTGAGGCAGGAGAATTGCTTGAACCCGGGAAGCGGAGGTTGTAGTGAGTCGAGATTGTGCCATTACACTCCAGCCTGAGTGACAGAGCGAGACTCTGTCTCAAAAAAACAAAAAACAAGAAACAAAACCAATCCACACAACTCACATACATGCAATCACACACAGCTGCACATACGTGCACATATGCACACACACCCTAGGTGTGGGGTACATAACATCTACCCCAAACCCTTTCCCAGTCAGCTCATCACCCTGCGGTGTGGCTGCACACCCCTTGTTGGCCAACCCTCGTGTGTGTTCAAGTCACACTTATGCTGGAGGCCATCCTTCCTCTATGTGAGCTGCAGCGTTCTTTGAAATTCGTCACATAAATCTTTCTAATGTCCTCCGGAATTGAACTCTGGGGTGACCCAAATTAGTGCAGCAAATATATTGTGATATAGATGAATTACAGCTGGTGCCTCTGCCTTTATCAATGTGTCCGGCGTTATTGGCTGTTGGAGTGAGAGCCAGATCTTATTCCACCAGCATTTCTCTCTGGCCAAGCACGCACATGCATGATACTTGGAGTGATCATGTCCGTTGACCAGTGGGCACCGTGCAGTCTCACAGAGGATGGTTTTCATTCTTTGAAAAGCAGCTTTTGTTTTACCAGAGTCAATCACCAAAGAACTAAGCTGTCCTGTCAACACTGCCAGCGTCAGACAGTTTAGCAGATGCAGTCCAGATGGACACTGTGTCCATCCTGAGGCTCGGCCAAAAGTGGTCTAAGAGCTGCTTATTCTTGGGCTGTGTTTTCCAGTTCCTTGGGTGGATGGGTGGCCTAGACTTGTAACATGTGAAGACCCGGGTGGGCAACAGTGAGGTGACATCCAAGGCCATGACTCAGCAGGAGCACAGCTTCCTCCTCCTGGGGTGCACTGGCGTCAGGCGCCCATGAGATGAGAAAGCCAGGCTCTGAGATTCTGGATGACGAAGATCCTCAAGCACTGTAACTTCTAGGAAAGGAAGTTAGATCCAGGGCGCCATTCCCGGGGTGCATCTCCTCTTTTGAGGTTGGTGTCCCGGTTATGAGCCGTGTGTTTCTGCTGGGGCCACATCCATGGCCCCGCTTCTTCCTGGATCCTTGTGGTCCTCCATGATGGACCTTCCACTCTTGCTAGCAAGGACATAAAAACACAGGAACACCAGCCTGGTGAGCCACAGTTGTGGGAGGAAGTCAAGCAGCTCAAGGATGCCCAAAGGCACAGGTACAGGTGTTGCTGGCTACTGGCTGTTGACTGTTTTTTTTTTTTTTTTGAGACAGAGTTTCGCTCTGTCACCCAGTCTGGAGTGCAATGGTGCCATCTTGGCTCAGTCTTGGCTCACTGCAAGCTCTGCCTCCCAGGTTCAAGCGATTCTCGTGCCTCAGTGCGTAGCTGGGATTAGAGGCACCTGGCATCCTGCCCGGCTAATTTTTGTATTTTTAGTAGAGACGGGGTTTCACCATGTTGGCCAGGCTGGTCTCGAACTCCTGACCTCGTGATCCACCTGCCTTGGCCTCCCAAAGTGCTGGGATTACAGGTACGCGCCACCGCGCCAGGACGGCTGTTTAATTGTTTAAGGTACAAGGAGTTTGTGCATCAATCTTTAGGGTTGAGCCATTATATTTCTACAGTGGTAGTGAGAATATATGAGACACAGGCTGCTATTTGCAGCTGCAGCAGAGCTTTGGGGTGAGCACTCTTGATAAGTGGTTTAGAATTAGCAACCGATAGCAAGGTTTTTATCAAATTCAGTAAACTTGACCCTCAGGGAGAAGTTTCTTGCATTAGAAGGCTTCATTTGTGCCAGTGATGGCAAAATAATCTCCTCAGATGGACTTTTAAGCTGTTTTTTACAATGTAAGAAATAACCAAAGACATTAACTCAGAAAAGCAACACTTCTCTGATGTATGATTTAGAGGGACATGGTGGAGTGAAGGAAGATGTGCATTCTCTTTCAGCTCTCTAGTGTTTTCCCCACTTCCTGTGGGCTTTGGGAGTGTAATCAGAGGACAGGGAGATACAGGTCCCCTCACTCATTGTCCAGTTAGGTTTGAAATAAAAAGCAAGCTGGAGCCCGTTCACTGCAGCGTCTGAGGGAGGCAGGGGAGGCGCTGCCACGTGCTGGTCAGACAGGCATGTGGTAGCTGAGCCCTGCCTTTTGTTAGCATCTCCTCCTTATTCCTGAACCACTTCTAAGAGTAGCATTGTGGTTATTTACTATACAGTCACTCAGACAAATTACTCAAATAACTGTTATTTCAGTTAAGCTTTTCTCTGTGGGCTTGTAAGGACTTCAGCATGAACCAAGAGGGAAGGCGTTGATTTTTATTTTTATTTTTTCTGACATGAAGTCTTGCTCTGTCTCCCAGGCTGGAGTGCAGTGGTGTGATCTTGGCTCACTGCAACCTTCACCTCCCGGGTTCAAGTGATTCTCCTGCCTCAGCCTCCCGAGTACCTGGGACTACAGGCGCTTGCCACCATGCCCGGCTAATTTTTTGTATTTTTAGTAGAGATGGGGTTTCACCATGTTAGCCAGGATGGTCTTGACCTCCTGACCTCATGATCTGCCCGCCTCGGCCTCCCAAAGTGCTAGGATTACAGATGGCGCTGATAATCTTGGTCTTGACTCTGATTGAGCCGACACCTCCTGGTGCACTCCAGCATCAAAAAACACTTAAAAATGGTGCGTTTCCATCTGAATACCTAACATTTAAAATAGGCATGCTTTAAAAATATGAAATTCATTGGCTACTTACATCATTTCATGTGTCTGGGGTCGGGAGAACGCAGTCTGTGTGGGGCTGAGGACGCTGGCCTCACAGGAGGCTGGCTCTGGTCTGAACTTTGGGCGTCCCCAGCCTGTGTGAGGGGGCATATCCTTATCCCTCATGGCTGCAGCTTCCCAGAGGAGGGTGACACCAAGGGATTGTTTCGAGTATTAGGTGAGACAGTGCGTGCATGGTCAGGTATGGTCCCGGTACAAGCAGGTGGTCTGTCAGACTAGCAACAGTGAGTGTGAGCAGCTCGGATCTCTAGAGAAAGAAAATCAGCTCAGAAACCTTTTGAGGTTAATAAATAATGATAAACAGAAGCATTTCATCCCAAGGGGCAATCTGAAAGTTAAGAGACTAAGACATGAAGGCACATGGAGTGCTTGCAGTGTTGGGTCTCAGTAGGGAAGAAGTATTGTTCTCTTGAGTTTTCACTCGGATATCCAGCAGAAAAATGCTAACAAGAACTTGTTTAAAGGTGATTGTCAGTGTGGTCAGTTGTGAAGTGGGATGCCCCATAACAAGCAAAACGGCGGCTGACAGGAAGCATAGCCGTTAACCCCGAATACAGGAAAAAGGGACAAACTATTTAGAAAAATGAAACAATAGAGAATCCCCATGTAATTTTCCCTTTTAGTATTGCTCCTTTTTTAAAAATCATGAGAAATCTTTCAGAAAGTTTGGGAAAGAATAGAGAAGTAAACTGGGCTAATTTACTGATTCAAAATTTTGATGAGTTACAGACATCTGTGGGGACGTGTTGGGATTTGAGTGGCTGAGGTGATGCTTATGTGTTTGCACACCCTAGACGGTAGCTTGGGTTAGGGGCAACAGAGACACTCATTTCTACTCCTCTTCCTCCTAGGGACACAAGCCTCTTGCATTCCCTGGGATTCTTCCCATTAAAAATGACAACTCAATGGGAACAGAACCACAGTGTATGCGTCCACAGGCCCCCAGAGCAGCTTCCACGGACATGTTATGGAAAACATGAAAGACGGAGTCAGAAGCCATGAAAATGGACCACGGCTGAGCTGACTGGCTTCAGCAGCTGCGGGGGTCATGCCGACCCCAGAGTCACTTGTGCAGCTCTACACAGGAGGGTTTTCTTCCTGTTCAGAATCATGAAACATTGAGGGAGAGATAGCTTTAAGTATGAATAATAGTAAGATCTTACATGCATGCATCGTTTTCCTACCATACCTTCAAGACCTTTTCTAGATGATCTTATCACAGGTTTTGTACGTTTTTATAAAGAAGAAACATACATTATCCCTATTTATTCAGATTCATTTGCACAGCACAGTGTTGCTACAATTTGCCTGGAGTTGTGGAGTTAGTGAGGGGCTGCGGAATGCTCATCTCTTGAGGGGTGAGGGACAGTGCGTGTGTGGCGTGCGTGGTGTGCGTGGCTCAGAGGGAGGATGGAGGTGTGAGGGAGGCCTTGCTCCTCCTCCGTGTCCTCCGCCTCCCACCCTGGGGAGCACAGTGCCCTTCTGGGTTATTTAATCACAGGTCCATGCTATGCCAATTTGTCTGTGACTTAAGACTTTCTGACTGATGACCAAAGGCTTTTTTTCTTATAGAAATTGAATTTTGAGACTGAAGATACATGTTGTTCACTGCAGAAAGCCATATGTTCCTCAGCTTTACAGGGCTGCCAACCCCCCGCCTCCTCTCAGCTGATTTCTGTAATTCACTTGGTGTCTCCTTGGCAGTTTCTGTGGGCTCCGAACAATTTCTAAGCATGCACCTCTGTCCTGTTTGGCCGAGGAAGATTCGGTGGCATCTCTCCTTCGTGCTGACCTCCTGCTTCTGGCTGTGGGATGTGATTGCTGGGACGGCTGTGGAACAGGTTCAGGGGGTTATGCTTGCATTGTGAACCCCTGAGCTGTAAAATCCTGGGGCAGGCATCACACAGTTATATACTGACCTGTATTTCTCTTGTCCTTGATAAGACATGAATGACATTTAACTCATAAACCTAATTTTGGTTTAGAAATTATGCCTCTTTTTTTTTTTTTTTTTTAAGTAGAAGGACTCTTAGGGATGGAAAAAATTTTTCAGTTTTCTGTAGGGCAGGTTGATGTGGTCTTCTTACTGTAAACAGGGGTCTTTAAAATATTACTGCTGGATGTTTTTATGATGATTTTGGAGGTGTGAGTATCCTATTCTCCAGACGGGTGCCTTCGAGCTCCATTTCTCCATTTCGTGAAGTTGTGACAGGTCCCTTGGTCCTGTGTTGGGGTCAGAATCAAGTAGTGATTGTAAAATTACCTAATTTATGTCAGTGATTGCTAACATTTCCATAAACTCTAAACACTTAATCATGCATATTGCTACTTTCTGGCCACATCTACTTGCAAATATCCTTAAGAATTTTGTGCAAATGCTCAAAACGAAGAGATATGAGTTTTAATGCAAATATGCTGTGCAGAGGCATTTTGTAAAAGGATCGAGGGACCTCTGTGAATGCTTAGATTTAAATACGTTTCATAGAGTTATTAGGTAGATCTCCCTTATTAAGTAGAGAAAAACACTTTCAGAAATACATTTTGATTTTGCTAAAAGAGTTTTATCCTTTTTATCCAAAATCCTGGGCCTGCACTAGCCGGGACTAAGGCAGGCCTGCTAGCTCTGTCACTAAGTACTTGCCACTTAATTGTTTCATACCCAAAATTGGTGGATTGCCAGGGCAACTTTCAATTCCAAATTAAAACGCTGTCTGTACTAGTCCAACCCAGGTGGTTTAGTTAAGAGTCATGGTCACGAGAGTGGCAACCCCTACCTTGCTACCCAGAGACGCATTGAACACGACGTGGCCTCTGTGGCTCTACCCCAGTGTTAGGTGAAAATATTTATCCTCAGAAGCTCCTTTATTTTAAAATGACTTTGTTTAAAAAGTTATGGAAGTAATTTACACTAACATAAAAATTGAAGCGGCACATACAGAATAAACAATGGAATGAGCAGTGTGGAGCGTGTCCTTCTAAACTGATTGTGTCTGGTGGGGACAGAATTCTAGGCTCATCTGCAATTTTATTTCATTTTATTTTTTTAGAGACAGGTTCTCTCTCTGTCTCCAGGCTGGAGTGCAGTGGCACCATCATAGCTCACTATAGCCTCAAACTCCTGGACTCAAGCGATCCTCCTGCCTCAGCCTCTCGAGTAGCTGGGACTAAGGCATGCACCACTATGCCTGGCTAATTTTCTATTTTTTGTAGAGACAAGGTCTTACTCTATTGCCCAGGCTGCTCTTAACCTCCGGGGCTGAAGCGATCCTCCTGCCTCAGCCTCCCAAAGTGCAGGGATTACAGGCATCAGCCACTGTGCCCAGCCTCATCTGTAATTTTAAATTTTCTAGTAGCCATATTGAAAAAGTAAAAACAGGCAAAATCATGTTTAATAATATATTATTTAAACCATCATGTTTAAAATGTCATCTCATAATCATTATATTAATATTAATAATTTTTTTTGAGACAGAGTCTTGCTCTGTTGCCCAGGCTGTAGTGCAGTGGCATGATCTCTGCTCACTGCAAGCTCCACCTCCCAGGTTCAAGTGATTCTCCAGCTGCAACCTCCTGAGTAGCCGGGACTACAGGCACACACCACCGTGTCTGGCTAATTTTTGTATTTTTAGTAGAGACGGGGTTTCACCATGTTGGCCAGGCTTGTCTCAATCTCCTCGCCTCAGGTGAGCTGCCTGCCTCGGCCCCGCAAAGTGCTGGGACTACAGGCATGAGCCACTGCGCCCTGCCTTAATAAAGTATTTTACTCTCTTTTCTTCGGTACTAAGTCTTCAAACTCTGAAGAGTATTTGAGACACTTGCAGCCCTTCTCGACTGGAGAGGCCACGTTACAGGTGTTTGAGAGGGATGTGGGGTCATGGCGCCCTGGCTCCAGCACAGTGCCACACATGGCTTCTTGTGGCATGCTTGGAATTAAGTGCTCTGCAAATCACTTATTCCACTGAACGGTGTACATCAGAGGGTTTTGTGTGTATGTGTAGGCAGAGCTTCCTAATTCCTCTGGGTGGCTGTGTTAGAGCTAGAGTACATGGAGTACACCCCAGATGCATTGAGCCATCAGCACACACACTCCATGCAGGACCTTCCAGATTGTTCTCTGTAACAGTAGGATGGCATGGACACACTTGTTTATGCTGGGTGGAGGAGTGCCCAGGCCGTTGCTGACAGATCTGTTGAGCTGCTTGGCTGCTGTAACCAAGCCCTGGAGCCTGGGAGGCCTGAACAGCAGAAACTCATCTTCTCACAGCTCTGGAGGCTGTGAATCCCCAGTCAATGCGTCAGCAGGGCTGGTTTCTGCAAAGGCCTCTTTCTTTGGTGGGAGACAGCTGCTTTCTCACAGTGTTTTCACATGGTCTCTGGTGTCTTTACAAGGGCACTAATCCTATTGGATCAGGGCCCCATCCTCATAACCTCATTTTACCTGAATCACTTCTTTTTTTTTTTTTTAAGTTTTTTTTCCTTTTATTATTATACTTTAAGTTTTAGGGTACATGTGCACATTGTGCAGGTGAGTTACATATGTATACATGTGCCATGCTGGTGCGCTGCACCCACTAACTCGTCATCTAGCATTAGGTATATCTCCCAATGCTATCCCTCCCCCCTCCCCCCACCCCACAGCAGTCCCCAGAGTGTGATGTTCCCCTTCCTGTGTCCATGTGATCTCATTGTTCAATTCCCACCTATGAGTGAGAATATGCGGTGTTTGGTTTTTTGTTCTTGCGATAGTTTACTGAGAATGATGATTTCCAATTTCATCCATGTCCCTACAAAGGACGTGAACTCATCATTTTTTATGGCTGCATAGTATTCCATGGTGTATATGTGCCACATTTTCTTAATCCAGTCTATCATTGTTGGACATTTGGGTTTGTTCCAAGTCTTTGCTATTGTGAATAATGCCGCAATAAACATATGTGTGCATGTGTCTTTATAGCAGCATGATTTATAGTCCTTTGGGTATATACCCAGTAATGGGATGGCTGGGTCAAATGGTATTTCCAGTTCTAGATCCCTGAGGAATCGCCACACTGACTTCCACAATGGTTGAACTAGTTTACAGTCCCACCAACAGTGTAAAAGTGTTCCTATTTCTCCACATCCTCTCCAGCACCTGTTGTTTCCTGACTTTTTAATGATTGCCATTCTAACTGGTGTGAGATGGTATCTCATTGCGGTTTTGATTTGCATTTCTCTGATGGCCAGTGATGGTGAGCATTTTTTCATGTGTTTTTTGGCTGCATAAATGTCTTCTTTTGAGAAGTGTCTGTTCATGTCCTTCATCCACTTTTTGATGGGGTTGTTTGTTTTTTTCTTGTAAATTTGTTTGAGTTAATTGTAGATTCTGGATATTAGCCCTTTGTCAGATGAGTAGGTTGCGAAAATTTTCTCCCATTTTGTGGGTTGCCTGTTCACTCTGATGGTAGTTTCTTTTGCTGTGCAGAAGCTCTTTGTTTAATTAGATCCCATTTGTCAATTTTGTCTTTTGTTGCCATTGCTTTTGCTGTTTTAGACATGAAGTCCTTGCCCATGCCTATGTCCTGAATGGTAATACCTAGGTTTTCTTCTAGGGTTTTTATGGTTTTAGGTCTAAAATTTAAGTCTTTAATCCATCTTGAATTGATTTTTGTATAAGGTGTAAGGAAGGGATCCAGTTTCAGCTTTCTACATATGGCTAGTCAATTTTCCCAGCACCATTTATTAAATAGGGAATCCTTTCCCCATTGCTTCTTTTTCTCAGGTTTGTCAAAGATCAGATAGTTGTAGATATGCGGCATTATTTCTGAGGGCTCTGTTCTGTTCCGTTGATCTATATCTCTGTTTTGGTACCAGTACCATGCTGTTTTGGTTACTGTAGCCTTGTAGTATAGTTTGAAGTCAGGTAGCGTGATGCCTCCAGCTTTGTTCTTTTGGCTCAGGATTGACTTGGCGATGCGGGCTCTTTTTTGGTTCCATATGAACTTTAAAGTAGTTTTTTCCAATTCTGTGAAGAAAGGCATTGGTAGCTTGATGGGGATGGCATTGAATCTGTAAATTACCTTGGGCAGTATGGCCATTTTCACGATACTGATTCTTCCTACCCATGAGCATGGAATGTTCTTCCATTTGTTTGTATCCTCTTTTATTTCATTGAGCAGTGGTTTGTAGTTCTCCTTGAAGAGGTCCTTCACATCCCTTGTAAGTTGGATTCCTAGGTATTTTATTCTCTTTGAAGCAATTGTGAATGGGAGTTCACTCATGATTTGGCTCTCTGTTTGTGTGTTGTTGGTGTATAAGAATGCTTGTGATTTTTGTACATTGATTTTGTATCCTGAGACTTTGCTGAAGTTGCTTATCAGTTTAAGGAGATTTTGGGCTGAGACAATGGGGTTTTTCTAGATATACAATCATGTCGTCTGCCAACAGGGACAATTTGACTTCCTCTTTTCCTAATTGAATACCCTTTATTTCCTTCTCCTGCCTAATTGCCCTGGCCAGAACTTCCAACACTATGTTGAATAGGAGTGGTGAGAGAGGGCATCCCTGTCTTGTGCCAGTTTTCAAAGGGAATGCTTCCAGTTTTTGCCCATTCAGTATGATATTGGCTGTGGGTTTGTCATAGATAGCTCTTATTGTTTTGAAATACATCCCATCAATGCCTAATTTATTGAGAGTTTTTAGCATGAAGGGTTGTTGAATTTTGTCAAAGGACTTTTCTGCATCTATTGAGATAATCATGTTGTTTTTGTCTTTGGTTCTGTTTGTATGCTGGATTACATTTATTGATTTGCGTATATTGAACCAGCCTTGGATCCCAGGGATGAAGCCCACTTGATCATAGTGGATAAGCTTTTTGATGTGCTGCTGGATTCCTTTTGCCAGTATTTTATTGAGGATTTTTGCATCAATGTTCATCAAGGATATTGGTCTAAAATTCTCTTTTTTGGTTGTGTCTCTGCCCGGCTTTGGTATCAGAATGATGCTGACCTCATAAAATGAGTGAGGGAGGATTCCCTCTTTTTCTGTTGTTTGGAATAGTTTCAGAAGGAATGGTACCAGTTCCTCCTTGTACCTCTGGTAGAATTTGGCTGTGAATCCATCTGGTCCTGGACTCTTTTTGGTGGGTAAGCTATTGATTATTGCCACAATTTCAGCTCCTGTTATTGGTCTATTCAGAGATTCAGCTTCTTCCTGGTTTAGTCTTGGGAGAGTGTATGTGTCGAGGAATTTATCCATTTCTTCTAGATTTTCTAGTTTATTTGCGTAGAGGTGTTTGTAGTATTCTCTGATGGTAGTTTGTATTTCTGTGGGATCGGTGGTGATATCCCCTTTATCATTTTTTATTGCATCTATTTGATTCTTCTCTCTTTTTTTCTTTATTAGTCTTGCTAGCGGTCTATCAATTTTGTTGATCCTTTCAAAAAACCAGCTCCTGGATTCATTAATTTTTTGAAGGGTTTTTTGTGTCTCTATTTCCTTCAGTTCTGCTCTGATTTTAGTTATTTCTTGCCTTCTGCTAGCTTTTGAATGTGTTTGCTCTTGCTTTTCTAGTTCTTTTAATTGTGATGTTAGGCTGTCAATTTTGGATCTTTCCTGCTTTCTCTTGTGGGCATTTAGTGCTATAAATTTCCCTCCACACACTGCTTTGAATGTGTCCCAGAGATTCTGGTATGTTTTGTCTTTGTACTCGTTGGTTTCAAAGAACATCTTTATTTCTGCCTTCATTTCGTTATGTACCCAGTAGTCCTTCAGGAGCGGGTTGTTCAGTTTCCATGTAGTTGAGCGGTTTTGAGTGAGATTCTTAATCCTGAGTTCTAGTTTGATTGCACTGTGGTCTGAGAGATAGTTTCTTATAATTTCTTTTCTTTTACGTTTGCTGAGGAGAGCTTTACTTCCAAGTATGTGGTCAGTTTTGGAATAGGTGTGGTGTGGTGCTGAAAAAAATGTATATTCTGTTGATTTGGGGTGGAGAGTTCTGTAGATGTCTATTAGGTCCACTTGGTGCAGAGCTGAGTTCAATTCCTGGGTATCCTTATTGACTTTCTGTCTCGTTGATCTGTCTAATGTTGACAGTGGGGTGTTAAAGTCTCCCGTTATTAATGTGTGGGAGTCTAAGTCTCTTTGTAGGTCACTCAGAACTTGCTTTATGAATCTGGGTGCTCCCGTTTTGGGTGCATATATATTTAGGATAGTTAGCTCTTCTTGTTGAATTGATCCCTTTACCATTATGTAATGGCCTTCTTTGTCTCTTTTGATCTTTGTTGGTTTAAAGTCTGTTTTATCAGAGACTAGGATTGCAACCCCTGCCTTTTTTTTGTTTTCCATTTGCTTGGTAGATCTTCCTCCATCCTTTTATTTTGAGCCTATGTGTGTCTCTGCATGTGAGATGGGTTTCCTGAATACAGCACACTGATGGGTCTTGACTCTTTATCCAATTTGCCAGTCTGTGTCTTTTAATTGGAGCATTTAGTCCATTTACATTTAAAGTTAATATTGTTATGTGTTAATTTGATCCTGTCATCATGATGTTAGCTGGTTATTTTGCTCGTTAGTTGATGCAGTTTCTTCCTAGTCTCGATGGTCTTTACATTTTGGCATGATTTTGCAGCGGCTGGTACCGGTTGTTCCTTTCCATGTTTAGTGCTTCCTTCAGGAGCTCTTTTAGGGCAGGCCTGGTGGTGACAAAATCTCTGAGCATTTGCTTGTCTGTAAAATATTTTATTTCTCCTTCACTTATGAAGCTTAGTTTGGCTGCATATGAAATTCTGGGTTGAAAATTCTTTTCTTTGAGAATGTTGAATATTGGCCCCCACTCTCTTCTGGCTTGTAGGAATTCTGCCGAGAGATCCGCTGTTAGTCTGATGGGCTTCCCTTTGAGGGTAACCCGACCTTTCTCTCTGGCTGCCCTTAACATGTTTTCCTTCATTTCCACTTTGGTGAATCTGACAATTATGTGTCTTGGAGTTGCTCTTCTCGAGGAGTATCTTTGTGGCGTTCTCTGTATTTCCTGAATCTGAACGTCGGCCTGCCTTGCTAGATTGGGGAAGTTCTCCTGGATAATATCCTGCAGAGTGTTTTCCAACTTGGTTGCATTCTCCCCATCACTTTCAGGTACATGAATCAGACGTAGATTTGGTCTTTTCACATAGTCCCATACTTCTTGGAGGCTTTGCTCATTTCTTTTTATTCTTTTTTCTCTAAACTTCCCTTCTCGCTTCATTTCATTCATTTCATCTTCCATTGCTGATACCCTTTCTTCCAGTTGATCACATGGGCTCCTGAGGCTTCTGCATTCTTCACGTAGTTCTCGAGCCTTGGTTTTCAGCTCCATCAGCTCCTTTAAGCACTTCTCTGTATTTGTTATTCTAGTTATACATTCTTCTAAATTTTTTTCAAAGTTTTCCACTTCTTTGCCTTTGGTTTGAATGTCCTCCTGTAGCTCAGAGTAATTTGATCATCTGAAGCCTTCTTCTCTCAACTCGTCAAAGTCATTCTCCGTCCAGCTTTGTTCCGTTGCTGGTGAGGAACTGCGTTCCTTTGGAGGAGGAGAGGTGCTCTGCTTTTTAGAGTTTCCAGTTTTTCTGTTCTGTTTTTTCCCCATCTTTGTGGTTTTATCTACTTTTGGTCTTTGATGATGGTGATGTACAGATGGGTTTTTGGTGTGGATGTCCTTTCTGTTTGTTAGTTTTCCTTCTAACAGACATGACCCTCAGCTGCAGGTCTTTTGGAGTACTCTGCCGTGTGAGGTGTCAGTGTGCCCCTGTTGGGGGGTGCCTCCCAGTTAGGCTGCTCGGGGGTCAGGGGTCAGGCACCCACTTGAGGAGGCAGTCTGCCCCTTCTCAGATCTCCAGCTGCATACTGGGAGAACCACTGCTCTCTTCAAAACTGTCAGACAGGGACATTTAAGTCTGCAGAGGTTACTGCTGTCTTTTTGTTTGTCTGTGCCCTGCCCCCAGAAGTGGAGCCTACAGAGGCAGGCAGGCCTCCTTGAGCTGTGGTGGGCTCCACCCAGTTCGAGCTTCCTGGCTGCTTTGTTTACCTCAGCAAGCCTGGGCAATGGCGGGCGCCCCTCCCCCAGCCTCGCTGCCACCTTGCAGTTTGATCTCAGACTGCTGTGCTAGCAATCAGTGAGATTCCGTGTGCATAGGACCCTCCGAGCCAGGTGCGGGATATAATCTCCTGGTGCGCCGTTTTTTAAGCCTGTCAGAAAAGCGCAGTATTCGGGTGGGAGTGACCCGATTTTCCAGGTGCCGTCAGTCACCCCTTTCTTTGACTAGGAAATGGAACTCCCTGACCCCTTGCGCTTCCCAAGTGAGGCAGTGCCTCGCCCTGCTTTGGCTCGTGCATGGTGCGTGCACCCACTGACCTGCGCCCACTGTCTGGCACTCCCTAGTGAGATGAACCCGGTACCTCAGATGGAAATGCAGAAATCACCCGTCTTCTGCGTTGCTCACGCTGGGAGCTGTAGACCGGAGCTGTTTCTATTCGGCCATCTTGGTTCCTCCCCGCTGAATCACTTCTTTATTCCAAATACACCTACACTGGGGGCTCAACACACTTCAGTCCAGAGCATGCTTTTCTCTTCTTTTCTTTTCCTTTCTTTTTTTTTTTCAGACAGGGTCTTGCTCTTTCGCCCAGGCTGGAGTGCAGTGGTGCCATCATAGTTCACTGCAGCCTCTGCCTCCTGGGCTCAAGTGATCTTCCCAGGTCAGTCTCCCAAAGTGTGGGGATTACAGGCATAAGCCACCATGCCTAGCCTAATAGCATTATTTTCTGAGAAGGTGGTAGTGACTTAATGTTTTCTGGTTTCTAGAACTTTCTTCTACCATTGTTAGCCATCCAAATCTTTGCCTTCTCTCAAGCAGACACTAACAGGGAATATCTGTAGCAGGGCCACATTTCTCTGTGTCATTTGCAGAGTTCATTGCATAGTCTTCCCGTCTTGCCTGCATTCCTTTTTTATATTTTATTTTTAAAATTTAATTATAAATTTATATTTTATTTTAAATTGACAAATAATCACTGTATATTTATGGAGTACAGTGTGATGTTTTGATCTATATATACACTGGGGAAAGAGTCAAGCAAGCTAACTGACATACCTGTCACCTCACCAACTTACCATTTTTTCTTTTTAGTGAAAACATTAAAATTCTATTCTAGAGATTTTGAAATGTTTGAATTATTATTAGCTGTGTTTGCCATGCAATGCAGTGATCACTAAGCCTTAGTCTAAACTTTGTACCCTTTGACCTACATCTGCCCTTTCCTCATCCCCGCCAACCCCACCTACCAGCCTGGCCCTCACTGTTCTACTCTGTTTCCATGGGGTTCACTTTTTCAGATTCCACATATCCGTGAGATCATGAGGCATCTGTCTTTATGTGCCTGGCTTTTTTCACTCAGCATAATGTCTTCCAGGCTCATTCACATTGTCATTAATAACAGGATTTCTTTTTCTTTTAAGGCCAACTGGCATTCCACTGTGCACACACCACGTTTTCCTTATTCATCTGTTGAAGGACACGTAGGTTGATTCCATATCTTGTCCATTGTGAGTAGTGACTGTGCAGTGACCATGGTGGTACAGACATCTCAACGTAGTGATCTCACACCTAGAAGTGGGATTGCTGGGTCTTGCGGTAGCTCTACTTTGGTTTTTCAGGGAGGCTCTGCACAGTTTTCCACAGCATTTCACTAATTTACCTTCCCATCAGTGGTGAACGTGAGTCCCCTTCCCCCATATCCTCAGCCACACTTACCATTGCTCCTTTTGAAAATATCCGCTCTAGTCACATGCTGGTTAGCTCAGTCTGCAGGGCAGGAGGCTCTTGTGGCAATTTGGAAACTCACAGCACATTGTCATTAACCAGAGTCGCTGTGCCTGGCAGATGTCCAAACCTGTTCCTGCCGCCTCACCGAAACCTGGTGCCCTGTGGCCAGGTTTGGTCCTTCCCCCTTCCCCACACCCCCTTTTTATTCCTTTTCCAAGGATCCAAAGGAATCCCCCTGTACCAGAGTAGCAATTATTGAGGACATCAAAAAAGTATACCAAGATATATTTGCCTGTGCTAGGGTTTTGTGCAAGGGAACTAGCATCTGGCAATGAATTACATTTCTCTCCATGAGGTTGTATAGTACCTTATGATTTTCAATGCATTTTGTAGCTTTGTTTCAGCCCAGGCATGAAAATATGTATAGATAACCCCTTTTTTTGGTTTTTATTATTGACTGATCTTTATTCCCTTAAGAGTAAGTCGTGTATCTGTTAAGAATTTGTAGTCTTTTTTTGTATTAAAACTTCATATTTATTGTTAGTAAGGACTATATTGCTCGGGATGGTATACCTGATAGTGCCAAATTTATAAGCATCATCAGATGTTAAAACTTTGTGTTGAAAATTTTTGCTTAAGTTTTCTCTATTATTTAAATGATGTTAAGTTTTTTCTTACTATTTCTTGAACTTCTTAATAATGAGGTTTGATTCCTAAAGCTATTCATGGAAGGGTTAGGAACATCACAGAAAATAATTGATAAGACCTCAGGGATTTTTTTTTTTTTGCTATTTTAATTGCTTAAAATGCAAACCTGAATGCAAATATGAAAGCATTTTGAGACTTGCTACAACTGTGATTAACTGCTGTAATTAACTTTTAGTGTGACAGCCCTCTCAAAAGTGAGGTGTTGCCCAATACCGCATTAAACCTATGAATGACTGCAGATTACAGGGGTGGTGGGGAGCGCTGAGCCCATTAACACAAGAGGACAAAGAAGTTCATTGTGACAAGGTGTTTTGGCTGAACATTTAAATGACTTGTTAAGGAACGAACTTACTTCTTAGAGTCACACAAAGCACATGAAAAATTTGTCTAAGGGCCCATGTCATTGTTGCTATGGGAACTACAACTTCATTTCCTGACATAGGTTTGTTTGAATTTTTTTGCAACAACAATTATATAACCTAATGTTTGTGCTATAATTTTTTGTTTCTTTTGTGAAAAAGGAGAAGTTGAGTGCATTTAGGAGATAGGATAATACCACTGCTATTCAAAACTGGGAGCTGGGGGGATGGAGAGAGGCTGATTAATGGGTAGAAAGGTACAGTTAAAAGGAGAGAGAAAACCTGGTGTTCAATCGACCAGCAGGATGACTACCATTAACATTAATTGATTGTACATTTCAAAATACCTGGAAGAGAAAAATTTGAATGTTTCTAGCATAAAGAAAAGATGAATAAGGTGACAGATATCCCAGTTATCCTGATTTTATTATATGAATGTATCAAATTATTGTGTGCACCTCCCAGATATGCACATTTATTATGTTTCAATAAAAAAGTATAAAAGTTAGAGCTTTAAAAAAAATTTAAAAAAAACCAGAAGAGAGGGGAATGTCCTACTCCTTAGAATTCCATAGATAACCTCTAATAACTGGTAGTATCTTGATAGAATTTTAGCTTGATTTTTTAAAAAAAATCATGTAAAACTTAAGACTGTCTCTGGAATTGATGACATATTATATTAATACATACTCTCTCACTAGGCCATCAATTATGAATACCTAAATATTATAATGTTAGATACTCCATGCCATTTCATGTGGATCAGTATTTTAAGTTTAGCCATCCTCAATTATTTGTCAATCTCTACATGTCAATATTTGATGAAATATGTTAATTATTGACAAAATAGTAAGAATTGAAAAGCAAATGCGGGTTAAATTATTGCTATGGCAGATTCAAATCAATATGAAGAGACCTGAAGGCAGAGTTTATGTGTCAAGGCAGTTGAGGGCCCCCACCCCTGAGTACTGATTTTATCACCTGTTTTTCTCTACTCATCCCTTTTGCACTCTTTGTTTACAACTAGTTAATTCATGAGGATTTGTTGTCTGCCAATCCCATTCCTACCTTAGAATGCCTTGAAAAGCAGAATTACCACTGAGACCTCGTCTCCCTGTTGGCCCTCTTCCGCGTCTACTGTGTCCTCAGTTGTCAGGTGACAGAAGAAGAACCAACCCCCAAATCACAATGCTCTGTTAGGGCTCAGAAACAGTGCATGGCTGTGCTGACTGACCCGGGAAAGCTGGATTAGGATGGACGGCTGTGTCTGCAGCACTTCGTGAGATTAATCAGTGACCGCATGACCGCATGGTAACATAAAGCTGATGCAATTGACTAAAGTTACAACAAAGATTCTGCCTTTTCTAGGACATCATCTCACAATGACAGATAATGTGACCAACACAAGGTCTGTAACCTTTCCTACTGTAAAACGTTCTTACCTCAAGAAGTATCCCAGATATTAATACATGTGTCTTTTTTCCGCTGCTTAGGAGGAATGTAAGAATCAAACACTCTTCATTGCTCAGAAATACTACAGAGAATGGTTTGCCTGCACTCTGTTCCCTTGGAAACTTGTTTAAGGGAGAGAAGGAGGTTAAGGAAATTAAAATGCATGGTAACATTTCTTTCTTCTGTCTTGGTTCTGGTCTTTTGTTTTTACAGGTTTAAAGGAATCTCATGATATTACATACACGGGAAAGTATCACTTGTGACTGTTTGCAGTAGGTGCAAAAGACAGATAGTTTTCTGGGCATTTGGATGTGAAAAGGATGTTGTTTTGTGACCTCACCTTAGCACAGCAGACTTCACAATAAGGTGCTCACCGTTCAGTGGCACATCAGGTTTCTTATAGGGGCTATGATATGAGATGGTTTTAAGGAAGTTGATTTCTTATCTTAGGGTTCACGGGTGCCTTTCCCTACAGTCTGCTAATCTGAGAAAGTGTCTGAGTGATGCTTCTGCATCTTTGCCTACTGTGTTCTCAAACTCACCGTTCCCCCTCTTATGAAAGAGGGAAAAGGTGTACCCTCCCACCACATCCGGAATCTTGCAGGGAGTGTTGCCCTTGGGTGTCAGAACAATGGACAGTCTGGGGTATCTGTCTCACTGCTGGTGAAGTTAGTGACTCTAATCAATGGGTGAAACTTATTTTTAGTTTCCCATTTCTTGCTTTCAACATAATTAAAAGAGAATATCATAGCGTTATCGGCTAATTCTTAGGAGTAATTGTTAATGGTAAGTGCTCAGTGATTTCCGAAGGAGTTCCAAGGCTTGAGGGCCATCGCCAGAATAACACACTTATGTTCCATCCAGGTATTAATGCAATCTAAGTTTTGCATCTTACAGCTATTTAAAAAGTCATTGACAGTGAACCCAGCTTTCTTTCACTAAAAAGTAATATTTATCCGTGAATATATTAGTGAATTGCGAAAAATCTCATTAAGAGATGTATTTCCAATTCAGTTTTAATGGTAATATTTAGTGTTCATCAAAATTTATAATTATATTTTAGGGTCACCTCTAAAACTAACAATAGTTTAGTCAAGAAGACAGTTTTATCATCTAGAATCTTTGTCACAGAAAATTTAAAAATGTATTTTTGCTTTTATATGCATACACATGAAATGTGTGTTCATGTGGGTATAGACAGAAAAAGAAAGGAAAACGTCTTTTAAGCTTAAATATATGTTACAGTAGGATATGGTTCTGTAGGAGGAGATGGAATGGAAATAAGAATTTAGGGACAAAAATGAATACTGTAATATTTTAGGCCATTTAATACTAACGTGTTCATATGTGCTTTGAATGGATAATGGCTGGTATCAAGTTGATATGGTGGATTGTGGTATTTAGTTAGATTACAGTTGATATGTTTAAAAGGGTGATATAACAATTATATCTCAGAATGTCAAATGTACCCTATCAAGATCTTTTCCATGGGGAGGAATTTAAGATGTGGACCTGAACGTGTGACTGTGGACCCCATACAGTGTTCCTAAATCCGGGAAAGACCACACGGGCCCATGCCTGTGAAGACCAGTGCCATCTGTACACCTTTTGAAAAAGACCCAGTGTCATAATTAACATGGGAAAGGTACAATAAGCCGCATCTTTATAGTGTTCTTTTTCTAGTTTGTAAACTTGACCTCAGGAGGTGTGAGAAGAAAGTTTCTTATTTTACAGGCACTGAAAAAAGGGCACGTCCTGGCTGGGCACGGTGGCTCACGCCTGTAATCCCAGCACTTTGGGAGGCCGAGGCAGGCGGATCACAAGGTCAGGAGATCGAGACCATCCTGGCTAACATGGTGAAACCCCATCTCTACTAAAAATACAAAACAATACAAAACATTAGCCGGGTGTGGTGGCAGGCGCCTGTAGTCCCAGCTACTAGGGAGGCTGAGGCAGGAGAATGGGGTGAACCTGGGAGACGGAGTTTGCAGTGAGCAGAGATCATGCCACTGCACTTCGGCCTGGCCTGGGCGACAGAGCGAGACTCCGTCTCAAAAAAAAGAAAAAAAAAAAAAGGCACGTCCTGACACTTCAGATGCGGCGGGATCCTGCCATGCTTGAGCCAAAGCTCTGGGCGATTCCCGTGTGGCTCAGGCTGAAAGCGGAGCTCTCATGAGGCAGGCCGGGCCCCTGCACCTCATGCCCCTCTGAGGCCGGCTTCCCTCCTCCCCTCAGGCCCCTGTGAGACGGGCTTCCCTCCTCCCCTCAGCCCCTGTGAGACCGGCTTCCCTCCCCTCAGGCCCCTCTGAGGCCGGCTTCCCTCCTCCCCTCAGCCCCTGTGAGACCGGCTTCCCTCCTCCCCTCAGGCCCCTCTGAGGCCGGCTTCCCTCCTCCCCTCAGGCCCCTCTGAGACCGGCTTCCCTCCTCCCCTCAGCCCCTGTGAGACCGGCTTCCCTCCTCCCCTCAGACCCTGTGAGACGGGCTTCCCTCCTCCCCTCAGCCCCTGTGAGACCGGCTTCCCTCCTCCCCTCAGGCCCCTCTGAGACCGGCTTCCCTCCTCCCCTCAGGCCCCTCTGAGACCGGCTTCCCTCCTCCCCTCAGGCCCCTCTGAGACCGGCTTCCCTCCTCCCCTCAGGCCCCTCTGAGACCGGCTTCCCTCCCCTCAGGCCCCTGTGAGACCAGCTTCCCTCCTCCCCTCAGGTCTCTCTGAGACGGGCTTCCCTCCTCCCCTCAGGCCCCTCTGGGGCGGGTTCCCCCCTCAGCCCCTGTGAGACCAGCTTCCCTCCTCCCCTCAGGCCCCTCTGAGACCGGCTTCCTTCCCCTCAGGCCCCTCTGAGACTGGCTTCCCTCCTCCCTCACCCGCTGTACAGGCTCCCGCCGGGCCCCTCCCTGGTGCTGCAGAGACCGAATGATTGAATGAGGGAACGGGAGCACCAGGCGATATCACGTACTCCGTGGAGGTGTGATGTGTCACCGTCACCGAGGGCTGTGAGCCTTTTCTGCAGAGAGCTTCGTCAGGAATGCCCAGACCAGAGCTCACTGCCCGCCGCCTCCGTAACCGGGACCAAAGCCCCTTTGCGAAACACCCATGCCTGAGCTTAGCTCAGCTGGGCCGGCGCAGGGGCAGGAAAAGCCCGTCCTGGCAGGCGTCCTTGCCCCTCTTCAGTCTCGGCCTCTGGCTCATCAGTTTCCTCAGTAGCTCATGGGGCCCAGTGGGGTGTGCGGCGCCTCCGAAAGCCTGCAGAGAGGGTGCAGTTGGTCCATGGAGTTGGGTCCCGGAGGTCACCAGGAGCCATGCTTCAGGCTCCCACTTCTCGCGGCCGAGACACTGGCGTGGTGCTTCTCATGCCTGCATCTTCCGGGGACAGCCACCATTTTCGTCGATTCTCAAAAGAATGACCGAGAGGGAAGGGTCAGCAGAGAACTTAGAAACGGCAGCAAGTTTTGAAAGCGTTTTCTTCCCACCCCCACATAAGTGTAAAAAGCTTGAAGCAGCCTTGCTGTACACAAAGGCACTGCGCGGCCACAGAGAGGTGAGTGGCCCTGAGCGCACTACGCACAGTTCCCTCAGAGACCCAGGAACCAGCGGCTCTTCGGGAGAAACGGGCGCTGCCTCGGTGGTGCCTGCAGAGACCTCCGGGGAGGGCCTCGCTGCTGGCTGGGAGGGGTGGGGTGGCTGAGAAGGGAGAGTTTCCCTGTTAGCAACTGCCTCCAAGTGATGACTGCACCATTTAAACTTTTACAAATGGTATGAGTTGGAAGCATCATGAACCTTGTCTTCCGTTTTTTTTTTTAACAGCGTCTCAGTGAGACCTGTGAACGTGGCTTCTTGGAGGGGTTACCTGGTGATTTGAAAGAGCCTTCAGCTCACCTAGAACCTCTAAGATGAGATGCCTCAAAACACTTCTGTCCTTTGAGCTCTTTCAGGTGAAGGCAGAAGGCAGGTTTGGTCCTGTCAGATTCTAACCAGGAACAAGAGCTTTCTCTTTCTTTTTCTTTTGGCTTTCCTTTCTTCATTTAGTTTTGTTATTAAAGAAGCCACAGAACTTGGAATATTATTCTAGGTAAACTGACGATGCTTTATTCAATTTTCCTTCACTTAGCAAACCTCCCTACCCCTCATTCATTTATCCAACCTGATAAATCTTCACCCAGCCTCAGCTGGTCCTTCCTTTGAAGACTGCTGTATGTCTTTCCTGTCTCAATCGCTCGTGTTCAGACGTTAGTAACTGTGGCAGAGCCTGACGGGTCTGTTCTCTCACATTTGCCTGTCGATGGTGATACCGATGTTCTGTGATGCTGAGGACCCTCCTTCCCATGTTGTAGCAATCATACACCCCTGGTTAGCCGTGCTCGTTGCAAGCCAAGGAAGGGTGGCCTCTAAAAAATATCTTCAAACTTCTCTCTGCTTCTCCAAAGAGAGCGCCCTTCTCCACGCCTGTGCCTGTTTTGAAGGAAGGATGGTCCTGTGATGGGGTCATTCCATGGACCACTCAGGATGTGCAGGGGGCACTGGCCCATGCTGCTCTGTCTCCCCTGCAGCCTTACTTGGCGAGGTCAGCAGTGTTGGGTGGAAGCTGGGAGCTCCCGGAGTCAGGTTCCACCAGCCGGTGGCCTCTTCCGCCCTCGGCCTTGTCTTGCTCCGGGCCCCCTTGCCAAATGGCTTTCTCAGCATCCCAGATCACCCTGGGGGCTGTCTCAGCCTACATCGGAATGGTCACGCCCAAAAGTTCATCTTCCTGGAGTGTATTTGCACAGTGCCTCTACACTGGTGGTGCTTTTGGGGCTTGAGGCCTGGGTTTGGGCTCGCTCAGCACTTGGGGCTGCTGTGAGGTGAGGGATGAGGGGTGATGAGAGGCTGTTCCTCTAATTTTCACCAAATTGATTAAAACCACCTTGCTCACGTATGGTGGCATTCCAGGTCTGGCGTCCCTGTCCACCTCCAAGCCAGGATGCTCTGTGGCTCAGGATTCTAGGCAGTAGGACAGCAGCATGGTGGCCACAGGGGTCTGCCCTTGCAAAGGCACAGCGATGGCACTGGATCCCTCCCATGGCAGCTATGTTGGGTCTCCCCCCACCAGGAGATCCTGTGTCATGACAAGCATGCTGTTTGGTGATGAAGTGTGGTAGAAGATGGGTGAAGGATGAAGCTGGTACTTCGCTCCCAAATCATGAATCTGATCCTGTATTTTCTCACACAGCGTCCTGTTGTTATTCTGTAGCCAAATGGCTGTTTCTGGGGCATTGATATCCATACCCATGTGGTCTGGTCGAGATAGCAGCATTCAGTCGAGGCCTTGGCATCTATGTTCACATGGTCTGGTCGAGGCCTCGGCATCTGTGTCCACATGCTCTGGTTGTGGCCTTGGCATCCATGTCCACGTGGTCGAGTTGAGACTTTGGCGTCTGTGTCCACGTGGTCTGGTCAGCAGAAGCCTCAGCCTTTGGGGCTTCCCTGCAAGTTTGGCACCATCCCAGGTAGTGTCCAGGGAGCTTGTGATTATATTTTACCCTTAGATAAGATAGTAGCCATTTACAAATAACCTACACCTTTGATAAAATAAATATTTTTTCTTAAGGTGAAATATCTCAGCTTGGAAAAAAGTGAAGTTTGATTTTGCGAGAAGAAGCCCAGAGGAGGCAGAATTCAGTGCTGTTCTGTCCTCCTTCCTGGAGGCAGTGTTTTAATCAGATTTCTTTTAAGAAGTGCGGTGATACTAATAGCAAAGAAATACAGCAAAAGTCACTTGTTTTCACTGGGTCGTGGTGGGTTCTGTTCTACTTTATTGAAAGGTTAATGCATCTTTGTGACTTTTTCCCATGGGTTTTTGTTATGCTTTCACTGCTGGTGATGCAGCGTTTTCCTGGTGAGACACCTTTGGCCTCAAGTGGGAAGCACAGATGGTTCCTGTGCCCTCAACCGTCAACACCAGAGCCAGCAGGAACCCTATTTGCCACCCGTCTCTCTTCTGTGCGGAAGTGACTGTTCAAGGTTTTGCCAGTTTTTAAAAACATGCTTTTCTTCCTGTTGAGTTTCGAGAGTTCTTTATCTACTTTGGACACAAAACACAGTCAGAGGTGTGATTTGCAAATATTTTCTCCCTGTTTAGAGCTTGTCCTTCTGTTCCCATTACCATGTTGTATTAGTTCTTTCTCACTCTGCTATAAAGAAATAGCTGAAACTGGGCAATTTATGAAGAAAGGAGGTTTAATTGGCTCACGGTTCCTCAGGATTTACGGGGAGCATGGCTGGGAGGCCTCAGGAAACTTACGACCATGGCGGAAGGCGAAGGGGAAGTAGGCATATCCCGCATGGCCGGAGCAGGAGGAAGAGAGTGAAGGGGGAGGTGCTACACACTTTTAAACTACCAGCTCTTCTGAGAACTCATTCACTATCACAAGAACAGCAAGGGGAAATCCACCCCTGTGATCCAATCACCCCCTACCAGGCCCCTCTTCCAACACTGGGGATCACAATTTGACGTGAGATTTGGGTGGAGACACAGAGCCAAACCATATGAATTGTCTTTTGCAGAAAACTGGCTCTGGATGATGACTACTTAAATTTTCAGTTAGGTAATTCTTATTCTTTTTGGGTAACATACTAGTATATATTCTAGATAGCCCCCAAAGTGGAAGCTATCGCACTGTCAGCAGACACTTACTGTAACTGCAATGCATTCCAGTCCTTTGGAAGGCGTCTGCTGTATCCAAAGTTAAATCAAACACAGGCCCTGCTTGGCAAAGCCGGCAATGCAGTTTAGAGACCTGGCCTGTGAAAGAGGATTGTTTCTTTCTCTCAGGTTAGTGTGGACCTGGACGAGTGGTATTGCCCTGTGTAATGATCATAGCAGCTGGAGACATGAAGCCAGGAAGTCGGAATCTTAGCTGCACCCCTGACCCACTGTGCTTAAGGTTTCTGAGCTCTGTTTTGTCCTGTGGAAAGTGGGGAGATGATGCTGCCTCCCAGGACGGCAGTGGTAATTCAGTCATGGGACGGACGACGTCAGTGCAGTGCGTGTGAAATACATCCTGGCTCCTGTTCTACACTCCCCAGAGCCAGAGCCAGTGGAGAAAGTAAGAATTTGAGGAGAAAAGGTCACCTTGGAAGCTCACAGGGGAGGAGTTTGGATCTCATCAGGCACTTGGAGAATGAGGAGGATTTTGACAGGAACAGAAAAGGGGTAAAGGAGGCTCGAGGCAGGGGATGTTGTAGAGGCTGGACAAGCACCATGCATTTCAAGGGAAATAATAGAAGGGTTTGCCTGGGCTGTGCAGGGTGCAGAGACAGGTGAAGCTGTAAGAGATGCTTGGAGATGACGTAACCAAAATGAAAAGATATTTCTTGAGTCTATGTATCTCAAGTTTGTTTCCCATTTTCTGGCCGCAAGTGTCAGAAAATGTATTTCTCATACTTTGCTGTGGTTTTCATCTATAGGAGTTACCTTATAAATGCTTAGCATAGAGATCAGAATGTAGCAAGACCAGCATGGGGAGTGAAACCTGGAGAAAGGTGTGAGTAGTTGGCTTAGCTGGTAGATGTTTCCTGGTCCCAGTGTAAAATCTGAATGGACTTTGTATTTCAGTAAAATAATATTTAATAATATTTGGTCTATGCTGACAAGAGCTCCGTATTTCATTTCCTGGTTTCTCTCTTTCATTTTAGGGGAGATAAATCCATCGGCTATTTCTCATTTTCACCTTCATGTGAAAAGATTTTTTTTTGCATGTTTTTGAAACAGGGTTTCTTTCTGTTGCCCAGGCTGGAGTACAGTGGTGTGATCATAACTCACTGCAACTTTGAACTCCTGGGCTCAAGTGATCCTCCTGCCTCAGCCTCCTGAGTAGCTGGGACTACAGGTGCATGCCACCATGCCTGACTAATTTTGTGCTTTGTAGAGATGAGGTTTCACCATGTTGCCCAAGGTGGTCTAGAACCCCTGACTTCAAATGATGCACCCGCCTCAGCCTCCCAAAGTGCAGGGATCACAGGCGTGAGCCGCCACACCCGGACCGACATGCATTTTTGAGTCATTCTTTGTCATTGTGAAAATTGGATTTGTAATTGTTTTCTTATTTGCTTAATTTTTCTCCCAATTTTAAAAATAATGCAAGCACATTGCAGAAAATTTGGAAAGCTTTAGAAAGTAAAAGGAATAAATTAATAATCAGCCCTAATCCTGCCACAGATATTTGATTACCAGTGGGGTTCCACCATGTTTTCTGAGTGAATGAACCTCACTTCCCATTTCTGGGAATTGTGTCACTGCCAGTGGCTCCCTCCACAGAGAAGCCCAGGCTGTTCCGGGTTCTCATCTTCCCTCCTCCATGCCCCAGTGTTATCAGGAGAAAACAATTTAAACAGGGATATGTTTTTAAATGTTCTAAAAAATATTGTAGATATTCAGAGTTGAATACTGAATTTCTTTTCACCCTTCAAATTCCTATCCTCCCCAGTTGTAACTGGATCTAATAAGTCTCTGATGTCTCAGTAGGTGTATATGAAACAAAGCATACTGTATAGTATGACTATACATTTAAATGCCCACATTTCGATTCTAACATAAATAATCATGATGTGCACAGTGTGCTGTGAATTTTTTTGATGTAATATGCCAAATCTTTGTTTTGATATATGCACATAAAGTTGATTAATTTTAAAATTCCTTTAAAAAACTTTTTTTTTTTTGATTTTAATTTTTTTTTTGTTCTTTTTTTTTTTTTATTATACCTTAAGTTTTAGGGTACATGTGCACATTGTGCAGGTTAGTTACATATGTATACATGTGCCATGCTGGTGCGCTGCACCCACTAACTCGTCATCTAGCATTAGGTATATCTCCCAATGCTATCCCTCCCCCCTCCCCCCTCCCCACCACAGTCCCCAGAGTGTGATATTCCCCTTCCTGTGTCCATGTGATCTCATTGTTCAATTCCCACCTATGAGTGAGAATATGTGGTGTTTGGTTTTTTGTTCTTGCGATAGTTTACTGAGAATGATGGTTTCCAGTTTCATCCATGTCCCTACAAAGGACATGAACTCATCATTTTTTATGGCTGCATAGTATTCCATGGTGTATATGTGCCACATTTTCTTAATCCAGTCTATCATTGTTGGACATTGGGGTTGGTTCCAAGTCTTTGCTATTGTGAATAATGCCGCAATAAACATACATGTGCATGTGTCTTTATAGCAGCATGATTTATAGTCATTTGGGTATATGCCCAGTAATGGGATGGCTGGGTCAAATGGTATTTCTAGTTCTAGATCCCTGAGGAATCGCCACACTGACTTCCACAATGGTTGAACTAGTTTACAGTCCCACCAACAGTGTAAAAGTGTTCCTATTTCTCCACATCCTCTCCAGCACCTGTTGTTTCCTGACTTTTGAATGTTTGCCATTCTAACTGGTGTGAGATGATATCTCATAGTGGTTTTGATTTGCATTTCTCTGATGGCCAGTGATGATGAGCATTTTTTCATGTGTTTTTTGGCTGCATAAATGTCTTCTTTTGAGAAGTGTCTGTTCATGTCCCTCGCCCACTTTTTGATGGGGTTGTTTGTTTTTTTCTTGTAAATTTGTTTGAGTTCATTGTAGATTCTGGATATTAGCCCTTTGTCAGATGAGTAGGTTGCGAAAATTTTCTCCCATGCTGTAGGTTGCCTGTTCACTCTGATGGTAGTTTCTTTTGCTGTGCAGAAGCTCTTTAGTTTAATTAGATCCCATTTGTCAATTTTGGCTTTTGTTGCCATTGCTTTTGGTGTTTTGGACATGAAGTCCTTGCCCACACCTATGTCCTGAATGGTAATGCCTAGGTTTTCTTCTAGGGTTTTTATGGTTTTAGGTCTAACGTTTAAATCTTTAATCCATCTTGAATTGATTTTTGTATAAGGTGTAAGGAAGGGATCCAGTTTCAGCTTTCTACATATGGCTAGCCAGTTTTCCCAGCACCATTTATTAAATAGGGAATCCTTTCCCCATTGCTTCTTTTTCTCAGGTTTGTCAAAGATCAGATAGTTGTAGGTAAGTGGCGTTATTTCTGAGGGCTCTGTTCTGTTCCATTGATCTATATCTCTGTTTTGGTACCAGTACCATGCTGTTTTGGTTACTGTAGCCTTGTAGTATAGTTTGAAGTCAGGTAGTGTGATGCCTCCAGCTTTGTTCTTTTGGCTTAGGATTGACTTGGCGATGCGGGCTCTTTTTTGGTTCCATATGAACTTTAAAGTAGTTTTTTCCAATTCTGTGAAGAAAGGCATTGGTAGCTTGATGGGGATGGCATTGAATCTGTAAATTACCTTGGGCAGTATGGCCATTTTCACGATATTGATTCTTCCTACCCATGAGCATGGAATGTTCTTCCATTTGTTTGTATCCTCTTTTATTTCCTTGAGCAGTGGTTTGTAGTTCTCCTTGAAGAGGTCCTTCACATCCCTTGTAAGTTGGATTCCTAGGTATTTTATTCTCTTTGAAGCAATTGTGAATGGGAGTTCACTCATGATTTGGCTCTGTGTTTGTCTGTTGTTGGTGTATAGGAATGCTTGTGATTTTTGTACATTGATTTTGTATCCTGAGACTTTGCTGAAGTTGCTTATCAGCTTAAGGAGATATTGGGCTGAGACGATGGGGTTTTCTAGATAAACAATCATGTCGTCTGCAAACAGGGACAATTTGACTTCCTCTTTTCCTAATTGAATACCCTTTATTTCCTTCTCCTGCCTGATTGCCCTGGCCAGAACTTCCAACACTGTGTTGAATAGGAGCGGTGAGAGAGGGCATCCCTGTCTTGTGCCAGTTTTCAAAGGGAATGCTTCCAGTTTTTGCCCATTCAGTATGATATTGGCTGTGGGTTTGTCATAGATAGCTCTTATTATTTTGAAATACGTCCCATCAATACCTAATTTATTGAGAGTTTTTAGCATGAAGGGTTGTTGAATTTTGTCAAAGGCTTTTTCTGCATCTATTGAGATAATCATGTAGTTTTTGTCTTTGGCTCTGTTTATGTGCTGGATTACATTTATTGATTTGCGTATATTGAACCAGCCTTGCATCCCAGGGATGAAGCCCACTTGATCATGGTGGATAAGCTTTTTGATGTGCTGCTGGATTCGTTTTGCCAGTATTTTATTGAGGATTTTTGCATCAATGTTCATCAAGGATATTGGTCTAAAATTCTCTTTTTTGGTTGTGTCTCTGCCCGGCTTTGGTATCAGAATGATGCTGGCCTCATAAAATGAGTTAGGGAGGATTCCCTCTTTTTCTATTGATTGGAATAGTTTCAGAAGGAATGGTACCAGTTCCTCCTTGTACCTCTGGTAGAATTCGGCTGTGAATCCATCTGGTCCTGGACTCTTTTTGGTTGGTAAACTATTGATTATTGCCACAATTTCAGCTCCTGTTATTGGTCTATTCAGAGATTCAACTTCTTCCTGGTTTAGTCTTGGGAGAGTGTATGTGTCGAGGAATGTATCCATTTCTTCTAGATTTTCTAATTTATTTGCGTAGAGGTGTTTGTAGTATTCTCTGATGGTAGTTTGTATTTCTGTGGGATCGGTGGTGATATCCCCTTTATCATTTTTTATTGCATCTATTTGATTCTTCTCTCTTTTTTTCTTTATTAGTCTTGCTAGCGGTCTATCAATTTTGTTGATCCTTTCAAAAAACCAGCTCCTGGATTCATTGATTTTTTGAAGGGTTTTTTGTGTCTCTATTTCCTTCAGTTCTGCTCTGATTTTAGTTATTTCTTGCCTTCTGCTAGCTTTTGAATGTGTTTGCTCTTGCTTTTCTAGTTCTTTTAATTGTGATGTTAGGGTGTCAATTTTAGATCTTTCCTGCTTTCTCTTGTGGGCATTTAGTGCTATAAATTTCCCTCTAAGTACTGCTTTGAATGCATCCCAGAGATTCTGGTATGTTGTGTCTTTGTTCTCGTTGGTTTCAAAGAACATCTTTATTTCTGCCTTCATTTCGTTATGTACCCAGTAGTCATTCAGGAGTAGGTTGTTCAGTTTCCATGTAGTTGAGCGGTTTTGAGTGAGTTTCTTAATCCTGAGTTCTAGTTTGATTGCACTGTGGTCTGAGAGATAGTTTGTTATAATTTCTGTTCTTTTACATTTGCTGAGGAGAGCTTTACTTCCAAGTATGTGGTCAATTTTGGAATAGGTGTGGTGTGGTGCTGAAAAAAAAGTATATTCTGTTGATTTGGGGTGGAGAGTTCTGTAGATGTCTATTAGGTCCGCTTGGTGCAGAGCTGAGTTCAATTCCTGGGTATCCTTGTTGACTTTCTGTCTCGTTGATCTGTCTAATGTTGACAGTGGGGTGTTAAAGTCTCCCATTATTAATGTGTGGGAGTCTAAGTCTCTTTGTAGGTCACTCACGACTTGCTTTATGAATCTGGGTGCTCCTGTATTGGGTGCATATATATTTAGGATAGTTAGCTCCTCTTGTTGAATTGATCCCTTTACCATTATGTAATGGCCTTCTTTGTCTCTTTTGATCTTTGTTGGTTTAAAGTCTGTTTTATCAGAGACTAGGATTGCAACCCCTGCCTTTTTTTTGTTTTCCATTTGCTTGGTAGATCTTCCTCCATCCTTTTATTTTGAGCCTATGTGTGTCTCTGCACGTGAGATGGGTTTCCTGAATACAGCACACTGATGGGTCTTGACTCTTTATCTAACTTGCCAGTCTGTGTCTTTTAATTGGAGAATTTAGTCCATTTACATTTAAAGTTAATATTGTTATGTGTGAATTTGATCCTGTCATTATGATGTTAGCTGGTGATTTTGCTCGTTAGTTGATGCAGTTTCTTCCTAGTCTGGATGGTCTTTACATTTTGGCATGATTTTGCAGCGGCTGGTACCGGTTGTTCCTTTCCATGTTTAGCGCTTCCTTCAGGAGCTCTTTTAGGGCAGGCCTGGTGGTGACAAAATCTCTGAGCATTTGCTTGTCTGTAAAGTATTTTATTTCTCCTTCACTTATGAAGCTTAGTTTGGCTGGATATGAAATTCTGGGTTGAAAATTCTTTTCTTGAAGAATGTTGAATATTGGCCCCCACTCTCTTCTGGCTTGTAGGGTTTCTGCCGAGAGATCTGCTGTTAGTCTGATGGGCTTCCCTTTGAGGGTAACCCGACCTTTCTCTCTGGCTGCCCTTAACATGTTTTCCTTCATTTCCACTTTGGTGAATCTGACAATTATGTGTCTTGGAGTTGCTCTTCTCGAGGAGTATCTTTGTGGCGTTCTCTGTATTTCCTGAATGTGAATGTTGGCCTGCCTTGCTAGATTGGGGAAGTTCTCCTGGATAATATCCTGCAGAGTGTTTTCCAACTTGGTTCCATTCTCCGTATCACTTTCAGGTACATGAATCAGACGTAGATTTGGTCTTTTCACATAGTCCCATATTTCTTGGAGGCTTTGCTCATTTCTTTTTATTCTTTTTTCTCTAAACTTCCCTTCTCGCTTCATTTCATTCATTTCATCTTCCATTGCTGATACCCTTTCTTCCAGTTGATCACATCGGCTCCTGAGGCTTCTGCATTCTTCACGTAGTTCTCGAGCCTTGGTTTTCAGCTCCATCAGCTCCTTTAAGCACTTCTCTGTATTGGTTATTCTAGTTATACATTCTTCTAAATTTTTTTCAAAGTTTTCAACTTCTTTGCCTTTGGTTTGAGTATCCTCCCGTAGCTCAGAGTAGTTTGATCGTCTGAAGCCTTCTTCTCTCAGCTCGTCAAAATCATTCTCCATCCAGCTTTGTTCCGTTGCTGGTGAGGAACTGCGTTCCTTTGGAGGAGGAGAGGCGCTCTGCGTTTTAGAGTTTCCAGTTTTTCAGTTCTGTTTTTTCCCCATCTTTGTGGTTTTATCTACTTTTGGTCTTTGATGATGGTGATGTACAGATGGGTTTTTGGTGTGGATGTCCTTTCTGTTTGTTAGTTTTCCTTCTAACAGACAGGACCGTCAGCTGCAGGTCTGTTGGAATACCCTGCCGTGTGAGGTGTCAGTGTGCCCCTGCTGGGGGGTGCCTCCCAGTTAGGCTGCTCGGGGGTTAGGGGTCAGGGACCCACTTGAGGAGGCAGTCTGCCCGTTCTCAGATCTCCAGCTGCGTACTGGGAGAACCACTGCTCTCTTCAAAGCTGTCAGACAGGGACATTTAAGTCTGCAGAGGTTACTGCTGTCTTTTTGTTTGTCTGTGCCCTGCCCCTAGAGGTGGAGCCTACAGAGGCAGGCAGGCCTCCTTGAGCTGTGGTGGGCTCCACCCAGTTCGAGCTTCCTGGCTGCTTTGTTTACCTAAGCAAGCCTGGGCAATGGCGGGCACCCCTCCCCCAGCCTCGCTGCCGCCTTGCAGTTTGATCTCAGACTGCTGTGCTAGCAATCAGCGAGATTCCGTGGGCGTAGGACCCTCCGAGTCAGGTGTGGGATATAGTCTCGTGGTGCGCCGTTTTTTAAGCCGGTCTGAAAAGCGCAATATTCGGGTGGGAGTGACCCGATTTTCCAGGTGCGTCCGTCACCCCTTTCTTTGACTGGGAAAGGGAACTCCCTGACCCCTTGCGCTTCCCAGGTGAGGCAATGCCTCGCCCTGCTTCGGCTCACACATGGTGCGTGCACCCACTGACCTGCGCCCACTGTCTGGCACTCCCTAGTGAGATGAACCCGGTACCTCAGATGGAAATGCAGAAATCACCCGTCTTCTGCGTCGCTCACGCTGGGAGCTGTAGACCGGAGCTGTTCCTATTCGGCCATCTTGGCTCCTCCCCCTTAAAAAAGTTTTTTATTTGGGGGTAATTTCACACTTCAGGAAGACTTCAAGAAAAGCACAGCAGAGAGAACCCGTTATGCCTCCTCTTTATTCACTTTTGCTGGTGTTTTCTTGTTGCTTGAGCTCACACGCGCTCGCTCTCCTGTTCCCTCTCCACACACATGCACTGTTTTCTGAGCCATAAGACAGTAATTTGCACACCCCATTGGAGTTAACCCGTAACGACGTCGCATGTGTTTCCTAAGAATGGGAATGTCTGTTACATAATCATGGTGCAGCTGTCACTGCGTTAAGCAAGTAGTTGGATTTGCTGAGTCGCTGGATGTACCTGTACGATGTTGCTAGACACTGCATTTACCAATGTGAATTTTATCAGCCTTTCATGTTTTCTACTTTGATGAAGAATGATTATAATATGGTTTTAATTAAATTCCAAGAGTTCTAGAGAGGCTGAACAAGCTGACATAATTTTATTAGATATTAATATTTATGTAATCACCACTTATTATTTCATAAATCACCTTTCCATATTCTTTGCCCATTTTAAAATCGTGGCATTGTATTATTTTTCTTACTGAAGGATTTCTAATTGGTTGTCAAATGACAACCCAGGATTTTCTAAGTGGATAAATTATGAGTAAGTGCTAATTTTATTTTTCCCTTCCTAATATTTATACTCCTAGTTTTTGTCTTATTTCACATTTTAGGACTTATAGCACAGTGCTGAATACTAAAATTGATCCTGGATGTCCTTTCATGTTTCACCATAATAAAAACGATTCTAATGTTTGATCATTGCATGAATGTTTGTCAGAGTTAAGGTAAATTACCTTTTATCAAATTAAAGAAGTTTCCCCTTAATCGTATTTTACAGGAACATGAAGTAGAAGGTTCATTCGCTTAGAAAATGCAACACAATACCAACATTGATTGTATCTCTGTGTCAGAATAAAAATGGATTGATCTTAGTTAGAAAGTTATTTATAAAAATAGGAATGGTGTTAGGTTTTATCAAATGCTTATTTGGTATCTGTCTGATAGGAGTTCCCCCATTTTGTAAGTTTTGAATGAAATAATAACCGTTTTAATACTGAACCATCTTTTCATTGTGTAGTTATGTATTATTTTAATATAGTGTTGGATTCTACTTGCTTCTATTTATTGAAACTTTTCGCATTTTTGTTTATGGGGCTGAGTGTGTTTTCACCTCCCACACATTTCTATTGTGCTTTTCTATCAGCACCTTTTACCTTAACAACAAGGAGTTGTCTTCCCCACCCTTCCCCATGCTGAGATGATGTGAGCTTTAGTTTCAGAAGATTATTAGTTGACTTTGTTACGCATCAGCAGTCATTTCCCTTAGCTGTATTTTACTATCAGCCCTCCTTTCTTCTTGCCGCTGGCTCTTCTCCCATGCCTTCCTTGTTAATTTTTATTCGCTTTTCATTTGGCTGATGTCTATCTTCTAGAGAGTCTCTTTGTTCACATCTGTGGGCGGGAAAGCTCTTAGAATCCTTGAATGTCTAAAAATATGTTTATTCCCACATAAAATCTAATTTTACGGAGCATTGGAATCTCAATTCAAAATGATTTTCCTTTAAAACCGCTGCCTTCTACCAGTCAGTGTGGTTAGTGGAAAGTCTAATTCTAATCCTGTTGTCTTTCTTTGTCAATAAATCTCTTTCTCCTCCCCTCGCCCTGATGATTTTACCCATTTTGCTGTGGAATTTCACAGAGCTGTGCTCTCCTTGGGCTGCCACAGTCTGGGCTGGTTTGCTTGGCTTCCCCGCACCACGCTGCTGGGTCTTTATGGCTCTTTCAAGATCTGGTGGCTTCTCTTCCTTCAGTTTTGGAAATTTTTCTTCTATTATTTCTTTCTTTTACTCCTTCTCCTCTGAAACTCCTCTTCTGAGACTTCCTGGACTTGTTCTTCACGTCTCTGGACATGTGAATTTGTCTAATCTTTGCATTTTGTGCAATTTCCTTATAGATTTCCCTGACGGAGTCCACAGCTCACAGACTTTCTCTTCCGTGTTCTCCTGTGTGCCCAGGCTGTTTTCTGCTTCATCATGTTGGATGCATTTTTGATTTCCAACACCTCTATTATTTCGTTTTACAGAACCAAGGACAACATCTTCCTGGCACTTCCTGTGGCCATGCTGGTTTAACCTGTGACCGGCTTCTCAGCTTTGTTTCCTGCTGGCTGAGCTGGGGGCTCTCCCTCTGTTGTGGGTTTTCTTCACCTGCCATATGACTCCAGGCATCTGCTTGTCTTTGTCTCTGAAATCCTTTTGGCCTGTGGGTGGGGGATGTTTCTAGCTGCAGGATGGGGTCCCTGGTGGCGTGAGTGAGGTCGGGATGAGCTGTTTGCTGGCTGTTGAGACCAGCTCCGTCGGGGAGACCCTAACCCAGTGGTGCTAGAGGAATTAAAGACACACACACAGAAATATAGCGGTGTGAAGTGGGAAATCAGGGTTCTCACAGCCTTCAGAGCTGAGAGCCCCAAACAGAGATTTACCTGCGTATTTATTAACAGCAAACCAGTCATTAGCATTGTTTCTATAGATATTAACTAAAAGTATTGCTTATGAGAAACGAAGGGATGGGCTGAATTAAAGGAATAGGTTGGGCTAGTTAACTGCAGCAGGAGCATGTCGTAAAAGCACAGATCACTCATGTTATTGCTTGTGGCTTAGGAATGCCTTTAAGCGGTTTTCTACCCTGGGCAGGCTAGGTGTTCCTTGCCCGCATTCCTGTAAACCCACAACCTTCCAGCTTGGGCATTAGGGCCATTATGAATATGTTACAGTGCTGCAGAGATTTTGTTTATGGCCAGTTTTGGGGCCAGTTTATGGCCAGATTTTTGGGGGCCTGCTCCCAACAGCTGGCCTGTGGGTGGACGGTGTTTCTAGCTGCAGGATGGGGTCCCTGGTGACCTGAGTGAGGTTGTGATGAACTGTTTGCTGGCCTGTGGGTGGCGGGTGTTTCTAGCTGCAGGATGGGGTCCCTGGTGGCGTGAGTGAGGTTGGCATGAGCTGCCATTTGTGTTATGCGTGTGGCTTGTCCATCCCTCCAGGTGACCTTACCTGATAGGGACTTCCCTGTTTTGAGATCCTCCATTTAGTTTGGGAGAGAAAAGTTAATATTGCCAGTGACTTGGCATACGGACCACAGAACACTGTTTAGATACCCGACTGCATTTTCTCAAGTAACCATCTGGCTCCAGTGGGTTTTCGTTATTAACAGCAGTTACGTTCTGTGAAGTCACCGTGAACGCTGAACCCTTGCTCCTGAAGAAACACAGGTTCCTGCAAGCCTCTAGTCAGGGCAATTTTGTCAATAAATCATTGCATAACCTTGTTTTATGTGTGTTTCTGCTTAGACACCTGATTTAATATCTACTGCTGACTCATCAGTGCTGAACTCAGAGCTGACAGCCCATGGCTCGAGCTTGGGCGAAGCTTCTCTAACACGTGTTTTCTCTGTAGGGCATGTCACAGCCTTGCACTTAGACTGTCTAGACACCACCTCAGCACCAAGCTTGGGGCCATTTTAAACAGTGAAATCACCCACAAAAAGCATGAAAATGCACCAAATCTGTACCAAATAAAGCATGCAAAGGACAGATGTGTGCAGTGTGCACTGACATGAGGCCGCATGTTGCCCTTTCAGCTGCAGTGGAAAATTGTGCATCGGAGACTCACAGGTCCGTCATGGAGCAGGTGTCCAGTGAGAGCAGGTGTCCAGTATGAGCAGGTGTCCAGTGAGAGCAGGCGTCCAGTGAGAGCAGGCGTCCAGTGTGAGCAGGCGTCCAGTGAGAGCAGGCGTCCAGTGAGAGCAGGCGTCCAGTGTGAGCAGGCGTCCAGTGTGAGCAGGCGTCCAGTGAGAGCAGGCGTCCAGTGTGAGCAGGCGTCCAGTGAGAGCAGGTGTCCAGTGTGAGCAGGTGTCCAGTGAGAGCAGGCGTCCAGTGAGAGCAGGCGTCCAGTGTGAGCAGGCATCCAGTGTGAGCAGGTGTCCAGTGAGAGCAGGCGTCCAGTGAGAGCAGGTGTCCAGTGAGAACAGGTGTCCAGTGTGAGCACAGCTTTGGGGGTTCCAGGTAGAGTTTAGCCAGCAGGTGAATTCACGACCGGGCTCCCCGGTGATGAGCTGACTCTGGTCCCGGGATCCCGCTTGGACTTTGTGTCCCTGCTCTGAGCTTGTCATCTGGCCACTCGCTCCTGGGAGAATTCTTCTGTCACGGCACCTCCGAGACTCCGAACTGACTTCTGCCTTTTACGGTACCCTCAGGATTTCCCTGCGACTGCCTGGATGCTTTCCTGATGTTTGATGCTGTTCTGTAAAATCTTGGTAACATCTGGAGGTTTGGGTGGGGAGGGGCAGAGGATGTGGCCTGCTCTGTTCTCTCCCTGCCTCTCCTCCCCATGCCGCTCCCTTTGCTCAGGTGCTTACTGGCCTTCCTTGGTCTGAGTGGATTCCTCCTCTGCAGCCTCAGAGCCTAGCAGTGCTTCCCTCCTGTCCCTGCTGGAACGCTTTTTCAGACACACAAGCCTGCTGTGCTGCTTCCCTATTTAAACTCCCCTGCTGGCTGGACCTCTAGTGTGTAGTTGTGACTTTGTGTGTATGACGCCTTCATGGCCCCATGCCCGCACTATGACATGCCAGCTGTTTCTGCAGCTACATCTCCACTGGCACCATGACAGCCAGGTGGCTTCTGTGTTCCAGCCTCCTGGGGCCACCTTCCTTTCCCTTAGTGCAGCCCCCTTCACCCCACCCTTTTTGCTCAGCAAACACCTACTTATCTTTCAAAACACAAGTCAAGGATCACTTTTGCATAGGATCAAACGACAAGCCTTCCCCAACTCGCAAACTTTTAACCCTGTTTGCAGATAGTATCTTGTACTTAAAATGTATTTCCATTGGCAGAGTCAATATTACTTTCTTGTTTTTTAAACTTTTATTAAGGAATAACTTTTATGCAATAAAATGAACAGGTATTAAGTGAGTTCCATGAGTTTTGACAATTGAACATGACCCTGTAGTCACCACCCAAGACGAAGACGTCCCGTCATCTCCGAAAGTCCTGTGTGCCCGTTCCTGGAAGATCGCCCACCCACCGTCCCCAGGGGCTGTCACTTGCTGCTTCTATCACTGTAGAAAATTTTTCCTATTCTTAAAAAAATGGATTCATAGAGTATGTATTTTTTTGACTTTGCTTATTTCACTCAATGTAGCGTTTTTGAGATTTATTCACATTGGTGCATGTATCAATAGTTTCTTTCCTATTGTTGATGATCAATCTTCTGCTGAAGAATGTGCCACATTTGGCCTTTCCATTCTCTGGATGGACTCCTGGCTGTTGGGAATTTGAGGCTGTTGTGAATGAGGCTGCTATGACTATTTCTGTTGAAGTCTTTCCATAGACATATGTTTTCATTTCTCTTGGGTAAATGCTAGGAGAGGAACTGCTGGCCATAGATGTCAATGTGAGATGTTGTAACTTTTGGACAACTTGGCACACAGCCCTCAGTGATGGCTGCACTGTCTCATACTCCCACCAGGCAGGGCTGGGAGCTCCTGGCTCTCCGGGTCCTCATCAGCACTTGCTGGTGTCAGTCTTTTGTGTTTTGTTTTATTTTATTTTATTTATTTTTTTGAGATGGAGTTTTACTCTTATTGCCCAGGCTGGAGTGCAGGGGTGTGATCTCTGCTCACTGCAATCTCCGCCTCCCAGGTTCAAGCAATTCTCCTGCCTCAGCCTCCTGAGTAGCTGGGATTACAGGCGCCTGTCACCACATCTGGCTAATTTTTTATATTTTTAGTAGAGATGGGGTTTCATCATGTTGGCCAGGCTGGTCTCGAACTCCTGATGTCGTGATACGCCCACCTCGGCCTCCCAAAGTGCTGGGATTACAGGCATGAGCCACCACGCCTGGCAAGTCTTTTGTACTTTAACTGCTCCCGAGGCCCCTGTTGCATCTTCACCAGGCTGTTTGCATCAGTTTCTTGTCTGTCAGCTGAAAGACCTCCAAAGGGGCTGGTTCTCTGTCCTGGCACTCCCCGTGGTGCTCAGGACCTGCAGCCCTGTGCCCTGGCACTGGCCAGGTGATGGGTGCCTGCTTCCATTGGCACTGAAAGCAAACTCTTGTTGATTCAGGACCTGCAGCCCCGTGCCCCGGCGCTGGCCAGGTGATGGGTGCTTGCTTCCGTTGGCACTGAAAGCAAACGCTTGTTGAGTCAGGACCTGCAGCCCCGTGCCCCGGCGCTGGCCAGGTGACGGGTGCCTGCTTCCATTGGCACTGAAAGCAAACGCTTGTTGATTCAGAACCTGCAGCCCCGTGCCCCGGCGCTGGCCAGGTGATGGGTGCCTGCTTCCGTTGGCACTGAAAGCAAATGCTTGTTGCGTCAGGACCTGCAGCCCCGTGCCCCGGCGCTGGCCAGGTGATGGGTGCCTGCTTCTGTTGGCACTGAAAGCAAACGCTTGTTGAGTCAGGACCTGCAGCCCCGTGCCCCGGTGCTGGCCAGGTGATGGGGGCCTGCTTCCGTTGGCACTGAAAGCAAACGCTTGTTGTGTCAGGACCTGCAGCCCCATGCCTCGGCGCCAGCCAGGTGACGGGTGCCTGCTTCCATTGGCACTGAAAGCAAACGCTTGTTGAGAGCCTTCCCACTTGATATTTTCCTTAGAATCTTGGAGTGTTTTTGTGTGTGTGCATGTCCTGACCTAGGATTTCAGGTTGCTGGGGACAGTATGACACATGTTGGGATTAAGAGACTGTCGGTCCTGTGCCCTCCCTCACTGCCTCTCACCCCACATGCTCACACCAGCTGTGACTTCTTTTGGATGAAGCCAGTTTTCTCCCTAAGAACCCGAGTGTCTTTGGGAGGCCGACACCCCAGGCCTTCTCTCTGGGTTTCAGCTCAGCCTGGGCTCATTTCTCGGGCTCCTTCCCTCGTCAGCACCGTCACAGCTCTGTTTTCTGAGTGGTCATGCCCAGGCACTTACAGTTTCACTGGCAGAGGCTTTGTTTACAGTTGCGCTTGTCTCGTGGGCAGAGGAGGGAGTGTGGCAGGAGGGGGTTGAATAATTAGGAGCAGCAGGATCCTGGGTGCCTGGGTGGGAGGTGGCCGTACCAGAGAATTAGAGGCGTTTGATGTGCACTCTGCTGGGAGTTGGAAAAAAGGTTGGAAGTTGGCAAATTCAGCTTACTTCATGTTTTGTTTTTGGCTGGCTCTGTGTACCTAACAGCGTCCACGTTATGACAATGCATATTCTGCAAAAATGCATTTTGCAAATGATGCCTATCAAACAGCTGATATGAACTGTGAACTCACTTTTAAAGACAGGGTCTCTGTCACCCAGGCTGGAGTGCAGTGGTGCAAACACAGCTCACTGCAGCCTCAAACTCCTAGGCTCAAGTCATCTTCCCACCTCCGTCTCTTGAGTAGCTGGGACCATGGGTGCACGCCCCCACATCCAGCTAAATTTTAATTTCTTTGTAGAGTTGGGGTTTTGCTATGTTGCCCAGGCTGATTGCGAGCTCCTGGGCTCAGGTGGTCCTCCTACCTTGGCCTCTCAGAGTGCTGGGATGACAGGTGAGAGCCACAGATCCTGGCCCCTCACTTTGAATTATTAAAAGGGCTTAAGCCTCAAGAATTAATGCTGTAATTGCAGTGATTGGATTTGCATTTCTAGTGCTTTAATGAAAGCCGCAGTGATGGCCAGACAGAAGCAGCGTACTGAGAAAACCATGTTTCTGGATGTCCTTTTAAAACTTTCAGCACAGGCCCACATTCTGAAGAAAGCCATGCCTACCGCTCTTGGTGTCTGCTGGCTCTAATCTGGTCTATGCCGCATGCCAAGTGGAGCTCCTGAGGATATGGTCATGCTGTGCCCGAGGTGTGGGTCCTGCCAGGCTCCAGGCCTGCGTGAGGACTTTGTGCGGCAGAATCATCAGTGTTCCCTGGCGGTTTGAGACAGTTTTAAAGATGTACAGACATTGTGTTTTCTTTAAAGATTAGAGGGCAAATGCTGGAGAGGCCTAGTGAGGCAGTTCTGTGATGTTTGTTTGGTGTTGCCTGCAAAGGAGAATCAGCTAGATGTGGGCTGTTTGCACAATGAGTTTAGACGGTTGTACACAACCATGTAACCAACACCAGGGGCCCAGCCCTGGCTCTCATGGCGGAGCAGCCCCCATCTGCCAGGCATGGAGACTCTAACCCACAGCTGGGCCGGGGCCTGTGTCCTGCTGCCTTGGGAGTTGAGATTGACATGATGAGATGCCTGCATTGACATCTACAGTGGAGAACCTTGTGCACCTGCATGTGTGTGTGTGTGTACATGTATGTTTATATGTGTGTGCACATCTATGTGTGCACATGTGTGTGTGCATGTGTGTACAAGTATGTGTATGTGCATGTGTGCATGTGTGTGTCTGTGTGTCCATGGGTGTTTGTGTGTATGTGCATGTGTGCATGTGTGTGTCTGTGTGCACATGTGTTTTCTGAAAGTGGGGTTGTGCAGGCAGGTCTGTGACATTTGCTGAGAAGAGGTTGCTGTTGGCAGCCCTGCGTCTCCAAGGCCGGGTCTGTGCTTCCCCCAGCAATCCCCGGCCGTGCTGTGTCCTCGCCCCCTCAAATGCTGCTCCTCTCCTTGGCTTGCTTGTTGTGCCCCCGCACCCTTCCTGGGTCCCCATCCACCTGCCACCGTCCGCAGCCTGATACACCTTCAATGGCTGGTTCGGGGTTTCTGGCTCATGAATCCTGTTGATATTAACCTCTCACCAGATCCGTGGTCTTCTCTTACCACGCTGCGTGTTCACAGATCCCACTGCATGATCGGTTGATTAGACCGAAGGCGTTGTACCTCCGTGTTTCTCTCTCACTTCACAGAGTACTGGGTGCACCTTCCGTGGTTGACACACACAGTGGCAAGCAGCCGCAAAGCGATAATTATGATCAATACAACTTTGTTGGATTAATGAAGCAGTTTAAGGAAATAAGAAAAGCATCTCCGTGAGGAGATCATCTGAGGAGTGCAGCAGTGGACCTTAGGGCCTTGGATTCAGGTGTAGGGAATCTCCTTTGTAAAGAGAAACTGAGGAAGGTTGGGTTTGCATAAGGCCCCGTGGGCCCCACTCTTATGCTAAAGTCTTCAGGCTTGGAAGTGCTGCCTTCATTAGGATGGAGCATACGTACTTTCAGAGCATGTGCGTTAATGAAGTTAAGGAAAGAGCGGTGAGATCACGGAATGCTGAAAGGCTGTGCTGCCTGGTTTCGCCTTAGCCCTGGGTCTTTCCTGAGTAGCTGTGTGGCCAGTGGGCTTGTGGGGCTCGCTGGACGGTGGGGCTGCTGGGATGGGCTTTGAAACACCTGCTTCTCCTGTGCAGTGGGCTTCTTGTGATGAGTGGCTGTCCTTAGCCCACTGTGCCTTCCCACTCTCCAGCAATATGACTTTCAGCTCATTTTGATGAGAAATAACATTCACAATAGGGTGGTTATCTCCTGAGGGTTCACACAGATGGTCCCTGCTCGGGGATGGCTCACCGCCCTTGCTCGCCACCCAGGTGGCTGTGCCCTTTCGTACCTGAGCCACCTGACCCCGTTGTCTTCACTCAAGCTCACTGTCATAGTGTAATAAGTGGCCATTCAGTGAACAGTGGGCCCTCCATCCTCACGGCCTGGGGAACAGTCTGCACCCCTCCTGGGCCCTCCGTCCTCACAGCCTGAGGAACAGTCCGCACCCCTCCTGGGCCCTCCGTCCTCACAGCCTGAGGAACAGTCCGCACCCCTCCTGGGCCCTCCTTCCTCACGGCCTGAGGAACAGTCCGCACCCCTCCTGGGCCCTCCGTCCTCACGGCCTGGGGAACAGTCTGCACCCCTCCTGGGCCCTCCGTCCTCACGGCCTGAGGAACAGTCCGCACCCCTCCTGGGCCCTCCGTCCTCATGGCCTGGGGAACAGTCTGTACCCCTCCTGGGCCCTCCGTCCTCACGGCCTGGGGAACAGTCTGCACCCCTCCTGGGCCCTCCGTCCTCACGACCTGGGGAATGGTCCACACACCTCCTGGGCCCTCCGTCCTCACGGCCTGGGGAACAGTCTGCACCCCTCCTGGGCCCTCCGTCCTCACGGCCTGGGGAACAGTCTGCACCCCTCCTGGGCCCTCCGTCCTCACGGCCTGGGGAACAGTCTGCACCCCTCCTGGGCCGTCTGTCCTCACGGCCTGGGGAATGGTCTGCACTCCTCCTGGGCCCTCCGTCCTCACGGCCTGGGGAACGGTCCGCACTCCTCCTGGGCCCTCCGTCCTCACGGCCTGGGGAACAGTCTGCACCCCTCCTGGGCCGTCCGTCCTCACGGCCTGGGGAACGATCTGCACCCCTCCTGGGTCCTCTGTCATCACGGCCTGGGGAACAGTCTGCACCCCTCCTGGGCCCTCCGTCCTCACGGCCTGGGGAATGGTCCACACACCTCCTGGGCCCTCCGTCCTCACGGCCTGGGGAACAGTCTGCACCCCTCCTGGGCAGTCCGTCCTCACGGCCTGGGGAACGATCTGCACCCCTCCTGGGTCCTCTGTCATCACGGCCTGGGGAACAGTCTGCACCCCTCCTGGGTCCCCCCACCTCAGGCCACAGCTTCCCTCATCCAGCCCAGTCTTCCTGGTTGAAGTCAGTGCTCTGGGCCCCTGGGCAGCACCTCCACCCTGGGGTGGCCTCAGCGGGTCCCACATTGGGGTCGTGTTGTCCTTGCCGCTGCTTCTCAACTTGCTGGGTGGTGGTAGCTGAGGTCCCAGATTGGCCCATCCAGTCCAGACGGCACATCCAGCTCTGTGCCAGGCTCTCAGGGGCTGCATGGCGGGGTGGGACCCAGCCACCCTCAGAATGCGCAGCCCCCGAGAGGCTGCATCTCACCCTCTCAGGGGTCTTTTAGACAGGTTTTCCCTTGATCGCCACCCTGCATGGAATTTTACTAGCAGAGACAGGCTGCATCTTTCTGTAGGCCGTGGCCTCTCAGAGGGTCACACACCACCATAACATCTAAGATCTCTTCAGGTCCCGAGTACCCGTTTTCACCCCTGGGGGCTGATGTGGCCCCTCTGAGAAAGTGAATGGGAACGAACTCGTTTGCAGCAGTGAGCAGACTCCGAGCAGAGTGGACAGTGCTGTGTCCAGGAGGGGGTGTGATTTTACACATAGTCTAAATAAAGGAAAGGTGGGTGGGGTCAAAAGAGGTAGAGAATGATTCCCGAAAAGGTAGGCATTTGTTGGGACCTTAAATCCTCTCTAGGGTTTGAGTAAGGTGAGAAGAGGCCACAAGGAGACCCAGGAAACAGCCGCCATGACGGGCTTGGACGCTGGTGGCGGCTTCTGGGCTCCGTGGCTCCCATGGCTCCTGGCTTTGTGGCTGGGGTGCATTTGTGTGTCTAGACTTTGGGCCTGGGTTCATCCCCAGGCCCCGTCAGGGTCAGCTTGAGTGCCGCTTCCTCCCCACAAACCTCTCCATGTTTCTCCAGTGTGGAATTGCTTCCCCCAGCCTAGAGCTCACGCCCCATTTTATCTCTGCCTCTCTTCCTAGAATTCTAGTATATTCCTTATATTGTACTTACTTTTACTTGTGGTTTATTCCTTGCTATATAGGCTGTAAACCCTCTACAAATAACATCTACCTCTGCATGTATTGTCTTTTTTCCAATGTTTATTGATTGAAAGGGAAAGGGATCCTCGAGGCCACCTCTACTCCAGCTGCTCCTGTCCATGGGGAAATGGGAGCCCAGGAAAGCTTGGAGATGGCTCCCAGTAGGAGCTGCCTCTGACGTTACCAGTGAGATGCCCACCGAGAAGCATCACACATCTACACGCCCAGCATTCTGCTTTTAAGTTAGTTGTGGGTTCATTCTTTTATAAAACTCGAATCACAAGATACAGTTAGAAGCAGGGCTGCCTCAATCCACTGGCCTTCCATGGTTAGTAGGAGTGGTTGGGTCAAAGGGATGTTTTACTGTTTTAGCCAGAGAAACGTGCTGTACTTTGAATTTTATATTCCCATTTTGTGATACTTATGCTAAAATCGTGAGCATAATGAATGAGCACATTATGTTTGCACTGTACTATTGATTAGACATTAACATTTTGCTAGCACCAGGAAGGAACTATAATTCATGCACTTAGGGCTTTCAAAAGAAATTTGGAGTCAGATTATGGATAGAAAGATGTATCCGTGAAATACATTTAACTATAGCTCCAATGTGAATTTTAAGCTGCTGCCTTCTTGCTGGGTTGGCGGGGAGTGTGGATTTTGGATTTATATGGTGGCAAGAGTGATGTTGGTTCAGAATAGGAAAAGGCCTCTCTGTTGTAGGTGATTAAGCACTAGGATATCCCATGCATGGCCCTGTAGGATTCTCATTGTGGAGATCTTTAAAAACCAGAGGGAGAATCATATATTTGTTTAATAATAGATTATTATGCTCCCTGGAGTCAGAGCTATTCTAGATTTTTCCTTGAAGTCTATTTTAGTCCAATGATTCTGGGGTTTTTAAGGAGACTGTTTTCGTCTGTGTCTTCTTAGATGTTATGGATCCAGTGCTGAGACTCTTATGTAAGTTCAAAGAGAGGCAGGCAGCGATGGTCTCTGTGTTTGGGGTCCACACACATCCCGGCCCTCCTGCCTGTGTGGCGGTGGTGGAAACTGCTACTGCACCAGATACGTACTTCTGTTTCGAGGAGATCTGGGGTGACCGATTCTCCGGCCTTGTTGCTGTTTCCGTGTGTTATCAGGTGACGAGACGCAGGGCTGACATGCTATGGTTTGCTCTCTGTTCTCTAATTCACAATTTGTGCTTATTCGAAGAAATGAACACTAGCTAAGCTGACTGTACTTTACCAGAAAAGTTCTAGCATAAGAAAAAAAGCTCATTATGTTCTCTCTTTTCCCCCAAGATATTTGAAACTTTTAAATAATCTTTTCATTTTGATTCAGCTTAAGTCCTCCAGCAAGGGCACTGGTTGTCCTATACAAATTAATATCACTTCTTTTTCATTTTATTTCTTTTTTTTGGACATAGAGTCTCACTTTGTCACCCAGGCTCGAGTGCAGTGGTGCAATCATGGCTCACTGCAGCCTCGGCCTCCTGGGCTTAAGTGATCCTCCCACCTCAACCACTGAGTAGCTGGGACTACAGGTGTGCACCACCACACCTGGCTAATTTTTTTTGTTTGTTTTTTTGTAGAGACGAGGTCTCCCTATGTTGTCCAGGCTGGTCTTGGATTCTCAGGCTCAAGTGATTGGCCTGCCTTGCCCTCCCAAATTGTTGGGCAACTGCTCCTGGCCTCTGCCTTTTTCTAAAAGCTCCAGATACTTACCTGACTGATTCGTAATGGGAATGATTTGCCCCCTAAGCAAACTATTATTGTTTGGGTAGAGTTTTTCTTTTCTCATTTATAATGCCCAGAATAATGAAGGGTTTTCATGAAGCTCTGTCAGTGGTGATTAGGATAAGGACTACTTCTTCCTGTTCCCAACTCCATGACCATATATCCTTCCTAAATTATTTCATTTCTTCTGGGTGGTTTCTTAGTCTAGGGAAGCCCTTCTGATCACCAGCACAGTTGCCCAGTGTGCTGAGGGAGTTTCTTTGGGGCCAGGGCTTTCTTCCTACGGTGCTTCCTCATCTTTGGGGCCACTACGTTTTTATGTCCCGCTAGACTCTTCACTTATCTAAAGATCTTCCCTGAAAATAAAGCCCACACCCAAACTCAGATGGCTCCCAGCTCGCAATCGGGTTGCATTTCACAATGCCCTTGTGTCAGTTGTTTTGAACTCCCAGACCACCTGTAGTTTCTAATGTTATAAAAGTATCCGTACTATAATTTTTTTTCTTTTTTGGGACACGGTCTCTTTCTGTCACCCAGGCTGGAGGGCAGTGGCACGATCTGGGCTCACTCCGCCTCCCAGGCTGAAGCAATCCTCCCTTCTCAGCCTCCTGAGTAGCTGGGACTACTCCTGAGCCCAAGCAGTCCGCCGGCCTTGGCCTCGGCCTCCCAAAGCGCAGGGATTACATGCGTGAGCCACCGCACGCAGCCTGCGCTGTGATTTTTAAATGGTAGTTTCTAATGTCCCTTACACTGCTGTGGGCTGATCTTGTTTGGATGTAGTCCAGGTTGGGAACATAGCCAGCACCTACAAGCATATTTCTAGGGGAAACCACATTCTGAATTTCAACTTGGTCTGTGAGTTCCTGCTGGGTTTCCCATCTAGCCCTTCCGTTTTGAGGAAGAAAAAGATACAATGATGCATTTTGCCAATTCCTTTTACATAGAGTTTTTGCCAAGATTGTTTGGAAACCACATGGAAAATTGGGTGTCAGTTATCAGCTTAAGACTCGAAGAAGATGCCAGGCAGCAATTTACCTGTGTAGAATTGCAGCTGACTTGACTAATCGGATTGACTTGGTTGCAAGTGACAGATACTCAGATCATTCTGGTTGACAAAAGTAGAGACTTTACAGGATCATGTAATTGGAAGCAGGATCTGAGGCCTCACAGTTGTCATGGCACTGGGTCTCAAGGTGTTACAGCTCTTCTCTCTGGAGGGCGGCCCAGGCAGCTAGGATTCACTGCCCATCACTCTGCAGCAGCCGTGCCGCCAACCGTTTCTGGATCTGTGAGTGGCGTGCGCGTCTCTGGATTGGTCACCGCGGCCAGGGGATCCAATGCGCACCTGGAGAATTGGCAAATCCTGGGAAGTATGGAGAGGTAGGGCTCCCCAAAGGGAGACTGAGGCAAGGTAGCACAAGAGGGACAGGTGCTCTGCAGAGAGAGTTGATAGGTGCCCTGGAAGCAGGTGCCCCCCGAACAGGTGTACCCGGAACAGGCTTCCTTGCTCGGCTGCTCCTGGGGTCCCTGCTGACCCCTTGGGGGCCAGCGCTCCATTTCCTTTCTCGTGGGAACTTTTCAGTGCATTTCAGAGAAGCCGTGATGGATTAAACAGCATTTGCTTCGCATAACCATTGTTGAGTGACACAGCAGACTCTCCTACTCAATTACAATTTGAAATATGATGTCGCTCTTCTTATTAAAGAGGTTATATAAGTTAGAGAACAGTATATAAAAGAAGAAGCATTAAATTATCACCGATACAAATGACTGGGACCCCTAAGAGCAAGGCTGGAAGGAAAGATGAGATCCTTGATAACCGCACTGTGTGGCTGGGGTTGTGGACACTGTGGTTTTCCCCTGGAACTGGGCATCTAATAACACAAGCACGTGCTTTCACCCTGAATCTCCTACCTGGGACAGAAAACCTCAAATAATTCTTGACTGAAAGACTTTCAGCCACTGCTGCAGAGGTCAGATTCTGCCACGCACTTCTGTATTTAGGGTTTTAACTTGCTCTGTGTGGATTTTTCCCAGTGGGCTGGTGGCGCGAAATTTCATCTTCTCTTCCTAAACTCCGAGTTCTTCTCTGGTGTGATGCAAAGAAAGGTACTCGTTCTCATTCATATGTTCTCTCTCCTCTTTTTCTTCATTTTATTCTTGATAGAAACCCAAGGAATGAGGTTGTAGATGCAATGTGTATGTGTCCCTGTGTGTTTTTCCATAACTAAAAGGCAATTTCTTAGCTACTTAGCTGTCTCTTTTTACTGCTACCCATTTTCCCTTTGAACTTAAAGCTACTTTCAAAATGACGGAGGTGCTGGTGCACAGGAATAAGGAAGGGAGGATGGGGAGGAGTAAATCACAGCAGCCGGAGGAAGATAAAGGGGAGAAGGTTGGCGGGGAGCTAAGAACCCGGTCTTGTGATAAGATGTGGTAGCAGTGAGGCCACTTTCTAAGCAAGTCATGCTACTAAGCAATTGCTACGTGCGGGTCCAAGGCAGAAGATCTATGGTGGAGTCCGGGCTTTGCTTCTGGTTGATCGGGATAATTTTACGCTCATCTGTGTCAGCCTTACCTGTCATATGGCGGATGTGACACCTGCCTCACGGGGTCGTCGGCACGCGGATCTTCGGCTTTCTGTGTCATGGTGTGACACGAGGCCTCTGATTTCAGCATCACACAGGTTTGGCACGTTTGACCTCTGCCTCAGTGATACGTGTTGACGATGACTTACATGTGCATGTAGCGGTGTTTGGTGCAGCTCTATCTCCAGGGGGCCTGTGCACCACGCCAGGAGTGTGATGGTGCATTTCACTGAGAAAGATGCCTGAAGTTCGTGGTGTGGGGCCCTTATTTCCTCTGATGATCAGAGTCTGTTCCTGGGTCTGCTGAGATCCAGCAGTCCTAGGAGAGGGAGTAGCCCCTGGAAGGACATTCCACCCCAAAAGGGCGTTCTGGGAACAGGGAGGACCAGCAGTGGGATTCCTTCCTCATCTGAATGGAACCACAGAGACTGAAGGGTGGGGTTGGTGCCTCCAGTGAGGCTGGAATGAGGGGATGTGTTTGGGCACCCGGGGCGGAGCCTGTGTGAGGAGGGCGGCCGCTGCCCGAGCTGCTGCCCACCCAGGGTGGACGGTAATGCTGAGGGGCAGTGCTGCTTTATGGCACAGGTGTGTGGGCCATCTCAGGGCAGCCTGCCAGCCAACCCACCTCACGCTTGTGGGAGGCACCCACCCTAGGTTTTTAAGCAGTGTGCTAACACTTTCTCTTTGAGAGAAATACTTGTGAAATACTTGTTTAGCCAGTAATAACCCTTATATGTAACCCTTAGGTACTGAGTACCTTTTACATTGGATGATAATTAGTGTTGCTGCCTTTTTTTTCTTTTTTCTCTGAGATGGAGTTTCGCTCTGTCCCCCAGGCTGAAGTGCAGTAGTATGATCTTGGCTCACTGCAACCTCCACCTCCTGAGTTCAAGAGATTCTGTTGCCTCATCCTCCCAAGTAGCTGAGATTAAGGTGTGCACCACCACGCCTGGCTAATTTTTTTATTTTTAGTAGACAGGATTTCACCATGTTGGCCAGGCTGGTTTCGAATTCCTGGCCTCAAGTGATCTGCCCGCCTTGGCCTCCCAAAGTGCTGGAATTATAGATGTGAGCCACTGCGCCCGGCCAATGATTACTTCTTCATATTTTATTTATACTCTCTGTATTAGCACGTGGGCACACTTCGATGATTTACTGTTGTTTAATGTCCAAATTGGTTCATAAACAATTATTTTCATTTAGGGTTCTTTCTCACTGTTTGAAACTTTGCCCAGTAATCTTTTGACTTTTACCTACGCCATTTATTTTGGTCTGAGTTTTGACTGCTAAGGAAATACATCATCAGTAACGTGCTTAGGGTAAGTACTCTGTCTCTGGCAGGTTTTTTTTTTTTTTTTTTTTTTTGTGGCTAATTTCATGCAGCCTGATATCTTAGGCACTTTCAGCTTCCCATTTACACAGCATGAGTCTGTCTAGTCTGAAGTGGTTACTTGATGGTGTGGCATGGGGAAAAGCCATAAAATTACAGAGGAAATGGCTTCTTTTTGCACAATTAGAATCTGTCTACCAATACGAGTCAACCTGACTGAAATCGGTGAAGAACGGAGGTGCTGTTTTCATGTGAGCTCACCTCCTTTGAGATGAGTGTTTGCCTGAAGATTCCCCCTCCCCTGGCCTTGGAGAGAGAGCGTGACCAGAGGAAAGGGAAGTGCTGCCATTCTCCCGGTGTCCTAGGGTGATGAGTTTTCTCTGTTTCTTTGTCCCTCACTGTTCATTCTCTGGGATTTATCACGGGAAGTACCACTCTGTCGTCCGTCTGGCTCTGACTCGCCCAGAAGCATGGTGTGCTCTGGTGCAAATTTCTCTTTGGTTGGCGATGTCTTGGAGAAGGCCTGGACTGCGGTCAAGGCCCTCAGCTCTGGGACTAACTCTGCACCTGACAATCTGCTCTAACTCCTCCTCTCAGCAGGGCTCAGCCCATCAGCACGACTGGGGGTGTGAGCTTGCTCTGTGTCCATCCCTTTCTAACTACTGTTCATGACTTGTAGGTCTTCAAGTGTCATCTCCTCCTCACCCTCCTCTCTCTGGAACATGTGGACTTTCCACAGTGAATCTCATGCTGTTTAATCTCCCCACTTCTAATCTTTGCAGCTTTCCTCCGTCTTTTAATTCCTCCAATTTTACTGATTCTTGCAATACTTGACAATTTAATATTGCTCAAAATACATTTTGTACTGAAATGCTGTTTCATATTGTTTTAGTCATTAATTAAAATATTAAGGAAAATATAGGGTAGTTTATCTGGTACACACCATTACACATTTTATGCTTGTGGCAATACAGTGATTTTAAAACAATAGCAGATATGAAGTTGTAAGTGCCTAATATGCTGATAATTGGATTTCACACAAAGCTGTTTGCCACCTATTGTTTTTGAAGTACATTCTATAAATGAAACTTCATTACACAGTAAATTATTTTTCTGTAATCCTTATTTATGAGACATGCCGTGCTGCAATTTTTTTAACCATTGTTTACTAAATTCTGTTGCCATTTTTAACATAATAATCAACTATAAAAAGGTGTAATTGAGTTTTCTTGTCCAAGTTGTTTATCAGTGGGTTTTTAAACTGAGAACAGAGGAGGAAGAAAAATAGCTGGCGGTGATTTATGAATCAGTTCCTTCATCTTATCCTGTGGCTGTTTTCCCACTTTGCCAACACATGCCAGAGCTCAATTTCTGTCTGACACACTTCTAGTTCAGTAATGCAGTTATGTTCCTTAGGGACATGTGTTTACGCGGAATTGCAAACTTGATTAGGAGATCCTTTGTCAATGTTGACATCTAGAGGTGGCTGTGGTTGGATGTTCGGGTATAATGCCTGTTGGAAAAGGAAGAGCGTATGGGGGGGTGAACTTGAGGCTGTGAGCTTGGATGGCCACCGTGTAGAAGTCATCGCTGTCATCTCCCGGACTTTCCTCTTCACTTTCTTGGTTGTGACCCTGATTTCTGTTTGTTTGTGCACGGCGCCTCCCCGACCTGCCCGGTGCAGCCTGGGTGTGCTAGTGAAGCTCACTCCATTATCCCGCCTGTGGGCGCGAGCAAGTAACCTGATTCAAGTCTGTGAAACCGGAGAAGGGGCTTCTGGGAAAGAGGTTTCCTCCCTTCTTGGAGACAGCTTCTAGAAGTGCGGATTGCTCCCCTTCCTGGGAATGAGCACGAACTATCTGGGGGCCCTGCCAGGGCTCCTGCCATGGTGAGAGGCCACCAGCTTTCGGATGAAGCTCCCATCAACCTTGGAATGAGCAGGAACTATCTGGGGGCCCTGCCAGGGCTCCTGCCATGGTGAGAGGCCACCAGCTTTCGGATGAAGCTCCCATCATCCTTGGAATGAACAGGAATTATCTTGGGGCCCTGCCAGGGCTCCTGCCTTGGTGAGAGGCCACCAGCTTTCGGATGAAGCTCCCATCATCCTTGGAATGAGCAGGAACTATCTGGGGGCCCTGCCAGGGCTCCTGCCATGGTGAGAGGCCACCAGCTTTCGGATGAAGCTCCCATCATCCTTGGAATGAGCAGGAATTATCTGGGGGCCCTGCCAGGGCTCCTGCCTTGGTGAGAGGCCACCAGCTTTCGGATGAAGCTCCCATCAAAGGATATAAGGGGAAGAAAATAAACCACGGCTTCACTGAGCCATGGGACCAAACTGACTCTGAGGCTCTGCACTTTGCCTTCCTGGGAGCCAGTAAGTTGCCTTTACTGTTAGGCAAGCGTGAATTGGCTTTTTCTTGACTCTCCGTCAAACACGACGTGATTGGCACTGGCCGGAATTCTGGAAGGACATGGGGTGGTGAGGCTTCTGGACTTCTGCCAAAGCCTGTACTGGTCGAGGTTCTCCAGAGAAACGGGATCAGTAGGATGTGTGTGCTCCTCCATCTCTGCAATGGGGAGGGAAGGAGAGAGGGATTTAACGCGAGGAAGTGGCTTGCACAATTGTAGGGGCTGGTGAGTCTGAAATCTGCAGGGTGGGCCAGCAGGCAGGAGACCCAGGGAGGAGTTGGTGCTGCAGCGAGGGTTCGAAGCCCGTCTGGAGGTGAAGGCCCCATGCCCTTCTGCGTGACCTTGTCCCTATGGCAGTGGGCACGGTTGTCCTGGGGTGTGTCCTGACTGCCCATGGGGGATGGTGAGGGAAATGGAGTTAGCGATGGTGTCTGCGGGAAGTCCCTGCCTCCCAGCCTCTTGTTTACGGCTTCTCCCTTCTGCCGGCCCCGCCAGACTCTCAGCATTGACTCAGGAGTTCTTCCCAAGAGGAATGTAGAATTGAAGAAAGGGTGGCTGCGTTGAGCGTGGGAGAAATCAGGTGTGGCATTTTGTGGCAAAGACAGTGTCATTAGAGAAGGTAGTTTTGAGAATGATTTCTTTTGCTGATAATGAGATGCCTGTGACATTTCAATTAAATCTGTAATTATAGAGTAATATATTACAAACTAATCAAATAGATGAAATTATTAGCTACAGATCCTTGCATTTGGTGTGCTGAGATTTAATCAAAGCTTTGATAAGGACGGGGATAACAGATTAGCAATCATACGGCATATAGGAGCTAAGTGTTTAAATGGGGTTGAGAAATGAGATCAAAATTACAACATTCAGCTTTGGAGCATGGGAGCAGCTGAATTGCAGGCACAATAGTGGTTATCCTAATGCACCCATAGTAAAATTCCTATTTAAGTATTTAGGTATTGATTAGATTAATAGTGCTTTTGAATACATTTATGAGTTTAAAACCTTTGGTAGAGAATCTCTGGTTCTCAAATGAGGAATGGTTGATGGCTGTGTGTCGTGTAAGTGATAAAACGTGATAATAGAACACATGTAATTTTTCATAATACCCCGGTATGCTTTGCCATAGCTGCTTCTTAGCTATAATAGAAGACTTTCTAAATTATATGTTATTTTCAATCAGTAATACCTTTCAACCAACAAAATGGAACATAAAATTACTATATTTTCTTACCTTATTATATGGTCAAGACAAAAAACCTATTGTGATCTACAGTTTCTGTTATCTCATGGATATCCTAGTGGTTTATATTTCCTTTTTAAAAGGAAAAAAAAACCAAAATGCTGAGACATTTTGGGATTGTTAGTTACAGTATTTATGGATATAAATTAGGTGGGGGATATTTGATAAAGTGTTTATATTCATATAAACACTTGTATTTTGTATTACAGAAAATATTATGTTGTGATTTAGAAGGTAGATTCTATAATGTCATCTTGTTTCTTTTTATTAGAAAAAGATGCCTCATGTGAAATAGAAACATGAACTCTGCTCTTCCTAGCACCCTTGAGGTGTGCGTGTCTTAGATTTCTTCAAACCTATTCTTTTATTTTCAAAACTGGGGAATAAACAGGAAGGTAAACTGATATGGAAATTATACAATGTGTTTTAAAGGAGGTGAGGGCCTAGACACTCGCTGATGCTGCTGGCTGAACCCTCCTCCAGGGGCCTGCTCTGCTGAACTTTTTGTCTCTAGCACAAAAGTGGGGGCAGTTCTCTCTTTCCCCAGCTCTGCATTCCCAGTAGAGCCAAAGAATCTGGGGTTCTTTCTCCCTCCACTGACTGAGGCTGCACATTTCTCCAGCAGATAAACAGTGAGATGCCTGTTATCCTATGCAACAGCTACCTGCCTCTCAATGTTCTTCTGCCGAATGTTCTGGGGCCCCAGAAGCAGGACTCCTGTCTGCACTCAGTGTGTAGTGATGAGGATGAATAGATGATAAAAAGTACAGGACATCTAAAGGGAATCATCCCCTTAAAGGAGAAAACATACTGAATTTTAATTTTAATGGTGACCTCCTATTAAAATAAGCTTAAAGGAGGGACTGGAAAAAAACTCAGAAAAAGATCTAATGTGTCTTTGAAGGAAGGTTTCAGATTTCTTCTGTAAAATAAGAGCAGGATGCCATAAAAAAGGAAGAATTTTAGAATCACAATTTAGTTTCTTTTCCCATCAAAATCAGTAGAGGCAGTGAAAAGTAGAATAGACATTATAACACCTCAGTTTTGGTAACTGAGTTAAGCGACTGGCCCCAGGTTGTGTAGTGCATAAGATCAAATGGACACACTTGGCTCCAGATGCCATGTTTGCAACACTAGTTTAGCTCTTAGAACATTTCTATTCATGTTCTGAGGATTTTACCTGAGTAATTCATTGAATCCTTACAAATAGCATATGAAGTAAGTCTTATTATTTTCATGTGCCCATTAGGAAACAGGCATGGAGACTTTATGTAACTATGTCCTGAGGATGTATTACTAGTAAGGGCTGGATCCCGGATTCAGACCCTGATTCGGATCCCATAAACCAATATGCTATGTGGAACACCTGTAAAACAAGAATAGGTAGTTTTGTAAAATGACCAATTAGAAATACTATGAACGTTGGGAGGCTGAGGCAGGTGGATCACAAGGTCAGGAGATTGAGACCATCCTGGCTAACATGGTGAAACCCCGTCTCTACTAAAAATACAAAAGAAAAAAAAAAATTAGCTGGGCGTGGTGGCAGGTGCCTATAGTCCCAGCTACTCGGGAGGCTGAGGCAGGAGAATGGTGTGAACCTAGGAGGCGGAGCTGCAGTGAGCTGAGATCATGTTACACCACTCCAGCCTGGCAACAGAGCAAGACTCCGTCTCAAAAAAAAAAAAAAAAAAAAAAAAAAAAGAAAGAAATACTATGAACATTATAGCCCTTGAAATGAAAACTTGGTAGATATTTATAGATCAGATATAGCTGAAGAAAACATTAATGAAATAGAAGATTAAGCTAAAGAAATTTCCTAGTGTTAAGCATAAAAAGAACATGAGAAAGCACAGTTAACGGAGTGGATATATCTGAAAAGCAAAAAAGTAGATCCATTAGAAGCTAAAGAAGGAGGTAATAGAAAGGGGGGTGTCACAGTGCATGTGTGCTGCTACAACCAAATGCTTGAGACTGGTTTCTTTATAAACAGCAGGAGTTTATTTCTCACAGTTCTGGAGGCCACGAGTCCAAAGTCAAAGTACAGGAGGCTTGGGGTCTGGTGAGGGCTGCTGTCTGCTTGCAGGGTAGTGCCCTGTGTCTGTGTCCTCTGAAGGGAGGAGCACTGTGTCCTCACTTGGCGGAGGAGCAGAACACCCTGTTCCCTCAAGCCTTTTTAGGAGGGCCTTAGCCCATCTGTGGAGGCTTTGCCCTCATGACTTAAGTTTTAGCATGTGAATTTTGGAGACCTTTTCAGACCATCACAGTGGTCAATCAGTATTTGAGATTAAAATGGCAGATAATTTCCCCAAATTGAGGGAAAATCCTTTCAGATGGATACGTTGTATCACCTGCTAAGCGGAAATAAAGATAAATTCAATATTCTGATGTATCTCTGTAAAATTTCACTGTGTCCAGGATAACAGCAAAATCCTAAACAACTTGGTAAAGAAAATATAAATTGGTTATAGATTGGTAAATAATGCCTTAACAATAATACTAGAAGAAGATATTTATTGAATGTCTTGAATTCTATCCCTAATGTGCCTATCATTTGATGTTGAGGGCAAATAAAGACATTTTCAGACTTGGCAAGTTAACAGAGGCCATACTGAAAGGAGGACAAGAGGATACAAAAGAAGAATACTTTGGAGCATGTGTTTTCATTCATCTCATTTTATCTCATTTCTTAGATGTAGTAATTGTTTTATAAATTTGGGAGCTTCAGTGTTAGTTGCATATATATTTAGAATTGTGATATTTTCCTGTTGGACTAGTCCTTTTATCAGTGTATAATGCCCATCTTTGTCTTTTTAAAATGCTGTTGCTGTAAAGTTTGTTTTATCTGATATAAGAGTAGTTACTCCTGCTTGCTTTTGATGTCCATTTGCATGGAATATTTCTTCCACCCCTTTATTTTAAGTTTATGTGAGTCCTTATATGTTAGGTTAGTCTCTTGAAGACAGCAGAAACTTGGTTGGTGAATTCTTATTCATTCTACCATTCTGCATCTTTTAAGTGGAACATTTAGTACATTTACATTCAATGTTAGTATTGAGATGTGAGATACTATTCCATTCATCATGCTATTTGTTGCCTGAATACCTTGGGTTTTTTTTTTTTTCATTGCATTATTGTTACATGTAATAGGTCCTGTGAGATTTATGCTTTAAGGAATTCTATTTTGGTGTATCTCAAGGATTTGTTTCAAGATTTAGAGCTCCTTGTAGCAGTTCTTACAGTGCTGGCTTGGTAGTGGGGAATTCTCTCAGCATTTGTTTATCTGGAAAAGAGTGTATCTTTCCTTCATTTACGAAGCTTAGTATCACTGGATGCAAAATTCTTGGCTGGTAATTGTTTTGTTTAAGGAGGCTAAAAATAGTACCCCAGTGCCTTCTAGCTTGTAGGGTTCCTGCTGAGAAATGTGTTAATCTGATAGGTTTTCCTTTATAGGTTAGCTGATGCTTTTGCCTCCAGCTCTTAAAATTGTTTCCTTTCTCTTGACTTTGGATAACCTGATGACTATGTGTCTAAGGTGATGATCTTTTTGTGATGAATTTCCTGGGTGTTCTTCGAGATTCTTGTATTTGGGTGTCTAGATCTCTAGTAAAAACAGGAAGTTTTCTTTGATTGTTCCCTCAAATATGTTTTCCAAATGGTTAGATTTCTCTTCTTCCCTGGAAACAATTATTCTTAGGTTTGGACATTTAACACAGTCCCAAACTTCTTAGAGGCTTTGTTCATATTGAGTGGATCACAAGGTCAGGAGATCGAGACTATCCTGACTAACACAGTGAAACCCTGTCTCTACTAAAAATACAACAAAATTAACCTGGCGCGGTGGTGGGCGCCTGTAGTCCCAGCTCCTCAGGAGGCTGAGGCCGGAGAATGGTGTGAACCTGGGAGGCGGGGCTTTCAGTGAGCCAAGATCGCGCCGCTGCACTCCAGCCTGGGCGACACAGCGAGACTCCGTCTCAAAAAAAGAAAAAAAAGAAAGTTATCTTTTCTTTGTCTTTGATGGGCTGGGTTAATTTGAAAGCCTTGTCTTAAGCTCTCAAGTTCTTTCTTCAGTTTGTTCTATTCTATTGCTGAGACTTTCCAGTGCATTTTGCATTTCTCTAAGTTTGAACTTGATTTCCAGAAGTCATCATTGTTTTTTATTTATGCTATCTATTTCACTGAAGAAGGTTTCTTTCACATCCTGTATTATGTTTCTTCATTTCCTTAAGTTGGACTTCACCTTTCTCTGCTGTGTCCTTGATTAGCTTAATAATTGACCTGAATTATTTTTCTGGCAATTCAGAGATTTCTTCTTGGTTTGGATCCATTGCTGGTGAGGTAATATGATCTTTTGGGGGTGGTAAATAACCTTGTTTTATCCTGTTACCAGAATTGTTTTTCTGGTTCCTTCTCATTTGGGTAGACTACATCAGAGGGAAGATCTGGGATTCAAGGGCTGCTGTTCAGACTCTTTTCTCCCACGGGGTGCTCCCTTGATGTGGTGTTCTCCCCCTTCCCTTAGGTATGTGGCTTCCTGAGAACCAAACTGTAGTGATTGTTTTTGCTCTTCTGGGTCCAGCCACCCGGTGGAGCTACTAGGCTCTGAGCTGGTGCTGGGGGGTGTCTGTAGAGTCCTGTGATGTGATTTTTGTCTTAAAGTCTTGCAGATGTGGATACCATCACCTGCTCCGGCGGAGGGGACAGGGGAATGAAATTGACTCTGTGAGGGTCCTTGGTTGTGTTTTTGTTTAGTGTGATGGTTGGCCTCCAGCCAGGAGGTGGTGCTTTCAAGAGTGCATCAGCTGTGGTCCCATAGGGAGGAAGCAAACTTGCCCTAGGGTCACCTGGTTAAATATTCAGGTTTCTCGGGCAGTGGGCAGGGCCATAGAGCTCCCAAGATATTATGACCTTTGTTTCAGCTACCAGGGTGGGTAGAGAAAGACCACCAGGTGAGGGACAGGGACAGGCATGTCTGAGCTCAGACTCTCCTTGGGTGGGGCTGGCTGCAGCTGCTGTGGGGGATGGACGTGTGGTTTCCAGGCCAATGGAGTTATATTCCCAGGGGGATTATGGCTGCCTCTGCTGAGTCACACAGGTCGCTAGGGAAGTGGGGGAAAGCTGTCAGTGACAGACCTCACCCCACTCCCACGCAGCCCACTGTCCTAAAGGTTGGTCTAACTCCCACCGTGCCCCACCAACAGTACCGAGTCTATTTCCAGGCAGCCAGTAACCCCCTGAGAATTTTCCCTGGAACTTTCCCTGGACCACGAACCTCCCCATTGAGAAAGCACAGACTCACGGTTTTTCTGCATTTCAGGGAGCCTGCAGCACTGATCTAGTTCCTTCCAAGGGTCTGTGGATTCTCTTGGCTTTCCTAGTATGTTCCTGCCGTAGTTGTTGGGGCAAAAGTTAATGACGTGAGTCTCTACATGCTGCTCTGTACATCCGAGTGGGAGCTGCAAGTTAGTCCTGCCTCCTATCTGTCATCTTAATCCTCTCTGCTGTTTAAAAGAACATGTGCAAACTGTGCTGAGAATAGGAAACTTGTGGCAAGATTTATAAAGAAAATAAAGAGAAAATTCAAGAGTATACAGTTAGTGAAAAATGTTATAGAATCATAAAGTTAGAAGAAATAGAAGATGATCTGTAGAAATTTTTGCTGAGAAATTTGAAAATCAAGATAAATGATTTGTTTTCTTGGTGACTATAAATGATATAAATTGATTCAACAAAACTTAGAAAAATTTAATGGAGCAGTAACCATGGAAAAACTAAAAATTTTCATAGATGTCTTTTTACAAGAGGAACTGGCTCAGATATTTTATAGGTAAATTCTTTAAAACCTTTTAGGAAATGATCATTTTATGTTATCTCAGACTAATAAGCATCACTCTCATTTAATGACTGAATCCAGAATTTGATAAGTATCACAGAAAAGGGCTGACCTTATTTAAGAATATATAAATTTGCTACCCAAAATGTTAGCCAGTTGAATCTAGTTAGATGTTAAGTATGAGTGTAAGCTTTGCCTCATAAGTGCGATGTTATTTTAATAATAGTATCCCTATGTAGTAATGCATAAGATAAGGATATTTTAAAAACCCCTCATGACTATATCAATAGATATCGTAGGACCTTTAAGCAACATAGCAGCCGTCTGTGATAGAAATTCTAAGTGAAAGAGAAATGGCAGGAAACTTCCGTGAAACAGGTCAAGATATGATCAGAAACTCAACAGGTGCAGGAGTAAGTGCGAAAATGCTAAAGTATGGAGCAAAGCGGCAATGCCACAGTCATTACTATTGTTCCATTTCTTCTGAAGTCTCTACTATCTTGGGGAAATATATGAGAAAAGATATTGGGAATCAAGAGACTTATTTTCATTGGAAAATGATAAAGACTATACAAAATCCATACGATAATTAGTAACGTTGGGCATGGAGAACAAATATGAGATCAATGAATGAACATTATTAACTGTACTGTGCATGACAGAGTAGTGGAAAAGTAGGCACATCCTCAGAAAGAATAAGCCTCACAAAATATATTGGAATGAAACAGGAATGTGTAAGATTTATAGGAAAAACAATGAAACACCTGGGAGGTACGTAAAACATCACCAAGTACTTGGTGTGGAGTGGTGCTTGCGTGGCTGACTCGGCATGGAAATGTGGCACTTCATGGAAGTGGTGATTGTGGATTATATCATTTCCATGAGAACCCTTTCCTGTTTGGATTGGTCATGAAGGTGGGAATAGGGGAGTGGATTACGTGGTAATGAAGTTAATCTATAAGAACAAATTCACAAGATTGTTCAATAAGATGTGTTAGAGAAAAATATGAACCATGAGAGTTCTTGTCTACTAAGAGAAACACACTAGTGCTGTAGGAGATAAATCAATCTGTAGAACAAACTGTTTTATGTGGGTAACATTTTCAAGTTAGTCAGGAAAATATGGATTCTTCAGTACATTTGTTGGGATAATTGGTTATCCATTGGAGAAAAAATTCATTTCCATCTCACAACTCAACAAAGTTTTAAACATGTTAAATATGTAATCATTAAAGATAGTTACTGAAAGTCTAACAGAAAATTTAGTACAATATGTTTTTTAAATTGTGCAATTGGGAAGATCTTTTAAATCACAGAAACAGTGAAGGAAGGAACTGATAGATTTGGACACATGCATATGAAACCCTTCTAAACTGTTGAAAGATATCATTAATGGGGCTAATAGGCAAATGACAAACTGAAAAAACATTTGCAATGTGTAGAATAGATAAGCATCTGGCATATGTAAAGAGTTCCTCGAAAGCAATGAAAAATTTATCCCCCAAAAGAAAAAAACTAAGAAACAGTTTACACAGAAATTTGTTTGCTCAATAACCACATTAAAAGGTCCCCAGACTCTAGGAAAACAGTGAGAAACTATTTTTTTCCACCAGAGGCAAAAGCAAGAAGATTGTTGATATGTGGCAATGTAAATAGAAACCAATGTTTTAGTAGCATTTTGGGCTCATGTGCATATCCTTTGACTCAGTAATTCTGTCTAGAAACCTATCTGCATAAACTCACTAATGAGCATTAAAAAATGTATGCAGAATTCTTAGGAAATGGGAAAATTGGAGATAACCTAAATACTCAAGAGTGAGGGATTTGTGGGGCTAAAATAATTGCGATTGTTTCATGCCAGGAAGATGTAGTTCTGTCTGTACCGATATGGAGAAATGTTGATATATTGATAGGAAGTGGATAAGTCTCCTTGAAGAGCAGAATGTGAATTCTAGAACGGTGGAGAGTTGAACAGTAAGTGCCTGGAAATGAATAGGCAATTTAGACTGACAGTCACATAAAGCGTACGTTAACTGGTTACAGGAAACCAACGGTTGATTTTCAGTTTGTTTATTATTTTATAATGAATATTTCCCAAATGTGCTTGCTACAATAAAAGTCAGCTAATTTTCTTACCTTATTAGAATTTTACATTTGAAAGTATTTACATGGCATTAACTAACTAATCATCAAACAGATGTTTGGTCAGAGATTCTGGTGACAACAACGTTTCAGCAGATAGCAGGCAATGTTCAGCAGCCCTGACCTTCAGGAAAGTCAATATAACATGATCATAGTTTTTAAGGCTATATAAAGTGTATGTAGGAGAGTGTTTCGCGATCACCAGCTCAGTGAGAAGAAAAGACTGGCATATCTTTCCAGTGTAACTTTATAAACCTAATAAGTCTCCTTAAAAAAACACAAGTGTTCGTACTTCCTCCGATTCATTTCTGGCGGGGAATAATAATTTCATGCATTAGTATGCCATGGAAAAAATGAGCTGGGAATTTTGTAATTTATCAAAAATACATATATTAGCACCTTCTTTTTAAAAACATGCTACACTGAATTTCATCTGGGTACATAGCATTTTTGTCTCCTGGAAAGAAAATGATCAATTATTAATATTCTCTGGTACTGGTTGTTTGTTTCTTGGAATCTGTTTGGTTCTTTGCAGAACTGGACTAATTTCACAGATACCTATTTTTCATCAAATTATATAAGGAATCATCATAATTGCTGATTTAAAGTATGGTTTTATTATTTCTCTTTGGTTCAATATTTCAAAATGGTTAAATGTACATTATTATCATTTCAAATCCTGCTTTGGAATGGAAATAGTAGTTTCCACGATCATACATCCTGGATCCACACACACAGCGTGCCATTCCACGGTCTGGTGTACAAACAGTTGGTGGTGATTTTTATATACAGTTTCTGTGCCTACTTCTTCTTGCCATATTGCTCTTTTCAGCTGATTAATTATTGCTTAGTCTCGCTTTTTAATGTACATTCCTTTTTTTTCCCCATAGGGGAGGTTATTTACCCTTTTTATCACATTTTCCCCATCTCTATCCATTCCTCACCTAGGCTTTCTCGCCATCCGAGGCTTGGCCCTAGCCCTGCGCGGCTTCCCTCGCGGCTGCGAACCCTCTGCCTGCGCCCAGCCCAGCCACAATGGGGACTGCTCAGGTACAGTGTGATCTTGCTCTTGCTTCCTGTGTGTGTCCGTCCTGCAGTCCTTACCCAGCATTTGCTTACTGCCTGCTGTGATGGGTGCTCCACCCGGGGAGGGGCACAGGGATGACGGGGGCCTGGCCAGGCTCAGGCTACCTGGAAGGAAACAGGCAGCTGGGTATGGTAAGGCCGGGGGTGAGTGTTCCTGGGGCAGAAGCAGGAGAGGCTGCGGACACTGTCCACAGCTTCAGCTGGGTGTTTCTCTGTTCAAACAGAGCTGTGTTTAAAAACTTCTCATGCGCACAGTGTTTCTGCTGTTATCATTGGCAGTGGGGAGAGAATGTTGAGAAATTCGGGAGGCCTGACAGAGAGTAGGAGCAGGGCCACGTCACTGCGTGTGCTCCGAATGAATCTGTGCATTCACCAAGTGTACGTGTGACTGCAAACTGTCCCCAAATACTGCCAGAATGGAGCTTTTCAAATAGCAGTCTGAACTATTTTCCAGTGGCTTTCAAAGAGCTTTCCTGTGGAAGCTGGTGGTGTGTGGGGAAACAGGAGTGCACGTCCACAGGCCTGGGCGTGGTGAGATGGGACACAGCCTTCGGACAACAGCATCCTGGGGCTGTGGACGCCACAGTGACCACAGCTGGGTGCTGCAGGGACTGTCCAGAGGGCCATGCCCACCTCCTGCAGTCCCCAGACCCACAAAGAGCAGATTCGAGAGGAGGGTTTTGTCAGTTTACCTGCCCCAGTGCCAGTGGGTGAAGCACACAGTCACGGAGACGGCATTTCACGAGATTTGTCAAAGGGAAGGGAGGATTATTTCTTATTTCTTATTCCAGAGGTGCTTTGCACTGATGGAAAGGTCTAAATTTCAGGGGGGGCCATGTTGCTGCCACTGCCCTGTCATCTCCTTCTGTTTCTTTCCTTCTTTTACGTCTCACCTGGTGGCAGCTTCACACGTTCTGGCTCAGAGTTCCGATACTTTCTCTACCCACTTGGTGGCCTCAGAAAATGGTGTTGACTTCAGGCTGCCAGACCAAGTTGCCACCTCAGGAACAGGCAGCTCTTGTTCTGGCATTTCGGGAGCTCTGTGTACAGCTTCTGAGGAGTTGTAAGGCGAGCTTGAATTCATTATTATTATTATTATTATTATTATTATTATTATTATTAATTTTTGATATCTGCTTTCCCCCCTGATCAGAAAAGACAGTCCACAGTACGCTTGTCAACTCTCCATTGAAACTCCCTGTAACCAGAAAGGGGCAATTGCTTATTTGTCCTGTGAATTAGTTAGGGTGCTTAATTGCAAAGAAAAGACTCACTCTGGTGTGTTTAAGCAGAAGATAACTTGTTAAAAAGGAAATCAGGCATCCCATAGACCCTTGACTTCGTCAGCTGCAGCAGCACGGGGCTCAGCAGGAGACCCCCAAGAGCTCTGCACAGACCCCTTCCTGGGACACGCACCCCAGCAGGGATGTGTGGGTGTCAGGATATAGCTATGGCGCCTGCCTTCAGCTGCCAGAGATGTTGATCGAAACGTTTTTGTTGTTGATGTTTGTTGTCGTTTTGTCTTGCACTTTGGGAAGTGGTCATTCGCAGCACGGGGAGCTGTCAGAAGTGCAGGGAGGCCATTCGGGAGCCCGGGGCAGCCAGGACGGGGGAGGCCAAGAGTCTGCGGCCTGGGTCCATCCACTCGGGCTGTCCTCTCGTTCTCTTGTTGTGCGATGACAATGGCAGCGCCCGTGAGACACGGCTATCCCTTATACGATGGAATCCCACTTAGCTTTATCCCAAAGGGGAAGTTGCAATCACATTTGTCATGTCCCCTAACTCCGAAAGGATCCTGGGACAACGTTTCTTCTTTTTTTTCTTCTTCCTCCTCCTCTTCCTTTTTCCTTCTTCTTTCTTTCTTTCTTCTTTTCTCCCTCTGTCACTCAGGCTGGAATGCAGTGGTACCATCATGGCTCACTGCAGCCTCAACCTCCTGGGCTCAGGTGATCCTCCCATCTCAGCCTCCTGAGTAGCTGGGCCTATAAGTACTTGCCACCATGCCTGGCTAATTTTTGTATTTTTTTGTAGAGATGGGGTTTTGCCATGTTGCCCAGGCTGGTCTTGCACTCCTGGGCTCAAGCGATGTCTTTGTCTCGGCCTCCCACAGTGCTGGGATTGCAGGCGTGAGCCCACCATGCCCGGGCACATTCCTTCTTCTTTCTCTGGTTCAGCACAGCCCCTCTTGATTTAGATGCTGCCAGGGTTCCCTGCAGGAAATGAGGGAGCGCGTTGGCTTACTTTTCCTATATAAATATCTGCATGACACAGCAGTGTTACGGGCAGCTTTTATGGTTTGAGGACCCAGTGTTCGTGACTCCTGTCCCCACCCCCACCTGTGTTCCCCTTGTCGTGGCCCCAGTCCTGGCTCCGGGAGCTTCCCCTCTGGTGAAGATGAGTGCTGACCTCCTGGTGGTTCCGCCTGTTTGGGGTCACTGGGGTCACTGCCATCCTCTGCAAGCTTTGTCTGGTAAGTGTGGTAGTGCTAGCGATTCAGAGGACCCAGGGTCCAGACATGCTGCCCTCATCAGCAGCAACAGAGGCTCTCCTGCACCCCAGGGATGTGGTCACACCCACTTCCTTTCTGCCCACTGGTCTGGTGGCACAGGCAGCTCAGCCTCCAGCCGCAATTCACTGGAGCACCCCGCATTGTCCCCTGGCATCTCACTCCCTGAGGGACCATGGAAGCCGCAGGGCATCAGGGGATAGGAGACAGAGATTTTGAGAGGGGCCACCCCACCTCCGTGGCAGTCCTTTGAGCGATGTCTTCTGGCTGCGGGACAAGCAGCACCCTGTGTTGACTCCAGGTGCGAGTAAGATACGCACCACATCCTGCAGGAGCCGGCTTGAGAAACCCCCCAGAACTCACTGCAGACCCTGCCAGAGGAGGGCTCTTCCTCTGCCCTCACTGTCCCCAGAATGACCCCACAGAACCATCTGCAGGGTCTCTGCTACCGTACGGCTGTCAGGATACATACATGCCCTGGATGCCTGAGACCCACGTGCCTGTGGTTCAGCCACACAGCTGCTGGATCAGGTTGTGCTGTTAGATTCTACCTTGGGAGGGTGGAGCTTTCTGTGGGAAACTGTACACCTTTAGGATGAACAGGCACCACAGTTAGGATTTGGGATCGGAGAGTTCTCTGTTGTGGGCTTTCCTGGGTGTGGAGGCTGTTCCACAGCAGCTGGCCTCTGCCCAGAGGCAGCCGCACTTCCTTCCAGCGGTGAGTGCCAGGCAGTCTTCAGCACTACCAAGTCCTGTGGACAAAGCATTCCCCACCCACTGAGAAACTTTGTTAGCATGAAGTTCATCTTGTTCCCTTATTATCTCTAACGACATCATCCCTCTCATTCCAGATGTTGCTAATTTGGGTCTTCTCACTGTTCTTCCTCTTCAGTCTGAAGTTTATCCATTTTATTGATTTTATCAATGAACCAGATTTTGGTCTCATTGATTTTCTTTTTTAAAAATTTTTAATTATTGTGGGTACATATTAGGTGTATTTATTTATGGGCTACTTGGGATATTTTGATATAGGCATGCACTTCAAAATAATCACATCAGGATGAAAAAGGTGTCTATCACCTCAAGCACTTATCTTTACTTTGTGTTATAAACAATCAATTATACTCTTTTAGTTATTTTAGAACATACAAGAAGTTGTTGACTGTAGTCACCCTGATGTGGCATCAAATACTAGATTGTATTCATTCTATCTGACTATATTTTTATACGCATTAACCAGCTTTTCTTACCCTGCACTACCCTGGTAACCATCCTTCTGCTCTATTTGCATGAGTTCAGGGTTTTAATTTTTGCTCCCAGAAATAATTGAGAACATGCTGTGTTTATCTTTCTGTGCCCAGCTTATTTCACATAATACAATCAACTCCAGTTCCATCAATATTGTTGCAAATGACAAGATCTCATTCTTTTTTATGGCTGCATAGTTCTCCACTGTGTACGTGCACCACATTTTCTTTATCCATTTGTCTGTGGACGGACACTTAGGTGGATTCCAGATCTTGGCTGTTGTAAACAGAGCTGCAGTCAACATGGGCATGCAGATACCTCTTTGATGTCCTGATTTCCTTCCTTTTGGCTTGGTTTTATTGATTTTCATTGTTGTATTTATGTTCCCTGCTTCACTCATGTCTGTCTTGGTCTTTATTATTTCCTTCCTTTCATTCACTTTGGTTTTAATTTGCTCTTCTTTTTCAGGTTTTTTGAAGGTCAAAGCTGAGGTCAGCGATGTGAGACTTTTTCCCCACAGGCATTTAGTGTTATAGAATTTCCCTGTGAATTTTCACCTTTTTGGGTGCTGGGTATTTTGTGTTTCTGTGACATTCTTGGGAAGTAGTTGTTTTGCTGAGCAGAATTAGCTGGGAGCCCTGCCTTCTGCCTGTGGCTGCAGCCTGGTGTCTCGAGGGTCCCGCGCCCCCTCTCGCAGCCTTCTCTGCCCGTCTGTGCTTCACTCGGTCATGCTGACTTGTCTCTTCTGCTGCTCGAGGGACCTCAGTGCTGTGTTTCGTTGGTGGCCTACGTGTTCCTGTGTCCCAGCTACGTTTGGGATTTCTTCTTAGACCTTTGTCATTTATGTGGATTTGAGGAAGGAGAGAGAAGCTTAGGGGTGTCCTCATTTTCCAGCCTCGCACCAGTCTTTCTCATGAATGTTTTTGTAGAAACATCCAGTCTTTCCATTCTCTCTCACTAGAGGAGGTGTTTCAGAACTACAGAAGGGCTTGCACCATATCCACAGAGATGTTTGCTGTTATCCCTTATGGCAGTGGTTCTCAAATGGGGGCAGTTTTGTCCCCGGGGACATTTGGCAATGTGGGGAGACATTTTTGGTCACACAGTTGGAGGGCGTTTACTTCCAGCATCTGATGGGTCATGGTGGGGCATGCCACAGAGCAGCCTACAGTGCCTGGACAGCGCCACAGCCAAGAATCATCCAGACCAAAATGCTGAAAAAGGCTTCATTTGTATTACCTAACCTATAAAACTTAGGTATCTCCTGGAGTGTGAATAAGAAGGAGAAGGAGATAATATAACCTTGATATAGAACTGTTTGTCTTCAAAGTGAGGATTTTTCATGGGTGTTCTTAGGGCATTGAATGATAGCAGACTTGCATGCAAATTCATTTAAATGGATTATTTTTAAAATACACATTTGGACTTTCAGGAATAACAATCACATGTCTTTGAGACAACCCACTGAAGTTACTCAAACGGTTATTTCAATGATATGATAGTTCAGTGTAAATAATTACGTGTATAACGCTTTCTTCAGTAATTATTGCAATTGCAATCTTCATGCAGAACTTAGAACAGTATTTACATTTCTGTTGTGCTTAGACAAGCATAAGAACGACTGCATTTTGATATTTTGTCTCATTTGAAATAAGATAAATGATAGCATGAATTCTTAGCATTACTTCTGGGTCAACCCACAATAATTCTGAATGTAGAAATCTAATTTATTTTGCAAAAGAAAATTCTCTTTTGTCCAGGTAACTGAATAGATATATGTTGCTCAGAGACAAAGACTATGTGGAAAAGAAACCGAGGACACATTTATTATCGGGGGACCTGCCCCGATAATCATGTAGGTTCTTTTCTATTTTCCTAAGTGTCGGCTGGCTTGAGAAATAAAAGGACAGAGTACAAAAGAGAGAAATTTTAAAGCTGGGTGTCCGGGGGAGACATCACACATTGGTAGGATCCGTGATGCCCCACAAGCCACAAAAACCAGCAAGTCTTTATTAGGGATTTTCAAAAGGGGAGGGAGTATATGAATAGGTGTGGGTGACAGACATCAAGTACTTAACAGGGTAATAGAATATCACAAGGCAAGTGGAGGCAGGGCGAGATCACAGGACCACAGGACGGAAGCGAAATTAAAATTGCTAATGAAGTTTTGGGCACCACTGTCATTGATAACATCTTATCAGGAGACAGGGTTTTGAGATCAACCGGTCTGACCAAAATTTATTAGGCAGGAATTTCCTCTTCCTAATAAGCCTGGGAGCGCTATGGGAGACTGGAGTTTATTTCACCTCTGCAATCTCGACCATAAGAGACAGGTACGCCCTGTGGGGGCCAGTTCAGAGACTTACCCCTAGGTGCGCATTCTCTTTCTCGGGGACCTTCCATGCTGAGAAAAGGAATTCAGCGATATTTCTCCCATTTGCTTTTGAAAGAAGAGAAATATGGCTCTGTTCCGCCCAGCTCACCGGTGGTCAGAGTTTAAGGTTATCTCTCTTATTCCCTGAACAAGTGCTGTTATCCTGTTCTTTTTTCAGGGTGCCCACATTTCATATTGCTCAAACACACATGCTGTACAATTTGTGCAGTTAATGCAGTTATTACAGGGTCCCGAGACGATATGCATCCTTCTCGGCTGACAGGATTAAGAGATTAAAGTAAAGACAGGCATAGGAAATCACAAGGGTACTGATTGGGGAAGTGATAAGTGTCCATGAAATCTTTACAATTTATGTTTAGAGACTGCAGTAAAGACAGGCATAAGAAATTACTAAAGTATTAATTTGGGGAACTAATGAATGTGCATAAAATCTTCACAATCCACGTTCTTCTGCCATGGCTTCAGCCGGTCCCTCCGTTTGGGGTCCCTGACTTCCCGCAACAATTTATTATTCTCATTGTCTATATGTAATGGATTCATGTTCCAAGAAGCAACTCTGTATTAAAACATATTATTTTTTATTTCTACTGGGTAATGAATCACTGGCTTTTAGTTAGGGTTTGGGAATGCCTTCTAATTTTTTAAAGTGTGTTTAGCTTTGACAAACCTGATTTTTTTAAATTAAACCCATGAGTCCAATTTGGTTTCATTGTTTATGAGGCTAAACCAGGAGAAATCCCTAGTGTTTTCTTCCATTTCTCCCTTAACTAGCAAGAACACTGTGAGATAACTGACATTGCCTGTTACATTGGTAAGGAATCCAGTTTCTAATGTTACAAAATAAAGTGGAGGCAGAATGTGTAAAAATAATCAATATTTGCCTGGCTGTTGGAAACCAAGTTCTAGTTCAGATTTGTCAGTCTCTTTTCTGACCCTGATGAAGTTTGTTCCACCTGTCCCATTTCATCACCCATGAAGGTGACAAATGCCCCGAGGTCTCTCTGTTTCTCAAGGAAAGAGAACACTTGTCTTATTACCAGGCCTTCTGGGTATGGGATGATGAATACCCATCGTGCTTATTTATAAGTAAAGAATTCTAAGTTTTTTTAGTTCAACAAGTTAGGAAATAAGTTTATTATTTAAAAGTAAGTATACACATTATAAAGGTAAAAAGGACCTTCTATCTAATTCAGAGCTTTGCTTCTAGAAATCGTGAAAACTATAAATTGTTTTAAGTTAGTTATTTCTTTTTTCAAACTATGTAAGCCATATGTCTTACCATAGAAAAATTAACAAACAAAATGAAGAAAAGTTGAAAGGTTTAGAGATGGTTGTTATTGACATTTTGGTTTACTTTCCATATTTTCTATGTTCGTAGTCATATATAGGTTCATAGTTTATATTAACGAAAATTGATATCTTGTGCCTATTATAATAACTGCAGTATATTATGGTGCTTTCCTTGTCAATCAAATATTCAAAATGTGTTCATAGCTATGAGGTTCCCCATTACATGCGCACACCTCGGTTTATGTACCAGTCTCTCGTTATTGACAACAATGTTCAATTCTCCAGTGATATAAATAATACTTGGATAAATTACCTCTATTTGAGTACTTAATTATTTCCTTGGAATAGCTCTTTGGACTTAAAATATTTCAAAAGATGTGGAGATTTTTAAAGATCTTCATTGTAAAGTTTTAATATAGTTCTAGGCAAATGTACCTATCTGCCCTCTCATCAATATTATACATATAACATTTGCTTTTTATTTAATTTTTTAAGTTTTAATTTTTGTGGATACATAGTAGATGTATATATTTATGAGGTACATGAGACATTTTGATACAGGCATGCAATGTGTAATAATCACATCAGGGTCAGTGGGGTATCCATCCCCTCAAGCATTTATCCTTTTTGTTACAAACAATCCAATTATACCCTTTTAGATATTTAAAAATGTACAAATACATTATTAAACTATAGTCACTCCTGTTATGCTATCAAATATTAGATCTTATTCATTCTTTCCATTTTTTTGGACCCACTAACCATCCCCACTTACTTCCAACCCCCATGACCCTTCCCAGACACTGGAGCCATCATTCTACTCTCTATCTCCGTGAGTTCGGTTGTTTTAATTTTTAACATTTGCTTTTTAAATTCTTGGTATAGTTCTTGGTTTGGCAGATGATACATAATTTGCGGCTCTATTTATTTAAGTTACAGGTGCTACTGAGTATGTTTCTTCCTTGTTTTCCATCTTTTTTTCTTTTTGGTGCATGCATTGCATGGTCTATTTTCTCATTTCAATATTACTACGATGTTTATTTTATTCTTTTGAAATCAAAACAAGGTATTAACCCTTTTTCATATATTTACAATTCAAGTATTTTTGTTTCTTATGTTGCCATTTGAGTTATTTTGTTTCATATGTAAGAAGTAAAATTTCTGACTTTGGTGCCTTACTTTAAAAGCCTTTCTTTGCCAACAAACCCTATTTAAACATTCAGCTGTGACTTTTTTTTTTTTTTTTTTTTTTGAGATGAAGTCTTGTTCTGTCACCCAGGCTGGAGGGCAGTGGCACAATCTCAGCTCACTGCAACCTTTGCCTCCCGGGTTCAAGCGATTCTCCTGCCTCAGCCTCCCAAGTAGCTGGCATTACAGGCACGGACCACCATACCTGGCTAATTTTTTTGTACTTTTAGTAAAGACAGGGTTTCACCATGTTGGCCAGGCTGGTCTTGAACTCCTGACATCAGGTGATCCGCTGGCCTTGGCCTCCCAAAGTGCTGGGATTACAAGCATGAGTCACCACGCCCGGTCCAGCTGTCACTTTTTTTTTTTTTTTTTTAATACTTTAAGTTCTAGGATACATGTGCACAACATGCAGGTTTGTTACATAGGTATATACATGTGCCATGTTGGTTTGCTGCACCTATCAACTCGTCATTTACATTAGGTATTTCTCCTAATGCTATCCCTACCCCAGCCCCCCATCCCGCAACAGGCCCCAGTGTGTGATGTTCCCTGCCCTGTGTCCAGGTGTTCTCATTGTTCAATTCCTACCTATGAGTGAGAACATGTGGTGTTTGGTTTTCTGCCCTTGTGATAGTTTGCTGAGAATGATGGTTTCCAGCTTCATCCATGTCCCTGCAAAGGACATGAACTCATCCTTTTTAATGGCTGCATAATATTCCATGGTGTATATGTGCCACATTTTCTTAATCTAATCTATCATTGATGGACATTTGGGTTGGTTCCAAGTCTTTGCTATTGTTAATAGTGCCACAGTAAACATACATGTGCATGTGTCTTTATAGTAGTATGATTTATAATCCTTTGGGTATATACCCAGTAATGAGATCACTGGGTCAAATGGTATTTCTAGTTCTAGATCCTTAGGAATGGCCACACTGTCTTTCACAATGGTTGAACTAATTTACATTCCCATCAACAGTGTAAAAGTGTTCCTATTTCTCCACAGCCTCGCCCACATCTGTTGTTTCCAGACTTTTTAATAATCACCATGCTGACTGGCGTGAGATGGTATCTCATTGTGATTTTGATTTGCAGTTCTCTAATCAGTGATGATGAGCTTTTTTTCATATGTTTGTTGATTGCATAAATGTCTTCTTTTGAGAAGTGTCTGTTCATGTCCTTTGCCCACTTTTTGATGGGGTTGTTTGTTTTTTTCTTGTAAAATTTGTTTAAGTTCCTTGTAAATTCTGGATATTAGACCTTTGTCAGATGGGTAGATTGCAAAAGTTTTCTCACATTCTGTAGGTTGCCTTTTCACTCTGTTGGTAGTTTCTTTTGCTGTGCAGAAGTTCTTTAGTTTAATTAGATCCCATTTGTCTGTTTTGGCTTTTGTTGCCATTGCTTTTGGTGTTTTAGTCATGAAGTCCTTGCCCATGCCTAAGTCCTGAATGGTACTGCCTAGGTTTTCTTCTAGGGTTTTTATGGTTTTAGGTCTAACATTTAAATCTTTAATCCATCTTGAATTAATTTTTATATAAGGTGTAAGGAAGTGATCCAGTTTCCAGCTGTCACATTTTAATTTTATTGTTTACAGTCATTGCCTGCATTCTTCTGGATTTATTTAGGTGTATCTGTAAGTCAAGGCTCTGCTTGTCTCTGCCTCTGATTGGTGAATCCACTGTTGTATTTACTGAGAAGTGATACTATTAAAGTTTTCTAATGTCAGATTATCTTTGTATTTTGGGAAAATGTTAATTGTGGTCATGGGATATCTGCCTGTCACTTTTCTTTTGCACTGATTTTTTCGATAAACACTTATGTTAAAGCTTTATTTCCCTTTTCAGAGTGCCTGTGGAGGAAGTGAGCACAACTGTGTTTGTGTAAGAATGTCAGCTGCAGTAGGCAGCACATGCTGAGAGCCTCTGCTGGTCCCTGACAGGAGACTGTGCTCAGGTTTGGGTGGGAGCTGAGCAGTGAAGACACTGTGGGATCAACTAGGAGGAGAGAGATGGCACGGGGTGTATGGACATGGGGTGGGCTCTTCCTCCTGGGAGTCAGTTCTTTGTAATGGGATGATGGCTACAGGGCCCCTCGTTTCTCTCACAACTCTGGTTTCTCACAGAGCACACTGATCTGGATTTCAAATTCATGTAGATGAAGGTGCAAACCCAGTAAACATCTGTGACAAGCACTACATCCTCCCATCATCCCCATGAGCAGCACTGGGGTTGATACAGGGCTTACCTGTCTTCATGCTGTGTTCACAGTGTTTCTAAAAAATGGCAGACATATGATTAAGGCCGATGTCTGAGAGCTCTGTCAGAGTAGTGGTGACATCACCCAGTTATTCCTAAGACTTTGGGAAGGCGCACTGGGGGAGTCAGCACTCCAGTACCCATTTCCTGAGAGAATTCAGGCTTTTTGCTGTAACAAATTACCACACACTTCTTGGCTTAAACCATACACATTTATTATCTTAGAGTTCTGGAGGTCGGAAGTCCAACAGGGGTCTTGCTGGGCTAAAATCCAGGTGTCAGCCAGGCCAGCTCCTCTTGAGGTTCTGGGGGGGACCTGTTTCTCAGCGTTTCCCAGCTTTGGAGGGTCCTGCCTGCCTTGGCTTGTGGCCCCACCTCCATCTGCAAAGCCAGCAGCAGAGGGTGGGGTGGGGGTGTCTCTGATGCTGCATCTCTGGCTCAAGGTTCTCTGGCTTAAGGATTCTTGTGATTAGAGTGGGCCATGGCTAGTCCAGGATCACCCCTGTCTCATCTCAGGACCCTCGGCTTCTCCCCTTTGCAAAGTCCCTCTGCCATGTGAGGTCACCAATTCTCAGCTTCTGAAGATCACAGTGTAGACTTCTTTGGGGGTCATTATTCTGCTGCCAGAGGACTTGTTTTTTATTTAAATGTATGCATACCTTTCATCTTTAGAGATTTTTTACCGTGAATTTAGATAAAATTTCTGTATTTCCTGGGAAAATAGTTGCAAAGGAAGTTTTTCATCTTTTATCTCAGAACATGACAGGTTGGATTATCCTCTTTGCCATTTTCAAAGTGGTAAAAAAGAAAAAAATTATTTATGGAGCTGGTGGCTCCTCAGTGGGACGAGAATTCGTGCCTTTTCATTGGTGCAGTGGGCTCGCCCTTGTGTGGGACACAAAGAGGCCTGGAGACGTTGCCCAATTCAATCAGTAACCAAGGAGTGGGATTCATTAGGGGAAACAGAAACCAGGGCTGAATCACGTTCCCAGGCAACTCAGCGTTGCCTAGTACAGCAAGCTCGTCTCAGGATGCGATCCTATTCAGTCATTTTGTGTCTCCACTCATGGAAGAAGCGGAGGACTAGACCATGGGCTGACCAGTACCAGTAGAGCAGTACTGGCTTTTGTGACCCCATACGCCCCTGACCCTCACGTGGGGCAGAGCCAGTCCTGCATGCCAGCGTGTGGCTGTTTTAATTTGTGGGCTTTAACATGGCAAAATATGAGCCAGACATAAAGACAAGCTGAGAAGTTTAAGCCATTATAGTTCCATGAAGTTCACAATAGGCTCTGAGCAAATGCAGGCCGACGCATGCGCCTGCGTTCCTCAGTGCCACAAGCACATCATTCAGGACATTTTTGATGAACAGAATTAGTGCTATTCAGCTTAAACATTAAGTGCAAATCTCATTGCTGTCTTCCACCTACCTGCACTTTAACTTGTGATTGTTTTAAGAGTGGTTAGATCTTTCTACCTTTAAAACACTCTGTCTTCCTTGACCAAATCAGTGCAAGAAAAGGAAGCCTTCTGGGAAATGCAGTCCTGGACCTCCTCCTTGTTGTTAGGGAGGAGGGGGTCAAGTGGGTGCTATGCCCTATTGGGTACTACACTCAGTACCTGAGTGACAGGATCCTCTTGGGTACTATGCTTAGTACCTGGATGTCAGGATCATTTGTACCCCAAACCTCAGCCTCATGCAGTATATCCATGTAACAAACCTGCACATGTAACTGTGAACCTACAATAAAGGTTGAAATCGTTTAAAAATAAAAACAAAAACAAACTTTCTAGAATGAGACTTCATTAACCCAAGCAAGGCTGTCACATTGTGTCATGTGTGTATGTGTGCCTGTCTCTGTGTGTGCATGTATGTTAGTGTGCACATGTCTACATTATGTTGGGGTGCACAGGTGCATGCAGGTTACTGCTCACATGTGTGCACGTGTTAGTGTGCATGTACGTTGGTGTGCACGTGTGTTAATGTGCATGGGTGTTTGTGGAGGGGGGGCTGCTTTCATATGGTTGGAGTTAATGCTCCTCGTCTGGTACTATGCACTGAATTGAATTCACCAAACAACTGAGTAGTAAGGAATAAAACTTTATTTGAAATATTGCCTGCCATTTAAAACATTTACTTTTAAATATATGTTTCTCTTTATATTCTTGAAATATTACCCACTTCTATTCAAATATTATCTGCTTCCAAAATCTAGTAAGCCAACATTTGGGGTTTGAAGTGGCTTTCTCCAGAGACATTGGGAGAAATGAAGTGAAAAATCAAAACGTGACGACATCGCTCCCAGGCCAGGCCCTGTTTTAGATTCCCCACTGTGCTCCACGCCGCCCCCTAGAATGCTCCCCACCCCACCCCTCTCTCCATCCTCCTCTCCCATCTTGACATTTCAGGGTTTTGGTGGTGGCTTTGTAGTCCGTGGTCCCCCGTGCTCCTGTGTCCGGGGGTTCGTTTGTGGCTGGCCCTGCTGACAGGGCTTCTCTCCGCAGTGCAGGTTTTGAGGCACTCTTAAAACGAGTTCTCTTCCTGAACTTCAGGTTTGCTACCTGTGAACTTGGAATTAAATGCTTTTCTCTGTGCTAGGCTGCGTCACCAAATGTCTGAAATACTTAGTTATTAAAGAGTATTTATGGCTGTTAATTTACAGTTAATTCAGGCTTTCCCTTCTCTGGAGTTAATGCTTTCTCCCCGTACCAGCCGGTCTGTGGCACGTTCTTTCGTGTGGGTCCAGGCTCACCGTCGCTGTCTCAGAACTGCTTTCCTGTTACGCTGCCATAACTGTGATGTTTGTGTATCCATCCCTTCGTGTATCAAACGCAGACCTTTTCTCACAGGTTTGGTCATCTTTGGGTGTAAGACACGTTCCTTCCTTGGAAGACTTTTTGTCCATGAGTGTGAATGGATCCGCACTTAACTCAGAATAAATGCCGAGATGTAAAGGACACCCGCAGCCATGGAGCACAGCGGCGGCGCAACAGCTGTGTTGTTCCTGAACGCTTTTTCTCTGGTCTTAAATTTAGACACCGAATCCTACAGTGTCAGGAAAAGCTGGAGAATGCAGCTGCGGGCCGGGGACTCGGCCGAAAAGCCCCGGCCGCTTCCTGCTTCCAGTGCCCCGCAAGGCTCAGGCGGAAGGTGACTGTCCCCATCCATGTTCTTTCCTGTGGAGTAGACGCTGTGCAGCCATCGGGTGAGAAGATAACGGCTTGGTCCTGGGCCCTGCCTTGCGGGCGTCCGTGGGATAGCAGGTCTTGGGGCGCTGGGCCTTGTCCGGGAAGAGGCACTGGATGGGGCGATGCTCTGTAGGTCCTGCAGGCGCCCTGGCAGGGATGGGGTCCGGGGGCTCCTGTGTGCCAGGGTCCTGAGATCTCCTGGCAAGTGTTCGAGGCCTGGCAGGTGCAGGGGCACAGAAGGCTGAGGTTCTGCCGGGGTGGCCCTCTGCAGGCCAGCGTCTTGTGGGAATAAAGCCCGAGCTGGAGAACGCGGCCTGTGGGCAGGGGGTGGGGGTGGGGTGCTCCTACTTCCATTTCCCCGGCCTACAGGCGCTGCCCTTTGACCCTGGAAGGGCTTTGGAGAGAGGGTCCTGCTGGGGCCAGGGCCGCGTTGCTAAGGAGACGAGGGCGTTTCATGTGAACACGTTAACAAGCTGCTTATCTAAAGATGGCATCAAACGGATATCTTTTGTTTCCCTCATCACTTTACCGAAGGACGATACCAGACTCTGCGCTCGTCTCCTTTCATGTTTTTCTTCCGTTCTGCCTCTCCTCGCGTGTCTCTGCCAGCGCACATGCACACACCTGCTGCTGTTCTCCTTAGCAGATCCCACCCCTAACATTCTGTGGTAGGAAAACAATGTTCTTCTCTTACTTGGCTAGATAATGTCATGGTTAGAAACACAGATTCTGGAGCCAGATTCCCGGCGTTCGAGTCCTATCTCGACCACGTCCCATCTCCTGGTCAGGGTTAGGGCGCTACCGCCAGCATCTCCATGTTCCCGTCTGTGACACGTGGGTGGCAGCGCCTTCCTCCTGGCGGGGATCCCGGGAGCGGATGCGCTCAGGCCTCGGGATCTCGCGGGCCGTGTGCCCAGTGCTGCTGGCATGAGCTCGGCCTGGTGTTCGAGGCAGCCTGGCCAGTCCTCGGACCTGTGCAGCCTGCAGAAGAAGGGGCCGCACTTTGTGGATAAGGAGTGTGTCATTCATCTTTGTGTTCCAGCCACTTTTTGTGGTTCCTGACTCATAATAAATGTTTCATTGAATTTATTGAACACCAGTTTTGACCAAGACTCCAAACTGAAGCACGATGAGAATACTAGAGAATGTAATGTTAAAAAATTATTTCTCAGAATCCTTCTTTTCAACATTTTTATAGCGTTTTCATCACCATCCCTACTTTAGTAAGTAGCCGTGCAGACGTGTTTTTATTTGCCTGCCTGACCTAAGGCTGCGCTCAGCCCGCAGGCAGCGGTCTCTGGTCCATCCTGGCTTCCCAGGCTGGCTGCTGTGTTGGGCGCGTTATAGAAATTTGTTTGTGTGTATGTGTGTGTGTGTGTGTATATATATAATATGTATATATAAATATATATAAAATATATAATTTTTTTTAGACGGAGTCTCACTGTGTTGCCCAGGCTGGAGTGCAGTGGTGCCATCTCAGCTCACTGCAACTTCTGCCTCCCAGGTTCAAGCAATTCTCCTGCCTCATCCTCCTGAGTAGCTGGGATTACAGGCATGCATCACCACGCCCGGCTAGTTTTTTTTTTTTTTTTTTCTTTTTTAAGTAGAGACGGGGTTTCACCATGTTGGCCAGGCTGCTCCTGAGCTCAAGTGATCTGCCTGCCTTGGCCTCCCAAAGTGCTGGGATTACAGGCGTGAGCCACTGTGCCCAGCCTGAAATTTATATATATTAATATTTGGTAAACAAATGTTAAATTAGCTACTCTGTGTGGATCCTGTAGTGTGGACGATGGTGGAAATTGAATTAAATTTGTGCAGACTCCTGATGTTGTCCTAAACATACTTTACAATAATTTAAGGGATGCTGGCATCGTACTTTTTGTCTTTCCCCTCCCTTTGTTCCTTTTAAGTTCTTAATGTTTTTAAAATGAAAAGTGGTCAGAACCTTTTCCTCTTTCAGCATAACGACTTCATTGTGTTTAGGAATCTCATGGTTAAAACCTAAGAGAAATCAGCTACTCCACTCACACAAATCCTGATTCACTTGTTCTGGGATGTGGTCTTGGCATCAGTATTTTATTTTATTTTATTATTATATTTTATTTTATTTTTATTTTATTTTTAGTGCTCCCTGAGAAATTTCATTGTACAGCCAGGGTTGTGAACCACTACTGTACATTGATAATATATGGATCTTCAGGAATTTCAATTAATCCATAATATACATTGTTTGATAAGCTTTAAAGTAAAAAATATTAATTATAGATCCAGTGGATTTCCCTTTCTAGCTTGGACAAGTGCTCAGGGACACCAAAAAGGGAAAAGCTCTTGTACATTTTTTTTTTACTCCTAACTATATTGTCATGTTAATGCAATTAAACTTCTTTTACTGCAAACAGGGATCCCTTAAGACTCAAAAGAACAAGTAATGAAGAACTTTCTTTAATGAGAGAAAAAGAGCCTTCTTGCTTGCACATCATGGCTGACGGCAGACAGAAGTAAAGGCAATTAATTAAAGCTGAACTGTGATTCCCCTGCTGGTGACTTCCTGGGGAGCGAGAGCATGTCTGTGGTTATGACAAACAGCATCTGAAATGGCGAGGTGCTGCCTTTAGCAAATCTGTAAGCAGAAGTTCATCACAGTGATTAGATGCTCAAAATTCTCATCAGTGAGGTTACCTGTTATTTTGTTAAATCAGGAAAAGCTTACATATGACCACAGTGGGCTATCACCTCACACCTGTTAGGATGGCTGTTACTGAAAACCAAAAGAAAACAAGTGTTGGTGAGGAGGGGGAGAAAAGGGAACCCTAGTGCTCTGTTGGTGGGAATGTAAATTAGAGTAGCAATTATGAAAACAGTATGCAGGTTCCTAAAAAAAATAGAAATAGAACTACCATGTGATCCAGCCGTCCCACTTCTTGGCACAAACCCAAAGGAATTGCACTCAGTGTGTTGAGATGTCTGCATTCCTATGTTCACTGCAGCATTATTTATAGTAGCCAAGATATAGAATCATTCTAGATGTCTAACAACAGGTGAATGGATAAAATGTGCTGATATAGATGCACAATGGAATACTATTGAGCCTTTAAAAAGACAAAGACATTTCTGTCATTTGGATGAATCTGGAGGACTTTATGCTGAGTGAAATAAGCCAGGCGCAGAAAGACAAATGCCACCTGAGCTCACTTACATGTGGAATCTAAAACATTGAGCTCACAGAAGCAGAGAGTACCATGGTGGTTCCCAGGCCTGGTCTTAGGATGGATGGGAAGAGTCTGGCCAAAGGGTACAGAAGTTTGGTTGTAAGATGAATCACCACGTCGGTGAAAAACAGGATGGTGCCACCTGTCCCTCTGTGTGCGTCGTCCTGGTCAGCACCCTTGCTCCCACCCTAAGTGCCCCTGTCCTGATGGTCATGATTATGACTTCTTCATGTTTATTCACCGTTTCATCACCCACATGGGCATTCCCTGCCTCTGCAGCTCAGCCTTCAGATCTTTCTCCACTGAGATGCCTTTTAGGTCTCTTTCGATCCACGGCCTCTTCTCCTGCTCCTCTTTCCCCAGGCCGTTTGGCCTGTATGTCTCCCCACACTCTGGGTTCTGCAAGCGCGTCTACACGGTGCACACCTGCACGTCTCCCCACACTCTGGATTCTGCGAGCGCGTCTACACGGTGCACGCCTGCACGTCTCCCCACACTCTGGATTCTGCGAGCGCGTCTACACGGTGCATGCCTGCACGTCTCCCCACACTCTGGATTCTGCGAGCCCGTCTACACGGTGCACACCTGCACGTTTCCCTACACTCTGGATTCTGCGAGCGCATCCACATGGTGCACGCCTGCACTTTTCCCCACAGTCTGGATTCTGCGAGCGCGTCTACACGGTACATGCCTGCACGTGTCCCTACACTCTGAATTCTGTGAGCGCGTCCACACGGTGCACGCCTGCACGTCTCCCCACACTCTGGATTCTGCAAGCGCGTCTACACGGTGCACGCCTGCACGTCTCCCCACACTCTGGATTCTGCGAGCGCGTCCACACGGTGCACGCCTGCATGTCTCCCTACACTCTGGATTCTGCAAGCGCGTCTACACGGTGCACGCCTGCACATTTCCCCACACTCTGCATTCTGCGAGCACGTCCACATGGTGCACATCTGCATGTCTCCCTACACTCTGGATTCTGCGACTACGTCTACACGGTGCACGCCTGCACGTTTCCCTACACTCTGGATTCTGTGAGCGCGTCCACAGGGTGCACACCTGCATGTCTCCCTACACTCTGGATTCTGCGAGTGCGTTTACACGGTGCACGCCTGCACATTTCCCCGCACTCTGGATTCTGCGAGCGCATCTACACGGTACATGCCTGCACGTCTCCCCACACTCTGGATTCTGTGAACACGTCTACATGGTGCACATCGTGCATTCCTCTGTGTTTTCAGCCTTGGCACCTGGATCCAGAGACTGGATCCCCTTGTGTATTCTGTTTGGCAGGACTCAGCAGTGGCTGTGCCCTTTCATCCAGGGACGCTGTGTCTAGCTCTCACTCTCTGGTGATGTCAGAAAGTATTGACTGATGAGAGCCTAGGCCCATTAATTCACTAGGTGTTGGGGAGTGGTAATATTTTGATTTTACCTTTTATTTCTCATATATAAATTGAACTTGTTTCTATAAAACAACAGCCCTTCATCTGTTTCATTATGAAATGGAGCAGTTCATATGGGAAAGGCAAGATAAATCCTCGATTCTGCCCCTGAATTTAAAAGTTATCAAGCAATGAATTGGTTTATCTCACCCTCCAAAGAGGATCAATTCATTAAAACGATTATGATGAACTCATGCATGGCGCACGTTTGGCATCTCAGCGCATTGTGATGGTCGCTCATCCTGACGCTCACACTTGTCCATCTTTGGCCAGTGGGGGCCTCTTCACTTGGCTCTGAGTCCTTGGGACACAACCCTGGCAGCCTTTCATAGATGTTCATGTTGCCCATATTCTGTCCCAGACTTGGAATTATCTGTTATCTAAGGAACTCTGCTGTTTAGTGAAACTGGCGTTTCAAGAACACGACCCGGTTACTAGGGGTGTACATTGCTACATGAAGGTCATTGTTTCTAGACCCTTGTAAGGCAGAGCTAGAAATACATGTGATTTTTTTTTTGAGATGGGGTCTTGCTATATTGCCCAGGGTGGAGTGCAGTGGCCATTCACAGGTGTGATCTTGGGTCACTGCAGCCTTGAACTCCTGGGCTCAAGCGATTCTCCTGCCTCAGCCTCTGAGTAGCTGGGACCGCAGGTGCCGCCCCCCACACCCGGCAGCATGTGAGTTTTTGAAGACTAACCGTCACATGAATTAATACTGATACTTCCAATTTGAACTTAGGAATTTGGAATACTTTTTATTATGGCTATTTCATATCACATTTGTGTCTCTTGTTTTCCATGCTAGGTATCCTGATTCTCAAGAGCACAGGATATAATAGAGTTACAGCAGTCCATAATTAAACATTTCCTCTATCCTATATCATGTGCCTGGCAGTCTTAACATAACGATTTGGACACTGCCACCAGTGTGACTACGGAAGACACCAAGTACCTTTCTCACAGGCTCCCCTGTGTCCTGCATTTTTAATGCCATAATATATTGGCATTGTCAGAGCAGATCCATTAAATTCTGCATTCTTTCCCTTCTGGTAATCACTTAGGGTTCTATGAGTAGCCACATGTTTACTCCTAACTACTCGTCCTTAGGTCGCCATCTCTCTAGCCCTTGTGGTTCTCTGGAGTTTGTTGTCTAGAACTTTCTTCAAAACATATTCATGGGAACAATACTCCTTGAGCGATTGTACGTTGCTGTCAGTTTTTCTGTGTCCTTTATACCTGAAGACCAGGTTTGCTACGTATGCAATGATTGGCTTATATTTACTCTCCTGGCATGTCTTAAAGATGTTATTCTGTATTCCCCTAACCTAACACAATGCTGTTGAACAGGCATGTGCTTGAATCTGTTTCCCTTAAAAGTAACTCATCTGTCTATCTCGACGCCAGAGGACTTTTACTCTCTTTATTGCTCAGTAACGGTATTATTATGTGCCTTGGTGTTCATCGTTCTGATTTAATTTCTCTGGTACATGGTCGTTCTTTCAATGTGTAGTCAAACTTTTAAGTTTTCAGGGAACATTTATGAATTACAGCTTCTAACATTTGTTCTCTTCTGCTGCTCTGATTTTCACTTTTAGAGATTCTTATTATCTGTTCTTTCTGTTTTCTTTGCCTGTCTAATATTTGCAACTTCATTTTTGGGGGGTTTTCTTCTTTTTTCAACCTTATATTTTTCTTAATGCATCATTTGTGATTATTCATTCTTGTTTCCTCTATTTTATTCTTCATTTCTGAAATGAGCTGTCATTTATTTCTAAACGTTTTTCCCTGAGTTCTGTTGCTTCAGCTTTAAGTTTTTCTAATTCTGATTTACATTGTTCTTTTCTGCCTTATGTAATCTTCTTAGTGTCTTCCAGCTTGTTTTACAGCAGTAGGTGGTAGTTTTGACTCACTTTGTGGATGTGCCTCTCTGGCGGGCTTTCGCTCACTTTATGGATGTACCTCTGTGGCGGACTTTCGTTGTGTGCAGGCAGGGGTATTATTCGGCTTCTTTGTTTTCTGTAATAATTTTTATTGGATTGATTTGACCATGATGATAGCTTTCTGTTGCTTATTTTTATGTGACCTTAATGTAGGTGAACTTTGGGAAGAAAGCAGAATCCGGGAGAGCTTTTCCGACTTCCTAGAGCTCTCCCTTCTGTCGTTTTCATGTGAAGTTAAGAAGGTGGCAGTTTGACTTCTGAGATTTCCTGGCTCTGTTCCCTGCCCCTGGTTTTATTGACGTGTTTTTCCCTGAGTCCTATTATCATCTCAGGGTGAGACTCTTTCCTGGAAGGGCGGTGTGGCTGATCAGCATCAGGAGTTCACGGGGGCTGTCTTTATGGGGAGACCCCTCTGCACACTGACTGCTGGTGGGCAAATCCCCTTCCGGCTTTGGGGCCTGGCTTGGGCCACTGTGCCATGGTGTGGAGTGGGCACCACGGCCTCTCCTGGGGTTCCACCGGGCCTGGCCTGTCCCTCACCAGCCACTGCCCCTCTGTCCTTGGACATGGACGCCACGTAGATCCTGGGGCACTTCCCCATATTTTGCACTCCCTGGGCTGTCTGGTCACCTGGTTGCTGTAAATGGTTTTTGGGTTTTGCTATCTTGTTGCTTTGTGTGATGTGATGTGTGATATGATTGGTCTGGGAGGATTGAAAGCTGTGTCGCTGCATTCACCACATTCCTCACGCAGAGTAGTTGTAAAGGAGGATTTAAAAAGAAAGCCTTAGAGTTTCTGTCACTGTGTCCTCGCTACATGATATCTTTACATTTCTTCACGTGTATTAAGTTGTCAATAGGAGTAACTGTACGGAAAACATATGTTTAAGTCATTGAAGTTTATCTGGCTTGTTTTAGACACACTTTAATGGATTACTTAGGGGATTAAATATTTTAAAACATTGGTAATATGTTTTAATGTGTCAGATGTAAATTATTTTGTAAATGACTTTTGACATTTAATAGTACCTGTTGCCAAAAATGTTTTTGATGTGGAGTGCTCTACTAATTTTTTTCATTTGTTTAATGTATTTTTGTTTACTTTGTGGTTCACAATGAAGAGTATTCGTCAGCTCTGCCATTGCAGTGAATGAGTTAGAAAGGAAGTGTGTTTGTGAGAGTGAGGAATTAGTAATTTCTCTATTAGGGAGTGAAGCTGAATCAAAATGGTAGGGATGGCTCATGTATACATTGATTTACTTTTTTTAAAAAGACATTTTTATTGAACTATGACATACCTGCAAAAAGTTATGCCAGTTGTTAAGTTCACAGCCACTCAGTTTTCATGAAGGGAGCACAGCCTTCTGCTCAGCAGCCAGATCAACAAAGAAATATTGGTAGACGACAGTCTCGATTGACCCCCTTTCCAGCCGTGCTGTCCTTCCTCACCCATCAAGGATGAACAAGGTAGTACTGGTAGACTACAGTCTCTCTTGACCCCCTTCCCAGCCATGCTGTCCTTCCTCGCCTATCAAGGATCCCCACTATGGGGACTCCAAACCACATGGATTAGTTTTGCTTGTATTTCAACTTCATATACATGAAACTGTACAGTAAATGTTATCTTTTATTAACAAATTTACTTATCTGTAACTCATATACTGTACAGTTGACCTGTTTAAAGTACACAATTCAATGGCTTTAGCATCTCCCGAAGAAACTCCACCTATCTTAGCCATCCTCCCTTCCCCTGCCTCCTCCCCAGGCCAGGCCTGGCCACCGCAAATCCACTTCTGTCTCGGTTGATTTCCATGCTCTGGACATTTCGTGTAAACAGAATCATACAATATATGGACTTTTGTGACTGACTTCTTTCACTTAGCATAATGTTTTAAGGTTCGTCCATGTCATGTCAGGTATTTTCTTTTTATTCCTGAATGACATTCATTTGTACAGATATACCACATTTTATTTATCCAGTCATCAGTTGAAAGCTTTTGGGTTGTGTACGCTGATTGTGGTGAATAATTCTGCTGTGCATATTTGTGCACAACTTTTTGCGTGAACATATGTCTTTATTTCTCTTGGGTATATACCTAGGAGTGGAATTGTTTGAACATTTTCAGGACCTTTCAGACTGTTTTCCAAAGTTGCAGCACGAGTTTACGTTTCTGCCAGCCATATAGGAGGGTTCTGATTTCATTATATCCTCACCAGCACTTGTTATTTGGCTTTTTTATTCTATCCATCCTAAGTGGTGTGAAGGGTATGGTATTGTGGTATTTTAGGGTATGGTGTTGTGGTTATGATTTGCATTTCTCCAATGGCTAATGATGTTGAACATCTTTCCATGTGCTTGTTGGCTGTTTGTATATCTCCTTTGGGAGAAATATCTATTAAGATCCTTTGCCCATTTTAAACTAGGTTATTTGTCTATTATTGGATAGTGAGAATTTATGTATTCTAGATACAAGTCCTTATCAGACGTATGACCTGCAAATAATTTCTTCCCATTCTATAGGGTGTGTTTTCACCTTCACTTTTCTTGATGGTGTTCTTTGAAGCATAGATGTTTTAAATTTTGATGATATCCAGTTTATTTCTTTTTTTGCTGCTTGTGCTTTTGATGTTGTATTTAAGATACCATTGCCTAATCAAGGTCATGAAGATTTATGCTGTTTTCTTTTAAGAGTTTTATATACCTTTTGCTGTTACATTTAGGTCTTTGATCCATTTTGCATTGGTGTTTGCATATGGTGTGAGGAAGGGATCCAACTTCTTTCTTTGGCATTTGGCTGTCCAGCTTTCCTGGTACCATCTGTGGAAAAGACTGTTCTTTCATAATTGAATTGTCTTGGCACCCTTGTCAAAAATCAGTTGGCCAGAGACGTATGAGTTTCTTCATAAACGTTTGTTATTTATATTTGAAAATAATACTTATACACACTTACGGAGTACAATGTGATGTTTTAATACATGTATAAATTGCATAATGGGTAAATAAGGGCAATTAGCATATCTATTACCTCAAACATTGACCATTTCTTTGTGATGAGTACATTCACAAACCTCTGTTTTAGCTATTTTGAAATAAATAATACATTATTGTTAACTCCAGTCATTCCACTGTGCAACAGACCACCAGAACTTAGTCTTCCTATCTAACTGTAGCTTTGCACTATTGACCTTCCTTTTGCCATCTCCTCCTTCCACACTCTTACCCAACCTCTGGTAACCACAATTCTACTCTCTGCTTCTGTGAGATTGGCTTTCTGAGATTCTGCACATGAGTGAGATCATGTGGTGTTGGCCTTTCTGTGCCTGGCTCTCTTCACTTAACATATGTCCTTTATATTCATCCATGTTGCCCAAAGTGAAAGGATTCCACTTTTATGGCTGAATAGTATTCCACTGTCTATAAGTACAATATTTTCTTTATCCATTCATCTTTTGGCGTGTGACAGTTGGGTTGGTCCCATATCTTGGATATGATGAATAGTGCTGCAGTGAACATGATAGTGTAGAGATCTCTTTGACACTAACTTTATTTCCTTTTGATAATACCCAGTAGCGGGATTGCTGGATCATATGGTAGTTGTATTTTTAATTTTTTTTAGGAACCTTGATACTGTTTTCCATTCCCACCAGCAGCACTAGTGTTTTCTTTCCTCCACATCCTTCCTGACATGTTTGTCTTTTTGGTAATAGCCATTCTAATTGGGATGAGGTGATATCTCACTGTAGTTCTGGTTTGCATTTTCCCAGTGATGAGTGATGTTGAGCACATCCATGTCTGGCTTGCTCTTGTTTTGTTTAGGGTTATTCTATCCATCTTCAGACATGATACTAGCCTGTAATTCTTGCTTCTCCTGTTTTTCTTGTTAGGGTTTACTACTAAGCTTATATATCCTTATAAAATGAGTTGTAAAATGGTGCTTTTGATTACTGTGGAATAGTTTTTGTACAGTTGGAATTCTTTTACCTTACATATTTGGCTTAACTTGCCATTAAAAACACATGGGCCTGGGTGTTTTCTTTGTGGAAAGATTTTAAACCACTGATTCAATAACTGTTAGGGTTATAGGAATATTCAGGTTTTCTGCTTCTTCTTGACACAATTCAGGAAAATGTTGTTTTTTCTGAACTTTTCCATATTATCTTAGTTTTCAGATATATTGGCCAAAGTTCACAGTGTTTCTTTTGATCTATTTAATCTTTGCACTGTTTTTACTTATGTTTCCCTTTTCATCGATACTGGCTATTAGTGTTTTATTTTTAATTTTTGACTAAAATTAAAAACAGTTTTAATATCAGTGTAATTGAGATATATTTTACACTTTTTTTCCCTTCTTTTTCATGTAACTCTGACCAGAATTTTAAAGTGATCTTTTTGATTGGATTATCTTGATTGTGTACTTTTTTCTTTTCTTTTTTTTTCTTTTTGAGACAAGGTCTTGCTCTGTCACCCAGGCTGGAGTGCAAGTGGAATGATCTCAGCTCACTGCAGCCCTGCCTCCTGAGTTCCAGCAGTTCTCCCACCTCAGCCTCCAGAGTAGCTGGGACTATAGGCGCACGCAACCACACCTGGCTAATTTTTGTAATTTTAGTAGAGACAGGGTTTCACCATGTTGGCCAGGCTGGTCTCAAAGTCTTAGCCTCAAGTGATCTGCCTACCTCGGCCTCCCAAAGTGCTGGCATTACACAGGCTTGAGTCACTGTGCCTGGCCTTTGATTGTGGACTTTTTTCTATTTAATTTCTATGGATTTCTGCTCCTGTCTTTATTATTTTCTTCCCCTTTACTTTCTTCTGTTCGGTGGTTCTTATTTTGACTTTTAGCTTGGATGCTTGCTTGCTTGTTTGTTTATACTTTGATTTAGACTTAATGTGAATATTAAAGGGGTAAACACTTCTGCTAAGATCTTGTTTAGTGGCCCCTGCAAGTGTGGGCCTGTTACTCTTCAGTTCTGTGTTTCCTATTGCCCTGCTCCCAGCAACAGGCACCTGCCTGCCTGTTCTCTGTCTGTCGTGTTTCCTTTTCCAAAATGTGATATAGATGGAGTTTACCAGAGGCAACCTTGAGACACTGGCTTCTTCCAGTTCGCATGATGTATTACAGACTTATCTATATTGCTATATGAATTAATAGTTGATTTTTATAAATTGCTGAGTAGTATTCCAGTATAGGATCATGTGGTGTGTATTCCAATATAGAAACATGCGGTGCCTGTTCCAGTATAGGATCGTGCGGTGCCTGTTCCAGTATAGGAACGTGCGGTGCGTGTTCCAGTGTAGGAACGTGCGGTGCCTGTTCCAGTGTAGGAACGTGCGGTGCATGTTCCAGTGTAGGATCGTGCGGTGCCTGTTCCAGTGTAGGAACGTGTGGTGTCTGTTCCAGTATAGGATCGTGTGATGTGTGTTCCAGTATAGGAACGTGCCAGGGTTTGTTGCAGTCTAGGATCTTGTGATGTGTGTTCCAGCATAGGATCGCGTGGTGTCTGTTCCAGTATAGGAACGTGCTGTGTCTGTTCCAGTATAGGAATGTGTGGTGCCTGTTCCAGTATAGGAACTTGCGGTGCCTGTTCCAGTATAGGAACGTGCGGTGCCTGTTCCAGTATAGGATCGTGAGGTGCCTGTTCCAGTATACGATCGTGCGGTGCCTGTTCCAGTATAGGAACGTGCGGTGCCTGTTCCAGTATAGGATTGTGCCGTGTCTGTTCCAGTATAGGAATGTGCGGTGCCTGTTCCAGTATAGAATCTTGCGGTGCATGTTCCAGTATAGGAATGTGCAGTGTCTGTTCTGGTATAGGATCGTGTGATGTGTGTTCCAGTATAGGAACATGCCAGGGTTTGTTCCAGTCTGGGATCTTGTGGTGCATGTTCCAGTATAGGAACGCGTGGTGTGTGTTCCAGCATAGGATCGCGAGGTGCACGTTGCAGCATAGGATCACGCGGTATCTGTTACAGTATAGGAACGTGCCCATGTTCCAGTACAGGAACGAGCCGGTGTTTCTATGGACTCATTTGCTGAAAGCACTGGAGCTGTTTCTAGGTTCTGGCAATGATGAATGAACTACTGTAAATACTGAGCGCAGGAGTTTTTGTGGAAATTGGGTTCATATTTCACTCGGGCATTTAGTTTGATGCCTGGGATGGGAGTGGCTGTGTCAATGGTAGTGTATGTTTAACTTTATGAGAAGCTGCCAAGCTGCTTTCCAAACTGACTGCCCTTTTGGGTTTCTACCAGCCTTGCCCGAAGGTTCCAGCGGCGCAACATCCCTCCAGGACCCCTGTAGCCTGGGCTAATGGTCTCCCAGCCGTCCTAATAGTGGAGAGTTGTATCTCTTTCAAGGTTTTACTGCATTTCTCCTGATAACTGATGACATAGGACCTTTTTTCACGTGCCTGCTTTCCGTCTTTACTCTTCCATGAAGTGTCTGTTCAAATCTTTTTCTCACTTAAAAAAACTAGGTTGCCCGGGCACGGTGGCTCACACCTGAAATCCCAGCACTTTGGGAGGCCAAGGTGGGCCAGGAGTTCCAAACCAGCCTGGCCAACATGGTGAAACCCCATCTCTACTAAAAATACAAACATTAGCTGGGCCTGGTGCTGTGGGCCTGTAATTCCAGCTACTTGGGAGGCTGAGGCAGGAGAATTGCTTGAACCTGGGAGGCAGAGGTTGCAGTGAGCTGAGATTGTGCCACGCACTCCAGCCTGGGCAACAGAAGGAGACTCTGTCTAAAAAAAAACAAAAAAAAACAAAACAAACAAACAAAAAAAAACTAGGTTGTTTGTATTTTAATGTTTGGTTTTGAGACTTCCCTCTGTATTCTGGGTCTGAGTCCCCTGTCAGATGTGACATTTGCAGATATATCTCCCCCACCTTTGCGTTGTCTTTTCATTTTCTTAACAGTGTGTCAAAACAGTGTTTTGAATAATAGAATAGTTTAATTTTCATAATGTCCAGTTTATCACATTTTTAAATGCATTGTGCTTTTGGAGTTTATCTCAAAGCAATTTTTTGAACCTTCCACCTGTTGCTACAAGTTAAAAGTTACGCTGCCTCTTGAAAGATTTCTGCACTTTGTGCAGAAATTTTATTTCCAATTTACAATGTATTTTAAGAAAAAAAATCATCAAATTTGCTTTTAAGTGTTTTTATTGTTTCACAGAAAGCTTTAAATTAATTCTTAATAAGAATATTTTGGAATAGGGAAACACTTCTTTTCACAATTTGGCAGAGTATGTATTTATGTTCATGTATATTTGTGTGTCTGTGTGTGTATGAAATGAGGCTGTTGCTTGAATAGCCCAATTAAATGTTGGCATGCTTTATTTTACCTAGAAGAAAATTAGACCCCAGAAAGCAATATATGCATTATTGGCCTTTATGTATTTTAGAATTATTTTATAATAGCATGAAATTTTAAGTGTTGCGAAACTATCTGGCTACTATTAGGCTAATCCTGAAAGTATGCCACAGTGTTGTAATGCACTGTGATTGTCTCAATTTTCCTAAAATAATAGTTAAAAAAATTTTTTTCACTTTAAAGAATTCAGAGGTAAGTTAGTAAAGTTTGGTAACAAATTTTTCTCACATAATATTGTCTTTCACTCTCTCTGTTTTCACTTTTGAAATAGCCAAGATTCACACCTTAGAAAATGCTGCAAAGAGGCCATGTACAGAGCTATGTGATGAACAAGGAGAGACGCAGCAAAAGATGAAAGATGCACTGTCCAGATGGAGTTCTCTGTATCAAAACAACATGTTTTTAACATATGATTTTTCTGTTTGTTTGTGCCATAGGTGTTTGCTCTTGAGAGAAGACTTTTCTGTATGTAGATGCACAAGTGCCGTGTGTTACAGTTGTCTTTGGTGTTCAGTATAGTCACACACTGTGCAGGTGTGCAGCCCGGGAGCTGTGGGCTGTGCCATTCAACCCAGGGGTGTGGTAGAACGCACCATCCAGGTGTGTGTGAGTACAGTCTGATATTCGCACCCTGACAAAGTCGCCTGGTGATGCATGTCTCAGGACGTAGCCCCATTGCTAAGCGACATATGACTGACTGTGTTTTCTTATCACGTCAGTGTTGTGTTACCTGTGAGCGACATGTAAGCTCATCGCTGCTTTGGAATGGGTGCTGCTATTTCCCTGCTGCTAGGTAATTTAAAATAATGTGTTAATAGGAAGCACCTATGTTAGTATATTATGATGAAGACTATTTGATCATTTCAGTATAATTTTTTGTGTATTTTATTGTGTACATTTACAAACACCGTTCTGAGATGAGTTCCTGGGATTTGTGGACTGGTCAGTTCAGCCTCTGTTAAAAAAACTTGTCACATTTATTTATCCAGCTGCCGAATTGCTCAGATCAACTGCCAGAAAGCATGCAGTTTTGTGTGATTTGTGGCTGTGGATAGGGGCATAGATTTCCTCCCTCATTTAACAAGATTCACGGAGACCGCGCCACATGCCCCGCAGCCTGCTAGATACCAGGAACCACACTCGGAGCTGGGAAGCAGTGACTGTTCCGTGACTGCTGGGTGGCGGGAGCTGCAGGGGGCCCCCACTGTGTTTCCCTCTCACCTTCACTAATACCTGGAGCTGTCTTTATTATTACTCATCTCTTATTAGCGAGGACACTGGTCTTGGGAAGGTGCAGTGACTTGGTCAGGGCACTCAGCTAGTGGGCGGCGGTCCTGGGACTCAGCCTCTAAACCCAAGCTCCCACCTGCCCTGTGGACGACAAAGGCATGCACCCTCCTGCCAGCTGTGAGAATTGGCTTTGGTGTAAATTTTGATTTCCTCTTATGTGTGTGCAGAGATTCTGAGAAGGGACACATTGGAAGCTAAAAAAAAAAAAACACGTCAAAAACAGTTTAAAGAATTGCTCTGAGGGACAGGAAATCTGTCTCTCTCACCTTTCTCTGTCTTGGTGGATGACACAGACTTCCGTGTCCCCTCTCCCTGCACCTGGATCTGGAGGCCACAGGCCTGGGGCTCTGCCTCCTGTCTCCACTGAGCTGTCATGAAACCACAGTAGCCTCCTGTTTGAAATCTGAGATTGGCTTTTCACACGTGATCTTCAGTTTTCCAGATGGAAGAAAGAACACTAATGGCAAATCCAATGAAACCATCATGATTCTTTTGTCCATCTTTTATCTGCTCATCAGTTGTAAATTGTAATGAATTATTAGCTTGATTTTACTCAAGATTCTGTGGGTCATTTTCCTCTTTCTGTTGCCAGCTTAATCGATTGTCTGATTGTGGTAAATGAGCAAATCAACATCTCTCAGCCTCGTGGGCTTTTGTATAAATTGCGGACAGAGTGTTATGTTCCCAGTAGACGGGATTTGTACTGATTATGTTCGCAGATGTCATGCTAACACCTTGGCTACTTCAACGTTTCTGTAAAGGGTAAAATATCCACCCAAACCCAGCAAGGCTGAGTGCATTCTCGGGCGAGTGTTTCCTTGGGAAATGTAAGTAGCACAGTTTCATTCTGAATGACAACGTCCTTGATGTAGAATTACTGTTGCTTCACAAAAGGACCTCATTTACCTTTGTGCTGTTTTTGTTTATGGATCCCCTGGCCGATTCCGTTATTTCTGCAACAGATTTTGGTAAAACTGGCTGTTCTTATGTGCAGCATGACGCTGGATCTTCGCAGATGGGTCAGACTGGCTGCTTTGGGGCAGTGGGCTTTGTAGTGACACATTAAATAGTTACAGATACTTTAGGAGCAAAAGAGGAAATTCAGTGCTTAGTTTATAATAGCTGGGTGCTAGAGTTTGAGTCTTAACATTGCACTTAGGTGTGTGTTGGGGTCCCCAAGAGTACCCACAGTTCCGTGATTCACTGGGAGCACTCCCAGGGCTCGGCACAGCTGCAGGACAGCTGTGAGTTGTTACAGAGAAAGGACACGGAGCATGGTCATCAGAGGGAGAAGGTGGAGGAGGGAGGTCCAGGGAAACGAGATGGAAGCTTCCAGAGCTGCTCCCCACAGAGTCCCAGGAGGGGCTTGGTTCCGCCAATATCAAGCTGTGACCACGCATGTCGTCCAACAGGAAGCTTGTGAGAGACACGGTGCCCAGGGTTGTGCTGGGGTCTGCTCAGATAGACAGCCCTGCCAGCAGGAGAGCAGGTGTGTGGTATAAACATCATCTGCACAGATGGCTTAGGTACAGGATGCCCCTCATCAGTTAGGGAATGATGGGGATCCCCCACGACATCCAAGTTCTCAGATGAAGCCCAGGGCCAGCCTCACCCCTCATCAGTTAGGGAATGGTGGGACCCCCCACGACATCCAGGTTCTCAGATGTAGCCCAGGGCCAGCCTCGCAAGCAGCCGTTCTAGGGAGCAGTCTCAGGCCTGCAGCCACACCGCCCCATGCACAGGCTTAACTACTTTAAATCACTGGAGGATGTGTTTGTCATTTAATTTAATAAGAATTCAGTATTCATGCCCTGATTGCTAGGGACTGAACCAGGGCATTATGGAAACAAGGCAGTTTTCTCTTTATGTTGATTCTCTCTGTGGTGGGCTGAAGGTTTGTCCCCCAGATTCATACCCTAACCCCCAATGTGATGGTGTTAGGAGGAGAGACCACTGGGAGGTCATGAAGTCATGAGGGTGGGGCCGCCACAGGTGGGATAAGTGCCTTTTTAAAAGGGACCTGAGAGAGCTCCCTGCACCTCCTAACTAGCAAGGACACAGTGAGAAGGCGCTGTCTCTGGACCAGGAAAGAGGCCCTCGGCAGAGAGTGGAATCCGCTGTGCCTGGATGGTGGACTTCCAGCCTCCAGAACCGTGGGAGATGAATTCCCGTTTCTTGTATGTCACCCGGTCTATGATACCTTGTTCTAGCAGCCACATAGACTAAGACCCTGTAGGAGGACTGCACAGCAGAGGGGACTTGGGCTCACCACCATGAGGGGGACAGCGCTTTGCGGGGTTAGTGGGGCTTGTGTAGGGGACCTTAGAGCAAGGCCCAGCAAGGAGGAGCTGCTGAGTGGGGGCCTTCAGTGGGTATCCTTATCCTTTTATTCAGGAGGCAAAAAGGACAGAGTGGGCTCTGTCTTGGTCCATTTGTGTGGCTATAACACAATACCTGAGACCCTCACAGCCTGGAGGCTGCAGTCTGAGGCCAGGAGGCTGTGTCTGGTGAGGGCCTTGCTGTATTGTCCTGTAGCAGAAGGGGGAGGTGGGTGAGAGTGAGAGAGTGGGTGAGAGAGGGCCGGACTGACATGTGTGTTCATGTGTGCATGTGTCTGCATATGTTTGTGTATTCATGTTGTATGTGCATGCATGTGTGTGCATATTGTATGTGCATGCATGTGTGTGCATGTTCATGCATGTATGTGTCTTTTTGTGTGTGCATGTGTCTGTGTGTGTTCACATGTGTGTGCATATGTGCTTTCATGCAGGGGTGAGGGGACATGGAGGGCCAGGGCTGTCTGCAGTCTGCAATGGCAGGTTGGATTCAGGTGTTGTAGGGCCTGCCTCAGTGGTAGGAATGTGGTTCTGGAAATACTGAGCTTCAGGATGAGGTCCCTGAGATGCGATGAAGCTCTGGAGAAAAGCTTCCCACGTGGGAAATGCTCCCACAGGTGTCAGGAAACAGTGAGTGAGGAACGGCATGCCCGGATTTTCTTTGTGGAAAGATGGTGCTGGCAGCAACCGAGGAGTGGTTTGGGCAAAGTGCAGGTTAAAAAAGAAAGAGGTCAAAACAGAGGTCTGGCAGTCAGAGGTCCGGCAGTAGTGGGTCCGGGAGGGAGTGATGGTAGGCGCTTGCTGAGTGGTGGGGAGGAGGCGGGAGCAGGTCCTTGAGTCTGGGATGTGCGATTGGGTTGCTGTGTGCAGCATCTTCGTGTGAGTGGCAGTTGAAACCGTGGGCACGAAGATTTTTAGGAGAAGACACCTGCAGGCATTTATGTGGGATCATTGACTCCAGCTATGTTATGCTTTTCATTTCCTTTCTCTTTTTTCAGAACCGTGTATTCCCATGGACACTTTCAGCATGAATGCCTCTGTTTCCTATTAATTCATGTGCTCCCGGCGGGTGTGTACGGTCAGGAGCGTTCTCTGTGCTCCCCACTCAACACTGGGACCAAAGCTGAGTGTGAGCTGCAGGAATGTTTGCTGAATGAATGAATGAGTGACTAAAGAGGAGTGACCAGAGAGGCAGGAGAATCAGGAGGCTGGCATATTGAGGGTGCCAAGAGAAAACAATTTCAAGAAGGAGGGTGTTTAACAGCACCACGTGTCACACAGACGCATCAGGAGGAGTGAGAGGGGGGATGGGTCTGTAAAACTGGTGCTGTAAGTTCCTACATAAGCTTCAGGTGCCTGAGAGTGAAGCCAGGTTGTATTTGGTTGGGGAAAGAATGGAAGTGCAGGAAGTGGGGTCATCGGTTACTGATTTTTGAGGCCCTACAAAACAGGTTGAAGCTTTACTCTAGCTATGCAAGGCTGGTTCAATATTCAAAAATCAGTTGATGTAACAATCGCATCAGCAGGCTAAAGAAGAGAAGTCCCGTGGTCATATTCATAGATGCAGAAAAGGCATTTGAAAAAATCCAATCCCATTAATGATAAAAACTTTCAGTGAGCTAGGGATGGGGGAGAACTTCCTGAAATCAATAAAGAAAATCTAACCACCCCCCAACAGCTAAGTTCTTACTAAATGATGAGAAATTTGGAGCATCCCGCAGAGATCAGAAATGAGGAAGCGTAGCCTCTCACCCCTCCTTTTCAACATCATACTGGAAGTTCCAGCTAATGCAATAAGACAAGAAAAGGAAATAAAAGATATGCATATTGGGATATAATAAATAAAAATGCATTTGTCAACAGATGACATGATTATTTATGTAGAAGATCCCAAAGAAGAATCAGTGGAAAAATCTTCTTCTTCTTCTTCTTTTTTTTTTTTTTTTGAGATGGAGTTTCGCTCTTGTTGCCCAGACTAGAGTGCAATGGTGCGATCTCAGCTCGCTACAACCTTCGCCTCCCGGGTTCAAGCAATTCTCCTGCCTCAGCCTCTTGAGTAGCTGGGATTACAGGCACACACCACCACACCTGGATAATTTTGTATTTTTGGTAGAGATGGGATTTCTCCGTGTTGGTCAGGCTGATCTCAAACTGCTGACCTGAGGTGATCTGCCCACCTCGGCCTCCCATAGTGCTGGGATTACAGGCATGAGCCATGGTACCCAGCAGTGGAAAAATCTTCTGAAACTAATAGACAGTTTTAGCAGGGTTTTAGAATACAGGGTTAATATGCAAAGGTCAGTTACTTCATTTTATACCAGCAGTGAATGAGTAGAATTTGAGATTGAAAACACAGAACCATTTACATTAGTACCAAAAAAATGTAAAATGCTTAAGTAAAAGTTGAACAAAATAGCATAAGATCTATATGAGGAAAACTACAAAACTCTGTTGAAAGAAATGAAAGGAGATCTAAGTAATGGGGAGGCACCCCATATCCCTGGACAGGAAGATCCGTGCTGTTGAGATATCCATTCTTCTTAACGTGTTCTATACATTCAGTGCAGTCCCCATCAGGATCCCAGCATGTTATTTTGTGGATATCAACAAATTGATCCTAAAGGTTACGTGAAGAGGCAGAAGACCCAGACAAGTCAACACAGTATTTAAGGAGAACAAAGTCACAGAACTGACAGTTGATCTCAAGACTTACTGGAAAGCTACAGTAATCAAGACAGTGTGGCACTGGTAAACAAATAGACAAATAGATCAATGGAACAGAACAGAGGGTCCAGAGACAGACCCACGTAAATACAGCCAGCTGATCTTTGATGAAGGAGGAAAGGCCATTCAATGGAGAGAGGATGCTCTTATCAACAGATGGTGTGGAGCAATGGGACCTCCATGTGCAACAAAATGAACCCAGAACCAGAACTTACACCCTTTACAAAATTAACACAAAATGCAAAACTATAAAAGTCCTAGGAGACAATGTGGGAGAACCCTGGGTAAGCTTTGATTTGGTGACTTTTTAGATATAACACCAAATGCATGATGCATGAGAAAAATTGAAAATTGGACTTCATTAAAATGAACAGCTTCTGCTCTGCAAAGACACTCTTCGGAGGATGGAACAGCAAAGTCCAGACCGGGAGAAAATGTTTGCAAAACACACACCTGATGGAGGACGAGCATGCAAAATATACAAATAATTTTCAAATTTCAACGGTGAGAAGACAACCTGATTTTTAAAATGTGTAAAAGATCTTAACAGACACCATCAAAAAAGATACACAGATGACAAGCCACTGAAAAGATGCTCCATGTCATGTGTCATCAGGGAAATGAAAAATAAAACAGCAAGGAGACAGTGCCACACCCCTGCTGGAATGGCCAAGATCCAGACACTGGCAACACCATCAAGTGCTGGTGAGGTTGTGGAGCAACAGGAACTCTCATCCTCACTGTGGGGAGTGCAAAATGGTGCAGCCACACTGAAGACCGCTAGGTGGTTCCTTACAACACTGCACATTTGCCATGCCGTCCAGCAGTCAGGCTCCTAGGTGTTCACCCAGATACTTGAAAACTTCTGTTCACACAAAAACTTGCACATGATTTTTTTTTTTTTTGAGACGGAGTCTCGCTCTTGTTGCCCAGGCTGGAGTGCAGTGGTGTGATCTCGGCTCACTGCAGCCTCTGTCTTCTGGGTTCAAGTGATTCTTGGGCCCAGCCTCCTGAGTAGCTGGGGTTACAGGCATACGCCACCATGCCCGGCTAATTTTGTATTAGGGTTTCACCGTGTTGGCCAGGCTGGTCTTGAACTCCTCACCTCAGATGATCCACCCGCCTTGGCCCTCCAGAGTGTTGGGATTACAGGCGTGAGCCACCGCACCCAGTGCACATGAATGTTTATAGCAGCTTGGAAACAACCAACGTGCCTTTAAAAGATGAATGAATAACCAAACTGGCCTATCTGGACAAGAAGTGCTGAGAAGGAATGATCTACCAGGCTGTGAAAGGACGTGGAGCAACAGTAAATGCACGTGACTACGTGAAAGAAGCCTGTCGCAAAAGGCTACGCAATGTAGGATTCCGACTCCATGGCATTCTGGAAAAGACAGAACTGTGCAGACAGGAAAGGTTCAGTGGCTGCCATGGGCTGTGGGGAGGGAGGGGTGAATGGGCGGAGCCCAGAGGAATTTTATGACAGGGAAGCGCCTCTGTGTGATGCTGTCATCATGGGCACATGTGTGGTGCTGTCGCCGTGGGCACGTGTGATGCTGTCACCGTGGGGACATGTGTGATGCTGTCACCGTGGGGACATGTGTGACACTGTCACCGTGGGCACATGTGTGATGCTGTCACCGTGGGCACATGTGTGATGCTGTCACCGTGGGCACGTGAGATGCTGTCACCGTGGGGACATGTGTGATGCTGTCATCGTGGGGACATGTGTGATGCTGTCACCGTGGGCACATGTATGATGCTGTCACCGTGGGCACATGTGTGATGCTGTCACCGTGGGCATATGTGAGATGCTGTCATTGTGGGCACATGCCACCGTGCATTTCTCCAAACCCACAGAATGGACAACACCAAGAGTAGCCCTCGTGTAATCAGTGGACTTAATAATTATCAATATTCGCTCCTTACAGCAAATGTTTCACACTAACATAAGCTGTTAATGGTGGGGAAACTGGGGTGGGGAGGAGGGGTTATATGTGAACTCTGTGAACTTTGTGCTCAACTTTTCTGTAAGCCTATAAAAAATAGTATTTTAATTAAAAAATACATCGACAGTCTTATTTTATTGTCACTAAAAACCTGAGAGGTAGACCAGCCCCACCTTAGTCTTCTTTTTTTTTTTTTCGAGATGGAGTCTCGCTCTATTGCCCAGGCTGGAGTGCAGTGGCGCAATCTCAGCTCACTGCAACCTCCACCTCCTGGGTTCAAGTGATTCTCCTGCCTCAGCCTCCCAAGTAGCTGGGATCACAGGCGCACGCCACGAAGGCTGGCTAATTTTTGTGCTTTTAATATAGGCAGGGTTTCACCATGTTGGCCAGGCTGGTCTCAAACTCCTGACTGCAGCTGATCCATCTGCCTTGGCCTCCCAAAGGGCTGGGATTACAGGTGTGAGCCAGCACACCTGGCCCTGTCTTAGTCTTCTAATTGGAGTTTAGGTGACTGGAGTTTAGGGAAGAGAGGGTGCCTTGCCTGAGAGCTGGTTAGCGGCACGTTTGAGCTGATCTCCATTCTTCTAACTCTGTGGCTTAGTTTATTTCTACAACACAGGGACTGAATGGCCCATCGCCCCCTGCCCAAACCTGCTGGGGGAGGCTGGCTAGCTGGACGTTAGAATCTGGGGATGAAGTCACCTGTCTCAGCACCAGGCCTCTGGCTGCCTTCGGTGAGGAGCCAGGTCAACAAAGCAGAATGAGAAATTCTTAGAATTCTGGATTTGCTGCATTCACTCTGGCAGGTGATTTTTCTCCAGGGCCTTGGTTATTCAAGTAGCAGGAGTGAAGGGGTTAACTGGCAACCCTAATTAGAGTGAGGTGCGGTATAGGGGCCACCTCACAGGCAGCCGAGATGGAAGACGTGGCTGGGTTTATAAACGCACACGAGACACGTGGGCTTATGTGGGCTTCCCGTAAGATTTCCAGTATTGAGGTGTTGCTGTTGCTGTTGTTTGTTTGTTTGTTTTTGGAGCTTATTAGTGTTAATGGTGGTAAAAAGTAGATTAAAGTTACTGCTAGTTAAGATGATTTCTTTAAATACTAAATTTGGTTTTAGGTTTAGATTGTTGTTTCCAAATTAAAGAAATAAGAAGGATAAATATTTCTGATTTTTGGCCTTTTTGGTTTTTGCTGTAGATGCCGTCATGGCTCCAGGAGCTTTCCGTACTTCTTGTGGTAGCCTTACAGACGGCCTTTCAGGTGGCCTTCGTTATGTAAATTTTCAAACCCACAGCTTAGAAATTAGAATGGGGTTTTCGGATGACACCCCCCATTTTGCAGAAAAATCTCTTTTGTGACCAACTACTGGCTGCCGCTGCCAGCTCTGCTGACACCAGCGAATAGCAGAGCTTCTGACCTGTTTGCTGCGGCTGAGAAATGAAAACAGCCCTGGGCTCCAGAAACACTTTCAAGGCTCTCCATTATTCATCGCCTTGGCTTTTCTGTCCCAATGGAATGAATTTCATTGTCATGGACCAAATGACTTCACTGGGGCCGTAGAGAATGGGAAGGGTGGACGCCTCCCGGCAAACCGTCTGCGTTTGCATAACACTCATGGCAGTGACTCAGTGGTTACTGTGGGGACTGACAGAGTCTTCCTTTTCCAATCCCTAACCTGTCATCCTGGACTTAAACCATTTTCAACTTTTATTTATTGGCAAAAAATGTAAAGATGATAAATGTTCTTTCATTCACTTTTTCATTTGTTCCACAAATACATAATCATGTGCATGTGGCAGGCATGCTTCTTGGTGATGGAGACACGGCAGGTAGCGTGTGCACCCTGTGTGGCGGGGAGTCAGTGAGAAAGACGGAGAAGAAGCAGACAAATCATGCCGTAATATCACACCAAATCATGACGCCTATGAAGAAATGGTAAAGTAGGACTAGGGTGGAGGAGCAATGGGCATTCTCTCGGGTAGGAAGGCTGCTCGTGACCTGAAGGTGAGAGCCGTGCCTGTCCCCTGCTGGACAAATATTCCATACATGGGGGCCACACTTGCAAAGGCCCTGAGGTTGATGTGTTTATAAGTGGCCAGAGAACAGCGGGAGCAGAGGGGACAGGAGGAGAGGGAGTGGGGCAGTGAGGTGGGAGGCAGCCAGGACCGGGTGGTGCAGGGCTCAAACCAGGAAAATGAATGATTGTGTGTGTTCTGAACATGCACAGACTTCTTTTGGACATTGTTCCCTATACGATACAGTGTAACAACTATTGACATAGCATTTACAATGTCCTAGCTATCACGGGAGCTAGGAGCTGCGTATCTGGGAGCTGCATAGGTTAGGTACAGACACTGCCCCTTTTTATATAAGGGACTTGAGCATTTGTGGAGTTTGGTGTCTGCACGGGGTCCTGGAACCCTTCCTCACACATACCGGGGATGACTGTACTTCTCCTCATGCTCGCAGTAGAAGAAGTTTGAAGCCCCTAGCACGGAATCTGCTCTGGCCATTTAACAGAAACCAAGAGACCAAACATTTCATGGATCCGTACCTCCTGTCGTATTTCTTACTGCTTAGTAGGGTCTTGTCGAATGATAGAATAAATTAATAAATAGAGTCAGGTAGTTTATCCGCTTTTATTTTAACAGCGCTTTTGAAAAGTTTTTACCTTTAATGTGAAATCAAATATGGAATTCCAAACAACCCAGGAATAATTCAGGAAATGACGAGAAACATATTTGACAGTGTTAGCTATGGCGGTTGCAAACCTGGCGAGGCCTCCGTTCCTACTCAAGGGACAGCAGCATTGACGCGCAGCTTGTCCCATTTTGCAAGCAGGACACACCTAACCTCCCAGTGGAAATGTGTTTGCTGGTGGGTGCTCTGCTGTTTTTGCCAAGGCTTTATTCTTTGTTGATGATTCACATGTTGTTTTATCCTTTAGGTAATATTGTAGGGCTCAGTATAAGTAAATGCAAATTGTCCTCTGAAATCATTAGGAAATTATTTTAAAAGGCACTTATGCATAAATTCTCATCCCACCAACTGTTTAGACTAAATTTCTTTTGAAAGAAATTCCAACCTGCTGCATCAGTGTTTCTAACACAGTTTTCTGTAATTCTCCTGAACCGTATGTAGAAACAGTCATTTCTTGGTTTCATGAGTTTATGGTGGGGTCTCTTTTGTGGAGTGAGCACCGTGTCATGGCCAGGAGAAGACTCCGGGCCTCGTCCAGAACAAAAATAATCCACGGGCTGAGTCCCACCCAGATTCCCACGTGTCCTGTGGTGGACGGGATCCTTTTCTCAGGTGTCTTGGAGCGAGTCCTGGACAGTCAGGAGGATTGGACTCCAGTTTTTTTTTTTTTTTTTTTTTTTTGATACGTAGTCTCGCTCTGTCGCCCAGGCTGGAGTGCAGTGGCATAATCTCAGCTCACTGCGGCCTCCGCCTTCCGGGTTCATGCCATTCTCCTGCCTCAGCCTCCCGAGTAGCTGAGACTACAGGCATCCACCACCTCGCCTGGCTAATTTTTTGTATATTTACTAGAGACGGGATTTTGCCATGTTGGCTAGGCTGGTCTCGATCTCCTGACCTCGTGATCTGCCTGCCTTGGCCTCCCAAAGTGCTGGGATTATAGGGGTGAGCTGCCTCGCCTGGCCAGACTCCAGTTTTATTCCTGGAAATAACTGTGTGATCCTGGGAAAACCTCTTGACTCCACCATAGCCTCAGTTTTCTCACCTGTGAAATCAGCAAGTGAGAACAGATCTTGTCCACCGTTACTTGGAACCTCAGGTGTTTTGAGTCCAGTTGGACGTGGTTGAACTTGAAGCCTCAGCTTTCAAATGGCTTCCCCAGGGCCCCAAAGTCTGGTGTTGACTGAGGATGCACTGCTGACATGGGACTGTGGGAGGTCTCTGATCATGATGTTGTTTTATATGTTACTTATTAACATACATAATTGATCCACAAAATCAGGAAAATAAATCATAGTACTTTTCCACTGCCACAGAGAATATGGGTTATTTGAATATCTGAGTCAGTTTGTGTCTCTCTCCAGAAATACAGATATGAATATGGCAGTGAAATGGATTTCAGGGACACGCTGTGAAATCTTGTACTTTGCTATTTGTGAATTGTCTATGCATGCACGATTCCGTTGGAAGGTGTGAATCCTGTGAGGTTTCTTTGGTGCGTATTATTCCTGTTGCTCACGGCCAAGGAGGTTCAGAGACACAGTGGTTAAGGGACCAGCCTATTTTGTGGAAGGGGCAGTGGCAGGATTGGACTGGAAATTGGGGTCTGGACATGCTCTGCACCAGGGTTATCTAAGGATGTGCTTTGATACCAATGACATGGATTTCCTTGTAAGTAAACCCTCAAGTCATTGATGGAGTGCTAGATTGCATCACACAACAAATATTGATGACATCCCAAATATTTAAGGTTAGCTGTCCTTAGACTCACTGTGAAGAATAATTTCTCCATTCTCATTTCTGTGTAAACAGACACAGCACCTTGTTGTGTTTCGGCATTCCACTGGTGCGCACACCACTTGGAATTAAAATTTCAGGATGCTGGATATTAACCGCTGTCAGATGCATGCTTTGCTAGTATTTTCTCCCATCTGTGGGTTGTCTCTTCACTCTGTTGATTGTTTCCTTTGCTGTGCAGAAGCTGCAGTTTGATAGAATCCTCAGCACCACGGATCATCGGGGAGATACAAATCAAAACCACAATGAGCTGTCCCCTGGCCCCTGTTCGACTGGCTTTCACCAAAAAGACAAAGACAGCAGATGCCAGTGCGGATGTGGAGGGAGGGGAACTCTTACACGCTGTTGATGGAAATGTAAATTAGTACAGCCGCTATGGAAAACAGTGTGGAGGTTTCTCAAAATGCTGTGATCCAGCAATCCCACTACTGGCTACAACCCCAAGGAAATGAGGTTGGTGTGTGGAAGAGAATCGGCCCCCAGGTCCGTTGCGGCACCATTCCCCACAGCCCAGAAACGGAATCAGCCTGCGTGTCCATCAACAGGTGAATGGATAAAGAAAATATGGTACACACTGGATATGACTCAGCCATCAAAAGGATGAAATCCTGTCATTTGCGGCAATGTGGATAAACCCAGAGGACGCTTTGCTAAGTGAAGTGAGCCAGGCAGAGAAAGGCAAACACCGCATAATCCCACTCGTGCAGAATCTCAGCGGATCTCACAGGAGCTGGGCGTAGAATGATGGTTACTGGGGACTAGGGGAGGTGGGAGGACAAGGATGCAGGAAATGAGTTAGCAGGTGCAGAGACTTGGGTAGGGGGAAGAAGCTCTTGTGTGCTGCTGTGCAGAAGGGTGACTACAGGTGAGAATATCGTATGGTATGTTCCAAAATAGAAGAAAAGATTTGGAATGTTCTCAACATAAAGAAACGATGAAAGCAGGAGATGATGGAAACACTACACACCCTAATTTGACCATTGCACAAAGTCTCTGTGGATTGGAACATCTCACTGTGCCCCATGAATAAGTACAACTATTGTGAGTCAACTAGAAAATTTTAGAAACCTCACTATTCTGGGACATCTTTTGGCCAGAAAAATATATAAGGCCAATCTCTGCAGTGGTTTTGGGAGAGACTTGGATCATCAAGCTACTTCCACATGATACGATATTTTAATTCACTTCCGCTCAAATGACTGGGAGTGAGGAGCTACAAGCATAGGATTCAAGGATGACAGTCACCGGTGCACTTTCAGTAAACCTTTTGCCGTTGCACAATGCTGAGTGTTCTCTGTTTCAGAAGCAGGTGCACCTGTCGATGGGAGGCCCATGGGAGCTGCCAGGGTCCTGCGTTAACGCTGAGAATTTGTTTTTAAAAAGGGATGGCTGAAAATATTAAAATATAAAATATTAATATTTATATTGGTCAGTGTTCCCGTCATTGATAATTATAAGACAAATTATACACCTCCCTCTTTAAATATCATTTGGAAATGATATTGTTTTCAGTCTCAGCTATGCGGTCTCATGGCTGCTGTCCCTGTAGGACCCCCAGGGAACAAGGGGGCCCCTTCCAGATCTCCACAGGCTCACCTGGCCCACCAGGACGACGGGTGCCCTCGCTGGACACGCTGTCTGCAACATCTTGGCTCCAGCAAGATTGATGTATGGAAATTTCCTTTAAGGGATCTTCTAGCTGTTTCTGTTAAATTCCAGTTAATACCAAATGACAGAGAGGAGAGTTATTGCTACTAAACGCTGAGCTCATGCCACAGGCTCATGCTTTTATATTAGCTTCTGGCGGAGAAGATGGGTTTTAAGATTGTGCTCTAGAGTTAGACTTTCTGGGATGTGTCTTGATTTGCGGCATCAGGTCTACTTGCAGCCTCCTTTCAAGCCTCGTGCTGTTCTCAGTGTTGATCAGATTCTGTGATGTTCCCCGGGGGTGAGTTTACTTTGTGAGCCATTGTGTGACTTCCAAAATCTATAATTCTCCATCTGCCTTCTCATCCTTTTCATTCCAAATTGCTCACCTCTCTCCGGCATATGCACTTCCGTGGCATTTACTGTTAGGAAAGATAAGGTTTATAGCTAAATCCGGTTTTAAGGTTGTGGGAATGGCCACTCGCCCTCACAACGTGCTCTTCTTTTTATAAGGCCGCTGTGAGCTGCGTGGATGTCTGCCATGGAGCCCTTTTCCCTCCTGGCAGGGATGGACCTTCGTGGACATTCCAGCTCATTGGATGGGTCTGCCCAGCTACAGGGTCCTGAGCTTGCCCTCTCAGAGAGAGGTGTGGTCTGCGGCTCACAGCAGGGCAGTAGGGAACAGCTGCTGAATGCATTCACTTGAAATAAGAACATCTTTTTCTGGCCCTCCCTGTTCAGCCTACATTCAAAACCGGGCAAGGGGAGTGCTTAGTTGGGTATGGTATTCTAATCCAGTTACTTTTATGGGTCTCTTTTTAAATTTTTTATGGGGAAGAAACTGTGTGTTCTTGGGACAGGATGGTGTTTCGGAGCCATGGTGCTTATTGGTTTATCTCAGGCACGGTGGCGGGCAGAGTCCTCTGCTCTGTGTGTCCTGCAGCACGGTTGGCCGGGGCCCTCGATGCCTCTCACACACCCTCGGCACCCTGACACCTCGCGCCTGGCCAGGCTTCTTACCCCAGGCCTGTCCAGATCTTCCGGGGCCGTGCTGGTATCTCTCATGGACTCTCTTCTACAAGGGGCCCTGATTCCCCCTTCCGGTGTCTTGTCCAGGAAACGTGCGTGGGGCACCTTCTCTGTGTTGGAAGTCAGCGCCAGGCGGGCGCAGGTGACCAGACCAGGAGAGCCCAGGGCCTGGGAACCCTGTCTCTGGGTCCAGGGCAGCATCTCCTCAGGCCTGTCTTCCAGTGCTTTCATTTCAGTTCCCGTCTGCATAGGGTAGCTGATCAGTCCCCACCTTCTGGTAAACTCACTTCTTGAGGGCCTGGCCTGTCAGTTGATTCTGAAAAGAAGGGTCTGGAGGACCAGAGTGCTGGGGGTCGTGTCTCTGTGGGTCTGGAGAGTTGGCCTTGGTCCATGTGGCCATCGGGAAGCGCTTGCTGCCAGCTGTGACGGCTCCTGGGAGCTGTGCAGCTTCTGGCCACCACGCCAGGGCCTTCTAAATACTTTCCCAGACGTTGTGTGCTGTGAGCATCAAAATAATAAATATTCCTTTCTAGAATCGACTGTTTCTCCCTTTCTATGACTCAGACTGGGATTTGCCATTCATTCCAGGTCCCCTGGGCCTTTCCCGCTCCCTGTGACTTGTTGGGAGAAGCTGCTCAGAGCCGGTGTTCTCCTGTCGCCCCAACATGCCACATTCCCAGGGAAGCCACGTTCCCAGGGTCTGGAGATGGTGTCTTCATTCCTTACAGGCTCACTGCCTTGTGCTGGGGTTTGTTCTCTCTCCAAATCGAGGGCCTCTCTCCTTCCCCATGAGTCAGACATCCAGGTTTCCGCCGTTCTGTGCTGTTCACCTGTCAGCTGTCTAACCCGGTACCACTGATTCGTGTGCCGCCTACCGGCCCTCACCGTGGGCAAAGTGACCACAGAATTCTCAGTTCAGACACGGAGTTCGTAAATTAATGTTATCTTTGTTGATCGGGGATCTATTTGCTTTATGCAAGAAAAATGCTGAGTTTTCTTTGGGTCTTTCCTGGATGCAACCAGCTCTTTGCTTTTTCCAGCTTTATGTTGGAATATGTTGAACTCAAGTATGTATAATTATTCCAACTTCGTACCCTCCTTGTTTTAATTAGCAAAAATAAACCCTTTAAGCTGTGATTATCCGAATTTGCTGGAGTCAGTAGGAAGCCTGGTTGGAGGAGGAGACAGAAGGTCCTTCAGAGGGTTCTAAAAGGCGCTAATCCTTGAGGTGTTACCTTCTTTTGATACCCAAACTAGTTGAGAACAAAAGGGGAACAGTGTTGTGATTATGTCATTACGTGGCTTTCTCTATGCTTCATTCAGGCTGGACCTGGTGGTAGCACACACTAGGGACACGCACACATCTCACAAGGCTGTGGATCTGGGATTACTGATGATGAATAAGTCACTGACACTGGCTCGGGTGTAGCCTCATGATTTAATGTGAGACATTGCTGTCACCTGGTCACGTGTGCTTTCTGCTGTGGTAGTGGATGCAGGTTTCTCAGTGCGTAATTCCTGTTCATATTGGTTTCTTATAGGGGAAGTGAAGCTTTGAATGATTCTGTTTTGAATAAACCTCAAAATTATGAGATGTGAGCTGAGCATTATTTAAGCGGTGTGTTTAGCTTTCCACTTAATGCATTTATGACAAACATATTTGCTCAACTTTCTTTTGGCAGTTGTGCCAATTTTATACTCATTATGAAAAGATTTGTTAACCTCTGAGGTGATAGTTTAATATTTTTGTATTATTAAAAAATTCAGCAATGGCTTCATCCATCATGCATCCATTGCTTAAAATGTATGATACTTACAAATTATTCGTAGGTGTCAGTTTTCAAAATGGTTATATACTTTAAGCTAATTAAAAATGATGTTGCATTTTTTCTTTATTATTTATATTTAAGGAGTCTAATTAACCCTATGGATACAGTTAGTAAAGGGCTTATGAGAGGAAGAAGATTGTTTTTTATTCTGAGCACTTATTTTTTTCTGTCCTGTGGGGTCACATGTTCTGGAATAGCTGTGGCTCTTGTGTGTCAGCAGCTGTGGAGGTGTGTCTCGTTGTTAGCGTTGCTGTTGATCCTGTTCTTGTATCCACATGTGGATGCATGTACTTACAAGATCACCTAGCACCTGTTCCTCCAGAAGAGGTTTATCTACAGAAAAATGAGCCATCTTTGTCATCTTACAAGACACTCACAGAAACATCTCTCTGTGAGAAGTTCCCTGGTTGGCACACGGTGAGCCGTGCACCGTTTCACAGCCCCACAGCCACACTGCTCAGAGTCAGTCTCAAGTGACCGGAGACGGTGATGTGTCACTAATCCAGAAAAAGAGTCCATCATCTCTGAGATGATCTAAAGAAGAGCTGCAGGTGGACGTTAGTGTCCGCCTCGCTGGAGCATTCATGTGCTCTTCCAAGGGTGCGCGACACCTTGAAGAAGGTGCTGGTGTGGGCTTTGGTGTGTCTGAGGCGTGTGCAGCCCTGTCTGTCACCTTGGAGTCCTGTCGCACAAACAGTGTTCCCTCTTCAGGTGGATCACGTGTTCATCTGAGGCCACCGCACCTCCGGGCCTAGAGAGCGCGGTCACTGCAGGCTGGACGCGTCAGGCAGCCCAGAGTGAGGGTGAAGTGGGGGCCGCGCAGGTTCCAGTCATTGTGTCTCCTGGTGTTTTGGGTTCTCCACAATGAAGTGAATATGTGACAATTTAAAAACTGAAATTGCTGTCTCAGAAAAGCTTTGATTACCGTTTGGTCTAACTTTGATCCACAGAAAAGGATGCCGGGTTTCTCCACAGGCGTCCTGAGTACCAAGTCAGAAAGCAAGTTTCTGGGCCGGCTGCCCTGGGCCCTCCCTTCCCTCCTCCCCTCCTCGAGACCCTGCTTCACCCCTCTCTTCTTCCCCTTTATTTACATATACAGCTTAGTGTAATTTTGAGTCAGTTCATTTGTTTTCCCTGTGGTTACCAACCAGCCACCCCTAAACGGTTCCTCGGTGGCTGGAAGTCACAGTGTGGATCTTCTGTTACTGTTAAGCTGTTTTCGCGTCCTTCTTGCACCACATTTGATGAAGTGAGTTGAAGGTACTTGTTTCCATTACAAGAGTCACGCCCTCCCTGTCAGATCCTGAATCCGAGATTTATTTGCAGTTTTGTTTCTCTAGCTGAAAGAATGCTGCGTGTTTTCTCTTTCAGCAAAAGAAAATTTGGTTTACGTTTGTACGCTGAGGGCTCAAATATACAGTAATTAAAATAGACATTTCTTTATTTTGCTCCGTGGAAAGTGATAGCATGTCACAATTAATCACTTTAAAAGCTCTCAAACATGGGCTTTTTAATAACTCCAAGACCTCCCTGTCTTTTCCAAGGCTGGCGGCTGGATAAAGGTGAATTTAATCAACATAAGAAAAATAAAAGACTCCTTGGTCTTAATGAATATGCGCATGTTTTGAACTGTAGTTGGAACATTCAGGGATCAGGAAGTGCTTGGGAGAGAACCCGTGATATTTTGGCAAACCTGTTTCCCCAAATCTGGGTCACAGAAGCTGGATGTGGTGGTTTATGGTGACGAGTGGGCGGGCCTGATGGGCACCCCGGCAGCAGGACACGTTCTGAACAGCAGGACTCTGCTCAGGAAAGGACACATTCTGAGCAGCGGGACTCTGCTCCGGAAAGAGGACTAATCAGGGAGTACAGAATGAGGTTATTGGTGGTTTCTTCAGGAGAGCAGGGCCATTTAGAAACTGGCTGAGAAAGATACCATGCCTAATTTACAAAAAAAAAAAAAAAATGATTTGAGACTTAAAGTCAAATTCTGGGTCGTCTTTTCATTTCTTATTGTACATTTAACCATTTTGTATCTACAAAACTATTGCTTTCTTAAGATTTTCTCTCTGGCTTCTGTAATAGTCCATTATCTTGATTTTATTCTATGGCTATGTCTTTCCTCCAAAATGTGGATATTTTCCAAAGTTTTCTCGCCGATATTTGTCCTGACAGGATCCCTGAGCTGTCATCACTTAACAACTGCGGTTATTACAATCATGCAGATGATGCTTATAAACCTCTGTCTTCCATGCTGACCTCTCTTCCAGTACTGGACATCTTCACCGAGAGGTACTGACAGCTCTTAAAACCGGCATTCATGTTCCCTCCCAGGACCCTAAACACGCAGCTGCCCTTGAAGACTCACTGCTTATGTTAGTGGGTCTGTCTCCTTGGCACCCCGGCTTGAAAACCTGGAGAATTCAAATTTCCTGCACTTTCTCACCCCTTTGCCGTCTGTCTCCTCTCACTTCCTGCTCTGTTTCCTCTCACTTCCTGCTGTTTCCTCTCACTTCCTGCTCTGGTTCCTCTCACTTCCTGCTCTGGTTCCTGGACTGCTTAGGCACAACACAGCCTCATTCTTTTAGTTTTCCTTCCTGTGGCCATGGCCCTAATCCAGACTATTATCCAGCTTTTGGATCTGCCGCTTCTTGGTGAGAGATTTCCAGAAACCTCCTCAGCACCCCAGCACATTCCCTGAGCCCCTGGAGTGGGCTGTGGGTCTCCACATGTCTTCGTGCCCTGGTGACATCCATGAATGAGGGAGTGGAGGGCTGCCGGGCCGGGCCTGGAGTCTTGGCTCTCTTTCCCTCACCGCTGATAAGGACAGAACCTGGGAATCTGAGAATCACGTCTTGGGGGCTCAGCAGGTCTCTGTGACCATCCTGTGGTCATTCCCCCAATTCCAAAATGCGTAACTGTGGTAGACGTATCTGGCACCTGAGCTCAACATTTTCCTTCCCCTGGTTCTTCAGAATAAATAAAAGGGACTCAATGGTCCCCTTAACCTTCCCTGAGATGTTCTATGGCAGTGTGCACTGTTTGACATCAGTCAGAGCCTGACCACCTCTGGGCACCAGTGTGCAGGTGTCTGCCTGTGAGGATTTATGCCACCGTTGGGTGCCGTGCCCTGCCCAGCCTGCACCCCTTCCCACAGAGAAGGCCGGTTGCAGGCCCGGTCCAGGGTCCCCCGTGCATTTCTTCAGATGGCCATCCAGTGTCCACACCTGAATTAATTGGCTGCACTATCTTCTGTCCAAACTGTTAGTTGAGTTTTGGATGGAACCTTTATCACCTGCTACATTTCCATTTGCACTTTGGTTTACTTTTGTATTTTGCTGATCTAAGAATGAGTTTTGTCAAATCTGACAGGGTGATCCTGCTTCTGAGTCCACCGTTGCTCATTTTCCTACATGTTTCTTCATCCAGATAAACTTTAAAATCAGTTTTCAAGTTTCTAAAGAATTATGTCTGAAATTTTGATTGGGATTATCCAGGTTTAGCATCCTAAATCTTAAAATTTGAAATCCCAAGTGTTCCAGCTTCCAAAACCTTTAGAGAGCTGACATGATGCTCAACGGAACTGCTCATTGGAGCATTTCGGATTTGGATATTTGGATTTGAGACATTCAACCGGATAAGTATAGTCCATATCTTCCAAAATATGAAAAAAAAAAACAATTTGAAGTACTTCTGGTCCCACGCATTTTGGGTAAGGGACACTCAGCCTGAGCTGGATTTACAGATCAATTGAAGAAACTGACCCTCTGTTAAGGATGTGGGGTCTCACAGAGAAAGGTGGGCCCACCTACTTGTTGGCATGTATATTCAGTAATTCTTATTAATATTTCTTTCAAGGTCTTCATCCCTTCATGCATTTTTTGTCTACTTGGTGTTATTTGGGCTGTTCTTGTTGAATTTCTTCTTACATATTCTACGGTTTTTGCGTTAGCTATTTCCACACATATAACAGATTTTGTGATATGATTATAACAGATATTTTTGTGCTGTTCTTGTTTAGGTTTATATCATTGTTTTCATTGCTTAGAAACTTAAGAAAATTATGTGGTTTTCTTTATGCTATGTGTGTATTTAGTGAGCTTTCTTCTCATTTTTCTCCAGAAATTTAGAAGGAATTTATTCTAAGGTTCATTTTTAATAATGTAATTAAATTATTTTTTTTATTATTCAACTTCAAAGCCAGAACTATTAAGACAGATGAAAAGATGCTGCACTTATATTTAATGACAGCGAAAATTCCTTTCAACAGAGGAAAGTTTTCTCTCACTTTTTTTTTTTTTTTTTTTTTTTTTGAGACAGAGTTTCACTCTTGTTGCCCAGGCTGGAGTACAACGGCGCGATCTCGGCTCACAGCAACCTCCGCCTCCTGGGTTCAAGCAACTGTCCTGCCTCAGCCTCCTCAGTAGCTGGGATTACAGGCATGCGCCACCACGCCCGGCTAATTTTGTATTTTAGTAGAGATGGGGTTTCTCCATGTTGGCCAGCCTGGTCTCAAACTGACCTCAGGTGATCCACCCACCTCGGCCTCCCAAAGTGCTGGGATTACAGGCGTGAGCCACTGCGCCCGGCCTTCTCTCACTTCTTAAAAGCAGTTTTATTGAGATATAATTCATATACCCCATACTACTCACCCATTCAAAGTGTACAATCCACTGGCTTTTATTATATTCAAAGAGGTACATGCAACTATCACCACAGTCAATTTCAGAACACTCACCTCACCCAAAATAGAAGCCCTGCACCATTTAGGCACCCTCCCTGTCCTCCACCCCTGCCTCCTGTATCAGCACAGTCAGTCCTCGATATCCAGGGTGGGGCAGGTGCCAGGACCCCCACAGATACGCAGATCCACAGATGCTCAAGTCCGTGATAGCAAAAGGCTATTTTTGCCTATAACCTACACACATCCTCCTGCATACTTTAAATCATCTGTAGAGTACATATAAAGCTTAATACAGTGTAAGTACTATGTGCATGTATGCATGTGTAGTATTACAACTGATTCTTTATATTGACCACACATGCTCCCACATACTTTAAATCATCTCTAGATTATTTATAGAACTTAATACAGTGTAAATGCTTTGCATGAATAGTATTAAAACTGATTCTCTATATTGACTTCATGTCCTTCAACCTTGCCAAACTCATTTATTAATTCTAATAATTTTTAGTGAATGTTTTAGATTTTTTTGTATATGATGTCATGCCATCAGGAAATAGAGGTAGTTTTATGATTTCTTACTTTAAATCTGAATGCCTTTTACTTCTCTTCATTACCCTGGCTAGGACCACCAGCACAATTTTGAAATGAAGGAGTGAGAACCAACATCCTTGTCTTGTTCCTGATCTTAGAGAAACAGAATTTAGTCTTCCACCATTAAGTATGATGTTAGTTATGTGGTTTTCATAGATGCCTTTTATTAAGTCAAGGAACTTTCCTTCTATTTCTAACTTATTGCTTGTTTTTAATTAATACTTTATAATTCTCTATATATAATTGCTGCATTCATTTTACTAATATTTTGTTGAGGATTTTTTAATCTATATTTATGAGATATTCATCTTTAGCCTTTTTTTCTTATGATGTATTTGCCTGGCTTTGATATTAGAGTAATATTGGCCTGATAAAATGAATTAGGAAGTACCCGCCTTTTTTCCATTTCTTGGAAGAATTTATGAAGCATTGTTATTAATTGTTCTTTAAATAGATATAAAGAAAGTTTGTTTTGTGGCTTAGTTAAGGTTTGTTTTGATTTGGCAGAATTCAGTAGAGATGTCGTCTGGGCCTGAGCTTTTCTTTGGGAGGACAGTTTTTTGTTTTGCAGTCTTCACTCTTGAGACGTCTGTTTAGATTGTTTTCTCTTGAGTCAGTTTTGGTAGTTTGTGTCTTTCTAGAAATGTGTCCATTTCATCTTAGGGCATCTACTTTGTTAGTGTAAAATTATTCATAGTGTTCCTGTACAATCCTTGTTATTTATGTAAGGTCTGTGATGATACCCCTCTTTCATCTGATTCTATTAAACTGAGACTTCTCTTTTTTTTCTTTGTCAATCTAGCTAAAAGTTTGTCAATTTTGTTGATATTTTCAAAAAGCCACCTTTCCATTTCATTTACTTTCTCTTTTTTTCTGTTCTCTATTAGTTTCTGTTTTAATATTATTATTTTTTCTTTTTTCTGCCTGCTTTACATTTAGTTTGTTCTTCTTTTTCCAGTATCTTAAAGTGGAAGTTTAGCTTCTTCATTTGAGGTCTTTCTTTTTCCTTCATAGAAGCATTTACAGCTATAAATTTCCCTTGAACCCTGCTTTGGCTGCATCTCATAAGGTTTGATGTGTTGAGTCTTCATTTTCAGTAATCTCAAAGTATTTTCTAATTTCCTTTGGGATTTGTTCTTTGTCCCATTGGTTATTTGGGAGTACATTGTTTAATTTCCACAAACGGGTGAATTTCCAAAACTTTTTTCTGTTGTTGATTTCTAATCTGATTCCATTGTGATTAGAGAAAACAATTTGTGTTATTTGTATCATTTTAAATTTATTTTTAATAATAGGTTTGTTTTATGGCTTAACATATGGTATATTCTGGGAATGTTTTATGTGCGTTTGAGAAGATCGTATATTCTGCTGCTGTTGTTGGATGGAATGTTGTATTGGTGATTGCTAGGTCTAATGGGTTTACAGTGTTGTTCAAGCCTTCTCTTTCCTTGTTGATCTTTTGTCTAGTTGATCTATCCATCATTAAGAGTGTGGTATTAAAGTCTTCGGCTATTGTTGAATTTGTGTGTTCATTTTTGTCAGTTTTTGCTTCACATGTTTTGGTGCTCTGTTGTTAAGGTGCATGTGTGTGTATATATGTATGTCTACATATGCATACATACATGTACATATATATTTATAATTGTTATTGCTCCTGATGGGTTGTCTCTTTTATAGTTAGTGCCTCTTTATCTGTAGTAACAGTTTTTGTTTTAGAGTCAATTTTGTCTGATATCAATGTAGCTATTCTAGCTTTCTTGTGATTGCTGTTAGCATAATATATTTTTCTATCCTTTTACTTTCAATCTATTTGTATCTTTTAATCTTTAAAGTGTATCTCCACTAGGCAGGGTAGAGTTGGATCTTTTTTAAAAATTCAGTCTGACAACATGCTTCTTTTGATTATATTATTTAATCCATTCACATTTAATATTATCATTGATATAGTTGGATTTACATCTACTGTTTTACTTTTTTCCCCTCATATGTCTCTGATATGGTTTGACTGTGTCCCCACTCAAATCTCATCTTGAATTGTGGTTCCCATAATCCCCACGTGTCATGAGAGGGACCCGGTGAGAGGTAATTGAATCATGGCGGCAGTTTCCTCCATGCTATTCTTGTGATAGTGAGTAAGTTCTCATGAGATCTGGTGATTTCATAAGGGGCTTCCCCTTTCCCTCGGCTCTCATTCTTCTCCTTTCTGCTGCCATGTGAAGAAGGATGTGTTTGCTTCCCCTTCCACCATGATTGTAAGTTTCCTTGGGCCTCCCTAGCCCTGCTGAACTGTGAGTCAATTAAATCTCTTTTCTTTATAAATTACCCAGTCGTGAGTATGTCCTTATAGCAGTGTGAGAATGAACTAATATAGTCTCATACCTTTTTTATTTCCTCATCCCTCCTTACTCATTTTTTGCATTAAGTGAGTATTTTCCAATGTAGCATTTTAAGTTACTTAAGGATTTTTTCACTATATTTTTGAGTCATTTATTTCCTGTTTGCTCTAGAGTTTCCCATATATGTTTTAGCTTATTAAAATCAGTTTCAGACTTATGCTGGCATAATTCTAGTAATAAATAGAAGCATTACTTCTATGTAGCTATACTATGTTTCCCCTCTTCTGTGGTATTATTATACTTATTACATCTCTTAATGTTGCAAACTCAACAGCACATTGTTATAATTATTACTTTACCACCTGTAATTATGTTCTTAGTATAACATAGCTTTGCTTCCACTAACCCTCTTCGTGCTGTTATTGACAAATATGTTACACATATATTTTTATGTTTGATAGGTCCACCAAGCTTTTTCGTATGTATTATTTTATGCAATTTTATTTTAAATCAGTTAGGAGGACAGAAAATATGTTAATACAGTCTTTTATAATTATGTAATTACCATTACCAGTTATCTTAATTTTTCATGTGGATTTTAATATTATCAGGGGTCACTTGCTTTCAGCCTCAAGAACTTTCTTTAGAATTACTTGTAAGGTTGATCTGCTAGCAATAAATTCTCTGAGTTTTTATTTTTCTGAAAATGTCTTTATTTTGTCTTCATTTTTGAAGAATAGGTTTTCTGAATATAGCATTCGTGATAGACAGTTTTGTTTTTCTTTTGAGTACTTTCAGTATGTTATACCACTGCTTTTCTGGCCTCTACTGTTTCTGCTGAGAAGTCAACTATTAATCAGATTGGATTTCCTTTGTAAGTAACAAGTCATTTTTCTCTTGTAGCTTTTAAGATTTTCACCTTTTCTTTGACTTTCAGCATTTGTACTGTGACTTATCTGTTTGTAACTCTCTTTGCTTTTATCCTTGTTTGAGTTTGTGGAGCTTCCTGGATGTGTACGTTATTGTTTTTCAGTATGCTTGGGAGGTTTTCAGCTATTATTTTTTGCATATCTTTTTTGCTGCTTTCTCTTACCTCCTTCTGATGTTCTCATTGTGCTTGTGTTTGTGTGCTCTAGGTGCCCTATGCTTCTGAGCTCCTTCAGTTGTCTCTGTCTTGTTTCCTGTCTCTGCTTTAGCTTGCAGAACATCTATGGATCTGTTTTGCAGTTTGCTTATTCCTTTTCCTGATGTTGGAATCTACAGTTAAACCCCACGAATGAGTTTTTATTTCAGTTATTTTACTTTTCCAACAGCGGAATTTCCATATGGTTATTTTTGGTAATTTCTATATTTTTACCAGGTTTTTTTTTTATTTTTTGCAACATTCTTCTACCATCTTTACCTCTTCAGTCATAGTCTCCTTTGGTTCTGGGAACATCTTTATGACTCCTTTGAAATCTTTTTCTAATAAACCTGGCCTCTGGTCACTTCCACAGGTAGTTTGTGTTGCCTGCCTTTTATTGTTTTTTCATCGTATGGATCATACTTTCCTATCTCTTTGTATGTCTCATGATTTTTTGTCAGAAACTGGACATTTTGATATATAATGTCACAGCTCTTGCCAGTGATAGTGGTCCTTCCCCCACACCTGGGCTTGTTTTTGTTGTTTCTTCGTTCAGTGATTGGCTGGGTTTGTTTAGAGGAGTCTAGACTCTCTGCCCTGTCCCCCATGGTGTTTAGCCTCTGATGTGGCTCCTTGTTGGGGGCAGGGGTTGCAGCTTTGGGTGTGACCCCCTTACCTGGTTGACAGTGGTATGGGCAGGCTTTCTTCCTCTCTGTCCCTGACCCAGGCAGCTATTAAACGTCACTAATTGCTGCTGATTGCAATTGTGGGCATACATTGCTTCACAAATAAATCTAATCCAATTGTGGCTTCTTTGAAGGAATAGTTTGAGGTTCCTGTTTGATACTTGCTTTGACACAAGAAGGATCCTCCCAGCTGTCTTATTCCCTAGTTCTTCCCTGCAAGCCAGTAACCTACAGGTTCACCTGTGTCTTGAATCTCTTCCCAATTGCATTTCACCACAAATTCCAATGCTCCGGAGAGCTCCCTTAGGTTTAAGCTTCTTCATATTCTGTGCAAATGAGGTTTGGCTCCTTTGGAAAGAGATTGTGTTCCACGGCTCTGAATGCTAGCGATGGCCCATAACCATCTGCTTTTGTCCTGCTTCTCCAGCAGAAAAATGAAGACATCCCAAGTGGAGTCTCTGACTTTCTGAGCTGGGAGGGATAGGAGAGAGCAGACTTGGTTCAAATCCCACAGGTACTTGTCTCCCTGAATTTTCGTAGCTTCTCTTGAAAGATATTTCTTCATTTGCTGTTTGCCAATGGACCATTTTCAGAGACTGTAGATGTTTTGTTGTTGTCTATAATTTTCAACAGTTTTCCTTGAGAGTACTGGGAGTCCTCATACTGTCATGCTGGAAGTCACTCTCCCATTTTTTAACAATGGGAGAGACTTGAATATATTTAAGTACTCATGGGAAAAAGTCAGTGGTGGGAGGAAAGTTGAATTTATAGACAGAGATGGAATAATTAATAGAAACAAATTCTTTTAGGAGAATACGAGATGAGAGATCCATGGGACCCTCTGAATGTAATGGAAATCAGAGAGGAACACATGGTAGGTTTTGTGGTTCAAAGTTCAGGAAATTCTTGATGAATGCTTTGCTCTTCCTTGTGAAGGTGGTGGTGGGGTTGTGGGTCAGAGGACGATAAATAGAGGTTGTGGGGACTGCAGAGCTATTGGGATGAATGAGAGAGTAAATTTCTAGGAAAATGGGTTAGGATTTCCATGTTGTGATAGCCATTCTCAATCTTGTTGTTCCAATGGTGCTATGGTTTGGTATGGTTGGTCCTCACCAAAACTCACTGAGGCTTGGTCCCCAATGTAATGGTGTTGAGTGGTGGGAGGTGTTTGGTCCACGAGGGACCCTCATGGAGAGATTAAATGCCATCTCTCAGGAGTGAGTTCTCCTGGGAATGGGTTGCTTTCCAAGAAGGTGGATTTTATAAAGTGAGGCCACCTCTCCTGTTTGGTTCCTCTTTCACAAGGCCCACTTCCCCTCCTACTTCTCTACCATGTTGTGAGACAGCACAAGGCTCCCACCAGAAGCCATGGGCACCATGCTCTTGGACTTTGCAGACACTAGAATCATGAATTAAATACCTCTTCTCTTTGCAGATTACCCTGCCTCAGATATTGTGTTATAGCAACACAAAAGGAACTAAGACAGATGGCTTTTAGAGTCCTGGGACTGATGGTACTCTGGTCTGGGCTCAATGAAGGAGGCTCCCAATATCCTAATTGGCCAAAACCAACTAGGTTGTGTGTGAAAGCAACTTGATTACATTATGTTCTTTATTTTTATTTTTTACATTGACAAATGCCATCTAAAATCTTACCTAGGATCACAAAGGGAGTTTGTGGATGTGTCAGTTTGGGTTGGACCAGTTTATTCACTGTGATACAAGAACAAGTCCAGAGGCACATAGATAATTTCCCTGTTAGCCACTGACTAGAGAAGAATTATTCACTGTCTGGGCAATAATTTTTGAAGACCATTCCCCGGAGAAGAAATTTGTTTTGCTGTTAGGACATTCACTGAAATGACACTGTCTGCTTGGGGAACGTAGGGTTTACTTGAAGATAGAGGTCCTTTGGGTCTGGTGGTACCCATGGATAAGTTCCCATGCAGGTGTCACTTTCCCCAGGTGGGGGTGTTGAGCACTAGGCTCAGTTTGTCCTGTGAAGGCATCTTTCTGCCATCATCCCTGCCTTAGGTTAGAGTCATTACCATCTGACCCACGATCTAGTCTTTGAACATCTCTGGTTCCTTCCTCCATCTCCCCCTGTTGTCTTCATTAGTTTCCTAGGAGCCAAGAACACACAAATCCGTTCTTTAGTTACTTGTGCTACAACCTCCCTTCTGACTCACTTCCCTCCCTAATCTATCATTTTGTTACTTGGCAAAATTCCATTGTTGAATTTTTTCATCATTGACCTTTATCACTCTATACCCCAAAGAGTTGATTGCTCCTAGGGAGAACCATGTATCTGGGCAGTGGATGCTGCTAAAAATAAAACCATAGCAACAACAGCCTCCACTTTATGTGAGCTCTCATTGTTACCTGGACTCTCTTCTCCATGTCATTGTCAAGCACTTCTCCATTCTCCTTCCGTGTCTCTCCTCCCTAATGGAATTTTATATCTTAACCATATCCCTCCAGTCTGCAGCCTCCTTCTTTACTCATTTGATCTCAGCAACCAATGGGTGCCCTTGTTTTGTGTAAGAAATGTAGAGGTCTTCAGGAAATTCTGTCCTGGCCTTCTCGTCCTGCTGCTCCCAAATTCATGAGAACTGGTCTTTCCTTTGAGAGGGGTGAGGGGAAGTTTTCTTTGCATCTGTGGTGTCTGTGTTCACCTGTGTTCTTGGCCCCGCCCCTTCTCCCTCCACTGCACTTGCATCTCCTTCTCTTAGGTTTGTTCCTCCGTCCCTCTTTTTGACCACATCCTCCTAATCAATTTCTGTGCTTCTAATATTCTCCTCATGCACACACTTTGTGCATCCTGCCACCGAGGCCATGCGTCTTCTAGAATGTAGATGTGCTTCTGTCTCACATGAGACACCATAAATCATTCCCCAGGAAAGTGTCCACACTCACACACAGAGGGTTCTGCTATCTGGCTCCTGTGCGGGGTGACCGTCCAGTGTGTGTCCCCTCTCCAGCCCTTGCCTGCGACATGGCATCCGTGCTGGGGAGACTTTGTAGGTGGGTCGGGGTGACCGTCCAGTGTGTGTCCCCTCTCCAGCCCTTGACTGCGACATGGCATCCGTGCTGGGGAGACTTTGTAGGTGGGTCGGGGTGACCGTCCAGTGTGTGTCCCCTCTCCAGCCCTTGCCTGCGACATGGTGTCTGTGCTGGGGAGACTTTATAGGTGGGTCGGGGTGACCGTCCAGTGTGTGTCCCCTCTCCAGCCCTTGACTGCGACATGGTATCTGTGCTGGGGAGACTTTGTATGTGGGTCCTTTCTCTCCTGAGAATGTCCCCATCCCCCACTTGCCACTGTAACTCCTGCTCGTTCATGGACTCAACGCAGATGTAATTTTTGCTAAGAAGTTCCTCCCTCCTAAATTAGGGTGGGTGCCTCCTCCATGCATAAACATAATGCCCTGATCTCCACTCTGTTAATTTATAACTAGTTGTATCACTTAATATCTAATTGCACAGCCAACTTTCTATCTCCAGGACTTGCACAACAGCTCATGCTTGATAGGTGCTCAGTAAGTGGCTTATATATAAGTGAGTAAGGTCTACCTTCATTTTGCAAAGCTCAGATGATATTCACAAGAATTTGCGAAGATTACATAAAAATGACTTAGAGCAATACACTTAATCTTACATATTGCAAAGTAGAATCTTTCTTTTTAAAACAATTCAGGAAAGTTAAGCGACCTAGGATAGGGATTTTTACTTTTCAGAAAATTAATAGACGATCTTCATTTGAGCTATAAAACTCTCTCAGATTAGTCATACATCTACATGGACTTAGCTTGGCTGTGAATCTCATTTATTCCTCAGTTTTATGTAGGACGTTTGCCCCGATAATTTGACTGGTTGTATCTCTATCTCTGTAAATAGAGATTCTTATTTCTCAGATTGTTCTGTTTTGGAAACAAAATTACAATGAGAAAACTTGAATGCATCAATAGAAATAAATGCAAAAGAACATTTATTTTCTCATCCTCTCCTTACCATTTCATCTCTTTTTTTTTTTTTTTTTTTTTGAGATGGAGTCTTGCTCTGTTGCCCAGGCTGGAGTGCAGTGGCAAGGTTTTGGCTCACTGCAACCTCCGCCTCCTGGATTCAAGCAATTCTCCTGCCTCAGCCTCCCAAGTAGCTGGGATTATAGGCACACGCCACCACTTGTGGCTAATTTATATATATATATATATATATATATACACACACACACACACACATATATATACACATATATATACATATATACATATATACACATATATACATATATATATACACATATATATACACATATATATATATACACACTTTTTTTTTTTTTTTTTAGTAGAGACAGGGTTTCACCATGTTGGCCAGGCTCGTCTCGAACTCCTGACCTTGTGATCCACCCTCCTTGGCCTCCCAAAATGCTGGGATTACAGGTGTGAGCCACTGTGTCCAGCCCATCTCTCTTTTCATTGGAAACATATGCTCTGTCACTTTGTTCCCAGAAATAAACTGTGAAATGTCACAGAGAAAATATAAATTCTCCCACCCAATCCCCAGTCTGCTTGAATTTATTCATTCCAGGATATCTGAGTCCCCTGCCGTGCAAACTCATAGCCTCGTGTGGTATATTCCACCTTTCCAGAGGGCATAAGCGCTCACCTGTGTTCTGCTCATTCTGGGCACTGAATTGTGTGCCAGTGGTCACATGATATCACCCAGTCCAGAGGCTTCCCTGTAAATACTTGAAATGGCTTCTTAACAGAGAACTTAAGAGAGGCGTCAGTGATACTCCAAATGAGACGTGAGACCCAGCTGAGGCCTGAGACATGAATGAGACATGACGGGGATTTATCTAATTTAGTTAGCACATCATCAGAGATCTGCGGACGCCTCTCCTGCGGGCACCCTCGCCTGGCCCAGCGGCACCTCTCCCCTGCGGAGGCCTCTCCTGCGGGTACCCGTGCCTGGCCCAGCGGCACCGCTCCCCGCGGAGGCCTCCCCTGCGCGCACCCTCGCCTGATCCAGCGGTACCTCTCCCTGCGGAGGCCTCTCCTGCGCGCACCCTCGCCTGATCCAGCGGTACCTCTCCCTGCGGAGGCCTCTCCTGCCCGCACCCTCGCCTGATCCAGCGGTACCTCTCCCTGCGGAGGCCTCTTCTGCGGGCAGCCGTGCCTGGCCCAGCGGCATCTCCCTGGCGTCAGCAGCTTTCCTCTCCGTTCCCCTCCGCCCCGTGGTGTCGTCACTTCTCGGCTGCTCACGCTGCGACGTTGTTTTGTTGGGTCGGATCTCTGCATCGGTCTGGGCATGGGTAACTACTCAGGATTAATGTCACAAGTTGAGTTTTTGTTGGTGACACTGACAAGCTTTGTTTCCCTCCCTGTGCTCCACACGGGCTCTGGTCCTCTAACACAATCTTCCTGAGTCCCGTGCTCTGCAGGGCCAGGTCACATGATTTCCTGAGCAATGCGTATGTCCTGTGATGTCCTGTGTTGCTGGAATGGAGTGGATTCTTCTCTCTCAGTGAGGAATAGCTTTCTGATTGTGATCTCAGTGGAAGTCACGTGCTGTCCCCACCACTGGGCAGACCTTGCTGGCCACGGCCTCCACGTGCAGTGACCGTTCTCTTGGCAGCGTCTCAGGCTGTCTGGACCAGCTGTCACAGTCTCGCTGTGGGTGAGTCACCTGAGGCACTGTATGGCGGATAGAAGGATTCATTGCCCTGGGAGGTAAGCCTGGGCCTACATTGGCCTAGGGACAGTTGTGAAGCTTATCTTGTTTTGATTCCCTGGCCACATAGAAATTTAGAATAACGATCCTTTTTTAAAAAACAATACAATAATGCTTTTATTACTTGATATGCAAATGCATATTCTTTTTTTTCCCTTAATTTCTTCTTAAAAAAAAAACCCAGGATACATGTACAGAATGTGCAGGTTTGTTACACAGGTACGCGTGTGCCATGGCGGTTCGTTACATAGGTACGCGTGTGCCGCGGCGGTTCGTTACGTAGGAACGCGTGTGCCGCGGCGGTTCGTTACGTAGGTACGCGTGTGCCGCGGCGGTTCGTTACGTAGGTACGCGTGTGCCGCGGCGGTTCGTTACGTAGGAGCGCGTGTGCCGGGGCGGTTCGTTACGTAGGTGCGCGTGTGCCGCGGCGGTTCGTTACGTAGGTGCGCGTGTGCCGCGGCGGTTCGTTACGTAGGAGCGCGGGTGCCGCGGCGGTTCGTTACGTAGGAGCGCGGGTGCCGCGGCGGTTCGTTACGTAGGTGCGCGGGTGCCGCGGCGGTTCGTTACGTAGGTGCGCGTGTGCCGCGGCGGTTCGTTACGTAGGTGCGCGTGTGCCGCGGCGGTTCGTTACCTAGGTGTGCGTGTGCCGCGGCGGTTTGTTACGTAGGGACACGGGTGCTGTGGTGGTTTGCTGCACCTATTAACCCATCCTGTAAGTTTCCTCCCCTCACTCCCTAACTCGAAACAGTCCCTGGTGTGTGTTGTTCCCCATTCTGTGTCAGTGTGTTCTCATTGTTCGTCTCCCACTTATGAGTGAGAACATGTGGTGTTGGGTTTTCTGTTTCTGTGTTAGTTTGCTGAGGATAATGGCTTCTAGCTTCATCCATGTCCCTGAAAAGGACATGATCTCTTTGCTTTTTATAGCTGCGTAGTATTCCATGGTGTATATGTACCACATTTTCTTTATCCAGTCTATCATTGATGGGCATTTGTGTTGGTTCCATCTCTTTGCTATTGTGAATAGTGCTGCAATAAACATACATATGCATGTGTTTTTGCAGTAGAATGATTTATAATTCTTTGGGAATATACCCAGTAATGGGATTGCTGGGGCAAATGGTATTTCTAGTTCTGGATCCTTGAGGAATTGTCATACTGTCTTCCACAATGTTTGAACTAATGTACATTCCCACCAACAGTGTAAAAGCCTTCCTGTTTCTCTGCAGCCTCAGCAGCATCTCTTGTTTCTTGACTTTTTAATAATTGCCATTCTGACTGGCATGAGATGGTATCTCATTGTGGTTTTGATTTGCATTTCTGTGATGATCAGTGATGTTGAGCTTTTTTTCATGCTTGTTGGCTTTGTAAATGTCTTCTTTTGAGAAATGTCTGTTCATATCTTTTGCCCACTTTTCGATGTTTTTTTTTCCTGTAAATAAGTTCCTTGTAAATTCTGGATGTTAGATCTTTGTCAGATGGGTAGATTGCAAAAATTTTCTCCCATTCTGTAGGTTGCCTGTTCATTTCGATGATAGTTTCTTTTGCTCTGCAGAAGCTCTTTAGTTTAATTAGATCCCATTTGCCAATTTTGGCTTTTATTGCCACTGCTTTTGGCATTTTTCAATGAAGTCTTTGCCCTTGCCTATGTTCTGAATGGTGTTGCCTAGGTTTTCTTCTAGGATTTTTATGGTTTTGGATTTTAAATTTAAGTCTTTAATCCATCTTGAGTTAATTTTTGTATAAGGTGTAAGGAAGGGGTCCATTGTCCGTTTTCTGCATATGGCTGGCTAGTTTTCCCACCACCATTTTACTGAATAGGAGATCCTTTCTCCATTACTTGTTTTTGTCAGGTTTGTTGAAGACCAGATGGTTGTAGATGTGTGGTGTTATTTCTGAGGTCTCTGTTCTGCTCCATTGGTCTATATGTCTGTTTTGGTGTCAGTATCATGCTGTTTTGGTTACTGTAGCCTTGTAGTATAGTTTGATGTCAGGTAGCATTATGCCGCCAGCTTTCTTCTTTTTGCTTAGGATTGTCTTGGCTATATGGGGTCTTCTTTGATTTCATATGAAATTTAAAATAGTTTTTTTCAAATTCTGTGAAGAATGTCAGTGGTAGTTTGGGAATAGCATTGAATCCATAAATTGCTGGCAGTACGGCCATTTTCACAATATTGATTCTTCCTATCCATGAGGATGGAATGTTTTTCTATTTCTTTGTGTTCTCTCATTTCCTTGAGCAGTGGTTTAAGTACTTCTCCTTGAAGAGGTCCTTCACATCCCTTGTTAGCTGTATTCCTAGGTATTTTATTTTCTTTGTAGTGATTGTGAATGGGAGTTCACTCATGATTTGGCTCTTTGTCTATTGTTGGTACAAAGGAAGGCTTGTGATTTTTGCACATTGATTTTGTATCCTGAGACTTTGCTGAAGTTGGTTATCAGTTCAATAAGTTTTTGGGCTGAGGTGATGAAGTTTTATAAATATAAAATCATGTAATCTGCAAACAGAGATAACTTGACTTCCTCTCTTCCTACTTGAATACCCTTTATTTCTTTCTCTTGCCTGATTGCCCTGGACAGAACTTCTAATACTATTTGAATAAGAGTGATGAGAGAGGGCCTCCTCGTCTTCTGCTGGTTTTCAGATGGAATGCTTCCAGCTTTTGCTCATTCAATATGATATTGGCTGTGGGTTTGTCGTAAATAGCTTATTATTTTGAGATATGTTCCTTCAATACCTAGTTTATTGAGAGTGTTTAACAATCAATGTTCATCAGGAATATTGGCCTGAAGTTTTCTTTTATTGCTGTGTCTCTTCCTGGTTTTGGTATCAGAATGATGCTGGCTTAATAAAATGAGTTAGGGAGGAGTCCCTCCTTTTCAATTGTTTGGAGTAGTTTCAGAAGGAATGGTACCAGTGCCTGTTTGTATTTCTGGTAGAATTCAGCTGTGAATCCGTCTGGTCCTGGGCTTTTTTTGGTTGATAGGCTATTAATTACTGCCTCAATTTCAGAGCTTGTTATTGTTCCATTCAGGGATTCAATTTCTCCCTGGTTTAGTCTTGGTAGGGTATATGCATCCAGGAATTTATCCAGATATTTTAGATTTTCTAGTTTATTTGCATAGAGGTGTTTATAGTATTCTCTGATGGTAGTTTGTATTTCTTTGAGGTCATTTTTTATTGTGTCTATTTGATTCTTCTCTCTCTTTGTCTTTATTAGTCTAGCTAGCAGTCTATTTTGTTAATTTTTTTCAAAAACAGCTCCTGGATTTGTTGATTTTTTTCGGACCATTTTTCATCTATCTCCTTAAATTCTTCTCCGATGTTAGTTATTTCTTGTCTTCTGCTAGCTTTTGGATTAGTTTGCTCTTGCCTCTATAGCTCTTGTAATTGCACTGTTGGGGTGTCTATCTGACATCTTTCTAACTTTCTGATGTGGGCATTTAGTGCTATAAATGTCCCTCTTAACACTGCTTTAGCTGTGTCCCAGAGATTCTGATACGTTGTCTCTTTGTTCTCATTAGTTTCAAAGAACTTCTTGATTTCTGCCTTAATTTCATTATTTACCCAGGAGTCATTCAGGAGCAGGTTGTTCAATTTCCATGAGATTGTGTGGTTTTGAGTGAGTTTCTTAATCCCAAGTTCTAATTTGATTGCACTGTGGTCTGGAGAGACTGTTATGATTTCAGTTCTTTTGCATTTGCTGAGGAGTGTTTTACTTCCATTTACGTGGCTGATTTCATAATATTTGCCATGTGGCACTGAGAAGAATGTATATTCTGTTGATTTGGGGTAGAGAGTTCTGTAGATGTCTACTAGTTCCATTTGATCTAGAGCTGAGTTCAAGTCCTGAATATCCTTGAGAACTTTCTGTCTTGTTGATCTGTCTAACACTGACAGTGGGGTGCTAAAGTTTCCCACTATTGTTGTGTGGGAGTCTAAGTCTCCTTGTAGGTCTCTAAGAACTTGTTTTGTGAATCTGGGTACTCCTGTATTGGGTGCGTATATATTCAGAATAGTTAACTCTTCTTGTCGAATTGATCCCTTTACCATTATGTAATGCTCTTCTTTGCCATTTTTGATCTTTGTCGGCTTAAAGTCTGTTTTGTCAGAGATTAGGATTGCAACCCCTGCTTTTTTTTTTTGCTTTCCATTTGCTTGGTAAATATTCCTCCATCCCTTTATTTTGAGCCTACATGTGTCTTTGCATGTAAGATGGGTCTCCTGAATACAGCACACTGATGGGTCTTGACTCCTTATCCAATTTGCCAGTCTGTGTCTGTTAATTGGGGGCATTTAGCCCATTTACATTTAAGGTTAGTATTGTTATGTTTGAATTTGATCCTGTCATCATGATGCTATTTGGTTATTTTCCACACTAGTTGATGCAGTTTCTTCATAGTGTCATTGGTCTTTATATTTTGGTGTGTTTTTGCAGTGGCTGGTACCGGTTTTTCCTTTCCATATTTAGTGCTTCTTTCAGGAGCTCTTGCAGGGCAGGCCTGGTGGTAATGAAATCCCTCAGCATTTTCTTGTCTGGAAAGGATTTTATTTCTCCTTCACTTATGAAGCTTAGTTTGGCTGGATATGAAATTCTGGATTGAAAATTCCTTTCTTTAAGAATGTTGAATATTGACTCCCAGTCTCTTCTGGCGTGTAGGGTTTCTGCTAGAGGTCTGCTGTTAGTCTGATGGGCTTCCCTTTGTAGGTGACTTGGCCTTTCTGTCTGGCTGCCCTTAACGTTTTTTTCTTCATTTCAACCTTGGAGAATCTGATGATTATGTGTCTTGGGGTTGATCTTCTCATGGAGCATCTTAATGGTGTTCTCTGTATTTCCTGAATTCCTAGCATGTTGGCCTGTCTTGCTAGGTTGCAGAAGTTCTCCTGGATAATATCCTGCAGTGTGTTTTCCAGCTTGTTTCCATTCTTCCTGTCTCCTTCTGGTACTCCAATCAATCGTAGGTTTAGTCTTTTTATGAAGTCCCACATTTCTTGGAGGCTTTGTTCATTCCTTTTCATTCTTTTTTCTCTATTGCCTTATGTAAGGTCTGTATGCCTTATTTCAGTAACGTGATCTTCAAACTCTGATATCCTCTCTTCCACTTGGTCAATTAAGCTATTGATACTTGTGTATGCTTCATGAAGTTCTCGTGCTGTGTTTTTCAGCTCTGTCAGGTTATGTTCCTTTATAAATAGTTATTCTAATTAGCAATTCCTCTAACCTTTTATCAAGGTTCTTAGCTTCTTTGCACTGGATTAGAACATGCTCCTTTAGCTCATCGTAGTTTTTGTTACCCATCTTCTGAAGCTTACTTCTGTCAATTTGTCCACCTGATCCTCCATCCAGTTCTGCACCCTGACTTGTGATCATTTGGAGAAGATAAGACCCTCTGGCCTTTTGGGTTTTCAGCATTTTTTTTCGTTGATTCTTTCTCATCTTTGTGAGTTTGTCTAGTTTTGGTCTTTGAGGCTGCTGACCCTTGGATGGGGTTTTTGTGGGGGCCATTTTTGTTGTTGTTTATGCTGTTGTCACTTTCTGCTTTTTTTTTTTTTTTTTTTTCAATAATCAGGTCCCTCTTCTGTAGGGGTGCTGCAGTTTGCTGGGGGTTCACTTCAGGCCCTATTCATCTGACTCACTCCTGTGCCTGGAGATGTCACTCAGGGAGGCTGGAGAACAGCCAAGATGGGTGCCTGTTCCTTCTTCTGGGACCTCTGACCTTGAGGGGCACCAACCTGTTGCCAGTAGGGTGTCTGTGTACAGGGTGTGTGACAACCCCTGTTGGAGGGTCTCACCCAGTTGGGTTGCACGAGGAGCAGGTTTCATGCTTGTCCATGTGAAGAGACCACCAAACAGGTTTTGTGTGAGCAATAAAGCTGTTTATTTCACCTGGGTGCAGGTGGGCTGAGTCCGAAAAGAGAGTCATTGAAGGGAGATAGGGGTGGGGCCATTTTATAGGATTTGGGTGGTAAAGGAAAATTACAGTCAAAGGGGGGTTGTTCACTGGCGGGCAGACTGGAGGTCACAAGGTGCTCAGTAGGGGAGCTTTTGAGCCAGGATGAGCCAGGAGAAGGAATTTCACAAGACAATGTCATCAGTTAAGGCAGGAACAGGCCATTTTCACTTCTTTTGTGGTGAAATGTCATCAGTTAAGGCAGGAACCGGCCATGTGGATGTGTACGTGCAGGTCACAGGGGATATGATGGCTTAGCTTGGGCTCAGAGGCCTGACAGCAGGCCCCGTTTAATGAAGCACTTCGTCCCTTGGTGGAGAGGGTGTGTTTCACTGCAGGGAAGCACATGCGTCTGGGCTGCATGGGTTCCTCAGAACTCCCAGGAGGAGAGGCTAAGTCTGCTGGTCCAGAGACTGTGGCCACCCCGCAGCTAGGGAGTTCAGGCCTAGGGAGTTCTGGGGTCTGTCCCTGAGCTTCTGGCTGGAGTTATTGGAGTTCTTGCAGGGAAGCCACCCACTGAGGAAGGATGGGTCAGGGTCGAGCCTGAAGAGCACTCTGAACACAGACGGCCACAGGGTGTGTTGGGCTGTGTGGACAAGTCTTGGGACCAAGCCATTCAGCTTCCCTGGCTCCAGTAGGGGAAGAGCGCAGCCTGGAGCTATAGAAATGGGTGCCGGGGAGTTTAGCATGTTAGGCCATTGTGAGCCCCAGTGCTGGCTGCTGCCCCTCCCCAGGGAGTTAAAACAGCTTAGACAGCAGGCCGCTGCAGCCAGTGCTGGTCACCCCTCCCCCCAGGAGTTCTGTAGGCTTAAGCAGATTCCAGCTGAGAGGCTGTAAGAATATTCATGTTCCGGGCTGGAACTCTAGGCCCCAGTGGTGTGAGTTTGCAAGTGGGATCTTCTGATCCGTGGGTTGCACGGTTTCGTGGGAAAAGCAAAGTTTCGCCCGCTGGGTAGTGTGCTCACTCACCGCCTCCCTTGGCTGGGGGGAGGGACTCCCCTTCCCCGTGTGTTTCTCGGGTGGCCCCCTCACCACACTGCTCTTCCTCCTCTCTGTGGGTCACGCCAGCCTTCTAGTGAAGTTTGATGAGAGAACCTGGATACCTTGGCTGCCGGTGAAGGATTCAGGTGCTTATTTTGTTTTTCTCCGACGGGAGCCTCCAAACGGCTCTGCTTCTAGTCAGCCATCTTGGCCAGAATAATCATCCTTGGGCGTTTAGTTTCTGATACAGACATTAAGAAAAGCCGTCTAGGATGAGCCGCACACGCGCACGCGCATGGCAGAGCGTGGTTTGCAGCAGGACTTTTCAGAGCGTTTGTGACCACTTGTCGTTGCAGGCGCCTGGATGAGTGTTTATTCTGTGATTCTTTGACTTCCTTGACAATGGAACGTTCTTTTTCCCCATGGGAATATAGTTCAGGAATTGCCTCTCCAGCCTGATGGAAGGTTGGGGATGTGCGCCGTCTTCCCTTCTGGTTCTCGTTCTTATTCCTCTGCTCGGCCTTGCCAGGATGGCCCTTCTCTTCTGGGTCTCGAAGGCACCTCCTCCTCCCCTCCCTCCTACCCTTCCCTCTGCGGCTGCGTAATTCCTCCTTGCGCTTTCTTGATTCTACCTCAGGAGCCTCACAGTGGGGACTTGCAGGTTTGCCCTCACCCACCCGGTGCCACCACCAGAGCCACCTGTCCAGATGCAGGTTCGATGTTGTCCTATCACAGATCCCCTTGGCAGAGTGTGGCTGGGATCTGCTTCCTATGTGTCTCCGGCCTCAGCCCCCTGTCCTTTGCAAACCTCCCCTCTGTGCCCAAGCCACCCTGGGATGTTTCCCGACCCCCCTAAAGTCTAGGGCATGACAACCCTGATGCATGGGATGTTCTTGGCACCCCAGCTGGGAGATCCTCGCTGTGTGACCTTCCCGCCCACCCGGCTGTGCCCCTTACTGGCTCCCCCTTGTCCTCACTGCCCCCAGGACCTGGGTCAGTGCTATTGGGTTTGCAGAGCTGTGTCCTTGATTCCCTCCCCTCATCCCTTCATGGTGGGCAGGGTGTGGCATCCTCTTCTGGCTCTCCCTCCCTTGGGGGGTGCTTTTCAGAGGCTGTGAGGAATTCGGGGTAAATAAGGCACCCCCCCCCCCAGTTGCCAAGGCCAAGGATGTGGGCTTCCAGGCCACAGGTGTGATTCAGGGCATGGCTGAAGGTGAAAGGCGACAAGGACCCGTGTGGCGACCAGGACCAGGCGTGTGCATGTCAGGAAGGGTATTTTATTTCATCTTAATTTTGAGAAATGCTCAGGATTTCAATAGAAAAGTAGAAGAAAGGCCAGGGGTGGGGGCTGAGAAACAGCAGAGGCCCAAAAGGTCAGGCTGTGGAGAATGTGAGTGGTACAGCCCTGGTGAGGTGTACACATGGCAGACGAGGGGATGCGCTCTCCCTGCGGTCGGAAGCTGTTCTCTTGGGGTTCAGGTGATGCCAGGTGGCACCTTCCCTGCACCCGTGCGTGTGTGGGCAGCTGCTGGGCCACAGGATGGGAGCCTCGCCTGGGGAGGGCTGATCGCAGGACTGTTCCATCTCAGAGAGCGTGAGGCCGGCCTCGAGAGCCTCCGGGATTCAGAAGGTGGCTGGTTCTGGGAGTAGAGGATGGGTTGTGTGGGCAGGAAGATCTAATTTAAATGATAAATAGGACCCTTCAGAAAGAAGAATCCCATGACAAAGAGACAAAGAGAATTCTAAAAGACACTGTGGAGTGCAAAGCACGCCAGGATCCCAGCCAGCCCAGGAAGGGGAGGGCCTGGGAGAGCTTCTCACTGCCTGGGGATGCAAAGCCTGCATCCCAGCCAGCCGAGGATGGGGAGGGCCTTGGGAGAGCTCCCACTGCTGCAGGGAAGCTGGGCTAGTGACTGGGGCCACATCCACAGGTGTCTGGGGGCTGCGCCACACAGAGCATGGAGGTGATGCTTTCCTGTAACAGTGCACGTAAGTGTGCATGAGTCAGTGCTGAGAAAGCCCCTTTTGCCCCTTAGGATGGCCACTGGCAAAACCGCAGATAATAACAAGTGTTGGGAGGATGTGGAGGAATTGGGTCCCGGGTGCTGCTGCTGGGAATGGAAGATGGGGCAGATGCTGTGGAAAATGCTGTATGGAGATTCATCAAAAACTCGAGACGGAACCACTTTGCGACCCAGCCGTTCCACTCCTGAGTTGATCCAAACGATAGACAGCGGGGTCTTGGGGCAGCCCCTGCACACCCAGGCTCATAGCGGCTTGTGCACAGCAGCCAGAGGTGGCCCAGCTAGCGTGTCCGTCCATGGATGGGAGGATGGGTGAAGAGCGGCCCACCCACGCAGCCGAACATGAGTCAGCCTCAAAGAGGAAGGAAATCCCGACGAGGCTGTGGGGTGGATGAACCCTGAGGACACTATGCTGAGTGGAATAAGCCAGTCACAGAAAGACCTTGCTGTGTGACTCCACTCATACAACGCCCCTGGGGTTGCAGATTCATAGAGGCAGAAAGTAGAATGGGGGGTGCCAGGGGCTGGGGAGGGGGCGTGGGAGGACAACACAGCTAGATGGAGAAAGCAAATGTGTGGTTAAAGAAAATGGAGGGTTTAGCTGCGTGGCTTCCCTGGGTAGGTCAGCTCCCTGGTCTGTTCCCTGTGCTGGAAGCACAGTTCCGTTTCTGCTGCAGAACAGAGAGGCGAGGGAGACCAGGAACCACCAGGCGGGGCAGACAGATGGGTAGGAGAGGCCGAGCCAGGCGGGCCATGCTCCAGCAGTAGCAGCAACATCTCAGGTTTAGGAGGGAATTTAGGGTTTTTCCTGCTGCAGCTTCTTAGTCCTACAGAAATGTTAGATGAATGCAGTTTCTAAGCATCCCTAGCCAGCCAGGGCATGGCCAGGTCCCCACCCCCAACCCACCCCACCCCCATGGAATCCCGTGCGTCCTGGTCTGCATCCTGCCTCTGGGATTGGTCTGTGGTTGTGCAAATAATGGTTGGTTCCAGGTTCAAGCTCTCCACTCACAGAAGTACTTTGCAACTCCAGAGGAAAGCCCGGGGCTAAAGAGGCTCCCTTTGCCTTTTACAAGATGACCTGCAGTGAGACACCCTTGCCTGCAAGTACGGAAGTGGAACCGAGGGCAGGCCGGGTCCTGCAGAGCGGCATGCAACGTGGGGTCCTGGGAGAGTCCTGCCCTCCAGAGTCACTTTGCCTTTGGGTAAAATGATGAGGTTTTGCAGAATGTCCGACAGCTAGGAAGGCAGACACGGTGGAAGACTCTGAACTGCTGGGTGCCTTTTGACCCTGCCAGGATGACCAGTTCGATGAGGCTGCCCTGTGATTCATCTAACTTACGTGTCGTATCTAATTTCTCACATTGCAAATCAATTCAATTAGATTTAATTAGGCAGATGGAGCAAATATGCACCCTTGTCTGCAGCAGATAGGCAGGAAACCTGTCCCATGAAGGGGAGGGTGGGGTTAGAGCCCAGTCCTGCGGTCCTGGATGAAGCCGCCCTTCCATCCAGTGTGGCCTTGGGGCTGCCCCTCAGCCCGGAAGCTGTCAGGAGGGTCTTTCTGCAGGGAGGGATGTCCGTTAGGCGTGCTGTGGTTACATGACAGCATCCAGCAGCCCTCCTGCCTGCAGGTCTATCCAGGACTCTCTTAACCGTCGTTCTGTTGGAAAATGTTTGCAGAGCACCAGCCCTGCCAGGTGCTGGCCTAGACTCTGGACATGGGGGTCTCCAAGGTGTGTCCTGGCAGAACGAGACCCCCTTCAGCCAGCAGCATGGGGCCCGAGCCCCTCCTCTTGCTGTGACAACGGGGATGTGGTTGTTTTGGAGTGCAGAGGTTCCCATGGTTACTGTTGAAGCATTGGGAGGTTCGGCGTCTCCGAGTAGCTCAGCCTCCTCTCCTTGGCTGTCAGCCCGAGGCTCCGAGGTCACCCAGGCCGTGTGGCTCAGGCTTCAGGACCCTCTTGCTCTTCCCTTCTGGCAGGCAGGGGCTTCTTCCCTCGTGTGTGAGACGTCCTTGTGGGAATGGCCCTCTCGGAGCAGTGTGCGTCTCCCTCTCCCATGGCCACTGCAATGTTTCTGCTGTTGGAGGCTTAGTCAGCTGAGCCCTTGGGTGGGAGACGCCCCAGAGCAGCCTCCCTGCAGCCTGAGGTGGACACGGAATGAGTGATCTTTGTGGCTTCCAGCCCTTAGACTTGGAGGTTGTCACTCCAGCACGGTCAAGACATCTCTGTGTTACAGAGACTGGTGTGACAGGGACAGGGCTGCCCTCCCCTCTGATGCGTTCACACCAGCCAAGATGCTAAATCTACCTGCGTGCCCAGGAGTGATGTGTGGGTGAAGAGAATGTGGCATGTACACAATGGAATACTATTTAGCCTTAAAAAAGAATGGAATCCTGTCATTTGTGGAAACATGGATGGAGCTGGGGGACACCGTGACAAATAAGCCAGGTGCAGAAAGACAAGCACAGCTGATCTCACTCACGTGGGAATCTATGACAAGGCAAATGTGTGGAGGCGGAGCAGGGGCGTGGTGGGGAGAGCAGAGTGACAGCTGGCAGGGGCAGGGTGGGGAGAGTGGAGTGGCGGCTGGCAGGGGCGGGGTGGGGAAAGTGGAGCGGTGGATGGCAGGAGTGGCATGGGAAGAGCAGAGTGGTGGCTGGCAGGGCAGGGTGGGGAGAGCGGAGTGGTGACTGGCAGGGGTAGCGGCTGGCAGGGGTGGGGTCGGGACAGCAGAGTGGTGGCTGGCAGGGGCGGGGTGGGGAGAGCAGAGTGGTGGCTGGCAGGGGCGGGGTGGGGAGAGCGGAGTGGTGACTGGCAGGGGTAGCGGCTGGCAGGGGCGGGGTGGGGGGAGTGGAGTGGCGGCTGGCAGGGGCGGGGTGGGGAAAGTGGAGTGGGGGATGGCAGGGGTGGCATGGGAAGAGCAGAGTGGTGGCTGGCAGGGCAGGGTGGGGGAGTGGGGTGGTGGCTGGCAGGGCTGGGGTGGGTGTGGGGAGTCAGCTGGGTGAGCTGGTGGGCTCTGGCGGCTGCACAGTCTGGTGACTGCAGTTAATAATAACACAGAGCTGCATATTTCAAAACAGCCTGAAGAGGGGATTTAAAATGTTCTCACCACAAAGAAATGGTAAATCCTTGAGGTGATGGATATGCTAATTAGCTCAATTTGGTCATTCCACAATGTATGCAGGACGGATACATCATATTGGACTCCATAAATATACACAGTCATTATTTGTCAACTAAAAATAAAACTGTTAAAATTATGGATGTGTATAATGTAATAGCTGTTGCAGTCGCAGCGTCGTTTTATCTGCAGCATCCCCCGTGCTGAGACACAGCAGCTCTGTCCACCTCTGTTTCCTGGGAGCAGGAGGCTGTCGGTCTCTGGACGCTGCCTGTCCCCCGTTCTGAGACCACACGCTTGGCGCTGATGAGGAGCAGGAAGGGTTTGTGTAACCAGAGCTTGAGAGGAGGCTGGAAGTGGTAGCTCGAGCCACATTGCATGGGGCCTTCATGCCCTTTAACGATGAAATGTTTGGTGCCATTGCAGAGGGTTTTGAGCAGAATAATGCAGTGTGACTTAGGGTTCACGAGGTTTATGAGAGCCCTTTCGGTGGTGGTGTGAAGGAGGGTTATGGGACAGGAGGCTGCTGGACCAGTCAGGCTGCGGGAGCATGGTTGCTGTCCAGGTCGGTGTGGGGCAGTGGTGAGAGGTGTCAATCCCCAGGGTTTGTTGGATGGGGATGATAGTGGCTAGGTAGGTGTGGGGCAGTGGTGAGAGGTGTCAGTCTCCAGGGTTTGTTGGATGGGGATAATGGATGGGATGCAGGTTTGGAGGAGAGGATGTAGGGTTTTGTGCAGGACCTGGCCGGGGAGTGGAATGGTGGTACCACTGCCAGTTCCACCTGGCACCCTGAGCTGCCGGGATGGGGTGACACCAGGGCGGGGGGGCTGGGTGGTGGGGAGATGATGTATTTGGGGAAGTCACACTAATTTTGGGGTACCCATCCGACATCTAAATGGTGCGATGGACTGAACATGTCCCCCCAAATTCCTATGTTGAAGCCTTGGTCCCCAGTGGGATGGTGCTTGGAGGGTGGGGCCCTGGGGGGCGATGAGGGCGAGATGTAGTCACGAGGGTGGGGCCCCCATGTTGATATTCGTGCCCTTGTAGGAAGAGGAAGAGACCAAGTACTGTCCTCTATGGGAGGGCATGGCAGGAAGGCACCATCTGAGCCCGGAAGTGGGTCCTCACCAGACACTGCTGTCACCTCTGCGCTGGACCTGCAGCCTCCAGAACTGTGAGAAATGAATTCTGCTGTTCATTTATGGGCCCCCCAGTCTATGGCTTTTGTTTTATGAGCCCCAGCTGACTAAGACAAGTGGTGTCTCTTGATGAATTGATGAATTCTCTGTGTTTTGAAGAGTCTTCATGGATGGTACTTCAGCCCGAGGAGATGCGTGTGCTTTATAAGAGATTTCAGGGGTGAAGTCGCCCCAAGTTTTACATCTGTAACAGGCTTTGAATGACTGTTCTTGCCTCAGTGCCAGCAGAGTCAGCGGCACAAGGGAGAATCATCGGAGGAAACCCCCTCACTGGTGTGGAATCGGAGCCCCCTTCCTGCGCTTGGAGTGGGGGTTCAGCAGCAGGTCTCTGTTCACTGTGACAAATGCTGACGTTTCATGGAGATGCTGGAATCTCGTGTTAAACATGAGTGTGGACTCGCCCTCAATCCCTTATTTCACAGGTGTTTGTCACCAAGCGACCCTGGTCCTGCCAGGCCATGTTGAGGGTCCCTTCTTTCTCCAAACCCTGTTTGCTCTTTTCTGGGTTTGCTGGACACATGTTTTAAATAAGAAGGTGAACACCACGAGTGTGCGGATGTATCTGCATTGTAACTGGAAAGCTGTAGGAAGGCCTGGGAGGACTTCAACTCCAGATGAATTTCACGGTCATTTTACATTTTTTCTTAAGGACATTTCAGTGATGCTTCCTCACAGTTGTAAAAATTGTTGTGCAGACTAGCTGGACGTTATTTTACATGAGTCTGTTTTAATCTCATCTAATAAACATGGGCGCCCGGTAAGAAGCCGAGGAGTCATGGGGGTGTGTGCGAGCGCGAAGGGCTGCGTCTCACTCACATGACTCGGCACCCCCTGCATCCTCCGTTCTCTCTGCCGCCCCTTCCCTGCCCCGGCGGCCGCTTTCCTCCTGCCCCTCCCCCTCCCCACGGGCTCACAGGGCTGTATCCTGAGTTTCGAGTGAGCCAGAAACGAGCGCTGCAGATGCTCTTCATTTCAACGGCGTTTCGTTATGACACTGATGAGGAAAACATTGATCCCAGCTGGGGTGCTGTCCGTGCGGGGTTGGCTCCTTCCCCCAGGGCTGAGGTTCTCTGGGGACCAGGTTTCCTCCCACATCCCAAAGCCCTGCACGTGCAGCGAGTTGCTGTGTTCCCTCCGTCGCTGTCTCAGTGCCTGCGGTGACCTCCATCCGGGCCTGGATCCTGCCTGGCACCCTGAGCTGCTGGGGTGAGCTCCCGCCGCGTGTGACCCTGACCTGCAATAAGTGGGTTGGAAAATGAATGAATGAATGAATATAAATTTTTGTAAAAACTTGTACGATACCCATACAAGTGCGCAGTAAACCGTACAGCAGGAAAGTGCTCAGTCAGCCTCTGAGGGCTGTTCTTGTCTGTGACCTGTGTGGGGGCAGAAGTGCTCCCCATGGTGTTTGCTTTGCAAATGTTTATCCCATGACTTAACCCACTGTGGCCAGGGCTGTAGCCTCCTGCTTGGGTGAGGCCTGGCGACTTCACCCAAGAGGCGTTGGGGTGACTTCACTCCCCAAATCTCTTACAAAGCACACGCATCTCCTCGGGCTGAAGTGCACCCTGGCGTGGTCCCTGGAAGGCGGTCATTGGCCGGGGCAGCGATGTTTGGTGTGTGAGCTTTGCACTTACTGAGATGCTTCATCCGCAGGGCACACGTCCAAAGCCCATGCAGTGTCTGGTTCCCTCTCATCCATTTCTGTAGTCACGGAGACGAGGTTGGGGTGCTGTGTGCAGGGAAGGGGCCTGGAGAAGCCACAGGTTTGGACGTGGATTTTGAGGCGCCTGCCTTTTGGGACTCCTCGTGCTTCCAGCCCCTGCAGCTCATTGCTGGGGTCCTCACTCAGATGCCTCTGTGGGGACCTCTGGTCCTGCATTCCCAGCTCTAAGAAGGCCCTCCATCTGCTCTTTATCTCACAAAGCACGTGGAAGCTGTTGCTTTGTGCTCACCGTTCTTCTGGTGCTTGTGAGTTTTTGCCTTGGTCACTCTCCCGTGTAAAATGGGGTTTCAGCTGCAGCTTTGAAGGGGGTTAATGGAGTGGATCTCCCTGTTCACTGGAGGCTGAGCCCTGCGTATCAGAGAATGTTTCTTGCACCAGCAGCACCAGCAGTTCCTGGGAGCTTGACGGACAAACAGACTCTTGGGCCCTGCCCCAGAACTCCTGGGTGGGCCCAGCAGAAGGTGTTTAACAAGCCCTCCAGGTGGTTCTGATGCCAGTGGAAGTGTGAAGACCTCTGACTCATGGATAACAACCTTTGACTGATTGCAGCTCATCCCAGTGCTGGTGAGATCCAGCGGAACAGCAGCCTGATGTCTTCACGCCACTGACGCAACATCTCCAGCCCCTGGATGGTTCCTCTCTCCAACCTGCTCCCATAGTGCATTCCACATGGGACTCCTTCAGTCCTCAGCTGCCCTACGAGCTGTGGTTTCGCCTGGACACGGAAGGTGCAGCACAGCCTGTGAGCCATTGGCCAAAGGTGGCCTTCCCATGGTGGCAGAGCTGAGACGTCCCCTGAGCAGCCTGTCTGATGCCTGCACCTGCCTTCCCTGGGCCACACTGCTGACAAGGGCCTCAGTGGTGAGTGTGACTCCTTAGAGCTGGCAAGACCCAGGATACCGGCCCTGCATGCAGAGGCATGGGTGTTACACGGGGTACATGACTGGGCTGCGAGAGGCAGAGGGGAGTTCTGGTCCTGGCCTCTCTGGCTGTGTGTGCGGTGGCAGGCACCTCATCTCTTAATTACTTTTAATGCCATAGAAGGGAGGCCAGAGATAGAAGACATTATCAAACAAATATGGAAATCATTAAGTCCTGCATCACAAAAATTAAAATGCTGTACGTCTCATCTCATAGAAAGCTTGTAATGCCACATATTCTAGAAAAAAACCTAAGGCTGTTTCTTCTAGGTTGAATTAGCTGGAAAGAATTAATTGAGTATATATTAATGTTCTTGACACTCTAAAGCGTGTATTCACGTCTCAGGCTCATGTGGCTGGAGAAGCACATTCAGTGGTGTGGTGTAACTGCACGTATTTCACGGACACACCACTTATTTGTTATGTGAACTGCAGAGGGTGAGACTGTGGGACGCCCCGTGGGACATGCACCCTCCCTCCCGAGGCCAGCGGGAACAGCGAGAGTCACCATCCCAGAAGGCAGAAGACATGGAGGATGGGTGACAGAAGAGAAAGCAGAACATGTCTTTAAGACCTTTGTGTTTGGAAATAACTTCACATGTAAAAGTTGTAAAAATAAAGGAGGACAGAGGGCACTGGGTGGACGGTGGGCGCCGTCCTCTTCACGGCGTCACTCCCGGGTGGACGGTGGGCGCCCTGCTCTTCACGGCGTCGCTCCCGGGTGGACGGTGGGCGCCGTCCTCTTCACGGCGTCGCTCCCGGGTGGACGGTGGGCGCCCTGCTCTTCACGGCGTCGCTCCCGGGCGGACGGTGGGCGCCCTCCTCTTCACGGCGTCGCTCCCGGGCGGACGGTGGGCGCCCTCTTCACGGCGTCGCTCCCGGGTGGACGGTGGGCGCCCTGCTCTTCACGGGGTCGCTCCCGGGCGGACGGTGGGCGCCCTCCTCTTCACGGCGTCGCTCCCGGGCGGACGGTGGGCGCCCTCTTCACGGCGTCGCTCCCGGGTGGACGGTGGGCGCCCTGCTCTTCACGGGGTCGCTCCCGGGCGGACGGTGGGCGCCCTCTTCACGGGGTCGCTCCCGGGTGGACGGTGGGCGCCCTCTTCACGGCGTCGCTCCCGGGTGGACGGTGGGCGCCCTGCTCTTCACGGCGTCGCTCCCGGGCGGACGGTGGGCGCCGTCCTCTTCACGGGGTCGCTCCCGGGCGGACGGTGGGCGTCCTCTTCACGGCGTCGCTCCCGGGTGGACGGTGGGTGCCCTCCTCTTCACGGGGTCGCTCCCGGGTGGACGGTGGGTGCCCTCCTCTTCACGGGGTCGCTCCCGGGTGGACGGTGGGCGCCCTCTTCACGGGGTCGCTCCCGGGCGGACGGTGGGCGCCCTCCTCTTCACGGGGTCGCTCCCGGGTGGACGGTGGGCGCCCTCTTCACGGGGTCGCTCCCGGGTGGACGGTGGGCGCCCTCTTCACGGCGTCGCTCCCGGGTGGACGGTGGGCGCCCTCTTCACGGCGTCGCTCCCGGGTGGACGGTGGGCGCCCTCTTCACGGCGTCGCTCCCGGGTGGACGGTGGGCGCCCTTCTCTTCACGGCGTCGCTCCCGGGCGGACGGTGGGCGTCCTCTTCACGGCGTCGCTCCCGGGCGGACGGTGGGCGCCGTCCTCTTCACGGGGTCGCTCCCGGGCGGACGGTGGGCGTCCTCTTCACGGCGTCGCTCCCGGGTGGACGGTGGGTGCCCTCCTCTTCACGGGGTCGCTCCCGGGTGGACGGTGGGTGCCCTCCTCTTCACGGGGTCGCTCCCGGGTGGACGGTGGGCGCCCTCTTCACGGGGTCGCTCCCGGGCGGACGGTGGGCGCCCTCCTCTTCACGGGGTCGCTCCCGGGTGGACGGTGGGCGCCCTCTTCACGGGGTCGCTCCCGGGTGGACGGTGGGCGCCCTCTTCACGGCGTCGCTCCCGGGTGGACGGTGGGCGCCCTCTTCACGGCGTCGCTCCCGGGTGGACGGTGGGCGCCCTGCTCTTCACGGGGTCGCTCCCGGGTGGACGGTGGGTGCCCTCCTCTTCACGGGGTCGCTCCCGGGCGGACGGTGGGCGTCCTCTTCACGGCGTCGCTCCCGGGTGGACGGTGGGTGCCCTCCTCTTCACGGGGTCGCTCCCGGGCGGACGGTGGGCGTCCTCTTCACGGGGTCGCTCCCGGGTGGACGGTGGGCGCCCTTCTCTTCACGGCGTCGCTCCCGGGCGGACGGTGGGTGCCCTCCTCTTCACGGGGTCGCTCCCGGGCGGACGGTGGGCGTCCTCTTCACGGCGTCGCTCCCGGGTGGACGGTGGGTGCCCTCCTCTTCACGGGGTCGCTCCCGGGTGGACGGTGGGCGCCCTCTTCACGGGGTCGCTCCCGGGCGGACGGTGGGCGCCCTCTTCACGGCGTCGCTCCCGGGTGGACGGTGGGCGCCCTCTTCACGGGGTCGCTCCCGGGTGGACGGTGGGCGCCCTCCTCTTCACGGCGTCGCTCCCGGGCGGACGGTGGGCGCCCTCCTCTTCACGGCGTCGCTCCCGGGTGGACGGTGGGCGCCCTCTTCACGGCGTCGCTCCCGGGTGGACGGTGGGCGCCCTCCTCTTCACGGGGTCGCTCCCGGGCGGACGGTGGGCGCCCTCTTCACGGCGTCGCTCCCGGGTGGACGGTGGGCGCCCTCCTCTTCACGGGGTCGCTCCCGGGCGGACGGTGGGCGCCCTCTTCACGGCGTCGCTCCCGGGCGGACGGTGGGCGCCCTCCTCTTCACGGCGTCGCTCCCGGGTGGACGGTGGGCGCCCTCTTCACGGCGTCGCTCCCGGGCGGACGGTGGGCGCCCTCCTCTTCACGGCGTCGCTCCCGGGTGGACGGTGGGCGCCCTCTTCACGGCGTCGCTCCCGGGTGGACGGTGGGTGCCCTCCTCTTCACGGCGTCGCTCCCGGGCGGACGGTGGGCGCCCTCCTCTTCACGGCGTCGCTCCCGGGTGGACGGTGGGCGCCCTCTTCACGGCGTCGCTCCCGGGTGGACGGTGGGCGCCCTGCTCTTCACGGGGTCGCTCCCGGGCGGACGGTGGGCGCCCTCTTCACGGGGTCGCTCCCGGGTGGACGGTGGGCGCCCTCTTCACGGGGTCGCTCCCGGGCGGACGGTGGGCGCCCTGCTCTTCACGGGGTCGCTCCCGGGTGGACGGTGGGCGCCCTCTTCACGGGGTCGCTCCCGGGTGGACGGTGGGCGCCCTCTTCACGGGGTCGCTCCCGGGCGGACGGTGGGCGTCCTCTTCACGGCGTCGCTCCCGGGTGGACGGTGGGCGCCCTCCTCTTCACGGGGTCGCTCCCGGGCGGACGGTGGGCGCCCTCTTCACGGCGTCGCTCCCGGGTGGACGGTGGGCGCCCTCTTCACGGCGTCGCTCCCGGGTGGACGGTGGGTGCCCTCCTCTTCACGGCGTCGCTCCCGGGCGGACGGTGGGCGCCCTCCTCTTCACGGCGTCGCTCCCGGGTGGACGGTGGGCGCCCTCTTCACGGGGTCGCTCCCGGGCGGACGGTGGGCGCCCTCCTCTTCACGGGGTCGCTCCCGGGTGGACGGTGGGCGCCCTCCTCTTCACGGGGTCGCTCCCGGGTGGACGGTGGGTGCCCTCCTCTTCACGGGGTCGCTCCCGGGTGGACGGTGGGTGCCCTCCTCTTCACGGCGTCGCTCCCGGGTGGACGGTGGGCGCCCTCTTCACGGCGTCGCTCCCGGGTGGACGGTGGGCGCCCTCTTCACGGCGTCGCTCCCGGGTGGACGGTGGGTGCCCTGCTCTTCACGGCGTCGCTCCCGGGTGGACGGTGGGCGCCCTCCTCTTCACGGCGTCGCTCCCGGGCGGACGGTGGGCGCCCTCCTCTTCACGGCGTCGCTCCCGGGTGGACGGTGGGCGCCCTCTTCACGGGGTCGCTCCCGGGCGGACGGTGGGCGCCCTCCTCTTCACGGGGTCGCTCCCGGGTGGACGGTGGGCGCCCTCCTCTTCACGGGGTCGCTCCCGGGTGGACGGTGGGCGCCCTCCTCTTCACGGCGTCGCTCCCGGGTGGACGGTGGGCGTCCTCTTCACGGGGTCGCTCCCGGGCGGACGGTGGGCGCCCTCCTCTTCACGGGGTCGCTCCCGGGTGGACGGTGGGCGCCGTCCTCTTCACGGCGTCGCTCCCGGGTGGACGGTGGGTGCCCTGCTCTTCACGGCGTCGCTCCCGGGAGGATGGTGGGCGCCCTCCTCTTCACGGCGTCGCTCCCGGGTGGACGGTGGGCGCCGTCCTCTTCACGGCGTCGCTCCCGGGTGGACGGTGGGTGCCCTGCTCTTCACGGCGTCGCTCCCGGGTGGACGGTGGGTGTCCTGCTCTTCACGGCGTCGCTCCCGGGAGGATGGTGGGCGCCCTTCTCTTCACGGTGTTGCTCCTGGAGCCCCGAGGCCCACATCCTCTCACTCCTGGTGTTCATTTTGGTTACACCTTGGAGGTGGTGGTCTTGCCGGCATGTAATTACTATTCTTTGTCTCCCCTTGCAGCAGATAAGCAGTGTGTGGGGAATAGTTTTAAACCACATACCTTGTTCCCCATCAGAATTTCCCCCAGTTCAGCACCCATGGATGGCTCCTGCCCCATCCCATGTTTATGAGGCTACATGTAAACTGGAAGGGAGGAGCTGGCATTAAATCCATCACCAGGAGGCAGCTGCAGCCTGAAAGGAGCATTTGTAGAGACAAATGCCAGGGAGGTTAACAGCAGGACGGCAGGAGCTGAGTTATTCACTGAAGGATTGGAATGTGAAGGCGAGAGAATGTCCCAGGAAGTAGAACAAAAACAGAGAAACAGAAAACAGAAGTGAGATGTTAAAAGAAAATGGGCTCCGCAGGTCCGACAGCTGAATAATAGAAGTTCCAGGAGAAGAGAACAGAGAAAAAGTATTTTGAACTTCCAAAAGTGGAAGGATATGAGTTTTTATTGTCAAAACTATATACATAGTTTTAAAAGACAAGTCGGGGTAGGTTGGGTGTAGTGGCTCATGCCTGAAATCCCAGCACTTTAGGAGGCTGAGGCAGGAAGATTGCATGAGGCCAAGAGTTTGTGACCAGCCGGTAAAGACCCCATATCTTTTAAAAAAATTTTTTTTTAATTAGCTGGGCATGATGTTGTGTGCCTGCAGTCCCAGCTACTCAGGAGGCTGATGTAGGAGGATTGCTTGAGCTGAGCCCAGGAGGTTGAGGCTGCAGTGAGCTATGATCGCACCATTGCACTCCAGCCTGGGCAACAGAGCAAGACCCTGTCTCAAACAAAAAGTAGGTCCAAAGGCTTAAACAGTAATGCAGTCCTCCACTGCACAAATCCATCTATTTCTCTATTATTTGAATTTCTTCCAAAGAAAGTTAACAGGTGAATCTCTTTATTAATAAAAAGTAAAGTGTTTATCTGCTAAGAAACAAAGCAAGTGTGGAAACACTTTTTGGTTGGTAGAGAGGATTGACCCTTGAGTGTGAAGGGCAGAGGCAGGGGCGCAGGCGGAACATCCAGAGAGGAGCGAGACGTTAAATGATCACGGTGAGATGTGTATTCTGAGGGCTTGAGAAATGCCGGGTAGGGGTTCAGAGGAGAGCAGTATGTAAGCATGTGGAGTAAAGTTGTGCAGGGAGGGTTTGGACCGGAAGTTGAAATTGTTTGATCAGTGGAGAGGGAGATCCAGCAAGAACAGCCTCGATGGCAGCACGGGGCGTCCCCATTGCTGTGGCAGCGTCGTTCTCCTGGCGCTTGAGCTTGAACCCTCCCAGGCTCATCAACAAGCATCTCGTACGTTGCGAGCCATTTAATACTTGCCCTGTAACATTGTTGCTCCCGTTTGCAGGCTGGGCATGAGATTTCCAGGGCTTCGCTGGACATCTGTGGCTCAGTTTGGATCCTCCGGGATGGGCAGGGAGGAAACTGGCTGGAGGGCAGCGTGGGAGCCGTGCAACCCCCCACTGGACCCCACCTGTGAGGTTCTGTGGTCAGGGGAACCCAGAGGGGTTCCAAGCCATGGTCATCAGAACCGAGGAACCCTGGTGGGTCCACCACAGAGGGATTGCTCAGGAATGTTGCGCCAGAAGCAAGACACAGGCTGGACTGAGGCTGGGGCCAGCAGACCGGGGACAGTGCCCAGGCACAGACCCAAGCCCGGCCGCTCCCCTCCTCGGGCGCCCAGCCACGTTCATTTATTCCTCTCGGGCTCTGATCATTCCTACTGGATAGGAGTCCTCGCTGAGCCCCCATGGTATCTGGCACAGAGCGGACGTCTGTTCTGGGACTGTGTTTTAATTTGTGAGGGGGACACGCGGTCTTGCATTGGCGGGCGCGGGGGCTGGGGGGGGCACTCCAAGGGCAGCCGGAGGGTTCATGGAAGGAGTCACGGTGTGCAGTTCGTGCTGGTGGAGAGTGGAGGGTCCAGGCGTGTGCAAGGTTTGAGCCCAGGTAGCCTAGCGTGAGTCACAGAGGCGCTGGGTGCCCTGTGTGAGGGTGACTGAGATACAGCCCCCGCGGCCTTGGGGAGCTGAGAATCACAAGAAAACAGCGGGGCTGGGAAGGAAGAAGAGGGCTGGTGGCACGAGGAGATGGATGCCAGGGGTGGGGGGTGGAAAGTGTTCGGGTGGGCGGGGCCGGGGGAGGTGGAAAGTGTGCGGGTGGGCGGGGCCGGGGGGAGATGGAAAGTGTGCGGGTGGGCGGGGCCGGGGGAGGTGGAAAGTGTGCGGGTGGGCGGGGCCGGGGGGGAGATGGAAAGTATGCGGGTGGGCGGGGCCGGGGGGAGGTGGAAAGTGTGCGGGTGGGCGGGGTCAGAGGAGGTGGAAAGTGTACGGGTGGTCGGGGCCGGGGGGAGGTGGAAAGTGCGGGTGGGCGGGGCCGGGGACCACCTTTCAAGGGGGAGGGCTTGAAAGTGTGCGGGTGGGCGGGGCCGGGGGGGCGTGGAAAGTGTTCGGGTGGGTGGGGTGGGGGGCGGCGGAAAGTGTGTGGGTGGGCAGGGGTGGGTGGGTGGAACGTGTGCGGGTGGGCGGGGGCGGTGGAACGTGTGCGGGTGGGCGGGGGCGGTGGAACGTGGGCGGGTGGGGCGGAAAGTGTGTGGGTGGGCAGGGGTGGGGGGTGGAAAGAGTGCGGGTGGACGGGGGCGGGGGGGCGGTTTGAGACCAGTGTTGTGGCGCAGCAGGCAAGGGATCCCCACGCGGCCGTCAGAGTCCCTATGAGTTATCTTGTCGCCTCCATGCTCTTTAATCTCGTTAATGTCAGGACGTTTTTATCCTTTGATTTCTGGAGGCAGTCACAGGTTGGTTGGGGCCAAAGATTACAAACAAGGATGTTTTATGAAGCTACTCTGCAGGTTGGGGAATAGCTGGGTTTGGCTGTAGGATAAGCGAGTTGTAGGCGTCCTGCCCACTGGTTCAAACATCAGTTCGAGAGCAGGGAGGGGCGGTAGAAATAACTGTAGAGCCCCCCGGGCATCCCCTTTGAAGGCTGTGATGTCAGCTCAATACAGGTTCAAGGCCGTGTCCATAAAATCAGCCACAACAAGCCTGTGTATTTTTGTGGCTATGGCTTGTGTAGCGCTAGTAACGACGGTCACCATCTCAGAATACAGCAGCTGCCAGTGTCAGATTACTTCCCATAGGACGTCATCGCGAGGCAGCTTGTTTCTACTGCTGGACCCCTGCTTGGTATGAGTGTTATTCCTCCACTCTGTTCATGGGGCCGCTGAGACCAAGAGCTTAGTGACTTGGTGAATGGCACGGCCAGGGAGGACGCCAAGCTCTCCCGCCCGCACCCCGGTGATGTTATGGCTGAATCGTGTCTCCCAAAAAGTGTGTGATGGAGCCCAGCGCCTCCAGACATGACCTTATTTGGAAATACAGTCTTGGGGGAAACCAAGTCGGCACATTTCTGTTAAGTCACCTGACTTACGGTGCTCGTTATGCAGCCGCAGCAGACTGCCTTGTTCCACAGGAACACTTCCCCAGCTCAGACTCACATTCGTCAGGGACCCTCTGTTCCCCTGGAGGGCGGAGCTGCACCGGAGGCATCAGGGAGGGTGAGGAAGAGGCGTGGCCGGGCCTGGGCCTCTGGACGCAGGGGACACACGCGGTCCAGGCCCTGAGTGGACAGAGGGGACGCTGGTGGGGTGTCGGGAACCCTAGCTGGGGCCGAGTTTCTTCATCTGAAAATCAGTCACGTGTCTGACATCCACTGCATATGAGGAGGCCACTGGCCACACGTAGCCTGTGAGCATGTGGTGTATGGACAGTGTGATCGGGCACCCAGATTTCAGGTTTTAACTGATTTTCATTAATTAAAATTACATTGCTGGCCAGGCGTGATGGCTCATGCCTGTAATCCCAGCACTTTGGGAGGCCGAGGTGGGTGGATTGCTTGAGGTCAGGAGTTTGAGACCAGCTTGGCCAATGTGGCAAAACCCCATCTCTACTAAAAATATAAAAATTAGCCAGGCGTGGTGGCAGGTGCCTGTAATCCCAGTGACTAGGGAGGCTGAGGCAGAAGAATCACTTGAACCCAGGAGGTGGAGGTTGCAGTGAGCTGGGATCGCACCACTGCACTCCAGCCTGGGTGATAGAACAAGACTGTCTCAAAAAAATTACATGGCTGCATGTGACGGCCCCAGTGGACGTGCGGTCACTGACCCGGGGGTGCTTCTTCTCCACGTTCTGTGATTCTGCTTTCCTCAGATGAGGAGGGCCCTGCTCAGGCTAATGCCACGGAGGGGTTAGAAATCAGTATTTCGGGAACACGTGTCAGTGCTCGCAGCTGGGTGGGTGTGGACAGACACGTTGGGGTGACCGCTGAGTATATTTTGTGGCCCCGGCACCCGTGGCAGGCAGAACTCACGCCCCCGATCTTTCTCAGCTGCTAAACGCTGCCGTAGAACAGGCAGGTTGTGTGGAATTGAACTTTTAAAAGTGCCTTTGGGCAATAAGGATAATTTCATTCTCCTCTGCGGCCTTCTGTAAATCCTTCAGAGAGGAAGAAATAAACCTATTATGGTCCTGCCTTCCTGCTCCAGCCAGAGCCGGTGCGGCAAGCGACGTGTGCTCAGCCTTCCAGAGGCCGTGGCTGGTCTGGATTTAATGCACTATCCTGCCTGTGACTGTGGCGGGAAGAATGCTGTCAATGTTAGGGGTGAGCGCCTTTTTCAAACACAGGTTGTCTGCCTTTAGGAAAGTCACACGTGGATTCTACCCTGGAAGGTTGATGATTTGTCTTGGATCCTCAAGTATAAAGAGCTACCTGGCGGGTTCAAGGAAAGCTCTGTGGGAGCCGCAGGGTGGGCACTGTGTTTGTGGGACCATCCGACGAGATCCCAGGGTGCAGTGAGTGGCTCTGCTGGTCGGTGCTGCTAGGGGCTGTCTCCTGGGGAGAGTGAGAGGCTGGAAGGACCCCAGGGGTCAGGCGTACTTGGCTCCATGAGAATTGACAGTGCACAGCTGCCCCGGGAACCCCCTGACTGGCTTGTGGGATCATTCGTCATACCATGCGTCTGAACTGGTGACTCTCAAGCGATTTCCTCCCCCACAGCCCTTTTTCAAATCGAACAGAGATGGCATAAAACAGGCCCTGGCAGATGCAATTGTGTCATGCGTGAGGTCTGATCGCCTGAGTCCAGGGATGAGGTCTGAGGTTTGCAGTTCTGTGGAGTGAGGGCCCTGCCTGTCCCTGACCCTAAAGGAGTCCCAGAGGCAGGATGTGGGCCTCCCATGAGCACCTCCAGTGCTCTGGTTCTGTGTATCGTCAGAATCCAGGGTTTCGAGGGGTGGTCACGGGAGCTGCGGCATTTGAGGGGGGCGCCAGCTCCCATGGCGGTGACATCCTGGGCTGGTCCTGCTGTGGCAGACCATAGCTTGGGGTCCCAGCCCCACCCTCCCGCCCCCAAGCACGTGTCCTACTGACCTCACATGCATGTCTTGTGACCTCTCGCGGCCCTTTCCAATACTGTCGCCACTGCACGTGATAGAGACGTGGCTGAGACCATGAAAGGGCAGCGATGGTGATAGAGTCCCCATGCTCTGATTTGATTGATTGAGACTTTATTCCCGCTTCTTCAAGACATGTCTGTGGAAAGGGGTTGCCTGCACTTGCGTTAGTCTGGAGCTAACGGTCGGTGCTGGGGATGCCGGGGCAGGGCCCGAAGTTCCACTGTGGACGTGCGTGGGGCTCACCTATGGGCAGCCCCTCCTTAGGAGCAGCACCCAGCAGAGCAGCTCGTGATTTCAGCCGGGAGGAGACCGTGAGGGAAGAGATCCCTTAGGTGGTGTCTGCAGCTGACTAGGTCAGCGTTTCCACTCTGGCTGTTAATGGGAAGTTGGCACAGAAAAGTATTCTGTGGGCAACTTAGTTTAGGGAAGGATGTGGCGGAGCCTCCCTGTGGAAACGTGTGTCTCTGATCTCCACGTGGGGTGTGGAGGCAGTAGCCTTTTCAGACCTGGTGGATCATTGAATCCCTCCTGAGGGGGCGGGTTCTGAGGCCTGGCCTTGATCCCTGAGGCCCTTTGGAAAGTGCTGGAAAAGGTGAGTGAATGGGCGTGGCTGTGGAATGAGACAGAGGGCAGATCTGCGAGGAGCCCTCGAAGGCATCAAACCCTGGGACTTGAGTGTGTGTGTGTGTTCTTGCACTGTTGGGCATGGGGGCTAGGAGCTCATCAGGGAAACAGTGTCAGATACGACCCTACAGGCTCAGACTGCACTGATGAAAAATACCGACAGCTTCCACGTGGCACGGGGCCAGCACCTGACCCCATGGTTATCACAAGGCTTAGCGCCTCCCTGCCCCGACTGTCTCACCGCGGTTTGTTCTCTGCCTCAGCCACACAGTCAGCTCTGTGCACATGAGAAGCATGTGATTGAACTTTTAATTCCACATTTTGCACAGCATTTGCTAGGTACTAAAACTCATTATTGTTTTATTTTCTGTCCCTGTTGATTTGCACAGAGTTGAAAATTGGTAATACTGTCTTGTTTGCAGTTGATTATATTTGGGAGAGAATTGTTCTTTTTTCAATATAGAAGAATTGGCGGGGGGTGGGGGGATGGAGGAGAAGGGAGTGGTTATTCCAGATCATCTCTTGTGGTTTCATCCATTGCATTTATGAGAGCCTGCTCTATACTCAGCCAGACTGAAAGTCGATCGAGGGCAAACGTATGACTGGTGTTTCTTTGCAACAGCCTCTATTCACCCTCTCTCCTGAGTAAATTGCCCTAGAACAGGTAATAAGCAGAGACTTGTAGATGCTGTCTTCATGGATGGCTGAGAAATGGCTGCAAGTTCGTCGTGTGGAGTATTTAGGATGAAAGTTCAGCTTTTCCTCTAATTGAGTTTAGAAAGATAATCACACATTTCCCACAGACATCTCTTCAGCTGCACGTTACTGGAGTGTGTGCTTTGCAATTTGTTTTATGTTGCTGAATCATGGGAAAGCCATTCTCCGTTATTTTCACCTCTCCTTCACTTACCAAATAAGATATTTTCTTCCCATTTTACTACTGAAGTATGAATATAAATACAGCCCTTACTTTCACATTTTTCTTTGTGATTCACCCTTGATGGAAGCTCAGACTCTGGAAGACCCAGCACAATGTTCCAACAGCCCTCCATTTCCAGGCTCTAATTGCGCCTAATATTTTAAAAGCCATCACAAAAATTGGTGGGTCCATTTACCTTATTGTGGGAGCCCCTGGAGTACAGCTTTCAAGACCCTGATGGCCCATTAGGGGCATCCATTAAACCCGGCTGCATTCCCATTCCAGAAACGGCATAGATGATAATCACACTCACCTGATTAACCTTTTCAATGAAAAACGTGTGTCATCAAGATTTTTCTGTACCGTTTAATTTGTTAGGCCATTCTGGGCACGCTGACTTTGTGCAACATCGAACGACCTTATTAGAAGAAACACTCGCAACAGTTAATGAGATGCCTTCCTCCACGCGAATGATAACAAATGTATTTTATTTATTTGTTTTAAAACAGGTTTTGCCTGGCATTCTGCAGAAGCATTGCTGTATCTTACCAGACAGGAATACAGGTAAATACATTTCATTCTTCTGATTTGAGATGATATGTTTCGTATCAGTGGCAAAACTGAGAAATGTGATTACCTAATTTAGATATTTTGTGCATTTTTATTTTGTGGGTTGTTTTTAGTGCAAGATTGCGTATTAACTAACTGTAAGACCTGAAAATAGGATATTTAGTTCTGTGGTGAGTTATGAGCTGAGCCCAGAGATCCGTTTTTATTTGACAGAGGAAATAGATTTATTAATAGATGATTGTTGTCCTGGGTTTTTAAGGGAAACTGGTTGTCTTATAAACTTGAGTTTGTTGGTTTCAAAGTTGTTTATTTTGCTAATTATACTTATTTATTAAAGAAAATCACCATTCTTATTGGCTAGAGAGAAATGTATTTGGAATCTGTTTGCAGTCAAGGCCTTTCTTTGTGATCAGGGTGGGAATCGGCTAGATGTTATGTTCTTAAAACCCCCAAGGTCTCTGTGAATAAAACACGGGCATGAATGTTTTGAAGTGGGAGATGCATCTCTGTGTAATTTCTCATGGCAGGATAGGCGTGTGTGGCTGGTGGTTGTGAGGAAGTGTGTTGCCTGACTTTTAAGGAAACATGACAGAGAAAAAGAAGGTCTAAAAAAAACTTTGTTATCATACAATTAAGGGGAAAAAAGAATCAGTCAGGGCTTGTTATCCTGTGGATATGGATCTGCATTTTTGTTTTCCTCCTGCAAGAGTTTTGATTTATTTTTATCAAAGAAATTGCAAGTCCTGAGGAAAGTATGGAGAAGATGCCTCTTTCGTGTGAGGGGCTCTGCAAGCTGATTCATTTCTAAAAGCAATCGTGTGTTGTCAAGTATGTATTTGTGTCCCAGGATATTTTAGTTGGGTATGAAACAGAGGTTTGCTGACATTTTCTTACTTGTTTTCTAGCTATAACAAGGTAATTACAAAGACTCTTTTATGGTAATTAGAAGAATTTAATTTGTTGGGATTTACTGTTGACTCACCACTAAGAATGATGGTATCTCAGTAGCCAACATTGTCTGTATTATACGTTCCAGAGTAAAACACCGGGTGTATTGAGAAAAATACAATCTTTACTAATTACAAGCATGGATGGATGACATTACTGATAGAACTCTTCTTGAGAATGTGGAAGTGTCCCTGTTTTGTTTTCTTTTACCCAGTCAAGCGTGTCTCAGCTACGAGTTTGAGCATATCTGCTTACAGGGAAGCTTGTTGAGTGTGTCAGATATTTTTGAGCCACTTTTTATTTTCTGGAAGTCTTGGTTATGAGTAAAAATATATGAAAAAGTCACATGTGCAAAAACAAAGATTTTTGCAACTGTGTCCATCAAAGTCAGCATCACACAATTTTTTAAAAGAAATTAATTTTCCTGATTCAGGTGAATCATTACCCTAAGAAACATCAGGAATAACGATAAACTGAGTTAAAAGCTAACTACTGTACTGCGGACATCTCAGTGGGTCTTAAGTATGGAAATGAATTTTCCTCGTCTTTTTTTTTTTTTTTTTTTTGACAATTTGTTCTGTAAATCGTTTTAAGTTAATTTGGAAAACATTGCCAACTGAAGTTGTTTTATTTACTTTTCATGAGACCCCAAGTAATCAATCTGTAGAACCAAGAGAGCTGCCTTCCACTGGGGCCTCAATGCAGAGGACATTGGCTGGGCAATTTCCTCAAAATTATTTTTACATTATAGAATGTTTCACTGTCATGTCAGCTGTGGAAGACCATAGGCTTTAATATTCGGTGTGGATAAGGGAAAGAGTGGCTCCAGAGAAGAGAGAGGTGTTGGTTGAGGTTATAACTCTTAAAAGTGTAAGTCCATGCAGAATGGAAAGATGGGGAGAATTCTAGCTTTTAGCAAATAGTTTGCTCCAGTATGTCCAAAGCTGCTTCATGATTTAGGAGATCTTTTTTGGAAATGTCTTCAGACCTCAACACAGCGGAGGTTCTTGGTGATTGCTTTTGCATTACAGTGGCATATAAAGGTCCTTGTAAGGGCCACTGTAATTTTCTTCTACCTTAATTGTTTTGTGGAAGAGTTTTCGCAGTTTCTCATTAAGGAGATTAATTTTGGAATGGGCACCAAGTTTCCGTTTTGGAAGATGAAACGAGTTCTGCAGATGGAGGGTGGAGACGGCTGCCCGGCCGTGAGAATGTAGCGAATGCTCCAAACTGGGCGCTTGGGCAGCATCACCATGGCGGATTCTGCATTACGGGTGCTTGACCACAATTAGAAAGATTAACTGTGGGATGAATCATCACTTTTTTCTCGTTTGGTTTTTACTTATTTTAGAAATGCTTTATACTCCATTAACTTTATACATGTCATGTTTCTGAATTAAACATGGCTGCTTGTGAAAGATAAATATCCTATCGTTTTCTCTTGCAATTTTGATTATTTGTGATGATTTTAGGCAATGCTGTGAAGCGTCAGAGGGAATTCCATTGGTTACTTTCCCATACGGTCTTGTTCAGCTGCTTTTTCTCAGAAAAGTGTGTTTGTTGGTGGAGGAGAATGTGACCAAGGAGACCATCCTTTTCATGAAGGCACAAACATGAATGCATATGTGGTTTTTAAGCCTTTAAATAAAAACCCAAAGCACATTTATGCCTGTCTTTATTTCTAAGCATTCTTCCCTTTTCTTGCTTTGGTGACGCCTGATTGGCCTTTCACAGGCCTTTGGTTTGCAACCTACCTGGAGTGAACGTTGAAGCCGAGATACACAGGAAGTTGGAGTGACTCAGGGAAGAGTGGACGTCTCAGGTGTCTGGATTTTTGCAGCTGCCTCTGGCTTGAATTCAGCACCATCTTTTACTAGGATTGGTGTCCTTGCAGGGGGTTCCGTCCTTAGCACCTTTTTTTTGGTTAGCGGGCTATAAAAAGGATCGCCAAGCAGAGCAGGCCTTGGGCGCGGTGTCCTGGACGTGCCACCACGTTTGGGCTGAAGGCGGGCCCACTTGCTGCTGGACTTGGTCTGGTGGAACTCAAGGCATCGTGCAGTTAACATAGTCCCAGACGCCTGCCCATTCCTGCGTGGAGCTGGAATCGTCATTTAAGGAGTGACTTCTTCACAAACATCCTTTCATGACGAGTCGCTGTTTTCTGGGGCAAAGTGAACCCGTCTGAAGTTTTATAGCCAGGTGTTCCTCCTAGCAACAGAGACCTCTTACACTTGCTTTAGTATTTTTGACCCAACTGGAGGGGTGAGAACTTTGGCTCCATGGTGAAGAGATGACATGGCCTAAGCGGTGCGTTTTCCTTTATGGATTCTGTTTCTTAGGATGCGTGTGTAATGTACGTTGGAAGGATGCTGGAGAATCTTGGAAGGATGCGTGTATATGTTGGAAGGACGCATGTATAACGTACGTTGGAAGGATATGTGTATAACATATGTTGGAAGGATGCATGCATAATGTATGTTGGAAACATGCTGGAGAATGTTGGAAGGATGCTTGTATAATGTATGTTGGAAGGATGCTGGAGAATGTTGGAAGGATGCTGGAGAATGTTGGAAGGATGCGTATATAATGTATGTCGGAAGGATGCTGGAGAATTTTGGAAGGATGTGGGTATAATGTATGTTGGAAGGATGCTGGACAATGTTGGAAGGATGCTGGAGAATGTTGGAAGGATATGTGTATAATGTATGTTGGAAGGATGCTGGAGAACACATCAGAAGCCACCTTCCATCGAATCCACATTTCCCTGACAGTGAGATCTAAGCAGGGAATACGTGGGAGCTGTTCAGTTCCTAGAAGATCTGGCTTCCTTCCCTTGATTATTAATGACCTTCACTTCAGAATTGCAATGACATTTGGGAAAATTAAGTTACACAGTTGTAAGCATAATACATTCTTTTCTTTAGGCTGCACAATTGGCCGGGGTTCTGACTTCAGGCTTAGCTGCCTCACACAGCCTTTATCCTGAGTTTTTCAGGAGACAGCCCATTCTACTGTCAAGAATAATTAGAAGTTTCAAGAATGAATTGATTTTGCAATATGGCAGCAGTAATTACCCATGCAAACTTTGATAATAACAAGTGAATAATGAAACCTCAAATAGATCAAGCATGCGGGAGTACTATGTTTGGTTTTTGAGATACATTATGTTTCTAATTGACAATGAATGTAAAATGACTGTGAAACAGATTATGTATAAAAGTTGGGTGGAAAGGTTTCACGTGACTTCCCTGTGTTTGTGGAACTGACGGTTGCTTATTTGCAAATACGTAATGGAAACTCCTGACTCTGAAATCAGGTCCCTGCAGCAATGTGCTGGTCCGCGTTTATCAACTGACTTTCCGATGCTGAGTGAGAGGGTGGGAGGGGAGGCCTCGTTCTAGTGTTTGCCAATTTCTGTGGTCCAGTTTCAAGCTGCTGCCATGAAGTTCCTGGACATGGAGTTGTGAGTTCTTGGCAGCCACCAGTTGTCTCCAGCTTATTGGAGCCGGCTCCTGCCCCGTGGTGCCCACCCTCCTGTCTGTGGAGCTGACTACCCCCACCATGGTGCCCACTTTCCTCTCTGTGGAGCTGACTCCCCGCACCGTGGTGCCCACCTTCCTCTCTGTGGAGCTGACCCCCACACCACAGTGTCCACCTTCCTATCTGTGGAGCTGACCCCCGCACCATGGTGCCCGCCTTCCTCTCTGTGGAGCTGACCCCTGCGCTATGGTGCCCACTTTCCTCTCTGTGGAGCTGACTCCCGCACCGTGGTGCCCGCCTTCCTCTCTGTGGGGCTGACTTCCCACACCACAGTGTCCACCTTCCTCTCTGTGGAGCTGACTCCCGCACCGTGGTACCCACCTTCCTCTCTGTAGAGCTGACCCACACACCGTGGTGCCCACCTTCCTCTCTGTGGAGCTGACCCCCGCACCATGGTGCCCGCCTTCCTCTCTGTGGAGCTGACCCCTGCGCTATGGTGCCCACTTTCCTCTCTGTAGAGCTGACCCGCACACCGTGGTGTCCACCTTCCTCTCTGTGGAGCTGACCCCCACACCGCGGTACCCACCTTCCTCTCTGTGGAGCTGACCCCCACACCGTGGTGCCCACCTTCCTCTCTATGGAGCTGGATCCCCGCACCATGGTGCACACCTTCCTATCTGTGTAACCTTCCTGTGGTCGTTCCCCTCGGTAGCTGCAGTTGCTGTGTGCTTCCTGCAGGGTGGCGAGTTGTTTACTTGTGCATTGGCAAAATGAAATATTGGATTGAAATGTAACCTTTGTAACAGAGTGCTTCATTTTTAAAAATCTACATAGGTTGAGCAAATTTTTTTGTGATTTATATTTGGATGTTGAGTATATTTGTATTACAAGGTAGGATTTTAGAAGCCTACAGGTTGGCAGACCTAATTATACTTTATTAATGTTTCTGCACGTAGAGCTGTTGAAACAGAGTAGCCACTGGAGCAGTTTGGAGGTTTAGTTCAAAACGGCAGAGGGACACCATTGTTGCAATGTTAGGAAAGGTTCTGTTTGGTAATTGTAAATCCCCTAGATTTCTTGTGAGCTAAAGGTTTTAAAGAGCTTTTAATTTCATGATGGACAAATAAAGGAAAATCAGTGGCCAAGTTTGCATTCTCTCCTACAGGCCTGTCTCAAAGGACAACAGTTCGCGATAGCTGGTGGCAGTGAGAGTTTGGCGTGAGTGTATATGTTGAAATGAGTCTTGACTTCATCAGTGCCACACCTCCCTGGCATAGGATTCCTAAAGCTATGTAGGCAATGACATTGTTACTTTGAATTCTTATACGAATAGTGGATGTTACATGGCTTTTTATAATGCTTTCCAGTTTATAAGGTGCTTTCACATTCATCTTGACTAGTCCTGTAACTTTGCTGTGAGATAGAAAATGTGTGTGCATTTTGCAGAAGAGAAAACAGATCCAGAGGTACCTGTGATTTCATTGTCCCACAGCTGTGCTTCAGATACAGGTTTGCACTAAGTCAGTATGTGATACCATATGACCCTGAATAAGTCCTGAATTATCCACATGTGACTTTCCGGTCACATATGATGCAGAACAGCACGGTGTGGACCGGGAACCCTGACGTGGGAGCCGAAAGATGGGGAGGCTGTGGGCACGGCCCCCGGAGCCCCGGGACTGAGACATGCAGGCACCTCAGACGGGTTTGCTGCTAAAATAAGTGGGAAATCTCCACGTGTGGATTGGTTACCTGTTTTCAGGAGGTCAGGGAGTGGTATTTACACATACAAGATTAAATATGAGGTCTCATTTCTTTGAAAGACCAAATACTTCAAGTAAATTTCTTTTTACCCAGATACTAAAATTATTTATAATACCTTTTCTCTTTCCAAAAAGCACTCAGGTTGTGTGAACAGAATTCCATACGATGTGATTCACGCAGTGAGAACAGCAAAAGCAAAGTCAGGGCTGAGCTGGAGGGAGGAAGCGAAGGCAGACGCCCTGGAGCCTCCCCCGTGACCCGCCTCTAATGACCCAGCGCCACCTTCCATGGGCTGGGGCGCTCTTTTCCTGCATCCTCTCTCCCTCCCTACCAGCTAAAGAGAAAAAAAGCCACGTTCCTCATATGCTTGAAAGGACTTCATTTCACACTCTGGAAATGCCTTTATTAGAAAATTGGTCATGCTATTTAATTCTTGCTAGAACAAGGGGGTGTGGATCAATAGTGTTGGGACCACAGGTCTTTCATTTCATGAGGCTTGCTTCTAGCATGGTTGCTCTTTGTGCTGAGTGGAAAAATGTGACCCCCTGGGGAAAATGCAGCCTCTAAATGAAGCAGGGTCAGCCCCCATCCGTTCTGGGCTGGGCACTTCTGTGCAGAGCAAGGATTGCACGGTTATACATGGTGGCCCTATTAACCCCAGAGCAGGTTAATGTACGTATTTATCTAGGTTTGTGGTTTACAGCCAGTTTAATGTGGAGACATAAAGAAGTTTTATAGCTCAAGGTTGCATGTTCTGTGGATGCTTCTGTGCTGAGAGGGTTCATGACTAAACCTGGTGTGTGATACTCCTGTTTTAATGATATACCAGTGTAAATTCCTGTGACCTTTCTGTGTGGTGCAGATCTGTGGGGCTGGAAATAGACCTACAGTTACTTTTTGGGAGATTTTTGGCTTTGTCTGAGGGTTCATCCTTGGGGGTGTCAGGAGGGTAGATTTCTGTCACATCTTCTGGTTCTCCAACCCCCACTCTCCACCATCCTGTAACTTTGTGTGTAACTATCGACACAGGGCACACTGCCACAGGTTCCTGTGAGAGGGTCTACGCCAGGTCCTTAGACGAGGATGGTTCGGGCAAAGCCTCCCATCGGGAGACTCTGAAATCTCTTCCTAAACTGAGAGAGAGCCCTGTCTTGAAGACGTCTTCTGCAACTCACCCTGCATCTGTGTGGATGGTGCTGTGGTGCTGTGGCATTGCCCTCCCTTGGGAGGAGGGAACATCTGTGAAACCCATCACTGGGCTGGGCGCGGTGGCTCACGCCTGTAATCCCAGCACTTTGGGAGGCCGAGGTGGGTGGATCACAAGGTCAGGAGATCGGGACCATCCTGGCTAACACGGTGAAACCCCGTCTCTACTAAAAATACAAAAAATTAGCTGGGCGTGGTGGCGGGCACCTGTAGTCCCAGCTACTCGGGAGGCTGAGGCAGGAGAATGGTGTGAGCCCAGGAGGCGGAGCTTGCAGTGAGCCGAGATCGCACCACTGCACTCCAGCCTGGGCGACAGAGCGAGACTCCATCTCTAAAAAAAAAAGAAACCCATCGCTTGAATGAGACTGTTGTCAGAGTCTCGGTGGCACCTGCCACAGCCGCCACCCACTCCCCTGGAATTCCCGAATCACATGGCTGGTCATGCGTTTGCCTTAGCTTTTGGAAAATGAAACAAATGTGTGGTCATTTGTTAAATCTCCACATCTATTCATCTCTCTGTCCGTCCATCAGTTCACCCGTCTGTCCATCTGTCCCAGGGCGTGGTTTCCGTGTGTGTTAACCATGAGTCCTCCTCATTGTAGACTCTCCCCACTCTCTTTTTTCTGTCCGTCCATCAGTTCACCCGTCCGTCCATCTGTCCCAGGGCGTGGTTTCCGTGTGTGTTAACCATGAGTCCTCCTCATTGTACACTCTCCTCACTCTCTTTTTTCTGCCCGTCCGTCAGTTCACCTGTCCGTCCATCTGTCCCAGGGCGTGGTTTCTGTGTGTGTTAACCATGAGTCCTCCTCATTGTAGACTCTCCGCACTCTCTTTTTTCTGTCTGTCCGTCAGTTCACCCGTCCGTCCATCTGTCCCAGGGCGTGGTTTCCATCTGTGTTAACCATGAGTCCTCCTCACTGTAGACGCTCCGCACTCTCTTTTCCTATCCACCCCAGTTTTCCCACCCACGTATTTGTAGGTTACCTTAAATTCTTTCCAGTGTAAGACAAGCTACATATATACCTGAAATTGATGACAAAACCCAAGGTTGACACCAATGCTGATGTTGCTCATGAAACCATTGGATTAAGAAAATGTGGCACATATGCACCATGGAATACTATGCAGCCATAAAAAATGATGAGTTCTTGTCCTTTTTAGGGACATGGATGAAGCTGGAAACCATCATTCTCAGCAAACTATCGCAAGGACAAAAAACCAAACACCACATGCTCTCACTGATAAGTGGGAATTGAACAATGAGAACAGTTGGATACAGGAAGGGGAACATCACACACCGGGGCCTGTTGAGGGATAGCATTAGGAGAAATACCTAATGTAAATGATGAGTTAATGGGTGCAGCACACCAACATGGCACATGTATACATATGTAACAAACCTGCATGTTGTGCACATGTACCCTAGAACTTAAAGTATAATAAAAAAAATTAAAGAAAATAAATTAAAAAAAAAAGAAACCCAATCCAGGCTTCTCCAGTGTCAATGCAGAGGGGCACCCAAGTCACCCACTTGTTGTGATTTCAAGGCAAATGGCTGATTTATTGGGCAGTGGAAGTGAAAATGTTGATCAAGCAGCCGGATCGTGCATCTTGGTTTGGGAATTTGGTCTGGAAGCCTGGAGTTGAGCTCCTAGAGAGCTGCGTTGAGACCAAGATGATCCTGGCACTGATGCCCGGGTGGGCACACCCAGGGCTCAGCCTCTTGTGGGGACAGCCTGGGCCATAGCCTTCCTCAGGACTGGAAGGGCCTCCTCTCTAGGGTTTGCCCCTTCCTGGGAAGAGAAGAAGGTGTGAGAGGCAGGAAGCTTGTGGAGCCACTGCTTTTTCATAGCTTGTCCTGCTTCAAAGTAAAACACCAGTGAAGCACATACATTTTCAGGAGTGAAGGGCTGGGGATAGTAAAGCGATTTTTGAGTCACCCCTTTTGCCTATTTTACCCACTAAGGTTTGGACATCAGTATTGTTCCCTCCCTCCCTCCATCCCTCCCTCCCTTCCTTTCTTCCTTCCTTCTTTTCTTCCTTTCTTTCGAGACAGTCTCACTCCATCACCCAGGCTGGAGTGCAGTGGTGCAACCACAGTTCACTAGAACCTCCACTTCTCAGGCACAAACAATCTTTCCACCTCAGCCCCTCAAGTAGCTGAGACTACAGGTGTGCACCACCACACCCAGCTAATTTTTGAATTTTTATAGAGGTGAAGTCTCCCTATAATCCCCAGGCTGCTCTCGAACTCCTGGGCTCAAGCTGTGCTCTTGCCTTGGCCTCCCAAAGTGCTGGAATTACAGGTGCGAGCTACTGCACCCAGACTGATTCTCTTTTGTTATTGTTGTTACCGGACAGCGTCTCCAGAGTATTCTTTTGTTGTTGCTGAGACAGGGTCTCACTCTGTTGACAGGCTGGAGTGCAGTGGTGCGATCTCAGCTCATTGCAAACTCCACCTCCCAGGTTCAAATGATTCTCCTGCCTCAGCCTCCTGAGTAGCTGGGATTACAGGGGTGCGCCACCACGCCTGGCTGATTTTTGTATTTTTAGTAGAGATTGGGTTTCACCGTGTTGGCCAGGATGGTCTCAGTCTCCTGACCTCGGGATCCGCCTGCCTCGGCCTCCTAGAGTGCTGGGATTACAGGCGTGAGCCACCGCGCCCGGACTCCAGAGTATTCTTTTGTGAGGTAAAGTTGATCAAAATGAATAAATACAAGTTGAATGACAATGAGACTGCCTCATGACTTTCCGAGATATGTAATGATTAATTTGTAGAGTGCAGAGACAAATTATTTGGTAGGTTGCATGTCTAGGGCTGTGGATGATGTGAGCAGCTGAAGATATTCAGCCCTGCAATTTGGGAGCTACGGATGTAAAATCTAAGTGAATTTACCTAAGTTTTGTGCCTTCCCCAGCTCTGGAATCTCAACCTCGTCTGAATTCCGAAGGCATTCTTTCTGGTCCGTGTGGGTCTGTGTGCGGGGTCCTGGGGCATGGAAACGTGTGTTTGTGCCTGCACTTACTGGAAATTCCAAACATTTTAGATTTAAGCCTCCTGTTTTAAAATATGCCTCTGTTATTTGGTTTCAGCCAGTCAAGGCCCCTTAAAATGGTGAGTGTTGGTAATTTGTTTTTAAGCCATTCGTAGAATTAGGGTTTACCAGTCGTCTGACAACCTGTGTCGCTTAGATGGGCTTTTATAACCATGCATGTTTAGTTCTTGACTGTTTTCTGATTGTGTAGACTGGGTACAGTGTGATTCTTAGTGAAAGACAGTGAGACAGGCACGGCTGTGTCTGTGCCATGGTGTGTCTGTGCCACGCTGTGTCTGTGCCATGCCGTGTCTGTACCATGCTGTGTCTGCATCGATCCTGAACAGGTGTACTTGGTGTTCACCGCAGTCTTCTGTGTTGCTGTCTTTGTGAACAAGACTGTGGTGATACCTTGTGGATAAAATACGAGTTGCTGTGGATTTGTTTCCGGGAAGACAATTGTGTTAACCCACCCTGTTATTCAACTTAAGTTCTTAACTAAGATAATGTTGTTCCATCCTTTTCTTTTATAGCTTTTTAGACATAGAGGCATGTAGACATATACGGGTAAGACAAACTAGCTTGAATTGAAGACAAACTGATATAGTTATGAGCTATTGGAGATATCAAAGCATATTTTTTGAGTTATTGGAAAGATCTAAACATTATTTTTTAAAACATTCAAATCTGAAGACTGAGCTTTCAGTGCTGTAGGGTTTTTTGTTGTTGTTGTTGTTTGTTTGTTTTGAAACAGGGTCTCACTGTGTTGCCCAGGCTGGAGTGCAGTGGTGCGATCAGAACTCACTGCAGCCTCAAATTCCTGGGCTCAAGTGATCCTCCCTTCTTGGCCTCCCAAAGTGCATGGATTATAAGCATCAGCTACTGTATCTGGCCTCAAAGCTTTGCTCTATTTTGAGAGTAAAAAGTACTTGGCATCTAAAAATACATTATTATTTGACCCGAAATGGAAAGACTTGACATTGTAATTGAAAACTGGTTTAATGTATTAGCAAGGAGTTGTGCACATAGTATGGTAGGACTGGTAGGAAGGAAAAACAGCCGTCCTGTCCTAGGTGCCCTCATGGTGCTGGGGTAGCTGAGACAGAGCTGCCGACGTCAGGCCGCGATGGGCAGGATGCTTGTGCTTTCTGATGTTCTCAGTCTTTCTTCTTTGCCTGAAGTACTAGGTTTTGGGAAGCGTGAGTGGGGAAGGGAAGCTGGGGGAGTTTGTGAGTCCGCCCTGCTGGTGAGCTCCCCCACTGCTGATGAGCTCCAAGGAAAGGCAAGTTCTGCTGGGCAGTGTTCATTTGCTGCCACCATCCACCCAGTTAACATCAGGTTGGCCTTGAGAACAGAGTCCACTGTTCACACTGGGGTCCTGAGAATAGGAGAGGCTGCGCCAGTACAGGATGGGGCCCCGGTGTGCCTGGGATCCATCCGGCCGAGAAGCAGCAAGTCCCTGGAGGAAACTGCACCAGGGAAGATGGTCAGAAAGACCAGCCTGTGTGGGGTGGGAGCTACTGGGCCGTGCTCGCCACCACCTGCCTCTCTTTCCTCTGCAGGACACAGAAGGCTCTGCCATGTAGCTGTGCTCTCTGTGGTGTCTGAAATATTTTCTTCCATTTCCTCACTACTGAAATCTTTCCCTTTACTAAGAAATGCCTTTAAAATGGAAATGTCTTTGAAACCTGGGTAGCAGTTTTAATAACTCCCTTCCACCCCATGTCTATAACTAGCAGTGGGGTCCTCAGGAGCACCCCCACTCAGCGATTCACTGGGAGGACTCCTGGAGCTCATGCCCAGCAGGATGGCCATGATTTGTTACAGAGAAAGCACGCGGAGCATGGTCAGCAGAGGGAGAAGGTGGAGGAGAGAGGTCCAGGGAAACCAGGTGGAAGCTTCCAGAGCTGCTCCCCACAGAGTCTCAGAAGGGGCTTGGCTCCTCCAGCATCAGGCTGTGACCACGCATGTCATTAAACAGGAAGCTTGTGAGAGACACGGTGCCCAGGGTCATGCTGGGCTCTGCCCACAGAGGCACCCCTGCCTGGCACTTACCCAAATTCTGGGCTCCCAGCAGGACAGCAGGTGTGTGGTATAAACCACATGTTTGCACAGTTTAGGCACAGGAAGCCCCTGTTATCAGGGAATAGCCCCAAATCCACATTCCCAGGCTCAAGGACTGACTATAGAAGCTTCCCTTTCTAGGGAGCAGAGTTTCAGGCCTGCTTTGTGAATCCTGTGTGCATAATAACAATAAGCAAATCTAAAAACAATTCAGCAGGCACAGTGGCTGACGCCTGTAATCCCAGCACTTTGGCAGGCAGAGATGAGTGGATTGCTTGAGCTCAGGAGTTTGAGACCAGCCTGGGCAACATGGTGAGACCCCATCTCTACTAAAAACAATTAGCCAGGTGTGGTGGTGCCCGCCTGTAGTCCTAGCTACTCAGGAGGCTGAGGTACAAGGAGTGCTTTAGCCCAGGAGGCAGAGGCTGCAGTGAACCATGATCGTGCTTGGGCAATCTGCCCAGCCTGGGCGGCAGAGCGGGACTGCACACCAGCCTGGGTGACAGAGCGGAACCCTGTCTCAAAAGATATAAAAAATAATAAAATAATTGCAAAAATGATTTTCAGATACACTTTGCCTGAAAAACCCTGTGAGGATGAGGGCCGGCCTTACTGTGTGCTTGCTTCATGCTGAGCACTTGGCAGGGTGAGCTGAATCCTGGTCCTCACCCCACTTTCCCTCGTTTTTGTTACTGCCTATCATTCATTCCCCGGGTGCTCTTGGAAACCTTCCACCTGCAGCTCCATCTTCCACATCACAGGTTTACCTAAGTGTACATTTGACTCTTTGTGACTTCACAACTTGATGCAGATTTAATTCTTGCCTTGTCTTCCTTCTTTAACTCACCATCTCCATCTCCTTCTGCGAGATTTCATCTCAGTCCCTTTTCTTCCTTTTTTGTTTATAGTCCTAGGAATCTTTTTTATAACTTTTTTTCCCAAGACTAGATGGCTCTTTAGACTTGTTTCCCCTGATTTCCGTGGTACACACTTTCCTGGGCTCAGGGTTTAAATGTTGGTCAGACCCGTCCTCCCTGTTGCAGTGTTGAGTGTGGATGCGTGTCTATGGCCATTTCTGTGTCCACGTGTCCACAGACCCGTCCTCCCTCTTGCAGTGTTGAGTGTGGATGCGTGTCTATGGCCATTTCTGTGTCCACGTGTCCACAGACCCGACCTCCCTGTTGCAGTGTTGAGTGGGGATGTGTGTCTATGGCCATTTCTGTGTCCACGTGTCTACAGACCCGACCTCCCTATTGCAGTGTTGAGTGTGGATGCACGTCTATGAGCATTTCTGTGGCCACGTGGCCACGTGCTTTCACGTGACCCATGCATCCCGGAACGGGAGGAGACCTCCCTTTCACTGGCATTTCCCATAGACAGTCTGTGGGATTGTCCTGGTCCCGTGTCCCTTCTGCCTGGAGGACCCTGGAAACTCCTCCGCTGGCAGCGCAGCTGTTACAGACGCTGTTCTGTACCTGTCACGGCTACTGCCACCCAGCCATCCTCCACCCAGGTGGCTGCGCTGCTCAGAGCAGGCTTCCCACTGCCAGTCCTGTCGGGCTGCCTCACATTGAGCCAGTGGCCACGACCTGGCTCTTCTGCTCTTGGTCTTGGCCAGCCAAGGGAGCCGGGCCAGGGTCCTCACCCACCGCTGGTCTCTGCTCTCCTCTGAGAATGTGCATCTTGCAGTGGACGGCGAGACGTTCGGGCAGAAGAACTGGACAGCTGCTTCTGGGGTGATGTCAGCCTCATCCTATGGGTGGGAGCCGGCTGCAGGCTGCATTTCTGAAACGGCAAATATCTGGGTGGGACACAGGTGTGTGGCATGCTGGCCCGGGTGTGGCACAGCTGGGCAGGTGCCGTGTGCACGGTTGGCGCCACTTTCATGGGAGAAATGGCTCCTTGTTTCTTGCAGCAAATGACGACCTGTCCTTGTTTTCAGAGGCGCCGAGTTTTTGGTATTTTCATGGAAATTGGTGGAGGCTGTGTCAGGGCTGTGAGCCAGATAATACTTTAAACTGGAAGTGGAAGCCTTCTCTCTTCTCTAACCCATTAACCGTGTCTCTATGGGATGAGTCCTGCTCACTTTATTCTGAGAGAGAGAGGTGCTAATTGCGGTAAAGGGACAGCAGACCCCTCCGGAGGGAAAATGAATCCCTGAGGTTATTCAGGTCATGCCGAATTTCTTATTTCGAGATGGAAGACAGTTTTAATATTTGCCCCCAAAATTTAAAAGTAATTCCAGGAAGGCATTTTATTGAAAAGAAGACTCTGCACTAAAGGGGAAAGGTTTTTAAAACTATGACTTACTTCATCTTTGATGAAAACTGTTGTTTGTTGGGTTTAAAATAAATTAAAATTATTTCTAAGCAGCACCTTATTCTGGGATGGTTTTGTGGGAGTGTGCATTGTGTTCTGAGAAGCTTTGATTATTTGCAACCATGAACCATATCTAATAGAAATAGTTTTACTATGTATTTTAATACCCTCCCTTTAAACAGAAGCGTCAGATAAAGACAGTGATTGATCTTTCCAGCAAAGCTTTGCTTATTTAGCAGTGGCAGTTTCATTGCTAAACAGGTATTCAGGTGGCACATAAATCAAATTGGAGAGACTTGATTTATGGCCACTGTTCTCTCAGGTGTGAGTTGGGGTTAACGTGCAGGCATCTTAAGCACTGATGCACAAATAATGAAAGAAAATAAAATGTTTCTTGAGGGGAAATGAGACCAGGAGTTTTGGAATATAGAGGGAGGTGCCCAGGGCTGGGAATTGCAAGCCCTGGGCTCTGATGGATGCTTGTTACCATGGAGTGCATTACTCTGTATCACACTCAGGTGTGTGTTGATTTTGCTACCATGTTAAAAGCTATGGCAAACCCCGGGTGGGTGTTCCCTGACTCTGCAGCAAGTTACTACGGAACAAGTTACTAGGTAGCAAACCACAGGTTATCCGGGCTGTGTCATAATGTCTGTGAATGAGACGGCTGGTCTGTGTCAGTCTTGGCGGACAGGCTTTCTCTCCTGTGTTAGGTAGCAAACCACAGGTTATCTGGGCTGTGTCATAATGTCTGTAAATGAGACGGCTGGTCTGTGTCAGTCTTGGCGGATAAGCTTTCTCTCCTGTGTCACGTCCCGTGACAGTGTCTTTCCCTAGGAATGCGTGGAGGAAGACTCTGAGGGGCCACTGCCTTGATGGATTGTGATGCCCACGAGGGCATGGGTGTGAGTGCTGATGCCGCTCTGACCCTCCATTTTAATTACCTTCTGCCCAGGAGCTGGAGATGCCAATATGCTTAACCCTGCATTCAGAATGAAAAAGCTACAGTTCCTGAAGTTGACATAACTAGTTAGGATATTCGCTAAGAAGGAAACGGGGTGACGTTTAAGTGTATCTTTTTAAGGGTATGGCATAGAATTCCTTGGGAATCAGGATTGCATTTTACCAGTTTAGAGACCCCTCTGAGCTTGGTGCATAGGGGACAGTGAGTGGAAGCGTTTAATTTGAACTGAATTGAACCTGTGCTTGTATCAGATGTCAGGGGTCTGTTCCTGGAGAAATAATGTAGGAGGAAAGCATAACTAATTAAGGGAAAATGTCTCAGACGCTGGCTTTTAAAATAATTAAACAATCAAAGACTGCCAAAGGTCTAAAGTTTATGAGATGCACACTCAAGTAATTGAGCTGCTGTGTGGCAGGCAGAAATGGCCTGTGAGTGATTTCAGGGTCAGCTCAAACAGAAATTATCTTCTGAAGAGAGGGATCCAGCTTAATGTTCTTAAGTTAAATCAATGATGCTGTTAACATTGCTTTGAATTCCGTAGTTACTGATGAATGTCACATGACAGCATCCATTGCGTATTGATGGCTGCAGATAGGAGCCTATAAACATGAGAAGTGCACATTTGGAGGGAGCTTCATGGAAAGATGTCTCTGGTTTTCAGTTTCTAGTCCTTTTTAGGGTTTCCACTTGGGAGCAACACCAGCCACGTCCCTCACAGCCACTGCTAATTATGTCTTGAAGGAGGTGACCTTAATTCAGTCAATCCCAGAGATACTGGCCCTTCCTAGGTGATGTGGGTAGAAGACAGTGAGGCCATCTCTGTCCTCCGGCTCACGTTTTTGGAGGCGAGAGGGCAGTACCGACAGGTTAGCAGATGTTGGGGCCAGATCCTCTCGGAGCCCTGGGCTTGGACGTTGGGTGGGGTGGTTGGGGAGGGACAACGTTGTGGGGTCCTGTTGTGTGGTGACTGTTAGGGCAGGACTGTAAGCCCGGTGAAGTTTAGTGCTGGCCTTGCCGAGGTGCAGGACGTGAATTTACAGAGGCACATTTCAGAAACTTCGGGAAGCTGGCACTGCATGCTTATCCCGGTTATTCTTTTTTTTTTTTTCTTCTTTTTTTTTGAGACGGAGTTTTGCTCGTTGCCCAGGCTGGAGTGCAATGGCGCAATCTCTGGTCACTGCAACCTCCACCTCCTGGATTCAAGGGATTTTCCTGCCTCAGCCTCCTGAGTAGCTGGGATTACAGGCATGCACCACCATGCCTGGCTATTTTTTTGTATTTTTAGTAGATACATGGGGTTTCTCTGTGTTGGTTAGGCTGTTCTTAAACTCCCGATCTCAGGTGATCCACCTGCCTTGGCCTCCCAAAGTGCTGGGATTGCCAGCATGAGCCACCGCGCCTGGCCAATCCAGGTTATTCTTACTAAATCCAGACATTGTGAAGGCCTGCTTGCTATTAATATATTGATAATTATGTTGATAATGGTGAAAGTGTAGGCACGTGTGGGTGATTGCTTGCTATTGGTGTATTGATAGTTGATAATGGTGAAGATGTATTGATAATTATGTTGATAATGGTTAAAGTGTATTGATAATTATGTTGATAATGGTGAAAGTGTAGGTGCGCGTGGGTGATGGCCACTTGGAGTGTTTTGGGTATGATTGCTTTTAGAGAAGAAATCTTATTTTGTCACTCAAGCTGGTGTGCAGTGGCCTTCTGGGCTCAAGCTATCCTCCCTTCTCAATCTCCAAAGTAGCTGGGACTACAGGTGCATACCACCTTGCTCAGCTAATTTTTATTTTTTATTATAATTTTTTTTTGTAGAGGGGGAGTCTCCTTATGTTGCCGAGGCTGGTCTTGAATTCTAGGGCTTAAGCGATCCTCCCAGCTCAGCTCGTTTCATATACATATATGAAATGTGAATGGTTGTCTCTGGGCTGAAGTTACCTCATGGAAGGATGGTGTTCTGTGTGGATGCTGGACAGGGCTGGATTTGTGGTGGTCCAGGAATCCATGACTTGGGGGGCAGCCTTGTGGATGGGTGTGGAGAGAGTGTATTAGCACAGCTTGGATGTCCACATTGTGGACGGAGTAACCCTGTGGGCTTTGCAGGTGTATTAGGGCCCTCCAGAGAAGTGGAAGTCATTGGATATATGTGGGTGTATTTGTTTACACATATGTAGACCCCATGCTTATATATATAAATCTCATCATGTATATCTGTGTGAATAGAAGGAGATTTGTTATAAGGAATTGGCTCATGTGGTTATGAGGCTGACGAGTCTGAGATCTGCTCAGCCAGCTGAGGGCCCAGGAAGAGCCCATGTGTCCATTCTAGCATGAAGGCAGGAAAAAACGTGGTGTTCCAGTTCAAAGGCAGGCAGGGGCGTTGCATAATAAAATGTATTTTAATTAATTAATTCAGGGTTTTCCCGCCCTACTGAATGGGGTTGCGTTCACAGGAGGAGCAGATATGTCATGGAGAATGAACACATCACACTGCCATTACTCAGTGAGTAACTCACTTGGGTTCCGGGCCGCTCGGGGGCACAGAGCAGGTCTTAGCCATGCTGTCAATTTCCCGTGGTCTGACGCTTTCATGTCTGGGCCTTGCTGACTTGGGAGGGATGGCTCTTCCTGGGCTGGCCGGTTCCTGGGGACAGTGAGCGGCTCGCCTGTGGTCGTGCCTGTACATGAAGCCCATTTCCAGAGCACACGCCCACCACTCCCTCCGTGGGCTCTCATGCTCCTGACTGCTGACAGCCCAGAGCCCTGGGACCATTCAGCCTGGCCAGGCCTAAGCCTGCTGGCCCTGCTTTCCCGTTCTTCCTTCCCAGATCCCAGTGAGGGCTCCCCATGTTGGCCACCACCCTCATACCTCCTGGCCTTCCCAGTGTACCTGTGTGGCCCTGGCCCTGTGGCAGGCCCTGCCTCCAGGTCTGGGGTCTGTGTGTTTCCACTGCTCCATCCACGATGGTAATTTCTGTCTCTGTGTCTCACCACACCTGAGTAAACAGATCCCGGGAACCCTGAAAACAAGCAGAATCTGTGCCCATTGCTCTCCTGGCTCCTGGAGGGCACAGTGGGCTCTGCTCCTGCTGGGAGGAGAGCGGCAGGTTTCACCGGGTGGCACAGGGAGCTGCTCTCTGGAACCACCTGGGCGGCCGTGGCCAGGGCATGAGCTGAAGGGGGTGTGCGGCAGCCGTGGGTGGCCGCAGAGGGGCTGGCAGCAGCTGAGCCATGTGGAGCTAAACTGAGTGAGCCAGGAGGAAGGATGAGGGTGCTGGCACACAGAGCTGGCCGCACCCACAGGAGCCGTCACACAGCGGAGCTGCCCTCCTCCGGCAAGGACGGCTGCAGTTGTGTAATAATCCCGGTGGGGCTCACAGCACTGCGTGGCAGGAGCGGAGCGAGCCTCGTGGGCGTTCCAGGTGTTCCCTGAGCCGGATTAAATGCCTCTGCGCTGTGGGGGTGGGGACAGCGTGGGGGGAAGCCAGGAAAAGCCGGGGCCAGAGGACCCCCCGCCGAGAAAAAGAAAGAGCTCAGAGCCGGGGACTGGAGGCCTGGAGGAGCCGATGTGGGAGAGATCCTCGTGGGAGGGCCCCAGTGGCCGGGATGGTAAAAGACTTCGGAGCAAACTAATCGATTGCAATTACATGAAGGTGAAGCTGGTGATGATGTGTCAGATGGGGAGTGTTCAGGAAAACTCCTACAAAGGTAAGAATGCTGTTTATAGAACATGATCCATTACGGGGGATTCATGTTGATGGAGGACAGTGATGAGCCTGTGGGGATTTTCTTGAAGCTTCTGTGGTGACTGTTTTCTTACTTGAACATGTTGATTCAATGACTAAAAATTACCGTGATTGTAGCACTTTGTGGGGGTGTGTTTAAAACGTTCTGGTCCCCAAGGCTCTTGGGTCTACCTGAGCATACGCGGCACACACCAAAGGTCTCAGGGTGGAATTGTTCACGTCAGGAATGTGCTTTGAGCAAGTGGCCGATTTTGAGGTCCTTAAAGTTCAAAGTCCTCTGCGTGTGTCCCTCACCCAGAGAGGGCACTTAACGCCTCCGAGCCTCGGTGTCCTCATAGAACAGACATAATCGTAACAATTCTGTTCTTAACAGGAGAATCGTGGGGCCCAGCACAGTGGGGTAGGGTATGGGGTTGTTGTCGGCTGTCATACAAACGTGTCAAGCCAGACACACCAGGGAGGGACAGAGGTCTTGGGATGTATGGAGCAGGAAGGAGATTTGGAGTATGGGGTTAGAGTTGGGAATTACTGTTCTCGGTCGTTCCTGGAGATTATAGTTAGAAATTTCTCAAGAAGTATATAATGAGAAAAAAAGGGCAGAGTTCAGAGAGCTAAATTGCACAAAACAAACAAAAAAACCCCACAAAGGACCAGCACACAGATGCACAAGTTCCCCTGAAGGGGCAGAGCAGTGCCAGGCCCATCAGATGCCATGGGACACACTCGAATTCCATAGCAGAGCAGAGGGAAGCACGTATGTGCAGTAGAAGGGACACCGGCCAGCCATGGGGTCCCGGGAGAACGGGACCAGAGTCCCCTGCCCAGGGCTGAGGGTCTCATGGTCTTTGTGGCAGGTCCTGTGACTGGGGAGGGCGCCAGCCTGAAGCCACCTCCTAGGAGAATTTCTGGTCATGTCATAGACACGGATGTACTGAGGCTGAGTTCATATTCAGTAGGCCTCATGGACACAGATTTACGAGATTTTCCTGGACATGATTCCCTGAGGTCCAGTTTGCGTTCACTAGGTGTCCTGGACATGGTTTACCAAGGTTGAGTGTGTGTTCACTAGGCATCCTGGACACGGATTTACGGAGGTCGAGTTTGTGTTCACTAGCTGTCCTGGACACGGTTTACCGAGGTTGAGTGTGTGTTCACTAGGCATCCTGGACAGGGATTTACGGAGGTCGAGTTTGCTTTCACTAGCTGTCCTGGACAGGGTTTACCGAGGTTGGGTGTGTGTTCACTAGGCATCCTGGACAGGGATTTACGGAGGTCGAGTTTGTGTTCACTAGCTGTCCTGGACACAGTTTACCGAGGTTGAGTGTGTGTTCACTAGGCATCCTGGACAGGGATTTACGGAGGTCGAGTTTGTGTTCACTAGCTGTCCTGGACACGGTTTACCGAGGTTGAGTGTGTGTTCACTAGGCATCCTGGACAGGGATTTACGGAGGTCGAGTTTGTGTTCACTAGCTGTCCTGGACACGGTTTACCGAGGTTGAGTGTGTGTTCACTAGGCATCCTGGACAGGGATTTACGGAGGTCGAGTTTGTGTTCACTAGCTGTCCTGGACACGGTTTACCAAGGTTGAGTGTGTGTTCACTAGGCATCCTGGACAGGGATTTACGGAGGTCGAGTTTGTGTTCACTAGCTGTCCTGGACACGGTTTACCGAGGTTGAGTGTGTGTTCACTAGGCATCCTGGACAGGGATTTACGGAGGTCGAGTTTGTGTTCACTAGCTGTCCTGGACACGGTTTACCGAGGTTGAGTGTGTGTTCACTAGGCATCCTGGACACGGATTTACGGAGGTCGAGTTTGCGTTTAGTAGGCGTCCTGGTCGGGGATTTACAGAGGTCGAGAATGTGTTCAGTAGGTGTCCTGGACGTGGATTTACTGTGTCCTTAGTGTATCCCAGGCTTCATGGAAGAGGAATGAGGAACAGGTCCCGAGCTTGGTGCTCAGGTGCCTGTTTGATTCTTGTGGTGACAACATGGGTGATGCTGGCGGGGACTGTGTACTTGACACCTTGCAAAGGCATCTGTGAAGGGTGGGATGCGCTCAGAAGACAGCATAAGGTTTTTGATTTAGAGGAATAAAAAAAAAATAAAGCACAGGGGAAGAACTTGGTGATACTGGACAGGTCCTCCTCTGCCCTTTCCCTTGCACCCCGGGTCAGGCGCAAGGTGTCCACATGTGGAGGAAATAGGTGGGAATCGCTGCCCTCGATGCAGGAAGAACCGGAAGATTCACAGAGCCTCCGAGTTAGAAGAGACTCGAGGATTTTCTGTTGTGAAGCCTGATTTCACAGAGGAGGAAACAGGAGCACTGAGGCCGTAAGTGGGTGGTCTGGGCTCACACCAGGGTAGGGGCAGGGTGGGCCGGATGGCTTTTCAGGCAGTTTTGGCTGCAACACACTCCTCAAGGTTTGTCTGGAAAGATGAAGACCCCCCCGCCATTCCCCCTCTAAACATCCCAGAACCCCCGGCCATTCCCCCTCTAAATATCCAGACCCCCCACCATTCCCCCTCTAAATATCCAGACCCCCCACCATTCCCCCTCTAAACATCCCAGACCCCCCGCCATTCCCCCTCTAAACATCCCAGACCCCCCACCATTCCCCCTCTAAATATCCAGACCCCCCCACCATTCCCCCTCTAAACATCCCAGACCCCCCGCCATTCCCCCTCTAAACATCCCAGACCCCCCACCATTCCCCCTCTAAACATCCCAGACCCCCCACCATTCCCCCTCTAAACATCCCAGACCCCCCACCATTCCCCCTCTAAATATCCAGACCCCCCACCATTCCCCCTCTAAACATCCCAGACCCCCCGCCATTCCCCCTCTAAACATCCCAGACCCCCACCATTCCCCCTCTAAATATCCAGACCCCCCACCATTCCCCCTCTAAATATCCAGACCCCCCGCCATCCCCCTCTAAATATCCAGACCCCCCACCATTCCCCCTCTAAATATCCAGACCCCCCACCATTCCCCCTCTAAATATCCAGACCCCCCGCCATTCCCCCTCTAAACATCCCAGACCCCCCGCCATTCCCACTCTAAACATCCCACACACCCCTGCCATTCCCCCTCTAAACATCCCACACCCCCCTGCCATTCCCCCTCTAAATATCCAGACCCCCCGCCATTCCCCCTCTAAACATCCCAGACCCCCTGCCATTCCCCCTCTAAACATCCCACACCCCCCTGCCATTCCCCCTCTAAATATCCAGACCCCCCGCCATTCCCCCTCTAAACATCCCAGACCCCCTGCCATTCCCCCTCTAAACATCCCACACCCCCCTGCCATTCCCCCTCTAAATATCCAGACCCCCCGCCATTCCCCCTCTAAACATCCCAGACCCCCTGCCATTCCCCCTCTAAACATCCCACACCCCCCTGCCATTCCCCCTCTAAATATCCAGACCCCCCTGCCATTCCCCCTCTAAACATCCCAGACCCCCCACCATTCCCCCTCTAAGCATCCCACACCCCCCTGCCATTCCCCCTCTAAATATCCAGACCCCCCTGCCATTCCCCCTCTAAACATCCCAGAACCCCCGGCCATTCCCCCTCTAAATATCCAGACCCCCCACCATTCCCCCTCTAAATATCCAGACCCCCCACCATTCCCCCTCTAAATATCCAGACCCCCCACCATTCCCCCTCTAAATATCCAGACCCCCCACCATTCCCCCTCTAAATATCCAGACCCCCCACCATTCCCCCTCTAAACATCCCAGACCCCCCGCCATTCCCCCTCTAAATATCCAGATCCCCCGCCATTCCCCCTCTAAACATCCCCCACCCCCCCGCCATTCCCCCTCTAAGCATCCCACACCCCCTGCCATTCCCCCTCTAAATATCCAGATCCCCCGCCATTCCCCCTCTAAACATCCCCCACCCCCCCGCCATTCCCCCTCTAAGCATCCCACACCCCCCTGCCATTCCCCCTGTAAACATCCCCCGACCCCCCGCCATTCCTGCTCTAAACATCCCACACCCCCCCATTCCCCCTCTAAACATCCCACACCCCCCACCATTCCCCCTCTAAACATCCCCCACCCCCCCGCCATTCCCCCTCTAAACATCCCAGACCCCCCGCCATTCCCCCTCTAAACATCCCGCACACCCCTGCCATTCCCCCTCTAAATATCCCACACCCCCCACCATTCCCCCTCTAAACATCCCACACCGCGGTATTCAAGCAGTGTTTGCCTGGCTTTGATTGGGAGTTCCCGGCAACAATGAGGGCTGCAGTCTAATTATACTTAGAAGGAAATATTGATCTTGGTTTCCATGATTTATACTACAAGTCATTTCCACTTTAATTTGAGTTACCAAGAATGGACACATTAGTGCAGGATGAAATTGAAATGTATTGGGCACTATAGAAATTACTTTGGTCTCTGTGGCTTTGTTTTTTCACCTCAGAAATGTGTATTTTTTTCTTCCTGCCATTGCAGTTCTAATTTTCTGTGTTGTGTCTCTGGGAGGAGTGAGTTGGTGCACCTGCTCATCCTGATTCATGATTTTCTTGTGCCTCTCAGTCTGAGACAGGCCACACTGATGTGTTTGCATCGGGTTGAAGGCTGAGAATTCTGACTCAGACCTGGTGACCCTGGCCTTTCCATTTTGCAGACCTTAGAAAAGTGAGTGACTCACTGTAGAACCCAGGGCTACACAGCCCCTTGCCTTCCTGGAGGAAGCAAAGGCGAGACATGGAATCCAGTTTGTTCTCCTCTTGGTTGATCATGTGGTCATGGAGTCAGTGCACGATCCACCTGCTCTGCCGGCCACCAGGGTTTAAAGACAAATGCAATGTTGTCTCTGCTTTAGGGGAAATTATTGTGTCCTACGGAGACAGTAACGTGAACAAGGAGTTCCTGTGCTGGGGTGCACACCAGGGACTCCAGGCACACACAGCATGATGTAACAACACTGCATCAGAAGCCAGGGGGTGAGAGGGTTCTCTGCAGAAAAGGTCCGAGGAGGGGACTTCAATGCTGAGTCTTTTACAATAGATTGCCAGGCAGACAGAGATATTCTAGGTAGTGGAGGAAACCTGCAAAGACTACCTGGAGATGCAGAGAGGGCAGGTGCATCCTGGGCTTGCCGCCACGTGGGATGTGGGACACAGGCTGTGGGCTAGACACCAAGAGCAGGTGCAGGTGTGCGGGACTGGGAGCCTCATGGAGACCCTACACTGCAGAGACTTCCTCCCGCTGTTTTCCAGAGCTGTGGGAGCCACACCAGTGTGCCAGGGCGTGGTGCAGAGGCTGTCCTGTGAACAGTGAAAACCAGGGAACTCAGATTTACATCCCATTTATTATGTAATGGGAGGGAGGCGCCTTGCTCATGGAAATCCTTCTGGAACTGCATGAATTGGGAGGACTCTGTGGGTTGTTCTGGAGATGAGTGGGGAGGGAGGCAGGGGAAGGGCAGAGGTTTGGGGGCTCAGATCCATTCTTCTGGGTTTCCTTAAATCACCAGTGAAGATGACATAATCACAGAATTGTCTTCGTCAAATGATTTCCCGAGGCGGGGGCAGTAAAAGAGAGGATTTTTTTTTTGCAGCTGAATAGAAACGCATGTGTAGGTAGGAGGTATGTGTGAGAAAGCCGTCAGCTGAAGTCCAGGCACTGAGGCCACTGCCCTACTGAATCTTGCTCCTGGATCTTGGTCCTGGGACAGGCGGGTGTCTGAGGGCTGAGGAGCAGCGTGTGCAGCTGACACGGGCCAGTTGTGTTTCTGAAGAAGTGGTTTCCAGTTATGTCCACACCCTGGTGTCTGGGGGACTCCCACGCTGAGGGAGCAGGGAATGGCAGGGGCGTTTCACGCGAGGGTGAGAACAAGAGCGCTCTGCCTCTCCCGCCTCCTGGCTCTGGAAAAAGAATCAGGAACATGTTCTAGAAAAAGCCGCCTGTGATTCCTTCTTAAATTCCCTGGCTACGCTGGGATCCGGGATTCCTGGCCCTTCTGTTAAGAATCCCAGGTATCTCGGCCGTTATTTTTAGGCACTGCCACTTGTCATGATGTTCTTCCTGCAGTGAGAGCTGGGACATTTGGCTCCCGGGAAGCTTGGCGGGTTCCTTACTTCCATTTGAATTTCATTTGTTCTCTGGAACCCTTGCCAGACCGTTCTGAGTTTCTGATTAAAGCCCTTCCCGTCGTCCTGGTGGCCACGCCCTGGCTCCCAGCCCTTCTTACTGGGCTGCTGAAACACAGTGGTGGGCGTTGGCACAGGAAAAAGGGCCCCACTTGGTTTTTCTTTAAAAATCTTTGGAGTCTTATGACATCCTTGATCTTCGTTTTTTGGACTCTCAATGAAACAACATAATGTATGTAAAACCCGCAATTTTGAGTCCTTTTGCTGGAATTCATTTGGCCTCTGTCTTGTCAAGAGGAGTAACCGAGGGGATGTTTGGTCCCCATGGCTAGAAGGAAACGGAGGAATGTTTGCCTCGTGCACGTTTTATTTGTTAATCTTTCTTTTATTTGAGGAATGTTCTGTTATCAGTGGAAATATTCCCTTCTAGGAAATATTGCAGCACAAACATGTACTGTAAGACCTCGTGGCATTCCTGTGAGTTGGCTAGGATCTTGGAGGAAGAGCAAGTGTCTGATGTTTTTGTCGACAAACCTTTTCCTTTTCACCTTTTCCCTCTCACCTTTGGCCTCTAGACACTTTCCTGACCAAAGTCCATAAACACACATGCAGTCCAGCAGCCACGTGTGTTCTGAAATAGAAAAGGGTGACAAATGTTCTCTGAAGTTCATAACCTTTGGATTTTCACACACTGTGAATAATTCATAGGAGGGACTCTCATGATCTGGTTCTTTTCTTCTTATGATTTGTAAAGGGAAAAATTCTCACTAGAGATGGAGAAAGACTGATAAATGGTTCCAGGTTAAATAAAACTAGAGATGTGACAAGTGCAACGTGTGGTTTTGTGCTGAGTTTTGTTTTTTCATTTCCTATAAAACACAGGAGTGGAACAATTGGCAAAATGTGAATAAGGTTTGTCAGTGAAGTACTAGTATTTCAAGATTTTGATCATCATACTGTGATTATTATGAAAATGCCATTGGTTTTAGTAAGCACATAATGAATCATTTATTATGTGAAGGGCTATTATGCCTGCAATGTAGTGTCAGGTGGCTCTGAAAAAAATTACATGAAAGACAGAGAAAGAATCATGAACATAAAATGTCAGGGTTTGGGAAATCAGGGTAAAGAGTATGTAGGAATTCTCTGTACTGCTTTTGTAACTTTTCTATATGTCTGAAATTATTTCAAAATGAAAAATTTAAAAAAATTTCTTAAGATGGAGAAATATTGATAACCAACAGTTTGAAAAAGATCAGTCAGCATTTCACATTCTTGATTGAAAACATAAGTTCCCCCTTTCCCCTCGATCTTTCTGTAGGTTCTTAGACTGTTTTGGGCAAAGATGAACACTACTGGAAATATATGGTTAGGGTTTTTTCTTCTTTCCTGCAAGGATATGTGGGAAGGAAGTGATATTTTCTGGAGTTCCTGTGGACTCCTCTATAAGCATACCTTCCGATCCTGTCCCCGTCCGTTCCTGCAGAGCCCTGCACCGTGGCAGCTGCTGTCTGTTTCCTTCAGAGAAGGAAGCTTTGGCTTATGAGGTGGTCGGGTCGTGATGGGAATTCAGGTCTCTCTAGAGTCAGACCCTCTTTGCCACATCCGCTGCTTCCTTGACCCCTGATCATTCTGTGGGTTAGGGAGCCCTCTGTCCTGGAACAAATGCCGGCCCTGGCCATGGGCCGGGGGTGAGGGCAGAGCCTGCTATGCAGACACCTGGCCGTGGGCACGAGGGTGAGGGCAGAGCCTGCTGTGGACACCTGGCTGTGGGCACGAGGGGAGGGTGAGGGCAGAGCCTGCTGTGGACACCTGGCTGTGGGCACGAGGGGAGGGTGAGGGCAGAGCCTGCTGTGGACACCTGGCTGTGGGCACGAGGGGAGGGTGAGGGCAGAGCCTGCTGTGGACACCTGGCTGTGGGCACGAGGGGAGGGTGAGGGCAGAGCCTGCTGTGGAGACACCTTGCCGTGGGCACGAGGGGAAGGTGAGGGCAGAGCCTGCTGTGGAGACACCTGGCTGTGGGCACGAGGGGAGGGTGAGGGCAGAGCCTGCTGTGGACACCTGGCTGTGGGCATGAGGGGAGGGTGAGGGCAGAGCCTGCTGTGGAGACACCTGGCTGTGGGCACGAGGGTGAGGGCAGAGCCTGCTGTGGAGACACCTGGCCGTGGGCACGAGGGGAGGGTGAGGGCAGAGCCTGCTGTGGAGACACCTGGCCGTGGGCACGAGGGGAGGGTGAGGGCAGAGCCTGCTGTGGAGACACCTGGCTGTGGGCACGAGGGGAAGGTGAGGGAAGAGCCTGCTGTGGAGACACCTGGCTGTGGGCACGAGGGGAGGGTGAGGGCAGAGCCTGCTGTGGAGACACCTGGCTCTTTGTTCTCATCCTACTTAGCGGGAACGGCAGCCTGTCGGAGTCGATCTATTTCCAGCTCCATTGAGTGGGACCTGCTTGAAACAGGCCACCTCTTCGATTCTTGCCTTGGTTTCTGCCCATTCCTACTTGGGGTGGCTCTGAGTCAGCTGCGCCTCCCAGGGGGTGGAGAGGAAGCGAGTGCTCACTTCTGCGAGGAGGCGTGTGACGTGGCTATTCCCGGCTTGTGGTGGGGATGGTGGAGGCAGAGCGGGCACTGGGTGCAGATGCGGAAACTCATCCTGCTTCATGCTCGCTCATGCTCATGAGCTCAGGGAGGCGGTGGACCCCAGCCCTGTGCCGGCTCTCGGGGAGATGGAACATTTGGGGAACCAGAGTACCCACCTTTTCTTCAGTTCAAGGCTATTCTGTCTGAAGAAGAACAAATCAGACGCACAGGTGTTCTCGGCTATAAGAGCAACAGAAGGAAAGAATGATTTGCTGTCCAAAGATAGAGCTTTCCCTCAGCTCTGCCTCTTTAAAGTCTAAAGAGCATCCAGCCTTCCCATAGTGTCCTTTCTGTCTCTTCAGCATTTCCAAACCCTCTGAGTGTGATTTGTAGGAACGTGTATTACTCGGCTTCTGTTGGCACTGGGAAGGGCACAGTACCTCAGCCCAGCAGAACCGTGTACCGCGAGCTGTGTAAGTGGCCATTAAACCCCACACACTTGCAGAGGGCCTGCTGCCATTCCCGCAGGGGACGCTGAGGCGGCTGCCCCTCGGGAGTGTTGGAAACAGCTTCTCTGAGCGACTCCACCATGGGGGCGTCTCTCTTCCTTCCCGGTGTGGGTCAAGGGCTCAGAGATGTGCTCTTTGCCTTGGACCCAAAGCTGTGTGTGGGAGTCCTCGCTGTACAATCCTTGTGTCAGCTGCCAACCACATGCGGTCGTGAGCCCAGGACGCCCGGCTCCTCAGTCCAGAGGGTCTGTCCATGTAAAACATTTTACATGCTGGATTTTGAAGACTTGGTATGAAAACACCTGTGAAGTAGCTTATTAATTTTTTTATGTGGATTCCATGTGGAAATGATATTTTGCATATGTTGGATTAAATAAAGTATATTAAAATTAATCTCACCTGTTTCTTATGGTTTTAATGTAGTTAATAAAGCCATAAATGGCACATGTGCTCACACTGTATTTCTCTTGGACGGGGTGGCTCTGTCGCATTTGCAGACTCTTCCACCGAATTCCATTTTTCAGGGCCGGGTGTGCCTCAGTCGTGTTCTGTCATCCGTCATGTCTAAGTGTGTTTCCTTCACAAGATCTCTACACCCCAGCAGCCCAGGAGCCGTGCGTCCTGCTCTAGTTTCAGAGCTTCCCTCAAAGCATAGTGGTTCCTGTTTGTTGGATACTCGGTGGAATTCCACATAAACCTCTGGGTTGGCTTTTTGTTTTTCAGGGAGTATGAGTGTTTATGTGCTTTTTATGTGGTTATTATTAAAATGTCTATCAATTATTGTTCATATTTGCTTAACGAAAATTGGAGAGCTGCATAAGAGTGGGGACATTTAACAATGATTGTTTCTAGGAAACTGGGAACATTCTACGAGTCAGAGTAGGAAGTTCATTAAAATGACCGAGGACCCTGCCCAGTGGGACCTGTCTCCAGCCTGCTGGAAATTAGCCGGCGGAGCACGTTGTGGGTTGAGCTGCCGGTTTGTTCTGACTGAGTGGAACAGAACACTGTGTACCGTGCGTCGCTGAGTCACAGTCGGTTTATGAAGAGGGTCTCTGAAGAGAACGAGCCTCTGTAGGAGTCTGTGTGGCCCGGTCAGCAGAGCCTAGAGGGCCAGAGCGAGCAGCCTTGACTGCTCCCATCAAGAAAGAGAAGGGGACCCAAGGGGGCTCTATTCGAAGGTGGCCACACATGCTTCTACATTGGAAAAGGCAAAGTGCAGGAACTGACCAATGTGTAAAACTCGGGAAGGACGTTTGCTATTGAGTAGGACCTTTGATTGCATTGCCTCCCCTGGGAGATGGCGGCCTTGCTTTTAAGAACTTAATGCCTAGGGAGGAAGGGAAGCCCAGCTGCCTCTCCGTGTGTCTGAGCTGGAGCCTGGTTGGAAGCTGGAGCCTGGTTGCAAGCTGAGTGCAAGGTCCTCTCTTTTTGTTTTGGTTTTTTAGTTGCTGTTGGGCACTTAGGGTACAGCATGGAGGTGGCAGGGAGCTGCTGTTTAAGGGAATGCTCTGCAGATGCCCGGGAAGTTGGATGAGAGCATTTAGTCAACTTTTTCATGACTTTTGAATAAAAGTGCTGACCAGGAGAATGTTTCCAGCAGTGTAGGAGAAGATTCTGGTCCATCGTTTCACCACCGTGGACCATTCTCACAAAGCACACTGCGTGACGTCAATGGGTGATCAATACTGCTCTTTCTAAAGGCCTAGGCTTATGTGTGAACTTTCCTCAGGCCTCAGAGCTGGTGGCGGGACCTGTTTCTGTGTACAGAGGTCTTGCCGTGATGGCCTCCTGCGTGAAGGCTCCGCATATCTACAGACATGTGGTACCCTTCAGCCATGGCACTCTTCTTAAGACTTTCTCCTGAGGACGCTCCTCAAGCTTCCCTCGCTCGCCTGAGGAGCTGCTCCCTGTCTTGCTGTTGTACTGGGAAAATGCTATCATTTAGAAAGGATCTCTCAGCTGTGAGTCCTCTCTAGTCATTATCACCATGATGGGCATGCTGTTTCTTATGGATTCAAAAACATGCCCATATTTCACCATATTAAGATCAAAACAAGAGTGATGTTTTAAGTTTTTCATCATCTCTATTGTTTTAAAATCGGATCTAATTGTCACTGGCTTTCTCCAAAAAAAATTTTTTTAAGAAGCCTATTTTTCCCCATGACTATGAGAGAGACTTCTTTAAAGAGATGCCAGTTAATGGAATTTTTTAGAATGTCGCATGATTTTCAAAGCCAAAAACAACACAGTGGAAAGACCCTCAGCTCTGTGGATGGTGGGGTGCATTTATCAGAGAGAGAGCAATCTTTCTCCACACAGGTCCCTGGAGTTGCTTGGGGATGGAGGAGCCGGAGGAAATGCTGGAGAGAATACCCTTGGAAGGCAGGGGCCTCATCTTGCCCAACTGCCTCGCTGGGTGCCAGGTGGAGCTTGGATGGGACAGGGTCTTCTCCTCCATCTCCTACAATCAAGGGAATCTGGTGTTGTCTGCATCTGTGCCCTGTGTCCTAAGGTGTATGTTCCCTGTCTAGGCCTCATTTTTCTCTTACCGAAAGTGAAGGAGTGGGATCGACTCTACGGATGCCTCCAAGTTCAGTGTCCTGCCTTTTTGTGACTCTGTGAGGAGGTGACAGGTGCCTGGGGTGGGGTGACAGGAGGTGTCCATCCTGGCCTTTCTGCAGTGCTGATCCAAGGTGGAGCTGAGGGTAGTTCAGCAGTTCTTACTCTCATATCAGGACCCTCTGGCCTTGTGTCTCAGACAACCATTCCTTCCACACACATCTGCTGAGGCCCTGCCGTGCACTGTGAAGGAGGAGGGGTGCTGCGCTTCCTGACTTAGGACATCAAACGTGCAGTGCGAGCTGCGGATCTCACTCGAGCCTGGGAAGGCCACAAAGCTCAATGACAAGTTAGACTCAGCGTGTTTTCCTTTTAAAACGAGACAGGGTCTCTCTCTGTTGCCCAGGCTGGAGTATAATGGTGACAGAGAGAGACCCTTTGAAGGCTCACTACAGTCCAGAACTCCCAGGCTTAAGCGATCCTCCTTCCTCCGTCTCTGGGTAGCTAGGACTACAGGTATGCGCCACCATGCCTGGCTGATTTTTAAATTTTTTTGTAGAGACAAGGTCTCACTATGTTGCCCATAGAGAGCTTGAGGATGGATCCAAGTTCTCAAGGGGACGGAAGTGAAGAAGAAAGACCAGGCCTGGACCCTGAGCAGGCTGTAGTGGATGCATGGTTTGTGTGGAGCACACGGTGGGGGTAGGGAAGGGATCTGGGCCAGACCCAGCCTACTAGGGCCTCCCCTGCTCCCTGCAGAAGCAGTTCCTTATTCCTGACTGCAAGAAAGAGGCTTGGATGGCCACACTGGCCTCCTGCTCAGAAGCCAGAGTGTGACCTGGGGGTGACCAGCCGGCATGGCAGCCCTGTGTAGCTCAGCTTGTGGGGGGCTGTGGCCTGGCTGTGAGGTGGTGTGGGCATGGCCAGCCAACGTGGCAGCCCTGTGTGTCTCAGCACAGGGGCCACGGGAGCCAGAGGGAGCCCAGGTCTCAGCTCTCATTGCCTCAGAGGCCAAGGAGAGGGCAGAGGATGGGAGAGAAAATGGCAGAAACTCCCAGGCCTCTGCCTTAAGCCCCGAGGAAGAGTGTGAGGATGAGACCAAGGTATGAGGTGAAGGGCATCTGTGCTAAGGAGGCTGAGCCTTTCTGTTCAGAAACCTCTGCAGGCAACCTCCAGAGACGCAGCAGAGCAGCCACCGGCAGGGCTGCAGAAAGCGGGATCACAGCCCCTGCCTGGGAGTGGGAGGTGCATACACAGAGGGGCTGGGGTGCCCACTCGGAGGCCCCAGGCTGCGGTCCCATGAGGGGATGGCTGAGGCCTTCCCAGGGTGAACATGCACAGGCTCCTGAGAGCGCACACCAGGCCCCCAACTGCCCATGAGAGAATCCGGGAATAGAAGGAGCCGGGATCTCCGTCTTTAAGGTGGAAAGCGTCTTTGGCTGCTATGGAGTGCACTAGGGTGCTTGGAATGTGAACGAAGGCGACAGAGCTGTGGAAAGACAGTGGGGCGTGGGGCGTGGGGCCTGAAGACATGGCTTATGGCTTGAGTTTTACTACGTATTTGATGACTCTTGTGACATTTACTTAAGTTCTCTGAGTTTCCATTTCACCTTTAAAATTGGGAGAACAATAATGGCGACATTCTGAGCTGGTCAGGTGACCAGGTTGGGCAGAGGCATGAAAACCAATGCCTGCGACATGAGGTGGTCCTGTGAGGTTGACAGAGCCAGGCACAGGGACAGAGAGAGAGAGAGAGAGAGAGAGAGAGAGAAAAGGGTGCTGAAGCCCAGGAGTTCCCTGCGATTTCACCCTGGGTGGTTCGTCCCTGCTTAGCCGGGATTCCTCATCTGAAATGTGGGTGTGGACATCGTCTGTGAGTGTATTGTGAGGAACATGCAGGAGCTGACCACATCCGTGTCCATGACATGTGGTCAGAGGCTCTGGGTCACTTTGAATTCAGGGCTCTGGCAACAGCTGGGGAGGGCAGCCTGGGATGTTTTCGGGGGAAGGGGGAAGGAAAGGTTTTCAGGACAGTTTGGAAAACCAAAGTTCATTGATGCTCTCCCTCTTCTGCCATGTCTCCAGATGCTGGGGTTTTGTTCTACAAAAATTTAAAATAGTTCTCTGCAGCCACTTTTGTTCTGATCATTATCCAATGAGAAAAGATCACCACCTTTCTGGGAAGAGTTATTGGTGGTTGTCCACCCACCTCACTGAGGTCTCTGCTCTGGGAGGAGGGGAGGAGGCAGTCAGGCTGCTCGGGAGGCTGAGCCCAGGAGTCACCAGCCCTGAGATGTCCCCCAGAGCGGGCGTAGGGTACCACCTGCCAGGAGAGGGGAGCAGCAGGGTCACAGTTCAGGGATGCCCCCACCCATCTACAGGTTTTGCAGGAATCACACATAGTTAGCCTTTGTACCAGAAGCACGGTACAGAGCTCAGCAGTGTGCTTTCAGACAGCCCCACCAGAGAACAGGCCCTTTCCCAGGGGCTTTCGTGTGGGACCCTCAGGGGGGGTCCTGGGATGCTGCTGTCCCTGCGTCTGAGTCCTGTTTGTGGGGTGGAACTGGTCACCTGATCTCAGCTGGGCACAGCTAGTGACCAGACAGACACAGCAGATGCTGTCTGGTTTTAGCATAGACTGAGGTTTGGGCAGTTAGGATCTGTGTATCTAGGATTTTGGGAAAAGCCAGTGGCTTTTCTTGGGCAGCGGCAAGGTGAGATGTACCAGGGTCATGTCCCAAGCCCGGTCCAAGCAAGGCTCCCCCATGCCCTTTTGCTTTGTCAGCCAAGGGTCTGTGTTACTCACTCGAGATGTGCACATCAGGCTGGAAACCCGTCAGACTCTAGATGCCACGAGGGCTCATTACTAACTAAAAAGTGCCTTTAAAAACCGTGGAAGAGTGTCTCCATCTGGAGATTGCCTCTCTCCCTGCTCCCCTTTCTCCACAGGCGCTATTGGAAAAAATAACAGCAGCTCTCATCATTCTTGAGATCTAATTCTCAGGAAGTGTGCGTTTCAATCTGCCAGCCACAGCGAAAAGCCATCGTGTCCTAAGCAGCTGTGTCCTCTCTATGTTATTATTCTTTGTGCAGCTTTCTTTGATTGGGATGAGCTCTCTAGCATTTAGGAAATTGCAAGCATATAATATTTTACATCAGTGTAGGTCCTATATTCTGATTCAGTAGCCACAAAATACATTTTTTTCAAAATCCTTCCTTTCTTTTTTTCCTCATTGGAAGTTTACTGAAACCTCTGGCATTAAACTCAGCATTTACAGGGATGACATTACAGGTGCCTGGAGGTTTTGGCTGGGAAGCGGGGGGGGGCTGATGCATCATCAGTGGGAATGTTTTTGTTGTCTCTCTTTAAAAAATGGTCTTTCTTTTGTAGAGATGGGCTCTCACTCTGTTGTCCAGGCTGGTCTCGAATTCTAGGCTCCAGTGATTCTCCTCCTCTGGCCTCGAGTCACTGGGACCACAGGTGCATGCCACTATGTCCAGCTAATATTTGTAGAGATGGGGTCTTGCACTGTTTGCCCAGGATGGTCCTGAAATCCTGGGCTTAAGTGATCCTCCTATTTCAGCCTTCCAAAGTGCTGGGATTACAGGCATGAGCCAATGGGCCCAGCCCTGAGCATTTCTGTTTATCTAGAGCTCTGCTGCCGCCTGTGTAACCTGACCTCACATTTATTCTTCCCACTTCAGGGAGGGAGCAACACACACTTGTGGTATTTCTGGCACACTCAGCACTCACCTTAGAAATGTTGGGGTCTTTCTCCTCCCACCTGGAGGAGAGAACAGAAAACCAGAGTCCCCACCTGGGATGTACTTTTCCCAGTCACATCATCCAGAACAGCCAAAATCCATCTCCAGGTCCAGCATCCCAGCTCTCCTGGGCTTGGACTATCATTTCTAAACTCCATAGATGACTTTTACCTTTCACGGCATTTGGCAGCTCAGCTGCATTTCATGCTGTGAAAGACTCAGGAGCTAACATCTCATCTTCACCTCTTCATCCTTCATTTTCCCAAAGAAAGCTTTCATCGTATTTCAGTGAGGCAGAGTCATGTTAGCGAACCCCACTTCTGACACCAACTTCACTGGGGTCCTTAAGACCAACTACAGACTTGGTGATTTGCTAGGATTCACAGGGCTCAGCATGAGGTTTTATTCACAGGTAGAATTCATTACAGTGAAAAGACATAGAGCTAAGCCAGCAAAGGGAAAAGGTGCACAGGTTGGAGTCTGGAGGAAGACAGTGCAGGCTCCCAAGACTCCCTCCCAGGAGAGCCACACGGGCATGTTTGCCTCTCCAGTGATGCGTTGCAAGGGTGTGCGGAACACCATCTATCAGCGCTGCTCATCGGAGCCTGGGAGTTCGGGGTTGGATTGTGGGTTGGCCACATGGGCATATTGAGCTTGCGTGACTGACCACAATCCGAATTCCTGACTTTCAGAAGAAAATCAGGTGCTCAGCTGGCATCACATTGTTTATACAGAGGGTCTGCGCACAGTGAGGAACTCTTACAATTTTAGGGGCTATTTTATACCAGACCACAGGGTAGAGAAATGTTTACCAGTTGAGTGCTCAGACACTGGATGGCCACTTTTCCAGGCAGCCTTTCTAGGGATCGCATTCTCAGGCTTGCTGCTTGCCTTTCTGCACAGCGTGTCATCAGTGGGGAAAAAAAATCATACGGCGAGATTTTACATTTTTTAATGTGAAGTCCTTGAAATCCAGTGTGTATTTTTATGCACCGGACACTTTGGTTTTGACTGGCCACGTTTCATATGTGCGGCACCCGTGTGTCTGGTGGCTGCTCTGTGGGAAAGTAGAGCTCTGGCGTGTGGACGTCATGACGCGGCCATCCCGCCACAAGCACAGCAAGAACCGCTGTGTACAAGATCATGTGGAGGAGCTGGCGTGTGGACGTCGTGATGTGGCCATCCCGCCACAAGCACAGTGAGAACCGCTCTGTACACGATCATGTGGAGGAGCTGGCATGTGGACGTCGTGATGTGGCCATCCCGCCACAAGCACAGCGAGAACCGCTCTGTACACGATCATGTGGAGGAGCTGGCGTGTGGACGTCGTGATGTGGCCATCCCGCCACAAGCACAGTGAGAACCGCTCTGTACACGATCATGTGGAGGAGCTGGCATGTGGACGTCGTGATGTGGCCATCCCGCCACAAGCACAGCGAGAACCGCTCTGTACACGATCATGTGGAGGAGCTGGTAGTAAATTTTGATCTAACGCACTATTTAGTGAAACATTATGGATTAGATTGAAAATTGTCAAAAGTTAATGAAGGTATCTGAACAGTGTGTGCTTAAATTTCTCATCCAGAATTCCAGGAAGTCAACCTTAGTCTCTCATAGATAAGATTTGAATCTGTCAGTGTTGAAGATCAATAGTGAAGACATCAAGATCTCCCTGCAGATGATTAATTTTGAGATTACAAACATAACACAGCTTTGTTTTCACAAATCTGTGACTTGTTTTGGCGTAGAGACCATTTGGTATCTAACTATATTATATAATTTGCCCTAATGAGGAAGGCAGTATGACTGTTGCTCAGAAAATATTTTGCTGCTGATCTGTTAGGTGGTAACTGATCCCTGTGGGGTGATCCAGTGGGCGGTAACCCATCCCTGTGAGTGATTCAGTGGGTGGTAACCAGTCCCTGTGGGTGATCCAGTGGGTGGTAATTGATCCCTGTGGGTGATCCAGTGGGTGACAACTGATCCCTGTGGGTGATCCAGTGGATTGTAACCAGCCCATGTGGGTGATCCAGTGGATATGGTAACCAGTCCACGTGGGTGATCCAGTGGGTGATAACTAATCCCTGTGAGTGATCCAGTGAGTGGTAACCAATCCCTGTGGGTGATCCAGTGGGTGATAACCAATCCCTGTGGATGATCCAGTGGGTGGTAACTAGTCCCTTTGGGTGATAACCAATCCCTGTGGATGATCCAGCGTGTGGTAACCAATCCCTGTGGGTGATCCAGCAGGTGGTAATTGATCCCTGTGGATGACCCAGTGGGTGACAACTGATCCCTGTAGGTGATCCAGTGGGTGGTAACCAGTCCCTGTGGGTGATCCATTGGGTGGTAACCAGTCCCTGTGGGTGATCCAGTGGGTGGCAGTCGATCCCTGTGGCTGACCCAGTAGGTGGTAACATCCCTGCAGGTGACTCAGTGGGTGGTAACTGATCCATGTGGGTGATCCAGGGGGTGGTAACCAGTCGATATGGGTGATCCAGTGGGTGGTAATGATCCCTGCGGGTGATCCAGTGGTTGGTAATGACTTTGTGCAGGTGATCCAGTCAGTGGCAGCCAATCTCTGCAGGTGATCTGGTGGGTGGTAACTGATCCATGTGGGTGATCCAGTGAGTGGTAACTGATTTGTGTAGGTGATCCAGTCAGTGGCAGCCAAACCCTGCAGGTGATCTGGTGGGTGATAACTGATCCATGTGGGTGATCTGGTGGGTGGTAACCGATTTTCCTAGTGATCTGTGGAGTGATAGTTGGTGACTTCTGGGTGTTTAACACAATCTATGTGTTAGATGTGACTAATTCAAGAGCAAAGTTCTTTCCACCCCAATTTCTGTTCTGTTCAGTTTGAGAATTCTTTGACAGAAACCTGTATTGGGGAGAATGAGGATTCAGTGCACAAAACACCCCTAAGAACCATGACTTTTGTTTTTATTTTTCCATTATCTGACTGGTTTATAAAAAGTGTGAGCAGTGTTTCAAATCCAAGGCACCAGCAGCTGATGGCTGCTTCTGGTCCCCTTCCCTGCACTCCTGTCTATGTCCTCCCTCCTGGAGTGGATCTATGCATCTCTCCTTGGCCTGTCACCAGAAACAATTCTCAGAATCAGGTCATTGGCCTATGGAGAAAGAGTGAGTTTCTAGACCCCTTTTGAAACTGACATGTTGTTTCACCTTGAATACAGGTGTAGCATTTCTGTGTTTATTGTTAGACTTTAAATTTTCCTACTTTCCTAGCAGCTAGAAATACTAAACTCAAGAAGAGTGAGGCTGAGCCCCGGACAAGCTGAGATCACTATTTCCCTCCCTGCCCCATCTTTGTCTCTTCTTACTCAGCCCGGAGAACAGCTAAAAACGCCACCACTTAACGTGCATTTGTATAAGAGTTTGTTCCCCCAAAAAGCCTATTGAGCATTACTTGTGGTTTATAAGTTTAAGGAATGAACATTGAGTCATTTCTTTAGCAGCATCTTTATTGGGAACATTTACAGGGAACATTTTCTAATTTTCTCCAAGTTAATTCCTTTTCTTGCTTTTGCTCTCTCTCTCCCTCTCTCCCTCTCCTCCCTCTCTCGCTCCCTCGCTGTCCATTTCCCCCTCTCTCTCTGTGTGTGTCTCTTTGCCTACATTAATGTTGTTTTGTCTGAAATATGTGTGTTGAAGTTCCCATGTTTCCTTGAAGACATGGGAAGTTTCTGGAAAGTAACGAGACTGATCTTCTCCTGTGCCCTTTTAAGAAGTTAGTTGATGACTGTGCCCCACTTTGCTGCATGGTCTCTGGGGGGTTGAACTCCTTTGCTCCTGAATAGGTGTAAACTTGCCTTCCAGGGCTGCAGCCTCCTGTGCTCAGCACCCCCATTTGTGTGTCCCTGTGATTGCACGAAGGCTCTGGGAAGCTGCGCTTGGGCAAAACCCTTAGCGTGACCCCCTGACTCCCCCAGGGAGTCACACATTGATTGTCATCTGATCTCCTGGGATGTGTATTGGCATTTGTCTGAGTAACTTGGTGCTTCTGTGAGAATAGTGCTGTTTCTTAGGTTTTTTTTTTTTTTTTTTTTTTTTTTTTGACAGAGTCTCACTCTGTCACCCAGGCTGGAGTGCAGTGGTGCGATCTGGGCTTATTGCAAGCTCTGCCTCCCGGGTTCACACCATTCTTCTGCCTCAGCCTCCCGAGTGTCTGGGACTACAGGCGCCCGCCACCACGCCCGGCTAATTTTTTGTAGTTTTTATAGAGACGGGGTTTCACCGTATTAGCCAGGATGGTCTCGATCTCCTGACCTTGTGATCCGCCCACCTTGGCCTCCCAAAGTGCTGGGATTACAGGCGTGAGCCACCGCGCCCGGCCCGTTTCTTAGTTTTTAGTTGTCACACAGTGTGCATGACAGAGTGACTAGATAGGGGTTCTTTCTGTTTTTATTTCTAGATTGAAATTTTGCATGGTAACAGCAGACAGGTAATACCTGTCTAGGTGGCTGCCACCGCAAAGCCCATGTTACCACTCTGATTGTCAGGACTGAGTGCCATAGTGGTCTTGAGAATTCTCTATGAACTCTGTGGACTGCAGAGCCCTTCTCATTACAAAAGAACTGCCATTACACACAGATAGAAACAGCAATAGCACAGCAGCTCCCCCGTCCCTGACGGTGGCTGCCAGCAGCCTTCGTAGCACAGTCTGTGCATAAAGCAGGAGGAAAAGCCACCGGCCGCCCTGTCCTGCTGCCGGGGTTGCGCACCGGGCGAGGGCTCTGGGACGTCGGGTAGCAGCACCACCTGCTGGACACCGGTGGCTGCACTCGGCTGCACCTGGGGCTGGAACGGCTTCAGGCTCCCAGGAAGGCGCCTCCCAAGAGAGACTTTCTAGTTCGCTCTGGGATGGCATCCCTGGCTCCGGGTGCGCCCGCATCTGCCAGGAAGACTGTCTTTCAATTGAACACAGCAGCCGAGTCATGCTTTACAGTTGTTCTTACTGTAAGAACAACCCAGGAGCCCGGGGAGCTGCATCTGCAGGGCTGCCCCACACCCTCTACCAGGAATCTCCCGGGGTCCACGCTCGTTCCTGTCAGGGGCTGGGCGCCAGGTGGTTTGGGCCCTGGGGACGGGGGCGGGGGTCCTGTCAGCAGAGGGGTCCTGTCAGCAGAGGGGTCCTGTCAGCAGGGGCTCCCTCACACAGGACGTAATTTTGCGGGAAGGATTTTCATGTTGCGCTGGCCTTGCACTTGCTGCGACAGGCCCCGCACGTCCGCGCGGCTCAGCCCTGCCCTTACACTAAGCGTACAGACGGTGGCGGCTGTGTTCCAGTAAGATGTGGCCCGTGGAGTCTGTGGTGGCTGCAGGTTGCCGATCCTGGACCCACAGGTTGCCGGGCCCCTCGGTGTGCCTGCCAGTCTCACACCAACCGGCCCAGGCCCCGCTGGCCTCAGCCTGGTCACCACCTCCACACGCGGCGCTGTCTGCTCTTGGCCCGGCCATCCTGTCCTGGCCCTCCCTGCCCACGGCTCCGGGAAGGGCTCTGCCAAGAGACTTCTCCATTCCCACCCGTCACCTTTGAGGATCCGGCTCCCCGGTCCCTCCTGTGCCAGCCAGCATGTGCCATGGCTCCCCGACCCTGTGCCAGCCCGTGTGTGCCATGGCTCCCGACCCCGTGCCAGCCCATGTGTGCCATGGCTCCCCAACCCTGTGCCAGCCCGTGTGGGCCATGGCCACACCGACCCCGTGCCAACCCGCGTGTGCCATGGTTTCCACCGACCCCGTGCCAGCCCGCGTGCGCCATGGCTTCCCTGATCCCATGCCAGCCCGCGTGTGGGCCATGGCTCCCCCGACCCCGTGCCAGCCCTCGTGTGCATCATGGCTCCCCCGACTCCGTGCCAGCCCGCGTTTGCGCCATGGCTCCCCCCCGACCCCGTGCCAGCCCGCGTGCGTCATGGCCCCACCGCGTGTGCGCCATGGCTCCCCCGACCCCGTGCCAGCCCGCGTGCGCCATGGTTCCACTGACCCTGTGCCAGCCAGTGCGGGCTGATCTGCTGCCCAGCTGTGGGCGTCCTGAACCCCAGGCTGTGGGACAGCTTGGGCCGGGAGAGAAGATCTTTCACTTTGATTTGGGGCATAGGTGGAGGCTCCCCGCTACGGCCCTGTGTGGAGGACCCTGTTTCCTGGGTGCTGTGATGCCACTGGCCTCAGCCCTGGCTCCTCATGCGTGTCGCCTGCGGGCGTGAGGTCCGTGCAGAGGAAGGAAGAGAACGGAAGACGTGAGCTTAGCCCGCCCCGGGTGCAGGAAGAGTGGGCGAAGCGGGCGACAGGGTCCCATGCGAGCGCGGCCCTCGTGGTGGAGGCTTCTTCCTCTTCCTTCCTCAGGCCCGACCTCCATCTCTCCCACCACACCACCACGCCTGCTGGGTGATGGCGGGGTCACAGCAGGGGAGACGTTGGCTCCTCCGCTCTGCTCCCTGAGCCCCACGGGGCCTGAGTGCAGAGGAAGGAGGTGAAGTAAGCGGTGACAGTGGGTTCCTCAAGGCGCCGTGGAAGGCGAGGCTGCGTTCTCAGAGCCAGGCCGGGGTTGCAGTGTGGAAATGCCGCGGCGCTGCCCGGCCCCATGTCTCCCTGCTGCTCCAGCGCAGCCCAGGCCACCCTTCTCAGTGCCCCTGGGGCTGAGTGAGCAGGGCTCAGGCCGTGGGGAGCCAGCCTTGTCAGACACTGCCCTTCGCCATGCCTGACCGGGCAAACACCTCATGCTTTGGAGCAGAGGCGCGTCCTGGCCTGAGCTACGCCTGAAGCCGCTCGGGAGCCAGGGCTGGTGTTAGGGTGGGAGCAGGGCTCGTGGGCGTGACTGCCGCCATTTTGGCGGGGGGACGCCAGGGTGGGAGCAGGACCTGTTGGGGTGACTGCCGCCATCTTGAGGGGACGCCAGGGTGGGAGCAGGGCCCGTGGGCGTGACTGCCGCCATCTTGAGGGGACGCCAGGGTGGGAGCAGGGCCCGTGGGCGTGACTGCCGCCGTCTTGAGGGGATGTTGGGGTGGTTGGAGGTCGTGGCTCTGGAGAGGTTGGGTATTTAGAGATACAGCTGAAGGGATTTGTGGGTGGAAAGGACATGTGGTTCCTGGAGAAGATGGGATCAGGGACGCATCAAGGGTCCAGCCTGTGCGGTGGAAAGCCAAGTTGCCATTTGTCGGCAGGAAAAGGAGGAACTGTCCTAGTTCAGGCACAGGTGCGGGCCAGGCCGTTGGGCGTGAGTCTGGGATTCAGGATGGGTTCATGGCAGACAACACGCTGGATAGTCCCAGCTGTAGACAGTCTTTAGAGCCACGGATTGGCTGGGGCCGCCCAGGAGTGAATGTGGATCAAGGAGAGAGGATGAGGAGGGAGGGGTCTGCAAGAGGAGCCCTGGGCTTCCGGTCCTGAAACTCGCGAAGATGCGAACATTCAAGCAGAAAAGAAGAGGAAGGCACAGTCGGGCCAGTGCCTGCCCGGGCAGGACCCCACACGTGGGCGCGTGCCAGGGCGTGTGCTCCCCAGGACGGGCCTCCCCGCTGCAGCTTCCTCATTGTGGGTCACTCTTTTTCTGGCAGGTCCTCTTTCTCCTACATGTCCTCGTTCCCACCCCCCTTGCAGTGTCCCCGGTTGTCCTCAGGTCAGTTCAGGGACACGGCAGATGTTCTGCTGTCAGAAACGGGCAGAGAGTAGAGCTAAGAGGCTTTTGTAGGGGCCGTCCTGGGACGCAGGTCACGCGGGCCCTCCAGAGAACACAGGCACCCACAGTGACCCTTTGGTCTAATGGAACTGGCGCTTTTCTCTTGGGGGCAGATGAGTAAAAATACCGTTTATTTTCTGCTAACAGGAAATGGGAGTCGTGGAAGATACTTATCTGGGCCCAACAGCTTTTAGTACATTTTCACAGCGAGGCACACACACAAAGAGACACTCGGACAAATCGCTGCAATGTGTCCGGTCTTCCTTCTCCAGGGGACCCAGGTCTTTAGGACGCCTTATCTGCCCGGCAGCACCTGCCTTGGTGCCGTGGGGCTCAATATTCAGGGACTGCAAGTGAAGTCACCTGGAACGGGAGAGTCCAAAACAGTGACTCGGGGCTGGGTTTTCAATCTCATGCCCGGCTGAAGTTAATTTTGTGATCTCAAGATGCAGCTTCTTGATAACATGGTACCAAAAATCGTGAGGAAATACAGCATGGCCCATTTTGCTTTATTTGATGATTGTGATACAATTTGACAGGGACGCAGATTTAGAAAAGAGCACTTCCCAGAGAAAATCATTCAATATCCCTTTGTTCAACCTTTTAATTATTCAAAGAATACATAAAATAATGCCTCTTTCCAAGCGCTTCCCGTGGGTCACGTCATGTCACTTGCAGCACCATTTATGAAGGAACATTTGGTATACAGGTGAGAAAACATCTTTGAAGATAAAATACAGCACAGTTAGTAAATTGTAAGAGCGAAATCTAAACCTGACCTGTTCATCTGACCATTACTTCTCACCTTTCCTTGTAGAAAAAATTGTAGAATATTTCTTTTTTTCTTTTTTGAGATGGAGTCTCACTCTGTCACCCAGGCTGGAGTGTAGTGGCACGATCTTGGCTCACTGCAACCTCCGCCTCTCGGGTTCAAGCAATTCTCCTGCCTCAGCCTCCCGAGTAGCTGGGATTACAGGCATGTGCCACCATGCCCGGCTAATTTTTTTGTATTTTTTTAGTAGAGATGGGGTTTCACCATATTGGCCAGGCTGGTCTCGATTTCCTGACCTTGTGATCCACCCGCCTCGACCTCCCAAAGTGCTGGGATTACAGACGTGAGCCACCGCGCTCGGCCCTAGAATATTTCTTACATTAAAAGATTGAGTGAAGCCAAGGAAAAACTCACCTGTATCTCCTGCCCAGCAATAATCACTTTGATTATTTGGATTCCTATTTTGTTTATATTTTCTTCACATAGACCATGTAAATAGCATAAGAATATGCATACTACATTCTATTTTTTTAACTTAACATTGTATTGCCAATATCTTTCCATATTCATTTTTCCAAAACATTATTTATAATATTCCATTGTGTGCCTATACCATAATTTACTTCAATTATAGGATATCTACCTTGTTTCTGATATTTTGTTACTTTAAAAAATACTGCAGTGACTGCGTCTTTTCACACATTGGATAAATGTATTCTGTTGCCCTGGCTGGAGTGCAGTGGTGTGATCTTGGCTCACTGCAAACTCTGCCTCCCAGTTCAAGTGATTCTCCTGCCTCAGCCTCCCAAGTAGCCAGGATTACAGGCACCTGCCACCACACCTGGCTATTTTTTTGTTTTTATTTTTTAATAGAGATGGGGTTTTGCCATGTTGGCCAGGCGGGTCTTGAACTCCTGACCTCAGGTGATCTGCCCGTCTTGGCCTCCCAAAGTGCTGGGATTACAGGCGTGAGCCACTGCACCTGGCTGATAAATGTATTTTAAAAGGGAAAGTACACTTTTAGTACCCTTGATAATTATTGCGTTCATGAAGCTTGTCCTAGTTCATGCTCACTATTTTTAATAACTCAGAAGATGTGTACTGCGTGGCATGCTGTGCTGGGACATGTCCAGGTGCTCCTTGCAGGCATTAGAGCATCGTCATTCAGACGGGTCCTCACCTGGGGCGTCATGCATTTCCTAGATCAGATGAGTTTTAAAGGAGGAGAGTGACTAATGACCTTAGTGGCTAAAGGCGGTCTCAAATCCATGTTTATCTTACCCCCTTTTCCCACAACTGTTAAGAAACAATCATTTCAAAGCCCTGGTAGACTCATTGGAACCACTTGGAAGCAAAGTAACTTGAAGAGTAAGGGGATGAGTTCTGGGCATGCCATTTGCTCCTGCTGATCCTGACTCTGGTTCCTCCACTTGGACTTTGTCCTTGCCCTCCCGGGAGTGCCCTCTCCCAGTGGGTTCTCCTCCAGTGGCACTGACCTCTCATTTTTGGTTGAGTTTTCTAGTTCCATTTTCTCTCCAGGTGTGGAGGAGTGCAGGCCTCCTGCCCAGCTCATGGAGCCTGCATTGATGGAACCACCTTGTAAAATAATCTGACCCATTTTGCAGAGCTGAAAGGATGTGCCTCCTTGTGACCCCATATTTCCCAGTACATCCTAGAGCCCAGGTTTTGAACTTTCAGAGCTTAGGTCCTCTTGATGGTATTACTAAGGGCCAACAATTCCCCAGAGCTTCTGTTTATGTCTCTTGATGTTTATTGCATTCGAAATTAAAATGGAGAACATTTCAGATTATTTAGTGCTTCATTTAAAAATAATCCTTTGGGAGGCCAAGGATCATTTGAGGTCAGGAGTTCAAGACCAGCCTGGCCGACATGGTGAAACCCCGTCTCTACTAAAAATACAAAAATTAGTTGGGTGTAGTGGTGGGCGTCTATAATCCCAACTACTCAGGAGGCTGAGGCGGGAGAATCATTTGAGCCAGGGAGGTGGAAGCTGCAGTGAGCTGAGATCACGCCACTGTACTCCAGCCTGGGTGACAGAGTGATACATGATCTCAAAAAAATAAAAATAAAATAAAAATAATCAACATATTTCATATTAATAAAAGAAGCAGGTATATATGAAAAAACACCTATTGTCCAAAAAACACCTTACCAAATTTGTGATGAGTAGCATTATTTTATGTTATTTTTTCAGACTTCTCTAATTTCTGGTATATTAGAAGCATGTGGAGTCTCATGTTTGCATCTTTGATGTGACATGTTACTTTGGTTCAGGTATATGAAGAAAATGCATTCTCACACAAATATGGAGTTAGGCCATATTGATAAGTACTTTGTCATTCCTTATGTTGAAATCTGTTGGTCTGTTTTATGCTTTGGAAGGTTCTTTTGCTCATACATGAGATTATAGCATCATGCACTGGTCATTTGGAAATTATTGGTTCACTGAATTATGCAGGTCTTCAAAATGGTGACAGATCCTATACAATATGGAAAAATCTCATTCATTAATATCACTACCAATTTCATCAGAAAAGCCTTTAAAGTTTTGGAAAGCTTCCTGGCTCATGGTGTTAAATACAGATATTCGAAATTTCTACGTTTCTTTTTTTTCTTTTTTCTTTTTTTTGAGGTGGAGTTTTGCTCCGTTGCCCAGGCTGGAGTGCAGTGGTGCAGTCTTGGCTCACTGCAACCTCCGCCTCCCAGGTTCAAGCAATTCTCTGCCTCAGCCTCCCGAGTAGCTGGGATTACAGACACTTGTCACCACGCCTGGCTAATTTTTGTATTTTTAGCAGAGACGGGGTTTCGCCATGTTGGCCAGGCTGGTCTTGAACTCCTGACGTCGTGATCCACCGACATCAGCCTCCCAAAGGGCTGGGATTACAGGCGTGAGCCACCGTGCCTAGCCTAAATTTCTAAATTTCTAATTTTTGCTTGGAAGCTTAAATTTGATCACTGATAGCAAATACTTTCAGTTGTTTTTCTGAAAGCTATAGTGTCTTTGATTCTTTTTAAAAAATAGAATGTCTCCCATGTTGCCAAATCCCAATGACTGTGGTTTGTCCATCAGTCTTTTTTCACATAAAAACAGAGTTGTGTGAAAGAAAGTGCCGAGTGGAGCTGACGCTGTCACAGCGAAATTGAGTGCTTCCCTTTGAGACAGTCGTTTCCTTTGCAGCAGAAGCGCTTTATGGGACTTTCCATTTGGTCAGTCACTCAGATGGTTGAAAAGAGCTGAGATTTAATAAAACTGATCTTGGTTGATGCCTCATCAAGGATGTTCTTTAGTGAAACAGACTCTTTTTAAACTGCAAGTGTTTGCTGTGGAAGGTGCCATGAGGACTTGTGCCATTGGTGCTGGCTGTGATGACCTCTTTGGAGACACCAGCAAGCAGCTAGCTCTCCCCTATGTGTGCACTGTTAGGCAACCCTCACCATTATTATGAAAGTAGTTTTGACGTCTTGAACCCCTGAAAGAGTGTCAGTGGCTCCCAGGAAAAGGTTGTCCACACTGCCTAAGAGAAATTTTTTTTAAGGTGCGTAATGTGGCATTTTTAAAGTTACCACTTTTTTGTGTAGTGAGAAAATTTGAGATCTATTCTCAGCACATTTTATGTGTGCAATACAGTATTATTAACTATAGTCACCATGTTGTACATTAGAACCCCAGAACCTGTTCATCTATAAGTGAAAATTTGTATTACCCTTTGACGTTTCTCCATCCCTCTCGCCTCCCTTCAGCCCCTAGGAGAAACTCTTATACAAGTGACCAAGAAATGTGTTCAAAATGTTCACGGAAGCAGTATCTGTAATACTAAAATTTGGAAACACCTATAAATGTTCATTGACTAGAGAATGTATAAATTGTGTTGTATTTATAATGTAACTGAATATTACACAACAGTGGAAAATGAACTGTAGCTTCATACATCAGAAAGGGTGTATCTTAGAAACATCCCATGGAGAATAAAAAGCAAGTCATACAGGGAGACATATAATAGGATTGGATTTAGATAAAGTTTAAAAACATGGAAAATAAGCAATATATTGATTATGGTTACATATATTATACAACCATAATAAAAATCAAGGGACTAATTAGTTGAAAATGCATGACACTGGTTAGCCTGGGTGGGGAAGAAGATGGCCAGGGAGTTGTGTCCAGGAGTCTTTGTAGGTAGGGCTGGTCTTGTAGGTTCATTGATGTAACTTTCCTTGTTATTCTTAATACCTTAGATGTATAGGTTTTAGTTTGCTGTGTCTAATATTTAACTAAATTAGAAAAATTTTAATGGTCTTTCCATTTCAAATGGTCATCAGTTGTTCCCTAACTGCCTAGAAGAGAACGAGGATTTTTAAAAAGACAAGCAAATAGCATTCCACAGAACGGTTTCATTTTCAGTACAGAACTGTCAGTGCCTGTTGTACCAATTTGTCTCTGCTTGGCCAATATTGATCTCTGTGAAAGGCCATGAGAGTTTGAAAGTTTGCCGTTGACACCAGGCGTCATCACCTGGCAGGTCTTCATGCTCATGGAAGCTCACCCGTGTATGCTGTATTTGAGTTTGCTTCCCGAAGACTGTGAGCCTGTCTCAGAAACCACCTTCCCAGGCGCACATTTGCCTCTTCACCTCACATACGTTTATGTAGTTAAACCTGTGGTGCCTTTCTTTTCTTAGTATCCCCCTTACAGCTTTCCAAGTGCCCAGCGAGGCCTGTCAATGTCAGAAGCAGGTGCGTCGCTCTGTTTCCACCCAGTGGAATCTTGTGTGTCCATTCATCCTCCTCCCTCCTCCCCACTACTGCCTGCCCCAGTGTCAGTTTTTGGAAGTAAATTCTACCTTCTCTGTGTGCCGCTCTGTGTGAGGTTCCTTAACCCCCATTTCTGAGCCCTGAGTTGGGTGGGCTTCCTTCTTGGCTTGTCTGTCTTAACAGGGCTGCTGCACAGGGACATTACACATTTATAATACATGGGATCTACTACTTGGAGTGACAGTGCTCCGTTTTTCTTTTTTTCCCCAAAACTTCAAGGCTTTTTTCACTTAATGTTCCAGATAAACTTTTGAATTATTATCCCAACTTCCTCAAAAAGTCTTACATGAATTTTAAATAGGATTGCATTGATGCAATCTTCCGGCTTGGGAAGAATGGACATATTCCCAATATCTTACCTTGTTGAACAAATGTGGTGCCCTTGCCATTTGCAGCTCTCTGTTCTCATCTGTAGTTTTCCTAGGAACAACAAGGGGTGGCGGCCTTGAGTGGCATGTGTTGCTCGGTATTAAGAACACAGACAGCAGCCCAGACCGCCCAGATTGGAGTCTTGGCTTTAACCTTTGGGGCCCTGTGACTTTGGGAGGCTTATTAACCCCTCTTCCTTCATAGCCCTCTTCAGAAAGATGGGGTGATGGTGGAGTTAAATTCCCTGGTGGGGCTATTTTGAGGATGGTTACCAACACAGGCCAAATGTTGACACTAGTACCAAGCACATTGTATAAAGCAAGCTTGAGATATATAATTTGTGTGTGCGTCTGGTGCACTTCTTTTGAGTTTATTTCTCATGGGCTTCACTTCCTGTGCAGTGGTGGATGTGATATTGGAACCTTTTCCACCGTGCACAGCGTCTGAAGACTTGCAGCCCACAAGCTGTGCTCCCCAGGAGCTCAAAAGCTGCTTGGCAAGGCCAGGCCTTGTTAGGAAAACACAATGTGCCCCAGAAAGCTCATGGTCATTTGGTGGATGAACAGTATTGACAGGGTCACAGTGAGTGTGTGGGGGTGGCTGGAGATCACTGCAGGCTGGGGTGGCCAGTGAAGGCCAAACGACAGGACCCTCTCAGCTCTGAGAAGCATCTGTCCACCCACTGGTTCCTGGCATGACAGGGGCCACAGCCCAGACACCACTCAGAGTTTTCTGAAGGACCAGGGCAGGAGGGGCCACAGAGCCACGCATTGTGGGCATCAAAACACCCCTGAAAGCTGATATTTTAGACTGCTGCCTCCATTTTCCTACACCCACATTCCATTTACAGATCTAATACATGTGATGGCAAAATAGCCAAAGATTTTCCACACTTGTCAATTCCAGTTACTTAGGCAAGGGAAGCCCTCTCCAATCTGTCTTGAGGTCTAACCATGATTCAGGGTTTATTATTTTATGCTTTTCCAGGTACTTTAGTGCACATGTGTCAGTGTTTAAATGGTATTTAAGTGGGAACAGGATTATCGTGGTTGTCCAGCAACTTGCTTCTGTCATTTCTTATACATTTCCATGAGAGAATGGATGAAATTGAGTTTTAATTTTGTTTTCACATTTCACACCTCCCCTCCTGTTCATCAGAGCTATCTTACTAGATTGCTCCAAGACACACACGTCAGGGTAGAAGAAATGTCACCTGTCAGTTGTCCTGGCTTATAATTTCAAACACCCAAGCTGGTTGGAAAGCTCAGACCATTTGCAAAGATGTGGGAGAGGAGGTTTTCTTAAAGAATCAGAGTCAGTTGGAAACATGGGGAATGAGGCCTTTAGCTGGCTTCGGGGAGAGTCCTGGACCTGGCATAGGATGGATAATGGCAAGAGCTGGGGGCCTTTGAAGGCAGGGTCAGTGCTTGTGGGACAGCCAGAGGCCCCTCCAGGGCCTCCTGTCTTCCCCATGGCACCACGGATGACCCTGGAAGAGGAGCCAGGGAAACCCAAGGGTGCATTCCATTGGCCCTGTGTGTGGAGTTCAGGTTAAAAGTTGTCCTTCGTTGATCTATAGAAAACGCAGGGCTGCTGTGTCTTGGAAGCTGGGTTTAAAGCATATTTTTCACCCGTGACTCCATTATGCTCAGAACTCTCACATGTCCAAAACACCAGCCTAGAGATGCTGATATTAGGCCACTGCTGATTTGTATTTGGATTGTGTCCATGTCCTACCGTTAGAAACGGGCAGCAGTGTTCATCTTTGTGCTCCTGTCATTATTTCAGAGGGATACATTGTTGCAATTTCTAAGTGCTGAAATAGTCAAATGACTGTCCTACATAATGACCATCATTAATGACAGTATCTCTAATGCCTTACCCTTGTCAGTCTAGTTTTATTAATCTTTCAAAAATCTTTGTCATTCAGCTGTGTTTATTTTATTCCAGCAGAAATGAACATTTTAGAAGAAGGTGTAGGCTGGTAATAATATGTGTCTAATTGGTATAGTTTCTCATTATGAAAGAAATTATATATGGGAAAAATATTTTACAAATATTTTTATTGTGGGAAAAATATATTAAAAACATAGGATTTCCCACACCTGCCATTTTAAATGTCCAATTCAGTGACAGACAATACTTTCCTGGTGCTGTGTCGACCCTCACCACTGTCCACCTCTGAAACTCCGTCATCCCTGTAGAAACTCTGTGTCATTAAACAGCAGCCCTCGCTAACCCACCCCCAGCCCCTGGCAGCCTCTATTCATTCTTTCTGTTTCTATAAATCTGACCATTCTAGATGTTTCTCAAAAGCGGAGTTATACAATATTTATAATGTTTATCTGGCTTATTTCAGTTAGCATGATGTTTTCAAGATTCATTTATGTTGTGGCCTGTGTCAGAACTGCATTCCTTTATACGTCTGAACAGTAATCCATTGTGTGGACACCCCCCCACCGCCACCATGTTTTGTCGATCCATTCATCTATTGATGGGCATTTGGGCCATTTCTGCCTTTGGCTGTTGTGAATAGTCAGCAGTGGACACTGGCGCGTGAGTACGCGTGCAGGTCCCAGTCTTCCCCTCCGTTGGTCATCTCCCTCGGGAATGACCTACAAGTGGAATTGCAGGGTCATATGGTGATTCTGGTTTTCATTGTTTCTGTGGGGATGAGAGATGGAAGCTGCTCATTCAGACATCTTTCTGGAATAGTGTTTTGCAGGCATTCCAGTGATTGTAATGCCATTAGTTATTGGAAATTAAACTAGAACTTAAAAAAAAAAAAAAACTTTTCCCGGGGATGTTAATGATGGGAAAGACCCAAGAAAAATCAAGCCATGCAAATGGAAGCCTCGTGCTTCTGTGTTGTATTTAGGGCATGTTTCTGTATCTAGCATACCAAAGCTTAGCAGAGTTTCAGTAGTTTAGTTGAACCAAGTCTTCAACTATTGAACCAAGGTATTGGCATGGAAAGGGCACATTGTGGGACTTAGAATGGGAGCAGGATCTACAGGAAAAGATTTGATGATGGGACAGGAGACACTTCCTCGGAAATCTTATACATACAAACTATTCAATGAGAACATGAGGTGGCTTGATATGATTTTATTAAAGAAAATTTAGATGTTTTGGTGTGTGGGCTTTTGAAGTATTGATGCTGAAGATTATGCAGCAACAAAATGTCTTTCCATGGATACAATCCAAATTCAGTGAGAAGGGCATGCTATGATAATATCCACATAATTTTAATTATGGCTATGTAGAGGGTGTTTGCATATGACTAAAAGCTAACAGTAATAAAGTGATAATATGTATTGTGTCAGGGTAGTTGGATAAAAATATATTTCCTAATTTTTTAATAAACTTGCTTATACATCTCCAAAAGACATGTAAAAGAGTGAGTGTTTCAGAGGAAAGAAGAGTTGTGTAAGTGCAGCAGCTGGTGTTGTGGCTCTAACGTTTTGGGGAAGGAGGTCTCAAGTGCATTTGTGTGGCACACATGACAGAATAATTGATGTCTGCTCCACTGTCACGGATGAGCCAGGCAGGGCTGGGTCCCTCAGAGAAACAGCCCTGTCCCGTGAGAAACGCCACTGCAGTCACGATTTTCCCACAGCCTTAGCTCTGAGAATGCCCTGGCTCATGCTGGCTTAGAATGTGATCTTGAAGAGCTTGAAGATGGTGCTGTCTTCTGTGTCCAGGGCAGCCTGGTGCAACAGAAAGCTCTGTGCCCGTCGTCACAAGGCTTGCTTCCTCACTGGGATGTGAGTCCACTGGGCAATACTCTTCATTCCATTGAACTTGAGTGTGGTCTTCTGGGAAACTGTTACTGGTTGCCAGTCATGTGACATTGTGAGAGTTAACTCATCATGGGTGTGAGAGGTCTCTGTGAGAGATGCAAGGTCTGGTTGGCTCAAGAGCAAATAGCTTGTCCATCTGACATTCACTTTTATTTTAAACTAAAGGGGAGAGAATATGACTATATTCTCATTTATAAGAAACATTCTCAAGTCATTAAAAACAATGATTTTCGTGTTCATATAAAATGAGTTTTATTTAACTTATTGATGAGGCAAATTGAGTGAACAGCTGTCTCAAAAAGGATTTACCTAGTGAGGAAAGGAATACTGAAAAAAGATAGTTATGCTAGGTATAAAACAGTATTGTTCTACAGGGCAATAAACTGATGTTTGAGGATTATCCTCTCTATTAGAAAGTAATAAAATCTTCAACCCCTAAGTTTTCTAGTTAGGCTCTAAGTTTAAAAGGTTTTAAATGTTAATAATTTGTTAGTCATGGTTATGTTTCCAAAGATGGCCCAGTTCCCCTCATATGGGTTCTTACATGCTGTTAGAAGTGCATATAGTCATCTTTAAAAATTTATTTCCAAGTTTTGGGCAATTATTCCTGAAGTATATCTTTTTTTTTTTTTTTTCCGAGGCACTCTCACTCTGTTGTCCAGGCTGGAGTGAAGTGGCGCAATCTTGGCTCACTGCAACCTCCACCTCCTGGCTTCAAGCGATTCTCGTGCCTCAGCCTCCAGAGTAGCTGGGATTACAGGCAGGCACCACCATGCCAGCTGTTTGTATTTTTAGTAGAGACGGAGTTTCACCACATTGCCCAGGCTGGTCTTGAACTCCTCCTGACCACAGGCAATCCGTCTGCCTTGGCCTCCCAAAGTGCTGGGATTACAAGCATGGGCCACCACTCCCGGCCCTGAATTGTATCTTCTGTGATCGTAAATCTCCCTAATGATTATTCTTTATCGTAAAAGGCTACTCTCACTTGTGTTCATACAAAGACCGTTAATTGAATTTGTTGTTTAGTCAGCTGGTACTTACTTATCTGATAGATACTGGAAATTGGACATACATTTAATTTACAGATGCTCCTCGACTTATGATGGAGTTATAGCCTGATAAACCTATTGTAAGTTGAAAGTATTATAAGTTGAAATGCATTTAATACCCTGATAAGCCCATGGTAAAGTTGAAACATCATAAGTTGAACCATTATAAGTCCAAATGCTTCTTGACTTACGATGGGGTTATGTCCCAATAAACTGATTGTAAACTCAAAAATTGTAAGTTGAACCATCATAAGTCTGGAACTGTCTGTATGCCATTTATACAGTTATGATTCCAAAAAGTAATTGTGCTGCCATTGATATTCTTTTTCATCAATTTTCTCATTTGGAGAAGGGATTCTGCACAGACCCCCATGTTGACACCAATTCAGTGGTGGCTCTCTCATGTTGCCTGTGAATGATACCTAGACATTGTATATATTTCATTAGGCTTGCCTGATCTGTGCACATAGATGCATTAAAAGGTCTTGGTTAGTGTACATACTTCTTCATATGTGGTCAGCGAAAGCTGGGGACATACAATATCAAGGCCACTGACTTCTATCATGTGGCTTTGTAAAGTTCCTGATGTCTTACTTTGACCACTTCAGTCATTCCAGAACTGTGTGCTCAGAAAAATGAGTTCCATCATCGGCTCATTTATTTTCAGGTTTGGATCCAAGAACTGTCCAGTTTGACTCCACACAATTTTGCATATTTCATCTGTAAGAGAGGGTGTATGCTTCTTTCTAGAAGTCCCAGTTTGCCGAGGTTCTGCCTTGCAGAAGTGACATTCTTTTCTTTCTTTAAGGTGTGTACTTAAGCCAAAATGTAGACACCAGTTCTGTTTCTTAGGAGGGCTTTCTGAATGTCATTTCTATATAGGGGGAGCTGTCCTGGCTGTGCAACAGTGGGGCCTGTCATTTCATTGAATGAGATTTTCCTTAAATTTATACACAAGTATTTCTGATTATTAAGACATTAGAATTAATACATTTTCAAAGTAACATACTAGTATTTTTATTTTCTTTTAATTAAAACATAACTATGTCAAAATTATGGGAGATATGAAAGAAATGTATCCCGACATTCTGACATTGTTAAAGTTATAAGTTTGTGTAAATTTTTTGTTTTCTTCTCTGGTAGAAATAAGGGCAGGTTCTTATTGAAACTGTAAAAGTAACTAAACTGTCATGATGAGTACTGGACTTGGGAAGGCTTCGTAGACCGTTTGATCAACATGTGGACTGGCTTTGCTGGCAAGGCCGATCAATATGTGGATTATTTTCTCCAGTGTCATCATGGACGCCACCAGTGTGGCCATCCGCACAGAGATTTGATTGGTTTCAGGCTAGAATGAATACAATTTAAGTGTAATCAGTAATGAGATTTCTAAGCTTAGCATTTGTAAAAGCATTTCTCTGAATTGTAATTATCATAGTCGTCATCATACTTGTGTTTGGATGGCTCATTTTCTTACAATTTGCATTATATTTTCCATAGCACATTTTTACCAAATTCTGAGGAATTAGTTGGAACAAGATACCAGTGAAAGGGTCTCTCATCTCAAGTAGTAAAATTACAGCTAAAAACAGACGGCGAAGTAAGGAGAGGGGCTTCTTCCCATGGCCCTAGAAAGCAGAACACTGAATACAATTAAATTACCCTCATCAGTGCCATCTGGTCCCCATAATTAAGTTTTGTTCTGCCTGATCTTGGGTGAGCAGCTGCCAGTGCAAGTCTCTTGCCTTTGGAGTCAGTGTCCAGGAGTTGCTGACCCATCCTTGCACTGTGGCCGTGGGGCGGTGCTGGGAGTCCATGCTGGGGTGGGCGCCTTGAGGGAGCCTCCTGGGGCTGCTCACGTGGGCCCTGGCCTGACCTGTGCTCCCAGAGACTCCTTTTTAGGTCACCTGCTCCAGCAGAGGCCCCCGCCCTCCGAGAGGGGAGTGGGAAACCAACCCTGTGACAAAATGGAGAGGCTCCGCTTGGTATTCCCGGCAACAATGACATCAGATGGAGCAGAGTGGAGCCCTCCCTGGAGACATGATGTGCTATGACTCCACAGGGGTGGCCGTAGCAGCAGGGGTGGTCACGGCAGGGAGCATGGCCCTCAGCACCCAGGCGCAGGACACTTTGCTGTGGCCCTCAGGTGACAAGAGCCTTGGAAACCCTGATGGCCTTCGTAGGATCCATCTGTGGGTGGCTTTCATGCCAGGCTTTGTGACCGTGCCTCCCTCCATGCTGAGGTACTGACTGCAGCAGCCCATTCCCATGGTCAGGAGGCAGGTCTTAGGTTCGGGGTCCTCTGACGGGAAGAGTGTGGGAATGGGCAGCCCTCGCACAGCCATGCTGGCTGCTGTGCCCCTCTTATCCGGGACTGTGTGGGCTTCGGTGCGGGCGCCATCCAGGAAAGCACCAGTGACATCAGCATGAAAAGCAGCAACAGCGGTCACCCCTCGGAGCTTCTTGTGTCGAAGGAGGGTCCACACCCAGGAAGGAGATGGCCACTGGTCTCATAGGACCTTGCCTGCAGGGAGCAGGGGTGGATGCAGCTTAGCCACCCCATGACCCCATTTGGAAACAGTGTTTGAAAATGAGTATTTCAGAAGGCACCCTACGTAAGGCAAGTTAGCTCTCAGATGTGAGGGAGAAACAAAAGTTAGCAGCTTTGGAGTGGACATATTTTGGAATCTGAGCTCCCTGGGCAGATTACACAAAAGATAAAGAATAACCTTTTACTGCCTCTTCTTATTTAATTACCAGTCTTCTCTGTGTATATGGTACATATATGCATTTTTGCTTATTAATTTTAATATAACTTTTATATATGTAAAATATTCATATGGATGACTATTAAAGTAAGCGTTAAATGTAATTCCTCTCAACACAATGTAAGCAAGGAATAATCACATTAATTTTATCATCTTAATTGGAACTTTACAAAAAGGACACTTAGACAGTAAAAACTGTGGTTGGTGACGCCGAGGACCTACTCTTTCTCTGCCTCGGTGAATTTTAATTAATTTAATATTGTCTGGGTAACCAGAGATTTCTCATTTATTAACCCAATATTATTTCAAGATCCTAATGTCGTTTATGAACAGGAGGAATTCCATTAAACATTACATAAAAGAGCCAGCACCATCACAGTTAACATGAAAAATTTGACAGTGGAATGACATTTAAAATTTTTGTGCAATTAATACAAGTGTAAAGCCAAGTCCAGGTGGCTTGCAGCATTGCCTAGAGTTCGAAAGAACTGACTCTTTTTTTATCCTCTAGAGATCACTTATTAAAATTCAAGTTAGTCGACCCAAATGTGTATATTTTTATAATCTCAAACATTATTTGGAAACGATAACTGATAAAACTATATGGAAAACTTTAGGAAGTTTATGCTTTCCACGAGAAAACAAACTCAAGTCTTATGTAAAATAAAATGCATGCTTCCCTTGTATTCTATGTGGTGATACATTCAGGGAGACATAAAGCTGTTTGTAAACCCCAAATTTTGGAACCTATCTGATGTCTTCAGGGATTCACCTTAATTTGAAGCATGATAGTCCTGTGTCTAGGTGGACTCTCTGTTTATAAACCAGTAATGAAAAAGTGCTTCACAGAGGGCTGTTCCCGCATGTTTTTATGCACGTGGCGCTGTGCTGTCGTGGACTCTGCTGCGACGCAGTTGTCACTTGCTGTCCTGCCTTGAAGACCTTTCTATGTAGACACACAATTCTCCCACAGAGCAGAGTCGCAGAGGACCCAGCCTTTTATTCAAAGCCTATCTCGAGAACAATTATTTCTAACATGCTGTGCCTATCTCCAGGTTCAGCTGTTTATGTGAAACGTAAACAAGAGTCCTTGGGAAATGTTGCTGGTATCTGCCCTGTTCCCCACGCGGGAAGCCAGAGAGTGTGGCAAGTGTCTGTCCCATCCTGGGGCCTCGGCCTCCTAATGTTCCTCACCAAGGCCTGGTCCTTCTTCAGGGGTCCCAGTGTGGCTTCTGCCCACACCCAAGGGGCCCAGGCCTTTGGACATTTGCTCCCAAGGGTGGGCACCGCCTCCACCTACCCTCCCCCGAGGGCCACACCTCCTGCTGCTCTGTGCAGATTCTACTGGAAGCCCTTCCAGCGCTGCCAGGCTCGGAGCCTGGTGGCCTTGCGATGGCCGTTGGCTCCGCCTGTGGCCATGCTCCGGGGGGTACTGCCTTCCCGCTTGCTGAGCCCGACTTCCACGTTCACACGGCACTGTCGCCACCGCACACACGGTTCCTGAGCCCAAGCCCCGCGTGCACATGGCACTGTTCACCTCACACGGCTCCTGAGTCTGACCCCGCACTGCACACGGCACTGTTCATCACACACGCGGCTCCAGAGCCCGACCTCCGCATGCACACGGCGCTGTTCACCTCACACGGCTCCTGAGTCTGACCCCTCACTGCACACGGCACTGTTCACCTCACACGGCTCCTGAGTCTGACCCCTCACTGCACACGGCACTGTTCACCTCACACGGCTCCTGAGTCTGACCCCTGCGCTGCACACGGCACTGTTCACCACACACGGCTCCTGAGTCTGACCCTGCACTGCACACGGCACTGTTCACCTCACACGGCTCCTGAGTCTGACCCCTGCGCTGCACACGGCACTGTTCACCTCACACGGCTCCTGAGTCTGACCCCGCACTGCACACGGCACTGTTCACCACACACGGCTCCTGAGTCTGACCCTGCACTGCACACGGCACTGTTCACCTCACACGGCTCCTGAGTCCAACCCCCGTGTGCACACGGCACTGTTCACCTCACACGGCTCCTGAGTCTGACCCCTGCGCTGCACACGGCACTGTTCACCACACACGGCTCCTGAGTCTGACCCCGCACTGCACACGGCACTGTTCACCACACACGGCTCCCGAGTCTGACCCTGCGCTGCACACGGCACTGTTCACCACGCAGGGCTCCTGAGTCTGACCCCGCACTGCACACGGCATTATTCACCTCACACGGCTCCTGAGTTTGACCCCTGCGCTGTACACGGCACTGTTCATCACACACGCGGCTCCAGAGCCCGACCCCCGCATGCACACAGCGCTGTTCACCATCGCATGTGGCTCCTGAGCCTGAGGAGGAGCGTGGTGGCAAGGACAGCTACCATGAGTCTGCAAGCAGCCAGGTACCCTTCTCCTGGGTTGGAGCCAGTGCAGAGGACGGGGACTCTCCTCAGCTCTGCCGTGACCCCCGTGGTCTCCCAAGGACAAGCGCCATTCTTGAAGGACGATCACAGCTTCTCACCAGACTCCCTGATGAGGTCAGTCACGTGCTGAGACCAGAGCGGGGGCATCATCCTCGTTTCTTGCACAGTAAACGCAGCTGTAACATCTGGACCAGTGGAGCCAGTTGTGGGAATCCATAGGAATTTGAGTTTCAGCAATTGTTCCAGGCAGCGTTTTCCCAGGAAGTGTTTACCAGTTGTCCACGTTGGGGTATGAATGAGTGAAGCTTCATGAATGTAACTTTGAACACTTGATCAGAAAGAGAAAACAGATGACATGTTTCTGATAAATCATGACTGAGATGATTTTTTAAAATATCATTTAAAAAGATAAGTATCGAGGAAGCTTCCGTTTCAAACCAACTCCGCAGGAAAGTTTTAGGGTGAATCAAACATCTTTTTCTGTAGTTGAGTTAGTAACTCTAAATATATCCATTTGGTCTTTGAGAATGCTTTCATATCTTTTTTTAAATGTTTTTAATTTTCAGACTTTTTAAAAAATGACAATGGATTAATAAGTATTTTTGGTAATGATTAGTTTATGCTATGCACACTGCTTTGTAACCTTTTTCCCTCTAACAAATTGTGATGGGTGTTATCTTTTATTCTCTTTCATGGTTTTTGCTACTGGTGGAGTCTTTTAGATCTGGGTTTATTCAAACACATAGAAGCAAATGGACTGAGAGTGAGCATCTGCCTCTCCTCACATTTCCTACGCTAGAAATGACTGTTGTTAGGATGGTCAACCTTCTTCCAGCTTTATTTCCACGCCTTTAAAATAAATGTGTCTGTATGTAAAATACACTTCTTTTTCTCACAAATTGATCCTGAGCTTATTTTGTGCTTCACTGTGCCTTTTGTCACTTGACATACATCAGATAAATTTACTGGCCATTGATGTGTCTCTTGCATTTGAGTGGCTGCGTGACATTGCAAATATGGATGCTCCATCACATGTGTCATGTGGACATTTGGGTTACTTTTCTTTTAAATGAATGCTGAAATAAACTTCTTTGTGTATTTACCTTTCTTGATTATACAGATGTCTTTCCAGCACAGGCTCCTTGGAGAGGTGGCTGGGCCATCGCTGACATTCGTGCTTTCACTGCCCGTGTCATGTGCTCATGCACTGTACACGTTTAAACACTTCCTTACTGATGGACAGTGAGATTCTTTCCCCATGTTAGTTTTTCCTATAGTTTGTTCTAGTTTGAAGAAAATGGGAATGAGCCCAGCTTAAGCACATATCCCTTTCGAACATGAAGGTTCAGATAAGGCATGAACTTGAGAATTCTGTGCCGCTTAGGCTTTGGGTGCCTGTGGTTTTGAGAGTGAGTAGATTATTCTTACTCATTTGATTCTAAGAAAAAGTAGCTGTTGCTGAGGCTTAAGATGCCCTTAATTGTTTGGATGCCTTCATGAATTTCAGATTTATTCGTGTTCAATAGTTGTATGGAAAGATAAGGATGTGAAACCTAGAATTCAATTCAGAGCAAGAGGAAAAGTTCAAAATTTTGCCATGCATGGCTATTTCAACATTTCAATGCACAATTTGACTTAAATTGTTGATTTTTTTCTTGGATGGGTTGTGGATTTCTGAGAAATGTACAAATACCTATGTACATTTATTGCTGAAAGAGGTTTGTTTTACTACTTTATAAAATCTTAAAGGATCCCAAAAGTGGTATTCAACAAAGAGGTGTGTGTGTATATATATATATATAAAATACTTTAAACTCCCTAGAACTGAAAGTATAACAGGTGTTTTCTTCATGATGACTATGATGATGTTTTTCTTTACGTCAGTATCTTCACTGTATTTAGTCTGTAGCCTCTCTGCTGACACACAAATGCACTCACACACATGCTCATTTGCCCTCATGCTGACACAGATGCACACACATTGTTATTCACCTGTCTTCCCAATTTTTCTTTCCTTTGGTGTTCCCTCAGTTTTGAATTTCAGTTTGGTGACTTCAGGCAGAGTCCGATTTGTGACTTCTGTTTATGTTGTAACTTGGGAATATCTGACTTTTACTGAATACAAGCCACATGTGGGCAGTAAAAAGAAGATGATTATGACAGCTATGCTCGTGGGGCCCCTGCCCCCAACCCCCCGGCTGGTGCTTTGCTGATTGCTTTCAGCTACCGACCCACCTAATTCTCTGAGAACCTTTCATGGTCAGATGGTCAGTAGGAATGGGAAGCATGGCCCCTGTGAGCTGAAGTGACTTATGGGGGCTCCATCAGTGTGGAGGTGTTCACAGGAAGTCCACAGGGAGGAACTCCAGAGCCTGTGCCTCCTGCTCCCTGCCCACATTCCTCCAGGTCCTTGCATTCACTCGTGCACCTGGACTAGAAGACGGGGCTCCCTGGCATCCCTATGGGGCTCCTGTCCCATACTAGCCTCCCCTGGTGGCGGCCAAGCCCCAAGCAAGCGCCATGAGTGCATCCTCAGTTGGGAGGGCTGGGCAGACTTGACCACCTTTATTTCCACTCTGTTTAAGTTTTTGTAACATACAGGGACGAAAGAAAGAAAGCCCTTATACATGCACTGGGCAGCGCCTGTGTCGGCGAGTGACAGGCTTTCAGCAGCACGGTATGTCCTCACCTCACGTCTTCAGTAGGGTTCCTGGAAGCTGCGACTCCACGTATAATGAGTCGCAGTGGATCCACGTATAATGGATCCACGTATAATGAAACCAATGTTTTTTCCTCATCCACCTTGTAAGGAATCAAAGTTGAACTAAAAGACATTATCGTGGGATTTGCTGTAAGTTGTTTCACCTAAAGTCACAGTTCCCGCGAACCAATCAAGGACATTGAGGACTTGCTGCATAGTGTGTGGGTTCATCTGTGGCTCAGCTCGTGTGGGCCATGGGGTTCCCAGGCATCAGTCAGATGTTCTTCTGGGGATGCCTGGAGGCATTTCTGGATGAGATTCTCATGATAATTTTTTGCCTCAGTGAAGCAGACCTCTCCCCAGGGGGGATGGGCTCACGCAATCCCCTCAAAGACCTGACTAGAATGGAGGACACCTTCCCCCAAGTCTGAGAGAATTCCTGCTTCATGGCCTCCGATGTCAGCTCTTCCTGGGTCTCCAGCCTGCAGGGTTCAGACTGAAACTTCACAGTTGGCTCCCTGGGCCTCCCGCTGGCCGACACACTCTGCAGATCTTGGGACTCGTCAGCCTCCATGCGCGAGTGAGCCAATCCCTTGAAGTCTCCTTCTCTCTACACGTGCACACCCTATTAGTTTCTCTGGAGACTCCTGACGAATACACAAACCAGTGCAGGTTTGTAGCCCAGCAAACCCAGTGTGCTGGAGCAGCTCGTACTGGCTTGCAAGAACCAATTGTTAAGTTTTTAGGACTCTTGTGTACCAGTTAGAAAAAAAAAAGATATAAACTTAAATAATTATATTACCAACAAAGATAATACATATTCAAAACCTGTCGTGTCCTAGGTACTTTGTGGGTGCTCTAAAAGTTCCTTATTTCTCTCTCGTCTGCAGGGAGGTACAGTTCAGGCTATGCTGCTGCAAACCTCCCCTCAGCTCCCTGTTCAGTGATGTCATAGGGGTGGCTTGGAGGGAGCCTGGTGGGAGAATTCACACCGTGGGAATCAGCAGATATTTTGCATCAGACTCTGATTTATTGTTTTGGTGATCATGTAGACTTAAAGTGATGGGGAATATGTTATTAGTACAGATTAAACCTAAAAGTATATTGCGTCTGTGGCCATTATATTGTCAATAGCATAAAGATTTGAGGTTATGGTCTTTTAATATTGAAAACTATTATCTGGTTCAGCAAAAAATGGTTCACACCATTGACAAATGAGTGAAATTCTGACATATATCTTCATTTTTTTTAATTTTTATCCTGCTCATTAACCTAAACAAAAATATCCACCGGCATTCATTTTGGAACTGCAGTAATTTGTCAATGACACCAGCAGCTTCTTTGCTGAGTCAGATAGTGATCAAGCTTTTCTTCATCATCTTATCTGGTGAGAATATTGTTACTGATAGAGTTATAAAAAACGATGGTGGGTTTGCAAGAAACACCAAGTCACAAAGAAATTATAGGTGTATTGAATTTATAGTAAGGATGTTATATATTTTATTTTTAAAAAATTGTGTGCAACTCATTTTTTACATAGCAAACCTACAAAGACACATATATACATTTTTCTCCAGAGAGGTGCCTGATAAACATTTATCAGCACACCACTGCTTGAGGACAAATGGCAGAATTCTTATCATGACTTTCCCTTGCCATCTGTACTTGGATACATTTCTTCTGTAATAGGAATAGAACAGGCCTGTTTTTTGGACTAATGTAAACATGAGGGATTAGATTTTGTAAGAACACTTACTTTGAGAATAACACTATCTTGTTTGTTTTTACAAACCAAGGTTTTTTTCTTCTAAACTGTCTGAGAAATGGGAACACGTGTGATCTGTGTCCTTAGAAACATGTAATTATTTTAACAAATGGCTCTTAAAATTTAGTGTAGGAAAAAATGCCTTAATTATTCAACTAAATAGGTGATAGAGACTTGAGCTGCACAAAGCTTCTAGTATATTCTATGACCTTGATTTTAGCCTTAATAACACACCAAAGAGATGCAATGAAATTTCCATTGTCAGACCCCAGAGTATCTTAACCTTGTTAACGATTATATCCTTCTAAGAAAATATAAAATTTCAATGTTTAAGTAATGTGCATTATTTTCTGCTAGAATGCAAGTGAAGAAAATAAATTTTACCTCCATGTTTAACCGTAAACCTTAGAGTCTGCCCATCAGTAGTGTGGCTCTCCTGTTCAGATCAGGATCTTAAATGATAACTTGAAAACCTGGGAGTATGAATGAAAATTCAGGACTTATTTAGATAATTGGACTTTATCAAAATGAGTAATTTTTGTGGTTTCGAGGACACCATCCGGAAACTGAACAGACAACGTAGAGGGTGGGAGAAAATATTTTCATATCAAATACCTGTATGTATCCAGAATTCATAAAGAACTCTTGTAACTTAACAATAAAATGACTAATAACCCAATTGAAAAGTGGACAGAGGGTTTCTGCTCTGACACATAAGGGCATTGGAAGTCACCACTGTTATCCTCCTCACAAGAGAAGTGCTGAACTCGCTGAAAATTGACAACTTTTCTTAGATCCCTGGGTGAATTGAGGTCACAGGGCACCTGTTCCTCCCCAAAATTGGAGCAATCAGCAGATGGATGCAGGAATCACAGCTTGCTACCACCACTGGGAGAAGCAGCCCCAGCTAGAGTCAGCACCCACTGGGAGCACTGAAACCACATTGTCCAAGTGCTGGATTCTAAGCATGGACTTGCTTGAGAGGGAAGACTCTGGAGAGCCCATTCTACTTGTGCGAGTTTTATTTCTAGGACCCACACCAGGTTCCTCAGGTGAAGATCATAGAAAAATACCCGCATACTTCTGCCAGGAATAGGGAAAAATCACCATCATGGAGTACTCTCAGAGCATTGTATTCTGAGCAAGGCCTGCCCTCAACAGAAATCTCTTTTTCAAGCCTCACAGACTTGGGTTTTATGGGATCCTAAGCTATGAGAGTGAAGGGGAATTCTCAATTCCAGCCCCATTGTCTTCCTTCCTTACACAGGGGGAAGAAAGCTAAGAAGCACTTGTCATGGTTGCAGCCCAGGGGTACAGGCTTATTATAGAACTGAGACCCAATCATAGCATTGTTCGGTGGCTCTTTTCCTTCAACACCTTTCCACCACATCAGTAGGGCTCCTGTATAATAACATGGAACTAGAGCTGAAAGGGGTCATTGCTAGATTCAGGCCCTATTTAAGAAGTCATCTTGGGGAAACCAAAAGTTGTAACAGGAGAGACAAAAACAAGGACAACACAGGACATTTTAACCTCTTAAACCTACATCTATAGCAGACATAAATACAGCCTGACTCCTAGATGGACAGACATAAATCTCACCCTAAAGGTTCATTTATCTTAGTGCACTTTTACCTGCTTCACTATATCCAGCATGCAACGAAAAACCTACAAGGCATGCCGAAAGGAAGAAATGAAAGATAATCTGAAGACACAAAGCAAGCACCAAAATAAGACCTAGATATAGCAGAGACTGAAATTATCAACAGAGAGTGCTAAGGGTTCTAATGGAAAAAAAGTGGACACTGACAAGAACAGATGAGTGATATAAGCAAAGAGATGGAAACTCTAAGAAAATCAAAGATAAAAAACATAGCTGGGCATAAAAAACACTGTGACAAAAATGACAAATGCTTTTGATGGCCTAATCAGTAGACTGGGCATAGGCCAGGTAAAAATCAGTGAGCTTAAGGAACTTCCAAACTGAAAAGCAAATATAGAAAAGATTTTTTAAAAAATGGAACAGAATATTGAAGAACTGTAGGAGAAATACAAAAGAAGTAACATATGTGGAATGGGAATACCAGAAAGAGAAGAAAGAAAGAAAAGAAAAGAAGAAATATTTGTAGTAAAAGTTGATGAGAATTTTTCAGAACTAATGGTAAACACCAAACCAGATCCAGGAAGCTAAAAGAACAAGCAAGATATATATTAAAAATCCACAACTAAGCATTTCATATTCAAACTATAGAAAATCGAAGATGAAAACAAAATCTTCGAAGAAGCTACAGAAATAAAATGGCTCACATACAGAGGGTTAAGGATAAGAATTACTTAAGTCTACTCTTTGTAAACCATGCAAGCAGGAAAAAAGTTGATTCAAATATTTAAAGTGTTGAAAGAAATAAGCAAAACACCAACCCGGAATTCTGTATATAGACGACTTCATCCAAAACAGCAGAAACACATTCCTCTCAACCTTACATGGAATATTCATCAAGATAGAATATATTCTGGGCTATAAAACACACCTTAAAAATTTAAAAGACTAGAAGTAACACAAAGTCTGCTCTTAGACCATAGTGAAATGAAACTAGAAATTAGTAATAGAAAGATAGCCTGAAGATTCCAAAATATATAGATACTAAACAACATACTTCTAAATAACACATTGGTCAAAGAAGAAGTCTCAAGATAAATTTTAAAATATTTCGAACTAAGTAAAAATGAAAATTCAACTTATCAGAATTTTTGAGATACCAAAAAAGCAAGATTAAAAGGAAATGTATTTACCACTGAATACATATTTAGAAATGGAGTAAGATCCAAAATCAATCATGTAAACCTCTTCTTTAAAAAACTAGAGAAGAGCAAATTAAATCCAAAATAAGCAGAAGAAAAGAAATACTATGAATGAGAAAAGAAATGAATGAAACTGAAAATAAGAAATTGGTAGAGAAACTTAAGCCAAGAGCTTGTTCTTTGAAAAGATCAAAACACTTGATGAACCTCTGACCAGGCTAATGAAGAAAAAGGGAGAGAAGATCCAAATTACCGAAATCAGAAATGAAAGAAGGGCCATCAGTCCTGATTCCAGGAACATTAAAAAGATAATAAAAGAATACTATGAATAACTCTGTGTCCAAAAATTTGATAACCTGCATGAAATGGACAAGTTGTTTGAAAAACAAACCTGTCAAAACTCACACAAGAAGGAATAGACAATCTGAACAGGCCTATATCTATTAAAGAAATTTAACCAATAACTAATAACTTTCCAAAACAGTAAGCACCAAGCCTGCATGGGTTCATTGGTGAATTCTATCAAATATTTAAGGAAGATAATTATTTCAGTACTCTACAACCTATTCCAGAAGACAGAAATAGAGGGAATAAATGCTAAATAATTCTATAAAATTATTTAGCATTACCCTCAAACCAAAACCAGACAAAGACATTTAAAGAAAGGAACACTGCAGACCAGTATTTCTCATAAACATAGATGTGGAGATCCTCAGCAAAGTATGAGCGAATCAAATCTAACAACGTATAAAAATAATTTTACACCATGACCAAGCTGGATTTATCCAGGTATGCAAGGCTGGCTCAACATCTGAAAATTGTAATCATTCACAGGCTAAGGAAGAAAAAATTACATCATGTCTATAGTACAGCAAAAGCATTTGCCAAAACCCAGCACCCATTCATAATAAAACTCTCTACAAAATAAGAATACAGGGGGAACTTCCTCAACTTGATAAGGAATATTTACAAAAAACCCTGTAGCTAAACTCTTACTTCATGGTGAGAAACTGGACAATTTCCCCTCATATCAGAAGCAAAACACTCTTACCATGATGGAAGTTTGAGCAAATGCAATGAGACAGGAAAAGGAAATAAAAGCTGTACAGACCAAGAAGGGAGAAATAAACCTATTTCACAGATGACATTGTTGTCTGTGGAAAAAATCCAAAGAATCAACAAAAATTACCCTGAAACCAATAAACAATTATAGCAAGGTTGCAAGATACAAGGTTATTATACAGAAGTCAGTTATTTTCCTATACACCAGCAATAAAAAATTGGAATTCGAAATGGAAGACACAAGATAAAATTACCACCAAAAATAAAGAAATACTTAGGTATAAATCCAAGAAAGCATGCATAAGATCTGTATGAAGAAAGCTACAAAACTCTTATAAAAGACATAACATTTTCATGATAATAAGTACAAAGTTGGAGGGATGACTTCGAGACTTATTAGAAAGGTACTGTAATGAAGACAGTGTTGTATTGGTCAAAAAATAGGCCAATAGAACACAATGGAAAGCCCAGAAAATAGTCTCAGTGCAGGCTGGGCGCGGTAGTTCAAGCCTGTAATCCCAGCACTTTGGGAGATCGAGGCGGGCGGATCACAAGGTCAGGAGATCAAGACCATCCTGACCAACATGGTAAAACCCCATGTCTACTAAAAATACAAAAAAATTAGCTGGGCGTGGTGGCAGGTGCCTGTAGTCCCAGCTACTTGGGAGGCTGAGGCAGGCGAATGGCGTGAACCCGGGAGGTGGAGCTTGCAGTGAGCCGAGATTGCGCCACTGCTCTCCAGCCTGGGCGACAGAGCAAGACTCTGTCTCAAAAAAAAAAAAAAAAAAAAAAAACCAGAAAATAGACTCAGTGCAAATAGGGCCAACTGATCTTTGACAAAGGAGCAATTCAGTGTAGAAAAGATGGCTTTTTCAAAAACGGTGCTGAAACAACTGGACATCTACATGCAAGAAAAAATGGATGTAGACGTAAACCTTTGACGTACAAAAAACATAACTGAAAATAGATTTTAGACCTATATATAAAATGCAAAACTGTAAAACTTATAGAAGATAACATAAAATATCTAGGTAACCATAGATTTAGTGATGACATTTTAGATACAGTACCAAAAGCACTGTTCATGAAAGAAATAATTGATAAGTTGAATTTGCATTAAAGTTAAAAACTTCTTTGTGAAGACCATGTTCAGAGAATGAAATGACAAGCTACAGACTGGGAGAAAATATTTACAAAACACTTATCTAATAAAATACATGGATTGGTAGCCAGGATTTATGACTTGTGTGCTTATCCAAAAATGGTACTCAGCCAAGATAAGAGGTCGGCTTCTTGCATTTCTTCACCTCTTTCACTTTCCTCCTCTTGCCTCCCCTCCTGAAATGTTGCAAATGTTTCTGTAGACCAGCCCCACAGTGGGCAGAGACCCACTCCTTGCCTCTGTCTGTACCTGGTTGGTGTAAAGGCAATGAGAAAATGAAATCATTCCTTCCCTTGAAGTCTGTCTCCCTGAAGAGCACGTCCCATGTTCTTCTGACAGCTGAGGTGGACACATGCCTTTGGTCAGGCAGGTAAACAATTTTATGTGCAAATGAGTGGATTAGTTTCCATGGAGGGCACATGGCAATGTGAGGTCAAAACTAGGTTTCTGACCCCTGTGATGTGTGACACTTTCTGATATAGCAACATATCTTTCTCCAGTAAGGTATAGTCAAAGCTGCTGCTTCAAATTATTGCCAGTTAGTTTTGGGTACTTATTTTTGAACTCATGCCTCCTTGTGAACTTTTTCAAGGAGTTTTAACAGGATCCATATTTTAATTTATACTTAGTAAACTCTATAAAACTGTCCTTTGTGAAACATAATTAGAACATTTTCCCTGTTATAGATTGTTTTTTAAGAGAGTTCATACAATTTTAGTAATGTGGTGAGTGGTGTCAGGGATGCAGTGAGGTGCTGGGTTCTGGTCTTTGGTGTCGTGGGGAGGGCGTCGGGGATGCAGCGAGGTGCTGGGTTCTGGTCTTTGGTGTCGTGGGGAGGGCGTCGGGGATGCAGCGAGGTGCTGGGTTCTGGTCTTTGGTGTCGTGGGGAGGGCGTCGGGGATGCAGCGAGGTGCTGGGTTCTGGTCTTTGGTGTCGTGGGGAGGGCGTCGGGGATGCAGTGAGGTGCTGGGTTCTGGTCTTTGGTGTCGTGGGGAGGGCGTCGGGGATGCAGTGAGGGGCTGGGTTCTGGTCTTTGGTGTCGTGGGGAGGGCGTCGGGGATGCAGTGAGGGGCTGGTTTCTGGTCTTTGGTGTCGTGGGGAGGGCGTCGGGGATTCACTGAGGGGCTGAGTTCTGGTCTTTGCCACGTGGGCATGTGTATATCATCTGCTAACGCATTTCAGTGGTGGGATTTTCCCCAGAAGCGAATGAAGACTTTTCAAACAGCTTACCTTTTGATAAGCTTGACAAAACCAGGTTTCTTTACACATTCCCAGTTAAAAATAATGCTGATCCCAATTACTAATAGCCAAAAATGTATGACATATTATTGCAAAAATAACTCCGCAATCTTTCTCTGCTGGCAATGAGTTTAGGGTTTGCTGGTAGATCAGCAAGATTGGTGAGAGACCCTGTTAGGAAGCTTGGGTCTCTCCCCAGCTTGTTCCCACACTTCATTCTCCGCAGGAGTGTTCAGGAGCATGCAGTCCGAATGCTAGCCTTTGTCATTAAGAATTCTAAATTGGGGGTGGGGGTGGTGACTGCAGTTCTTGAATCCAGATGAGCTCAACATTGTTAAGATTCTTCAAAAGCAATCACACTGACTTCACAAAGGAACATAATGGCACCTAGCATCTCTTCTGATGGGATTATAATGACAAACTTATAAAAACAGTAAGCAAATGGAGATTACAGCTTTAAATATACTGACATCCGAAGGGGTGGGAAAATAGATGCTAAGACTGATGGGAATCCCAGTGGATATCCACCCCACAATGGAGAAATTGAGTAGTTGAACCTAACAGCAGACATAATAGTCTGTGATTTTATCCTTTTTCTAAAAATGTGCTGCCACCAAAGTGAAACAGTGACCTTGTTCCCAGCTTCATATCCCTGACTTGTAACTGGAGAGACAGGAGACATGGTATTGTAATAAACTTGTGAAATTTGAGAAAAAAGTGCTTGCTGATTATCACCGTGTGGGCAGGTTTTGCACCTGCCTGTAATGATGGAGTAATTTCTCATTATCAGGTAAAGTGTGATCCTACTTTGAAATGAGAACTGCCCTCTGAGCGTCAGGAAGGGGTTGGATTGGTGGAAACTAGGTGTGAAGCATGGCTGTCCACCCAAAATGACCCATTGTTTTCAGGCACATGTGCCAGTCCTTTCTCTTGCATGCAGTTTTAAGGAAGGATTAGGATATTTTGAGATGTAACAGTTTTGTCACGTGGCCTGCCTAAGTGAAAGAAGGGAAACATTTGCAGTCTTGGACACTCAGTCCTTTGGGAGGAAGTTTGCGGTTTCCTTGGGTTTGCTATTCTGTGTTACACATCACAGCTGTGGTAAGAAAGAGGCGTGAGGGAGGGGCTGGGAGTGAGGCATGCAGAACCATGGAGCTGCTAAGGGGAGATGTCTGTCTGCAACCTCTAGGACTTGGCAACTGTTCAAAGGTGGATTTGTGGAACTTTTGGCTTCAGTGACTGGGAAAACCATAGTGCCATCCATTCATGGGACACCAAGGCCAGACTCAGAGCTGGGATTCCGGGAGTCAAGAGTGACTGAAGCGGAGACCTCTCAGCAGACAAATCTATAACTTGGAGGGGTTCAGGCCAGACTTTGTGATTTCAAAATCATCTGCGTGGACATTGTAGCCAAAGATACGGGATGGGAGGAAATATCCATAGAAGGTGCAGGGCCCACCGTGTGGAATGGTGGAATCCTACGTTTTGGTTAATGACCTGGGAAAGACATGCTTTGGGGTATTGATGGCTGTAGGATCCAGATTGCAAAAGCTCAGCAGTGAGTAGGGATAGACCTTCTAAAAACACAAAATCAACTATTGCAGTTAAACTGCATCTAATCAGCCACAGTTGAACCAAGTTATCAATTAGGGGACGATTCTTTAGTGACTTGAAAAAGGGCGTAGAAAACAACATCTATGAGCATGTCCTCTTCAGTTTTTTAAGCAGACATTTTCTAACACTTAGTTGACAAATAGGTCTGAATCCAAGATTAGCATGACTTGTAATGTCCCATACCTGATGACATGAGGGTGCCGGCACACACTCGCTGCGGCCTCCTCCCAGGGCACTAGGCATTGCCTCCATTGTGAGTACTGGGGTGATGGGGTGAGCTGCATCCAGGGAGCCTGGCATTGTGTGAGCACAGGTGTGATGGGGTGAGCTGTATCCAGGGCACCTGGTTTTGTGAGCACTGGGGTGAAGGGGTGAGCTGTATCCAGGGAGCCTGGCATTGTGAGCACCGGGGTGATGGGGTGAGGTGTATCCAGGGATCCTGGCATTGTGAGCACCGGGGTGATGGGGTGAGGTGTATCCAGGGATCCTGGCATTGTGAGCACCCTGACTGTGTCTAGGGAGCTTGGTTTTGTGAACACCGGTGTGATGGGTGAGCTGTATCCAGGGAGCCTGGTTTTGTGAACACCGGTGTGATGGGTGAGCTGTATCCAGGGAGCCTGGTTTTGTGAGCACCGGGGTGATGGGGTGAGCTGCATCCAGGGAGCCTGGTTTTGTGAGCACCGGGGTGATGGGGTTAGCTGCATCCAGGGAGCCAGGTTTTGTGAGCACCGGGGTGATGGGGTGAGCTGCATCCAGGGAGCCTGGTTTTGTGAGCACCGGGGTGATGGGGTGAGCTGCATCCAGGGAGCCTGGTTTTGTGAGCACCGGGGTGATGGGGTTAGCTGCATCCAGGGAGCCAGGTTTTGTGAGCACCGGGGTGATGGGGTGAGCTGCATCCAGGGAGCCTGGTTTTGTGAGCACCGGGGTGATGGGGTGAGCTGCATCCAGGGAGCCTGGTTTTGTGAGCACCGGGGTGATGGGGTGAGCTGCATCCAGGGAGCGTGGCATTGTCAGCACAGGTGTGATGGGGTGAGCTGCATCCAGGGAGCCTGGTTTTGTGAGCACCGGGGTGATGGGGTGAGCTGCATCCAGGGAGCCTGGTTTTGTGAGCACCGGGGTGATGGGGTGAGCTGCATCCAGGGAGCCTGGCATTGTCAGCACAGGTGTGATGGGGTGAGCTGCATCCAGGGAGCCTGGTTTTGTGAGCACCGGGGTGATGGGGTGAGCTGCATCCAGGGAGCCTGGTTTTGTGAGCACCGGGGTGATGGGGTGAGCTGTATCCAGGGAGCCTGGTTTTGTGAGCACCGGGGTGATGGGGTGAGCTGCATCCAGGGAGCCTGGTTTTGTGAGCACCGGGGTGATGGGGTGAGCTGCATCCAGGGAGCCTGGTTTTGTGAGCACCGGGGTGATGGGGTGAGCTGCATCCAGGGAGCCTGGTTTTGTGAGCACAGGTATGATGGGGTGAGCTGCATCCAGGGAGTCTGGCATTGTCAGCACAGGTGTGATGGGGTGAGCTGTATCCAGGAAGCGTGGTTTTGTGGGGCACACCACTCCTTAAAGAGTTTTTTAACATCCCCAAATTCCCATATTGCTAGCAAATCTGGGTTAAAAAAATCACGCGGTGTGTTGAACATGATGCTTGGATTCTCACTGCTGGGGAAGAAACAGAAGAAGGGACTGACGTTCAAGAGCTCGACAATTAAATTGGGCTTGTAAAACAGAGACAGTTAAAGAAGAAAATAAGATTTAAATTGACAGTTCATGGGGACTAAGGAAGAAGTAATGTTGATAAACTGATCGTAATTCAATAATTCCAGAGTTTTTTTTGTGGTCTTTCTGTTGTCTTAATCTATACATTTTAAGTAATCAAGCATTAGGTGTGTAGGGAAAGGAAAGAATCAAAGCCTCATAATGAAAACTTACCCCGACTGTGCTTCTCGTTGTTGAAAGTGTCTTTAACAGAGAGGTTTATTATGCCTGCTATAGGAGGCGATGTAGTGTCTTAACACTGCAAGCCAGAAATAAATCCTGAAGGGAAATGGGTATATTGGCGGTGAGTATCCTTATCCTCAGTACTTGGAACCAGAGTGTTTTAGATTTTGGATTTTTTTTTATTTTTAAATATTTGCATATACGTAGAACAAGGGATCTTAGGGATGGCATCCAAGTCCAACCACAAAATTCACTTGTTTCATATGCACCTTAGACACATAGCCAGAAGGTAATTGTATGCAATAACTGTAATAATTTTGTTCGTGAAACAAAATTTTGGCTGCATTTTGACTGCAATCTGTTACGTGAGGTCAGATGTAGAATCTTCCACTTGTGGAGTCATGTCGGCACTCAAAAAGTTTTGGATTTTGGAGCACTTCAGATTTCAGATTTTCAGATTTGGAATGCTCCACCTGTACTTTGTTAATGGTTTTTGGTAACAGTTTTGGTAACAGTATTTGCCTCGTGAGTTATGCAAGCTCTCCATTCATGTGATTTCTATTCTTGCAGTGCCATAGACTATTCTATAAGGAATATATCCAGGAAAATGAAGGCTTTCTTTTTTTTTTTTCTTTTTTTTTTGACAGGGTCTCACTCTGTTGCTTAGGCTGGAGTGCAGTAGTGCAGTCACAGCTCACTACAGCCTCAACCTCCTGGGCTCAAACCATCCTCCTGCCTTGGCCTACCAAGTAGCTAGGACTCCAGACGTGCCCACCACGCCCAGCTAATTATTAAATTTTTTGTAGAGACTGAGTCTGGCTATATTGCCCAGGCTGGTTTCAAACTCCTGGCCTCAGTCCTCCTGCCTTGGCCTCCCAAAGCACTGGGATTATAGGAGTGAGCCACTGTGCCCAGGCTGAGGACATTTTACACTTAGAAAAAGTACACCCTTTAAGTGAACATTTGGAAAAGCAAGCGCATGAAACACTGAATGTCTCTGTATTAGGTTGCTCTTGCATTGCTATAAAGAAATACCTGAGAATGGGTCAATTCAGTAGAAAAGAGGTTTAATTGGCTCACAGTTCTGCAGGCTGTACAGGAAGTGGAGCACCAGCATCTGCTTCCAGGGAGGCCTCAGGAAGCTTCCAATCATGGCAGAAGTTGAAGAGGGAGCGGGCATCACATAGTGAATGTAGGAGTGAGAGAGGGGGAGGGAGGGGGTGCCACACTTTACGACAACCAGTTCTCATGAAGACTTACTATTGTCCGCCATGAGGGGACCACGATGATGCAAACACCTCCCACCAGGCTCCACCTCCAGCATTGAGGATTATAATTCAACGTGAGATTTGGGTAGGAACACAGATCCAAACTCTATCAGTTTCTGAATAAAGTTTTTGTGTGTTTTTTAAAACATATATGCTTATTTTGTGAGCTAGATATTCTCATTAGCTAAATTTGCAGATTTGCTTTTTCCCATTAAAATTTAAAAGAAGTAATTTCAAGTGATTTAAAAATTCATGAAAATTATTAAAAAATCAAATAGCATCATTTTACTTTCAGAAAAGTCTTATCTAATGTTACAAGTCTATTTGTTTTATAATAAAATCATTTGTACCTATAAGTTAATGTTTTTAAAAGAGGAATTTACATTTATATAAAGTGTAGTCTGTTAGGAATCTTTAAAGAATACACACGAATATGTGTATATCACCTGGCATTGCGCATGCAATAATCACTGAATAAAATGATGGGTTAGGTGAAGAATATGAAGACATCCTACTGTTTATCTCACAAACTAATCATTTTGCGTCTCCATCACACTTTCTTGGCATGTTTCATTGTTCTCTGTGACAGCCGATTGATCTGAGCGTTCTGGTCTGGCTCTGATCTCTCTGATGATTGCCGTGAGGGGAGCCACTGGCACAGCAGAGCCCTCCCTGGGTGTCCTGTTAACCATGTGCTGTCTCACGTCAGTTTCACCGAACGCCGTCTACAAGAGTGTGTTGAAAAATCAGGGAAATTACTCCAACAGTGAGACAGAAACTGTTTCCTAAGAAAGGGAAGGGGGCTTTGGTTTTATAGGTCTTAATGGACACGTAACATTGATCCATAAAAGCTGTACAATTTATATAATTGCTTTATTCAGTCGTTTTTGTTATTAATCAGAAGCAGTACATTGTCCACCTGCTTGACAGAATCCACCCTTCGTGAATTTATTCTTTAAGATGTTTCCAGGTTTTTTGGTTCTCGGCACGCTTCGAGCCTTAGAAATTTTTTCTTGGTGTCCCTCACTGAAATAAACACACAGTAGTTTCTTCTTATGAAGTACTTAGGTCCAGCCTACTTGATAAGTATTTATCACCTAATAGCGTAGTAGCTGTTCAGAAAATACACATAAATGGAAAGAGAATTCTTCACATTTTATTCCTAATTAGCCATACCTGTGTAATGTTTTTTGTTTTTTTGAGATGGAGTCTGGCTCAGTCACCCAGGCTGGAGTGCAGTGGCGCGATCTCGGCTCACTGCAACCTCTGCCTTCCCAGGTTCAAGCGATTTTCCTACCTCAGCCTCCTGAATAGCTGGGATTACAGACCTGCGCCACCATGTCCGGCTAATGTTTTTGGATTTTTGGTAGAGACAGGGTTTTGTATAGAGTGTCTCTAGGCTTCACACAGCTTGTAAAGCTCTGGAGTCAGGGTGGACATCACTGCCCTCACTTACTTTGCCACAGTGATTTTTGCTTGGCACTTGCTTTGAATGAAGGAGCTACCAAAAACCCAGCTTCCTAAAGACATGACCTCACCTCAGGGAATGACGCATGGCATCATGTCGGAACCCTGAACTCCCGAGAGGCAATCCTTTGTGTCCAGTCGTTTCTGTTTCCCTGGGAAGTTTACATTTCCTGTGTCATCCTTGTACCTGAGAGTGCCTTGGAGCAGGGATTGGGAACTGTGACCTTGGGTGCTTATTTCTGTTCTCTCTTCGCCAATTCATTCGCTCAAGGTTGTGAAACACGTGCTGTGTGCTGTCCATGGCGCTGAACTCTGTTGACACAGAGGTGAATCCAGGTGGGCAGGTAAGAGGAGGAGTCAGTTAAAGCAGCCATGCTGAGGAAGGAGACTCCAGCAGGAAGGAAGGAAGCTGGGTCCCGGGAGGACATGCTGGCTCAGCTGAGGAGACAGAGATGCAGGATAGGGAGTGGGGGCTCGACAGGTGACAGCTGAGCGTTTGGATGACCTGGGGCCAGTGGGAGAGGGAGGGATCGGAGTGGACAACGGGCAGCAGTTAGGGAACACACAGGAACGCCTGGAATTCTAGACTGAGGAGCTGAGACATTCGTGTGATAGTGGCAAAATGTACATAACAAAAAATTTACCATTTTAATCATCTGGGTTCACAGTTCAATAGTATTAAGTATATCTATAATGTTATGTGACCAACATCACCATCTATTTCCAGAACATTTTCCTTAGGCCACATAGAAACTCTGTCCCTGGTGAAGACTGGCTTCCTGTCCCCTGCCCCAGACCCTGGACCTGTAACCTACTGTCTGTCTCTGGGAATTCCCCTATGCTAGATATTTCATGTAAGTGAGATCATATGGCATTTGTCCTTTGGTGCCTGGCTTATTTCACTTAGCATAGTGTTTCCAAGGCTCATCTGGGTTGTGGCATGCATCAGAATACCGTTGCTTTCTGGGGCTGAGTTGCCCCTCCTTGTAGGCATAGACCATATTCTGTTGATCCGTCTACCTGCTGATGGGGACTTTGGCTGTGTCCCACCTTTTGTCTATTGTGAATAAGGCAACAAAGACACTGGTGTCCCAGTGTCCACTTGAGTCTCTGCTTGTGATTCTTTGGCTTTGTATCTAGGAGTGGAAGCGCTGGGTTGTTTGGTAAATCTGTTTAACCTTTTAAGGAATAGTCAAACTGTTTGCACAGTGGCTGCGCCATTTTACATTTTCCCAGCAGCGTACAAGGGTTCCAGTTTCTCTGCATCCTCTCCAATATGGTATTTTTTGTTGTTTGATAGTAGCTGTAGTAGTGAGTGTGAGGTGGTATCTCACTGTGTTTTATATTTGCATTTCCCTGACGATTAGTGACGTTGAGCACCTTTCATGTATTTATTATCCATTTGTTCATCTTTGGAGAAATACTCATCCAAATCCTTTGCTTATTTTCTGATTGGTTTGCTAATGTGTTGTTGACTTGTAGAAGTTCTTTATATATTGCGGATGTTAATCTCTTCTCAGATGTTTTGTTTGAAACTATTTGCTTTTGTTCTATGAATCCTCTTTCCACAAAGAGTTTGAGCTTTAACGTTGAATGGGAATCCAGGGCATCTCCGTGCCTGCGGGTCTTCCTTGTTTTCTGCTGTTCACAGATAAACTGGATACCACATCCCTGGCCTTGGAAGTCATCTCTGGGCAGTGCTGTCCTTTTGCTCCTCCACCTTGAAACTTGCTTTGCTCCTGGCTGACGATGTCTCCTCTGCACAGCATGGGATGGGTTAGTTAGGAATGCTCTTCAGCCTCCCAAGGGGCCTGGCTCTGGTGCCTTCCAGTGGAGCGAGTGTGGACAGGTTGTTTAACTCCACTGTGTCTCAGTTTCTGCATTTCTTCATCTACAGAGCAGGGATAATAACAGTACCTAACCCACAGGTGACCGTGCAAGTCCCATTAATGGATGAATGCGCATGAACCCTTGGAACCATGCCTCAGCAGGCACTCAGCATGTGCAACAGTTTTTACTATAATATTTTTTATTTTCAACTAGACTCAAGAGCTGTTGATATTTTTGTGGCTTCTTTACTCTTATCTCATTCTTTTACCTTTGCTAACTGGAGCTGTTTAGCAATCAGTCGATGGTTTGAGTGACTTCTCTGTGCCTAGACCCACAAAGGGCTTTTCTCTAGAAAGAGTTTAGAAAGATTTTTATGAAGTGATAGATATTGTTTCTTTGTCAAGGAAAAATAGAGCCTTATAAAGAAAGCCAACTTGCTATGGAGGGAAGCGAAGGTGAAGAGGCTTAGGAAGATGAGGATTCTTTGCTATAAAATAAAATTCTTCCAAGAAAAATAAATGCCATATGGATATGTGCAAATTCTTGGATTTCTGGTCTCAAGACTTTTGTGAATGCTGCTGACCTAACCAATAAGTCTCTGCACTGTGCTGGGACCTAAAGCAGCTGGGCTACCTTTCGTATGGAGCTTTCTAGTCCACAGTTGGTCCGTTTATACTGCCTGGTAGTTTAGTATTTGTGTTCATTTTTTATCTGCTTTAATACACTCTAGGTATTTTAAAGGTAGGATTTTTTTTTTTTTTACATTTCTGATCCCTTCATGGGTTTTTGCACAAAAAGCTCCTTAAGAAAGATTTGCCAAATGCGCATATCTGCTTTAGTTTCCTATTTCTATATAGAGCCTCCCTTTAGATAGGGAGCTGTTTGAAAAATAAGAGCTACTATTCACTTTTCCTGCGGGATAGGATCAGGGCAGGGTAAACTTACCCGATGGACCTGACGGACTAGCCGGCCTTGGTCCGCACAGCACAAGTTTCGCATTTAGATAATGTTCTCTTGAAAATCGGACACTGATGGACCTTTAAGTATGCCCTTAGAATCCACGTGTTGGTGGAAGGTACAGGTCCTCGAGATGTTCTTCTGTCCCTTAGAATCCACGTGTTGGTGGAAGGTACAGGTCCTCGAGATGTTCTTCTGTCCCTTAGAATCCACGTGTTGGTGGAAGGTACAGGTCCTCGAGATGTTCTTCTGTCCCTTAGAATCCACGTGTTGGTGGAAGGTACAGGTCCTCGAGATGTTCTTCTGTCCCTTAGAATCCACGTGTTGGTGGAAGGTACAGGTCGTCGAGATGTTCTTCTGTCCCTTAGAATCCACGTGTTGGTGGAAGGTACAGGTCGTCGAGATGTTCTTCTGTCCCTTAGAATCCACGTGTTGGTGGAAGGTACAGGTCGTTGAGATGTTCTTCTCTCCCGTAGAATCCACGTGTTGGTGGAAGGTACAGGTCCTCGAGATGTTCTTCTGTCCCTTAGAATCCACGTGTTGGTGGAAGGTACAGGTCCTCGAGATGTTCTTCTGTCCCTTAGAATCCACGTGTTGGTGGAAGGTACAGGTCGTCGAGATGTTCTTCTGTCCCTTAGAATCCACGTGTTGGTGGAAGGTACAGGTCGTCGAGATGTTCTTCTGTCCCTTAGAATCCACGTGTTGGTGGAAGGTACAGGTCCTCGAGATGTTCTTCTGTCCCTTAGAATCCACGTGTTGGTGGAAGGTACAGGTCCTCGAGATGTTCTTCTGTCCCTTAGAATCCACGTGTTGGTGGAAGGTACAGGTCGTCGAGATGTTCTTCTGTCCCTTAGAATCCACGTGTTGGTGGAAGGTACAGGTCGTCGAGATGTTCTTCTGTCCCTTAGAATCCACGTGTTGGTGGAAGGTACAGGTCGTCGAGATGTTCTTCTGTCCCTTAGAATCCACGTGTTGGTGGAAGGTACAGGTCGTCGAGATGTTCTTCTGTCCCTTAGAATCCACGTGTTGGTGGAAGGTACAGGTCGTCGAGATGTTCTTCTGTCCCTTAGAATCCACGTGTTGGTGGAAGGTACAGGTCGTTGAGATGTTCTTCTCTCCCGTAGAATCCACGTGTTGGTGGAAGGTACAGATCCTCGAGATGTTCTTCTGTTCAAATTCCACGTTCATCGTACATACCCTGGATATGTCACGTAATTTCCCTGAGACTCAGTTTCCTCATTTGTTAATTGAGTGACTCTGAAGATAAAAAGAGGTAGCATTTATTTTAATTTTTTTTTAATTAAAAGAAGTTTTTTGGATAGGGCTTTGCTCTGTTGCCCAGGCTGGACTGCAGTGGTGCGATCGTGGCTCACTGTGGCTTCCACCTCCCAGGCTCAATCAATCCTTTCACTGCAGCCTCCCGAGTAGCTGGGACTATATATAGGTGCATGTCATATGCCTGGCTAATTTTTTTTTATAGAGACCAGGTCTCTCTCTGTTGCCCAGGCTGGTCTTGAACTCCTAGGCTCAAGTGATCCTCCTGCCTTGGGCTCCCAAAGTACTGGGAGTGCAGATGTGAGCCACTGTGACTGACTGAGGTAACATTGCTAATGCCCAGTGTGGTGCCTCGCTGTTCTAGGATTCTTGAGGAAGAGTGTGCCGAGCACACAGAAGTCAGAGAAATGGTCCTTGGGTGCGCGGGCGGTCACTCCTCCCGGTGTCTCATGTGTAGCTTTTGGGCACCTGTCCCTACCTCGTAGCAGGAAACTGATTATTGGGATTCCCAAAAGTATGTATTTTAAAAATCATATGGAAAGAATCTTGAATTGAGACTTAAACGTCCTGGATTCTAGCCCAGTTTTGCGGACACCTGACGTTGGGCACAGCACAGCTTTGTCAGCCTGTTTTCTTCTATGCGAGGTGAGCTGTCTGAGCTGGTCGAAATCTCTCTCAAGGATAATATTCTCTGTCTCTGTGAAATCCCAGTGCATGCCTTTCATTTTCGCTCAGTCCATAAAAAGAGTTCACTGAAAGCTTTTAATTATGCCCGTATAGGGCTCAAAGCCCCTGCTTCCAATCCAGGAGCTGGTAGCTCTCAGAGGGCCCTGTTTCTAAGGGGTTGGGCCTAGGTTTATCTTGGTTCTGGGAATGGTCAGCTTGGCCCACGCTCCTGGCCACAGACCAAACCACGACCGTGCCTGGCATCTTCCCTGCAAAGATTATGTAGAGCAGGCCTGGCGCAGTAGTAAGGACAGCTCTTGACAAATCTGCCACTCTCCAGGAAGAGCGGCGTAAAGAGCACGGCCTCCCAGTCAATACGCCGACCTCACTTAAAGACAGGACGTGATTAGCTGAGAAGTGTTTAGATGTACAGCTACCCTTATTGCATCTGTTTTTACATTTTTAATTATTTAGAATTTGGGTTGCTGAGTCCCTCATAAGTGATTGATAAGGACAATGAATGCAAGTGGCATAAACAAATGCACCTGATTCTTCACTGGTCATAAAATGAGGGTGACCTGAATTTTTCTTTGTCTGTGTCTGTTACTATTGATCATCATAATGGGAACGATAGCCAGGCTCCTAACCTCACCTCAAAATAATTGCTTCCTGTGTGTATTTATCTAAATGCTAAGCTTAAACAGAACAGATGTGAAATGTCTCAGGCGTACTTCCAAATAAATCTTGAGGGGAAAGTAAAGCAAATATTTATAAGGAGCCTCAGAGTTTGCATAATGTTTCCACGTAGTCATATCTTGATAGCGATCATGCCAGGGATCTTCGGGTGTTTCCGGGGTCCCTGGCTGAGCATGGTTGTGTGTAGGTTACAGCCTGATCCAGAGGAAAGAGAAATCAGTGGAAATGAGTCAAGATACAAGGTCTGAAGGCCTGGCTTAGCTCTCCACACCCACTGTCCGTAGATGTGTGTCCTTCAGCACGGTCTCATGTAGAATGCTCACTGTTGGCATGGTGGGTACATAAGCTTCAGAATCAGATCTAATGCTGTGTAGGCAAGTTGCTTAATTCCTCAGAACTGTGATTTCCATACTGACAAAACAAGGGCCATGACAACCACCTCATGGTGTTGTCAGGATTAAATGAGATCATCCATGTGCCAGCACATCCGTAGTCTCAAAGATGTTAATTTCCCTGGTCTTTCACCAGTTGCTTAGCAAGTAGATATGATTAATGCAGGTAAAATTTTACAAAGAGAATTTATTATGCTGTGAAGGAGAGTTGACCAATCAAATCACGTAGGAGGTTTATAATGTTTTATAACATGAAATTCTAGTAAGTACAATCTGTATTATCTGAGAGCAGAACATCTGGTAATGGCAGAATATTTTGCCTTTGTTAATTTCCCTAAAATATTGAGAATTTGTCATGAGAAAGATTATTTCAAGGTAACGCTTATCTTTGGCCTTTTGATCCCAGTGTTTCCCCAGATGTGAGAATGAGAGATGTGTGGTTCATTAGCAGCAAGGACCACAGGCACAGGAGCTGCCCATTTGCTCAGTCGATCACCTGACAAACCCCCATGTTTCAGCTTCTCGATGAAAACCTCTTCCTGGGCCTCCCTCCCTGAAGATGCTCTTGGTGGAATAAAAACATCCTGAAGAAGATGCTCATTAGAGGGGAGTATGACTGGTTGGGAAGAAGTTTCTGGAAAGTCTTGATATCCCCGTTATTAGAGGGGAGTATGGCTGGTTGGGAAGAAGTTTCTGGAAACTCTTCATAGCTCAGTTATTAGTAGGGAGTGTGACTGGTTGGGAAGAGGTTTCGGGAAGCTTTTGGAATCCCAGTCATTAGTGGGGAGTGTGGCTGGTTGGGAAGAGGCTTCCAGAAGCTCTTGGGATCCCAAAGAGCTTAGGATGTTTAGCACAGCAGGGGTAGGGAGAGCTGTGTCAGCCTCTTGAGCCGCATGGCTTCTGTGCCAGGTTTCCTTTATGCTAATGGCAATGTGAATTAAACTTTTCTTTTTTTAAAAAATTTCACTTTAAGTTCTGGGATATATGTGCAGAACGTGCAGGTTTATTACATAGGTATTCATGTGCCAAGGTGGTTGCAAATTAAACTTTTCTCTAGATATTTTAGTATCTTACTTTATGTGGTTCCTACTTATTATCTAGTGTTAAGTGTTGCATAAGTATAACTTCTTACTTAGAGTTAAAAATTACAGCTAAAACAAAGTTTCTCCCAATTACTGAGAGAGAGAAAGGGGCTGTGTTCTAAGGCAAGTGGCCACAGCTCACGTGCAGATGATGTGATTGGAAGGAAGGACTGGAGGAAAAAAGGAGACTAATAATATGTTTACTGGGCACCCACTGCATGTCAAACACTGTATTTGATTTTTTTTTTTTTTTTTTTTTTTTTTTCGAGACAGAGTCTCACTCTGTTGCCTAGGCTGGAGTGCAATGATGCAATCTTGGCTCACTGAAACCTCCTCCTCCCAGGTTCAAGTGATTCTCCTGCCTAAGCTTCCCAAGTAGCCAGGATTATAGGCACCTGCCGCCACGCCTGGCTAATTTTTGTATTTTTGGTAGAGATGGGGTTTTGCCATGTTGGCCAGGCTGGTCTCGAACTCCTGACCTCCAGTGATCCACCCGTCTCGACCTTCCAAAGTACTAGGATTACAGGCATGAGCCACGGCACCTGGCCCCTTGATTTTTAATAATGTGGTATCATTTAATCTATACAGTAATCCACAAGGAGGAAGTAAAAATCACGGAGCAAATCCCTGGTGAAATCAGGTTCGAATTTGATTTTTTTCTGCTTCACCAAACTCCCGTCTTTTTTCCTATACTGCTTTGGGCATTTCGGTTCTTCCTGAATTCTCTCTGCTCTCCTTCCTATTCAGTGACGCCAGTGGAGGTTGGTTTGTGATGGTGTCTTTGCAGGAGTGCCTGGTGCCCTGGCCAGGGTCCCCTGAGATCAGGAGGCCTGGGCAGAGATGGTCAGTCACCATCTCTGAGATGGTGAGCTCAGCTGCAGGCTTAGGACGTGTCCACGGGTCCTGCTGGGATTCTGCAGGTCTTAGCGGGGCTGGGCTGGGAATTGCCTTTGGCCTGGCTTGCACACTTGTAGGAATCGTGTGGAAGGAGGCATCATCACCTCCCTTGGCTGCAGCCCATCCTGTTGTGAAGATCAGGTCTCCAGAGAGCACAGGAGGAAGAGACAGGCCCAGCACAGTTCTGCCGGACGCCCCCACGACCTTCCCTTGTCCATTTTCCAGCCTCTGTTGTTGAACTACTGGTTTTGTGGTTGCCCTGGAAACTCAGCCAGCAAACAAAATAGACAAACTGCTTATTTGTCAAGATCTTTAGCTTCCTGGTCTTACTGCAGCTCGTGGGAATCCTGCTCTCTTCCCCTTGAATCGTAACCTCAGCTTTTCTGCCTGGAGGTGGGTAATTAGTCCAAGCCGATGACAAGCCCACTCCTTTCACCAAGGCAGTTGCTATTTAAGTGCTTCTCGCTTTTACTCACACCGGGTGCTTCCTGTGTGCTGGCTTCTTCCCCAGTTTCCCCCAACATATGACAGATAAAAAGGATCCTCCTTTTCAGCTGTTAATTTCCAACTCACCTAGGATTCTATTACATGTTTTACATATGTGGTCAGCAACATTCTCCGTATGTATTAAGGAGATCAGTGCTTCTCTGTGGCTTCAGTGATATCCGTCAAAACTAATCTGGTTCTCGATGTAGCTTGTAGCACCATTGAATTTTCCTGCATGTGCACCTGACTGGGGAGGAAACTGTCTAAAGGGACCTAGCATGGTTCTCTTCTCATAGGCCCTGATGGGAGTTGTGTTATTTTCTATGGTTTTCACATTCTTGTAGGTTGGTAGCTAATCGCATGATTTTTATGTGGAATGTATTTTCTAAAGAGTATGTATTTAGTACCCTTTAGTATTCAGATAGAGAAATAGGTCCCAAATCACTTTCAGATGCAAAACAGAATTTTATTAGTGTGCATTTTAAAAAGCAAATAGATTTTAGCTTCAGGGTCACTGTGGAATCTAGAAGTGAAACTGAAGCCCTGTAAGTCTCTTGGCAAAGTGTCATTCTTCATTCTTTTCTCCGAAGCTGCAGGTAACACTCAGCCTTAAATTCTCTTATTACCTGCCGAAAGTCATTTCCTTTGGTATTCATTGCACATGAAGGACAGGGATGTGGTGTCTTCTTTTTAATTTGCAGTTTGTTTGGCAACAACAGGCCTTGAAGAAAAGCCTCCCGGCTCGGCCTCTGTTCAGCCTTGATCTGGCTTGTCCCTGGGGGTGTCTGGCCTCAGCCTCCTCCCTTCCAGGGTCTGATGTCCCACCCCACGTGGCACCTTCTCTCCTGGGCTCCTGCCTCCTGGCCGTGATTTGCCGTGGCTCTGACCTTCCATCTGATGTGTTCCCTGCCTGCCCTGTCCACCTGCCCTCTGGTTCCTGGCCTCCATCCCCACCCTCCCTAGACCCACGGCTTGTCCCCCGGGGACCTGGTGAGCGCATGGCTCTCCTGACCAATCCTGCTTTTTCTGCATCATTTCCAAGCTCCATTGGTGGCACTGCTGTCCCACAGTCACCTGCACGAAAGCCCCTGGAGTTTCTCCGATGCTTCTCTGTCCTCTGACCATGCAGGTGCCTCTCCACATGCTGTGGATTTTTACCTCTTTTCTTCTCAGGTCACCTCCTCTCCATTGCTGCCTGCACTGCCTCCGCTTGGGGCTCCCTGGACCTTGTCTTTGCTGTCGAGGGCTCTCCAGGTTGGCCAGGAGTCTGTTTTAAAGCACAGATCCCATCTCGTCAGCCTCCGTTGTGACAACCATAGCGCAGTCCCAGCCTTCAGCCCTGCGCGGCACCACCTTGCCGTGTTCCACACTGGCCTTTGATCAGAGCACGTGGGAGGCTCTCCCTCATGCCACATCAGGGCCCAGCAGTGCTCCCCCGGAGTCCCTCTGGGTTCCCAGGAAGGAGCACCCCTCCCCACTTCACTCACCCACATCCTAACCTCCTCTCCATCAGTGGACGGCTGCTCTCCCAGGGCCTGAGGGAGGGGCTGTCTTCGGGTTTTTTATGCCTGACACCTTATCCATAGTAGACGTCCAAATCTTGCTTGCACCTGAATTGGCTGCACTTGTGTTTTTGGCCTCTCCTGTGTCCTGGGCGGCTTCACTTCCTCTGTCCTCTACATCTGGGGTTCCACCTGCAGTCGATGGAAATACCAGGATGCAAAGGCTTTGGTACCAACTTTCTCACATGTCATGTGTGATTGTGACCCAGCAGGACGAGCTCTTCCTGCCCTGGGGTCAGGCTCTTAACGGTGTTGAAAGGTAGACATTCCTTGAAGGCTGATATGTATGATTCTGCTCCACCTGGAACCTGAGAAAAGTGAATGATTGACATAATTGCTAATAGTCTGAAACTGCAATTAGTTTAAAATTTTGAAATTGGCTTAATCTTATGAAATACATAATATTGTTTTTGTATTTTGAGATTCAGAAATTGAGGCTTCCCCAGGGTCCCTGCTAATGGCTGGCAGTGTGGCTTTGGAGGAAGTCTCTCATGACACCAGCTGCTCTTGTCACTTAAAAAATTATATTATTTTTCTAAGTCTTTTAAAAATAACTGAATTGTAATTTGCATGCAGTGAAATGTAGCTGTTGGGTGTTGAGTTCGATGAGCTCTGAGGAACGTATTCCTCAGAAAGCCTCTCTTGCCGCTCCCAGCCAACCTCCTGGACCACTGTGCCAGCATGATGGCTTCGTTACAGATCACTGCTTCCCACTGTAGAATTTCATGAAAGGGGTCATCTACGGCTTCAGTGCTGCGTTACCTCCTTTCTATCAGCCTGGTGATTTGAGCTCCATCCATGGTGTTGTTTGTATTAGTGGTTCATTCTTTTTGTTGGTGAGAGTATTCCCAACTTTTCACCTGTTATGTTTGTGTTGTGATGTTGCCATGTGGGTGCCCAAGTCCTGCGCTGCATGGGAATCGACCTTCTGAAGTTTTCTATGAAAGTGGCCCAGACCCCCTCCACCCCATACTCGGAGTTCCTATTCTCTCCCACCTTGCCCAGACCCCCTGCACCCCCATACTCACAGTTGCTGTTCTCTCCCACCTTGCCCAGACCCCCTCCACCCCCGTACTCGGAGTTCCTGTTCTTCTCTCCCATCTCCAGGAACTTCCAGGGGCATTTGTTTCTCCTGGTCATCTCGGCTTCTGTTCTCCTATTGCTGATACCTGGTGTGTATCCTTTCTCCTGTATCAAGCGTCTCCTTCATGGGCATTTCTGCCATTTAGCCTGAGAGGACGCCAGCACACTCGTGCCTCTCAGGTATATTTATATTTCAACATAGTAGCCAGAGGAGCAGTTCTCTAGATGCAGACTTTAAGACACCACCGTGCAAGCAAACTGATTGGCTATTTTTTTTTTTTTTGGTGTGTGTTTGTATTTTTGCTTTCTGTTGAGTGTCTTTCTAGGGCCTTTGATAATACACCAGTTAGCTGTGTCGTTTCAGCTACTTAGAGGCTTGACGCTAATAGCAGATCCCGGCTGGTAATTTTCCCTTTTTGGTTTGTAATTGTGGAGTAGACTTAGTATAGAGAATGAAAGTGCTGTTTATTAGTATACTTTTATATTTACACTCTAGCAGTGCACTTAAACCCAGCAGGCGTTGCGTAGACAGTACTATCGTGGTTTTTGGATGAGACTGGTGTTTTCGTATTAGAAATCGCCACTGCACTACAATGTCATTAGTGATTATTATTGGGGAGTTTTGCAAAGTAGATAGAAATTATTTTGACGTAAACATCCTTATGGTGTTTTGTTTTATTTTATTTTTTGAGTCGGAGTTTCACTCTTGTTGCCCAGGCTGGAGTGCAGTGGTGCGATCTCGGCTCACTGCAACCTCCTCCTCCCAGATTCAAGCGATTCTCCTGCCTTAGCCTCCCGAGTAGCTGGGATTACAGGCATGGGCCACCATGCCCAGCTAATTTTGTATTTTTAGTAGAGACGGGGTTTTGCCATGTTGGTCAGGCTGGTCTCGAACTCCCGACCTCAGGTGATCCATCTGCCTCAGCCTCCCAAAGTGCTGGGATTACAGGCATGAGCCACTGCACCCAGCCTGGTGTTTTTTAATAACGGTTGTCTCTGGGAGTTTTCCAAGGCTCCAGATCCTCAAGAACAGTGCTCTTAACTTGTCTAATTCTGCACCTGTGCTGCTTCCTAGAACACGGTAGGTGGGAGGGCTTGGAATGGATGCATCCTTGCCTTTTAAGATGCATTTACACACAGGGGCTGGAACTCAGCTCTGTAGGAGATGGCGTGATCCATCCTCATATGACTGCTGGGCGTTGGAGAGAGTCTGAATAGTTACAGGTCAGACCTGCTCCCTTGCTGGCAATGAAGCAAGTCCCCAAAGTGTGATTCAAGTTCCATATCACAGCAGACGAAGAGTCATTCGGCTCCAGTTTATGGACTGCTGGGGTATTTTACACTTGAGTGCATTTTGCTTTAATGACCTAGGAAATAGAATGTCTAAGGAAAATCGGACAACGGTGGTACAGTTGGCATCACGGGGGCAGGGCACATATTTAGTACCTGAAATAGGTATTTTTCAACTTACCTTTCAAGGTTCTGAAATAGATTCTAATGCTGTTCTGTTCAGGTTAACAGTCTCAGAGGCCATAAACATGTCTGTAAATTATTGAGCAAATGAAAAGGAATACATAAAATTGTTTTTATTGCCTCAGTCTTTTAATTGGGTAATATGGAAAAAATCAGATTTTTTCACATTATACTGTATAAAGCAGTATAATTTTTTCACATTACCGTATAAAACAACTGTTTTGTGGGAGGAAGTGGGTGAGGTTGGAAGTGTGTTGCACTTAGAATAAGCACTCTGGTTTCTGTGACATCAGTTTTTTTAATTTTTAAGAAATTAAAATCCAACTGCAGTTGATAGAAACATCTTTTGATGTCAATGAAATATTATAGTAACTTTGTAATTAAACATTTTATTTCCTGAAAGATGTTTCTAATTAACAGTGATTTATATTCCACACAATCAAAAACCAAGTCTCAATATGATTTAATAGTTTTCCTCTTATAGTTTGCATTGCTGGATTTTAGTATTTCCAATACCTATATGCATAACCATAGCCCTTCCAAATAGAATTTGTACCACAAATGTCAGCCATGCTGTGCTTAGTTATAGGAAGAATCTCCCCTGTCCCCCTTAGGAAGTGGCATCCACATATTTCTATTCAAGATCTAAGATGGCTAACACACCAGAAACAGAAGTGACTCAGCATGGGTTGTTTACAAGCAGCAACTGTTTCAGTTAGAAAAATACTAAAATAGTTTGAATCTTATTTATGAAAATTAGAAGTGATTGCCATAAATTAGGTTCCCCCTGTTTGGTGATGTTGGGGTGCTAACAGCATAGAGACTTGGGGAAGTGAGACGTGTCTCTCCATGGAGGGTTAAGCTTATGGCTTCACAGGTGGGCCGGGGGATGCAGGAGACTAAAGAAAAGATGGGATTTTTGTTTTCTTTGGCTGTAGTGCAGGCAGGAACCAAACAGGCTCCTGGCACCTGAGCATCCCTCCCTTTTCCATGTGGTTCTGAAGTCAGCAAAGGCAAGGCCGTTGTCAGTTACTTATCTGGAATTAGACTCAGGAGAAATCCAACCACAACACTGTTTAAAGTAGTTCCTCAGACCTGTATGCTGTGTTCTTCTGGCTCCAGGGACCACTCCCCTCTGTTCCTCTCCACTCCAGAGCTGACAGAGGACTCACAGAAGGCAGGAACTCTCTGGCTAGACCAAAGCCTTCTTTACTGATAGTAACTTTTCTTTGATTGTGAGATGGAGGCTGTGAGTTACTTCCCCAGAATCACTCAGGTTTCTTTCCGGGGGGGTCATTCATGTCATTTAGAGACTACAGAGCTCTTCTCAAAGGGCCCCAGTGTCACCATGGGAACAGGGAAGAAATGGCGTCTGAGCGGGGTGTGGATCCCGTGTCCTCAGCGTGTGTGCTTTGAGCAAAGCAAAGGCCGTTCTGGAGGCTGCTGGCTCCCGTGCTGAAGGAGCATTTTGTTAGGGTGGAGTGGCCGGAGGCTCAGGTTTGTGCCTGTCGATGGGATGTGGCTACATTAATGAAAGTCCTTCCGTGAGTGAGGCTGTTTGTTCTCAGTTCTCTCATGATGGAGAGACAAGTTTCGTTATCAACCTATGAATATAAAAGGATCTTTGCAGAAGGTTTTGTTTGTTCAGTAGTTTTCAGCCTTTAAAATATTCCATGGAATGAAACCCCCACAAGTTAATCGTCATCATTCACTGTTTAATACTCAGTTCTCCAACCTGTGTTGATTGCTGGCCTAGTTGAAGAGGAAATGAGGACAATCATAAGTGTGAGTTAATATGCATGGCAGACATCTATCTAAACAGTAGTAGAGCTGGTTTCTTCTGAGAAAGCCCCCAAGAGCTTACACATAGATTTTAAAGCTGCCACCTTCCCACAAGTCACACTGTGTCTCACCATTTTTAGAATTTCGCTTTGGAACCCTTCATAGACCAGGAATCTATCTGGAGTTATATTAATCTTATCTCATGTGGACAACAATGTATGATGGAAGGCATTGATTGCTGTGTTTTTCAGCAGTAGGAGAATAGAGAAAGTATAATATACATGCATGTGACGGACTGTTTTGTTCATTGTATGAAAATTGAAAAAAAAACAAGTTATAGAATAGCATGATCCTAATTTTGTAAACTATCTCATGATCCTCAGTTTCTGAGTAGAATTCACTTAGCAACAGCATGCTTTGGGAACTTAAATTTTCAGACTGAAATATTAACCCCTACTGGTTTACATGGGAAACGAATTAAAATATTGAAATTAATTCATGAAAATTACAAAATATTACATTCGAAAATGCTATTTAAATATCTGGGGAGCCCGGATCATTTTACTTGATACTTTTTCCCCTGTCCTTTTTAGATTATCTTTTTTTAAATGAAAAGATATACATGTTATAAGACATTGAACCAATATAGAAAACTACAAAGAAGACAACAACTGATCACAAAGCCTTCTACTCCTCAGGAGTAACCATCATTCACTACCAAACACACACAGTATAAAATGTAGAAGCACTTCATTAAACGGGATGATACTGTGTGGTATTTTAAAATAAAGCATAAAATGTAACTATTTGATTTTAATAAAACTAATAAATTGACTTGAAAAATGGAACTCATTCCTATGCTTCACACAAACGTTTGTTCATCCCAGTAAACATAATTCTTTAAAAGCCTAAGAATAAAGAAAGAGAAAATTTAAAACAATATAATTTTTGAAAAATGAAAGTACTGTTCCTGCGTTTTCTCGTGCATTTTCTCCTCTACCACAAAAAGTTAAATGTGCTTATACCTATGCATACATACAAACACGCATACACGTGTGCATACATACACACATACACACATACACACATGCATAAACACCCATGCACATGCATGCATACAAACATGCACACATACCCATGCATACAGACAAACACATCACACATGCATACACACATGCATACACACATACATGTACATGCACAAACACGTGCACACAAACATGCATAGACATGCACACAAACATGCATAAACATGTGCAGTCATACACAGAAACATACACATGCATGTGCACACACACGTGTCTGCACAGAAACATACACACATGTCCATGAACACAAACATGCATACACATGTGCATACACAACACACACACGTATACACACAAATGTGCATGCACACATAAAGACACACATACACATGCATGAATGCACACACGGGTTGGCACTGCTCCATCTGTGTCATGTCATACAACTCCTCAGCTCCTACAGAGGCTCATCTTTACTTTTAGTCAGTTTATCTAGACAGACAGACAGGGTCTTGCTCTGTCACCCAGGCTGGAGTGCAGTGGCGTGGTCCTAGCTCACTGCCGCCTTGAACTCCTGGGCTCAAGCTATCCTCCCACCTCTGCCTCCTTCATGGCTGGGACTACAGGTGTGAGCCACTATGCCCAGCTAATTTTTTTTTTTTTTCTAGAGATAGGATCTCACTGTGTCACCCAGGCTGATCTTGAATTCCTGCGCTTAAGCAGTCCTCCCACCTCAGCCTCTCAAAGTGCTGGGATTACAGATGCCAGCCACCATGCCTGACCTCATCTTTTTTACTTTGATCTCTTTGCTGGTCAGTTTTATTATTGAGTTGTTCTTTTCTGCATGGGTCATGAGGGTTTGCTTCACGATTTCTTCCTAGGTGAGAATGCCTGCTCTTTGCTCTTATAATCTGAGGAAAACTTGGGTTCTTTTAAATCTTTGGTTCATACCCTTTCTTTCCTTGGAGCTTGAATATACTGTTTCACTGTCCTCATAACAGCAGTCTTTATACTGTGTATATTTTGGGGGAACTGGAATGTGTTGTGGCATCCCTGTCTCCAGTGCCGGGGCCTGGGTTTCTGTTTCCTGCATTGTTCATGTGTGAAGCCACAGCTGCTGTTATCCTGAAGGATACGTGGGCTGGGTGTAGCATGCTTGGGTCATGTTACCTGTAGAATCCTGAGATCAACTTTGCTCCCTCCAGATGAACCATACCAGGTTAGCTTCTTCCTCCATGCTGTGCCTATGTGATTGATCATCTTCTTAAAAATATGTATTTAAAGCTTAACCTAGTTAGGACATTTTCTGATATTTGTTATTCTGCACAAAGTTGAGAGTACAGTTAGTGCACCTGTCCAGTCCCCTCCTCACGCCAGAGATACTTTCTCCTCCCGTGTCGGTGGAGCTGTTTTGTCTCCTGCTTGTTTTCATTTGGTGTTGTCCTTTGCTGCTGCTTCTCTGGCTGTGCCTGTGACCCTTCCTATGTATTCCCCTTTCCATCTCCTGTTACCTCTTCTCTCACTTTTCTCATCTTCTTTCCCTTGTTGAATTTAAGGTGATTATTTTAAATCTTCTATGTCAAGAATTTTCCTGTGCTTTGTATTTTGTTTTGATAGTTGCTGTCCTGATTTACCTCTTGGTCTTGTGGTGGTGGTTTTTCTTTTTTTTTTTTTTTTCCCGATGGAGTGTCGGTCTGCCAGTCAGGCTGGAGTGCAGTGGTGCAATCTCGACTCACTGCAAACTCCACCTTGTAGGCTCAAGTGATTCTCCTGCCTCAGCCTCCCGAGTAGCTGGGATTACAGGCGCCTGCCATCATGCCTGGCTCATTTTTTTGTATTTTTAGTAGAAATGGGGTTTCACCATGTTTGCCAGGATGGTCTCAATCTCTTGACCTCGTGATCCACCTGCCTGGGCCTTCCGAAGTGCTGGGATTATAGGCGTGAGTCACTGCACCCGGCTGGTGGTGTGGTTTTAATACTCAGTTGAGTTCCTTTCCTGTGCAATTTCTTTTTTCATCTCATTTATTATCTCATCTTCAAGTTCTTGCCTTGTTGAATTAATGTGCTTGCTAAGGATTTTCTCTAGAGCAGACAGATCCGGGTGGAGGTGGTTTTCTTTTGCACTGGATTTTCTCTAGAGCGGACAGATCCGGGTGGGGATGGTTTTCTTTTGCACTGGATTTTCTCTAGAGCGGACAGATCCGGGTGGAGGTGGTTTTCTTTTGCACTGGATTTTCTCTAGAGCAGACAGATCCGGGTGGAGGTGGTTTTCTTTTGCACTGGATTTTCTCTAGAGCGGACAGATCCGGGTGGGGATGGTTTTCTTTTGCACTGGATTTTCTCTAGAGCGGACAGATCCGGGTGGAGGTGGTTTTCTTTTGCACTGGATTTTCTCTAGAGCGGACAGATCCGGGTGGGGGTGGTTTTCTTTTGCACTGGATTTTCTCTAGAGCGGACAGATCCGGGTGGGGGTGGTTTTCTTTTGCAATGGATTTTCTCTAGAGCGGACAGATCTGGGTGGGGTGGTTTTCTTTTGCACTGGTGTCTAGATTTGGTTTTTGCATGTGGTGTTCCATTTACGGATGCATTTTTGTTATCCTAATTGCTCTGTTATTACTTTTCCTCTTGGTTATGAACTGTCCGGTATTACTGTTTGCTTTGATGTGGATAAATTCTTCTCCAAGGTATTTTTGTAGCCTTGATCTTTACTCAACGTCAACTGCAGGGGTGTTGGGGGTGGGGAGGGTGACGGTGTGGAGGTGGCTTCTCAAGACTCCAAGCAGCCTCTGTGGATGGCCTGCTTCTCTTCTGCAATGTGTGTGGACAGGTGTGGGGGGAGAGGAGAGGGAGACCTTGCTCATCGGGTGCTGATTCTTGGTTCCATGCGGCGTCCGAGAGTGCCTGGGAGCAGGTGAAACTCCCCTCCAGGGATTTCCTCAGTGTAGGCAGGAGTGCCGTTCACCCTGTTCACTGTGTCGTTTAAAATCAGGAGGTGTCGATGACATTTGCAGGCTATTGTTGATAGTTTCCACTCACTTCTCTGAGTGACAATGACAGAGGGAGTCACAATTTCTCCACTCTCTTCTTTTGATATAAAACATTTATTCATGAGTGTGTGCCCCTTTTTCTTGTATGCTTGCTGCTATAGATATGTTTTTGGAGGAGACAGGAGAGCTTTGACTATTTTTCACATTGTATTGTGATCAGAACAGGGTTGTACTGCACGCAGCCTTTCTCCACTGGCTCTGTCAGAAGCCTGAGAACTTGACATCATTTTATCCAGAAGCCTGCCGAGCAGTTTTTGAACAAAAACATAAGTTTGTGTTACGTCCATGTATTCATTTATGTCTAATTTTTATCCTTTTTAGGCCAACATTTTGACAAACTTAAAGTAATATTTATAATCTTTTAAACTTTTCATCTAGAAAATGTTTTTGTGTCCTGATACTATTATTGATGAGAGCAAATGCTTTTGATTATAAAACACTGTAATAATTAAAATATTGAGGAAGGTGTCATGAAACTTCAAGCGAAAGTTACGGAGAAATGATTGGAAAAAACCGAATTGCTCTTAAGTGCAAAACAGTGGTAATATTTTGGAACTACATTTATTTTAGCTATAGCATTCAAAGTAATATTGATGTTATAAAAGTTGCCAAGTCCCATGAGTTTGGCAGCAAGCCATTTATCTTTTTCTCTACTGTTGCTGTAACGTACACACAAATTTGAATGTCCTTCCTCCACTCCCCCAAATTTCTGTTACAATTTCAAGAACAAGGAACAAGGAAGAAATCTTGACACTCAGAACAGATCCTGGCCTGAGGGTCTGGGGGATAATGCTGCTGATGCTTTGAGGCTCAAGAAAGAGCTTGGTTTGAAAAGTGATCCTTGTTAAAGCGTGTTTGAGCTTAAAAATGGTCATATGAACCAGGCGAATTGACTCTTTTCTGAAAGGTTTTAATTTTCCTACGCAATATACGATACGGGCACTTAGCATATTCTGGGACTGTGCTACCTGTTTACATAGATTTCCTCAATTGCCTTCCACCTGCTTAAATGAACGATGATGCCTATCCCTTTCCGCAGATGAACACCCCCAGGCCCAGGGAATTCGATCACTGGCTGAGAACTCACAGCTAACGAGGGGGAGCCTGGGGTTCCTTCCTGGTGCTCACACCCGAGACCCTTTTGTCACTGTGTTCAAAGGCACTGCTGCACAGACGTGATTCTTCTTTCAACGAACATCTCCAGGACTTCCTCCGGGGTCTGTGACCTCATCTATAATTAAAGGGAAAGAGAACTTCCTGAGATTAGCCCATTTAACTTGTTTAACTAGATGCATGCTGCAAAAACTGTTTTCAAGAAATGAACAATTGACTATTTAAAAAGAGCCAAGCCTTAAAAGAAGACCAGGTTTTAACAGGGAAAACATTCAGTAAAATATTATTCTGCAGTAACTTGTGGAATGACTGCTGTACACACAGCTCTGGGCTGGATACGTGGAAGCTCACGAGCTTGTTTGGCCTCCCCTCCTGGACACAGGAGGTGTCAAGGCTGTGGTCAGCAGAATCTACCCAGCTGGACACTGAGTGGACGCCCTGTGGGGTGGCTGGGAAATGGGTCCACTTTGTAGTGGCAGCGTCCCTGATAGTACTTCTGAAAGGGACAAGATAGAAAAGCAAACCAAACTGAAACTGAGAAGTCGTGGATGATACCAGGGGCGCACAGTGGCTGACAGGAAGAGACTGCCTGGGGGGTCTCGGAGCCAGTGGCTGGAGTGGAGTTAGTTTGACCGAGTCCTGGACTAGGGAGGGGACCCCCAAAGCATGCCCAGCACGGTGCTAGTGGGGCCCAGGCACCCCATGTCCCAACGGCTAGAACCAATAATCAGGTTAACACTCATTAAATAAGAAGTGTCTGTGCCTCCTGGGATAAAAATCCTTTATAACGATCTGGGACGCCAGCTCAAGTCCCTGTTCCCTTGTCCTCCGCAGCAGTGTGCAGCGTGGAACTCGGCGGTTCGGGGTCCCTGAGTCCCTGAGCCACTGTCTACCCCCTGCTCCATCCCAAATGCAGGGACCCCTGAGCACTCATGTGGACATGCCCCACCATGCCCTGGCTGCTCCTTCAGGATGGCGCAGGGCCACCGCTATGGGAGGACTCTAAAGGGTGGGTCTCAAGCCCTCCCCCGGTTACCCTAAATCAGGAGAGCAAACTGAATGCACTGCCCTCTTCCTTCACTCCTGCATCCCATCCCCCGCTGTGGCCTCACTATCAGGTGGGCATCTGTGCTCCTAGTTTTCACGGGTGGCCCGATGGGGGCTGCAGAAAGTTCATGCATCACATCACCCATCAGTGTAAGGTGCAGTGATCCTGCCACATGTGTCTTTGTCACAGGTCACTAGATTAAAGGCTAATATATCCATGGGTGGATGGAATATTTATTTGGCCAAATTGTTGTCTAACAATCCATTGGTTTTGGTTATCTATTGCTGAATAATAAGCCATCTCAACATTTAGTAAGCAGTGAGCATTGGTTGAAGCCACTGTTCCTGATGGCCAAGGTTGCCCGGGCTCAGCTGGGTGGCTCTTCTGCTCTGTGATGTGAGCTGGGGCTGAGCATCTGGAGATTTGACTGGGCAGTCAGGCACTCACTCACACAGGGCAGGTGGGGCTGGCTGTCAGCTTGTAGCTCATCTAGGGCTGTTGTCTGAGCGCCTGGATTCTCTCTCATGAGACCTGTCCAGCACCTTGGTCCCCCCATACCCCAGAATGGTGGCTAGGCCCTAAGTGGGAACCATTGAGTTAATGATGACATGACATTCTATCAAGAGATGACACCACAAGCCATACAGACATTTCTTACTTGTGTTTTTCTCATCATGTTTCAGCTTGTTTTAGCTTGGTGTCCCCCTCCCAAAAGATTGTAAATTATTCCAGTGCCAGGAATATATTTATTTCAATTCTTTTTTACCATTTTTTTTATTCTCATGATGTTGCCTGGCACAAAATAATTGCCCGATACGTGTTAGGACAGAAGTGACATTTAGATTGTTTCCAATCTTTTGGCTTTTATAGTATTAAAACAAAAATTTAATTTCCTAAAGCTTTTTCCATACAAATTAAAATTCCCCTAGAATTGTTCCTACAAATGGAAACACTGGCTCTAAGTATATGAATGTTGTAGACTTGCAATACACACTTCCAAGCTGCTTTTTCTCTAGGGATCACACATATTTATGTTGCCATTGGCAAGCGTGACAGAAACCTCCCAAGCAGCTTAACCAGCATTTGGCCACTTTAATTTTGTCTTTTATCTTCATAAATTTGGTAAGCTACAGTGACATTTTATTGCTTTAATTTGCATTTTGAGATTATTACCTGCTGTTTCAAATAGGTGAGCTCTACTTTTTCAAATACACGTCCAGATTTGGCTTGACTTGGAGTATTATATTCAAAATAGAGTCGGCCACAATCAGGGTTGGAAGTACCTAAGTTGTCATCTAGAGTCTCCCTTTGGCCTCATGACTCTCTTGAGTTTCAGACCCTCCTGTAGTGCCTGTGAAGGGATCGGATTGTGTCCACAGCTCGCACACTGAGCCTCTGGCTCAGTCACAGCTTAGAAGTGGTTACCAACTTAATTTCATTTTCTTAGGAAGGTAGGAGTGTCTCCAGTATGTGCGGCATCTTTCTCAGCTGGGAAATCGACTTCGCACCAGTAGGTCGAGCCCTGTCTTCACTGTGCTCTGCCCTTGGTGGAGAGACCCCCGTGGCCCAGTATTGCAGCTGAAGTGTCGATGTCAAGGCATTATCATATGTTTTGTATCCTCAACTTTAGCAAAATGAAAATGTGATGCAGTGGGCAGAACTCAGGCAGGAGGGGGCTGCTGTCGGGCACCATGCGGGAAGGCTGCGTGGCAGCAGGGATGGTCACAGGCACACACACGGCCCTGGCTTTTTGGCTGGGTCTTGTGTAGTGGTTGAATGAGATGTGTCCATGGAGGGCAATGAGTGAAGAGCACACAGAAACTCTGTCTTCTACTGCCCTTGTGTCTTCCTGTCGATGGATCATTATTTCCAAAGAAAAGATCGAAAGTAGTGTCACTGGTGCATCTATGCAGAGTTCCTGGCCCACTGATTGAGGCTACTGACCTCACCTACAGTGTGGAGCCCTTTCTGTTTTCCCAAAATACATTTGCTTGGCCTTGAGGGAACAGCTGTGGAGCTTGTGTTCTTGGAGTGAATCAGCCTTCCTGTGACTTCTACTCAGAAAGTCTGCAGAGAATGTCATAGAAAAGGGAGCCGTGTCCTTAGCAAGGCAGCCCGTCAAATAGTTGATGCCCATGTTGTTTCCTGTATTCAAAACAACTCCACTTGTTTTTTTTTTTGTTTTGTTTTGTTTTGTTTTTGAGATGGGGTCTTGCTCTGTCATCCAGGCTGGAGTGCAGTGGTGCAGTCACAGCTCACTGCAGCCTCAACCTCCTGGCCTCAAGTGATTCTCTTGTCTTGGCCTCCCAGATAGCTGGGACTACAGGTGTGTGCCACCATGCCCAGCTTGCCCAGCTAATTTTTTTTTTTTTTTTTTGGTAGAGATGAAGTTTCAATTTGTTGCCTAGGCTGGTCTCAAATTCCTAGGTTCAAGTGATTCTCCTGCCTCAGACTCCCAAAGTGCTGGGATTACAGGCATGAGCCACCGCTCCCAGCCCTACATCCCCAATGTTCCCAGCTCTACATCCCTAGTGTTTAAGCCATGCCTTGTGCTCCGGGACTGCAGACACCAATCTGGATAATCTCTCTTGTACTTGTATTGAGTGTCCCTGTTGAAATTCAGTGACCCAAATAATATCTTCAGGGAATGTGCTCCAGATGTCCCATGACTGGCAGAACCAGAACTTACGTAACGGGGAGTGAGGGAGATCAAAGAAATCTCACACCCTAGTCTGGTGTGGTGGCTCACGTCTGCTGAGGCGGGCAAATCACGAGGTCAAGAGATCAAGACCATCCTGGCCAACATGGTGAAACCCTGTCTCTACTAAAAATACAAAAATTAGCTGGGTGTGGTGGCGGGCACCTGTAATCACAGGTACTCGGGAGGCTGAGGCAGGAGAATCACTTGAACCAGGGAGTCTGACGTTGCAGTGAGCCAAGATCGCACCACTGCACTCCAGCCTGGGCAACAGAGCGAGACACCATCTCAAAAAGAAAAGAAGAAATCTCATGCCCCACCACCCCCCGACCCCTGAAAAAGATGGACAACTGTGCTATGCTTCTGGGGAGGATTGTGCCTTTATCACATCGAGGACGCCGTGTGTCTGAAGTCTCAGAATACGGTCCTTTATCACGTCGGGGGCGCCCTGCGTCTCAAGTCTCGGGATGTGGTCCTTTATCACGTCAGGGACACCGTGTGTCTGAAGTCTTGGGATGTGGTCCTTTATCAAGTTGGGGACACCTTGTGTCTGAAGTCTCAGAATACGGTCCTTTATCATGTCGGGGGCGCCCTGCGTCTCAAGTCTCGGGATGTGGTCCTTTATCACGTCGGGGACACCATGTGTCTGAAGTCTCGGGATGTGGTCCTTTATCATGTCGGGGTCGCCCTGCGTCTCAAGTCTCGGGATGTGGACCTTTGTTACGTCGGGGACACCATGTGTCTCAAGTCTCAGGATGTCCTTTATCACGTCGGGGGCGCCCTGCGTCTCAAGTCTCGGGATGTGGTCCTTTATCACGTCGGGGACACCGTGTGTCTCAGGTCTCAGGATGTGGTCCTTTATCACGTCAGGGACACTGTGTGTCTCACGTCTCAGGATGTGGTCCTTTATCACGTCAGGGACACCGTGTGTCTGAAGTCTCGGGATGTGGTCCTTTATCACGTTGGGGACACCTTGTGTCTGAAGTCTCAGAATACGGTCCTTTATCATGTCGGGGACGCCGTGTGTCGGAAGTCTCAGGATGTGGTCCTTTATCACGTTGGGGACACCTTGTGTCTGAAGTCTCAGGATATGGTCCTTTATCACGTCGGGGATGCCGTGTATATGAAGTCTCGGGATGTGGTCCTTTATCATGCCGGGGACACCGTGCGTCTCAAGTCTCGGGATACGGTCAGTCCCACACTCTCACGTGTCTGCACGGGTTGTCTCCGTGACTGCTGTGATTTCCTGGAGGGGTTTGCTGGAGGACCCGGCCGGCTGCTCTCAGGTGCCCATGTCTCACTCTGGTGACTTTTGTGTGCTGTAACCAAGGGGGAGTGAAGCAGAAGGAAGACCAGCAGTTTCCTGCTACCTTTGAATATTGGCAATCATGGCCCATTTTACCAAGCCCTTCAGGCAAGAGCAAGTCAGCTGACTTACATCCCAGGAGGGAAAGATGTGTCTCTAACTAAATCCTAGGGAGGCAAGGCCAGCGGATGTACACGAAGCCATGTGGCCATAGTCTGGCATGCTCCCTTTAAGGCTGAAGGCACCAGTGGTCCGGTGGTGGTCTTCTCTATGGGTAGTTTTTTTGGAGGGGGGATCTTCTGTGAGTCAACTGGCTCTGTCGTCCATCTCTTTAGGAGTCAGCAGTAGCAATACCTGCCAGCAGTGATGGAAACCTTCATATAAGGAAGCAGCTGATTTGGGTGTATAGTGAACTGTATTTTATGTTGCAGTGAAATTCATTCTGATTTTAAGGACAATGCTTTTGGTTAATTTGTGCCCAGTAACATAAAAATTTATAAACTTCTCAGTTTTTATGGCAAGGTCATTTTAAAAGGGAAAATGTCCCATAGTAGAGGAGGGAATCAACCCACTCCATGGCGCCCGGTCCGTCTCGCTGGTGACAGGATGCCCTCCATACGGAAGGAGATGTGTTCTTTTCCTGTGATGGATGAGCAGGGCCCTGAATATGCACCTTCAAGTTATTAGTTGAAAATGACGTGCACTCTCCAGGCTAGAATAAGTTTTAAAGTATTTTCTTTTTCATTCAAATTGATTAGTGAAGAAAGATCCTTATCTACCTTTCCATTTGGACATAATTTATGTTTGAAATCAGGAACTAGTTGAAACATTCAAGGTCAAGATCTTGATAAAAGATAAATGTCAGTAGTTATTACATAGAACAAATGCTAAGACAAAAACAGGCCATTTGAAAACTGGCTTGCCATTAGTTTCTATCAAGAAGTTAAAACATTTCAGCTTTGTTTACCTTCCTTTGCACAACGAGTGTCTATAATGTAGCCCAAGCCAGGAAATAGTGAAAACTGGTATTCATTTTGCAGATATGGTTTTAAGATAATTATCATATTCTAGTAATAGGCAACTCAACTTTTAAAAAGAAGTAATTTGGTTCTTGGAAAGGAAACAAAGCTAACATTTGTATATAAAATCATATTTTCTTATTGATGCATTATAATTTCCGATGGCTGTTCCTGAACAAGAAAAAGTTAAGACTTGCATGAAAACTTGATATAAAATCTTAAATGCTTAGAGCTGCCTTTGTCAGTGGAAGCCAATGTCCTTTGCATGGTTCTTACTGTGCCGTAATTAAGCTGGAGAACAGCTGTCCGCCTCTGCAGGAGGACTGGTACTCACTACATCGCCATGCCAGGGCCGGTTCCCCGCTCCCCCACCCCAGCACTGAGGGTCCGTCAGGGAGCAACCTCCAGCTGCTGCATGGCGCTGCGCCCCCGCTGGTGTGCATGGGAACTGGGAGAGGGGCCCCGGGCCTCCTAGTCCTGATTCCGCCCAGGCAGCTCCGAACATGGGTGAGACCACATGGCCCCTTCTGACACCCAGATGCAACCCTGTGAGGAGCTGGAGTCAGGTCAGCAGCACCCAGAGGCTCCTGGGTATGCAGAATCGCACTGCCATGGCCAGACCCTTCCTCGCAGGCCTCCAGTACCCCTTCCCATCCATGGGATTTCCCTGGCAAAAGCTGGGTGGGGGCCCTGATGGGGGGCAGGCAGGAGTGTAGCTGCACAGCCCAGCCTGGGGACCCTCTTCCATGTGGCCGAGGGCGGTGTTCCTGCAATGCTTGGTCAGCTCTGCCTCCTGCTTTCCAATCTCCTAAGGCCCTGGACCCCCACCTCCCAGTTCTGTCCCCCAAAACTCTCCTTCCTCCCCTCCTTCAGTGGAATGCATTTTCTTTTTGTTCGTCAAGTCCCAGCAGAACAGACATTAGAATGTTCCCAGTTTCCATTTTATTAGAACATTTCATAGATGTCATGTCGGATAACGGGCTTTTTCTATAATGGTTTATTTGACCTAAGGAACACATAATAGATTTTTGGAAGGAGATTCTAAATATTGAGAATTAGATTGTTATTCAGAGTTAATACCCTAGGACAGAATTTTGGTATTGCTTCTGACATTTTCTTTGACTGAATGATGAAGTGAAATTTCTAAATGGTCAAATGTGGGAATTAGCTTTACACGTGGGAATTTTTTTGAGCTCACACAGTTCATAGTGGAAGTGGATGGAGTCAGTGATTATGTCTTGTTTCAGTTGGAAGCAGAGTCCATTACCTGGACTGACTTAGCACAATGTTGGTTTTCATTCTTCGAGGAACTTGCATGATGAAGAACCAGAAATGGAACCTTTTCCTTTCACCTGCTGTGTGTGTAGACTGGGCCACCTCTCATTTGTCTCCACAGCCTAGACCTTGCTCACATAATCCTGGCACTTTGCAGAGGAAGGAGGTAGTAATTTTGCAGATTATTATCTAAACCAGATAAAATATCAAATGCCCATTTATCTGTTGGAAATATCTCATAGGAGATTGTGTTTGGAATTGGTTTTTCATTAACAAGCCAGTAAGGTGTTGTGTTTTTGCACAGTTGATTAAAACAATGGAAGCTGATAGCACAACTTATCTTTCTGAAGAAGTTTCCAGGTACACCTTAGGCTAAAAAGAATGTCAGTATTTCACTGTAGTTGCTTTTAATATTGTGGTATCAGTGAGCTAAGGACTTACTCATCTTCAACAAACTAAAGATTTTTAAAACATCTTAATTGGTTAATCACAAGCTACTTAACTACATATATACACACACACCTATGCACGCACAGACACATGCACACACATGCATGCACATGTGCACACTCAGATATCACAGTTTTATACACACATACATGTGCCCACATATGCGCACACATGCACACACACATTCTCACATGTGTGTACACTCAGATATCACAGTTTTATACACACATACACACATGTGCCCACATATGCACACACATGCACACACGCACTCATATTCTCACATATGTGTGCACACTCAGATATCACAGTTTTATACACACATACACACATGTGCCCACATATGCACACACATACTCATATTCTCACATATGTGTGCACACATGTGCACACTAAAATACTGCACATTACACACATATGGATACACATACGCACACACACATACAGAGTTCGGGCAGTGAAGAGTAGAGCCATTTTACTGGTAATCTACAAGTCCAGTTTCACTTACGACATCAAATGGAGCTTAATGATATAAACAAAACCTACAAGAATGTGTGAGGCTTTTCCCGTAGCTAGCCACCTGAGTGGTGTCATTTCAGGAACCGAAGAATAATTTCTTCTCAATTTCCTGCCGTAATGCTTGATTTTTGCCCTCAGAAATGAATTCCTAAGTGTCTTGAAGACTTTTTGTTTTTAGTTAGACTTTAAAAACACCTCAGAGATCTAAACCCCAGGGAGCATCACGGGGCTCCTCTCCTCTGGGTCCAGCCACAGGCAGGGGCCTGCACAGTGAGCCCGGGCGAGGGGCCCCTCAGTCTACACAGTGGGCCCCAAGCGAGGGGCCTCAGTCTACACAGTGAACCCCGGGCGAGGGGCCTCAGTCTGCACGGTGAGCCCCGGGCGAGGGGCCTCAGTCTACATAGTGAACCCTGGAATGTGGGGCCTCAGTCTGCATGGTGATTCTGGGCAAGGGGTCTCAGTCTACACAGTGAGCCCTGGAATGAGGGACCTTAGTCTGCACAGTGAGCCCGGGCGAAGGGCCTCAGTCTACACAGTGAGCCCTGGAATGAGGGGTCTTATTCTACACAGTGAGCCCTGGAATGAGGGGTCTCAGTCTACACAGTGAGCCCTAGAATGAGGAGTCTCAGTCTACACGGTGAGCCCTGAAATGGGGGGTCTCAGTCTACACAGTGAGCCCTGGAATGAGGTGTCTCAGTCTGCACAGTGAGCCCTAGAATGAGGAGTCTCAGTCTACACAGTGAGCCCTGGAATGAGGAGTCTCAGTCTACACAGTGAGCCCTGGAATGGGGGGGTCTCAGTCTACACAGTGAGCCCTGGAATGAGGGGTCTTATTCTACACAGTGAGCCCTGGAATGAGGGGTCTCAGTCTACACAGTGAGCCCTAGAATGAGGAGTCTCAGTCTACACAGTGAGCCCTGGAATGGGGGGTCTCAGTCTACACAGTGAGCCCTGGAATGAGGTGTCTCAGTCTGCACAGTGAGCCCTAGAATGAGGAGTCTCAGTCTGCACAGTGAGCCCTGGAATGAGGAGTCTCAGTCTACACAGTGAGCCCTAGAATGAGGAGTCTCAGTCTACACAGTGAGCCCTGGAATGGGGGGTCTCAGTCTACACAGTGAGCCCTGGAACGAGGAGTCTCAGTCTACACAGTGAGCCCTGGAATGGGGGGTCTCAGTCTACACAGTGAGCCCTGGAATGAGGTGTCTCAGTCTGCACAGTGAGCCCTGGAATGGGGGGTCTCAGTCTGCACAGTGAGCCCTGGAATGAGGGGTCTCAGTCTACACAGTGAGCCCTGGAATGAGGGGTCTCAGTCTGCACAGTGGGCCCTGGAATGAGGGGTCTCAGTCTGCACAGTGGGCCCTGGGCGAGGGCGTCAGTCTGAGGCACAGATGTGGAACCAGGAGTTGTGGATGGATGTTTTCCCAGGGCTTTGTGTTTTACCGAGGATGCTCTCTTGCCCTCTGCTCCACCTGGGCGTGTAGACGGATTTCTCCGCTCACTCTAAATTCAGGCTGGTTGCCTGAGTGACTCAAGTCCAGGGGCATGGCTTTCACAGAAGATGTTTTATAGGCCCTGCAAACACATGCCAGGTCCTTCACATGCATGGCCCGTGTCTCAGGAAGACCAGACTCTGTTCCCCACTCGCAGACTCAGCCAGGTGCAGTGCCATCCCCTTGCTAGGCTGTGTGATTTTCTCCTTGAAGTTCTGCCTTTTAATTTTCGTCCTCACTCAGGCCTGACATGTCTGACACCCCTGCTGACTTCCATCTTTGACAGGCTTAAATCCCCATCCCTTCACTCTTCCTGTAGTCCTCTCTGTTGCACGGATTACAGTTAAAATAGAAGACGAAGAACGCGCTCTCAGAAGCCCGTCTGCCACACAGATACTGTACTGTGATAGAAAGCGCCCGCGGCAAATGCTTCCTGGACCCACAGGCTGCTGCGCGAGCGAGGATCTCCAGTAGTCTCTGTGTGGCTGCCTCTGTGGGAACTTCCAGCGGCAGTGTGGACACCGTCCGACCAGCACCCCACTTCAGCGGCAGTGTGGACACCGTCCGACCAGCCCCCCCACTTCAGCGGCAGTGTGGACACCGTCCGACCAGCCCCCCACTTCAGCGGCAGTGTGGACACCGTCCGACCAGCACCCCCACTTCAGCGGCAGTGTGGACACCGTCCGACCAGCACCCCCACTTCAGCGGCAGTGTGGACACCGTCCGACCAGCACCCCCACTTCAGCGGCAGTGTGGACACCGTCCGACCAGCACCCCCACTTCAGCGGCAGTGTGGACACCGTCCGACCAGCCCCCCACTTCAGCGGCAGTGTGGACACCGTCCGACCAGCCCCCCACTTCAGCGGCAGTGTGGACACCGTCCGACCAGCCCCCCCACTTCAGCGGCAGTGTGGACACCGTCCGACCAGCCCCCCACTTCAGCGGCAGTGTGGACACCCTCCGACCAGCCCCCCACTTCAGCGGCAGTGTGGACACCCTCTGACCAGCCCCCTACTTTCCAGTGTTCCCCCGCCTCCACCCATCACGATAAGCACGCCAGGTTCTGCTGAGACCACTGTCCCATGAGTATGTGTCGTGTGCCTGGCGATTGCATCTGTGTGTTCCTGTTTAACCTCTCTGCAAACAGAGGGGGTCCCTGCCAGTGTGGCTTCAGTTTTGCAGATGAGGAAGTTGAGACTGTGGACTAGGAAGGTGTTTCCCTTCTTCCTGCAGCTCACAGATGCTGGGGTCTCCATGCTTCCAGCCCTCTGGCCCCTGGGCACCTATGTTCTTTGTGGTCCATTATTGTGTCTTTTCCCTGTTCCAGTTTTTGATCTAGTTACTGAAAGGTCCGTGCTGCTAATTCCTTTCATACGTATCAATAGTCAAGAGCTATGTGTATAGACTTTCAGCGTTTGAACTACGTTATTGGTGTGAAAAGTTAAGCATTTGTGAACTAAGTGCCCACCATGTACTGCCCTGTGCAGGATACAGTAGAGCTTTGAGCATCTCGTAGGTTGATAAGGAAAAGCCACAGGCACAGATTAAAGGACAAGAGGAGAGGGGAGAGCCTCACGCTTGTTTGTAGAGCTGGTGTCCTGACTCTCTAGGGAGAAAGATGGGAGGTGCTGCTGGACCAGCAGGAATTGGAACAGGAGGCAGACAAGCCAGTCTTTCCCAGGACGGGCAGCGTCACAGGGTCTCTTTGGGGGCGTGATGGGGGTGGGTGATGATGTTGCCGCAGAGGTCTCCAGACAGCACTAGTGTGACCTGGCCCAGCAAACGGACAGACGGCGCCTCCACTGTGTGTGTGATCAGGACAGACGGTGCCTCCACTGTGTGTGTGACCAGGACAGACGCCTCCACTGTGTGTGACCAGGACAGACGGCGCCTCCACTGTGTGTGTGACTGGGACAGACGACACCTCCACTGTGTGTGACCAGGAGCCTTTTGGCTTGTGTTTCCTGTGGGGTTTCCATACCCAGGGCTGTAGAAGCAGGACGGGGACTGACTGAGCCTGCAAGGGGCCTGCCGTGGGCGGGTGGACTCATCTGAGTGCAAGTGGCCACCTCACTCCTCTCCACGCTACTGGGTTCATCCCTGTCCCAGGCCTCCAGCTGCTTTAGTTCAGGGCAGGCAAACTGGCCTGCATCCTGCCACTGAGTTTGCAGAGAAAGTTTGATTGGACACAGCCACACCTATGGCTTTGTAGTGCTTGGGGCCACTTACCTAGTTGTGGCAGAGAACATGTGTACCCCACAACCTGAACTATTCACACCCCATCCCTTTGTGGAAAGCGCTCACTGACCCCTGCCCCTACAGGCCCTCCGTCCTCAGCTTGGCCCTGCTCAGTCAGCTGCATTGACCAAGACTCTCACATGACCCCTGCCCCTACAGGCCCTCCATCCTCATGCTTGGCTCTGCTCAGTCAGATGCATTATCCCAGACTCTCACATGATCCCTGCCCCTATAGGCCCTCCGTCCTCAGCTTGTCCCTGCTCAATCAGATGTGTTATCCCAGACTCTGACACCATAGGATTTCCTTCTTTGAACACTCATTCCGGCTGATGTTCAGTGTGTGACTAAACTGAGCTGTGAAGAAACTTAATTGATTTGACCACAGCATGTTTTACTGCGATTCTATTTTGCATTAGGTTGGGAAGTCCTCCTGCAAGCAAACCTGGTTTATTGTCTTATTAGTGAGCGCCCCAGCTCTTGGCTGCCCTATGAATGGCAGTCGCTGCCAGGCTCAGCCAGGCCTGCCCTGCTGAGGTTGACCGGCAGTCCCGGTGGCTGCAGGCCTGGAGGCAGCAGTGACTCCGTCCTCCTGGCTCTGCCTGTGCTGGGCTCTAAGCACACATTGCTCTTGGCAGAAATTAAAGTTTATCTGTCCTCATAATTATGTTGAGGTCTCCTACATTAAGTAATCTGTGATATTTAAACAAAGTTCATACTTTTTACATTTAATTGACTATTTTAGGTCATATTCCTTATCAACTGGAAATATTTTGTTAATTCAAAGGAAACACATTTCAGCAGTCACTTTAACTAAAAAGTCTTTGCTATTTGAGATTTTATCTTCTTGTCTGTTAAAAAACTGTTTGGCACCTTCATTTTCATGAATTGATTTCCAATCGCTCAAATCCAGTGTGTGCAATGACAAGCTGGTGTGGCTGAAACGGCAGTTGCTCAAGAGCATTAGAACAGCCTTCACCGTGTGGGTTTACATGGACAGCACGGTCAGCAGACGGTGAGACGGGCGCTTGTCCACTCGTCTGACACCGTGGGGCCATAGGAGGCAGCGACTGAGAAGGTCAGTCCCATTAAAAATACCCTTTGGCTCATCTGGAAGCTGTATCTCTGGTCATGCACCATGCCAGCCACGCCAGCCACGCCAGCATTATCATGGCACGTGCTTTTAAATCATGCAGACGTTGTTCTAGAGTGAGTGTGAACAGCTTTCACACTTGGGCACTGTGCCGGTTCCCATGCTGGCTTTCCCACATGCACACAGGTGGCTGGCACGCAGCTCTGCACCTCTTACTGTTGGGAGCTCAGAAGCCTCTCTCTGTGGTGGTTTTTCATCTCGGGATAATTGAACCCAGCTGGGAAGTATCAGGACCAGAGAATCTCTGCTGCATAATATCACCACCCCGTGGCAACTCACAAAGCAAGATTTTCACCGAGAATCGCACATAGAAATAATTTCACATCTGCTTCTGGAAAGATTTTCACCGAGAATCGCACATAGAAAGAATTCCACATCTGCTTCTGGAGCACATTTCCCTCTAAAGAGAGGGGCAGAGCGACTTCACCGTCTGTCCTCATCTGGTGGTGGAAACCACTTCTAGGTTTGAAGGTGAGTTATTCATGCTGGAATTTCGTGATCTCTGTGGGGACTGTGGCTTATTTCACATTGGAGGTTGAATATTTTTCAGGGTTTGCTTTGGCGTGATTATACATATAGAGATATGTCTAGAATTGATGTCTCTATCAGACTCTGATTCTTTCACCCTGAGGTGTACCCACTTCTGCCCTCCCGCCAACCTAGCACCCATGGCAGACTGGGGGATTCAGGTAAAATAAACCGAGGGAAGTCTTGAGCTCGAGGCAGAACCACTGGTTTCTTGCCGGGACAGAGTCAGGCAGCAGTGGTAGCATTCCCTTCCGGGATGGTGTGTGTGTGTGTGAATGCAGGGCCTGGGGAGGGACAAAAGTTGTTTCCCCAGCAGCACAATAAAATCACTTTGTGAACTTTGGTTCAGTATTTTATTTGTCAAAGATGTTAAGTTGCTTAACATTTTAATTGTCAACAAATAAGTAGATACATGCATTAAAATTTGATGGCCATTAAATAATTTTTATAAAGCAAATATATCAAGTATAAAATAAATCATACAATTATTCAAGTATCCATACAGTGGCCTGACTTTTATTGATTGCCTTACAAGTAAAATTTACTTATTTGTTTCTACAAGGAAGCCATCCTGCTTTAAAAAGTTTTCAGCTCCAGAGGGACCAATTTGGGTATGAAACCCTGAAGCGTATTAGAAAGTGACCGTTAATTGCTAACCTGAGAGAACATTTGTATTTCAGGCTGTCATGAAGCCCCCGACTGGCTTAAGGACAGATTATTTTATTCAATGGTTCTGGTTGATTCCTATCTCTAATCGAAGCCCTCTGTTTCTTACTCCATGTAATAAGGGCTGAGGCATTATAGCTTAGCAGTTTTCAGAAATCTTTTACATGTATTATCGCACCTGATTTTGTACTGAATTGAAGAAGGCATTGAGGTCTCAGAGATGGTGCTCACTCAACGTGTTGAGCACATCAGGGCGTGTCTGAGAGTGAGAGTGAACGCGTTGACAGTGTTGTCAGGAGAACAGTCATTAACCGCGATGGTGGTGAGCACACTGGGACCTGTGAGCACCCTCATCTTAGGACTCACTGAGTAAGGGGAACCAACACCGACTCAGACTGTCTTTGGTAAACATTAAAGAGTAGCCGTCTGGGTGTCAGGAGAATACGCACAGAACCCAGGGCACAGAGGGGAGAGCTGGGGCTCCAGCCACGGGTTTGGGACCCAGGCTTTACGGCTCCAGAGACTGAGCAGTCTTGGGATTCCTACAAGAGTGACTCTGGCCAGCTCAGCACAGCTGGGACCATCCCTGCCTCATCCCCCATTCATACAAATGCTCATCTAGGTCTTAAGAGCAGGCAAAGCAATTAATCAATATCCCACTGCAGTAGGACAAAGTGTTATGCACCTTTTATAGATAAACTAAAAGGGAGAGTCATTCCAAAGATCACCATGCACGTGTCACACCTGGGATGCAGATTCATGGTACTGGATTAGCCCACAGTTTTGTTCCTATGATGGTCACTTGTGCCTACAGATAATTAACATCAATTTGAGTATATTCTTGGGAATAAATAGCTCTAGTAAAAGTGATATAGCTTAAATATCTTAAGAAGATATTGTTATCCTTGACATCAGAAACATAAGAAAGATGGAACGCATAGATTTGCTGATTTTTCCAGGTGTACAGATTATAAGCTGCCAGCCCTAAAATACAATATATTTTGGAAAGTGCTCAGAGAGAACAATTGAAATGATGCATTTCATTCCCTGAGGATGAAAATGCTCTAAGGTGAGAGCAGAAACCATGAGGATGGCGTGTGGCATTTTTCTTGTTTGACTCGAGCAAAGGCATTCCATTATTGGCAGGGGCAGATTAGCCATGTTGAGCTCAGCTAGCATTTTTGGACCAATTATTGGAGTGATTTCCCCTAATTATAGATCAATAGTTTGTGGGCAGGCAGACACCTGTCTTGGCTGTCTTGATCTCAGGCAGTCAGAGTCCTGGAAAAACTATTGATACAAGAGGTCAGAGACCACAGATAATTCACTAAGTTAATAAGAACTCAGCTAAAGACTCCATGAGACTTCAGCTCACATAATTTTACAGGTGGGTACTTCCCTGGGAAAGGTGGGGGACCCAGTGTCTCCTCCCACCACATCTCCTGCCCATCTCCCTGTGGGACACCCCAACCCAGATGCTGTGGGGTTGGAATGTGCACACCACTGGCAGTGGTGGGAGGAGGCAGGCACTGTCAGGTTCTGCCTGTGACGTGTTCCTCTTCCTGGGCTTCTCCTCTTGTTTGTTCCACGACCATCTCCACCCCCCACTTCCTGGGAGCATCTTCTCTCTTGATGTTATCGCCAGTTTTAGGAAAGGGCCTGAGACCATCATGGCCAAGTTGCATGTGCGAAAGCATCATGGACAAAGCCACTGGCCTTGCAAAGGGGTGAGTTGTACAAAGTCCTGCACAGAGCATGTTGGTTGTCACCAGCGAACAGGTGCAGAGAAGCCCAGACAGCACCCAATGCCCATCTGAGGGCCATGTCCCAACCACACACCCATCCTCCCTGGGGGTGGACAGTCCTGTGCTGAGGTAGACACTCCAAATACCACCCACCCTCCCTGGGAGTGGAGAGTCCCGTGCCGAGGTAGACACTCCAAACACCACCCACCCTCCCTGGGAATGGACGGTCCCGTGCCGAGGTAGACACGCCAGCCGCCACCCATCCTCCCTGGGAGTGGACGGTCCCGTGCCGAGGCAGACACGCCAGCCGCCACCCACCCTCCCTGGGAGTGGACGGTCCCGTGCCGAGGCAGACACGCCAGCCGCCACCCACCCTCCCTGGGAGTGGACGGTCCCGTGCCGAGGCAGACACGCCAGCCGCCACCCACCCTCCCTGGGAGTGGACGGTCCCGTGCCGAGGCAGACACGCCAGCCGCCACCCACCCTCCCTGGGAGTGGACGGTCCCGTGCCGAGGCAGACACGCCAGCCGCCACCCACCCTCCCTGGGAGTGGACGGTCCCGTGCCGAGGCAGACACGCCAGCCGCCACCCACCCTCCCTGGGAGTGGACGGTCCCGTGCCGAGGCAGACACGCCAGCCGCCACCCACCCTCCCTGGGAGTGGACGGTCCCGTGCCGAGGCAGACACGCCAGCCGCCACCCACCCTCCCTGGGAGTGGACGGTCCCGTGCCGAGGCAGACACGCCAGCCGCCACCCACCCTCCCTGGGGGTGGACGGTCCCCTGCCGAGGCAGACACTCCAGCCGCCACCCACCCTCCTTGGGGGTGGACGGTCCCGTGCCGAGGCAGACACTCCAGCCGCCACCCACCCTCCGTGGGGGTGGACGGTCCCGTGCCGAGGCAGACACTCCAGCCGCCACCCACCCTCCCTGGGGGTGGACGGTCCCGTGCCAAGGGAGACGCTCCAACCACCACCCGTGCCGAGGTAGTGCCTGCGCCTCTGCCTGGCACAGCAGCTTGGGGGCGACTCTTCCCCCGCTGTGCCCTCTGTGGTGGGGGTGCCTCCTTGCTTCCTTTGAAGAGCTTGACTCCCTCATGCTCTGTTGTATGACTGGAGACAGAACTAAAACTAAAAGGAGGCAACAGAGGAGGGGTGCGGTGGGTTTGTTCTCTCTGCTCGTGAAGAAGTCACAGGCGCTTCAGCAGGGCTGGGTCACGGTCACGTAGGGTCCTCTGGGTGAAACGGACCTTCTTATGGAGCCTTCTGTGGGAAATGCGTGAGGGGCTTAGGCCAGCGGCGTCTCATGCTCATTTTGAAGAACCGAGATGTGACTCCATTTCCCAACTGCAGCCCTTGATCCTTGTAATAAGGGGAAGCTGGGATAGAACCTTGGCGTGGCAGAGTCTGGAATGACGGACAGAGGTGTTGGTGTGGGTCTCTCCCTTTCGGGAGCGGCTGCCTCTTTCCACAAGAATAGCCGTTCTCTCTCTCTCTGTGTCTCTGCTCCCCCTCTCTCCTGTGTGTGTGCATATGCGTGCATGTGCGTGTGCATGTGCGTGTGTGCATGCATGTGTGTGTGCATGCATGTGTGTGTGCATGTGTGTGTGCGTGTGTGTGTGCGCGCGCATGTGTGCCTTAATTAGTTGCATTGTTTGGGTTGCCCTAGAACATTCTTAAATCATAGCCTGAGCGACTTCCACACAAGCAAAGCACGGTGCCGCCCTCTTTCACGCTCCCCCCACCTGGATCCCCGATCCTGAATCCAAACTTCGTGATGTGTCTGAAGACTGTTTTCAAGGCTGTCCTCTTGGTCTCTGTCCAGCACGTCTTCCCATAAACTCAACTGAGCCCGGCATTGGGATGACAAAGATTAATAAAATAGGATTCTTTCCAGAGGAGCCCATTTTCTGGTTGGAAAAGATATGACTACAAAATAATTATAATGTAAATAAATACAGTAAAAGAAGCACAAAGAGTTACCAGAATAGTTAAGTCAAATATCTTTTTTGGTTTTAAGTGATCGATATGGCAGAGAGCAGCTGTGTGGAATTCTGCCCCTCGGGGAGGATGAGCGATGCCCGGAGAACCTTCCACATTTGGTCTTCTCTGTACTTGCCCACCCTCCCCTAGAGCCATGCCTGGCTCTGATAAAGTGCTACTTTATAAATTTTAGGTCATTTGAAAGAAGCAAAAGGAACAAATGACAGGGGAGGCAGGGAGGGAGCAGCCCACCGGGGGTTCTGAGGGACACGGTCGCAATGGCTCTGAGGCCTGTCAGCCTTGGGAGTTTCCAGCTGTGAGCATGGTGCCCTGGCTTCTGTGTGTACTGAGAAAAGACAAAATACAAACTGAGGGACAGGGACAGAGCACGCTGCAGGGAAAGTTCCGTAGAGTTTCTAGGGAGCAGGGAGCACCTGGGACGCACATCTGGACTCCAGCAGCAGGGCTGAGACGGTGCCCTGAAGCTGCACCAGGGATTCCCGGCAGAAGGCTCCGGCCCGTCCAGGCCGCCTCCAGCACCACCATGCGCTTCGTCCCGGCTTCCAGGAGCCCTGGCAGAAACGCAGCTCAGCTGCCAGCCTGGCATCCTCGAACATGCTGCGAATGGCGTTGGTGCCCATGGCTGTGAAAATGGAATCGTTGTCACCTCATCCAGGACGTGCATCACGATCTTGTTGTCTTGTTGGTGGAGATGTATGCCGTCTTCCGAAGCTTCTCTGCACCAGACCCTCTGAGATGGCGCGCTTGCCCCATGACCCCAACGCTTTGCTGTTCACGTCTCCTTTGACAAACCACTGTGACTTCAGATTGCCGTTCACATGGAAGCTCCACTTCACGGTTGGTGTTGTACTGTCTGGCTTTGTGGACGAGGATGCCCGCCGCCTTGGCTGCACCCTGGAATGCCTTGCACTGGGCCCCGGCTGCACGTGCCTGCTCCGACCCGCTCCTGCTGTGATCTAAACTGCTGGCTGGGCTGCCAGTTTGTCTAATTATCTTTTTCCTTTTCTTTGCAGGTTGTCTTATATTGAGAACATTTTCTTAATTTGTCACTGCATTAATGTCCACATCTGGAAACTGACAAAATTCACAATAATAGATGACAAGAAGTTACATTACTCTGTAGACATTGATTTTGTCATTTTGAATTGAAAATATTGAAAACTGAAATTAAACATGTGAAATACTGCACATGGCTCAGGTTTCTAACTCATGCAAAACAGCATTGAGTGTTATCAGTGCTACGTATTCTATGCTTTAGGTAAAATATTTATGAAAATACCCGTGAGATTAACGACTTGTATGATATTCTAACTGACCCCCAACACATTTATTCTAATTTCTTCTGATCTTTGAAGTTCTAAAGGTTATCGCTAAACATTGGGAATATGTATCTTTTTAAGATATGCCTGTTCTATAAATTATTAAAAATCATTTACATTGTACGCTTAAAAGTTAACCAAATAAGAATCACATTTGAAAAGTTAGAAGTAATTACCACACTGTTTGTGGCAGGTGAAATATGTGTCCATAATGGCTGTGCCTCTTTATTTCTAGTATTTAGGTAAGGGTTTTTTTTTTTACGTAAATTGTTTTACAGAAAAGGTATAAACACAAGATGGGAAATGGAAGAAGTTCATTATATTTCACAGTTATATAACAACTTGTTATGAAACAGGATTATAACAAAGTTAGCATATTTGTGAATTATGCGTTAATCCAGCACATATTAGTTACACGCCCGTGGTGCTGCAGGTGAGGTGCTGGGTGCCCGTTATTCTCCAGGTGGGGTGCCAGGCACCCATTCTCCAGGTGTGGTACCAGGTGCCCGTTATTCTCCAGGTGGGGTGCCAGGCACCCGTTATTCTCGGGTGCGGTGCCAGGCGCCCGTTATTCTCCAGGTGGGGTGCCAGGCGCCTGTTATTCTCCAGGTGGGGTGCCAGGCACCCGTTATTCTCCAGGTGCGGTGCCAGGCGCCCGTTATTCTCCAGGTGGGGTGTCAGGCGCCCGTTATTCTCCAGGTGGGGTGTTCGGTGCCCGTTATTCTCCAGGTGGGGTGCCAGGTGCCCGTTATTCTCCAGGTGGGGTGCCAGGCACCCGTTATTCTCCAGGTGGGGTGCTCAGTGCCTGTTATTCTCCAGGTGGGGTGCCAGGCGCCCGTTATTCTCCAGGTGTGGTACCAGGCGCCCGTTATTCTCCAGGTGGGGTGTCAGGCACCCGTTATTCTCCAGGTGGGGTGCCAGGTGCCCGTTATTCTCCAGGTGGGGTGCCAGGCACCCGTTATTCTCCAGGTGGGGTGTCAGGCGCCCGTTATTCTCCGGGTGGGGTGCTTGGTGCCCGTTATTCTCCAGGTGGGGTGCTCGGTGCCTGTTATTCTCCAGGTGCGGTGCCAGGTGCCCGTTATTCTCCAGGTGGGGTGTCAGGCGCCCGTTATTCTCCGGGTGGGGTGCTCGGTGCCTGTTATTCTCCAGGTGGGGTGCCAGGTGCCCGTTATTCTCCAGGTGGGGTGCCAGGCGCCCGTTATTCTCCGGGTGGGGTGTCAGGCGCCCGTTATTCTCTGGGTGGGGTGCTTGGTGCCCGTTATTCTCCGGGTGGGGTGCTCGGTGCCTGTTATTCTCCAGGTGCGGTGCCAGGCGCCCGTTATTCTCCAGGTGGGGTGTCAGGCGCCTGTTATTCTCCGGGTGGGGTGCTCGGTGCCTGTTATTCTCCACGTGCGGTGCCAGGCGCCTGTTATTCTCCAAGTGCGGTGCCAGGCGCCCGTTATTCTCCAGGTGGGGTGCTCGGTGCCCGTTTTTCTCCACGTGCGGTGCCAGGCGCCCGTTATTCTCCAGGTGCGGTGCCAGGCGCCGGTTATTCTCCAAGTGGGGTGCTCGATGCCCGTTATTCTCCACGTACAGTGCCAGGCACCTGTTATTCTCCAGGTGGGGTGCCAGGCGCCCGTTATTCTCCAGGTGGGGTGTCAGGCGCCCATTATTCTCCAGGTGGGGTGTCAGGCGCCCGTTATTCTCCAGGTGGGGTGCCAGGTGCCCGTTATTCTCCAGGTGGGGTGCTCAGTGTCCATTATTCTCCAGGTGCGGTGCCAGGCGCTCATTATTCTCCAGGTGGGGTGCCAGGCGCCCGTTATTCTCCAGGTGGGGTGCCACGTGCCTGTTGTTCTCCAGGTGGGGTGCCAGGCACCCGTTATTCTCCAGGTGGGGTGCTTGGTGCCCATTATTCTCCAGGTGGGGTGCTCGTGCCTGTTATTCTCCAGGTGCGGTGCCAGGCACTCGTTATTCTCTAGGTGGGGTGTCAGGCGCCCGTTATTCTCCAGGTTTGGTGCCAGTTGCCGGTTACTCTCCAGGCGGGGTGCTTGGTGCCCATTATTCTCCAGGTGGGGTGCCAAGCGCCCGTTATTCTCCAGGTGGGGTGCCAGGCGCCCATTATTCTCCAGGTGCGGTGCCAGGCACCAGTTATTCTCCAGGTGGGGTACCAGGCGCCCGTTATTCTCCAGTTGGGGTGCCAGGCGCCCGTTATTCTCCAGGTGGGGTGTCAGGCACCCGTTATTCTCCAGGTGGGGTGCCAGGCGCCCGTTATTCTCCACATGCGGTGCCAGGCACCCGTTATTCTCCAGGTGCAGTGCCAGGTGCCCGTGATGCTCCAGATGTGCCAGGCGTGGCTGCCCTGGCAGTGGATGTGGTATCAGACACAGATGTTCCTCAGAAGCTGTAGGATGCTCACGGGGTAGAGAGCCATCCAGGAGCTAGGGTGTGGAGACAAAGGAGGCTGGTGGAGTTAAGATGGGTCACTGCTACTGTCAACCATGGCAGGGAATTTGGAGTTTTAAAGGCAATGAGAATCCCTTGGGAGTTTTTAAAGCTGGAAGTCTTTTGATCAGAGTTGCATTTTCAGAAGCTCCCTCAGGCTGCAGCATGGAGATGGGTTAGCAGTGTGGAGGGAGGGCAATGGCGGGATGTGGAGGTCTCCACTGTGAGCCTGTGAAGGACGGCCTGACCGAGGAGCAGCCAGGGCAGGAGGGACGCGGGCCCTGAGGGAGGAGGATCACTGAAGATGAATTGGACATGGCTTGTGAGGGCGAGGGATCCAAGCTGTCCTAGCTTCCCCTGAGCCTTGGAAGGACTCTGCACTTTCAGCTGGCAACAGGTAGTGAGGCTCTGTGAAGGGCTGCAGGTGCAGGGGGAGGAGATAACATAGCGTGGCCGGCCAGGTCCCCAGGGCGTGCCTGTGATCTTGAGTCTAGCAGGCAGTGGGAGGGCTCTGTAGAAAGTCCACAGAGCCTGCACTGGAACCGCTTGGGAAAGATTCTTCCAGATTTGGATGTCAACTGAAGCCGGAATTCTGGCTGAGGCTGTCTTGGATGGGACATTAGGGCGAGAAGAGTACAACGTGGGACAAATTTCCAAGGAATACCAGCATTTAGGGTGCGCAGATTAGTGAGGAAAGTGGGCAAAGAGTGGCCGAGGTACAGAGGAAACTGGAGCAAGAGACATCAGGGAAATCAATGGGAGAGGTTCTGGTGGGATGGCCAACGGCATCCAACAGTGCTGAGAGGTTCGGGTGGGATGGCCAAGGGCGTCCAGTGGTGCCGAGAGGTTCGGGTAGGACGACCAACAGTGTCCAGCAGTGCTGAGAGGTTTGGACGGGATGGCCAAGGGTGTCCAGTGGTGCCAACAGGTTCTGGTGGGATGGCCTAGGGTGTCCAGCAGTGCTGAGAGGTGAATCTGTGTTTTAATACTGAGAAGAGTCACTGGGTTAGAGAAAGGCGGGTGACCTTGACTGAGGAATGGAGGAGGGGCTGAGCCTCAGTTACAGGGGATGGAAAGTCAAAGGGGGATGGAGAGGAGGCCATGAGCACCAAAAATGCGTCCTTGTCTGGGAGGGGCAGGTGGGGTCAAAGGAGAGATGGGTTACTGTTTGAGCTGGGAAAGGCAAGAGCTTATTTGAATCTTGACAGAAAGACTCTTGCAGACACAAACATGTGGGCAATGTGGAAAAGGAGGGTGTGGTTGGTGCAGAGACCCGGTTAAGGGAAGAGGAGCTCATCCCGAGAGGAAGCTGGGAGGCCCGGCCCTGCACCCAGGGGAGGAGCCATGGAATAGGCTTATTACCTGGATGTCATTACTATTTCAACCTCAGGGTTAGACAAATGTTAACTTTGTAAATCTTAAAATACATATTTTCACCCCAGGAAATAATGGTTAAGGCCCTAGTTCCTCCTCCTCTTACAATAGTCTAAGTGGGAGATCCAGCTCTTGCTAACAGACCCAAAAGCAATGAGCGTACCTGAGATCCAGATGTTCAGCCTCATAATCAAATAAAAAGTGAAAATCTGTTTATTCTCAAGACTCTTGGGTCCCATTGGGTTTTGTTTCTGAGGTGTTGTGAAACTCTTTGTGTATTTTTTTCAAATACAGTTCTGTTCAAAATTAGATTTCTTCATCAAACATACCAAGGCTTTGAAGCTCCAAGGCCGGCTGCAGGATACAGAATCCAAAGGTGCCTGGGCTGAAATGGACGTGCAATGTGGGGTGCAAAGGTGCTCACGGACTCGGCTGTAATGTGTATTTTATTATTGCTCTAAATATTGGGAAGAGGTGTTAGTTTAAAAACATTTGACATAAAATGGTCTCTGAAATATTTTTTATGTTTAAACTTTAGTAAGCTGGACTCTTAGTGGATTAGCTAACCTGTTGTAGAGTCTGTCCTTAGAACAATCCGGAATGTGGGCTCTACCCTTTCTTTTGGTTGCTTTGCAGTTTTGCTTCAGAGAAGCAGCTGTACTCTTGATGTCCTCAGATGCCAGGATGCTTCCTAGAGACCCAGGTTATTGAGGTTTTGTGAACTGACCTAAGTTAAAGCAAAGGCGTTGAAGGCAGCCAGTGGCGCCGCGGGCGGGACCTTCCCTCTCCTGGAGGAAAGAGACAAAACACTTCTCAGACCGCAGCCACCAGATCCCCGAGGTCAGTTCTGAGAAGGGCGCAAGGTCGATGCCTGACCCAGTGTCAGATCCACACCGACCTCCTGGGAAACTGGCCAGTTGTTTTCGTTGTATTTAGAAAATAATATTTTTTAGAAAAGGTTGTTTTTCCTGGTGGCTGCTGGTCTTCTGCCTCCACTCTGTTCCCGGAGCCTGCCTGGCGTCTGCGGGAGAAGCTTCTCAGCAGGTGCTGGTATTGCGTCTTACGAGTTCCACTTTCCAGTTTTGTTTTTGTGTCATGATGCCGCCTGTGCCTCACCCAATACGTACACACTCGGTGTCCTTTACGGAAGAATCCCAGGGTGGCAAGAGAGGAGGGCTCCCGTTTCCTTGAAGTTCAGGATGGAGGAGAAAGTGTAAAATCAGAGGCTCTGCAGGGCATGGGTTTGGTGGCTCCAGTCTTGTGCTAGAATCATGTTAGTTACAGTTGGGAAGCCCTGAGGACTGACATCGAGACTTCTTGCACTTTATTTTTTTTTAAATTTTATTTATTTGTTTGTTTATTTTTTGAGACAGGGCCTCACTCTGTCACCCAAGCTGTGGTGCAGTGGCACAATCACAGCTCAGTACAGCCTCAGCCTCCGGGGCTCAAGTCATCCTCCCACCTCAGCCTCTCAAGTAGCTGGGACTATAGGGTGCATGTCACCATGCCCGGCTGTTTTGTATTTTTTGTAGAGACGAGGTCTCATCATGTTGCCCAAGCCGGTTGTGAAACTTCTTGCACTTTATAAAGTGACAGGATTAAATTAGATGTTCCTCTGAGATCACTTTCAATGGAAAAGAAATAATGACCCCTTTCAAAAAGAGCATTGATGCCGAAGTATGGAAATAGTTTATTTAGTACATTTTTATTAAGAATGAGTTTACCAAAAAATAAAAATATTATGATTCTTAGAAGATCTCGTCAGTGCATTAAGCAGAAATGCTGTTTATATTAGAAATGAATTCATCTGTGGCCACCATAAGTCCGTGCTACGCTGGTCTCTCAGATCTGGATCTTTGACCCTGAACAAGCGAGTCTGTCTGGGGATGTAGGGTTTGCATTCTAGCGAATCCCCAGGGGTGTTTTGCGGGCCCTTGCGTGGTTCGTGGGAGCTGATGACTGATGGCGTCAACATCTTCCATCCGGCTTATGATTCAAGGAGCATTTGTGAAAATCTCCACGTTTCTGAAAACACATCTGCCCCTGGGTCTGCAGTACGCTTCAGGGGTCTGCTCAGAGTCAGCCAAGACGGCACAAGTTAGCGCATCCATTGAGGCTGGGGCCTGTTCGCCTTCCCGAGCTCATAGTAGGAGGGGCAACAAAGGTGTGTTCCCCCAGCACCACCACCCATGGCTCTGCTGTGGAGGCAGTGGGCGGCCGGCGGGCAGCCTGGGTCACAGCTGCACCCGCTCCAGTTGGTGCCCTGGGACAGTGCCGTCTACCTGCCTGTCACTCGGCAGGACCCGGCTCCCAGCGATTTCTCCACAGGTGGAAGTATCCATCTGGAGCCAGCGCACGATGGAGAAACGTTTGGACACCTGAGAATAATTCCAAGCCAGCCTAGGGAAAAATGACCTTGACATGCTGACGTGTTTGCTACATATTACAGGACTAAGGGAGTCCACCCACAGCTGTTTTTCTTTGTTGATTTAAACATTTTCTGGTCTGTTTTTCTTTTTAGGTCTGCTGTGTGCCAAAATATTTTACCATGCCCTAAAAGTGAGATGTTGGAAGTGGACAAGGAGGAAATATTTATGAATATTTGAGTCTGTTATTCTTCATGTTAAGCTATTTTGGCTTCTGTTGTACTCCTAAATCACTACCGAGAGCAGAGAAAGAGCTCTTTGTAGAAATAAGATGTGTTCTTGTGTGCTGCCTGTGATGCATCCCGTTGTCACCGGAGTGCCGTGGCCCTAAGGAATGACAGCATTAAGGCATGGACGTTAAAGATGGACAAAAGCATTGTTCACGGTGTTGTATTTTAAAATGACGATGTGTATGACAATTAAACTATTGTGTCTTCGTTTACTCCATGTGTTCTGCCTGACAGCTGGGTGCTGGTGTTCAGATACCCAAAGGGTGATCGTGGGTAACTAGCACTTGATGGATTTAAAAGGTGGGACAGTAAATCTGCAAATGATAGCAGTTCTAATGCTTTTGTAGCAAGTGCAGCAGCTTAAGCTGATCCAAGGATGCAGAGATTCTTCCTCTGCCTCCCCCCGTCCCTCTCTGTCTCAGGCACTGACCTTCCTCTGCACAGACAGATGCATGCTGTGACTGATCATGGCCATCAGCTCAGGCCTGAGCATCTAAGCAATGCTCAGAACTGCTGGAACAGAAATGAGAAACAGGCCCCTCACTTCGTGATCTTAAAATCCTCTTATACAACTTGCTTCTCTTAGAAAACACATGAGCTTCTTATCTCTGTCTCAAGAAGGGAGAAAAATGGGATGAATGAAGAATAAAGGTTTAGCTGGGGGTTGGGGGTGGTGGTGGCTCATACCTGTAATCCCAGCACTTTGAGAGGCTGAGGCGGGCAGATTGCCTGAGCTTAGGAGTTCGAGACCAGCCTGGGCAACATGGCAAAACCCTGTCTCTGCAAAAATATACAGAAACTAGCTGGGCATGGTGGTGCATGCCTGTAGTCCCAGGTACTAGGGGGGCTAAGGCAGGAGGATAGCTTGAGCCTAGGATGCGGAGGTTGCAGTGAGCTGAGGTTACACTCTGCACTCCAGCCTGGGTGACCGAAGGAGACCCTGTTACCCCAAGTTAGGGAATGAGAACCGCGAGTGGACTCACACGCTCATCCCGACCCGCGTGTCACCGCGAGTGGACTCACACACTCATCCCGACCCCGCGTGTCACCGCGAGTGGACTCACACGCTCATCCCGACCCCGCGTGTCACCGCGAGTGGACTCACACGCTCATCCCGACCCCGCGTGTCCCGCGAGTGGACTCACACCCTCATCCCGACCCCGCGTGTCACCGCGAGTGGACTCACACCCTCATCCCGACCCCGCGTGTCACCGTGAGTGGATTCACAGCCTCATCCCGACCCCGCGTGTCACCGCGAGTGGACTCACACGCTCATCCCGACCCCGCGTGTCACCGCGAGTGGACTCACACGCTCATCCCGACCCCACGTGTCACCGTGAGTGGACTCACACGCTCATCCCGACCCTGCGTGTCACCGCGAGTGGACTCACACGCTCATCCCGACCCCCCGTGTCACCGCGAGTGGGTTCACAGCCTCATCCCGACCCCGCGTGTCACCGCGAGTGGACTCGCACGCTCATCCCGACCCCGCGTGTCACCGCGAGTGGACTCACACCCTCATCCCGACCCCCCGTGTCACCGCGAGTGGGTTCACAGCCTCATCCCGACCCCACGTGTTCACCGCGAGTGGATTCACACCCTCATCCCGACCCCGCGTGTCACCGTGAGTGGACTCACACCCTCATCCCGACCCCGCGTGTCACCGCGAGTGGGTTCACACACTCATCCCGACCCCGCGTGTCACCGCGAGTGGATTCACATGCTCATCCCGACCCCGCGTGTCAGCGCGAGTGGGTTCACAGCCTCATCCCGACCCCGCGTGTCACCGCGAGTGGATTCACAGCCTCATCCTGACCCCGCGTGTCACCGCGAGTGGATTCACACACTCATCCCGACCCCGCGTGTCACCGCGAGTGGATTCACAGCCTCATCCCGACCCTGCGTGTCACCGCGAGTGGATTCACACCCTCATCCCGACCCCACGTGTTCACGTGTTTAATGAACACTGTGCTAGAAGGTCGGCAGTAAACATGCCACAGCACCCCATCTCCTGCAGTGGATGCTGGCTTGGGGAGGACAGAAGACCCCCCCACGTGTGGTGTGAGGTGGGGCCGGCGAGAGCTCAGCTCCTCAGGGCTGGAAAGGCTTTTATCCAGGGCACCCTACAGGGGGTGTGGGTGGCAGCTGTCAGTCTGGAGGCCGTGGGGACGGTCAGGGGGAGCTTCTCTGCTTCGTGGAGGGAAGGCACTGTCCCTCAGGTGCTGGTGAGAGTGTTGGGGCCTTCGGGGATCCTGGAATGGGCCTCATGGGGCTTGGGGGTTATAAGGGGAGGCCTGGCAGGCTATAGAGACCAGTGCTTGGTCAGGGCAGGGCCTTGAACCGTGCACCCTAGAGAGCAGCTGGCGTGTACATGGCGGGGAGGGCGCTGGCTCTGGCTCAGAACAGCTCCCAGCTGTGGCCGAGCGTGGAGTGAACAGGAGGTGCCGCAGGCTGGGAATTGCCATCACTAAGAAAAGTGTCAATAGGCAGTCATGGTTCAGAATCCTGGGTGCCCTCAAAATAATAAAAGGTGATGCCCTGCTCTTGATTTTACCCATTGAAACATAAGCTGCTTTTTTTAGGACACCAGAAGGTGGGCCCCCCTCCCGGCACAGTTCCTAAAGTCCGTGCTCCTGGCTTCCTTATCCTGATGAATCAGGGGCCGTGGAGCCTCCTGAGCCAGTGACTGGGGAATGCACTGGACGTTTGCTGTTCTGCTGGCCAGATGGAGGAGCTCCCTCATGGCAGACAGGCGTGCTCTGTCCCTGGAGAGTGGGCAGTGTGGCTCCTGCTCGTGGTCATGTAGAGAGAAAGGAATCTGAGGTGGATTCAGTCCTTCCTGCCGCCTGCACCCAGGGAGCTCAACAGCCTTGAGCGTCCGCTGCCATCCTGTCCTCCCGGCCACGAGCGCCCCGAGCTTTCCACCTTCCCTCGGGCCTTTCCCTCTCTGTTATCACCTGGCGTGACCCTGACTTCAGGCTCTGGCTCAACCTGAAGGACACCTTCTATCTCAAGCTCTTCCCGCCCCTTCAGTAGAATCTGCTGTTCTGCCTCGGGCCCAGGGCTTCCCTCGGTGTTATCATTGACTCAGACTGTGAAGGGGCCTCTCTCCACAGCTCCTGCACCCCCAGGGCCTGGCGGTGGCCTGGCTGCTGTGCACTGAAGAGGCAGTGCTGCCTTGACCTGTCCGAGGGACGGAGCACGTGGAGGTGTCAGCTGCGTCATCTGCTGTCCCTCTCGGCATCACCTGCACTTTATCCTCTAAGGGGTTAATTTTACGCTTTTGTTCTCTACAAAATGTAGTTTTTAAAATGCTGACAGTGTTTAGTGAGCAGTGGCTCTGCCCTTGCTGGGTTCTTGTCCTTATCGGGAAGAAGTTTAACCAAAGAGGAACACGCAAAACCCAGCCCCCTTTTAGCCACTTTGGGCCGTTAAAATATCCAAGCAGGCTGGTTCCCTCTGTCTTGTCTCAGCCAGGGGCTCTCCAGCGTTAATGTGTGTCAGAATCACCCCGGGAAAGCTTATCAAAGCTCAGACAGCCGGTCTCTCCACAATTCTGATCTAGCAGGCCTGGTGTGAGCCCGAGCATTTGTGCTTCTGAGGCCCTGGCTTGACCACACTTTGAGAACCTCTGCACTAAGCTGAGGTTTTGTAGACACGGAGGAGGTTGGTGTCCATAGTGTGTAACTAGAGGCTGGGAGAGCTGGTGTGGAGCCTGCGTGGGCAGTTGGACCCCTTTGTCGTTGGCGTCCTCGGATGCTGTAGGTAGGCTGCGTGTGTTAAGTGTGTGTGTTCACATACAAGTGTTCGTCCCTGTGGAATCGCTACCTGTGTGTTTCTCAGGAAGACAAAGTGTCTTCTGTGTTAATGCAGACAGTGTCTGTGGTTGAGGGTCCCTCATCAGAGCTTGCGTCTCTCCTCTGGTTTGAAGAGTTACAGCTTTTTGGATGATTCTTCCAGAACCTTTTTTCCTTCCAAGTGTCCTTGGGCTCAATTATGGGCAATTTGGTCCAGGAATGACTGTGGGACCCTCTGTGTGATTGACCTTGGCAGGGACCCTCCAACCCCACCAGCGAATGTCCTCTGAAGTCCAGGAAACAAGAAAAACACCTGCGGCTGTGGGTAAAATGATGGTGTTGGTATCCCCTGGAGCCTCTGTTCAGTACTGAATTGGACATCACGTGGCAGGAAGGAATAATTCTTGAGCGACATTTTATGGGCTAGAAATAAATATTAAACATTAGGAGTAATTTTCAAGAAGTAGCCCCATTATGTGTTAGATAATTTGGATAAATTGAAAGCCCTCTTTTGGTTAGCACTTTAATTTCACAATGTGCCTCCCTGTGGTTTCTATTTCTGTAAAAGCATGTAAAATTTGAACCTTGAAAGGAATAATAGGACTCAAACAAAATATGAAAGTAGGTGAGGGTCAAAATTAATATGTGGGTGGGAATTATGTATGTATGTATAACTACGACCCCACATTTGCTCATGGAAACATCCGTGGTTTTTTCAGTTGGAAAATCAAGTTGTTGTGTGAGGAACCTCAGTGAGACTCGGTGTCATATTACATCAACTATTTGTCAGTTTCTCGGGGAACCCATCCATTTGAATTGGATGCTTTCATGTCTCTCCAAGTTGTATTTAATTCTTATGCACTGAAATCATATAGCCTGTTAGAAAGATTTTAGGATGCAGTTGATTTCTGTAATTTTTCGGAAACTTAGTTTTCAGCCCCACTTTCCGCCTTTATAAAATGGAAACAATCACCTCATTGGAGCAAACTCACCTGATTGGTTGCATTGAGGGAGACTCATAGGAAGTGACCCACGTGGAAATGCGTGGTCAGCTTGGTGTGCGTGGTCAGCTCGGTTTCCATGGTTAGCTCGGTGTGCGTGGTTGGCTCGGTTTCCATGGTTGGCTCGGTTTCCGTGGTCGGCTCGGTGTGCATGGTCAGCTCAGTGTGCGTGGTCAACTCAGTTTCCGTGGTCAGCTCGGTGTGCGCGGTCGGCTCGGTGTGCGCGGTCGGCTCGGTGTGCGCGGTCGGCTCGGTGTGCGTGGTCGGCTCGGTTTCCGTGGTCGGCTCGGTGTGCGCGGTCGGCTCGGTGTGCGCGGTCGGCTCGGTGTGCGCGGTCGGCTCGGTGTGCGCGGTCGGCTCGGTTTCCGTGGTCGGCTCAGTGTGCGCGGTCGGCTCGGTGTGCGTGGTCGGCTCGCTTTCCGTGGTCGGCTCGGTTTCCGTGGTCGGCTCGGTGTGCGTGGTCGGCTCGGTTTCCGTGGTCGGCTCGGTGTGCGTGGTCGGCTCGGTGTGCGTGGTCGGCTCGGTGTGCGTGGTCGGCTCGGTTTCCATGGTCGGCTCGGTGTGCGTGGTCGGCTCGGTGTGCATGGTCGGCTCGGTTTCCGTGGTCGGCTCGGTGTGCGTGGTCGGCTCGATGTGCGTGGTCGGCTCGGTTTCCGTGGTCAGCTTGGTTTCCGTGGTCGGCTCGGTGTGTGTGGTTGGCTTGGTGTGCGTGGTCAGCTTGGTTTCCGTGGTCAGCTCCGTTCAGAAGAGGCACATATGAGGGGACATGATGCTTTGGGCTGTGAAAATGTGGATCCAGCAGGAGCACGGAGTCGCGGTCCTTTCCTGTTGGGAGGATGTTTTTCATCGCTGACTCCGAGGTGAGCTCTTCTTCTTCCTTAGCATGCACCCTCATTCCTGGAGCTGCCCTCTTTTGATCTAGGCTGTAAACCAGGATTTGTGATTTACTTTTAGTCTGTAAAGGTGCAGGGTGTTTCCAGAAACAACATACATAGGACATGCCGAAACTTCTACTTTCAGCTACTTTGTGTGAGTGAGGATGGCATCTTGATTTTAACTGAGTTGCCAGAAATGGTGCAGACTGCTCTCCTCTTGCCTAAGGGGAGGTATCTGTCCTCGGCAATGGATATGGTTAATTTTAAATAACAGTTAAATATAATCTGTAATAGCAGGATTATGTAAATTTTGGGAAATAAGTCCCCACCCACGTTGTATCTGCTACAGACCCCAAACCCACTTCGTGATGGTGATCTTATGTTAACAGTCATAAATGGTAACCAGCGAGTTAGCTTGGAGGTGCGTGGAGATCATCCCTCGCAGCTACTCTCAGCCTTTTTCTTTTGAGTTGGCAGCTAAAACCTACATGGCCGAGGCATCCGTGATGACATGCACCCTGGCCAGAGGCACTCGGGAGGGGACAGAGCCTGTTTCAAAGCCCAGGTTTTGGGGTAAGGGAGGATGTGGCATTTTCTCCTTTCCTGTATTTCTGTGCCTGTTTCTGCTGTTTCTGAGAAAAGTGTTCTCTGAGCCCCTTGCCGTGGGTGAGTGTTCTCCGAGCCCCTTGCCGTGGGTGAGTGTTCTCCGAGCCCCTTGCCGTGGGTGGGTGTTCTCCGAGCCCCTTGCCGTGGGTGGGTGTTCTCCGAGCCCCTTGCCGTGGGTGAGTGTTCTCCGAGCCCCTTGCCGTGGGTCAGCAGGAAAAGTGTACTCCGAGCCCCTTGCCGTGGGTGAGTGTTCTCCGAGCTCCTTGCCGTGGGTCAGCGTTCTCTGAGCCCCTTGCCGTGGGTCAGCTGGACTCTCACCATGCGGAAGAATGTCGGGTAACCATCAGTGCCTGCTCTGCTCTTGGAGTGAGGTCTCTCTTTCTCCCCGGCTGTTTCAGGAGCCTGCGGGGAGTTCTTCTGGCTCGGCTGTCGAGGTAATTCTGTCCCCTAGATGGAGCCGTCGACCTGACTTGCAGAGCAGAACGGCCAGGGAGTGTCTCTGGGCCATGTCCTCAGATTGCAAACCCCGACACAGACAGGCAGGAGAGCCCCCAGCCCCAGCACCTGCCTGGCTGGGGAAAGCCAGCACCCCCAGTGAGTCCCTCACACCTGAGTGATGCCTTGTCTGGCTTTCCCAGGGAGGCTGCTGACCCACTGGCTGTGGAGAGTGGAAGCAGGGACATTCTTGGGGCACAGCCTTGATTTGGATTGAGCTGTTTCCAAGGTCGTGATCCATGCGGGAGAAAATCAACAACGTGCCTAGTACAGAAAGCAGATCTGTGGGGCTTCCTTAGGGGTTTCAGGAAAAACATGTTAGACACAGAGGTGGCTTAGGATTTAACATCTGACCTTGAATCTGTCAGATCACTTGTTATCTTGTAAACGTGAGCCCTCAAAGGAAACTGTAGGCCTGCAGTCGTGTTCTGCCTGAGATGTGTGTGGAAAATGGTGGTGAGAAGAGCCGTGAAGCATAGCCCAGGAAAGTACCGCCGGTATTGAGTGATGCATTCAGCATGTGAGGTCACAGACCAGGTCCCCAGGAGCCAGTGGCCAGGGAAGGCCTCCACCCTGGGAGCTCTATCCTCTGGGAAGTCCTGGGGGCTTGGATGTAGGTGGTGGATGTGGGTGGTGGATGTCGGTGGTGGGTGTGGGTGGTGGATGTGGGTGGTGGATGTGGGTGGTGGATGTGGGTGGTGGATGTGGCTCATGGGTGGTGGATGTGGGTGGTGGATGTGGGTGGTGGATGTGGGTGGTGGATGTGGGTGATGGATGTGGGTGGTGGGTGTGGGTGGTGGGTGTGGGTGATGGATGTGGGTGGTGGGTGTGGGCGGTGGGTGTGGGTTGTGGGTGTGGGTGGTGGGTGTGGGTGATGGATGTGGGTGATGGATGTGGCTGGCAGGTGGTGAATGTGGGTGGTGGATGTGGGTGATGGATGTGGGTGGTAGGTGTGGGTGGTGGATGTGGGTGGTGGATGTGGCTCATGGGTGGTGGATGTGGGTGGTGGATGTGGGTGGTGGGTGTGGGTGGTGGGTGTGGGTGATGGATGTGGGTGGCAGGTGGTGGATGTGGGTGGTGGATGTGGGTGATGGATGTGGGTGGTAGGTGTGGGTGGTGGATGTGGGTGGTGGATGTGGCTCATGGGTGGTGGATGTGGGTGGTGGATGTGGGTGATGGATGTGGGTGGTGGATGTGGGTGCTGGGTGTGGGTGGTGGGTGTGGGTGGTGGGTGTGGGTGGTGGATGTGGGTGGTGGGTGTGGGTGATGGATGTGGGTAGTGGATGTGGGTGGTGGGTGTGGGTGGTGGGTGTGGGTGGTGGGTGTGGGTGGTGGATGTGGGTGGTGGGTGTGGGTGGTGGATGTGGCTCATGGGTGGTGGATGTGGGTGGTGGGTGTGGGTGGTGGGTGTGGATGGTGGGTGTGGGTGATGGATGTGGGTGATGGATGTGGCTGGCAGGTGGTGGGTGTGGGTGATGGATGTGGGTGATGGATGTGGGTGGTGGGTGTGGGTGGTGGGTGTGGGTGGTGGATGTGGCTGGCAGGTGGTGGACATAGGTGGTGGATGTAGGTGGTGGATGTGGGTGGTGGATGTGGCTCACGGGTGGTGGATGTAGGTGGTGGCTGGTAGGTGGTGGATGTGGCTCCCCTGGCGCTTCTCTGTGGAAAGCTCCCCCTGGCCTTCGTGGGACAAAGGATTCTTCAGGAAGCAGTAGGTGGCTGAGAGACCCCTGTGACAGTGTTGGTGAATGATAACGAAAACTAGGAGGACTGCAGTGGGGAAGGGGGATGAAGGGGGAACATGAGCTGTGCTGCCTTTTCAGGGAGGGCTTGGTCAGTCGTGTGGATTTGGACCAGGTGTGAAGGAAAGGAAGTGTTCTGGCCTGTTAGGTTGTCAAATAGTAATAATGCCCAAGTTTCTGTGCATGGGATAAGTTAATCACCTGTGTTTTGGGCTCTCAGGGGTGGGCAATGCCTCTTTGGCTGCTGTTAGAAGGACACAGTAAGGCAGTGAAACAATCAGGAAGCAAGCGTGCCTCGCTGCTGGGCTCCAGGAAGGCAGGTGTGGAGAGACGGGCAGTGAGATCTCAGCTGGGGTGCAGTTGCTTGTGATGCTTTCTGGGTTAGAGACTGCATCACCTCTGAAGCCCCCAGGACTCCCCAAAGGACGGAGCACAAACGTGACACTTCTCACAGCAGTGACTGCCCTGCCACGCCACGCTGTGTTTTATGGCTCACCAGTCCCACTCCTGCTGGATGTGAAGCTCAGGATGGTGAGATACTACCAGAGTCCTCCTTGTAACCCATCCGCTTACAGCCTGGCACAGACTAGGGGCCCAATAAAGCCTTGTTGAGAGGAACTGGTGGTCATAAAACCCAAAATACGGCAAGTTGTCACTTAGTGTTATCCCAGATAAATGGAATATGTAAGAAAATGAAAAGATGGGGGTTCATGATTGCAAACTCTCCCTGGGCAAAACTCAGCCGTTTGTGAATTTGTTGTGTTCCCTTGGCAAAGCCCTGTCCTGTACACAGAGCCTCCATCTCTCCTCCACCTGCCCAGGTGGCTGCACAGGCTGGAGGGCCACAGACAGCTGGGTGAGTTGGTCTCACTGCACGTGCGTGACCACCAGGCTTAAACGCAGTCCTAGTGCTGAAATCTGTGCCATAGGACATTTGCTTTGCCAGTTTGGGATCAGGAGTGTCAAAGTGTGCGTGTGACCTGGCAGGACACGACGTCTCTCTAGGCCTCCAGACAGTTGTTTCTCCCGCCTGTATCCCAGTGTCTCCTCTCCCATCCTCTCTCAGTAGATGACTTCGATTCCCCTTGCACTAAAAGACTAGAAGCTATCGGAGGAGAGTTTCTGCTGAGCTCCTCCTTGCCACATTTCAGCTCCCTGTGTCTGTGCCTGTGGCTGCTCCATACCCCTCACTATGGAAGAGCTACCCCAGATCTTACCTCGGGTCACCTCTCGACCTGCAGAACGGACCCACCCACGTGCTTTCTTAGGGTCAAAACCCCAATAATTCTTCCCTCTTGTTCTGAATCTTCAAACCTTTCCTCTTGACCACATGATCCCCATCACCCCATGGTGAGGCCAGCATTCCCTCCATCTTTCAGAGGAATATGCTTACCTTCAGCTACAGACTTAAAAGGTCCTTGTCATTTCCTCATAAGCGCACATGATAAGTGAGCAGAGAGAACCTCCTGCCTATTTCTTTCTTCTTTCCTGAGACAGCTCAGCTGAATGCCTGGTCCATTCCCTGAACCACAGAGGTCGAACCCAGAAACCCTGGTCTAGGCTTCCCTCCAATGTCCAGTCTGCTGCCTAAGGGCTGTTTGGCTTTTGGCAATTCACCAAAATTCTCTGCATCTTAGCTTCCCTGTTTATGAAAGCGGACAGCAGTAGTATCCACCTAATAGTTTGGTTGTCAGCATTAAATGAGTTAGTGTATATAAAGCACTTCACACACACAGTGCCCAGCATATACTCAACACCCCTTACTTTTAAATGTTTTCATTTTTTAAAGTTGATAAATACAAATTGTATATATCTATGGTATACAACGTGTTGTTTTGAAAGACCTTAACACTGCGGAGAGACTAAATTGAGCTAATTAACGTATGCATTACTCACACACTATCATTTTCTTGGATGAAACCCTTAAAATCTGCCCTCTTAGCAGTTTTCCACTATGCAGTGCCTGGTGGACTGCAGTCTCCATGCTGGGCATCAGTCTCTTGACTTACTCCTCCCGTCTCATTGGCATTTTGTGTTCTTTGACCTCCCCAACCGTGCCCCCACCCAGGTCCTGGTAACCACCCTTCTATTCGCTGCTTCTGTGAGTTCCCTTGTTTAGGTGTCCTTTTTTAGGGACGTGTGTGTGTGTGTTGTCTGTTTTGTTCACTTTTGGATGGGGACACCCAGAAGAGTTCCTGGCACATAGTAAGTGCTCAGTAAACATTGGCAGCAAGCAGGAATGTGCATTTCTAGGAGACTCGCCATAGGAGGGCGCCCCCTGGTTGCTCGGATATCTGCACAAGGTTGGAGTGTTGACTCCCAGACCCAAGCAGGAATGTGCATTTCTAGGAGACTCGCCGTAGGAGGGCGCCCCCTGGTTGCTCGGATGTCTGCACAAGGTTGGAATGTTGACTCCCAGACCTGCCGTCTGTAATCAAGTTTAACGGGGCTTGGGTCCCAGTAATTTCAAAGTGAAGGGGGCAAGAGGTAAAGCCTTTGGGTTTTAATTAGTGAGAGGGGGAAAGTGAGAGAATGCTAGGAATGTGCTATTCAATTTTGTTGAAGATTTTTCTATTGAGTCACGGAAAGCAGCCCAGCAATATAAAAGCTGCCCAGTTACCAGTAAATTAGTGGTAAATACAATAAAGTCAGGCAGTTATTAGCAGAAACCATATTTCTGAAGGCTAATGTGAGTTTAATCACTTTTATTTTCCTACTGCCTTCATTTTTGTTCTGCCTTGAATGCAATCTGTAATTTGGCATAATGAAATCCATGCCATAGGACGTTTGCTCTGCCAGTTTGGGATCAGGAATGTCAAAGTGTGCATGTGACATGCTTCACTTTATCTCTAGTTTGGAGGTTGCTTTTTCTTTTGCTTAGACTTCATGATCTAAATTCCCCCTCCGATTTCCCCGGCTGCCGTGCATATATGACTTTGCAGGGGTGGATGTGTACGTGAATGGGACTGGCTGATTCAAACCTTTTCTGCTGGAATAAAAAGATATATTAAAGAGAGACATTAAAGGGGACCTAAGTAAGAATCCACTTTGCATGTGGGCGTGTTTGAGGCTTTTTCACCTAATATCTGTGTTTCCTTCATTCCCGTAACCCAGATGCTGTTGGAGATGTGTTAGCACATGTTGAAAAGGGGAATGAGTGAATTGACTCTCTCCTTAACATCAGTGTCATGCATATGTAGCTGCTTTACAAATATGAAGTTGTTTTACAAATGCAAATATGGTATGATCTCTCTTCAGCTCTTGATTAACAGAGATGCTTGTGGAATGAGGAATTTGTGATTTATTAAATTTTCTGCTGAATTTGAATTTCACCGCAACCCCCCCCCCCCCCGGCCTTTTTTTTTCCTGCCTAGCCATCTGGGGTCAAGGCCTCACCCATTGTCAGTGCTTGGTAAATGCACGCAAGGTTTGAAAGGACTGAAATGCATCCTTTTTTGTTGTTTTATTAAAATAATGGGTTTTTTTTAACAACACAGCTTTATTGAGACATAATTCACATACCATAAAATTTACTCATTTCTAGTAAACATTCAGTGGTTTTAATATATTCACAGAGTTGTGCAGCCATCACCACTATCTAATTGCAGAATATTTCTTATCCCCATAAGAAACCCCTAACCGGTTGGCAGTCACTGCCCATCATCTCCTTCCCCAGACCCTGGAAAACACCAGCAGACTTTCTCTTTCTATAGGGAGCCTGCTTTCAGCATTTCGTATGAGAGGAATCATACAATATGCAACCTTTTCGGTCTGGTTTCTTTCACTTAGAAAGGTTGTCAAGCTTCTTCTATATTTTATGATATACAGGTTGAGTATCTGCTATCCCAAAGTTTTGGGAAACAAAGTCTTTCGGATTTTGGATTTTTTTTTTGGATTTTGGAATATTTGCATTACACTTACCAGTTAATGATCCCATATTTTAAAATCCAAAATGCTCCAGTGAGCATTTCCTTTGAGCATTATGTTGGCAAAAGAATATACTTTTCCCAGTGAGTCTCCTCACATCTTAGTGCACTCAGACTGCTCCCACAGAATAGCCTGGATCGAGTGTCTTATAAACAACAGTATTTATTTCCCAAGGTTCTGGGGTATGGAAGGCCAAGATCAAGACACTGGCAGGATCAGTGTCCAGCGACGGCCACTTCCTGGTCCCTAGATGGCCTCCCACTGTGTCCCACTGTGTCCCGCAGAAGGCCAAGGAGGGTCTCTGTGGCCTTTTTTTTAAGGACTCTACTCTCATTCATGAGGGATTGGCCTTCATGCCCTAATCACCTTCCAAAGGCCCCACCTCCTAACACCATCACCTTGGAGGTTCGGTTTCATCATATGGATTTTGAGGGGACAGAAACATTCAATCTATAGCAGCATCCTTGTTAAAAATTAATGTTAATGTTTATTTTATGGCTCTCAGTTTTATTCCGTTGATCTATATGTCTAGCCTAGGTACAGAGTTGTAACTCAGTCTTTCTTTTATGTTTGAAAACCTTAGACCATTAAGGCCTGCAAGGGTGCGGACACTGTGGTATTTGACCCGACTGTGTGTAGCTCAAGTTTTGGACCAACCTGCCTGAGTCCGAATTTCCACTGGAAAGTATTTGACCTTGTGAGAGTTGTTCAACTCCCTAAGCCTCAGATTTTTAATCTACAGAATACAGACGAACTGGATAGAACTGGCCTGCAGTGTAAGTGAGACATCTATGAAGAGCATGTAGATCGCTCAGAACTGTGCCCGGTGCGTGTTCTCATTCCACCCTCAGTCCTGTGAGGCTGTCGTCTCCATTTTACAAAGGACACCCCAAGGCTCACAGACATGCAGGAAGTAAATCAAGGTGAAATGTGAATCTAGTTCCATCTGACTTCAAAGCCGTTGCTACTTCAGTTATTAGGGCCTCTCCTGGTCTCAGTAAGTGCTGATTCTAAAACCTGCCACCGGGTGTTCACAGGTAGCGACGGCATCTTCTGTGCGTCTGTGCTCAGTGAATCTCTGGAAGGTGTGGGGTGGGCCCTGCTACGCTCCGCAAGGCCCCTGCTGTGCAAGACAATGTCCCTTCTCTTCTGCTTGAAATGATGTTTAACTAGCAAAGTACAATGGTGAATACTTGGTGTGTTTCCTTGGGCCACATAATTTGAATAAGCTGGGCTCAAACCACAAGCCTTGATGTGGGTGCTGTGATGCTGTTTGAATGAGAAGAGGATGCCGCCCGAGGCCCTAGACCTGGAACCGGGGCTGCGGTGGGCCTAACCTGTCCCCACATCTGCCGGCGAAGCTGCAGTCTTGGGACAGCCACCCTCTCCTGTGTGCCTTTCTTCTCTGTAAAATGAGTAGCCGGGATTGCATATTCTCCTGGTACACTCTGACTTTAAAATTCAGTGTGCCTATAAATATGACTAAGTGATTTCACAACTATATTTAAAACTGCATGAACAGACTCACGGGTAGAAAAACAGCAGTGATTTGACTGAGCCACGCCAGCTTTCGGTTTTCCAGGAAGCATGATAATTTGTAGAGTTTTCAGAATGACATTGATAAGAGATTGACAAAGTTATGTGTCTGTCATTGACCAGTTACTTCCCGTTTAGCATGCATTCCTGCAAAATACATGTGAGGGGAAGCATCTTGTGGCGGACACTGTCAATAATGTTTAGACGATGATTGGTGTCTCTGAGCCTCGATTCCACGAGACTTCATCCTCATTGTCTCTCGAGTTACGGGGGAAAATGTGTAATGAAATGGCGAGTTTTATGCAAACGGGGGAAATGTATAATAAAATGGCGAGTTTTATGCAAATATCAATGTTAGGATGGAGGCCTGTTCTACTTCTATAATTTTAACGTCTTCGAAGACACAGACACCTTCTTCCCGTGGCTTGCTCAGAGGCTTCCCCAACCAGGGCCACCTGGTTAGGAACATTTGGTCAGTGGCCACTGTTGGAATGTTTCTTTCTAAACACCCTGCTTAACATCACATGGGAATACAATTTACCCTTTTATCCTTTATTTGTAAAAATTTATTGTGCTTTCCTGGCATTAGATAAATATTGTTTATGTTATAAAAGGTAGGGTGTATACAAAAAGAAAATATTCAGTTATTCCATATTCCTCCACTCTGAAATAACCACTATTGACAGTGTGCTGGATTTACTTTCAGGACACACACAAGCAGAGACATCCTTCCATGAATACAGACCCATGCATGCGTGGACACAGACACAGGCACATATGAATGGAGGCACAGACATACATGAACAGACACACACTGTGCATAGACACTGGCCCATGCACACACGAGTGCAGGCAGTAACAGGTGTGCATACATGTACACATATGCATAGGCAGTCACATGTGCAGATATGTGCACACATTTACAGTCACACACAAGTACATATGTGTACACACATGTGCAGGCAGGCAGACACATGCATATGTACACACGTGGATATATGTACACACATGCTGTCACACACATGTACATACGTGTACACACATGCACAGTCACACACATACATACGTGTTCACAGATATGCAGGCAGTCACAGCCACGTGTACCTATAGTTTCAGAGAAGAAACTTTGCATGCCTACAGTTTTAACCAGCTTTTAAATATTCATTATAAATTGTAAATACAGTCCCTGATTTAACCATGGTTTGACACACAATTTTTTGACTTTAGGATGGTTCAAGCAAGATACAGGTTTGGTGAATGCCATAAGAGTGCCCCTCTCCTTCTGTTTTTCACTTTCAGGATAGTTCTCAATATTGCATGAGATATCTAACACTTTAGTGTAAAACAGGCCTTGTGCGAGGTGGCTTTTGCCCACTGTAAGCTGATGCGTGTGTTCTGTGCACGTTCACGCTGGGCAAGGCTGAGCCGTGATGTTATGTTGATTAGGTGTATTAAATGCATTTTTGACTTACGGCATTTTCAGCTCATGATGGGTTTATTAGGAAGTAACCCCATTATAAGCCAAGGAGCGCCTGTCCCTGAATGCAGGAACTTGGTGTTCTTAGACTACAGGAATAGCTAATTGCATCCCATGTACATGGGATAATTCTTCCAACCCAGTCTCCTCATCTTGACATTTAAGTAGCTTCCAGTTCATTACACACGTAACACATTTTAAAGTATCTTCTCCTTAAACTGCCTGGCTGTTTTCTCAGGAACTAGTTTGAAGGGCAGATTCTCAGAAACCTTGAGTCAGGAGGTGTGTGGAGGGATGAAAAGGACCTGAATTTTTTATGTGCTTCCCCATAGATTTCGATGCGGCAGTGTGTGAGGAGCTTGTGTGACCTATGGGCCTTAGATCGAGAGAGGCTGTCACGTGCCCGGTCATTTTGTGGGTGGGGGTCATTTCGTGGGTGAGGGGTCATTTCATGAGTGGGGGGTCATTTTGTGGTGGGTCATTTAGTGGGTGGGGGGTCATTTTGTGGTGGGTCGTTTTGTGGGTGGGGTCATTTTGTAGTGGGGTTATTTCGTGGGTGGGAGTCATTTTGTGGTGGGGTCATTTTTTGGTGGGTCGTTTCATGGGTGGGGGTCATTTTGTGGCGGGTCATTTCGTGGGTGAGGGGTCATTTTGTGGTGGGTCATTTCATGGGTGGGGGTCATTTTGTGGTGGGTCGTTTCGTGGGTAAGGGGTCATTTTGTGGTGGGTCGTTTCGTGGGTAAGGGATCATTTTGTGGTGGAGTCATTTCGTGGATGGGGGGTCATTTTGTGGTGGGTCATTTCGTGGGTAAGGGGTCATTTTGTGGTGGGTCATTTCATGGATGGGGGTCATTTTGTGGTGGGTCGTTTCGTGGGTGGGGGTCATTTTGTGGTGGGTCATTTCGTGGGTGGGGGTCATTTTGTGGTGGGTCATTTAGTGGGTGGGGGTCATTTTGTGGTGGGTCGTTTCGTGGGTGGGGGTCATTTTGTGGTGGGGTCATTCCATGATGGCCCTCGATGGGACAGGGCACAAGGGGAGCAGCTTCTTCCTGGGCATCGTCGTCGGCACCACCTCGAAGCACAACTGCATGAGTTGACTTTATCCCAGAAACTTTCTTTTCTCCAGAGGCCTCATTGAAGGGAACCCAGGCTCTCTGGATGGAGCATTTTTCATCAGCACTCACCTGGGAGGGGCACTGGGCTGTGTTGTCTCAGATGAAGCTGCATCTTCTCTCCATACAAGATCGTTTTACCCTCAGATGCAGAATGATCCAATACCTTCAGCTGTTTACCCTCAGATGCAAAATGATCCAATACCGTCAGCACTTGGGGAGTGTGCTGTCACTTCTGAAGTGAAGGCACAGACTATATTGATGTTAATAGCACTCAGCATAAAGATGACATACGCAGAGTATTTTGTCAAAAAGACACAACAGAGAATTTACACATGCACAAATAGAAATAGACTTGCTACTATGTAATTTTATCTAATAGAGCATTTTCTGGAGTCTTAAATGGACTGATTTTGGGATCCAGAGTAAAGTCACGTCTGGTCCACATCACAGTTTAGACTCACGGAAGCTGCTTCTTCTCATGCAGATCCTGCCATGCTCAGCACAGTGGCTGTATGAGGCTGGGGGGCTTCACCTCTGTCTCATGCCTGCTCAGTCACCTGCTGAGTCTCCTGCCTGGGCCCCTCAGGGCTTAGCTCTACTCCTCTCTAAGTGGAGAATTCGACTGGGAGTCTGCTACGGGTTTTTTCCTTTCAATTTCAACATGCCAAGGATTCATGAGAGCAAATGACCTTAAATGCACCATCTATAAGCCTATTAATTTTTGAATTTGCACACCAGAGGAGTGCCACCTGCCCACATTCTACCCACAATGGGATGCCCCACAAGGATGCAGAGGGAGAAACCAGGCTCAACACGCCTGCTGCCAGCACGCACCTGCCCACTGCACACTGACGTTGTTCTCCTGTGCCTGGTGTTGCAGCCCCAGAGTGCCTGTTGTGGGCACTGAACTCCCGTGTCATGAGGTGGGCCTGGGCCTGGCCGCCCTTCCTGGGTCTGCCTCTGACCAACCCTTCCCCCCATTCTCATGCATGTAGACCGTTCATACATAGCCCAGTGGGTTTTACCTCATTCAGCTGTTTCTTCCTCCTTTCTACAAACCCTGAGGACTTACTTTACATACAAAACCATGCCAAATGCCATGGGGTATTTAAAGCTCAGTAGCCTGTAATCCCTGACTCAAAGGCAGTAAAAAGGAAATAATTTTTGCAGGTAGTTTTAACACATGGTATCACAGCATACACTAGGAATGGGGAAAGTTTGCTGTAAGGTGTAGAAAAAGCAGTGGGGAGAGGAGGGAGTATCATCTTTGGAGGAGTTACTATATTCCAGGCATTGTGTAAGAGGAATCCTTTGATGGGGACTCATGGGCAGGGTCCCTGGAAGAGGTGGCATTTAGCTTTGGCCTTGAAAGATGGCGGGGGGATCATTAGCTTCTATAGGAACAAACCCCATAGATGTTGCATTGGCCTAGTAGGGGGGCAGTTTGTTTTTTCTGGTTGGCCTGGTCATCAGAATAACTCATCTGGGTAACACAGGGAGGGGTTTTCTAGGGGCTCGGTTACACACACTGGACTTGTTTTTAACATATAAGAGAGGCTGGGAGCATTTCTGAAAAATGGCCTATAGAAACACAGGGCGATGACAACCTGTAAGGAGGATAGAACTGGCTGCAATCCATACCTGTAATATTCAAACTCATTATTAATCTTCCCCCAAATGTCTATATAGAGAACCAGGCGATATCCAGGTTAAGCAAATATTCAAGAGAAATGTAAATGTGACCTTCCTTAATTAACAAATTTGCTAACATTTCTCATCACTGCGGAGTTGCTGTAGGATGTTCAGCTGCCCCTTGAATTTACGTGTGTAGAGTAACAAACAAGGAATCATATGTAATGTGTTTTGCCGTTTGCAGTTTCGCAATGGAAAAGAGGTGCTGTACGTTTTGCTTTGTAATTTTGGGTTATTTAAAAGAAATCAAAATAGAAGCGTGGATGTCGTGGAGTCGCATCCATCAGATGTGGAACCTTCTCTCTCCTGGTGACCGGCCAGTCTATTTGGGCAAATTATTTAACGCTATCAGACCTCAGCCTTCTAATCTGTAAAATGCCTTCTTCACAAGACGGTTATAAAGTCTGGGGGAACATAGAATGAAGTGCTTCCTACACAGGCAGTACAAGGGATGAGTTCATACCCTTGGAAGGGAAGGAGCTTGTGCAAGCTTGATCTCCACAGAGAAGGAACCAGAAGGACCAGGTGTGTCCCAGTCAGCTCCGTCATCCCAGTTAGCTCGCAGTCTCTGAGGCCAGGGGTTTTAAAACCTGGGAAGTGAAATGTGTGCATGCAGCTGAAGAAGAGACAGACGCGTGAGTGATGAAGACTGACACAGAAACACACCAAGCAGAGGCCCAATAACTGCGAGGAATTCCGTGGATGTGTACCGTGTTTGGAGACGGGATAATTCCTGGATTTAATTGCAAAGGGCCCAGTCTTTCTGCCTGACATATTGGGTGCTAGCAGAATGTTGCCATAACAACCAAGCAAGTAACTGTGGCAGGTTAGCAAGCAGCCAAAAATCATTATAATATTTAAGAACCAAAACTTTAATATTTTATTTTCATTACCGTCACTGGTTTTCCTTCCTAGCAGAATGGATTCCTGTGCTATTTATGGGAACCTTTTCTGCAGTGCTTTTAGAGCAAGTACTGTTGAGTTTATATTTTCCAAAAGATTAAAAATGATCCCTTTGATGAATTTCACTTTTATTTGGGTCTTTTTGTGTAAAGAAATCTGTGGTTAGCAGTACAACAAATGTGTTACACCGGCTTCCTTTTCCTGGTCAGATTCAGCCTTCCATTGCTGGGTGCTGTTCATCATCATGAGTGCTGAAATGGGAGCCTCTGAGCCTGTGTGCGGCACCCGGCGTTTCTGCGAAGCTTCCTATAGATTTTTCCTCTCCTGGTTTGAGTACAGGCATGAATGCACGCACACATGTACACACACGCACGCACACACACAGACACACGCATGCGCACACACATGTATGCACATGCACACACACGCACACACGTACACACACACACGGACACACACACGCACACACACGATCCATGCATAAAAGTCATTCGCAGTCATGTCTGTGCTCAAACCCACCATTAAAACATTTTTGTGTCCCTGTTTCAGTGTCTGTATTAAATGGCTTGGACTTTACTCTTGGCTCCAGGCATCTTAGATTTGTGGTCACCAGTTACACTTCGGCTTTGTAGACGTCTATCATTGTCAACATAAGTTTTTACATAAGTGCTGTCATTAAAGTAGTCTAGCTTACTGTATATCAGAATATATGATATTTCTGCAAATATTTATATTTTCTATGGCGTTCATTATTAGTATAGAAATTAAATAAAACATGCCCAGTAATTTATCATCCCTCTCTTGGGTTGTGTACCTAGGAATGATCAGATAACAATTGGCTGCTTAATTTAAATAAAACAATGCACTATTCTCAGCAGGAATTAACATTATTTGGAAGGTTTGATTCATGGTTTTTGCATTGTATTAGTGTTATGCTGTTGCACTGGACAAGACCTTAAAAAAACTCTTGGAGACTGATACTTAATTACTCTCAATCAAATTGTAAGGAAAAACCATAACTTATCTAAAACATTTTTTATTATCAGCTGTTTTCATTAATGCTTTGTGTTTGTTTTATAAAAAGCACTAGAACAAAATAATAACAGCCTTCATAGACAGTGGCACACAAAAATAGTTTTTCCTCATGAAGCAATAATCGCATATAGCAAATTGAATATACTTCCACAGCAAGGAATGTTGAGCCCACATGGTCAGAAAACAGTTCCATGTTACGACGCACATTTAAGATGTTTATAAGGATCAACTTTCTTAAAAATTTTACCAAGAGTGAAATCTGCGGAATAGACGTTTTGTAAGGATGGATGCTAACAGTGTGTGTTTTGAGACCACTTTTTCTCAATTGTCCAATTGTGTGATTATGTGATGACATTCTCTAAACATAAAGCGCTTTTGCTGGTGGTTTCGGCCTGATGAGCTCTATTTTCTTGAAACAGAAGATGAGTGCATTAAGAACTGTAGCTTCAACTTATCAAACTAGCAAATTGATTTTCTGTTTTCCATTTCAAATCAGAGTCACAGTGATTTGGAGTCATCCGTCCACTGTAAGTCTCTTCTTCCTGCTCTAAATATTAATATAATAAGATATCTAGGTTCCTCATCTATGAATGTGTTAGGACTTCATCTGGTTTACTGTTTGGATCAGATAAAATATTTTTCTACTTAAAGTCTGTAGTTATTACTTATAAGAGATTTTACATGTGGACTATTTATTTAATGGCCCTACTAATATTTTCCATCAAATATCTAAAGCCAAGGACGCTTGTCTTCTCACTGCTGGACATCCGGATAGGACGCTGGAAACAGCCGTTGGATAGGCCGTTGGTCACCGTCTTCCAGCTGCTCCACAAAGCAGGTTCCAGAGCTGCATCCCCTGCCATAATAGCCGGGGAATCGGCAGCCAGCACCGTTGCCATGCTGAGCGTTCACGGCTCATTCCACTGAGGAGGCCTCGCCAGCAGAGAGGGGCACCTGAGTCAGGCTCATCTGGCCTTGAATCCTGATTCTTACTTCAAGGATTTGGGCACGATATTTAATCTCTATGGATCTCTACTTCTCAATCTTCAGATGTCAGGAATAATAATACCTGGCCAGCTACAGAAAAGAGTGGGTTGGATTGTGGTCACCTTGGTGTACCCTGGGGGGTGTTGAGATGCGAGAAGCGGCTCCTTATGGAGGCAGCTCAGGGAGTTGAGAGCAGAGAGGGCTTGGTAGCTCCCAGGTAGCAATATTTCACGACTGAGTAAGCATTCAGTTGTATGACTTCCTCAGGCAATTCAGTGTAACACTGGAGGGCTTTTAGAGAAAAATGTAATTCTTGTTTTAGGAAAAAAAATACCCGTTTGTTCCTGGTTATAACTTTTGATCAAACGACCTCAGTTGAGTGTGTTGTGTGGAATGGTTTTACAAGGGCCTGGTCACGTGGGCCTCTCCACTCACGGCATCTGTGGCCCCTCTAACGCATCCCATAGTTTCACGTAACTGTTCCGTGCATGTGGCGGAGGGTGGAATTCCTCTAGCTCTGTGTGTCCTCTGTCCTGGTTTACCTCAGCCTTCTCCCATTTTTCCCATCTCTTTTTTCTAGTTTGCTTATTTACATGTCTTAATTTTGGAACTTTTTTCATGTTTTGGAACTGTGTTTCAAAGAGCCATTCTTTAGTCTCTTGTTTGCTGTAGAACTATTAAAGAAAATTTTATTTTTCCCCTAAGCCAGCAGGACTCCAACTAATGACTTCCAAAATGTGTGTAATGAAGCACAGCTCCGGTTGAAAGGTGCCAGGACACCGACACACCCGTGCCAAAATGTGAATTTATACAGGGATGCGTTAGCACTGTGCTGCTGTCAGCATCAGCTCTGGAGTCAGACTGAGCTGGATTTGAATTCTGACCCTGCCAGATCATCGCTCCAGAAGTTTCTTAATTTTGATCTCAGTTTCTTCAGTTGTAAAATGGGAATTCCAGCACTTACATCAGACCAGCTGCAATGAGTACATGCAACTGTGCCCCTGAATTTCTAATTGTACCTGGTAGGTAACTTAGTAAATAGCAATTCCCCCTTAATCCTCTACCTGCATTTTCTGGTGAATACATCCCAAATAGGGAGGTGAGAATTTCATAACGATAAATCACCTCGAAGAGGCAGAGACAGACCGTGTTTGTTAGTTTTCGTTAACCCCGAGAACTCACGGACCCACCAGAATAATCCACACCCGCAGTTTGAGGAACTACTGTGAGATACATATTTTTCTGCATGAAAATGAGTTGTAAAATTATTACTGCAGAGTTTTACCTTTCAAAGCTGTGAAACCTTTCAGTGTGAGAATACTTTTTACCCTAGGACACACAGTTCCCGTGAGATATGCATCCGTTACTACACGTTGAAGTTAGCTGCCTGTATTAACATAGGTTATTAAGAAACAGGAGTTTTAGCACAGGTAAATTTAATTACATACGTTGAAGTTAGCCATCTGTATTAACAGGTTATTAAGAAACAGGAGTTTTAACACCGGAAAATTTGAATTACATACAGTTCATGTTAATATAAACATTCAAATACTGCACGTATTTTCCATTTTACGAAGTCATTATTCACATTAGGGTTATGCACACAAGGGCTAAGTCTTTAATTGATGATTCTTTCCTTGTATGGATATAAATGGCATTGCCTAAGAATTCAGCTGTTCGTTTATTGTCTCTCTAACTTACTGGCTGTGCAATGTCTTGATTTCTTATGTCTATCTATGAAAGAAGATTAGAAACCTCTATTCTAAACACCGACAAAGTCTTTCTGGAGAATGTAAGCAGGGACCAGGCAAACAAGAAAACCTCCGGTGTAATTTTCTCTGAATTAGATTTGTTTGCGAACAGCTTGTGGCCTTTCATCTTTGAGAATTGTGACTATGTTCATTGATACTAACACCAGAGGTTAAAATGTGTTACCAAGAGAACAAAAGGGAGATAATCTTTAATTCAATGTAGCAAAACAAAGTACTTGTTGAAGCTTTGATGTTTAAGGCTGGAGAAATAAAAAAAAAAGATGTTGAGTTTCTGGCTCTTATTTTCCCGTTCTTAAATCCTTCATTTTACATTAGGACCCAGAGACATCAAGCTGCATAAACAAGAAAACTTGTTTTGCTTTATTTGTGGCTCTACATGAACCTAAGATTATGGGAAAACATTCTAACAATAGTCTGCTTCTGGTGAACTTAATAGTTTTGAGAAGAAAAGATATTACCCTGCTCTGCCACATTCCCCGAGTGAGGATCACGTGGGGTTGCATGCGAGTGTATTCCCACAGGGGTTGTGGCTGGATTGACTAGCAGCGGGTCTGGGGGCACAGCCAGATTGACTAGTGGCAGGTCTGGGGGTGTGGCCGGATTGACTAGCGGCGGGTCTGGGGGTGTGGCCGGATTGACTAGCAGTGCGTCTTGATTTCAGCATTTTGCCAAAGACCTTCTTTTGGAGATGTTGCTTTACAAATAATCACTCACTTGGCACTGAGAGAATAAGCCCGAATTTCTGTAGGAACCCAGCACCTGCCACGGCTCCGATGGGTGACCTGACTGCTGCAGGCCATGCTCTGCTGTGAGATGCGGTGTGATATGGGTTCAAAGTTTTGCATCGTCCAGTTCCATCATCAATAGAATTCTGAGAGTGGCTTCTAATACCTGCCCATGCACCCATTCTCAGGTCAGCCTCGAGGGGCCATGCAACAACCTAGCTGGCTAATGTGGTTCAGCAATGGGGAGCACTGTGTTGGCAAAGAGGAGATCAACTTGGAGGGAGCAGGGGGAAGCCTGGGTCATCAGGGCTGGTTAAAATCCAAGTTTATAGCCATCTACCAAGTAGGTTGTTTAACCTGTTGTCATGTATGTGATTGGTAAGTTAGAGTTGTGGTTGTCACCTCTTAAGACAGATTGGCCTTATATTATATGGACAAGCTACAAAGATCAAGTGATCTTAAAAGTGATATTTGAGGCCCACCCCAGATTATTGGATTAGGAATCAGGAAACACCTTGTGGTGTGACTTCATGTGAGTTCCCGGACACCTGTGCGTGTTCGTTGCCCTTGATGGCCACACCCACTTGTGCCTACCTCAAAAGACCTCATCAAAACTGGTGTTAGAAGCTTGAGGTGGAATGCAATTCAGCAAACCTTTATTTAGCATCTCAGGGCTGTACCTTGGGCTAGATGTTGGCCATAGCAGCGTCTGCTTCAGAGAAGACATAAACGGAAGTCTCCAGGGCTCCCCCCATGTGTCCATTTGTCCATGGATAAACCTCAGGCTCACCCATCTCTCTGTGTCCAGTGGGAGTCCTAAAGCCAGCAGTGCTGCTCTCTCCTCTGGGGCTCCGTGACAGCTGTCTTTGGGCCCTGGATCCTCTTGGCTTCAGTTATAGGGAGAGGCTCCATCACCAGCTGGGCCTCATCCCCTGCCCACTCACCCCTCGGGGTCCCAGCATACTCCATCCCTGAGGGCCTCCTGGGACCCCTGCATCCCCTGGGCATGGACTCTCCCTGCCTTCTCCTTGGAGGCACGAGGGGTGGCATATTCCTTAGGAACACAGCTCTGGAGCTGCACTCCTGAGCCCTAAGGCTTGGGCTCCTCTCTGAGCTCTGTGCCTCAGTTTCTTCCTCCATGAGACAGAGACCCCAGGAGCTCCAGCCTCGGGCTGCAAGAGGATTGAACAAGCAGGGCACGTGGTGTGTGGCGATTGTGGGCTGTTCAGTCCCCATTGCCTCCCCTCCATTAGGCTGTGAGCTTCCCGGAGGCAGGGGTGTGTTCATGGCTTTTGTTCTGGTTTGCTCCCTCCTGTGTCCCCACCACTTCACAAATGCCTGGTGAATGCTTGTGGGTAGATATGCTGTGGTCAGCCTCCTTGGACCAAGGCCCCCTCTTTCCTGTGGGAAGGCTGAGGGGGGTGAGGCAGGTGAGGGAATTCCACGTCTGTGCAGGCGCAGTGGTGACCACAGGAACCACAAGGACAGACAGAGACACGCCTCTTGGGAAGGCAGCCAGGCAGTGGGACCGACCATATGGGGCAGCGCAGAGAGTCGGGGGCGGTCGCGATGCAAATCGCATTCTATGTGGCCCTGGGGGCATGGATCGGGGGTATTCACAGCTGGTGGTTTTGAAGTATGAGTGGGCTGTAGAGGGCCAGAAAAATGGTAGCTGGGACGTCCTGATAGCAAGCAAGTGGTCGCCGGGATGGCTCGGTGAACTGGAAGCGGAATCTCAGGACCTGAGTCTGGGGCTTCAAGTTCCTCCACAGGGTCAGACGCGAACTGTTCCCAGGGTCAGATGTGAACCACGGAGTGGGTGCTTGGAAAAGCCTCAGGGCGTGCATGGCTGCATCCGTTTCCTGTGGCCACCGTCATGAAGACCACAGACTGGGTGGCTGAAGGTAACAGAAATGTACTGTCTCACAGTTCTGGAGGCCAGAAGCCCGAAACCAAGGTGGTGAATGCTTGTGGATAGATACACTCCCAAGGCGGGCTCCCTCTGGAGGCCCTGAGGGCCTTGGTCCCTCCGCTGTGTCCTTGCTGTGTCCTTGGTGTTCCAGGCCTGTGGAAGCGCGTCACCGACCCCTGCCCCTGCTTCACACGGCCACCATTCTCTGTGGGTCTCTGTGTCCTGAGCGTCTCTTCTTAAAAGGATGCCTGTCATCAGATTTAGGGCCTGCTCTAAATCCAGGATGAGCTCACCTCAAGGTCCTTAGTTAATCACATCTGTAAAGACCTCATTCCCGAGTAAGATCACATTCTGAAGATCCCAGTGGCCCTACATTTTGGGGGATGATGTTCATCCTGTCACTCCTGGTGATGGTGGTGTCCTCACTGAATGACTGCCCCACGTTTCAGGGCATGCTGTGGGCTGCCTTTTCCTCAGAGAGGGGCCTGCGGGTTCCACATCCTGGCCTCCCTGTGGGCCTGGGAGGAGGCAGGAGGCCACAGCCAGGGCAGCCTGGGGTGCTGATGAGGAAGAGGAGGTGGGCTCTGCCCCCTCACAGTCAAGGGATCTTAGGGAAGGGAGACTTACTTGCATTCTGAGTGTGTCTCCCAGCCTTCAATGTGTTGATATTTTGATGTCGTATAATAAACACAGGCATTGGTGAACCGTGGATACTTCTCTATGTTGGGCAACCATGGCAGTTCCCCCACATGGGCAGAGGAATGAATTCCCTGATGCACCCTACACCTTTCCAGCATGAAGAACCCATCCACCAGGTCTGTTTTCCAGGAAGATTCTCATCTGATTTGGTAGACCTGGCGCTGTCCTTTGCCAGCCAGCCTTGTTCACGGTGAGCCATTCTGTGGAATCGCCGCCCATCCCTTGTGAACTCTTTGGGTCGCTGGAATAGTTGCGGGGAAATCTTAGAAGATTTTATGATGAAAATATGCCCGAACACCTGCCTTACTCTCTCCAATGTAGGCCCAACTGTGGTTTCTACCATCAGCTTTCTTTGTAGGCCTGGGCCGTGTGGAAGCTGAAATGTGTGTAGAAATGAGTCCCAGCTCATCGGCTCATCCACGTGTTCGTTGAGGGAAAACCACGCTGCCAGTTAGAATTTACAATTATAACTCTGCGGCCCATGAGTTGTGGAAGGATCCTGTGACCCCTTCTCATTTGCATCCCCCCCACAGCCATGTATTTTGTTTGGGGTAAGACGTGTGTGGACTCGGGTGGAGCAGAGCTGGAGTCTCGCTACTCCCAAGAGCAGCAGCAGCAGAAACGCCCCAAACTGTCGCTGTCACAGAGAGCGAGCGTCCCTGTGGTGTTTTCCAGGGAGCAGGGGCCCAGGTGAGTGGCAGATTGTGCTACAGATTCAGCGAGCTCCCCACTGCTTCCCTTCCCTCTCCCTCCCCGGTGAGGACTTTCTCGGAGGTTGCACTGAGCCATTTCCTTGGAGGGCTTTCCTCCTCCTCTGTAACTTTTCAGACACCAGGGAGCATGAGACGTCGCTGGGAGGAGCTGCTCTGTGTGGACGGGGCCCCTCCGAGCACCCTGCCCACTCACTCTTATAAAGACCCATGTCGTCAGCACTGTGACGCTCCCTAGGAAGTTGCCCATTTATGGCTACTAGAGCAAATGATATCATCACAATAGGTGGCTCCTGTCTAAATAGGGATCATTTGTGAAATGAGATTATAGACATTTATCTGAAAAAAAAACAGGAGATAGAGGCACCTGCTTTCTGTAATTGATATCCTGGGGGAGAGCCATGCACGGTAATTAAAGTGTCCATCTCCATGGCTAACTCTGTTACGAGGAAGGAGCTCACCTCTCCTGCTCTGCACCAAGCAGCCCCCACATCCACATGGAGTCGACTCCAGATCCATGTTTTCTATTATGCTTGACTATATGGGCCATGCATCGCAGTCCTGTGCCTGCCACGCTGCTGCAGTGCCTGGTTTGCAGAGCTCCGTGGCAGCCTGGCCCGGGCTGTGGCTGACTGGAGCCTCGGAGGCACACTTGGTCGTCTTGGCCTGCTTCTCTCGCAAGGATGTGGAAGCTTCCCTGAGTGTAGGTCTCCCCGTCCGCCCAGACGCCTCCTGCACTCAGCGTTTGGATGCTGCAGACGGAGCGGCAGGAGGCTCTGCTCGGTAAGTCAAGGATGACTCATTTCTGACTTTCTGTACCTGGAACGTCCACTTCCCCTGGTGCGGTAGCATCAGGTAGACAGTGGCCAGCTGGTAGCACTCAACTAATTAATCACAATAGCCACTTTCCCTCGATACTTTGCAGCATGTTTTTCCCTTGCCCTCCCTCCCTCATGGCCATAGGTCATGCCTTTCTTATAAGTAAAGCACTCATCTCTTGATAGTCATTGTGATAGCAGCTGGGGGTGGTGGGGGGGAGACTAGTATGACTGTAATCCAGGGAGCATCTTAATGGCCACGAGGCTTTGGGGGAAAAGCTCTTGCACAGCTATCCAGAACTACGGTGCTGTAATTCTAAGGAGACAAGTTCAGTCTTCAGCTAACCATTTTTCCAATAATCACCGAATACCGGAGCAATTTGTAATGCAGGAGCTGTTCCAGCTTATTCTCCATTTGCTATAGCAAAGATGCAGCAGCCGGGCTGCTGGTTTCAGTACTCCTTTGGGAATGAGTAAATCCAGGGACCTGCAGCTATTAAGACCTGTGTTTTTCTATGCAAGCAATGGAGTGAGAAGCCTGTGGAAACGGCTTCCTTTGTAATGCTGAGTGCAGTGAAAGATTGGGTGCCTCTTATCAGCTGCATTAAATAGGATAAAAAGAAAAGAGGGAAGATGTTTGACTGATACGCTGCAAAGTGCTGCCATATATTTGTTATTAAGACCAACAACCTCTTCAAAAGCAGAGATTCCAAGATTTAGCTGACCAAGTGGACTGTCGTCTGTTCTGTCTGAAGAGACAGTGTTTTAAGTGTGATGGGAATTGCTGAGATTTTAGAGGAAGCATGCTTCCGAGTGCACACATTTTGATGAGGGTCTCTGCGATCCCTGAGGTCTCGGGGTTGTACCATCCAGAAAGGGCCTTAGCAGTGGGGAACTTTGTAACAAGTGACGGGCACCTGTGCAATCCACAAGACGATGGTCCACTGTGTTTTGGGAGGGTTTTTCTTTTCGTGCTTCTTGCCTTAGTATGCTGGCTTTTTTTTTTTTTTTTTTTTTTGCTTTTGCTTTTGCTTTACCTCGTGCAAAAATATGCACCTCTTTAAATGGTATTGTCTAGCCTCTTTCTGATGAAATAGAATGTCGGTAAAAGGATGTATTAGCTTAGGCATCTAGGTAATTGCTAGCTTTAAAAGTTCCTGTTATCAATGACCAGAATATCTTACATTAAAATGTTATACTCTGTACAGGACTGAGCATGGCCAATAGGAAGCTGTTATTGGTTTGTGCATATTTAGGTGGGTATCGACTATTTCATTCATAATTTTGTTCCCAGAGCTCGGTGCCTCTCCACACGGAGGTTTAGTGTTAAAATGGTGTCTGTTGTGGCCTTTAATTTGCTCGTGAAACAGAGCAAGTCGGTGGGACTCTCTCCAGCTTGGTGAATCACATTTGCTGTTTAGCAACAAGTGCTGGCCTCCGCAGCCAGGGTCGTCTGCCATGCATGCCATTCATACATTTATACGCAGGATGACATGGTTCTCCAGAAAAGCAGTTAGGAGATGCCAGCCTTTAATGGGGTTTGCAGCCCAGGACAGAGAGTTTCACTGGGAACAACTGCAGCTATGGGAAAGCTTTAGGTCATGGGGACAATCCAATGGCTCGTGGGGCGGTGTGGGACTATTTTACTAAGTTTAATTCTTGCTCCCAATTTGCAACAATTACTCAACAGTAAGTACCTGCAAGTAATGAATATTGCTTTTTTAAGCCAAGTCAACTTATTTATGGTTAAAACAAAACTGGATAACCAGAAAATAAGTCGTGTGTATATACAGTGTTCAAATTGGAAAAATACAGCTGCAAGAGGTACACACAATTCCTCACATATGTCAGGCAACCCGTTTTATACAACCAAACCAGGGTGCTGTTTGGGGATGTTGTATATTTGATGGATATATAACAAATGTGATTTCACCAGCATTAATAACTTCAAACCAAATGCATTAATAACTTCAAACCAGCATTAATAACATCCACTCAAATGTTAACTGGAATGAATAACTTCAAACCAGCATTAATGACATCCACTCAAATGTTATTTAACTGTAATGAATAACTTCAAACCAGCATTAATAACATCCACTCAAATGTTAACTGGAATGAATAACTTCAAACCAGCATTAATGACATCCACTCAAATGTTATTTAACTGGCATTGATAACTTCAAAACCACCTGCAGTTGTTGTTTTCTAAGGCAATATCTGTTTTATTTAAACACTATTTAATTTGATGGCTTTCTTTTTTCTTCAACAAGGAGGTCTTTAGTAAATTTGACATTCTCTAAAATATTCGCTGTCAGCGCGGGCTGAATGTGACCTCTCCACGTAGTCAACACATAAAAATTAAGCTCTGCCAATTATATATAACATTTTAAGCGAGTATTTCCTCTCTCCTTTTATCCTGCTGCATGCGGCAGAGGGACAAATGCTTATTAGGAAGACAAGCATGGTCCGTTTCACCCCCCTCCACCCTGACATGCACACACCCGGCCCCTGCACACACCTAATGTGGAGAATCTGTTTAAGGAACAGTGAAGGGTGGGTGCATGGAAGAGCGTTGCGGTATCATGAGAGGTGTAGAAAGGTGGTTTGAAAGGCGTGCTGTGCATTCACAGTTTGTTGCTGTGTGAGTCTGGAGATACAGCCAGACACCTCCACACAGCGGCTGATTCCCACCCACCAAACAGCGTGCCCAGGGGATTTCTGAGAAAATACGTCTCCACGCACCAGGGTGCCTGCCTTTATTCACTCTCTCAGTTTAAAATACAGAGTTATTCACCCCTGAGCTTCTGTGCACACAACCCAGTGTTCGCTGAAGCTGTGTCTAAACCTCTGACTCAGTAAGGTCTTTTCAAAGATACAGCCATTGCCAGGAATTTGATTATTAGGTCATGATTTTATTCAAGATTATTTCAAGATAACAACTGGCAGTAAAATTCGCATTTTTCATATGACTAGCATCAGGAAAAAAGTCATCACATTTTCATTTAGAGAACAGTTATTGTGAAATTACTTTCCTGACCACACATCTTTGTTAAAACAGCACTGTATTCAGTAGAGACTGAAAGCACATATTCATGCTGGAGTCGACAGTTTCTGTCTCTTATCACACAACACGGAGCGTTTTGCTTGTAACTCTGTGGTTGGGGAGTACAACATCGTCTAAACCAGTGACCTCTGTAAAATGAGCTCTGTGCCTTAAGAATGACATTGTTAATTATGAAATGTTTAAAAGATGCCCGTGTGCTTCCTTTCTTATGGGATCATCAGAGACTTTTATGCTCGTCTTCCTTCCAATTCGATACTCTCCTGAGATTCATCTGTGCTGAACGTCTGCACTTCTGGTTATCCCGTTTAAGTACATCGTTTGCTCCTTGTGGGGGCAGTTCAGAGACAGAATCCTGACTGTCAAAGCCCCCGAATAGTTCTGTAGGATGGTCTGTCTGTAGGGATGGCCTGGGTCCCAGGAATTCCGGGAAATCTTTCCTAGCTATTTGCTTTCGAGTTGCTATTCTCCTGCGTGGTCTGTGGGGAAAATGCTCTGGGCCTGACTTGAGTGTCAGGAGCCCTCAGAGGAGACACTGCCGAGCTGGACCCTGTCCAGCCTGAGCGTGGCCACGTCGTGGTGGTGTCCAGTCCAGGCTGTGCAGTTGCTGGGGCTAGGTCCGCTCACTGGCTTGTGGGGCAGGTCTGAGCGAGGACAGTTCCCCACGACGGTCAGGTCTGAGCGAGGACAGCTCCCCACCACGGTCAGGTCTGAGCGAGGACAGCTCCCCACCACGGTCAGGTCTGAGTGAGGACAGTTCCCCACCACGGTCAGGTCTGAGCGAGGACAGTTCCCCACGACGGTCAGGTCTGAGTGAGGACAGTTCCCCACCACGGTCAGGTCTGAGTGAGGGCAGCTCCCCACCATGGGCAGGTCTGAGTGAGGGCATGAGGACAGCGCCCCACCACGGTCAGGTCTGAGTGAGGACAGTTCGCCACCATGGGCAGGTCTGAGTGAGGACGGTTCCCCACCACGGTCAGGTCTGAGTGAGGACAGTTCCCCACCACGGTCAGGTCTGAGCGAGGACAGTTCCCCACCACGGTCAGGTCTGAGTGAGGGCAGCTCCCCACCACGGTCAGGTCTGAGTGAGGACAGCGCCACACCACGGTCAGGTCTGAGTGAGGACAGTTCCCCACCACGGTCAGGTCTGAGCGAGGACAGTTCCCCACAACGGTCAGGTCTGAGTGAGGGCAGCTCCCCACCACGGTCAGGTCTGAGCGAGGACAGCTCCCCACCAAGGTCAGGTATGAGAGAGGACAGTTCCCCACCACGGTCAGGTCTGAGCGAGGGCAGCTCCCCACCACGGTCAGGTCTGAGTGAGGACAGTTCCCCACCATGGTCAAGTCTGAGTGAGGAGGGCAGCTCCCCCACCACTGACCTGTCTTTGTCCTTGGCCTCCACACGCGGCACCTCCGTCCCTGCTGTCTGGATGGCAAAGCTGTGCTTGTAGGGCAGGTCTTCGTGGTGAAAAGGACCCTGATGGGACCTGGGAGAGCTGCGGCCCAGCATAGTCTCAGTCCCAATTTCTTCTTAAGTCACCGTCAGAGCCCACGATACCCATTGCCTCGGACCTCAGGGGCTTCCTGGTTGCAGCAGGTGGCCCAGTGGCTTCTGCCGCATCCCCAGCCCAAGCTGCCTGGGGCCCCCCCGATGCCCGACTCTGACTGGTGGTGTCTGGTTTGCTGCAGAGAGGGGTTGGTCTCCTTCCCTCCTTCAGGTTCCGTCTGATCCCAGGTGGGTGGGTGGCTCTGACCCAGACTCTCCCCGCAGCCCCCTCTGTGATCTTCCCATCCTTCTGTGACCAGGGCTGTGGCCACGTTGTCCATGTGCCCTGTACCTCGTGCTGCTGGCCTGGATCCAAGTCCTATCTGACCCCCAGTTCCTGGGCTTCCTCCCTGTTCTTCAAGGAGAGACTGAGAAGGCTGAAGGGTGTGCTCTGGTGAGGAGGTTCTACCCTCCTAGCGCTTTTGCTTTGGGTTTTCTGACCTGTTGGTGTTCCCGCTGTGGTGCCCACCCAGCAGGGGCCCTGCCTGTAGGAGCATCACCTGGTGCCTGGGAAGCTGCAGGCTCCTGAGTAGACTTGGGAGGTCAGAGGCTTCCTGGGAGCGGGCCACGCTGAGGAAGCCCGTGTGGGAAGCGTGTCTCAGCCGTGCCGTCCTCCACATGGGGCCATGCCCAGCTCACGCACGCCTGTGCAACCATTTCCACACCCATTTTTCAGATGGGAAAACTGAGACTCAGGTGGTTGAGTGATGTGTGTGTGTGTGTGTGTGTGACTTAATATTTTTAGCACAGTTTTAGGTACCCAGCAAAATTAAGTGGAAAGTGCAGACAGTTCCCATATGGCCCCTGCCCCACCCACGCCCTCCCTCATGACCCAGTCCCCTCCAGAGTGGTGCATTTAGTGCAGCTGATGGACCAACACGACACGTCATCCTCACCCGGAGTCCGTGGTTCACCTCGGCTCACTCTTGGCATTGTCACTGCATAGGTTTGGGCAGGTGTTTGATGACGACACACCCCCCCATTACAGCAGCCCACAGAGGAGTTTCTCTGTCCTAAAAATCCCCTCTGCTCCGCCCACTCCTCCCTCCCTCCTCATGAGCCCTTGGCAAACACAGGACCATTGACTATCTCTATAGTTTTGCCTTTTCCAGAACGTCATTTATTTGATGGGAACGACAGTGCACAGCCTTTTCAAATGGGCTTCGTTCACTTTGTAATGTGCATTTACGGTGCCTTCGTGTCTTTTCCTGGCTTAGCTGCTCATTTCTTTTTAGCACTGAGTGCTATTCCACTGTCTGAATGCTCATAGTTTATCTGTTCACTTATGAGGGGCATCTCAGTTGCTTCTGAGTTTGGGGAATGATGAATGAAGCTGCCATAAACATCTGTGTGCAGGCTTTCGTGTGGATGTAAGTTTCCAGCTCATCTGGGTAAGTATGAAGGCATGCGATTGCTGGATTATGTGACAAGCATGTGCTTAGTTTTGTAAGAAACCACCCAACTGTCTTCCAACGCAGCTGCGTTGTTCCCCCCCCCTCACAGTGGATGAGAGTTCCTGTTCCTCCACGTCCTCAGCGGTGCTTGAGGCTGTCTGTGCTGGGTTTTGGCCTTGCTCAGTGGTGTGCAGGGAGGTCTGAGGCTTCCCCGGTGGGGACTAAGGCTCTCCCGGTGGCTAGCAGTGGCTCTATCTCTGCATCCTGTGCTGTTATTTTGCTGCTACGTGAGGAGAAGGAGGGAAAGGATGGACGCACAGGAGCGGGGAGATGAGGGAACAAGGACGGAGGGAGGGAAGGGCTGCACAGCGGGGGCTCAGCGCATGTGGGTCCGGGATCTGCCTGGGGGCATGGGCCCCTCCCCAAGTGCTTTCCTGTGAGTGTTCCCAGGGAGACCTCGTGGGGGCTTTTTCTCCAGCCCGTCCTCTCCCTGAGCTTGTTTGTCAAGAAGATGCTTCAAGAGTGAGGATTTTTGCATAAAAAAGGGAATCTGTGAACTTGGGCAGCCCCAGGGGCTGGGGTCAGGGCAGGTTCTGGCCTGGCCTTTGACCTCTGTGGGACCCAGTCCTTGAAAGACTGACAGGAATGTGCCTAATGGAAATCCAGTCTGGGTAACAAGAACAAACATTAAAAATCCCCAGCCGAAGTTCGTGGGTAGCGCTGCCCTGCACTGGACACACATTTATTGCAGCTGACGCGGCAGCAGCATTCTTTGTGGCTGGAAGAGTGATACGGACTCTTGGCAAATATTTGTGGAGAATGGATTGGGCCCCAAATTGTGTTTGCTAAGACAGTCTTGTTTAAACTGAAAAGAAGGGGCTGGTGGGCAGGGAAGTGGGAGAGGCGGTGGGGGCCGCCGGCCGGGCCGGACAGAGCTGGGGCCCCTGGACAGGTCGCGAGGAGGCCAGGTCTCAGTGGAGGACAGGCCGGCTTCTCCCATGCCCTGGGTCCTCCACACGCTCCTGTCCTCTCAGCCCTTAAGGTCAATTGTAACATTTTTAGAATGCTACAAAAAGAAGGCTCAGCAACCCGGGACTTGCATTTTTGCTTTTTTGAGATAATGGTTTCTGGGGAGAACAGTGGGACCTGCACATCCGAGAGTCCGAGCCTTACTGTCCCTTCACCGTGGAAATTATCATGGCTCCCACCTCAGTTGTCTTGTCTTTTGCTTAAAAATAGCGTCATTAAAGTATAATATATACTCCTATAAGCACCATACTTAATATGATATTATAATGCTGTACCTACGATAACAGTTATTTGTGCTCACCAAATGCTGAGTGCTGGCCTGAGGGCTTGGAATTCAACATCATGTTTGGATTCCACAACAAGATGAGGTGGAGACACAATGCGTGTCTTGCGGAGGAGGATGCTGTGAGAGCCTGTGGCTGCCTCACGTCTGCGGAAGAGGCCAGAAGCCAAGCTAGAGAGGCCTCAGTTTCCCCTCCCTTCCTCCTTTTGCCAGGCTGAACTCCCTCCCCAAAGCTGCGTCAGAGGACAGAGGGAAGGGATTTTAGATCAGAGTACATTAAACACACATTTAGCTTTGGAAATGTTTTGTTCTTGGACTTAAAAGTATGTCTTTCTGGCGCTGTGCATATTCAAACATTGTTTTCTCCAAATCACTACGCTACTTCCTGAAAACCTCTACTTGAGGGAAACCTGAGAAGGTTTTGGGGCATCTTGTTCACCTCTTTGCTCTCTGCTCTTTGGCTTCAGCTGATTTGTAGACTCGGCGAGTCCTTTCTTGCCTCCTTTCCTGAGTTCTGTGTTGTCTTAAATGGGAGAAGGAGGTCTTTTTTCATGGTGTGGGTTCAGGTCAGCTGCGAGAAGCCACAGCAGGGACTTAGGCAGAGAAGAGGCCCCGTGTCCCGGGTGCCTGGTGAGCAGCGGCTGACATGGGCTCGCCCTGCCAGGGCCCAATAGATCTGGTGGTTCCTGAGGGAGGTGTGTGGATTTCACAAAGAGTTTTAGAAATGCTCTTGCTTCTGCCATTTATAACATCAACATACAACCCAAAAATGTGTCGTGAAAACACGTGAAAGTCAAATCCGTGTCCTTCGGCTTTGAAATATCTCACAGGTGAGGGGTGATTTCGGCACTGTCCAATGTCTACTCATGTTCCAAACAGAAAGACAGTTTGAAAGGTGCAGCTTTCACATACATACGCGTATGTGAAAAGTGTGAGTGTGTCTGTTCAGACACACATACAGACACAAACACTCACTCCCTCCTTACAGGAAAGACCATGGGGAAAGTTAGCCTTCAAAACTGTTTTCCCTCAGCTAGTATTTGGAATGAATGAATGATTGTGCACAGGAGGAAGGACGCGCTGGCTTTTCCGTGTAGAGAGGCCGTCCGCGTATTCTGAGCTGGGCTGTGGTTGTTCCGACTTGCCCCTCGCCCTCACTCTCCAGACCCCACAATTGCCGACAAGCACTGAGCACCGTTGGCTCCAGGATCAGGAGGCAGAGGGGAAGCCCCTCGAAGACTCAGCCTGTGTTCCGATGGCTGCTTTTCCAAATCAGAAGGGGCGTTTTAGCAAACAGTGTGCTGTGGATGAGATTCAGCGCCGGCACCTCACTGAGCAGAATGAGGGTCCTGTGTTTCGGGGGCGACCCGGGCCTCTCTCTCCTAGTCTCCTCCCTCTGGCTGCTCCTCCCACGGATTCGCAGCTGAGTTCAGCCCAGCTGCCGAGCGGAAGCTGGGGAGGAGAGGATGGTGAGTGGTGCTTTCCAGTTTTAGCTTTTGTGTGATGATAAAAACTGTACTTCTAGAGTAACCCAGCATTAAGCTAGACTCCACTTGTCACCTTTTTCTTGTGGGTGAGAGGAATAACCACCACTTTCCACAATGCCTGAAATAACCACTTCGGCCGCCTCCACGGTGCTTGACTTTCAAGGGTGGCTTCCTGGATGACACCCCTCCCTCCTCCAGCACCACCCTGGACGATGTGCAGTCTCTCTTGGGTAGGGGTGCGCTGGCCTAGGCTGGGGCAGCTGTCCTCAGCTACCAGTCAGCAGAACACTTGCTCCTGGGCGTCCCGGTACCAGACAGGATCCGGATTCCCCTTCTTATCATGTGCCTTTCACAAAACAGTGCTAGCCTGATTCTTTCCATTTTCTATTTTCTGTGTCTAATTTTTTTCATATCCATTTTCCACCTGGTTCATTCAGTGATCCCGATTTTTAAGCCTTATTTTTTTAAGGATTTGTGAATATTATACAACTTATTAGGATAACAGTGGAATACTGGCTCCAAGGATGTGTGCAATTTTGATTTATTTTCCTAATATGTGTGTGTATAGATAAATGTCAGTGAAGTGAATATGTGTGTGTGTCAATAAAAGAAATATACTTAATCACCCAGTTATTTAGTCAAACATTTAAAAAGTGACATGTCCTTCTGACCTGGCCCTGCAAGCTGCAGGAGGCTCCCTGGCCTGTGAGTTTAGGGAACTCGTTTCAGCCTGGTTGAGTGGGTGGTTTGGGTGCCGTGCTGGCTGTACGTGGTTTCTCGTCAGTGTGCTGGACATTGGCCGGCCAGCGCTGCCTGGGCCTTGAAGGCAGAAATGGCTGCAGACACCACTCGGATCAGGGAGTGGATGATCTTTGGCTCCGTCCTGCCATGAAGTCGTGCTTAGAGTTAGTCGTGCCACCAACCACCGTCAAGGCACACAGTGGAGGGGGTGCGGGTTTGATGCAGTTACAGAAAAGTTGGTGACATCGAGAGACATTCCCCCAGGGACTGTGGGGGGACCGGGAGCCTCCTGATTGATGGTGTTCAGATGCAGGGCACTCTCTCCAGTTTTCCACTTCCATCGGGGATGGTGGACATTGTAATAACATTTTGGAAAGAAAAAAGCTTCCTATTCATTAATTCTTCATCCATATAATTCATAAATCTTGGTTCTCACATGTGATCATCCAATGAAAATTTGATGAATTTGATTCGTAGAAATCTTTACTGGGTGTCCTCCAATGTAAGAATGTTCTTGGAGACTTGAAATGCAGAGTCCTCATTCGCGTTATCCTGGAGAATTCGACGCGTGTTTGATTTCACCGCAGCGTTTCTCCCCGCGGTAGTGCAGGCACCTGGCAGGGAGGTGCGGCCTGGCTTGTGGCTGTTCCCGAGAGCATTGGGTGTGTGTTCAGTGAAGGTGCTGGTGGGTTTGACCTTGCTATCCTTTCAAAACAGATCAAGCAAGTCTGTTCACCATCATGCTCTCCTGGAGAAGATGTGCTTCTTATTAAAAATACATCAGCTGCACACAGTGCTTACACTGGCGGGTTCTGTTTAGGGTGGAGAATGACACTTTCTGTTTAGCCAGCGTTTGTTAGGCACGTACCTGGGGTGGAAGAAGAGGCCGTTGTGGGGCTCCACTGCCGGGAAGGTTTCGGGGAGGCTGAGTGTGCCCGGGGACCCTGTGCCTCTGGGATTTCTCCCTGCTGGCTGAGACGGAATCCGCTGTTACTGTATTAATTTAATTAGGGAGTTCCTATGTAACACATTAGGATTTTTAGCTGTATCCGACTAATTATCACTCCCCATTTGTACCTCTCATTTGTACCTCTGATCTTATGTTGTCACAATCATTATAGCACCGTGCTTTACCCAAGAGAATAAAAGCCCACTGTTGAAGTCAGTCTCGTAGCTGTTATTTTGAGTTGAGGCACGATCTGGCTTCCAGGTCTGTCTTCCACCTTCCAAAATCATTTATTCAATAGAAATGACACCAGCAAATCATTTGAGATCATCTTTCTCTTCTTCTATTGGAACATATCAATTTATATATTCTTCCAAAATCAGCTCTAAAGACTAAAATTGTGAAAAAACTGGGTATAAAACAAATAGCCAAATCATTTGTTTTACTAAATTACAGGGAGCTATAAAGTTTTGTAGTTAATACGTTAAGAAATAGTCACTCTGAAATTTTTTTTAATGATCATGGGGTTCTATGATAGAACTATTTTTGTATTAGCCTTGGAAATACAGACATGGATATGTAACTCAGAAAAAATATACTTGCTCCTGAGCTCAGAATTTAAAAGAACAAAACGGTTGATTCAGGATAAATAGCATGCGTTCTCTTACTTTTCCAAAGATGGTTTTTGTTTTCTCAGCACTGTGTCATAGTTCCTGGAATGAAATGGTGGAACGTGGCACAGACATGTGGAAGGGGATGCACAGCCCTGCACAGAGGAGCTGTGTGCATTTTGTAGATGGCCTGGAACTTGAATTTGGCCAGTGGTTTCCAGAAACATTTCCCATGCATGGCTCCCATGCAGGAAGTTAGTAATCCTGAGAACTGCCGTTCCTTCCCAAACCGTTTATCTTTTCACACGTGGATATTTTTATCTTCTGTTATTCTGTGGCAGAGTCCAGGGGAGTAAGTTCTGATGTTTTTTGTACATTTACCTTCAGACTGAGACTGAACTCACCCGGCTGCGTATTCAGGATTCCCTGTAACAGAAGGGTTTGCAGCAGAGTGAGGCTGAACTCACCCAGGTACATATTCAGGAGTCACTGTAACAGAAGGGTTTGCAGCAGACTGAAGCTGAACTCACCCAGGTACATATTCCGGATTCACTGTAACAGAAGGGTTTGCAGCAGACTGAGGCTGAACTCACCCAGGTACATATTCAGGATTCACTGTAACAGAAGAGTTTGCAGCAGACTGAGGCTGAACTCACCCAGGTACATATTCAGGATTCACTGTCACAGAAGGGTTTGCAGCACAGAATTTCTCTTCAGCCTTTCAGTTCACATCATGCTCAGTCTCTGCCTACAGTGTGTCCAGCTAACATCAGAATACAGAAACCCTTTCATGTGGGACAGAGGGAAGTGAGTGAATGCCGGGGACAGAGAGAGCTCCCACCTTCACAGCCGAGGCTGCCCTGGCTCAGGGGCTTCTCCACTCCCCTCTTTTTGCTTCTTACCAAGAGCAAGCCTAGATCAGTAACAGACTTGCAAGGTGAAGATGAGGCATTTGATCCGCTTGTGAATTAGGTGGAAAATGGACCTCGGTATTAAACTTTGGGGAAAGGAAGAGAGCATTTCCCACTCCTCGTCTTTCCAGTGACCAGGTCGTCAAGGCATGGGTGATTTTTTAGAAGTCATCTGGTGTATCATTTAAGATTATATAGACTTGATGCAGGTCCAAGAAAATTCAGTACTGCCCAACAAAGGGATCTGCAGCCTCCAAGAGGTCACTGGGTCATCACCAGCAGAGTCCTGCATGGGGTCAACCCAGTGAAACTCTCCTTGGTCACCTTGCAGTTGGCAGGGGTGCAGCACATCTCACCAACAAACAGTGCAGCGGGGAGTGGTGACCATGTCTCACCAACAAACAGTGCAGCCAGGGGTGGAGTGGGGGGTGGCGACTACATCTCACAACAGTGCAGCGGGGTGTGGGGACCACGGTGCCCACTGCACACACCTGCTGTGCCAGGTGATCCCTCTGGCGATGTCCTCAGACTCAATGGAGTTCACCACTTGGGGCTGAGACATACAGCCCCTCCTTTTCAGATGAGTGGGAGTTGCTGCAGAGCTCTGGGGCAGGTTCTGCCCAGATGACCACTCCGGCTGCCTTTTCGAGTTAGGACCCTCTTGTTGAGGAGCGTGAGGGAAGGAAAAGTTGAGCTGAAGGATCCCTAGGAGAGCAGGCGATGCGGATTGAGACGTGCATTGTGGGGTGCTGGAATCCGCAGGAGGAGAACCGCAGCTGGGTGTTCTGGAAGCGGCTGGTCAGGCTCCCAGAGCCCCTTTGTCTCCTGCAATGGGCTTGTTTCTGTGGGTCTCTGGGGTGCCTGTGTTCCAGTCACACTTTTCCCTCTACTGTCCTCTTCTGTGATGCATTTTCATCCCCTGCAGGGGAGATGGGACAGAAGTTTGCTTAAGTACCAAAAGCTCTGCACACAAGTGAAATCTGAGGACAAGTTAGACATACTCCGCACTGGTTGAGGTCTTTGTACGTGACGTCCTTGATGACCACTTGAACTCTCCCTTCTCCTTCAGGTCCTTTGTGGAAGCAGGAGGGCCCGTCAGTGAGAGCAAGGTTGCATCTGACCCCAGGGCATGTTGTATGTCAGGGCTGAGTGATGAGCAGATGGTTCTTTGTAAAGATAGCTCGGAGGCCGGGTGTCCCAACACAGGCCTGTAATCCCAGAACCTTGGGAGGCCAAGGTAGGAGGACTGCTGGAGCCCAGGAGTTCAAGACCAGCCTGGGCAACAGAGGGAGACCTCATCTCAAAAAAATAAAAAGAAAAAAAAAGAAAAAAGACCCGAAAAATCACAGGATGGTCTGGGCCTGAGTTCTTAATAGTTATTCTATGGGGTTTTTCCAGAGAGAGCAATTGGAAGATGCATTTGAGGTGTGTCTCTCAAAGAGAAAGAGGAATTCATACTACTAGCAAAAGGTAGGAGGATTTTTTTCACAACAACGTTATCTAGAAAATCCACAAGTGATTTAAAAGCACAGGCTGGCTGGGCCTGCTCCAGGCGGCACAAGCTTGCCTGTCCCATGAAGGTGAACCTGACGTTCTCCGCCTCTCCCCTCGCCCCTGTGCCGCCCGCCTTCCTGCCTGTGAAAGAATGAGCCTATACCGCGTGCTGGTGGTTGGGAATGGCATGAGCCCCCGCCGGCTGTCCGCAGCCCACACGGCACTGACACAGACACTGAGCTGCAAGTCCCAGCTCACTACGTGGCAGTGAGTCGCAGCTCCCCGTCTCCGAGCCTCAGTTTCCATGCGGGAGACGTACGGTATTTTGCGGAAAGTCGGATGGGTTAGAGGGCAGGATGCTTTCGAAGTTCTTGCGGAACAGGAGGCAGATCTGCCGCTCATGGCCCACACCTGGGTTGGTCTGCGAGGATGGCCTCTGGGCTGTGATGCTCCGGCCAGGGCCACGGCTCAGCCCCTCTCTTGAGCCGCCTTCCGTTTTCACTTGTGAATGACGTTAGAAACTTTGCGGTCTGTATGTCTCCTTCCTAGCAGTTGGCAGAGTTTTAGGAATGAAGCATCGTCTTCCTCATCGTTAAAGGCCATTCCCCTTAGTGTGTTAGTGTCCTGGGCTGCCATAACACAGGGCCTCACACCAGAGATCCCCTTCTTCATGGATCTGGAGGCTCGAAGTTCAAGACCAAGAAGGTGGAGGAGGAGTCTGTCCCAGGACCCCCCCAAGACCAAGAGGGGGAGGAGGAGTCTGTCCCAGAACTCCCCCAATACCAAGAGGGGGAGGAGGAGTCTGTCCCGGGCCCCCCCAAGACCAAGAGGTGGAGGAGGAGTCTGTCCCGGGCCCCCCCAAGACCAAGAGGGGGAGGAGGAGTCTGTCCCAGGACCCCCCCAAGACCAAGAGGTGGAGGAGGAGTCTGTCCCAGGACCCCCCCAATACCAAGAGGGGGAGGAGGAGTCTGTCCCGGGCCCCCCAAGACCAAGAGGGGGAGGAGGAGTCTGTCCTGGGCCCCCCCAAGACCAAGAGGGGGAGGAGGAGTCTGTCCTGGGCCCCCCCAAGACCAAGAGGAGGAGGAGGAGTCTGTCCCGGGCCCCCCAAGACCAAGAGGGGGAGGAGGAGTCTGTCCCAGGCCCCCCCCAATACCAAGAGGGGGAGGAGGAGTCTGTCCTGGGCCCCCCCAAGACCAAGAGGGTGGAGGAGGAGTCTGTCCCGGGCCCCCCCAAGACCAAGAGGAGGAGGAGGAGTCTGTCCCGGGCCCCCCAAGACCAAGAGGGGGAGGAGGAGTCTGTCCCGGGCCCCCCCAAGACCAAGAGGGTGGAGGAGGAGTCTGTCCCGGGCCCCCCCAAGACCAAGAGGAGGAGGAGGAGTCTGTCCCGGGCCCCCCAAGACCAAGAGGGGGAGGAGGAGTCTGTCCCGGGCCCCCCCAAGACCAAGAGGGTGGAGGAGGAGTCTGTCCCGGGCCCCCCCAAGACCAAGAGGGGGAGGAGGAGTCTGTCCTGGGCCCCCCCAATACCAAGAGGGGGAGGAGGAGTCTGTCCCGGGCCCCCTCAAGACCAAGAGGGGGAGGAGGAGTCTGTCCTGGGCCCCCCAAGACCAAGAGGGGGAGGAGGAGTCTGTCCCAGGCCCCCCCAATACCAAGAGGGGGAGGAGGAGTCTGTCCTGGGCCCCCCCAAGACCAAGAGGGTGGAGGAGGAGTCTGTCCTGGGGCCCCCCAAGACCAAGAGGGTGGAGGAGGAGTCTGTCCCGGGCCCCCCCCAATACCAAGAGGGGGAGGAGGAGTCTGTCCCGGACCCCCCCAATACCAAGAGGGGGAGGAGGAGTCTGTCCCGGGCCCCCCCCAATACCAAGAGGGGGAGGAGGAGTCTGTCCTGGGCCCCCCCAAGACCAAGAGGGTGGAGGAGGAGTCTGTCCTGGGCCCCCCCAATACCAAGAGGGGGAGGAGTCTGTCCCGAGCCCCCCCAAGACCAAGAGGGGGAGGAGGAGTCTGTCCCAGGCCCCCCCCAATACCAAGAGGAGGAGGAGTCTGTCCCGGGCCCCCCCCAATACCAAGAGGGGGAGGAGGAGTCTGTCCTGGGCCCCCCCCAAGACCAAGAGGGGGAGGAGGAGTCTGTCCCGGGCCCCCCCAAGACCAAGAGGGGGAGGAGGAGTCTGTCCTGGGCCCCCCAAGACCAAGAGAGGGAGGAGGAGTCTGTCCCGGGCCCCCCCCAATACCAAGAGGGGGAGGAGGAGTCTGTCCCGGGCCCCCTCAAGACCAAGAGGGGGAGGAGGAGTCTGTCCCGGGCCCCCCCCCAATACCAAGAGGGGGAGGAGGAGTCTGTCCTGGGCCCCCCAAGACCAAGAGGGGGAGGAGGAGTCTGTCCTGGGCCCCCCCAAGACCAAGAGGGTGGAGGAGGAGTCTGTTCCGGGCCCCCCCAAGACCAAGAGGGGGAGGAGGAGTCTGTCCCGGGCCCCCCCAAGACCAAGAGCGTGGAGGAGGAGTCTGTCCCGGGTTCCCCCACACTCCTGGTTTGCTGTCAATGTTTGGGGTTCCGTGGCCTGATAGTCCCGATCCCAGCCTTCACCTTCATGCAGTGTTCTCCATGTGTGTCTGTCCTCCGGTTTCTGCTTCTGATGAGGACACCAGTCATGTGGGGGCAGGATCCTCCATTCCAGCGTGACCTCACCTTACCTCGTCACCTCTGTAGCAGCCCCTGTTTCTAAACGCAACCATGTTGGGAGGTCCTGGGCCAGGGCTTCAGCACATGCCCCTGCAGGGCACAGTTCTACCCACACCTGTTAGTAAACACTCAGCTCGTCACACGGCAGTCCCATCATATCTGTGGTTCTCAGGAGCAGAGGGGCGGTGGTGATGTTGGGGCCTCAGCTTCTAAAGTGAGTCAGTTTCCTATTCTTGCTGCCACTGAGATGTTGGACTTTTAGGTGAACATCACTGGACCCCAATTCCATTCTGGGCTCCACTGTCTACCAGAGGTACTTCATAATATCAACTGGTGTGCTAACAAGAAGGTGAGATGGTGTATGCTCAGGATTGTTTAAACCACCAATGCCCATACAACATTTGCTGGGAAATCTGCCAGAATTCCACCTCTAAGTTTTATACTAAGAATGTTCTTAAGAAGCCCTTGAGCTGTGTTTTGCTCCATTGTTTCTATAGAGAGATTAGCCCACGCAGTGGTTACTGAAAAATCTTGGCATAGTTTATCAAACCCCCCTTTTCCACAAGAAGATGCTAGCTTCCTGTGTCCTTTTTCATAGCTCTTCTGGGTGACACAGCGGAGCTCACAGCTGTCTCAGCACACGCCCTTGTGCGTGCACGAGTTCTCCAGCGGCCGCCGCACAGCCCTGGTTCTCCCCACACCACTGTCTAGTGCATAACTCCAGGGGCGTCATCCACGCCATGTCCTCTGTGGCTGTTGCCAGCTCTACAATATAAATACTTGCTTCCAGGTCAAGCACAGAGGAACTTAAATCCCACCGGGACCTGTTGAGGGTTACCTTCTGTCCCTGGTTTTCCTAAATTTCGAGATGGGAGGGATGGTGAGTCCCTTCCCTTCCAGCTCCCTCAACACGCTGGCCCTCCAGAGACGCTCTCCTGGTTTAGAACATTTATTCATCTAGAACATTATTAACAATGGAAAGAACAGTGGCTTGCACTGTTTTTTAAATTAATAGAATTTATTTTTAAGAGCAGGTTTAGGTTCACAGAAGCATTGAGCTGAAATTACAGAGTTCCCACCTACTCTTTTTGCCTGTATTCCATTTCTCTGCTATTAGCGTCTCACATGAGGTGGCACATTGGTTACCGTTGAGGAACCAGTATTGATCCATGATTATTGATGGAAGCCCACAGCTTATATCACATCCAGCCTTGGTGTTGCACATTCTGGGGATTTTTGGCACATGTGGAATGGCGTATGCCCACCCTGGCAGCATCACACAGAGGAGTTTTGCTGCCCTAAAAACCCTCTGTTCTCTGCCTGTTCCTCCCTCCCTCTCCTCTAACCCCTGGCAAACACTGATCTTTTACTGTCTTTATAGTTTTTTCTTTTCCAGAATGTCATAGAGTTGGAAATAGACAGTATGTAACCTTTTCAGATGGGCTTTTTTCACTTAGTGATATGCATTTAATTTTCTTCCTTGTCTTTTTGTGGCGTTATAACTCATTTCTTTTTAGCCCTGAATAACATTCCGTTGTCTGAATGTACCATAGTTTATTCATTCACCTAATGAAGGACATCTCAGTTGCTTCCAAGTTTTGGCAGCTAGAAATAAAGTTACTGTAAACACTTGTGTGCAGGTTTTTGTATGGAGATGTTTTCAACTCATCCAGGTAAATAGCAAGGAGTACAGCTACTGGATTGTCTAGTAGAAGTATGTTTAGTTTTATAAGAAACTGCCAAATGGTTCTCCAATTTGGCTGCACCATTTTGTACTCCCACCAGCAGGGAGGAGATTTCCTGTTGCTCCATGTCCTCACCAGCATTTCATGCTGTCAGGGTCTAGCTTGTGGCCATCTGAGCAGGTGTGTGATGGTGTCTTCTTGATTTATTTTGCGTTTCTTTGGTGAGAAGTGGTGTGGAGTGTCTTTTCAGATGTTTGTTGCCCTCTACATATGTTCCTTGGTGAGGTGTCTCTTCAGATCTTTGTGTATTTTTTAATTGGATTGTTTTTCTTATTGTTGGGTTTTAAGAGTTATTCATATATTTTGAATATCCACCTTTTATAAGATTTGTGTTTTACAAATATTTTCTCTCAGTCTATGCCTTGTCTCAGTCTATTTTAATAGGAGTGTGTGTGCTGTTTTAAAATGTATTAGTGCCTTAAGTTCTTCTGCATTATTTTGTTTAAACTATTTTTCAAAAAAAATTAAAGTCAGATTAGCAGCCTTTATTGGTTGCTTACTGAGAAACAGATGGTATCTTAAGAGCTCATTTGGCCCTATAAGCTCCCTTATTCTATGTTTTGTGGTTTCGTCATACAGCTATGCTCCCCAACAAAGGAATAAGTTCTAATGGTCATGTGTTTATCTTAGGAACATTTATGGACTGTAAACGATGAATAGGAACTCTCCGAGGTGCTGGAGACACAGAGACAATTAAAATATGATTCATAGATTGGACGAGGTTATAATCCAGTTGGGAGGACAGGCATGGACATAAATAGCAGCAATCCAAGGCCGATGAGAAGTGTGTGCAAAATGAGCCCAGAGCAATGGGGCAGAGGAGAGAAAATCAGCTCAATTTGGGTCTGAAACATCAGTGAGGATTTCACAGGAGAGCAGCTTTTGATTGGACTTGGCAGGCAGCTGGGGCCTCATGGCCCTGTGAGGGGACGGGCTGGTTAAGTGGCAGTGTAACAATGCTGGAATGGACTCCTCTCTAACGTGGGTCATGGTTACTATTGTTGTTGTGATTCTAGAGATGAGGAAGTGGAGGCTTTGAAAGAGGAGCGGGTTAAGGGCATGGGTTTTGTCCTCAAGCGTATGATGGGGGGCCTGGCACGGGCCTGCTTCCCCAGCCTCCCAGCCATGTGGCCGTGCTGCAGGTTCGCTGGGGGGTTGCAGTGGCCACTGAGCAGGTGCGGAGCTCCACATTAGAACTACTTGCATTTTTATTTTCCACAAAACACTGAGCTTGCTGTCAGGCACTCAGCAGGCACTTGGTAGAGTCTCCAGGGTGTGATGCGGGCGCCACCCCCCACCCCGCCCCCCGCGTGCTGCTGTGCTCTCCTCCTGGGGGCCGGCCTTTCCTCAAGTGCCTTGTTAATGCTCCTGCAGCTGCCGTCTCTTTAGTGCCCTCACAGAGGTGTGCGTTACAAAGGGATGCTCGTCACACTTACAAAATCGCCATCAGCCTGTGCACTCTGTGCTCACACGTCTGAAGTGGGGCGGGAAAGCTGCAGGGATGCAGAGCTCCTAGTTTTGTGTAAGGGACTCATCAGGCGGAACAGGGACCTGGCCTCTGTGCTCGCACGTCTGAAGTGGAGCAGGAAAGCTGCAGGGACACAGAGCTCCTAGTTTTGTGTAAGGGACTCATCAGGCGGAACAGGGACCTGGCCTCTGTGCTCGCACGTCTGAAGTGGGGCGGGAAAGCTGCAGGGACACAGAGCTCCTAGTTTTGTGTAAGGGACTCATCAGGCGGAACAGGGACCTGGCCTCTGTGCTCGCATGTCTGAAGTGGGGCGGGAAAGCTGCAGAGACGCAGAGCTCCTAGTTTTGAGTAAGGGACTCATCAGGCGGAACAGGGACCTGGGCCCTGCGCTCTGTCCTTCGTGCTGAACACAGTAGTTACTCGGTAAAGGACTGTTGAACAGGTGCTTGTTCAGCTCATGCATCTGGATCCTAGTGGCTGTCTCTGTTCCAGTTGTGAGTCCTGTGCACTAATATATTTAAATCCTTAAGTGTTGAAATTATACTAGGTCAGATCCACTCACTCAGCGCTCTGAGGAGTTGTCCAGGGTACTTTCTCATACTGGACATTTACTGTATTAAATATTGGTTTAAAGGACTATATTGCCTGGAATTCTACATATCTAGCACTAAAATATTTTTGAAAATGGAGAAGCCATCGATATCTTGATAGTATAACAATACAAAATTATATGCATATTACCTCATTAGCATACACATATATTGTGTTTGGTATATTAAATTTAAAATAAGATTTTATTGAGGTGATGATTATAAAACCTTATTAAATTTGTGTTAATTTGTTCCATCATTTTTTACAATTGAAATAATGCTGAACGTGCCACCTTTCTTACTGTTTTCTCGTTTCTGAAATAATAATGATATTAATAATAACAATAACACATACCTCACAGGGTTAAGGGCAGTATTAAAAGTGTTAATCTATAGGAACTACTCGCAGGTTCCTGCACTTAGTAAAAACTCAATAAAAATTCATTCTTAGCTATTACTATTTGTGTTGCTAAATTTCTGGTTAATAATAAGATATATAAGAAAGGTTTTAAGAGAAAGTTTTTTTGAGATGGAATCTTGCTCTATCGCCCAGGTTGGAGTGCAGTGGCGCAGCCTTGGCTCACTGCAACCTTCACCTCCCAGGTTCAAGCGATTCTCCTGCCTCAGCCTCCCTAGTAGCTGGGATTACAGGCCCCCATCACCACGCCCAGCTAAATTTTGTACTTTCAGTAGAGACAGGTTTCTCCATGTTGGCCAGACTGGTCTTGAAACCCTGTCCTCAAGTGATCCTCCTGCCTTGGCCTCCCAAAGTGCATGGATTACAGGCGTGAGCCACCACGCCTGGCTAGTTTTGAGAAAAATATTCAAGATTGTGTTCCTTTTCTTATTGATTCCATTCTGTTCTTTCATGATTTATTGAGTCTTTCCTATAGGCAGGGCACCCAAAGTTCACCCAGGATACTAGGAACTTTGAGAATTTAAAACACTCTCACATGTTCTGAACTTAATTTCACCCACAGCGACAAAGAAGAAAAGAATGTCAAGCAGGCATATTCCATCTCCAGCAGTGAGTGGATGCCAACGCTGCGGCTGCTCCTACCCCTGGCCACTTACTCTCCAATCAGGATGCCAGGAAAATGCCCCCTAAGTTCTAGATTAAATCAGAAGGGGAGATCTCCAAGAAAAGAAGACAGCGAAACTGTCTTTTCCCTGTTCTGAAAATGGCAGAGCCCCCTCTGTGCAGGAAGAAATGCACCTGGCAGTGGCGAGTCGTGTGATGTCTGCCCTACATGTAATATCTTCCTCTGTTTTGAGGCTGTGTGCAGTTTACATAGACACCTTCCTGTTACCTAAAGAACATCTCTGTCTGTCTGGATCCATCTCTTGTCGATCTAGAAGTCGAGTGGCAGGTGGAAAACCATCCCCCAGTGTGTTGTGTTTGTAATTTGAAAATTGTTTTCAAGAAATTTTTGCAAAAACAGGAAAAATCTTTTACACATTGATTTTTTATCTCTCTTATTTTACCCCGTTGAGTCTTCCCATTTCTACGTTTTCTTTATTTTTAAAAAAATCACCTTTTCAAAATATTGTCTGGATCTAGCTAAGGGTGGGGGCAGCCAACACGGGATACTAATGGAGAAAGTCTTCTGTCCACATTGGGGGTGCCGTGGCTCTCAGAGGAAACTGATAGCAAACTCATGCACAATTAAACTCAGAAGGAGAGGCACACGCCTCGGAACACACATGCCAAAGAACCCACATTTGGTGCGAGCAGGGCTGGGCATGGTGGTGGCTCCACGCTGTGTCAATCATCTGCCTCCATCCAGGGCTCCTCCTGGAGAAAGATGAGAAGGGCTTATTTGAGGACTGCTGGGAGATCAGAGGTATTCATCACACAGGAAGAGGGTGTGCACTCTTTTCTTTGTTAAAAATTTTATCTAGATTGAAAAACCTGGTAGGAACAAAACACTACTTTGTGGAGAGAATCAGTGGTGACTAATTTGGTTTGGGAAAGTAGAATTCAAGATAGGCTATTTCCGAAACCATTTAAAATGAGGATGGGGAAAATTAAGGTATTATTTCCTAGTTTTATTCAACTTTTTGGGGAATAGTTTACAAAACTTCTTTTTAGAAGGGATCTGTTATGAAATTATAGTATGTTGAAATGTTAAAATACATGTCAAACTTTATTAAAAAGGAAGAAGATATATATGGACCACAGTTAATTACTTAGTTATAAGAGTCCATGCTGAGTTTGCTGTCAGTCAAGCCATCAAGAGACATGGTCAGTTACACAGTTATCTGTGTGTGAGAGAGGAGTATTTTTTCTTCAACAGAGGCCAGTTTTGGAGAGGAATATCCTAAATTTTAAAAGGAATTTTTCACATGGATCCTCTACAGGGGCATCACGTAACACAAATGTCAGCTCTCCAGCAAGGGCAGGACATCGTCTCACAGCCCCGGTTCCTACTGACCAAGGCCAAACGTGGGACATGAGCTTTGCTTTTTAATTCTTCACGGGCTGAAGGCAGAGCCCCAGCCTTTCGGAGAGGCAGGGGAGAAGAGTAGCCATTCTCTGTTTCTAAATCTTCCTTTCTTGATTTTAGGAAGTAACCAGATCTTACGGGGGGTTTGAAGTCATTTTAACTTTTATGACGTTCGAGTTTGTATTGACCTTTTAGTGCCCAAATTTATGCTCTTGAGCATTTTGAGCTGAGCTTATTCATTCCACACAGTATACATTTATAAATATTTTAAGTATGAATTTAGTAACAACCTTTTCCCTCATAATTATGCTAACTGATGTAGTGAAATCTTGAGAGAATCAGATATTAATGGTTGGCTGAGCTGGGGCAATTAGGTGGCATTTTTGAGTCTTTTGTTATGGCACACAGTTCCAAAGTAGATCATTTGAAAGCATTAATTTCATGTGCAAGCGCCAGTACACGATTCAGCAATTACAATGAGTTATATAAGTTAGATATCAAAACTATGAATGTACCTTAATGAAAAAAGAGAGTCTTATTTTGCACCACAATGAATTTTTTCTTAATTTAGAAAGTGACTCATGTGTCTCAGTGGCTAATAAAGAACTGTGTTCGTGTTCCTAGCAAAATGCAAAATCATAACTTTTTAAAAAATTGGTGCATTTTATTTTATATAAATTATGCCTCAAAATAAGATAGGACCCTGTGATTGTAAGCTCCTGATAGGCATATGTCCCTGTGTGATTAACACACAAACTTTTATTTTATCTCATTGTTTGGTCACATTTTATTATTTGTATGTACTCTTAACTCAATTATATATTTTAAAGCATTTAAATTTATTTTGTTTAATATCAGTAAGTCTTTTATAGTGAAGTTAAGATTCTTCAAAAGGTCTAGTCTGTCAAACTACCAAGAAGCAGTGCTCAGTCCTTGTGTTTTTTAAAATGTATTCATTATGTATTTATCATGTTATATTGATAAATTATAGTTGCATACTTTATGGGACATAAACTGGTGCTATGATTTATGAATCCAGCATAGAACAATTAAGCTAATTAACATATCCATTACCTCACATATTTAACATTTTTTGTGATGAGAACATTAGAAATTTACTCTTGGCGATATTTAAATGTAAAATACTCAATAATTAGCTGTACTCAGCATGCCGTGCTATTGATCTAGAGACAGACTTGCCCTCCTGTCCGAGGCTTTGTACCCTCTGAGCACCATCTCTCCCTCCCCACGTCCCCCAGCCTCGGGTGACCACCCTTCTCCTCACTGCTTCTGTGAGTTCAGTAGTTTTAGGCTGCACGTTTAAGTGAGAACATTCAGTATTTGTCTTTCTGTGCCTGGCTTCTTTCACTTAGCGTGATATCCTCCCATTCCATGCATGTTTTCAGAAATGACAGACATTCTTTCCTTCTTTTGAGGCTGAATATTGTTCCATTGTGTGCGTACACCACGCTTCCTTTATTCATTGCTCCCTTGATGGACACAGGTTGATTCCATGTCTTGGACATTGTGAATGGAGCTTCAGTGACCATGGGAGTGCAGGCATCTCCACATGCTGATTTCAGATCTGTGTCTGAGTAAACACCCAGAAGTGGGACTGCTGGATCATATGGTCATTCTCTTTTTAATTCCTGAGACACCTCCGTACTGTTCTCCAGAGTGACTGTGCTAATTTACATTCCCACTAACAGCGCACAGGGTTCCCATTTCTCCACATCAAAAACTCTTGGTATCTTTTGTCTTTTGGATAATGGCCATTCGAACAAGTGTGAGCTGATATCTGACTTGATATTGACTGGCATCTCCCTGTGATTAGTGATGCTGAGCTTTCCTACATGTGCCTGTTGGCCATTCGAATGCCTTCTTTTGAGAAATGTCTGTTCAGGTTCCTTGCCCATTTCTTAATTGGATAATTTCTTTTCTTTATAAAGAGTTTTTTGAGTTCTTACATATTTTGGATATTAATCCCTTATCAGATGTATGGCTTGCAAATATTTTCTCCTAACCTGTAGGCTATTTCTTTACCCCGTTGATTCTTTGATGGGCAGAAGCTTTCTGTTTGGATACAGTCTTATTTCTCTGTCTATGCTTTTGTTACCTGCGCTTTTGGAATTAAATCAACCAGCATCACCCAGACCAATGTTATGTAGTTTTTTCCCCCTAAGTTTTCCTCTAGTAGTTTTGCAGTTTCAGTTCTGATGTGTAAATCTTTGATGATTATTAAAGAGACTGTGCTTTTCCCGTGTGTATTCTCAGCGCCTTTATTGAAGATCAACCCATGCATGTGTGGGTTCATTTCTGGGCTCTCTGTTCTGTTCCATTCCTTGATGTGCATATTTTTATGCCTGTGTGATGCTTTTGTAATTACTGCCACTTTGTAGTATAGATTGAAATCAGGCAATGTGATTCCTCTAGCTTTGCTACTTTTGCTCATGATTGTCTTAAATATTTGAGGTTTTTTGTGGTTCCATATGAGTTTTAGAATTGTTTTTTCTGTATCTACAAGGAATGACATTGGTGTTTTAATAGTGCTTGCACTGAATCTGCATATCCCTTTTGGTATGATGGACAATTAAAAATATTATTTCAATCCATGAACACAGAACATCCTTCTATTTATTTGTATCTTCAGTTGTCTTTCATTAAAGTTTTCTAGTTTTTAGTGTATGGTTCTTTTACCTCCTTGGTTAAATTTATGCCTAAGTATTTTATTTTATTTTTTGTTGCCATTGTTAATGGGATTGTTCTCTTGATTTCTTTTTTAGAAAGTTTATTGTTAGTGTAGAGAAACACTAATGACTTTGGCATGTTGATTTTATATCCTGCCATTTTACCACATTTGTTTATTGGTTTTAACAGTTTTTGGTGGAGTCTGTAGGGTTTTCTATATATAATATGGTGTCATCTGCAAACAGGAACAATTTAACTTCTTTCCAATTTGGATGTTTTTCATTTTTTTCTGCTGTCCAATTGCTCAGCATAGGACTTCTAGTACTATGTCGAATAGAAGTGGTAAGAGTGGGCATTTTTGTCTTGTTTTGGGTGTCAGAGAAAAAGCTTTCATCTTTTCTCCATTGAGTATGATGTTTGTTGTGGGTTTGTCATATATGGCCTTTGTTGTGTTGAGGTACATTCATTCTATATCTAATTTGTTGAGAGTTTTTTTAGTCATCAAAAGATGTTGTATTTTCTCAAATGTCTTTTCTGTATCTTTTGAGATGATCATATGATTTTTGTCCTTCATTCTGTTATTATCGTATATCACATGTATTGCTTTGCGTATGTTGAACCATCCTTGTATCTCAAAGATAAATCCCACTTGGTCATGGTGAATGACCCTTTTAATGTGTTGTTGAATTTGGTTCACTAGTATTTTGTTGAGTATTTTTACATCTATGTTCATCAAGGATTTTGACCTATAATTTTCTTTTCTTATGATGTCCTTGCCTGGCTTTGGTATTAGGGTGATGCTGGCCTCATAAAAAGAGTTTGGGAGAATTTTCTTCTGTTTTTTTTTTTTTGTTAGTAGTTTATGGTGAATTGGAGTAGTTTATGGTACCAATTCACCCTAAATTACATAGTTATTTAAATGTTTGGTGAAGCCATCAGGTCCTGGGATTTTTTTTTTTTTGATAGGAGGCTGTTTATTACTGATTCAATCTCCACTCTCATTTGTCTATTCAGATTTTCTATTTCTTCATGATTCGGTCTTGCTAAATTCTATGTGTCTAGAAACCCATACATTTCTTCTAGGTTATCCAGTTTTTTGGCATATAATTGTTCATAATTGCCTCTTCTGATCTTCTGTATTTCTGTGGTGTCAGTTATAATGTCTCTGCTTTCATTTCTGATTTTATTTACTTGAGTCTTTTTTCTTTTTGTCTTGGTGTGTCTACATACAGGTTTGTTGCTTTTGTTTATCTTTTTAAAAAATAGCTTAGTTTCATTGATCTTTTGTATTGTTTTCTAGTCTCTATTTTATTTCTGCTCTGATCTTTATTTCTTTTCTTCTGCCAACTTTAGATTTACTTTTCCATTTCCTTGAGGTGTAGTGTTATTTGTGATCTTTCTTTTTTTTTTATGTAGGCATTTAGTAAGTAATACTGAGCAATGTTAAGAATGCTCTGGGGCTGTAATGTTGGTTTGTAATTTTTCCCTAACATAGAGTTAATGGACAAAAATTATTAGTGACAACTATAGATAAAACAAACTGTCAAGGGATACATATTAAAGAATAATATAAATTTGGACATCAAAAACAAAATGTCAGGGAGTAAAAGTGTAGTAATGTGAGTAAAAGTGTAGCAATGTGAGTAAAAGTGTAGTAATGTGAGTAAAAGTGTAGAGTTGTATACAATCAAAGTTAAATTGTCAGCTGAAATAGACTGTTATAAGTACAAGATGTTCTCTGTAAGCCCCATGGTAACCAGAAAGTGAAAATCTGTAGAAGATGCAGAAATAAAAATTTTTTAAATATTCAAAACGTAGCTCTACAGAAAACCGTCAAACCACAAAGGAATACAGCAAAGGAGGAAGAAATAAACAAAGTTATCTATAATAAAACCAGAAAATAATTTTAAAAATGGCCATAATACGTCCTTACCGATCAACAATTACCTTAAATATAAATGGATTAAATTTTCTAATCAAAATACATAGAGTGAATATGTGTATAAAAAGATAAGACCCAACTATATGTTGCCCACAAGAGGTTCACTTCATTTTAAAGGACACACAGCCTGAGAGTGATGGAAAAAGATATTCCATGCAAATGGAAGTCAAAAGAGAGGAAGAGTAGTTACATGAGACAAAATAGACTTAAAGTCAAAAGCTGTAAAAAGAAATAAAGAAGGACATTATATAATGATAAAGGGGTTAATTCATCAAGAATATGTAACAATGATAAATATATGTGCGCCCAACAATGGAGCACCTAAATATATAAAGTAAATATGAAAAGGATCTAAAGGGAGAGATAGGCTATGATGCAGCAATCATAGGGCACTTTAATATACCACTTTCAATAATGGAAAGATCATACAGACAGAAAATTAATAAGAAAACATTGGACTTGAACAACAATTTAGACCAAATGGACCTAATAAATACAGAACATTGCCAAAAACAGCTGAAGGATACACAGTCTTCTCAAGCACACGTGGAACATTCCTCAGGATAGATCATTTGTTAGGCCACAAGACAAATCTTAGCAAATTTAAGAAGATTGAAATCATATCAAGTATCTTTTCTACAATGATATGAAACTAGAAATTAACATGAGGAAGTTCCGAAAATTCATAAATAGATAAAAAAGTTAAACAATGTGCAGAAAAGAGAAATTAATATCTTGAGATAAACAAAAATGGAAACGTCCTGCGTACCGAAACATATGAGACGCAGCAAAAGCAATTTTAAGAGGAAAGTTTAGCAATATCATAACATTTTGAGGCCTTTCCTCTCTGTCTCAATAAGCATGATTTTAGTATGCCCTGACTCTTTCCCTTCATCCGCTGTGTCCTCCAGCTCACTTGAAGTCTTTTCATTCTTTGCCTCTCCTCTTCAGAGTGTTGTCTGTGCCTGGCTGTGTTCCTCACTCCAGCTCCTTTCTCAAGGCTGTGAGCAGCATCAAATTGTGTGTGACTCCTGCAGTATTTGGCAGGATGATTTGTAATCTCAGACATTTTGTTTAGTTATCAGTGAACCACATGTGTGACTCCTCTTTCTCTCTCTCTCTTTTTTTTTTTTTTTTTTTTCATGTTCTCTCTGTGCTGTCTTCATCTTCTAGGCTGTCTCCTTTGGCTGTTTCATCTGATCTTATTTCTCCAATTGTCACATCAACATCTTTGATTCCCTGGAGCTAAATAGTAGTCTTGATGCATCTCCACATTATCAGAGCCTCCTTCCAAAATCTACTGGACATTCTCACCTTGATGACTGGTTATCACTAACAACCCATGTCCAAACAGAATCCATTTCACTGTCTCCCGACCCTCCTGCTCCCTCTGTCCTTTCTCTTCATGGGCTTGCCATCAGCAGACAGTGCAAAGCTCTGGGTCCTTCTGCCTGCTCCCTGTCTCCACGTCCATGTCACCAGGTCCCCACCCTCGCACAGTCCGCCCTCAGGGCACAATGTCAGTGCCAGTTCCTGGGCTGTGTGGCCTCCTTATCCATCCTGGATAGAGCTGCACTTCACTGCGTCACAGCTCTGGGTCCCTTCCCATCTGGCTCTACCTTCACACCACTGCCAAAATCGATTTCTCCAGCTGGGCTTGGCCCCACAGGGGATGTCTGCTTTGAGAGCTTTGCTTCTTCCACGTCACCAAGGCGGCTGCTGGTCCACCTTCCAGACGACTTCCCACCCCCTAAATGGGCCCTGCAATTTCTGCACTAGTCCTGGTAGCCAATATTCATTGCTTCTCCTTGGACCTCTGTGGCATTTCATTAATAGACTTGAGAGCTACCATGAAGAGTTGTTCCATATCCGTCTGTCTGTGGCGGGGAGGTGTGGGACAGGGCACCAAGGGCCTGGTGGGGACTGGATGACACAGGACTTTCTAAGCAAGGTGAAAAAGCTTTTCTCCTCCTCATCTGAGTGCTGTTGGCTGATTTCCATCTTCTATGGCAGTTGACCAGTAACACTGCTGGAAATTCAGAAAACAGCTGAATTTTAGTCTTTCTCTGTCTGTTTTTCATGCCCTTGAGATGGGATAAAGCTGTCAAATCTCTGACATGTGGTGCGTCATCACAGATTGTAGGAAATTTAGTTGTGGCTTCTTCCAGGGTCTACGAAAGGCAAACAGGCAGAAGAACGTTACTTACTCCCACCACCCCACTCTCTCCACCCCTCATGCAGCAGGCTATGCAATTCTCACTCCCCAGTCTCATTCTCTCCACCCCCCATCCAGCAGGCTATGCAATTCTCACTTCCCCCACCTCACTCTCTCCACCCCTCATCCAGCAGGCTATGCAATTCTCACTCCCCAGTCCCATTCTCTCCACCCCACATCCAGCAGGCTATGCAATTCTCACTCCCCCCACCCCACTCTCTCCACCCCTCATCCAGCAGGCTATGTAGCTCCCACTCCCCCCACCCCACTCTCTCCACCCCTCATCCAGCAGGCTATGCCGTTCTCGCTCCCCCCGCCCCACTCTCTCCACCCCTCGTCCAGCAGGCTATGCAATTCTCACTCCCCAGCCTCACTCTCTCCACCCCTCATCCAGGAGGCTATGCCATTCTTGCTCCCCGGCCTCACTCTCTCCACCCCTCATCCAGCAGGCTATGCCATTCTCGCTCCCCGGCCTCACTCTCTCCACCCCTCATCCAGCAGGCTATGCCATTCTTGCTCCCCGGCCTCACTCTCTCCACCCCTCATGCAGCAGGCTATGCAGCTCTCACTCCCCCCGCCCCACTCTCTCCACCCCTCATCCAGCAGGCTATGCAATTTCTCTGGCCATAGTAGCTGCTGCAAAAGTAAAAATGAAAGTAACAAATCTCTTAGGCCTGCACAGGCTTTCTCTGGACGTGGTCTGTTGGTCTGTATATGTCAGCCTGAGTAGCACCACAATATGAAAACAAATGTCTTACTTTCCCTTTTGACACCAGCCAGCCCTTTGTCCCACTGAGGCATTCTGCCCTCACTCATAACCGTGGGCTGGTGAGACTCCATCGCCTTCCTCCAGCATCAGGGGCCTGAATGGGCCCAGAGTCAACTCCGTCTGTCCCCCAGGGTCTCTCCTGCTGCCCCAGGCCTTCAGCAACGTCTCTGTCTCTGCAGAGACTGGCACCCTCCCTCCTTGCCATGCAGGCTGAGAGCATTGAGGCCCACTGCTCAGAGTTGGGTTGGAAGTAGCTATTTTGCAAATGTGCTGAAAAATGATAGGTTCATATTGATTTTCAGGCCAAGGAGTGCTGTTCTTATAAATGCTGTGTTCATGATTTTATCATTTATCTTGGCAGTTTAAAGGATATTTTTAAAAGGAGGGGTGTTTTCCTCTGGAGGACGTTAAAGGACATTCCTACAACATATCCATCCATTCTTTTGCTTTTGTATGGATTCCACATTGTGATCAGACCTGATTGTTTGGGAGACACTCGGGGGTTGGAGACACATGTGACAGTTTCTTGCCAAAGAGCTGCAGCTCTGAGCTGTGCAAATCCACTGCTTGGGATGAAGTCCGTGACTTCACTGGAAGAAGTGACTTGGGGGCTGTGGAAGCTCACACCCTGAGGACCTGCTTCCTGTTTGCCCTTTGGAGTCCTCCTGGCCAGGCGGGAGTGGAAACTCATACCCCGAGGACCTGCTGCCTGTCTGCGCTCTGGAGCCCTCCTGGCCAGGCAGGGGTGGAAACTCACACCCTGAGGACCTGCTGCCTGTCTGCCCTCTGGAGCCCTCCTGGCCAGGCAGGGGTGGAAACTCACACCCCGAGGACCTGCTCCATGTCTGCCCTCTGGGGCCCTCCTGGCCAGGCAGGGCAGGCTCTTGGGCTCCTTAGCTTTTGACCACGACAGGGTTCGCCTGTGCCAGCTGCCAGCACAGGCATGTGCACAGATGCCTGAGGCAGTCCAGAAGTTCAGGGCCTGAGTGGGAGGTTTGAGAATCCACAGGAGGTTTGTCCTGTGGGGAGAGTGGCAGCCACCTGAGTGGGGAGGTTGGGGGTCTTGCCTCTTGCTGACTGAGCCCTGAGGGGCCTCCAGAGGCTGCTGTGCAGGTGGAAGGCAGGACACTGTGTGGACGTCTGCTGACTCCAGGGCACCCTGGGGTTTATTTTCTGTTTCCAAGTTTTTATCCTGCATAGGTTGTTGTTGTTGTTATTATTATTATTTGGTACAAAAGCTGAATGTAGGGAAAATTCTTTTCATCGAGGACTCTTATTGATGGAGATTTTGTCCAAAAGTCTGTTTAGACTCACATGAAAATCATTTTCTATAATTTCTATGATTTCAGTTTAAACTTAGTATTCCAGTGGCTTGGAGTACTTAGCTAAACTGATTACTTTGGAAGAACATCTTCCATTCTTTGGAATTCTAACCTCATCAGAACGTTAACTTCGGCTTGAAGGACGTAGTATTTTTCAGTCTTCACTCTGGGTCTGAAAGGCAGTCTTGCCCCGTCTGCGCACAGGGCTCCGGGCAGCCTGCAGCGCCCAGACCCATCTCGCGCAGTGGAGAGCCAGAAGCACACAGCCCACCCCGGCTCTCTCTGAGGGCCTGTGCATCTCTTCTTGGTCATGTAAACGTCACTTCGTGAAGTACTGGAAGCACCCGGTCAGTCCCACCGGGCCACCGAAATTCCAGAGCGGATACTCGAAGGTGAGGCCTGTGAGAATTAAATCTGCCGGCACCTTGTCTGTAAAAACTGTACAAAAATGTTCAGAAGCGTCTGCTGAGCATTGGGTTGGCGAAGGACATGGGAGAGGCCAGTGTTTCGCGGCCTCAGTGGATTCCTTTTCTCAGTCTAGTAAGACGCTAACTATTAAAAACATCTACTTAATAAAGTTACAAAGAGAAAAGGAACATCGTCTTCATTCCACCATCCAGATGGCTGGTATTTTGCTGTGTTGCCTTCCTGCGCCCACCTATGTGTGTGCACACACCTGTAGTGCTTTTCAGCCAAGAGCCCGCAGTGATGCCCTACCATTCGGCAGGTCCCTCCGGCTGTCATTATCTCTGTGTTAAATGGAGACCTGCATCATGATGCCGGAGGCTATGGAGAGATCATGAGTTGATGAAGCAGTTCTTGTGGGTGGACGTCTGGGTTGTTGACGTTGCGTGTCTCCCGTGGAAGCTGCAGCTCTGGCCCTGAGTCTCTTCCATGGCCCCCGACCCTCTCCCCACTCCTACCCCTCCGCAGCCCCTGTAATTCCTGCCCTCGCCATCCCCACACCTGCCTTCCCACTCTTCCCTCTTTTGCTCGTTCTGCTTTTCCTCTTCTCTAACGCACAGCTCCCCACATCCCAGGCTGGGGTGTAGTGGCACAGCCTCTGGGAGTTCCATGTCATCTGCTGCTTCTGCCCCACCTTTTATTTTCTGATTGTTCAGTAGTGACAATGGAACAAAACACAGCGTCAGAGAGCAGCGTGTTTGAACTGCACTCCAGCCATGCAGCCTGTCCTGCGTGTCTCCTCTCCATGTTTTGGGGACTTTCATGGGAGCGGCCGGTGTCTGCCCCTTCATACCCAGAACAGGCTCTGTCCTCGCCTGCCTGGCTCAAGTCCTGGGTGCAGCTGGCCTCACAGGTCAGCGCTGGGCAGTCACACAGTCCCCAGAATCAGTTTAAGTCCCTGCTGTCTTCGCAATTTTCCAACTCAGAGCCCGGCATTTCCATTTTGCCGGGCTGGCACCTCCACAGCCCTCTGCTGATGTGCAATATGTGTGCTTGGTGGCCACGTGGACGCGTAGGGTCCGCCTGGCACCTTGAGGCCTGTTAGAGCCTTTGCGGTCAGCGATCCCGGGGCTGGCCTGCCTGTGGTTGGACTTCGCACTTTCCCCTTCCTCTTTGCCCCGTGGTTCCTGCAGAGGATTTCAGGGGTGGGCATGCAGGGAGCATGAGGGCCCTGGGTCTGGGGTCTCCTGGCACGAAGGGGGGGCTGTGGCCGGCTCTGTGGCATCCACAGGTGGACCCACTTCAGAGGAGTCACATGCCTCTCCAGGGACAGAGCTTTCAAGGCTGGAGACATTGATTGGATCTTATAATTACAGTCACACTGTCTCGTGCTGAGGTTTCAGGGTTGGTTCTGCAGAATCCTGAAGCCAGAGAGGAACCTGAGGTCCCGACTTGGCCTGGGAGCCTAGATGTGGCTCTCCCAGCAACACAGATGGTGTGGGGGTCCGTCCCATGGAGGGCAGAATCCAGCCACAGGGACGGATTCCTGGAAGGCCAGGAGTGTGGACCGGGGCCTCATAACTGGGTTCAGCCCAGATCAGCCACTTACACTGTGTGGTGTGGGGCAGTGAACAGACCCCATAGGGGTGTTTGTGGATAAAGAGAGAGATTGATTGTAAGGAATCATTTCACCAGATATGGGGGCTGCGGGTCCGAAATCCCCAGAGTGGGCCATGGGCAGGCGCCCTGGGAAGAGCCAGTGCTGCAGCTGAGGCTGGCAGCTGAGGCTGAAAACCGAGGCCGAGCTCCTTCCTCCTTGGGGACCGCAGGCTTCTTCTCTCACAGCCTCCAGCAGACTGGGTGAGGCCCACGGTATGAGGGCCATCTCCTTCACCCACAGTCCACCAGTCTAACCATTAATCCCTTCTAAAAAACACCTTCACACCAACAGCCAGACAGAAACACCTTCACACCAACAGCCAGAAACACCTTCACACTGACAGTCAGACAGAAACACCTTCACACTGACAGTCAGATAGAAACACCTTCACACTGACAGCCAGAAACACCTTCACACCGACAGTCAGACAGAAACACTTTCACACCAACAGCCAGACAGAAACACCTTCACACCGACAGCCAGAAACACCTTCACACCAACAGCCAGACAGAAACACCTTCACACCGACAGCCAGACCGAAACACCTTCACACCGACAGCCAGAGAGAAACACCCTCACACCGACAGCCAGACAGAAACACCTTCACACTGACAGACAGAAACACCTTCACACCGACAGCCAGACAGAAACACCTTCACACCAACAGCCAGATAGAAACACCCTCACACCGACAGCCAGGCAGAAACACCTTCACACTGACAGAAACACCTTCACACCGACAGCCAGACAGAAACACTTTCACACTAACAGGCAGACAGAAACACCTTCACACCGACAGCCAGACAGAAACACTTTCACACTAATAGCCAGACAGAAACACCTTCACACCGACAGCCAGACAGAAACAACTTCACACCAGCAGCCAGAAACACCTTCACACTGACAGCCAGACAGGTGTTTGACCAACTCTCTGGGCACCATGGCCCAGCAGGTGAATACACGACATCAGCCATCATGGGCAGGCACCTGCTGCTTCTGGCTCTAGGAGTATTCAGGTCTGGAATGAGGGTTGGGGTCGCAAAGGTGACGACGGGTGCCAGCCGAGGGGTCTGTCTGCATCTGAGGAAGCGGGGCTGAAGTCCATGCCTCTCTGTCTGCAGGTGCTCGTGGATGGAGTGAAGTCCATGCAGGCGCTCGTGGATGGAGGGCAGCTTCGCGGTGGGTGGAGGGATGGCAGCTCTGCAGTGGAGGGAGGGCAGCTCCGAGGTGGGCGGAGGGCAGCTCTGTGGTGGATGGAGGGCAGCTCCGTGGAGTGGGCAGGGGGCAGTTTGTGCTTCTTGATGTCAGGGCCCATTTGGGAACAGAGCCCTGGGAGGGGCAGGGAACTGGGACTGTGGCTGAGACTTTGGACGGTAGAGCTGGGAGGTTGAGCATTTCCAACGCGAGTAAAGCTTTCAGCAACTGAAGGCTGAATATTTTAAGGCATTTTAACTTTAATTATGCCATAAAAAATGATTTCTTTCCAATCCACTAACGGAGTTAGAAAGTCACAAGGTGGGTCCACGGTGAAGTGCAGAGATGGAGGATCCAGTATTTACGGTAAAACTGAGGCCTTCCTGTCGGTACAGAGAATGAATAATTAATTGTGTTTTTCTGGGTGAAGAAAAAGAAACAAAAAACCGGCTTCAAGTGCTTTTCTCTGTTTTGTGCTGAGGCTTAAATTTCTCAGTCCTTTGATGGTGCATCGCACCTTCCAACATGTCTTGTTTCTATGGCGACAGCGACGAGCTGCAGCTTGAATTCCTCGGCTCATCACAATATGAGGCTTCTTTAGGGATTTACCCGAAGCCCTCAAAATGCCCTCTGTTTTGTGTCTTTATTGACCGTGCAGCGGGCACAAGAGTGGCTGGACAAGCTCCGTGCCTCCCCCTCTTTCTCTGGACCCAGCCGCAGGTTCTTCTCTTAGCATGGGCATGGCGTTGAACACAGAAGGCTTATATTAGGATGTTAGAATGTACTGAGAGTATACAGGGATTATCCAGCCAAATGTCCTGACCTCTTGGGCGAGTGTTTCCTTTGCTTTGGTTTTGGTCGTTGTTTTCCTGGGGGTTTAGTTTAAGTGGACACAGGGAGAAACAGAAGGACAGCTCTGCTCTTCAGGAGCGGCACTTCCAGGTCTCAGCAGCCTGCTCCATGTGGACCACCTTCCCAAGGTGGAGCAAGACAGCCTGGTGCAACAGCCTGCACTGGCGTGGACCACCTTCCCAGGGTGGAGTGAGACAGCCTGGGGCAGCAGCCGGCGCTGGCATGGACCACCTTCCCAGGGTGGAGTGAGACAGCCTGGTGCTCCTTCAGGAGGGAGATGAAGATGCCGTGGTCACCCTTTACTTGTCATTTTTAAACTGGTGAACACAAAAGCACAGGAATGGAGGCCCTCATAGTTGCGTTAGGGCCACGTTCGGGAAAGAACAGAGAGATGGGTTTAGCACCCAAATCTGCAGAACCGCTTTCTCCCCACCACCTGCCCTCTGCAGACCCTGGACACGAGGCTGGTCCCACCCCTGTCCGCAGCAGACCCCAAGCTCACCCTCGCCCGGGGGTCTTGTTGGGATCCTCCATCAGGGCTGCTTCTGGTTACCCTTGACTTCCTGGCGGTGAGCACAGGGGTTTTTGGGTGAAGTGATTCAGAGTCTACTTCCTGGTGACCTTTCTGAGCCCCCTTGCTTTAATTTTAGTAATGGGTTAGCAATGTCCACCATCAACGCTGTTGTGAGGCTTGGGGGTCTTCAAAGTAAACCACTTTCCGAGTGCTGGGCGCACAGCCAGGGCACACAGTGAGGACTGGCTGTAATTACTGTGTTATTGTCGGCTTTGTCAGGTCCCAGGCCAAAACAGTCCCGTGCTGGAGAAGAAAGCTCTGCTGAGGCTCTACTCTTAAATGTCTTTTTCTTTTTGTAATATAAAAAACCTTATGATTCTAGAATGCAAAGTAAATAGGTAATAAAGCAATTGCATGCATTAGGAAGAGGTTATTTATTTTTCAGTGTGGGCCAAGCTTGAGATGTCTAAGAAATGTTTGCGGAGTGAATGCATGCTCTTCCCTAGAGAGTAGGCTCTGGCTGAATTTGACACCAAAACTGTCTAACAATTTTAGAGAACTGAATATTTTAAAAACAAAATTAATGATTTTTTTAAGGAATCAAGATCTAGATGCTAAATGAAGAAAATATTCAGTGTAAACGTTTTTCAAAACGTTCGTTTGTTCAGAGATGACGTTGCCCTGAATTATTTTTCCATTTACATCACACAAGTGTGTAAACGTGTTCTAGGTGTTCTAGGTGTGTTTGGGGTTAATTGGACCTGTTTTCATGCTGTTCACCATGGCTGACTTTCCATGGTTGCTGCCAAACCAGGACTATTGATTATTTCCCAAGCTCTAAGAAGCACCTGGGCCACTTATAAAATCAAGGCTTGCCAAGCCTTTGCCTCTCCCAAGGAAACTCTCCCAAGACCTCTCCCAAGGAAACTTGGATGTAGGAGGTTTCTGTGTGGGCTCAGGGCACCAGCATTTAAATGCATTCCGGGGCATATTCGTCATCAAGAGCTTTAGGGACCAGTGTGTTAGACAGCACAAAAGGAGAAGCAGCAGCACTCAACCTCTGTGGCATGGAGAGGAACCCCCCAGCGTGAGACCTACCTCCCTGTGCTCCAGAGTCGAGGGACTCATCGAGCTCTGTGGCATGGAGAGGACCCCTCCAGCGTGAGACCCACCTCACTGCGCTCTGGAGAGTGGAGCTGGGAGCCCGGGGCAGGCCTTCACCCTGTGTGGCATGGAGAGGTCCCCTCCAGTGTGAGACCCACCTCCCTCTGCTCAGGAGAGTCGAGCTGGGAGCCTAGGGCAGGCCTTCACCCTCTGTGGCATGGAGAGGTCCCCTCTAGCGTGAGACCCACCTCACTGCGCTCAGGAGAGTCGAGCTGGGAGCCTAGGGCAGGCTTTTGCACCATGTTGATTCTGCCTTTGACTGTGTCTGCTTAGAGGTTTGTATGAACCCCAGCCGCATGGCCTTCGACATTTCTGCCTCTTCTCTTACCACGTTGACTGGTTTTGATCTGAAGAGAAAACTGCCGTGAGTTATATTCCCCTTGCAACGCAATTCTGCTCTCAGCAAACGTTGGCGGCGCCACTGGACACACGTCCCTCCGCAGGAGCACAGACGGGCATCCCCGCCTTGGAGCTGGACTGAGTCCCGGCGTCCTCTGCGTATGCGTCACAGAAACTCCTCCGCACACCAGTTTGTTTCCAAAAATATGTTTACAATTTGGAAACTAACTTGGAAGTGAATCGTTTTAGATGCAAAATGGCAAATGAGATCCCCAAACAATGTTTGTTCACCTTCCATGAATGTTCACCTTCAACCCTGGAACGCGCTTCTGGAACATTCAGGGACACCCGACGTGTGACTGGCTCCTCCTCACGAGGGCCTCCCGGGCAGGTTTGCTCTTTTACAACTTTGTGGGCAAATCTGAGAATGTTTTCCAAGGCACGGAGCAGCTGGGAATGCAGCCAGTGTTTGTTGGGCTTCAGGGAGGACAGGCACAGTGGGCTGGCTGCACCCTGCGATGGCCGCCCACAGACGCCGCGACCCACACCAGGCTCCCGGCCACCCACAGACACTGCGACCCACACCAGGCTCCCGGCCGCCCACAGACGCCGCGACCCACACCAGGCTCCCGGCCGCCCACAGACGCCGCGACCCACACCAGGCTCCTGGCCGCCCACAGACGCTGCCACCCACACCAGGCTCCCGGCCGCCCACAGACGCTGCCACCCACACCAGGCTCCCGGTCGCCCACAGACGCCGCGACCCACACCAGGCTCCTGGCCGCCCACAGACACGGCAACCCACACCAGGCTCCCGGTAGGGCCCTTCGTCCTCACTTGCTTTGAACATCCCACAAATTACAGAACGACTTTGCTATTGCTGTTTACCAAATGCGTTGCTAAATGGTGCCTGGGAGGTGGGATCGGTGTGCATTCCAACAGTCTGTTCATTTGGAAAAGGGTACATTTCATGGCTCACTCCTCTGGGGCTAGTGTATATTTTATAAAATACTGTTCTTACAGCATTTCAAAGAGATTCTTTGAAGGCAAAAACTATTTACTAAAATAACCTCAGTTCTCAGCCTCGCCGGCGTTCCTGGCTTCCTGCTTTCGAAAGTGCCCACGTGCCTGGTGGTTTTCCCTGGCTGTGCTCTCAGATCCTCTCCGAATGCGTAGTAACTGCGATGAATTCCCGCAGAGGGCTTCTGGGAGTTAATATTTCTGTCGTCAGTTTCTTCACATTCACAACAATGAAAAGAAAACAAGCAGCGTCCTGTGTGTTGCGTAGAGACGTGTGTCTCCCGGTGTGCAGAGCAGCCTTTGATCATTCCTGCAGCCATTTATCTTTGCTCCCAAGTTTCATTCAACAAATTACCGAGTGTCTGGGATGTGCCAGGGCCGTATTGGGGCTACGTTGCTAAGTAAACTCGGTGTCGACCTCAGCCCTCAGGGAGTTTCTGGTCTGTGCTACCACATCCTCGCAGTGGTGTCTCTTCATTAGAGGAGGGACGACTTCGTCCCTTTCAGAGGCTACCAGGAGGATTAGGAAGAGTGTTCGGATGTGTTTCTCTGTGAAGCTTTGAAGCTTCAGAGGTGGAGAACCTCTTCTGCCCTGAGATTTCTACGTTAATTAAGTGGGTAGCTTGTTTGAAATCAATTGGTTTACTTACTAAAGGTAGCCTGACATTTAGACATTGGTAATTAGTGTGTACAGTATTTAGAAATACCACAGGTCTTTTATATTTACCCAATCCTTGGGATTCTGAAGATAATTCACTTAAATGTGATAATTCCTTCTTAATATCCATAGACACGCATCCAAAATCCTCATTTCAATGTAAACATGTCCCATCTATTATGCCGCAAAGTTCATACAGTAGGCCCCCTTCTCCAGGGTTTTGCTTCCCGAGATTTCAGTTACCCGAAGTCAACTGAGATCTGAAAATATTAAATGGAAAATTCTAGAAATGAACAAGTCATAAGTTTTGAATTGCACACTGTTCTTAGTAGTGTAAAGAAATCTTGTGCCATCCTGCTCTGCCCTGCCTGGGACATGAATCATCCCTTTGTCCAGCATGTACAGTGTGTGTAGGGAAAACCTTTGCCCAGCATGTCCACAGTAGACAGTGTGTGTAGGGAAAAACATGTATGAGAGTTTGTGGTGTGTGTGTGTGTGTGTGTGTGTGCGCGCGTGCACGTGCCTACCCACGGTTTCAGGCACCCCCGGTGGTCTCAGAATGTGTCTTCTCTGATACAGGGGAATTACTCTATAAGAAAATGAAGGTGGGTCACACACTTAGAAGTTGTATTTCAGAGGATAATTGTCAGACGTCATGACTGACGAGTGTGTGAACTTGGCGTGTCTGTTGCATTTCAGCTCCTTTTGACTTCAGTCTCCTTCCATGCATGATCTGCCAGGCAGGACAGAGTTTGGTAAGAAGGAGGGGCTGCTGAGAAATCGTGTGCTCTGTAGAAATAGACTAACCTTGAAAATGGATTCAATTTCATACAGATGATAGCATTTAAAAATCAATTTCTTAAAGCCACTCATTTTAACCATAGCATTTCAAGTACTTTATAGCTGTTCCAGTGAAACTTTCTTTAAAGATAAGCAATACCAGTTACATTTCTTTTACCCGCATCACCTGCAGTGATTGGGAGGATGCGGTGAGATTCCCCTGCTGGTCCCACGTGGGGCTTCTTCTGGGGTTCCTGGCGTTCACAAGCCCACGTCTACTCCTCAGGGGCTAGAAGGGCCTGAACGGCGTCTTCACTCTGATATTAGCAATTTGAATCTGCACTGATGGGCATGGCAGACGCAAATGTTAAGTGACATAAAATCTGTCTCTGAGTGTGCAGCCTGGGGGATCTGGAAGCACTGCCGAACGGAACTGGGAAAACAATTCCTTAAAATCCAACAAAGGCTCACTCACCAACACAGGGTGGGGGGCCAAGGCCGAGGAGCAGGGGGGCCATTTGTTGGCCAGTGTATGCTCTGCTTGCAGAATCAGTAAGCGAGCATGCTGTTTATTAGAATTCCGCCACAGGCTACAACGTGGATGAACCTTGAGGACATTAAGCACAGTGAACAGGCCGGCCACAGAGGGACACCCACAATGTGAGCGACTCACAGTAGGCACCCAGAGTCTGCAGATTCACAGAGACAGAAGTCAGACAAGGGGGTGCCGGGGCTGGGGGTGGAGGGGGCATTTCATGGGGGCAGAGGCTCAGTCTGGGAAGATGGAAGAGTTCCGGAGATGGCGACACGACAATGGGAAGGTCCTCATCACCCGTGAGCCAAACATGACACAATGATCGGAAGGTCCTCGTCACCCCTGAGCTGAACACGACACGATGATGGGAAGGTCCTCGTCACCCCTGAGCCGAACACGACACGACGATGGGAAGGTCCTTGTCACCCCTGAGCCAAACACGACACGATGATGGGAAGGTCCTCGTCACCCCTGAGCCGAACACGACACGATGATGGGAAGGTCCTCGTCACCCCTGAGCCGAACACGACATGATGATGGGAAGGTCCTTGTCACCACTGAGGCAAACACCTAAGACAGGCAAGATGGTGGATTTTATATTGTGTTTATTTTAGCACAAAAAAGTGGAAAAAAGATTTATGAACTAAAAAAAGCAGCCAGCATATTGTATTATAGGGGACCATTCAATTCAGGAAATGTTCAAATAAAGAGAAGAACTCATATTATAAAACAATATATGTGATATGACACACATTTTATTCAATATAAATTAGTAAAAGCTTAATATATATTCAAGCTTTTACTAATTTATAATTATATATAATATTGAATGTATATATTGAATATATATAATGAATATAGATTCAAGCTTTTACTGATTAATATTATATATATTTACATACATATATAATATATAATATAAAAATTACATGTAATATATAATTACATAATAATATATATAAATTACATATATAATTATATATTATATATCTATTATATATTTTTATATAATTTATAGATACATAAAACATTACAGACACAGCTGTCTCGAGTCACTCAGTGATTGGCATGCCGTCCAAAAATCCATGGCGGAGAGAGACTAAGTCTCTTAAATGAGAAACGCACGCTATTCGTGGGATTTGAGAGAGAGTAAATGTTTTCTTTTGATATTATATATTTATACCATTAATGTGTAGACATGGTCTCCTGAAGGCTCTGCACAAGTCCATGCAGTTCTGATAAGATTTCAGGAAATGTTATCTCTCCACTGGGCCTGTCAGGTGGGCACTCGCCTCTGTGGCAAGGGAGCCTGTGAAACTGTGGCCTCATGCGTGGGGGGATTTAGGCACCTGTGCGTCTGCACTCAGGAGCCTGGTGTCCTCACAGTTGAGAGGTGGTGATGTGCGGAGGAGAAAAAGAGGAAGAAAACACAGCCCTGGGGGAGGTGACGGGGCAGAAAATGTGCGTAGGGCCTTGTGAATCTCCGGGGTCTTTGTGAGTCTCTGGGGTCTCTGGTTTTCTGGGGTCTTCATGAGTTTCAGGGGTCTTTGTGAGTCTCGGGGTCCCTATGAGTCTCTAGGGTCTCTGTGGTTTTCCGGGGTCTTCATGAGATTCTGGGGTCTTCGTGAGTCTGTGGTTCCCTATGAGTCTCTGGAGTCTCTGTGGTTTTCCGGGATCTTCGTAAGTTTCTGGGGGTCTCTGAGGTTTTCCGGGGTCTTTCTGAGTCTCTGGAGTCTGACTCTGGTGGAGGTAAGAAGGGAACAGAGGTGGCCGTGAGTCCTGGCGGCCTATCTACCCTGTGTTTGTATCATATCCTGGCTGCCCTGGGCGTCGTCTGGGGGTGTTTGGAGACTTCCAGGCTCTGTTGGGTTCATGTGGACCCACAATGCTGAAACTTTCAGGGCTTCTCAGAGCCGTTTGGCCTTGGTTAACGGTGATGACTGGCAGGGCCTTGTTTAACGGTGATGAGTGGCAGGGCTTTGGTTAACGGTGATGACTGGCAGGGCTTTGGTTAACGTTGATGACTGGCGGGGCCTTGGTTAATGGTGATGACTGACGGGGCCTTGGTTAATGGTGATGACTGACGGGGCCTTGGTTAATGGTGATGACTGGCAGGGCCTTGGTTAACGGTGATGACTGGCGGGGCTTTGGTTAATGGTGATGACTGGCAGGGCCTTGGTTAATGGTGATGACTGACGGGGCCTTGGTTAATGGTGATGACTGACGGGGCCTTGGTTAATGGTGATGACTGACGGAGCCTTGGTTGACGGTGATGACTGGCAGGGCCTTGGTTAACGGTGATGACTGGCGGGGCTTTGGTTAACGGTGATGACTGACTGGGCCTTGGTTAACGGTGATGACTGACGGGGCCTTGGTTAACGGTGATGACTGGCAGGGCCTTGGTTAACGGTGATGACTGGCAGGTGTCTGCTGTATTCAGGAGTGTGCAAGTGGTTGTTTATTGGAAATCAGTTCGGGGGGTCCCCATACCCATGTTGGGGCTGCATCTGCCACTGTTGAGTTGGCCTTTGGTGAGGATGCCAGTGATGGACCTGGCTGTGGGAATCTTCTAAAAACAAACCCTTTCTGGGCCCCTGCATCAGGTGGCATCAGAAGAACACAAAGCGCTTGCTTGTGGGGCACAGGATTGCTCGGCCGGCTCGTCTTCACGCATGAATCACCACCGCGAGATGTGTGCACGTTTCCTTCATGCCAAGACAGAGGGAGCCATGGGGGTACCACGTGTTAGGGTGAGGGGTTGCTGGTGATGGATGATTCAGGAGCAAGAACAGCATCCAGCCCCGGCCACGGTGGAGCCTCAGACAAGGTGGCTGGAGAGGGGCGTGCACTGAATAGTGGAGGGAGGGTTGATGCCAGCCCAGTAAAAAGAGCTCAGGAGTGGGTTCCAGCCACAGGATCAGCACAGCCATGTTACAGCACCAAATAGTGGAGGGAGGGTTGATGCCAGCCATGTAAAGAGAGCCTGGGAGAGGGTTCCAGCCACAGGACCAGCACAGTCATGTTACGGAAATCCCTTTGGTGACAAGAAGTCAGGGCACGTGTGGGCCAGAGCAGATGCCTTAGGGGTGGGCGTGTAAAACCACGAGCATCTTCAGAGGGACTTGAAGTCTTGACTTAATTGATCCTGAGCACGATCAATAATAGAGGCCCGAATGGTTTCTAGCCTGGCTGAGGCGTTTGCTGACTCTGTCTCATTTAATCCTTGGGCTGCTCCAGGAAATCACCGCCCGCAACCCCGCTTCGCAGAGGAAGAGGCTGTCGCTCCCCAGGCTGGTGGGCTGCACTGAGGGGTTGGGGTCCTGGGGCCCAGGGCTGCCACCTCCTTCCCCAGTTTGCTCCTGTGCCCGAGGCGTGTCAGCGAGGCAGCCCCGGGACCGCTCGCACCTGCTGTTGGGTTAATTACCCTTAATTAGGTTGCATCCCTCACCAGAGAGCGGGAAGTGGAGTGTGCTTCCTCCATCTGCAGGGCCTCTGAAGAGCACCGGCAGCTTCCTTCTTAGCAGAGGAGAAAATCTCTGCCATCTCGTGCTCGCCTACCTCGACTCGCCAGACGCCCTGGAGCAGAGGAGGAGCAGTGGTCGGCAGTGGTCAGCCGTGCAGGTGCCACACCTGATGGTCCACCTGGGAGAACCAGGCAGGAAGCCGGAAAGGTGCGGTCTCATGACATGAGGATGTGTTGAAGGAGGCCCACGGGTGCCCCGAATCCCAGTGTACAGGCTCATACTTTATCCTGAGATTTCGGAGTGATAATTTGTCATTGATTTACCTTCTTAACACCACCTTTTCATATGTGATCCATTCTACAGAGAAAAAGTTCTAACACCTTAAAAATTACAACCGTGGTGCCTGAAAATGAAAAGTGTTCTGAAAATGAAGACTCTACCACAGTTGTGATTAGTTAGGGCTGTGGAACTGTAGGGGTCTCATGTTGTGGGGATTAACCTTGTTCTGCCTGAAGGAGGAGATAGTGCTGGGAACAGGTTCCCCACATTCTCACCAGCACCTGTGACTTTTGTCCTTTGATGAGAACAGTCACCCTAACATGGTTCTGGTCCGTGTTTCTCTGATGGTGCGAGATGCAGGGAGGGGGTAGCCATGTCTGTGCCTGAGTGACAAGGCAGGAGCTTCCTGCCGGTGCACTATCTACTGAAGGGAGCCATTCTAGGAGGGTTTTCTACTGAAGGGAGCCATTCTAGGTGGGTTTTCTATTGAGGGGAGCCATTCTAGGAGGGTTTTCTATTGAGGGGAGCCATTCTAGGAGGGTTTTCTACTGAAGGGAGCCATTCTAGGAGGGTGGAGGTGCTTGTCACTTACTTGTGAGTGACACCTGTGATGAACTGTGTTCAAAAGGAAATTATCAAATGAGAATAGAACCATTTGGACTCTGTAGAGGATAAGACTCTAAGGGTTCTAGGAGCAGGATTGCTTCAACATCTCAGATGTATTTTCTTCTGGGAAGAGTCTTGCCAGATAAGCAGAGTGAGAGAGTCTATTAAACCGCACCTGTGTACAGCATCTAGCAGGCAGCAGTGAGTGTACTGACAATGCATTTCCCATTCTAACAAAATGTGACTTTTGTGTGAGTTTCTCACCTGCGGGCGGTATCACACACGCATCAAAATAAAAACCAGTGGGGTTACTTAAAGCACCACAAAGTGGAGAGAGCAGAGGCTTTGCAGTGCACTGGTTCTGTGACTTTGCTGCGAGACTTGGTTTTCTCATCTGTAAAATGGAGACAATAGCTCACAGAGAGGCTGGAGGTGAGGGTGACCGAGTGCTTTCTAGATACTCATCACCACTCCAGGGCTGGGAGGCTGGGCTGGCACAGACCCCTCGCTGTTGCTGAGCCCCCGCACCCAGGCCTGCCTAGGCCTCAGATCCACTCACACAGAGGTCAGCGAAGGCTTCCAGAGGCGTACAAAGGAAGCGTCTGTGCAATGGGTCGATCCTTGTCCTGTGTGGGTCACATTTGGCCTGAGAAAAAGCCACAGCTCTTCACAGGGAGAGCCAGGGCCCCTCGCGTGGGAAGCTCATGTGCTGTTATTTTCCAGCGGAATTCCAGGGTGGAAACACGGAGGCAGCTAACTATCGAGAATCCTATGAGAAGGGGCTTTCTGTGTGACATGTGCCTGGAAGGGCTTCCTGAGGCTTTATTTCCTCTGCTCTTCCCTGCTCTGTCCCAGCAGAGCTGTTTTTGTAAAGCACACATAGTATTTGCCATTCATCACTTTTATTATGCCAGGGACTCTTCTCCATCTCCCTCTGTGAGTTACGGCCCCTCCTATGCTGTGTTTCCACCCCCATGTTGCATTTGGCAGGAGCCTTCCTGACCCCGAACCACCCTAAGCTGTCAAATGTCTATAGATCGGGGAGCACGAGAGGGAGCTCACGAGATGGCAGACAGACCAGGATGTGCACAGAACGTAACCCTGGGTTGTGGACTCAGCTTTCCTTCCTGAAGCACCTGAAGCAGAATAGTCATAGCTGAGCCTGAGTTTCCAGAGGGGCAGAAAACCAACTTGAGTGTTTTCTTTTTATTGTTGCTTTTTTGAAAAAATCGTCCTAATTTCAGCTTGTTTTTCCAACCATGTGAAAGGATGGACTGGACGCTGCGCAGAAGTGGAGATCTTAGGTAAGAAGAAGGGATAGGAAGGTTGATGGGAAATGAACTGGCTGTCACTGTCCTTCCTGTCCAGATGCATTTGGAGGCTTTCTGGAGAATGGTTTCCAAACTCAGTATGTGCTGAATGTTTCCCCAATCTATGGGGAAATGAAAAGAAGACAGTGCAGTGAATTTCTGAAAGTTAACCACTTTCAGCATTAATAGAACAAACGAAACCCTGGGAGCAGCCTTCATGCTTGTTTGACGTTGCAGGGCGGCCTGTGATTGAAGCTGTCATGTAAGATGATGATGTGAGATGTGAGTGAGTGCACGTGCCTGTGATGTGCGCTGGGTCTGTGAGGTGTGCACGTGCCTGTGACGTGTGCTGGGTCTGTGAGGTGTGCATGGGTCTGTGAGGTGTGCATGTGCCTATGAAGTGTGCTGGGTCTGTGAGGTGTGCACGGATCTGTGAGATGTGCATGGGTCTGTGAGGTGTGCACGTGCCTGTGAAGTGTGCTGGGTCTGTGAGGTGTGCACGGATCTGTGAGGTGTGCATGGGTCTGTGAGGTGTGCACGTGCCTGTGATGTGTGCTGGGTCTGTGAGGTGTGCACGGGTCTGTGAGGTGTGCGCGTGCCTGTGATATGTGCTGGGTCTGTGAGGTGTGCACAGGTCTGTGAGGTGTGCACGTGCCTATGATGTGTGCACGTGCCTATGAAGTGTGCTGGGTCTGTGACATGTGCTGGGTCTGTGAGGTGTGCATGGATCTCTGAGGTGTCCACGGGTCTGTGAGGTGTGTGCGGGTCTATGAGGTGTGCACGGGTCTGAGAGGTGCACATGGGTCTGTGACACGTGCTGGGTCTGTGAGGTGTGCACGGGTCTGTGACATGTGCTGGGTCTGTGAGGTGTGCACGTGCCTGTGATGTGTACTGTATCTGTGAGGTGTGCACAGGTCTGTGAGGTGTGCATGGGTCTGTGACGTGTGCTGGGTCTGTGAGGTGTGCATGGGTCTGTGAGGTGTGCACGTGCCTGTGATGTGTACTGTATCTGTGAGGTGTGCACAGGTCTGTGAGGTGTGCATGGGTCTGTGACATGTGCTGGGTCTGTGAGGTGTGCACGTGCCTGTGATGTGTACTGTATCTGTGAGGTGTGCACAGGTCTGTGAGGTGTGCATGGGTCTGTGACATGTGCTGGGTCTGTGGGGTGTGCATGTGCCTGTGATGTGTACTGTATCTGTGAGGTGTGCACAGGTCTGTGAGGTGTGCATGGGTCTGTGACATGTGTTGAGTCTGTGAGGTGTGCACGGGTCTGTGAGGTGTGCATGGGTCTGTGAGGTGTGCACGTGCCTGTGATGTGTACTGTATCTGTGAGGTGTGCACAGGTCTGTGAGGTGTTCATGGGTCTGTGACACGTGCTGGGTCTGTGGGGTGTGCACGGGTCTGTGACATGTGTTGGGTCTGTGAGGTGTGCACGTGCCTGTGATGTGTACTGTATCTGTGAGGTATGCACAGGTCTGTGAGGTGTTCATGGGTCTGTGACACGTGCTGGGTCTGTGGGGTGTGCACGGGTCTGTGACATGTGTTGGGTCTGTGAGGTGTGCACGGGTCTGTGACATGTGTTGGGTCTGTGAGGTGTGCACATGCCTGTGATGTGTACTGTATCTGTGAGGTATGCACAGGTCTGTGAGGTGTTCATGGGTCTGTGACACGTGCTGGGTCTGTGGGGTGTGCACGGGTCTGTGACATGTGTTGGGTCTGTGAGGTGTGCACGGGTCTGTGACATGTGTTGGGTCTGTGAGGTGTGCACATGCCTGTGATGTGTACTGTATCTGTGTGGTATGCACAGGTCTGTGAGGTGTTCATGGGTCTGTGACACGTGCTGGGTCTGTGAGGTGTGCACGTGCCTGTGATGTGTACTGTATCTGTGAGGTGTGCACAGGTCTGTGAGGTGTGCATGGGTCTGTGACATGTGCTGGGTCTGTGAGGTGTGCATGGGTCTGTGAGGTGTGCACGTGCCTGTGATGTGTACTGTATCTGTGAGGTGTGCACGGGTCTGTGAGGTGTGCATGGGTCTGTGACACGTGCCGGGTCTGTGAGGTGTGCACGGGTCTGTGACATGTGTTGGGTCTGTGAGGTGTGCACATGCCTGTGATGTGCACTGTATCTGTGAGGTGTGCACGGGTCTGTGAGGTGTGCATGGGTCTGTGACACGTGCTGGGTCTGTGAGGTGTGCACGTGCCTGTGATGTGTACTGTATCTGTGAGGTGTGCACGGGTCTGTGAGGTGTGCATGGGTCTGTGACATGTGCTGGGTCTGTGAGGTGTGCACGGGTCGGAGAGGTGCGCATGGGTCTGTGACACGTGCTGGGTCTGTGAGGTGTGCACGTGTCTGTGACATGTGCTGGGTCTGTGACGTGTGCACGTGCCTGTGATGTGTACTGTATCTGTGAGGTGTGCATGGGTCTGAGAGGTGTGCATGGGTCTGAGAGGTGTGCATGGGTCTGTGACACATGCTGGGTCTGTGGGGTGTGCACGGGTCTGTGACACGTGCTGGGTCTGTGGGGTGTGCACGGGTCTGTGACACGTGCTGGGTCTGTGAGGTGTGCACGGGTCTGTGACATGTGCTCGGTCTGGGTCTGTGATGTGTGCATGTGCTTATGAAGTGTGCTGGATCTGTGAGGTGTGCATGGGTCTGAGAGGTGTGCATGGGTCTGTGACACGTGCTGGGTCTGTGAGGTGTGCACGTGCTTGTGATGTGTACTGTATCTGTGAGGTGTGCACGGGTCTGTGAGGTGTGCATGGGTCTGTGATGTGCTGAATCTGTGAGGTGTGCACGGGTCTGTGACGTGCTGGGTCTGGGTCTGTGATATGTGCATGTGCTTATGGAGTGTGCTGGATCTGTGAGGTGTGCACAGGTCTGTGACATGTGCTGGGTCTGTGAGGTGTGCACGGGTCTGTGACATGTGCTGGGTCTGTGAGGTGTGCACGTGCCTGTGATGTGTACTGTATCTGTGAGGTGTGCACGGGTCTGTGAGGTGTGCATGGGTCTGTGACACGTGCTGGGTCTGTGAGGTGTGCACGGGTCTGTGACGTGTTGGGTCTGTGAGGTGTGCACATGCCTGTGATGTGTACTGTATCTGTGAGGTGTGCACAGGTCTGTGAGGTGTGCATGGGTCTGTAACACGTGCTGGGTCTGTGAGGTGTGCACGGGTCTGTGAGGTGTGCATGGGTCTGTGACGTGCTGGGTCTGTGAGGTGTGCACGGGTCGGAGAGGTGCGCATGGGTCTGTGACACCTGCTGGGTCTGTGAGGTGTGCACGGGTCTGTGACATGTGCTGGGTCTGTGAGGTGTGCACGTGCCTGTGATGTGTACTGTATCTGTGAGGTGTGCATGGGTCTGAGAGGTGTGCATGGGTCTGAGAGGTGTGCATGGGTCTGTGACACGTGCTGGGTCTGTGGGGTGTGCACGGGTCTGTGACACGTGCTGGGTCTGTGGGGTGTGCATGGGTCTGTGACACGTGCTGGGTCTGTGAGGTGTGCACGGGTCTGTGACATGTGCTCGGTCTGGGTCTGTGATGTGTGCATGTGCTTATGGAGTGTGCTGGATCTGTGAGGTGTGCACGGGTCTGAGAGGTGTGCATGGGTCTGTGACACGTGCTGGGTCTGTGAGGTGTGCACGTGCTTGTGATGTGTACTGTATCTGTGAGGTGTGCACGGGTCTGTGAGGTGTGCATGGGTCTGTGACGTGCTGAATCTGTGAGGTGTGCACGGGTCTGTGACGTGCTGGGTCTGGGTCTGTGATATGTGCATGTGCTTATGGAGTGTGCTGGATCTGTGAGGTGTGCACAGGTCTGTGACATGTGCTGGGTCTGTGAGGTGTGCACGGGTCTGTGACATGTGCTGGGTCTGTGAGGTGTGCACGTGCCTGTGATGTGTACTGTATCTGTGAGGTGTGCATAGGGTGGGTGAGGTGTGCACGTGCCTGTGAAGTGTGCATGGGTCTTCAGTGTGTCTGCATCTGGCATGTGAGAGAGCCAGCAGTGACACATTGCCCCTGAAATTAGGGGAAAACAATGACAAACCCAATCATCTGCAAATAACTGCTTTCCATTTTCAGGGAAGATTTATAGCCTTTTTTTTTTTTTGAGAGAGATGTTGAGTGTCCCGCAGCCCTGCAGCAGCGCTGTTCTTACAGACCCTCTCTCTCACATACAGCTGTCTATATTCATCCTGCACAGCCCTGACCTGTGTCTCAGGTGTGAGGACCCCCGGGACCCCACACACCCTCTGTGCCTGGTGCAGGGCTCAGCTACCCCTGTCTGTAGGGCCCTTCCCTGTGGATGGTGCTTTTGGGGGCTTGGGGTCAGGGAGTGTGAGGGTTGGTTCCTTGGCTGGCTAAGTCAGATGCATCTGCCAGCCGAAGGTCACACATGGGTTTGAGCAGCCTCTCCTTGTGCTTGCTGGAACACATGCTCCACACACATGTGCCACCTGCACGCCACAGTGCCCGACTCCGGGGCTGCTTTCTGCCCAGGCCTTCCTCAGCCTCACAGAGTCCAGAACATCACTCATGGCAGGGCTGGAAATGCAAAGATGGCCAAGCTACAGAAAATAAATTAAATACAAAGAAAACATGGAGAGAGGTGGCTTAGTGTCCGACTTGCCTAGTTTCCTGTTGGCGCTCCCAGAGTGATGGCAGAAATCATCTTCCCTCAGTTCCCGGAAGACCCAACACTGTGTGTGCTGAAGGCTGTGGATTTTCAGGCCAGACTCCCTGGGTTCACGTTCCAGTCCCCATTTTCTGTGTGACCTTGGGTGTGTTTCTTTTTTTTCTTTTTTAACTTTTATCTTTGGTTCCAGGGTACATGTGAAGGCTTCTTACTTAGGTTAACTCATGTCACAGAGATTTATTGTACAGGTTATTTCATCACCCAGGTTTAATTAAGCCCGCTACTCAATAGTTATATTTCATGGTCCCCTCCCCCCTCCCATATGCCACTCTCTGATAGACCCCAGAGTGTGTTGTTCCCCTCTGTGTGTCCATGTGTTCTCATTATTTAGATCCCACTTGTAAGTGAGAACATGCAGTATTTGTTTTTCTCTTCCTGGGTTAGTTTGCTAAAGATAATGGCCTCCAGCTCCATCCATGTTCCTGCAGAGGTCATGGGTCTTATTCTTTTTATGGCTGTATAGTATTCCACGGTATAGATGTACCACATTCTCTATATTCAGTCTGTCATTGCTGGGCATTTAAGTTGATTCCCTGTCTTTGCTTTTGTGAATAGTGCTGCAGTGAGCATTCACGGTCATGTGTCTTTATGGTAGAATGATTTATATTCCTCTGGATATATACCCGCTAATAGGATTGCTGGGTCGAATGGTAGCTCTGCTTCTAACTCTTTGAGGAATCACCACACACTGCTTTCCACAGGGGTTGAACTACTTTACACTCCCACCGACAGTGTATAAGTGTTCCTTTTTCTCCACAACCTCACCAGCATCTGTTATTTTTTGACTTTTTAATGATGGCCATTCTGACTGGTGTGAGATGATATCTCATTGTGGTTTTGCTTTGCATTTCTCTAATGATAAATGATATTTAAGTTTTTTCATATGCTTCTTGGCCTTCTTTTAAAAAGTGTCTTCTTTTAAAAAGTGTGTTCATGTCCTTTGCCCATTTTTTTTTTTTTTTGAGACAGAGTCTTGCTCTGTTGCCCAGGCTGAAGTGCAGTGGCGTAATCTTGGCTCACTGCAAGCTCCACCTCCCGGGTTCATGCCATACTCCTGACTCAGCCTCCCGATTAGCTGGGACTACAGGCATCCACCACTACACCCAGCTAATTTTTTGTATTTTTATTAGAGACAGGGTTTCACCATGTTAGCCAGGATGGTCTTGATCTCCTCACCTCATGATCCACCTGCTTCAGCCTTCCAAAGTGCTGGGATTACAGGCGTGAGCCACCGCGCCCGGCCGTCCTTTGCCCACTTTTTAATAGGGTTGTTTTTCTCTTGTAAATTTGTTTCAGTTCCTTATAGATACTGGATATGAGACCTTTGTCAGATGCATAGTTTGCAAATATTTTCTCCCATTCTAGTAGTTTGTCTGTTTGCTCTGATGATAGTTTCTTTTGCTCTACAGAGGTTCTTAAGTTTAATTGTATCCCATTTGTCAATTTCTCCTTTTGTTGTAGAAATTGCATGAATCATGAAATCTTTGCTCATTCAGGATGATATTGCCTAGGTTGTCTCCCAGGGTTTTTATAATTTTGGGTTTTACATTTAAGTCTTTAATCCATCTAGAGTTGCTTTTTGTACATGGTATAAGGAAGGGGTCCAGCTTCAATCTTCTATGTATGACTAGCCAGTTATCCCAGCACCCTTTGTTGACTAGGGAGTCTTTTCCCCATTGATCTTTTTTGTCAGCTTTGTCTAAGATCAGATGGTTGTAGGTGTGAAAGCTTATTTTTGGGCTGTCTATTCTGTTCCATTGGTCTGTGTGTCTGTTTTTGTACCAGTGTCATGCTGTTTGTTACTGTAGCCCTGTAGTATCATTCAAAGTTGGATAATATGATGCCTCCAGCTTTGTTCTTTTTGCTTATGATGGCCTTGGATATTTGGGCTCTTTTTTGGTTCCATATGAATTTTACAATAGTTTTTTTCTAGTTCTGTAAAGAATGTCATTGGTATTTTGATAGGAATAGCATTGACTCTATAAATTGCTTTGGGCAGTATGGCCATTTTAATTAAATTGATGCTTTCTATCCATGAGCCTGGGATATTTTTCCACTTGTGCATTCTCAGATTTCTTTGAGGAGCATTTTGTAATTCTCATTGAAGAGATCTTTAACCTCCCTTGTCAGCTGCATTCCTAGGTATTTTATTCTTTTTGTGGCAGTTGTGAATGTAATTACCTTCCTGATTTAGCTCTCAGCTTGGCTGTTTTTGGTGTGTAAGAATGCTAGTGATTTTTGTACATTGATTTTGTATCCTGCAACTCTGGTTAAGTTGTTTATCAGCTGAGAGAGCTTTTGAGTGAAGACTGGGGTTTTCTAGATATAGAATCGTGTCATCTACAAACAGAGGTACTTTGACTTCCTCTCTTTCTGCTTGGATGCCCTTTATTTTTTCTATTGCCTGATTGCCCTGGCCAGAACTTCCAATACTATGTTGAATGGGACTAGTGAGAGACGGCGTCCTTGTCTTGTGCTACTTTTCAAGGGGAATTCTTCCAGCTTTTACCTATTCAGTATGATGCTGGCTGTGGGGATGTCATAGATGGCTCTTATTATTTTGAGGTATGTTCCTTCAATGCCTAGTATATTGAGAGTTTTTAAAATGAAGAGGTATTGGATTTTATTAAAAGCCTTTTCTGCATCTATTGAGACAATCATATGGTTTTTGTCTTTAGTTCTGTTTATGTGATGAATCACATTGATTGATTTGTGTATGTTGAACCAACCTTGCATCCAGGAGATGAAGCCTACTTGATTGTGGTGGATTAGCTTTTTGATATGCTGTTGGATTTGGTTTGCAAGAATTTTGCTGAGGATTTTTTTCATCGATGTTCATCAAGGATTTTGGCCTGAAGTTTTCTTTTTTTGTTGTGTCTCTGCCAGGTTTTGGTATCAGGATGATGCTGGCCTCATAGAATGAGTAGGGGAGGAGTCCCTCCTTTTCAGTTTTTTAAAATAGGTTTAGTAGAAAATAGTACCAGCTCTTCTTTATACATCTGGTAGAATTCAGCTGTGAATTCATCTGTCCTGGGCTTTTTTTTGGTTGATAAACTATTCATTACTGATTCAATTTCAGAGCTTGTTATTGGTCTGCTCAAGGAATCAGCTTCTTCCTGGTTCAGTCTTGGGAGGGTGTAAGTGTCCAGGAATTTATCCATCTCTTCTAGGTTTTCTAGATTGTGTGCATAGAGGTGTTCATAGTAGTTTTTGGTGGTTATTTTTATTTCTGTGGGGTCAGTGGTAACATTCTCTTTGTCATTTCTAATTGTATTTATTTGGGCCTCCTCTCTTTTCTTCTTTATTAGTCCAGCTAGCAGCCTGTCTTACTAAATTTTTTTCAAAAAATGAACTCCTAGATTCATTGATTTTTTCAATGGTTTTTCGTGTCTTGATTTTCTTCAGCTCTGCTTTTGGTTATTTCTTGTCTTCTGCTAGCTTTGGAGTTGATTTGTTCTTGCTTCTCCAATTCTTTTAATTGTGATGTTAGGTTGTTAATTTGAGATCTTTCCAACTTTTTGATGTGGCATTTAGTGCTACGAATTTTCCTCTTAACACTGCCTTAGCTGTGTCCCAGAGATTCTGGTATGCTCTTTCTTTGTTCTTATCAGTTTCAAAGAACTTCTTGATTTCTGCCTTAATTTCATTATTTACCCAAAGTCATTCAGGAGGATGTTGTGTAATTTCCATGTAATTTCATGGTTTTGAGTGATTTTCTGAGTCTTAACTTCTACTTTTATTGTGCTGTGGTCCAAGATTGTATTTGGCGTGGTTTCGGTTCTTTAGCATTTGCCTGAGGATTATGTTCAATTATTTGGTCTGTTTTAGAGTGTGTGCCATGTGGCAATAAGAAGAATGTATATTCTGTTGTTTTGGGGTAGAGTGTTCTATAGAGGTCTGTCATATGCATTTGGTCCGATGTGGAGTTCAGATCCTGAATATCTTCATTAATTCTCTCTCAGTGATCTGTCTAACACTGTCAGTGCAATGTTGACGTCTTCCACTATTATTGTGTGGGAGTCTTTGTCTCTTTGAAGGTCTCTAAGCCCTGCTTTATGAATCCAGGTGCTCCTGTGTTGGATGCATATATATTTAGAATAGTTAGGCCTTCTTGTTGAATTGAACCCTTTACTGGGCATGTTTCTTAACCATGGAGAATAACTTTTCATCTGAAAATTGGAGTAGTAATAACTACTTTATAAAAATATTGTGAAGATTCTGAGTTTGTGTATGTAAAGTGCGTAAGACAGTGCCTACCACACCATAGATGCTGTAGAAATTTAAATGACCTAAATACAGTGGTGGCATCTTTAGGGATCCTTCTTGCAGGCAGTGGTAAAATCAAACAATTCAGAGGACAGAGGTGTAGCTGTGAAGTGTCTGTGCTGCCAGGGATCCCCAGTGCTGAGACCACCGGCTGTGTAGAGTTACAGCTGGTGCTTTGGCATGAGAATTCACGTCAGTGGTCAGCCACACTCATTTTAAGGCACAAATGACAGTTTTCAAATTTGTTGAGATGATCTCATTTGGGCTCTTCTTGTAGTCAGTCATTTATCCCTACCACACACAGGGGACTGTGCCAGGTGTATGGAACGTTGTTGTCCTTTGCTCAGTGATGGGACATAATGGGCCTGGAATCTTCTAGAAGGCATGAGAGCATCACTCATAGACATCAGTGCCCAGGAAATGATCCCAGCAGACAGCACCGTGGGAGCCATTCACTCTGTCAGACGTGCCCAGTGACAGTCACTTGGGAGGACTTTCCAGGGGTTCTTGGAAAGCTGGGGGTGTGGGCCTGGTGGGGGTCTGTGGTTTTGGAGATCTTGGCCTTAATGCGGTACACAATCCCATCTCCATGGGGTGCGCAGGCGTCAGCTGGGGACACCCGCACTGGCCTTCCGTGTGAGAAGGGAGGAGGCCTTCCCCGTTCATCTGGGTTCTGACATGCTCTTGGTTTTCTGTATTGTCAAGTGACTAAGGGTTACCGACCACCTTCCAAAGCACCAGCTGTGTCTCAGCCACAGCCTGGATGAAGAGTGAGGGGTTGATGCCCGGAAGACTTGGGGTCAGAAAACCTGGGTTTGGATTTAAATTCTACAATTTGGTGCTAGATAACCTTACAAGAGGCATTGAAGGTTTTCTTATTTCTTCAGTTTCTTTATCTGTAAGGTGAGGGTGACAGTATTCACCTCACATTGAGAATGGGGCAGATAATATATTTGAAAATATCCAGTAATTACAATCCCTGCACTTAGGGAGGCCAGTGTGAGTGAATTGCCTGAGCCCAGGCATTTGAGACCAGCCTGGGCAACATGGCAAAACCCCATCTCTACAAAAAATAAAAACAGTTAGCCACACGTGGTGGCATGCCTGTAGTCCCAGCTAACTCAGGAGGCTCTCAGAGGTGGAAGGATTGCCTGAGTTCAGGAGGTCAAGGCTACAGTGAGCTGTGATTGTGCCACTGCATTCCAGCCTAGGTGACAGGGCAAAACCCTGTCTCAAAAAAAAGAGAAAAAAAAAAAAAAGAAAATATTCATTACAGTATCTGGAACACGAAGAACTGAATAAAAATTAGTTGACTCTGAGTCTGAACACAGTTGATGGGAAGACAGAAACCAAAGCAAAACCTCTTCCGCAGCCAACAGCTACTGGCTTCCTCTGCGGAAGGGAGATCCCAGGATCGCTTCTGCCAAAAGAAAGCTGAAAAATAAACCCAATGTGCAGTCCTCAGATGAACCCTGTGCTTCTCTGCAGGATCCCAAAGCTTTATGGGTTTTTAAAATTTGCTACAGCCATTTCATCTCCTTGGGACCCAGCATCAAGAAGAGGTTTTGGAAAACCCAACACCTTCTCTTTGACCTGTCTTGGAAAACCCAACACCGTCTGTTTGACCTGTCTTCTTGAGGTGAGCCTGTGGACGAAGCACAGTGCCAAGCGGGTGCCACGGGGCTGTGCCCTCTCTTAGGCTGATGGCACAACCCTGGGCAGGTGTGCAGACACATCCCACCACTCAGAGGTGCCACACTGGGGACGTCATGCTGGGGATGCGGTGATGATGCACGGTCTTCTTTGACCAAGAAATTGAAGCCAAAGGTTAGAAATGTGTGGTGGGTTATGGGTGATCAAGTGTCAGATTCAGAGAGAAGAAACAGGCTCACGGTGGGAAGATGCTTAGAAACGAGGACTGAGGGTTGGGTGGACGCTGTGTAGGACAAGCCTGAACCAAGACGGCCTTTTCATTCCTGCCCCTCAGATTTAGAGAGAAGAAACAGGCTCACGTGGGAAGAAGCTTAGAAACCAGGACTGAGGGTGGGATGGATGCTGAGTAGAGCAAGTCTGAACTGAGATGGCCTTTTCATTCTTACCCTGTGGTTGCCGGAGTGAGGGGAGGGCAGTAGAGAGGAGGGGGAGGCGGCTGTTCTTCAGGCGAGGACTGTTTGTAAGACACCCCCAGGGGGCTCCCCCAGGAGAGCAGGCACACAGAATCACCCGCGCATTCTTGACACTCACTTGGGCTCAGAGCCTCCCCCTTTCACAGTGGGCAGCACTGGTTCACACTTAGGCTTTTGAAAGTTTTTTTTTTTCTTTTTAAGAAAATCAGACAAAAGTATCAGCAATTCAAACACGGAAAAAGCATTTTAAATTAAAAGTTAATGAGTACATACCGTTTTCCAGATGGAATAGTTCGAATGAAATTATAAAGCAAATTCGTTAATATTGATATGCTTTCAAAAGTTGTATAGATTCATTTGGTCTTAAGTGGTTTTGACCTGAATGCTGTACCTCACCTCCCAAAAGCATTGCATGTCAGTTGACAGAGGAGCGGGCGGAGTGGGGAAATTAACTGCAGTTCAGAAAGTGCTTTAATGGCTTTTTCTAAAATGCATTCATTACACTTTAAATAGGCCATGTCTGGAGATTCTGAAGTCCCTTACGTAAGTAGGATGTGAGCTCGGGGAACTTCTTCAGCTTCACTCTGGTGCTGATTCCAGCATCTGCAGCTCTTGACCCCCTAGTGTGTGAGCAGAGACTGAGAATGCGTTGAAGGCTTTCGAAACTGCATTACATTGTCTTTGTTCAGTTCCTTACGTGACTGAGGACAGTGAAAAGAGCCCACCTGGTGTAAAGTGCTCATTTTAGCTGCCAAGAAAAGCCTAATTTATTTTCAGGGCAAAACTTCTGCACTGGGACAAATGTCTTCATTATAATCCAAAAGCAGCATCAGGAAAAGAAGCTAAACTGTGCGAATGGAAACGAATGGGGCTGATGCTGCTGCTACTGCTTACTTTTTAATCAGTAGAAATGGAATTCTGCCTCCCAAACAGAAGTCTAGGAGGAACTGCAGACGGCCCCTGTACTGAGGGCATTTTGTCAGTGTTTAGAGCAACCTTCAAGATCATGACACTCTGCTATGAGAACCGAAAGAACTTGGAGATAAATATACATGTTCTATGTGGTGGGACCGTTTTTGAATCTGAACTAAATTAAATGATGGAAAACGACCTTGGGTGAGTTCTTCATGGCTGTACTTCCTGGAATGATAAAATTTTTCAAAATAATTTGTTTCCTTGAAATGACACCAACGCCTATAGTTAAGTTTAAATTTATGGGACTAGGTGAGTGTTATTTTGTGAGACGTAGCATTATGCTTACATAGAATAATTTATTGGTTGATGTTCAATATCATTTTATTTAAGCATAACTGTGGAGAACCATTCAAGTGACTGTATAATTACTTCATATAAATACTTCATAGACAACTTTACCATTAACTATTTTCCTACTACTTTATAACCGATTCTATTTTCAATTGATAAGTGATTTTTTCCCATTTAAGTACTGACTTGCAATTTGGCCCATATTATTTTGCACTGACATGGCATAAATGCCACATCCTTCCCGCACTTAAGGCATGCAATTTGCAGAATAAGACGTAAATTTTAAGTAGGTTTGGAATCTTTTGTAGGACTACTTTTATTTCAGGCCATAGTTGACATAATGTAAGCTCGTTAATTCATCTGCAAAATATTTTAGTGTCAAGCGTGTTTAGCTAGAAAGAAGCTCCAGTTGCCTCCCCATGCTCTTACATGGGAGGCATCTACTGCAGTGTGTCATGTGAGTGCTGGTTTTATTCCATGACACCAAGAACATTGCTTAACTTCTGTACTCATCAGTTCATAAATGAGCACAAGGCCCATTGCTTCTCGCAGTTCAGCCCTGCTGCTCTTGTTCAGCAGATAGGGGTAGCAGGGGCAGTAGCTGAGAGATGCTGAGCAGCCTGAGGCTTCTGGGTGCCGTGCCTGGAACTGGTCCCACCACAGCACACACGCTGTTTCCTCATGTGAACAGGTGAGCTTCAAGTGATAGCATGTGTGAGAGGCTTCGCCACTCAACTTTGAATTTAAGTATCCCCGGGGACTGTCAAACTTTTTATATCCAATGGGGAATTTCACCTTGAAGTTGGACCACAGCTGCCTCTAGAGTTGTGAGAGGGTACAAGCTGTGAGAGTCACAGTTGACCCTACCTTGACTTAGGAGAGTGGTTGGCACCATGATTTTAAATAAAATACAGTGAATGGGGTCCAGCACCCTAGCTTATTCTACTTTAGGGACTGCTCACTAGAAAAGTTTCCTTGTAGTTGGGAAGACCCTTTCTGGAAGGCTGCTATAGGAAATGGCTAAGATGAAAAGTGGGGCTCAGCACTTTTAGGGCTGGGCTGAAAAATGAGTCTGCTGGCGAAACCCTGTGTCAGGCAGCAACTTATAACAAAAACAGGAAAATCCCTACTACATCTTAGCTAAGTTGGAAATTCAAACATCTTTGCAGGTCCCATTTCACCACCGTTGGGTCTGTGGACATAACCCTACTGAGAGTTAGGCTAAGGGTTCAGCCCCTTCATTTATGGGAGGAGGAAGAGAGCCATCCTCCATGCAGCTGCTTCTGTGGCTCACACCCAGACATGGAGGGGTCAAGCAGCAGTCAGGGCCAAGGCTTGAGAAGCTCAAACCACACTCATTAGGCATCTTCATTCCAGCCAACATGTGTCTGAATGAGAACAATACGAAGGGGCACCCCTTCAGAATTTGTGAACACTAACCCTAGTCCTTCAGATACCATGACAGCTTTGCTGGTATCCTAAGAATCCATGACTGCCCATTCTAGACCCTTCAGAAACCATAACCACCTTTCTACTACTTTCATAGCCCACAGCCACCCATCCTTCAGAACCCACAGCTACCCAGCTACCCATCTTCATCCCCTCAGAACCGATGACCACCCATCCTTGTCCATTAGGACCCATGACCACCCATCCTCATTCCTTCAGAACTCATGACTATAAACCCTAGTCCTTTGGATGCCATGATGCCTATCCTGGTATCTTTAGAATCCGTTACCACCCATTCTAGACCTTGCAGAACCCATGAACACCCATCCTAATTTATTTAGAAACTAGTCATTCTAGTCCCATCCTAGTCCCTTCAGAACCCCTGGTCTCCCATCCTCGTCCAGTTAGAACCCATGACCACCCATCCTTGTCCCTTCAGAACCCATGACCACCCATCCTCATTCCTTCACAACCCATGACCTCCCATCCTCATCCAGTTAGAACCCATGACCACCCATCCTCGTCCCTTCAGAACCCATGACCACCCATCCTCATCCAGTTAGAACCCCTGATCACCCATCCTCATTCCTTCAGATCCCATGACCTCCCATCCTCATCCAGTTAGAACCCCTGATCACCCATCCTCATTCCTTCAGATCCCATGACCTCCCATCCTCATCCAGTTAGAACCCATGACCACCCATCCTCGTCGCTTCAGAACCCACGACCTCCCATCCTTATCCCTTTAGAACCCCTGACCACCCATCCTCGTCCCTTCAGAACCCATGACCACCCGTCCTCGCCCAGTTAGAACCCATGACTGCCATCCTTATCCCTTTAGAAACCCTGACCACCCATCCTCTTCCCTTCAGAACCCATGACCTCCCATCCTCGTCCAGTTAGAACCCATGACCACCCATCCTCATCCCTTCGGAACCCATGACCACCCGTCCTCACCCAGTTAGAACCCATGACCTGCCATCCTTATCCCTTTAGAAACCCTGACCACCCATCCTCTTCCCTTCAGAACCCATGACCTCCCATCCTTATCCCTTTAGAACCCCTGACCACCCATCCTCATCCCTTCAGAACCCATGACCTCCTATCCTCGTCTCTCTGGAACCCATGACCTCCCATCCTTGTTCCTCCAGAATCCATTACCACCTATCCTTGTTCCTTCAGAACTCATGACCACCCATCTTCTTCCCATTAGAACCCATGACCTCCCATCCTCTTACCTTCAGAACCCATGACCACCCATCTTCATCCCTTCAGAACGCCTGATCGCCGATCCTCATGTCTTCAGAACCCCTGACCACCCAACCTCATCTTTCCTGAACCCATGACCACCCATCCTTGTCCCTTTAGAACCCACAACCACCCCTCTTCATCTTTCCTGAACCCATGACCACCTATCCTTGTCCCCTTAGAACCTGTGGCCTCTCATCCTCATTCCTTTAGAATTCATGAGAACACATCCTTGTCTCTTCAGAACTTATAACCTTCCATCCTTGTTCCTTTAGAATCCATGAACATCTATCCTATTTTGGCCATTTGCTCAGAATTTCATTTAATGGGAGACAGACCCTCCTAGGGATTGAGTGCAATTGCCCCTCGTGGTAATGCCCCAAGCCATTGAGCCAGAGATTGCACTCCCTTAGGTGAACTTTGAGCCAGATGTGGACTGGTGTTACTACGGTTACCATCAGGTTCCGGTCTTGTTTATGGCTTTAGGGATCATTCGGTTCCACAGCAGACTCTCATTTCATAGAAGAATGAAATGGGACATCACTGGGTGACCCTGTTTCTCCTCTTCTGTCCATGAAGACAGAGTTTTCATGACACGCACAGGTTCTGCCAGTTGGATCCTCTGGTCAGGGCTGAAAGAACCTCTGAGTCACTGGCGACACATGAGATTGTAGATGGCTTTCCCTAGGATGGGCTGGTCTTTATCAATGGGCTGTTTAAATGTGCAGCTGAGGAGGATTCCTGCGAGCTCTGTTACTGCCATCCAGACCTGAGGGGAACGTAGAGAAAGATCACATTTTGGGTCCCACAATACGTTGAATCGCAATTAAGAAAATCCTTTTTCTTTTATCGTAAACAGTTTTGTCATAGTAAACTTGTTTCCCTTTGGTGATTTATGTACATTTTTCCTGTTTACTATGTGTAGGTCTCTCAAAAATACGTATTGGTTTTTACAACAAGGTAGAACTGATACTTCTTTTTGAAGAATTTTGTAGTTGATAAAGTAGAAGCTATACTCCCTTTCTTCCTCCCTCTTTCCCTCTCATTTCCTCCCTCCCTTCCTCTTCCTTTTTCTTTTTTTTTCTTTCTTTTCTGGGAGCTGTCTTTTTCAGTTTGATTCAGTCTTGAAAATACCATTTCTCTCATTTCTCCTGACCAGTAGCTACCCTCGTATTTGATGGTGAAGATTTGTTAGGCTCTAAATGGAATCATAGGAGGTCTGGGGTGAGTGTGATACCAGCTCTTAAGAACATCACACAACAGGAGCTTTGGCTTAGTTCCGCCAGATAGAGGGTGATCAGGAGATACAGTTAAACTCAGCATAATTCTATGCCTTCAAAGCTTTTATACAAACTGGGTTGGGGGCACTAAATATTCAAACGTATTTGAAAATAACTATGCAAATCTTTCTGTCAAAACTATCTCACAGTTCAGAGAATAAGTTTCGCTCAGAAGCTTTGAATGATCGCCTTTGACAATTTTGTAAATTATGAACCAAAAGGCATCCCCATTAATCAACTTTTATAGAAATTTTAGTTACTAATGGCTTTTGCATTCTAAAATGTAAAGCAAAGAATAATGAAAAATGTTTTTTATTACTATAAACTCACATGGTGGTTCTTTTATGTTTCACTTCTCAGTTCCCATGAGGCGGGTGATAATATTTAAATTTGCCGAAGTAACAACTGAGACTTAGTAGGTACAGCCTCCACCCGGTCAGAATGAGACACCAGGACCTAGTGAGTCCAAGCCCAGTGTTTTCCAGTAAACAAGGAGGTTCCTCATAGTATTTTCCAAGCACACATATCATAGAAAGCTGCCTGTTAGCTTTGGAGATTCTAAAAGGAAAAATCATTACAGTGTCAGATGTTTGGTCTAAAACCTGGAAAAATGATACATTATAAACCTGAGAAGGCCATTCAAATAATGTATAATTTATCTTTCCTTTATTCCTAAGGGAAAATATCTTTCCTTTATTCCTAAGGGAAAAAAAGAAATAGTTCTATGCACAACCTCTTTTTCCCTTTTTTTCTCTATACACAACCTCTTTTTCTCCTCCTCCAGTTCCTAGGTGTCTCTCCCTGCCTTTCTCTCACCACCCTCCTGACTCCCTTTAGGAATAAAACTTCAGCAGTTTGTACATTTGTCAATATTCATTAATAATGTCAAGGATTAACCTCACCTTTTCCTCAGTATTCTTTCCTGTTTGCCTAAAGATTATTTTATTTTTCAGAAGAATCTTCTTTCTTCTGAAACAAAGAACATGTTCTGATTGACAGCACGCATTCAGGTTGCTCCCCAGAGCAGGCAGTGACCTTCTTTTCCTTGCCTGTTTTTGGAGGAAGTGAGAGCGTGGTATTCTTAAAAAAAATGCAGCCCTTCATTTTCCCTGGATGCAGAGCAAACAGCACTGTCCTGGCACCGTGAACCTTTCTCATGCCCATCGTTTCCCAAGAGTTTAACGCCAATAAAAATGTCAGGTGCTAATGTAAATGCTGTCTGTGTATTGACTGGTTCAATCCTCATAGCATACATAGAGCATAGTCCTTGGTTTCCATTCTGAAGACAGAAACTGAGTCAGCAGGGAGAGGACCATGGGCTAAGGAGCTCGCCAAAGAGAAGAGCCTGGAAGCGGCTCCAGGGTTTCTGCTTCCTGAAGGCTTTCCACTTCCAGAAGGGTTACCTGTGGCCCAGACTTCTCTCTCAGGGACCTCAGAGCTGAGTCCAGGGCCTAGAACGTTGCTGCCAAGGGCTTCTCCTCAGACTGTATGTTTGAGAAGCTGGGCCACTTAAGTAAGCTACATTTAGCCACCATGACTTGGCTAATGTTTTCCTATGTTTCTATTTTTATTACTCATCAAATATACTTTTCTGTTTGTTTTCTACCATTCATGATATGTAATTGTGAATTGAATATTCTCACCATTTTATAATCTAGCTGTGTTCCTGCACTAAGCTGCTTAAGAAAGCCAAGCAGCTGAAAACAGGAAACCTGCATTTTAGCTAATCTGTGTTTTTGATCCTAAGCAACATATGATTTTCACTATCTTTTGAAATACAGATAATAACCATCGGTGTCATTGCTATCATCTGAAATGCCACACACAGCCCCTGTGTGGTGTTTTCATTTTTCCCATCAAATCATCTCGTTTTAGTGGGTAGAAGCCAGTCTGCAGGATGGCTGAGCGGGGCCCGGAACCCCAGGCTCCGGGTTTCAGGCATGATTCCCATTCCAGTTGCTGAGGCTGCCCTCAGAAGGCTCTGCCTCTATACCAAGGAGGCATCGTCCCCCTCATCGCTGACTGTCCAGCACCTGCTCTGCCCCACACGGAGGAGGCATCGTCTCCCTCGTCTCTGACTGTCCAGCACCTCCTCGTTCAGGGTCTGTATTTCTAGTTCTTTGAATCCTGTCATGTCTTTGCATTCCATAAGACCTCTGACTTCTCTGGCAGACTCGGACCATTTTCCCAAGGTTGACTTTAAATATTTCCCCGCTAGTGTGCATGGCCTTGCAATGACAAAACGAGATACTTACAGCTTCCTCCACGCATAATCTATTACACCATCAGGGTTGTAAAAATCTCCCTGTAAGATATTTCATTGTCATTCTCCACCTGGAACTTCCAGCCTCCAGAACATTATGGTTAGAGCTTTGGAATCGAAATTCTACTGCATCCCAGACAAATACCTGGATCTTGATCAAATTTTTTTTATGGAAAAAATGAGTTTCATTATGTGAAATGGAATTTCCTATGATAGCATGATGCTTGTTTTTCAACCAATTGTAGGTACTATATTTATAATAAATATTCCTAGATTGTGTTTGAATGCCATGTAACCACTTATTTTGAATTATATCATGCAGATGAAAACAACTCAACTCTTAAAAATAGGGGCTGTTTCTTCTTGCGATCTAATCTGATTCAAATCTAGCATTATGAAAGACAGGTGATTTATGTTTTTTATGTTTTATTAGGTAAATAACACAAAAATACCCATCACAAATGGATGTTTTCTTACTAATGAGCTTTGATTTATTTGTGCATTTCAGACTCGCAAGGTTTTACGTTGTCTTGTGTATAAGTTACTGAAACCAGTGTTTGGGAATTTGAAAGCAAAACATTGCAGACGCGGGAAGGCCGCCCTACAGCTAGGCTCTTAAGCCTGGAGTTAGTGGGGCTGAGGCGGCGGAGAGGTGGAAATGCGGTGAGGCAGAAAGGCAGGGAGGACTGTGGGAGTTGAAGAAGGACCCAGCGGGCTTGGCATTGGCATTGAGAATCCCTGGCGCCCCATCCGCCCTTTCCTGTAAATAACACACATCTCCATGGACACTTCCGGCTCTGGAAGTTGATAATTTGTAAAACTGTTTGTGTATCCCCTGCCATGGTCTTCTCCCACATGTCTTCGAACACGCGGGAAATCAATGACTAAAATCCCAGTGTCTGATGGCCTCTGCGGTGAATACGTGAGGCAGTGGTGCCGTGGATTTTGCATTTATGCAGATGGGCCGCCTGCTCCACCTGCGAGGCTTTGGCAGAGCCATGGATTTTCACAGCCCTGTACCCTTTATTCTCAAAAATAGGTTGATTTTTTTAAGTAGGTAGGTCTTTGAAAGCTTCCTCCATATGTAAAAATATATTTCCATGTAGCCAGAAACAGAACAGAGAAGAAGAGACACAGGCAGATGAGGAGGGAGGCAGGGGAGAGAAGAGACACAGGCAGATGAGGAGGGAGGCAAGGGAGGTGAGGGGCCGGGGTCTCTCGTCGTGCTGTGCGTGGACAGGAGGCAGGCAGAGATCAGGCTGGGAGGTCCTGGTGGTGGGATCAGAGGCTTAGACTCCTGCTGTGGGCAGTGCTGTGCTGCTGAGGGCTTTCGGTGAGGGTCTCAGGGTGATCAGAGGCTTAGACTCACGCTGTGGGCGGTGCTGTGCTGCTGAGGGCTTTCAGTAGGGTCTCGGGGTGGTCAGAGGCTTAGACTCCCGCTGTGGGCGATGCTCTGCTGCTGAGGGCTTTGAGTAAGAGTCTCAGGGTCATGTTAGTCAGAATGTCTTTTGGAAAGAACATTTGTTGTCTCTGGAAGGAAAGATGTGCAGAGACTCTCAAGGGGTCCAGGAGACCAGACGTGGGTCTGGAGACTCCCACGGGCTCTGGAAGGCACGGCCCCATTGTGGTGCAGATGAGGGGGCTCACTGGAGGGTCCCTAGGGAAACGGGACTGCCCTCCAGCCAGCTCCTCCTGAGGCCCCCGCGTGTGCCGGCCTTATGAGGGACGCCCACCCTGTCCCCAGCCCAGCTCTTAAACGGTCCTTCTGCTTGTGTTCCTGGAGCTCATGAGGGACCCCCACCCTGTCCCAGCCCAGCTCTTAAACTGTCCTTCTGCTTGTGTTCCTGGTGCTCATGAGGGACACCCACCCTGTCCCAGCCCAGCTCTTAAACGGTCCTTCTGCTTGTGTTCCTGGTGCTCATGAGGGACCCCCACCCTGTCCCAGCCCAGCTCTTAAACGGTCCTTCTGCTTGTGTTCCTGGAGCTCACGAGGGACCCCCACCCTGTCCCAGCCCAGCTCTTAAACGGTCCTTCTGCTTGTGTTCCTGGAGCTCACGAGGGACCCCCACCCTGTCCCAGCCCAGCTCTTAAACGGTCCTTCTGCTTGTGTTCCTGGAGCTCACGAGGGACCCCCACCCTGTCCCAGCCCAGCTCTTAAACGGTCCTTCTGCTTGTGTTCCTGGAGCTCACGAGGGACCCCCACCCTGTCCCAGCCCAGCTCTTAAACGGTCCTTCTGCTTGTGTTCCTGGAGCTCACGAGGGACCCCCACCCTGTCCCAGCCCAGCTCTTAAACGGTCCTTCTGCTTGTGTTCCTGGTGCTCACGAGGGACCCCCACCCTGTCCCAGCCCAGCTCTTAAACAGTCCTTCTGCTTGTGTTCCTGGAGCTCACGAGGGACCCCCACCCTGTCCCAGCCCAGCTCTTAAACGGTCCTTCTGCTTGTGTTCCTGGAGCTCACGAGGGACCCCCACCCTGTCCCCAGCCCAGCTCTTAAACGGTCCTTCTGCTTGTGTTCCTGGAGCTCACGAGGGACCCCCACCCTGTCCCCAGCCCAGCTCTTAAACGGTCCTTCTGCTTGTGTTCCTGGAGCTCACGAGGGACCCCCACCCTGTCCCAGCCCAGCTCTTAAACCGTCCTTCTGCTTGTGTTCCTGGAGCTCACGAGGGACCCCCACCCTGTCCCAGCCCAGCTCTTAAACCGTCCTTCTGCTTGTGTTCCTGGAGCCGCCTCTTGCAGGGTTGCTGTGGCCACACTTTGAGGAGTTGAAGATTTTTGTAGCCGGGCTCATTGGGGTGACTCCAGGTCGGGTGAACCCCCATTCTCTTCCTGAGTGCTACAGCCACCGTGAGGGGTGAGGGAATGGGCAGGCTCAGAGCCATGGGCCCCAGGTCTGGTGGCCCTGCATATGGAGGCCCATTCACGTGTGGAGGTCCCTTCATGTGTGGAGGCCCCTTCATGTGTGGAGGCCCCTTCGTGGCCACGTTAGAGCCTTGCGTTGCTTTTCCCCGGAGGGTGCTGTGGCTCCCAGGCTCATCATTTGGGGCAGTGGCATTCAGACCACTTGGCTGACCCTCCTGCATCCGATGGACATGGCTGAAGTGGCCTCATCCCTGAGGCCAAGCACTGAGAGGAGGGGACAGCCTGAGGGCAGCCCCAGGCCCCTCCTTTCCCTGTCCCTGTGCAGAACCCTGGAGGGGAGAGATGAGATTGTTCCGGCATTAACAGAAAACCTTGGAAACTGCAGCTTTCAACAAAACACTAAGGCCCAGAGGAGGACGGTTAACTACGCCCCTTCTGTTGTAACTGGGTGTGAAGTAGAAAGGCTGGAGGTTGTTTTGATGTGGCCTCATAACGTTTAAGTGGATTAGTCATTCGAGGCTTGGTATAAAGAGTCTGAACTAAGAGTCTAAAGATGCACTTTCCTATTCCGGATCTTTCAAATAATGATTAAGCCACGCAAAATGTTCTAAAATAGATTCTCATTTTCCCAATTTAAATGTAAAACAAAGTAAACCAGGCTCTTTAGGTTTACATGTTTGCCTTTTTAGAAAAGAGCAGCCCCACATTTCAATACGGTTGTGCACCATATCCCGGTGTTGTGTTCGGTGAGGACCTGCTCCCGGTGTTGTGTTCGGTGAGGACCTGCTCCCCGTGTTGTGTTCCGTGAGGACCTGCTCCCGGTGTTGTGTTCCGTGAGGACCTGCTCCCGGTGTTGTGTTCCGTGAGGACCTGCTCCCCGTGTTGTGTTCCGTGAGGACCTGCTCCCGGTGTTGTGTTCCGTGAGGACCTGCTCCCCGTGTTGTGTTCCGTGAGGACCTGCTCCCGGTATTGTGTTCCGTGAGGACCTGCTCCCGGTGTTGTGTTCCGTGAGGACCTGCTCCCGGTGTTGTGTTCCGTGAGGACCTGCTCCCGGTGTTGTGTTCCGTGAGGACCTGCTCCCGGTGTTGTGGTCGGTGAGGACCTGCTCCCGGTGTTGTGTTCCGTGAGGGCCTGCTCCCGGTGTTGTGTTCCGTGAGGACCTGCTCCCGGTGTTGTGTTCCGTGAGGACCTGCTCCCGGTGTTGTGTTCCGTGAGGACCTGCTCCCGGTGTTGTGTTCCGTGAGGACCTGCTCCCGGTGTTGTGGTCGGTGAGGACCTGCTCCCGGTGTTGTGTTCCGTGAGGACCTGCTCCCGGTGTTGTGTTCCGTGAGGACCTGCTCCCGGTGTTGTGTTCCGTGAGGACCTGCTCCCGGTGTTGTGTTCCGTGAGGACCTGCTCCCGGTGTTGTGGTCGGTGAGGACCTGCTCCCGGTGTTGTGTTCCGTGAGGGCCTGCTCCCGGTGTTGTGTTCCGTGAGGACCTGCTCCCGGTGTTGTGTTCCGTGAGGACCTGCTCCCGGTGTTGTGTTCCGTGAGGACCTGCTCCCGGTGTTGTGTTCCGTGAGGACCTGCTCCCGGTGTTGTGGTCGGTGAGGACCTGCTCCCGGTGTTGTGTTCCGTGAGGACCTGCTCCCGGTGTTGTGTTCCGTGAGGACCTGCTCCCGGTGTTGTGTTCCGTGAGGACCTGCTCCCGGTGTTGTGTTCGGTGAGGGCCTGTTCCCGGTGGTGTGTTCGGTGAGGACCTGCTCCCGGTGTTGTGTTCCGTGAGGACCTGCTCCCCGTGGTGTGTTCGGTGAGGGCCTGCAGGGAACAGTGGTCCCATGGAATTATACAGCCGAGTCCTTACTGCAGTTTTTCTATGTTTAGCTGGGCCTAGATGCACAGACCCTCGCCACTGTGTTCCAGCTGCCTGCAGGACTCAGCGCGGTCACATGCTGTGTGGGTGTGTAGCCCAGAAGCAACAAGCTGCACCACACAGCCTGGGTGTGCGGCAGGCTCAATCGCCGGGTTTGTATAACACATTCTGATGTTCCCACCGTGACCAGATTGGCCAACAACACGTTTCCCAGAACCTATCCCTGGTGTTAAGAGACATGAGATTGATTTAGCTACTTGGTATTTTATATACTTACGAGCGTGTGTCAGAAATATTGAAGCATAGAACTTAGTGACTTTTTATGAGGGTCCTAAAATATCCAACATGCAAATCAGTCTCTGTTAAGAGATTAAAATCTCATTGTAAAGTGTTGGAAGTCTGTTCTTTACTAGTGTTTGGCTGATGGAAATAAGCCCTGAAGGTACAGCATGAGTTAACCTGGATGGAAGCATCAGAAGCTCCATGAGGCAGGGTGGCCGGTGTGTGTGTCTCAGGACACTGGCAAGCTGTCGCTCCCCACAGGAACTTACAATTCTTTGCCCACTCATAGTCATGTGTTTTCAGTAACAAGAAATCAAAACAAACTCACAATTCCACTTCGTGGTCCTCTGTCGCTTTTGTGTACAGACATGGACATTGGAATCACATTTTAAATCTTACTTAGGGCCAGGTGCCGTGGCTCACGCCTGTAATCCCAGCACTGTGGGAGGCCAAGGTGGGTGGATCACGAGGTCAGGAGTTTGAGACCATCCTGGCCAACATGGTGAAAACCCGTCTCTACTAAATATAAAAAATTAGCCAGGCAAGGTGGCACGTGCCTGTAGTCCCAGCTGCTCGGGAGGCTGAGGCAGGGGAATTGTTTGGACCCGGGAGGCAGAAGTTGTAGCCAGCTGAGATTGCGCCACTGCACTCCAGCTGGGAGACAGAGTGAGACTCCATCTCAAAAAAAAAAAAAAATTTACTTGAGGTAAAAACTGATTAAAAATTGAAAGTGATTTTATACTCTTCTGGAATTGAAGCAAGTCTTATCACTCACATTTGCAGCTATAATCCTAATGAAGTTTCGTAAAATGCTGGGGGGAGACGTTGATATTATTTCGAGAGGGGCACCTGCTCCCACGAGCCTTGCGGGAAGCCTGAGAGTTTGCCAGTGTTGCCCCGTAGGTGACTCCTGCTGTCTTGGTTTCATTTTTGCTTAGTTTTCTTGTAACTGTGGATACAGTTCAAGTTGGTGCTGGCACGTTCCATTCTCCCACGTTGCACCTTTTCACATGCTAACCTGAATCCTACGTTTTACGATAGGAAAGAATCAGTCCTTGTGGCAGAGGCCCACTGAGGAGCAGCCTGGATTCATGTCTGGGAGCGCTGACTCTGCAGTCAGCAACCGTGGGCCTTGGACCCCCAGGACCACATTTGTAAAGCCTGGATGCATGGCTGGGAACTCTGACTGTGAATTCAGCGTCCATTCAGCCTTGTAACCCCAGGTCCACATTTGTAAAGTGAGTAAGGACAGGCAGTTCTAATTCTAATCATGGTCAAGGGATCCTGCGCGTGTAGCTCACGTTGGGCACTTCACACAAGTTAAGGGATCATGTCGGGCACTTCACATGGGTTAAGGGATCGTGTCAGACACTTCACACGAGTTATATGAGATGATGCAAAGAGTGGTGTCCGACGCAGAGGGACCTTCAGTTAATCTGCCAGAAGTGAGGTGCGTTATTGACAAACGCACTCTGGCCTCTTTAGATTTGAAAGTTGTTATTTGGAGAAGGAGATGTTTGGATTGATGGGAAGTTTAATGTTCTGTTTTTTGGTATAGATGTGATTGTATGGGTGTATTTATTTTTTCTCATTTATTATTCAAAAAAGTAATAAAAAGCAACTCACAGATACGACAATTGACATTCAAAGTAAAACAATATCAACAAGATAAACCAGGAGCAGAAGGGACCTGTCAGCCTGAACCGCCGTAGGCTTGAGATAAGCCAGGAATTTGTGTCTAAAAAGGGATGGAGGCTCAATTAGGTGACTCATGCACCCATTAGATAAAAGCAGACGCCGCGTTTTCTGAACCACAACTGTAACTGGTCCCTGGCGACAAGGAGACACCCCCCTGGGTGTTTACCAGGAGGCTGTAAAGCGTGGCACGGACCAGAGGCTGCACAGCAGCATCTTCGTAACCATAGCAACCAGCAACCAGCCTCTTCCTCCCAGGCAGGGCGTCCCAAGACAGACCGCACCAGAGGCCTGATGTTTGGTGCAGTCATCTTTGCGGGAAAATGGAAGTGTGGCACAGCACGCCCCCAGCTCTGCAGCGGCTGGGCTGAGAGACCGGAGATGGGCCTCCCTGATTAGGGGAAGATGGCATCTCTGCACAGCACGCCCCCCAGCTCTGCAACAGCCAGGCTGAGAGACCAGAGACAGGCCTCCCTGATGAGGGGAAGGGTGGCCTCTCTTCACAGCATGCCCCCTAGCTCGGCACCGGCTGGGCTGAGAGACCAGAGACGGGCCTCCCTGATGAGGGGAAGGGTGGCTCTGAGGGGCCGGTCCTGGCTGTGTCCTACTGTTGCCCAGAGCACAGCTTACTCCGTACACATTTCCTCATGCCACTCAGTTTTCTTTAGAAGGATGCGCATTATTTTCCTTAATTTTGAGAAAAAACATGTTTGTTTTTTAATGTTTTGGGAAATATAAAATGCACTCATTTTATAACAGAAGAAAAGCAGTAATTCTACCTTCACACAGTTCGCTGGATCTTTCAGCTGCTTTTCCCAGGTTTCAGGGGCCCCATTAGTAGCCACTCAGAGTCAGGGGTGCCGGGCATGTGCCTGCTTTCAGGAAAAACGAGTGACTGGCTTAGTCACCCAGGCTGCTGTAACACATTGCCATAGATGGGCGGCTGAAAACAGCACCTTCATGTATCACAGTTCTGGAGGCCGCGAGCTCCAGATCCACGTGCCGGCAGGTGGGGTTCCTGGTGGGAACCTTCTCCCTGGCTTGCGGGAGGCGCCTTCTCACTCTGTGCTCATGTAGGGGAGAGAGGGAGCTCTGGGCTCTTCATGTATTATAAGGGGCTCATCCCACCTTGGGTTCTCCACCACCCACATAACCTCATCCCACCCGAATCACTTCCCAAAGGCCACACCCTCCTCTTACCGTCCCACTGGAGATTAGGGCTTCACCGTGTGAATTTAGGGGGACACGAACACCTGCTCCATACAGTGACTTTCATGAGAATGAACATGGGTGCTGTTCCACATTAGGTGAGATGTTTGCCAGACGCAGGTGCTGTTCCACATTAGGTGAGATGTTTGCTGGACGCGGGTGCTGTTCCACATTAGGTGAGATGTTTGCTTTGGGGTTCTGGTAAGATATGCTGTGTTACAGACATTTCCTGTATTTCTAGCTTGTGAAGGGGTTTTATCCAGAATATCTTTTGAATTCTATGCTTTTTGGGGACATCTGAGTTATTTTTTCCTCCCTTGGAAATGGTCCCGTTTTTCAATGCTGAGTCATTCTTCCATTCTACTGGATTTGATTGACAGATACCTTAATTAGAATGTTTGTATCTTCATAAGTGTGACTGTTATGAATTAGAGAGGATCGATGGTGTCTTAAGCTTGACCAGCTGTGAAAGATTACAGGTTGCATTTAACTGTCAGCACAGACTAGAATAAGATGGTGTGTGTGTTCCCAGATAATGCACAAAGGTTAGTGCTGTGATCTCTTAATGAATGACAGTTTTTCATTATATGTGTTAATTGCAAAATCAACAAGCCAACCTTATTTAGAGTAAAAATCTACTGTCGTATTTAAAAGACGTAAATTTGTAGAAATAGAAAGCCATGTTTTTGATGACTTTTAAATCCTGTAGAGAGTCTTCATTTTGTTTTTGGTGATTTTTATTGCAAAATCTCTTCTGTTAATCAGTTTATGTTAAAGCCTGAGATAAAAACTAGACTACCTGAAGCATTGCCTGGAGATGGGTTAGTGAGGGACTAGCAAAACCAGCTGGTAGGTACAAATTTCTGTAATATTACAGTTAAGCTACTTGTCTTTCCTGGGTGGTTAAAAGAGGAGTGCAAGGTTAAGAATCAACTAAATAATTAAAAGACTAATCTGCAGCAGTGAATACAAAACTCACTGGTAGTTTTTCTTGGCAACATTTACTTACTGTAACATATATGTGTACACCTTGATATAGAACTGAGCTGGCATGCACTCGCCCAACACAGTAAAGCCAGATGCTCACACCGAAGTTTTGGCAGTGATGTAAAGAAGGCGTTTACTGGAGAGCACTGGGCAAGGAGACCAGGCAGCTGCCGCTCTAATCCTGGCCTCCCTGATGGCTATAGCAAGAATTTTTAAAGGTAGGGGTGCAGAAGCTACAGGCAACATCATAAATCAACCCATGGAGGCCACACGTTGGTTTAAGCTTAGAAGGGCAGGACGCCCAGTCGCTGGGGCTCAGGGATCATAGATGGATTCAGAGATCTTCTCATTTGCAATTGGTTGAAGAAGAGAAGCTTTGTTTAAAAATTTGGGGGTCAACAGAAAAATGTTAACTCGCTAGAAAGACTGACTTTCTCCAAGGCCCTCAGGGAGAAATTTAGAGCAAAGGGCAATCCTTGAAGTTGTGTCTTCACTTCCCCCTAATCTGGGGTCTGTGTGTGGTGGGGTCCTTAGTTGGGGTCAGAGCCTGTGAAGGACAGTTCAAGGGCAGTGTCCAGGCGTTACTTTAGTTTCCAGAAGAAAGCAAACATCTCTGGAGCGCTAGCTTCCTTGGCTATTGTTTTAGGTGATTAACCTTCTTAACAAGCTACTTAAGCAGCCCTGGGGCCAGCAGGATACCTGGCGTTTTTCTGAAAAGAACTTTGGAATTTTCCTTTACTTCCATGCCTGGGGGTTTGCAGGCTCCTGAAAGTGGGGGGTTTCCGCTTCATTTCAACCTCTCTGCAGAAGATTATGATTAGAAAATCATCAAAAATAAATTCATCTTTCTGTAAAACCAGGAAGTTATCATAAAATTATATTGATCATTAATAGGAGTCGTTATGAGAAATATATATGAATAAAAAATATATATTTTTTGCTTTTAGAAGGGACTTAGAATGATAACTAATAGATATGTCTTCTGGAAAACAATTAAGTCCAGCTTTATCAGAAATAGATTTCTGGAACTGTGACTATTTTGCCCAAATTATAAAGCTGGTTTGGAATTAAGAAGGGCCTGGACACAAATACTTTGCTCACCAAGTCATAATAAATATTATTCACATTTTATTACAGCATAAATTCTAGTTTAGCCAGCATCACAAATGTGAGGAATTCATATTAATATTGATCATATGAATGTAAGCAATAGAATTAAGGGTAATCTGAAACCAGACTTTGATTTTTGGATTTCAAATAACACAGTAGTATTTAATTTGTAATGAACATCACACAGTTTTTTAATACAATCATAACATCCGTATTGGGAATTGATTAACCCTTTTTTTTTTAAGTTCAGTGGTACAAGTGCAGGTTTGTTACATAGGTAAATGTGTGTCATGGGGGTTTGTGATACAAATTGTTTCCTTATCCAGATATTAAGCCCAGTACCCATTAGTTACTTTTCCTACTCCTCCCCCTCCTCCCCCCTCCACCTCCCACAGGCCCCTGTGGATGTTGGTCCCCTTTATGCGTCCATGAGTTCTCATCATTTAGCTCCCACTTATAAGACAGAACATGTGGCATTTGTTTTCTCTCCATTAGTTCACTGAGGATAATGGCCTCCAGTTCCATCTGTGTTCCTGCCAAGGACATGATCTTGTTCTTTTTATGGCTGCATAGTATTCCATGGTTTACATGTACCACATTTTCTTTATCCAGTCTACCTTTGATGGCATTTAGGTTGATTCCATGTTTTTGCTCTTGTGAATAGTGCTGCAATGAACGTGCATGTGTCTTAGTGGTAGAACGATGTATATTCCTTTGGGTTTATACCCAGTCATGGGATTGCTTGGTGCAATGGTAGTTCTGTTTTTAGATCTTTGAGGCATCACCACTCTGTCTTCCACAATGGTTGAATAATTTACACTCCCACCAACAGTGTATAAGCAATTCCTTTTTTTCTGCCACCTTGTCAGCATGTGTTATTTTTTGAGTTTTTAGTAATAGCCAGGAATTTGCATTAAATTAATTAATGATAGAACATACATTAATCATATTAATAATGTAAGCAATGTAATCTAAAACATGATTTCAATTTGAATAAAGTTGTATAAGTTCGTTTTCACACTGCTATAAAGAACTGCCTGAGACTGAGTAATTTATAAAGGAAAGAGGTTTAACTGACTCACAGTTCAGCAGGGGTGGGGAGGCCTCAGGAAACTTATTCATGGTGGAAGGAGAAGCAGGCACATATTACGTGGCGGCAGGCGAGGGAGAGCATGTGAGAGCACAGAAGAAAACACCATTTATAATATAAACCAGATCTCCTGAGAACTCACTATCATGGGAACAGTGTGGGGGAGACCCCCCTCCATGATCCAGTCCCCTCCCGCCAGATCTCTCCCTAAACACTTGGGGATTACCATACAAGATGAGATTTGAGTGGGGATATCAATAGAATCAATATCAAACTCTATTGATTAAACTTTGAATATGATTTTTAGTGCTAAAGAGGCTCCGATAAGATGATTCTATTCTTTATTTTCTATTTCCTCCATTCTTGTCACTGAAAAGTGTCCCTCCCCAAGGACTCTAACACCTTAACCTGTAAAGCTTTCTGGGATTTGACAGTTTTTTTGCTGCTATTGGTTACATAAAATTACAAGTATAGGCACTTACCCTATATAACATTGTGGGGTTTTTTGTTTTGTTTTTGCTTTTTAACAAATATATGTCAGTTAGTATTTTCCAAGCTGCCTAAGGAAAACCTTTGTCCCCAAATCCAGTTTCAAGAATTAAAAAGCAGCTTCAGGACACAGTTTCATAAAAACAAAAGCAAAGCTAAGGACCTAGGCGGCTGTCTGAGTGCGTCTCGTCTTAGGGGAAAGAGCCTTTGAGGGTGTGTCAGTGGAGAGGCAGAAATGGTTTTAGGAACCATGCAGAGATAGTTACTTAGAAATTTCTCACCTTGGATCCTAGAAGGGTTTTTTTTTTTTTTTTTTTGGTCCATTTCTTAAGAAGCGCTAGACTCTGAAAAGGGGCATGCGGTGTTTCAGGAGACGGAGCGTGGCACACCTAAGGGGAACGACATTCTCAGGGTGATCCCTTCCTCACTGCCTTGTGGCATGCCAGGAAGCGTGCTTTCCAGGAACTGCACGTTGGGCGCTAAGCCTTCGTTTGAAAAAAGCCAAACCTCTCCATGGATCCCTAAGCTTACCGACGCAGACGATGGCCACTTTTGTGGACAGTATGAGCTGGTGATATTTCTGGTAGAAAAACACGAAGGAGATGTTCATGATGACAAAACAATAGATCTCTGCTGAGCACGGGGGATTGGCAGGAATCATCGCAGGGAAGGTTGCCCGTCGTGTAATCACAAGCAATCATTTTTTGACGTGAAGAAACGAGATTTAAACTGCCTTACAGTTTGCCTCTTGGCCACAGAGCATAGAATCAATGAGCCAGATCCTCCAAAAATCAAACTTTATTCAAGTCAAGAAGCTCATTCTCTTCCTGTGCTTAAGATATTTTTCCCAACCTGCTCAGGAAAAATTCACGCAAGGGATTTGAGATTCCCCTTGCCTTCCTCTTGCTTCCAGGGGAAGCTGCCAGGTAAAAGCAGTGAGGAATCTGGTATCGCACTGTCCCAAGGGGCGGGACACCTGCCTTTGAAGACCCCTGGGTTCTGCTCCCTTACGCACATGAGTTGGGTTGACCTCACGCCTGGCCTCAATTTCCAGCCCTCTCATTTACCAGCGAATAGACTTCAAACCTCTTAAAAAAAACTCCCCTCCCATCAGCCATGAAGTGGGCTTGTAACTCAGATGCCCCACAGCCTGTCCACAGCAGATGCTCGTGGGAGAGAAGGGAGTGGGAACACAGCTTCCCTGCAGCAGCAGATCTGGACAGCTCTCTGGCTCCCCATACAGGCCGGGGTGGATGCCCTCCTCATCGTCAGGCTGGCTCTGCATAATCAAAGCTTCCTTCGTGAGGGCCACGGCAGACAACGTGGCTAGCACCAAATACAGTGCCTGGTGTGTAGACAATGTAGGGCACTCAGATCTAGTGCCTGGTGCACAGCAGACCCATGACTCTGAACACATGACTACGCTCAGTAAAAACGTCTTTCTCTATGCTCTTCAAATTGAATGTGGATTCCCCCAGCTTCATGCCTGAAGAGAGTGAGGAACCACCCGAAGCCAGCTGTTGAGGCTGGCAAACATGGAGGCCAGGGAGCAGGAGCACACGGGGCATGTTGGTGGTGCAGGTGCACCTAGAATACCAGGCCTGGCTGCTCTCCAGAATGGCCATTTTTAAATGTAGTGATCTTAAATGGTGACGAGTAAATGCTCAGAACAAAGACATTTGATAGCACCTGTTGAGTGCTGGAGGTATTCTCTTTGTGCTGCTTCAGCTTGTGTGTAGTATGTCTGAAAAACTATAATCCTGCCTCTCAAGATGGTGCCCAGCCACTGTGCTAGCTCAGGCCATGATCCCAGAATGGCTCAAACAACAGGAACTTATGTTCTTGCAGTTCTGGAGGCTGGCAGTCAAGGACAAGGGGCCCATAGCCTGGTTGGTTTCTCCTGAGGCCTCTCTTCCCAGCTTGCAGCGTGGCCTCCTCCTTGTGGCCTCCTCCCTGTGTGCCTGGGCCTCCCCTCTGTGCATGAGTAGGGGAGAGCCCTGGCATCTGTTCCCCTTGTTACAAAGACACCAGTCCTATTGGATTAGGGTTCACTCAAAACCTCATTTAACCTGGATTATTTCTTCCTAGGCCATCTCCAAACTATAGTCCCATTGGACTGGTGCACCAAATATGGATTTGGGGTGTGCGTAATTCAGTCCATAGCACCCCCCAAACCACAGAAGCCACCCCGAGCTGATGTCCCGCTATCGGTGAGGCTGCAGGACACTGTCCCATTGCTGCATGGAGCCTCTCGCTGTCTGAGCCATCACCTGAAGCCAGCCCACACCATTTTCTTATTCTATGCATTGGAGCGAAAATGTTTAATTGACTACGATGGGTGATTCCTAAAGTTATATTTGACTCAGAAAAAAATGCATTAGTAAAACTCCCTGTTTGAACGTTTCTAGTATTCACAGCCCAGGTCACTGTCTTTCTATAACGATTGTTATCTGAAATAAGAACATGGGCTGCAACTTACAGCTTTGCTCTTTCTACTATATAAACTTCCCTAATCAAATATTTTTCATTAAAAAAATGTGTTTTTGGAAATGAACAGTTACAACCTGGTTCCCAGCTCTCTCTTTTTATTTTTTTTCTTTTAAGACAGAGTCTCTCTCTTGCCCAGGCTGGAGTGCAGTGGCATGACCTCAGCTCACTGCAACCTCTGCCTCCGGGGTTCAAGCAGTTCTAATGCTTCACCCCCTGGGGTAGCTGGCACTGCAGGCATGGGCCGCCATGCTGGTCGCAAACTCCTGGCCTCAAGTAATACACCCGCCTCAGCCTCCCATCATGCAGGATTACAGGCGTGAGCCACGGCGCCCGGCCCCCTCTCTCGATGGAACATTTTCGAAGGCATACCTTATCACATCCACACTGCCCCGCTGACACCAGGACGGCAGCTCTTAATCCCTTGATGCCATGAATCCAGCAGAGCAAGCCTGAGAATGGATTTGAGGGGAAACGGGGTGTCTCCCAGCTCCCTGGTGCTCAGCTTTGGAAAGCACAGCTCCTGGGCGGCTTTCCTCAATGCTCCCTGAGTCCCCTGTTGGTTCTCTAAGCATCGTAGAAGCCTAGGTTTCCCCTGGGAGCCACTTGGGGAGGCCTGGGTGTCCTGTCTGGATGCCGATGAAGACCTCACGGGGGGCTGGAAGCTCTGCAGGCCCTGCCTGCCCTGCATGCTTCCCCCACTGTGAGGGATTTCTCCATAGATCTGGCTTCTCCCCTGCTGAACCTGTGCTTTCTGAACTGCCTCACTCATGGCCTCACTCATGGCCATCAGCCCTCAGGTCCAGGGGGCCCTGAAAATGCTTTGAATAGAGCAGGCTGGGGTGGGCTGGCAAGCAGAGAGGGACACAGGCAGCCCGTTAGAAACCCGAGAAGACACTGAGAAGTTCAAGTGCGAATAAAGTGCCGAGTGACATTCGCGACGAATTCCGTCTTTAAGTGGAATGTTGCTGGCCTCCCTCTCAGGTCTGCAAAAATATCTTTTGAAGCCAAGTTTCAGTCTGCAGCGGTGCCTTCTCTTCCTGTTTATTTGCTAGTCCTGGCCTGTGCGGCTGGTGGGAAATTCTTCCTGTTTATTTACTTGTCCTGACCTGTGCAGCTGGTGGGAAACTTCCTGTTTATTTACTTGCCCTGGCCTGTGCGGCTGGTGGGAAATTCTTCCTGTTTATATACTAGTCCTGGCCTGTGCGGCTGGTGGGAAATTCTTCCTGTTTATATACTAGTCCTGGCCTGTGCGGCTGGTAGTGGGAAACTCTTCCTGTTTATTTACTAGTTCTGGCCTGTGTGGCTGGTGGGAAACTCTTCCTGTTTATTTACTAGTCCTGTCCTGTGCGGCTGGTGGGAAACTCTTCCTGTTTATTTACTAGTCCTGGCCTGTGCAGCTGGTGGGAGACTCTTCCTGTTTATTTACTTGTCCTGGCCTGTGCAGCTGGTGGGAAACTCTTCCTGTTTATTTACTGGTTCTGGCCTGTGAGGCTGGTGGGAAACGTTCACCCTGCATCAGCCCCCTGGCTGGTTACGCACTGTTCTGGTTGAAGGAACTTTTGAAATTGCTCTGGAAGTCCTGGTTGTTCAGGTGTTTCCTCGGGTGATGACTGTTTCCTGAGCTCCTGCTGCCGGCTGCTGCGGCCTGGCTGGGGGGACGTGGGCATGGGTGGCCTGCTGGGCTGCCTGTGAGACTGGGGTGTGCACAGGGTGGGGGGAGCTCCCAGCCACCAACGGCTGCCCCTCGTTGCCCCTGTGTCCTCTGCCAACAGCTGTGCTTATCTTACAAAAGCAGGTCAGTAAGCACTGTCTCAGCTGAGGCTGCTGGGATGCAATGCCATAGGCTGGGCAGCCTTGGCAGCAGACATTTCCTTCTCACAGTTCTGCAGGCTGCAAGTCCGTGATCAAGGTGCAGCAGGTGTGGAATCTATGGAGGATGGTTGTCCTGGCTCACAGATAACACCCTCTCATGTGTCCTCACGTGGAGCAAGGGGCCTCCCTCGGCACTAATCCCATTTGCAGGAGCCCCACCCTCTCAACCTAGTCACCTCCCAAAGCCATCACCTTGGGGATTAAGATTTCACTGTGTGAATCTCGGAGGCACAAATGTTCAGTCCATGGCAAGTAGGAAGCCCACAGGTCACTAATTAATGTGAAGCCCAGGGAGACACTTTATCAAGGGAAGAGTAAGGCCATCTAGAACTGTGGCACCCGACAGGCCCCTGTTATTTCAGGACCTTCGTGGAGAGGGAGTGAGGATGGTGCCTGGCACGGGGTTTGGGGTCTAACAGGTCCCAGGGGCTCTCTCAGCACCGTAAGTGTATTAACTTTTTAAATTCTCATAAGGGGTCTGTGGTGTAGGGTTCTATTACTGGCTGCAGTTAAGGTGAGGGAAATCGGGGGGAAGTGAGGGGATTTCCCTGAGGTCACACGTCTGGTATTTGGCAGAGCGAGGCTTGAACTTGGATATTCTGGGGCCTGAGCCAGCCTTGGTGCCCTCTCCACTGTGCAGGAACATGGCACATTTTCATAACATTTCAAATTTTAAATGGTGCTTTTTTGCTATGTAAGCATCATATAACAGTGTGGCCATCAGCCCAGTAAGAAGAATCATCTCCCATTTCCATTACAAGGAAACCTAGATTCAGAGCAGATACAGCACTTGGCCAGGCCCATGTCGTAGCGGGGAGGTGCGACCAGGGTGACACAAAACTCCGGGCCTCAGCGCTCGTCCCGCTCTGCCGAGGGCATTCCTGGATGAAGCATTGCCGGGTGGGTGACAGCACCTCTGCTCCTTGGGAGGCCCCGGATGGTCCCACGCCTTCCCTCTGGCCTCCCTTCCATCTGGAAGGCAGAAGAGTGCACACACACCTGCTCCATCCTCTTTGCAGTCTCCTCCATGCCTCATGCCTGAGGGTGCTTTTTCCCCTACCAGTGGTCTGTCCCAGCAACTCCCAGAACCAGCCCTGGTGCCCTCGGAGGCCCCTGGGTCCCACGCACCTGCTGAGAGGCCTCCTGGGGCTCTGGCCCTGACCCTCCCTTCCCTCACTCAGCCGGGCTGGGAGCTGACTTATGATAGGCCCCGTGGGGCCCTGGCCCTGACCCTCCCTTCCCTCACTCAGCCGAGCTGGGAGCTGACTTCCCAGGTTGTCCTCCTGTAGTTCTTGCCACCTTGTTCTTTTTAAATTCCCTGCCTTGGCCGGGCACAGTGACTGATACCTGTAATCCCAGCACTTTGGGAGGCTGAGGTGGGCAGATCACTTGAGGTCAGGAGTTCAGAGACCAGCCTGGCCAACAGGGTGAAACCCTGTCTCTACTAAAAATACAAAAATTAGCTAGGCGTGGTGGCATATGCCTGTAATCCCAGCTACTCAGAGGCCAAGGCAGGCTAATTGGCAGAAAAATCGCTTGAACCCGGGGGTGGAGGTTGCAGTGAGCAGAGATTATGCCACTGCACTCCAGCCTGGGTGACAGGGCAAGACTCTGTCTCAGAAATAAATAAAAATGATAAGTTCTCTGTCTTCTTCATTGAAGGTGTGGCAGGAATGTGGTTTGGTTTCCTTGGGTCTGTCTTTGTTGAGTTCAGGACTCTGCTGTGTCCTCTGGACAGTAATGATGGGGAGGCTGTGCTGCCTGGAAAAGGCAGCTTTCTCCTGGGGAGGGACTGAGGGGCTTTTACATGGGGTCTGGGTCATGACTTCCAAAGCAGGTGTGGGAGTGACAGGGAGTGTTCCACTGAGATTAGAGAAAGGTGTTCGTTTCAACTGAGCATTGAAAGTTGAATACTTTTTAAATTAACTTATTTTTAAATTCTGTAACTGGATTCCCCAACACAATTGAATTTGAGCTAAAGAAACCCAATTGGACCTGATTTATTTTATGCTTGATAAAGCATTTCAAGCATTATTTTATGCTTAAAAATTCATGGGCACATGAATCAGAACTCTTGAATTCCACACACCTGATGTTTAGAAGAGAGCCTATATTATTAAAAAAAGAAAAATGTAATCCAAAATGTTGGTGTTGTGGTCAAATAGGATCTTTCCTATATTATTAATGGGAACTCAGACAGCCATAACCTTTATAAGAGATTACACCAATTCTAGAATATTTTTCCTGTGGACATACTCAAACACATGGGTAAGTATTAGCAAAAATTTGGAAACAACCTTCAAGTTCTAACATAGAGGAATGAGAAAATGAATTATGTACCCAAAACTTGGCAACAAAAATCATAGTTTTGAAGAATATTTAATAACATGAGTAAAGTGCTTAACATACAAAAATGACTGAAAAAGGTGACTCAAGGCTGAATACTAATGATATTTATACAAAAGCTTGATGCTTATGTTTAGATTTTAGATGCTTTCTTTGTTTCTCTATATTTTGAAAAATATTTTCAAAAATTTCTGAAATGAACTCATTATAATTTTTAAGCATGCTATAAAGATTCTATATGGAAAAATTTGCAAATAAGTAAGCTTATTTTTTGTTTAAGAATGACTTGGAAAAATACATCTCAAGGTATTTTGCTGCTTTTTAGATGATTCAGAAGTGTCCATATTCTGCCTACATATATAAGGTTTTTTTTTGCTATGAAATTGCCATTTTAGACAATCATTTTTCCTAAGAAATCTTTGGAAAGTAAATTTGCATTTTATTTAAGGATTTGAAGATCTTTAAGGTTCTGAGAGGTTGCTATACAGTTTTTTGTGTGTATTAATTGTATAATAAAATTATGCATCATAAGTTGGTTCACCAACAGAATGAAGGGTTATACAGTTAATTTTTTTCTGAAGAAAAAAAGTACGACACATAAGCCATGAGTTCTGAGCATCACATGCCTCATAATTTTAAATGTAACAGAAAATGAGTTGATAGGCTTAGCATATCCCTTGAACGTAGAGATTTGCAAGAAAGAAGCTAGATGCAGTGTTCGCACACAGAGATTAGAAGGGAAGCCAGTGTTCCCTTACGGCTTCGATAGATATTTGTGAATTATTTGGGTCTAGTATAGAACATCTTTTGTAAAAGTGCCATAAGAAGATAAAACATGGCATTTCTGCCGTGAAGAGCTGAAAAGGGCAGGTCTCAATTCCTGCTTGTTCTGTAAGCCCTGGAGTCACAGGGTTTTGGGAAGTGCGGCGACTTCGGTGAAGTGGTAACAGCTGTTCCGTTCGCCGTTGGAATGGCTTTGCCAGGGCAGAACGGGGCTGTCATTGTCATGCCTGCATTATTGGAGTCAGGACAGTTCTAGGCATGGGGAGGGTGAGGGGAGGGAGGTTAGGCAGAGGATTGAAAAGCAAGGAAGGCCAGCCCTTCAGGAGAGACCTGGCGGGAGGAGGAGATGCTGGGATCATGGCGTGGGGAGCCGCAGGCGGGCAGGGCACACCCAGGTTTCCGAAAAGCCAAGAGGGGTCGTATCCCCTTCCTTTCAGAATTGCTCGTCATGTTCTCATAGAGACTTTCCCAGGGAGAGCTACACAGGATAGAGGCCGTTTTTCCTGTGGTTGGATTTATAGGAAGCTCGCAGGACAGCATCCCCTCTGCAGGGGCCTCAGGGTGTGGGACTGCCGGCCACAGCGGGGCCACCAGCTGCTTGATGTTAGCGCAGTGGCCACCCTCCAGCCAGGGTTCTCTCCTTTATAAATTGGGGGAAACAGTCTCTCCCAGTCTCTGCTGCTGTTCTCTGTATAAAGTTACTATATGACAAGGGTAAAATGAAAACGCATACAATGTGCTGGAAAGGACAGAAAGTTCCATAAACTGACGTGAATGACGCACTGAAATGTAGACATCCTAAGCAGGGCATCTGTCTGAAATGGGCAATAAGGAGAATTTCTCTAAAATCTCTGCATTCAAATTTTTAGTTCACTGTTTCACCACTCTGAGTCTCTCCCCTTAATATCTCTATCAAACTTTCAGTTTTTGGTTCCACAGTTTCTTTCCAAAAAGCTACAGACGGGATATTTACTGAGTTGTGATAGCACTATGATTCAGGAACTGGAACAGGAACCCGCGGGTGTGGTGGATTTCCGTGAGGTGCTTCAAGTTACATCTGGTCAGCGCTCAGGACTCAGCCCCGGGCTCTCCAGGCTGCCTGGGAGGGTAGTGCAGTTCTGCAGGCGGCATCTGAGAGGCTTCAGAACGGGCCTCTCCTTCCCTCACCCACGCTCCCCACTATTTGGCCCACGGATGCTACACGCTGGCCACCCTAAGTCACTGGGTGCCCCACCTTGTTCTCTGTTCTTTCAAACCCAACCTCCCCAACAGTCACCAGCACCTCTGTGTGCAGGCATTGTTGCTTTCCCTTCTGTGCAGTGCTGGACCCTCCTGACCTGCACCTGTGCCCCTCACTGAGGGTCTGTATAGTGCTGGGCCCTCCTGACCTCGTGCACCTGTGCCCCTCGCTGAGGGTCTGTGCAGTGCTGGGCCCTCCTGACCCCGTGCACCCGTGCCCCTTACTGAGAGCCTGTGCAGTGCTGGGCCCTCCTGACCCCGTGCACCTGTGCCCCTCACTGAGGGTCTGTGCAGTGCTGGGCCCTCCTGACCCCGTGCACCTGTGCCCCTCACTGAGGGTCTGTGCAGATGCAGCTTTCTGTCTCCATTGCTAGCTCAGCTAGCTACATAACAGAGGACTAGATGCACGTGTGTTATTTGAATGGCATAACAGATAAGGGAAGGCAAGATAACTAGGTGGAATTTTGGAATACCTGGAGTTAAGACCATATTCCCCACAAAGTGCATCTTAGTCCTGTTATTTCCCCACAGCACCGCTTGTTCCCTCCATTGCATACCTTTCCCCTGTGCTCAGAATGTGAGGAATGATATCGAGTAAATTAATGAGGGGAGTCACGGAAGAATAAAGATGAGGCAAAAAGAAAGGAGGGGAATGGCTTCCAGCGGGTGCGTTTTCACTGCCCTGTGCTGGAAAGGCACTTAGGAAGATAATGAATATAAACTCACACTATCTGGACACAGATGGCGAAGGCGGCGGAGCATTCGGGTGGATGATTAAAGAGAAAAACAAATCAGGAGGTAAAACTACTGTTTATGGGCCAGGGAGGCCACGTCGTAAAGTTTAGTGGAATTGTGCTTTAGAAAGAATGCTGTAAGAAATCTAGAAGCTGTGAAGATGGTAAAGACAATGATGACAGTGAGCTTTCTTGTTTCTTTGAGGCTTCCGAATGCTTCTTGCCAGTCTGCGTCCTGCTTTGACTGGACATTGCAAACAAAAGATTCTTGCTTTGTCTGTCTCCATCCTTTCGGCCACCACCAGAAGCTACAGGAAATAAACGCTCTTTCCATCCTGGTCCCTTTGCCACCCACAAATACAGAGAAGTTGCGTCTAGGTAAATATTAATCTCTGTTTCTGCTTTTCCTTCCTGTGTGCTGTGAATACAGGCCCTGTCTGCAGTTTTACTTTTGGCTGAAGTAGCCCATGCTCTAGGGTCCATCCAGGAAACAAACAGCGCACAGTCAAACCACAGATGGCCTGTACCCACAGTGAAACTGCAGACGGCCTGTATAAACAGTCAAACTGCAGATGGCCTGTATGCACAACCAAACTGCAGACGGCCTGTATGAACAGTCAAACCGCAGATGGCCTGTATCCACAGTCAGACCATAGATAGCCTGTATTCACAGTCAGACTGCAGATGGCCTGTATCGACAGTAAAACCACAGATGGCCTGTATTCACAGTCAGACCGCAGATGGCCTGTATCCACAGTAAAACCACAGATGGGCTGTATGCACAGTCAGGCCGCAGACAGCCTGTATCCACGGTAAAACCACAAATGGCCTGTATTCACAGTGCAAAGGAAGGAAAAGCAAAAGCAAAAGTTAATATTCACCTAGATGCAACTTCTCTGTATTAGTAGGTGGCCAAGGGACCAGGATGAAAAGAACATTTATTTCCTGTAGCTTCTGGAGGTGGCCAGGAGGATGGAGACAGACAAAGCAACCAGAAACACAACTTTCCTCCCAGCCACCATCCAGAAACACAGCTTCCCTCCAGCCACTGTCCAAAAACACAGCTCCCACCCACCCACCATCCCTCCAGGAAGCCGCTGTTTTTAATCCCCTCCCATGAGTTATGAATTGTGTCTGGTGTGGTGGACCCTGGAGCATGGGCTTGTTGGCTGCGGTTCCACTCGCCCAGCATGGGGCCTGGGAGACCTGGCTGAGCTGGTGTGTGGTGTCCTCTGTACATGACTCCACTGTGGTCTCCCATCCTGTGGGTGTGCGTGCTTCATCCATCCATTGCAACGTCAACAGACCCCTCTCCTCCTTCCACTTCTCTCCTCCTCTTTTCTAGTTTGAAACTCTTACCAATAATGCTGCTGTAAACATCTTCTGCATATTTTTGGTGAATCTATGGATGTATTCTTTTTTTTATTATACTTTAAGTTTTAGGGTACATGTGCACAATGTGCAGGTTAGTTACATATGTATACATGTGCCATGCTGGTGTGCTGCACCCATTAACTCATAATTTACAATAGGTATATCTCCTAATGCTATCCCTCCCCTCTCCCCCCACCCCACAACAGTCCCCAGAGTGTGATGTTCCCCTTCCTGTGTTCACGTGTTCTCACTGTTCAGTTCCCACCTATGAGTGAGAATATGTGGTGTTTGGTTTTTTGTACTTGTGATAGTTTACTGAGAATGATGATTTCCAATTTCATCCATGTCCCTACAAAGGACATGAACTCATCATTTTTTATGGCTGCATAGTATTCCATGGTGTATATGTGCCACATTTTGTTATGTATTCTGTTGTGTGTGGGTAGCCCCAGGATGCCGGGTAGCAGAGCATGCCTGTCCCCTCTAACACATCCCAGCAGACACTTCACTCCACCAACTCACACACCCACTGCCAGGCCAAGAGGGTGCCTGCCACGCATCTCCGCAGCCACGAGGGTGTCAGCCTCTCCACAGGAGCCCCTGCAGGTGCTGTGACAGCATCTTGTCATGGTTTAATGTAACTTCCTGGATGCCCGGTCACGTCTTTTCTTTATCTGCCATCTGATATCGTGTAGCCTCTGTTAAGAAGGGCTGAATGGAGTCCCGTGCTCATTTTCCTAGTGTGCTGTCTTCACGGATTCCAGATATGAGGCCCTTTACAGACACAGGTTTTTCTAACGCCTCTTGCTCTGTGGGACATCTTTTCATTCTCTTAAATGGAATCTTTGATGATCAGAGTTTCTTACATGTAATTCAGTGCCATTCATCAATATTATCCTTTGTAGTTAGAACTTCCATTAGGTTCTGGAAGTGTTACTGTGTGTATTTAGACCTGTAATATCTCTGGAACTGTATGTGTGCACGTGTGTGTATGCACATGTGTGTGTGCACCTGCGCATGTGTGTGCATGCGTGTGTGTGCATGCGAGTGTGTGCATGCGAGTGTGTGCATGCACGTGTGTGCATGCGAGTGTGTGCATGCATGTGTGTGTGTGCATGCACGTGTGTGTGTGCATGTGTGTGCATGTGCCTGTGTAGGGAGATGGGTGGCTACATTCATTCCTTTTCCCAAGGCATATGCAGTTGGCCCAGTACCAGCTACTGAAAGGACAAGCCGTCCCCACTGTCCTGAAGTGCAGCCTTTCAGAGTTCAAGTCCCCACACAAGGATAGGCCTGTTTCAGGGCTGCCTATTAGAACCATTGATCTCTTTGTCAAACACTGAGCCAATTCCTCACTGCCACAATTATTTTTATCGCTGGATCTTGCTTTTCTTTTCTTCCAATAAATTTCTCCTCTTCAGAATTGGCTTTAGGTTCCCACCCTGCATTTCCAGATGAATTTTAAAATCTGCCTCTCAGTTTTTAAAGAACAACTCATTGGGCTTTGATTAGGAATTTATGGAATACGTAAATTAAAATTTGGACATTTGGCATCCTTATATTGAGTCTTTCAAATGCATTGACATGGTAGTTTCTTCCGTTTCTTTGGGCCCTCTGAAGTTTCTCCCAGTGTTTTACAGTTTTCTGTGTATTTGTACATCTTCCTTAGATTTATCATAGGTATTCGATATTTCCTCATGCTATAGTAAACTTTATGTGCGTTAAAAAAATGATGCTTTTGTAAAAATGAAACTCTGTAAAATATTTTACAGGTTTTTTATTGCTATTGTATGGAAATACATTTTTTATTAACTTTGATTCTAGTGATCTTGCTATATTTATGTATTATTTAACTCTAATTTATTTTTTCTGTAGACATTTTAGACTTTCTACATTTATAAGTTGTCTGCAAATGCCAGTTTTATTATCTTTCTTTTGAAATTCATAAATTGAATTTCATTTAACGTTTTTCTCATCAAGATGATTATGTAATTTTTATACCTTCTTCTTTTTTTTTTTAAAGACAGAGTCTCTGTCACCCAGGCTGGAGTCCTGTGGTGAGATCAGAGTTTACTGCAGCCTTGAACTCCTGGCTCAGGCTCTCCTTCTGCCTCAGTCACCCTAGTCACTGAGACTAAAGGCAAGTTCCACCAAGCTCAGCTAATTTTTTCAGAGACAGGGTCTTGCTGTGTCTCCCAGGCTGAACTTGAACTCCAGGCCTCAAGTGATCCTCCCACCTTGACTTCCCAATACAGTGGTACAGTGATTGATTTCTGAATCATAAATGAAATTTTGATTCCTGAAATAAATACAATAATTTTATAATTTAAAAATTGTTTTAACATGTAATATTTGCTAATGTTTTATTTAGTGTTTTTGTATTTACGTTTACAACAGATTGTCTATTTTTTAAAATTCCTTTGATTTGGAATTAAAGTTAATCTGGCCTCAAGACAAGTTTGAGAAGTGTTTCTTTTTCTCTACTGTGAAGAATTTGTATAGTTTATATTATTTATTCTTTAAACATTGGAAATATTTCTGGAGAAGCCATCTACTTCTAGTGGTTCTCTTATGTGAAGGTATAATTACAGATTTGATATCTTTTCTAGACAGGACTGTTAAGATTTTTTTATTTCTGCTTGTGTCAGTTTTTATAAGTTGTGTTTTCCAAGGAACTTTTCCATTTCAGTTGGATTTACAAATTAGTGATAGAAAATTAGTTACACCACCCTCTTAAAATATTCTCATGTCTTTAGGATCTGTGATTATTTTCCTTTTCAATTCTGATGTTATTGCTTTAAGCTTCTTTTGTTTTCTCTATTAGTTTTAATAGGAATTTATCAATATTACTAGTCTTTTAAAGAATAATATTTTTTGATTTTGTTGATTTTTTTCCCTACACTGTGTTTTTAAATTAATTTCTGCTTTAATCTTTGTTATTTCTTCATTTGGATTTAATTTCCTATGCTTATTCTAACTTCTTGTGATTGATGTTTAGACTTTTATCTTCTAATATGTGAACTTAATACTTCAATTTTTTTATGTTCAGCTTTAGCTGCCTCTCGAGTATTAATATTTAATAATTTAATGAGCTTCAGCTTAAAACATTTTCTAATTTTCATTTTATTTCTCTTTTGACAAAAATAGAAGTATATTTCTTAATTTTAAAATAATTTGCCATTTTCTAGTTAGCTTTTCATTATTGAGTTCAAATTTAATTCTACTGTAGTCAGATAATATATTCTGAATGTATTTTAAGTATTTCAATTACTTGAGCTTTTCTGGGTCTTTTTTTAGGTTCCTGCATATGGCCAATTTTGGCAAATGTTTTGTGTGTGCTTAAAAAATGAAATTCTTTTATTTCTGACTTCAGTGGTCTCTATGTATCAATAATTCAGTATTAATCCTTGTGTTCAGATGTTTTAAATCTTATATTTTCAGATTAATTTATGTGCTTAATTGATCAGATTTATCCAGGTTTGTTTATTTTTGCTTTTGATTCTGTCAACTTTTGCATCTGATATTTTGAAGTCACATAGTGGGATGTACAAATTCAGACTGTCATACCTTCCTGAAAAATTCACTATTTTATCATTGTGGAATTACCCTCTTTTTTTTGTTTTGAGATGGAGCCTCGCTCTGTTGCCCAGGCTGGAGTGCAGTGGCGCAATGTCGGCTCACTGCAAGCTCCGCCTTCTGGGTTCACGCCATTCTCCTGCCTCAGCCTCCCGAGTAGTTGGGACTACAGGCACCCGCCACCGCACCCGGCTAATTTTTTTTGTATTTTTAGTAGAGGCGGGGTTTCACTGTGTTAGCCAGGATGGTCTCGATCTCCGGATGTCGTGATCCGCTCACCTCGGCCTCCCAAAGTGCTGGGATTACAGGCACCAGCCACCGCGCCTGGCCTGAAATTACCCTCTTTATCTCTTTCAGTGATTTCAGTCTTAAAATCTACTTATCTGATTTTAGTATATATCAGTTTTCTTTGGGTTAATATTTGCATGTTATGTCTTCTTTCATCATTTTACTTTCACACTTACTATATTCTAATATTTAAGTTTTATTCTTTAAGCATATAGTTGTTTTTATTTTCATCTGGTCACACTGTATATATTAAATGTAATTCCTCACATCCAGGAATTTCATCTGCCATCTTACTATTCGTGTTGTATTCTCCACTTATTTTATATTCTTTGTTCTCCCTTTCTTGCATCCAGTTGTACTGACCTAGATTTATCTTTTTTATTCCACATTTTCCTCTCTTGACTCGTCACTTTCATTTTCAGTAGTTCCTGAGGATCACCACAGTCATCTCTAGGTTATTAGAAACTCAAACCGATGGGTGTTATTATCACCTTCCAGAAAATGCCAAGACCCTGGAACCTTTTAACTCCTCTGATATCTTCCTGCTCTGTGTTTAGCCACAGACACGAATTCTGTACGTATGTTTAAGGTCAGTAAGACATCAGTGTTATTGTTTTGTGTGGTTGATATTTAGATTTAGTGACCCACATATTCACCTTTCTTTGCTCTTCATTTCTTCACTTATTTCCTTGTTTTTTTCTGGGGTTGTTTTGCTCCCCCTGAAGAGCTCCCCTAGTTTTTGCTTTCGTGTGAATCTCTTGGAAGAAAATTCTCTCAATTTTTGTTTGCCTAGAAATGTCTTCATTTCGGCTTTTGGTGAAAAAGATGTTTTCTCAGCTCTAGAACTGTAAGTTGGCAGTTATCTGTTTCAGCCTTTTAAAGCTGTCATTACACTGTCTTCTGCCTTCCCTGTTTTTATTAGGAAGCCAGGGCATGGTATCATTGCTTAAATCTTATGTTTCTTTGGCTTCTTATAATATTTTCTCTTTGCCTTTGGTTTTTAAAAGTTTTACCCTGCTGTCCTAGGCATGGCTTTATATCCATGTGTTCTGTGTAGAGCTGAAGGCTGAAGAATCTTCTATCTGAGAATGCAGGAATGTGCCAGATTTGTCTTTTATACTTAAAATTCCCCTTGGGACAGAGACGAGGATTTGTCATCATGCCTCATTCCTATGAATCTACTGTGGCTTCTAGAAAATCCAAGGAGAGAAGGGTGGTGTCCATGCCCTGTTGACAGGATTGGACACTGCTCAACTTGGAGGTTATTCTAATGCTAGAGAAAGAAAAACAAAATGGATGAATATAACACTTTCTTCCATGTAATAATGGACATAGAAGTGAGAGCGTACATGTCAGACTCAAAAACATAGATGAGTTCTTAAAAACTGAAAAAAAGTGTTATGTGAGAATCTGAAAAACTATCATTATTTGAAATATATTAAACACCACTTGTCAAATAAGTTTTTCTGACTTTAAAAATAAGACAGACATGAAAAATATATGGAGTATTACTTTCTGAGATAATCATTATTATTTGTATATAATTATTTCTGTTTTTTGATATGTTTGCAGGCACATGTATGAAACACACATACATACATATGTAATCATTATGCTTTGTTGTTGATTCGGTACTCCACTTTCTTTTTTCACTGAAAACGATGTTAACATTTTTATATTTCATTAACATTTTTTCAGATGACCATCGGTAGTGACTGGCTTCTGTCTCATGGATGCGTTTTTATTCATGTAACTACGTCCCTGTAGAGGAAGAAAAACTTTTCCTCTACCCTCTTTCATTTTTCAGCTGGAGTCTGCCAATTAAACTGACAAAAGATAGATTCATAAGAGAAAAGTTGTACACATTTTGCTTGATGTTAACATTTTTACATGCACAGTAAAACTGAAAAGAAGCTCCACAGTAAAAAGTGAAAAACTCAGAGAAGCAGGAGACTCAGGGGCTCATAGAGCACTTTAACAAAGGGTGACAGGATGCAGAGAAGTCACGGTACAGAGGAAAAGGATATTTGGCCTTTGTGGTGGCAGCTTTGGGACGGTGAACACGTGCAAAGATGAACGGGAGAGGAGGGTTATCTTAGTAAGGCTTGTTTGCAGATCCTCAGTGCAGGCTTTCCGTCTCTGACGATTCCGGTTGTTCTTTGCCTGGTGAGGGAGGTGAGGGGCACCTTCGCAAGGGGAAATGAGTGCACTGGCTTTAGGTAGAAAGGAGGAGGGCAGAGAGCTCTTCCGGTGCCTGTGGTTTCTCTCTTGCCTTCAGCTCAAAGCGGTGCTTAGGCCAAAGAGGCCGATTGTCACGTGGCGTCATCTCATCTTCTCCATCCCCAGGATCAGGCATTTAGGTTGCTCTGTTTATACGAACTACTCTTTGTACTGTTGCAGTCAACTTATTTTTACACAAATCTTTGGCTTTGTTTCTGGTTATTCCATTAGAACAAACTATTGGAAGTAAAATTAAGGGTCCAATACCATAAACAGCGAAGGGTCCTGATATGTAAAGGCTGATTGCTTTTCTGGTTGTTGGAGTAAATGTAGGTTCCCACAAGACACCTGCGAGTAGTTTTCTCACCTCAACCTCACTAGCATTGAACTATAGTTCATTTTTAATGTTTTCCAAATTAGAAGATGACAACTATATTCCATTTTAGTTTGCATTTTTCTGTTTCCTTGAGAGGCACAATATGTGTTCAAATATTTACTGGCTATATTTCTTCTGTAAATTTTATTTGTAGACATTTATCTATTTTGCTATGAGAGTGTTAGTGATTTTCTTATTGTTTCCTTCAAATTCTTTAAATATTGTTGATACTAATACTTTGTGACTTTTAGAAATATGTTTGCATTCAGACTTTTGCCTTTTTATTTTGCAAATGCCATGTTTAACATATGTAAATTGTGATGTAGTGTTAAATTTCCCGCTAGAACATACCATCATTAAAACACAGAGTTTGATGGAACGTGTTGCCTCAATGCAATGACACTAAGTATTTAAACGGGATGAAGTAGAGTCTTTGGAGCTATGAATGACTGGAAGACTCTTCCTTCCTTCAGTTACCTGGTCATGGTGAAATAGGAAAATGTATGTTCATTCCTCTCCCAAAGGCCCTTTTTTGTATGACTTAAAAAGTGCAAAGCAGTGAGTAAGGTGGTGGTTGATGGAATGATGTCATGGGAGGCCCAGCAGGGGAGGTTTGGGGAGGGAACTCCCAGGGGTGCCTGCAGGGCCTCCTAGGATGCGAACTTGGGTTTGGGGAGAAATGGGTCTTCCACCTCTTGGCATCATCACTGTCTTAAACATGCTTGCTTAGAATCAGCTTCCTCCCAGATGCTGAAGCTAACGGCTATGTCTAAAACCAGATGGGCCAAACCTACATCACATCTTGCCTCTTAGTGGCTCTATGCAAAAAATGCTGCTGTGTTCTTCCACAAAACAGCCATTTATCTTGCACACCATTTGCTTTGGAAACTAGAACTTAAGCAAATCAGCATCTTTTTGCAAAGTATGGAAGCACGCCCACTCAAACATTTTTCCTCTCTGATGTATTTGGCACTATTAATTCAAGCTATTCTGTAGAAATTTAAAATGAAACTTACCTCCTTTACTCATGCTTAAGATTCTTTTAAAAGACAGGAAATGCTTTTATTTCAAGAACACTACCTTTGAGACGCCTTCTCCCCTGCTTTGACCCACCCTGACTTAGTGCATTTCCACTTTGCTTCCTGCAAAGGGCCTGACCCCTCAGTTTCCAGGCTCCGAGCAGTGTGGCAGGCAGAGTGGTTGGTTCCTCATGGTCTGGCCAGAGAATCATCAGTCTCGATCTGAACATGCCCAGATAATTGGGGTCATTTTCTTCGGAAGGAAAAAAATCAGCTTTTGGCACTGGCTATGCCTAAATCATAACTTGCCTACCTCAAGAGCTATAAAAGGCAGTTTAGTTGGGCTTCTAAACATGCCTCTTTCTAGTCACTGATTTAATTAGTGTAGAACATGGTACAGTTCACTCTTTCTCAGCAGTGTGTACCGTGGAAAGCTTACCAGTCGTGTGGATTATTATACGAAATCCTTTCCCCGCTAATAAATCCAGGAACACATTCTACCAATGTTGATGTATATGGTGCCCACCGAGTTAATTAACCTGTTTTTATCCTCTTTTTCATTAGAGTAAAATTATCAACTAACATTGTGAAAGTCACAAACCAATATTTTTTAGACTTTTCACAGGCGTATCAGAATGTGAGTCTAATGAGAACTAATTCATCAAAACTAGGCTTTTCCTGCATTGCCAGACCATTAACATTATTTTAATGTCATTAGCTCTGCTTAGCGGCAGACATTTGCAGTCGTAACTGTTAGGAAACACAGCGTAATGTTTTGCAGATCTCATTTCAGTGGTAAAATTTCACCACCTAAGGTCTTGATAAATGCATCTAGCACTTTCCTTGGCAAAAATATTACTGACATGAAAATCAGTTCAAGTGCACTGGACCCCAGAGACGTTTTTCTGTCTCCTCCCCTTTCCTAGGGGGTGTCATGTTTGCAGTGATCTTATTTTTCAGTAATTTTCTTTTCTTGTGTTTTCCTTTCAAAAATAACTTTATTGAAAGGAAGCAAGCATAAACAAGGGGAATATGGAAGAAAAGAAACAAGCAAGCAGGAAAAAGAAATAAGGAATTAAAAATGTGCATACATGGATATGCAACAGTATCAAACCAGATGGCTTCATTTGTATATTGTAAAGATCGAATGCCTCGAGGTAATGTAAGGGGTAATTGTGAATCACTACGGCGTTGTCCAAGCAAAAGAGAAAAGAGAAAATGCCTTGCAAAGTAAATGACACTAATGTGAGGTTTGAAGAGCTGAGTTACTGACCTGGGGTGAGTTTGTGAGATCCCCCAGCACAGCAGAACAGCCTAGACCAGGCGTGGAGATGTGCCAGTATTTGCCCCCAAACGAATACATCGAGACACGATTTTATCCAGATGCCCCTCTCCTCCAACTGATCAAAGTAGTAGGTGTCACTCACTTCTGACGTAAATTTGTGCATATTATTTCCCTTATTCAAAGACAAGGCAGGGAAAATTGATCAGAAGAAAACTGAGAAACTAAATTAAGCAATTTGTTTTTCATTTATTTTCTGCTAAGTTTCTTGTTTCTTTTCTTCTTTCATCGCAATCACAAGAAAAGACAGAAATAGATTAACCATCCATAAAAACCCCAGCAGCCAGTTACACTGCCACGGAAGAGGCCGGGACTAGCTCTCCAGGCCCCTCCGCAGCCGAGGACGGAGCTGCCTTTTCTCACGGAGTCGGTCAGGATTTCCAGTCCTCACTGTGGCCGGGCACCCTCTATAGTCCTGCCGTCCATCCCGCCCTAAAATAGGACTGTGGGCCCGACAAAGGCCCGGGGTGCCTTGGAGTTAGGATTTCAGCTGCCGCTCTGCTCTTCCACCCTCCAGTGTCTGCTACCTGGACGCGCAGTGTCCTCGGCCTACAGGAACCATGTCTCTCTTCTTACTGTTTCTCCTCACTGCAGCCCCTCACCAGGACGTGAATGGCTACTTCTTCCCGGGCCTTGATCCTCCCTCCCATCCTGCTTCTGTTCCCACTCATTCTCGCAGGCCTCTGCCTGGGCACCAGCACCTCTCACCCTGGCCACTGCCTTCTTCGGAGGGGCCGTCTTAAACCCTGCCTGGGTCCCGTCCCCTGGGTGTCCCTGGGGCAGGGGCTGGCTGGGTCCCGTGTCCCCTGCGTCTCTCCTCTGCCCAGCACACACCAGGGTTTCCAGGAACGCTTGCTGGATGAGTGAACAGATGCGTGAATGACTTGTCGCTTCTTCTTCTTGTGGCTGCACTCCGTCTTCCCGGAGGGAGTGGTTTCCAACACGCTTTCTTGGCCTCTCTGGAAAGTCCCACGGCTTCCTGCGAGGGGCATCCGGGCTGGGGGGTCTCCCCGGATGGTCTCCGAGTGGAGCTCTTGCCAGGGGGCTGCTAGCTGGGATCGCGGCGGGCGCACCGGCTTCCCTGGGAGTCTTTTAGCAACCTTAGAAAATTCGCTCTCGGAATCTTGGAGGGAACTTTTCTAAAGAGTTTCCATGGCAGGAGGCTGTTGACGACAGCATGTGTGATGTGTGATGTGTGATGTGTGGTGCAGGCTCGCAGGTTGCAGGGCAGCCCCAGCTCCCACCACATCTGGCCGTGGTTTTGCTTCGCGATGGGCGCGGTCTTTCCGGACTCCGAGACCCCCAGGCCGCTCCGAGACCCCCAGGCCCCTCCGAGGCTTCCCAGCGCTTCTCACTTCCCCTTCCGCGCGGGCTGCGTCCCTGGAGCGCGGGGCCTTGGTTGGTGGGGCTGGGACGCCCCGGTTCGGGGGCAGGTGCTGCAGGCATTCGTGGAATGAACACACGATCTCGAGTGGGCGAGCGGCAAGTGTGGAGAGGAAGATGAGGAAGGACGCGCTGTCTGCATCCAGCGGCGGGGGAGGCCAGTATGCAGAGGCCGAGGGAGCTTCGGGGCTCGGGGAGGCTGGGTGGGCGTCCCGTTCCTGCGCTGCCCCTGACGGAGTCCCCCTCGCAGAGGGCCTGTGGGCCGGTGACTTTCTGCAGCTGCTGCTGCGTCCCTGACACCCGCATGGCTGAGGCCCCTCCCGCCATTAGGCAAGGAAAGCTCTTGGTACAGCCGAGCCCTGTTTCAGGGGCCGCAGGTACAGGGGCTTCCCTAGGAGCCTCCCCTGGGCTTGGCTGTGTGCGAATCACCGGGGCTGCAGCTCTCAGACCCTCCCTCTGCCGCCGGGAGCGGCCGCTTCAATGAACCTGAAACCCAGGACCCGGGTAGGTCTCCTCCTCCTTCCCGTTTTGGCGCTGCTTACCCAAGGAGAGCCAAAGCCACTCCTGAGGAGAGGATGGGAGCTGCAGAATCCCGGGGGCCCGGAGGAGAGGGGGGGAGGCGGCGGTGGCCTCACTCTGGATGCCCCTGGGTCTGGCCGTGGGCCGTGGCACACACAGTGTCCCTGTCAGGCCTCACACGGTGCCAGGCCACACGCTCACGTCTCCATCTCACCTGCCTGGGTGGCACAACCCGTCACACAAGAAGTCAGGCGTCTTTAGGAGTGGCCCCGACTCCCCCAAATCCCGGCCACGCTCTAGCTCAGCGCCCCGGCTCAGCACCCCAGCCCAGCGCCCCTGCTCAGCCCCCCAGCCCAGCGTCCCAGCCCAGCTCCCCAGCTCAGCGCCCCAGCCCAGCGCCCCAGCTTAGCGTCCCAGCCCAGCACCCCAGCTCAGCAACCCGGCTCAGCGACCCGGCTCAGCACCCCAACTCAGCACCCCCGCTTGGTGCCCCAGCTCAGCATCCCCGGCTGGTGCTGACGTCTCCTTTTTGCTGTGTTCCCAGGTTGCATTTTTGCTGTGTTCCCAGGTTGCATTTTTCATCCAGCTTCATTCACACTGAGAGAGGTTGGTAGAAAGGTTCTGATTTCCACGCGAAGATGAGGAGGCTGACTCAGGAAGGCCCTGCCGTCCACTCAGGATTCCCAGTGGGTCCATCCTTGAGTTCCTTGTCTTCACCGTGCTTAATTCTCCACTGTTACAGCTCCTCCCCTGAGTCCCCTCCAAGTTTCAGGTTGGCGAGTGCCCCAGGCTCTCAGTGGTGCCTTCAGAGGGAGCCTCTGAGGGAGTCGGTGGTGTCAGTTAATTACAGAAGTTTTGACAGACTTTGGTTTATCCTTTGGTCTTTCCTGGGCTTGTGGATTTACTGGTGACCGCGGGGAAAAGTTCTCTCTCTTTAGCTGTGATCAGCCTGTGGGTTCCGTACCCCGTGTGTGAAGCAGTTCCCGGGAGCGTTCACGCGATTCCCCAGACACACTGTGCCTCTGGTGGCACAGATGAGGGCTGTGACGTTCAGAGATGGCCTGCTCAGCCATTTCACCGATGGATGCACTTCCAGCGACGACGGCCCTCAGGGAGTTCGAGTCCTCTTGAGAACTTGTTGTTTTTAAGAGTACATGCTAGGAATGGTAGAATCATAATTAGAAACCAAATTTTGCAATGTTTTTCATTCCCTTTCAGTCTAAAGTTTTCATTCCCATCTCCCAGCCCCTGAAGACCCATCTTAGTTTTAGACTAAATTACGTGGGCCTTTCAGAACGTTTTAGACTAAATTACGTGGGCCTTTCAGAACCAATCAGGCTGTGCTCTGTGTCCCGGCTCCCAGAGCAAGACCAGCCGACGGTGGCGCTGTGTTTGTTCTGGGGCTGTTCTCACCTGTGTGTCCTCTTTGGCAAATGTACTGTAGAAAGATAATTCTAAAACTCTAATACAAATAATAATAGGCTCTTAATAAAAATAACACATGGCAACCTGATAAGAGAATGTCAGCCACCCACCTATGCATGGAGCTTCGTCATTTGAAAAGCCTTTTCAACACAAGGTCATCCTGGGATCGGAGGGAGGCGATGAGGGCACTTCCCATTCACTGAGCACAAAGCATGTCCCAGGTGGTATCTCAGATGCTGCCGGTGTTCCGTCTTGTTTAGTCTTCTGGGAACCTTGTGTACGTCAACAGTTATCATCCACACTGTTCACTGTGCCTTCAAGAGTATCAGGAGTTATACAAGAGACAGATTCCAGTTTTACAGAGGAGAATCCTGGGCACCAAAGTGGTTAAATCATGGCCCACCCTAGCTTATGGCACTGTGTAGCTGCACAGCTGCCCCTTGCAGGTTCCGCCTGAGCATTTAGTTTTTCTAATAGACCATGCTGCTTCGTATTTACAGCTATTAATCTAAAGCTCATGTAACTCAAACATATTTGGTCAGCCTAAATTTGCCAGTTTGAATAAGCTATATAATGATTTTGTGGCCAATATAACTTTTTGAATTAAAATGAGGCAATGTAAAAAATTGCCATTATGGTGCATTATACTGAGGAAGCAGCAGACGTCATTATGTGCGTACATGTATCTGTGTTATATATGCATGTATGTATGTACATATGTCATCTAATTCCCTCAGTAGACAGTGTGTGTGAAGATGTTTTATTGATTTATATTTGAGATTGCCAACTTTTACTGTATACTTGATTTGCAATTAGTGTCACTATACCTTGGATCATTGGGGTTTATTAATGTAATAATTATACCTTTTCAGTGGTGTGTGTGTGAGTGGCTTTCTAAAGATGATGTTTTCCTATATATAAACTGCTCTCTTTTCATGGCTTTGGACGATACCTGTGAAACGAGTGGTTTATGTGGAAGCCCTGTATGGTGCCAGGTTGTTTGAACCCGCAGACGGCCGTTGCACTCTGTGTTTAGTGCGTGACGCCGTCCACGGCAGCTTTGACCTTTGTGGGCTGCGCACCCAGAGCCATGCAGGTCCTGGTGGCTCCGAGTCACACAAACCCCTTGAAGTCTCCTCCATGATTCTGTCCACATCGACAACTGCACAGTTTATTTTCTTGTGTGTTGGTCACTTTGGGGACCCCGTTAGTGGGATTCTTACTTCCTGTTTTCCAAAGGACATGCTTAGAGGGTTCGGCCTGATCAGTGGAACTGAAAATGAGTAAAATCAAAGGAAACTTGCATGGACTGACCCCTCTTAAAGGTACAGAACTTTGTATGATTTCTCTTCCTTTCCCTGTATTTCTGCAGAGACGAAAACACTTTCTTGTTAACCTCGATGTCAGTGAGTTTACCCAGGAGCCACACTGCTCTGTTACCCTTGAGGAGGGAAGAACATAGACCTGGTCATTTGACACCTTTAAGGGATTTGTGTGATCCTTGGAAAGATGTCTGATAAAAAATACAGACAAGGTTGAGGTCTCTGCATTTAGTCAAAGCTATTATAAATGTGAGCAATTGTTTTGGTTCTTGTTCCATCTATGAAATCAAATTACTGCTTTATCTGTCTCAAGAGTCTCCTGTTGTTTAATCCTTTAAGGAAACTTGTAATTAAACAATGTAAGAAGAGGTATAAGGGATACTGATTTTGATTTTCAGGAAATCGTTTACTTTCAGGACTGATTTATTCTGTGGGATCAAAAATGCATCTCAGAGCCCAGGTTACTGAGATGTATCACATGTCGACAATTAATACGCAGTTATCAGAGTTCCTTACGTATGGAGCATTGCACTTGGTTTATGGAGACACTGGATTTTTAGTTATTAGAGTTTTTACTAAGATGTGTTCTAAACAACTCATGAACCAGCACACTCTTCTGTGTATTTAATTTTTCTATCTAGATTTGTACAACAGAGAAAGAATACCTGCATTTATCAAAAATATCTCAGAACGGAAATATTGGGATACTTTGGTTATTTTATATACATTTTCATTCCGCAGATGGCTGGTGCAGTTAGTTATACGGAGTTTGAGGCTATACGATTTCAATCATACATTGAAAAATACTAGTGAAGTATTCAAGGAACGAAATGAAAACTTGCTCTGTGTTTATTGATTGATTACCTGGAACAAGGTTGAACACAGCCCCCGCAGGGGTGTCTGTCTACAGGCCCCCAACCCCTGAAGGAGGTGTGGACACCAGGCTGTGAGATTAGAACAAAATTTAAATAAGCATCACCTGAAAGGTCTTGGCGTTGTGGAGGCGTCTTTAAGTGTGAGGAGGCAGCACCACCTGCACGCTGTTTGTGATGACGGTCGTCGTAAACTGAGCCCCCACGGCACCTCACAGGCGGAACTTCCATCTCCCACAGCCCAGAAGCTGACGCCGCGGCCCGTGGGTTCGGAATTGCTCTGAATCGCTGTGCGCTACTTGGCAATGTAAAACTGAGGCTGCTACTTAGAAGTAGTCAGTTCACCGTAGAAAACACCTGTATAAATAGCACAGTTTTTCAGCTGGGTGGGGACCTAGGCATGGAACCATGGCTTTGACATGCCCTCGGCAGTCAGTGATTGACAGGTCCCGTGCCTGGTTAGCAGGGTCCTTCTGGAGAGTCTGAGGATCAGCCCCACCCCAAACTCGGGGCAAGGAAGTGCTGGTCTTTGCCTTAAGGTTTTCTGGGATGTGGGCGCGGGCGTGAGTGTGCACGTGTGCATAATTTTCTCTAGCCTTGGAGGTGCTTTTTATTCAGCTAGGGGAATCTTTTGTGGTCATTTTTTCGACTGCAGACTGAGAAGGACGTGGTCCACGTGTTTTTGCTTTGGATGCCTTTATCTTACACTCATTATTTTGCCAGTTTGGGGAGTAGCAACTTAGTTCTATGTGCAGGCCTTGGAGGAGATGGCTGCTCTCCACTGGGCCCCATTCGTTTTTACTTAAATGTGTGTGTAATGAGGGTAACTCCAGGACAGTGCGGACCCTAACATCAGCATGGTGCAGACCACAAAATGTAAAGCCACCCCGGGCCTGGCTCCTTCCATGCAAAGCCTGGCGAGGAAGGCGAGGAAGCCTGGCAGGGATGGTTTTTTCACCACCTCGAAGACCAGCACGCGATTCCGCCTCCAGTTTGACTGTTTTTGTTGTTTAAATCTGAGTCTAGCAATCAGGTAAGTAACTAAAGACTGGCCGTCATCTGGGTTTTTCACCTAAGGAATTATTTTACCCCATAGCTATGGCAAAAATAGCCACCAAGATGTTGGTGAATGTATTTCATAATTGGATACTATTCTAATGCATTTACTTATATCCAACTTATTCCTGAAGGTACTTAAAAATTGATAAGACACTTTGCCTATTCCAGCAGGTTTACTTTTATGGCTGTTATTACTAAATTATCAGCAGTGACGAATAGAATAAGGTCTTACATTTATTAACAGTTTGCATTATGTCAGCTTGTAAACACATCGATGTATCCTACTATGCAGAGATGTCTTTGTGGCTGGCATGGATAGAACCATCAGCTGGTTTTAGATACACAAGCTGACCACACCAGCCCAGGGCCTGGTGTGGAACAGGCATGAACTAGGTGTTGTAGGAAAGGAGATGGTAAGTGGAAAGGCGGGCTTAACGTTTTACAGGCAGGTGGAAGATTTCACTGAGCTTCTCAACTTCCTGATCAAAGGTTCTCTCTGGAACAGAGATCAAAAGGCTTTAAATGCTGGCAGAGGGCTCAGCGATCTTGCAAACTGGCCTAAGAGTGAGGGACAAATTCTGTTGGGATGTGTGGGGGCCGGCACAGGGAGAAGACCTCCTAGCAGACACACACTCACATTTCAGGTAGAAAATCGGCGCCTTCCCAAACTCCGCTCCACAGAATGAGCCGATGAGACTCGGCCCTGGAGTCATGCACATGGTGGTGGGGTTTGAACGCCTATAGGGAAATGGAGCCTACCTAGGGCTCACACCAGGGGTCCATGTCTCTGTCTCAGGGCACGTATGGTCCAGCCCCGTGGAGCCGTCCTGTGTAGATGAAGCCTCCCCCGGGTGCCATGGTGCACCCACGGGGCTCCTGGAGGCCTGCTGGGGATAGACAGAGGCCACAGTGGTGCCTCTTGGTGGCTTCCTGTGCTCACGGCCTGCAGGTGCCCTCTGGAGCACAAGCTCGAAGGAGACGTGGTTCCCACCCTTGGGGCTTTAGGTATAGAGAGGAGATCCGTGTGCCAAGTCAGGGGTGCGTCAGAGTCACCTGAGGGCCTGCCTGCTAAAATGCAGGTGCCTGGGCCTGGCAAGATGCACTGGCTGGACCAGCGGCCTGTGAGGGGAGCCAGGAGCCTGCGTTTGCAGCAGAAGTTCCAGCTGATTCTTATCTCATTAATGCCCGTAAGCCCGTGGGGCAGATTCCACAGGAGGCTACGGAGGCAGGAAGCCCTCCCGGCAGCAGGGGCTGCCAGTGCTGCAGAACTTGGAGGTGAGGGAGGCGGCGATTCATCCATTTTGAATGGAGAGTGTCGTTATTCATTTATTCATTTCACAAATATTTGCCAGTGTTTACCCTGCACCGGCGTCTGCGTAGGTGAGTCTGACTCCATTACATGTTTGTTTCTAGCCAGCGTGAATTGAGCAGTGCTGAAACAACACACACTGGTGGTGGAGATGTCTTAGGTAGAAGAGAAAGAATATTGTTTTCAGTAGGAAAATGCATCAATTAAAGCAGTCTATTTCTACTCGTGGAAGAGAAATATGCAACTCACTGCTAGCATCACTAGGAACAGAGACCATAAATACAGACAAAATTAAACAGGTTTTAAAATGATCAAAATATAAACTATCCAGTAGTCTCGTAATAGTCAATGACATTCAGAATAAATGATATGCAATGTGAGCGTGCATAGCTTGAAGTTCCATCTTAGGGCTTAGAAGGTTGAGTGTTTTCTGGATATATTTTTATTTCATAATATTAATTCCATAATATAGTTTAGTGTGCAAACAGCCCCAGGGAGTGACTGGGAAGATTCAGCCATGGAGGCTGTGTCCGTTGTCTGTACTGTGTCCGTTGTCTGTACGGCGCTGTGGCCGCCAAACGGCCCAGTTCTGATCTCGGGAGGTCCCCTGGCTGCTGCTGTGGGCAGATGCTTGCCCCGGCACGGGGGCACCAGAAGAGGGTGCTGGGCTGGGGTCCACGATGGCTTGTCCTCCGTTTGCTCAGCTGAGGGGGCTGCCATCTGGGGAGGAAAGTCAGAGCTTGGTAGAAGGCACCTGAGGCCCTCAAGGAATCCCATCCACCTGGGAGCTTTGGTGTTTGGTGTAGGACTCCGAGGTGAGCCCCTGGAGTGTGAACGTGGAGTCCTCGGCTGGTAAGAGGCCCGGGGCTGCGGCGTGTTGGGGTGATCGTGTGTCTTGTCCCCTCCTCCTGTCCTCCGTGGCCAGGACGCACGGGCACTGAAACTAGCGCCAGTACCGGAGGCCACTGACGTGTCTGTGCCAGTGAAAAACTGACGGTGGCAGATGCGCCTCCTCCCAATCGCCTCCCTCTGGGGAGTCTCCTGTTCTGAGATATTAAACTCCCAGACGGGACCACGCAGGCTGTGCCGCACCCCCTGCCTGCTGCCGGCCTTCCCGGGGTGTCGTGTTCCCTTCGCCTCTGCTCAGCGGTTCTGCGGTTCCCGCTGGAGACGGGCGGCCCCACGCTGGGCGAGGGGAGGCCTGTGTCCGATGCTCTGGGACCCTTCCCCGCAGGAAGCAAACTCTGTGGATGCCAGTGACAATTATTTATTCACCAAGATTCCAAAGACTCGGGAGCTGTAGGATTTGGGATTCATTAGCGAGTGTGAGCAAGGTGCTTTTGGGGCAGAGAGCTGCGTGAGCCAAGAACGCGGTTATGTAACTGACCCCGGAAGCGCAGGGCCCGGGAGAGGCTGCAGGCGGCCGCCTGGGGAGGGCCGGGGATAGAGAAAACGCTTCAGGAGCTGCTTGTAATGACTGGGCACATTCGGTGGTAATTGGTGTTGGTGGGAGTAACGCGGCCGCTGTGGGTGCAGGACTTCCCTGCCTTCTGTTTTCTAAATGGCAGCGGTGAGGAAGCAGCTGCCCGCGGGGTGTGCTTTGGGTACGGAGGCTCAAGAGCTCTGCCCAGCACTGCGGCTGCCGACACGTCCTTGCTGTTGGGTTCCCTTCAGGAGAGAAAGTCCAGCGTCCGCGGGCCCTGGCTTCCTCCGTGTGAGGTGGTGGAACCGCCTCCCAGGCCTCCTAGACGAGAGACCTCTAAGACTCAGTGTTCAGATTTTTTCTTAGACGAGATGCTTTCCTTCATCTCCTCCAGTGAGACTCGGTCCTTAAGGCTGACGCTGGGGCCGTCTTCTCTTCCCTGTGCTGGGGACAGATTTTTCTGTGAGCCCCCCAGGGCCCCTCGTTTTGGTTTGTGGGGACAGATTTTTCTGTGAGCCCCCCAGGGCCTGTCGTTTTGGTTTGTGGGGACAGATTTTTCTGTGAGCCCCCCAGGGCCCCTCGTTTTGGTTTGTGGGGACAGATTTTTCTGTGAGCCCCCCAGGGCCTGTCGTTTTGGTTTGTGGGGACAGATTTTTCTGTGAGCCCCCCAGGGCCCCTCGTTTTGGTTTGTGGGGACAGATTTTTCTGTGAGCCCCCCAGGGCCCGTCGTTTTGGTTTGTGGGGACAGATTTTTCTGTGAGCCCTCCAGGGCCCGTCGTTTTGGTTTGTGGGGACAGATTTTTCTGTGAGCCCCCCAGGGCCTGTCGTTTTGGTTTGTGGGGATTTTTCTGTGAGCCCCCCAGGGCCCGTCGTTTTGGTTTGTGGGGACAGATTTTTCTGTGAGCCCTCCAGGGCCCGTCGTTTTGGTTTGTGGGGACAGATTTTTCTGTGAGCCCCCCAGGGCCCCTCGTTTTGGTTTGTGGGGACAGATTTTTCTGTGAGCCCCCCAGGGCCCGTCGTTTTGGTTTGTGGGGACAGATTTTTCTGTGAGCCCTCCAGGGCCCGTCGTTTTGGTTTGTGGGGATTTTTCTGTGAGCCCCCCAGGGCCCGTCGTTTTGGTTTGTGGGGATTTTTCTGTGAGCCCCCCAGGGCCCGTCGTTTTGGTTTGTGGGGACAGATTTTTCTGTGAGCCCCCCCAGGGCCCGTCGTTTGGGTTTGTTGGGACAGATTTTTCTGTGAGTCCCCCAGGGCCCGTCGTTTTGGTTTGTGGGGATTTTTCTGTGAGCCCCCCAGGGCCCGTCGTTTTGGTTTGTGGGGATTTTTCTGTGAGCCCCCCAGGGCCCGTCGTTTTGGTTTGTGGGGACAGATTTTTCTGTGAGCCCCCCCAGGGCCCGTCGTTTTGGTTTGTTGGGACAGATTTTTCTGTGAGCCCCCCAGGGCCCGTCGTTTTGGTTTGTGGGGATTTTTCTGTGAGCCCCCCAGGGCCCGTCGTTTTGGTTTGTGGGGATTTTTCTGTGAGCCCCCCAGGGCCCGTCGTTTTGGTTTGTGGGGATTTTTCTGTGAGCCCCCCAGGGCCCGTCGTTTTGGTTTGTGGGGACAGATTTTTCTGTGAGCCCCCCCAGGGCCCGTCGTTTGGGTTTGTTGGGACAGATTTTTCTGTGAGCCCCCCAGGGCCCGTCGTTTTGGTTTGTGGGGATTTTTCTGTGAGCCCCCCAGGGCCCGTCGTTTTGGTTTGTGGGGATTTTTCTGTGAGCCCCCCAGGGCCCGTCGTTTTGGTTTGTGGGGACAGATTTTTCTGTGAGCCCCCCCAGGGCCCGTCGTTTGGGTTTGTTGGGACAGATTTTTCTGTGAGCCCCCCAGGGCCTGTCGTTTTGGTTTGTGGGGATTTTTCTGTGAGGCCCCCCAGGGCCCGTCCTTTTGGTTTGTGGGAATACATTTTTCTGTGAGCCCCCCCAGGGCGTGTCGTTTTGGTTTGTGGGGATTTTTCTGTGAGCCCCTAGGGCCCGTCGTTTTGGTTTGTGGGAATACATTTTTCTGTGAGCCCCCCCAGGGCCCGTCGTTTTGGTTTGTGGGAATAGATTTTTCTGTGAGCCCCCCAGGGCCCACCGTTTTGGTTTGTGGGAATAGATTTTTCTGTGAGCCCCCCAGGGCCCCTCGTTTTGGTTTGTGGGGACTGATTGTGAGCCCCCCAGGGCCTGTCGTTTTGGTTTGTGGGGACAGATTTTTCTGTGAGCCCCTAGGGCCCGTCGTTTTGGTTTGTGGGGACACGTTTTTCTGTGAGCCCCCCAGGGCCCGACGTTTTGGTTTGTGGGGACAGATTTTTCTGTGAGCCCCCCAGGGCCTGTCGTTTAGGTTTGTGGGGACAGATTTTTCTGTGAGCCCCCCAGGGCCCGTCGTTTTGGTTTGTGGGGATGGATTTTTCTGTGAGCCCCCCAGGGCCCCTCGTTTTGGTTTGTGGGGACTGATTGTGAGCCCCCCAGGGTTTGTTTTGGTTTGTGGGGACAGATTTTTCTGTGAGCCCCCAGGGCCCGTCGTTTTGGTTTGTGGGGACAGATTTTTCTGTGAGCCCCCCAGGGCCTGTCGTTTTGGTTTGTGGGGACAGATTTTTCTGTGAGCCCCCCAGGGCCTGTCATTTTGGTTTGTGGGGATTTTTCTGTGAGTCCCCCAGGGCCTAATGTTTTGGTTTGTGGGGATATATTTTTCTGTGAGCCCCCAGGGCGTGACGTTTTGGTTTGTGGGGATATATTTTTCTGTGAGCCCCCCAGGGCCTGTCATTTTGGTTTCTGTGGAGCTGCGATTCAGCCCCATGTGAAGGTTTGGAGGCGATGGCCTGGCTCTCACTGGCTGACATCCTGTCGGGGGAGTTATCCAGGTAACCAGGTTGGGCGTGTGGGAACTTTCCTCCCTTCCCGGTGGTGCCACGGATGCTGCCCAAGTACTTGTGGGTCATATTCTAAGCCCAGATGCCACAAAGCCCAAGTCAGAGGGAAGAGCCATGCTCAGAACCGCCAGGACCTGACTCTAAGGCCCTTGCCTGAAATTAAGCTGCATTCTCTGGATCTCCATCGTCAATTCTGTGAAGTTTGTCTTTCTGACTCCTCCAGGCCCGAAACAAATGTCTGAGGTCTATGTGAAAAGTCATTCTTTCAGAGAAGCTTCCAACTGCTGCATGTGGAAAGTGTGCATGTGACAGTGAGAATACCAGGTCCCTTTGTCAGCGTCGCTGAGACAGCTCCAGTCTCTCTGTGGTCTCACTCTTGACCTCGTCTCCTGTAAAAACACATGCAAGATGCAATCATGGAAAATGATAAAGTTGTTGAGCTGTAGAAACCCAGATTATCTTCCCATTAGAGAGTCTGGGAGTTGGAGACTGTTATGAGTTCAGGGATGGGGTTGGGTGTTGTGAGTCCGGGGTCCTGGCTAAAGATTCTGCTCCCTCTGGGCCGCTCCAGATGACATGTTTCCTTCCCTCTCAGGCCCTGCACTTCTGCTGCCAGATAGAGAGAGAGGAAGAAAGAGAGAGGGAGAGGAAAGGAGACAGAGAGAGAGGGAGGGTGGGAGGGAAGGAGGGAGGTAGAGGGGGAGATGGGGGGGAGGGAGGAACAGAGGCAGAAGGAGAGGAAGACAGATGGAGAAGAAGGGAGACAGAGACAGAGATGGGGAGAGAGAGAGGGAGAGAGAGAGAAAGCGCGCGCGTACAGCATCAGCCCTCAGGGCCCCAGGACCATCGGCCGTTGGCTACCAAGCGCTGGCACAGCAGGGCTCGGGTCTTAGGGGACAGGTGCTGTGATCAGAGGCTGGTTTTTCTCAAAGTGTGCATGTGTGTCTGTGCATTTGTTTTTGGTGCAAAGGGCATCGCACTAATTAATGTGTACATTTGCTCATCAGATGGTGATTTGCATGGCATGTGTTGCCAAGCCTTGTTCTAGATACTGGGATACATCAGCCAGCAAGACAGGCAGTGGCCCCTGCCCTTGTGAAATTGTGCAGTCGCTGCGTGTGACTGTTACATGATTTTCATCTTTTTTAATTTTTAATTTTATTTGTCGAATTTACGTTTTTAGCTCAGTTTGCTGTGCAGGTCTTACAAACAATATTATGAAGATTTGCTTTTTCAGTTTTTCTTAGGAACTCTAAAATTTTACAGCTTGTATCTCCTCCTGTTACTTTAAATTTTCTTCTTCGGCTATCGTTTCTTAGAAGCCTAATTTTCCCACGTTAGATTTAAGGGAAAAAAAAAAACATTCAGGAAGGCTTCATAGATGTGCCACTTTTAAGATAATAACAGATTTTGTTGGTTGCTGTTTTAACCATTATCCAGTTTCTTGTAGTTGCTGTTGACTTTTTTTTTCCAGTAATATTTGGAAAAAATGTGGCTAATTATTAAGAAAACTGAATAATCTCCCGTCAGTAACCCATGGGTGCTCTTTGCCCAAGGTTATCTAAAGAGGAGGCTCTTGCCCTCTCTCAGGTCATGGCACCTTAGCTACTCCGTGCCAGGGTATCAGCCCTGTCCTTCCCCGGCCTCTTTGAGGTCTTGTTTGTCTTACAGCGTCTGAATTTATTTACATATTTTAAACAAATGCCTGCACCACATCCTTCTACCCTCCTGCTGCCTTCCTGAGTCATGGCTAATGGCCCAGTCCCCGTGCGAGATGCACCACCCCGTGCTTCCTTATTCCCGAGGCCCCGGCCTATAATTATCCTCTTCATTCAGGACCAACATCTCCTTGAAGATGTAACCAGGTTGATCATTTAATAATGTGCCATCTGATTTGACTTCTGATAGCTCAAGCTCTTACCCTCTGTTCGTCTCCAGGAAGGAGTGGGCAGAGCCTTTACATTAGAATATTCTGTTTGATTTTTCTCCTCCTTTTCACTGTATGTATTGCTCCATTTTGCTGACAGTTTTATAGAAGGGCAGAACATTCATAAGAAATATCCCTGCAGGTTAATGGTGTTTATTTCTCCAATTATTTTATCCTTTCTAAGAATACGGAGTCTCCTGTCAATGCCGCATAAGCATGTCGTCTCTGTTTCCAGACTTGTCTGATTTAATCACCCCACATTGTGAACATGTATCTATCAAAAAACATCACAGTTTACCTCTCAATAAATTATACAATTATTATTTGTCAATTAAAATAAAATTTACATACAATAACAATGGTCTCTGGTAAATGTAAGTATTGTTTCGTGGTTTTCTACATATGGATAATGATAATACTATATTTAAGTAGCTTATGAATTTTGAAAGAAAAAAACACTCCTAGTGTTTGGGAGGCCAAGGTGAGAGGACCACGAGGCCAGGAGTTCAGGATCAGCCTAGGCAACATCTCTGCAAAAAATTTTACAAAAACTTATCTGGGTGTGGTGGCATGCACCTGTAGTCCCAGCTAATCTGTAGGCTGAGGTGGGAGGGTCGCTTGAGCCCGGGAGGTTGAGGCTGCAGTGAGCTGTGATTGTACCACTGTACTCTAGCCTGGGCGACTGATCAAGGCACTGTCTCTAAAAGAAGAAAAAGAAAAAAAAAAATTTATAAAAGCCTCCTCACTTACATGACCAAAAAAGTTAGAAGAAAAAAACACATGCATGAAATTCACAAGCAAAGGCCCCCAAAGGTCTGACTCCATGAAATTTATCACAAACCCTCAAACACAGCAACTTCAAGAGCAGGAGAGAAGTAATTGGCTTTCTCGAGTCCAACACACACTGCAGGGCAGACCAGTGTACCTCACAGGGAGTTGCTAAACAGGAGGAAAAAGTCAGAGAGGGCTGAGGCTGGCAGGGCAGAGGCTGTGTCCCCGGCTGCTAGGGAAGCAGAGTTTCAGGGTTTTATGCATGTCAAACCCATGGTGTTTCTACATGAATGATTGGAATTGCAGTGTTACAGCCCCAGGGGATCTTAGTCATGAACTGCACCCTAGTTTCCTTTAATCAGATGATCATAAGTGGCCCACATTGAGTTAATACTTAAAATTATATTGCACATAATTTAACCTTGTTTTAATGTTTGCGAAAGTTAATTTCTTTAGGGTAGTAGGCATGCAATGGAATATTCTTGGTTTATGGAAATCTGGAACTTCTTAGGACATTGTTGGGCATCAGCATCCGTTCAGTTGACAAACATTTGTTGAATGTCTACAGTGCCTGACACAGGTACAAAGTCAAGTATAAAGTACCTGGTTGAGGTCCTAAACCAACGTTCAGTAGAGGGATGTAGACAGACACGTTAGCAAGTACTTAACCTGAATCCATTTTTTTTATTATTATACTTTAAGTTTTAGGGTACATGTGCGCAATGTGCAGGCTAGTTACATATATATACATGTGCCATGCTGATGCGCTGCACCAATTAACTCGTCATCTAGCATTAGGTATATCTCCCATTGCTATCCCACCCCCTCCCCCCACCCCACAACAGTCCCCAGAGTGTGATGTTCCCCTTCCTGTGTCCACATGTTCTCATTGTTCAATTCCCACCTATGAGTGAGAATATGCGGTGTTTGGTTTTTTGTTCTTGTGATAGTTTACTGAGAATGATGATTTCCAATTTCATCCATGTCCCTACAAAGGACATGAACTCATCATTTTTTATGGTTGCATAGTATTCCATGGTGTATAGGTGCCACATTTTCTTAATCCAGTCTATCATTGTTGGACATTTGGGTTGGTTCCAAGTCTTTGCTATTGTGAATAGTGCCACAATAAACATACGTGTGCATGTGTCTTTATAGCAGCATGATTTATAGTCCTTTGGTATATGCCCAGTAATGGGATGGCTGGGTCAAATGGTATTTCTAGTTCTAGATCCCTGAGGAATCGCCACACTGACTTCCACAATGGTTGAACTAGTTTACAGTCCCACCAACAGTGTCAAAGTGTTCCTATTTCTGCACATCCTCTCCAGCACCTGTTGTTTCCTGACTTTTTAATGATTGCCATTCTAACTGGTGTGAGATGATATCTCATTGTGGTTTTGATTTGCATTTCTCTGATGGTCAGTGATGATGAGCATTTTTTCATGTGTTTTTTTGGCTGCATAAATATCTTCTTTTGAGAAGTATCTGTTCATGTCCTTTGCCCACTTTTTGATGGGGTTTTTTGTTTTTTTATTCTAAATTTGTTGGAGTTCATTGTAGATTCTGGATATTAGCCCTTTGTCAGATGAGAAGGTTGCGAAAATTTTCTCCCATTTTGTAGGTTGCCTGTTCACTCTGATGGTAGTTTCTTTTGCTGTGCAGAAGCTCTTTAGTTTAGTTAGATCCCATTTGTCAATTTTGGCTTTTGTTGCCCTTGCTTTTGGTGTTTTAGACATGAAGTCCTTGCCCATGCCTATGTCCGGAATGGTATTGCCTAGGTTTTCTTCTAGGGTTTTTATGGTTTTAGGTCTAACGTTTAAGTCTTTAATCCATCTTGAATTGATTTTTGTATAAGGTGTAAGGAAGGGATCCAGTTTCCGCTTTCTACATATGGCTAGCCAGTTTTCCCAGCACCATTTATTAAATAGGGAATCCTTTCCCCATTGCTTGTTTTTCTAAGGTTTGTCAAAGATCAGATGGTTGTAGATATGCGGCGTTATTTCTGAGGGCTCTGTTCTGTACCATTGATCTATATCTCTGTTTTGGTACCAGTACCATGCTGTTTTGGTTACTGTAGCCTTGTAATATAGTTTGAAGTCAGGTAGCATGATGCCTCCAGCTTTGTTCTTTTGGCTTAGGATTGACTTGGCAATGCGGGCTCTTTTTTGGTTCCATATGAACTTTAAAGTAGTTTTTTCCAATTCTGTGAAGAAAGTCATTGGTAGCTTGATGGGGATGGCATTGAATCTGTAAATTACCTTGGGCAGTATGGCCATTTTCATGATATTGATTCTTCCTATCCATGAGCATGGAATGTTTTTCCATTTGTTTGTATCCTCTTTAATTTCATTGAGCAGTGGTTTTTAGTTCTCCTTGAAGAGGTCCTTCACGTCCCTTGTAAGTTGCATTCCTAGGTATTTTATTCTCTTTGAAGCAATTGTGAATGGGTGTTCACTCATGGTTTGGCTCTCTGTTTGTCTGTTATTGGTGTATAAGAATGCTTGTGATTTTTGTACATTGATTTTGTATCCTGAGACTTTGCTGAAGTTGCTTATCAGCTTAAAGAGATTTTGGGCTGAGACAATGGGATTTTCTAGATATGCAATCATGTCATCTGCAAACAGAGACAATTTGACTTCCTCTTTTCCTAATTGAATACCCTTTATTTCCTTCTCCTGCCTAATTTCCCTGGCCAGAACTTCCAACACTAGGTTGAATAGGAGTGGTGAGAGAGGGCATCCCTGTCTTGTGCCAGTTTTCAAAGGGAATGTTTCCAGTTTTTGCCCATTCAGTATGATATTGGCTGTGGGTTTGTCATAGATAGCTCCTATTATTTTGAAATATGTCCCATCAATACCTAATTTATTAAGAGTTTTTAGCATGAAGCGTTGTTGAATTTTGTCAAAGGCCTTTTCTACATCTATTAAGATAATCGTGGTTTTTGTCTTTGGTTCTGTTTATATGCTGGATTAGATTTATTGATTTGCCTATATTGAACTAGCCTTGCATCCCAGGGGTGAAGCCCACTTGATCATGCTGGATAAGCTTTTTGATGTGCTGCTGGATTCGGTTTGCCAGTATTTTATTGAGGATTTTTGCATCAATGTTCATCAGGGATATTGGTCTACAATTATCTTTTTTGGTTGTGTCTCTGCCCGGCTTTGGTATCAGGATGATGCTGGCCTCACAAAATGAGTTAGGGAGGATTCCCTCTTTTTCTATTGATTGGAATAGTTTCAGAAGGAATGGTACCAGTTCCTCCTTGAACCTCTGGTAGAATTCGGCTGTGAATCTGTCTGGTCCTGGACTCTTTTTGGTTGGTAAGCTATTGATTATTGCCACAATTTCAGCTCCTGTTATTGGTCTATTCAGAGATTCAACTTCTTCTTGGTTTAGTCTTGGGAGAGTGTATGTGTCGAGGAATTTATCCATTTCTTCTAGATTTTCTAGTTTATTTGCGTAGAGGTGTTTGTAGTATTCTCTGATGGTAGTTTGTATTTCTGTGGGATTGGTGGTGATATCCCCTTTATCATTTTTTATTGCATCTATTTGATTCTTTTCTCTTTTTTTCTTTATTAGTCTTGCTAGCGGTCTATCAATTTTGTTGATCCTTTCAAAAAACCAGCTCCTGGATTCATTAATTTTTTGAAGGGTTTTTTGTGTCTCTATTTCCTTCAGTTCTGCTCTGATTTTAGTTATTTATTGCCTTCTGCTAGCTTTTGAATGTGTTTTCTCTTGCTTCTCTAGTTCTTTTAATTGTGATGTTAGGGTGTCAATTTTGGATCTTTCCTGCTTTCTCTTGTGGGCATTTACTGCTATAAATTTCCCTCTACACACTGCTTTGAATGTGTCCCAGAGATTCTGGTATGTTGTGTCTTTGTTCTCGTTGGTTTCAAAGAACATCTTTATTTCTGACTTCATTTTGTTATGTACCCAGTAGTCCTTCAGGAGCAGGTTGTTCAGTTTCCATGTAGTTGAGCAGTTTTTAGTGAGTTTCTTAATCCTGAGTTGTAGTTTGATTGCACTGTGGTCGGAGAGATAGTTTGTTATAATTTCTGTTCTTCTACATGTGCTGAGGAGAGCTTTACTTCCAACTATGAAAAAAATGTATATTCTGTTGATTTGGGGTGGAGAGTTCTGTAGATGTCTATTAGGTCCACTTGGCGCAGAGCTGAGTTCAATTCCTGGGTATCCTTGTTGACTTTCTGTCTCGTTGATCTGTCTAATGTTGACAGTGGGGTATTAAAGTCTCCCATTATTAATGTGTGGGAGTCTAAGTCTCTTTGTAGGTCACTCAGGACTTGCTTTATGAATCTGGGTGCTCCTGTATTGGGTGCATATATATTTAGGATAGTTAGCTCTTCTTGTTGAATTTATCCCTTTGCCGTTATGTAATGGCCTTCTTTGTCTCTTTTGATCTTTGTTGGTTTAAAGTCTGTTTTATCAGAGACTAGGATTGCAACCCCTGCCTTTTTTGTTTTCCATTTGCTTGGTAGATTTTCCTCCATCCTTTTATTTTGAGCCTATATTTGTCTCTGCACGTGAGATGGGTTTCCTGAATATAACACATTGATGGGTCTTGACTCTTTATCCACTTTGCCAGTCTGTGTCTTTTAATTGGAGCATTTAGTCCACGTACATTTAAAGTTAATATTGTTATGTGTGAATTTGATCCCGTCATTATGATGTTAGCTGGTTATTTTGCTCGTTAGTTGATTCAGTTTCTTCCTAGTCTTGATGGTCTTTACATTTTGGCATGATTTTGCAGTGGCTGGTATCGGTTGTTCCTTTTCATGTTTAGTGCTTCCTTCAGGAGCTCTTTTAGGGCAGGCCTGGTGGTGACAAAATCTCTGAGCATTTGCTTGTCTGTAAAGTATTTTATTTCTCCTTCACTTATGAAGCTTAGTTTGGCTGGATATGAAATTCTGGGTTGAAAATTCTTTTCTTTAAGAATGTTGAATATTGGCCCCCACTCTCTTCTGGCTTGTAGAGTTTCTGCCGAGAGATCCGCTGTTAGTCTGATGGGCTTCCCTTTGTGGGTAGCCTGACCTTTCTCTCTGGCTGCCCTTAACATTTTTTCCTTCATTTCCACTTTGGTGAATCTGACAATTATGTGTCTTGGAGTTGCTCTTCTCGAGGAGTATCTTTGTGGCGTTCTCTGTATTTCCTGAATCTGAACGTTGGCCTGCCTTGCTAGATTGGGGAAGTTCTCCTGGATAATATCCTGCAGAGTGTTTTCCAACTTGGTTCTATTCTCCCTGTCACTTTCACGTGCACCAATCAGACGTAGATTTGGTCTTTTCACATAGTCCCATATTTCTTGGAGGCTTTGTTCGTTTCTTTTTATTCTTTTTTCTCTAAACTTCCCTTCTCTCTTCATTTCATTCATTTCATCTTCCATCGCTGATACCCTTTCTTCCAGTTGATCGCATCGGCTCCTGAGGCTTCTGCATTCTTCACATAGTTCCCGAGGCTTGGCTTTCAGCTCCATCAGCTCCTTTAAGCACTTCTCTATATTGGTTATTCTAGCTATACATTCGTCTAAATTTTTTTCACAGTTTTTAACTTCTTTGCCTTTGGTTTCAATTTCCTCCTGTAGCTCGTAGTTTGATCGTCTGAAGCCTTCTTCTCTCAACTCGTCAAAGTCATTCTCTGTCCAGCTTTGTTCCATTGCTGGTGAGGAACTGTGATGCTTTGGAGGAGGAGAGGTGCTCTGCTTTTTAGAGTTTCCAGTTTTCTGCTCTGTTTTTTCCCCATCTTTGTGGTTTTATCTACTTTTGGTCTTTGATGATGGTGATATACAGATGGGTTTTTGGTGTGGATGTCCTTTCTGTTTGTTAGTTTTCCTTCTAACAGACAGGACCCTCAGCTGCCGGTCTGTTGGAGTTTGCTAGAGGTCCACTCCAGACCCTGTTTGCCTGGGTATCGGCAGCGGTGTCTGCAGAACAGTGGTTTTTCGTGAACCACGAATGCTGCTGTCTGATCATTCTTCTGGAAGTTTTGTCTCAGAGGAGTACCCGGCTGTGTGAGGTGTCAGTCTGCCCCTACTGGGGGGTGCCTCCCAGTTAGGCTGCTCAGGTGTCAGGGGTCAGGGGTCAGGGACCCACTTGAGGAGGCAGTCTGCCCCTTCTCAGATCTCCAGCTGCGTGCTTGGAGAACCACTGCTCTCTTCAAAGCTGTCAGACAGGGACATTTAAGTCTGCAGAGGTTACTGCTGTCTTTTTGTTTGTCTGTGCCCTGTCCCCAGAGGTGGAGGCTACAGAGGCAGGCAGGCCTCCTTGAGCTGTGGTGGACTCCACCCAGTTGGAGCTTCCCGGCTGCTTTGTTTACCTAAGCAAGCCTGGGCAATGGAGGGCGCCCCTCCCCCAGCCTCGCTGCCGCCTTGCAGTTTCATCTCAGACTGCTGTGCTAGCAATCAGCGAGACTTCAGGGGCGTAGGACCCTCTGAGCCAGGTGCAGGATGTAATCTCCTGGTGCACCGTTTTTTAAGCCCATGGGAAAAAGCGCAGTATTCGGGTAGGAGTGACCCGATTTTCCAGGTGCCGTTTGTCACACCTTTCTTTGACTGGGAAAGGGAACTCTCTGACCCACTGTGCTTCCTGAGTGAGGCAATGCCTCGCCGTGCTTCGGCTCGTGCACGGTGCATGCACCCACTGACCTGCGCCCACTGTCTGGCACTCCCTAGTGAGATGAACCCGGTACCTCAGATGGAAATGCAGAAATCACCGTCGTCTGTGTCGCTCATGCTGGGAGCTGTAGACTGGAGCTGTTCCTATTCGGCCATCTTGGCTCCTCCCCTCAAGCCCATTGTTTATGACACAGCTATGCCTGGGCTGTTATAGGGGTCATGGGAGCAGTGTTAAACAGTGACAGACGGCTTAGGGGAGATCTAAGTCGGGCTGGAACTGGGTATTGAAGGGTGAGTTAAGAATTAGGTACGTTTTCCAGGATTCTAAGGAAGAAGGAAAAACAGAAAAAGAGCTATTCTGCAGGGAATGTGGTAAGTCTACCCACATACCCATCACCACCATCATCACCACCATCATCACCACCGTCATTACCATTACCAAAATCATTATCATCATTACCATTACCACCATCATCATTACCATCACCAAAATCATTATCATTACCATTACCACCATCATCATTACCATCACCAAAATCATTATCATTACCATTACCACCATCATTGCCATCACCAAAATCATTATCGTCATCATTACCATTACCATCATCATCATCATTACCATCATCAAAGTCATTATCACCATCACCAAAATCATTATCATCATTACCATCACCAAAGTCATTATTACCATCACCACCACCATTACCATCATTGTCGTCATCATCATTACATCACCAAAATCATTATTACTGCCACCATCATCATCATCATTACCATCATTGTCATCATCACCATCAGCACAATCATCATTACCATCACCACAACTATCACCATCACCACCATCATTACCATCACCAAAATCATTGTCATTATTACTATCACTATCCTCATTGTCATCATCACCACCATCATTATCACTACCTTCATCATTACCATCATCTAGACTATAGCAGCTGAGTTCTGTTTATCTATGTTTACAAAATTCTAAGTGAGCGAGGGAAAGAAGGTGAGACAGGCAGGAGGCAGCTCTGAGAGAGCTTATGTTGTTCATCACCCTTCTTATGATGATAAGAAAATTAATTCCCCTTTCTAGTTTCCCCCAAGAATGGAAATTAGATATTTCCCTATAAAAGTAGTCAGATGACAGGAGAGAGTTTGGATAGAACTCAAGAATAAATTTAGTTTCCCAATAAAATTATTCTAGGATTCCCCTTCCCACACTTTTTTGCTACCTTCTGTATTCAGATCTGGAAGAATCTATTTTGTTAAATGTTAAAATTTATCTGATGACATTTCTGCTATGGCCATAAAATTACTAACTAGTAACCCACAGTGAGCACAGAAATGTCTTCACATGCTTGACTTTAAAAAAAAAAAAACCTAAGAAGTGTGTTAAATTTAGCCCAATAGTGCATTTCATGGGGAAGATCAATACGTGAACGTGTGGGCTTAGTTTTCTGTTAATCTCTGTAGCACATCTAATCTAAAAGAGTCCAGAAGAATACCATTAGCTGTAAAAATTACATTACCGTCATATTTGTGACTAAAATAGCCTTCATTTATAAAAAGGAAACTATTATAACAGCATAATATGATCACTAATATATGTACTTGGGCTAATAAAAGTTGTTTATCATGTTTCATTGAGGCTGTCAGTGGAAGGGAGAACGTTGTGTTCTAGCTCTATATGCGACTCCATTAGGACAGTAGGAACATGACTAAATGCCAGTCTGTCTTTGAGAAATTTGGAGGGTGTTGGAATGAATACATCCCTTGTGTTTTACCATGGCTTGGTTTTGTCAAACTTTTAGGGGTTAGATATCAGCACGTTTAAGAGCTCAATTCTTGACCTGCTGTGTGTGAATGAATAACTAGATCTTTGTCATTCACTCTATACCTCATCGGGAAAGTAAATCCTAATACTTATTTGGGCATGTACTATAGAGGAAGGCACTCGGCATTGGATTTACACAAGCCTAGATTAAAACCCTGTGCCCATTGTTTATTATCCACATAGCCATGGGGAGGTCGCATCCTCCCTCTCGGCTTTGCCATCTGCAAAGTGAGGACAAAGCGATTCGCAAATGTGGGAGCTGGCACAGGGCCTATCTCATACCATCCACCCGATAAATATTGACTGGTCCATCTTCCCAGATGGATAAGCCCATTCATACACTGCATAAAAATACTACCTGAAACTGGGTAATTTATAAACAAAAGAGGTTTAACTGACTCACAGTTCCACATGGCTGGAGAGGCCTCAGGAAACTTACAATTGTGGTGGAAGATGAAGGGGAAGCAAGGCACGCGTTACATGGCGGCAGGTGAGAGACAGAGTGGGAAATGCTGCCACTTTCAAACCATCAGACCTCGTGAGAATTCCCTCACTATCACGAGAACAGCATGGGGAAAACCGTCCCTGTGATCCAGACACCTCCCTCAGGTTCCTCGCTCCACACATGGGGATTACAATTCGAGGTGAGATTTGGGTGGGGACACAGAGCCAAACCATATCACCAGAGTTTCTGTGAGCTCCATTAGATCTACACTTTGGGTTTTTGTTCTGAGTATTTAAATGAGATGTAGAATGATGAATGGAGTCACGAGCATTACAGCCAGAAGGAACTACACTTGGATATCCTGCCCTCACAGCCGCCCTGTGAATGTAACTGGTTTATTGACGGTGTTCATGCTCAGGTCCCACCCATCTCAATCCGATGCCCCTGTTGTGTTTCCTTGTGGGGATGACAGGAAAGAAGTTGGAGGCTGGGCGAGAGGGCAGGAAGGTGAAGGTCACCAGGGAGGCAGCCCAGGGCTCCGTCTGCCATGCTGCCTGTTGTGCACTCAGGTGCAGCCCCGTCTGCTGGTCCAGAACAGATGGTCACTGGGTCCCTGTGGAAAGAGCTCTTGGTTGGAGGCAGGCCTGGTGGTCACGTTCTCTCAACACACCCTCTGGCTTCTTTCCACCCTCTCATGGAGTAGCAGAGAGAGCCATGGACTAGATATGTCACCAACTCAGACAGGACCTGCCTTTCATGCCATGGCAGCAAAGCAGCACAATTCTGGGAACTCAGCAAGCAAGTCACGGTTCACTCAAGCGGTGGCCAGGCTCTGGAAACTGGGCAAAGTCAGTCCTTGAGATCATCGTTGATGTCGCAAGGAAATTATACTTTCCTTGGCATATTATAACAATATAGTCCACATGGTCTAACCTGTCATACGTGGTCTAAAAGTCCCAGCCTCCGAGTGGATGCACGCACGCCCAGCGCCCCATGAATGAAGAGCTTTGCTGGGGCCCTTACATCTTTTCTTGTAGTTCAGCTATGTGGTTTGTCTTGTGTCCTGTGATTGTGCTTTATTTTGGATCCCTCGCCGGTGCCCATATTTATTTATCTTTTCTCCGTATGTTCTTGGAGTATTTTTTGCTCAGGAGAGGCATTATATCATAAGCCTGGCTGTTTTATCAGGTTTACCAGATCGAAAAATGTGTGGTCTCCTGGCCCGAGTTCTGCCATCTGTTGTCAGGAGGTCTCCTGACTTTCCCACCATCTTTGGGCACACCGGAGCGGATGCACGAGACCCGATTCTGAATGCGTGGTGTCGATGTCAGATATTAGCGCCGTTGTTCTGGCGTGTGATTGTGTTGCTTCATTTGTTTGTGTCTTTACTCTTAGATGACATTTATTTCATTACATTTCAATCTCAGAGAAAATAGGCAAAGCCTGTCTTAGTCCATTTGGGTGACTGTCACAAATACCCCAGACTAGGTCATTTATAAATAATAGAAGTTTATTTCTCACAGTTCTAGAGGCTGGAAGTCTGAGATTGAGATGCCAGCAGGTTGGATGTCTGGTGAGGGCTGCTTCCTGGTGTGTAGACCACACCTGCTGTGCCCTTATAGAGTACAAGGGGCGAGGGAGCTCTCCAGGGCCTCTTACCTCATCACCTCCCAAGGGCCCCACCTCATAATACCACCACTGTGGGGGCTCCCTTTCAGCATATGAAGTTCAGGGAGACGCATTCCGACCAGCAAAGCCTTCAGGAAGCACCAGCTGAGGCCTCAGTGATCGACATCTCCAACACAGCATCTCCCGGTGAAGGGCTGTGGCTGTGGCCAGTGGTGGTTGGTGCCTCTCAGCTCATGGGACACGGTGCTCTGGGACCGGAGCTGGTGGCGTCAGAGTCATTACCCCGGGATCCAAGGCCTTGGAGAGAACTAGGGACCCCTGGAGGACTGCCTGAAGGCAGGGAAAGGTTAAATTCAGGAAGATAGTAGTTAAATGTGCATAAGCAGGTAATGTCCCAGAGATGATTTACGGAGTTACCATGTGATAGCATTTGGTGGGTGACGTTAGAAGGCTGTGAATTGTTCTTTTCTCATTCGGGCAAGACCTGCACTTGGAGAGAGTGTCTGCTGGCTGGGGTTGGGGGGTGGGTGGCAGCAGTGGCGGTGGCGGTGGTTGAGGGAGTTCCTAAGGCTTACTTAACGGATTTGGGGGTTGGTGCCCCCACTCACTCTGTGTTTCTGCCCTGCTTCTGCTATAATAATAGACGTCCTTATTAAAACAGCTGAACATAAAGTAACGTTGACAAACACAGCACTTGGTTTCATCTGGGATTTAACGAAAGGCACATTTTTAGGCAAAGTTAGACATCTCTCTTTTTTTTAGGTAAGCTTAACTCCTACTTAATTTTGCCCAGATTCTAAAGTATAAATGCAGCTCAGCTCTCAAACCCACCTTGAATGGATTTTGGGAAGTGCACAAAATGTAGAAGTTTTAGCAACTGCAGGGCAGTGCTTTTCTTCCACTTTGGCTCAGAGACAGTCTTACCTGCAATGATTGTCTGCCAATTCCAGGGAAGACCCAGGTCAGCTGTGCCCACCGCCAGCATCTGTCCACCCTGGTTTCTCACAAGAGGGTGTGGGTGTGATTCAGCTGCCACTGCTCTTTCAATTAGGAGCCCCCCTGCCCCACACCATTGCCCCTTCAGCCTGGGCACACCGGCCTCTGCACCTGGGGCCCACGCCTCCCTGGTCTTGTCTCCAGTTCACCAGCTTTAGGTCCCTACAGATTAATTTTGAGCCCCTGCTGTAAAACTCCCAGCTTCTATAAGGAGTTGAGTTTTAAGAGCATGTGCACACTTAAACGGGCTTTAAAAGAAACATCAAGTGACTTTTCTACACCTGTTTATGATACCAAAGTGCCTGGAGTGTTTCAGGGACTTAATTTCTTTAATCCCTCAAGTGCCCAAAGAAAGTAAATGGCGAAGCCTGTTGTTTTTCTCCACTTTGCAATTTGGGAGATGGGATGGCTGAGTATTTCAGAGGCCTTAGATGCAGAGTGGGGGTGGGTGAGCACTCAGCTGTCTCATTCCCCCACCCCCCATTTTCGCCTGTGCCAAGGTGGCCGGGCACCAGCTGAGGCTGTGGGTAGAGGAAGTGCTTCGCTGGGGGACTCTGACTGTGCAGTCGATGGACACCTGTGCTGCCAGCTTTCTGGGAAGGCTCAGCTCCCTGCTGTCCTTACCTTCAGAGCGTCCCCAGCAGGCTCTGCAAGAGATGTGGCTGCCCCACAGGCACCTGGCTGCTGGGATGAGCCTTCCACCTCTCTCCGTTTCCTTTTACTCAAGACGGTGGAATTAATTTGGCACTGTGTAATTACATTAACTCTCCAAGTTGCCTTGCATGCAGTTTTAAATAAAGCTGTTTTTCTATGTTTATTGCATTCCTAATTTGTGTTTTAAACATATATTAAGTGACACTGGAATATCAGGCGCCACCTTAATATACAGTTACACAGCTGTAATATTTTTATGAAATATAAATGGGAGTACAAAATTTTGAACTAGAGAATAAAAATATTTTAGGGTTCACGGCATACCCTTACATTTATACCCAGTGATTGCTAAGAATAGACTGAAAGATATTCAGTATATAACAGTAGCTAAAGTGTACAAATAATTATGTGAAAACAAAATAATGAGTAGATGGGAAATTAAAGCATGCCTTTAGAAATAAAGATTGGATGCTTGTTTGAGTAAATGCAATTAAAATACTTGGTGTTTTATACTAGCCAGTTAAAGTGAACACATAATTTTTTATTTGAATGGAGAAGCACTTGCAAATAATTGTTGAATGTTCATATTGTATCAATTCCATAACATTCAATAAATAAGTAAAAATGGATGTCCCTTCACAGTGACGTGAACTTCCTCCTTTTCCAAACTGAGGACCTAAATTACACTTTTTTCTGATAAAGCCAGATTTGTTTTTTAATTGACTTATAACTTACAGTGAAGTGCCCAGATTCTAGCTACACATATGTCCATGTAACCCACATGCCAGTCAGACGTGGAGCTCTTCCACACTCCAGAGCGTTCCCTCCTGCCAAATCCCATTTACACCCTGGCCACCAGAAGCACACTTCTGATTTCTTTGATTCATTTATTATCATTTTTGAGACGGGGCCTCACAATGTTGCCCAGCCTGGTCTTGAACTCAAGCAGTCCTCTGCCTCAGGCCCATGTGCCTGGGATCTCATGCAGGAGCCACCGTGCCCAGCTCTTAGTCTTCTGTCTTGCATCACCATGGATTATCTGTTGTAATTTCACACAAGAACCATTGTGTGTGGCACACGTCGTGTGCAATGGCAGCACACTGTCGAGTGTGTGTGGGTGTGCAAGGGCAGTATGCTTACTGTTGAGTGTGGTGCACATCATGTGCAAGGGCAGTACACTTACCGTCAAGTGTGTGTGGGTGTGCAAGGGCAGCACACTTACCATTGAGTCTGTGTGGGTGTGCCAGGGCAGTACAGTTACTGTCGAGTGTGTGTGGGTGTGAAAGGGCAGCACACTTACCATTGAGTCTGTGTGGGTGTGCAAGGGCAGTACAGTTACTGTCGAGTGTGGGTGTGCAAGGGCAGTACACTTACCTTCGAGTGTGGGCGTGCAAGGGCAGTACACTTACCTTCGGGTGTGGGCGTGCAAGAGCAGTACTTTTACCACTGAGTGTGTGTGATGCATATCGTGTGCAAGGGCAGCACACCATTGTGTGTGTGGGTGTGCAAGGGCAGCAACTTACCATTGAGTGTGTGGGCGTGCAAGGGCAGTACACTTACCGTTGAGTGTGTGTGGGCGTGCAAGGGCAGTACACTTACCATTGAGTGTGTGGTGCACGTCCTGTGCAAGGGCAGTACACTTACCGTCGAGTGTGGTGCATGTTGTGTGCAAGGGCAGTACACTTACTGTCGAGTGTGGGTGGCTGTGCAAGGGCAGTACACTTTCCGTTGAGTGTGTGTGGTGCACGTTGTGTGCAAGGGCAGTGCACTTACTGTCGAGTGTGGGTGGCTGTGCAAGGGCAGTACACTTTCCGTTGAGTGTGTGTGGTGCACGCTGTGTGCAAGGGCAGTACACTTACTATCGAGTGTGGGTGGCTGTGCAAGGGCAGTACACTTACTGTCGAGTGTGTGTGGCACACATTGTGTGCAAGGGCAGTACACTTAACGTGTTTCGTGGTCTGTAGAAAAATTAAAGCTTGAGTGCACTGTTTGATCTTTAACAATGGGAAGAGTGTTTTCTGTCCCTGTGTTAGATTGCTAAGGATAATGGCCTCCAGCTCCATCCATGTTCCTGCAGGGTACGTGATCTCATTCTTTTTAGTGGCTGCATAGTATTCTCACCTCTAAGTGGAGCTGAATGAGGAGAACTGACAGGCACCGAGAGGGACAACACACACAGTGGGGCCGGGTGGAGGGTGGGAGAAGGGAGAGGATCAGAAATTAACTAATGGGTACTAGGCTTAATACCTGGGGGGTGAAATAATCTATACAATAAGACCCCACGACCCAAGTTTACTTCTAAAACAAACCTGCCCATTTACCCCTGAACTTAAAAGTTAAATAAGAAATGAACAAATGATGGGAGGAATGTAAATTTGCAATACTGAAGCAAAAACAGCCCCGTGCTCCCCAGGCTGGGCTAGGGAGTGATGGATGGAGCCCCCAGGAGGAGGCACCCACGCAGAAGGCCATGAGTGACAGGTACCACCTTCCTCCCTGCACGGCACCCCCTGGACAGGACTTTGCCATGGTCCCTGCAATCCCAGGATGCATTTCTCCTGTTCCTTGTCTGTGAACCGTTGATAGACAATAACATTTTAGGTGAACGTAGATACAGCAGATAGTTGAGGCAGAAGGTGAAGTGGAGCTGTGGTTTCCAGAAGCTGACGTGGGAGGTTGCAGCCTCTGCGCTGCGGTGCGTAAGAGCCAAGTGCCTGATAGATGGGTCTTGCTAAGGAGCTGATCTTCAGCTCACAACAGTGTCTCCTCCACGTTCTGTTCCTCAGGTGGCGAGTCATGTGCGGCTGCCACTTCATTTGCACGGGGCATCTCAGTCACGGTGCTCTAAGCAGGGCAGAAACCACTGTGCGTTCCCAACAGGGGCTTAGGGGCGACTGCCATGTTCCTGTTTTGGACAAATGGAGAAAAGAGCAAAGGTGTGTTCACCTGAGGTCCCTTGACTGCGGCGGTGCTCACACACACAACATCCGTGTGGGATGCCAGTGGCTGGACTGAGAGTTGGCCCTTGTGACCCTAACAGAATTGTATTAGTAGGACATGAGCGTGCATTTAATGCTCACACGTGTGATGTCTGCGTGGGATGTGGGTTGCTGAATTCTCATAGCCCTAACAGAATTGTGTCACTAGGAAATGAGCGTGCATTTAATGCTCACACGTGTGATGTCTGCGTGAGATGTGGGTTGCTGAATTCTCGTAGCCCTAACAGAATTGTGTCACTAGGAAATGAGCGTGCATTTAATGCTCACACGTGTGATGTCTGTGTGAGATGCTGGGTGGCTGGATTCAGAGTTGGCACTTGTGGCCCTAACAGAATTGTGTCACTAGGAAATGAGTGCGTTTGGCAGTTGTTGTTGCTGTCCTTCTGTGACCTCTGCGTGGTGAATTGGGCATTGAGCTCCCGTAGGTCACTGAGTCTGCCCTGCCATCACGTCTGCGGTGCCCTGAGACACGGAGCTCCAGCACATTCTGCAGAGCTCACACTACCGAGTCCAGCGCGCGTGTGAGAGGCAGGAAGGGAGAGTCCACGGGTCGGCGACTCTGGGCAGCGGCGCGTGGGGGACGGACTCCGCAGCCTGTGGGATCGGCAGCATCCAGTGAGGTGGAGCGGGGCTCAGGGGCACTCAGGATGCAGTGAGCGCACAGCCCTGCGGTGGCATGGGTGGGAGACGCGCACCGTGGAGCCGGTGGAAGGTAGACATTCGAGCGAGCTGGGGCCAGTTCCTGGAAGTGTGTCACTGCCAGTGCGGGGAACGTGAGATTTACTCACCCAGCAGCGGGACCTACTGGAGTGCTTTCGGTAAGAGCTGGGATGACACAAATGCATTCACATTCGATTCCCTCGAGATGCCTTGTGGGTGGGGCAGGGAAACAAGGAGCTGCATGAGGACACAGCAGCCAGGATCTGGGATGGAGCCGAGAGGGCATCTCGGAGCGGGGTCCTGGCGTGGAGGGGAGGAGAATGTGACAGACATGGAGGTTCACAGAAGGGGAGACTCCAGAATAATATCAGTTCACACAATAAATAAAATAACTACATGGGAAAACGGCCAATTTGTAATTAGCCTAGCAATTATTTATTTTTAGATTATAGATCTGGCAGTGCTTGGTGTGTGCAAGTGAGTTTTCTGATAGTGATATTTGATCTAGTTAGTTGACATTATTGATCTATAGAATGCACTGCTAAGAGTCATTGCAAATGCTTACTTGTCAGGAAGGGTTCCAAGCCCTGGAAATATCCTTACTGATTTGTTAATCACAGCAGCCTATGAGGTAGATGCTGTTAGTATCCCCACCATGTTGCACATGCTGCCCGGGGCCACAGAGGTGGAGGCTTGCGAGGGAGGCACAGCTCCTGGCTTGAGTAAGTCCACAGGGCAGGCAGTGGAGCCCAGGAGACAGGGCAGAGAAGGCTGCTTCCACCCCAGTCCTCATTTCTGTTATCACCGCCTCCTGGTCCGAGGCATCTTTATTAATGAATGTCTGCTCTTTTTGAATCATAATTCTAAACGAAGCTGCAGAGTACGGAACACCCTTTGCAAGCCTTCAGGCAGAGAACGTCCTGCCTCCATTCAGCAGGTGTGCACCCTGGGTAAATTATTTAAGGTCTCTGAGCCTTTGTTTATTTATCAAATAGGAATAATAGCATTTAATCATTGCGCGATTATTACATTAAAGTAATATACATAAAAATGATATTTGGCCAATAAAAACATTTCTGTAGCTTTTCACCATGATCACTGTTAATATTATATGATGGTCATAGAACTCAGACAGCTGAAAGGCTTTGGGGAAGCAGCGTGTTTGCGTTGTGTTTGGGGAAGCAGCGTGTTTGCGTTGTGTTTAAAGCCACTTGATGTCTCCAAGTTGCACAGCGGTCTCTTTTATGCAACCGTCATGCCTCATTCTAAAACCATAGAGAGCATGCCATTTAAAAGGTTAAAATTTAAGTTGCACTAAAGAGAACATATACTAAAATATGAAGCATTTGTGATTTATTATTTCAAGACATGAAACTTGGTGAAAGTGTACACAGGTGCTCAGTAATGGGAGATGCGTCCGAAACGCAGACTGGAGTGTGGGCGCTTCTGGGGAGCGGCTGTCCGCAAGCTCATGTCTTCCTTTCTTCTGTTGGTAACAGTTTAATGCTGGAAACATCCCGTGTGAAGGAGATGGGCAGAAGAGCCTGAGGCCATTCTTCTCTGGGAGCCTGTGGGGACCCAGGGTGCACGCGTTGTTCTCAGGGCAGTTGGAGGGAAATCATCACTACGAATTGTAGTGACCACAGAACGGGTGGTCGACCTGCATCTTAAACTAGCAGGGATTTCCCAGGCAGATGCCGAGCCTGGGGCTGGAGTGCAAGGTCATTTTCAGCAGGCAGCACCCTCGGAGTGTGCGGAAACAGTGGGGTGTGGTTAGGGAGTAGGAGGAGGCTCAGGGCAGCTGTAGCCTGGGAGGAGGGTGAGGCCACTGGGAGGCAAGCGTGCTGGTGACGATGACTGGCGGGTGAATCTGGCCCACCCCAGGCCTGGGCTAAGTGCTCCGCGGACGTTGCACGCCTTGACCTTACAATCTCCATGCCAGTTAAGGATCTCCAGGTTGGAGGGAGCTCACTGTGTTGCAAAGGTGACTCACTTGCCCCAAATCATATAACCTAGTGCTGAAGAGGCAGATTTCAGACCCAGGTTTGCTGGGGAGCTGAGACTTTAGAGCAGGAGTGTGGGGAGCTGTTGAAGGGTCTGACCCGGGGGACGGGGGGATGGTGAAGTGACTCGTTTCCCAGGAAAGGTCGGGCGAGGGTTCTGCATCCTGTGGCCTCTCTTGGGGTGTTGGGGCAGAGGAGCACCCTGGCACTGGTGGCGACGGCATAACTGTTGAACACGTGCCGGGCAAATGCTATTCATTTTTATTCCATTTGTTCCTCTCCAGGGCTCCACAGAAAGGTGGTTTTCCTGTATTTTCTAGCCCGATATAATGGGGGCTCTGAGAGTTTCTTTGTCAAACTTCAGGGCTGTGGTGCAATGGACATAAGCCTTGGGCTGAGTGACACCATCATTCTGCTGATGTCATCCTGGAATCAGGTGTTGTCTCCAGGGCACTTTCAGGGCCATCTGCAGGTACAAGGTGACCCCTAAGGCCGGTCAGCTCTGCCTCTGGGATGAGATAGAATGGTTTAAGATGCAAGTAGGATGCCGACATTGACTAAAAGGAGGAATTTTTGGATGTGGGGTTGTTTGATCAAGCTCCTAGGAACCATCATACCATCATTCCACAAAACATCCTAACATCCACTAGTCATTTATTGACTCGCTAATTCCATCATGCAAAATGGTAAAAAAGAAAATGTAAAAAGGACCACACAATTCCAAAAGCAGTAGAATCCAAGGCTAGTGGAAGAACAATGTAAACTAGCTCTAAACACACACACTCACACTCACACACACTCACACTCACACACACACACACACATTCAGGAGATCCAGTCAGCAGTGCAGTAGGAACCAAGGCTGGTGGAAGAACAATGGAAACTAGCTCTAAACACACACACACTCACACACACACACACTCACACACATTCAGGAGATCCAGTCAGCAGTGCAGTAGGAACCAAGGCTGGTGGAAGAACAATGTAAACTAGCTCTAAACACACACACTCACACACACACTCACACTCACACTCACACACACACTCACACACACACTCACACACACACACACTCTCACACACATTCAGGAGATCCAGTCAGCAGTGCAGTAGGAACCAAGGCTGGTGGAAGAACAATGTAAACTAGCTCTAAACACACACACTCACACTCACACACACACACTCACACACACACACTCACACACATTCAGGAGATCCAATCAGCAGTGACGCCCAACTTGCCCCACAGAGAACACTCTGGAACTGAGAAGCAGGTTCCCTTCTGCCAAGGACTTCTCGCCTCGGAGTTCCATGATCTCGGGGCCTCCTGTCACCTCCCTCCAGGAAGTATTAACCAGGCCAGCTTCCTTGCCCTGTCCCTGTGTTCATGAGTGAGTCAGGTTTGGAGTGTGGCAGTGCGGGCTCTGGAGACAGCCCCAGGGTCGAATCCTACCCGGGCCACCTCCCCACTCGGTGGCCTCGCCAAGGTGCTTCTCGCTGTGCGCCCTTGTCTGCGGGCAGAAGGTTTTGTGAACATTGGTGCCAGGATTGCGATGGGTCGGTGGCACCGAGGGCAGCGCTGCAGTCTGCGGTAGGTGCCCTAGCAGCAGCTATGCTGGGGTTACCAGAGGGCCGAGCATCTGCGAACCTTGGGGGCAGATCCAGCGTACCCACCATTAAGGCAGTTCATAAAATTATTTCCTCCTTATTCTAACCAGCATCGACATAGAATCTGCCAGCAGCAAAACTGTGACCAGGCAGAGAAACGGGTGGGGGACAGTTCCCCGGCCTCCTCTCCAGCCCGCTGTGCAGTGAGTTTAGTCGCTTCACTCCCTAAGCCAGTGAGTACCCATCAACGAGGCTGTCACTGACTGCAGTGACTTCCAGGCGCCTTATCCTCTCTAAGCGTCCTGATAACCCTGCGAGATGTTATTACGGCCATTCCCTTTTTGTCATGGAGGTGGGGGGTGGGGTGTCTTCTGAGCCGATACTCCACTCTGTTGTGAGTATCTCTGGGATATAACCATTCCCTTTTTTTCATGGAGGTTGGGACTAGGGGGGCCTTTCTGAGCTGACACTCTGTTGTGAATATCTGTGGGATATGACCATTCCCTTTTTGTCATGGAGGTTGGGACTGGGGGGCCTTTCTGAGCTGATATTCTGTTGTGAATATCTGTGGGATAATTTCAAGTCGTCGCCTCCCCTGGCTCTAAGGAGCTTGGACTTGTCTGGAGGTTCATGGAAGCCACCTGCAGGAGTGCCTGGCTTGGCTTTGCCTTTTTATCTTCTTACTACTCTTCTCACTCACCTTCAAATGCCCCCACGTCTGCCCTACCGCACCCACCCCATATCCCTTAAACAGGTATTTGGGAAATAGTGTGGGGCAGAAGGAAAATCCAGGAGCCTTGTTTTCCACATGTTTCCATCACACCCGTTAATCGAACCATCTAAGCCCGGCCTCAGTGCAGGTGGCAGACGTGGGCCTTTCCCAGGCCCCAGAATCCCATGGAAGGGCTGTTCTGAGCAGCTGCTTGGAGATGCATCAATACCTTCAAAGATGATTGTCAGTTGCCAAAATAGCACTGGCTACATATTGACTGCGATTTAACAATGGGGGCAATAGTCACAACACCTGGGACCTCTGTGACGTTTCCCTCACATGCCCAGGACCTCTGTGACGTTTCCCTCACGGAATCTCACACACACGGGACCTCCGTGACGTTTGCCTCACATGCCCAGGACCTCCGTGACGTTTCCCTCACGGAATCTCACATGCCCAGGACCTCCGTGACATTTCCCTCACACGCCCAGGACCTCTGTGACGTTTCCCTCACGGAATCTCACACACCCAGGACCTCCGTGACGTTTGCCTCACATGCCCAGGACCTCCGTGACGTTTCCCTCACGGAATCTCACATGCCCAGGACCTCCGTGACGTTTCCCTCACGGAATCTCACACGCCCAGGACCTCCGTGACGTTTGCCTCACATGCCCAGGACCTCCGTGACGTTTCCCTCACGGAATCTCACACACCCAGGACCTCCGTGACGTTTGCCTCACATGCCCAGGACCTCCGTGACGTTTCCCTCACGGAATCTCACACGCCCGGGACTTCCATGACGTTTCCCTCACGGAATCTCACACGCCCGGGACTTCCATGACGTTTCCCTCACGGAATCTCACACACCCGGGACCTCCGTGACATTTCCCTCACACGCCCAGGACCTCTGTGACGTTTCCCTCACGGAATCTCACACACCCAGGACCTCCGTGACGTTTGCCTCACATGCCCAGGACCTCCGTGACGTTTCCCTCACGGAATCTCACATGCCCAGGACCTCCGTGACGTTTCCCTCACGGAATCTCACACGCCCAGGACCTCCGTGACGTTTGCCTCACATGCCCAGGACCTCCGTGACGTTTCCCTCACGGAATCTCACACACCCAGGACCTCCGTGACGTTTGCCTCACATGCCCAGGACCTCCGTGACGTTTCCCTCACGGAATCTCACACGCCCGGGACTTCCATGACGTTTCCCTCACGGAATCTCACACGCCCGGGACCTCTGTGACGTTTGCCTCACGGAATCTCACATGCCCAGGACCTCCGTGACGTTTCCCTCACGGAATCTCACACACCCGGGACCTCCGTGACATTTGCCTCACGGAATCTCACACGCCCGGGACCTCCGTGACGTTTGTGTCACGGAATCTCACACGCCCGGGACTTCCATGACGTTTCCCTCACGGAATCTCACACGCCCGGGACCTCCGTGACATTTGCCTCACGGAATCTCACACACCCGGGACTTCCATGACGTTTCCCTCACGGAATCTCACACACCCGGGACCTCTGTGACGTTTGCCTCACGGAATCTCACATGCCCAGGACCTCCGTGACGTTTCCCTCACGGAATCTCACACACCCGGGACCTCCGTGACGTTTGCCTCACATGCCCAGGACCTCTGTGACATTTCCCTCACGGAATCTCACACGCCCGGGACCTCCGTGACGTTTCCCTCACGGAATCTCACACGCCCGGCACCTCCGTGACGTTTCCCTCACGGAATCTCACACACCCGGGACCTCCGTGACGTTTGCCTCACATGCCCAGGACCTCTGTGACATTTCCCTCACGGAATCTCACACGCCCGGGACCTCCGTGACGTTTCCCTCACGGAATCTCACACGCCCGGCACCTCCGTGACGTTTCCCTCACGGAATCTCACACACCCGGGACCTCCGTGACGTTTGCCTCACATGCCCAGGACCTCTGTGACATTTCCCTCACGGAATCTCACACGCCCGGGACCTCCGTGACGTTTCCCTCACGGAATCTCACACGCCCGGCACCTCCGTGACGTTTCCCTCACGGAATCTCACACACCCGGCACCTCCGTGACATTTGCCTCACGGAATCTCACAGCTCCTCCCAATAGAACAGCGACTCATCCGCCCAGCACTCCGGGGGCAGGAAGAGATGTTGCTTCTCTTTTTGGCAAGCAGATGAACAGTAATCATGAGTACAGAGTCTGAGATGTCAGCGTCTGGAAAGACATTTCCTGTTACACGCTGAACAAAAGCTTTGGGGTGGCCACCTGCTGCGTCCTCAGGATGTGCCTTTTTAGGAAACACTGACTTGTCACTCCAAAAAGTTAAAAAAGCACCTCCAAATATATATGATGCCACATCTTCTCCTCACACAGGTTGCCTTGTGGTGGGGCTTCCAGGCCGGTTCCACGGTTGGGGTTGAGCATACACAGGGTTCGGGCCCCAGGCTGGTTCCGCGGTTGGGGTTGACCATACACAGGGTTTGGGCCCCAGGCTGGTTCCGCGGTTGGGGTTGAGCATACACAGGGTTCGGGCCTCAGGGTGGTTCCGCGGTTGGGGTTGACCTTACACAGGGTTCGTGCCCCAGGCCAGTTCCGCAGTTGGGGTTGAGCATACACAGGGTTCGGGCCCCAGGCCGGTTCCGCGGTTGGGGTTGACCATACACAGGGTTCGGGCCCCAGGCCGGTTCCGCGGTTGGGGTTGACCATACACAGGGTTCGGGCCTCAGGCCGGTTCCGCGGTTGGGGTTGACCATACACAGGGTTCGGGCCCCAGGCCGGTTCCGCGGTTGGGGTTGAGCATACACAGGGTTCGGGCCCCAGGCCGGTTCCGCGGTTGGGGTTGACCTTACACAGGGTTCGGGCCCCAGGCCGGTTCCGCGGTTGGGGTTGAGCATACACAGGGTTTGGGCCTGAGGCCGGTTCCGCGGTTGGAGTTGACCTCACACAGGGTTCGGGCCCCAGGCCGGTTCCGCGGTTGGGGTTGAGCATACACAGGGTTCGGGCCCCAGCGGGAGTCACTGTCGCTCAGTGTCAAGGCCAACTGCAAGGGCGGGAGACCCAGGAGCCCATCGTGGGAGTCACACATCCAGCAGGAAGATAGGTCAACCTGGTCCCTAAATAATATTAAGACACTGAACCATCTGGAGTGCAGTTACCATGTCAGAAGCATTTGGAAGAGGAGTGGTCACCACCAAGAGACGTTTAAACCAGACCTTCTTTTATCCACTCAAGCAACTAGTGTAGAGTAACTCAAGTTTACACTTTAAGGATTATGAATTCACGGCATTTGGTTAGGGAAAGATCAGCTTAAACTCTACCTTTTATTGTGTAGAAACAGTATTTTTCGTCATTCAAGCACGTTTAGCAGTTGACGTGTGACGTCCCCATGCCTGGAAACGGGACGGATCAATGACAGGGCCGAGTTTTCCCCTCAGGAAGTTTACAGATTGTAATATGAAGCGAGCTCGAGTTATCCAATAGGCATTTGTGTTCAGGACACGGCAGATACAGCCACCTGCCTGGGCCACTTCCATAAGCGGGAGGGCTGCAGGAGGGGTCCCCCTGAGGGGAAGAAGGGGCTGCTCCAGCAGGCAGGAGGCGGAGATTAAGGAAAATCACAGAGGTGATGGGGGAGGGTAACTCACGGCTTTTGGTGCCAGGAAAGGAGGTGAAAATCCTAGGAAAAGCCAAGTAGGGTGAATGAGATTGCAGCAAATTCTTAACACCATTAAAAGGAGAACCCCCGTTTTCTGGAGTTTAAAGGCGCTCCTTTATTCACTGAGAGTTGGCAGGCTAATTATGGGCTCTGGTTTTCTGCTCCTTGAGGGAAGTGCCCTCTGGACTCCCACTGCTAATAATAAACAACTGCACTCTGTAGGGCCTGGGTTGAGTTACGGGTTGCACTTCAGATAAATAGATTCCATGTTGCCCTCATGCTCAGACCCAGACCTCTTCCGGATTCTGGTGGTCTTACAGAGAGTCCTCCAAGTCCACGGCACTCCCCACTTGCTGTGGTTTACGGCACCGACGTGCCCTCCGTCCCCTCTGTTGCCTTTCATGTGGCTCGGTGAAATAGAAACGTGATGCTGAGGCCTGTGTTAGTTGGCAGTTATGTGCTTGGAGTGGCAGAGTCAGGGTCGGGGCATCTGCTGTTGGGGCATCTGCTGTTGGAGTCGCTCCCCTGTGACACTGACACTTGCTGCCCGGCAATCTTTCCCGGCAGCGTCTCATGCAGGAGGCACCCGTCCCATTCGACGCCTCTGGCCGCCCCGTCCTTCCTTCTCATCTCACAGGGCACTGCGAGCTGCCTGTCGCCATCAGCATTGAGAGCCAACACAGCTGTTTGGTGACTGTGCGAGGTTGTGAGTGTGTGGTTGGCTGAGAGGCTTATCCTCATCCTCCCAACCCCGTGTCTTACGTAGAGAAGAAGAAAGCCAGGGCCAGAGGTCACCTGCCTCAATGAAGGTCCTTACACCAGGGGAAGACCCATGACTAGAGCCCAGGTTCCAGGCGCACGCAGCAGCAAGGCGTGGGGTCTGTAGGGGGCAGACCCAAGACCAGAGCCCAGGCTCCAGGCGCACGCAGCAGCAAGGCGTGGGGTCTGTGGCCGTTCAGTGCATGGGGCGTGTTTACGCACCACGCTTCTCCTGTGGAAGCCGTCCCATGGTGCGACATCCCCAGCAGCCCATCGAGGGGGGTGGGTGAGGCTTGGACCAATTCCTCATGGTCAGGGGAGCTAAGGGACCTGAGTCCCACGGGGAGAGGCTGGGTTCTGAAGCTTTGAAGTGTTTCATTTATTTACGTGGGATGTCTTGCAATACATTTTGTGAGTAAATTTCTTGTAACTAAGTGTTTCAATATAAGTAGATACATTTTTTTTTTTTTTTTTTTTTGAGACGGAATCTCACTCTGTCACCCAGGCTGGAGTGCAGTGGCGCGATCTCGGCTCACTGCCAGCTCCACCTCCCGGGTTCAGGCCATTGTCCTGCCTCAGCCTCCCGAGTAGCTGGGACTACAGGCACCCGCCACCATGCCCGGCTAATTTTTTGTATTTTTGGTAGAGACGGGATTTCACTGTGTTAGCCAGGATGGTCTTGATCTCCTGACCTTGTGATCTGCCTGCCTCAGCCTCCCAAAGTGCTGGGATTATAGGCGTGAGCCACCGCGCCCAGCCGATACATTTTATCTATAAGAAAATTCTACAATCCTGTCTAAAGTACCAAGTAAAACAAGAAGTAGAAACTGTTATCTCTTAAAATTAATTCTGAAAATCCGCCCTCTGCACTTCTTACATAGAACAAGACAGGCAGCCACAACGCGCCGTATCTGGGTCCGTTCTCTGTTTCAATGAGCAGACAAAGCTTCAAAACATTAGAAATCAAGAAGGAACTTGAGCTCATTGCAACTAACTCTTTAATTTCTACCTCTGATCACACTTTACCCTCCTATTTTTATGTATTTTCCTTCTTCAAGGGGTCCTTTACCTTGAAATTCAATTGTATAGAAATAAACCGTATTATATAAGATATGCCTTTAAGCTGATATTACGTGTTCACATTACAGTCAATAGGAAGCGCCTTTATTCTTGGTGCAGTCGGCCCCTCTGAGCATGAAGCTCACTGCTCCCTCAACTATGGCCATTGTTTTCTCATGTGCATGTGTAGCAATGACTTCAAAACTTAACATCTCAAAATCACAGCATGGGGCTGTGAGTTCCGGTTAGCTTGTATGACTGGACATTCCTAGCCGCTGCCGGCCTCCCAGGGCTTTCTGAGATGGATTTGAGGTGTGCGTGGCCCCTGCACTTTCTAGATGGCTTTCTCCTCTCGTACGTGGTGAAACTGGCTGCCGTGATGGGCTGGGCTTGGAGCTGTGGGTGGGGCTGTCCAGATGCTTCTGTTGCTATGATCAACCACAGCCAGGGCCATGAAGCAGGTGCCAGCTGAGCTGGGCAATGGGTTTAGCCCTTGTTTTCAAGTACTTATTTACGCTTATTAATTTTAAGTGACAAAAGTATATATTTATGGTGTAGAATATGATGCTTTGCATTGTGAATACCTTGCGGAATAGCTCGATCAAGCTGATTAACAGATGGATCACCTCACTTTTTTGCGGTGAGAGCAATGAAATCCACTGTCAGTGATTTTCTAGAATATGATGTGTTGCTATGAACTGCAGTCACCGTGACGAGCAATAGAGCTCTTAAACCTGCTCCTCCGTCTGTCTGAAATCTCATGCCCTTTGTCCAGCCTCTCTCAAGTCTGTCCCCAGCCCCGCCCTCCCTCTCCACTCCCACGAGTCTGAGTGTCTTGGATGCATCATGTCAGTGAGTGAGCTCTGGGGTGCTTGGCTTTATGTATCTGGTTTCTTTTTTTTTTTTTAATTATTATTATACTTTAAGTTTTAGGGTACGTGTGCACAATGTGCAGGTTAGTTACATATGGAAACATGTGCCATGTTGGTGTGCTGCACCCATTAACTCCTCATTTAACATTAGGTATATCTCCTAAAGCTATCCCTCCCCACTCCCCCCACCCCACAACAGGCCCCGGTGTGTGATGCTCCCCTTCCTGTGTCCGAGTGATTTCATTGTTCACTTCCCACCTATGAGTGAGAACATGCAGTGTTTGGTTTTTTGTCCTTGTGATAGTTTGCTGAGAATGATGGTTTCCAGCTTCATCCATGTCCCTAAAAAGGACATGAACTTATCAATTTTTATGGCTGCATAGTATTCCATGGTGTATATGTGCCACATTTTCTTAATCCAGTCTGTCATTGTTGGACATTTGGGTTGGTTTCAAGTCTTTGCTATTGTGAATAGTGCCGCTATAAACATACATGTGCATGTGTCTTTATAGCAGCATGATTTATAATCCTTTGGGTATATAACCGGTAATGGGATTGCTGGGTCGAATGGTATTTCTAGTTCTAGATCCTTGAGGAATCGCCACACTGTCTTCCACAATGGTTGAACCAGTTTACTGTCCCACCAACAGTGTAAAAGTGTTCCTATTTCTCCACATCCTCTCCAGCACCTGTTGTTTCCTGGCTTTTTAATGATTGCCATTCTAGCTGGTGTGAGATGGTATCTCATTGTGGTTTTGATTTGCATTTCTCTGATGGGCAGTGATGATGAGCATTTTTTCACGTGTCTTTTGGCTGCATAAATGTCTTCTTTTGAGAAGTGTCTGGTTTCTGTCACTTAGCACCATGCGTTCAGGGCTCATTCACGCTGAAATCCACAGACAGCAGGGTTTGCTTCTTGTTTAAAGCTGGACATACGCCGCTGTGTCCACACACCACCCCGTTATCTGTGTGTCCGCTGGTGGATACTTAGGTTGCTTCCCTGGCGCGGCTGTTTCTGTGAACGATCCCGTTGAAGCCACCTGAGTCTCACGTGGCTGGCCCTCTCTGCACCTGAGTTCCCCGGACAGCATCCAGGTGGGGGGTCCTGTGGAGCAGATCCCAGCCTCGCCCTCTAGAGCCTCCACACCATGCCCCCTGCAGCCAGCACCTGAGACCCCCAGACAGCATCCGGGTGGGGCAGATCCCAGCGTCGGCCTCTAGAGCCTCCGCACCGCGCCGCCCCCGCTTCCTGTCCCCAGCCAGGAGGAGCCGCTGGAGGGACGTTTTCGTTCTCAGAAATTAAAGGTCTTTGCTGAGAGCTTGACGGGAAGGAAGTCGTAGTATCCGAAGCCTCAGGTGAAATTTCTCCTTGGCATTACCGGGACCAAATCCAAGTACTGTGACACTCAAGTCAACGCGACAGGTGTGAACTGGGATGCTGCAGTATACCAAGTCCAGTTTTGACGCTGTGGAAAATTAGATAAAGTGAGTAAGACACAGTCCCTACCCTTGAGGGGCGGGGGAATTTTAAAGAAGAAACTGCCCCCTGTGGGATGCCACGCCTTGTTCTCAGCCCGACTCAGGAGGAGCTCAGCTGCTGGGAAGTTCGAAACACAGGCTCTGCGATTTTGAGAGTGAACCTGCAAGAGACGAGCAGACGTTGGCCGTGCTGCGTCCCGACTGGTGGAGGGAGCCCGGATGTCCGGCAGACAGTCAGTGGTCGGTTGGCGGCCGGCCCACATAAGGGCACCGTGCTCACCGTGTCTAGGCAGAGCTGGAGGCTCCTCCTGCCCAGGGCGGCCTGCAGGTGGGGAGGACGGCAGAGCTTCCCTCAGTCCCACTTTCCAGGTCGTCCCCAGGGCTCCCTCTGGGTCAGTCCTTGTGATGTGAAGAAATTCTCCATCACATGCAGAGTTCAGGACCAGTCAGGAAGCCCTCAAGCACCCACGCCTGCCTGTTCAGCAGGGAAGATTCTGGAAGCCGAGTCCTTGCTATAGGAACGTGTTGGGGCTGCTGCTTTGGGAAACTCACCTGACCACATGCTCGTCCCGGAGCTGCTGCAGGTGTCGTGGGCGGCTGTGGAGAGTCCCTGGGCCCGATGAGCTTCATTAGACCTGAAGTTTGGAACCCTCTATTCCCTACAGAAGTCTCTTATTGTCCTCTCCGGCTTGAGGCCACCACTGTGACGTGTGTGGCCAGGGTTCTTCCCTCAGTCTCAGACGCTAGGGCTGTGTCTGTGCTTGGTGCTCACGCTTTGCTGCTGAGACCACCTGGGCATTCAGTTGTCAACTACCAACGGACAGTCAGGGCTGTCCCAGCATAGGGCTGCACCCCCTCCGCTCTCCCGGCCTTCATTCCTCGTGCCCTGTTCTCCTGAGAAGCTTGGGCACACTTTGTTCGTTTCAGAGGCGTCCGCCCCAGCGTGAGAGCTCAAGCTCTCTCCAGGCCCCCGGCATCCTCATGGCTGCAGCAGGTGGAGATTAGACTGCCCCTGGTCGCAAAGGCGTCAGAACAGTGAACATCTGAAGAGACAAGGGTGTCAGGAAGGTGCCCCATGGTCATCCCAGCCGGGACTGGGGCTGCTGGTGTCCAGGACGGGCCTCCCAGTTCTGCCTCCCGCCGGCCAAGCACCCAGTTAGAACTGTCTTCCCTGCACCCTCAGAAGCAGAGCCTGACGTCAGGGCTGTCTACCAGGCATGGAGGCCTGGCCAGGTGCACGCAGCCACCGACAGGTCAGAGACGGAGGATATATGTGTTATTAATGAAAAACATGGTGAAGTGTTTTTAAATGGGAAACAGGCTGCACAGTGAACCAGGACAGAAAACTGTTTTCAGAAAGCACTACTGAGAAAACAATTGTTTCCCCACTTGGAAAAATGCTTGCTGCCTATCCAATTACTTGGTACCTTCCTAAAAATAGTCTTTTAAAAACATATAATTCTTAATTCACTCATAAAACATCTAAGTCTTAATGTAAAAACTTCTGTAATAAAAAATTATCTTCCAAAGGATCCTATTCTTTTTTGTTTATGGGCGTCTTATCAGGCATTAGGGGCGTGTGTTGTATGTCAGAACGTTTGTTTAATTTTAGTTACACAGATAATCGCATCACCATCGTCGCTCACGCAGGAGCTGACCATGTGGCAGTTTCCCCGGAATGCGTGACCTGCTCCGAGGCCTTGCAGCGGTAGATACGTTCTGCGAAAACGCTTCCAAATGAGGGTCATTTTTCTTAACCGAAGTTTTTAGCATTTCTGATTCTCCCACAAAGTGCAAGAATATTTTGTTTCAACTTAATTAATAGTTACCTCCATGTCTGGATTTTCACACTGGGCAGCTGTGGGGATGCTCATGTTCATGAGCAGCATTCAGCTTCTCTCAAATAGCCATGACGGAGAGAAAAATGAAACTGAGGCCACAGCCTGGAAACCTGTGTCATAACTTAGGCATCACCAATATCCAGGGCCCCGTCACATTTTTTCCTGATCCACTTAACTGCTTGTTGTAGTAGTGGTCACCTGTTAAAGACCCTACTTTCATGTTGTGTGTTTTGTTTGGTAAATTATCCTTCAATTCTTTTAGGAGTAGGCCACGTTTCACTGTGTGTGTGTAAATGCATCTGCATAGAGAAAAGCATTTGTGTCCACACACTGCAGTGACAACTGTTTCCCGAGCACCATGAAATTCTCCTGTTTGGAGTGTGCCTGTCTTTCCCCCATCCCCAGGTGTCAGCACAGGGGCTAACACAGGGGAGAAGCCAGACAGGTGTGTGATGTTAATGCTGAGTGAGTGAACAAGACAGTGTTCCTGTGCCCCTGAAGGAAATATTCGTGCTTTCCTCACGTTTCAAGCCTGAGCTGGAAAAAGTCGTCTGTGATTTTCATAGCATGGAGTTTCTCAGCTGATAATCAAAAGAATAATGACAAAAAATTGGCTGTCATCACCAACAGCCCTTGTGCAGAGGCATCTGCAGGTCGAGAGGGGTATCTCTGAGATGAAAAGAGTAATTTGAAAAACACATATGTCAGGAAAGGTAGTGCCATCTGCCATGATTTCCCAAGCAGCCGCACGTTGTCAGTGGGGCTCCAGTAGCTGCAGTAGGAGGCTGTGCCTCCTGGCTTGGACGGCTGCAAGTCAGCTGCAGCAGTGATGAGCCTGGGGCGGTAACTGCTCATCACACGTACACCAGGGTTCTCCCGAAAAGTGAGACTGACAGGATATATACAGACAGGCAAGAGGAGATTTATTATGGGAATCGGCCTCTGTGATTATGGGGGCTGAGAGGTCCCACTATTGTCCATCCACAAGCTGGAGACCCAGCCAGAGCTCGGGGGAAGGGGCTGCAAGGAGGCCACTCATGACTCAGGAGGGCCGGGTCCCAGGTGGCAGGTATGGTTTGCAGATGAGAGTATGTGCTCTGCAGACAGGCAGACCCCAAAAGGCAAGGGGAGAAAGGCCGAGCCGCTCAGGCCCGGCTCCACCCCATGTCCATGGGTCAGGTAGGCCCCTCATGTCCTGAAGAGACACGTGTGCCTGGGTGGGCAGGAAGGTGTCCTTTGGCAAGACCGCACCTGAACGATGCTTCCCCTTTCCCTCGGGAGTGAGCCCTACAGCAGGGGGATGGGCACCTCCCTCCAGGGCTAGGCATTGGTCTTGGCCGGGGGTTAGGAGCTGCACCCCCACGCCTGCCTGTGCAGGTGCACAGGGAAGGGTGGCAGCGGGCGTGTGTGCCCGGGACCTGGGTACAGGCAGACTGTGCTTGGCAAGGGCTGTACCAGTTGTGGATGAATCCTCAGAGCTGAGTTTCAGCTGCTCCTTAAAATGCAGCAGAGGTCGTGTGGCTGAATAAAGGTGAAGTTCCGGACTTCCAGAGTGCTCAGTTTAGAAAGGATCTGAGTCATCGGAAATAATTAAAGAGTACTTAAACACACATACACACAACAACAACAGCAGCAACAGTCGTCTGAATTACTGAAGAGAATTCTGGGGTATTGAGGAATAGTGTAGAAATGAAATGTTAATATCTTCACTCAGTCTGGATAATTGAAAGCATGGCTGAATAGATGTCGTTGAAGGCTCTGCTTCACTCAACACATATCTTGCAATATTTGAGCAGGTTGAGCTTCTCCCTTGTGATCTGTTTTGGCTATTAATTTATGTAGCAGTTTCTTTTTTGCATACTTAGTAGAAAAATAGATTCCAGGATTACAGAAGAGAAGTGAGCGCTTATTACAAATTGGTGGACATGTTAAAATGTTGGATAAAAGTAGGGTAGGAGGACACAGTAAAGGCACAGGCAGTCCAGTGAAGGCTGGCTGTGTGTCTGGATCACAGCACAGCTACCTCTCCTAGGTTGGGAGACTCAGCAGTTGGCTTCAGAAAAGTAATAACGTCGGGAAAAACAATCTTCATGACCCAAACTCATGCCGGCCAGATGGGCGCTAGAAAGTGAATGCTGTCCTTTTAGTGAAAAATCCCACTTTCTGGTGGAGAGTCTTATGGGTATTTGCACTCGGTGGCTCTCACACGGGCTGAATGTTTGTATCTAGGACACTTTAGCATGAGAGCTCTTGCATGATGGAAGGTGTGTATGGAAACACTTAAACGATGATTACTTTCAGATCAGTGAAGAGGGAAAAAAAATAAGTCTTAGAAACACTGGAATCGTCGGCTGTCACTGGGTGGAGAGTGTGATCTCTACACTGCCCCCTCCCCTGGTGATGACAGCCAAGAGGTGGAAGGATTCCCCCCCAAACCCCCCGCAGAGGCCGGGTCTCAGCAGGGGTCGGTCTGTGCATCCCCGGGGGTCCCATCCTGTGGAAAAGTGTGGGGAGGCTGGGGGTGACCCCGAGAACAGGAGGATGAGGACGACTCCGTACAGGAAAGCTGGGATGGATGCAGGCTGAAGGGACGGGGGCGTGGGGGCCGGGAGCGGATCCCTGCACAGGCCCACAGGGGAGGCTGGCTTTCCCTGGCCCCCGTGCTCTCCTCCCCACCATGCAGCACCGGATGTCAGCTTCCTCCTGGGACAGCTTCGTGTCTTTTCCTCACTGCCTCTTTCTCCATCGAGGCTTCATGCGCCGTCTCCAGCCTCTTGCTCCAGGGTCCTGCTTGTTGTTTTCTCATTGAGCTCAGTCCCGTGGCCCCGGCTCCTAATTCGTCTTCAGAGCTTGTTAAAACTGTGCTTTCCGATGTATTTCCTCAAGGACAGTCACTAGCAGTTGTTCTGAAATGATTCATGGTGTTTCCGTTCACACTGCGATGCTTGTTCATCATAAACCATCCATCTGGCCTCGTGCTCCTCGGGGGCCGGAGGGCCTGGATGCTGATTGTTCTCTGGTGTGACCCGCCAGCTCCTCGGACCTCCGGAAAGAGCCTCCCGCCTGCACGTCCCACTGCCACGTCCATTAGCGTCACCAAAGCGTCACTTGCGCTGGACGGCAAACTGCAAATGTTGGTTTGACAAAGCCTCGGGGGAGCGCACAGCCCTTGACCTTCAAAGATTGGATCTTAGAGACAAGTTGAAATCAGGGAGCCTGGATGCGGATTTACAGAGCTTTAATGATAACACGGGTTCCTAACTTGCTGGACGGAAGCTTCCAGAAGACTCTGAGAGAATGGAGAGTAGCAGCTTTGACTTTGTTTTCTGTTCCCACACATTGGTTTGGCATCGAACGATGCATCCGCTGCTGGCTCCCGTGCTCGGTTTCTCCACGCCGCCTCCGGGCGGTGCGCGATTCAGCTCAAGGAGCGTGTTGTGCACGGCGGGGCGCTGCGCTCAGCCTTAGGGAAAGAAGGCGCGGCTGTCTCCCTGGACCCTGTTGGAAAGTGGACCCCACCGTTAGGGACCCACGCCTAGAGGTGTGTGTGGCGTGAGCGGCCAGGCGGGTGCCGAGATGCCCAGAGACCAGCACTGGGGAGGCTGCTCCCCGTCCCGAGGCCTGGAGCCGTGGGAGGAAGAGGAGGATGCCACAGTGCCCCGTGGAGGCTGAAGCCGCTGAGTAGGGAGCCCCGTGTCCATCAGGGTTCTCGAGAGACGCAGAACCAGGGGTGCATGCACGCATGTGATTGTGGAGGCTGGCAAGTCCCAGCCACAGAGCCGAAGTCCCCAGCATCCCCGCGCAGGTGTGAGGCCCGCAGCGACCCTGGAACCAGCAGGAGCTCTGCTCCCGCTCAGAGGCCGTGGGGCAGGGGGCTCCCCCTTCCTCGGGAAGGGACGGCCTTCTGTTCCCTGCAGGGCTTCAAGGATTGGATGAAGACGCCGAGAGGAGCTGGAAGGGGAGGAAGATTCTCCAGAGCCTCCAGAAGGAAGCCAGGTCCTGGGGACAATGTGCTTCAGCCCAGGGAGTCCGTTTTGGACATCGCATCTCCGGACGGATATAGATTGCTTTAGACACCCAGTGTGTGGTCACCGTCACGGCAGGGGTAGACACAGGTGCAGCTCACACAGGGATTTACACACTGAGAGCTCCTGGTTCAGTGCCTGTTTGTCAGATGCCTGTGACGTGGCCCAGGCCGTGGGATCCAGTGAATGGAGCTTGACCCAGAGCGCATTTCCCTGTGAGGGGCTTGTGTGCTGTGCCCTCCCTCATCACCAGGCAGCATCCGCAGACACACAGGGGCGCCTCTGTGTACGTGTGTGCGGTGTAGGTGCTTGTGTGTACACATGTGTGTATGTACATGTGTGCATGTGTGCACGTGTACGGTATCTATCTGTGGTGTGCGTGTAAGCATGTGGTGTGTATGTACATGTGTGCACATGTGCGGTATCTAGCTTTGTGTGTGATGTGTGTATGTGTACACATGTGGTGTGTACAGTATCTGTGTATCTGTGTGTATGTGTGGTGTGTGTGTATACGCATGTGTCTATCTACATGTGTGCACATGTGCAGTATCTGTATCTGTGTGGTGTGTGTGTATGTGTACACCTGTGGTGTGTGCAAGTGTGCACATGTGTACAGCATCTGTGTATCTGTGTGTCTGTGGTGTGTGTACACATGTGTGTACAAGTGTGCACGTGTGTGCATGTGTACAGTATCTGTGTATCTGTGTGTCTGTGGTGTGTGTGTACACATGTGGCGTGTACAGTATCTGTGTATCTGTGTGCGTGTGGTGTGATGTATCTGTTGGTGTATGTGTATGCATGTATTCTGTATGTATAGATGCAGTGTGTGTGTGTGTGTGTGTCTGTGGTGCATGTATGTAGTATATGTGTGTGTGTGTGTGTATGTACTGGGGGTGAGGCCTGGGCCAGGGGCAGGCACGGCTCCTCTTGGCACCTGTTGTGCTGTGCAGTGGACGTCCATGCTGTTGTGGGGCGTGTGTGAGCCCTCAGGACTGTGAGAATGTGTGGTTTCAGTTTGGGTTTCTTATAATGTGGAATCATTACCTTTTCTGTAGGAAGAAGGAGATGTCAGACATACAGAAACATGTTTTAAGGAATGTATTCCAAGTCCATTTTGTAATGCACAGGAATTCCCCAGGAGATGGGAAGTGTGGAGACACCACAGAGGCCGTAACACGGGACAGTCACAGGCAGAGGCTCTGGGGATGGGGGGCCAGGCAATGCCTCCTTCAGCTGTCCCAGTCAAGGCAGCGAGTGGGGCCCCAGGATCCCTACTGCCCAACGCTTCCTCCTCAGTCTCCTTTGCACCTGTGTCAGATCCAGAGGCCTCAGGCATTCACCTTGAATCCACCCGAATGACAATCGCCCAAGCCACTGAACATGCCTGATCAGATGCAGCTCCAGGATAAAGCAGCCATGTCTTGTCTGAGCTGTTAATCAGCCACTGCCCACCGACCACCCACGCCTCTTCAAGACGCACGCATTTTTCACGGATGGGGTGAGCACGTGTGCTCCCGAGAAGCTGAGCAACATCACGGTTTCCGTGTACTCCGGTGATTCCAAAGTTCTCCTCGCCACCGCCCCGTCCGTCTGCCAGGCACCCACATCCACGCCGGTTCCGGAAGCTGCTCTCCGGCTCTCCCGAATGGGCTGCTTGGGTGTTTCTCTTAGGGTTTTTGTTTGTTCGTTCGTTTGTTTGTTTTGAGGTCTGTTATTCCTATTAACACGATGTGTGTGTCCTGCACGAGGGGATTATAGACGTGTGTGTCCTGCAGCACCCACCGCTCAGTGTTAGAATCCATGAGACTAGTGTGTCCTTCGGTGACGAGGCTGCCCACCCCTCGGTGTTAGAATCCATGAGACTGGCGTGTCCTTCGGTGATGAGGCCGCCCACCCCTCGGTGTTAGAATCCATGAGACTGATGACCCTGAGAGTTGAAGCTTCACAGAAAGGAGGCCTCCCCAAAGTGCCTTTTCTGTGTGTGCATTTTGCGTGTCCTGAGTAGGGATACCCTACTCAGCGATCTCTGTGGAACAGACGCTAAAGGTTCTCTTTTATCTAGCACATTCTCTACTCTTCCCTTTAACTTTCAGCTTCTCGTTTGAATGTACTTCCTACAGATAAGAAGAGATGTCTTTATATCAAGGAATGGATGACGGTGCGAAGAACTGAGTTTATAGAAATCCCCTTATTCTCGCTCTATACCCAACCACACGCACAAATGATTTCTCCACTCTCACTTTACAGTGATGAAATATCACTGTTATTCTAATGCAGCCAATGTCACCTAAAGGTTGTCCTCTGTGTTCTGGTGAGTGGATGGTGCAGCAGTCAGGGGGCTGGATGAAGGCAGGCTCGTTCTCATTTAGGGAGGAGTAGGAAGTGCCTGTATCAGGGCTCAGCCTGACCACCTGTGAGCCTGCCCCTGGGTGTGTGCATGTCAACTGTCAAAAAATAGGTCACTTCCAAAAAGGCGTTCTTTTGAACTAAGCATGTAGGGTAAAGTAGTGCTCTTGAAACTTCGATGTGCTTACGAACCACCTGAGGATCTCAGGAGAATGCAGATTCTGACTCATGGGTCTGGAGCGGGACCTGAATTCTGCATCTCTGAAAAGGTTGCCATACATGGCAGCAATGCCGGTCCACAGACCAGAGTTTGAGTAGTGAGGGGGTAAGTCACACCCATCACAGAATATCAGCGGGTTTTTATCTGCTCCTACTGTGTGCCCTGCGCTGTGTTAGATTCCGCAGAGATTGAAACTAAACAGGATGAGACAATCTCATCATCTTCTGAGATTGGAAGTGCTCACGAGAGAACAATTACAGGCCATGGTGTGGAAGAACCCAGGGATTCTGGGATTTAAAGAAAGATGGACTTTGGAGTGAAGTGATACTCACGGGTGTGAGTGACGGTGGACCCCGGCTGGAAGCCAGGCTGACCGTGTAATGACCGTGTGTGGCCCTGAGCAACTTACTGCATACCTTCATCTATTCGATCTTAGTTTTCACACCTGGTGAAACTGGACAAAGAACACTTGTGTGTGTGTGTATATGTCTATATACACCTATGATGTGATAGTTTGTTTGGGTAATTTTGAGGCCTGAGGACAGGAGAGACAGGCTGGGAACTGCATGTTGGCTGATTCGCCAACGAACCCAGCCCATTTCCCCATCCTTCTTGTGAGATCCTTGACATCTGCCTGGAAATGAGGGAGGGATGGAGATGGATGAGGCAGTAAGAGAAGAGAAAGCAAGGAAGAGGGAAGAAAAAATCTGAATAAGAGGTTCTTATGGGCGGTAGAGTGGAAAGAGAGAGAAGCTTAGATTTATGAGGCTGAACTAAATTACAGATGGCCTCGAACACCGGCCCTCTCCAGAGCCTGGACTTGGTCCCAGAGCCGACCAGGGCTGTTTGCCTGGAACAGGAGCAACAGATGAAAATGGTCCTCCACCAGGATTAATTCAGTGGGGCTGACAGCTCCATTGTAACATCCAGTCAGTTGTTTGTTAAACGGAGCTGTAATTGCAGTCATTAGGGCCGGTCTCTGCATCATAGGGAACCGGAATGTGGTTGGGTTTCCTGTGTTTCCTGTCCGTCAAGGAGGGGCCAGGTGGGAATTTGTGCATCTCACATCCCTTGTCCTGGAAAGGTCCATCGCGTTTTTTCCTCTCCTAAGAGAAAACCAGTTTTGTTTTTATTTTTTGTAACTGTAGGTTAAGAAGTCAATGCTCTGCCTCAGTAAAGTGATAGTTTTATAGCTGATGTCGAGGAGGTGTGTCCAACTAGGAGGGGTCGGGGATAGCCCCTGAGGTGACGGGCAGCCTGTTCCTCAGGGTCTTGGCTGTTTGAGAAAAGGAAGGGTCCAGAAGTGCAGGCTCTTCCTGAAAAGGCTCTAGAATCACATGACGTCACAGCTGGCTCTTCCTGAAAAGACTCTAGAAACACGTGACGTCACAGCCTCAAAACTTGGGAGACAGTCCAGGCAATTGACAGGGGGACCCTCTGTGGCCACCGATTAATTCCCAGATGGCTGGTGGCGTCTGCTCTTAGGAAGCACCCTGGGAGCTTTTTCTGCAACACAGAGGCACCAAGAGCTGCCGCTGGGACGTGGTGCGTGAACCAGCCTCTGCTCACCTTGCCTCGGGAAAGGCACAGGTGGGAGGGCTGGACAGGTAGAGGTGACTGGAGCACTGGGATTCGGACAGGTTCTCAGCGTCTCCATTTCCAAATGGAGTCCTTGTGATGGGGGCGGGAGACATGGCTGTGCCGTGACTGGAAATTCATGGAGTCCTAGGAGGACTTCAGTCCGCCTGAGTGAGAATACATCAAATCTGGAGTAGATATTTTTCCCTTCAAAAATAAAGGGCAGCCAAGTGCAGTGGCACCTGTCTGTGATCGCAGCTACCTGGGATGCTGAGGCAGGAGGATCACTTGAGCCCAGGAGAGTGAGTACAGCCTGAGCAATGTAGCAAGACCTCATCTCAAGGAAACAAAAGTGAAGAGTGACCTTGGGGATTTCATCAGCAAATCACGCAGGAAGTTCAGGCAGCCATCTCAGTCGGCATATCTCTGAGCATTTAGAAATCATGTTAACCCCTCTGCACCCAAGGTGATGTTACTGTGAGCTGCTCGGTGGATCACAAAGGAGTATGAAGGGAAGGCGCTGTGAGAAGGGTATGTACAAGTGCCAGGCTGCTTGATGTTGGGGTGTTTGAGCACCACAGTCCCTTGGCCACGCACCACTGGGCACTCCTGCAGCTCCAACCATCCATGGGCTGGGGTAGACTGTGAGCGGTTAATCTCCAGCCATCCGTGGGCTGGGGTAGACTGTGAGCGGTTAATCTCCAGCCATCCGTGGGCTGGGGTAGACTGTGAGTGGTTAATCTCCAGGCATCCATGGACTGGGGTAGACTGTGAGCGGTTAATCTCCAGCCATCTGTGGGCGGGGGTAGACTGTGAGTGGTTAATCTCCAGCCATCCGTGGACTGGGGTAGATTGTGAATGGTTAATCTCCAACCATCCGTGGGCTGGGGTGGACTGCGAGTGGTTAATCTCCAGCCATCCGTGGGCGGGGGTAGACTGTGAGTGATTAATCTCCAGCCATCCGTGGACTGGGGTAGACTGTGAGTGATTAATCTCCACACCCTCCTGGTCTCCCGAGCGCCTAGCACAGTACCCAGCTGCGTCCTGGAGAACTGGTCTACTGGGCCCTGCCTACCTCTCTGCCATTGCTGCTACCATTCTTTGTCTGCACCTGCAGGCTAAGGCTCCACGGGCCCCTCTTCTGTCCCTGACACAGCAAGGTTTTCCTATGTCAGCCTTCTCACGATCCATCCCTGTCCCCGATCTGCCCCCGGCCCCGTCTCCATCCACAAGTGTTCCTTGTCATCCATCTCAGTGCTGAGTGGACACCATCTCTGTGAAACCTCCTGCCCACCCTCCCAGAGAGGCTCCTCCTGTCCCCACCACACACAGAGCTCACCCAGGTTTCACCCTCTCCATTCCTAGATGTGTCCTTCACAGTGTTACCTAAATCTACAATTCTTCCTTTTTTATTTCAATAGATTTTTGTGGAACAGGTGGTGTTTGGTTATATGGATAAGTGACTTAGTGGTGATTTCTGAGATTTTAGTGCACCGAAGCCATGTACACTGTACCCAATGTGTAGTCTTTTATCCCTCACCCCTTCCCATCCTTCCCCGAGTCCCCAAAGTCCATTGTGTCATTCTTACGCCATTGCATCCACATAGCTTAGCTCCCACTTGTAAGTGAGCACATACAATGTTTGGTTTTGCATTCCTGTGTTACTTCACTTTGAATAATGGTCTCCAACTCCATCCAGGCTGCCGCAAATGCCATTATTTTGTTCCTTTTTTTGGCTGAGTAGTATTCCATGGTATATATATACCACATTTTCTTTTTTTACTCGTTAGTTGATAGGCATTTGGGCTGGTTCTGTGTTTTTGCAATTGTGAATAAACATGCATGTGCAAGGATCTTTTTCGTATAATGAGCTTTCTTCTGGGCAGATACTCACGAGTGGGATTGCTGGGTCAAACAGTAGATCTACTTTTAGTTCTTTAAGGAGTCTCCACACTGTTTTCCGTAGTGGTTGTACTAGTTTACATTCCCACCAGCAGTGTAGAAGTGTTCCCTGTTTACCACATTCATGCCAACATCTATTTTTTTTTATTTTTTAATTATGGTCATTCTTGCAGGAGTGAGGTGGTATCACATTGTGGTTTTTTTATTTGCACGTCCTTGATAATTAATGATGTTGAGCATTTTTTCCATATGTTTGTTGGCCATTTTTGTATCTTCTTTTGAGATTTGCCTATTCCTGTCCCTGGCCCACTTTTTGATGGGATTATTTGTTTTTATTTCTTGCTGATTTGAGTTCCTTGAAGATTCTGGATATGAGTCCTTTGTCAGATGCATAGTTTTTGAAGATTTTCTCCCACTCTGTGGGTTGTCTGTTTACTCTGCTGATTATTTCTTTTGCTGTGCAGAAGCTTTTTAGTTTAAGTCTCTTCTGTTTATCTTTGCTTTTGTTGCATTTGCTTTTGGGTTCTTGCTCATGAAGTATTTGCCTACGCCAGTGTCTAGAAGGGTTTTTCCAATGCTATCTTCTAGAATATTTAGGGTTTCAGGTCTTAGCTGTAAGTCTGTGATCCATCTTGAGTTGATTCTTGTATAAGGTGAGAGATGAGGATCCAGTTTCATTCTTCTATATGTGGCTTGCCGATTATCCCAGCACCATTTGTTGAATAGGGTGTCCTTTCCCTGCTTATGTTTTTGTTTGGTTTGTTAAAGATCAGTTGGCTGTAAAATCACATGATCATCTCAACAGTTGCAGAAAAAGCATTTGACAAAATCCAGCATCACTTTATGATTAAAACCCTCAGCAGAATTGGCATAGAAGGGACATACTTTAAGTTTATAAAAGTCATCTATGACACACTAACAGCCAACATTATACTGAACAGGGAAAAGTTGAAAGCATTTTCCCTGAGAACTGGAACAAGACAAGGATGCCCACTTTTACCATTTCTATTCAACATAGTACTAGAAGTCCTAGCCAGAGCAATCAGACAAGAGAAAGAAATTAAGGGCATCCAAATTGGTAAAGAGGAAGTCAAACTGTTGCTGTTCACTGATGATATGATTTTATACTTAGAAAATCTAGATCTGATAAATGAATTCAGTAAAGTTTCAGGACACAAAATCAATGTACACAAATTAGTAGCACTCCTATAGAACAATAGTGACGGAGCTGAGAATCAGATCAAGAACTCCACCCCTTTACAATAATAGCTGCAAAAATAAATAAATAAATAAATAAATAAAATGCTTAGGAATATACCTAACCAAGGATGTGAAAAACCTCTACACCTCTACAAGGAAAACTGTAAAACACTGCTGAAAGAAGTCATAGATGACACAAATGGTAACACATCCCATGCTCATGGATGGGTAGAATTAATATTGTTAAAATGACCATACTGCCAAACACAATGGATACATTCAATATCATTCCTATCAAAATACCATCATCATTCTTCACAGAAGTAGAAAAAACAATCCTAAAATTCATATGGAACCAAAAAAGAGCCTGCATAGCCAAAGCAAGACTAAGCAAAAAGAACGAATCTGGAGGCATCACATTACCCAATTTCAAACTATACTATAAGGCTATAATCACCAAAACAGCATGCTACTGGCATAAAAATAGGCATGCAGAGCAATGGAACAGAATAGAGGACCCAGAAATAGAGTGTAATTTTTGTGTATGGGTTTGTTTATTTGTTTATTAGCTTTTTCCTTCCCTACATTTTAAATTCCAAAAAGACAATCAGATTTGTGATATATCATTGCATATGTAGTCCTAGGTCTGTGCTGGTCCCATGGTGGACATCAGCTGTTCTGTCAATGTTTCTTGAGTGAATCATTTTCATAAATACAATTAATCCGTTTCTATACTACTCTAATAAATTCCTATGTTGAAGCCCAAACTCCCAATGTGATGGTATTTGGAGATGGGGTTTTAGGGAGGTAATTAGTCTTAGGTGATGTCATGAGAGTAACCTACTATTCCAAGCACTCTTAGAATGTCTGAACGTGTTATTAATGAGTAATTTTTATAATCAAAGGAAAACATTTAAAAGTGTTTTTCCAGGAATTAGTCATAAGTGAGCTTATTTTGCACAACTGTGGTGGTCTGACTTGTCTGTATCGTAAGTTGTCACAGCTCACTGAGATATTAGGACTCTTCCACAGAAGCCACTCAGAACCTCCAGGCATGTCCTACCCCCTCATAATCCCACCTCCCTCCCTGAGAAACGGCGTGTCATCAGCGGCACTTGACCACTTTCAACTGGAGAAATTTTATCTTTTTAGCAACTCAAATAATTTGCCAGTTTCATAATCTCCAGGATTCAGTGTCAGTCATGGTGCTCAGTCATCCACCTCACCCCGGTGTCTTCCAACCCCTGAGCCTAAGAACCTGTGATTGACTTAATCCCAGGTAGGGTGGGTGCTGGGCCTTGCTTGGTGTTTAGTGGTGGCCAGATTTACACGTCACCCCCCAGGTTCCAGGCCAGGATCTGTGGAGTGGGCTCTGCTGGGCATGTGACAAGGGTCCCATCCGTCCAGGGCTCAGGTGACCTTCCTGGAGAGGCTGGCTTAGGGCAGGGTGATGTTGGAAGCATGGCAGGGATTCAGCTGATGACAGGGAGGTTTGGTTGTCTGGAAGGGCATGTGTCCAGGGCCAGATGAAACGAGTGCAGTGTTTAAGAAACTGGATGCAGCCTGCAGCAGGTGAACTTGAGATGTCTTGAGGGCTGACCCTGTTAAAGAGTTTCCATGTTCATTCAAGAGCAGCAGGAGTGTGTGGGGGGAAGGAGAGGGGCTCAAGCCCTGAGGCGGGCAGGCAGCTCAGCTCTGCTGAAACGTAGAATGCCCCCAGCAAGCACAGCACAGGCCCACTGAGTGGGGAGTGTGCAGAGAAGTTTCTCTGGCAGGTGGGGTATGGCATGGAGGGGCTCCCTCTGGGGCCTAGTTCCCTCTTGCCATGGCTGCTGCCTTGGGAATATTTTAGAAGTGAGTCTGGGGCCACTTGAGGCCAAAGAAGGGAAACTGGCAAAACTGACCCCCCACCCCCGGCCCTGGTTCCAATGGCAGCATCCCTGCAGGGCACGTGGATCCTGGGTCCCTTCCACAGCTCCCCTGGGCCCCATGTGGTCGGTTTTCCCATGTGGGACACTTTGTAAGGTCACTCCCCTGTAGTTCCCCCTCCCTCCCAGATCCTCTGCCAGTCTGGGCAGCAATGTCCCTCCCAGGACGCTGCCCTTCTGCCCAGCAATCAATGCCATTTTCCATTAGGTTCAAGGACAGATCCTCCCCAATGTCCAGCGAGGCTGCGGCTGTCTTTAAAGGACAGACAGCCCACACCAGGGAGGACCTGGCAGGCTCGGCTCTTCCGCCAGCCTTGGTCGTGTGGAGATCAAGTGAGGATGAGCTGTGGTTTGAGGACGTTTCCAAGCTTATTTTGAACAATGTTCCATGGTTTTGCAACATGATCTCATGTGAACAGGCTGCGTTCAGCACAACATTCTCAGGGGCCACCGACCTGCGGATCCTCCCCATCACTTCTGTTCATTTCCCAAGTAAAATCCACCTTCCTTGATGGCAAACACAGGGTGGCCGTGGGAACGTTGTTAAAAGTGGGTCTAATCAGTGGAGCCTGTGAGGGCTTTTGCAGGGGTAATGAACACCACCAGCCAACGATCTTGTTTTTCCATAAGATAGATGCACAGAAAAACAACTTTGGGTGCAGCAAAAAGGATTTCGCTTTTTAACATGGAGCTGTTGGATTTTCAATTAAATCCAGAATTCATTAAAAATTTCCCAACGATGATATAAAGTACTCTCATTATATTTAAAGTTTCTGTTTGTAAACATGTAAACAGCTTATGGGAGGTGTTGCCACCACATCACCGTATCCATTAATCAATACTGATTTGTGTCCAGGCACAGTGGCACACGCCTGTAATCCCAGCACTTTGGGAGGCCAAGGCGGGTGGATCACCTGAGGTCGGGAGTTCGAGACCAGCCTGACCAACATGGAGAAACCCCGCCTCTACTAAAAATACAAAAATTAGCCAAGCATGGTGGCACACACCTGTAATCCCAGCTACTCAGGAGGCTGAGGCAGGAGAATTGCTTGAACCCGGGAGGTGGAGGTTGCAGTGAGCCAAGATCGTGCCATTGAACTCCAGCCTGGATGACAAAGCGAGACTCTGTCTCAAAAAATAAAATAAAATAAAAAAATAAAAATAATAATTTGCTTCCATCGCTTTCAGTGCTCCTCGTGCTCCAGGCCACCATTGTCAGGATGCAGGTCTGACTGGCGCTGTGGGAACACAAGGCTCTTGGTTCTTGGTTCTTCACCTGATTCACAGTGCTAAAGCCTAGAGCAGAGTGGGCACACAATTATTTTATGAACAAATGAAAACATTTAAACCTGGGGATGTGCAGTGACTCAGAGAATATCGAATGTGCAGAAAAAGAAATGAAATCACAAGAAAAGGGCAAAATCCCCACCTTCCCAAGAGCCTCATGTTCATGATCTTTCAATCTTTCAAAGACATGCAGGTTGTCTCATCCTTCGGATACCTGGAATCTCACCAGGGAAAGAAGGGATTGGACTTGGAGCTGCTTTCAGTTCTAAGGGAAGAAAACATTAGGAAGGTTTGCTCCGTCTCCAGAGGTCCTCCTTCCTCTCAGGCTGAGACCCATGGAGGATTAAGAGAACTCCAGGTTATGGCACAGATGATGCCATCCTTTGAGCTTTTAAAAACCGTTCATTTGGTAGAGATCTATTTGGTGTCTAGTTAGTATGAACCAGACATTTATGAGCCACGGAGCACTTTCCATAAAGAGATGAGATAGATGAAATCTCATTGTCCACACACTTGGCAGTGTAGTGGAGAGAGAGACGTATTAACAAACTGCAGTCTAGAATGAGGAGGCAGACGTGGTCATCAAGGAAGGCTGCCTGGAGGAAGTGACTTATATCTGGGTTTTGGAGGACTGTTGCCAGCAAATGACCTCACCCTGGGTGTGATTAAGAAACCTTCTTATATCTTTATTTTTCCAGTACCTTTTTGCCAAGACCTCTCTCTCTCTTCCTCCCCCCCCGCCCACCCCCCATGATTAGAATTTTAATTGGATTAATGTTCTTAAATTCATGTTTCTTAATAAGAATGACATGTATATTTACTCATCTTCTCAAAAACATCACATATCTCTTAGTTTATACAACTCTTCATTTATAAACATTGGAAAATTTTAGTGCTCTTCATATAGATCAGAAACATTTCTTATGAGGTTTATTCTATTTATTATATGCCATTGTTGCTCTTACGGCAGAGATTTTCTTGTTAAATTCTGTAATTTGTCTCATGATGAGAATTTGGGAGGCCACAGAACGGTGAGTATCCAGCATCTTAGCAAACTGTTCACTGTATCAAAGATCTCCAGGTTTTCCTAGAAAGAGAATCACATCATCCTCAAGTCACGTCAAGATTTCCTTGCTGTGTGCGGGATGTTATTAGCTGTTTTGCGGGTGTCATACTCACAGTCTTGTCTGTGGCTTTCCTGGGATTAAATCTGCATGTCAACAACAGGCTTCAGGATGTTCATCGTTTAAGAAACTCGGGAGGCCCACATTTGTTTGATTGATTTTACTAAAAGTTTTGATCGAGTTTTGAAATTAAATTTCATCAAATGCCTTTCCACTGTGTATTGCAATGATAATCCAGCATGTCTCTATTAATTTATGGCAATAAATATTGATTTCCTAATATTACATCATCCTTAATGTCCTTAATGTCCCAGAGTACTCACCATATTGCTCACATTATAATGTTAAATATTCCTGACTTTATATCACCCGTGTTTTAGTGAGGGATTTCCACCTGTATTCCTAAGATTGCTGGGTAGGTTTTCTGCGGCATCTTCCTCAGATATTGATAGCAGGGGTAAGCGGGGTTCATGCATTACTTAGGGAGCTTCCCGTCTTTCTCTGGGCTCTGATCCAGGTTAAATGGTGTAGGAATCACATCTTCTCTAATATCCAAGGGCCCTCTCCCATCAGGATGTCGGGGACCAAGGGCTTTCCATGAAGTGCTTTCTGGACACCAGCATCCATCTTTCCAGTGGCTCCCATGGCCATTGTGCTCGGCCACCGCCGCCTCCTGAGCTGATGTGGGTGATCCCTGCTTGCCTAGAAGATGAGCACATAGCAGACTCCACCCCATCACTCGGGTCCTCACTCCTTTTGCTGGCCCAGTTCCTTTTCCACAGTGAGCTGAGGGTGACCGTGTAATTTCCCCATCTCCAGCCTTCAGAGGCTGCCTCTGCCCTAGCATCCATTCAGAGACCCGGCTGTGGTCTCTGTGCCTCCCTTGTCCACAGCCACCTGTCCTCACCTCCATGTGGTTGCCAGGCTCCTCCCAGGCCTGGAAGCCTCCCCAGGGGGCCTTGCGTCTTACCACACTTTCTCCCAGCCCCCTTCCCTCCACACCTCATTCCCTGCCAGGCCTCCCAGAACTGCCACCCAGCAGGTGCCTTTTATTCTTCGAGTCTCATTTTAAATGCCCCTCCTCAGCAAGGCCTCTCCCAACCAACCCAGGTGGAACTGGGAGTAGGACACCACAGCTCCAGGACAGAAGCTCACTACCTGCGGCCCCGCCACTCAGGTGATCGTTTTTCCGTGAGCAGCCCAGGGTGCTTTCCAGGGGGAAGAGGTGCCATTGCTGATGACAGAAGGGCATCTCGTAGATTGGGACTGCAGCTAGCAAGCTGGGCTGTTTGGTGGTTTTAAATATCAGCTATGAGTATTACCACCACTTTACGTAGGAGATGCTGAGACAGAGGGCAGTGGCCAAGGTAAGACCCTAACCCGGAAGTTAGATCCCAGGAGTGGAGTTACCTTCTCACACGGCCTCCTCCTCATTTATCCTGTGGCCTCTTTCAATTAATTGATCATGTGTCTGCTTCTTCCCTATTGTCTGTTTTCAGTTAGGTTCTGAGGTCCTTGTTAACAAGGACGGCGCCTTTCATTCTGTGCACTGCACCTAGTTCTTCGCACAGACACAGCAGGTGTGCCTTAAGTCTATGTAGAGTGAATGAATGCATACATATTTTCTATTGTTACTACTATCAAGATTTTCTAATTAGCCTTGACTTCCACATAACATTCTCTAATGAATTAAAGCCAAGCCATCTGTTGCTGCTGTTGTGTTTTCCACATTTGTGGCCATAACCTGAACTTAATTGGGGCAGGTGCATCCCTCCTCTGGCTGAAACACACTAGAACATGTGTTTAAAAATGCAATCTCGTTTCGGGAGAGCACTCTGTGCTCTTGTATCTCAGTGCCCACTTCTGTGTCTAAGTCTCATGGAAATAGTATAAGAACACAAAAGGGAAAATCAACTTCATCCATGCAGGAAACAGTAAAGGTCGTCAAGTGAGGAACTTTGGGGCACTAACAAAAATATGGTACAAAAGGGGGAGAATTGACAAAAGTCATTAATGGAGTGTCTCATTTTTGGAAAGGTAAACGAAATCCCAAATATCAAATTGGGAATGAAGATAAAGAATTTGTGAGTAGGAGAAAAGAAAGTCAAATTAAAATAATGTGTTACTAATTGTCTTCTTGACATGTCAGCACCTTCTGAGCATGTCTCAACCTTCTGGTTGAGAGTTGAGGTCTAAAGCTAATCATGCAGGTTGAGAGTGGTACCCTGATGCGTTCATTAGGGTGCATTACCTGGAGACGTCCAGGTACCTCGATGGGTTCATTAGGGTGCATTACCTGGATACATGCAGGAACCTTGATGGATTCATTTGGGTGCATCACCTGGAGACGTCCAGGTACCTCAATGGGTTCATTAGGGTGCATTACCTGGATACGTCCAGGTACCTCAATGGATTCATTTGGGTGCATAACCTGGAGATGTCCAAGTACCTCGATGGGTTCATATGGGTGCATCACCTGGAGACGTCCAGGTACCTTGATGGGTTCATTTGGGTGCATCACCTGGAGACATCCAGGTACCTTGATGGATTCATTAGGGTGCATTACCTGGAGACGTCCAGGTACCTCGATGGGTTCATTAGGGTGCATTACCTGGATATGTCCAGGTACCTTGATGGATTCATTTGGGTGCATCACCTGGAGACATCCAGGTACCTCGATGGGTTCATTTGGGTGCATCACCTGGAGACATCCAGGTACCTTGATGGATTCATTAGGGTGCATCACCTGGAGACGTCCACGTACTTCGATGGGTTCATTTGGGTGCTTTACCTGGAGAAGTCCAGGTACCTTCATAGGTTCATTAGGGTGCATCACCTGGAGACATCCACGTACCTTGATGGGTTCATTTGGGTGCATCACCTGGAAACTTTCAGGTACCTGGATGGATTCATTTGGGTGCATTACCTGGAGACGTCCAGGTACCTGGATGGGTTCATTTGGGTGCAACACCTGGAGACGTCCAGGTACCTTGATGGATTCATTTGGGTGCATTACCTGGAGACGTCTAGGTACCTGGATGGGTTCATTTGGGTGCATCACCTGGAGACGTCCAGGTACCTGGATGGATGGGTTCATTTGGGTGCATCACCTGGAGACGTCCAGGTACTTCGATGGGTTCATTTGGGTGCATCAACTGGAGACGTCCAGGTACTTCGATGGGTTCATTCAGGTGCATCACTTGGAGACGTCCAGGTACTTCGATGGGTTCATTCGGGTGCATCACCTGGAGACGTCCAGGTACTTCGATGGGTTCATTTGGTGCATCACCTGGAGACGTCCAGGTACCTGGATAGGTTCATTTGGGTGCATTACGTGGAGATGTCCAGGTACCTATATTGGTTCATTTGGGTACATCACCTGGAGATGTCCAGGTACCTATATGGGTTCATTTGGGTGCATCAGCTGGAGACGTCCAGGTACCTGGATGGGTTCATTTGGGTGCATTACCTGGAGACGTCTAGGTACCTATATGGGTTCATTTGGGTGTATCACCTGGAGACGTCCAGGTACCTCGATGGGTTCATTTGGGTGCATTACCTGGAGATGTCTAGGTACCTATATGGGTTCATTTGGGTGCATCACTTGGACACGTCCAGGTACCTGGATGGGTTCATTAGGCACATCACCTGGAGACGTCTAGGCTCATGCAGTGCTTGGGAGGAGCTTTCTGGTGCATCTGTGCGTTGGTTGGCTCCAAGTTTGAGTTACTTCTAATTTGTGAAAGGAGGTTCTGTTTTCTCAGTTGTAAAGAGTGTATCTAGACAGGGGAGTGTGTGTTCGCATGTTTGCACACATCTGCAGGGGACTAATAGCTGCGCTTAACCATGTCACATTGGGGTCTTCAGGTCTCACGTGAACTGAGGTCTCAATTACTCTAGACATTGAGTGGTAACTACAGACAGCTCAGTCAACTTCATACAGGGGCTCTGATATCTAGGAAGGCACGTCCGTACTTCAGGGACTCAGGCTCTGTCCTAATTGTTTTTTTTGTAAGGGGCAGGGTCTCACTCTGTTGCGTAGGCTGGAGTGCAGTGGCTCAATCTTGGCTCACTCTAGCCTTGAACTCCTGGGCTCAGGAGATCCTCCCTCTTCAACCTCCCACGTATGTGCCACCATGCCTGGCTAATTTTTTTTTTCAATTTTTTTACGGATTGTCTCACTATGTTGCCCAGGCTGGACTTGAACCTCCTGAGCTCAAGCAATCCTCCCACCTCAGCCCCTCAAAGTGCTGAGATTACAGGCATGAGCTACCACATCCTGCCCTCAATTGATTTTTAACCGCCAATAAGTATTTATCTAGTTTTTGCCTTAAACTGCACCATACGATCTCATATTACCTAGCCCTCCCTTTCTCTCTCATAACTGTTCATACATCATCCTCTCTTCCCCCACCAAAAATCTCAGATTTTTCTGAATCTGATATGAAGTGAACAGTAGTAACCTAATCAGGGAATGAGTTCTTTTCTGTCTTAGTTGGGGGAAAGTAATTTACAAATCAAGGTAAATATGAGGTGTTTAATCCCCACACAGGTACTGTTTCTCATTTACAGTGAGACCTGGCAAGGATGATGGTGCTGCTTGGTTTTTTCTTCAACTTTTACCTTAGGTTTGGGGTGCATGGACAGGTTTGTTACGTGGATAAATTGCCTAGCTGGGGTTTGGTGTACAAAAAGTTTCATCACCCAGGTAGTGAGCATAGTACCCGATAGGTGGTTTTTCACCACTCTCCCTCCTCCCACCCTTCACCCTCAAATAGGCCCCAGTATCTGTTGCTCCCCTCTTTGTGCTCATGAATTCTCAGTGTTTAGCTCTCAATTATCAGGGAGAACATGGAGTATTTAGTTTTCTGTCCCTGTGTTAGTTTGCTTAGGATAATGGCCTCTAGCTGCCTCCATGTTCCTGCAAAGGATATGATCTTGTTTTTTTATGGCTGCACAGTATTCCATCATGCATATGCACCACATTTTCTGTACCTAGTTTATCATTGCTGGCCACTATGTTAATTCCATGTCTTTGCTATTGTGAATAGTTCTGTGATGAACATAGGGGAGTGCGTGTGTCTTTTGGTAGAATGATTTATATTCTATGGGGTATATACCCAGTAATTGGATTACTGGATCAAATGGTAGTTCTAGTTTTAGTTCTTTGAGAAATCTCTAAACTGCTTGGACTGTTTTCCCATTTGCTTGTTTCATCTCTGATTTCCTTTAGCAGTTTTGTAATTCTCATTGTAGAGACCTTTCACCTCCCTGGTTAGCTGTATTCCTAGGAATTTTAACCTCCCTGGTTAGCTATATTCCAAGGAATTTTAAATTAGTTCACAGTGGCTGAACTAATTTATAGTCCCACCAGTAGTGGGACTATAAATTAAGCTTTATCTTTTCTCTGCAACCTTGACAACATCTGCTATTAATAATAGCCATTCTGACTGGTGTGAGAGGGTATCTCATTGTGATTTTGATATGCATTTCTATAATGAGTAGTGATGTTTAGGATTTTTAAAATATGCTTGTTGCTTGCATGTATGTCTTCTTTTGAGAAGTGTCCATGTCCTTTGCCCATTTTTTAATGGGGTTGTTTGTTGCTTGTTGATTTAAGTTCTTTGTTGATGCTAGGTATTAGACCTTTGTCAGAAGGGTAGATTTGCAGATATTTTCTCCCATTCTATAAGTTGTCTGTTTGCTCTGTTGATAGTTTCTTTTTCTATGCAGAAGCTCTTTAATTAGGTCCCACTTGTCAATTTTTGTTTTTGTAGAAATTGCTTTCAGAGGCATCATAAAATGTTTGCCAACACTATGTTCAGAATGGTATTTTCTAGGTTCTCTTCCAGATTTTTTATAGTTTTAGGTTTTGCCTTTAAGGCTTTGATCCATCTTGAGTTAATTATTGTATATGGTAAAAGGAAGTGGCCCAGTTTCAATCTTCTGCATATGGGTAGCCAGCTATTCCAGCACCATTTATTGAATAGCAAATTCATTCTCCAGTTGCTTGTTATTGTCAACTTTGTCAAAGATCAATTGGTTGTAGGTGTGCCGCTTTATTTGGGGGTTCTCTATCCCGTTCCATTGGTCTGTGTGTCTGGGTTTTGTTGTTGTTGTTGTTGTTGTTTTATTCTGTTTTGTTTTTTTACCAGTACCATGTTGTTTTGGTTACTGTAGTTTTATAGTATAGTTTGAAGTTGAGTAATATGATGCCTCCACCTTTGCTCTTTTTGCTTTGGACTTTTGTGGCTATTCAGGCTCTCTTTTGTTTCAATATATATTTTAGAATAGTTCTAATTATATGGAAAATCATGTTGGTAGTTTGATAGGAATAGCATTGAATCTGTAAATTGCTTTGATTAGTATGGCCATTTTACAATATTGATTCTTCGTAACTATGAGCTTGGAATGTTTTTTCATTCACTTGTTTCATCTCTAATATCTTTCAGAATTTTGTAATTCTCATTGTAGAGATCTTTCACCACCCTGGTTAGCTATATTCCTAGGAATTTTATTCATTTTGTGACTATTGTGAATGGGGTTGTGGTCTGGATTGGGTTCTCAGCTTGGATGTTATTGGTGAATAGAAATGCTATTAATTTTTGTACACTGAGTTTATATCCTGAGACTTTACTGAAGTTTATCAGTTTTAGGAGCCTTTGGGCAGAAACTGTGGGGTTTTCTAGGTATAGAATCATATAGTCTAAAGACAGGTAGTTTGACTTCTTCTCTTTCTATCTGAATGCTTTCTATTTGTTTCTCTTGCCTGACTGCTCTGGCAAGGACTTCCAGTACTATGTTGAATAGAAGTAGTGTGAGAGGGCATTCTTGTTTTGTTCTGGTTCTCAAGGGAAATGCCTCCAGCTTTTACCCATTCAATATGATGTTGGCTGTGGTTTTGTCATAGATGGCTCTTATTTTGAGATAAGTTCCTCTGATGACTAGTTTGTGAGGGTTTTTAACATGAAAGGATGTTGAATTTTATCAAAAGCCTTTTCTGCATCTATTAAGATGATCATGTAGTTTTTATTTTTAGTTATGTTTATGTGATGAATCACATTTATTTATGTTTGTTAAACCAAACTTGCATCCAGGAATAAATATTGCCTGCTTGACCATGGTGGATTAGCATTTTAATGTGCTGCTGGATTTGATTTGTTAGTATTTTGCTGAGGATTTTTGTGTCTATGTTCATCAGGATACTTAGCACAAGTTTTCATTTTTCTTTGTATCTCTGCCAGGTTTTGGTATCAGAATGATGCTGACCTCATAGAATGAGTTAGGGAGAAGTCCCTCCTCCTTGATTTTTTGAATAGTTTTGTTGGTTTTGTACCAGCTCTTTCTTTTATGTCTGGTAGAATTTGGCTGTGAATCCGTATGTCCCAGGGCTTTTTCTTGTTGGTAGCTTATTACAGAATCAATTTTAGAACTCATTATTGGTCTGTTCAGGATTTCAGTTTCTTCCTGGTTCAATCTTGGGAGATGGTATGCTTCCTGGAATTTATCCTTTTTTTTTCTAGGTTTTTTAGTTTGTGTGCATAGTGGTGTTAGTAATAGTCTCTGAGAGCTTTTTGTATTTCTGTGGAATCAACAGTAATATCCCCTTTGTCATTTCTGATTGTGTTTATTTGGATCTTCTCTCTGTTTAAACTTAATCTAGCTAGTGGTCTATAAATATTATTTCTTCTTTCAAAAAAACCAACTTATGGTTTTGTTGATCTTTTGAATGGATTTTTGTGTCTGAATTTTGTTCAGTTCAGTTCTGATTTAGGCAATTTGTTTTCTTCTACCTTTGGGTTGGGTTTGCTCTTGCTTTTCTAGTTTCTTTAGGTGTGGTGTTAGCTTATTAATTTGAAATCTTTCTAACTTCTTGATATAATCATTTAGTGCTATAAACTTTCCTCTTAACACTGCTTTACCTGTGACCCAAAGATTCTGGCATGTTGTATATTTGTTTTCATTAGTTTCAAATAATGTTTGGATTTCTACCTTCATTCTTTACCCAAAAGTAATTCAAGAGGAGGCTGTTTAATTTCCATGATATTGTATGATTTTGAGCAATGTACTTGGTGTTGATCTCTGCTTTTATTGTGCTGTGGTCCAAGAGTGTGGTTGGTATGATTTGGGTTTATTACAATTTGTTGAGAATTGCTGTATGGCCAAGGATGTTATCAATCTTAGAATATGTGCCATGTGGAGATGAGACTATATATTCTGTTGTTGTTGGGGAGAGTATTCTGTAGATATCTATTAGGTCTATTTGGTCAAGTGTGAAGTTTAGGTCCCAAATATCTTTGTTAGTTTTCTACCTCAATTATCTGTGTAACACTGTCAGTGAGATGTTAAAATCTCCCACTATTACTGTGTGGTTATCCAAGTCTTTTCATAGGCCTCTGAGAAATTCTTTTATGAATCTGGGTACTCTAGCATTGGGTGCCTATATAGTTAGTTTTGTTAAGCTTTCTTGTTGAATTGAACCTTTTATCATTATGTAATGCCTTTTTTGTCCTTTTTGATCATTGTTGGTTTAAAGTCTTTTTTTTTCTGAAATAAGAATAGCAACTCTTCCTCTTGTTTGTTTTCCATTTGCTTGATAGATCTTTCTCCATACATTTACTTTAAGCCTATGGGTGTCTTCACATGTGAGATGAGTCTCTTGAAGACAGCATACAGTTGAGTGTTGCTTCTTTCTTCAACTTTCCACTCTTTGCCTTTTAACTGGGGGTGTTTAGCCTGTTTATATTCAAGGTTAACATTGGTATGTGAAGATTCAATTATGTCATGTTCTTAGCTGATTGTTATGTATACTCATTTGTATAGTTGTTTTTCAGTGTCAGTGGACTATGTACTTATGTGTGTTTTTGTGGTGGCAGATAAGGGTCTTTCAAGTCCATGTTTATCAGTCCCTTGAGGACCTCTTCTAAGGCAGGTCTGGTGCTAATGAATTATCTTAGCATTTGCTTGTCTGAAAAGGATTTATTTTTCTCCTTTACTTATGAAGCATAGTTTAGCTGCATGTAAAATTCTTGGTTGGAATTTCTTTTCTTTATGGATGCTGAATATAGTTTCTTAATCTCTTCTGGCTTGTAAGATGTCTGCTGAAAGGTCCACTGTTAGCCTCATGGGGTTCCCTTGGTACATGACCTGCCTCTTCTCTCTAGCTGCATTTAGCATTTTTTTTTCATGCTGACTTTGGAGAACCTGATGACTATGTGTCCTGGGGATTGTCGTCTTGTGTATCATCTCTCAGGGGTTCTCTGAATTTCCTGAATTTTCATATCAACCTCTCTGGCAATGTTGAGGAAATTTTCATGGACGGCATTCTCAAATATATTTTCCGAGTTGCTTGCTGTCACTCCACCTCTTTCAGCAATGTTAGTGAGTCATAGGTTTGGTCTCTTTACATTCTCACATATTTCTCACAGGTTTTCTTCATTTTTAAGTGCTTTTTTTCCTTTATTTGTGTCTGCCTGTATTGAATTGAAGGAGTGGTCTTTGAGCTCAGAGATTCTTTCCTCAGCTTGGTCTATTCTGTTGTTAATGCTTCTAATTGCATTCCGAAATTCCTGTGCTGAATTTTTTATTTCCAGTTCAGTTTGGCTCTGTCTGAAAATTGTTGTCTTTCAACTCTTGGACCATTTTACTGTTTTCCTTGGATTAGGTTTCAACCTCATTCTGAATCTTGAGCTTCTGTGCCATCCAGATTCTGAATTCCATGTCTGTTGTTTCAGCCATTTCAATCTGGTGAAGAAACATTGCCGGGGAGCTAGAGCAGTCATTTGGTTGTAAGAAGACACACTGGCTTTTAGAGTTACCAGAGTTGTTGAGCTGGTTCTTTCTCATCTTTTTGGGCTGATATTACTTTAATCTTTGACATCGCTGTCTTTTGGATGGGGCTTTTTGATTTTATATTCTTTGATGCCCTTGCGAGTTTGACTGTGGTATAAGCTGGGCTTAGTCAGTTCACTTTATTTCTGGAAGATTTCAAGGGATAAAGGCTCAGCTCAGCACCCAGGGGCTGCATGATCTAACCCTGGGGGGCTAGGACCAGTCCCATGGCTTTGTTCTCTGGCCCCTCAGGTTTAAGTACCTGCTGTGCTGGAGGGGCCAAGGTATTCTCAGTCCACTGGTAACAACACTCCAGTGGGGGCTGCTAGCCAAAGTGCTCTTGCAGAGTGATGATAAGTACGTAAGTGCACATGCATGTATGTGCTGGCAAGATAGCAGGGGGGGGCTACAGGTAGGTGCATGCTGGCGGGGGAAGGCTACAGGTGGGTGTACATGGTGGGGGAAGGCTGCAGGTGGGTGTACACGGTGGGGGGAGGCTGCAGGTGGGTGTACATGGTAGGGGAAGGCTACAGGTGGGTGTACATGGTGGGGGAAGGCTGCAGGTGGGTGCATGCTGGCAGGGGAAGGCTGTGGGAGGGTGTGCACTGGTGGGGTTTATCTGCAGAAGTGCTCTGATGGTCAGACGGGCTCTGCTGGTGAGAGGGCTGGGGCTGTGGCCACTGATGAGAGCCTTGGCAGCTGTTGCTGTGCTGCAAGTGGGTGCATCCAGGCGGGGAGCCCAGGAGAGGCCAGCAGTCAGAGGGGGCATTCATCTCAGACTGGCTGTATCCCAGGAGCCGGCCAGCTGTGCTCTCTCCTGGTCCCACAGCTAACAAAGCCTAATGCCACCTAGAGGAGTGTGGCAAGCCTTCGGGGACGGGTGCCCATGGCTGAGCTCCACTGCAGCCGTTCCCACACCACATCTTCTGGAGTTCTGTCTGCCAACTCCTTGGGCGCTTCTCCCTGCCAGCTCAGAGGTCTGTGAGGGTCATTGAGTCTCCCATAGCTGTGATCAGGGAGATCCATGTGAAGAGTGGGCCACTCCATGCCTGTTTCCCTTAGTCCTCGCCTAGGAGTCACTCAAGGCCAATAACAAGTCCTGGTGCCCAGCAACCCTGTCCAGGGTTCCCACCTTCCTCCCCTTTCAGCCAGGGATCTGTGTCCTCACTGTCCACTTTGAAAGCCTCTTTTCCAAGGATCTGTTCACAGTGTGCAGGTCTATGCCATGGGCTGGTCTCTGTGAGAAGCGTTTTCCGTATGCATGGAGCCAGCCATCTTGGCTCTTCTCCGCGGTGCTGCAATTTTTAAACAGTGACTCCTGTTCAGGGTGGGGAGAAGAAGTACTTTGAAACAATTAGTGGGTGGATGACATTTCTCTTTCTTCTACAAGATGACTAAAAGTTTAAAATATTAAAGAAAAATATCATTGTATAAGAAGGGCTGCTTGAAAGAATGGTTTGACCAGGGTTGTTGATCTTCACTTTCTCTTTTTTAAAAATATGACATTAAAAATTGTAAGTGCCTTAAACACTAGAGACATACGCACTGATTTGTGTTCCCACAGCAAGATTCCTGAAAGGGAAGAGCAAGACTTGTCTGCCACTGTGGACCCCTGCAGCCATTATGCAGGTTTGTGTGATGACTGTTTGGTTTTCCCTAAGGGAAGTGGGATAATCAACCTGTTGGAATCTCAAGGATAAAAACAATTGAACAGTAGGCAGAGATTTTTTAAGCACCCATATGCTCTATATGTGTATATTTATTGAGCATCTATATGTTCTGTTCTCTAGCAAGCTATGTGTGAGATGGAGAAAGACAGAAGACATAGTCCTTGTTGTTAAAAACAATAAGGATATTTTCTTAACCTTAATTATTTTACCTTACTAATTTTGACTTCTCATTGTTTCCCCTTGATGTGGATTAATATGAAGGCAGATTCAAGTTAAACAATTAATCAAAACGATATTCTTTGAGCATACAATATGTTTGTGGCATCATGGCAGACAGAATTTAAACCACATGGATGATTAAGATAGGTTTTCTCCTCTCAAAGGAGCCATTGTCTAAGAGGAATTGCAAGAAAATGACAGATAATAAAAATATCTCTTATTTTAGCATTTACCTGGCATTCGTGGAACATTTAATGTGGGTCAGGAAGAGGGAATATCAGGATGAGTAAGGCACAGTTCTTTCATATAAGAGACATAATTGACATGCATATTTATAACTACCATCAAGTAGGAAAAATTTTCACTGTCATATCCCAAGCACCAAGAACAGAGCCTGCTTGGCAGATAGAAAGCATCTTAAATAATTATTGAATTAATACATATTTATACACAAGTTCATTTTTAAAGGTACTTTCACATTCAGATGTTTATTTCATCTCACAATGATTGTGTGAAAGAGTAGACCAGAAATTAATAAAATATAGAATACAAAAAATGATAGAAAAAATCAATGAAACTGTAACTTTATTATTTGAAAAGCTCAACAAAATTGTTAAGCCTTTTGTTAACTCATAAGGAGAAAAAAAGAGATGACTCAAATTACTAAAATCCAGAATGAAAAGAGAGATTACTACTAACCTTACAAGAATAAAATGAATTATAGTGTCTATAACAGTTAAAGAACTGTTAAAATTCAACAACACAAAAGCCTAATTTTAAAATGAGCAAGGGGACTGGATGGACATTCTCCAAGGAAGATATACAAATGGTCAACAAGCACATGATAAGATGCTTAAAACTATGAGTCCCTGGGGAGATGTGAGTCAAAACCGCAGTGAACTGCTCCACCACATCTGCTAGGATGGCTGTTGGTGACAAAATTAATCGGAAGCAAAGTAACAAGAGTTAGCAAGGATATGGACAAACTGAAATCCTCATATGTTGCTGTTGGAAATGTAAAGTTATTTAGCCATTGTGGAAAAGAGTTTAAGTTTTCACTATCCACAAAAAGTTAAAATGGAAAAGAATGCCATCCTGCCTGTGTGCCCAAAAGAGCTGGAAATAGGTGCCCAAACCAGTGCGGGAGCTTCCATGCTCACAGCAGTGCTTGTACGATAGCCGAAGGGGAGCCACCTGGATGTCCACAGGGGTGGATGGATAAGCACATGCCATATGTACAGACAACGGAACATTTCTCAGTTATGAACATGAGTGAGGGACTGGTAGATGTTACAGCGGAGGAAGGACCTCAGAAACCTTATGCTCAGTGAAAGAAACCAGACAAAAAATGTCACATATTCTGTGATTTCACATCAATGAAATATCCATAACTGGTAAATCCACAGATACAGAACACCGAGGTAATTGCCAGCAGCAGAACAGAGAGGAGAATGGGGGACGGTCACTTACTAGGGTGGGGTTTCCTTTTGCACTGATGATAAACGTCTTGAAACTGGACAGAGCTGGTTGAACAACACGTGAATGTATTAAATGCCACTACCTGGATCCCGTCAAAATGGTTAATTTTATGTTTTTAATTATACCTCAGCTTTAAAAATTAAAATCATATGCAAGTATGATGAACACTTTTAAGCCAATAAATTTGGTAACTTAGATGAAATGAACAAATTTCTACTAGGTACGTACTACCCAAAATAAGAAGAAATATTGGGGAGCTCTTGGTCCAACGACAGAACATCCCAGTTAGACCGAAGGACTAAGTTCAGGACATCTATTGTGCATTGTGGTGAATGCAGTTTATAATATTCTGTATAAATCAAAATTGCTAAGTAGTAAATTTTAAGTTCACACCACAAAAAAGTTTAAGCAGCTTGATTTAGCCATTCCATAATGTATACATATATCAAAACATCATGCTGTATACTATAAATATATATATAGTTTTTCCTTTTCATTTTTAATATTTTAGAAAGATATTTTTACAAGGTGGTGATTTCATTTCTCATAGGTATATATGCATATATATGGTATATATGGAAGAGGAATTTCTGAGTCATATATTTAATAAGGGGGTAATATCCAAAATTTATAAAGAACTTATATAATTAAATAGCAGAAAAATAAATAGCTCAGTTTAAAACATGGGCATTCGGTTATAAAGATGCATGCGCACGTATGTTCAGTGAAGCACTGTTCACAATAGCAAAGACACAGAATCAACCCAAATGTCCATCAATGATAGACTGGATTAAAAAAATGCGGTGCACCATGGAATACTATGCAGCCATGAAAAGGAATGGGACCGTGTCCTTTGCAGGCACATAGATGAAGCTGGAAGCCATTATCCTCCGCAAACTAACACAGGAACAGAAAACAAAACACTACATGTTCTCACTTATAAGTGGGAGCTGAACAATGAGAACATATGGACACAGGAGGGAGGAGAACAACACACACAGGGGCCTGTCAGTGGGGAAGGGGGAGGGAGAGCATCAGGATAAATAGCCAGTGCATGTGGGGCTTAATACCATGGTGATAGGTTGATGGGTGCAGCAAACCTACATGGCACACATTTCCCTATGTAACAAACCTGAATGTCCTGTACATGTATCCTGGAACTTAAAAAATAAATGAAATATGGGCAAAGGACCTGAGTAGATATTCTCAGAAGATGATATAAAAATGACCAACATGGTTTTGATTTGCATTTCCCTGAGGATTAGTGATGTTGAGCGCTTTTCACACAACTGTTGAACGTTTGTGTAATCCTCAGTAAACATCAGTAATCCTCAGGGAAATGCAAATCAAAATCACTGAGATACCACCTCATGCCCACCAAATAGCATAGCTATGAAAAGAGAGAGGAGATAACAAATATTAGTGCAGAGAAAAGGGAACCCCCACACTTCGGCAGGAAAGTAGATTTGTGCAACAATTATGGAAAACAGTATCGACGTTCCTAAGGAAAGTAAAAATAGAATTACCCTATGACCCTGCAACCTGTCTTCTGATTGTACCCAAAGGGAACAAAATCACAACCTCGGAAATATATCTGCACTCCCTGTTCACCTGTTCATTGCAGCGTATTTCACAATAGCCGAGACACAGAAATGACCTGAGTGTCCTTCAACAAATGAATGGGTAAGGAAACTGTGAGAGGGAGAGAGATATATATAGTATAGATATATATTATCCATTCATTTTTAAGAGTGTTATATATAGATTTGTTTTATACACACACACAGAATGAGATATTATTCAGCCTTATAAAAATAATATCCTTATGTAATGCCTTTCTTTTTCTCCTTTTCAATCATTGTTGGTTTAAAGTCTGTTTTTATTTTTTTTTCTGAAATAAGAATAGCAACTCTTCCACTTGTTTGTTTTCCATTTGATTGATAGATCTTTCTCCGTACATTTACTTTGAGCCTATGGCTGTCTTCACATGTGAGATGAATCTCTTGCAGGCAGCCTACAGTTGAGTCTTGCTTCTTTTCTTTTCTTTTTTTTTTTTTTTGATGGAGTTCTGCTCTGTCGCCCAGACTGGAGTGCAGTGGCGCAAGCCTGGCTCACTGCAAACTCCACCTCCCAGGTTCAAGCAATTCTCAAGCATTGCCGTCTGTGACAATGCGGATGGACCTGGAGGCCGTTATGCTAAATGAAATAAGGCAGACACTGGAAGAAAAATATTACATGATGTCACTTATATGTGGAATTATATAAAGAGATAAAACTAGTTATCAGGGATGGGGTAGAGAGAGGAAAAGGAGAAATGTAGGTGAGAGGGTACAAAGGAGCAGATAAGATGAACAAGTCTGGAGATCTATCATACAACATGAGAATTATAGCTAATAAAATTGAACTGTATTTGGAATTATTGCTAAATTAGTATGTCTTAGCTGCTCTTGCTATACACACACAAAATGGGTAACTATGTGAGATGATGGATATGTTATTTTGCTTTACTATAGTAACCGTTTTACTATTTATATGCATGTTATGACATGTTATATACCTTAAATATACACAATAACACTTGGACACAGGAAGGGGAACATCACACACTGGGGCCTGTTGTGGGGTGGGGGGATGGGGGAGGGATAGCACTAGGAGATATACCTAATGTAAATGATGAGTTAATGGGTGCAGCACACCAACATGGCACATGTATACATATGTAACAAACCTGTACGTTGTGCACATGTACCCTAGAACTTAAAGTATAATAAAATAAAAATTAAAAAATACATAAATAAAACTTTAAAAAAAGGAAATCTGAAAAGATCTATAACATGGAAAGAGATTGAATTAATAATCAAGCTAACTATGCCAAAGGAAATCCAGGTTCAGGTGGTCTCACTGGTGAATTCTGCCAAACATTTAAAGGATAAATTAATAACAATCTTACATATGCTCTTTCAAAATCAGAAGTTGGAGGGAGTCCCCAACTCATTCTATGAAGCCAATATTTGTCTGATACTAAAACCATACAATGACATCATAAGAAACTACAAACCAATGTCTCTTATGAATATAGATATAAAAATCCTCCACAAAATAACTAGCAAATTGAATCCAGCAACATAGAACATACCCAACTAGATTTTTTCCAGGATTTCAAGTTTGTTTTGACATCTGCAAATCAATTAATGCAATGCAACATATTAATAGAATAAAAAGGGGAAAATGACATCAACTCAATAGGTGCAGAAGAAGTATTTGACAGAATTCAACACCTTTTCATAACACTCAACAAACTGGAAATAGAAGAGAAATCCTCCATCTTAAAATAACGTATACGAATAACCTATAGTTAACACCATACGTAATGGTTAAGGACTGAAAATTTTGCCTCAGTGATCTGGAGCAAGACAAAGATCTTGGCTGTCACTACTTCTATTCAACATTGTACTGGAGGTTCTAGGCAGGAAAAGCAGATGAGAAAAAAAAAAAGCATTCCTATTGGAAAGGAAGAAGCAAAACAATATCTATTTGCAAGTAACATAAAGTTGTATAGAAAATATTTAGAAATTTCCTAACAAATTATTAGAAATAATAACTGAATTCAGCAAGATTGTAGGATACAAAATCAGCATACGAAACTCAATTGCATGCATGTATACTGCCAATGTACAATACAAAAATGACCAAGATGTTATAAAACTTATACTCTGAAAACTAAAATATTGAAATATTGAGAAAATTAAAGAAGGTTTTAGTATCAAGGTGATGCTGGTTTCATAGAAAGAGGAGTTCTTCTACCTTGATTTTTTTTTTTTGGAATAGTTTTAGAATCGGAATCAACTCCTTTTTGTACATCTGGTGGAATTCAAGTATGAATCCATCTGTTCTGAAGCTTTTTTAAGTTGGATTTTTATTACCGATTAAGTTTTGGAACTTGATAATGATCTGTTTAGGGTTGTATTTCTTGCTGATTCAATCTGGCAAGATTATGTATTTCCAGGGATTTATCTACTTCCTCTAGATTTTCTAGTTTGTGTGTGTAGAGGTTTCATAATAGTCTCTGAGGATCTTGTTTTTCTGTGGGATTAGGTGTAATGTGACCTTTGTCATTTCTGATTGTGCTTATTGATGAACACAGATGCAAACATTCTTAACAAAATACTAATAAAACCAACAGCACATCAAAAAGTTAATTCACCACAATCAAGTAGGCTTCATTCTTGGGATGCAAGGTTGGTTCAGTGCACACAAATCAATAAATGCGGTTTACCACATAAACAGAATTACAAACAAAAACCATACGTTCATCTCAGTACATTTGGGGAAAGCTTTAGATAAAATCTAACACCCTTTCATGATAAAAACCCTCCAGAAACTAGGCATCAAAGGAACATACCTCAAAATAATAAGTGCCATCTATGACAAACCCACAGCCAACATTAATACTGAATAGACACAAGCTGGAAGTATTCCCCTTGGGAAATGGAACAAGACAAGGATGCCCACTCTCACCACTCCTATTCAACATAGTGCTGGCCAGAACAATCAGGCAAGAAAAAGTAGTAAAAGACATCCAAATAATAAAACAGGAAGTCAAACTATTTGTCTTCACAGATGATATGATTCTATACCTACAAAACCCCAAAGACTCTGCCAAAGGGCTCCTGGAACTGATAAAGAAAATTTCAGTAAAATTTCAGGATACAAAATCAATGTACAAAAAACAGTAGCATTTCTAGAAACCAGTGAAGTTCAAACTGAGAGCCAAATCAAGAACGCTATCCTATTCTTAATAGCTACAAAAAGAATAAAATACCTAGTAATACATCTAACTCAAAGAAGTGAAAGATATCTACAAGGAGAACTATAAAACACTGCTACAATAAATCATAGATGGCACAAGCAACCAAAAACATTCCATGATGATAGACTGGAGGAATCAATATTGTTAAAATGGCTGTACTGCCCAAAGCGATCTACAGATTCAATGCTATTCCTATCAAACTACCAAAGTCATTTTTCACAGAACTAGAAAAAAACTATTCTAAAATTCATGTAGAACCAAAAAGCTCGAATAGCCAAAGCAATCCTATGCAAAAAGAACAAAGCCAGAGGCATCATGTTACCTGACTTCAAACTATACTATAAACCTACAGTAACCAAATAGCATGGCACTGGTACAAAAACAGACACATAAAGCAACAGAACAGAATATACAACCCAGAAATGAACCCATACAGCTAAAGTCATCTAATCTTTGACAAAGTTGACAAAAATAAGCAATGGGGAAAGGGCTTCTTATTCAATCAATGTTATTAGCATAACTGGCTAGCCTTATGCAAAGAATGAAACTGGATTCCTGCCTTTCAGCATATGCAAAAATTAACTCAAGATGAATTAAAAATTTAAATGTAAGACCTCAAACTTCAAGAATCCTAAGAAAAAAAATAGGAAACACCATTCTGGACATCAGCCTTGGGAAAGGATTTATGACTTAAGTCCTTGAAAGCAACTGCAACAAAAACAGAAATTGACAAGTGGGACCTAATTAAGTTAAAGAGCTTCTGCATAGCAAGAGAAACTATCAACAGAGTAAACAGCCTACAGAATGGGAGAAAATATTTGCAAGCTATCGTCTAATACACAGAATCTATAAGAAACTTAACAGTTGAACAAGCAAAAAACAAATAGCCCCATTAAAATTGGACAAAAGACATAAACAGACATTTCTCTAAAGACATACATGTAGTCAAAAAACCCATGAAAAAATGCTCCATATCTCTAATTGTTATAGAAATGTAAATCAAACCACAATGAGATACCATCTCACGCCAGTCAGAATGACTATTATTAAAAAGTCGAAAAACAACAGATGCTGGTGAGGCTGCAGAGAAAAGGGAATGCTTATATCCTGTTTGTGGGAATGTAAATTAGTTCAGCCATAGTGGAAAGCAGTTTGGAGATTTCTCAAAGAATTTAGAACTACTGTTTGACCCAGCAATCCCATTACTGGCTATGTATCCAAAAGAAAACAAAATTGTGCTATTGAAAAGACACATGCACTCACGTATTCATTGCGGCACTACTCACGATAGCAAAGAGAGGAAATCAGCCTAGGCATGCAACACAGGTGGACTGGATAAAGAAAATGGCTGTGTACACCGTGGGATACTGCATAGCCATAAAAAGAATGAAATCATGTTCTTTGCAGCAATGTGGATGCAGAAGGTCATTATACTAAAAGAACTAACACAGGAACAGAAAATCAAATAGTGAATGTTCTCATTTGGAAGTATGGATATAATGATGGCAACAGTAGACCCTGGGGGCCACTAGAGGAGGAAGGAAGGGCGGGAGGAAGTGTTGGAAAACTATTGGGTACTATACTCCGTAGCTGGGTGACAAGTTCAGTCATACCCCAAATCTCAGCATCCTACAATAGACCCAGGTAACAAACCTGCACATGTACCCCTGAATGTAAAATAAAAGTTGAAAAAATTAAAAAATTTAAATCTTCAAAATAAAATAATAAATGCCAGTAGCCAAAAGAAAAATTGCTGTGGGAATCTGAAAGTACCACACAAGTAGTGAACCAATATTTTGAATTCCTTTTTAACTTTAATTTGAAGAAGGGCATGGGATGGTTATTTGAGGAGCTCTCATCCAGCACTGTCCCCTTCACGACTGGGTGGTGCTGAGCCTTTGGGGCAGCTGGAGAACAAGCTGTCACTTTGCACAATTGCCGGGGTCATCAGCCAGCAGAAGCTGGCCCACAACGCAAAAGGACCCCGTGCTGAGGAGTGGGTTTTCCCGGCTTGGCTTTGCTGTTTGGACCTGAGTGGGGGTGTCTTCCTCTGGCCCCACAGGCTGTGAAGAGCCCACTTTTTGGGGCCAACATGAGCAGTCCTCTGTCCTCATCATTCCAGGTCTCTGCCCCATCCCTTTCTCCAGCAGCCTCATGGTAGTGACTACCAGGGTCAGGTGCAGGCTGTGATGAGGGGAGGATGCCTCCTCTGTCTCGAACCTCACGTCAGCTCCTTTCCTCTTGCATCACTGTGCTGGGCTGAGGCTCAATGTGGTGATGGGGGCTGTGGCTGTTTGGGAACAACTTATCCTTTACATTGGCTGATGTTTGTATTTGTTGAGTGTGGAATCTGCAAGATGCTTTCATGTAGACATTTCATTTATCCTTGCAAAATCTCTGTGAAGTAGGCACCCTCCCTCTCAACACAAGACAAGGTGTATGTTCAGTAACTTGTCTGAGGCCACTCACTCATTCACACATTCATTTCTTCCACTAACTTTTTTGAGTAACTTTATTGAAGTGTAGTAAACGTATCACAAGGTTTACCTTTTTGAAGTGTGCGAGCCAGTGGTTTTTAGTGTGTTTGCACAGTTGTGCAGCCATCGCCATAATCTAATTTTAGAATATTTTGTCATCATTAGTAACCACTCCCATTCTAGGCCCACCCCCTGCCCAGCCCTAGGAAGTCCCCAGTCTACTTCTTGTCTCTATGAACTTGCTATGCTGAACATTTCATAGGCATAGAACCATCTGGCATTGGCGGACTTTTGTGCCTGGCTTCTTCCACTTAGCACCATGTGTTCAAGTTTCATCCATGTGGTAGCAGTGCCAGCGCCTCACAGACTCTCCCTCCATGCTTTTAATGAGCAAATGACATTCCATTGTTTGGATATACCCCATTGTATTTATCTGTTTGTCACTCGTTGGACGTTTGAGTTGTTTCTGCCTCTTGGCTATGATGAATGAGAGGCTGCTGTGAACATTTGTGTGGGCATCCTGGATGCATTCCCCTACTTTTCACTGAATATTTGCCACGTGATATATTTACAGAGATGAGTCAGGCCTGGCCTGTGCTCTAAGAAGCCCTTAATTCAATAGCAGAAGACTCAGCTGTAACCCCCTGGGAGCAAGGGTGTGCCTGTCTTAGTAATTATTGCAAATGTCCTGCCTACCATGGGCCTGAATCGTTGGCTAACGGGGCTAATCGCAGAGCGCAGGGAAGGTTGGGATGCAGACCGCAGCTGGAGCCCTGTGATGTGAGAGGCCTGGAAGGATTTCAGAGGCCACTCAAGGGGACCTGATGCAAGGGGCGAAGATGGAACTCAGTCTCGGAGCTGCCCAGCTCTGGGTCCAATGGGCAAGACTTGCTAAGCTTTGTTTGTGTTTTTAGTTACTGATAGATGATCTCAGTGCCTAAGAGTGTGTTGAGCACACGTCAGTTGACTTTCTGGGAAACACACAGGGTTGTAAGTATTTAGAACATCAGGGTCTCACAGGGAGCTGTACTCCCTACTTGAAAATATAAAATGTACCTAAATATAGAAGTCTTGGAAAGAGTTATTTTAATCCGTAAGCTAAATCACTATCCTCTACACATGATAGTGTCACACGGATGTATATGGAGGATAATAATTGTAATGGTATTAATGACACAAAAGGAGTTAAGGTGTCCTAGGACGCGGTTTGACCAGGTGGTCAGTAGGCCTGCACTGGGAGGGCTTCATGGTGACTGATCTGTTGGTGACTGCTTATGGCACTATTGAAAGGCCCAAGTGAATACCTAACATTTTTAAAGAGATAAAGTGCCAAAGAGAAGTTCTTCAGCATTGTAGCCTATTACTATAAAGAGGAATTAAGTTTCAAAGGCTTTTCCTGTCCTCCCTCGAAAGCGGAAAGTCCTGTGCGGCTGTTGTCATAGGTGGTGCATCTGTCTGCTGGGACTTCTGTAACCAGTGGCACAACCCTGAGTGGAACCAGCACAGGAATGCACGTCTCACCGCTCTGGAGGCCACGGGTCTGAAATCAGGGTGTCTGCAGGCTGCTTTCTTCTGAGCCTGTGAGGGAAGCACGTGTTCTAGGCATCTCTCCTAATTCCTGGCCATTCCTTGGCTGTGGCGGCATCACCCCGATCCTCACATGACACTCCCTGTGGGTCTGATTCCAGTGTCAGCTTTTCATAAGGACACTAGTAATACTGGATCAGGGCCTGTCTCCCCAGGATTAGGGTGACCTCTCCTTAACCATTTACAGCAACAATGACCCTATTTCTAAACTAAGGTCACATTCTGAGGTCCTGCGGGTGAGGACTTCACATTTGAATTTTGTGGAGGCACAGCCTGTTCTAGATGGTTTCAGGTCTAAAATAATCCCGTCTCTGGAACAGATCGAGAACGAGGCTTAAAATTATGTCCCACGAGCTTGACTTTGGACTGACAGTGATTCTGTTGCATGTCACACCCTTTCTGGGAACTCATAGGTGGTTAGGATCAAGCTGCCTCTGCCTTGCGCAACTGGGGCCTTTCATGTGCCCTCAAGTGAGTGAGTTCACGGCGTCACGTCAGGAGTGATACCTGGACTGTTCAACACTTAACTGTCACAGCGCTGTGTCTAGGAGCTCCCTCTCACATGGCGCCATATCTAGTTCTCTTGCACACAAAGCATTGTGTCTGCTTCTTTCTCACATGCCACTGTGTCTAGTTCTCTCACGCATAGCATTGTGTCTAGTTCTCTCACACATAGCGTTGTGTCTAATTCTCTCTCACATGGCGCCATGTCTAGTTCTCTCACATGGCATCGTGTCTAGTTCTCTCACATGGCGCCGTGTCTAGTTCTCTCACATGGCGCCGTGTCTAGTTCTCTCACATGGCGCCGTGTCTAGTTCTCTCACATGGTGCCGTGTCTACTTCTCTCTCACACATAGTGTCATGTCTAGTTCTGTCTCACGCAGAGCATCATGTCTAGTTCTCTCACATGGCACCGTGTCTAGTTCTCTCACATGGCGCCGTGTCTAGTTCTCTTACATGGCGCCGTGTCTAGTTCTCTCACATGGTGCCGTGTCTAGTTCTCTCTCACACATAGCGTCATGTCTAGTTCTGTCTCACACAGAGCATCGTGTCTAGTTCTCTCACATGGCACCGTGTCTAGTTCTCTCACACAGAGCATCGTGTCTAGTTCTCTCACACAGAGCATCGTGTCTAGTTCTCTCACACAGAGCATCGTGTCTAGTTCTCCCACATGGCACCGTGTCTAGTTCTCTCACATGGCGCCGTGTCTAGTTCTCTTACATGGCGCCGTGTCTAGTTCTCTCACATGGTGCCGTGTCTAGTTCTCTCTCACACATAGTGTCATGTCTAGTTCTGTCTCACACAGAGCATCGTGTCTAGTTCTCTCACATGGCACCGTGTCTAGTTCTCTCACATGGCGCCATGTCTAGTTCTCTTATATGGCGCCGTGTGTAGTTCTCTCACATGGTGCCGTGTCTAGTTCTCTCTCACACATAGTGTCATGTCTAGTTCTGTCTCACACAGAGCATCGTGTCTAGTTCTCTCACATGGCACCGTGTCTAGTTCTCTCACATGGAGCCGTGTCTAGTTCTGTCACATGGCGCCATGTCTAGTTCTCTCACATGGCACCACGTCTAGTTTTCTCTCACGTGGCGCTGTGTCTAGTTCTCTCACACAGAGCATCGTGTCTAGTTCTCTCACACAGAGCATCGTGTCTAGTTCTCCCACATGGCACCGTGTCTAGTTCTCTCACATGGCGCCGTGTCTAGTTCTCTCACATGGTGCCGTGTCTAGTTCTCTCTCACACATAGCGTCATGTCTAGTTCTCTCTCACACAGAGCATCGTGTCTGGTTCTCTCACATGGCACCATGTCTGGTTCTCTCACATGGCGACGTGTCTCGTTCTCTCACATGGAGCCGTGTCTAGTTCTCTCACATGGCGCCGTATCTAGTTCTCTCACATGGCGCCGTGTCTAGTTCCCTCACATGGTGCCGTGTCTCGTTCTCTCACATGGCGCCATGTCTCGTTCTCTCACATGGCGCCGTGTCTCGTTCTCTCACATGGAGCCGTGTCTAATTCTCTCACATGGCGCCATGTCTCGTTCTGTCACATGGCGCCGTGTCTAGTTGTCTCACAAGGCGCCGTGTCTAGTTGTCTCACATGGCGCCGTGTCTAGTTGTCTCACATGGCGCCGTGTCTAGTTGTGTCACAAGGCGCCGTGTCTAGGTTTCTCACATGGCGCCATGTCTAGGTCTCTCACATGGTGCCGTGTCTAGTTCTCTCTCACACGTAGCGTCATGTCTAGTTCTCTCTCACACAGAGCATCGTGTCTGGTTCTCTCACATGGCGCCATGTCTGGTTCTCTCACATGGCGACGTGTCTCGTTCTCTCACATGGAGCCATGTCTAGTTCTCTCACATGGCGCCATGTCTAGTTCTGTCACATGGAACCGTGTCTAGTTCTCTCACATGGTTCTGTGTCTCGTTCTCTCACATGGAGCCGTGTCTAGTTGTCTCACATGACGCCGTGTCTAGTTCTCTCACATGGCGCCGTGTCTAGTTCTCTCACATGGTGCCGTGTCTAGTTCCCTCACATGGCGCCGTGTCTCGTTCTCTCACGTGGTGCCGTGTCTAGTTGTCTCACATGACGCCGTGTCTAGTTCTCTCACATGGCGCCGTGTCTAGTTCTCTCACATGGTGCCGTGTCTAGTTCTCTCACATGGCTCCGTGTCTCGTTCTCTCACATGGTGCCGTGTCTAGTTGTCTCACATGACGCCGTGTCTAGTTCTCTCACATGGCGCCATGTCTAGTTCTCTCACATGGTGCCGTGTCTGGTTCTCTCACATGGCGCCGTGTCTGGTTCTCTCACATGGCGCCGTGTCTCGTTCTCTCACATGGAGCCGTGTCTAATTCTCTCACATGGCGCCGTGTCTCGTTCTGTCACATGGAACCATGTCTAGTTGTCTCACATGGCGCCGTGTCTAGGTCTCTCACATGGCGCCGTGTCTAGTTCTCTCACATGGCGCCATGTCTCGTTCTCTCACATGGCACCGTGTCTAGTTGTCTCACATGGCACCGTGTCTAGTTCTCTCACATGGCGCCGTGTCTCGTTCTCTCACATGGAGCCGTGTCTGGTTCTCTCACATGGCGCCATGTCTAGTTCTGTCACATGGCGCCGTGTCTGGTTCTCTCACATGGCGCCGTGTCTAGTTCTGTCTCACATGGCCCTGTGTCCAGTTCTCTCACATAGTGCTGTGTCTGGAGCTCTCTCACACCCTGACGCGTTATTTATTTCTTCCTTGACGTTACTGCAGTTACTCTCGGAGGCCTATACGGGTAGTAGCCCTACAGAGGAAGCAGAACATGTTTCCCATGGGGGCCTTTGATCCAGTTCTCTCCTGGGTGGAGCCAGTCAGCTTCTACAGACTTTTCACTCCACACTGGTCTAAGGCATTTGTAAAATACTCCATTTTAACCAGTGGAAATGACTTGAATTAACTGTATAATTTTAATTTTTCAGGGCAAGTGTGTAATTTAGATTTTAACCAGCAAAACATATGTAAGTGGTGAAAAAAAAAACTAATAAATTCTGGAAACCTTCAGGTTGGTCTTGTTTAATTTTAAAGTTCAGCGGCACGACACTCTTAAATCTGATGAGTTAATTTTCACAACTTGATATTGTAGAGAAAAATGTAATTGTCACACTGTTAAAATGACTTTTCTAATAAATGTTCTTGAAGTTTTAATATGACAAGGTACATGAATGATGATCACTGCCTCTACTGAAACATTCCTTTATGGCCCGAGATGGTCTCTGAGGGAACTCCAGGGAATGGTACGCAGGTAGACTTGCTTTGATGATTGGCGTATATTCCAGTATAATTTGGTATAATGGGATTTAATTTGTTTGTAGATAAACCTACCTAAAGGGACCATGACAGGAACAGAAATCCCATAGCTTATATAAACAACAGAACATTAATTAACACGAAGACACTAATTAGTTTATCCAGTTTGCTGGCAGAGCTCTGGGAACTGAGGGCCTGAGAGAGGCCTGATGTGTTTGTGGAAGAGGGGCGGTCCGGGGAAAGGGGTTGGTTGTCAGACATATGAGAGGATGCAGGTGACGGGGCAGGGTGGGGTTCTGGAGGATTTGGAGGAGCTATGCCATTACCTGCTCATGGCTAGAAAGTGCATGGAATGGGCAAGGCCCCACGTCACCAGCCAGGGGTCAGCAGCGAAGGGCTTGGCCTGTCTGTTCTTTCCTGGCCACGGACCTTGTTCACTTGTTTCTTATGAAATGTCCCATCCCTGGAATGTTGCACCCACCCCGCCCACTTCCTCTTGAATCCTGCTCAGGTACATTTCCTCAAGGAAGCTCCCCCAGTGCAGAAGGAGGCCCACCCTTGCCTGAGCCCTCTGCGCCACTCCTCTGTGGCACTTGTTGCCGTTGACCTTGTATGTTTGTTCTTAGGATTCCCTGATTAACATGCCCTCTCCTCCTTAATGGTAAGAGACCCACAGTGAGTGAGTGCATAGGTGGGTGGATGGATGGATGTATGGACAGATGGACGGATGGATGGTCAGACAGACGGATGGATGGATGGACGGATGGATGGACAGATGGACCGATGGATAGATGGGTGGACGGACGGGAAGATGGACGGATGGGTGGATGGTCAGACAGACAGGTGAATCCATGTATTGACGGATGGATGGACAGATAGACAGTGGATGGATTGATAGGTGGATGGATGGACAGAACTTTCTCTGATGACTCAAATATCATCCCAAGCATCGTCTTCTCTGGGGAGCCATTCCTGACCCCCTTCCCTAGGCAAACTTGCCAGCTCCCTCCTTTGTTTTCACGTCCCCATGTTGCCTTACTTTGTTTTTCCCGACTGCTTGAATATTTGTCCTTTGTGGGCGGTTACCCTGAGCTCTGCATGGGAAAGGCAGGGCGTGCTCATGGAGCTCACATTAAGTGGACACACCAGGGGAGTGAGGACCCGCCTGGCCTTCAGAGAGCCTGCAGGCCCCTGCCCTGGGGTTTGCTTAGCTCCTCAAGGGAAGAGGCTGGTGCCCTGTAGAGGTGAGGCGGGAGCTGGTGCAGCTCTGCTCTGCGAGGTCTTGGCACCTCAGTAAAGCTGCCGGTGCACATGCATACACCTAGAAACCCAGACACTGGTGAGCGACGGTCATTCCTCCTGCGCAGCTGCCTGGGCTGCACCCTCTGTCATCTGAGGCCAGATGTTCTGGACTTGGCCCCTCAGAGAGATGTTCTGGATTTGGCCATTGCATTATTTATGTTCTGTTGTCATTTCATGTTATTCTCGTTTCCTCTTATTTTTTCTTCTCGCTCACGATATATTACAAAATTCTTTATGTTTTGGTTTCCTCACATTAATTTGTTTGGACCCCTCTTCTTCCCTAAAGAGGATTCATGGCACGGTTCCCATGTCCCATACTCGGTGGGGCTGGAGCCTGCCGATGCCCACGCCGCTGCCTCAGTCATGCCGTGATCCTCCTCAAGTCCCAAACAACAGAGCATCTCGCCTCTGCTGTCTCTTCTCTCAGGTGGGCCACCCACCCTGCCACCAGAGAAACCTTCCTGAGTCCGCATTTACTTATATAACTCCTTTTCTTCAGGCCCCTGAGTAACCTCACTATCCACATGATTAAGTCCAGTGCCTCAGCATCTGTTCTCTTATTAAAGAAACTGATCAAGTCCCTGCTGTGTGTCCTCATCTACCTTCCAGCTCCCAGCCTCCGCACTCCACCGTAGGGATGGTGAGTGCCAGCTCCCAGCCTCCGCACTCCACCATAGGGATGGTGAGTGCCAGCTCCCAGCCTCCGCACTCCACCGTAGGGATGGTGAGTGTCAGCTCCCAGCCTCTGCATTCCACCATAGGGATGGTGAGTGTCGGATGCTCCCAGGTGCAGGCTCCTGTGCATGCCAGAGGCTCTTCGATGCCTCTGAGTGTGATACGGTTAGAGTGCATTTGTAGGTGCATGTACCTGTGTCCTTAGACAACTTCATTTTGCACCCTAGTGCCCGGCATAGACTCTGTCACAATGTAGACTTGCTTAATAAATAACTGTTGAATGACTGATAGGTCATAGACCATTTTTTCTCAAAAGCATACACTATTGGCTGAGCATGTGTTAAACGCTGTATGAACATAGAGATATGAGCTCCTGAGGAGGAAAGGCAAAATATTATATTATAATGAGGTTAAAGTGTTGTAAAAGAGGTGCCATAGAAACATAGGAAGGGGCAATTAGTTCACAATGGAGGGGATGAGGCTGCCTCACCAAAGGGTCAATATTTGCAACAAATCTAAAGAATGAGTAGGATTTCTACACATGGCACTGGGGCAACTGGACACCCACAGGCAGACATCCCAAATCCAGCCCCACCTGCTCCATACACAACACTAGCTCAAAATGGGTCAAAGACCTAAAGGCAAGAGATAAAATTATAAAACCGCAAGGACGTGCATCTTTGTGATCTTAGATTAAGCAGTGGTTTCTTAGAGATGACACCCAAAGCGCAAAGCACAAGCAACAGAAGAAAAAATAAGCCAGTTGAGCTTTAACAAAATAAAGTTTTTTGTGTGTTTCAGAGGTTACCATCAATAAAGTAAGAAGGAAACTCAAGTAATGAGGTAAAATGTTTGCAAAGCGTATGTGTGAAAAAGGTTTCTATTTAGAAGAACTCCTAAAGCATATAAAAAGACAAGCCGAGAAAGGGATGGGCAGAGGGCATGAACAGGCAATTCACCCACAGAAGGTGTGGAAAGACACTGGACATCATTGACCAGCCGGGAAATGCAAATCAAAATACAATGAGACACCATTGCCCACGTGTTAGGGTGGCCATAATGGCAGAGACAGACAATCGTAAGTGCTGGCAAGATCCTGGAGAAACTGGAACCTTCATACACGACCTTTGGGAATAGAAAATCGTGCAGCCACTTTGGAAAGTGAGGCATTTCCTCAGAAGTTTAAACATAGAGTTACCATATGACCATAAATCCCATTTCTTGGTACATACCCAAGAGAAATGAAACATATGTCCACTAAAAAAACTGATACCTGATTGCTTACAGAGGCATTATTCGTGATACTCAAAGATAGAAACAACCCAGGTCAAGTATCCAGAAACGGAGGGGTGGATAAATATGCTGTGGTCCATCCGTGCAATGGAATCTTCTCTAGCAATAAAGGAATGGAGCACCGATGCATGCTATGACACAGACGAACCTCAGAAACATTTTCTACGTGAAAGAAGCCAGTCATGAAAACCACAGATAGGATTCCATTTATGTGCAGTGTTCAGAACAGGCAAATCTATATAGAAAGTAGATTAGTGGTGGCCTGGGGCTGGGGGCACGGAAATGAGGGTTAACTGCCGAAGGGCATGGATTTATTTTTGGAGTGACGAAATGTTATGTGATTGATTGTGGGGATGGCTGCACAGCTCTGTGAGTATGCTATTGAGCTGTGCACTTTCAGTGGGTGAATCATATGGTGTGTGAATGATATCTGAATAAAGCTGTTAGGAATAAATCACTTTTAAAAAAGCAATGAAGAACAGTTTTCCAGGAAAAAAAGGGCAGAGGCAGACATACTTTGTGCACAGTGGCACACATGGAGACCCCGAGGTACACAGGACACTGGTGTGGTCGAGCACGAAGGGTGGGTGGTCCCAGTATGACTGCCGTGGGGAGGACAGAGGCGCCTCCTTTGCCTGACAAGCAGGGAAGGCCTCAGCGTTTAGGAAATGCATCTATTGAGGAAGAACTCTTTCTACTTCTACACTCAAATTTCATGTTGATATTTGTTCCTGCTATTTATGTACTATCAGTGTCTACATTTTAATTCAAATTAAGCCATTTGGTTTCTAAATATCTTAAATTTGTCATGAATAGGATTCCCATAGGTGTCTTCTGAATGCTTTGTAATTACTCCATAGCACTTGGTCAAATTAATATTCAAGATGTGGGTAATTGGCCCAGACAAAAGTAATAAGGCGAGAACGCAACCACAAAATGGTAGAGTTCTAGAAACTTGCAGTCAGTTTGGACATATATAAACGAATTTCCCACTATTCACAGTTCTGTTCGGGAATGTGAATTTAAAGCGATGGTGCTTTTGGAGGCACTAACCGCTTTCCCATCTCCAACTTGGCATCCTTCCCTCAACCAGGGCCTCCTGCCATCCGCGGCTGCTGAGAGCTCAGGGACCTTCTCCTCAGTGTGTCTCCTCAGCCTCCTGTCACTGAGGGGAGCAGCACAGAGCCACTGGATTTGGGAATTCATCATGCTCTTCTGCATCAGGCTGAAAAATTAAATACTGGGTTTTTATTGAGATGCACAATGCTTAAGATACTACTAGGAAATCCTAAACTTACCATCCAAGTTTAGTGAAGACAATTGCACCTGCTTTCACACGATGAAGACGGAATTAGAAGGATTTGTACTTGAAGGACTCCTGGAGGTTGAGCATGAACCACTGGGGATGTGTGTGGCATCGCCACGCAAGGGACATGCCCTGACACCCGTGCAGATGCTTGTGTGAGTCTGATGGCCCACATTGGTGGCTGGCAAGACCTTTGAGATCATTGTGGGAGTGATGGTCCACATCGGTGGCCGGGAAGACCTTTGAGATCAGTGTGGAGTGATGATCCACGTCGGTGGCCGGGAAGACCTTTGAGATCAGTGTGGGAGTGATGGTCCACGTCAGTGGCCGGCAAGACCTTTGAGATCAGTGTGGGAGTGATGGTCCACATCAGTGGCCGGCAAGACCTTTGAGATCAGTGTGGGAGTGATGGTCCACGTCAGTGGCCGGCAAGACCTTTGAGATCAGTGTGGGAGTGATGGTCCACGTCAGTGGCCGGCAAGACCTTTGAGATCAGTGTGGGAGTGATGGTCCACGTCATTGGCCGGCAAGACCTTTGAGATCAGTGTGGGAGTGATGGTCCACGTCAGTGGCCGGCAAGACCTTTGAGATCAGTGTGGGAGTGATGGTCCACGTCAGTGGCCGGCAAGACCTTTGAGATCAGTGTGGGAGTGAGATGGTCCACATCGGTGGCTGGGAAGACCATTGAGATCAGTGTGGGAGTGAGATGGTCCACATCGGTGGCTGGGAAGACCTTTGAGATCAGTGTGGAGTGATGGCCCACGTCGGTGGCCGGCAAGACCTTTGAGATCAGTGTGGGAGTGATGGCCCACGTCGGTGGCCGGCAAGACCTTTGAGATCAGTGTGGGAGTGAGATGGTCCACATTGGTGGCTGGGAAGACCTTTGAGATCAGTGTGGAGTGATGGTCCACATCGGTGGCCAGCAAGACCTTTGACATCACTGTGGGAGTGATGGTCCATGTTGGTGGCCGGGAAGACCTTTGAGATCAGTGTGGGAGTGATGGTCCACGTCGGTGGCCGGGAAGACCTTTGAGATCAGTGTGTGAGTCTGATGGTCCATGTCTGTGGCCGGGAAGACCTTTGAGATCAGTGTGGGAGTGATGGTCCACGTCGGTGGCCGGGAAGACCTTTGAGATCAGTGTGGGAGTGATGGTCCACGTCGGTGGCTGGGAAGACCTTTGAGATCAGTGTGGGAGTGATGGTCCACGTCGGTGCCCGGCAAGACCTTTGAGATCAGTGTGGGAGTGATGGTTCACGTCGGTGGCCGGCAAGACCTTTGAGATCAGTGTGGGAGTAATGGTCCATGTCTGTGGCCAGGAAGACCTTTGAGATAAGTGTGTGAGTCTGATGGTCCACGTCGGTGGCCGGGAAGACCTTTGAGATCAGTGTGGGAGTGACGGTCCACGTTGGTGGCCGGGAAGACCTTTGAGATCAGTGTGGGAGGCGGTGCCAGCCTGGGTAATGGCTGAGTTCAGGGCGCCTGGGAAGAGGACTGGGCATAGGAGAGAGGGAGTGGCGGATGCCCCGTAGGTGGAAGTGGACGGTGAGGTTCACTGTGCGGAGAAAGGTGAATCGAGGAGGCTTCTGGGTCTGGACTGTGGGAAGTGATGTTTTCAGTGGAGTGATGGAGATGGGACCTGCACACGGTCACCAGGTATTTGGCTCTATGCTTCTGAAGCTTGAGGACACCTTTGGCATAAATAAGTGAAGGTGAAAACTTGACATTGGATGAATTTCTCAGAGAGGCTGTGAAGGCTGAGCTCAGCCACAATGTAAGAGCAGGACCCCGGGGACATCCCATGTTTAGGAGAGAGGCCCTTTATGCTGCTGTGACATTGAAGAGACTAAGCTAGGACAGAGGCTGAGAACACCAGAAATGGAGTTCAACACGAGTGTCCTGCATGCTGTCCCTGGGAGGGTGGCTGGATTAATGAGAAAGCACCGCTCTACCCTTGCCTGCTTCACTGCTGGAGAGAAGAGAATGGCAAGAACTCCACAGGCTCAGAACTCTTAGCATTGGGAGCACATTTCAGAAGCAGAATGGCAGACTCAGAAATGGGCCACTGGGCCTGTCTGTGGGTCCCGCGGGAAGGTCTCAGCCTGCATGAGCATCTCAGGGCCCCTCATTTGCCCATGAGTGGAGTGCACTGTCAGTGTGCTTCCCATCTAGTTCCTTATGTCATCTCTTCAGGTGTTGCTTAATTACTGAGGCCTAAATACAACTTTCTTCTATTTCTCTGCTCTTATCTATTTCTCATGTTCTCATAAAAAGCTAGGAAAGAGATTTCACTGAATAATCTTTTGCTTGATGAAATATTTTGCAAATTGTTAAAAACGAAACTAGAATAATTCCTTATACGACTGAATGGCTGACCACAGGCAAATCACTTCATTTCTTTGGGCTTCTTTTTCCTGAACTGAATGAAAGACATAAACAAGCTGATTATTCACACACAGCTGTCATGGAGCTGGTGAGATTGGAGTCATGAGCAGCATTGAGTTTCATAGATTAAAAGGATATAAAAATAAACTATTGATTATTCAGGGGTGGGCCATTTATTTTTTAGCTAGTTCTTAACCCTGGGTGCACATCTGTTAGGCAGTGAGCACATATTTGGGTTGAATAATACTGAGACCTTGTTTTTCCTTAGAGATTTTAATAAGCTAATTAACTTTATTTTCTTTTTTTTGAGAGAGAGTCTTGCTCTGTCACCCAGGCTGGAGTGCAGTGGTGCGATCTCAGCTCACTGCAACCTCTGCCTCCCGGGTTCAAGTGATTGTTCTGCCTCAGCCTCCCGAGTAGCTGAGACTACAGGTGCATGCTGCCATACCTGGCTAATTTTTGTATTTTTAGTAGGGATGGGGTTTCACCATGTTGGTCAGGCTGGTCTCGATCTCCTGACCTTGTGATCTGCCTGCCTCGGCCTCCCACAGTGCTGGGATTACAGGAGTGAGCCACCGTGCCCAGTAGTCTTTCTTAGGCTAAGCTTACTCTGAAGATAAATCTGCTCCCCAGAAACACCCCAAAGTCAGATATGGCATTTCAGGACGTGACAATGGCGAGCAGAGAGGATGAGCTGTGAGCTCACAGTTTGTCTCCAGAGCAACTCCAGTGCCTGGGTCTGCACACCACACACTTCCTCCTGACACAGCTGCAGGGGTCAGGGGCTCCCGAATGAGACATCCTCTGTTGATCGCAGCATCCTGCGTTGACACTCCACATGTCTCCCAGCATGTGGAGCAACACTAGGACCGTGGTAGATGTTCAGTCATGTTCGTTGAAGGAAGAAGGGAGTGAATGAATGTCTTCTCTGAGGATAGCTGAGCATCCGTGCGTCCGTCTGGCCATGAGAACTTGGTTGCGCTCACATAAGGATCCTGAGCAGGTAATTATCTCGGTCCAGAAGCAATAGCTTTAGGCAAAGAGAAGACGCGTTCCCTCCCTGTCTGTGCATCTGACTTTCACGGTTGTTCCTACCGTTCATTGCTTTATTAAAGCCAGTCACTGCTGGGTTTGCCTTCACGTTGTTTCACTTCATTAAAAAAAATTGAATGAGACTTGAGTTTGAATGCAATTATGTAATTGACGGAACTGTCCTACACACAATTTATTAATTAACCTTGGAGCACACTTATGTCGGCCTGCTTCCTGATTACAGTCAGGCGCCAGGTAACGACGGGGTGACGCTCTGAGAAACATGCCCTTAGGCGGCTTTGTTGTGTTGTCTTCATTTGTACAAATTTAAGGGATGCAAGCACAGTTGTGTGACCTCGGTACGTGGCACAGTGGTGAAGTCTGGGTGAATATTTAGGGGTTGGCTTTCTGCTACGGGTATTTTTTCTTTGTACATCAACTATCTGCAGTTTAAACATTGGTTTTAAAATTAGAAATTAACCCATGTTGACGAGAATGTTACTTTGTATTCTTGTCTCCCTTCCCTAACCCGTGCAACAAGCAATATCGTTACTACAATTTCTCCCTGAGAAATAACTTCTAAAAATTTACTGTCATCCTGGGCTTTTACTTAGCATTTATAAATATACATGACTAGTGTTATTAGAATATCATCAATGACTATCTCCTAGTATAGTACCTGACACAAGGTAGGTTTTCTATGAATATTAAGTCAGTATTAAAGAATACACATCCAAAAACAAAAATGAGATAGTGTTTTACCTTTTGCTCTTTCTGTTTTTTAATGTTGGAGTTTTCCATTTGAGCAGATAAGATTCCATAGCATCCACAAATTGTATTTACTGATTTATTTTTGAGACAGGGTCTCTGTCTGTCCCCAGGCTGGAGTGCACTGGTGTATTTTGGCTCACTGCAGCCTCAAATTCCCAGGCCTTGGTGATTCTACCTCGACCTCCCAGAGTGCTGGGATTACACGTGCAAGCCACGGTGCCTGGCTGAAGTATAAGTTATTTAAGCATCACTCAGGTGATGATGAGTGGAGTTTTTGGCCTCTGTGTCAGGTCATGTTGGAACACAGTCATGTGATTGTGGAGTCAGGTCATCGTGTCATACAGCCATGTGGCCATGTTGTCATATAGTCTTTGTCATACAGTCACGTTGTCACCTTGTCCTAGGGTTGTGGTGTCCCATAGTCACGTCACGTCATCACACTGTTGCACGGCCATGTCCTGTAGGCGTGTTGCATATTCTCGCATCGTGTTGTCTTAGGGTCATGTGTCCTGTACCCACGTCACAGTATTGTGTTACCACGTGGGCCTGTTTTCCCACAGTCATGTTGTCCTGGGTCACGGTGTCACAGTCATGTCATGTCACACTTGCCACACTGTGGTGTTGTCACATGGGTGTGTTGTGTTGTCCTGGGTCACGGTGTCACAGTCATGTCATGTCACACTTGCCACACTGTGGTGTTGTCACATGGGTGTGTTGTGTTGTCCTGGGTCACAGTGTCACAGTCATGTCATGTCACACTTGTCACACTGTGTTGTCATGTGGGTGTGTTGTGTTGTCCTGGATCACGGTGTCAAAGTCATGTCATGTCACACTTGCCACACTGTGGTGTTGTCACACGGGTGTGTTGTGTTGTCCTGGGTCACGGTGTCACAGTCATGTCATGTCACACTTGTCACACTGTGTTGTCATGTGGGTGTGTTGTGTTGTCCTGGATCACTGTGTCAAAGTCATGTCGTGTCAAACTTGTCACCCTGTGGTGTTGTCACATGGGTGTGTTGTGTTGTCCTGGGTCGTGGTGTCACAGTCACGTCATGTCACACTTGTCACAATGTGGTGTTGTCATGTGGGTGTGTTGTGTTGTCCTGGGTCACGGTGTCACAGTCATGTCATGTGACACTTGCCACACTGTGGTGTTGTCACATGGGTGTGTTGTGTTGTCCTGGGTCATGGTGTCACAGTCTTGTCATGTCACACTTGTCACACTGTGGTGTTGTCATGTGGGTGTGTTGTGTTGTCCTGGGTCGTGGTGTCACAGACGTCATCACCATGTTACATGGTGGTGTTGTCACGTGGTGTGTTGTGTTGTCCTGGGTCACGGTGTCACAGTCACGTCATGTCACACTTGTCACACTGTGGTGTTGTCACATGGGTGTGTTGTGTTGTCCTGGGTCGTGGTGTCACAGTCACGTCATGTCACACTTGTCACATGGTGGTGTTGTCACGTGGTGTGTTGTGTTGTCTCCCAGTCATGTCCTGGGTCATGGTGTCCCACACTTGTGTTATATCAATTGCCTGCATGAGTGAGTGCCTATTCACATATTCTTGACAAAGAGTCATGGTTTCATGCTCTGTGCTGTGTGAGAGGTGCTAGCGAGGCCGCCGGGTGTCATGGCTGGGCAGTGGCCATGGCGGCCGGGCAGGCCTGCTGTCGTCTAGAGCTCCTGTTGAAGTGCGGCCGGATGCGGTGCCTCCAGGTGGCTGCTGGCATGGAGCCTTTCTTGACGAGCAGAGGATCCTGCCGTGTGCTCGGAGACTTGGAAGAGGAAAGACGGTGGTGGTTTTCTCCCTCTGTGTCTTAGTCACTGTAGCAGCTGGAGGGAGGCAGAGGAGGACAGAGGACGGGGGAGGCAACAAATTAGTGTGATTGTCACAGCAGCCCAGTGCTGGGCCTCGCATCTAGGCTCCCCCACGGGCCTCCCAGCGCCGGGCCTCCCAGCGCCCGCCCTCATCCCGCTGTCCCTCCGCTGCCTGCACTGCACGGCCCATGGCAAACGCCGCCCACGCCCGGGCCTGTCCCCGCGTGGCTTCCTGTGGAAGGAGCACAGATGCTCTTTGCATTCACGGCTAGGTTGGAACCAGCCTCAGGAAAGCGGTACCCATCCCCAGCAACACTGAGCTTGGCTTCGCCCTGAGGAGCTCCAGCCAAGGCCCCGGGCTGTGTCCACCACGCAGGGCTGCAGCCGCTGGGTGGTTCCTGTGTGTGCCGTTTCTTCCCGGGGCTCCAGGAGAGCTGCCAGGGCCCCTTTATCTCCCGGCTCCGTCAGCTGCTACTGCGCACCCCTCCCCGGGTTGGTGTCAGGAGGGAGGGCGGGTGCTGCGGAGGCCGACTCCGTGCAGAAGCCAGAGATAGCATGCGCTCGGCTTCACAGACCTCAAAGCTGCCTCTACAAAAATATGTGCATAAATTTAGAGTAGCCTCCATAGATAAAATGCTCTATGAATTTACACAGGAGATGCTGCAGTTTCCTCTTTTCTAGGAGATTAAAATAAGGCACCTTGTGCCAGAAAACACTGGGCTGGGCGTTTGCCGTTCACGTGTGGAGCTCGGGGAATGAGCCGGTTCTCAGCGGGCCGCGTGTGGTGAGGGTTCAGGTTCACGTACACAAAACCATCAGACAGACTTCTCCATCTGTGTCAATTAGCACAGATCAGCGTGGTCTTCTCCTAATTTACGTGAGAATCTGCACTAATGATGATGAATCCACAGTGTATGGAGGTGAAGTCTCCTCTACATTGTGAATATTTTTTAATGGGTGTTGCTTGGGGAAGAATTCATTGAAAGGGTCCGTGCTGCTGTGAGTACGCTTGCTGTGTGTTCAGCTTGCTGGGTGATTTTAAACATATGTGACCTGTGATGAAGATGAACTGTGGGGAAAGCCCTGAATCTGTGGTCAGTTTTGACGCACATTTTGGTTCGCGTTGGACGAGAGGTGCGGAACCACAGTCTCTGATCCATGTCTGAGTGAGCCGCCTCGTGAGGCTTCCAGTCCCTCCTGGGGGCACTGAGTGGGGACAGCCATGGCCAGGGGGGCCAAGTTGAACCCAGTGTGCCTGTGGGCTCAGCACTGAGGGCTGGTCACAGATCCCACCCTTGCAGGTCTCAGTCTGCCTCTCCCTTCCCTGAAATCAGTGCCTCCCACAGGCACCATGGTGAAGCCGGCGTCTCCCCTGCCCTGGGGGAACCCCGGGCACATCCAGGACTCCGCTCTGTCCCCATCATGTGACCTCTGATGGGTCCATCAAGGCCTCATGGTCTCCTCCACGTGGGAGGCCAGAGTGGATCCCACAGTTCCTGACATGCGTGTTCACTCCGTGTTCCTGAGTGTCCTGCCAAGGTCTCAGTGGTCACATTTAGGAACGTCTTGATTAAATAAGATGCAATGGGCTTCTATGTCGTGGGCCTCCTCGGAGCCTCTAGTTTGGAAGTGGCTCTCATGAACTTACCGTGGGGCGCGATCATTGGCAGCACTGACTTTTTGTTTGGGGAAAATCACGATCTATGGCCTAAGACGGCTTCTCGCATCTGCATTCCAAAATAGGGTTTCAGAGCTTCGTGCTCTCATTTAAAGCAGTTTTTTGTCTGTATGACTCAGTGGTGTCTTTCCCGGGAACCTCCTGCCTTAGCTCTTCTCAGGATGAGAAGAAAAAAATCCCTTTTGGGTTTCGGGGGCCGAGTGAGTGTGCAGAGTTGTTGACTTTTGGATTTTAGCTTCCCTGGCCCACGCAGTTCACTGCACTCCCACAAAGACCGCTCCTGACTTTTCCTCCGTGGGCCTCACTCCCTGGCCCTCTCATCCTGCCTCTCCTGCCCGGGTGCTGTGTGTGTGCCCTCTCCTGCCCAGGTGCTGTGTCTGTGCTCTCTCCTGCCCGGGTGCTGTGTGTGTGTCCTCTCCTGCCCGGGTGCTGTGTGTGTGTCCTCTCCTTCTCCTGCCCAGGTGCTGTGTGCCCTCTCCTGCCCAGGCGCTGTGTGTGTGTCCTCTCATCCTGCCCGGGTGCTGTGTGTGTGTCCTCTCATCCTGCTTGGGCGCTGTGTGTGTGTCTTCTCCTGCCCGGCCACTGTGTGTGTGTCCTCTTATCCTGCCCGGCCGCTGTGTGCGTGTCCTCTCATCCTGCCCGGGTGCTGTGTGTGTGTCCTCTCTTGCCCGGGCGCTGAGTGTGTGTCCTCTCCTGCCCGGGTGCTGTGTGTGTGCCCTCTCATCCTGCCCGGGTGCTGTGTGTGTGCCCTCTCATCCTGCCCGGGTGCTGTGTGTGTGCCCTCTCATCCTGCCCGGGTGCTGTGTGTGTGCCCTCTCATCCTGCCCGGGTGCTGTGTGTGTGTCCTCTCCTGCCTGGGTGCTGTGTGTGTGTCCTCATCCTACCCGAGCACTGTATGTGTGTCCTCTTTTGCCTGGGTGCTGTGTGTGTGTCCTCATCCTGCCCGCATGCTGTGTGTGTGTCGTCTCCTGCCCAGGTGCTGTGTGTGTGTCCTCTCCTGCCTGGGAGCTGTGTGTGTGTCCTCTCCTGCCCGAGCACTGTATGTGTGTCCTCTGTTGCCTGGGTGCTGTGTGTGTGTCCTCATCCTGCCCGGGCGCTGTGTGTGTGTCGTCTCCTGCCCAGGTGCTGTGTGTGTATCCTCTCCTGCCTGGGAGCTGTGTGTGTGTCCTCTCCTGCCCGAGCACTGTATGTGTGTCCTCTGTTGCCTGGGTGCTGTGTGTGTGTCCTCATCCTGCCCGGGCGCTGTGTGTGTGTCATCTCCTGCCCAGGTGCTGTGTGTGTGTCCTCTCCTGCCTGGGAGCTGTGTGTGTGTCCTCTCCTGCCCGAGCACTGTATGTGTGTCCTCTGTTGCCTGGGTGCTGTGTGTGTGTCCTCATCCTGCCCGGGCGCTGTGTGTGTGTCGTCTCCTGCCCAGGTGCTGTGTGTGTGTCCTCTCCTGCCTGGGAGCTGTGTGTGTGTCCTCTCCTGCCCGAGCACTGTATGTGTGTTCTCTCCTGCCTGGGGTGCTGTGTGTGTGTCCTCTCATCCTGCCTGGGTGCTATGTGTGTGTCTTCTCCTGCCCGGGCGCTGTGTGTGTGTCCTCTCCTGCCTGGGTGCTGTGTGTGTACTCTCATGCCTGGGTGCTGTGTGTGTGCCCTCTCATCCTGCGTGGGTGCTGTGTGTGTCCTCTCCTGCCTGGGAGCTGTGTGCTGTGTGTGTGTCCTCTCCTGCCCGGGTGCTGTGTGTGTGTCCTCTCATCCTGCCTGGGTGCTATGTGTGTGTCTTCTCCTGCCCGGGCGCTGTGTGTGTGTCCTCTCCTGCCTGGGTGCTGTGTGTGTCCTCTCATGCCTGGGTGCTGTGTGTGTGCCCTCTCATCCTGCCTGGGTGCTGTGTGTGTCCTCTCATGCCTGGGTGCTGTGTGTGTGTCCTCTCCTGCCTGGGAGCTGTGTGTGTGTCCTCTCCTGCCCGAGCACTGTATGTGTGTCCTCTCATGCCTGGGTGCTGTGTGTGTGTCCTCATCCTGCTCAGGCACTGTGTGTGTGTCGTCTCCTGCCCAGGTGCTGTGTGTGTGTCCTCTCCTGCCTGGGAGCTGTGTGTGTGTCCTCTCCTGCCCGAGCACTGTATGTGTGTCCTCTCCTGCCTGGGTGCTGTGTGTGTGTCCTCTCCTGCCCGGGTGCTGTCTGTGTGTCCTCTCATCCTGCCTGGGTGCCATGTGTGTGTCCTCTCCTGCCCGGGTGCTGTGTGTGTGTCCTCTCATCCTGCGTGGGTGCTGTGTGTGTCCTCTCCTGCCTGGGTGCTGTGTGTGTGCCGTCTTATCCTGCCTGGGCGCTGTGCGTCTGTCCTCTCCTGCCCAGGTGCTGTGTGTGTCCTCTCCTGCCTGGGTGCTGTGTGTGTGCCCGTCTCATCCTGCCCGGGCGCTGTGTGTGTGTCCTTTCCTGCCCGGGTGCTGTGTGTGTGTCGTCTCCTGCCCGGGTGCTGTGTGCGTGTCCTCTGCTGCCTGGGCGCTGTGCGTGTGTCCTCTCCTGCCCGGCTGCTGTGTGTGTGCACAGGGACACAGTCATGTCCGCGCCTCCTGCAATCAGATGCCCGCGTGGGGAGTCTCGCCTTGGAAACTGAGGGGAAACTGACTGTGGGCCCTCTGTTCCCGAGTGAGATGCCTTCTCCCCACTTTCTGCAGAATTTGTGAAGGGGTGGTGCCTGCGTTTCCAGGTCAACTAAACCTGAGGGTCTGCTTCAGTGATGGCAGCGATGGGATGGCCCGAGTCTGAGCTGGCTGCCCCGCGTCCCCTGGGTAACAGGAGCCCCGCCTCCCTCCACAGGCCTTGTGAATGGTGGTGGCTGGGATAGAGGTGGCCCCGTGCGTGGACCATGGCCTGCCCTGTTCCTTTCACACAGAGCAGTGTGGCCCTGGGCCCAGGGCTCCTGCGTCCGATGGCTTCTACTTCAGGTCCTGCCCTGCGGCCCCGACGTCTTCTCTCCCGTCCCCTCCACCGGCGCCCGTGAAGGCAGGTGCGGTCAGATGTGTCCACCCCGAGGCATGTGGGTCTGTCTCCCCGAAGTCGGGAGAGCTCAGTAGAGTTGTCAGTCACAGTTTTAAAGGATGATTCATGCTCTTTCCTTTCCACCACCCCTCTCCCGCTCACCCACAGAGCCCGACCTGCCACACACACGGCTCCCGCGTGAGCTCCGTCCCCGCCCCGCCCAGCCACCAAGGTCACCTTCCAAAGGAACCATGAGAGCCTGTGAGGCTCTGCCTCAGAATCCCTTGCTGCCTCCTAACTTTTATTTTGAACAACCCTTCAACTCCCTTTTTAATGTTCCGCTCCCTCTGAACGCCCTCCGCTCACCTCTCTGCCTGCCCCTCCACCCCCCCGCCCCATCCTTCTGGGCAGATGCTGCTGCTGTCCCCTGCCTGTCCACCTTGTCCGTGCCTTTCCTGGGACGTCTGTGCTCCCTCTCCAGATTACTATTTAACATCCTGCTGGTCCTTCAAGGTTCAGGCCAGATGGCATTACGTGGCGTCTCCTCTGTGGGCCCCGGGCTGTCACGCTGGATGGCAGAGTGTGTGCCTCTGTAGCTGACGTGGAAGAGCCAGTGTCTTTCTGAGGGCCTGTGCAGGCCAGCGGTGGCGTGGAAGAGCCAGTGTCCTCCCAAGGGCCCATGCAGGCCAGCGCTGGCGTGGAGTAGCCGGTGTCCTCCCGAGGGCCCGTGCAGGCCAGCGCTGGCGTGGAAGAGCCAGTGTCCTCCCGAGAGCCTGTGCAGGCCAGCACTGGCATGGAAGAGCCGGTGTCCTCCTGTGGGCCTGTGCAGGCCCGCACTGGCGTGGAAGAGCCAGTGTCTTTCTGAGGGCCTGTGCAGGCCAGCGCTGGCGTGGAAGAGCCGGTGTCCTTCCGAGGACCCGTGCAGGCCAGCGCTGGCGTGGAACGGCCAGTGTCTTTCTGAGGGCCTGTGCAGGCCAGCGCTGGCATGGAAGAGCTGGTGTCCTCCCGAGGGCCCATGCAGGCCAGCGCTAACGTGGAAGAGCCGGTGTCCTCCCAAGGGCCCGTGCAGGCCAGCGCTGGCGTGGAAGAGCCAGTGTCCTCCCGAGAGCCTGTGCAGGCCAGCGGTGGCGTGGAAGAGCCAGTGTCCTCCCAAGGGCCCATGCAGGCCAGCGCTGGCGTGGAGTAGCCGGTGTCCTCCCGAGGGCCCGCGCAGGCCAGCGCTGGCGTGGAAGAGCCAGTGTCCTCCCGAGAGCCTGTGCAGGCCAGCACTGGCATGGAAGAGCCTGTGTCCTCCTGTGGGCCTGTGCAGGCCCACACTGGCGTGGAAGAGCCAGTGTCTTTCTGAGGGCCTGTGCAGGCCAGCGCTGGCGTGGAAGAGCCAGTGTCCTTCCGAGGACCCGTGCAGGCCAGCGCTGGCGTGGAACGGCCAGTGTCTTTCTGAGGGCCTGTGCAGGCCAGCGCTGGCATGGAAGAGCTGGTGTCCTCCCGAGGGCCCGTGCAGGCCAGCACTGGCATGGAAGAGCCGGTGTCCTCCTGTGGGCCTGTGCAGGCCAGCGCTGGCGTGGAAGAGCCAGTGTCTTTCTGAGGGCCTGTGCAGGCCAGCGCTGGCGGTGTCCTCCCGAGGGCCTGTGCAGGCCAGCGCTGGTGTGGAAGAGCTGGTGTCCTCCCGAGGGCCTGTGCAGGCCAGTGCTGTCCCTGCAGCCTTGATATCTGACGCACATGCTCATTCCCTCTCCCACCCTTGTGGGCTCAGGGTCCTTGACACTAGTTCAGGGCTGGGGGTTAGGTCACCTGCTCTCATGTTCTCAGGAAAGTGGATGGAAGCTGGCTTTGAACCCAGGCCTACCCGGCCCCCAAGTCTGAATTCTTTCCCATGAAGACCTTGCACTTGTGTGTCTGTGCACCTGCTTCAGCTTCCTTGTGTGAGGATCAACTGTAAATGCCGTGTAAATGCGGTGCTCCCAAAGTGTCTGTCCATTCTGCAGGCAGAGCCAAGTTCACAGTCACTCAGGGACCTACATACAGGGGACTCAATACCCATGGATTTTAGTGTTTTCCTGAAAGATAATACACATTTGCTCATAACTTTTGTGCCTGAAAGGAGGTGTAACAGAGCTGTAGCTAAAGTCAAGGTTTCAATATTGAAACTGGGATAAAATATACCATTGTTATTTCATCTAAGTAATTTGTGTTCAGCCATATACAATTAAGAAAGTATATTCGCTGTGTGCATATGACAGGTCATTACTACCAAACACCACATGTTCTCATTCATAACTGGGAGTTGAACAACGAGAACACATGGACATAGAGGGGAATGTCACACACTGGGGCCTGTCGGTGGTTGGGGGGGATGAGGGGAGGGAGAGCATTAGAACAAATACCTATTGCATGCGGGGCTCAAAACCTGGATGATGGATTGATGGGTGCAGCAAACCCCCATGGCACATGTATACCTATGTAACCTGCACGTTCTGCACATGTATCCCAGAACTTAGTAAAATTTTTTAAAAAATGTTTCTTAATTCTCAAAAGTAAAAATGTAATCTGTAAAACATTTGCCAAGGGTAGCTTTTGAAGTAAAAGTTGCTGGCATGCAAGGCCAGAGCTGGCTTTGTTTATGGAGGAGTCCACTGGCTCTGGCGTGGTCAAGCGGCGTCATCTCAAAGTTGTAGTTTTGTTGTTGCTGATGTTGCATCTTTTTAACTGCATGGTTGAGACCCTGTGGGTGTAACAGCTTCTCTCTGTCTCTGTTTTCAGAGTCGCAGTGCACGCTCTGCGGGGAGCCGGAAGGTGAGTACCTGACATGCTGCCTGGGGTGGGCGGGGGCCGCGCGGCTCACAGGTGTGTGGCTGGCAACAGTCTGCCGTGAAACGTGTTGGAGAGAACCTTGAACATTGAGGACGCAGTCTGTGTGCTGTTTGATAGGAACGTGAGTAAAATAATTGAAGCAAAGTGCAAGGTGAGCGTTAGGACTCAGCAGCTCGTCTCTGAAGAAGAATTGGCTTTACCATCAAATTGCAATATTTTCTTTATTTTTTTTTTGTTCTGGATTGATAAATTTCCATCAGTTTCTGTGAGATAACAGATGCTGATACAGGCTTGTTGGCTTTAAGTGCATTCGCCCAAGGTGCCAATGAGCCGGAGGCTGAGTCGGATCTGGGAAGCCGTTCCCGACTGTCGGTGGCTCAGCCTGAGAGTGTGTGGGGCCTTTGCTGGCTGTGAGTGATGTTGATCAGTGTTGCTTATTTAACTTTCTGCGCAAGTCTCCTGTGTTTAAAACACGCGGCAAAGTAGGGCCCCTGAGTCTGTCATTTGTTGACTGTTTGGAACTAGTGAAAGCCAGCATTGATGTAATATTTTTCAATGGTCTAATTTGAAAGAATAAGGAAAATGTGATAAACACCTGACCCCTATTAGTGGGGACTCTGAATTAACTGGAGCTTTGATTTCGAGGTCTGTTTTCAGCAGAAAGAGGCAAATTGGCTAGAAAAAGAGTCAGCCTCGGGGAACTCGGGACACAGCCAACCCCAGGAATGTGCCTTTGGGTCAGAGCCCAGCCCAGCTCTGCTCCCACGGGGAGAGATGGGGAGAGATGATCCCAACGCGTGACTCTAAGGGCCGAATGCTAAAGGCTTCTGTATACTCAGGGCCACAGAAGCTCAACCGCATCCACTGGAAAGGCTCTTATTCGCAATTTAAAACACAAAAATGAAAAAGTGAGTATAGGATTAACTCGGAACTTCTATGAAACACTTAATTCCCTCATTTGGTGGTTAAGGGAAGTATGACAAGGTTTTAAAACTTTTTCCTGTGTCATTTAGTAGTCATGGAACGCACAGATATATCCATGGTAAAGTCAGTCACTGTACATTTTTAAATCATAAGCTTCACTTTTATGCAAAACATCAGACTTTGGACACCTGGCATTTCCAGAATCAAAAGTAATGTGATGTTTTAGTGTCAGGTGGGTGGGGGCTGTTCCCAGGTGGGGGCTGTTCCCAGGTGGAGCCTGGGATGCTGGTCTGGGTGTGGCAGAGGCCGCCTGTGATGGGGAAGCCACAGGTCCTTTCCCCTGGAGACCCCAAGGCTGCTGCAGAGGATGATGAAATTCTGCAGCCTGTCTGTTGGGTGTTTGAAAGCTTTATTAGTTCTTATCATTATAACTTCCATTGCTATTCCCACCAGGGAAAGCATATCATGCTTTGAGTTCATTTTTCATTCTCTTTCCCCCAGCCCCTCACCGAGAGTTTTCAGTGTGTGAGAGAAATTGTGAAATATAAAACCTTGTAAATAGTGGTTTAAACACGTTGCATCTTGCTTTTCGTCTACTTGTTTCTAATAACAAATGTCTGCCTCTGCCAAGGACAGTGGCCCATGTGGGGTGTGTTTTGTTGTCACATGCCACTTACTGCTGTCATAAAAGGAGAGTTTTTTCCCAGTAAATCAGAATCCATGACGTTTGGAGGCGAGGGTTTGGACTGAATGAAGGCTGGTAAATCACCCCGGAGTCCTGGCTCAGGGATGGATATTGCATGATTTCTGGGGACATTCTAGGTCATGGGATTGACTCTAGAAGGGACCTTGGCTCGCACAGGCTGACCTGAGGCGACCGTAGTCGTCCAGAGCATGGGGAGGTGAGCTGGCCCCATCAGGGCTCTCCAGCCTTAGGTCTGTGACCTCTCAGGCCCAGCACCACTGACGTCAGACCAGAGTGCGTGGTCCTGGACAATCCCAGGGTCACTTCCCCTGGGCACCTGCCTTTGATTGGCCTCCATATCACACATACTGTTGGCTCCCAGCAAATGTGTGACAGTGGCGTGAGGAGGGGAGGAAACGTGTTCGTTCCTGCTCTAGAAGGCAGGTCAGCTTCCAGATCTTTAAAACCAGACAGACTGGGAGGGCAGGTCAGCTTCCAGATATTTAAAGCGAGACAGACTGGGAGGGCAGGTCAGCTTCCAGATCTTTAAAACCAGACAGACTGGGAGGGCAGGTCAGCTTCCAGATCTTTAAAACCAGACAGACTGAGAGGGCAGGTCAGCTTCCAGATCTTTAAAACCAGACAGACTGGGAGGGCAGGTCAGCTTCCAGATCTTTAAAACCAGACAGACTGGGAGGGCAGGTCAGCTTCCAGATATTTAAAGCGAGACAGACTGGGAGGGCAGGTCAGCTTCCAGATCTTTAAAACCAGACAGACTGGGAGGGCTGGTCAGCTTCCAGATATTTAAAGCGAGACAGACTGGGAGGGCAGGTCAGCTTCCAGATCTTTAAAATGAGACAGACTCGGAGGGCAGGTCAGCTTCCAGATCTTTAAAGCCAGACAGACTGGGAGGGCAGGTCAGCTTCCAGATCTTTAAAACGAGACAGACTATACTCCAAATAAGAAGACTCTCCTTGTCCGGTGCGGAGCCCCGCAGAATTCTGGGGGCTCTCCAGCCGAGGGTGGGGGTGGGAGGGGGGCTGGGCAGTGGGGGGTGGGGTTCCCTGCTCTGGCCTGCCCCTCCTCACTGGGCTGCGGTTCTCTGAAGCCACCCCGTGTTTCAGATGTACTAGTGTAGTTGCTCCAGATCAGGGAGGAGGAAGGCTTTGTGGCGAGGTCTCAGCTGTGCTTTAGTTTTCGCAAAGCACTGTCATATGAATATTCATATATTTTTGAAATCATTTAAGTAATTAGTCTAAGTGAGAGCTGGCTGGGTGCAGAGAGTGGAATCTGAAATCAGCCTTTTTGTTTGGTAATTTCTTCAGCAGCTTCTGCGAGTTAACTCATAAATGTCGTGGCACAGAAATGACCAGCCAGAGGCTGGTGGCAGCGTGTGCGGCTCGGATGTGGGTGTGCAGCGCTCATTACATCCAGAAGGTTAAGGCACCACCTCATTTAGCATCTCGCTTTCTTGTCAGAAAGCTGTTAACAGCCTTCCGTGGCTAAGCCAGTGAAGTGGGAAACACCTATTTGCATTTTAATGGTTAGTTCTGTCTGTGAGAGCTACTTCTTTGGATACAGATTGAATAATTAGCCCTGTCTCAGATGATAATATCTGTCAAACAAACGCAACCAGGGACAAAGTTTACAGGATGCTGGAGACCTCAGAATTCTACAGTTGGGGAATCTCTATAATGGTGTGGCCTGTTTTTCAGAGAACTTAAAATTTTAATTGTATATAAAATGTAGATCATGATCTCAATATGCAAATTACTTACATGTTCTGTATTACGAGGTTTTGAAACTTGTGAGACTATGTTTTCATGAGATAAAAATGTTTAAAAGATTGATTGTTATTTACTGGTACCTTTGTTCCTACCAAGAAGATACAGACAGCCCAACTAAATCCTTGAAATGCAGCGTGGCGTGAAAATGGAGCGGCATTTTAGTTAACGAGGGTCTCGATGCCATTTACAGGAATGCAGTTTCTACAGGGTTCTGCTTTGCAGAGACCTCTCCTGATAATAATGATACATTTACTCATAACAATCTCAGTTGTCATAATAATTTGCCAATTTAATACTAAGACGGTCTCAATTTGTATCATTTTCTTAGTGATTCCTGTTACCTTTTAGATAAAGGCAGTAACCAGTTACTATATAGCAATAAGAGGGCAGGCTGGTTTATCTTGACATAGCAAAAATCCGTGTGCGATATAATCTGTCAATTTAATATAGGAAAATAATTTAAGAGTACCTGATTCTTTTTAAGCTTTATTGACAGATGCATGATACTACTCGCTTTTCAACTAGAACACAGGAAAGTTTATGGACATTGGGTGGGGCCACAGATGTCAGTTCATGGATTTGTCTGTTGGTTTACATTTTTATGGCTTGGTTTGTCACCACAGCAGATAGATTTTCCGATGTGGGAAGACAGATAATGATGCCTGGTAGGGCTGGGAGAATGTATTTGAAATCCACAGCGACGTAATAACAGTGTCTTCGATCTGTGTTATTTGCCCCCATTAAATCTAAGAAATAAAATCAGCTATTAATATTATTATATAAATGTAGCATTAGAAAATGCTACAAAAATGTTGGGATACGTTGACATGAACGATTCTTTAGCAATCGAGGCCTTAAGATTGGAACTTTAAGAAGCAATAGATGATTGTGATGGCAGAAATACATATTGGATTATTTGGGTAATGTTTTAGAAATTCCAGGCTAAAAGCAAAATTCAAGTCTTAAAAAAACTAAGTAGTTTAAGGTAAGAGATTTTCTTTCTAAATCTGTTTTCATTTTTGTTGTTTTTACTTCGGTTATTGGAAACACAATCTGCATGCTGCCCTTGGAATTTTGGGAAGACCTACAGAATCTTATATTTTAGAATTTTGGGAAGACGTACAGAATCCTATATTTTATCACAACTAGGAGGAACCCAGGCCACCTCTTCTCCCTTCATAACTCATAATCAAGATATTGGGAAAGTTTTCGTGCAGTTAGTAGCATTAAGTTCTTGCTTTTTAAATACGAGATATTCAAGATTTTCCCCACAAGTGATTCGAAACAATGCAGTCTCCTTAGTGGGTTTTTGTTTTTAACCTTAATTGAATATGTGTTGTCTTAACATTTTAAGACCTCTTAACAATTCTGGGGAAAAAATGATAGGGTTGCTTCTTGAAATTGCATATTGAAGAGCTTAGAAATAACCCCAGCCTTGTTCTCTGCTCTCTGTGGAGAGGGAGGGCACCACTGTTTCAAAGACAGCTGCCACCCTGTCTCTCTGAGACCATAGCTCTTTAATTGAATACTTCGTATAAAAATGATCTTTTCTGATTGCTATTTGTGGTTTTTAGTGATTATTGTTGCTTAAGAACTAAAAAGTTCCACTAATATTTGAAGGAAAACAGACTCAGCTGTAGCCAGTCTGTCTTCTAGGACCTGAACATGGTTAGGGTTTTGGTGGAAATCAGAAAACAGTCTCTAGGGTAAGAGAGAGAATGCTGCTCCTCTCTTAGCCTAGATGGAAGACTGAATTGACCCCTGTCCCATGCCCACTAAGAATACATAAAACACTGTACAATGTGTAACACAATTTATTTCAGTGCATAGTTGAGCTTGGATGAAAACAAAAGAAAGGGGATCCCCTGAGCCCCAAGAACTAAGAAGGAATTCCAACCAGGGGATCAGCACGAGTTCCAGCTGCAGTCGCTCCTGAGATGCAATCCCAGAAAGGGGCCTGGGATGGGGCTGTGGTTGCGGTCTGTGCCCTGTCATGTAGGGGTGGTGGAAACACTGGAATTGAGCCCCTTGAATCAAACGCAGACACTCACCCAGCTTCCCCGTTTGTGAGAAAAGAACTGGAAAAACATGCCTGAGAAAGTGTGGAGGAAGCTCATCGCACATCCAGGGCCAGGGATAGGATATAAGGTTACCAATGAGAAATGCACACTCCAGATACGGATCTGAGATCTGAATTTATACTACCTGTGTGTTGCAGAAGGACCACATGATGACATTCATATGAAAGTTGTTCCAAAATCAATTATGATTCTGTCAGAACCTAAGGGCTCTGGCAGAATCATAATCACAAATTATGTACACAGAATTCTTGACAGCATAGGGGTCAAAGGACTTCTCCCCTGTAAAATAGTACCCACTTTAGATAAACATACAGAAAAGAGTATAACCCATATAAAGAAACTTTAAGGAAGTGATATGGTTTTGCTGTGTCCCCACCCAAATCTCATCTTGAATTGTCACTCCCATAATCACCACGTGCCGTGGGAGGGACCCAGTGGGAGGTAATTGAATCATGAGGGTGAGTCTTTCCCGTGCTGTTCTCGTGATAGTGAATAAGCCTCATGAGATCTGATGGTTTCATAAAGGACAGTTCCCCTGCACATGGTCTCTTGCCTGCTGCCATGTAAGACATGTTGTTGCTCCTCCTTTGCCTTCCACCATGATTGTGAGGGCTCCCCAGCCATGTGGAAATCTGAGTCCATTAAACCTCTTTTTAAAAATAAATTACCCAGTCTCGAGTATTTCTTCATAGCACTATGAAAATGGAATAGTACAGGGAATAAGAAGATACAATAGGAGAATGAACAACCAAAGCCCTAGAAGTAATAGACTTGCCTAGATATTGGATACATTTATAATTATTAAATAGATTTTCAAAAGAAACAGGAGCCATAATGTAAGAAGTATCTATTATGAGGAAAGAAAGACTTAAAAACAAACAGAATATCTGGAAACAAGATGGGTCATTTAAATTGACCACTATGTGGATATATTATTATAAAGTAGATTAGACAGAGCTGAAAAGAGAGTTGCCAAACTGGGAACTAGATACTAGGATATCACCTAGAACTTTGCATAAAAATATAAAGGGAAATAGAAGAATTAAGTTGCATGGAAGATGGCTTGAGAAAGACAAACACATGTCTGGAATTAAATGAGAAATTAAAAAAGAATGGGGAGAAAGGAGAAGCAGCATTAGTCAAAGAAGTAAAGGCCAAGATTTTCCTAGAAGTGAAGAAATATACTGGGCCTCTTTGATCTAAAGACTCCTAAGACTGAAGCCAGACAAGTACAGACATTCCCATGCCTTCTAAAGTGAAACCACGGAATAGGAGACAAAGAATCAATAAAGCCAGAGAGAATACAGACAAGTGTACTTGATTTTCAGGAGAGTTTTTGTAGTCAATACTGATGCCAGATGATGTTGGAATAATGTCTAAGAATTTCTGAGACAATAAAGAGAGTGAATAGAATGCAAAATATTTAATATAAAGGTGAATAGAAGAGGAGACAGGTAGGGGAGGGGAGAGAAAAAGGCTCAGACAACACAAAGCACATGGTAGGATGACTCAGGTATTTTTATAGATAAAATCATTGTTTAATGTTAAAGGGAATCTGCTCCAAGAAGCTATAAGAACCATCTACTTTATAATAGATTCAAGATATGCAAAGAAAAAAATAATTACAAGGAGAAACCAACAAATGAAAAATTATGACAGGGGACACCCTTGTCTAAGGACATAGAACCTCACTGAAGGGAGTGGGTGCAACCCAGGAAAAGCAGAGACGCTCTGAAAGGGGGGTTTCCCTGGCCCCCAGCATTCCCAACAGGGACGCTGTCTACTATCTGCAAAAGGGGGTTCTTGCCAAGTTCACAAAGTTTAATTTTTTTTGCTTGACTTCGGTCCTTTTTTGGCTTATGTGGCATTTTAGCAAGCACTTATCGAAGCAGCCATGCTTTTATTGGAAATATTTGCAGGACCCTTCTGGTTTCCAGATGAGCACAGATTCACCTGGGTGATATTCTGTCTACTGGGCAAGGTGTGGAGCAGGAAGCAGCATCTCTGCTGTCCCTTCCCGGGGTCCTCAGAAGCTCCAAGAATCCCTCTCCCCATCACCCTGCTCTTTATGGCCAGCCATAAATAACTATTACCAAAGCATAAGTCAGATCGTATTATTTGCTTCCTTAAATCCTGTCAATTCCTCCTCTGTTGGATAAATTCCACATGCATAATCTTGCTCCTACTGGTCTGTCCAATGCTGTTTAACCACATATGAAATATGCACCCTCTGTTCTCAGTCACCACGCACTGACGTACGCCTCCGTGGGTGCACCCGGGACGTTGAAGGCTTTACAATAAAAGCATGATACAGTGAGGGGGGAGGGGGGTGTTGAGTGCAGACCGAGTGTGTGTATATGTGTTTGTGTGTGTGTTTCATGAGCAAAGAGAAAGCTATCGAGGAATACTTTGGAATACATCCCCTCTCCCCACTGTGTGTGCAGCTTCTGCGAGAATAATGAATGGCTTGCTCATTAATGTGTTATCCCAGCAGAAGATGCACACTCAGTGGGGAGAGGGGATGTGTAATAGTTTGTATTAAAAATAAAAAGGGGGTGGTGGCTCACGCCTGTAATCCCAGCACATTGGGAGGTCTAGGTGGGCAGATCACAAGGTCAGGAGGTCGAAACCATCCTGGCTAACATGGTGAAATCCTGTCTCTACTAAAAATACAAAAACAAAATTAGCCAGGCGTGGTGGTGGGTGCCTGTAGTCCCAGCTACTCCTGAGACTGAGGCAGGAGAATGGCGTGAACCAGGGAGGCGGAGCTTGCAGTGAGCCAAGATTGCACCACTGCACTCCAGCCTGGGCAACAGAGCGAGACTTCATCTCAAAATAAATAAATAAATAAAATTAAATTAAATTAAAATAAAAAGGTCTGGGTGCAGTGGCTCACGCCTGTAATTCCAGCATTTTGGGAGGCCGAGGCGGTGGATCACTTGAGGTCAGGAGCTTGAGACCAGCCTGACCAACATGGTGAAACCCCATCTCTACTAAAAATACAAAAATTAGCCAGGTGTGGCGGCGGGCGCCTGTAATCCCAGCTACTTGGGAGGCTGAGAATCCCTTGAACCCAGGAGGTGGAGGTTGCAGTGAGCCGAGATTGTGCCACTGCACTCCAGCCTGGGAGACAGAGCAAAATTCCCACTCAAAATAAAATAAAATAAAATAAAATAAAATAAAATAAAATAAAATAAAATAAAATAAAATAAAATAAAATAAATAAATAAGTAGGTCTAGAAAAAGGCCTCCAGGGTCAGCTCAGACACCATTTCCCTGATGAGACCCCCACATCCTCCCTGTCGCTGGCCCCCTCTGTAGCAACTCTGTTGGACTTCCTTTGCCATCCCTTCCCTTTTTCTCCTCTGCAGATGTCTGTTGGAGCAGAATGTGTGTCCCACGCTGAGCTCAGTGCTGGTTCCATGGGAACTCTGAGCATGGGAACTGATTTCTCCTCCATCACACCCACCCTAGTCCTCTGCATTTCATAGCCGTGTAGTTTTGAATCAAAGGCATAAAGCTGGCTTAATGGATGTCTGTTCTTATTACAATATAAGTGCTGCATTTAGAATCAGAGGTGAAGCCATAGCTATTAAACATGATAAGATAGAGTGAAACGGGGATGAATTGAACATACCGTCTGGTGTCTGAGACTGCGACAATTATCCATTTATGCAGAATGATATAAAATTCACAAATAAACCGTAGTTTGCAAATTTCTTTCTTTTTAAGAAGTAATATCCAATATCAGAGGTTCAGATATTCTGGCATTGAAACAATTTTACCTCAATGATAGGCTCAGGAATACATAAATATTTTATATTTTTGGTCACTGGGTAATTTAAACATCAGGCCATGGGTTTAGTGTGATTGGAGAAAATACTCCCTATTTTCTTGTTGCTAAACATGCCTAATTGTTGAATTTTGAAGCATATTTGGGAGATGGAAATATATGCAATTGCATGTTGAGGAAAAGAAATATTAGAATTATTCTCAGTAATTCATAATAAGCTCATTTGCAATATTGAAATAATCGGCCAAAGAGAGAAATTTAATGTGGGATAGAGTCTGACAGCTGTCTTCCACGTTAGAGTGTCGCCATCTCCAAAGCAGGAACTTTGTTTTAAAATTAGAACATCATTCGTGCCATTTCACAAGAAGCATAAAATGCCCCCAATTTAACATCTTTCCGCTGATCTGCTGAGAGTCAAGTATCCTTAAGAGAATTCTTATCATCTTCCTGAGCTCCAGGAATACAAAGATGTTGAGTGGTTATTAGATTTCCTGAGAGTTACATGTCTCTGCAGAAGCCACATTATCTCAACTTACTACTTGTTTCTTTAAAAATTTAAAAACATTTCCCAATCATGCACCTCATGTTGCACACTGGGAAATGTCAGCATTGTTCTGGGGTCTCACTCTGACTTGGCAGGTGCTAAGACATTTTCAAAGACAAAGAAGCTTTTATTTGACTTAGACCTTCAGGCTAAGTCGGCTTTGTGGTAGAATGACATGGCCAGAGCCAACGGCAGCGGGACCCTCAGCTCTATCTGCAGCTGATTCTGCAGGTAGCTCAGCCATCGTCCTTGGTCTGAGATGAATCTTGGAGGGAGACCAGAGACAAGGAACAGAATTCCCTGATGAACCAGTAGGGCATGCAGATGTGAATTCATCAAGTCTAAATATTCTGGGCTCCTAAGCAACTGCACATTGGCTCACCCCTTCATCGGTGGGCCCGTCTGCCACCTCTTCTCCAGGCCATGTTCGTTGCTGCTTCCTTCCCTGCCCTTCTCCTGGATTTTCTTGATTTTCCTGCCTGCATTTCACAGCAGTAAATGAGTCCCAGGACACCATGCTGGGTGCTGGGAGGAGGAGCCAGAGGGTGTTCCAGCCTGGAGCTCCCAGCCTGCAGAGGCTCCTGGTACAGGGAGGACGGGACCTGCTAGAAAGACCACCCTGTGTGGCAAGGCGTGGCTCTGTGGCTTCACACAGCAGTTGCGGTGAGCCTAGGTCAGAGCCATCCACCTTCCTGTAACACTTGCTCCAGGGCTTGTGTTTACACATTTGAGCTGAGTTTTAGATCTTCTTTGTCTGTTTATGTGACTGGGAGAAGTAAGACCCCCTCAACCCTGAAACCCCGTATTATTGTGGCTGTGAATCCCTAATTGTGCTCTCCTCTCTGATTGGTACATCTAACAATAATGTTACCCATTACGAAGGAGTGAAATGTCTGCAGCACCCACCTTTGTAAAATGACCTTGGAAGGAAAACACCCCAGAATAGAATGACTGTGCACCCCCCTCCCCCAGCCAATCTTGTGATCAGATGACCCAGAACTCAAGCTGTGAACCTAGAAATAAGCAAAAAAGGCTGGCGAGGATTTTTAGACACTGACATTGTATTTTTAAAGCTAGAAAATCACCGTGGTGTAATGGGTGCGCCAGAAGCCCTGGAACCAAAAAGGCAAACTCGCTGAGTGACTCATTTTCTAAAATAAATTGAACTAAATCTTCATCTCCTCTTCATGGACCGTGGAGAGGCACATGCAGAGTCCTGCGTGTGGAAGAAATTGTGCGTCTTGAAACCGGTATTTTCCTGGGCGGGGAGCATTTTCATCACAGGCCTTGCCCTTCTCAACATAAGTAGCGGGTGGTCTTTTCCCATTTCTCTTGGGGTCCTGGTCTCTCCTGATGAAGTGGACCCTCTTCCTTCTCCTTGTGGACACCTGTATTCCACTCAGAGCCCATGTCTTGGTTGACTGACCATGATGCAAAGCTTTCTCCTGCTGGCCATGGGTTGCTTTGATTTTTAAAAACCAGGTGGGTCTTGTCTCACCAAGGTGGGAAGCCATGTGCAGGATGCTGTGTACAGTCAACAGCATGGGATTGAGAATATGAGAGCTGTGAACCATATACACAGAAGGGACTTGGATCAACAGAGGAGCAACGTCTGCAGATGTCCTGGAGCCACAGCTCTGAAAAATGTCCAGAAATAGAAGGAAAAGTAGAACCTGTGACGTGGGCAATGGGGAGAATGAATGTGACTTTTGATCATCACAGCCTCATTGACTTATAGGATGCAGAAGCATTTGTTTTGCTTTAAAAATCATTTTCAGTATATGTGTCCTCTGTTTCCACTCTTGCCTTACGTCCAAGATTGACTTTCCTCAGGAGAAATGCAGGCTCTAAGCCCAGCGGACAGAGTCGGGTCAGGAAGCAGGCACCACTGTCTTAACCTCTTTGCCATTAATTCGAAGTGGGGGCTTCTTAAGAACGTAACTTCTCTGACCCTGACGTTCTCCCAGTAAAATTTCCTTTGCCTTAAAATTGTGTGTCTCTGTGTGTGTCTCTCTATTTATGTCTCTCTGTGTGTCTCTGTGTGTGTGTGTGTCTACCTCTCTCTGTGTGTCTCTCTGTGTGTGTCTACCTCTCTCTGTGTGTCTCTCTGTGTGTGTGTGTGTGTGTCTACCTCTCTGTGTGTGTGTCTACAGAGTGAAACCTCTGCTGTCAGGGTCTGATTTTTATTTTCTAGATGTTCTACATAAATTTGGTTTCCACGACTGTATACGCCGTTGACCTGCTACTTAGTAAAACTGTTTCTTATTGTTAGACGTGTTGCACAAAGGCAGATGGGAAGTAATTTTTTAAACTTCAGAATTGTAATGACGGATGACCCATTTCCTAATATTGCAATTCTCAAATTCTTTCCCCACGTCTTCATGAAATAAGTCATAGTTAATTTTGGCAAACTAACCATTACCAAATTAAACGATTAAATAATTAATTAAATCATAAACCCACAAAAAAGAAAACATGTGAAAAGGAGAAAATAACATGAATTGGGAGTCAAGATTAGCGCCAAACAGGCCTTGGTAAAAATCCAGCTTTCTCCACCCAGCACTGAGAGACCTCCAGCCAGCGGTGTGACTTCACGGCATCTGGACTCCTCAGCCGGGGGTGGGTGCGCCCATTTCAATGCGATTCTGAAAATTATGCTCTTTAAGCACAATGCATGGCACACAGTGGGGACGTAGTGACTTCTGTTTTACTTTTATTCTGGAGACTTGACTTTATGAACCTCCTTGTGCATTAGTTGATTATTCACTTCATGTGTCTTGCCCCAAGCCCATTTATCAGGCATTATCTGAGTGCCGAGGAAACACAGGCACGAACGAGATAGTTGTACATCCGAGAAACATCTGAAAATTCAATCAGTAGTTGCAATAAAGAGTTGTAAATACAGCAATAGTTGTACTCTAATGATGATGAATATTGATCTACTGTTTTATAAAAATGGTTCCCACAAGTGGTGAACTCATAGAAACAGGGTAGAGTGGTGTCTGCCAGGGCTCAGGGGGAGGGGAAATGGGACAATGTTGGTTGAAGGCTACAAATTTGTTGTTTAAGATGAATAAATTCTGGAGATCCAATTAGAATGATTTCTTTTTAATTTTTATTTATTTATGAATTTATTTTTTAAGAGACAGAGTCTTGTTCTATCACCCAGGCTGGAGTGCAGTGGTGCAACCTCAGCTCACTGCAACCTCCACCGGGTTCAAGTCATTCTCCTGCCTCAGCTTCCCAACTAGCTGGGACTACAGGTGTGTGCCAACACACCCAGCTAGTTTTTGTATTTTTTTTAGTAGAGATGGGATTTCACTACACGTTGGCCAGGTTGGTCTCAAACTCCTGACCTCAGGTGATCCGCCTGCCTCAGGCTCCCAAAATGCTGGAATTACAGGCATGAGCAACCATGCCTAGCCTAGAATGATTTCATTATTCTCCGTTTTCTCAAATAAAAAATAAGAAAGTTGATGTAATCACATTTTAAAAGCAATTAGGATACCCTCATTTTAGGTAAAATGTAGGACAAATTGAATTTGAGTTGGTATTTCTGCAGTTAGAGATGGAAATATCAACTCAGTTTATGTGAGTGAATGTAGACAATGCATAGCAGGTCCAGAGTGTGCAAGCATATTGTAGTAGGGGCCAAGGAATTTCCAAAAAGTGAGATTGAGCTGGAAAAGAAAGTTTTTATATATATAGATGTTTTATATATTTAGAAGTCTTATATATAGAAGTTATGTACATATCTATATTAAACATTTTATATATAGAAAACATATATATTACATATAAACATTTTATATAGAATATATATTCACATCTATGTTCCATATAAATATATCTATATATCATACAAATTCTGTAACATTTTAAACTTTGTTTTATGATCATGCCAAAGCAATGCAAATGATTTCAGCTGTGGAAGGGAATAATCAAGTGTGAAGCGTTGGACACGGGAGATTCGTTTGACAAATGGTGCGCAGGACCCTATGGGAAGGCCAGGCCTGAGGAGTGTGGTGTCGAGGTTTCAGGGTCTGTAGGACTCGGACCATGGGTGACTCTTCCCATCATGCAACAGACGGCTCTCTAGAGCTGTCAAAGAAGGTCCATGAGCTGCCGGCCTGCAAGTCCCTGTCACTGTTGTAAACATCTGTAGAGGCTTTGAGGGCAGAAGGGTGTGTAGTTTTCATCAGATTTTCATGGAGATTCATGACCACGTAAAAGGTGAAAAGAGGAGCTTCTGTGCCGTGGCTTATGGAACCTGGGAAGGAATGTTCGGAGTGTGCTGACATTCCAAAGCCATCTGGGTCCACCTCTGCCTTGAATATCTCCAGCAAAGTGCATTTGAGCACTGGGGTTGATCCTGGTCCGGCTCCTGAATTTTTACCTCAGGCCCATTCTTATGATAAAAATGAGTAAATAGTAGCTGTGGATAGCTAGGCAGAGCTGTCTCTGGAAGGTGTTTGTCTGAGTGGACCTGGCTGGGTTAGTCTACAGGGGGGCCCTCCCTCCAGCCACAAACACACATGCACCCTAATATCCAGTACTTGGGTGTGGAAAGAGGTGGGAGCAGTAGGAAGTCTGGGAGCCACGTGGGCTGCTCTGAGAGAACCCTGCTGGGGACTTGAGTCCCTGCCGCCAGCTGAGCATTTGCTTGGGAGCATCAGGCACAGCTCACATCCTTAAATCACCCCAGGTCACACAGCTGGCTTATGGAGTGGAGACCCAGGGGGTCAATGTGCCTTTATGCCCCACCTTAACTTGACGAGTTTTATGCTCAAGATGGATGACCAGGAGTCTCGAGCTGCAGCAGTTCATGTGCTCAAGTGTGGATGCCCGGCAGGAACGTCCTGCTCTGCTGCTTCAGACGTGCCGTGACGGCTTTATCATGTGCAGAGGCAGCTCCATCCTTCCCAGAAGCCCCTGGCTCTGCACAAGCCCTTGGAGTTTACTGCAGGCAAATTTGGCCTGAATTTGAATTTAATCCAAATTCTCCAGCCCATGTGGTACCTCTGCTCAAAGCTGCTTCTAATGAATCAGGATATCTGCTGCATGTTAAATTAAGATAAACTTGTTGTAGAATTCCCAGGGAGCTAAGTGGGATTCTGTTCAAAGAGCAAAAGGCTAGAATGACATTGGTGTAGAATTCCAAATGGGAGACTTTAAATGAAATTTATGGACTTTAATATCTTCATATATAGCCAGGAATCTGCTCTGACTCTGGACAATAAGGTGTGTGCTCACTAATGCTCTTTCTGATTTTGAAATCAGTTCCAAACCTGAGTCATTCAGTAACCATTTTTCATATATGAAAGTCTTGTCAATTTAAATAAAAGCTTTGAGATAAAATCATTAGAATTCTAACAGCATGACGGCTCTGTTCAGCATATCGGAATTTGCAAGAGTCAGATTTTTTTACATTTATAGAAAATTTTAAAATTATATCTTAAATTTTTAACTTAATATTTTAATTTTAAAATAAATTATGTATTTATATTTCAAATAAATGTTAAACTTATTTAACAAATAAAATTATTTAAAATTATGAACTCTTCCCCACCCACCATAAGTGTACTGGAATGACACACGCATGACACAACCACACTTGTGCCCCCACACAGACTCTCATGTGAACGTGAAAATAAGCCATCACGTATAAGAAAATAAACCATAAAATAAGCCAACATGTATAAGAACATAAACCATAAAATGAGTGACTTTGGATTTATTTTAGAACATAAACCATAAAATGAGTGACTTTGGATTTGTTTTAGAACATAAACCATAAAATGAGTGACTTTGGATTTGTTTTAGAACATAAACCATAAAATGAGTGACTTTGGATTTGTTTTCTGAGATAGTTGTTTTCATTTATCTTTTTTTTTTTTTTTTGCCGTAATTGTGGTCAAGCTGAACTAAAGCTAGGAATTACATACCAAACATTCAGGCTGGATGTTTGGTATATAATTCCAAACAAAAGGAGGCAAGAAACCCTCTTTCTCTTAACTTACCAACTTAAAATGCTCTCTAGCTTTAATTCCTTCGGTAGCAATTACTTTATGAATATTCCTTGTAGACCTCTTCTAATCCAGTGCTAGGAATTGCGGCAGCCATGAGTGAGTGTTCACTGCCTGCTGCTGTGTCCGCAGTCCCAGCTGTCTGATTCACTTCCCTGTTTATTGCTTGCTCTACTGCAGACAGACAGACAGACAGAGCCCACATTGGTGAAGGCTCCAGCCCAGGCAGAGAGGATCCCTGAGGACCTGCAATTTAATTTCGAGCACTGGCTCAATGTCATGGTCCCAGTGCCTCCCTGAGTTACACAGAGCAACTCTGGAGTTATTATGTATAAAACCTGATCCCAATGTTAAGCGGAGGGAAAAATCATTCCTTTGCGATCACATGATCCAGATCCCTCAGTCTACAATTAAGTAACTGGGGGCTCAGTGAGGCATCGTAGCTTACTAGATGCCCACAGCGCAGATAGAACCAGGTACACGCTCTAGCTCGGGCAGGGAATTTGGAATGGAAAAAAAAAAAAACACAATAGATTTGCACCCCAGATACTGAAGGAGTGCTCACATGCATCACATTTACTATAAGGCCTTGGACACTGGTCCTGGGGCCATCCGGAGATGACTTCATTCTCCAGTCAGACATCAGCGTCAATCCCAGATGCAGGTGGAACTCAGAACAGCATCATTTTCATGCAAACTGAATTTCTTTTCATTCCCAGATCTTCACAAAGACAAAAAGATAATGCAAAACCTCTATTTGTAAGAAGTTTATAGGAAAAGGGTCCAAGTGGTTCTCACTCTAGGGCTTCTGGAACTTTGTCCCTGTATGAGTCATGGTTCTCTAGAGGGACAGAGCTAATAGGACATATATATATAAAATATATATAATATATATAAATAAATATATAAAAATATATATAATATATAAAAATATATAATATATAAATAAATATATAAGATATCTAATATATAAAAATAAATATATAATATATAAATATATATAATATGTAAGTAAATATATATAATATATAAATATATATAATATATAAATAAATATATATAATATATAAATGTAATATATGAATATAGAATATATAAATAAATATATAACATATAAAAATATAATATAAAAATAAATATATTATATATAAATAAATATGTATATAATATATAAATATATATAAAATATATATAAATATATATAAACTCACTGTCATCCTGCCACGGAGAGACTCAGGTATTGCTCAAGGAGTTGCTGTCTCTCAACTGCAATCAATACTCCCCCCCCCGACCCTAGCTCTCAATGTTATATTTCTTTCATAACAACCTAAAAAATCATGATAGCTGCTTTTTTACCCAAACACAATGAAAAGTGATACTTCAACATTAGTGTCTTGGACTGACACATGAATTCACTTGGAATGTAGATTTGCATCGGGCACTATCAGATGGAACCATTTTGGATCCTGGCCGCACGTTGGGAAACCCACCCGGCTTTGCTGAGTGGGTGCCAGGGAGGGAAGGGTGAGGGGGGGACGGGAGGGCTGCTGAGGCGGCATCTTCACTTTGCTTGCATGTGTATCTTCACATGTTCGGCCTTTACTTTACCCTGAAGGTGTTTCTCTTGCTATAGTTTTCACGTTAAGTGCGGTTTGAGTACACAATGACCAGGAAGCCCAAAGGTGGTGCGTCTTGTGTCGGTGCTTTGACTTTCCAGCACACGTCCCCAGACTCCTCTAGAAAGTCTGCTTGGATGAGTAGAACAAGACACTCTTGTTCACATTTTATTGGCCAAATGTCTTGGTTTTCTTTAAATGTAGTGCTTATTTAAAACGTAAAGTTGTTTTCATTGTTTAATTGATATTTTATACTGACAAAAGGAACTTCAGTATCTTGGATGGGAAGACGTTATCATTTTGTCACTAAAATTAATAAAATTAAGTTTTCATGTTGTGGCAGAGTTTTCAGGAATGTCATGAGCAAGGAATAGGTGTTTGTTTTATGGAATCATATAACATCACAAATGTTCCTAAATATCATTTTTAGTGGTTGCATATTATTCCATTTTGTGGGTCCACTGTGATTTACTGAATTGGTCCCCTTTTCATGGAAATTTAAGCTGTTTCTAATCATTTTTCTGATACAAGTTGTACCTTCTGGAATATTATGTCCATAGCTTTATCTGCATGCTCATTCATGATTATTTCCTTAGGGCAGAATCTAGAAATCTCAGAAATATAGTGTTTCATTCAAAGTGTGGCTATTTTACTAATGAATTTTTGGAACCCAGGAGTGACTTATAACATGTGCTTCTTCCCCATTCTGAAGTGGCAGACATATATCTGTGCCTATGTAGCCCCCCCAGTTATTTGGTAACTGTATTTTTTTGTTGTTGCTGTTTCAAATTAATCTAGGCAGCCTGTTTTTGGTAGGCTCTAGACTAAGCACTAAGGATGCAGAAATTAAGAGAGCACGGAGACATACATACAGCAAGAAGCATGTAAAACAAACACTGACCTGTGATAGATGTGTGGGGTCAAATGGGAGTGGCCAGTTTTACCAGGAGTCAGGAGAATTAGAAAAACAAATGATTATGAAACAGATGATTCCTGAGCTGTCTTGGTATCCAAGTATTAGCCCAGCAGATGAGTATCCAAGTATCAGCCAGGCAGGTCAGCATCCGAGTATCGAAGTATCAGCCAGGCAGGTCAGTATCTAAGTATCCAAGTGTTAACCGAAATGAGTGGTGGGGTGGGCTTCCAGGCTGGGGGCAGCTGCACCGAGCTCGGGGCAGGAATCAGCATACCCACGTCAGGGAGCACCCCCACCCTTGGCAGGGCCAGCTTGCTCTGAAACCTCACCTTCCTCCGCACGTTTCTGTAAGGGGTCCAACTCCTCACTATTTGCTGGGGCAGTGACTGCACCAGGACAGTTAGGCAGATGTGTCCTGTCCGTGACAATGCTGACAGCGGAAACGTTATCTTGAATCTCTGTTAAATTAACATGATTCTAGATTGGGTATTGGGAGGGAGTTGGTAGGGATGGGGGCTCATCAAACATCTTAAAAAACAAATTATTATTTTTAGTCATCATTGTCAGTAACAGCTTCTCAGTAGTCTCTTGCAATTTCAACATTCAGGAGACATGCCTTTCTTTTCTCATTTATTCAGATGTTACCTCACACCAGGTCAGGTGAGGGAGTGGCATCCGTGCTCACGGAAGTCAGCAGAGCTGTGTTCCAGCTCTTTCTCCTCCACCAAAGAGCTGTATGCGTCGGACAAGCCACTCACTCCCTTGGACTCTCAATTATTTTATCTGTAAAAGTGGAAAAGAAGATCTATATTCTTTCTAAGATCTCTTCCAGTTGTAAGAACAGAATTAGACAGCATGGTCCTTGACTTGAAAGAGCCTCAGCTCTCTGGGGACTCTGCTTCCCATGTCATCGGCGCAGTCGTGAGCCTGGTCATTACTCAATTACTTTCCCTGTTGTTGGTTGAGGGATAAATGCCAAGAAGGATAAATGAATTCCAATACAATTAAATCCTTATGCTAACTTAAAAAAACAACTGCGTATCATTCTGTTTACTTACTGGTACTGTGAGGAACTTGATGAATCTTTAAAAATCAGGTTTAGTAAAATTCAGATTTTAATAAAAATGATGTATTTCTTTAGTCAAGCCAAGGACGTATTGCAGAAAAGAGATCCCTGTGTAGCTGGTGCCTTCTTCTCTACCTTACCTAATCAGTGGTGTGACCCTCCTATCTATATGTTTTAGGCATAGGCAATTATAACTGCCTTTCATTTGATAAATGAATTACGTAATGAAGATCCCTTTGACGATGAAAGGCTTTAAGCCATAAAAATAATTTCAGTGTTCCATTTGATTAAACATAAACATTTCTTAGTCTTTCCAGAGGAGAGGAAGACTATGTGTACGACTTTTTGGACAATTTATTGTTTAGGGGATATTTATGCAGAAATGTCCTTCAGATTGTTGAACCCATGATGGTACATGAGTAAAGTCACTTATGATTTCTTTCAGTTAAGATGAGGATAAAGAACAATATAGAAAATTAACAGTAATGGGGAAGAAATGAGCTATACTCACCCCAGGGCGTGTGCTTTAACTGCAGAATTTTACAAAACAAGAACAAAATAGTGTTTTTCTAATTGGGACTTGGGCAGCATTGCAAATAGAGGTGTCAGTAATGTGCTTTGACAGTCTTATCTATGATAATTTTAAGTTAGGAAGTTCTTAACCTCAAAAGCCCTTTGTAAGAACAGCGCTAAAGTCCTTGGATTATTGTGGTATTAGGATGCGTCAGTTCCTTGATTCTATGTTCTAGAATCCTCTTCACCTCAATTTCAATCCAATAAAATTTTATAACTGCCTGCCATGAATGAAGCTCTGTTTGGCACTTTATGTAAATATGTGGGCATAAATATGATGTCTGTGTTAATTGATTTTACCAAGAAGTATGAAAGTTAGATGTGTTCAAAACTAAGCTTCAAGGCGGAAATACATATCCCAATTAATATACCAAGAAGGTGCTGCGGAGGGAAATTGCAATTCTAGGTGTATTAGATTTCTGTGGCTGCATAATAGACTACTGTAAGCTTAGCAGTGGAAAACAACACACATGTGTCATCTCGGTGTCTGAGAGTCCAGGGTCTGGGAATGACGTAGCTGGGTCTTCAGTAAGGCTGCCATGAAGGTGTCAGCTTGTGAGGCTTGGCTGAGTTGGTGCTGGCTTCCAAGCTCGCCCAGCCAGCTGGTAAGATTTATTTCCTTGTGGCTGTAGGATTCATGGCAGCTGCTTCAAAGCCAGCAACAGAGCAAGAGCAAGTGGCAGGCAGGATGGAGTCTCATCACCACATCACCCACTCACGGGAGGGACACCCATGACCTTGACCGCCCTCTGTTGGGTAGCAGTCTCAGGCCCAGTCTACACGCCAACGAAGGGGTTCATACATGTTCACACACAGGCTTGAGCACCAGGAGGCGCAGAGCCCAGGAGGTGCCTACGTTGTGTCCACTGCACCAAGATGAAGAAGTAACATGAACAAAAGTTCTGGACTTTGAGGAGCTTAGAATTCAGTAACTTGCTGACATGCACTCACGTAAGGTCTGGAAGTTTTGAGCTTTGTGGTGTGTGAATGCTCTTGGGACCTTAACTGATCCCCAGATGTGGCTTCAGGGGTCGCATAATTCCTTTCATTCATTCCTGATGGTTTTTCATTAGCTGGTTTGGATGCCTCTGGGGTTTCTTCTTCATCAGCCAATTTGATTGATCAAATCTCATGAGTCCTGCTACTGAGGCTTTGAACCATCTCTGCACTTAGTTTATAGCCGGGCTGTACTCCTAACCCCTTCCCATCTATTTCCTTGAGATTAAAAGAGATCCATGAATATTTAACTGAGGAAAATTTTCTGAAAACCTACCTGCGTCATAATACTTATTTATCTCTATTTAATAAATATCTATTGATTTTCCCTGTATCAGAAAAATACATGCCACTAGCGTTTTTAAACAGGAAGGTATTTAATAGGAGGATTTAGGAAAAGGTAATATTTTGGGGGTCTATAAAGGAGGAGGGATTCCTTGTGGGTCAAAGTTAAAGAACTTCATGGGAGAAGTGACACTTGATGTGTGTCTTGAGGAGTAAGGGGAATTTTGTTCAGTGAAGAATGGGAAGACCCGCTGCCACCAGGGCCCCTGTGAGCAGGTGCATGGGCCATGGGCATGGAGGGGAGGTAGGAGAGCTTGGTGCCACCTTCATCTGGGCAGAGGAGTATAAGGATAAGAGGCTGGAAGGGCAGTTGGGGGTCAGGTTGCCGTGCAAGCTTCGTGTTTGCAGATGTCACCTGTAATGGGGAGATTCTTAAATGGGACACATAGGCCATCCTAGGGCTTAGGTATCTTCAGGTCTATCCCTGAAATCACATTCAACTATTACATGCGTATTCTGGGAACAAGTCCACTGCGTTTGTATCAGAAGCTATATGGGGAATGTGGATTTGGAGCCAGCTGGATGTGGACGAGGAATCCTTACGATAGCTCCACGACCTTGGTCAAGCAATGGTCTTCCTGAGCCTTCTCTGTAAAACTGAGATAAGAATAGTGCCCAGCTCAGAGAATGCTGTAGGTTTCAATGAGATTATGTATGCCAAGTTCTTATAGTGCCTAACACACTGTAATTGCTTAATTTTTAAAAATGTGTGTGCGTGATATTACGAGTTTTAGTCTGTATCCTATAGATGTCTCAGCAGTGCTGATTTCACAACTTCAGAATACAGATACCTTCAAAGTTGTAGATGTGGGTTTTGAGCCACGTGCCACATTGTGTTCTGTGAGAAACGGGGGATGGTGGAGGTGCCTCCGCCCCTCGCTCCCGGCGAAGGTAGCCTCTTGGTGACTTTCCCTGTCATCATGACCTTGATTTGATTCCTAGTCCCTTAGGCGCCCCCAGTGGCTTACAGCTCAATGCTCAGTAAATATTCCAAGTTCCTGCGCCTCCCCAGCCCTTCTGTCCCCTGGGCACAGGCTGAACACACATCAGCCCCGGCGGAGACAGCCCTGGACTCCCTGATGTCTCCTGTGGGGCTCAGCCAGCATTAAAGACATGAGCGGAGACCCAGGGTTGACCAGTTTTGAGCCCGTCCTCATTCTCATTGGGGAGCTGTTATTAATAAAATCCATACACAATCAAGAGTACAGCACCAGTGTTTTTCATGAAATTCAGCTCCCCACACTCCCTAAGGAGGAGCTGACTAAGGAGAGGCAGATGCCCTAGCTCCTTCAAAGCCTTCCCCGGGGAGTCAGCTGTATGAGATGGGAACAGAGGCGTGGAGGGATGCGGTCCCACCCCACCAGCCTTTGATCTGCCACGTTTGATTTGCGACGTGGCTCCACCACACTGGGCTTTGATCTGCCCTGGAAGAGACGTTCAAACCACAGCCAGAGGGTCATGTGATGGTGTCAGTTATTGCTGATGAATGAGCATGCACCAGGGCCGCAAACCATGTGGACGTGGTATAACCTGAACCCAGCGCCCTGAACCATCCAGACATGGTGTGACCTGAACCCAGCACATGAACCATCCGGACGTGGTGTGACCTGAACCCAGTACTCTGAACCATCCGGACATGGTGTGACCTGAACCCAGCGCATGTGCCATCCAGACGTGGTGTGACCTGAACCCAGCACGTGAACCATCCGGACGTGGTGTGACCTGAACCCAGCACCCTGAACCATCCGGACGTGGTGTGACCTGAACCCAGCGCATGTACCATCCGGACATGGTGTGACCTGAACCCGGCACGTGAACCATCTGGACATGGTGTGACCTGAACCCACTGCCCTGAAGCATCCGGACATGGTGTGACCTGAACCCAGCGCCCTGAACCATCCGGACGTGGTGTGACCTGAACCCAGCGCCCTGAACCATCTGGACGTGGTGTGACCTGAACCCAGCGCATGTACCATCCGGACATGGTGTGACCTGAACCCAGCACGTGAACCATCTGGACATGGTGTGACCTGAACCCACTGCCCTGAAGCATCTGGACATGGTGTGACCTGAACCCAGCGCCCTGAACCATCCGGACGTGGTGTGACCTGAACCCAGCGCCCTGAACCATCCGGACGTGGTGTGACCTGAACCCAGCGCCCTGAACCATCTGGACGTGGTGTGACCTGAACCCAGCACCCTGAACCATCCGGACGTGGTGTGACCTGAACCCAGCGCCCTGAACCATCCGGACGTGGTGTGACCTGAACCCAGCACCTGAACCATCCGGACGTGGTGTGACCTGAACCCAGCACCTGAACCATCCGGACGTGGTGTGACCTGAACCCAGCGCATGTACCATCTGGACATGGTGTGACCTGAACCCAGCGCCCTGAACCATCCGGACGTGATGTGACCTGAACCCAGCACCTGAACCATCCGGACATGGTGTGACCTGAACCCAGCGCCCTGAACCATCCGGACATGGTGTGACCTGAACCCAGCGCCCTGAACCATCCGGACATGGTGTGACCTGAACCCAGTGCCCTGAACCATCCGGACATGGTGTGACCTGAACCCAGCGCCCTGAACCATCCGGACGTGGTGTGATCTGAACCCAGTGCCCTGAACCATCCGGACATGGTGCGACCAGAACCCAACGCCCTGAACCATCCAGACGTGGTGTGACCTGAACCCATTGCCCTGAACCATCCGGACGTGGTGCGACCTGAACCCAGCACGTGAACCATCCAGACGTGGTGTGACCTGAACCCAGCACCCTGGATCTGTCCCTCTTCGTCCCCTCAATGGCGCCCAGACCTTCCACATTCATAAAAGGCACGTGTCTTTGGGTATCACATGTTTGTTTTGATTTATTGAATATGAGTTATTTTAAAATAAACTACAAATGTATCATCCTTTGCTCTGCTGAAAAGATGAATCACTTTAGCAGCTGCAGAAGACAGTTCCTTTCAGCCCTGGCACTTGGCTTTGCTTCGTTATAATTTCCAGTTTTCTATTTGCCTTTGCTTAAACTGCAGAAAGGAACAGTGATGATGCTGATACAATTTTCATTGAATATTCAGCTTTCCTTTTGTGAAAATGCTTTTTGTCACCTAACAAGCATTTTGAAAATGTTCATGCCCTTTGGTCTTGTCACTCTAATTCTGGGATACAATCCATGAAAATAAGTAAATATTCAGAAAAAGCTTCAAGTAAAGCATATTTACTGCCATTTTATTTATAAAAGCAACTTAAGCACTACCACACTTAAAGTATGAGAGTAAACTACATCGTTCGTGTGATACAATCACACATAGCCCTTCAATGTGTTGTTTCATAACATTTCTGAAAACGTGGAAAATGCTAGAGCGTCCATCTGTAGCTAAAGTAATGTTCAAAGTGATTATCATTCATGACGGAGTTCTAGATGCCTATTATCTTCCTGCTTCTTTTATAGAGTCCAAATTTTCTATGACAAGTATGTGGCCTTCTTGATAATAGGAAAAGTTCTTTCAAAATTACTATTGCCCCGTCCTTAGAGCAGCAGGAAAGTGAGACACCTCAGAGCATTGTGACTGCGCGGCTGTCTCCTGCAGTAGCTAAGTACAGCAATTTCCAGAACAAAGGGCTCTGTGGTTGCCAGTAGTCATTTAAGGAGTCCACTGCAGGCTTACATTTCCAGGAGAGATTTTTTGTTAATATGCTTTTGAGTAGAGCCTGTGCTGAAGATGATGGAAGGCCTGTCTGGATTCTGCTGTGCAGGTATCTGGTATCCGGGGCTGTGGAATTGCTTCAGAGGAACCCATTAAAATGATCCCATCAGTAATTGAGGTGCAGCATGGAGAGGAGACAGTGAGAGTGTGCAGGTGTGTGGACCATCACCTGGGCTCCAGCGCTAACATAAAGATGTGAGGATTTGCTGCACGACAAGACCACAGTCCCCACGCAAACCACGAGCTGTCAACTCACCGCTTTCAGTGCTGCCTGTTTCTCTCAATTCTTTTTATTGCTCTTCTGTTCATCACAACACATTTTTCCTATCTTCTTCATTCGTTGTTTATTCTTTATTATTATTGTTATTATTTTGCTCTGTCACCCAGGTTGGAATGCAGTGGCACCGTCTCAGCTCAGTGCAGCCTCAACTGCCTGACCCTCCCACCTCAGCCTCCCGAGTAGCTGGGACCACAGGCAGGTGCCACCACGCCCAGCTAATTTGTGTGTTTATTGAGAGATGAGGTCTCACTGTGTTGCGTAGGCTGGTCTGGAACTTCTGGCCTCCCACCTCAAAGTGCTGGGATTACAGGCATGAGCCAGAGCTTCTTTTCTCCTCATTCTTGACCTTCTGTGTTCCTTTACTTTGTTTTTGCCTGCCCATCTTTGCACCAGATTCTTAGGGCTCAAAGCCAGCAAATGCCAGGTTCTTGGCTCAACCTGCATCCCTATTTGTTTTCCTTGCTTTTTGGTGTTTTTCCAAAATTTAGCACTATCATGCCCATGCCATTTAACAGGTTATATGTAGTATAAATTCTGCCATATTTTTTATGTAATTGAATTCCACGTGGCTGGAATGAGGAAACTTGGCTCTTGCATCGTATTTTTCTGAGTGTTCTGTTGTGTTGGTCACGTTCCCAATGGCTCCCATCGTGGACTGAGAATATAAGTAGATGACTAAACTAGAGGTCACACATCTCAATATCTACCATATGAATGGTTTGCCATGATTCATTGTTAAAAAATAAAACAGTGCATACATTTATTTTTTTAATAATGTCTTTTGATTTATTTTTCTCAAAAAGCTCAGTCATATTTCAAAAAAGACACTAACAAATGAAAATAACACTGTGCGTTTAGATTAGTTTTGGAAGATATTTGAGAAGAATATGCTTGTGAGTAGAGCCTGTCCTGGAGATGATGGAAGGCCTGTCTGGATTCTGTTGTGCAGGTATCTGGTATCTGGGGCTGTGGAATAATAATAGTCCACTGCCCACGTGAACAAGACACACCTGTCTGTGGAAATAATTCTGCTGATTCATACAATAATCACTGCTTTTTCAGAGGGGAAAAAAAGCTTGTTATAGATTGCTTTAATGAAGTGATAGACCATAAATACACCTTAAATACTTCTATTTTTGTGGCTCATGCCTGTAATCCCAATACTTTAGGAGGCTGACACAGGAGGGTTGCTTAAGCCCAGGAGTTCAAGACCAGGCTGGGCAACATAGCTAGACTTCTTCTCTACAAATAATTTAAAAATTAGCTGGGCGTAGTGGCACACACCTGCAACCCCACCAATCCTTGGAAGGATTACCTGATCCCAGAAGGTTGAGGCTACACTGAGCTGTGATTGCACCACTGCCGTCTAGCCTGGGCGACAGAGACCCTGTCTCAAAGAAAACCCAAAACCTTTCTATTTTTGACTTGTTCACTTCCATTTTTCTTTATTATTTACCAACTGATAAGGTTTGGATCTGCGACTGCACCGAAATCTCACCTTGAGTTGTAGTAATCCCCGTGTGTCAAGGGCAGGACCAGGTGGAGATCATTGAATCATGGGGTGGTTTCTGCCATGCTGGTCTAGTGATAGTGAGTTCTCACAAGATGTGATGGTTTTATAAGGGGCTTCCCCCTTTGCTTGGCGCTCATTCTCTCTCCTGCCGCCCTTGTGAAGAGGTGCCTTCTGCCATGATTGTAAGTTTCCTGAGGCCTCCCCAGCCATGCAGATCTTTGAGTCAATTAAACTTCTTTACTTTATAAATCACCCAGTTTGGGGCAGTTCTTTATAGCAGTGTGACAGCCGACTAATATACCAATGAATACAATGTATATAGACATCGAAATGCAAAGAGAGTGAAGGAAGAAGGTGGGTTCAAAGCAAGCTCTACCAGTTACCATCTGTGGAAGAGCTTTCCCCGTAGACTGTTTTCTTGTTTGTAAAATGAGGACATTGCATAAATGGAGGGCCGAGGCCTGTGTCTGGGATGCGGAGGTGCTTGACAGTGAGAGCTTTCCCCTCTCCATGCCCATACCCTCCTCTGCTGCTGTAATGATGTAGCCTGACCTGAACTGTGTATCCGTGCTGGGCTGTACAGCATCTCACTCAGTCCCTATGAGAACAGTAACATATCTCCAAGGCATTAAGCAGAGCAACTGGAGTGTTAATCCACACTTATCTTCAAAGTGCACCCTCTGTGCTGTACTGAACTACTTCCCCAGTGTCTCTGGATTGAACTCAACTCCTGTGGAAGGATTAGAGTTGTTAGACCGTGTGGGGAAAGTGACTTGATTTGTACAAGCGCATTCGAGGAGAAAACCAATTCTCAGTAGAATGAGAACGTTAAATGCAATGAGGGCTTATGCTTCAACTGGCCATCAGCAAGTTATTTTAGGCAGTTATAAACCTTAGCAAATTATTTTTAAAAAGAGAAGGTCAGTTTTATAACGTGAGCCAGCTACTTCATTTGTTCAACTCAGTGTTGTGTGTGTGCATGGTTCTATTAGGGGAACTAGTTTCAGTTCAGTATGTGTGTGCATGGTTAGGAGGGGAACTAGGTTCGGTTCAGCGTGTGTGTGTGTGTGTGGTTGTTAGGAGGGGAACTAGTTTCGGTTCAGTGTGTGTGTGTACGTAGTTGTTAGGAGGGGAACTAGTTTCGGTTCAGTGTGTGTGTGTGTGTGTGTGTGCGTGGTTCTGTTAGGGGAACTAGTTTCAGTTGAGTGTGTGTGTGTGTATGTGGTTCTGTTAGGAGGGGAACTAGTTTCAGTTCAGTGTGTGTGTGTGTGTGTGTGTGTGTGTGTGGTTGTTAGGAGGGGAACTTGTTTTGGTTCAGTGTGTGTGTGTGTGTGTGGTTGTTAGGAGGGGAACTAGTTTTGGTTCAGTGTGTGTGTGTGTGTGTGTGTGTGTGGTTCTTTTAGGAGGGGAACTAGTTTCGGTTCAGCGTGTGTGTGTGTGTGTGGTTGTTAGGAGGGGAACTAGTTTCGGTTCAGCATGTGTGTGTGTGTGTGTGTGTGTTTCTGTTAGGAGGGGAACTAGTTTCGGTTTAGTGTGTGTGTGTGTGTGCGTGGTTCTGTTAGGAGGGGAACTAGTTTCGGTTCAGTGTGTGTGTGTGTGTGTATGTGGTTCTGTTAGGGGAACTAGTTTCGGTTCAGTGTGTGTGTGTGTGTGTGTATGTGGTTCTGTTAGGGGAACTAGTTTCGGTTCAGCATGTGTGTGTGTGTGTGTGTGGTTCTGTTAGGAGGGGAACCTGTTTCGGTTCAGTGTGTGTGTGTGTACGTGGTTGTTAGGAGGGGAACTTGTTTTGGTTCAGTGTGTGTGTGTGTGTGTGTGTGTGTGTGTGTTTCTGTTAGGAGGGGAACTAGTTTCGGTTCAGCGTGTGTGTGTGTGTGTGTGTGCGTGGTTGTTAGGAGGGGAACCTGTTTCGGTTCAGTGTGTGTGTGTGTGTACGTCGTTGTTAGGAGGGGAACCTGTTTCGGTTCAGTGTGTGTGTGTACGTGGTTCTGTTAGGTTCTCTTACACAGTGTTCATTCCTTCATAGGCTTCAAATGAATTCAGTTGCTTGGCTTGCTTTGTAGAAAATTGTGTAAGATTTTTAACGTGAAGTTCAGTACTTAGAAAATGCAAGTCATTTATGCATTAGAGTTACAGAATTTAAGAAAACCTCTAAGGAAAACAAAAATCCCTTTGAATCTGTTTTCTTTTGACATTGGCAGATAGAGCCGGTATTGCTTCTGTCTGGGAACTGGCAATGCTGATGTACTCCATGTAGGCCCCTGAATTGAGACCCCAGGCTGTTTTTAGCCTGGAGAAAGCCAATGTCTGCATTTAGCTGTGTTTATGTCCTAGTAACCAGTATTGGGAGTGAAGGATTCATCAAAAACCATTTAAAGATTGGATGAGGTACATGGATCAGTAAGTTTGCTATAGGATTGCTAATACATAGAGACAGCTACTTATTTGACCAAATTGGAGGAAATGAAAATTATTACATGTAGAAGACACATTTAACAAGTCCTGGTTTTTCAGTGGAGATACAGGGTTGCCACCTCAATTCCACTGTTAGTTCAGAGTGGTTGCTACACACATGCCCTGTCTATTTTGCGGGGTTCCCTTCTTCTATTTTTAAGCCCCTCTGCACACTGGACAGTATTAGTAAGACTCGCGTGCGGGGATAGAGCTGTAAAAGCTCATACCTTGCTCCTTTCGTTCCTTGTGGATGCCAGCAGCTTTGCCATGTCATTTTCAGTGCAGCCTTGGGAATATCTGTCCGTGGGGGCTGGCCTGGCTAGCGTTCCTACATAGTCCCTGCTGCCTTTGAGATGGATGGTGAAGCCTCCACTGTGCAGTGTTCTCACAGAAGTATCCCCCCGAGGCTAATGTTGTGAGACTGTGCAACCCCAGGAGAGCCCGGCCTCCCCCGCGAATGCAGGAATTGCTCTGCTGCGGACCACAGATGAGGAGGAGGAGAACCTGCTCATGACGTCTGAACACAGGATTTCAGCAGTGAGGGGAATTTAGAGAATCTTTCCTAAGATATTTAAGATGATTTGTAAGTGGTTTTATCCAGTTCAGTATATTCTTGACCATCTATTGATACTCAAGACAGATCAAATGGTAGGTTCTGGGGATAAGATGTAGGCAGAAAGGAAGGGGTAGCTGCTGAAAAAGGTTCTATGCACCAAGAAGAAAACTAACCACTGTTCAGGGTCCCTGTCGTGTTATCTCAGTGACGTGATTGGTGTTGGGAATTTATTCCTACCTGGGCTGCAGGTGCTGAGGAGAGAAGAGGCTCTGACTCTATTACATAACGTGTGACATGAGTCATCACAGGCCTCTCTAAGCAGATCTAGTCAGCTAGACTCGAGCAAAATGAAGACAGGGAGTTAGCAAAGCTGAGAAAGTCGGGAAAGGAATCACGTCCGTCGCGCTCCTGACGTGGCTACACACAGTGCATCCAATTCCATCAAGTTGTCATTTACAACACACATGCAGTTTGCATATGATGGTCCCGCTTTACAAATGGTGCCTACATAGTGACGGCAGGATTTGAACATCGGGCCGTCTGACCAGCACACCTGCTCTCCTGCCATTCCACGAGACTGTTGACCAGATCTTTAACAGCTTTTAATTCTCATCAGAGGATAAAATCATATAAGGCTCTAAACCCTTTATAATGAAGGGATCAAAGGTTAGTAGTTATAAAAGAGACAAGTCACCCGCAGAGACCTTTAGAAATGAGTGCTCCCATGGGGAGACAGCGGAGACACCAGAAAGACCAGAAAGGCAGAGGCCTCCGTGGCAGGACGGTGGCTGACCTTTAATTTCCTCCCATCCACTTTCCTGTGTTTTCTGGGAGATTTTTTAGACTATGTATACATTTTACATTCCAGACAGTATGTAGTTTAAATGCTAAAATGCTGCATGCACAAAGCTTATGCTCAGGCCTGATAGCTTGGAGCTGTCAACATAAACAATACTGTGTAAGGTGGTGTTTTAAAGAAATGGCATTACTTTTTTCTATTGTGGAAAAATAGACATAACATGAAATTTACTACTAAACTATTTTTAGTGTACCGTTCACTGGTGTTAAGGACATTCACAATATTGTACAACCACCTCCCCCGTCCAGCCACAGAACTTTTTCTACCAGACCAGCCCTACAAGTAATACTAAAAGGAGTTCTAATGCTTGAAACAAAAGGTCTATATGCACCAGAATAGAACCTCCTGAAAGCATAACAGTCACAGGGCCTATAAAATAATAACATCATGAAGAAAACTTAATATCTAGGTAACGGTCATCACGATGATTGGAAATGGACCTCACGTCTCAATATTAATGTTGAACATAAATGGTGCAAGTGCTCCAGTTAAAAGTTACAGATTCGCAGAATGGATGGAAAATCACAAACCAAACATCTGCTGTCTTCAAGAGAACTCTGCTAATATGTAAGGATTCTCATGGACTCAAGATACAGGGATGGGAAAAGTGTGAAAATGGAAACCAGAAGCAAGCAGGAGTAGCTACTTTTCTATCATGGGCATTACTCTCTAAAGTCACAATTTCTACATGTGAGAGTGAATTATTGGTCAAAGGGAAAATTTTGCGTGGCGAGGCGAGAATGAAAGGCAGACGTATGGCTCCCTTCAGTGCCATATTTCCCGTGTGGAGGAGAAGCCCATGACACAGAGGGCTTTTGTGGCATATTCGAAGCCCTGCCATTCCAATCCGGGGTGATTCTGGGGAAGCCCCTGCCTACTCTTAGCATATTTCCTATCTTTAAAATTACGGGATCAGGCTAAGGGATCTCCAAATATCTTCCAGTGTAAAATCTAAGATTCTATAAGTGGATGTCCCAGCAGAGCTCATCCTGCTCAAATTTGGGTGTTCCAATGTGCTTTGGACCCCAACACCACACCCAGCATTGAGCCCCCGGGGGCCAGTTTTCATCGTACGAGCAAATCCATCTCACTGCCCTCCAGCCACACCTTGTACTGCTCAGCAGGCCATATGGCTTAGTCTAATCACCCAACCTTCTCTCCAGTCTTGCCCTTGACTAACTTTTGACTGTTACAAAATGTCCACTCTCAAAAGACTCTTAATCACAGAATCCAGGGGCCTGACAGATGTAGGGACATGAGAGGCTTTCAATAAAGATGTGGAAAACAAATGCTAGTGGTTGAAATGTTTAGAGATGTGACATCAATAAGGAAGATTCAGTAGAATGTTCCAGCTCTGAAGACAGATGAATTGTGGTGTGTCAGCTGAGCCTGTGTTATTAAAAACAGCAAAAACCCTGGACACCCTCCAGAATCACTGGCTTTGGGGGGAAGCATGCTTTGCTCATGCACCCTCTCCTCTGTTGGCTGAAAAGTGAGCTCTGTCACCTGTACTCAAAAACAACAAAGGTATTGGGTTCCCTCTGCCCTGGCTCTTTCTGGCCAAGGAATGTGGAAGGACAGGAGGAGTGGTGGACCTAGCATGTGGTCTGACATCCTATGGATCATGTCAGAGTGCCATCAGCCACCTGGAAATAGCTCATCCTGCCAGTCAGGGAGAGCTGCCTCCAGTTGGAAGATGGGACAATGCACTGTGTTTGGGCAGCTCAGAAGTGTGTGTGATCAACTTGACTTCTCAGGTGAAGGAATAGCTCATCTCTTTCCTTTCTCTAAAAAATTTTGATCTGTTCGTTTTATACCTTTGTTAATAACTTCTGTATATGTATGGTATAATTTTATTTGAAATTCTCGCTGAAATATTTTTGAAAGTAGGTTGAGCAAAAAGACAACACATATTGTGTTACCCAATGTAATGGCCTCCGTCGCTCGGACGCTTTGTAGACTGAGAAAGGTCGCGTGGATGGGGCTTTACTTTTCTTCTGACCCAGGAATTATTTGGAGCTGGTCACCTTGTGTTGCTGTCTCGAGCCTCCCCTTTCCACTCATGTCACCCCTCTTGTCGGAACGCCTTCCCAAGGTCTTTCATTTCACTCCTGCTCATCCACACATCCCAAGCCTACGCTGCCTCCTCCAGCAACAGTGCGCACCCCGTGCGTGGGTCAGGGTCCCCTCTCAGTGCTCCTAAGCACGTGTCCTCCCTGCATTAGGACCCTGGGCGTGTCCGTCTCCCCCAGAGCACAACAGCTGTTCCTCATGTCTCTTTTTTCCACATGCCTAAGACATGTGCTCATCCAGGCCTTTGAGTCCAAAGCAGCTGGAGTAAGTCAACCTGACCCACAACTGGGGGAGAAAGGGGTACTCATGGGCAGGGTCTGCATTTTCAATCCTTGTGTGTCTGAAAATCCCTCCCTGTCTCCCCCTCTCTCTCTGTCTTCCTCTTTCCATCTCTTTGTCTTTTTGTCTCTGTCTCCCTCTCACACACACACATGGGCCCACATGCCCTCTCCCTCTCCTGGTGCAGTGCAGGGGGACTCAGGAGTGGAGCATGGCCCCCAGCCAGGCAGCAGCAGGCTGGGCTCCCGGACGGCTGAGCCGTGGCTCCTTCCCTGTGCCTCCCTTTTCTGGGCTCCCGGACGGCTGAGCCGTGGCTCCTTCCCTGTGCCTCCCTTTTCTGGGCTCCCGGACGGCTGAGCCGTGGCTCCTTCCCTGTGCCTCCCTTTTCTGGGCTCCCGGACGGCTGAGCCATGGCTCCTTCCCTGGCAGCAGCAGGCTGGGCTCCCGGACGGCTGAGCCATGGCTCCTTCCCTGGCAGCAGCAGGCTGGGCTCCCGGACAGCTGAGCCGTGGCTCCTTCTCTGTGCCTCCCTTTTGTGGGCTCCCGGACGGCTGAGCCATGGCTCCTTCCCTGTGCCTCCCTTTTCTGGGCTCCCAGACGGCTGAGCCATGGCTCCTTCCCTGGCAGCAGCAGGCTGGGCTCCCGGACGGCTGAGCCATGGCTCCTTCCGTGTGCCTCCCTTTTCTGGGCTCCAGTGCAGCTCATCTCAGTGAGATTAATGGCACAGGAGATTTTCCCATTATCTTCCTTTGGGCCTGGAATTTTTCTTGAAATAACCTACGTATTTCTTCATTTCCTTCTGTGCTAAAATGTATTTGTCACAGCCTCAGCCATTAACCTCCAATTTGAACAGAAAAAAAAAATTATTATGCCTGCTGTCTCTAGAATTTCTCAGAAGTCAGAGAAACAGGGCCCAGCCTCAGCCCTTCCCCATTCTTTATAATACAAACAAACGATAATTAACATTTCGGAGCTGGGGCGAAGTGAATCCCAGAGTCTCCTTCTTCACTTATTAAACATTTTCTTTTTATTGGATATTGTTAGTATTTCTATCTGGTATTCTTATTGAGCAATATATTTAAAAAATAGTTTATTGTCTTCAGAAACAGATGTGCTGAGGTCCTAAAGCTGATTGATTTTCATGCAAAACAAGTATCAGGCTGCGGGTACCTTGCACCGTATTGGAAAGAAAGGTTGCAGCCTTTCCTGGGGTCTCGGAGCCCACAAGCGAAGGCGGCTGGCTGCCACCAGGGCTCCCTGCTGGGCAGAGGGGAATGGACTCGCCCTCACTTCCTGGAATTCCAACAAAACTATGTGGAGGAGCAGGTGGTCCCTCAGGGCAGACACATCACCTCCCGAAACTGTATGGAGGAGCTGGTCTTTCCTCAGGGTCCCTCAGGGCCCACACATCCCCTCCCGCCTCTCCCCTTGCCAGTGATTCAGGTTACAGGCCTTTCACAAGAATTTAATTGTCTTGATCACATTATACTTGGGCTGGTAAACATTGTCTTATTAAGGGAAAAAATGCCATGTCCACATTAGAACCTCGGAGAAGCCAGATTGTGATTGGCACTCTCCGTCGTCGTCCACGAGTGACTGGTGAGGTTGTTATGGTGTCTCCTGTTTGAGGCATTATTTTCCCCATTTTTCTGATGAGTCACTGAGACCATGTGTTGAAACACATTCTCACCGTCACGTTCTAAGTGTGATTGGCGATGGAGGTGCGTTTCTCTCCTGCGATTTTGTGAGCTCTTTACAGTGAGGATGGTGTGGCGTCCCACCTGTGTCGTGGCATCACTGGGTCAATGTCGAATTGGAATTTTAAAATTAAGAGTAAATAGGCTTTTTATTATCTGTTACCAAATGTTTAAAATATAAAGCCATCCCATTGAAATAATGTTGTATGTGTGAGAGAGTTAGATTATAAAAGCTTATTTTGGCTGGGTGTGGTGGTGCACACGTGTAATCCTGGCACTTTGGGAGGCTGAGACAGTAGGATTGCTTGAGCCTTAGAGGTGGAGGTTGCAGTGAGCTGAGATTGTGCTGTTGCATTCCAGACTGGGCGACAGAGCAAGATCTTGTCTCAAAAAAAAAAAAAAACTTATTTTTTTTTAAGTCACTAGGTTTTGTTATGTAGCAATTGATGACTTGTATACTGGATATGATATAAATTAAGATTTTACAAGATATTTAAACTTCACTAGAGGAAAAAAGGAGCCACATAATCATTGTTAATAGAAGGGTGATATCGCTGAGCAGAAGGAAAGGAAATAATTTGAAAAGGCAAACAGCCTGTAATCCCAGCACTTTGGGAGGCCGAGGCGGGCGGATCACGAGGTCAGGAGATCGAGACCATCCTGGCTAACACGGTGAAACCCCGTCTCTACTAAAAATACAAAAAAAAAAATTAGCGGGGGTGGTGGCGGGCGCCTGTAGTCCCAGCTACTCGGGAGGCTGAGGCAGGAGAATGGCGTGAACCCGGGAGGCGGAGCTTGCCGTGAGCCGAGATCGCGCCACTGCACTCCAGCCTGGGCGACAGAGCGAGACTCCGTCTCAAAAAAAAAAAAAAAAAAAAAAAGAAAAAGAAAAGGCAAACAGCAAACAGGAAATCTACTACCACGGGCTCATGTTGCAGTGGGGTCTGCGGGCTGTTCTCAAACTCGTCTCCTCGGGTGCCTGCGTGTTCTGGCCTCCCTTGCAGCAGACAGACATGGCGGCAAGAGTGAGTGCCAACCAGACTGAAGGCAGGAACCTGAAAACCCCGAATCCTCCATGCCATCTCTTTCTTTCCATGGGACAGATACACACAGCACATTTGCATATTGAAGATGACAGAGCCTTAAAAACCGAGCTTCCTGGTGACCGTGGGCCCGGAGTCCCAGCGCGGCAGCTGCAGGCTCTGCCCTCTTTGGTGGCTCTGGAGTTCTCCCTGGGCAGCTTCTTCCAGCCGCCAGGAGGGGAGGGAAGCCAGGAAAGGCTGTGGGCCCCCAGCCACGTCAGCAGGAAGCACACTCTCTGTCCACCGTGATCTGCTGGAGCACCGCAGCCATCCTGCCCCACCGAAGTGGAAGGGGCTCTGGTCAGCCCCTGCTCCTGGAAACAGCTCTCCACAAAGGCAGGAGAACATGGGTCAAGGTAGGATTATGCCTATAAATCCCAAAGGGCTTTGAAGTGTTTCGTAAAAGCCAATTTGGATCCTTTAAAAACAAATAGAAGAAAACCCACTCCGGGCCCCAGTCTCTCTGTGGGCCCAAGGGCAGGTGACGCCGGGCAGGGGAGCTGTGGGGTGTGTCCCAGCCATCATCCCCTCATGACAGGGAAGTGGGAAGAGATGTTCCGTTTTGCTCACAGCAGAAACCATCATTTACACACCTTCTCCTGGCACCTGCCTGGGAATTGGAAACGATTTCAGGAGCCTTAATTAATGAAGCATCACAACATGCCTGCAGGCTACGTGAGAGTTATTATCCTGGTTTTGCCAGGAGACAGCCGGATGCGGAGGAGTGCAACTCGCATTTGAAGGTCACCGAGCGCGTTAATGAAATCCCCGGAAGTGTGTCTGCCAACAATCCTTTTATTTTGGCTTTACCTGCTGTTCGCCTGATGCCTGTAAACCTTTCCCCTGAGTGTTGATTTTCGGAAGGGTGCTTTGCAGGGTGGAGTTGTGGTGGATGAAATGCGGCCCCCGGGTTTCTGACTCCCTTTCGTGGTGCGGGTGGGCTGGGACCCTTGATGACCGAGAGCTTAGAAATCAAGGACATAAATTCAGCACTCTTGTTGAATAGATATGACCCTTGTTCCATCTTGGGTTCTTTTCTAGAACCTCAATTATAACTTTATAAATAAATTCCGAGTGCCTTAAAGAGACTTTCAGCGTTCCTTTAATCTCCATGGCACGTTGGCTGCATGTGCCTTGTTACTTCCAAAAACAAAATATGTCATGATTATCCAGATCCAAGGGAGGTGTTATCATTGGAGATTTCTTAGCCCTCATATTGTATGTGTGTCTCCAGGAAGCAGAGCCTTGGTGCTCGTGCTGATGTTTGTCGCTGCCTATCTTGCAGAGTGTGCGTTTTATTAAATTCTTTTTGGGATTCTATATGAATAAATATTTTTCTGGGGTAGCATAAAAGCTGTTTTCATGATCTGTGCAAAGTCTTACTGGACGTGGAATTTTGGCAAATCCTGGGAACAGAGAACACAGCCCTTTCCTCCCCACTTTACAAAGGAGGCACTTAAAGCGTCAAAGGCCCTTTGGGTTTGCTTGCGGGAAACGTGGTAAGTGAGTCCCTGAACGTGCCACTGATGTGCAGATGGTGTGGTGGGTGCACAGACGCCCCGGAGCGGCCCCCGAGCCACACAGGACAGGGCTGCGGAGGGGATGTTTCATGCGGGGCTCAGAAAGGCCGGGCTGGAATCCTGAGTCTGTGTAGGCTGTGTGGCACTGGGGTGGGGTGGAGGTCATTCAATCCCAAGGTGGAGTTGAGCATCCCGGATAATGGGAACTGGAGACCTCAGGGCCTGTGCTAAGGATGGAACTCAAGGAGCCGGAAATACCTCAGATTGTGCCTGGCACAGAGCAGGTTCCCGGCACGGAGCAGGTTCCCGGCACAGAGCAGGTTCCCGGCAAGCGCTGTTCCTCTTCTCCCTCTTTGCTGCGTGGTTTTCGTGAACTTGGGGAGAGGAAACATTTTTACAGCAATGCGGCAAGAATGCAATCACAGCGATGAGAATGACATGGACCTCCAGGTAGTGAGTTATCCCCAGTCACCTGCGAAAGGCATGCATTTGTATCCACAAACAGATCTTAACACATGTAAACGTACATCAGAAAAACATGTCTCCCCTGCTGTTTAGGATGAGAATGTTCTAGAGTCTAGAGGTTGTTGGCCATCTCTCTAAGAACCAGAGCTTCAGTGAGAGCTTTAAATCGTGTATTTCATGTGGTGAGAAACGTGGCATGCGTGAACAGACCCCACGTGAGACAGGGAGGAGAAACGTGGCATGCGCGAACAGACCCCACGTGAGACAGGGAGGAGAAACGTGGCATGCGCGAACAGACACCACGTGAGACAGGGAGGAGAAAGGTGGCATGCGTGAACAGACCCCATGCGAGACAGGGAGGAGAAACGTGGCATGCGTGAACAGACCCCTTGCGAGACAGGGAGGAGAAATGTGGCATGCATGAACAGACACCACGTGAGACAGGGAGGAGAAATGTGGCATGCGCGAACAGACACCATGTGAGACAGGGAGGAGAAAGGTGGCATGCGTGAACAGACACTACACGAGACAGGGAGGAGAAATGTGGCATGCGTGAACAGACACTACACGAGACAGGGAGGAGAAATGTGGCATGCGTGAACAGACACCACGGGAGACAGGAGAAATGTGGCATGTGTGAACAGACACCACGCAAGACAGGGAGGAGAAAGGTGGCATGCATGAACAGACACCATGTGAGACAGGGAGGAGAAAAGCGGCAGGCGTGAACAGACACCACGCGAGACATGGAGGAGAAACGTGGCAGGCGTGAACAGACACCACGTGAGACAGGGAGGAGAAACGTGGCAGGCGTGAACAGACACCATGTGAGACAGGGAGGAGAAACGTGGCAGGCGTGAACAGACACCACGTGAGACAGGGAGAAGAAACGTGGCATGCATGAACAGACACCACGTGAGACAGGGAGGAGAAACGTGGCATGCATAAACAGAGAAATGTGGCATGCATGAACGGACACCACACGAGATAGGGAGGATTCAGGATGTGATCTTATTTCAGCATCTTTATAAGTGATCAAGTAAAAGTCTTATAATTGAAGTTATCTAAACCCCCCATACACCAAATGCGTCCGCTTCCTGGTCTGTCATCCTGCAGCCTACAGAGGCCGCGTCCTTCCACACGATGGCCCCACACCTGGCACTGTCGCCGTCCCTCAGTGGAGACACCAGGAAGCCCTGGATCACAGTGTGACACGTTCTGTACTGGGGTATAAATACGGTTTCATGGGGACACACAGGAGGGAGCTGAGTGTGCTCCTCTGGCCCCGGAGAGTGCTGAGAGGCAGCATACCCTGCAGAAGAGTGGCAGGCGCTGAGCGTGGGGGACGGCTCAGTAGGTACCTCGGCCACAGTCCTGCCCGTCCACATGTCCTGCAGAAGCATGGCAGGCGCTGAGCGTGGGGGACGGCTCAGCAGGCACCTCGGCCATGGTAGATGCCAAGGGCCCCAGGACAAGCATGCATGCACGCCAGAGGGGAACTAGAATGTCAAAAGGGCAAGACAATCCCTTATAAAAACTTTAAACTAAAGACTTCTATTTGCAAAGATCGTCTTGAGAGGCAATATAATGCTGGCCGTGGCAGCTTATGAACAGGTGCTGGTAATTCGAATGTCCCAGCGAGCTCCCATGGGCAATAACACAGGCCTGAGGCAGGAACGAGGGGAGAACCCGGGGGGAGAATGTCTTCCCAGGGCCAGGGTCGAGCTGCGGCATTCACGTTTGTCTCAGTGGCTTGTGCTGAATGACCCAAAGGGGCCCAAGGGAGCAAAGGTGGGCAGAGGCCGTTACTGCCATCCGTCTAGACCAGTGCTGCCGGCAGAGAACGTCAGCCTTGTGGGTAACTTTTAATTTGGATTACTGACATCTGAATGTGTATGGTACAAAGAAGCAGGCAATATTAAGTTTGATTTTGACCAAATGCAAGATGGCATTTCAGGGGCTCAGAGTGGTGGTGGGTACTGTGCAGGGCGGCACAGCTCTGGGCTCCGCCATGGATGCCTGTCCTGACCGTCCACAGAGGCCCCCACCCGAGGCCACCCAGGGTGCCGCATGGATGGTCTGTCTGGCCTCCCTGGATTTTCCAGTGGTGTCTCCACCATACAAGGGAATAAACAAGTGTGAAATCCGGAAACAGATTCTCATGGCCCTTCTTTCACATGTGGATCTCATCTAATGTTTTTCCATAAAATTGTGATGATGTTTAATAATACTCTTTGTGATAATCTTAGGAATCTTAGGAATGCCAGGTTGCATGAGGTGAGCATAAACGCATAGAGAGGAACGGTCCATGCCAAGTGCAACTCGGTTTTCAGAATTCGCTCGCACCTTTGGCTCAGTAACTAGCAGATTCGTTCCTGCTGGGATATTCATTTTAAAAGCTTGTCTTCTGATGTTGGCTGCAAATTAGAAGCAATAATGCTATTCCCTATCTAATATTTTTAAATTATTTTTTTAAAGTACTGTGAGCTCCTCAGAATAAAACCAAACGATATCGTAATTATTATCATGTACAATCCCCCGTGGACTGCACTTTTAAAGGAGGTCAAGAATGGATCGGAAGCAACTTTCTTATGTCAGTAAAATTTGAAAATCAACCCAAATGACTTTGTCTTAATCTGCTGGAACTCCCACAACAAAACACCATAGACTAAGCGGCTTAAGCAACATAAATTAATTTTCTCACCGTTCTGGAGGCTGATCAAGGCGTGGGCAGACCTGGCTCCTGGGGAGGGCCTCTTCCTGGCCACCTGCTCACTGTGTCCTCAGGGAGACAGGCTGGTGTCTCTTCCTGAAAGACCCTGATCCATTCAGATCAGTGTCCCCCTCTCATTACCTCAGTTTACCTTCATTACATCCTCACTTCAAACACAGCCACACTGGGCATTGGGTTCAGCATATCGATTTGTCAGGGAAACAAAATTCAGCCCCTAGCAATGTTCAAAGCCAATAGCACCGTTATACGTGTGTGTCTGTGTGCAAAGTGTGCATATATGTACAATGTGTAGATGCACTCACATATATTTATACACACACATACACGTGGGCTGGCCCCTGGAGTGGGTACTTGGACCCTCCAGGGGACTGAGAGGAAGGGTAGGAAAGGGGCCCTGGACTGGATTTTACCAGATGCGTTTTCCCTCCCTACGCTGGCGTTTGCACGGCTGAAACACGGCTCTGCCCTCCCCACATGCATAACAGGAGGTGAATGCCATCTTGCCTCTGCGAAGCACCTGGGGGCGTAGAGCCGTGCTTCGTACTTGTCAAGTACTGACCGTCCCTCCTGTCCCTGTTCAGTCCTGGCACGAAGCAGACCCTGCCATACTTGTCAAGTACTGACCGTCCCTCCTGTCCCTGTTCAGTCCCGGCGCGAGCAGACCCTGCCGTACCTGTCGAGTAGACCCTGCCGTACCTGTCGAGTACTGACCGTCCCTCCTGTCCCTGTTCAGTCCCGGCGCGAAGCAGACCCTGCCATACCTGTCGAGTACTGACCGTCCCTCCTGTCCCTGTTCAGTCCTGGCGCGAAGCAGACCCTGCCGTACCTGTGGAGTACTGACCTTCCCTCCTGTCCCTGTTCAGTCCCGGCGTGAAGCAGACCCTGCCGTACCTGTGGAGTACTGACCGTCCCTCCTGTCCCTGTTCAGTCCCGGTGCGAAGCAGACCCTGTCATGTGTGGGGTCAGCACCCAGCACAAATCGGAGTTGGAGGGGAGGGGGCCAGTTTTTGGTGAGAACCCAGAGTCCAGCTTTGAGGTTCACCTCCTTGACATCTAAGCTGCAGCTTCCTGGACGTCGGCCTAGGAGACGGGGACGGTGGCATCCCTCGTGTTTTCTGAGACTGCACCATGAACAGGACGGGCCTCACATCCAGGGACACAGCACAGGAACAGCGAGAGCGGCCCCTAAAACCACGGTGTGTGTGGCATGTTGCAGTTCTGTTCATTTTCCATGTATGATTTCATCCTTGTCTTATTATCTAAGCAAGTATTTCCAGCCAGTGAGGCTGCGTAGATAAACCCTACAGCCTGCTGCATGAACCGAGCTCAGCGTCCTCCCTGTGGCTCGGTGTCCAATCTGTGCTCATCTGGTGGGGCTCACCACCCTCACATGCGGAACGCGTCCCTGTCTGGCCCCACGTGGCTTCCAGCTCCTGGCTGTGCGGCCTCTGCAGCTGAGTAACAGAACTGTCTGCCCCCTGCCCTCTGGCCATGGAAGAGGCCATGCCATTTCTCATAGGCAGCGTGGCTGTGTCCCATGGTTAGCCAAGTCCTTCTGGCTTCGCCAGTGCTGTGGATCCTCTGAGTTTGAGGTCCTTCACCCATCGATACCTGAAGTGGGAGCTGGACCTGAGCCCTCCTGCAGGACCCTGTCCTGACAGCACCACGTCCCACCCTTCCATGGAAGCTGCTGTCTCCTCCACAAGAGGCCTCTGCCTGGGCATCATGCTCGAGCTCCAGGGCCTAGGAGGCACAGGAAAAGCTCATCCCTGCTGCAAGCTCTGCTCTCAACAGCAACTGATGGGCTTTGAGATTTAGAACACTCTCCAACCTCCACTTTTTTTTTTTCTTAATAAAGTTTTTTTTGAAGATGATCAGCTCAAGATAGGTCTGAGGTTCATGCTGGACATCAAGTGCGTGACACCAACACTTTCACTCTTTTTCTTGCTGTCACTATCTTGATGGTCCCGATCCTGCCTGTGCATGGGCGTCCCTGCCTGATGGACGCTGGGAGAGGGTGGACGATAAGGAAGGGCCCAACATAAGCTTCGCATTTTACAAATAAACAAGTTGGAGATGATTCCAGGTTGGGATGAGTCCTGCAGAGGATGTCAGGAGGCCTCTGATGTTTGAAGGAGGCTCTGGGCTTGTTCTCGCCACAGCACCCCTCCCCTTCCCACGGCAGCAGAGCCACGGCCGGCTCCATTTCCTCATTCCTCCAGGAAGGGCTGTGACCACAGCAGAGGCAGCGCAGGAGGCCCCCTCAACACAACACGACATTTGCCGCAAGGGTTCTGCCAAGGTCCCAGGGAGGGGGGAGGCAGGACAGAGAGTTCTAGGAGAGTAGTATGCACGGCCATTAAAATAATCTTTGGTAATTAAGTCAGTTGTCGTGATGAATTACTAACAACTAGGCATTCTGTTCTTAAACTCTTTTCCAACCTGTGTGTGCTGGGGAAAAAGGGTGCCTGTAGCTGGGAAGGGAAAGGGAAGCAGAAGCTCTATAAGTTCCTGAGCCTTGCTCCATACCTGGGACCGGACTCGGCATTTTCTGTGAGTTCCCGAGCTCTGCTGCATACCTGGGACCGGACTCGGCATTTTCTGTGAGTTCCCGAGCTCTGCTCCATACCTGGGACCGGACTCGGCATTTTCTGTAGGTTCCCGAGCTCTGCTCCATACCTGGGACTGGACTCAGTATTTTCTGTGAGTTCCCGAGCTCTGCTGCATACCTGGGACGGGACTAAGCATTTTACGTGAGTTCCCGAGCCTGCTCCGTACACAGGACTGGACTCAGTATTTTATGTAAGTCTCCGAGCCCTGCTCAGTATCTGGGACTGGACTTGGCATTTTCTCTAGGTTCCCGAGCCCTGCTCCATACCCGGAACTGGACTCAGCATTTTACGTGAGTCCTCTATTTAGTCATCAGATCGTCCTATGAGAATTGTGATATGACCCCAGTTATGGGTAACGGGCACTGAGGTCGAAGGGAAGGGCTCTTGCCCCAGCTGGGGACCATGGAACGACCTTGCCCAGAACTTGGCTCTTCCCCTCGCCCCCAGGTGGCCCACGCCTGACGGCGCCGCTGGAGTCGATTCTGTCCTGCTGTTCACAGCTCTTAGGTACTTTCCAAAACCTCTGGCTGTAACTCGCCTCCTTCTGCCGTGCTTTTGGTAGATTCAGTAAAACATGCACCCCCTTGGAGATTCCATCGCCGCAGGAGTCGTTCCTTAGCTGTCGGCTGTAGGCCGTGAGGATGGGCCTTCGTAAGGACACAGATGGTTGGATGTTCCTGGACTCCACCTCGCAGGGGAGCGAGTGTCCTTGGAAGAGGAAAAAGCCAATGAATAAAAAGGAGGAAGGGGTGGGGCGCAGTGGCTCACGCCTTTAATCCAAGCACTTTGGAAGGCTGAGGCGGGCGGATCACAAGGTCAGGAGATCAAGACCATCTTGGCTAACACGGTGAAACTCCCTCTCTACTAAAAATACAAAAAACTAGCCAGGCGTGTTGGTGGGCGCCTGTAGTCCCAGCTACTCGTGAGGCTGAGGCAGGAGAATCGTTTGAACCCGGGAGGCGGAGCTTGCAGAGAGCCGAGATCACACCACTGCACTCCAGCCTGGGCGACAGAGCGAGACACCGTCTCAAAAAAAAAAAAAAAAAAGCAAAAAAAAGGAAGGAGAAGAGGAGTGTTTTCCTCCAAGATTTCCCATGGGTGGGAAGGAGCTTCAACCTGGAAATAAGATCTGAGCTTTGCAGACCCTGCTGGGCTGTGCGCTGCCCTGGTCTTATCCATTAGGTTTAATGGGTTATTTATTTTATTTTTAAAGGTGTAACCCTCTCTTAACGGAGAATCAGTAGAAAGTCCTCCATCCATGCCTCTGAACACACTCCTAACTCCCCAACACTCAGGAGCCCGCAGGAAGCCCTAAGGCCCAGGGTCTCCTTGGGAGGCACAGGTGCTTCCTCCCAGGCGTTTTCTCCTCTGGTCTCTGGGGTTTTGCTTCTCATACGGGCTACATTAATCCTGCATCCGGTGCTCGTCCAGCCCTGCGCTGCGCTAAGGAGAAGGCGGGACTCCCGGGAGGCACCCTGCAGGTCTGGATGGCCTGCCTCTGGCCAGAACCTGGGAGGTGGAGGGAGATGGGATTTTGAGGCCATTCACCTCCCTCGTAAATGGAGCCGCTGATGCACTCTCACAGAAGGGAAGAGGTAATTTTTCCATTTGTGAGGAGAGTGCAGACCCTGGAAGGCTGCTTAGCCACTCAGCCTTTTCCAGACAGCTCATTTCTCAGACTGCAAAGGTCAGCAGCAGAATTGGGGGAGAGGGGTTTTACTGCATTCTTCAGGGCAGAGGCCATTTTAATATTCATGAAATTGCAAGTGAAGCCACTGGAATGTTCCATGAGAGCAGGCCAGCGTGTCCTTGAAAGGAACTAAGAGCTGACAGCTTTTGTGTCCACGCTGGACTCTTCCTGTAGGAGCCCTGGGCATGGGCTATGGAGACACAGGACACCGGCCACCGTGGCCCCACACCCAGGGTGGCAGGTGCAGCTGGCCCTGATGATGAAGACGACACAGATGTCTCACTCTTGAAGCCTTTGAACCTGGTGGAACGAGGAGGAATTTCAAGTGCCCAGGTTTCACGTATGGAGAAAGTTGTACATGAGATTTTTTAAAAAATGACAACCCACATGTACCAAAAACAAACATTAAACACTTTCAGCAAAAGCAGGAGATGTAAGGAAAACGGCTTCAGTGATGATTCATGTTGTTAACAACAGAGGGTCTGAAGCCAACTTTGTTTTAAAAGAAGAAAGTAGGATGAGAAAAAAGATGAGTACAATTGTTCTTAATCCAATAATAATTACATTTATATGGCTACACCTTAAAGATAAATACAGTGCGGAAGTGCTTCTGATGAAGTGGCAGGAGAGAGAATGAAGGAAGATGATCGACAAAAGCAAGCAGGGTAATTTATCGAAAGCTAAGTACCCCTTGCTACATGAACATTTTGGGGTCCTGTACTTGTAAATCCATATTTTGTGGATCATCATCAATTATAATAAATGCTAAACACCCTTCAATACTGCACAGGATAAGCTGAAAAGGCACAGTCTGTGTTCACTGCAATCGCATTTGATATAATCATCTGTCATTCATGCATATCGTGCATAAGGTAATAATCATATATATACCCAGCTGAAGTAAGACAGATACGAGTTGGACAAGTACTGCTAAGAATAACTGTGCAGGAGGTATCATACATGGTTTCCACCATTGCAGTGGCTGGCAGGTGACCCCCCACCTGGAGGTGACCCCAGGAATCTCTCTCAGAAGCACCAGAGTAGCCTGGGCTTTGGAGTCAGCAGCCTGGGTAAAAAGCTTGCTCTGTCACTTCCCATTCAGTGACCTAAGCAAGTGACTTCTTGACTCTGAGTTTAGCTTCCTCCTTTAAAAAATGAAAGTAGCATCTCTCAATGTTAGGGAGTTGTGAAAATGAGAGACAGCATATGTGAGGTGCCTGGTCTTCCGCAGTTCTCTGTCTTCAGTGGCTGTTGTTTCTGGGATATTGTGGGGCTACTGAAGCTATGATCTTCAGCATTATTTTGTTTGGTTTAGATAATTCGTGTGTTTATTTTACATTTGGCTTAAAAGAAATTAGTCCTTACAGTTTTCATGAGATGTAAACTGCTTACAGTCATCCCTGGGTGTCTGTAAGGACTTTATTCATACATTTGTGTGTCTTTCTGTTCTGTCTGGGTGTGGCCTGAAGGACGAATGCAGGGTGCTCATCTGTGCTTCACCCAAATTGAAACTCAGGCCAGAGAAACTAAGGACATTGCTTGAAACACTGCAGTCCTCCAGCAACCTGCCAGGATAAAAATTACACTGAAAACATACCATAAACACTGCAGGCCTCCATCAACCTGCTGGGACAAAAATTACACTGAAAACATACTGTGTACCACCTAAAGCCTGGGAGCAGAAGCTGGGAGAGTTCCTTCAGTAAATCAGGACATTCGAGAGCACTTGTGTAACAACAGCTACCGCCCCACTCAACAGCAGATGACTGAAAGTTCTTCCTGTGAGGTCAGGAACAAGGCAAGTGTGCCCTTGCCTGCCTCTACTTATGTGCTTTTATAAATGGGATTATTTTCTTAATTTCCTTTTATACTGTTCATTCTGATAGTATAGGGAACAACTACTAATTTTTGCATGTAATTTTGTATCCAGATATTTTGCTGAATTCCTTTTTCAGAACAGGAAATGCCACTTCTATTCATCATAGTAATAGAAGTCCTAGACAGAGAAATTAGGCAAAAAAAAAAAAAAAAAAAAAAAAGAGAGGGAGAAAAAATAGAAAATCATCCAAATTGGAAAGAAGTAAAATTGTTATTTGCAGATGACATAATCTTATATGTAGAAAACTGTGAAGATTCCCCCCCACCCACACACACCCACACAAGGGTATAAAAAAGGATTCAGCAAAGTGTCTGCATACAAAATTAACACACAAAAATCAGTAGTGTTTCCAAATACTATCAGAATGAACAATTTAAAAAGGAAGTAAATAATTGCATTTATAATCGTGTCAAAAAAAACCCCAAAATTCTTAGAAATAAGCTTAACCAAGGAGGAGAGAGGCTGCACACTGAAAACTATAAACTGTTGTTATAAGACATTAAAGACACTAATGAACGGAAAGACATCTGTGTTCATGGATTGAAAGGCTTACTGTTGTTAAGATGTCAGAACTACTAATGGTGGGTTTTTGAGAAATAGAAAAATCTACCCTAAAATTTATATGGAATTACAAGGGACCCCAAATACTCAAAACAATCTTGAAAAATAAGAACTAAGTTGGAGTCTCACACTTCCTGATTTCAAAACTTACTACAGAGCTATGATAAGCAAAATAGTGTGGTAAGTGCTGGCATAATCACAGACATCTAGACTAATGGAACAGAATAGAGAGTCCAGAAATAAACCCTGGTGTATATTGTCAAATGATTTCTGATAAGGGTGCCAAGACCATTCAATGGAGAAGGAACAGTGTTTTCAATAATTTATGTTAGAGAAACTGGATATCAACATATAAATAATGAAGCTGAACTCATACCTTATACCACATATAAACAATACTCAACAGATAAAAGACCTAAACCTAAGAGCTAAACCTGTAAGACTCTCAGAAGAAAACAGAGAGGATAAGCTTTATGACATTGGACTTGACAGTGATCTTGGATACCAAAAGTACAAGCAACAAAAGAATAGATACATAATTTAGACTTCATCAGAATTAAAGCTTGTGTGCATTAAGGGACACTTTCAGCTGAATGGAAGGGATGGAATAGGAGTAGATATCATATATCAAAATTCAAATCATATATCAATCTGAAAAAGGACTGATATCTACACTATTTAAATAACTACAACTCAACAGCAAAATAATCTGATTCAAAAATGGGCAAAGGACTTGGATATTTCTCTAAGAAGATTCACAAATGACCAATAAGCACAGCAACATCATTAATTATTAAGGGAATACAAAGCTAAACCACAAGGAAATGCCAACACACATTAGAGTGCTCATTGTAAAACAATAACAACGAAAAGAAAAGAACAGGTGTTGGCAAGGATGTGGAGAAGTTAGAAACTTTGTGCGTTTCTGGTGAGAATATAGAAAGATGTTCCCATCATGGAAAATGATATGATGAGTCTTCAAAAAATAAACATGGAATTTTCCTATGCCCCAGAAATTTCACTTCTGGCCATACACCCAAAAGAAGTGGAAGCAGGGCTCAGATAATTGTATACTCATGGTCAAGCAGTATTAGTTACAGTAGCCAAAGCCGGAAGCAGCCCACGTGTGCAATAGACACGTAAATGGATGGATAAGCAAAATGGGGCCTAGACGGGCGAAAGAAGAACATTTAGCCTTAAAAAGAAAGGAGATGCTGACACATGGCACTATATAGATGAACCCTGAAGACATTCCACAAAATGAAATTCGCCAGTCACAAAAGGAGAGTGACTGTGATTCCCCTCACATGAGGTACGAAAGCAGTCGAATTCATAAAGACAGAAAGTAGAAAGGAGGCTGCCGGGGACTAGAGGCTGGAGGGAAGGAGAACTAGGTAGTTAGAAATGGGTACAGAGTTTCAGATGAGGAAAAGGACGCGTTTTGGAGACGATGGTGGCACAATGGTGTGAATGTCCTTAACACACCACAGAACTACACACACGAAATGGTTAAGATGAATATTTTACACCATTTTTCCAAAAAGAACCCATGTACATGGGGGAGCGCACAAAGCTATGCACACACCAGGTCAATGTGCTTGTTCAGAAAAGGCCTAAGAAGACCTGCAGCTTTCACCTCAAGTGGTCCCTGGGCTCGTTGCAAGCCAGGGTACGTGTGAAAGAAGTGCCTCAGGACAGAATGCCTGCAGAGAATGGGAAAGGTGTTTTTGTCTTTTTGGTTTGTAGCTCTTGGCATTTAATGAAATATCTGTCAACATACTAGCTTGAAACAACCTTAAGAAACAGAGACTCCAGTGACTGCACACAGCAAATAATACAGTGTTTTCAAAAAATAGTTTGGAAAGTCACTAAACAGACTACACCAGCCTTCAACAATCAAAAACAGCCAAACCACAAGAAGGGTTTCCAGAGTCAGCCCCTTCTAATATCCAACTGTCCAGTTTTCAACAAAATGACTAAAAGACATATAAAAAACAGGAAAGTATGGTCCATTCAGGGCAACAAAAGAAATCTTTTTGTTTTGTTTTGTTTTGAGACGGAGTTTCACTCTTGTTGCCCAGGCTGGAGTGCAATGGTGTGATCTCGGCTCACTGCAACCTCAACCTCCTGGGTTCAAGTGATTCTCCTGCCTCAGCCTCCTGAGTAGTTGGGACTACAGGTGCCCGCTACCATGACAGGCTAATTTTGTATTTTTAATAGAAATTAGGTTTCCCCATGTTGGTCAGGCTGGTCTTGAACTCCCGACCTCGGGTGATCTGCCCGCCTCAGCCTCCCAAAGTGCTGGGATTACAGGCATGAGCCACCGTGCCTGGCCCTAAATAATATTTTTTAAAATTTTCTTAAATATGCCCCAAAACTAAAGGACACTGGGAAACAATGTATGAAGAAAATGAAAATTAAAGAGATCCAAATTATTTTTTTTTAAAGAAAACAGCAGACATTCTGGAGAAAAATAAATGAAAAATTTACTATAGAGGTTCAGCAGCAGATTTGAGCAGATAGAGGAAAGTGTCTACAGTTAAATATGGTACAGATGACATTGTGGAGCCTGAGGAGCAGGAAGAAAAGGAAGAACAGGGAGCCGAAACTTGAGGGCCTGTGGAACATCATCGGGCTGATCAGCCTACACATTACAAGAGTCTCCGAAAAGGGAAGAGAGAAAGAAATGAAAAGAAAGAATATTTGGAGAAATAAAAGCCAAAAACATCCAAAATTTGAGGAAAGATGTGAATATACAAATCCGAGAAGCATAATGAACTTCAAGTCAGATAAACATGAGGAGATTTGCAAAAGACACGTTATAATCAAACCAGTGAGGGGTAAAGAGAAAATCCCGAAAGCAGCAGAAGAGAAGTGACTCATCACACACAAGGGATGATTATTTATTTTCCAGAAAAAGCTTATCTCTTGATTTCTCTAGAAACCATGGAAGACAAAAGAGAATGGGATGATAAAATTCTTAAAGAAAAAAAAATTCAAGAAGTTTATAGTCAGTAAAACTATCCTTCACAATGAAGGAGGAAGTAAGACATTCCCAGATAAACGGAACTTGAGACTTGCTCTACAAGAATGCGAAAGGGAACCTTGCAGATTGACATAAAAGGACAGCGGCAGTAGCTCAAAGCTGTATGAAGTGAAAGGTCTTCAGCGATGGTGAATACGGGGACGACCAGGAAAACCAACAATATTATGTATTTGGTTTGTAACTCCACCTTTGTTGCTACAGAAATTAAAAGATGAATGCATAAAAGATAAGTATACATCTATGTTACCACGCACTCAATGTGTAAAGGTGAAACCTGTGACAGGCCGGGTGCGGTGGCTCACGCCTGTAATCCCAGCAATTTGGGAGGCCAAGGCGGGCAGATTTCTTGAGGTCAGGAGTTCAAGACCAGCCTAGCCAACATGGTGAAAACCCATCTTTACTAAAAACACAAAAATTAGCCAGGTGTGGTGTTGGTTGCTTGTAATCCTAGCTACTTGGGAGGCTGAGGCAGGAGAATAGTTTGAACCACTGTATACCAGCCTGGGCTACAGGGCAAGATTCCATCTCAAAAAAAAAAAAAAAAGATGAAACCTGTGACAGCAAGGGAGGAAGGGAGCTGTTGTAAATCTAGGGTTCTATGTTTAATCCTAATATTATAAATTTATCTTCAAAGAAAGTATTTTAAAATATATACACAACAGGAAATAAAAGGGAAATCAAAACAGTTAACTCCAAAAAAATCCACAAAAAGACAATAATTAAGAAAATGAAGGACAGAGGCTATTTATATATTGACAGAAGGGTCAATTCAACAAGGAGATACAATGATTTTAAATATATACGTACCAAAATCCAAAACAGAGTCCCAAAATATGTGAAGCAACCATTGATGGAATTGGAGAAAGTAAGGGGTAGCTCCAATCATAGCTAGAGGCTGGAATGAACCACTTTCAATAGTAAGCAGGACGTCTACACAGAAGATTAATAAACATGGGGTTTGGACGGACATGTACAGAAGCATCCACCTGACAACAGTGGAAATACACATTCTTCTCAAGTGTTCATGAAACATTCTCCACAATAGGCCACATGTTAGGCCAAAAGACAGGTCTCAATAAATTGTAAAAGATTAAAATCATAAAAAGTTGGGGTTTTTTGTTTTTTGTTTTTTTTGAGATGGAGTCTCACTCTGTCACCCAGGCTGGAGTGCAGTAGTGCAATCTCGGCTCGCTGCAACCTCTACCTTCTGGGTTCAGACAATTCTCCTGCCTCAGCCTCTTGAGTAGCTGGGATTACAGGCACCCACCACCACACCCAGCTAATTTTTGTCAAAGTAACATTTTAGCCACAGTGACATTAATAACAGGAGGAAAACTGGAAATTTGACAATGGGTCAAATAAGAAATTACAAGATAAGTTAGAAAATACTTAGAGATAAATGAAAATGAAAACACAACATACCAAAACTTATAGATGGTTACAAAGGCTGTGCTCTGGGGAAAATTAATGGCCTGAGTTTAAAAAGAAGAGCACAGATAAATAACCTAACTTTATACCACAAAGAATCAGAAGAAAGCTATGAGACAGAATTAACACAGAGTAAAAAAGAGATCATTAAATTAAATTCAAAAAAAAGAGTATCAACAAAACTGAAGTCGGTTGATTGAAAAGATCAAAATATTGACAAACCTTGAATGACACTGACAAAGAAAAAAAAAGAGAAGACATAAACAACTAAAATTGGAAAGGAAAATGGGGACATTACTACAGACCACACAAATAAAAAGGATTTAAGACAATACTATGAACAATTGTACACCAGTAAACTAGTTAACCCCGATGAAATGGACAATTTTATATAATGAAAATGATCTAAACTGACTGAAGACAAGATAGAAAATATCAACAGATTTATAATAAGAGATCGAATCTATAATGATAAAAAAATAAATCCTTGGAAAGAAATATCCAGAATCAGATACCTTCACTGGTGAATTCCACCAAACAGGTAAAGATGAATTAACACAAATCCACAGACCCTTCCAAAAAAATAGAAGTGGAGGAAACAATTCCTAACACATTCCTTGAGGCCAGCATTACCATGGTAGCTGAGCCAGATAAAAATGGTCATAGAAGAGAAAATCACAAACCATATCCCTTATCAATGTAGATGCTAAAATTTTCCACAGAATACCAGCAAACCTAATCCAACAGTGTATTAAAAGGTTTAGACTTGTCATCAGGTGGGATTTATTCCAGGAATGTAAAAGTGGTTCAGTTTAAGAAAATTAATTAGCACTACCTGCACATCTTAGTTGACACACGAAAGGTATCTGACACAATCTCATAACTGTTCATGATAAAAAAAAAAACTCTTATAAAATTAGAAGTAGAAGGAAAATTTCTCAATATGATAAAGGGCATTTATGAAAAGCCACAGCGAAGACATCCAGTTTCCGGTCCAACATTATGCAATAATAGAGGGAATAAATCTCCAAGAAGACACAGCAATCCTCAATGTATATGCACCTGACAACAGCATGTCAAGATACATAAGGCAAAGACTGATACAACTGCCAGGAGGAATAGATGAGTCCACCATTAATGTTGGAAATTTTAAGTGTCTGCTCTCAGTAATTGACAGATCCAGCAGGCAGAAATTCAGAAATTCAGCAAGGTCAGGGTTGAACTGAGTGATACCATCAATCAACTGAATCTGACATCTGCAGGCTACTTCATCCAACAGCAGCAGAACACAGATTCTTCCCAAGCTCGCACAGAACATTCGCCAAGATAGGCCACATTCTGGGTCAAAAATCTAGACACAGATCTCAACCCTTTCATAAAAGTTACGTCAACATAGATCACAGACCTAAATATAAAACACAGACTGTAGAATTTAACATCAGAGGGAACCCAGGTGACTTTGAGTCTGGTGATGAGTTTTTAGAGACAGCACTGAAGGCACCTAGGAAAGAAAAGATTGACTGATCGGACTTCATTAAAATTTAACACTTCTGTTCTCTGAAAGACAGTTAAGAGAATGAAATGACAGACCACAGATTTGACAACATCTTTGCAAATCACATATCCAGTAACAGACTGGTATCCAAAATGTACAAAGAACTCTTAAGCAACAAGAAGAAAACACACATGGAGACAAGAATAGATTCAGGGTTTCTGGGGGCTTGGGGGAGAGGGAACGGGAGTTATTTCTGAATGATTATAGAGGTTCTATTTGGACATGCAATGCATGTGCAGCGTTGCGAATGTATTGAATGACGCATAATTACACACTTAAAATGAGTGAAATGGCAAATTTTATGTCATCTGTACCAGAATAAAAAATATTTACAAAAAATAAAATTAAATGCACATACCTTTTGACTCAGTTAATTAACTTGGAATTCATCCCATAGAAGTGCCTATATGCTCACCAATGTGGAAGGAGAGCTGCTTCTTGCAGCAGGGTTTGTAGGAATGAAAGATGGAAAATGAACGCGAGTGTCCATCTGTAGGAAAACGGCCACTTCACTGTGCATCTGTGCAGGGAGCACCATGAAGCCCACAAAATGAGTGAGGCAAAGCCCTACGTGCGGTATGGACTGATCTCAATGATAGTGTGTCTCATTTAAAAGTAGCAAGATGCAGAACCCCAGATGTCCTGTGTTTTGTGAGGTCAGGGCTGAGACGCACACCCTGATGTGCCTGCCGGCCACTGTCTGTGCTGACTGGTGTGTGCCGGAGCCCCTGGACCCGTTAGATATTTGATGTTGCCCCTTTGGGGGGTGACATTTACCTATATCTGTTTATCTAGACATAGAACATCACTGTAAAACAAAACAGGCCAGAAACCCAGTAGCAAAAGTTGTCTGTAAAGAGGGGTGCAGCGTTTCTCAGTCACGAGTACCTGGAATCTTGTTGTTGTTCAGCATGCGTGTGCATTATATATATTCAGTGTTGATTTAACAGTTAGAATGTAAAACTTGACACTTAGAATAAAAACAAATTTGTCTTCTTCACCACTGGATTCTGGAGGAATCCATGAGTCTTCAGAGAACCCTCCGGTTGTCTGCACATGTGCCGTTCACCTATGCTCTCCCCTATACTCTCCCCCTTAATTATGGAGAATGGTAAAGTCCAGAATTTTGATAAACCTTTGAAGAAAAATCAAGAATGGACAAACAGTAGTGAGGATGGATTCCTTATAAAGTTTTTTCCTGCGGAACACCATAACACTTCCTCAGGCCATTCAGTAACAGTCCAAAGTCAGGGGTGGATTCAGGCTTCACAGCGGCAGGCTCTGTCCCGGGATACCTCAAGTCCCACCTGAACCCGATGGTCACTAAAGGACAAAAGAGGGTTTCAGTCACAGACTGGAAAAGGTCAGATTTTTGAATATCAGATGTAGGAAGGGTGAATTATGTCTGGGGAGGGGAGAAGGAAGCAAGATCCAAGTTCAGCTGGCGCCAAAACTGAACCTTGATAACCATCCCCCTCTCATATTCATGAGCAACATCAAAGACTAAGGGCTCAAATCCGCCTGACTCCCAAAAACCACCGTACGGTAACTTTCCACACAAAATGATCGGACTTCACTATTGTTTATCAGATTTTTAAAATTATAATATTTCATAAAATCCTGTGAAACTATATGATAAGAAACACGTGTTTATTTGCTTTAGAATTAGTAGCAACACGCTTGTCAGTTATCCATTGTAATTGAGTTACTGCTGACTTAATTAGATATGTGAAATATTGGTTTCAAATTTTGAAAATTATAACATTTCATAAAATCCTATGAAACTGTATGATAAGAAACACACATGTTTATTTGCTTTAGATTTCATAGCAGCACAGACGTTTCAGTTATCCATTTTAACTGAGTTACTGTTGAGTTAGACACGTGAAATACTTTTGGTCACTGACCCTTAAAAAGTAGAGGTTTTCTTTGCCCCTGGAAGGCCAACTTCACACTGCAGCCAACTGAAGTGATTTTGCCGTCGCACTGTTCACCTTGGAAGTGCATATTCTGTCGCAGTAATGAAATTAAAGGGCACACAATATTTTTTTTAAACTCCATTAAATTAATTACACTCTAGAGCTGTCTGTGCTGTAACAAAAGCATTTTGGGATTTCTCCATCCAAAAAATAACACTTTTAACATGTCAAGGGAGACGTGGCCGAGTTACCCTCCGGCCACCATCTGACTTTCCCAGCATCACTCCTGTGTCACCGCCTCTCAGGTGTGCGTTAGATTGAGGGTCTCCTTGGAGAATTGGGGCAGCCCATGGTCTGGTGTAAGGAGGGTCTGTCCGCCTGGGGCTGGGCTGCTAGGGGCCCCTATCCCACCCCTGTCCGCCTCCTGCTCCAGAGGTCGAGGACTTTCGGGGGTCTCCCTATGGTGCCGATTCTCTCTCTTTTCTGAATTCTTGTGGAAGTTTCACTTGTTCATTATGAAGGATACACACAGGATTGAACCTGTCACCAACCTAAGTCTTCTCTGAATTTCCATGGGTAAATCCTAAACCTTTTTGAAGAAAAATACTACACGTTTCCTTTTACAGCTCACATGTGCCCTACCAGGGAAGGCGCAAGTTGCCCTCTGAAAGGGTGACCTACCCCAGCAGCTCTAAGCCGCCGTTGTGTGTTTTTAGTTATTAATAGGACTTCCAGAACACCGCTTCGTGGCGATGGTTTTCTAAGTAACGCTTTTTTACAAGAGAGGTTTTCTCAGATGCAGCGACACCATAGAACCGTATTTAGTAAGTAACATTTTGAGAAGAGTAAAGCTTCCTGGAGAAAGTCAAGAAATAACTTGAGATAATTCCCAACACTCGAGAAACTCGGCAGCTTTTAAAAATAGAGCGTGTGCAAGTGCAGCGTCTCTCCAACAGTGGTCTACACTCGAGAAACTCGGCAGCTTTTAAAAATAGAGCGTGTGCGAGTGCAGCGTCTCTCCAACAGTGGTCTACACTCGAGAAACTCGGCAGCGTTTAAAAATAGAGCGTGTGTGAGTGCAGCGTCTCTCCAACAGTGGTCTACACTCGAGAAACTCGGCAGCTTTTAAAAATAGAGCCTGTGCGAGTGCAGCGTCTCTCCAACAGTGGTCTACACTCGAGAAACTCGGCAGCTTTTAAAAATAGAGCGTGTGCGAGTGCAGCGTCTCTCCAACAGTGGTCTACACTCGAGACACTCGGCAGCTTTTAAAAATAGAGCGTGTGCGAGTGCAGCGTCTCTCCAACAGTGGTCTACACTCGAGAAACTCGGCAGCGTTTAAAAATAGAGCCTGTGCGAGTGCAGCGTCTCTCCAACAGTGGTCTACACTCGAGAAACTCGGCCGCTTTTAAAAATAGAGCGTGTGCGAGTGCAGCGTCTCTCCAACAGTGGTCTACACTCGAGAAACTCGGCAGCGTTTAAAAATAGAGCCTGTGCGAGTGCAGCGTCTCTCCAACAGTGGTCTACACTCGAGAAACTCGGCCGCTTTTAAAAATAGAGCCTGTGCGAGTGCAGCATCTCTTCAACAGTCTACAAATGGCTTTGCTGCTTTTCATTTCTTTGCAACTCTTGAAGGGTCCTGTTTCAAACTTTGATTTCTCCAAATCGTGGCAACAACATGAAATAAAAAGGTTAGTGTTTAGGTCGTCAAAGAATGTATGGCTTTATCAGTTCAGCTTTACTTTCCTGTGTTTATTTTCAAAACCATCTTCGTATTGTATTTCTCCCACAGGGCTCCCCACTGTCCATATCTAGTACACCCAGATTGTTAGTGATCTTCGTTTCTTCGTATCCAACATATGCCGGTTAGCAAAATGGCAGCCCTCTTCGCGCCTTGGATTCTAGAAAAGGCTGTTCCTGACTTTGAAGTTTAGGCCTCCACAGGAGGCCCGTTGTCAGGGCCGGTTCATCATCTCCAGTTTATCACCCGGGGGAACAGATTCCCCCGCCGATGTCGAAAGGCAGTTCTCTCATGTTACGAAAATGGGATCTGTGGCTATAAATTAAATACTGCCAAGCAACATATTAAGTTACCACTTTCAAAATGAAAATTGAGTGGTTCCTATTCGTACTTAATATAATTTTACTGTTTTCATTGTGCAGACTCATGGACTAGAAGCCCCCAATGGGAAGGCTAGTGACATTGGATCGTCTGTTTCTGTGGCTTAGACATGTTCCAGGTTGAACCTTCTAAGCATCCTTACGCTTCGGCTCAGTGGAGCTCTCAGTCTCCATTGACACCCGTGGGCAGCCACACAGTTATGGAGGAGGAGGCTGCTCGGGGTGGAAAACCTGATGTGTCCAAACAAAGCTTCACAGCTGGTGCTCCCCTGGAAGTTGTGGGTGCCCAGAAAGGTGGGGCCACACCCCGCAGAGAGGGTAGGGGCTTCCCAGCACCCTGTGCCCACACAAAGCTCTCCTGACGGCTGGGCCGACGGACACATCTGTTCCTGCCTCTGCTGCTCGTGGGGACAGTGTGTATGAAGTGCCTCCCCTATGCCCAACCCTAGGTTAGGATTTGGGGGGTGTAGCAAGAGTAAAAACATTCTTAAAAAGTATCTGGTCTGAAGACAGAGTAGAAGCTAATGAAGTTCAGAAAAAGGTAGGAAAGGGAGCCAGGAAGGCAAGCAGTGAGGAAGGAATGTGGTCCAGCCAGGCAGTGGGACTTCCACTCCCAGCCGTGAGGAGGAAGGAGGCACAGACAGCCTGCGGGAGGGTGCTCCTCCAATGCACAGCATGGAGGGAAGGAAGCGCGGAAGGCCACTGAGTGTGGGATTTTGCAGACAGCCTGCGGGAGGATGCTCCTCCAATGCACAGCATGGAGGGAAGGAAGCGCGGAAGGCCACTGAGTGTGGGATTCCATGAGTGGGGATCATTTAGCACAGGCAGGGCTGTAGGGGCACAGAGACCGCTAGGGCTGCCAGGGGCTGGGCAGGAGAATGGGGCTGATGGGGTGATGAGAATATTCTGGGATTTGATAGCTGTGAAGACTGTGCGATTTTGTTACTATACTAAAATCCGCTGACTTATACACTTTAGAATGTACATTTTATGGTCTGTGAGTCCTGTTTAGGTGGTTCTAGGGATTGGTGAGGGACACCAGAGCTTTGCTAGGCTTACACTGTCCCCAGCGTCACTGTGAAAACACAGCTTTCTCCATTTGTAAAAGAAAGAGCCCAAGAGGGCATGCTGAGCTCTCCTGCAGGGCTCTGCGGTGTGTCCACGTGGCCGCTGGACTCCAGCCGGGTTGGGCCAGCCGGGAGGATGGTGGAGAGGAGGATGGAAGTCACCTGGATGATGCTGGCTTCAAGCCATGGGTTGAAGCTGCCTTGGGGTGCCCCAAGTCCCAGCATCTTGTATGATGAGATAAAGTCTCCTACTGTGTAAGGAAGGAAGGAGGCAGGAAGGAGGGTCCCTGCGATTGTGTTTTGTCATTCGCGAGTACCATCCTGGGTGGGGGCTGTGCCTCTGCATTTCCTGCTGACATCCTGTCTGCAGGTGCCTCAGAATGTGGCTGGGTTTGGAAGCAAGGCCATTGCAGAGGCAGCTGGTTAGGAAGAGAGTGCCCTGGAGAAGGTGGGCCCAGCTCAGCAGGACTGTGCCCTTCTGAAGAGGGGGGTTTGGACACAGACACACACACGGGGAACGCTGTGAGGAGATGCCGGCGGAGATTGGGGTGACGCATCTGCATGCTAGGGAACCCTGAATCCTGCCAGCGGCCACCAGAAGCTGGGGAGGCCTGGGACAGAGTCTCCCTCACAGCCTGGGTAGATCCAGCCCAGCCCACACCTTGATCTTGGTTTCCTTCCCCCAAGACCCTGAGCCAGTAGTTTTTCTCATTTACACACCCGGTATGTGGTACTTCATTGGGGCAACTCAAGGAAACACATGCAAGTTCTTGAAGTTTAAAAACCATTTTCCAGAATCCCTCTGAGCTTCTTACGGTTTTATCAGTGTCGTGTTTTTAACTGTAGGTTTTTCCGGTCCCTTAGCAAGAACACGATTTCCCTGGTCATTTCATTCACCGTAAGCCAGTGAAATTAACTTTACCTTTGTACGAGTTAATGAACGAGTAAATGCTTGAGTCAGCCAGGCAAGCAGGGGACCCACCAACCGGGACAGCAGCCAGGATACGCTGAGCCTAGATTCGGGCAGGTGAGCAGGGAACCCACCAACGCAGACAGCAGCCAGGGTATGCTGAGCCTAGATTCGGGCAGGTGAGTGGGGAACCCACCAACGCAGACAGCAGCCAGGGTATGCTGAGCCTAGATTCGGGCAGGTGAGTGGGGAACCCACCAACTCAGACAGCAGCCAGGATATGCTGAGCCTAGATTCGGGCAGGCGACCAGGGGAACCACCAACCCAGACAGCAGCTAGCATGCGCTGAGCCTAGAGAGCAGCTTGGAGGTCCCGCAGTCACCCACTGGATTTCCACATGAACATGGGTCTCTGGTAATAGGTGACTTTCCTCAAAATCTAAACTCCTGATTGAGGGAAACAGTTGTGTATATACAAAAATGTTGTAGAGTCTCTAGTTTTAATAATTCACGTGAGTTTGTCATTTGCTTCATCAGGGTGGCTAAAATATGTATTCGCCTTGATTAAACCACAGCAGTTGTGTCATCCCAGCACCCTCATCTTTCAACATCGGGTGCCTGAATTGCTGTAATATGCATCAAATATTTAGTGAGTTCACACAAAGCAATGAATAAACAATAATGCACCATTGTAGCTGAAGCCTTGTTCACATTAGCAGGTTTAATAGGAGGTTTTGCTTTGTGGGCCCCCACATCCGTGACTGTATTTTGCTTCAAAGCCCTGTTTCTGCTGTGGGGCCCCCGCATCCGTGACTGTATTTTGCTTCAAAGCCCTGTTGCTGCTGTGGGGGTATTTGCCTCTAGTGGATACCGGTCCCTGTTTTTGCCAATACTTTTCCTTGGCAAACCTAACTGAGTGCTGAGAAAACAAAACGTATGTATTTAATTATGGTTTTCTTTTTTTGCGAAATGGCTCATTACTAGATTAACAAAATATGAGCGTTATTTTTGTCGCGCGTGAGTAGAAAAGTATGTGTGTCGAGACGGAAGAGTGGGCTCTGATGTCTTTCTAACTAATCCATTGTCAGTGATCGGGCCGCCCGCCCCCTCGCCCATCCTTGGGGCCTCCACTATGTTCCCCAACAGCTGCCGGAATAGTCTTCCTAAAAGGCAAAGTTAATGATGTCCTTTCACCACTTAGAAGGGTCCAGTGGGTCCCCATAGATTTTAGGATTAACTCAAAACGCTCAGCATGGTTTTTCCTCACCTGTGAGATGGGAATCGACATAGTATCTGTTTGATGGGGCTTTCAGGAGATTTAGGTGATGTATCAGTGCGAGCTCAGTGGCGAACAATGGGCTCCCCGTTGCTCGTTGAAGCAGAATGGAGACTTGGCGGGATTAGCGGCCTCTGAGGTCGCCGAGGGCTGGAGGGCCAAGCTCAGCTGGGATCTTGTGCTCGCTGCCTCCCTGCAGTGCCCGGGGCCCCCATGGCTCCCCTCCCTCCTCCCTGGTCAGGGCGTCTGCTGCCACCCCAGTGAACTGCTAAGTTCTAAGCTAAGCTCTCTGGAATTGTTACCACCACCTCTGCCACAATGTGTGCTGGTAAAATGAATCCCCTGAAACCTGAGTCCAACCTTCTCTGACTCAAATCCCAGATCAGAGGTTCATGCAGGTGTTGGGAGAGAGGCCACGTGTGGAAACCTCCTGGCAGGATTCTAGGAAATGAGTGTGTCTGCCCACTCACTCAGCCATCCTCTGTCTTCCAGCTCTGCACCCTCGGAGAGATTGGAGTGGGTGTGGAGGCAGCTGACATGGAGCCAACAGAGTGTTCATTATGGGAATACAGCATGAGTTAAAAGTCACAATCACTGATTTCAAGGAGCTTGTATTCTCCTAGGAAGGTAGGCTTGCTGGACGTCCATCAGCTGTGATGAGATGAGAAAAGGGCCTGGAGAGTGACTGGGGAGGGGCTCATGTCGGTTAAGGGAAAGCCTCTCTGAGGAGTGCACGTTGGAAAAGATGTCAGAACGATGGGAAGAGGCAGGACATCAGCAGCTTTGGGGGACAGTTTCCAGGCAGGGAGATGTTGTCTGTAAGGGGCCAGAGACCGGAAGGAAACGTAGATCACATGCCAGACAATGGCAAGGTCAGGTTGCTGGAGCACTGCAGTCAGCATGGAAAACCACAGGAGACAAAGGCAGAGGGAAGAGACGGGGACGATGGGTGACCCAGGGCCTTTGAGAATGTGCCAGGACTTCGCTTTAACCCAGATGCCGGTGGAGTAACAGGGGTGGGGGAGAATAGGGCAGGAGACAAAAGGTAAGCGCACATGAAGACGAAAGGTGTTGCGGCCTCTGGGCCCAGGGAGTTGAGGAACTCGGGAGTGGTTGGGCTCTGGGTGCATTCTGCAAGTAGAGACCATGAGAGTGAGGTGAGGAAGAGGAGCGCTGAAGGGGACGGCCTGTGTTCCAGCTGAGTGTTGAGTCCTTAGTCATGGTGGCATTGTTTCCAGAAATGGGGAAGGGTAAGGATGAAATGATTTGCAGGGGAAAGTTATGTGTTCTTCCTGAGCCCCAGTGAGTGTAGTAAAGATCCAAGCAGACACGTCAAGGCGGCAGCTACCAGGAGACGCCTGGAGTCCAGGAAAGAGGCCAGGACTCAAGGGAACCGTAGCGTCGCATCCTACAGATGACACTGAACCCTGGAGCCAGACCGGAGGAGGAGGACGGGACACAGTGAAGAAGGGTGGGTGCGTGGAGCCCAGGCTATCTGTCTGCCGAGGCTGGGAAGGCATCAGGAGCCGGGCAGACGGGTGAACGGGCAACATACGGGCACAGAGCCATGGGTCCCACGTGATGTGATAACCACCCCTGTGCTTGAGCTCAGCCTGGTGCTTCATGCTCAGTTCTCTCAACTTCTCGAACATATTCTAAGTTCTGGTCATATGGGACTAATTGCAGGTGTCCCCAAGCACGACATTCTCACCTCTCTTAGCTTTGAACCAGCTGCCACTTCCCAGCACCTTGTGCCCACCCACCCCAGTCATGGCCAGACCTCTTCAACTCCTGCGGTCTTCCCCCAAGCCATAGCCCCACAAGAACAGTGTTGTGACAGCCAAGGCTGGAGGTGCCGCCACCTGTGTGTGTCTGTGTGTGCATGTGTGTTTCTTTCTGTGTTTGCATTCGTGTGTGTGTGCACATGTCTGTATGCACAGGGGCATGTGTGTGCATGTATCTGTGTGTATACATGTATCTGTGTGTGTGCATGCATCCCTGTGCCTCTACATGTGTGCGTGCATCCGTGTGCCTCTGCGTGTGTGTGGGCATCTGTGTGCCTCTGTGCCCAGGCATCCATGTGTCTCTAAGTGTGCACATGCATCTGTGTGCCTCTGTGTGTGCGCATGCATCCATGTGCCTCTGTGTGTGTGCATCCGTGTGTCTCTGCATGTGTGCATGCATCCGTGCCCATATGTGTCTGCGTCCATGTGTCTCTACGTGTGCACGTGCATCCATATGCCTCTGCATGTGCGTGTGCATCTGTGCCTCTGCATGTGCGTGTGCATCTGTGTCTCTGCATGTGCACGTGCATCTGTGCCGTGTGTGTGCGTGCATCCGTGTGTCTCTGTGTGCATCTGTGCCTCTGCATGTGTGTGTGTGTCCGTGTGTCTCTGCATGTGCTTATGCATCCGTACCATGTGCGTGCATATGTATCCGTGTGTCTCTGCATGTGTGCATGCATCCATGTGTCTGTGTGTGCATGCATCCATGTGTCTCTGCGTGTGCGTGTGCATCTGTGTCTCTGCATGTGCGTGTGTGTCCATGTGTCTCTGCATGTGCTTATGCATCCGTACCATGTGCATGCATGTGTATCCGTGTGTCTCTGCATGTGTGCATGCTTCCATGTGTCTGTGTGTGCATGCATCCATGTGTCTCTGCGTGTGTGCATGCATCCGCATCCATGTGCGTCTGCATGGTCCGTGACCACCATGCTGCTTGGCTGTCATGGGAGGACTTGTTCACTGCCTCTGCCTTCTAAGTCCTGAGCTGACTTTCCTCCACAGCTCACAGGAATTCAGCGGATAATTGCTTTTACATCAGGATACTTTTTTTCATTTTCACCTTTAGTATTAAAAAGGAATTGAAGCTCTTATCAGGATGTTTAAAATCACATGCATAGAACTAATGGATTTTCTCTAGAACTCAGCTTCCTCATTTATAACATCCAAAATTTAGTGATTCTCTGACTTTAGAATTCTAAAGGGGAAAATGTGTAATTAGAATTCTAAGGCAAAGAATGTGCTTGGTGATTATTTGGATTCTGGATAAACAAGGGTTCCTTTCTTTGTTTCCAATTAGTGGAATTAATATTCTCAGACCCATTCTGCAGCTTACAGAGCAACCAAACAAACTGATTCAGTAAATACAGGCATTTAATTTTATGTTGTGGTTTAAAATCTAGCTTAAGCCCTGAAGCGTGCTTAAATTCTAGAGATTAGAATTTATATGTTTTGTAATCTCCAATGGGTTTTAATTTTGTAATTGAGCCAACAGATTAGCAGAAACCCTAGATAACAGTGAACTAATGATTTAAAAAAAGTCCCAAGTTGATATTAAGTGAATACCTATTTTTTTCTAGCAAACTGTTCCTTCAACATACATGAATTCTTTAATTTTGAATTAATTAGCCACTAAATATTTCAGATGTACATCATTTAATAGAAATTCGAGTATTTCATATTTTCCAAAAATACAATTTTAGTTAAAAGCCAAGCATGCTGAAAAAACTTCGAAATCTCAAACTTAAAATGTTCATTCTTTACCACAATAAATACAACAAAGGCAAATCAGGACATGTATTAATAGAGAAACGTCCATGGAAATGCATGTACCCGCCCGGTGTGCTGGATCCTGCTTCTGTGACTTCACGCGTGTGGATCCGTGGAAATACGTGCACCCGCCCAGCATGCTGCGTCCTGCTTCTGTGACTTCACACGTGTTGATCTGTGGAAATGCATGCACCCACCCAGCGTGCTGCATCCTGCTTCTGTGATTTCACACGTGTTGTTCCATGGAAATGTGTGCGCCCACCTGGCGTGCTGTCTCCTGCCTCTGTGATTTCACGTGTATTGTTCCATGGAAATGCGTGCGCCCACCCATCGTGCTGCGTCCTGCCTCTGTGACTTCACACATGTTGTTCCTTCAGCCTAAGATGATTCCCTGCGTTTCTTGCCCTGGGAAACATAGATCAGATCGGCTCCTCCCTCCTGCATCAGGGCCTTCTCTGATAAGCTGAGTTAATAATTTCCTCTTTAACGGTCCTATATTTGTAGGTTTCTATGATGTATCATTTGTCACAGTGCATAATTATTATAATCATTGTGTACTATTATCGGAGTGTCTGCCTCACTTTGTAGATTATTAACTCCTTGTAAGTTGTCTTATTTTTAAAATTCACCTTTGTCCCCTCCATGCCCCACAGAATAGGTGCTTAGTAGATGTTGATAGTGTTAAACTCACAATTTTTTTTTTTTTTTGAGACAGAGTCTCGCTCTGTTACCCAGACTGGAGTGCAATGGCGTGATCTCGGTTCATGCAACCTCCACCTCCCAGGTTCAAGCAATTCTCCTACCTCAGCCTCCTGAGTAGCTGGGACTACAGGCACCAGCCTCCACGCCCGGCTTACTTTTTGTATTTTACTGGAGACAGGGTTTCATCGTGTTGCCCAGGCTGGTCTTGAACTCCTGAGGTCAGGCAATCCACCCGCCTCAGCCTCCCAAAGTGCTAGGATTACAGGCATGAGCCACTGCACCCGGCCTGAAACTCACAAGTTTTAAGGCTTTTTAAACAACCATGATGCACATCCTCCGGGAGGGAAGGTGGTTAAACCGCGTCTGGCTTTGAGTCTGGGTGGCCCCGGTAGTAAGTTTACGTGACAACCATGGCAAGGGAGCTCTTCCTCCCACCCCACACTGTGGCTCCTGCTGTACCAGGTTGCAGACGCAGTACCAGGGTGAGTGTAGTGCGGGAAGCAATGGCTCCTGCTGAACCAGGATTCGAACGTGGGGCAGGCAGCAGCAGCTCCTGCTATACCGGGATGCAGATACGGAGCGGGCAGCAATGCCCCATTGCCCTGTGGCCTCTTCTGGGCAGCTATCCTTAGCACCCTATTCTAGAACAATCCCAAACTTGCCAGGTGAGACAGGAGCCCTGCCTCCGCTCCAATGACTGGTCGCCGCCTGTGCCACCCAGGACACCTTTTTATTTGGATCTTTGAAGAAAGAGTTTCACATCGTGTTTCCTTTCCTAACCACCTGTGTCTGGAGCTGAGGGCTTGGCTGTACTACTAGCTGAAACAAGGGCATTTCATGGATCACGTTTCCTAATTATTTGTTTATTATTTATGCTCTGCCTCCTTCGGAAAGCCCAGCTGTTATTTAATAGGATTAATGTGGCGCGTTTCGACACAGTAAAGAAGTTGCTGTTTCTTTACACCAGATTCATCTGGCAACTGAAGTGTGCGTCTGGTCTGCTGTGATATCCAACCGGAAAGGCTGAAGCTATGTCTCTAGGGCCTCTGGCTTAGTGAAATAAGAAGTGTCCATTGAAGGGGGAGGAAGACGACCCCCAAAGTCTGTATTTTGAATATGGACTGTTTGCTCTTAAGTTGCTTCAAACGTGATTCAATCTTTCCCAAATTAGGACAAACCACTGTCTCTGCCCCCATAAGAACAGAATGGTGTTTGTAATTCAATAACAACAGAGTGTTCATTGAGCTCCAGGCCATTTTGTCCCAGAGAGCACATTCCTATCCTATCTCTTCTGTACTGACTCAACTTAGTCCTGAGTTTGACTTTACAACACTGTTAGAAAATTAGATTGATGTTTCAGCTGGCCTTTCTAAAATGCACGTGATTTCGTCTGCGTTACTGTCTGAAATTCTTCCACAGCGTTCAAGCGACATGTTTCCACACGCAGAGCAGGCACCTTCTTCCAAGATCATCTTACCCATTAACACATTGCTCAAGATGTAAAACTGTCCAGGACACAGTGTTACATCCATTCTCCATAGGGTTTTCTTAAGCTGCGTGGTTTGCAATGTAAGGACAAGTGTTATCCTCTCAAAAGCGCCGTTGGACTGGGATTGATTCCTGTGTCCTTGAGCCATGTCCTTTTCAGCCATTTCACAATCCCTTAACTGTTGAGGACTTAACATATATGAGATATTTGGGCAGGCACGACTTCCATGTTCCTGTCTTTCTTCCTAAAATATCAGAGAAGCAGGAATCACAGCATCTAAAATGAAACTCATCTTGGCAGTCCCGTGAAATACGGAGCTGATTTGTTTTCTTGCTGCAGAGAGCACAAGAATAAAGGAAGACTCCACAAGCCTCGTCTTCCAGATCGTGCTGACCTGCTTGGCTGAGCCTTGCCCTGGAGGCAGACTCGGGATGAGAATTACGGATTCACAAATATCCCAAACCATCCCTGTACTTCCCCAGGCCAGATGATTCTCTCAGTTTAGACCTCTCAACCTGAACTGATGGATGCTCTGCCTGGCATCCTTGGCCTCCACCTCACCCAACACTCACCTTCTTGTCTTCCAGTCTTAGTTTAAAACTCACCTCTGCAGGGTCACTTTCCCCCAGTCCCCCAGAGCTGGTGTAGCGGATGGTCTTCTCAGCAAGGCTGTCCTGAGATGTTCAACATCGCAATGAGACAGTCATTCCACGACCCCAAGAGTGAGAGGTCCGATGGTCTCACCAAGCTTTCTTTCCTGGACCAAGGAAGTTCCCAAACAACTTAGCATCTTAGAGTTAAAGCTGCCTGTGTGTCCAGCCATCTGCCTGCAGGGGGCGTCCTCCCACCTCCAGCAGCCCTGCTCCCTGGGTGTGGTCCCGCGACCCTGCAGCCCGGCTGCTGTAGCGCATTTTTGAAGTGAGCTTTAACTGTCTCCCATGGTTTCAAGATTTGGGGTGCTCGGCAAATTTATCTGTAAAAAACTTTGTACGCATACATTGCTAGCCCAGGCCAAATTAAATCTAGTTAACGTTTGCTTTTATTTGGGATGCAAAAGGGATGTCCCCTGAAAGGATTAAGGGGACACAAGCATACCCTACAGGGCCTGAACGGAGCAGCCTCCAGCAGTGATTGGCGGGGTTTTCATTATTCCTCTCGCGTGTGCTGCTAGAGAGTTTAAAGCAACTTTGGTACCGCTTGCCAAAGAAAAATGACAGACTCAGGTCTGTTTTCCTGAGACGGGTGAAATGTTAATTTACTGTGTCAAGAGTTGTCCTCAGCTCCTTTTGGATCGTTTTTTTGCGAGGACCGTCCATGGAGATGGCTTTCCAGCCACAGTCTCCTGTTTTGATCTCCTTCTTCTATTTTGTAATCTTTATTGTAGTGGTAACTACAGGTCTAATCATTATCTTTCCCCGTAAGCTATAAGGCCCATGGGAATGTGAGTTTCTGCCTCCGGGTTACACATCTGGTTTTCAGGACCCAGTGTAGAATGAAAACATGGACCATTTGTTCAATAAGCAGGAAAAATGGCCATAAGTGGACTCAACTATACAGCTTTTTTCTTCTTCCATGGTTTCTTGACTTGCTATGGTATTTTTTATTTGCTGCTTAATGCTATTTTGAATAAAAATTGGAAGTCTAACTATTAGCATGCTTTTACCATTTGTCTTTATACTGTGTGACAGCAGTTTTAAATAAAAATAAAAGGGCATTTAACTTGTATGCAGAATCAGTGAAATTAGACAATCTGTATTTCACTATTGCACATATATTTTGTTCTTCCTGGAACAGTGGAAATATTGAACTAAAAAAGTACTTTAATATCACTTCACAGTGTACCACATTCTAACAAAACTCTCTCCCATTGACTCACTGATGAGCAAGGAAGAAATGAAAGGAAAGGAGCTCTGGGCCGCCCTGTATTTGAGGACATGGCACGCACTTGGTCTCAGTCCGGGCTTGTCACTCAGGACACGGCGCGTGCTCAGTCTCAGTCTTGGTCTGGGCCTGTCACTCAGGACACGGTGTGCACTCGGTCTCGGTCCGGTCCTGTCTTTCAGGACATGGCACGCACTTGGTCTCAGTCCGGGCCTGTCACTCAGGACACGGCGCGTGCTCGGTCTCAGTCTTGGTCTGGGCCTGTCACTCAGGACACGGCGAGCGCTTAGTCTTGGTCCGGGCTTGTCAAGTGAACAGGAGCTTTCCATTTGGGAAATTAAAACCTTTAAAGAACATGCTTGAACCTTAGTTTCTTCTTCCTGTTTTTCCAACTGGAGAGACTAACTTCACAGCTGTTTCCATCTCTCATTTCTTCACATGACTCTGATTTATCCCATTTTCACAGTACCTTCCTCCCTTTGGTGTTGTAGTATATGTTGTTGTGGAAACATGTAAACACAGTGACAATAGAGGGAGAAGAGAAAAAGGTGGAAAAACCTGTTACATAAGATCAGCTGTGCTCTTTAGCCAGCATAAAATGTCTTGAGCAATGACACAGGCCTTGGGCTATGAGGGTGAACTAAGGCCTAGGCAGTGATTCTGAAGCAAATGTTTCCATTGCGAAAATCCCGGGCAGGCCCCTGGAGGCAGAGCCCTGGTTCCACGTGGCCCAGCCGTCTCCTGAGAGCGGAGCCTGCCTTCCATCCTGCTGATGCTGAGCGAGATTACAGTTCCGAGGCGTCTCACATTTCACCATTTAGGACGTTAACACTGCTGTGTATTTCTTTGCAATTTTACAGGTAAGGCTGAGCTAAGTGACCAACCAGGGTCCCTTGGCCAAGGCGGATGTGACGGGCCCACCCTCCACTGCACAGCCTCAGAGCTCCACACCTGTGGCTCTGGGGGGACTGCAGTGGGTTTCATGGAAAAGGTCATTAGTCTCTGTAGAGTATTTTGGGCTCATGAGAATGATGTATGCCTGAGTCATCATTCCATCTCTTCCTTTGTCTTTTATTGGTTTAGTGACTTCTCGTCGTTTAGTTATTGCTTGCTATAGTTTGTGGAAAATAGATCCAGAGAAGTTGAACTTGACCTTTTTAAAAAGTTTAAATCTCTTGCAAGTGTAAAGAAACATGGTGAGCCAGGCACGGTGGCTCATGCCTGTAATCCCAGCACTTTGGGAGGCCAAGGCGGGTGGATCACGAGGTCAGGAGATCGAGACCATCCTGACTAACACCATGAAACCCCATCTCTAGTAAAAATACAAAAAACTATCCGGGCGTCGTGGCGGTCGCCTGTAGTCCCAGCTACTCAGGAGGCTGAGGCAGGAGAATGGCTTGAACCCAGGAGGGGGAGCTTGCAGTGAGCAGAGATGGCACCACTGCACTCCAGCCTGGGCAACAGAGCGAGATTCTGTCTCAAAAAAAAAAAAAAGAAAAAGAAAAAAAGAAACATGGTGAAGGAGGATTCAAGGAGAATCCTCTACAGGAAGAGCTCCCTGTTCCTACGAGCCTCAGGTGTGCACGACACAGACTTGGCGAGCGTGAGCCTCCCAGGTGAGACTGGTGGCTTGGTGTTGGAGCTGCCGTTTATCCCAGGGGGGTGTCTGGGCACCCCCACTCGGGAGCCAAGAAGTCTGTGTGTGCCACGTGGTACCTGTTGCTTGGCGGACAGTCTCCACCATGCACACGGAGAGGTCACGCGGCCTTGTGGGGAGACAAGTTTCCTTCCTTTGAGGGCTGTAAGAGGTATTCTGAAGTCCAGTAGCATAGACCAGACTTCAGATGGGCACTCATTTTCTGTCGACTCTGGGAAGAAACAAAATCTCCAGACACTGGGAAATACAAGAAATACATGCTTCCGTCAATTCTGGTAACCAGAAAGCAAGCCAAATATGTAATAAAACTGAATGATTCCTATGTGACAGTTTTAGGCAATGCAAACGTATCAGTAAAAAAACAGAAAATAAAAAGAAAAGATACAAAGCATGAGTGTGTGTACAGGTGGCCACAGAGTGTAGATGAAGACGTGCCATGTGACCCGCTTGTGTTGGGCCCGCAGGGAGGTGACGCGTTGGCTGTTATAGGGGTCATTGTTCTCTTGCTTGAAGTAGAAGCAGATATCTCCCGACTAGTGGAACAGAATCAGCAACAGAAAAAGTCGTTACATTCTGCTAGAAATTAGCTTGAACCTTATTTGAAAGCCATTGTTTTGAGAGTGGGTTAGAACGATAATAAATGTATATCATTTTAGTCTGTGGAACAACATAAAATGTGTCTCTGACCGGCTGAAGGGCTTCTGGCTTTTCAATTTCAAATGCCCACAGGAAGGAGGTGAAACCCCCATCTTTGCTGCGACGTGTGGAAAGCTGCTGTGCTCTGGGGCAGCACTTTCCTGATGCCCAGGGACGCTGGCCCAAGGCACTCGGCCCCCAGCTGTGATGGGCAGGCGGCTTCCCTGACCTGTGAGCTACACAAGAGGGCCCTGTGCTGGGCTTAATGCTCTGCTGCTGACATCCTGGCATTCTTAATAATTTTTCAGTAACAGGGGGATCTGCATTTTCACTTTTCACTGACCCGTGAGATTGATGGCCAGGCCTGTGACAAAGGTGCCTTCAGGGCAGGGCAGTTGTTTACAGTTTTTTTTTTTGAGGAGAATACATCTTATATTCATGCAAGTAGTGTTCTTAAAATTGCATGCTTGTAGGCTGGGCGCGGTGGCTCACACCTGTATTCCCAGCACTTTGGGAGTCCGAGGCAGGCAGATCATCAGGTCAGGAGTTCGAGACCAGCCTGCCCAGTATGATGAAACCCCATCTCTACTAAAAATACAAAAAAAAATTAGCCGGGGGTGGTGGCGTGCACCTGTAATCCCAGCTACTCAGGAGGCTGAGGCAGGAAAATCGCTTGAACTCGGGAGGTAGAGGTTGCAGGGAGCTGAGATTCCGCCACTGTATTCCAGCCTGTGCAACAGAGGGAGACCCCATCTCAAAAAAATAAATAAATAAAATGACATGCTTGTAAATGAATCCATTCTCCACTTTTTCATTAATTCTGATGGATCTTCCTCAGACTGTACAAGACCACAGGAACTGCTGGTTTGTGTCTTTGGGCCCTGGAGGCAGAGCAGAGCCCTTTAGACTTCATGGGTGAGGCTGAGACTGTGTTTCTGTAACAAGGGCCTTTTTATAGTTGTTTTTTTTTGGAGACAGAGTCTCACTCTGTCGCCCAGGCTGGAGTGCAGTGATGTGATCTCAGCTCACTGCATACTCCACCTCCCTGGTTCAAGCTATTCTCCTGCCTCAGCCTCCCAAGTAGCCGGGACCACAGGCATGTGCCACCACACCCGGCTAATTTTTTTATTTTTTTAGTTGAGACAGGATTTCACCTTATTGGCCAGGCTGGTCTCAAACTCCTGACCTCTTGATCCACCCACTTCAGCCTCCCAAAGTGCTGTACGGTTAATATTATTATTATTATTTTTGAGATGGAGTCTCACTCTGTCGCCCAGGCTGGAGTGGAGTGGCATAGTCTTGGCTCACTGCAACCTCTGCCTCCTGGGTTCGAGCTATTCTCCTGCCTCAGCCTCCCGAGTAGCTGGGATTATAGGCTCATGCCACCACACCTGACTAATTTGTGTGTGTTTTTTTGTTTTTTGTTTGTTTGTTTGTTTGTTTTTTTAGTAGAGACAGGGTTTCACCATGTTGGCCAGACTGGTCTTGAACTCCTGACCTCAGGTGATCTGCCCGCCTTGGCCTCCCAAAGTGCTGGGATTACAGGCGGAAGCCACTGCACCTGGCCTTACAGTTAATATTCTTAAATTTAGTAATCGTCATTATTCATTCTTTTTAAAAACTCTTAGTAAAGACAGAACAACAACCACAGCAAAATGAACTAAGCTTCCCATAATAACGGGAGACGGTGAAAATGTCGGGATGCCGCTTACGTATCGGGGTGTTTATGCAGAGCTGTGTTTCTGAGAAAGGCGGAACACAGATGCTCATGTGCACACTTTGGTGGTTTGCTGAGAAATGTGGTAGAAGCTTTCAGGAAATGGCATGAAATAATGAAGTGTCTGATTCTATGCAGCACTAACACTCTGAGTAGCTGTGTTATGGATTATGCATGGAAGGCGCTTCTCAGCCTTAGGGCTGCAGGCAGAGTCCATGTGCTGGTCACATGTGTGCTGCTCTCATGATGGCTTGGCTAAACTGCGACAGGCGACAAGCGACAAGCGACGAGTGGGAAGAAAAGTCTTCAGAAGGTGACAGATTCAAAGGTATGGACCAAACTGGGCCCAGATCAGCCTGGAGTTCTCAAGAGAAGTGGAGAAACCTTTATGGATTAAAAACAATGTCTTTTAGTCAGTCTTTAAAAGTATCTTTAATTTCTGAAATTGTTTCATGGAATGAAGTTTACTCTCAGTAATCGCACAAGTGCACCAGTGAGTGCTGCATTCCCGAAATTTCTGGCTGATTGAGATTAAATGGCATTTCATTTAGAATTCATGCTCATTTTCAATGTTTTATTAATTAATTGGTTAGATTCAGCTAGATCCATTTTTCGAAGGTCATTTTAGACCAAAATATTATTTTTATGATTTCTGAAACTTTGCAAATCTATCATTTCTTCCCAAGAGTTTCATTTAGAGAGTGTGTGCATGTGTGTGTGTGTTCAAAGAGCAAATGAATTCTATTTGGGGAAGTTCAATTCGGTAGATGCTTACTGACTATCTACTCCGTCCTGGTTCTGTGCCGGGTCCTGGGGTAGCCGAGGGGAATGAACATGGGCCCTAAGTGAGGTTGCCTTCTAACTGCAGAGACCATGGGGGTGAATGAAGATGAGCCGTGCATGAGGTCACCTTCTAACAGCAGAGACCCTGGGGCTTGGGGTGCATTAGCCCCGGCTGTACCTGCCTGAGCCCAAGTTAGCACTGCTGTGAGCCCTATCAAACTGGGGCTGGATTTTCCACCAAGTGTCTCATACCAAACAGGCCTAGGACATTTCAGAACCTTGTCTTCTAGCTCTCCGGAAATGCACAACTCATTGCTGCAAGCCGCAGCTGCCCTGCCGTGCAGTAGAACCCCAGAGCTTCCTCCCCCCATCCGATTCACTTGGTTGTCTGACTCTAGCTGGGACTGAGTGAGCTGCGGACCCCAGGGACAGAATGGATGTCCATTAAAGTGGCTTTGCTCCATGTCCCCTGTTTGTAGTGGGTCACAGTCCCTCATTTGGGGCCAAGGTTTCTTTGTATCTTGCCCCTGCGAGAGATGTGGCTGTGGGAGTGAGGAGGTGGTGGCAGGAGCCAGCAGGTGCTGGCCATGGTACTGACGCCCAGGGACTGAGTTCTGGGTGGGAGCACTACTTCACAGGGACTGAGTTCTGGGTAGCAGCACTGCTTCACGGGGCCTGAGTTCTGGGTGGGACTGAGTTCTGGGTGGGAGCACCGCTTCACAGGGACTGAGTTCTGGGTGGGAGCACCGCTTCACGGGGGCTGAGTTCTGGGTGGGAGCACCACTTCACGGGGGCTGAGTTCTGGGTGGGACTGAGTTCTGGGTGGGAGCACCGCTTCACAGGGACTGAGTTCTGGGTGGGAGCACCGCTTCACCGGGACTGAGTTCTGGGTGGGAGCACCGCTTCACGGGGGCTGAGTTCTGGGTGGGAGCACCACTTCACGGGGACTGAGTTCTGGGTGGGAGCACTGCTTCACGGGGACTGAGTTCTGGGTGGGAGCACCGCTTCACGGGGGCTGAGTTCTGGGTGGGAGCACCACTTCACGGGGGCTGAGTTCTGGGTGGGAGCACCACTTCACGGGGGCTGAGTTCTGGGTGGGAGCACCACTTCACGGGGGCTGAGTTCTGGGTGGGAGCACCGCTTCACGGGGGCTGAGTTCTGGGTGGGAGCACTGCTTCACGGGGACTGAGTTCTGGGTGGGAGCACCGCTTCACGGGGGCTGAGTTCTGGGTGGGAGCACTGCTTCACGGGGACTGAGTTCTGGGTGGGAGCACCGCTTCACGGGGGCTGAGTTCTGGGTGGGAGCACCGCTTCACGGGGGCTGAGTTCTGGGTGGGAGCACCACTTCACGGGGGCTGAGTTCTGGGTGGGAGCACCGCTTCACGGGGGCTGAGTTCTGGGTGGGAGCACCGCTTCACGGGGACTGAGTTCTGGGTGGGAGCACCGCTTCACCGGGACTGAGTTCTGGGTGGGAGCACCGCTTCACAGGGACTGAGTTCTGGGTGGGAGCACCGCTTCACGGGGACTGAGTTCTGGGTGGGAGCACCGCTTCACCGGGACTGAGTTCTGGGTGGGAGCACCGCTTCACGGGGGCTGAGTTCTGGGTGGGAGCACCGCTTCATGGGGGCTGAGTTCTGGGTGGGAGCGCCGCTTCACAGGGACTGAGTTCTGGGTGGGAGCACCACTTCACGGGGACTGAGTTCTGGGTGGGAGCACTGCTTCACGGGGGCTGAGTTCTGGGTGGGAGCACCGCTTCACCGGGACTGAGTTCTGGGTGGGAGCACCGCTTCACGGGGGCTGAGTTCTGGGTGGGAGCACCGCTTCACGGGGGCTGAGTTCTGGGTGGGAGCACCGCTTCATGGGGACTGAGTTCTGGGTGGGAGCACCGCTTCACGGGGGCTGAGTTCTGGGTGGGAGCACCACTTCACGGGGACTGAGTTCTGGGTGGGAGCACTGCTTCACGGGGACTGAGTTCTGGGTGGGAGCACCGCTTCACGGGGACTGAGTTCTGGGTGGGAGCACCACTTCACAGGAGTGTGAAGAGACTGCAATGCCCGGGAGGACGGGCTGCTCCTGGCTGGCTTAGCTGCCTGCTGGGTACTCATACACGCTTTCTTTCATCTATGTTAATAATCAAATGGCCGTCACAGTGCACTGGGGGAAGTGGATTCTTAGTCGACAGGTAGAAATGCAGCGATGTGGCACTGATGTGCTAGTTGAAGCCATACTGTGTGCCATAAGTAAGGCCACAAATTCCTTCAGAGGTCCTGGAAGCCACAGTGTCTGGGGTTATGCTGGTTGGGTGGGTTGGCTGCACAGTGTCCTCACACACCCGTTTCACAGCCCAGGGTGGGCTAGTGGGCAGGTCGCTGGCCTTTCCTACAGACTCGAGCCTGAAATGTGTCCGTCCCTCCCCTTTGCAAACCTGCCCTCCTTCCAGGCACCGTGCCAGGCAAACAACAGACTCCTCCTGCCCAGGGAAGCCTTTTCTGATTTTTTAGGGACACGGATCTGGGCACTGTTTGTAAACTCTTTGCGTTTAGAGTCTTTGCTGTTCATCCACCTCAGTGTTCAATAACATAATCCATCTTGTGTTTTTCTTGGATGCTTCTTTTGTGTTAATCTCAGTTTGGTGTCAACATCTTGGGTATATGACAAACGTGGTAAAAATATCCCGGATGTGAAAGATTACCCACTTATAAAAGGGTCCTTCCGACGTTTAAAACGTGTCTTGTTTTGCTCATGGGCTGGGCACACCTTCTCTCATATCTCTCAGATACGTGTAAATCCAAGCACCTTTCTGGGATCTGTGAACAGGCAGGAGCAGAGGGAGAGTGGCTGTGGATCCCTCCTCTCAGGCCTGCAACCTTCCCACTAGAGCAACACTGGGGTCAGGGAGCCATGTGTCAGCAAACAATCCCTAGGGAGCCACTGGGGAGGGCACAGCCACCTCCTGCCAACCCCCTGAACAGCCCCAGGGTGGGCCAGGGCTGGCAGCACACGGCAGCGCCTTCTTTCTTTTGCTGGTGAACCAGTGTTGGGGTGCAGCCCTCTGTGAGGGGTTTCCATGGCCTGGTACAGCCCATCCCCAACAGCCACCTTCCTTTGCTGCAGCCAATGTGTCCTGGTGTAGAAATGGGTGTGTGTGTGAGTGTGTGTGTGCGAATGTGAGCGTATTTGGGTTTATGTGCATTGTGTGCTTGTGATGGTATGTGTGAGTGTGTCTGCATATGTGAGTATATGCATGTGTATATGTGTTTATATACATCTGTGTACACATATCTGCACATGTGTGTCAGTGTGTGTGTGTCTGTATGCGAGGGTATATGCATGTATTGTGTGTGTATATACATCTGTGTACACATATCTGCACATGCGTGTTAGTGTGTGTCTGCATGTGTGAGTATATGCGTGTGTCAGTGTATATATGTCTGTGTACACATGTGCCTGCATGAGTATATGCATGTGTGTGTGTGAGCGTAGATACATCTGTGTACTCATATCTGCACGTGTGTGTCATTGTGCACACACTCCTACAGATGCACACACACTTGCTATGACAGGGAGCTTCCCTGCCCCTGGCTGTCACACATGCCCTGAGAAGAACACTCACCCCCTCCAGGTCACACGTCTAAGTGACTGACTGGCCTTTGGCCTCCACAGGCTCAGCTGCAGCCACGAGGAGCACTCAGAATTCACGTCTGAGTCACTGGTGAGCTCAGCCTCACCTCTCACGCCCCAGACCTGGAAAAGCCATTGAGGCTGCAGGTAGCTCTCTAGGGTCCTGGACCATTCATAACCAAGCATCAGATCAGCGTGGCCGGGATGAATGAAAATACGTGGGCTTCTTGCTGGGTGCAGCAGACATGTGTGTTGAAAGCTCTGGGCGTGTCTGGGAGTGGGACCACTTGCTGATGTTTCCTCAGAGAGCCCCCAGCAGCAAGCCTACTCCCTTCCACAAGCATGTGGCCGCCTCATCAGGCCCCCCTTCCTCGAATGGTGTGGAGCATCAGGGCAGGGGCAGCCCTGTGACACCGCCCGAGGTGTTGAAAGCAATGGTGTCTGGAGGAGGTCAGGCTCTTCATGCCTCCTGGCGGTCTGTTCCTCCTAAGCAGATGGACCTCCGGCTGCAGGCGTGAGCACAAGGAGAGAGATCAGGGACCATCTAGAAGCCTCCGCAGACTGTCTTCTGGCACATTACAGAGATGGAGGAAGGAGAAACCCACTGCTACCCTGGCCAGGGGAGCAGAGCCCATGGTAGGCCATGCAGAGCGTGGCACCTCGAGTCTCAGGACACGGGGGCGGGCAGGGCTGGGGTGCAGGCGTCTCCCTTCCCCTGGGAGGAGGAAGCAGAGGTTGAAGTTTTGTTGTTGTCCTCTCAGGACACGGGGGCGGGCAGGGCTGGGGTGTGGGCGTCTCCCTGTCTCCCTTCCCTGGGGAGGAGGAAGCAGAGGTTGAAGAGGTTTTGCTGCCATGTTCTAATGTCCCGCGCAGTCTTCATTTATCCAACTGTGATCTCGTCCCTGACACTTTCCCATCCCGTCATCAGATTGTCTAAATAGCGATGTTTTGTGAGCTCTTCCACAGACAGGGGTTCACACCCCGTTTCTCCTCCCGTGAGTCCTGTGTGCAGGGTTTGTTCATCCAGACACCTCCATTGCCTGAGCACTGTGGAGCCCATATCAAGCCCTCATAATAGGCAGCGACTGTGGCGTGAGAAAGGCACTCGGAGGTAATTTGTGTGCCGATGTAACCGCGGGCTCTGCAGGCAGGTCTGGACTTGCATATGTGAGACTCGTCTCAAATTCAGTTTCATATGGTTCTCACCTATTCTCACACCCAATTTTAATGGGGAACTTTCTTTAGAGGAGGTAAGACACAGGGTGGTCCATCTCCACCCGAACTTCTCTAGCAGAGCAGGTGGAACAGAAGCTCAGATCTAGCAGATCGGGCGGAACAGAAAGTCAGATCCCAGGTGCATCCTTGCCTCCCATCTGAGGCTCAGCCCTGGGCTGCTGAAGGCGCAGATGCGGTGGCGCAGGGGCCAACACGGCAAGAGCCACGTGCTCCGCAACTGAGGGCACCATGCCGGGGAAGAGGCTTCCTTGCGTGAGGAAGGCCCACAGAGTCCAGATTTCACTGAGAGACCCCTGTGCCCCTGAGAGCCCCAAACAGCTCATGCCTGGACTGGAAAGAGTGACACACAGTGATGCCAGTGAGTCTGAGAGCTCCTCAGTGAGGTTCTGGACATTCTGATGGGCTGCCTTGAAAGCAAAGGAAATGTTTCCTGTGATGAAAATCAACAGCTTTTGGCTGCACACCTGAGCTGGTTAAGCTGAGAAGCCATGGCAGTCAGCAGTTACCACCCCATGCAGCCCTGGCAGCTCCCTTAGAGCCATCACTGTGACCCAGCGTTGCTGGCACCGGCCCTCATCCACCTGTCACCAACTCAAAAGTGACATCAACAAAACCATCCACATCAAATGGTGGATATGTCAAGGATTCGGTGAATTTTCTGTAAATATGTGCTGTGGGAACGTGCTGTGGATTTCTCAGGCCTACTTTTCGTTCCACTAAATCTTCTGTAAAAGCCACTGGTATGATTCCTAAAGCAGCTTCCAGTGAGGAAGTCACGCAGATGTGAGTGTGAGAGGTGGGCCCTTCCCCACCTGCCCTCGACCCCCCCAGTGGAGAGATGCGCCCACCGTGGGCCATGCGTGGACTCCAGTGGGATGACCAGTGTGGCATCCACGTCGGCATTCCCGGCACTCCAGGGTAAACACCTCCACAGCAGCCGGGCCGTGTGCCTTCTGCAGCACCACATGGCAGCTATTTCTCATACCACCAAGAAGCCATAATGTAACATGATAAATACATGATACATGTGTTGACACGGTGTGAAGGAAGAGACACGAAATTGCCTCACTAACACCGCTGTCTTGCCTCTCTCGCCTCTGTCCTCTGAATGTTCTTTCTGCTCCTCCCCGCCTCGGCCCTCCCTGCGGGGCACCAGTTTGCCATCTCCCATCAGGCAGTATCCCGGGACCCAGCCCTCACAGGCACTTCCAGCAGGCCTTAAAAACACAGAAATCTTATAAGCATCTAAGTAAATTGTAGCTGTTGCTGCATTGTCTAGAAATTCAGGGCAAACCATAGTTCTAGGAACCATGGTCTGACGTTTCTGCAGAAGGGAACTCCTCATCCAGGACACGGTGTTTGAGTCACTGCCCAGATAATTTCTGGATTTCTTGGGAGTGACAAAGCAGAGGTAGTGTGGCCCTTCTCTCTCAGTCTACACCTAAACCATCAGGAGGCTTCGAGCTCCAAACCAGCTGTGACCAGAAGGCTGGACTCTTTAGGGTGACCTAAATGAGGATGCTGCTGGAGAAACAACCTTCAGCTGGTCACTGTGGACAACGAGTTTAGAAAATCGAGTTTGGCATTACATTTTCACTCTAAGACAGTCCTGTTCACACTCAGCAACACATGAGTGTGTTCTGTGGGCTGACACTATGCTGTGTCCGGAGACCCAAAACCAAACGGGACAGTGTGCTTCCTCTGGAGGAATGGGTAATAATCACCTTGCAATATCGGACGTGATGGCCCAGAAAGACGTGCCAACTCCTAAATGAGCTCAGAGGAGGAGGGCGATTGTTGGTAGGGCAGGGTGCGGTGCTGGGTGGAAGTTTCTGGAAGCAGGGAAGCTTTGGACTGGTCATGACGTATGAGTAGGAGTTTGATGGATGGAGGAAGAGCCAAGAGCAATCCAGGAAGAACACATATTGTCTGTGCAGGACGCAGGACGCCCAGGGAACCCTGAGTATGATTTATGTGTTTTGTTGCTATGTTTATTTATGTCCTTCCTTGTTCCAGAGTGGATTTATTGTGGTGCAATAAAACAAGTTTCAGATAAATAAGAAAACACAGCTAAAAGGAAACTAAGGGAAGCAAAGTGTGGCAGAGCCGGGGCTGCGCGTGGTGATGCAGGAGGCATCAGGGCCCTAGAACCGGGGCTGCGCATGGTGACGCGGGAGGCATCAGGGCCCTAGAGCCGGGGCTGCGAGTGGTGATGCGGGAGGCATCAGGGCCCATAGAACTGGGGCTTTGTGCTTTTTCAGGTAAAGAGCTCCCAGGGGGGAAAATATCACAATATAAAGAAACTCTGAGCGGTGCTGGGCGTTCAGCCCGTCTCATGTCAAGCCTGGTCCTCCACACATGCAGTCTTGGCTGCTGCATCCAAGAGCACCCTGTTCTTCCCCACACTGGTGACTCCATGGGTCCCTCCTTTCTGTGGATTCGTTCTGAGCATTAAATAATGTATTCAATGAATGGTTTTGAATGTAACTATTTTTGTTAACTGGATTTATTTTGAAGATGCTGATTCAATGCTAGCATGGAAACAGTCAAGCAACTCTGAGATCTGAAGCACCTTGGTTCTGGGAAGAAAGGGTGGAAGTGAAGAAGGGAGAGGGGTGGTGAGAGAAAGGAAGGAAAGAGCTGGAGGAAAAGTGGCGAGGAGGAGGAGGAGGAAAGGCACCGTGCATCCACAGGCTGCCAAGAACCGGCCGGTAGAAGTCCGGGCTCTTTCCCTCATCTTTACAGACATCCGTTATGAGGATGTTCCAATGTGCCACTGAAACACACGCAACTCTGTGCCAGAAGCCTTTCCCAGCACAGGAAAGACTTTGGCTGGCCTCTGTGGCTTCTGCACCTCCGATGCATCTGGAACAGGCTGGGGCCCCTCAAGGAACGTGTCTTGCTTCTGTTGAGCCACTCTTTTCTCACCCCTAAATAAGATAGATGCATTCAGTGACCTCTCAGCTTACCAGTGAAAGCAATGGGCTCCTCTCACCCTCTTTTAATAAACTGCTTAAGAGGTGTTGTTCATTTAATACATACACACATTTTTCCTAATGTTTACTGCAAAGGAATTTAAGGAGTAGTTAAAAGGTATTGATTCTGGAATCAGAAAAACATGCTTTTCACTAGCAAAATGACATTGAGCAATTCATATTTTCTAACTACAAGTTATCCCACCCTAAAATGAAGATAGTATTGACCATATGGAACTGAGGAGCAGAGGCAATGAGTCTCTAGAATAGTCATTGGTGATCAGTACATAGTAACCAGTAATGACAGTGTGTGACATGATGAGAAGATAGAGAGGAGGAGGAGGTGAAGAAGAAATAATGATGATGATGAGGATGATGATGGTGGTGAGAATGATGGTGATGATGGTGGTGATGATGAGGATGATGGTGGTGGTGAGAATGATGGTGATGATGAGGATGATGATGGTGGTGAGAATGATGGTGATGATGGTGGTGATGATGAGGATGTTGGTGGTGGTGGCGATGGTGATGATGAGTATGATGGTGAGAATGATGGTGATGATGGTAATGGTGAGGTTGATGGGGGTGAGGATGACAGTGATGATGATGGTGATGGTGAGGATGATGGTGGTGATGGTGATGGTGAGGATGATGATGATGATGGTGATGGTGATGATGTTGATGGTGATGATGGTGATGGTGAGAATGATGGGGATGAGGATGATAGTGGTGATGAGGATGGTGATGGTGATGCTGTTGATAGTGATGATGATGGTGATGGTGATGATGTTGATGGTAATGATGATGATGGTGAGAATGATGGGGATGAGGATGATAGTGGTGATGAGGATGGTGATGCTGTTGATAGTGATGATGATGGTGCTGGTGATGATGGTGATGGTAATGATGGTAAGGATGGTGGGGAAGAGAATGATAGTGGTGATGAGGATGGTGATGGTGATGCTGATGACAGTGATGATGATGGTAATGATGATGATGGTGGTGGTGATGATGGTGATGGTGGTGCTGATGATGGTGATGGTGAGGATGATGGTGATGGTGAGGATGATGATGAGAATGATGGTGATGATGTGACGATGAGGATGATGGTGGTAGTGGGGATGATGATGGTGAGAATGATGGTGAGGATGATGGTGGTGAGGATGATGCTGATGGTGAGGATGATGATGGTGAGAATGATGATGGTGATGGTGAGGATGATGGTGGTAGTGAGGATGATGATGGTGAGAATGATGGTGAGGATGATGGTGGTGAGGATGGTGATGGTGATGCTGATGACTGATGATGTTGATGGTGATGGTGATGATGATGATGGTGATGATGATGGTGAGAATGGTGAGGATGATGAGGATGGGGATGATAGTGGTGATGAGAATGATGATGGTGATGCTGATGATAGTGATGATAATGATGGTAATGGTGATAATGATTATGGTAATGACATAATGAGGACAGGAGGAGGAGAAGGATGAGGAGGAAAAGGATGGGAGAGAATAAAGAAAAAATGATGATGATGATGATGATGATCATAATGGTGGTAGTGATGAAGGGGAAGAGGAAGATGGCATGCTTGGGTTCCTCATTGATTCATGAATTAATTCATCCCCCCAAAAAATGGTTAGGCAGTGGTTTCTTAGATGTGACACCAAAAGCATAAGCAACACAAGGATAAAAACAGACAAACTTTATTGGCATCTTTTGTGCTTCAAAAGACACAATCTAGAAAGTGAAAATACAACCGACAAAATGGTAGAAAATATCTACAAATCAGTTATCTGAGAAGACTCTAGTGTCTGGGTTATATAAAGAATTCTTCCAACTCAGTGAAAAAGACCAGTCAAATTAAAAATGGGCAAAATACTTGAATAAACAGTTCTCCAAAGAAGGCCTGCAAGTGTTCCACTAAGTACAGGGAAGCTCAACATCATGAGTCATTACAAAAATTCAAATCAAAACGAAGACGAGATACAATTGCATTCCCACTAGGACGGCTGTCATTGAAGAATGGACAATGACAAGTATTGGTGAGAACTGGAGAAACCAGGCCCTTCAGAGACAGCCCATGGGCATGTAAAATGGTGCAGCCGTGTGGTTTAGTTTGGAAATTCCACACAAAGTTAAACAGAGAGTTACCTTATGACCCAGTGTGTGTATTCCTAAGCATTCATCCCAGAGAAATGAAGACATATGTCTACACAGAAACTCACACACAAGTGTCCACAGCAGCATTGCTCAGCCAGAAAATGGAAACAGCAGATGTTCCCCATTAGCCCATCTGCTGGCTAAGGGATAAAGTGCAGGCCACACGTATGATGGAGCACACACCACATACAGATGCAAATATTATGTGAAATGAGAGAAGCCAGACTCAAGTCCACCTACTGCATGATTCTATTTATATGAAATGTCCAGGACAGGCAAATCTGTAGAGACAGAAACTAAATAGCCTGGGTCTGGGGGCAGGAAGGAAGGAGTAACTGCTGATTGATACAGAATATGTTTTGGGGTGATGCAAATGCTTCGAAATTACATAGCGGTGATTCTTGCACACCTTTGTGAATATATAAAACCACCAAGTTGTAAACCTTGAAAGAGTAAATTTTATATCTGACTTATGTCTTTATTTTAAAAATCTAAAACAAACCAAAAACTAAAGACACGATCTGTACAGTATCAGGAGCATACGGTCCCATAATGGTGAGAGAGTGAGCCCAGGACACATTGCAGGATGAGATACGCACCCTGTGGAGACTGAACGGGAAGTACCATGGTGTCAGGACCTGGGAGAGAATGCAGTGACCTCAGTGAGGCGTCAGGACCTGGCAGGGAATGCAGTGACCTCACTGAGGCGTCAGGACCTGGCAGGGAATGCAGTGACCTAAGGGAAGCATCAGGACCTGGCAGGGAATGCAGTGACCTCAGTGAGGCATCAGGACCTGGCAGGGAAGGCAGTGACCTCAGTGTGGCGTCAGGACCTGGCAGGGAATGCAGTGACCTCAGCGAGGCGTCAGGACCCGGGAGGGAATGCAGTGACCTCAGCGAGGCGTCAGGACCCGGGAGGGAAGGCAGTGACCTCAGCGAGGCGTCAGGACCTGGCAGGGAAGGCAGTGACCTTAGCGAGGCGTCAGGACCTGGGAGGGAATGCAGTGACCTCAGTGAGGCGTCAGGACCTGGGAGGGAATGCAGTGACTTCGGTGAGGCGTCAGGACCCTGGAGGGAATGCAGTGACCTCAGTGAGGCGTCAGCAAGCAGGTGATTCCTGGGACAGCCTCGGGAGCCTGGAGCACACAGGGACCCTCCCTTGGTGAGCTCCATTCTGGAACCGCAGCATTGTCCCCTGACACCCCCAGTGGGAACAAGCTTCCATGTCACGTAAGTAGTCTTCAGTATTTCTCAGTGTATTATTTTTTCCATGTTTTCTGATGTAGAATCTGTAACAGGAGCTTCACATGGGTTATCTCATGTAATCCTGTGCATTCTTTTGGCCATTGTGACCTTCGTTTAATAGGGGGATCCAGAGTCTCAGAGGCGAAGTCTCACCCGGGCGCATCAGGGCAGAGGAGCCACCTGCCCTGCGCTGTGTGTTCCTAGATCCAGATACTGTAAATAGCATGGAAGGCGATGGCTTAGCACTGCTGGAAGGAATTCTGTAGGAGAAGCTCTGATAATAGATAAAATGTGGAACTTATTTTTTTATCTCTGGGATCCTGTGATTCAAAGACAAAATATGTGTATATTGACAGGAAGCTGTGCAAACAGCTAGTATCGTGATCTTGCTTAAATGTACATGAGAAAATCATTAAAATACCTTATGTTTAGAAAGGGTTCCTTATTCAATCCATGGTACTGGGAGAACTGGCTGGCCGTGTGCAGAAACTGGACCCCTTTCTTACACCATATGCCAAAATTAATTCAAGATGGATTAAAGACTTTAAAACCCCAAACTATAAAAATCCCAGAAGAAAACCTAGGCAGTACCATTCTGGACATGGGAACTGGCAAAGATTTCATGACAGAGACACCAAAAGCAATGGCAACAAAAGCAAAAATTGACAAATGGGATTTAATTAAACTAAGGAGCTTCTGCACAACAAAAGAAACTAGCATCAGAGCAAACAGGCAACCTACAGAATGGGAGAAAATTTTTGCAAACTGTGCATCCCACAAAGGTCTAATATCTGGCATCTATGAGGAATTTAAACACATTTGTAAGAAAAAAACCATTAAAAAGCGGACATACAACAGGAACAGACACTTTTCAAAAGAACACATATGTGCAGCCAGCAGTCGTTTGAAGAAAAGCTCAACATCACTGACCATTAAAGAAATGCAAATCAAAACCACCATGAGATGCCGTCTCACAGCAGTCAGAATGGCGATTATTAAAAGGTCAAAACATAACAGATGCTGGTGAGGTTGTGGAGAGAAAGAAATGCTTACACACTGTTAGCTGGGAGTGTAAAGTAATTCAGCCACTGTGGAAGACTGTGTGGTGGTTCCTCGGAGACCTAAAGACAAATACCATTGGACTCAGCAATGCCATTAGTGGGTATAGACCCAAAGGAATAGAAACCCTTCTGTGACATGCACAGACACACATGCACATGTGTGTTCACTGCAGCACAATTCACAATAGCAGAGACGTGGAATCAACCTAAATGCCATCAATGGTAGATTGGATAAAGAAAATGCGGTATATGTACACCATGGAATACTATGCAGACATAAAAAAGAATGAAATCATGTCTTTTGCAGGGATATGGATGGAGCTGGAGGCCATTATCCCTAGCAAACTAGTGCAGGAACAGATAACCAAATACTGCATGTTCTCACCTGTAAGTAGGAGCTAAATGATGAGAACTCATGGACACATCGAGGGGAACAACACTCACTGGGACCTGTGGGAGGAGAAGGGTGGGAGGAGGGAGAGGATCAGGAAAGTAACTAATTGATAGTAGGCTTAATACTTGGGTGATGAAATAATCTGTACAACAAATCCCCATGACACAAGTTTACCTATGAAAGACACCGGCGCATGGGCCCCTGAATGTAAAATCAAAGTTAAAAAATGAGATACATATCAAATAAGTTTTCAAATATTCTCCCTTTGTTTGAAAAATAAGCGTGTTTCATATCCCCCAGCATTTTTCAACAGACACGTGCAGTCCTTTTGGCATACTTTCTTTTTGCAGTACATTTAGTTTTATTAGATCTTACCCAGAAATTATTCATAGCCAAATTGTTATTGAACATTAGCTTCATAAATCACTCCTCTCTGAAACACATATAGGCGTATTTAATGGAATACCCACATCAGCAGTTCTGCCTACTGTATGGGCTGGATGAGTTAGTTGAAGCCATGTCTCAAAAAAATCAGAGATGGGAAGGAGATGACTATGGCTGACCCCGTACAAAAGTTAGTTCTGTGTCGTTTTCCCCATAATCCTTGTAGGTAAATATGAACTTGTGGGCTGTCTTGACCAGAGGGGCTCCTAGGGAAACAGAGATGAGCCCCTGACCCTCTGGTGTCTCCCATCACCGCCCTTCTGGGTACGTTAACACGGTGTGCTAGCAGGTGTCATTTCCCAGCTGCAGTAGGAATGCTGTCCGCAGGGTCCCTCCATCTGCAGGCCCTGGCACATTGCCTACAGAACATGGACCTGTCGTTTATGGGAGCTGAAATCAGTGCGTGCACTGTGGGATTCTAGCCTGCAGGTGAAGCAATTGAGGTCTGAGGTTTTGTTTTGTTGTGTTTGTTTTGATTTGTTTTGCTTTGTTTTATTTTTTGAGACGGCATCTCTGTCTGTCACGCGGGCTGGAGTGCAGTGGTGTGATCTCAGGTCACTTCAGCCTCGACCTTCTGGGCTGAGGTGATTCTCTCACCTCAACTTCCCAGGTATCTGGGGCAACAGGCAGGCGCCCCTACCCCTAGCTGATTTTTTTGTACAGATGGCGTTTTTACCATGTTGCTTCCCCAGGCTGGTCACAATCCCTGGTCTCAAGCAGTCCGCCCACTCAGCCTCCCAAAGTGCTGAGATTACAGGTGTGAGCCACTGCACCTGGCCAGGTTGTGAGGTTTTAAGTGACTTGCTTCAGGCAGATCAGAGACTGGATTGCAAACCTCCCAACCTCACATATTATTTCCAGCAATTTAGTGCATTGCTGGGTCCCACAGATGATGCGTTTAATTTGTGATGTATGGGAGGTCTTCCGATTTTAAGTTACACGTAATACATTGTAGCGTACGTAGCATTGACGCACTCTGTTGTTATTGGATGGTACAGAGCACAGTTCAGCTAACTTTTTCTGTGAAGGGCCAAGTAGTTAATAGTTTGGGTTTGTGGGACGTGCGGTCTCAGTCTCATCTGCTGTACATTTGTGGTAGGGTAAGTTTCGATTCCTGACAGGTACAAGTGCCAAAGGCTGGCTGTGCACCGTGCTGGCATTTCAGCAAGTGCGTTATCACATGTGAATGCTGAATTTTCTGTTATTTCTCATCCCTAACTTTATATTCCTCTCTTAACATTAATTGAAAATGACTAAGCAGAACTTCAAAATGAAAATTAACAAGCTTGTGAAATGCGGTGTGTGTGTTGAAGTGCTGGAGAGAGTCATGTGGTGCCTATTTGTCATTTCTCCTGTGATTTAGCGCTGCATTTCTAAGTTCCAAGTCACAATTCTTTCCCTTACCTTTTGCTTTTCTTCTAAACTGCTTTCTGTCGTCTTTGCCATGAGACCCGGTGCCAGGCACCAGCTGTTTCTCTTTTTCTGTAAATGTTAGGCTCTGGCGCATGCTCGTGCATGGGTGCGGGGTGCTGGGAGCACAGAGATTATTGAGAAATCTGTTCTTGCCATATTAATTTCTGTACTTTTTGTTCATATTTTCACAAATGGAGAGACATACACTGGCCAGTCCTTAGTAGATGGTGCTTAATTATTCACCAAGCGTGCAGAAGTCCCCAAGACCACCTGGAGGCTCAGGATATGCCAGAAGGACACAGAAAAGCAGTGTGCATGGTTATGGTCTAGCACAGCAAAAGGGCACCAATTAAGTCCGCCACGGTGAGAGGTGCGCAGGGCAGGGCTCAGGACAGACCAGGCCTGACCCTCCAGGTGTCTCTCCCGTGGAGTCACACAGGCAGTGCTTAATGTCCCAACGGTGACATACATAGGACAAGACTCACAGACCGGAGTTGCCCACGAGCCTGTGTCCTGGGATTTTCTTGGGGTCCATCATGTAGGCTTTGGGTGCCCGAGTGACTGAGCCTAGATGCCTGGTCTCCAGCTCCCTCAGAGGGAAAACTGGCACCACATGGCCCAGGGCCCAGGTAAGCAAAGACTCTCTCAGGCTGGAAGCCCCAAAGGCCAACAGGTTACCCCCGAGGCGCTGGTCAAAACCAGAACTTTCTTGGAAATATTAACCCTTTACTGCATGCCAAGTAAATGCACATCCTGTTTTTCCTTGACAAAAACAGGGAAATGGTTCCGCAGTCAACTTTCGGAGCAGTTTGCATCTGGGGGGTCGTGGGGGGTGTTAGAGGTTCCGATGTGCACGACAGTGGAACGGAGTCCTCTCCAAGAGGAAGGGCAGTGCTGTGGGCTTCACGCCTGCTGTGGCACGAGATCCTCCCTGCACGCCCACCTGTGACAAAGCAGATGATGCTCCAATTCCAGGGAGTAGGGGGAGCTCAGCCCTCTCACGCTTCTCACGGGTGCCAGCTTCCTGCCAGGTGAGGTATATCAGGGCTTTCCCTCCTGGCCGAGGGCAGGTGTACAGAGAAACATGGCGGACAGAGGAGACCTGCATTTACCAATGTCCTATTCACAGATGTTTCCGGTTCATTCACAGAATAAACAGGTCCTGTCTTTACAGTAACGCAGTAATGCCTGCAAATGTCGTACTCGGGGCCCTGTCGTGGGTCCATGTACTCGGGGCGCTGTCGTGGGTCCGTGTACTCGGGGCCCTGTCATGGGTCCGTGTACTGGGGGCCCTTTCGTGGGTCCGTGTACTTGGGGCGCTGTCGTGGGTCCATGTACTCGGGGCCCTGTCGTGAGTCCATGTATCGAGGGCCCTGTCGTGGGTCCGTGTAATCATGGCCCTGTCGTGGGTCCGTGTACTGGGGGCCCTTTCGTGGGTCCGTGTACTGTGGGCCCTGTCGTGTGTCCGTGTACTTGGGGCCCTGTCGTGGGTCCGTGTACTCGGGGCGCTGTTGTGGGTACATGTATTTAGGGCCCTGTCATGGGGCCTGTGCCGTGTAGAATCTGTAGCTGCACACTTCGCCCAGCCTCCCCTCGAGCTATGTGCCCAGGCATTCTCGGTGGCTGGCGGGTCTGTGCAGACAACAGCCTTCATGGTGCCACCTGCATTGCCCTCACACCTCGCACATGGCCGGGACACAGCTGTCAATCCTCCAGAGAGGTCTAGTGTCACTTTCTCTGAGCAACTGCTCTCCAGATTAGGTGGCCATGTGGGTAAAAGTCGGGACTCAGACTCACCTGTTTGACATTAGTTACTGAAGCACTTTGTGCCTCAGTTTCCCTGTCTGTAAAATCGGAATATTCACACTTTCTCCATAAGGTTGTCACACAGATTCCACGAAGTAATTTCTATCATAGACTAAGAGTGCCTGTACCTCTCAGTGTTCAGGAAAACCCGGCACTGGTCTATCTGCTACATCCCAACGCTGGGCTCCACTCAGTCTCCACTCAGTCTCCCGTGCTCCTCCGTAACCCCACACTGGTCTATCCGCTACATCCTAACGCTGTGCTCGGCTCCGTTTTCTGCACTCCTCCTTGGGGATCACTGGTAACTGAGGCATCTGTGCAGGACTGGGCATGTGCCTGGCTTATAGCAGGTACACAACACATGTTTGTTGAACTAATGAATGGGAGACTGGACTATGAAGGCTGGCCTCCCTCCTGGACCGAAATATTCCACTTCCGGTCAAAGGACAGGGTCTTGGTGAAGACGACTCAACATCACCAGGCACTATCAGAGGGCTAGACCGCCAGTTAATCACTTTCAATAAAAGTCCTTCCAAATTTGATATTGGAACCATTCATCTTTCAGAGGAATCATTTAAAAGCTCAGTTATCTGGCCCTTTGCAAAGTTCATGACTCGGGAGCAATTAGCTTAGCTGCTTATGTAAATGACATAATTCGGTTTTGGTACAGTGTTGAGACCAAGGAAATTCATTAGGGCCCAGTACATTTTCTGTGAAGTAGAGTTCTGAGGAGCACTACTGTATCCTGTGCTGAAGATGCAGGCTCAGTTCCTTCAGGGCAGAGTGTGCGCTACTGTATCCTGTGCTGAAGATGCAGGCTCAGTTCCTTCAGGGCAGAGTGTGCGCTACTGTATGCTGTGCTGAAGATGCAGGCTCAGTTCCTTCAGAGCAGAGTGTGCGCTACTCTATCCTGTGCTGAAGATGCAGGCTCAGTTCCTTCAGGGCAGAGTGTGTGCTACTGTATCCTGTGCTGAAGATGCAGGCTCAGTTCCTTCAGAGCAGAGTGTGCGGTCTGTTTCTCTGCTTAAGATGCAGGCTCAGTTCCTTCAGAGCAGAGTGTGCACTACTGTATCCTGTGCTGAAGATGCAGGCTCAGTTCCTTCAGAGCAGAGTGTGCGCTACTGTATCCTGTGCTGAAGATGCAGGCTCAGTTCCTGCAGAGCAGAGTGTGCGCTACTGTATGCTGTGCTGAAGATGCAGGCTTAGTTCCTTCAGAGCAGAGTGTGCGCTACTGTATCCTGTGCTGAAGTTGCAGGCTCAGTTCCTTCAGAGCAGAGTGTGTGCTACTGTATCCTCTGCTGAAGATGCAGGCTCAGTTCTTTCAGGGCAGAGTGTGCGGTCTGTTTCTCTGCTTAAGATGCAGGCTCAGTTCCTTGAGAGCAGAGTGTGCGCTACTGTATCCTGTGCTGAAGATGCAGGCTCAGTTCCTTCAGGGCAGAGTGTGCGCTACTGTATCCTGTGGTGAAGAAGCAGGCTCAGTTCCTTCAGAGCAGAGTGTGTGCTACTGTATCCTCTGCTGAAGATGCAGGCTCAGTTCCTTCAGAGCAGAGTGTGCGGTCTGTTTCTCTGCTTAAGATGCAGGCTCAGTTCCTTCAGAGCAGAGTGTGCGCTACTGTATCCTGTGCTGAAGATACAGGCTCAGTTCCTTCAGGGCAGAGTGTGCGCTACTGTATCCTGTGCTGAAGATGCAGGCTCAGTTCCTTCAGAGCAGAGTGTGTGCTACTGTATGCTGTGCTGAAGATGCAGGCTCAGTTCTTTCAGGGCAGAGTGTGCAGTCTGTTTCTCTGCTTAAGATGCAGGCTCAGTTCCTTGAGAGCAGAGTGTGCGCTACTGTATCCTGTGCTGAAGATGCAGGCTCAGTTCCTTCAGAGCAGAGTGTGTGCTACTGTATGCTGTGCTGAAGATGCAGGCTCAGTTCTTTCAGGGCAGAGTGTGCAGTCTGTTTCTCTGCTTAAGATGCAGGCTCAGTTCCTTGAGAGCAGAGTGTGCGCTACTGTATCCTGTGCTGAAGATGCAGGCTCAGTTCCTTCAGGGCAGAGTGTGCGCTACTGTATCCTGTGCTGAAGATGCAGGCTCAGATCCTTCAGGGCAGAGTGTGCGCTACTGTATCCTGTGCTGAAGATGCAGGCTCAGTTCCTTCAGAGCAGAGTGTGCGCTACTGTATCCTGTGCTGAAGATGCAGGCTCAGTTCCTTCAGAGCAGAGTGTGTGGTCTGTTTCTCTGCTTAAGATGCAGGCTCAGTTCCTTGAGAGCAGAGTGTGCGCTACTGTATCCTGTGCTGAAGATGCAGGCTCAGTTCCTTCAGGGCAGAGTGTGCGCTACTGTATCCTGTGCTGAAGATGCAGGCTCAGTTCCTTCAGGGCAGAGTGTGCAGTTGTTCTGTTTCTCTGCTGAAGATGCAGGCTCAGTTCCTTCAGAGCAGAGTGTGCGGTCTGTTTCTCTGCTTAAGATGCAGGCTCATTTCCTTCAGAGCAGAGTGTGCGCTACTGTATCCTGTGCTGAAGATGCAGGCTCAGTTCCTTCAGAGCAGAGTGTGTGCTACTGTATCCTCTGCTGAAGATGCAGGCTCAGTTCTTTCAGGGCAGAGTGTGCGGTCTGTTTCTCTGCTTAAGATGCAGGCTCAGTTCCTTCAGAGCAGAGTGTGCGCTACTGTATCCTGTGCTGAAGATGCGGGCTCAGTTCCTTCAGGGCAGAGTGTGCGCTACTGTATCCTGTGCTGGAGTTGCAGGCTCAGTTCCTTCAGAGCAGAGTGTGTGCTACTGTATCCTCTGCTGAAGATGCAGGCTCAGTTCTTTCAGGGCAGAGTGTGCGGTCTGTTTCTCTGCTTAAGATGCAGGCTCAGTTCCTTCAAAGCAGAGTGTGCGCTACTGTATCCTGTGCTGAAGATACAGGCTCAGTTCCTTCAGGGCAGAGTGTGCGCTACTGTATCCTGTGCTGAAGATGCAGGCTCAGTTCCTTCAGAGCAGAGTGTGTGCTACTGTATGCTGTGCTGAAGATGCAGGCTCAGTTCTTTCAGGGCAGAGTGTGCGCTACTGTATCCTGTGCTGAAGATGCAGGCTCAGTTCCTTCAGGGCAGAGTGTGCACTACTGTATCCTGTGCTGAAGATGCAGGCTCAGTTCCTTCAGAGCAGAGTGTGTGCTACTGTATCCTCTGCTGAAAATGCAGGCTCAGTTCTTTCAGGGCAGAGTGTGCGGTCTGTTTCTCTGCTTAAGATGCAGGCTCAGTTCCTTCAGAGCAGAGTGTGCGCTACTGTATCCTGTGCTGAAGATGCGGGCTCAGTTCCTTCAGGGCAGAGTGTGCGCTACTGTATCCTGTGCTGGAGTTGCAGGCTCAGTTCCTTCAGAGCAGAGTGTGTGCTACTGTATCCTCTGCTGAAGATGCAGGCTCAGTTCTTTCAGGGCAGAGTGTGCGGTCTGTTTCTCTGCTTAAGATGCAGGCTCAGTTCCTTCAAAGCAGAGTGTGCGCTACTGTATCCTGTGCTGGAGTTGCAGGCTCAGTTCCTTCAGAGCAGAGTGTGTGCTACTGTATCCTCTGCTGAAGATGCAGGCTCAGTTCTTTCAGGGCAGAGTGTGCGGTCTGTTTCTCTGCTTAACATGCAGGCTCAGTTCCTTCAGAGCAGAGTGTGCGCTACTGTATCCTGTGCTGAAGATACAGGCTCAGTTCCTTCAGGGCAGAGTGTGCGCTACTGTATCCTGTGCTGAAGATGCAGGCTCAGTTCCTTCAGGGCAGAGTGTGCAGTTGTTCTGTTTCTCTGCTGAAGATGCAGGCTCATTTCCTTCAGAGCAGAGTGTGCAGTTGTTCTGTTTCTCTTCACCAAACACACTTGTTAGATTTCTTTCCTCTGCTGTTGAGAATAAGTACACTGCATGTAGTTTCCCCCATTTTGCCCGAGTTGCCAAATCTAAAGAAACTGCATCTACAACACAATAAACGAATGATTTCACTCTCTCTCCCTTTGTTGAAAATAGTTTTGATATTACTTGGCATAAGTTATTCTGTTATTTACATTTTAATCTAATAAGCCATCTTTATTGTTTTAAGGAGACACATTGTGTCGATGTAATTCCTTGGTTGTCCTAGTCCTTCATGTGTGTTAACACGTCTGATCAGCGCACAGCAGCCCTGAGGGATGGGCAGGACACGTAATGGCCTCGCTTCAGGAAAATGCACAGAGGGTGGTGAAGGGCTCATGCTTTGGAATCAGACACATGTTGTTTCAAACACAAGTTATTGAACTTTTCTAGGCTTTTTTTCTTTGATCAGTGTAATGATGCTTGTAATGCCTACCTCAGCGTTGTTGTAAAATTAAGTGAGCGTGCTTAGAGTGCACTGCTTGTCGTTATCGCTAGTGGTTGCCCTATAGGAAGGAAGCAAACTCGGAGACGTGAAGTGACTCCAGGCAGGAAAGACACAAGGCAGCACTTAACTTCCAAGCCCTTGAGCTGCCCATGGAAACAGGGTCCAGACTCTGGCACCAGCTCGTGTGTCCAGTGTAGATGGGACAGGCTCAATGCCCATGCCGTGGACACTGCACTCATGGTGGCTGAGTGGAGGTTGAGTGCCCGGCAGAGCTGCATTTCACTTATGGTGTCTGTGTGGAAGTCAAAAGCCCGTACACGTCTGCACTGCTCTGATGGTAACTATGTGGAGTTTCAGTTCCGATACAGAGCTGCATTGCACTCACGGTAGCTGTGTGGAGGTTGAGTTCCCATACACATCTGCATTGCTCTCATGGTAGCTGTGTGGAGGTTGAGTTCCCATACAGAGCTGCATTGCTCTCATGGTAGCTGTGTGGAGGTTGAGTTCCCATACAGAGCTGCATTGCACTCATGGTAGCTGTGTGGAGGTTGAGCTCCCATACACATCTGCATTGCACTCATGGTAGTTGTGTGGAGGTTGAGTTTCCATAGAGAGCTGCATTGCACTCACGGTACCTGTGTGGAGGTTGAGTTCCTATACCAAACTGCTTTGAAATCATGGTAGATGTGTGGAGGTTGAGTTCCCATACACATCTGCATTACTCTCATGGTAGCTATGTGGAGGTTGAGTTCCCATACACATCTGCATTGCTCTCATGGTAGCTGTGTGGAGGTTGAGTTCCCATGCAGAGCTGCATTGCAGTCATGGTAGCTGTGTGGAGGTTGACTTCCCATACAGAGCTGCATTGCACTCACGGCAGCTGTGTGGATGTTGAGTTCCCATACAGAGCTGCATTGCACTCACGGTAGCTGTGTGGAGGTTGAGTTCCCATACACATCTGCATTGCTCTCATGATAGCTGTGTGGTGGTTGAGTTCCCATACACATCTGCATTGCTCTCATGGTAGCTGTGTGGAGGTTGAGTTCCCCTACACAGCTGCATTGCACTCACGGTAGCTGTGTGGAGGTTGAGTTCCCATACACATCTGCATTGCTCTCATGGTAGCTATGTGGAGGTTGAGTTCCCATACACATCTGCATTGCTCTCATGGTAACTGTGTGGACTTTGAGTTCTCATACAGAGCTGCATTGCTCTCATGGTAGCCATCTGGAGGTTGAGTTCCCACACAGAGCTGCATTGCTCTCATGGCGGCTGCGTGGAGATAGACTTCCTACACAGAGCTGCATTGCTGTCATGCTTGCTGTGTGTAGGTTGAGTTCCCACATAGAGCTGCATTGCACTCGTGGTAGCTATGTGGAGGTTGAGTTCCCATTAACATCTGCATTGCACTCATGGTAGCTGTGTGTAGGTTGAGTTCCCATACAGAGCTGCATTGTACTCATGGTAGCTGTGTGGAGGCTGAGTTCCTATACAGAGCCACATTGCTCTCATGGTAACTGTGTGGAGGTTGAGTTCCCACACAGAGCTGCGCTGCTCTCATGGTAACTGTCTGGAGGCTGAGTTCCTATACAGAGCTACATTGCACTCATGGTAGCTGTGTGGAGGTTGAGTTCTTACACAGAGCTGCATTGCTCTCATGGTTGCTGTGTGGAGGTTGCGTTCCCACACACAGCTGCATTGCTCTCATGGTGGCTGTGTGGAGGTTGAGTGCCCAGCAGAGCTGCGTTGCTCTCATGGCCGCTGTGCGGAGGTTGAGTGCCCATGCTCTGCTGTCTTACACTCATGATGGCTTTGCAAAGGAGCCAACCCATTGTGTATGTGGTGGAGCGTGTTGATGGATTCAGCACCAGCCAGTATCAGTCCCCACCTCACGTTGGCTGCTTCCCCATCCATGTCCTGCTTGTGCCTTTGGAATCTTGTGGCATCATCTCAGGTTTGGATTTTGGATGTGACCTGGATTATATTGAAGAATGGTTACCATGGTCTCTTGCCTTCCTTAGAGATATTTTTAAATGTTCTCAGCATTCATTTATCTTTCTGGAACTCATGGTGAGATAAATTAGCTGCAGGGTGGAGATGCGGCCACTTGCTCCTGCCAAGTCACCTCAGGGGTGTGCTGCTCAGAGAGCGCTGCCGTTTTTAAGGGGCCAGCAAGCCTATCAGGTCTGTTTCCCTTCCCATTAACCTAAACAGACATAGCTTTATAAAACACAGCTGTGTTGTACATTCACATTAAATATTAAAATGTGATATTAATGTAGTTGAGATACTTAAACTAGGTGTTTGAGGGGGCACTATCATGAGCCTCTGGCCTACATCCACGCATGTCATGAGCCTCCCGCACACATCCACACACAGATAGGAAGGGGTGTTTGAGGGAGACTATCATGAGCCTCCTGCCCACATCCACGCATGTCATGAGCCTGCCGCCCACATCCACACACAGGTGGAAAGAGGTGTTTGAGGGGGACTGTCGTGAGCCTCCCGCCCACATCCACACACAGATTGGAAGGGGTGTTTGAGGGGGTCTATCGTGAGCCTCCTGCCCACATCCACGCATGTCATGAGGCTCCCGCCCACATCCACACACAGGTAGGAAGGGGGGTTTGAGGGAGACTATCGTGAGCCTCCTGCCCACATCCACGCATGTCATGAGCCTCCCGCCCACATCCACACACAGGTAGGAAGGGGTGTTTGAAGGTGACTGTCATGAGCCTCCCGCCCACATCCACACACAGATAGGAAGGGGGGTTTGAGGGGGACTATCGTCAGCCTCCTGCCCACATCCACGCATGTCATGAGCCTCCCGCCCACATCCACACACAGGTAGGAAGGGGTGTTTGAAGGTGACTGTCATGAGCCTCCCGCCCACATCCACACACAGATAGGAAGGGGGGTTTGAGGGGGACTATCGTCAGCCTCCTGCCCACATCCACGCATGTCATGAGCCTCCCGCCCACATCCACACACAGGTAGGAAGAGGAAGGATGGTGTCTTTCCCATTAGACCACCGGTGACTCTACAGAGAAGTGCAAACTCATCAGACACCTTGAATTGCTCTAACAACTTCTGTTGCTATATAATAAATTCTGTACCTCAGTTACATTGTATAGACTGTATATCTTTGTTTAATATTCAAAACAAACACATTTGCCTCTATCTCTAGGCAGATTCTTACAAATATGCTGTACTTTACAGAGGCTCTGTTTTTTTTCAGCAACCAAAACAACACATATAACCTTACGACTAATATAAAAGGGAGCAAAGTGATGACTTTAATATAGAAACCGTTTCGATATTAAACCGTTTATAAGGTGCCAATAATTTATTCATATTTGTAAAATCAGCTGGTTATTAAACTGCAGGAAGAAGTAAAAACATCCCCGACTGCTTCATGCTCTTGTGGCATGGAAAGGCCGCGCGGGTCCTGAGTGTGCATGGAAAGGCCCTGCGGGTCCTGACTGTGCGTGGAAAGGCCGTGCGGGTCCTGACTGTGAGTGAAAAGGCCTTGCGGGTCCTGACTGTGTGTGGAAAGGCCGTGCGGGTCCTGAGTGTGTGTGGAAAGGCCGTGCGGGTCCTGAGTGTGTTTGGAAAGGCCGTGCGGGTCCTGACTGTGCGTGGAAAGGCCGTGCGGGTCCTGACTGTGTGTGGAAAGGCCGTGCGGGTCCTGAGTGTGCGTGGAAAGGCCGTGCGGGTCCTGAGTGTGCGTGGAAAGGCCATGCGGGTCCTGACTGTGCGTGGAAAGGCCGTGCGGGTCCTGACTGTGCGTGGAAAGGCCGTGCGGGTCCTGAGTGTGTGTGGAAAGGCCGTGCGGGTCCTGAGTGTGTGTGGAAAGGCCGGGCGGGTCCTGAGTGTGTGTGGAAAGGCCTTGCGGGTCCTGACTGTGCGTGGAAAGGCCGTGCGGGTCCTGAGTGTGTGTGGAAAGGCCGGGCGGGTCCTGAGTGTGTGTGGAAAGGCTGTGCGGGTCCTGACTGTGTGTGGAAAGGCCGTGCGGGTCCTGACTGTGGCGTGGAAAGGCCGTGCGGGTCCTGACTGTGGCGTGGAAAGGCCGTGCGCGTCCTGATCGTGTGTGGAAAGGCCGTGCGGGTCCTGATTGTGTGTGGAAAGGTCGTGCGGGTCCTGACTGTGCGTGGAAAGGCCGTGCGGGTCCTGACTGTGGCGTGGAAAGGCCGTGCGCGTCCTGATCGTGTGTGGAAAGGCCGTGCGGGTCCTGATCGTGTGTGGAAAGGCCGTGCGGGTCCTGACTGTGGTGTGGAAAGGCCGTGCGCGTCCTGACTGTGGCGTGGAAAGGCCGTGCGCGTCCTGATCGTGTGTGGAAAGGACGTGCGGGTCCTGACTGTGGCGTGGAAGGGACGTGCGGGTCCTGATTGTGTGTGGAAAGGTCGTGCTCCTCCTGTCCCCAGCGACTCCTCCTGGGGCTTCCTCACGGGGCCCTCTCTTCCTGTCGCCAGCGACTCTCCCTGTACCTGCCCTTCCTTCCCCTTCCTGGGGTCACCGCTGGGTCTCAGCTCTTATCACTTCCTAAAAACTCTTCCCACCCCAGACAGACGTCTTAAGTGCCACCATGACATTAATATTCTTAGAGTGTTTATTATAATATCATTTTAATTCATCCAAGTTTGTAATAATTAGTAAGTATGTCAATTCCTGGAAGTTGGCCCATTTCTCTGAATAAGCTTTGAGGTAAAGACTCGAACCCTGACTGGGGCGTGGCTGGCCTTGTCCACGTTCCTTCTTTACATGACTTCTCTGCCCTGAGTTTTACAGCTCGCTGTGCCCTGCAAATGCATTTCCCCTGCCTTTCTGAGGTTGGCACTTTTCCAGCCTTGGATGCCACTCCCCAGCCCCTACCCAAGGTCTGCTCATCCTATAGTAAGTCATTCTCCGGAGATGCAGGAGATCCTGGAGGAAGGAGAGAGAAGGGCTGAGAGAGCCTGAGAATGGGGCCTCCAGTCTTCCAGCTCAGCCTGCCATCGGGGTGCTCTTTGACTGTTCGAGAGCTCTGAGTCCATACCCATGTGTAGACAGGATTGAAGGCAGATTTTGAATCAGCCGAAGGGAGAACCTGCTAGGATTCAGCAATGTCCTGAACTGGCATGAGCTGCCTTGAACAGCAAGAAACGACGTAGGACCCCCCCCGCCCCCGAGGTCAGTGATCTGGAGGAGTTTGCAAATCCCTAAGGGTGTCCATTTGCTTCCCACACCCACGTGTGCTGTTGATTTTCAGAGGCAGGTAAGGATGTCCTGCATTAGCTTCCTTCCATCTCAGCTCCCAGCGCAGGGCTGTGTGTGCACAGGAGGCTTTCTCTAGACACGTGTGAACAGAGGGACAGACGGTCCTGGCTCACAGCAGTGCGATAAGATTGTTTTACTTTATGATGCTGTGAAAGTAATGCACATTCATTAGAAACTGTATTTCGAGTTCCGCACAACCCTTCTGATTTTTGCTTTCAGTACCGTGGTCAATGAATTATGTAAGATATTCACTTTATGATGAAATAGGCTTTGTGCCGGATGATCTTGCCCCGCTGCAGGCTCATCTAAGTGTTCTGAGCACGTTTAAGGTTGGCCAGGCTAAGCTATAATGTTTGGTAGCTTAGCTGTATTAAATGCATTTTTGACTTACAATGCTTTCCATTTGCGATGGTTTGTCAGGACATAACCCCATTATAAGGTGAGGGGTATTTGTACTATGATAAAAATAGAGGCAAATCTTGGATTAGCAAGCCTTTAGAAGCATGAAAATGAATTAAGAATAGTAAGAAAAATAATTTACTTAACGTAAGATTCAAATTTCTATAGGCCAAAGAACCTTGTAAACAAAATTAGAAGGCAGAAACACGACAGGAAAAATATTTGCAATACATTGACACAAAATTTTTAATATAGGAAAAATATCTCAAATCAATATGAAAAATGCAGGTTAATATCCCTAGAGGGGAAAAAAATCAGCGAAGGGGAAAAAAGCAGTTATTTAGCCCAAGAAAAATTTCCAGCATCACTAGCTATGAAGTAAGTGGACGTTTTTTTAAAAACCTAGTGCTTCTTCTATTTATGATGGAGTGGCAGTGGCCAGTGCTGTTTATAGAAGGATGAATAGGTGCAGGCTTCGGGGGGGCAATGTTGTATCAGAAGCCTTAAAAAATATTCATTTACTTCACCCAGAAATTGTAATTCTGGAAATTTACCTTAAAGGATATTCTCTCAGCATGAACCGTTAAAAACAACCTGCTCAACAGTGGGATGTAATTTAAGAAAAAGAAAATACTTACGGAGGCCAGGCACGGTGGCTCAAACCTGTAATCCCAGCACTTTGGGAGGCCAAGACGGGTGGATTGCCTGATGCCAGGAGTTTGAGACCAGCCTGGGCAACATGGCAAAACCCCATCTCTTCTAAAAATACAAAAAATACAAAGTATCTGGGTGTGGTGGTGCGTGCTTGTAGTCCCAGCTACTCGGGAGACTGAGGCACCAGAATCACTTGAACTCGGGAGGCACAGGTTACAGTGAGCTGATATTGAGCCGCTGCACTCCAGCCTGAGCAAGAGCGAGACACTGTCTCAAAAAAAAAAGAACGAAAAGAAAATACCTTGGAATGAAAGACTGTGGGGCCGTTAAGATGATGCTGTGGATGAAGGTGGAAAGTCACGGATGATGCTGTGGATGAAGGTGGAAAGTCACGGATGATGCTGTGGATGAAGGTGGAAAGTCACGGATGATGCTGTGGATGAAGGTGGAAAGTCACGGAAATGTGCGTTGTATGTTTTAAGTGGCAAAGCAGAGCAGAAAGCACCGTGAAAGCGGTGACACTGCACGCCCGTGACAGTGGTGGCACCCGCGTGCCGGCGTGACAGCGGTGACACCTGCGTGCCAGTGTGCACAGCACAGGCAGAGAGCACCTGTGTGTTAACAGGCAGTAACAGGGGTTGTCTCTGGGTGGTGAGATTGTCGGAGATTGTTTTTGTTTTTTTATCTAAGCAAGTATGAGTGGTTTTTTGTTTTTGTTTTTGTTTGAGATGGAGTCTCGCTCTGTCACCGAGGTTGGAGTGCAGTGGCTCAATCTCGGCTCACTGCAACCTCCACCTCCCGGGTTCAAGCGATTCTCCTGCCTCAGCCTCCTGAGTAGCTGGGATTACAGGTGTGTGCCATCATGCTTGTCTAATTTTTGTATTTTTAGTAGAGGCGGGGTTTCTCCATGTTGGTCAGGCTGGTCTTGAACTCCTGACCTCATGATCCACCTGTCTCGGCCTCCCAGGGTGCTGGGATTATAGGCATGAGCCACCGCACCTGGCCAAGTATGAGTATTTTTTAATGAAAAAATAAAACAAATGCTTGATTGACTGGTAGCCACAGAGCTCTGAACAAGACTGGTCCTGTCCCTGTGGACAAGTGCCCCACAGCTGTGTGGCTCCCTGTGTCCTCCCACAACCCCCACCCCACGGTCCTGGCCATGCCCATCAGCCAGTCCCTCAAAGCTAGTCCCCTTCACTCCTACCCTAGGGTCCCTGTCTGCATTATAATCACCTGTTCATATTCAAATTAAGCACATTCCATGCACAGGCAATTCAAGTATATGCGTGTTGGGAAGCACCGGTGGCCTCACCCAAGGCTCCGCATTTGGGTGTTTGTGTATTTCCCTCCTCCCTGCCCTGCATGATCGGGGCCACTGCACTGTCGGTCAGTATGGGGCGGCCTTCACACTTCGCCAGCCAGTGCAGGTCCCTGGACAAGGTGGGCCCCACTGGGAGTTGACGGACGGTTCGTGTGGACCTCACAGCCCCTCCATGGCTCTTGCCCTGTGGTTGATGCTGCTCTGTGGACCCTTGGAGAGGCTCCCTTCGAAAGGTTTTGCTCAGGGACATGGGACCTGGGGAGTCATTATGCAGAAAGCTCACCTGCTGTCAGCTGTCCTCTGGTTTTGCAGCTGTATCGATCCCCTCACCTTACGGTTTGAACGTTTACAGGCAGTAAAACAAATCCTCATTTTCTAGATGTTTAAAGCTCATTAAGTTTAGGATGCCAACCAGAAATATAAAAACATGTGAAACCACAAGCGCTTTCAGGGGAAATGCCCGTCAGAGGCTGCAGTGGGCGTCTCCAGGGCTGTGGACTCTGGGTCCTGGTTCTGTCTGTGCTGGTGGCCTGGGATGGGATGCCAGGAAGCGCTCCTCCCTCGGGGTCCACACTGCGAGAGTTATCCTGTGGCCCCCCAGGCAGAACATGATGGAGATGTGCAGGAATGGCAAAGTACGGGGGGGAAACAGACAGTGGGATATGGTGAAACCGTGACGGTTTGTGAATGAGGTGAGTATGAGCAAACGATCATTCGCCACAATGTAACCCTACAGTAAAGGGTAACAGGCAAGGCCAAGTATGGAGGAAAAACGGACAGTGGGATATGGTGAAACCATGATAGTCAGTGAATGAGGTGAGTATAAGCAAAGGACCGTTTGCCGTGATGTAACACTACAGTAAGGATAACAGCCAAGCCCGCACGATGAGGAAATACCTCATCTTCAGGGTGTGCCCTTGTGTCTACAGTGCCCATGTCTACAGTGCACGTTCATTCGGCAAACCCGTGAGCAGCTGCGAGGGCTGAGGCTGTGTTCATAACCTGGAACACACAGCGGGGTAGGGCTCAGAGCTCAGAATCTGGCGGGAGAAATCATCCTCCCTGTTAACGTCTGTTCTGTTTACAGACTTTGATCCCATGACATTAAAGCAGATGAGCCACCCAAAATTAATATACAGTGCTCTACTGCAGAAGAAGTGTGCTCTTCACCAGTCTGTGGACCAGGAAATGAGCCGCTGGGGATCTCAGTCGCAAGGGTAGGCTCAGGTGGTCTTGGTGCAGACACTCACAGTTCTCAGACTGCAGAGTGTGCCGGTCCTCGGAGAAGGGGTGTCCTTCAGGGCAGTGCTTCTCTGGCTGATGCCACAGACTGGCTAGTGGATGGCCAGACTCATCACACTGACACCCCTGTTCACCTAAACCAGATACAACCCCTTCCTGATGCATCTGTTGGTGTCAAATCTTTTTTTTTTTTTTTTTTTTTTTGTAGCTTGTTATTATTGAAACAGTCACTTCAATTATCAGGAGTCGTCTAATGTACAGTGACTGCTATTCCTATTGCTGGTGAGTGAGAATATTAATACCATCTATAGTAGCGAGACAGCAAATATTTCCCGCCTCACAGGTGCCCTGGCATTTTAGTGCAGAAAATATTCTTACAGTTCCCTGGAAAGCACGCTTTATAAACTCTTACACATTTTCAAAATAAAGATTTTTTAAAATAAACCTTTTTGCCTCTGACGGATTTTAACTCTCATAACATGAGACGTCAGCCTTGCTGCGATACGCAGCACCACACCAGAAGCCTCCAGCAAGCGCTGTGTTCTGCTGTGGTTCTGAGCAGCCTCGTAGTGCCATGCAGTGCTCTTCAGACATACGCTGGGGCTCAGGGCTGTGGGCCTCAGAGCACAGGGAGGGGGCAGGTCCCCGTGGGGAGGAGCAGCTGCCCCTGCACCTGCATCTAACTGACATGGACGTTGGCTCCCCACGCTGTGAGCACCTGGGTGTTCTGGCTCCTTTGCTGGTGAAATTTAGGACAGACCCAATTGACTTAGAGAGCTATCTCAGGACTCCTTGACAAACCAAATGGAGGAAGGAGGGGAACAGCTGGCAGGTGCTCCAGGAGTGGGGGCACAGGCAGCATCAGAACACAGCCCCCTCCCAGGAGGAAGCTTGGGTAGAAGTGAAGATTGTAAAATAAAATAGAAAATCCAGGTGCATCCTTTTCTGAAGTAGCTTTGTAGGTGAAAAGTTATTCAAAAGATGTGGACGCACAAAGTAGAAGGGGCTGCGAAAGGTTTGGTGAGTGGAATGAGGTGAGAATCTAAGCAATTTCACTAAAGTATTATCTTAACGTCTTCATTTCCGATCAGTAGCTTTTGTTGCAAATATGTCAGGTTCAATCGTAGATTACGAGAAAAAGGCAGGATGGACAACTCAAGAGATCTGGTGTGGGACCCAGGCCTGGGGCTAAAAATGTATTGATTGGGATTTTGGTTAAGGAGGTAGATTTTTGCTGTTTCTCCACACTCACAGACGTAACCATGTGAGGCAAGGGCTGCGTTCACCCACTTCACCATAGTCACCATTTCCCTCTTTGCATCCCTTAACATCACGCTGGAGACCTCAAATCTATACAATAAAACTTACTGCAAGAAAGAGACCTGAAGTGAAAGCAGCGTTTGGACGGCTCTTTGATGTTGGTGTTGAGGGTTGGCCGTGGTGAAGAAGGCTTCTGATGGGCAAAGTGTCTTTAGGAGAAACGTGTTATCCCCACTGTGTAATCTGGAACCATGCTGTGCAGACAGGGGCAACCCTGGCCTATTCTTCTGCCGTGGGCTAAGCGGGGCTGGGCGGCCTGGAACTGAACTGCCTGATCAGGCCACGTTTGTCATCAGAGGCAGGAGAAATCAGGAGCTCTGGGGCAGGGCGTGGGCTGTCTGCCACACGAGGGTGAGGTCCAGAGACTCGGGAATTCTTGGTGCAGAGGCCCCAAAGGGAGAGAGTCTAGCTGGTCAGCAGCAGAACCTCCGGGCCAGCGGGTCTGAAACTTCCCTGCACATCAGAAGCTGCTGAAACACAGAGTGCAGGACCCCGCCCCCAGAACTTCGGATTCGGCAGGTCGGGGTGAGGCCCAGGATTCTGCATTTCTAGCAAATTCCCAGGGGATGCTGAGGTCATCAGTCCGGGGACTGCACGTGGAGAACCACCCCTCTAGGCCACGTATCCCTCCACCATAGAAGGGAGGGCCCAGGACACCCTGGAGGACAGACACCACCTGGTAAACACAGCAGGAAAATCCACCTCCCGGGACGCATCCCCTTCTCCCCGCTGCCCTCCCTGCTGGGAAGACCCTGTCCTCAGGCGGTCCGTGCGCCCTGGTTAGACGCCTTCACCCAAAGAGAGGCCAGGCACTCCGGCGCAGTTTAGGAGAAAGGAAATTGAGCCTGTGCTGCCCTGGGCTTCAGAGGAGGACAGTTTTCTTTTTTAAAACAGGAAGTAAGGACAGGTTGGAGCCCAGGAACGTGGGCGTGGGGACACGGGTGGTGCAGAGCTGCCACTGGCCTAGCCTCCTGGCGAAGGGGCAAGCTGGTTCGTGGGGACCACGCAAAGGCCCAGAGGAATTTGGGCTGAAGCCCAGGCCGCTTAGCGGGAGTGTGTGCTGTGGAGTCCCTGGTGCAGAGGCTGATGCTGTCGGTGGCTGTCCCTGTGGGTGATGCGGTGGCGCCGGCAGATAGCCATCCCCTCCCAATCCCACGGTAGACGCTGGCCTCAGCTCTTATAAAACCCGCGCGTTCCCTGCGCAGCGTGGGGCTGTGGATGTTGGAGGGAGGGCATTAGTATTCCCTTGTTGTGATTTGGAAACTAAATGGGCTTCATGCACTTCTCCTTAGGGTTTCTGTCACTCTGTAAGCCTTGCTAGATGAAGATAAAGTGTTTTTCTGTCCCTAAATTTGTTAAAGAAAATCTCTTGGAATTTTGCTAAGGCAATTGGAGAGTGACTTAAACAGGACCGTCCTGAGTTCGTGGACGAGTCCACGGGTCCTGCCAGCACACCTCAGCATCGCCGGTGTTTCAGCAAAAAATCCAAAGAAGAACAGGACCATCGCGAGCCACTCTCCGCCTCTTCATCCCCGTCCACCGAGGAAATCCACCGAAGCCCTTTGTGTGGCGTTCGGAGGAGAGCGGGTTGCAGGGACTTGCCTTCTGGGTGTGACCTTGGTGCAGATGCATGAGGGTTAGCGACTCCTGCTGCTTTCCGGGTGTGCTCAGGGGCGGGGCTTCTCCAGGACGGGGCTTCTCCAGGACGGTGCTTTCAACAAATCACCAGCCCAGGGTGCAGCTAGAGGCTTCGCGCTGCGTCTGTCTGAGCCTGTGTTGGAGTAGAGGGCATGGGTGTCCTCCAGGTGCCCAGAGTGTTTTGCCCACTCCAGGAAGAAAATTGAAGGGACCCACCCTGCCCCACTGCATGCGGACGTGGCTCAGGGTTGGTTGTTTGCCCTCGAGAGGCAGCACCGGACCACGGCTGTCCCATCTGGGTGAGCTGGGCTGGCAGGTACCCCGAAAAGCACACAGGGAATCCACAGGAAATCCACCTCAGCCAGGGACATATGTACATCCCCCACATCCTGAAGGCAACTGCAGCTCTCAGAGACCGAGAAACACACACCACACCGCCCCCACCATGGAGATCGGCGGCCTCGTTCTTCCAGTAGCTTCCAAACTCCTGTTTGATCATGATGGTCTGTCTCTTGTGTGGCCTGACACGGTTGCCCAGAGGCACGAGGAAACAGTCGCCCTGAGGCAGGGCGTGGGCCATCTGCACACGACGGTGAGATCCAGACAGAGACCCGGGAATGCTCTGGCCCCACCGGACACGTGAACACGGTTTCATGCCTCTCATCGCTCACGTGTGTTTCAGAAGCACAGTGCCGAGTGTCTAAAAGGGAAGTGGGTGATTACAGAAAAAGTTTCCAGGCTTAAAATTTCATCCTGAGAAGGGGAAGGAAACTCTTCTGTGATCCTTTCCTTTTAAGCTTTGTGTGGGCAGTGGCCGGGGCCAGCCCCAGGCTGTTCACAGTGATGGTGCAGACGAGCTGAGATGGTCCTTGGTGGTGACTGCCTGGGGCCTCACCACGCGAGATTTGCAACAGTGTCTGCAGGGGTCGAACCACCAACTGCAAATGTGTAGCCCTGACCATGGTCCCTGCGGCAAGGTGACTCCCCAAGGACAGCAGAGATCCTTCTTCTCCAGTCGACATTTCATGGATCAAATTCTCCCCAACACACAACTTTAGAGTAGACTTTTATCAATCCAAAGTCTCTACTTCAGATGCTATTCATAGGGCTTGGATTTATCTTTCTTAGTGCTTTATACAAATAAAAACAAACAGAAATCAATGTGTTGCCTTTAAAAATTACTCTAATCTCTGTAGTTTTTCCCCTTATCTTCAGAACTAAGGTAACACACGGCTCTGTAGGTAGCCGTCTGGTGCTGAGAATTGCATAAACATTTCTTCAGCTTCTTCTTGCTCGGGATTGTTTTAGGGAAATGATGTTACATATGTTATTGAGCTTGATACATTCTTAACTCACTGCATCGTTTAAACGGAGTATGGGAGCCCCCCTGGGTCTGACTGTTAGCTTTCTGCATTTACTAAATTGATGTCAAGCACCTTCACGCAAGGCCCTACATGGTAACTGAGCTGTGAGGAAGCTGCGAATGAGTCGGAAATTTGTAGAAAAATCCAGTGGAGGAGAAAACCCTCCCAGAATCCACCTCCGTGAGTCAAGTTCTAAGAGAAAAGTGCTCATGGCGTCTTCTAGCGCAGGCCTGAGCCCGGCTCCCACGGTTTCATTTCCGCTGGTTCTGTGCTCTCCTGGGCACTAACAGTGCTGCCCCAGCCTGGCAGGTCTCCTGGGAAGAGGTGGACACCTCCTGGCTGCAGGACACCTCTCTGGCACCTCCTGGCTGCAGAGGTGGAATGGCCCCTTCCGTGCTACAGTGGCAAGTTCGGTGTCTGGGGTTAAAGTTTAGGAGAATGAAAGAGAATTCATGGAGAGCGGTACAGCTGGGACTCGGGGAGGTGGCATAGCTTCAAACCCAATTGTGTGATCTGAGCCTTCTGAGGCATCCACAGCGCGGTCTCGGCACTGGCAGGGGAGGGCAGGGGCGGCTGAGGTGGCAGCGAGTCCTCGGGAACTGTGGGTGGGACCTGGTGTTCCCCACAGTGGCGGCTCCACTCAGGGCCAGGCAGGTAAACGGGTCGAATCCTGGGTCTTAGGGATGTGGCCTGGGTTTGGACCCAGGTCCTGCCACTTAAAGCTCTTGACCTCAGGCAGGTTGCCCCTTCTTGATCTTCCATCTTCCCATGTCCCATGCGGACAGCAGTCCCGCCGTCACAGCGCCCTCGGGAGGCTTGGTAACGGCCGGCGTGGTCCATGTGCAGCCTGCAGCGAGGACACCCGTCAGTGTCCTCATTTCCCCTTTCACTGTGTGGTCCCTGTGAGCCGTGGCTTCCACACTAACCGTGGTCTAGCCCTGATCTCTCACGGCCACAGTCACCATGGAAAATTCTGACGCGAGGCCATCTCTCCCCTTAACACCAGCACCGTCCTCAGCTTTCTCTGAAAGCATTTTACAGTGGCAGGCAGTGCTGAGCCCCGAAATAACCTAAATCTATTTTCTGCCCATTTGCTTTTTAATTCAAGAGCCAAAGCCTTAGTTTCAAGCAACAGCGTCCATTTCTTTACTTCTTTGACCCCATGCATTTGGGGTTAGGAGGCGCGACCGCCTGGGCTTCTGGGCTTCTCCTGGCGAATTTTGTTGAACATTTCGAAGTCAATGGCTAGTTTCTCTTGTCTTTTCCCTTCTCTTCTCGTCTTTCCCATCTGTCTGTCTGTCCTGCTGGCTTTCTTCATTTCGGGGCAGCACCCTCAGGGGATTTGAGGGCCTGGGGCAGCCATGGAGGAAGCCACATCTCAGCCCCACCGCCGGACACAGGCCTGAGCCACCAGGTCCTCTAAGCTTTAAAGAGAAGCCAAAAATCTGGTTTCTGTCTGAAGTCTTCTCATTTTTAGAAGTTGGCAAGTAATTCATAAAAAGAAAATACCATGTGGGCCACACAAAACCATCTGCAGGTGGAGTTGGCTGCCAGGCTGCGGGCACCAGCCTTCCTTTCTGGGAAAGAAATGGAGATTCACACGAAGGTACGGGCAGCACAGGCAGCATCCTGAAAGCGCCCCCACGCCCATGGCATGCTTGCGGCTGTCTCTCCTGCCTCTGCCTTGCAGGTCCCACGCCGGTGGCATGCTTGCGGCTGTCTCTCCTGCCTCTGCCTTGCAGGTCCCACGCCGGTGGCATGCTTGCGGCTGCCTCTCCTGCCTCCGCCTTGCAGGTCCCACACCCGTGGCATGCTTGCGGCTGCCTCTCCTGCCTCCGCCTTGCAGGTCCCACGCCCGTGGCATGCTTGCGGCTGTCTCTCCTGCCTCCGCCTTGCAGGTCCCACGCCCGTGGCATGCTTGCGGCTGTCTCTCCTGCCTCCGCCTTGCAGGTCCCACGCCCGTGGCATGCTTGCGGCTGTCTCTCCTGCCTCCGCCTTGCAGGTCCCACGCCCGTGGCATGCTTGCGGCTGCCTCTCCTGCCTCCGCCTTGCAGGTCCCACGCCCGCGGCACACCTGCGGCTGCCTCTCCTGCCTCCATGTCGCAGGTCAGGAGGACACAGAGGCACACGTGAGCCCTCCGTCCCCCACACGCGTTTCCTCCACCACCCAGTGATGGCCTTGTCCACAAAAAGCCATCCTGGCAGGAGCTCAGGGCATGTTTCCCTGCAGGGGTGGTGGGGTCCCCGGCATTTCCAGAGGAACTTGGTCCTGGCTGTCTTCTCACAGCCCTGTCAGGGGACACTGGGATCTGGACCTGCAAATCTCCTCTGTCTTCTGGCCCTCTTGACCTTGCTGCTGGGTGGGGACAACAGTCAGGACATGGAGAGAAGCTGGAGAGAAGGAAAGAGAACCCGACGCTCCGGCGGCTCCTCTGTAGTGGCTGAGATGCATCCTTGCTGTGTGGCAACCAGGGGCGACTCAGCCAGGCCTCAGAGGCTGCGGGTGTGACAGAGCCCGGCTGCCCGTGGCAGGCCTGGCCTTGGCCTGCCACGTCTCTGGGAGGCCTCTTCTGACCACCTGCTCCCCGTGAGGTTGTGCCGGCTGGGGGTTCCCTCCCTGACAGTGACAGCCAGGCTATTGGCCGTGGCACATTAGGAGTCAGGATGCCTCCCCAGCCCCTCATCCTCTGTCAGGTGCACCAGGTGGTACCCCTCACTGATCCTCATGGAACCCCATATGGGGGTCTTCCTCACTCCCGCCGCCTTCAGGTGCAGACCCCATCTTTGGGATAACACAGCTCTCGGCCCCACCCACCTTCCCTCCTGAGCCCGTCTCCCCTGCCTCCTCCCGCTGGATGACACATTGCATCGAGGAGCCCTGTACAGAGGGGAGGGGCGGACGGTGCCCCCGGGCTGGATCCCAGCTGTGGGTTTTGCCTCAGGTGGCCTTGAAGCCGGCTGCCCCCAGAGGAGGGGTGCCCTGTGGTCCAGGTGGGAACAGAGCTGGGGTGAGAGAACCCAGAGTCAGAATAGGATCGTTCTCGTGGTCGTCAAGGGCTGCCATGTGCAGAATGAGGAGTGTCTCCTGCTGTGGGCAGGCCTGGGGGCCTCCTCCACCCTGACCTTCAGGAACCCCAGATTCTGGTGAAAGGGCACCGCTGCGAGAGGGAGGCGGGCGCCGGTCATGGGAAGGGCACGGGGGGCAGCGAAGCAGACACATTTTCCCTGGAGGACTGGGGCTGGCGGGCAGCATCTCTCAACTCCATTCCCTGATCTTTGAAACGGGGGCCGGCGTGCCGCCTCTTCAGTGGTTCTGTCATTGACACAGATGCATTGTGTCAAAGTGAAAATTGCTCTGGGCAAAGCTCGACTGGCAAGGAGGACTCCAATTGAAGCTTGCGTGGGGGAGACAGGCCCGAACTCAGCCAGAGCTCAGCTCCCCTTGAACGAAGGACGAGAGGGCTTCTCAGAGCCGGAGAGAGAGGGGACGCTGTGCATTTACGTCGGAGTCGGGGAGGCTCCCAGGGCTTTGCATTTGCTGATCAGCCTTTCCCAGAGGAGAAGCAAATTCTCTTATCTTCATGGCAGGGGGGTAGTTTTAAAACTTGGAACAGCAGCGAAGCTCCCACCCTCCTCAGAGACTGGGCACAGGGCCCCACCCCCTCCATGCCTGTGTTCACAGGGATGGCTACTGGGCCCTCAGATACAGGCACAGCTAGGAAGAGCCTGGCAGAAGATTTACGTCTGAGATGACCGTAGAGAAACCCCGCAAGGACACGTTTTTATAAAGTAGATGCTCTACGAAGCGGGAGGTCAGGGGCCTGCAGTCAAGACAAAGCCATCTGTGGTTCGGGGCATTCGAGGGGTGTGTCAGGACCTGGGTGGTCACTTCTACCCGGTCCACACCTGCACCTGGGAGACACTCCTTAGGGACCCCTCACTCTCGCAGAGCCTCAAGCTCCGGGGATGTGTGGCTCAGGTTCTGAGCCTGGGATCTCCGCACCGAGGCTGCAGGTGGCCCAGGGTCCCCAGATGCTGGGAAACAGGCACAGGGGACCAGGGAGATGCTTGGATTCCTGCCTCTCCACTGGCTCTCCTCTCCAACCGTGGAGGGGGAAGGGGCGGATGGAGCTCACTGGAATCCACAGGGCTCACTCCTAATGAAGAAGAAACTGCAGTTACTGAGCAGGTGCCCTCCCAGGTCCAGGATGGCAGGTCCTGCAGAATGTGGGGATGGCTTTGGGAAGTTTGCTCGCCGAGATAAAATAATTCTTGCCACACTAAAAGCTGCTACCTGGATGTCCTCTAGCTGTTAATGGCATTGACCTGTCTCCAAAACCAAGCATCCAAGTGTGCCGAGCCAAGCAAAATCAATCGCGGGTCCCAGTAGATGGAGCCGCTGCAGCCAATGTCACTAAATTTCTAAATTTCCTGGGAGCTCTGAGGCCCACGCGGAGGGCGAGCCTGTGAGAAGGCACGTGGGGGACCAGAGCTGTGCCATGTCTCATGTCGGGGCCCTGGGGGTCCGCAGCTCGGATGTAAATACACAGTGTCACCTCTCTCTAACTCCCCAGAATAAACATCTGCCCAGGAGGAAAAACTGGTGATGGCAGAAGCCACATGCCTGTAGCTTCACATCTCTTTGTGGAGAAATTGCTCAGATGTCCATCATCCTTACGAAACCTCCCCTCGCGGCACCATCCAGCCTGGCTTCTGCCACAGAGGTGCCGTCCCAGGAACCGCAGCCGGGCAGGGGCAGGTGCACCTTATGTCACTGTGCACCCGAAGGCCAGACACTGTGCTGGGGATTCATTAAGTTTTTACAAGTTGAAAAGTTTCCTATTTTCTTTTTCTTTCTCTCCTTTTCCCTCCATTTAAAAAATGAATTCTAATGTGCTCCTTTCTGTACTGTCAATATTCATGCATTTGTTTATTCCTTCATAAAGTAAATATTTATCAGCCATTTGTACTATATCCAGTGCTAAGGACTGGAGATACAGGTGCATGAGACATGTCTCCTGTTCTTTAGGAATTCCCAGGCTGGAGGGGCTGCACACCCAGGGACAGAGAACTGTCATTCTGCAAGGGCATGTTGTGAAAGAACCAAGCGCACTGTGTCCTCAGGGCAGCAAGAACAGACGTGGGTCACCATCTGAAGTGGGGGGCAGCCCAGGAGGCCTTCCTGGAGTTGGTCTTCCTGAGCTGAGGCTTTGGGGATGAACAGCGGCTGACCTGGGACAAGGCAGAGGTGTGAGGGGAGGGATGGGGCAGAGGCACCCCGGCAGAGCAGTGTACAGGGGCACAGGAACAGAGCAGGGGACCCAATGGCGTGGAGAGGTGGCAGAATTCACTTGGTGCAGAAGAAAGGGGCAGGACAGGAGGTGAGCTGGGAAGTGGAAGGAGATGCCTGCACCCCACAAGGATGGAGAGTAGGCATCATCCAGGAGGCTGGACCTTCTGTCTCGGGTCCCCGCAGCACATTTGCTCAGAATAAGAAAAATGTAATAAGGGGGTCTGTGGTGAAGTGAGTTACTGAGAGATGCAAGAAATGCTAATAACAGTGTTAACATTTACATGGCAACCCCTCCAACACACACACATGTGACCACAGACCCCGGTAAATAACACTGTTAACATTTACATAGCAACCTTTCCAACACACACGCACGTGACCACAGACCCCGGTGACCATATGACTTAAGAACTGCAGATCATATTTTGAGAAACAGTTTATCTTAGGAATGGGGGGTTGGCCATTGAATCAAAATGCAAGAATTTTGACCATAGCCTGGTGACTTCGTAGGAGTCACCATAGGTGACATAACACAGAACATGCAAACTCAAAAGCTTTCTCTAGGAATTGACGCCTGAAGATGATTCTTTTGGATTCTCCTTTTCATCTCAAACCTTTTAAGAATCTGCTGAAAACTTGTTCCTGTCTCTCCGGGAAAATCCACAGACCAACTAGCACACAAAAATTAGTACACAATAATAGGCGTTGTGGCTCAGAGCCTCATTCATAACTCCCAAGCCCAGCACATACCTGTGGAGCAGGCGGAATTCCAAAAGTCCAGGCACACCCTGCTGGGAGCCGCAGAGGACAGTGGGATCGTTGTCACCTCCCCTCTAGAGCTGCTTTCGCCATTCTAAAACATCAGGAAAGGCATAGCTCACATGTTGCTAAGAAAAAGCATTTTGGAAGGTAATTGTGGTTGCTATGCATGGAAACTATGCTATGTCTTAGTTTTGTAACAAAGAGTGTTTAATGCATGTCTCATTTAAAACGGTTCCCTATTGCAGCACGTCCTTCACTGCAGTTCAGAAAATCACTCTGTTGTGTATTTACAGTGTATTTGGATTAAATATCAAGATTGTATCACAAATAGCAAGTTATTTAGCCTGTATCTAGACATAAATCATATATAAACTGGTAAGAGAGAGAAGAGGGGGCAGAGAAGTCAGATACCCGAACAAGCTAAGTTGTTCCGGATGATCTTTAGTGCCTGGCATGGAGCCAGCACAGGCTCTGCCATCAGGATTCACCTCCCTCCTCAGTCACCAGATAGGGACTGATTGGTTTTATTTTGGGGATTGACTCTGCTTTCACATTTTAACGTGCATACCTATCACGGCGGCCTCCTGTGTTGCTGTTGCGTTGAGTGCTGATTGTATGTATGTAGGCATGTGTGTGTGTGCATGTGTATGTATTTGTATGTGCACATACGTGTGCATGTGTGTATGTGCACGTGTGTGTATGTGCACGTGTGTGTACGTGCATGTCCATATATCTGTGTGCAGGTGTGTATGCATGTATGTGTGTGAGCATGTGTGTGCGTGTGTGCATGTATGTGTGTATGTGTATTATGTGTGTATGTGCATGTGCATAGCTGTGTGAGCATGCATGTGCGTGTGTGCATGCATGTGTATATATGTGTATGTGTGCATATGCATACGTATGTGTACATGTGCGTATGTATGTGCGTGTGTGGGTATGTGTGTGTGCATGTATGTATGTGTGTGAGTTGTGTGGCCACACGGGGAGCTGTGGGCAAAGCTCTCCCCTATGCTGTGATCTGAAAAATCTAGAAATACAGTGAGGTTTATCACAGTAAATATTTATAGAATATACCATCAAGCCTGACCTCCATTTATTAAACGTGGGCCTATTTTGGGAGGATTCATAATTAAAAATGGATAAAGGCAAATCTTTCAGGATGACTAAGATGTTTATGAGTCTTTTTTTCCGTCTGGTGCCGTATATCAATTTTTTATTTTTGGCATAAAGCACGTGGTATGCTACAGAGTTATCTCATTAGCTGGTGATCTAATCATTCATTATCTGCTGACTCCAGAAATACAGCCGCAGCAGCCCGTGCTGGCTTGAAATCCAAGGCATCTCTGCAGCATTTAGGTAAAGTTTTACTTAGCCTGGAACCATCTATTCCCGATGCTCTCCCAGCACAAAGGTCAAATTCACTCCGATGGCTCTGAGTGGCCTCTTCCTGTAATACAGCATCCACGACTGATCATCCATTCCTGTGCCAAACGCAGGTCCTCCGCACATACTAGGTGTCACCCTCAGCTCTGTGCACGTGACGCCCGGTGCCCAGAGTGGGACACAGGTAGACACTGAGCTAGTTGCCGCACACACAGCCCCTTCCTGCTTGGAGCTTACAGCACAGCAGAGAATGCAGAACCCTAAATCCACATTGGAATTCCACAGTTCTATGTTATAAAATAACGGACAGCTTTTGATCAAAGCTTTCAAGGCTGGTGTTCCTCTGCTGGGGCTGTCATTACAAAATTCCACAGATGGTGTGGTTTCAACAACATTTATTCTCTCATAGTCCTGGAAGCCAGAAGTCCCAGATGGAGATGTGGGCAGGGCTGGATTCCCGAGGCCTCCCCTTGGCTGGCAGACGCTATCTTCTTGCTGTGACCTCACATGGTCATCCCTCTGTGTGGTGATCACCCCTTCCTGTAAGGACCCCAGTCCTGTTTGATGAAACCCTATCTTCAAATGCAGTCACATTCTGAGGTCCTGGGGGTTAGGAATTTGGGGGCCACATTTCAGCCCCTCACAGTCGGTTTTGCACTGAGAATTCTTTCCCCTTGTTTCCCTGTCTACTTCATTTGGCCTCCAGTGTAAATTCTTGATGTGCCTGTATCTTACAGGACGTCCCATTCTGCTACATTCCTTTAGGTGGAATGCATGAACTCCATTCTCACATCTAAATCACACCCTGTCCAAATATCTAGGCTCTCAGGAAGCCTTTTCCAACTTATCCTAGCCCTGCCAAGTCCTGCAGCCTCTGAACTCTTTTAACATTTTGCATCTGTGCAAAGCACACAGCAGTGATGTAGGAAAATGCTGTGGTTCTCTGATGCTCTCACGGATCCACAGTAGAGACTTGGAGGCGCGAGGCGCAAGGCACAAGCCTGGCGGGAAGACGCCGTCCTGGGGCGTGCAGAGGCAGCCGCCGCAGCCTGAGGAGGTGCCGAGTGTGCAGAGAACGTATGAGCCCTGAAATCTCAGAGTGATGGGGGCCTTAGGGCTTCTTCATGCAGTTGCCCTCAGACCTGAGTTCAGCAGCATCCTCCCCAGTTGCGGTCCAGCCCCCGTTGGCCATTTCTCGGGGTGACTAACACTGTCCCTAGGCAGCTTTTCTCCCACAGGTCTTCGGATATTTATGACAATTGGAAAGGTCTTCCTCGAATTGAGCCCTAGTCTTTCCCTGAGAGTTGTCTCTCAGTGTCCTCAGCACTGCCCTTCAGAGTGGCCGACTCTGAAGGCAGGTAGAAAATGGAGGTGATGTCCCACGGTACCTGGCTCTGACAAGTTCTCAGCAGTTCCCCGAAGGTTGGCAGCAGTCACACGGCGTGATTCATCCCAGCCAAACCCTTGCTCTCCCTGGGCCGGTGGGATTGCACCATCTCGTCACCACCTTAATACCCTCCAGGACTTCTCACTGTTTATCTTACCATTTATGCTTTCAAAATAGTGAGGTGGAAAATGAACTTAAAATAGGTTGGGGCATTCCACTCTCCTTTATCTTCTATTTCAACCATCTATACTTAAGTAATAAGTCACATTTTTTTGTGTGTTTCCTTTGCTTAAAATAAAATGCTGAAAAATCAATTTTACAAAAGAAGAAAAGCTGTCTTTTATCACCCTCTGGTTGCTACAGGGAGTACAGGGAGCTGTCACACCCAATGAGGATTAGAAGCCATCTGAAGGCACCTGTTCCTGGGATCACCCCAGACAACCCCTCCACTCTTGCATTCTCTTTCTCTGCTTTGCTGGTGTATGTAGGAGCCGGACTCGGCACCCAGGCTCTGACGGTTACCACTGCCTAGCCTGGAGCAAGTTCCTGAACTCTGTTATTCCATTCCTCTGTTTCTTCATCATTAAAATGGGCATAAAAGATGAGTAACGCACCACACAGGACTGTTGTAAGGATTGAATAAGTTCATCTGTGTGTTAGGTGCCTAGAACAGGGCTTTACACCATGGATAGAATTTGAATAAGTTCATCTGTATGTTAGGCGCCCAGAACAGCGCTTTACACCATGGATAGTAAGTATTTTATGTGTCAGCCACTTCTAATACCGTTCATGTAATATGATTGCAGTAATTGTCATTGGAAGCAGCCCTGGCTGAGGCACTGTCATTGCTTTTATAAACCATCCTGCATGTTTCTTGCCTCCCAGATGCATGTGTCAGCTCCTCGAGGAAGAGAGTAAGACACGTCTTTCTTTTGCCTCTGTCCTGTACGCATTAACAGTGTCAGCACCTGGTCAGCAGTCCTCAGACAGGCATTGAGGGGAACTAAACGGATGCTGTCTTTAGCTGTAAGCCTTTCATTCGGCCTCTATTTCTAGTGACTCACTCATTTCCTGACTTGGACCTGGCTGGTGCTGTATCCACGTGGATGGCATTTGTGCCAGGGCCGAGGTTCAGAGCAGTTGTCCACTTGGCAGAAGTCAGGCGTGGTTCCTGGACGCCAGGCATGGGAGATGGACAGAAAGGCAGGATGACTCAGGCTGGTGCTCTGCCCAGCGCGTCGCTGCCCGGTCACTGCAGGTTTAATATGCTGTGGTGGTTTGTGGCTTCTGTAATTGGAAATCTCTTCTGCAGAACTCTATTATCCTCTCACTTCCCGTGACTTGATTGGAAAAGAGGGAATTTAAAGATCTTTTATGTTTTCTTAAATTTGATGGTAATGAAACTGGATGTTGAAATTTGAGGTGAATAAATCATTGCTAACAGGACATCTCAGGGCTGAGCTGGAAGAATAGAATTGTGGCCAGGGCTTTTAGCTCACATGTCATCGCCACTTGACAGGGGAAGTGGATATTTGTGCATTTCTTATATTCCACGTGCATCGTGGAACTGTCCACTCACCCTGGAAGTGGGCTTGACTATTCTGCGTTTCAGGATGAGGAAGCTGGGCCCCAGAGAGTCTGGCATCACACAGATCAGCGACAGAGCGCAGGGCCCTTTTCAATATGCCACTTTTCTCTGAAAAGAGAGCCAGGGAGAACACAAAAGAGCTTCTTATGAACACAGACTTGGCATTTCAATGCTGCAGGTCAACTTAGTGGTGCAGCCTGCTGTCTGTGCAGGTGGGGGGCCTGAGGCACACACTGCTCAGGCACCTGCCAGGTGATGGGGTAGGCAGCTGGGGACAGCTCTGGGACCTGGGCCCTCACCTGCAGGCACCTACACAGGTGATAGGGTGGGTGGGGCGCAGGTCACCGTGGCGCCAACGCTGGGGCGCTGGTCACCGTGGTGCCAACGCTGGGGCGCAGGTCACCGTGGCGCCAACGCTGGGGCGCAGGTCACCGTGCTGCCAACGCTGGGGTGCTGGTCACCGTGCTGCCAACGCTGGGGCACAGGTCACCGTGGCGCCAATGCTGGGGCGCTGGTCACCGTGGCGCCAACGCTGGGGCGCAGGTCACCGTGCTGCCAACGCTGGGGCGCTGGTCACCGTGCTGTCAACGCTGGGACGCTGGTCACCGTGCTGTCAACGCTGGGACACTGGTCACCGTGGTGCCAACACTAGGACACTTTAATGTGCTTCCAACACTTACCGAGGGCCGACTCTGCAGGCGAGCAAAGCAGACACCGTCTTGCCCTCACTCCTCCCTCTCCTGGTGTGGGGAAGACGAATGTCGTGCGGATCCCCTCCACAGCAGGGCTTCTCACCCTCAGCTCTCCTGACGTCCCGGCTGCATAATTCCTCTTCGTGGGCACTGTCCTGTGTATTGCATGATTTTAGGAGCATCCCTGGCTGCTGCCCGCTAGATGCCAAGAGCACTTTGTGAAAGAGGTGCGAAGACTTTAAGCCGCTCTCCAGAGTGACCTGTCTGATGATTCAAAGCCAGTTATCTTAATGCTTTTCAATAAGCTGGACATGGACGGCGTGGGTTAGAGGAAGATCAGAGAGAGATAAAACTGTGATATATTTCCAGTGTTTCATCATTAAACTCTTATTTATTGTACTGCAATAGAGGCAGTATATTTTCCCAAGCGAACATGGCGTTAGATACAACCACATCGAATTCATTTCAATGCCAGAATTCCTTCAGCTGTGTTTCGTTCTTCCTTGTGAAATCTTAGGGGTTCAGTCTAAAGATCCGTACAGGGCACTCTGAGTGTGTTATTACTTGTGTCAGTGAAAGGATGTGGGGTTATGTGCTCACCTACGTGGCCACCTATGCAAGATGACAGTTTCATTCATAGTTTAGCCGTCCTTTAAGAACACCCACGTTCCTCCTGTTGTTTCTTCTGGAGCGCGGAGGCTTCGTTGGTGAGTGATGACCACGAGACCTCCGTGCCTGGGGAGGCGCCAGCGTGTGGGGCGGGGGCGTCTTTAGGGGTCTAGTTTGGTTTGGCCGTTGGAGTGTTTGCATTTGCTACGGTTTGCTTGAGTGACTGCGCAGCAAGACTCTGTGCCGGAGAAAGCCTCGCCCCTCGGGGAGAGACGCCGCCGCCACGCGCGTGCGGCCCGGACCTGCCTCGGGGAGAGACGCCGCCGCCACGCGCGTGCGGCCCGGACCTGCCTCGGGGAGAGACGCCGCCGCCACGCGCGTGCGACTCGGACCTGGCCCCCGGGAGGGTGTCGGGAGCAGGGGCCGCGGGCAGCAGCTGACGGGCGGGCCCTTCCGGAGGCGCCGCGCCTGGACGGTGGCCGCAGGTTGGGCAGCCCCAGACACAGAGCTCTGTGCCACTTGCGTCCCTGGGCTTTCTGCCCGACAAGGACGGGGGGCTGGACAGAGAGCCGTGTCTGCAGAGACCCAAATCCGGGGTCAGGTTTGTGTTTCTGTGGACACGTCTGTCCACAAAGAGGGCAGTGGGCAATTGTTCTCTTCATCAAAGAATGGTTTTTGTCAACGTTCAGTGAGATCATTTCACCAGTGAGGTGGCCACAGCGGCGCTTTCTCTACCCAAACCTCACTTCCTCTCGCTGAAGGGGTTCCAGTCTCGATCATCAGTGAAGTCCTTCCACATCCATGGGGCGTCCACCAACTAGGAGCTTAATCAACTCAACGCTGTGGCCTCTCCAGCTCAGGGACGTGCCTTTTCCGTGTCTTCTTCTCACACACAAACGTAGCCTGCAAGGAAGGTCAGGTTCAATGCACGGAATCTACCCTGCTGCCCGCTAGGAGGTCATATGTGTATCACAGACCCGCAGAGAATGCTCTCCACAGTACATGAGGCGCGGTACAAATGGAATGAGTGTAACGGGCATTCTCTGTTTGAAAAAAGTTATCCCAATTGAATAGTCGGTAATTTCTCTTTATTGTAACCCAATAGATCACAAAATGCAACCTGAGGTTTAAGCTGAGGGGTGGGGCGTTTGCAGAGGGCTGTGGTGGAGGTTAGATTAGGTTTACAGAAGGCTGTGTGGTGGAGGTTAGGTTAGGTTTGCAGAATGCTGTGTGGTGGAGGTTGGGTTAGGTTTGCAGAAGGCTGTGTGGTGGAGGTTAGGTTAGGTTTGCAGAGGGCTGTGGTGGAGGTTAGGTTAGGTTTACAGAAGGCTGTGGTGGAGGTTAGGTTAGGTTTACAGAAGGCTGTGTGGTGGAGGTTGGGTTAGGTTTGCAGAAGGCTGTGTGGTGGAGGTTAGGTTAGGTTTGCAGAGGGCTGTGGTGGAGGTTAGGTTAGGTTTACAAAAGGCTGTGTGGTGTGGAGGTTAGGTTAGGTTTGCAGAAGGCTGTGTGGTGGAGGTTGGGTTAGGTTTGCAGAAGGCTGTGTGATGGAGGTTGGGTTAGGTTTACAGAGGGCTGTGTGATGGAGGTTAGGTTAGGTTTACAGAAGGCTGTGTGATGGAGGTTAGGTTAGGTTTACAGAGGGCTGTGTGATGGAGGTTAGGTTAGGTTTGCAGAAGGCTGTGTGGTGGAGGTTAGGTTAGGTTTACAGAGGGCTGTGTGATGGAGGTTAGGTTAGGTTTACAGAGGGCTGTGTGATGGAGGTTAGGTTAGGTTTGCAGAGGGCTGTGTGATGGAGGTTAGGTTAGGTTTACAGAAGGCTGTGGTGGAGGTTAGGTTAGGTTTACAGAGGGCTGTGTGATGGAGGTTAGGTTAGGTTTACAGAAGGCTGTGTGGTGGAGGTTAGGTTAGGTTTGCAGAGGGCTGTGTGGTGGAGGTTAGGTTAGGTTTACAGAAGGCTGTGTGGTGGAGGTTAGGTTAGGTTTGCAGAGGGCTGTGTGGTGGAGGTTAGGTTAGGTTTACAGAAGGCTGTGTGGTGGAGGTTAGGTTAGGTTTACAGAAGGCTGTGTGGTGGAGGTTAGGTTAGGTTTGCAGAGGGCTGTGTGGTGGAGGTTAGGTTAGGTTTACAGAAGGCTGTGTGGTGGAGGTTAGGTTAGGTTTACAGAGGACCGTGTGGTGTGGAGGTTAGGTTAGGTTTGCAGAAGGCTGTGTGGTGGAGGTTAGGTTAGGTTTACAGAAGGCTGTGTGGTGGAGATTAGGTTTTACAGAGGGCTGTGTGGTGTGGAGGTTAGGTTAGGTTTTCATAGGGCTGTGTGGTGGAGGTTAGGTTAGGTTTACAGAAGGCTGTGTGGTGGAGATTAGGTTAGTTTTACAGAGGGCTGTGTGGTGTGGAGGTTAGGTTAGGTTTTCAGAGGGCTGTGTGGTGGAGGTTAGGTTAGGTTTGCAGAGGACTGTGTGGTGTGGAGGTTAGGTTAGGTTTGCAGAGGGCTGTGTGGTGGAGGTTAGGTTAGGTTTGCAGAGGGCTGTGTGGTGGAGGTTAGGTTAGGTTTGCAGAGGGCTGTGTGGTGGAGGTTAGGGTCGGTTTGCAGAAGGCTGTGGTGGAGGGTAGGTCACGTTTGCAGAGGGCTGTGTAATGGAGGTTACCTTAGGTTTACAGAAGGCTGTGTGGTGGAGGTGGGGCCTTCTCCCTGCCCCAGGGTGGTCCCATGCAGCCCGCAAAACACCCATGTTCGGCACGGGTCCAGTGACCTCAGCAGGGAGGCAGCTCCCTGATTACAAGACCAACTTTTGTTCTTGGACCAAAGCTGATTTTGCCTTCTCTGTAGGATAATTGCGCAAAAGGTCACCAGAGTCATTCTGAAAGCAGCAGGAGTTCTGAGGCTTCTGTTCGCTCCAATTTACTTAACAAAGGGCGTTCAGGTGGATTTGTTCGGGCTGCGCTTTATGATTCTCTGAAAATTAAAAATCCTTCCTGTGATGTAACCATGTGGCAGACGGAGAATCTGCCTCAATGTAGGAGTTAAAGATTTGAACTCCAAGTTCATTTCTGAGTCGTTTGGATTCTGTAATTATTCATCCTTTTTGACTTTGTTTTACTTTGCATTATCAAAATGCATAAAGTGGAGACTGGACAGTGGAAATCCTGCAGGGCACCAAGGCACCTAACGTCAAGGCTTCAGTCCGAATCGGTCCAAGCAGAGGCCACCCAGGAAAGCAACTGTGCGTGGGACTCTGGTGCCGCACGGCCTGGCACTTCGTCTTCCATGACTCGCCTGTTTCATGAGTGGGATCCCAAGCCCAATACGACAGCCAGGGCGTTGTCCTCACTGACAGCAGGTGGTCGATCTCAAGCCCAATACCACAGCCGGGGCGCTGTCCTCACTGACAGCAGGTGGTCACTGGGGAGCATGCCACTGAGGTGCTGTTCATCTCCAGGAAATTAGATTCTTAACATCACCTCTCCATGACCTCAGAACTGAGCCCCCACCTCCTACATTTGGGTTAAGGACACCTCTCCACGGCCTCAGAACTGAGCCCCCACCTCCTACATTTGGGTTAACGACACCTCTCCACGGCCTCAGAACTGAGCCCCCACCTCCTACATTTGGGTTAACGACACCTCTCCACGGCCTCAGAACTGAGCCCCCACCTCCTACATTTGGGTTAACGACACCTCTCCACGACCTCAGAACTGAGCCCCCACCTCCTACATTTGGGCTGTTTCTCAAATAAGACAAACATCAGCCATGAAAGGAATCAGAATGAGGCAGTAAACTCAGAAAGAGTCCTTGAAGCGCAGCTGTGGGTGAAGGGCCCGGGACGTGCTGTCTCATAGCTGTGAGCCACCTCCTAGGAGACAAACCAGGTCTCTGTGCCGTTTCTTCTCACTCCATCAACCAGCTCCTGTGCACCGCAGTCCCTCTAGAGAGCATCGGTCACGGGGGCCTGCGGAGAGAGGAGCTTCCTTGAAAAGCGCCCCGCTGCATGGCCTCTGTGCCCACCTGCTGGTGGCAGTGAATCAGCCTGGAAGCTGGGCTGACCTGCGCTTCAGAACTCAGAGCTCCGACGGAGCTGGAGGCCGTGCTGGTACAATTGAGGCGCTTTCAGAAGAAGACGCTCCCTTTCAGAAGCTGCTCTCCTCCTGCTGAAGAAGGGGGAGCCGGGTGGCGGTGGGGAGCCGGGTGACAGGGACGTGCCAGCTCACAGGGCTGCCAAGACCCTCACTCTGAGCCTGGTGAGATGTGTGGTCATTGGCGGATGGCGGGGACAGGGCTGCTGAGACCCTCAACCTGAGCCCCGTGGGATGTGTGGTCCGCAGGTGGGGTTCTTCTTGCTACTGCAAGCGTATTTGGCCATGAAAGCGAAATGTGCACGGGTAGGAAATGGCCTCAGAGCAAGGCCCACATCGAAGGATTCGTCATGGCCCCTTCTGCAGACGCGGTTCTGAAGGAATGGGAACTGATTTGTAATCACACCATGCAATTAACGGAGTGCATCAGGGGCCACCTGCTCCAGCAGAACCACAGTGTCAGTTACTGTGCGCAGTCCCTGGCTGCTTACATTAGAATAGGGCAGTGAGATGCCTGCCACATCTGCAGGGAGCTTCCAGATAGGCGTGTGCGTCCCAGCGAGAGGAAGTCCTTGGGGCCCAGCCCCACAGCACCTGTCCCTACCTGGCCCCTCCAGGTCAGTGGTGTGCAGCTGTAGGGTTAGGGCAGCAGAGGTGTTTGGGGCCAGCCAGGAGGGGGCTGCTTAATGCACAGGTCTTTGGCCGAGCGCAGTGGCTCACGCCTGTAATCCCAGCACTTTGGGAGGCCGAGGCGGGCGAATCACGAAGTCAGGAGATCGAGACCATCCTGGGTAATATGGTGAAACCCCGTCTCTACAGAAAATACAAAAAATTAGCCAGGCGAGGTGGCAGGCGCCTATAGTCGCAGCTACTCTGGAGGCTGAGACAGGATAATGGTGTGAACCTGGGAGGCGGAGCTGGCAGTGAGCTGAGATCGCACCACTGCACTCCAGCCTGGGCGATAGAGCGAGACTCCAACTCAAAAAAATAAATAAAATAAAATAAAATAAAGATGCACAGGTCTTCATATCCCAGGAAAGGTGAAGCTGGGAGGCAGAGGACATATCCCAGCCTGTCAGAACCCAGTGTGCCCTGAGGGCCTGTGAGGAGGGCCTTGCCAGCGTGGGGGTCAGTGGATCTGAGTGCAGCTCCCTCCTGTCTCCTCCCAATACCATATAATATTGTCAGCTCTGGTATTCTTGGTCCAGCACAGCTTCTTAATGTTTTTCACCTTTGTGATGTAAGAATCCAGCTCCGTGCAGAACCCGAGCATAGGCACGGAAGTGTGCCCGAGGGGAGGCCTGGAGCCTGTGTCTCTTCTGCCAAGCTGCACCCACCTCGTCTGTCTGGTGGTGGCAGCCCCAAATCAGCTGATGGAGTTCACGCACCCCTGTGCAGACTCAGCCTCCCCCAGGGCCTTTGGCTGCCGTACACCCTCAGGCTTGGTCCCTCTTAGCAGCCACTGAATCAGACAGCTGCCCCAAGACCTGACTTGCACTGTACTCCTGCTGAAGTGACCCGTCTCAAGATAGCTGGACGCAGGTGCACACCTGGCCTCACTTGTCCCTTGCACGTATGCCGTATGTCTGACTTTGTCTGTCTGTCCTGCGCACACCTGACCTCACCTGTCCGTCCTGTGCACACCTGACCTCACCTGTGTGTCCTGCACACACCTGACCTCACCTGTCCTTGCCACACACACCTGACTTCGCCTGTCTGTCCTGCACACACGACCTCACCTGTCTGTCCTGCGCACACCTGACTTCACCTGTCTGTCCTGCACACACCTGACCTCACCTGTCCTTGCCACACACACCTGACTTCGCCTGTCCATCCTGCACACACCTGGCCTCACCTGTCTGTCCTGCGCACACCTGACCTCACCTGTCCCTGACACACACAGCTGACTTCGCCTGTCTGTCCTGCGCACACCTGGCCTCACCTGTCCATCCTGCTCACACCTGGCCTCACCTGTCTGTCCTGCGCACACCTGGCCTCATCTGTCCGTCCTGCACACATGGGTTGGGCGGGGACAGGCTCCATCTTCCTCTGTGCTTTCATCACCCTCATTTTTGGAAAGTCACACGTTTTGCTTTCATTCTAATTTCCATTCTCACTTTTTCACTCTTTCCTTATGTAGTTTCTGGCGCTTCCTTCATTTCCCCAGATTCTTTCAAATCCTGATTCTCTTCTCTGAGGAGTCTGTGCTGTCCCCTTCAGGGCAGTGTGGTCGGCGGGTTCAACACTCATGCTTCCCTGTCCTTTGGCCTCCAAGTTGTTAAAACAGTCAATCACTTCTAGCTCAGGGTAGCTCATTCTTAGCCCCATAGGGTCCACCACAGCATGTGTCCCCTTGGGCTGACATTGGGCTATGGATAAAGCTTCTTTTTGAATTAAAATGAAAAAATTCAATTTCTTTCCCAAAAAGGCTTAGTTAGCTTCTATGGCTACAAGACCAGGAAATGCACAGCTAGGTGAGGAGACAAGGCCAGTTCTTCCCTGAGCCCTGCCTAGACTGTGGCACGTCAGCCTCGCGGGGCCACCCGCTGCCATCAGCCCAAGTCCTCCTGCCTTCGCAAATTTTAGCTCACGTCCATGCAGTGCGGGCTCTGTGCCAGGCACAGGCCCGAGGGCCACATCTTTGCTAAGTCACCAGCTCAGTGCCAGGCATGGGCCTAAGAGCCGCGTCTTTGCTAAGTCATGTCCCTGGCACAGCCGCTCCACACGGCACGTACGCCGACATCCCTTATCTAGGAGGTGGAGAAACGGGCAGGGAGACTAAATACCTCAGACCAAGGCAGCCTCCGTCCGCCGAGGCCTCTCCTCATGGCGAATTTCCTCTTCCCGCTTCCTTCACTCATTCACCGAGCCACCATGCGCCCTGCTGTGTATACTGAGGCGTCATATTCAGTCTCTTCTTGTAAGAACCGTAACCGCTGTCATCATTTTTAACCAGGTCCCTGGAAGTCTTTGTCACATAGAGTTGGGAAAACTCAGTCCAGGCCCTGAAAGAGTTTACTTTCTAACTGGCGGGGACCCCGCACTTAAAGTCAGGAGCCCCCAGTGCCGTGAGTGACTGAGGCTCTCATGGCAACTGTGCCTGGGAGAAGGGAGGTTGTGCAGGGGCTGACAGAGCGTGGCCAACAACCTCATTTCCCTGCTTGGTGGGGGTCTGCTGAATTCGGGGTGTCCTCCCTTCCCTCCCCTCCTGCTCGGTGGGGGCCTGCTCTTTTGGGGGTGCTCTCTTCAAGTCTCTTCTGAGCCCGGCTCCATCCCAGCATCTGCACCCTGGTCAGGAGATGCCTGCTCTGCCCACTGCTGTGTCCTTGGGGCAGGGGCTGCCTGTTCTGGGTCTCATTCTCTTTTATGTCCCAGCCAAGCCGCTGGTTTGTAACAGTAGTTCAATAAACACTTTCAAATAAACATACATAGGAATCCTGAAAAGAGTTCTCGAATGTGCAAAAGGGTGTCTCTCAGCACTTCAGGCAGCAAAGCGCTTTGCAGAGACATGAACGCGAGTGTTTGCTGTGCGTGTGGGGCTGCTGGCACCGACGGGAGCTCAGGCTTTGTTACTTCCTGCACTGCAAATTACCTGCACCTGGTTAACGGCAGCAGCCGTCTCCAGAAATTATGAAATAAATCGCAGGTTACTTCAGAAGCATTTCAGTCACCATTGAGTTGAACTAAGGAGACTTTGGAAAAGCACAAATTCGTGCATAAAACTCACCCCTCCAGTTGCCAGAGATGCTCAGCTGCACAAAAGACTTGTGATAAGCGAGGCTTTTTTCTGAGAAAGTGTGCGGGCCTTTTGCATCTCACCTGGTTACAAAGCGACATGAATTAAAGTCCACATGAAGGATCAGCATGAACACCCGACCACATCTTACTCCAAATTGCTTCTGAAATTAAAAGTTCACCGAGGTGTCATGTTCACTGGGGACTCTCTGTAGCACTGAGCTACTTTGAAAAATTCTTTAATTACGCGCTTGCGAAAGTCATGACTATTGGTATTAACTGGGACACAGGGATAGCTATTTCGAAAAAAGTGACATTGAACTCACAATACCTTATCTTATTAAATTCCATGGAGACTAAAAGTTTAAACTTAAGAAAATAAAGCCATAAAAATTGCAAAAGATGATTTTGGTGACCAGTTGTATCATCTCAGAACCGGTTAGGATGTTTTGAACATGATTCAAAAAAAAAAAAAAAAAGCACCCAAAAGGCCGAAAAGGAAAAAGGTTATTCTTTACATTTGATATTTTTATATTTATATTTTACTTAAATAATATAAGGAGTTCCTTTCTAAATCAAAATTAGACTTCAGAGGCCAATTAAAAATAAAGGTCACGGCGCATGGTGAGGAGTTGCTGTTTGTAACAGACGGAAAAGGCTTCATACGTAAACACGGCTGGACAAGCAACCAGAACAGGTGCTTCCCCAGGATGTCCAGAAACAAGCAGAGACCGTGAAGGACATTTAACCTCACCACCAATTCCATGTGTGCCCATGAAAACAAGATTCCATTGTTGGCTGACAGATTGGCAAAGATTAATACTAGCCAATGTTAGCAAAGATATGAAAAAATGGGCCATTACGGTTCCTGCTTACTTATTAAACATTTCTGTGGGCCAGTTTGGCAATTTGAACTGAGCGTAACTCTTTTGTACTCAAGGAGTACGACATGATGATTTGATGTCTGTATACCTTTGATGTCTGTATACCTTGTGCAGTGATGACCACAACTGGGTACATTAACACACCCATTCCCATCCAGGCTGGACGGTGCAGCCCCAGACCTTGCCCATCCTGTGACTTGAATTTATATCCTTTGATTAGCATCTCCCCGTTCCGCTTTCCCTGGGCCCTGGTGCCCACTCTTCTACTCTGTGCTTCTGGGAATCTGGGTTTTTTTTAGTTCCACAAGTAAGTGAGGCCACTCAGTGTTTGCCTTTCTGTGCCTGGCCTATTTCACTCAGCATCATGTCCTCCAGCTCCATCGCGTTGCCGTGAATGCTGGGATTTTCTTCCTTAGTAAATCTGAGGGTTATTCTAGTGTGTGTGTGTGTGTGTGTGTGTGTGTGTGTGTGTGTTTGTGTCACATTTTCAAAGTGAGCGTAGCCATTCAGATAGGAATTCTGTGTCTATACATTTACATTACGGAAATATAAAATCTAAGTTCCGTGTCTGAACCCAAGCACCAAGAACGATAAAGTCTACACAGTGTTTTTTAGATTACATTTATGCAATCTTGAAAAAAATCAAATAAATACACAGTTGACCCTCGTAAAAAAGCAGGGCTTAGTGGTAGCAACCCCCTCATGCAGTCAAAAATCCGCATATAACTTTTGACTCCCCCAGACTTTACTGCTGATAGCCTCCTGTTAACCAGAAGCCTAAGCAATAATACAGTCACTGACACACATTGTGTTTGTTACATGTATTACATGCTGTATTCATACAGTAAAGTAAGCTAGAGAAAGAAAATGTTATGAAAATCATAAAATACATGTACTGTTTATTAAATGGAAATGGATCACCACAGAGGCCTTCATCCCCGTCTTCACGTTGAGTGGGCTCAGGAGGAGAAGAGGGGTTGTTCCCACAGTCTCAGGGTGGCAGAGGAGGAAGAAGATCCACGTGTGAGTGGACTCCAGCAGTTCCAACCAGTGTTGTTCAAGGGCAAGTGTGCGTGAATATATGTGCAGAAATATGTATCATCGGTCAGGCACAGTGGCTCACAGCTGTAATTGCAGCACTTTGGGAGGCAGGGGCAGGAGAATTGCTTGAGCCCAGGAGTTTGAGACCAACCTGGGCAACACAGTGAGACCCCATCTCTACAAAACATAAACTTTTAAAAAATTAGCAGTGCAGTGGCGTGTGCCTGCAGTCCCAGCTACTTTGCAGGCTGAGGTGGGAAGATTGTGTAAGCCTGGGAGATGGAAGCGGCAGTGAGCCATGATCGTGCCGCTGCACTCCAGCCTGGGCAACCCAGTGAGACCCTGCCTCAAAGGGGAAAAAAACAAAAGAAATGTGTATAGTTTACATTGATTATAGCAAGAAATCAGAAGCCATATTGAATGCTTCATCAAAGAGGACTGGTTGAATAAACTTTAGTATATGCCCCCCAAAAAAGTTCTATAGCCAATTAAAATTATGGAAGGGATGTTTGTATACAAAGTGTGTGTGTGCATGTGTGTGTGTGTAGAGAGAGACCCTAATCAATGAGAAATTATACTTACTATGTTAATTAATCAGGCTGATACAATTAGCATATGCGGTGTCATCTTATTTTTGTGGAACGCAAATCTAAGGATCTTTGGACGTAAGTGTTCTCAGGTGGACGTTCATCGCCACGTGGGCAGTGCCATATCTGTGTTGTGACATTGCAGGGATCATCCCCTTTATTTTCGCAAATTTATAATTAAGTTTGTCAGGTATATTCATTAATTTTGTAACGAGAAAAATAAGGGATTTTTATTTTGAAAAAAAATAATTACACGCTTTCTGGAAAGTCATCAAGTTCTAAGGTTTGGAGAATATGTTACAGTATTTCAAATTCTCAAATATGGAAAAGGTGTTGGAAAAGTGCTGCTGCCGCCACTTCATGCCAGATGCTAAAAACATAAAGGGCAGCAATCCTGAATGAGAAATGCATTAATAATCTCAGACTTTTATACAGAGATTCTGTCAAATGGTACGGTATGTGTTAGCCCTGCCTTGTACACACGAGAACACGGATGTGGAGGTTGATTGGCCTTCGCTCAAGGAGGGAAATGGTTTAGGGACACACAGAGTTGGCGACGTTACCAGTCTGAAGAGCTTTAGCCTTAGGGACACACAGTTGGCGACGTTACCAGTCTGAGGAGCTTTAGCCTTAGGGACACACAGTTGGCGACGTTACCAGTCTGAGGAGCTTTAGCCTTAGGGACACACAGTTGGCGACGTTACCAGTCTGAGGAGCTTTAGCCTTAGGGACACACACAGTTGGCGACGTTAACGGTCTGAGGAGCTTTAGCCTTCCTGCCTGTGTTGTATTTTTGGGGAGGCTCAAAGGCTGCTTGATTAACGACCAGATCCCAATTCCATGGTTCCCCTTAGTGGCTGGGGCTGGGACGGGTGCCGTCCACCTGGCCCAGGGCTGAGGCTCTTCTCTGTAAGGTCAGTGAAAACTTTGCAGTATTAGAATGGCCACGTCAGAGCCTATATTAACTTGACAGTAACAAGAAGCATGAATTAAACTCCTGGTCAGATGACCACCAGCAGCTCCCAGTGAGCACTTTCCAGCAGAGTAAACTAATGAATCTCTTCACTCTTCATGGGTGAGAGAGCGGCAGATGTCTTTGGCGGTGGACTCTGACAGGAAGGTCATTTCACTCTCATTCTCTTCGCTGATGTGTTATATTCATGAAGGAGACCCACAAATGCATGTCTGGGGTTTTGGTGTCTGTACTTAGTGATAAAATATGTGATCCCAAGAAGAAAGGGGTTTTCGTTATTCACTGGCTCATTCAGATGTTGGGAAACAATATACACTTATTTAGGTGTCAATTAATAGAAGAATTAGGTCAGAATTCATTAGGTTACCAGGCCAGGTCTGTATTTTTTAAAGTGAAAGTTACTGTGACCAAAGGATTCATAAAAGTTAAGGGATGAAGTGGCCTTGGATGCCGTTTTCAGAATTTAATTTCTTTCCTGGAGAAAGCAAGAATTGTGACTGCACAGTCCCTGCACCCTCCTCTGCCCCGGCCTATGCCTGTCCCCTAAGAAGTTGGTGCACAGTTACCCCGGCCTGTGCCTGGCCCCTGAGAACTTGGTGCACAGTTACCCCGGCCTGTGCCTGTCACCTGAGAACTTGGTGCACAGTTACCCCGGCCTATGCCCGTCCCCTGAGAACTTGGTGCACAGTTACCCCGGCCTATGCCCGGCCCCTGAGAACTTGGTGCACAGTTACCCCGGCCTATGCCCGGCCCCTGACAACTTGGTACACAGTTACCCCGGCCTATGCCCGGCCCCTGAGAACTTGGTGCACAGTTACCCCGGCCTATGCCCGGCCCCTGACAACTTGGTGCACAGTTACCCCGGCCTCTGAGAACTTGGTGCACAGTTACCCCGGCCTATGCCCGGCCCCTGAGAACTTGGTGCACAGTTACCCCGGCCTATGCCCGGCCCCTGACAACTTGGTGCACAGTTACCCCGGCCTATGCCCGGCCCCTGAGAACTTGGTGCACAGTTACCCCGGCCTATGCCCGGCCCCTGACAACTTGGTGCACAGTTACCCCGGCCTATGCCCGGCCCCTGAGAACTTGGTGCACAGTTACCCTTCTCCGGGAGCCACGAGAACCTAGCCAGCAGCACCCACAGTCCTAATACTGGAATCAATGAGATCTGAAGATTGGAGCAATTCCCAGGCAAGAGCTCCTAGGAATTAAATCTCTTGTTACAAAAATATGGTTTAATCTCCACGGGATTTTGAAAATAAAATCGAAAACAACAATCTCCCAGAAAACAGGAAAATGACAAAATAATGGAAAATAAGAGTAAAAAGATGAGATGCTCACGGTGACTTTGCAAAAACTCCAACATATGATGACAAAGCTCTCAAAAGAGCATAGAGAAAGCAGAGTGGGGAAATTATCCAGGAAATGGAAATTCTAGAAAAATCACCAATTCTAGAAAAATCACCAGACCCAAAGTCGGTGAGATTATAGATGGCAGGTGCATGAACTCCCCAGAACAATGAATACAACATAGGCCGACACCCCTGGAAAACTCCCATACACCAGCATAGCCAGGGGAGCCTGTGAGCTTTCAGGGAGAAAAGACAGATCGAGAAACCAGATGGCTTCCATCTTCTCCAGAGCGGCAGGGACAGCTGGGAGAACCTGCAGAATTCCCTCCAGAATCCTGGAGAAGTGGTGGCTGCTCCGGAGTTCCAGACACAGGCACACCACCGGCCAGATGTGAGAGTGGAGTAAGAGGGCCAGCCACACAGAGTCTCTGAGGCTCCCCTTCCCTCTCTCAGGAAGATTCGGAGGATGTGCTGACCCAGAAACGAGAGAAGAAACCTGGACAGAGGAAGGTGCGGGGATCCAGGAACCAGGGATTCAGCCAGGTTAGCAGCTGAGGAGATGCTCAGGATGGGGAGGAAAGCCCAGGCCACACCGGCATAGAATGCAGCAAGAAGGTGGGATCCGAAGAAAAAAAGGATTGATTTTTGAATGGGTTTTACCATATTGATGGAAAAAAATGCTATGACTATGTTGAGAGAATTTTGAACTGTATTAATGATATAAATTATGCACATTAAAAAGTAAAGTAATAACTCCAGGGAAGGCAAAATGTTGTATGAGGATAGATGATAATAGCTCATTATGCAGATTCACATTGAATAATGTTTACCTAAAAATAAATTTAATACTAAATGTTAATTGGACGTCATATTGGTAAGCCAGAAAAGAGGGGAACTAGATAACGGCATGTATTGCGGGTGTGGTCGAAAAGCTCAGGTATCATATAGCAAAACAGCAGAGCTGTTGTGATCATTGACAGTAAGGAGGATGGTATCGAAGAAAACAGCTGTAGGAGGTGAGGGCTTGTCTGTGGGAAGAGTTCTTCAGGCAGAGGGTGGAGAGACTGAGAGGCAGGTCTGCTGATTTTCTTCATAAGGCTTTTGTAGTATTATCAGATTTTTGTAAAAGTGTATACATGAAAAATTAGTATAAAGATGAAATTTGGAATTTAAAATAAAAGAATGGAATAAGTTCACAGAGAGTAGAAACCCTGAATTGGGCAGTGGCCACGGGGCTGCAGAGAAGGCTGGGTTTGGCTACCTGGAGGCACACATCACAGCATTAAGATTGGCAGTCTGGTGCACGGGGGCTGAGGGGCAGTTTGCAGAACTGAGGAGGTTCTGGGGATGGACGGTGGTCGTGGTTGCACGGCAGTGAGTGTATCTGACGCCACTGAACTGCACCACTGGACGTGGCTAGAACGGTGAATTTCGTGTATGTTCTACCCCACAGAAAAAGATCAGGTGTCTGTTTGACTTCAAAGTGGGGAAGAAATAGGCACTAAGTTGGGTCCTGGGTTTTGGGTTGAGGTGGTTGGTGACTGGTAGGGGTGAAGGGTGAGAGGAAGGTTCAGGTAGGAATGGCAACCAGATTTTTCTCAGGAACCAGGTGGAGGGCCTCACCTGTGCCACAATCGGAACCAGGAAAAGGCATGAAATTGTCCAGGAGGCCAGTGATGTCAGTCTAAGAGCCTGTGGATTTGATGGTGCTGGAAGCCGAGATGTCCTGTGAGTAGGTTCACCTGGGGGTCTGGAGCCCCACAGTTAGGGTTATGGGTGGGTTAGCGATCAAGGCGTGGAGGTCCCCAGCGCGTGAGCAAACACGGTGGGCGCAGAGCTGCTGGAGACTCACTGGCCAGACGTGGATGCAGCCAGTGCGTGCGGGCTGGGGCTAGTGTCAGCGTCTCACAGCGTCAGGGCTGTGAGAGCAGAGGCCGTGGATGGGGAGGCGCTGGTTCAGGTGTCAGGGCTGTGAGAGGCAGAGGCAGTGGGTGGGGAGGCACTGGTTCAGGTGTCAGGGCTGTGAGAGGCAGAGGCCATGGATGGAGAGGCGCTGGTTCAGGTGTCAGGGCTGTGAGAGGCAGACGCCGTGGAAGAGGAGGCGCTGGTTCAGGTGTCAGGGCTGTGAGAGGCAGAGGCCGTGGATGCGGAGGCGCTGGTTCAGGTGTCAGGGCTGTGAGAGGCAGATGCCGTGGATGGGGAGGCGCTGGTTCAGGTGTCAGGGCTGTGAGAGGCAGAGACCGTGGATGAGGAGGCGCTGGTTCAAGTGTCAGGGCTGTGATAGCAGAGGCCATGGATGAGGAGGCTCTGGTTCAGGTGTCAGGGCTGTGAGAGCAGAGGCTGCGGGTGGGGAGGGCTCTGGTCCCACAGACAAAGGGTGTGGAAGTGCAGGGCCTCTTCATGACGGGAGGCACATGGACCTCTTTATGGGAAATGCCATATTGGGAGGAGCGGGACTCTGGAGGAGGAGGATGGGAAGGTGACGTGGCTTCCTCCCAGTCAGTGGGGAGGGTGGCTGCAGCATCCCGGGGAAGCCAGAGGATCTGCAGAGAGGAGAGGTCAGAAAAAGTGGCGAAGCTTGGAATGATAACACAGGAGTTGACAAGGGGCCCTGCTGAGGGTACTCAGAGCTGGAAGAAGTGTCGATGAGGGGCCCCGCTAACGGCACTCAGAGCTGGAAGAGGTGTGGACGAGGCCGCTTGGTGCAGACCACAGGTTTTTAGCAGAACCAATCTGCACAGTTCTTTGATTTTTATCCCACCAGGCTCAGCAGCTTGGATAGAAAAAAAGCTGATGATGAAATGCTTCCAGACCTCAGATTGTACAGAATGGATGCAGCGGAGAGACAAGCACTGCCTGACCATAAGAACATCCTCCAAGGACAGCTATTTTCCAGACTTCTTCTTAGGTGGCCGTGGAGCAGCTGGGGACCTACAGGTACAACCCCGGGCGGAGACCCAGAGCGAGCCTTCCCTGCAAGGATCCAGCGCAGACCCAGATCTGCCCCAGACCCAGATCTGCCGTTTCATGAAAATTGGAAGACAACAGTGATTGCTGAGAAACAGCTAGCAGGCGTCCCACAGAGAGGGGCCGCGGAGCACCCACCTCCGGCACGGACAGCTCTTCCTCACACGTGAACAGGAGCAACCGCAGGCTCTCGTCTGCACCCACGGAGCGTGTCTGGATGGATGTTGCCTGGAAATGCTTCCAGGCAGGAAAAACTTAACAGGCCGACATTTCATCCGTTGATGGAGATCACAGGGCCCTGGTGGAGTATCGGGCTTAGAGGAGAAGTTCTTCCAAAATTCAGTAACTAAATCGAGGCAGTCTATGAGCTCTCCAGATGTAAACCAATCGACTCTGCAATGATCTCTGCCGTAGTAATCATGTTGGTGAAAACCAGTTGGGAGCCTCTCATCTGGGCTTCTCCAGAAGGCGCGGAAATGTGTCTGTCACCTACACAACGCTGTGGTGTGCTTGTATCTTTACAAACTCTTATGTATGACCTTTTAAAACTCCATTTATTAAAATAATACTTTTTTTTTCATTTTATTCCTTTTGCTGGAGTAAGTTTTTTGTATGCATAAAATGAAACAGATGGCCATGAACTCAGAACATCAGCATTAGTTCCAGGCCCACCTACAAACCCTTCCTGTCCATTCTGGGACCTCTCTGTCCTGCACTGCAATTAGAAAATGACAATCTGTCGAGCTGTGTGCTCCTGTATGCTTGCGGGCATCTGGTCTCTGCGTGCCGCCTCCCTTGCCTGCTTGAGGACTGGACTTTTGCCCTTTAACTGCAGTCCCGTCCACCTCTCACCTCCATTGAGCCGCCAAGCTCTGATCTGAGTCTCTTGTTGGGTGGTGGTGGTGAGGGAGGATCTTTTCTTTCGGCGGAGGGCTCTGCCTGAGAATACTGCAGGTGGATTTCAGCTTAACCCTCTTTTACAAAACCATTTTTCAAGTCTCTTATCCACAGAGCGAGCCCATAGCAAATGCAAACACACTGTGCTGTGTGCAAGAGTCATAAAGAATTACAAGGCAGCATCACCATCCTCATAAAATGGCAAGGCAGGCAGCAACCTCAGAAGCCAAATTAAACACAGCCAGCATGGCAGCACTGAAATCAGAAGGACCCAGGGTCTGTGCTGGCAGGACGAAGGGGCAGCAGCTGCACCCCCCATGTGGGGTCATCTGGAACACGTGCCTTGGGTGAATACAACAGGACCTTGAAAAGGAGTTGGACTAAGTCAGAAGAAAGAAGATGTTCCAAGAGTAGGAAGAAGCTTTGGAGGCAGAAATGTCTGGGGATAATGAGACCCCGGTTGGCTAGATGGGAATTGGAAAGATTAACTCGGAAGTGTCCATGGGGACATTGTCCAGGATGTTGAATCCAAGGCTAGACATTACGAGCTTCCAAACTAGGCAATGGGGCATTCAAGGATTTGCAACAAGAAAGCAAACGGCCTGAGGTAGGGGTTTTGGGGTACCCTGCAGAACGACCTGGCAGTACCCATGAGTCTGGATGCCCCATTCAGAGGCCAGATCGGATCTGTGCAGAGGCACGCGGCTCGTCCAGAGACACCAGGCTGTGGCTGCAAATGGGATGTCAGGAAGGGGTGACTCAGTGCCAAGCAAAGTGAGGGATGATGAAAAATGATAATAACTGGGGTTTTGGCCCCACGTAATGAGAGTAAGATTGGTGTTTTTATCAGTTGGAGCACTACCAGCACATGTTCCACCATGGATGCCTCACAGAGCTGGCGCCATCCAGAGTCCAGGAAGGGGCTGGGCAGGGGACTGCTCTAGAAGAGGAGATGGGTTCATAAAAGGTTTAGAGGGCAGAGGGCCTGGCGATGTGTTTTCTGTTCTTGATTTTACTCCAGTATTTAAGGAGCTCACTTTGGTGCAAATAATTTATTTTTCCTAGATTGAAGAAAACACCCTTTCTCAAGCCAGTTTATCCTTAGAAGAGGTCATTTCATTAAGCGGAAGCAGCAAATGTGTTGCTGCATCTCCAAGACCCGAGTATGTGTCTTCCCCTCCTGAACGCTTGTGCGTCCACCTTGGACAACCAACAAGGGGCCGTGGAGGAGCCGTCGGTGTCTGTGAGAAAATAACCCATTGTTGTGATGCTGTAGGATCTTTCAGAAAACCAGGTCGTAGGACTGAGAGCATGAAGAACTGTTTGAATCGCCTTATCTATCCCCTTGTTGCGATGCTGTAGGATCTTTCAGAAAACCAGGTCGTAGGTCTGAGAGCATGAAGAACTGTTTGAATCGCCTTATCTATCCCCTTGTTGCCATGCTGTAGGATCTTTCAGAAAACCCAGGTCATAGGACTGAGAGCATGAAGAACTGTTTGAATCGCCTTATCTATCCCCTGGTTGCGATGCTGTAGGATCTTTCAGAAAACCCAGGTCGTAGGACTGAGAGCATGAAGAACTGTTTGAATCGCCTTATCTATCCCCTGGTTGCGATGCTGTAGGATCTTTCAGAAAACCCAGGTCGTAGGACTGAGAGCATGAAGAACTGTTTGAATTGCCTTATCTACATCTATAATTTTTCAGAGGCTGGGGTGGGCCCAGAAAACAAGACCCCTGAGTTCCAGGCTCGGGTGCCATTGGAACACCGAGATTATGGACGGGGCGGCCTTGAAGTGGATGTGAGGATGAGTCATTCCTCCATGAGTCCAGATCCCAGGTCGAGGCGCAGTCCAGATCCTGGGTTGAGGCGCCATCTGGATCCAGGGTCGAGGTGCAGGGTTACCCGTTACCTGCACTCCCACTGGGGGGGGCTTCCCTTTCTTCCCATCAACTCGCCGCACTCGGGGAAAACCTGTGGCCCCCGTCGGCCTGACTTGCTAATGGGAGGCAAACCCGTTCCGCTGACTTGGACGCCGCGTGGTCCTTCTAAGTGCCATTGTCCTGCTGTGCCTCATTGCCGAGTGTGAGAATGCAACTAAGTGAAAGCAAATAGACCTTGTCCGAAAAGGCCCAAAATAGACTCTGTTTATTATCATATTTACTTTGCATTTTAATTGTGACCCTACATGGTGTGGAAACCCATGGGGAGTTACATCGGCCTGCTAATGCATGGCTGGGCCTCCATGCATCTCTGGGGACTGGGCAAGGCCTGGGTCAGCACTTCTGCATTTCAGTAGAAGTGCCAGGCCTTTGCCAGGTGATTGCACAGTAGTGATGCTCATGGGCTGTGTTCTTTCTTCGGGATAATTGCAGCTTGAAACTGCTGGGCATCTGTGATTGGACTTTGGCAAAGTGAATGTATGTGTGTTGGAATGGGGCGTGTGTCTTTGTTAAATGTGACTTTTTTTTTTTTTGAGACGGAGTCTCTGTGACTCTTTTTTTACAACTATTCCCCCCAAATGGAGACAGATCAGTTTTGCTCTAAATGTGAATCCGAGGCCTCAGAAAGGCATTCGAGGTTTTCAGAACCTCCTTGTCCTCCAGAGTCATGTATTGAGTGCTTACTGAGCGCCACCTCCTCATCCTCCGGAGTCGTGTATTGAGTGCTTACTGAGCGCCACCTCCTCATCCTCCAGAGTCGTGTATTGAGTGCTTACTGAGCGCCACCTCCTCATCCTCCAGAGTCGTGTATTGAGTGCTTACTGAGCGCCACCTCCTCATCCTCCAGAGTCGTGTATTGAGTGCTTACTGAGCGCCACCTCCTCATCCTCCAGAGTCGTGTATTGAGTGCTTACTGAGCGCCACCTCCTCATCCTCCAGAGTCGTGTATTGAGTGCTTACTGAGAGCCACCTCCTCGTCCTCCGGAGTCGTGTATTGAGTGCTTACTGAGCGCCACCTCCTCGTCCTCCAGAGTCGTGTATTGAGTGCTTACTGAGCGCCACCTCCTCATCCTCCAGAGTCGTGTATTGAGTGCTTACTGAGCGCCACCTCCTTGTCCTCCAGAGTCGTGTATTGAGGGCCTACTGAGCGCCACCTCCTCATCCTCCAGAGTCGTGTATTGAGTGCTTACTGAGCGCCACCTCCTTGTCCTCCAGAGTCATGTGTTGAGTGCTTACTGAGCGCCACCTCCTTGTCCTCCAGAGTCGTGTATTGAGTGCTTACTGAGCGCCACCTCCTCATCCTCCAGGGTAGTGTATTGAGTGCTTACTGAGCGCCACCTCCTTGTCCTCCAGAGTCATGTATTGAGTGCTTACTGAGCGCTACCTCCTTGTCCTCCATAGTCATGTATTGAGGGCCTACTGAGCACCACCTCCTCATCCTCCAGGGTAGTGTATTGAGTGGTTACTGAGCGCCACCTCCTTGTCCTCCAGAATCATGTATTGAGTGCTTACTGAGCGCTACCTCCTTGTCCTCCAGAGTCATGTGTTGAGTGCTTACTGAGCGCCACCTCCTCGTCCTCCAGAGTTGTGTATTGAGTGCTTACTGAGTGCCACCTCCTTATCCTCCAGAGTCGTGTATTTAGTGCTTACTGAGCGCCACCTCCTTGTCCTCTAGAGTCATGTATTGAGTGCTTACTGAGCGCTACCTCCTCATCCTCCAGAGTCATGTATTGAGTGCTTACTGAGCGCCACCTCCTTGTCCTCCAGAGTCGTGTATTGAGTGCTTACTGAGCGCTGCCTCCTTATCATCCAGAGTCGTGTATTGAGTGCTTACTGAGCGCCACCTCCTTATCCTCCAGAGTCGTGTATTGAGTGCTTACTGAGCGCCACCTCCTCATCCTCCAGAGTCGTGTATTGAGTGCTTACTGAGCACTGCCTCCTCATCCTCCAGAGTCATGTATTGAGTGCTTACTGAGTGCCACCTCCTTGTCCTCCATAGTCGTGTATTGAGTGCTTACTGAGCGCTACCTCCTTGTCCTCCAGAGTCGTGTATTGAGTGCCTACTGAGCGCCACCTCCTCATCCTCCAGGGTAGTGTATTGAGTGCTTACTGAGTGCCACCTCCTTGTCCTCCAGAGTTATGTATTGAGTGCTTACTGAGCGCTACCTCCTTGTCCTCCAGAGTTGTGTATTGAGTGCTTACTGAGCGCCACCTCCTTGTCCTCTGGAGTCATGTATTGAGTGCTAACTGAGCGCTACCTTCTCATCCTCCAGAGTTGTGGATTGAGTGCTTACTGAGCTCCACGTCCTTGTACCCTGGAGTGGTGTATTGAGTGCTTACTGAGCGCCACGTCCTGGTACCCTGGAGTCGTGTATTGAGTGCTTACTGAGCGGCACCTCCTTGTCGTCTGGAGTCATGTATTGAGTGTTGACTGAGTACCGCAGGGTCCACCTCAGGGCTTCCAGCAGTTCCTTGTTGGGGGTTGGGGCGGGCTGTCCTGCACAGCACAGCATGTTTAACAGCATCGCTGGACCCAGCACTGGATGCCAGTCAGGACAACCAAAAATGCCTCCAGATAGTGCCAAATGCCCCCCAGGGGATAGAATCGTCTCCTGAGAACAGCTGGTCTTCACTGAGATCAAGGCAAGCCTGGTCTCTGGCTCACTCTTTCTTTCCAGCATCTCCAGCTAGCATTTTATTCCTGGAGTTGAAGAACACAGGAATCCTTGTGCTCTTGCCACCTGCCTCACTGTCCAACTCATTCTCCACTTTCCTTGATGCCATTTCAGTTTCCCCTCCTGCTGATGATCTGGGTCTGTTTCCTCACTCTCTAGAGTGTCTGAGGGTTTCACCTTCCCTCGGGGAGGCGTCTGTGTTCTCATCAGGGGAGAAGTCAGTTCCAGGCCCCAGCTCCAAGTTCCCCACAACCTCTTAGTTCACCTGGGGCCTTGCGTAATCTCCACGAGCATCTGGGGCACCGTGTCAAGTCCTGAAGCCCCCATGTCCCTGCAGAGGGACCTTCTCTGGGCCTTGGATGATAAGGGTGCTGCTCTCCACTGGGACTGCAGCATTGTCAGGCACAGACACACACAGTGTTGACTGTTCGGCAACTGGTGTTTCTAAGCCTGTTTTCTGGAGCAGGCAACATGGATTCACACATAACTTTGAAAATGTATCTTGGATGTTTGAGGCCTTCTAACAAGTCCTTGTTTCAGGCTTTCACAGGACAGTGCAAAGGGTTTTCTGGTGAAAGCAGAACCCAGGAAAGCCAGGTTTTGGGAACTCGTAGCAGCTCTACCACCAAGAGACCCTTCGTCTGTCACTTTCACTGCGATAACAGGAAGACTTGACTGTCGTTTAACATTAAGGTGCGCAGGGCACAGAGAAGAAAGCTGGGCATTGGCGGTCCATGATGCCTGTCTGCCCACCCGCCTGGGCCACAGGGTCTGTCATGTTGGAGACAGTGGACATTTAATCGATGTCTGTTGGTGAAGCATCAGTTAATTCCCTGAAAGATAAATCCACCTATGAAAAAGACAGCAGCATTGCCTCGGTTCCCGAATGTGGACCACTGCCCAACCACTTCCTCACTGTAGCAGGCGCCCGGCTCCCCTTGGACCACTGCCCAGTTCCTTCCTCACCATAACAGGCGCCCGGCTCCCCTTGGACCACTGCCCAGTTCCTTCCTCACCATAGCAGGCGCCTGGCTCCCCTTGGACCACTGCCCAACTCCTTCCTCACCATAGGAAGCCCATCTCCCCTTGGCAGTCCTGGTCCTGAGCACAGAATTGTCTAGACCAGCTGAGAACCAACCGGAACCAACCAGTTCCTTCCTTACCATAGCAGGCGCCTGGCTCCCCTTGGACCACTGCCCAACTCCTTCCTCACCGTAGGCGCCCAGCTCCCCTTGGCAGTCCCGGTCCTGAGCACAGAATTGTCTAGACCAGCTGAGAACCAACCAGAAGAAATGGGCTCAGTAAAGACTGATTTCAGAAATTCTCCAGACACAAGTTCAAGAAGAGAGCTGGGTGTGACGAACGTGCTCAGATCCCTCCTCGCTTCCCAGCCCGTCACCGTGTGATGGTGAAACTTCTGCGTCACCTAGACTGGGATAGGGGATGCCCACAGAGCTGGGAAGACATTTTCCAGATGTGTCTGTGGTGGTGTTTCTGGAAGGACCAGCGTTTGAATCAGGGAATGAGTAAAGCAGACCCCACCCCAGTGCAGGCAGGCGTCCCCCAGTCCATGAGGGCTCAGATAGAACTGAAAGAGGAAGGGACCCAGTGCAGGCGGGCGTCCCCCAGTCCATGAGGGCTCAGATAGAACTGAAAGAGGAAGGGACCCAGTGCAGGCGGGCGTCCCCCAGTCCATGAGGGCTCAGATAGAACTGAAAGAGGAAGGGAGGACCTCCTCTCTTCTTGGGCTGGGACCTTCATCTTCTCCTGCCCTCCACCAGAGCCCCAGGGCCTTCAGGCTCTGAGGCTTTCACCAGCAGCCCCTCAGTGCCGGGGCCTTCGGGCTTAGACTGAATCACACCTGACCCCGTGGGTCTCCAGCTGTGGGGCTTCTCAGCCTCCATAATCATATGATCCAATTCCGAAAATAAACCCCACTCTTATGTATCTGTGTGTCCTGTTGGTTCCATTCCTCCGGAGAACCCTGACCGATACGTGCTGCAGGTGTATAGACGTTTGGCTAACTGAGAAATGGTGTCAGGTCCACAAGCCAAGCGGTGTCCTCCCCAGGAATGCCAGACGCTGACACCAAGTGCCCAAGGGGAAGGGGAGGTTTCAGAACATGCCCTCAATCTGCTGAGGAGACCGCAAGCTTCGATCAGGGCCCAGACCATCTGGGAGTGGTTGGAATGTCACTGGCTTGAGAGCAGAATGTTTGCACTGTGAGGCACTGGCAATGAGGATACCAGTAATAGTGACACGGAAGGTAACATTCACGGGCATGGCTGCACGCATGCGGCACTGTGGCCCAGGCAGCCTCACGGTGAGGAGCTCCCAGCAGAGCAGACGCCACTCTGACCCCTTTGAAATACTCGCTGAGTGCTTCCTTTTTATTCTGTCCCCTCAGTTCACATATTTCTGTAGCAGTAACTTACTGTCGTGTCCCACAGTTTCATGGGGTCACTGGGGGAAGGCTTCCTGCAGGGGTCCATCTGCAGGCTACTGCATTTCCGCACAGGTCGAGTTAAAGCAAAAGCATCACGTCAGCTCCCTTCTCAGAATGAAATACAGTGAAATTATGGCTTAAAACTCCTGGGGGAGCTTGTAAATATGAAGAGGCAGCAGCACATAAGTGTGTTTCACGCACGGCATCAGGGACACCGCATGGGCCTGCGTCAAACCCCACGTCCAGGTCAAGGGATCCAGAGATGCTGATTTGGAACCTGGTTTTCTTGTTCAGGGATTTTCCCAGATTATGGCCACCTTTCCCTGTGGGAACGTCCTTGCTTCACTCTGGAGCCTTTTTTTTTTTTTTTAAACTTCCTTGTTTTCAGTTGTCTTATCCAGGAAGGAAGGCTGAGCTCCTGGTGAACATGTAAATATCTTTACTTCTCTATTTAAGAGATTGTAATCATTATTTTGTTATAATTGCATAGTGTTGTACGTTACTTTGACTTGCCAGCTAAACTAATATTTCTGTGGGTTTATTTATTGAGTTTCAGTGCATAAAAGGTGACTAAAGTGTCACCGTGGAAAGCTACCTGCATACGCCAGTTGTTCCTTTCAGGTATTCAGTCGTGGTCTCTGGTTCTGGAAACCCAACATCTCCTAATTAAAATCGTCGTATGTTAATTGCTCTGCTTAACTACAGAGAAATTATTCATTGCAATAATTTGGTCTGAAAATGAGTGTTTATATATATTGTGTCTTTTAACAATGTGCAATGAATAGCTACATTATATACTATAATAAGTCAAAGAAAACAGAGTTAGGAAAAATCAAAACACCAAAAATCTTATATGGTTTTGAAGGCAGGGAATTATAATGTTGATACATATGAGTTTCCACATAAAAGAGCATAAAAGCACGAAGGACTTGACCCCTGAGCCAGGCGGTCCTAGCTGGCCTTTGGCCCCACTTGTGCCGAAGATGTAACTCCATCCTGCTTGCCTCCGGCTCCCTAGCCTGGTGACATTGGCAGGAAGACGGAGTCATAAACTGTGCCGGTAGAGCCTTGGGCAGATTAAACGAGGTAACCGAAATGCAGAACTTGCAGGTGGTAGACTTGAGGGCCTCGTGCTCCTCCTGGCCCGGTTTATCCTCTCCTTTCCCTCCTGCTCTGAACCATCTGCTAAACTTCAAACAATGCCAAGAATAAGCATTTCACAGGCTCACGAAGCTGCATGTCTACTTCATTTAAGGGCTTCTAAAATTATTTCCGTGAACTTTCCAGAACTTGAATTTATGGAAGGCTGCGCATGAAGTCTCTCTCACTAAGGGTGAATTTTCCCTAATCAGCTCTGCCCTCATGAGCCGTCGTGTGGGCCCTGGTGGTGCGGCACACTCATCCAGGCCTTTGCAAGTGGGACACAGAGTGTGGGGGTGGATGCTGCCACGCCAGTATCCTCCACGTTCAGACACATGCTCCGAAAACCTACAGGCAACAGCAAGGGCTCTGGAAGACACAGACGCCATGGGCAGGTGATCTCCTGCTACGGATGTCCTGCCATGGACCCTCACCTCCCCTGGAGTCACTGCCCTTTCTCCATTCCTGCCTCCAGGCCTCTCAAGCATGGGCTGGGCTTGCTGCATCTCCCTCCTCCTCACCTGTGCTCCCTTTTTAGCTCCCACTGCCCTCTGCAGAGCCCCCAGCACTGGGACTTTTATGCGAAGGGGAGGTCCCCCGCCAGTCTCCCGCTTTGGGCCCTAGACTCTGCAGCCTGCTTGTCTTTCAGGCCTCCTCCTCCCTAGCCTTCTGAGGCTCCATTCTCTCCCTCAGCTTCCCTGTCTCCCGGGCTCTTTCTCCTGCATCTCTCTTACAGATGTGGAGGTTCCAGAAGGTTCTCGGAGTCTCACCCTCTTACATATGATTTGTTACATTGCTAAATGCATGCATGCATCTGATCTCACGAATTCAGTGCTGAAATGTCCCACTGCTGCTACTTGACCTGCAGAATAAATGTGTGGTTTCTCAGGTTGGCCTTGTGTATCCTTGGTAAGCCCCAGCCATTCCAGCTGTGAGCCCTCAGATAAGTTGATTCACCCCTCTCTGCCTCAAGTGTCCTCATCTGAGAAATGGTGATAGCAATGGAGCCCACTGTGAAGATCACAGGCTCTTTGTGAAGGTCAGAGTCAGTGCATGTAATTATTGAGTCTTTCTTGCTGTTCTTGGGCACTTAGCAAGACCTCTACAGGCACAAGGCAATTGCCAGCTGTGATGGCCATTCTGACTCTAACATTCCCTCCCTATTCACAGCCCTCCCCAGCAGATGCCCTGTGTCTCCAGTGCTCAGGGCCACCTGCATTTCCTGAGATTACAGTGCCTCTTGCATGCTATTCCCTGTCTCCCTGTCTGTGACTTCCCTCCCTTGTGCTAGGAAAAACCCTTCAATACCCAGCTCAAGTGTCCCCTCCTCCATAAAACAGACTTGCCCTTCCTGACCACGGTGTGGGAAAAATCCTTCAATACCCAGCTCAAGTGTCCCCTCCTCTGTGAAGAGGGCTTCCTCTTCCTGACCAGTGCCATTCCCTCCTCAGTTCTCCTAGTGTCCCTCTGGAACTCACAGCCTTGTGTTCTATTTGCCCCTCTGTGTTTTTTACTGGACAGTGACTCCTTCCAAGTCATGGCTTGTCTCCCTCCTCTCTGTAGCACCTTTGTATATTTCAACACCTTTATTATTAGCTATTTACTTATAGTATTTTTAAAGTAAATAAAGGAAGAAGCATAAAGATAGAAGGATGGGAAGCAGAATGAATAAATGGATAGATATTTATAAGAACAGAGGAAGAAAATGAATTACTATTGTAATATAAATGAACAACCTATTGAAGAAAGGAAAATATAGTTTCAATGCTCAAGAAGCATAAAAAAGACTTTCAAAGTAAGTCCAATTTAAGGGCAAGCAAAAGTCACTATGCATATTTTACTTAGATTCTCAAAAAGTTGTAGATTACTTTGCACTAAATCTGGCAAGTATAGAGTTATAATGGAAATGAAAAAATGTTTTGTCACGGAAAAAGTATTGCCTTAAAGTCCAGAAACATGAGATGTTCGAAGGCCCTTCTCTGGATGGAGGAATAATATGAAAGGGAATGAAAATCTCAGTAATCAATGATTGGAGTCACTCTTATCTTTGATAAATGGTGTTGAACTCAAAGGGCACCACCCAGTCTCCCAGTATGTAGCTCTTCTGCAGGTGCAATGACAGGATGATGGGGATAGATTGTGCAGCTCTCACAAAGCTCCATCAGTGCACACACGCCTGCCAGGTGGGCCTTGGTGAGGCACAGCCTGAGAAGAGGCACGTGCAGATGCACAATGTCAATGGCATACTTATTAAATGGTGAATTCTTGTTTATCATTTTTTTTTTTTCAAAAAGAGCTCCAAACTCATTGTAAGCTGTTCCCTGAAGACACCATCAATAGGGTGCTGTGATTCAAAGCAAGTAGTCAAAAAGTGCAGCTCAGGGCACCGTGTGGACACTTAGTGACATGCCTAGGAATTCTGCTTTTTCCTCCGCTGTTAGTGTTGGGGAAAGGCATTCTTTCAAGGTCTGTAAAGTCAGAATTACAGGCTTTTGAGAAAGTGAAGTGTTCACGGTTGGGGAGAGTTGTCTGTTGAGAAAAACTGACATATTCATAAAGATGGAATCTGTGAAAGTGCTAAAGCTGGAAACTGGAATGGCAGGGGTGTTCTGTGGACTCTCGTGGGGTTGGCATGGCGCCCTGAGCATGTGATTGGAGGGTGTGTTTCACAGTTGTCAGCATGAGGCCAACAAGGCTGAAGGCTGTAGCCAGGGAGAGGCAGTGAGGACCTGCCAAGGGCAAGCCAGAAATGCAAGGTCCGGGGTGTGAGTCAGGTCGTGACCCATGGAGCCAGTCAAGTGTGGGAGGCAAGAGGCATGGGGACACGAGGGACTGACCAGGCCGGGGGTCCCAGTGCAGGGTCCACACCAGAGCAGAAGCAGAAGGTGGCGGGGAGGGACTGACCGGGCTGGGGGTCTCAGTGCAGAGTCCACACCAGAGTGGAGGCAGAACACGGCAGGGAGGGACTGAGCAGAGCTTCCCGGCAGCTGTCTCTGAGGATCCCGCGATCTACGCACGTCCAGGCATCCTCTGCCCTCAGCGTGTCTTGCCTTACAAGCATGGAACCTCCTGTTAAATAATCAGGTGTCTGGCTGGGCACAGTGGTGCATGCCTGTAATCCCAACACTTTCGGAGGCCAAGGTGGGCAGGTCACCTGAGGTCAGGAGTTTGAGACCAGCCTGGCCAACATGGCAAAACCCCATGTCTACTAAAAGTACAAAAATTAGCCAGGCGTGGTGGCAGGCACCTGTAATCCCAGCTGCTTGGGAGGCTGAGGCAGGGGAATCAGTTGAACCTGGGAGGTGGAGGTTTCAGTGAGCTGAGATCATGCCCCTGCACTCCAGCCTGGCAACAGAGCAAGACTCCGTCTCAGAAGAAAAAAAAAAAGAAGAAAAAAAATCAAGCATTTTGATCCCTGTATTATACTTGTCCAGCCTTTGGCTGTGGTGCACATGCATGCATACGTGTACACACATGTGCACACATGCATACAAACAGGTACACACATGCGTACAAACAGGCAACTCTATTCTGCCAACCTGTGGGCTGTCTCTATCTTCAATCTGTGAACTTGACTCCAGGCAGCCCTAAACTGGTTTTAGGATACAAAACTTTCACTTTTAATTATCTTCTTATGACTTTCTCTAGTGCGTCTTTTTGATTTAAGGGCTAATTTTTTTTTCAACTTTTATTTTAGATCCGGGGGTACATGGGCAAGTTTGTTACATGGGTTTATTTCATGACACTGAAGTTTGAGGTGCAAATGATCCCGACACCCAGACACTGAGCACAGCGCCCAATGGGCAGTGTTTCTTCCCCAGCCCCTCTTTCCCTCCCTCTCTAGTAGCCCTGGTGTCTGCTGTTCGCACCTTTATGTCCACGTGTGCCCTATGTTTAGCCTCCACTTATAAGTGAGAACGCGTGGTGTCTGGCTTTCTCTTCCTGTGGTAATTCAGTTGGGACTAAGGCCCCCACCTGCATCGGTGTTGCTGCAGAGGACGTGATTCCATTCTCTCTTAACGGCTGAGTAGAATTTCGTGGTGTATAGGTAGCACAGTCTCTTTATCTCATCCACCGTTGATGGGCACCTGGGTTGCTTCCATGTTTTTGCTATTGTGAATCATGCTGCAGTGAACATACATGTGTCAGTGTCTTTTTGGTAGAATGATTTATTTTCCTTTGGGTATATACCCAGTCATGGGATTGCTGATTTAAGTTCTTTGAGAAATCTTCAAGCTGCTTTCCATAGTGGCTGAGCTAGTTTACAATCCCACAAACAGGGTAGAAACTCCTTAAGGGGTCATTTCATGACTAAAAGAATATTTTTTAACATAAATTGGGGGAGGGTGATGGGTGACAAAACTGACTACCCCTGCCAATGGGAAGCAGGTGGAAAATGCAAAATTATTTGACAGATTTTGAGATGTTTTTACATGACAAAAACATAGAGGACCCTGCATAATATCTGCTTGAGGTGCTAAAGAGACTTTTCAAAGTATTTTCAGTGCTCAGTTTGGACGTGAAACCCATCCTGTCCCCAGACGATGCCTGGATACCAGCGTCAATACAGAGTGGCGACCAGATGATTCCAGCGTCTATACAGAGTGGCGACCAGCCCGGCCTGGTGGGGGATTGTAGGTTCCCATCACGACAGCCATGGAAACCAGCTTCCCGTGGTCAGCCCAGGTGTCCGCCTTCGTATTTCAGACGTGCCTGGTCACTTGAGGGAGGTTGAAACCTCTGCAGTGCAGCGATACTACAGTTTCTGAGGCAAATTAAACTTTTCCATAAACGTGTCTGATCCTCAGAACAGTCCATCAGGCGGAGAATCCGATTTTGCCGCTCCTGTTTCCTAAGTGAGGACATGGAGTTCTAGCCCCGCTGAATGAACCACCCGAGGCCTGAACCAGAACCCCTCTGCCTCCACGGCCGCCCCTTCTTTGAAAACTTACCATGAAAACGAACAGTTTTTTGTCACCTCGACATAGAAATGTCAACATGGAAACTCTGTTTCTATGTTGACATTTCAATCCAAAGTGTCTATCAGGTCGCTTAATAAGTAAAACAAGGAATCAAAAACCAGGTAGTAAGAAAAGGAATCGGACGTGTTGGCTGCTTAGGAGGAGAGCCTGGGGGTGGAATGTGGCTCGCGAGCACCCGGGCCGGCCTCCTTTTCTGTCTCTCCTCAGACATTTGTTGCAAAGCGTGATCACAATCCGTTCTCTCCCTAAAACCTGTTCGTGTGAAAGCTTCTCAAACTTGCAAAGAATGCGCTTTTGTTCCCGGAAACAGATTTGCTTCGTGAGGAGGCCCAGCTCAGTGCGGCTGTGGCTTTGAGACTCAGAGTCCAGGGCTCGGGGGTCCCCGTCACTCCTCCGAGCAGCCGTCAGCGATCCCGCCCCACACTGTCCCTGGCAGGTTCAGCAGGAGAAAGGGCGGGGGTAGGGGGGAGACCGGCGTCCATTTAGTGTCTGAGTAGGGGGAGACCGGCGTCCCTTTAGCGTCTTGGGTGGGGAGACCAGCGTCCATTTAGCGTCTGAGTAGGGGGAGACCGGCGTCCCTTTAGCGTCTTGGGTGGGGAGACCAGCGTTCATTTAGCGTCTGAGTAGGGGGAGACCGGCGTCCCTTTAGCGTCTTGGGTGGGGAGACCAGCGTCCATTTAGCGTCTGAGTAGGGGGAGACCGGCGTCCCTTTAGCGTCTTGGGTGGGGAGACCAGCGTCCATTTAGCGTCTGAGTAGGGGGAGACCGGCGTCCCTTTAGCGTCTTGGGTGGGGAGACCAGCGTTCATTTAGCGTCTGAGGGTGGGGAGACCGTCTGAGGATGGGAGACCAGTGTCCGTTTAGCGTCTGGCAGGGGGGAGACCGGCGTCCATTTAGCGTCTGAGTGGGGGGAGACCAGCGTCCATTTAGCGTCTGAGTGGGGGGAGATCGGCGTCCATTTAGCGTCTGAAGCGGGGGATACTGTCTGAGTGAGGGGAGACCGGCGTCCATTTAGCGTCTGAGGTGGGGAGACCGGCATTCGTTTAGCGTCTGAAGCGGGGGATACTGTCTGAGGGGAGACCAGCGTCCATTTGGCATCTGAGGCGGGGGAGATCGGCGTCCATTTAGCGTCTGAGGTGGGGAGACCTGCATTCGTTTAGCGTCTGAAGTGGGGGATACTGTCTGAGTGAGGGGATACCAGCGTCCATTTGGCGTCTGAGGCGGGGGAGATCGGCGTCCATTTAGCGTCTGAGGTGGGGAGACCTGCATTCGTTTAGCGTCTGAAGTGGGGGATACTGTCTGAGTGAGGGGATACCAGCGTCCATTTGGCGTCTGAGGCGGGGGAGATCGGCGTCCATTTAGCGTCTGAGGTGGGGAGACCGGCATTCGTTTAGCGTCTGAAGTGGGGGATACTGTCTGAGTGAGGGGAGACCAGCGTCCATTTAGCGTCTGAGGCGGGGGAGATCGGCGTTCATTTAGTGTCTGAGGCGGGGGAGACTCAGAGTGAGGGGAGACCAGCGTCCATTTAGCGTCTGACGTGGGGAGACGGGCATTCGTTTAGCGTCTGAAGCGGGAGGAGAGACCGGCGTTCATTTAGCGTCTGCGGGGTGCACAGGTTCGACACCATCTAACCGCATGTTCATAGAAGCCCTTGAAGCAAGCAGCAATGTCACTGCTTTTATCCTGATTAGGACACGGAGCCTCTGATTGTTGAAGCAAACCTTGTTTTTCTCTGACTTCAGCTCTTTGTGTTCTCTTACTGTGAAGGTTAATGTGGTAACAGTTTCGACGGGGCTCACCAGGGCAGGCATAGTATATAGCACAGGTGTGAATGCAATGGGGATCCGAAGCCCAGAACAGGGGAGGAGAGGAGAAAATGCGGACAGATAAATAGGAGGCTCAGAAGGACTTCACTGTGTGGCCGCCTCCAGGGGAGCACAGGGGGCCACACTCCTGCCTCACTCAGCGAGGCTCCAGGGGGGCACAGGGAGCCTCACTCCTGCCTCACTCAACGAGGCTCCAGGGGGTCACAGGGGGCCTCACTCCTGCCTCACTCAGCGAGGCTCCAGGCGGGCACGGGGGGCCTCACTCCTGCCTCACTCGGTGAGGCTCCAGGCACAGAAGCCCACGGAGACCTATGAACGGACCAGAGGGTCCTGGAATGATTTCAGAGAAAGTGATCAGTGTCTCCACAAATGCAGCTAATGCATTTGAAGAATTCGATTATTACCTCTTCTTTATTGGCGGGAATTCAGAGTTCACAACACAAAAGTGCAGCTCCAGGAGCCTTTCGCTCTGGTAAAATATTACATTTTCAAAACAGCTACCACTGACATTCGTCTGTCGTGAAAAAAAAAGAATTAAATATCTGAAATCAGCACGTTTGGAGAATGGGCTCTATAGTCCCATTCTGAACAGTGCAAGTGGGGGATTAGATGCCCGCAAGAATATTGTTATCTCATTAGCAAAAATAAATCTAACTCCTGTCCCTCCACCAAATAAAAGATCTCCAGCCATACAGTGCGGCCTCATGCACAGCATTCTCCTTCCGAATCATTTTCAAAGACCTTGATCTTGGGTGGCCCAAAGAATGATGATGTAACGGTCTCCACTACTGAACATTTAAGAAATGGATATTGTATGTGTAATAACTAAGTCATTTATTAAATAGTATGGTCTAAAAATTAAACAGCTTCACTTTAGATGGCCTCAAACATGAAAATATTCAACTTTAGATATTTATATTCAGTATCCTCAAGTCATTAAAAAAGTATAGCTAATGAATGGATTTGATTCTGGCATGATTTTAAAAAGATGATTATTTCTGTAGTCACTTAGCCTGAAATTATAGCCATCGTTAACTTCTTTCTCTCTTTTAACCCCAAACCCACGATTTATGTCTCTACTTTCACAGTCAAAATGGAAGCTTCAACTGGCTGCCAGTGCTCTCTCTGCATTCACACGACACTCCACTCTGACGCCAAATAAAAGGGAAAAAAGTGTTTCCTTCTCGACACCAAATGCAAGAAAAATTCCATTTTTTTTCTTTGCTACACTCACACCAATACTTCTGGCCACCAAATGTGTGTATATTTTCCCATGTACCATTTCTCCCACTACCAGGACACCAACTGGGCATCCTCTAATTCATTGCTGTCCTGACCCTGACCACCTGCACTCAGCCTCAGACCCCGCAGGTTAAGGACGCAGCCCCGCAAGACCAGGGCCAATCCCAAGTCTGGCTTCTGGCCCGCTGGCTAGAGATCATGGGTTCCCATGGCTCCACCTCCAGTTCAGTGATTTGCTTGAATGGCTCACAGAACTCGGGGAAACACTTTACTTATGTTTACCCACACTATGTAAATGCTGCCACTCAGGCACTGCCGAAGGAAGGGGCACATGGGGTGAGGTAGAGGCCGGGGCCATGTGGACTCTCCGTGCCCTCTCTGGGCACCGCCTCCCTGTGTTCAGCCCTCTGCAAGCACTCCAAAACCCTTGGTAGGTTTTGTTTTTCCTTTTTAAATTTGTTATTTTTAGTTGACTCATAATAATTGTACATGTTTGTGGGATACTGTGTTACACTCTGATGCGTGTGTGTGTGTGTGTGTGTGTGTGTAGGTTTTGTTTTCCTTTTATAAATGGTTATTTTTGGTTGACTGATAGTAATTGTACATCTCTGTGGATCCTGTGTTACATGTTGATACATGTACATAATGTATAAGGTGAGGTATATGAACACATGCTCCAGCATCCAGCATCGCATCACTAATCCCCAGGGAAGTGCAAATCAAAACCACACGGAGATACTGTCTCACTCCAGTTAGAATGGCGGTTACCAGAAAGACCAAAAGCAAGGATGTGGAGAAGGGAATTCTTATAATGTTGGTAAGAATATAAATTAGTCTAGCCACTAAGGAAAACAGCATGGAGGTTCCTCAAAAATCTAAGCCACCATACGAGCCAGCAATCCCACTACTGGGTGTACAGCCAAAAGAAATGGTATCAGAGCTGCACCATTCACAATAGCCAGGAGATGGAATCGACCTGAGTGTCCATCAACAGAAGAATGGAGAAAGAATATGAGAAATGGGGTAGGTAGACACAATGGACTACAGTTCAGCTGTAAAAAGAATGAAATCCTTAGGGTTTTTTATGTAGACTTTGTTACATAAGCACAGTGAATTAAATCACTGGCCATCCCTGATCCGGCTAACCTTCAGTCCCTTTTCCCTTCCTGGAGGTCTGGGGTCGGGAGGGGCTGGAAGTTCCAATCCTCTAATCACAAGGCTAGTTCCCTGAGGACCGCCTTATCCTGAGGCTCTCCAGGGTCCACCTTGAGTCTCTGCATCAGTGTAAACTCAGGTGTGGTTGGAGGGCTGGCTGGGAATGACTGAGGACTGTCCTTTCAACCTTTATTGCCCTTATTACTTAGGAAACCATTGGGGTTTTAGGAGCTCTGAGCAAGAAGTCGCTCTATCACAACAGTGTTTAGATAAATACACATAAATGAAGCCTATTTCTGGCCACCTCACTTCTGCGATTCTCTCTTCCACTCTACACTGGTGTCCCAGGTCATCTCAGCACTTTGAGTTTTTTCTAATTCTAATTCATCCTATAGCAAATTTCCTAAACTACAACTCTATGCATGTCACTGTCCTACTAAAGCATGTTTAAGCTATCCACAGTATACCTGAATATATTTAAAAATATGATCTTCTATGTTGAGCATCAATGCCAAAGCCTGTGGGTCAAGGTTTCACACTCTCAGGACCCAATTTGTGCCTCCGACTGCATTCCCTCTCGCCAAAATGCCCTCCACTCCAACCCAGTAAAGCCACTGCTGTTTCCCAAATCTATCACATAACTCAGCTCCCTGGCTCAGTGGTAATCTTGTTAACTTGGCCCTCCCACAGTGACCTTGATTAAAATCCCATAATCATCCAGATTTAGACCTATTGGTGCCATTTCAGAGGTGCTTCCCCGTCTGCGCAGTCCTGTTTGGTGTCTTCGTTGCCTGGGCTGCAGGTGTGGCAAGGGTCTTTCTTTCTTGCATTTTAATCACTCGATTGGTGGTTTTGAGGCTGTACTGAATGTTGCTTCCCAAAGAGCGGGGTCCTCTCTCATGGGCTGTAGCTCCTCTCAGGAGGATGCAAGTTGTGTTATAGACTTCCCAACTCAGAATAATACACTGGAGAAAATTTCAGTCTCTCCAACAAGTCACTAGTAGAAAATGGTAAAATAACTTATCCAAAGTATGTTTTTCAGACGTTTGAATTTTGTGGTTCATAAACAGGAAGCCGAGCTCATTTTTCCTGGAACATAGCTTTAACATCTGAGTGTTTCATGTTGTGTGTGTGACAGCTGCTGTAATCTGTGAACACAGCCTGTCCTTTGCTCTTCTTTGATTTTTCTATCCAGTGCTTTTTCAACTGAAAGGCTTGTGTACAGGCCTTGCATGCATTAGAATCTTCCAGCTGTGTTTGAGTGAAGTTGTGACTGCAGTTCATCAATCAACATCCCATTCTGAGGCTCCCAGAATAATAACACCCACACAAGAGACATGGAATTAATATACAGGCCAACACAATCTGAAAATACATAGAATCACTTTCATGCTACATACTCAGCCTTTCTATAATACCACAGTTTTCCATGGGGTGGGGGGAATTTAGTTATTTCATTAAAGTTATGAATATTATGAAAGTTATATTTTCATGTATTGAAGAGAGTAACGATTGCAAAAGGTGAAAATAGAGATTAGTGATGATCAAGAAGCAAGCACATATGTTTGGCTATAATAAAAGTCATAAGGCTAGGCACAGTGGCTCACGCCTGTAATCCCAGCACTTTGGGAGGCTGAGGTGGGTGGATCACGAGGTCAGCAGTTCGAGACCAGCCTGGCCAACATGGTGAACCCCCGTCTCTACTATAAATACAAAAATTAGCCAGGTATGGTGGCACATGCCTGTAATCCCAGCTACTCAAGAGGCTCTGAGGCAGGAGAATCACTTGAACCCAGGAGGTGGAGGTTGCAGTGAGCCGAGATCATGCCATTGCACTCTAGCCTGGGCGACAAAGTGAGACTCCATCTCAAAAAAAAAAAAAAAGAAAAAGAAAAAGAAAAAGTGGCGGGTAAAAATGTTAGCAATCATAATAGCTGATATTTGCTGAGCATCTAACACACTCTGGGCACCGAGGGCGAGGCTGCGTTTGTTACTCCATGGAATCTCAGAGCACCTGGACAAGGTGTGTAGGACAGCTACCCCGTTTCACAGACCACATGGCTGAGTCTCGAGGATGTTTCCTAATGTCTTATAGCCGCTAGGAGAGAAGGACACAGCCCCTCCTGAAGGGTATTTTTTAGGAGTTATGGAATATGGAAAAGATACCAGAAGACCAGGGATAGAAAAATGTCATTCTAGTTTTCAAAATAGGGAAGAAGTGGATTCCAGCAATTAATTATGTACCTGTGAAATTTCTGTCCACTGCAGGCGAAGTTACACAACTCAAGTCTTAATGACACGCTTGTGTATATGTAGGGAGAAAAGCGAAGATGGCCGTGACTGAGCGTGGATCACTAAAAGCAAGTGATGCCAGGGAATCCTCTCCTGTCTTTAGAGACTTAATGTAAATCTGTGTCTTGATCCCATGAAGGCAGAAGAGTGTTTGGAAAAGGCTTTCTTTGACATTAAAAAAAAAAAAAAAAAAAAAAAGGGTGTGGGTGGAACAGACAGGGTGGATGCGTCTTGAGAAGCCGACTCACGGTTATCAGCAAAGGCCGGAGGGCACGGCTGGTGTGTGTTCCCTGCCCACCACAGGGTGGTACACAGCAGGTGCTGGTTAAGTGCTCAGGGAACTCAACATGCTGAGACCAGCCAGGATTGGGGGTGGGAGAATGTGTCCGTTCGTTAGCAGGGGAAAGGCTGAGGGCATGGGAGTGTTTCACCCACAAGCAGTCTTCAAATGTGAGAGCTGCTCAGGGCAGAGTTGGATGCTGTGCTGTTCCAGAATCAAGCGCTGTGAGGCCTGAGGAAGCTCCGGCTCCCTCCTCACTTCACCCTAGGCCAGGTCTGTCCAGGGGGCCCCTTAGCCTGGGGAGGGGGTCCGTGCATGTGGCCTGGTATATGTGACTGTGGCTACATTTTGAGCACATCAGGATACATGGTGCTCATCATAGTGACATCAAAACAAAGGTGAAAATGTTCAGACTGCCACAGCAGTGTAGACAAGTGGAAATCTTTTAGGGGAAATAATATGTTTTTAAAATAATGAATGAATCGCAACAGCTAAAGCCTAGGTGGCAAGTTAATATAATATAGTTTTGAATTCAAGCAGCAGAGATTGAGTTTTTTAATGTAAACACAGGTGTGTAGAGCTCAGAACTCTACTTAGTCACAGCTCTTATCACTCCCTGACCCCAGGCCTGCTCAGTGCATGGGACAGACAGTTTCCCCCAGGCACCTGGGCAGCTCAGGTGGAGGCAGAGCCCAGGACCACCCCAGGTTCTGTCTCTGGGAGGGGTCTGGACTGGAGTTTGCATTTCCCACCACATCCCATAGCCCACTTTGTGCTCCCCGAGGTCTGATGACCACTGCCCCGCCATCTCCATACCGCTCCATGAACTTCTGGCACCAGCTTGTCAAGGCATCAGTGCTTTCAGGCCTAGGCTTAATACTCCTGAAGTGTTGACTGTGAGTAGCTTTGAAAAGCACGACTTCCAGGATGAGGGAACAAGATGTTGGGAGCAGAGGCTGCTGGGACCTGCTGCTCCCTTATTGAACTCTTGAAGGAATTGCTCTATGCAGTGAGAGCCTGGCATGTGTAGCCACTAACACCATTGACAGAGTGTGCAGGAGCACTCCAAGGGAGAGAGGCGGGTGGGGAAGACAGCCAGGGCTAGTGGCAGGAGCAACGGGCCCATGCACTTCCAAGCTTCTAGTTGTTACAGGAGAAATTCGAGCAGGTTAATCCCTCTTTCAAATGACACTTGCACGTCTACAGCCATTCCCTGCATGGAAACATCAAGAAAGCAAAAATATCCCACGTTCAGAAGAACCCAAATGAGGAAGCAGTGCTGAAAAATAGATGTATTCTTGTGATCAACTCACATGACTGGAATGAATTCTGCAAAAATAGCAGCCGGATTATTCAAAGCTCGTATCAGGCAGCCAGTTGGATGGAGGTTCTCCACCTGTGTGAGATACTCTCCCATGGCACTCAGAGGACACCAGCATGAATGTCCTTGTGAACTAAAGCGGGCTCGACATGGGTGAAGGAACACAGAATGAGCCTGCAGCTATTTCTCTCTTTCACGCAAGTTGAGAGACCTCTAGAAATTCAGCTAGTCTTAAGCTGATGGCTTGGCATAGGTAAGAAAGTCACAGCAAAAGGGGGTCCCTTCTGTAGTCTGCATCTAACTCTTCAATCTAAAGACAACAGAGACTTATTAAGACGTGCGTATCGAGGGCCCACTATGAGCCAAGCCCCTTGTTAAACATTTTTCTCATTTTTCTTCAGCCAGAGCGTATTGATATTGGCATATGGGGTGGTTGTGATTTCCAAATGAAATAATAAAATGAAAATGTTCAATTGTGTATAGCTGCCCAATGGAATGTTACCCTGTCATAGAAAGGAAGGAAATTCTACACATCCTACGACTTGGGTGAACCCTGAGGACACTATGCTGAGTGAAATAAGCCATCACAAAAGGACAAGGACGGTGTGATTACCCTAACATGTGGCACTTGGAGGAGTCAGATGCACAGACAGAAGGCCAGATAGGACAAGGATGGTGTGATCCCCTTACACGCAGCACCTGGAGGAGTCAGATGCACAGACAGAAGGCCGGATAGGACAAGGATGGTGTGATCCCCTTACACGCAGCGCCTGGAGGAGTCAGATGCACAGACAGAAGGCCGAATAGGACAAGGACAGTATGATCCCCTTATACGCAGCACCTGGAGGAGTTGGATACACAGACAGGTGGGAGGGAGGCTGCCAGCAGCTGGGGAGGGAGAATGAGGAGGGCTGTTTAATGAGGAGAGCTTCAGTTTGGGAAGATCAAGAAGTTCTGGAGATATTGGCAGTGATGGCTGCACAACAATGAGAATGTGCTTAATGCCACTGAAATAGACAAAAATGCCCACGATGGTGAATCTTATGTGTAGCTGACCTCAATTTAAACATTTAAAAAATTTTTTGCACTTAGTTTTTAGTAAACTTGTATAGTACTTTGCAAATTAAGGTAGTTTTTAAAATTATATTTCAGCACTGGGTGATATAAGGATTTTTAAATTTATAAATTATGCCTAGCTCCATAGCCTCAGTCATGATAACATTATGAATTCAATCTTTTAACTCGTTTCAATGATAGTGAAAATATCTGTCTGTATTTTAAAGAATATAAAAGACTTAGCCATGCCCATGGTAAATGGGGGGTTAATAAAAGCCTGTGCTTGATCTGTCAGAAGGGGACCTGGTGTTAACATCTAGCATCTTCCCCGGGAGGCCAGCCAGGTACAACATTAGCTGTGCTACTCTACAGCGTCGCCCATGGTACCAGGGACCCATCAGGAACCTGGTACCTGTTTAAGAGAGAAAGAAGTGTCTGATGGGAACACTGTGCTTGGGTCTTCCCTGAGGACAGACATGGACAGCTGGGTGCATCCCTGCAGGGGCCCCAGAAGGTGTTCCTCTGGATCCCTTGGAGCAGACGTGGACCTCTCCAGATCCCGGACAGCCTCGGCCCATGATCCGCATGGTCTTCCACAAGCCTAGAGCTGTCATGTAAACCCGAGACTGCCCTGATGGCAAGATGAGGCTCCTGTCCTGTAGGGAACTGGCACCTGTGGGCTCATGAACCAAGATAAGGACGTCCGTGCACCATTAAAAAAATAAACCCACAGCAAAGCCGCTGCAGGATGAGCCCAGGGGATGTCAGGGCCCTAGACCCAGAAACAGAGACAGCCAGAAGTTCAGTTCAATGCCTGAGGCAGGGAATGCAGACTGGAGCCTGAGGCAGGGAATGCAGACTGGAGCAGGGAATTTCAGACTTGGAGCCTGAAAGCAGGGAAGAAAGGAGACTGGGGAAAAGCAAAATAGCCAGGACCTGATGTAGGGCTTATGGAAACCAGGTGGCTGGAGGACAGCACTGAGCAGAACATGCTACACCTGCAAGGTGAATGCATGGGTGTGGGGTCCTCAGTGTGAGAGTGAGACCAAACTCTGAACCAAGGGAGAGCATCCCCCAAGGCCGGGAGAAAGCGTCAGGGTAGGGCAAGAGGAGGAAGAAACCGGCTCAGCTGCTGGAGAAACTCACCGCAAGGCCACACATGCAGCAGGACAATTGTGAACTGACTTTGTCCACCCAATACCCACATCAGCAAATTCAAAATGATGAGAACAGAGGCAGATGTAAGTTAAGAACAGATGTCTATGAAAAACGAGGAGACCAAGGAATTTGGAGACCTAAAATTGGGAAGGACCGACTCCAGACTAGATCTGCTCAAAGTCCATCTGGAGGGAAATGCTGAGTTGCCCACGAGAACATGGCCGAGGAATACAAACAAATGAACAGCATGAAGCAGGAGCCCAGAGCTAGGGAGGAAAGATGTAGAGACTCCAACAAGTTAGCAGAATTCCAGAAGAAAAGATCCCAGAGGGTGACAGAAAAGTTGTATCCAGGGAACAGTGGCTGGGAATTGACCAGGATAACATCACCCATCCAGACTGAAAGGGTTCAGCTGTTGCCTGGAAGGAAAAATCCCCAACCTGGACAGATGATGTGAAACTCAAGACCATGCATGACTAAGAGAAACTCTTATTAACCTCACCCAGAAAGATAGGAATCTACAAAGGAGCAAGGATTAGACCAACAATAGATTCTTCATTAGTAAAAACATATGCAAGAAGATGGTCAAATTATGGCTTCCACGTCTTGAAGAAAAATAAAATTCCCACCTAAAATCTCATGTCTAAGTAAATTAGTCATAAAAAAAAATTAGTGTCAGATATACAAAAACTCAACCTTCTATTCTACCTGAAAGATTACTCCAATGCATATGAAACGGGAAAAAAATAACAACAGAAGATACAGGATACAAGAAACAGCAGTGAACAGAGAGATCAATAAAATATATTGTGTCTTATTGACAATTAAAAACTATGAGTGCTTATTTGAATAATTTAAAGAAGTGGCTTCAATAGGTAAAAGGTGTTAAGATCTTTATTTTAATAAACTTTAGTTAAGGCAAAATACAAAATAAAAGATAAGAAACACTACATAGGTTAAAAATCCAATTAATCAGGAGCATAATAAGTATGAACTAATAAGCTTTTTACAACTAGCATTAAATTTCATAAAATAAAAAGGAGAAATTGACAAACCTACAATTATAGATTTCAGTGTATTTTCTCAGAAAAGGAATTGCTCAAGCAGACAAATTAGTGAGGATATAGAAGATTTGAAAAACACAATGACAAATGTAAATGATAAATATGTATTACCAAGTGTAGAATAAACACTCTTTTTAAGCATAACCCAAAGAGTAACAAAATCAATTACAAACATTTTGAAGAATAAATATGATGTAGCTACTCCCTCATAATGTAATGCAATTGAGTTAGAAATAATATAAACAAACATCCTCATATACTTGAAAATAATCAAATGTCAACAGAAAGCACTTGATATGGTTTGTCTGTGTCCCTACCCAAATCTCATCTTGAATTATAACTCCCACAATCCCCACATGTCATGGAAAGAGCATGTTGGGAGGTGATCAAATTATGGGGGTGGGTCTTTCCTGCTCTGTTGTCTTGATACTGAATAAGTCTCATGAGATCTGATGGTTTTAAAAATGGGAGTTTCCCTGTACAAGCTCTCTTCTCTTGTCTGCTGCCATGTGAGACATGCCCTTCATCTCCCACCATGATTGTGAGGCCTCCCCAGCTACATGGAACCATAAGTCCAATAAGTCTCTTTCTTTTGTAAATTGCCCAGTCTTGGGTATGTCTTTATCAGCAGCATGAAAATTGACTAATACAGTACTCTTCTCCATAATTCATAACTTAACAGTGCTGCAATGAATATTGTAAAATACTTGGAATTAATATAAAATGAACTTATATCAGTATTTGTAGGAAGACAGCTAAAATGCAACTTAGATTGCAACCTTAAAAGTTCATACATGTATTTATTGGAAAATGACAAGGAAAATAAAAATAAATGACTTACATAGCAAAATGAGCTAGAAAAAGAACAGAGTACGCTAAATAAAATAAGAGAAAGAAAATGATAAATATAAAATAAAAAATAATCAAAATAGAAAACAAAATGCTAGTTAGTTAAAAATAGACAATCTCTATCAAAACTCACCAAATCAGGAAATAAATTTAAAGCCTATTAGAAATATAATTTTTTGAAAAAATATAACACAATGAGCAATTTTATGATGTAGAATTTAAAAAGCTAGATAAAAAGGACAATTTGTCTAAAAAATAAAATTGAACAATTCAGTGAGAATGCAAATAAACTTATTACCAGTAAATAAATCCATAATTTTAAATAACTAGATCTCTCTTTCCTTGAGAGAGAGAGAGAGAAAGAGTGAGTGAGTATGTGCCAGGGAATACAAAAGAGGGGAAAGCTACTTGGCTAACATGAGAATGATATATTCTTGGTAACAAAACAGGCCAAGGACAGAATAAGAAAAGAAAATTATAGGTCAGATTGACTGCTGGGAACAGATGGAGAATATTAAATAAGACATTAGACATTTACAGGTACAGAAGTATGCATATGTATACCTAATAAATATGCACGTGCCCATACTTTTAACACAGTGATGGCTCTCAATCATGTAAGGTTTATCTCAGGAATGCAAGGATGGCTCAATGCCAGCAAATGTGTCAAGTGGAAGCTTTGCAGGCAGGAAGAGGCCATGTGGCGCATATCAGTGCATGTGCTGCACACCCACATGGGAGAGCCTTAAACAAAATCTGGCATGCACGGTCTACATCCAGCTGCTCACTCACCAGCTAGGTGACTCCCATGCACAGGACATCCTCTCATGCCCTGCTTGGCTATCTAGGGTGAGCCATCCTTGTTTTCCTGAGGTTTGGGCATTTCTGTTGTTAAAAGATCAACTTAGGCACATTAAAATTCTGTGGAGTTTATTTGAACAGACAGCAGTTCATAAATTGGGCAGCACCAGACTGCAAGCAGTGTAGCAGTTGTCTGAGGCTTCAGAGGTGAGACAGAAAATTTCATAAGTTGTTCCTGGAAACAAAACAAAACATGTTGGATTAGTTAGAAAAATCCCTACTTAGAGTTAATTGATAGTTTCTGATTGGTGGAGTCTCTACTTAGAGGTCAGTTGGCAGTTTCTGAATGGTAGAATTCCTACTTAGAGTTCAGCTGGTGCTTTCTGATTGGTAAGGGCTCTCGTTTCATTTAACCATTTACACGGGAGTTTGGTTTGCTTACATAGGAACTAAAAGTGCTGGGGCCATCCCAGCCCATTGGCCTCCGAATTAAACTTTTGTTAACACTGTAGTGGCTGCTGTCACTCACTGTGAGCTCATGGGGTCCAGGATTGTGTCTTGTTCATTGCTGTGGCTTCCATACTAAACAAAGTACAGGAGACATAAGAGATACAAAAGGCTGGGTTAACGTGCTGATGGTGTGTAAGCTGAAGATGACTTAGGGACATGGAACACTGCCCTTTTGTGAAACATTCTTACAATAACAACTTACAAGAACTAATCCTAAAGACAGTCATCCACAGCCACTGAGAGGAGGGGAGAAATGTGTTCCACTGCCCGGTGTCAGCACAGTTAAAATCAGCAGGGATGAGCCTGCAGCAGGCACATGGCACAACTCTCCAAGCAGACCTCTAGTCCCCGGCTTCAATCCTAGTGCTTTACATTTACACGTAGAGGATATTCAGTGCATGCTTCACACTGAGGCAGAAAAGCAGGGTTTTTATGTCCTTAAAAAAAATAAGCAGTATTCATCTGATTTGTCCAAGGTGATCTGGCCATTCATTGTGGAGTCAAGCCCATGCTCAGAACCCATTTTACCTTCATCATACATGGCCTTCTGCATAATTTTCAGATATGCACCTGAAAATATCATTCTGCAGAATGAAAGCAGACAGAAGGGGAGAGATGCATATATATATATACACACACATGTATGTGTGTGTGTATCTATATATATACACGTATGAACATAGAATTCATTTTTAGTGAGAATAATTATGTTACCGTGTGGTAAAATAAACCACTGCCGCAGCATTTTGCCTTTTAGGATAATTTTATGGCTCCTTAGGAGGTTTCAGCACTCACTTTAAAGGTGACATTCTCTGCAAAAATATTTTAATCCCTATATGTCACCAATGATCTGTGATTCCTTTGGTTAGATTTTAATTTAGATTCTACATAAGCATTCGAAATCCTCCTTGCTAAAAATAAGAAGAAAATAATAGTACAGATTAAATCTTAAGCGGCTTCATTGCTTTATAGAGGAACTTAGCCACATTTACGTTGCATTGCGAATGTGTGGCTGTTTTCTCAAATACAAGGAAGTCATGCTGATGTTTCTTCAAGGTCGGTTTGATCAAATCACATTAGGCAAAGGACTTTAAGCTGGTCTTCTAGCAGAAGAAGCCTGGAAAGATTGATGTTTGCAAAGCCTAGGTCTACAGGCCTTGTAGCTAAGGTGACTCAGACAAACCCCATTGCTTCTGGGCCTCAGAGGTTTTGTATTTAAAATGAAGATCAGACCATGGATCTCACACAGTTGCCTATGACTGCTCTTCTATGAGATTGAGAGGAGTTTGTGACCTGCCTTTCATACTTTCTTGAAGAAAAATTAATCATTTTAAGTATTCTTTTCTATCACAGTTTTCTTCCACTCAGAAATAGCTTCAACCTGCAGATCCAAAAATAAGATGAACAGTTATTGAAACATCCTTTGTTAGTCTTTAAAAGACGACCCTGACACGTCTGACACATTAAATCAGGAATGGCACGGCAGCGTCTTTGATATCAGGCATTGGCAATAATGAATGAATAATGAAAAGAGCTGGTTTCCAATTCTGACTCGGCTGTTGACTGTCTCTGGGGTTCTGGGCAAGTCATTATCTTCTCTTTTACTTCAAGTCTCATATTTACAAGATGAGGCTAGCACTCATGCCCCTCTTACGGAAAGGAGCAAAGGAAATATTTGGACATAGAAACAAAAATGTGCCTGCAAACTGTAAAATGGGAAGCAAAGGCTACTACTATTATTTCCATTGTTACAACCCAGTGTACAGAGAACAGAAACACATGCGATTCAAATACAAGTCATTGAGCTGAAATGTCTTTCATGCCTGTTACAGGCCATTAGCAAAAGTTACATTTTGTGTCAATCTGACACGTCATTAGAATCATTATGTGTAAGTCCCGATTCAATGTTTTGTGATGTTTTTAAAGACTAAAACTCACTAAATGTAATGTTTAGTAATAGAGTAGGGGCTTTATTCATCTGGGTATTCATTGTGCTCCTTGACTGCACGTTTTATCCATGCTGACAACCTACTGGGCGTCAGCACTGTGCCAAGCTCAGTTCCGTCGGCTGACCAGGTAGACTGTACCCATGGGCAAAGGACAATGCATAGAAACAGCAGCAGAAAGAAGAAGAGAAAGGAGAAAGGAAGAGGCAGCCAGCTGCCTGGCGCCCAGCAGCCGTTCATGCACGAGTTCCCAGGCCAAAGGCAGCACTGGCCACATCCTCCCGTATAAGGAGTCAGCTGACCTATCACAGACTCGCTGGCATGGTGAGGAGACCGGGGCTTGGTCCTTCCAGTGTAGCTTTCAGTCCGACTGCGGAGTGGCGGCACTGGCTCCCGGGCTTACTCTCCTTGGGCTATTGGGCAGCTTACTCAGCCTTCCTTTCTTTAGTTTGGTGTTTTCATTTGTAAAATGAAGACACTGATGCGTGCATGACAGGGACTCTTCTGATGCCTTCATGTCGATGGCCACCAAGCCCTGAGAACCCTGCCGGCACCCAGCACCCCATGCCAGCCAGCACCGCTACGGCTGCCATCCATCGGGGCTGAACCCTGCCGGCACCCAGCACCCCATGCCAGCCAGCACCGCTACGGCTGCCATCCATCGGGGCTGAACCCTGCCGGCACCCAGCACCCCATGCCAGCCAGCACTGCTACAGGCTGCCATCCATCGGGGCTGAACCCTGCCGGTACCCAGCACCCCATGCCAGCCAGCACTGCTACAGGCTGCCATCCATTGGGGCTGAACCCCGGCGTTAGATCAGTCGGGGCTAGTTCCACTTCACACACTCATATGGAAACAAGTGTTTCTCTTTCTGCTTTTTTGCCCCATATTTCATTGCTGTAAAAGCCAGTGGCCAAGATGAAGATTGCAGCATTTAAAAATTATTTATTGATTGGCTTTGCTTCCTCTACAAAAGGAGCTGCCAAATTTATTCTGAGAAACTGCTTTTATATTCAAGAAATTCTATGCACCTTAAAAAAATAATGGTAGAGGGGATGAAACATCCACTTAACTGAAAGAAGTTAGAGTCTGGGGATTAGCCCAACCAAGGAAGCCACAGTCCTGTCTAAACGTTTATTTGTCATTTTCCCATAAAGATTCATGGGGCATATTGTCTTGAAATTGCCACTGAAATTGTTGACTGGGGAGAAGAGACAAAAGAGATGGGCGAGGGAGTCAAGGGTGTGGAATTTATGAAACTTTGTCTTTTGTAGTTGTAGTTCTAGAAAGTCAAGGCCTTTTAAGTTAATTGTAAAAACACATTTGACATTTTCATAATGAAGGCACTGGCCCTGAGCTGTTCTCTTCTGCGTCTGTCATGTCGGCATGCTGTGAATTTGGCTGGTGAGATGCCAGGGCCTCTGGGGACCTCCATGACCTGCCAGCATGCAGGTTAAGGGTGATTCCCGCGATCGTGTGTTTGAATTAAACCAGGTTCAGCGGGAGTCGCCTGGTCCAGACACACTGGACCCCGGTGACTTGGGTCCTGACACAGACTGGCCGAGCTGGGGGCGTCCCCACAGACCCAGAGACCCTGGGAATGGCGAGCATCGAGGCGCGGAGTTGCATGGAAGACCCAGGGCCAGCTGTGCTGCTGACTGCTCCAGGACCCACAGGCGGCTGGACCTCCATGGAGGTGACCCCCACTGTCTGCTCTCCTCATGATTCTGCCAAGTTTTAGTCCCAGGGCACTTAACACAGGCTTTGGGACTCCCTGGCCGAGCCACATGTCCCCAATGTGTGGGTGGCAGTCAGCAGGGGAGGAAGCCCCCACCATGAGCCCAAAGCCCCTCCAGGAAGGTGCAGGACTTGGGTTCCATGAACTCTTGAAGGAGCTCACCTTGAAAATAAGTCACTGAAGATGCTTCCTGTGCCTCTGGCAACAGAACCCATCCAGCTCTCTGCTCTACATGTTCCGAAACAACCGCTGTACTGGTCCAGCTGTGGCCGTCGGGGGCATCCAGTCCTAGGAGTGCATGGCCTACGTGTAGCACAAACAGGAGGGGCTGGTCCTGCCAGGCACCCACTGCGGTGGCCAGGACCAAGCACCCGAACCACGTGGTTTAGAAAGGTCTTTTTGCAAAAGTGCTTGCTGCTGAGCCCGTGAGGCTGCTGTGGTGTGCAAGTGTACAGATGGTGCTGTCTGGTGAGCCCACCCGAGTAGGTCCTCGAGCTGGATGACACATTTGAAGAATAGTCCTAATCAATAAGGTGCACAGTCGGACACTGGGCAGCCAACGCAGCTGACCGACTGACTTGGAATTTTTTCTGCATCCACAAACACACATTTGGCAAACCACTGAACACTGGTTAGGTGCCTGGAGTTTTGCTAGACACTGAAGATAAATACACAGATGAGGCAAAACTGGCTTTTTTTTTTTTGCTAGGAGAGTTCAGATATTGTGTTGACAGCTGAGGAGGTCATATTTGTAGGAATCCAAATTTTTATTAAATAGTATAAACCTCTGCTTATTTGTTCTAAATTTCTCCATGATGCACATGGAATCCAGTGCTGTCTGTGGTCCCTGGGGTCCTTACACTCTCAGAAACCGAGAATAACACCTCTTTGCAAACCACAAGCCAAGATTCTTTATGTAAATGTTATTGGAGAGAAAGAAGGGACATGGGCATCTCACTAAGCCTCTCCATGCCCTGCAAGAAAGTGTTTTTGTGAAGTCCCAGAAATGGCACTGAATGAGGCTCTGTGCTGTGGGCGTGGCTGCTCTGCAGATGGTGCATGGAGAGGTGGCCGCAGGGCTGAGGGTTTCGCATTGGAGGATTAATATGACCGTCAGCAGCTCAGCCGCTCTCTCTTTCTGGGTGGGTTTCATCTTGGTAAACGTGGATTCTCAGACTGGCCCTGAGGAAATCTCGTTCCGTTTTCCTGCAGATTATCTGAGTCTGCAGAGATGGGGTCCTTGAGTGACCCAGGAGGCTGACAGGAGACACCAGGTGGAAGAGCCATGTGGGAAGTAGCCTCACGTGCAGACAGCAAGCACTCCACCTGCCTGGCCCATCTCCTGTGTAAGAGAGAGCCCTTAGCATCCTGCCACACCCACCACTGGGTCACTGAGATGCCGCCCGGGAGTGTTGGCATTTTGGGTTTTGGGTTTTTTTTGAGACAGGGTCTCACTCTGTTTCCCAGGCTGGAGGGCAGTGGTGCAATCTTGGCTCACTGCAGCCTCAACCTCCTGGGCTCAAGCAATCCTCCCACTTCACCTTCCCGAGTAGCTGGGACTACAGGCGTGCGCCACCACACCAGGCTAATTTTTGTGTTTTAGTAGAGATGGGGTGTCACTATGTTGCCCTGGCTGGTCTCGAACTCCAGACTCAGGCAATCTTCCAGCCTTTGTCTTCCAAAGTGCTAGGATTACAGGCTTGAGCCACTGTGCCCGGCTGTCACTGGCATTTTGAGAAACAGAAAATGGTCAGTGAACATGAGTAACATGCATTATCGTTCCTTCCTCCTCCCTTCCTCCTTCCTCCCCTCCCTCCCCCATGGTATCATCATCCTTCTTATCACTGGGCTTTGATGCAGGAATGGGCGTGCCTGGTCTGCATGTCACATGCCTCTGGCCCTGGACTCTTGATCTTGTGGATCCAGATGTACAATACTCAGTACTCTGTGTTATTCTTCCTAAAACTTGAGCTTTGCCAACATTTCAATGGTCACTTTGGCTCCGCCATCCTTATTGCTCCTGGAAGCTTAGGGACCCAGGGCCCTTCCAACCTACTCGGGCCTACTGTGTCCTCTTGTATTTTGTGAACAAGCACAGTTTGGGGATATTTGGGTTTAAGCCCCAGATCTTCCACATTAGCTGTGTGACTTGAGCAGCTTTTGTAGATTTTGGGGTGGTAGTGGAATGAGGGCAACAAAGCCTTTTTGTAAGAATAAATGTGAGTTAAGTGCCATCCATTGGAAGCAGGCAAGGGCTTTATAACCTCCAACACCAGCGCTTTGCCTACATCACGCACCGCACACGGGTGTTTCAGTCAAAGACAAACTGCAGGTGCAGCGGTGGCCCTGTAAGATTATCATCAGCTGGAAGACTCCTACTGTCCAGTGACCTCATAGCCGTCACAATGCATGACTCACGTGTGACTTACCCTGGTAGAGAAACCCCCTGTGCAGCCACCGTATGGAAGTGTAGCCGTAGAGGGATGCGCAGTGCATCTTGTGATGGTGCTGACAGACGACCATGTTGCTGGTTTATGCATCTGGGATACTGTACGTTTCATTATTATTTTAGAGTGCGCTCCTTCTGCTTGTGGAAAACCATTATCTGTAAAGAGCCCTGGGCCAGTCCTTCAGGAGGTGTCCGGAAGAAGGCACTGTGGTCGTAGGCGATGGCGGCTCCACGTCTGTCACCGCCACTGCCCCTTAAGTCCTAACACTGGGACAGGAAGTGAAGCTGGAAGATGGTGATATCGACAGTCCTGACCCTGCGCAGGTAGAGGCTGATGTGTTTTTGGGTCTTAGTGCTTAACAAGAGAGTTTAAAAAGTAAATTTAAAAATTAAAGATTAAAAATAGTAAAAGGGTTATAGAATAAGAATATAAAGAAAAATATTTGTACAGCTGTACAATGCGTTTGTGTTTTAAGCTCAGCCTTACAAGAGAGTCAAACAGTTTTAAAAATAAGATTTATAAAGTACAAGAGTTACAGTATGTGTATGAGTCCGGGTTCTCTAGAGGGACAGGACTAATAGGATAGGTGTATATATGAAAGGGAGTTTATTGAGGAGAATTGACTCACAACCACAAGGTGAACTCCCACTACAAGCCGTCTGCAAGCTGAGGAACCAGGAAGCCAGTCCGAGGCCCAAAACCTCAAGAGCAGGGAAGCCGGCAGTGCAGCCTTCAGTCTGTGGCCAAAGGCCTGAGAGCCCCGGTCAAACCACTGGTGTGAGTCCAAGAGTCCAAAAGCTGAAGAACTTGGAGTCTGATGTTCAAGGGCAGGAGGCATCCAGCATGGGAGAAACATGGAGGCCGGAAGACTCAGTCAGTCCAGTCCTTCCACCTTCCTCTGCCTGCTTTTATCCTAGCTGTGCTGGCAGCCGAATAGATGGTGCCCACCCAGACTGAGGGTGGGTCTGCCTCTCCCAGCCCACTGACTCCAGTGTTAATCTCCTTTGGCAACACCCTCACAGACAACCCAGGACAATACTTTGCATCCTTCAATCCAATCAGGTTGACACTCCATATCAACCATCACAGTATGCTAAGGTTAACTTATTATTGAGGAATGAAAAGTATTTTTTGAAAATTGAATGTAGCCCAAGTTTGCAGTGTGTGTAGAGTCTACAGTAGGATACAGTGATGTCTCGGGCCCCGCATTCACTCCCCACTCACCCATTCACCCACCCACTCACCCATTCACCCACCCACTCACCCATTCACCCACCCACTCACCCGCTCACCCAGAGCAGCTTCCCGTTCTGCAAGCTCCATTCATGGTGAGTGCCCTGTGCAGACGTACCATTTTTAACCTTTTGTACCATATTTTTACTGTAGCTTTTCTATGTGGAGACATGTTGAGATACACAACTTCTTACCCCTGTGTTACAGTTTTCTACAGTCTTCAGTGCAGTCACACGCTGTACAGGTGCAGCCTGGGAGCAGGAGGCCTATGCCGTTCGGCCCAGGCGTGTAGGGGCGACGCCATCCGGGTCTGCGTTCAGCCGAGGCGCGTAAGGGTGACGCCATCCAGGTCTGCGTTCAGTCCAGGCACGTAAGGGTGACGCCATCCAGGTCTCCGTTCAGCCCAGGCATGCAGGCGCGACGCCATACGGGTTTGTATCAGTGCGCTCCACAATGCTCACACAACCACGAGGCCACCTTACGTTTCTCTGAATGTGCCGCCTCATTAAGTGGCACATGACTGTACTTATTACTTCTAATGATGGAACGTAGAACCCCACTGGTTTGTAGCGTAAGACGATGTTTTTGGTGAAGCACTGTTTTACCAAATTTCTGAGCAGGTTCTGACATTGACCTAACCTCCTGGAACACCTTAGTTCACGTGGATGGATGGATCAGAGCACACAGAACGCTATCTGAGTGGTGAATTAATTCCTTTTGTGATTCCTAATTGTGTGAGGAAAAGTTATTTCCCCTCCATCAGATTTTTTTCTGTAAATATGCATCAGTTTATACATTAAAAATAAATATCACTGGCCGGTGGCTCATGCCTGTAATCCCAGCACTTTGGGAGGCCCAGGCAGGTGGATCATTTGAGGTCAGGGGTTCGAGACTAGCCTGACCAACATTGTGAAACCCCGTCTCTACTAAAAATACAAAAAAAAAAAAAAAAAAAAATTAGCCTGGCGTGGTGTCATGTGCCTGTAATCCCAGCTACTCGGGAGGCTGAGACAGGAGAATTGCTTGAACCCTGGAGATGGAGGTTGCAGTGAACCGAGATTGCACCACTGCACTCCAGCCTGGGCGACAAGAGCAAAACTCCATCAAAAAAATAAAATGAATAAAATAAAAACCAAAGTAGGAAAAAAGGCCTAAGTTAAAATTTTATATAGAGGATTTCTCGAGTTTTGGGCTGTTTTCACTTCAGAAACACCTGCTGGTCCCCAGAAGTCAGTACTCCTGTCTCAGGAAGTGCCGGAGGAAGTGCTCCCATCGTGTGGGTGTGGTTACGAGGGGCAACCAGCGCTAGCCACCTGGTTCTTTTAAAATGCATTTTAAATAGAGTGTGTCTCAGACTTTGAAGTCTTTCCCCATCCCAGTTTCCTCTCCCACCTATTCCTGTCGTGGATATGAGGAAGGGTAAGGGGTCTTTCCATTACTGAGAATTAAAACCAGAAGACCAGTTACAGTTAGCGTTTTGGTCTTAAATCTCATCAGATTCGCTGCTTAGGAGGCCATTTTAGTGCGTTGCTAAGGGAGTTTTTCCAAAGAATAAAATTGCTAATTTAACTTAACAGTAACAAGGCCCAAAGAGCTGTGGCTTGTTAAAAAAAAAACCCACCATACGTATGTAAGCGGTGACTCACCACTAGCTTTTGACTAAGTAATTTTTTTGTTTTCAAAAGAATGACTGATATCGAAAATATTTTAGTGAAACTAGCAGTGAGGAAAGAACCGAGAACTATTTTATACATGGAGAAAAAGCCGGGCAACACTTGCCGGAGTTTTCTCCTCCAAGGGCAGGATTTGATCTATCACAATACACACTTCATCAGAAAATCACTTCCGCATGCACAGACTGTGATAACAACGAAATTCTTAGAATGGAGGCAGCAGCAGGTTCTAAAGATATGTTGCTGGTTGCTATGGAAACTGCCATCCACAAATGTTTCCTGAGCAGAATCTGGTTGGAAGTGGAATGGGCTGTAATACCAATATCGTAATATTCACCTTCTCCCTCATTTTTTTACTAGAAAAAAAGCATGTTCACAATTGTGAAGCATGAAAATAGGAACATTTTGTTAAAATAAGATTGGCCACTTTATAATAGCTTCTTATGAAGAAACAAAGCTTATGTTTTATGAAGCTTATGAAGAAACAAAGCTTCAATGTAGAGTCAGACGAGTGTAAATGGGAGAGGAGAGAACGCACATGCTGGGCTGAGAAAGTGGTGACTTTATCCTCCGTAATGATTTATGGAGCCACGTGGAGCGTTAAGTGCTGAGAATTTAAGAAAATGAATGAAAAGCATAGTCCGCCCAGCCCCTCCCCTCCAGAGGCAGGAGCATGGTCACAGGTGCCAGGACTGAACAGCACGTGGCAGCCGGGTTCTGATGGAAGAGGGAAGGGAAGGAGGGACAGACGCTGTGGGGGTTTCAGGAGGAAGCTTCGCGCTGTCTGTGGGAGCTAGAGATGGATAATGACAGCACAGTCATTGCCACGGTCCTGCCGTGTACCCTGTGCCCTCCGGAACCTCTGCGTGTCCTCTCTAGTTCCTCACGGGAGCCCACGCAGCAGGGCCTGCTGCCCAGCCTTGCTGACCAGGGCTCCAGGGCTCAGCCCTGTCATCAGAGGCCCACAGTGGCTATGTTGCTGAGCTGAGATCCTAACGTGGGCCTCGCTCAGTCCCACGGCAACACGGTCTCCAGTCACTTTCCTACCTTTTTTCCTAGACAAATAGAACGTTGCAGGCAGAAGGACGGAGTGCGCAGAGAGACAGGGTCTCGAAACTGAAACGGCAACGTGAGCAGTATGTCTCCTGCTCACCTTCTTCCCGCCATCCCCTAGGCTGCTTTGGATGAGCCACATGTGCCCACCCTCTCCCCACCATCCCCCAGGCTGCTTCCGATGAGCCACGTGTGCACACAGGGCCTGGCATTTGAGGGCAGAGATGTTGCATAGTGAGGTGCTTGCTCTGGAGGCCTCTTGTGTGAAGAGACATGAGACCGTTGATGGGCTGAATGTCCTCATCCCTAGACAATGACTGTGAACGGAGTTTTTATGAAGGTCACAGTATATTTTGATATTTGAGCACCTATGATGTGCAAGTCGCCAGAGCCACACTCTAGTACGTGATAGAGTGAGGATGCAAAGATAGAAATGTGGTTTAAAGACTCTTCTCAACCTCTGAGCTCAGCTACCTCTCAGGTCCCATTATTCTAGAAAGCAGAAATGTGAGATTTTACTCCTCTTCATTTTAAGAAGAAAAAAAGGAAGTCTGTTAAAGTAAGGGGAGAAAAGACCCTGATACAACTTCCACCAAATATAAAACAGACATAGCCCTAAATTGTGGTATAAATCAGGTATCTATTTTGAGTTCAAGTTCTCCTTTAGCATACTTTTAAATTCAGGGTGTTACAGTTTGTTGAATTTAACATTAAAATGGACTCACGTGGGAAATGGAGTCAATATTTTATACATTGCATTTTGCATTACATTTCAAAAGTGAATGTAAATATACAGGTGTAAAACCAGCTGGATGGCACACAGGCACTCCGCTGTGAGTGTGCGACCCACCCTGCTCGAATGCAGAGAAACACTAGACGCTCTTGACCCAGCAGAGAGAAAACCCAGAGAGTCTGAGTGGAATCTGTTAGCCGTGCAAATGTTACACAATGCACATTTGCTATGACACAAATCTAAGACTAAAGGGGGAAAACAGCAGAAATTTTAGAAGACTCATGGGCTCTCCTGAATAAAAATCCTGCTAAACTAGTGACCGGCTGAGCGTGGATTGTCGGGTGAGCCGCCCTCTGGGTCCTGAAGGGCCCTTGGTGTCTCTTTACAGAGAAGCAACCCCGACATTGGTGGAGGCAAGCGCTCGTGGCAGATGAACCTGCAGATGAGGCTGGGCACTGCCCAGCTTATGAGGACAAATGGCTCTTTTTATATTCCAGCAACCACGGAACTCTCTGGAGTGCCCAGGGCTGTTTTAGGACATCCTAAACTGCTACTTTCATGCCAAGTTTGGAGGACTGTCTTCTGAAATATCTTTTATAAAAACAAATTTAATGCAAAAGCACATAAGTCTACATGAAACCCTCCCAGCCCGGGTTTTCCATCCAAATGGTAGGGGCCTACATAGAAAAATGAAACATTTGTGGTTGTGTTTTCAAGGCAGAAAAGATGCTGAAGGGAAAAGTCTATGTTCGAAACATAATCCCAGAATAAAAAGCTCCAAGAAATGCAGTTTTGAGGAAGTATTATCTAAACAAAGAGATGTATTAATATAATTGATGTGCAATATTTATTCAGTGTTAATCTTTTCATTAAAATGCATCCTGAGTTTTCATAAATTCTGGCAGATTTAATTATGTATATACTGTTTATTGTTTTATTTTAAAATTGCATAAATTACGTTACTTATGTCTGTGCTTCTTAAATAATAGAAATGTCTTCACGCCCCTACTTTTGTTAATTGTTCACTGTTTCTGAGAGCGATTAACCTAAGGCCCCATTTAAAGTAGAACTTGGCCAGGCATGGTGGCTCACTCCTGTAATCACAGCACTTTGGGAGGCCGAGGTGGGCAGATCACAAGGTCAAGAGATCAAGACCATCCTGGCAAACATGGTGAAACCCCGTCTCTACTAAAAGTCCAAAAATTAGCCGGGCGTGTTGGTGGGCACCTGTGGTCCCAGCTACTCAGGAGGCTGAGGCAGGAGAATCGCTTGAGCCCAGGAGGCGGAGGTTGCAGTGAGCCGAGATCACACCACTGTACTCCAGCCTGGGCAACATAGACTCCATCTCAAAAAAAAAAAAAAAAAAGTAAAACTCATATTTAGCATCACTGTTGGATGTGAAATTTGCCCTCTCAGCTTGTGAGAGTGGGCTTTCAACAGCTTGACCAGTTTTTTTTTTTTAATTTAATTTAATTTAAAGTTCTGGGATGTGCAGGACATGCAGGTTTGTTACGTAGGTAAACATGCTCCACAGGGTTGCTGCACCTATCAGTGTGGTCCATATACACTATGGAATACTATGCGGCCATGAAAAGGGACAAGATCATGTATTTTGCAGGGACAGGGATGGAGCTGGAAACCATGATCCTCAGCAAACTAACACAGGAAGAGCGTGACCAGTTTCTAAGGGGAACTGTGCACACAGACCCAGAGGGCACCTTACTAAACTCAGGAGCAACAGAGTGAGCATGTGTCTCCTCTGACCTGGCCAGGAGACAGATCCAGGCATAGACCCTCCGGGCTGCTGTGGGTTCAGCCACTGGAGGAGACGGATCCGGGCATAGACCCGCCAGGCTGCTGGGGGTTCAGCCACTGGGGGAGACGGATCCAGGCATAGACCCACCAGGCTGCTGTGGGTTCAGCCACTGGAGAAGGAGATGGATCCAGGCATAGACCTGCCAGGCTGCTGATGGGTTCAGCCACTGGGGGAGACGGATCCAGGCATAGACCCGCCAGGCTGCTGTGGGTTCAGCCACTGGAGAAGGAGATGGATCCAGGCATAGACCTGCCAGGCTGCTGGGGGTTCAGCCACTGGGGGAGATGGATCCGGGCATAGACCCTCCAGGCTGCTGTGGGTTCAGCCACTGGGATTGTCCTGTAAACCACAGGATCCTGAGTCTAGCTATTTGTATCACATAAATGTGCTTACATCTTTTTCCATAAATATGAGTTCTGAAAGCAAGCAAAACTTATTTGCTTACGTACTTATGGAAGCTCTTGTAGTTAAGATTTTAAAATTAACTTTATCATTCTTTTAACATTTAGTGCATTTCTCTTTGTTAGACAACCCTTAGTTACATTATCATTTTAATACTGCAAATACATGGAAAGTATGTAGTTAAAAAAACATGAAAAGTTTTATGTTATGAAAGTCATAATCATTACAGAAAAACTTAGAAAACATAGATCAACATGAAAAGATATTGACATATAATCCCACCGCCCAGCCTTCCCTCTACCGCCCACAGATAATCGCGGGTAACATTTGGATGTTAATACTTCCAGCCTTCCCTCCAGCGGCTGTACATGGGTTTATTTCTACCAGTTTCACTTAATGCTTCATGAATATATTCTCACATCCCTCAGTCTTCTCCTGCAAGAGAGGGGTAGCGTGGTGTATTCGTCTGTTCTCACCCTGCTAATAAAGACAAACCTGAGACTGGGTAATTTATAGAGGAAAGAGGTTTAATGGACTCACAGTTCCACACGGCTGGGGAGGCCTCACGATCACGGCAGAAGGTGAATGAGCAGCAAAGTCACATCTTACATGGTGGCAGAGAAGACGGCTTGTGCAGGGGAACTGCCCTTTATAAAATCATCAAATCTCGTGAGACTTACTACCATGAGAAGAGTATGGGGGAAACTGCCCTCTTGATTCAATTATCTCCACCTGGCCCCACCCTTGACACGTGGGGATTATTACAATTCAAGATGAGATTTGGGCAGGGACACAGCCAAACCATGTCTCATGGCTAAAATGTTGAGGGTGAGTGACTTGGAAGTGGTACTGATAAAAAACAAAAGCCTTCATTGATTAAAAGCAATAACTTTAGCTCTATAACAAGACAGAGCTGTGACTTAAGCTTTCTAGGACTGTCAGAAGCATGCCAATTATGAGTTTTCCAGTGTTCATGATCATTGTACTCATGCTGAATATGTGGATGGAGGAGAAAAACCATGCTCCCCCTACACTTCCCTCTACCTTAAGCTCCAGTGCTTTTTGTCTCTCTCCGTTGCCCAGGCTGGAGTGCAGTGGCGCCATCATAGCTCACTACAGCCTTGAACTCCTGGCCTCAAGCGATCCTCTTGCCTTGGCCTCCCACAGCTCTGGGATTATAGGCATGAGTCACTGCACCCATCTCAATATCATCATCTTCAATACTATGGCTGAAATATAATTTGCTTAACCAACTCCATATTAATGGGCACTTACATGGTATTAGAGTTTTTAACTGTTAACAACACTACCAAGGACTCAAATTGCTACTGAAAAGGGACATTGTGGCTTTCTTCATTTCTGGAGATCAGTGTCTACAATTTTTCCATATTTAAGGCCTTCCCTAACCTTGTTTTGTTTGATGTCTTTCATCTGCCTTCATTTGCATGGTGGGTCTTTGCATTTCTTATGGAATTTTTTAAGAGAGAAAGAGACAGTGTGCCTGATCCTTCAAAGAGCACATTGACAATGCTCCGTGATTCCGAGAACCCTCCCTCCACCTCCTTCTCCATCATCCCTCTTTCATGGTCTTCTTTCCCCATTTCCAGGTTGATGGTCCCATGATTTTGACTCAGTGTCACCATCTGCAGTCCCCTTTCTCCCCTGCTTACTCCTGTAGTAGGCATAGTAGGCATTTCATGATCATGCCTTGAGCCAGGTCATTCTTTTTTTTTTTTTTTTTTTTTTGAGACGTAGTTTCACTCTTGTCACTCAGGCTGGAGTGCAGTGGCGTGATCTCGGCTGACTGCAACCACCGTCTTCCAATTCAAGCAATTCTACTACCTCCCGAGTAGCTGGGATTATAGGCGTGTGCCCCATGCCCAGCTAATTTTTGTATTTTTAGTAGAGACAGGGTTTCACCGTGTTAGCCAGGATGATCTTGATCTCTTGACCTCGTCATCCACCCACCTCGGCCTCCCAAAGTGCTGGGATTACAGGCATGAGTCACCGTGGCCAGCCAGATCATTCTTTTTTTTTTTTTTTAATTATTATTATACTCTAAGTTTTAGGGTACATGTGTACAATGTGCAGGTTTGTTGTATATGTATACATGTGCCATGCTGCTGTGCTGCACCCATTAACTCGTCATTTAGCATTAGATATATCTCTTAATGCTATCCCTCCCCCTCCCCCCACCCCACAACAGTCCCCAGAGTGTGATGTTCCCCTTCCTGCGTCCAAGTCTTCTAATTTGTTCAATTCCCACCTATGAGTGAGAACATGCGGTGTTTGGTTTTTTGTCCTTGCAATAATTTGCTGAGAATGGTGGTTTCCAGTTTCATCCATGTCCCTACAAAGGACATGAACTCTTCATTTTTTATGGCTGTATAGTATTCCATGGTGTATATGTGCCACATTTTCTTAATCCAGTCTATCGTTGTTGGACATTTGGGTTGGTTCCAAGTCTTTGCTATTGTGAATAGTGCCGCAGTAAACACACGCGTGCATGTGTCTTTATAGCAGCATGATTTATAATCCTTTGGGTATATACCCAGTAATGGGATGGCTGGGTCAAATGGTATTTCTAGTTCTAGATCCCTGAGGAATGGCCACACTGACTTCCACAATGGTTGAACTAGTTTACAGTCCCACTAACAGTGTAAAAGTGTTCCTATTTCTCCACATCCTCTCCAGCACCTGTTGTTTCCTGACTTTTTAATGATTGCCATTCTAACTGGTGTGAGATGGTATCTCACTGTGGTTTTGATTTGCATTTCTCTGATGGCCAGTGATGATGAGCATATTTTCATGTGTTTTTTGGCTGCATAAATGTCTTCTTTTGAGAAGTGTCTGTTCATATCATTCACCAACTTTTTGATGGGGTCGTTTGCTTTTTTTCTTGTAAATTTGTTTGAGTTCATTGTAGATTCTGGATATTAGCCCTTTGTCAGATGAGTAGGTTGCAAAAATTTTCTCCCATTTTGTAGGTTGCCTGTTCACTCTGATGGTAGTTTCTTTTGCTGTGCAGAAGCTCTTGAGTTTAATTAGATCCCATTTGTCAATTTTGGCTTTTGTTGCCCTTGCTTTTGGTGTTTTAGACATGAAGTCCTTGCCCATGCCTATGTCCTGAATGGTATTGCCTAGGTTTTCATCTAGGGTTTTTATGGTTTTAGGTCTAACATGTAAGTCTTTAATCGATCTTGAATTAATTTTTGTATAAGGTGTAAGGAAGAGATCCAGTTTCAACTTTCTACATATGGCTAGCCAGTTTTCCCAGCACCATTTATTAAATAGGGAATCCTTTCCCCATTGCTTATTTTTGTCAGGTTTGTCAAAGATCAGATGGTTGTAGATATGTGGCATTATTTCTGAGGGCTCTGTTCTGTTCCATTGATCTATAGCTCTGTTTTGGTACCAGTACCATGCTGTTTTGGTTACTGTAGCCTTGTAGTATAGTTTGAAGTCAGGTAGTGTGATGCCTCCAGCTTTGTTCTTTTGGCTTAGGATTGACTTGGCGATGTGGGCTCTTTTTTGGTTCCATATGAACTTTAAAGTAGTTTTTTCCAATTCTGTGAAGAAAGTCATTGGTAGCTTGATGGGGATGGCATTGAATGTATAAATTACCTTGGGCAGTATGGCCATTTTCACAATATTGATTCTTCCTACCGATGATCATGGAATGTTGTTTCATTTCTTTGTATCCTCTTTTATTTCATTGAGCAGTGGTTTTTAGTTCTCATTAAAGAGGTCATTCACATCCCTTGTAAGTTGGATTCCTAGGTAGTTTATTCTCTTTGAAGCAATTATGAATGGGAGTTCGCTCATGATTTGGCTCTCTGTTTGTCTGTTATTGGTGTATAAGAATGCTTGTGATTTTTGTACATTGATTTTGTATCCTGAGACTTTGCTGAAGTTGCTTATCAGCTTAAGGAGATTTTGGGCTGAGACAATGGGGTTTTCTAGATATACAATCATGTCATCTGCAAACAGGGACAATTTGACTTCCTCTTTTCCTAATTGAATACCCTTTATTTCCTTCTCCTGCCTAATTGCCCTGGCCAGAACTTCCAACACTAGGTTGAATAGGAGTGGTGAGAGAGGGCATCCCTCTCTTGTGCCAGTTTTCAAAGGGAATGTTTCCAGTTTTTGCCCATTCAGTATAATATTGCCTGTGGGTTTGTCGTAGATAGCTCTTATTATTTTGAGATACATCCCATCTAATTTATTGAGAGTTTTTAGCATGAAGGTTGTTGAATTTTGTCAAAGGCCTTTTCTGCATCTATTGAGATAATCATGTGGTTTTTGTCTTTGGTTCTGTTTATATGCTGGATTACATTTATTGATTTGCATATGTTGAACCATCCTTGCATCCCAGGGATGAAGCCCACTTGATCATGGTGGATAAGCTTTTTGATGTGCTGCTGGATTCGGTTTGCCAGTATTTTATTGAGGATTTTTGCATCAATGTTCATCAAGGATATTGCTCTAAAATGCTCTTTTTTGGTTGTGTCTCTGCCCGGCTTTGGTATCAGAATGATGCTGGCCTCATAAAATGAGTTTGTGAGGATTCCGTCTTTTTCTATTGATTGGAATAGTTTCAGAAGGAATGTTACCAGCTTCTCCTTGTGCCTCTGGTAGAATTCGGCTGTGAATCTATCTGGTCCTGGACTTTTTTTGGTTAGTAAGCTATTGATTATTGCCACAATTTCAGAGCCTGTTACTGGTCTATTCAGAGAGTCAACTTCTTCCTGGTTTAGTCTTGGGAGGGTGTATGTGTTGAGGAATTTATCCATTTCTTCTAGATTTTCTAGTTTATATATGTAGAGGTGTTTGTAGTATTCTCTGATGGTAGTTTGTATTTCTGTGGGATCGGTGGTGATATCCCCTTTATCATTTTTTATTGCATCTATTTGATTCTTCTCTCTTTTCTTCTTTATTAGTCTTGCTAGCAGTCTATCTATTTTGTTGATCTTTTCAAAAAACCAGCTCCTGGATTCATTAATTTTTTGAAGGGTTTTTTGTGTCTCTATTTCCTTCAGTTCTGCTCTGATTTTAGTTATTTCTTGCCTTCTGCTAGCTTTTGAATGTGTTCACTCTTGCTTTTCTAGTTGTTTTAATTGTGACATTAGGGTGTTGATTTTGGATCTTTCCTGCTTTCTTTTGTGGGCATTTAGTGCGGTAAATTTCCGTCTACACACTGCTTTGAATGTGTCCCAGAGATTCTGGTATGTTGTGTCTTTGTTCTCGTTGGTTTCAAAGAACATCTTTATTTCTGACTTCATTTTATTACGTACCTAGTAGTCATTCAGGAGCAGGTGGTTCAGTTTCCATGTAGTTGAGTGGTTTTGAGTGAGTTTCTTAGTCCTGACTTCTAGTTTGATTGCACTGTGGTCTGAGAGACAGTTTGTTATAATTTCTGTTCTTTTACAGTTGCTGAGGAGTGCTTTACTTCCAACTATGTGGTCAATTTTGGAATAGGTGTGGTGTGGTGCTGAAAAAAAATGTATATTCTGTTGATTTGGGGTGGAGAGTTCTGTAGATGTCTATTATATCCACTTGCTTATGTACTCAAACACTATCACCCACAAAATAATACGGCTAAATAAATTTAATACTTCTGAGCAACTATCTTGAAGACTTTGATAGTTCTTTGCTATTGTTTTTAAATGTACTTTTTTCACTTGGAGACCCAACATTTTTGTTCTGCATTCCCGTTCCCCTCACTGCGTGCAAAAATCAATGCATGACATCAATCATTGCCCTGATCTGGCCATGGAAAGATTTGGAGAAAGCCTGGATTCTAATGTTGATCCTGGCCCATAATAGCATGTCACATTTCAGATGTCTCTACAGTGGGTCAAACATGCAGCTGCTGCTGGGCCTTCAAGGAAGCAAAGTCTGTGTCCTTAGGTCACACAAAGTCTGTTTTAAAAGCTGACGCGTGTTCTGAGAGCTGTAGGCTGTGATGGGGAGGCTCAGCACGGGTCAGGGACGACACATCCCGGCCCCCCAGGGCAGTTCTGGGAATGCCTGGTGCCTGTCATCCCGGCCTAATGATTATTAATTCCTGTTCTCTTTCCTCTCATCTTCCCCTGATGGGGAAAGTCACTTATATGATCACACTGACCACACAGCACAGTTCTCAGCCCAGCTGAGCCTCCTATTGCCAGGGAGGTTTTTACACGTACCAATTAAGTCCTCATCCTGGTGATTCCGGGGTAATTGTTATGAGACAGGGTCGGGCCATGATGGACTAAAGAGTGAAGGGTCACTGGGGCATGGGCAGGCATGCTTAGTCCAGCCCAGGCAGCTGCAGGAATTCTCTCAGAGTTGTCTTGGGGCTGGAGCTTCCAGGGGGACTCGAGTTTGACAGAGCTGGGAGTAGAGCTCAGCGTTTTGGGAAGAGCAGTGGGACGGGACGGCACCAGCGGGCATGGACCTGGGATATCAGAGGCACTCACAGCCAAGCTGCTGGCTTCCAGGCACCACAGCCACTGAGTCCTGCCTGCACCCAGACCCCGTTCAGGAGCTCCAGGGTGGGCCGGGCACTCTACATTCTGAACGGGCAATGCTGAGGCTGAGGGTCCCTGGGCCACACTTGGAAAGGTGAAGGCTTCAGCAGAAGGTGGGAGCAGGGGGTGTGCAGATGACACCAGCTGCCAGGACAAGCCTTGCTGTAAGGATGCAGGATGCGAATGGGAGAGGCACCAAGGGCCGCAGAGAAGGAGCCGTGCTGCAGTGGGCTGCCGTGAAGATGAGGTGGGCGTCCTCGGTGGCTGTGACTGTAGCGGAGTTGTGAGGGTGAAGATGAGGTGGGCGGCCTCTGTGACTGAGGCAGAGCTGTGAGGGTGAAGATGAGGTGGGCGGCCTCGGTGGCTTGGGCGGAGCTGTGAGGCTGAAGATGAGGTGGGCGTCCTCGGTGGCTGTGGCTGCGCTGTGAGGGTGAAGATGAGGTGGGCGGCCTCGATGGCTGAGGTGGAGCTGTGAGGGTGAAGATGAGGTGGGTGGCCTCGGTGACTGAGGTGGAGCTGTGAGGGTGAAGACGAGGTGGGCGGCCTTGGTGGCTGAGGCGGAGCTATGAGGGTGAAGATGAGGTGGGCGGCCTCTGTGACTGAGGCAGAGCTGTGAGGGTGAAGATGAGGTGGTCGGCCTCGGTGGCTTGGGCGGAGCTGTGAGGGTGAAGATGAGGTGGGCGGCCTCGGTGACTGAGGCAGAGCTGTGAGGGTGAAGATGAGGTGGGCGGCCTCGGTGGCTGTGGCTGAGGCAGAGCTGTGAGGGTGAAGACGAGGTGGGCAGCCTCGGTGACTAAGGTGGAGCTGTGAGGGTGAAGATGAGGTGGGCGGCCTTGGTGGCTGAGGCGGAGCTGTGAGGGTGAAGATGAGGTGGGCAGCCTCGGTGACTAAGGTGGAGCTGTGAGGGTGAAGATGAGGTGGGCAGCCTCGGTGGCTGAGGCTGAGCTGTGAGGGTGAAGATGAGGTGGGCGGCCTCGGTGGCTGTGGCTGAGGCAGAGCTGTGAGGGTGAAGACGAGGTGGGCAGCCTCGGTGACTAAGGTGGAGCTGTGAGGGTGAAGATGAGGTGGGCGGCCTCGGTGGCTGAGGCTGAGCTGTGAGGGTGAAGATGAGGTGGGCGGCCTCGGTGGCTGTGGCTGAGGCAGAGCTGTGAGGGTGAAGATGAGGTGGGCGGCCTCGGTGGCTGTGGCTGAGGCAGAGCTGTGAGGGTGAAGACGAGGTGGGCAGCCTCGGTGGCTGAGGCGGAGCTGTGAGGACACATCCATAATTAAGGCACTGCGGGGCTGGCGGGACTCGCCTTTCTATGAACCATGGCCCCAGGGCTACTTCCTCCTGCCTACCTTTTTTCCTTTCCAAACTTTGTCTTCCCCCCCATCATTCCCACTCTGCAATTATGTGACACTGTGGTTCTAAATGGCCGATGTCCCCAGGGCCTTGGGATGAGGAGGGGGCCGAGCGACAGGCACTGTCCTCCACGCAGCATGGCTATGTCTCTGCGCTCAACGTTCCAAAGCCTGGGAGACAGAAAAGTACTATTTGGGCAAATATTTAGAAGGTATTTGTTCCGGTAAAGAACAAAATAATAATATTTATTTTAAAAGAGACACCGTAATAAACAGTCCTCTATGAATTGCTTATTGAAACACTTTTTATGTTGCTTCTCTTTGTATAATTTCTCTATTTGGAAATGCATCATACCTCGTAAGGGCGCCGGTGACAAGGGAGTCCCAGCGTCACCGAATTCCAGGGCGTCACTGGCTCACTTGGCAGAGCTCCTGTGGTCCCTACGGTGGTTTTAAAGTTACATGAGTAACACATATCCTACTTAGTGGATTCCCGTTCTGTGGGCCATGGGTGGGACTGGAGTCACACCTTTCCAGCATGTTCCGCGCTGCCAGTGCTGCTGCATGCAGGCCATATTTGGAGCCTGGTTCCTCCTTCTACACCTGAAGAAGGAACAGGCCTGTTGCAGCATAACTAACATCCTACATAACTACACCACTAAAACTCAGCTGACTCCCCAGACTCAGTCCCTGGGGGAGGAGGCAGCCGAGGCCGGCATCCCTTTCCCTGTCCAAGTGCCTCCAGGTTGCGTGCATGAGTGAGTCCTCCTGCCAGCTCCTGCCAGATCTGAGGTTTGCTTGAAGCTTTATCACATCCATCAGCCCAGCACGCTCTGAAAGGGTGCTGGTGTCAGGGTCCCTGTCCCGCCTTGATCCTTCCCTACCTCAGCACCACCCCTGGTCCCATAAACCGCCTTGATCCTTCCCCACCTCGGCATCGCCTCCGGCCTCATCAAATCCGAGGCACCTGTTCCGCCTCCATCACATGCCCCCTCCTGGCTTCCCTCCGGCTCTGTTGCTGGCTCCTCTTTCCTCCCCACATCGAAAACTGAGGTTCCCAGCAGCCCCGTCTCAGCCATCACACAGCCTCGTGCTGCCTCCTCCTCAGCGACTCCATCTATGTCCAGGAGCTCTCTCCACAGTAACGACTCCCACATCTTCCTGAGGCCACAACATTCTCCCAACGTCCGGATATCCCACTAGGTAGCTGGCCCACATTCCCTGCGATCATCACTAATGTACCCAAACCATCCTGTTCCCTCCACCAGAGCTCACGGGCTCCCACACACACGGCCCAGGCCCCACACCCTACTCTCTTCCATGTTATCTGTCCACCACTCCCATATCTGACTCTTAAAACAACAACAACAACAACAAAAATCTAGTTAAGAGAACCGGAACTGCGGTTTCTGCCGATGTCCCGTCCTGGGCAGCGCACAACCGAGGCATCCAGATCTGAGCCATCTGTGAATTGGCCACTGGGCATGGTTGTAGCGAACACATGCATGCCAGGGCCGTGTCTTCCAGCTGTCTGTCAAGACACTGCCTCAGTTTGAGGCATAGCCCCATGGCTGGATGTTCTGTGGCTGCATGTTCTGTGGCCATGTGTTCTGTGGCTGGGCGCTCTGTTGCACAGTGAAGGGCCATGCACCCTCCACACAGGTGTGCACAGGACAGAGGTGACTGTGGGAACAGCACCAAACATCAGCCCTGAGCCGAGGCTATGCATGCGACAGGTTCATCAGCCCCAGATGGGGAAGGAGAATGAGAACAAATGGATGATGCATTCAGCACCAGTGGACATGGAATATGGTCATCTCAGGGCCCCTAGGATGCCCAATGCTTGTGAGCTTGTGGGACACTGGGCACTCGGGGGAGAGCTGGAGGCCCAGTGACCCGGCTTAAATCCCCAGGCAAAGGGTGGAGGCAGGACACAGGGAAGAGGAGATGGAGAATTCTGGAGGGAAACAGACCACTTAGGAGGCAGGAGATGCCGAAACATTATCAGCAAAGGCTCTGTGCGGGTTCTGCGCTGGGCAGCTGAGCTGTCGCCTCCACAGCAGCCGGGGTCAGGCTGGGTCAGTGGTTCTCCAGGTGTTTCCCAGACCAGCATCTCCGGGGACCCGAGCTTCTTAGAAACGCAGGTCTATGGACCCCAGCCAATGAAACCAGATTGTCTCAGGACGGTGCCCATTAAAGAGTCTCTGTTTTTGTAAAAGGGGGGTGGCCAGGTCTATTATGAAAGCCTGTGAGCCCCCACCATGCAGTGGATCATGGGGGTTTGATACTTGTCGGGCGGCAGGTGTTATGGATGGGAAGGAGACGTGAGAAGTCCACAATTCAAAGGAAGAGACACTGAGTGCCATCTGTGAAGGGTTAGACATTTCTCTGGGGTGCAAATGGACACAAATGACCAGAAGAGAAATCCCTTGTAGAGGAGACTGCTTGGGAGCTGAGATGCCAGGAAGGGGAACGTCGCAGGTATTGGAGCACGCTGGGTAGAGGGCTGAGGTGGCCCACTGAGCCCAGGATGGAAGGTCTTAGGCACACAGATCTGGGAGCTGGGACGGAGATGGGAATGGGCCGTGCTGGCCGGTCAGGCTGGGGAGAAGCAGGAGGAGCCTTGGGAGGTGTGTGACTGTCACCAAATGGGAGAAAAAGTATTTTTCCTTCATCATGTTTATCTTCTTGAGTACTTTCACAAGTGTCTGAGAAAGAAAGACAGCCCATAATGAAATTTACCTTCTTAAGTAGGGTATTGTTAGGGTCAACCTAATTATTCCATACGTAAGAGAGAGAACGGAGTGTATGCTGGAGTGTTGGTGTGGCTGCATTGAAAATCATTATGTATTCTGAGTGAAACACCCAGAAATTAAGTGGATTATTCTTGAGCGCAGTCATTTGCAAACTGAGTTCGGTGACACCTTACAGAACGTCTCTTGGGGTCCCTTGCAAGAAGCATAATTCAAGCTGTGCCTGCAACACCACCATCCACCCAGCCGAACTCTCTACCTGGGCCTGAGAAGCGGGAGAATCAGCCCCATCAATTCTTCTCACGAGAGTATGCAGTTGCATATTAGAAAATGTGTTTGGAATAGTAACCAGCAGGAGTTTCAACATACTCCCAACCCATAAGGCATCACACAAGAATTATGAAGAAAAATGCCCCCTCATTAGACAGCTCACTTTGATTTCAGTCTCCATGGAAACTGGATATTCAGATGCTCTGAGATATTTTTGTCTTTGGGGTTTTGCATGTCTTGGAATGTGGACATGTGCACAGATACAAAGCCAGATGTGGCGTGTGGCGCAGGCGATGTCAGCTGGCGTGGCCTCCTGCCAGGCAGTGGGATCCGCTGAAAGGCAGAGTGGAAAGTTAACACTGTTGAATGACAGATCTGAAAGTTGAAATCTGAGGCAGGATGAAGCCATGGAAACCACATGCAAAGAGATTCGAGAATGTTTTCTGGGCTGGGGATGGGGTTCGGGTCTTCGCAAACCCCGTGTGGATGTGTGTGTGTGTCTGTGTGACAAGCACGTCCACAGCCGCCCGGCAGGATGTCCCCGTAAGGTTTCATCCACAGCGTCCCCACTTGGGAGGTGGCCGGGTTCCACTGCCAGCTTTCCCAGCTGCTGAACAGTAGCATCCATGGCAATCTGAACACAGTGAGGTTTTTCTTCCTCTGTAAGGTTTTTTTTTTTATCTTTTCTCTACACTGAACCTACCGTCCCTGCGTGAGTTTGAGGGCAAGGGTGTTCCTGCTGGCAACTTCACAGAGGGGAGGGCAGGTCTTTCTGGCACAGCAACTGTAGTGGTGATTCAAACCAGAAACCCACCCCTGGAGGAGAGGAGCAGAAAACACTGCTTCCTCCTGGGTGGGTTGAGATCGACCAATGTGAGTGTTCATTGCAAGGAATGCCAAGATTCACCTCCATTAAGATCCCTTTACATTTCCGAGCTCCATTCCAGGGGCTGGATATTTCCAAAAACTCAAAGGACATTTTTGACTTCATTTTTTCTCTAAGGGAGTTCAGCTTGAGGGCTGAGATATCTGTTTTGTGGTTCAAGGTCATGAGCAGCATCCTAGTCACAGAACAGGCAGGTAGAAAAGGAATAAAGTCAGTGGCCCAGAGACCCCCACTGAGCACTCAGACCTTCGATACCCCATCAGGATGATGGAAGCTTAGGGCCTTTGGTGGTCCTGTGGCCCACCCTCCCGTCATGCAGACAGGATGACCTGATGGCCAGGACAGGAAGAACAGCCACCTCTGAGCTTCTCCGCCCATCGGGCCCACAGTTTCCACACATTCACCCATGGTAAGGCACAGCCACCCGTGAGCACTGTCAGCTACATCTTGGGGGTCTGGGGAGGGGGGGATACCGGATGCAAGGAAGGTTCCAGACACATCCTCAGCTCCTTGGCTGCCGTGAGGGGTGGTTTGAGCAATGCAATGGGCTCATGGCAACCCTGTGAGCGGCTGGTCTGAGAGCCCGTCCAAAGCCCAGAGGGAGATGCCTCAAGTCAGTGAGTGCTCAAGGTCATGGCGCTCCACGTGGACGCCCAGTCAGGTGCAGGTGCAGGTGGGTCCCGCCCATCTCAGGCACTGATTCTCATGCGCTGGGGCAGGGCCCCGGTGGAGCTGCCTGCCTGCAGGTGGGGTTTCCCGATGATGGGGCCAAGGCCGCTGCAGACTGGAGTCCACATAAGTCCCCCTGCCCCTCGGGGTCCCAGGCGGACCCTGGTCTGTCAGGACTCGGCTGTCGGGGAGAGAGCTGAAAGGAAGATGTCAGCATTCAGGCCTGAGCCTAGACAGCTTTGCCCGTGTCCTTCACGCCTGAGCAGGGCTGAGAGGAGGAAGTCAGGCCGCCTGACACACAGAGGCTTGCCAGGACCTTTTGCTTTTCCTTGCAGCCTCGGTGGAGGCGGAGCGCACCTCATCTTTGAGCTTGTCCTGCTGTCTCAGCCCAGGGCCGGTCCCACTGCCAGGGGCACGCCCCCCATTTATATATTAATTAAGGGTCGCATCCTCCAGAGGCACTTCCTGACCCTCACCCCAGCTGCATCATGCCACTGAGTGAGTGTGCGGAAGGCACCACCTCCTCCCGTCAGCAAAGCTGCAGCGTTCCAGGCAGACCACAGACTCCAGGACAGCAGGTGGTCGGTCTGTCTTGTTCACTGTCTTGGCCTCCGCCCGGCACGAAATCAATCAACATGACTGAGAGGCTGGATCCGAGGCCCCCAGCATGTGGTCAGACCCATTACACATCATCTTGTCTTAAAAAGACCTGATGCCCCATGATGCACACCAGCCCGATGGCCGCTCGCTGATTGGATTCTGAGGAATCTGTTGTTGGCCAACTCCTGGGTCCCTCCCAGCAGCTTTTGATGGATCAAAGCTTGACTCCCATGTCGCGTTGAACTCAGGAGTGAGTTCATGCCGGTTTTTGAGCCACCTCTTTCCTAAGAAAGCTGCGGATTCTGCAGCATTTTGCAAACAGAACGCCCTAGTCTCTCTGCCAAACACCGAGTGTGCTGCACGCTGCCTTCCTCATTGGCAGCATTGTGGGTTACGGAATGTTTCTACACACACGCTTCTCCCAGGTTGCCACCCTGTACGTATTCATCACGCCCTTTAAATATGACCGAAATTGTGTCGTCTTCCTCACTAATGGTGCCATGTGTCTAAACATCAAAGCATTTTCAAGGCAATCACATAATGATTCAAAATTGACTTTGGTGTCTCCTTTGCTGCTTGCACACAGCGGATCAAGAATCTGCTGAATCATAATCCAAGGATTGTGATAATGTGGTCCCAGAAAAGGCCCATTTCATAGTAAAAACTGGTTTGTAAAAATTATTATCAGAAGCATCACCTTTTTGCAGCAAACTAAGCAATTTAATTAATGAAAAAGCGTCACCAGAGAAACACAAATTGCATCATTAGAAAAATAAAATGAGACCGATTGTTGAAGAGTTGTCTAGGATCTTTATGTGACTGGTAACCAGCAAACGCTGAAGGCCCCGGTCGTTGGACGTCAGCAGGCTGTGCCAGGCTGTGCGCTGGTGAAATCGGTTTTGCGAGGGAGCTCTGTGATGCCGTGAGCCCGGGTGGCTGCCCTCTGGTCGTTGGAGGTCAGCAGGCTGTGCCAGGCTGTGCACTGGTGAAATTGGTTTTGCCAGGGAGCTCTGTGATGCTCTGAGTCCGGGTACCTGCACTCTGGTCATTGGACGTCAGCAGGCTGTGCCAGGCTGTGCACTGCTGAAATCGGTTTTGCGAGGGAGCTCTGTGATGCCGATGAGCCCGGGTGCCTGTACTCTGGTCGTTAGACGTCAGCAGGCTGTGCCAGGCTGTGCGCCAGTGAAATCGGTTTTGCCAGGGAGCTCTATGATGCTGTGAGCCTGGGTGCCTGCACTCTGGTCGTTGGACGTCAGCAGGCTGTGCACTGGTGAAATCGGTTTTGCCAGGGAGCTCTGTGATGCCGATGAGCCCGGGTGCCTGCACTCTGGTCGTTGGACGTCAGCAGGCTGTGCACTGATGAAATCGGTTTTGCCAGGGAGCTCTGTGATGCCGATGAGCCCGGTGCCTGCACTCCGGCCCCGAGTGGTCTCTCAGTGACAATGCATCACAGCACGTTAATGAGCGCTGGCACCCAGGCCTGCAATTAGCCTTTCCCGAGTTCAGAGGGCTGCTTGGCTCTGGGCCTGCAGATCACAGGGCTTCATTTCAATGCGGTCATCTTTGTTCCCTCCGTGCCTCTAGTGATTTGATAAAAGACTCCTATTTTATTGGAGTTGCAAGATTTTTCAGTGTATCCTATATTCAAGCAGATGAAATATATTGGAGTAGGCCTTTTGTGTATTCGTTTTCATCCCATTTTATTTGTTTTGCTTATATACATTTTTACAAGATCTAACTCCAAGGGGTTGTTCTCAAGTTATAGTCATAATTCATCGACGTGTTCGATGGCTGGCAACCACAGAAATAGTTGCAGAGAGAAAACAAACGTCTCCACTAGATTTCTTCATTGTTCCTGCTCCTGCTCTAAAATGAAACTCTGAGTTTTCCTGGAGGCTGTGTATACCGTAAGAAATTTACTGAGAAATGTATTCCAGCATATTTATCTATACTCGGTCTCCTAGAAACATAGGTTTGTATCCTTAACTAGTAGCCCAGAAATCTACTTTGAATACTAATAGGACAAGCTGATGGCAGCAAGTTGAAACTTTAATTCTGATAAGACAGATGGTTCTTCGCAAACCAGCTTCATTTTGAAATAAACTGATATCTGGTATTTACTAAAAATGGTATCTTTCTTACAGGCAATTTTTCCTCACTATGTTAATTGCCATATTTCTCTTCCCTCTAATGCAAAGCATAACTTCCTTCATGAAAGCCAAATATTGTAGCCCCACACACCTCCCCCGTCCCACCCCCTCCCCCAGAAGGTTGCCCTTCCTCCCTCCAGGATGCCTCAGTGATGGCAACAAAGAGCTGTTGTCTGCAGAGTCACGGAACTCACTACTTGTCATTTTCTTTGTTAATTCTATTTTCAAGGGCATGCACATTTCTGCAGCTCATGAAATTCCTTTAAACTATGATGCAGGGAAATTATGAAAGCTAAACTCCTGTCAATTGTCTCTGTTCTCTGATCATATATATATATATATATATATAATTTTTTATATGTGTGTATATATAATTATATATATATATGTATATAATTTTTTGTATGTGTTTTTAGTAGAGACGGGGTTTCGCCATGTTGGCCAGGATGGTCTTGATCTCCTGACCTCGTGATCCGCCCGCCTCGGCCTCCCAAAGTGCTGGGATTACAGGCATGAGCCACCACACCCAGCCTCTGTTGTCTGATCTTAATAAGATCTTCTATGTTGCCTTCCTGCAGCATGTTTGGAAACACAAAATTTTTGAGTTTTTAGAAATCTGGTCATTGAAGTTAGTTTAGTATTCTGAAGAACTGAGCACCTTCCCCACAGTAAGGATAAAACCTTTTACTGTGTTTTATGCCTTCAGGTAGAAGTTATTCTAACATGTATCATACCTGGCCTTTTATTGTGTTGAGTCAGATGAGATGACTGATACTTCACTGTTTTTGACCTTCACAAATGCCATCTTCCTATGGTTCACCCTGACATATTTAGACAGGCATTGTTACCTGGCATCATGAATAATGGTTCAGACTTCAGGGAGTTCATGAAACCCTACAAATTTCTGCAAAGTGGTGTGTAAATGTGTCTATGATTTTTTATCAAACTCAAAACAATCTCCGAGCGTCCAGCAGCACAGACCTGCGTGGGGCTTCAGGTTGCAGGACAGGGCTCAGAGCAGCCTTCCCTGGGGAAGACAGGGTTTGCACACAGCCTTCAGGACCCACCTAGGATGTGTCGGCTTTGAGAGAACACAGGGAGTTTTCTCTGCATCCAGACAAGAAAACAGGAGTGGGAGAAGGCAGCCGCACAAGGCGTCCCAGGACAGAGAGCAGGGTCGGGCGTCCCCATGATATGGGGCTCTGTAGGCTGTGCTAGGGCCTCTGGCCACTCAGCATCTTTCCCACCAATGTGCAAGACCAGTGTGTGTCCCAGACAGGAGTGACAGCCAGGTGGTTTACATGCAGCTACCCAAGGGGTCACCCTACAGACCAGCGTGCGTCCCAGACAGGAGTGACAGCCAGCTGGTTTACGTGCATAGACCCCGGGGTCACCCTACATGAACAGCATGCGTCCCAGACAGGAGGGACAGCCAGCTGGTTTACATGCATAGGCCCCAGGGGTCACCCTATTCTGCTGAGCATGTTAATATTTTAAGCGCCACGTTCAGAGATTGTCACTTGTCATGATATTCATTATCCATAATTAATATTGCAACTGAGGAATGCTTGAAAGATGTTCTATTCCATGCACGCTTGTTTGTCACTGTCAGGAAAACTTTAAATGGGCTTGGGCTCATTTCTTCTTCAAATTAACTGCAATACCAAGCATGTATTGTTTATAAAATTGATTAATTGCACATATGTAGGAAATGGGAGCAGGCCTAGAGCACTCACACAGCTGTCAGGATCATCCAGCACCCCTCTCTGGCATTTTAAATTCTGTTGTTTTCATTTTTTTTTTTTTTTTTTTTTGAGATGGAGTCTTGTTCTGTCACCCAGGCTGGAGTGCAGTGGCACAATCTTGGCTCACTGCAACCTCTGCCTCCCAGGTTCAAGCAATTATCCTCTGTTAGCCTCCCGAGTAGCGGGAATTGCAGGTGCGCACCACCACGCCCGGCTAATTTTTGTGTTTTTAGTAGAGACAGGGTTTCACCATGTTGGTCAGGCTGGTCTCAAACTCCCGATCTCAAGTGATCCACCCACCTCAGCCTCCCACAGGGCAAAAAGTACTCACAGAGGTTCGGGACCTCGGGTGTTTTTATGTAATGGAATGAAGTCAGTAAACATTTTCACTTCCTGGAATTGACAGAGGGACCATGAGAACACCCACCCCGTGTCAAGAACATGTGCAGCGTGAGCAGGAAGGACGCTGGCATGTGGCTGGACTCGGTTCCGCAGCCCCGGGCTTCTGTCCACACCATGCTTCCTTTGAAACATGGAACTACATAAGCCTAAGAATTGAGCCTGTCATTGTGAAATAATCCTCCACTGAAGACCACTTGCTCCAATACAACAGAGCCATGTTCTCTGTGTACAAGTGGCTTATGATCGAACTTGTGTCTTACGACTATTTTGTTTTAATTTACTATGAAGAAACTAAACCATGGGCTCTGATGTTGTGAACAAATATCTGTGGAGTAAATTCAATGTGTCAGATGCTGGCTAGGACTTTAATCAGCTGATTTTGTGTCGTCCTCACCACAACCCCTTGAAGATTAACATGTTGCTTTACTGATGAAGCCAGCAGAGCCCAGAGAAGTCAGGTGACTCCCTCCGGCTGCACAGCTGGGGCTCAGGCAGGGGACGCCTCTCCTTCCCCTCTGTCACGGCTGCCTTCCTGGAGCCACAGTGGATCACAGCAGAGCATGGTGACTCGACGGCCTCTTCACTGATGGTTTTCATGACAGGTTTTTCATTGATAGAATTGTAAAATTTGATTCTTTTTTGCAGGAAGACAGATAATTTCTTGTGCATTTTTTACATATTAGATGGGGGTAACATTTTCTCAACTTTAGATAGATAACTCATAATTTGTTTTGTGGCACAGTCTCTTTGGAGACTGGGTTGGAATCAAGAGTAAAGAATGGTTTTTACTAATCAGAGAAGATACTTTATGGGTAAAGACTGCAATATACAAACCTGGGAACCAGCCCTACTCATCTGGGTGGCCAGTGGGTTTTATTCAGTATAATTTCCACGCAAGTCTTTGGGTCGGTAGGGATCAGAAAGGACTCTCTCCAGAGCATAAACACAAGGGTACCATTTGGACAGAACTGAGTTTGGAAAGCCTGGCCTGGGTTTCTGCCTCCATAAACCAAAATCAGCAGCTCTCACGTGGGCTGTGTGCAGTCGCTGATTCGGTGGCCAGGAGGAGGGAGAAGGGCGGCGTTTGGGTTGGGAGAAGGTGCTGCTGTCACGTGGGCTGGGTGCAGTCGCTGATTCGGTGACCAGGAGGAGGGAGAAGGGCGGCGTTCAGGTTGGGAGAAGGTGCTGCTGTCACGTGGGCTGGGTGCAGTCGCTGATTCGGTGACCAGGAGGAGGGAGAAGGGCGGCGTTCAGGTTGGGAGAAGGTGCTGCTGTCACGTGGGCTGGGTGCAGTCACTGATTCGGTGACCAGGAGGAGGGAGAAGGGCGGCATTCGGGTTGGGAGAAGGTGCTGCTGTCACGTGGGCTGGGTGCAGTCACTGATTCGGTGACCAGGAGGAGGGAGAAGGGCGGCATTCGGGTTGGGAGAAGGTGCTGCTGTCACGTGGGCTGGGTGCAGTCGCTGATTCGGTGGCCAGGAGGAGGGAGAAGGGCGGCATTCGGGTTGGGAGAAGGTGCTGCTGTCACGTGGGCTGGGTGCAGTCGCTGATTCGGTGGCCAGGAGGAGGGAGAAGGGCGGCGTTCAGGTTGGGAGAAGGTGCTGCTGTCACGTGGGCTGGGTGCAGTCGCTGATTCGGTGGCCAGGAGGAGGGAGAAGGGCGGCGTTCAGGTTGGGAGAAGGTGCTGCTGTCACGTGGGCTGGGTGCAGTCGCTGATTCGGTGGCCAGGAGGAGGGAGAAGGGCGGTGTTCAGGTTGGGAGAAGGTGCTGCTGTCACGTGGGCTGGGTGCAGTTGCTGATTCGGTGGCCAGGAGGAGGGAGAAGGGCGGCGTTCAGGTTGGGAGAAGGTGCTGCTGTCATGGGACTGTGGCTACCTTGGGTGGATGGGAATTAGTTCAGTTCCTCCCACACTCGGTCCTCCTGCAGTAACTCAGCCTCCAGGACTCAGGCTGCCAGCGTGGGTGGCTGGGGAAGGGGAAGGGACCAGGAATGTACCATCTCAGGCCCAGGGAGCCACGTCCCCCCGCAGAGGCCAGGGCCGCCTCCTGAACAAGCCTCATCTCCGTGAGATACAGCAGCCCTCAGGCCCCCACATAGTGGTGGCTTCTGATTTCTAGGATCTATTTTATCTGAAAGGATTAGTTCAAGAAGGAAATGTTACTTCCCAGCAAACGGCTCAAACCCATGTTGCCCTCATCCCATTCCATGAGAAGTTGGAAGTAACATTAAAGTTCAAGTTGGCCGGGCGTAGTGGCTCACGCCTGTAATCCCAGCACTTTGGGAGTCTGAGGCGGGCGGATCATTTGAGGTCAGGAGTTCAGGACCAGCTGGGCCAAGATGGTGAGCCCCCATCTCTACTAAAAATACAAAAATTAGCCTGGCGTGGTGGTGTGTGCCCGTAATCCCCGCTACTCGGGAGGCTGAGGCAGGAGAATCGCTTGAACCCAGGAGACGGAGGCTGCAGTGAGCTGAGATCATGCCATTGCACTCCAGCCTGGGTGACAGAGCGAGACTCTGTCTCAAAAAAACAAAAGAAAAGATCAGGGAAGGTGCTGATGAGACAAGCGGCCCCAGCGTTTGTGCTGGTTTTAGTTATTGATGAAATAGTGGGAGCAACTGTGTTACGTGTGTCATAAAATACATATGATGAACTGACAGAGAAAGCCACTCACAGAGAGAACCCAGCGTGGCTATGTAGTGTGTCCAGGGACCACCCATGCTCCCCAGGAACTCCCTTCGAACCCACCGTCCAAAGCCAGGGTCAGGCAGCCTCGGGTATGCTTGGCTCAGGGTCCTGTTCCCAGGACGCTCCTGCCCCGGGTGGCCCCGGGCTGGTCCGGCCTCGCGTTGAGGGGTCCAGTGGTTTCAGCCTGAGTTCTGAACATGTGTCAAACAAAGCAATCCCTTCCAGGAGGCAGTCAGGATACCCAAATCTCACTTGCATTTCCCAGCAAGCATTCGTGAAAACAGACTTGCTGACCAGGCACTGGCCACGTTGAACGTGGTGTGAGTGGCCCAGGCCCTCCTCCGTCAGATGGGCCTGGAGCATGGGGTGGGTGAGCAGGTGCAACCACGAGGGCTTCAGGAGCCGTGGAGGCGATGGTGTGGTTTGAGCTGATTCACAAGTTCTGCTGGGGTTTTCTTCCCATCTTGTGACCTGGGCCTTCCAGGGAGCTGTACCTGCTCCTGGGACACATGGAGCTTTCCCAGTTGTCCTGAGGGAAGAGGAAAAAAATCAGGCACATAACAACTGAGGAAGGAGCTGAAACCTGGAAGAAAAAGACCAAAGTATCACGGGAATAAAAGGGAAATCAACAGAATTCACTGAATGTCGCAAGAGCCACCTTCCTGAACAGCTTCTTTCCAGCTGAGCTCCCAGGCAAGTCACTGTCCCCAAAGCCACGTTCCAGGACAGCACCCATCCAGGACAGCACCCGTCCAGGACTGCTCCCTTCCAGGACTGCTCCCTTCCAGGACAACAACCTTCCAGGACGGCTGCCTTCCAGGACAACACCCTTCTAGGACGGGTCCCTTCCAGGCCGGCTTCCTTCCAGCTGAGCTCCCAGGCAGCAAGTCACCATCCCCAAAGCCACCTTCCGGGACAGTTCCTTTCCAGGATGGCACCCTTCCAGGACGGCTCCCTTCCAGGAAAGCACCCTTCCAGGACAACACCCTTTCAGGACGGCTCCCTTCCAGGACGGCTATCTTCCAGGACGGCTCTCTTCCAGGACAGCTCCCTTCCTGCTGAGCTCCCAGGCAGCTAGTCACTGTCTCCAATGACTGAAGGCAGATAGAGGGGAGACAGGGCCAGGAAGAGCTGTCAGGGGCTGGAGACACATCCCCCACCTTTCATTCTCCATGCTGAAAGTGACCTTGGGGGCCAAAAGAGCTCACTGCCTCATGCCTCACCATCCTGGCCTCCAGCGAAGCATCGGGACGTAGAGAGGCCATCAGATTGCAGGAGGATGATCATTATCATATCAGAAGCTGACCTTTCTATGCAAGAGTTTCAGAGGAGGACAGAGAATCACTCTTCACAAAAAAAGTGGTATCTGAGTAGAGAAAAGCACAAACCATGTGAGGGAAAACACACCACAGTGGTTTTTCTATTTTCTCACTCAACAGCAACCAACACAGAAGACTTCCATGACCAAATGTTGGGGGCTTCTCCCCACCACCCAGTAGGTGATCAACTCTGCAGGGGACACTGGCCAGGTATCCCCTAATTCAGCACATTCACCTGGTGGGAACCTCAGGTCCCACAGGGTGAGGGCTGGGTCCCCAAGACCACCCACGACTTTGGATGCTGATCACAAGCTCCAGGAGCTTCTAACCAGCCAGTGGTAAATCGAGGCTCCTGCAAGCCCCCCACACGTGGGTTCCATTCATTTGCTGGAGTGGCTCCCGGAACTCTGGGAAGCACCCATGTTTGGTGGTTTATTATAAAGGATACAGATGAAGAGATGAGCAGAGGGAAGGGAAGAGATGAGGAGAGGGAAGGGGACAGATGAAGAGATGAGCAGAGGGAAGGGGCGTGGGGTTCCATTAATTTGCTAGAGTGGCTCCCAGAACTCTGGGAAGCACCCATGTTTGGTGGTTTATTGTAAAGGATACAGGTGAAGAGATGAGCAAAGGAAGGGGCATGGAGTTTCTGTGCCTCCCAGGGCACCACCCTCCAGGAACCTCCACGGGTTCAGGTGTCTGGAAGCTCCAGAAAAACCCCGATCCCAGTGCTAGGGCATTTTGTGGAGACTCCACTGGATGGGCGTGACTGAGGCTCAGACAGCCCTGTGGAAATGGGACTGGACAAAGTCGCTGCGCTTTGTGCTGCTAGCAGACCAAGGGCGGAAACCAGCAAGGCCTACGTGTTCAGACTCTTCCCGGCCCCTCTGTGCCACGTTTCTTCCTCCGGGGCGTGAGGTAGGACCCTCTGGGGTGAGAGTTTTGGGACTCACAATGAGAAAGGTGGGTCAGAGAATGTCTTTATGGCCAACGCCACAACAGAAAGGCCGGGAAAGGTCCCTGCCTTGGGGAGAGAAAGGAGCAGTGAACGGAGTAGGAGGTTAGAGAGAGATTCCCAGCGTTACAGCAGAGGCCGTGGGAGTCATGAGGCGGGGGCACCGTGGGCGAAAGCCGGTTGCCTCCATCGTGACAGCGCCGTCTGCTTGTGCTGTCTGACATACTTTGCATTTTGAGTAATAAATTAACCACATTCGTGTTGGAGCGTTTAGGTTGAAGTCAAGTGTGCTCTTGACCCACATGGAGAAATAGTCAGAGGGGTCAAACCGACAGTAAAATAAAATATTAGACTCTTTACTAATCCACAGAGTGGCCTTTGCTTCCCAGAAAAAGAAGATTTTATCATTTGGACTTGAATGGCTTAACTGACAATTTGGTGGCAGGCAACCTGAGCCAAGCAGAGCAGTGATGAGGCCCAGCCGACCCTCATCCTCAGCCGTGGCTGCCGCAGGAGACATTTCCCCTCCCTTTTCCTCTTTTGGGCTGGAAATCTGCCCACTGGAACCACGCGTGCAGTGACCCTGTGGAGACGCGGTGGCTCAAAAGGGAATTTTTTTTCTTGGCGCAGGGTATCAGGTATCAGGTACCAGGGTATAACTTTTCCAGACATCTCAATTTGTGCGTGTGTGTGTATGTGTGTGTGTCTGGCCCATATGTGATAAAAACCTTAATTTCAGTGCTTTCCAGAACTCTCAGGTGCCGAGAACTTACCTAAATTCATAGTAGTAACATTTCGGATTAAAGAGCTGCCGCTATGTCTGCTCAGTGGCGTTTCTCTGTTAGATACAGAGGCTGTGTGTGCCATGCAGCTCTCAGTGAGAGGAAGGAAATGATCACCATTGTGTGGAAAGTGGTGTGATGTGGTTGGTGAGACGTGCGGTAATTACTGTTTTCCAGGAAGTGGCCAGAACCTAGGAGCTACCAGGCCAGGGAGAAGCTGCTGCTTTTCTTTCTTTCTTCTTCTTTTTCTTTTTTTTCCCCTTAACTACGGTCTAAACACACCTTTTAGAAATTAGTTTAAAAGAGAGCTAGTTATAGAAGTGATTTTTAATTTTTGTAAAAAGTGGCTGAAAGGCTGAACACTTTGAAGCTTCAAGAAACTGGGGGGGATTTGGGCAGATGGGATTTTGCCGGGTGACAAAGAGGACGTATGCCCAGCCCCGGGACCAGGAGGGTCAGTCCCAGATCCAACCAGAGGGAGGAGGGGTCTGGCAGGGACCCGGGAGGGTCAGTCCCAGATCCAACCAGAGGGAGGAGGGGTCTGGCAGGGACCCGGGAGGGTCAGTCCCAGATCCAACCAGAGGGAGGAGGGGTCGGGCAGGGGACCGGGAGGGTCAGTCCCAGACCCAACCAGAGGGAGGAGGGGTCCGGCAGGGACCCGGGAGGGTCAGTCCCAGATCCAACCAGAGGGAGGAGGGGTCCGGCAGGGGACTGGGAGGGTCAGTCCCAGATCCAGCCAGAGGGAGGGAGGGTCCGGCAGGGGCGGAGGAGGGTCAGTCCCAGGTCCAGCCAGAGGGAGGAAGGGTCCGGCAGGGACCCGGGAGGGTCAGTCCCAGATCCAGCCAGAGGGAGGAGGGGTCCGGCAGGGGCCGGGGAGGGTCAGTCCCAGATCCAGCCAGCGGGAGGGAGGGTCCAGCAGGGGCCCAGGAGGTCTCTCATCGTCATGCATGGCTTCTCTGTTCGATGTCACTGAGTGTCCTTCACCACGGTCCCTCCCCCCAGCCCCACTGCACCCTCATATCCACATCCAGCCCTCCTTATGGTCCTCCTGCAAACCTTGTTCCTCAGACCCATCCCCATGTGACTCAGCACTTCCCATCCACAGCCCCCCACAGCCCCCCAGAGCTCTGCCTTCTACCTCCTCAGGACACCTCCCAGGAGCTCCAGAGAGACCCAGGACCCCCACTCACCAAGAGGCCCCCTCACTAGACCTCTTGAAGGCAGGGACTCCATGACCTGGGCTCCAGACCCCCAACACATTGGCAGAGCCCAGCACAAGCTGGCGTTTGCTGAGTGGATGGGAGACCACGGGCATTTGGCGTGCACAGAGGGAGAGTTTCAGGGAGTGTTCGTGTCAAGTGGACAGACTGCCCTGCCCACCTTCCCATAAGCCTGCACATTTTAGCCCCCAGCACAGAACCACAGCAACATCCCATCACTAAAGGGAGCGTGGCCTGGCTGCTCTCCATAGCTCACTGCTGCCAGTAAGGGGAGCAGAGCGGCAGAGACCACCGTGGTTCTCAAACTATGTCCCACAGTGCCCTGGGGTCCTGCGCCCTGCTGCAGGGGTGACGCCAGGGTGAGAAACTGACTTGGCTCTGAGATCCCAGATCACCCCTGGTCAGGAGGCCACCACATCATACAGCTTTGTTTCACTAAACATAAATAAATAAATACGTTCTGAGGCTACACATTTTTGAAAAGTGTTACCCAGCTGGAACCGTGCTAATTCTTTCAGCCTCCTGTTCTAAGAGAGAATCTTTGTGCTGCAAAGTGGGGGCACTGTGGCTTGCATCTTGACCCCTCTACAGAGACACTTTCAGAAATCACTTGCCAAAGACGTGGACCCAGGATCACAGGAGCAGGGAGGTCCAGGCAGGCCCTGAGTCCCCAGCAGCCTCGGTGCCTTCTGAGAACCTCCCCCGTTCACACAGCGTGGATCCGGGTTGGTCCTGAGTCCCCAGCAGCCTCGGTCCATTCTGAGAACCTCCCTCGTTCACACAGCGTGGATCCGGGCTGGCCCTGTGTCCTCTGCAGCCTCGGTCGGTTCTGAGAATTGTGCCCTGTTCACACGGCGTGGATCCGGGCTGGTCCTGAGTCCCCAGCAGCCTCAGTCCATTCTGAGAACCTCGCCTGTTCACACGGCGTGGATCCGGGCTGGTCCTGAGTCCCCAGCAGCCTCGGTCCATTCTGAGAACCTCGCCTGTTCACACGGCATGGATCTGGGCTGGTCCTGAGTCCCCAGCAGCCATGGTTTCTTCTGAGAACCTCCCCAGTTCACATCACATGGATCCGGGCTGGCCCTGAGTCCTCAGCAGCCATGGTGGGTTCTGAGAACCACACCTGTTCCAACGCATGGATCCCAAGCCTTAGGCTCCTGGTGCCACCAGGTCAGGACCCCGGCGTCCCTCCACCCTTGAAGGAAACCTGGAAAGCCTGTGTTTCGGGGCCAGTGCATTCCTCGCTTTATTTACTGGGGCTGCCGTAAAACGTGACTCCAGCCTGGGCAGTGTAAACCACAGAAATGCATCTTCTCGCCATTCTGGATGCCAGAAGACAAAAGCCGAGGCTGGGCAGGGCTGCACTCCCACTGCAGGCTCTGAAAACCCTCCTCTTCCTTCCCACTCTCCATGGATGCCGGCAGCTTGTGGTGACCGTCGTCCTGGGGCCATGCTGCCCGGCCCAGACTCTCTTCCCGTGCCCGTACTGCTGTGCTCACTCCAGCTTCTCTCTCTCCTTAGAAAGACATCGTCCTGGTATTAGGACCACCTTCCCTCTGTACGACCTTATCTGAACTTGGGGCCACTGCAAAGACCAAGGTCACAGTCACAGGCTCCGGGATGAGGCTGTCAACATGTCCTTCTAGGGGACACAGTTCAACGCATGACATGTCCTGTCATTCATTCTATGAAAGAAATACATGCTGGGCGCCCCATGTCCAGCTGGGATGTGAGCACCAGGCAGAGGCCTGCCCTGCAAGCTCTGGCAGATCCTCCAGGCCTGGGGCTTCCTCCCCTCGCCCAGCTCCTGCACAGTGAAGGGTGGCTGTGGCCAGCAGCAGTGGCTGTGACAGCAGCCACCCTGGCTCCCAGGACAACACCTTGCGGCATTCAGCTCTGAGCTGCTCCCTGCCCAGCAGGCCCCATACGAGAGCGAAGGGGGCTTTATTCTGGCTCCTAGGAGCCGGCTGTTAATGCGTGGCCACCATCTCCTCAGGAGACCCCTCCATGTGGCCACCAAGGGCAGCAAACTGCAGTACATCCCTCTCTGCCATTTCCTGTGCAGGAGAGGTTTCTTCAGAAGCTACTGGAAAGCAGCCTGGAGAGAGATGCCTGTTGTTGAGGACCTTGCCTGCTCCTTCACTGCCTTACTGAGCTTCCTCAGAAGAACCTCCCACGTATTCGTATTTTCACTGGCAGCTCTTGGGCAACGTGAAATCACCAATGCATCTGCCTCACCCCAAGATGATTCTCACGTCAGAAGCACCTGCTCTGCACGTGCCTGAGAATTCTTTGTTGTATTAAATTTATTATTTGTTGCCCTAAATAAAACCAACCCCAGAAATGGGCCCTCCTTGAAGTGCTGCCATTGTTTGAGAGGAACCAACTTTAAAAGTCCATGTATGACCCTCGATTATTTCTCCAGGACATGCACAAAATACAGACTCCTATAAAACTCATTTGAGGGCCAAGCATGGTGGTTCATGCCTGTAATCCCACACTTTGGGAGGCTGAGGCAGGAGGATTGCTTGAGCCCAGAAGTTCAAGATCAGCCTGGGCAACATAGGGAGACCTCATCCCTAAAAAAAAAAAAAAAAAAAAACAAAAAAAACAGAAAAAAAAAATTAGCCAGGCCTGGTGGTGTGTACCTGCGATCCCAGCTGCTCATGAGGCTGAGGCAGGAGGATCACTGGAGCCCAGGAGGTCAAGGCTGCAATGAGCTGTGATCATGCCACCACACTCCAGCCTGGGTGACAGGGCCAGACCCTGTCTCCAAAGAAAAGCCTCAGTTGTGGCTGCTGAAAGACAGGATCATGCCAGACCATGGATGCTTCACTCCGCTGTCTTGCTGGGCGTCTACACTGTCACCTGTGTTAAGTCCTGGCAGCCAGGTGCTCCATCCAGCGCTTCTCAGCCCCCAATGCCATCCCCCATCCCTCAGCTGGTGCCAACAATTGAGCCCCGCTGGTTCCTTACAACCTGAGTCCACCACAGTGGGAGCTGGATTCATTCTGAGTGGTCGATGCAGTGGCATGGCAGCTGATAGATATGTTTAATATCATCCCTGCTGAAATCCCTTCCGCCACCTGCTCTCTTCTGAATACTTTCACAGATTCGTTTAAATACAGCGAAATCCATGGGCCAGTCACACGCAGAAGCACATATTGGAATCCTCTTCTATTCTCTCTTAAATATTTGATGTTTGACTAAATCCCAAGCCACTGAATAAATAGTTTAGCAGAATAGAAGTGAAAGTGACTAATCTCTCAGCACAATCCTGCCATTTTAAGATCCTGTAGCTCCACGTGGATATTCCATGATGAAGGCATCACTGACCACGGCCTCCCCTTCCCCGACTCCCCCAGCCTTTCCCGACTCTCCCAGGCTTTCCCGACTCCCCCAGCCTTTCCCGACTCTCCCAGCCTTTCCCGACTCCCCCAGGCTTTCCCGACCCCTCCAGCCTTTCCCGACCCCTGCAGCCTTTCCCGACCCCTGCAGCCTTTCCCGACCCTTCCAGCCTTTCCCGACCCCTGTAGCCTTTCCCATCCCCTGCAGCCTTTCCAGACCCCTGCAGCCTTTCCCGACCCCTGCAGCCTTTCCCATCCCCTGCAGCCTTTCCCATCCCCTGCAGCCTTTCCCGACCCTTCCAGCCTTTCCCGACCCCTCCAGCCTTTCCCGACCCTTCCAGCCTTTCCCGATCCCTCCAGCCTTTCCCGACCCCTGCAGCCTTTCCAGACCCCTGCAGCCTTTCCCGACCTTTCCAGCCTTTCCTGACTCCTGCAGCCTTTCCCGACCCCTGCAGCCTTTCCCGACCCCTGCAGCCTTTCCTGATCCCTCCAGCTTTTCCCGACCCCTCCAGCCTTTCCCGACCCCTGCAGCCTTTCCCGACCTTTCCAGCCTTTCCCGACCCCTGCAGCCTTTCCCGACCCCTGCAGCCTTTCCCGACCTTTCCAGCCTTTCCCGACCCCTGCAGCCTTTCCCGACCCCTGCAGCCTTTCCCGACCCCTGCAGCCTTTCCCGACCCCTCCAGCTTTTCCCGACCCCTCCAGCCTTTCCCGCCAGCTGCTGACCTCCGCACTCTGTCCCCAGCACAGCTCCCAAACAAGGCTTCCGTCTGCCTGTGACGCAGGACATCCCCAGCCTCCTCACCTCTGTCAGAGGCCTGTGCACCATGGCCAACCCAGCCTCTGCGATGCCCTCCCCTCCCCTCCCAGCCTCCTCCTAACCTCCTCTGCGACGCCCTCCCCTCCCCAGCCTCCCTCCTAACCTCCTCTCACCTCCTGCCCACAGCCCACTCACCCCTGAATTAAGGGATCCTCAAACAACCACCCCACACACCTCCCTTTATGACCATGGGAAACGCCTCTTCTTCAAGACCAAGAAGGGTTCATATCCATCAGCAGCTGGTGACGGGTCACGCTGTGTAGGAATTCACCCTTGCTACTCCCATCCTTGGGTTCAAATCCCACCTTTGTGGCTAAAGCTGGGTGAAATCACATCAAACTCTCCAAGTCTTCTTTTCTTCCAGGAGCTCACAAGTGCCATGACGGTTGAATGGGGCTCTGCGCAGGCCTGCAGTCCGTAAACGGTTATGATTGCAACCACTTCTTGTGCCCAGTACAACATCATTAAATCATTCTTTAATCCTTCATTAAATAAACTTGTATTTAGCAGTGGTCTCTGTGCCAGGCACTACGTTAAGGATAAAGCAGTGAGCACCAACAAGCCTTGGTCTCATAGCAGCCACGACTGAGCGTGGGAGTGAGACAGAGGGCCTGAGGCGTAAACAAGTGCCCCTCCGCAGTGAGAACGCAGAGCAGGACATGCAGAGCTCAGACGGGGCCGCACTGGGGAGGTGATGCTGGAGGAAATCCTTGCAGCAGGAGGGATGCCTGCCGCCATGCTGGGAGGGGAGGGGGGTTGAGCCATGCAGTAGAGCGGCTGTGCACCAGATGCGGGGCCGGAGCAGGAGAGGACGCAGCTGGGAGGGAGGCCAGGGGCGCAGGTGCCATCATCCCTTCAGGCCCTTCTGGTAAATCCCAAAGCGGGTGTGGCCCTTGCAGTTGGTTTTGTTATGTTGGTGATTTTCATTTTGTTTTTTAGTGAGAATGACATGGTCTGGTTTACATATTTCCAGAATTGCTTCCACTTTGTTTCTTTTGAAATAACTAAACAAGGACAAGGGTAGAAGCAAGGAGACGTAGCGGGAAATGTCAGGGTCTCGGGCCTGAGTGCCAGCAGTGGAGACGCTGAGGTCAGATTGAGGAGGATGGAATAATACATGATGTAAACAATCCTCAATATATACAGGTTCAGAATCGAAGCTCAGCAGGTATTTTCTACACATGAGGCAAGGGGTGCAGCTGCCAGCCAGCCACAGTGGTCTCTGCAGCAAGTTAACCCTATCATGACTAAAATTAGAATAACCCTAGCTGGGGTGACAAGGATGCAGAGTGAGTTGAACTCCCATAAAATGCAAAACAGAGTAACTGCCTTAAAAACTGGTTTAGCAGTTTTTAAAAAGTTAAGCATATACTTTTCACGTGGCCCATTTATTCCATTCCTAAATATTTCCCTAAAATGAAGGAAAACTTATGTCCTCACAATATAATTCACACAATTTTTTTTTTGACATGGACTCTTGCTTGGTCCAGGCTGGAGTGCAGTGGCTTGATCTCAGCTCACTGCAACCTCCGCCTCCCAGGTTCAAGCGATTCTCCTGCCTCAGTCTCCCGGGCAGCTGGGATTACAGGCACCTGCCACCACACCTGGCTAATTTTGGTATTTTTAGTAGAGACAGCGTTTCACCATGTTGGCCAGCCTGGTCTTAAACCCCTGACCTCAGGTAATCCATCTGTCTTGGCCTCCCAAAGAGCTGGGATTACACTCGTGAGCCACTGTGCCCAGCCCACAGATGATTATATCAGCTTTATTCATAATCACCAAAAACCTGTAACCACCCAATGCCCTTCAGGGGCTGAGTAGATGAACAGAAGGAGGTTCCTACGCCCAGTGGACTGCCACTCAGGGATGAGAGGAACGGAGAACGGAGCCTGCAGTGAGGGGGAATCTCATATCCACTGCAGGGGCTGGAGGCGAAGGTGTTCAGTTGGTCCACATTGTAAAAAAACCAGAAAATGGCTGTGTGTGGTTTGATTCTACACATATCACATTCTCAAAAAGGCAGAACTGAAGGGAAAAAGCTGCATCTGTGGTTTCCAGGAGCTAGAGACTGGGGAGGGGTTTAGCTGCAGCAGGGCTCAAGCGAGCTTTGGGGTGATGGGATGCGCTGTCTTGAGTACGGTGTAGGCTATGGTATGGTTTGGCTGTGTCCCCACCCAAATCTCATTGTGAATGGCAGCTCCCATAATCCCCACTGTTGTGGGAGGGACCCAGTGGGAGATCACTGAATCACGGGGTGGGTCCCTCCATACCGTTCTCGTGGTAGTGAATACATCTCATGAGACCTGATGATTTTCTAATGGGTTTCCCATTTTGCTTGGCTTCCATTGTCTCTTGTCTGTCACCATGTAAGACATGCCTTTCACCTTCCACCATGACTGTGAGGCCTCCCCAGCCATGTGGAACTGTGAGTCCATTAAACCTCTTTTTCTGTGTAAATTACCCAGTCTTGTATATGTCTTCATCAGCAGCGTGAAAACAGACCAATACATGAGCAGTGTACATTCTACCCAATGTGTAGTCTTTTATCCTTCACCCCTTCCCCCGAGTCCCCAAAGTCCATTGTATCATTCTTATGCCTTTGCATCCTCATCATTTAGCTCCTTCTTACAAGCAAGAACATTCAATATTTGGCTTTCCATTCCTGAGTTACTTCCCTTAGAATAATGGTCTCCAACTCCATCCAGGTTGTTGAGAATGATGTTATTTTATTCCTTTTTTTGGCTGATTAGTATTCCATGGTATATGTATACCACAGTTTCTTTATCCACTTATTGATTGATGGGCATTTGGGCTGGTTCCGTGTTTTTGTGATTGTGAATTGTGCTGCTATAAACACGTGTGTGCAAGCATCTTTTTCATACGACTTCTTTCCCGCTGGGTAGATACTCAGGAGTGGGGTTGCTGGGTCAAACGGTGGATCTACTCTTAGCTCTTCAAGGAATCTCCACACTGTTTTCCATAGTGGTTGTACTGGTTAACTTCCCAACAGCAGTGCAGAAGTGTTTCCTTTTTATCACATCCACGCCAGCATTATTTTTTGATTCTTTGATTATGGCCAATGAGTAGGCACCTCTCAAAAGAAAGAAGACATACAAGTGGCCAGAAAACATGATAAAATGCTCATGATCAGTAATCATCTGAGAAATGCAAATCAAAACCACAGTAAGATACGATCTCACATCAGTCAAAAATGGCTTTTGTTAAAATGTTAAAAATAAAAAACCAGATGTTGGCAAGGCTATGGGGAAAGGGAATGCTTATCACTGCCAGTGCGAATGTAAATTGGTTCAGCCCCTGTGGAAAGCAGTTTGTAGATTTCTCAAAGAGAGTTGAACTACCGTTTGACCCCATAATGCCATTACTAGGTATATAGCCAAAGAAAAATAAATCATTCTTCCAAAGGGCACATGCCCCCACACAGACATCACAGCACTATTCGCAACAGCAAAGACATGGCCTCAACCTAGATGCCCATCAAAGGGAGATTGAATAAAGAAAATATAGTGCATACACACCATGGAATACTACGCAGCCGTAAGGAAGAATGAGATCATGTCCTCGCAGAGACACGGGTGTAGTCAGAGTCACTATCCTAAGTGAATCAACACAAATACTGCACGTTCTCACTCATAAGTGGGAGCTAAACATTGGGCACACATGGACATAGAGATGGGAACAAGACACCGGGAACTACTGTGCTCACTACCTGGGCGACAGTATCCATGATACCCCAAACCTCAGCATCACACAGTCAACCTACATAACACACCTGCATGTGTACCCTCAATTCTAAAATAAATGTTAAAAAAGAAAAAAAAGCCGGGGGAGCAGGTTTTAGCTGTTAACTCTAATAGCATCTACTGAGAAATCATGGAGCAGCCTGATACCTTTTCATCCCCCCGAAGTGCCCTAGGTATGGAAAACAGAGCCCATAATGGTGACCAGGCATCAAAATGAGAACACTCTGCACACCAGCGTTTTGCTTTGGAGGCGCCCCGCTGATTGTTGCAGGCTGTTTCATGAGGATCAGTGAAGGGCTGGGAGTAAACATCTTCCACACTGGCTCAGGTCACCACCCTAAAGCCCTACAAAGTCGTCGATCCCCATGATTCAAGAACATTGCTTGTCGTCCCGGGACCCACGGCAAGGCCGCAGCAGAGAGGAAGACAGAACCCTTGCGTGGTCCACGGCAGAACACGAGTGGCACCTGCCGGCTTGGGGAGCTCAACAAAAGGCTTGTCAGAAAGAATTACTGTTCACCAACTATTCAATAATGCTTCTAGTGTGTGATTTATAGGAGATCATTACTCTTTGTAACCAAATGGAAAGGTTCAATTTTCAGGTCCCATTTCTTGTTTTTTTCTCTCCCCTAGGAAATCTTAGAAATAGCTCTTCTAGGATTTCATTAAAATGTCTTCTTCATTATAAAGAAAAATGGTTTTTGTAGTTACTCTTCTCAAGTTTAATCTTGCAGGAGGCACAGCTGGCCAACACTCCTTTTGAATAAGGAAATATGAGGAGCCCAAGGCATCCTTCAAAAGGGTGCATCACTGTTCTGTTGGGATTATAAGGTATACAGTAACCAGTGTCTGAAGAACAAGACAGTGAGTCCGTTCACTCTGTGAAACTCAAGACCTGCTTTGACTCCCACCGACTTCATGAGCAAAGGTGCTTTCATGGATGCGTGGCTCATCCTGGTATATCTCTTAGCTTTTAGTTCCATTTCTGTACGTTTTTGAAGTGTCATCTGAATGATATTTTTAATCCCTCTGAAGTCTTATTTACACGTACATCTACGTGAGAGAGCAATACAATCCTAATAATAATCCTGCAGCACATTCTCGGCTGCATCGCAAAGTAAATCTATTCCCATCGCGCCCGTGACTTCCTTTCTTCCCCTCTACACTCCAAGGGCATCACCTGTTCCTTCCTGTTTTTTATAGTTCAGCTGAGCGCAGCGTGGGTATTTTGAGCTGAGTCAAACTGATTTCCGCTGACACCAGCTTGGGTATTTTCATCACACACCTCCTCATGGTTCCCCACCCAGTTCCCAGGGCAAATGTTAGTGCTGTCCCCATCGGTGACATTCCTCAGAAGCCAGTCTCTCCCCCTCCCCTGGAGCCGGACCCATCCGTGATAGCTGGGTGCTGTCAGCCAACCCACCAGCCCGTTCTGCAGACCCACCCGTGATGGCTGACTGCTGTCGGCCAACCCACCCGCCCGTTCTGCAGACCCACCCATGATGGCTGAGTGCTGTCAGCCACCCACTAGCCCCTTCTGCAGACCCACCCATGATGGCTGAGTGCTGTCGGCCACCCACCAGCCCCTTCTGCAGACCCACCCTTGATGGCCGAGTGCTGTCGGCCAACCCACCAGCCCCTTCTGCAGACCCACCCATGATGGCTGAGTGCCGTCAGCCACCCACCAGCCTGTTCTGCCAAGTCAGACGGACATTGTGATCTGTATGCTTTGTGTGACCCTCCAGGAATCTAAACACCTATGAAGACAGGTTTATTCTTAGGTCATTCCTGCAGAGCAAAGCCTCCACCGCAGACACAATTAATCACGTCACTGCCGCAGGCACTGCACACATAGCCTTTTATCTCAAGAGGGCTCGACCCACCTGCTGGGAATGTCACCAGCTGGCGGCTGTCAGATGGGAGAGGAAGTTGCGGGGGTGGATGCGCACCTGTCCAGGATGAGAGACCCCACACACCCTCTTTGCCTAGGTCAGGTCTCAGATGACAGCTGGAAGGTACTGGACCATAACACAGGGTACTGGACAGACGTGGAGTGTCCCAGGCCGTGTCGGTGGCAGAGCTGTGGAAGGCCAGCTGGACAGGCTGCCTCCCCACACTCCGGCTCTGTCCTTTCCTTCTGAAACCAGCCTCTCTCCCCACCCCTGTGAATCTCCGCTTTGCCTGTCCCTGCTGGGCCGATTCAAGTTCACTGTCTCCATTTGGCCTTAACTTTGAGGAACCTTGCTCTTTTATTGAAATTCTGGCTCAGAAACGCAGCTGCACAGCCTGAGAGCCGGCGGCCCTGCGGTCATCTTCAGAGCCTGTCTGCTGTGGTTCCTAATTCCTCACAGCTCACCTGTCTGTGGCGATGATAAACAGCCTCCTTCTGCCCATCTGCACCCAGGAATGTGCATCCAAAGTAGCTCACTTATTTACTTCCCTGACATTTATTTTCTCATGTTTAAACATATGGATTATTATGGGTTCATAGACTCAGAGCCCACAAGAAACCAGATTATGTGGCCTAGAATAATTGAAAGGTGAGAAAGAAAAAAAAAAAAAGGTGCCTAATGAAATGATAGTCCCAACCATGGAATGAATAGACCTGATTCCAGATGCCGGTGTCGGGATGGCAGAGTGACCCTGAGTCATTTTGCCCCAGGCAGAGCACCTGTCAGTCGGGTGGAAAATGCATTTTCAGTGGTGGGAGGCAGGGGATTACCTGCTGGTTTAGTGCTGCCTGTCGCCCTCTGTTCGTAGGGTTTAATTTACTTTCATTCCCCCTACGTAAGGGGTAAATGTGACCTTCAGAAATCACAGCGTTTCTTTTCCCCATTTCCTGTCTTTCACTGAAGCATCTGGCTTTAACCTGGCAGTTAAAATCACGGTGGCCTTCTGAATGTGACGCGTGTGGACAGTAAGGAGACCATTGCCATCTGACAGCTGTTGGGAAGCCTGTAGGACTGGGCTGGTGGTTCAAGTCTAGTCTCTAACTGAAATCCGTTTACGTTTTTCTGCAAATCTGACCAAACAGGCAGTTGTGCAGTTGTTCCCTAAGTGATTCAGCACTAAGTTTTCAAGGAACAATTTTTGCAAGCAGTCCCTGAGCTCTTGCTCTTGGGAACTTAACTGCTGCTAATTAATGAAATGCCCTCTGTTTTTCAAACCTGGGTGTCTGTCCACTCTCTTCCATTCATCTTACCCATGAGCCTGTAGCCATCTTTGTTTACTTCTCCTTCGGGCTGGGACACTGGTGGCTTCCTCTGAACTGTCTGGGGTATGGGTGCCAGCCCTCCTTCCCTTTCCTTCAGGAATTTGCAGCCAGGAGGACACATACAGGCATGAAGGAACATGAGCACCCCTCAGCTCATGTGAGACGTGGTGTGTGTAGACGTAGCATATTTTCCCAGAGTTTCCATGAGATTTTCAGGAGCTCCTCGTGGTGTGAAGAGCATGCTTTCAGCCCTGGCTTTCCTCAGGTGGCCAACAGCATCCGTGATTCCGGCCCCTCTTGCTCCACAAGGCCCTCCTTTCTCTATTCCTCTCTCCATGGACACCGGAGATGCCCAGGGCAATGGTCAAACCAACGGAATAGACCTGGTCCGGGACATGGCATTTGGATGGCAGCCACCCCCACCCACCAGTCGGCTCCTCAGTATGAGAGCTGCATGTTGCTGGGAATGCCGGAAGGCTTGTGAATGGAGGGTCATTATTCTAGCCCCCTCCTTGATGAAGATCAGTCATTAGCCAGGTACAAAGGAAGAAGAAAGTAGCTTGAAATGAGTCACGAAGCTGGAGGTTGAGGGAGATGACGGTGCATCCTGGAGACTGAAGGTCAGGCCGCAGCGTTAGCCACATGCAACTTACAGAATATAACCTCTGGGAACATGTTAATTTATTAGCATTTCACAAATGATGCTGAAACAATCGAAAGGAGCACCTGCTTCCAGTTGCATAGCACCAGCTGAGAGCAGAAAGGCCTCTGAGGGTGGAGCAGGGTGAGCCCAGGCAGGGGGGCAATGCTGGGACAGCAGCCAGCAGGCCAGTGTTTCTTCAGTGGCCTTGAAAGGAGAGAGGCTGTGAGTCTGGAGTCAGTCAGGTCTAACACGATGCTCCTTTTCAAAAACTGTAGGACTTCCTGACCTTTACTCCGCTGCCAAACCAGGCAGGGATTGGGGGCGGTGGAGACAGAATAAGATGCTGAGCACAGGGATGATTAGCCGCCTCTCAAGCTTTCATCCCTCAGGCACTCTGGGGACGAAAGTGACCTCTGTTTGTTTTTGCATAGGAAGCATTGTCCTGGGAAGCTGGCAGGATTTACTGCCAAGGTGAGAAAACACAGCGGCATATTTAGCCACTAATTAATTGCAAATGGACATCTGAAAATTGGATCCATCCTGAAAGGGGGTGGGGAAAGTGGTGTTTACTTGATGGAGGACCTAATTCATAAGCAGAGGGGAAGGCTGTGTGTTTCATTTCCCCTGCTTATCGATTCTTGAAAGCAATAAATGGTAGAGTTTGCTGTTTCATTTCGGTGAGTCATTCATTTCTGTCTCCTTTATCATTCCTATTATGCAAAGGGGTTGGCCAACCGTAAGATGAAGAAAATAGTTGATTTCAAGGTAGTCTTTTCCTTGTGCCTCATCAGAAGCCCCCTGCCGTCCAAGCTGGCTGTTAATTTTTGGTGTCTTTGCGTTGCGATAAAGTAATATGAATAGCCAACAGAATTTTGGCCTGGAAGACTTTGTTCGGATGGAAAATGTGAATGCTATGATTATTTACCCCGGTGGGATTCATTATGAAAGTATCTCAGCTGCGTATCTAAATTGGGTAGTGCTGGCGTGACTTTTGTTTTTCATGAGAGCTCCAGTCCCTGTGCTAAATGTTTTACATAGATTAGTCCTCACCAGCCCCTGTAAGACAGGTGCAATTAGTATCTCTCTTGCAGAGAGAGGCACGGATGCCAAGGGTTGGCAGTGAGTCCCAGGGACGCCCCGCGCAGTGCAGAGCCGAACCCCGGCTGTCTGGCTACAGGCAGAGAGCCTTTAAACACCACTGTGCCGAACATCCCCCCTCCGCCTGCTGAGCTTTTCAGAACACAGGAAACGTGGGGCTAGATGTAGGTTTTCAGTCTCCAAAAGCCGGGTCTTGTTTTTATGTCTCTTTGGAGTCCACATGTGATTTAAATGGATTTGTCTCCAGATTGTCTTGGAAAAGGAAGAGGATGGGTGATGGGGGCGTCTCAGTGCTGACTCTGTCTTTCTTCCTAATACTCAGGGTCATGTTTCACTGGCAGAAGCTCTCTGCACCTGTGGCAGGGCACGTTCCCACACACATATTTTGCTTAAACCCAGAAATACAGCATTGAAGCAAACGCACGGCTGGCTGAGCCCTGACCTGGCCTAGTCCATCACTCATCAGTGATTTGCCAAATAAAGAGTTATGTTAACAAGATAAAAGAACAGGCTGGACGCAGTGGCTCACACCTGTAATCCCAGCACTTTGGGAGGCCGAGGCGGGCGGATCACCTGAGGTCAGGAGTTCGAGACCAGCCTGACCAATGTGGTGAAACCCCATCTCTACTAATAATAATAAAAAAAAAACTACAAAACTAGCCAGGCGTGGTGGTGCATGCCTGTAATCCCAGCTACTTGGGAGGCTGAGGCAGGAGAATCGCTTGAACCCAGGAGGCAGAGGTTGCAGTGAGCTGAGATCATGCCATTGCACTCCAGCCTGGGAAACAAGAACGAAACTCCATAAAAAAAAAAAAAAAAAAAAAAAGGCTGGGAAGGGTGGCTTACACCTGTAATCCCAGCACTTTGGGAGGCCGAGGCGGGCAGATCACGAGGTCAGGAGATCGAGACCATCCTGGCTAACATGGTGAAACCCCGTCTCTACTAAAAATACAAAAAATTAGCTGGGCGTGGTGGTGGGCGCCTGTAGTCCCAGCTACTTGGGAGGCTGAGGCAGGAGAATGGCGTGAACCTGGGAGGCGGAGCTTGCAGTGAGCCAAGATCACACCACCGAACTCCAGCCTCGGTGACAGAGCGAGACTCCATCTCAAAAAATAAAAAAAATTTTAAAAAAAACAGCAAAAATGAAAGAAGGCTGAAGGAGGCATTTTTAAAACCTCCTGGAGCCTAGTTTTATGCCTTTCCTACATGATCCATGTACAAGGTCATTAAAACAAACAAAATAGTGTGATAACCGATGAGCGTGACCATTCAGAGACCAGCCTGGAGGTGGAGATAGAAAGATTTACACTTTTCTTTCCAATGGCAAAGCCTTTTCCAGAAAAATCTTAAGAGGAAAGGTCAAAGTGAGATGGTATTTTATTGGATTTTCTTTTTCTTTTTTTCTTTTTTTTTTTTTTTTGAGATGGAGTTTTGCTTTTGTCGCCCAGGCTGGAGTGCAGTGGTGTGATCTTGGATCACTGCAACCTCCACCTCCCAGGTGCAAGTGATTCTACTGCCTCAGCCTCCTGAATAGCTGGGATTACAGGCATGAACCACCACGCCCGGCTAATTTTGTATTTTTAGTAAAGACGGGGTTTCACCTTGTTGGCCAGGCTGGTCTCGAACTCCTGACATCAGGTGATCCACCCGCCTCGGCCTCCCAAAGTGCTGGGATGACAGGCATGAGTCACCGCACCAGGCCAGATTTTATTTTCTAAGACATGAGACTCCCAGAAGGGGAATTTAAAAAATCTCTGACTCCTTGGCTGGCCCAGAAAACTAAACTCATGTCAGGGCACCCAGTGGGTTGATCATGTCTCAGGCTCAAGCTTCCAGCCCAACCCGATTATCCTTCTGATGCCAGGGTTCCCCCGTTGAGAAGGGCCAGGTAGGAGGGGCCCCAGTGACTGCTCTCAGCCCTCCTGTGGAACCAGGTCTGTGTTCCTCGGGGGAAAGTTGGTCATGTCTTCACAGCAGGGCTGGAAAATCACCGTGCTCACAAGAAATGAAAGCATCAAGTGGCTGTGTGACATCTGTGTGTGACATCTGTCACCCCGTGTCATGCTCACATGACAGCCTGGGAGGAATCACACAGTTGTGTCAAATGTGATGTGCTTGAGAACGTGTGGGTTTTAAAGATATTTTGAGATTCAGAACACTTGCTTTTCAAGTCACTGTTTCTCTTTTAAAAGAAACGTGGAAAGCCGTTTGATCTGCTTCTTGATAGCTGGGCGGGACAGCACCGTGGTCAACGCTGCACGAGGCTTGCCTTCCTCAGAGTTCTAATCTCCACCCTCTGTCTGTTGTGGTCAGTTCATGTGTCTTTACACTAGAAACATAGCCTAGCATTTGCTGAAAATCATTGCATTTCTTTTTAAAGAATGTATTAAAAATAATCACAGAATGTATGGAACGTCTGCTCTGAGTAATTTTATGCATTTTTAATTTTTCACACGGTAGTCCTGCAGAGGATCTTGTAGTTAACAAAAAAGGCTCAACAAGCCCAGCTCACCGGCCTGGCTCGCCCTCGTGGGCCACAGGGTGGGCGGCTTGCTCGGCTGGCTTCTCCCGCCCCCTCCCCACGGTTTCCGGGAGTCCCTGCGCGGTGGTTCCCATGGCCGCCCCGGCCAGCCTCACCTGACCTGGGATGCGCTTCCTTCCACAGCTGTAGCCCTCGGCGTCTCCCCGCCCCAAACACAGAGTAGGAGCTGCAGGCAGCCGTGGGTGGATGTGGGGATGGGCGTGGGACCCTCGTTCGGGGCATCAGGCTGGAGCAGAAGAGGAGGGAGACGCAGGAAGAGGTGACAAAGAGAGAAAGAAGCAAAGACACGAGCGAGGACAGGGACCCAGGAGAAGAGGGCGGATGGTCTGGAAGCATTTAGCCCTCCCACAGCCCGGCCATCCTCACGTCCCATGCTCGGGCCCTGGCGCACCTGTTCTTCCCTCCGGCACTGCCTCCTCCCTGGAGCTGGCTTGAGTGAGCCTCCGGCGCGTGCGGCCGGAGAGGCGGAAGGGAGCCTCGCGGCAGCCTGGGAGATAAACCATGCTCGGTGCCGGCAGGAAGGGCAGCGGTGCACCGCGCTGCTGCTGGGCGTTTGCAGCCGGGGTGGGGGATGAGCCACGCTCGGTGCCGGCAGGAAGGGCAGCTGTGCGCCGAGCTGCTGCTGGGCGTTTGCAGGGAGTGATCTGTGGCTGATGAGAGGCCCTGAGGGGTCCAGGGAGTCCGTACTTTGTGGGGAAACTCAGAAGGTTTTCATGAGGAAGTGACCCAGCCCAGGCTTTAAAATGCGTCCCTCTAGAATCTGCTCCACGCGTGAGGAAGGGACCGTGGCGGGCAGAGACTGGGCTGGACGTGCGTGAGGCCGCGGTGTGTTTCCAGAGTCTCCAGGTGCCACATGGAGATGAGCACACCTGCTGTTGGCTTGACGGACCCAGAAGCTGAACTGCTGTGTAAGAAGCTCAGGGAGCAGGACCTGAGGGCGTCTCCACAGGGCAGCGAGGCAGGCGCAGAACGTGAGGACAAGGGAAGGCTGAACTGCTGTGCAAGAGGCTCAGGAAGCAGGACCTGAGGGTGTCTACACAGAGCAGGGAGGCAGGCGCAGAACGTGAGGACAAGGGAAGGCTGAACTGCTGTTCAAGAGGTTCAGGGAGCAGGACCTGAGGGCGTCTACACAGAGCAGGGAGGCAGGTGCAGGAGGTGGGGACCAGGGAGGCAGGTGCAGGACGTGGGGACCAGGAAGGCAGGTGCAGAATGTGGGGACCAGGGAGGCATGTGCAGGACATGGGGACCAGGGAGGCAGGCAGGGCTGCCAGGAGCAGCCACAGACCGCAGGGCTTTTGTAAGGGTCTGGGAGCTGTGGTTTGCTCACAATTGTTCATTGATTAGTGCCTGTTAGTTTCAAACATAGCAACACAATATAGTAATGAGAATGAAACTCCTTTTAAAAAGAGTCTTAAAAAGGTGGGCAACGGTGTTCTTGCCCATGGGTTTAGCGTGATATGGAAACTGGGATGTTTTGCCCCATTGCAAACACTGTTCTAGGAAGAGGACCACAGCAGTCCATGTGGAGGCAGCTGGAAGGAAGAAAGACAAAGCCAGCTTCCTTCCTGGGAGCCAGCGTGGGCTGAGGAGCTGGTGAGGTGCCAGAGAGCAGCCAGGGCAGGCCCTCCAGGTGCCAAGGCCACGGCCTCCTGGGCTCTGAGCTCCATGAGCTTCTGAATGAACAGTGAGCTGGCTCAGCCACAGCTCTCAGCTTTGCAGGGCTTCTTGTCAGCAGTCAGACCTGTATCACTGCCTGGTCCAACAGAGTCAATGGCCTTGATTTCCAGAATCCATCATTTCTGATTTAAAAAAGAAAACATCCGTGATTATTTTAAGACATGGACATGAGTTCCTTAGATCCTCATTGCGCAGGGACACTTCAAAAGAAAAGGGAAATTGGAAACCTGCTGGCTTAGGCCTGCGACTGGACGGCTCTGCCCCAGAGCGGTGCCCGCCGACCCAGGGTCCTCCATGGTCTGTGATGTTTTGATCACGACGGCTGAGGCCTTTGGTGAGAGCCCAGAACAGCCATCCAGACACTCGAAGGAGGTTCACGCTGATTCAGAGTCATCAGGGTAAAACCAATTCAGACCCAACTTACAAGCTGGACAGGAATTTCTGATGAAAATGGCTGAGGCATTTGATAGAAAAATATTCATGTTGTTAGTCCGTAAACTCTTATGGGAGATCCATGAAAAATTAAACCAACCATAGTTGGGCATCATATCTGAGGGACAGGGGTGGCAGCAGAGCCTTTTGTGGCTTCTGAGATAGCTTCATGTCCTCCCACCCTGAGTCATCGGCTGTATCACAATATTTCCTGGCAGCAGAGAGCAGACCTGGTCTCTCAGCCTTTCAGCCTCCTCCCCTTCCTGCTCTGCCGTCTCCTCTGCTGTCTGCCCCCTAGGACCTTCATTTTGCCACAGTGGCTGCAATGTCAATAAGAAGGCATTATCTTAAATTCCGCTAAGAATAACTGCAATGAGGATGAAAATTTTACATTACCATCAGGCATTGCCACGGCCTCTCTTAAAGAACTATAGAGAATGATGTGGACACTTACAAATATGCCTTGACAGGAAGTTTCAGAAACAAGCTTGGAAATTGGGACGATGTTAATGCAGCTGCCCTGTCATTTTCCATAAAATTATTTTTATCTTCCTTTCCTCTCATCTTGCCAGATAATTATGATACGCTTTTTTTGTATAATTTTGATTAGGTTGATTAGCCAGACCCACTCTACACTACAAAATGCAGCTAATGAATTGCAGATTTTTTCATATCACTTTTCCACCTAGAGCATAGGCAGGACTTATCTATGATTCAAATGCAGAAAATGTTTTTAAGAGCGTTCATGCAGATGCAGGATTCAAGGAAAACCAGTTGAGAGGCACAAGTGCCATGAGGCTTCACATAAGAAAGGAAGTAGGGAAAGCATGTATGTAAATCATGGACTCGCTGGATATAGATTTTTATAGCAGACGCGGTTAAGGAAATTTGGAGAGGCCGTGTGTTCCACGTTGCGTCCATGTGAAGATGGCGACGCTGGTTTATCCCCGTTCTTGGTTCACTGAAGGAGAATGCTTCAGTTCCCCCTCCCAGCTCCCACTGTGGGAAGACAGGTGTGGTCTGAAGCGCTGCCCCTACTTGACAGAGGGAGGAAAAGGGAACCTTTGAAAGGGCCCAGGGAGGTCATAGAAGGTCAGTCATCAGGCTGAGCATGGTGGCTCATGCTTGTAATCCCAGCACTTTGGGAGGCTGAGGCAGATGGATCACTTGAAGTTAGGAGTTTGAGAACAGCCTGGCCAACATGGCGAAACCCCATCTCTACTAAACTACAAAAATTAGTTGGGTGTGGTGGTTGGCACCTGTAGTCCCAGCTACTCAGGAGGAGGCTGAGGCAGGAGGATCGCTTGAACCCCGGAGGTGCAGGCTGCAGTGAGCCGAGATCGCGCCACTGCACTCCAGCCTGGGTGACAGAAAGAGACTCCATCTCAAAAAATTATAATAATTTTAAAAAGGAAGATCAGTCATCAGCATGGTCTTCAAGATCTCTGCTCGCGTCCCGTGCTCTGCCAAGATGCTGCATGGACATTTTTCTCACCTCATCTTCAGAACCACCCTTGGCACAAACGGCATGATGACCATCCTACAGATAAGGAAACCAAGGCTTTCATTACTTGCCCCAACTCATAAGAGCCAGAGCCTGGACTTGAGCAAGTCAAGCCTGCATATTACGGCAGATGGAAAGCTGTGCAGTCTGCGTGTTCAAAGAGCATTTGCAAAAGGCAGCCAAGACAGGTGGGGCCGGAAGTCTGTTCAGAAGAATGTGAAATCTCGGCTCCCGGAGGCTGTTAGGGCTGTGTCCTCTCTGGATCTGTGTTGTTTATAAAGGACTGCCATGTGGTGGCACGTGCGAAGCCTGTCATGTTCCACAGGCTCTGAAAGTAGTTTGCCTTGGAGAGGGGAAAGACCCCCTGCGGAAGGCTGTCTGCTCAGCACATTCCAATCAAAGAGGGAATTTCTCGGTTTCCTTAGGAACAGTTCAGCATCAGCGGAGATGCAGCGGCGGCTCCTGAGCCTTGCAGAGAGCCACAACACTAACACAACTGCATTTGTCTCCTCTTGCTCTTCCAACTCTAAATAATATCTTAGCGTTTCATGCCAAATGGGATGAAATTGCCAGGGTTTTTCATTACGGAAAACATAAATTGCTGAAGGCAAATATACTGCCAGTGGAGCTGGCAACATGAGAATCATGCATTTGAGTCACAAACAAGTAGTAAAACACATGCATTTATGCAGCTGCTAATCTCAAGAAGCACCAACAGATGGGAAAACTGGAACAGCCTCTGCCTGGAACGTTTGTCTCCACGTTCCCGATACTGCTGGGCAACCCAGGGAGACCAGCCATGTGGGGAGGTTGAAACAATATTGGGGCCGCCAAGCTGCCACGGCCTGGCACAGTCATTTCTTGGTTAAGTTTCAGGTCAGGAGCTCTGTAACCGGTTAAAGCACAATCGATCTAGAATCCGAGGCTTTAAAAATGAATTGCAATGTAAGTGCTGTGCTAAAACCTTGTACTTAATTGGTTTTCTGCGAGTAAACTTGACATGTGATGTATTTAAAACAAGAAGAATGATGCCTTAGGCATGATTGGTCCGTGAATAATAGGAAACCAGTTTCATCTGTCATTTTTTAACAAATGCCATTCACTGTTATTAATACCCAGAGTGGAATAAATGAATAATGGCTAGGCCTGGGGATATAGATCAAAATTCAGTTCTATGGCTAAGTAGTACTGAAAGTGGGTATTTACAGAGATTCAGGGAAGAAAACAACCAACCACAAATCAGATTTTTGAAGTTGCTTTCATTTAGAAAATGAGAATAAAAATACTATTTTGGTTATGAAATATTCTGGTATATAGATTTATATAATAAATTCTACCTATAAGTGATTGAGTTCATTCCATTCTGTAGGACAACTGAATGCAGGTTTAAAACAGTGTTACTGAAGTGAAGGATGTGCTTTGTAAGCCGGTTTGCCCTGTGAGGTTGTCCGTCTAACCCAGATAACACGAGTCACTCTCCCTGTACATGTGTCCGTGACTGAACTGATTTCGTGGCGTAGGATTTGTCTGTTCACATGTGATTCTCCTGCCTGGCTGTGAGCCCGCAGGCCAGGTCCCGCCTGTGCACTGCTGCGTCCCAAGCATGCACCACACAGCACCGATTCTCAGGTCCTCATCCTCAAGGGCTGGTCGAGTACGAGTAGTCGGTGAAGCTTCACGTCCTCACTACCTGCCAGCAGGTGCGTGGTGGCCCCTTTACCTGTAACTGGGAGGACAGTGGTCACCACAGTTGCTGGAGCTGCTCTGCCACGTCCTCAGATTATCCCTCTAAACATCTTTCCCGGGACATTCACTGTGAGGTGAAATCGTACCTGTGGAAATCACTGCTGAAATGATCGCTTTGAAAGGAGTTTCCATCATCGCTGAGAGTCTTCCATGAGGAGGGCGGAGGTGTTGAGTTCCTCGGCAGTTTCAAGCTGTGGCATATTATTCAGGATTTCTTGACAAGCCCACTCAGGGCAGAGCCTCCGTTGAACAGCCAGGTGGGAGGCTGGGAGTCCTTCTTCCACACGGTCCTCCCCACACTGTCCTCCACACAGTCCTCCACACCCCTGCAAACTCCCACCCGGCAGTTCACAGAGAGGCCTCATCTCCCAAACACAGATGCCCGTCTGGGATTTGGCCACAGCAGGAGGACGCAGCAGGGTGGCTCTTCCATGGAGGCCACTGGAATCCACTCGTACTCAGTCTTGGTGAGCTTGGCAGGTCTCTTTTCCAAGCTCAGATTTTGATGCCAGAAAAGGAGTGGCTTAAAGAGAAAGAGAATTGGGAATGGGCAGTTGAGCACCCAAAGGAGGCATTGAGAGGCCAGTCAGAATGGTGCCTGGCCCACGTTTCATATTCCCTTTATTTTCGCAAAGCCTGGTCCTAAGCAGCTCCACAGGTAGCCCGAGGTGGGCTGCAGCTGCCCAGGCCAAGACGTGAGCAGTAAATGCTGACATGCCACACAGGAGAAAACAGGGGTTTGGAGCCAGAGAGAAATTGAGGATGCAGGTTCTCATCCATGCTGCCACGGAGTAGTTGTGGGATTTTAATTCTATAACATCTCCAAAGCTCCTCCTCTGCACGATGGGCATGACGACGTTTTATCTTCTGCATTCAGATGCTGTGTGTTCCCTCCTCTCAGGCAGCTGCAGTCAGTGACTATGATGTCCAGAGATCACCCCAGGCTGACTCTTGTCCTGCAGATAGTGGGGCATGCAGGGGGCATCAAAGGGGACCTGGATTCAGGGTGGGTGAGCAAACGCAGGCATGTCATCCCCACAGCTACCATTTCAGATCTTTTTTCAGAAACTGATTACAGGAAGACACTGGATAGAACCCCATAGACTCAACTGGCATTCAGCTTAAATAATCTGCGCTGTTACCTTCTGCACATGGTCCAACTTCTTTAAGGAAGTCTTCTTCCAGAGTTGCTTTTCTAGATGCCCAAGAAAATATGTCCTCCTGTGTGTTACCTGTGGACTGTAAATGCCTGGGAAACAACATTCCATGCTGAAGTTTGAGCTGCTCGAGAATGCGACTAGTGTGCTTCTGATGCGTGGAGTTCGAGTTCGTGGAAAAATGAGACCGTCAGCTCTGAGGGCAGCATGTCTTCCTCACTGTCTGTGAGTCTCCTGCAAGATGCACCATGCGTGGATGGCACCGGTGACTGGCGGAGTGGATGATGGAGGGACTGTTGTTCTTCTGGATCGCAGTGGTGCCATTATCTGTGTGAGGGAACAGCAGTCACTCGGGGCTGACCCACGTTAGAGGAAGAAGGAAGGAAGCTGTACGTCTACCACCACCCTTTTCATTCCAGGCCATCTCATTCCAAAAAGGAAGACAATTCAGATACTGTCTTTACCGAAGACTGTTGGATGCCAAGTACTTTTTATAATGTTTTATACTTAGGCGTACAGGTTGGTGGGAGAAAATTTGGAAAGCACAAAAAATTTAAAGAGGAAAATAAAACACGGCCATAATTCCGCTCATCAGAGCCCATCGCTGTGAGCATCTTGGTTAATTGCCAGCAGACATTTTCCAAAGCAAACTCAGATCACAAACCGCATCGAGTTTGAGTATACCATTTCTCACGTAACGTTACGATGGGAATTTCTATAACACTTAGAAGCTTTCTAACATTCTACATGATAATTGCACCATAATTTACTTAACCATTCTGCTTTAATTGGGCATTCCAAGATTAAGGCATATCAATTTTTTTTTTTAAGATGGAGTCTCACTCTGTCTCCCAGGCTGGAGTGCAGTGGCACAATCTTGGCTCACTGCAACCTCCACCTCTCGGGTTCAAGCAGTTCTCCTGCCTCAACCTCCCGAGTAGCTGGGATTACAGGCACCTGCCACCACACCCGGCTATTTTTTTTGCATTTTTAGTAGACAGGGTTTCACTATGTTGGCCAGGCTGGTCTTGAACTCCTGACCTTGTGATCCACCTGCCTCAGCCTCCCAAAGTGCTGGGATTACAGGCATGAGCCACTGCGCCCGGCTTCAATTTTTTTGAAGTAAAATAAATGGGCATCACAACTTACCCTGAAGTCATTTGCACAATACCCAGAACAAGTGTCAGCAATAATTAGAGCTGTGATTGCTCCTGCCACATCGAAGCACCTTATGTGCGGGGTTGAAATGGCGCTGGAGAAGGAACAGAAGCCAATCTCAGGCATCCATCAGGTGCAGAAAATTCAGACAATACCTCAGCTAAAGAAGTTAAGAGCGTTTCAAAGTGAATATTTTTTTCATGTTAAAATGCCTGAAAAAGTTCTATCCAGAAAGCATGTTGTGTAACAAAGACACTGAGAGAGGGCGATGGGAGAGTCCTGTTCTGTGTTCGTGTGGAAAGACAGTGATTCCAGAGAGGTCCACAGAGGTGGCGCAGCCCTGGGCCACAGTCGGCTCAGTAGGTAAAGGTGAAATGGGCCCTCGGTTAATCACTTTTGTTCTTCCTCCCTTATTGGTGGCCTCAGCCCTGGTTGTGGATTGATTCACCTGTGGCACTGTCAAATGAACTGACCTGGGCCCCACACCAGAACAAATGAGCAGAATCTCTGGGCTGGGGCATGAGGCCTGTGTCCTCCTAAAAGGTCCCCAGGGTTAGGGAGGCAAGATTTAGCCAATGAAATTGAGAACACATGGACACAGGAAGGGGACCATCACACACCGGGGACAGTTGTGGGGTGGGGGGACGGGGGAGGGATAGCATTAGGAGATATACCTAATGCTAAATGACGAGTTAATGGGTGCAGCACACCAACATGGCACATGTATACATATGTAACAAACATGCACATTGTGCACATGTACCCTAAAACCTAAAGTATAATAATAATAAAATTTAAAAAAATAAAATAAGATAAATAAAAATAAAGAAACTGGAAACCAAAAAAAAAAAAAAAAACCCAAAAATAAAATCACTTTTCATGAACAGAGCAAAAGAAAAAAAAAAAAATCCAGGACGCCCAGTTAGGTTTGCATTTCACAAAAACATTTGATGTTGCATGAAATATGTGACAAAAATGCTCGCTGTTTCTCTGAAATTCACATGTAACTGGCGTCCCATGTTGCCTGGCAGCCCTGCCCAGGAACTGCCGATGCAGTGAGCAAGAGAAACAGTAAGGCTGCTTTCAGGCTGCTGCTCCTGACCCCGGAGGCTTCGGGCTGCTCCCCCTGACCCCGGAGGCTTCGGGCCGCTCCCCCTGACCCCGGAGGCTTCGGGCCGCTCCCCCTGACCTCGGAGGCTTCCAGCTGCTCCCCCTGATCTCAGAGGCTGTTTCAGAAAGTGAGCATGAGGAGCAATAGCCTGAGATTTGAAGGCCACATTTTTCTAAGCTTTGTAAAATGCCCTTCACTCTGTCTTTAAAGTAGTGTTTCCTGGGTAAGCATGGTGGACATATCTTTAAGGTATCTTTAGTATAAAACTTTATTAAGTATAGATGGTAGTGCAGGGGACCTAACGCCGCATGCATTTGGAATTTAGATCTGAAACAGGTTGTAGAAAATATGAGTAGGTGTCACTTTTCATGCGAACAATGTTCAAGTTTCACCACAGGCAGATACGATTTCCTCTTGAAGTTAGCAGATATTTAAATAAGAAATAGTGTGCCTTTCTACTTCAGCACTTTTTAATTTTTTTTCCGAGTCCAGAAAAAATGCAAAGTTAAGTGTACGTTGCTGTTAGTCATAACTGAATTCCTTCGGAAGATGATGTTGTAATTTATCGGAAGGCATGGTGGTGTTTAAGCTGGTAAGGCCTGCAGAGCTCCGGAGCGGGACGCGAGGGGGTGACGAGCGCACCTGGTGACTGGAGCCGGGCTCTGCTGTCGTGCGCCTTTGCAGCCATCTGTTCTGACAGAGGCACTGATTGTCATTCTTAGTTGAGTGGGGTTGCTTCATTAGTGACTTTGAGACTTTCTCTTGGCCTGATTTAAGTGACATTTAACCACTGGTAAAAATTCTGCAGACTTTAGGGGCAGCTTCTGTGGAGACTTGATCCTCGGTCCAAAATAAAATTACGATCATTTCTATGGTTTTCAAAGAAAAGCCATTAGTAATCATTACGGCAGTGGCTGAGCGCGGCTGGTGCACAGCTGCGAGTGAAATGCAGGAGGAAGCCAGCATTAAAACCAATCAGTGTCATTGTCCTAACGGAGCAGAAATGAATCCCTAATTTAAACAGCCTTCAAATCCTGTCATTAGGGAAGCGGCTCAAATGTAGGCTCGAGCGTGCTTTCTGTAAAAGTAAACTTTTCAAAGTTAGAAGAATCTAGAAATGGGGCAAGCTCAGGTGGCTGAACTCTGCACTGACTCTCAGAGGGCTGCTTCTGCTGAGCGTTCTCTGTGCGTTCCGGAAGCAGCTCCTGTGGGCGACACCCGATGGGGACCGCGCTTTGCTCCGCAAACATTGTCACTGCGCCTGCGCGGTGACTCCAAGAGCCGAGGCCCACGCCTGTCCCCTCCCCCCACGAAGAGGTGCCGTGGAGCACGTGACCTGACCCCTCCTCACAGCTGGAGGCAGAGGGGCCGGGATGGACCCCACGCCTCCCTGACTTCCAACCAGGCACCTTCCCCGGCTCCATGCTCATGGTGACGCAGCCGATTTTGCGTGAAGACCTGTGTGCTACCCATGGGAGGCCAATAAGGAGAAGGGCTGTGTACGACCACGGAGAGCTGCGGGACAGTCGGCCGGAGAAAAACAGGAAGAACTGAAAGACTGGCACCTCCACACCTTTCCACACATCTTCAGAGGTACATGTCAACCCGCCCTCCACCCTCCACTGCCATCCCACCTACGCATAGGGAACAGGTAGCATTCCTTGGGAAGGATGGAAACCGAGTTCTCACCCAGGCGAGAGAAAATGCCAGGATCCCAGGGGCAGGCTGCACAGAGATTCAGCCTCAAGGGAAGTCCAGGAGGATCTGGGCAGGGCACAAGGTGACAACGAGCTCAAGCTGTGCAGGTAGAACCAAGCGGATCCGTGTGGCAAGAACTGGGGGAGAAGAGGCAGTGCCCTAGGAACCCAGACGGCTGCCTTCATCTCCGCAGCTCTGAGACGCGCCTCCATGGATGGAGCGCATAAAGGGCTGCCTTCATCTCCGCAGCTCTGAGACACGCCTCTGTGGACGGAGGGCATAGACGGCTGCCTCCATCTCCGTGGCTTTCAGACACGCCTCTGTGGACCCAGCGTGTAGACAGCTGCCTCCATCTCCGCAGCTCTGAGACGCGCCTCTGTGCACCGAGCGCATAGACCGCTGCCTCCATCTCCCTGGCTTTCAGACACGCCTCTGCGAGCCCAGTGCATCCCTGGATGAGAATGAAGCAACGGAATGGGACAGTTAGAGGGACGGACCCCAGGGAAGACCCAGAGACACACCTGAACGTGTGTGGGAGCCGCGAGGGTCCTGGTGAAGTTTCCCAGATTCTGAACGTTGGTTTAATGGTGAAGGCTTCACATTCTAATCCTCCTGTAAGCAAAGGTGTCCATCAGCTAGGAAAACGTCCTATCGGCAATGAAAAGAAGTAAGTGTGCTTTTCAGAAATGGAAGGGAAGCAAGCCCACTGCCTCCTGCCGTCTCCCTGGGCAGCGGCTGGGTGCTGTAGAGAAGCTGGGGCGGGTAGTGGGCACGTCAGGGGTAGATGCGGAAGGGGTGGACGCGGAAGGGGTGGACGCGGAAGGGGTGGACGCGGCACGACCCTGCTTCTTACCCTGATTCTTCCTAGGCAGTGCTGACAGCATCTGTTTTATGGTTTGGGGTTCTGTGGCCATTTCATTTCGAAAAAGGCCTGTACTATAAAAAGTGCAGTGTGGACTCACAAGACTGGTGGGAACGTGTTGAATCTCCTGACCACGGTGGGGCTGGCCTGCCATGCCAGGAGGACGCAGGGCCCCTGCCCTCCCATTCTGCATCGGGGGGGAGGGCAGTAGGATGAACCCATAAACACATAACAAACACTCTGCAGGGCAGGAAAGGCTGCAGGGCCCACACACAGTGGACGAAAGTGGATCATGTCCTTCTCTTGGTGTTTATGAGGTGATAATACTATTGTTTCCTTTTCCATCAAGAAATCCAGTCTTTTCTTATGAGCAATTTCCCTTCTCATGTGTGAACCTGGTTTTTCCTTCTAATACTTTGAAGCCTTAACTGCTTCCTTTTGCTTCCACATTTGCATGATTTGGAGACAACTTCCCCCTGAGAAGATGCAATTGTGCTTTGAGTTTAAAAACCTGTCAATTTAAAGTGTGCATTTCCTCCTCTTTCTTCCCAAACCTTGCAGTTGGCATTCACGGGGCAGGTCTTTAAGAAACGAGGGGCCACTTGGGCAGGCGTGGTGGCTCACGGCTTAATCCCAGCACTTTGGGAGGCCAAGGTGGATGGATCACGAGGTCAAGAGTTTGAGACAAGCCTGGCCAACATGATGAAACCCCGTCTCTACTAAAAATACAAAAATTAGCCGAGCGTGGTGTCAGGCGCCTGTAGTCTCACCTATTGGGCGTCTGAGGCAGGAGAATTGCTTGATCCCGGGAAGTGGAGGTTACAGTGAGCTGAGATTGTGCCATTGCACTCCAGCCTGGGCAACAGACCCAGACTCCATCTAAAAAAAAAAAGGAAAGGAAAGAAAAGAAACGAGGTGCCACTCAATGCAGCCTCCCCCAAACAGACACCACCACACCACAGAGCACACAGAGCTCCAGCCACGGGGTTGAGGCTCAGCTTCACGGAGATCTAACTCTTCTGTGGCGGCAGAGAACAAACTTAACTTCCCCCCAGGCCTCAATTTCTGCATCCACAGAACTAGAGATGATCACTCCTGGCGTAATGACAGAGTGGTAGGGTGTTAGAGTGAGGTCCCGAGATATGCCTGTTGGCAAATGTACCTTTAAATCATCATACGTGCCATTTTTCTTCATCGATTCTCCATAATAAGGCATTGCCAGGACCGACACCAGGCGGCAGCTCAGCCCCTGGTGGTCTTGGTGCCCACCCTTCCCTGCCAAGATCAGACGGGGGCCAGCGTCAAGGTCAGTGGAGTCCTGTGGGTTCATCGTGTCGTCTTCCAGGCAAGCTGCCTGCTCGTGTGGTGGCCGTGCTGGGTCTGAACCTGTGGCCTTCCCAGTGCAGGAGAAGCGACACCAGAGAGCCAGTGCCAGCGTGCCGGGGCTGGCTCAGATGCCCGGCAGCTGTGGGGGAAGCATTGTCTCCACTTCCAGGACAAGGAGAGGCAGCCGAGGACGTTTACTGTCCCGTGTTACCCGGCCACACACCCCAGGGCCCCTTCTCTTCCCCTTCTGCTGTGCTGCTCTGAGCCGGAGACTGAGCCGGCCAGGGCAGCCGAGGCCAAGAGTGGCGCTGCTGAGGGGCCGCCATCATGAGGGGTCAGAATGTGGTGGGTAAGCCAGGACTGCGCTGGCCCGGCGAGGTCGGTGTGCTGAGACCAGTGTGCCCGGGTCACAGTGGTGATTGAAACGTTTGCCTCTGCACCTACTGGGAAGTCTCTTCCTGGAGGACCCTGGCTTTGGTCTGTGGTTGTGCTGACGTGGACATCTTTGCCTCGCAGGATGCAGATTGCAGACGCTCATCGTCTCGCAGGCAGCTCCAGCTCTTGTGGTGGCCGTGCTGGGTCTGTGCCCGGGGCCTTCCCCCATATGCTTTCGCTTTCTAGTGTCTGCGATGACGTGCGATTCACTAATCACCCGGACTCAGCGCATCTCTATGTTAAATAGCGCGTGTCCATCTGCAAAGCACACGACAGCCCCCGCGGCCACTGGGTGCCGGTGCCCAGCCTGTCCCGAGAGCCTCTGACAGCCAAGGATTGGCCCAGGTGTGGCTGATGGATGAAACAAGACTGTGAGCATTCCCAGGCAGTGACGTGGGGCCCCCGACACGGTTCTCCTTCGAGTGCCCAGAAACACGAGCCTGCCTGATACATAGAGAATGTAAAACGCCCACTGGCTTCCCTGAAAGTCAGGTTTCTTCTTGCAAGTAAGTCTACCCTAGGGCTATATGGTCCATCGGTCACTCACCTGCCCACAATCATTTCTTTCCTCTCTTCTGCCTCTTCATTGGCGGAGTGTTCTGCCTCCCTCCATCATCACTCAGGAGAGCCCTGTTGCAGGTCAGTGCAGAATCTCTGGCTGCACTGGAGACATTGCGGTGTCGGTGGAAGCATCACAGGGCCTCGTGGGGGCGCCAAGAGGAGTGCATGGGGGCCGGAACCTGCAGGTCTGTCTGCGCCTCTGTCCTCTGAGTATGCGCTCTGCCTCTCTGGTGCTGATTTCCTCACTTTCTGGAAGGTGTTGATGATGCAGCCACCTGGGCCCGGGCCTCTGAGGACCGGTTCTGGGAAGCATCCTGCTTCCTTCCCTTCTCAAGGCGCACTGCCCGAGTCTCCCTTCCAGGAAGTGTGAGCAGCTTGTGAGATAGAGACGACTCATCACTTAGCAAAGGAAGGCAAACGTGGCGCACCCAGCACAGTGATCACGGCGCCCTATGTTTGATTAAGGGCCATCACAGACCCTCTCAGATCCACCCAGACCCCTCTGGGCCACAGGGGAGTAGGACAGCCATTTCTCTGAAGCTCAAGGGTGATCAGAGATGTTAGAAAGTGCGCCTGTGTTGTGTGTTCACTCGGGACAGGTCCACGCTCTCCAGGCGGCACCCGAGGCACCGCACACGCCATCCGCACGTCAGCTGCTGTGCCCAGAGGTGTGCATTGCTGGAGGAGGGTTGGGTGTTGACTCCAAGGAAGCACCAGGGCACAGACTAGACGACCTTGCTACAGCTCCCCCGAGATGGTTTACAGGGTCTCCAGTCACACGTTGTGGAGTCTGGTTTACATGGTCTCCAGTCACACGTTATGGAATATGGTTTACGGGGTCTCCAGGTCACACGTTATGGAGCACTGCCTTCATCAAGCTCCAGCAGATGAGAAAGGTGACTCCTAAAGTACGTTCTGCCAGAGGGACCCTAAGCGAGGGGTCTGAGTGAGGAAGCCCCACCCGGAGTTGCCGCGGTGAAAGACTGTTTCTCCAGTGAAGACAGATGTGCATTCCCACGCGTGAATGGATGATTCCCAAGACTTCTCAGTCAAAGGCACGTTCTGTTTTGGCGATGGAAATGTGAGGTCAGAGGTCGGCGCTGTCAGTTTCACAGCACCGATCAGCCTCACGCATGGGATGGGAGCCTCTCCCTGGGAGGTATTCAGTTTGGACCATGGGAAGTAAAGAGGCTAGGTGGAGGAAGCTTATGGTCACGTGATTTCAGAACGTCTCGGAGCGCAGAGAGAGCTGTAGTTGTATGACAGCAGCCAACGCTGGCTTCCTAGGCCAGGCGGCCCATCTTTCAAATGACTGGTGGAGCAAATGGTTCTCCTCCCTCATACGAGGAGGCCGGGAGAGAGAGATCTACCGGAAGAAGGAGGATTTCCTTGTCTCTTTAAGCATAGATAAGGGCATTTCTAAGGTCGCTGAGATGGTAATTAACATTTCTCCCATGCTGTCCCAGATACGGAAGATGTAAGGAAGAACATGGCTCTACCCTCGGCCTGTCCAGGCGAACAGCGTTCTTGCCGAGTGAGGGTTCTGGACTGGGGGTGGGAACGTGGTAGAAGTACGGTAGTCCCCGCTGTCCACGGGGACATGTTCCAAGACCCCTAGCAGATGCCTGAAACCTCAGCCAGTACCAACACTTGTAGGTAGATTTTTCCTATTGTTGACAAAAAGAGTTGAACTCTGTAAAGTATTTTGAAGGGGTTTATTCTGAGCCAAATATGAATGACCCACGGCCCGTGGCACAGCCCTCAGGAGATCCTAAGAACATGTGTCCAGCGTGGTCAAGATACAGCTTTTGGTTTTATACACTTTAGGGAGACATAAGCCATTGGTCACTACCTGTAGATGTACCTTGGTTGGGTCTGGAAAGGCAGGACAACTGGAAGTGAGGCCTCCCAAGTCATTATGGAGTCAAACATTTTCTGATTGGCCATTGGTTGAAAGAGTTAAATTATTGTCTGAAGACCTAGAATTCATAGAAAGCGATGTCTGGGTGAAGATAAGGGGTTGTGGAGATGCAGTTCCCACCGTGCAGAGGAAGCCTCCAGGCAGCAGGCTGCAAAGAGGATGGATGGTAAGTGTTTCTTATCAGAGTCAATTCTCTCCTGGATCTGGGAAAAGGAAGGAAAAGGAAGGAAAAAGAAGGGAATTCTCTTCAGAATGTAGATTTTCCTGCACTATTTCAAGATACGGCAAAATAAATAAATAAAAAATTACACATTCGGGATGGAAATATTTTTATTTTGTTATTTATCTGTCACGTGATGTGCCCGAGTCAGGTTGGAAAGTGAGCCATGTTATGTAGGGTAAAGAAAACCCCTCTAATGAGACTCCGTGGTTTGTAGGGCATGACTCCCCAGGCCCCTTGGATGGGAATTTGGGCAAGAGCAGAAGAAAGCCAGAGTGCAGAGCTCACTGTGTCTGTGCAGCCATGATAAAGCTCGGCGCATACGTTAAGCACAGTAAGAGAGTAACCTGAATAACTGTAATGAAATCGGCACGTATAACAATCTTCTTTAATAAAACGTATGTGAATGTGGTCTCTGTTTCTCTCTCAAAGCCGTTTATTTCATACCTCAGTGACTGAAGCCACAGGAAGAGAGCCTCCAAGAAGGGGGTGCTGCCCTGTACAAAATGTAGGCTGAAAATACAAAGCCTCGTTAGATAAGGAAGGATGGTACCCACAGTTACACTGACACACATGCTGCATTAAGCTCTCCCAGCTAGAAGGCCACACCACACTCGGAAACCTTCCATGCATGTACCCTCAGCCCATGCTGGATTTTTAACTTTGAACGGTGTTACCTGAGCCACACAGCTTCCAGACCTCCTGTTCTCTCATCTGATAAACAGCAAGGGCGGGTGGGAGGAGATCAGGCAAGGAAGCGTTTGTACTCCTGCAATTCAAGGCTGACCTTCAAACGTCCCCACTCCTCATTCTTGGAGTGCTGTTCTCAAGATAATTAGGTGTGTTCCTCCAGCAAATCGCAGGCTTCCGATACCAAGCTTGTCCTCTGTGTGAAGCACGTGGCTTTGCTAAACTCCATGCCTGTTGCTGCTGGTGTTGTTAGCGGAGTGCTCATGCTTGTCATTGCAACTGGGTGATGTTGGCCCATACTTCAAGTCTGCCCCCTGAGAGCCCCTGCCTTGTCTCTGTGTGCATGTGTGCTGAAAGTCTGGTGTAAGGAGGGCTGAGGTTGAAGGGCCCATTGTTTTAGTTCATCCCCAAATTCCTTTCTCACCCAGCTGGATGCTCTGTTCTCACATTACTCACACATGTGACGATGGTCTCCATGGAAACTGTAGTTAATTAGAACTGTCCATCATATTTCTACATGAATGAGACCATTCCAGTCTGTGGTTTTATGTTATACTTAATGTGGACATTTGGCAGATGTATTTCATTAGCTGAAAAACACAACTTAAAGTATGCAAAAAGTGCTGTTACCCTTGAAGAAATGGGGTTATGTTAAATCATTTGAGCTGTCTTGTAAGATACTTATCCTAATTCAGATAGCTATTTCTTATACATGTATGTTTTTTAAAAAGCTGTAACTGGGAGATCCCATGAAATGAAATCTTAGTTCACATTTACCTGAGAGGTGACCGTATCCTCTTCATCAGCATCTCACATTCCAAATCTGTCATCTTCCTTTCCCAACCTTCTACCAACTTACTGGAAATGGCAGATGCCAATTTGTTGAATCAGAGATGGTGATTGCAGTGTAAGTGGCTCCAGCATCATATTCTGAAATAAATCCGTTTGCAGACTACAGCCTGGCTAACTGCATCTAACACTTGGGTGGGGGGTGGGGGCAAATGTGAGCTGTGCCTCAAAGCCTGTCCATGAATATTGGAAACCCACATATGTGTGTGAATACATGCCTAGAGTCTGAACATGCAATCATATTTATATTTTGGGCATATATGCCAAAATGATGACAAAGATGTGTGTACAGACATGTCATCATTCTGATACCCCATAAATAACATGTTTACATGCACATGTAACCTGGTGCCAAATGCTCCCTTATCTGATGCTCCCTGCCCCCCTCCTCAGGCCACTCCCCACACCTCTCACTGTGGCTGGTGTCGGGCAGAGCCTCCCTGAGATCCAGCTGTGTCTGCACTGCCTCTGCATCCAGGTAGAAACCAAGGCAGCCTGGAGAGTCGGCACCTGGTTTCCTGGGCAGAGCCTCCCTGAGATCCAGCTGTGTCTACACTGCCTCTGCATCCAGGTAGAAACCAAGGCAGCCTGGAGAGTTGGCACCTGGTTTCCTGGGCAGAGCCTCCCTGAGATCCAGCTGTGTCTACACTGCCTCTGCAGCCAGGTAGAAACCAAGGCAGCCTGGAGAGTCGGCACCTGGTTTCCTGGGCAGAGCCCACTGGGAGTAGAGCCACTGGATGATGCTCAGTCCAGCTCCTCAGGGACCAGTTAAATCAAGTCACAAGCTTGTCTGTCTCCCCAGTTCCCTGTTGCCCCACACATGGAGGGAAGACAGTGCTCAGTGACCCCAAGACCTTTTACAGCCACATGGTGATGTCATTCTAAGAAAGTGATGTCTGCTTTTGTGTTAGCACAGAGTGAATGGAAAATCAATGCCAGTGACCTGGATGATGTCCCAACAGAGGGAAATTAAATCAGCGTTTTGGTCAAAGTGGAGTTAATATGAACTAATATTAAGCACTAAGATCACAAATGCAGGCTTTGGACATTGCAAAATGAGGCTTCGAATGGCATGACGCTTTCTAGACCGGAAGGAAAGTCTTTCTCATGGGCAACGCAGGGCCCTCATGGGACTCACCCAGCTGGAAGGAACCAGGGAAAATCAGAGTGGGCTGATTTTACTCAAGTCTGTTCCAATGCAAATAAGGCCTAATAAATTTGAAGTTAGGCCAGAGTTAAAGCTGAGAATCATTGGGACTCACTGCCTATGTCTGTGTCTAGGTGGGAGAAATACGTGCATCTGTGGTCACAATGCTGCTTTACAGAAAACAGTGGTTGTTCTTGAGGTTATTGGCACAAAATGCTGGGCTCTGAGCAGTGACGTTTGAAGAAATACAAAGGTGTCTGTCATGTTTGAACTGTTGAGTGTGGAGGGTTTTGAAGATGTGCAGGGAGTGACTGCAGTCTACACCAGAAACGCATTAAAGAGTGACTTTGTTTCTGTCTTTGCAGAGGAAGAAGCTGGAGACCTGGTCCAGCCGGGCATCAGCTTTCCGGGGCCGGCAGAGGAGGATCTAGGTAGAGTACAGACGTCAGCCCCGCTCTGGCGGGGCCCGGACAGAACCGGGCATGCTCCGGGCACCTCCCATCATGCAGACCGTCCCACAAACACACGTTAGCATGTTTGCCTTTAGAAAGGGAGCTAAGAAGAACTAAGTACAATGCGGCACTTTTTTCCAAAAATAATAGTTTTTAAGCATTACGGAAGTGCTAGGTGAGGAAGGGCTGTTCCTGGCCCTCAGGAACTGAGGCAGCCGTTCACATAAACGATGCATGTCTCCAGAGGTGAAGGACACCTCCTTCCGTTGCTCCTCTGTGACTAAACATATTCTAAGCAAACTCAGGAAGCAGGGTGTTCCCGCATTTGCATTTTTCATGTAGACCTTCCTTGGCAGGAAGCAGCTCCTCTCTCCAGCTGGCCCCACACACTGGGGTCTGGATGCTGAGTATGACTGTGCGCTTCCTTCCAAGGGCCCTGCGAGAGGCTGCCACGACACACTTTCCTCGATGCTGGTTCAAATCACGTGGAAATTTCATTTCTGAGCTGCCACCAGCACAGCAAAGCTGGTGCCATATTTGCCATCAGTCTTTTGACATGGAGCTATGCTTACAAGAACAAGGCCCAATGCTTCTGTTAAAGATGTGAAATGTTGAATACATCTGACATCAAACTGTTGAATAAAATCAACATCAAACCACAGCTGAAGACGGAAGCCCCATCAGTGGCTCTGTCTGTGGTTATTCTCTAACCTAAAGGAGGTTTGTTGCTGTCTGTGGTTATTCTCTAACCTAAAAGATTGTCGGCCTCTTTCTCAAGCCACTGACAGCTGTCTGCAGTGACAGCACTCAGGGCTGGGGCATGGATCATAAGTTCAATTTATATTTAAATGTACATTTTTAAAAACGTATTTCAGACTTTTAGCCAATGCATCTATTGCTGGTTTGATTTGCCTATAGAATAATATCGAAAATTGAAGGAGTCCACTTTGTATAAAGCTGTGATTTTTGTTAAAGAAAACTACAGCCAAAAAGTGTTTGCTTTTCAATATAAGATGATGGAAATGGGTAGAGTTCTAAAGGATGACCGTCCATTATCCACTGCAGCTGAGTCCTAGATTTGTTGCTGACGTTCTACACAGCCTTTCTTCACTCGGAAATAGACGAGTGAAAGTATTTCGACGTCTCATTAGGAAGGAACAGTGGCTATCATGTTTGAATAATTATGCATCTGTTTTTTTAAACCTCAGTCTGGCAATACTCCATCGTGATGAATCTTCACTACTCAGCCTGCCTGGGGAGGCTTCCAAATGCATGGGACTCATTTGACGTTTGTTTTCTGGAGGCTTTGGAGGTAGCTCAGCTGCCTTTGCACTGTCTCTGGACAATGTTAATGTCATAGTTGTGTCTATTCCAGTTCTTCTCCATAGCAGCGGCGCCCACGTGCCCCAGGGGCCTTCTCTGGGGCAGCAGGAGGTACCTGGGGTGGTTCTGCTTGGGCTCAGGCACAGTGAGAAGAACCTGGAGGCTGGAGCAGGGGGCACAGAACTGAAACAAGAGTGCAGGAGTCACTCTGGGGAGGCCAGCTTTGCCTGGATTCTGATCCTGGACTCTGTGGTTGAGAGTTTGTTTGTTCTGCAGCCACACAAGTGAGCATCGAGGGATGAGGCTGGGGGGCGAAGGAGGCAGAATGTCACATGGGTGGCTTGGTGAAGGCTGGATTGTAGGGACAGAAAGCATTTTTTCATCTTAGCCCTTTGTAAGTAAGTTCAACAGCATTAAATGCATTCATGTTGCTGTATAGCCGTCAGCACCTCTGTCTCTAGAACTTTTTCCTCTTCTGCAAGTAAAACTCTGTCCCCACGAAACACTCAGTCCCTTTCCCCTCCCCAGCCCTGGAACCCCCATTCTGCTTTCTGTCTCTGAAACTGACTCCTCCAGGGCCCTCCTAGAAATGGAACCACACAGGATTTGTTGTTTTGTGACTGGCTCATTTCACATGGGGTAATGTCTTCTTGTTACTGCACGTATCAATGTGTCAGACGCCCTTTCTGTTGAAGGCTGAGCCACACTGCACTTTGTGGATGGACCACACTGGTTTCCGTTCCTCCGTGGACAGACCCCGGGTCGCTTCTCCTTGGCCATTGTGAATGGTACTGCTGTGAACACGGAGTGCAGCTCTCTCTCCACGTCACTGCTTTCGGTTCATTTGGGTAAATGTCCAGAAGTGGAATTGGTGGATCCCATGGTGAACTGATGCTTCCTCGTTTTGAGGAACCTCCACACTGCTTAGGGACAGGGTGTGCTTTGCGAGCTGCCTCTACAGTCTTGCCATGGGGTGGGGGTTGGCCATTGTAAGAATGAGAAGGGTCAGATGTTAGAAGCTCTGGAAAGAAGGAAATGAGAGAATTTGGTGACGGTTGGCTGAGAGGACCCTCAAACACGTGCCTGGCTTTCCCCTCTTGGGGTGGTACGTGGGTGGAGGACTCTGGAGGGAGAGGGAGGAGCTGCTGTAGCCATCTGGTGAGCCCAGGGACTTGAAACAGCCAGGTGCAGGCACACGGTGACCTGGAGTCGCAAGATTTGTGCAGAAGTGCACGTCATAAGGAAGGTGGACGCATTGGTTCCAGGGAGGCCTTTTAGCCCATTCATGGAAATATTAGGTCTTGACCCTGGTTCTATGTCAGTCAGGATCACTTGGGGAAAGTTTAAAAACATAACAGTGGCCAGGCCCCATCTGATGTATTTGTCTGAGGAAGGACTTGGCCATTGTCGTCTTTAAAAGTTCTTTACCTGATGCTTTTTTTTTTAATGGAAGAAACGCTTCTTGTTTTACTTTAAAAATATTTTTTCTAGCTTTATTAATTTATATTCACAGATATAAATTGTGTATATAGTACACAACGTGATGTTCTGATACAGGTATACGCTGTGAGATGAGTCAACAAAGCTAATTAACATCTTGCCACCTCACATACTTATCATCACCTTGTGCTCTTAAGAACATTTAAGATCTCATCTCTTAGCAATTTTCAAGTAAACAAACCATTTAACTGTGGCCACCACGTGGTACCATAGACCTGGTCACTTACTCCTCTTGTCTAACTGAAATGCTGCACCCTTCCGCCAACATCCTCCCAGTTCCCCCCAACCCTCTCTCTGTTGACCACTGTTCTACCCTCTGCTTCTGAGTTCTGTGCTTTCAGATTCCAAGTGTAAGTGAGGTCACGTGGCACCTGTTTTTCTGTGCCTGGCTTGTTCCACTTAGCATGATGTCCTCCAGGCTCATCTATGTTGTTGCAAATGCTGGGATTTCTCACTTTTTAAGACTGAGTAGGTATTCCACATTTTCTTTGTCTGTGCCTCTGCTGATGGGCTTGAGGTTGGTTCTGCGTGTTAGCTGTGGTGAACAGCATCTTAACGAACACGAGAGAGCAGATACCCTTCCACACATCGATTTTATTCCCTTCAGAAAAATACCCAGAAGTGGGATTCCTGGATTATTCCTTTATCATTCTAATGTACCCCTAGGATTGAGAATCCTGATATAAAACATATGAAAGGATAATTAAGAGAAAAAGCAAAAAACACAAAAAGAAAGGAAGGAAGAAAGGAGGGAAGGATATCTGAGTTATGTTCCCAACACTATCATAACAACTTTGGGAGAAAATAGCATTATTTTAGACATTTGTTTTTCCAAATTGAGTGTTCCAATCTCCTCATCTTTAAATTGAGAGGGTTAAATGATGATTTTTAAGGGATCTTCCCAGTCACGAATTTATGGATCTATAATTCTACTGGGTCAAATTAAAATTAAAAACACTTCATAATGATCTTGATGCTATTATAGTGAATGAGTAACTATCATTACCAAAATGCTGTGGGACATTTTACAGCACAGTATAGGTTAAAGTCATAAAGCAATGAAGTGACATTTGCTTCTGGTTCTATTTCAAAGCATCAGTCTTTTTTTTCCCAACTCCCCTCAGTCTTCAAAAGCTCCAAGGAAAGCTGAGTAGCATTGGCTGAAGAGCTTAAGATACCATTAGTGCCAGATGAATTAATAAAACCGCCCACACTTGTGTTATTACCCATTACCTCTTAAGAGCATTTGCGTTCTCTGAAGCTCATTGAGTGTAATGTATGAAAAGTAATTTTATGATGGGGATAATGGCTGTATAGGAGGATAAGGAAGTTTTCCATAAAATTAAAGTCACTGATAAAATGAATTAATGTAGCACATTCAAAACGAATACCTTGAAAGAGAAAACCTCACTTTTTCCAGAAGAAATGTTTCTAGGGAAGACCTTCAGACACACTAGAATTAAATTGCTCTCTTAACTTTTGTAACATTGGCTCATTATGACGTTACTTCTAAGAATGGCATTTTTTCATTTTCCCGAATGTTATATTTAAATCGGCTGTAAAGAGTTGGTGATTTATTTGCATCTATGAAGAGTGCTATATTGACCCAAATTTTGCATTGATAAATGAATGCAAGGTGAAATTTTAAAAAGTTGGCAGATTAAATTATCAAAGTATATTAAGCACATATTATATATGCAGCACAACACTGAGAAAATGTACACACTGTGTAATTTTGAAATACCTGAATATTAAAATAATACTTAGAGCCTTCCACCTGGCAGGCACATAGATTGTGAACATGTTTTTATATAATAGAACATCAGCTAGCATAGCTTTAATCATCTCCACAGCATTTAAGTGCACCAACGTCTATTCTAATGTTAATACATATCTTGTCTCACAGGAATTCCCCTTGGGATGTTTATTTTTGTGTGTTCTTTCAAAAAACAAAAACCCAGCTCTATCTATACTTGTCACTTTATCGTCCATACTTATTTTCTTCAGGGAAATTTATAGAAATAGCGGAAGTGTATTACATGGTAGGTTCTTGGTCTCACTGACGTCAAGAATGAAGCTGTGGACCTTTCGGGGGAGTGTCCGGAGTTTGTTCCTTTTAATGTTCAGACGTCTTCGGAGTTTCTTCCTTCTGGTCGGTTTGTGGTCTCAATGGCCTCAGGAGTGAAGCTGCAGAGCTTCGCGGTGAGTGTTGCAGCTCATAAAAGGAGTGCGGACCCAAAGAGTGAGCAACAGCAAGATTTAGTGCATACAGCGTAACAACTAAGGTTCCACACTGCGGAAGATGATCTCAGCAGGTTGCCAGTGCCGGCTCAGGCAGACTGCTTTTATTCCCTTATCTGGCCCCACCCACATCCTGCTGATTGGTCCATTTTACAGAGAGCTGATTGGTCTGTTTTACAAAGAGCTGATTGGTCTGTTTTGACAGGGTGCTGATTGGTGCATTTACAATCTCCAAGCTAGACAAAGAGTGCTGATTGGTGCATTTACAGTCCTCTAGCTAGACATAAAAGTTTTCCAAGTCCCCACTAGATGAGCTAGACACAGAGCATAGATTGGTGCATTTACAAACCTTGAGCTAGACACAGAGTGCTGATTGGTGCATTTACAATCCTCTAGCTAGACATAAAAGTTCTCCAAGTCCCCACCAGATTAGCTAGATACAGGGTGCTGATTGGTGCATCCACAAACCTTTTGCTAGACACAGAGTGCTGATTGGTGCATTTACAATCCTCTAGCTACACATAAAAGTTCTCCAAGTCCCCACCGGACTCAGGAGCCCGGCTGGCTTCACCTAGCGGAATCTGCGCTGGGGCCACGGGCAGAGCTGCCTGCCAGTCCTGCGCCAGGCGCCTGCACTCCTCAGCCCTTGGAGGGTCAATGGGACCGGGCGCCGTGGAGCAGGGGGCAGCGTCCATCGGGGAGGCTTGGGCTGCGCGGGAGCCCACCGCGAGGGGGAGGCTCAGGCATGGTGGGCTGCAGGTCCCGAGCCCTGTCCCACGGGGAGGCAGCTGAGGCCCTGGGAGATTTCGCGTGCAGCGCCGGTGGGCCAGCACTGCTGGGGGACCCAGCACACCCTCCGCAGCTGCTGGCCCAGGTGCTAAGCCCTTCACTGCCCCGCTGGCGCTGGCCGGCCGCTCCAAGTGCGGGGCCGCGGAGCCCGCACCCACCCAGAACTCGCGTTGGCCCACGAGCCCACACCTCTCCCTCCACACCTCCCCGCAAGCAGAGGGAGCCGGCTCCGGCCTCGGCCAGCCCCCAGGGCAGCGGCAGGCTGAAGGGCTCCTCAAGTGCAGCCGGAGTGGGCGCCGAGGCGGAGGAGGCGCCAGGAGTGAGTGAGGGCTGCCAGCATGCTGTCACCTCTCAGAAGCAGTGATGTGCTGAGCTTCTGTCTAGAAAGAAGGTAGCAGTCCACCCACCTGTCTCCCAGGCATTCGTTCACCCAGGTCCTCAGCCACCGAGTCTTCCTCCTCCACCCACCACCCTCCTTCACCCACCACCCTCCTCCCACCCACCACCCTCCCTCCACCCACCACCCTCCCTCCCAGGCATCCTGTAGCCTCCACCACCACACTTCCTGGGAGGTTCGGGCTTCAGCCTTGACCTTCCTGCACTGCCCAATGGGAGCATCGTGACCACACATTTTAGGAGAAGGCTCCTTCCCCACTGTGACATCAAACACGTGGTCACATGACAGGCCTAGTCTGTGGCACAGGAAAGGGGCCCTGAGGTGCAGGGGAGGGTCAGTGTCAGTTAATCACATGAAAGCTCACCAGGGCGCACTGCATTTTAACAACCCCGTTTTTAAATTTTATCTCCACACAAACACATCAGATACCTTTAAAGTTAGACACATCTAACATTTGTGGAACTTAGGATGCCAGGGCTTTTCCTCTGAATTTCTGGGGTGCATTTACAGCTTTTCTCCTAAACATCACGTGGTTCAGCCTGGCCCTGCCTCCTGAGCTTTTCTCCTAAACATCACGCGTCCCAGTCTGGCCTCCTGAAGGGCGGTGCCTGCTCCCGGGCTGCCCCTGTCACACCCCGCAAACCCCCGCTACCCCTCACCACCCCCCGCAAACCCCCGCCACCCCCCGCAAACCGCGGCCACCCCCCACCACCCCCTGCAAACGCCCACCACCCCCCACCCCTCACCACCCCCTGCAAACCCCCACTACCCCCCGCAAACCCCTGCCACCACGCGCACATCGCTGTTGATCATTGCTGCCTCCACGCGCGCCGACATCCATTCAAACAGCAATTACTGGTGTTTTCTCCTCTGTGGGATGTGCCAGTAAGAATGATCTGGAAGCTCCCAGACATACGTAGCAGGCTCAACGTGGCGGGGGAGTTGGAAGGAAAAAAGGAATCCACAACTGCTGCGCACAGGAGGGAAATGAACCCAGTGCCCGCAGGAGGCGCTGACGGTGTTCCCTAATAACACAGCAAGCAGGCATATGAGTGCGGACTAAGCGCCCAGGGAAGACGGGGCCAGGCTCGGGCTCCGGGGATTCGTAGGATCTCCAGAGGGGATCATTTGTAGTTAAGGATCTAATATTGCCACATTGTCAATGGCTTTCTGTTCTGCAGTTCTTTTAGAGCACTGAGTTTTAAACCATGGGCTGCAACTCATGAATGACCCGTGAATTCAAGTTACTGGTCACTGCCAGCAAATTTTTAAATGGAAACAAAAATACAACAGAGAAGTATAGACTAGGCCGGGCACGGTGGCTCACGTCTGTAATCTCAGCACTTTGGGAGGCCGAGGCGGGCGGATCTCGAGGTCAGGAGATCGAGACCATCCTGCCTAAAGCTGTAAAACCCCGTCTCTACTAAAATACAAAATATTAGCCGGGCATGGTGGCGGGCGCCTGTAGTCCCAGCTACTCGAGAGGCTGAGGCAGAAGAATTGCTTGAACCCCGGAGGCAGAGATTGCAGTGAGCTGATATTACGCCTCTGTGCTCCGGCCTGGCAACAAAGCAAGACTCCGTCTAAAAAAACAAACAAACAAACAAAAAACAATGTATAGACTAGAAAATACCAAAGTACACTCTGGATAATAAGGGCACATGTCTAATGAAACATTTTTTGGTGTGTGTGTGTGGGTGTGTGTGTTAGGTTCTGATTTAAAATATACGTCTTATTGTGGAATATAATCCAAAAAGTTTGAAAGCCCTTGGCAGGAGCAATACCTTGCAGCCGTCAGGGTGGTGGAGAGAAAGGAAATCGCTTTTGTGCTGTCTCGGTGTTTGAAACAGGAAGCAGTACGTGTCGTGGGTTCTCAGAGGCAGGTTCTGCAAGCAAAGCCTCCGCACATACACTAGAACTTGAGCAATTCACCCACCTCTCCTGTGCTTCTCATTCTTTGTTAACAAAAAGGGAAGGGATCGTAACCTTCCTACCTCGTTGGAATTTTAAAATAATTAAATATGGTAATATAAGACCTTAGAGCAAGGTGTGGCTCACAGCAAGTGTTCAATGTCAGTTTTTACCATGATTAGTATCATTGTCATCATTGCTCTTACGCTGTGACCAGGTAACCCAGCATCACCTGTCTGGGTGTAAAGGTGCATTCAGGAGGTTTCAGCAGTGCAGCTCTGGAGGACACGGCCGCGGAGAGGAGTCGGTGTAATACTCCAGACAGATGTCCACGTTAACTTCTTGTGTTTCCCGAACATGATTTCCATGACAACTAATTTATTTGCATATTGCAGTAACTGAAAACAGACTTCTGTAATTTTAAATTCTGAAGAGTTTTTTTGTAAGGATTTGCCCCTTTAACTGCCTGTAAATTACAAGCATGCTCCCGTGCAAACGGGCATTCAAAAAGGAGTTGGAATTTGTCCCTGGGAGGTATTTGTGATTTAGATGGAAAATTACATAGAAACAGGCTGGCTTTCCCTGGACAACAGCGATAACTTGCTGATGTGTTTGGAGGTCAGCCTGTGGCTGTGAGGTGCGGCTTCCAGGCTCATAGGAAGTGAAGGTCCGCTGTTGGGACCGTGCCAGCCTCGTTGCCCCAGATGTCAGGCTTCCAGAGGAACTCTGCAGTGCATGACGAACGTATTGTTGCATCCTCTGAAGAGCTGAGAAACATCACCAGTTTGTGATGCCTGGGCCACTCCGTGAAAGTGCTGTCAAGGATGAGAAGGTCCAGTTTTGTGGCAGGTCCAAGGGTTAAACACGACGAAGGAGGGACAAGGAAAGGAACTGCCTCCCACCTGTCACTCTGCGTGGGCTCCCTGCGTTCTGGTGCCTTGGTCAATATGCTTAACCCCACAGCAAACGTGAAGGTCACAGGACGCGCATTCTCATTCTGCAGGTGAGGGAACTGAGGCACAGAGAGAGTGGTGACTTCTCCAAGGTCATTAGTGAATGAGTGGCCAGTCTAGGTCTGAACCAAGCCAAACCCTGTAGGACCTTTTGACTATCCACACTGCTTCCCCAAGGAAACTAAAATATTATATGTCCAAGACCAGGAGGTCCACTAAACAAATAAAAGGCAAACCTTGCATTTGACACCTGAAACTGAGGTCGGTGTTACATAATTAATAAGGAATTGTGTTTGGAGTAAACCTAGAAGGAACTTGCACATAAGATAATTTGCTGAATCAATCTGGCACATCTCCCTTTGCTAATGAGTTAGGCTTCTCCAGATAAATCTGTGAGAATGTTCCATTTTCTCAAACAGTATTTGTTCTCCCCAGGGCATCAGTTAGTTCAGCTTGAAACCTTTCTTATAATACTAGCATCCTCATTTTCACCATAATGTGGAACCGAAAATAAATTGCCCTAGTGGGTGACCATCTTCCATGGATGTAAGGGCTGTCTAGTGTAAGACAGTCAATAGATGACCATCTTCCATGGACGTAAGGGATGTCTAGTGTAAGACAATCAATAGATGACCATCCTCCATGGACGTAAGGGCTGTCTAGTGTAAGACAACCAACAGATGACCATCTTCCATGGACGTAAGGGCTGTCTAGTGTAAGACAATCAACAGATGACCATCTTCCATGGACGTAAGGGCTGTCTAGTGTAGGACAGTCAACAGATGACCATCTTCCATGGACGTAAGGGCTGTCTAGTGTAGGACAATCAACAGATGACCATCTTTCATGGACGTAAGGGCTGTCTAGTGTAGGAGAATCAACAGATGACCATCTTCCATGGACGTAAGGGCTGTCTAGTGTAGGACAATCAACAGATGACCATCTTCCATGGACGTAAGGGCTGTCTAGTGTAGGACAATCAACAGATGACCATCTTCCATGGACGTAAGGGCTGTCTAGTGTAGGACAATCAACAGATGACCATCTTCCATGGACGTAAGGGCTGTCTAGTGTAGGACAATCAATAGATGACCATCTTCCATGGACGTAAGGGCTGTCTAGTGTAGGACAATCAATAGATGACCATCTTCCATGGACGTAAGGGCTGTCTAGTGTAGGACAATCAATAGATGACCATCTTCCATGGACGTAAGGGCTGTCTAGTGTAGGACAATCAATAGATGACCATCTTCCATGGACGTAAGGGCTGTCTAGTGTAGGACAATCAATAGATGACCATCTTCCATGGACGTAAGGGCTGTCTAGTGTAGGACAATCAATAGATGACCATCTTCCATGGACGTAAGGGCTGTCTAGTGTAGGACAATCAGTAGATGACCATCTTCCATGGACGTAAGGGCTGTCTAGTGTAGGACAATCAGTAGATGACCATCTTCCATGGACGTAAGGGCTGTCTAGTGTAGGACAATCAGTAGATGACCATCTTCCATGGACGTAAGGGCTGTCTAGTGTAGGACAATCAGTAGATGACCGTCTTCCATGGACGTAAGGGCTGTCTAGTGTAAGACAGTCAATAGATGACCATCTTCCATGGACGTAAGTGCTGTCTAGTGTAGGACAGTCAATAGATGACCATCTTCCATGGACGTAAGTGCTGTCTAGTGTAAGACAGTCAATAGATGACCATCTTCCATGGACATAAGGGCTGTCTAGTGTAGGACAATCAGTAGACGACCATCTTCCATGGACGTAAGAGCTATCTAGTGTAAGACAATCAGTAGGTCACATGAGCAAAGGTGAACCCCAAAATCTGTTTAGGAATTGGAAAGATAAACATTAGGCTCCAAGTCTTATCAGAGCCTGACAAAAAGCGTGCGTGTTTTATGTGCACTTTCTACCACCACTCGGGTTTGGTATTGGATGAATACTAGCTGCAGTTAGCAGTAATTAGACATCTGACTAACAATCTTCAGAAGTCTCCCCGAGAACGGTGTTCCTCAGCCCTGTGACGCATCAGCCCAGGTAGGCAGGGCTGAGGGCCAACGGCCTCCCTAATGCGTCTGGTCCACAGTTCAGTGGGAGAAGCGCTGCTGGGAACAGCTGGGTTAGAATGCACTCACGTTGCAGAAAGCCTGTTGCTAGCAAACAGATGTACATTGTAGAAGAATGTGTGCTCTTCCCCATAAATTTCAAAGAAACAAATGTCCCATGAACTTAAAAATAACCCATGAATGTTACTACACTTACCTTGACAACATGATCAAAGTTGTTTATTTCACACGGTTTCATAAGCAGAAATCGCCAGCTAGTGATCACGGTTCAGACAAATGGTGGAAATCGTCGGCGGCATAGGGACGGGGCCAGCGTGGGTGTCAGCCGTGGGTGTGGCAGTTCCGCACTGACCTCAGTGCATTCCTGCTCTGGAGTCTAGCATCGGAAAATCACAGCCCAGAAGACCCTCGGGTTGCACGTGTGACTCACGCACTCCCCCGAGAGAGGCCAACACCTCACAGCAGCCTGCCGCAGCAGCGAAATGGCTGCACTGAGGCTGTCCATTAAAAGCAAACACCATGGCAGTTGCTCTAGCGAAGCACGCTTCTTGCTGAGAATTCTAGGAGGTTCGGCTGACAGCAAATGCGTGAGTACCCCAGCTCGCTGTGTCCATGGAGTAGAGATCTCAGACTTCACAGCTTTGACTTATCAATCTAAAGGTTAATTAGACAAACTGGGTGACTACTGCCAACATTTTCTAAAGACAGGTCACACTCTAGGTTTCTAATTTGTCTTCCGAATGACCCTGATCCTGGAAAGTGAGGCCCCGGGTCGTGGTCGCACCACCACCCTGTGCCATCTGTGTGTGCACGTTGGTGTCCCAGGCCACAGCAGAGAAAGATGGGAGAGGCCACAGGCCAGGCCCTGGGAGGATCGGTGGGATAAGCGTCTGCCTTTCCCAGTGCAGAGGAGGACGGGAGAGGCCACAGGCCAGCTCCAGGGAGGCTCAGTGGGATAAGCGTCTGCCTTTCCCAGTGCAGAGGAGGACGGGAGAGGCCACAGGCCAGCCCCAGGGAGGCTCGGTGGAATAAGCGCCTGCCTTTCCCAGTGCAGAGGAGGAAGGGAGAGGCCACAGGCCAGCCCCAGGGAGGCTCGGTGGAATAAGCGTCTGCCTTTCCCAGTGCAGAGGAGGACGGGAGAGGCCACAGGCCAGCTCCAGGGAGGCTCGGTGGAATAAGTGTCTGCCTTTCCCAGTGCAGAGGAGGAAGGGAGAGGCCACAGGCCAGCTCCAGGGAGGCTCGGTGGAATAAGTGTCTGCCTTTCCCAGTGCAGAGGAGGACGGGAGAGGCCACAGGCCAGGCCCAGGGAGGCTCGGTGGGATAAGTGTCTGCTTTTCCCAGTGCAGGGGAGGACGGGAGAGGCCACAGGCCAGGCCCAGGGAGGCTCGGTGGGATACGCGTCTGCCTTTTCCAGTGCAGAGGAGGATGGAAGAGGCCACAGGCCAGCTCCAGGGAGGCTCAGTGGGATAAAGGTCTGCCTTTCCCAGTGTAGGGGAGGACGGGAGAGGCCACAGGCCAGCTCCAGGGAGGCTCAGTGGGATAAGCGTCTGCCTTTCCCAGTGCAGGGGAGGACGGGAGAGGCCACAGGCCAGCTCCAGGGAGGCTCAGTGGGATAAGCGTCTGCCTTTCCCAGTGCAGGGGAAGACGGGAGAGGCCACAGGCCAGCTCCAGGGAGGCTCAGTGGGATAAGCGTCTGCCTTTCCCAGTGTAGGGGAGGACGGGAGAGGCCACAGGCCAGCTCCAGGGAGGCTCAGTGGGATAAGCGTCTGCCTTTCCCAGTGTAGGGGAGGACGGGAGAGGCCACAGGCCAGCTCCAGGGAGGCTCAGTGGGATAAGCGTCTGCCTTTCCCAGTGCAGGGGAGGACGGGAGAGGCCACAGGCCAGCTCCAGGGAGGCTCGGTGAGATAAGCGTCTGCCTTTCCCAGTGCAGGGGAGGACGGGAGAGGCCACAGGCCAGCTCCAGGGAGGCTCGGTGGGATACGCGTCCGCCTTTCCCAGTGCAGAGGAGGAAGGGAGAGGCCACAGGCCAGCCCCAGGGAGGCTCAGTGGGATACGCGTCCGCCTTTCCCTGGGAACAGCTGGTGGGAGCAGTGCAAGCACAGCCCAGCTCAGAAGGGCCGTCACCCCTCATCACTGGCAAGTGGTTTGCCTCTGTGGCATAGCACCTGCCCATCTCCCAGAGACAATGCTGCCTGGAAAATTGCAGCATTGAATTTCTAACCTAAAAATTGAGGTGAGACCTTGCTAAGCCCTCCTGTTCGTGTATGTAAGCCCGTTGGGAACTGCAGCTTTTCTCAGTAAAAGCTTCCTAATCATACACAATTCCCTAAAAGTACACTTTTTAATAAACAATTATAGATGCATAAGTTACAAAAATAATGCAGAGAAATCCTGGGCACCCTTCCCCCGTTTCACCCATGGTCAGGTTCGTACCGTCCAAGGTCCACCACGAAACATCCTTCTTCCAGACAATGGCGGTGGAACTCTCAGACCCATCCTTGCCTTCCTTCCCTCCTTCATTCATCCATTTCAGCATTTACTGAAACCCTGCTGCCTACGCAATGTGATTGAGATGTTGAACTGAAAGGTACCAGGACCTCACACATCCCCTCCCCTTCCCGGGTTATCTTATGTGATATGGGGCACAGATTTGCTTTAAATAATTTACTTCTGAGCGCCCACCACTCTGGAGAAGAGCTAGGCAGGCATTGGGTGGCGTCTTGTGGCCACACGAGCAGCCCCAGGTGAAGCAAAGCCTGCACCCAATTAGACATCTAGGAATTCACAGTGACGGGAAAGAGGAATTGTACATAATTAGAGATAAGTTTTCTCTCCAGTACAAATGTCCTCTTTCTGCCTGTATTTAAATGCAACTCTCATTTTTTCTTATGCCACTATTCCCAGAAGGCTTCCCACATCCTGCGAAGCGAAGGGTAACCCCCAGCAGCCCAGGTGTTTTCAATGGCACACATGGTTCCTGCTTTCTGTTTCACATAACCCAGAACCCCAGAGCACGTTTTAAGCTCCACTTTTAAAACTTAATGAAATTGTATAAAATTCAGCGACTGTATCAAGGAACAGCGAGAAAATATTGTGTTGGAGAATATAAAAGGAAATAACATGAATAGCGTTAATATTTCAGTAAGAGCTACACATGTGGTCAGGAGTGTGAAACTTCTATCAGCCATTTATGGGTGTTTGTCACCTCCAGGCACCGCTGGAGAACTTTGCTTATACTCATCTATGTCACTCATCCCTCCACAGCTGTGTGGCCTCTCTGCTGTCACCCCATCCTAAAGGAGGGGACAGCACGTGACAGAACGAGTCCCACAGTCAGTGAGGATGGGCACACGCTGCAGGTGGAGGCCCAAGCTCCTAGTCCATGTAGCTGCTGCATCTCCCAGCAGGACAGGAAAGGAAGGCCGGCCTGAGTCCGGAGGGTGGCGCTCAGCGTGATGCCACCCAGAGTCTGACAGAGCTGCATGGCAGGACCCGGGGGAGATGAAAGCCAGCCCCACGAGGGGAAGAGCCCCTACAAGAGCACAGCCAGCGGGCAGGAGCACGCAGGGAGACCGACGTGCAGGGACACCAACGTGTAGGGAGACTGACGTGGAGGGAGACCGACGTGCAGGGAGACCGACGTGCAGGGAGACTGACGTGCAGGGACACCAACGTGCAGGGAGACTGACGTGGAGGGAGACCGACGTGCAGGGAGACTGACGTGGAGGGAGACCGACGTGCAGGGAGACCGACGTGCAGGGAGACCGACGTGGAGGGAGACCGACGTGCAGGGAGACTGACGTGGAGGGAGACCGACGTGCAGGGAGACCGACGTGCAGGGAGACTGACGTGGAGGGAGACCGACATGCAGGGACACCAACGTGTAGGGAGACTGACGTGGAGGGAGACCGACGTGCAGGGAGACCGACGTGCAGGGATACCGACGTGCAGGGAGACCGACGTGCAGGGACACCAACGTGTAGGGAGACTGACGTGGAGGGAGACCGACGTGCAGGGAGACCGACGTGCAGGGAGACCGATCCCTGCAGGGAGACCAACATGCAGAAAACGCATGTTTGGCCTGAAATGGGATTGATACATCCAACCAAAGAGAAAACAAGGAAGGAGGAGACATGGAAGGCAGCCTTGGAAATCACGGAGAGTTGTTGCATTGATTCTTTTGCAGCCGATGAGCACACCCACCCTGCATTTGAGTTTTAGGGCCAAGGTGTCTTTCTTTCTTTTGAAGGGAAAAAGGACCTGGGCCAGAGAAACCATCATGGAGGCATCCTGGGAGGGGCACAGAGAAAAGGAGTCCTCTCCCTTCCCTTAAGACAGACAGGGCAGTCAGCATACACATGCACATACATGAACACACAGGCATGCACACAGATGTGCACACACGCACACAGACACATACACACACGTGCAGACATGAAAACAATTGCAGACATGCAAAAATATGCAGACACAAACGTGCACACACAGGTGCATGCACATGCAGACACACATGCAGATGCACACAAACATGAGCAGACATGAAAATACAATTGCAGACATGCAAAAGTATGCAGATACACACGTTTATGCACACAGACACATGCAGACACAAGCACACACACATGCAGACATGAAATATACACATATGTTGACACGCACAAAATGCACAAATATGCAGACACACAAACACATGCACAGATAGGCACACTCACGTATGCACACACATGCACAAACATACAAACACATACAACACGCCTGACCTGTCTGCGCCTCCAGTCTGTTCCCTGCTCCCATTCCCTCTGTACTGTGCTATGGACTCTTTAATTCCTTTCCCTTTTCCTCCACATCTCACAGAGGGATGGGCTTATTAAAATGTTCAGTTCCCTTAATGGATGAGTGAGTGAATGAGTGCAGGAGGGAATGATCGAGTGAGTGAATGACTGGATGAGTGACTGAGTTACTGAGTGAGAATGAGTGAGTGAGTGCATGAATGAGTGAGTGAGTGAATGAGTAACTGAGTGAATGAGTGAGTAAAAAAGTACATGAATGAGTGCATGAATGAGTGACTGAGTGAATGAGTGACTGAGTGAGGAAAGGAAAGAGGGAGGGAATGAGTGAGTGAGTGACTGGATGAGTGACCAAGTGAGTTACTGAGTGAGAATGAGTGAATGTGTGCATGAATGAGTGAGTGAATGAGTGAGATACTGAGTAAATGAGTGAGTGAAAGAGCACACAAATGAGTGAGTGAATGAGTGCATGAATGAGTGAGTGAATGAGGGAGGGAGTGAATGAGTGCATGAATGAGTGAATGAATGAGTGAGTGAGTGAATGAGTGGGTGACTGAGTTAAAGAGTACATGAATGAGTGAGTGAATGAGTTCATGAATCAGTGAGTGAGTGCATGAATGAGTGAGTGAATGAGGGAGGGAGGGAGTGAATGAGTGAGTAAGTGACTGAGTGAATGAGTGGGTGACTGAGTGAAAGAGTGAGTGGCTGAGTGACTGAGTGAAAGAGTACACGAATGAGTGAGTGAATGAGTTCATGAATCAGTGAGTGAGTGAGTGCATGAATGAGTGAAAGGCACAATCAGGCTTGTGCCTTTTTTTGTGCTGAAATTGGTTTTAAGCAGGTGAAACTCCCTACAGCTTCAAGAGGATGAGTAGATACGTTTTGTTCTGTTTGCTTGAAACAATAAAATACATAAAAAATGAAGCACCTCATCCACTGTCTCAGGCAGCGAGAGCCTGCCAGTCCCCACCAGCCCCAGGGTGCAGAGGTGAGGAAGGCTTTCTCACCTCCGGGGTCACCAGGAATCGAGGTTCAGTAGAATCACCCCATCTTGAAGGCCGCAGCCGCAAGGTCCAAGTCTTCATTCCCCAGGTTGAAGACATGAGCTGGGGACCCCCGTGGCTGTGGGTGGAGGGTGAGTCCTGGATTCTGTCTTTTGAAAGGGGTGATGTTAGAAAGTGAGTTCTGGCAGCTGTGGGGAGGAAGAACTCGAGCCCTCTGTGGGGTCAGGAGCTTGGAAAAAGGACCCTGAAGAGTTAGATCTGCAGTGGCCAGACCTAGGCAGGGATGGAAGAACGGATGTGGAGCCCAGGAGGAGCAGAGGGCACGCCATGAGGGAGGGGCCGTGGTGAGGGGCACCCCTGGGTGCCCAGTGCTTGGTCCTGCAACACCTTACGTCTCAGGGCGTTTCCCCACCCCCTGCTCCACTGAGAGCCTCCCACCCTGGCCTCGTTTCCTCCACCGAGCTGTGCATCCTCAGGGAGAGAGAGCAGAAGAGCCGCTCCTCTTTGGAAAACTGAGAAGCTCTCCTCCGAGTCAGTGCTCCCCCCATCCACCAGCAAGGGGCCCCTCCATCCGAATGCAGGCACACACCTGCTAAAATGCACCACACAGCAGAAGGGCCTCCCGTTTCTGGCTAGGAGAGCCCTGCCTGTGGCAGGCAGCAGCATTTGCAAGCCTCTCTGCAGTTACGCTTGGAGTTTTGGTGTGGTGGAAATAGGCAAGAAGTCGATGTCCAGCTGCTTGTTGGATTAGGGATCACAAATGTGTGTTTATTTTCCAAAAACAAGACATTGGCATGATAGTGTGGCCCTGGGGGCAGGGTCATGGAATAAGACAGGGACTGGGGAGCCTTGCACAAAATAACCATCCCCCACGGTATGTTGTTTGTACCTGGGAACTTTCTGGAGCGAGTGCCCATCGTCAGTAACACACACTAACTGAATTTCACTCAAGGCAGATTTGTGGACTATTTTGTTGAAATGACGTCTGTAGAAAAATTTAAAAGTGATTAAAACTGATGGCTGCTGCCGGATGATGGAGTCTGGTGCATCTCGGACAGCCCTTATTTGGAACAGTCTGTGGGCATGTCTAGGTTATTGAGTGTTACGCTTCTGTGTTATGTGACTTGTCCGTACCATTTAGCCTTCCAATTGGACACGGAATCGAGTTTGCTAGCGTCCAGCCCTAACTGGAATGGCGACTGCTCCCAAATTGCATTCTGGCCCTAATGAAATCTGTCTGCTTCATCCTCATCTGCCAGGACACAGGACATTAGCTCTTATGGGTTTTGTTGTTTGTTTTTGTCTTCAAATTGTCGATTCTGTGGCTGTGGCAAACCGAGTGGAGGTTTAAGATGGACTTTTAAATACAAATTATGAAGGGAAAAAGCAAGTCACTTCATGTATGCTTGTGCATTTACAAGGCACATAGAACAAAGCTGACATTTATATAACGTTTGAGTTTCATAAGAGCATGGCTGTGGTGATTGTCCAGTTTTTAGATGAAGAAATTGAGTCTCATCCAACCTTGATCAGCTAATAAATGACCGCGTGGTGATTTCGACCCAGACACCCTTATGTTCCTAGTAGATGTGAGCTCAAGTCATATAAATTTGGTTCTCCCTGCCATGGACAATGGTTCTTGAGTAAATTATGGAGTCTTTGAGATTTGTTTTTCTCAGGCTCCAAATATTGTGATAATATATAAATTGTACAGTGATTCTGCAAACCATATCGAACCAATGTTAGATATTTGCATTCTAGTCGCTGTCTTTGGCTACTGGAAATGATTGTATGTGTGCGCACATCAGCATTTAGTGGATACTGAGTGGCATCTGGATATTTAGTAAAACACATTCTCATGACAGTGCCCGTGCTTCTCCCTCTGCATGGCTAAGACGAGACCAACTCTGCTTGGAGGGTCTTGTCCGTCCCAGGCCCTCCCGACCCTGTGTCCTCCAGCTAATTCCGAAATTCTGAGTGCCAGGATCTCAACAACGAGCCACAGACAGGAGCCTGTGGTCCCTGCCGTGAAGGAGCTGGCAGTCCAGGAAGGGATACGAAGGCTTGGCTTTCACATCTGATGTGCTAAGGTGTCGGAAGGGAAGAATATTTCAGCTGCAATTGGGAAGAAACAGAAGGGGCTTCTGGAAAATGAGCAACGCTGTCCTGGAAAGTGAAGAACACCAAAGTTAGCTCAGCTTTACGCAGCGGCATGTCCCATCCTACGCCTGAAAACCAAAAAGCATAGAACCCTTGTCTACTTGGAAATCTTTAAAAAAAATCTAAACATGTGCTTTGTGTGCCAAACGTAGCTCCAGTTTCACTTACTGCCCGAAATTCAGTATTTTGCACGACAAGTTCATTAACCTGCTGCTGAAAGAGCCTTTGAAATTCAAGGTTGGATCCATGAGAAAATAGAATATGGAATTGATAAAGCTCTCTTTTCAACTCAATACTTTATTTCCTCTCCAGGAAGAGACTTTCGTTAGAGAGGCACAAGCTGCATTCTCTGACGGCAAAGTGAAAAAAACCCTGATCCCCTTGTTTAACGGTTCTGAGGACCCTGAGCCTGGCTCTCCCCGTGCACCTTCCCCATGGACACCACCTCTTGCCTAAACTAGATTAAATGTTCCAGACCCCAGAAGAAAAGTCCAGAACTCATTGTGGGCCTGGGATCCGTATGCACTTGCCTGCCTGTAAGAAGCCAGCCTGCGGCCCCGGCCCAGCTGGGATGTCAGCATCCTGGGGACCTGGCCCTCTGCTGCCTGTCACAGTGGGTTTTGTGCTTAGCAGGTGATGGCCCCGGCAGGGCCGCCCATGGCTTCCTTTGGGGGCACAGAGCAGGGGAGCATGGGCGGGGTGGGGATCCTAGACCAAAGGGGCGTGGCTGGGTTTGGGTCTGTCCTCCCACACCTGCCCTGGGAGCCTCGGTTTCCAGTCTGCAGGAGGAGGAGGAGCTCCCAGCTGCTTCGCAGGAGCAGAAGGTGTGGGCCATCGCTGTTGGCTGCATGTGAAGGAGGGGCCTTCTCCACTGAGAGCTCTCTCTGCCCCTGGAGTGCTGGGCATGCTGTCCCCATCTCTGCTTCCGAACATACCATGGGCCATACACCTGATGAACATGTTAGTGATTATATGACGAGATCAGTGGTTCATCAGCTACCGATGGGGTGTCCACAATGGCTGAGGAGAAGAACAGCTGCAGGCCCCAACCCCGGAGCTCATGGTTCAGAGAGTGAAGAAGATGGGAAAACGCTGGGGCACAGGGAGGGGAGTGACGCAATTGGGGAACCCAGAAAGTATTTGGGGAGCAGGAGGAGGTTCACCCCAAGTGGTTTCCCGTGTTCTTCACCCCTCGCACTGGCGTGGTGCATCTGTCACGATTGATGAGCCAGGATTGATGTGTTAGTGACTAAAGCCATCCTTCATCCTTCACGTCAGGGGTCACGCTTGGCATGGTCCACCCTGTGGGTTTGGACGAGTGTTTAATGGTGTGGACCCCCCACTGCCACGTCACACAGAGCAGTTTCCTTGCCCTAAAAATCCTGCGTGCTCCCCCTATTCATCCCTCCCTGCCCCCAACCCCTGGCAAACACTGACTCTTTCGCTGCCTTTGTAGTTCTGCCTTTTCCAGAATGACCCATGGATTCGAAGAGTGTGAAGCCTTTTTCATGGCTTGGGAGCTCATTTCATTTTAGCACTGAATAATATTCCACTGCCTGATGTAACGGTTTACTCACCTACTGAAGGACATCTTCCAAGTTTGGGCAATTGTGAATAATGTTGCTATACACATCTGTGTGCAGGTTGATGTGTGGATGTAAGTTTTGCGCTTCTTTGGGTGAATACCTGGGGGCGTGATTGCTGGACTGCATGGTGAGAGTGCCTGGTTTTGTAAGAAACCACGAAACTGTCTTCCAAAGTGGCTGCACCGCTTTGCACTCCCACGGGTAGTGAAAGAGTTCCTGAGGCTCCGCGTCCTCGCCGGCGTCTGGTACTGTTGGGGTCTGGATTCTGGCCGTTCTAGTTGGGGTGTGGTGGTGTCTTGTTGTTGTTTTAATTTGGAATACTCGGGGGCAGGTGATATGGGGCGTCTCTGGTTTGCACACTTGTTTTAATTTGGAATACTCGGGGGCAGGTGATTTGGGGCGTCTCTGGTTTGCAAACTTGTTTTAATTTGGAATACTCGGGTGGCACGTGGTGTGGAGCATCTTTGGTTTCCACGCTTGGCATCTGAGTGTCCTCTTCGGTGGGGTCCGCTCAGACCTTTCGCCCATTTTTCCCAGTTGGGTTTGATGCACCAGCATCCTGCCGTATAACAGTCTGGTTCTGATGCTTGTTCTGTTTCTTCAAACTGTGTCTTCTGTGTTGAAATATGCCTTGTGGTAGTTTTGCTGAAAGCCGAAACAGCTGAGTGCATGGAGAAGCTGGCAGGTGTGCAGCAGCCGGGGCCCAGGGCATCACACCCACAGGGGCCTGGGGGACCTCCTTTTGCTCAGAGCACGGGATCCACAGTGCTGGGGCCAAGGCCAGTCAGAGCCTCAGGCACGGGTGCTGGGTCATCACCATGCCCGGGAAGCTGGGCCCGCGGCCATCAGCAGATCCTTTACTCCCTTACGTCTTGGTTTTCTCCTCAGTGAAGCAGGACGCACAGGTTTCCTCGTGTGTCCATTGCAAGGATTTAAGGGGACGCCTGTAAAGTCACCAGCAGAACCTGGGAGCTGAGTGGAGGAGCTTCTATTTCAGCAGAAAGAGGGAGAATGAGTTTTCAGGATCAGGAGACGGCAGTGACCTGCTGTGTAAACTTTCAAATTATACGCGCCAAGTGGTTCTAAATAAATGAATCAGGTTAATTAGCAAACAGCAGCCATTTATTCTCTTTAATAGCCTCATGGGTATCATGAGGCTGTTATATGATATGATATCATGCATTTTGGCATGAAAATTAGGGAGTAGCTTTCCATTGCTAAAGGGATGCAGCTTTTTACCTGGGTGACGGATGTATATGTTTTAAAGTAACTTAAATGCATTACCCTTTGCTCTTCACGTCAGCCACATAAACTAAGGACCAGGGGCAGCTGGAGACTCACTGGTCAGAACCGGCAGCACTGGGGTCACACCCAGGCTGGGAACCAGCAGCACTGGGGTCACACCCAGGCTGGGAACCTGCAGACGGCACTGCCCATGCGGCATCTCCTGGGACCTGGGAGCTTTCATGCCACGCGTATGATAAGTTTTGGGGGGCGGGAGTGAGGAAAAGGCCCCCCTCTGGTGGTCCGGGCCCATGGTCCCGCCAGGGGCCCACAGCATGAAGACGTAGCTCCCTCACACACGTGTTGAATTTGGATTTGCTTCTCTGGCTTCTGCTGGGGAGCAGGATGTGGGGATGGAAGGACCAAGACACACGACAGAGGACAGCGTCACGGGGTCACCGTCCCACTTCCCACCCCACGCCTCACAGCACAGACGGGGGATTTGCCGGCCTCACGCCGGCCGAGCCACTGCTGACTTCACGCAGCCCCAGCCATGCCCCACGCAGACACACGGAGCCCCAAGGCGGGCCAGGTCTCAGGGCCGGTTGGGGCTGTGGAGCTGTCTTAGAAGGGGGGAAGGACTCCCTGCCCCAGGCCGGCACCGCACAGTCCCTGGGTAGAAAATAGAGTCCTGTTTGGAGGACAGCTGCTCCCACATCTGGGGGCCTCTGGATCTGCAGGGCAGGGCTTTGGTGGTCCATAAACTTCCCCCGAGGAACAGTCGTGGAGCCATCTGCATTTTATTTTTGTCAATTATGGCACTAATCATGTCCTTTTACTAGAGATCCCGCAGTGTCTGTGCTCCTACGTTACATCCCTAAAAGACAAGCTCCCAAGGGCCATCCATGGTGGCCTCCCAGCAGTTCCTGCACGTCACAGCATTTAAAAGAAATCCAGTGAATAAAACAATTCAGCTTCAATTCAGTAACCGCATAGAATTTCACTTGTGAATCGAAAAGTTCAGGGCCTGAGACAATCTTAAGCTGCTGGATCTGTGGGGAAAACAAACATCTGAGGTCCAGAATTCGTTTGGAGACTCTGCCGCAGGTCCGGATTCGGCATCAGATCAGCTGTGCTGTGTGTGCTTCCAAAGACGTTTCTGATCTGCAGGGACGTCGTCCCGTGTAAGAGTTCAGCGGTGCCTCCACTCTGGACGGCAGAACTGATCCCCAGACGGGGCTGGCCTTGTCTTTCAAGCAGAGACAAGACTGGGCTTTTAAAGGGGAACGTCTTCAGGGTGTGCGTCGGGGTCAGCCTCATGTTCCCAGAGCCCATCCGAGAGGCCGGCAGGGAGTAAGGGACCCTGTTCCTTGCTGTTTGTTGTCCACCAATCTCCTTAGAAGGTTGTCTCTTTATGGGACAACATAGACCCTCACCGGTGCTGACTGGGAGGAAGGAGCCTGGCTGCCCCCAGCTGTGCTTCCAAGCAGTGTGAGTCACATTTAGCGTTGTTTGCAGAACTGAAATGCTCCCTGTAGAGTCAGCTTGGGCAGCCCTAACTAAGTAGCCCAGACTGGGCGGCTTAAACAACAGACATTGATTCTCCCATGTCCTGGAGGCTGAAGTTCAAGACCAAGGTATGGCAGAGCTGGTTCCTGCTGAGGCCTCTCTCCCTGGCATGCAAACCCCATCTTCTCCTTGTGTCCTCACAGCGTCGTCCCTCCGTGCGTTTTTGTGTCCCCATATCGTCTTCTCAAAAAAATAGATCCTGGAGCTCTTTCCATATAATCACATAAAAAACCTTCTCATTGCCTTTCCAAGGGTACAAGTGACATCACACAGTGAGAGGGACACAGTCATCGGACCAGCTTACAGTCTTCCCACCGCCTTGCCACAGACCTGGGCTTTCTGTGAATATCTCAGGTCCTTCCGTCTGCATCTCTCTTACCACCCGTGGGTTCAGCATCTTCCCACATGATCCTGGGACCTTTTAGCGCTGTGTTCTGCTAACCCTCCTGCACACCCTTGTCCATTTGTCCCCGGTTATTTGTTGGTATTTTTCTTCTTGACTTCTTGGTGGTTTTGCGGGGAGATTGTCTTTTTGTGGATGGCGGAGCAGCCAATCCTTTCCCTGGCTTTCATTTGCCTTTACTTTGCTTCCATTGTTTTCTTTCTGTTCAGAAGTGCTGAGTGTGCTCAAATTCCTTGGTCCTTTTTGTACAGCTTCTGGATTTTCAGCTGTTGTTAGGTCTCCTGAGGCAACAACTTCAAAGCGATTCACCGGTGTGTCTCTAGGACTCTGATGTCTTTTTTTTTTTTTTTTTTTTGATATATGACATTGTTGAAACTTTTGGGGAGCAAACTTACCTTAAAGTCATGAGTTCAAAATTCAAACCAGGGTTCTGACAAGTTACTACCACTATGTATTATCTAATGTTTAGTTTTTGGTTAATTGCTTTTTATTTTAGTTGGATTTTTCTGAATGAAATTGATTGCTGTTAGCTGGTGGAATTACAGGAGCATTTTCCATCCATTTTTTCTGAGCTGCACAGTTATTGATGGTGACCGTCAGAGTCACAGTGTACAATCCTGGCGATGGCAGAACAGGAAGGTGGGCAGACCCCAAAGCTGCGGTCCTCAGAAAATGGAAGAACTCAGGACTTACACAGCAGAAGCTCCACACTTCTGAAGATTTAGTGAATTCCCAGATCCAACCATATGCGAATCGCAGAAAGAATAGTAGATTTAAAAAGTCACCTTGAGATTCTAATGCTGGGAGGTTCTTCCTGATCTCACCTCTGCTTATACAGTGTATCCTCACTCCCAGCCTCTTAGCAAAATGCCCCAAATCACCTGTGTGATGTTGGGCAGTGATGGAGCCTAGGTGTATCTTGGCCTCATCTCTTGTGTGACATTGGGTAGTGACGGGACCTCAGCATGTCTTGGCCTCATCTCCTGTGTGACGTTGGGTGGTGATGGGACCTTGGTGTGTCTTGGCTTTGTCTGTTAAGTGGATTTATGCTGCAGGCTAAGTATCCCTCTTCTGAAATGCTTGGCATTAGACGTGTTTCAGATTTGGAATTTTTTTGGAATGGGGTACATTTGCATTACATACTTGCCAAGTGAACATCCCTAATCCAAAACTCTGAACTCCAAAGCGCTCCAGTGAGCATTTCCTCTGAGCGTCACCGTGGCAGCCAGTAAGTTTCAGATTTGGGAGTAACAATGTAATGACAATGCTGTGAGCGCTTCTCAGTTCCCATGGTGTTCCCAACGGGCTTCAGTTCCTGAACGCTGTTCCCTCCTCTGCTGGAGCCTCCTGCATTGACTCCCCAGGTGGACGTTGTGGTGGCGATTGTGTTTTTACACTCACAGGTCCATAGCCCTGCTCTGTGACAGCGCCTCACCTGCATTAACCTTCCTACCTCTTACCTGCACGCCTACCGGCAGGGCTGAGAGTCTCCCCACCTCACAGGGGAGGAATCGGGGGCTCAGAGGGTGGGAATGCATGTGGGTCCAAGGGCAGTCATTGGTGGAGCTGGATTTAGACTCATTCAACTTAGACTCCGGAGCCCAGGACCATAATCATGGGCAGTGCTGCCTCTTTATTTTGGAAGCAGATGATGAAACACCTGAATTACAATCATTTGAACAAGCAAAGCTGGTTTGTTCTCATAGTGAGACTTCCCGAGGAGGACGGTGGTGAGTCCTGGCTGATGGCTGAGTCCTGCCACTGAAGACAAAGGCTTTCTTCATCTTTTCACTCTGCCATCCTTATTGGGTTGACTTTAAGTCTTCTTGGTTGCAAGGAGGTTGCCAGGTATCCAGCCACTAACTCCACATCAAGAGAGGAAGGAGGGAGCTGCAGTGGTGTGAGCTACGTCTATCCCTGTTATTGGAAACCCAGAGCTTCCCAGAGACTCCCCTACGTGACTTCCATTTACCTCTCAGGCCCAGGGTTCTCTCTGGGCAGCCCTCCTGCAGCAGAGCCTGGAAAGGGGGCGGTGGCTTTGCCACCTTGGAGTGGAGAGAGCAGGGCAAGAGGAAAGGAAACGTGGTGTGGCCTCGAGTTAGGCTGCGAGCAGCGGGTGCCTTCACAAGCCCACCCGTTACCACGACTTCGCATCGTCTACACCGCGGGCTCACGTTCACATGCCCTATCCAACCCTCTCCTGCGAGCAGCGGGTGCCGTCACAAGCCCACCCGTTACCACAGCTTCACATCGTCTACACCGCAGGCTCACGTTCACACGCCCTATCCAACCCTCTCCTGTGAGTTCACAAATCCGTGACTGACATGGTGTGCACCTCGTCCTCTTGTCCAGGCTTCTCACAAACAAAACGTCCCACCCCAGCTTTCAAGTCTCACCAGAGCCTTTGCTGCCCCGTGCCTGCGTGACACCACCATCCACCCGGCTCCAGCCAGAGGCCCCCTCCTTGCCCACTGATCCCCTCCGGGCGGGGCCACCTGGCACATCTCTGAGTCAAGTCACCGTCACAGGCAAGCTCCCGCTTCTCACGTGCAGGACAGATGGCGCCAGGAAGAGGATGTCAGTGGAAAGCCATAATAAGTTCAAACATGAAATTAGTGTCTCACAGCAGCTCTGGTCTTTGTCAGACTTTAATTGGGATCAGCACAGATTCATTGCCATGGAGAGGGAAGTAAAATGGGTAAATTCCAGTGCATTTCTGAGAGTGAGAAAAGTTTCTATTTTTCCTAAGGAAAGAAGAGAACTGAAATACGCTTCCTATTATAACCTATCTATGTGGGAATGGAACGGAAATATTCAGAATGTAAAACACTCCTGCCTGTGTCTATGCAGCATGCACGGCGTAACTGGAGCTGGCACGAGGGGTCAAGGACAAGCAGGACTCTCCCTGCCACCCCCCTCAGGGGGACACAGTGCACGCGTTTAGCATCTCCCAGGACATGTGCTACCTGAAGCCCAAGGGAAAGTCCACCCATTTTTAATATTTTCTGTTTGAAAAAAAAAATACACAGCTCATCTTTATGTTCAACTATGCTTTTAAGTATCTGCAAAGAAAAAAAGTTCATTCAACTGATTGTATTACATACAATTTTCGTGGACATTTTTTGTGCAGTTATGACACTTCAGCTAAAAGAAAAAAGTCCTTATTGAAAGAGGCTTAAAATACAGAAAGCTTTGCCTCTCCTGGAGGAACCATCAATAACGTGGCTTCCAGCCACTGCACAGCAGTGACTGCTGTGCGGTCCAGGCCTCCACCCCATCGGACGCAGCGATACCTTTGAAAACAGCGCCTCCTCCTGGGTTACTGGGTTCCACTGCTGGAACAGCTGCCCCGAGGCTTTCCAGCTTTCCTCCTCAGGCCACTGGCCAGGTCTAGGCCCAAGCAGGAGCCCACCCCAGGCAGGAGGACAAGTATCCCAGGAGGACCTGAGCCCAAGAACACTCCTGGCTCACTGCCCAGGCCTGGAGTGAACAGGGCATTGTTCCCACCCCAGTGCCAGGGATTAGGGCAGAGGAAGAAAGTAAAGCAAAACAGAAGACGTCATAAACTCCTAAGCCCAGAGCACTGGGAGATCTCACATCTTTGAAAACTTCTTAAAGGGCGGTGCCTCCGCCAGGAGCAGCAGCAGCTAGGAACTTGACAGAAATGTAGATTCTCAGGGCCCACCCGGGGGCTGGCCCGCGATGCCCCAGGTGATTCTGATGCTGAGAATAAATGTGATGCTGGCTCTGTCTCCTGTCACCACCTTCAGCCTGGAGCCTCTTGTCCTCAGTCAACATGGCTTTGCCATTGCAGCTGTAGGGACAGGTGAGTGGGTGACCAGATGACCGAGCTGAAACAGGCCCTGGCAGTAAGGAGCCTGGCCTTCCTGTTTGGAAACAGGAGGATGAGCCAAGGAGGAGACACGGGAAAGGAATGTCCTGCCATCTTAAGGAAGGACTGGGAGCTCCCCTTTTACAGAAAGCAAACAAATGCTTGATTTCCTAGGTGCTTCCAGGCAGAAAATAGTGATGCTCAGAAAACAGTAAAAGCCTTTCCGCAATTTTTAAAAATCAATTCTTTCCTCGCTTATTGATTCCTAGCATTTCCTAAAATGTTCATGTGATATTTAACCTTCCTCATGTTTATAAAATTATAGTGGCTAAAAATCCTTCTGTATTAGTCTGTTTTCATACTGCTTTGTATAAAGAGCTGCCTGAGACTGGGTAATTTATAAAGGAAAGAGGTTTAATTGACTCACAGTTCAGCATGGCTGGGGAGGCCTCAGGAAACTTACAATCGTGGCAGAAGGTGAAGGGGAAGCAAAGCACCTACTTCACAAGGTAGCAGGAAGGAGAAGGGGAAGAGCCCCTTGTAAAACCATCAGATCTTGTGAGATCTCACTCACTGTCATGAGAACAGCATGGGGGATACAGCCCCCAGGATTCAATGACCTCCACTTGGTCTCTCCCTTGAAACATGGGGATTATAGGGATTGTCATTGAAGATGAGATTTAGATGGAGACACAAAGCCTGGCCATATCACCTTCTTATGATGTCTTTCACGCCACGGATTATCTCAGTGGTGGCCAGCAAGATGGACCGAAGACTTCAGAAGCAACAGGAGAGCTGAGAGGTTGGAGTGTTCATCAAATGCTGAGAAAAATTCATGTTTATAGAAAGCACCAAAAATATTAATTACCCAAAGAGAGTGGGTCACCAAGTGCTGTCAAACCCAAGGCAGGGACTCGAGTTGCCAAAAATGCCAGACAACTACTGATATGGCAAACATTAAAAAATTACAGAAGTTAAGCTTGAACAATGTGAAAAAATGGCAAATAATTACTCTTTGAACAGACACTTATCAGGGAACCTGCCCCGATATTCACGTAGGTTCTTTTCTATTTTCCTTAAGCGTTGGCCAGCTTGAGAAATAAAGGGACAGAGTACAAAAGAGAGAAATTTTAAAGCTGGGCATCCGCAGAGACATCACATGTCGGTACGTTCCATGATGCCCCACAAGCCACAAAAACCAGCAAGTTTTTATTAGGGAGTTTCAAAAGGGGAGGGAGTGTGCGAATAGGTGTGGGTCACAGACATCAAGTACTTTACAAGGTAATAGAATACCACAAGGTAAGTGGAGGCAGGGCGAGATCACAGGACCACAGGACGGGGGTGAAATTAAAATTGCTAATGAAGTTTAGGGCACCATTGTCATTGATTACATCTTATCAGGAGACAGGGCTTTGAGATCAACTGGTCTGATCAAAATTTATTAGGCAGGAATTTCCTCTTCCTAATAAGCCTGGGAGGACTGTGGGAGACTGGGGTCTATTTCACCCCTGCAGTCTCAACCATAGGAGACAGGTGCACCTGGGGGGGCTGTTTATAAGCTTCTACCTCCTGGCACGTATTCTCTTTCCCAGGGATGTTCCATGCTGAGAAAAAGAATTCAGCGATATTTCTCCCATTTGCTTTTGAAAGAAGAGAAATATGGCTCTGTTCTGCCTGGCTCACCAGTGGTCAGAGTTTAAGGTTATCTCTCGTATTCCCTGAACAATTGCTGTTATCCTGTTCTTTTTTCAGGGTGCCCACATTTCATATTGCTCAAACACACATGCTCTACAATTTGTGCAGTTAATGCAATTATTACAGGGTCCCGAGACGATATACATCCTTCTCGGCTGACAGGATTAAGAGATTAAAGTAAAGACAGGCATAGGAAATCACAGGGGTACTGATTGGGGAAGTGATAAGTGTCCATGAAATCTTTACAATTTATGTTTAGAGACTGCAGTAAAGACAGGCATAAGAAATTACAAAAGTATTAATTTGGGGAACTAATAATGTCCATGAAATCTTCACAATCCATGTTATTCTGCCATGGCTTCAGCCAGTCCTTCCTTCTGGGGTCCCTGACTTCCTGCAACAGACACTCACATTGTTGTGATTATAACAATTCCACATGCATACCTTCCCCGCTTCCAGCAGAGGTAGGTGAAGACTTGGGGTCAGAAGAGACTGTTTCCTATGTGTGAATATCAGCCAGTGGTGTGATCTGGTCTATCAGAAATTCAGTAGGCTGAAATTCCAACTGTAAAGAACATTTTTGGTTTCCATATATAAATGGTTAGGTACAAAAATTTGTTTTCTAACATTCATCACTTTGAAAGTTCATTCCAATGTTTTGTGTTTAGTAAATATTGAGAAACCATAAAGTTTCCAAATGTATTCCACATTCCCTTGAATGTGCTGAAACTTTGTTTCTTTTTTTAAGTTTATTTTTGAAGCAACTTAAGTTCCTCCCCTCCCCCCTGAAAAAGCAGGCAACTAGTTAAGTATGGTGCATTAATTAAATAGTAAGATATTATTAGAGAGCGTGTGTGTGTGTGTGTGTGTGTGTGTGTGTGTGTGTGTGTGTTCATGTTCTTAACCTGGGACAAATTTCATAAGAGATAATAATGAGATAAGGAAAAGCTTCTTTCTGTATTCTCCTAGAATAAGTTTCCAGGTCAAATTACTTGCTAAAAGGACCTGTATTTCAAAAGCTGTTTTCTTCATTTAGTTCAGTGGTTTGACTGTTAGTGAGGTTAGAATTTTTTTTCAGCTATTTGGTATTAATTTGTATTTTCATGTCTATGAAATTATTTCATACTGATAATTTTTTGAAGGAAATGTTTTCTTATTTACAGGAATCTTTTAAATATTAAGTATGTCATTGCACTCCAGCCTGGGCAACAAGAATGAAACTCTGTCTCAAAATAAATTAGATATGTTAGTGTTTAGGATGTATATTTCCTTTTTTATATTTTAATATTCTCTAAGAGGAAAATTCTCTTTTGATTTTGAAATGTATTTTTCTGACCAACTCATGTGGTCTTGGTGTGTGCATAACTAAATTTTGTTTCTCTCCTTGCATTGACTGGCAGAAAGTTAGAGCTACATGTAAATCATGCCCATAGCTAACTGTGAACCCTGAACATTTGAGACAGGTCTCAGTTTATTTAGAAAGTTTATTTTGCCAAGGTTGTCACGCACACCCGTGACACAGCCTCAAGAGGTCCTGAGGACATGTGCCCAAGGTGGTTGGGGCGCAGCTTGGTTTTACACATTTTAGGGAGACATGAGACATTAATATATGTAAGAAGTACGTTGGTTCCGTCCAGAAGGGGTTCCAGGTCATAGGAAGGTGAGAGACACATGGTTGCATTCTTTTGAGTTTCTGATAAGCCCTTTGATGGAGACAATCAGCATATGCATCTTTCTCAGTGAGCAGAGGGATGACTTTGAATAGAATGGGAGGCAGGTTTGCCCTGAGCAATTCCCAGCCTGATTTTTCTCTTTAGCTTAGTGATTTTGGGTCCCAAAGATTTTCCTCTCACATAACGTGGGGGAGGTCCTGGAACGCACTCTCTCTTGCTTCATATCTAAATGCTTTATAAATTTACCTGACTTTCTTATTTGTATTTGCAAATCAAATTAGCTCCTTTTTAGAATGTGTCAGGGAGTAAGTAAATAAGCAATACGATATTGGTTTTCTGGTACTACAGAAACATCCTTCTGCAGTGTCTTTGTTTAAGAGTATTTTCATGTGGAATACTGTAATTACCTAGCCAAAGGATGGAAACATTTTTATGGCTCTTAAGATTTGGGTCAATTTATTTCTCAGAAGGTCACACTAACTGATAAATGCCCTCAAATAATCAATTCTTGCTTTACTGCATCCTAATCATAACAGTATATTTTAATTTTTAATGTATCTATTTGATTCAAAGAAATGTGCAAAAAACTTTTAATTTAATTTACAATAGAGTTACTTTTTAAAATAGGTAGAAAGGAAAGATTGGGTTTGTGAAAATACCCTTTCTCTGCTTTCTACTGACGTCAGTTAGGAGGTTCGGTTATAGTCAAATGTTTTGAAACAATTTTAAGGAATTGAACTCACAAAAAGGCTCTTCCTAGGAGAGGAATACAGGTCCAGCCTAACTTTTTAAAGTCCTCATGAGCGTGGCTGCCTTTCCACCTGCCGAGCACCACGTATGCCCCGCGGTGAAATCACACCTTTGTTGGGCTCTGAGATGCATTCACCTGCACTTCTGTCTACTCTCCTTGCATATAAATTATTTCCAGATGATTCTTTCAAAATCATAGGCCTGATTTATAGATTCCCAAATGAGATATTCTCCCCTGAAGAAATTTGTCATGTTAAAAAATGGATGAAACTGGAAACCATCATTCTCAGTAAACTATCGCAAGAACAAAAAACCAAACACCGCATATTCTCACTAATAGGTGGGAATTGAACAATGAGATCACATGGACACAGGAAGGGGAATATCACACTCTGGGGACTGTGGTGGGGAGGGGGGAGGGGGGAGGGATAGCATTGGGAGATATACCTAATGCTAGATGACGAGTTAGTGGGTGCAGCGCACCAGCATGGCACATGTATACATATGTAACTAACCTGCACAATGTGCACATGTACCCTAAAACTTAAAGTATAATAAAAAAAAAAAAGAAATGAAAAAAAAATGTGCAGTTGTTAGTCACTGATTCTAGGGAAAAAAAAAAAAAGATTAACGGCATAAATCCATATTGATGTTGCCTATTTATCACTTGATTTTTAGAATATGTTTTTCAACCGGGCGCAGTGGCTCACGCCTGTAATTCCAGCACTTTGGGAGGCCGAGGTGGGCAGATCATGAGGTCAGGAGATCAAGATCATCCTGGCTAACATGGTGAAACCCCATCTCTACTAAAAATACAAACAAAAAAAAAATCAGCCGGGCGTTGTGGCGGGCACCTGTAGTCCAAGCTACTCGGCAGGCTGAGGCAGGAGAATGGTGTGAACCCAGGAGGCAGAGTTTGCGGTGAACTAAGATCACGCCACTGCATTCCAGCCTGGGCGAAAGAGTGAGAGAGACTCTGTCTCAAAAAAAAAAAAAAAGAATATGTTTTTCCTAAAAATGCTCTGTGCACTGATGGCAATAAATAAATACTGTCTGACTATTTTCAGGATTTAAATTTAAATTTTAAATTTTAATTAAAATTTGGATTTTAACTTGCAATGTTTATACCAAAGATTCTGAGTTTCTGTCATCTTAAAACTTAAAATTAACTGAATTTTCATAAAACTTTAAGTTGATAAACTGAGAAGGTCATCAATAGTACCTTAAAAATACTGTGAATCAGCCCAGGCAATGTGGAAAGACACTGTCTCTACAAAAAAATTAAAAAATAGCCTGGCACAGCAGCCTGAGCCTGTTGTCCCAGCTCCTCAGGAGGCTGAGGTTGGGGGATTGCTTGAGCAGGAGTTTGAGGCGACAGTGACCTATGATCACACCACTGCACTCCAGACTGGGCAGCAGAGTAAGACTTTATCTAAAAAAATAAAATACTATGAATACATATTTCAAAATTACATTTGCTTATGAAATAATTATTAAAAGTCAAATGTCTTAAAACATGCATTCTTCTTTTGCTGTATTCTGATATATACATTTGGAAATTGTCAGAAGGTTATAAATTTGTGTCAAAGCAAAAATATAATCACCCAAAACCATATAAAAGGTAAAAGAGAAAGATTGATTGGTTGGTTTAAATTAAGGAGCCCCTGATCTTGTTTCAAAGGAAACTCAGGAAGATATTTGGGAAACAATTATAATTACTTTTGTGAAGCGAAAAGTGTGTGTCACAAGGCAAATTTTCTAGCACAGAAAGTAAGGTATGACCTTTTGGCTTCAGGAATAATGAGATTAGGTTTACAACTGATAGCAGCTTTCTTTTGTGCTTTGGAAGTCATAGTTTTCTAATGTTACAATAAAGATCTGTTTAAAAGCTACTTATTGTGCCTATAAATAAGATGTCATTTGGTAATTAAGTGCAATTAAGTTGCAAATGTGCTCACCATAATGCTTAATCGAAAATGTAATGAAATTCTGAAAAAGAGTTGAAGAGTTGAACACCTGAGTTTAGAATCACAAAACTCCTTATCTTCACCTTGTACCAATCAAAAGACATCTATGAGCAGCTTTTCTTTAAAATTAGAACTTTGATATATGTGGAATCAGTGGGGATTTTTTTAAAGATGTTTTTTAAAGATGGATTTTTTTGTCCATCTCGCTATTGAACCTGCTGGTCTGAGAACCTGCTGGTTAAAGATGAATCACAAGGCTGTGTGTGTTTGTGTGTGCATGTGTGTGAGTGCACGCGTGTGTACACGTGTGTGCGCGTGCGTGCCTGTGTGTGCGTGCGTGAGCGTGTGTGTGCGCGCGTGTGCGCGCGTGTGTGTGTGAAATCAGACTTTGCGCGACCCACTCTGGAACACATTATAAGAGTTAATGAAATCCTAAATATTAGCTGAGATTGGGTTGAATGGATGAAATCTTCTTGGCCAGCTCCATTTCCAAGGTGGCCTTTTGACTCCATTTGCCAGAGCGCACTGTTTTTGTGTCCCAAGTGTTCATTTCATTAAGCTCTTTCTGGTTGCAAAGGGCAGGCACCCGGAGCCACCTTCTGTAGGGCAAGGTCCTGTGGAGTCACGGGAGGAATCGAGGGAGGCAGGCCCTGTCTCAGCAAGTGCTGGCCGCTCCCTGACAGATACCCAGAAGTCCCCCCAGGGGTAGTGGCCGCCTCTGTGAAGACACTCAGAGGACTGGGCTGCAGCCCTGGTCATCACAGCCTCAGCCCTGGACAGCTGAATTGAGCCTGGCAGCTGAATTGTTCTCCATGTTGCTGTGACCCCACTGACAAACTCCTGCCCTCAGTGTCTGGATTTCAAACGCCCTGAGAAAGAGGATGTGATTTATCCTCTCAATCACCCACAAACATGAAATGCGCTTGCCTGGCCTCACCCCACGATGGGTCAGGAACGATGGCCAAGAGGGCAGGATGTTACGGGGCTGAGTGTATCAACACACATGTTGTTCATGCTGTCAGATGGGCATGCCTAGCACAGACATGTTCAAGCGGTCAGATGGGCATGCCTGGCACACACGTTGTTGTGAACTCTTGCATTGTTGGTAAGATGTGTGATGGATTTGGTTTTACTGGCGAATGTGGAGTTATTTTTAAGGCATACTTCATGTGCTATTTCTTGATGTGGTTTTATCACACAGTGTCGTTTTCGTCCACCTTGGTACAACGGCCATGGTGTTGCAAAAGGAGGTGAGTTCTGAGCAGAATTCTCACATATCTCCACATAGGACACAGTGTTGAGTATCGATGTGTGCCAGAGACTTGCAGGGCATTGAAGGCAGACAATGGGCTGCCCTGTGCCGGCTGTCAGGGCCCAAGCCTGGATGACTAGGGCATGGACGGTGCTGTGGATGGATGGCGTTGGTGGTCAGCCAGCACAAGCACCACAAGCACTGCTCTTACATCCCTTGCATGGCAGACACGTTGCCGTCGTCTCCGAGGCTCACCTGAGAGTCTGTTGTGTCAGCTATAATGTAACAGTCATGACACATGAGTAGCATTAGCCCCAGTTTCTCCATTAAAGGAATTAAACCTTTTGTGACAGTCAACTCGGTGTAGCAGGACAAGCACCTGGGGCAGGTGGGGGCACCCTGAGTATTCAGGAGAACTGTTGGCTGATGGAGTGGAAGAGACAGAAGCCAGGGCACCTTGGTTCTGGCTGAAACTTGGGCACCTACAAGCCATCTGAACTTGGGAAAGTCATCTTCTTGGAGCAGTAATGTTGTCATCTGCCAGTCATGGGTAGTGACTGACGACTTCCTGGGATTGTTCGCAGAATCACACGAAAGCAGCACCATGCCGACGACCATGAAAACTGCCTCTTATTTCATACCCGAGAACCAATATCTTATTCATTCCTAAAAAAGGATTATCTAACATCCATGGGGTCAGATTAGCCATACAGAGACAGGTGCATTAAAATTCTGAATTTTCAAGTGAACGAAAAGATCTTCCTTTTTCCATTCGGTAAACCAGAGCACCACCTTGATCTGAAAGCATTTTGAGCCTGGCGTGATGGATTTTGTGCTTCTGCGAAAGTGTAGTATAAATTCCCATGGGGCCAGCCCTGCATCCTAACTGTCCCCGAGGGCTCTCTAGAGAGAGATGTCAAGGGCAGCCCTGTCCTCAGGTGCAGTCAGCAGAGTCTGAATCTGAACCCGCGTTTGGTCTCATATTCATTTCCGCTCCCTTTTGCCCAAAGCATCCCAATCCCTTTCTGCCACTTCTCTCCCAAGTTTTCCCACCTCTTTATTTTTATTTCCATTCAAATATTTCACTTTGACACCATTGAACTAATTCCTCCCTGTAGGAGGCGCTGGCCAGGCCCAGGAGGAGACATGAGGGCATTCAGTGCTCACAGTGGCTAATATGTGATCTGCTTGCTGCGGGCCTGGCATGGTCTACGATGTTTACCTGTGTTGGCTCATTTAATGCTCACCACGACCCTCCAAGGCGGGTACAATGATTACGGGCCCTTCACACCTAGGAGAAGTAGTCAGGAAGTCTACCAAGGCAGCACCACTGGTATGTGGTATGTGGTGTGTGGTGTGTGGTGTGTGGTGTGTGGTATGTGGTAGACCGCTGCAGCTCTACAGCCTGGCTGTCAAGCCTCTGGGTTCTCCTGGAGCTTACGACCTAATGGGTGTGCATGCATGCATATGTGTGTACAAAAGCATGTGCATCTGTGTGTTTGCGTGTGCATGCAAGTTTGTGCATGTGCATGATCATGCATGTGTGGTTACACATGTGCACATAGTTGTGTGTGCCTGTGTGTGTGGTGAGTGTGTGTTGGGGTGGAGGTGAACAAGGCAGGAAAATGGGGAGGCCATGACAGTTTTTATGTCATTAAAATGATTACCTATCCTTGAGTTCCAAATGATGTCTGCCAAACCCTTCCCTGATTCTCCCATGCCTGCCACCACCACACTGCCCCAGTCTCTCAGCTGCACCCCATGTACCTCTCTTTGTCTGCAGGAAAAACCCCATTCCAAGGATTGGCTTACTCACCCGTTTCTCCTATTAGACTTTGAACACCAGACCTTGCTTCTGTAGGACAGGGACCATCCTGCTCATCTCTCTATCCCCAACATCTACTGTGGAGCCTGGAACTCATGATGCCTGTGGCTTCATGGATGCAAGGATGGAAGGATAGAAGGAAGGATGGATGGATGGATGAAAGGATGGAAGGAAGGAAGGAAGGACAAATGGATAAATGGATGGATGGATGGAGTAAATGTCATAGGAAAAGTGCAGATAAAATTCTAATATTCAGAGAAAAGAGAGCTAAATTTAGGTGGGAGAGTTTAGGAAGATGCTCATAGGAGAAGAAAGCTCTTACAATGGGTCTTAAAGATGGATGCAGTGGCCATAAGTAAGGAGGTGAATCAGAGGAAGATACTAAGGGGGGAACAGAGAGCTGCTGTCCATGGTAAGGGCAGATGTAGCCTCATGCAAAGTGCCTGCATTTGAGGATGAGAAGCTGGCCTGGGGCATCTGCAGGGCTCGGGGCTGCTGATGCTGCTGGGGCTGCCGATGCACTCATGTCCCATGCAGCATGGCCTCAGTCCTCCCTGCATTCCCTGCCTTTCCTTCCTTTTCCTTCCTGTTTTCTCTCTCATGATTCTCAATTCTCTCTTCTTTTTATCACTATCTACATCCACCCAAATACACTTCTTAACTAATTAAAATCTCTATAGTGTGTTCAAAAGTTATTTCTCACCTGCAGTACTCGCTTGACCTCCAGGCTGTCCGTTCCCCCCATTTCATTATGCCCCCAAAAGGCTGTGCACGTTTTAAAACATGTTCTCTCCACAAACACAGAATTCCCTGAGCACCTAAGCAGAATTGAATGGAGAGGAAATGAAGAGCATATTAACTTCCTCTTAGATCCCCGGGCTGATTTCTTTCAGGCTCAGGGCTCAGACTGCATGATAAGATAACCATTTTGTGAAAAGATGAAAGCTGCTCCGTGCAGGCCGCATTTTGTGCAGGTACAGAACAGATAGGGAGGGGCTTATGTCTCCGTCCCTCCTCCCCTGCTCCCATGCTCACCGCTTGTTTTCTGTTGAGAGTGTCTAGAATGCCCTGGCCCTCTTTTCTAGGAATTGGATTGTACTATTGTCATTCCAACCTCTCTTATCAGAGGCAAAGCCCCAGGGTGCAGCCCTCCCCGCAGCATGGCCACAGCCACTCAGAACTCCAGAGAGTCACGCCCCGGGTGGACATGTGTGTGAATCATCAGCACAGCACCCTCAGATCCCCACCCTGAAGCACAGCCCCTCCTGTCATGACAGCTGTCACTCATCTTTTTTTTTTTTTTTTTTTTGAGACAGTCTTGCTTTTGCCTAGGCTGGAATGCACTGGTGCGATCTCCACTCACTGCAACCTCCGCCTCCCAGGCTTAAGTGGTTCTCATGGCTCAGCCTCCTGAGTAGCTGGGATTACAGGTGCACACCACCACGCCTGACTAATTTTTGTATTTTTAGTAGAGATGGGGTTTCACCCTGTTGGCCAGGCTGATCTTGAACTCTCAACCTCAAGTGATCCACCTGCCTCAGCCTCCTAAAGTGCTGGGATTCCAGGCATGAGCCACGGCACCTGGCCTGTCACTCATCTTTTTTCGTTTGTTTTCATAACTAACAGCATGTCCACCAACAGACTCTGAGAGAGCTCAGGCAGCACATATTCTCTGGGGCTTAATCGCTGCTGTTGGCCGGATGCCTTCCACGTTGAGATTCAATCCACAGACAAGTTGTCAAGTCCATCTGGGTGAGGACTCCGAAGAGGAAAACAGGTTACCACGTGGTTAGCCACACCATTACAACACTGGCGACTGTTCCTATGATGGACGGCTCTAATCTCGGTGCACTGGGAGATAACAAGCCCATCCCCATGAGTTGAGTGAGAATTTAACTTGTGCCTGGAGCCAGAAGCGCGACGCAGAGTGGACTGGGGTGCACTGAGCCTTGCCAGGGTCCCGCGCCCTCACCGGGAGCTGTGATGGGGCCACCTTCTCCCTCTCCAGGCCCCACTTTCCTGTTTGAAGGATGCCCGCCCTCACCAGGAGCTGTGAAGGAGCCACCTTCTCCCTCTCCAGACCCCACTTTCCCGTTTGGAGGATGCCGACAGCGAGACCTGCCCACATTGCATCGCTTTGCATGTCTAGCTGTGCTTGATATAGAAGACCTTCTGTGTGGATGTGTGACACGCCTCAGAGCCAGCAGGTGGGACACAGCTGTGCCATGAGCACCACGGCCCGTGTCCTTGTAGGGCCTCCCTTCCCTGCCTTCTTCCTGTGCCCCCCAGGCCTCTCAGTCCGTCCTTAGCAGCCAGGGAGACCCCCTCAAGCATCAGTGGCTTCCCATCTCTTCTCTGCTCCTATGGCCTCCAGACTCAGAAGCCCAGCAAAGTCCTGTTATTATTGCCAGTCCCACCCTTCAGGACCCAGACAGGGCCTCCTCTTGCCTGCTCTCCCTGTGGTCCTCCTCCCTGGCAGTGCCGCCACAGGCACCAACTCAGAGCCGTGGACGCACCGTGCCTGGAACCCTCCACCCAGGACCCTCAGAGATACGTCCTACTTCCTTAGGTCTCTGCCCTGGTCAAGCCCTCCCCACCACACTTGTCCCAGCGGGTAAAGGCCCGAAACATGGGGTGATCAGCCCCTTGCCCCGCGTTTTTTAGAGTGTTTGTCACTGTCTGACGTTTGCCTGTTTATCTGTTTATTGCCGGTACCACCACCCAACTGAAGGCTTTGGAGCAGGGGCTGTTTCACTCACTGTCTACCACGGTACCTTGTTTGCAGCAGGTGCTTTGTAAATTTTGTTTGAATGGCTGGGTTGAGTCATTAATGAAAGAGAGAGAAAGGAAGGCAGGAAAACACTTTTAAAACTCATACCACAGAAGATCTATCTAAAACCTCTCCAATTCTGTAATTCTGTGACCTCATGAGAAAAGAAAAAACACCCACCTAGTGACCATAATGTAGCAAATTTCCTCCCGGGCTGGGCGCTGGAGTCGGGTGTGGCTGCACAGCTCTGCTGCCTTGCAGACCACTCCAGGGAGCTGCCGGGAGCTGGACGCATGCTGGTGTCTTACCCCACGGAGGGGGCATCACTGCGGCCAGAGCCCAGCGGGGGCGGCCGTGAGCAGCGGTGCTTCCTCTGAGAAGCTGCCTGTACCTTCTGGAAATATGAAATATGGCAACCATACAACCATTTCTGGATAATACAGTTCCACCTTTGAAAATGGTTTGAAACTACACAAACATCCTGGTCTCATCTATTTGGGGCTAAGATTTTAGAAACAGTAGAATTTTTCTTACAAAACATTTAAATAAGAAAGTACAAAGCGGCGCCTGTGAGCACAGCGGCAGAATCGTTTCCACAGAATTCAGCCCAGGGATCCACAGTTTGGTAACCAGCACAGGATTTTCTACAGAGCCCAGGATTTTCTACGGAGCCCTTCCTCTCAAGAGCGTCAGAGTACTTGAGAATATTAACCATGTGTTATTCGGAGCAATTCCAGCCTTGGAAATTTGCGGAGGATGTAAACTTTGCCAACTAACCTAGGGAAGAGCTTCACCCAAATTCTTACCTCCACTGAGCCCCTAATGCACACTTCCTCTTTGTGTTTAATCCATTTATTTGTTTAATCCATTTATTTATTCATTCCATTATCAAACATTCATTGAGACCTCTGTTGGTAGTTTAAGAAATTCTGCTAAGTATACAGCATGACTCAGATTAAAATGGCCGTTGGAGACACAATATCAAACATAAAAACTAATGTAAGACAAGGCAGAGCATAAACCTGGTAGCTGCTGATATTTACTGATATCAGTAAATATCCTGAGCTGCACCCCAGAGGTATGGTCTTACTGTGCCTGGGATGATGTCCAGAAATTTGTCCTTTACACACTTCCTGGGTGATGCTGAGGTATAGCCTCGGTTTAAAGCCCTTTGAACTATGGAAAAATAAAGGCAAACCTCAAACAGATAAGGAAATGCAAGATCTCAGTGAGCTGTCCCAGGACCAGATCTTGGATCCCACGAGTGGGAACCAGCAGAGCCCACTGGGTTCTAGACCCTCTGCCAGCTCACCCAGACGGGATCTAAGGATTTCCCTTAAGCTTTCCTCAGCAGTTATCTGGATGGTGGATTAAGTAACCATCAGCCATTTGTGTGTAACTCAAACTCACATTATCAGGTCAGTTAACAGATTTACTAATTTATACCTTGCTTCTTTTCATGAGGAACTGAAGCGAGAACAGAAATGTGTACAATGGAATGATGGAATGTCTACTGAATCCACAATCGTGGTCACGGAACGTTAAGTGAGAATGAAGGGCAAAGAAAAGAGATGTATATGACTGTCACAGGACCTTCGATTATTGATTTAAGAGCCTCAGATGTTTCTCTGAGCCATATAGTGATCAGAGCAACACAGGAAACAGCTTCAGCCACATTCTTTGTTCTGTGGAGAAGGAGGAGATTTAGAAGCAAAAAATAAACATAACTGCTTTCCTAAGTGTTATGAAACAGATCTTTTCCTGAGTTCTAAAGCAAGTGAAGAAAAATTTTAAGTGAAGTGTGTCTATATTCAATTTTGAGTTTCTGTGTATGTCTTCCTTCATCACATGCGTGTATTTATTTTATTCGAGCTTTATGGGGATATAAGTCACACACCATAAAAGTCACGCTTTAGGATGTACAATTCGGTAGCATTCAGTAGATTTACAGGTATGTGCAACCATCACTCTAATCAATTTAAAACATCTTCACCCCAAAAAGCAACCCTGTGCCTTAGCAGCCGCCTGCCCTCTCACCTACCCTGATGCTGGGAATCAACAATCTGTTTTCCATTTTGAGATCTGCCTGTTCTGCACACTTCATATGAATGAAATTGTACATTGGTGGTCTTTTGTGACTGGCTTCTTTCCCATGGCATAAGGTTTTGAAGGCCCTTCCCTGGTGCAGCACGTTTCTGGGCTTAATTGGTTTTAATTGCTGAAAACATTTCCATTGTGTGGTACAGCCCCCATGTTTGTCCATTCATCCGTCGGGCAGCATTGAGGTCGTCTCCACTTTTTGGCAACTATGAATGATGTCGCTGTAAGCATTCTTACACAGGCTTTTGCCTGGATGTGTTTTCATTTCTCTTGGATGTGCACCTCGGAGTAGACTCATTGGGGCTTTTGGTGACTCTGTGTTCAGCCTTTTGAGGACCCTCCAGCCTGTTCTCCCTTCCCCAGCAGCGTGCGAGGTTCCAGTTTCTCTGCATCTTCATCAAGCTTTGGAACTGTGTCCTTTTCCCTCTGTCCACTCCAGGGGGCTTGAGTGGTACCGCACTGTGGTTTTGATTGCATTTCCCTACTGGTGAGTGATTCTGAACGCCTTTCTGTGTGCTCTTTCGCCGTTAGGACATCTTCTTTGGAGAAATATTCAGATCCTATGCCCATTATTATTTGGATTATTTGTCTTATTATAATGGAGTTGTCAGATTTATATATTCTGGATTCAAGTTCCTTCACAAATACGTGATTTACAAAAATGTTTCCCATTCTGTGGATGGCCTTTGCATTTTTTTGATGGCATCTTTTAAAGCATAAAAGTTTTTAATTTTAGGTAGTTTATTTTATCTATATTTTTTCCTGTGCTTTGGTGACATGTCTAAGAAACCATTGCCTGGTTCACAGTCACAAAGAAATGCATCTATGTTTTCTACAAATAGCTTTATAGTTTGAGCCCTTTTCTGTCTTTAAGCCACTTTGAGTTCATTTTTGCAGATTTTGTAAGATGGGGGTTAAATTCATTGTTTGGTGTGTAGAAATTGGGTTATCCTAGCATTATTTGTAGGAGAGACTATTCTTTCCCCTCTGGGTGACCTTGTCTCCCTTATCAAAAGTATCACATGTGCAGGTGCATGTCTGGACTCCAGTTCAGTTCCATGGGTCCATGTGTGCATCCTTGTGTGGGGCCCCACCCTTTTGATTACTATCACTTTGTGACTCTTGGGATCCATAAGTGTGAGTCTTCCAACCTGGTTCTTCTCTCTCAAGATTGTTTTTGCTTCTCAGGACCCATTGCATTTCTATATGAATTTGAGGATTGGCTTTTGCACTTCTGCAAAAAAAGCCATCTGAGGTTTTGACAGGAATTTCAGGGAATCTCTAGGTCACTTGGGGTAGGACCTACCTCATCTTAACCATTAAGTCTGCCAATCTATGAACATAGGATGTCTTTTCATTTACGTAAGTCTTGCTTAATTTCTTTCAGTAGCGATGTTTTCTAGTTTTCAGTGTACGAATCTTTCACGTCCTTTTTTTCTTTTTTTTTTAAGAGACAAAGTCTCACTCTGACACTTAGGCTGGAGTGCAGTGATGCATGCTTGGCTCACTGCAGCCTTGAACTCCCAGACTCAAACAATCCTCCCACATTAGCCTCCCAAGTAACTGGGACTACATGTGCCTACCACTATGCCTGGCTAATTTTTGTATTTTTTTTTAAAGACAGGGTTTGCCATGTTGTCCAGGCTGGTCTCAAACTCCTGGGCTGAAGTGATTCCCCCATCTCAGCATCCCAAAGTGCTGGGATTACAGGTGTGAGTGACTGCGTCTGGCCCTCTTTTACCTCCTTGGTTAGGCGGTCCCAGGGACTTTATTCTTTTAGATGTTATTTTAAGTGGAATTGCTTTTCTAATTTCCTTTTTGGGTTTCTCATTGCTAATGTATAGAAATACAATTGATTTTTTATTTCGCTCTTGTAACCTGCTCCTTTGCTGAGCAGCAGTGAAAGTGGGCATCCTTGTCTTGTTCTCTTCTCACAGGGAGAGCTTTCAGCCCTTCAGCATTGAGTATGATGTTAGCTGTGGGTTTCCCATAAATGCCCATTATCATGTTGGGGAAGTTCCCTCCAGTCCTAGTTCTCTGAGTGTTTTTATCATGAAATAGTGTTGTACTTTGTCAAATGCCTTTTCTGTATCAACTGTGTTGAGTATGTGGCATTTTCCCCTTTGTTCTATTAAAGTGATTTATTACATTGATTGATTTTCCTATGTTGAACCACCCTTGCATTGCTAGGATAAATTCTACATAGTCACTGTATATAATTCTCCTCATATGCTGCTATATTTGATTTGCTAGTATTTTTGAGGATTTTTTTTTTTTTGAGACAGCGGTCTCACTTTTGTCGCCAGGCTGGAGTGCAGTGGTGTAATCTTGGCTCATTGCAACTTCTGCCTCCCGGGTTCAAGCGATTCTCCTGCATCAGCCTCCTGAGTAGCTGCGATTACAGGCATGCGCCACCGTGCCCAGCTTATGTTTGTATTTTTAGTAGAGATGGGGTTTCACCATGTTGGCCAGGATGGTCTCGATCTCTTGACCTTGTGATTCACCCATCTCACCCGCCCGAAGTGCTGAGATTACAGGCATGAGCCACCATACCTGGCCTATTTTTGAGGCTTTTTGCATCTCTATTTATAAGGGATATTAATCTATAGTTTTCTTTTCTTGTCTTTTTCTGGCTTTGCTAGCAGGGTAATTCTAGCCCTGATAGAATTACCACAGAATGGGCTTGGAAGCATTCCTGCCTATTCTAGTCCTGGGAGACTTTGAGGGGGATCGGTGTTAATTCTTTTTTAAATATTGATAGAATTCACCTGTGACACCATCTGGTCCTGAACTTTTCTTTGTCAGGAGTTTTTCAATTATTGATTCAATCTCTTTGCTTGCTGTTGGTCTGCTGGGATTTTCTGTTTCTTCTTGAAGTAATTTGTGTTTTTTTATGAATTTATTCATCTCATCTAGGTTATCTAATTTTATCATGTAATTTTTGTAATATTCTCTTATAATCCTTTTTATTTTTTAAAAGTCAGTAGCAAGCCCTCACTTTTATTTCTGATTTTAATAATTTGAGTTTTCTCACATTTTGAGTTTTAGTCTAGGTAAAGGTTTGTCGTTTTTGTTGATTTTTTTAAAAACAAAATTTTGGTTTCATTGATTCTCTGTTGTTTCTTTTCTTTGTTTTATTTATCTCTGTGCTGATCTTCATTCTTTCTTTCCTTCTGCTAGTTTTGGCTATAGTTTTCCTTTTCTGTTTATGTGAATTTTAAGATCAGCTTTTGAATTTCTAAGCAGTAACCAACTGGGATTTGATAGGGACTGTGTAGAATCTGTAGATTAATTTGGGGATTCTTTCTGTCTTAACCATGTCTTCACCACTGGATTAAGCCTTCCAATCCATGAATATGGGATGTCTTTCCATTTATCTAGATTGTCACAATTTCTGTCAACAATGCTTAACAGCTGTCAGCATTCAAATCTTCTACTTTTTCTTAAAATTTTAAGGAACTTTTTAAAAAATGGGGCTTCAGATAGGCTCCTTTTGCCATAGGGTGGACTATGCCTTTCATACCATCATACAGTAAATACAGGAATAGGTTCAATCTCTATTTCTTACTAGGATCCTTGGCCTATGTTTGCACTTGTGTTTGACCGATGTTTTGACCAATGGCAGGGTGGGCTCCAGGGCCTGGGGGACTTTAAGAGAAGCAGGATGAGCAAGTGTCACTTGGGGGACAGAAGAAAGGACGGCAGAGGAGACAGAAAGACCAGGATGGCCGAGAGAGTCAGTGTGATTCCAGCACCACCAGGGTTGTCTCACCATTTTCAACAACTCCAATTACAATTTCTGAGGAAATGTTGCTTACGCTTGACTAGTTTGGGAAAAATACACTATGGTAGAGTGTATCAGTTTTTATTTAGTAACTCGCTCCATGGTCCACTTTATAAAGCTTTTGTTGTTCTGTTTTGCCTTGGTTTGTTTGGTTTTTGCTTTAAGTTCAGTGGGCTTCCACTTGCAGCAGGGCAATTCTTTTTAGGGTGGAGGGCAGGAGAGATACATGCTGAGGGTCTCCCCCTCCCTTTCCTAAGCACAAGAAAATGCAGGCAGATAAGTCTGGGTCAAATGAGCTTCAGGCAGGGAGGAGGAACTGGCATTCCTGGTGGGAAGGGCCCCTCATTGCCTATAGTCAGGGGAGGGCTGGGGAGGACCCCTGTGCACGGCCTCTTCCTCTCTCCTCTCACACTGGTGGCTGCCCTGGGTAAGCTGCATGCTTTCCCCAAAGCCCTGGGCTGGGATTGTCACTGAGGCGTGCAGGCAGCTGGCTGGCTCAGGCCAGCCCAGTGTGGAACTACTCGCTGGGTTTGGACAAGAAAGTAGGAAAGTAGGGCTCCAAACACTGCCTTCCCATCCATCAACGGCCAAGTGTAAGATGTGCGAATGCTGCCCATCCACCCTCAGTTTCCTCAGCCTGCAATAGGGTAAGCGCTGCTCCGTGAAAGCGGTCGGAGGGGACCTCCTGGGAAGAGTCCCACAAGCACAGCGTGCACCCTGTAAACGCTGCTCCATGAAGGGTCGGAGGGTCGGAGGGGACCTCCCGGGAAGAGTCCCACAAGCACAGCGTGCACCCTGTAAACGCTGCTCCATGAAGGGTCGGAGGGTCGGAGGGGACCTCCCGGGAAGAGTCCCACAAGCACGGCGTGCACCCTGTAAACGCTGCTCCATGAAGGGTCGGAGGGTCGGAGGGGACCTCCCGGGAAGAGTCCCATAAGCACGGCGTGCACCCTGTAAACGCTGCTCCATGAAGGGTCGGAGGGTCGGAGGGGACCTCCCGGGAAGAGTCCCATAAGCACGGCGTGCACCCTGTAAACGCTGCTCCATGAAGGGTCAGAGGGTCGGAGGGGACCTCCCGGGAAGAGTCCCACAAGCACAGCGTGCACCCTGTAAACGCTGCTCCATGAAGGGTCAGAGGGTCGGAGGGGACCTCCTGGGAAGAGTCCCACAAGCACAGCGTGCACCCTGTAAACGCTGCTCCATGAAGGGTCGGAGGGTCGGAGGGGACCTCCCGGGAAGAGTCCCACAAGCACAGCGTGCACCCTGTAAACGCTGCTCCATGAAGGGTCAGAGGGTCGGAGGGGACCTCCCGGGAAGAGTCCCACAAGCATGGCGTGCACCCTGTAAACGCTGCTCCATGAAGGGTCAGAGGGTCAGAGGGGACCTCCCGGGAAGAGTCCCACAAGCACGGCGTGCACCCTGTAAACGCTGCTCCATGAAGGGTCAGAGGGTCGGAGGGGACCTCCCGGGAAGAGTCCCACAAGCATGGCGTGCACCCTGTAAACGCTGCTCCATGAAGGGTCGGAGGGTCGGAGGGGACCTCCCGGGAAGAGTCCCACAAGCACGGCGTGCACCCTGTAAACATTTGCTGCATTCTTCATATTTTTATTGTTATACTTATAATATGCTGTTTAGATTGGGTAGGCCGGCCGCCCCATAAGTGCAACAGTAAGACGTGCATTTATATTCTATTCTGAATTTGGGGAGATGGTTGTACGTTCATGAATAAATGACTATAATTGCTGTTTTCTCTCAATGATAAAAATGGTGTCATGAAGCAGTGGAAATTAGGAAACTAAGATGCTTTCCGCATTTTGTGTTTGCGACCTCATTTTCACAAAAAGAAATTACCAGCCCCTAAGTATTTATTACACATTGTGCACACCTAAAAAACCCGGAGACCTAGCTTAGTGCTCGTTACATGTTCTAGTGTTGCCATTGTTTATAGCACGCTGCCATTGTCATTATTGTGACAATATTTTAAAGTACATGTTTCCATGCATCCATCAGGAAATCCAGTCCTGTATAGTGGAAATGAGAATGTGGTATCAACATGTGGCATAATCAAATTTAATTCATTTCGGTTAAATTTTATCTTTTATGCCGTTCTTTTATGAAGCCACGTTCATAACATAGCTTCTAGGCTAAACATTAGGCAGAAGTAGGATACGTGAGTGGGGCAGTAATGGACTCGCTTTTTAATATGAAGGAAGATTAAAATTGTATTAAATTACACGTTAATGGAAAAACAAAGCAAAAGATAATAGGATGACAACTTTATGCGGCTGTAAAGTCTGGATTACAGCACATAGTTTTGCTATTTAGCAGTTGAATATTGAATTTCATTTGAAAATTTGCTTTTAATTATATTAAAATAATATCTAAATATTCCCCCAATATATTAAAGTGCTCTCATTATAATTTGACTATTTGAGAAAGGAAGACGCCGCCGGCCATTACAGTGTAGGTGCTCCTGTGAGACGGCGTAGGCACCTGAAATATAACACAGTGAGGCTCACCTTGAAGTTAAAGGATCTCTTTATCCTTCAACTGGGGACTGTTTACTGTGAGAATATGCAGGAGCAATCCCTTTGCTGGCCTCAGTGGGAGAAACAGCCCCACACCTTGCTGTCAGTCTCTCGGGATCCCTCAGGAAATCTTTAGGTTCCCTTCTGCATTCACACCTGGGTGTGAGAAGCCGGTCCCTGACTTCCCAGGGACTCATGAAATCGTATCCCTTCCTTATCTCGTGTTTCCATGGCCATGCTGGCCCGGACGGCTGGCAGTCCTGGATCCTGAAATCTGCGACGTTTTGAGGCCATACCTAGGACTAGTCACTTGGTAAACATCAGCAGGGGATTTTGTTGTTGTTGTTTGTTTGTTTGTTTTTGCCTTGGTTACCTGGAGGGTTGGGGTTGGACACGATGGGAAAACTCTCACTCCCCATCACTCTGCTTGCTTTCCCTGGCATCCATGTTGCTCAGGGAGTCAGAGTGGGTGGCTCTCCAAGCGCAGGGCATGATGGACTCACCCCAAGACTGCAAGCAGGGGTGCATCTCAGGCTGCTTAGGGTGGTGGCGAGAGAGGAGCAAGTGGGAGAGACGCTTATGGTGACGGGGGAGCTGGCAGGCAGGAATTCATTCCGGGATCCGAGGCATGGAGGTGGTCCAGGAGAGGCAAGTATTGGACAAACGTGTGGGGGGGATAGTTCCCTTCCTGAGGAGACGGCCACGCTCAGCCGTCGAGGAGGCCACTTCTTGCTCCTGTCTGGGTCTTTGGCCTCGAGGACGGCACACAGCAAGGCCGAGTGGTATGGAGCCGGGTCTTGGAGTGAATGCAGGGGATGCATTCCAGGCCTGGTAGGAGAGGCGGCAGGACCCGGGCAGCGACATCTACAAATGACGGCAGCCGGGTGTGCTTAAGGCTCAGCAGACTCACAGGGACGTGCGGACCGTGGGGCAGAGGGAGGCTCGGCAGCTCCTCTGGTCATCACAGAGCTTGGACATCTGGTCTGGGCCTGGCACTGCTGCGGGATGGCCCGTGGCTGTCACAAGGCAGGCAGCTGTGCCCGCAGGGAGCTTGCTGTCCTAGATGTGGCCCTGGGTGACAGGCTGAGAAGAACAGGGCTCCCCTAAAAGTTGGTGGATGGGCTGGGGTGCATTTGAGGGGGTCAGCCCCACAGCTGTGTCTGGGTGGAGGCAGGGGGAGAGGGAGAGAGAGGAGGAGGCCATGGTGATGGTCCTGGTGACAAGGAGGAGGGTCTGGGGCAGGAGGGGCCTGGGATGGAGGAGGCAGATGTGGGGTTGAGGGGGGCCTGCCAGAAGGAGGAAGGTGTGAGTGCAGAGACCAGGGGAGCAACAGGCCATGGAGCTGGCAGATCCTCCTTCTCTGCAGGTCCCCTCAGCGCCCAGCCGCCTTCCCAGGGAGAGAGGAGAGAGCAAGCGACCTGCCCCTTGGTGGCTCAGTGGCCATAAGACAGGCGGTGCTGTGTTGTAGCCACAGCCTCGCTCCTCCAGGCATTCAGGGAAAGCCCATCGCAGGCCGCAGAAAGACACAGGGAGGAGTCAGGCGGGATTCCTCTGGGGAAGGAGGCACAGCTGCCCCCACACAGATGGGACCTCGAGAAAGCTCCTCCCATCCTCACTGGCTTGTAAGGGTGTGGACTGAACAAACGATTTCACGATTAATACCTGTGTATGTGATACATCAGCTTACTAGACCATATCACCCATCAAGTACCAGATGCTATTTTTAAAACTTCTTAAGCTGTACGACAAAACTGAAATCTATGTGAAATACAACTATGCTTTTCCCCCAAATTGTTAATTTCCTTTAATACCACAAAATCCGGCTGTCAAGAGACCTGTTCAATCTACTAGATGCTAAATCTTGGTCATTAACCATTTGGGAACATCAGTGTTTCCTCTCCACTTCTCACACTTTGCGATATAAAAACAACTGCCTGGCCGGGTGCCCTGGCTCATACCTGTAATCCCAGGACTTTGGGAGGCTGAGGCCGGTGGATCACCTGAGGTCAGGAGTTTGAAACTAGCCTGACCAACATGGCGAAACCTCGTCTCTACTAAAAATACAAAATTAGCTGGGTGTGGTGGCGCATGCCTGTAGTTCCAACTACTCAGGAGGCTGAGGTAGGAGAATCGCTTGAACCCGGTAGGCAGAGGTTTCAGTGAGCCGAGATCATGCATTGCATTTCAGCCCGGGCGACAGGGCAAGACTCCGTCTCAAAAAACAAAAAGAAAATTAGCCGGGCGTGGTGGCGGGCGCCTGTAGTCCCAGCTACTTGGGAGGCTGAGGCAGGAGAATTGCTTGAACCCGGGAGGCGGAGCTCGCAGTGAGCCGTGATCGCGCCATTGCACTGCAGCCTGGGCGACAGAGCAAGTCTCTGTCTCAGAAAAAAAAAAAAAAAACTCACAAATCTGCCCTCTCGAGTGCCCAGGCCAGACATGGACACTGATTAATGAAGAAACAGTCCACGGTGGGGGTCACATATTCCCCTTCCCGGCACCTGAGGGTTTCCGCCGCGCTTCCGGGTGTTGAATGCCGTTTCTGTTTCCCCGCAGACCCGCAGTACTCATGGTCGCCCACGCAGCACTTCAATGAGGAGCGCTACTCGCCCGCGCCCAGGAGCATGAAGGGCCTTTCCGGAAGTCGGACCCAGCCGCCGCTGTGTTCCGGGCACACGTGTGGTCTGGCGCCCCCAGAGGACTGCGAGCACCTGCACCACGGGCCCGACGCGCGGCCGCCCTACCTGCTGAGCCCCGCCGACAGCTGCCCCGGGGGGCGCCACCGCTGCTCGCCGCGCAGCTCGGTGCACTCGGAGTGCGTGATGATGCCGGTGGTGCTGGGCGACCACGTGTCCAGCAGCACCTTTCCGCGGATGCACTACAGCTCGCACTACGACACGCGCGACGACTGCGCTGTGGCCCACGCGGGCGCCAAGATCAACCGCATCCCGGCCAACCTGCTGGACCAGTTCGAGAAGCAGCTGCCGCTGCACCGGGACGGCTTCCACACGCTGCAGTACCAGAGGACGTCCGCGGCCGCCGAGCAGCGCAGCGAGAGCCCCGGGCGGATCCGCCACCTGGTACACTCCGTGCAGAAGCTCTTCACCAAGTCGCACTCGCTGGAGGGCTCCTCCAAAAGCAACGCCAACGGCACCAAGGCGGACGGCCGGGCGGACGACCACCACCACGCCCACCACGCCAAGCACAGCAAGAGGAGCAAGAGCAAGGAGCGCAAGCCGGAGGGCAAGCCCCGGCCCGGCATGAGCAGCTGGTGGAGCTCGGACGACAACCTGGACAGCGACAGCACCTATCGGACGCCCAGCCTGCTCAACCGGCACCACCTGGGCCCCGTGGCCCACTGCTACCCCGACGCGCTGCAGAGCCCCTTCGGGGACCTGTCCCTCAAGACCTCCAAGAGCAACAACGACGTCAAGTGCTCGGCCTGTGAGGGGTTGGCGCTGACGCCTGACGCCAAGTACCTGAAGCGCAGCTCCTGGTCTACGCTGACGGTCAGCCAGGCCAAGGAGGCCTACCGCAAGAGCTCGCTGAACCTGGACAAGCCGCTGCTGCACCAGGACGCCAAGCCCGCCCTGAGGCCGTGCCACTACCTCCAGGTAAGCAGGCTCACGGCCCTGTGGAGGCCGTCTCGGCACAGCAGGTGGTATTGTCGTTATTCCTTTTTTAATTGACAGATAACAACTGCATACACATTTAGGGTGTGCAGCAGGATGTTCTGAGATACGGATATGTTCTGGGACAGCTCCACCAAGCTGTTAACACACGCATTACCTTACATACGTAATTTTTTTGGTGGGAGCACTTAAAATCCACTCTGGATGATTTCCACGTATTCAATACGTGGTTGTTAACTGCAGCTACCGTGCTGGCCAACAGGTCTCTTGAGCTGACCCCTCCTCACTGAAATGTTGTCCTTTGACCAACATCTCCCAATTCTTCCCCATCCCCAGTCCCTCTGGTAACCACGGTTCCACTCCCTGCTTCTATGAGTTCAGCTGTTTCAGATGCCACCCGTGAGAGCGACCATGTGGCCTCTGTCGGTGTGCGCCGGGCTCATCCTGCTTTGCAGTTTCTTCCAGCTCACCTGTGTTGTGGAGAATGGCAGATCTCCTTCTTTCAAAGACTGAATAGTGTCCCTTGTGTATGTACCGCATCTTCTTTATCCATCATTTGCCGGTAGACTCAAGGATTGACGGCACGCTATGGCTTTGTGCGCGGGGCTGCAGGGATGGCAGGACGTTATCTACGGGCAGCTCTCATGCGTGAGTCTGGCCTGCTCTGGGAGGGCCTCTGAAGATCCCGACTCCTCCTTGGAACCATCCCTCTAAACACAGTGGGCCATTTCTTTAAGGCCTCTGAGGCTGGAGGGTTTAACAACCACAGCAAACACAGACTTGCCCATGTGGGTGTTTTCCATGTGAGAGCTGATGGACCGGCGTAATGGAAATGGGCCTGCGACATTCGTGAGTTCACTCCCTGCACCTGGCCACAGCCTCTCTAAGCACCCCCCACCACAAAAAGCCTGATTATGGAAAAGGCCTCTGTGTCTCTGGGGTGTGGATTAAATGAATTTACCAAAGGCAAAAACAAAGAAGGTAGATCCCTAGAGCTGGCATATTGCAGAATTCCCTGTTTTATGTGATTTCACTCTCTGTCTCTGAATTGTGCCATGCGTGAGTTTACTGGAGAAGCTCTCTGGGAGGCACAGGCTACTTCTGAGGATGCCGCTCCGTGACTTCCATCAGTCGATAGCGCTGTTAAAAAAAACATAACATGTGTGTCCCAACTCACAAATCACTCTTGCTTGCCTAGAGCAGCGGCTGTGGGCCTCGCATCAGGTTAGAATTGTCTTCATGGAGTAATGGGCCATTGCTGGCTGAGCCAACAGGCAGTCAACTAATGGGACGGGGGGACTAGCAGCCGTGATTCTTTCTGGGAGTCGTGGTGGCAAATCCTTCCAGTGGCACCGTCACCATCAGTTCCAGCGTCCACGTCTCAACAGCTCTGTTTTGAAAGGAAATGCTAACCAATTTGCCTTTGCAGGCAGATTTATTCAGAGACAAATTGGTAGTTGCATAAAATATTACTTTATAGCAATGGAAGAGGCGTAAATTTTGTTTGCCGTTGGCAAACCCTAATCATATCCAAATGTAAAAGTTGTGTCTGCTTGTTTAGAGAAGCCTGGTAGAAAGAATCGGGTTCACTCTGATCTGTCTCCTCATTGTCACAGACACACTGCTCTCTTGTTTTTGTCTGTGCCTGGTGTGGATAGTCAGTGTTCCCTGAGTGAGCACTTCAGGACACTGTCAGAGCCTCCAGGTTTTGCCCCAGGGTCACCTGCCTCCAGTGCCTGCCACTCTCCCCCAGCCCCTCCAGCTGCGCCTTCTCCACAGGTCCTGTGCCCTTTGGACCTGCCTTCTCCCAGGAGCTTCTCCCACCCACTTCCTCCCAGGAACACGCTTCTCTCTGCCTCTAACAGCTATTCCATGGTCTAGGTGCAGGGAATACCAGTCGTCCACAAAGGTGAAGTGAGACAGAATGAACCCGCACACCGTCAGTCCCTTTCAAAAACCATCCCTCCGAAAGTGACCTCATTCCATCTGCACTCACGCCTTCCCACCCAGGCTACACTGCAACAAATCCCACACGACAGACAGATACAACTGTAAATATGCCTGTGTTGATCTCCAAAAGATCCACATGGAATGATGAGGACGCTTTCTTTTGAAACATAACCACCTGCATTATATCAGCCTGGTCAGTGGTCACATTCCTCTGAGGGCTCACTGTCTCTTGTTGGCTTTTATTCGAATCAGGATCCAGAGAAGGGGCCCGCCTGGCAGCTGCTAATGAGCCTCTTCATCTCGTTCAGCCCGAGGTTTCTCCTCTCTTTCCTCTCTTCCTCCCCCTAGATTTTTTTTGTTTGGAACCAGCTGGTTGGTCTGATTGTGTCTGTCAGTCTGAGTTCCGTGCCATGGGGTCATACCAGACACTCTAGTCCTGTTGTTCTGCAGCCGGCTACCCACTCCTGGCCTTCCCTGCCCTGACGCCACTGGCCTCCCTCTCACGTCCACTCAGATGACACATCCTCGGAAACAACCCAGAGCGTTATCGTGCCGACACTGGGAAGCACTGCCAGGAGGATGGAAGGATGTCTGCAGGGAGCAGCCACGGCTTTCATGGCGCTCGTTCACAAGGGCGTTTTCTTGCAGTAGCAAGCTCCCCCATCCCCACATCCACCTCCCAGTGAAACCACCTCTTTTGGGGATGCAGCTCGGTGACTTCTGTCCCCTCCTCACTGTCCCCCAGTGGTCACCGCTGGACCCCTCATGGAAAGATCTATGAAGCTGAATATCAGGAGCTGTGTGCAACCTCCTCGGGCTGTTTCTGTCCTAGGACTCAGCTGGATTGATGTCTGGCATTTTCAAAGATGCCTGTGCAGGGCTGTCCCTTCCTGTCGGTTGCATTAAACTTTCTGGTGGAAAACTACAGGTTTCTGGGTCCTCACAAACCCAGATTTTATTTCACAGCCAGGAAATAGGGAAACTAAAGGAATTTGTCTGTGGGTCCTAGTGTACAGATAAGATTTAAAAGAATAAGAAGAGAGAAATAAATGTTTATAAGTTGTCTTCCTTTTTTCACTAGGAGCACTTGCAGCTGAACGACAGGATCACTTTTCATTTTCACCCTTGGTTTGTACAGAGTATGTGGTTCACATTAGAGGAAGATTTTTCTCTTTTTTTTAAGTAGGTCAAAACGGAGACTAAGTGGAATTGAAAGGCAATTCAGGCCTCACGTTATTCTCTCGCAAAGCTCTTGTTTTCATCTTTTCTGCATCAGCAGACTAAGCATCTCAGGTCAAACTTTTCATGAGCATTGTAGGAATGCAGAACAGGTTCACCGAGGCTTAGCTCAGGATGCCAAAGCCTCTCTATGCCACAGTCCACAGAAACTCCCAGGGACGTGCAGGGAGGGAGAGACGCCGCCTGCCTGGGAAGGCTCCCGGCGGCATCAGATGGAGGGACAGCAGGGCCCCTGCTGCCTCCCAGAGAAGACCCGGCAGCCCCTCCAGCCCTCAGCCTCTGTCCCCGCCTCCTTCCCTCCTGTCCTCAGGCCTCCTCTCTGCGGCCTCCCAGTCTCCCACCCCGTCCTGCGCTTCTGGTTTTCTCCTCTTCTAGTGTCCTCCCCACCTGGCGTCGCCCGGCCGCAACCGTGGCCCTCCTGGGGAAGAGGTTCATACCCTACTCTTTATTTGACATGAAGAGGTTCGGACCCCCAGTTTTATTCGGCGTGTTCACGGGCAGCAGCCCCGTTTTATTCGGCGTGTTCACGGGCAGCAGCCCCGTTGTGCTCGGCATGTTCACGGGCAGCAGCCCCATTTTATTTGGCGTGTTCACGGGCAGCAGCCCCGTGTTATTTGGCATGTTCACAGGCAGTCCCGTTAGACTTTGGGTTTTAGCTGTCAGGCTTTTTACATGTTCACGTGTTGGAAGCAAACGGCAGAAAAGAACACAGAGGGGAGGGGGTGGAATGAAAACGGGGAGCCCTGAGCATTCCCTCCCTGCGTGTGAAGTGTTTCAGAACCTCTCCCTGCTCCCGCCCTCTGCAGCAGGTCCCATCACCGAGTACTGACCTTTCCTTGCAGCCATTTGCTGAAGGACATGTTGTGGGTCCCATCACCGAGTTCTGACCTTTCCTTGCAGCCATTCGCTGAAGGACATGTCTGTTTTGTAGGCCGTGCAGATCCCTGGCTTTCAGGCTCAGCTACTGCATTTGTGAAGTTTCCAGTTAGGAACAAAAACACGTCTTAAAAGTCCCATCTCTCAGGTCAACAGGTCATCCTTGCGGTGTAGTTTAGAAAAATCATCCGTCTTTTACGAAATGGAGCCAGGCTCCCCTGTTTCTTGTCTCTACGATAAGCATTTAAAAGGCTTGTCACAGGGCCAGGCACGGTGGCTCACACCTGTCATCCCAGCACTTTGGGAGGCCAACGCAGGTGGATCACCTGAGGTCAGGAGTTCAAGACAAACCTGGCCAAAATGGCAAAACCCTGTCTCTACTAAAAATACAAAAACTAGCCAGGCCTAGTGACAAGTGCCTGTAGCCCCAGCTACTCAGGAGGCCGAGGCCTGAGAATTGGTTGAACCTGGGAGGTGGAGGTTGCAGTGAGCCAAGATCACGCCACTGCACTCCAGCCTGGGTGACAGAGCAAGACTCCATCTCTAAATAAATAAATAAATAAATAAATAAATAAATAAAATGGTTTGTCATGGAATGCACGACGCTGGCCGTTTGCTTCTTTCTGCCCGATCTGGGGTGGAACCTGAGTCTCATCAGAGTTGGGTGTGGTGGCCTGGGACAGCCTGGGCCACCTGTGGCCCTCCTGCCACAGGCCCACCTCCACATGCTGGGTGACCCCTCCCTGCTTGTTTCCTTCAGGCCCTCAGCTCAGCTTGGCCTCCACCTTGACCTTTATTGAGGGTCCCTCTGCTGCCCTTCTGCCTCCTGAGCCCGGGTCCTGTCTTTGTCCCGCTTTGCCCCTGTATCTAGGAGGGTCCAACACACTCAGTAACAATTAGCGAGGGGCACCTGTATCCTGCAGCGTTCCAGAGGACGCTGGCTTGAGCATAAGGGTCTCTCCGGGCACCTAGGTGTCCCATGTTCCAGAACTTGGCAAGCAGGAAGGACCCATGCGCCCCAGCCCCCCCTCCCCCGCGCCCACCACCCTCACGGTATCCCCACCAGTTCAGGAAGGCTGGCGGTGTGGCTTATGGGGTGCTTTCAACTCCAGAAAACAAATAGTTCTGACAAGCTTCTCAGAAAACTTCTCTGTATTTGTAGTTTTAGGGGCGAAAGAGTGAGAAAGGAGACTGCTGTGGTTGGTTCCTATCCTTAGCGATACCAGTGCTCAGCAGAATGGAAGAACTGGCCAGCCTGGCTGTGCTCCGCTCTAATGCACGTTTGCAATTTGAAAGGCGGGTTTTTGTTTTAAGCGGCTCGTGGTATAGATCTGGGGCCGTGAATGGATAGGAGAGTTGGGGTGTGGCCACACCTCACTTCCAATCCCGTAGTGGAACAGCAGGGCCGGGAGGAGCTTCTCATCCCCTTTTAAGCCGCTCTGGACACAGACGCACAACCCTGCACAATCCTTCCGCAGCCCCTCGAGTTTCTGGTCTGGATCTGTCCTGCACTGACACCCAGCCACCAGCTGCCCCATCCGTCCAGTGTGAGTCCTAAAACGCCTCCTTGAGACAAAGCGGTGACCTCCGCTTCCAGGAGCCACGTGTGCCTGCCCCCCACACTCTGTGTTCCCTGTCCTGTGGCCCAGGCCACACCATTTCCTGACTGCAAAGCCTGTGTTGTGAGGGGCTCCTCCACAACTGCCCTGCCTCTGGGCCACCGCTTCCCCCGGCCCCGACTGCCACAGAATCGTCTCCCACCTTGAGTAACGTCACACGGGGCTTGGCAGGATCTCGCTGGTGCTCACCGAGCCCGTTCGTGTATCAGGGACCGTCTGCAGGAGTGCGGGAGCTGGGCCTGTGCCTTCGAGCCTCTCACTGTCTCCCCGGCTGGACTCCTCCATCACCCCCCAGTTGTCCTGGGACTCGGTGTGTCATCGCTGGGAGCAGCTTGGTGCCGGGCAGGCAGGGAGATCGCTGGGCTGTGTCACATCTCAGTGACATCATCTTAGGACCCACCACATTCTTATGCCCATGACAGAAATTCCAGCAATGTTTGTTGAAATGCTGATGGATGTTGAAGGGTGTCTGGTTTTGGGTTGTTGGCCAGCCTTGTGTCTGGTAAATCTTTCTGCCTCTTCAATCCTGCACGCCTCCGTTTGTGGTGAGACTCAAGACAGTGTTCCGAAAAGCACATTGGAAATCATAACTCATGTGAACATGGAACACTGGGTGGGTACATGCGCTGTTTTATCCAGGTTTACCAGAGGAGAATGACATGGCCTACGTGTAACTCAAGATGGTCATGGATGCAGAGACCTCATGGTGACTGGGTGCAGAAACCTTGTGACCTGTGACTGGGTCCTTGGATTCTGTGATGTAAGACCCTGAGGAACCATCTGCATTTATGCCACGAGGGCCACCGAGTGGTCACCTTGTTCTGGGCACAGTGCCCTCAACTTGGCAGCTGAGGCTCTGCTCCTGCAGGAGTGCAGGTAGATGGCGTCCGGCTCTGTCCTCTCCCTCCCATGGCAGATGAGGCTCTGCTCCTGTGGGTGTGCAGGTGGGCGGAGTCCTGCTCTGTCCTCTCCCACCCAGGACAGCTGAGGCTCTGCTCCTGCAGGAGTGCAGGTAGATGGGGTCCGGCTCTGTCCTCTCCCTCCCAGGGCAGATGAGGCTCTGCTCCTGTGGGTGTGCAGGTGGGCGGAGTCCTGCTCTGTCCTCTCCCACCCAGGACAGCTGAGGGTCTGCTCCTGCAGGAGTGCAGGTGGATGGGGTTTGGCTCTGACCTCTTCCTCCCAGGGCAGCTAAGGGGTCTGCTCCTGTGGGTGTGCAGCTGGGCGGAGTCCGGCTATGTTCTCTCCCTCCTAGGGCAGTGGATGCCCCAGGCTTCTCTGTTCCCGCTGAGACTGTGTCTCCTGCCTCAGACTTGGTGGTCCACATGCAGTACTGGTCTGTGAATGATCCTGGAAGGGCTGACCCAACCCAAAGTACAGCAGGACTAGGAGCTGTTGGAGCTCAGGCCGGTGAACTGCAATTTAAGTCATCCCTTGTCTGTCTTGGTGTTAAGGAGTGAAATGAATCAAGTTTGTCCTTAAGAAAATGAAGTGGGCAGCTGAACTCTAAACCTAACTCTGACTTGGTTTCAGTGGCTCAGAGGAAAAACCACAACAAACAAACAGGAAAGGAAAGACTTCCCACCCAAGCTAAATTGTTGTAGGGACACCAGAGTGGATTTGAGCAGCATCGCGAAGATCTCTTCCGCTGAAATGTACATCCCGGGAGGCAGCAGCCACGCACCCAGCATTTCTCAAGCTCAGCACAGCGGGATGGGGGCCGGGAGATGCTTGTGGGGTCGGTCTTATGGAATGGGGGATGTTGAGCACAGCCACGCACCCAGCATTTCTCAAGCTCAGCACAGCGGGATGGGGGCCGGGAGATGCTTGTGGGGTCGGTCTTATGGAATGGGGGATGTTGAGCACAGCCACGCACCCAGCATTTCTCAAGCTCAGCACAGCGGGATGGGGGCCGGGAGATGCTTGTGGGGTCGGTCTTATGGAATGGGGGATGTTGAGCACAGCCACGCACCCAGCATTTCTCAAGCTCAGCACAGCGGGATGGGGGCCGGGAGATGCTTGTGGGGTCGGTCTTATGGAATGGGGGATGTTGAGCACAGCCACGCACCCAGCATTTCTCAAGCTCAGCACAGCAGGATGGGGGCCGGGAGATGCTTGTGGGGTCGGTCTTATGGAATGGGGGATGTTGAGCACAGCCACGCACCCAGCATTTCTCAAGCTCAGCACAGCGGGATGGGGGCCGGGAGATGCTTGTGGGGTCGGTCTTATGGAATGGGGGATGTTGAGCACAGCCACGCACCCAGCATTTCTCAAGCTCAGCACAGCGGGATGGGGGCCGGGAGATGCTTGTGGGGTCGGTCTTATGGAATGGGGGATGTTGAGCACAGCCACGCACCCAGCGTTTCTCAAGCTCAGCACAGCGGGATGGGGGCCGGGAGATGCTTGTGGGGTCGGTCTTATGGAATGGGGGATGTTGAGCACAGCCACGCACCCAGCGTTTCTCAAGCTCAGCACAGCGGGATGGGGGCCGGGAGATGCTTGTGGGGTCGGTCTTATGGAATGGGGGATGTTGAGCACAGCCACGCACCCAGCGTTTCTCAAGCTCAGCACAGCGGGATGGGGGCCGGGAGATGCTTGTGGGGTCGGTCTTATGGAATGGGGGATGTTGAGCACAGCCACGCACCCAGCGTTTCTCAAGCTCAGCACAGGGGTGGGGGCTGGGAGACACTTGTGGGGTACGTCTTATGCACTGGGGGATGTTGAGCAGCATTTCTGGGCTCCACCCACTACCTGCCAGAAGCACCCCCATTTAGTGACAACCAAACATATCTCCAGATGTCACCAATTGTCCCCTGGGGGCAGAATTACCAGGTTGGGAACCGCTGGTGTCATCCAAAGAGCGTGAGCTTTAGAACAAGACAGACGCGTGGAACCTTCTCGCAAGCTGTGCAGCCAGGGGGCTCACAATAGGGGCTTTCCATGGAAATAAATGGCTATCACTGTGCCTGCCTGACCTCCCTCAGGGTCCCGGAAAGAGCCCCTGGTGAGATGGACGTGCCGATGGCCACGGGTGTCCTCTCAACAAGGAGATGGTGGCTGAGGGGTGAGGACACAGGATGGGGCAGAGGGCAGGGGTGAGCAGCGGGGACAGGTCTCGGCCGATTCTGAGAGAACTCAGGTGCTGTGTGAACTCAGGGGTCTCCGCACCGAGGCAAGGAGTGGCCGTCCTGCCTTCATGCCGCCAGCCTGGGTGGTGCGTGAGTCAGCTCGGGTGCCATGACGGGCATACACACCCGGGGGGCGTGTAAAGGCACATTCATTCCGCAGGGTCCTGGTGGCTGGTGCCCAAGACCGTGGAGTCCGAAGGCCAGCTCCTGCTGAGCCTCTCCTGGGCACGCAGACGCCGTCCTCTCCCCATGTCCCCATAGGGTTGCCCCCCTCTGCCTGTCTGTGACCTCATCTCCCCTTCTTAGGAGGACACCAGGCAGACAGGATCAGTGCCCACCCTGGTGACCTCTAAATGTCCCATCTCCAAATAATCACATTCTGAGGTCCCAAGGGTTAGAGTTCAACATAGGAATTTGGAGGAACACAATTCAGGCCATAACTTGTGTGTCCTTCCCAAGGAGGGGCGTGGGGAAGGCAGCTTTCTCCCGCTGAGTGGCTGAGGGCATGCCCTGGAGAGACTCAGCCATTGGCTGGCGCCTCCCGGCAGCTTGGAGCAGGCACCTTGGTCCTGGAGGGGTGAGTGTGGCATCCACGCATCCTGGGGGCTCCCATGTGGGTGGGGTTATGCCAGGCATGCAGCGCCTCTGTTGGTGGCCTCCTGGTGTCCATGAGCCCGTGGCTCCCATTCCAAGCATGAGGGCGATAGGAGCTGGATGGGGCCAAAGGGCCCAGTCACGTGTGCCCAGTTGCAGGTGGCTTAGATGGGGGTTTTGTACACTCAGCTGTAGTGTGTCCCACAGGTTTGGAGATGGCCATAGGAAAAACAGTTCACAACTCACATCCCCAGAAGAGGGTGAGGCCACACCCCAGGCCTGGGGGACACACCTATGGGTCAGGAAGCAGGAGAAGAGGGAAGCGTGGGCAGGAGCCTTTGCCACAGTCTCCGGGAAGGAGGGAGACACATACAAACATGCACACACATACACACATAGGCATGCATGCACACCTATATACTTGCACACATACACATATACGCACATTACACATACACACATAGGCATGCATGCACACCCATTTGCCTGCACACACACATACACATGTGCACATTACACATACATAAACACACATATGCACATAGGCAGGCATGCACACCCATATACCTGCACACATACACATATACGCACATTACACATACACACATACCCACACATACACACATAGGCATGCATGCACACCCATATAACTGTGCACATACACATATATGCACATTACACATACACACATAAACACACATACGCACATAGGCATGCATGCACACCCATATAACTGCACACATACACATATACGCACATTACACATACACACATACACATATGCACATAGGCATGCATGCACACCCATATACCTGCACATATACACATATACACACATTACACATACACACATAAACACACATACGCACATAGGCATGCATGCACACCCATATAACTGCACACATACACATATATGCACATTACACATACACACATACACACACATATGCACATAGGCATGCATGCACACCCATATACCTGCACATATACACATATACACACATTACACACACACATAAACACACATACGCACATAGGCATGCATGCACACCCATATACCTGCACATATACACATATACACACATTACACATACACACATAAACACACATACGCACATAGGCATGCATGCACACCCATATACCTGCACATATACACATATACACACATTACACATACACACATAAACACACATACACACATAGGCATGCATGCACACCCATATAACTGCACACATACACATATACGCACATTACACATACACACACACACGCACATAGGCATGCATGCACAGCCATATAACTGCACACATACACATATACGCACATTACACATACACACATAAACACACATACGCACATAGGCATGCATGCACACCCATATAACTGCGCACATACACATATATGCACATTACACATACACACATAAACACACATACACACATAGGCATGCATGCACACCCATATAACTGCGCACATACACATATATGCACATTACACATACACACATAAACACACATACGCACATAGGCATGCATGCACACCCATATAACTGCACACATACACATATACGCACATTACACATACACACATACACATATGCACATAGGCATGCATGCACACCCATATACCTGCACATATACACATATACACACATTACACATACACAGATAAACACACATACGCACATAGGCATGCGTGCACACCCATGTACCTGCACACACACATACACATATACGTATTTTACACACACACACACACACACACGGCTTAAAGGAATGCAGAAGACATTTCCCTGTGGGAACGCACAGCAATGGACGATAATGTTCTTCCTCGGTTCCAGTGCCTCCAAGAGAATATGATGATATAATCCTGGCCCCTTTCACCTGGGCTTTGCAGCTTGGAAGAAAGAAAAGATATTCCAGTTTGTGCAGTGTTGAACTATCCCTAAAGCAAGTAACAGGAGACGTCGAAATGTATGCTGATGTCACCCTTATGAAAATGCCTTTTTGTTAGAAATTATGAACATCACCCATCACTAGGTACAAGGAGGTAATTAGGGTAATTGATTGGCGTTAAATGCAGCAGGGACTGCAAACTGGATTTGCAGAGTCTGGTAGCCATCGTGAAAAGAAATTTATTCATTCATTCACTGAAGGCCATAAACCCATTTTGGTTTCAGAGCGTGCACTTGGCCACCCTGGGCTGAGGGCTGCAGGGTTCGAATGCTGTAACATAACGGAGAGAGATTTGTTTGCTGAGGCAGGCTGGCATTTTAGTATTGCTCTTCTGTTCTTTTGATAGTCTCCAGACATATGCTTTGGAATGGGGATTTGGTACTTGAATTCATGCTTTGAAATTGACTCTGGTTGACATTCTTTCTGTATTGAAATTTCTTCTGTCAAAGCCTGCGAAATTGGCTTCTTAAATCAGAAACAGAAACATACAAGCTGGTCTCATTTGTTAGTTAATTTGCAGGCTGCTGAAGAAAAAAATGTTTACTTTGTTTTTTATGGAAACATGTTTTTAATTCACAAAAAAAATCCCATAAACCTGCCAAAGTGAATCTCTTCTTTGATGGTAGAGGAGCTGCTCTTCCATCTGCCGCCAGCCAGCCTCAGCCTCCCTTCCCGAACTCAGCTTTTCACACGTTCCCAGGAGAGTGGCAGCACGAGCTCCCCCGTACCCAGGAACTGGGTGGCCGGGCCTCCCTCTGCCCCATCGCCTCCGCCTGCACCTTCTGCTGGTCCAGCTCAGACAAAAGGAAACCCGGACCTCACCCCAGGACCTTTCCTGATCCTGGCCCCTCCAACACGTGTCCCCTCCACACTGGCTTCTCCACCCTGATGATGCTACCACTCATTTCATGTCCATCTCCTGTACCGAATTGTAATGTCATTGAGAACTGTGGCTTTTCTTAAATTAAAAATAAGGGTGTTTATTACAAAAGTCATATAGGGTTCATGTAGACAATTTAAAAATATAAAGAAAAGTCATTGAAAACCCTGTAATCTTCATCTCCTAGTGACGGTCCCTGTTTCACATCTTCTGGCTGCTTCTGCACATAACACAGTTACATCTTTAAAAGACATAAAAATGTCAAGTGCTTTAAAAATTGCTTTTCCCCCTCATGAGCATCTTTTCATCACTAAATACACATTCTGCAATATTATTTTTGATAGCTTGGTAGTATCCATCCTGTGCTTTTCCCCCTCGTGAGCATCTTTTCATCGCTAAATACACATTCTGGAATAGTATTTTTGGTAGGTGGGTAGTATCCATCCTGTGGTTTTAATAAATATTGTAAGCCATCCCCTATGATACAATATTGTTGTCATTTCTCCTTTTTCCCTGATTACCAATTCCCCAGTCCCTGACCCTGGGCTGCATTGTCTTGGGGAAGCTTCATGGAAGGAAAGTTGCCCAGTCTAAGGACATGACCAGTCCGAAGGCCTCCAGTCATCTCCAGAAAGACTGGGCCCTCCACTGCCCGCCACCTGGCCTGAAGACACGGAGATAAGAATTGTCAAGTCCCCAAAGTTGTGAATTCTTTATTCTTCCTTAGTCATCTTTTTCCAGTGCTCAAACTTCCTCACTGTCAGGAAATGTAAACCAAAATTCACATGGACAAAATTTGAACAAAACATGGGCAAACGTACGCCTGTTTTCTTAACTGCTGATTTCTTGCTGAGAGAACCTGCTGTGGCTGAGGCCCCAGGCCTGTCTCTTACCCGACCTACAGCTCTGCAGCTCTGCGGTGTCATCTGTGGGACTTTTACATTGACCAGGTCATGAACACCTGATATGGTTTGTGTCCCCGCCGAAATCTCGTTTTGCCTGACAGCTCCCATAATCCTCATGTGTCATGAGAGGGACCTGGTAGGAGGTGATTGAATCATGGGGGTGGGTCTTTCCTGTGCTGTTTTCAAGATGGTGACTAAGTCTTATGAGATCTGATGGTTTTTTAAAAGGGAGTTTCCCTGCACACACTCTCTTGCCTGCCACCATGTAAGACATGACTTTGCTCCTCATTCGCCTTCTGCCATGACTGCGAGGCCTCCCCAGCCATGTGGAACTCTGAGTCAGTTAAACCTCTTTCCTTTATAAATTGCCCAGTCTGGGGTATGTCTTTATTAGTAGTGTGAGAAGAGACGCATACAATACCTCCAATTCCCTTTCAGCGTGGTCTGTATTCCTCTTTGAACCCGTGCAGACCTGGGCACAAGGCACCAGGTCATAAAGGCTTTAGAAGAACCCGGCTGGAGAGGACCACAGACACCGCCTGTCCAGCTCATGGTCACAGTTCAGGATCCTTGTCCTGAGCCTTTGGGCCTCTTGGAATCTGGGTGGAGGGAGAATCTGGAACTTCCCATCTTGTCCAAACCTCTCCTCATCACAGCATCCGGATCTTCTAGTGCGGGTGGTGCTAGGGTGTCGCTGTGAGCTGCCATGTGTCTGGGCCACCTTGGGGGTGCTACAGCTGTGATCCACCTGCACCGTGACCCACAGGGGCCTGCGGGACTGTGGTGTTCGGGTGTCCGCGCCTTGTCACTGCGGGACTGTGTGGTGGTCGGGTGTCCGCACCTTGTCACTGCGGGACTGTGTGTTGGTCGGGTGTCCGCACCTTGCGGCTGCAGGACTGTGTGTTGTACGCGTGACCGCGCCTTGTGACTGCGGGACTCTGTGGTGTTCGGGTGTCCGCGCCTTGTTACTGGGGGACTGTGTGGTGTTCGGGTGTCCGCGCCTTGTTACTGGGGGACTCTCTGGAGTTCTGGTGACCGCGCCTTGTTGCTGCGGGACTGTGTGGTGTTCAGGTGTCCACGCCTTGTTACTGTGGGACTGTGTGTGGTTCGGGTGTCTGCGCCTTGTTGCTGCGGGACTGTGTGGTGTTCGGGTGTCCGCGCCTTGTTACTGCGGGGCTGTGTGGTGTTCGGGTGTCCGCACCTTGTTACTGTGGGACTGTGTGTGGTTCAGGTGTGTGCGCCTTGTTGCTGCGGGACTGTGTGGTGTTCGGGGGTCCGCGCCTTGTTACTGCGGGGCTGTGTGGTGTTTGGGTGTCCGCGCCTTGTTACTGTGGGACTGTGTGTGGTTCGGGTGTGTGCGCCTTGTTGCTGGGGGACTGTGTGGTGTTCGGGTGTCCGCGCCTTGTTACTGTGGGACTGTGTGTGGTTCGGGTGTCCGCGCCTTGTTGCTGCGGGCCTGTGTGTTGTTCGGGTGTCCGCGCCTTGTTCCTGCGGGACTGTGTGGTGTTCGGGTGTCCGCGCCTTGTTGCTGCGGGACTGTGTGGTGTTCGGGTGTCCGCGCCTTGTTACTGCGGGGCTGTGTGGTGTTCGGGTGTCCGCGCCTTGTTACTGTGGGACTCTGTGTGGTTCGGGTGTCTGCGCCTTGTTGCTGCGGGACTGTGTGGTGTTTGGGTGTCTGCGCCTTGTTGCTGCGGGACTGTGTGGTGTTCGGGTGTCTGCGCCTTGTTGCTGCGGGACTGTGTGGTGTTCGGGTGTCCGCGCCTTGTTACTGCGGGGCTGTGTGGTGTTCGGGTGTCCGCGCCTTGTTACTGTGGGACTGTGTGTGGTTCGGGTGTGTGCGCCTTGTTGCTGCGGGACTGTGTGGTGTTCGGGTGTCCGCGCCTTGTTGCTGCGGGACTGTGTGTGGTTCGGGTGTCCGCGCCTTGTTGCTGCGGGACTGTGTGGTGTTCGGGTGTCCGCGCCTTGTTGCTGCAGGACTGTGTGGTGTTCGGGTGTCTGCGCCTTGTTGCTGCGGGACTGTGTGGTGTTCGGGTGTCCGCGCCTTGTTACTGTGGGACTGTGTGTGGTTCGGGTGTCCGCTCCTTGTTGCTGCGGGACTGTGTGGTGTTCGGGTGTCCGCGCCTTGTTACTGCGGGACTGTGAGTGGTTCGGGTGTCTGCGCCTTGTTGCTGCGGGACTGTGTGGTGTTCGGGTGTCTGCGCCTTGTTGCTGCGGGACTGTGTGGTGTTCGGGTGTCCGCGCCTTGTTACTGTGGGACTGTGTGTGGTTCGGGTGTCTGCGCCTTGTTGCTGCGGGACTGTGTGGTGTTCGGGTGTCCGCGCCTTGTTACTGTGGGACTATGTGGTGTTCTGGTGTCCGCGCCTTGTTGCTGCGGGACTGTGTGGTGTTCTGGTGTGTGCGCCTTGTTCCTGCGGGACTATGTAGTGTTTGGGTGTCCGTGCCTTGTTACTGGGGGACTGTGTGGTGTTCTCGTGTCCGCGCCTTGTTACTGGGAGACTGCTGTTCGGGTGTCTGCGCCTTGTTACGGCGGGACTGTGTGGTGTTCGGCTGTCTGCGCCTTGTTACTGTGGGACTGTGTGGTGTTCGGGTGTCCGCGCCTTGTTACTGCGGGACTGTGTGGTGTTCGGGTGTCCGCGCCTTGTTACTAGGGGACCGTGTGGTGTTCTGGTGACCACGCCTTGTTGCTGCGGGACTGTGTGCTGTTCGGGTGTCCGCGCCTTGTTACTGGGGGACTGTGTGGTGTTCTAGTGTCCGCGCCTTGTTACTAGGGGACTGTGTGGTGTTCTGGTGTCCGCGCCTTGTTACTGGGAGACTGTGTGGTGTTCGGGTGTCTGCGCCTTGTTACTGCGGGACTCTGTGGTGTTCGGGTGTCTGCGCCTTGTTACTGGGAGACTGTGTGGTGTTCGGGTGTCTGCGCCTTGTTGCTGCGGGACTGTGTGGTGTTCGGGTGTCCGCGCCTTGTTACTGCGGGACTATGTGGTGTTCTGGTGTCCGCGCCTTGTTGCTGCGGGACTGTGTGGTGTTCTGGTGTGTGCGCCTTGTTCCTGCGGGACTGTGTGTTGTTCGGGTGTCCGTGCCTTGTTACTGGGGGACTGTGTGGTGTTCTGGTGTCCGTGCCTTGTTACTGGGAGACTGTGTGGTGTTCGGGTGTCTGCGCCTTGTTACTGCGGGACTGTGTGGTGTTCGGGTGTCCGCGCCTTGTTGCTGCGGGACTGTGTGGTGTTCGGCTGTCTGCGCCTTGTTACTGAGGGACTGTGTGGTGTTCGGGTGTCCGCGCCTTGTTACTGCGGGACTGTGTGGTGTTCGGGTGTCCGCGCCTTGTTGCTGCGGGACTGTGTGGTGTTCGGGTGTCTGCGCCTTGTTACTGCGGGACTGTGTGGTGTTCGGGTGTCCGCGCCTTGTTACTAGGGGACCGTGTGGTGTTCTGGTGACCACGCCTTGTTGCTGCGGGACTGTGTGCTGTTCGGGTGTCCGCGCCTTGTTACTAGGGGACTGTGTGGTGTTCTGGTGTCCGCACCTTGTTACTAGGGGACTGTGTGGTGTTCGGGTGTCCGCGCCTTGTTACTGCGGGACTGTGTGGTGTTCGGGTGTCCGCGCCTTGTTACTGCGGGACTCTGTGGTGTTCGGGTGTCCGCGCCTTCTTACTGGGAGACTGTGTGGTGTTCGGGTGTCTGCGCCTTGTTACTGCGGGACTGTGTGGTGTTTGGGTGTCTGCGCCTTGTTACTGCGGGACTGTGTGGTGGTCGGGTGTCCGCGCCTTGTTACTGTGGGACTGTGTGTGGTTCGGGTGTGTGCGCCTTGTTGCTGCGGGACTGTGTGGTGTTCGGGTGTCCGCGCCTTGTTACTGTGGGACTGTGTGTGGTTCGGGTGTGTGCGCCTTGTTGCTGCGGGACTGTGTGGTGTTCGGGTGTCCGCGCCTTGTTGCTGCGGGACTGTGTGGTGTTCGGGTGTCCGCGCCTTGTTACTGCGGGGCTGTGTGGTGTTCGGGTGTCCGCGCCTTGTTACTGTGGGACTGTGTGTGGTTCGGGTGTGTGCGCCTTGTTGCTGCGGGACTGTGTGGTGTTCGGGTGTCCGCGCCTTGTTACTGCGGGACTGTGTGTGTTTCGGGTGTCTGCGCCTTGTTGCTGCGGGACTGTGTGGTGTTCGGGTGTCTGCGCCTTGTTGCTGCGGGACTGTGTGGTGTTCAGGTGTCTGCGCCTTGTTGCTGCGGGACTGTGTGGTGTTCGGGTGTCCGCGCCTTGTTACTGTGGGACTGTGTGTGGTTCGGGTGTCCACTCCTTGTTGCTGCGGGACTGTGTGGTGTTCGGGTGTCCGCGCCTTGTTACTGTGGGACTGTGTGTGGTTCGGGTGTCTGCGCCTTGTTGCTGCGGGACTGTGTGGTGTTCGGGTGTCCGCGCCTTGTTGCTGCGGGACTGTGTGGTGTTCGGGTGTCCGCGCCTTGTTACTGTGGGACTGTGTGTGGTTCGGGTGTCTGCGCCTTGTTGCTGCGGGACTGTGTGGTGTTCGGGTGTCTGCGCCTTGTTGCTGCGGGACTGTGTGGTGTTCAGGTGTCTGCGCCTTGTTGCTGCGGGACTGTGTGGTGTTCGGGTGTCCGCACCTTGTTACTGTGGGACTGTGTGTGGTTCGGGTGTCCACTCCTTGTTGCTGCGGGACTGTGTGGTGTTCGGGTGTCCGCGCCTTGTTACTGTGGGACTGTGTGTGGTTCGGGTGTCTGCGCCTTGTTGCTGCGGGACTGTGTGGTGTTCGGGTGTCCGCGCCTTGTTGCTGCGGGACTGTGTGGTGTTCGGGTGTCCGCGCCTTGTTACTGTGGGACTGTGTGTGGTTCGGGTGTCTGCGCCTTGTTGCTGCGGGACTGTGTGGTGTTCGGGTGTCTGCGCCTTGTTGCTGCGGGACTGTGTGGTGTTCAGGTGTCTGCGCCTTGTTGCTGCGGGACTGTGTGGTGTTCGGGTGTCCGCGCCTTGTTACTGTGGGACTGTGTGTGGTTCGGGTGTCCACTCCTTGTTGCTGCGGGACTGTGTGGTGTTCGGGTGTCCGCGCCTTGTTACTGTGGGACTGTGTGTGGTTCGGGTGTCTGCGCCTTGTTGCTGCGGGACTGTGTGGTGTTCGGGTGTCCGCGCCTTGTTGCTGCGGGACTGTGTGGTGTTCGGGTGTCCGCGCCTTGTTACTGTGGGACTGTGTGTGGTTCGGGTGTCTGCGCCTTGTTGCTGCGGGACTGTGTGGTGTTCGGGTGTCCGCGCCTTGTTACTGTGGGACTGTGTGGTGTTCTGGTGTCCGCGCCTTGTTGCTGCGGGACTGTGTGGTGTTCTGGTGTGTGCGCCTTGTTCCTGCGGAACTGTGTGGTGTTCGGGTGTCCGCGCCTTGTTACTGGGGGACTGTGTGGTGTTCTGGTGTCCGCGCCTTGTTACTGGGAGACTGTGTGGTGTTCGGGTGTCTGCGCCTTGTTACTGCGGGACTGTGTGGTGTTCTGGTGTGTGCGCCTTGTTACCGTGGGACTGTGTGGTGTTCGGGTGTCCACGCCTTGTTACTGGGGGACTGTGTGGTGTTCTGGTGTCCGCGCCTTGTTACTGGGAGACTGTGTGGTGTTCGGGTGTCTGCGCCTTGTTACTGCGGGACTGTGTGGTGTTCGGGTGTCCGCGCCTTGTTACTGCGGGACTGTGTGGTGTTCAGGTGTCCGCGCCTTGTTACTAGGGGACCGTGTGGTGTTCTGGTGACCACGCGTTGTTGCTGCGGGACTGTGTGCTGTTCGGGTGTCCGCGCCTTGTTACTAGGGGACTGTGTGGTGTTCTTCTGTCCGTGCCTTGTTCCTGCGGGACTGTGTGGTGTTCAGGTGTCCGCGCCTTGTTGCTGCGGGACTGTGTGGTGTTCGGGTGTCCGCGCCTTCTTACTGCGGGGCTGTGTGGTGTTCGGGTGTCCGCACCTTGTTACTGCGGGACTGTGTGTGGTTCGGGTGTGTGCGCCTTGTTGCTGCGGGACTGTGTGGTGTTCGGGTGTCCGCGCCTTGTTACTGCGGGACTGTGTGGTGTTCAGGTGTCCGCGCCTTGTTACTAGGGGACCGTGTGGTGTTCTGGTGACCACGCGTTGTTGCTGCGGGACTGTGTGCTGTTCGGGTGTCCGCGCCTTGTTACTAGGGGACTGTGTGGTGTTCTGGTGACCCCGCCTTGTGACTGCGGGACTGTGTGGTGTTCGGGTGTCCGCGCCTTGTTACTGGGGGACTGTGTGGTGTTCGGGTGTCTGCTCCTTGTTACTGCGGGACTGTGTGGTGTTCTGGTGTCTGCGCCTTATTACTGCGGGACTCTGTGGTGTTCGGGTGTCTGCGCCTTGTTACTGCGGGACTGTGTGGTGTTCGGGTGTCCGCGCCTTGTTACTAGGGGACTGTGTGGTGTTCTGGTGACCGCGCCTTGTGACTGCGGGACTCTGTGGTGTTCGGGTGTCCGCGCCTTGTTACTGGGGGACTGTGTGGTGTTCGGGTGTCCGCGCCTTGTTACTGGGGGACTCTCTGGTGTTCTTGTGACCGCGCCTTGTTGCTGCGGGACTGTGTGGTGTTCAGGTGTCCACGCCTTGTTACTGTGGGACTGTGTGTGGTTCGGGTGTCTGCGCCTTGTTGCTGCGGGACTGTGTGGTGTTCGGGCGTCTGCGCCTTTTTACTGCGGGGCTGTGTGGTGTTCGGATGTCCGCGCCTTGTTACTGTGGGACTGTGTGTGGTTCGGGTGTGTGCGCCTTGTTGCTGCGGGACTGTGTGGTGTTCGGGGGTCCGCGCCTTGTTACTGCGGGCCTGTGTGGTGTTCGGGTGTCCGCGCCTTGTTACTGTGGGACTGTGTGTGGTTCGGGTGTGTGCGCCTTGTTGCTGTGAGACTGTGTGGTGTTCGGGTGTCCACACCTTGTTACTGTGGGACTGTGTGTGGTTCGGGTGTCCGCGCCTTGTTGCTGCGGGACTGTGTGTTGTTTGGGTGTCCGCGCCTTGTTGCTGCGGGACTGTGTGTTGTTCGGGTGTCCGCGCCTTGTTCCTGCGGGACTGTGTGGTGTTCAGGTGTCCGCGCCTTGTTGCTGCGGGACTGTGTGGTGTTCGGGTGTCCGCGCCTTCTTACTGCGGGGCTGTGTGGTGTTCGGGTGTCCGCACCTTGTTACTGCGGGACTGTGTGTGGTTCGGGTGTGTGCGCCTTGTTGCTGCGGGACTGTGTGGTGTTCGGGTGTCCGCGCCTTGTTACTGTGGGACTGTGTGTGGTTCGGGTGTCCGCTCCTTGTTGCTGGGGGACTGTGTGGTGTTCGGGTGTCCGCGCCTTGTTGCTGCGGGACTGTGTGGTGTTCGGGTGTCTGCGCCTTGTTGCTGCGGGACTGTGTGGTGTTCGGGTGTCCGCGCCTTGTTACTGTGGGACTGTGTGTGGTTCGGGTGTCCGCTCCTTGTTGCTGGGGGACTGTGTGGTGTTCGGGTGTCCGCGCCTTGTTACTGCAGGACTGTGTGTGGTTCGGGTGTCCGCTCCTTGTTGCTGCGGGACTGTGTGGTGTTCTGGTGTGTGCGCCTTGTTCCTGCGGGACTGTGTGGTGTTCTGGTGTGTGCGCCTTGTTACTGGGGGACTGTGTGGTGTTCGGGTGTCCGCGCCTTGTCACTGGGGGAATGTGTGGTGTTCGGGTGTCCGCGCCTTGTTACTGCGGGACTGTGTGGTGTTCGGGTGTCCGCGCCTTGTTACTGTGGGACTGTGTGTGGTTCGGGTGTCTGCGCCTTGTTACTGCGGGGCTGTGTGGTGTTCGGGTGTCCGCGCCTTGTTACTGTGGGACTGTGTGTGGTTCGGGTGTCTGCGCCTTGTTACTGGGGGACTGTGTGGTGTTCGGGTGTCCGCGCCTTGTTACTGGGGGACTGTGTGGTGTTCGGGTGTCCGCACCTTGTTACTGGGGGACTGTGTGGTGTTCGGGGGTCGGCGCCTTGTTTCTGCGGGGCTGTGTGGTGTTCGGGTGTCCGCGCCTTGTTACTGTGGGACTGTGTGTGGTTCGGGTGTGTGCGCCTCGTTGCTGCGGGACTGTGTGGTGTTGAGGACTCCTTGCCACACGGGGTCCATGGTAAGGGGAGCTCCTGCTCGTCCAGGCTGGAATTCCAGGATATGTGAGTGACAGAAATGAGCATGCCTTTCCCTCTTCCTTGGCTCCTGTCCTGGGCTGCAATGTGGAAGATGTCAGATCTGCCGGAGCGCTGGTGCGGCGTGGCATTTACGAATGAATACAGGGGCCTTCAGCCAAAAGACCTGCCTTCACCACCAGCCACGCAGATCCCTGCTGGTAGTGCTATCGATCGGCTCACAGGCAATATGGACACTGGAAAGATAGCAGGTTCCTTTTACCATGATACAAGGAATATACCTCAGTATCTAAGTATTTTACAGCAAGGGAAAAAAATACCCTGTCTGAAGACTTTTTAAATATGGAAATTTTTTATTTTCTTTCTCTGTAAACAGCATTTGGGGAGATTCTCTTCTCCTGCATGAAAAACATGCTACGTTAGTTCCTTGACTACAGACTGTGGGTGATGAGCTAGTTGCTGTGGAAAGCTTTGGAGTTCTCTACACTCAGCGACTGCATGCTGTGTTCTTTTGCCTTTGTAAACGTGAATTTGACCTATGGAGTGAACTTTACCCAGAGCCTCTGGGGAGCTGTTCAAAGCTAATGAACCGTGGGGAAAAGAAACCAGGTCCTGACTTGCAGGGAGCAGCTCCCGCAGTGCAAACCATTGTGTTCCAGTTCCATGACTTTTTGCTCAGGGCCATGTTGGGTTTCCAGTTTCACAGATGGTGGATGGAAACAGAATACTGGCCCACACTGTCGTCTTCATGGTTTACCCTCCCCTCAGAGAGACACTTAACACAAACACACAGCAGGCAGCCTGTGGGGCCGTTATGGGTGAGATATAAAATGCACGTGGGTTCAGTTCTCGAACAGTCAGATACACAGCACAGGGGGGTTATATGTATGGGCTCTCAGCTCTGTGCAAGGCAGATATATAGCAAGTACATGGGCCCAGTTCTGTGCCTGGCAGATATATAACAGGCATAGGTGCTCACCTCTGTGCCAGGCAGATGTATAACATGCACAGTTGCTCAGTTTGGTACCATGCCGATATATAATACACACGGGTGCTGAGTTCTATACCACACAGATATATAACATTCATGGTTGCTCAAGTCTGCACCAGGCAGACACATAACATGCACAGTTGCTCAGCTCTGTACCAGGCAGACATATAACAAGCCCAGGTGGTCAGCTCTGTACCACCCAGATATATAACATGAGCGGGTGCTGAGTTCTGTAACAGGCAGACATATTCCATGCACAGGTGCTTGGTGATATGTCAGGTGGCATGTGATGTGGCTGGGCAAGATCCTTTTGCAACTCTGAGTACTGAGAATTTTCATGTATGATAGAACTTGGCTTCTAGAGTTAAAACCGTCCTCTTTTATTTGCTTGCAATTAAGATATAAGTATACAGTAAGATAGGCATTTTCTCCCTTGTTTTCTTTTTTTTTTTCCTTTTCTTCTCTGTTCAGTTTCTCAACTTTCAATTTCCTCTTATACCAGAGGGAAATAAAACTAAATTTTAGCCAGTGCTTTGTCCCAGCTGCTGAGATTGCAAGTGTCCCTTCTTCTCTTACTTTTCTCACATGTTCTCACTTTATCCATAGTGTTTACCTATCACTTATAATGAAGAAAAACCAACATTTTTATATTCATTTCCTTTTAGGGTATGCATTTTTATGCATCTGACTTTAACTGATAAATGACTGTAAAGAGGTGTATCTTTATGGAATTGTAGAGGATTTGTTTCCAAAAAGGAGCTGATGCTGCTGTTCTCAGTGATAAAGTTGACGCGTGTTTCATGTCTGTCTGCTCCCAGGTACCTCAGGATGAGTGGGGAGGGTACCCCACCGGTGGCAAAGATGAGGAGATTCCCTGCAGGAGAATGAGAAGTGGGAGTTACATTAAAGCCATGGGGGACGAGGAGAGCGGAGAGTCAGACTCCAGCCCCAAGACATCACCAAAGTCGGCAATCCTACCGGAGCCGCTGCTGAAGTCCATCGGACAGAGACCGCTTGGAGAGCACCAGACGTAAGTGAGACCAGCTGCCTTCCCACTCCAAGCACTTTCCCACTGTCTGCGAGCTCCCTCTCCAAAACCACTTCACCATGAGCTGAGTGCCATCCATTTAAACTAAATTCCCAAGCTGAAAATATTAGACCCATGGCTGTCAATTTTCGAGTATTTTTTTAAAGAACAACCAGAGCTTTTGTTATTTATCAATTACATAATAATTAAGGAAGTGTGCTTGGGCAACTTCCTTGTCAAATTATAAAGCCAACATGAGCCATCGTATCTTTCTGATCATTCAGATTATCCTCAGGACAAGCACATGTCTCTGTTTGTATGAATGTGTGCGTATGGGTGTGTGTTTGAATGTCTTTGTGAGTAAAACTCATTAACAGGGAATTTTATTGTTGACTATAACTTTGTAAGTGCATTTCTAGGCAACACATTTTTTTGTAGAGGAGGGAGGAAATGGACTAGCTTTATAAATATAATACCCTACACTTTACATATTTGCCCAAAATTTATTATTTATAAATTTAATTTTGAAAATATAGACAGATAAAACTCTTTGGGAAATCAGCAATTCCTATGAACCATGAAAATATGACTGTTACTGTCAACAGCCACGCTGCTGTGTATCTTGAGTCCCACAAGTTAGTTTGGGTGGTAATGCCAAGAACTGCCTGGAAGCTACCCCTGCCTTCCGCGGCCGGCTGTGAGGTCCTGGGCAAGTGGATAGCCAGGGCAGAACTGCTTCTCAGCCTTGGCCAGTGCCACATAAGAGTTATTAATTATGACCCACACATCAGACAGGGAGCCCTGGGCCACAGGGCCCTCCCTGTATTGTCTCTATCCACGCCGGGTGCACCCAGTGATGAGCCAGTGACCATATAACCTCTTCCAATACATCTAGTTATTCATCGCTGTTGGCTTACAAGATGAAAAAGTGAAATTTTAAATTGAAACCAAATCTTACAAATTAGAACTTCACAAATCCGAACTCTATCATTGTTGCCTAGTTCAACTAAATTCAAGAGCTATGGTGTAGGAATGCCAGACAAGTCATGCCCTGAGACCGGGCCGCATGTCTGCCCAGCCCAGGCCCATCCATCTCCTCTCCCTCCACAGAGGGTGGTCAGTGCCAGCTTGTGGGACGAGTGGCTGAGAACAAAGCCAAAGTGTTGCCCTGGGGAAGCTCTTAGACTTGTTGGAAGGAAATGGGGAGCAGGTGTTTGTAAGCCAAGAAATAACCAGGAAACATAATTACCAGGAAGGGGTTGGGGAGCTGGACAGAGCTGGGAGCAGAGCCAAGTTGTCTGACCCATCTGCTCCAGCAGGAAAGTGAAGGATTGGACTGGATGTCAGCTCTCACCCACCTTTTATTTGGGACACTTAAAGACATTAGGAGAATTATGAATTATCTGAAACGTCTTCTGGGGAAAAGCACACACATGCAGAAGCTACGCTTCGTGGGTCCAGGGCTCCAAGGCCAGCCTCAGTCCTGGGGTTTTGGACCCCCAGGTAAACAGCCATTGGTTAACTTCCCACTTTAAATGTTTGTGATTCGTTTCATAATTCTATACGTTTGAAAGCAAAACATGAAAAAACCAAAGCCTTTTTTAGACCATGGGCAGGGACTAAGTGTTTTAAGAATTACGAACGGCGTTTTCCTGTTGACGGGTTCCTTCTTCCACTCATTCACCATCACTGCCACGGGTCCCCCAGGATCATTATCACCTCATTCTTCAGTGGCAGAGACGGTGTCTCATTCCTTTCTTCACATCAGGGACTGGCCCAGAGTCCTGTACGAGGCTCCGGTACTAACAATGTTCAAAGGACACTCTCAGAACTTTACACAGGCAAAACTCACACTATCACCCAATGTAGTTGAAACTCTTCAAAAAACCAGCGGAAGGATGTGAGCCTGAGGCCCCCTGACAGCATCACCTAAACACTGGCCAGACCCTTCCCTGCCCAAGTGGGAAACCCTCTGGGAGTTCACTCACCAACAGCCCTTAACACCTGACCAGAAAGCATTCCATGGCCTCAAATCTGATCAGATGTGAGGAAAATGGGTGAGATGTGCTGCCTACGTTACTCCTGTTCTAAACACAAATCCACTCTGCCCGTGGCCCCCATGCCACTGTCCACTCAGCAGACACAAATCCGTCTCTGCCTGTGGCCCCCATGCCATTGTCCACTCAGCAGATACAAATCCACTCTGCCCGTGGCCCTCATGCCACTGTCCACTCAGCAGACACAAATCCGTCTCTGCCTGTGGCCCCCATGCCACTGTCCACTCAGCAGACACAAATCCGTCTCTGCCCGTGGCCCCCATGCCACTGTCCACTCAGCAGACACAAATCCGTCTCTGCCTGTGGCCCCCATGCCACTGCCCACTCAGCAGACACAAATCCACTCTGCCCATGGCCCCCATGCGACTGCCCACTCAGCAGACACAAATCCGTCTCTGCCTGTGGCCCCCATGCCACTGTCCACTCAGCAGACACAAATCCGTCTCTGCCCGTGGCCCCCATGCCACTGTCCACTCAGCAGACACAAATCCGTCTCTGCCTGTGGCCCCCATGCCACTGCCCACTCAGCAGACACAAATCCACTCTGCCTATGGCCCCCATGCCACTGCCCACTCAGCAGACACAAATCCACTCTGCCCGTGGCCCCCATGCCACTGCCCACTCAGCAGACACAAATCCGTCTCTGCCCGTGGCCCCCATGCCACTGTCCACTCAGCAGACACAAATCCGTCTCTGCCCATGGCCCCCATGCCACTGTCCACCCAGCAGACACAAATCCACTCTGCCCGCGGCCCCCATGCCACTGCCCACTCAGCAGACACAAATCCACTCTGCCCGTGGCCCCCATGCCACTGTCCACTCAGCAGACACAAATCCATCTCTGCCCGTGGCCCCCATGCCACTGTCCACTCAGCAGACACAAATCCACTCTGCCTGCGGCCCCCATGCCACTGCCCACTCAGCAGACACAAATCCGTCTCTGCCTGTGGCCCCCATGCCACTGTCCATTCAGCAGACACAAATCCACTCTGCCTGTGGCCCCCATGACACTGCCCACTCAGCAGACACAAATCCATCTCTGCCCGTGGCCCCCATGCCACTGCCCACTCAGCAGACACAAATCCACGCTGCCCGTGGGCCCCATGCCACTGCCCACTCAGCAGACACAAATCCGTCTCTGCCCGTGGCCCCCATGCCACTGTCCACTCAGCAGACACAAATCCGTCTCTGCCCGTGGCCCCCATGCCACTGTCCACTCAGCAGACACAAATCCACTCTGCCCGTGGCCCCCATGACACTGCCCACTCAGCAGACACAAATCCATCTCTGCCTGTGGCCCCCATGCCACTGCCCACTCAGCGGACACAAATCCGTCTCTGCCCATGGCCCCCATGCCACTGTCCACTCAGCAGACACAAATCCGTCTCTGCCCGTGGCCCCCATGCCACTGTCCACTCAGCAGACACAAATCCGTCTCTGCCCGTGGCCCCCATGCCACTGCCCACTCAGCAGACACAAATCCGTCTCTGCCCGTGGCCCCCATGCCACTGCCCACTCAGCAGACACAAATCCACTCTGCCCGTGGCCCCCATGCCACTGCCCACTCAGCAGACACAAATCCACTCTGCCTGTGGCCCCCATGCCACTGTCCACTCAGCAGACACAAATCCACTCTGCCTGTGGCCCCCATGCCACTGCCCACTCAGCAGACACAAATCCGTCTCTGCCCGTGGCCCCCATGCCACTGTCCACTCAGCAGACACAAATCCACTCCGCCTGTGGCCCCCATGCCATTGTCCACTTAGCAGAGATGGTGCAACAGTTGGGTCCATTCTTCCATTTATCCAGGATTTATCACTCCATTGATGAGTCCAACAAATGTCAGGCATTCTGCCAAACTCGATTTATACGTGCCCCAATCATTCTTTTTCCCTAAATCTGATGCCGTGTTGTAGATAATAAAGCAGAGAAAGCAGCCATGTGATGGGTCTGGACAGCGACCTGCCTGCCAGGGACCTGCTAACTTGAAAGTCCTCGAAACTCCTCTGAGTCACTCTTTGGGGGTTAATGTAATGAAAGTTTCTGCAAAAAAAAATATTATGTTACCAGGAGGTATCAACACATTTTTGCTGTTGCCTATTCGCATCTTAGTTTATCTTATATTCCTTCACGTTTTATGGATTCCAACGTAATTCATTTATTTCCATTTTAGATGACATTGCTGAAGCTCAGCTTTGTAACTCAGGGAAGCTCTCATGATGCCTGTTTTATGGACAGAAACATGACTCAGGGAAATGAGGTGCTGGAGGTTGCACAAGCCACCAAGGCTCTCAGCTGAAGGTAGCTCAGCCCCAAGCCCCATGGCCTTCAGCCCATGGCACTGCTCTGCGGAGGGCAGGATAGATCTTCACCCCATGGCACTGCTCTGTGGAGGGCAGGTAGATCTTCACCCCATGGCACTGCTCTGTGGAGGGCAGGGTAGATCTTCACCCTGTGGCACTGCTCTGTGGAGGGCAGGTAGATCTTCACCCCATGGCACTGCTCTGTGGAGGGCAGGGTAGGTCTTCACCCCATGGCAGTGCTCTGTAGAGGGCAGTGGCAGAGGCCAGGGTAGATACTGTGGGGAGAGGAGAGAAAGGAAGAAAACGGCCAGGACTGGGAGAATTCCCATAGTTGTCACTCTGTAACCCTGTGTTTCCAGGAAACAAGGGCACGCTGAGCTGTAGTGAGTGTGGACAAAATTCTCTTGAAAGATTTTAACAGTGGACATGTCAGAAGCACATCATAGGGACCTCAGATTAAACAGGAAAGACAAGACCGGGGAGGCACATACACATCCATGTGCCGTCTTCATTCTGCTGGCCTCCAGAGTCATGTTAACTGTGCTGGGAACGACTTGGGTTTCACCCACGTGAACGCCCAGCACCCCCTATGACTGTGGCTGGCACCATGATGTCGTCTCTGCATCCTGTTCCATTACGCACAGCCCTTTCATAACGTTCACTCCTGGGGGCTCTTTCAATCTAGGCACATTTAAATATCAGCATTTTTAACGTGTAGCAGGTGAATATTCATATCCCAAACATGTTCTCCTAATCCAATTCCTCATTTGTCTTAGTTTTAAAATTGATTTCTGAGTTGACCATTGCCACCTAAGCTTTGAGAAGGCTCAGTTGGATTTCACATGTTCACCACAGTGTAGGTGCAGACGCTGTAATGCCCAAGAGGCTGGCTGTGGAGGCGTCTGCTGGGATGGAGAGGAAAGAAGGATGAAGAGAGGACACATCTGCTGGGATGGAGGGAGGGGTGAACTGTGGGGGTGTCTGATGAGATGGAGAGGAGAGAGGGGTAAACTGGAGGGGCATCTTCTGGGATGGAGAGGAGAGGGGTGAACTGCAGGGGTGTCTGATGAGATGGAGAGGAGAGAGGGTGAACTGTGGGGATGTCTGATGAGATGGAGAAGAGAGAGGGGTGAACTGGAGGGGCGTCTTCTGGGATGGAGAGGATAGAGGGTGAACTGTGGGGGTGTCTGATGAGATGGAGAGGAGAGAGGGGTGAACTGTGGGGCGTCTGATGAGATGGAGAAGAGAGAGCAGTGAACTGGAGGGGCATCTTCTGGGATGGAGAGGAGAGAGGTGAACTGTGGGGGCATCTGATGAGATGGAGAGGAGAGAGGTGAACTGTGGGGGCATCTTCTGGGATGGAGAGGAGAGAGGTGAACTGTGGGGGCATCTGATGAGATGGAGAGGAGAGAGGGGTGAACTGTGGGGGCATCTTCTGGGATGGAGAGGACAGAGGGTGAACTGTGGGGGCATCTGATGAGATGGAGAGGGGAGAGGGTGAACTCTGTGGGTGTCTGATGAGATGGAGAAGAGAGAGGGGTGAACTGGAGGGGTGTCTTCTGGGATGGAGAGGAGAGAGGTGAACTGTGGGGGCATCTGATGAGATGGGGAGGAGAGAGGGTGAACTGTGGGGGCATCTGATGAGATGGAGAGGAGAGAGGGTGAATTGTGGGGTGTCTGATGAGATGGAGAGGAGAGAGGGTGAACTGTGGGGGCATCTCATGAGATGGGGAGGAGAGAGGGTGAACTGTGGGGGCATCTGATGAGATGGAGAGGAGAGAGGGGTGAACTGTGGGGGCATCTTCTGGGATGGAGAGGAGAGAGGGTGAACTGTGGGGGCATCTGATGAGATGGAGAGGGGAGAGGGTGAACTCTGGAGGTGTCTGATGAGATGGAGAAGAGAGAGGGGTGAACTGGAGGGGTGTCTTCTGGGATGGAGAGGAGAGAGGTGAACTGTGGGGGCATCTGATGAGATGGGGAGGAGAGAGGGTGAACTGTGGGGGCATCTGATGAGATGGAGAGGAGAAAGGGGTGAACTGTGGGGGCATCTTCTGGGATGGAGAGGAGAGAGGTGAACTGTGGGGGCATCTTCTGGGATGGAGAGGAGAGAGGGTGAACTGTGGGGGTATCTGATGAGATGGAGAGGAGAGAGGGTGAACTCTGGGGATGTCTGATGAGATGGAGAAGAGAGAGGGGTGAACTGGAGGGGTGTCTTCTGGGATGGAGAGGAGAGAGGTGAACTGTGGGGGCATCTGATGAGATGGGGAGGAGAAAGGGGTGAACTGTGGGGGCATCTTCTGGGATGGAGAGGAGAGAGGTGAACTGTGGGGGCATCTTCTGGGATGGAGAGGAGAGAGGTGAACTGTGGGGGTATCTGATGAGATGGAGAGGAGAGAGGGTGAATTGTGGGGTGTCTGATGAGATGGAGATGAGAGAGGGTGAAGTATGGGGGCATCTGATGAGATGGAGAGGAGAGAGGGTGAACTGGAGGGGCGTCTTCTGGGATGGAGAGGAGAGAGAGTGGACTGTGGGGGTGTCTGATGAGATGGAGAGGAGAGAGGGTGAACTGTGGGGGCATCTGATGAGATGGAGGGGAGAGAGGGGTGAACTGTGGGGGCGTCTGATGAGATGGAGAGGAGAGAAGGTGAACTGTGGGGGCATCTAATGGGATTGAGAAGACAGAAAGGGTGAAGAGTGTCTGAGAGAAAAGTCCTTTATACCCCTGACTGCCATCCGTGGGTTTCACAGCTTGGGGAGCATATTCTTGCTTAAGTTATATTTAGTCATCAATAATAACAGCTCGTTTATTCGGGAAGTATGCAGGAAACATCACGTGCTGTTCTGGTGCCCAAATGCAGGTAAACTAACACCAGAGAATGGAGCTTTCAGTGCAGATGCTGGCAAGCAAGGGCCTGCCAAGGGCCTGTTCTGTGAATAAAGTTTTATTGGAATGTGGCCCGCTCACTGGTCATCATGTTGCTGTGGGTACCTCCCAGCTTCAGGCAAGGCTGAGCAGGTGCGAGGCACCCCGACAGCTGGCAGACCCTAGAATACTTACATCTGGGCCTTTACAGAAAGTGTGAGCCGACCCCTTAGAATCTAACAGACCCAGTGCACTTCAGTGAGTAGTCATAAGTGGCGTAGGTAACTTACAAGTGTAAATTGAGGTGCTCTCTAAATGCGTGAGACAGGACTCCTAACCCATTCCGGGAGCTCCAGGCTTGTCTCCCTGCAGACTCACATTTGCATTGAGGGGTCCACCCTAGAGCATTAGGGTAAGCGGTGGGTAGGAGAGCATCAGCCCTGCACAGAGCAGGACCAAGTTCCCAAAGACAGCATATTTACGGGAGAGGGAAATAATATTTTATAATAACACTATTTCATGTTGAATGCCAACTCTGTTGAATCACTCAGGTGCAATCAGAAAATGGAAACAGGTTCTGCGTCACCAGATTTTAGTGTATGGGGGGTAACGTGAGACAGGAGAGCGATGAACTAGGCATAGCACCGGCAGTAATTACAGGACTTGTAGTACACCAAGAACAACAGCCATCCCAGCCCTCGCCGCTCTGGTAACTGTGCTGAAGCCAGCACCATGACCCAAGCGTTAGAGATGAAGAGCCCTGTCTCAGCGAGTCACACCACCGGAAGTCAACTCTAGGTCTCTCGGTTTTATGCAGCTAAACCATGCTGCCCCCTGCCCCCGGAGGCAGCAGAATCTCCCCTCGGTGATGAGTCACCTCCCTCGGTGATGAGTCCTGTGTGTGGTCTTCCCACCAGAGCCTCAATACCATCGAGCAAGCACATTTATTAAACAGTTAGTTGACATTTCCATTTTATTATGACCCAAATCATGTGTTACTGCAAATAAAAGCTTCCACTTAGGCTGAGCTAAGCACCTTTACTGTGCTGAGTTGATAAAGTTGGTTGACCCACATTAAACTGCCAATAATCAGCCAATATTTAAAAGCATAAATTGTATATGGTTCAACCTGATCATTCCGGACACAAGAAAGGAAACCCACGAACATACGTGTGACAGGCATCTCACTCTGCATAAATATGTGACTCATGAGATTTTGCAAGCATTGAGAAAATACCTAATGAGTCTCTCTTGAGGATGTTTATTTGCCTAAGAATTGTATTTGGAATCCACTGTTGTGCTTCCTGCTAGTGACTGAGTATCTTCCACAAACACACACGTGTGCACACACTCACTACACAGGGACAGAGAGAGGCAAGCGAGGGAGAAACGCAATGTTAGGTCATAATAATGCACAACAAGAGACTATGAACAATACAAAAAATCATCACAGACGACAGAGTTTCTTCCTCTTTAGGAGTGACTAGTATTCCACACCGTATCTGCTGCATTTTCATCCACTCACCCTTTGATGACAGAGGTTGACTCTGTGACTTGGCGATTGTGAGCAGTGCTGTGGCAAACGTGGGAAGGCAGACATGAATGGAAGCAGAGGGCATTAGGTTACATGAAATAAGCCAAAATACAGAAAAACAAACACCGCAAATCCCCACCTAAATACAGGACCTAAAACAATGGAACTCACAGGTGCGGAGAGTGGAATGGAGGTTACAGAAGCTGGGGGTGCGGAAAATGGAGAGTTGAGGGTCAAAAGAACTACCCTCCGTGAGACAGGAGGATATTCTTTATTATTATTATTATTATTATTATTATTATTATTATTTAAGTTCTAGGGTACATGTGCACAACGTGCAGGTTTGCTACATATGTATACATGTGCCATGTTGGTGTGCTGCACCCATTAACTCGTCATTTACATTAGATATATCTCCTAATGCTTTCCCTCCCCCCTCCCCCCACCCCACAACAGGCCCTGGTGTGTGATGTTCCCCTTCCTGTGTCCAAGTGTTCTCATTGTTCAGTTCCCACCTATGCGTGAGAACATGCGGTGTTTGGTTTTTTGTTCTTGCGATAGTTTGCTCAGAATGATGGTTTCCAGCTTCATCCATGTCCCTACAAAGGACATGAACTTGTCCTTTTTATGGCTGCATAGTATTCCATGGTGTATATGTGCCACATTTTCTTAATCCAGTCTATCATTGATGGACATTTGGGTTGGTTCCAAGTCTTTGCTATTGTGAATAGTGCTGTAATAAACATACATGTGCATGTGTCTTTATAGCAGCATTGTTTATAGTCCTTTGGGTATATACCCAGTAATGGGATGGCTGGGTCAAATGGTATTTCTAGTTCTAGATCCTTGAGGAATCGCCACACTGTCTTCCACAGTGGTTGAACTAGTTTACAGTCCCACCAACAGTGTAAAAGTGTTCCTATTTCTCCACATCCTCTCCAGCACCTGTTGTTTCCTGACTTTTTAATGATCGCCATTCTCACTGGTGTGAGATGGTATCTCATTGTGGTTTTGATTTGCATTTCTCTGATGGCCAGTGATGATGAGCATTTTTTCATGTGTCTGTTGGCTACATAAATGTCATCTTTTGAGAAGTGTCTGTTCATATCCTTTGCCCACTTGTTGATGGGGTTGTTTGTTTTTTTCTTGTAAATTTATTTGAGTTCTTTGTAGATTCTGGATATTAGCCCTTTGTCAGATGAGTAGATTGCAAAAATTTTCTCCCATTCTGTAGGTTGCCTTTTTGCTCTGATAGTAGTTTCTTTTGCTGTTCAGAAGCTCTTTAGTTTAATTAGATACCATTTGTCAATTTTGTCTTTTGTTGCCATTGCTTTTGGTGTTTTACACATGAAGTCCTTGCCCATGCCTATGTCCTGAATGATAATGCCTAGGTTTTCTTCTAGGATTTTTATTGTTTTAGGTCTAAAATGTAAGTCTTTAATCCATCTTGAATTAATTTTAGTATAAGGTGTAAGGAAGGGATCCAGTTTCAGCTACGTATGGCTAGCCAGTTTTCCCAGCACCATTTATTAAATAGGGACTCCTTTCTCCATTTCTTGTTTTTGTCAGGTTTGTCAAAGATAAGATGGTTGTAGATGTGTGGTATTATTTCTGAGGGCTCTGTTCTGTTCCATTGGTCTATATCTCTGTTTTGGTACCAGTACAAGGTAATTTATAGATTCAATGCCATCCCCATCAAGCTACCAATGCCTTTCTTCACAGAATTGGAAAAAACTACTTTAAAGTTCTTATGGAAACAAAAAAGAGCCCACATCGCCAAGACAATCCTAAGCCAAAAGAACAAAGCTGGAGGCATCACACTACCTGACTTCAAACTATACTACAGGCTACAGTAACTGAGACAGGAGGATATTCTTCATGTTTTTAGATCAATAGCACACTGAATACTGCAAGTAAATGAGTACTGCACATTTCAGTATCACTGAGTGAATTTCTAATGTTCTCATCACAAAAAATGTGAAATATTTGAGCTGATAGCTGTGTTAATTCACTTCATTTTTCTACATTGTACTTAAAATCACAACACACGTTTTAACCCCGTAAATACACATACTTTGTCAATATACGATAAAAATTTTTTAAGGGGCTGGGCGCGGTGGCTCATGCCTGTAATCCCAGCACTTTGGGAGGCCAAGGTGGGCAGATCAACTGAGGTCAGGAGTTCGAGACCAGCCTGGCCAACATGGCAAAACCCCATCTTTACTAAAAATTCAAAAATTAGCTGGTGTAGTGGCACATGCCTGTAATCCCAGCTACTCAAGAGGCTGAGGCAGGAGAATCACTTGAACCCGGGAGGCGGAGGTTGCAGTGAGCCAAGATAGTGCCATTGCCCTCCAGCCTGGGCCACAGAATTACACTCTCTCTCAGAAAAAAAAAAAAAAAAAATTTAAAGCAAGTAAATGCCACAGGATATCCAACAAGAGGTTTATTGTGAGAAATGGAAGAGGAAAGGCATCCCTGCTGGAGGCTGCAGCCTGGTGTCCCTGCAGCAGGGACAGGTGTCAAGAGCAGCCCGGTGCCAGGGGAGTGAGAGGAGCCTGCAGGACCCAGGAAGGAGCAGCAACCTCGGATTCCCACGGGGGCACACAGCATGCTGGGGAACGGGCAGCACTCAGCGTGGTCAGCACTGACCTTCCTCCTCAACCTGCCCCTGGCCCCGCAGGTCCTGAGCCCCGCCTGGTGCCTCCGAGGTGCCACTGGCACCAGCGCGAGTGCTCATAGCTGCCAGAGGCAAGGTGTGGAAATCTGCATTAATGTAATCTGATAACGTTTTGTTGGAAAATTACGTAGACACTCTTATACTAAGTTTATCTTATACCCAAAGTCTGCTTTAAACAAAATTGGTGATTCTATAATTGTATTTTAAACAGAATTGAAAGTAATTGGATACAGTGCACTGAGTGTTTTTCTCTTTTTTGCACAAAAGAGCTTCCCAGCAGGAGCCGACTGACAAAATCTTTTACGTTTCCAAGCGATTCAAATGATAAAAATGAGAATGAATGTTTGCTTGTCTCCATGAGGCTTTTATTCTCCTCTTGGTGTACAGGAACAACTTCTCTTCACCTGAACAATAGTTAAGAATGCAAATGTTATGGGAAGATCGACTTGCTAATTGTATTTAATTTTAATGTGATAGGTATGGGTTCAGGTTCTTACCCCGAAGTTATCAGGCACACCAAGGCCTCGGGAGGCTCTGGGCACCTGCGTTGACTGTGCCGTCCCGTGAGATGGAACGTGTCAGCAGTTCTTTTTTGACTGCCTGGTCAAAAAAAGTTCTTTTTTGACTGGAAGAAGGTTGGGTCTTTAATTGGCTGTTATCAGCCCTCCTTCTAAACCACAGAGCAGAGCACTCCTGCAAAGACTGCAGGAATTCTGCTTCAAAATGTTCCACCTCTTGGAACAATGCCAGAATTATTCTGTTAAAAACCATCTTATCTTCCTGCTGTAAAACTGAGAAAAAATCAGTCTTCTCATTAATCACTTAATATGCACATCCTAATTATATATATAAGCGCTTTCACTTATACCCTGCTATGTTCTCTAACATAGTGCAAGATAATAGAAGGCCTTTCGCTCTCAAAAATAAAAATAAAAACAAGCAGAAATCCTGTCCCACCTGTCTCATGCCCTGGTGTACAGACCCTCGGCCTTGTGTCCCCGATCGGGAAGTTCAGATTCCCAGGGCTGATGGCCCCGTCTGTGGGTCAGACCCTGCCCACGTGCAGAGCACCACTTAGAATTATTATCAACTAATTGAAATGCAAATTCCAAGTCCTACTGAATCCAATTTACTGCATTTCTAAATTAGCTTATGTATTAGTGATTGAGATACTGGACTTGCTTATATATTAACATTTGAAATACTTGAATAACTAATTCAATTCTGATTGTGATGAAAGGTAGACCAAATAATTTCATTTGGAGGCCTTTGCTTTTTTTTCTGCTTAGTTCAATTAGAAAGTCAAAGCTCTAATAATTTTGAATGTCTCTGAGTCATTCTCTAATGAAGGTAGCACTTTAAATTTATAAAGAAAAAAGAGCTTATTTCAAAGATACTTCATATCATATATAACGATAAATTCTGATGATTAAATATGTAAGCATTAAAATCGTATATATACACACACATATATGTGTGTATATATATAGACACATATGTTTATGAGTATTCTATACTCTGGGGGTGGAGAAGAGGTATCTGGGCATGATTCCATGGGGCGTAATTATAAAGATACCACTTTAAATACATAAAATTAAAAACTTATTTATGATACAAGCCAACAAGCAAACTAAAAATAATATCGCCAAAGTAAAATCATAATAAAAACCTGAGAAAGAGTTTTTCAATATAAGTAACAAATGTTTATATTTTTAATATACAAAGTTTGCCTTACAAATCAATAAAGAAAAAAATGAATGACGCAGTGCAAAAATGAATAAAGGCCAAGCAAAGACTATTCATCTACCTTATCAATAACTAAAACGTTTGGAGAGCATGCCATTTAAAACTGAAAATCTAAAAGTTTATTCTAGAGAAATTCCTGAGAAGCATGCAAAGACGTAAAAAATACAGCCACGTTCACTATTGTGTTACACATCGTTGCGTGACACGGTACATTGCCTAAGTGCCCATCGTGGGGGTTGGTTTGGGTGATGTGGGGGCACTAAGGAAGCCGCCACCATGCGCTGCTACCACCCTCAGCAAAAGGCTGCTCTGGAGGAGGTAAAGTGTGTGCTGTGGCACAGGCAGCCGCAGGGCAGCACGACTCAGCCAGCTCTGCACCTGACCTGATGGCCTCAACACCTCCACCGAAAGCCTGATGGAATAAGAGCCCCGCCCATTTCCCAGCACTGATACCATTCACGTCCATTCCCACTGTTCTGTACACAATGACCAAGATTTCATCAAAATTTAGGAGACACCGTAAAATTAAAGCTCATTCTCAAGACACAGGGCAATCAAGACAAGATTCAGAAATGACATGGATGTTCCTTCAATATCTCAGAGAAAACGTGAAAGTAACTATAGTTATGCGATCAAGCAGTGGCACAGTGGGCCTGGCTAAATGGGAGGCAGTGGAGAGAGGAGCACTCTAAGAAAGAGGCAGAGGGAAAGACCACAGATGGGGTTCATGGTTTCAGAAATAAAGGATTTTGCTGGTGAGTCATCAGCAGGCTCGACATAACGAAGAAATCAGTGACCTTGAAGATAGGTTCATGGAAATTACCCAGCGGAGGCTCGAAGAGAAAGCGTGGGAATCGAAAGGCAGAAAAGAGCATCCGAGAGCTGCAGAGAGCTATCAAATGTTCTCACACACATAGAACCTGAATCCCAGCCAGAAAGACGAAAGCAGAGCAGAACAGAAGAAACGTGGGAAGCACTAATGCCAGGGAGTTTCTAACATTAGAAAGATAGATCACATCACAGACTGAAGAACCTGAGAAAATCTCCAAGACAGATCAACACCAGAAACAAAACCCCATACACATCTACACACCACAGTCGAACTACCAGAAGTGAAGGATACAGACAAACCCCCACACATCTACACACCACAGTCAAACTACGAGAAGTGAAGGATACAGACAAAACCCCGCACATCTACACACCACAGTCGAACTACCAGAAGTGAAGGATACAGACAAAACCCCGCACATATACACACCACAGTCGAACTACCAGAAGTGAAGGATACAGACAAAACCCCACACATCTACACACCACAGTCGAACTACCAGAAGTGAAGGATACAGACAAAACCCTGCACATATACACACCACAGTCAAACTACCAGAAGTGAAGGATACAGACAAAACCCCACACATCTACACACCACAGTCAAACTACCAGAAGTGAAGGATACAGACAAAACCCCACACATATACACACTACAGTCAAACTACCAGAAGTGAAGGATACAGACAAAACCCCACACATCTACACACCACAGTCAAACTACCAGAAGTGAAGGATACAGACAAAACACCACACACATCTACACAACACAGTGAAACTACCAGAAGAGAAGGATACAGACAAAACTCCACACATATACACACACCACAGTCAAACTACCAGAAGTGAAGGATACAGAAAAAAACCCACACACATATACACACCACAGTCAAACTACCAGAAGTGAAGGATACAGACAAAACTCCACACATATATACACCACAAACTACCAGAAGTGAAGGATACAGACAAAACTCCACACACATCTACACACCACAGTCAAACTACCAGAAAGATACAGACAAAACCCCACACATATACACACACCACAGTCAAACTACCAGAAGTGAAGGATACAGACAAAACACCACACACATCTACACACCACAGTCAACCAGAAAGATACAGACAAAACTCCACACATATACACACCACAGTCAAACTACCAGAAGTGAAGGATACAGACAAAACACCACACATCTACACACCACAGTCAAACTACCAGAAGTGAAGGATACAGACAAACCCCCACACATATATACACACCATAGTCAAACTACCAGAAGTGAAGGATACAGACAAAACACCACACATCTACACACCACAGTCAAACTACCAGAAGTGAAGGATACAGACAATCCCCACACACGTACACACCACAGTCAAACTACCAGAAGTGAAGGATACAGACAAAACCCCACACACGTCTACACACCACAGTCAAACTACCAGAAGTGAAGGATACAGACAAAATCCCGCACACATACACACCACAAACTACCAGAAGTGAAGGATACAGATAAAACCCCACACATCTACACACCACAGTCAAACTACCAGAAGTGAAGGATACAGACAAGCCCCACACACATGTACACACCACAGTCAAACTACCAGAAGTGAAGGATACAGATAAAACCTTTAAAAAAAAAAAAAAGAAAATTATAGACCATTATGTACAGAAGAATAAAGAATTACAGCACACTTTTCATCGTAAATGGTTCTGGCCAGAACACCGTAAAGTGACGTACTTAAAACAGGAAAAGACGTTAGCCCAGAATTCTAGAATGAGAGAAAATATCTTTCATAAATCAAAATGAAAAAAGTCATCCTTAAGAAAAAAAAAAGCTGGGGAAATTCATTGCTAGCAGACCAGTACTGCAAGAAATAGGAAATGAAGTTCGTTCTTTTTTTTCCCCCCCCCCCAAGATGGAGTCTCGCTCCGTCACCCAGGCTGGAGTGTGGTGGCACAATCTCAGCTCACTGCAACCTCTTTCTCCTGGGTTCAAATGATTCTCCTGCCTCAGCCTCCCGAGTAGCTGGGATTACAAGTGTGCACCACCACACCTGACTAATTTTTGTATTTTATATTTTTAGTAGAGACAAGAGTTTCACCATGTTGGCCAGACTGGTCTCAAACTCCTGACCTGAAATGGCCCGCCCGCCTCGCCTTCCTAAGAAAGGAAGTTCTTTAAGCATGGCTCTGAGAGAAGAGGGCAGCAGGAACTTAGAACTGCAGTGAGAGGGAGGGCTGCATGTCTCGGTTTTGGTGGTGGCTGCATGACCGTGCATTTGCGGAAATTCTTACAGCCATGCAGAAAGTGAGACGCACTGACCCATTCAGCATCTGAACCAGAGCTGCAAAAGTGAATCTTACGAAACAATGGATCGTGGAGGATAAAACAGAATCCTGTGAAGCCATTTCTCCAAGGTGAGAAATAAACTGTATTCTTGTACGGGAAGAGAAGGGGCATACCTCAGCCTCCTGACACTTCCGTTTTGGGATATATTTGTGAGTAGGCTATTTAAGTCATGAGATGGCTCCAAGCCTCTTCTCCCTCCCATCTGCCATGGGTTGGGTGAGGTGATCAAGTGAGTAACCAAGAGAACACCAGCTACTGGTGGACGCATCTGAGAAGAGCTCAGAAGACGGGCTCAGATATTCCTCTGGCCCATGAGCCTGCCCTGGGATCACCTTTTGCTCCACACAGCGTAACACCACCATGCTGGCAAGCTGGGTACCTGGCCTGGGGATCTCCTAGCATCCACTGGCCTGTGGCGGGTGGCTATGCCTCCGTAGGCAGGGAGCGTCGGGGCTGCTTTTGAGACCTTGCAGAGTCAGGCTGACGTCTGATTAAGAAGCCTTTCAAAGAAATCACAGTTTTTGCAGAATCCATCTAGAAAGATGAAAGACCCTTCAGAGCCACTTCCTGTGTTTCTAAGCCCAGCAATCCTGACGTTTTTGCGTTTCCTGATGCTGAGACTCCATTTGGTATCTGGGCTCTCACAGCTTCCTTCAGATCACTCAGCTCCTAGCACCTCTCGGCCACCAGCTCCAAGTCCTGCCTCTCACATCAAAGGCTGATCTCACCTCTCAGCTTTCTTTTTGAGACCCTCCACGCGCAGGTTGCAGGGGTTTGCCTGATCCCAGTGCAGATCCTTCATGATCTGCCCCCGGAAAGCTTGTTCCCCTGACAGTTTTCTTCCTCCTCGCTCCTCTGACTTGAAGTCGGCTGTTCACCGTCTCCTCCTTGCTGCCGGTCATCCTTCCATGCCCAGCTCTGATTGCCTCCTCTGGGAAGGCTCCCTGGAGTTAGGTCCCCTGCAGCATATTTCCTCACTGCTCGTGCTTGTCTCTACCACACGCCTGTTTGCTTTCCCGAGAGTCCCTATAGCCTTTGAAAGCAAGAGCTGTCTCATTTATCATTGCCATTGCGCCTTCACTGTGAGGCATTATATGTGCTCCGCACACACTGGATGAATGGATAAAACCATCGTCTTATGACTCACTTGTCAGGGATTATTGATAATCAACTTAATAAATGAACTGCTATTAGCGACGCCGATAAAGTAATCCTGTTTAGATCCTAAACATAAAGATAATCAATTTAAAAGACATGTGCAAAGCTGATTCACATTCACCTGATTTCTTAAGCTCCTTTAGGTTCTATTAGTCAAAACGGGAGCAGACGCCAGACTCCTCGTGCGTGCCAGACACCTGCAACCTGCAGTTCTTCAGTTAATAGGAAGCCATATGTTCCTGGGGAGGAGGCATCCTCTCTCTCAGTCTCCTCCACTACCGTGGGCTGCTGGCTCTTCATTTTTAGTTTCAGCTGGAGGGAAGCGGAGGGGAGATTCTGGTCCAGCCTGTGTTGCAACTGTTGCCAGCACATGCAGAGAGAGCATTTGCACTCTGATCGGTCCAGCCCTAGGGGTTCCCAGGTTCCTGACGATGTCTCTCCTCAAAAGCTCAGGCATCTGGGCATGAGGTGAGGACCTGGGGATTCGAATGGCACTTGGCACTTGCTCCTGGGGGTCTCTGCCCATCGGGGAAGCAGCTCACCCCACACCCGGCGGACCCAACAGGCAGCCATGAAGAAGGGCAGCAGGACATTATCCATCTACCTGTTTCGTGCTGTTTCCAGTATCTTACCTTACATCTCTTCATGGATTTCATTGTTTCTCTAGTAAATTCTTCACTTTTTACCTCATTTCTTTCTTCTTGTGCATACCAACTCTAGTCTTATTCTAACTTTTTTCTATTAGAAAAAATGTCCTTAACGTTAAATCAAAAACTTAAGTACAATGAAAAACAAATTAAAAACTTCCATTTTTAAATTTTGTGCTTTACTTATTCTTTTCTGTTATTTCTATGTTTCTCATATTTTACTTCAACATCTAGTTTTTGGCCTGCTACAACTGATATTGTTTTCATGAAGACCTTAGTTAAGAAGGAGGCTCCTAAGACTGGCGCCTGCTTTGTTCATTAATACTCCTGGCTGTGAATGAGGGCTCACACCTGTGATCCCAGCACTTTGGGAGGCCGAGGCGGGCAGATCACTTGAGATCAGGAGTTTGAGACCAGCCTGGCCAAGATGGCAAAACCCTGTCTGTACTAAAAATACAAAAACTTAGCCAGGCATTTTGGCGCGTGCCTGTAATCCCAGCTACCCAGGTGGCCGAGGCAGGAGAATTGCGTGAATCTGGGAGGCGGAGGTTGCAGTGAGCTGAGATTGCACCACTGCACTCCAGCCTGGGCAAAAGACGGAGAAAGAAAAAAAAATACTCCTTAGGGCTGTCGGTTCAGGGGGCTGTAGTGAGTGCTGTCTTTTACCATCCAGCACTTTTATGGCGAACTGCAACTTAAAAACACATAATCCACAGAACACGTAAGCTTTTTTTTTTTTAACCCAACTGTGCCATTGCAGGTGCAAACAAGAAATGCAGCTTAGCGAGCTCACCACAGGGAGACATCCCTAGAGATGCGTCTCTGGAAAACCTGGCAGCCCTGTGCCCCCACCACCCAGCCGTGGGCAGTGCCTGGGCAGTACTGTAGCCAGCCTCTCCATACACTCGCAGTCCATTCATTAAATCAGTTATTAAACTGATGCTTAAACTGTAAAATTATGACTCATTGTAAAGAGCTAACACACGTAATTATGTGAAGTGGAGTGTCACTCTGTCTCTGGCATGTCCATCGCCAGGGGTTTCCACTGCCCATGACTTTATCCTGTCCGGACACTTCCGTGTGTGTATAAAAATATACACATATGGGCGTAGTTTACAATAAACATGAGGTCCCACTGCACGCATTACTGTACAATTTCCTTTTTTCTCCCAAATATTTTGTTAGTTTTCCGTTGCTGTCATAAAAACTGCCACAAACTTAGTGTCTTAAAACAGGGCGTTTATCCTCAGCCAAGTCTTGCAGGTCATGAGCCAACACGGGTCTCTCTGGGCTAAGGCCGAGGTGTCGGCAGCCCGCCCTCCTTCCGGCTCTCTCCGGGCCGAGGCCGAGGTGTCGGCCGTTGGCCCTTCTTTCCGGGGATCTGCGTGGGGAGTGGTCTTCTTTCACATCAAGATGTTACAGTTGCGGGACCGAAGCCCCGTGTCCTTGTTGTCAGCTGAAGTCAGCCCCCTGTTTCCAGAGGCCGCCCACAGGGATGTGTTAGCTCTGGCCCCTGCCTGCATCTTCAGAGCCAGCTGGACGGGGTGTGGGGTCTCTCTCACTCTGCAGACCCCTCCTGTCTCACGTCCACATCGATCTCTGACTTGCTCTGCCTTCCTCTTCTGCTTTCAATGCTCCTGCGCTGAGAGGGGGCCTGCCTGGGTCATCAGGAGATTCTCACTACCCCGGGGTCTGCTGGTTAGCAACCTCGATTCCACCTGCAACCTTCATGCCCGCTTGATGTGTAGCGTAACGTGTTCACAGATGTGGCACCAGCGTGGAAGGCCCTAGGGGTCAGAGTCCCGCCTGCACAGGTACCACGTGCGTCCTTCTGTGGCGGACTCTAGGCCCAGATGTCACTGGACGGACACACTGCTGCGTGACTTTAACATTACCGTTGGGGAACTGCCTGTATGTTTTTATTACTGCACAGAGTGTTGCAAAGAAAATATTTGTGAATGCGCAACCACCAGTCTACTTATTGCCAAGGTATCTCTTCTTCTGGGTAGCATCGTAAGGGGATTTTCTGGGCATGTGGCTGCCTCTGAAGCTTTTACGCTTTCACCTTCATCAGTGCAGCTAAGGAGATTCTGACTAGAATGGAGGTATTCCAAATTGCTTTTTTCTAATGGGCTGATTATACCCATAATCTATGCATAGTTTAACCCCTACCTCTGGAAAGTCCTAGCGGGAGGGGCAAGGATCCCACAGACACTGGCTTATTGCCTGTTTCCCTAAAAACATTACAGGATGCTTTCTTAAAAACATCCTACTTCCAAAGGGCAGTTTGAGAATCTCCTAATTTTAGGCAGCAAAGCCTTATCCCAAATACTGGTCTCTTTGCAGAAATCCGTTGCCTGTTCATCTATAGGAACTATTTAATTTCAGGAAATAACTTTCTTAGGAGATTTTTATAGATTTGCTTCTCAGGAAAAATAACTTTGCCTATAGTGGTCTGCCAGCTTCAGGGGGATGGTCTTGAAAAAGGAAAATGGTGATCTGGGGTGAGGCCAGAGAGGAACTGGCTCTTGGGTGGATTTATACATTTTCAATTGTTTTCTAATTCATTAACTTCTGCTTTTATTGCTATTTCTTCTTTTGTTTTCTTAGACCTATTTGTTGTTTCATTCTTCATCTGAAAGTATATTTAGTAATAAAAGTATATAAGGCTATGAATGTTTCTAAGAATATATCTTAGCTACGTCACACATATATTGATAGTTGATGCTTTTATAGTCACTGTTTTCTAAATACTCAGCAATTTTGACTTTGATTTCCACTTTGACTCAAGGGGTAAATGAATGAAATGAAGGAGAGATAGGGTTACTATTAAAAATATAGCTACTATTAATTATTTTTCTTTCTTTAAATTACTTTTTCAAATTTTTATAATGGGTAAAATTATTTAATAGTGGCCATTTTCTCTTTTCAGCCCCTGCTTTTGGTAGTGAGTTAGGTTTAGAGACATAAATAAAATACCATGATTTTTTTCCATTTCTAATTATATGAAGTCTTAACTTTCCAAAACAGTTAAGTCATTCATGATAACACTCAGAGCCACAAAATGCATTTACTAGCTCTTCACTATACCAATGAGCTACTTTTCTGAGTTTTCCTGTAACTGTGACACGTGCATTCCTGCCCCATAACCAAGGGCCTTACCTGAGTTCATCACACGACTCCTAACAGAGTTCTGGTAGCACAATAGAAAAATAATTTTTCACATTCGCATGATGAAGAGTGTTCAGAACAATCATTCCTTAAATAGGAGTCCCTCTCTTTACTGTCATAGACTTCAGAATGTCTAACAGCAGCAGCACGGATAGTTCAGCTAAATATTTCTGTATTTTTAGCTGAAAAAATTCATGCAAGGCTTTCTGTTCATGTCTCTTAATCTAATGGCTATTGAAGGTGCGACCTTCGAGATTCCAGAGAACGTACTGAATGAAGAGAACAGAGCAAAAAAGAGTCCAATCTGTAAGATCTGAGAACACAGTTAAGTGGAATCACACCATTAGTAGAACCCGGTGCTAACCTTAAAGCAGCAGCGAGTTTTACTAAACAGCTCATCTTATATGTAATTCTCCCTAATAGTAAAGACGATGTATTCTATGAGTTCATTGTCTTCTTTGGCATATGATACCTAATATATGAATTTTTTCATTTATTCATTCAGTAAGTAAATATGTATTAAGGACTGAATAGATAAATAAAATAATTGTCAAGTAAATAATATGTGTACAGACTGTTAAAACATTAACAGTGTTTAACAGGGTGCTGTGGCTCACGCCTGTAATCCCACAACTTTGGGAGGCTGAGGCAGGTGGATCACTTGTGGTCAGCAGTTCAAGACCAGTCTGGCCAACATGGTGAAACCTGTCTCTACTAAAAAAAAAAAAAAGGAAAAAAGGAAAAAAAAATTAGCTGAGCATGGTAGTGCATGCCTATAATCCCAGCTACTCAGAAGGCTGAAGCAGGAGAATCCCTTGACCCCGGGAGGTGGAGGTTGCATTGAGCCAAGATCACGCCACTGCACTCCAGCCTGGGCGACAGAGTGTGACTTCATCTCAAGTTTGGAGGGAAATCTGCCTTACTCAAAGTCTGCCAATGTGAGCATTAATCTCTTCTAAAACACACCTTCACATTCAGGTGTTTGACCAAATGCCGTGGTACCATATCCTAGTTGACACACACAAACTGTCACACACAGCAATGAAAACTAATAATGCATGAATGCACAGTAATCCCAATGGTGGTTATCTCTGGGTTTGTGGTTGAATTGTATTTTCTTTTAAATATTTTCCAAATTTTCTGCAAAAAGCATGTAGCACTAAAATAAGAAAAGATATTGAAAAAAATTAGTTTCATTGTCTTCTAAGCCCCCAGCAACCTATTAGTACAGTTTTTCCAATAGTAACGCTGCATTTTAAAACAAATTATCCTTGTATTGCAGTTACCATAGTAATAAATTTGTGATCAACAGCTTTATTTTACTTTTCAGCTATGAGTGGAACAATAATTCTGTGTGTTTCAAAGCCTCAGAAATGAAATTTATTCCTTGTATATTGCCACATTTTGTGTCTCCAAGGTAATTTTTTTTGAGATAGGGTCTTGCTGTGTTGCCCAGGGTGGAGTGCAGTGGGAGGACCACAGCTCCCTGCAGCCTCAACCTCCCCAGGCTCTAATGATCCTCTCACCTCAGCCTCCCCAGTATCTGGGACTACAGGCTTGCGCCACCATGCCCAGCTAATTTTTGTTTTTGTTTGTAGAGATGGGGTTTCATCACGTAGCCCAGGCTGGTCTCAAACTCCTGGGCTCAAGCAATCCACCCGTCCAAGGCTGTTTTTAAAGAAGATGTACAGTAAGGGAATACGTACAGGCAGAACCACATCACAGGGAGTGCTTGGGGTTTGCTGTTAGCACCGGGGAACCCCTTGCCTTGATGGAGGGTGAGGAATGTGCATTTGAGTATTGCTAGAAGCTTTCTGAGGTCACTTCCGACCCCGCAACACCATTTACATTTGGGGGATGGACTGTACTAGTTTCTGGGGCTGCCATAACAAAGTACCACACACAGGGTGGCTGAAAACAATAGAAATTTACCCTCTCCCAGTTCGGGGAGCCAGAAGTCTGAAATCAAGGTGTGGGCAAGGCCTCGCTCCCTGCACGTCTCTAGGGGAGGATCCCTCCTTCCGCCTCAGCGTCCGTGGCTGTGGCTGCATCACTCCACCCTCGGCCTCTGCCTCCCATGACCTTCCCCATCTTCGTCCGTTCTCCTCTTCTCATAAGAGCACTGTCATCCTCGGAGCCCACTCCGGCGACCTCATCTCAACTCATTTCGTCTGCAGTGACCCTATTTCCAAGCGAGGTCATGTTCTGAGGCACTGGGGGTGAGGATCTCCATGGACCTTTTCTACAGGGAGACACAGTTCAGGCCGTAACAGAAGCAATCGCGTCGCCAGGATAATGAAGTATGCATAAAATGGCACCCCTGTATCTTGGTAATTATCAGACATTGTTTCTGAAACTTATTTCCATCTCCGTGTTGGCTTTTCTCTTCCGGAATGTATGGTCAAACATAGGATGTCATTTCTGCAGCTGGGTGACCATGGTAATTTTGCTGCTGACTACTGGAAGGGAAGCACGGATTACTCAGCTGAAACCTGATTTCCTTTCCTCAGTTATCTGTCTTCAAATCAGTTTAGCGATTGTTGGTGATTCTTCATGAAGAGCAGTAACTTTAGCTGGCTAAAATAAAGAGAAATGTATACTCCACACTCTCAAATTCCACTTTAATTTCATGATTAACTGAGTTTGTAGTTCTAAGAAATTGGTTGCTCAAAATCTTGTTCTGTCCTATTCACTTGAAAATGGGAATCCCACCTCTGTGCTCCTGGGTCCTGAGGGACATTCCTTCCTCCCCATCCCGTTCGGAGGCTGCCTCTGGTCCAGAGCAGACAGCCCCTTGCATCCCTGAGCCCCACCCCTGGCAGAGGCCTCTACTGTCAATGTCATTACCAGGGACTGGTGGATCTCTATCCCTTAACCATTCTTTAAGCCACCTTAAAGAAGCCATCTTCAATGGTGTTGGAGGACCAAGCAAAACATATGTGCTTCTAGTCTTGGGATAATTAAGGAAGCTCAAAACATGAGGATGTAGATATGAAAATATCTTACACATTCTTGCCCTTCTGTGCTCGGGACCCAACCCCATGCCGGCAGCTGCAGAACTGGGTGCACTCAATCTCAGGTGCAGCCCATGAAGACACCAGCCCTTAGCCCCATCCAGACAGACCTGATGTCTTTTAACCTTCAATCTGTTTTCCTTTTCAAAGTTCTGTTCTTCCCTTCCCTCTGCAAAGCCCAAACATTAATTTCTAGGGACTTACAGGGAAGGGAGGTTAGAGCATGGGGGTCACTCACACCCCCTCCCCCTCCCTCTTCCTAACGCTGGCTCCATCTGGGCCAGGTGGGAAGGAGGATGGAGGAGAAAGAAGGCTCTTGACTGAGCAAAAAGAAAGGGCCCTCCTGGTCTCTGGTCACTGCTTCTCTAAGACTGGACGTTGGACTGGGCATTTTTCAGTTCTTTTGAGTTTCCTGATGGGGTCTTCCCCTCCTTTCTTTTCTAACATGGAGAGATGGCTCAGCCTCCCCTTTCCTGCCTAACCCCCTCCTCCCACTCCACCTACACGGTTCACCCCTGCAGCCTATTTGTGGGGTACGTTTCTTTGGGACTCACTGTGGGTAAAATGACCCACACCTGATACTTGCCACACATCTACTTGACCTGCAGGACATATGCATGTGATTGCTCTACCCAAGGGGAGGTGTGCAGCCAGTTTACACCCCACACACCCGCGTATCTCCTGGCCCCACATCACACCCAACTGCATCCTGGATCTCCAGCGTGAGGCCCTCACCCATCCCCAGCAGAGGGAAACCCTGCTGCCCTTCACGTTTGTGGATTCTGAAGCCCACACTTGGCCTCTGCGTCAATAATTCTAACATGAACTACAAACTCCCACGGACTCCCAGGGAGGTTCCTCCCACCCGGAGCGGTGGATGGAGGAGGAGCGGAGGGAGGAGGTGGCATGCAGACAGGCCTTGGAAATCCGAGCACATTTTCCAGGATCTAGCTTCATGCCTCCTGCCACACGATTCTGCTGGGAGCTGGGGTACTGAGTATCCAGTCTCATTTATCCCTTATCCACCATGGCCCTTGTTGGGCCCAGACACACAAACAGCTGCGATGGCTGCAGAGCAAGGTGCCCCAGCACATGCCCGCCCAGCCTTACCTAATGGGGCCATCTCCTGGCCGCAGCTCTCCATGGTTCCCCACTGCCAGTTTAGTCCAGTTCACATTTACCAAGATCCTTCACAAAATACGCCCCCATCGGCTGTTTCTTATTACTCTAAGGTTGATTATTTTCGATTATGTTCAGTAAAAATCTTTAATTATGAAAACTCTGAAAATCTTCACATACTATTTTTTATCCCTTTCTAAAATCTTTATATTGACGATTGGCCTGACGTGTGCCTCTGGCCCCCTTGACTTTACCCCTGTGTTTCTGCTTGGAAAGGGCTCCCTGAAGTGCAAATATGGTCCTGTTGCACATTTGCCCCCTGAAGGTCTGGAAAGCGGTCCCCAAATCCCATCCGGATGTAACTGGAAGGAACTTCCAACATCCTCCTAGTCCAGCCGAGGGGGTTCCCACCACGGATTTTCTTTTCAGGGCTCCCATTGCATTACTGGATAACTTCTAACTATTGAAAATTTTCCACTGGGAGAATTCTCCGTGTGTCATTTTTCTGTAGTTCCATTTAATGCAGTGATAGTTATTTTTTAACTTCTGTGTTTTCTCTACTTCCTGATTAAATTATGACCTCCTCAAATGGAAGGGCAATATAAACTCGTTTCTTTTTATTATCCCACAGTAATTGTCAGGCTCAGACTTCTCTGTGAGCATCACTGACTGACCAGGGTACCGCTGGCTGGGATGTTACATGGAGCAGTTACACTAGCATTTTAGTTTCAAATGGATGCAGATTCAGCAAACACTTTGATTATCTAAAATCACAGCAGGATGATAGATTTTACTGTCTACTGATCCTTACATTTATATTATGAAGTACTCAAATTATTTATTAATTCAGCATTTGTGATTATACATTGCAATAGTAAAAATCTTTTGGGGAGTGATTTCAACAAGATAATGGAGTAGGAAGGTCTGGGCCCTCCTTCCCCTCAACAAACACAGCCGTTCAACAATGATTTGTGGACAAATTCCCTTTACAAAAATTTAGATACTAGGCCTGGCGCGGTGGCTCACTCCTGTAATCCCAGCACTTTAGGAGACCAAGGCGGGTGGATCATGAGGTCAGGAGATTGAGACCATCCTGGGTAATACGGTGCAACCCCATCTCTACTAAAAATACAAAACAATTAGCTGGGCGTGGTGGCGGGCGCCTGTAGTCCCAGCTACCCAGGAGGCTGAGGCAGGAGAATCGCATGAACCCAGGAGGTGGAGCTTGCAGTGAGCCGAGATCGCGCCACTGTACTCCAGCCTGGGCGGCAAGGCAAGACTCCATCTCAAAAATAATAATAATAATAAAATAAAAATAAATAAATAAATGACACTAATTGAAAATCCCCTGCACCTTGGGAAAATACAAAACCAGACTTACCAAAGATGCTCGGGAGATTCTCTCAAGAATTCCTTCCCTGGCACAGCACCCTACAATCAGGAAGAGACCCCCTGGCTCCTACCTTCTCCCAGGGGAGGGAAGGATCAGTTAGCACATCCAGCACCCCAACTTTTCCAAGAGAGCTCCCAGAGGTCTGGCCTCTGACCTGCAAGCGTTGGGCCTGCTGGAGTCTGGCCTACTCTGGTTGTCTGGGGGAGAATGAAGACAGTGGCATGGCTGGTAGATGCCATAGATCCTCTCCCTCCTCAGCACAGAATAAGCAAACAAGAGCTCCATCTCTCAGCTTCCCACTGAAGAGGAAAGAGGTGATCCATGCATCCCACACCTCAGCTTCTTCAGGGTTGCACAGAGAACTGGCATCTACCTTCCAAGCCTTCCGGTCTTGGAGCTCTGATGGGTCCAGCAGTCCAGCCGCATAGGGGAGGACAGAGATGACAGCTTAGACTAGTAGATGCCATGGTGTTCATCCCTGATTCAGGCAGAGCAAGCAGGCGAAAACCACAGCTACCTTCTTCTCTCTGGGAAGGGAAAGAATTGGCTGAGACCCTCAGAATCTCTGAATGATTGGTGGGGGTCTTCTCATGTATAAGACAAGGTCATGAAGACTGAGAAAGGCACCAACGCGGAGAGTCGAGGAAAATGAAAACTCAGGCAAAGATATTCCAAAGAAATAAAACAAATCTCCAGAAACTGACCCTAGTGAAATGAAGTTATATGATTTATTCGACAGAGAATTCAAAACAAGGGATATGAAGATGCCCCCTAAGTTCAAGAGAACAATGAAGGGACAAAATGAGAATTTCAGTGAAGTGACAGGACATATTTTTAAAATGTGCCAAACAGAAATTATGGAGCTGAAGAACATAATTGACCTGAAAATTTTACTAGAAGGATTCAACAACAGACCAGATCAAACAGAAGAAAGCATCAGTGAACTCAAAGACAACATCGTTACAAATAATTCAATCAGGACAGCAAAAAATAGTAATAAAAAGAGTGAAGAAAGCTTACAGAACTTAGGGGAAATCACCAAACAGATGGGGTTTCACCATGTTGGCCAGGCTGATCCCTAACTCCTGACCTCAGGTGATCTGCCCACCTCGGCCTCCCAAAGTGCTGGGATTACAGGTGTGAGCCACCGCGCCCAGCCAGGTCACACTCTCTTATAATGACTAATAGAACTAGAGTTTAACTCGCAAAAATATAGTTTTTTTAAAAAAAAAGTTAAACATTTTAAAAGTCGAAGACTCATCCCCGCCCCTGCTCTTTCTCTGTGCTCTACCTCCTGCCAGCCATGCCCCCTGGGCACAGCCAATTCTGTCCCAGCTCTGACTTCTTCCTGCCACTCACTCGGGGCTCCAGCTGTCAGCAGGACCATCATGGGGTCACTCCACTAACTGGCCTCCCGCTTCCCATCTTGAATCCATACACACTGTCCTCCACACAGCAGCTCCTGGGGTTTCTTTTTTTTTTTTTTTTTTTTTCTTTTTTGAGACAAGATCTTGCTCTGTAACCCAGGCTGTAGTGCAGGGCGTGATCTCAGCCCACTGCAGCCTCAACCTCCCGGGTGCAAGCGATTCTTCCACCTCAACCTCCCGAGTGGCTGGTATTACAGGCACCTGCCATCACACCTGGCTAATTTTTGTATTTTTAGGAGAGACAGGGTTTCTACATGTTCTTCAGGTTTTAGGGGCTTTTTTAAATATATATAAACTTTTTATTGACAAATAACATACAAAAGAAGAGAAACAATAGGTTCCCACCTCAAAAATCCTCCCAAATACTGAAGTCAAGAAGTAGGTCATTCCGGAAGCCCCCAGCGAGCTCCCCACCCAGTTACTCCCTTCTTCCCAAATTCACCACTACCCTGCCTAGTATTATTTTTTAACTATAAATATTTATTTAGTAGTCTGAACTAAGTGCTAAATGAAATTGAAATACATTTTATTCTTTTTTTAATAGTAAATTTTTTTAATTTTATTATTATTATACTTTAAGTTTTAGGGTACATGTGCACAACGTGCAGGTTTGTTACATATGTATACATGTGCCATGTTGGTGTGCTGCACCCATTAACTCGTCATTTAGCATTAGATATATCCCCTAATGCTATCCCTCCCCTAGCCCCCCACCCCCCAACAGGCCCCTGTGTGTGATATTCCCTTCCCTGTGTCCATGGGTTACCATCGTTCATCTCCCACTTATGAGTGGGAACATGCGGTATTTGGTTTTCTGTTCCTGTGTTAGTTTGCTGAGAATGATGGTTTCCAGCTTCATCCATGTCCCTGCAAAGAACATGAACTCATCCTTTTTTATGGCTGCATAGTATTCCATGGTGTATATGTGCCACATTTTCTTTATCCAGTTTATCATTGATGGTCATTTGGGTTGGTTCCAAGTCTTTGCTATTGTGAATAGTGCTGCAATAAACATACATGTGCATGTGTCTTTATAGTAGAATGATTTGTAATCCTTTGGGTATATACCCAGTAATGGGATTGCTGGGTCAAATTGTATTTCTAGTTCTAGATCCTTGAGGAATCACCACACGGTCTTCCAGAATGATTGAACTAACTTATACTCCCACCAACAGTGTAAAAGCTTTCTTATTTCTCCTTATCATCTCCAACATCTGTTGTTTCCTGGCTTTTTAATGATCGCCATTCTAACTGGCGTGAGATGGTATCTCATTATGGTTTTGATTTGCAGTTCTCTAATGACCGTGATGATGAGCTTTTTTTCATATGTTTATTGGCCTCATAAATGTCTTCTTCTGAGAAATGCCTGTTCATATCCTTCACACACTTTATGATTGGGTTGTTAGGTTTTTTTTCTTGTAAATTTGTTAAAGTTCCCTGTAGATTCCGGATATTAGCCCTTCGTCAGATAGATAGATTGCAAACATTTTCTCCCATTCTGTAGATTGCTTGATAGTTTCGTTTGCTGTGCAGAAGTTATTTACTTTAATTAGATCCCATTTGTCAATTCTGGCTTTTGTTGCCATTGCTCTTGGTGTTTTAGTCATGAAGTCTTTACCAGTGCCTGTGTCCTGAATGGTATTGCCTAGGTTTTCTTATAGGCTTTTTATGGTTTTAGGTCTTATGTTTAAGTCTTTTATCCATCTTGAGTTAATTTTAGTATAAGGTGTAAGGAAGGAGTCCAGTTTCAGTTTTCTGCATATAGCTAGCCAGTTTTCCCAACAGCATTTATTAAATATGGAATCCTTTCCCCATTGTTTGTTTTTGTCAGGTTTGTCAAAGATCAGATGGTCGTAGATGTGTGGTGTGATTTCTGATGCCTCTGTTCTGTTCCATTGGCCTATGTATCTGTTGTGATACCAGTACCATCCTGTTTGGTTACTGTGGCCTTGTAGTATAATTTGAAGTCAGGTGGTGTTCTTTGTCAGCTTTGTTCTTTTTGCTTAGGATTGTCTTGGCTATATGGACTCTTTTTTGATTCCATATGAAATTTAAAGTAGTTTTTTTTTTTTCTAATTCTGTGAAGAAAGTCAATGGGAGCTTGATGGGGATGGCATGGAATCTATAAATTACTTTGTGCAATATGGCCATTTTCACAATATTTGTTCTTCCTATCCATGAGCATGGAATGTTTTTCCATTTATTTGTGTCTTCTCTTATTTCCTTGAGCAGTGGTTTGTAGTTCTCCTTGAAAAGGTCCTTCACATCCCTTGTAAGTTGGATTCCTAGGTATTTTATTCTCTTTGTAGCAATTGTGAATGGGAGTTCAGTCATGATTTGGCTCTCTGTTTGTCTGTTATTGGTGTATAGGAATGCTTGTGATTTTTGCACATTGGTTTTGTATCCCGAGACTTTGCTAAAGTTGCTTATCGGCTTAAGGAGATTTAGGGCTGAGACAATGGGGTTTTCTACACATACAATCATGTCATCTGCAAACAGAGACAATTTGACTTTCTCTTTTCCTATTTGAATACCCTTTATTTCTTTCTCTTGTCTGATTGTCCTGACCAGAACTTCCAACACTATGTTGAATAGGAATGGTGAGACCGGGCATCCCTGTCTTGTGCCAGTTTTCAAAGGGAATGCTTCCAGTTTTTGCCCATTCAGTATGATATTGGCTGTGGGTTTGTCATAAATAGCTCTTATTATTTTGAGATACATCACATCAATACCTAGTTTATTGAGAGCTTTTAGCATGAAGCAGTGTTGAATTTTATTGCAGGCCTTCTCTGCATCTATTGAGATAATCATGTGGTTTTTGTCATTGGTTCTGTTTATGTGATAGATTATGTTTACTGATTTGCATATGTTGAACCAGCCTTGCATCCCAGGGATGAAGCTGATTTGATCGTGGTGGATAAACTTTTTGATGTGCTGCTGGATTCGGTTTGCCAGTATTTTATTGAGGATTTCTGCATTCATGTTCATCAGGGATATAGGCCTGAAATTTTCTGTTTTTGTTGTGTCTCTGCCAGGTTCTGGTATCAGGATGATGCTGGCCTCATAAAATGAGTTAGAGAGGAGTCCGTCTTTTTCTGTTGTTTGGAATAGTTTCAGAAGAAATGGTACCAGCTCCTCTTTGTACCTCTGGTAGAATTTGGCTGTGAATCCATCTGATCCTGGGCTTTTTTTTGTTGGTAGGCTATTAATTACTGCCTCAATTTCAGAACTTGTTATTGGTCTATTCAGGGATTTGACTTATTCCTCATTTAGTCTTGGGAGGGTGTATGTTTCCAGGAATGTATCAGTTTCTTCTAGATTTTCTAGTTTGTTTGCATAGAGGTGTTTATAGTGTTCTCTGATTGTAGTTTGTATTTCTGTGGGATCAGTGGTGATCTCCCCTTTATCATTTTTTATTGTGTCTATTTGATTGTTCTCTCTTTTCTTCTTTAATAGTCTGGGTAGTGGTCTATTTTGTTAATCTTTTCAAAAAACCATCTTCTAGATTCATTGATTTTTTTTGAAGGGTTTTTCATGTCTCTTTCTCCTTCAATTCTTCTCTAATCTGAGTTATTTCTTGTCTTATCTTAGCTTTTGAATTTGTTTGCTCTTCTCTAGTTCTTTTAATTGTGATTTTAGGGTGTTGATTTTAGATCTTTCCCACTTTCTCCTGTGGGCATTTGGTGCTATAAATTTTGCTCTAAACACTGCTTTAGCTGTGTCCCAGAGATTCTGGTATGTTGTGTCTTTGTTCTTATTGGTTCCAAAGAACTTATTTATTTTTCCCTTAATTTCGTTATTTACTCAGTAGTCATTCAGGAGCAAGTTGTTCAGTTTCCATGTAGTTGTGCAGTTTTGAGTGAGATTCGTAATCCTGAGTTCTAATTTGATTGCACTGTGGTCGGAGAGACTGTTATGGTTTCCATCCTTTTGCATTTGCTGAGGAGTGTTTTACTCCCAATTATGTGGTCAATTTTGGAATAAGTGTGATGTGGTGCTGAGAAGAATGTATATTCTGTTGATTTGGGGTGGAGAGTTATGTAGATGTCAATTAGGTCCGCTTGGTCCAGAGCTGAATTGAAGTCCTGAATATCCTTGTTAATTTTCTGTCTCGTTGATCTAATATTGACAGTGAGGTGTGAAAGTCTCCCATTATTATTGTGTGGGAGTCTAAGTCTCTTTGTAGGTCTCTAAGAACTTGATTTATGAATCTGGGTGCTCTTGTATTGGGTGCTCCTGTATTGGGTGCATATATATTTAGGATAGTTAGCTCTTCTTGTTGCGTTGATCCCTTTACGATTATGTGATGCTCTTCTTTGTCTTTTTAGATCATTGTTGACTTAAAATTTGTTTTATCAGAGACTAGGATTGCAACTCCTGCTTTTTTTGCTTTCCATTTGCTTGGTAAATATTCCTCCATCCCTTTATTTTGAGTCTATGTGTGTCTTTGCATGTGAGATGGGTCTCCTGAATACAGCACACTAATGGGCCTTGACTGTATCCAATTTGCCAGTTTGTGTCTTTTAACTGGGGCATTTAGCCTGTTTACATTTAACAGTAATATTGTTATATATGAATTTGATCCTGTCATTATGATACTAGCTGGCTATTTTGCCCATTAATTGATGCAATTTCTTCATAGTGTCGGTGGTCTTTACAATTTGGTATGTTTTTGCAGTGGCTGGTACCGGTTTTTGCTTTCCATGTTTAGTGGTTCCTTCAGGAGCTCTTGTAAGGCAGGCCTGGTGGTGATAATATCTCTCAGCATTTGCTTGTGTGTAAAGGATTTTATTTCTCCTTCACTTATGAAGCTTAGTTTGGCTGGATATGAAAATCTGGGTTGAAAATTCTTTTTTTTAAGAATGTTGAATATTGGCACCCACCCTCTTCTAGCTTTTAGCGTGTCTGCAGAGATATCCACTGTTAGTCTAATGGGCTTCCCTTTGTGGGTAACCTGACCTTTCTCTCTGGCTGCCCTTATCATTTTTTCCTTCATTTCAACCTTGGTGAATCCGACGATTATGTGTCTTGGGGTTGCTCTTCTCAAGGAGTAACTTTGTGGTGTTCTCTGTATTTCCTGAATTTGATTGTTGGCCTTTCTTGCTAGGTTGGAGAAGTTCTCCTGGATTATATCCTGAAGAGTGTTTTCCAGCTTGGTTCCATTCTCCCCGTCACTTTCAGGTACATCAATCAAATGTAGGATTGGTCTTTTCACATTGTCCCATATTTCTTGGAGGCTTTGTTTGTTCCTTTTTGTTCTTTTTTCTCCAATCTTGTCTTCACACTTTATTTTAATAAGGTGATGCTTCAATTTCTGATATCCTTTCTTCATTTGATTGATTCAGCTATTGATACTTGTGTATGCTTCACGAAGTTCTCATGCTGCATTTTTCAGCTCCATCAGGTAATTTATGTTCTTCTCTAAACTGGTTATTCTAGTTAGCAATTCCTCTAACCTTTTTTCAAGGTTCTTAGCTTCCTTGTGTTGGGTTAGAACATACTCCTTTAGCTCGGAGGATTTTATTACCCACTTTCTGAAACCTACTTCTGTAATTTGCCAAACTCATTCTCCGTCCGGTTCTGTTCCCTTGCTGGTGAGGAGTTGTGATCGTTTGGAGGAGAAGAGGCTTTCTGGTTTTTGGAATTTTCAACCTTGTTGTGCTGGTTTTTCCTCATCTTCATGGATTTATCTATCTTTGTTCTTTGATGCTGGTGAGTTTCGGATACGGTTTTGGTGTAGACGTCCTTTTTATTGATGTTGATGCTATTACTTTCTGTTTGATAGTTTTCTTTCTAACCATCAGGCCCCTCTTCTCAGGTCTGCTGGAGTTTGCTAGAGGTCCACTCCAGACCCTGTTTGCCTGGGTATCACCAGTGGAGGGTGCCGAACAGCAAAGATTGCTGCCTGTTCCTTCCTCTGGAAGCTTCGTCCCAGAGGGACTCCTGCCAGATGCCAGCCGGAGCTCTCCTGTGTGATGTGTCTGTTGATCCCTGCTGGGAGATGTCTCCCCATCAGGAGACAAGAGGGTCGGGGCCCACTTGAGGAGGCACTCTGTCCCTTAGCAGAGCTCGAGCGCTGTGCTGGGAGAGCTGCTGCTCTCTTCAGAGCCGAGAGGCAGGAACGTTTACGTCTGCTGAAGCTGCACCCACAGCCGCCCCTTCCCCCAGGTGCTCTGTCCCAGGGAGATGGGAGTTTTATCTATAAGCCCTGACTGGGGCTGCTGCCTTTCTTTCAGAGATGCCCTGCCCAGAGAGCAGTTTTACAGGCTTTTTACAGACAGATCAGACCGTGTCCCTGAAAACTCCGTGACAGATGTTTGTCACATTGAAAGTAAAATGGAGCCTCTCCGCCTCGGCCCACAAATGTCTCCATTATGAGACCAAGCCTGGTCTGCTCGTTCACCACTCTGGTCTTTAATTTCCTCAAATGCTCAGAGCTCTCTCGTAGCTTAGGGTCTTTGGAGTTGCTGTTTCCTCTCCCTAAATGGTTCCTCTCAATCCTTGCATAATTAGTCATTGAGATATCAGCTTAAATAGCACCTGTTCAGTGAGACATTTTTTTCACCAGGCAATCTGAGGTAGCTATGTAGTCACTTTTGATCCTAAAACCTTAATTTAACAGGGTGTGTGTGTGTGTGTGTGTGTGTGTGTGTGTGATCAGCCCGTGCTACCTTCTTGCTTGTGGGGGCCTCTATCCCTCACGAGCTGTCAGTCATGCTGCCTGCTGCATCCCAGACTTGGGCCATGCAGGCTGCATTGAAGCACTCGGCCCACACTTGTCAAATATGTGAATGAGAGAGTGAGTGAATGGATATGTTCTTAATGCCCAGCATCATTCACAACACATATTCGATATTAATGTTTGTTGAATGGCCTAATACGGCAAGAGGAGTAAAAGTGTTTCTAGTAGAAAGTGTAAGATAATGTTGTTATTTCTAATTAATGACATTCTAGTAGAAAGTGTAAGACAGTGTTGCTGTTTCTAATTAATGGTGTGCTCTGATGAATCGATGTCACTGAAATGGGGTCTTTCTTTAAAAATGCAGACATGCTTTACAGCCTGGCTGCTTCAAAGTTGGGCATTATTAAGAATCTCCAGCTTTAACAGTGAAAGGCCTATTCCACGCAGGGAATATACTGATTCATGCAGCCATGTTGCCCAGAGCTAGCCAGGGCTGGAGGCCCGAATCCACGGAGGCCTGGCCAGGCCACCCCAGCATCAGGCCTCAGGCCTGCCCACCTGCACTGGCTTCATTCAGACCGTCCCAGGCAATGATGAGATGGCACCAGCTACTCCAGGCTGACCCTCTACCAGCTCAGAGACCACCAAGGCAGCAAGGAAGCCCCTCCTTCCCAGGAGTGACAGCAGTTTATTCATTCATTCATTTATTCATCCCACAAGTGTCTCTTGAGCTCCTCCATGTGTCAGGCACTGCTCCAGATGCTCCACGATGTCGTGGGCATGGCAGGCAGCGACAGCTCTCATGCTTCCCATGCTGTCACAGAGGAGGACAGATAATAAGCAGTAAACATGACAGGTGATCAGTAATAAAAAGTGAAGTGTGTAGCATCCTAAAGGTGTCGAGTGCCACGAGGGAGAATTCAACAGAATGGGGGAGTCTGTAAGGGTGGAAGGCTGGCTCTCAGTTCTGCAGAGGCTGGATAGAGTGGAGGCTGGGTCTCAGTTCTGCAGAGGCTGGTTAGAGCGGAGGCTGGGTCTCAGTTCTGCAGAGCTTGGTTAGGGTGGAAGCTGGGTCTCAGTTCTGCAGAGGCTGGTTAGAGTGGAGGCTGGGTCTCAGTTCTCCACAGGCTGGTTAGAGTGGAGGCTGGGTCTCAGTTTTACAGAGGCTGGTTAGAGTGGAGGCTGGGTCTCAGTTCTGTAGAGCTAGTTAGAGTGGAGGCTGGGTCTCAGTTTTACAGAGGCTGGTTAGAGTGGAGGCTGGTTCTCAGTTCTGCAGAGCTGGTTAGAGTGGAGGCTGGGTCTCAGTTCTACAGAGGCTGGTTAGAGTGGAGGCTGGGTCTCAGTTCTACAGAGGCTGGTTAGAGTGGAGGCTGGGTCTCAGTTCTGTAGAGGCTGGTTAGAGTGGAGGATGGATCTCAGTTCCATAGAGGCTGGTTAGAGTGGAGGCTGGGTCTCAGTTCTGTAGAGGCTGGTTAGAGTGGAGTCTGGGTCTCAGTTCTACAGAGGCTGGTTAGAGTGGAGGCTGGGTCTCAGTTTTGTAGAGGCTGGTTAGAGTGGAGGATGGGTCTCAGTTCCGTAGAGGCTGGTTAGAGTGGAGTCTGGGTCTCAGTTCTGCAGAGCTTGGTTAGGGTGGAAGCTGGGTCTCAGTTCTGCAGAGGCTCGTTAGAGTGGAGGCTGGGTCTCAGTTCTGTAGAGCCTGGTTAGAGTGGAGGCTGGGTCTTCATTCTGTTGGGTTGTGCCGGCAAGGCCATGACATCTCCTCCACACTGTGATGGGCTCAGCATCCAGCTCATAGTAGTTGGAACAGTCAGTATTTCTGTCTCAGGGATTATTTATCTAAGGGACTGGGGCCGAGGAGGGATCTGCAGGCTTCTAAACCTGACCGCGTCATCCTCCCCACGCGTCCTGCTGGCAGGAGACCACCGTTCAATATTTGACCACTTAATATTTGGTGAGATTCCATGCAAATTACTAAAATCAAGTTGCCTCTGCGTGAGGTGTTTTCTGAGTCCTGCAGCTCCTACCCCCACCTCCCCACATACCCAGCCACCGCGTCGGCACCTCTCCTCAAGTCAGGCCAGCTGCGGCCACACATTTCCATTCTGATGCCCAAGACACAGCTGGGACAGAACACGTTCTTAAAGACACTTAAGTGAACAGGCACAAAGATGAATGACTCTTCTTCATTTTGTGGACACTGCAGACACTGTTCTCATATGGCCGTTATCGACATGGATTCAGAAATCATTTTCCTGGAAACATTGCTAGGTAACTGCGGGAGAAGGGACCTTGCTATAAATGCACTGGAGTTTGCTGAAAATGTAAATACGAATTTTATCTCCTAACACCAGGGAGAGATGTTTCACTAGGGTGTTCATTATGATTTGCAAATGAAATGGACAAAATTCAGATTCTCTAAACAGTACCTCAGTGGGGCACCCTATCCCTCCACCCAAATAGATCCATGTTTCTCAAAGTGTGGTCTGGCCCATAGACCACCAGGAATGGAATCACCTAGAATGTTTATTTAAAATTTGGATTTGGGGCTGACCTCACCCTTCTAAATTCCATCTCCGGGGATGCGATCCAGGAATCAACATTACATGCAAGCACACAGGAGACCGTGATCCAGGAATCTATATTACATGCAAGCACTCAGGAGTCCATGATCCTGGAATCTATATTACATGCAAGCACTCAGGAGACCATGATCCAGGAATCTATATTACATACTAGCATGTGGAAGACCATGATCCAGGAATCTACATTACATGCAAGCACGCAGGAGACTGTGATCCAGATTGGGATTTGCAAAACCGTCCAATGAATGTCTTCTTGTTTCTCCGACACCAGCCTTTAAATGTAAAGTGACAACAGTCAAAAATATTTATAAAGAAAAAAGCAATGTACTTGTTAAAAAAAAACTCAAACATAAATGGCTTAGATGTAAATAATAATGAAGATACCACAGGCAGAATCATAGCTTCTCTGTGATAGGCCAGCCGTTAGAATCGCTGAGCTTAGCATCTACCAGGAGCTGCTGCAGAAAAGGTCTGATGTTTTGTGTCGTGTGTGGAGTACTTGTGGTGTAACAGGATAAAGATAGTGCAGTCGCTTTGTTGTTAGAAGCAGCAGCACCAGAAGCCAGGCGGGGCACACCACCCTGCAGCCAACCTCAGTGCCATCGGCTCACCTGACCTCATCAGCCCCTGAGGATGCAGGCCAGGCACCATCATTGCTTCCACTGCCGAAAGAGGAAACAGTGGGTGAGCAACATCCGTGACTTACCCAGGTTCATACGGTGAGGATGCACAGAACCGAATGCAAGCCCCAGATCCGGACCTCCTGACCTCCACTCCTGTGTTCTGGACACAGCTCCCTACTACTCAGGGGAGTGGACCAATTTGAGCCGAAGATGGTTACCTACTTGATTCGCACTTCCGTCGCCACACAAGTGATACAGCAGGGCTCTCAGAGTGCGTGCCTCTGAGATGCTTGAGAAGCAAAGTGGTCTCCATATTCCCCTGACGTCTTCTGTTCGTGACTTGAAGGAAGCAGATGATCACAAGAGTCTCTGGTGAATGCGTGAATCCAGGGCTCTAGTGAGCACGGCCTGTCATTTGTGCATGAGCTTTAGAAACGTGCTACATTCTTGTGGGCTTAAGTGCCTCTTTAGGATGAAATCTTTTCAATTAGCAATCAAAGACTTTTATACCCTGCCCCTTTCCACGATTGTCCCCTCCAGCAAATCTGTGATCCCGCTGATGTTACCTTCCCTGTTATAAGGAAGAAAACAGAGAATGCAGCCTTTGCTAACTGTCCGAGCCCACAGCGTCCATGATGGGGTGAGAACCGAAGCCAGCAGCTCCCCACTGTGGAAGTAAACTGTTGACTCATTTCCGTGTTTGTCTGAATTATTAGTTTATCATATAGTTGTAATAATCCATGGCAAATGTTTGAAATATGCCACAAAAGCAACACATGCCAAATTTGGAATCAGAAGGTCTTCAGGCTCAAATCTCAGCTCAAGCTCGTGCTGTAGAACCTGTCACCTCTGATTGAAGACTTTCTCTTCTTGTTAAAGCAAGGTTAATTATAATACCTTCCGCAGAGAATCATAACCAGCACCAAATCAGAGGCGAAGAATGAAAGTATTTGTGGAAAATGAATTATCATTAACTCTGCTGCCCCAGAGCTCCCTCACTGTCCTTCCTTGAGGTCCGAGAGAAAAGATGAACTGAAGGTACCAGTGGTTTTTTTTTGAAAATTTGCTTCAAGTCTACATTCTGAACGTACAGTTCATTTCAACTTTCAGATGACGTAAAGCCAAATAGAGTGCTCTTCGTATCTTATTTTCCTCCTTTATTGAGTTATGATTTAAGAACCATACAATTCATCGACTTGAAGTACAATTCAGTGGTTCTTAGTTTATTTATGGAGTTGCGCGAACATCAGTGCAATCCATTTTAGAACATAAACTTCACACCAAAAAGAAACCCTGTACCGTCAACCCCCACTTCCCCTAACTCCTCCAACCCCTGGCAACCACGAACCTGCATTCTCCCTGTCGTGACCATGGAACCCCACAATACTGTATCTTTGTGTCTGGCTTCTAGCATAACGTTTTCAATGTTGATCCACATTGCAGCATGTGTCAGAACTGCAATTCTTTTTATGATGGAAGCATATTCCATTGTATGGATAGACCACAGTTTATTTACCCATCCATCATGGATGTATACTTAGGTTGTTTCCTTTTGGGGGCTATTATGAATAATTCTGCTATGACCATTATTCTGTTTGTTTTCTGAGATGAGGTCTCACTCTGTTGCCCAGGCTGGAGTGCAGTGGCACAATCTCGGCTCACTACAACCTCTGCCCCCTGAGCTCAAGGAATCCTCCCTCCTCAGTGACCCCAGGTAGCTGGGACCACAGATGTACACCACCACACCCAGCTAAGTTTTTGTATTTTTGGTAGAGATGAGATTTCATCATGTTGCCCAGGCTAGTCTCAAACTCCTAAGCTCGAGAGATCCACCTACCGTAGCCTCCCAAAGTGCTAGGATTACAGGTGTGAGCCACAGCACCTGGCCTCCTGTATGAGTTTTATGTGAACACACATTTTCATTTCTCCTGGGCATATACCAAGGAGTGGAGATGCTGGGTCCTTGATAACTCAATGTTTGACCTTTTGAGGAACTCCCAGCCTGTTTTTCAAAGTGGCTGTACTACATATAATATTAAATAACATAAATTAGTTGCATATGTAACATTATATTATTGTATTGTTTTCATATACATATGTTTATATAAAAATTATCCATCATTTTTTAAAATCTGATTTATATTCTTTAATCTCTAAAGATTTACGGAGACACAGTTTTATAGCAAGAGCAGATTTTTCATCTATCTTAAAATGTGTATGTTCATCAGTATGGATATACTGACACCCATATCCTGGAGGACAAATGATTGGAGGATTTCCATAATGCTCATCACATCTGTTCTGACGTTTAAGTCACTGTCCTTTCTCAAAGGGAATCTAATTTATACTCCTTAGCACAATATTGCTATCTTTTCTTAGAAACACATTTCACAGTTGAAATATAAAGCAATTTGAGGAAAATAAGATTTTTAGAAAGACATCGGGCCTGTGTAAATATATCCTTTAGAAAATTGACTTCAACTGAAATTTCTGCACTGCGCACCCAGCTCCATGAGGACAAGGGCGATGCCTTCATAAATGATGCCCAGAAAGTATTTGATAGATGAGTAACTGATTTTCTAAATTAACATATTTTGGGAGAGTAGTTTAACAGCAGCAGTAAACGCTGTTTTTCGAGAACCTGTTCTGTACTGCTTCGGACAGATGTAGGTCTCCGTTCTGAATTCATGTCCACCCTGCATGTTCAGTTCAGTCACACTGGCCTCCTCTGTATTCTTTTTGGAAAAATCTTAGAGAAAGATTAGCAAATTGAATTTTTTAAAAATAAGCCTCAAAAATGTTGAATGCCAAAGGACTAAACTGCTACCTTCCATTCTAGCTCTATCAACTATTCCCGGTACAAATATGAACAGTAAGGCCAGGCTTTGCAATGCGTGACCTGACAGGTCTCAGACTCGGCGGGGTTTTCAGCGAAAATGGGCCTCAGGAGGCCTTTGGAAGAGCCAGGTGGGGGAGGCTGGTTCACTGCAAGTGTATGCCCTGGCTTCAGCGGTGACTGAGTCCTCGTAGCCCAGGGGACATGGTGGATCATCACATACTTCTCATGGGATCCTTCACAAACCCCACCAGCACCTTCAGCAGATGGAGAAATCAACTCTTCACAGGCAGAAAAAAAACGGATGGCACAGACCTGGGGTCTCCTGAGCATTTGCAGTCAGGCAAGAGAACAGCCGTGGGGCCTCTGCAGCCTGAGGGTCAATCTCACCTCAGAACTGCCTCAGTGAACACGGAATTACCAGCCCCATTGGCAGAGACCTCACTGTCAGCGCTGCTGGTACCACAGGCAGGACAAGGGGTGCCGAGGTTGGAATATGACCACAGACACCCGGCGGACTGGAGGTGGCCTCTGCCACAGCTGCCATCGACGGCTTGGACCCCACTTTGTGTTGCCAGCATCACCTCCAGGTGTGCAGAAAACATGACTTACCGGAGGACCTTGTGCCCACACGAGCTCCGGGGACTCTGGGAAAGGAGACCTCCCAGGCGGAGCCCCCTGTGGCGCAGCCTCTGCCTCTGCAGTGCTGGGCTCCCCAAACCAACAACTACAGCAGCAGAACTGATAAGCAGGTTGGCCGAGCCAAGGACAGTTGCTCACCCTGGCAACACGATTTTTTAAAATGTAACAATGGGGAGTTCTGGTTCTGGGATAATAGCTTATATTGAAGAAACACTCATACAGATGACAGCCATGAACTGTGGAGCCCACACACACATGCATTGCACGTGCACACACATGCACACGCGCACACACACACGCATGCCCTCCTGTTTGAAAGCAGAGTTGGGCAGGAAGTAGAGACTATTCACATTTGAAAGGAAAGGCGCCGCACTCGCTCGGGGCTGCCCATGGTCCTGTGAGTTCCCTCTGAGCACCCTCGCTACCTGCCGCGGGAGGGCGGTAGGAACTGAAGCAGACAGCTGCGGTCTCCTTGGATGTGTCTGTTACAGGATGGAATTTGGGGTTGCCAGAAGAGGTGGGGGTCAGAACAGAAGGGATGGAGCCATGGAGGGAGACCCCAAAGTCTATTAACACTTGGGGACCCCTGAAAAAGTTTAGTTTCCAGCTGCTGACCACAGATGGTGAAGATCAGTCTGGAGGCTGAACCCCACCAAGTGCACAGGCCAGGTAAACCATCTGCAGCCTCCCCAGGCCCACCCCAGCAACGCACGAGCCAAACACCCAAAGCTAAGGAGGATCGGCCACAACCAAAACTAGCACACATTGGAGGAGGGAGCAGGTGCCAGGGTCTCTGCCAGTCGTGTCCTTTATGCCAAAAAGAGGCTGAAGTTGTAGCAACATGAAACCCACCTGCAAGGAAAAAACTGATGTGCTCAAAACAAAGCCTGAGAAGACCCCGATGTTAGAACTCATCAGAAAGATCTTTAAAGCAGCCATTGTAAGGTCTTATGAATGATATAAAAATGTTAGAACTCACCGGAAAGATCTTTAAAGCAGCCATTGTAAGGTCTTATGAATGATATAAAAATGTTAGAATTCACCGGAAAGATCTTTAAACAGCCATTGTAAGGTCTTATGAATGATATAAAAATGTTAGAACTCACCGGAAAGATCTTTAAACAGCCATTGTAAGGTCTTATGAATGATATAAAAATGTTAGAACTCACCACAAAGATCTTTAAAGCAGCCATTGTAAGGTCTTATGAATGATATAAAAATGTCTGTTACAAGGTTAAAGATCTTAAAGGAGAAGAAGGTCTTAATGCCTGACTAGATGGAGAAATGAAAGCCATGAGAAAGAGACAAATTGAATTTTCAAGAACAGAAAACCACAATATCTGAAATGAAAAATTTATGGGATGTGTTTAAGAGCGAATTGAGAGAGCAGGAAAAAAGCTTAGTAATTTGAAAATGAAACAGTAGATATTCTCAAATATGAAAAAGTAGAGGTAAGATATTAAAAAAAGAATAGAGCCTCAGTAATATGTGTAGTAAGAAGAAGTGAAGGGACGCACATATAATTAGAGAACCAGGGAGAAAACTGAGAGAATTTGGCAGAAGTTTTTGAAGAAAAAATGGCCAAATATTTTACAAATTTGGTTTGAAAGAATCCACAGACCCAAAATGCTCAGTGAACTCTAAGAAGATAAATAGAAAAAAATCATACCTAGCCACAAAATAGTTAAACTGTGGAAAACCAGAGAGAGACAAATCTGTAAAGCAACCAAGAAAGGGGTCAAACAGAAACCAGAGGAATAATTAGAAAATTATGACTGCCTTATTGTCAGAAGCAATGGGAGCCAGAAGACAATGGAATCATATCTTTAAAGTGATCAAAAACATCTATTGATTCAGAATACTATACCCAGCAAAAATATCTTTTAAAAAATGAGAGCAAAATAAAGACTTTTCAAATAAACAGAAGCTAAGGAATCTATTTTTAACTTAAATACATGTATCCACATGTGGCTACTTTTTTATCTTTCATTTAGTTTCAGGGGTACATGCACAGATTTGTGATTTAGGTAAACTCACGTCATGTGGGTTTGGTGTACAGATTATTTCGTCATCCAGGTAATAAGCATTGCACCTAATAGGTATTTTTTTCTGATCCTCTCCCTCCTTCTAACCTCCAGGAGGCCCCAGTATGTGTTATTCTCCTCTCTGTGTCCATGTGTTCTCATCACTTAGCTCCCACTTATAAGGGAGAACATGTAGTATTTGGTTTTCTGTCCCTGTGTTAGTTTGCTAAGGATAATGGCCTCCAGCTCCATCCATGTTGCTGCAAAGGACATGATCTCATTCTTTTTTATGGCTGCATAGTATTCCATGGGGTACATGCACCACATTTTCTTTATCTGTCTACCATTGATGGGCATTTAGGTTGATTCCATGTTTTTGCTATAGTGAATAGTGCTGCAATGAATGTGCATGTGTTTTAATGGTAGAATGAGTTCTCTTCCTTTGTGTGTATACACAATAATGGGATTGCTGGGTCAGATGGTAGTTCTGTTTTTAGTTCTTTGAGGATTTGCCACTCTGCTTTCCCCAATGGTTGAACTAATTTATGCTCCCACCAGCAGTGTATGAGCATTCCCTTTTCTTCACAGCCTCACAGCATCTGTTGTTTGTCCACTTTTTAGTAATAGCCATTCTGATGGGTGTGAGATACTATCTTATTGGGGGTTTGATTTGCATTTCTTTAATGATTCATGATGTTGAGCATTTTTTCATGTGCTTGTTGGCCACATGTATGTCTTCGTTTGAAAAGTGTCTATTCATGTTCTTTGCCCACATTGTTTTTTGCTTGCAAATTTGTTTAAGTTCCTTATAGATGGTGGATATTAGACCTTTGTTGGATGCATAGTTTGGAAATATTTTCTCCCATTTTGTACGTTTTCTGTTTACTCTGTCGATAGTTTCTTTTGCTGTGCAGAAGCTCTTAAGTTTAATTAGATCCCATTATCTACCATAATGGACAGTGCACCTCTAGAGCAACCACTCAAATATTAACGCTATGCCATACAGCCAATACGAGCTAAAGCTCAATGTTAAAAATATTTGATTAACCCAAAAGAAAGCAAAAAGAAATCAGAGGAACAAGTATATGAATAGGACATATGGAAAACAACAGTAAAATGGTAGGCTTCAACCCAGTCATAATAATACGTGTACTAAAGTAAGTGGAATAAGTAAGTAAAAGGCTACAGTTCTAACCCTGGGGAAAAAATGTCAACATTAAGGGTGCAACATTTAACTCCCTACGTAAGATGAGATCAAACACAAGGATGCCGACTCTCAGCTCCTCTACTTAACATTCTAATGGAGGTCCTCGCCAGACACAGAAGGCAAACAAGAAGAGAAAAAGCATGAAATTTAAAAGGAAGGAGCTCCTTCCATGTTTATGTTCCAGGTTTATTCTTATATCACATGATTGTTTACATAGAAAACCTAAGGAAACTACAAATCAAATCCTGGAACAGATCATGCCATTCATCAAGGCTAGGACATGAATGAAATAGGTAGAAATCAATTGCATTTCTGTAGACCCATAATGAATAATTGGAAAATGCAATTAGTTTTAAACATCTCAACAGCATTGTAGAATTGTGGTGCTCTAAGATAGACCATCTAAATAAATCGAGAGCTAGACTGTGATGCATTGGAAGTCTCAGTAATGTGAAGATGTGAAATCTCCCCAGACTGAGGTATGGATTCAGTGCAACCTCAGTAGAATCAATGTCATTCAAAGCAACCTCAGTTTTTAGAGAAACTGACAAGAAGATTCTAAAATGTGTGAAAATGTGAAGAACCTAGAAGTGCCAAGACAGTCTTGATAAAAAAGAACACAGTTGGAGGACTCACGCTATCTGATTTCAAGACTTGCGTTAAATCTAATCGGGACAGTGTGATATTCATATAAGAATAGAAAAGGGTCTCTCAGCCTCAGCACTCTTGATATTTGGGGCCAGACAATTGTCTCTCGTTGGGGGGATCTCCGTGCACCTTCAGCATTCTTGATATTTGGGGCCAGACGATTCTCTCTTGTTGGGGGCCCTCTGTGCACTGTAGGATCTTTTCATGGCATCTCTGGCGTCTGTCCAGTAGACACGAGTAGCACCCTCCTCTAAATTGTGGCAAACTCAAAATATCTCCAGACATCACCAGATGTCCCTTGAGGGCCTAATCGCCCCAGATTAAGAACTACTCAAATAGACAAAATAGATCCGTGTGACAGAATAGAGACTCCAGCCGTCAAAATCTTTAAATTCTGTTCATTAGAAGACACAATTAAGAAAATGGAAAGGCAAGCCATAGAATAAGGGAAATGTCTGTCTGACAAAGGGCTTGAATGCAGAATACGTAAAGAACTCCTACAAAACAAGAACATAAAGACAACCCCACAAAAATGGGCATAAAAGCCAAAATGTTACTTTGCCAAAGAAGATACACAAATGTCCAATAAGAATTAGTCATCCAGGAGGTGAAAGTGAAAACTTTATTGGGATACAACTTCAATTTCACTAGAATGGCCTAAGTTAAAAAGAATGACAATACAACATGCCCATGAGGATACGGGTGGAGGCCACAGTCAACATCTGTCAAAACTCACAGAGTCCTACAAGTGAGACCTGTGCCTTTCACTGTCTATCAATTTTCTCTCAATTAATACAATTTAATGGGTATATATTTTTCTGTTTCATTTCTATGTAAGAAAGAAAAATAAATTTTTTGGTGAGTTTACCTTGTTCTTTTAAGAAAAATTTAAACAGTTGAAATATTTTGTTCAGACCAGTTCTTTCTGAGACATCTACCAAATGCTAAAATCTCGAGTCACAATACAGGTCTTGCAAGGACAAGTTAAACATAGTATGTGTTAACATTAAGTAAGTTCTTACCATGTATTATACTTGTATTACATGTAACATTCTTACCTAATATTCACAGAACTCCATAAGTTATGTCCTGTGACTACTGTCCTCATTGTACGTTGCATAGATTAAGAGATTTGTCCAAATGACACCGTTGGCGAGAGGTTGAGCCAGGATCTCAATGTGGGCTTTCAGGCATCAACACATGTGCTCCACTGTGCATACAAACTGCCTTCTGCGCACCATGTTACTTCCGACCTGTAAAGCACATTTCACGGCCGAGCACACTGTTGGCCTCAGCATAGCGTTTCCTATAGACAGGAAAAATGATCCCAGGCCCGCCTCTTTGAGTGTCTTTCCCATGGTGTCTTATTTTCACCTTCTAAAAATAAATGTTCACGTTGCTTCATCCCCCCATCCAAGAAAACTCACAGCCTTTCTCAAATCGCCTGTCCTCTCTGCTGTTCCTGACAAATTGTTCAAAAGTTCCACTCATGCTTCCATTTTCTTACCTTAACGTCTGCGATCTCATTTCTGCACCCAGATCCACTGAAACTGTCCTTTTTAAAAATGACCCCGGCTTGCTGCATCTGACGGTCTTTCCCCATCTCATTCCAATTGATTTCTCAGCATCTGCTCCGGGGCTGGGCTCCTCCTGTCCCTCGGGTGCCCAGGAGCCTCCCCCACCCCACGCCCCTCTCACTTTCCTCCTGGATTCCCTTCGTGGCCCCGCCTCACCCGAGAGGCCTCCTCCACCTTTCTGCTGCGTGACACTCACAGCCCGACGTCTTCCACACTTTTACATCTGAAGCACTCAGAGGTTCACAGCCCTGCCCGTCACACTTGCTCTGTTCTTTCACAGACTTCTTGGAAGTGCCGTAGAATCAGCAGGTCCAAATCAAACTCAGGTCCAACCTCCAAAACCTGTTTTTCTTCCTAGCATAGATCGTGCCTTTGTTGGGAGAAGTCTAGGCGCCTTGGAATCATCTCAGCTCTAACACATTCCTCATTCCTGTGGGCTGTGTCCCTAAAATCCAAGCCCTTTGGTGTCTCATGAGAAACCAGCTCAAGTCTGCAGGAGCCTCTCGGGGTCTGTGTCCAGGGCACCACTTCCTGCATTCAGGCACCTCGTCCTCCAGGCCCCATGCACAGGGACCGTCCTGAGCTCCCAGCTCACAAGTCCCTGATTAAGAACTTGCAGTACTTTTCTTTTGCCTGTGGCATAAACATCAAGCTCTCTGGGGTGTCCCTCACAGTTTCCCACTCTGCTTCCCCAAACTTCTCTCCCAGAATGCCTTTCCCCCTTTACCCTCTGCTCTCCAGACAAACAGTGCTCACTCCCCGCCTCCCAGCTGGCACACACTCTAGATTTCCTTTTAGCATTTTGCATTTAAAAATCTATGTTCCAGTCTTTGTCCCCAACACACTGTCGACTACACGAGTGCTATGCTTGCCATCTTGCAGAAGGCCTTTCTTGCACTTCCAAGCACCCAGACTTACGTGGGAGGTGCCTTATTGAGATGCCTTCTCCTCGTGTTCTGTTTGGGAAGCCTTTGGTGGCACATCCTTGCAAACCTGCCCAGTCCTGGTTATAGCAAAGGACGGGTAGAGCCAAGTGGACGAGAGCCAGAGGTGGTTGGTCCGGCTGGGTCAGGGTCAGCTGCACTGGGACCAGGGCAGAGGAGAGCCAGAGGAGGTTGTCCACACTGGGTTGGGGTCAGCTACACGAGGACCAGGGCAAAGGAGGTTGTCATGGCTGGGTCAGTGTTAGCTGCACTGGGACCAGGGCAGAGGAGAGACAGAGGAGGTTGTCCACACTGGGTTGGGGTCAGCCCCATTGGGACCCAAGCCAGCGTCATGCATCTGAGCATGCTGGCTCTCACTCTCAGCTGGCCGTGGGTCAGCCACTGCAGCCCCACCTGCCACGGGCTCCAGGAAGAGCAGTCATCAGTATGGAGAAGGCCGGACTCTGCTCAGAAGCCACTGAGCAGGTGCTCCATAGACTCACCAGCTGGAGCAGGGTCACACCTCGGAGGCACCGTCAGCACCAGGAGGGCAGCCAAGCAAGGGTATGGCATTTCCGAGCCTCTGCGGTCAAGGGTATGGCATTTCCGAGCCTCTGCGGTCAAGGGTATGGCGTTTCCGAGCCTCTGCGGTCAAGGGTATGGCGTTTCCGAGCCTCTGCGGTCAAGGGTATGGCGTTTCCGAGCCTCTGCAGTCAAGAGCACAGAGATGGGTTGTCGGGGCAGCTGTGGGGCATCCCAGATTGGGTGCCAACAGTGAGTTGTAAATGTGGATTTCCCTCAAAAATGTGCTGTTAGGGAACAAGCATGCCTTCATCTCCTGCAAGGGCACAGAAAGCTCAAGAACACTTTTTACCCTGAATGTGGAAATAATCTGGAAAGAAGCCATTTTCTGAAATCCAGTCATTAATTGTGATATTATTTGAAATGTATACTGAAAGATGTTCTAAGAATTTCCATTTTGCAGGTGGAATACTACACACATGTGCACGCACAGCACACGCACGCGTGTGCACACGAATGTCTGTTTCACTAGCACTGTTTAGCGTGCTCCATTTTCCATTGAATGCAGTGGAAGAAACACTTCTTATATTTGGGAGCTTCTCCTGTCAGATTCCATTTATAGAAATGAGAAGATGCTCTCTGTATTTCAAATGAACACATTTAGTATGGAAAAAAATTGTCTTAAATATCTCCTTAGCACAACCTGCATAGAATCCTTACTGCTTTCCAAGGTAACAAGGGAGATGGTTTACGCTGTGTATTTTCAAGCATGTTTAGATGGATCTAAACAGCTGGGGTCAGAGGCCCTTTCAGGGGTACCCTTTGTTATGTACATTGGTTCTCATAATGACCTAAGTCACAGAGGAGGTTCTGAGCCCAGGATTCAGCAAGCAGCTCTGGAACCATTCGCAAAGGGCGAGAACAAGGTTGAACACCAGGAATCCTGCAGTTCTGTCTTGGGGTTATGGATTCACTTTGCACAGCTTTCCCTCTTACCTGTGTGTGGATGACAATCTAAGGGGAGCAACATCTGAAAGGCAAAACTAGAACAAAAACATTTCTGTGTTATTCTAGAAAACTTTTCACTATTTAAAAAAAAATTCTGAGCTACTAAGTCTATATAGCAAAATATGTTTCCGTTTCTGACACCTGGGATGCCGTAGGAATTACCACTTAGAGAGATAACCAAAGGGGCTGAAAGTCAACTTCAAAATGCCCCGGGATGTCGGAGGGGGATTTTCAGGGGGAAGAGTCAGGTGGATTTTGTGGAGTGAGCCGTGCTGGGGACTTCACCCTGTGTCACCTAGTGGGGCCACCGGAGGGCGCATCCCCCCATCTTGATTGGCTCCCCCTAGTCCTAGTTCTTGAGTTTTGATCTGTGACTGTGAGGAACCTGGCCTTCTGGGACTCTATATGATAAAATGCTAAGCCATTATAATATTTTTTAAAAAGCCTCTTAAGCCAAATGAGGCTGAGGTTTTATTTGTTATTTTTTAACTACTTAAAAAGTCTGTGGTATCAGAGGATGGGATCTTTGGCTCTGTGGTCCTATGACTCAGCACCTTGAGTGCTTAAAATCCCAGTGACCTTGGGATTTTAAAGCATGAATTCCAGAGCCGGGCCACCTGGACTCAGAAGGGAGTGCTGCCCCTATCCCGCCCAAGCCTGAGTGCATGACCTGGCACCAGTGTGTGATGACCTGGCACCAGTGTGTGAAGACCTGGCACCAGTGTGTGAAGACCTGTGCGTGATGACCTGGAACCAGTGCGTGATGACCTGACACCAGTGTGTGATGACCTGACACCAGTGCACAATGACCTGGCACCAGTGCACGATGACCTGGCAACAGTGTGTGATGACCTGTGCGTGATGACCTGGCACCAGTGTGTGATGACCTGGCACCAGTGCGTGATGACCTGACACCAGCGTGTTATGACCTGACACCAGCGCACAATGACCTGGCACCAGTGTGTGAAGACCTGTGCATGATGACCTGGCACCAGTGCGTAATGACCTGACACCAGCGTGTTATGACCTGACACCAGCGCACAATGACCTGGCACCAATGTGTGAAGACCTGTGCATGATGACCTGGAACCAGTGCTTGATGACCTGACACCAGCATGCAATGACCTGACACCAGTGCATGATGACCTGACACCAGCATGTTATGACCTGACACCAGCGCACAATGACCTGGCACCAGTGGGTGATGACCTGACACCAGTGTGTCATGACCTGACACCAGTGTGTCATGACCTGACACCAGTGCTTGATGATCTGGCACCAGCGTGCGATGACCTGACACCAGTGTGCGATGACCTGGCACCAGTGCGTGATGACCTGACACCAGCGCGTGATGACCTGACACCAGCGCGCAATGACCTGGCACCAGTGTGTCATGACCTGACACTAGTGCGTGATGACCTGGCACCAGTGCATGATGACCTGACACCAGTGTGTGATGACCTGGCACCAGTGTGCGATGACGTGGCCCCAGTGTGCCATGACCTGGCACCAGTGTGTGATGACCTGACACCAGTGTGCGATGATGTGGCCCCAGTGCGCGATGACCTTGCACCAATGTGCATCTGATGCTGCATTCATAGGAAGAAGGTTGGGAAGAGGCCTGGTATATAGGACTAATGTAAACATTAAATGTGTTAGGACAATGCAAAACACTTATTAGCATTTCTGGCGTAATCGTGCATAGAAAATGTTAGCTATTGTGAGTCTATGTTTTAAAAAAAATTATTAGCTTTCTTCAGCGGCAACATTAATGTGTCACAATCCATTTTGAAATAAAGAGAATCATTGAGAGAATATGTATTTGAAACATAGACTCACAAAATACATGGATCCACCTGTGAGGGCCGTCCGGCAGCCACTGCCAGGGTGACGAGCCATGGCTCTGAGGTGATCCCTTCGTTCACATAGCAGGCACTGGTTAGAAACTGTGGACACCAGATCCAGAGGACGAGAATCCTTCTTTTATGTTTTCTCAGTCTAGAAGGCAGCTTAAATTTGAGAATGTTAAAATGCAAAATGGTGGTGTTAATCAGAAGGAACGGCTGTTGTATTGGAAGAAAATTGGTAATTGGTAGAAAGTGGTGATTGGTAGAAATGGAGGGTATGAAACCAGCAATCTCAAGGAAGCACGGAAGGAGAGCAGAAGTGCAGGAAGTTTACATTTCTGCAAAGACAAAGGTGAGTCAAGTTAAGAGCCTCAGTCGGGGCTCTTGGCATCCACCTGAGGCCACACTGCTCGGGCTCCGTAGCTCGGGGCTTCGTCCCCTGCACATGACTCTGTATTAAACACGCACAAGCACGTGGACACATTCAAAGGAAGCCAGCAGTGGTCTCTTACAGAATGAGTCCACGCATCCATCAACCTGAGCCTCAAACTTGTGACCGTGTCTCAGGATGCTGTTGACATTTTGCCGCTCTGTTGAACCCATGCTTTCAGGGTGGTGACAGCCAAGGTCAGGGATCCGTGTTAGTTCGCCTTCTGCTCACTGGCGGTTGACCTGGGGGATCCACAGAGGAGGGGAGGGGACAGGGCCCCTGCTGGTGCTGGTGCCGGTCCCCACATCTGCAGCAGAGCTGCCCGTCCCACTGCCCAGGTGCAGCGGGAGTCGGCCGGCATCGATGTGAAGACTGTGCTTCATACCCAGTAAAATTAGAATCAGCTCAAAACTAATTTCCTCCCTTTGCTTTCTCTCTCTCTCTCTCTCTCTCTCTCTCTTTCCTTTTTTTGGTCTAAGTCAGGGAGGGGAAGGTAGGTAGGAGCTGCTATATGTTATACATTTTCTTTTAAAGCAAAAATATTTAGCAGAAAGAATGACTTTAAATCTATAATGAATAAGTTTCACTTAATAAGAATTCATGGAGTCCAGTTTTTTTCTCTGATATTCCATTTTTAAAGACTGAAGTAAATCAGAGAAAAACCGCACCAAGGGTTTACTTTGAAAAGAAAGTGTGTGCTTTAATGCCCAACTCTGGAGTCAGAATCGTCCGCCTAACATCTATAGGCATTTTTATGTACCTGCTTGTGCACTGATATTTAATGTTCCTATTATCATCCAAAACAGGCAAGAAGAATAATTAATCATTTCTGTCCACATTTCTACAGCTTTTGATAAAATAAAATGAATTTTACCGCATTGTGGAAAGATAGTCAATAAAACTGGAAAGTGGTCCAGTTAGCCAGGAGTTTAAGCTAGGCCAGACCTTTCATCTGCCAAACACTCACAGGGTGCTTCCTTGCTTTTAACATTTCACAAAACGGCGAGAAGGAAGACCAGAGAACATTGATTTATTTTAAGGGAGTTTGGAAGAAAACGACCATTGTGATTATAAAATGGTTTTCATTCAGCCTCCTATTATATTTGCCATTATTGCATAACCTGGACAACTTTGCATAAGTTAAAACTGAAAGTGAGCCTTGTATTTTTTCTATTATTTTTTAAATATGTAAAGTTGCCAGAGAGCCAGTAATTTTTATGAGACTCTCCGTTTTTTGGCTTAAATTCAGGAGCTGAGTTTGCTATTATGCTGTGTGAGTTACTAGTGCTTACAGCACTTTTTTAAAAATATGGAATGACCCTAATTTCACTACCTGGCCATAAAATCTCAGGTTTCAAAGGCAATTTTGTAAATAGCCTCCCCTATTACTTTTGATGAAATTCACATTAATAAATATGAATCTCAGAATATTTGCATATGGCAAAGTTACTCATCAAAAGACACAGACATTCAGTTGGAAATGTGATGCTAGCCTCTGGGTGTGGGTTGGACGGCTGTTCCCATCTCTGCCCTGTGGTTGGTGCTGAGCATCTCGGTGTGGGTTGGACGGCCGTTTCCACCTCTGCCCTGCGGCGGGTGCTCAGCCTCTGGGTGTGGGTTGGACGGCTGTTCCCATCTCTGCCCTGCGGCAGGTGCTCAGCCTCTGGGTGTGGGTTGGACGGCTGTTCCCATCTCTACCCTGCGGTGCGTGCTCAGCCTCTGGGTGTGGGTTGGACGGCTGTTCCCATCTCTACCCTGCGGTGCGTGCTCAGCCTCTGGGTGTGGGTTGGACGGCTGTTCCCATCTCTGCCCTGCGGCGGGTGCTCAGCCTCTGGGTGTGGGTTGGACGGCTGTTCCCATCTCTGCCCTGCGGCGGGTGCTCAGCCTCTGGGTGTGGGTTGGATGGCTGTTCCCATCTCTGCCCTGTGGTGGGTGCTCAGCCTATCGGTGTGGGTTGGACGGCTTTTCCCATCTCTGCCCTGTGGTGCGTGCCCAGCCTCTGGGAGTGGGTTGGATGGTCGTTCCCATCTCTGCCCTGCAGTGGGTGCTCAGCCTCTGGGTGTGGGTTGGACAGCTGTTCCCATCTCTGCCCTGCAGTGGGTGCTCAGCCTCTGGGTGTGGGTTGGACAGCTGTTCCCATCTCTGCCCTGCGGTGGGTGCTCAGCCTCTGGGTGTTGGTTGGACAGCTGTTCCCATCTCTGCCCTGCGGTGGGTGCTCAGCCTCTTGGTGTGGGTTGGACGGCTGTTCCCATCTCTGGACTGCGGTGGGTGCTCACACAATGCCTTTTCTCCTTTCTTCTTTCCTGTAGCCAGACCTACCTGCAAGCTGCAAGCGACGTGCCTGTGGGACACAGCCTGGACCCCGCTGCGAACTACAACTCCCCGAAATTCCGCTCCCGGAACCAGAGCTACATGAGGGCCGTCAGCACCCTGAGCCAGGCCAGCTGCGTGAGCCAGGTCAGGGTCCCTTCGCCCTTTCTCCCTGGGGTCCAGTCTCCCCAGCCAGGCTGGCACGGAGGCCCCGGCCGCATAGGTGGCGATGGCGCTGCCCTCCCGGTCAGCAGCGCTTGGGCGAGGCTACACCGCAGGGGGTTCCCCTGGAATTAGCTCTGGCTGATTAGACTCGTGGACTTACTATTGTATTTTTGACCTGTATAACTCCGTATCATTTTTGCGTTGATTTTTTCTGAGGAAGCAATGACCGAAAGGGTGGTCATCCTGGCCTCTCGTTGATAAAGCACAGGCTGTCTTCCTTCTTCCCAGGCTATTTTTCTAGTAAAAGGGGGCCAGGGAAAGGCTCAGGCAGCATGGCTCTCAGCTCTGTCCTCTGAATTGTGCCTCAGAAAGTCCTGTAAGAGGAGAGGCTGGTGTCGCTCACAGAGTCCTGCCAGTCGGCCCCACTCCCAGGGCAGGACTGATTTCGGGACAGGCACAGTGGCCAGGAGAAGGGTCCCTGGGCACCGCGGGAGGGGTGGTGTTAAAGTCAGGTGCCTGAGACACGGGGGCTTTGAAAGGGAGGCCCCCCTGCTCCCCACCTGTGGTGGACGGGCCTGAGAACGCACGGTGAAAAAATCGGCAAGTGTCCTTCGGTCTAATCATCCTATATTACATGGCAAAAAAGGATCGAAAGCTTATCATTTTAATTAAGCACGTTGCTTACTCACTTAAATGACTTTGAAAACAGTGCTTGAGCTGACCTTGAGTTTGTTTATCTAACAAACATTTTCTCTTAGTGTGGAGTAGGGATTAAGAGCTTGAGCCGAGCTCACGTTCTCTCTGACTTACTGTGGCGCAGCGATTAACAGCCTGAGCCAACCTCACATTCTCTCTGACTTACTGTGGAGTAGGGATTAAGAGCCTGAGCCGACCTCACATTCTCTCTGACTTACTGTGGAGCAGGGAGTAAGAGCCTGAGCCGACCTCACATTCTCTGTGACTTACTGTGGAGCAGGGATTAAGAGATTGAGCCGACCTCCCATTGTCTCTGACTTACTGTGGAGTAGGGATTAAGATCTTGAGCCGACCTCACATTCTCTTTGACTTACTGTGGAGCAGGGATTAAGAGCCTGAGCCGACCTCACATTCTCTCTGACTTACTGTGCAGGAGGGATTAACAGGTTGAGCCGACCTCACATTCTCTCTGACTTACTGTGCAGGAGGGATTAAGAGCTTGAGCCGACCTCACATTCTCTCTGACTTACTGTGGAGGAGGGATTAAGAGCCTGAGCCGACCTCACATTCTCTCTGACTTACAGTGCAGGAGAGATTAAGAGGTTGAGCCGACCTCACATTCTCTCTGACTTACTGCGGAGTAGGGATTAAGATCTTGAGCCGACCTCACATTCTCTCTGACTTACTGCGGAGTAGGGATTAAGATCTTGAGCCGACCTCACATTCTCTCTGACTTACTGTGGTGGAGGGATTAAGATCTTGAGCCGACCTCACATTCTCTCTGACTTACTGTGGAGTAGGGATTAAGAGCCTGAGCCCACCTCACATTCTCTCTGACTTACTGTGCAGGAGGGATTAAGAGCTTCAGCCGACCTCACATTCTCTCTGACTTACTGTGGAGCAGGGATTAAGAGCTTGAGCCGACCTCACATTCTCTCTGACTTACTGTGCAGGAGGGATTAAGAGGTTGAGCCGACCTCCCATTCTCTCTGACTTACTGTGGAGTAGGGATTAAGAGCTTGAGCCGTCCTCACATTCTCTCTGACCTACTGTGGAGTAGGGATTAAGAGCCTGAGCCGACCTCACATTCTCTCTGACTTACTGTGCAGGAGGGATTAAGAGCTTCAGCCGACCTCACATTCTCTCTGACTTACTGTGGTGGAGGGATTAAGAGGTTGAGCCGACCTCACATTCTCTCTGACTTACTGTGCAGTAGGGATTAAGAGCCTGAGCCGACCTCACATTCTCTCTGACTTACTGTGCAGGAGGGATTAAGAGGTTGAGCCGACCTCACATTCTCTCTGACTTACTGTGGAGCAGGGATTAAGAGCTCGAGCCGCCCTCACGTTCTCTCTGACTTACTGTGGAGTAGGGATTAAGATCTTGAGCCGACCTCACATTCTCTCTGACTTACTGTGGAGCAGGGATTAAGAGCCTGAGCCGACCTCACATTCTCTCTGACTTACTGTGGAGCAGGGATTAAGAGCCTGAGCCGACCTCACATTCTCTGTAACTTACTGTGGAGCAGGGATTAAGAGCCTGAGCCGACCTCACATTCTCTCTGACTTACTGTGGAGCAGGGATTAAGAGCCTGAGCCGACCTCACATTCTCTCTGACTTACTGTGGAGCAGGGATTAAGAGCCTGAGCCGACCTCACATTCTCTCTGACTTTCTGTGGAGCAGGGATTAAGAGCTTGAGCCGTCCTCACATTCTCTCTGACCTACTGTGGAGTAGGGATTAAGAGCCTGAGCCGACCTCACATTCTCTCTGACTTACTGTGGAGCAGGGATTAAGAGCTCGAGCCATCCTCACGTTCTCTCTGACTTACTGTGGAGTAGGGATTAAGATCTCGAGCCGACCTCACATTCTCTCTGACTTACTGTGGAGCAGGGATTAAGAGCTCGAGCCGTCCTCACCTTCTCTCTGACTTACTGTGGAGCAGGGATTAAGATCTTGAGCCGACCTCACATTCTCTCTGACTTACTGTGGAGGAGGGATTAAGAGCCTGAGCCCACCTCACATTCTCTCTGACTTACTGTGGAGCAGGGATTAAGAGCCTGAACCCACCTCACATTCTCTCTGACTTACTGTGGAGCAGGGATTAAGAGCCTGAGCCGACCTCACATTCTCTCTGACTTACTGTGGAACAGGGATGAAGAGCTTGAGCCGACCTCACATTCTCTCTGACTTTCTGTGGAGCAGGGATTAAGAGCCTGAGCCGACCTCACATTCTCTCTGACTTTCTGTGGAGCAGGGATTAAGAGCTTGAGGCGTCCTCACATTCTCTCTGACCTACTGTGGAGTAGGGATTAAGAGCCTGAGCCGACCTCACATTCTCTCTGACTTACAGTGCAGGAGAGATTAAGAGGTTGAGCCGACCTCACATTCTCTCTGACTTACTGTGGAGTAGGGATTAAGATCTTGAGCCGACCTCACATTCTCTCTGACTTACTGTGGAGTAGGGATTAAGAGCCTGAGCCGACCTCACATTCTCTCTGACTTACTGTGCAGGAGGGATTAAGAGCTTCAGCCGACCTCACATTCTCTCTGACTTACTGTGGTGGAGGGATTAAGAGCTTGAGCCGACCTCACATTCTCTCTGACTTACTGTGGAGTAGGGATTAAGAGACTGAGCCGACCTCACATTCTCTCTGACTTACTGTGCAGGAGGGATTAAGAGGTTGAGCCGACCTCCCATTCTCTCTGACTTACTGTGGAGCAGGGATTAAGATCTTGAGCCGACCTCACATTCTCTCTGACTTACTGTGGAGGAGGGATTAAGAGCCTGAGCCCACCTCACATTCTCTCTGACTTACTGTGGAGCAGGGATTAAGAGCCTGAACCCACCTCACATTCTCTCTTACTTACTGTGGAGCAGGGATTAAGAGCCTGAGCCGACCTCACATTCTCTCTGACTTACTGTGGAACAGGGATTAAGAGCTTGAGCCGACCTCACATTCTCTCTGACTTTCTGTGGAGCAGGGATTAAGAGCTTGAGCCGTCCTCACATTCTCTCTGACCTACTGTGGAGTAGGGATTAAGAGCCTGAGCCGACCTCACATTCTCTCTGACTTACTGTGGAGGAGGGATTAAGAGCCTCAGCCGACCTCACATTCTCTCTGACTTACTGTGGAGTAGGGATTAAGAGACTGAGCCCACCTCACATTCTCTCTGACTTACTGTGGAGTAGGGATTAAGAGCGTGAGCGGACCTCACATTCTCTGACTTAGTGTGGAGGAGGGATTAAGAGCTTGAGCCGACCTCACATTCTCTCTGCCTTACTGTGGAGCAGGGATGAAGAGCCTGAGCCGACCTCACATTCTCTCTGACTTACTGTGGAGCAGGGATTAAGAGCCTGAGCTGACCTCACATTCTCTCTGACTTACTGTGGAGCAGGGATTAAGAGCCTGAGCCGACCTCACATTCTCTCTGACTTACTGTGGAGCAGGAATTAAGAGCTTCAGCCGACCTCACATTCTGTCTGACTTACTGTGGAGCAGGGATTATTCTGGGCTTCTGGGCCAAGGCCTTGGCTTTCTGTGCCCTCCCATTATGCAGTTATCGGCGTGACAATGTAAGTACGCAGTCAATTTTAGATGCTATTAGGCAAAGAGTCCAGCATATACTGAGCACTCAAAAATGATAGCCCTTATTATTACCATGATAACAATAAGTAATACTATATAATTCTGGGCACTAAAGCCCTCCTGGCTGCAGATCATGCTGTGAGCTCTTGGTAGCTTGCCTGGGGCTCAATAAGCACAAGTCTTTCTTTTGCCGCAGACTTTAAATTCCTCATGAGGTAGAGTCTATTCATTTTGCAGGTTTTTTCCTCATCGGAAGGTTGTACTCAGGACTTTTTCCACTGAACTATTAAGGTTTTTCCTATTGCACAACTCAAGAAGGATACCACCTCTTTTATCTACTCGGTTACTTCTTTCCTTCCAGAAATGGAATTAAGTTCTCATCTGCATCAGGAATTGCATTGACTCTTTTTCCCAATGACAAGGAAAGACCGTCCCTAGCCCTGCACTCAAGTCCTGGGCAAATGGGAATGGTGGGTCCTCCAGCCCCCTGCTCCCAGCCAGCCCCCTGCAAACAATAACATCAGCTGATCCTCAGCAAGTAGATAACTGTAATTATTTTAATAACTGAGGAAACATTCTATTTCAGCATAAAGTCCAAGATGATATGGGGAGACACTAATTAACTAAACAGAGTAACTGAAAGTCAGTGATACATTTTAAAAACTTTCTCCCTACACAGAGATGAGGATACAGCAGACTTTCTTCTTTTAAAGCTATCACCTTCCCTTTCAGTGGATATAACCTAGTTTACCAAAATACAGCTTTAAAAATCCGATGTAACCCAACAAAAGGTTTAAACAGAAGTGCAAAGTTATCTCATCCGAGGTGTGAACGTTCATCTCTAATACTTTTCCACAAACAACTTTCAATTAAATGGATCTCACACCTCTTTAAATGCTCTTATGGAACATTCAGAGGCTCTCTGCGACTCGTCGTCCTGTTTGGGGGTAAATGTAAGCTAAATATACTAGTTCTCTCGTCATCTTGCTTTTGATGAACCCAAGATGTTATCTACCAAAATAAGTCAGTGAAAATAACATTTTCTCACATCTTTTTCTATCTGAAAGGATTCATCATTGGAAACAATGGTTAAGCAGACAAGTTGGGTGCTTGGGGGTTTATTTAATGACCTTGAAATTTAGAATTCTAAGTCATTCCTATGCAGAGTTCTATGGCATTACTTTAAATTGAACTCAGTTTTGAATTCTCAGGAAAAAAAATAGTGTTATTCAAAATAATCCTGGAATGCTGGTAGTAGGTGAGACTGTATCACACCCAGAAACAAACGTAGTAGGTGAGAAGACTGTGTCACACCCAGAAACAAACTTCCACTAATTGATTGTCCAGCCCTAGGCCACGAGACCCGACAATTCTGGAAGGAAGGGGACAGTTCCCATGGTTGAGGGTGGGACATCTGGAATTACTAACACTTAGGGGCTCTGGAGAGACGTGAATTTGGTGACAAACCAAAGTTTGTTGAAAGTTTGCCCTTGGCCAGTCGCGGTGGCTCACGCCTGTAATCCCAGCACTTTGGGAGGCTGAGGTGGGTGGATCACGAGGTCAGGAGATCGAGACCATCCTGGCTAACATGGTGAAACCTCGTCTCTACTAAAAATACAAAAAATTAGCTGGGCATGGTAGCGGGCACCTGTGGTCCCAGCTACTCGGGAGGCCGAGGCAGGAGAATGGCGTGAATCCAGGAGGTGGAGCTTGCAGTGAGCCGAGATCACGCCACTGCACTCCAGCCTGGGCAACAGAGCGAGACTCCATCTCGAAAAAAAAAAAAAAGTTTGCCCTTCATGTTTAACATTCAATTTTTTCTCAAGCACAGGAAGGGAATTAAAAATCTAACTGAAGTCTTGTGAGAGGTGCTTATGTCCATGCCGTTTCCTCATTGGAACCTCAGTAGCTGCACTCTGCTTGGGTTTCCTGCAGCTCATGTCCCGAAGGTCTGGGTGGGAGGTCCGGGTGTCCCGAGGGTCTGGGCGGGAGGTCCGGGTGTCCCGAGGGTCTCGGCGGGAGGTCCGGGTGTCCCGAGGGTCTCGGCGGGAGGTCCGGGTGTCCGGAGGGTCTCGGCGGGAGGTCCGGGTGTCCCGAGGGTCTCGGCGGGAGGTCCGGGTGTCCCGAGGGTCTCGGCGGGAGGTCCGGGTGTCCCGAGAGTCTGGGCGGGAGGTCCGGGTGTCCCGAGGGTCTCGGCGGGAGGTCAGGGTGAACAGATCATTTTAATTCCCTGCTGGACCAACTTGAGATGCTGCTCAACCACTTTTTATTTGTTTTGGGGAGGAGGAGTCACCTTCATGTCTAGAACCTCACTGAAAGGCTTGTAGCTGGAATCATAGCCGAGGGTCCTTGCTGAGATGCCAGCTTCTGTTTGTGAAATGCACGTACCAGGTTAATTGTGTCTCTTCTTTAGGAGCCAGGGCAGCTGGGCCCTGGGCCGGGCTTACAGAAGGGTGTCCACTGAGGCGTACTAGGGCCTCACACAGGTTCTGACCTTCTCACGCTGTCTACTGTACATCTTTGACAGGAATTACACAATCTAAGACTTTTCCATAAAATTCTACATAAGTGAAAACTTAGATTGGAAGAAATTTATGGTCCAGAAAAACATCCTGTTTCCAAGCCAGTGTGCATGCTTCTGAGCCCTTTGCTGGGTTCCTGAGGCCGTCCTGCCGGCTGTGTCCTGGTTGTGCCTGCCTGGGTTTGTCTGCCTCTGTCCAGTGTCAGGAATCCTCAGACCTTTCTGAAAAAGGCCACCCCGCCGGCATTGTGCCAACTCTTTCTACAGCCTGGCATGGGTCTGTCTTCCCTGCAGGGTGGCTTCAGGCTTTGCTGCCCTTTGCTCACCCCCGCCTCTCCAGGGTCCATGCTGAGTTAGGCTCACGAGGAAAGAGGCCGTCCTTCCAGCACGTAGGTCACCTCAGGTAAAACCGGAGAAGTCCACAGGTCTGAACTTGGAGACGGGCAACCATTGTCGTGTTGTGTCAACAACACAACTGCTAGAGGGAGAACCTGATTCTTTGACCTTGCCTTTTACTCTGCTGACAACTAAAGGAAAAGAACTAATCTGGTGTTTAAAACAGTGTATTTTTACAATGTATCTGCCAACATAATCCAGGGGGTTCAGAAAGTTGTTGGTGCTTTGAGCTGTCACACATCCCCAGGAGAAACAAGAAGAGAAATAATCTGAATGGGAGGGGGTGAGGGGAGAAAGAGAGACAGGGGAGGAAGGATGGAAGGGAGGGAGGATGGGAGGGAGGGAAAAATGAAGTGAGTATACTAATATCCTGAGCTAAGGAAGAATAAAAAAAGCCTGGAATTTAGGTAAAGTAGCACATTTCATGTGGACGAAAACACCAGTACAGCCATTTCTTTCTCATCTGGACTCAGATGTATGCTGCCATAATGGGGATAAGGAGATGAGTTTAGAAGCCAAATTTGTGATGAGTTGCCATGGCAATGGGTAGAAGCAGACTCCATATTCTGAAAAAGAACTGAGTAGTGTATGCACTGAATGTGCTTTCCCTTATACGGCCTCAGTGCCCGGAGCCATCGTGCCATTAGTAGCTTGGAAAGGGGGGGCCGTCATGTGGGAAAGGGAAGGAAGAAGTGGATTCTGAACCCTTCCTTTGTACCAGGTACTTTGCTAATCTTTTAAAAGTTCTATCTCTCTTATACTTTGTAACAACTGTCAGCCTTACCTTGAAGGTTTGCCTTGCAGTCCCCCAGAATTTCATCAACACTTGGAATTGGCTGTTTGCCTAAGTGTTTTGTAAGGGAAAACCCAATGCTGTATTTCCCAAGCTCAGCCGATGCCCATGCTGACTTCAGGTTAACTGTGCTGAACTATGAGGCAGTGAAAGGCAGCCTGGGAATGAGCGCGCTCTCATGGCTTTTCTGTAACGTGATGGTGACCCTGGAGGGCCGGGGCATGATGTGTGCTGTTGATGATTGCAGGTGAGCGAGGCGGAGATCAATGGGCAATTCGAGTCCGTGTGCGAGTCCGTCTTCAGTGAAGTTGAATCTCAGGCCATGGATGCCCTCGACCTCCCGGGATGTTTCCGAACAAGGAGTCACAGCTACCTTCGAGCCATTCAAGCCGGCTACTCCCAAGATGACGAATGTATTCCCATGATGACACCCTCCGACATCACCTCCACCATCAGGTCAACAGCAGGTAAGGGGACGCCGTTTTCAGCCTTCCAGCGGGGACTCTAGAGGCATACCTGTCTTCATTCTAGAAGGAGCGAGGAGCACACAGCACCACAGTACAATGTCCTCTCCTGACATTTAGTAACGTTTCCCAATTGCATCTGTTACACTGTCACATTCGCAAGGGTGTTTTGTCTCTTGTAGATAACCTTTCTTTTTCTTAGAATGAAATCTACTAATTAGCAAGTTCCCTTAAAATAATCAAGTGTAACTTGTGTTAAGTTTTAGAGAGGAGAAAAAAAAAAATGGAAGTGTTAACATTTGGAAGGTGATTAAGTTTTAAATACCAAAGTTTAATGGATTGCAGTGAGATTTCTGCTGATGCGCGGTGATTCTCAGGCTCCCCTGTAGTGACGTCCAGCCGGTCTCTTGCTCAGTAAGCAGATCTGTAAACATGACTCACCGCCGCTAAGCAGGTCCATCATTAATGCAGATGCACTAACTATCTCAGAGCTCCGAAGACTCAGTCTCGCAATTTCCTTTAGTTCTCATGGAAAACCATACCCACCCCTTTGAAAATTTACCGCCCAACCTAAATATCACTGCCTAATATTGTACTGCCTAATATGTTATTATTTCTATAACACGATGAATATACATGGCCTAGAGAAACCCATACAACACAGCAAGCAATAAAAGCTCGAGGCGCCGCACATAGAGGCTAAGGAAGGGAGCTATAAAATAACATAGTGTTGGGGCCTGAGGTGTTCTGAATACCAGAGGGCTTGGAATGCTGCAGCTGTATCTTAGAAATTTAAAGGATAGCTCCGAGGGGAAATAGAACAAAGCTATGTTCATGATGAATAGCATTAGGAACAGCAGACACATAACAGGAGAGAAGCAAAGAGAAATTCAGGCAGGAGTGTGTCATCATACCTGTGAATACGTCTTGGTTTGTTTCAATGCTAAAGTGAACAAGAAATCCAGGAGATTGCACTTTGCAGAATTACAAATTGCAGTCGGCACTATCATTGCACTTTGTGTAGAAAGTATTTCATAGTAGAGTCTGTGGATGGAAGGGAAAGAGCTGTGTTCAAACCGTGTTCCATCATGTCCTCACTGCAAGAACTTAGGCTTGTTAACGTTTCTGACTCTTGGTTTCTGCGGTATTCAAGAGAAGCTGTAGCCATAGATAATTTATTTGCATAAATTTAAAGATTATTTTTCAAAGAAAGCTGTGGATCCTCGGTGTGCTTTTTATGTGGTAGATATTTCTTCAGTGCTGGCACCACTGAGCCGGGGGCTTCGGGAGAAAGGCAACAGATCCTGGCTCTCTGGCTCCCAGCAGGGCTTTCTGTACGAGGGAGGGTGGTGCCCAGGACCCACCCGAGGGAAATCCACAGGCTGACAACACATCCCCCAGGTGCAGCCACTGGGCAGCTGTGGGCACCCGCCGTAGCCTCCTGTTTTCCTCTGGTTTGGCCGGTTCTGCTCACTCCTGCCCCTTGGTGAAGTCCTGGGCCAGTTCTCATGCTCTGTCCTGATGTGAACATTGAACAAATTAGAATCAGGGAAGTAATGAGATTTACAATGATTGCATTGAAAAACAGCAGTCCAAGAGATCATTACTCATACTTTCAGCAGTATTTGTTTACTGTCTCTTAGGAGCAAGTAAACAATTAAGAACTTTCGTAGTCTTCAGAAATGCTTTGAAACAATCATTATGTTGTAGAAAAGGAGTTTATTGTTTTTAGGACTGTCATTATAGAGAGAATAAAAATAAAACATTTCACAGAGATAAGAACCAGTTCTGAGCTCAGACTAAAATTTTAATTTATATATATACAATTTTTACCATGTATATTTTGTATTCCAAAAATACACCTACCAAATAAATTACAAAAGAAAAGATTCTATTCAGAGTTTCTACTGGATCTTGGCCTAGTTTTGAGTCAGAATTTCCTCTAGGTGATGCAGGGGACTGTCCAAGTTATGTGATGTCTGAGAATCAAATGAGAAAAGAAATGAAAAGCACTAGGGGAAATACTTAGCACTGTAGGATTACAAGTTACCCTTGTGAAGAAATAAAAGTACGGATTAATCATTAACCTCTGCTGTTTCCCATTTTACTCTAAGTATTGTATATTAGTTATTTAAATCTTTAGTTACTAAATAAAATTTAGAATACATGCAATGTAGTCTATTTAGCAAGATTATGAAAAAATACCAAAGAAATGAAAACTCCCTGTCTGGGAAAACAAAATTATGGAGGAAGACTATCAACATGTACGGGATGTAAGTGCCTCGATAATTGTGATAGCTGAACTTCAAATTACATCCAAAGTTTCCTGTCCGTGAGTCAAGCGGATTTCAAAAATTTTCTACTTAAATACTTCCAACTTTTGTATTTAAATACTTGGAAATTGATATCCTAGCACTACGTTCAATAGCTGTCCTTTACTGATCCGTGTATACATGTGTGTATGTGTGCGTGTGTGGTGTATGGAGAGAGAGGTTATTTTGACAGATTGATTTTCTTTTATGATTTTCTGTCTAAAACTAGCTCATGAAAATAGTTCCAAAGAGTTATTTTTGAAAACATTCCAAAGTGAGTACCTTGAAGAACGAGATTTATTTAAACACATTACTTAATGCAGGCTCAAAAGGTAAAAGTTGATGTTATTATTAGATTATTTCACCTTGTATAAATACAAATGTATAATATTCATGTAATAATAAATTAAATATTGAATATATGCATGAAAGATGTATTGAGAACTTAAAAATACATCCTAGACCATCTGTTTTAAACGTGGACAGGTTGAGGTTCCCAGAGGACGTTGGTTGGTTTGGGGACACCCCAGTTCACCTGCTTTTTCACTCAACCTTTAAAGGCAGCTGGTGATCGAGCTGAGACAGACCCTTTTAATCTGATCACCAGGGAACTCCAGTAAGAACAGAATACCCTGTGAGGCGGTGTGACTCACGCACATAAACGTTCCTTCGTCCCACCGTTTCTCTCATTATGAAAAACACTGCATATTGATTAGTGTCCTCTCCTTAAATGAAGTGGTTTTGGAAACATCTAACTCATTTCACACATGGTTTCTTTCTCATCTGGGAAATGATTTATCGGATTGCTTTACTTGTCCAAATATGCATCTCACCCGATTTTTCTAGGGAGGGAATATTATTGATATTGTGAAGGAAAATGGTGTAAAATTAGATTATAATGATTTTTCTCTGGGCCAGAAATTTTCTCAACATATGATACAACTGATTCTAGAAGTCATTAAAACAAAGGGAAAACCTATAGAAAGCATGGCAGAGGAAACAGCCACAGACTTATTTTATTATTTGTATTTCTATAGCAACTTCTCTCTCAAGGGTACATAGTAATTCCATTTCCAAGATAGATACTTGCCAACATAGAGGAGAAAAATTATCTCTCTATTTCAGTACCTTGAATATAAGAGATAGAATAACTATTTTTCAATACTATGATTTTTGTTGCTGTTTTAAAATTTTACTTCTTTGCTGACCTTCCTCAGTTTGAATAAATATGACTATGTATTTGATTCTCCCATTTTTAATCTTTTACAATAAAAGACAGTGTTTTACTTAACTTTATCTTGTCACAAAGAGTGGATTTTCAGGCATGTGAGCCTGGGGAAATTTTCATCGTGGACTAAACTTGTTGCCTCAACCTTCTTCTGATACCAGGGCCTGGTACCGTCGAGTTACTGTGTAACTGATACGCAAGTTTGCCTGACAAGATGGTGAGAACATATTTTAAAACTTGAATTTGAAAACGTAGAGAATTTAAAAGAAAAGAAACTGAAAATGGATGTCAGCTGGGCTGTTCATAAAACGTTTTGGCCAATAGAGTAAAGGTGATTTGAAATCACGAAATACCACAGGGCATATTCAGGTGTGTTGGGCCACACAGGCACCACTTGGTAAACCCGGCCGATGGCTGCCGAGTGCGCAGCACCCCAGGTTGGAGGGAGGAGGTGCACCCCAGAGGAGGAATACCCGTCTGGCCACCGGCTGGCTCCGCGGGCAGGATGTCTCTGCAGACGTGCTTGCTCGGGAACCAGGTGTGCAGTGTGCAGCCTTTCCAGGTCCACATACCTCTGACCGGGCCCTTCACCCTCCTCTCCTCCTTCCCCAGAGGGCTGGCAAAGAGGCCCTGCAGCCAGCTTCCCTGCGGAGTTAAAATAAAACACACTATATGGGGAAAGGCTTTGGGAAGGACATTTAGCTCTTTACTGGAAAAATGAGCAGCTGGAGGTTCTGTGAGCCACAAAATCTGAAAACCAGAAGATTCCTCCAAACACGTCTTCTCCTTGGATCTGTCACTCTGACACAAGGGCTTTACAAATAGGCTCAGAAACTGTTGCGCGGGGCTCTCAGATACATAGCCTCAGGTCATAGCTTTCCATAAGTCAACAGCTATGCACTGCGAGGACCAGCCTGCACACCCCACAAAGGCGACAAAAAGCTGCATTTCAGTAAACAAATGACCAGAGGCAATGAATGAAAAAAGTCACACATGATCACTTTCCGTTTTAGAAATGTAAAAAATGAACTAGAATAAAGAACAATCATCTTATATGCCAATTGAAGATTCTAAAGAAAAGATCAAATTACATTTATGTCGTAAGCATTTATTAACTGTTTGCTGTGTGCCGGCCGCTGCGCTAGGTGCTCTGAATCCAGAAGCACTGAAGTCCTGAGCATTGGCCCCAAAGGCCTAAAGTCTGGAAACAGTTGCAGTTGAAGAGCTCGTCAGCCATGGCATACCTGCTGGGTACTGTGAGATGTGTGTGGATGGCTCTGGAAACCCAGGGGAAAGCCAGCACTGCAGCAGCGTCCGGGAGGCCTTCCGCCTGCAGGAAGAGTTGAGAGGCTTCAGGACTGGGCAGGAGAAACCCAGGTAGAGGGAGGTGCCAGCCTGAAGTAATGACAAACATCCTGAAAACCGCTGGGCACCTCAGCCCTGGGATTCGCAGGGCACCCGGCCTGGAGGGAGAGGCTGGAAGGCAGGACGGATGGAGGACATGAGCTCAGAGGGACATCCATGCTGCACCTGTAGTACTTGCACCTGCAGAATCTGGAGGTCACTGGAGGACTCTAAGCAGGAGAGGGGGCTGAGATTCGGAGATCACTGGAGGACTCTAAGCAGGAGAGGGATCTGTGGCTGAGTTGTGTTCCCTGGACTTGGTGCTGAACCCTAATCCCAGGACCTGAGAATGTGACTGCGTTTTAGACAGACCCTTCGAAGAGGTGACCAGGTAGAATGAGGTCACAGGGGGCCCAAATCCAATCTGTCCGGTGTCCTTATAAGAAGAGGAGATGAGGACACAGACATGCAGGAAGGGACCAGCCTGCGAGGACCCGGGGAGAAGACGGCATCTGCACGCCCAGGAGAGGACTCAGTTTTCCCAGCGCCTTGGTCTGGGACTCACGGCCTCCATGACATGAATCAATGTTGCTCTGTTACGGCAGCACGGGAGGACTGACACGGGGGCCAGAGTCATGTTATAATGAAGACCCGCGGCCCGGCCGTACTGCAGAAGAGCACGGAGAAGACAGCTCCTCAAATAGCACAGGTGAGAAGGGATGAGGCCGGGCTGTGCCAGGCACAGGTGCAGGAATGGCTTTCAGAGGGAGCTCCAGGGGCTCCCGGCTGAGCTCTGGGGAGCCGTGAAGAGGCTTTTAAGAGGCCTCCTGCCCCGGCCCTGGATGAGGCCCAGAAAGCCAGCATGCAGGCAGGGAGTCTCCAGGACTTCATCCAGGAAGCTGGGTCTCCCAGGGAGTCCAGGAGGAGAGGCCGTAATGATGGCTCCATTTAGGGACAGACGCAGAGAAGGCGGCAGATGCATGCAGATCCCAGCGATGGGGCTGTGCCGTTGTCTCCTCCTGCTGAAGTAACAGGATGAAGGTGACGCTGTTGCAGCCCAGAGAGCTGGGTCATGGAGTGCGGGTAAAAGAAGCGATGGCCAGTACAACCGGGGAGCCGGGATGGATTGGAATGAAGTGCCCAACAGCCCTCTCCAGCTGCTGCCTCTCAGCAGCCGAAGCCAACAGGGCCCAGCCCACAGGTGCCGAGTAGTTCAGATGTGTTGAGCTGAGGGTCCCATGACTTGCTAACCCAGCTTCAGGAAGAGGTGTGGAGGTCGAGGCTGGAGGTACGGTCCAGAGCCATGGAGCCACCCCCGAACAGGAGGGTATAGAAGGAGAAGAGGCCTGAGACCAGAGCCCACAGCGACAGCATCGTGGGGAGAAGGGGCCTCCGGAAGGAGCAGTGGAAAGGTGGGAGCCAGGAGGGACGGGGAGGAGCCACGGAGGGGAGTTCAACACTGCCCCAGTTCACCGCAGTGGGAACAGAGGCTGCCCCTGGGTCTTGGCAGTGTGGACAGAGTCCTGGAAGGCTGCTGCGAGGCCTGAATTGTGCAGCCCCTCTGTGCGGAGCAGCAGGGGTCCTGTGCCACCCCCGACCCAGGGTAAGCCCAGGTTCCTGGTGTCCATAAGCCCTGCACAAATTCAGCACAGCGGAGACCCCTGTGGGTCCTCCCAGAGACGGGCCTGGACTGAGGAACCCCTGCAAAGCAGGTGTGTTTGTCTCATATTTGCAGCTGTAAAAATGGTCACAAGCCCTATGGTCTACAGCAGCACAGATGTGCCGTCTCACAGTCACAGAGGTCAGAAGTCTAAAGTAGGTTCTGCGGGGCTAGCATCAAACATCAGGTCCTTCTGGAGGCTTCCGGGGAGTCCGCTCCTTGCCTCCTCAAGCTTCTGGAGTTCTCTGCCGTCCTTGGCTCCGGGCCACATGGCTCAAGCCTGGGCCTCCATTGTCCAAGCCTCCTCCTCTGACTCTGACCCCCTCCCTTCCTCATGTAAGGACCCTGGGGATAACACTGGGCCCACTGGGATGATCCAGGATCATCTCCCCATCTCAAAATCCTGAATTTAGTCACATCTGCAAAGTCCCTTTTGCCACATAAAGTACCATGGTCAGAGGTCCTGGGGACTAGGATGCGGACATTTTTGGAGGGGCGTTATTCTGTTTACCATAGTAGGTTTCGGTAAATACTGGTGGAGTGCATGAATGAATGAGGTCTTCTCTGAAACCGAGCCCAGTATAAATGGTGACATCCTTCAGGCACTGACCCAGGGGGAACCCATTTCTCTTCTAGGAGTATTACACAAATCCTTGTCGTAAGTCCAGGTTGATCCTGATGAAGAGGAGCCAAATCTGGCTTGGGCTGATGGACGCTGTGTGCAGGCTCAGAGTTCACCCTGGGAAGCCCAGGTGTGCTGCCCCGTGGGTCCTCAGTGTCAGACCTGCTGCTGAAGGGAAGCCCAGGTGTGCTGTCCCATGGGTCCTCAGTGTCAGACCTGCTGCTGACATCACGTCTCCAACCCCGTAGCACAGCGTAGTCCAAATTCCGGAAACCTGGCAACAACGATATCGTGAGGGAGTCGGTCTGAAATGTCCCAGGGAATGTGAACGTCGTCCCAGGGAATCTGAACGTCTTCCCAGCCGCTCAGGATGTCTCTGATTGTCATGATCCCCATTAGAAAGTCTCAGAAACTGCCAACCACAATGGCTTCCATGAAGCCCCAAGAATCCTTCAGCAAAGCTCCATGTTGCAAACTAAAGCCCAGGGTGTGCATCACGAAGACGCCATCCCTGTGTCCCGGGTTCAGAGGCTTGTACCCGGGACTCAAGCGTGAGACCCCATTACGGGCCTGAGCACAGCACTAAGATCGTCAAATGCTAAAAACAGGCACAGGTGGAAGTCTCAACTTGGCCCGCCCCCCCGCATCTAGACTTGTGTTTTACAGTAAATGATGAAATGCAGTCCAGATACCTAAAAGATGAAAACTAATCTTTGTGATTTTCATTGTCTTTGATTTATTTGAACTACATCCAAAGCCTTATGTACTTTATCCGTTGTACGCTAAGCCTATAGGATGAGTGGATGAAAGCCGGTTGGCCCTGGGGACCGGTAGGGAGAAGCCGTGGCAGAGCACAGTCTCTGCAGAGAGGAGGGAGACCCAAGCTCTCCTGGCTGTGGGGAAGGAGAAGCCCTGGGAGACACGGGTAAGGGTCGGGTGTCGGAGTTAGGACAGGAGCCCCTGGTCTGTGCTGTAGAGAAGGAGCGGAGCCCGCTCCCAGTAAGGGTTTCCAAAGGTTAAATACTTGACACCTCTGTCTAGAACAGACATGACAGATGCCTCCCGTTTTGCAGAAGGCGAGTGTGATGCAGATAAATCGTGCATCTGTGTCAGGAACTGCATATGTAAGCCAGAATTGCTCGGGTGAGAACAAATGTGTTCATAAAGATTTTCCCGAAGTGTGTAGCCTGCTCTTCCTTCAAAACCACCGTTTTCAAGTAATTTGTGTCCTTCTCTTATAAAATCCTCCTGTCTGCGTACTTAGACTGGAATTACAACATGAATGCCGGGATGATCTCCCAGGTAATGAGATTTCAAGATGAGGCTGTCATTGAACAAGTGAACTTGTCTAGACCAATTAATCATAATAGGAATGAAACTAGAGCCACGGGTTCCTGACTCATAGTCCAGGACTCTTGCAGTTGACAATGATCTGCGTCTGTCCTATGGCTCTGTCTCTTCCCTGAAGTAGGGGTACATTTGGAGGGACATGTATATGGGGATGGAGTCAGAAGTCCAGTGAGGACTTCCATATTGTTGTCCTAAGAGTAACAGTTATTGTAAGAAAGGATTCCTAATTGGTCATTTAACATCTTATCACCCAGAAAAGTAATGGCTGAAATAAATAATTGATGCTTGCATAAGTCAGTAGGCGAATAAATTAGTCATTTCAGGTTTTCAGATATTGTGGAGATGGAAGTACTGTTGAATCTGCCTCCCATACCCCTCTAACCCGCCGGCCCTCACCTGTGTCACCCCTCGAACCCGCCGGCCCTCACCTGTGTCACCCTCGACGCCGCCGGCCCTCACCTGTGTCACCCCTCGACCCCGCCGGCCCTCACCTGTGTCACCCCTCGAACCCGCCGGCCCTCACCTGTGTCACCCCTCGACCCCACCGGCCCTCACCTGTGTCACCCCTCGAACCCGCCGGCCCTCACCTGTGTCGCCCTTGGAACCCGCCGGCCCTCACCTGTGTCACCCCTCGAACCCGCCGGCCCTCACCTGTGTCACCCTCAAACCTGCCGGCCCTCACCTGTATCACCCTCGACCCCGCCGGCCCTCACCTGTGTCACCCTCGACCCCGCCGGCCCTCACCTGTGTCACCCTCGACCCCGCCGGCCCTCACCTGTGTCACCCTCGACCCCGCCGGCCCTCACCTGTGTCACCCTTGGAACCCGCCGGCCCTCACCTGTGTCACCCTCGACCCCGCCGGCCCTCACCTGTGTCACCCTCGACCCCGCCGGCCCTCACCTGTGTCACCCCTCGAACCCGCCGGCCCTCACCTGTGTCACCCCTCGGGGCTGAAACCATTGTCAGTGCTCACCTGGGTGCCTCCTCAGCCTCCAAGGGGCCTGGCAGGACTTCCCACCCACTCTCCATCATGCCTCCAGGACATTCTTGCTAAAAAGGCAGCCTGACCCTAACCCCGCCCGCCCGCCCAAGAGCCTTGTCTTGGCTCCGTGCAAGAGCCAGAGGAGTGAAGACTGCCGTCCTCTGTGGGGTTGCAAACCCCAGTGACCCGGCCCCACCAGACAGCCCAGCTGCACTCTCACTCCCACCCCCTCCCAGCCAGTCTTCCTGAAATTCTCGCACCTCCATGCCTCTATGGCTGCTGCTCATCGGCCCGCAATTTCTTCCTTGAGTTTATGCCTGAGTCCTAGCTGTGCTTTAAGCCCCAGCTCAGGAATCATTTCTTCAAGGAAGTGGCAGAGACGCACTCCTGATCTGATCAGCGTCTGCACGAAGCACGGCTTCTTCTCCTTCCCACTCCCTGACCAGGAGCTCCAGCCACATAGCACATTTACTGAAACAAACAAAATCTCCGTGTACATTTAAAATGTACTTATCTTTTAAAGACATAAAAACATTAGATGCCAAAATATCTAGGCCATGGTAGAGAATTATGTTTATTATTTGTATGCCATTACATTGTCTCAGGAATATATTTAAAATGTATTGACACCATGGCTTTTACTCTAACAGGATGTTCGTCTAAAAAGCATTACATTAAAAACAAATTATTTAGATTGATAAAATTAAAAATATTCTGAAAACATTGAGAAAAAAATGCTTTTGCTCTCTTAGGGAAAAAAAACTAGAGTGATGCTTTTAAATGAAATTACTTGCTGGGCACAGTGGCTCACGCCTGTAGTGCTAGCACTTTGGAAGGGTCACTTAAGGCCAGGCATTCAAGGTTAGAGAGAGCTCTGATGGCACCACAGCACTCTAGCCTGGGTGACAGCAAGACCGTGTCTCTAATGAATGAATCAAATGAATGAATGAATGAAACAGAATCATTCAGCATCAGTACAGACCACCTTTGACTTAAAGATGGTTGGACTTACAATTTTTTAACCTTATAATAGCGTGAAAATCATCCACATTCTGTAGAAACCATACTCTGAGTGCCCACACAACCATTCTGTTTTTCACCTTCAGTACAGTGTTCCATGAATTTGAGGAGATAGTCAACACATTATAAAACAGGCATTAAGTGAGACGATGTTGGCCAACTGCAGGCCAGTGTCAGTGTTATGAGCTTATTAGGAGTAGGCTGGGCTAAGTTACGATGTTTGGTGGGTTAAATGTATTAAACGTGTTTCCCACTTACGATGTTTTTAGTGTATGATGGGTTTGTGGGTACATAATCCCATTGCAAGTTGAGGAGCATCTGTATATTTATTTTTTCCCTGTAATGATGCAAAATATGGATTATATGGAGTCACATTTGAAATATTTAAAATGTGATCGTGAAGTCCTATATATACATTTGTGTTCATTGATTATCCAGACAATAATCTTACAGATACTATGTATTACCGTAAAAGGTTGTAATTTATGTGCTACTTTTATAACTTGAAATTTTCTTCCTTTGCTTCATGGGTTCCAAGAGTCATTGACATGATTTAATAGGACATTTTTGGACTTAAACAAAATTGCTTCCTGATAGGTATTCCTAGATCCCAGAGAATTAACCTTAAAAAGATCTTTTTCCTGTGAAGCATCACATGGAAATGAAAGGGGAGTGGACGTCTTGCTCCCAACACGTCATATTCCAGCCTTGTCTTTCCCGTTCAGTTTGCGAATGGTTAGGTGATGTTTGCCATTGGTGGTGGAGGCCGAATAATGCCGGACAGTTCTCCGTATGATAGTGTGATGGTGGAGTTCATGTGGCAACTTGACTGGGCCATGGAGTGCCCAGATATCTGGTTAAACATTATTGTGGGTGTGTCTGAGAGGGTGACTCTGGATGAGGTTAGCATTTGGAGGGGTGGACGGGGTGAAGCAGAGGCTTTCCCCAGTGTGGGTGGGCCACGTCCTATCTAGTGGAAGAAACAAAACGGCTGACTCTTCCATAGAGAGAGGGAATTCCTCCTGCCTTTGAACTGCCACTTGCACCATGAGCCCGCCCAGATCTCCAGCTTGCCACTCTCCCTGCAGATCTCGGAACTCGTCAGCCTCGTTGATGACAGGAGCCAATTCCTCATCCTCTTTCTCTGTATGTATTCACCTGTGTCTCTGTTGTCTGTCTCTTCCTTACCATCTCTCTCTCTATGTGTTCATCTATGTCTCTATCATCTGTCCATCCATCCCACCCCTGTTCCATTAATTCTGTTTCTCTGAAAACCCCAACTAATATCATACCCTTAAAGGGTATTTTTCCAGGTTCTATATTTAAAATGATCAGAGAATTTACCAAGAGAATTCTCACCATCAGCTCTTCACACTGGAAAACAATTTGAAAATTAAAAAGCTAGGTCAGAAACTTCAGTCCTTGTAGCTGTGTTGGGGGAAGGTTCATTAAAATAAAGGCCGCTGTCTCAGTGTCAATGTGCTGTTTGAAAACAGGTGTCAGAGGCACAGTCTCTGCTGACAGGTCGGGGCCGGCACTGCTGGGACAGATCACTAGTTAGGCTGGTGTGTGAGGAGTGAAGGGGGCCAGAGGGCAAACGGATCAAAATCCCCTTCTAGAAAGGAGAACCCAGGTGGGCTTGGAAAGTCAGCGTCGAAAAGTTTTGTCCCTTCTTCTAATCAGCGTCTGTCACCACAGAGAAGTGATGGAAAGGCCAGAGAAGCGACGGAAAGGCCAGGGCACAGGGCGGAGGCAGAGGTGAGCGGACGGTGGGGGAGGATCCAGGACTTCAGCAGACACAGGGCTCAGGCTTTGGCTCGTCTGACAGCGGTGCCGGGGCATGGAGGCCACCACCACTGAAGGCCTGTGGAGTGGTGGTTCCAGGGACAGAGTCCTCTGTGAATTTCCAGCAGGACACTGCAGTGAGCCCAGTGCAGATAGTCCCCCAGCTGGTTGCTGGATCTGGAACCGAAGTCTTCAAGCTAGAGTCCGTGACCCCAAGGGAACCCTAGCGTAAGGTATTCATGAATTCAGAGCTGCTCACAATTAGATGGGATAAAAAGTGTGTCTTTATCCTGGCTAACATGGTGAAACCCCGTCTCTACTAAACAAAACACAAAAAATTAGCCAGGCGTGGTGGTGGGTGCCTGTAGTCCCAGCTACTCAGGAGGCTAAGGCAGGAGAATGGAGTGAACCCGGGAGGCAGAGCTTGCAGTGAGCCGAGATCGCGCCACTGCACTCCAGCCTGGGCGACAGAGAGAGACTCTGTCTCAAAAAAAAAAAAAAAAAAAAAAGTGCATCTTTATCTTCACTAACTTTCACTAACTTGAATTTACAATTTCCTTCCATTATGTATGCAGACAGCAGAACACATTCCTATGAGATTCATGCTAACAGTATCAAGATAGCTTATCATCACTGAAGAGTTCTTGCCATGGTCTGGAAACACCACCCTCCCCACGCTTGAGGCTGCAGGAGCTGCCAGTCCCCTGCCGGGTCTCTGTCTCATTCCACGCCGGCTGCTATAAGGAAGCGTCATAGCCTGCCTGGCTTATGAACCCCAGAGATTTATCTCTCACAGTTATGGAGGCTGGAAGTCTGGGGTCAGGGTGTCCAGTGTGGGCAGCCTCCTTGTTCATAGGCAGCAGCTTTTCCCTGCGTCCTCACATGGTGGAAAAAGCATGAGGAAGCTCCCTAGGATCCCTTTATAAAGGCACGAATCCCTCATCCTGCCCCCAGACAATCCACAAACCCACGGTCACAGACGTCGGTCATCTTTTCTACATTTCATGTCACTGCCATGCCCAAGGCCTGTGGTGATAAGCCAGATGAGTTTAAATTAACCCCTGCCATGTACCATGCCACACCAGGCTCAATAAATATTGGTTGAACGTATGAGTGAGTGATTTGAAAATTTACAGTTGATAAGCTCTTTAATTCCTTTTCTATTGAGAGTTTGTCCTAACTTAGAGGACTCTGACGTTTAAGTTATAAACTCCACTGTGCTCGGCTGTTAGCCTTGGCATTGACTTGAGCCTTTTTCTGTAGAGTTCCTTTCTGAGGACAATACTTACTCAGGGGCACCCATGCATCCTTATCAGATGTTCTATTGGACATGATTCAATTGTCTATAACCGACATGTGCAAGAAATAACTTTTTTTTTTAAATCAACTTCCATTCTAAGTTCCCACCCCTCCTGCGTGGTGTACTGTGAAATTCAGCCCCTGTCATTTCAGGTTAAACCCAAGGCAATACCAATACCAGGACTCCCAGGAGGTTTGGAGGCATCTGGGAAGCCTCCTGGTCATAGGCCATTGGTCCCCTCTGGCTGTCATGAGATCCCCAGGTCCCTTTCTGCGTGCAGGATTCGCTCAAGTCTGCAGACCTTCCCCGGGGCATGATCAGGACAGGGGCCGTGTTCTGCAGCTGCTCAGAGGCCCGCAGGTCCCCTTCTCTGGCTGTCATCATTCCCGGCTTCTGGCCTCTTTCCTCCTCTTCGTGAGCCCCTGGTCCCCTCAGTCATGTCTCTACTGAGTACAGGCTTTTATGAAAGTCATGGTGATCTTTGCCAATGGAGAGGATATCCTGGGGTTGGCTTCCTCCCATAGAAATCTGTGAAAAGAAGAACCGCTGATCTCACTTGAAATGGGAAGAATTGTGGGGAAAACATACAAATCCTATCACAAAGGTTTATTCTGCAACGTGAGTGGAGTGCAGGCGTTTCCCAGATCGGCAGCCACCACGCGGTCATCCTTGGATGGCGTCTGAACATACGTCTGGGGAGAGGTCCGGAGGGGCCCAAAAAATCATTGCCTGTGACACTTCAAAATTTAACTTTATCTCCAGAAAAGTAAAAATTATTCAGGTATATACATTGAATTTGAATAACTGCCTTTACCTAAAGCTTAAGATGTCCAAAAGCCAATGCTATATATCAAAAATATTTTGAAACTGAAGCAAAAACCCAACCACTAAATTCTTTTTGTTTCTTCAAAGCTACCAGAACACTCAGTACCCAGTGTCTAAATTCTTTTTGCTTCTTCGAAGCCACCAGGACACTCAACACCCAGTGTCTAGTCATTGCTATTTACGTTGTCAGCAGTGGTGTTGGGCTAAACAGAATTTATTTAGGCCATTTTAATGTTCCCAAAATTAAAGCAAGAGATTAAATGAGAATGATTACTCTGAATTAATCTTTGAACCCTTTTTCAAACACCAAAAATGCAGAGTGCTAGAAACTTAACTGGCAAGTTTGGTCTATGGTTTTAGGTACTTGGATGGTGAGATCTGTATCACTACTGATATTTTCCAATGACACAGAAGGTGGCAACAAAATATAGTAAGGAAATAGTTATATAGGAAGGAAATATCTTTGAAGGTAGGAAAAATACTCCTTTCTAAAATATTTAATTATATTGGATTTATTTCATCCTAACATAGGTATTAAGATGGAGGATCGTGCTGTGCTTTTTAAACGTAAGTCATGGGCAAGCTTTGAAAATCCCAGTGGATTCATCATGGGGAATATTTGTATCTCTATTTATTTATTTATTCGGTTTTGGAAGCCAGGAAGGAAAGAAATAAAGAATGGAATGATGGATCATTTCAAATGTTACCATGAGTACAAGGAAGATAAGAAAAAGAAAAAGATTCATTAGCTAAGGCAGCTGAAAGATCATGGTTGACATAGGCAACTGCAGATTCATGGAATTTCTGGAGGAAAAGCCCCACACCTTAAATATGCGGACAGGTTACATTTCCAAGTCTTTCAGTGGCAGGATATGGTCCTACTCTCTTTCTGTAATAAAAACGAGTATTTCTTGTATCCATTTATTGGTTTACGGCAGGTCATTACTTTATAACCATTTCGATCAATTACACAATCAATTGAACAAACTCACAAATATGTATTTAGTACCTGATGTGTATAAGATAATGGAGAGGTACTTTATAAAAGGAAAGGAAACAGAATTGGAAATAGATTTAGAAGCTCCATATACATGAAGAGATAATCATGTTCAAAAACTTTTGTCCCTTCTTCTTATCAGTGTTGGATGATTATAAACTGTCCTATGATTCATAAAATGGTCAAAATTCCTGTCTCTTCTAAATATTGACAGCATAAGCTTAGATCTTGAGGTAATTATAAGGCACAGGAGTGGTCTCTCACATGCTTATTCTGTGTGTGAGATAAAACGGAGGTTTTATCTGTGAGGGTATTCTAAAACACCCGTGTTATCTGGCAGATGGCGCTTAACAGAAATGAATTATTTGTCCTCTTCGGCTATTCCGGAAAAAGATACTGGGTGCTTTTCAAAAGATCCTCAGAATCTGCATCTGCATTTCTTGACCAAGAAGACAGAAGCTTGGGTGACAATTGCTGGAGCAGAGATGGGAGGAGAGTAGACACAGAAGCTTGGCTGGAGCAGAGATGGGAGGAGAGTAGACACAGAAGCTTGGGTGACAGTTGCTGGAGCAGAGGTGGGAGGAGAGTAGACACAGAAGCTTGGGTGACAGTTGCTGGAGCAGAGATGGGAGGAGAGTAGACACAGAAGCTTGGGTGACAGTTGCTGGAGCAGAGATGGGAGGAGAGTAGACACAGAAGCTTGGCTGGAGCAGAGATGGGAGGAGAGTAGACACAGAAGCTTGGGGGACAGTTGCTGGAGCAGAGGTGGGAGGAGAGTAGACAAAGAAGCTTGGGTGACAGTTGCTGGAGCAGAGATGGGAGGAGAGTAGACACAGAAGCTTGGCTGGAGCAGAGATGGGAGGAGAGTAGACACAGAAGCTTGGGGGACAGTTGCTGGAGCAGAGATGGGAGGAGAGTAGACACAGAAGCTTGGCTGGAGCAGAGATGGGAGGAGAGTAGACACAGAAGCTTGGGTGACAGTTGCTGGAGCAGAGGTGGGAGGAGAGTAGACACAGAAGCTTGGGTGACAGTTGCTGGAGCAGAGATGGGAGGAGAGTAGACACAGAAGCTTGGGGGACAGTTGCTGGAGCAGAGATGGGAGTAGAGTAGACACAGAAGCTTGGGTGACAGTTGCTGGAGCAGAGATGGGAGGAGAGTAGACACAGAAGCTTGGGTGACAGTTGCTGGAGCAGAGATGGGAGTAGAGTAGACACAGAAGCTTGGGGGACAGTTGCTGGAGCAGAGATGGGAGGAGAGTAGACACAGAAGCTTGGGGGACAGTTGCTGGAGCAGAGATGGGAGTAGAGTAGACACAGAAGCTTGGGTGACAGTTGCTGGAGCAGAGGTGGGAGGAGAGTAGACACAGAAGCTTGGGGGACAGTTGCTGGAGCAGAGATGGGAGGAGAGTAGACACAGAAGCTTGGGTGACAATTGCTGGAGCAGAGGTGGGAGGAGAATAGACACAGAAGCTTGGGTGACAGTTGCTGGAGCAGAGATGGGAGGAGAGTAGACACAGAAGCTTGGGGGACAGTTGCTGGAGCAGAGATGGGAGGACGGTACGGACATTCCTGCCATTGCTGCTGCTTCTCATGTCTGCCTCCAGCATCCACCACCAAGAAAACCCCTGCTCAGCGGAATTTTGGGATTACATGGGGAATAATATGGGGAACTGTGCTAACAGATACGTGTATGCACTTTCTCAAACGTACCATCCAGGGTCCACGTTCTGAAGATAAACAGGTTTACCAATTCTTTGCAAACACTCAGATTCTGTATTTCTTCCTCCCCACCTATGCCTCACAGCAGAAGGGCCAGGACTGAAGCAAGAACCACACACATATGTGGCTGGAAATGTTGACCCACCAGATTCTGTGTGTTCTGTGTGGCCCGTCTTCACGGGGTCCCCTGAGCCCAACCGAATGAAGCGCTGGCCCCGTCAGCAGCCATGGTCACGTCCAGTTGGAAGTTCTAAATCCCGAGGTTCCTGCAGAGAGCAGCTCTCTGCTGTGGCACGAGCTCCTGGTGAGGGATCCAGCTCCCCTAGTTACCTCCCCCATCACCAAGAGACTGGAATTTCCTGGCATACAACATAGGCTGAGATCCTCAACTGAGCTGCTTCTCTAAAGCAGGGGTAGCGGGCATAGCTCCAGCACATGGTGGCTGGGGCGTCCATCCCTTCTGGAAGATGCCCTGCCATGACCACCCCACTCCTGCCGGGCTCCTGCCTGGCCCACAGTTCCTACGGCTTAAGCCCCTAGCTCCGTTCTCTGCGTTCACAGAACCACCACGGGCTGTGTAGCCCTCCCCATGTGAAATAACAGGGGAAGACGTCTGACTTACAAGGCAACTGCCAGGCAGCAAAAATCCTTCTGATTGTATTTTCCATCTGGGTATGTGCTCATCAGAAATAAATTTGAAAAGTTAAAAAAAAACGAAGTGATGGAGGGACACAGTCTCGTGTGTGACCACCCGAGGCAAGCCCCGCCTGCACCTGTGGTCAGACGTTCCTCAGCGCCAGCCAGCCTTTGCATGAGGCAGCACTCAGAGCCTCGTCAGAGCCGGGCTGGGCAGGCAGCCTGCCCCAGGCACCTACACAGCTCGTTTCTGCAAGCCCCACTTGCCCAGTGAGGCTTTCTCTTTTTCCTTGAGAATTAAGTTGGTTTTTTTCTGCTCATACACTCTTTAACATGCAGGTGTAGAATTAAGAGATATTTGTGTTTCTTTCCTAAATAATTCCATAAACCTGGTGCTAAGGAGCTATTACATTAGACCCTTGGAGTAGGCAGCAAAGGAGATTGGGTTTTACGCACACCAAGGTTCTTATGTGAAGATGCTAATGACATTCCTCCTGGAGTGTGTGTGAGCCCACCACGTTCCTCATCCCATTATGTATATTTTAGTAATTCATTCCATTCATTGTGAGTCTCTCCCCTGGCTAGAATATAAGTTCCACAGGGGCCGGGTTTTCCTCGCTGCTGAATTCCCGTGCCTAGAACAGTGCTTGGCACATAGTAGATACAAATGTTTGTTGATTTATTTAGTGAAAACAAGGAACAAATGAATGAATAAGAAGGATTCTCTCTCTTTGTGAACTACTACCTTAGCACTCCTGCCCACTTGCAACTAACCCTGGTCTTGTGAGTGATATTTCTGAGTTTCCAGGAGAGCAGAGACAAGGTAGAGAATAAAACCCTCTGTCAGGTCAGCGACACCTAGGAAGTGGTAGGCGGTCCGTAGATTTTTGGGGACATGTACATGGATGAATCAGTCCTTTCTGTGCACTTATGTAGAACTTATTTTCATTCCTTATGGAATTTGCATCGTCTGTTTCTGTCACTCTTGAAGTCAGGGTCAGATCTTTATTTTAAAATAAAGAATAACATGCGAGACAGACAGTAATGAGACCAGCTGGCGAACCAAAATGTTATGAGCAGTTTCTGAAAAGCAAAGTAAATTGCCTCCTTGGTCTATGTATCATCCCATCAGCATTCGTATCTCAAGGCTGTGCCACAGATGACTCATTGTGCAATTATCGTGCCAGCCTCTCCGGTCCATATGCCCTTTGCCTTGGGCCCATGAGAGTCGCAATTTCCTGGTGACCCAGAGGACTGTCATGCGCCTTTCTCTATTTTGTTAGAAGCTCTTCATTTTCAGGGTTCCACTGTAAATGGGGGATTTGAAACACATCTATTTCGACGATTAGGATGAAGAAGGAGTGCCCAGTTGCTGCCAGGCCTGGAGATACTGTGGCATCGCGTTGGTTCTTAGTGCTGGCCCTGTGGGTGGGGTAGGGAGCCGACAATCCTCACCACACAGATGCTGCCAGGCCTGGAGACACGGGCAGCACGTTGGTTCTTGGTGCCTGGAGACACTGGCATTGCATTGGTTCTTGGTGCTGGCCCTGCGGGTGGGGTAGGGAGCCGACAATCCTCACCCTGCTCACGGGGAGGCTGCAGGTGCCTGGGGTCATAGGGCTTCCTGTGGCGGGGCCAGAACCGAGCCCGGGCATCCCGTGGCCATCCCACACCCTCACTGCTCTCAAGGCTGCTGGCTTCCTGGCCCCACAGGCGTCGTTCATGCTCAGCTAGCTCAAACTGATGCTTACTGATCCACATAGGCTCTGGAGGTTCACAGAGCAACTTCAGTCCAAGGAGCCCTGATTTATTGGCAGGACCAACGGCAGCCCTCTGATGGGTCCGTCTCTCAGATCCGTGGGCAGATGGCAAGTCAAGATGCTTGGGCTGTGAATTGCAGGGGTGGATTCCTGTATTTGCCTGGGCTGCGAACTGCAGGGGTGGACTCCTGTATTTGCCTGGGCTGCGAACTGCAGGGGTGGACTCCTGTATTTGCCTGGGCTGCGAACTGCAGGGGTGGACTCGTGTATTTGCTTGGGCTGCGAACTGCAGGGTGGATTCCTGTATTTGCTTGGGCTGCGAACCGCAGGGGCGGATTCCTGTATTTGCTTGGGCTGCGAACCGCAGGGGCGGACTCCTGTATTTGCTTGGGCTGCGAACCGCAGGGGCGGATTCCTGTATTTGCTTGGGCTGCGAACCGCAGGGGCGGATTCCTGTATTTGCTTGGGCTGCGAACCGCAGGGGCGGACTCCTGTATTTGCTTGGGCTGCGAACCGCAGGGGCGGATTCCTGTATTTGCTTGGGCTGCGAACCGCAGGGGCGGATTCCTGTATTTGCTTGGGCTGCGAACCGCAGGGGCGGATTCCTGTATTTGCTTGGGCTGTGAACCGCAGGGGTGGATTCCTGTATTTGCTTGGGCTGTGAACCGCAGGGGTGGATTCCTGTATTTGCTTGGGCTGTGAACCGCAGGGGTGGATTCCTGTATTTGCTTGGGCTGCGAACTGCAGGGGCGGATTCCTGTATTTGCTTGGGCTGCGAACTGCAGGGGTGGATTCATGTATTTGCTTGGGCTGTGAACTGCAGGATGGATTCCTGTATTTGCTTGGGCTGCGAACTGCAGGCGTGGATTCCTGTATTTGCTTGGGCTGTGAACCGCAGGGGCGGATTCCTGTATTTGCTTGGGCTGCGAACTGCAGGGGTGGATTCCTGTATTTGCTTGGGCTGTGAACCGCAGGGGTGGATTCCTGTATTTGCTTGGGCCGTGAACCGCAGGGGCGGATTCCTGTGTTTCCTTTTCCATTAGGGTCACCTTAAGATTGAGATTATGACATCCATAGTGTGGGTTTGGGACCTTCCAACCTTCTGATCAAGCTTTCTGGGAGACGTTGACATGGTTTAGGATATATTCATTTGACTCTGAGGTGTAAGTCAGAGGTAAGCATGGTCTTAACTCTTGCCAGTTGTTTGCTTTATTGTTTTATTAATTTTTTAATTGAAGGTCACTTCCTTATCCTTAGAAAGAGAGATATTAGTAACTTCAGGTATGTTAGTTGACGGATCAATGTCTGTGCACTCACTATTTGCCATGTGCATGGTAAAAATAAACTCTCATCATCAAATAAAATACCACCTACAGAATTAGCCCTCCCTTGAAATCTTGGTAGTAAAGATTTCATTCTGATACAACTTCAGTATAGATGTCATTCACAATTAGGTGTCCCATGTACACACATGCACACATGGAGAGACACACTGACTGTGAAGATGTGTAACAAATGCTACCTCCTGTACAGTTCACAGCATCTCAAAAAACAGGCCCACCAGCATCCTCCAGTTCTTGGTCTTTTCATTTTTCCACTGGAAAAATTATTCCTTTCAAACATGTTTTCATCTAAGAAGCTTTGCATTCTTAAAGAATTGGAACATGGCCGGGCATGGTGGCTCACGCCTGTAATCTCAGCACTTTGGGAGGCAGAGGCGGGTGGATCACCTGAGGTTGGGAGTTCGAGACCACCCTGGCCAACATGGTGAAACCCCATCTCTACTAAAAATACAGAATTAGCCAGGCATGGTGGCAAGCGCCTGTACTCCCAGCTACTCGGGAGACTAAGGCAGGAGAATTATTTGAACCCGAGAGGTGGAGGTTGCGGTGAGCTGAGATCGCGCCATTGCACTCCAGCCTAGGTGACAAGAGTGAAACTCCGTCTCAAAAAAAAAAAAAAGAATTGGAACATAATTGTGTCCTACTGATCAATTGGATTGGGAAGGAGCCAAACTATGTTGCTGATATGTTTCTATTTTTTGTGTGTGTTGATGTCAAATCATCCTAAAAGTCAGTGTGCGCCATCACTCATGATACATTCCTTTTCTGGGTTATCCTTTAGTTTTGTTACCTGGCCCTTTGAACATTCAAAATTCTGTACTTAGAAACATGTGACTCTTCCGTTCACTAAAAGTTGATTCATTCTCAGTATTCTTCAGAAAATACAAGTTCTCATGGTGTGATGTGATGTTCAAACCTTTTAAATGGAAACAGGAAGTGTCTCGAACAGCAGAGCAGCTGTCATCACTTCATTTTATTGTCTACAACATGTTAAATGCTGGTGAGACTATAATTTCTTGCTAATTAACACATCCAAAATAGACACCTTTGCTGCTAACCTATCAACGTTGCCCCAGAACTTGTAGGGCCCACATAATTTCTTGTAACTTCAGGAAAACCATTGCGTGTATGCTTGTGGGATGTGACTTCTGTGTCCTGTGTGATTTATACTTCTGTTTTGTGACTAACATTAATTAAAGTGTCAAAATGGCTTTAATCCTCTATGTTGAATCTTTTGCCTTGAAAGTTTAGTTTGTCCAATGTTCATTCTCTCATTCAGACAGTCATGGGCTTGATGACTGTAATTCCTTGTATGCGATCATCCTGGAAGTTCTAATTAAGAGAGTGCAATGAATTCAAATGTGGCTGTTACGTTCAAATAGAATGGCAATGCTTGCCATTCAAGGGATATTTTATCGTGATTACGTATTTGTGCTTTATACGATGGAATGCTAATTTTCAAATCCCCGTTTGGTTTGCAAATGACTTTCAAGCATTGAATTCAGAAGTGGTGTCCAGAATTCCAGGTGTAGAAGGATAATTAAACATGTGTTTAAAGCGACGATGGATTCTCATTTGCGATTCCTCAAAGCCATCTGAAGTGTAGATTGTGGAGCAGTTTCTTTCATCTCATTCACACGAGCTTCTTTCCAGTAAAATGCGTTGGTCCAAAATCTCCTCCACGAGGTTGGCTAACCCAACACCTTGAAGACCTGAAGGATCTTCATGATCACAGTCCTCTGCTTCATGTACTGTGTTAGAACACTCAGGGAACTATGTCGAGACATGGCCTCTTCATGCAGGACATGTCCTAGACAGCGCTGCCAGCACAGCTGTCATGATGGGGAAGATGTTCCACGCTTAGGCAGGCCAGCGTGGTAGCTGCTGGCCGCACCTGACCATGAGCAGTGGACACACAGTGTGTGCCGCAGAGGAACCCAAGTGTAATGGTATTTTAGGTGTTCAGATATTTTAGAATATTGGAGGCCAGGTGTGGCGTCTCACACCTGTAATCCCAGCACTTTGGGAGGCCAAGGCAGGCAGCTCACCTGAGGTTGGGAGTTCGAGACCAGCCTGTCCAACATGGTGAAACCCCATCTTTACTAAAAATATAAAATTAGCCAAGCGTGGTACCACGCGCTACTTGGGAGGCTGAGGCTGGAGAATTGCTTGAACCCGGGAGGCGGAGATTGGAGTGACCTGAGATCGTGCCACTGCATTCCAGCCTGGGTGACAGGGCAAGACTCTGTCTCAAAAAAAAAAAAGTTTGGGTCATTTGTTGTGGCCAGTAGCTAAGTTATTGGTCAGGGCAGTCTAGAAAGGAGCCTTTCTGACACAATTGCGGTAAACCTAAGAATGTAGGCATTTTCAATGGGTAGCAGTCTCCCATCCCTTCACTCTGCGAACACTGCAGCCACCACTGCATATTTGTCAATTGTGCCATCTCCCCTTCTGACAGTCCTTTTGACTCCAGATATTTGGGCAATTTCTTCAGAAGGGGTTTGCAAATGAGGTGGGCTCAATTCCAGATACATCTCAGGAAAGTCAGTTGTTTTTACACACCTCTTCCCTGCCCCATTTATTCAGCTCTAACAGGGAGGGACCCATCCACCTGAATACATTTCCTTTAAGCATCAACACTCTTCATTTCATGCAATTTTTATGGAATTCTTCCTAAAACTTACTATACGTGTGACTCTCTCCATCCTAAGTAGTGTGATTAACCTTTTCTTTGTGCCCCAAGTCATTCCATTGGCCTCAGAGTACTCGAGAGGCAAAGCATTTTACACAGTTCCCTCTGATCACAACCCCATTATTCTCAGAGTGACACCAACTTATGCGATCCCTGTGAAACACACAAAATCCAAACCAATTCAGTAATTGAATTACAAAGCCCAGGTATGTTTTCATCTATTTCCCTGTAATTTGGAAGACACTTAAAAAAAATCATCAGGGATTTTATAGTGTTGTTTACATGGTAAAAGAAACCAATGCTAGGCTTTAAAAACCAAACAGATACTCATGCTTGGAATTGGTTTTTTTTTTTTAAAGAAAGTAGTCAGGTCAGGTCTTCAGAAACTTTCAGTTATTAAACAATCATTTCTTCTTCTAATTTCAAAATACATATTTGATCACTTATGTAATCCCATGTGGCTGTTTAGTAATCTCTGTCTCTGTCTTGATTCATCTTCTTTTTGAGGACGTAGACTAGAATTACATTGCTAAATTAAATTTTGAATTTTCAAATACATTTAATGTTTGACATATATAAAGTGATAGATAACACAGCCTATAGCTCATAAGGATTAGTTTTGATAAACGCATGCTAGGCGTGCACTCACAGAAACAGAATGAAGACGATTATTATCACCTACACCATCCAACTGAATGGCTGGATATTTTTCTCTAATGTGGTCAAATGATCATTTTAAATTCTTTCTTTACTATTGTTTCCCAGCCTCCAATTTTAACTTTAATGAGCCATGTAGAGATTTACAATTCTATCACACAGGGCTGTACAGGCACAACAAATGTTTGTCAAAAGAATGGACTAATGAATGAATGGATGCAGTGATATACTTCCATGTTTCAGAAATCATTTCTTAATGTTAATCTCTATATCAAAATCATTTTATGTACTGCAATTTTTATTTAACCAGGACAACTGATAATTTTTAAATTATAGAAATCAAATATTGCCAATATAAGGAAAATGTAAGTGAAACAGCTTCGTTGTCTGGGGTATAAACCCTGGTCCTTTTGTCACAGCCGAGAAAGAATTTACGACATGGACACATGGTTTTAGGGGGCGGAAAGTTCAATAGAAAAAGAAGTGAGAGAGAAAAGACTTCCTTATGCTGAGAGAGCAGATCGCCCAAAAGAAGGTCTCCCATTTGCAGCAGAATGCAATCGGTTCTGTACAGAGGCTTGAGGAGGTGGTGATTGGCTTACATAGGGCCCAGGGGATTGGTCAGACCAGATGTGACATTTACATAGCTCGCAAAAAGACTGGCCCTCCCACCCTCGTCTTTTATTATGCAAATGAGGGCTCCACCCTCCACCTGGCTGGTTGCCATGATACCTGTATACGTGGCTTTACCTGGAGGCTGCCATGACACCATGCACATACTGACAAGCAAAAGCGAGCAGGAGATGCCATATTGAATGTACCTGGCTTCGAGGTACAGCTGCTCCATTTACATATGAAAGCTCCTAGTCTGCATATCTATGCCTGACTTCTTAGGCAGCTTTCCCTTAAAGAAGAAACGGTTTAGGGGCTACTTTTTTTATATGTACTTTAAGTTCTGGGATACATGTGCAGAACGTGCAGTTTTGTTATGTAGGCTATGAATCCGTCTGGTCCTGGGCTTTTTTTGGTTGGTAGGCTATTAATTACTGCCTATTTCAGAACTTGTTATTGGTCTATTCGGGGATTCCACTTATTCCTGTGTTAGTCATGGGAGGGTGTATGTGTCCAGGAATTTATCCATTCCCTTCTAGATTTTCTAGTTTATTTGCATAGAGGTGTTTATAGTATTCTCTGATGGTAGTTTGTATTTCTGTGGGATCAGTGGTGATATCCCCCTTAACATATTTTATTGTGTCTATTTGATTCTTCTCTCTTCACTTCTTTATTAGTCTGGCTACCAGTCCATCTATTTTGTTGAACTTTTCCTGGATTCATTGATGTTTTGAAGGTTTTTTTGTGTCTCTATCTCCTTCAGTTCTGCTCTGATCTTAGTTATTTCTTGTCTTCTGCTAGCTTTTGAATTTGTTTGCTCTTGCTACTCTAGTTCTTTTAATTGTGATGTTAGGGTGTCAATTTTAGATCTTTTCTGCTTTCTTCTGTGGCAATTTTGTGCTGTAAATTTCCCTCTAAACACTGTGTTAGCTGTGTCCCAGAAATTCTGTGTCCCAGAGATTGTGGGACACAGCTAAAGCATTGGCTTCAAATAACTTATTTATTTCTGCCTTAATTTCGTTATTTACCCAGTAGTCATTCAGGAGCAGATTGTTCAGTTTCCATGTAGTTGTGCGGTTTTGAGTGAGTTTCTTAATCCTGAGTTCTAATTTGATTGCACTGTGGTCGGAGAAACTGTTTGTTATGATTTCCATCCTTTTGCATTTGCTGAGGTGTGTTTTACTTTTAATTATGTGTTGGATTTTAGAGTAAGTGTGATGTGGTGCTGAGAAGAATGTATATTCTGTTGATTTGGGGTAGAGAGTTCTGTAGATGTCTATTAGGTCCGCTTGGTCCAGAGCTGAGTTCAAGTCCTGAATATCCTTGTTAATTTTCTGTCTGATTGATCTGTCTAATACTGACAGTGGGATGTTAAAGTCTCCCACTATTATTGTGTGGGGGTCTAAGTCTCTTTATAGGTCTCTAAGAACTTGCTTTATGAATCTGGGTGCTCCTGTATTGGGTGTGTATATATTTAGGATAGTTAGCTCTTCTTGTTGCATTGATCCCTTTACCTTTAGGTAATGCCCTTCTTTGTCTTTTTTGATCTTTGTTGGCTTAAAGTCTGTTTTATCAGAGAGTAGACGTGCAACTCCTGCTCTTTTTTGCTTTCCATTTGCTTGGTTAATACTCCTCCATCCCTTTACTTTGAGCCTATGTGTGTCTTTGCACATGAGATGGGTCTCCTGAATATAGCACACTGATGGGTCTTGACTCTTTATCCAGTTTTCCAGTCTGTGTCTTTTAATTGGGGCATTTAGCCTGTTTACATTTAAGGTTAATATTGTTATGTGTGAATTAGATCCTGTCATTATGATGATAGCTGGTTATTTTGCCCGTTAGTTGATGTAGTTTCTTCATAGTGTCAATGGTCTTTACAATTTGGCATGTTTTTGCAGTGGCTGGTACCAGTTTTTCCTTTCCATGTTTAGTGGTTCCTTCAGGAGCTTTTATAAGGCAGGCCTGGTGGTGACAAAAAGCTCTCAGCATCTGCTTGTCTGTAAAGGATTTTATTTCTCCTTCACTTATTTAGTTTGTTTAGTTTGGTTGCATGTGAAATTCTGGTTGAAAATTCTTTAAGAATGTTGAATATTGGCCCCCACTCTCTTCTGGCTTGTAGGGTTTCTACTGAGAGATCTGCTGTTAGTCTGATGGGCTTCCCTTTGTGTGTAACCTGACCTTTCTCTCTGGCTGGAGGGCTGCTTTTCATTAAAGGAAAATTCTACTAAGATCTTTCACCTTTTCTAGCTGCCTAAAAATAATTTCTTAATAACTGCTGTATTATTTGTAACTTATTGTTCTGCTATAAACAATCCATTCAGAATGCATAAGGGATTATATTATATGCATATACGCCCACTGTAAGTGAGAATGACAAAAGCTATATTTAAAATATATTTTAAGTGCCTGTCCCAGGTCTTCACACACAGATCCCCCTTGACCTCTGTAATCACATGTAAAAATGCGTCTGGTATCTGCATACCTGGAAGTTTTTATGTGTATTGCTGAATGTTTCTTTAACTTCTACAGTGTTTCCAATTCTTTAAACACTACAGGTCAGTTATTTCTATTAAAACTATGTGTTGGATTTCTCATGGGGTCATTAACAAAGAGACTTACACGTACAAGTGATTAATATTTTTAGGGGTTTAAAAATATCCTACCAGGACACATATTCCCTCCTGCAGAGATGGCGTTTCAGATCCTGTGGTTGGTAAACCCTCAGATGATCAATCAAAACTTTCCCTTGGTCCTTTAGCTAAATGGCCCAAATGTTTTTGAGAGAACCTGAAGTTCTGATAACATAGGGGGCTTTTCCCCTTGAATGGTGTCACCGAAGAATACACGGCGCTGTGATTCCGTAGCTAATACCGCAACTTTCAGCAACAAGGCTGCTGGAACCGGAATCTTCCACTTCCTGTCTACAAGACAGGGAGAAACTTCACCTGTTTCTGCTGGCAAGGGTTGGAGGAGGCTAGGGGACAAATCCATGTAAAGACAGCAGTGACTGGCAGTTCACAAGTGTTCAAGCTCTAGCTCTTTCCAAGAAAACGTTATCTAAATAGAAATCCTTTTCAAAGCCATTCAAGCTGGTTTTCTTCCTGTTCACATTGGAGCCCCAGGAGAGCTCTCATTCTCAGCCTGCTGGGCCCAGCTTCTCCTCGTCTCGCTGAGGTGCTGCGCCTCATGGTGGTGGGGGCTGCAGACCTGTGTGGTGCATGACCACCTGTTCTCCATGGCCTCTACTATGTTGACATGGCCAGTAGGAGCACTGAGAAGAGGCAGGGAGTAACATCACTGTTGACAAAAGGCCAGAAGCTGGGTCTAAGTTCTGCTGCTCACTGCACAGAAAGCCAATCACTGAGACAGCGAGTATTGCCAGGGAAGAAGGCTTTCATCAGATGCTGCAGGAAAGGACATGGGAGATCCATCTCAAATCCATCTTCCTGGCAAACTAAAATTAGAGGTTTATATAGCAGGGAAGAAATGTAACCATGTATGGGAAAACAGAAATGAGGGAGCTGTGAGGAAGAGGCGGCCACCAGGAAGCAGATGATGGGTTGGGCAGTCAGAGTGGATGTGAGGTCTTTGGTCTCATTGTCTGGATGCAGTGATCTGGTGAATTGCAGCTCCATGATGCTATCTGGGAGGCCCGATGGCTGCTGTCCTTAGAAAGGAACTCAGATAAGACAGATGTAACTTTCTCAGGTTTCAAGACTAGGAGGGTCAGTTTCTATGTTTATCTAAAGAAACTGTAAACATCCGCCCTAGGGGACAATTCAGCCAGTGTCATCACCATCACTCAGCTGAAACAGAGAGCCAGATCTCCTGCAAAGCCCGCTGCTCACAGTATGGTGAGCCTGGGTGCTCTGCCAGAGCAAGACCACAGGGGAAGAAAACGGTCACGCTCCTTACAGTATGGTGAGCCTGAGTGCTGTGCCACAGCAAGACCTCAGGGGAAGTACACAGTCACGGTCACAGGGCTGCTGCAAAGGGTCTTCTGCCCATAGGTCATGAGGGATGAACTGATGCTTTGGAAATCAGTGGGTCCCACACACCTTTCCTATGAACCAGGAAAATATACCATCAGGCCAATAAACAAATATTCGAAGGCCTCTTTCCCAAAATAATTTTCACTGATTTGGTATGATTTAAGGAATTGAAACCCCATGTCATATAATCTCCTCTTACTCTGGCTTAAGCCCATTAGTTAACAGTCCCTTTAAACAATTTGGGTCATGGAGTGTCAGGGTATAATCTTTAAAATATCTTCTGCCGCCAAAGGCATTTTGATTTTTTGTTTTTAGGAAACCTGGAACTGCCATAAATCTTGCTGAAATAAGTGCCTCTTTCATTGAATTTTGCAGCGGGCAAGGATTCTGACGTGCACTCTTGGACCCATCTCTTAAATGAGAAAACACTAGATCAGGTCATGAGAAATAAGGTTCTGCTATGTAAATGGTCACAAAAAAGAAAACTAGCCTCATTATAACCAACAACTGGAGAAGCATCTGAATCTCAGTTCTATCATTTTTCTTGTGGGCAGATTTCATGAAGAGGTTTAAGCCCATTCAGACTTCCACCTTCTCTTCCAAGATATGCAAATGCCAAGACTGCCTACCCCACAAGGTTGTTCTGAAGCTTAATGAACTGCAAAGTATAACGTGCTCCACAGAGTGCCTGGCACACGTGTGAGTGTGGGCTGTGAGTGTGTGCACACGTGTGAGTGTGGGGGTTTGTGTGTGTACACACGTGTGAGTGTGGGGTGTGAGTGTGTGCATGTGTACATGTGTGAGTGTGGGGGATGTGTGCCTGTGTGTACACGTAGTGTGGGGTGTGTGTGTACACATGTGTGAGTGTGGGGGATGTGTGCCTGTGTGTACACATGTGTGAGTGTGGGGTGTGTGTGTACATGTGTGAGTGTGGGGTGTGTGTGTACATGTGTGAGTGTGGGGGATGTGTGCCTGTGTGTGCACATGTGAGTGGGGTGTGTGTGCACGTGTACATGTGTGAGTGTGGGGGATGTGTGTCTGTGTGTACACGTAGTGTGGGGTGTGTGTGTGTGTACACGTGTGAGTGTGGGGGATGTGTGCCTGTGTGTACACGTGTGAGTGTGGGGTATGACTGCGTGTGTGTACATGTGTGAGTGTGGGGGGTGTGTGTGTACATGTGTGAGTGTGGGGTGTGTGTGTGTACATGTGTGAGTGTGGGGGGTGTGTGTGTACATGTGTGAGTGTGGGGTGTGTGTGTACATGTGTGAGTGTGGGGTGTGTGCGTGTGTACATGTGTGAGTGTGGGGGATGTGTGCCTGTGTGTACACATAGTGTGGGGGTGTGTGTGTGTGTACATGTGTTAGTGTGGGGGATGTGTGCCTGTGTACACATGTGACTGTGGGGTGTAAGTGTGTGTGTACACGCACATGCGCACTCCAAGGTGACTTTTCTTTCTCATACTGAAGAAATGAAGGGGTGGTGGCAAGTTTGCAGCTGCTGCTGGCATTTTCTTTTCTTCTTTGATGGTGGAGTCGGCCAGTGCTGTTTGGGGACCCGGTGGTGACAGCGCCCTTACTGTGCACCCGTCTTCGCCAGCTTCTCTGGATGCTTATCTCCGCTTCGTGAGACGCCGGACACCGCAGAGCACCCTCAGATCGAGGGAAGGCAGTTTCTCCAATATCACATGATGACATGATTTCATGTCTGAAGCAAGAAAGATTGATTTAATAGAACCAGAAAGAAGTGTGTGAGATTTCCCTGTCCACAGATTTTGCAGGAAAGGACCGAGAAGCCCCCCTTTCCCTTGCGCCCTGAGCGAAATGGTTAACTTCGACTCACAGGGGAGGTTTGATCTGACAGCTGTGACTTGCCTGTGAGTCTGTGGATCCTGTAAGTGAAACTCAACTGCAGGGAGTGGTAAAAATCATCTCAAGATATTAAATCACCAGAGGAAAGCAGAGCAAAACAAGCGTTCAAGCATCACAGCACATGTTTTGATTTAGAGGAAGAGAGAACGGCAGAATGGTCATTTGCTGTTTCTGCCAGAAGGTAAATAGTTTGAGGAAAACTCCATGACGCTTGTAAAGAAAAGAAGAAGTCGGGCCGTATCCCCAGAGCACTAATGTGACCAGTCGGTTCAGCCCCCAGAGGAGCCTGCAGACCGCTGGGGAAATCCAAGTAAAGTTTGCAGTATCCTTATGCCAGAGAATAGTGGTTTTGTTGATGACAACTGATCCACTGATACCAAACCCTCCTACACCAGGGCTGCCTTTCTAGAGCTGAGGCTGTGGGTGCGGGCACAGCAGCATCAGCATTTCTGCAGGACAGGCCATGCCCACTGGCCTTCCCGTGGCAGCGTTGGTGCATCTACAGGACAGGCCGTGTCACCTGGCCCTTCCTGTGGTGGCATCGGTGCGTCTACAACACAGGCCACGTCTACTAGCCAGCCCTTCCCGTGGTGGCATGGGTACATGTAGGCACAGGCCATGTCCGCTGGCCCGTCCTACTCCTGCTTCCCAGGAGCAGCTCCATCCATCTCAAGGCACGGCCAGGCTCACCCCCAGGAAGCTTCTTTCAACCCCAGTCTCTCTCTGGGCGTCCCTAGTCTCTGATGCTGCACCCTCGGTTCTCAGGACGGCCTTTTCAGTGTGATTATGGAGCACACTGGGGCCAGGCTCTTAGGCTGTAGATAAATGCTTCCTGAAATCAGCGAATCTTAAAATATTATATCCACCAGTGAAGCTTGCCAGGCACTTTCCATCGGTGCCCAACGTGCAAGAAAGCCCAGGGTCTTCAGCCCCCTTATCAATGGTCTCTGGAAAACCCATATGGTAACAGCAACCATATGGACATTCAGTTCGACCTGGACATTCAGTTCGACCTGGACATTCAGTTCAACATTGCAGCCTTGCTGATACGGTGAAAAACAATACTCTTTCACAAAGTTCCAACCACAATTTTTACGAAAGTCAGTCAGTGATAATCCCTGTATCACTGCAGCACAGCTAATTGCTTCAAACCGCGTTTTCGTTTTAGTGGTTTTGAGAACAACCTGGCAGGCATGTGCACACACACTTAGAAACAGCATAATGTCTTTCTTTTGTCATCCAGGAAAAATCACTGTGTGTGCCCTGCCAGTTGGAGTGTAGTAAATTCTTCTTTTTGTGCGCTGGAGGTGAACTGCTCCTTCTTAATCTGTTTGTTTTAAAAGTGTGGCATGCAACTACATTTTTACAAAGAAATCAGTTTAAAAAATCATTTCATCGGCCTGTAGCAAACACATTATAAAGTGAGAAGATGTGGTATGTGATTTTCCTGTGATCATGGAGATAAGTCATAACCTGCCCCATAAGTTTTTTTTAATTTATGAGATATTCCATACAGGAAGGAAGGTTTACTTCTTTTGTGAAATTTTTCAGACTCTTTAAATTTTACTTAAATACACTTAGTAAGGTCTGTGATTTTGAACAGTGGTGACAGACCTTTGAGAGTGACTATGAAACACATAATGAGCCAAGGTGGGGATGAATTTGCATGCATTTGCTCGAATTTTCTGGGAAGGTCACTAACTGATTACTTTCCTCCCTGTTGCATTTGCCTGTGACATGTTGTGACATGGTTATGACGCTTGATACATGCCATCGTTCACTGTTGAGGTGAACCTCGCTGGGAAAATCCAACCAATTTGGCGTGTTTAATATCACCTTTCTACTCATCTCAAACTTGCCAAAGAAAAATATAACTATAATAAGGCAGATGTCACATTTTAATCTATATTCCTGCGTCTCTCTGTTGCCTTTGATTTTTTACTACCCCTATTGCTGGGACTCAAAACTTCTTCGGAATCAATATTTCTGCTTAAGGGAACCAACGCAGAGCCAGCTTTGCCACTGGAGAGGTCATTGAGAGCCCCCGTCCGCAATCTCGCTCCAGCGCGCAGCGGACACCGGGCCTGCCTTCGGCCAGAGCCATAGAATCTGAAGACGTGTCATTAATGATAAAGATTCTGTTTTCTGTAAATGACCCATGACAAATGGGTTACCGTGAAAACAGCCGCCTACTCTCCAGGGCTGTCACGTGGAAACCCCTTTATCGATGAGCCCTCTTCACACCTCCACCCGCCGGCTCTCTGATCATGTGTCCGTGTCGCACTTAACACCCTTGATAAATCAGCGCTATGAAACACTGTCAGGAAAGGCGTCATCAGAAGCAAGTGTTTAAAGGGACCTCATCCCTGCCAAGGTGAGATGAATGCGCAGTCCCCAACGCGTCCCACCCAGAAAAACGAAATATTTCCTAACCCAGGTCTCTCCCCGGCACTGTTGGCCTTTGGGATGGAGAAGTCTTGGGAACTTTCTGAGTCTCCTAAATAGTGCCTTGAATCTTCTCAGTTTTCAATAATTTTGCTTAAGGCATTGATTGACGTTAGAGGGAAAAGTCAGGATCAAAAAAAAAAGACAGGATTTTGAATGTTTGTCTGGTAAAAGAGAAGTTCAGCACCCGATTGATTTAATAACATCTGATCATCCTTCCTCAGTTTTCTAGGCTTCAGATTCTCTTTCCAATGCATGCTTTTTACAAATGTATCCACTTTGGGCTGGATGTGGTGGCTCACACCTGTAATCCCAGCACTTTGGGAGACCGAGGTGGGTGGATCATCTGAGGTCCTGAGGTCAGGAGTTTGAGACCAGGCTGGCCAACATGGTGAAACCCTGTCTCTATTAAAAATACAAAATTTAGCCAGGTGTGGTGGCAGGCGCTGTAATCCCAGCTCCTCGGGAGGCTGAGGCAGGAGAATCACTTGAACACAGGAGGCAGAGGCTGCAGTGAGCTGAGATCATCCCACTGCACTCCAGCCTGGGCAACAGAGCAAGACTCCATCTCAAAACAAAACAAAACAAAACAAAACAAAGTCTCCACTTTGTAAATGTTAATGTGTAACATTATGCCTTAAAGCACAGGTCATCCTGAATGGCATGCTTGTTTTGTCGTTTGTCCTTGTTAACTTGGGATGACATTAGAGGTCAGAGTGGATTAGGAAAATCCACGCATATGGGTTAAAAATGACTGGAGGAGGTGAGGGATGGGAAGTGTCCTGCAGACACAGAAAGGATGTGTTTCCACCTGCAGCAGCCGGCAGCTGCTCTCGGGCACCGTGTCTGGACATCCTTGGGGAAAACTGCTGCTCGGTCTGTCCTCACAGACGGCGCTCAGACCCCTCCAGGAGACGCCCACGTGCGCACTCACCTACGTCACAAGCAGCCTGGCAGTGCCTCCCACTGTGTGTGTGTGGCAGGGGTGGGGTGGTGTTTGCTTTGCACCGTGATGAGGGGAGCAGATTCCCTTCAAGAAGCACTTTTATCAGCTCTTCCTGTGCAATAAAGGAAAATAATTGACTGTAACGGACAACCAATTCCTGTTGAGGGAGAGTGTTAGGGAGTTCATCCTCTCTATAAAAATAAGTCATAGCCTGAGTCCAGGCCAAGGTGTCTCATGCATTTTTGGTAGGTTCTAAGAGTTATTTAATACAGTTATCACCTCCAGATGCATGTATTTTGCTTTGGTGGCCTGTCCGGCTGTACAGCCGGTGGTACAGAATGCCCCGTGCAACTCGAGTTTGGGAGGAGACTGGCTGGTGATGGCCACAGGTGAGCGTGGCCTGGCCCAGCTCAGATGCACAGAGCTGGCCCCTTTCCAGTGGTCTTCCTACAACTTAAACCTATGGAGCCTGTACTTATAGGGAAGCAAATGAGTTTCTGCTATTATATATTTTCTCCGTTATAGAAACAGTAGCTATTCGTTATAATGATTTTTAGAAAAACACACAAGCCCAAGAGCAGACAGTGCCATCCTGTCACTCAACAGCCGCGATTAACATCTTCAGGTGCTGGTGACCTCTTCTCACACACAGGTTTCCTGTACAAATAGATTCCATCTTGACCTGTGCATGGTTTAGCATCCGGCCTGCTTCTGAACCTAGCGTGATAGAATCAGCATTTTCCACGATGACATGACCTGCGTAGAAATGACGCACACCTGCGCGCTGTCCTGCGGGGACGCACCTTGCCTAGCTGTGTCTCTGCTGCTGGGTTTGCTGGTATTTTTAAATGACGCCACGCCTGTGCGCTGTCCTGCGGGGACATACCTTGCCTAGCTGTGTCTCTGCTGCTGGATTTGTTGGTATTTTTAAATGACGGCACGCCTGTGCACTGTCCTGCGGGGACGCACCTTGCCTAGCTGTGTCTCTGCTGCTGGATTTGTTGGTATTTTTAAATGACGCCACGCCTGTGCGCTGTCCTGCGGGGACACACCTTGCCTAGCTGTGTCTCTGCTGCTGGATTTGTTGGTATTTTTAAACGACGCCACACCTGCGCACTGTCCTGAGGGGACGCACGTTGCCTAGCTGTGTCTCTGCTGCTGGGTTTGTTGGTATTTTTAAATGACGCCATGCCTGTGCGCTGTCCTGTGGGGAGACACCTTGCCTAGCTGTGTCTCTGCTGCTGGGTTTGCTGGTATTTTTAAATGACGTCACACCTGTGCGCTGTCCTGCGGGGACACACCTTGCCTAGCTGTGTCTCTGCTGCTGGGTTTGCTGGTATTTTTAAATGATGCCATGCCTGTGTGCTGTCCTGCAGGGATGGACCTTGCCTACCTGTGTCTCTGCTGCTGGATTTGTCAGTATTTTTAAATGATGCCACGCCTGTGCGCTGTCCTGCAGGGACGCACCTTGCCTAGCTGTGTCTCTGCTGCTGGATTTGCTGGTATTTTTAAATGACGCCACACCTGCGCACTGTCCTGAGGGGACGCACGCTGCCTACCTGTGTCTCTGCTGCTGGATTTGTCAGTATTTTTAAATGATGCCACGCCTGTGCACTGTCCTGCAGGGACGCACCTTGCCTAGCTGTGTCTCTGCTGCTGGATTTGTTGGTATTTTTAAATGACGCCACACCTGTGCACTGTCCTGAGGGGACGCACGTTGCCTAGCTGTGTCTCTGCTGCTGGGTTTGTCGGTATTTTTAAATGACGCCACACCTGCGCACTGTCCTGAGGGGACGCACGTTGCCTAGCTGTGTCTCTGCTGCTGGATTTGTCGGTATTTTTAAATGATGCCATGCCTGCGTGCTGTCCTGCAGGGACGCACCTTGCTTAGCTGTGTCTCTGCTGCTGGGTTTGCTGGTATTTTTATAATCCTGCACAGTTACAGGTATATTCATGTCTGCTGTCTCACTGTCCCCTCATTTCACGCTATTTTCTTAGGCTAGACATCCAGGAACAGACTTGCTCCGTCAACCACAGGGCATGGGCGTGGGGAAACAGGAGACCAGAGGCTGACGGGGAAGAACACGCCTGTTGACTTGGGACTTTCTTTTCTTACAGCTGTCTCATATACAAATTACAAGAAAACGCCCCCACCGGTGCCCCCGCGGACCACCTCCAAGCCTCTGATCTCGGTGACGGCGCAGAGCAGCACCGAATCCACCCAGGACGCCTACCAGGACAGCCGCGCACAGAGGATGTCCCCGTGGCCCCAGGACAGCCGCGGCCTCTACAACTCCACGGACAGCCTGGACAGCAACAAGGCCATGAACCTCGCGCTGGAGACGGCCGCTGCCCAGCGCCACCTGCCCGAGAGCCAGAGCAGCTCTGTGCGGACCAGCGACAAGGCCATCCTGGTGTCCAAGGCGGAGGAACTCCTCAAGAGCCGCTGCTCCTCCATCGGGATTCAGGTAGCTGCTCTTGGCCGCCCGTCAGGGCCTCGCTCCACTCAGTCCTGCCAATAGCATAGAATAAGCCAAAACCCAACCAGCAGCCCTGGGTCCTTAGCACTGACTGTAACCCCAGCAGGGCTGTGGAACCTGAGCGCAGGGCTGTGCGTTCGCGTTGCAGACCTGCCAGCGCAGTGAGTAGGTGGGAGACCCCCGAGGTGACGCGGACCCCAGTGGAGGGCTGAAGGAAACCCAGGGGTTCCAGCTCCCTGTCCCCTGCCACCCTGAAAATACACTCCGGGCCACTTGTTTTCCAAGGGCCAAAGGCTGCCTAGAGAGTATGGAGATAACACTGTTTTGATGTTTTAAAGGGGAGGGTTTCTGTTGAAGTCTGATTTTTCAAAAGCTTTTCGGTATTGTGGCCAAAGAGTTGAGTGGGGAAACCAAAAGGTGTTGGGAATGAAGAGGTAAAAGGAAGGGCAGGCTCTCCTCTCTACAGAAACTGGACGTGCTCACAGCAACTTCAGGTGCTGGCAGGCCCCTCAGCTGGGGTCACAGATGTTGCATCCATGGTTTCAGACCACAGACGGTTGACCCGCCGTCCATCTGGGCCCCCAGATGTCTACCCATGACATAGACATGGCAGACGGTTCCTTTCCCCGTGAATGGAGAGCTCTGGCCGGCTCCTGCCCACGCCGCACCTCCCTCTGCAAGTCTGTTTTAGGTGCAGTGTTGTGCACCCAGGGAGGCCGGGAGATTGTCCTGTGATCTGGGTCAGGTAGCGCATCCCTCCGGGATCTGGCGGACGTGGTTGAGCAGGGCTGGCCGTCAAGCCCTCTGCCAACACGGCCCACCTCCTGCTTCCTTTTACCCCTGCATTCAGCCTGCGTTCCTCGGAGCTTTAACAATCAGATTCTTGACTGCCGCTGGGGCGGCCCAGGGAGGCGGGTGAGTGGAGCGTGCTGAGAGCCGGGCCCGTGCGGCGCTGGTAGCTAGGCATGCGGGCGGAGAGAGCAGGGGAGCCGCCCGCTGGTCCAGGGCCTCCGAACCAGGTCTCCACACTGTGGCTTCATTGTTTTGTTTAGGATTCTGAATTCCCAGAGCATCAGCCATACCCAAGGTCAGATGTAAGTACCGAAATGTGCTCCAAAGCCGCGTCCGCATGACTTTCATTTTCTCTCCCTTTTTTGGATGTTCATGCGACCGCTCTTGTCGCCTCTGTCCTGATTCTATGTGCCAGGCACTATGCTGGGTGCTCCCATCCGTCCCCCTTAGATGAGGACAAGGGGCTCACCGGGGTCCCTAACCTGCCTGCAGCCCTGGGCCTCGCTGGGCCCCGGCGCCGGTAAGCAGGAAAGCTAGGGTGCCATCGCCCGTCTCCGTCTCCGTCTCCAGGGTCACGTCTGCAGTAGAGACTGGAGAGGCCCCCAAATTAGCCAGGTGACTTCCCATTGCCAGACACTCCCACCCTCTCTCTTTTCTCCTCAGCCGCCTCCCACAGGTGCCCTCCAGGATATCCACCCAGCCACGATTGAGGCAGGGCCCACTTCTAAGCACGTGCAGTACCGACTTTATCTGAAATGAGTGGGACATAATTTTGGAAACTCACACAGTTAAGTCAGCAAGCTCGGCACAGTGCCGCCGCTTCCTGCCCCGCCCACAGCCAGGACCCCACACCCCTCCGTGGTCAGCCCTCTTCCGCTCCCAGTTCCCACCCCTGGCATGGCAGCCTCTGCTGAGTACAGGCTTCTCCTCATCCCCCCAGCTTCCCCTGCAAAGCTCAGCCTGTGCCTTTACCCCTTCCCGGATGCCTCTCTGGACCCCAGCCCCACACACTGTGTCCTGTGAGAGGGAACTGCACCCCCAGCCTGTTGCCACCCTGCACCCAGCACTGTGCCTGGCACATAGGGAGTGCTCAGTAAATGTTGGGTAAGCGAGTGGACGGATGGGCCGCTGGGTGCGTGCTGGGTGAGGATGGATGCAAAGACAGGAATGCAGGTGGATGACGAAGTCACCTTTCATGGCAGTAAGAAAAAATTACGCACAACATTCTGTGTGTTTTCTGTGCATCCTGTGAGCTGGCGGTCTCACAATTATCCAAAGGAAGTGAATTGAAAAGCTACAGAGAAAATGTAGTTGGAGCAGCTCCAGTGTCAGGATAAGGAAAACAGCCAAAGAATTGAAGCCACTGCAGGAGTAAAGGGGAGGAAAAGAAGGAATCGAGCAGATGAAAGACGGGTTCCTGTGGGTGCCTGGGAGGCGTCAGGAGGGGAGCTGCAGACGGCAGCCTTGCCAGGGCAGGAGGTGACAGGCTGGGACAAGAGTCAGCAGGCTGTGGACAGGTGGCCATGTCCCTGCCAGGCACCATTTAATCCTTACAATAACCCTGTGTGCTGGTTGTTAATTGTGCCCAGACTATGGATGGGAAAACTGAGGCTCAGGGAGGGTCAGTGACTTGCCTAAGGGCTCACGGCCAAGGCCATGAGTGAAGGCAGTGGCCGAGACTGGAGCCTGCACTCCACTCTACCCCTCTCTGCTCTGCTTCTCAAAGAGGAGAAAATCCCAGAATGATTCCGTGCCCTCAGGAGCCTGCCCTGGTTCTGTTCCTGTTCTGGGACACAGGGCAGGTGTCACGCTGTTCCGCAGCTCATAGAGCTGGCTAGCCCGTATTCCACCAGCATTCAATGGGACTGGCTTCCGGGACCTTTGGGGACAGTTTTGTCTGAGTGCAGAGAGCAGGAGAATCTGTGTTCTGCAAATGTCCTTCCTACAAATGAACAGCGTCCACGTCACTGAACACATCTTCTGTGGAGCTCACGCCCTCTGTGACTCGCTGGCTCGTGGAGAGACAGCTCCAGGAGGGTCCTGTCCCGGGGGGGTGGGGTCCTGTCCCACAAGGCAACTCCCTTGTTCACAGTGCATTGCATGACCTTTTACTATCAGGGTTTGAATTCAGGATTCTCATTATAATTACTGGGCTACGTCTAACATGATCCCTAGTGAGTGAGGGTCCTCAGCTCACACCTCCTATGGCCCCCGTCCTCCTTCCCTGCCCAGCTTAGAGCAGAAGCCAGCGGCAAGTCCCCTGTTCCTCAGATGTCTGGACACGGCCACCTGAGTCTGGCCCTTACAGCAGGACTCACAGACAGGTCTCATCACAGCTCCAGATTTGCAGGCCAGATGCCCTTAGGAGAGAATGGGCCCCAGCTTTGGCACTCATAGGCCAGTCCTAGGATAAGGAGGAGAGCTTGTGGGCATGGCTGAGCTACCTCGGAGAGGTCCTCTGACCCGGTCTGGCCTGACCTCGCTTTTCTTCATTCCAATTGGACCATTTGTGTATTCACTTTCATTTTTATCCTTTGCGGTTTGTCTCTCCTGCTAAGTTTTCCATTTTCTTTTGTGTGCATGTGTGAGTTTGGGGAACTCTGGGAAATGTTTACAGCTCCCAGATACTTCGGTTAGGTGGGACGGAGGCCTGGTCTAACATTCAGGGTCCTTCTGTCCCTGGTGCCTTGTGAGCCCCACCTTTATAAATGAGATCAGTTTTTTTGTTGTTGTTTTTTATTTTTAATTTTTTTTTTTTTTGAGATGGAGTCTCACTCTGTTGCCCAGGCTGAAGTGCGTGGCACGATCTCAGGTCACTGCAGCCTCCGCCTCCACCTCCTGAGTTCAAATGATTCTCCTGCCTCAGCCTCCCGAGCAACTGGGATTACAGACATGTGCCACCACGCCTAATTTTTCTATTTTTAGTAGAGATGGGGTTTCACCATGTTAACCAGGCTGGTCTCAAACTCCTGACCTCAGGTGACCCACCTGTCTCAGCCTCCCTAAGTGCTGGGATTATAGGCATGAGCCACCATGGCCAGCCAAGGAGATCAGTTTCTATTCTGTGATCTCACCAGGTTGTGAGAAGGCAGGGGCAGCCTGGAAAAGACTCTGCGGCTGTCCATTCTGAATGTCCTGCCTGTGATAAAAGTGTCTGCCTGATTCTCCAGGCACACAGTCAGCTGCTCTTCCTCACGGCTGCCCCACAGCTCAAAGCCTCACAGGCAGGGCCGGCCACTCACCCGTAGATCTGGGAGGCAGAGCACGTCTCAGAGGGAAATAAACAGGAGTTTGCATCACATTCAGGGCACCTGCCCTGCTCCGTGTGAGGTGTTGAAGGAAGAGCGGAAAATGAGCTTGTTGGGAGAGCAAAGATTACAGATTGGCACCCTGGCCCAGTATTACTAGTGAGCGGTTCCCACTGCCAGCCCCGCCCACATTCATTTTCTCAGCAGCCGTACAGAAGCTGGGCTCAGCGGAGGCTGGTTGGCTTTGACGCTGCTGCTAGCCTGGGACTGCATGGGAGGTGGCACAGTGATTTTGCGCATTCATCTTTTTTCTTGCACCTATATATTTTTCAAAACTTTAAGAGATGAGGGCTTGCTGTGTTGCCCAGGCTGGAGTGCAGTGGTGCAATCACAGCTCACTCCAGCCTCAAACTCATGGGCTCAAGTGATCCTACCCCTTCAGCCTTGCAGAGTACTGGGATTATAGATGTGAGCCAGTGTGCTCACACTGAAATTCTAGTCAGAATTTCCTTTGGAAAAGACTCTTGAGTTACCTTTCCATTGTACAAAATAATTTATTTTCTTTGTCCCAGACTTGCTTTTCTGTCTCACATGAAGCCTCTCTATGCCCAGGATTTCTGAAATTGAAAAATACTTAGCTCCTCCTGGCCAAGTATGATTTTACCATGTCCCCTTCAGACTTTACCTTCCAGCAATGGAGAACTTCATTTTCCTTAGAAAGATTTCATAAAAGACAGCCACGATAAAATCTGCACAGTTCATCATATGCGTGTGCCTTTAATGTAATATACATACCACTATTCACCTGACCGTCCTTAAAGCTGGAATGAGAGAACAGGGAATTTGCATTTGCTGTGGAGGAAACTACTTGAGTCAGGCCTCAGGCTGAGAGTTTTACATCAGTTAACTGAGGCATTGGGTGTCCCCTCTTTGAAACAAGGAAGCAAAGATTCAACAAAATTTAAATGAGTTTCCTAAGAGTTGCATGGCCAGCAAGTAGCAGAATCTGACCAGCTCCAAAAACTGTATTTTTCAAATTCACTATAAAAATAACAAAAATATATTAGAGGAAATTTGGACACAGAGGAAGGAAGGAAAACTTCCTTTTACTTTTGTTATATTTTTCTTTTTCATGGTACACATACATGCCTGTGAGTGCGAGTGTCTCTACGCTTGTGCATGCCCCTGGTCATTGTTGTCCATGGCACCTGTCAACCTGTGTTCTTTAAAGTCTGTATTATAAGCATTCTTGAGGTTATCTTTAGAACCATCTTTATTTTTTAGAGACAGGGTCTCTCTCACTTTATTGCCCAGGACGCAGTACAGTGGTGCAATCACAGCTAACTGCAGCCTCAGTGTTCTGGGCTCAAGTGATCCTCCTGCCTCAGCCTCCCGAGTAGCTTGTCCCACAGGCGCTACCACTCAGCTCATTTCTTTTTTTGTAGAGATGGGGTCTTGCCATGTTGCCTAGGCTGGTCTCTAACGCCTAGGCTCAAGTGATCCTCCTGCCACAGCCTCCCAAAGTGCTGGGATTACAGGCATGAGCCACCATGCCCAGCTCCATTGTTTTCACTGCTGTGTAGTATTCCATGTCACAAGTAAATCATGACTTACTGCACATTCCTATCCCACTGTATCACCCTCATTCTCCCCAGGTGCTACTTTATAAATAATGCTGCAATGAACACCTCACACACTGGTCAGAATTTAAGATCCTTTGTTTCGGCTGGATTCCTAGAAATAGAATAAGTGAGAGAGACAAATATTCTCCACATTTTTATGATAAAAACGAGTGTTCCTTTTACAAAATATCTTTAAAAGTATTCATTTATTTCACTCATATCAGATTTGGCAATATCTACCAAAATTATAAAGTGCAAATACCTCTGACCCAGACCTCCCATCTGGTGAATATATTCAGAGAAGTTTTCACACAAGTACAGACATGTGTTTATACAGCAGCATCATTTATAATGGCAGAAAACTAGAAATAACCAAATTTCCCCTGCACTGAAGGCTCATTAAATGCACTAGGCTATACTCATAAAATGGAATCCTTTGCACTTAAAACACGAGGCAGCTCCATATGTACAGACATGGAATTTTAAATGTATTAATTGTATTACAATCCTTTGTGTAAAATAACACTAATCATGTTTATGTCGAGCAAGGTAAGGTTTAATAAAGTCATGACCCACTTAAAACTAGAAACGGGAATGGTAAATTCTGACAGGAAGGCCAGGATCTTCACTCAAGAATGTTCTTCCTCCTGTAGCCCGTCTCACACAGCTATCAGAACACGCATCCCAGTCTAGGGTCAGCTTCTGCAAACACGCATCCCGATCTAGGGACCGCTTCTGCGCCTGTCTTCAGAATTCCACCCGGCGAAAGTGGACGTCTCTGTCCGTTCCCCTGGATCCACGGCGGCCGAGAGCTCCAGGGTTTTCTCGCGCTCTGTCTTCTGTGCCGCACACGGCTCTGGGGTCAGAGAGATCCGGGCAAGAGCCCTAGCCCTGGCCCTGACCCCAACCAGGGGGCGCTCCTGAGCAAGTCACCCCCTCCCCCTCCTCTGAGCCCCCAGCTCTCTCCTGGGGCTGGAAACATCCTTGGGGTTATTGTGTGGATTACACGTGATAACGCTGGAACCTCAGCATAGTGCCTGGGGCAGGGTACGCACCAAATAAGTCTTCGCTGTTACCATCAGTACTTCTCTTAGCCACAAATCTGAGCCAGTCCTCGTTGACACAGGCTTAACCTTAGGATAGTCACAAACTGCAACTCAAAGGTTAACGTGCAGCTCCTCTCTCTTGCCTCACAGGGGACAGGGTCAGAAGTATTTCATGCTTTGCACCTTTTCCTTGTAGTGATCAGTAATATTTTTAAGAAGAGAGAGATTTTATAAGTTAGCTATGACACTTCAGAGAGGGCTCAAAAGTCCTTTTGATACAATAGGTAATACTTTTCTGGAAAGAGGAATGACTGAGTGCCTGGAATCATATCAATGGCTTAACTAACCTTTGGTTTCAGTTTTCCTACTTGGTTTTGTTTTGTTTTGTTTTGTTTTAGAAAACGTACTGTACTAGAATTCCCTTGTGGGATAACTTCACATAGCTGATGATCATTGCAACGCTTGTTGGGTTTGTGGGGACTTTTTGGCAAATACAGCCACAATCAGAATTCTCTGTGGAATACATGATTTCTGTTCTGATCTGACGTCACCCTGCTGGCCATCCTCTTAGCAGATGTGAGACAGCTCTATGGAGATGAAGGTGGAGAGTTTGCCTCTGTTTCTGATCAGTGCTGAAATTCCTTTCTGTGTCTTTCTGTATGTGGATGCAGCCATCAGTATAAGTCTATTAAATCGCTTATTTGTTGTCATTAGCTATGTTTGGTTCATTCTGTACTTTCTTCACCATAGGGCGTGATAAGAGCTTTTAAGTCCTGTTATAATGCAGTTCAACAACACCTATTTTTTGCCTGAGCTGAACTAAGCAGTTTTATTTGCATACATTTAAAAGACCAAAGTGCAGCCTTGAGTTCAGGTAGTTATGTAAAATGTGATGAGACGCAGGAGCGATGTAATTACTCCAGTGTGAATGCATTTCCCTCTCTGCGGTTTTACTGGGTCAAGTGCACCGCTGCATTGATTAAACAAATGCGTAATTAATTACAGCAAATCCACAACAACAACAAAATAGTCCCTTGCCCAGGCCCCATGTTTCAGTTCTAAAATAAGACGTTCTCTGTTGAATTAGATGGAAACGGCCACAGATTCTGACACGGAGAGCCGCGGTCTGCGGGAATACCACTCTGTCGGGGTGCAAGTGGAAGATGAGAAGCGGTAACTCAGCCCCTCCTGACACGCGGTGACCCCTGAGCGAGCGCTCTTTGTCAAAGGCCTGATGGAAGCTCCTAGATCCTGCCGGCCCTCAATCATGCCTGTCCTTGTGGAAACAGGGCCATACGTTTATACTTTTCCATTGATAACCCTCAAGTATGAATTAACACCCACCTATGTCTTGTTTTTGCAAGAGGCAAGGGAGTAATTCTTTCCAAACTAATTTATCACCTCTGAAAGCAGAGCAGCTGATGGCCTGAAAGTCAGAGTCCTTGATCCAAAGGAAAGAAGGACGGGCTGAGGGTGACGCCAATGCAGGCCTCACACCTTGTCATGTTACACGTAAAACGATAGAAAGACAGCAAAGCACATTCAAGGCCTTCATACACCGTGAAATTGTTTCACTTCAAAAATATTACCTAGAAACAAAAAATACAAAGTGATATCCATTAGTGTTATTTTTGTAACAAGGCAGGACGATCATTTTAGTTTATATTTAAAATAGCATGTATTGTCTATTTTGTAAAAACAAATTTTGATGAGAATATTACATGGTGAGGGCTCAGCCAATGTCTGACAGGGACAGTGTTGGGTGGCCTCCCTCATCAGGGAGCGTTTTAGCACCCACCCTAACCCACCCTATGGAGATTTTGATTGCAAAGAAATTCCGACCCCAGCTAATGGCTTCCCCAGTTTCCAAGAGACCTCCTAGAACCTGGCCATCTTCTGCACCTGGGAGCCGGGCAGGCTGCCTTCCATCCTGCTCTGTGGCTCAGTGTCCCTCCCTGTGCCCCCAGCAAAGGGAACACGTGGCAGCGTCACTAACCAGCTGCATGCACAGCTGTGTGCTTCTATGGGTTCAGCCTGCAGAGCCACAGGGATGGCTGCAGTAGCTGGGACTATGTAGACACAGAGAGACACACACACACCACACAGGCACACGATACAGAGCATACCCACATGCACACACACGCTCACAGTGTTCTCACCCAGCATACTGGTCTCCAACTGTAAGCCCCTTCCTATCAACTATTTTGGTGATCAGCTATGTGGAAAAGATGACATTAAAATATAGACAGTGAAAATGATTTTCCAACACCTGCCAAAGTCAGAATTTGGAGTCATTATTTTGCATACAGGGGTTAATGGGGACATATTAAATTATCCAGACAGAAGTGGCTCAGGCCCTGAAACACAATTTGGAAGCCACTAAAACTCAGTATGATGTTACTATTGTTTACATAAAAGAAGCAACCCATGGCTTTGGCTGCATAAGCTCAAAGCATATTTCTGAAAGGGAGGTAGCCATTTGCTAATGGTGGTTTCAAGAAACACGTTAACTCTCATTGTATCAGTCAATAAACTTAAATCCCAAGTGGGTGTTATTTAGGCCTGAGACTTAGGCAGATGTTAAAGTTTAATGATTTGCAAAACCAAATGTTCTTCCATAGACAAAACACCAGCATATTTCACAAACAAAACACTACCTGCCCTTGAGCCGCCAGGCTGTTGAGCTCAGGTGTGCTCCTGACAGGCGACATGTAGGACTTTGTTGCATGAAGTCCTCTCAGAAGGGCTACCATCTGTCTTCCTTCCCTCCTTTTGCAGACACGGACGTTTTAAACGTTCTAACAGCGTCACGGCCGCCGTCCAAGCTGACCTGGAGCTGGAGGGGTTCCCAGGCCACATCACCATGGAGGACAAAGGCCTTCAGTTCGGCTCATCCTTCCAGCGGCACTCCGAGCCCAGCACCCCCACCCAGTACAGCGCGGTGAGAACTGTACGGACCCAGGGGCTCTTCAGCTATAGAGAAGACTATCGGACCCCAGTGGACACCTCCACCCTGCCCCCTCCAGACCCCTGGCTGGAGCCCGCCATCGACACGGTAGAGACTGGGAGGATGTCTCCGTGCCGCAGGGATGGCTCGTGGTTTTTGAAGCTGCTGCACGCAGAGACAAAGAGGATGGAAGGCTGGTGCAAAGAGATGGAGAGAGAGGCGGAGGAGAATGACCTCTCGGAGGAAAGTAAGAGCTCAGGCTCCCCTAGGGCCTCTTAAATATCATCTCCATAATGCAAATATGCACATCACAGCATTAGTGGAGAAAAGTTCCTCCCTTTGGTATTCGAGTGAATGAAAATAAATGTGCTTTCTAGTATATCCCCCTCAATTCTAAGAAAAGATATAAATTACATGAAAAGAGAAGCAGTCACTACGATATTGAAGGAAAATTCTGTGTGTTTTGTCAGGTAAGTCGAATAGAAAATCAACTGTGCTAACAGTTTTCTTGGGAGCATAGTTGATCTCATATTCCACTTAGCAGTTCTCTTGAATTTTGGCAAAAACTTAATTTGCAGCATTTATGTTATTTTCTAGTATTGTTACCAGCTCATGCTTTACAAGAAAATGCCTTGGCATTATGCCAAAGAGAAGTCGACGGTAAGTAAAAGATTAAGTTAGTTAACTGTGTGATGATGTGCTCAAAGGTCTCACTCCTGGGTGGAATGGGAAGGCCGTGTCATTCCTCTACCAGAATCTCCACCAAAGGTCTCACTCCTGGGTGGAATGGGAGGGCCGTGTCATTCCTCTACCAGAGTCACCGCCAAAGGTCTCACTCCTGGGTGGAATGGGAGGGCCGTGTCATTCCTCTACCAGAGTCTCCACCAAAGGTCTCACTCCTGGGTGGAATGGGAAGGCCGTGTCATTCCTCTACCAGAGTCTCCACCAAAGGTCTCACTCCTGGGTGGAATGGGAGGGCCGTGTCATTCCTCTACCAGTGTCACCACCAAAGGTCTCACTCCTGGGTGGAATGGGAAGGCCGTGCCATTCCTCTACCGGAGTCACCACCAAAGGTCTCACTCCTGGGTGGAATGGGAAGGCCGTGTCATTCCTCTACCGGAGTCACCACCAAAGGTCTCACTCCTGGGTGGAATGGGAGGGCCGTGTCATTCCTCTACCAGAGTCTCCACCAAAGGTCTCACTCCTGGGTGGAATGGGAAGGCCGTGTCATTCCTCTACCAGAATCTCCACCAAAGGTCTCACTCCTGGGTGGAATGGGAGGGCCGTGTCATTCCTCTACCAGAGTCACCGCCAAAGGTCTCACTCCTGGGTGGAATGGGAGGGCCGTGTCATTCCTCTACCAGTGTCACCACCAAAGGTCTCACTCCTGGGTGGAATGGGAGGGCCGTGTCATTCCTCTACCAGAATCTCCACCAAAGGTCTCACTCCTGGGTGGAATGGGAAGGCCGTGTCATTCCTCTACCAGAATCTCCACCAAAGGTCTCACTCCTGGGTGGAATGGGAAGGCCGTGTCATTCCTCTACCAGAATCTCCACCAAAGGTCTCACTCCTGGGTGGAATGGGAAGGCCGTGTCATTCCTCTACCAGAATCTCCACCAAAGGTCTCACTCCTGGGTGGAATGGGAAGGCCGTGTCATTCCTCTACCAGAGTCATCGTCAAAGGTCTCACTCCTGGGTGGAATGGGAAGGCCGTGTCATTCCTCTACCAGAATCTCCACCAAAGGTCTCACTCCTGGGTGGAATGGGAGGGCCGTGTCATTCCTCTACCGGAGTCTCCACCAAAGGTCTCACTCCTGGGTGGAATGGGAGGGCCGTGTCATTCCTCTACCAGAATCTCCACCAAAGGTCTCACTCCTGGGTGGAATGGGAGGGCCGTGTCATTCCTCTACCGGAGTCACCACCAAAGGTCTCACTCCTGGGTGGAATGGGAGGGCCGTGTCATTCCTCTACCAGAATCTCCACCAAAGGTCTCACTCCTGGGTGGAATGGGAGGGCCGTGTCATTCTTCTACCAGTGTCACCAGGGCAGATCTGTCCCAGTCCCTTTGGTACTCACCTATGCCTCTGCTTCTCCACATGGAAGGGGACAGCCCCTTATTCTCTGCCTTTCTCCCGTCTGCCTAGAGAAACCTACCGTCAAGACCGTTCAGGCCAGGCACAGTGGCTCACGCCTGTAATTCCAGCACTTTAGGAGGCTGAGGCGGGTGGATCACCTGAGGTCAGGAGTTACAGATCAGCCTGGCCAACATGGTAAAGCCCCATATCTGCTAAAAATACAAATTAGCCGGGCGTGGTGGCAGGTACCTGTAATCCTAGCTATTTGGGAGGCTGAGGCAGGAAAATCACTTGAACCTGGGAGGCAGAGGTTGCAGTGAGTCAAGATCATGCCATTGCACTCCAGCCTGGGCAACAGAATGAGACTCTGTCTCAAAAAAAAAAAAAAAAGAGTTCAGAAGCAGCACCCATTATAAATTGCTGTATTTGACTTCTAAGCTAATGCCACCTGTCTTTGTTTATAGACCAATTACATAATTGCACAATACCTACAACTAATGCTTATGTTTAACACAGTACAATTTCACAAAGCTATTTCTGAATGTCTTGACAAATTACGGTCTAAGTATTTTTCTTCTTCTGTGAATTTATTTGTACATTGACAAGATCATTATAAATGCTGAACTTCAAAAGGATAGCTGAGATCCTTGGGAATTTGTCCCTGACATTCCATTTCTAGATGGCTGTTTTAATTGGGCATTCACTAATCCTAGAAATAGAAGTGCAACAATGAAACTACATTGACTATGACTTACAGAGAATAGCGGCCCTGGAGCCTCGGCAGTCTGAGAAAATCACTGGCGTGCTGATTTTTTATTGTTAAAACTTAAGGTCTGAACCTATGAAGAAAGAAAGACATTGCCTTTAATTGACTAATCCTTTTCTTCCACATTTGTCTCTTAATCATCAAATCCCACCTATTCTTTACAGGAGGTGACATTGGACGCTGAATGTTGGGGAGATGTTGCCTTCCACGTGACCCACAGTCCCCGCAGCACGGCTGCATGGGGCTGGTGCAAGTCAGCATAGCCGTGTTCCGATCGTTCACACGGCGTTTGCATTTCTCATGGTTAGGGTACATTTAACAGAGTAACTTCACGATTTTGATATCTAAAAATCACTCATTTTCTGCAGCATCTTCCACCCTTGTTAGTATATGCCTCAACTTGGCCAAATTGTCTTAATTATAAAAGGGATTTATACTCTTTAGCACAAAGATAAAACACAGAAAAACTGCATTGCCTAAGTTGACGCCAAATTAAATTGCCAGCTCTGGTTTTGTGCATGCTGACAGGGTCAGCGTAGGGCTGGGGTGCCTTCCTTCCAGGATGAGAGCAGGTGATGAGACCTGCATGTCACTCAATCAAGCTGTGTTTTCTACACCATGTGGTTCCTCAAAAGAACACCTTTGAGGAGGAGGAGAGAGGAAAAAATTTAGGAGAGAGGAAAAAATTTACAAGAGGTCATGTTTGTCAGGGCTTAGCCCATAAAATGCCTATAAAATTGTATCCTATTATCATTTGAGTTTATCCCATTCGGGACACATTCAGAAAGTTGCAGTCTTCTTTGGAAGGTGTAAGAGATTGAGACATTAGCCATTACTGTGTTGATAACACAGAGACTACTTCTCCTGTCATCATTTTCCATGTTTAGTGCATACTTTCAATTTCATTTTTTCAAGGATTATCATTTTTGAAAAGATATCTTTTAAAAAAAAAATAGAATCCTCAGCTGGGCACAGTGGCTCACACCTATAATCCCAGCACTTTGTGAGGCTGAGGCAGGAGAATTGCTTGTGCCTAGGAGTTTTAGACCAGCCTGGACAACACAGTGAAAACTTGTCTCTACCAAAAAAAAAAATAATAATAATTAACATTTTAAAAAGTAGCCTGGTGTGGTGGCACATGCCTGTAGTCTCAGCTACTCAGGAGGCTAAGGTGGGAGGATTGCCTGAGCCCCAGAGGTGGAGGCTGCAGTGAGCCGAGATCCCACCATCACTCCAGAAGAAGACCCTGTCTCAAAAAATAAAGAAAGAAAGAATATCTAGACCAGTTCTCCCTGAACACATATGATATGTCAGGCCCTGTGCTGAATGCACTACAGACCTCATTAATGCTCATCCCAATGGACTAGGTGAGTAGTATTGTAAGCATTCTACAGATAAACTGGGGCTCTGAGAGATTAAGATCTTGCCCCAAATCACAGAATAGTAGCAGTGACCCGGGACTGGGAGTCACGGCCCTCTGATGTTGAAGGCTCTGCCTTTCCAGCAGTGATCTGGGACTGGCAGTCATAGCCCTCTGACATTGAAGGCTCTGCCTTTCCACCCTACAGTCCAAAGGCATCAAGTCAAGAAGTTCCCTTATGGGAAGCACCCCCTCCACTGCCTGCTTCCATGCTGGATGTGCATCCCATCCTTTCACCTGCTGTTTCAGACAAGGGTGTGTCCCATCCCTGACCCTTCACCTCATTCTGGTCCTCCACCACTGTGACCCACGTGTGGTCCACAGAGTCCCTCAGCTGCGAAGACAGAGGCCAAGGTTCTCCCACGTTAGCCATTGGAAAATAAGTGGCAGGAGCTGTAAGGAGGCAAATTATTTCTCAAACCAAGAATGAAAGTCCTTACAAAGGGCTTTAGTGCTGAGGCCCTGTCACGGTAAGTCCTGGTTTTCTGTCACTGGAGGCATTCCAGAATATTCTATAAATTATGCCATAAAAATACTACATACGAAATTGAATTTGATGATATATAGGGACCCAAATCAACAGTAAGATTCCAAAATCTTAGGATATATAGTATTTTTTTTTTTTGAGAGGGAGTCTTGCTCTTTCTCCCAGGCTGGAGTGCAATGGCACGATCTCAGCTCACTGCAACCTCAGCCTCCCGAGTTCAAGTGATTCTCCTGCCTCAGCCTCCCAAGTAGCTGGGACTACAGACATGCACCACAGCACCTGGCTAATTTTGTATTTTTAGTAGAGATGGAGTTTCACCATGTTGGCCAGGATGATCTTGAACTCCTGGCCTCAAGTGATCTGCCCACCTTGCCCTTGCAAAGTGCTAGGATTACAGGTATGAACCACCACGCCCAGCCAGGATATCTAGTATTTCAATGTCACTTACCTTATTATTAGGCATCTGAAAAACTATTTTTCTTCAGTAAGGTAGGGTGGAAAGTTAATTTTTGCTGACTCCAAATTATATTCCCCTAAACATATGTTTGGTTTTGTTGTGGGATTTTTGTTTTGTCTTGTTTTTTACCTTTTTTGAGCCATCAGGATCCTCCTCTGGACTCTCTCAGTGATGTCTGCATTCCATAGATATTTATTGATTACTTACGATGAAGCAAGCCACTCTCCGATAGACAAAAATGATGCAACAATGAGTAAGACATGGTAAAGGACCTAACTGATTACCTAACAGTGGGAGAAGACCAGGGGAAAACTATTCACAGGAAGTGGAAACTGTTTAGTGTCATAAGAGAAGTACAGATAAAGTACTTAAAAACTCAGAGGTCTCAGCAATGCTTCCACCTGGGAAGATTCTCAGAAGGCTTCCTGGAGAAGGCGGCACTGTGCTAGGCCTTGACACGCGGTTGGATTTGGTCAAGGTGGTGGATGGCGGTGATTGAAAAGGAGATTCAAGAGTCCACACAGAGGCAGAGAACTGGGGAACAGAGGCCCCTTTGTCTCCTTCCTCTGGAGGAAGATCTTCATGTCAGCACTGCCCTTCTTCCTGCCTGTGGGGAGGGTCTGCGCTACCTGACCTCACAGAGCCTTCTGTGGCCGGGCCATTCCCCATGCCCTAGGGGATGATGGAACTTGCCTAAAACTCCGCCCCTCTGCTGTCATTTGAGATTTTAGGCTCCTTCAATGAAGTGGTCACATTTGACATTTATCATCCACAGACAGTGCCTCACACATCGCCTGGCACAGAGTGCCAGACAACAGGAATGGGGAGGAAGAGAGGGAAGCAGGAGGATGGGCTGTCTTAGCAAACAGGATGCCACACTCCTGCTCACACCTTTATAAAAGCAGAACATCTAGACTCCCAGAGAATCACCTCGCCATCCTCAGTTATGGAGGCTGGGAGTAGCTTCAACACTTCCCATTCTATAGACATCCACTGAAATGATCCTGATTTTGCTTGTCTTTGCTCCACTATATATATATATATGTGTGTGTGTGTGTGTGTGTATGTGTATATATATACATATATATATATATATATATTTTTTTAAGACGAAGTCTCACTCTGACACCCAGGCTGGAGCGCAGTGGCGCGATCTCAGCTCACTGCAACCTCTGCCTCCCAAGTTCAAGCAATTCTCCTGCTTCAGCCTCCTGAGTAACTGGGATTACAGCTGAATGCCCCTACACCCGGCTAATTTTTAATCAGAAAATGTAACTGCATTACTATAAACTTTGAACACAAGGAACAGAGAATGGATGAACTTGATACTTTTTGTGATTTTCTTAATTTCTTAAATTGCCCAGATACCTTCATCTTTTTGTGGACAGATGTCAAAACACTTGTTATGCCCCTCATCTGTGTGTTTTGTCCATAAAACTAGCACAATATTCATCAAGTTCAGATACTTCCCTAAATGTTTAAAAGGTAAGATGATAACCTTAATTTCCAGTCCTAATTTTAGGAGCAGATACAGGGTTATTGGTTATGGTACTTTTTAAAATAAAGATTAAATTAAATGGCTTATGAGACTAAAACTCTGATCTCTGAATATTGAAATTTCCATTATATGAAGTAATTTTTGCCCAAAATATAATTTCATAACACAGTTCCCCGAACTGATTGAATGAATCTAGATTCAGTCATTCTTCTATGGTTAATAAAAACTATCGTGAACCCAAAGAAATGCTGGTCTGCATAAAGTCACATTAATGCAGGCTGCCTATTGTTAATAAAAGTACTTTCAAGACATTAAATCATTACTAATGTTTTAAGATTTTTGTATTATGTCAAACCAAATGGGTAAATACATAAAGGAAAAATCAAAAATTTGCATATTTTCTAAAACAAAAGAAATCCTTCCCAAGCTAAGACTTTATTGAATAATTCCATTGAGATGCAACTCTCATCAAGAACTCACCAAGGGAGCACATGTACACACAGGATCTTTCAAACGGTATCGGAAACTTCCTTGCCCCAAACGACTCCTCCCGAAGTAATGAATAACCTACACGTTCACCGGGTCAGATGCACATTCAAGGCAAACACTAATGCTGGGAGGAACATAGGGATTTGCTCACTAAGGTCTCCTTTTACAGCCAGAATGACCACAAGTCATATTAACACAAGAGCCGGGGTCAGATGTGTGACGTTGTATCTCCTGGGCCATCTTCCATGCTGAGACAAAATGGTCTGGATGGGGAGAAGCACCCCGGCAGGTGGCACTCGCACAGGCGTCAGCAGCTGACAAAGAGCCCAGAGAGACTCTGAGAATGAGCAGAACACATGCTCCGTGCAGGGCACGAGGATGACGTGGCCACAGAGAAACTGTGCCTGTGTCCATGGTTGGCCCAGGTGGTATCAGACCAACAGAGAAGATTGAGGAATCAGAAATACTGATGATGTTCTGAGCACAGCAGATGCCTGTTCACATATTGGCAGCTACCAGCCTTAGGGGTCAATGTATCACACAGCTTAACGGAACGTCCACTGCTTCCAGACCTTCTGGGAGATGCAGGTCATAGACTGTGTCCATTATGTGGATCAGACTAAGAGAATCAACCCACTGACCAGGCCTCTGCTAAGCACCTATGAAGATGTTGCCATACAACCCAACTAAATGGTCATGGGGAAATCAGACGATAAAAAGACATGGATGCTTGTCAGCACAGGAAAAGGAAACAGCAGAGTGAAAAGACAACTCACAGAATGGGAGAAAATGTCTGCAAACTGCCCATCTGACAAGGGACTAAGAACCAGAATATACAAGGAGCTCAAATAACAGAAAAAAAAATTCAAAAATGGGCAAAAGACCTGAATAGGCATTTCTCAAAAGAAGACATACAACGGGCCAACAGGTATGTGACAAAAGATTCACCACCACTAACCATCAGGAAAATGCAAATCAAAACCACGATGAGATGTCACCTCATCCCAGCTAGAATGGCTATTATCACAAAGACAAAAAACCAGCAAATGCTGTCATAGATGTGGAGTAAGGGGAAAGCTTGCACACTGCTGGTTGGAATATGAAGTAGCCACTGTGGAAAGCAGTATGGAGATTTCTCAAAAACTAGAAATAGAACCACCATGTGATCCAGCCATCGTCCTGCTGGGCATAGACCCAAACAAAAGGAAATTCATATGTCAAAGGGATTTCTGCACCCACATGTTTATTGCAGCATTATTCATGTTAGCCAAGATATGGAAGAGACCTAGGTTCCCATCAGTAGAAAAATGGATAAAGAAAATGTGGTAAGAAAGTAATGCGTGTGAATAATATTCACAGTGGAATATTATTCAGCCATAAAAAAGGAATTAAGTCTTGTCATTTGGAGCAACATGGATGGAATTGGAGGTTATTATGTTAAGTGAGATAAGCCAGGCACACAAAGATAAACACTGCGTAATCTCACTCAGATGTAGAGCTCGGCCGGGCGCAGTGGCTCATGCCTGTAATCCCAGCACTTTGGGAGGATAAGGCAGGCAGATCACCTGAGGTCAGGAGTTTGAGACCAGCCTGGCCAACATGGTGAAACCCTGTCTCAACTAAAAATACAAAAGTTAGCCAGGCATGGTGGCGCACGCCTGTAATCCCAATCCCAGCTACTCAGGAGGCTGAGACAGGAGAATCGCTTGAACCTGGGAGGCAGAGGTTGCAGTGAACCAAGATCACGCCACTGCACTCCAGCCTGGGCAACAAGAGGGAGACCCCATCCAAAAAAAAAGCAGAGCTCATGAAGGTGGAGAGTAGATTGGTGGTTACCGCAACAGGAGAGAGGAGGAAGAGAAGTTGATTCATACTAATGGGTACAAACATACAGTTAGGTGGAAGAAATAGGTTCTAGTATACAATAGTACAGTAAGAAAACATGGTTAATAATGTATCATGTATTTCAAACTAGCTAGAAGAACTGTAATGTTCCCAACACACACAGATAAATGTTTGAGGTGATGCACATCCCAGTCATCCTGATTTGATCTTAGCACACTGTAGATGTGTTCAAATATCATATGTGCCCCCAAGAATATGTACAACTGTGATAAATCCATTAAAAACACACAGAAACGTGCTCAAAAACATGAAAATGATGAGGCTCGAGATCTTGAAAGGAGATTTCTGGGAGCCGTAGCTTAGGCAGACCCCACTACAAAATTAGTTACAAGGGAATCTCAGGGGATCACAGAGGTTACAAATACTCAAATGATCATTTCCGACTCTCTGCAAATTTTATAAAAATCCATCTCAAATATTAGAACACCAGAATAGTGTGAATTATGTTACGTCATACCAAATTTAGATAGAATTGGAATTATAGAAAAAATAAAAGGGCCAAGTGTGTTAATCAAATTTCTTTGTACATGGAAGGCAAGGGTTCTAGCAGGTTCTTTGTGAATTTGCATTCTGATGAGAATTAGTCCTTAGTATAGCTCCTACAAGTGTCTAAACTATGGCAAAATTAGAGACATACAGTGGAAGAGAATAAATTGAATTTTCACTTCAACTTCTTTGCAATTATAGGAAGCTATTTACATTATAGGCATCAGATAGGATCATTCTCACTCACTGAACAGCAAAATTCTCCTACCATTAGCAGGCATGTCATTAGCTACACTTTTCGACATTCATTATCTCTCTCTAGCAATATTCAATTTATTCCCTTTATAATAACTCTCCACTACATTAAATCGATACCAAGATTTTGCCCATGTATTCATGTTGTGTTAAAGAGTATAAATTGAAGTACTTTGTATTAACAGTTCAGTTGAATTCCATTTTAAGGGGAATGTGAAAATTGGGAATTAAACTTCAAATTTTAAGAAACTGATTGACTTTTAAATTACAGTTTGAGGAAGCATAGAGTTGGCAAAATAAATTCATTTATTCATCCACTTCTATATATTTCTGCAGCAACGACTTACTTAAAATAGTCCCTTTAAATATCTTCATTAATTACCCAGGTTTTAGAATACAAAAGAAATAGAAATTCAACATTTCAAAAGCAAAGATGATTCCTCCCCTCGTCATCAGCGAGTCCAGGGCTGCAGAACACGTTCATTTTGGGGGCAGTGGAATGCACAGGAAGGATGAGGAGTTTTCACTGTCACCCCTTTCAAGAAACCACTCAAGCTCCACCGCCTCCAGCTGCTTCTCGACCGACCGCAGCGGCCCCTCCACTCCCCTCACCCCCAGACTCACCCCAACTCAGAGCCCTGCCAGCTCCATCCCATGCCATGTGGCCAGGGGCTCCTGGCTTCCTTCTCCAGTCCTCCCCTCCCTTCTCTGTTCCCAGGCTGGCTGGCCAATCAGATCCAAGGAAGAGCAGCCTGTCTTGAAGTGGATCTGTGAACGGCACAAGGCCCCGGTGTTAAGATGCCCGACAGACAACCTTCCATCCTTCTTTTCAAGACAGAAACAATGCCAAAGTGTTATCCGAGTTACTTGCTTTTCTTAAAAGTTATGCTTTTTTCATCTTTTTCATGCCCTAGAAGCAATGGAGAATTAGGTGATATTCAGGAACTATTGTCACCGTCGTGGGGGTGACAGTGGCCCTGGGCCTACAAGGTGGTCGCAGGTAAAGGCCTCAGGAAGAGAGAACACAGGACAACACTTACTGCCGTCTCCACGGAACAGGGAGGGAGCTGTGGGTTATACTCTTCTTTCCCATTTTCTGCATGTGTGAAAGGTTTCATAATAAAACTTTGGGGAGCAAAACAATCTTCATTTTAGAAAAATAAGACAAGACAGAAAAATACGTTGTTAAGTCCTTTCTCCTACCCAGGAGAAAATCACTTTGAAGAACACATGGTACAGAATGCCAGACCTTCATGTTCTAAAAAATGAGGGAGGCACCGCACACACTGCTGTGTGGTTGACTTCTGGGTCACAGCGTGCCATAAGCCCTTTCAAATCAAGGTTATCTCTGCAACGTCATTTTCAACTGGCTCATAGCATTTTATTACATGAACATTAAGACCCTTTGTGCCCATGAAATGCGGTTCTTTTTCCCTAAAGTTGGGCTAAGGAGGAGACACTGCAGCACCCTGGCTTGGGCAGCAGGATGCCAGTTTCTGGATCGTGTGCAATGAATCTCACCAGTAACTGTCTCTAGGACTGACTAAGGAATGTTTGGGGGAAGAGCTGTTGTGGAAGAGGATTGGGTTCACTTCCCTGGACCTCGGTTACGACTTCTGGAAAGGCTGTCTAGGCTTCCACAGTCAGGTGTGCCCTGGGAGCCAGCAGGGGCATCTCCTAAACGTACAAAGAAACGGACTCTCTGGCCCCACCCGGACCCCGTGAGTCAGGCCATGCCCGGCACAAGATCCCCAGGTGAGGCACAGGTGGGTCTGCAAGGTCCCTTGAGCTCCAAGCACCTGCATGTGTCTAGGCGAAACCTCCAGCACATCGGTATTCCCTCGTGAAGTACGTAAAGCCACAGATGTAAGTGGGGACGGATCTCTCGCCTCTGCGTTCAAGGGGGCAAATCTCCAGGATAAATGCCCCCTTTTCCTACACCATTTTACACCAGCCTTGGAGAGTCAGCTTCCCATGGCTTCCTTCCAACGAAAGCAGGAGCAAGGGCTGGGCTAGTTAAACCACAGCACTTTCAGTTTTAGGGTGTGTCGTGTAGGTTAGTGATTTGTGCTCTGCAGAGACTCTCTAGGGAGAGCAAAAAGAGCAGGTGGAATCATCAGCTTGGCCAGAAGAAGCAGATGACGCCCCGTGAGCCAGCTCAGGAAAGACGGCCCCACCTTGAAGGGCCCACGCTGAAAGCCAGTGATGGGGAGACGTGGTGTGAACTGAGAGGTGATGAGATGCATAGATCATCTGCCCCCTGACTGGTGGGCAGCCCTGGCCCCACGCGCTGACCCAGGCACAGAAAAGCCACATACGTGTACTGGGCACACTCTATGGAAGAACGTTGAATTGTTGCTCCTGCAAATAATACCCAGCAGAGATCAGTGGGCCCAGGGTGCACTGGTAAGAAATGGGTTCCAGTCGATTCCTGTGTGGTTTTGAGGATCGTGGTGAGCTAGGATCTACCAAAGCAGCTATTTACAAAGTGGTGACCATGCTGACAGCAGACTCAAGAGAGGGGGTGGGGCCGGGTGCGGGGGCTCACGCCTGTAATCCCAGCATCACGCCTGTAATCCTTGGCCTTGGGAGGCCAGGGCGGGCTGATCACCGGAGGTCAGGAGTTCGAGCCCAGCCTGACCAACATGGTGAAACGCTGTCTCTACTAAAAATACAAAAATTAGCCAGGCTTGGTGGCAAGCGCCTGTAATCCCAGCTACTCGGGAGGCTGAGGCAGGAGAATCACTTGAATTCAGGAGGTGGAGGCTGCAGTGAGCCAAGATGACGCCACTGCAGTCCAGCCTAGGTGACAGAGCGAGACTCCATCTCAAAAAAATAAATAAAAAAAAAACAAAATAAACACACACACATACAGTATATTCTTTTAAAAAACTTTACAGCCAGGCACGGTGGCTCACGCCTGTAATCCCAGCTTTTTGGGAGGCTGAGATAGGTGGATCACCTGAGGTCGGGAGTTCGAGACCAGCCTGACCAACATGGAAAAACCCCATCTATACTAAAAATACAAAATTAGCCAGGCAGGGTGGCATGCACCTGGAATCCCAGCTACTCCGGAGGCTGAGGCCAGAAAATTGCTTGAACCTGGGAGGTGGAGGTTGCAGTGAGCCAGGATTGCGCCACTGCACTCCAGCCTGGGCAATAAAGGGAGACCCTATCCCAAAAAAAAAAAAAAATTAGTATTTGATTAACCAAATAAAGTCATTGCAATTAGGAACCATTTGTAGATTAATTCTTCCTACTAAACTGTGGCCTGCTGACTCATAGCACACTCAGAAATGTAGCGTTAGCATTACACATATACTGGGTACATGGATTGGTGAGTTTAGTAGCTGTGAGCATATTCAGTAACTTGTGACCCTTTTACCATCTCCAGGAGGGAAGCCACATCTTCTTAGCTGCTACGACCTTCCTGTGAGGCCTCTGTCCACGCAGCCTCTTCCTACGTAACACACACCTCACAGCACTGCCAGGAGATAACTGCCCACAGTTCATTAGAAATTATTTAATTGAATCCAATGAGAGAACCCATATGGATGTGTTTTTTCTAAAAATGAAGGAATTCACATCTAAAAGAGTTCACTAACACGTCAGAGTCCATAAAAATAGGAAGAACTTGATGTTGCTTTCACTCACACGTGTTCTTGTGTCTTCCAGCTCATCCAAACAGCAGCACTGAAATAATCTCGATGCCAAAATAAGGAAAACTCCCTGAGGTATAGGCCGCCTTTCTAAACTAAGTTTCTCCCAGTACCCAAGGAGAATGTCCTCACAGTGACATCTGGTCATCTCTGGATTTCCTTCATGAGTTGGGGACGAGCACACTGAGGCACGACTCACCAGCGAACACGCTCGGCACGACGAAGTCGTCAGTTTTCATCTCCAGTGGGACTCGCTCCCTTGGTGTGATGTTTCTGCTTTTGTGTAATCGACCCAGTTTTGAAGCTGTTGTTTTTTTGTTTTTGTTTTTGTTTTAAACAGTTCTCGGTAAAATCAGGAGTGCTGTTGGGAGTGCCCAGCTTCTCATGTCCCAGAAATTCCAGCAGTTTTATTGGCTTTGCCAACAGAATATGGTAAGTGAATCCTCAGTGAACCCCTATTCCCTGTAACCAAGCTAATGGGCACCATTCCACAGATTCTCATTGTTTTCTTCCTTGTCAAAGAGTTCCCATCAGTATGCGGAATATCATGTGCACTTACTACAGAAGAGGCTTCCCGCCCTGGGGACAGAGACCATACGGCCCTGGTTTAAACACGGTACCGAGGCAGGGAGGCGGATACGGCCCTGGTTTAAACACGTTACCGAGGCAGGGAGGCGGATACGGCCCTGGTTTAAACACGTTACCGAGGCAGGGAGGCGGATACGGCCCCGGTTTAAACGTGGTACTGAGGCAGGGAGGCGGATACGGCCCTGGTTTAAACACGGTACCGAGGCAGGGAGGCAGATACGGCCCTGGTTTAAACGCGATACCGAGGCAGGGAGGCGGATACGGCCCTGGTTTAAACACGGTACCGAGGCAGGGAGGCGGATACGGCCCTGGTTTAAACACGTTACGGAGGCAGGGAGGCGGATACGGCCCTGGTTTAAACGTGGTACCGAGGCAGGGAGGCGGATACGGCCCTGGTTTAAACGCAGTACCGAGGCAGGGAGGCGGATACGGCCCTGGTTTAAACGTGGTACCGAGGCAGGGAGGCGGATACGGCCCTGGTTTAAACACGGTACCGAGGCAGGGAGGCGGATACGGCCCTGGTTTAAACGCAGTACCGAGGCAGGGAGGCGGATACGGCCCTGGTTTAAACGCAGTACCGAGGCAGGGAGGTGGATATGGCCCTGGTTTAAGCAGTAGCAAGGCAGGGAGGCTGCAAGGGGGAGTGGGGGACAGGAAGAGGGGGGCTGCAGCAGCACGGGGTGACACTGTGTCTTTGCAACTGGATGCCCCACCAGAGCATCTTAGAAGAGGAGAAACCACGGAAATTTCTATTACGGCTAATGTCACAAATGAGAAAATGATCTAAGGTGCCTGGAAATAAAAATACATAAACAACTACAATAAAGAGATTAAGAAGAGATTTTGCAAATAATTTAGCCTTTGTATTTTATAGTCGGTAGTGAAACGAATATACCATGAACTAGATGATTAATACAGTTGACGTTAAACTTGGTTATTCCTGACAAGCAAACAAAAAGAAAAACCACATATATATTTACATATACTTACATATATACATGTTAATATATACTTATATATGCTTATATATAAATATATATACACATATTAATATATAAATATATATTTGCTATTTCTGGCAGAGCAGAAAAGCTCATATATACATCTCATATATATTAGATGTATACAAGATTATAATCATATGCATCTATATGTTTATATATACACCTATATATAAACATATATAGGTGTATTTATATATAAACATATATATTAACATGTATATGAAATTTTACTTATGTATCCTTATATATACATGCTAAACATTAACATATAACAAATATATAATATATTAACTATATATTTTATATATACAAATATATAGTATATATAAAATACATAGTATGTGTGTAGGCAAATATATAGTATATATAAAACATATGTAAGTTTACATGGTAATATATTTTATATATACATTTGCCTACACACATACATACATATACATTCTATACATACTGTATATCTAAGTTTACATATACATGTTAATATATTTTATATATACTATATATTTGCCTACACACATACATGTATACTTTTCCTTAGCTGACTAAAGTATTCACTATTTTGAGAAATAGTAAATAATATTTATGCTACTTAATAAGTTGTTTTATAATACATACATCGATTTCTTTTCAGACCAAACATTTTCAGTCAAATGCAAATAGGTCTCCTCTAGGCCTCACGTAGCAACGGTGCCAGGTGTTTTGATGATGTTTTCCTTGGCTTTTTCACGTGCAAGGAGACATAAGAATATTCTTACACATCAAAGGATGCACAAGCAAGCCAGAGTTGCCATCTCATGTCTTTTCATTAGGATCATTAAAAAGTATGCCTTCTCTAATACTTTCCAATCAACCCCACTGAAGTTCACGGCGATTTTAAAGAGTTACCAACACATCACTCTGACAAAGTTATAATCATCATTTAAAAGGGGGAAATAGAAAGGTCTTGAGTGCCTCGAAAGAAGCTCATAACTGTGTAAACACTGAGCTGCCATGTCACCTGTGAACGTTCTTGCCTCCTCCATAGTATCTATTTGATTATTACCTTTAAAGGAATTGATTCGGGCCACTGACGAACTCTGTGTAACATTATGCAGACTCGGGTGAGCCTAGGCAGGCACTGTCTTTAGGAATGCTCCTCCAAAGCTTCCCACACACAGCCCAAGGTGCATATTCAGACCTGCTAAATGTTCCTTTCTGCTCTGCCAGAAATAGCTAATATTTGGCTTAAAATTGTTCATCCTAATATTTGTTATGCCTTTTGAGTTTTAAAATAGCTGGCTTGGCTACATCCTTTTCTTTCAGCTTCTATTCAGGATTAGTAGAAAAACACTTGGACACGTTTGGGGTGGAAGAGTGGTACAGGGAGGGGTGGTGCCTGAGACAGGCCTGGCAGGAGAGGAGTGTTGACTTGTTAAGAGATGCTTTGCTCATCGAAGCCAAATGGTCCGCAGCGCAAAGTAGCACCGCTGTCTGCTGGAAGTTGTTTGTAGGTAACTAAGCTTTAAGTCAAAGAGCGACCCTAGAAAATGTCAGAACCCCAGCCTGAGATTGAGGACTGACCACAGGGAGCGGAGCCTTTCGGGACGGACCGCGGGGGACAGAGCCTCTCAGGGTCGGGATGTGCAGGTGGCTTGTGACACAAGCAGAAGGCACATAATACCAGAAATAACTTAACCTCAAAGCGTGCGGCCTGATTGCTGTGCTTGTGGGACCAGCAGTTTGGTGTCCCCAGAAACTTAGTCTCATTCACACCCACTGAGCCTGCCTCTGAATTTTAACTCCATCCAACCCCAGGGGGTGTGTGCCTGAGCAGGTGCCGGCGCACAGAGAGCTGCCCCAGGCCACACGGGGCACCGAAGTTCCTATCCAATGGACGCCGGATGCCAGAGCCACAGAGCTGTGTGAATTTAAAAGACGGCAATTTCACAAGGAAAGAGGCCCTGCATGAGTTTGCTGGGGGAAAGGGAATGGCATGGCACAACCATTGACTTTTTTTTTTTATTATAAACACCTTATCGTCTCTGAATGTTCAGTGGATTCAGGTGCAACCGCCTCCCCAACCAAAAGAGAACAGAAGACAAAACCAAATCCTGACCATGCCAGGCTGTGCCCGTCCGGCCCCAGCATGTGGTCTGGGTGAGCCCAAAGGACGGGTGTGTTGTTGCCGAGGAGAGGAGGGGGGCACGGGAAGGCGATGCCTGCTCTCAGGCAGCCTCTGCCACAGTGGCCGGCCATGTTCCTCCTTCATCCCCCGGGAGATGTGACCAGGACCACCCAGCTGTGGGCGAGGCAGGAGAAGCCACTCCGCTTCCCCCACACCAACAGGCACAGCCGTGCCCGGCCCTACAGGAAGAGGGGCACAGCCATGCCCGGCCCTACAGAAAGAGGGGCACAGCCATGACCGGCCCTACAGAAAGAGGGGGCACAGCCATGCCCGGCCCTACAGAAAGAGGGGCACAGCCATGACCGGCCCTACAGAAAGAGGGGGCACAGCCATGCCCGGCCCTACAGAAAGAGGGGCACAGCCATGACCGGCCCTACAGAAAGAGGGGGCACAGCCATGCCCGGCCCTACAGAAAGAGGGGGCACAGCCATGACCGGCCCTACAGAAAGAGGGGGCACAGCCATGCCCGGCCCTACAGAAAGAGGGGGCACAGCCATGCCCGGCACTACAGAAAGAGGGGCACAGCTGTGCCCAGCCCTACAGAAAGAGGGGATGTTCTTAGGTTGGCAAAGACTTCTGGAAGCCAGGTAGGAACCACCCCTACAGCCTCTGAGCAGCCTCCCCTGCTGCTTCTCACCTGGCCTGGCCTGCCCTGAGGCTGCAGCTCCTGGCATCCCTCGACTGACTTCGGTGCAGAACGTGGCCTCCTTGCCAGGCACTTTAGTTGTCCCCACCCACAGAGGCTGAGTTCGGGCTCCCAGCCTGTGGCCAGGGCCGCCCTCCTGGGGAGCTCCTCAAGTGCCTGGTGGGGCTTTGAGTGGCCAAGGCTGCCCTCGTGTGGCTGCAGAGAAGAACGGGCTCAGCCGCGCGGAGGGCAGCTGGGGACCCCAGGTCCTGGCTCTGGGTGAGGAATCGCAGAGCTGTCCGTTCAGCATGCTCTTCACTGAGCACGCCTCTGAGTGTGCACTGCTGAAACCATAAGCAAATCCAGTTGAATGTTGACCCACCAGAACCTCCTCTGACTCTGTTAAATCCCCACTGAATCAAGGGAGCCACACCTGGAAAAATCATTCAGATTTCAATGTAGGGAGCAAGCCGGGCACGGTGGCTCACCCTGTAATCCCAGCACTTTGGGAAGCTGAGGCAAGAGGGTTGCTTGAGCCCAGGAGTTTGAGGCCACCCTGGGCAACACAGCCAGACCCCATTGCTACAAAATTAAAGAAATTAGCTGGGTGTAGTGACCTATGCCTGTGGTCCCAGCTACTTGGGAGGCTGAGCGGGCAGGATCCCTTGAGCCCAGGAGGTAGAGGCTGCAGTGAGCCATGATCACACCTGTGCTCCAGCCTGGGTGACAGAGAAAGACCCTGTCTCAAAAATAACATACATAAATGTAGGCAGCTGGTGGAAATCATGTATCTGTCAGGCACTGGGCAGAGAAACCAAGCACGTCTCTGGGCCACTCGGCCCAGGGCTGCAGCCCAGCAGTGTCACCTGTGCCTCCTAAGTGTGGGCGCCGGTTGGTGAGAGCATCCTGTTCCTTGGCGCATTACATTTGTAAGGTGTCATCACCGTAAGAACGAGAGCTAAGAGCCGTCAGAGAACAAGCAGGTATAGGATGGGCTCCAAGCTGGTTCCCCACTGCCACCACCAGGCCAATACCACGGCAGGCTCACGGAGCCCTGTCCCTTCCGAATCATCCACAGGTGACCAAAAACACAGGCTCCTACTGCTTTTATGAGCTGTGAAGCATTTAGAAACTCTCCCATCTGCCCCATTCCCAGCATTTTCAACGTGGAACAATGAACAGCTGTGCTACGTGTTTTTAAGCCGACAGCAAATACTTGTGCTAAAGTAAACTGTCATAGAAGCATGGCCTTCCCAAATATCTGCCTCAGGGTGGAATTAGCCAGGCTTCTCCCTAGTCCGCCTCTTGAAAGCCATGTGTGGGGAGGAGTGGCCTCCCCAGCCCTGTGCCCGCAGGAGACTCTCCTGGCTCTGAACACCCTGTGTGTGTCCCCAGGACCCCAGCGCCATGCCGAGGCCGACGTCGCAGGACCTGGCCGGCTACTGGGACATGCTGCAGCTCTCCATTGAGGACGTCAGCATGAAGTTCGACGAGCTGCAGCGGCTGCGGCTCAACGACTGGAAGATGATGGAGTCCCCGGAAAGAAAGGTAAGGGCATCCGTGCAGGGCCGGCTCCCAGCAAACCCCCTTTCCCACTGCACTAACGACCTGCTCCAGATAGAGCATGACAACGGGGTTCTCAGTCTTTTGCTGGCAACACACGAGCAAATTTCCCTCTATGTATGTGTGCACATGTGTATACGCACGTGTGTGTGTGTGTGCATGTGCCGAAAATGGGGCAGAATTGAAGCCTTGTGCATGGGTGGTAAATAATAGGGTCTCCCCTGCTCTGTCTCTTCTATATAAGCCTTTCAGAGAGACACTAGCCAAGATCACAAGCAAACCTGCAGCCTCATTCCTGACAGGGGTCTCACCTATGAATTATCTTTATCAAACTTGTTCTCATTGTGTAAATATTAAGCTGGCTTCCCACAGGGAAAGTTTTAGGCCTGGTTATGGACTATCTCCTATTCAATATACCTTCTAGTATGGCCACTATAGGCAAGGCGACATTTTATACCTTATTGAACCGTTTGATGAATTAATCTTCCTGTAGATCCATCAGCCTCAACCCTTAAAATAGGCTGAAATTTGCCATTAAATCTGAACCCTGGCATTTCACTTCTTCCATGATGCTGTCATCAGAAGAACTAGTAGATAGTTCTGAGTTAGCAGCAAAGACATAGATTTCCTCACACGTTTTAAAGACGTCCTGAGGAACCATAAATGGATTTTTCTAGACAAATGTTATTAATTAAAATGATAAAGAAAATCAAGTCAGCATCCTTTGGGGAAGTGGTGTTTGGTATCCAGCAAGGATGCACACCTGGGTCATGAGAACGAGAGCCAGATCTAGTCGTCCTCATCATCGGCTCCTCCCAGAAGGTGCCCTGGCCACTAGTGGAGTTCCAGGCCAGATGCAATGGATCCACAGGTTCCCTCTCATCCCAGACGACAGGGGAGTGAGGTGGGAGTGCACAGGGTCCACGTAAGCCATGCGTGGGACAGGTCCACATAAGCCATGCATGGGACTAGGCAGGTCCACTTAAACCATGTGTGGGACAGGTCCACATAAGCCATGTGTGGGACTAGGCAGGTCCGCGTAAGCCATGCATGGGACAGGTCCACGTAAGCCATGCGTGGGACTAGGCAGGTCCACGTAAGCCACGCATGGGACAGGTCCATGTAAGCCCTGCATGGGACTAGACAGGTCCAAGTAAGCCATGCGTGGGACAGGTCCATGTAAGCCCTGCATGGGACTAGACAGGTCCAAGTAAGCCATGCGTGGGACAGGTCCATGTAAGCCCTGCATGGGACTAGACAGGTCCAAGTAAGCCATGCGTGGGACAGGTCAGTGTAAGCCATGCATGGGACTAGGCAGGTCCACATAAGCCATGCATGGGACAGGTCCACATAAGCCATGTGTGGGACTAGACAAGTCCAAGTAAGCCATGTTTGGGACAGGTCTGTGTAAGCCATGCATGGGACTAGGCAGGTCCACATAAGCCATGCAGGGGACAGGTCCACGTAAGCCATGTGTGGGACTAGGCAGGTCTGCGTAAGCCATGCATGGGACTAGACAGGTCCCAGTAAGCCATGCATGGGACTAGGCAGGTCTGCATAAGCCATGCATGGGACAGGTCCACGTAAGCCATGCATGGGACTAGGCAGGTCCACCTAAGCCATGCATAGGACAGGTCCACATAACCCATGTGTGGGACTAGACAGGTCCGTGTAAGCCACGGTTTGGATCTGAGGTGAAGGAGATGATCAGTGATGCTGATCTGAGGATCTGCATCAGATCAGTGGATCTGAGGGAGAAGGCTGTTCAAACAGAACATACTGAAGTTAGCCCAGGTGCGCACGATGGTTCCGTCTAGTCTCCATTCTTTGGTCATTGAGAGCGAACGTGAGCCCATCTACCCAAGCTGCGCATAGAGTATGATTCTCAAAATGGAAACGTCTTTGGGAGGCCAAGGTGGGTGGATCACGAGGTCAGGATATCAAGACCATCCTGGCTAACACGGTGAAACCCCATCTCTACTAAAAATACACAAAATTAGCCGGGCACAGTGGATCACGCCTGTAATCCCAGCACTTCGGGAGGCCTAGGCAGGTGGATCATGAGGTCAGGAGATCAAGATCATACTGGCTAACACGGTGAAACCCTGTCTCTATTAAAAATACAAAAAAAAAAATTAGCCAGGCGTGGTGGTGGGCGCCTATAGTCCCAGCTACTCAGGAGGCTGAGGCAGGAGAATGGAGTGAACCCGGAAGGCAGAGCTTGTAGTGAGCCAAGATCGTGCCACTGCACTCCAGCCTGGGCAACAGAGTGAGACTCTGTCTCAAAAGAAAAAAAGAAAGAAAATGGAAATGGTTTCTCGCTGAGGGCAGAGCACGCCAGTCCAGAAAGCGAGGCTCCGTGCCTGAAGAGGAGGCCCTGCCCCTCCTGAACACGGCGTCTTAAAAATTCCCTGGGGTGGGCCCTGCACAGCATCTGCTGGACACTCCTACAGTGCCACACCCGCAGGCCTGGAAGCTCCTTTGATTGGGGAACCCCTACAGGAAATACTGATGTGTACGTCTCACAGGCTCACAGTTCAGGGGACACCAAAAGAGGAAACAGATCCTCTTCTCTCCTTTTCTCTTGGCATCCCCTGAACTATGAGGACAGTTATGTGCTGAAAAAAGGAATTACTTGTTAAAGTAGCTGAAGGTTTCAATGAACTGATCCCCCCATTGTTTTAGATGGATGCCAAGAAGTCAGGTAAGAGTCATTGCTTCTGGCCTAGTCATGTAAAATAAGCCGAGGGAATAAAGTTCCAGACACCAAAGCAGGCTTCTTGCCACAGGCCTCCTCCGTACTCACACAACTGCCTGTCTTCCCCCAATCTACAAGCACCTCTGGGCTCCCTTTGGAATTTTTCAGAGGCTGAAGAGAAAAAGACATGGGTGGAGTTTTCCTGTTTTTCTCCCCCAAAACTAGATATCTGCTTAGGAAAGTGGTTCTGACGCCTTCTGCCGTGTGCCCTTTGCTGGGAAGGAAACAGCTGGCTATGGAGAGTCCCTGTCATGGCTCTGTCCAGAAGGGGAGACGGGGCAGGTCCCACTGTCTTTAGGAACAATGTGAATCGCAGAGTTATGGACACAGACCTTTTGTGGGAACAAGTGCAAGCATTACCCTTTGCATTTGTTGCATAATTGTGAGATTGATCTAAAACGGCATACACGTATTTTAGCGTGACTTATCTGAGAGTCTGAGCTAAGGGTCAGAAATACTTACTTGCGTCTTTTTACAAAGCAAGCAAGTGAATAGTGGTTTTACAAATATCGTCCATGTCAATGGGATTTTAGGCCAATTAGAGAATTGGGCCAGTGTTTCCCCACACACCCACACATGTATGATGGTTTTCATGAACATACTGGAATCCCAGAGTCTGCAGAAAAACCTGCAGTGTTGAATAGGGATGTCCAGCGATGGTGTCCAAAACCCTCGCGATGCTCGGAGATGACACAGGCTTTGGGAAGTGCAGGAATCAGGCGACAATGTCAGATTAACGCAGTGACTGCAGAGACGCAAGGTGCGAATCTGCAGAATTTCTTTCCTGATTTGTCAACGCCGCCCCTGACGCCTCTGCCCCCTTTGGAGAGTGTGAGGGAGCTTCTACAAATTCCATACCGTGCAGAAGGCAAGCCTGTGGCCTGGGAGCCAGGGACCAGGGGAAACGTGGGAAGGGAATGAAGGATGCCCCCTGGGGGTTGCGGTCGGGAAGGGCGTGGGCCAGACCCCAGGGCCGCTGAGCTCGCGAGCTGTTGGGACCCTCCTCCGACCACCTGCCAATGTTGACTTGCGATGCTTTTCAGGAAGAAAGAAAGGTCCCGCCTCCAATACCAAAGAAGCCTCCCAAAGGGAAATTTCCCATCACAAGAGAAAAATCCCTGGACCTGCCCGACAGACAACGCCAGGAAGCCCGGAGACGACTCATGGCCGCCAAGCGAGCGGCGTCCTTCCGGCAGAATTCTGCCACCGAGCGCGCGGACAGCATCGAGATCTACATCCCCGAGGCCCAGACCCGGCTCTGAGGACGGAGGCCGGCCACCTTCCCCTTGGGTGTTTCTGCTTTTTCACAAAACGCTTGTACAGTTTGTTGCCTCCCTGGTGGTTTCTGTCTCCTTCCTTCCACTGAACATGCCCTTGCTCTTACGCTCCCTGTACCGTGAACACAGTGGAATGCGGTTGGTGGCCTCAGAGTCCACGGAGCTCGTGGCGAGGACGACTTTTGCTTTTTTTTTTTTTTTTTTTTTTTTTAACGGGTGGCCTGGCTCACACTTGGCTCTGAGGGACAGGTGTGGTGAGACCTGATTTCTCCTCCGTGTTCTCAGAGGACGGCGAGAAATGCCTCTGGAGCTGGAACCCAGCTTACATTTTGTTATTTCTATTTTTATAAATTGTGTGATAATTAGAGGTAAGAAGAACAAATAACTATAAATGGGTGCATCTCACCACTCCCTAGAGGCATTAGACACCCAAGTGGAAGGTGCTACAACCTGAAGTGCAGGAAAGAAAGGCCCATTCCCCTCGCACAGCCGAGCTTTTACCCAGAGCACAGGTGGCCCGTCCGCCCGCTCCACTCTCCTGCTCCTGTCCGTCACAGATAGAAAACATGAGGCTCCTTGTGTCAAGCTTCCTGTGATGGAAAGTGACTTCTCCAACCACCAAACTCCCCGCCATACAGTTCTCCAACATCCCAGGCGATGACAAGTCTGAACCCACGAAAATACCCAGCACAGCATCTACACATTCAAAAGATAAGCTGAGTGTTCCCACAAGGAAGTCACGCGCAGAGAGGAGAGTCTTACGGAGGGCTGGGAGCATAAAAGGAAAACAATGTCCTTACTTCTAAACAGTTATTGTATTTTTTATTTCTTTGTAACTTAAAATACGACACCCAGTATTTTCTTTAAGTTTCACCATTTACGCTACATGTGATTTTTTTCATGTATGTATATATATATTCTCAAATTGCTCTATCAGCTGACTTTTCAGGGTATCCTTAAAAAAAAAACACACACGAAAAACAAAAGTTTGCTTGTTTAAAATGACAGTTGTGATGTAAAAAGTTTAAGAAATATGAATGTGAGTGGTAAGTATATCTCAGTTTAAATGGTAAAGAAGAAATGTAGTTTACATTTGTATTTTTCCAGAATTCTTTTGTCCTATGCAGTATTGCTAAAGTCAAGAATATATTCCTTGCCTGTGTTAGACATGAAGGGAAAAAGAGGTCACATATTGTGATTTCCAGCTGTAGCATTCAAAAAAAAAATTGGTGTTCATGACTCTGTGGTCGGTGCCAGAGGAAAATAGGAACGACTCTAATTAATAGGCTTTCTGTGTATATAATTAAATTCAGCTGCTGCGACCATTGTTCTGACACGACTTCTGTTTCACAGTTCAGACCAGTCTTCAAAGGAAAAGCCTATCCGATTTTTCCATGGGTTCCAGTTTCAGAGTTCTCATTATTACTCAAAGTAAAAGCCGACTGCGATTTAAGATGTTTCCACCCCAATACCTGGTCTTCCTTCCCGGCTTAAGGAGTACCATGTACTTAGCCACAGGCAGAACAGCTTTCGATGACCCCATAGCACTTTGTTTCTTCACCTTGATTTGCACTTTACAATGTCCCCAGCCCCTCTGCAGCCCGTGGCTGGCAGGGCGTTCGATGTGCGGTTGCCCCCCAGCGTGCCCTCCAGAGCTGCGGTGTCTCCCCTGCCTCATTCCCCACATCCCACTGAGCATGGGACCATTGGGAGCAGAGCTGATATTAAAGCATGTTTAGCTTCGAAGTTTTACTTTTTTAAAGCTGAGTAGTTAAGAATTCCCTGTAAAAACAAAACCCTGTAAATTGAGCCTCATGTCTGGTATATATTTTACCAAACAGCCTTAAAATATATTTGGAAGCAAAAATCAGTACGAATGTATCTCCTTGAAAAATGCAAAAAAAAAAAATCCCTGAAATATTCTTCTATAAATGAATCCTATTTCCCCAGAGTGTTCAAGGCATTTTTCTACCTAAATAAATACCTAAATCTTGAGTAGTGTACAGTAATGACGCTTCTTCCTGTATCCACTCTTATTATGTTAAAACAAATGTATTTGCGAGTATTGGCATTTTAGACTTTAAAAATGCTGTATGATTTCAGATGAACTCTGCTGTTTAGAAGTAACCACAGAAAAGCAAAGTCAGTGTACACTCCGAGTGAAAGGAAATGTAATGTGGATAAAGGCCCACCACCTCCTTACAGTGGTCTATCTACTGGCAGCTGATATGTTTAACTCATTTCCTTGAGCTTATACAAAATATATAAAAGCAACTGTTAAAGTAGACGATAATTATTTGTCTCAGATCCCAGATTCTGTGATCCCTGCTTAAAAGAAAATGTTCACTGGATGTAGGTTGATTTCTTATGTTTTGTAGACTCATTGTTATTTTTCAATCCCCAAAAGTCTTGGCCTAAACCATCCCTAGGGGAGCAGATTAACCTACCACTACATTGCACAGGGGTTGGTGACTCGACGTGGTGAATGTGCACACGCCCTGCCTGGTCCGCCATGTTCCAAAGAAGATGATTTAATGGTAGAACGGATACCTGCTGCTAGACCTGATGGAATGTTACCTGTCTGTGTTACATAATCAAGTGCAATATACTCAGTTCTCATGCAGGTGACATTCTACCATGAAACGCAGAAGACAAGCCATGTTTCTGTATTGTACATGTAAAGAAAAATAAAACTGTTTATGATACTTGTGTTAGTCACTCGAGCTAGCTTATTTCAGCCACTTCTAGCAGATCATGCCATGGAGCTCACGACGTGTGACCATTTTGTCATATTTAAAATATAACTTCAAGAAAAGAGTAAGCATCCATTGGAGAACACGGCTGAAAATTATTGTGCTGTTCTAGGAACATCATCCTAGAGAGTGTGATGTTCACTATAACCCCATACCTACATTCCCTAATGATACAGCCAATGACAGGTGAAACCCAGACCCTCTCCTTAGAGCCGACAGGTTGATCCTGCTGTGTTGAAGGCTGTGGTTAATAAAACACAAGTATGATAAACAGGACCTAGCATTTAGCCCGGGAAAGGAGAATGCTGCTTGTCACCTAGAGTGCTTTCCTTGTGATGCGTCTCTCGCATCTTCACGTGTTGTTGTGTTTGAAGTAAAACTAGTTGTTATCAATGACAATTTTTACCATAGTTTTCTCAGCAAATTTATATCACCATCTTAGAATGGTATATAAAAAAATTGAACTGTTTATGATACCAAAAAAATTACAGTTTTGTTTAAAAGGAAATGTTGATGTTTTCAACTCCAAATCAATTCTAAAAACTTCAAGCACTTAATGGAAAGGTAAATGGTCAGATAAAAATATAATTACCTGTAAGGTTATCTGGTTTTAAAAGAAAAAAAAAAAGCCTACAAACTCAGTGACCTACTACGTAGAGGGAATTTTTCCCTGCTGCTTCTTATGAAAGTGGCCAGGTTTATGATTAGAAGACACAGTGGCAGAGCACACATGTGCACAGGTTCTGATTATTTCTCTTGGAGCATATGTCCTTGTCTTGATTTTTGCCTTTTCGATGCCATATTAAGCAGCCACCGTTTCCACCCCTTTCATTAGGAGGCCCTGCATCCGTAAATTCGCTCATCTCTGTTTTTGTTAGATCCTCGTAAGCATCGCTACCCCAGTCCAGGATGGAATTTCACAGGAAAGTGAAGGGATACTGCAGGCCTGTGTTTGCAGCGCCTGTGGTGACTGTGGAATGAGCTCTGTTAGGGACAGTTGTCTGGTTTGCGCCAAACCTTCTGGGGGAGAGTAGGGAGTCGGGAGGTGGGTCCAAGTCTTCCTCAGGAAGGCCTTTTCTATCGGCAGCAATTCCATCAAGCCAAGCCATCCTGTGGTCCTGAGCATGAAGGGGCCAGGAGACCTCCTGGGAGATGCAGCTTGTGTTTCAGCTGCGTTTCATCAGTCTGCCTTGTTTGGGATTCTGGCAGGTTCCCCGGGGTGTTTCAGCGGACAGGAGGCCCACGTGCCGTGGCTGAGTCAGCCTGGGTACCCCAGTCACCAGCAGGGCCATCCTTGATGACAGGGCCCCCCACAAACCTGGGAAAGGCAGCGGGAAATGTGTGAGAGGGTGTGCGCTGGTACGGACATAAAAGCATTGTCCAAAACAGCGCTGGTTCGGGGAGGGCCCCTGGATACTGCCTTTGGCCCACGCTGAAAACTGGAATTGCCCCACCTGTGAGCACAGAAACACGCTTCTCCAACACAGGCCGAAATAACTAAACTCCACATGGTTCCTGCCTGCTCATTTCCCAGCCCTCTTCTTCTCAAGCCTGAACTTCATTTTTTTTTTTTTTTTTAGCTGCAAATTTAACAGGCTAATTTAAAACCGCAGTTTTCAGACGACAGCCCCTGGGAATGTTCCAGGGTTCTCTTGTTTTGATCTGCATGTCTGTTTACACTTCTCTGTAGGCGTGGGTTGAATACAAGGTTCCAAAACTTTAAAATAGAAAACCACGAGCTTAAGAGATGAAAGAGATGACCTCTTTCTGATTAGGATCCGTAACTCTGTGGGCTGGGGCAATGCAGTGTGCTTCATTCAGCGCCGTGTCAGCCATGACACACACCACATAAGGTCAGCTCAGAGCCCATGGCTTCCCTGCAGGAGCCCCATCTTGTCGCTATTAGTTGGGAGTTGCAATACATTGTTGGCCATAAACAAAGTGCTAAAGGAAAGGGTTTGCTTCTACGCATTCAGCTGAATGTCCCCCAGTGCAGGGTGGCAGCAGAATGTTCTGGAAATGAAGGAGATATTGCTAGGAATCTCTAGGCTGTTAGGCAACCTGGCTTTTATTCATCCTCAGCCAGCAACTCATCTCTAGTTTATGTCTCAGTTTTTTCCTCTAGAAAGGGGATTACAGTTCCTGTCCCTGTCTTCCTCCAGGACACATTGTGAGGATTAATGACATATTGGCTCTGAAGTCCTTTGAGCTCCTGGGAACAGGTGGTGAAAGTGTGACTTATTGCTAAGGATTAGTCCCTGGCCTCTTCCAGAATGCCGCCCTCCCAGCTCTGCAGGGCACGCTGCCAAAATCCAGGCTGGTCCTAAACATCTCAGAGATAATCAGGGACCACCAGAGGCAGAGGCCATGAGACTGTCTTTGGAAAGGTTTGGAAATGCGGAAATAACTACAAGGGCCATTCTCCTTAGCTTCTGGCTTTCAACTGTTTCTAGATGCTTCCAAGAACAAGAACCCAGCACCAACCAGAATTAGGCCACGTTTTCACCATTACTTAAGCTCAATTGCCTCTTAGATGAAATGAGGAGATAAACTAAACATTAAAATGATGAAGGAAAAAAAATTATTTGGAAGCAGAAAACCGCATGGGTGGGGAAACAGCAGGAACGAAATCAGACACACTGACTCAAACCACAGAAGGGTTTGAGAAGCCCACCGCTCTAATTCCAGGTGTTTGTAATTTCTCTACTTCGCACTTGACAGAAGGCAGAGGTGGTCCGTGGGAAAGCTCCGGGAAATAACCGTCTTTCATCCTTGCCACATTGAAAAATGTCCACAATTTTATGAATTGCTGTCCTAACCCTGGCGTTTTTATCCAGTGTTAAAATAAATTATTTCAAGTTTCAATGTAAACACTTAACAGATGACTACTTTGCAGAAGAAATGTTCGTTACCTACTATCAAACTACTTTTTAACAGATTTTGTATATACACACACAAGTTGACAGAGGTTTACCTCCCTACTTTCTTAGATTTTATGTAACTCTTTTCATTGGTGCTTATTCAGAACCTGAAAGCCTTGGGCATCCAAGCTTTCACCTACTCAATGGAGGAGAGGTGATAATGAATGAAAAGATTGACACCAGGTTTCTTGGACAAATTTAAGTTCAAATTTATCTCTTTCAAGTAGACCATGGTCTCCCTAGAGAGTGTGTTGGCTTGTGTCTGCCAGTACGACAAAGGATGCTCCCAGCTTGATCGTGGTACCTTATGGAAGCCACTCACGCATTCTCTGATTTACCCCCAAAACACTACCATGCCCCAGCCCCACTCATTTGAATAATACAATCATATCACTTTCAAAGGGCTCAGCACGAATGTTCCCCTCACTCCACTTTTTAACTGGTTTGCTGAACTCGACAAGGCTTCCCCTTACGAGCAGTGAGACCTAGGCTCCTTTCGAACGCTTCCTTCCGAACGGTAAGCCACTTCGCTCTCGGGCAGGACAGGTCCTCCCTGCAGAGAGAGACAACTCATCCCCCGACCTTCCATACTACAGACCAAAATACCCAGGTGTGGCCTAAGGACTATACTAAATGCCTCCTATAGAAATTCAAGGAATGTTAGAACCAGGAAACTAGCTGTTTAAAGTTTTAAAGAAGTATATAAATATATATATAAATATAAATATGAAACCATATCGAGTGTGAGGATGAACAGAGTGCCAAATATTCAGCATCTGTACAAAGTCATTCACTGGAATTCAACTATTTTATGTAATTCTCTTTCTCACACTTTTATGGTTCTTTTGATAAATTCTATTTAGTAGCATGCAGGATACCTAATCTGAATGTGCAATATGCTATTCATCACCACGACAATTTCTTACTTCTTCTTAATAACTTACCAGAATGTTGATCATTCCTTTAAGGCATTTAAGGATTGCTTTATTTGTGTTCTTTTTTCCCATGATTTTTTTTCATTCTCAGCTGACTGTAAGAAACTGCACACCGTTTCCGCCATAACCGTCCTGTGTTGATGCCTCCATTTGACTTCTGTATCGCTGATGTTCACCTCCTGTAAATAGTTCGGCAATTAAATTTTTTGAGAAAAGTAATGTTTACTTTTTTATTGGAGTGAATTCTCGTGTTATTTTAATCTCAGAAAAATTATATAGACCAAAGAGTTTTATCCGAAAAAAAATTACACTCTTCCTCCATTATATATTTCATTGTTGAAATATCCTCAATTTCTCTATATTTTAAGAATTAATGGACATTTATTAAGGCTACAGATTTAATATGTATGCAAAATGGTATAGATTAAATGAGTTTTTAATTAATAAATCCTACAGTATTTAGTTAACGGTTGTTTTACGCTCTTTTGAGTTGCATTGAAAAGAGACGCACATTAGCTCACTGGACCTCATGGATCCAGGCTCCAGTGAGACAGGGTGGGATGTGGACTTGGTGATGAAACTCCAGGAGGACAAGTGGGTTCCAGTCCCCAGTGAGCCTGCAACTGCCAGGAAGCAGTGCAAGCCAGTCCATCCAGGGAGGTGACCAGTCTAGGAGGTGGACCGGTCCAGGGAGAGGACCAGTCCAGGGAGGGGACCAGTCCGGGAGGTAGACCGGTCTGGGGAAGTGACCAGTTAGAGAAGGCAGACCAGTCCGGGAGGTAGACCGGTCTGGGGAAGGGACCAGTTAGAGAAGGTGGACCAGTCCAGGAGGTGGACCACACGTCACCACTCTGAGCAGTCGCTCCCTGCCTTCCACCTCCTTGATCAGTTGCACCTGCCCTTCTTTCTCTTGCCTGTGACCAGCTAGTCTCACCCCCCTCAGTGAGAAATCCTGCTGCCTCATGTCTCTGCACCTTCTTTCTATGCACTCCTTGCCTGGATACTCTGAGTATTGCTCTGCAGTCTCCCCAGGGGCACAGTGCAGCTCTTGAGGATGACCCTCCCCCAGCACACATCAGGACTGTGTTTCATGCATTGTGTTTCATGTCTTTCCTTTACTGTATTTCTTTTCAAGATACACTTATAACCAGCGAAAACAAAGCTTTATATATTTTTCTTTTTTAATCCCATAGCCCTTCAATATTTTAATTTACTTGGCCTTTCATTTGAAACAATATACCTTCATCCTCATGTAGTCAAACATTATTTTCCCAGAAGTCAGTAAAAGTACAAATAAATTACTATGGATTCATTTTCAATTATAACAAGATAATTTATAGAACCTTTTAATTAAAAACCAAGAGACCAGTGCATGAGAATTTCTGGTTTCTCATACAGCATTCTGTCCTCACAACAAGAAAAAGTGGAACAAGCTGAAAATCAGCAATTCTTTGTAGATTCTTATCAAAATGAATGTCACAGGGCAAACAGCTCCCCCAGAACGAGAGAGGCTGACACAGAGACTCACAACCCACTGAGCACATGCCCAGGTACAGAAAGCTCTGTGGGGACCTGTGCTGGGCTGGGGAAGCCTGACCCGTGGCTGACAAACCCAGAAGCTCAACATGGACAAACCTGAGGATTGAAAACTCTAGCGGGCCCATTCTTAGGACGCCCCCCACACCTTGTGAGCTTTACCCCCAGGAACTCCCCAACTCCAGGTTCTCAGGGTATAGATCAGAGAAAAACGCCCTTGTGTTTCCAGCAGGTGGGGGGAAAGTAGCCATTCTGAAATATGCCCAGAGCATCTGTTCACCTTAAAAAAAGGCCCTCAAGTGAAAGTATCCTACCAAAGCCTAACAGACAGACTTGGGGTTTGCCAGAGTCTGACATATCTAGGGGAAGGGAAAGACCCTATGCCAGCCCCCTCTAGCCATCCTAAGACAGGGGTGGGGAAGGGGGACTGGGAAGGATTTACAAAGATCAGACCTCAGGGCACAGGGTCACTGAAAGACTGAGACCCAATCATAGGATAAAAGAAAGCTTCCCCTCCCCCCTACACCTTCCCATTCCATCAATAGCACTTTTGTATTAAAAAAGAGGGAGGCCGGGTATGGTGGCTCGCACCTGTAATCCCAGAACTTTGGGATGCCAAGGTGAGAGGATCGCTTGAGCACAGGATTTTTTAAAAAAGAGACCCAACAGCATGCTGTTACCAGAAAAGCGCTTTAAATATAAAGACAATGATTAAAAGTAACACCATAGAGCAGTGTATACCATGCTAACACTAATCCAAAGAAAGCTGCAGTCACTGCATTAACACCAGACAGGGCACCCTTCAGACAAGAAATCTCCTCCAGGACACAGAAGGACATGACATAATGATAAAGAGGCCAGTTCTCCACAAAGGCATGACAATGCACAACGTGCCTGTGCCTAAAAACAGTGTCAAGTGACATGAAAACCAGCAGAACTACAAAGAAAGAGAAATCCACTGTGGCGGTTAGAGAGCTCAGCACCTGTCTACCAGTAACTGACAGATCCAGCCAGCAGAAAATCAGGAAGGACATAGCTGACCTCAACAGCACCACTGGTTACCTAGCTATAATGAACACCTAACACCCTACTTCATCCAACTACAGCGGAACACACATGCTTCCCAAGCTATACTCTGGGCTACGAAACACACCTTAAAAATGTAAAAGAAGCACCACTGGTTACCTAGCTATAATGAACACCTAACACCCTACTTCATCCAACTGCAGCAGAACACACATGCTTCCCAAGCTACACTCTGGGCTATGAAACACACGCTAACAAATGTAAAAGAAGCACCACTGGTTACCTAGCTATAATGAACACCTAACACCCTACTTCATCCAACTACAGCAGAACACACATGCTTCCCAAGCTACACTCTGGGCTATGAAACACACGCTAACAGATGTAAAAGAAGCACCACTGGTTACCTAGCTATAATGAACACCTAACACCCTACTTCATCCAACTGCAGCAGAACACACATGCTTCCCAAGCTACACTCTGGGCTACGAAACACACGCTAACAGATGTAAAAGAATAGAGTCATACAATGTATGAACTCTCAATTCCACAGCAGAGTTAAACTAGAAGTCAGTAACAGAAAGATAGCTGGAAAATCCCCAAACACGTGGAGATTAAGCAATGCACTTCTAATACCACATGGATCTACAAAGAAGTCTCAAAAGAAATTTAAAAATATTTAAACTAAATGAAAATAACAACACAATATATGTAAATGTGTGAGATGCAGCAAAAGCAGTGCCTGGAAGAAATGCATAGCATTCAATGCCTGTGTTAGAAAAGAATGATCTAAAAGCAATCAGTTAGATTTCCATCTTAGTGGGCAGTTAAAACCAAAGTAAGCACAGGAATAGAAATAATAAAAATTAGAGCAGAAATCAATACAATTGAAAATAGGAAATAGAGAAAAATAATGTAAACAAAAGCCAGCGCTTTGAAAAGATCAATAAAATTGATAAGCCGCTAACCATTCACTCTCCTGGAAAAGGGGCTGCAGCCAGGGAGCCAAGTGGTCTAGCTCGGTGGGTCCCACCCCCAAGGAGCCCAGCAAGCTAAGATCCACTGGCTTGAAATTCTTGCTGCCAGCACAGAAATCAACCTGAAATCAACCTGAAATGCTCTAGCTTGGTGGGGGGAGGGGTGCCCACCACTGCTGAGGCTTGAGTAGGCAGTTTTACCCTCACCGTGTAAACAAAGCCTCTGGGAAGTTCGAACTGGGCAAGCCCACCGCAGCTCAGCAAGGCCACTGTGGCCAGACTGCCTCTCTAGACTCCGCCTCTCTGGGCAGGGCATCTCTGAAAAACAGGCAGCAGCCCCAGTCAGGGGCTTGTAGATAAAACCCCCATCTAACTGGGACAGAGCACCCAGGGGAAGGGGCGGCTGTGGGTGCAGCTTCAGCAGAATTAAACGTTCATGCCTGACGGCTGTGAAGACAACAGCAGATCTCCCAGCACAGCACTCAAGTTTCTGCTAAGGGTCAGACTGCCTCCTCAAGTGGGTCCCTGACCCTGGTGTATCCTGACTGGGAGAAACCTCCCAGTACAGGCCAACAGACACCTCATACAGGAGAGCTCTGGCTGGCATCTGGCGGGTGCTCCTCTGGGATGAAGCTTCCAGAGGAAGGAACAGGCAGCAATGTTTGCTGTTCTGCAGCCTCCGCTGGTGATACCCAGGCAAACAGGGTCTGGAGTGGACCTCCAGCAAACTCCAGCAGACCTGCAGCAGAGGGGCCTGATGGTTAGAAGGAAAACTGACAAACAGAAAGCAATAGCATCAACATCAACAAAAAGGACATCCACACCAGAACCCCATCTGAAGGTCACCAGCATCAAAGACCAAAGGTAGAGAAATCCATGAAGATGGAAGAAACTGGCGCAAAAAGGCTGAAAATTCCAAAAGCCGTAACGCCTCTTCTCCTCCAAAGGATCACAACTCCTCGCCATCAAGGGAACAAAACTGGACAGAGAATGAATTTGATGAATTGACAGAAGTAGGCTTCAGAAGGTGGGTAATAAACTCCTCTGAGCTAAAGGAGCATGTTCTAACCCAAAGCAAGGAAGCTAAGAACCTTAATAAAAGGTTAGAGGAATTGCTAACTACAATAACCAGCGTAGAGAAGAACATAAATGACCTGATGAAGCTGAAGACCACAGCATGAGAACTTCGTGAACCATACACAAGTATCAACAGCCAAATCGATCAAATGGAAGAGAGGATATCAGAGATTAAAGATCAACTTAATGAAATAAAGTGAGAAGACAAGATCACCGAAAAAAGAATGAAAACGAACAAACAAAGCCTCCAGGAAATATGGGACTATGTGAAAAGACCAAATCTAAGTTCGATTAGTGTACCTGAAAGTGACGGGGAGAATGGAACCAAGTTGGACAATACTCTTCAGGATATTATCCAGGAGAACTTCCCCAAACTAGCAAGACAGGCCAACATTCAATTTCAGGAAATACAGAGAACACGATAAAGATACTCCTGGAGAAAAGCAACCCCAAGACACATAATCATCAGATTCACCAAGGTTGAAATGAAGGAAAAAATGTTAAGGGCAGCCAGAGAGAAAGGTCAGACTACCCACAAAGGAAAGCCCATCAGATTAACAGTGGATCTCTCCACAGAAACCCTACAAGCCAGAAGAGAGTGGGGGCCAATGTTCAACATTCTTAAAGAAAAGAATTTTCAACCAGAATTTCATATCCAGCCAAACTAAGTTTCATAAGAAAAGGATGAATAAAATCCTTTACAGACAAGCAAATGCTGAGAGATATTGTCATCACCAGGCCTGCCTTACAAGAGCTCCTGAAGGAAGCACTAAACATGGAAAGGAACCATCAGTACCAGCCATTGCAGAAACATACCAAATTGTGGCCAGGTGCAGTGGCTCACACCTGTAATGACAGCACTTTGGAAGGCTGAGACAGGCAGATCACGAGGTCAGGAGATCGAGACCAACCTGGCTAACACAGTGAAACCCCATCTCTACTAAAAATACAAAAAAATTAGCCGGGCATGGTGGCAGGCATCTGTAGTCCCAGCTTCTCAGTAGGCTCAGGCAGGAGAATGGCGTGAACCCAGGAGGTGGATGGAGCTTTCAGTGAGCCGAGACTGCAGCACTGCACTCCAGCCTGGGCAACAGAGCAAGACTCCATCTCAAAAAAAAAAAAAAAATTGTAAAGACCATCAACACTACAAAGAAACTGCATAAACTAATGGGCAAAATAACCAGCTAGCATCATACTGACAGGATCAAATTCACACATAACAATATTAACCTTAAACGTAAATGGACTAAATGCCCCAATTAAAAGACACAGACTGGCAAATTGGATAAAGAGTCAAGACCCATCAGTGTGCTGTATTCAGGAGACCCATCTCATGTGCAAAGACACACATAGGCTCAAAATAAACAGATGGAGGAATATTAACGAAGAAAATGGAAAGCAAAAAAAGGCAGTGGTTGCAATCCTAGTCTCTGATAAAACAGACTTTAAACCAACAAAGATGAAAAGAGACAAAGAAAGGCATTACATAATGGTAAAGGGATCAATTCACCAAGAGCTAACTATCCTAAATATATATGCACCCAATACAGGAGCACGCAGATTCATAAAGCAAGTTCTTAGAGACCTACAAAGAGACTTACAATCTCCCATATTATTGTGTGGGAGTCTAACACTCCATTGTCAATATTAGACAGATCAATGAGACGGAAAATTAACTAGGATATTCAGGACCCGAACTCAGATCTGGACCAAGCAGACCTAATAGACATCTACAGAACTCTCCACCCCAAATCAATAGAATACACATTCTTGTCAGCATCTCATTATACTTATTCTAAAATTAACCACATAATTGGAAGTAAAACACTCCTCAGCAAATGCAAAAGGATGGAAGTCATAACAAACAGCCTCTCCGACCACAGTGCAATCAAATTAGAACTCAGGATTAAGAAACTCACTCAATGGCCAAGCGCAGTGGCTCACGCCTGTCATCCCAGCACTTTGGGAGGTCCGGGGCAGGCAGATCACCTGAGGTCGGGAGTTCGAGACAAGCCTGACCAATGTGGAGAAACCCCATCTCTACTAAAAAAAAAAAAAAAAAAAAAAACTTAGTTGGACGTGGTGGCACATGCCTGTAATCCCAGCTACTCGGGAGGCTAAGGTGGGAGAATCGCTGGAACCCAGGAGGCAGAAGTTGCAGTGAGCTGAGATCACGCCATTGCACTCCAGCCTGGGCAACAAGAGGGAAGCTCCATCTCAAAAAAAAAAAAAAAAAAGGACTCACTCAAAACTGCACCACACAACTACATGGAAACTGGACAACCTGCTCCTGAAAGACTACTTGGTAAATAACAAAATTAAGGCAGAAATAAAGATGTTCCTTGAAACCAATGAGAACAAAGACAACATACCAGAATCTATGGGACATATTTCAGGCAGTGTTTAGAGGTACTTTTTTTTTTTTTTTTTAGGCAGAGTCTTGCTCTGTCGCCCCCATGCAGGAGTTCAGTGGTGCGATCCCAGCTCACACTGCAAGTTCTGTCTCCCAAGTTCACGCCATTTTCCTGCCTCAGCCTCCCAAGTAGCTGGGACTACAGGCGCCCACCACCATGCCCAGCTAATTTTTTTGTATTTTTAGTAGAGACAGGGTTTCACCATGTTAGCCAGGATGGTCTCAATCTCCTGAACTCGTGATCTGCCCACTTTGGCCTCCCAAAGTACTAGGATTACAGGCGTGAGACACTGTGCCCTGCCTAGAGGGAAATTTGTAGCACTAAATGCCCACAAGAGAAAGCAGCAAAGATCTAAAATCGACACCCTAACATCACAATTAAAAGAACTAAAGAAGCAAGAGCAAACAAATTCAAAAGCTAGCAGGGACAAGAAATAACTAAGATCAGAGCAGAAATGAAAGAGATAGAGACACGAAAATGCCTTCAAAAAAATGAATCCAGGAGCTGGTTTTTTGAAAAGATCAACAAAATAGATAGACTGCTAGCAAGACTAATAAAGAAGAGAGAAGAACCAAATAGACACAATAAAAAATGATAAAGGGGATATCACCACTGATACCACAGAAATACAAACTAACATCAGAGAATACTTATAAACACCTCTATGCAAATAAACTAGAAAATCCACAAGAAATGGATAAATTCTGGGATACATACACTCTCCCAGATCTAAACCAGGAAGAAGTCAAATCCCTGAATAGACCAATAACAAGTTCTGAAATTGAGGCAATAATTAATAGCCTTCCAACCAAAAGAAGTCGAGGACCAGACAGATTCACAGCCGAATTCTACCAGAGGTACAAAGAGGAGCAGGTACCATTCCTTCTGAAACTATGCAAAACAACAGAAAAAGAGGGAATCCTCCCTAACTCATTTTATGAGGCCATCATCATCCTGATACCAAAACCTGGCAGAGACACAACAAAAAAAGAGAATTTTAGACCAATATCCCTGATAAACATCGATAGAAAAATCATCAATAAAATACTGTGAAACCTAATCCAGTAGCACATTAAAAAGCTAATCCACTACGATCAAGTCGGCTTCATCTCTGGGATGCAAGGCTGGTTCAACAAACGCAAATCAATAAACGTAATGCATCACAAACAGAAACAATGACAAAAAACACATGATCAGCTCAATAGATGCAGAAAAGGCCTTCAACAAAATTCCACAGCCCTTCATGCTAAAAGCTCTCAATAAACTACGTATTGATGGGATGTATCTCAAAATAATAACAGCTATCTATGACAAACCCACAGCCAATATCATAGTGAATGGGCAAAAACTGGAAGCATTCCCTTTGAAAACTGGCACAAGACAAGGATACCCTCTCTCACCACTCCTATTCAACATAGTGTTGGAAGTTCTGGCCAGGGCAATTAGGCAGGAGAAGGAAATAAAGGGTATTCAATTAGGAAAAGAGGAAGTCAAATTGTCCCTGTTTGCAGATGACATGATTGTATATCTAGAAAACCCCACTGTCTCAGCCCAAAATCTCCTTAAGCTGATAGGCAACTTCAGCAAAGTCTCAGGATACAAAAATCAATGTGCAAAAATCACAAGCATTCTTATACACCAATAACAGACAAACACAGAGCCAAGTCATGAGTGAACTCCCATTCACATTTGCTTCAAAGAGAATAAAATACCTACGAATACAACTACGAGGGATGTGAAGGACCTCTTCAAGGAGAACTACAAACCACTGCTCAATGAAATAAAAGGATACAAACACACAGAACATTCCATGCTCATGGGTAGGAAGAATCAATATCATGAAAATGGCCATACTGCCCAAGGTAATTTATAGATTCAATGTCATCCCCATCAAGCTACCAATGACTTTCTTCACAGAATTGGAAAAAACTACTTTAAAGTTCATATGGAACCAAAAAAGAGCCCGCATTGCCAAGTCAATCCTAAGCCAAAAGAACAAAGCTGGAGGCATCACACTACCTGACTTCAAACTATACTGCAAGGCTACAGTAACCAAAACAGCATGGTACTGGTACCAAAACAGAGATATAGATCAATGGAACAGAACAGAGCCCTCAGAAATAATGCCGCATATCTACAACTATCTGATCTTTGACAAACCTGACAAAAACAAGCAATGGGGAAACGATTCCCTATTTAATAAATGGTGCTGGGAAAACTGGCTAGCCATATGTAGAAAGCTGAAACTGGATCCCTTCCTTACACCTTATACAAAAATTAATTCAAGCTAGATTAAAGTCTTAAATGTTAGACCTAAAACCGTAAAAACCCTAGAAGAAAACCTAGGCAATACCATTCAGGTCATAGGCATGGGCAAGGACTTCATGTCTAAAACACCAAAAGCAATGGCAACAAAAGCCAAAATTGACAAATGGGATCTAATTAAACTAAAGAGTTTCTCAACAGCAAAAGAAACTACCATCAGAGTAAACAGGCAACCTACAGAATGGGAGAAAATTTTTGCAATCTACTCATCTGACAAAGGGCTAATATCCAGAATCTACAATGAACTCCAACAAATTTGCAAGAAAAAAACAAACAACCCCATCAAAAAGTGGGCAAAGGATATGAATAGACACTTCTCAAAAGAAGACATTTATGCAGCCAAAAGACACATGAAAAAATGCTCATCATCACTGGCCATCAGAGAAATGCAAATCAAAACCACAATGAGATACCATCTCACACCAGTTAGAATGGCGATCATTAAAAAGTCAGGAAACAACAGGTGCTGGAGAGGATGTGAAGAAATAGGAACACTTTTACACTGTTGGTGGGACTGTAACTAGTTCAACCATTGTGGAAGTCAGTGTGGCAACTCCTCAGGGATCTAGAACTAGAATTACCATTTGACCCAGCCATCCCATTACTGGGTATATACCCAAAGGATTAGAAATCATGCTGCTATAAAGACACATGCATGCGTGTGTTTATTGCGGCACTATTCACAATAGCAAAGACTTGGAACCAACCCAAATGTCCAACAATGATAGACTGGATTAAGAAAATGTGGCAAATATACACCAGGGAATACATGCAGCCATAAAAAATGATGAGTTCATGTCCTTGGTAGGGACATGGATGAAGCTGGAAACCATCATTCTCAGCAAACTATCGCAAGGATAGAAAACCAAACACTGCATATTCTCACTCATAGGTGGGAATTGAACAATGAGAACACATGGACACAGGAAGGGGAACATCACACTCTGGGGACTGTTGTGGGGTTGGGGGAGGGGGAGGGATATCATTAGGAGATACACCTAATGCTAAATGATGAGTTAATGGGTGCAGCACACCAACATGGCACATGTATACATATGTAACAAACCTGCACGTTGTGCACATATACCCTAAAACTTAAAGTATAATTTTAAAAAAAAGAAAAAAAAAAAAGAAAACCAGCACAAGACAAGGCTTCCTTCTCTAACCATTCCTATTCAACATAGTATTGGAAGTTCTGACCAGGGCAATCACTTAAGAGAAAGAAATAAAGGGTACTCAATCAGGAAAAGAGGAAGTCAAATTGTCTCTGTTTGCAGATGACATGACTGTATATTTAGAAAACCCCATTGTCTCAGCCCAAAATCTCCTTAAGCTCATAAGCAACTTCAGCAAAGTCTCAGGATACAAAATCAATATTCAAAAATCACAAGCATTCCTATACACCAATAACAGACAAACAGACAGCCAAATCATGAGTGACCTCTCACTCATGATTGCTACCAAGAGAATAAAATACCTAGGAATCCAACTTACAAGGGATGTGAAGGACCTCTTCAAGGAGAACTACAAACCACTGCTCAAGAAAATGAGAGAGGACACAAATAAATGGGGAAAAAATTCCATGCTCATGGATGGCAGGAATCAATATCGGGAAAATGGCCATACTGCCCAAGGTAATTTATAGATTCAATGCTATGGCCATCAAGCTACCATTGACTTTCTTCACAGAACTGGAAAAAACTACTTTAAATTTCATATGGAACCAAAAAGGAGCCCACATAGCCAAGACAATCACAAGCAAAAAGAACAAAGCTGGAGGCATCACACTACCTGACTTCAAACTATACTACAAGGCTACAGTAACCGAAACAGCATGGTACTGGTACCAAAACAGATATAGACAAATGGAACAGAACAGAGCCCTCAGAAATAACACCACACATCTAAAACCATCTGATCTTTGACAAACTTGACAAAAACAAGAAATGGGGAAAGGATTCTCTATTTAATAAATAGTGCTAGGAAAACTACCTAGTCATATGCACAAAACTGAAACTGGACCCCTTCCTTACACTTTATACAAAAATTAACTCAAGATGGATTAACAACTTAAATGTAAAACCTAAAACCATAAAAACCCTAGAAGAAAACCTAGGCAACACCACTCAGGACATAGGCATGGGCAAAAATTTTTGGTGAATAAAACACCAAAAGCAAGGGCAACTAAAGCCAAAATTAACAAATGGGATCTAATTAAACTAAAGAGCTTCTGCACAGCAAAAGAACCTATCATCAGAGTGAACAGGCAACCTACAGAATGGCAGAAAATTTTTGCATTCTATCCGTATGACAAAGGGCTAATATCCAGAATCTACAAAGAACTTTAACAAATTTACAAGAAAAAAACAAACCACTCCATCAACAGGTGGGAGATATGAACAGATACTTCTCAAAAGAAGACATTTATGCGGCCAAAAAACATATGAAAAAAAGCTCACCATCACTGATCACTAGAGAAATGCAAATCAAAACCACAATGAGGTACCATCTCACGCCAGTTAGAACGGTGATCATTAAAAAGGCAGGAAACAGATGTCAGAGATGATGTGGAGAAATAGGAATGCTTTTACACTGTTAGTGGGAGTGTAAATTAGTTCAACCATTGTGGAAGATACTGTAGCAATTCCTCAAGGATCTAGAAGCAGAAATAGCATTTGACCCAGCAATCCCATTACTGGGTATATACCCAAAGGATTATACATCTTTCTACTATAAAGGTGCATTCACACGTATGTTTATTGCGGTGCTATTCACAATAACGAAGACTTGGAACTAACCAAAATGCCCACAAATGATAGACTGGATAAAGAAAACGTGATACATATACACCATGGAATAATATGCAACCATAAAAAAGGATGAGTTCATGTCATTTGCAGGGACAGGGATGAAGCTGGACACCATCATTCTCAGCAACTAACACAAGAACAGAAAACCAAACACTGCATGTTCTTACTCATGAGTGGGAGATGAACAGTGAGAACACATGGACACAGGGAGGGGAACATCACACATCAGGGCCTGTCGGTGGGTGGGGGCTAGAGGAGAGATAGCATGGGTTGTAGATGATGGGTTGATGGATGCAGAAACCACTATGGCACATGTATACCTTTGTAACAAAACTGCACGTTCTGCTCATGTGCCCCAGAACTTAAAGTATAATAAAAAAAAATTAGCCTGGTATAGTAGCAAGCACCTGATTCTGGTGCATGCACCTGATATAGTAGCTGTAGTCCCAGCTACTAGGTCAAGGCTGCAGTGAACCCCGATTGCACCCCTGCATTCCAGCTTGGGTGATTGAGAGACAACCTGTTTCAAAAAAAAAAAATGAATTGTATAAACAACTAATGTCTATAAACTTGATAACATAGACGAAATGAACCAATTCCTAGGAAGACACAATCCAACAAAACACACCTAAGTGGAAATATGTATTCTGAATAGGACTGTATTTATTAAAGAAATTAAATAACCTTCTTCCCAAAGAGAAAGCACCCATCCCAGATGAGGTCACTGTTGAGTTCCACCAAACTCACCAGTAACTATAAGAATCACACCAATTCTCCATAATGTCTTTTAGAAAATAGAAGCAGAGTTACTACTTCCTAACTCATTCTGAGGCCAGGATTCCCCTAAAACCAAAGCCAAACAAAGATATTAAAAGAAAGGAATTCTAAAATCACTATCTCTCAGGAACATAGATGCAAAATCCTCAAAAAAAGAAAAACCCAAAAGTAACAAATCAAGCACAACAATATGTAAAAAGAATTGTATACCACAACCAAGAGGGATTTATCCCCAGTACACAAGACTGTTATAAACATTTGAAAATCAATTAATGTAATCACCACATCAACAGGCTAAAGAAAAAAAATCATAAATTATATCAGTAGATACAGAAAAAGCATTTGGCAGAACCCAACACCATTCACAGTGATGACTCTCAGCAAACTCGGAATACAGGGAACTTTCTCAACTTGATAAAGAACATCAGCCGGGCACGGCGGCTCACGCCTGTAATCCCAGCACTTTGGGAGGCCGAGGCGGGCGGATCACCAAGTCAGGAGATCGAGATCATCCTGGCTAACATGGTGAAACCCCGTCTCTACTAAAAATACAAAAAATTAGCCGGGCGTGGTGGCGGGTGCCTGTAGTCCCAGCTACTTGGGAGGCTGAGGCAGGAGAGTGGCGTGAACCCGGGAGGCTGAGCTTGCAGTGAGCTGAGATCGCGCCACTGCACTCCAGGCTGGGAGAGAGAGCGAGACTCCGTCTCAAAAAAAAAAAAAATCTGCATCTGCGAAAGTCTACAACAAGCACCATATTTAATTATGAGAAACTCGAAGGCTCCCCAGTAGGATCAGGAACAGGGCAGGAACATCCCTCTCACCACTACTGTTCATCATCACACTGAAGATCCCAGCTAACACAATAAAGAAAAGGAAAAGAAAGACGAGGCACACGCATTGGGAAGAGATTAAAAATCTGTCTTTGTTTACAGATGACAATTGTCTGTACAAAATACCAAAGAAACAACAAAAAAAACCACTCATGGAACCAAAAGCAATTACAGCTAGGTTGCAGGATAAAAAGTTAATAGGAAAAATCAATTGCTTTCTTACATAGAAGCCATTAACAATTGGAATCTGAAATTTCAAAACATCTTTAATGCAATTGCAATAAAAATCCCAGCAAGTTACCTTGTGACTGTTGACAAACGGATTCTAAAGTTTATATGGAGAGGCAAAGACCCAGAACAGCCAACAAAATAGGGAGGGAGGAAAACAAAATCAGAGGAACGACACTTCCCACCTTCGAGTCTGACTCTAACACCACAGCAATCAGGATGGTGTGTGATTTGCTAAATAACAGACCAGATCAATGAAACAGAATTGAGAACCCAGAAACAGACTCACATGAATGTAGTCAACTGATCTTTGACAAAGGAACAAATGCAAGTCAGTGCTGAAAAGATTGTTTTTTAAACAAATAGTGCTAGAACAGCTGGACAGCCACAGACAAAAAAAAAGAATCTAGATTTAGACTTTAGACCTTTCACAAAGTCTTATTAGCAATGGATCATGGCCTGGCTGGCACAGTGGTTCACTCCTGTAATCCCAGCACTTTGGGAGTTTGAGGTGGGAGAATCACTTGAGCCCAGGAATGTGAGACCAGCTTGGGCAACATAGAGACACCCTGACTCTACAAAAAATAAATACAATTAGCCAGGTGTGGTGGCGGCACCTATAGTCCCAGCTACTTGGGAGGCTGAAGCAGGAGGACTGCTTGAGCCCAGGAGGTCGATGCTACAGTGAGCCAAGATCACACCACTGTACTCCAGCATTGATGACAGAGCAAGACCCTGTCTCAAAAAAATAAAAAGTAAAAATACAGAAAATTTTAAAATAAAAAATAGATCATAGGCCTAAATGTAAAATGCAAAGCTATAAAACTTCCAGAAGATAACATAAGAGAACATCTAGGTGACCTCTACTTTAGTGGTGATCTTTTAGATACAACACCAAAGGCATGATCCATTAACGAAAGGATTGATAAGTTTGAATTCATTAAAATTCTAAAACCCATCTATTCATTGAAAGACTGTGTTCAGAAAATGAATTGACAAACCACAGACTGGGAGAAAATATTTGCAAAACATTTATCTAATAGAAGACTGGCATCCAAAATATACAAAGAGCTCTTAAAACTCAACAGTAAGAAAACAAATAAGCAAATTTAAAAATTGGCAAAGAGGCATGGTCGCTCATGCCTGTAATCCCAGCACTTTGGGAGGTTGAGGCAGGAACATCACCTGAGGTCAGGAATTCGACACCAGCCTGGCCAGCATGGTGAAACCCTGTCTCTACTAAAAACACAAAAAATTAGCCGGGCATGGTGGCGGGCGCCTATAGTCCCAGCAACTCAGGAGGCTGAGGCAGGAGAATCGTTTGAACCCGGGAGGGAGAGGTTGCAGTGGGCCAAGTTCATGCCATTGCACTCCAGCCTGGGTGACAGAACAGAACTGCATCTCAAAATAATAATAATAATAATTGATGAAGACCTAAGGAGACACCTCACCAAGAAAATATCCAGAAGGCAAATAAAGCATATGAAAAGGACATCACATGCCATCAGGGAAATGCAAATTAAAACCACAGTGAGACACCACCACACACCTATGAGCATGTCTGGTATTCAAAACACTGACAACTCCAAACACCAATGAGGATGCAGAGTAACAGCTTCCCTCGTTTGCTGCTGGTGGGAATGCAAAATGGTGCAGCCACTTTGGAAGACAGTTTGGCAGTGTCTCATAAACCTAAATATTATAATGAAGCTATTAAAATGCAGAGTATGAAGACCTAAGTTTTGATCCCTATCTAATTCCCACAGCAGAACTTAAACCAGGAGAACTACCACTCCTTGAAGTTGGTAACTGGGTAGTCTTACCTGTTGAAATGTCTATCCACATATCAATCTCATCTGGAGACGTACTGCCCTCCTGAGCTCCCCCATCTCTAGGCCTAAAAACGGATTCAGATCCAGGACTTTTAGATAGAGCAGCTCTGACATCGGCACAACACGGCCTGGACCACGGACAGTGCTTAGACATTTCTAATTGAACTTTCCATTCAACCCAGGAATTGTGCTCCTTGGTGTCTACACAAAGGAGTTGAAAACTTGTGTCCACACAAACACCTGCACAGAAATGTTTACATTCATAATTGCCAAAACCTGGAAGCAGCCAGGATGTCTTTCTGTGGGTGAATGAATCGTGATGCCACATCTACAACCATCTGATCTTCGACAAACCTGACAAAAACAAGCAATGGGGAAACAATTCCCCATTTAATAAATGGTGCTGGGAAAACTGGCTAGCCATATGCAGCAAACAAACTGGATCCCTTCCTTACATCTTATACAAAAATTAACTCAAGATGGATTAACGACTTAAATGTAAAACCTAAAACCGTAAAAATCCGAGAAGAAAACCTAGGCAATACGATTCAGGACATAGGCATGGGCAAAGACTTCGTGAATAAAACACCAAAAGCAATGGCAACAAAAGCCAAAATTGACAAATGGGATCTAATTAAACTAAAGAGCTTCTGCACAGCAAAAGAACCTATCATCAGACTGAAGAGGCAACCTACAGAATGGCAGAAAATTTTTGCAATCTATCCATCTGACAAAAGGCTAATATCCAGAATCTGCAAGGAACTTAAATAAATTTATAAGAAAAAAAAAAACCTCATCAAAAAGTGGGCGAAGTATATGAACAGACACATCCCAAAAGAAGACATTGATGCGGCCAACAAACATATGAAAAAAAGCTCATCATCATTGGTCATTAAAGAAATGCAAATCAAAACCACAATGAGATACCATTTCATGCCAGTTAGACTGATGATTATTAAAAAATCAGGGAACAACAGATGCTGGAGAGGATGTGGAGAAATAGGAATGCTTTTACACTGTTGATGGGAGTGTAAATTAGTTCAACCATTTTGGAAGACGGTGTGGCAATTCCTCAAGGATCTAGAACCAGAAATAGCATTTGACCCAGCAATCCCATTAGCAGGTATATACACAAAGGATTATAAATCATTCTGCTATAAAGATACATACATACATATGTTTATTGCAGTACTATCCACAATAGCAAAGACTTGGAACCAACCCAAATGCCCATCATTGACAGACTGTATAAAGAAAATGTGGCACATATATGTCATGGAATACTATGCAACCATAAAAAAGAATGAGTTCATGTCCTTTGCAGGGACATGGGTGAAGCTGAAAACCATTCTCAGCAAACTAACACAGGAACAGAAAATGAAACATTGCATGTTCTCACTCATAAGTGGGAGCTGACAATGAGAAAAAAACGGACACAGGGAACGGAACATCACACACCGGGGCCTGTTGGTGGGTGGGGAGGCAAGGGGAGAGAAAGCATTAGGACAAATACCTAAGGCATGTGGGGCTTAAAACCGAGATGATGGGTTGATAGGTGCAGCAACCACCATGGCACATGTATACCTATGTAACAAACCTGCCTGTTCTGCACACATATCCCAGAACTTAAAATAAACTCTGGTGCATCCAGACAATGCAATATTATTGAGCACTTTTTAAAAATGAGCTATCAAGCCATGAAAAGACATGGGGGAAATGAAATGCTTATTACTAAGTGAAAGAAGTCAACCTGAAAAGGCTACACACTGTGACTCCATCTGCATGACCTTCTGGAAAAGGTGGAACTATGGAGACAGTAAAAAGATCAGTGGTTGGTAGGAGTTAGGGCAGCTGGAGGGCAGGTGGGGGCGGGGTGTTGGGGGGCAGGCAGAGCACAGAGGATGTTTACGGCAGTGAAACTATTCTGTGGATACCGTCACGGTAGATCTGTGTCATTACACATTTTCCAAACCCACAGAACGTACACCAAGAGTGAACCCACAGGTAAACTACGGACTTTAGTTAATATTAATGTGAAATTGTAAAATCAATAATAAAACATACCACACCAATGCAAGATATTAACAAGGGGGGAAATGGAGGTCAGAGTGAGGGGGTATAAGAGAATTCCCTGTACTTTCTGCCCAATTTTTCTGTGAACCTAAACTGCTAAAAAAAAGTTATATTAATTAAAATCAGCAACAAAACAAGAGGCGATGATGAGAAAATGTCAGATACAACAATTTGAATGATTTCAGCTTGTTTTCCATTATTTGAAATTTTAAATGAAGTTGCCTTTTTAAAATTAGAACACTGGAAAGAGTTCTGCTCCTTATTTTTAATATTGTGAGTTCTTAAGTTAGCATCATTTAATATGTCCCGAGAATTGCTACTTGCGTCTTAGTGAAGGTGAGGAGCAACGCACAGATGTTGGGCTGGGAAAGAAAAGATTTCGGAGAGGGCCGCTCTAAGCATTGGCATCCAGCCACAGGGTGCAGCTTCAATTCTGGGAAGTTCTCCATGCAGCCTCCACTGCAGTTTAAAATGGGCTAAATGGATTTTTCCCGAACAATTAGGGTCCAGTGCAGATGGAAATCCATTTCCAAATGACCTCATTACACTGCTATGGTCTGTAACAATTTCGAGTGTGAAAAATTCAATTTTATACCAACACCACATTTCTGCATAATCAAGAGTCTCTGAAAATTCAGACCACATTCATGACACGCCGCCCTGTGCGTGGGCTGCTGTGGCTCTGGTCCTCCTCAGTGGCAGCCTGGTGCTCACAGCCTTGCCCTCGGTTTCCCTCCTCCGAGGGGCCCTCCGTGTGCAGGCCACACGAGGAAGAGCAAAGCCGCTCCATGAGCCTCCCCTTTCTGGGCCGCCTGCCCCGTCTCAAGGTCTCCAGCCTTCGCCCAACCTTCGCCACTCTCTGCACAGCACAGGACCCTGGCATGGAGCGCCAGTTTCTGGGAGCTGAGACTCTGCCTGGGGGGTGGGCACCAGGGGCCAGGCAGGCAGCCGATGTCCACGCCTCTCACTCCTGTTTGTCTTCCTGGTCACAGTCAGCCCTACTGCCCTTGGCAGCCTCCTCCACTCGCGCTCACAAAACATCCGTTTCCTACTCAGTTCATCCATATTGCTGGCAATAAGCTGTTTCTAAAATTCAAATTCCCCAAATGGCTGCTCCTGGCTAAGCCATTTCAATGACTCCTCCTCACATTCACAGAACATCTCCACATCTGAATCCACCTTGCTCTCCAGCCCTGCCTCCTCTGGAAGCCACTGTGCACTCGATATCCTAGCTGTTCCCAAATCCATGCTCCGTCCAGGGCTGTGCCATTCCCTCCACACGCCCTCAGTGCCAGCACCCCCATGCTGCCTGGACCATCACCACCAAGGGCCTCCCTGGTCCTTCGGGGTGAGCTGGTCACCTTCCTCTTCCCTCTCCCAAAATGATGGTCAACCTGGTAACTGTCATCATACATCACAATGAACAGCAAGCATTTGTTAACTTGCTTGTGATCAAATTGTGGGGCTTTCAGGAGCAAATATATATATTCCTCTTTATGACTGGCTCCCAAGAAAGTGTGGCACTGGATACACCCTCACAGCGTTCTTAGCGCACTGTGGGTGACTGGTTGGATAATGAAAAGACCAAACTCCTCTGTGTATCATTCATTGATTCAATAAATATTTACTGAACAACACTTATGTACTGTCCACTCTGCTGGAAATACTGTATTTAAACAAACAAACAAATCACAATGGGCGCGGCTTCCCAGAGGCAGTCAGGTCCCACCTTGAAAAGGATGGAGATGACTGGGGACACCAGGGCATCAGAACCCGGGGAGATTCAGACTCTAAAGCTGGGCTGGCTGCACTGCAACTACAGCCATGAACAGCACAGGTGGTCACCTCCTGCCTCGAGGACCTGAGCAGCAAGGCCTGTGACAGCCTGGCCATCGACAAGTCCCTGCCACTGATCACCCTGGTCCTGCAGAGGCTGGGACCATGGTTATGAGAATTACTTCCTGTGTCTGCCTTCCAATACTAAGAGTTTGTCATTGACCAATAACGAGACGAGGGCATAGGACAATTCTGATGGAGATATGGCTTGGGTTTTCCAGGCATCCTTTGATGTGGATGAACTACAGTGGGGCATGGTTGAAGCGGAAGAATGTGGCCAGGCAGCTGAACAAGGCTCCATCCAGTGCCATCCTCCTATCAGAGGAAGACTGTCCTGTGCTCATTCATATTCTGTGTTCAGATCTGGCTCAGGAACTAAGCCAAGGCTGTGCCGCCATCCAGGTTCGCAGAACGCACTCCAGCAGGTGCTTCACAGAGGAAGCGGTCTGTCCGGGCAGCTCCTGGAGCTGTACATCCCGGATTTGGAGAAAGAGGGCAGCCTCTTGTCAACGCAAGAGGAGTCCAAAGCAGCCTTTGGTGATGAGGCAGAGGCAATAGACGTGATTTTGACAAAAAGACCTCCTCTGGGCCGGGCACAGTGGCTCATGCCTGTGATCCCAGCACTTTGGGAGGCCAAGGCGGGCAGATCACTTGAGGTCAGGAGTTTGAGACCAGCCTGATGAAACCCCATCTCTACTAAAAATACAAAAAAAATTAGGCATGGTGGCATATGCCTATAGTCCTAGTTACCTGAGAGGGTGAGGCAGAAGAATGGCTTGAACCTGGGAGGCGGAGGTTGCAGTGAGCCGAGATCACGCCATTGCACTCTAGCCTGGGCAACAGAGCAAGACTCCATCTCCAAAAGAAAAAAAAACAACTCCCCTGAAATTGCACTGAGGAGCTAGTCCCTTCCCACACTGCAAGAGAAGCCAGCCCTGGAGCTGGTGTATCTACTCAGGATGTGGAGCTGCTTACCAAGGAAGACCCCAAGGCACTGGCTGTTGCTTTGAACGGGGACATTATGAAGACAAACTGTTCAAGAGGCTGGTGACCAGGTGCTCGCCCTGCACAGACGCAGAGCTTGCATTCTCGCCAGGAAGAACTCACTTTCGGAGACCCGCAGAACCCTAGGCCAGCCAGGCGAAACCCCACACAGCTGCAGCGGGAAGTGTGCCAGGGAAAGCCCTTGTCTCTGTTATTGCTATCAGCCTGGTTGTTTTACTACCCAAGCCCTACTCTACCGACTACCCTAGAGCACGTTCCACGACAGGGTGGGAGACTGGCTTTTTGCCCCTTCTGGAAAAGCTATCTCAGGTCTCAACATATGCCCTTCCCCCATTTTTTTCTTTGTTTTTGAGACAGTCTCGCTCAGTCGCCCAGGCTGGAGTGCAGTGGCGCAATCTCGGCTCACTGCAAGCTCCGACTCCCAGGTTCAAGCAGTTCTCCTGCCTCAGCCTCCCTAGTAGCTGAGACTACAGGCACCCGCCACCACGCCCAGCTAATTTTTTGTATTTTTAGTAGAGACAGCGTTTCACCCTGTTAGCCAGGATGGTCTCGATCTCCTGACCTCATGATCCGTCTAGGCCTCCCATAGTGCTGGGATTACAGGCATGAGCCCATGCACCCGGCCCATTTTTTTCTTTTTTTAAAATTTTGGCCCAACCAGTTTCAGGACTTCCACCAATTTTTTTTTCCTTTGACACGGGGTTTTGCTCTTATTGCCCAGGCTGGTATGCAGTAGCACGATCTCAGCTTACGGCAACCTATGCCTACCAGGTTCAAGCAATTCTCCTGCTTCAGCCTCCTGAGTAGCTGGGATTACAGGCATATGCCACCAGGCCTGGTTAATTTTGTATTTTTAGTACAGATGGGGGTTTCTCCATGTTGTTCAGGCTGGTCTGAAACTCCCGGCCTCAGGTGATCTGCCTGCCTTGGCCTCCCAAAGCGCTGGGATCACAAGTGTGAGCCACAGTGCTCGGCCTGGACTTCCACCAATTTTAAATAATATAGCTGCACCAACAATATCCTACCTCCTCTAATTACCCATTCTTATGTTCTCTGTATAACAGTAGTTGTCGACAGCTCAGCTGCACCGCCTAAGAGTTAGCACTGCTCCACAAGGAGCGATTTAAAAAAAGAAAAACATTAACAAATAAGGAAACAAAAGTAACTGTCAGCCTGGGCAACATAGCAAGACCCTGTCTCTACAAAAAAAATTAAAAATTAGCCAGGTGAGGTGGCTCACACCTGTAGTCCTAGCCACTCAACAGGCTGCGACGGGAGGATCTCTTGAGCCCAGAAGTTCAAGGCTGCAGTGAGCCGAGATTGCAGCACTGCACTCCAGCCTGGGTGACAGAGCAAGACCCTGTCTCAAAAAGGAAAAAGATAATTGCCAAGGGCAATGAAAAGAAATGCTTGTATTTCGGACTCATCATCTTTATTCCAAAGATAGTACTGCAGAATTTTAAGCACAGATCATGGTAGAGGAGGTGACATTGGAGAGTGTTATGGCCACAAACTTGCTTCTCAAGTTAATGAGTTTTTTTTGTTTCAAGGCACATTAATTACCTTACGAACATTAAATTAACGCTACGTTAATTTTGCAGACCCTAGGGACATACGGAGAGTCTACTTCACCATTTCTAATACCTAATTCAGTGTTGTGAAATTCTATCTGTTACCACTGTAAAACTTTTTTCCGTTTTCTAATTGTTTTATCAGCAGGGGATATAAAAGCTCATTAAAGCAATTTCCATGTGGAAAAAATTTAAAATTAAATAAAATAATCAGCCCTGAACTTACATTGAACTACAAGGTCACGGATTTTCTTTTACTTTACTTACAAGTTAATAAGTTGCCTTTTGCTATTTCATTGACGCTGCTAGAAGTCGGGAGACGCGTGGATCAGAGACCAGGGTTTTATTCCTCACTGCGCAGAAGACAGCACGGGCAGGAGTCTGTGGTTCCCTTGGCCCCACATCCCACAGGGCCACGTGGAACAGCTCATCTCGGTGCCCGGTGCACGCTGGCTCTGTGTCCCGGCCGAGGCACACGGACGCTGGGACCCTGTTCTATAGCAGACAGTCGATGCCTGCTCCTTGTCCGCGGGGGACACATTTCCTCCTCCCTCGAGGATGGCTCCCTGCACGCACAGCCCTGAGAGATGGTCCGGGAAAGAGCAATCCAGCCACAGTGCTCTGGACACGCCTGAGGAAGACACTTAGACGTGGGAAGGACCCTGGGACTGTCTTTCCCAACAGCTATGGGCTTCGTGAGGAGAATAGGGAATTAGGGCAGCCCCGGGCTGGGGCTTTAGCAAATAACAGCAGGTGCAGTCAGTTCCAGACAGGATCCGGCGGTACACAGGCCACAGCCTCTCTCCTGTGATAAGAAGACAGAAACCTCCACTTCAGCCTCTGATTGACCACGGCCTTCTCCACTTCAGCATCTGATTGGTCACAGGTCCATCCTTCATAGGGAATAACCAATTGGAGGCCGCTAAAGGGCTCCTAGGGGTGTTGCCAAGTTCTTTTGGCTTTATAAAAATCCTAATTGGGCCAGGCGCGGTGGCTCACACCTGTAATCCCAGCACAAGGCGGGTGGGTCGCTTGAGTCCAAGAGTTCGAGACCAGCCTGGCCAACATGGTGAAACCCCATCTCTACTAAAAATACAGACATAAGCCAGGCGTGGTGACAGGTGCCTGTAATCCCAGCTACTCAAGAGACTGAGGCACAAGAATCACTTGAACCCCGCAGGCAGAGGTTGCAGTGAGCTGAGATCGCACCACTGCACTCCAGCCTGGGCAACAGAGTGAGACCCTGTCTCAAAAAAACAACACAACAACAACAACAAAAAACCTAATTAGAGAGGCTGTTGAGCCGCTTGCTCAAGCCTATCCCACTTTGTGAATTGTGCTTTTGCTTCTTCAATAGATCTGTGCCTTCGTTACACCCTCTGTTCTGTTGTTTCGTTCTTTTGTTACTTTGTGCATTTTGTTCAGTTCTTCGTTCAACACGCCAAGAAACTGGACAACTCTATCCAGTAACATTCTGTTCTGAAGCCACAAAGATAATAAGATGCCTGTACTGAGAAGTTCAGGTGGCATTTTCTTACCCCCATCTTGACACTGCCGTTTTCTGTTTCGAACCCCAGTCCACCCCACAGCTCCAAACCACCCTCCCTGCCTCCAGCTACAGCTGGCACCTGCTGCCGCGTCGTCGTGGGGCTGCCGCTGTGATCTGAGCCCGGGAGCAGGAAGGTCAGGCCTTTGTGCACCGGCTGGCCAGTCCAGACAGGAGTGCCTGCCTCACTCCAGGACTATGTACAGCACCTGTGATTTGCAGGTCCTTTCTTAAATTAACACCCACAACCTAATTCCCAATGAATCTTGGACCTTCTCTAGCTCCCTGAATTCTCGAGGCCTAGCCTTGCAAACTGATTGTGTGTGCTCACTAAGGACATGTGACCTGTAATTTGTTTTTTAAAAAAAGAAAAGGGGACCGGGCGCAGTGGCTCATGCCTGTAATCCCAGCACTTTGCGAGGCCAAGGTGGGTGGATCACTTGAGGTCAGGAGTTCAAGACCAGCCTGGTCAACATGGTGAAACCCGGTCTCTACTAAAAATACAAAAATTAGCCAGGCATGGTGGCAGGTGCCTGTAATCCCAGCTTCTCAGGAGGCTGAGGCATGAGAATCGCTTGAACCTGGGAGGCGGAGGTTGCAGTGAGCCAAGACTGCACCACTGCACTCCAGCCTGGGCGACAGAGCAAGACTCCATCTCAAAAAAGAATAAATTAAAAAAAAATTTTTTTTAAGGGAAAAGTAGAAATATTTTAAACGTTTAGCTCTAATAACAGCCTATTTTAACTGTATCAAAGAAGAAGGCGATTTCATAAGGCATTCCAGAAAAAACAAAATTCCAGCAGCGTTTGGGCTCCTAAACTGATCCAGCCATTTCCCTGTGAAATGCCCTCAGGCCATCTCCATTTGAAACATGACGAATTGAGGCTTCCAGAGGTGAGATAGGAAATTGGCTTTTGAGTTTAACAATTCTCTGCACATATTCAGTTCTGGAGCACCAACCAGCTTTCACCATAATAACCATGAAGAAATTGTACAGGAATTCCTTATTTGAATTAAGTAATTGACACCAAGCAAACGTTTTACGGATTTATGCATTATGAAGGAGCTATGAAGGGCTAACAGACTTTGTAAAGAAAAACATATTTTATCTTTGCTGCCTAAGGATATGTTTGGCTTCGGGGAAATGAAATTAGATTCACTAGATGAGATTCAAAGTGTAAAGCTCTGCAGTGTTCAGGGTCTCCCACAAGAGGGCAGTGTGCTAGCATTTGGAAGCAGCGGAGCCTCTTCCCGGACTCAGCTTGAATTGGAATTGACAACTAAGAATACTATGATTAAACCCTGATTCTTAAGTTTATCTCACATAAAGTCAGTGTTCAAGGATGTTGAATAAACAAGGATTAGTACAACAACATTGTATTTCAAAATATGAGCAGTCCAATAAAAGCTATCGCAGAGCTAGTTGCCCTACTCAACAGGAAGTAGTATCTCCCATAACTAGCAATTCTCCTCTGAACTAATGAGCTATCACCCAGAAAGTAAACTGCATGTTAGATTAACAAGAAAATGTATAGGATACATTGAGTAGGAAGTGGCTGAGATATTTTAATTTTAATCCTTCGTCAAAATCAGCCAATAACTGTTGCCTCTTCTAAGCTATTCCTTGCATGAAAAATCCTTACCAGCTGCCACTGGACTCTGGACAGAGGTCTCTGCCCCCACATGGGCCTCTCTTCTCCTGTTCCAGGTGGTAGAGAAGTTTCACAGCATCTCTCAGGAGAAGGCTGAGCACCCAGCAGTGTAGACCACAAGGATAAATCAGATGTGATGTCGTCCACATAGGGCTGGGGAGTTTTCCACAGAAGCTTCTACATTATATAATGTACAGACTTAATCTTGTTTTAACTCATTAACCGTTTTAATTCTTTTGAGGCCAGGCATGGTGGCTTGTGCCTGTAATCCCAGCACTTTGAGAGGCCGAGGCAGGCGAATGGCTTGAGCTCAGGCGTTCAAGACCAGACGAGACAATGGTGAAAACCCATCCCTACAAAAAAAAAGACAAAAATTATCCAGACGTGGTGGCATGTGTCTGTAGTCCCAGCTACTCTGGAGGCTGAGGTGGGAGGATGGCTTGAGCCCAGGAGGTAGAGGTTGCAGTGAGCCAAGGTCATACCACCGCACTGCAGCCTGGGTGACAGAGCCAGACCGTGTCTCAAAAAAAAAAGTATTGAGTGCACTGGTGTGTTTCCCCTTCTTAGTCATTCTGCACACCAGGGAACCAAGGGAGGAAGGAAAGAGAGAGACCAACAGAGAGACAAAGACAAAGACAGAGAGACAAGGTCGGGAGAAAGGGAGGGAGATGGGGAGAAAGAAAGCCAATTTCATTAGGTGTCGTGCACAACATCAGAAAACTTTAACACCTATTTCCCGTTTAACCCTAACACACGCTTGGTCTCAAGATAGATTAGCAAGAACCATTCCCCACCTTAATGTGGCTGGTGTATTCGTCTGTCTTGCGTTGCTATAAGGAACACCTGAGGCTGGATAGTATATGAAGAAACAGGTATTTGTGGCTCATGGTTCTGCGGGTTATTCCAGCATCTGCTTCTGAGGAGGCCTCAGGAAGATTTTTCTCCTGGTGGAAGGTGAAGTGGGAGCAGGTGTGTCAGATGGCAAGAGAGGGAGCAAGAGAGAGAAGGAGGTGCCAGGCTCTTTTTTTTTGAGATAGAGTCTTGCTGTGTCGCCCAGGCTGGAGAGCAGTGGCGCAATCTCGGCTCACTGCAAGCTCCGCCTCCCGGGTTCACGCCATTCTCCTGCCTCAGCCTCCCGAGTAGCTGGGACTACAGGCACCCGCCACCACGCCCAGCTAATTTTCTGTATTTTTTAATAGAGACGGGGTTTCACCGTGTTAGCCAGGATGGTCCTGATCTCCTGACCTTGTGATCCACCCGCCTCGGCCCCCAAAGTGCTGGGATTACAGGTGTGAGCCACCGCACACGGCCAAGAGGTGCCAGGCTCTTTAAACAGCCAGATTTCCAGTGAACTCACTGGAGACAGCAGGAAGGCACCAAGCCATTCATGAAGGATCCGCCCCCACAACACAGTCACCTCCCACCAGGCCCACCTCCAACACCGGGCGTCACATTTCCACAGGAGATTTGGAGGGGACACACATCCAAACTATATCAATTGGCTTGTTCTTGAAAAAAAAAAAATCACTTGTAAGGAATTGTGCTGGGCTCAAATACAATGACCCCTCCTCCCCTGTGGGAGCCCTGCTGTCTCCCAGAGCTCCTGCTACCCCCACAGCCTCCCTCCTCTGCCCCCAGTGCCCTATCCCCATGAAAAGCCCCTTTACTTGAAAACCAAGCCTGCCTGGCTCACCCCTCTCACCTGGGACACCGACAGCCAAACATTGTCGTGTTTGTGAATGCTGGGATGAGAAAGCTGGAATGTTTAGCTTTGGGCTCACATTTCTCTACCCAAGTTGAGCTGGGCAATAGGAAATAACCTCTAATTTACAATTCTAAACACGAAACATATTCACTATCTGATATAGTAGTAAGTTTAGGGGGGAAAAAACCCTGAAACTCAGCCCCCAAACAGCACAAACCCTAATTGGATTGAGATTTTTTTGTCCCCACCCACATGCCTGCCATGAGTAAAAGAAAATGCTTCCTGAAGGTAATACATCCAGATCCTCAAATCATTTCTACAACCTTTAATAGGCAACAGCAACATTCAACCAAAACTTACCTGACAGAGATAAGACAAGAAAGAAATTACCGACAGCCAAGAAAAACAGGCAATAGGAAAAGACCGTGCTAATTTCAGGAGCTGGAGTTATGAGATGCGTCCTCTAAAAAATATGGGGTTACTCCATCCAAGTACTGAAGTGAGGCGATGGAGAATTTCACCAGAAAAGTGAAAATTATAATAATAAAAGAATCAAGTAGAAGTTTTAGAAATATGAAATGTGATACTGAAAATAAGAACTCTAACATGGACTGTAGGCAGCAAAGGAGGGGACAGGGAAAGTGGGCGAGTCCTCCGAAGCTTTTGCACAGCCAGGACAGGTGGAGAACGGAGGAGGGAAATGGGCAGGGGGCACAAGAGACCAGGGCGCTCAGGACGGGGGAGCAGGTCCTCTGTGCACACACAGCCCCAGAAGAGAAGAGAGAATGGGGCAAGAGAATCATAAAGGAGGTGAGAACCAATGATTATTTTTATTTATTTATTTATTTATTTATTTATTTTATTTATTTTTGAGACAGAGTCTCCATCTGTCACCCGGGCTGGAGTGCAGTGGCGCGATCTTGGCTCACTGCAACCTCTGCCTCTGGGGTTCAAGTGATTCTCCCACCTCGGCCTCTTGAGGAGCTGGGACTATAGGCGCCCACCACCATGCCCGGCTAATTTTTGTATTTTTAGTAGAGATAGGTTTTCACCGTGTTGGCCATGCCAGTCTTGAACTCCTGACCTTAGGTGATCCACCTGCCTCGGCCTCCCAGAGTGATGGGATTACAGGAGTGAGCCACCATGCCCGGCCCAATGATTTTTTTTTTTTTTTCTGAGACGGAATCTTTCTCTGTCACCCAGGCTGGAGTGCAGTGGTACAATCTCAGCTCACTGCAACATCCACCTCCTGAGTTCAAGCAATTCTCCTGCCTCAGCCTCCCGAGTAGCTGGGATTACAGGCACCCGCCACCACACCCAGCTATTTTTTCTATTTTTAGTAGAGACCGGGTTTTACCATGTTGGCCAGGCTGGTCTCGAACTCCTGACCTTGTGATCTGCCCACCTCAGCCTCCCAAACTGCTGGGATTACAGGATGGTTTTTAATAACCAATCAAAGTCAAGTTAAACTCCAGCAGAAACAGATGAGTTCCCTGATAGTTGTGCACAGGCTTTCGACTCAAGGCAAGGTCTTCCTGTCTCGAGGCCCTCTGCCATCATCCTGCCTCCCCACACATACCCCAGTGATATCATTTGGATGTTTGACACCCCGAAAACCTCAGGCTGACATTGGATCCCCAGTGTTGGTGCCGGCCTAGTGGGAGGTGTCTGGTCACTGGTGTGGTGGGAAGCGTGTGGTCACTGGTGTGGTGGGAGGCGTGTGGTCACTGGTGTGGTGGGAGGTGTGTGGTCACTGGTGTGGTGGGAGGTGTGTGGTCACTGGTGTGGTGGGAGGTGTCTGGTCACTGGTGTGGTGGGAGGTGTCTGGTCACTGGTGTGGTGGGAGGTGTGTGGGTCACTGGTGTGGTGGGAGGTGTGTGGTCACTGGTGTGGTGGGAGGTGTGTGGTCACTGGTGTGCTGGGAGGTGTGTGGTCACTGGTGTGGTGGGAGGTATCTGGTCACTGGTGTGGTGGGAGGTGTGTGGTCACTGGTGTGGTGGGAGGTGTCTGGTCACTGGTGTGGTGGGGGGTGTCTGGTCACTGGTGTGGTGGGAGGTGTGTGGTCACTGGTGTGGTGGGAGGTGTGTGGTCACTGGTGTGGTGGGAGGTGTGTGGTCACTGGTGTGGTGGGAGGTGTGTGGGTCACTGGTGTGGTGGGAGGTGTGTGGTCACTGGTGTGGTGGGAGGTGTGTGGTCACTGGTGTGGTGGGAGGTGTGTGGTCACTGGTGTGGTGGGAGGTGTGTGGTCACTGGTGTGGTGGGAGGTGTCTGGTCACTGGTGTGGTGGGAGGTGTGTGGTCACTGGTGTGGTGGGAGGTGTGTGGGTCACTGGTGTGGTGGGAGGTGTGTGGTCACTGGTGTGGTGGGAGGTGTGTGGTCACTGGTGTGGTGGGAGGTATCTGGTCACTGGTGTGGTGGGAGGTGTGTGGTCACTGGTGTGGTGGGAGGTGTCTGGTCACTGGTGTGGTGGGGGGTGTCTGGTCACTGGTGTGGTGGGAGGTGTGTGGTCACTGGTGTGGTGGGAGGTGTGTGGTCACTGGTGTGCTGGGAGGTGTGTGGTCACTGGTGTGGTGGGAGGTGTGTGGTCACTGGTGTGGTGGGAGGTGTGTGGTCACTGGTGTGGTGGGAGGTGTGTGGGTCACTGGTATGGTGGGAGGTGTGTGGTCACTGGTGTGGTGGGAGGTGTGTGGTCACTGGTGTGGTGGGAGGTGTGTGGTCACTGGTGTGGTGGGGGGTGTCTGGTCACTGGTGTGGTGGGAGGTGTGTGGTCACTGGTGTGGTGGGAGGTGTCTGGTCACTGGTGTGGTGGGAGGTGTGTGGTCACTGGTGTGGTGGGAGGTGTCTGGTCACTGGTGTGGGAGGTGTGTGGTCACTGGTGTGGTGGGAGGTGTATGGTCACTGGTGTGGTGGGAAGTGTCTGGTCACTGGTGTGGCGGGAGGTGTGTGGTCACTGGTGTGGTGGGAGGTGTGTGGTCACTGGTGTGGTGGGAGGTGTCTGGTCACTGGTGTGGCGGGAGGTGTGTGGTCACTGGTGTAGTGGGAGGTGTCTGGGTCACTGGTGTGGTGGGAGGTGTCTGGGTCACTGGTGTGGCGGGAGGCGTCTGGTCACTGGTGTGGTGGGAGGCGTCTGGTCACTGGTGTGGTGGGAGGCGTCTGGTCACTGGTGTGGCGGGAGGTGTGTGGTCACTGGTGTGGTGGGAGGTGTCTGGGTCACTGGTGTGGTGGGAGGTGTCTGGTCATTGTTGTGGTGGGAGGTGTCTGGTCACTGGTGTGGCCCCTACATAAATGTCTTGGTGCCATCGTCACTCTATTTGTCTCATCTCTTTAGCTCTCGCGAGATATGATTGTCAAAAAGAGCCTGGCAGCTCCTTTCCTCTCTCTCTGTCCCTCTTTATGGCTTTTTTCCTCTTGGCATGTGATGCCTGCTCCGCTTCACCTTTCGCCATGACGCCATGAGCAGAATGATTTCTCACATTTTTTTTTTTTTTGAGACGGAGTCTAGTTCTGTCACCCAAGCTGGAGTGCAGTGGTGTGATCTTGGCTCACTGCAACCTCTGCCTTCTGGGTTCAAGCGATCCTCCTGCCTCAGCCTCCCAAGTAGCTGGGATTACATGTGCCTGCCATTACGCCCAGCTACTTTTTGTATTTTTAATAGAGACGGGGTTTCACCAATGTTGGGAAGGCTGGTCTTGATCTCCTGACCTCAGGTGATCCACCCCCCTCAACCTCCGAAAGTGCTAGGATTACAGGCATGAGCCACTGCGCCCGGCCAATTTCTAATATTTTGGAGGCTTCACCAGTCGCAGATGCTGGCACCATGCTCCCTGTGAAGGCTTCAGAGAGGTGAGCCAAACACACCTCTTCTTGACTCTGCCTACCTCATGCAAATGAGCCTATCTCTTTATTCTTCAGGATCCAAAATGGCAACTCCCTGAAGCCAGAGAACCCATCAGAACTTAAAAATAGACAATTTTTTTAGAGCAGTTTTTGGCTCACAGTAAAATGCACAGAAGGTACAGACACCTGCCATACACTGCCTGTCCCCTCTCCCCTGCACGCACAGCCACCCCCACCAGCAAGTGTGGTGCATTTGTTACCACTGGTGAACCCACGTGGACACGTCTTCATGGTCTGGAGTCCGTGGTTTACATGAGGGCTCGCTCTAGGTGTTGTTCATCTTCTGGGTCTGCACAGATGTACACTGACTCCTATCCACCATAACAGTGCCATGCAGAGTAGCTTCACTGCCCTGAAGATCCTCTGTGCAGTATAACTTCATCACCGTTAGGAAGAAAACAATCTCTTTTAACATCACGTGTGAATAAGACAGATGATGTCCCAGCCCACCATGGGGCTTCCCATTCTTGTGAGGTGGGAAGGGCAGGACAGAAAATAAACAGTCCACAAAGAGATAAAAATAATTATCATGTCATTTTTATGACATGATAGATCATTCTATCATGAATGTTTAAGATCATTCAATGAGTGAAATGCAAGGACATGAGCGAGTAAGAGAGGGAGGCAGGCCCGACAGGTAGTGGCGTCCCAGGTGGTAGCTCCTCCTCGGAGCCCAGCCAGAGTTGAGACCTGAAGGATGAGGAGGACTTGGTCCTTGGACAATAGAAGAAATAAAGACCCAGGTAGAGAGGCAAAAGCAAATGTGAAGGCCCAGAAGCTTGAAAAGGCTGAGCCTGTCCTGGGAGTTATCAGAGGCACAGTCTGATCAGAGTGCAGTCAATAAGGAGTGGTGGTGAGACCCACGTTGGGTAAGGACAGAGACGTCCCATGCTTGACTCCTTGGACATGTGACCTCAGCTTCCTTAGCTGTAAAACATGACAGGTGGCCGGGCGCGGTGGCTCATGCCTGTAATCCCAGCACTTTCGGGAGGCCGAGGCGGGTGGATCACGAGGTCAGGAGATCAAGACCATCCTGTCTAACACTGTGAAACCCCGTCTCTACTAAAAATTCAAAAAATTAGCCAGGCGTGGTGGCACGCAGCTGTAGTCCCAGCTACTAGGGAGGCTGAGGCAGGAGAATCGCTTGAACCCGAGAGGCAGAGCTTGCAATGAGCAGAGATCACACCACTGCACTCCAGCCTGGGCAAGAGAGCGAGACTCCGTCTCAAAAAAAAACAAAACAACAACAACAAAAAACACAAAACAAAATATGACAGGTGCCACTTGCTGTTGTGGAGGACATCCAGATGCTGTGAGTGATAAAGAAATGAGTGATGGCAGAATCTTTGTTTCCAAGAGTTTATAATTTGGTGGAAATAAAGTGGAGAAGCAGGAAGACCTACACAGTGGACTGGCAGAGCAGCAGAGTCCCTTGACCGTGCTGCAGGGCATTTCAAAGAGGACGGCGAGGGGAGGTGGTGTCTGCTCTCCAGGGAAACCTCCCCTGGATGTTTGGCAATGTCTTCCCCACGTTCACATGATAACCTTTATCTGTCATGAGCAGGTAAAGGTTCAGATAAACACACAAACAGTGATCCTGTCAACATTCTTGCGCATGACCTTGTGTGCAATATGTTTGCATTTCTGCTGGTCGTGGGGAATCACAGAGTCACCATGGAAGCTTCAGTTCAGTTTCAGTGGTTATTGGTCCAGGGTCAATGCAAAAATGTACTTCCCCCCAGGGGTGCGCAAGTGAGTTCAGTTTCCCCACAGTGGTGTGTGAGTGAGTTCAGGCCCCCCCGTGGTGTGTGAGTTCAGTCCCCTCAGTGCTGTGTGAGTGAGTTCAGTCCCCCCGTGGTGTGTGAGTGAGGTCAGTTCCCCTCAGCAGTGTGTGAGTTCAGTTCCCACCAACAGTGTCTGAGTTCAGTTTCTCTGTATCCTCACTGATTCCTGCTCCTCTTTCCTGACTTTGCTGTCCTGGCGGCTATGTAGTGATATCTCACTGTGGTTGTAAGCAGCATCCACTGATGAATAACACAGGTGAGCATCCGTTGAGTAGCCATTTTGATCTTTTCTTTGGTAAAGTGCTTGTTCAGGTCTTTTGCCCATTTCTCTAATTAAATCGCTTGTTTTTTCTAATTGATTTGTAGGAATTTCTTGCATGCTCTAAACTCAGGGGTCAAGGCTGTGGTCTGGTGTTGGTGTGGGTGTTGCACTCCTGCTGTCCCAGTCCCAGGTACTTGGGAGGCTGAGATAGGAGGATCGCTTGAGCTCGGGACGTCAGGGCTGCAGTGAGCCGAGGTTGCACCAGTGCACTCCAGCCTGGGTGACAGAGTGAGATCCTGTCTCAAAAATAATAAAATAAAATAAAATAAAAATAGTCAGGGATCAGCAAACTTTTCCAGTAATGAGCCAGAAAGTTAACCTTTTAGGCTTTGTGAGCCATGTGGTCTCTGTGGGACCTTTTCTCCTGCTGTCATGTAAAACAGCTGCAGACAATACTAAACCCATGAGCCTGGTGCTGTTCAGTTCATCTTATTTTGACGGACTTGAAAATGTGAACAGCATATCATTTTTACATGTCACAAAACATCATTCTCCTTCTACATTTTTGAACCATTAAAAAAAAATAAAATTCATGGTTAGCTTACAGAGAACACAAAATAAATGGATGGTGGACCTGATTTGGCCTGAGGGCCTTGTTTTGCCAGCCCTGCTCTAGATGAAGATCCTGGGTCAGTTACACACCTGGCAATAGCTTCCCTCAGTTTCCTAATGTTTTCCTTTGAGAAATGAAAGTGTTTTCCTTGGATGCAGCCCTGGTTCTCCTTCTTCCTTCGGGCAGGTGGCTGGTTTGGACTGGAAGGAAACTGCATCTCCCCTGCTCTTTAGTGTCCTCTGGAGGGATAGGAGCACCCACAGATCTGCAATGATGGGTGCCAGCCGCCCCGGGCGGGGGAATGGGTGCTCACTATGAGGCAAGTGACCACCATGAGCAGGAAGGTCCCTCCCACTGAGGGATGGCTTGTGCAGCCCTGGCCTGGGGGCTGATCTCCACCATGGGTCCAGTCTCCTCCTGCTATGCCTTTGCCATTTTCAGAGCTTATTCTCTTTCTCTGCTATGAACAAATAGGCAGCCTAAAACTACAACCTTTAAAACTCTCCCATAAAGAAACCTGTGGCGTTGATGAGTGTAGGGAGGGCTTCCCACTAGGAGTGAGCGGGGCTTGATGTTTCCGCGGATGTCTGTGCCAGCACTGGTGACTCCGATACTCCAGTGCAGGTTCATCAACTGTAACACACGGACCACTCACGGCGTTGGCCGTTCTCTGGTTTGGGCACATGTAGAATGACACGTACCCACCATTACATTGTCACTGCCTAAAATTCCTTCGTGCAGCATCCCTTTTCCGCTGGTAGGGGGAAAGCAACCTCTTTGAGCCTCACGGTGTGAATAAACACAGACGATCGTCCTGTAGAAAATAGCTGCTCCTTCATTTCCACCTTCCAAATTTCTGCAAATCTCTCTTTCCTCCAACAGGAAGTTGGAACCATTCAGGGAAGGGAACTTTGAGAAACACAGATTAGCTAAGAGAACGCGGTACAGAGCCACTCAGAGAGAAGACAAATGCGTCATCACGACAAAGGCTTGACGCTGACAGTATGGTCAAGGCCCTTCTAGTGACAGAAGAGAGAGGGGAGAGCCAGCGGAAGGAGCCGCGTGCCTGGCGGGAGGCTCCTTGAGGACGAGAGAAGATGAAAACTCGGGAAGGCAGCTCCCTAGGCAGGTCTTCCGTGATATGCAGGAACTATCCTGGCTGGGAATGTGACGGTGAGACGTGACACCGCAAAGGATGGCAGCACGTGCACAAATAAGGGTGAAGGTCAAGGGTGAGGTCTGGAAACGGGCTGGCGTGGCCGGGAGGGGGGCTTCCTGGAGGAAGGTGCAGGGCAGGAAATGGGAGCAGGGCCCCTGGATGGGGCCGGATCCGAGGGGAGGGCAGGCACCTAAACACTTCGAGTACCCAATGGCGTGCCGCATGACACTTGCTATGACCTTGGCATCAACACGGGACCCGGCTCGTGATGGGCAAAGTGCACGAGGATAAAAACGTTCCCCTGAGATGTTAGGAGAAAAAAAATTGGCCGGGCATGGTGGCTCACACCTGTAATCCCAGCACTTTTGGAGGCCGAGGCTGGTGGATCACCTGAGGTCAGGAGTTTGAGACAGCCTGTCCAACATGAGGAAACCCCGTTTCTACTAAAGATACAAAAATCAGCCAGGCATGATGGCACATGCCTGATGTAATCCCAGCTACTCGGGAGGCTGAGGTACAAGAATTGCTTCAACCCGGGAGGCAGAGGTTGCAGTGAGCCGAGATCACACCGTTGCACTCCAGCCTGGGCGACAAGAGCAAAACTCCATCTCAAAAAAAAAAAAAAAAAGAAAAAGCGGAAAAAAAGTCACAAGAACAGCTAAACAGCTCTATGTGGCCCTGAGCCTGGCACTGCGGTAGCACTTGGTGAACGCTGGATGAATGTAGCACTTGGTGAACGCTAGATGAATGTAGCACTTGGTGAACGCTGGATGAATGTAGCACTTGGTGAACGCTAGATGAATGTAGCACTTGGTGAACGCTGGATGAATGTAGCACTTGGTGAACGCTAGATGAATGTAGCACTTGGTGAACGCTGGATGAATGTAGCACTTGGTGAACGCTAGATGAATGTAGCACTTGGTGAACGCTGGATGAATGTAGCACTTGGTGAACGCTGGATGAATGTAGCACTTGGTGAACGCTGGATGAATGTAGCACTTGGTGAAGGCTAGATGAATGTAGCACTTGGTGAACGCTGGATGAATGTAGCACTTGGTGAACGCTAGATGAATGTAGCACTTGGTGAACGCTGGATGAATGTAGCACTTGGTGAACGCTAGATGAATGTAGCACTTGGTGAACGCTGGATGAATGTAGCACTTGGTGAAGGCTAGATGAATGTAGCACTTGGTGAACGCTGGATGAATGTAGCACTTGGTGAAGGCTAGATGAATGTAGCACTTGGTGAACGCTGGATGAATGTAGCACTTGGTGAAGGCTAGATGAATGTAGCACTTGGTGAACGCTGGATGAATGTAGCACTTGGTGAACACTGGATGAATGTAGCACTTGGTGAACGCTGGATGAATGTAGCACTTGGTGAATGCTAGATGAATGGCTTAATGGGTCAGCAAAGGAAGCTCACCAGTTCTTCTTTTCCATGATGAAAAGGTAGTTTCCCCATATGGCCATAGGCTCTCAATGGGCAGGGAGCGATGGAGACAGCTCAGCCTTTGATTCTAGTCCTTAAATGGAAGACAGCGTATTGCAGAGACTCAGCCACAAAGAGAACTGAATACGGTGTCTGAAATTCTCCTTCTCCTGAATTCTCAATGTTGGTGTCTTTTCGCTTCTGAACAGCATTCCGTGAGAGAACCACGACCCTGGGCCAAACGTGTAGGCTGTGGCTGGCTGTTTTGTTTTGTCGTGGTTTGTCTGGATGCACAAAAATGCTTAAGCTTTAAGTCTCTGATAGTTTACATTTTGTGATGTAAGAACAAGAAAAAAAAACTTCCTCCAACCTAATGCTCTCTGCAAACCAGAAACAAAGTAAACAAGCAAAACCTGCTCTGCTCAGCTTCCGTAATTCCAAATGTTTTATAAGGGTGACTGCAGCATTGGCGGCTTGCTATCTCCAGACTGTGGGCTGTCCCCCACAGCCAGGCCATGACTCAGTCACCTCTTGCTCTCTCGGGGTGTCTGCCCACTGGATTTGTCACAGAATCAGAGGCCCAGTGACTGACCAAGGCTTGCCTGAGCAGGACATGAAAGCCGCGCTGCTAGAATCTAAGCTGGACTGCAGCATAGGCCACGCGCTTTCCATACTACCTGCCCTGTAACATGACTGACGTTAGCTGCGGTGGGGCGAGGAGCGCCCTCTTGTGTCCTGAGTTTGATCACCTCGTCAGACCACAAGTTGGAGGTGTGGGTTTCTGAAGTGACAACATCCTCACTGAAATTCTGCCCATGCACTTTCTCTTCTCATTTTGTTTCCACCCACCGTGACCTTTTTCCTCTTTTTCCACCCCAAAGGAAGAGAAATGTCAAGAAAATAACACTACAGAGCACATATGGAGGAAAGGCAGACGGTGCGAAGATTGCAATACCCGTGTTCCTCCAAGTTATAAGATGTCGAAATAAGACAAGTGATGGGTCCCACGTCCAACGTGGCTCGGCTAGAAGGTGCTTTCTGCTTTAATATGTGGGGATTTCTGGCTGTCTCTGGACTCTGCCCAACAACAAGCCCTAAAAAGTGAACCCTGATTCAGCTGTGAGGGCCTGAGGTCCAGCAGCTCTGCACTGTGGCTCTCTGGCCCCACCCACCCCAGCTTGTGACTGGTGAGTCACCCAGCCCAGCAGACACCATCGTGCCCTCTGCAGATGCACAAGCTGCTTCCTGCCTTGCTTTCCTCCCAGAGCTGTTTGCCATAAATGACCACACATGTAAGAAAGCACATTGCATACTTCTAACATTCGGTGTGAGCACCACGTGTACACATAAACAAGTATCCGTGCGTTTATCTACAAAATAGAAGTAGTCCAAGGATATGGTACAGCTGTTAAAAGGCTTGATAAAATTGAAACACAGTAATGGTGCTTCTGAAGTTTGCCAAATTTCTATGATGATGAAAAAGCTTTTATCCGAGATACAAAACATTTGTTCTTAGCATCATCTAGTGACAAGTCGATGGGACTAGGCATTAAGAGATGGGATGTGGATTAAGTAGGATCACTGGGTTTTGGTGACAGACACCGTTATGAGTTGAATTATACCCCATTCAAAAAAAAAGGTATGTTGGAGACCTAACCACCCCCCATACCTCGAAATGTGACTTTATTTGGAAATAGGGTCTTGTCTATTTCCAAAGAGGGAATGAAGTTAAATCAAATTCAGATAAGGTCATGAGGGAGGATCCTAATTGAATACAATCAGTGTTCTTATAAAAAGGGGAAACTGGGACACAGAGAGACACACACAGAGGAAGAACACCACGTGAGGACTGGAGCTCCACCACCCAGCCGAGGAGCCACTCAGCCCAGGGGCCACCCAGCCGAGGGGCCGCCGGAGGCCAGATCCAGGCCCAGCTGGGACAGACCCTGCCCTGGAGCCTTCAGGGGAGCTCAGCCCTGCGGACACAGGGATCTCGGACTTCTGGCTTGGGAGAGAAGACAGTCCTATTGTTTGTGGCACTTTGTTATGGCAGCCCTAACAAACTGATACAGACCCTAAAGCGAGAGTGGTGAACACAGTTCTGACTTTGAAGGTACCAAAGCCCACTTTTGCATTCCGGTTCTGATGCTTATTGACGGTGGCACCACCTGATTTCTCTGAGCTTATTTTCTTTTCATTTATTTATTTTTGAGAGGTAGTCTCACTCTGTCGCCCAGGCTGGAGTGGAGTGGCATGATCTCAGCTCACTGCAGCCTCTGCCTGCTGGGTTCAAGCGATTCTCCTGCCTCAGCCTCCTGAGTAGCTGGGAGTACAGGCACCCGCCACCATGCCCAGCTATTTTTTTTTTTTTTGTATTTTTAATAGAGACAGGGTTTCACCATGTTGGCCAGGCTGGTCTCGAACTCCTGACCTCAGGTGATCCACCCGCCTCAGCCTCCCAAAGTGCTGGGATTACCAGTGTGAGCCACTGCACCTGGCTTTATTTTCTTTGTAAAACGACATGTGTATCTATATGAACACACAGATTACAGATACAGATGTGGACATAGATGTAGCTATGGACATAGATGTATAAAGATATAGATATAGTAATATAGTTTAGATATTTGTCCCCACCGAAGTCTCATGTTGAGTTGTAATCTCCAGTGTTGGAGATGGGGTCTGGCGGGAGGGGTTTAGTTCGTGGGTGAAGATCCCTCGTGGCTTTGTGCTGTCCTCACAATGGTGAGTGAGTTCTCAGGAGGTCTGGTTGTTTAAGTGTGTGGCAGCTCCCCCAACCCACTCTCTCTCTCTCTGACTTCAGCTCTGTCCATGTGACACACCTGCTCCCGCTTCACCTTCCGCTATGAGCAAAAGCTCCCTGAGGCCTCCCCAGAAGCAGAGCAGATGCTGGTACGATGTTTGCGCAGCCTGCAGAACTGTTAGCCAATTCCACCTCTTTTCCTTGTAAATGACCCAGTCTCAGGTATTTCTTTATAGCAATGCAAGAATGACTTAACAGATATAGATACAGCTGTGATATGGGTATAGATGTAGATATATAGAGATATGGGTATGGGTATAGATATTGATATGACTGTAGATGTAGATGTAGATGTAGGTGTAGATGTAGACACAGATAAGGATACAGACATATAATTGGCGCACCTACCTGGGATAACACAGATAAAGATGCTTCCTCTCTCTTCTCCTAGACCGGGAGCTCACTGGCAGCAAAGACCCCACATTGCTTCCTGTGTCCATCCCAGTGACACAGCTGCACCTAGGCACACAGCGGATGTCCTTGAGCACCTGTCAGGAAGGCTGACACAGCCTAACCCCCTTGCTCACTCCTCCGACCTCCCACGTGAATGGTACCCCACCAGCCACTATGGTGATAAACAACCCGAGGTCGGTGTCTGGCTGGAAGTTCCCTGGCCCTCAAAAATTGTTTTATGTATGGAACATATGGTTTAATGTTTAAATTCTTTAAACTTGCCCGACATGATTGAGCTCACTGATTAGCCCACAGCTAAGGAGTCCTTGCCATTGTATCTATGTCCTTCTCTTTATCTTGTTTCCAGCAGCCCCACCCTGCCCTGGCCTGAGCCCCCCACATCCCCCTTGCTGCAAAAATGAATCATTCCCCCTACCTTCCCCAGCTCTGCCCCAATTCCAGGTCACGCTTTTGTGCTCCAGAAATCATCTATGGGTTTTCCACATGATGCCCATGACAATTTAGCGTCTCTTACCAACATCAGCATCAAGAAGCTACATAAAATGCGTGGATGTTAAATCGACAGTGAGAGCTCCTGGGTAGCTCCGTGCCCCAGATTCGCTAATCAGCCTGCAAACCATTTGCACGCAGGCTTTCGTTTACAACAAGAGCTTACATTTTAGCATGAGGCAGAAAGACAAGAAACTCTCAGAGAACTCATCTATTCTTCTTTTCAATTACTTTGTGATTATACACTTCCATTAAGAAGTTAATTACTTCAACATTAACCTTCCATCTATCCTTTTAACATAAAACAAACAGAGATTGGATAAAAATACAAGGATTTACTAAAACGGCAAATGCTTATAGAACACTTATGAGGTGGCAGGCGGGGTTTTCAGGGCTCCGCTCATTGAGTATATTAACTGGGATTCCCGTGAGGGCTGTGAGACAAACACGGGCAATGCTCAAAACGCTTCACAGCCAATTCAGCTCCACGTTGATTGCTGAGTCGTGGAAACGTGCAAGGGGTCCCGGAGAGTCAACTCTTTACCAACTGGCTTGGGAGTATTCAAATGTGTAACAACGGAACTCTGATGTGCCGGGGTATGTGGCCTGAATCCCACCAGCCTCTGTGGCAGGAACAGCATCAGCCCATTTTACAGAGAAGGAAACTGAGGCCCAGAGACAGGAAGCGACATTCCCAGGGCTCACAGACAGCATGGGTGCAGACGGACCATGCAGTCTGGTTTCCACAGCTGAGCCAGTGGCCTCTGCACTAACTGTCTCAATTCTGGGACTGGAAATGGACTGTGTGTGTACGTTACAATATTGTTTTAACAACCAGATACATTTTCTGACTTCCTATGAAAGCTTTCAAATGCACAGAAAAAGTGAAAAAGAAAGAAGATGAATACTCATGTACCAAACAACCAGATCGACGATTCTTATTGTTCAATCATATTTACTTCAGCACATACACATACACACCATTCTCACACACATACACATACACACACACGTACACGTTCACACACTTAGACACATACATACTCACACACATATGCTCACATACACACACACTCACATACACTCTTGCACACACAGCTGAGCCCTTTCAGAATAAACCACCATACTGTCACTCGAGCCCAGTGCTTCAGCACAGTTCTCTTAAAAACATAAACTTTTGGCTGGGCGCGGTAGCTCACACCTGTAATCCCAGCACTTTGGGAGGCAGAGGTGGGCGGATCACCTGAGGTCAGGAGTTCGAGACCACCCTGACCAACATGGAGACACCCCATCTCTACTAAAAAAAAACAAAAATACAAAATTAGCCAGGCATGGTGGCGCGTGCCTGTAATCCCAGCTAGTTGGGAGGCTGAGGCAGTACAATCGCTTGAACCCGGGAGGCAGAGGTTGCGGTGAGCCGAGATCACGCCACTGCACTCCAGCCTGGGCAATAAGAGGGAAACGTCATTTCAAAAAAAAAGAAAGTCAGCAATAAGTCACTAAGATTACCGAATGCTCAGTCCATATTGAAATGTCCCCAGTTGTCCCTGAGGATGCGTCTGACCACTGCCTGTTGGAAAAGCCCCCAATCACGTCTCACATGGTGAGTGCAGTTGTCACATGTCTTTGGCTGTTTTAATCTAGACTCAACTCCCTGACACACACACACTCCCCAACCCGCTCCCAGCACACTGATCTGTTATGGAGACCTGGCCAATCGTCCACATTCTAGATTTGTCCGGTTCCCTATGGCTTCGTTTAACTGGTTCCTCTGTGGCCTGGATTTTCTGCCACATGGAATTTCAGCCTTGATTGGCCAGAAAGTTTCACAGGGAATACCTCGACTCACAGCATCATGCCCGGAGGCAGGTCCCCTCAGGCTGACCACACACATTTTAATGATAGTCAAAGATGTATCAAGCAAGATAATTCAGTAAAAAATTCTAATGTTAATAAAAATGCTGGCCAGGCGCGGTGGCTCACGCCTGTAATCCCAGCACTTTGGGAGGCCGAGGAGGGCGAACCACCTGAGGTCGGAAGTTCAAGACCAGCCTGACTAACATGGAGAAACCCTATCTCTGCTAAAAATACAAAATTAGCCAGGCATGGTGGTGCATGCCTGTAATCCCAGCTACTCGGGAGGCTGAGGCAGGAGAATCGCTTGAACCCCAGAGGCAGGGGTTGCGGTGAGCTGAGATCATGCCATTGCACTCCAGCCTGGGCAACAAGAGCAAAACTCCGTCCCAAAAGAAAAATAAATAAATAAATACATAAACAGATAAATACATAAATACATAAATAAATAAATAATCTGGTTGGGCATGGTGGCTGAGGCCTGCAATCGCAGCACTTTGGGAGGCCAAGGCAGGCAGATCACCTGAGGTCAGGAATTCGAGACCAGCCTGACCAACATGGTGAAACCCCGTCTTGACTATAAATACAAAATTAGCTGGGCATGGTGGTACGTGTCTGCAGTTCCAGCTACTCAGGAGGCTGAAGTAAGAGAATCGCTTGAACCCAGGAGGTAGAGGTTGCAGTGAGCCGAGATCACACCCCTAAACTCCAGCCTGGGCAACAAGAGTGAAACTCCGTCTCAAAAAAAAAAAAAAAAAACTGATATTAAGAAATAAGCTGGCTGTGCATGGTGGCTCACGCCTGTAATCCCAACACCATGGGAGGCTGAGGCAGGAGGATTGCCTGACCCTAGGAGTTCAAGACCATCCTGGGCAACATAGAAAGACTCTATTTCTACAAAAAATACAAAAATTAGCTAGAAGTGGTGGCTCCCACCTGTGGTGCCAGCTATTCAGGAGGCTGAGATGGGAGGATCGCTTGAGCCTAGGAAGTCAAGGCTGCAGTGAGCCGTGATTGCACCATTGCCCTCCAGCTTGGGCGACAGAGCAAGACCGTGTTTCAAAACACACACACACACAGAGACACACACAGACACAGACACACAGAGACATACACAGACACACACACACAGACACACACACAGACACACAGAGACATACACAGATACACACACACAGACACACACACAGACACACAGAGACATACACAGACACACACACAGATACACATACAGACACACACGAACACACATACAGACACACACAGACATACACACACAGACACAAAACAAACCTGCTGAGACTGAGGTTTGGATGCCCCTTAAGTTCAGGGGTAGTGATGAAAGTGGAGTCGTGTCAGGGAAAGCAAATTTAAATTCCCCAAAGTGCTTGTTCTGGTCATAGAGCTTTGTCCATTTCCTAAAAGAAAGCCTGTCTTGAGGTGTGGGCCGGTAACCTGGCTCCGGCCTCGTCCCTTTTGTGGGGAAGTATTTAACAGTCAGTGGCCAGCCTGTCTTGTCAAAGTCCATGCTTTGTGCTTAACCTTGACACCCCAAATTCTTGACACCCCAACCTCTGGCAATCGGTCCATTGAGAAACCCTGTGGACAAAACAGAGGAGGAGGGTGGGCAGCAGGTGAGAAGATGTCATTGGCCTACCTGGTTATCTTTTTCACTCTTAATAGAATCTTTCCAAATATCATTTTCTTCTTATTATTTGCTTTTTATTATGAAAATTTCCAAACATATAGACATGTTGAGATGACAATAATTAAGGAACAGAAACACGCTCTTATGTTTAACGGCTGCTAACGTTTTGCCTTCTTTGCTTCATCTAGCTTTCTTTCTTGCTGATGTATTTTAAAGTAAATTGGGGACATGATGACATTTCATCTCTAAAAGCATCTCTACTCATCTCTAAAAAATAAGAACCTTTTCCTGTAGAACCACAATGCCACTAACCATCCCACAAAATTAAGGATCTAACATCATCTAATGCTGGCTATATCCATAATTTCCCAATTACTTGAAAAATGTATTTTCCAACTGGTTAGTTGACATCTGGATTGAATTCAGCACTACACATTTGGTTTTCTGTCTTAAGTCTTATTTAATGGAATAGTCCTGTCACTTTTTTTTATTCTTTTATAGCATTGAATTGTTGAGAAGACAATGCCTGAAGTCTGAATTCGTCTGTTTCCTTGTGGTGTCATTTAACTTGTTTCCTATTCCCTGTATTTCCTGCTGACTGGCAGGTTGATCAAGAGTTCTATCTATTTAAGTTAAATATTTACTCGAGAATCCCGCACAGGTGGTCCTGTGTGCTTCCTACTGGACAGCCTCAGAAGGCATGTGGCTCACATCCCACTATGATGACGCAAAGATCTTCCTCTGAGTTAGATGGTGGTAGCCTGATCTCCTCATCAGCAAGGTACATTCTCCCCCTTCTGATAAGCACATAAGTTGGGAGGTTGGTACATGGCAAGGTGTGCAGCTCCTCACTGTCTTTCTGCCTAATAGTTTCAGGAATCTGTTACTGATTCTGGCCCACATCATTATTTTTATTAGGAGTTGACAGATGGTGATTTTGAAATTTTGTCATTCCTGGCTGGGTGCGGTGGCTCATGCCTGTAATCCCAGCACTTTGGGAGGCCAAGGTGGGTAGATCACCTGAGATCAGGAGTTCGAGACCAGCCTGGCCAACACGGTGAAAACCCATCTCTACTAAAAATACAAAAATTAGCCAGGCATGGTGGCAGGCACCTGTAATCCCAGCTACTTGGGAGGCTGAGGCAGGAGAGTGGCTTGAACCCAGGAGGTGGAGGTTGCAGTGAGCCAAGATCATGCCATTGCACTCCAGCCTGGGTGACAAGAGTGAAACTATTTCAAGAAAAAAAAAAAAGAAAGAAAAAGAAAAAACAGGCTGGGTGTAGTGGCTCACACCTGTAATCCCAACACTTTTGGAGGCCGAGGCAGGCGGATCATGAGGTCAGGAGATCGAGACCATCCTGGCTAACACGGTGAAACCCCGTCTCTACTAAAAATACAAAAAAATTAGCCGGCTGTGGTTGTGGGCACCTGTAATCCCAGCTACATGGGAGGCTGAGGCAGGAGAATTGCTTGAACCCGGGAGGCAGAGGTTGCAGTGAGCTGAGATCACGCCATTGCACTCCAGCCTGGGTGACAAGAGTGAAGCTCCATCTCAAAAAAAAAAAGAAAAGAAATTTTCTCATTCCCTTGCATACTTGTTACTGTACAGTCCTAATAAAGGAGGGGGATTCAGGTTGGTGGGACCAAAGGAAAGCAAAAGGATAAGCTGTGAGTCTGCCTTTCTTCATTGTCCAGGACACACAGGCCCCCTGCACAAATAACTCAGTCTTCCTGTGCCCAGCGATCACCAGACCTTCAGCTGATACAAAAATTGCAAGTTAGCTCCCTGCAACCTTGGCGTTACTAGCACCGTACATTGCCCTCTCCAGCACACACCACGAGCACGATCCTACCAAATCCCCTGCAAGTCTCTGTTTCTTGGCAGTCAGCTCCTCTCCTGCTGGCCTGCCCGTTGCTCCCTTGCAATGTACTTTCATACTTTTTCTAATAAATCTGCCTTTCTTTACCAACAACTGTCTTGGTAAATTCTTCTTAACCCCTGCATCACACCATTGGCTTTAGATAATCGCCAGGCACCCACAACAGTTACTTTCCAGTCTTATGTAAAAATGAGGTTTCCCTCTCAACTCGGTCTCTTTATTTGTCTTTGACTATCTTTATTTGTTTTGAATATCTTTATTTGGTCTCAACATGTCTATCAGCCTGATTCTCTTTTGTAGTGAGGACGTTCTTATAAGCATTCCCAGGAAATAACGGATATTTTCAGAACTTGAGATCTTTCTGAGAGTATAACAGTGATATACTTCTTCTCCAAAACACTTCAGCATCTAAAGCTGCTGTCGAACACACATTTTTCATCGTCAGACAACTACTCATAGGAAAGCACCCAAGAGGGAACTTGGTGGAAGGCTGGGTGAAAGTGGAGAGCAGGGACTATGGGCAAGCCATCTGGAGACATGCCAACACCATGCCTGCTCTGAGGATGCAGTGAGCTGGGGAAAGCTAGGTGGCTCAGTGGATAGTTCACAGCGCATGTCTGGGTTCAGCTGCTCACCTGGTGCGCTGGGGTCAAACAGGCCATCACTGCCTGCCCAGAAGCAAGCCGGAAGTTCTTTCTTCAAAAGAGATCAGCCACTGAAGGAGAAGGAGCCTTGCTGCAAAGCCCCAGAACCCCTTCCGTGACTGTGCTGCTACTCTTGTGATATCCTCTTCCCTACAGACCTCCGAGCTAATGAGATCTGCTGGGGCTGCCAGATCTTCTGGCTTCTAAGGGCCACTTCAGGTTGAGTCTATCAAGACCTTCGTCATTCCATGAAATCAAGACCTTCGTCATTCCATGAACTTCTCCCTTTCCCAGCAAGTGAAAGAGAAGTGACCCTTCTGGGAAAGGGAGAAGTTGATGGAATGACACGGGTCTTGATAGACACAACCTGACATAGACTAACAGATGGGTTAGTCTAACTAACAGAGAGGTTAGTCTATGTCATGCATTAAACTTTCCTTTACTCTGGGTCCAAACCTTACAAAGTCCTCCATGGAGTCAGAGATTGGATCCCCACCCGATTCCCCTGGCTCTTCCCATCCTGTTTTCTCTCACTGGCATGGGGCTTTAGTCTCCAAGCCCCTCAGTGGCCCCACACAGACCCCTCCCCACCTTTGTGGTTTGGCAAGAAGCCTCTGCCCACAAGATACAAGTGCCTCCCCCCACTCTACCCCTTCAGAGACAGCTGGCTTGTGTTACATGTTCTCTGAACACCGTGTCGCAGGTCCTGACATATCAGCTGCTCTTTACCTTGAAATGACTTAGATCGCAACCGGTCTGCCCAGAGGGCTGGGGGTTGGACGCACCACAACCTGGCCCAGCCTCTCCTGGGGTGATGACGGACAACCCATCGGGTGGCAGCCCCACTTCCTCAGCAGAGACAACATCCTGTTACACCCTCTCTTCATGCTGAGTGACTCTAACCTCCTCTGGAATGAACTCCATGCCTGCAGAATCATCTTCAGAATGAGTCAGCTCCGCCTTGTCCCAGGCAGGAGACTCACGAGTTGATGTGAAATGCGGATTCCCTATGAGACGGAGGACATTGCATGTCTCATCCCATCACGACCGTGTGGGTCTCGTTATTTCGCAGGAGAGGGGGGAAATGCGAATTGGAATTTAATTTCCTAAGTACTGTTCTTGGTTTCTGACCAGCTGATCCCAAGTTTCACATCCTTGTCTGTGAAGCTAAACTCAATGCTACTGTGTGGGGAGAAGATTTGTAAAGAAAACTCTTAGGTAACTTTTCATTGTTTGGTGTTTAACAAACACACCACTTCCCAACGCTGCTTTCTGGATCTGCCTACTTTGTAACATTCTACCTGACATTTTAAATACACGAAATTTCACTAAATTTCAGCCAGGCGCTGTGGCTCACGCCTGTAATCCTAGCACTTGGAGAGGCTGAGGCAGGCGGATCATGAGGTCAGGAGTTCAAGACCAGCCTGGCCAACATAGTAAAACCCTGTCTGTACTAAAAAAATACAAAAATTAGCCGGGTGTAGTGGCATGCACCTGTAGTCCCAGCTACTCTGGAGGCTGAGGCAGGAGAATTGCTTGAACTCAGGAGGCAGAGGTTGCAGTGAGCCGAGACCGCACCATTGCACTCCAGCTTGGGTGACAGAGTGAGAGTCCATCTCAAAAAAAAAAAAAAGAAATTTCACTAAATTTAAATTTCTTTTATACATCTGTATATTTGATTTATACCATATTATGCTGTATGTTTGGGGGAGAGGGGAGGCTAGGTTTGAGTCTATAAATTTGTTCCTAAAATAGTAACAGGGATGAAAAATAAATCAAAGTGATTATACCTCTCTCTAGGTATGAATTAAGCATTCTTTTTTTTTTTTTTTTTTTTTTGAGACAGAGTTTTGTTCTTATTGCCCAGGCTAGAGTGCAATGGCATGATCTCTGCTCACTGCGACCTCTGCCTCCCGGGTTCAAGCAATTCTCCTGCCTCAGCCTCCCAAGTAGCTAGGATTACAGGCAACCGCCACCACACCTGGTTAACTTTTGTATTTTTAGTAGAGACGGGGTTTCACCATGTTGGTCAGGCTGGTCTAGATCTCCTGACCTCAAGTGACCCACCCATCTCGGCATCCCAAAGTGCTGGGATTACAGAGGCGAGCCACCATGCCTGGCCTGAATTAAGCATTTCTTAAAGCTGCACTAAAGTCCTTTAGGTCACCCAAGTGCCATTTGATATCATTCCAAGAGATGAAGCTGGAGAGCAGGCCTATTTGGGGCAGCGGAAAGTCCACTTCGAGGCCAGCATCCCTCTCTCTACAGTTTTAGTTTTTAAGCGGAGGTGTGTCCTCTTCCAGGATATAGATTTTTCAAGCTCAGCACCATTGATGTTGGGGCTGGGCCATTGCCGTGGGGCTGCCCTGGGCATTGTCGGAAGCCTGGTAGCTTCTCCCCTCTGAAGGTCAGCAGCAGCAACCTGCTTCTCAACCAAGGTCATGACAACCAAAAACGTCTCCAGACACTGCCAAATGTCCCCACGGGATGGGGCCTAGAGGACAGTGTGCTATGGTGGCCCCACAATAGCTATCTTTGTCGCCCTAGAATCAACATGATCTTGTCAGGGCACTTTTTTTGGTTTTGTTTTGTTTTCTGAGACGGAGTCTTGCTCTGTAGTCTAGGCTGGAGTGCAGTGGCACAGTCTCAGCTCACTGCAACCTCTGCCTCCCAGGTTCATGCAATTCTCCTGCCTCAGCCTCCCAAATTGCTGGAATTACAGGGATGTGCCACCACACCCAGCTAATTTTTGTATATTTAGTAGAGACAAGGTTTCACTAGCCTGGTCACGAACTCCTGACCTCAGGAGATCCACCCGCCTCGGCCTCCCAGAGTGCTGGGATTATAGGCACGAGCCACCATGCTTGGGCACTTTTTAAAGGCTGGTTGTTATGGGCATTTTTAAAGGCTGGTTGTTATGGCAATGGCTTCGTCCAATGAGGATTTAAGGCTTCTTTGGGTACTGATAATTACGGCTATTACCTCGGGGTTATCATTTTCAACAGGAAGAACCCTGCCAACTGTTGTTTGTCTGATCCTCAAATAGCAGAAGATTCAGGATCGTCTAGCTTTCATGTTGGAGGAGACTTTAGGGACCAATCTCATCCTTTTACACCTGTGGCTCAGAGAGGTTAAGCAACCCCTCCAAGGTCACACAGCCAGCAGAAGTAACACCCAGTGTAGAGATCACCAAGACAGCATCAGAGCCCTTTAGTACGATATCCCGAGTGTCCCGCATGCAAGCCATCGGCACTGTGTTTTGTGGCTCAATATTTTTCAGTTTTTAAGAAAGATACACTTTTTGGAAAAAGAAATGGACACAGTGAATGCCCGCATCAGCAGAAAGACAGTTTTCTATAATGAGTTCTTTTTCTCTTTATTTCTAAGGTTTAATTTTGCCACAGTTGCTAAAGAAAACATTATACACGGCCCTTATTAAAGAACGGTAAGACAGACTTGTCAACACAAAGAGTCAAATTTGTAAATTAGTTGATGAGATTTATTCTGAGCCAAATATGAGGACTTTGATTGATGACACAGCCCCATGAGGTCCTAAGAACTGCTGCATAAGGTGGTTGGGTTCTAGCTGGATTTTATGCATTTTAGGGGGACAGAAGTTACAGGCAGAAAATAAGAAAAGGGCAAGACGATCCCCTGCCACCTCCATGACGTCATTTCAGTTCTCTTCTCCAAACACCTCACGGTATCGTATTTCAAAATTCGGCTTTGTCATTTAGCAGTGTCTGGAGGTGTACATGTTGCCAATCGATACAGGTAAGGTGTCCAGTGGTTTGGTCCAGAAAGGTGACACAACTCCATGGATGCAGGTGGAAGGTGTCCAGGTCACAGATGGATTCAACGATTTTCTGATGGGCAATTAATTGAAAGAGTTAAGTTATTATTGTAGAGACCTGGAATGAATAGAAAGGATTGCCTGGGTTACGATAAAGGTTGTGGAGACCAAGGTTTTTTATCTTCAGAGCTCTTATTGGACCTAAAAGAGGTGCCAGACTCTTAGTTAAATCTCTCCTAGATCAGGGAAAAGACCTGGAAAGGGAAGGGGATTCTGGCAGGATGTGGATTTTCCCCTCAAGAGACAGCTGTGTGGGGCCCCTTCAAAATATGTCAAAGAAATATATTCTGGGGTAAAATGCTTGATTTCTTCCAGGGCCTGCTCTCTATCATGTGATGCTATACTAGAGTCAGGTTGGAATGTAGTATCTTATTGCTACAGAGAGTCTGTTTTGTCAGCCTTAAGATCTCTGCTTTGACGTTAATGCAGGTCAGCTGTGCCTGGATTTCAACGGAAGGCGGGTATAAGGAGCCTGTCCGACCCCCACTTCCCATCATGGTCTGAACTAGTCTCTAAGGTTTACTTTGGAAAGCTCGTGGCTGAGGGGGTTGGCAGGCGGACTAGAATTTTATTTTTGTTTTACAGTCTCAAAGGAATCGCCATAGGTGCAGGGGCCACTGCAGTGGGACTGGGCTCAACTCTGAGTGTAAGAAGAAAAACGGGAATGTACAGCCACGGAGAGGGTGAGGGCGGATGGAAAACTATGAAGAGGCGACATCAGGCCAGGGGGGTTCTTGCTAGAACCACTTGGCAGGATTCGTGCCACAGGCAGGCCAGGTGATAAGATACCGAGGGTGAGGGATGAGGAGTATGATATCAGGGGCGGGGAACTGTCACTGCATTGACCCAGCAGGATTCTTTTGGACGAAAGGGGACAGGGGTCCAGGTCAGAGCCTTGAGGGCTTCGAGGACCCTGCCTGGAGTTAGGTCAGGTAGAGTCTTTGCCACAGTGAGGCTGAGAAGCTGAGCACCTGATCTGCGGGAGTCCAGAGACCCTCATGCTTACTGCGGATGTGCTGTCAGCAGATCCTGAACTTGGGTTCCAGTGTTTTAAAGTGCTGTTTGCAAGCACCGCGGTCCTGCTCTCCCACTCACAGAACTACTATTGCTCACTGGCGAAGGACACTGTGGATTGAAAATCAGGGTCGTTCTTTTTCGCCTCTCGCTCATTATACATCCCTTTGAGGACACAGTCATTTTGCTGTTTAGGAGGAAGAAACAGGCAGAAGAGAACTCCTCCCATCCCTCCGCTAATGGCTTTTAAAACAGTCTTTTTTGTAATGGAACAAGCAAACCTCACAATGAGCGTATATTGCTTATGTGACCAGAAAGTAAGACAGTCCCCTGACACCTCAATTAAGTCATTTCGGTTGTCTACTCCAGACACCTCATGGCATCGTACTTCAAAACTCAGCTTTGTCATTTAGGAGTGTGTGGAGGTGCACACATTGCTAACCTCAGGCTCACTGAACACTGTTTTTTTTCTATGACGTGGATAATGGTGCCTGCGTCAGACACCTGTGATGTTTGAAAGAACCAGTTTATCAAAGTGCTTAGCCTGACGCCTGACACGCCGTGCACCCAAGATAAATGTTTGTTGTGTCAGTCGATCTGTCGAGGAAGGAGGTGAGACACTTGTGGGTGGCAGGGCGGGAGGGGAGTACACAGGCTGTAAACAGCAGTGCCCAAGCTGAGACGGAGCAAGCTGGGAATCCTCCTGGGTTTCATTCAGTCTTCCACACCCCGCATGGATACTGGTTATACCTGTGATCAGTTATGCCTGTGATTGTTTTTTAGAAAACAAAACTATTTTATCACTCCGCTTTAAAGATGGCGGAGTGGAAAGACACAGTCCTGGAATGTTTAAATTCAAGCTGAAGAACTTACTAGCCACGTGACTGAGCAAGTTATGGTTCCATCTTTCTAAGCCTCACCTCATTCTTTGTAAGACAGGCCTCAGCATGCTGTTACTAGGAATCTAAGGAACCCACTGCTGATGGAGAAAGGGGTGCAGTCCAGACCCTAACAGAGAGTTCTCGGATCTTGCGCAGGGAGGAACTGAAGGCAGTCGCAGAGTGCAGTGAGAGACAGCTGCTCTGATACACAGTGGGGAGCCCGCGGAAAGCAGGAGGAGGAACGTGCCGTCTTTGTTTCAAAGGCATCTTGTATCAGTGTAAAAGCCAAGCTATGTGTAAGTGCAGGTGGGCTGGCAGTGTGACAAGATCTAGTACTTGGTGGATGTAAATAAAGTCATCCTTGGCATTTCAGTGCGTACCTACATCTAAGCATGACTATAGCCATCTTTTTTTTTTTTTTTTTGAGATGGAGTCTTGCTCTGTTGCCCAGGCTGGAGTGCAGTGGCATGATCTCGGCTCACTGCAACCTCCGCCTCCCAGGTTCAAGCAATTCTCCTGCCTCAGCCTCCCACGTAGCTGGGATTACAGGCTACTGTAACTGCCAATCAGGTTCATGTTGCCTGACAGAGCTGATTTATCCAAACAGGTGAACTGCATAGAGAAAGAAGAATTCACACAGAGCTGGCTGTGCGGGAGACCAGAGTTTTATTATTACTCAAATCAATTTCCCCAAGAATTCGGAGTTCAGAGTTTTTGTTGTTGTTTTTGAGATGGAGTCTTGCTCTGTTACCCAGGCTGGAGCACAGTGGTGCGATTTCAGCGCACTGCAACCTCCGCCTTCAGGGTTCAAGCAATTCTCCTGCCTCAGGCTCCCAAGTAGTTGGCATTACAGGCGTGCACCACCACGCCTGGCTAATTTTTGTATTATTAGTAGAGACGGGGTTTTGCCATGTTGGCCAGGCTGGTCTTGAACTTCTGACCTCAAGTGATCCGCCTGCCTCGGCCTCCCAGAGTCCTGGGATTACAGGTGTGAGCCACCATGCCCAGCCCTGCAGTTCAGAGTTTTTAAGGATAATTTGGTAGGTAGGGGGCCAGTAAGCTGGGAGCACTAAGGGGTCAGATCAGAGATGAAATCGTATGGATCAAAGCTGTCCTCTTGGCCTGAGTCAGTTCCTGGGTGCGGGCCACAAGATCAGACGAGCCAGTTTATCAATCTGGATGGTCCCAGCTGATTGAGCAAATGCAAGGTCTGCAAAATATCTCAAGCACTGATGTTAGGTTTTTCAATAGTGATGTTATCCCCAGGAGCAATTTAGGGAGGGTCAGAATCTTGTAATCTCCAGCTGCATGAATTCTAAGCCATAATTTCTAAACTTGTGGCTAATTTGTTAGTCCTACAAAGGCAGTCTAGTCTCCAGGCAAGAAAAGGATTTGTTTCGGGAAACTATAAACTAAGTTTCTTCCAAAGTTAGTTTGGCCTACACCCAGGAATGAACAAGGACAGTTTGGAGGTTAAAAGTAGGATGGAGTTGGTTAGGTCAGATCTCTCACTGTCTCAGTTATAATTTTGCAATGGTGGTTTCACTGGTTTTAAGATGGAGTTTATTTTATTTTTTTGAGACAGAGTTTCATTCTTGTTGCCCAGGCTAGAGTGCCATGGCGTGATCTCAGCTCACTGCAACCTCTGCCTCCTGGGTTCAAGCAATTCTGCTTCAGCCTCCTGAGTAGCTGAGATTACAGGTGCCCACCACCACACCCAGCTAATTTTTTTTGTATTTTTAGTAGAGACGGAGTTTCCCCATGTTGGCCAGGCTGGTCTCGAACTCCTGACCTCAGGTGATCCACCCACCTTGACCTCCCAAACTGCTGGGATTACAGGCGTGAGCCACCGCGCCGGCCAAGATGGGTTGTTGATTTTAAAACGATGTCACCCTGGTTCTCCTAGGTTCCTGTTCCCCTAACACCATGAAGGCTGCTGGCAGTTCTCTGGCCTCCAGGGAGGCCTCCACACACATTTACCCATGTTCTTAGACAATCCTAGGGACTCAAGGCTTCAACAAACCTAAATGAGCCAGCAGAAAAATAAACTTGAACATGAATGTCAACGTTTTCCCACATGTACTAAAGGGTTATAATAATTTTGAAATGTTTATTTCAAAGAGCGTTGGTAATTTAAACGTCCTATTTAATCCCCAAAACAGTCCTGAGGGGGAGATAAGGCAGTTATCTTCATGGTACAGGAAAGGAAAAAAGCGAGGGTCCAAGGCCGACTATACCCTCAGCTCCATTAGCCCCCGAGGCCTCCCTGCCAGGCGGGGCGGACACTCCCAGTGCAGATGCTCTGTATCGATCGCATGCTATCGGTTCTTTCAACGAACGTGTATTGATCATCAATTAAGTGGTGAATACTCCTCTAGATGTCGATTCTAAAGAGGGAACAAAACACATTAGAGAGAAGAAACATAAGTAACTCGAATAACAACCTTAGCAAACTGCGGAAACTCCTACAGACAAAAACTCAGGTGTGGGCGCAGAAGGGCCGGGGATGCGCTCGGTCAAGACTTGAAGGCCCGGGGCTTGGGCCCTGTGTCCTCACCGCGCCCCGGGGAGGCTCCGGCTCCGTCCACACCCGGAGCGCGACTCAGCCGCGGCGGGGGCTATTCTGGAGAACGGCGCGGTCGTGTGGGTGCAGCGCAACCAGGCTGCCCGCGGAGCTCCACCGCCGCCATGCCGCCGCCCGCCATGGTTCAGCCCGGCCTCGCCCCTCCCGCCGGCCGTGGTTCAGCGCGTCCCGCCGCCCCGCCCCTCCCGCGCCCGACGCCCCGCCCCTCCCGCGCCCGACGCCCCGCCCCTCCCGCGCCCGACGCCCCGCCCCTCCCGCGCCCGACGCCGAGGTAGCGCCTAGGCGGGGCCTCTCGTAGCGACGCCCCCGAGGGGGCAGAACGCGTGCGCACGCGCGTGCGTGCGCGCTTGCGCGGGCGGTGTTTGAGGCCGGCCAGTCTTGACTGGGCGGCAGTGCGGTCGGTGACTGCCGGGAGTCCTGCAGGGGCGGGGCGGCGCCAAGCGCAGGGAGCCCGGGTGAGTGGCAGCCCAGGTGAGCGCTCAGGGAGCCCGGGTGAGGGCCGGAAACCCAGTGAGGGGCAGCCCAGGTGAGCGCGCGGCGAGCCCGGGTGAGGGCCGGGAACCCAGGTGAGGGGCAGTCCAGGTGAGCGCGCGTGGAGGCCAGGTGAGGGGGCTGGGAAGCCCGGGTATCCCAGGTGAGGGGCCGGGAACTCAGCTGAGGGGGAACCCAGATGGGCGCGCGGGAGCCCACGTGAGGGGGAGCCCGGGTGACGGGCCGGGGTGGCTCCTAGCGTCCGCGGTCCCAGCCCTGCCTTCCGGTGGGCGTGCGGCACCCCGGGCCGTGCGGTTCCCGGACAGCAGCTTGTGGGGGACTTTCGAGCCCCGCAGCCGGGGGTCCTGCCTGCGCGGGTTGGGCGTGGGGGGCTCCTCACCGCGACGCTGACTTTGGAGTCCTTGAGCGGCGCGGATGCCGGACGGAGGGAGGGGACAGGCGGAGGCGGAGGCGGCGCCGTCGCCCCTGACCTCGCTTCCCTCAGACCGGCTGGGCAAGTACGGTCAGCTCACCTGTGTGCCCACGAGGCGGAGAGGCGGCTCCTGCAGAGCCACAGAGGTGCCGTCGGAGCTGCTGTCAAGGACAGCAGGTGTCACGTGGGTGTGACCTCCACTGGTCACCGAGTTCGCTGGGGCGGAAGGGGACAAGGTGCTGCTCAACATGGTGTGGGAGGCGGAGGGACGCTGGGTCAGTCAGAACCTGTAGGAGGGGGGAGGGACGCTGGGTAAGGTCACCAAAGTGTGCGCGGGAGAGAGCGGGCGCTGGGTCAGGTCAGCAGGAGGTGGGACCCGCCTGGGCTCTGGGCCCTATAGCCAGCTGCTCTAGGTTGGGGTTGGGTGTGGACAGTAGGGAGGGGAGCCAGGGGCTCCCCAGCCTGTGTAGATTCTGCTGTAAGTGACTGTTCTCTGAAAGACTGGGGCGAGGCGGCTGTTTCTGACTCCTGTTTCAGTTTACCCTCTGTGTGAAATCTGTAACTATGCAGCTTCTGCTTACCTCACTCCCGTATTTTGATTTTTATTTACATACAACTTTTCAGGAAGGTTGTGAGAGGAAAAAGCAATGGTGAAGGAAATGTAAGTGATTGAGGGAATATGAGATGGCCACAGCTCCCCACTGAGCTTGAACGCTTCTGTGCCTGCCTTTCAGACTGGCCGTCATCGAGGCTGTGGTTGTTAAGGAAGTTCTTCCTGAGCATCCAGTTTCCATACAAAGAGCACAGGTTCTCTAGGTGGCCTCAGAGATGTTCAATACAGAATGTCTTATTATAACGAGGAACTGGGCAAAAGCCTGGTAGGACACCGGGTAGGTAAATGGTGGAGTCCCTGCAGCCGTGTTGCAGAGGAGGATTAGCTGTTGCTGAGAGAAGAGAAGCAGGCCGGGGAGCAGCTTGTATACTGTTACCCCCTTTTATGTAAAAAGGAAGAGTTTATATCTAGAAAAACAATTGACCCAGCAGGCACCAAAAAATAGTGATGGTGCTTGGAGCTGTGTAAGAGGATTGCAAATTTTTATTTTTGTATTTTTATGCTTGTTTATATTTTCTGAATTTTGTGTATTAAACATGTATTTCTGTTGATTTTGGAAAACATTTTTACAACCCATCAATGTATAATTTTCAAAATGTTAGAAGTATAATTCTCGTGTAAATAGCTCTTGTCAGGTTATATATTTCACTCATTAATGCAGTATACAGCAGGATAGAAATGTCAGTTCAAAAGAGAATACACAAAACTAGGATTTTCTTAGTGAGTGGGTAACAGGAATGCTGAGAGAAGATTGCCGGATTAGATAATAAGATTGGTGAATATCCTGTGTGCATTGAAACCACAGCCTTTGGGATTGTCTTTTCTTCGTGATGGAAAGGAGAATTAGCTTTGCAGATTGTAAAATGCATGACCCACAATCAGTGGTAAATAGTTTAGTTATTTCTCCTAGAAAGTCAAGTGATTGTCGGGGTTGTAAAACACTGAACTTGCGTTAGCAGGGAATAAAGCATGCAACCTTTTTTTTCCTTTTTGACGTCACTTCCAAGTTTGGATAAATTATCTCAATGAAAAACAAAAATGCTGGTATCCATAGCAGTTTAGCCCCCGTAAACCGGAGGAGCGCATAGATGCATGACAAAGTCGAAGGGTTCCAGCGGCCACTGAGCCTGGTTCCTGGTCACACTGCAGCAACAGAGCTAACACTCTTACTGATGTGTTTGCATTCAGATTTTTAAAAAACTTCATGGCCCAGTGCAATAGAAGAGCTGAAACCACAGAATCTTATAAGACAAGCTTTTTGTATACATTTTCTCCGAAGAAAATGAAGATCTGCAGAGTCAAGAGATGGTGGCCTTCCAGGAGTTGTTTATTCTCCGGCTCCACTTCCTCTACTGCAGAGAGGAAAGGGGCTGTTGTGGAAGGGCTTGGAAACCTTCCAGAGTGAAAGAACCAGATGAGTCCATTAGGTTCGGCCTCCGGTTTTTTTGTTTGTTTGTTTTTTTTTTTTGAGACAGAGCCTCACTCTGTCACCCAGGCTGGAGTGCAGTGGCGCTATCTCAGCTCACTGCAAGTTCCGCCTCCCAGGTTCCCACCATTCTCCTGCCTCAGCCTCCCAAGTAGCTGGGACTACAGGCGCCCGCCATGAAGCCTTGCTAATTTTTTTTGTATTTTATTAGAGACAAGGTTTCACCATGTTAGCCAGAATGGTCTCGATCTCCTGACCTCGTGATCCGCCCACCTTGGCCTCACAAAGTGCTGGGATTACAGGTGTAAGCCACCCTGCCCGGCCAGTTCGGCCTCCAGTTTTACCCACGGAAGGAACAGTGACTTCCAGCAGTGCATTACACTTAAGGACTCCTTCATGTGGCCTGAGCCTTATGGTGCACAGCAAGGGAACAGTGGAAACCCCTGTGTCCCATTTTGCGTATCAAGAGTGAGAGGGTGTGGTTGGGTCAAGGAGCAGAAATAGAAGCAAAAGGAGAAGCTGAGCTCTTCCCATACTCCTTCTGTGCTGCCTGACAGAACAAGGCCTAGCCACACTTCTGTGGGTGCCCGCCTTGTGACTTGGGGTGAACCACAGCTGTTCTCAGTCCAACGCTGATGCCACGAAAGGACAGCAGAGCTCTGCAGGACTCCAGGAAGACTGGGCCCTTGGGCTGGATTCTGCCTCTGGGACTGGCCTTCTACCCTCATGGCTGAGAGAGCTGAGGAGTTCACCTCTTTTGTGAACTCCTGGCTGGAGGATGCTGGTTGACACTAACTAAACTCAGAGACCCACAGTAACAAGTTAGACTAGAACAGCACCAGCTTACCCAGAAAGTCAGGAGGTTTGAGCAAAGAATCAGAACGGGGGATTCACTACAGGATTGGAAGGGGTAGTAAGCATTCTGGTCTTTATAATCTGCTGTTTCTGCATCCCTAATTGGCACCTGTTCTCTGACTGCCAGGAGGGTTTGCCCACTGAGCTGTGGCTCACCTGTTTCTGTTTCCATGTCTTTCACCTATCTGCCACTTTTCTTTAGATATGGTAATCTCTCCAAAAAGGTATCTAGAAAGCTTGAAGACCTGGTAGCTATTTGCTCTTCCGGTGAAGATCACACAAACTAGTTGAACATCTGGCTCGTAGTAGGTGCTTCATTTCCCGCTGCTCTGTATGTTTCTTTTTTTTCTTTTTTTTTTTTTTTTTGAGACAGAGTCTCATCTTCTCACCCAGGCTGGAGTGCAGTGGCGCAATCTCAGCTCACTGCAACCTCCACCTCCCGGGTTCAAGCGATTCTCCTGCCTCAGCCTCCCAAGTAGCTGGGATCACAGGCATGTACCACCACGCCCAGCTAACTTTTTGTATCTCTAATAGAGTCGAGGTTTGACCATGTTGGCCAGGCTGGTCTCGAACTTCTGACCTTGTGATCCACCTGCCTTGGCCTCCCAAAGTGCTGCTATTACAGGCGTGCGCCACTGCACCCGGCCTACTCTGTGTGTTTCTTTTTCCGGTAGTCAGATACTGGGGTCCAGGGTGGTTAGGAAAGAAACTTGTTTTCTTTCTTTCTTTTTCTTTTTTTGAGATGGAGTTTTGCTCTGTTGCCCAGGTTGAAGTGCAGTTGTGTGATCTCGGCTCACTGCAACCTCCACCCTCCTGGGTTCCAGAAATTCTGCTGCCTCAGCCTCCTGAGTAGCTCAAATTACAGGTGCGCACCACTACGCCTGGTAATTTTTGTATTTTTAGTAGAGACAGGGTTTTGCCATGTTGGCCAGGTTGGTCTTGAACTCCTGACCTCAAGTGATCCACCCACCTTGGCCTCCCAAAGTGCTGGGATTACAGGTGTGAGCCGCCGCACCCAGCCCGAAACTTGTTTTCTTAGCTCCTAAATAATGAAATCAAGATCAGAGCCCACTAAGCCAACTGCTCTTCTTGGTTTTTGGTTCTCATGTCCTGGAGTCCCTCTCACCTTGACCAAACCAAAGACCTCCTGAAGTATCACTTGGGCTCACCACTTCCACTGAGGTGGATTTGAGTCATTGATCTGGGCAGAGCCTTCTGGAGTCGGGGATTCTCTCGTTTCAAGGTCCTACAGAAGTTAGCGGTCTTGGCCAAGAGGACATTGATGCAACTGTGGCAAAATGGGACCTATAAGCCAGAGCTGATGACCTACTTGTGGAAAAGTACAGGGAGAAGTTTTACGAGGGGTCCATATTTTAACCTTTAACAGTGTTGTTCAGGGTAACCCTTGTAATGGATGCTATTCCTTGCCTGATACCTGTCCTTTCCACCCAGCCTGCTTTTCTTTAATGCTGGTAAGTGGTCTCCCCTCCAGGCATTAGGCTGCACTTGAAGTTGATCTGCTCCTGTGAAGTGCATAGGGGTTCAACGATGCCTTGCTGCACACTGAATACCAGAGCCGAGTGCTCTTGCCAGCCCCTTAATACCATGTTCAACCTGATTTGTCAACAAGTTGACAGAAGTGTGTTTGGAGATATGTAAGTACACTGGAGTCTTGAAATATAGCATGACCAGAAGTGTGGGTCACGAGGGCACATGTGGGCATGGCAGCCCCTCAGTTGTCATCCATAGCATCTATCAGAGAGCACGCCTGTGTGCCCTGAACTCACGCACCAGGGGCAGCATGACACGGGAGCCGTTTCTCTAGGGAGAAACATGAATACCAGTGCTGTCTTTCCCCACATCAGATTTGTGTTCACACAGAGCTAGTCTGTGTTAAAGCTGGAGTGTTAATGGAGAAACAGACAAACTCTTGTACTATTTTGCCTTTGATTATAGACCATTATCAAACCAAGAGGTTAGGAGTGATCAGTGCTCCCTTGTCATTTGCATCAGGTCCCAGGACTCACATTCTTTGCATGCTTGTGTGAGCTAGTGTTTTCCATGTCCTTGGGGTGTGGTCACAGCGACCTTTTTGCCTGAATAATGATTGGCAAGTTTTTGCTGAATGGCCACAGTGAATGGCTCCTCCTATGCTTCTGGCTCTAGTCCTGCTGCCTCACAATTCAGTCAATTCTGGGGTCTCTTCCGGAGAGCAGAGGGTCCAGCTGCGTGGGGAGTGTGGTGTTCCCAGCCCTGCTGTCTGTTCGCTGGGTGTGAGTGACAAGAGTCCCCACTCCCTGCAGAAATTCCATTACCTGGACAAGTCCCTGCACACTGGGTGAGGGGGGAAGAGGGGGGATCTGAGGCTTTGTCGGTAGCCGTTCCTATGTCCTCGTTGTGTGCCTGGGTTTCCTGCCGTGTAAAAGGAAAGGCTGGAATCAATCACACGTCCCTTCCAGTTTTTCGAGAACTTGAGACTCTGGTGTTTGTAGCTTTGCAGACAGGTTCAGGCTTAGGTAAAGTGGACCCCTTCAGCATGATCTGTTCATGTGTTCCATAAATGTTTCTTGAGGGCCCACTGTGGACCCAGTGCTGCATCAGGCAGAGGAGATGCTGTGATGGAAGGTAGGTGTGGTCTGTGCCCTCACAGAGCTTGCTGTCCAGTGCAGGTGAGGATTCAGTAAGCACTTGTAGTACCAAAAATGAGTGTTTGGGGGATGCATCAGGAGCTTGTAGCAAAGGTACTTAACCTAGTCCGTGGGACTCCCCTACTCTGGGAGGGCATCTGGAGCAAATGGCCTTTAAGTGAGGACCTGACAGGTAAGATGGCGCCAAGTTGGGGAAGGTACAGACTTTTCCAGGAGAGGGCCCAGCAGCTGCAGAGGCCCAGAGGTGCAGGAGAGTGTGATGTTTTCAAAGGACTGGAAGGTTATAGCATGGAGTGAGTTGCAGGGGGTGGTGAGAGTGGAACCAGAGAAGGTATAATTGATAATCACATTCTGCAGAGTGCCATAGGTCACAGTCAGGAGTTTAGGCCTTCCCTGCTGCTGTTGAGAAGGCATTCCATGGCCTTAACCAAGGAATAACATGAAGAACAGGAGCACAGCTTCTCGTGACATCCTTGGGGTGTTAACTAGGATCAAACAGCAGAAGTTCAGTGCTGTAACAAAGTGTATCCCAGTGTAATGACTTAAATATGTTTCGTCCTGCGATGCCTGAATTGTGTGACTGATTGGGACTGCTGTGAAGGCGGGAGACTTGCTGGTGGGGTGCACATAGGACGAGCATAGGACCGTGTGTTCCTGCCAGCACCGCTCCGGCCTCCTGTTCGTGGCTGGACCGCTCTAGCTTTAGCTTCATTTTCTTTCCTCCTATACTGTCAGTGGATGTTACCTTGGTATGTTTATGCATCCTTGTAAGTGCATTAAGAATAAGGTACAGAATTAAATATTTTGTAGTTTAATGTTTGCGTTACTGGGGTAGTGATGTGTCCTTGCTTCTATCGAGTCAACACAAAATGAATGATCTTTCTTTTAGATTGAAGATGGATACGTGACAATCCCAGGGACCGCTGCACTGACTTCGTTTCCTTAGACAAGACACAGTGTAGGGCCCGGCCCGTGTTGGCCCCAGGACTCCTTTGGAATACAGCTGTGGACAATGAATCCTGCGAGCGATGGGGGCACATCAGAGAGCATTTTTGACCTGGACTATGCATCCTGGGGGATCCGCTCCACGCTGATGGTCGCTGGCTTTGTCTTCTACTTGGGCGTCTTTGTGGTCTGCCACCAGCTGTCCTCTTCCCTGAATGCCACTTACCGTTCTTTGGTGGCCAGAGAGAAGGTCTTCTGGGACCTGGCGGCCACGCGTGCAGTCTTTGGTGTTCAGAGCACAGCCGCAGGCCTGTGGGCTCTGCTGGGGGACCCTGTGCTGCATGCCGACAAGGCGCGTGGCCAGCAGAACTGGTGCTGGTTTCACATCACGACAGCAACGGGATTCTTTTGCTTTGAAAATGTTGCAGTCCACCTGTCCAACTTGGCCTTCCGGACATTTGACTTGTTTCTGGTTATCCACCATCTCTTTGCCTTTCTTGGGTTTCTTGGCTGCTTGGTCAATCTCCAAGCTGGCCACTATTTAGCTATGACCACGTTGCTCCTGGAGATGAGCACGCCCTTTACCTGCGTTTCCTGGATGCTCTTAAAGGTAAGTGCATGCATCAGCAGAAGATGACATGTGCCTCACGCATTTAATCACTGGCTAGAATGTCCTGGACGCTGCCATAAACTCAACAGCAGGCTGGATTGCAGCACACACATTCAGTTACAAACTCATTTTAGTTGAATGCAATATTCTGTTTTTGTTTATTTATTTATTTATTTATTTTGAGACGGATTCTGGCTCTGTCGTCCAGGCTGGAGGCAATTTTCTTAATTTTAAGTCTTTTAGGCTTTCTGTTCCTTAAGGAAAGAAAGCTCAGTAGATCTTATGGCTCAGTAGATAGCGTCTGGAAGCACTTAATTTTTTCTTTTCTTTTAATACTATATTTATTTATTTATTTATTTATTTATTTTTTTGAGACAGAGCCTCACTCTGTTGCCCAGGCTGGAGTACAATGGCATGGTTTCGGCTCACTGCAACCTCCGCTTCCTGGGTTCAAGCGATTCTCCTGCGTCAGCCTCCCTAGTAGCTAGGACTACAGGTGCGCACCACCACGCCTGACTACCTTTTTTGTCTTTTTAGTAGAGATGGGGTTTCACTATGTTGGTCAGGCTGGTCTTGAACTCCTGACCTTGTGGTCCACCCGCCTGGGCCTCCCAAAGTGCTGGAATTACAAATGTGAACCACTCTGCCTGGCCTCTTTTAATACTTTAGAAAAACTGAAGTAATATCTGTGCGTACACACATACCTTGCTTGCTTTTTATTTTTGAATAAGGTTGTTTTACTAGTGCTCAGAAGTGTTGAGACCTAGCATATTTATTTGCCTAGCACTTTCTTTCTGTTTTTGAAGAACATGTTTTAAAAATGTTTGTCACTTGATTGTCATATTGATGTCAAAATGTTCTTCATGTTAAACTCTTTAAACTTTTTTTCTTGTTGAGATGGAATCTCGCTCTGTTGCCCAGGCTGGAGTGCAGTGGCATGATCTTGGCTCACTGCAACCTCCGCCACCCGGATTCAAGCAGTTGTCTTGCCTCAGCCTCCCAAGTAGCTGGGATTACAGCGCCCACCACCATGCCTAGCTAATTTGTGTGTGTGTGTGTGTGTGTGTATTTTTAGTAGAGACGGAGTTTCACTGTGTTGGCCAGGCTGGTCTCGAACTCCTGACCTCAGGTGATCTCCCTGCCTTGGCCTCCCAAAATGCTGGGATTACAGGCATGAGCCACCGTGCACAGCCTTAAAATTGTTTTTACATAGATTCTTGCTATCTTTTATGACCCATCACATTGTTTATGGGATATTTGATATGAAATTTGAGATCCTGCAGATGTTCAGCCATTCACACGAATGGGTCATGTTACTGCACATTTCTTGTCTACAGGAGACTGGTAGCCTTGAGATGAAAAATAAGCATAACAAATCATTCCTGCCTTCGGGGTCGAGGTGGGTAGATGGTAGCAGTCCATCAAAAGTGCACTGCAGTGTAAACAGTACAGACTGTTCATGCATAACCACCATGGACACCAGCTGGGTGTCAGATACTGTGCTGGCACCTGGGAACTCAAGGAGGAACTTGTGTTCCTGCTGTCCCCTGAGGTTGGCCCCATCTGGTACCAGATGGGGTGTGTGATCACAGTGACAGGAAAGTGCAGAGAAACCATGGCCCCAGATGGGGACCCTCTGCAGCAGGAGCAGGTGAGCACCTCGGAGTTAAGGCAAGCGAATGAGGGTGAGTGAGGCACAGTCGTCGCCATTACAGAGCCTCACAGGGTGGCCATGGAAGTAGATGGAGCCTATGGCAGGCGATACTGGAGACATCCTGGTGAGTGCATGGTTTGGGCGGTGGCAGGAGGAGTTTTGGGGCTGGTGTGATTTGGGTAGACCTTACTTACCAAGGAAGAAGGGTTGGAACCATGAATGGTCTCAAAGAGCCCCTCCAGTGACCTGGCTACTGAGTTCCCTTGCCGAGCAAATGACTGAATATGAAGCTGCTGGTCTAAGTGTGGGGTCATTGTGGGAACGATGCTGTGACCTGGGACCCCATCAGCATCCTGTGCGCAGCTTGCAGTTTTCCAGTTTTCTCTTCGTGGGCGTTATTTCCATAAGAGTGCAGACTTCTGGGGATGCAGGTCAGGGCTGTGACTTCCCTGGGTTTCTCTGGCGTGAGATCAGTGTGGAGTGGAGAGGTGTGTGCTGGAGGAACAGGCCTTGGCCTGTGCTCCGCATTGCCTACTCCTCTCACCTGGAAACACCGGACTTCAGGAGTCACTCGGCTGTGGCAGAAAGTAAAGTTCTTGAAAGGAAAGCAGAGGCACTCACTCACATCAATGCCCTAAACATCGATACCACATCAATGTCCCAAGTGGTAAATAGTGACTAAATTATTAATACATCCCACAAGATCGTGTGCTTGGGGTCATTAGTGTATTTTGAGAAATAGATTAATAGTTATCTTGTATTTTTTTTTTATTACAAGTTCTTTAAAAACAACAAGAAAGACGTGAATCTTTCTGTCTCTCCAGTCCTCAGGGGAAAGCAGTGTTGGATTTCTCCAGGGTTTTATCTGTGCTTCTCCTGGAGCCAGGTGTGGGGACAGCGCCTCCTGCAGGATTTGCCGACACAGGCGTCTCCAGCAGTTCTCCCTCCCCCGGTGTGGTGGTGGAGCCTAGCCTCCAGGAAGACAGACTCAGCGAGATTTTATTTTGAAGTTTGCACATTCTCTAAAGCTTTTAGGGTGCTGTTTGTGTAGAATGGAGAAAGGGTTATTTAAGTATTTACTTCTAACCCTGCTCATGTTAACTGTATATAGCCAACAGACCCCAATAACAGAAAATTATAACCTAAATTAATGTAGCTCAGGGCCAGTATGTCTACATAGTTCTATTTTGCTCTAGTTGAAATACTAATAAATGCAGTAAGAAAACACTATGTCTAAAATATTGAAATTCTTTGAAATTCTTTTTTGTTTGTTTGTTTGAGACGGAGTCTTGCTCTGTCGCCCAGGCTGGAGTGCAGTGGCGCAATCTCAGCTCACTGTAAGCTCCGCCTCCCAGGTTCATGCCATTCTCCTGCCTCAGCCTCCCGAGCAGCTGGGACTACAGGCGCCCGCCACCACGCCCAGCTAATTTTTTATATTTTTGGTAGAGACGGGGTTTCACTGTGTTAGCCAGGATGGTCTCGATCTCCTGACCTTGTGATCCGCCCGCCTCAGCCTCCCAAAGTGCTAGGATTACAGGCTTGAGCCACTGCGCCCGGCCTGAAATTCTTTTAAAGCTGATAGATTCTTGCATAGTAGTAGGGCATGAGGATTCAACATTTCTCCCCCATCAAGGTCTGATTTGATCAGAACTAAAGAATGTAAAGACAAAATATTACCATCAATTTAGGATGGGTGTCTAAGTCAAGCACAGTGGCTTATTCTTCGTATTTCTGTCTTAGATTTGGTTCTACTATTTATCCACAGACTCACTAGTTCATAATAAAAATGAGGTGATATAAAAACACTGTCAGGCCAAGTGTGGTGGCTCATACCTGTAATCCCAGCACTTTGGGAGGCCAAGGCAGGCAGATCACTTGAGCCCGGGAGCTCAAGACCAGCAACATGGCAAAACCTCGTCTCCACAAAAAATACAAACATTAACTGGTCATAGTGGCACACGTCTGTAGTACCAGCCAGTTGGGAGGCTAAGGTGGGAGGATCGCCTGGGAGTTCAAGGTTACAGTGAGCTGTGATTATGCCACTGCACTCCAGCCTGGGCAAGAGTGAGACCCTATCTCAAACAAAAACGCAACCCACTGTCAGTTTTTATATATTTTGTATATATACGTGTGTGTGTATATATATGTATGTATACAGTCGACCTTCTGTATCCATGGGTTCTGTGTCTGGATTCAACCAACTGTGGATCAAAAATATTTGGGAAAAATTTAAAATAATACAACAATAAAAAATATAACAAATAAATACCAATAAAATATAACAATTTTATATAGCATTTACATTGTATTAGGTATTATAAGTAATCTACAGATGATTTAAGGAGTAAGGGACAGTGTGCTTAGGTTACATGCACATACAAAGCCATTTTATATAAGGGACTTGAGCATCCGTGGCTTTGGGTATCTGCAGGGAGCCTAGGAACCAGTCCCCCAAGGATACTGAGGGCGACTGTATATTTAAGTATGGATGTAACTGCCGGGCTCCAGAGCTTTGCATGTGTTATGTCACAGATTTTGTTCCTGTAGATTTTGCTACTCTTCTCAAAGCCTTTGGTGACTTTGACTACAAAAATTTTAGTGCCTTAGTAAATCCAAAGAATTCTCGGTTCTCAAGCTTTGAGTTTTCTAAACTTAAGGTAGTGATTGCATTCTGATATTACTATTGGTAATTTAAGATGACTACTTTCAGTAAGTGAGGAAAATGGTGGAGGAGAACTTTTTGTGAATTGTGAGGGAATGGTGAGTGAATAAAGACTGAGCTCGCGAGAGTCTGGGGCTGAGTGTGCAGTGTACTGTACGGTTCATCACTGTGTGGGGCCTTCCAGCTAGTGTAGAGGATTCTGATGTTCAGAATATCGACTCTTCAGTGTTTTGTCTTCAGACACACACTCTTTTCACTCTTGTTGATACTGTACGCTCTCTTGAGGAGCAATGAGTACTCTTGCAGGCCCTGTGCCAGGTGCTGGGTCATAACAAAGACGATTCTCAGTCTTCCGTAAGTGGGAATCTGTGGGAGGCACATATGCATGTGGTGCGGCACACATGACAGAAGATTCTGGAAGCTGAATCTGTGAGGGGCACACGTGTGTGGTGGTGCTTCAGCACACACGACAGAAGATTCTGGAAGCTGTCTGTGAGGGGTACACATGGGTGGTGGTGCTCCACACACATGATGACAGACGATTCTGGAAGCTGGAATCTGTGAGGGGCACACATGCGTGGCAGTGCCCCGGCACACAAATGACGACAAAAGATTTTGGAAGCTGGAATCTGTCAGGGGGATACTTGCATGTGACTGTGCTTCTGTTCACACAGAAGGTTCTGGAAGCTGGAATCTGTGAGGGGCAGCTGTATGTGTGGTAATGCTCCAGTACACTTGTGATGACAGAAGGTTCTGAAAGGTGAAATCTGTGAGGGGCAGATGTGTATGTGGCCCTGCTCCAGTACACACGTGATGACAGAAGGTTCTGGAATCTGGACTCTGTGAGGGGTGCACGTTTGTGTAGCGATGCTACAGTCCACTGCATGGCAGAACGAGCATTGTCTTTCCTTTGGTTTTTGTCAGCTCTTTGTTTACTTGATAAATGCTTGAGTGTCTTCAGTTTGATAACTAGCAAAGGAAAACAGCGTGTGAGACTTCTGGTGTCCTTGCGGCTCCATGCATAGGTCTGTGCCTGACTGCAGTGCACCCACATGTTCACTCGAACAGGGGTACTTGGATTGTCTTAGCCACGCTGTTCATTTGGCCTCAGACTGAATTCTACTGAAGTCCCATCATCAGTGGAAAGGGCTTGTGAGCTGAGTTTGTCCACGCAGCAGAAGGGTGGGCAGCAGTCTGGATGGTTTACACAGACACGGTGAGAGACGTTACCCAGACCCAAAAGAGTACACAGCGTGTGATACCGTTCCATGTACAGTCATATGTTGCTAAACGACGGGCTGTGTTCTGAGAAATGTGTCATTAGGCTATTTCATCGAGTGGCCATCATAGAGTACCCTTCCACATGTCTAAGCCAACTCCACACTCGGCTCTATGCGACAAAGCCCATTGTTCCCAGGCTGCATACGTGTACAGCATATGGCTGTACTGAATACTGTAGGCAAGTGTAACACAACTGTAAATATTTGTGTATCTAAACATACCTAAACATAGAAAGGTATAGTAAAAATACCATGTTAAAGATGAAAAATGGCACACCTGTGCAGGGTGTTCACTGGGAATGGAGCTTGCAGGACTGGAAGCTGTTCTGGGAGAGTCAGAGTGAGTGGTGAGTGTGAGGGCCTAGAACGTCACTGTACTCTCCTGTAGACTTTATGAACTCTGTGTACTTAAGCAATGCTAAATTTATATAAAAAAATTTCTTTAATCATAAAGTAACCTTAACTTACTGTAACATTTTTACTTTATAAATTTTAAATTTTTTAAACTTTTCCACTCTTTTGTAATAACACTTAGCTAAAAAGACAAATACGTGTGTATATATATATATATTCTTTATACCCTTATTCTGTAAGCTTTTCTTAATTTTTGAAACTTTTTTTTAAATTGTTGAAATCTAAGATGCAAATACACATTCACCCAGCCCTGCACAGGGTCAGGATCATCCATATCACTGTCTTCCACCTCCACACCTTGTCCCACTGGAGAGACTTCAGGGGCAGTAACAGACATGGGGCTGCTACCTCCTATGGTGACAGTGCCTTCTTCTGGACCCTCCTGAAAGACCTGCCTGGGGCTGTTTATAGTTAACTTTATTTTCATCAGAGAAGGAGTACACTCCAAGATAATGATAAAAAGTATAGTATAGTAAAATAGTAAATGATAGGAATTGTTCAGCTCCATTATAATCTTGTGTGGAAGCACCGTCTATACACTGTGTGTTGTTGACCGAAACAAAGGCGCTGAGCCCTGGGCACTGCTGTAGGTGCAGTTGTCCGGCCTCACCTGGGTGTGGGCCCACCTGGTACTGCCACTGTGGGTCTGAGGGAGGTGTGAGATCGAAAACTTGCCTGTGCCAAAGTCCAGCATTGTCCTTCACCACTTTTGGACCCGGTGGTTGTGGCCAGTTTTCAGAGTGACTATACTGTTTACCACCCAGACAAGGATGTCAGGGACTGCCCCAGGCAAACCAGGATCTGCAGTCACCCCAGGGGCTGAGAACCAGCTATGTTTGTGACTTTTGCTTTAGACATATCAAGAACCTCCAAGAACTTGTAGCCTAACTCTATAATTTCACAAGTAAGAAATAAGTTATAGTATTAACTCTTCACATTTCATTTCAATCCCATGTCACTTAACCGTCCGGAACTGACAGCCATGGGTTCTTCTGGTCTGTGTGGGTTTCTCCCCTGTCCCGTTCAGTTTGGAGGCTCCAGGCTTGTTTGGGATCCTGCTTCCTCTGCTCTTCTTCCTAAGTGTTCACTGTGCCTCAGCAATACTGAGTGTGTGTGAAGCATGTGATCGTGGCCCACCTTGAGGTGGCCCCAAGCACAGGTGGGAGTGTTTCATTTGCACCTGGGGTTGGGGTGAACTAAGTGCTTGGTATGTTTGTGGAAAGCCGCACTGGCAGTCTCTGAAGGCGTGTGTGTGCATGAGGGTGCCGTGATGCACATGCGAGAGCCCTGAGGTCCCCTCTGAGACCTGGGAAAGACTCCCGTGACAGTTGTATGAGGCAGGCTGGGCTACTCCATTCCGCTGGCCTTTCTCTTCTAATTGTCCTCACATTAATTTTTTCAGTCCAGACTTAGAATAGATGCTCTTTGACTCAGGATGGGGTTACATCCCAATAAGCCCACCATAAGTTAAAAATATTGTGTCAGAGATGTGCAGCCTCCCGAACATCTTGGTATATAGCCTGGCCTGCCTTTAACATGCCCAGAAGACTTGGATCAGCCTACGTTTGAGCAAAATCATATAGCACAAAGCCTGTTTTACAACAGAATGCTGAACAGCTCATGTAATTCAGTGAATGCTATACTGAAAGTTGAAACAATGGTTATGTGGGTACTTGAAGTACAGTTTCTACTGAGTGTGTATCATATTTGCACCATAAAATCAAACAATTCTAAGTCAAACTATTGTGAGTAGGGGACTGTCTATAACAGCTAATATACCTGGGGCTTTAAATATTCAAAACTACCAGAAGAACATGTTAGAACTTTTTATTTTATTTTATTTTTTTGAGACATTCTTGCTCTTTCTCCAGACTAGATTGCAGTGGCACGATCTCAGCTCACTGCAATCTCTGCCTCCCAGGTTCAAATGATTCTCATGACTCAGCTTCCCAAATTAGCTGGGATTACATGGTGCGCCACCATGCCTGGCTAATTTTTTTTGTATTTTTATTAGAAATGGGGCTTCGCCATGTTGGCCAGGCTGGTCTCAAACTTCTGACTTCAAGTGATCTACCCACTACGGCCTCCCAAAGTGCTGGGATTATAGGCGTGAGCCACCGTGCCCGGCCCAAGTTAGAATATTTTGCTGGGGAGGTATACTGTATTAGTCAGCTCAGGCTGCCACAGCAGACTGCCATAGACTAGGCAGCTGGAATAGCAGAAATTCCTTTCTCACAGTTTTGGAGGCTGCAAGTCTGAGATCAAGGCACCAGCAGATTCATGTCTGGTGAAGACCCACTTCCTGGTTTACATGGCCACCTTCTGGCTGTGTCCTAGCATGGAGGAGGGGAAGGCTCTGGTCTCTTTCTCTTCTTATGACACTAATCTCATCATGGGTCCTTACCCCCATGACCTCATCACTTCCCAGGGTCTAGGTATGGGAGCTTGATTTACCTGTGTCTGGTTTTGCCAAATAAGTATTGTTTATTTACTTAATATGAGCAAATTCAAGATAAAACAAAGATTGAAGGGATACTGAAAGAAAGGTTGAATTTATCATAGCTTTAGGGAGCAGAAGCCAAAGAGCAAGAGGAGCAGGAGAACAGCATGAGCGGGCAAGGGTCAGCCCTGCTGGCCCAGGTGCGCACACGGAGCTGGTGGCCTCCTTTCAGAATGAAGTCCCAGTGAGAGCAGAGCCCTGGGGAGGAAATTCTGTTGCTTTGAAATGCATTTGTTTTGTTTGGTAAGTAAGGTAGCAAATACCTTTTTGTGATGTGAAGAATGAATTTTGGCAGTTTCGTATTGACTTGTGCATTTGTCTTCTCTCCATGCAGGCGGGCTGGTCCGAGTCTCTGTTTTGGAAGCTCAACCAGTGGCTGATGATTCACATGTTTCACTGCCGCATGGTTCTAACCTACCACATGTGGTGGGTGTGTTTCTGGCACTGGGACGGCCTGGTCAGCAGCCTGTATCTGCCTCATTTGACACTCTTCCTTGTCGGACTGGCTCTGCTTACACTAATCATTAATCCATATTGGACCCATAAGAAGACTCAGCAGCTTCTCAATCCGGTGGACTGGAACTTTGCACAGCCAGAAGCCAAGAGCAGGCCAGAAGGCAACGGGCAGCTGCTGCGGAAGAAGAGGCCATAGCTGCTCCAGCCGGGGCTCCGGGGCAGCAGCAGAGCTGGCACACCGATTCTGGGAAGCCCCGTGAATGATGGCTTTTGAATTAATGAGGCAGTGAATGTTTTGTGTTTAGTTCTAAGGGAAATACTAACTTTCTTTCTCATTAGTATTAATTTTGAAGTAGCTACAAAGTATTTTTAAGAAATTATAATTTTGTGACTGTCTGGCAGGCTCTGTCAGTTTAGCCGCGCTGGACCGCGTCAAGCATCTAGGAGAGGAGTCCATGGTGTCCAGGCATCTGGGCGTCACACCTGTTGAGGAGTGGGGTGGCTATGAATGCTGGAAATGGCTTCATAGTGAAGTGCCTCCCACAGGGCGGGTGGTTCAGCATTGACTCTTTCCAGCTGCACACTTATATGCCGTGTGTCTTATTCAGAAGTCACATTCTTTTCAGTTGGAGAGAATTGGGCTAAGATAGAAAATAACATGATTTGTTCCTTATTAAAGTTTCCCAGCGTATGAAATTCTAAGCTGGGTGGGGTGGCTCACACCCGACGTAATCCCAGCACTTTGGGAGGCCGAGGCAGGTGGATCACTTGAGGCCAGGAGTTTGAGACCAGCCTGGTCAAGATGGTGAAACCCCATCTCTACTAAAATTACAAAAATTAGCCAGGTGTCGTGGCACACACCTGTAATCCCAGCTATTTGGGAGGCCAAGGCAGGAGAATTGCCTGAACCCGGGAGGCGGAGGTTGCAGTGAGCTGAGATCGCACCACTGCACTCCAGCACTCCAGCCTGGGTGACAGAGCAAGACTCTCTCTCAAAAAAAAAAAAAAAAAAAAAAATTCTAGACCGAAGTGTACGGCAGTGCCATCTGGTGGCAAGTGGTACAAAGACAACGCTGAGGGATAGTGACTCCTGTAGCAGCAGAGAGAGACGCCTTGGAGTTTAACCCCCACCAACCAGAGCGTGGGCTGGTAAAGATGAAATCTTGCAAGTTTTTTTTTTTTTTTTTTAAATCATGGTACCTGTTTTAAAATGAGAAGTTATTATTCATACTGTATTGCTCATTTGAGAAAATAAGGTAAGGATTTCATAATCAGGTTGTCTGGGTTTCAGAGCTGTTTTTAATTGACTGAGTTACCTACAGGCACCCAATCTAGACCCTAATTCTGTGGTTGGTGTTCCTCTGTAGATTTCAAGACAAGTAGTGATGTCATTTTCCCCCTGAGCTGTAGGGTGGACCTGGACCCCTCAGAGATGCTCGACTGCAGGGTCCTGGGGTCCCTAGAGTGGTCCTGCAGCAGCCCCTGGCAATGAGCTGCCTGATCATGAGTCCCAAGGTACATTGTTCCTACTGTTTTATACCCAGGTAGAAGTTATACACCAATTTAGCAATGTTGTTAACAGACATACAGAATTGTGTGTGTGTGTGTGTGAGTGTTTTGATATAAACGTGCAATTAAAATTCAAAGTTTTTTTTTTATCACAAGCACCTTTGAAATGTACGTGGAAAACGTCGGCTGCTCGTGAGAATCGTGTGACTTACGTTCCTTATGTTTTATGGAACTCTTGGAACAGTGTTTAGTTTTTGTTTTCGTTTTTTTGAGACGGAGCCTGGCTTTGGCTCCCAGGCTGGAGTCCAGTGGTGTGATCTCGGCTCACTGCAACCTCCACCTCCCGGGTTCCAGGGATTCTCCTGCCTCACCCTTTCAAGTAGCTGGGATTACAGGTACCTCTACCATGCCTGGCTGATTTTTTGTATTTTTAGTAGAGACAGGGTTTCACCATGTGGCCAGGCTGGTCTCTGACTCCTGACTAAAAGTGATCTGCCCACCTCGGCCTCCCAAAGTTCTGGGATTACAGGCATGAGCCGCTTCACCCGGCCCGGAGCAGTGTATTTTGATTGCTGGTGCTTTAACTATATTGACCAAGGTGTATAGTAATCTATTTATCACATTTTATGAAGCGATTTTAATCTTAAACGCATCCAGCAAATGGTGTCCCTGCTGAAACTTTTTACTGGAAACCTCACACCTGGCAGGCAGCACTCTCTGCAGCCGTGCCCTTGTGGAGTCAGCAGGAGCTGGTGTTTTTCAGCCAGACAGAGGCTTAATAAAGTGACTGATGTTTACAGAACCCAAATGATGTCTTCCTCTCTCTCAAAATAAACTAACCTATTCATATTGCTGTGAATGCTTTATCTTGGAGATAGAAAATATAATGATAAATTCATCATGTGTTCAGAATTCGATTTGGAGTTGGAAGTGGACGGCCTAATTTTTATCTCACCTCCACTAGGGCTTTGACCTTCCCAGGGGTCCACACTTTACCTCCTGTATCTTCATACGCGTGTGTGGATGCATAGAGATGGAGGTGCTATAGAGAAGCACAGGCTCACCCGCTCCGTCCAGTGTCACCCACACATTGGTCCGGGGACCCCTCAGTGCAGAGCCTGAAGTTGGGGGTTTAGGGGTGGAAAAGGCTTCGTGAAATGTTAAGGATGCGTACACCTTCCAGATGGCACAGCACTTTCCCATGGTCCTCACTGGCCTCAGTCTCCCTGACCGGCAGTGTGAGGGGATGTATCTGTAGTGGAGCATGGTACAAGCAACATTCATGAGCTCTGACTTCTTGGTGCCAGGTTGGTGTGAGCCTGGGCCCGGCCCACTCAGCGGCCCACATTGGCCAGCATTCAGCTGCACGTGTGTGCTGTGTGCTTCACATCCTCTATTGAGAGTTACAGCAAGTGTTAAACGAGGTGAGTTCACATAACAGGAATTCTGGAACTGCTTGAAAACTAGGAAGATTGGGCAATATCGGCATTAACTCCACCTGATGGCAGGTGACCCGGATAGAAAATGGCCCTGCCTTTAGCCAGGATGTGGCTCTCCAGCTTGGCTTCGGTGTGATCACTTGTCACTGTGCTTTCTCTTTCGATAGTGTAATCCTTCTCTATACCCATGTTTTGTTTTGTTTCTTAAGTTTGGAAACAGAATGGGCCAGGGAGGTTGAGTGACTGAATACCAAGGGTTGGTGCAGCCTCCTCGCCGCGCTGCGGAGGCTGGGCCGCACAGGCTTCTGCCCTTCTTGGTGTCCAGGCTCCTTGGGTGATGCTGGAGTTGTCATGGCCGCAGATCAGTGTGAGATTTTTTACCAGGTATTGTGCTTAAGGGACATGATTTTCCATTTTCTTCGCCCGGACAACTTGAATGAAATGGGCACTGTTGATTCCAGTTCTGTCGAGGAGCTTTGGGGCTCAGAGAGGTGATGACGTGCCCAAGGTGACGCAACTCGTGAACAGCCGTGCCTGCCTTGGGCGCAGCCTCCGGCGCCAGAGCTGGGCTCTTCAACACGGCATTTAGCGCAGAGTCGTGGTTCAGGCAGTATGGGCCGCTGTAACAAAACACCTAAGACTGGGTAGTTTATAAAGAACAGACATTCAGGCCAGGCACGGTGGCTCACGCCTGTAATCCCAGCACTTTGGGAGGCTGAGGCGGGTGGATCATTTGAGGTCAGGAGTTTGAAACCAGCCTGGCCAACATGGTGAAATCCCATCTCTACTAAAAAAACAAAACTAGCCGGGGGTGGTGGTGCATGCCTGTGGTCCCAGCTACTTGGGAAGCTAAGGTAGAAGAATTGCTTGAACCTGGGAGGTAGAGATTGCAGTGAGCTGAGATCACGCCATTGCACTCCAGCCTGGGTGACACAGTGAGACTCCATCTCAAAAAAAAAAAAAGAACGAACATCATTTCTCACAGTTCTGGAGGCTGGAAGTCCAAGATGAAGGTGTGGGCTGATTAGTTTCTGCTGGGAACACTGCATCCTCACGTGGTGGAGGGGATGGAAGGTCAAGAGGCCTCAGCTAGTTCTCCGCTGCCTTTTTATGAGGCATTAAGCCATTTGCAAGAGTAGGGGGCCCCACCTCTTAATACCACCGCAATGACAATTACAATGTCATGTGAATTCTGGAGGGGACACAGTCACACTGCAGCATCAGCACCCGGTGAATGTGGTTCTCTCCCATGTCAGAATTTTGTGAGCTCCACACGGGCAGGGGTGCATCTGTTTTATTCTCTGATTGATTCTAAGCCCTGTGTCCCTGGCACGGGATGGCTGCTTGGCAGTAGGGAGTGGATGAACCAGTGGTACCCAGGGCTGCCAGGCAGGGCCCTGCAGGGGACAGACCCAAGGGCTGATATGGGGACACCTGCTGAGGGGGGAATTTACCACGGTAAGGGCAGGGCTGGGAGGCTGGGCAGCCAGTTTCACCCTCGCACAGGGTGCCTGGCAAGACCAGCGGCTGGAGGTGATGTCCTCAGTAGAGAACGGTGGCCACTGGAAACGTGTGGCCAGAAGGGGAAACGCTCGGGCCTCTGCTGGGGACCAGCCTGGGGTGGGGTCGGCCAGAGTCAGCTGCCTTTCCTTCATGCTGGGGAGATGTGTGCATGTGACAAAGCATTTGATAGCATGCCAAAAGTTTCCTCCATTATGTGCGTGTCAACTGTTTGACCAGGTCAGAACTCTTGTTCTATGCGAATGTACTCACGCAGACAGAAGCGGAGGGGCTCCGTCGCTCTGCCCTCACGCCGCTGAACCGCGAGGTTCTCCCGCTCCTCAGGCTTGCGGCTCGGCCGCGAAGTGTGTCAGGTGTGCATCCTGGGTGCTCCTTTGTGCTCTGTCCTACGGTGACACAGGCGGTGTGGGGTTAGACAGGTACCGGTCAGATTACGGTGGCACAGGCGGCGTGGGGTTAGACAGGTACCGGTCAGATTACGGTGGCACAGGCGGCGTGGGGTTAGACAGGTACCGGTCAGATTACGGTGGCACAGGCGGCGTGGGGTTAGACAGGTACCGGTCAGATTACGGTGGCACAGGCGGCGTGGGGTTAGACAGGTACCGGTCAGATTACGGTGGCACAGGCGGCGTGGGGTTAGACAGGTACCGGTCAGATTACGGTGACACAGGCGGCGTGGGGTTAGACAGGTACCGGTCAGATTACGGTGACACAGGCGGCGTGGGGTTAGACAGGTACCGGTCAGATTACGGTGACACAGGCGGCGTGGAGTTAGACAGGTACCGGTCACATGCACGGGCTCCCTAAACCCCTGCTGTGGCTTCAGCAGTAAAGACAGGACGCACCCATGTCACAAGAGGAGCACAGGCAGGGGTGTTGGTGTTGGGGCAGCCCTCAGGGTCTCCAGACCCCAGCCCCACTCACACAGCAGCCTAGGAAGGAAGGGCAGAGTCCCAGGTGTCAGCTGGTGTGTCTCCCAGGAGCTGCCCCTCCCTGGAAGTCACAGGACAGGAATGACAGATCAGGGAACTGCAGGAAGCTGCCACCTCTGGGGTCAGAATATGCCCAGCCTGCGGGGGCTCTCTATCGGGGTCTTCGAGAGCCAGACAGCCTGCCTTGTGCTGCATACCTGGCTTTGCTCTGTGCAGAACCCAGCACACGTGATTTTGTGTGACATGCCAGCAGCCTGGCTCCCAGGACAGGAGGCCTGCCCTGGGGGAGGGGCTGCAGGAGGAGGGTGGGGCGGGCACCCATGAGTCTGTCCAGCCTTGTCACAGATGCATCGCCCACCCTGCGGTCCTGATTTCAGCTCACCTCAGAGTAAATCAGAATAAACCGCACCCAGACTTTCACGAATGCATGTTGACGCTTTCAGTTCACCCCTTTCTTTGCTAACTTTCTTCCTATTTTCTTCTAATGCGAGAGCTTATTAATTCGATATTTATCATTTTGAATAACTTTTCTCCTTTTTAGTAACAAAATGTACTTCACTCTTAGTAAAATATATTTACTATTTTAGTAACAAAAATATACTTGCCTAATCATGTTTAAAATATAGTGATGTGAAAAATTCAGACGTCTCTATTTCCTTTCTTCCGATGACTCAACCCCAAATGTCTGGAATTGATTCCGAGGTATCCAGGACCCACAGCCAGCCATCCAACAGGAAAAAGAAACCACACCCTTCCTTCTGGGAACCTGGCCAGGAACCCCAGAGCACAGGCGCCTGGCCTTAGTGACACTTCTTTTCCACATCTGCAGGCCCATGGAGTGAATTCATTTCTTTTCTCACCACATGTACTTTGCTTTTACCGTTGTGCTGTTTCACGCTTGGCAGCCTCAGTTAGCACTCCAGCCCGCCTGAAGCCGTGCACAGCCCATTCCTGCAGGGTTTGATACCTGCAACCTCAAACCCATCAAAAGATTCCAAAAATTAAACCAAAGTTAAAATCCTCCATTATTACAGAAAGTTATTAAATGTCAAGTCTCAATCTGAAAAGTTTCTGCCAAAACTTTACATAAAAAACTTTTTTTTTTTAATTCAAAACAGGTTCTCTCTCTGTCGGCCAGGCGTGGAGTGCAGTGTCGTGATCGTGGCTCACTGTAACCTTAAACTCTTAGGCATAAGTGATCCTCTTGCCTCAGCCTCCAAAGTAGCTAGGATCACAGGCGCATGTCACCATGCCTAGCTAATTTTTAAATTTGTTGTGTAGAAATGGGGTCTTGCTGTCTGGCTCAGGTTGGTCTCAAACTCGTGGGCTCAGGCAGTCCTCCCATACTGGCCTCCCAAAGTGCTGGAATTACAGGCATGAGCCACCATGACTGGCCTACATAGAAAACTTTTATAGTCCTTGTAACGTTCACGTTTTCTGTGTTGTTTTTCAAAAATCATATGGGAAATGCAAAATCCCAATTGGAACACAGTGCATTTTAGCTGCTGTTTCAAATATTTGTTGCAAGGAATTTCCAAGCATATCTGGTCAACCCCAGAGATTTTGTTTCCACACAAAACAATCATGGAGCACAGAACATTAGAGCCGTAGAGTGGTTTTGTGGCAACAGCCAAAGCTTAGAAAGGTGGAGGCCACCATGCGATATTCCCATTGTGTGTTTTCTGTAATTTCAGATTATCTCAAATAGAAAGCACGCAGCCCTTAAAAAAATAAAGCTCAGGAAAAATCTCATTTGCTAAATGTGGCTTTTTACATTTTAATTTGGAACTAGTTGCAGGACTGGAATTGCATTCTGCCAGCGTGGGTCCCTGGTCAGACAGTCCTCTGCCAGCTGGTGTCTGTCTTCTGGCCCTTGGCATGCACACAGCACAGTTCTGGCCACTGAGAAGGGGAGGGCTTGCGGCTGAGTGCGTTTTCCTTTGCAAGTGAAGGCAAGCCTGGATTGAGGACACCTTCCCGCCCCTTCCTGCCTCCTTTTTCCTTGAAATACAGTCCCGATGCCTATAGGGGCACCTGACGTTGGCACCATGAGGGGCAGGCATGAGGATCCACATCCGCACTCAGGCATGGGAAGCAACGAGTGGCACAGCCCTGGGCCAACAGCCTGGGGTCCCATCACGCAAGGAAAACACCGGCCCAACACCGGCCTCACTTCACTGGCAGAAGTGAAGGAAACGCCCCACCTGCCGTGTTCACCTTTACCCTGTCTCACAGACGTTCCTAAACACACAGGATGAAGGTGTTAACCTGCTAACCATGTTAACCACGTGAATGATAGAAAGCTCTCCCTAGGAGACACTTACGGTTTGCAACTGTGGACTTTTAAAAATCATCTTGGCTGGGAGGGGAGACAGAGTGGAGGGGCTGGACTCGCCGCCTGCATCTCAGATGCTGCAGCTTCAAAAGCAGGCTTCCTGGTTTAAAGGAAGTTACTCTGTTCCGTTTTATTTTTGTTTTTAGCTTCTTATTTTGAACTAATTTCAAACTTACAGAAATTTCAGGGGGAAAAAAGAACAAATCTTCCATATACTCTTTATCCCTATTTATTTATTTTTAACTTTTTGCCACCTTTGTCATAGCAGTGTCTCTTCCCTTTCCCTCTGTCTCTGTCCCTCTCCTTGCCTCTTCCTCTTTCTTTCTTTCCCCTACTTTACTTTATATCCCTTACCCCTTAATACTTTAGTGTTTATTGGCTGGGTACGGTGGCTCACATCTGTCATCCCTGCACTTTGGGAGGCTGACGCGGGTGGATCACCTGATGCCAGGAGTTCGAAACCAGCCTGGCCAACATGGTGAAATCCCGTCTCTACTAAAAATACAACAAATTAACCAGGTGCACACCTGTAATCCCAGCTACTAGGGAAGCTGAGGCAGGAGAATTGCTTGAACCCGGGAGGTGGAGGTTGTAGTGAGCCGAAATCACGCAATCTCATTCCAGCCTGGGTGACAGAGTGAGACTGTGTCTAAAAAAAAAAAAAATTCAATGTTTATTTCGTAAGAATAAGGATATTCTCTTATGTAACCACATAAGCTATCAATTCAAGAAATGTAACATGGAGCCAGTACCTTTTATCTCATCTACCGTTTTCATTCCAACTTTGACGGTTTCTTTCCTATCCTTTTTTTTCTTGGTCCAGGACGGAGTACCAGATCACATGCTCTGTTTAGTAATCACATCTCTTTATTCTTCTTTAACCTGCTGCAGTTCTTCAGCCTGTCTTTGTCTTTAACAGCAGTGATATTTCTAAAAAAATACCAGCTGGTTATATTAAAGAATGCCCTCAATTTGGTTTGGTCTGGTATTTTGTCAAGATGGAATTCGAGTTATATATTTCTGGCTGGAGTGCTCTGTAAACAGTGTCCTTGAGATATCAAACACAGAGACGTCTGTCAGCTTGCCCTGATTGGCAATGTTAATTTTGGTCCCTGATAAGGTGGTTCCTCCTCTGAACAGTCACTGATTTTCCTCGTCCTTGAGTATATTGCGGGAGATCTGCTGAGGCTGAGAACGCCCTGTCTGCACACAAAGCTGCCTCCTGCCCCAAGCTGGCCTCACTGGCACCAAGTCACGTTTGCACTCAATTGGGTCAACCTTCACGGTGATGGCTCAATATTGCTAATTTTCCAACTCCGTCACTTCTTACTGCATTCTATAAAGAAGGGCTACTTTCTTCCCAGTGTTTGTTTATTATCCCTGTGGGTTCTTGGATTCTCTGTTCGGCAACGTTATTCTATTTATAGTGGGTTATACTTGATTGTTGTTCTGATGTTGCTGCTCCCGTTGTTCCAGGTTTGCTGTGGGGGTCTGTCCGGGCTGTTGCATCGTCCTTCTTTGTACCAGTCCTTGTTTTGAGCACATCCTTATTTTCTTTTTTCTTTTTTTTTTACATGTCTGCATTTCTTTTTATTATTATTATTATTTTTATTATACTTTAAGTTCGAGGGTACATGCGCACAATGTGCAGGTTTGTTACATATGCATGTGCCATGTTGGTGTGCTGCACCCATTAACTCATCATTTACATTCGGTATATCTCCCAGTGCTATCCCTCCCCCCTCCCCCCACCCCACAACAGTCCCCAGAGTGTGATGTTCCCCTTCCTGTGTCCAAGTCTTCTCATTGTTCAATTCCCACCTATGAGTGAGAACATGCGGTGTTTGGTTTTCTATCCTTGTGATAGCTTTATCAGAATGATGGTTTCCAACTTCATCCATGTCCCTGCAAAGGACACGAACTCATCCTTTTTTATGGCTGCATAGTATTCCGTGGTGTATATGGAGCACGTCCTTCTTTCTTTTCTTTTCTTTTCTTTCTTGCTTTTTTTTTTTTTTTGGGACGGAGCCTCAGTCTGTTGCCAGGCTGGAGTGCAGTGGCAGCTCACTGCAACCTCTGCCTCCTGGGTTCAAGCGATTCTCCTGCCTCAGCTTTCCAAGTAGCTAGGACTACAGGCATGTGCCACCATGTCTGGGTAATTTTTGTATTTTTAGTGCAGATGGAGTTTCACTTTGTTGGCCAGGATGGTCTCCATCTCTTGACCTTGTGATCCGCCTGCCTCGCCCTCCCAAAGTGCTGGGATTAAAGGCGTGAGCCACGCGCCTGGCCACGTCCTTATTTTCTATGCAGCAGACACGCGCCTTCTCTGCCGTGCGGTTGGATCCAGCCCTTTCTCTGAGAATTCTGGTTCTTTTTAGTGAGGAATGGAATTCAGAAGTTAAGATGTGGGTGGGAGATGTGCTCATTGCTCATGGGCCATCAGAACCTCCACACCCTTCTACCTCTGCTGCAACCCAGCCCCACGGCACTTCCTTGCCTGCCTCATTCCTGTGCATCCCGTCTTGCATGGTGACGACCGCGGCTCACAGCAGCAGAGGCAGCATCACGCATGGTTCAAACACGCTGTAACACAGAGCAGGTTTGGAATGGCTCCACCCACAGGACCACAAGAAACAAACCCATGGAGAGTTCCAGATCTGTTTGCAGCTTTTTTCTTTAGTCTAAGGGTATGCAGTCAAAGTGCTGTCTTCAAAAATTACTTAAATTTGTTTTGTCCTGACTCTCCTTCAGATGATGGCTAATCATTTGACAGACACTTGGGTTCCTTTGTTGGCATTCTGTTGTAGCATTTTCCCCGATTCTTGATAATTTTATTATTTGAATATGTAAAATGTCGTGATTCCAAAAGTTAAAACTATTCAAGAAGCTGTGCCCAGAGAAATGTCTTCTCCTCTCTATTTCTCCTGCCCTGTTTTCTCCAAAAGGAACCAGTTCGTTTATTTTAACAGCTTTCCTGAACTATAATTCATATACCATAAAATTCACCCGTTTAAAGTGTATTTAGTGTTTTTTAGTATTCATGGAATTGTGAAACCACCGCAATCAATTTTAGAACATGTTTATCAACTAAAAAAAAAAAAAAAAGGATTTGTCCCCATTAGTAGCTATTACCCATTTCCTGCCCCCCGACCCTCACTCCCGCCCCGCCTCCCCCCGCCCCGCCCCAGTCCTCCTCCCTGACCTTAGGCAACTGCTATCTTTTTGTCTCTATGGATTTGCCAATTCTGGACATTTCCTATAAGGGGAATCATACAATACATAGCCTTGTGCACCTGGCTTCTCTCACACAGCACCATGTTTTCAAGGTTCATCCGTGTTGTAGCGTGTACCAGTACTTTATTCCCTTTTATTGCCAAATCATACCCCATCGTATGGATTGACCACATTTTATGTAGTTGTCCATCAGTTGATGGCCATTTGTGTCATCTCCTCTTTTTGGCTGTTATGAACAATTCTGTGATGAACATCATGTGCATGTTTTTGTGGGGACATAGGCGTCCCCTCTCTTATGTATTCCGCTAGGAATGGAACTGCTGGGTCCCACTTTCACTCTGAGGTTAGATGCTGAGGAACTGCCAGACCGTTTCACGAAGCACCTGCACTCTTGGCTGCTTTACGCTCCCATCAGTGCGTGAGGGTTCCGGGCTCTGCACATCCTCAGCAGCCCTTGTTACTGCCCATCTGCGTCCCGACCGCCATGCTAGTGGGTGCGCGGTGGTGCCTGAGTGTGGCTTGATTCCCATTTCCCTGATGGCTGATGACGCTGAGTGACCTCACTGGCACCTGGCCCCTTCGTGTGTCTTCCCGAGAGCAACGCCTCTTCACATCCTGTGTCCTTTTGGCCTGGTAGGGTAATTCTTTCATCGTGGAGTTGGAAGAGTTCTGGACCTATTCTGTATGCACACCACTTATGAGACACCTGGTCTGCACAGACCTCTTTGCACTCTGGGGCTTGTCTTTTCACTCTCTTGATGTTTCTAGAAGTTTCTATGTTTCTTTTGTTGTTTGTGGTTTTCGGATCATATCACAAAAGGCTTTGCCTAACCTGAGACTGCAAAGATTGACACTCATAGTTTTTTCTGAGCGTTTTCTAGTTTTACCTTTTACATTTAGGTCTTTGATCCCTTTCTAGTTTATTTTTCTACTTAGATTAGTTAACCTGTTCTAGGCCGTCTTACACATGAAATCATGCAGGATTTTTTTTTTACAAAAATCCTTCTTGTTACAATTTCAGCATTTATATTTTTGAAAAACATATGTCTTTCATCTATATTTCCTAACTAATGTAACATTTTTTTAAAAGTACTTTTTTATGTTAGCAAATCTCTCTATATCTGTAGGGTCTTTTGTTCTATATTTTGTTGATTTGTATCTTACTTGCTTGTTTTTTGGTTTGATTGGTCTTTTTCAACCTCTATTTTATTACTCTTTCTAAGAAGTAAGTGGTTTTTTTGGCTAACTTTTTTTGTTAAGTTTTTATTTGTTTCTGTCCTTATATTCATTATTTCCTTTCTTCTTGTTGTTTTCAATGTATTCAGTGTTTCTATTCAGTTTTCAGATTTTTGTATTGAATATTTTGTTTTATTTTGAAGTTTTCTTGCTTCCTGTAAATACATTTGAAATTATAAAATTTCTTTTAAGTACTAATTTAACATTGTTTCACAAAGTGTGACATTTTTGTTTTTATTTTCATTTGTTTCTAAATATTTTGTAACCCTCTTCCGATTTACTTTTTTTTTTTTTTTTTATTATACTTTAAGTTTTAGGGTACATGTGCACATTGTGCAGGTTAGTTACATATGTATACATGTGCCATGCTGGTGCGCTGCACCCACTAACTCGTCATCTAGCATTAGGTATATCTCCCAATGCTATCCCTCCCCCCTCCCCCCTCCCCACCACAGTCCCCAGAGTATGATATTCCCCTTCCTGTGTCCATGTGATCTCATTGTTCAATTCCCACCTATGAGTGAGAATATGCGGTGTTTGGTTTTTTGTTCTTGCGATAGTTTACTGAGAATGATGGTTTCCAATTTCATCCATGTCCCTACAAAGGATATGAACTCATCATTTTTTATGGCTGCATAGTATTCCATGGTGTATATGTGCCACATTTTCTTAATCCAGTCTATCATTGTTGGACATTTGGGTTGGTTCCAAGTCTTTGCTATTGTGAATAATGCCGCAATAAACATACGTGTGCATGTGTCTTTATAGCAGCATGATTTATAGTCATTTGGGTATATACCCAGTAATGGGATGACTGGGTCAAATGGTATTTCTAGTTCTAGATCCCTGAGGAATCTCCACACTGACTTCCACAATGGTTGAACTAGTTTACAGTCCCACCAACAGTGTAAAAGTGTTCCTATTTCTCCACATCCTCTCCAGCACCTGTTGTTTCCTGACTTTTGAATGATTGCCATTCTAACTGGTGTGAGATGATATCTCATAGTGGTTTTGATTTGCATTTCTCTGATGGCCAGTGATGATGAGCATTTTTTCATGTGTTTTTTGGCTGCATAAATGTCTTCTTTTGAGAAGTGCCTGTTCATGTCCTTCGCCCACTTTTTGATGGGGTTGTTTGTTTTTTTCTTGTAAATTTGTTTGAGTTCACTGTAGATTCTGGATATTAGCCCTTTGTCAGATGAGTAGGTTGCGAAAATTTTCTCCCATGTTGTAGGTTGCCTATTCACTCTGATGGTAGTTTCTTTTGCTGTGCAGAAGCTCTTTAGTTTAATTAGATCCCATTTGTCAATTTTGGCTTTTGTTGCCATTGCTTTTGGTGTTTTGGACATGAAGTCCTTGCCCAAGCCTATGTCCTGAATGGTAATGCCTAGGTTTTCTTCTAGGGTTTTTATGGTTTTAGGTCTAACGTTTAAATCTTTAATCCATCTTGAATTGATTTTTGTATAAGGTGTAAGGAAGGGATCCAGTTTCAGCTTTCTACATATGGCTAGCCAGTTTTCCCAGCACCATTTATTAAATAGGGAATCCTTTCCCCATTGCTTGTTTTTCTCAGGTTTGTCAAAGATCAGATAGTTGTACGTAAGCGGCGTTATTTCTGAGGGCTCTGTTCTGTTCCATTGATCTATATTTCTGTTTTGGTACCAGTACCATGCTGTTTTGGTTACTGTAGCCTTGTAGTATAGTTTGAAGTCAGGTAGTGTGATGCCTCCAGCTTTGTTCTTTTGGCTTAGGATTGACTTGGCGATGCGGGCTCTCTTTTGGTTCCATATGAACTTTAAAGTAGTTTTTTCCAATTCTGTGAAGAAAGTCATTGGTAGCTTGATGGGGATGGCATTGAATCTGTAAATTACCTTGGGCAGTATGGCCATTTTCACAATATTGATTCTTCCTACCCATGAGCAAGGAATGTTCTTCCACTTCTTTGTATCCTCTTTTATTTCCTTGAGCAGTGGTTTGTAGTTCTCCTTGAAGAGGTGCTTCACATCCCTTGTAAGTTGGATTCCTAGGTATTTTATTCTCTTTGAAGCAATTGTGAATGGGAGTTCACTCATGATTTGGCTCTCTGTTTGTCCGTTGTTGGTGTATAAGAATGCTTGTGATTTTTGTACATTGATTTTGTATCCTGAGACTTTGCTGAAGTTGCTTATCAGCTTAAGGAGATTTTGGGCTGAGACGATGGGGTTTTCTAGATAAACAATCATGTCGTCTGCAAACAGGGACAATTTGACTTCCTCTTTTCCTAATTGAATACCCTTTATTTCCTTCTCCTGCCTGATTGCCCTGGCCAGAACTTCCAACACTATGTTGAATAGGAGCGGTGAGAGAGGGCATCCCTGTCTTGTGCCAGTTTTCAAAGGGAATGCTTCCAGTTTTTGCCCATTCAGTATGATATTGGCTGTGGGTTTGTCATAGATAGCTCTTATTATTTTGAAATATGTCCCATCAATACCTAATTTATTGAGAGTTTTCAGCATGAAGGGTTGTTGAATTTTGTCAAAGGCTTTTTCTGCATCTATTGAGATAATCATGTGGTTTTTGTCTTTGGCTCTGTTTATATGCTGGATTACATTTATTGATTTGCGTATGTTGAACCAGCCTTGCATCCCAGGGATGAAGCCCACTTGATCATGGTGGATAAGCTTTTTGATGTGCTGCTGGATTCGGTTTGCCAGTATTTTATTGAGGATTTTTGCATCAATGTTCATCAAGGATATTGGTCTAAAATTCTCTTTTTTGGTTGTGTCTCTGCCCGGCTTTGGTATCAGAATGATGCTGGCCTCATAAAATGAGTTAGGGAGGATTCCCTCTTTTTCTATTGATTGGAATAATTTCAGAAGGAATGGTACCAGTTCCTCCTTGTACCTCTGGTAGAATTCTGCTGTGAATCCATCTGGTCCTGGACTCTTTTTGGTTGGTAAACTATTGATTATTGCCACAATTTCAGCTCCTGTTATTGGTCTATTCAGAGATTCAACTTCTTCCTGGTTTAGTCTTGGGAGAGTGTATGTGTCGAGGAATGTATCCATTTCTTCTAGATTTTCTAGTTTATTTGCGTAGAGGTGTTTGTAGTATTCTCTGATGGTAGTTTGTATTTCTGTGGGATCTGTGGTGATATCCCCTTTATCATTTTTTATTGCGTCTATTTGATTCTTCTCTCTTTTTTTCTTTATTAGTCTTGCTAGCGGTCTATCAATTTTGTTGATCCTTTCAAAAAACCAGCTCCTGGATTCATTAATTTTTTGAAGGGTTTTTTGTGTCTCTATTTCCTTCAGTTCTGCTCTGATTTTAGTTATTTCTTGCCTTCTGCTAGCTTTTGAATGTGTTTGCTCTTGCTTTTCTAGTTCTTTTAATTGTGATGTTAGGGTGTCAATTTTGGATCTTTCCTGCTTTCTCTTGTGGGCATTTAGTGCTATAAATTTCCCTCTGCACACTGCTTTGAATGCGTCCCAGAGATTGTGGTATGTTGTGTCTTTGTTCTCGTTGGTTTCAAAGAACATCTTTATTTCTGCCTTCATTTCGTTATGTACCCAGCAGTCATTCAGGAGCAGGTTGTTCAGTTTCCATGTAGTTGAGCGGCTTTGAGTGAGATTCTTAATCCTGAGTTCTAGTTTGATTGCACTGTGGTCTGAGAGATAGTTTGTTATAATTTCTGTTCTTTTACATTTGCTGAGGAGAGCTTTACTTCCAACTATGTGGTCAATTTTGGAATAGGTGTGGTGTGGTGCTGAAAAAAATGTATATTCTGTTGATTTGGGGTGGAGAGTTCTGTAGATGTCTATTAGGTCCGCTTGGTGCAGAGCTGAGTTCAATTCCTGGGTATCCTTGTTGACTTTCTGTCTCGTTGATCTGTCTAATGTTGACAGTGGGGTGTTAAAGTCTCCCATTATTAATGTGTGGGAGTCTAAGTCTCTTTGTAGGTCACTCAGGACTTGCTTTATGAATCTGGGTGCTCCTGTATTGGGTGCATAAATATTTAGGATAGTTAGCTCCTCTTGTTGAATTGATCCCTTTACCATTATGTAATGGCCTTCTTTGTCTCTTTTGATCTTTGTTGGTTTAAAGTCTGTTTTATCAGAGACTAGGATTGCAACCCCTGCCTTTTTTTGTTTTCCATTTGCTTGGTAGATCTTCCTCCATCCTTTTATTTTGAGCCTATGTGTGTCTCTGCACGTGAGATGGGTTTCCTGAATACAGCACACTGATGGGTCTTGACTCTTTATCCAACTTGCCAGTCTGTGTCTTTTAATTGGAGAATTTAGTCCATTTACATTTAAAGTTAATATTGTTATGTGTGAATTTGATCCTGTCATTATGATGTTAGCTGGTGATTTTGCTCGTTAGTTGATGCAGTTTCTTCCTAGTCTGGATGGTCTTTACATTTTGGCATGATTTTGCAGCGGCTGGTACCGGTTGTTCCTTTCCATGTTTAGCGCTTCCTTCAGGAGCTCTTTTAGGGCAGGCCTGGTGGTGACAAAATCGGTCAGCATTTGCTTGTCTGTAAAGTATTTTATTTCTCCTTCACTTATGAAGCTTAGTTTGGCTGGATATGAAATTTATTGGCCCCCACTCTCTTCTGGCTTGTAGGGTTTCTGCCGAGAGATCCGCTGTTAGTCTGATGGGCTTCCCTTTGAGGGTAAACCGACCTTTCTGTCTGGCTGCCCTTAACATTTTTTCCTTCATTTCAACTTTGGTGAATCTGACAATTATGTGTCTTGGAGTTGCTCTTCTCGAGGAGTATCTTTGTGGCGTTCTCTGTATTTCCTGAATCTGAACGTTGGCCTGCCTTGCTAGATTGGGGAAGTTCTCCTGGATAATATCCTGCAGAGTGTTTTCCAACTTGGTTTCATTCTCCGCATCACTTTCAGGTACACCAATCAGACGTAGATTTGGTCTTTTCACATAGTCCCATATTTCTTGGAGGCTTTGCTCATTTCTTTTTATTCTTTTTTCTCTAGACTTCCCTTCTCTCTTCGTTTCATTCATTTCATCTTCCATTGCTGATACCCTTTCTTCCAGTTGATCGCATCGGCTCCTGAGGCTTCTGCATTCTTCACGTAGTTCTCGAGCCTTGGTTTTCAGCTCCATCAGCTCCTTTAAGCACTTCTCTGTATTGGTTATTCTAGTTATACATTCTTCTAAATTTTTTTCAAAGTTTTCAACTTCTTTGCCTTTGGTTTGAATGTCCTCCCGTAGCTCAGAGTAATTTGATCGTCTGAAGCCTTCTTCTCTCAGCTCGTCAAAATCATTCTCCATCCAGCTTTGTTCCGTTGCTGGTGAGGAACTGCGTTCCTTTGGAGGAGGAGAGGCGCTCTGCATTTTAGAGTTTCCAGTTTTTCTGTTCTGTTTTTTCCCCATCTTTGTGGTTTTATCTACTTTTGGTCTTTGATGATGGTGATGTACAGATGGGTTTTCGGTGTGGATGTCCTTTCTGTTTGTTAGTTTTCCTTCTAACAGACAGGACCCTCAGCTGCAGGTCTGTTGGAATACCCTGCCGTGTGAGGTGTCAGTGTGCCCCTGCTGGGTGGTGCCTCCCAGTTAGGCTGCTCGGGGGTCAGGGGTCAGGGACCCAGTTGAGGAGGCAGTCTGCCCGTTCTCAGATCTCCAGCTGCGTGCTGGGAGAACCACTGCTCTCTTCAAAGCTGTCAGACAGGGACATTTAAGTCTGCAGAGGTTACTGCTGTCTTTTTGTTTGTCTGTGCCCTGCCCCCAGAGGTGGAGCCTACAGAGGCAGGCAGGCCTCCTTGAGCTGTGGTGGGCTCCACCCAGTTCGAGCTTCCCGGCTGCTTTGTTTACCTAAGGAAGCCTGGGCAATGGCGGGCGCCCCTCCCCCAGCCTGGCTGCCGCCTTGCAGTTTGATCTCAGACTGCTGTGCTAGCAATCAGCGAGATTCCGAGGGCGTAGGACCCTCCGAGCCAGGTGTGGGATATAGTCTCGTGGTGCGCCGTTTTTTAAGCCGGTCTGAAACGCGCAATATTCGGGTGGGAGTGACCCGAGTTTTCCAGGTGCGTCCGTCACCCCTTTCTTTGACTCGGAAAGGGAACTGCCTGACCCCTTGCGCTTCCCAGGTGAGGCAATGCCTCGCCCTGCTTTGGCTCGCGCACGGTGCGCGCACCCACTGGCCTGCGCCCACTGTCTGGCACTCCCTAGTGAGATGAACCCGGTACCTCAGATGGAAATGCAGAAATCACCGTCTTTTGCGTCGCTCACGCTGGGAGCTGTAGACCGGAGCTGTTCCTATTCGGCCATCTTGGCTCCTCCCCCCGATTTACTTTTAAACCCAAGGGATATTTAGTAATGTCATTTCCTTTCCAAAAATGTGGTATTTTAAAACTTCTATCCTTTTGTTATTTATTTCAAAATTTATTATGCTATTACATTAGAACACACTTTATTGCTTTAGAGTTTTTTGTGTTTCTTTCTTGCTAAATACATTTTTCATGATATATGATCAAATTGTGTAAACATTCTATGCATTTTTAAAAGTATAGTCTCCATCGGATGCAGAGTTCTATGTAAATATAATAATTTGGAATTTGTATGTTTCAAATCTTTGATGTCTGCTATTTTATATGTTTTAAGAAATATCTAATATAATTGCCAACTTATGTTTTTCTCTGTAGAGTTGTGTCAGTTTTTGCTTTTTTTTTTTGAGACGGAGTCTCCTCTGTCACCAGGCTGGAGTGCAGTTGCGTGATCTCGGCTCACTGCAACTTCTGCCTCTCGGGTTCAAGTGATTCTCCTGCGTCATCCTCCCGAGTAGCTGAGATTACAGGCATGCGCCACCATGCCCAGCTAGTTTTTGTATTTTTAGTAGAGATGAGGTTTCGCCATGTTGGCCAGGCTGGTCTCGAAAACCCTTGACCTCAGGAGATCCGCCCGCCTCGGCCTCCCAAAATGCTGGGATTACAGACATGAGCCGCTGCACCCGGTCAGTTTTTGCTTTTTTAAAGAAACATGCTTAAGTACACATGTGATCATGATGGTTGCATCTTGTTCATCTGTTTCCTCTTTCAGGTGTGTAACAGCATGCTGTTTGCTGATTGCTTTGGACTTGGCAGATAGCAGGGCTACTATCTAGTTTTATATTGATTCCAATTTGCCTAGTACTTCTTTTTCTATTTATTTTAAACTTTTTAGTATCCTTTACTTTTAAGTATGCTTCTCTTGGAAAACTGTTGATTCTTTCTTTATAAATCCAAGCTTCGTATTGGTGTTTTAGCTCATTAAGTTGATTGTGTCTGGTTGCAGCAGGACTTTATTTCTGCCTCCTTCATTCATAATTGGCTTTTACATTCCTTTCTTTTTCCCTAAGTTTCTCCTATCGATTTTAATGGTGGTTACCTTTAGTTTAAGATCCACATCAATACATAGCTAATCGTACTGATTTCCTGAGCAGATTAATATTAAATCTTTGGACTCCCATGTTGATTCTGTTTAAACATTTACTTTTGCATTCTTGTAAATGTACTTCATCTTCTCTCCTCACTTTGGTCCTGGCCTTTTTTTTTTTTTTTTTTTTTTTTGAGACGGAGTCTCGCTCTGTTGCCCAGGCTGGAGTGCAGTGGCGCGATCTCGGCTCACTGCAAGCTCTGCCTCCCGGGTTCACGCCATTCTCCTGCCTCAACCTCCCGAGTAGCTGAGACTACAGGCGCCCGCCACCCCGCCCAGCTAATTGTTTGTATTTTTAGTTGAGTTGGAGTTTCACCGTGTTAGCCAGGATGGTCTCGATCTCCTGACCTTGTGATCCGCTCGCCTCGACCTCCCAAAGTGCTGAGATTACAGGTGTGAGCCACCGCACCTGGCTGCTCCTGGCTTTTTTAGATAACAATAGACTACTAAAATCTATTTGATCTAAAGCTTTTTATACCCATAGTTCCTATCAACATCCTCCTGGATTTATTTATCTTCTAATTTCCTTGAAGAACGTTTTCAAAGTGAGTTTTGGAAAAGTGGATCTTCTGAGGCCTTTTATATTGGAAGATAATTTGGTATGTGCTTATACTTCAGTGACAGTTGAGCTGGCTATAAAATTCTATGTCAAATTCCTTTTTTAAATGTTTTATTTTATTTTATTTTATTTATTTATTTATTTATTTGTTTTTTAGACAGAGTCTTGCTCTGTCTCCCAGGCTGGAGTGCAGTGGCATGATCTTGGCTCAGCTCACTGCAACCTCCAACTCCCTGGTTCAAGGGATTCTCCTGCCTCAGCCTGTCTAGTAGCTGGAATTACAGGCATGCGCTGCCATGCCCAGCTAATTTTTGTATTTTTAGTAGAGACAGTGTTTCACCATGTTGTCCAGGATGATCTCCATCTCCTGACCTCATGATCCACCTGCCTCGGCCTCCCAAAGTGCTGGGATTACAGGTGTGAGCCACTGCACCTGGCTTCTATGTCAAATTATTTTCCTTGAGGGCTTTAAAAATATTACTCCAGTGTCTTCTGGCACCCATTGTGGCCTCTGGAAACTCTGAAATGAAACTTACTCTTTTGTCAGTGATCTGCTCTTCTTCATAGAAACTTTTGGAATTTTCTTTGATATTCTTGAGTTTCACTGTCAGTTATGGGTAAGTTTCCCATCCATCCTATTTGACACTCTCTAAGCCCTTTCAACTTGAGAGCTTTCATCTTTAATTTTTCTCATTTTACCTTCGAATATTTTTTTCTCCATTTTTATTTTTCTCTGTTCCTGGAACTCCATTATCTGTACATTTCCACTTCTTTAATTACCTTACTCACCTTTAACCATTCTTTCATACATTCTCTCTTTTCCTATTGCCTTTGGGGTGAGTTGCCTCTAGCCTGCTCATCTGGCTTTGGCTGCATTTGGCCTCATCATGTTCCTTATTTCAATTATTCCATTGGATGCTAGACATTCCTTCTTCCCTGCTTTATGTCTCTGGTGTCTGCCTTTATCTCTTTGAATATGTTTATTTGTATAAATTCTTGGTGCATCTGTTTTAAAACTTTGAACAGGGGAGGCTGAGGTGGGCGGATCACCTGAGGTCAGGAGTTCGAGACCAGCCGGGCCAATATGGTGAAACTCTGTCTGTAATAAAAACACAAAACTTAGCCAGGTGTGGTGGCGCGGGCCTGTAATCTCAGCTACTCAGGACGATGAGGCAGGAGAATCGCTTGAACCGAGGAGGCGGAGGTTGCAGTGAGCCGAGATCACGCCACTGCACTCCAGCCTGGGCGACAGAGCAAGATTTGTCTCAAAAAATAAAAATAAAATAAATAAATAAATAAATAAACTTTAAACAGTATCCTCAGCTCAACTTGTTCTTGTTCAGGGGTTGCAGTCCTTGGGTAAATAAAATAAATAAATAAATGAACTTTAAACAGTATCCTCAGCTCAACTCGTTTCTTGTTCAGGGGTTGCAGTCCTTGGGTGTTAGCTCTTTGGAGTGGGTGTGTTCCCCCTGGGGTATAAGACACTGGTCGGAGGATCCCAGGTCAGGTCTTCGCCAGAACTGGGGTTGGGAAGGAAAGAGTCTGGGCTAACCACTCCATTAGCTCCAGCCCTACCGCCAGCATCTGGGGGCAGGGAGTTACAGTCAAACTCTTAAAAAACAAATAGCCGAAAGTGCAGTGAGGTTAAGCATCTCCTGAGGACTGGACGAGCAGACCTGCCTGCTTTGCAGAAGAGGGGAGGGGAAGGAGGGCGGGGCCATCTCCTGCCCAGCCCCGAGCCTCCCCGATAGTCCTCCCACCCACCCAGCTCCGGATGATGCTCCCACTCACAAGATTGCTGCTTTTGCCATAGACCGGTAGGAACTCCAGGCCTTTTTCTCCAGCTGTCCCTGAATTCTCCTTGTTTCCTTCCTTCCTAACTTCCTCCATCCAAGGCTGGAGGCCCCAGTTTGCAAATCAGGACCCACGTCCCCCTCCACACCTTCCCATTTGTGTAGTTCTGTTTGGAGTCTGGACTCAGTAAATCTCTCTGTCCTCTTGGACCAGGTGTTGGCGCGCTGGGGCTGCCGTGGAAACTGCCCTAGATGTTTCCCAGTCATTACAGATCCCAAGACACTCCTAGGTCCCAGATCCCCAGATCTGGAGGAGAGGGGCCCCTTCTGCCAGGCTTCCTCCCTGGGTCACAAACTCACATCTGCCTGGACTCCCACTGCTGTCTCTCTCTTTCTTTCTCTCTCCCCTCTTTTTCACTGTCCACTAGGTTTTATGGAGAACTCCTGAGAGAATGTCCCAGTAGGCTTACCATCACATTGACCCCGCCCACCAGCATTGAGGCTCTGCACCGTCTCCCCTCCCGTGCCTGTCCAAAGCCCCTTCCACCCGGGACCGTCGCCCCTTTACACTCAGGGGTACTGGTCCATCTACGCCATGCTGAGAGCTGCTGCCATGAAAAGACCCCTGGATCTCACCCCCTCCAGCAGCTACCTCTTCTCCTCTTTCTAGAGAAACCACCTAGAAGGACTTCCTACACACGCCAGCCCCACCTCCTCTTTCCTGTTGTCTCTTAGGCCCAAGGCCCACCACAGTGCCCTTTGCCCCCCACAGTCACCCCTTCCAGGGCACCGGCGGCCAGCACTTGCTCCACCAACCCTTCCTCCAGAAGGGCTTTATTTGGGAGGGATCCTGGAGCCCCCTCCCATCATCCTAACTTCCTCCTGCCTTTCTTCTCCATCTGTAGGATCTTCCCAGGCAAAGTCACCTGTAAATCACATCCATACCCAAGAAGCTCCCCAAATCTCACCTCCAGCCCAGACCTGAATAGTGGGTCAGCTGACACCTTACCTGGGGCATCACACACTTTCTACAGCCTCAGGCCACCCACACCAGGGCTTTGCTTTCCCCCACAAGGTGCTCTTCTTCCTGTTACCTCCGTCTCGGTACAGGGGGCTGCTCTCCTTCCAGGTGTTGCAGTCAAAACTCTTGGGATTTTTCTTGATTCCTCTTTCTCTTCAAACCCACTTCCCATCCCGAGGCCCGTCCTGTTGACCTAGCCTGTTCATGATAAAGCCCTGCGCCCTTTCCTCCTCCTGTAGTGGTTGGATGAGTGTTCGTGTACCCATCGCTAATTTGATCCCAGAGTCTCCACTAGAAACAGGAGATGCCTCTGCACACACTGACACACACCGAGTGTCACAGCAATTCCACTGGTGGGAGACAGAAACCCCGGAGCATTTCAACAATCGCTTTTCTCTGTTGAAGTTTTCTTCTGCCCCATTCACTGTCTCCTCTGACCACACAATTTGGTTTTGCCTCTTTCTCCATGTCGAAGGCTTCCTTGTGTCTGGTGGTCTTCGACTATTTATTTCTCAGCATGAGGCACTGAGAAGGGATGTGGAACCCCGGGTGTGTGTGTGTGTGTGTGTGTGTGTGTGTCATACGGAGGTTTGCCTGTGGGACCTGGGATAACCAGGGAGGCGCGTGGGTCTCATACTGAGGAACTCTTGAATCACGCAGATTTTTCTCATGGGTGTGTTTCCCTGAAAGGAATTCTGGGGTCCCTGGGATGTGGGGCGGAAGGATCTGTCATTCTGTCCCCTGGGGTGTGGGGCGTAAGGATCTGTCATTCTGTCCCCTGGGGTTTGGTGCGGAAGGATCTGTCATTCTGTCCCCCGGGGTGCGAGGCGGAAGGATCTGTCATTCTGTCCCCTGGGGTGCGGGGTGGATCTGTCATTCTGTCCCCTGGGGTGTGCCGCAGAATGATCTGTCATTCTGTCCCCTGGGGTGCGGGGCGGAAGCATCTGTCATTCTGTCTCCTGGGGTGTGGTGCGGAAGCATCTGTCATTCTGTCCCCTGGGGTGCGGGGCGGAAGCATCTGTCATTCTGTCTCCTGGGGTGTGGGGCGGAAGGATCTGTCCTTCTGTCCCCTGGGGTGCGGGGCGGAAGCATCTGTCATTCTGTCTCCTGGGGTGCGGGGCGGAAGGATCTGTCATGCTGTCCCCTGGGGTGTGGGGCGGAAGGACCTTTCATTCTGTCCCCTGTGGTGCGGGGCGGAAGGACCTTTCATTCTGTCCCCTGGGGTGCGGGGCGGAAGGACCTTTCATTCTGTCCCCTGGGGTGCGGGGCGGAAGGACCTTTCATTCTGTTCCCTGGGGTGCGGGACGGAAGGACCTGTCATGCTGTCCCCTGGGGTGTGGGGTGGAAGGACCTGTCATTCTGTCCCCTGGGGTGCGGGGCGGAAGGATCTGTCATGCTGTCCCCTGGGGTGTGGTGTGAAAGGACCTGTCATTCTGTCCCCTGGGGTGTGGGGCGGAAGGACCTTTCATTCTGTCCCCTGGGGTGCGAGGCAGAAGGATCTGTCATTCTGTCCCCTGGGGTGCGAGGCGGAAGGATCTGTCATGCTGTCCCCTGAGGTGCGGTGCGGTAGGATCTGTCATTCGACTGCCACAACTCTTGGATCCAAGTAGGCAAAGGCCACTGTTCTTTCACTCCTCCTGCTTCCCATTCCTGCCTCAGGATCTCCATGACAGTGTCTTCTGGCCGATTCCTCCTGGGCCCTCCCAGCTGGGCCGGGGCTGCCGCCTGCCCTCCTGGGTGTGGAGCAGGACCTGGTGATCCTGTGCCTCCTGCTTTCAGCCTCGCCTGATGCCCCCTTTCAGAGATGCCTGAGCCTCCCCAGGCTCTCCCTGTAGCTCTGGTAGCCTCCTCTGGTTGGCCTCACCGGTGTCCATTCATCCATCATCTGTCCATCTGCCTCCAGCCCTCAGACTTTGCCATGACCCTCTGCCTTTCACTGTCTTGGCCCTGGAGCGTTGTATTCCTCCTCCTCCTCCTTCTTCTTCTTCTTCTCCTCCTCCTCCTCCCTCTCCTCCCCCTCCCCATCCTCCCCCTCCTCCTCCCCCTCCTCCCCCTCCTCCCCCTCCCCCTCCTCCCCCTCCTCCTCCCCTCCCCCTCCTCCCCCTCCTCCTCCTCCTCCCCCCTCCTCCTCCCCCTCCTCCTCCTCCCCCTCCTCCTCCTCCCCCTCCTCCTCCTCCCCCTCCTCCCCCTCCTCCTCCTCCCCCTCCTCCTCCTCCAATTCTTCTTCTTCTTCTTCTTCCTCTTCCTCTTCCTCTTCTTCCTTCTCCTTCTCCTTCTCCTTCTTCTTCTTCGACAGGGTCTCACCATGTTGCCCAGGCTGGCCTTGAATTCCTGGCCTTGAACAATCCTTTTGTCTCGGCCTCCCAAAGAGCTGGGATTACAGGCGTGAGCCACTACACCCGGCCATGCCTTCTATCTTCTTTCTCTACTTTCAACACTTAAATATTTTTAGCCAGGTTTCAGCAGGAAATGGATGGACATGAGGGCTCTGTCTGCCTGTTGGACCAGAAGCCCTTGCATCTGATCTAAACAAACCCCTTCTTGCCTTTGTTAGGGTTTCTGCTTGGTTTTATTCACAAAATTGACGTCTCAACTCTAATATTTATGTTCTTGTCACAGACAACTGTGATAGACTAATCAGTTACCTAATTGTCCTAAACCCAATCTTTTAATAAAATCTGGTTTCTTAGGACCTGGAGCGACAGGTTTGCGAGAAAGCTCCTGCCTGGATGAGGCCAAGAGCGTGGGAGTGAGTTCCAGGCTCCCAGAATTGGGAAGTATTTTGGAAGTATTTTGGATTTAGGCGGTAAAGAATTCCCTATAAAAATAGCTGAACAGATTGGCCTCATATCGCTGTGGGACTTTCTTGGAACATGAGGTGAGGTTATGGGTTGGCTTGCAAATAAAACCAAACACATTTCCCAATGAGGGAATGGGGCTGTGGTTAGGATGGGATCCGTGGGGGTTCTGGGGTGCTAGCAGGGCTCTGCTTGTGATCTGGTTACATAGCTATTTGCTTTATAATCATTTACTAAATGTGTGATTTGTGAATTCTCCTGCATATATGTTTTATTTCACAATAAAATGTCAACTTTTTTTAACAACTAAGCAAAGTTAAGAACAATGCAGTGTAATTTCCTTGGAAATACGCTTTGACAGTTATTTAATTGGGCAAGTGGAAAATTACTTTTTATGAAGATGGTTTCTGCATATCATAAAAATGCCGTGTGCTGAACCATGCAGTAAGTGAAAGCGTCTAGATAAGGGCAGCCATTTGTTCTTCCTGATAAGGCACCCTCTACTGTTTTCTCTGGAATCAAACTGGCACGCCTGATGACTGGTGTTTTTATAAATCAGTGAGTATTTACATGTCTCAAACAGGCAAGTTTAAAACCACAAAGTCAGGGGTATGTTTAAAATTTGACTTCGGGTCTTAACGATCCACTGATCTTTTCATTTCTTCATTTTGGGTCCGGCTGCTTTGCATGAGGATGTTTTTCTCCCGTCTCTTATTGCCTGGCTTACAGGAGAGTTGGGTGATAGGAACACAGGGAGCAGAGAACGCACTGGCCTCTGACAGCCGCTCTGTGCAGATTCAGTCCTTCAGCCACCCGCAGGAATTGCCGCCAGAGTAGGACATGTCTTCTACCCTCTTGGAAGTGATGAAACCACCTTTCAGAAATTACAGCAGTGAGAAAACTATGACGTTGAAAGATACCTGATCTAACCAACCCCCATCCTGCCTTTGACCTCCAAACTGTCTTTCATCACTCCTAGGCCTGGGCCAAACTAACTTTGGAAGATATTTATAGTTTAAACGATAATAGCCCTTCTCCCAAACTGAACTGCCTGTGTAAAGCTAATGAAAGGCCAGTAGGTTAGGAGGATGAGAGGAGCCTGGATTCTGCTAAAATATAGATGTAAACGATGACCAGCCATTACTCCGGAGGTCACAAGATTTGCAGCTTCTGCAGATAAACATCACTATTGTAGAACCTAAGATTGGCCATTTGAGATGTCCTTTCAAGTTTTTGCATTTCTGATGTCCGACTGATCCTGTGGCCCCACTCAGAAGCGGACTCCCTGGCCTGCTAAACTACCCTTGAAATACACTAGCCTCCAAATTTTCGGGGAAATTGATTTAAGTAATTGTCAGGCCTCTGAGCCCAAGCCAAGCCATCACATTCCCTGTGACTTGCACGTATATGCCCAGATGGCCTGAAGTAACTGAAGAATCACAAAAGAAGTGAATATGCCCTGCCCCACCTTAACTGATGACATTCCACCACAAAAGAAGTGTAAATGGCTGGTCCTTGCCTTAAGTGATGACATTACCTTGTGAAAGTCCTTTTCCTGGCTCATCCTGGCTCAAAAAGCACCCCCACTGAGCACCTTGAGACCCCCACTCCTGCCCGCCAGAGAACAAACCCCCTTTGTCTGTAATTTTCCTTTACCTACGCAAATCCTATAAAACGGTCCCACCCTTATCTCCCTTCCCTGACTCTCTTTTCGGACTCAGCCCGCCTGCACCCAGGTGAAATAAACAGCCATTTTGCTCACACAAAGCCTGTTTGGTGGTCTCTTCACATGGACGCACATGAAAGGAATAACTCCATCTCCCACGTGGCGTGGCTGGCCTCGTGTCAGTTAAACTTTCTTTATTGCAACACCATGGTTTCAGTGAATTGGTTTTTTCTGTGCAGTGGGCAGGAGTTTTAATTTCTTAATTTTGTATCCAGCCTTCAGGCGGTGACAGTGATTGGACAATTACTTTAGTAGCATGAGATACTGAGGCTACTGCACTCGGATGGAATGGGCAGGAAACATGACTTGAATGCACCATGGACTCTACACCAGCATCTGTCCCCTGCAAAAGGGGCTCTGGGAACTAGAACAGTCATTCCCACCTTCTGAGCGCATTAGATCACTGCAGGGAGCATTGGAACGTGCTTTCCTGGGCCGCTCTGGGCCCAGGCTCCCATGTGAGCATCCGTTTTAAACCAAAAATAAAATTCCAAAAACCAAAAGCCCCCCATCCAACTGAATGGACCCCTACTCTTGGCCAAGAGGATTCCAAACAAACCTGAAAAACAAGTCAGGCCGGACGGGAAGGGGAGGGTCTGATACGCCTCATTGTATCCTCTCCCTTTGGGGTCAGGCACAGCCGATGGCATTAACATTAACACAGAGACCTTCAGACTGACCAGACAGGCTCTGGAAGTGACAGGAACAAGGCCTAGGGTGCAGGAGGAGCCTCGAGGGCTCAGCTGGGCTAGCCTGGGTGGAAGGGCCACAAGAAACCCCTGAAATGACAGAGGTCAAGTTTCATGGCCAGAAAGACTGGAGTCAGAGTGAGGAAGGGGGATGCAGTGGCCAGCCTTTGCTGGGAGCTGCCTCTGTGGCCACACCCAAAACTCCTCCCCCTGCATCAGCCACTCCAGTCCTTACGGTGGAACCACAGGCTCTTGTGAAAGGAAAATAACTCTCGAGACCCCAAGTCACTAAGCCAAAGGGAAGAATCAAGCTGGGAACTGCCTCAGGGCATCCTGCCTCCCATTTTATTTAAAACTGCAGATGCAGGCTGGGCATAGTTGTTCACACCTGTAATACCAGCACTTTAGGAAACTGAGGCAGGAGGATTGCTTGAGTCCAGCAGTTTGAGACCATCCTGGGCCATGTAGCAAGGCCCTGTCTCTAAAAAATAAGAAAAAAATGCAGATTCACTAAGCCAGACTAAGGCAAAAGTGACTGTTCCTCTACCCCCCTTTCACATGTAAATTGTGTATTTGGTGAAAGAAGGGCTAATCCCAGACTCAAAAGAATGCAACTGTTTGTCTCTTATCTGCCTGTGACCTGGAAGCCCCCACTTTGAGTTGTCCCATCTTTCCAGACCAAACCAATGTGCATCTTACACCTACTGATTGATGTCTCACGTCTCCCTAAAATGTATAAAACCAAGCTGTGCCCCGACCACCCTGGGCACATGTGGTCAGGACCTCCTGAGGCTGCGTCACGGGCTCATCCTTAACCTTGGCAAATATTATGGTTAGCCTTGTGTCCCCACTCAAATCTCATCTTGAATTGCAGTCCCCAGGGACACAGCTGGCCGGAGGTGACTGGATCATGGGGGCGGTTTTCATGCTGTTCTCGTGATAGTGAATAAGTCTCACGAGATCTGATTTTTTTTTTTTTTTTTTTTTGCGACAGAGTTTTGTTGCCAAGGCTGGAGTGCAGTGGCGTGATCTTGGCTCACTGCAACCTCCACCTCCCGGGTTCAAGCGATTCTCCTGCCTCAGCCTCCCGAGTAGCTGGGATTACAGGTGCCTGCCACCACGCCTGGTTAATTTTTGTATTTTTAGTAGAGATGGGTTTTCACCATGTTGGCCAGGCTGGTCTCGAACATCTGACCTCAGGTGATCCACCTGCCTCGGCCTCCCAAAGTGCAGGGGTTACAGGCGTGAACCACTTCGCCCAGCGATCTGATGGTTTTATAAAGGGCAGTTGCCCCAGTCTTGCTCACACTCGCTCTCCTGCTGCCTTGTGAAGAAGGTGGTTGCTTCCCTCTTGCCTTCCGCCATGATTGTAAGTTTCCTGAGGCCTCCCCTGCCATATGGAACTGTGAGTCAGTTCATCCATTTTCCTTTATAAACTACCCAGTCTCGGCTATTTCTTTATAGCAGTGTGAAAGTGAACCAATACGGCAAAATAAACTTTCTAAATGGATGGAGACCTGTCTCAGATACTTTTGAGTTCACACTTTCATCTGTGGGCTGTGGTGTAATATCATCTTTTCAAGCCTCCCTGTGGAGGTGGGATCTTTCGGAGTGATGATTTATTTTTCTACGATGTGTAGCTTAATTTATGGTCTATGTACATTTTCCCCTTTGCAGCAGCTAACCTTCACTCATTTACTATAGTGATTTTTAGAATTTTTACTGTTTGTCAGTAACTTCCTTTACAAAGTGTTCCTGCTCTCTGGCATGACTTTTTTATTTTATTTATTTATCTTTTTTAGACAGAGTCTCGCTCTGTCACCAGGCTGGAATGCAGTGGCATGATCTTGGCTCACTGCAACCTCTGCCTCCTGGGTTCAAGTGATTCTCCTGCCTCAGCCTCCCAAGAAGCTGGGACTACAGGCACACGCCACCAGGCCCAGCTAATTTTTGTATTTTTAGTAGAGACGGGGTTTCACCATGTTGGTCAGGCTGGTCTCGATCTCTTGACCTCATGGTGTGCCTGCCTTGGCCTCCCAAAGTGCTGGGATGACAGGTGTGAGCCACGGCGCCCGACGTGATTTTTCTGTAACTACATCCTACTTATTCTGGACTGAATGAGAAAATAGCAGGGGTGTCCATCTTCATCAACACTGCCTTGTTTGGACAGTTTGGTACAGGCTTCAAGGTTTCAGGCCTTAAGCTTTTGCAGATCACTTGCTCAGAAACACTGGGGACAGCAGGCCCATTTATATTCATTTTAAACACTTGACAAGAGGAAGATGCCATTTTACAAAGGGTAAATGTTTCTTCGAGTTATGCTGATAGGTTACTGTTAGTGCTAATTTAAAAAGACATGGTGTGTCAAAATATGCCTAACTGGTTCTTATATATTTCTTGCTAATTCAGCCATGAATAAAATGGACTTGTACATATTGAAACTTCTTATCTATTAGAGAAATCCAGTCATAGTTTTAATCAGTATATAAATGTAATAAGTATTAGTTTTGGAAATACAAATTACAATAAAGAGGGAAACAGACTATGTGTTAATATCTTGGTAAATTTCCTTCCTGTCGGTTCTCCTGTGTGTCTGCCCAAGGCCATGCACTAGCAGCGTTTCCTTTGTTTGATTCACACCTTGCATAACTTACACACACTCCAGAGGTGGGTTTTATTCCCATCTGAACTAGTTTTAGGTGCGGCTGGGAGACATGGGAGGAGGGACATGGCATGGCCACCACTGGGCGGGAGAAGTGAGCCTGCTTCTCCAGGCTCTGCCTCTCCTCGCCTGTGGACCCAGCTGCTGCTCCTGCTTCTCCAGGGCTGTGGACCCAGCTGTCTCCTGGATTTTCCTTGGGGCTGATTTTCACATGAAGCTACTAATTTGGTATAGGAACACTCGGGAGTTTTGGTTTTCATTTCAACAGCATCCCCTCCCCACCCTGCCCCCAGATAATCCTGTAACTCCCGGTCTCTCACTCACCTGCACAAGGAAGGTTTTGAAGGGGAGGCTACCTCATGTCCTATCCCCTAAGTATTCTCAGTAATATTTGTATCCATGGATTTTCTGAACCTTTAAAAACTAGAAATTCTCTCTCTCCACACAAAATATATACGCTGTACATACTATATATATTCACAAAAATGTATATACAAAAATTAAAATTATATGTAAAAAGGGGCTGGATGCGGTGGCTCACACCTGTAATCCCAACACTTTGGGAGGCCGAGGCAGGTGGATCACGTGAGTTCAGGAGTTCGAGACCAGCCTGGCCAACATGGTGAAACCCCATCTCTATTAGAAATACAAAAATTAGCTAGGCATGGTGGTGGGCGCCTGTAATCCCAGCTACGTGGGAGGCTGAGGCAGGAGAATCACTAGAAATCGGGAGGCAGAGGTTCAGTGAACTGAGATCGCACCACTGCACTCTAGCCTGGGCAACAAGAGCAAAACTCCATTTCAAAAAATATATACATATATGTATAGATATACGCAAAAAGGAGATTTGAATGAATATATAATTTTGTCAACTAAAAAATACAGAAAAAAAAGAATGGCTAAAAATTATTGGGTCTACAACTTTAGAAATTGAATAGTAGAACAAACCAAAAGTATATTGAAGGGAGAAAATAAAAATAAGGCCAGAATTAATAAAGTAGAAGATAGTAATTCCATGGAGACAAATGACAGAACTGATTTTGAAAAGACAGAAAAATTGGAAACCTCCAGCAAAATGATCAAAGGGAAAAAGAGACAGAGAAAAAGCAGGGAGGTGCAGACCAACAGTCTCAGCCATGGTGACCTCAGAGTGTCCACACAGGACCCCCCAGAAGTAGGTGAGTGTGGCCTTCCCAGGTGAAGGGGGCTTTGCAGATGTGAATAAGGAGAGGATCTGAAGGGGAGATTGTCCTGGATCGTGTGGGTGAGTCCAGTGTATTCCCGAGTGTTTTTTAAAGTAGAAGAGGAGGCAGAAGAGTTCAGGGGTGGGCGGCAGCATATGGACTCAGCCCACCATTGCTGCTTTGGAGTTGGGGAAGGGGCTGCAAGCCCAGGAGTGTGGCAAGTGCAAGGCAAGTTTTCTCCCTGGAGCCTCCAGATGGGAATGCAGCCCTGCCACTGCCATTTCAGCTCCGAGAGAGCCCTGCTAGATTCTGACCTGCAGATACACAACCCACAGACAGTCAATTTGTGTTGTTTTTAAGACTAAGTTTGTGGCCGGGTGCACTGGCTCACATCTGAATCCCAGTACTTTGGAAGGCCAAGGCTGGAGGATCTCTCGAGCCCAGGAGTTTGAGGCCAGCCCTGGCAACATAGTGAGACCTTGTCTCTACAAAAATAAAAATAAAAAATTAACCAGGCATGGTGGTGTGTGCCTAGTCCTAGCTACTTGGGAGGCCAAGGTGGAAGAATCTCTTGAGCCCAGGAGTTCAAGACCAGCTTGGGCAACTTAGTGAGACCTCATCTCTACTAAAAATAAAATAAATTAGCCAGATGTGGTGGAGCACACCTGTGGTCCCAGCAACTTGGAAGGCTGAGGTGGGACGATTGCTTGAGCCCAGCAGGATGAGGCTGCAGTGAGCCATGTCCAGCCTGGATGGCAGAGGAAGACCCTGTCTCAAACAAACAAAAAAACCGAAGTTTGTGGTAATTTGTTAAGGAAGAAATAGAAAACTAATACAGGCATGGAAAGGAATCCATATCTATACGGGCAGCAGAGAGTAAAACAATAATATGACAAACTCATAAGCAGCTCCATGGCAACATATTTGAAATCTTAGAATCAATGCACACATTCCTGCAAACACAGAAGTCCCCAGTACTGGCTGAAGAAACCTCAATAACTCTTCTTAAAAATTGAGTAAATAAAATTCTTCCAGCAAGAAAATGAAAGTTCCAGGTGATTTTACGAGCTACTTCTATCAAAAATTTCAGGAAGAGAGAGTTTAAAATTTAAACAGACTCTTCCAGAGAGTAGCAAGAATTCACATATTTGATGAGGTCAGTTTCAGCTTGGTGAGAACAGTATGAGAGAGGGAAATGGCAAAACTCTCATTCATGAACAGAGATGGAAAAAAATACTTCCAAAGTTAGCCAATCAAATACAGCAATTCTTTCAAAAATCTCTTACCTTGAATCTCCACATTACTACCTAAAGTAAAAAAAAAATTATATGTTTATTCAATAACTGCAGAAAAGGCCTTTGATAAAAATCAAACCCCATTAATAATAAAACCTCCTAACATATTAGAAATGGAAGGGAACTCCCTTAATCTGATAAAGGGTATTTACACTCATATCAGATAAGCAAAATTTAACTCAGAATACTGAGCCCAGTCGGTAGAAGTTTAAGCAGTTTCAACTATTTGGAAAACAATTGGTGTCATCTGGGGAAACTGAAGATGTGGAGACCTAGTACCAGCAAATCCACTCTGAGACACACACCCTATGGAACGCATAAGCGCATGATAAACATATATGTGAATGTTCACATCGGTATTGCTTATAATAGCCCTAAACCAGAAGTGACAGACATGTCCATCAGCATGGTATATTCATGACTTAATTACTGTAGAGGAGTGAAAAAGAAGGAACGTATTGGGAACGACAAAGAAAGCCTCAGAAAAACACATGTAGTATGATACAAGTTGTATAAGATACCAAGAACGTGCAAAGCCACCAGGCGTGGTGGCTTGGGCCTATAGTCCCAGCACTTTGGGAGGCTGAGGTGGGCAGATTGCTTCAGTACGGGAGTTCAAGACCAACCTGGGCAACACGGCGAAACCCCATCTATAGAAATTAGCTGGGCATGGTGGTGCACACCTGTAGTCCCAGCTACTCGGAAGGCTGAGGTGGGAGGATCACCTGAGCTGAGGGAAGTCGAGGCTGCAGTGAGCTGTAATACCACACTGCACTGCAGCCTGGGCAACAGAGTGAGACCCTGTCTCAAAAACAAACAAACAAAAAAACATGCAAATCTAAACATATACGAGAAAGACAAGCAGACACAGGCTGGGTTGAGACGTGGGTATTAGAGCAATAAACTAAAGCAAGGGATGATCAAACCCCAATTTAGGATACTCCAGGTACCACTGGGGATGGAGGAAGGGATGGAAGTATCCTGTTAATAGTCTGTAAAACTGAGTGATAGGTACAGGGTGTACATCCTATTATTCTTCCCATCTGTGTGTGTGCTACATGGGTGATTCTGCACGTGTGGAATAGGTCATGAACTTTCATGATATGCTAACATGATCTCAGGTGAGATACTGGCATTATGCGTTTGGTTGAGTCAATTATGTGGTGCTTTATGGGACGAATGGCAAAGAAACCAAATAGCAAGATTTGTCTGCAATGAAACTTTAGATTGGTACACAGCCGTCTACTGGTTGGGCACTTTGAGCTCATGTATCTCAACTCATAGGCCTACGAGTTAAACACTTTATCCACAGTTATCTAGCTAGTTAAAGCGTGAAAATTAAGGTTTGTATATCTTTTTATTTTCAGCCAGATGCACTTTTTTTTTTAATTTTTTTTTTTTGAGACAGGGTCTTGCTGTGTCACCCAGGCTGGAATGAGTGCAGTGGTGCAATTATGGCTCACCACAGCCTGGAACTCCTGGCTCCAGGCGATTCTCCTGCCTCAGCCTCCAGAGTAGCTGGGACTACAGGTGTGCACCTTCATGCCCGGCTAATTTTTGTATTTTTTTGTACAGATGTAGACTCACTATGTTGCCCAGGTGGGCCTCGAACTCCTGGGCTCAGGCAATCTGCCCACTTTGGCCTCCCAAAGTGCTGGAGTTATAGGCGTGAGCCACCGCGCCCAGCCCCAGATGCACATCTAAATATAGCAGGATGTTGCTTCTTATACATACGATTTAAGTTTCCTATGATTTCAACTAAGATAACCATGTCTGTTTTCAGAAGAGGAAATGCTTAGGAGGATTTAGAATTGATACCATTTCCCCTTGAAATAGTTTGCTAATATTGTTCGTGTTCTGTAACATGGAAGGCTTGTGTAAGTTTTACTGGGGAAGGAAATAGAAGGGATTTAAACAACGCCATTGTGAATATGGAGTGAGTCAGAGTCTTTCTACAAATGCTTGAAAATCTTGGCTGGGTCCAACCCAGCGGTGGCCAATATTGTGGAAATACAAAGGGCGAGGCTGTTTGGTTTTGAGAATAGCTTCCTGGTGGTCTGTTTGTTAAATATTTCAGTTCTCTCAGAATTAAATTTGAGGACAATTAGGTGAAAATTGAAAAAAGTTGTTAAAATGTTTAATTATGCCTGTGATAGAAGAACGGAATGCACCGGTATGAAAAGCATGCCAACAGCACAGGCACCTTCTGGGGAGCAGCTGCACACGGAGCCCCTGACTCCAGACGGCTGCCTGCAGGCCGCGTGTGGAGGCCATGAGTGGAGGCCGCGTGTGGAGGCTGCGAGTGAGGAAAACTCCCCGGCGGCGTCGCTCTGACTCACACGAAACCTGCCAAAGCCACAGGCCCATGCATTTGGAATAAGTAATATAAAATAAGGTTTCTATACCCGAAAGTAAACCAAAGGGAAAAGTATTACAGAGTAATATAATTGAATAAAAAATCATTTAAAATTTCTATTAAACATTGGTGATCAAAAAAAGATAAGTGGGCCAGGCACAGTGGCTCATGCCTGTAATCCCAGCACTTTGGGAGGCTGAGGTGGGCGGATCACCTGAGGTCAGGAGTTCGAGACCAGCCTGGCCAACATGGTGAAACCTCATCTCTACTAATAATACAAAAAAATTAGCCTGGTGTGGTGGTGGGTGCCTGTAATCCCAGCTACTCAGGAGGCTGAGGTAGGAGAATCGCTTGAACCCTGGAGGCGAAGGTTGCAGTGAGCCGAGATTGTGTCATTGCGCTCCAGCCTGGGCGATGAAAGCACAACTCTGTCTCAAAAAAAAAAAAAAAAAACCTGCCAAAGCCACAGGCCCATGCATTTGGAATGATAAGTAATACAAAACAAGGCTTCTATACCCAAAGTTAAACCAAACAGAAAAGTAATACATAATAATATAAATAAGAAATCATTTAAAAATGTCTATTAAAGATCAATGCTCAAAAAAAGTAAGTGTAATTAGGAAGAGTGAAGAGGAAAGACTTTAGCAGAACCTGAAAGAGACTGGCAGGGTCGACAGAGGAACTTGAAGGTTCGGACTGTTACTTTCACCTGTTGGAGAACTTCATAAATGAGGATGCACGGTGTGAACTCCTGTGTGTCTCACTCCTTGCACTTGGCGTCATATTTTGAGATGTTTCCATGTTGTTCTTTTTCACTGCTGAGTACCATTCCATTGTATGACTGTAGCACGATGTGTTTATCTGTTTACCTACCGATGCGTTGTCACCAATGGGGCTATTTTGAATAAAGCTGCTAAGAACTTTCTTGTTCTTAAAACATAAATTTTATTACTTGGTGCGAACACCTAGGAGTAGAGTTTCTGGGTCGTGTGCTTACTTTGTAAGGGACTGTAAACTCTTTTTCAAATAAAACGTATTACTTTACACTCCCATAAGCAACATTTAAGAATTCCAGTGATTCTGTGGCCCTGCCAACACTTTGTATTGTCAAACTTTTTAACTTTATCATTCTAGTGGGTAAACAACTCGTTTTAAATAAATTAAGGGTAGGGTCATTTTCAGAGGGTCACAAACAGAACAAAGAGAGGGAAACAAGATCAGAGTTCTTAAGGGAATTAAGAAAAATAAGAAAGATGATTGAGAAAAACTAAGGACACGGTACCCGCATTGTCCCTTAGGGGGATGAAAAGGAGTGTTCAGCAGACATCAGTCTGATGTTCCTCTACGTGCTGTAGGTAGAGGCATTGGCCGAGCGGAGCGAAAACCATCGGAACAGGTGGAGTGAGAGCTAACTTAGTGGAGGCGTGCAGGGCCCACCGTGTGTACCGGCTGCTCAAACGTTACATATCCATTAGGACTCGTACGATCCCATTCTAATCAACCACTGGCCTTCCTACTTGCAGCACATACATCCTAGAAATCTGAAGAGAATAAATATTTTTATATAAAACTTTTGAAATATTTGAAATATTTCTTAAAATGTCATGGCATCTGCTGATGTGGTCCCGTGGGAAAGACGGAAACCAAGATTTATATGATTCAGGCTTCCCTCAATCTCTGCAGACCACAGAAAAAACTGGGGAGAGATGAACAACAAGCCGCCCCACCCGCTGCTGCAGGAACTCACGTTTCTGAGAGCCTTGCCCTTAGTCCGCGTAGTGGGAGGGAAGCCTTGCAGGTTCCTGAGATTCCATATGGCTCCAGGTGTGCATTCTGTAGAGTCGGGCTGGCGGCCTAGCAGAGAATGCGACTGGAAGGAGAAAACGGGGGAAAATGTGGGGGAAAGCAGAGGAGTCATCCCAGCACGGACCCCGAAACCTAGGCAGGGTGGCAAATGGCAGGGGCGGAGAAGAGGCGGATGTGGGAAAACTTGCCCAGGCCAAGGGGATGCCCTGCAGCAGCGAATGGCTGGGACAAGTCCGGGGGGGATAGAGAGCAGCCTAAGGGCCGCCCCAGGTTCACGCAGGCCCAGGGGGAGGCCTCTGCAGAGGGCAGGGTCACGAGGCCAGAGAACATGGAGGGCACACAGTGGGGTGAGAAGAAGACACAGCCACGGTGTCCTCGCTCAGGCGCTCTGCAGACTCAGACCCGGAGTCCAGAATTCACACGGACCTGTGTCTAGGGAACAGTCCCCAAGAAGCTACCAGTGGGGGGAAGAGGGGGTGAGGAAGGGGAGGAGGCCACACGGCTGCATCTTTAGGGAGCCCTGGCCCAGCTGGACCCTCAGAGGGTTCTACAGCACGAACTTCACCTGCCCGAGACCCCTCATATCAGCCCCCAGGCTCTCCACACCTGAGCCCCTCAGCCATGGATACGGGAGACCCAGCTCTAGCAATGGGCAAAGTGTCCCCACAGCCCAAGGACAGACCCCAGACCAAAGGTGAGGAGGGCGGCTTTCAGGAAAAAAGAAAAAAACTGTAGGATGGGCGACGACACGGGAGAAGATCCCGGGATGGAGGGGAGACCCCACTAGGGGATGGAGGGGAACCCCCACTGGAGGAGAGACAGGGAGCTGTGAGGGATCCTGGGATGGAGGGGAGCCCACACTGGGTGATGGACAGGGAGATGTGAGGGGACCTGGGATGGAGGGGAGCCCACACTGGGTGATGGACAGGGAGATGTGAGGGGTCCTAGGATGGAGGGGAGCCCACACTGGAGGATGGACAGGGAGCTGTGAGGGGTCCTGGGATGGAGGGGAGCACACACTGGAGCATGGGCACAGGGGACTCTGAGGGGATCCTAGGGTAGGGGGAGCATGACTGGCCGTCTTTGAAAGGAGTTTCGAACATTTTCAGTGGAGTTTGTTGTGCCTGTGAATTTTGTGCCTGTTTTGAACTAGCAATAGAATCACAGATCATCTCTGCACATCACACGACTGCTGTGGCCTTGAGCAGGAAGAGGACTGCGTCCCCTGTGAACAGAGCTGAGGAGCTGTTATACAGCACGCTGGTTTCCCTTCAGATAAGCGTGCCCATTCAGCCTGCATGTTTCTGGATACAGCTGGACCCAGCACCATATTTTCCGTCCCTCTCTGACTGTTTTTCATCTTCTTACTCTCCTCCTGTATCTAGTAACATTATGCCATATGAATTTCCCACGTCCCTCCTCATGTGGTCCCGCATCCTACATCTTTCCTTGCCCTTGTTCCCTTGTAAACCTACCTGTCCTCCAAGCTCTTCCTAAATGGTCCTCAAATGACTAGTGTGCATCTGGCCAACTGCTGGTGTTCAGCTGTGTGCGTTATAAATGCGGGACTTCAGGAAACACCCTTACGTTATAACTGAGGCTTTCAGTGCTTTAACCAGGAGTAACAGGGAACTTCAGGCCAGTGGGTCGGAAGGAAGGAAGACTCACCTACACAGGCGTGTTTTGGGTGTGGGGCACTCTCCCCTGAGGCCCTCAAATCATGGCCCACCCTGGCCACCTGTCCTGCTATGCACTGACCCCTCCCCACGCTCTCCTATATGCTGAGGGCTAGAGCATGTTCTGAATGCCAGGCCCCCAGTGCAGGAGGGAGCCCTGGATGTCACCACCAGAGCCCCTCCCCCGCCCCACCCGGGCCCCACCCCACTCCCCCACCCCCTGCCCCACTCCCCCACCCCCTGCCCCACTCCCCGACCCCTGTTCCTTCTCCCCCGCGCCCCCCCCACCCCACTCCCTCCTGCCCCTGGTTTCTGCATTGACACTCCTTCCAGCCCTGCCACTGACCTCTGAACTGTGCTGGCACAGGCTGGCTCTAGATGACGGAGGGGAAGGACAGGGGGCAGGATGGAGGGAGGTGCTGGTGGGGCCTGCCCCAGATGAGAGTCGTGGCCCTCCCTGGGCCTTAGGTGAGCACCCGCAAAGGGGAAGCATTTAAAGGGAAGCACTTCCTCCATCCTCCCTCACCACGTCCTGAGCTGGGTCATTCACTTCCTCCATCCTCCCCTAGCATCTCCTGAGCTGGGTCATTAGGAGAGTGGCATTCCCTTCTTCCAGTTCGCTCCTCTTCACTTCTCCCTCCCATTTGAGCAAAGCAAGAAAACAGGCTTAGTTGTTGCAAGAGCTCTGGAAACAAAAACATCACTGTTTTCCTCCTGGAACAATGCTGCCTTCTCCCCCACCGCATTCATGCTGACTCCTTTGAAACAGAGGAACAGTGTTAAGCCTCTGGATTTTTTCTGGGTGCCTCCAGCCTCCTCTCTGCTGCTTCTCTTTTTTACCTTTCCTCTCCTCTGCCCCTCTTTTGCCTTTGGCCTGCCCTCCATCAAAGGGGGGATGGATGGAGCGGGCATGGGAATCAGACATGTTTCAGGCAAGCCACCTACAGGGCCCGTCTTGGGAAGGCCGGCTGTCCATGCTGGCTGCTCTTCGGACACAGGCATCGTATAATTTCCCTCTTTTCACTCCTTCCTTAATGACCACCTTCTACTTACCAAGGTGCATTTCTATTTTTGTTTTGTTTTGTTTTTGAGAGAGTCTCACTTTGACGCCCAGGCTGGAGGGCAGTGGTGCCATCATAGCTCGCTGTGGCCTCACGCTCTTGGGCCCAAGTGATCCCCCAGCCCCAGCCTCCCAAGTAGTTGGGACCATAGGTGCACGCCACCAGGCTCAGCTATTTTATTTATGTATTAATTTTTTTGTAGAGGCAGAGTCTTGCCATGATGGCCAGGTTGGTTCAAGGCATTTCTAATTCAGCAGACCAGACTAGTGTGAGTGAACCCCTAGAGACACACTGCAATGCTCGTTTATGTAGCTAGGGACAAGCCTCTGTTTCAGCCAGACCATCCGCTCTAGGCTCTCCAGCCGGGAAGGCAAGACCCCAAGGCCACTGAGTGCCCCGTGAGATGTGGGTGCTGGCGTCTATGCTGGGAGCCCTCGCTGTGTGGACTGGACTCTCTCTTAGCTTGGGATGAGAGGAGGACCATGCTCACGTAGGGAAGCCGAGTGTGCCAAGTGTGTGTTCTGTCTGCCCCTCCAACTTCCCTTCTTCTGCAATCCGTTTTCCTGGTGACATCTACCCACTGTTTTCTCCCACCGAAATGTCCGCAGTGTGTTCCTCAGCCTGTTTGTGTTGCTAGAAAGGAACACCTGAGGTTAGGTAATTTATAAAGAAAAGAGGTTTATTTGGCCCCTTTTTGTACGAGAAGCATGGCGCCAGCACCTGCACCTGGGGAGGGGCTCAGGCTGCTTCCACTCACGGTGGAAGGGGAAGAGGAGCCGGCACGCGGAGAGATCAGAGAGAGAAAGTGGCAGGGGGCGGCCGGGCGCGGTGGCTCATGTCTGTAATCACAGCACTTTGGGAGGCCTAGAGGAGGATCACCCGAGGTCAGGAGTTCGAGATGAGCCTGGGCAACATGGCAAGACCTCATTACTACTAAACATACAAAAATTAGCCAGGTGTGGTGGTAAATGCCTGTAATCCCAGCTACTTGGGAGGTTGAGGCAGGAGAATTGCTTGAACACAGAGGTGGAGGTTGCAGTGAGCTCAGATGGTGCCACTGTACTACAGCCTGGGCGACAGAGCAAGACACCAAGACTCCATCGAAAGAAACAGAAAGGAAGGAAGGAAGGAGAGAGTGAGAGAAAGAGAAAGAAAAGAAAGAAAGAAAGAAAGAAAGAAAGAGAGAGAGGGAGGGAGGGAGGGAGGGAGGAAGGAAGGAGGGAAAGAAAGAAAGAAAAGAAAGGAAGCATGGGGGAGGTGCCAGGCTCTTTTTAGCATCCAGCTTTCACAGAACTAATACACCAAGAAGTCACTCACAGCCCCTCCATTAATCTATTCACGAGGGACCCACCCCCACAACGCAGACATTTCCAACCAGGAGGCACCTCCAACACGGGATACAATTTCAGCATGAGATTTGGAGCGGACACACATGCAGGCCATGGCAGCATTCTAACGAGACGGGGTGCAGCGTTCTAACCAGATGGGGTGCAGCATTCTAACGAGATGGGTGCAGCTTTCTAACGAGATGGGGGCAGCATTCTAACGAGACGGGGTGCAGCTTTCTAACCAGATGGGGTGCAGCGTCCGTTTGGGAAGGCGGAAGCCTGTGAGGTCCAAGAGGGCGGATGGAGAAAGTTCCCCAGCAGGAACTCCCCGCTAGGGAAGCTTTAGAATTGGCCCGGGAGAGCGGGGGGTGCTCCGGTGGTCATTGTGGAGCATTTGACGGGTGGAGGCCAGGGATGCACCGTCCTGCAGCCCACGCACTCGCGGCAGAGTCCAGGGCGGCCTGCGCAGCTTACATAGGGCCCACAGGACGCCACCTACGGGGAAAGCCATCTGCAACTATCTGAGCCTAGATACTCACTGTTTACCTACAGACACACCCACCGCACGTCTCAGGAATACAGCCACTGCGGAAGTCGAGAGGAGACTGCTGTGTTCCGCGTGAAACAGCCCAGGGCGGCTCATCAGGGCTTCAGAAAACATTACAGCCGCACAGGCAGGGCTGCTCTGGCCTTCGTTTAGCAGCTTGATTGAGGCGTCATTGGCACACGGCGAACTGCACGTCATTAACGTGTGTGGTTCGGTGAGTTCTGAGGAACACATAGCATGTGAATCCGTCGCCACAGTCGGGAAAGCGAGCACGGCCTCTCCGAAGCCTGCCCGGCTCCGCGGGAACCTGCCTCCCGCATGGCAGCTGCTGCCCTTCAGAGGCCGACCTGCCCATCCCTGGGTGGTGTCTATGTCACTGTCCTTGTTTGTTTTTGTTTTATTTTAGAACTCTTATAAAGACACAAACCGATGAGTAGAAACAAACTCACACTAGGAAATGGACTGTGTGTGGTTTGCAAAGCGGTAAGCACGGTCTGTGTCCGGAACCCTCTGAGCTCAGGCAGCGTCCTGGGCTGTTTCCTGGGGAAGCGGCCACAGCAGTCCTGTCTGCAGAGCATCCTGTTTTCCTGAAGGGCATCTGCGATGGCCCCCAGGCTGTACTGTTCCCTGTAAGTCCCGAGCCCCCTGTGGGGACAGGCGCTGGGAGTGGTGTGGCCTGCTGGGGGCTCTCGGATGTGTTGCCCCGGGGAGCCCGGCCAGGAGAGGCGGCCGGGTGATGCCTCGGGGTGACTGGGGACGGCAGGCGGGAGGTGAAGGCAGGGCGCGGAGCAGTGAGGTCGGCAGCTTCTTCCCAGCGCTCGTCGACACTCCAGCCTCTTCAGCCACGTCTGGGGTTGGGTGAGCCCAGACAAAGCTCATGGCTCGAGGATGGGAGGCTGAGAGGCCTGAAGGGGGCCTCTGACTTCCATGTACCCCCTGCACCCCATGTTCGTGTGGCCTCCGCACTTGCCCAGGGCCTCTGCCGTGTGACAACCCCACCCCACCCCCACGCTGCCCCGGGGTCTCCCTGGAGCGCCGTCTGTCCCCTGCCAGGCTGTACCTGGGTCCCGTGACTGAGTGGCACTGGGTGGAGACTCACTTCCTGGCTCTTCTCCCATCACAGCACCTGAACAGCCCCGTGACTGCGACCTGAGGTCCGCCCCACGTGCGCTGTGGGCCAGGCAGAGCGCCAGGTGCGCCCAGGCTGCCTTCATCTTCACGGCCGCTCCAGAGCCAGGGACTGGTGACTAACCCTGTATCCACAAGATAGCAGGCTAAGTACGGTTAGGGACTTGTCTGAGGTCTCACATCCAGGGTTGTTCGCCATCCCCGGGCTCAGTGTCTCGCTCCCCGCCTGTGGAGTGCAGTAGTTCTGAGATGTGTGCATGCCATCTCCCTTTCAATGGCGCCATCCTACAAGTGGCCTCAGCCAAGGTTCAGCCAGTAGGAGGCAGACCTGGAGAGATTTAGAGCCTGGATCCGGCACCACGATGGGGGCCTGGGAGCGAGGTCCGGGCAGGCAGGCCGTGGGAAGGGCAGGCTGGACCTGGGGCAGAGCTGAAGCTACCGCCCACAGCGGAATTTCTTCTCTGGAAAGCCTTTCGAGTGCTGAATCGGGCCCACCCGGATTGTCTAACATAATCTCCCTCATTTAAAGGCCACTGTGATGGGTCTTTTGCACACCAACAAAACACCTCCACAGCCACATCTGGACCCATGTTGAATGAATTACCGGGGACTGTCGCCTGGTCAAGGTGACATATAAAACTGACATGCACAGTAGGTGCGAATGTCCTTCCAATTCTTTACAGGTAACCGAGGCACAGCAATGCAGATGGCACAGCTGGTAAGGGAAGTGCCTGGGATGTGAACCCAGGAAGTGTGCCCAGGAGTGGATACAAGTTTGCATCTTCGGACAGTGCCTCAGGCTCCCCCGAGATGTCCATGGGGTCAGGTGCCCTGACACCGGTCTCTGCACATGAAAGTGTTGAGTCTTCACGCTGCCTAAGTAGGTGGCTATTGCTCTTGTTTTCAGTGAGGGACTGAGGCCCAGGACATTGAATGACGCCCATGTTCAGCCATATAGTGGTAAAAGAGGCAGAAGCCCCCGGGCCTATTTGATGATAGAGCCCAGGCCTTTAGGCCCTGCTAGAGCTGACCTCACGCACCCCCTCCGCGTGGGGCATGGAGACGTCTCTGGAGCAGAGGCGAGGCCTAGAACCAGGCAGGCTGTCTTTGCCATTTTTTTCCTTTCTGAATGTCCTAACTAGGGTATAGATTATTCCTACCCTCTGCATGGGCCTTGCACTTAATTTAGCTTGCAATTAATTAAGGGATATTTTGTATTCCGTCAATAAAGGGAATCATTATTTTTTTAAAGGAACCCAGCTTTTAAAACCCCTTTTTGCTGATACATAACTTAATTTGTTCCTGCTACTGTAACAAAACACCAGAGACTGGGTCATTCATAGACAACAGGAGTTTATTTCTCACAGTTCTGGAGGTGGGGAAGTCCAAGATCAACGTGCCGGCAGGTTCAGCGTCTGGGGAGAGCGTGGTCTGTGCTCACAAGACAGCACCTTGAGCACTGTGCCCTCACTGGTAGGAGGGGTGAACAGCCCCCTGGCACTTCTACAAGGGCACTAAGCCCATCCCTCATGACCCACTAACCTCCTCAAGGCCCCACCTCTTACTGCTATCAAGTTGGTGATGAACTTTCAGTCATCAAGGGGGATGCATCGAGGCCACTGTATATATCCCATGAAGTAGCTTACTCTTGTGTTCAGCTTGATTCTATTTACAAAGTGAACACATCCATGTGTCTGCAAATCAAATCAAGATGTAGTCACCATTTTCATCACTCCCCAGAATTCCTTTGTCTTTTCTGAGACAATACCCCCAAAAGTAACCACTGTTCTGATTCCTATTATTATAGGTTGGTTTGGCACATTCTTGAATTTCATAAAAATTGAATCATGGGCATAGACAAAAATATGTCTATGTTTTTCATGTTTTGAAGATTCATTGTTATTGAACATATCAGTTTCTTCCTTTTTATTACTGTATTATTAGTATTCTATTATTCTATGAAGATACCATACTTTATGAGTTCACCTGTTGATGGAATTTGGGTTGTTTCCAGTTGTGAAGTACTTGAACTGTTTTGAAGAAAGAATTCTTGTAAAAATCATTTTTTTTTTTTGAGACAGGGTCTTGCTCTGTCCACCCAGGCTAGAGTGCAGTGGTGGTGAACATGACTCATTACAGCCTTGACCTCCCAGCCTCAAGCGATCCTCCCACTTCAGCTTCCCAAGTAGCTGGGACTGGAGGTGGAGACTATCATGCTAGACTCCTGGGCTCAAACAATCCTCCACCTTGGCCTCCTAAAGTGCTGGGGTTACAGGTGGGAGTCACCATGTCTGGCTGTAAGTCTTTTAAGGGACTTATGTTTTCACTTGCCTTGGGCAAACCTAAAAGTGGGATTGCTGAGAAATGGGCAAACAATTAATCAGAGTGGTTGCGCCATTTGCACTCTCATCGCCTTGTATAGTGGTTCCCGGGGCTCCACATTTTTACCCTTGCCATGTCGGTCTGCAGTTTCAGCCGTGCTTGGATGACGGTGGTGGCATCTCATTGTGAGTTTACTTTGGATAACACTGAGCACCATTTCCTGTTCTTGTTGGCTATCAGTACATCTTTGGTGAAGTATTTACGTCTTTTGTTTATTTTTAAATAGACTTGTTATTGTTATTTACAGGCTTGTTATTGTTATATTGTTTTGTCCCTTTTGAAATAGACTTGTCTTGTTATTGTTCATTTGCAGGAGTTCTCTATTTACCAGGACTATGGTTTGAACGCGTTTTCCCCAAAGTTTATGTGTTGGAAACTTGACCCCCAATGCAGCAGTGTTGGAAGGTGCCTACTAGGTGGTGTCTGGGTCATGGGGGTATGACCCTCATGGATGGATAAATGCCATGACTGAGGCGGTGGACTCCTTATAAAAGAATGAGTTTGGGTGAAACCTCGTCTCTACTAAAAATACAAAAATTAGCTGGGTGTGGTGGCACATACCTGTAATCCCAGCTACTCGGGAGGCTGAGGCAGGAGAATAGCTTGAACCAGGGAGTCGGAGGTTGCAGTGAGCAGAGATCGCACCACTGCACTCCAGCCTGATGACAGAGCAAGACTCCGTCTCAAAAAAAAAAAAAAAAAAAGATAAGTTTGGCCCATTTTGCATCCTCCCTCCCCACCTCCGCCTCCCACCTTCCGTCATGGGATGATGCAGCCCGAAGGTTCTTGCCAGATGTGGCTCCTTGATCTTGAACTTCCCAGCCTCCAGAACTGTGAGAAATAAATTTCTGTTCATTGTAAATCACCCATTCCCAGGTATTCTGTTACAGCAGCACAACGTGGATTAAGACAAGCCATTTGTGGGATATATGTATTGCCCCTGTGTTCTCCCAGTCTGTGGCTTGCCTTTTCATTTTCTTAATGATGTTATGAGATGAGTAGAAATATTAAATTTTGATGAGCCATTTCATCATTTTTAAATGGTCGGTCCATTTTCTGTCCTACCTGAAGATCCATAAGATCTTTTCTTATATTTTATCCTAGCAACTTTATAATTTTTACACTTAAGTCTATGATCCATCTGAAATTCCTAAATTCTATTTTAATCCTAATAGTTTATTTGTAGATAATTTTGTTTTTTAACATATATAATCATATTGACTGTAAATAATCAGTTTTTCCTCCCTCAATCCTTACACTTTTTGTTTTTATGACCTATAACACTTGTTAGATGCTGCAGGACAATGCTGAATAGACTACGGAGAGTCGAAGATTTTCATACACCCTTATCAGTATCCGATAGAACAAGCAGGTTAAAAAATCAGTAACAAATATGACCTAGTTGACATCTGTAGAACATTACGTCAGTGAAAGCATGTTCTCAGCAAGTGCTCATAGAACATTTACCAAAATAGACAATGTTGGGCCATGAAGCAAGTGTTTGAAAATCTTAACCGATAAAAATAAAATAGCTGATGTTTTAAGGCCACGGTGGAATTAAACTTTAGTTATAATAAAAAGAAAACCAGAAAGTCCCCAAATATTTGAAAGGTAAACCTAACTTTTCTAAATATCCCATGGGTCAAAGAGGGAATCACAATGGAAAATCCCAACTCTTCCATATCCGGGCTTACGAAAATAGGGATGTATCTGTGAGGAACGCCTGAATAAAGCAGACAGACAGGATCCATTGGAGCTCCAAATCAGGGGATTTTCTGCCCAACCTGCCTGGAAGGCATTGCCGTGTGGCTCTACTCAGCGGTGTCCCTGGTGGCCCTGAGTTTAGGGGCTCAATTTCATCCACTGAGAAAATGAGTTGTTTATTCCATACACAGGACTATCTCCTCTTATCTCTACCTTTTTAGAAAACATTACAAGTATCAGGATTTTCTCATCGTATTTAGGTAAACAAGAACTAATTTAGTTGACCTTCTTACTTCTGTTGATCAAGACCATTGATCTGACCATTGATCTGTGCAGAAGATCTCTGAATAAGGTACCCAGAGAACCCTAGGAATAGAAACCTGAAATAAGTTTTCTAATCTTAAGGTCGCTGAGAGGAAATACCTTTTTCAATTGATTCATAAAAACAACTCAGTCTGATTTCATAAAATTAGCAAGTGTGAATAATAAACATTGAAAAAATATCACCTTACCTACGATTATTTTTTCCAGCCATTATAGTCTTTCTATGTTGGCTATGATTTTTACATAGTCCAAAATTTTCAGGGAAATAACTTATTCCAGAGCACACAAGCCTTAAGGGCAGTTAATGTTTAGATTAATTTCGTGATACTTAGCATCCCAAATAGCTGTTTGTATTTCTTCTATAAAACAAGTGAAAGGGACTAGAAATCTCTAAGAAGTCTGACAGTTCTAAAACACTGACTTAAAATTACTTCTATGATTCGGAGATTTGGGTAGGAGAAGGCATAGAAATAAATCTAGCATCTGCGAACACACTTGTTAAATGTGCTGACCAGGTAAAAGATAACATCCTTTAGTTATTTTGGTTAAAAATGTCTTTGTTTCTCGTTTTTTTTTCTTTAATAGTAATTATAACGATAATCTGTTTCCTTTTTAAAAGTATAAGACAAATAAATGCTCAAAGTAAACAATTCCAATAACTCAGAAGGGGCCATTCCCTGGAAAGGTCCCGGGAAAAACGAGCGCTTCCTGGCAAGAAGCAAGCTTCAAAAACTGCCTCGGAAACGTGGCTGAAGTCATCGCATTTCCAAACGCCCAAGCCTTGGCTGGTCCAGGGCAGCTGGCGCGGAAGACCCGGAACGCCCTGTGGGCAGGGGCCAGCTGCGGACTGAGGGACGGGGTCTCAAGGGCGGGTCGGGTGGGGTCCCGACGCCCCCTCCTCCACTGGGCGCACCCCGGGTGTCCGCAGGGAGGGGCGATGTTCTGGGGGGGAGGGGGAGCGTCTGCCCGACGCCCCCTCCCTCAGGTGAGCTCAGCCCGTGGGGGTCCGCAGAAAGGGCGATGCTCTGGGAGAGGGTTAGGGTCTGCCCGGCGCACCCTCCCCAAGGGGCGCAGCTCTGAGCCGGGAGCAGGCTCTGCGGGGAGGATCCAGATGTTGGGGGCGGGGAGGGCACTCGGTCTGCCCAGAGACCCCTCCCGAAGTGAGCGCGGCCCGGGGTCCGCGGGGCAGGAGACGATCCGGGGGCGGGAGCCTCTGCCGCGCGCCCCCTCCTACGCGTGCGCAGCCTGGGCCGGGCGTTGGGCAGCGGGAGGGGGCGCGGGCGGCCACGTGGCCTCGAAGGAATGCGCGGGCGCGAGGGCAGGGCGCTGCCGAGAAACCGGCAGGCGCTGCGGCCAATGGGCTCCCGGAACGGTCTGGGCCCGCCAATGACAGCATGGTGGGTGGAGCAGGCCGTCCGGGCGGGAGGGGCTGGGCGCATCCCTGTAGCCGGCGGGCGCGCGATCCGGGACGGACGGGGTCGCGGGGGACGCGGGGGACGGCGGGGAACAGCGGGGAACGGCGGGGGACGGCGGGGAACAGCAGGGGACTGCGGGTCGCGTCCTGGCCGCCGAGGTGAGTGCGGGCCCCGCGGACCGTGGGTCCCCTCGCGGGCTTCTGGTTTCCTTTGAGAGTTGCACTTCTGCCCGGCTCCCCCGAAATCGCTGGGTCCCACCCGGAGGTGGCTGCGCCCCCGACCCCCTGCGCAGATGTTTCAGGGAAGGGGCTGAGACCCCCTCCCCCCGAGCAGCTCCCCCTTCCGCGGCGCCCCCGGCCCCTCAGGATAACGGCGCGGGCCTGGGCGGGGGGAGCAGGGACTGGCCGCAGGGACCCCTGGCCCCAGGGGCAGGAGCGAACTCCGATCGGCGGAAGGAGCCCGAGGGGCGAGCTGGCTTCGCCTGGGGGGTCGTGCAGTAACTTAGATTTTCCGGTAAAGGAGAAGAATGCGGTCCGCCTCAGGATGCAGAGAAGGACCGGTGTAAGGAAAGCCGGCGTCTTTCCCCCGCACCCTACCTGTCCCCCTACCCCACCAGTTCCCCGCACCCCGTGTACCCCGCCTGTCCCTCAGCACCCCCTGTTCACTCTGCACTCCACCAGTTCCCCGCACCCCAGCTGTCCCCCCGCACCCCACCTGTCCCACTGCACCCTACCTGTTTATCCTGCACCCCACCTGTTCCCCCTGCACCCCACCTGTGTCCTGTATCCCACCTGTCCCCCCACACCCCACCTGTCCCCCTGCAGCCCACCTGTCCCCTCGCACCCCACCTGTTCCCCCTGCACCCCACCTGTTCCCCCTGCACCTCACCTGTTTACCCTGCACCCCAGCTGTCCCCCGCGCCGCAGCTGTCCCCCCCACACCCCACCTGTTCCCCCGCACCCCACCTGTCCCCCTGCACCCTACCTGTTTATCCTGCACCCCACCTGTTACCCCTGCACCCCACCTGTCTCCTGTACCCCACCTGTCCCCCCACACTCCACCTGTCCCCCCGCACCCCACCTGTCCCCTCGCACCCCACCTGTTCCCCCTGCACCCCACCTGTCCTCCCCGCAGCCCACCTGTTCCCCCACACCCCACCTGTTTACTCTGCACCCCAGCTGTCCCCCCACACCCCACCTGTTCACCCTGCACCCCACCTGTTCACCTGCACTCCACCTGTCCCCCCGCACCCCACCTGTTCACCCGCACTCCACCTGTCCCCCTGCACCCCACCTGTCCCCCCGCACCCCACCTGTTCCCCTCGCACCCCACCTGTTCACCTGCACCCCACCTGTCCCCCCGCACCCCACCTGTCCCCCCGTACCCCACCTGTCCCCCTGCACCCCACCTGTCCCCCTCACCCCACCTGTCCCCCTCACGCCACCTGTCCCCCTCACCCCACCTGTCTCCCCGTACCCCACCTGTCCCCCTGCACCCCACCTGTCCCCCACATCCCACCTGTCCCCCCTGCACCTCACTTGTTTCCCCGCACCCCACCTGTCCCCTCGCACCCCACCTCTCTCCCTGAGCCCCACCTGTCCCCTGCACCTCAACTGTCCTCCTGCACCCCACCTGTCCCCCTGATCCCCACCTGTCCCCTGCACCTCACCTGTCCCCCTACACCCCACCTGTTTACCCTGCACCCCAGCTGTCCCTTGCACCCCAGCTGTCCCCCCGGTACTCCACCTGTTCCCCTGCACCCCACAGCCCGCTGGTGCCCAAGAAGCCAAGGTAGATTCTGAGGAAACTGCCCTAGGTCCACAGACGCCCTGCCCACCTGTCCCAGCCCCACTCCCCTTCCGTGGGCCCCTGGGCACTGAAGGTGAGGTCTGAGTACCCCTCCTGACTGTGGCCAGTAGGTCATGTTCCCAGGCAGCAGTAGACGAACTTGCTGTTGTCTGATATTGATTCCAGTCACTAACTTTGGCTGCAAGTAAAAATTCTCATTGAGTCAAGATGTAACGGGTTTTAATTCTTTTCTCTGGTTAACCATAACCTGAGTACGGACTGGTCAGTATTCTAGATTCTGTGCAGGAGTGACTTAATGTCCATATGGGTGGAATGCTGCAAGGAGGAACAATTTCACTGTTGCTGATTAATAATATGTTTTGAACACCTGCTTTATAGAAAATAATTTTTATTCGAAAAGAGAGATGATTACTGACGTTTACACGTCATGTATTTTTAAAAACACACTTTGTCCCTGTCTGTCTCTCACAGCATTTATTTGCTGGCTTTAGCAGCCAACATTGGCAGTTACGGATGCATAACTCTTTATAGTCAGATGAGACCTCCAGGATTTCTCAGCAGTAAGAAAAGTCATTTGTATAAGGTGCTATTTGTAATTCATTAGTTGTAGACAGTTGGGGGTGAAGTGAAGTTAAAAGGTATTCAAAATAGCTTTTTATGTTTGTAAAAGTTGATGCTTGACTTCCAGATGTAACCACATTTGTCTTCTGGGTGCTTTGGTGTGCTGCCTTTCCTCTGCAGTTTGTGTGTGCATACGTGTGCGTGTGTCTTTGTGTATGTGTTTGTGTTTCTGTGCATGTGTGTGCGTCTGTGTGTGCGTGTGTTTGTGTGTGTGTGCGCGCTTTGTGTGTGTGTGTGTGCGCGTCTGTGCGTGTATGTGAGTTGTAGATAGAGGCGTTGGGTGGTGTGGAGGGTGTGGAGTTACAGACCTGGGTTGAGGTGGGGAAGCTTTTCCCTGACCCTGTGAGTCCAGACTTCTCACGGGACTTGAGGGTGCTCACTTACGAAGTTGCTAGAAGGCGTTGTATGGGGAAGTGCTGCTTAAAACAAAGATGTTTGGCATAAATTAGAGCAAACTGGAAATGCGCTAATGACGGTTGTATTCTGTAAGCGATGTGAAAACGTCATAGTGAGATGTAAGAAAGCGCTGTTGTAGGCCCGTCATTCTTTACTGCACAGTGTGTGGCAGGAAGCATGCAAAGAACAGCTCGGATCTGGAGATGCTCAGAGAATCTGTGTTTCATGCGTGCGTTGCTTATAGTTTGCCTGGGTAGAAAGGTAAGTGGCGTGAAATAAGACAGAAGGGAAGCGTAGCTGTTAGTCATTCATGAGGGAGAACTTCAGCTCTCTCCCTTAACCAGGCTTTCTGGGAGTGTAATTTTGGAAGGTTCTGGGAGCTCTGCAGTGGGAAGGGGTGGGCCAGGCCCAGGGGCTGCCAAGGGTCTGAGAGGCAGGGAGAGCAGAGGCAGGTGACCAGCAGGGGTCCTTGCCTGGGTTGCAGACAGGGCTACAGCCCCAGGTCCGTCTAGGAAGGGGCAGGGTTACCTGTAAGGACAGGTGTGGCAAAGGGGCCCAGGGAGAATGCCCTGCCACCAGCCCCCACCCTGATACACACACACTTCTGCCACATCTGCCACCCTACTCTGCTTCAGCCTGTTCATAGTTGTCAGGTTTGGACATTGGTTTTGGTTCTGTTTGTTTGTTTTCTGTGAGTAGTTTTCCAAATTTTGATCAAAAAAGTGATCTTTTTTTTTGAAATGGAGTATCACTCTGTTGCCCTGGCTGGAGTGCAGTGGAGAGATTCGGCTTGCTGCAGTCTTTGCTTCCCAGGTTCAAGCAATTCTCCTGCCTCTGCCTCCCAAGTAGCTGGGATTATAGGCACCCACCACCGTGCCCGGCTAATTTTTGTATTTTTAGTAGAGGGGTTTTGCCATGTTGGCCAGGCTGGTCTTGAACTCCCGACCTCAAGTGATCCACCTGCCTCAGCCTCCCAAAGCGCTGGGATTACAGGCGTGAGCCACTGCATGCCCCGTCAAAATGATCATTTTAAATCGTGGATTTTTCCTTTCCTTCCATCATTGCCATTTCCTGCTTTTTGTTGTATCATTAGAGTAAAGCAGGCCTGCCAGTAGAAAGTGCTATCTGGGGGTTGTTGGTATTTTATATTTTTGTTAAATGATGTGAAAAAGGTGTAAAATATTTTAAAAAATGTTTAGGTTCAAAGTTTTTCTCTTCCATGGGTCACTTCTGATAGGGGAAATAACTTTGTAAAGTAAAATATGGTATCCAGAGCTGTGACTGGTGCGGGGGCCCTTGTGAGGGAGCGATGGGGAAGCATGCAGGTTGTCAACAGGCACATGTAGAGATGCATGGCTGTCTGCGTAGAATAGGCCTGGCTACATCAGCATTGGCAGAGGTGCTAGTTACCAATCTGGCCATTCTAGGTTCCAATATCTTAATGACCGTCAGTCCCTGGGGACTCACAGTGGGGATTTAATGAAGAAAACAGAAGGAATGGTTGTGATACCTCAACACTCTGCCTCCACTGATAGCTACAGACAGCCGAGGCCCTTTTCGGCACCAGGTGAGTCAGGGTGAGTCAGGCTCCTGCAAGTCGTAGGTATTGCTTCCGTGCTGAGATCACGTTCTTTGTTTTGTTTTGTGCCCGTGGCTTGTTGTCCAGCTGTGGGGAACAGACCCTTACACTTGGATGTGGTCGTTATTATGTTGTGGAAAAGCAGTGTGGACATTTACTTTGGAATATAAAAACCAAAAGGAAAACTTCAAAGTGTTCAAAGTGAATTTTGAACTTTTGTCCTCTCTTATTGATGTGGGTGATTGAGAGCGGACTACAGAGGAAAGGCCAAGGAATTACATTTTGTTAAACCGCGGCATGCACACTTACTGTTTTAAGGAATTACATTTTGATAAACCGTGGCATGCACACTTACTGTTTTAAGGAATTACATTTTGATAAACCATGGCATGCACACTTACTGTTTTAAGGAATTACATTTTGATAAACTGTGGCATGCACACTTACTGTTTTATTCTATCGTTTGCTTTTTTTTTTTTTTCTGAAAGGAAAATAAAGCAGTGATTTCAGTGCAGTGTCTGATTTTCTGTAAGGAACAAGAGAAAAGTGAGTCCAAAGAGCATTACATAAGCTAACGTGGTATTCAGTGCATATCTGAGCGGACACGGACGGGAAGTCCTCGAGCTTTGGAGAGGAAGCAGGCGGCAGGGCCTCCAGCACACCTGGGGGGCGGCCAACCAGCCCGGCCAGGCCGAGCGCTCCCCGCCTCCACAGTTACACTCACGTCGGGCCGGAGCTGGGTCGTCCCGACAGGATACCTGCGTGGGCCGTGTAGACACAACCCAGGGAGCTCCAGAGTTAATGACCCTCCTGGTTCAGAAGCTCCGTATGTTTTGTGTGAGAAGCGCTGAGCTGTGACGGAAGGAATGTGGTGAGTCTTCCTGATTGTGCGTGCAGTTCTGAGCCTGGCGGGGTCAGCGGCATTGAACCAGTGGGATGTGGTAAGGCCAGGCCTGTGGGCGGTTGCCCTGTGTGGGCCGGGCCAGCTTGAAGTCCGCTGAGGGCTGGAGCCAGCCCCTGACCCTGGCCAGCCTGCTTGCTGCAGGAGTGATAAGAAAGTCGACTCGTGCTTTGTTCTCAAGCACTTGACTCAGCAGGCCCGTGGGAAGCAGCCCACATGAGAGGCCCTGATCCACGTCCAGCTGCCTCCACGGAAGCCGCGGCTTCGTGGCTTCATGTCGTTTGTGTGGGCTCTGTGCATTCAGCCAGCAGAGGCACTTCTTGCAGAGCAGGGTTGAAGAGAATTCCTTTCTCTGGAAGCTGTTGTCCTGTGTTATGTAGAATAGGTCACTTTTCAGCTGCAGCTGAAGTCTAAACTAGCGTCATAGGTGCCAAGGGCTGCACAGCGGCGCAGCGCTCCATTCGTGGTCCCGAATCCGGGGTCTGCGGAGGAAGAACGCGCAGCGAGGCCCGGGGAGGCTGCTGGGACGGCGGCAGGCACCCTGCTCCTGGAATGGCGTTTAGACATGCAGGTTTCTCCGTGATTTAATAGGAAGGAATGAAAGGTGCAGCATTTTGCCAGCTGATGAAAATATCTGGGGAGCGAGTCATAGGTAGTGGTAGCAAGAAGGAGAGGGTTAGGTTCTCCAGTGTGCAGGCTCCGAAGTGGTCTCTGCCAACCGTCAGAGGGCTGCAGTTTGGAGGCAGCTCCCGCTTGCTCTAAAGAGCCACTTCCCCGCTCCGTTCTGTCTGCAGGAGCAGACGGCCCCAGAGGGCAAGGACTCCTGGTGACAAGAGGAGTATCAGACGAAGGCAAGGGAGGGAGGCTGTGTGCGCGCACCTGTAATCCTGGGAGATTTCCACTGCAATCCGCAGGCATGCGTGGCAGGCGGCTCATTTCCCGTGGGGCTCAGGCGGCTCATTTCCCGTGGGGCCCAGGCGGCTGTCCTTGGTGGGCGCTTGACTCCTGGGCGTGGCTTCTGTCCAGCATCCAGGCTGCCAGGAGCCTCCGGGGGCCGTGCAAACACCTGCGAGCACCTTCTTGGTCCCTTGAGGCCTTTCTCTATTGGCTTAGGTTTAGTGCCCTTTTGTGCTTATGTGTTTTTTGAATCAAGTTTTTATACTTGATTTAACTTCTATAAAAAGAAACAACCTTTGCACATGAAGAAAATCTACCTGCGGCCATATGACAAGCACCGGCAAATCTGGAAATGACCTATTAAGAGACAGGTGTTTCATGAATACCGCTACGTGCTAAGTACTAAGTGCTCTCACGCCCCAAGGCAGGGTGTGAACCGCAGAGACCATGTGCTTGCCCTGGGGGGCTGGCATCCTTGTGTTCAGGAAAGATGATTTAAAAAGTAAAGTAATATGATGAAAAGCTGTGGAAAGATAAGGCATACATGGGGCTACAAGGTGGAAAAATAAGGCATACACGGGGCTACAAGGTGCGGAGAGGAGGGATTTGAAATTGAATAGGAGCCATGGCAGGCGAGGCGCCAAGAGAATGGGGTCATTGCCTGAAATGCCAATGGAGCCGAGAGATGAGCTGAGCCCACGTCCACAGAAGCCCATTCCCAGTGGGAGGAACAGTGTCTGTGCGGCCCTGAGGTGGTGCACCCAGCATGTCCAGGAACAGCAGGTCGGCCAGGGCTGGAGGGCCGAAGGCAAGAGGGGACTGGTGAATGCCAGGGCAGCGGGGGAACTGCATGGGAAGAAGCCTTGGAGGCTCCGTGTGTCAGAGCGGCTGGAAGGGCCATGGGCCAGACCCATGGAGGGACAGTGTGGGAGAGCCACGGAGGGGCCATGTGACAGAGAGCTGTAGCAGACAGGGTGATGGACATCCATGGAGGGACAGTGTGTGGCAGCCGTGGAGGGACAGTGTGACATCCGTGGAGGGACAGTGGCAGCCATAGAGGGACAGTGTGACGGCCATGGAGGGACAGTGTGACATCCATGGAGGGACAGTGGCAGCCATAGAGGGACAGTGTGACGGCCATGGAGGGACAGTGTGACATCCATGGAGGGACAGTGGCAGCCGTGGAGGGACAGTGTGTGATGGCTGTGGAGAGACAGTGTGACATCCGTGGAGGGACAGTGTGACGGCCATGGAGGGACAGTGTGACATCCGTGGAGGGAAAGTGTGACGGCCGTGGAGGGACAGTGTGTCATCCGTGGAGGGACAGTGTGACGGCCATGGAGGGACAGTGTGACATCCGTGGAGGGACAGTTTGACGGCCGTGGAGGGACAGTGTGTCATACGTGGAGGGACAGTGTGACGGCCGTGGAGGGACAGTGTTTCATCTGTGGAGGGACAGTGTGACGGCCATGGAGGGACAGTGTGACATCCGTGGAGGGACAGTGTGATGGCCATGGAGGGACAGTGTGACATTCGTGGAGGGACAGTGTGACATCCGTGGAGGAACAGTGTGACGGCCGTGGAGGGACAGTGGCAGCCGTGGAGGGGCCGTGCACAGTGAGTGGTGAGTGAGTTGGGACGCGAAGGCTGCTCCGTGCTGCTGGGATTGCTGGTGTCAGCGCCCACTGCAGAGTCCTGTGCTGCGGCTCATGTACTGCTGTGCGGGTCGTGCACTGCTCGCTCCTGGACACCTGCACAGGGTGCTCCTGATGGAGTCACTTTTCAGTGTGTTGACTTTCACGTCGATGACAGGCAGCTTTTTCTCATTCTCACCATGGGATCCTGTGGGGCTGTGGCCCTGGGTCAGGAGTGCCCTGGAGGGTGACACATGGCCGGGTGGAGTTGGACGGGCTCCCTTCCCGCAGCTGCCTGTGGAAACCAGCACGTTGGCAGGAGGGGAGGGTGGTGCCCGAGCCTGTAGGTGTGGCCGGTGGGGACTGGGTGTGGGGACAGGAGTCTGTGGAATGCGGTGCTTCCTCCTGACTGTGGGGCTGGAGGAGCAGCGGTGGGTCAAGGGTGGTTGAGTCCACCCAGGGGGTCCTGTGGCCCCGCTCTGCTGGTGCCTGTCTGAGGGGCAGCTGCGGTCGAATCACCACGCTGCTCCAAGTGAGTCTCCCAAGGGCTCCAAGGGATGGAGCGTCCGTAGATGCCCGGAGGAGTTGCGGTGGCGGGGGGCGCGTTGTGTCCAAGGCTGTGTCGAGGGTCATGTGCACCCGCCCTTGCTGTGGACAGAGAGACAGGCAGAGGCAGAGACAGAGACAGAGGGAGAGAGAGACAGAGGCAGAGGCAGAGACAGAGACAGAGACAGAGGCAGAGACAGAGAGAGACAGAGGCAGAGGCAGGGACAGAGAGAGGCAGAGGCAGAGACAGAGGCAGAGACAGAGACAGAGGCACAGACAGAGGCAGAGACAGAGACAGAGGCAGAGACAGAGGCAGAGAGAGACACAGGCAGAGGCAGAGACAGAGAGAGACACAGGCAGAGGCAGAGACAGAGACAGAGACAGAGGGAGAGAGAGACAGAGACAGGCAGAGACAGAGGCAGAGAGAGACAGAGGCAGAGGCAGAGACAGAGAGAGACACAGGCAGAGACAGAGGCAGAGAGAGACACAGGCAGAGGCAGAGACACAGGCAGAGACAGAGACAGAGGGAGAGAGACAGAGGCAGAGAGAGACACAGGCAGAGGCAGAGACACAGGCAGAGACAGAGACAGAGACAGAGGGAGAGAGAGACAGAGACAGGCAGAGACAGAGGCAGAGAGAGACAGAGGCAGAGGCAGAGACAGAGAGAGACACAGGCAGAGACAGAGGCAGAGAGAGACACAGGCAGAGGCAGAGACACAGGCAGAGACAGAGACAGAGGGAGAGAGACAGAGGCAGAGAGAGACACAGGCAGAGGCAGAGACACAGGCAGAGACAGAGACAGAGGGAGAGAGACAGAGACAGGCAGAGACAGAGACAGAGACAGGCAGAGAGAGGCAGAGGCAGAGACAGAGAGAGACAGAGGCAGAGAGAGACAGAGGCAGAGACAGAGGCAGAGAGAGACACAGGCAGAAGCAGAGACAGAGAGACACAGGCAGAGGCAGAGACACAGGCAGAGACAGACAGAGGGAGAGAGAGACAGAGACAGGCAGAGACAGAGACAGAGACAGAGGCAGAGAGAGACAGAGGCAGAGACAGAGAGACAGAGGCAGAGGCAGAGACAGAGAGAGACAGAGGCATACAGAGGCAGAGACAGAGGCAGAGACAGAGGCAGAGAGAGACACAGGCAGAGACAGAGACACAGGCAGAGACAGAGACAGAGGCAGAGAGAGACAGAGGCAGAGACAGAGGCAGAGAGACACAGGCAGAGGCAGAGACACAGGCAGAGACAGAGACAGAGGCAGAGAGAGACAGAGGCAGAGGCAGAGACAGAGAGAGACAGGCAGAGGCAGAGAGAGACAGGCAGAGGCAGAGACAGAGGCAGAGAGAGACAGAGACAGAGGCAGAGACAGAGAGAGATAGAGGCAGAGACAGAGGCAGAGAGAGAGGCAGAGGCAGAGACAGAGGCAGAGAGAGACAGGCAGAGGCAGAGACAGAGAGAGACAGAGGCAGACAGGCAGAGACAGAGACAGGCAGAGACAGAGGCAGAGAGAGACACAGGCAGAGGCAGAGACACAGGCAGAGACAGACAGAGACAGAGGGAGAGAGAGACAGAGACAGGCAGAGACAGAGACAGAGACAGAGGCAGAGAGAGAGGCAGAGGCAGAGGCAGAGACAGAGACAGAGGCAGACAGACAGAGACAGAGGCAGAGACAGAGGCAGAGAGAGACAGAGGCAGAGGCAGAGACAGAGAGAGACAGGCAGAGGCAGAGACAGAGAGACAGAGGCAGACAGAGGCAGAGACAGAGGGAGAGAGAGACAGAGACAGGCAGAGACAGAGACAGAGGCAGAGGCAGAGACAGAGAGAGACAGAGGCAGAGGCAGAGACAGAGAGACAGAGGCAGACAGAGACAGAGACAGAGGCAGAGGCAGAGACAGAGAGACAGAGGCAGACAGAGGCAGAGGCAGAGACAGAGGCAGAGACAGAGGGAGAGAGAGACAGAGACAGGCAGAGACAGAGACAGAGACAGAGGCAGAGAGAGGCAGAGGCAGAGACAGAGACAGAGGGAGAGAGACAGAGACAGGCAGAGACAGAGACAGAGACAGAGGCAGAGAGAGACAGAGGCAGAGGCAGAGACGGAGACAGAGGCAGACAGAGACAGAGACAGAGGCAGAGACAGGCAGAGACAGAGGCAGAGAGAGACAGAGGCAGAGGCAGAGACAGAGAGAGACAGAGGCAGAGGCAGAGACAGAGAGAGACAGAGGCAGACAGAGGCAGAGACAGAGGCAGAGAGAGACACAGACAGAGACAGAGACAGAGGCAGAGAGAGACAGAGGCAGAGGCAGAGACAGAGAGAGACAGAGGCAGACAGAGGCAGAGACAGAGACAGAGGCAGAGAGAGACACAGGCAGAGGCAGAGACACAGGCAGAGACAGAGACAGAGGCAGAGAGAGACAGAGGCAGAGGCAGAGAGAGACAGAGGTAGAGACAGAGGCAGAGACAGAGGCAGAGAGAGAGGCAGAGACAGAGGCAGAGAGAGACAGAGGCAGAGGCAGAGACAGAGAGAGACAGAGGCAGAGGCAGAGACAGAGACAGAGGCAGAGACAGAGGCAGAGACAGAGGCAGAGAGAGACAGAGACAGAGACAGAGGCAGAGAGAGACAGAGACAGAGGGAGAGAGAGACAGGCAGAGACAGACAGACAGAGGGAGAGAGAGACAGACAGAGGCACAGACAGAGGCAGAGAGAGAGACAGAGGCAGAGGCAGAGGCAGAGACAGAGAGAGACAGAGACAGAGCCAGAGGCAGAGGCAGAGACAGAGAGAGACAGAGACAGAAGCAGAGACAGAGGCAGAGACAGAGGCAGAGACAGAGGCAGAGAGAGACAGAGACAGAGGCACAGACAGAGGCAGAGAGAGAGAGACAGAGGCAGAGACAGAGGCAGAGAGAGGCAGAGACAGAGACAGAGGCAGAGAGAGACAGAGGCAGAGGCAGAGACAGAGAGAGACAGGCAGAGGCAGAGACAGAGACAGAGACAGAAGCAGAGACAGAGACAGAGGCAGAGACAGAGGCAGAGAGAGACAGAGACAGAGGCAGAGAGAGACAGAGGCAGAGACAGGCAGAGAGAGACAGAGACAGAGGCAGAGACAGAGGGAGAGAGAGAGAGACAGAGGCAGAGACAGAGGCAGAGAGAGACAGAGGCAGAGACAGAGACAGAGGCAGGGACAGAGAGAGACAGAGGCAGAGACATGCAGAGACAGAAGCAGAGACAGAGACAGAGAGAGACCGACAGAGGCAGAGACAGGCAGAGAGAGGCAGAGGCAGAGACAGAGACAGAGGCAGAGAGAGACAGAGGCAGAGGCAGAGAGAGAAGCGGAGACAGAGACAGGCAGAGAGAGACAGAGGCAGAGGCAGAGAGAGAAGCGGAGACAGAGACAGGCAGAGAGACAGAGACAGAGGCAGAGAGACAGAGACAGAGGCAGAGAGAGACAGAAGCAGAGACAGACAGAGGCAGAGAGAGACAGAAGCAGAGACAGAGAGAGACAGAGACAGAGAGAGACTGAGACAGAGGCAGAGAGAGACAGAGACAGAGGCAGAGACAGAAGCAGAGAGAGAGACAGACAGAGGCAGAGAGAGACAGAGACAGGCAGAGAGACAGAGACAGAGGCAGAGAGAGACAGAGGCAGAGGCAGAGACAGAGGCAGAGACAGAAGCAGAGAGAGAGACAGAGACAGAGGCAGAGAGAGACAGAGACAGAGGCAGAGACAGAGAGAGACAGAGACAGAGGCAGAGACAGAGAGAGACAGAGGCAGAGACAGAGAGAGACAGAGACAGAAGCAGAGAGAGAGACAGAGACAGAGGCAGAGAGAGACAGAGACAGAGGCAGAGACAGAGAGAGACAGAGGCAGAGACAGAGAGAGACAGAGACAGAAGCAGAGACAGGCAGAGACAGAGAGAGACAGAGGCAGAGACAGAGAGAGACAGAGACAGAAGCAGAGACAGGCAGAGACAGAGAGAGACAGAGGCAGAAGCAGAGACAGAGGCAGAGACAGAGGCAGAGACAGAGGCAGAGACAGAGGCAGAGAGAGACAGAGGCAGAGACAGGCAGAGAGAGACAGAGACAGAGGCAGAGAGAGACAGAAGCAGAGACAGAGACAGAGGCAGAGAGAGACAGAAGCAGAGACAGAGACAGAGACAGAGGCAGAGAGAGACAGAAGCAGAGACAGAGACAGAGGCAGAGAGAGACAGAAGCAGAGACCGAGACAGAGGCAGAGAGAGACAGAGACAGAGACAGAGGCAGAGACAGAAGCAGAGAGAGACAGAAGCAGAGACAGAGGCAGAGAGAGACAGAGGCAGAGACAGAGGCAGAGACAGAAGCAGAGAGAGACAGAGACAGAGGCAGAGAGAGACAGAGACAGGCAGAGAGAGACAGAGACAGAGGCAGAGACAGAAGCAGAGAGAGAGACAGAGACAGGCAGAGAGACAGACAGACAGAGTCAGAGAGAGACAGAGACACAGGCAGAGAGAGACACAGACAGAGACAGAGGCAGAGAGAGACAGAAGCAGAGACAGAGACAGAGGCAGAGAGACAGAAGCAGAGACCGAGACAGAGGCAGAGAGAGAGACAGAGACAGAGGCAGAGACAGAAGCAGAGAGAGAGACAGAGACAGGCAGAGAGAGACAGAAGCAGAGACAGAGACAGAGGCAGAGAGAGACAGAGACAGGCAGAGAGAGGCAGAGGCAGAGACAGAGGCAGAGACAGAAGCAGAGAGAGACAGAGACAGAGGCAGAGAGAGACAGAGACATGCAGAGAGAGACAGAGACAGAGGCAGAGACAGAAGCAGAGAGAGAGACAGACAGGGAGAGAGAGACAGACAGACAGAGGCAGAGAGAGACAGAGACACAGGCAGAGAGAGACAGAGGCAGAGACAGAGACAGAGGCAGACAGAGACAGGCAGAGAGAGACAGAGGCAGAGACAGAGGCAGAGACAGAAGCAGAGACAGAGGCAGAGAGAGACAGAGGCAGAGACAGAAGCAGAGACAGAGACAGAGGCAGAGAGACAGGCAGAGGCAGAGACAGAGAGAGACAGAGGCAGAGACAGAGAGAGACAGAGGCAGAGACAGAGGCAGAGACAGAGACAGAGGCAGACAGAGACAGGCAGAGAGAGACAGAGGCAGAGGCAGAGACAGAGGCAGAGACAGAAGCAGAGACAGAGACAGAGGCAGAGAGAGACAGAGGCAGAGAGAGAGGCAGAGACAGAGGCAGAGAGGGACAGAGGCAGAGAGAGAGGCAGAGACAGAGGCAGGGACAGAGAGAGACAGAGGCAGAGACAGATGCAGAGACAGAAGCAGAGACAGAAGCAGAGACAGAGGCAGAGAGAGACAGCGACAGAGAGACAGAGACAGAGGCAGAGACAGGCAGAGACAGGCAGAGAGAGACAGAGGCAGAGGCAGAGACAGAGGCAGAGACAGAGGCAGAGAGAGACAGAGGCAGAGGCAGAGACAGAAGCAGAGACAGAGACAGAGATAGAGGCAGAGAGAGACAGAGGCAGATGCAGAGACAGGCAGAGGCAGAGACAGGCAGAGACAGAGACAGAGGCAGAGAGAGACAGAGACAGGCAGAGAGAGACAGAGACAGAGACAGAGGCAGAGACAGAAGCAGAGACAGACAGAGATAGAGGCAGAGAGAGACAGAGGCAGATGCAGAGACAGGCAGAGGCAGAGACAGGCAGAGACAGAGACAGAGGCAGAGAGAGACAGAGACAGGCAGAGAGAGACAGAGACAGGCAGAGAGAGACACAGACAGACAGAGGCAGAGACAGGCAGAGGCAGAGGCAGAGACAGAGGCAGAGAGAGACAGAGACAGAGGCAGGGAGAGACAGAAGCAGAGAGAGAGACAGAGGCAGAGACAGAGACAGAGGCAGAGACAGAGGCAGAGACAGAGGCAGAGGCAGAGACAGAGGCAGAGGCAGAGACAAGCAGAGGGAGGCAGAGGGAGACAGAGACAGAGGTAGAGAGAGACACAGGCAGAGACAGAGACAGAGAGAGACAGAGACAGAGAGAGACAGAGACAGGCAGAGAGAGACAGAGGCAGAGACAGAGACAGAGGCAGAGGCAGAGGCAGAGAGAGACAGACAGAGGCAGAGAGAGGCAGAGGGAGAGACAGAAGCAGAGAGAGACACAGGCAGAGACAGAGACAGAGACAGAGGCAGAGAGACAGGCAGAGAGACAGGCAGAGACAGACAGAGGCAGAGAGAGACAGAGGCAGAGACAGGCAGAGACAGACAGAGAGAGACAGAGGCAGAGATAGAAGCAGAGACAGAGGCAGAGACAGACAGAGAGAGACAGAGGCAGAGATAGAAGCAGAGACAGAGAGAGACAGAGGCAGAGAGAGACAGAGACAGAGGCAGAGAGAGACAGGCAGAGGCAGAGACAGAAGCAGAGACAGAGGCAGAGAGAGACAGAGGCAGAGGCAGAGACAGAAGCAGAGACAGAGGCAGAGACAGAGGCAGAGACAGAAGCAGGGAGGCAGAGACAGAAGCAGAGACAGAGGCAGAGGCAGAAGCAGAGGGATGCAGAGGGAGACAAAGACAGAGGGCGAGACAGGCAGAGACAGAAGCAGAGACAGAGGCAGAGACAGAAGCAGAGGGAGGCAGAGGGAGACAGAGACAGGCAGAGACAGAGGCAGAGAGAGACAGAGACAGGCAGAGACAGAGGCAGGTGCAGAGACAGGAGCAGAGACAGAGACAGAGGCAGAGACAGAGACAGAGGCAGAGGCAGAGACAGAGACAGAGGCAGAGGCAGAGGCAGGGGCAGAGACAGGGGCAGGCTACAGCCCGGGGCCTTCAGCCGCTGCCACTACATCCACCCCAACCATGGCCCTCACGGCTGCCTCTCGCTCTTCTTTGGCGCCCTGTTACCGCCTCCAAGCCCCCACCCCCAGGATGCTCGCCATCCTCTCTGGTCTCTTCCCAACCCTGTGTCAGCCCCCTGTCCATGCCAGGCCCCGGGCAGTCCCCAGGCCGCTGCTGCCCTCATGCCCAGCCCAGCTTGCTTCCTGAACCCTTTGCAGCAAGCAGTCTCCTTTTCTGCAGATCCCGGCCCCACTGCCTTCTTTAGGAAGCCCTCCTGGCAGCTGACCCCCATCCCCAGCTCCCTGTGCTGCTTCCTTGGGAGGGAGTCTTAGCTGGCACTGTGCACCTCAGCCTCCATTGCGACGATGACCCCTCCCCAAGTGTACGGCACACAGCATTGATGGGGAGCCGTGTCGGGGCTGCTGGGAGCCCCCCAATGACCACTCCTGCTTGGGGGCACTAGAGGAGAGGAGACAAGCAGACACATGCAGCTCCAGCCCTCCCGGGGAAGGGTAAGCAGGGCTGGGCTGCCTGCAGCGACTGCAGAGGCCTGGGGCACGCAGCTGTCTGGACACCACCCTCACCCATCGGGGTGGACTCTCATGGCACGGACAGTTCTGCCTGGGCAAGTGGACACTGCGGCGGCCGGTCCGGGGCTGCTTGTCCCCTCCCCAGCATGTGGCGCAGACAGGGTCACACCTGCTTGGGGCCCGGGCGGGTTGATTCTGACCCGGTTAGCTCGTGACTGACTGTGTTATAAAGCCCTTGCGAGACTGAATGCATTTGCTTCTCTTTTCACTGTTTTTTCTTTTCTGGGAGCGTGCAGAGGAGGGGAGAAGATCCCACGGAGATGGTCTCAGTCCGAGGTGAGCAGAGTGTAACGGTGAGAAGGTGGCAGAGGTGGAGACACAGGCCCGGGGAGGACCCTGGAGAGAGGGGCTGCTGGGTGCCATGCGCCCTGAGGCTCAGTCACAGCTGCGCTCTGAGGCCAAATCCAGATGGTCACAAAACACAAACCCAGGACAGTGGGGTTCTCCCGAGTCTTAGAGAAGAAGGTCTTTCCTCCCTCCTTCCCTCCCTCTGTCCGTCCATCCATCCCCTTTCCGTAAGCATTGAGTGTCCTCACAGACCTCTGGAAACATTCAGTGCAAAGGGCTGGCGTGTTTGGCTTGCTGCGGTGTTTGGTTGAGTTAACCATGACGTTCCAGAAGGACTCCTGCCGTAGACTTTGCGTCCTTTTACGTTTCCCCCTCGTGGATTTATGTCTTGGGTTGGAACCTTATGAATGTGAAATCGATCGGGTGCAGAATGCCGGGGCCACAGGGGTTTCCTGGCTCCCGTGGTGCATCAGGGGTGGGATGTCCAGAGACCGCGCAGCCTTGGACACCGGCCACCCAGCAGCCGGCTCCCGGCCCCAAGCTCCCGGGGTCTGTCCGCGGGGCCACTTCACCCCCAGGTGGGAGGATGGAGGAAATGGCCCCTGCATCATTTGCCAAGCGGGTCTGCCACAACGCTCTGAGCTCGGCTCGGTCGGGGAGTGCTGGGCGCTGATGGCCCCCGGCCCGTGTCTGCCAAGGCACTGGGACATCCCACGCTTGTGCAGTCTGTGGCGCGGACACAGGATGTGGGTGGTTCAGCCTGCCGCCCCCACCTTTGCAGGGCCATGGAGGCCGGAGGAGTGGACGATAGGAAACCGACCAGGGGGCCCAGGGTGCTCGAGGCCCGAGTGCCGGACAGGGCTGAGCAGTAAGTGAAGAGCGGGGCACTTCACAGGCACAGAGCCTGTCCCTGCCCCAGGTGCATCTCTGAAACCACGCGGCAGCCCTGTGAGTCGGTGCCGTCCCTGTGCAGCTGAGGCCGTGGGGGTACAGGCAGGTCAAGGGCCTATGTGGCTGGGAAGTGCTGGGCTGGGGCAGATGCAGACAGGCTCCAGGAACAGGCTCCAGCCCTGCCGCCCCTGCAGCTGTTTCCCAGGTAGAGGCCCTGGGTCATGGTGACTTCCTCCCACGCAAGAGTCAGCATGACAGCTCATGCTAGCACGCTCATGCCGTCCCGAAGCACTGACTGTGGAAAGGTGCCTGCGGAACGTCCCTGGGTCTTCGGCCAGCGTCCTTCCCACCTTGCTGCTGGATGGGCTCCCCTGACCTCCTTTTGCAGGCCTGGGCACATGGTGAACGGCACAGACAGCACAATTGCAGCACAGGTGCGGGTGTGTCCCCACAGTCATGCTGAACAGCGTCAGGGAGCGCAGTGGCTGTGCTGTCTGTAAACACTTGTAGAAGGTGGGGCTGCAGCCTGACGCACACGGCATGAAACGGTCCTTCAGCCTCGGTGTCTCTGGGCTCCCTCTCTGACTGAATGCATCATCTTTTTGTTTAAAACCACAATCCAGGCCAGGCGCCGTGGCTCACACCTGTAATCCCGGCACTCTGGGAGGCCGAGGCGGGCAGATCACGAGCTCAGGAGATCGAGACCATCCTGGCCAACATGGTGAAACCCCGTCTCTATTAAAAATACAAAAAATTAGCCGGGCCTGGTGCCACCTTCAGGCTGGTGGCAGGCGCCTGAAGTCCCAGCTACTCGGGAGGCTGAGGCAGGAGAATGGCGTGAACCTGGGAGGCAGAGCTTGCAGTGAGCCGACATTGTGCCACTGCATTCCAGCCTGGGCGACAGAGCAAGACTCTGTCGTGGAAAAAAAAAAGAAAAAAAAAACCACAATCCAAATGCACAATGAAATCTTTCATTAAGATGCTTAAATTGGAAAATGACAGCAATCATGAAACAAAGCCTGCAGCCCAGGCAGGTATGAGCTCATGCTGCACGCTCCTGGGGATAGAGTGTTTTGAAAGCGGAGTCTTCTGCTTTGCCCCCAGGGTCCATCTCACCTGCACCAGGGCAGGGAGAGTGAGCCCCAGCCCAGCCCCACCATTGAAAACGATGCCGGTGAGGTCCAGGTGAGTCACCTGTGGGGAGTTGCCAGCCACGTGGGCTGACGCCGGTGGAAGACTGCACACAGAAGACAGGCTCTAGACCCCCGGGCTTCAGGGGGTGGGATGTTTTGTGTGGCCTGGAGGTTCTAGGGACACAGATACTTCTCACAGCAGGTCGGAGTTGGGGGAGCAGGCTGTGGGGGGAGAAGCGCATGCTGCCGTGGGCTGTGTAGGGAGCACAGGCAGCTCTGAGTCCAGAAACAAAGATGTGGTTTCTGTGTCAGCCCCTGATATGGTTTGGCTGTGTCCCCACCCAAATCTCAACTTGAATTGTATCTCCCAGAATTCCCATGTGTTGTGGGAGGGACCCAAGGGGAGGTAACCGAATCATCAGGGCTGGTCTTTCCCGTGATAGTCTCCTGATAGTGAATAAGTCTCACGAGATCTGATGGGTTTATCAGGGGTTTCCACTTTCGCTTCTTCCTCATTTTCTCTTGCCGCCGCCATGTAAGAAGTGCCTTTCACCTCCCACAATGATTCTGAGGCCTCCCCAGCCATGTGGAACTATAAGTCCAATTAAAGCTCTTTTTGTTTCCAGTCTCAGATACATCTTTATCAGCAGCGTGAAAGTGGACTGATACAGCCTCATAGAAATTTTCCTTCTTAGGAATGCAGTTTTTAAGGGACACTAATTTGGAAGGAAATTTTTGGAGTTTACAGTCTGCCTGAGACTTGTGTATGGGTCAGGAGGCCAGTGGTAGGGCAAGGCCTGGGCCAGAATCTGACAGTTGCTTCCCAGCTGTAGAGCCAGGGGCTGCTGTGCGCTGTGCGGAGCCGCAGGACGGTCGGGGGCATGCTTTCTGCACAGGGCTGCCCTGCAGACTTACAGAGCTGATGCAGGCAGACGCCATGGTAGGTGCTGGGTGAAGTGTGAGCTGTCACCCTTAAAAAGGGCCAGGCATAAAAGAGTAATGCCCAGTCTTGTTCATCTTTCCGTTGGTCCTAAGATTATCAGTGGAAAAATGAGAAATCAATTTGACTCATTTTCATGCATTTTTGTAGAGAAACAAATAGCATGAATGAGATTTACACAGTGTGGTTTAAAAAATGGAGAGTAAACAACAGGGCTTAAGGAAACAGAATTCTCGGAAGACACACAAAGCCTTGTGGCTGTTAGGTAGAGCGTGCTGGTGTGGTGTTCATTCTTGAACAGACGCGGCAGGCGTACAGCTGGCCTTGTCTAGGGCGGGAAGGGGGAAGAGTGTGCTTCTGGCCCTGCCACTTGCTCACCACCTTTGTGAACAGAGCGTGGGTCACCAGGGGAAGGCGCTCATTTTCTCTGAAGCCCGCGGCTGCCTGGCTCCTCGGCTGTGTCGTATTACTAATGTTGGGCAGCTGAATCTGTGACCTTTGTTTCTTCAGCAGTTGAGAAACTGAGGGATACCACGTGCCTCACGGTGAGTCAAGGTGGTTGAGGACTCGGGGTCGTGGGGAAGCTGCTCCTCACTCTCACAGGTGCTCTAGGTTTCCTCACAGGTGCTCACAGTTTCCTCCTCCGTCTCCCCTCAGGACTGCAGAGTTCAAAGGGGTTTATTCATTGTCTCCTCCATAGAGTTCAGGGCGTTTATTCATTGTCTCCTCTTTGTATGGTGGATGCGTCTTTGTCTGTCTTGTTCCCCGAGGTCCTGGTGCACTGTGGAAGGAACAGACCTTGGGCTGGGACCCACCGGGGGTGCCGGGGGGTGCCTGGTGCCTTCCTTTCTCTAACGGGCCTGGACTCCATCTCCAGCGATCCTGATGCATGAGATGGCATTGGCCCTGGTGCCAGCGTCCCAGGGAAAGTTGACATCAACCTAAACTCTTGAGGACTCATAGCTGTGTTGGAGCATTGTTAATTTTCTTTGTTGGGAGATGCTCCAGCCATGGAACATACTCTTCTTCCATCCGTCTCTGAGGCTGCAGAGTCATCCGGGCCAGGCTGACGAATGAAGGAGTCTTCTCCTTCCCACAGCCACCCGGCACCCGCCCAGCCTGGGGAGAAGCCATCCCTTCCTCTGCACTCAGGGCAGCAGTCAGTGTCCGGTCCTGCTGCTGTGTGCACGCCGGAGGCAGCCCTCTTCAGACCCCATGTGTTCATTCCTTCAAAGAGCCACGCACTCTTCAGCACAGTTGGTGTTGGCTGAATATTTTTGACTGAGGCTAAAGGGTCATTTTGGGTTTTGTCAGGATCTCAGAGCCAGTGTGGTCCTCTCTGTCCATGGGATCCGATTGTCGGAAGCATTGATGCCATCTGGCGTGGGGGCCGTCCATCGTGGGGGCCGTCCGGCGTGGGGGCCATCTGGCGTGGGGGCTGTCTGATGTGGGGGCCATCCAGCTTGAAAGCTGTCTGGCGTGGATGCCGTCCAGTGTGGATGCTGTCTGGCATGGAAGCTGTCTGGTGTGGAGACTGTCCAGCGTGGAAGGTGTCTGGAGTGGAAGGTGTTTGATGTGGGGGCCATCCAGTGTGGGGCTGTCTGGTGTGGGGGCCATCTGGCATGGAAGCTGTCTGGCGTGGGGACTCTCTGGCGTGGGGGCCATCTGGCGTGGATGCCGTCCGATGTGGAGACTGTCCAGCGTGGAAGCTGTCTGGTGTGGAAGCTGTCCGATATGGGGACTGTCTGGTGTGGGGAGTGTCTGGTGTGGGGACTGTCTGGTGTGGAAACTGTCTGGTATGGGGACTGTCTGTGTGGAAACTGTCTGGTGTGGAAACTGTCTGGTGTGGGGAGTGTCTGGTGTGGGGACTGTCTGGTGTGGAAACTGTCTGGTATGGGGACTGTCTGTGTGGAAGCTGTCTGGTATGGGGACTGTCTGGTGTGGAAGCTGTCTGATATGGGGACTGTCTGGTGTGGAAGCTGTCTGGTGTGGGGACTTTCCGCTGTGGGGACTGTCTGGTGTGGAAGCTGTCTGGTGTGGGGATTGTCTGCTGTGGGGACTGTCTGCTGTGGAAGCTGTCTGGTGTGGGGACTGTCCGCTGTGGGTACTGTCTGGTGTGGAAGCTGTCTGGTGTGGGGACTGTCCGGTGTGGGGACAGTCTGGTGTGGGGACTGTCTGATGTGGGGACTGTCCGGTGTGGGGACTGTCTGGTATAGGGACTGTCTGCTGTGGGTACTGTCTGGTGTGGAAGCTGTCTGGTGTGGGGACTGTCTGGTGTGGGGACAGTCTGGTGTGGGGACTGTCTGTTGTGGGGACTGTCCGGTGTGGGAACTGTCTGGTGTGGGGACTGTCTCGTGTGGGGACTGTCCGGTGTGGAAGCTGTCAGGTGTGGGGACTGTCCGGTGTGGGGACAGTCTGGTGTGGGGACTGTCCGGTGTGGAAGCTGTCTGGTGTGGAAGCTGTCCGGTGTGGGGACTGTCTGGTGTGGGGACTGTCTGGTGTAGGGACTGTCTGGTGTGGGGACTGTCCGGTGTGGAAGCTGTCTGGTGTGGGGACTGTCTGGTGTGGGGACTGTCTGGTGTGGGGACTGTCCGGTGTGGAAGCTGTCCAGTGTGGGTACTGTCCGGTGTGGAAGCTGTCCAGTGTGGGGACTGTCCGCTGTGGAAGCTGTCTGGTGTGGGGACTGTCTGGTGTGGAAGCTGTCTGGTGTGGGGACTGTCCGTTGTGGAAGCTGTCTGGTGTGGAAGCTGTCTGGTGTGGGGACTGTCTGGTGTGGAAACTGTCTGGTGTGGGGACTGTCCGGTGTGGAAGCTGTCCGGTGTGGGGACTGTCCGCTGTGGAAGCTGTCTGGTGTGGAAGTTGTCTGGTGTGGGGACTGTCTGGTGTGGAAGCTGTCTGGTGTGGGGACTGTCCATTGTGGAAGCTGTCTGGTGTGGAAGCTGTCTGGTGTGGGGACTGTCCGCTGTGGAAGCTGTCTGGTGTGGAAGCTGTCTGGTGTGGGGATTGTCTGGTGTGGAAGCTGTCTGGTGTGGGTACTGTCCGCTGTGGAAGCTGTCTGGTGTGGGGACTGTCCAGTGTGGAAGCTGTCCGGTGTGGGGACTGTCCGGTGTGGAAGCTGTCCGATATGGGGACTGTCTGGTGGTGTGGAAGCTGTCCGATATGGGGACTGTCTGGTGTGGAAGCTGTCCAATATGGGGACTGTCTGGTGTGGAAGCTATCTGGTGTGGGGACTGTCCGGTGTGGAAGCTGTCCGATATGGGGACTGTCCGGTGTGGAAGCTGTCCGGTATGGGGACTGTCCAGTGTGGAAGCTGTCCGGTGTGGGGACTGTCTGGTGTGGATGCTGTCCGGTGTGGAAGCTGTCCAGTGTGGAAGCTGTCTGGTGTGGAAGCTGTCTGGTGTGGAAGCTGTCTGGTGTGGGGACTGTCCGGTGTGGAAGCTGTCCGGTGTGGAAGCTGTCTGGTGTGGATGCTGTCTGGTGTGGGGACTGTCCGGTGTGGAAGCTGTCTGGTGTGGAAGCTGTCTGGTGTGGAAGCTGTCTGGTATGGGGACTGTCTGGTGTGGAAGCTGTCCGGTATGGGGACTGTCCGGTGTGGAAGCTGTCCAGTGTGGGGACTGTCTGTTGTGGAAGCTGTCTTGTATGGGGACTGTCCGGTGTGGAAGCTGTCCAGTGTTGGGACTGTCTGGTGTGGATGCTGTCCGGTGTGGAAGCTGTCCAGTGTGGAAGCTGTCTGGTGTGGAAGCTGTCTGATGTGGAGACTGTCCGGTGTGGAAACTGTCTGGTGTGGATGCTGTCTGGTTTGGGGTCTGTCCGACGTGGGGACTGTCCGGTGTGGGGACTATCCGTTGTTTGCTGCGCTTGTCTTTGAGGTTTCCTCCCATGAGCGTCATTCCCTACATTCACTGTTGTGGTCCAAGCATATCTGTCTGACGTTAACTTGGATATGACAGCTTTCCCTCCAAGGATAACATCCTTTGTCATCCTATGGAATCACTGCTGGGCTGGAGAGGGTGGGCACCTCCCGCCTCACGGGTGCGCTGGCCAGCACTCGGACCCTGTCTTGCTGCACAGAAAGCTCACCTGCAAGAGCACCCGATGTGGATCCTGTGACTCCCCACATATTCCCCGTGGAGCGATGACCTCACTTGCCCCGTCTCCCGGCCGGTGGGTGGAAGGGCAAGGACATGCCGTCGGGGCCTGGGCTGGGCTCTGGGTGCTCGCATCAGCCACCCGCCCTCAGCTGTAGCCTTCGCGTCAGCCAGCTGCCCTCTGCTGTAGCCTTTGGTGAGTGTCTCAAGTCTCCCAACCAGTGGTTTCTCCATTGAAAAATAATAACAGTACCTACGTCTTGGAGTTGCGCTGGTGAGGTGGACCTAAAAGGAAAAAGCTGGAGTAAAAGTAATCTATGTAGAAGGTTATTTGGGTCACGTGTGAGGCCTGCAGCCCAGGAGCCTGGATTCAGGCTGCCCTGAACGCACACTGATGAGCAGCGCCTCCAGCGTGATTTTGGAAAGCAGAAAGGGGGTCAGGGAGGCTGATGGAAAGCTGTTTGTCAGGAATTCTCATTAGTTTATGGAAACAATTGGTTTATTGATTAGTGATGGCTGTGCATTGTTAAGCTACAGGGTGTGTTACGGTGTCCAGCGCAGCATCACCAGGCTCTTTCCCAGCCACTGGGGGCCACAGTGGGCCGTGTTGAGTGAACACGCGGCTCCCTGGGGGCAGGGAGTAGGGAGCAGGGCGTGGTTGTGGCTCGTCTGCACATCTCTCAGGGCCTCATGATGTGAAAGGGCTCCCATCCCTCGAACAGAAGTTCCGCTGTTTTCTCAGCAGTTGTGTTAACAGATGAGACAATCGCAGCTGCTGCTCGTGGGGAGCCCCAGTACGTGTTGAGCTACTCGTGTGCCATGTTGGTGAAATGACCTGAAACCTAGGAACTGAGGCCGCGATGGGAACTGGGGCCGCGACGGGAACTGGGGCTGCGAGGCGCCGAACCACGAGGCCAGGTGCTGGGGATGGGGCGGGGGTGGTGGCACGTGGCAGGCACCTGAGCAAGTCTGGGGGATGGAGGGAGAGCAGGTTCAGGGCTGGGAACACAGGAAGGCAGAAGGGCAGGCACTGGGCTGGGAACACAGGAAGGCAGAAGGGTGGGCACTGGGCTGGGAATGCAGGAGGTGCCGCATCTGAGGTTGGGGGCAGGGTCCCACTGCCAGCCTCATTGGAAAGCAGTGTCTGTCTGCTTCTGAGAGTGCCAGAGCCAGTGGCCAGCTCTCTGCACTAGGATAAGGGAATTTGCCGGCCTGGTGGCGTCCTGGGTGTGTGTCAGGCAGAGCCTGGAGCTCTTGGCACCCTGCCATCCCCTCGCGTTCCCCTCATTGAAGAGCACGTGAGGCCGGTGACCACCCTGGGCATGGGCCCGCCTGGCTTCGGAGGAGCTGGCCTGTGGGTGACACTCAGGGACCATGCCCCCTGTGGTCCCATGTGCTTTTCCTGATGCGGCGAGGGCCTGGAGCTGGTGCCTGGTCCCCGGTGCTAGAGCCTGGTCCCTGGCACTGGAACCGAGGCAGCTGGAGAGTTCCCTGAGGACAGCTTATTTCACCCTGGATGGCTCTGGCGGGAGCCAGGCCCGTGTTTTGTGGTCTTAACACGAGTCACCAGGAACTGGCCTTCCCGGGACTCGCTGGCATCCAGCTCACACTCAAACTGGTGTCCTCGAAGCAGGGAGGGAAACACGAAGTGTAGACAAGAATCACAACAGCAGGCAGGCCAGGACCCAGCCTCGCCCCGAGAGGTTAGCCACATGCTTACCAAAAGGAGTGGAGAGGGCAGTCAGCAACACGCCTATTCCCAGCTAAGTCTGGAAGAAAAAGGAGTGGAGAGGGCCGTCAGCGCCGCACCTGATCCCAGCTAAGTCTGGAAGAAACACATTTGGTTTACATGTTGATTTCTCCCTTTAGAATACAGTGGGAAATTCAGCAAGGAGTTGAAGCCAGTGTCAGTTTGGGAGGGCCTGGCTGGCGAATCCAAGTTGCAAAATAAACTTCTGGCTACATTTCAAGGTGAAGTCACTCCAACACTGAGAAGTCTCTTTTGTTTTGCTCTTGAATGTTTCAAGGGAGATTTACAAGTATTCATGACTAATAGGTGGTGAGTCTTCTAATTATGGCTAGTAATGACAGTTAGCTCTTCCTTTTTGCGGGGTTCTCTGTCGACAGCCCTGCACCTATTGAGTGCATGTTTATCCACCTGAACGGTGACAAGCAGTGTCTCTCCTTCTTGCAGGAGCTCCTTCCCTTAACAGAGCTGACAGAGGCATCTGGAGCTGCAGCATGGACCAGCGAGAGCCCCTGCCTCCCGCTCCTGCAGGTAACAGCACTCAGCAGGTGGGCCTGTGGGTCAGGGTGTGCTGCTGCTCTCATCAAGGACAGGGTACTTTTGGAACCACTGAATTGCTGGTCACTGGGGTATGGGGTGGAGTGAGAGCTTCTTGGGAGAAAGAGAAGGTTCTGACATGAGCCTGGGTGCCCCCATCCTTGCCTTGCCACGGGGGCATCCTGGGTGAGCCTCTTGCGTTCCTCACAGGTGCTGCTGTATTGCTCTTGGGGACCTATGGTCAGCATCTGAAATTCCCTTAAGATTCCCCTTAGCCTGATGCAATCGGAGATGGAGCGGGAGGGTTGTTACAGAATGGCGCCTTCCAGTGTTAAAGGCCTCGCTCAGGCTTAAAGCTCAGCTCGCCCATGGCGGGTGCTCGCCCAGTTTCCTTTTCTGCCTCCCTCCTCTGAGCGGCCGCTCAGGGACAAGCACGCCCTCTCTATCCATATGCTCCATTAAGGGAGGGCCTGCTGATGAAAGATTTATCTTCATTGTCACCTCACCTGAGTTAAATTGTTGCCAAAAAGACTATGCCAGGGTTGCCAGCTCTCGCTCCGGCCAGTGGAGAAGGTGGACACTGACCGACGTTTCCATGGCAGGTCGTCTGCAGGGCCTGGAGACCTGACCTCGGTCCTCCCAGGGCCTGCCGGACCACATGGTGCACGCGGGCCTGGTGTCCGTTGCAGGTCCGGGGGGTGATGGAGCTGTGGAGGTCAGGGAATTAACTGTGTGGGCTCCAGGCCCCTTGGCACTGTGGGTGTGGGTCTTGGGAGATGCTGGGATTTGGTCGTCTGTGCCCCCCAACTACGTGGATACTCTGGGCCCTCGGAGGTTGTAGCTGGATCAGAAAAGAGGCAGCCTGGAAGCCAGGCTGTTCATAAGCAAGTCAGTCACCAGGGCCTGGTGGATGACAAAGACAGGACAATCCAGGGGTCACCGGGGCCTGGTAGACGACAGAGACGGGAGAATCCAGGGGTCCCCGGGTCCTGGTAGATGACAGAGACGGGAGAATCCAGGGGTCCCCGGGGCCTGGTGGACGACAGAGACGGGAGAGTCCAGGGGTCCCTGGGGCCTGGTGGACGACAGAGACGGGAGAATCCAGGGGTCCCTGGGGCCTGGTGGACGACAGAGACGGGAGAATCCAGGGGTCACCGGGGCCTGGTGGATGACAGAGACGGGAGAATCCAGGGGTCCCCGGGGCCTGCTGGACGACAGAGACGGGAGAATCAAGGGGTCCCCGGGGCCTGCTGGACGACAGAGACGGGAGAATCCAGGGGTCCCCGGGGCCTGGTAGATGACAGAGATGGGAGAGTCCAGGGGTGAGCAGTGGCCACCCCAGAAACAGCCAGCGACACCACAGGGGCCAGAAGGGATGCCCACTCCTGCTGCCGGGGGTCTGCGGTGGGGAACCAGGCCTGGAAGTCCAGCTCCTGGAGTTCTCCAGAGCTGCAAGACCACGGGGTACGAGACCCGGTACCGGAAACCCGAGGCCACGGCTCCACTGCTTCTCTTCTGGGGGTGACGTCGGCCGGTCTCCTTGCCTTTTTTTGTAGCCATGGTGCTCGTTGTCGCCACAGTTCACTTACGTGTGGATTGCTGGCATTCAGGCTCTGCCAGACTAGGTTGTTTTAATTGAAAATGAGGTCCGGCACCTTAGCTCACACCTGTAATGCCAGCACTTTGGGAGACTGAGGCGAGTGAATCACTTGAGCCCAGGAGTTTGAGACCAGCCTGGGCAACATAGTGAGACCCCATCTCTGCAAAAAGAATAATAATATAATAATAATTAGTTGTAATAGTTGTAATAATTAGACTCCATCTCTGCAAAAATAATAATATAATAATAATTAGTTGTGCATGATGGTGCATGCCTGTAGTCCCAGCTACTCATGAGGCTGAAGTGGGAGGTTCACTTGAGCACGGGCAGTTGAGGCTGCAGTGAGCCGAGATCCTTCCACTGAACTCCAGCCTGGGTGGTGGGACTGAGACCCTGTCTAAAAAATAAAGGTGGAACATGAGGCAGAGAGCAAAATCTTCTACTGCTTTTCATTCCTATCAAATGAGATGATGCCCCAGCAGAGCAGGGCAGTGGGCGTCATCCTGTGGCCTTACCCTCCGTGGGCCCACTTTGGGCGGCCATCCCTCCAGGGGCCCCCTCCCGCCTCCCTGCTTTCTTTCTGGCATTTCTCGGAAATGAGTGGTTGTCTTGGATAGTATTCTGTTTGAAGGGGTGGGCACCAGATCTTGCGTGCTTTTCTGTTGCCTCCCCTCCTTCCCACACACATGTAAGATGGGACACCATTAATACGGTGCCTTGACATGCTCAGGAGGCGGGTGCAGTTGTTGGGGAAAGTTAAAAATGAAGGAAAGGCCAGGAAGCTGTCTCTGCAGGTAAGTGGGGAGGACGTAGGGCCCGTTCAGAATCCCATGGCAGATGGATGCTGCCTTTCACCCTGTTTTGCCCTCTGTTTCAAAGAAGGCGGAAACACCGTTTTCTCATTAAATGTATCTCCAGCATTTGCTGACGTCGTCATCAGTCCTGGCTAGTGCCTGGCACCCTGAGGAGCTCTGCCCAGTGGTACCACCACCTGGATTGCATGAAATGCCCGTCCACCCATGGTCTCCACGACCAGAACTGGCTTCTGAAGAAGGTTCCTGGGCCCATAGGACTCCACCTTGGTAGTTGTGCTAATCAGAGACGTGGCCTCTGGTGGAGGCAGGACTGGGGGTGCCCAGGGTTCCCTGCAGCAGGTCACTCCTCTGCTGGGGCTGGGGGTGTCTCCATAGCCCCTCCCTCTGCCCCGATTTCGACCCAGGGGAGAGTATGACAGGTCCACGCCCTCTGGGTGCAGCTGGACTGGCCAGGCCGTCCTTGGGCCAAGGCCCACTGGATCCAGCCTTAGGGCTGGTCACTAGCTCCAGGCTGCAGGAATGTGGAGATCTCCACAGTTTGCCACTGTTAACATTTCACCCAGGAGGGTGTCCTCGGGAGACCCTGGCAGGAGCCCAGGAGCCGTGGAGGGGCTGAGGAGCCGCCCAGCCCTCTGGCGGGTTGGGAGCGAGGCCCCTGCCCTTGCTGACAGGCCACACGACCTTGGACTTTGATACAGAAAGCCACCATTTAATGACAGTGCTCTGGCTCGGAAACTTAGGTGAGTTTCTAGCCAATAACTTTTATGACAAATAGAAATAGGGAAAATGGCCTGGTGTCTTTTCTGAGGATTCTGTGGTACTTTAATTATAATTTCCCCCATTATTAAGTCAACCGTCCACTTAAAAGTGCCCCTGAAGATCAGGGTGCAGCAGGAAGTTACTGCGACCTCAGTTCTTCCCTGCGCTGGGACACAGTTGGTGCTGGTACTTTAGATCATCACTTTTCTGTTTTTTTTTTTTTTTTTTTCACACAAAAATCACATTTATTTCAAGAGCTCAAAGTGCAAATACAGCAAGTCAGTTCACAAAGTTTCAAGATACAGTTTTTAATGACAATGGAAATTTGATATACAAAAATGGAAGGGTAAATAGAAATAAAGCTCCTCAATTTTTAAAAAAATTCAAGTAATTTGAAAAGCCTTTAGACTAAAATACTCCACTTACATCCATTCAGAAATGCCAGTACTGCACTGCAATCAAGGACTCTTCAAAGAGAGAATCAGCTCAAACTGGTCAGCTCTAGATTAGAATGGAAGTTCTTGGTGCTGGCTTTTCTTGATTTGGAAGCTTCAGTCACTCACTGCTATCAATTGATGAGGTTCAATCCATGATATTTTGATCTTTAGGCAAATTCTAAAACATGTTTAAAGTTAAAAAGGCTGGGCGCAGTGGCTTACACCTGTAATCCCAGCACTTTGGGAGGCCAAGGTGGGCAGATCACTTGAGGTCAGAAGTTCGAGACCAGCCTGGCCAACATCGTGAAACCCCATCTCTACAAAAATACAAAAATTAGCTGGGTGTGGTGGCAGGTGCCTGTAATCCCAGCTACTTGGGAGGCTGAGGCAGAAGAATTGCTTGAACTGGGAGGCAGAGGTTGCAGTGAGCTGAGACTGTGCCACTACACTCCAGCCTAGGAGACAGAGTGTGGCTTTGTCTCAAAAAAAAAAATAAAAATAAAAAAAAAGCTAAATATAAGGCCAATACCACTATGAAGAATTTTCTGAAATGACCAGTATATATCTAAAAGATTTAAAGACCAATGTAACTTCAGGCCTATGGTTTTACTGGGAGAAAAGCCACAGATTAATACTTCTAGTATCCAAAACCTTCGGTTTTTTTCCCCATATTTCTTTTCTACATACTTGTAGTCATTGAATATAAATTTTTAACTTTTTTTTTTTTTTTTGAGACGGAGTCTCGCTCTCTCACCCAGGCTGGAGTGAAGTGGTATGATCTTGGCTCACTGCAACCTCCACTTCCCGGGTTCAAGGATTCTCCTGCCTCAGTCTCCTGAGTAGCTGGGATTATAGACACCTGCCACCATGCCCAGCTGATTTTTGTATTTTTAGTAGAGACAGGGTTTCACCGTGTTGGCCAGGCTAGTCTCGAACTCCTGACCTCAAGTGATCTGCCCACCTCGGCCTCCCAAAGTGATGGGATGACAGGCGTGAGCCACCACACGTGGCCTGATTTTTAACATTTTGAGTGTAGGTTTTTATACCGCGTTAACATTTGTGTTTGTGAGTATTTTCCAGGCTGCTGCACGTTTTCCTAAGTGTCCTCCTCAGTGGCTGCACTTGGGGCCTCCGGGCAGGGGTGCCGTTGTGTGTTCCAGTGGAATCATTCTTTAGTCCATGCCCATTCCTCACCTTTACCAGGTCCCTGTGCCTTCTCTAGAAATGTCTTTGGCAACACGTTCAGGTCATCACAAGGGGAAGTCGTGTTTGAGAGGCAGCTTGTGCACCAGGAAAGATTTCAGGCTCTGCTGCCCAGCTGCTGGGGTTCAAATGTTGACCCTGAGGTGTGCGAGCTGATGACCTAAGCAGCCTTCAATTTCTGTCATTCCTGGAAAAAACAGAACCCCTCTCATTAGTTTGGGGAGGATTTGACAAGTTAGCATTTATGAAGTACTTAGACCTAGCTGGTAAGCACTTAGCAAATCCATTCAGAAGATGATCTGGGATTTCTCAGAATGCAAAACAAGTCACACTGCCAGCTAAAGCCTTTCTTAATTTAGTAGCAAAATTCCAATGCAAATTACATTAGGGCAAAAGAAATCAGTACAATTGGCATGTTAATGTTGGTTCACAAAAGATCATTTACCAAATACCTGGTAACTTCCATAATGAGCTCAGACAGACACCAGCACTCACACTGGCATCGTCTCTGGGGGCAGCTTTGTTTCTGGGGGCAGCATTGTTTCTGGGGGATGGCAGTGTTTCTGGGGAGGCCTCCTTCAGCACAAGCAGCTACAAACCACAGTGACACCCAGAGCCAAGAAGTGGTTATGAATAGCCTCTTGTGGCTGAAGCTGTTTGCAGCCTGGTGCTTTTTAAAGGACTTTTCTTTAAACAATAGAGCTAAAACACAAACAGCCTTCATTCAAAATAAGAGAAAATCATATCCCGAGTTAAACCTTCATATGAGAATCAAACATGCTCTTCCAAGCCCCAGGAAAAGTAATACTTAGCTTTTATCTCTGATCTTAAAAAATGAGTATTACTTTAATCTTGTTCTCAGTGTGTTAATCGCTGCATGTCTTTAAAAGTTCTTCACAGACTTGGAACAGTCAGAGCGCTGTCTGCTCACGAGGGAAGGTGGCCCGGGAATGGGTGGCCTGCTTCTCCAGGGCCGGTGGCCAGTTCTCTCCCACTCAGGGTGCTGGGACCAGAGCCACCAGGTCTTGGTAGCTTGTAGAATAAATATTTCGCTAAAGAAAACAGAAAACTGAAGTGTTCTGTGCGTCTTCTTTTGCATCGTGCATATCGTATTTGTCGTCCTCTCTTCAGTATCTCTGTAAAGCGGTACGCGGAGTCCTCCGTCTTAGTCCTCAGGTTAAGTGGCTTTGTACGCGCCGCACGACCTTTCCTACTTGTTGCAACTTGCCCCAGGGAGGGATTCTTTCCATTCTGTGATTCCTTTCTATAGACGAGGGATGGGGTCTCGTGGCCAGCAAGCGAAGTTGGAACTCAGCTCTCCAACTCCAGAAGCCGTTCTCTCATCCACGACTCTGTACTTAGCATTTCTTGTGTACATTTGTCCAGGGGCTTCAGAATAAAACAGAGGATGGGAGACGTGCTGCGCAGTGATGGGCGTGTCGTGGTTTCTGTTTGTTGTTTATTCAGTGAATGTTGTATTCACTATTACATGTATTTACTATGTAAATGTAGTGAAGCTACATTTCAGGTATTACAAATGACTTTACAGTTTATAATCTAAATTGGGTAATTAAAAAAATTACAATGCATGTTAATTGTACAATAAAAACTAAAATATAGACAAGTCACGAAAAAGAAAATACTTCATGTCTGGGAGATTAGTAGTGTTAAAATTTTACTGAATATTCTTCCAGTATTTTAGAAGTAGTCTTCTTTTTTTTTTCCCCTTGAAGCAAACTTTTAAATGCCGTTAATATAAGTGATAGTATCTGCATGGATATGTTTCAAACATTAGCAATTTTTTTCCCTGACAAACCTAGGCAGCACTTGTTTTTATATGTATAGTTTATTTAAAATGAGCGATTAAGTTTTTTTATTTATAGCTTTATTAAGATATAATTCATATCTTAGTACCATTTACCTATTTAAATTGTAAAGCTCAGTGGCTTTTACTGTATTCACAAGTATGTAGGACCATCACACGGTCAGTGCTAGTCACCCCTAGAGGCCGCTCCCCACCCCAGATAGAGGGTAACTAAATTTTAAACTAAACTTAGATACTTTATTTGTACCCTTTTGCTCATTAAGAAAAGATCACTTAAAACTAACTTCAAATTAGAATAGCCAAAATCCAGAACACAGATGGTAAATGCTGAGAAGGGTGTGGGGCGGCTGCGGGGACAGAGAAGGCAAATGCTGAGAAGGGCGTAGGGCGGCCGTGTGGACACAGCAAATGCCGAGGAGGGCATGGGGCAGCCACGTGGACACAGACAGCAAATGCTGAGGAGGGCATGGGGCGGCCACGTGGACACAGAGGGCAAATGCCGAGGAGGGCGTAGGGCGGCCGCGTGGACACAGCAAATGCTGAGGAGGGCGTGGGGCAGCCACGTGGACACAGAGGGCAAATGCCGAGGAGGGCATGGGGCAGCCACTTGGACACAGAGGGCAAATGCCGAGGAGGGCGTGGGGCAGCCACGTGGACACAGAGGGCAAATGCCGAGGAGGGCGTGGGGCGGCCACATGGACACAGCAAATGCCGAGGCGGGCATGGGGCGGCCACTTGGACACAGACAGCAAATGCCGAGGAGGGCATGGGGCGGCCACGTGGACACAGAGGGCAAATGCCGAGGAGGGCATGGGGCAGCCACTTGGACACAGAGGGCAAATGCTGAGGAGGGTGTGGGACGGCCGTGTGGACACAGCAAATGCCGAGGAGGGCATGGGGCAGCCACTTGGACACAGAGGGCAAATGCCGAGGAGGGCGTGGGGTGGCCGTGTGGACACAGCAAATGCCGAGGAGGGCGTGGGTCAGCCACATGGACACAGACAGCAAATGCTGAGGAGGGCATGGGGCGGCCACGTGGACACAGAGGGCAAATGCCGAGGAGGGCGTGGGGCAGCCACGTGGACACAGAGGGCAAATGCCGAGGAGGGCGTGGGGCAGCCACGTGGACACAGAGGGCAAATGCCAAGGAGGGCGTGGGGCAGCCACGTGGACACAGAGGGCAAATGCTGAGGAGGGCGTGGGGCGGCCACGTGGACACAGCAAATGCCGAGGAGGGCATGGGGCGGCCACTGGGACACAGAGGGCAAATGCCGAGGAGGGCGTGGGGCGGCCGTGTGGACACAGCAAATGCCGAGGAGGGCGTGGGGCAGCCACGTGGACACAGAGGGCAAATGCCGAGGAGGGCGTGGGGCAGCCACGTGGACACAGAGGGCAAATGCCGAGGAGGGCGTGGGGCAGCCACGTGGACACAGGGCAAATGCCGAGGAGGGCGTGGGGCGGCCACGTGGACACAGCAAATGCCGAGGAGGGCATGGGGCGGCCACTGGGACACAGAGGGCAAATGCCGAGGAGGGCGTGGGGCGGCCGTGTGGACACAGCAAATGCCGAGGAGGGCGTGGGGCAGCCACGTGGACACAGAGGGCAAATGCCGAGGAGGGCGTGGGGCAGCCACGTGGACACAGAGGGCAAATGCCGAGGAGGGCGTGGGGCAGCCACGTGGACACAGGGCAAATGCCGAGGAGGGCGTGGGGCAGCCACTTGGACACAGAGGGCAAATGCTGAGGAGGGCATGGGGCAGCCATGTGGACACAGAGAGCAAATGCTGAGGAGGGCGTGGGGCGGCCGCATGGGCAAGGACAGCAAATGCTGAGGAGGGCGTGGGGCCAGCCACGTGGACACAGACGGCAAATGCTGAGGAGGGCGTGGGGCGGCCACGTGGGCAAGGACAGCAAATGCTGAGGAGGGCGTGGGGCGGCCGCATGGGCATGGACGGCAAATGCTAAGGAGGGCGTGGGGCAGTCGTGTGGACACAGACGGCAAATGCTGAGGAGGGCGTGGGGTGGTTGCGTGGGCATGGACGGCAAATGCTGAGGAGGGCATGGGGCGGCCACGTGGGCATGGACGGCAAATGCTGAGGAGGGCATGGGGCGGCCACGTGGTCACAGACGGCAAATGCTGAGGAGGGTGTGGGGCAGCCGCGTGGGCATGGACGGCAAGTGCGGAGGACGGCATGGGCCAGCCGCGTGGACACAGATGGCAAATGCTGAGGAGGCCATGGGGCAGCTGCGTGGACACAGATGGCAAATGCTGAGGAGGGCCGGGTGCTGGCGGGTGGCTAGAGGGCGTGGGGCAGCCGCGTGGGAGGGCAGTTTGGTGGCTTCTTCAAAGCTGAGCACACTCTTACCGTGTGACTTGCAGCCATGCCCTGGCGTATTTATTTAAATGAGTTGAAAACTTAATGTCCACTCAATACCTGCCCATATAGGTGTCAATAGCAGCTTTATTCATAATTGCCAGAACCCAGAAGCAGCCATGATGTCCTTCAGGAGGTGAATGGATGGATAAACTGGGGCCCATTCAGACAGTGGAACATTCAGTGCTAGGAAGAAATGAGCTGCCAAGCCGTGAAAAGACTTGGAGGAGCCTTAAATGCATCTTGCTGAGCGAGAGAAGCCAACCTGAAAAGGCTGCGCACGGTGCGATTCCAACCACGTGACATTCTAGAAAACAAAACTATACAGTAACAAGCTCAGGGGTTGCTAGGGGTTTGCGGGAGGGAGGGGTGATAGGCGGAGCACAGGGGATTTTTAGGGCCACGAAATTCCTTGATAATGGTGCATCCATGTCATTACACGCGTGTCCAAACCCATAGAAGGCACAGCACCAAGAGCGAGCCCTCACGCACACTGTGGGCTTTAGTTAGTGACATACCTCAGTGTTGGCTCCTCACACAGAAGGCACAGCACCAGGAGCGAGCCCTCACGCACACCGTGGGCTTTAGTTAGCGACGTACCTCAGTGTTGGCTCCTCACACAGAAGGCACAGCACCAGGATCGAGGCCTAACACACACCGTGGGCTTTAGTTAGTGACATACCTCAGTGTTGGCTCCTCACATAGAAGGCACAGCACCAGGAGCGGGGCCTCACGCACACCGTGGGCTTTAGTTAGCGACGTACCTCAGTGTTGGCTCCTCACACAGAAGGCACAGCACCAGGAGTGAGCCCTCACGCACACCGTGGGCTTTAGTTAGCGACGTACCTCAGTGTTGGCTCCTCACACAGAAGGCACAGCACCAGGAGCGAGGCCTCACGCACACCGTGGGCTTTAGTTAGTGACGTACCTCAGTGTTGGCTCCTCACACGGAAGGCACAGCACCAGGAGCGAGGCCTCACGCACACCGTGGGCTTTAGTTAGCAACGTACCTCAGTGTTGGCTCCTCAGTTGCAACAAGTGTTCCACTCTGGCAAAGGATGGGGGATAGTGTTGGGGGAGGCTCTCTGTGGGGGTGGGGAGTATATGAGAACTCTCTGTACCTTCCTCTCAATTTTCCTGTGAACCTAAAACTGCTCTAAAAAGTTCTATCTCTTAAAAGCAACCAAACTGGGGTAGGCATGTTGGCTCATGCCTGTAATCCCAGCACTTTGGGAGGCCGAGGCAGGAGGATCACTTGAGTTCAGGAGTTTGAGACCAGCCTGGGCAACAGAGTGCCACCTCGTCTCTATTAAAAATAATAAAACTTAGCCAGGCGTGGTGGCTCATGCCTGTAGTCCTAGCTGCTTGGGAGGCTGAGGTGGGAGGATTGCTTGAGCCCAGGAGGTCAAGGCTGCAGTAAGCTGCGATCGCAACACTGCACTCCAGCGCAGGCAACAGAGCATGACTCTGTCTCAAAAAAAAAAAAAAAAAAAAAAGTAATAACCAAATGGAAATGAATCTCTGCTGCAGACCATATGAAGACAGGCACAAGCAGAGGGGCCCTGTGGGTGTGGGGACGGCTCTCAGGCTCAGACAGGCCGTTAGCCGTCTTGATAGCTCGAGATTCAGGCCTGCGAGGTCCACTAGGCTCAGGTGTCTACAAAACTTAGAATTGATAAGAATTAAATAACAACAACAAGTGAGGCCCTTGGTCACACTGGCTACCCCAAGTGCAATAGCCATGTGTGACTTGAGCTGTCCTGCGGGCCCTCTAGAACCTCTCCATCATCCTGGAGAGGACCAGGGAGCAGCACCATTTCTGTCCTGAGGGCCCTCTAGAACCTCTCCATCCTGGAGAGAACCAGGGAGCAGGACCGTTTCTGTCCTGAGGGCCCTCTAGATCCTCTCCATCATCCTGGAGAGGACCAGGGAGCAGCACCATTTCTGTCCTGAGGGCCCTCTAGAACCTCTCCATCCTGGAGAGAACCAGGGAGCAGGACCGTTTCTGTCCTGAGGGCCCTCTAGATCCTCTCCATCATCCTGGAGAGGACCAGGGAGCAGCACCGTTTCTGTCCAGAGGGCCCTCTAGAACCTCTCCATCATCCTGGAGAGAACCAGGGAGCAGGACCGTTTCTGTCCTGAGGGCCCTCTAGATCCTCTCCATCATCCTGGAGAGGACCAGGGAGCAGCACCGTTTCTGTCCAGAGGGCCCTCTAGAACCTCTCCATCATCCTGGAGAGGACCGGGGAGCAGCACCGTTTCTGTCCTGAGGGCCCTCTGGAACCTCTCCATCATCCTGGAGAGGACCGGGGAGCCGCACCGTTTCTGTCCAGAGGGCCCTCTAGAACCTCTCCATCATCCTGGAGAGGACCGGGGAGCAGCACTGTTTCTGTCCAGAGGGCCCTCTAGAACCTCTCCATCATCCTGGAGAGGACCGGGGAGCAGGACCGTTTCTGTCCTGAGGGCCCTCTAGAACCTCTCCATCATCGTGGAGAGAACCGGGGAGCAGGACCGTTTCTGTCCTGAGGGCCCTCTAGAACCTCTCCATCATCCTGGAGAGAACCAGGGAGCAGCACCGTTTCTGTCCTGAGGGCCCTCTAGAACCTCTCCATCATCCTGGAGAGAACCGGGGAGCAGCACCGTTTCTGTCCTGAGGGCCCTCTAGAACCTCTCCATCATCCTGGAGAGGACCAGGGAGCAGCACCTTTTCTAGCAGCAGCATTTCAAAGATTGGATTGTCAGGTAACTTCCTCGCCCTTTTTTGCATATAGGCATAAACTAAAATGGGCATGGTCATGTTATGTCATAATGATTGGAAACATAATGTTTCTTAAAGTTTTCTATTTCATAACTTGTTTTAGAAATGTGTGCCTTAATTGATGAGCCAATTACCTGCATACTGACAAGTGTAAATAGTCAGGTTGGTAAGAAGTCAGTGCCACCAAGGCAGCCCCAGTGGCCCTGCTGTGACGGAAACAGTCTGAATCCTGAGGCTTAAATGGCTGCTGCTGTCGGTCAGCATTAGGGGTGTCGTGTCAAGCTGCCGGTGACCCACAAGGGCTGGCCCCTGAATGCAGCAGAGCCTGCAGTTTTCCTGGGAAGTGCAGCTGTGGCCAGAGGGCAGCCTGTCCTGGGCATGCCAGAGGAGAGGGGCAGGGGAAGAATGGTCCCCCAAACCCAAACGCCAGGTTAGATTTGGGCCGGGCGCTGGCGGGTGGTTAGATTTGGGCCGGGCACTGGCGGGTGGTTAGATTTGGGCTGGATGCCTGTGGGTCGGCACGGGCTGCACTGCCGTCTGTGTTTCCTCCTCCGTGTCATGGCCTTCACGGGTGACTCTCAGAACCTGCCGTCCTGAGTGGGCAGGAGGGGCACAGAGCCTCTCCCTAGGCGCAGCCCTGCCCAGGCTGCCCTTCCCTGCTTCCCTGCCAGCTGCCTACCCAGAGTGCCGGGCCCTTCCCGCCCACCTCCTGGGCTCCACAGGGACCAACGGGCAGAGAACACTGGGCCATGGTGTGTCCAGCGAATGACGGCTACACTGCAGATTACCCACCAGCTTTTTGAAAGATCCATGTCGTCTCAAACTACAACACGTTGTATCTCCTGAGATGCTTTCAGCAGCCCTTGAGCATCTTTTCTAGTTTGCAAATTGTAGTTTTTCTCATCAGTGTTCTCCTTCAGCTGAATGGCTGGGTTCTGAAGCTGGGGTTTTGAGGAGCGGGAATTCCTTCTGCGGCTGCAGCAGGAGTGTTGTGGGAACCGACCCAGCCCAGCTTGCCTGGCTCCCGCCAGGGCCCTGAGGATGGCACAGGACCTTTTGTGTTGGAAAGGGCTTGGCTGAGCTTTCGGGGGAGCCTCCTGGGTTGCAGGCCGGAAGTCCCAGGTCAGGGTGCTGGCAGGCTGTGTGTGCTCCCCGGGAATGTAGGTCACAGCCTTCCTTGCCTCTTCCAGCGCCCGCCGGCTGTGGGCACTCCCGGGAGTTCCTGCAGCTGCACTGCCAGGTGGCTCCTCGTCCCTGTGCTGGCCTCTGCTGTCACGAGGACACTGCCACACTGGGTTAGCCCAGCCTGCTCTAGCACAGTCTCCTGTTAACCAATTGCACCTGCAGTCACCTGTTTGCAGACGAGCTCACTAGCGGACTAGGGGTGAGGATTTCAGCACAGGGATTTAGGGGACACAATTAAACCTGTCAGGGCTGGTGTCAGAGCTAAACTTAGGACCCCAAATGCCGGGATTTTTAAAGGCATTCTGCATTGCTCTTCATGAAGGGACCTGGGGAGCTCGGGTGGGGTCTGTGATGCCCAGGATCCCCCAGGGCCCAGGGCAGTGTCTGGGATGGACATGCTCAGCACACAGCACCTTGAACGCCTGGCCCCATGCTCACCTCAGAGGGCGGTGCAGCCTCACCATCGATGGAGGCCCCATTGGAGGTGGGTGTCAGAGGAGCAGCCCAGCTCCAGGCGGCCTCGCCCTCTGTCCTGGGCGCCTGCCGTGGGCACAGCTGTGTGCACCCATGCAGGCAGGGGTGCAGCTTCAGGTGGTTACGTTGAGTGCAACTTCTTTGAGTTCTTGTAGAAAGGCTATCTTTTTCTTACTGGAACTGAATTCTGAGAGGAATTTGTAACACACATCATTCTGCAGAGTCTATGTAACTTGAAAGTCTTTGCCTCCAGTGTTTGCAGAGGATGGAGGGCAGCTCCGCCAGTGTCTGCCAGTCTTTCAATGACAGCAGAGAGCTCTTGAATTCCAAGCCCCAAGCCCCGTCCAAGCCTCTCCAAGTCTAAACTAACAAGATTTAAACTTTTGGAGGAATTTCTTGATTGCTTTGATTTCCCTTGTATAGTAGAATTCTACTTAAAGTTTTACTAGGGGAAAAAGTGAGTTTTTTTGGCAAAAAACAGTTTGAAGCTTGCTCATCTGCTCGTCATTCTCTCATTCATTCGCTCACATGATGTGCGTGTCACACATTGCCGCCAACCAGGTTTCCCACTGCACCTTGCTGGGCGGTGAGCAGAGGTGCCGGCTCCGAGAACGCATGCGGTTCTTCTCAGGGTCATACCTGTACCTGGCACACGGGACATGCACTGTCCCAGGTAATCCCACCGGTCTCCCGGGGCTGGTGTCACAGCCCAGGAGGTGGCGTATGGGGAGGGAGTGGAGGGGCCTTGGTGTCTCCTCAGGGCTGTCCTGGACACACGGGCTCCTGTTCACGGCCTTCCTTCCTGAAGACTTTAAAGAGAATTCCTTCTTCCTGTATGGGGTACAGTGTGGGTTCCGGTCCCAACAGCTCGTGTTTCTCCCCTTGCAGATATTTGAGAGCCTATTTTGTACCAGACATTGTCAAGCTTTTTCAAAAAACAATATTTATAGACTCATGTCTAGGTGTATTTTATCTAATTGTTGGAGTTCAGCGGTAGTAAACTATAATTTCCAAAAAAGAGAGTTGACAATATAAAAATCTAGTGTGATTGTGTCACCGTCTGGATGAATCTGAACAGGTGCCTGGCAGTGACTTTTTTTGGGGTGGTCAGAACAGAAACTTTTTTTGGGGTGGGGGACAAGGTGTTGCTCTGTCCCCCAGGCTGCAGTGCGGTGGCGCAATCTCAGCTCACTGCAACTTCCGCTTACTGGGTTCAGGTGATCCTCCCACCTCAGCCTTCGGAGTAGGTGGGACCACAGGTCCACGCCTTCATGCCAGGCTAATTTTTGTACCTTTTTTTTTTTTTTTTAAGAGACGGGGTTTCACTATGTTGTCCAGGCTGGTCTCAAATTCCTGGGCTCAAGCAATTAGTCCGCCTTGGCCTCTGAAAGTGCTGGGATTACACGTGTGAGCCCCTGCGCCCAGCAATACATAAACATTTTCACTGATCATTTTCGTCACGGCATTTAGTCGGCATTGTTTCCGCAGCATGTTTATTTGGCAAACATGATTTTTTCTCCCCAAACGTGAATTCTATGGAAATGACAGTTGCATTTGGAAAATATTCCAGAAAACAGTTTTTTTGTTTGTTTAACTTTTTACTTTAAAAGGTATTCACCAGTTCATTTCAATAAACTGACTACTTAATGATATGGCAAAAAAAAAAAAAAAACCCTTCTGAAATAGGTTTTGTTTACGGTCGCTTGGGAGACAGTGAGGACTGGTTTGAAAGTACATAGTTAACAAGGCTCAAACTCTGGAAATTAGCGGTTCTGTCCATTCCAGCTCTCCCCCTGCTTCGATTGTTTCATTTGATTAGGCTTAAATTCAAAACTTTGAATTTAGAGAAGTCTTTGACCCTCTAGGAAGTGGGTGAGGCTTTGGTATCTGGGCAGAGCAGAGTTCACCATCCAGAAGGACAGCAACACACACTCCTATCAGACATATGTTTTAAAAATAACACGTTTCTGAATCCTTTTTCTTGATTCAATTTTAGTATTTGTCATTCTCATACTTGTAAAACTCGTGAGTGTTGGTGGAAGCAGTTCCAGAAAGCTCGTGGGGTCCCCAGGTGTCATGGTCAGCTGGGGGTCTCATCCCCACCGTCCTTGCAGTGGAAGCTGGATCCAGTTCACGTTGTCGTGGGCCTGGGCCCCTCTGTGTATTTGTGGTGACCTAAAAATCTGTTTCCTTCAAAAGGCACTCCTAGAATGTATGACTAGTTTAGGAGATTCAAAGGAAAATGAAACGCCTCAAATTTAAAGGTTGTTTTTAGACCGCTAGAGTTCCCTGGGAGGCGACTTCCCCAGGAGGCTCGGCAGAGAGCACCTGGAGACTGCGTGGAGTGCAAGTGAGTTGTGTGTCTGTGGGTTCCTCCCTAGCAAGGCTCCCCCTGAGCCCCCTCTGGAGCTGCCTGCAGCTGAGCTGAGCCGTCCTGCTTGGGTGCATCTCCCTGGCCCACAGGGGATTGTCTGTGTTGGAGGGGCTTGGTTTGGGCTGACCCAGGCCCTGTCCCGAGGTGCCACCTGCTTCTGTGGGTTGCAGGGCATGGCAGCAGGAGATTTCCTCAGGAACGTGTGCTGGGAAGAAATCCCAGGTCTTGGGAAAGGCTGGAAGGGGCTGGGTTCCTCTCGCTCCTGGGTGTGCCGGGTGGTGGTGTCCCAGCACATGGGTCTCCTCTAGAAAAAGGAGAAGCACCTGTCTGCTCTGATGGTGGTGCACAGTCCTAGCACGCTGTCTCTGCAAATGATGCACACGGCAGGCTGCACCATCAGCCGTAACCCCGGTCCAAGGAGACCTGTGACTCGCCTCCTGCAAAATGTTTCTTATCAAGCACTTACTTGGAACGGTTATTAACCCTGCTCTTTAATAATTACGGAGGTTTGTGTTTTAAGCTATATATTGATGTTCATATTTGACACTGATTTTCTTACCATTAGAGATATTTAATTAAAATTGTAAATAAGAGAGGCAAAATGAAAATAAAAGGAGAAGAATTCTAGGGAGAGATGCAGGGTGTCAGAAGTTATTTCTAAAAGTAAAGTGGATGATACTGAATTCTCTTCTGAACAATCAGCCCAGCCGGGTGATGTTCATCTGCTGGGTGAAGAGATTTAAAATGTGAAAAGCTCTTTTTTCCCCTTACTTTCTCTTGTTTTCTTTTCTTTTTTTTTTTTTGAGACAGAGTTTTGCCCTGTCACCCAGGCTGGAGTGCAATGGTGCAATCTCGGTTCACTGCAACCGCCGCCTCTCGGGTTCAAGCCATTCTCCTGCCCCAGCTTCCTGAGAAGCTGGGATTACAGGTGCCCGCCAACACGCCTGGCTAATTTTTTTATTTTTAGTGGAGATGGGGTTTCACCATGTTGGCCAGGCTGGTCTCAAGCTTCTGACCTTGTGAGCTGCCCACCTTGGCCTCCCAAAGTGCTGGGATTACAGATGTGAGCCACCACCCCCAGCCTCTTGTTTTCTTATCTAACTGTGAGATGTAGATCCTATTAAAAGAATAAAAACCAGTGACTCAGAATTCTGATGATACTTATTTTGCCCCTTAAAAAGGCTAACTACAAGGGCAGTACAGCACAGAGGAACTTAGTCAGTGTCTCTGGCTAACATAGATTGATCGATCTATCTATCTATCTATCTATCTATTCTATCTATCTATCTCTTTTGATCTGGTTTTGGTTTTTCTCTTTAGAAAATGAAATGAAATATGATACCAATAATAATGAAGAGGAAGAGGGAGAACAGTTCGATTTTGACAGTGGAGATGAAGTCCCAGAAGCGGACAGACAGGCCCCCTCCGCCCCTGAGACAGGAGGTGCTGGAGCCAGTGAAGCCCCTGCACCCACAGGTGAGTTTCCAGGTGAGTCCCCAGGTGGGTCCCCAGGTGGGTCCCCAGGTGAGTCCCCAGGTGGGTCCCCAGGTGGGTCCCCAGGTGAGTTCCCAGGTGAGTCCCCAGGTGGGTCCCCAGGTGAGTCCCCAGGTGAGTCCCCAGGTGGGTCCCCAGGTGAGTTCCCAGGTGAGTCCCCAGGTGAGTCCCCAGGTGAGTCACCAGGTGGGTCCCCAGGTGAGTTCCCAGGTGAGTCACCAGGTGGGTCCCCAGGTGAGTCCCCTGGCGGGTTCCCAGGTGAGTCCGCAGATCACCGGCGTCAGGGTCACCTGTGCTCAGCCATCGGACTCGCCGATTTTCTCCCCATTCTACGGCCCAATTGGAACATTGTAGGGAAAGGATGATTTCTAGGAGCCAGAGAGTTATGATTTCTTCATGGTGTACCTAAAAGGACTTAATTTAAGATTGGCTATGTTTCTTCTCTTTGTACTATTTTCCATAATTTTCAACCTTTTCACTCTACCTTTGTATTTTGCAAAGAAAAAGTATTGCTATTTCCCAATAAGAATGACCTCATCATTGTATCACTAGATTAAAAGAAATATTCAGAACATGTGGGATGAAGTAGCTGTAGAGGTTTCGCTTTCTAAGTCTGGAGGTGGGTTGGGTGCTTTCATTCGCTGACCGGAGGGACTGCTCAGGTCAGGCAGCGGTGGGAGAGCCTGCACAATGTTACTTCCTGTGTAGCACCCGCCTCTCAGCTTGCACGGTGTTTCTTTGTGCGTAGCACCAGACTCTTGGTGAGGGGAGCAGCTGCCCTCCTCCGGCAGCTTCTCCCTGACTTAGCTCATGGGATGAGCCTCCTCTAGTGACCAGGCTGCGTCTGTCTCGCCTGTGCCCAGAGGTGATGCTGGGTTCCCCAAGTGTGAGTGCTCCCTCCGAGGCCACCTGATGACCTGGGAACGTCTAGGGGTCCTGGCATGGGATGATGGTGGGAGCTCATACCTGCTTCCCACCTGCGCTCCAGGAGGGCATGCCGGCCATGCCCTTGGTGATGTGTCTGCTGACAAGTCCTTTCTGCATCCCCAGGAGGTGAGGATGGAGCTGGAGCAGAAACTACCCCAGTGGTAGAGCCTACTAAGCTGGTGCTCCCGATGAAAGTCAACCCATATTCTGTCATCGACATCACACCATTCCAGGAGGACCAGCCGCCCACCCCCGTGCCCAGCGCTGAGGAGGAGAATGTGGGTCTCCACGTGCCCTGCGGGTACTTGGTGCCTGTACCCTGCGGCTATGCGGTGCCCTCCAACCTGCCCCTCCTGCTGCCCGCCTACTCCAGCCCGGTCATCATCCGCGCCACGTCCCTGGACGAAGAAGGTACTGCTACCCTCCTCTCCACGCCCCCGAAGTGGCCTGTGGTTCCCTCCTCTCCACGCCCCCAAAGTGGCCTGTGGTTCCCTCCTCTCCATGCCCCCGATGTGGCCTGTGGTTCGGTAGAGTCCGGGCCTGACCTTCCCCCCTCCTCCTCCTCTCCATGCCCCTGATGTGGCCTGTGGTTCCATAGAGTCCGGGCCTGACCTTCCCTCCTCCTCCTCTCCATGCCCCCGATGTGGCCTGTGGTTCGGTAGAGTCCGGGCCTGACCTTCTCCCCTCTTCCTCCTCTCCATGCCCCTGATGTGGCCTGTGGTTCCGTAGATTCTGGGCCTGACCTTCCCTCCTCCTCCTCTCCATGCCCCTGATGTGGCCTGTGGTTCCGTAGAGTCCGGGCCTGACCTTCCCCCTGCCCCCGCCCAGGTCATTAGATGTTTGTTTACAGAGTTGGAAAATGAGCCCCCAGTTCATCTTCAGTGACAGGAACACCACTGAGGGAAGGCCAGGGTGTATGGTTTGGAAATTTTTGAAACAACGTCTGGTGCCAAATGTGTTGCCCCCTCATGTCTGGGGTGCCTTGAACTTCACCCCGATCTCTGATTCCCCCACCAGCTGCTCACGGGAGTGTGTGCAGTTTTTGGCCTGTATGACTTACTGTGCTAGATGACAGTTACCGTTATGTATGTCCCGTGTCACCTGCTTGTCTATAGACTCTGGCTCCCTGGGGTCAAAGCGTGTGTCTCGCTGTCTTCATTCCAGAGGATGGAGGGGTGGTGGGGGTGGGAGAATTGCCTCAGGGGCTCCCTGTTTCCCACCCATGCTTTTCCTCGCTGGGGAGATGCCACAGGACCTCGGCAGAGTCCTCAGTGGAAGGTCAGGGCCACCTGGGGCAGCACAAAGGGCGCAGAGTCGGCCACTGAGGACGGTGTTCCCTGTAGCCAGGACACGCTCCGAGCCAGGACTGTGGGTGCCCTCGTGGGCGCCTCGCTCACCTCCGGTCTCTGTGTCCTCAGCGCTGACAGCTCCGTTTCGAGTCTGCTTCCTCCTCCACTTAGTGAGAAGGAGCAGCCATGTGCTCTAGAAGGGGCTTGGTTGGTGGAGCCCGATCTCTGCTGTCCTTACATGGCCCTGCCATGTGTAGTCACGCACCAGCTGTGTCTGCAGAGCCCCAGGGTTCTGCTGGAAGGACAGCGTGCAGTCCATGGCTGCTTCGACTGCAGCCCAAGGGCTGGGGCCTCCTGCCGGCCCTGCTGTAGGGCCAGGCGCCAGGGTGAGGGTAAGCACATACCCTGCCTCTGTCTTCAGGAGCGACCCAGTCGAGGCGTCTCAGCCGAAGTTTTCCTTTTTTGCCCAGATCTGTTTCTATGCTGTCTTTCCCAGGAATGCGCTGCAGGATTCCCAGGGTTCGTGGGATGTTCCTCTAATGGAAGCCCACAGCCTCTACGCCTGAGACCTGATTCTTATTCCTGTAAAGGTTTCAGTGGAAGCAACCTTCCCTTTCCAGTTAACAACAGTTGAGAAAAAAAAAATCCTTAAAGAAAAATCTCAATTTTGGATTTTGGGAACCACAGAGGTTTCAGGATAGATGGCCTCCTGTGCGTTTTCCTGTTGAAGTCGGCCAGAGTCCTGGGAACTCACCACGGTCTGCATGATCCACGCTGCTGTTGTCACTCTGTGACCGCGAGCATGAGAACCCCCTGGAAATGAGGGCGTGCAGTGTGGGATTCTTGGCTGAAGGAAAATACGTTTGTTTTAAAGTGATTTTCTTATTTTAAAATATTATTTGATTATTTAAGATAATTGCACATCATTTAAAGTAATTTATTTTTTAAATAACTTAGCATGAATTTAAAACAATTTGCTTATTTTTGTTCTGTCAACCTAGAGCCAGTAATAAAGCCTTGTTCTAATAAAGACTATTTTAAGTCCCGGAATAGAGGAGCAGGTGGTTTTCTGGTTGCGTTTTGATCATTGAATGAGGGATGTGAACGCAGACCTCCTTCCTGAGAGGTGGAAAAGCGTGGATTTGGTGTCAGGCAGGGTCCCCAGCCTGGCCCACACTTCCTGCCTGGTGGCACTGCTGGCTTTTCTGTTCCTTGCTCCGGAGCCTCCCTGGGGCGGGGCGGCCACCTGGCTCTGCAGGGCTTCCCCGGGATGTACAGCCCAGCCAGGATCCCCAGGCCTGCGGTGGGAGGTTGCAGAGCCCTGCCTGGAGCTCCCAGCTGGCCAAACTGGGATGACCAGATTCCGTTATTTTTCCTGCCTACCGAAACCAGCTCTGAAAGGCGTCCACAGGCAGGTCCTGCTCTTGTTTACGCACGGGTTGTTGTGGCCAGAAGCCTCTGGGTGCGCTGCTGCTCGGAGCTGTTTAGGCGACTCCCTGGCCAGCGTGTCTGCCTCCTTCTGACCTTGACAGACTCAGTTTGCATCTTAATTTCCCGGAAGGCGGAGGAAAGAAGAGTTTCCTGGGGTGGAGCCCTGAGAGGGCTCGTGTGTGTGCTCTGGGGATGGGAGTCTGTGCTCCTGGACACCCCTGCGGGGGAGACATTTCTCACCGTGCAGCGAGATTGCTGCTGGGCAGCACGTCCTGCCTTTGTCCCTCTGCAGAGCACGAGTAAAAGCTTTTTGGCTCTTTGGGTGTTTCTTTTCCTTTTTTTCTTCCTTTTTTTTTTTTTTTTTTGAGACATAGTCTCGCTCTGTCGCTCAGGCTGGAGTACAGTGGCGGGATCTCGGCTCACTGCAAGCTCCGCCTCCCGGGTTCACACCGTTCTCCTGCCTCAGCCTCCCAAGTAGCTGGGACTACAGGCGCCCGCCACCACGCCCGGCTAATTTTTTGTATTTTTTTTTTAGTAGAGACAGGGTTTCACCATGTTGACCAGGATGGTCTTGATCTCTTGACCTCGTGATCTGCCCGTCTTGGCCTCCAAAAGTGCTGGGATTACAGGCATGAGCCGCCGCGCCCGGCTGGATCTTTGGGTGTTTCTTTGAGGCAGTGTAGCAGTGTGGGAAGGGCAGTTTTTGGAGCAGGCAGATTGGATTTCAGATCCTGGCCCTGCGTCTGCCCGGACACCTGCCCCTCAGGAAGGTGGCCCGGAACACTGAACCAGCAGATGCCTGTGGGATTTGCAGAGCTACCCGCAGATCCGCCCCCCCCAGCCCCTCGGGCATCTCGTGTCTGTTGCTAGTCAGCATCCAGCTGTGTGGCAGCTCCTGGTGTGACCAGGGACCTGTTTTCAGGGATGAGACCTCCAAGCAGGTTACATCGAGCTCAGCTCTCTTGGACTTTGAGCCAACTGCTGCGGTTTGAAAATGGTTGAGAACTGTTGCTCATCCCAAAGATAAATTCCCTTTAGAAAGCGTTTCATGGACAGCTGCCAGCGTGGCGATGAGCAGCAGCCGCTGAGTGCTGCTGGCTCTCCTTCCCCACATCATTCTTGGTGCTACGCGGCTGGGCGGTGGCAGATTCGTCAAGGGACCACGTGGCCCGCACCCACGCAGCCCGCACCCACACAGTACAGCCATCACAGATTCTGGCCAGCTCCTGCCCAGGAGCCCTCCGAGGTGGGAGGGTCTGCTTCTTCTGCACTGGCGTCTCACGCTGTCCTTTGATGGTCTAAGTTCGTACCCCACCTGCGTGGAATGTTTGGGAAACCTGCACTGCGGCTTTGCTCATGGCTCACCGTTCACCCTGGAGAGCCACAGACGGGCAGGAAGGAATCGCCAGGCGGGTCGGACTGCGCATATATTTGTGTGTGGAGGGATGTGAGCGTGTGCGAGTGAAAGCTGGTGTCACATGTCACAAGCGTAACTACTCCTCTCTTGAACATCTTTTGAGCGTGCCAGGCGGATGCCCCTTCAGGCCATTCACAGCCATGGCTCCTGTGGACACATATAGTGGGAGAGAACATCCTGTTTCTTTCTAACTAACTGTAGCCTGATGCATTTGGGTGCCAGTGCAGTTTATTTCTGGCTGTTTCACAAGCCCTCGGTAGATCACATTTTATTAGATTCCAGTCTTGAATACATTTTATCTAAGAGCTAAAAATTTTTAAATTTATTAATCACCCTTACGCTAAGATAAGCCTCTGATTGATAGGAAAGTGTGAAACCATTTTTAAGGGTAAAAACATCAACTTCATGAGCATTTTTGTCAGGTGTAAAGCAGCATCACATATTTTCTTTCCCAGCAGAAACGGCAGAAGTCACAGAAGATCGCCAGCCCAATTCTCTGAGTTCCGAGGAGCCTCCAACCAGGTATCTGTGTCCGTCTTCCCACACCTGCTGAATTCCCGCCTTTCTCCTGAGGAGCTGGACATGGGGATCCTGGTGTGCGTCCCTGCCCGCCATCCTCAGCTCTGCGCAGCGGGAGCTGTCCCAGCCCCACCTCCTGCCTCGGGTCCCTCCCAGGCGAGTGTCCCCTGGAAATGTAGGGTCAGGACGAGTGGAGTGAGGGCCTGATAACTGGGTCTGATTTCAGGCGTCCGGGTGTGTCCAGGCTCGGCCCTTGTCACGGCCCTGCTGTTGCTTTCCCTCATTTGCTTTTCTCCTTTCTATCATGAAGGCGGCCTTTGCAGGGTAAAGCATCCCCCGTGAAACCCCCTGCAGGCGGGTGGGGTATCTGGGGAGCAGCAGCCACTAGAGCAGTGCTCTTGCCCCAGTTTAAACAGAGTTGTGCCACCAGGTAGGTCCAGCCACGGTTCTCCATTAGAAATTGCAGATTTTATGTAAAATTAAAAATTAATGGTGGCGTGTTATCACTGGTGATCTAAAATGTATTTTGAAAAATATGTGCATTGAAAATAGGAATTATTTTGAAGAAAATGAATATAGAATGTAGTGTGAGGAAAACCTTAAATGATCTTCAAAAGGATGAAATTTTTCAAACATGGAAATAGTTATGAATAGTTTAAAATAGTGTTTCTATTTGATTCAGATTTTCTTTTACCTTTTTAGGTAACTTTTTGTTTTGATATTATTTTAAACTTTAAAAGTGCAAGAGTGCTCCTTGGTGATGTGATAAGTTCTCAGAGCAGGGGGCTGCATCCTAATTTCACAGGTGCACAGCACAGCACACAAGGCAACCCCAGCACCCATGAGGCCATCATCAGGACATGGGGCATCCCCCAGCACCGAGGGGGCCGTCACCAGGACACAGGGCATCCCCCAGCACCCACGAGGCCATCACCAGGACACGGGGCATCCCTCAGCACCCAGGGGGCCGTCACCAGGACATGGGGCATCCCCCAGCACCCAGGGGGCCATCACCAGGGCATGGGGCATCCCCCAGCACCCATGAGGCCGTCACCAGGACACGGGGCATCCCCCAGCACCCATGAGGCCATCACCAGGACATGGGGCATCCCCCAGCACCCAGGGGGCCATCACCAGGGCATGGGGCATCCCCCAGCACCCATGAGGCCGTCACCAGGACACGGGGCATCCCCCAGCACCCATGAGGCCATCACCAGGGCATGGGGCATCCCCCAGCACCCAGGGGGCCATCACCAGGACACGGGGCATCCCCCAGCACCCATGAGGCCATCACCAGGACACGGGGCATCCCCTGGCACCCAGGGGACCATCACCAGGACACAGGGCATCCCCCAGCACCCAGGGGGCCATCACCAGGGCATGGGGAATCCCGCAGCACCCACAGGGCTGTCACCAGGACACGGGCTCTCTTCCCTCATCCTCAAGGTCCTGCAGGTACCTTGCGGCCTGTTAGAGCTTTTGCTTGAGAAGTCGTCATCGTGGGGTGCTCTGCACGGATTATCACGTAATTCCCTGTTAGTGACCCTTCTCATAGGAACATTTTCCGAGGCCTTCCATACACACCTCTGGGTGCTCACCCTGCTTCCGGTCTTGGCCTTCCCAGCAGTGTCTCTGCGCTGCCACTGGGCTCATCCTTGCACAGTTCCCCACGGGACGCGGTGTCGGGAGGACTGATCCCTGCTGCGTCTCATTTGTCAGCAGTGGTGCCTCCCATGGGGCGATGCTTGGTGTGTGCGGTGAGTCTGACCTCATCATCCTTCCGAGCGGAGCATTCCCACAGCTTCCCATTGCCAAGGATGACACCGCAGTCCCTGTGTGTGTGGGACTCTGGTGGCCCATGTGACCACCCGCTGGAAGCAGAGCACCGTGGTTTATGCTGGGTGGCCTTGCATCTCTTTCTCCTACTGACCTGCTCCTGGACATGGAGACGGCCCGTTGCCCGCTGGCATCTCTACCACCCAGCGTCGTGAGCAGGGCCTAAGAGGTCCTCAAAGGGGTGGCTGAAAAACCAGAAGACAGTTCAGGCCTTCTAGGGCAAGGACCGTATTGCGGCTGTATTTCCCTTGCCCATGTTCTGCGCCGTGCATAGGCCAAACATCTGGAGTACTTATTTACAGAGTTATGAGTGAAAGCTTGAACTGGGTATGTCCTATAATAATAGCTGGGAAAATATGTGATTTCCTGTATAGTAACATATATATATATTCTGACACACACACACACACTATGCAGGGCAGGTGGCATCCTAGTGACTGGGCTGTGCCTGGATATTCTGACTTTATGGTTTGTTTTCTTTAAGTGAAGATCACGTCGGTCGAGAGGACAGCGCACTTGCCCGCTGGGCCGCAGACCCGGCCAACACAGCCTGGATGGAGAGTAAGTTCCCCGGCTGCCCACAGCCAGAATCCTCACCATGCTCCACAGACGTCACTGCGGCGGGGCCGGGTCCCTGAGTCTTAGGTCCCATCAGATCTAAAACTCTTAAAAAGATGTTTATTTACTGAAAATAGTAACATGGGCTGACTATGCAGAAGTTTCCTGGGGTTCCCTGAAGCTGTCACTTCCCGTGAGGCCACCCCAGCTCTCCACGTCCACGCACTCACTCTTCCTGGTCGTTTCTTTCTAGCACAGGCTTTATTATTATGGTAACAGTGAGATATGTGGGGAACAGAAACTCTGACCTGCAGCCATGGTCGGCCACCACCCAGACGCCCACCCTGCACTTGCCTGTGATTCCCAGGGAGAGGCAGTGTCTGGCACCCGTTTTGAAGAGGGGGCGGGTGGGCCTCCCTTTTTTTTTTTTTTCTATACACACTTTATTTTACATAACTTGGTGTTTTCTTTTATCGAATCGTACAAATTTAAATGGGGATTCCCGAATAAATCTTTTGTTAATTTGCCTTTGGCAGAAACAACAGATTCCAAAACATTTAGTAGCCTCTTATTTATTTGTAACTTAAAAATAAGTTCTGTAGCGTATTTTTCCAAATCAATAGCCTGAAGCAAATGTGCTTGAAAAGCTAATTGGTAATGATCTGATTAATATCATAGCTTATTTAAGAGAACTATTACTTAAAGGACAGACTAGACATGTATTTTGACAAAAACACAATTTTTGGTCACGTGAATGATTCGTGTTCAGATTTCAAAAACAGGAAACATCCAAAACTGCATCATTTTATTTATAATCTCACTCCTTGAAATGAGAGCAGTCTGCAATGTAAACAGAGCAAAGAATTCCAAACTCTATTTTTATGTACATTTAAACCTGTAGGATTATGTCCCATCTCTGTGTGGATTAAAGTGAGTGCATTTCCAACACGCGGCTCCAGCTTCCGTACAATTCAGAGTAAACCTAAAGCCATTCTTTCTCCCTTTAAGTTGGCTGAGCCAGCCCCTCTCCAGGTGGCCAGATCTGCAGTCCCACCTGCGGCTTCAAAGGCTGAAAGATTTTTAGCTAGATTTACTTGTTTTTTTGATTTTTAAAGGAAAAGCAAAGTTTACTTTCCTGATTATGCCTCTCATTATCCACTGGCTCACTAATTTCTATGTAACTATTTTATATGATCAACTTACAAGGTAGAACCATCTTAGTTACCTCCTGATTATTAAACTGTCTCCTGGAAGTTTTCATTCTTGTTTCAGTTATGACGTTGTTAAAACAAAGATCTTAGTGTGATTAGATGATTCCGCTGTGTGCCTGTTAAAGCAGGATCGTTACAGGGTTAAATTATTGTCTTGGCTGTTTGCTAACAATTTTATTTCCGAAGTAAAATTTGTCTGATTTTTTTCTCATTACTCATTTTTATTACCCAGATGACAGTGAATTGGAATAACTATATTTGGAAATATGATCTCTAAACTAGCAGTCCCTGAACATTATCTAAGAGGAGTAGAAATCTTTACTGTGGTTGCAGATAGTAAATGCTATTAAAAGAAAGAGCATCTGTAATACTGGAGCTTGACAACAGCAGCAGATAGGGAATTTTCCTGAATTTTTATTTCCTGCTAGTGTGGGGACAGGAGTGGTGGCTGGATGTCAGGGGAGAGTTCGGGTTTGTTGGTCTCATTTTCTTATGTGGCTGAGGAAGCGCTTGTCTGTACGTTTTTGATGCAGTCATATGTCGTAGTTTGGACGTTCTCTTGCAGGGAGGGCACCGCTAGTCAATGAGTGGAACCTTGATTTAAAGGTCTTTTTATGAAACGGATTTTCATGTGAAGCGTGTAACTCTTACAGATATTTGAGTAAACCTCAGGCTCATTGTTGGTGTCCTGTGTGGTCATCTCATACAGCACGGTTTTGCTTACAGAACTTCCATTCTTTTTTTGAAACGGTTTCACTTTCACAGAACCCCAGTGTTGCACGTGATACAGATTGAGAAACACTGTCCTATATGTTTAGCATTTTGATACTTGCTACTACTTTTTACTTTCAGTGGCACAAAATTATGGTGTCGTTGGTTTATTTGGATGGTTTTCCATTGTATCCGGCACTGATGGGCTCTTTTCTTATTTCTGGAAGTCTGTGTGCCACCGCTGTATTTTTTTGTGCGTCAGAACGTTAACTTCATAAGCTTAAAATACTCGTCAGAGAGCCATATAGAAATGTGTAATTGAACACAAAATCATAGAATAAGTTTGACCTGGAAACCATAGAACTCCTTCCTAGTAACATTTTACAGCTAGTCCATTTAAAGAGACATCCTTCATTCCCAATAAATTATTCTGCCCTAAAAATAATGCTTACGCTTTGGTAAGGTGCTGTTAGCTACCTTACAGCCCTCATTGTCTACTAGTTGGGACAAAGATCGAAAAAGTAAAAAAAAAAAAACAAAAAACTACCCTATAAACCAACTTTTTGAATAATCATGACATCATCGGCGACTGTGGCCCTGTAAAATTTAAATTGCACTAGGTTTATGTTGGTCACTGTTTAAAGTGTTTCTCCCCGTTTATTCCAGATCCAGAAGAAGCAATTTACGATGACGTTCCAAGGGAAAACTCAGACTCTGAACCAGGTTTGATTTTGTCTGGAATTGATTTGAGGAGATTCAGCTCAGCAGCCTTTCCCTCTGGATGCCAAAGTGACTATTTAGTGGACGGCCCAGACGTTTTCTGTATTCATGTTTTGTATGTTGCTTCTAGAATGGCTTATTGATGTGTGGTGGAATATTGGTGTTTGTGCACATATGTGTGTGTGCTTATAACCCTTGAAATAGGGCAGTTTAATCTTACTTATCCGAAGCAAACAGAGGAGTTAAAGGTACAGAAAATGCCGGCAAAGAGGTAGGAAACACGGCGGCTGAGAAGCAGCAATGGATATCGAATAAATGACATCAATGAGAAAGTAGAGAGAATCAGGCGAAGGTAATATTCAAAGAAATAACTAAGAATTCTCTACAATTAAAGAAAAACATAAATTCTCAGATTTCAGAAATAGAGATTCAAAGCAAGATGAATTACACGTTGATCCATACCTAGGCCAATACAATGGAGACCGCAGAGCACCAAGCTCAGGGTGAATCTCCTGAGAGCAACTGGAGAGAAAACATGGCTGCCTACAAAGGAACCGCTATTCGACTTACCCACAGGGGGCGGGTTCTCAAAGCGAAGAAGGACGTGGCTCTTTTAGCCTGAGCGGCCACGTCCAGCAAAGTACAGTCCTTTAAAAAGGGAGATGGGCCGCATGAGGCAGAGCGGGGGAACTTGCTGCCCATAGAACCTAAGGAAATAGTTAATGATGCACTGGCTGCAGGGAAGAGCACACTGAACCACGAAGGAGGTGACGGGAGGCAGGAGGGAGTGGGGAGCCCGGGAAGTGTCGGGCGTGTGGAGCGTCGATACCAGCACCGCTCAAGGCAGCGCTGATAGTGCCGATTGAGTTTAAGATGGAGCCGGAACCCCCGCCAGTGCCGACTGAAGGGGAGGGTGACCGTTCATGCCGTGTGTTCTGAAGTTCTGAAGTCGGCATTTTTCAGGGGGAGGATCTTATTACCGATTTTTTTTTTTTTTTTTTTTGCTATGGATTGGTCCAGTTTGCGCTTTATGGGTAACTGCTAAGAAAATAGGAATAGATTATTTAACTTTGAAACCAGTAGTGCAAAACCCAATCTGGTAAATGCAAGAAAATATAAAATAAGAAAGCTTTGCAAATCATATGAGAAAAGACTGCAAAATAAGTACAAACATATTGGTACGCATAGTAAAGTGCATCCTATTGCCAGTAAAAGAAATCCTCAGACTGGATAAAATAGCCAAGCTAGCCATAAATTCTTGTGAGAGATACATAAGAGTACAGAAGATTTGTAAGTAAATGGATGGAAAAAGAAATATAATGCAAATTCTAACCAAAGTATTGTCAGTATAACTATAATAATACACTAAATGTTAAGCCATAAGCAAGGAATAATTCATGAGGAAGATATATAACAGTTCTAAACTCATATGCACCTGACAGCATAGCCTTAAGATATATAAGCAAAATATAACAAGGCTTAATCAGAAATATGTAAATACGCTGTTGGGGTGAGAGATATTAAGAAAACTGTCTCTGCTATTGACAGATCCTGGACATAAAATCAGTAAACCGGCCAGGCATGGTCGCTCACGCCTGTCATCCCAACACTTTGGGAGGCCAAGGTGGATGGATCACTTGAGGTCGGGAGTTCAAGACCAGCCTGGCCAACATGGTGAAACCCTATCTCTACTAAAAATACAAAAATTAGACAGGCGTGGTGGCGGGCGCCTGTAATCCCAGCTACTTGGGAGGCTGAGGCAGGAGAATCGCTTGAACCCAGGAAGCGGAGGCTGCAGTGAGCCGAGATTGTGCCACTGATCTCCAGCCTGGGAAATGAGTGAAAACTCTGTCTTAAAAAAAAAAAAAAAAATCAGTAAACCATAAAAGACTAGAACAGCAATGTAGTATGATTGACTTGAAGGTCATATACAGATCCTTGAAGCAAGTAGTTCCAGAATATGTATTTTTTTAAACATATGAGATATTTTTAAAAATTAACTATATAGTATGCCTCGAAACAAATATTAACAAATGCCAAAGAATGGATGTTCAGCCCTTATTTCCTCATAATAACTGAATAAAATCAGTAAAAAAAAAATCAACACAAACATTTAGAAATTAAAAATGATATACTACTCTGTAACTCATGGTCAAAGATAAAAACAAAATGGAAACGAAAATATTTTGACTTGAATAATAATAAAAACATAAACTATATGGGATAGATTTTAAAGTCTAAGGAATTATAGACATAATGGCATATGTTAATAAAACAGAATGGGCGCGGTGGCTCACACCTGTAATCCCAGCACTTTGGGAGGCCGAGCTGGGTGGATCATGAGGTCAGGAGTTCAAGACCAGCCTGGCCAAGATGGTGATACCCCATCTCTACTAAAAGTGCAAAAATTAGCCGGGCATGATGGTAGGCACCTGTAATCCCAGCTACTCGGGAGGCTGAGACAGAGAATTACTTGAACCCGGGAGGTGGAGGTTGCAGTGAGCCGAGATTGCACCGCTACACTCCAGCCTGGGCAACAGAGCGAGACTCTCTCTGAAAAAACAAAACAAAACAAACAACAGAGAACAGTGAACTGAGTATCCAGCCAGCTGCACGAAAGAGCAGCAGAGTCAAAGGAAGTGGCAGGAAAAAAATAATGGGCAAGGCAAAAATGATGAAATAAAAATCCAGGAAGCAACATAAAGTATTAACAAAACCAAAGGTGGGTTCTTTAAAAATAGTACAAAAATAGACAAGCCTCTGGTTATATTAAGATGACACAGAGAAAGAGGGGAGAGGGATGGAAGAAGGAAGGAAGGAAAAAGTTGATCAAGAGGATGTAACTGCAGTAGAAATTTGTAAAAACCATAAGAGGATGCTGTAAATAACTTTTTATCAAAAAGATGAAATTAAAAATTGCCTTGAAGAATCAACTATACCCAAAATAAAAACCATGAATAAACCTATAATGATCCAACATAATGAATGGTTTGCTTAACTACTGTGCAGAACAGCCCACCAGGCTCAGATGTTTTTATGCTGGGGTTTACTGAGCCTTCAGGGAGCAGACAAACCCCTCTGTCGCATGCACTGTTCCAGTGAATAGCAGAAGCAAGGATGAGGTGTGAATTAGTTTCTAATGTTAGCAGAAACTTGTAAACTCCCTCACCGGCGAAGGTTGATGCTACATTTCCTTCCAGAAATGTCGGGAAGTTGAATCCAGCACGACCCTAACAAGTAAGCAAGAGCCTGTTTTAACCTTTTACATTCATGGCAGCAGTTCAAGGATCCTTTGAGAAGCTCTTGTAACACGATTTCCCCAAATTAATGGACATAAACCCGTATGCTTATCTCAGCATGTGTTTAAAAAGCACTTGCTGAGACTCAGTGACCATCCAACATTAAAAACTGCTGATAGAAGGAAACTCACTTAGCTGAATTAAGGAGGTGTTCTTAAAATCTACCGCCAACGTAATGGGGAGGAGCTCACGGCGTTTGTTAATTTATTCATTCCCCAAATATGTTTTGGGCAGTTACATACCGAGTACTAGATGGAGGTGTGCCTGCTGTCATGGAGACAGGGTGATTTCATCCTGTTGATCAGGAAAACTCCTAGGTGCTTGCAGGTAAATGTGCCACAAATAAAGTGAGGACCAAAGGTTAGTTGCTGTAAAAACAAGTTTGAAATGCATTTTGGGGTAATTTATCCAGCCGCTTCGGGCATTCCTCGCGGAAGGCGTGGTCTGGTGACTCAGAACCCAACACACTGTGGGAGTCCAGCCGTCGGCCCCCTGCCGTGTGGCGAGGCCCAGTGTGTCCCCTTTGTAAGGACAGCACAAGCAGGAGTTAATGGACCGGCCATCCATAGCGGTGGTGAGGCAGGGAGCCAGTTTCCGAAAGAAACTCACGCCGCGGCAGGAGGGCCCTGTGGGATGCTCTGTGCAGAGCTGTTGTGGGGACCGGGAGACGGGAAAGCCTGGTGGCTGCAGGAGGGCACCGTGCAGAAGTATCCAGTAAACCACCCACAGCACGGCAGCAGAAAAACGAGGAAATTATATGTGTGTATGTTTATAAGAACTCAGAAGCCATGGTGAGCAAAAAGCAAAAGCAAGAGGAGAAAGTGACAGTGTGCTGGCATCAAGTTGCATTGAGAGGCGCCCGCGGGGTAGTGCACCCGCATTTCCTCGTTGCGTTGAGAGGCGCTGCGGGGTAGTGCACCCGCATTTCCTCGTTGCGTTGAGAGGCGCTGCGGGGTAGTGCACCCGCATTTCCTCGTTGCGTTGAGAGGTGCCCGCGGGGTAGTGCACCCGCATTTCCTCGTTGCGTTGAGAGGTGCCCGCGGGTTAGTGCACCCGCATTTCCTCGTTGCGTTGAGAGGAGCCCGCGGGGTAGTGCACCCGCATTTCCTAGTTGCCTTGAGAGGTGCTGCGGGGTAGTGCACCCGCATTTCCTAGTTGCCTTGAGAGGTGCCGCGGGGTAGTGCACCCGCATTTCCTCGTTGCGTTGAGAGGTGCCCGCGGGGTAGTGCACCCGCATTTCCTCGTTGCGTTGAGAGGTGCCCGCGGGTTAGTGCACCCGCATTTCCTCGTTGCGTTGAGAGGAGCCCGCGGGGTAGTGCACCCGCATTTCCTAGTTGCCTTGAGAGGTGCTGCGGGTTAGTGCACCCGCATTTCCTCGTTGCGTTGAGAGGTGCCCGCGGGGTAGTGCACCCGCATTTCCTCGTTGCGTTGAGAGGCGCTGCGGGGTAGTGCACCCGCATTTCCTCGTTGCGTTGAGAGGCGCCCGCGGGGTAGTGCACCCGCATTTCCTCGTTGCCTTGAGAGGCGCCCGCGGGGTAGTGCACCCGCATTTCCTCGTTGCTTTGAGAGGCGCCCGCGGGGTAGTGCACCCGCATTTCCTCGTTGCCTTGAGAGGTGCCGCGGGGTAGTGCACCCGCATTTCCTCGTTGCGTTGAGAGGCGCTGCGGGGTAGTGCACCCGCATTTCCTCGTTGCGTTGAGAGGTGCCCGCGGGGTAGTGCACCTGCATTTCCTCGTTGCGTTGAGAGGTGCCTGCGGGGTAGTGCACCCGCATTTCCTCGTTGCGTTGAGAGGCGCCCGCGTGGTAGTGCACCCGCATTTCCTAGTTTCCTTGAGAGGTGCCGCGGGGTAGTGCACCCGCATTTCCTAGTTGCCTTGAGAGGTGCCGCGGGGTAGTGCACCCGCATTTCCTCGTTTCGTTGAGAGGTGCCCGCGGGGTAGTGCACCCGCATTTCCTTGTTGCGTTGAGAGGTGCCCGCGGGGTAGTGCACCCGCATTTCCTTGTTGCGTTGAGAGGTGCCCGCGGGGTAGTGCACCCGCATTTCCTAGTTGCCTTGAGAGGTGCCGCGGGGTAGTGCACCCACATTTCCTCACTCGTTTAGAGTTGGGGCTCTCAGAACACAGGGAGAATATGGGAGAATTCCTTACTAGATGTTACAGAGGCCACACAGGGCCACTTTTTTCTTTTTTTTTTTATTGTGTCAGGTATACGTAAATATTCCTTTCAGTCAGTTCAGCACGTAGGATTGAGTGGCATTAGGTACGCTCACTGTACAGCCAATGCCTCCATAGGCCACTTTTTAAATACGCGGGGCTAAGGGCCAACGACAAGATTGTCATCAAGGACAATAAGTCGATGGCGCTGCCTGGTCAGTGGCTTGGTCAGAAAACAAATGCCAGGGTGACTGGATTTAACGTCCAGTTTTAGAACCACAAATCTGCGAGCCCAGGCATTCAAGAGGACGTGAGTAATTCACTGAATTGATGGTTAGCAAGACCCTTCAAAGTCCTTGGAAGTTCCGTGTTTGCTGGGGGCCACAACAGCAATTGCGTTTCTAAAACATTGAAAACCACCCATTTTTCATACATCTGAATAGCCTGAGTTGTAACAGAGCTAAGGTAAAGGCGTCCAAACGTGCCTGATCCTGTGGCTGGGTCCCAGGAGCCTTAACAAGGCATTGAGAGAGCTAGATTGATTGATTAGACTCTTGCCAACTGCTGTGTGGAATACAGAAAATGCAGCTCCAGCTCTCAAAGGGCTGAAAATCTAATTGAGGTGAAAAAGGTAACATGTATGAAAACCATGTCTTTGTAGACTTGTTTTGTATAGACCAGAAAAGTTGGAAGTCCAGAGATGGATGCAAGGAAGTAGGGGATGGAGTTTCCTTATAACCTCTGGAGGGACAGTCCAGATACATACCGGGGTGTGTAGGGGGTGGAGGTTCTAAGACAGTCTGGAGGAACAGTGCAGACACACACGGGGCCGTGTAGGGGATGGAGGTTCTAAGACAGTGTGGAGGGAGAGTACAGACACACACCAGGGCGTGTAGGGGGTGGAGCTTCTAAGACAGGCTGGAGGAACAGTGCAGACACACACTGGGGAGCGTAGGGGTGCTTTTCTCTGAGTCCCCTAGTACATGGTATAGGCTGTAGCCCCTCCGCTCTTGGGCACGTGGGTAGGCTCTCAGGATGACTCTTGGCTTTTGGGCATGTGGGTGAGCTCTCAGGATGATGCCCAGCCCCAAATTTCAGGCAATTGTGCAAGGACTTGACCCATCACCCGCTGAGCTGAGTTGCTGAGACTGCCGGATGCCCGGGTGGTGATCGTTGTCCGTGGCACACAGAACGCGCTGCAGCTTCTGCAAAGTGAGCTCATTTCACGCATTTTATGGCTTTGCCAGGCTGCTGTTGACCTGCCAGAACTTTTAATCAGACATTTGGAGGACCTGTTTTGTAGTCAGTGGAGAAATATTACAAGGATAGGGTAATTTGAAATATCTAAGGATTGTAAGTGACAAGTTCATGTCTAATTTTGCATTTCCAGTGAAAGCAAGTGTTGGCTTTGAATGTTACTTATGTGCTGAGATGTATATATTCCTCAGTGCTTAATTACTAAGGATTTTTAAGGCCAAGTTTTGTTACAGTGAATGATTGTGGATGCATAAAGAATAAATTTAATATTTTTAAGGCATGGAGATTATTTGTATCTAAGAAACCAGGTAAAATAAAGAAACATTTATGCTTGTGTGACTGATAAAAGAGTTAGAGAGACACTCATCTTCTGGGAGTTTGAAGAATGTCATTTTCATTCTCTAAAAGTCTTGTTAGCATCACAGCATTGAAAATTTAAAAATCTATGTGTATTTTCTTGCTAGTGCTGGTACTTGAATATCTGTATCATCCACCTATCCATCCACCTACCCATATTTCTATAATCCACCGTCCATCTACATGCCTATCATCTGTCCACCATTTCTCTCTGTCTAATTTTCAAAACATCCTGTAAGTTTATATAAAGGAAGATTTTTCTTCTTGGGAAGTTCTCTAAGGCTGACAAGTTATCTGGCATGACTGTGGCGGATGCCCCTAGCCAGGTGATCCTCGGGGTACAGATGGGGGAGGAGCACTTGTGAGAAACACCTGAAGTGCTTTTCCCCAGCCTCCCCGGCCCTGCCCAGGTGGTGGAGGCGCTGCACAGTGCCTTCCATGGAGCAAGCCCGGGGCTCCGCAGGGTCCTCAGCATGATTCAGATTTCCTTCCACCCCCAGCTCTAGATGATTTGGTAAAACCACAAACAAACAGGCACAAAACAGCCCACGTGGAATTCTAAAGTTTTAATTTCATTTTGGAATTTATGCACTCAGATGAAATGATTTATGATGATGTTGAGAATGGGGATGAAGGTGGAAACAGCTCCTTGGAATACGGATGGAGTTCGAGTGAATTTGAAAGTTACGAAGAGCAGAGTGACTCGGAGTGCAAGAATGGGATTCCCAGGTCCTTCCTGCGCAGCAACCACAAAAAGCAAGTATGTGTTCCCTGCATATGTGAGGGATGGTTCTCTCGCGTTAACACGGACAGGGGGCTGTGAATATGATTGTGATCCACCTAGTACTTCATAGTGATTTGTTAAGATGCTAATAAGTAGTTTGGGGAAAGCATAAGATATTGGCAAAGGAGAAGACGTCTCTTGTTTCATATAGTTAAGTATCGTCATGGAAAGATGGAGAAATTAAACTTCTATAATCCACTTAAAAGGTCTTAAATGAGCTCACCACCTTGAATAAGAAAGTAGTTATTCTCTGAATTGCTTGTGTTTTAATGTATTATGTGCTTTGCACGTAGCACCATTTGCGGAACACTGAATAGATGGGATCGGGGTTCCCTAAGACACAGCACATCTGCACTTTGCTTTAAGTGAGGTTTGAACTTTAGCATGTTCAGCATGAAAAGGAAGATGTAAAAATAGAAGATGTTAAGGGACAAAAGCTTCTAAACTGACCTGTGACAATCATTTCTTTTTTCTTTTTCTTTTTTTTGAGATGGAGTCTCGTTCTGTTTCCCAGGCTGGAGTGCAATGGCGCAATCTCAGCTCACTGCAATCTCTGCCTCCCAGGTTTAAGCCATTGTCTTGCCTCAGCCTCCCAAGTAGCTGGGATTACAGGTGCCTGCCACGACTCCTAGCTAATTTTCGTATTTTTAGTAGAGATGGGGTTTCCCTATGTTGGCCAGGCTAGTCTCGAATCCCTTACCTCAGGTGATCTGCCCATCTCGGCTTCCCAAAGTGCTGGGATTACAGGTGTGAACCGCCACACCCAGCAGGATGATCCTTTCTTATAGGGAATTTTTATTTTACTTTTTTTGTGGAAAAGTCTTGAGATTAGGGTGTGAGGTGGGATGTCAGAGCTGTTAGGCGTGAATTCTGGAATTGGGTGGTTGTGAGTCATGGAACCTGGGAACCATTCAGCTGAGGCACCTCCCAGGCCTTGGTGGTGCCAGGCCGTGCCACCGGTGTTTTGTTAGAGTTTTTTTTGACTGTTTGTAAAAGGATAGATTTGTGCTCATCTACAGTGATGTCTGTGTACTTTCTGTGTGAGGCTAAGATGGAAGCCACACGCAGTCCTCGTCTGAGGCCGGCGAGTCCCGTGTTACTGATAGAGATGGTGACCGGATGCCCGCCATAGTGACAGTTGGTGATAACCGGTGTTATCCCTCTGGTCCCCTAGTAACCCCCAGTAAGCGGAGATTTCATTCCTGGACCTAGCTGCCACATCCCTATGGTTTACAAGTGATTATGGGCTGCCTACAGTTCTCATATTCTGTGAACCTGGGTCGTGAAACTCAAGGAGAATCTACTAGATCGTGGCGGTCAGCTCACCTACCCAGTTTCATTCACAAGTTCTTCCAGGAATTAGATCTTTTCTGCCACCGTCATCATTACAACTGCGATTTAAACAACCGATGAAGCTGCAATTGTAGTTTTTCGGGTTTTTTTTTAATTTGAAATGGAGTCTTGCCTGTCGCTCAGGCTGAAGTACAATGGCGTGATCTCGTGTCACTGCAACCTCCACCTCCCAGATTCAAGTAATTCTCCTGCCTCAGCCTCTCAAGTAGCTGGGATTATAGGCACCTTCCACTACCAGCTAATTTTTGTATTTTTAGTAGAGACGGGGTTTCACCATATTGGCCAGGCTGGTCTCGAACTCCTGACCTTGTGATCTGCTTGCCTCAGCCTCCCAAAGTGCTGGGATTACAGGCATGAGCCTCTGCACCCGGCCTGCAATTGTAGTTTTTAACAGCTGATAACTAAGGTGATATTTAGCTTGCTGTAGCTGAGTCAGACACTTGATTTAAACTGAGATTTAAGAAGAGTGCTGGGCTCTGACGTCACAGATGGAGGCTCGGTGTGTGCCTGGGAGCGTGGGTTAAATGCTCTTCAGTTTCGCTTTCATGGTGGGCTGTGGACAGAGGGGCCAGGCCACTGAGGAGCCGAGAGGCATTAGTAGTCACTCCTTGGTAGTAATTCAGGAGACCCTGCCCTTGCCTTGGAGCGGACCCATATCCCAGAGGAGCCCTTGACTCTCCGGGCAGTGCCAGTGGTTCAGCAGCCCTCCCTGCTGGGCGAAGGAGCTGGGGAAAGCCAGCACACAGTGGGTTTGTGGTGCAGAATTACAACCCGGGAGCGCTGCGCTCTGCATTTCCAGCCTCTCCTACACCTCCATGTTGCCAGGACAGTGGCCTGGACCGGGGGTGGGAATACTGTGCGGGGTGCAGACAGGGCGCCCGTGGGTCAGGCCTGTCCAGGATGGAAGTGCTGCAGGCAGCACCACGTTTTCTCGTTCAAATGGTCACATTTTAAAAACAACCAAAATAAAACTACATGTTGTTCAAAAGTCATCTCAAAAAATCTCGAATTTTATTAAAAACTTCCTAAACTGTCCGTGACATGAGAAATGCCCCGAAACGAGCAGTGGGGCCTCAGCCACGTGCATCTGAAGTGTCTGTGACCACACGGAGAAGGATCCAGGGGGTCCCCAGTCCCGTCAGTTAGAGAGAAAGTGACCTCAGGTTGGAGACCCTTGAAAATCCGTGCTGCCATCCCCAAAATATGTCACTTTCAGTACAGTTTAAATACAAGTATCTTTTGCTTGGATGCCAACATAAAAAATGATTTTATGTATTTTTATTTATTAGATAATTTTGATTCCACCAAAATGTAAACGAATGATTTCACAGATATTTTGTGTGCGTGCATTTGCTCCTGTCTAGCACAGAGAAGACTCTAGCCTGGTGTCTGGATAGTGTCTGTCTTTTGATGCCATGTTTAACTCGTTTCTGCATTTATCTCTCTTTTTTTTTTTTTTTTTTGGAGACAGGGTCTTACTCTGTCTCCCAGGCTGGAGGGCAGTGACACCATCAGGGTTCACTGCAGCCTCCACTTCCCAGGCTCAAGCAATCCGCCCACCTCAGCCTCCTAAGTAGCTAGGATCACAGGCGCGCACCACCCTACCTGGCTAATTTTTGTAATTTTAATAGAGACAGGGTTTCACCACGTTGCCCAGGCTGGTCTTGAACTCCTGAGCTCAATTGATCCTCCCACCTCCGCCTCCTAAAGTGGTGGGATTACAGGGGTGAGCCACCGCGCCCAGCCAACTATTTGTGCATTTATCTCTCAAGGACCAACTGGGCTAGTAATGGGGACTCTCGCGTGTGGTCCCAGAAGCCCCCAGCCAGGACAGGCCTGATGTGCCACTGCAGACGCTGCCAGCATCCTCTCAATGTAAAATTGTCCCAAAGAACCAAAAAGAGCCTTTTTGTGAAAAGACTGTGTCTCTTTATGCTGTAGCTTTCTCATGACCTAACCCGTTTAAAGGAGCACTATGAGAAAAAGATGAGAGATTTGATGGCAAGCACGGTGGGCGTGGTGGAGATTCAGCAGCTCAGGCAGAAGCATGAACTGAAGGTAGAGTCTTGCCCCCGGCCGCTGCCCCCACTTGCCGGCTGGGCAGTAAAGAAAAACCGCGCGGCTCGGTCGGTCCTTGCTGTCTCAACAGCGGTTCTCAAAGGGTGGTCCGGGGCTCCCGGAATCCCCCGACGCTTTGGGGCTCACGTGGACTCTGAGACGCTCTGTGCCTTTCACTCTCTCCCTCTTACGGGGAACCCAGGAACATTCTGGAGGCTCCACAGCTGTGGCCTCACCACTGGCGGAATGCCATCTGGCTGTCTACTTGAGAGGGGTTTCCAGAAACGCACAATGCCACTTTCTGTTTGTTTTGGAAAATACAGCAATTTTTCATCAATGTTATTTAAGATAACATGTAATAGGTTGATTATTTTTTAAATGAACATTTATAAAAATATCCAAAATTTTTCAGCGTTTTAACTTCAAATGCAGTAAATATTGATACATAAAACCCTGGTAAACAAAAGGCATTTGGGCTCTCCATAATTTTTAAGAGCGTCCAGGGCCCCTGAGACCGGAATGCTTGAGAACTGCGGGACCTGAGTGTCGTGACAGTCTGTTTTGAGCGATGTCTTTTAAAAGGGCACTGTCAAGTACTGTTTCCTGCAATTGGACCTTTTATCCTGCTGGTATTTTGTGATCATTCATATGTGTTGAGTGGCACTCACTGGAAAGGGATATGCACTCCACACAGCTTCTGGAGCAGCCGGCTCATCCGCCCTGTTGTGCTTGGGCCATCAGAAGCCACAGCTGCAGCCGCCCCCTGGGAGCCCGCGTTACCCCCTCACATCCAGCATCTGGCTGGCTCCCCTGCAGGGTGTCTGATGGGACCTGCCGGAGGCTGCAGGCAGTGTGGCGGGGTTTCTGAGGAGTGGAGGGCACCATCAGAACCTTGGGAGGGGTGTGTGAGCTACGTTTGGAGATTTTCACAGACACGGGGAGTGCCCTGGCTGAAGCAGGTGAGGGCACTGTGGGAAGTGGGAAAGGAAGGCTGGGGAGGCAGCCAGGGCTGAGCCCAGCACGCTCGCTTCCCCTGGTGAGAACACCCCTGTGTCAGCCCTGAGAGCCGGGAGTCCTGGCCGAGGCTGTGACCTGGAACCCGGGGTCTCACCTGCTCTGCACGGGGTCTCACCTGCTCTGGGGCTCAGGGAGCATGGCGGCCCTCCAGTTTGTCAGTTTGCAGTTCTCTGATACTCTGTCCGGGGCCCCTGATGGGGCTGGCTGAAAACCAAGGGTTCACAGCCCAAATCTGGGGTTGAGAAAGAGCAGGATGTGGACAGGCTGTGCAGGACGGAAACGCGCAGGCGGGCAGGGCTGTCTGCGGCATCGGGCGGGAGGCAGGGGACATGGGTGCAGGGGCCAAGGAAATGGCAGCAGGACATGGTCCCATGGGGGGTTGGGAGATGCAGGAGCAGGGGAGCCCACGGGGGACGTGATGTTAACGCCGTCGATGGGGGACAGCATTGCAAGTGATGGAGATGGTCTGGGGCAGGCGACGCGGGTGTGAGGCCGTGCGTGTTGTGTGGTGTTCATGGTGAACACTTCAGGAAGGCAGCCCTCAGGCGTTTGGAAGTCCAGGGCAGGCAGACACGGCCAGGGCTAGAGCGATGCTGTCTGCACGCTGGTGCCCAGCAGCCCTGCTCCTCACACGGTGGTGTGACCCAGAGTGAGGAGAGCCTGGTTCTCAGCTGCACTGCTGGTCCCTTTGAGAGGTCCGTGGGATGGGGACATCGGTTGTACCATAAGAGATCATCTTTTAAAGACGAAATCACTCAGCGTCCAGTGGCCAGTACCTCAGATGTTGGGTTTTTAAGGAATAAGAAATCAGATGGCAGGAGACGCCTCAGACGCCCCTGAGTCTAGGCAGCCGAGTGTCCAGCACAGCTCTGGCCGAGGAAGTGGAGGCAGGGAGCCCCAGGCCAGGGGGACCTGGCTTCCGAGTCTGACATCCGCAGCGTGCTGCACCCCGACCCTCCCTCGGGTGTGTCCCGTGCGTGTCTGCAGCATTTGCCAGGGTCTTGCATTCAGCCCCGTGGCTAGGGCTGGGTCCGTGTAACCATGCGTGTGAGGCGGCCCTGTCAACAGCTGGCCATGCCCCCACATGGGGTGCGGTGGGAAGCCCCGGGGAGGTTAAAAGGCTGAACTGAAGCTGTGAGCGTCTGCAGTTAGTTGTTTTGCCATTTAATTCGAGGCGAGTTGTTTGACATTTGTGCATGTTAGTGACTCACCTGTGACCCCCACGTAGCTCTTTGTGTGAGTGGATCACATATAATACCTTAAATGGGGCAGGGAACATGTTTCACCATGTCCAGGAAGGGCTGTATTTTTAAGGTCTGTTTTTTCCTTTTTTCCAACAAACAAAACCAAAACAAAACCTAGCCCAGAACTGCACGTGACACATGCGCTCACAAGAACCAGACTACTTGACAGTATTCTTTTAAAACAGGCAAATGAAAGTCGCAGGTGGGTTCTGCCGCCGTCCCGTTCTCACATCTCCCTCTCCGTCGCAGATGCAGAAGCTCGTGAAGGCCGCGAAGGACGGCACCAAGGACGGGCTGGAGAGGACCAGGGCAGCCGTGAAGAGGGGCCGCTCCTTCATCAGGACCAAGTCTCTCATCGCACAGGGTCCGTGCCTGCGGGTCTTCTTGCGGGGAGGACACGCGGATGGGGGGGCGGCCACATCTTGTGGGGAGGACTCGGGGTGGGGGGCGGCCGCGCAGGCTCCCACAGCCTTAGGGAGCACCAGCCTGCTCAGTGCTTGGGTCTGGATCAGCCCTGCTGACCCCAGCCTCCCCGTCCTGCAGGGGTGGCGTTTTAGACCGAGGGCGCCCAGCAGCAGAGACTCATTGAGAATCATTGAGAATCACTGGCTGGACATAGGAAGGGCTGTGCAGGGGCCTCTGTCACTGTGGATTCTTGGCATTGGACTCTGTATTTATAGCACATTGGCCCTCCTGGGCATGGTCCCGCAGGGACTGAGGTCGTGAGCGTCCTGAACTGGGATTTCAGGAATCTTTTCCTTGGTGAGGGGAGATTTGGAGTAGACAGCAGAATTTCCAGGTTTTTCTAAACATCTAACGAAGGCGCAGTGGTCTGTGCAGTTACGTGTGGAAAAGGCAGCTGGTGTGGAGGTGTCGTGCACGGCGGCAACAAGCAGCAGGCTGGGGTCATTTACCGTCCGAGGAGACTTCTCGGAGCCTTTGTGCACGGATGTCCTAAGGTCGAGTTACGGGAGGGTGACTGAGACTTCACTGTCATACAGGGGTCGCTGTGACTCTGACCTGGCATTTCCTGGTTGTTTCTCCAGCTTTCTAACGTGCCTGTCTGGTGCTAGGACATGGGTAGCATTTGCTAATATCTGTACTTGGAAGGGACTTTACAGTCACGTTTTCCCTCAAGGAACGGCCTCGGATACTATGTGTAATTGGTATGACATGGTGTAACTCAGGAGGCCTTTTCCTCTTTCAGTCCTAATGAAGCCCTCGGCATCTCAGACAAGGTGGGGGAAAGCTGTCAGCATCCCTGAGGGGTTTATTTGGTGATGGAGACGGGCAGGTGCATTCTAATAAAATGTGCAGTAGTATCGTGCCCTGATGAGGTGCCATGAGGTGCTCAGGGCAGCAAAGGACAGCCTTTGAGGAGGTGGCCATATTTACACAGCCCCTGGAAAGCACAGGCAGCTCTGTCCAGTGAGGAGTTGGGATTTGGGGTCACATTCACTGCCTCAAGGAGTGTGTCTGCCACCAGCAGCAACCCCCCAACTGGAGCCCAGATTCCAGGAGCTGATCACAACTGCCCACCTGGAGCCCACGCCAGGTCCCTGAGCCAGGATTTGCAGGCTGGCAGAGTCCCCCGGGACTGGGTGTGTGGGACAGTCTGAGAAGCCCTGACTCAGGCCCTGGGAGCAGGTCGTGCTTTGTCTCTGGTTTAGGGGTATTCTTTTGGGGGTCAGTTGGAGAGGTGCGGCAGTTTAATAGGCAAATCCTTGGCCGGGCACGGTGGCTCATGCCTGTAATCCCAGCATTTTGGGAGGCCGAGGCGGGCAGATCACGAGGTCAGGAGATCAAGACCATCCTGGCTAACACGGTGAAACCCCGTCTCTACTAAAAATACAAAAAACTTAGCCGGGCATGGCGGCGGGTGCCTGTAGTCTCAGCTACTCAGGAGGCTGAGGCAGGAGAATGGCATGAACCCGGGAGGCGGAGCTTGCAGTGAGCAGAGATCGCGCCATTGCACTCCAGCCTGGGCGACAGAGCAAGAGTCCATCTCAAGAAAAAAAAAAAAGGGCAAATCCCTAACCTCCCAACCCGAGTTTCCTAAGCCATAAAATGAGAGGCTTGGACAGAATTTCGTTCTTTGTCCTGGTTGTACCTAAGAATTAACTAGAAAGCTTTTAAAACATGCTGGTGCCAGGCCCTCCTTCCCTGGCTGATCCGTTGATCTCTGAGGGAAAAGTCTGGGCATCAGTAGGTTTTAAAGCCCCTTAGATAGATGTTTCTGTGCAGCCAGGGTTTGGGATCTTTGAACTAGAAAAACGCAGGTTTCTATCCTCTAAAAGTGCCTGTGCTTTTCTGATTTCCAGCCATTTTGTGGATGCTTTAATGTAGTTAGCTGTGTTTTAAAAAATGAATGTAGGCGTTTTCTTGTTTTTTAGAGACAGGGTCTCACTCTGTCGCCCAGGCTGGAGTGCAGTGGCACGACCACAGCTCACTGCAGCCTCCACCTCCTGGGTTCAGGCGATCCTCCTGCCTCGGCCTCCTGACTAGCTGGGAGTACAGGTGCTCACCACCATGCCTGGCTAATTTTTAAATTTTTTGTAGAGATGGAGTCTTGCTATGTTGCCCAGGCTGGTCTTGAGCTCCTTGGCTCAAGCGATTCTACCATCTCGGTCTCCCAAAGTGCTGGAATTAGGGGAGTGAGCCACCATGCCCAACTGTGAATTTAGTTTTTGTTTAAACTGTTTGAGTTTTGGAAAGCTGTGCTTCTTAAGGCATCCAGTGAGAGAGACACAAGAAATATACTAAGTGCCACCTCAGTTTTCAATGACTTTTGACTCACCTCAGTTTTCAATGACTGTTTTTAGCCATTCTTAGCTGTGTTTCCTTGTTTCTGATTGTGATATTTTATAGATTAAGAAACTAAAATATTTAATTTATGAAATATTGTAAAACACTAAGATTCCAAAATATTGCCACTTTGCTATCTAGCTATTCAAATGGCACCTCTCCCTTTTGAAGTTAAACTTTAAATACTGAAAATTTCAAATACAGACAAATACTGTATTACCCTCTGGAAAGAATATTTTATTGGATTTGTTAAAAATTCAACTTAATAATAGCTGGGTGTCAAGTAAGCATGGAAAATTGAAAGGTCTACACAAAATATGTATTTGACTTTTTTTTACTCTACTATAGTGTTGTGAATATATTATTTCAATGTAAAATTCATGCATTTTGACTTTTTTTTAAGATCACAGATCTTCTCTTGAGGAAGAACAGAATCTGTTCATTGATGTTGACTGCAAGCACCCGGAAGCCATCTTGACCCCGATGCCCGAGGGTTTATCTCAGCAGCAGGTGAGATGAGCAGAGCTGACAGGGGCTGTTGACCAGCAGAGCTGTGCTAGTTTTTAAATATTTGTATGTTTGATGCTGGTTGGTAAATATTTGCTGTCTCAAACTCTGCATCCACTCGGGCCCTCCACTGTAGGTTCCTGGCCCAGCACTTAGAGGCTTACTGCTGGGCTCAGCAAGGGTCTGGGGGGACGCTGGTCAGCAGCTGTGGCCTGGACTCAGGCCCTTCTGGTCCTTAAATATTTTGGACAGCACCCCTGACCCTGAGTGTAGCTGTGAGAAAGGGGAGGAACTTGCATTCTTCATGGGAGTCAGTCACACAGTTTTTACTTTCACAGAGACAGAGTGTGGGTTTGTATGGTCAGTATGTGTATGTAGCTACCTGAGACTGAGATGAAAATGACAGATGTTCAGTAACTAATTAAATCTGAATATAATGCATTTCTTAAAAATCTGATACTCAGTAGCAGAAGGGAAAAAATCAGTGGTTTTCATTGGATTGTCTTAGGGTAAAAGGAAGATAAAACTTGAGGAACCAGAGTGACAGCACCAAGTTTGCAGGCCTTTAGCAGCAGGGGCTGATACTTTGGGATGATGGGAGTTGTTTCCCACATGGGCAGCGAGGTGCAAATCATGGACACCAGGATGGATAGGCAGACATATGTGTAATCCACGGATCTGGGGAGATCCCTGATACAGGTAGGCAGATAGAGCAAGAGAGAGCATTGTCAGATTAAAGAAAAACAACACAGAAATGCTTAGTGACTGGCCAGGTTTAAAAAGAGATGAAAAGGGATACCTGCGAGCTGTTCATAATTGGCCAGGCTGAAATAGGAAGCTTACATTTCACTGGAATTGGACAGCGATGACTGAAGTATTAGTTTTGTCAGCAGCATCACAGGAGTGACGGGATGGAGTGTCAACAGAGCTTGGAGACAGTTGTTGAGCAACTGTCACTCATGGGTGTGCATGCTCTGTGCAGGCCCCGTGCCCGGTCCCTGGTGTGTTTCACTGCATTTCATCCTTGCAAATCCCCTTGCCATCCTTGTGTACTCTGTAAGAAAGCCTGGACTCGGAGGAGGCTGATCATCAGAACTGCGTCCTCCAGCTATGCGAGGAAGGGGTCTTGTCTGATCTCAGTCTCTCCCATCACAGCCTACTCCTAACCTGTCTGTGCTCACTGGGGCCATGTGATCTGGGCTGCCACACATCCAGGGGGGTGGTTGACAGCCTTTACCAGGAACAGAGGATCTACGCTTTCTCCTATGCATGCTGTCCAGCTCACCCGCCTCACTTCATGCTCAGGAGTTATGAATGGGGTTCATGGCTGAACACCTTCTTGGCAGTCCTATGAGGCGCTCAATAGGATAACATGCTGGCCAGTCCTCTACTATCTGGGGCCCTCACTGCATGTGGGGTACCTATTCTGGTGAGGACACATCATGTGAGAGGGACTTGGATCCTGCACTCTGAGAACTTAGTGTAGTGATGAAGCCAAAAACCAAAAGTAGGAAAAGAAGGGAAAAGCACAGGGGAAATGCATCCTAGCAGATGAGGGACTAAACAGGAATCATAACAGGAGTGTGAGTGATTCAGGACCAGAAGAGTCAGGAGACCTTGAGGACGCGTGGCCCAAGCCAAGACAGCGGCCTGAGCTGAAGACCAGTGGGCAGGGTGCGGGGGTGAGTGTGAAAGAGACGATGCCAGACCCTGAGTGGGGTGTGAGGGGTCTGTGAGGAGACACTGAGTGGGGTGAGGAGTCTGTGAGAAGTCCCTGAGCAGGTGAGGGTTGTGAGGAGAGTGTGAGTGAGCTGAGAGTCTGTGAGGAGACACTGAGTGCAATGTGAGGGGTCTGTGAGGAGACAGTGAGTGGTGTGAGGGTTGTGAGGAGACACTGAGTGGGATGAGGGTTTGTGAAAAGACACAAGACGGGATGAGGGTTTTGAGGAGACACGGAGTGGGGTGAGGGTTTGTGAGGAGACAATGAGTACGGTGAGGGTTGTGATGAGACAGTGAGTGGAGTAAGGGTTGTGGGGAGATGCTGAGGAGAGGTGAAAGTTCTGAGGAGACACTGAGTGGGATGTGAGGGGTCTGTGGGCAGTCACCAAGTGCCATGAGAGTTGCAAGGAAACACGGAGTGGGGTGCAGGTCGTCAGGAGACAGTGATTGGGGTGAGGGGTCCATGAGGAGACACTGAGTGGGGTGTGAGGGGTCTGTGATGAGACACTGTGAGTGGGGTGAGAGTTGTGAAGAGACAGTGAGTGGGGTGAGGTTTGTTAGGAGACACTGAGTGGGGTGATGGTTGTGAGGAGATACTGAGTGGGATGAGGGTTTGTGAGGGGACTTTGAGTGGGGTGACGGTTGTGAGGAGACACTGTGGAGTGAGGGTTGGGAAGAAACGTGGAGTGGGGTGGGGGGTTTGTGAAGAGACACTGAATGGGGTGAAGGGTCTGTGTGGAGACACTGAGTGTGGTGTGAGGGGTCTGTGAGGAGTCACGGAGTGTGGTGTGAGTTGTGAGAAAACACGGAGTGGGGTACAGGTTGTGAGGAGACACTGAATGAGGTGAGGGTTGTGAGGAGACACTGAGTGGGGTGAGGGTTTATGAGGAGACACTGAGAGAGGTGAGGGTTGTGAGGAGACACTGAGTAGGGTGAGGGTTTGTCAGGAGACACTGAGTGGGTTGAGGGTTTTGAGCAGACACTGAGTGGGAGGATGGTTTGTGAGGAGACATTAGGTGGGGTGAGGTTTCTGAGGAGACACTGAGTGTGGTGAGGGTTTGTGAGGATACACAGTATGGGGTGAGCTTTGTTAGGAGGCACTGAGTTGGGGGAGGGTTGTGAGGAGACGCTGAGTGGGGTGAGTGTTGTGAGGAGACACTGAGCGGGGTGAGGAGTAGTGAGACACTGAGTAGGGTGAGAGGTCTGTGAGGAGACACTGAGTGGGATGTGTGAGGTTTGTAAGGAGACCCTCAGTGGGGTGAGGGCTGTGAGGAGACACTGAGTGTGGTGAAGGGTATTGAGGAGACACTGAGTGTGGTGAAGGGTATTGAGGAGACATTGAGTGGGGTAAGGAGTCTGTGTGTAGACACTGAGTGGGGTGAGGGTTGTGAGCAGACACTGAGTGGCGTAAGGGGTTTGTGAGGAGACACTGAATGGGGTGAGGGGTCTGTGGGGAGACACTGAGTGGAGTGTGGGGGTCTGAGAGGAGTCAGTGCGGTGAGAGTTGTGAGGAAACATGGATTGGGGTGAGGGTCATGAGGAAACACTAAGTAGGGTGAGGGTTTGTGAGGAGACACTGAATGGGGTGAGGGTTGTGAAGAGACACTGAGTTGGGAGAGGGGTCTGTGAGGAGACCCTGAGTGGGGTGAGGGTTGTGAGGAGACACTAGGTGGGGTAAGCGTTTCTGAGGAGACACTGCGTGGGGTGAGCTTTGTTAGGAGGCACTGAGTAGGGTGAGGGTTGTTAGGAGACACTGAGTGGGATGAGGGTTTATGAGGAGACACTAGGTGGGGTGAAGGTTTTGAGGAGACACTTAGTGGGGTGAGGGTTATGAGGAGACACTAAGTGGGGTGAGGGTTTGTGAGGAGACACTTAGTGGGGTGAGGGTTGTGAGGAGACAGTGAGTGTGGTAAGGGTTGTAAGGAGATGCTGAGTGGGGCTGTAGGTTTTGAGGAGTCACTGAGTGGGGTGAGGGTTTGTGAGGATATGCTGAGTGGGGTGTTGATTGTGAGGAGGCACTGAGTGGGCTGAGGGGTATTGAGGAGACACTGAGTGGGGTAAGAAGTCTGTGGAGATACTGAGTGGGTGAGGGGTCTGTGGGGAGACGCTGAGTGGGGTGAGGGGTATGGGGAGACACTGAGTGGGGTAAGGAGTCTGTGGAGATACTGAGTGGGGTGAGGTATGGGGAGACACTGAGTGGGGTATGGGGAGACACTGAGTCGGGTGTGAGGGGTCTGTGAGGTGTTACCAAGTGTGGTGAGAGTTGTGGGGAAACACGGAGTGTGGTGAGGGTCCTGAGGAAACACTAAGTTGGGTGAGGGTTTGTGAGGAAACACTGAATGGGGTGAGGTTTGTGAGGAGACACTGAGTGGGGTGAGTATTGTGAGGAGACACTGAGTGGGGTGAGAGTTATGAGGAGACACTGAGTTGGGTGAGGGTTGTGAGGAGACACTGAGTGCGGTGAGGGGTCTGTGACGAGACACTGAGTGGGGTGAGGGGTCTGCGAGGAGACACTGAGGTGTGAGGGGTCTACAAGGAGTCACGGAGTGCGGTGAGAGTTGTGAGGAAACATGGAGTGGGGTGCGGGTCATGAGGAGACAGTGATTGGGGTAAGGGTTGTAAGGAGACACTGAATGGGGTGAGGGGTCCGTGAGGAGACACTGAGTGGAGTGTGAGGGGTCTGTGATGAGACACTGTGAGTGGGGTGAGGGTTGTGAGGGGAAAGTGAGTGGGGTGAGGGTGGTGAGGAGACGCTGAGTTGGGGGGTTGTGAGGAGAGAGTGGGTTGAGGTTTATTAGGAGACACTGAATGGGGTGAGGGTTGTGTGAGATACTTAGTGGGGTGAGGGTTGTGAGGAGACATTGAGTGGGGTGAGTGGTATGTGAGGAGACACTGAGTAGGGTGAGGGGTCTGTGAGGAGACACTGAGTGTGGTGAGGGTTTGTGAGGAGACACTGCATGGGGTGAGCTTTCTTAGGAGACACTGAGTGGGGTGAGGGTTGTGAGGAGACACTGAGTGGGGTAAGAGTTGTGAGGAGACACTGAGTGGGGTGAGGGGTATGTGAGGAGACAGTGATGTGAGGCATCTGTGAGGAGACACTGAGTAAGGTGAGGGGTCTGTGAGGAGACACTGAGTGGGGTGAGGGGTATTGAGGAGACACTGAGTAGGGTAAGGAGTCTGTGTGGAGACACTGAGTGGGGTGAGGGGTTTGTGAGGAGACACTGAATGGGGTGAAGGGTCTGTGCGGAGACACTGAGTGTGGTGTGAGGGGTCTGGGAGGAGTCATGGAGTGTGGTGTGAGTTGTGAGAAAACTCGGAGTGGGGTGAGGGTCGTGAGGAAACACTGAGTGGGGTGAAGGTTTGTGAGGAGACCCTGAGTGGGGTGAGGGTTGTGAGGAGACACTGAGTGGGATGAGAGTTGTGAAGAGACACTGAGTGGGGTGAGGGTTGTGAGCAGACACTGCGTGGGAGGAGGGTTTGTGAGAAGACACTAGGTGGGGTGAGGTTTGTGAGGAGACACTGAGTGTGGTGAGGGTGTGTGAGGAGACACTGCATGGGGTGAACTTTGTTAGGAGGCACTGAGTGGGGGGAGGGTTGTGAGGAGACACTGAGTGATGTGAGAAATCTGTGAGGAGGCACTCAGTGCGGTGAGGGGTATTGAGACACTGAGTGGGGTAAGGAGTCTGTGAGGAGACACTGAATGGGGTAAGGGGTCTGTGCGGAGACACTGAGTGTGGTGTGAGGGGTCTTTGAGGAGTCACCGAGTGCCGTGTGAGTTGTGAGAAAACAGGGAGTGGGGTGAGGGTCGTGAGGAAACACTGAGTGGGGTGAGGGTTTGTGAGGAGACACTGAATAGGGTGAGGGTTGTGAGGAGACGCTGAGTGGGGTGAGGTTGTGAGGAGAAACTGAGTAGGGTGAGAGTTTGTCAGGAGACACTGAGTGGGGTGAGGGTTTGTGAGGAGACACTGAATAGGGTGAGGGTTGTGAGGAGACGCTGAGTGGGGTGAGGGTTGTGAGGAGAAACTGAGTAGGGTGAGAGTTTGTCAGGAGACACTGAGTGGGGTGAGGGTTTGTGAGGAGACACTGAATAGGGTGAGGGTTGTGAGGAGACGCTGAGTGGGGTGAGGGTTGTGAGGAGAAACTGAGTAGGGTGAGAGTTTGTCAGGAGACACTGAGTGGGGTGAGGGTTGTAGGCAGACACTGAGTGGTAGGGTTTGTGAGGAGACACTAGTTGGGTGAGTTTTGTGAGGAAACACTGAGTGGGGTGAGCTTTGTTAGGAGGCACTGAGTGGGGTGAGGGTTGTGAGGAGACACTGAGTGGGGTGAGGGTTTGTGAGGAGACACTGAGTGGGGTGAGGGTTTGTGAGGAGGCACTGAGGGGTGTGGATTGTGAGGAGACAGAGTCGGGTGAGGGTTATGAGGAGACACTGAGTGCGGCGAGGGTTCTGAGGAGACACTGATGGGGTGAGGGTTGTGAGCAGATATTAAGTGGGGTGAGAGTTGTAAAGATACACTGAGTGGGGTGAGAGTTGTGAGGATACACTGAGTTGGGTGAGGAGTCTGTGAGGAGACACTGAGTGGGGTGCGGGGTCTGTGAGGAGACACTGAATTGGGTGAGGAGTCTGTAAGGAGACACTGAGTGGGGTGAGGGTTGTGAGGAGATTCTGAGTGGGGCGAGACGGGTCTCTGAGGAGACACTGAGTGGGGTGAGAGTTTTGAGGAGTCACTGAGTGTGTAAGGGTCTGTGAAGAGACACTGAGTTTGGCGAAGATTATGAAGAGACACTGAGTGCGGTGAGGGTTGTGAGGAGACACTAAGTGGGGTGATGGTTGTGAGGAGACACTAAGTGGGGTGTGAGGGGTCTGTGAGGAGACACTGAGTGGGGTGAGAGTTGTGAGTAGACAGTGGGTGGGGTGAGGGTCTGTGAGGGGACACTGAGTCAGGTGAAGGTAGTGAGGAGACTCTGAACTGGGTGTGAGGGGTCTGTGAGGAGACAATGACTGGGGTGAGAGTTGTGAGCAGACACTGATTGGGGTTAGGGTTTGTTAGGAGACAGTGGGGTGTGAGGGGTCTGTGAGGAGACACTGAGCGGGTCACGGGGTCCGTGGGGTGTCACTGGGTAAGAGTCGAGGTTCTGTGAAGACAGAGTGAGTAGTGATTAGTAGGGGTGTGTGCACATATCAGAGGAAAGATGGTTTGACCTTTTTGTTGTATGGCACTTTTCCAAGGGCCTGTCTGTTGGGTACTGATTTTGGTGGATTTGGTCAGCGAATTGGCAGTGACTGTTCATTGTTTTATGGTTTCTGTAAAGGGTTTAAGCTTTCCAAATTAGTCCCACAGACCTGGATGAAATTCTGTTTTTTGCTCTGCTTATCTCAGTTACTTTTGTCTAGTAGTTAATTTCTGAAGTTCAGTTTTCCTTTTCTTTGAAAGGTGGATTTTAATGTCTATTTCCATCTTGCTTATCACACCATAATGGTTCAGTGAAGTCCTGTACAGCAAGGTCTCTGTGTTGTGTTAGCACAGTGCTGTCAGTTTCAATGAGATGATAGCTGGGATTAGGATTAGAAACTTAGCAGTATTTAGGATTTCTGCATGCTTTCATGCAGCTTTCTTTATCGTAGTCATGATTCACATCGATTTTGTTTTCCTCCTGCCAAATGTGTTGTCCCTGGGAGTTTTCTCTTGAGTGGTTAAATGGGGGGTATTGATGCTCTTTAATTCTTGTTCTCCTCTAGAATTGAATTAAGGGAAACATAACTCTAAAATGCTGTATATTAAACATTCTTTGCATGCCTAATTTGGGGGTGGAAAAAGGAAAATGTTCTTTTTGAAATAAAGAAGGGTCGTTCTTTACTTGGAAAGTACCCTTGATGCTGGAGGACGGAGGACTCTGTCCCGTCCCCATTCCCGGTGAGGACATGAGGAAGGTCAGGCTGGGCCAGGCCCAGGCGCCATCCACAGCTCTCCAGGCTCAGGCCTAGGAGCGTCTCTGATTGTCCTCCAGCGCTGGCTTTGTCCAGTTGCCCCATGACCTTCATGCCAGGGACCCTCCCTCTGGGGGCTGCCTTCAGGATGGATTTCTCCTCTATGACTTTAGGTCAGGCTTCTCAGGAAGAGATTGACACTCTTCCTGAGCACTGGAGGCTCCCTGTCCCACCCCTTAGTGGGCATACAATTTGATGTGTCAGATTGAACTGCCAAAAAGAGTGACATCACGTGCAGTAGCCATGAAACCCGGGAGATTTGTTTTGTTTTTGTATTTTAATATTATACCTATTCCAGATCTTTTGACCTGATACTATATTAGTATCATCTCAGGACTTTAAAAAATATACGTACATAATATATATACACATATAAATAATATATACACATAATATAGGTACAGATATCAATAGTATATATAGTATAATATATAACATATTATATATATTATATGTATATATACACAAATACGTTTTTATGTTTGACCCCCACAACTGTGACTCAGCAGCCTTGGGATAGTGTTTGGGAATCTGAATTTCAGAAGAAAGACTGGCCTGGGTTTGATGATGGGAGGGGTTGCTTGGCCTTTGGGTTCTAAGCTCTCGTTTGAAAGGGAAGCCTCTGTGCTCTGACGTTTCCTGTGAATCAGTCAGCAGCAGCAGCTGCAGCTTCCCAGCTTCTGGCTCTGTGTGTGTGTGTGTGTGTGTGTGTGTGTGTGTGTGTTTAATCCCAGCCACACCTGTATTTTTTTAATACATTAGTATTTTTTTAATACATCAGTTTCTTCTTTGGGTATTTTAGAAGGGTTGATTTTTGTCTTTTGCGAATGGAATAATCCTTTCTCTAAAAAGAGTAATCTCTCCCTTGTTAATCAGGTTTTGTAAATCTTGGTTGCCCTGCAATCTTTTTAACCAGAGAAATTTCCTTTGTGAAAAATGCTCTTTGCCCGCTAGGTGGCAACGCAGTCCCTTCAAATAGCATAGTCCAGGGCTGCAGGTAGCCTGATGCTACACTGGTGTACCCATGTGTGTGCATGTGTGTGTGTGGTGTGCTTCCATGCGCGCACGTGTGTGTTATCTTGCACGTATATGGGGTGGTGTGTACAGGAGTGTGTGTGGTGTGGTGTGCCCGGGCGTGTGTTCATATGCGGGAGTGCGCATGCTGGTTTAGGAGAAACTCCATTGCCCTGTTTTGCTCTGTTTTCCATGAATTGGCAAATTGAAAGTACAGTGATCACTAGCTGGACTGTGTTTAGAATGAGGAAAATGCCGGGCATCCTCATTGGCCTTTCACAGGATCTTACAGCCACAAGTCTATTGTATGTGCTTCAGTGATGAAAAGCAAGATGGAAAATAACGTCAGGTTTTGATTGCAAACATGTCAGATTGTAGAGATTTTTTTTTTGCACCTCTAAGTGACATGAATAATTTACTGTCCACATTCTTGGCCTCATAGGTAGATCTTTGGATGGTTGAAAGATCTTTGAAAAAAAAAAAGATTCCTCCACATTCCACAAACTTTGTTTTCTTAGAACTTTGGAATAAGGATTTTAGATAAGTGTTGCTAATAACATTCATTGATCAAGACTGGAACTATTTTTTATCCTGAATTCGTAGGAAGTATCATCTACCTGAATGTTGGATACTTAAAACACAGTCTGTTAATTCAGTATATTATCGTTGCATAAGTGAAGGAATTTCTTTTCAGTGCTGTAATTTTTTTTGTCCCAGCTGTAGTTATAGTTCATAGTTTGAGGTTTAAGACATTATATAATTGTATTAATGGGGCGAAGTATGTTTTGTACCTGTAATGTTATTTAATTAGGCTACCCTTATGCACTGTTTTCTAAAAATAGAAGTTATTTATCAGCAAGCCTCAGCATAGAAGTAAAATGTATCTGTATGTATCATAAAGCAGTTTTCTATCATTGTACTTTCAAATTTCCAACAGGTTGTAAGAAGATATATACTGGGTTCAGTTGTCGACAGTGAAAAGAACTACGTAGATGCTCTTAAGAGGATTTTGGAGGTACTTAAGTGTCATGTTACATAATACATACATTTCTATTATTCTTTTTTACCTATATACATTTTGATCCATAAATGCAAAGCATATATGTTTATGAAACATAACATGCAAATTTGCAAAATTCTCAAAAGGATTTATTATGTCTGTATATTGACATCAAAAGTCATGATTTATTTTGAAATAAATATAATTTATGTAGGTGAATATTTACATTCATTTATCTAAGCTTTAAAAATGTCTGGGCCAGGCTCGGTGGCTCACCCCTGTAATCCTAGCACTTTGGGAGGCTGAGGCAGGTGGATTGCCTGAGCTCAGGAGTTCGAGACCAGCCTGGGCAACACAGTGAAACCCCATCTCTACTAAAATACAAAATATTAGCCGAGTGTGGCGGTATGTGCCTATGGTCCCAGCTACTCGGGAGGCTGAGGCAGGAGAATTGCTTGAACCCGGGAGGCAGAGGTTGCAGTGAGCTGAGATCATGCCATTGCACTCTAGCACGGGTGACAGACTGAGACTGTCTCAAAAAAAAAAAAAAAAAAAAGAAAAAAGAAAAATGTCTGAAGCAGCCGTGCCCCCATGGAACATGCCTATAATCCCAGTTACTTGGGAGGCTGAGGTGGGAGGATGGCTTGAGCCCAGGAGTTTGAGGCTGCAGTGAGCCGTGATCGCACCACCGCACTCCACCCTGGACAACAAAACAAGACCCAGGCTCTGAAAAAGAAAAGTCCGAACTGTCTTTGCTCATTTTGTCTTAGCAATATGAGAAGCCGCTGTCTGAGATGGAGCCAAAGGTTCTGAGTGAGAGGAAGCTGAAGACGGTGTTCTACCGAGTCAAAGAGATCCTGCAGTGCCACTCGCTGTTTCAGATCGCGCTGGCCAGCCGCGTTTCCGAGTGGGACTCCGTGGAAATGATAGGCGATGTCTTCGTGGCTTCGGTAATTAAGCTGGGACACCTGGATGTCCACGGGGCTCTCCGTGCACCTGTCCTCTCTTCCCTTCTTAGGCTGATGTTTTGCCCCTGAGCTCCTGCAAGCTGACAAGTGTGCAGTTCTCTCTAAAGGCCAGGCTGAAGTTGCAATGCCCTGGCCAAGCGTGTGCACTAGGGAAATGATAAATGGATCTTTACCAGGGAGGCCAAGGCTTTAGAAAGGCAGACACTCTGGACAAAAGCTGTATCTGAGGACATTTAAAAATATGCACTTTATCGAGTCTTGGATGCCCCATTAGACGATTTGCTGAAGCTTTTTGTTGTCGAGCAAGGATGCCGTGTGTTTGGCAATGTTGTAAAATTGCTGTTTTTAAGCCCTCACACAGGTTCTCTTCCTGATCTAGGTGTCACTTTCTGGGTGCAGAATTATCTGTGCCTGGGAAAAACAGAAAACACGTGATGGGAAAATTCCTAGATGTTTTCTCAAACTTTTGCCCTTGGCTGTAGCTTCTGTTGTGTAGATACAGGCTTTCGGCCCTATGCTGTGACACAGGAATATGATGTTGCAACAGCTTGCATTAACACTTCCTGGCAGGAGAAAGGGTTAGCTGCCTGGAAACCACTGGTGGTTTCTGCATTGGCAGTTTCGAGTCATTTTATCCTCACTCCGTGTATGAATCATACTTACTGTATATTGGTTGGATTCTACCTAGATGTAGAGGATTATGAGTGAAACAGGTTGGTTTCTGTAATTATTTAAGACTATGATGCTATCAAAGGGATATAAGCTTGCAAGTTTTGAAAAAAGTGTTCCTCTTCTTAAATGAATGTTATCATAATAATACGTGAAATGTTTTCCTATGTAGTTTGTATATGTACTTGATGAGGTCTATAAATGCTTTGAATAAATATGGAAACAAAATTCTTACAAAGATATTTGCATAATACCGTTTATGGATCCTTAAAGAGAAATATTGGATGTTTATTTTGTTACTGGATTTTTTTTCTGGCTGTTTTATATATTAGGTTCAACCTTATCACTGTTCTTTAAATACCTACCTTCCCAACATTTTTAAAAATGCAAACAGATTTTTTAAAGAAATAGAATTTTGATGAAAACATTCCTGCTATCAATGCCAGTCACACCAGAGCTCTGCCATCCATCCTAAAGGACTTACGGTTTCTTAGAATAACATGGAGTGATTTTTCTCTCTTTGAATATTGATAGCAAGGGCAAATGTTTCTGCCTCTTAACAGAAACCCTTTGTGCTTTTAGGAAAACGAACACGTGTAGGGCATTGTATGTTACGCCAGAGAAGCAGGATCAGCCCCCGCCCCCAGCCCCCATTTCCAGGGTGTGGTTGAGGCCTGTTTCTCAGGATATTGGGCCCACCATGGAATAAGTTGCATGACTTTCTTGCCTGGAGGTTGAACCCACCAAGTGAGACTTGGCAGGAACTTAAAATCACCATCCTTATTTGTCTGTAGTCATGAACATTCTTAACTAAAACCCAAATTACCATGGTTTTGAACAAGGATGTCAGAAAGTGCTCTGGAGTCAAAAAATAAGATCAAACCAGCAACTTAACTCCTAACACGCTTGCTTAAAGAAAAAAAATCACACAGTCATAATAAAGTTTATCTTATGAAAACATCACAGTGACCGAAAGAGTATTTTGAGGGCGAGTTTCAAATCTTCTGTTTTATGTTGGAAAAGGGATATCTGGACTCTGTGATTTCTCTCTGAATTTCCTCCTGTGTTTCAGTTTTCTAAGTCCATGGTGCTGGATGCATACAGTGAATATGTGAACAATTTCAGCACAGCCGTGGCAGTCCTCAAGAAAACATGTGCCACAAAGCCCGCTTTTCTTGAATTTTTAAAGGTAAGCACTTTTTTTTTTCATTTGGGTTTTAACACCATCTGATAACAAATTACATATCAAAGCTTGACTCTGAATGCAGTTATTCATTATTAAGATTTCGGTATCAATAGTGCCCTAGGTATTGGATTAATGCTAGAAATGAAGATGAATTTTAGGTCCTAATGTAGCTTTTTGAAAACAATTTTATTTGCACCTCCTTAAAAGTGTATCAGCAGACAGAAAGAAAGTTAAAATCAGATCCCCAAAAAAGAAGTCAAGATCAGATCCCAAAGTTACCTTTCCCTCACTGTCCTTCGGTATGGTATTAGGAATCAAATAAACTAAACATCTCAATTCCAGGCCTCTTTGGGATCGGGGATAGGCACCGGCCTGGAGAGTCAGAGCCTGGAACGGGCCCTACCCGAGGGGGACGCAGGCTGTGTTCCTCCCAATGCTGAGGACAGCACTGATGGCCTTCCTCAGGGGTCTCTGACCTGGCAGTGATGGGGAGCACGTCCCCTGATGGGTGTGGGTTAGCGTTATTTAATCAGCAGGCAGGCAGGGCTTCCCCAGTCGTGGGATGCGTGTCCGAGGCTGTGTTCTGACAGTTTGCTGCACAGTGAACCAGGCTGAAACCCCCTTCAAAGACGTCGGCGGAACTGAGTCTCCTTTGTGGAGCCCCTCATTTGCATGATAAACCCCGGGGACAAAGTGTGTTCTTGTTACTTGGACTGTTTCTTGGAAACTGCTGCTACCTGGAGCGAGTGAACACAGGGCAAGTATTCTCGCCCACAGCAACGTGTCATTGAAGCTGGAATTTTTTCCCTCTGCCTTATCCAGCACGGCGGCTCCTGCTCCTCCTGGAGCACAGTCTGTGGCCCATGGAGGTTTGCTAAGGGATCAGATCGCAGTTCCCACTCTGGACAGTTGTGGGCTCTGTCCTAAGGGATCGGATCGCAGTTCCCACTCTGGACAGCTGTGGGCTCTGTCCTAAGGGATCGGATCGCAGTTCCCACTCTGGACAGCTGTGGGCTCTGTCCTAAGGGATCGGATCTCAGTTCCCACTCTGGACAGCTGTGGGCTCTGTCCTAAGGGATCGGATCTCAGTTCCCACTCTGGACAGTTGTGGGCTCTGTCCTAAGGGATCGGATCGCAGTTCCCACTCTGGACAGCTGTGGGCTCTGTCCTAAGGGATCGGATCGCAGTTCCCACTCTGGACAGCTGTGGGCTCTGTCCTAAGGGATCGGATCTCAGTTCCCACTCTGGACAGCTGTGGGCTCTGTCCTAAGGGATCGGATCTCAGTTCCCACTCTGGACAGCTGTGGGCTCTGTCCTAAGGGATCGGATCGCAGTTCCCACTCTGGACAGCTGTGGGCTCTGTCCTAAGGGATCGGGTCGCAGTTCCCACTCTGGACAGCTGTGGGCTCTGTCCTAAGGGATCGGGTCGCAGTTCCCACTCTGGACAGCTGTGGGCTCTGTCCTAAGGGATCGGGTCGCAGTTCCCACTCTGGACAGCTGTGGGCTCTGTCCTAAGGGATCGGGTCGCAGTTCCCCCTCTGGACAGCTGTGGGCTCTGTCCTAAGGGATCGGGTCGCAGTTCCCCCTCTGGACAGCTGTGGGCTCTGTCCTAATGCATCGGGTCGCAGTTCCCCCTCTGGACAGCTGTGGGCTCTGTCCTAAGGGATCGGGTCGCAGTTCCCCCTCTGGACAGCTGTGGGCTCTGTCCTAAGGGATCGGGTCGCAGTTCCCCCTCTGGACAGCTGTGGGCTCTGTCCTAAGGCATCAGATCGCAGTTCCCCCTCTGGACAGTTGTGGGCTCTGTCCTAAGGGATCGGATCGCAGTTCCCACTGTGGACAGTTGTGGGCTCTGTCCTTTGGCTAGGGAACCATCTCTTTCTCTTGGGGAAGGAAAACATGGACTCACTTAAGAGCTCACTCCCTCTGGGGATTTTGTTGTACTCCCATTAAGGATGTCAGCCGTGGCCGTGACCGCGACCGCAGTGCCAACTCCTCAGCTCGGTGGCTGCCACGTGGCCTTGGGAGATAGACTGTCTCATCCCATTTCATAGCTCCAGGACCTGAGCCCCAAAAAGTCGGGTGCCCTGTGAGCTGAGAGGCCGAGGCACAGCCAGGTCTGTGCTGTCTGCCCTCTCCACTGCACAGCCCCCTCAGCAGAGGGACCTGGAGACTCCCCCCAGGTCAACATTGCCCAACAGCCTTGGTAGCAAATGGCCCCACTGCACATCCCTGATGTGCTCAGGGAGAGGAGCCGTCAGCCTCCAGGACGTCCTTCTGCCCATGGCACCAGAAGAGGTTGCCAGCCTTTTCTGGGGGCCCACTGTGGCCAGAACACAGACACCCAAGGACAGCCCCTGGAATCTGCCCAGTCCCCTGGCCCAGGGAATTCACCCCCGGAGCTGAGGCCAACATGTGAGGTCCGGCCCCTGCAGCAAAGCGGAAGCCCCTAGAGCAGGTGCAGAAAGTGGCTGGAAGGTATTTGGCCAAGTTTCTTCTTGTAGCTGAAGACAAGGTGCAGGCTTTTGACTTTCCCGAGTGTTCAGTGTGGTGGGGAGGAGGCGGCCCCAGGGGCAGGGAGGGCATGGCAGCCCTGCAGGGAGGTGACCCGGGTGCCTTCCCCCACAGCAGGAACAGGAGGCCAGCCCCGATCGAACGACGCTCTACAGCCTGATGATGAAGCCCATCCAGAGGTTCCCACAGTTCATCCTCCTGCTCCAGGTAAGTGCTTCACGGAGACCTCCTCAGGCTAGTCCTCTGGCTCGCCCATGACTCATTTGAAAATGGCGTCTGTTCCTCCACTTTGGAATGGCTGCCCCTCGGGCCTCCCCATCTCCTCTCTAGGCAGTTACAGGAGGTGGAGGGTAGAGGCAGGTGGAGACCTGCGGAGAGTCACCCTACGCCAGGGGCAGCTGTAGGGCCCAGTGCCTGCGAGGCCAGCCTTGGGGGACAGAGGGGATGGGCTGCGGGGAGGGGTGTTGTGGGCCCTGGCCCGCCTCACGCGCTGTCTCACAGGGCCCCAGCACTGGGGGCCTCAGGGCTTGGTTATCAGTTGCCCACAGGTCACAGCTCCCTTCTCCAGTGTGTCTGTGTCTGGTCTAGAATCACATGAAAAATGATTCTCGCCTCTGTGCCCGGAGGGGATGGACAGGCTTGGAAAGCTAAGAATAGATTTAAACAAAACATACCCATCACTGATTTAACAGCAAACCACCGAGGACAGGGAGATGCTGCGATGGTGAAGACACTTCCCCCTGGACCCTCATTTCTCTAAACTAAGGATTCTCAATTGGATACCTGTGGCTGTGAACAGTAGGCCTGTTCTGAGTGCTGATATGACGTCTCACAGCGGACGGCCTCTAGGTCACGTGCTGACGTGACGTCTCACAGCGGACGGCCTCTAGGTCACGTGCTGACGTGACGTCTCACAGCTGACGGCGTCTAGGTCACGTGCTGACGTGACGTCTTACAGCGGACGGCCTCTAGGTCACGTGCTGACATGACGTCTCACAGCGGACGGCCTCTAGGTCATGTCTGATGCAGTGTGCGGTTGCCCGCTCATTTTCCGGCCTTCCCGCATAACCTGGAGCCCAGGTGACCCTGTAGGCTGCGGGGCTCAGCACCCATTTTATTTAAATGAATCCCATGCCTCCAGGGAGGATATTTCAAAGGAGAGTCTATGCTGGTTTCTGCCTGTGTTGATTTTTCAATGATTGCTCAGCTTGCTTTTTCTAATTAAATCAGAGGACTTTGCTTGGCCTGCCTGCTTATTAGAGCCGATTAAAGATGAACTGGTGGAGTCATCGCCAGAAATGAACTGGCGCCTGGGAAATAGTGTGAAGTCCCCTTCCATTGAGGTTTTTATTTTTATTTTTGACCAACCAAATCCATGGCACATTCTTTTTAAATAAATGTAGTCATCAAAGTATGAAAAAGCATACATACTAAAATATCAACATGGGCTCTTTCCATGGTTAGGTTGATGGGTCATGTTAATTTTATCCTCTTGCTTTTATTTTTAACAATGTATAGTTTGCCTGTATTACAGCATTAATAACAAAAGCTGTTTTTTCCCAAGATCAAAACATTCAAAGTGTGTTTTATTTCTTTAGCTGACAAATATGTACTGAGTTCTAATACGTGCGAGACGCTGTTGGCTTCCGGCAAGCAGCCGCAGACGTGATGAATGAGCTTCCTCGTGTGAGGGAGTCCGGCGCTTGGGAGGAAGGGGGTCAGGCCGCCTGTTAGACATTAGTTATTCAGCCACAGCTGGGAGAGTGTCACCAGGCTGTGAACCATACGGGCGGGTGAACCAGCCCACATGCCCTGTGTTTAGCGATGCGCCAGTGAGTCCCTGGGTCGTTCTTGGTCGCCAGGGACGACAGCAAGTGCTGACTGTGTTGTGAGGTCACACACGTTGTTGGCTTTCTATGATTTATCAGAATACTTTTTAAAATTTCTTTAATTTATTAAATTTGGATATAATTTTCAAACAAGCTTGTTAGGTTTTGGTTAAATGTAAGTAAGTAACTACAAGTAAGTAAGTAAGTAACTATTTTTGCCTAGGTTTTTTCCGAAATACATTCTTTTAGACAGAAGGGGTGGGCGGGCTGCTGGAAACGGAACAGGACAGAGAACCGCAGGGAAAAGCCTCTACCGGGATTTTGAGGAGCCCGAGCAGCTCCCACGTTTCCATCCACCTTCAGCCGTCCTGGGGAGGTCGTTGTCCCTTTTTTATGCGCTAGGAAACTGAGTTACGCTCTAGGAAACTGAGGTTTAGGGAAGCTGATGATTCTCCCATGGTGACACAGCCCGATAGATGTGCTGGGATTCTAACACAGTTGTCCAGCCACAAATCTAGTACACTGTCCACACCCCAAAAGGATGCCAGCCAGGACTTTGGGAAAAGCAGCAGATGGAACACTGCAGACATGCGCTGTCGGACGGGCACGGCCTGCCCGTTACACACTGCGCCGTTTACAAATCTGTTCTTGTGAGAATTTTGTACGCTCTTTTCTTTTTTGAAAACATACCTCTAAATACTTAAGTTCTCTGAGGAAGAACATTCTTAAACTCAGAATTCCAGTTATGTAATAAACTCAAGAACTTGGGTGTCAAAAGACTTGCATTTAGAAAGATTCAGTGTGCTCTTCCAGATCGTCACCAGCAGAGTTACGTAGGTCAGTTTGCACACAGCTCTCCCCGTCCTCCTCCCTCCTTGCCTCGAGAGACCCTCCTTAGAATTTCCCACACAGGGTCTGTTGCCCCTGAAGGAGAAAATGGTTTTTGCCTTGATCTGACAAAACAAACTGCAGATCCTAGATGTGCCGAGCAGTTTCCCTCAGGGACACTTTTTGCCCACATTTGATGAAACGCTGGCGCATCCTAGAGTGTTCTCGGAGGGGAGCAGGGTGGGTCCATGTACTTTGGAAGAGGCACAGTTGGAAACAAGGCGGTGTCTGTGTCTGGAGTCATTATGTGGATGTGCCTGAGGGGCCCTACCTCAGGTGTGGGTACTCAGGGCACCTGGGATTGGGCGAGGAGACAGGCTGCAGAGAGTCAGCAGGTACAAGCACATACCCTCCCTACTGCCTCGTGCTGTGGTCCGTGTGCTGAGTGTAGGTGGATGGGGAGACAGTGTGGAGAGGCCTGGACACCCTCTGTCCCCTTCCTCCCAGTGACTCTCCTGGTCTCTGCTCTCCTGTCTTGCCTGCATTTTTCCTGGTTAGTGCTCCCAGATGTTCTTTCTAAGACAGGTGCTGTGAAGCCACAGCTGTCCCCTGGCTCAGGCAGTGAAGCCGGCTCACCCTGGCTATGCTGGTACTGTCAGTTTCTCCCATGGATCCAGAAACATCCATTGGCCCTGTGACATTTGTCTTACTTTATCCCAGCTACCTATTTCTCTCGGTTGTTTTGCAAAGATAAGTAACAATTTCTGGTAATAACAGCAGCGAGAAACTTCACTTTTCTCCTTCCCTGGGCCTCCTTGGGTGGCTGCCAGCCCGGCGGATGCCCCCGGCTGTGCTCAGTGGCCCCATGGCATGTCGGACTCCACCCTGTGCTGGCTGCTGTCTCCATCGCACGCCTAGTCCCCGGTGCCACCACCAGTGTGTGGGTTTGGTGCAGAACTAGTGTTAAGATTGTTCTTTTTTGCCTTGATAGAATTCATTGTGACTCATAGGAAAACAAATGTATAGAATAGTTTATATTCATTACAAACTGGAAACATTTGATCATTTGTGCAGTGTCCTTTCCAGATTTTAAAAAAAGGTTTAAAAAGATAAGCACACTGTTGAATTCCATGACTGCTAATATTCCTATAAACATGTCAAAGTTGGTAGGCAAGACGCAGAACCACATTTTTTTTTTCTCACTCTAAGTTCTGGGATATGTGTGCAGAATGTGCAGGTTTGTTCCATAGGTATACCTGTGCCATGGTGGGCTGCTGCACCTAGCAACCCGTCATCTAGGTTTTAAGCCCCGCGTGCGTTAGGTATTTGTCTTAATGCTCTCCCTCCCCTCACCCCCCGCCCCGCGAGAGGCCCCGGTGTGTAATGCGCCCCTCCCTGTGTCCATGTGATCTCATTGCAGAACCATATTTAATTCTGAGAAAGAGTGTTTCAAGTTCACGTTTGCCCCTTCAGCAAACGTCAGCATGTCGAATGTGAACGAAAGCTGGGAAACAAAAGGCCCTGCATAAAACCAAGGTGACAGAAATGTCCTTTTGTTGCTGCCTGTTAACATTTATCCTGTGATTGGCAGCAGTGCGTCATTTTTTGCTGGCCGTTGTTGTTGATTTGTGCCACATACCCTCCCTTTGACCTCCTCGTGCTTGTCTGAAACCTTAACTGGGAGAAGAGGTAGCTCAACTCCCTTTTTTTAAAGACTAGTTTTTAAGAGAAATTTTAGGGTCGCAGCAAAATTGAGCAGAAAGTACAGAGGTTTCCCATCTACCCCTCCCCTAACATGCACAGCCCCCTCCCCCCACATCTCCACCAGAGTGCATTTGTGACAACCAGGAGCCTGCGTGGCCACGCAGCCACTGCCCAGCGGCCACAGTCGCAGGAGGGCGTACCCTTGTGCTTTGCATTCGGTGGGTTTGGATGAACGTTTAGTGACATGGACCCACCATGATAGTGTCATGCATCTTTGCTGCCCTAAAATCAGGTTCCTTTGTCAGTGTGAGAGAGACTCGATCCTGCCGTGTGAGTTGATGCCATGGGTGCAGTATTCGGCACCACAGAACTCCTGCACATTGGAAACTGGGAGACTGGTGTTTTGAAGAAAGTAGCTGGACCCATCTGTGCATGGGTTCATCTGTCTGACTCAACTTGAGAAGGACAGTCTATCATCATCTTGAGCATCGTTCCAAGTGCACAGTATTTCTGAGATTGTGATATGTTCATATTTAGCGTGTCCTTTATTGTACAGTGCTATTTTTTCAATTTTGTTTTTGCAAAGGAAGCTGTTCAGATGTTCAGCCAAGTTGTGACTCACTCAGCTCATCATCCCTTCCCAAGAACTGACTTTATTTTTCCCCAGGATGACAGATGCCACTGCCTCCTTTCCATTGTCAGCTGGCGGGTGACGCGACTGTTGTTGCACTGGGAGTGTCCACGTGGTAACTGCCCACCTCTCCCCTGTTGCTTGTAGGACATGCTGAAGAACACCTCCAAAGGCCACCCCGACAGGCTGCCTCTTCAGATGGCCCTGACAGAGCTTGAAACACTAGCAGAGAAGTTAAATGAAAGAAAGAGAGATGCTGATCAACGCTGTGAAGTGAAGCAAATAGCCAAAGCCATAAACGAAAGATACCTGAACAAGGTTGAGAGAGGTTTTCTTCAACTCTATTCCAAAATTATTTTTGCTTTGTGCTAATAAGCTGTCGTTGTCCAGCAATACTAATCTTTTGGATCGTTTGGAGTAATTCCCTTCGCCCAGAGTTCTTAACCGGGGTGGATGGAGGCCTTCGGGAGAGTCACACCAATGTGGAAATTGTATGTAAAACCTTAACAGCCTGTCTGCATTTTCTTAGGAAAGAGATTCATACATTCATTAGACCCTCAAATGGATCCAGGACCTCCCAAGGGGTGAAGAGCAACTCCTTTAGCTTAATTTTCCTTTCAAAATAACTGTATTTAATTTCAGATAGTAATAGTTAAAGCTGAAAATATTTACAGGCTAGGCACAGTGGCTCACACCTGTAAGCCCAGCACTTTTGGAGGCTGAGGTGGGAAGATCGCTGGAACCCAGGAGTTCGAGACCAGCCTGGGCGTGATAGTGAGAACCCATATCTAAAAAAAGAAAAAAAAATTTAGCTGGGTACAGTGGCATGCACCTATATAGTCTGAGCTACGTGGGAGGCTGAGGCCAGAGGATTGCTTGAGCCTGGGAGGTCCAGGCTGTGGTGAGCTGTTACTGAGCTGCTGCACTCTAGCCTGGGTGATGGAGCAAAACCCTGTTTCAAAAAAAAAAAAAAAAAAATTCACAAACATTTTTTGTCTTCACCTATGCATGGGCTAAGCTGCATTGAGCGTGAAAAGAGATGCAGTACCCAGAGGGCGGCAGTTCATTTGCCAGGCTACATTTCAGCTTGATGCTTACATAACTACTTGTCTGCAGCAGTACTCTGAATTTATGTGGGCTTTCCCGTATTCATTGAAGGCCCTGGCTCACAGGGAGATGGTAATTTGTATGAACTGTGTTAAGTTATTGCATTTAATATTCATTATTGCTAAAAATCATTATTGTTACAAATCATTGTTTTGTCATTAGGAGTAGTTTCTTACGTTACAATGACATTCAGTAATTTAACTGTGCGAACTTTATGGTAATACACTTTAAGCCACATATTTTCCCCATTTCTCCAAGTGGTTTATGTAGGAACGTTTATAAGCAGCAAATTGTATTCAGTTATATTCTTGACATGGTTGATGTTATTTAAAATCATGCTCCCTGTGGCACTTGAACCTCCGAATACACATGGGGCATGGAGCAAGCCCAGAGGCCCAGGAAGAGGGGATGATGCTTCGCACTGAATGTCACCCACATGCCTCATCGTTCCCGTGCGCTTGGCAAGGACAGTCAGGGAGGCGGGTGTCTCGCTGGTTGCTCAGAGCTGGGCAGCAGCGTAGATTTAGAATCAAAAGACAGCACAGACCACCGGGGCTGAGGACTCTGTTTTTCTTGTGGGCTGAGTTGTTATAAGTATTGGCCAGGTGCAGTGGCTCACGCCTGTAATCCCAGCTCTTTGGGAGGCTGAGGTGGGTGGATCACGTGAGGTCAGGAGTTCCGGACCAGCCTAACCAACATGACAAAACCCCGTCTCTACTAAAAATACAAAAAGAAACAAATTAGCTGGGTGTGGTGGCGCACACCTGTGGTCCCAGCTACTCGAGAGGCTGAGGCACGAGAATCAATTGAACCCAGGAGGTGGAGGTTGCAGTGAGTTGAGATTGTGCCGCTGCACTCCAGCCTGGGTAACAGAGCGAGGCTTGGTCTCAGAACAAACAAACAAAAAAGGTAGTATGACTTCTACATCGCATACCATTGTCTTGGTTCATACAAAGCGTCTTTCTGAAGAACTGATGGTTTTGGTTTGGCTCAGTGAAGTAAAATATGGCCTACCTTAAGAAGTTAAGATAGTCATTTAACTATGCTTAATTAGGTTTACTTGGGGAACAGTAAAATTACAAAACAATTCCTTCCATTCCTCACCATTCCTGGTTAATGTAGTGTTTAAATCGCGGGAGGGCCAACTGCGGTGAAAGTCTGCGAGGAAGGAGACGGATGTTCAGCGCAGTCACGGGGAACATAGGAATGATTTCCGTAAAGCGCTCAGTTTGGAAAAGTCACCCTCAGACTCCATACCAGACTTTTCCTCATCTTTTTCTTTTCCGGGTAAACTCAACTGTGGTCCCTGCGCTGTGTTTTGAATGTGCAGCTTCTCAGCAGTGGAAGCCGATACCTCATTCGATCAGATGATATGATAGAAACAGTTTACAACGACAGAGGAGAGATTGTTAAAACCAAAGAACGCCGAGTCTTCATGTTAAATGATGTGTTAATGTGTGCCACCGTCAGCTCACGGTAAGTGCATTCAATTCTCTATAGTAGTCCTACCATCATCACATGTTACCTTTGCCTAAGGGCACATGAATGACTTTGTTAATTCTGTCACTCAGACTGAACTGGTCTTTTGTGCCAAAGCTCTGTCCTGTGACTAAGGGAACCCTTATAATAAGCAAGCTTATTTTTAAATAGATTCAGTGTAAGTCACCAAGTCACTGTTAGTAGAAGTACGTAGAGGTTTATATACTCTTTAAACGGGGCTGATGGCGGAACTAGAAACTCAATTGAATTTCTTCATAACCCTCCTAAATCAAGAGTTTTTTTTCTTATGGTTTAAATTCTCTCTTTACCTGCTTCTCTATAAATATATTTTTGATAAATGTTTAAATATAATAAAGTTGGGTATATTCATATTTATTGTAAACCAAGAAAATGAGTTATTTTCACTTAAAATAGTTTTACATCAGAATCGTTCTCCAACGCGTGGAATATTGTAGTGAGATGAGGATATGTGAGAAACTAAAAGGTCTTCAAATATAGGTAGATGATAAGGGAACTGATATAAAGTGAACTATAACACTCCTGGTGCTGTAGAAAATAATGCGAGCAAACGTGGTGCCAATTCCTCATGTCTTGCAAGAGTCAAGTGTTGAATCTTCCAGAGTTTTGAGAGCCAGTTGATAAACATTTGGTAGCTTGAAGTCATCCACACGGGAACATTTACACCATGGAATTTGCCCAACACGATGTGTCAGGAGCCTGTCCTCCCAGTGAGAGCCAGCTGTTAAACATTTGCCAGCACACGACTAAACATGCCCTATTTTTCATGCCCGTCACCCCCATTTTCCAGCGGCCAGATATATCTGCCTGCCCTCCTCACCTTGCCTTAGAGACCCAGGCAGCTAGGGTGTGCAGGTCAGCGCTCAGGAGTCGGACTCCTTAGGGTGAACTCCAGATCCACCTTCTCTGAACTCTGAAAATTACCCGCTCTGACTTTGCCTCGGACTCCTCATCCGTGCAATAGGGTTGATCATAAAAATAATGAGGCCAGTGGTACGCTCTTGTGGGTCTCTTCAGGGATCAAGGCGAGAACGTTCATAAAGCTGCTGCAGGGCACCTGGCACACGGCACTGCCTGCGAGGGACAGGTTTTCATTGTTGCTTTTCATCATCGTCACTTACTTTGTGGCAGCTACAAAATAAATCCAAAAAATATATGAGTCTTTAATGATACTCCTTCTTGTAAGAGAAAGAACCCTGTTCATTTGACTCATACCCCATGGCTTGGCCTTCACTGTGGACGCCTGGCGACAGCCGCAGGCCACCTGCCTTCTGTGTGCAGAAGCGAAGCCCACTGCACCCTGCGTTGGAAAGGAGCTGACGGAGTGAGGCCGTGGGAGGTCGCAGCTGGAGAACTCCAGGTGTGGGCCGCTCTAGAGGATGCTTAGAATTGCGAGGATGCAGAGTAAGGTGTCTCCACCCCTGTTTCCCTGGTGTTACGAGGTGCTTCCCACAGTGTGGAGACTAATGGTGTTTATCACTTAACAGTATGGCTTCCAAGTTTAACTGTCCCAGAACCCCCCTCTCCATGTAACACCTGGAAAGTTAGTTTTCAGTGAAGTGGCCCCAGTGTGGCTGAATCCACCCAGCTCCTCACCTGCAAGTTGGCCCACACGATGTGTCAAGTTGGGGACATTAATGCTTGTTCCACCTGCCCTGAGAGACAAGATCATAGAAGTGAAATGACCTTGTAAACAGCAAAGTCCTAAGCAAATATAATGGTCCTTGTTGAGTCTTTTCCGCACTCATCATTGATGTTTGTCTGATGCTGACTGCTGCTCCAGAACCCCTCAGGCTGCTGTTGGGGAGCGCCAGGACACACTTGACTCTTGGGCAGTTTTAAGTAGGTTTAAAATTCTCCCGCTGCCAGATGTGGTGTACTTTAAAGATGAATTAAAATGGATACTTTAGAAGTAACTCAGCTGTGCTTACTGCTAGAGGATTCCTTAAAATAACGCCCCTGCCTTTCCCACGATGCCAGGGCTTGAATTTCTTTTTTTGCGAAGTGCAGTGGTGAGTCGCAATTCCTTTCCCATGGACATGTTGTCAGTGTGAGATTTTCAGCGACAGTGCCCGAAGGTGATGAGATGAGAATGCATTTTGGTTCAAATAGCTCCCAAGGACCCCTTGGTCGGCCCTGTGAACATTAAGATTCTAAACCTCCTCTGTAGGGATGGAGATTTTTACATTCAAAGAGGAGGAATCGGAATTTTGGTAAGAACTCGTGGGCATTTCTGTTTTTCTAAATTGGAGGCACAGTCCAATTCACGGAACACAACCCATCTTTCCTCTTACTGTGTCTGAATTGTTCTTCCTCCTTTCCCTTCCTGTATGGACTGGATGTCCTCATGGAGGGCAGAGTGCTCTGGTGTAAGAGGGAACTGGAGGGCTTGGGTGCAGACGGGCTCCCAGCCAGTCAGGTGCTCAGTCCAATGCATAGCACCCAGCATTTTGGTTATTCCTACCCACACTTTGATTTTTTTTTTTTTTTTTTTTTTTTTTTTTTTTGAGACAGAGTCTCGCTCTGTCACCCAGGCTGGAGTGCTGTGGCTCGATCGTGGCTCGATCTCGGCTCACTGCAAGCTCTGCCTCCCGGGTTCACGCCATTCTCCTGCCTCAGCCTCCCAAGTAGCTGGCACTACAGGCGCCCGCCACCATGCCCGGCTAATTTTTTGTATTTTTAGTAGAGACGGGGTTTCACCGTGTTAGCCAGGATGGTCTCAATCTCCTGACCTTGTGATCTGCCCGCCTTGGCCTCCCAAAGTGCTGGGATTACAGGCGTGAGCCACCGCGCCGGCCCACACTTTGATTTTTAACAGCAGTATCTTGAAGAAAAGCAAAACGTGATGATCACTAAGTGAGAATAATGGTTGATTCTGGAGGGTGGGATTTCCTGGGGCTGCGGGGATGCTGGCGATGTCACAGCCTTGGCCTTGGTGTCAGCTACACAGATGTTGACGCAGGCCGTTTCCACTAGACTGTACATATGTGTTTTGTGTTTCTTCACGTATATGTTCTATTTATGATAAAAGAAGAAAATAATCTGTATAAGTCATAGGGTTTTTTTCTGTTCAATTTCTGTATACTTGATAAATATTTTAGTCATGGAGTGTAATGGTATGATTTGATTCTATTAAAGTGGTTACAGTGTAGCCATAAAAGAGTAAAGCAGCAATTTGAGAATTAACTCTTATAAAACCACCAGAGAATATCTCTATCCACATAGGAGACTTTTCCTGGTAATCGAGCACCTTTGCTCAGAGTCATCAGCAAGCACCGAGCTGCTTCCTGTTAAGCCTTTACGGAAAACCTCGGAGCTTCCGAGAGATCCGTCCCCTCTGCGGTTCTTCCCTGCACTCTCTCTCATCCACTTCGAGGCCTCTTTATGGCAGCGAGTGGGGACTCTGTAAGAAAGTCAGAAGCACAATTACTATTGTGAGAAAGTCTGAAGAGTTACAATTCAGCAATGGAAAGTTTCTCACTTGAACATCTGAGGGACGAACATTACCATAACGTGTTCATGTAATTATTTGTAAAACAAGGATCTTTTGGTCGTTTCAGCCCCTCTCATGACAGCCGTGTGATGAGCAGCCAGAGGTACTTGCTGAAGTGGAGCGTTCCACTGGGACACGTGGACGCCATCGAGTATGGCAGCAGCCCAGGCACGGGCGAGCACAGCAGGCACCTTGCCATTCACCCGCCGGAGAGCCTGGCCGTGGTTGCTAACGCGAAACCAAGTAAGTGATGCTTTCTCTTACGTTCGTGCCGTGGGGCCAGCGTAACTCTCACGTTCATGCTAGCCGTGGGGCCAGCGTAAGCTCCGCCATCAGCAGGTTCAGGGTTTAACAAGGTAAATCTGACGCTTTCTCTCAGGATCGTGCTAGCCGTGGGGCCAGTGTAAACTCCAACGTCAGCAGGCTCAGGGTTTAACATGGTAAACCTGATGCTTTCTCTCACGTTCTTGCTAGCCGTGGGGCCAGTATAAACTCCGACATCAGCAGGCTCAGGGTTTAACATGGCAAGTCTGCAGAGGTGATCCAGTCTCTAGAATCTGTATGCTGTCTGACTAACATGGCCAAGTCGGCTGCTCATCACTGACTTGTCCCACGTGCAGCTGGGGCTCCTTCGGGTTCGGGCCGTGCACCTGGCCAGTCAGAAGTGGATTCCGTTTTCCCAGTCCAGTGAGCTCAGTTTTGCGTTTCCAGTTAACCAGATCAGGACTTTAGTGCTGGTCTCTTGAGTGTGTGGAGCTGGCGTGCAGGAAGTCATAGAGCTTGAGGCGGTGGTGGTTCCAGCTCGGCTCTTTGCTCACCTGCTCGCACTGCCGGGCAGCGTTGTGATGTCTTTACTCAGTTTCCCCATGGAGGCAGTGCTTGTCCATGAACTTCCCAAGGTGAAATGAGAGGAGTCAGAATGCTTTGGCAATGTCTTAGCATTGCACATGATTTATGATTATTATTACCTAACATTGTTCAGACTGCAGATTTTAATCTTAGTGTAAAAATCATTACCTTCTCTTCATTATTAAAAAAAATTCCAAAGAACGACTGGCTAAGTTTTATTCACTTTTTGGGCTGTACCCCTGAATTGTAGAACAATTTAAAAAACACGACGCATGGGAACTTTCAGTTAACCTTTCATAGGTTAAATATGCATGAATTTTTCGGATTATTTTGTTTCTGACATGTTCGGAAGCAAGGAAACCACTTGAGAACGTTTAACCTTTTCTGATTGAATTTGCATGTTCACCTGGATTTGCAGAACATGATGATGTAAGGAGTATTAGGTCTAATTCGCTTTGGGACTGCTTTTATTTTTCTCATTCCCCTGATGTTAATAGTCATTCCGTTTGGTAATCTGCCTAGTAGGCTAATTCGTCAAGCATATTATTACAATTTGTAATCTCTTAAATTTCTGACTCTTAAATCCTCGTCCTATTTAAAGTGGTATGCGTCTGTATCAAACCCTCTCCACAAATAACTGAAGTACCAAAACCCAGATTTCCCAAAAGAGCTGTTCTAGGGGGTGGTATGGAGAGCGAGAGGGAGGAGCCGGGAGAGAGGGGACATGGGGACAGAGAAACGATTTCTGACATGATTCATTAACATTTTATTCAAGAGCAAATTGGATGCCTTGTTAAAGATTTTTTAAAATCCCTTTAAATTATTTGGAAACATTGATTGGCAATCAAATTTATGTTGTGGTTTTGTGAACAAAAACACCTTTATGTATTTTATAATGCTAGCACTCTTAGAATTTACTCATAATTAAGATGGCCTTACTGTATTTAAATAGCTAAAGGTATTTAAATAGCTAAAGGTGACTTTGATCCATAAAATAGTATGTATTCCATGCAATGTTATATTTTCTTATTCATCTTTTTATTTATGAGTTATCCAGTTTTCCATGGGACATCTTTTTGCCCAATGCCTTAAACAGAGAGCTTAAATGATAAACTTGTTTTGCCATCAATAGTGTTTTATTCTTCTAGATTAAAAAAAAATCTTTTAAAACAAATTATTTAAAATGTGCTAATTCTGTGTGTGTCTGAAGATAGAACTCAAGTCAGAATTCTTTGGGGCTTTTTTCCAGCATCAGGTAAGAGCATGGTGCTGTCTTGCATTTACAGAGAAGGTGTAAGTGGGCACCGTGCTTGGTGCTGGGACTGGCAGGGCTTCTATCCCGACACGTCTGGATTCATCCAGGGTGGACCGACAGTCTCTTGTTAGCATTGATCTTGAGTGGGTCTATGTGTTATCACATCCATCATGTGGATCCCATGAGTGCCACGCTGCAGCCGGTGAATGACGTCCCTTCACTCTGCTCATCTCAGCTCACTCCTTACCGTTTATGCTGACAAAACCCAGGTACATCCGTGAACCACATCTCCATGGGGCTGCCTCTAATACCTCCCTCAGAGTTTTCATCAAATGACTTCAAATTCACTCTCAGTGTTTGTTTCTTGTGGTTCTCTTGGTTTGTCACTTCTAAATTATATCGAGAAGCTAAGTCAGAAATTCTCATTCTCAGTCGATAGTCAGAGGACTTGTGCTGCTTGAATGACTGTTCTAAAATTCAGTGTTGGAAACGTTGGTGTGTTACTTGATATTGACAGAGTGTAGGCAGCACTGCCCAGCAACCTCTGCTTGCAGAGCGGGCAGCGTGGTAACCACCTGAGACCAGTGAGCAGCTGCAGCAGGGAGCTCCCTGTCCCTGCAAAAGCGCCGTGTCGATTGTGTGTTTGCCGTGTGGTGTTAGACTCAGCAGGAAGCTCGCTGTCCCCGCAGAAGCGCCATGTGGATTGCGCGTTTGCCGTGCGGTGTTAGATTCAGCAGGAAGCTTGCCGTCCCTGCAAAGGCGCTGTGTGGATTGTGCATTTGCTGTGTGGTGTTAGACTCAGTAGGGAGCTCGCCGTCCCTGCAAAAGTGCTGTGTGGATTGTGCGTTTGCCGTGTGGTGTTAGACTCAGTAGGAAGCTCGCCGTCCCTGCAAAGGCACTGTGTGGATTGTGCGTTTGCCGTGTGGTGTTAGACTCAGTAGGAAGCTCGCCGTCCCTGCAAAAGTGCTGTGTGGATTGTGCGTTTGCCGTGTGGTGTTAGACTCAGTAGGGAGCTCGCCGTCCCTGCAAAAGTGCTGTGTGGATCGTGTGGGTTGAGTGTTTGCCATGCGGTGTTAGACTCAGTAGGGAGCTCCCCATCCCTGCAAAAGCACCGTGTGGATTGTGGGTTTGCTCTGCAGTGTTCAACTCAGCAGAGAGCTCCCGTCCCTGCAAAGGCGCCATATGTATTGTGCTTTGCTGTTCAGTGTTCGACTTAGCAGAGAGCTCGCCGTCCCCGCAAAAGCGCTGTGTGGATTGTGAGTTTGCTCTGCGATGTTAGATTCAGCAGGGAGCTCCCTGTCCCTGCAAAAGCGCCATGTGGATCGCGGGTTTGCTCTGCGGTGTTCGACACCCGGAGTTATGATGTGACACTTTCCTCTCTTGCAGAGGCTGCAAGCTGGTGACCATGGGTCCCCTGGTCAATGGATTGGTTTAAGCTCCCAAACTCCCTGATGCTGTTTTGAAAAATGTCGTGTCCTCTGTGGATCCATGGATTGGTTTAAGCTCGCAAACTCCCTGATGCTATTTTGAAAAATGTTGTGTAGTTTTCTGGGGTGATTTTAAAGGTTTTGCCAGCCTCCCCGATTGCGACTGGTGGCGGGGAGGAGGAAGATCAAGCGTGAGCCATCAGTTGCTCTGGCCTGGTGCAGCATCTTTGTTGGTGCACTCCACCCGGCCGCTGTTCCTTCTCACTTTGCGCTCCATCCTGTCTGGCAGGTGGATTTATGAGAAAGTAATGTTCGCTGTTGCCATTCTGTGGGGGGGTTTCTTCATGCAGGATCTTTATAACCTCAATTCATTTCCAGCAAATGGACTGTCAAGCGCTCCTAGTTCTCGAGGTCTGGTGCTAAGTAGGAGTTGTGGGGGTGGGTGGGGAGGTGTCGCATAGCCCCACTGTTGGGAGCCTTTAGAACGGGAGGAGAGGTGAGATCAGTTGCTCTAGCCGGGCTCTGGCCTTCAAGGGTGTTACAGAAGAATGGCCACTGGAGAGCTGTTACCGCCCATCCTTCCCAGGGAGAAGTTCTTCGTGTGTGTGTGTGCACTTTTATTCAACTGGTCTCAAGTCAGTGTACAGGTGAAGTTCTTAAAATGTTTAGAGAAATGTGAGTACAACTTGAATCTACTTGAAAGGAAACACTCCTTCAGATGTGCAAATATTCATCATTTACTTTTGTAAAAATCAGTCACATTACTTTGTAGTTATTTAATCCTTAAAAATGAATGAAGGTAAAAAGCATCTCTGTTCTTCGCTGTAAGGTCAGCTTTTAACGGAACAGGATTGGCCTCTGATGTTTCTGGCTTTGCTTGTTATTGGACCAGCATCTACCTGGTCCAATACCAGCGTCCCGTCCCTGCACTGGCAGCTTGCCTAGAAGGGGCCTTGCAGCTTCCAGAAGGCCGCTGCCTCCCTGTGTGTTCTCAGAACTTTGCAGCAAGAGGGGAAGTCCACTCGGACCGCCCTGCTCTGGCCCATTCCGCTTTCTGTCCCGGAAGCGTGTCCTGAGTGCCAGGAGTGCTTCTGTACGGTTGGGCTGGATATGGCGGTTGGTACAGGAGGATTTGTAACAAGACACAGTCATTATGAACAGGTAGCTGGAGGAGCTGCCAGCAAGCTTGTACCGTGAGGAGGATGGGAGACAGCTCCTGAAACCTCAGGGTCCCTGCTGAGCATAGAGAGGGGAACTTCCAGGCAAACGCGGAAAGGGTCGTGGGTGAGGTCACAGTGTTGAGGGAGCTCCCAGAAAACATAGTACCTCCCCCACAAAATTCACACGGTTTTAAAAAACAAAGCAAAACACTACTAGGAAAGAACCAGCACCAAGGAGGGAGGAAGGCGGGCATGACTTACAGTCTTTAAATAGAAGTGAGCCCGGCCGAAGGAAGCTTGAACAGCTGAATATACACCTGACTGATCCTCCTGAAGTAGAAGGCAGCAAGAGAAGCGGAGCTGTATTTTTAAAACGTGAAACGGTTCCTCATGAGGCTCCCCTGAGCTGCATCCTCCAGGGATGTGTGGCCAAGTGGCTGTTCTGTGGAGGAAGGGAGGGGTCTGAGCAGCGCGTCCAGCCACAGTCCTAAGGGTTCTGGACACAGTGACCGATGTGGGACCCCAGGAGTGAAGGGTTAGCCCCGATTTCTCTCCGTGGCCCCTGCCCGATGCACTGCATGGCCTCGCCTGTAGGCAGGGACAGTGCCTGGTCTCCAACGTGTCCTCTCCAGAGTAAGGTACTTCTGGGCGGGAAGGGTCACCATTCTTGCTCCTTATGCCTGTAAGAGTGAACTTCGTTTTGAAGGTGAGAGGACAGGCGCAGCGGAAGCCCACCATCGCAAAGCTGTCGTGTTTTGAAATACACAGCAGTCGAAATGAAGGAAACAGAACAAAATGCCTCTGTGCTCCATTGCTGTGGGAAGGGCTGCTTCTGCGTCATCTGAACGTTGTACCGTAAAACAGCACGTGTGTGCGTGTGGGAGATGAGGCCAGGACTCGGCGCTGGTTTTCATGTATGGCGTGTGGATTTGCAGGTCTTTCCCAGGACTCAAAAGTGTCATTATAACCCTTGAATGAGTACTGAGAGCAAACACACCACCTGGCCAAAGGTAGCAGGGAGGTTGGCTTTCCACACTGAATACCGTGGACAGTCCGGAAACAGTCTTCAGTAGCTTTCCTGCAATGCGACACTGAGGTCGGCGTGCCTGTGGAATGTGACACCAACAGATGAGCCCCTCACTGGGGGAGCGGATGCAGCTGCTCATTATTGCGGAGCCGGTGACCTCCTGCCACCATTCTCTGTGTCCTGTGCCCCTGTGTGCTCATGCGGCATGTTCAATGCAGATGAACGGCCTCCCTTCGTACAGACAACATCTGTATGCCGAGAAAGGCCTTCGAACATACATAGGGAGTAAAACGACAAAGAGATCTCAGAGAGGATGGGCGCTGACTCCGGATGGAAGGCAGAGCGAAAACAGGGTAGGCGTGCCATGGCTTTTCAGGGATTTTTGATGAAAATGGCATCTGAAGTGAATGGAGCAAAACAGTCACATCACAGATTCTGGGCAGTGGGTAAAAATGTGTCCATGAGTTATTCTCTCTACTTTTCTACATTTAAAGAGTATTTCATACTTTCACAAAATGAGAGCCCATTAAGGAAGCCCAGAGCCAGCCTGGGACTTGGGTTCCTGTTAGAATGGCTGTTCCTAGCCCATCCCCAGGCCCAGCCTCTGTTTGGGGGAGGAAACGGGGGCAGCATGGCAGATGGACGGAAAGTGGGAAAGGGTCTTCCAGCATCACACGTGCTTTTAGGACAGTCCCACAGTGGTGGTGATGCCACATGCGTGGCTCTGTTCTCCATGCAGATGGCTGCCGCCTTCTCCGTCACTGTGTCTGTTTATATCCCCCGTTACCTCAGGGACAGACACTGGTGTGAGTTTTCTGGGTGTTCAGTAACACACCCTTCAAACTCTCTGTCTTTAGGAGCTCAACAGGAGGCAGGGAGAAGTGGTTCCATGCAAAGAGGGATACCCATATTTTCTAAATATGACATGCACACTAGTCTACGTGGTCTGCTGATGCCAAAATACTCATTCCTAACGGCCTGTATAGCTGACCTGTGAACTTAGACGCTGATGCATCCCTGGAGCTATGACTGTCAGTCAAGTTGACATTCCAGAAACCTTCTATTCAGGGTCACGGCCCTGTCCAGGACCTGACAGGCAGCCTCTCAGGAAAGCTATCATAGCTCCTCAGCTATGGGGATGGGCCAGATGAGTGCCATGCCTGTGTGTCACATGCCAGTCATTCCCATAAGTCTCGTGGAGAAGACTCCCTCAGGAAAGTGCAGCTGGCACATGTCCCTAAGTGTGGACGGCCAGCCACGGAAAGGTGCGCACGCAGGAGGGCCTGTGGACGGGGTCCTGTCTCTGTGTCTTCAGTGCAGACGGCCAGCCACGGAAAGGTGCGCACGCAGGAGGGCCTGTGGACGGGGTCCTGTCTCTGTGCCCTAAGTGCAGACGGCCAGCCACGGAAAGGTGCGCACGCAGGAGGGCCTGTGGACGGGGTCCTGTCTCTGTGGGAATCACACACGTGTGTCCTAGTACACATGGACACATACAAGTTAGGTGTTGAACAAATTAATATTATGTTCTGGGTTTTTGAACCCCATGAAGCTATAGGGATGGTTTTACTTCTTGATTACATATCTGGAATTTGAGACATGACATGTATCTTCGTGACAGTGTGATGTTCACATTATAAAATGCTTGGGTTTTGTTAAAACTCTAAAAGCCAAACTGGATTTTAGTCACAGGGGAAAATTCTTATTGTTCTTCTCTGTTCAGTGCTGTGGTTTCAGCTTTGCACCTGGGAGTCTCCTAGGCCTTGCGTTGGGAGGAGCTGCCGTAACGTGTCCAGAACCACATAGGATTTATTTTGCCTGAGTATAGCTAGGATCACTACTGGTTCATAACCAAGATTTTTCTATACTTTCCATGTTAGAAAACTACTTGCTTATAGAGAAATTCAATTTGTGCCTCTTATCAGACTAGGGACTTATATATGATGCTATTTAAAAATTACCCTCTTTCTCCTGGGAATTAATCCTTGTTCTCTGTTGAAAACACTAAAATGTTTAAAGACAGTAAGAATGACCTGTAATTCTTGTATCTGCAGACTGTATTAACACATGAGTGATTTCTCTCCAGCCTTTTTCTCACACCATTGTCCATATACCACAGTTCTCTATGTGATCCTGTATAGGGAATTTTCATTTAATATTATAGGCTGACCATTTTCTCAGTCATTAAAAATTCTGAATCGAAGTCATTTAAACTGACTACAGGACGTTTCCTCGTGATTGAAACTGAGTTTATTGCATACTGCAAGCTTCTTCAGTTATTGGAGCACTACGAACAGTGACGTGGAGACATCCTCACACATTAGTCTGATAATTTCCTTAGAAGTGGAATTTTCAGGTCAAAGAGTAGAACATTTGTATCCTCTTTTAGACTCTTGATGCATTTTTGCAAGTTGCTTTCCAGGAAGTTTTCCCCAGTTTCCATTTCTACTGGCTATGTCTGACTTTGATTACACAATGAAACTTTTGTGATTTGATTTGTGATAAACAGTTTTGTACATTTGCCTTAATTTAAATTAAAAATTTTTAACGCCTTCTGGCTCTGACGTCTCAGTCTCACATCATGGAGGAGAGGCTTTAAGATGCTGTGAGGGTGCCCCTTGAACCCAGGCATGGAGGTTCTCAGGGACCGAGCACACCCCCAGGGGCTTTTCCAGCCGTCCTTGCTATTGATCTGGCCACACAAACCCTTCCTTGTTTGCCGCACAAATTCCGTTTCACTGACAGACCCTGAATTTTCAAACAGATTGCAGGGATTTCCATGGAAACAAGAGAAGCGTCCGTGAGAAAGACTCGGGAAGTGCTTTTGCGGAAGTGCAGCAATTGTGTGTCACTGCAGCGACAAAGAGCTTCGCTCACAGAACTGAAAACTACAGAAACTGTCAGCTAGAGGGCTGGAAGTCAACTCTAACAAAAATTCTGATTTGCGGGGGTTTCTTTCTTTTTGTTTTGTTTTCTTTTCTTTTTTTTGAGATGGAGTCTCCCTCTGTTGCCCAGGCTGGAGTGCCATGGCGTGATCTTGGCTCACTGCAACCTCCACCTCCTGGGTTCAGGTGATTCTCCTGCCTCAGCCTCTCTGAGTAGCTGGAACTACTCAGAGTGTGTACCACCATGCCTGGCTAATTTTTTTTTTTTGTATTTTTAGTAGGGATGAGGTTTCACCATGTTGGCCAGGCTGATCTCGAACTCCTGACCTCAGGTGATCCGCCTACCTCGGCCTCCCAAAGTGCTGGGATTACAGGCGTGAGCCACCGCGCCTGAACTGCAGGGGTTTCTTTAATCAATTTTGGCCTGAAAATCAACATGAAACAGTTTTTCTGAAACTGAGAATCACATTTGAAAAGCCCTGGCCGCACTGTGTGGTTTCTTGTTATTCTTGGGATGTGAGTGCAGACGCTTTCTTTGGCAGCGCACATTGTCCCCATTCATGAGGAAGCCTCAGGTTGCTCTGTGGTGTCATCTGTGCCCTGAGGTGCCCTATTATGAACTGTCTGATGATCCGGCAGACATAAAACGTCAGCACATTTCCACGGTCCGTAAGGTCGAGGAACTCCTCCTCATCTCAGTTCAGAAGGTTCTTTAATACACTAGGGAAAGAGTATTCTCCCTTCCCATGATAGGTTCACATTTGGTGGCAGTGTGTGTGTGTGTGTGTGTGTGTGTTATTTTTAAAATGTTTATGTTTTTAGTTCACAAATAATCATATACATGTATGGTTTAAAACATGATGTTTTGAAATATGTATACATTGTGGAATGGCTAAATCAAGCTAACTAGCTTATGCCTTACTTCACACACTTACCATTTGTTCATGGTGAGAACCTTAAAGTCTACTCTTAGTGATTTTCAAGTATACAATACCTTATTAACTACATTAGACGTCTTGAACCTATTCCTCCCAATGAACTGAAATCTGTGCACCTGTGAATCCCTGTGACCTATCCCACATGTTCTATGGATGATAGAGCTGCCTCTGTGGGTGACGGAGCTGTTCTGTGGGTGATAGAGCTGTTATGTGGATGATGGAGCTGCTTTGTGGGTGATGGAGCTATTCTGTAAACTGACGGAGCTGTTCCGTGGGTGACGGAGCTGTTCCGTGGGTGACGGAGCTGTTCTGTGGGTGACGGAGCTGTTCTGTGGGTGATGGAGCTGTTCTGTGGGTGATGGAGGTGTTCTGTGGATATGGAGCTGTTCCGTGGGTGACGGAGCTGTTCTATGGGTGATGGAGCTGTTCTGTGGGTGATGGAGCTGTTCCGTGGGTGATGGAGCTGTTCTGTGAGTGATGGAGTTGTTCTGTGGGTGATGGAGCTGTTCTGTCAGTGATGGAGCTGTTCCGTGGGTGACGGAGCTGTTCTGTGGGTGATGGAGCTGTTCTGTGGGTGATGGAGGTGTTCTGTGAGTGATGGAGTTGTTCTGTGGGTGATGGAGCTGTTCTGTCAGTGATGGAGCTGTTCCGTGGGTGACGGAGCTGTTCCGTGGGTGACGGAGCTGTTCTGTGGGTGATGGAGCTGTTCTGTGAGTGATGGAGCTGTTCTGTGGGTGACGGAGCTGTTCTGTGGGTGATGGAGCTGTTCTGTGGGTGATAGAGCTGTTATGTGGATGATGGAGCTGTTCTGTGGGTGATAGAGCTGTTATGTGGATGATGGAGCTGCTTTGTGGGTGATGGAGCTATTCTGTAAAGTGACGGAGGTGTTCCGTGGGTGACGGAGCTGTTCTGTGGGTGACGGAGCTGTTCTGTGGGTGATGGAGCTGTTCTGTGGGTGATGGAGCTGTTCTGTCAGTGATGGAGCTGTTCCGTGGGTGACGGAGCTGTTCTGTGGGTGACGGAGCTGTTCTGTGGGTGATGGAGCTGTTCTGTGGGTGATGGAGCTGTTCTGTCAGTGATGGAGCTGTTCCGTGGGTGACGGAGCTGTTCTGTGGGTGACGGAGCTGTTCTGTGGGTGATGGAGCTGTTCTGTGGGTGATGGAGCTGTTCTGTGGGTGATGGAGCTGTTCTGTCAGTGATGGAGCTGTTCCGTGGGTGACGGAGCTGTTCTGTGGGTGACGGAGCTGTTCTGTGGGTGATGGAGCTGTTCTGTGGGTGATGGAGGTGTTCTGTGGATATGGAGCTGTTCCGTGGGTGACGGAGCTGTTCTATGGGTGATGGAGCTGTTCTGTGGGTGATGGAGCTGTTCCGTGGGTGATGGAGCTGTTCTGTGAGTGATGGAGTTGTTCTGTGGGTGATGGAGCTGTTCTGTGGGTGATGGAGCTGTTCCGTGGGTGATGGAGCTGTTCTGTGAGTGATGGAGTTGTTCTGTGGGTGATGGAGCTGTTCTGTGGGTGATGGAGCTGTTCTGTGGGTGATGGAGCTGTTCTGTGGGTGATGGAGGTGTTCTGTGAGTGATGGAGTTGTTCTGTGGGTGATGGAGCTGTTCTGTCAGTGATGGAGCTGTTCCGTGGGTGACGGAGCTGTTCCGTGGGTGACGGAGCTGTTCTGTGGGTGATGGAGCTGTTCTGTGAGTGATGGAGCTGTTCTGTGGGTGACGGAGCTGTTCTGTGGGTGATGGAGCTGTTCTGTGGGTGATAGAGCTGTTATGTGGATGATGGAGCTGTTCTGTGGGTGATAGAGCTGTTATGTGGATGATGGAGCTGCTTTGTGGGTGATGGAGCTATTCTGTAAAGTGACGGAGGTGTTCCGTGGGTGACGGAGCTGTTCTGTGGGTGACGGAGCTGTTCTGTGGGTGATGGAGGTGTTCTGTGGATATGGAGCTGTTCCGTGGGTGACGGAGCTGTTCTATGGGTGATGGAGCTGTTCTGTGGGTGATGGAGCTGTTCCGTGGGTGATGGAGCTGTTCTGTGAGTGATGGAGTTGTTCTGTGGGTGATGGAGCTGTTCTGTCAGTGATGGAGCTGTTCCGTGGGTGACGGAGCTGTTCTGTGGGTGACGGAGCTGTTCTGTGGGTGATGGAGCTGTTCTGTGGGTGATGGAGCTGTTCTGTCAGTGATGGAGCTGTTCCGTGGGTGACGGAGCTGTTCTGTGGGTGACGGAGCTGTTCTGTGGGTGATGGAGCTGTTCTGTGGGTGATGGAGCTGTTCTGTGGGTGATGGAGCTGTTCTGTCAGTGATGGAGCTGTTCCGTGGGTGACGGAGCTGTTCTGTGGGTGACGGAGCTGTTCTGTGGGTGATGGAGCTGTTCTGTGGGTGATAGAGCTGTTATGTGGATGATGGAGCTGCTTTGTGGGTGATGGAGCTATTCTGTAAAGTGACGGAGGTGTTCCGTGGGTGACGGAGCTGTTCTGTGGGTGACGGAGCTGTTCTGTGGGTGATGGAGCTGTTCTGTGGGTGATGGAGCTGTTCTGTGGGTGATGGAGCTGTTCTGTCAGTGATGGAGCTGTTCCGTGGGTGACGGAGCTGTTCTGTGGGTGACGGAGCTGTTCTGTGGGTGATGGAGCTGTTCTGTGGGTGATGGAGCTGTTCTGTCAGTGATGGAGCTGTTCCGTGGGTGACGGAGCTGTTCTGTGGGTGACGGAGCTGTTCTGTGGGTGATGGAGCTGTTCTGTGGGTGATGGAGCTGTTCTGTGGGTGATGGAGCTGTTCTGTCAGTGATGGAGCTGTTCCGTGGGTGACGGAGCTGTTCTGTGGGTGACGGAGCTGTTCTGTGGGTGATGGAGCTGTTCTGTGGGTGATGGAGGTGTTCTGTGGATATGGAGCTGTTCCGTGGGTGACGGAGCTGTTCTATGGGTGATGGAGCTGTTCTGTGGGTGATGGAGCTGTTCCGTGGGTGATGGAGCTGTTCTGTGAGTGATGGAGTTGTTCTGTGGGTGATGGAGCTGTTCTGTGGGTGATGGAGCTGTTCCGTGGGTGATGGAGCTGTTCTGTGAGTGATGGAGTTGTTCTGTGGGTGATGGAGCTGTTCTGTGGGTGATGGAGCTGTTCTGTGGGTGATGGAGCTGTTCTGTGGGTGATGGAGGTGTTCTGTGAGTGATGGAGTTGTTCTGTGGGTGATGGAGCTGTTCTGTCAGTGATGGAGCTGTTCCGTGGGTGACGGAGCTGTTCCGTGGGTGACGGAGCTGTTCTGTGGGTGATGGAGCTGTTCTGTGAGTGACGGAGCTGTTCTGTGGGTGACGGAGCTGTTCTGTGGGTGATGGAGCTGTTCTGTGGGTGATAGAGCTGTTATGTGGATGATGGAGCTGTTCTGTGGGTGATAGAGCTGTTATGTGGATGATGGAGCTGCTTTGTGGGTGATGGAGCTATTCTGTAAAGTGACGGAGGTGTTCCGTGGGTGACGGAGCTGTTCTGTGGGTGACGGAGCTGTTCTGTGGGTGATGGAGGTGTTCTGTGGATATGGAGCTGTTCCGTGGGTGACGGAGCTGTTCTATGGGTGATGGAGCTGTTCTGTGGGTGATGGAGCTGTTCCGTGGGTGATGGAGCTGTTCTGTGAGTGATGGAGTTGTTCTGTGGGTGATGGAGCTGTTCTGTCAGTGATGGAGCTGTTCCGTGGGTGACGGAGCTGTTCTGTGGGTGACGGAGCTGTTCTGTGGGTGATGGAGCTGTTCTGTGGGTGATGGAGGTGTTCTGTGGATATGGAGCTGTTCCGTGGGTGACGGAGCTGTTCTATGGGTGATGGAGCTGTTCTGTGGGTGATGGAGCTGTTCCGTGGGTGATGGAGCTGTTCTGTGAGTGATGGAGTTGTTCTGTGGGTGATGGAGCTGTTCTGTGGGTGATGGAGCTGTTCCGTGGGTGACGGAGCTGTTCTGTGGGTGACGGAGCTGTTCTGTGGGTGATGGAGCTGTTCTGTGGGTGATGGAGGTGTTCTGTGGATATGGAGCTGTTCCGTGGGTGACGGAGCTGTTCTATGGGTGATGGAGCTGTTCTGTGGGTGATGGAGCTGTTCCGTGGGTGATGGAGCTGTTCTGTGAGTGATGGAGTTGTTCTGTGGGTGATGGAGCTGTTCTGTCAGTGATGGAGCTGTTCCGTGGGTGACGGAGCTGTTCCGTGGGTGACGGAGGTGTTCCGTGGGTGACGGAGGTGTTCCGTGGGTGACGGAGCTGTTCTGTGGGTGACGGAGGTGTTCCGTGGGTGATGGAGCTGTTCTGTGAGTGATGGAGTTGTTCTGTGGGTGATGGAGCTGTTCTGTCAGTGATGGAGCTGTTCCGTGGGTGACGGAGCTGTTCCGTGGGTGACGGAGGTGTTCCGTGGGTGACGGAGCTGTTCTGTGGGTGACGGAGCTGTTCTGTGGGTGATGGAGCTGTTCTGTGGGTGATGGAGGTGTTCTGTGGATATGGAGCTGTTCCGTGGGTGACGGAGCTGTTCTATGGGTGATGGAGCTGTTCTGTGGGTGATGGAGCTGTTCCGTGGGTGATGGAGCTGTTCTGTGAGTGATGGAGTTGTTCTGTGGGTGATGGAGCTGTTCTGTCAGTGATGGAGCTGTTCCGTGGGTGACGGAGCTGTTCTGTGGGTGATGGAGCTGTTCTGTGGGTGATGGAGGTGTTCTGTGAGTGATGGAGTTGTTCTGTGGGTGATGGAGCTGTTCTGTCAGTGATGGAGCTGTTCCGTGGGTGACGGAGCTGTTCCGTGGGTGACGGAGCTGTTCTGTGGGTGATGGAGCTGTTCTGTGAGTGATGGAGCTGTTCTGTGGGTGACGGAGCTGTTCTGTGGGTGATGGAGCTGTTCTGTGGGTGATAGAGCTGTTATGTGGATGATGGAGCTGTTCTGTGGGTGATAGAGCTGTTATGTGGATGATGGAGCTGCTTTGTGGGTGATGGAGCTATTCTGTAAAGTGACGGAGGTGTTCCGTGGGTGACGGAGCTGTTCTGTGGGTGACGGAGCTGTTCTGTGGGTGATGGAGCTGTTCTGTGGGTGATGGAGGTGTTCTGTGGATATGGAGCTGTTCCGTGGGTGACGGAGCTGTTCTATGGGTGATGGAGCTGTTCCGTGGGTGATGGAGCTGTTCCGTGGGTGATGGAGCTGTTCTGTGAGTGATGGAGTTGTTCTGTGGGTGATGGAGCTGTTCTGTCAGTGATGGAGCTGTTCCGTGGGTGACGGAGCTGTTCTGTGGGTGATGGAGCTGTTCTGTGAGTGATGGAGCTGTTCTGTGGGTGACGGAGCTGTTCTGTGGGTGATGGAGCTGTTCTGTGGGTGACGGAGCTGTTCTGTGGGTGACGGAGCTGTTCTGTGGGTGACGGAGCTGTTCTGTAGAGTGACGGAGCTGTTCTGTAGAGTGACGGAGCTGTTCTGTGGGTGATAGAGCTGTTATGTGGATGATGGAGCTGTTCTGTGGGTGATAGAGCTGTTATGTGGATGATGGAGCTGTTCTGTGGGTGATGGAGCTATTCTGTAAAGTGACGGAGGTGTTCCGTGGGTGACGGAGCTGTTCTGTGGGTGACGGAGCTGTTCTGTGGGTGATGGAGCTGTTCTGTGGGTGATGGAGGTGTTCTGTGGATATGGAGCTGTTCCGTGGGTGACGGAGCTGTTCTGTGGGTGATGGAGCTGTTCTGTGGGTGATGGAGCTGTTCCGTGGGTGATGGAGCTGTTCTGTGAGTGATGGAGTTGTTCTGTGGGTGATGGAGCTGTTCTGTCAGTGATGGAGCTGTTCCGTGGGTGACGGAGCTGTTCTGTGGGTGATGGAGCTGTTCTGTGAGTGATGGAGCTGTTCTGTGGGTGACGGAGCTGTTCTGTGGGTGATGGAGCTGTTCTGTGGGTGACGGAGCTGTTCTGTGGGTGACGGAGCTGTTCTGTGGGTGACGGAGCTGTTCTGTGGGTGACGGAGCTGTTCTGTAGAGTGACGGAGCTGTTCTGTAGAGTGACGGAGCTGTTCTGTGGGTGACGGAGCTGTTCTGTGGGTGACGGAGCTGTTCTGTAGAGTGACGGAGCTGTTCTGTGGGTGACGGAGCTGTTCTGTGGGTGACGGAGCTGTTCTGTGGGTGACGGAGCTGTTCTGTGGGTGACGGAGCTGTTCTGTGGGTGACGGAGCTGTTCTGTGGGTGACGGAGCTGTTCTGTAGAGTGACGGAGCTGTTCCGTGGGTGACGGAGCTGTTCCCTGGGTGACGGAGCTGTTCCCTGGGTGACGGAGCTGTTCCCTGGGTGACGGAGCTGTTCCCTGGGTGACGGAGCTCTTCCGTGGGTGACGGAGCTGTTCCGTGGGTGACGGAGCTGTTCTGTGGGTGACGGAGCTGTTCTGTGGGTGACGGAGCTGTTCTGTGGGTGATGGAGCTGTTATGTGGATGATGGAGCTGCTTTGTGGGTGATGGAGCTATTCTGTAAAGTGACGGAGGTGTTCTGTGAGTGATGGAGCTGTTCTGTGGGTGATGGAGGTGTTCTGTGGATATGGAGCTGTTCCGTGGGTGACGGAGCTGTTCTATGGGTGATGGAGCTGTTCTGTGGGTGATGGAGCTGTTCCGTGGGTGATGGAGCTGTTCTGTGAGTGATGGAGCTGTTCTGTGGGTGATGGAGCTGTTCCGTGGGTGATGGAGCTGTTCTGTGGATATGGAGCTGTTCTGTGGGTGATGGAGCTGTTCTGTCAGTGATGGAGCTGTTCCGTGGGTGACGGAGCTGTTCTGTGAGTGATGGAGCTGTTCTGTGGGTGATGGAGGTGTTCTGTGGATATGGAGCTGTTCCGTGGGTGACGGAGCTGTTCTATGGGTGATGGAGCTGTTCTGTGGGTGATGGAGCTGTTCCGTGGGTGATGGAGCTGTTCTGTGAGTGATGGAGCTGTTCTGTGGGTGATGGAGCTGTTCCGTGGGTGATGGAGCTGTTCTGTGGATATGGAGCTGTTCTGTGGGTGATGGAGCTGTTCTGTCAGTGATGGAGCTGTTCCGTGGGTGACGGAGCTGTTCTGTGGGTGACGGAGCTGTTCTGTGGGTGATGGAGCTGTTCTGTGGGTGATGGAGGTGTTCTGTGGATATGGAGCTGTTCCGTGGGTGACGGAGCTGTTCTATGGGTGATGGAGCTGTTCTGTGGGTGATGGAGCTGTTCCGTGGGTGATGGAGCTGTTCTGTGAGTGATGGAGTTGTTCTGTGGGTGATGGAGCTGTTCTGTCAGTGATGGAGCTGTTCCGTGGGTGACGGAGCTGTTCTGTGGGTGATGGAGCTGTTCTGTGAGTGATGGAGCTGTTCTGTGGGTGACGGAGCTGTTCTGTGGGTGATGGAGCTGTTCTGTGGGTGACGGAGCTGTTCTGTGGGTGACGGAGCTGTTCTGTGGGTGACGGAGCTGTTCTGTAGAGTGACGGAGCTGTTCTGTAGAGTGACGGAGCTGTTCTGTGGGTGACAGAGCTGTTCTGTGGGTGACGGAGCTGTTCTGTAGAGTGACGGAGCTGTTCTGTGGGTGACGGAGCTGTTCTGTGGGTGACGGAGCTGTTCTGTGGGTGACGGAGCTGTTCTGTGGGTGACGGAGCTGTTCTGTGGGTGACGGAGCTGTTCTGTGGGTGACGGAGCTGTTCTGTAGAGTGACGGAGCTGTTCCGTGGGTGACGGAGCTGTTCCCTGGGTGACGGAGCTGTTCTCTGGGTGACGGAGCTGTTCCCTGGGTGACGGAGCTGTTCCCTGGGTGACGGAGCTGTTCCCTGGGTGACGGAGCTGTTCCCTGGGTGACGGAGCTCTTCCGTGGGTGACGGAGCTGTTCCGTGGGTGACGGAGCTGTTCCGTGGGTGACGGAGCTGTTCTGTGGGTGACGGAGCTGTTCTGTGGGTGATGGAGCTGTTCTGTGGGTGATGGAGGTGTTCTGTGGATATGGAGCTGTTCCGTGGGTGACGGAGCTGTTCTATGGGTGATGGAGCTGTTCTGTGGGTGATGGAGCTGTTCCGTGGGTGATGGAGCTGTTCTGTGAGTGATGGAGTTGTTCTGTGGGTGATGGAGCTGTTCTGTCAGTGATGGAGCTGTTCCGTGGGTGACGGAGCTGTTCTGTGGGTGATGGAGCTGTTCTGTGGGTGATGGAGGTGTTCTGTGAGTGATGGAGCTGTTCCGTGGGTGACGGAGCTGTTCTGTGGGTGATGGAGCTGTTCTGTGGGTGATGGAGCTGTTCTGTCAGTGATGGAGCTGTTCCGTGGGTGACGGAGCTGTTCTGTGGGTGATGGAGCTGTTCTGTGAGTGATGGAGCTGTTCTGTGGGTGACGGAGCTGTTCTGTGGGTGATGGAGCTGTTCTGTGGGTGACGGAGCTGTTCTGTGGGTGACGGAGCTGTTCTGTGGGTGACGGAGCTGTTCTGTAGAGTGACGGAGCTGTTCTGTAGAGTGACGGAGCTGTTCTGTGGGTGACAGAGCTGTTCTGTGGGTGACGGAGCTGTTCTGTAGAGTGACGGAGCTGTTCTGTGGGTGACGGAGCTGTTCTGTGGGTGACGGAGCTGTTCTGTGGGTGACGGAGCTGTTCTGTGGGTGACGGAGCTGTTCTGTGGGTGACGGAGCTGTTCTGTGGGTGACGGAGCTGTTCTGTAGAGTGACGGAGCTGTTCCGTGGGTGACGGAGCTGTTCCCTGGGTGACGGAGCTGTTCTCTGGGTGACGGAGCTGTTCCCTGGGTGACGGAGCTGTTCCCTGGGTGACGGAGCTCTTCCGTGGGTGACGGAGCTCTTCCGTGGGTGACGGAGCTGTTCCGTGGGTGACGGAGCTGTTCCGTGGGTGACGGAGCTGTTCCGTGGGTGACGGAGCTGCTCCGTGGGTGATGAGGTGTTCCGTCGGTGACGGAGCTGTTCCGTGGGTGACGGAGCTGTTCCGTGGGTGACGGAGCTGTTCCGTGGGTGACGGAGCTGTTCCGTCGGTGACGGAGCTGTTCCGTGGGTGACGGAGCTGTTCCGTGGGTGATGGAGCTGTTCCGTGGGTGATGGAGCTGTTCTGTGGGTGATGGAGCTGTTCTGTGTGCCCCGGAGTTCTCCCTCAGGCTTACTGCGGAGATGTGTGAAAATATATAGAGCCGCACACCAAAAATAGAAGGGTCAATTTCATTGGATGATAATTGTGAAGATCATATTTTAAAAGAAGTCAACTAATTAATAAAGTTAACATTGCACTTATAATTTGGTTTACTCATTTATTTATTAATTTTGATACAAAGCCTTGTTTGGATACCCAGGCTGGAGTGCAGTGGCACAATTATAACTCACTGCAGCCTTGACTTCCTTGGCTCGAGCGATCTTCCTACATCAGCCTCCCAAGTATTTGGGACTACAGGCGCACACCACAATGCCTGGCTAATTTTTTTTTTAAACTCTATGTTTTTGGTTTTTAAAACTATGTTGCCCAGGCTGGTTTTGAATTCTTGGCCTTTAGCAGTCCTCTCACCTTGTCGTCCCAAAGTGCTGACATCATAGGCATCAGTTACCACACCCAGCCTATACTTGTTTTACAAGGTTGTGTTTATAGAGTTTATCATCAAAGTTTACGAATGAAAGCAAATATGTGTGTTATGAAACATTTTAAATTATAAGCATTCTGTAAGGATAAATAAAGTTGCTATGTGTAACTACTGGATCAGTTTGCTCTTTCGTTTTTTTGTTTTGTTTTGTTTTTTGTTTTTTTTGATGGAGTTTAGCTCTTGTTGCCCAGGCTGGAGTGCAATGGCATGATCTTGGCTCACCACGACCTCCGCCTTCCAGCTTCAAGCAATTCTCCTGCCTCAGCCTCCCGAGTAGGTGGGATTACAGCATGCGCCATCATGCCCAGCTAATTTTGTATTTTTAGTAGAGACGGGGTTTCTCCATGTTGATCAGGCTGGCCTCGAACTCTCGACCTCAGGTGATCCTCCTGCCTTGGTCTCCCAAAGCACTGGGATTACAGGAGTGAGCCACTGTGCCTGGCCGCTCCCTTTTTTACGAAACTTCATGATACTTCAAATGCAGTTAGTAATTGAATTTGTCTAGATAGTTGATACAAATCAGGCCTACCATGTTCATAAATACCATGTAATCATGTCTTCAACATAAAGTGCCTGCAAAATTATAAATGGTTATGCTACTCCTCAGTTATATAGTAAATATTTTTAGATACCTATATCTGAAATCTTTTTATTGGAAATATGTAGGTTCTTTCAGTTTTGACATATGTATGTATTATATATGTTAAATACACTAAAAGAACAAGCTGCATAATTTGTGGGAGGTAGCATAGAAGGAAAATGCAGAGTCCTTTCCTCAAAATTATTAAGAATTTCAGGATGTCCAGGCCAGGCACGGTGGCTCACGCCTCTAATCCCAGCACGTGGGAGGCCGAGGCGGGTGGATCACCTGAGGTCAGGAGTTCGAGACCAGCCTTGCCAACATGGTGAACCCTCTACTAAACCTCTACTAAAAATACAAAAATTAGCTGGGCATGGTGGCAGGTGCCTGTAGTCCCAGCTTACTCGGGAGGCTGAGGCAGGAGAATCGTTTGAACCCGGGAGGCAGAGGTTGCAGTGAGCTGAGATCGTGCCATCGCACTGCAGCCTGGGGGACAAGAGCGACACTTCGTCTCAAAAAAAAAGAAAAAAGAAAAAAAAGAATTTCAGGAGGTCCACATCCGAGCCTGAGACCAAGTTCTGGGCCCTGTAAGCTCAGGTCCTTGCGATTCTACAGACCCATGGCCGGGAAGCCTGTCCTGCTCAAACACAAGGCACTTTACTCAACTTAAATGAATTTCTTCTCCTTGGGTTTGAATTTTGGCTCCTTCTCTTACTGGTTTTTTGACCTTAGACTATTTATTTCTATGAGAAGTGGAAAAGAAGGAGCATACTGCATATTGCTTAAAGTACAGACACTCAGGCTAATTCTGAGATCAAATCCTTCTCATCTGTCATCAGTCAGATGGGGAGATGGGGGAATCTGTCCTCTGAGCCTGTGGGCCCGTCGTGGGATTTAGTGAGGAAGTATTTGAACATTACTTCCTGTAGTACACAGGAAGCCCTCTGTGAGGGGTAGAGCAATTCTCACTTGGGCAAATAGACCCCGGGACACGCGTCATTCCTCTAACCCAAGTCATCGAAGACAAACCATTTCTATTCCCTTAAAAAAAAAAAAAACTTTAGGAAAGATCATTGGGGAACTCATTTTCATGGTAGATGACCCCAGTTATTGGAAATGTGGTTCAGATTAAATGTCATTTCTAAGTGCCTCTTACTAATAGCTGTTATGTCAGCGGTGTCTAAAAAATACAAAAGGGACAAAACATGAATCAAACTCAAATTGTGAGACATTCTTTAACTCACCAGCATCCTCCAAAAATGTCAGGGTCACGAAAGAGGAAGATTGAGAAACTCCCCCAGACTGGAGGAGATTTCAGGGACGTGACCACCGAACACAGTGTGAGTCCCTGGGCTGAATCCGGGACTAGGAAATGACATTCATGTGAAAGCGGTGAGGTTTGAAGACGGTCTGTAGGTCAGTCAGGAGTGCCGTGTCAATGTGGTGTCCTGGATTTGACGGTCATGATACGCTTGCGTCAGATGTTATCCTCTGAGGAAGCCAGGCCTGGGCATTCAGGAGGCAGCTCTTTGCAACTTTTCCATCTAAAATTATTTCCAAATAAATGTTAGAAAAGGAAAAACCACTAAATGCTTGAAAATGTCCACTTTTTAAAAGTTCTAGATTCACCCCTCAACTTAAAAATTATTTAGTATTTGAGTCTTTTATTCCCTCAAGTATTGGAGTAAATATGGCTTTACCTTTGTATTCTTTTTTTTTCTTTTTGCTTATTTTGTAGACAAAGTTTACATGGGGCCAGGACAACTGTATCAAGATTTACAAAACTTGTTGCATGACTTAAATGTAATTGGCCAAATCACTCAGCTGATAGGAAACCTTAAAGGAAACTATCAGGTAACAATTGAAGCAATTGGATTTAAGATTCTGCCTTTACTTATAAGTCATTGTAAGTATGTGATTATATCTCCAAGTTCTACCAGAAGTGAGAATTCATTTTGACTTTAAAAATTAATCTGAATGTACATTTTCTCTTATGTTAGATAAGGTGAGACTATTTAATGGTAACTTTTCTTCATTTTGCAAATAGGGTTTAATACCAGTTCTATCTTAGAAATGTCTCAGCCCCCCACAGTGTGATCTGACTCCCAAAGCTTTCTTTTTCATAATCCAATAGTTTCATTTGGTCTGAATTTCTCATATTAAAATTGTGTCTTTTTATCTTCCTTGGGATGGCCCTAGTTTTTAAACACTTTTTAAATGTGCATATTTATTTCCTTTGTAGAACTTAAACCAGTCAGTAGCCCATGACTGGACATCAGGTTTACAAAGGCTTATTTTGAAGAAAGAAGATGAAATCAGAGCTGCGGACTGCTGCAGAATTCAGTTACAGCTTCCCGGGAAGCAGGACAAGTTAGTAGTAGCTTTAAAACGAAACCTTTTTGGCCAATGCTGGGGAAAAAATGGTTCTTTGGTCATGACATGTATGTTTTTTGGTTTGCTGATTCTATCAGACAGGCAAAATGTGTAATTTAACCTCACAGGATGGAGCACGTTTTATAAAATGAATGCTTGTCTGTTGTTTCTGGCAGATCTGGGCGACCGACGTTCTTTACAGCTGTGTTCAATACGTTCACCCCTGCCATCAAGGAGTCCTGGGTCAACAGCTTACAGATGGCCAAGCTCGCCCTAGGTAAGGCCTGGCTGGCTGAGGCTGAATGAGGCATGCGGCATGATGATCAATTCCTGCCCACGAGGCTGAGGTCAGGGTTGAGAAGGAAACTCAGCAGTAGATCCATGCATTGACCTGAAAGAGTGTTTCTAAACAGGAAAATTCACCCTGGCACCGGCGATTTTTTAGATGTTCATATTAAAATAGAGGGATCGCATATTAAAATGGAGGGGTTAAAACGGATGGTGTTTCTGGTACCAGAACATGAATATCAGTTGAGGCAGCTGAACACAGAGGAAGCCCGTGGAGCCTGGCCGTGAGCCAGGTGCTCAAGGCGGGCGGTGGGCGGCGGCCTCCAAATGGCAGGGGGGTCATTGTTCCTCTTGGCCCTTCTGCTCACCCCTCACTGAGAAGCAAAACACAGGGCTGGGCTGGGGGGTTACTAAAGATCCTCCCAGCACCAAAGATAAACCCTATGGTTTTACTGTAGATGGATGTGACTTTATGATTTCCTTGTTCCTATGTCTCTTCAGCCTTGATTATTTTTTGCTCTGTGTGTGTGTGTAATGTACTTATACACATGCTTACAGACCTGTTACCCAGAACACACTGGGATGTCATGTGTGTGTAAAATTTTCCTTCTGCTGTAGATAATCTGAAATGTTAACGGAGTATAAAATACAGAAGAGAAATGCGGAGCGTGGGTAACGCCATTGCCCCGGGGAGCTCTGATTAGTGGAAGGGCTTTGTCCTGGACGGAAAAGCCGTCCTGACTTTGTGCTCGCTTGATGAGGAAGCAGAAACACAGCCCCTCTCTCTCTTGCTGAATAATTTGGTCATTTTTCAGGTCAGGTTCAGAGTGACTTAGCAAACAAGGAAGTGGCCACTCTCTAAAGAGAGTGAGCTGAACGTGCAGATAAGCCCCCTTTCGTCTTCAGATCAGCTACATGTTCTTTAATGCTCAGGTTGACAGTTTGCTTTGGTAGTAAAATATTTCTCCATTTTGTTGTACTTTTGTTTATCCCATAGCATTATACCATGTTTTGAAGTTTCTCAGTACATCTGTGGTATTTGAATCTAAACATTTCTTTTGCTTTGGAAAAACTGGAGAAAGATAAAGGGAAGTGGACCTATGTGGTTTATACGGCGAAGTTTGGCAGCCTTTGGGTCCAGCGTATTCAGGAGGCACAAACAGGAAGAGGCCCCTGCCACTCAGATGGGACCAGGCTGCCTTCTAAAGTAATGCCACGAATATACAGCCTATGCTGTAAGAAGAGATTGTACTGCTTTCCACAAGTAAAACATGGCGTTGTCTGGCCCTATACAAACAGAATGCCAGAAGCTTCCCCTGCTATGACCTGTGGAGCTGCAGGTCTTTGCATGCGAGTTAACTGCATTCTTGCTCATTTCTCTCTGAATATAATTGCAGAAGAGGAGAACCACATGGGCTGGTTCTGTGTGGAAGACGATGGGAATCACATTAAAAAGGAGAAGCATCCTCTCCTCGTCGGACACATGCCCGTGATGGTGGCCAAGCAGCAGGAGTTCAAGGTGAAGGGAGGCAGGGCCCGCGGCCCGGGGTGGGGCGCACCTCGCAGCTCTGACTGGGCCACTTGGGAGATGATTCTTAAGGGGCGTGGTCAGAACATGGTCTTCCCAGGTTCACCACAGTGACCGCCTCTCTAGAGGTCATTTATCTGGAAATAAGACTGCTGTTGTTTGAAACCTAAAAAAACGCCCACCCATTGTCTCTGAAGCCCAGTCCTGGGCCAGGACCCTGGGGTATTCCAGCAGTGCCACAGCATCTGAGGCCTTGTTAGTTAAACAGGGGACACATGTTTCACATTTGTAGCTCTGTTTTGCCTTTGCTTGGCAAGCAGTCTGTTTCCACAGTGGATCGTAACTCCAGGTCTCCTGTCTGCTTGAGGTACCGTGCCCGCTCTTTGCCTTGGCAGACTCCATCTCCAGGGTGGCGTCTTATTAATGTTCCCAGTGTTGCTGACTCAGGCATCACAGGCCAGGGCCTTCAGTGATGCTAACAATGTCTTATTCTTTAAGAAATTAAGATGTTTCTTCTCACCCTGGTCTCTGGCCAGGGTTTCCCAGCAGCTCCCCTGACCCCTCCTGTTGAGAGTTGCAGGCGGTGCACAGGACTCCTCTGGGAGAGGCTGGGGTGGGACAGGGAAGGGGAGAGGCAGAGGCCATCACAGGCTGTACTTGATGCCTGCAGGGCCAGCCCTCCCATCTGAAGCGCCCCGAGCTGCTGGATTTCAGTGTGCTGATGGGATCTGAAGGTTAAGATACCAAAGATTGAATCTACTTAGGTGTTCGCTTCTAAAAAGCTAACTTCTGAGAGTTGTACTTTTAAATTTTTATCCTCCCTATTTTAATCTTTGGTAGGTAATGAATCTGTAATTTATGTGGTTATACATTGGAAGTAAGTCATCCGTTTAAGACGTTACGTAGTCTAGGAGCCTCTTAGCTCTGTTTTATATGTGAGCGTTTGATTTTATTCCATTTTAGATTGAATGTGCTGCTTATAACCCTGAACCTTACCTAAATAATGAAAGCCAGCCAGATTCATTTTCCACGGCACATGGTTTCCTGTGGGTAAGATGTGTTTATTTGGTTTTGGTGCAAGTTCACAGAGAATCAACGTTCATGGTTGGTGTGATGAGAGACTGAGATGTGAATTGTTCAGCAGAGAGTTGGCGGTGGCGTATCCCAGAGTGTACTTAGAAACATGAAAACTTCTTTGAAAGGGAGCTGATCACTTTTGGAAAAGATTTACAGTTCTTAGGAATGCAAATATTTGTTTCTTTTCCTTTTCATCTAAAACATTTACCAGATAAAGTTCAGTCCAGAGACAAGTAACTAATAAGAGAATAATTTTAATATGTTTTTCCATTTTGGTGTCAACATTGCATGGATTTTTTTTCTTGTTCCAAGACTGGCTTTTTCCAGTGGAAACTTAGCAGTTAAAATTAATTTGTTCCAAATGAAATATTGCATCTGAAATTAGGCTGGAATTGCAGTAGACGTTCCTGGTTCTTGCAAACCAGAGGACATTCTTGAAGCTGTGTGGTCCCAGGCTCTCCCCTCTCTGGTTTCCTGTGTTCCCTCCCTGCAGCCTCAGACTCGCCCTTCAGGGCTCCACTGTGCTTTTCCAAACTCTCATTCTTTCCTCCCAGGCGTCCTGTGCAGCACACCACTGCCTCTCACTTCTCACAGCCACAACTCCTGCTTGGTCAGTGTTCCTAGTTGAGTGTCAGAAATTGAACAACCCAATTAGCTGGTATTTCATTTGTACCAACCTATGAATGGAGGAGTAGCCTTAATTCCCTTGGGGGCTTCCACTTCTAAGAGAACTGTTTTCCGTCCAGGTAGGCAGACCTGTCATCGCTGAAGCTTCATCCCCTGGCCTGGTCATAGCCCCCAGGCCCTGTAGGCAGGACAGGGGCTTGGCAGATTGGCATCCTTCCCACAAAAGCATGAAAGTAGGATGTCTGTATGTAGCGACAACAAATACAAGAATAAGGAGAGTTTAACAACATTCTCAAAGTTGGTGGAAAAGAAAAAGAATCAATGAAAACACCACCCTAAACCAGCTAGTGCTTTCTGTTTACAGGGATCAGACCCCTTTCCCACTTAAAATAAATAAATAAATAAATAAATTTAAGTTTAAATTGGGAAACTAACTGTGCTATGTGTTCTCATTGTAGAGATTCAAACACACAGGAAGTTCATGTACACTGTTGCAGCAATGCTACTTTAGAAATTCCACGGCAGGCGTGGTGGCTCATGCCTGTAATCCCAGCACTTTGGGAGGCCGAGGCGGGTGGATCACAAGGTCAGGAGTTTGAGACCAGCCTGGCCAAACATAGTGAAACCCCGTCTGTACTTTCACATAGTGAAACCCCATCTCTACTAAGAATGCAAAAATTAGCCGGATGTGGTGGCACGAGCCTGTATTCCCAGTTTCTCAGGAGGCTGAGGTGGCAGAATCGCTTGAACCCAGGAGGCAGAGGTTGCAGTGAGCCAAGATCATGCCATTGCACTCCAGCCTGGGTGACAGAGTGAGACTGTCTCCAAAAAAAAAAGAAAAAAAAAAAGAAATTCCACAGCATACCACATGTTGACTTCCAGTGATCTACTTGGGATGCATTCTTACTGATGTTTTTCCTATTTGAAAGGTTTATTTTCTTAGCCAAGGTCATTAAATATTAGTGTTAAGTTATTAAAATTGATAATAATCTGCTTCTTAGGATTTTAAATTGAGGATAGATGGGCCCTTACCTTCATATTGTGATGAGTACGTGATTTTTAAAGTATAGAAATGTCACTTTGTAGAAATGAAAGTTACGCTCTTGCTTTAAAATTTTTTGAAAACTGAATTAAATATGTTGAAAAGAAAAAGGGACTCTGTGAGCAATTGTTTAAGAATTTTTTTTTATTTTTCTAAGTGTGTTGATTCTCACATGAAAATCGAAGCTTGTCGTGGCCTTTAAGGGTCAGGTTCCAGCGTATTATGGAAGCCCCCACATGCTCGTTTTCTTCTTTCCTCCTAATTCTCTGATTCAGATCGGAAGTTGCACCCATCAAATGGGTCAGATTGCCATCGTCTCGTTTCAAAATTCCACTCCCAAAGTCATTGAGTGCTTCAACGTGGAATCTCGCATCCTGTGCATGCTGTACGTTCCCATCGAGGAGAAGCGCAGAGAGCCTGGGGCACCCCCGGACCCCGAGACCCCGGCCGTGAGAGCTTCTGATGTCCCCACGATCTGTGTAGGGACGGAGGAGGGAAGGTAGGGCATGCTCACTGCGTTACAGAGAATCAGCCAGCTCTGCCCGTGGAGGGCCTGGTGGGGAGCCTGTCCTGGAAAGAGTCCTTGACTTTGACTCAGGAGTAGCCCGTGCAGGAATTAGGGGATACCAGGGGCAATTTTTAGGGTCATTGCACTTTGAAATAACTAGTGAATTGGGCCCATGGAAATTATTCTAGGAAACTCTTAAAGAGAAGTGGTATTTCTTTAAAGGGGACAGTTTGGCTGTTTGCCACTGAAATGTCTCATTTATATTAATGGTTTTGAAAAGCACATCCCCCCTTATATTTTGGAATAAAACAGCCATATTCTATGTCATGATCATACTGAATTGCTGACACCATTTAAAGGAGAGTTAAAATGATTTTCCTGATGTGAAGTTCCAAGATACACAGTAGGAAGAACTAATTTTTTTCATATATCCCAGAATTTCCCTTTTAAAAATAAAGAAATCAGGGTGGTTGCAAATTTTTTAAAAGTACAGGCAAGTGTCCCTAGGAATGGAGAAGGAAGGGCAAGAGGGAAGAGTTGAAATGTTTTGTGTTTATGTTAATAGGCACCCTCGTTCTTGTCACAACGAGCAAATATATTTATTAGCGTGTATTTTTCTCTTAAAGCATTTCCATTTATAAAAGCAGTCAAGGCTCCAAGAAAGTGAGACTTCAGCACTTTTTCACTCCTGAGAAGTCCACAGTCATGAGCCTGGCTTGCACGTCTCAGAGCCTGTACGCTGGCCTGGTCAACGGGGCAGTCGCCAGCTACGCCAGAGCCCCAGGTGAGGCGGGTCTCACGGCCTCCTGGCCGGTCCTTGGGGTTCACTCAGGGGACTGTGCATCCGGTTTAGCCTCCCCACTTCCCCACCGGCCTCCTACCTCCCGCCCCTGTGCCTCCACCCCTGCGCTCGTCACCCTTGCCCAAGGCCTGCGTGCCTTGCTTCTTCCCCAAAAGGTGTTTGTTGAATATACAGACATCTTTCAGAAGTCAGTCTGCCCGTCTCCTCCCACCCTCCCACCTCTCTCGGCCTGCCTGTTTCTCCCCCTCGGATGGGGGCACCGGGCCATGCAGAGCCTCCTTCAGCATGTCCTGCGCTGACCAGCTGAGCAGCCTGCCCGCCCGGCGGGGCTTCCTGTACCTGGGCCAACCCTCTTTGCCCCGGTGCTGTGCCCTCGGTCCCGTGCCCTCGGTCCCGTGCCCTCGGTCCCTACTGTTCTCTTGGCCACAGGGCTAAGGACTCCATTGTGTTCTGCTGGGTGCCTTAGACCAGGCCCTCCCTGGCCCATCCCGCCTGGTCCCCGCAGCCGCTGGGGGTGGGCAGGCTGCTGTGTGTCTGTTCTCTCTCCAGCCCCTGCCGCGGTGGTGGCAGCTGTGCTTTGCAGGCTCTTCCTGTGGATCTGGCCGCGGCTGCTTGTGGGAGCTCTGGGTACGGGGCTTTCCTTCCAGCTTCCTTGGTGCTGGCTGAGGCTGCTCTCCTGGCCCCTCACTCAGTTCTGAGCGCAGGGGTGCCGAGCCCCAGCTGGATCCCAGCCAGTCTCGGTGCTGCCATCCTGGAGTGGAACACGCAGGGCTTCCCTCACCGAAAGCTGCCCTGCACCACCCTCCCCACGGCCGGGAGCGACGCCTTGGCGGGTCCTGTCATCTTTCCCAGGCCATCCACCACTTGTTCTTGTACCCCGAGACCATGTCCCAGCTCACTCCCCCATCATCACCACCGTGGTCCAAACCGCCCAGCTCCCGCCTGGATGGCAGCGTAGCCTCGCCTTCATTCTTCCGCTTCTACTGATTCATTCTCCAAATATTTGTTATTGAGCTTTTTAAACTGTAAATAAGGTTTTTACCCGCCTCCCCCCCGACCCCCCCCCCGGCTGAAAATTGTGTGGTGAGTCCCCAGTGTACTTAGAATAGAATTCCAGTCCTCTAGTCCTTGTTCCTTGCTCACAAGGCATTCTGCCCTCCAACCACCCCCGTTCTCTCTGCTCTGAGTGCTGCTATTGGAGTTCCTCCCTCCTTAGAAATCTGCGCCAGCCCCTCCCAGAGCCTGGGGTGTTATTTGCCCTCGGACTTTGACACCTCCTCCTTGGGGAGGCTCTCTCGACCTGCTCCACGGAGACGGCCCCTCCTTCTCCCGTGTGGTTCCGGCCTGGCCTGTGTGCGCACCTGCGCCAAGAAGGCCTGGACTTCTTTCTCACTCCGGTAGGTGGAGTAAGCACAGGAGCCGCTCCTGTCTCGTCCCTCAGCCATCTGGACTCTGACCCTGCTGATCCCTGGCCGATCCCTGGCTCCTTGGCGGGCCTCTGGTTGCCTCCCTCTCATCCGGTGGGTGCCCCGGCCTGGCTTCCGGTCTGCACCCCCTCTTCACTTGGCCTCATGATTTCAGTTCTCCATGGACGGTTTTGTGTCTTCGGGGTTGGGCTCTCCCATTCCAGTCCTGCTTTGTCATTCATCGGTTGTCATAACCTCTGCCAGCCTCCTTGGCCGGCTTTCCCGTCCTGTCTCTGCTCCACGGTAGGCGGAGGCCCCTCCGCATGTGCGCCGAGAGCCGCCTCCCTGCTGCCTGTGTTCCTACCACTCTGCACTCAACTCTTTCATGAAACTTCGTGGAGGAATGTGTGTTGATAGGACTTTTTCATATAATCTGGATTTTTTTCTGTGTTTCTAATTTGTATTAAATGCAATAGAAATAACATTTCTATTACGTAAAATGTATTTTATGCTTATGTCCCCCACTTTTCCCCTGGGTTTACTAGCGAGCATCTCTCCAGCCTCTTACTTGGCTGCATTGCTGTCCTGTCCACTGTGGAGCCCCGTGCTGGGCTGTGTTTTCGCCTTGTCAGACGCGTTGCATGATCTGTAACTGAGATCTGCTGAACGTGTCTCTTCGCATCTTTCTCACCAAGAGCTGTCCGGCGTACCGTGTGGGAGCGTGCGAGGCGGCCTGCGCAGAAGCGCATAGCCTGCCACTTCGTTCTTGGTGGTGAGGGACGTGGCTGGCTGGAGGCCTCGGCCCGGGCAGAGGGAGGGGGAGGCTGCTTCCTAGCCCCTCACTGTTGCCAGGGCTCTGACGTTTCAAGGGACTTAAAAATCTGAAATTCTGTGGGCAATTTCCAGATTTTTAAGTGTTAGTTCAAAACGTCATTAGCGTGTGCCTGGTTCCGGCTGCGATGTGGGCAGCCTGCTGAGGGCTCTGGCCTGGGACACATACACAGGGAGAAGTCATCCCAAGAAAGACAAGCCCACACTGCAGAATGACCCACCCAGGTGCTCAGAGAACAAAGTTCAGTTGTTGGAAGTTAAACCTTAACCGAGGGAAACGTCTCAAGTAGGCCATCGTGTCATTGATCTTTGAGTTCTCGTTTCAAAGGAATGGTGCTATTGGTAGGACACTGCCAAGCCACACCTGACAGCCAGGATCCAAGCACAGTGGGCGGTGGATAGAGAGAGCTCTGACCTAGGATTCAAAACCCTGCGTTCTTGTGCCACTCCATGCCCTTCAGAGTGTGTGAATGTCAGAGAAAATTGTAGCTCTGCCCTGAGCCCACATATTTCTGGAGGATGCCGTGTGCCGTGCTTTAAAGGGCTATGAGTACCAGATGGGAAGGCCCATGCACATGTGTGTATGCACAGGAGTGTGAGGGGGTGTGCATTGTGTGAGCAGGTGTGTATGCATGTATGCACATGTGTGTATGCACACGTGATTGTGAGGGCATATGTGTGTGTGTGCAGGCATGTGTGTGCCTTGAGTGCACATGTGCACACGTGTGTGTCCCTGTGTGCATGTGACTGCAGGTGCACATACTTGTGGGTGAGTGTGTGTGCACATGTGCATGCCTGCGTGTGTGTATGTGTGTAACATGTGCATGTGTGTGTGCATATGGCATGTGCACGTGTGTGTGTGCGTGCATGTGTGTTGTGCATGGGTGCATGTGCATATTTAATCACATAATGATAGACTGGGCCCTGTGCAGGTATTACAAATGAAAAGCAAGCCCATGTTCACTGGGGCTAATAATTACCCTACAACACTTTTAGCCTAATTGCAACATAAAAGCATTTCCATTAACGTTGAATTATAACTAAAAGTATGCCACAGAAGTCAAAGCTTGCATAGTTGCCTTTTAGTGACTGCACACCTCCACTTCAGACACTTGTATTCAAAGGTTCAGTGCCTGAAATCCAGAACAAAGAGATAAGAACTGAGGCCGTGTTCTCCTGACTGAGTGAAGTGTGTTTATTTGATTAGGAAGTCGATGGCATTGATGGATTAATAATTTAGTTACACTTTTAAGGTCGATGCCTTAATTAATGGTTAGACTGAGAATTAAAGAATTCATTTTAATTATTTATAGGATAATTACATTAGTCACTGTAGAAGTTTATGGTAAATCTTGCCTCAAATAATTTTTATTGGTATTCAAGCTAGCAACTCATACTTGATATAAAGTGTGAAAGACCTTGTCAGTAGATCTTTGGATATATTTTCAAACCAGAATATTTCATGACTCTCTAGGCTTCAAGAAAGGGAACAAATTCATCAAAAGTAAGGAATTCCTTTTACCTCAATTTTGATTTCTTAAAGTATTCTGTGAAGATATGGCCTCTCTTCGTGATACAGTATAGAGCAAGGCACATGTTAGAATGGAAGCAGCTAATGGGGAAATGTAACATCTGCCCAGTTATTTTGGATGCAGTTCCTTTTAATGATGACTGAATCATCTTCTCTACTATTATTGTAAATGGTAGTATTGACTGAATACCTGTGTGCTGGGTACTGTGCTGAGCTTTGTACATGCATTATTTCATTTTTAACTTTTGATACAACCTTTGTGGCTAGTGGTAGGATGGTCTCGATCTTACCCTGAAGGAAGCTGAGATTCAGGGTGAATGAGTGGTTTGTCTGGGACACACACGGAGGGGATAGGCAGGGGGGCGGGTGGGGGGTCTTGAGGGCTGCGTGTCCCACAGCTGTCTGTGCTTCCCGACTGTGCACCATGGCCCAATTGGGGTGGGTGTCAGCTTGTCGATCCCCAGACACAGCCAGGATCAGGCACAAGCATTAACACTACGGGTGATCCTTCGGGTGTCAGTTACTTAAAATGATGTGTGACCCCATTTTCCCGTTCCTGTGCACAGAAAACTGAACTTGAATGAAATGAAATATTTTCTTTTAAGATGGATCCTGGGATTCAGAACCTCAAAAAGTGATCAAGTTAGGCGTCCTACCAGTTAGAAGTCTACTCATGATGGAAGACACGTTGTGGGCGGCTTCCGGAGGTCAAGTCTTCATCATCAGTGTGGAGACTCATGCTGTAGAGGTAAGTCACTTAGGTGGCTACACAGTGTGGAAAAAATGCATTTCAGAAACAGCTCAGCTGACTTCTGGTGTCGAAGTCAAGGCTTCTTGCCTGTGGCTAAATTTCCTTCTAGCCGGGCACAGTGGCTCATGCCTGTAATGCCAACACTCCGGGAGGCCAAGGTTGGAGGACTGTTTGAGCTCAGGAGTTCCAGATCAGCCTGGGCAACAAAGTGAGATCCTGTCCCTACAAAAAAATTAGCTGGGTAGGGCAGTGCGCACCTGTAGTGGATGTGGTGATGCACACCGGTAGTCCCAAGTACTCGGGAGGCTGAGGCAGGAGCATCACTTGAGCCCAGGAGGTCCAGGCTTCAATGAGCCAAGATCTCGCCACTGCACTCCAGCCTGGGTGACAGAACAAGACCCTGTCTCAAAAAAAAAAAAAAAAAAAAAAAAAAAGGAAAGGGAAAGAAAATTCCTTCTAGATTTTGCTTAGAAAGACAAGATTAGCAAGAAAATTCAACTAACCATTTTTTAACCATTTACCTGTGTTCCCTGGTTATCTGCTAAGTAAAGGAAACATTGCTTTAAGAAATGTGTTCAGTATGAACCGGTAGAGTCCTCCAGGACTTAGGGAAAATTTGCATTTGATTGAGGTGACATTTCAATTCAGTGGGCTAAATGGATCATTCACCAAAGAATCAGGAGACAAGTGGGCAGCCATTTGGAAAACACAGAGCTGGCTCTCAAACCCCAGCCCTCTCCTCTTCTAAACACTCCAGATGGATGGGAATTTCAACATGAAAACGAAACTATAAACCTCTAAGATAAAAAGCAGTAGAATAGTTTTATTACTTTGCAATGGAGAAAGCCTCTCCAAGCATGCCACAAACCCAGAAGTTACCATAATAAATAAAATGGTACAGTTTAATAACTTTTTTCACACTGAAATATGTGTATCAAATATTTATGGAGGAAAAATTGGGAAAAAAGTTCATGTATATATGACTAAGAATTAATGTTCTTAAAATACAAAGATTTCTTATTAAACTAAGAAAAAGGTAACCAACCCAATAGAAGATGTTCAAAGGACATGAACAGGCAGCTCACAGAAAAAGAAAGAAATAAACAATAAACTCATACACATATAACTTAGCCTCCTTAGCAACTAACATTGCTTATTAAAACAAGGTACTGCTTTATTAATAAACTTTATTTTTAGAGCAGTTTTAGGTTCACTGCAAAACTGAATGAAAAGTGCGGAATTTTCCATGTACCCCTCCTCCCACACACGCACACCCCCCACAACCCCCCATCAGCCCTGTCCTGGAGTGGTGCGTTTGTTACAGTCAGTGAGCCTGCATGGGCCTGTCATCATTGCCCAGGGTCCACAGTCCCTCATCAGTCAGGGCCCGCTGGGGGCTTACTCTTGGTGCCGTGCTTCTGTGGGTTTGGGCAAATGTATCTCAGCATTGTCCAGCACTACAGCATCACGCAGAGTGGGTTCACTGCCCTGGAAATCCTCTGCTCTCTGTTCAGCCCTCCCTCCCCCAGTCCCGGCAACCACTGGTCTTCAGGGTGCCATTTCTTCAGATTGACAGAAGGTAAACACTAAGTACGACCTGGTTGGAACGTGGGGACACAGGGCTCTCAGGACCGCGGGGTCTTAGGGCAGCCCCTCCGGAGGGCACTCACCTGTTACCAGTTAGCACTGGGGCTCATAACGTCTTCCCGGCAACTCCGCACCCTAGAGAAATCCTCTCTGCAGAGGAGCTTGTGCACGCACATCTAAGGGTATCCATTGCAACCTTGTTGGCATCACAAACACTTGCGAGTGTCCTAAATGCATGTGCATGGGAGGAGCTGGGGAAACGAGGGCATCTATGCCCCACAGAGCAGGTGAGCTCAGGCAGCGGGAGGAGGCCCAACCTCTCCTTGTGGGTGTTCCTAAATGCACGCCCATGGGGGCACGTGCAGGCAAGCAGGCTGTGGAACACTGTCCAAGCTCACTCCGAGGGAGGCTGTGGTGCCTGATGAGCCCACCCGTGTCTGCTGTTGTCAGTGGCCGTGTGACGTGCCAGCGTGTGTGTGTGAAGTTGGACTGACATTCCTGAAATGATGAGGAAAAGGCTACATACTTCCCCTCACACCTGCATTTTTCAGCCGTGTCATATGTGGTGTTTATTATGAGGTTGCGCTGTCTTGTTTTTTACTGTCTGTTCATGGCCATCTCTTGACCCCACTGTCCCTAAACAAACTGGGATAACACAGGTGTGTTTTCACCCAATAAAATGGACCAACTCATCATTAAAAATTCCTTTGGGCCGGGCACAGCGGCTCACACCTGTAATTCCAGCACTTTTGGAGACCAAGATGGGTGGATCGCTTGAGCTCAAGAGTTCAAGACCAGGCTGGGCAACATGGCAAAACCCCATCTCTACAAAAAATATATAAATTAGCTGGGCACAGTAGTGCATGCCTGTAGGATATTCGGGAGGCTGAAGTGGGAGGATCACTTGAGCCCACGAAGTTGAGGCTGCAGTGAGCCAAGATCGCACTGCTATACTCCAGCCTGGGCAACAGAGTAAGACCCTGTCTCAGAAAAAAAATTCCTTTGACCCTCACACAAAATGTCATAGGAAAGTGTCTTCAGTTGGGGCAAGGGGTCTAATTTCATCTCTTTGAAGCCTCTGAAGATGTTCTAATGACTAAATCTACGCAAATCCAGAAAGAAATGTTATCATTAAGAGCTTCTAAAAATACTTCTCTAGACCATCGTTAGGAGGGATGTATCAGTTCCCCAGGTTAGGAACTTTAAGACATTTGCTGATATTTCATGAATCATATTTGCACACACTGATGAGACCGGTTTCAGGATGTGCCTAGGCTGCATCCTCTGTCATCTCAGAGGGAAATTGGCTCCTGAGCTGCCACGTGGACACCCCTTTGGCTTGCAGCACAGTGGGATGCGGGCTAATGCCGTCTTCAGCCAGGAAAGGGCTCTCCGGCTGGCCCCTGGAGACGTGGGTTTGGTTAGGGATGCGAGGTCCACACTGGGGCAAGGTGCAGATGGGACCTGGGTCCTGAGCCTCCTGGAGGCCGACGCTCTGCCGTGGATCATGAATAGCATTCCCGCGTGAGTCTGTTTTTGACACAGCCTCCCCGACGTCCTTCGAGACCTGGTCTGCTAGACAGGAACAGAAAACAGCTGGACAGGGAGGTTGCGGTACATGTTAGATGATTTTTGGCAGTATTGTTCCTGTTACTTTTCATATCCATCTGACACTTCTTATTTCACATGCACATGCCCTGAGAATGAGAAGCCTTCAGTTTCGTGGGGACCCAGGGATTAGCTAGTGCTGCCATGCAGGGTAGCACCGTGGATGCGGTCACAACTTCTTGAGTTTTTTCACAGCCCTTGTACCCCATCAGTACAGCCATCCTAGTAATTGTGTATTTACAGAGGGAGCTCAGCCATATAGTATACGGTGATCTTGGATCAGCCACCTACCTGGGTCTCAGTTGTCTGAGCTGACAGCTGGGGGTAATTCCCCTTTCTCAGGCTGCTTGTAATTTATATGCTGTAAATCTCGAAGACTCAGAGAGAAGCAATGTGTTTGGATCCAGATATAGGGCTCTTTCCTTGCATTTTTAGTACCAAAATAACTAAATACATTTTTAGAAAGAAGCAAAAATCTGCTCTCTGAAAACATGATATTCATCCTGTCGTTCCCGTTGTGCAGGGGAACTGTGGCCAGGGGCTGGTGCAGCCCACAGGACCTGAGCCCACAAGATTCGAGCCCTGGGTGTGTGTCCGCCTTGCTGACAGCGAGGGCAGCAGCTGCGGGGGGGATCCGTCCCGAATGGCCATATGCTGTCAGAACAGTGCCGGCCTGGGAGCTGCATGTGATCTGGGCTTGGGTTGAGCGGGTTGGGAGATGCCAGCCATATTTGGAAGAAAAAGGCACCTGAGGCTCTGAGGCTTCGGTGTTCCTGGAGTGACTGTGCCAGTGGAGGAGTCAGCATACCGGTGGGGGTGGCTGGCCCCGTCCCAGCTCTGGTGCCATAACAAAGCAGCACTGGGCAAACCAGTAGAGACGCTGAGCCGGCTGCTTGGTGCAGCACCCCCAACGTGGCAGGGGGCACCCACCTGCCTGTCAGGGCCGTCAGGAGCAGATGGGAAGACATGCCATGGACGCTGAGCTGCCGCACGGTGCCGGTCACAGTCACCTGGATGCTTTAGGGGAGGGGAAGTATCTCCTTTTCTCCAACTGCAAATGGCCCTTTACCCTGGGTTTGTCCAATTGCTGTTTAAATCTCATAGTGTTAGGAACACGATGCAGTGCTAAGGGATCTGACGTTTAGGAAAAGGGTGAATCATTCTGGATTTCTGGGGGGCGTTGCCTGGACAGGTTTCTTGCTTAGAGCCTTGAGTCACAGCTAGTTTCAGTGGAATGACTACAGCTGCTTAAAGTGCAAACCTTTTCTTCCTCACTCTTGATTTTCTGCAATATGCAGTGCTCTTGACTGAAGACAGATGGAAGGAAAGAAAGAGGAAAAAGGTTTCTGGCCCCCATCCTCCACTGAAGGGAAAAACAATGAAATAATAAAATAGGCGAGATATTAAAGATGACCTAAGTAGTGCAACATAGTGATTTGCTGCAGCAATGCATTTTTTTCTCATAGGAAGTTAATTCTTGTCATTGTGTAGAAAGAGACACAGGGCAACAAAACAGGCCTAAGCGGGCACGGTGGCTCACACTTGTAATCCCAGCCACTTGGGAGGCTGAGGCAGGAGGACTGCTTGAGGCTAGGAGTTCAAGGCCAGCCTGGGCAGCATAGCGAGACCCTATATCTAAACACAGAAAATAAAACAACAGGCCCAGGTCAGCAGAAGAGGCCAGAGATCCCTGAACACTGTGGAATCTCAGTCCCCAGAAAACCTGAACACTGTGGAATCCCAGCCCCCAGAAACCCCCGAACACTGTGGAATCCCAGTCCCCGGAGACTCCTGAACACTGTGGAATCCATAGCCTGCTTTCTTTCAGACACCTTCAGAATCACACAATTTCAAGGCAAACGGAGACTTAGAGATCCTGTGGCCCAGTGTTCTTATTTTCGAGAACCAAGGCTCAGAGAAAGGAGAAGCCATGCCCAACATCAGTGCTAAGGTAATATCCATATAATCTGTCTTCCAGCAGAAACATAGCAAATATTTACCAAGTACCTAGCACTGTGCAAAAACAGAGCAACCACAGATGGTTAAGACATTGAGGACACAGGCCCGGCTTTCAGTCCCAGGATGGCTGGGCTGCCAGCGTGAGTGAGGGTGCTGTGGGAGTTTTGGGGGCAACACTCCCTCCAGGCCTCAGGCTGGCACAGTGAGCCGAAATCCAGGGGCCCTGCATCCCACAGTTACTACGAATTTCACGACGGCAGCAGCAAAGCGTCAAGCCAAGCATGCGTCCCTGCAGGCACAGGGCCCTCGGCAGCTGCCTAGGGATGGTGCCCATGTGGCTAGCTGGTCGAGGGTGAGGAGGGATTCACTAGGAGAAAAACTGGGATGCCACCTCAGAGAGGGAGAGATGCATCAGGCTTCGAGACTACTGGTCCCCAAGGGGCTGCTGGAAGCAGAGGGTGGGTCTGCGAGCACAGTAGGGGACAAGGAGCTTAGGTCCTGTCACTGGCTCAGCTCCCGGGGACTGGGGGGAAGCATGGGCAGTGCAGGCATCCCCATGCCGCTGAAGGTAGCCAGCAGCCTTTGACTTGACTTCTTGGAGCACAGTTCTGTGTAGTTTTCTTTTAAACAGCACTTTTGCAGCAGACGGTGCTGAGCCATTGAAGGGTTTTCAGCGTGGAACAGATGTCAAAATTTGTTTTCAGAAGAGTATTTTGCCAGCAACGTAACGGGGTGCGAGACGCTTGGATACTAGAACCAAGGAGGTTGTGCTGGGTTAAAAACTCCATGGGTTTGGTTTTTTTAAAATCGTCTTTCCAGAAGTTTGGATTGTGATTGTGAAAGAGTCAAAAGCCCGAGGAAAGAAAGAAGCTTTGCTCCTCTATAGTCACACCAGAGTTCTGTCATACGCCACGGTTGTTTGTTTTGCTTTTTAAAATCCTCTCTATGGAAGTCGCCTTCCTCTGCCCCAAACAGTTTTCCAGGAAGTACTTTCTGCTTTATTCTGAACTAGCTAAAGAAACCAGCTATGATGGAGACTTGTGTGTGAAAGAGGCAGCAGGTGGCCAACAAATTAGATAATCTAGAAGAGATGGACAGACTCTAGAGTGGCACAAACTACCAAAACTGAATCATGAAGAAATAGAAATAGAACATTTGAATAGACCTAAAAGTAGTAAGGAAATTGAATCAGTAACCACAAACTTCTGAACAACAACAAAAAGCCCAGGACCAGATGGCTTCATTGGTGAATTCTAACCAAACATCTTTAAAAAGAATTAACAGTACTCTTTCCCAAACTCTCCAAAAATACTGACGAGGAGGGAACAACACTTCCTACTCATTCTGCAGTCAGCATGACCCCGATACCAAAGACATGACAAGAAAACCACAGACCAGTATCCACTGTGAGCATGGATGCAAAAATCTTCAATGGAAGACTTGCAAAGTGAAATCAACAGCGTACTGAAAGGATTGTGTACCCTGGAAAAATGAGATGGATTCCTGAAATGCAAAGATGGTTCAGGACATGAAAATCAATCAGTGGAATGCATCACATTAACAGAATAATGGGGAAAAAACCCACATGATCATCTCAATTGATGCACAGAAAGTACTTGACATAATTTATCACCCTTTTATGATAAAAACAATCAAACTAAGAGTAGAAGGTGATTTTTCCTCAACCTGCCAAAGGGCATCTATAAAACACTCACAGCTAACATCATACTTTATGGTTAAAGAAGAAAAGTTTTCCCCTGAAGATCAAGAACAAGACAAAGATGCCTTCTACCATTTTTATTCACAGTAGTACCAGAGGATCTGCCAGAGCAATTAGACAAGGGAAAAAGAGTGGAGGACTCAGATGAAAGGAAGAAGTAAAGTTGCATTTGCATATGATATCCTCTTGTATGTAGAAAATTCTGAGGAATCCACAGTAAAACTACTAGACTAATAAACAGGTTGAGCAAGGTTACAGGGCACAAGATCGGCATACAAAAATCAATGAAATTTCTATACACTAGCAGCAAACAACCTGAAAATGAGACAAGAAAACAACTTCATTTATAATGCTGACAAAAAGAAAAATACTTGGAGAAATTTTTAATCAAAAAGTGCAAGATTTATACACTAAAAACTACAAGACATCATTCAGAGAAATTAAAGAATACCTAAATAAATGGGAAGGCATCCTATGTTCATAGATTGGAAGATGTACTATTGTTAAGAAGAAAACAGTCCCCAAATGGATTTGCAGATTCAACATAATCCTTATCAAAATTTCTGCTGCTTTTTTTTTTTTTAAACAAAACTTGACAAGCACATCCTGAGATTCATCTGGAAATGCAGGGGATCCAGAATAGCCAAAACAATCTAGAAAAAACAAAATTGGAGGCCCACACTTCCTAATTTCAGATTTTACCACACAGCCACAGTAATACGCAAGACAGCATGGTGCTGGCACGGGACAGACACATACATCACTGACATAGACCGGAGACATGTGTGTCTGTGGTCACATAATTTTCAACACGGTGCCAAAACTGTTCCATTTGAATATTGAATGGCCTCTTCAACAGGTGCTGCTGGCACAACTTCATTCTTCCATGTGCAGAAGAATGAAGTTGGACCCCTGCCTCACACCACATACAAAATTATCTCAAATGAATTAAAACATAAATGTAAAAGCTAAAACTATAAACACCTTAAAAGAAATTATAGGGGTAAATCCTCATGATTTTGGACTAGACAGTGGTTTCTTAGATCTGACACCTCAAGCACAAGCAACTAACATGGAAAAATAAGATACATGGGCTTCATTAAAGTTAAAACCTTTTTGCTTCAAAGGACACTATCAGCAGGGTGAAAAGACAACCCACAGAGTGGGAGAAAATATGTATAGCTCATGTGAGAAGGATCTAGTATGCAGAGCATCTAACTCACTCTTAGATCTTAATAAAAAGAAAACTAACTCTATTAAAGGCAAGGGAACTGAATGGATATTTCTCCAAAGAAGATGTACAGTCGACCCATAGGCACACGAGAAGATGGTCAGCATTGTTGCTTGTTAGGGAATCATGGAGCGAAACCACAATGAGATGCTGTGTCACATGCTAGGATGGCGGGAATAATAATGTTAGTGGAGCCAGCACGCACTGGAGAGCACGTGAGGATGCTGGGAGACTGTTGCTGGTGGGAATGCAGAATGGTACAATTTCTGAGAAGACAGTTTGTGATTTCTTCAGAAAGTAACTCGTGGCATGACCAGGTGACCCAGCATTTCTAGTCGTAGGTGTAGATTCAGAAGAACCTGATACTCATGCAGACACGAATTATCATAGCAGTGTTATTTATAGTCAAAAAGCAGATGCAGCCCAGACGCCCAGGAACTGGTGAATGGACAAACATAATGTGGTTCCTTCATACACGAGGATTGGTTTCAGCCATAGAAAGGAGTGAAGCCCCAACTCATGCCACGTGGATGAACCTGGAAAACGCCAAATTCAGTGAAAGAAGCCAGACACAAAAGGCCGAACATTGTAGGATTTTGTTTATATGAAATGTCAGAACAGGCAAATCCAGAGACAGAACCTGGATGGGATGAGTGGTTGTCAGGGGCTGGGGAAGGGGGCATAAGGGTAATAAAATATTCTGTAATTCAAGAGTGGTTAAGGTTGGCAACTTCCCGAATATACTAAAAAGCACAGAATTGCGCCCTATAGAAGGGTGAACTTCATGATATGTGAATTATAGCTCAGTGTTTTCAAAAGGAGGTGGCAGTTTTGGAAGTAGCTGAGAAGTTAGCAGAAGTTAGCCTGAAGCAATGGCTGCGGGGAGCGGCCTGCCTAGCACAGGCAGGAGGAGAGGAACCCCACAGCCCAGCTGGAAAGGGGCACAGGCTTTTCTTCCTTTTCTTTTTCCCTATTTTTTGAGTGAGACTTGTGCATGCTTTGGGGCTCAATGATAGAAGCCAGGAGAGACAGGGCCCCATTCCAGGAGGAGGGCGAGGAGCAGGGGAGGAAGGAGCCAGTGCCGCGAGGAGGCCAGATTCGGGGAGCTCTGCAGGTTGGAGGTGGAGTGTCAGGGAAGTGTGGGCCTGCACACCTTCTCCTCTGTGACGCAGGAGGCCAAGTCAGAGGGAGGAGGGATCAAAAACAGACCCACTCTAGAACCATCTGGAATCCGAACCCAGACTTCCCAACTCCCAGGCAGATGCTCTGTCTCCCACGCCGCACAGCCCAGATAGTTTAGAGTGTGAAGATCCTGTGAAGCTTCAGTTCATAAAAACACTTGGGATCTTTGTGTGTGAGATTCGTGTTCCGCTGGGGAGTAAGAGCTGGATTATCTGCCTAGGAACCAAGTCACAAGTCAGTGATGCAGACTCCTTTGCAATTGTGAGCACCAGTTCCTTCTCATTGACAAATATTTAAATTCAACTTGTGATTATTGAAGAAATTTTCTATGAGGAAACTACGGGCATATGGCGAGAGGCATTACACGCTGACTCTAGAATGGGCATTTTATGAGGAAACTACGGGCATATGGCGAGAGGCATTTACACGGCTGACTCTAGAATGGGCATTTTAGAGGTGGGGCTCTCACTTCACATCAGGGGACCTGCGGGGTTCCAATTTGCTCCAGAGGGGTGGACAGTCAGATGTGGAGCCCGCTCAAGACCCACAGTGATGGGACTTGGGGCCGTGTGGGCCAGCCTCCCTCACTGTGTCACCTCCTTGGGGACCCCAGCCTCCCGCACCGTGTCACCTCCCTGGGGACCCCTGCCTCCCACACCATGTCGCCTCCCTCGGGACCCCAGCCTCCCGCACTGTGTCGCCTCCCCCAGGATCCCAGCCTCCCGCACCGTGTCGCCTCCCTGAGGACCCTAGCCTCCCGCACCATGTCGCCTCCCTGGGGACCCCAGCCCCTGCGTGCCCAGCCTGAGGACACAGTCCTCTCCTCAGCTCTCAGGCCCTGCAGCGCCCCTGTGTAGACTGGGGTCCTCTGCCCCCTGTTCCTGATGGAATCTCAACTGAAATAAGAGGCGATACCATGGGAGAAGGGATCTCCCATCCACTGAAGTCGCATCCCTGAATTCCTGCCCGCTGGGTTCACTGGGCTCTGGGCGTGGCGTAGTGCCGCAGGGTGGGGTTTGGTGCCACGGGGCATGTGTGTGGAGTCAGCAGTCTCCACCATGGGGGCTGTCGTCTTTTCCCTTATTCTCAGATTGTGGGACAACTCGTAGGGCCGAGATGTCAGTCTGGTTATTTCCTGTGGGTTTTTATGAGTTTCATCACTTTACTTTAGATAACTGTGCAGGATCGTGAGTTTCTTTAATTTCAAGAGCTGTGAGGCTGCTGGTTCCTGGGGCACACAGTGTCTCTAAGCTTCATCCCAGCCCTCACCCTCTGTTACCACCTCCAATCCCTTATGGGCAAGGCGGGGGCAGTCCTCCTGGGACTGATCCCAGAGAGCCTGAACGCCAGGCAGCCCCTGAGGCCATGTGGGGGGGTCGCTGTGTTAGCAGCCCCTGCTGGCTGTGGGGTGACGAGGGCCCAGGCCCAGGCACCAGTGGGACCCCTCAGAGCAGGCTGCTGGGATGCGCTTTCGGAGCTGCGGGGCTGCAGCTGAGCCTGGAAGCTCCAGAAGGACCAAGTTGCTTGGAGAAGCAGAAGGTGCCTTTCCAGGACAGCAGAGCTAAGAGGAGGCACAGACTCAGAACCAGGGTCAGGCTGCAGGCAGGCAGTGGGGCCCCATGCCATAGCCTGGAGACATCGAGGAAGGTTCCAGCAGGTTCTGATGGGCCTGGGGGGATGGATCCTGTGCCTCCCCTCGCCAGCCTGCCCATGTCTCCTTTAGGACACAAGCTCAGTGGCCCCTCGGCAGGTGCACCATGCCTGTGTCTTTGGAATGGCAATTTTCTGGGCTCACAAAGGAGCCAGGATGATTGGAAAATGGCAGGCAGTTGGGTTGCTGGTGTTTGGTTGCTGGAGAGGCCTGTGATTTGGAGCAAAGCCTGCTACTGTGTTGCAGCCACTGAATGGCGCTCCAGCCGTACGCCACGTGGACCCAACAGGCCCCACTCAGACTCACTCCACGGGGCTAGCAGACTTGACCTCTCAATTTCACAGGGTCAGCTGGAGGCCCACCAGGAGGAAGGCATGGTGATCTCCCACATGGCCGTGTCCGGCGTCGGGATCTGGATTGCCTTCACCTCAGGGTCCACGCTCCGCCTTTTTCACACGGAAACTCTCAAGCACCTGCAGGACATCAACATCGCCACCCCTGTTCACAACATGCTGCCAGGTAAGGGGACGGGACAGGGCCCAGGGATGGGACAGCAACCGGGGACGGACGTGGGGGGTGCGGAGCGCCGTCAGCCCACCTTAGCGCTTCCCAGTGCAGGACACTGTTCACAACATGCTGCCAGGTAATGGGGCGGGACAGGGCCCAGGGAAAGACGTGGGAGTGCGGAGCATGGTCAGCCTACTTTAGCGCTTCCCGGTGCAGGGCACAGAGGTCCTGAAGAAGCTGCATGCTGGGAGGAGCTGCGTGCTGGGATGAGCCGCGTAGCAGTGCCATTTCTGTAGGTCAGAGTGGGTGGGAGACGATTTCTCATCGTCGGTGCAACAAGACCCTGGGGAAGCCAGGACCTGAGGCTGAAGAACACAGAAAAGGAGGCCTCCCTTTGGCTGGGAGGGCTGTTGGGGAGAGGCCAACAGAGGCGTATGTTTGTGAATGCCCTGTTGCTGGTGGGTGTCACTGAAGTTTCTGGGCAGGGGAGAAGGCCATTACACATTGAGTTTTGGGAAGACCATCCTACAACAGGATGGAGGAAAGAAATCAGGAGGGGGCCCAACCGGCTTCTTTCACGGGTAACCGGAGGCCGCGGTGGGGTCTGTGGAAGGGCTGTTTTGGTTCTTTGCCTGCTGGTGGGTATTGGAAGATGTTTGCAGTTTTAAGGGGAAGGCATGAAGTAAGGGCTCTGCCTCCGAGCGCTTCGGCTGCTGTGACACACGCCACAGACGGGCAGGCTTACAAGCCAGAGAGGCTGCCCCTCTGCATTCTGGAGGCAGCATGCTGGGGAGCACGGTGCCTGCAGGGCCGGTTTCTGGGAGGATCTGCTTCCTGCTTTGCAGTTGGTGCCTTCTGGCTGGGGCCTCATGTGGTGGAGCAAGAGCCCTGGGGTCTCCTCCGCTTCCTGTAAGGGTGCTAATCCCATCATGGGGACCCTATCCTCATGAGCTCATCTAACCCTAATCACCTCCCCAAAGCCCCGCCTCCTCGCACCATCCCACTGCGGGCAGGGCTTCAACATCGAAATCTGGGGAGACACAAACATTCAGTCCATGACGGGCCATTTATGATACGTTGAAAAAAACCACAATGATTAGGGATCTGGTTCTAGAACGGGTGTGAGGCCGTCCTTTGACAAGGGGAGGATGAGGAGGACGAGGAGGTGTTGAGGATGTTCCTCGGGGCCTCCGTGTCCCCGCCGCACTCCCACTGGAGATGGGAGGGTGAATATATTCGGTGCACGGTGGGTCCATGATAGCCGTTCTTTTCTCAGGGGCTAACTGTACAAGCCATTGTTAAAATACTACAGGAGATTTCTCTTAGTGAGAAAAGGAGGTTTATGTAACATGCAGGTTTATATTTAGAGAACCAAAATGGTTAAGTCCCTGTGGCTCAGAAAGCAGACGCTCTGCTGCGGACCTTGTGTTTTCTTTGGAGCACTCACTGCTAGAGCAAATGTTTGCTGCGGAATAGGCTGTCCTTGTTGGGACAAAACCAAGTCACATCCGTAATTGCCAAAGCACGCTCTCACGCGGCAGTGAGTGTCCACGTGTTCAAAGTTCTGTACACAAGGGGAGGTGAGGAGGGTGTTATGAGAAAAACCTCTCCACTCGACCTCCTGTGGGCTCCAGCACCCGAGCCTCCAAATCCTGCCCCAGCTGCCCTGCAGCGCAGACCTCCCTCCGGGGAGAAGCAGCCCACGGTTACCCTGGTTCCAGAGTTCCGAGAGCAGCCATGGAAATGCAGCGGCCCTGCAGGATCCTTAGTGTTTATCTGTCTCCGGTTAGGATCAGAAAGAAACTCCTAATCAAGGGAAGGCTCTTGCAAGTGTGAGTGGAGTTTGTATTTTGAATTTGATTTCTTAATAAAATAACCCTTGCACACGATTTAATAAAACCCAACAGCACTCACGCCCAGGCTATGAAAAGCAAAGCAGGATAGGAAAGCCTGCGCTCTGGGGACCCACAGCCCCACCCCCATCCCAGCACCCCACCCACTGTCAGCACCCAACCCTGCCCCCCATCCTCACACCCAACCCCGCAGTCAGCACCCACCCTCTCATCCCAGCACCCCACCCACTGTCAGCACCCGCCCCGGCCCCCCCGACTGTCCCCATACCCCACCCTGCTGTCAGCTGCCTGTCCCGCCTGCCTCCCTACTGCTGCTGCTCGAAAGCCACTCCTGTATGGCAGGTTCTTGATGTTTTGTTTTAGATACTGTCTTTGACCTCTCCTGTAGAAGAGAAAGATGGAATTATCCTGCTTCTCTCCAAGCATAGAGCACCCAACACAGTCCTGCACCCACCCAGAAACAGAATGCAGACCCCTTGCCGGCTGCGCAGGTCGCAGGTTCTGGCTAAATCGCAGCTGCCTGTGTTGCGTGTTTTGGATGATGAAGTTGTCTGTGGCTGGGCGCTGAGCCTTCCTTGGGACTTTTCACCCTTCAGCTCATAGTTTCCAGGCGGCCGATGATGGATCCATCCCAAGCCCACCACAAGCCTCTCACTTGGCAGCAGATGCATGGGGCTCTGCAGAGCCACCATCCCCTGGCGCCCACTCTCCCGGGCCCCTCCAACATCCTGGGCTGGCTCTCCACGGCCACAGTGCGTGCTCTCAGCCCCCTGCTCCGGGGGCCCCTGAATCGTGGGTCTTTACTTATTCCTACACAACATAGTCAGGTCTGCATTTTAGACCCGCATGAAAGCAAACACATGTGTCTGTCCAGATGGAGCGCCGTGCCTCTAGTTGGCAGGTTTCTCCGGCATTTCGGTACTAAGTTGGAAATAGCTCCAGCTTCACTGATTTCTGGGGGACACTGACTGCTTTACCCACATTCAGTTCTCGGCTCCCAGGCTGTGGTCTGCTGCCACCGTGGCCTTGTCAGTAGGAGAAAGGTACACGGGTTAGAGGCAACCTCGGTGACACCAGAAGTTCAGTTTTGTTTGTGATGCTTCTGACAGTGATTCTCTGTAAGATCCTCAGTGCGGCATAGACTGAGATGGTTCTGATTTTCATTGCATTTTGTGACTCAGAGGGAATGAGTAGGCCAGAGAGTCCTTTCCTCCAGAGAGTCCTTTCATCTCGTCTCCTCTGTCTAGTCGTCTTTGCCTTTCAGCCAATATTTCATATATTTCATAGAAATAAGCATTATTGCATTTCATGCTGTATTTAGACATTCCGGTGGGGGCATGCTCATACCGTGCTGACGTGCGCGGATGCTGAGGTCGCCGGGCTGTCACTGCTCCTGGGTTCTTCTCCTCCTTATCGTCCAAGATGGTTCCTGGAGGCCCACACATGTCCTCTGTGCTCTGTTCGCACACACACAAAACCTTCATTCTAGAGTCGTATTCATGACGATGCTCAAATGGGTTTTCATGTGTGTGTGTGTGTGTGGCAACAAGACATAAAATTATCTTTTTGTGCTATTGCTGGAATATAAAAGTCAGGTAGCTTCTGCAAATGAAGACTTGCCAAGCCGAAACAACAAAATTTGAAAAAAACAAACTGTATTATAACTCATGCCTTTTGTGTGAGTTCACACAACGTGATGAAACCTCCTTCCTTCCTCAGGGTCTCAGCACGCTGGCCCCTGGGGAATCCGTGAATCTGTAGCTAAGGCCCTGGCTTTTCTCCTTCTATTTGGAATTCAGTTCTGAAAACCATTTAGCTCACGTTCTTTCACATAAGCTACATCAGATTCAACACAGACTAACAGTTGATGAAGGTCTGTGATTAACATACACATTCGTTAGAGCGGTCGTTACCTTTCTAAGTTATAAAGGAGTAGAGTTTACAGCGAGTGAGTTCACGGCGCCTCAGCTTTTAGGTTGTGAGCAGTTGCAGTAGGTTACATCACCAGGCAGATGTTTCCTGCTCTGTCCCGCATGTTCAAAGGAGGATATTTTTGATGGAAAGGTGCTGAGACACATGGTAAATTGCGCCTTTCTGAGTCTCCATCGAGCGAATACAGAGCCTCCAGGAACTATGTGACCAAATAAAATGGCCAAAATTTCCATTAAAAAAAAAAAAAAAGTGTAACTTTTCTGAAGACCATGGACACCGTAAGGGAATTCAGTAAATGAAACCGGACTCAAGATGGTGAGTTAACGAACGAGACTGAGGACTTGGGAGCCACAGCCTTTCTCGGTGGCCGGTGTGGCCCTGGCCTGTCCTTTGTTTTATGTTCCAGGCTGGGAAGAGCAGAGGGCGAATCCCCCTGGTAGCATTCCCTCCCATACTTGGGGGACGTATTGCTTCTTCTACTCACTGTTCTGTTTCTGAGGTTATTTGAATGAACCTGGATGGTGTTGTTTACACCCCCAGCTTCTCCCAACCTCCAGGGCGGGAGATGCGTCTGCCTCTGTGGCTACCTGCAGAAGGCCCTGGTGACTCCCCACGGAGTCACCATCCAGCAGCCGCTCAAGTGCAGTCAGTCCCACTTCACACGTGTAACCCATTTACCAACCTCACTGTACAGCTGCATCACCGTTCACCACCTCAGCTGCCCCTGCCTCCCACCTCGCCAGCGGACCTCACGTGGGCTCCAGCTCCCGGGACCCAGCCCCATCTGGGACACGCCCTGCTGTCCTGTTCTAGGTCACTGTTGGTGCTTCCGGACGGGCACGGGACGCCTGGATAGCGGCACTCACCGCAGCCTCTGGAATTGGAAAATGACCGCATGACCTCGTGACTGTGGCCGTCAGCTTTCACATGTAAAATTAAAGATGTTGATTGGCAGACTGCTTGGAAAATGCAATGGAAAACCACTCTCTGGAACTTAACTCTTTTACGTAGTTCCTGGGTACTTTGAAACCAGTTAAAAACATTCATATCGGGTTTCTACCTGCTTTTACCCTTTTTATTTATTTATTTATTTATTTGAAACGGAGTTTCACTCCTTTTGCCCAGGCTGGAGTGCAATGGTGCGATCTTGGCTCACTGCAACCTCTGCCTCCCGGGTTCAAGCAATACTCCTGCCTCAGCTCCTGAGTAGTTGGGATTACAGGTGCCTACCACCACGCCCAGCTAGTTTTTTTGTATTTTTTTGTTTTGTTTTTTAGGTTTTTTTTTTTTTTTGTATTTTTAGTAGGGATGGGGTTTCACTATGTTGGCCAGGCTGGTCTCGAACTCCTGGCCTCAGGGGATCCACCCACCTCGGCCTCCCAAAGTGCTGGGATTACAGGCATGAGCCACTGCGCCCGGCCTACCCTTTTTATTAAATGCAAGCTTTGGCCAGCATTACAGGAGCCCTTCCAGAAGCCGGGCCATCGTTTCAGTCAGGCAGCCGCAGCCTTGCCCGGCACGCAGGTGGGGCTTCTCCCCTTCCCAGTATCTCACATCCCTGCTCCCACAGCGGGGCTGCTTCCCATCCTAGTGCCACACGGAGGGCCGGGGAGGTCGGGTTCAGGTTTGATGCTGAGCTCATATGCACACCGGTATTCTCTCTCATAAGACAATCATATTTCATGCTTAAAATACTTACTGTTGAGTCAAACTGCTGCTCTAGAAAGATCATCCACACTCCCTTTGTGGCTGCACCCCGGGCTGCTCCCCGTGTTGTAGAGCAGTCAGCACTTCGGAGCAGCTGGGAATCGCGTACCCTGCGTATCAGCTTTGAAGCTGCTGCCGTGCTTTTCATTAGCTTTAGAAAGTAACAGCACCGGCTTACGTACAGGACAGCGCTGTGGATTCACTATCGCCCTGACCAAGTCACGCCGACCAGGCAAACATTCAGAATTCCTGGGACATGCATATTATTGAGCTTTTAAAAATAATATGAATTGGCATTTAGAAATAGAACCAAATGTCTTTCTTTTTCTGTAGTGAGGGCTTTTTGTTTTGGGGGAGGCTGTTTGACCTCTGTCCATACGGAGTCTTTGGCTCTGGTGTGAGGTTGTTTTTCATGATCTTCATCAGAGAGAACTTTGGGTCAAATGCAGGGATATTTAAAATAGCTTTTATATCTACAGAAAAGAATCAAACTTTTTAAGTGTTCACCATCACTTCTCAGGAGCAAGCTAAATGGGCCTACTGTTCTCCTCAGCTTTGGGGCTAAACAGAGAAGCACTGGGGATTATCTTTTCTGTGTTTGAAGGCCGCTATGCTGACGATTGTCTCAGAGTTGTGGTGGAATGATGTGACAGTCCAGACCCACCCTGAAACCACAGTGAGGCGGGGTCTTTGGAGCAGGTGATATGTCTCCCACCCTGTAACTGCCATGAGGCGGGGTCTTTGGAGCAGGTGATTTGTCTCCCATCCTGTAACTGCAGTGAGGTGGGGTCTTCCTGTAACCACTGTGAGGTGGGGTCTTTGGAGCAGGTGATTTGTCTCCCATCCTGTAACTGCAGTGAGGTGGGGTCTTGGAACAGGCCATGCATCTCCCACCCTGTAACCACCGTGAGGCGGGGTCTTCCCTGTAGCCACGGTGAGGCGGGGTCTTCCCTTTAACCACCGTGAGGCGGGGTCTTCCCTGTAACTGTCGTTAGGTGGCGGGGTCTTCCCTGTAACCCCAGTGATGCAGGGTCTTCCCTGTAACCCCGGTGAGGCGGGGTCTTCCCTGTAGCCGCCGTGAGGCGGGGTCTTCCTGAAACTGCAGTGAGGCAGGGTCTTGGAATAGGCCACGCGTCTCCCACATTGTTTTGCAGCCACTTTCTAGCCTTGTCACTGCTGGAGCAAATTGTTTAGTTTCTCTGGGCTTCAGATCCTTGGCTGTAAAGCAAATCAAAACCAAACTAACAAAGAGCCTCAAAGGCCCTTCTGACCCCACCATCCACCGTGATGTTTCCCTGCTGTGTCCAGCGCTGAGGCTGTGTGACGATGTTGTTCTTCACGCAGAGCCCTGGAGAGGCCTTTCAGTTCCCCTCTAGGGTCCAAGTGCGGCTGAGGGCCGGTTACTCGAGTCCAGCCGCGCCCATTAAGAGACCTCTCCTCACTTGTAAAGGGGTCTCTGTGCTCCCAAAGAACCACAGGCCGCTGTGTATGTCGGGGGCTCACAAGCTCACGTGCTACACGGCCCAGAAGCAAAAGGTTTAGACAGATTCATCCAGGGGCTTGATTCACGGCTGAAACGGCCAAGCAGAGCCATGCAGACGACAGCCCAGGAGACCCAGCCAGACATCTGGCCTGTTCTGTTCAGGTGCAGGTGCAGGGTATGCCCCCAAGACCCTTGTCTTGCTCATGTGGTTGAGGGAGCCTGGTGCTCGGGTTTGGGAACTCCTGTGCCACATCCTGCCCCTGGCGGATTTGGTGGTGGCACGACAGGCCTGTGGGGTTTCCAGCACCCCCTCACCGCCCCACCAACTCTGCTACACAAACCAGACCCGAAGCCACTCGTGTCTTTCCGCCCAGGGCACCAGCGGCTGTCGGTGACGAGCCTGCTCGTCTGCCACGGATTGCTGATGGTCGGCACCAGCCTGGGAGTCCTCGTGGCCCTGCCGGTCCCACGTCTGCAAGGGATTCCCAAAGTGACCGGTGAGTGGCACCTGCAGTCTGGGTGGCTGCATCCTGTCTTGCAGGCTCGTGGAGCATAGCAGTGTGTAGTGTGATTTAACATCCTAGGATTCTTTAAACAATTCATATTATCTGTGCTTTTTCAGTGTATTATAATGACTTAATAGACTGTTTAATTGGAATAATCAATTTATATTTTTTCCGTTTATTACCTTAGTAATCCAAGGAGAATCTTATGTTTTTATATTCTGTTTACTGCCAGAATTAGTTTCCATCATTCCTTTCTGTGTTTTATATTGTGAAGAAGGAAGCCGGGATCTCCGTCATTCCTTTCTGTATTTTATGTTGTGAAGAAGGAAGTCGGGATCTCCATCGTTCCTTTCTGTATTTTATGTTGTGAAGAAGGAAGCCGGGGATCCGAAAGGCTCCATTGTGCTATTGCAATGTCAGTAAGAGCTCAGGCTGGAACACATGGCCTTTCTGGAAAGCACAGTCCCGTTAGGGATTGGAGGCCTTAAAACATGCTTGTGTGCCTGGAATCAGGATTCCCAATCCAGGGAATTGGCCCAGGAAACAGCCTAAGCTAGGAACAAAGTATGATGCAAAAAGACATTTGCGACAGCATTTAATTTTTAACAGCACAAAACAGGAGGTGACCCGCAGTTCGTAATGAGGGATTGGGCCATTTAATAAAATGGTGGCATTGCCGGTAATGGGTAGAACACAGCCAGCAGAAGTGGTGTGTGCAGAGCCTGCAGTGACGCGGAAAACTCCTTGTCCTGTTAAGTTCAGTAAACCACAGCCTTAGATTCTATGTGGGTTACGATGTCAGCCAGGGGGAAATACTAACAGAGAAAATGCTTTGCAGGAAGCCTGTGGAGCAGAAGTGTTCCTACGGGCTCCATTTCTGTGATTTCCTCCCAGGCCAACCTGACGGTGGCTTCCGTGCACTCAGATTTTGGCAGGTCCACCCACGAGGGTTAAGGAATTCTAGTTTCGCCATTCATTTCCTAATTTATGTTTTTATTATGATCTATGGGATTGTACATGTTGAGGACCCCAAATCCAAAAACAAAATGCAAAATACTCCAATTTTTTTTTTTTTTTCTTTTTGAGACAGAGTCTCACTCTGGCACCCAGGACGGAGTCCAGTGGCACAGTCTCGGCTCACTGCACCCTCTGCCTGCCAGGTTCAAGCTATTCTCCTGCCTCCGCCTCCCTAGTAGCTGGGCACCAGCCACCATGCCTGGCTAATTTTTGTATTTTTAGTAGAGGTGGGGTTTCATTATGTTGACCAGGCTGGTCTCGAACTCCTGACCTCAAGTGATTCGCCTGCCTTGGCCTCAGATGCTCCAGATTCTGTGTCGACGTGATGCTGAAAGGCACTGCTCATTGGAGGAATTCAGATTTTGGATTTCAGATTTGGGATGCTCAACCGGCAAGTGCAATGCAAATATTCCAACATTAAAAAAAAAAATCCAAAACACTTGTGGTCCCAAGAATTTCAGATAAGTGACACTCAGCCGTAAATACATAGAATTGTGCATAACGCACAGTTTCACAGTTTAAATGGTAATGAGAATAGGCCACCTGCCTGTGCCCAGCTCAGAAGGGGCTGTGACTCACACACTGAGCCTCAGCTGCCCCTTCTCAGCCTCAGCCCTCTCCGCTCACACCCTAGGAAATGATGATGCTGAGTTTTACGTCAATTATTCTTTTGGTCCTCCTCTGTAGTTGTACCAATTTGTATCTTAAAGGGTTCTTTTCACCTTTACGGTTTTTGCATTTTCCGTAGCTGTCCCATGGTGCAAGCAGCCTCTGTTGCTTTTTCTCTCAGCCTTGCTGGGGTCAGTCCCTGCTGGTGCCACAGCTATAGTGCTTTCCTCTCCCTGCCTGCAGCCTGCCTCTGAAAGGAGGTGCCCTCATTGCCTCTGGATGGATAGCCAGGTGCTCCCTAAAAGGAGGTGCACTCTCACTGTTCCTCTGGAGGACAGCCAGGTGCATCCTGAAAGGAGGTGCACTCTCACAGTTTCTCTGGATGGGTAGCCAGGTGCTCCCTGAAAGGAGGTGCACTCTCACTGTTTCCCTGGATGGGTAGCCAGGTGCTCCCTGAAAGGAGGTGCACTCTCACTGTTTCTCTGGATGGGTAGCTAGGAGCATCCTGAAAGGAGGTGCACTCTCACTGTTTCTCTGGATGGGTAGCTAGGAGCATCCTGAAAGGAGGTGCACTCTCACTGTTTCTCTGGATGGGTAGCTAGGAGCATCCTGAAAGGAGGTGCACTCTCACTGTTTCCCTGGATGGGTAGCCAGGTGCTCCCTGAAAGGAGGTGCACTCTCACAGTTTCTCTGGATGGGCAGCTAGGTGCATCCTGAAAGGAGGTGCATTCTCACTGTTTCTCTGGATGGGTAGCTAGGTGCATCCTGAAAGGAGGTGCACTCTCACAGTTTCTCTGGATGGGTAGCCAGGTGCTCCCTGAAAGGAGGTGCACTCTCACAGTTTCTCTGGATGGGTAGCTAGGAGCATCCTGAAAGGAGGTGAACTCTCACAGTTTCTCTGGATGGGTAGCTAGGAGCATCCTGAAAGGAGGTGCACTCTCACAGTTTCTCTGGATGGGTAGCGAGGTGCTCCCTGAAAGGAGGTGCACTCTCACTGTTTCTCTGGATGGGTAGCTAGGAGCATCCTGAAAGGAGGTGCACTCTCACTGTTTCTCTGGATGGGTAGCGAGGTGCTCCCTGAAAGGAGGTGCACTCTCACAGTTTCTCTGGATGGGTAGCTAGGTGCTTCCTGGAAGGAGGTGCACTCTCACAGTTTCTCTGGATGGGTGGCTAGGTGCTCCCTGAAAGGAGGTGCACTCTCACAGTTTCTCTGGATGGGTAGCTAGGAGCATCCTGGAAGGAGGTGCACTCTCACAGTTTCTCTGGATAGGTAGCTAGGTGCATCCTGAAAGGAGGTGCACTCTCACTGTTTCTCTGGATGGGTAGCGAGGTGCTCCCTGAAAGGAGGTGCACTCTCACTGTTTCCCTGGATGGGTAGCTAGGTGCATCCTGAAAGGAGGTGCACTCTCACTGTTTCTCTGGATGGGTAGCTAGGTGCTCCCTGAAAGGAGGTGCACTCTCACTGTTTCTCTGGATAGGTAGCTAGGAGCATCCTGAAAGGAGGTGCACTCTCACAGTTTCTCTGGATGGGTAGCTAGGAGCATCCTGAAAGGAGGTGCACTCTCACTGTTTCTCTGGATGGGTAGCTAGGTGCATCCTGAAAGGAGGTGCACTCTCACAGTTTCTCTGGATGGGTAGCCACGTGCTTCCTGAAAGGAGGTGCACTCTCACAGTTTCTCTGGATGGGTAGCGAGGTGCTTCCGGAAAGGAGGTGCACTCTCACAGTTTCTCTGGATGGGTAGCGAGGTGCTCCCTGAAAGGAGGTGCACTCTCACAGTTTCTCTGGATGGGTAGCTAGGAGCATCCTGAAAGGAGGTGCACTCTCACAGTTTCTCTGGATGGGTAGCTAGGAGCATCCTGAAAGGAGGTGCACTCTCACTGTTTCTCTGGATGGGTAGCCAGGTGCTTCCTGAAAGGAGGTGCACTCTCACAGTTTCTCTGGATGGGTAGCTAGGAGCATCCTGAAAGGAGGTGCACTCTCACTGTTTCTCTGGATGGGTAGCCACGTGCTCCCTGAAAGGAGGTGCACTCTCACAGTTTCTCTGGATGGGTAGCTAGGAGCATCCTGAAAGGAGGTGCACTCTCACAGTTTCTCTGGATGGGTAGCTAGGAGCATCCTGAAAGGAGGTGCACTCTCACAGTTTCTCTGGATGGGTAGCGAGGTGCTCCCTGAAAGGAGGTGCACTCTCACTGTTTCTCTGGATGGGTAGCTAGGTGCATCCTGAAAGGAGGTGCACTCTCACAGTTTCTCTGGATGGGTAGCGAGGTGCTCCCTGAAAGGAGGTGCAGTCTCACTGTTTCTCTGGATAGGTAGCTAGGAGCATCCTGAAAGGAGGTGCACTCTCACAGTTTCTCTGGATGGGTAGCTAGGAGCATCCTGAAAGGAGGTGCACTCTCACTGTTTCTCTGGATGGGTAGCTAGGTGCATCCTGAAAGGAGGTGCACTCTCACAGTTTCTCTGGATGGGTAGCCACGTGCTTCCTGAAAGGAGGTGCACTCTCACAGTTTCTCTGGATGGGTAGCTAGGTGCTTCCGGAAAGGAGGTGCACTCTCACAGTTTCTCTGGATGGGTAGCTAGGTGCTCCCTGAAAGGAGGTGCACTCTCACTGTTTCTCTGGATAGGTAGCTAGGAGCATCCTGAAAGGAGGTGCACTCTCACAGTTTCTCTGGATGGATAGCCAGGTGCTCCCTGAAAGGAGGTGCACTCTCACTGTTTCTCTGGATGGGTGGCTAGGAGCATCCTGAAAGGAGGTGCACTCTCACTGTTTCTCTGGATGGGTAGCTAGGTGCATCCTGGAAGGAGGTGCACTCTCACTGTTTCCCTGGATGGGTAGCTAGGAGCATCCTGAAAGGAGGTGCACTCTCACAGTTTCTCTGGATGGGTAGCCAGGTGCTCCCTGAAAGGAGGTGCACTCTCACTGTTTCTCTGGATGGGTAGCTAGGAGCATCCTGAAAGGAGGTGCACTCTCACAGTTTCTCTGGATGGGTAGCTAGGAGCATCCTGAAAGGAGGTGCACTCTCACTGTTTCTCTGGATGGGTAGCCAGGTGCTTCCTGAAAGGAGGTGCACTCTCACAGTTTCTCTGGATGGGTAGCTAGGAGCATCCTGAAAGGAGGTGCACTCTCACTGTTTCTCTGGATGGGTAGCCAGGTGCTCCCTGAAAGGAGGTGCACTCTCACAGTTTCTCTGGATGGGTAGCTAGGAGCATCCTGAAAGGAGGTGCACTCTCACAGTTTCTCTGGATGGGTAGCTAGGAGCATCCTGAAAGGAGGTGCACTCTCACAGTTTCTCTGGATGGGTAGCGAGGTGCTCCCTGAAAGGAGGTGCACTCTCACTCTTTCTCTGGATGGGTAGCTAGGTGCATCCTGAAAGGAGGTGCACTCTCACAGTTTCTCTGGATGGGTAGCGAGGTGCTCCCTGAAAGGAGGTGCAGTCTCACTGTTTCTCTGGATAGGTAGCTAGGAGCATCCTGAAAGGAGGTGCACTCTCACAGTTTCTCTGGATGGGTAGCTAGGAGCATCCTGAAAGGAGGTGCACTCTCACTGTTTCTCTGGATGGGTAGCTAGGTGCATCCTGAAAGGAGGTGCACTCTCACAGTTTCTCTGGATGGGTAGCCACGTGCTTCCTGAAAGGAGGTGCACTCTCACAGTTTCTCTGGATGGGTAGCTAGGTGCTTCCGGAAAGGAGGTGCACTCTCACAGTTTCTCTGGATGGGTAGCGAGGTGCTCCCTGAAAGGAGGTGCACTCTCACTGTTTCTCTGGATGGGTAGCTAGGTGCTCCCTGAAAGGAGGTGCACTCTCACTGTTTCTCTGGATAGGTAGCTAGGAGCATCCTGAAAGGAGGTGCACTCTCACTGTTTCTCTGGATGGGTAGCGAGGTGCTCCCTGAAAGGAGGTGCACTCTCACTGTTTCCCTGGATGGGTAGCTAGGTGCATCCTGAAAGGAGGTGCACTCTCACTGTTTCTCTGGATGGGTAGCTAGGTGCTCCCTGAAAGGAGGTGCACTCTCACTGTTTCTCTGGATAGGTAGCTAGGAGCATCCTGAAAGGAGGTGCACTCTCACAGTTTCTCTGGATGGGTAGCTAGGAGCATCCTGAAAGGAGGTGCACTCTCACTGTTTCTCTGGATGGGTAGCTAGGTGCATCCTGAAAGGAGGTGCACTCTCACAGTTTCTCTGGATGGGTAGCCACGTGCTTCCTGAAAGGAGGTGCACTCTCACAGTTTCTCTGGATGGGTAGCGAGGTGCTTCCGGAAAGGAGGTGCACTCTCACAGTTTCTCTGGATGGGTAGCGAGGTGCTCCCTGAAAGGAGGTGCACTCTCACAGTTTCTCTGGATGGGTAGCTAGGAGCATCCTGAAAGGAGGTGCACTCTCACAGTTTCTCTGGATGGGTAGCTAGGAGCATCCTGAAAGGAGGTGCACTCTCACTGTTTCTCTGGATGGGTAGCCAGGTGCTTCCTGAAAGGAGGTGCACTCTCACAGTTTCTCTGGATGGGTAGCTAGGAGCATCCTGAAAGGAGGTGCACTCTCACTGTTTCTCTGGATGGGTAGCCACGTGCTCCCTGAAAGGAGGTGCACTCTCACAGTTTCTCTGGATGGGTAGCTAGGAGCATCCTGAAAGGAGGTGCACTCTCACAGTTTCTCTGGATGGGTAGCTAGGAGCATCCTGAAAGGAGGTGCACTCTCACAGTTTCTCTGGATGGGTAGCGAGGTGCTCCCTGAAAGGAGGTGCACTCTCACTGTTTCTCTGGATGGGTAGCTAGGTGCATCCTGAAAGGAGGTGCACTCTCACAGTTTCTCTGGATGGGTAGCTAGGAGCATCCTGAAAGGAGGTGCACTCTCACTGTTTCTCTGGATGGGTAGCTAGGAGCATCCTGAAAGGAGGTGCACTCTCACAGTTTCTCTGGATGGGTAGCCACGTGCTTCCTGAAAGGAGGTGCACTCTCACAGTTTCTCTGGATGGGTAGCTAGGTGCTTCCGGAAAGGAGGTGCACTCTCACAGTTTCTCTGGATGGGTAGCGAGGTGCTCCCTGAAAGGAGGTGCACTCTCACAGTTTCTCTGGATGGGTAGCTAGGTGCTCCCTGAAAGGAGGTGCACTCTCACTGTTTCTCTGGATAGGTAGCTAGGAGCATCCTGAAAGGAGGTGCACTCTCACAGTTTCTCTGGATGGATAGCCAGGTGCTCCCTGAAAGGAGGTGCACTCTCACTGTTTCTCTGGATGGGTGGCTAGGAGCATCCTGAAAGGAGGTGCACTCTCACTGTTTCTCTGGATGGGTAGCTAGGTGCATCCTGGAAGGAGGTGCACTCTCACAGTTTCTCTGGATGGGTAGCTAGGTGCCTCCTGAAAGGAGGTGCACTCTCACAGTTTCTCTGGATGGGTAGCTAGGAGCATCCTGAAAGGAGGTGCACTCTCACAGTTTCTCTGGATGGGTAGCTAGGAGCATCCTGAAAGGAGGTGCAATCTCACAGTTTCTCTGGATGGGTAGCTAGGAGCATCCTGAAAGGAGGTACACTCTCACAGTTTCTCTGGATGGGTAGCCAGGTGCTCCCTGAAAGGAGGTGCACTCTCACTGTTTCTCTGGATGGGTAGCCAGGTGCATCCTGGAAGGAGGTGCACTCTCACTGTTTCTCTGGATGGGTAGCTAGGTGCATCCTGGAAGGAGGTGCACTCTCACTGTTTCCCTGGATGGGTAGCTAGGAGCATCCTGAAAGGAGGTGCACTCTCACAGTTTCTCTGGATGGGTAGCCAGGTGCTCCCTGAAAGGAGGTGCACTCTCACTGTTTCTCTGGATGGGTAGCTAGGAGCATCCTGAAAGGAGGTGCACTCTCACAGTTTCTCTGGATGGGTAGCTAGGAGCATCCTGAAAGGAGGTGCACTCTCACTGTTTCTCTGGATGGGTAGCCAGGTGCTTCCTGAAAGGAGGTGCACTCTCACAGTTTCTCTGGATGGGTAGCTAGGAGCATCCTGAAAGGAGGTGCACTCTCACTGTTTCTCTGGATGGGTAGCCAGGTGCTCCCTGAAAGGAGGTGCACTCTCACAGTTTCTCTGGATGGGTAGCTAGGAGCATCCTGAAAGGAGGTGCACTCTCACAGTTTCTCTGGATGGGTAGCTAGGAGCATCCTCAAAGGAGGTGCACTCTCACAGTTTCTCTGGATGGGTAGCGAGGTGCTCCCTGAAAGGAGGTGCACTCTCACTGTTTCTCTGGATGGGTAGCTAGGTGCATCCTGAAAGGAGGTGCACTCTCACAGTTTCTCTGGATGGGTAGCGAGGTGCTCCCTGAAAGGAGGTGCAGTCTCACTGTTTCTCTGGATAGGTAGCTAGGAGCATCCTGAAAGGAGGTGCACTCTCACAGTTTCTCTGGATGGGTAGCTAGGAGCATCCTGAAAGGAGGTGCACTCTCACTGTTTCTCTGGATGGGTAGCTAGGTGCATCCTGAAAGGAGGTGCACTCTTACAGTTTCTCTGGATGGGTAGCCACGTGCTTCCTGAAAGGAGGTGCACTTTCACAGTTTCTCTGGATGGGTAGCTAGGTGCTTCCGGAAAGGAGGTGCACTCTCACAGTTTCTCTGGATGGGTAGCGAGGTGCTCCCTGAAAGGAGGTGCACTCTCACTGTTTCTCTGGATGGGTAGCTAGGTGCTCCCTGAAAGGAGGTGCACTCTCACTGTTTCTCTGGATAGGTAGCTAGGAGCATCCTGAAAGGAGGTGCACTCTCACAGTTTCTCTGGATGGATAGCCAGGTGCTCCCTGAAAGGAGGTGCACTCTCACTGTTTCTCTGGATGGGTGGCTAGGAGCATCCTGAAAGGAGGTGCACTCTCACTGTTTCTCTGGATGGGTAGCTAGGTGCATCCTGGAAGGAGGTGCACTCTCACAGTTTCTCTGGATGGGTAGCTAGGTGCATCCTGAAAGGAGGTGCACTCTCACAGTTTCTCTGGATGGGTAGCTAGGAGCATCCTGAAAGGAGGTGCACTCTCACAGTTTCTCTGGATGGGTAGCTAGGAGCATCCTGACAGGAGGTGCAATCTCACAGTTTCTCTGGATGGGTAGCTAGGAGCATCCTGAAAGGAGGTGCACTCTCACTGTTTCTCTGGATGGGTAGCCAGGTGCTTCCTGAAAGGAGGTGCACTCTCACAGTTTCTCTGGATGGGTAGCCAGGTGCTCCCTGAAAGGAGGTGCACTCTCACTGTTTCTCTGGATGGGTAGCCAGGTGCATCCTGGAAGGAGGTGCACTCTCACTGTTTCTCTGGATGGGTAGCTAGGTGCATCCTGGAAGGAGGTGCACTCTCAGTGTTTCCCTGGATGGGTAGCTAGGAGCATCCTGAAAGGAGGTGCACTCTCACAGTTTCTCTGGATGGGTAGCCAGGTGCTCCCTGAAAGGAGGTGCACTCTCACTGTTTCTCTGGATGGGTAGCTAGGAGCATCCTGAAAGGAGGTGCACTCTCACAGTTTCTCTGGATGGGTAGCTAGGTGCTCCCTGAAAGGAGGTGCACTCTCACAGTTTCTCTGGATGGATAGCCAGGTGCATCCTGGAAGGAGGTGCACTCTTACTGTTTCTCTGGATGGGTAGCCACGTGCTTCCTGAAAGGACGTGCACTCACTGTGTTTCTTTGGATGGTAGCTAGGTGCTACCCATTTGCATTACACATCAAGCCTCTGTATATTTGTGTGGCTGGCTCTGCTGACATGGGCAGAAGCTCCTTCTGGGGGCATGCCCAGGGGCAGCATCGCTGGTGTGCAGGGAACACAGGTGTGTGCTTCGCCAGGTGATGAGCAGCCCTGTCCCTGCACAGTCCCCCCAGCTCCTGCTCCCTGCAGACTTCACTTTGCCACTCTCCCCTTTGGGAAATGGACTCTCACCACGGTGGAAGATTCAGTGATGTCATCTGCCTTGGCCAGAGTAGGATGATGGTGAGGGCTGGGGCCTGTTTCATCTGAAAGCACTTGGGGAAAGGACACGTGCCCCTGTCGTTATGTCATGTCACCCACAAAGCATCCAGAAGACACGCCAGGCCCCCGTGATGCTTACAGAATCAGTGTGGGGGTTGCGGGGCTGTGTGTGGCTTTAAGAAGACCTGCAGGTGTTTCTGATACGATCGTGACTTTAAAATTTGAATCACATCACCTGAAAACTGAAAGTCCTAATTTTAATCAAACTGTAGAGTTAAATTTTTCTGAACCCCAGAACGTTTTTGTAATGAAAAATGGCAGGCAGCCGGTAGTTTAGTCATTTCATTCCCAAACCAACACATTTCAGGCGTTAATATTTCTAATCAAGACTTAGGAAAATTTGGGATATTTCCATAGGGTAAGTAAGAAGGTATTTTATGCAGATTGGAAAAATGACTATTTTATTACTTTGAAAATACAGTAGGAGTATTAGAACTGAAATAGTGCTGAGGAAAACACAACTTTCTATTTTAGAAAATCATTTTTAAAGCCTTTTTCACATTAAGTAAAAACGCGGAAGAATATAATCCAGATATTTTCATCGTAGCTTATTATTCAAGTATGCAAATTACTTACAGGCTTCGTTATTTGGGCATGGAGGAATGCGTTGGGGTTAAGCCCTGCACTTTTTGCTTCCTTGTCTCAAATTTTGCCTATTTTAAAAGACAGCTGTTGAACTGTTTCCCTTTTCAGGAAGAGGCATGGTCTCCTACCATGCACACAACAGTCCTGTGAAATTCATCGTCCTGGCCACGGCTCTGCACGAGAAAGACAAGGACAAATCCAGGGACAGCCTGGCTCCCGGCCCCGAGCCTCAGGACGAAGACCAGAAGGACGCACTTCCGAGTGAAGGAGCTGGTTCATCTCTGAGCCAGGGCGACCCTGACGCAGCCATCTGGTTGGGAGATTCGCTGGGATCGATGACTCAGAAAAGCGACCTGTCCTCCTCATCTGGGTCCCTGAGCTTGTCTCATGGCTCCAGCTCTCTAGAGCACAGATCAGAGGACAGCACCATCTATGACCTCCTGAAGGATCCTGTCTCGCTGAGAAGCAAAGCACGCCGGGCCAAGAAAGCCAAGGCCAGCTCCGCGCTGGTGGTCTGTGGAGGGCAGGGCCACCGCCGGGTGCACAGGAAGGCCCGGCAGCCCCACCAGGAAGAGCTGGCGCCGACCGTCATGGTCTGGCAGATCCCTCTGCTGAATATATAAGCAGGACGGCCGCCTTCTGCTGTCAGAATTTGCAATCAAGGGTGACTTCTCAGCTAATCCTACAGCCTGAGTGGTTAAGCTGTGTCTACACTGGTTGGGAATAAATTAAAAACAGTATTTGGGGGAGAAATGTGCAATAGCGTAATGGTGGTGTCCCTGCCAATTCCTTCCTTCTCTTCTGTGCAGCAGAAGTAATTACAAGCACTTCTCACGAAGGCAGAAGACTGATGCAATTTTCGAGTAATTGAGTGCAGTTCTGGGAAAATACCACATTCTTTTTGACTGCTGTAGTCCATATATAAATACTAAATGTTAAACTTCATCAGCGTCAGACCTATTGTATCATATTAGAGAATTTGCAGACTAAAAATTTATGAGAAAATATATGTATTCAGTAGTGCAGGCATTTATTAACAATTCTTAAAAGTTTTACCTGATTCAGATTCACGACTTTTATTTATATTCTATATTTTTGAATTTCAGAGTAAAATTTGTTAACAGTTTTAAAAGCCAGGTAACACCTACCAGTCCAGTTAGCATGATTTGCTTTCAGAAGTGAGCTGGGTTTTCCAAAGTGGTATAATGTGTGTACTGTATATTTTAACAAAGTAATATTTTTATATTGCATTTTTCTATTAAAAAATTAACAGTTAATGTTTCAGTCAATATATTATCTGTAGCATTTCACAAATAATGTTTGCTTTGAACCAAAATGCTCAGTGCCTATCAACATTTGGACTCAAGCATCAACACCAAATTATTCCTCCCTTCTCGTATAAATAGAGTGACTATCCACAGGAGAAAAGTGTGTGCTTTAGTATTAGAGGAGATAGGCAGAGAAGTCTTGCTTAGTTCCTTCGTGCGGCTTCTTGCCCCTGTTGACCTGGAATGCTGTGTCTGCTTTAGCACGCACACTCCGAATGACTCCTGGTGCTAGGCCATGCTGGCTGCTGTCACTGAGCGGGACCCAGGCCAAGAGGCGTGACCTCGGGCCAGCCTGTCTGTTGTGCAGACGCCTCCTCTGCAGAACGCATCAGTTTCTATTCTGCAGTTGCAGAGCCAGCCCCGCGTGAGGATGTGCATAATGAGTGCACACCATCATGTCAAGGTGCATACTTAGTGAGCGCCATCCTGCTGAACGTGTATTTCAATGTTTCACTTACTGGACGGATAACAAGAAAAAAATCCTAACACAGGCAGTCACCAGAAATAAATGTCTCAGCACTTTACAGATGACTAAAAATGTTAATTTTATGACTTAGCCAAATATGTTCTAGGTTGCATATATCCCCCATGTGAAAGTGATTTCTTCCCAAGCTTCTCAAACTGTTAGCTGCTGTCTGACTTCATCAATAAAGTATTTTTATTTTAAAATGCAGTAGGATGAGTTGCCTCTTTTCTGTGTCAAGTGGAAAGGGACATCAACCTCGGGGGGCTTGGGGGGCTTGGCCTGCCCGTTCCTAGCTGCATCACCACTTGCTGCTTTGGGGAGACTCCGTGTCTGAACCCCAGCAACGCACCCAACTGCGTGGAGCACAGCGCTCTGAATTGGAAGTAGGCGCTGGGAATCTTTCAAGCAACTCATGTACATGTTCTTTATTTGTTTGAAGAGACAAAGGCTCCCTCTGTCGCACAGGTTGCAGTGCAGGGGTGTGATCATGGCTCACCATAACCCCTTGGGCTCCCACAGTCACTGCAGTCTCAACCTCCCAGTTTCAAGCAGTTCTCCCACCTCAGTCTCCTGAGTAGCTAGGACTGCAGATGCACACAACCACACCTAACTCTTTTTTTCTTTTTAACATTTTGTAGAGATGGGGTCTCGCTATGTTGTCCAGGCTAGTGTCAAACTCCTGACCTCAAGCAGTCCTCGTGTCTGAGCCTCCCAAAGTGCTAAGTTTCCTAGTGTGAGCCAGGAGTTGGTTGGCAGAATTTTGCCACCCTTCAAGCATCTGATGGCAGCTCTGATCTCTGCGATTCTTCCAGGAAGGCAGGATGGATTTACTAATTTGGTAGAAAAGGGGAGGGGCGTTCAGAGCCTTCCAATTGATGTTCCTAATTCAGTGGTTCTGACTTCACAGTCATGCCCAGCCTATACTTGGCCATTCCATTTTGAGTTATGTCATGAGTAGAATGAATTTCCTGTAAAATGTTCCTATTATGGGTGTTTTACCAGAGCAGGGCCAACACCTTACATGGAGAGATGAAATGGATGTGTAAACTTAACTTGCTGGGACAGAAATCTTTCCACACGATGGATGGTGCGGGACATGGACAGAGTGGGGTCTGTGTAACTGACTCCTTACCTCCCTCTGCCCTCCTAGAGAAGAGAGACTTCCAGAGATCCTGAGAGAGGCAGACGCGGGAGGGCTTTGAGGGAGGAAGAGGTTGGACAACGTGGGCTACAAAGAACTCCCGCTATGCCAGGACACGGGTTCTGCTTTCACAGGCTTACAGTGAATGAGGAAAACAAGCATATCACCAACAAATGAAGCCGTGCTTACAGGCAAGTGCGTTCGCTAAGCAACAAGCTTCTACTGAGCACCTGATGAGTGTCAGAGGTGAGGCCAAGGTCTGTCTTAGGCCCTGGGGATGGGACAAGAGAGAAAAAGCATCCCTTTGGGGTGGCCACTGCTGGTTTATTCCCCCCTCTCCTCTGCAGAGCCCTGGGCTCTTCCTGGACAGGGATTAACCCAGTGACAGCAGGACACTTGGGAGCCCAGGGCCAAATGGCTGCGTCTGCCCCAGCTTCCGGGCCCCCATCTGCTGGGTAGACCCTCGGTAACTTGATCAACAAGGAGCCTGGCTGGCACCACGATCTCACCTCCTGATGGGGCCCCTGTCCTCTGAGGCGTGGCCAGGCTTGGTGTTTCATCACAGCAGCCCGAACGGAGACAGGAAGGCACCAAGAGGCATTGCTCAGCAATGAACGAAAACCTGCAGGTCATGGTGCAAGTCCCACACCTGAGTCAGCTCACAGGCTCGGAGCTCACTGACTGAAGGGGGAGTCAGGTTCACCTGAGGAAGGACCCCAAACGTAGGCTGCAGGTCCCTTTGGTCGATGCTTCCCCAAAGGGACCTGCATGCGTGTGCTGGGAAGACTACAGTGGTAACGGGAAAGAGCAGACCTTGGAAACTGTCCAGGCTCTGAGTCGCCGCTGAGCAGACAAGCAGAGTGGCACCTTGGGCTGTAGAGGGGTCTTATGAAAGGCACATGGCGTGTAGAGTTAGGCCCATGTCCGTCCCACAAGGGCCTATGGGTCTCCAGGTGTATAATTGGGATGGACAGAGCTGGCAGCTGGCAGAAACCATCACTGGTTCCTTAACCTGTGAAGTCAGAGCCACTGAATTAGGGACCATCAATTGGAAGGCTCTGAACACCCCTCCCCATTCCTACCAAATTAGTAAATCCATCCTGCCTTCCTGGAGGAATCGCAGAGATCAGAGCCACTGTCAGAGGCTCAAAGAATGGTGAAATCCAGTGCCCAGCAATGCCCATGTAATTCATGGAACTGGGCACTGCAGACACCAGGCTGTGATGGAAGTCGGCGGTGGGGTCCTGCAGCGTGACCAGGTAGTCTCTCCAGTCACAGCTGCTGTGACAAATAGCGTCTTTACCAGAACAGATCAGCACAGCTGCCGATTCAGCAACTGCACTCTTCTCCACACCCTATCCATGGAGAGAAGACAGTTTGCGTTGACTTGGCGAGGACTGCAGTACACTTACTGCCTTGCCCACTGTGCTGTCAACCCTGGCTTTACTATAAGGCTACAGGGTCACTACTGTGTCGATGATCTCATGCTGCCTGGACCTGGGAGAACCCAGGTGACCTAGGAATGCAGGTGTCTGCCTCAGGCTGGGAGATATCGGAGGCCTGCCACATCATTGAAGCTTCTGGGGTTTCAGCATCTGAGCATGCCCTGATACACCCTATGAGGTAAAGGGCAAACCATACCCCACGCTCCATGCCATTCTGGGGAGCAGTGACTAGGGGACCTCTGGAGTTTGGACCCAGCATGCACTACACATGGGAAGACTGCTCCAACTCATTTCTGGGGAGCCTCTAAGGCTGGCAGTTTTGAATGGGGCCAAGAGCAGGGAAAAGCCTGCTGAGCCACTTATGCAGCATGGGCGCCTTGCCCGGCCTCATGGTGATGCAGGTATGACTATGCTGAGATGTTGCTGTAACAGCACAGCCCACAGAGCTGCGGAGCCAGGCTCTCAGTTATCTCCCGTTTGAAAAATGGAGCTTGGGTGGTACTAGGCCCAGTCAAAATTGGGCGCCAGGATCCACACAGAGGCCACTGTCTCTGCGCGGGCTGCAGAACAAACCACCATAGACTGGGCAGCCTCACCACGTTGATTTCTCCCTGTGCTGGAGGCTAAGTCAGATCCCGGTGCCGGCACGGCTGGGTCGTCGGGAGGGCTCCTTCCTGGCCTGCAGCCAGCCACCTTCTCAACATGTCCTCCCATGGGGGAGAGGAAGCAAGTTCTCTTACAAAGACACGATCCCATCGTGAGGGCCCCACCCTGGTGACCTCATCCCCTCCCAGAGGCCATCACACTGGGAATTAGGGCCTTGGCATATTAATTTGGGGGGATATGAACCTGCAGCCCAGAACAGATGCCGACTCTGAGCTAAGCAGCCCGTGGAATGCTGTCATGAGATGGGTGAGTTGCAGGCTGGGGTGGACACGATACCTTAGGGACAGCACCGAGCAGGTTCAGAAAATGAAGTAAAATGCAGGAAGCAGGTGGCTCTGGCCGTGTCCATCGCACTGCCCCACCCACAGCAGTGCGGCCCCTGGGGGAGCATGGGGACACTCGTGTCCTTGCTGCATGAACTGCGGCCCTGGCTGTCTCGTCCTATGCGAGGAAGGCCCTGTGGGAAGCTGTGGAGGACACGCCTCCGCACACAACAGCTGCACACAGGGCACGCAGTCATCCTTTCAGTTGGAAGGAGGATGAGCAAAAGCCTGTGTCTTTGTGTCTGCGTTAATGCCCCCCAGAGAGAAAGCCCCCGACCCCGGGGTGAGCAGAGTGGTCTGTCTGGGGCTGTGGGCCAGAGTCGGTTTGTGCAATGGGTGTAGGAACACAAGGGCCACTGCGGTGGGGTCATGTGTGGCCCCCCAGCTCAGCATCGTGGGCTCCCTGGCACCAAGCCTGGCCTTGCTAAGACCCCACCGAGCGTCCAGCCTGCCAGCAACAGACAGCCTTGTGGCTCCTTCAATTTGGCATAATTTCCTGGGAAGACCAGCCCAGTACCAGTCAGATTGGTATTGGGCAGGAAACGGTGCTCCCCGCCAGGCCCCTGCGGCCCTGTTTGAGCAGTGCACACTCGGGTGGGAAGCCGGTGGCTCCGTCAGCTCCCTGCTCCCGTCTGCTGTTTCAAGGGGCCTTGAGAAGAACTGACCGTTGGAGCAGGGCAGTGAACTCAGCATTCCCAGCTGCTGTGGGGAGGGACGCACGTGTGCTGCTGTGGACGCGGAGGCCTCTGGTGGCTGAAAACACCATCATGCTCCCAGGGGTCCCCCGGTGCCTACCTGACCTCCCGGGCCTGTGTCCGATGGCTTCTGCTGTTTCTAACAAAAATGCACCAAGTTCTGGGCTCCTGGTTAGAAAGTGGCAGAGCTAGGGCAGGAATGGGAAAGTCCATGCTCTTTGGTTTTCTGTCAGCTGTCAAATCAGAGCTACGAGCTGCCTCCTCCATCTGCAGAGTGAGGGTGACAGGGACGACGCAAGGCACGTGTCCCCTTGGGTGCGCTGGCCACTGCAGCCCCTTCCCCGTGATCAGTGCATTTCTGAGCACGGCCCTAGTGATGCGAGGTGTCATTCACTCCTGTCTTGCAGACGAGGACACCACGGCTCCGTGTGTGGGAGTCTTGCCACGGGCTACTTGGCCAGGGGCGGTAGGAGCTGCCCTCCTGCTGGGTGGAGCAGCCTGGCTCTGTGGCACGTGGCCGCCCTCATTACCAGAATTGACCCGAGTCCGGATGACAGGGTTGGAATTACAGAGTAAAGGGGCAGTGAGACAGGCCCTGGAAAGCTGTAGGCTCAGCCAGGGCCGATAACCGCACGGCCTGGAGCCCGGCCTGGACACGCAGCAAACAAACAAAAGGGCTGGAAGCAGAAACCAAACAAAAGCTGCCCACAGGAATCCGTGCCCTGGTGCCAGCCGGGGGCTCTTCCCTCCTGCGTATTGTAAACGGTGGTGACAAATCCCGGCTTGCTGGCTGGAAAGCTGCCCTCCAGTCCCAAAGAGCCGGCAGCCTCTGAGATCCAGAGGGTTCTGTACATTCTGGTTCTAAGCGGGCACCCTGTGTAGATGGCCCATGGCCAAGGGTGGCAGAACCGCCTTTTCCAAGGATAAACAAGAGACGGGGCCATTTTGCAGGCTTCTAGAATGATGCTTGACCATCGATGACAAAAGCCTAGAGCTCTGTGGTGGAGGCGGGGGTGCGTGGAGGGCGCTGGGGTGGGGCAGGGCTGCGATGCGGAGGAGGCACCTGTGTGTGCCGTTGGCCCCCAGTCTCTGTCCTGCCCTGCTGGGCCTCTGGGACAGGGTCTTTGGACACAGTGCTGGAGGCAGGCTCAAATGCCATGGTGCAAGAATCAGGGTGACCCAGAAGGCACCTTTCCCCTCGACACCCACAGGCTTGTCCAGAGTCCAACCCCTTGGATTGTGGGTGCGAGGCACAGGCTCAAGAAGCAAAGTGGAGAAAAAGTAAAGTGGGGGCTACTCTTGTTAGCAGTGAGGGGCTTGCGTTTATTTTCTTCTGCTCATGAAAAAAATAATTGCTTTTTTGGTGCTAACATACAAGAGTCCCGTTCCATCTCCAGTTCAGTGGGTCTCACCCAGGGCAATTTCCACCTTCCACCACCCCCTAGGAGACATTCGGCAATGTTGGGAGACACCTTGGTCAATACAGGGAGAGGTCAGGGGAAGGGTGGGCGCCAGGCTTCCAAGTGCAGAGACCACGGACACCCCAAGCATCCTGCAGTGCCCGAACAGCCCCAGACGCCGATGGCACAGAGGCTGGAAGACCCTGGTCGGTCGGTTAAGTAGGGGACGATTCATCTTCACCATCTTCCACCCAATCAAAAATCAACGGCTTGGTTTCCCTTTTGTTGCCAGCATGTGGGGTCCTGCTCTGGTCTCTAACGTCTCCCCTGTTCTCACTGTGCCTGTCTCATTTCGGCACTGTTGGTCTATTTTGAATTTTTAAAAGTTTCTTCTTTAGGTCATGAAATGGAATTCTCATACAGGCTAGCAGGAGTTAGCAGTGCCAATTAGCCCATATGTGAACACTCTTCCATTCATTCATCTCTAAGCCAAACCCAACAGTACATTCATAGCCTAAAGGGATCTGGATTCATACTCAGCCGAGACAGAAAGAACAATTTCTGGTGGCAGGAGACATTTTAGTTTACCTTATTTTGAGCAAATTCAACATATGTACATCTGACTCGCACGAGCAGTAAATTTGGGCTTGGTTTTTCACATATTCGAAGTTGACAACAGACCCCTCTTGATTTTCTGGAGGAGGTGCAGGCTTTAGATGGGAACTCCTCACCCAGGTTCCGGGATCTGTGGGTCCACGGTTGCCCACCGGGGCTGTGAGCTCCAGGGACAGGCGTGCCCACGGCTGCCTCCCTGTGTGACCAGAATCACTCAGTGCTGCTGTCCTGGGGCCTGAAGATCATGTTTGCCATTCTGGAACTTTTATTCATCTCGCTTTTCAGAAACACAAATGACGGATGAAGCACACAGGCCCCAAAACCCAAACGTTAACGTGGACTTAGAGCCGCTTGAGCTAGTTACTTCACATCTGTTTCAACGGAGCCAGTAGGAGCTGCCTCACGCAGCTAGTAGGAGACGCGAATGAATCAGGCATGGGAATGTGTCTGCGTGTCACCCATGGTCGGTAGGTAGGAGCTCTTATGTAGTAACAGTTTCCCCCAACCTCCATCTCGGTCATGCATCCCTATGGGCCGCGATTGCTTCGATTATCCCATAATTTCCTCACTCCTGACTTAGATGGTTTCAATTTTTCAACAAACGTGTACTGCTTGCTTGCAGTGGGTCGGCTCTGAGCAGCGGTTGGAGCTTGGAGGGGAGCAGGGCCTGCTGGGCCCTGACCTGAGACGCAGTCCCGTCTGTGGTGTTCTGCTTCTTCCCTAACACCCAGCCCTCTCTGCAGTGTCCTGCGGCTGGGCAGCGGCCCCCTCATGGATGTCCATGTCCTCATTCCTGGATACAGTGGATATGTGGCCTTATGTGGCAAAGGGACTTTGCAGGTGCGGCTGAGCTCAGGATCATGAAATGAATAGATGACCCTGGACTATCTGGGCTGGCCCAGCCTGATCAGAGGGGTCTGTTTAAGAAGGAGGCAGAGACGGAGAAGGAGATGTGAAAATGGAAGCAGAGGAGAAAGAGACACAATCCTCCAGCCCAGACAGAGCCACCTGCCTGCTACCGCTCACCTTCCTCAGCATGTGCTTTGGTTCAAGAGTTACCTGAGAGCTGTCCATTCCAACAGGCGCCCCCAACACTGCCCACCACCGCTCCAGGTCTGTGGTTCCCTAGGATCCAGAGTCCCTTTCCTGTCTCAGCTCTGTCTGGTGGGACCCGGGTACGGCAGGCGACTTCTCTGGAGACTCTCTGGTGTGTTAAAATTTGGACACAGGAGTTCTGATCGCAGCAGGGTCCTGCTGGAAGGTGCAGAGGCCAAAGCAGTTTGAGGATTGCAGGTCCTTTCCAGCGAAGAACCCGCTGAAGCTGGGGACTGCTGAGCTGCTGGGGCTGCCCAGAAAGAGGGCAAAGCCTTCTGAGGAAACGCCCAGGGCAGGAAGGTCCTGCCAACCCCCCTCTGACCCGGTCTCCTCCGAGTCCTCTCCTCTGTGGCTCCCAGAGCTCCCTGCAGGCTCCCGCCTGGGATGCCAGGAACAGGGGCTCTCAGGATGGTGTGGGGGCTTCAGGGCTGCAGGGGCCACAGAGCCAGGTGGAGCTGGGAGAGGCTCTGTGGTCAGCCCCCCACTCTCCTCACTTCCCACGCCTCCTGCTGCAGAACAGACACCCTTGGAGCTGGGGGATGGGCAGCCGGGGAGGAAGATCGGGTCTGACCACTCCCTGTGACCCAGCCCCATGCAGCTGCACAGGCGGCTGACCTACCTCCCAGGGCGCCCGAGCAGAAGCTCTGCAGCTGATCGGTGTCCCGCACCCTCCTAAGTACACAACCCCGTGCATCCCCACATCCCGAAAGGCCTGGGTGTTACACAGAGAGGCCATCCAAGTTTCACTGTTAGTGTTTTTTAAAGTGATTTCCTGGCACCCTACAAACAGTAGCATTTTAATCCCAGACAGCAGCCGGAAGGAGCGATTCGTCATCCTGGTCAGAAGACATTGAGGTCTATTTGGCTGAGCAGTTAGATGTCCTCTTATATTGATGGAAATAGTTTACAGCCATTTTCAAACATTTATACCCCACAACTACTTTTTCCCAAGTGTATTGCCTAATTCGGCCGGAAGACTTTGTTTGGAAAAACTGAGTCTGGGAAGCACTCCAACTGCGCCCATCTGGCACGGTGAGGCCTTTGCCAGGACACGGATTCGCATTGCGTTTCTCCGGGACCAGCCAATTGCTCAGTCATCATCTGGTGACCCTTAGCTATGCAGCTCAAAGTGTGACAATTGTGGGCCATGAACCCTCCAGGAAGGACCAACATCGCCACCAGTACTAAAACTAAAACCAGTGTTTAGAAAGTTGTGTACCAGTTTGACAGCGTGACTTTGCACCTGTTTAACCTAAGGTAATGGTTTTGTATTCTGTATGTCTTTTACAATTTTTATTTGTATTGCAAATTGAAATATTTTATATATTATATAATGTATATATGGATTTATATATATTATATAATAATATATAAATATATATTTATATTTATATATAAATTTATATTTATGTATATATTTATATATTTATATGTTTATGTATATATTTATATATTTATGTATATGTTTATATATTTTACATGTAAAATATATGTTTATATATTTTACATGTAAAATATATGTTTATATATTTTACATGTAAAATATATGTTTATATATTTTACATGTAAAATATATGTTTATATATTTTACATGTAAAATATATGTTTATATATTTTACATGTAAAATATATGTTTATATATTTTACATGTAAAATATATGTTTATATATTTTACATGTAAAATATATGTTTATATATTTTACATGTAAAATATATGTTTATATATTTTACATGTAAAATATATGTTTATATATTTTACATGTAAAATATATGTTTATATATTTTACATGTAAAATATATGTTTATATATTACATGTAAAATATATATTTTATGTATTTTACATGTAAAATATATATTTTATGTATTTTACATGTAAAATATATATTTTATGTATTTTACATTTAGAAATATATTTTATGTATTTTATAAAAATATATTTTATGTATTTTAATAAATATATTTTAATAAAATATATTTTATATATAAAATACATAAATAATATAAAATTTATATTTTATGTATAAATATAAATGAATATAAAAACATAAAAATATATGTTATATATTATATATTATTATATAATATATAATATATAATATGTATCATATTATATATTATATAACATAAAATATAAAATATATAACAAAATTTATATTTAAAATAAATAAATATAGATATTTGAGACGGGGTCTCACTGTGTTGCTCAGGCTGGAGTGCAGTGGCGCAATCATGGCTCAGAGCAGCCTCGACCTCCCAGGCTCAAGCAATCCTCTCACTTTGGCCTCCTGAGTAGCTGGGACTACAGGTGCACACCAGCACGCCCGGCTAATTTTTTGTATTTTTGTGGAGACAGGGTTTCTCCATGTTGCCCAGGCTTGTCTCCAACTGCTAGGCCCAAGCAATCTGCCCGCCTCAGCCTCCCAAAGTGCTGGGACCACAGATGTGAGTCACTGCCCCCAACTTTCAAAATATTTTAAATTGCAGCTAACTTGCTCTAACATTATTAATATATGCCTTTAAACTATTTTAAAGTAATGGTTGCCATCTTATTTCCTTTATTTTTCTGAAAAATGGTTACTAGGATTCCCCCTAATAAACGTACTGGCCATGTGGGGACGGCAGCGTTAATTCACTTGCAGAGCGTGTTGCCTGTGGGTAACCTGCAGTCTGCTTGAGGGAAGCACGTGCCCAGGCCCCTGCAGCCCCTGGGAGAGCCTGTCAGGGATGATGAGCAATGGGCATTTGGGCTCAACAGGCCTCACTCCTTCATTTACTCAACAATTACCGAGCTTGGCTTCATGCCCTCACAGTGCTGGGCCCAGGGGTACAAAGCTAAAAAGCATGGCCTCCGTTTCCCTATTCGAATCAGGACAATTAGGGTATCATCTTAAACCTGGGACCATCTGTAATTTAAAATTTGGGGTCCAGGCAAGGTGGCTCACGCCTGTAATCCCAGCACTTTGGGAGGCCGAGGTGGGTGGATCACCTCAGGTCAGGAGTTTGAGACCAGACTGACCAACGTGGTGAAACTCCATCTCTATTAAAAATAAAAAAAATTAGCCGGGCGTGGTGGCACACACCTGTAATCCCAGCTACTCGGGAGTCTGAGGCAGGAGAATCACGTGAACCTGGAAGGTGGAGGTTGTAGTACGCTGAGATCACGCCATTCCACTTCACACTGGGCAACAAGAGCGAAACTGTGTCTCAAAAAAATAAAATAAAATTTGGGGAATGACATGCTTAGCACATGGCCAATACATGTGTGCTATCGATAGTCAATAGTGGACAATATTTTGGAGGACTTAGGAGCACACTGTTTCCTTAATACGAGGGTCTCAGGCGCTGGCTGGTAACATAGGTGGAGAGACTGACATAAGGAAAGAGCTTCACAGTATTTAAGCAGCAGCTTGTGAGAAAAACGCAATTGCACAAAGTTCATCAGAGCTGAGGAAGCACTGAAGTAGGTAAGGTTCACCTAAGGGAGCGCCAGGGCCGGGTAAGGTTCACCTAAGGGAGTGCCAGGGCCGGGTAAGGTTCACCTAAGGGAGTGCCAGGGCCGGGTAGGGTTCACCTAAGGGAGTGCCAAGGCCAAGACTGCTTTTGCACAATATGCACAGAATTTTTTACTGAACCAGTGAGTGTTGTTTCAAAGCCAACACATATATTCTAATTACTTTTTCATGCCAAGAAGCTGGAAGTACTTTATAGCAATTGGCTCCATTCCTGACAGTTATTGGGATTTAACAGCTTTATTGGTTGGGGGAGGAACACATGAACTCCTAAGAGCTAATACAAGCATTTGGGAAATTATCTGTTGTCTGGTGTCAGCACTGGAACAGGGCAGCAGAGCTGGAGAGTAAGAAGCAGAGCTGGAGAGTAAGAAGTGTTTGTTAAGTCACCGCGCAGGAGGCGACAGAATCAGAGGTGACGAATGTAAGTCCACCCGTTGGCTTAAGATCCAGTATCCTGAGTGAGTTGCACGGATCGTCTCCTTCAGTCCTCTCAGGTAGGTGCAGTGGTGTCTCCCTGGAGCACAGAGAGGCCAAGTATCTGGTTCCAAATCACAAGACTTGCACAGGGTAAGGCTGGTGTCTAAGGTCCCATCAGTTGAACTCCAAAGCGGGCTGTCTACAAATTGGGTTCAGAGACCTCCCAGCCTGGAACCCAGTTTGATGGAGTCCCGCATTCAGGGGCCAGTAAACCACTGTACCCTGGACAACTCCATAAGCATCGCTTATATTTTTAGGGCGGTTTTGCATGTTGAAATATTTGCATGCTTTGAGTCTACCATGCATGATCAGGCTGTCCCTGACCAGGGGAAAATTTACATAGTAAAATAGTATTACCCTTGAAATAGATTTAAGATAGGTCCCCTCCTTCTTCTTGACAGTATTATAACCCAGTTCAATTTCAGGAACTCTAGAGGTCCCTGTAGTTACGAAGAACTAATTAAAGGCATGAAATGTTCCTCTGCAAGTTTCATTGACCATATTGGGCCTACAGTCCATTTCCAAATAAATATCTAAAGCAAGAAAAATATGGGACTCCCCACAGACTACTTATCTACCAGATGGTGTGGGGTTTGGATGGATGTTTTAAGTTACTTCAGCAATTTTTTCATTAATTCAGTATTTATTGAGAACCTAATGTATGCCAAGCTTGTAAAATGCAGTGGGGGGTATGACCTATTCCCAGGTCTCTGGACGCTGGCAGGATGGTAGACAAGATGCTGTCGGGCTTGCATGTTCAGAACACCGTGTCTTAGGTGACCTCCTGGGCCTTTGGAGGCCCAACCCCAGGGTGGCGGGATAGCCAGGTGAGGCTTTGTTTGGCCTGCTCACGTTTCTCTGGAAAAGAATGGGGGTAGTTAGGCCAGGCGCGGTGGCTCATGCCTGTAATCCCAGCACTTTGGGAGGCCAAGACAGGTGGATCACTTGAGGTCAGGAGATCGAGACCAGCCTGGCCAATGTACAGTGAAACCCTGTCTCTACTAAAAATACAAAATTTAGCTGGGTGTGGTGGTGCACGCCTGTAGTCACAGCTACTTGGGAGGCTGCGGCAGGAGAATTGCTTGAACCCAGGACGCAGAGATCGCAGTGAGCCGAGATTGCACCACTGCATTCCAGCCTGGGCGACAGAGTGAGATTCCATCTCTAAAAAAAAAAAAAAAACAAAAGAGAAAAAGAAGTATTATTCTGCAGCCAAAAGGAAGTAGAGATGCACTAAGATCACAGTAGAGTTTGGAACATTTTTGGAGTAAATTGAACAAAATAAAAACGGAGCAGCATGGGAATTATTTTAGCCCCCACCAAAAGGGTCTGTTTCTGCTATAGTTAACGGAGTTTTCAATTTTCAAAAAATCCCAGTAGCTCGCTGAGTTTCAGACTCCTGTAATTCAAGTACTGACAGCAGGTACTACTCTTCTTGGCAACTGAGTGAAGAAGGTTTTAAAGATGTTCCCGGGGCGTTAGCTTTGGTGCTGGAGTCGTAACGGCTCATTATGTATATACAGCATGGAACTGGCAAAGACTGTCACAAGCAAAAAGAACACAAAAAGAGAAAGTAAAGGCTCCGGCTCTCGATACTTCTGGAAATCTCATCGTCATTAATTTGCACAAAGCCATTAAAAATAGCATTTACCAGCAGGGGTCCAGCGTTAATTAGAACCCAGCCTGGGAGCAGCTGGAACTCTCGGCGCTCCTGGCTCAGTCCTCGCCGCCCTGAACCCGTCTGCACCGCAGGGCCCGAGTGGGAAGCAGAGGCCACATTTCTGGATATGAGGAAAAGCTCCGAAACTCCGAGAGTTTCGTCCACTCTCGTGTTGTGAACTTTAAAAAATTCTGGAATCTGTTGAGAATTTGGCAATAGGTTTTTAACCACTAAATATGTCAACAACGCATCGCCTCTACTTTTACCAAAAAATAGGCGCACGAAACTCCGCTGTTTGCGCCCGCGGACACCTGTCCCCGCCTCCTCGCAGGAAGCGGCCCCCGCGCGTGGGCGCGGGCTCGGGCTCGGGCTCGAGTGGGGACGTGGGCCGCGGTCCTGGAGGGGGAGAAGCGCCCGGCGGGCAGGCGCGGGGCAGGGAAGCCCGGGGGAACCCGCAGCCCCTCCGCAGACCCGGCCAGGGGGCGCGCGCCCGAGAACGCCCCGTGTGCACGCGCCCGCCCCCCTCCCCGCGCCCCGCGCGCGCCCCTCGCATCCTGGAGCTGGAGCGCTGGCTCCGCGCGGCCTGGAGAGGCGGAGAGGCCTGTCCACCGCCCCCTCTGCCGCCCACGCCCCGCTGCGGGTCGGAGGAGCAGCTCGCGCTCGCAGGTGCTCGGAGAGGCCTGGCCGTGGCTCCCACAGGTGCCGGGAAGCGGCCGCGCGCATGCGCCGGAGCCCACCCGCCTGGCTGCGCGTCCCGGGCCCGGGGGCTGAAGAGGAGCCGCGACGAGGTAGGGCGGACCCCGGGGAGGCAGCGGCGGGGCCTGGCGGGCGGAGCGGGAAGCAGCCCGAGGCGCGGGTCGGAGGGGGCGGCGGGTGGGAGGTGGTCGGCGAGGGCGGCAGTAGGCGGGAGGGGAGAAAAGGGGAGGCCGGCAGGGGAGAGGCGGGGAGGGGAGGCCGGCAGGGGAGGGAGGGGAGCCGAGGGGAGGGGAGGGGGGACCGGGAGAGGAGGGGGCAGCGCTGCCCGCGGCGGGGTGGGCGGCGGTGGGTGGTCTCCGCTCCGCCTCCGGGAGGCCGCGTGGGGGGCGTGGGGGCCTCCTCGCGGGGTCTCCACAGGCCCTCCCCCGGGACGCGGCAACCCCGGCCGGAAGACAATGAGCGGCCCGCGCCGCGCCCGCAGTCACCGCCCCCGCCGAGGGTCCCGCCGCCCCCGCCGAGGGTCCCGCCGCCCCCGCCGAGGGTCCCGCCGCCCCCGCCGAGGGTCCCGCCGCCCCAGCCGAGGGTCCCGCCGCCCCAGCCGGCACAGAAGCAGGAGCTGAAGCCGAAGCCAAGCGCGTGGGGCCAGGGCGGGGGCTCCTCCCGGGGTTGCTCCGCTTGGCTCTCGGCGGTCGCGGGGATCGGCTGTCCGGAACGAACGGGGGTCTCTCCTGGACTCGGGGCCCTGGGGAGGGGAGCGCGGCCCTTGGTCCTCCGCCGCTGCGCCCGGGGTGCGGGGGTGTCCGGGCCGCTGACCCCCGCGAGCCCCGAGCACCGCGACCCACCCGCCCCACCACGCCGCGGCTCCCGAGTCCGGCCGGGCGCCACCTCCAGCCCCCGCCCCATGTGCTGGGGAGACCCCCGGGCGGTCTGGGCGGGATTCCGCAGGGGTCCCTCCTCTCAGGCGGGGCTCATTCTGGAGCATGAAAAGAGGGTTAACCAAAGTCCCTCCACCTTTTTAGAGTCCTACAAAACCATGTTTCCCCCTCCACCCACTCCAGTGTCTATTCTAAGGAAAAGAAAAGGAACAAATCATTGCAGCGAGCTTTATTCTACTCAGCCCACGAAAGGCGCCGCCGTCAGATTTTAAAGTTCCTGCCATCCCCTCAGGCACTGAGTGAGAAGTTCGCCCGATTCCCCGCGGTTCCCGCCTCCATTTCCCACTAAGGAGCAGTTACTCAGGCTCCAATTAGGACCCCTTAATGGATGTCAATGGAACCCTTCAGCCTTTTATCCTGAGCTAATAGTGTGCTATTATTAGAATAATCCTCCCCGTTCCTGACATCACGGAAGGGAGAGTTCCATTGCCTTCAGATTTGCTCCAGCAACAACCTCATGTGTGCAGATTTATGATAACTGGCATTGCAATGCTCCCATCAGGGCATAACTAAGTAAAAATTGTAATGAGATAAAGCCTTTGAACTTTTCATGTCAGTTGCACGGGCATTGCTGGCCATAGCATTAGACAGCACATAATAAAATCAGTTAAAAGATGTTGCTTACATTATAGTCATGTGTAGCACAGCCACGTTCGGATCAATTACAGACCGCCAAGATGACGGTGGTCCTGTAAGATTATAAAACTGTTTTCCCTGTGTCTTTTTCATGCTTAGAAATGTGTAGATACACCAACACCATTGTGTTACAATTGCCTGCAGTATTGTGCACGCTGTACAGGTGTGCAGTCTGGAGCAGGAGTCTGTGCAGTGGAGCACAGGTGTGTAGCAGGCTGCACCGTCTAGGTGTGTAAGTGCCGTGTGTGATGTTTGCACAGTGATGAAGTTATCTGTCATTTCTCAGAACCTGTCTGCATCTGAACCATTCATGACTGTATTTAAGCCAGCATTGGGCTTGGGAGGAGGGGAGAAAGCTTAAATGTTGTGGCTTTGAGACTTAAGAAATTCCCAGGGAGCAGGACTCTGTGTTGACTGATGTCTGGGCCTAACTTGAACCTCAGAGCACCTTGCCCTGGGTGGATGGAAGAATCCGGAAAGGTGGTTTGGAGCTCATCACATCATTTGTAAACTCCAATACAAACCCGCTTCAATGGGGTTTCCATATGTTCAGGTACAGGTAGCAACCTTGGCAGTGGGAGCCCAGCAGGTCCCGTCTTGGTCCCTGTGCTGATACAGAGAGACTCTCCGTGCTGTGGACGCCTCCATCTGGGCACATGTTTCAGTTGTTTTCTAAATACCAAGAGCACAGATTGCTCAGTAATAATAGCTCTCCTGCAAATCTGGAATCACTTAGGCAGCTGCAGTGCCTCTAAGCCTCCTTGCATCCAAGGCTGTGATCAAGGAGGACTGGTGTCTGAGTGGGCTTGAGAAGGGCCGGGAGAACAGCGGGTTTCCTGATCACAAATCAGCCTGTCATTCAGCATATGTTCCCTTGGTGACTCAGGGCAATATCTGCCCTTCTCCGGAGGTCAAGGGCTCATCGTGTCAATTGTGGTCTTGAGTTTGTTTTTTTTTTCCTCTTGAAATCATTGTAATTAAGCTAAAATTATAGTGTTGGTATCCAGCACATATTTGCAAAGTATTTAACAATGAGCAAAAACTTTAAGAATAAATTAAAGCATCTAGGAGTTTACTTTTGCCAACAGCCAGGTTCCTGCTAGAAATGATTTTGAAATAAATGTTGTCTTGGAAATAGAAACCGTTGCATGTCTTATGTGCATTTTGTTTGAAGGATTAGCATGAATTTCCTTCTCTTCTGAATATTTGTGGAGTTCCCCCGCGCCCCCACCCCCCACCCTGCGGTGGGTCAGGCTCAGTCCTAGGTGCTGGGAATACAGTTGTAAGTAAAGTCAGCCTAGTTCCCTGCTATCTGCAGCTGAGACTTTAATACAGTGAAAGGCATTCAGCATATAATTACGTTAATTCTTAGGTAATAACACACGGAGACCAGTGCATTGAAGAACAGGAATACATTCCCGTGAATGCATGTAACAGAGGAATCTTAGGCTGAGAACTAAGGGATGAGAGGGGTGGCTCAGGAGCCCAGGAGGGGACAGTTTGCGGGAACATTGTGTGCAAAGGCCCTGTGGTGAGGACTAGAGCACGGAGAGGTCAGTGAGGGGTGCTGGGGCAGAGTGTAGTAAAAGTGTAATGTCAGCCGATTTTATGGCTGAGTTAAATTGATGGAGCTTCACACTTTAGAGCAAGGTCCTCCAACCCATGGCCCACGAGCCACATGTGGCCCAGGACAGCTTTGAATGAGGCCCAACACAGATTTGTAAACTTTCTTAAAACATTATGAGATTTTTTTTTTTAAGCTCATCAGCTCTCATTAGTGTTAGTCTATTTTATGTGTGACCCAAGACAATTGTTCCAGTGTGGCCCACGGAAGCCAAAAGATTGGAGACCCCTGCTTTAGAGCTTGACGGAGTTTCATATGGATTAATTTTGTAGCATGGAGACATCCCGAGTCCTAAAGTGAAATCATTAAATAGGAAGATGCACGTAGAATGTTTTGTAAATGAAAAACCACGGTGCCGATGTTAGCTGGTATTGTTACTGTTTTATTAGAAAGGTGTAGAGTCGTGGGAACATACATATGGGTGTGCTTCTATGAAGTCTACCATCTTTGTCCAGGCCACCTCCATCTCATGCTTGGACTTCTGCAGTAGTCTCTGGAGAGGCTCTGGCACATCCTCTCTTTGAACAGGCCCTCCTGCAGTAGTCAGAACAATTATTTTTATTATTATTATTATATTTTGAGATGGAGTCTGGCTCTGTCATCCAGGCTGGAATCCAGTGGCACCATCTCAGCTCACTGCAACCTCCGCCTCCAGGGTTCAAGCAGTTCTCATGTCTCAGTCTCTCGAGTAGCTGGGATTACAGGCGCCCTTCACCACACCCAGCTTATTTATTTATTTATTTTTTGTACTTTTGGTAGAGATGGGGTCTCAGCATGTTAGCCAGGCTGGTCTCGAACTCCTGGCCTCAAGTGATCTTCCTGCCTTGGCCTCCCAAAGTGCCGGGATTACAGGCATGAACCACCACTCCCAGCTCAGAGCAATTGTTTTTTATAATTCTTACAATAGTGGGCCTTTCACAGCTTCCCATTCCTGCAAGATGCAGTTCACAGTTCTGAATATTCGTATCACGACCCTTGTTCCAATATCATGGTGGTTCAATAAGCCATGCACAGCTTGGTGGCTTAAAACAATAGCATTTATTTATATTTTAAGTTCCGGGGTACATGTGCGGGAGGGGCAGTTTTGTTACATAGGTAAACGTGTGCCATGGTGGTTTGTTGCACCTATCAACCCATCACCTAGGTATTAAGCCCAGCAGGCATTAGCTCTTTATCCTGATGCTCTCCCTCCGCCGCCCTCTACAGGCCCCAGTGTGTGTTGTTCCCCTCCCTGAGTCTATGTGTTCTCATCGTTCAGCTCCCACTTATAAGTGAGAACATGTGGTGTTTGGTTTTCTGTTCCTGTATTAGTAGCAATAGCATTCATTTTGCTTAAAAGTCTGCTGTCTCGCTGGGCACAGCTCACCTTGGTGCCACTCAGCACCAGATGCGGAGCTTGAAGGCCAAGGGCTGGAACCATGGAGGCCACTGACTTGCTGCCTGAGGCTTGCGCCAGGAGGATTCACACACTGGGGGCTGGCCCAGCAGGGGCCCCTCGGGGACCTTCCCCTGTCACTGTGTGACTGTCCGTGTACTCGCTACAGCGTGGCAGCCTTGATGCAGTGGACTCCCTGTGTGTTGAGTCAGGGTCACCACGGACTGTGACCTGAGAAAACAGCCAGGTGGAACCGGGTCACCTTTCTCACGAGGCGGGGAGGTCATGTTGTGTTGCTTCCCCCTCAGTCCCTGGCCTGCCACGTAGAAGGGGAGGGAACGGGGTCTCAACTGTGAGCGCAGGGGAATCTCACTGGGTGGGATGGGCGTGCCGAGCAGGGTTCATCCATGGGGCATCTTTGGAAAATAGAATGTGCTCTTTCCACTAAGGTCATGTCTCTTCCACATAAAAAAGGCTACGGCAGTCCCCAAGTCTCATCCTGTTGTGGCATCAGACTTGGGCTCCAGGAAGTCTTCATGGAAGTCAGGTGTGAAAGTGCCTCCCTGGGTTCCAGTCCTTCCTCTAATGCAAAGGCTGATGCTCCAAAGCAATGAGAGACCCACCCCCAGCCCACAGTGCACAGCCCTGGGCACGCACAGGAGAACTGCTGTAGGCCCTCGTGCTGGTCAGGGTTCTCCAGGGAAACAGAACTAACTGGGTACATGTGTGTGCATGTGTGTGTGTGTGTCTGCACGTGTGAGAGGGATTAGAGAGCGAGATTGAAGGACCTGGCTCATCCGATGGTGGTGGGGCAAGTCTGAGATCTGCAGGGCAGGCCGGCAGGCTGGAGACCCAGGGAAGTGCTGGCATTGCAGTCCCTCCTCCTCGGGGAACCTCCACCTTTTTAAGGCTTTGACTGATTGGACGAGGCCCACCCATATTATGAATAGAAACATGCTTTACTCCAAATCTTCCCGTGTAAATGTTAATCATGTCTTTAAAAAACACCCTTAGGCCAGGTGCCGTGGCTCACGCCTGTAATCCCAGCACTTTGGGAGGCCGAGGTAGGCAGATCACTTGAGGTCAGGAGTTTGAGACCAGCCTGGCCAACATGGTGAAACCCCGTCTCTACTAAAAACACAAAAATTAGCCAGGTGTGGTGGCGCGCACTTGTGATCCCAGTTACTCGGGAGGCTGAGGCATGGGAATTGCATGACCCAGGGGGTGGAGGTTGCAGTGAGCCGAGATTGCGCCACTGCACTCCAGCCTGGGCTAGAGTGAGACTCTGTCTCAAAACAAAACCCTTCACAGTGACATTCGGACTGTGATTGACTAAATATCTGGGTACTGTGGCCTAGCCAAGGGGACACATAAAAGTACCTATCATAACCTTCCTGTTCAGAAAGGGAGAAGTGGGTGGCAGACAGGGGTGTGTGGCCCACGCAGTCCTGAAGTGCAGCTGGGTGCAGGTTGGCAGCCTCGGGACAGGGCTCAGGCCTCATCCCGCGTGGCTTCCACACTCCTGGCTGTGCCCTCTGGGCTCTTGGATCTGTTTGGGGAGTCCCTTTTCCTTTCCATGGAGAGGCCTCTGTTTGCAGCTGAGAGGTTTTCTTGCATCCTGCCCAGAGAACTTTGGGAGTGCAGTGCCCAGTCTCACTTTGTGCTGAATCTGTTCCCTGTAGCCTGATCTGGCAGTATTTCATCTGTGCAATTACCTGAAAGTGCTGTGGAGTTTTGTTTTCTATGAATCTCTTGGGATTTGTAGAATCCCCTAAGTGTGACATCTTATTAGATGGGATTTGATATTTTGAGGACAAATATTGAGAAAAGAAGATAGAGGCCCAGTCTGTGTGCCAGCCTAAATGATGTGAAATACTGATAATCAAACTTTTTTTTTTTTTTTTTGAGATGGGGTCTCGCTCTGTCACCAGGCTGGAGTGCCGTGGCGCAATCTCAGCTCACTGCAAGCTCCGCCTCCTGGGTTCAAGCATTTCTCCTGCCTCACCCTCCGGAGTAGCTGGGATTACAAGCACGCATCACCACGCCTGGCTAATTTTTGTATTTTTAGTAGAGATGGGGTTTCACCATGTTGGCCAGGATGGTCCCAATCTCTTGACCTCATGATCTGCCTGCCTCGGCCTCCCAGAGTGCAGGGATTACAGATGTGAGCCACCACACCCAGCCTTTAATGAAAACTTTTAAAATGAGCTCCATGAAGCTACAGCCTCTGCCTCCACACTGCAGGCAGCTTCCATGGGGGATGCTACGTGCTTCTGCATTGGGCTGTGGCATGGCCGGGGTGTGGTTTGTGGTGGCAGCATGTGCTGAGAAGTGCTTGTCCCTGCCCTGGAGCCTCCGCCAGCTGGAGGTGGCACCATGCAGCTGCCAGGGCAGGGGCAGGGCAGGGACAGCATCTTTCCTACTGGTTCTGTTAACTGTCTTTTCTCAGAGAGTGCCAGTGAGAGCAGATGAATGCCTTACCGTTTTCAGCATGACTTTAACAATCTGCTCAAGCTGAATGACCACAGAAAGCCTGCCTGCTTGTTGCATGGGCTGAGTTTCCCGCAGTTTCATGGGATTTGTGGAAATCTTTACGAATGGTTGGATCACAGACTTCTTCTCAGCTTGTTTCATATGTCTGGCATTGCAATAGGGCAAAATAGTAACAAGGGCAGTAGGATCTCAGCGTCTGGTTTCTAATTTTAGCACTAACACTAATTGGCTGTGTGACCCTGAGCCTGTCAGTGAATTTCATAGCAGAAACCTAACAGGCCAAGAGAGAGTGGGGTGATCTATTCGAAGTGCTGAAGGAAATAAAAACTTGCCAACCAAGATTTCTGTACCCAGAAAGGCTGTCATTTAGAAATGAAGGGGAGAGAAAGACTTTGCCAAGCAAACATCAGCTGAGGGAGTTCACCACCACCAGACCTGTCTTATAAGAAATGCTTAAGGAATTCTTCTAGCTGAAAGAAAAGGACACTAATTAGTAACATGAAAACATTGAAAAGTGTAAAACTCACTGGTAAATAAGTACACGGTTGAATTCACAATACTCTAACACTGTAACGATGGTATGTAAATTAACTACATCTTCAGTATGAAGGCTAAAAGACAAAACTATTAAAACAGTAAAAGATACTGTGATGGTTAATTTCAAGGTGTCAACTTGAGTAGATTAAGGGACACCCCAATAGCTCGTAAAGTATTATTTCTGGAAGTGTCTGTGAGGGTGTTCCTGGAAGAGATTGGCATTTGAACCAGTGTGAGGAAGATTTGCCCTCAGTACCGTCCAATTGTCTGAGAGCCCAGATAGAAGAAAATGGCAGAAGAAGGGCAAATTCTTTCTCTGCCTCTCCCACTCTCCCCTGTCCTGGAGCTGGGACACCGTCTTCTTCTGCCCTTGGACATAAAAGCTCAAGGTTCTCCAGCCTTTGGACTCTGGGACTTGCATCAGTGGTCCCCTGGGTTCTCAGGCCTTCAGCTTTGGACTGAGTTGTTCTATTCGCTTCCCTGGTTCTGAGACCTCTGACAATAAACTGAGCCATGCCACTGGCTTCTCTGGTTCTCCAGCTTGCAGATAGCCTGTTGTGGGATTCTCAGCCTCAATAACTGTGTGAGCCAGTTCCCCTAGCAAATCCCCTCTCATCTACCGGTCTATCTAGCCTTCCTGTTGGTTCTGCTTCTCTTGAGAACCCTGGTTAATACAGCTATGGTAATATGTTAAGGGATATACAGCACAAAAAGCTGTCATTTGTGACATCAAAAGCATAAAATGGGTGGGGGGCAGGAGTTAAAAGTGTAGAGTTATTTTATTGAATCAGTTAAATCGTCAGCTTAAAATAGACTGTTACAACTATAAGGTATTTTATGTAAGCCTCATGGTGACCACAAAGCAAAAACCTACAGTAGGTACACAAAAGGTAGAAAGTCAAGAATCAAAGCATACCACAAGAGAAAGTCTAATCACAAAGGAAGACAGCAAGAGAGGAAGAAAGGAACAAAAGACCTACAAAACAACCAGAAAACAATTAAGAAAATGGGAGTAGTAAGTTCTTACCTATCATAATTACCTTGAACATAAATGCATTCAGTTCTCCAATCAAGAGACATAGAGTGCATGAATGGGTTAAAAAAAAAAACATATAAGACCCCACTATATGCTGCCTACAAGAGACCCGCTGGCCTTTGAGGAAACACAGGTTGAGAGTGAAGGGATGGTAACAGATACTCCACGCAAATGGAAAGCATTAGAGAGCAGAGGGAGCTATGCTTATATAAGATAAAATCCACTTCAAGTTAAAACTGTCAAGCAGCACTCAGAAGCTTTGTATAATGCAAGCAGCATTTTATAATGCCAAAGGGGCCAATTCATCAGAAGTAAACTTTTAGTATGAGTTGCTGAGCACTTTTTTTTTTTTTTTTTAGACAGGATCTCACTGTGTCACCCAGGCTGGAGTGCAGTGGTGTGATCTCAGCTCACTGCAACTTCCACCTCCCAGGTTTAAGCCTCCTGAGTAGCTGGGATTATAGGCACACACCACCATGCCCAACTAATTTTTGTATTTTTAGTAGACATGGGGTATTGCCATGTTGTCCAGGCTGGTGTTGAACTGCTGACCTCAAGTGATCCACTCACCTCGGCCTCCCAGAGTGCTGGGATTACAGGCATGAGCCAGGTGGGCTCTTTTGATGTCCTGGGTGAGGCTTGGTTTAGATAATGTTGACCGTACCCAGTCCCCTCCTGCCACATGTTGGGTGTGTGTGCCCCGAGGCAGCAGTGACCTGCTAGAGGCCATGAGTTGGATGGACTCACTTCTGTGCCACCCACAAAAGCAGAGCCACACCTAGAACTTGGCAGCCTTGGGCATAGTCTGCTGTGTCCCCAGTGAGTCCTGCCGCCTCTCCTGCCACCCTGTGTGCACCCCCATGCTCCAAAAAGGATGACGTCATCTAGGCCAGGTCATCACAGCTGAACTTCTCAGCCAGGATGTAACAGCCACCATACATCTGTCCCCAGTCACGATGCTCCTCTTCCTGAAGTCCTGTCCCAGGCAGCTGGGTGCTCCTCGTAACCCTGTGCCTGCCACCGCTCCGTGACCTGACCAGGGCGCTGGGGAGTGTCTCGTTCCCTATTTCCATCATCCGTCGGGTTATCTCGTAACACCCCCCTCAGCACTGGCTGCATGACCTCATGATGCATCTTTTCTGCTTTTGGTCTTCACTAGTTGTGCTTGGTGGCACCTCCATGAGGGTCAAGCTGATGACTTTTCCCACTGTCCCTACGGGACCTGGGGCAGTCTTGTGCAAGTCAGACCATGAATGTTGAAATGTATTTCACATGTGTTTAGCTTATCTCTCCCAATTAATTTGGAGACTGCTTGGATGCAGGAATTGCTTTTTAAAGAAAATTTTATTGAAGTCTAACATACAAACTGGAAAAAGTCACACATGGGGCTGGGCGTGGTGGCTTACGCCTGTAATCCCAGAACTTTGGGAGGCCAAGGTGGGTGGATCACCTGAGGTCAGGAGTTTGAGACCAGCCTGGCCAACAAGGTGAAACTCCGTCTCTACTAAAAATACAAAAATTAGCTGGGCGTGGTGGCAGGCACCTTTAGTTCCAGCTACTCCGGAGGCTGAAGCAGGAGAATCACTTGAACCTGGGTGGCAGAGGTTGCAGTGAGCCAAGATCACGCCATTGCCTGGGCAACAAGAGCGACCGTCTGAAAAAAATTTAAAAAAATAAAAAAAGAGTCACACGTGGGCCAGGCACAGTGGCCCATGCCTGTAATCCAAACACTTTGGGAGGCCGAGGTGGGAGGATCACTTGAGCCCGGGAGTTCGGGACCAACCTGGGCAACATAGTGAGACCCCATCTCTAAAAAAGTTTTTTTTTTGTTTTTTTTTTTGAGACAAAGTCTTGCACTTTCACCCAGGCTGGAGTGCAGTGGCGCGATCTCGGCTCACTGCAAGCTCTGCCTCCCGGGTTCACACCGTTCTCCTGCCTCAGCCTCCCAAGTAGCTGGGACGACAGGCACCCGCACCACACCTGGCTAATTTTTTGTGTTTTTAGTAGAGACGGGGTTTCACCATGTTAGGCAGGATGGTCTCAGTCTCCTGACCTTGTGATCCCCCCGCCTCAGCCTCCCAATGTTTTGGGATTACAGGCATGAGCCTCCACGCCTGGCCCCGTCTCTAAAAAAATTTTTAAAAACTAATGAAAAGTCACACATGAACAGCTAGGTGAGTGGCCCCCTAAAAAGCACATGTGTGATAGGCACTCAAAACTTGACTTCCCGCAGGAGCAGGAACTCATAGCATTTGGGCAGATGTGGCAGACTTTTGAAACAAACTGTGATTAGTTTAGTGGCATCTCCTGCAGTAAAATCTCGTATCATTAAACAAAAGTGGCAGCCGATCATTGGAAATGAAACCCCACTTTAAGGCCACGTACGTTTCAGGCCACGTTGCTGCTGTTTGGCCTTCTCGGCTGTTATCTGAAAGCGTCTCTGTTTGCAAAGCCCAACATAAGGGTGTTTCACAGCCTGAGTCGCTGCGATTACAAGGTCATGTGCTTTTGAATCAGGGTGGAATGGCGTGGCAGTCTGATCAGGTATTGCATTCTCATGCTCTAAGGGGCATCCACAGTATGCCCTGGGTCCTCGGAAGCCCCTGTACAAAATCAGAAGCCCTTCTGTAGGAACTCCTGTTGCCGACAGCCAGTCAGAGTGGGAGGCGGCTCACTGGAGACCCCCAAAGAGGGTGGCCGATGGCCGAACGCAGGTGACCCGGCAGGAGAAGGCAGAGCTCTTACAGGAGAGCACCTCGTGAGGTGTCCACTGGTGGAGCCCACACAGACCTTGGTGAGGGTGAGCTGTCAGGAGCTCATCAGAGCAAAGATCAGGGTGTGCTTTGCTTCTCTGCAGAGAGGCAGCCTGCCTGACCTGGCCGACTCCCGCGCCACCTGGCTTTATTCCTCTGAAACTGTCTCATGCACTTAGGGGTTCCCCCTCGGGAATTCCGAACACTGGACGGTCTCCGGGGGAGATGCTTTTCCACAGCAGCGTCTGTCCTGGCGCCCGGCAAGCCGCACACAGCAGCCTGCTCAGGGTCCAGCCTGGGTGCCATGTGGCGTTTGCCAAGGTGGGATCCTTGTTTTCCTAAATAATAACCTTTGTGAGACTGAACTGTTCTCTCATCTCACCCCGAACACGCTACAGTTGTTAACTTCAAACCTGCATTTTAGACAAAAAAAACGAAATCAAAATATGTTGCCCAGGTGCATTGGCTCATGCCTGTGAATCCCAGTGCTTTGGGAGTCCCAGGCTGCAGTGAGCCATGATTGCACCCCTGCAATCCAGCCTGGGTGACAGAGTGAGACCTTGTCTCTAACAAACAATGAAGTAAAAACCAGTATGTTGACAACCTTCATCTATAAATCATATTTAGTGAGACGTTAAAAGAGTTTGTAAAGAACGAATGATAACATCAGATTGTTCCCATTCAGTCTCAAGCTATAATTGTAGACACATCGGTTTTGCATCCACACTCCTGCCTGGCAATTGCAGGACCATCTGGATATGAAACGGTCTCTTCCTGCTCACGTAACTGCACTCTTGTTTGACAGACCACAAGTCTTGATTTCTGCATCAAAAATAGTAGCTAAAATATCAGTAACAATGACAAATCAATTCTCATGTCATCAGCCTTCCTTCCCTTTGCACTCAGTCACCTGGCTGGTTTGGGGTTGGCCACGGTGTGCTTGCCTTTGGGGATCTCAGGCATTTTCCCTGGATCTAAAGCAGCGAATGGTCATTGTTCCCCCATCACAAAGTCTGAGCGGCAAGTACAAGCTGAATATCCTACTTTTGAGAATCATGCTGACAGTTTTGATGATGCAGCTGCAGTAGAATTGGGACTCTGTCAAATCTTAACTGAAACAAAACACAAAAAAGAAGTAGGAGACGGGTTTCTGCCCTCCTTTCAGTTTATACCAACGATGCAAATAAACCCATGAGATTATTAGAAAAGGCAGAGTTTGGGAATCTGTTCTACATCCAACTCTGCCATAACTTGTCTGTAATCTTGGACAAGTCTCTCTTTTATGAAACCAACAGCTCAGAACTTTAAAAAGGACAAAACACGAGTTTTTATTTAGATTCCCGTATTTCCACTTGGCTGGAACTTTTAGTAACTAAGTTACTCAGCGGCAGAGGCATGAAGAATTCTTACCTGGTGATTAACTGTACTTAGGTGTGTTTAAGGTTGTATGGTTTGCATTCATTTTTATTAGCAGGCCAGATTACTTAATTGATAAATAATGGTAGTTGTTTAAACATATGGCATTACGTTTTAAATTGTAAAATATTTCAAACACCATAATGCAATATAAAGAAACACTCATGGATCCCACTAAGATTTAATACATGTTATCATTTTGCCACTTAGGCTTCAAATATTTTTTGTTTGTTAGTAAGAAACTAGATGAGGCCAGGCATGGTGCCTCACTCCTGTAATCTCAGCTCTTCAGGAGGCTGATGCAGGAGGACCAGTGGAGCCCAGGAGTTGAAGACAGCCTGGCAACATAGGGAGACCCTATGTCTCCAAAAAAAAAAAAAAAAAACCACACACACACACACACATACACAAAGAAGGAACCTGAATGATACGGTCTATGTGGTGAACAGAGACACTGGAAGCCCTGTGGTCCCGTCCCCGGCCTCCTCTTCAGAAGTGATCAATACACAAGAATCCATGCCTGTCCTTCCTCTCTCTGTTTTTACACTTCCATAAAAGACATAGGTGTTTTTTAATGTTTAAAATATACGTAAATAGAATTATCCAGTATCTTTTTGCAACTGCAAACCTTCCGAAATTCAAAATTTTGTTTATGAAATTGACTCACGTTGAGACATGCAGATCTAGGTCATTTATTTGAACAGTGTTAGCGTGACACAAAACCCATCTAGGAGTCGCTCAGTCAATCGTTTTTTGTAGAAAAGGACACAAAGCAATCTTTCTAAAACCCAAGACTGATCATATTACTGTTCCCGTCACTGCTTCCTTTCTTTAAACGCCGTCAGCAGATCCCATTGTGGTCAAGGTGACCGGGCCCTTGTGCTGGCCCCGCCAGACCCCAAGCACCCCTGCGCTCCGGCCACCCTCGGTGTCTAGAACCTGTCAAGCTTGTCTGTACCTCGAGGACTTCTCCGGCTGCTCTCCTGCTCCTCTCTCATGCTGCAGCATAACTTTCACATTCTGGGAGGATGCACCTGTCACCACAGTAGAACCAGGTTCATCTGTCCTTATCTTTTGGAGCCTTTATTATTATTATTATTATTATTATACTTTAAGTTCTAGGGTACATGTGCACAACTTGCAGGTTTGTTACATATGTATACATGTGCCACGTTGGTTTGCTGCACCCATTAACTCGTCATTTACATTAGGTATTTCTCCTAATGCTTTCCCTCCCCCAGCCCCCCAGCCCCCGACGGGCCCCAGTGTGTGATGTTCCCCGCCCTGTGTCCAAGTGATTTCATTGTTCAGTTCCCACCTTTGAGTGAGAACATGTGGTGTTTGGTTTTCTGTCCTTGTGATAGTTTGCTGAGAATGATGGTTTCCAGCTTCATCCATGTCACTGCAAAGGACGTGAACTCATCCTTTTTATGGTTGCATAGTATTCCATGGTGTATATGTGCCACATTTTCTTTATCCAGTCTATCATTGTTGGACATTTGGGTTGGTTCCAAGTCTTTGCTATTGTGAATAGTGCTGCTATAAACATACGTGTGCATGTGTCTTTATAGCAGCATGATTTATAATCCTTTGGGCATATACCCACTAATGGGATGGCTGGGTCAAATGGTATTTCTAGTTCTAGATCCTTGAGGAATCGCCACACTGTCTTCCACAATGGTTGAACTAGTTTACACTCCCACCAACAGTGTAAAAGCGTTCCTGTTTCTCCACATCCTCTCCAGCATCTGTTGTTTCCTGACTTTTTAATGATTGCCATTCTAACTGGCATGAGATGGTATCTCATTGTGATTTTGATTTGCATTTCTCTGATGACCAGCGATGATGAGCATTTTTCATGTGTTTTTTGGCTGCATAAATGTCTTCTTTTGAGAAGTGTCTGTTCATATCCTTTGCCCACTTTTTGATGACTTTTTTCTTGTAAATTTGTTTGAGTTGTTTGTAGATTCTGGATATTAGCCCCTCCTGGAGTCTTCTTGCTAGTCTTTTCAAGCCTTTGTCCTGGTTCCTGAATCCATTCAAACGTGTGCAGTGGCTCAACGCTTGCCTTCTGCACTGAGGCTTGAGCCCCATGGGGCTGGGACCAAGTCTGTCTCATTACTTGCTACCATTTTAGTAGCTGGCGCACTGTCTGGCACATTGTAAATACTTCATATATATCTGCTAAGTAAATGAGCAAATGAATGAATATTGCTAATTAATTATCAATATTAAGATATAAATGTGAATTTAACAGATTGACAGTTGTGAGCAATTGTAGGATTTATTCAGCCCAGGACTCTCTCATTTCCGATTCCAGCTGAGCATCCTGGTAGGACACTCAACTTTGATTTCAGTTTTAAAATGAAACAGATTTATTTTAAAAGAGTCAAGTTGACCCAAACATTGCTCAGAGTTGGGTTTCAGAGCTGGACATTTCAGGAGAGTCTTTCAGCCGGTGCCTCTCTCCAGAGCCTTGGTGCTCTGGTGCGACCTTGGTATTCACGCTTTATGTTTGGCTGAATCAGTAATTCTTGAGTCGGGCCACAGGGAAGGGCAGATGCTTCCTATTTCAACGTGTTCTCAGTTTCCACCCCAAGGACACTCACAGAAACCTAGAGTAAGATTTGTACTCCTCTGAATCAAAGGCTCTTTTGAATGAATACAATGATTTATTTTCATCCAGTTTTCTTTCAGTACTTCCAAATCTGCGATTCCAGTGAGCACAGGCTGTGTTATAACTAGAGCGAGGACAGGCGCCAGCGGCTCGCTGTCCAATCTTGTTTTGGACCAAGTTGATCGCACACTTCTGTGCAAGGACATCTCATTCCTCTTCTACTTTCAAGTGTGGTCCATGCAGGTGTATCGTCATGTCAGCAATGAAGGAATGACGGAGTCACTAAGCTCCATACCACGTGGATCTCAGACGCTTGCATTTTTTAAAAAATCCGTTAATCAGATACAGGAAGCAGATCAGGAAATCCGTGCAGCAGGTTTCACAGCTGAGGTGTCCCCTCCCTGCACGACGCATCGCCTCCCCAAAGAGCTCATAGCAGGTAGTGGTTAAGGGGCCGGACACACGAGTGCCCACTCACCTCCCTTGCGTCTGTCTGCGAACCTGACCACAGAGTCGGAAGCAGGCATCCTCATGGGGTGAGACCACAGGGGCTGGAATCCATGGCTCTGACCAAACCTCTTAAACTTGTGACCAGCAGGGGTGAATCCCTGCTAATTTGTGAGGGACAGCTCACTAGGGAACAGATAACAACGTCTCAGGTGGTTTTTTTTTTTTTTTTTTTGAGGCCCCTTGTTGAAGGCTCCAGAGACAGAGGAAGAGAGGAGAATATTGAACTTTGGTGTTGGTCAGCTGCTTATTTTGTTCAGTCTTCTGAGACTGGAAACTTAGTATTTCTGTGCATTGAGCATTTTTTCATTTATGGAATGAAGACGCTGGTAGATCTGCCTGTCTCAAGTGTGTGAGCTGTGAGACTGAAATGGGACAGTTGCCAGGAAGATGCCGGGAGCCTGTCCGGGTAGATGCTGGGCCTTGGCGCCCTGTCCGGGTGGGTGCTGGGCCTTGGTGCCCTGTCTGGTTAGATGCTGCCGGGCCTTGGCGCCCTGTCCGGGTAGATGCCAGGCCTTGGTGCCCTGTCCGGGTGGGTACTGGGCCTTGGTGCCCTGTCTGGGTAGATGCTGGGCCTTGGCGCCCTGTCTGGGTAGATGCCGCTGGGCCTTGGTGCCCTGTCCGGGTAGATGCTGTTAGGACTTGGCGCCCTGTCCGGGTAGATGCTGCTAGGACTTGGCGCCCTGTCCGGGTAGATGCTGCTAGGACTTGGCGCCCTGTCCGGGTAGATGCTGCTAGGACTTGGCGCCCTGTCCGGGTAGATGCTGCTAGGACTTGGCGCCCTGTCTGGGTAGATGCTGTGGGGCCTTGGCGCCCTGTCCGGGTAGATGCTGCCGGGCCTTGGCGCCCTGTCCGGGTAGATGCTGCCGGGCCTTGGTGCCCTGTCCGGGTAGATGCTGCCGGGCCTTGGCGCCCTGTCCGGGTAGATGCCGGTCCTTGGTGCCCTGTCCGGGTGGGTACTGGGCCTTGGTGCCCTGTCCGGGTAGATGCTGCCAGGCCTTGGCGCCTTGTCCGGGTAGATGCTGCGGGGCCTTGGCGCCCTCTTCTTGTCCTGCTGAGGGGCCTCTCTAGTTTGGGAATGACCTTGTCCTTGGGAGGCACTCCTGCCTGCATGTGAGAAGGCTTGCTAGGGCAGCGGCTGCACCGTGCTCTTTATACACACCCCAATTAACTCCAGGAGTGCCTGGTGAAGTAGGCGTTTGCTTTTAGGTAAAGGATTACAGTTTCCAAGGATGGGAATCCCCGCACGCTAGCCTAAGCCAGAAGTGGCATTTATTAGCGCACTTACCTCAGAAGCCCCCAGAAGCTGTCCTTCGGCACCCCTTGCTTCAGGGGTCTCACTCTCCTGTCCTCTTCCCATTTTTAAGTTTTCTGCTGTGTGCATTGTTTCTTTTCTTCTGCTGGAGATAATGAGCTTTCCCTCGATTCCAGCTCTGTGATCCATGAGGGCAGGGCCCTTGCTCCTGCATCAGCCCAGAGGCCTGTGCATCGCCAGAGGCTTTGCTCTCCCTACACCAGGTCAGAAGAGCTCAGGGTATCTTGTGGGCAATGAGCTGTGACCTGCTCAGCCAGGATCCCGAGGCCTGCTTCCTGGGGGTCCTGCACTGCCCTAAGGGAACCCAGTGATGGAGTGGCAGAGAAGGTGCCCACCGGTGAGTGGGCCTTCTCATTTTAGGACGAGATCACTGAATGGAGCAAATTGCCTGGGCTCTTGGTGGGAGTAAGTTACAGGGAAGAGACTCCGACCTGGGTGTGTCTGACACCAAAGGGAAGGCTTCCAAACACCTTGACCTTCCTGGAGCTTTGCCATTGCGTGAAATATGTGCTTATTTCATCGTGGTAGACAGACAGTGAGGCAGGCGTCATGCACGAGGAAGTGCCAGAGACGGGAGATCATGTACCCAAGGGCCTATAGTTGAGGAACGTCTAACTTTCAAACCCACCCTCCCTCTTCTGAAAGGTGCCTGAGCAGCACCTGTTGCCAACCAGGACACGCACTCCTGGACTCTGGCCCCACCTGTTCGTTCCACCAGGAAGAGGGGCAGGTTCCTGCCGGGCTTTGTCGCTGCCTGAAGGGGAGCACGGGTGAGTTTCCTCATCCCTAAGCCCGGGTTTTCTCAACTGTAAGACGTGGCAGCGCTGCCTGCCTCCCAGGGTGTTTGGAGACTGTGTGGTAACTGATGTCACCTGCACAGTTCCTGCACACAGTATAAAAACACAAATGTTAATTCCTCCACGTGACCCACACATCCCCCAGATACACTCAGAGAGGAGGAACAGGCAGGGGAGGAAGGGCCAGACGGATGCCAGGAGAGGGGAGCGAGCTCGGTGGAGGCTTTTTCTTAAATTGGAAGCGGGGGTGGGGTGGGAAACACTGGCTGGAGGTGTAGGTACCTGGAGAGATTTCCCAAGGTTAGAAATGCTCCCCATAGTTTAGGAATATGAGTTTAAAATCATGCCTGTTCATAATAGATTTTTTAAGAATGTGTAAAGAGTAAAAAAAAAAAAAAAATTCGTCCCAATCCCCATCCTTATTTTCATACTGTTTTTTCTTTCTATATCTTAAGACTTTTTCAAGTTGGTCTATACTTTAAAACCCACAAGTTTTTTTGATTATAAAAGCAGCATATATTTATTTTAGAAAATATTGAAACTCAGCATTTTATTTAGGAGATAATAAAACCTAGCTGTAATCCAACATCCATATATAACTATTGATCTCTTTTATTTATTTATTTTTTTCAAAGCCTTTTTTGTGAGCCCCTACTTCAAGCTGTCATGTGGATAATAATCTGCCATTCTTTGTGTAGTTTAAAAACTTGCTTTTATTTTATTATTGTTATTATTTTTGAGACATGGTCTGATTCTGTTGCCCAGGCTGGAATGTAGTGGCATGATCTTGATTCACTGCAGCCTTGACCTCTCCCGGGCTCAAGTGATCCTCTGACCCCAGCTTCCCGAGTAGCTAGGGCTACAAATGCTGCACGCCACCACTCTCAGCTAATTTTTTTTTTGTATTTTTAGTAGGGAAAGGGTCTCCCCATGTTGCCCAGGCTGGCCTCGAACTCCTTACCTCAGGTTATCCACCCACCTCAGCCTTCTGAAGTGCTGGGATTACAGTCATGAGCCACCATGCCTGGCCTCTGTGGTTTCATCTGAGTATTTTCAGTTACCATTGTTTTAGTTTCCCTAGCTAACATGCATTCATCCATCCATCTATCCATCCAGTCGCCCATCTTTCTGTCCATCCATCTATCCATCCATCTGTCCGTCCGTCCGTCCATCCATCCATCCATCCATCCACCCACCCACCCACCCACCCATCCATCCATCTATCCATCCAATCACCCATCTGTCTATCCATCCATCTATCCGTCCATCCATCCATCCATCCACCCACCCACCCATCCATCCATCCTTCTATCCATCCATCCACCCACCCACCCATCCTTCTACCCATCCATCCTTCTATCCATCCATCCATCCACCCACCCATCCTTCTATCCATCCATCCATCTATCCATCCATCCATCCACCCACCCATCTGTCTGTCCATCCATCTGTCCATCCATGCATCCATCCATCCGTCTGTCCATCCATCCGTCCATCCATCCATCCATCCATCCATCCAGTTGCCCTTACAGAGTCCAGCCTGTGCTAATGGTAGAGTGAAAGGTAATCCTCCTTTCTGTGAATTTTATGTTTTTATGGAAAAGGATGACACATACACCTCCCTATCTGTGATGATACTATGTGGTGCTAAAATAAGACTTTCTCTGCAAACACAGACTGTAGAGCAACTAAAACCGGAAGTGAGGAAGTCTTATTAGAGAATGCACCATGGCAGCTTGAGCCTAAACAATGAGCAAGAGTTCTGCTGCTCAAACCAGGATGGGGGTTGTCTTAGGCATCAAGAATTGCACAGGCAAAAGCTATCAATATATGAATACACAAATATCCCCTACACACACCACACACACACACACACACACACAAAACCCCATAGATGGTTTATCAGGGGAGCCACAGGCAATTCCATGAGCTCGTGCAGTAGGACAGAGGGGAGTGAGGCATGAGGGCGGGTGAGTTGGGAGCAGATTGCTCAATACTTTGTTTACCGGCCTACGGAGCTTAGACTTCAAGAATATCTATTGTATAAAAGCTCTTCTTCAGGAAATTCCCAATAATTTTACTTCTTCCAGTTAAGTCCTGCTAGGAGATTCAGCCTACTGTTATTCCCCTAAATGACCCCCAGGAGGGCAGGTGGGGGACAGCTGGTGGAGCGAGGCCGGGCCTGCCCCAGGATCCCAGTGCTGCCCCCTCTCCTGCTGCGTCACGCTCAGAACTGCGCAGAGCACCCTGACTTGCTTGGATTCTGTCTACAGGTTGCAGGGGCAACCGGCGACCCGCCTGAACATTCCAGAGGCTTTGCTCAGCCCCGTGCATGGCTGTGACAGGCGTCAGCTCAGACAGGGCCGGGAGTCTGAATGACTCAAGAGGTGTCATGGCGCGGTGGCTGATGGTGTGGGCAGTGGAGCCAGTTGCTTGGCTCATTTCTGGCTCTGCCCCTTAAAACTGCATGGCTTATAAAATGCATATTGATGAAATCACATAAATGGCTAATCACAATACCTCCCTCCCAGAAGGCTCCTGCGGGTGCCACGTGTTAGGATGATGTAGCACACACCAGAACACTGCCTGGCAAAATAGACGCCCGCTGCTCTGTGTGCTTTCGGACTCACGTGTTGTCAGGTCACACTGCAGTCCAGCTAGTCTCTTAGGATGCCCTTCATAAAAAACAAGCTGAAAGAGGCCAGGCGGGGTGGCTGACGCCTGTAATCCCACCACTTTGGGAGGCCAAGGTGGGCGGATCACTTGAGGTCAGGAATTCGAGACCAGCCTGACCAACATGGTGAAACTCCGTCTCTACTAAAAATACAAAAACTAGCCAGGCGTGGTGGTGGGTGCCTATAATCCTAGCTACTCGGGAGGCTGAGGCAGGAGAATCCCTTGAACCCAGGAGGCAGAGGTTGCAGTGAGCCGAGATCGTGCCACTGCACTACAGCCTGGGGGACAAGGGTGAGATTGTTGTCTCAAAAAAAAAAAAAAAAAAAAAGCTAAAAGAGTATATACATTGTGCTGTGGTGGGACAGACACTCTAATGCATCTTGCTAGGTATGTTATGGAACATTTACTTATTCAGTTACTCAAGAAACTCCACCGTGCTGTAGACACCCTCCCCGTTTCTAAACTACACAGAAAATATTGCTTACAATTGGCTTTAGTTTTCTTTTATCCATGTAGTATCTCGTTGCTTGAACCACTGTAGGAATCCTGAAGGCAGACACTAAGAGCAGAAGCCACTTTTCTCATTCCCCAGGACAGCACAGAACCTTGCTTTTAGTAGCCGTACGGCCAAGTTAAATATGGGCTGCATTTTACAAGGAAAATATATTTCCTGAGTGGTGTTTCCTCCTGGCTAGCTTTAGGCTGTGTAATTCTGCACATTTTCATGGTCCCCTTACACTATTTTCTGTGCCTTAAAGCATACTGAGAAAATGTGGATCAGGGCTGGGTGTGAGGACGGCCAGTTCCACGGGGCATCGGTGTCAGTGACGGCACCGACTCCCTTCTTGCTTCACCCACCCTTGGTCCTGCCTGCCCAGAAGCTGTGGGCCTGTTTTCATTTGGGCCTGGAGAGGAAATAACCTTGAAAAGCAATATTTGTACCAACAGTTGAAAGTGAACCAATACACTGAATCAAAGAGAAATCCTGACCGGGCATGGTGGCTCACACCTGTAATCCCAGCAAATTTAGGAGGCCGAGGCAGGTGGACCATTTAAGCCCAGAAGTTCAAAACCACTCTGGGCAACATAGCGAGATCCTGTTTCTACTAAACATACAAACATTAGCCAGCTGTGGTGGTGCACCCCCATAGTCGCAGCTACTTGGGAGGCTGAGGTAGGAGGATCTCTTGAGCCTAGGAGTTGAAGCTGCAGTGAGCCATGCTTGTGTGACTGTCCTCCAGCCTGGATGACAGAGCAAGACCCTGTCTCAAAAAACAAACAAACAAAAATCCTGAGATTCCCTACAGGTTTCTAAGATGCTATAATTTTTCTTAGACTTATGGCTTTTCTTTCTTAATTAACCTTGCGATTCATTGGCTACTTAACTGTGTGAATGGCATCTTTCTGCTGCTGATGGAGGCCATGTGGGCGCGGCCCACCCAGGCGCTATTCCCAGGGACGCTGTGGTGTAACAGGGTGTGGTGGGACGTAGGCAATGCGTGTAGGATGCTGGAAGGAATTTTTTTTTTTTGAGACGGGGTTTCACTCTTGTTGCCCAGGCTGGAGTGCAATGGCGTGATCTCGGCTCACTGCAACCTCCGCCCCCTGGGTTCAGGTGATTCTCCTGCCTCAGCTTTCTGAGTAGCTGAGATTACAGGCCTGTGCCACCAAGCCTGGCTAATTTTGTACTTTTTTAGTAGAGATGGGGTTTCACCATGTTGGCCAAGCTGATCTTGAACTCCTGACCTCAGGTGACCCACCCACCTCGGCCTCCCAAAGTGCTGGGATTACAGGCTTGAGCCACCGCGCCCGGCTGAAGGACTGAGAAGCAAAACATACCACAGAAGTTTACATAAACTCCCTAAGTCAATGAACGCATTCTTTAAAAAAAAATTAAGCTGACTGTAATGATTTGAAAGGAAGACTCTTTTTAGCAAGCAGTATTATTAAAATAGAGCATGATATTTAATTCTGAATAAATCCTAATGTCCACATTGGGAAATCATACAAAATCTTATTTTTTAATTTGTATTAATCGTAAAGAAATGTATAGAAACTTAGAAGTTTAGATATTTATAAGGCCCAGAAGAAACTTACATTTTCTGGGGGAAAATACTACATATATTTTATTATTTACATTTAATTAATACTATTTATATTTAATTAGCCCTTGTTCTTATGAAATGATTTCCTAATTACCAGCAAGGAGGAAACTGGTCACTCCCTGTCTCCCCCGCGCACCCCCCGTGCCTTCCATGGAAACTGCAGTGCTGACTTTCTGTGTCGCCTGGTTGTGACTCCAGAAGTGGGCTCAGGAAACCCTTGTTGACGATCACCCAGGGAAAAAATCCTTCCAAACCCTCCAGCGGGGGGTGGGAGAGTTTCAGTAATTTCACAGTAACAAGGATGGACGCTCCTCAGGGAGCCTCTTAGTGGAATTCTGATTGTAGAGCCAACCACAAAATGGTGGTGGTGGGAGGAATCCCTGTGGAAATCCCTGACTTCCCATCCAAAAAAATCTGACCCTAACAGTCACCGCAGTTGCTGATGCCTCAGAGGACTGCTAGACCCAAAGGCCAACTCCTCTCCATCTATTTTAAGGTAAAAATTTCAGTAATGGGTCATTCTGGAAAAAAAAAAATCTTAATGTTGAGTTTCTTTTAACATCATTTGAGACAGAAAAGGGCCTCCTGCTTAACCTTATTTCCCACATGGTGTGTGACACCACGTCCATTCTGCAGGGAGACCCACGGCAGGGCAGGCACGTTTAGTGCTGTGAGACCATCTCCCGGAAGGGCTGCCCAGAGCCTCCTAGAGGGGGTGGCGGAGGGCTCCCGAGCCCCTGATGCAGCCTTGCTGCTACTCAACAGCGTAGCTGAAGATCTTGGTGTCAGAAACAACATCGCTGATGGTGGTGGACAGGGAGCTGCTGGCCTGCTTTTGGCTGTGGCAGGTGATGTCAATGCAGTGGTGTCTGAGAGGCCTCGTGATTCCTCCCAGTGAGAGTGCGGTGCTGTACCATGTTGAGACCATCCCCGGCTCTGCCAACTTGCTCTGTAATGTGAGCCAAAGGGCACGCAGGGGGACGGCGGCGACGACAGAATACGATAGGTCCACCACCTCTGCTGGAAGGGGCTCCTCAGAAGGACACAATTTAATAATGTGTGTGTGTTGGAAAAGTAACATAAAGACTGCTTGAATCATGACTTTTGAGATGATTGAGTTTTATTATTTCTTGGGCCAGCTGGAATAAGAACCAGTTCTAACCCAGGTGTGAGTTGAACATCCCAAATTTGAAACTGAAAATGCTCCAAAATCTGAACTGTTTTGAGTGCTGACATAATGCTCATTGGATCCTTTCAGATTTGGGGTTTTGGGAGTTGAAATGTAAGTATAAATGCAAGTATTCCAAAATTCAAAAAATGGGAAATCCTGAAGAGCTCAAGCATTTGGGATGAGGGCTACTCAGCCTCTAGCCAGACAGCTTCCTTGTTGGCACAGCAGAGATGGGTCCCTCGCTGTTGGGGGCGCTGTGGGCTGCTTTCCGGTGTGTCTGTTTCATCATGGAGATGTCTCTCTTGCTTAATTGTAGTTATAACAAAATGTATACTTATGAAACACTCTTTCAGGCTTTGAACTGATTTCATAGAACTTTGCAGGGCAGAGTTCCAAAGTTAAGCTTTTAAAATGCATTTGACTGATTGCATGACTTCCCTTCAGTCTGTAATGATTAATTACATAAAGATGACTCTCGGGATGGAGGCTCCTGTACATTGCAAGACAGTCCAGCCAGAGAAAGAACTGGGGAGCTCTGAGACCCCTTTCTAGGCCAAGAAGAAAGTTTACTACACTGGATTTTAGGGGCCATGTCTTCTGTATCTTACAGAAGCAGTGTTAAACGAATAAGCCAACTGAGACAGCCAGTTCTCAGATTTTATTTCAGACATGAGGTTCGTGTGTATTTCTGATCTGATAGAGAAGTTTGTCTTAGATTAGCTCTCTCTCTCCTTTGCATGACTCAGCTGGCTGGAAAGACTCTGCAGTCTTCAGGGCTGGTGCCCTTCACCGATGCAGCTTCACAGCTTTTCCATTTCGGGTCACCCTTACATTGTGGTCCTTTCCCTGGCCCTGGACTGGCCACCACTGGACAGCAGGATGGGGGCCTGGGGTGAGCACCTGTCAGTGTGGCATGGCTGGGTGAACACAAGGGACCCTTGTGTCCTGCTTAGCTATTGTCTGTGACCTACCCCGGGGATCAGAGCTTTAGGTTCTCAAAAACCTTCTTAATATTACATTCCCCAGGCATCTTGTGACAATTCTATGCACATAGGGAGTGTGCCAACATTTTATTGTGAAAGATATCTGGCAGACAGAGGGAGAGAGAGAAAGAGACAGGGAGAGTCAAACATGTGGAGTTTCCAACTTGAAGACACTTTTATTTCTGAGAATACTGGGAAAGCCTTTTCAGGGACAGAGTGACAGGAAGAGCAGGGCATTTATAGTAACCAGGTAATGCTATTGCACATAATAAGTAGAACTTCAGAAGATGCTGGGGGTTAAGTATCATTTTACCCATCTCACTTGAGAGCTGAACACGCATTCTGTATAAAGATAAGCCTGGTCATGTTTTGGATGGTTGTGTTGTCCACATTCTTTTCTTTAGAAAGCCAGAATGAAGTTGGCTTATGTGGACTCTAAGACTCTAAGTTTCTTCCCAGTATGTTAGGGAGTGTCCGTGAAGCGTTTGCCAATTTAAGGAAGATATTTGATTGTATTCTATAATGCATCTGCCGGCACTCATATCTGCCTTCCACATACTTCATTCAGTCTTTCCGCTTTGATTTTCCTTTTGCTGCATTTAGGCTGTTTGGATAATTGCTTCTCTGAGGTTTTTCAGGGTTGTAATTCTAAGAGTTTAAAGAGATTTAGGAGTTGGCGCCATTTGGGGTCCTGAATTCATGCCGTTGGCTGAAGCTGATTCCAGAGAAGCATCCTAACGCCTTTCTACAAATGGTTGTAAGCGAATGTGAAATAATTAACTGGGAAACACTGAAAGAAAACTTGTGATCTGTTAATAAATTAATAAAATCACACAATCCAGTCGTGCTTTCTCACTAAAAGGAGTTCTTCATGCTACTTACACTTTTTATGTTGAAAACAGTTAATTGTTGATACTCAACTGCTTTTGACCTCCAGAACTAGCAACGTCATATGGTTCAACCAATGCGTGTCAGGCCTTAATGTTTGGTGGTGCCAATTGCTTGAACTGGACTCTCCTGAGTCCTCAAAATCAGGAGAGGAATATCAAGAGGGTACTTTAAAAAATTCCTAAATAATTCTGCATGTCCTATTCATCAAACTCTCCAGCAGAGAAAAATCACAACCCCTTTACAACCAAAACTGAATTCTGTAATCTGAACGTTGGAGAGGGAAGGGTGGTAGACTCCGCTGACACGAAATAACCTTACTGAAAAACGCACAAATATCCTCTCTTTTTGTCCTATAAACAGGAACAAGAGTGTGGTGAGAGGACACGGAAACACCTGATATCCCAGCAAAGGAAGCTGCAGAGGAAGGGTCCTGCCCGGTGAGCGAGGACAGCCTCCAGGAGCACAGGGGCTTCTCCTAACATCCCCCTGGCAGTGAATTACGGATGACTCCGTATATGAGGAGGCGTGGATGCCGACACACGGGGAGAGCTCCTGAGATCAGCACACAGGACCAGTGTCCTCCCCGTGACCTTGCAGTTGTGTAGCCACAAGTGGGAGCCACAGAGAAGGAGAGCCCACAGGGGGACTCTCTTCAAGACATGGTGTTAAATCCAGGCTCTGAAGTTGGGGCCACAGCCGGTCTCAACTTTCTGTGTTCTGGGGGCGCGGTGATATGACAGAATGTGAAGTGAGTGGGTGAGCACGGACTTCTGAGAGCGAGGGCGCACCCGATACCTGGTTATCCGGTACTGCAGAGAGACACCTGGTCAGCCAGCGTTGCAAAGAGGGACAGCTAGCCACTCAGGCTGCAGAGAGAGACACCTGGTCACCCGGGCTGCAGAAACAACCGCAGTCAACTGCAGCTCCAGTCAGTGCTGGATGTTGGCTGACGCGGTCTTGGCGCCAGCTGGAGATCCATTCACCAAGACTTTCTGGGCAGATTTAAAGTGGCTGGGGTTCAGAAGTTCAGCAAGTTGGACACACCCCTCCTCTCTGGAGAGGAGAGGGCAAAGGCGAGGCGGGGGAGCAGCGTGTGAGAGTCCCCCCTTCACACACACAACAAAAAAGCGTGGACACACAGAAGTGAAATCTGATCGCGTGCCAGGAAAAGCTGTGAGGCTGGAAACCCCGCAGTAACGCTCGACCTTGGCCAGACCTGCAGGCTGCGGAACCGGGGGCGCGCGGGCGCAGCACAGCCTGGCCATGGAGCACGCGGTGGCCCCCTGCGTCCTCTACCCAGGGACTGAGCCCGGGGCTGCGGGGGAGAGCGAGGGCGCCGCGTCCCCGGCGCAGACACCCTGCAGTCTCGGCGCGTCCCTGTGCTTCAGCTCCGGGGAAGAGTCCCCGCCGCAGTCCCTCGCCTCAGCGGCGGAAGGCGCGGCCACCTCCCCGCCCTCCAGCGGTGGCCCGCGGGTGGTGGAGCGGCAGTGGGAGGCCGGCAGCGCGGGCGCCGCGTCCCCGGAGGAGCTCGCGTCCCCCGAGGAGCGCGCGTGCCCGGAAGAGCCCGCGGCGCCGTCCCCCGAACCGCGCGTTTGGCTTGAGGACCCCGCGTCCCCCGAGGAGCCCGGGGAGCCCGCGCCCGTACCCCCGGGGTTCGGGGCGGTGTACGGGGAGCCGGACCTGGTGCTGGAGGTGTCGGGGCGCCGGCTGCGCGCGCACAAGGCGGTGCTGGCGGCGCGCAGCGACTACTTCCGCGCGCGCGCGTCGCGGGACGTGCTGCGGGTGCAGGGAGTGAGCCTGACGGCGCTGCGGCTGCTCCTGGCCGACGCCTACAGCGGGCGTATGGCGGGCGTGCGGCCCGACAACGTGGCCGAGGTGGTGGCCGGCGCGCGCCGCCTGCAGCTGCCCGGCGCCGCGCAGCGCGCCACCGACGCCGTGGGGCCGCAGCTGAGCCTGGCCAACTGCTACGAGGTCCTGAGCGCGGCCAAGCGGCAGCGGCTGAACGAGCTGCGCGACGCCGCCTACTGCTTCATGAGCGACCACTATCTGGAGGTGTTGCGCGAGCCCGCCGTGTTCGGCCGCCTGTCGGGCGCCGAGCGGGACCTGCTGCTGCGCCGCCGCCTGCGCGCCGGCCGCGCCCACCTCTTGGCCGCGGCGCTCGGGCCGGCGGGGGAGCGCGCTGGCAGCCGGCCTCAGAGCCCCTCGGGGGACGCGGACGCGCGCGGGGACGCGGCCGTCTACTGCTTCCACGCGGCGGCCGGAGAGTGGCGCGAGCTGACGCGGCTGCCCGAGGGCGCGCCGGCGCGGGGCTGCGGCCTGTGCGTCCTCTACAACTACCTCTTCGTGGCGGGCGGCGTGGCGCCCGCGGGCCCCGACGGCCGGGCGCGCCCGTCCGACCAGGTCTTCTGCTACAACCCGGCCACAGACAGCTGGAGCGCCGTGAGGCCCTTGCGCCAGGCGCGCTCGCAGCTGCGGCTGCTGGCCCTGGACGGTCACCTCTACGCCGTGGGCGGCGAGTGCCTGCTCAGCGTGGAGCGCTACGACCCGCGCGCCGACCGCTGGGCCCCCGTGGCGCCGCTGCCCCGGGGCGCCTTCGCCGTGGCGCATGAGGCCACCACCTGCCACGGCGAGATCTACGTGTCCGGGGGCTCGCTCTTCTACCGCCTGCTCAAGTATGACCCGCGGCGCGACGAGTGGCAGGAGTGCCCGTGCAGCAGCAGCCGCGAGCGCTCGGCCGACATGGTGGCTCTCGACGGCTTCATCTACCGCTTCGACCTGAGCGGCAGCCGCGGCGAGGCGCAGGCGGCGGGGCCGAGCGGGGTCAGCGTGTCCCGATACCACTGCCTGGCCAAGCAGTGGAGCCCGTGCGTCGCGCCCCTCCGCCCCCCCGGCGGCCCCACGGGCCTGCAGCCCTTCCGCTGCGCCGCCCTGGACGGTGCCATCTACTGCGTGAGCCGCGCGGGCACTTGGCGCTTCCAGCCTGTCCGGGAAGGCGAGGCCGGCGGCGACGCAGGCCAGGGCGGCGGCTTCGAGGCGCTGGGCGCCCCCTTGGACGTCCGGGGTGTGCTCATCCCGTTCGCTCTCAGCCTGCCTGAGAAGCCGCCCCGAGGGGAGCAGGGCGCCGCGTAGGCCGGCGGGGTCGGCGGGCGTCTCCCTCGGCAGAGGTCTGCGGGGCCCAGGTCCCTTTGGGCCCGCGGAGGAGGACGTGGTGGGGGAGTCGGGGCCGCTGGCCACGCTGGTGGTTTGGACGCTTCGAAGGAGCCCCGAGGACGCTGTCAGGGCCGCTTCCGCTTTGCTTTCCTTTTGCTTGTCTTTGCTTCTGGGGGTCGATGCCTTGAGACCCAGGAAGTGTGCGGATGGGTCCCTTGACAGACAGGACACAGGACACAGAGAAGGCTGTGGGATCCAAAGGGTCAGCCTCAGGGTACAATGGGGGTTCCTGAGGCAGCCTGCAGCCGGCCCCGGGGTGTCCCGAACCCCGCAGAGCACCGAGGCTGTGCGCAGGAGCCTGGGACCCTCAAGTAGGTCGCCGCGAACTATCGGGGGAAGCACGCAGAAAGGGTCACGCCTTTTTTTTTTGGCTTGAGATTTAAAATTATAACTGATAAGTAAAGCTCTTTCTGATTTAGTCGAAAATTTCGTACCATGTGCTCGCTTTGGTTGGCTCAACTCCAAAAAGAGTAATTTAATAAGCATTAAAGGTAAAATCTTTGATTACCAGTAAGGTTTCTTGTTCAATATGCATTGGAATTATTTCCTTCCCCACACCATCGCTACTCAAACTCACATGCCTAGAGCAGCTCCGTCTCACTGTTGGACCGAGGGGGCTTTCATATTTTCAGTTTAAAGGATGTTAACTGATGTAGCGATGATTTACCATTATTTAAATTTTAAGTCTTCAGTGGCTAAATGTGACCAAACAGCACATCATAAGTAGGAAAAACTTACCAGGGTGCTTGTCTATCTAAAAAGCAATCTTTGATAGCCCACTCTGTATGCCCAGCCGCTTTCATATTCTGGAACGAGATAAAATATTATTCCTAAAAAACGGGGAAAATCATTTTGTTTTGACAGTTCTATAAAAAAAAGTGTAGGTACATTTTAAACCCACTGTTTATGATGTTTTCAATATGGATCGTGTAGTTCTGATGAGGGAGATTAATTTTTACAATCAGTATTCTAAGAAAGTGTGGCCGAGTGACAGTGGGCATAGATTTATAACAAGGAAGTGACGTGCTTATCACCGTAGATTAGCAAGTAAACTGCATGTAATTAATTGTATTGAATTGAGTTCCAAAATACCCTAATAGAATTAACATGAGGCTCACTGCATTGACAGGGTATGAGGATTAAAAACTAATCAGTTGGGTCGTTTCTCATTTAACATTTTACTTTTCAAGTGTGTATACAGAGGACTTACTATTATGACTTTGAGGGTGAGATCCATGCTCACAAATAGAGGCGAACATTTGAACTCCGAATCCAACCCATGTTCTTACTGTAAGAGGAAAAGTTACTGGAACGTAACTAGTTGAAATCATGCCTACTTTAATATTATTTGTTAATCCAGTAATGGGAACTGCCATCTCTGTAGAAATCAGTGGGTAATTGAAAAATAGGTTATGCTTTTTAAAGAGTCTGTGGTTACGAGAGTTCTCAGTTAAGTGTGTTTAGAAGTGATCAGCTTGAACCTTATGCATGACTCGGGGGCTGGAATTTATGATCTGGGTTAGGGTATGTTCTGGGGACGTGTCTGCTTGCCCATGGTTACTGATGAACTGAGGGGATAGCTTGGCAACTTGGTTAATCATCTTGGGAAAGAAAAACAGACTTTATATCGCCTGACTTGATTGGCCTTTTATAGGAGTATACTGGAGAAATGGTTGTAGAAACAGTATTTACAGCAAAAGGAAACAAATAATGTTCATTTTAAGCAATGTACCATTCACACTGTCCTGCCTTTTCCTCTAGAATTTTATTAATGGTAGAAATTTTTATATGAAATGGGACCAGGACCAGGCTAATATTTTCAGTCCTTAAATATCAAACTCATATGCTGTTATCACTGTGATTTTACTTGTGAAATCATTCCTGTAATGTTTATTGTTTGAAAATGAAATATTGAAATTAGGCTTCCAGAGTAACACTGTCCCCGGAAGAGGATATGAGAAGTGGGGATGTTGGGTGGGGGCGGTTGCACAGTCCTGTGCGGGTCCTGTCACTTTCCAGCGTTTCATTTAGTGAAGGAATGCCCACACTAGATGTAGCACAGCTTCCTGTGGGGCGCGACAGCAAAGCCCCAGGTACTCCCTGTCACCTCACAACAAAATGCACTAAGAAACATAAAGAATAAGAGGAATTAATACCCACCATTGAAGGATGTCCAGCCAACCTATTGCGGAAATTTATAGAATAGTATACACCACATTTCTGAATAGTGATATCACATAAAAATACATACTAGAGGACCTGCCACGCCATGAGCAGTGTTTTTGCTTTCTGGGGGCCAGTCCCTGGGGTGTGGAGCCGCTAGGGTTTGCACCCATGAAACAGAAAAGCCACCCCCTCCAAGGTGTGGCTTTCATTTTGGGACTGCTGCAGGGAGGGCAGAGGCATTGCTGAGACTGCCTGGCAATGGCTGATGCCCCAGGTAGGGTCTTTTCCAATTCAAAGTGGTGTTCTAAGTCTGCGTCCAACACTGTGTAGGAAAAAGGTTGATGCAAAAATATTCCTGGTCATCCACCCATTAAAATAGTTAGATGAGGCTATTGCCTTGATGACAGCTGTCCACACTCCTCATGAAATTAACCCGTATGCCGGGGAGTTTCCAAATGTCTGACTCATGAAATTAACCCATACGCAGGGGCCTTTCCAAATGTCTGAAAAGGCAGTGGTGTCTTTTGGGGAAAATGTTATGCATGGAAGCCTGACCTTTTGCTTAGTTGACAGCAATCCCTTCTGTATTGCCAATCAAGGTTCATTTGAGATGCAGAGGAATGAGCTTGAGCCTTCCTCCTTTTCCTTCCAGTTTTATTTTTCCTCTTGGGAACAGCCCTCCACTCCGCACTGCTTCCTGCAGCTTTGTAGAGCTGGATTTGGAACTTTGGGATTTGGTTTCTGAGTCTGTGGAGGCACCGACTTCTCCTGTAAGAAAATGAATGTTGTGGAAATTCTTTGGCTACTTAACTAAAACTCGTGACTGTATAAGTTTGGCTACAAATAAGTAAGAGATTAATCATCTGCTCTGTTTCTGCTAATTTTTGGTGTCACTTCAGTGATTCTGGTAGCAGCCGTTGAATCTGTCAGTCTCTTAGGTAACTTCCTGTAAACGATTTGGAAATAGGATGTTTTCAACGTTCTTTTGTCTTTTCCTGAAGTCAGGATAGATTCAAGACATAATGTCTTGTAAGATCTAAATAGAGCAAATGTAAACAAAAGTGCATTTTTGTATTCTTGTTAATTTTAGATGCTTTCCTAGCTTACAAAAAGTTCTATTTTTGGGTTAAAAATCCGTCAACTTTCTGATATTTCCCCTTCTGCAATGTTATTGTTCATAAGAAAACACGAGCTGAAAATGGAAATCTGCAGTTGTTTCAGTTGTCGTGAATTTCTTTCAGTGGCCACATCATTTCCACGTTTTCCACATCCGGGAGGAAGCCTGGACTGTGCAGCCTTCAGGCACCTGGCACAGACACTGTGCTGGCAAGTGCTTCAGACAGGCCAAGTGGATGGATTTGGATTGAACGCATATGAAACAGGAGACGGGTTCTCATGTGAGATCAAAGCTCCTCCAAAGCCTGTTCAAGCTCTAAGCGATTCTCAAATGTTACCATTTATTAAAGGTAAACTACACCTGTTGAAGGCCAAGTTCAGGGCAGCTGTTGTGATCTGTGTAGTTAATGTATTTATTAATGCTTGAGTTTTAAAATCCTGGGCATAAATAGTGCAGAGCCTCGTTATGTTTGTCAGTTCATGCCGAGATGAAATAAATCACGCAGAAAGTGCCAGTCCTCCTGATGTGCCCGGAGTGCTTTTCTCTTTCTCCACAGCGAGCATCAGATGCGGCTTTTTCTCCTGTGAATCAGGGAGCATAGCTCTGCCTGCGGGACCCCGGGCTGACACCTCCTGCCCTTTAAGTGAGGAACTGCCCTCACCAGCTCCTGAAGCTCCCCTGGCACAGAGGTTCTAAGTTGGGGTGTCCGTTCCCACTCCCAGGTGCCCTGGATTCCTCGGTCTGCTCACGGGTCCCAGCGGGGGATCACGGCACACCACCAGGGCCTCGGGAACACACACCAGGATGGGTCCCACAGGAGCATGTGGAAGCTGAGGCCAGCGCCTAGACTGTGGTTCCCAGGGAAGGCAGGTCGGGGGAGCTGCTTCGCTGCACTGGTTTGTGTCCATCCAGTGGGCTTTGTGCTATCACGGTGGTCTCCAGTTGCCTGGTACCGGGCCCAGGGGTGATACAGGGCAGGGCTTGTGTGTGAGAGTAGCTGAGGAGGGTTTGGGGGTGTGGACTCCGGCCGATTGGTCTGGCCATGAGCTCCCAGCCAAGCCCTTCCCATCTCTAAGAATGAGCTGACTCAGGAGGACAACCTGTCCCTGGCCAGGCCAGCAAGCTCTGTAAGATGCCAAAACATCACAAAGTACAGAAAATGAAAGAGGTGGTCAGTAGGACCGTCAGGCACAGTCCCCTGCCCCTGGAGTGGGTCGGGAGGTACCAGGGTGGGCAGGGAAGAGCATTAGGGCCATCCCACGTCTTCCCCGGTGTCCCGTCCCCTTCCACTGGCAGCACCTCCTCCATGAAATTTCCCAGGTGCAGTGGGGCTTGGGGGAACTAATGTAGAACATGTCCTCCCGCCCACCCCCCAGGTAAGAACGAACTGAGAAACGGCTCAGCAGCCAGGCAGGTGGGACTCACAGCCACTGCTTCACCCGCAGGGGTTGTGCCAGAGAGTGGTGCTGGGTTTGTTGCCACGTGGGCTTGTGAAGGCCACCCGAGTCAGTGCACACATCCTACCACCCCAGGGGGTCAGATACACTCAGCCCCCACCCCAGGGTGTCATATGCACTCAACCCCCACCCCAGGGGGTCATATGCACTCAGCCCCACCCCAGGGGGTCATATGCACTCAGCCCCTACCCCAGGATGTCAGAGGCACTCAGCCCCCACCCCAGGGTGTCAGATGCACTCAGGCCCACCCCAGGGTATCAGTTGCACTCAGCCCCCACCCCAGGGTGTCCGATGCACTCACCCCCCCACTCCAGGGTGTCAGATACACTCAGCCCCACCCCAGGGTGTCACTTGCACTCAGCCCCACCCCAGGGTGTCCGATGCACTCACCCCCCACCCCAGGGTGTCAGATGCACTCAGCCCCACCCCAGGGTGTCACTTGCACTCAGCCGCACCCCAGGGGGTCACTTGCACTCAGCCGCACCCCAGGGGGTCATATGCACTCAGCCCCCACCCCAGGATGTCAGATGCACTCAGCCCCCACCCCAGGGTGTCAGATGCACTCAGGCCCACCCCAGGGTATCAGTTGCACTCAGCCCCCACCCCAGGGTGTCAGATGCACTCACCCCCCCACCCCAGGGTGTCAGATGCACTCAGCCCCCACCCCAGGGTGTCAGATGCACTCAGCCCCAACCCCAGGGGGTCAGATGCACTCAGCCCCCACCCCAGGGTGTCAGATGCACTCAGGCCCACCCCAGGGTATCAGTTGCACTCAGCCCCCACCCCAGGGTGTCAGATGCACTCACCCCCCAACCCCAGGGTGTCAGATGCACTCAGCCCCCACCCCAGGGTGTCAGATGCACTCAGCCCCAACCCCAGGGGGTCAGATGCACTCAGCCCCCACCCCAGGGTGTCAGATGCACTCAGCCCCCACCCCAGGGTGTCAGATGCACTCAGCCCCAACCCCAGGGGGTCAGATGCACTCAGCACCCCACCCCAGGGTGTCAGATGCACTCAGCCCCCCACCCCAGGGTGTCAGATGCACTCAGCCCCCACCCCAGGGTGTCAGATGCACTCAGCCCCAACCCCAGGGGGTCAGATGCACTCAGCCCCCACCCCAGGGTGTCAGATGCACTCAGCCCCCACCCCAGGGTGTCAGATGCACTCAGCCTCAACCCGAGGGTGTCAGATGCACTCAGCCCCCACCCCAGGGTGTCAGATGCACTCAGCCCCAACCCCAGGGGGTCAGATGCACTCAGCCCCAACCCCCCACAGGGTATCAGGGCACCAGGACTCCTGGAGGATGCAGCTCCCAGAACTCCCTGTGAGTGAGCACAGAGCCCTGCTCCTGGGGGGCAGGTCCCATGGGAGAGCCCAGATGTGAGGGAAGGGCTGCTCCCCACACTCCTCCCCTGGGGAGAAGGGGCTGAGGTAGGAGCTGCAGAGAGGCCAGGTCCAGGAGCCTCAGAAATTTCCTCCCAATGGAAACAGGCCTGGAGCCACGTTCCCCGGGGATGCACCTGTCCTCTCGTGGCCAGTCCATGTCCTGGGGGAGCACAGGGGTAGGTGCCTTTGCATGTTTCTGAGCCGTTGGAGCTTAGAGATCACTCTCTGCCCTCAGACTGGGCTGAGGTCGGATTAGAATGTTAAATACCGGGCAGGGCCTCGTATTTAACCACTGGGGTCTTCAGGACCCCGTGGCCTCCAGCGTCTCCAGTGCCGACCCCAAGGCCCAAGTGTGGGCCTTGAACCCAGCTCGACACAGGAGGGGTGGCCTCGAGCCCCGCACCCGCAATGGAAAAGGACACAGGGGCCTCACAAGCTCCTGGGGTCTTCACTGAGACAGCTGAGGAAGAAAACGGTCTGGAGCCGATGGAAGGCGCAGCCAGGATGAGGGAGGAAGACGCTCCTTCCCGTCCCGTGTGCTTGAGGCGTGGGCCGCGTGAACGCTGCGGTGAGACCTGGTGCTCCTGCATGTTGCCACCACCCCGCTCTCAGAGCAGATAAGGCCATGGCCATGATGACGCCCAGCCATCGGGCCACCTGGGCTTCTCTCTTCCTCTGACCCGAAGACCCCCTCCTCCACCCTCACCTGGCTTCCTACGAAGGAAAAGTTTGAGTTGAAAACCTGTAGACACAAACATTTTTCTTTTTTCTTTTTCGTGTGCTTCTTTTTTTTGTGATGGGGTCTCCCTCTGTTTCTCCCTCTGTCGCCCAGGCTGGAGGGCAGTGGTGCACTCTCCACTCACTGCAGCCTCCAACTCCTGGGCTCAAGTGATCCTCCCGCCTCAGCCTCCTGAGTAGCTGGGACCACAGGTGCATGCCACCATGGTCAACTAATGTTTTTAGTTCTGGTAGCGATGGGGTCTCACTATGTTGCCCAGGCTGGTGTCAGACTCCTGGCCCTAAGCTGTCTTCCTGCCTCAGCCTCCCACAGTACTGGGATTAAGGTGTGAGCCACTGCAGCAGGCCCAATGTTTCTATACACAATTTGCACTTGAGCCAGAACCAAGTGTTATTGTTCATTTGTCAGGGGTCTTGAAAAAATTATTTTTCCTCTTAAAATCTTTATTTTTCATGCACTCAGCCCCCACCCCAGGGTGTCAGATGCACTGAGTCCCCACCCCAGGGGGTCAGATGCACTCAGCCCCAACCCCAGGGTGTCAGATGCACTCAGCCCCACCCCAGGGTATCAGTTGCACTCAGCCCCAACCCCAGGGGGTCAGATGCACTCAGCCCCCCACCCCAGGGGGTCAGATGCACTCAGCCCCAACCCCAGGGGGTCAGATGCACTCAGCCCCAACCCCAGGGTATCAGTTGCACTCAGCCCCAACCCCAGGGGGTCAGATGCACTCAGCCCCAACCCCAGGGTATCAGTTGCACTCAGCCCCAACCCCAGGGGGTCAGATGCACTCAGCCCCACCCCCAACACGGTATCAGGGCACCAGGACTCCTGGAGGATGCAGCTCCCAGAGCTGCATCCCAAAAAAAGGAATGTTGCTAAAAGTATATTCCTAAGCAAAGAGTGGAGACAGAAGCTCTCCAACCTGAAGTTGTTATCTTAGTTTTTCTCATAGTGTTTTCTTCTGTGGAAATAGAATTCTGTTTGAACTTTCCTATGGCGTCACCATTTTCCCCTGCTGAGCTTTAGGATTTTTATAATAAATGAGAATGGTTTTCTTAGCTGAGTATTTTGAATATTTGAAACCTGATATAACACCAGGAAACACATGGGCCTTTTAGACTGAGGCAATGAATCTTATAAATTGAGGCAAAAGAAAGAAGTGAGAACTATTTGCAGAAGTCTAATATTCTTGCTCAGTGAGAAAGGGGGACTTTTCACCTCTTCAGACAAATGAAAGCTATTTGTCTCCCCCCAACCCCCAGTTTTTTTTAGACAGGGTCTCACTCTGTCACCCAGGCTGGAGTGCACTGGTGCAGTTTTGGCTCACTGCAACCTCCGCCTCCTGGGTTCAAGCTATTCTCTGCCTCAGCCTCCCGAGTAGTTCACATTACAGGTGCACACCATCATGCCTGGGTAATTTTTGTATTTTTGGTAGAGATGGCATTTCACCACGTTGGCCAGGCTGGTCTGGAACTCCTGACCTCGAGTGATCCGCCTGCCTTGGCCTCCCAAAGTACCAGAATTACAGGCATGAGCCCGCGCCCAGCCCAATTAAACCTATCTGTGCACAGAAGAGCTGACTGTGCTCAGTTCCTCGGAGGTCATGAAGGAGGCATGTTAAGGCCTTCCCTTCAGAGCCCATCTTGCTGGCATCACCGTGTACCATGCCACGCTAGGGTCTTGACACAGTGATGCGGCCCTGCTGCTGGTGGGCCACGCTGTGTGGCAAACACCTTAGAATGTGTTCTCAGGCCCTAAAGATGCGTCCAAACGCTTCAGCAGCAGAAACTGAACAGTTGAATGCACACAGCTGCGGGCTGATGAATTCATCATCTAGGCCTGCTCCCTGAGAGCTCCGAAGGGCGGGAATGGGTCGTGGAGCCTGGGTCATCAATCCCCACATCTGAGAGCTCTGGAGGGCGGGAATGGGTCGTGGAGCCTGGGTCATCAATCCCCACACCTGAGAGCTCCTGAGGGCGGGAGTGGGTCGTGGAGCCTGGGTCATCAATCCCCACACCTGAGAGCTCTGGAGGGCGGGAATGGGTCGTGGAGCCTCGGTCATCAATCCCCACACCTGAGAGCTCTGGAGGGCGGGAGTGGGTCGTGGAGCCTCGGTCATCAATCCCCACATCTGAGAGCTCTGGAGGGCGGGAATGGGTCGTGGAGCCTGGGTCATCAATCCCCACACCTGAGAGCTCTGGAGGGCGGGAATGGGTCGTGGAGCCTCGGTCATCAATCCCCACAGCACGCTCCTCACTGATGGTTGTGACTCAGTAGGTAAAACGCTGGCGGTCGATCACAGTTCATTATTGCAGCTCTGTTTTCTGCTGTCTGTATAGTCTGGGACACGCCACTAAGCCTCATCAACGTTCTTAGCTTCATGTTCCTAAAATCTGAATCAGAGCAGTCCCCAGAGTGCTAATGAGACGGCTGTGTGGAGACAGCCATGGCAGAGTCCAGCCTCTGGGCCCGGAAGAGTCACTGCAGCTACTCCTTAAACACAGGGATTCTGTGTCCTGGCATGAGAGATTCTCACGTGCTATATCCCGGATGCAGCCAGAGATGAGCGTTTCAACAGGGAATTCAGAGGTGAGTGCTCGCACTGCCACGCTGTTAGAAACGCTATTGTAGGACCTCCTAGCAGGTGGCTGAATCTAAGCACGTTTAGGATTGCTCTCCGTGTGGAGCTCGCCAGGTGGTTGGTGTCCTCCCCACACGCTCTCCTGGCAAAGATACTTGTGGCTATTAACTTGGATCACCCCGAAGAGACTGTGGCTTGTCACAAACCCCATGTAGGATAAAAGAAGGCATTTAGGCATTGAAAACAAACCCTCTTATAGTAAGAGAATCCCAAACAGTTCCCAGGAACTGCAATGTGAACAGCCTGACCAAGCCACAGTGGGCTGAGAAAGCAGAGACTCTGTAGCACCTGAGGACCTCAGCCGCCCATCCTGACAGGTGCAAGTGCGCACCTGTAATCCCAGCTACTCAGGGGTCTGAGGCAGGAGAATCGCTTGAACCTGGAGGGTGGAGGTTGCAGTGAGTTGACATTGCACCACTGCCCTCCAGCCTGGGTTACAGAGTGACTCTGTCTCAAAAAAAAAAAAAAATCTGGCTGAAATCTCCTTCTTGTAACTTTGCCTGTCACAAATTTAGCTTTCTAGTTCAAAATGTACTTGAGGTGAGGTCCCTGTGTGAATCACTGTGAGAGGATTTATGACTCCGTAAAGTGGGACACCCACGCTTAAGACGCTTACAGAGAGTGACAGAGGCGATGAGCTCACAGTAAAATAAAGCGGAGGGGAGTCCAGCCTGCAAGAGCGGCACCGAGTCCTCTAATACTTACTCGCAGCCAGGAGCCCGTAAGGACACAGAGAAGCAAGCCTCTAGCTGCTGGAACAGATGTCCCCAGCTCCAAGAAGCCACACAAACATCCTGTGTTCTCACGTCATCTTTGTTTGTAATCTAAGTATCATTCTCACATGCACGACTGTCATTTCTAGGCTCACAAAGCAGATGATTAAGAGAACAAATGCGGTGGCCACAGGGACACAGTAGGTTGTCCCGCGACGAGCCAGTGACAGGAGGAGAGGGAAGGAAAATGGCGGCTGGGGGTCTGGAACGCAGAGCATTGTTTATTTTCGGCGTCCAGTTTTGTGCTTGGTAAAGTCTTAAGGGCGGAAGGTTGATAATAGTATTATGATATTAACTGCAGATCATAAAACATCAAATTCTTTTTAGCATTCTTTGATCATGAGCCAAAGAAGATTTTATTTTTCAGACAAGTTTTAGGCTCACAGCTAAATTTAGAGGAAGGTTCAGAGTTGCCGTAAGTCGCCTGCCCCCAACACATATAGTGTAAACCCCACTGTAAACACCCTTGCCAGAGTGGGGCATTTTTACATCAATGAACCTACAGCTCATCACCAGCCAGAGTACACAGTTTACATAAGGGCTCACTCTTGGTGTTGTGAGTTCCATGGGGTTGGACAAATGTGTAATGACATGGATCGGCTGCATCATTGCCAGAGCTCAATTGTAAGGTCATATCATCTGCAAACAATGAGAATTTGACTTTTTGCATTCCATTGTGGATGTCCTTTATTTCTTTCTCTAAGAAAGAACCTTCAGTAGTATGTTGAATAATAATGGTGAAAGTGGTCATCCTTGGCCAGGTGTGGTGGCTTATGCCTGTAATTCCACCACTTTGGGAGGTCGAAGAGGGTGGATCATTTGAGGTCAGGAGTTTGAGACCAGCCTGGCCGACATGGTGAAACCCCATTTCTACTAAAAATACAAAACTTAGCCAGGCATGGCAGTGGGCAAGCTACTTGGGAGGTTGAGGCAGGAGAATTATTTGAACCTAGGAGGCAGAGGTTGCAGTGAGCTGAGATTGCACCATTGTACTCCAGCCTGGGTAACAGAGTGAGAATCCATCTCAAAAAAACCAAAAAAAATTGGGAATCTTTGTCGTGTTCCAGATCTTCAGAGAAAGGCTTTCAGTTTTTCCACATGTAATATGGTACTAACTGTGTGTCTGTCATCTATGGCTTTTATTGTGTTGAGATATTTTCCATCTATACCCAGTTTTTTGAGAGTTGTTATCATGAAGGATGTTGAATTTTATCAAATGCTTTTCAAGCATCAATTGAAATGATCATATGGTTTTTGCCCTTCATTCTGTTGAATGATATATCACATTGATTGATTTGCCTATCACAAACCATCCTTGCATCCCTGGGATAAATCCCCTTTAGTCATGTTGAATGTCTTTTTAATATATTATTCAATTTGGCTTGCTAGTATTTTGTTGAGGATTTTTGCATCAATGTTCATTGGGGATACTGGCCTGTAGTTTCTTTTTTTTTGATGTGTCTTTGTCTGATTTTGGTATCAGGGCAATACTGGCCTTGTAGAATGAGTTTGGAAATTTTCCCTCCTCCTCTAATTTTTGGAATAGTTTGAGGAAGATTGGTATCAGTTCTTTGTTAAATGTTTGGTAACATTCTGCAGAAAAGCCATTTGGGAGGTCGAAGAGGGTGGATCATTTGAAGTCAGGAGTTCGGGAAGAGCCTGGCCAACATGGTGAAACCCCATTTCTACTAAAGATACAAAACTTAGCCAGGCATGACGGTGGGCAACTGTAATCCCAGCTACTTGGGAGGTTGAGGCAGGGTCCTGGGCTTTTCTTTGCTGGGACTTTTTATTATGGCTTCACTCTTGTTACTTGTTATTGGTCTGTCGGGTTTTGGATTTCTTCATGATTCAATCTTGGTAAGTTGTATATGTCTAGGAGTTTGCCCATTTCTTCTAGCTTTTCCAATTTGTTGGCCTATAGTTGCTCATAGTAGCCTCTAAAGACCTTTTGAATTTCTGCAGTATTGTTTGAAATGTCTCCTTTTTCATCTCTGATTTTATTTATTTGGGTCTTCTTTCCTTTTTTCTTAGTCTGGCCAAAGGTTTGTAGATTTTATCTTTGCAAGTAAAAAACTTTTCATTTTGTTGATGTTTTCATTGTTTTCTTCATTTCAATTTCGTGTATTTCTGCTCTGATATTTATTCTTTTCTTCTATTAATTTTGAGTTTGGTTTGCTTTGCTTTTCTAGTTCTTTAAGAGGCATTGTGAGGTTGTTTATTTGAGGTTTTTCTACTTCTTTGATGTAGGTGCTTATAGCTATACACTTTCCTCTTAGTACTGCTTTTGCTGTATCCCGTAGGTTTTGGTATGTTTTGTTCCATTATTATTTGTTTCAAGATATTTTTCAGTTTCCTTGTTAGTTTTTTCATTGACCCACTGGTTATTCAGGCAGATATTTAATTTCTATGTGTTTGTATAATTTCCAAAATTCCTGTTGTTATTGATTTCTAGTTTTATTCTATTGTCATCAGAAAAGTTACTTGATATAATTTCATTAAAAAAATTTTTTTGAGACTAATTTTGTGGCCAGCATATCGTCTATCCTTAAGAGTGATTCATGTGGTGAAGAGAAGAATGTGTATTCTGCAGCTCTTGGGTGAAATGTTCTGTAAAGAACTATTAGATCCATTTGGCTTATAGTGCAGATTAAGTCCGATGTTTCTTTTTTGATTTTCTGTCTAGATGCTGTCTGATGCTGAAAACGGGGTGCTGAGGTCCCAGCTATTATTGTGTTTGAGTTTCTCTCTCTCTTTTAGCTCGAATAATATTTGCTTTATATATCTAGGTGCTCCAGTTTCAGGTGCATATATATTTACAATTGTTGTTTTTTTTTCTGAGATGGGGTCTAGCTCTGTCGCCCAGGCTGGAGTGCAGTGGCACGATTTAGTTTGTTTGGTGAGGTCATGTTTTCATGGATGGTCTTGATGCTTGTGGATGTTTATCAGTGTCTGGGCACTGAAGAATTAAGTATTTATTGTAGTGTTCACAGTCTGGGCTTGTTTGTACCTGTCCTTCTTGGGAAGGTCTTTCAGGTATTCAAAGGGATTTGGGTGTTAGAATTTAAGTTTTCAGTCATTGCAGCCATATCTTAGGGGGCACCCCAAGCCCAGTCATGCTGTGGCTCTTGCAAACTTGTAGGGGTACTGCCTTGGTGGTCTTGCGGAAGATCCAGAAGAATTCTCTGGATTATTAGGAAGAGATTCTTGTTCTATTCCCTTACTTTCTCCCAAACAACTGGAGCTTCTCTCTGCATGCAGAGCTGCCTGTAGCTTGGGGAAGAGTGACACAAGCATCCCTCTGGTCACCACCACTGGGATTGTCCTGGGTCATACCTGAAGCCAGTACAGTACTCACACAAAGCCCATGGTAACCACTGACCAGCTACTGCCTAATTTGCTCAATCAGCAGGTGGCACAGCCAACCAGGCTTCTTTCCTTCCCCTTAGGGCTGTGAGTTTCCCCCAGCCCTGGGCAGGTCCAGAGATACCATCTGGGAGCCAGGGACTAGAGTTGGAAACCTTAGGAATCTAGCTGGTGCTTTATTCTACTACAGCTGAGCTGGCATCCAAGCCACAAGACAAGATCCTTCCCTCCCATTTTCACAGGTAGAGAAGTCTCTCCCCGTGGCCACCATTGCTCCCAACCTGCAGCGAGTACTGCCTGGCTACTGTCAGTGTTCACTCAAGGCCGAGGGGCTCTTTATTCAGTGTGTGATGAATGCTGCCAGGCCTAGAACTCTCCTTTCAGGGCAGCGGGCTCCCCTTTGGCCCAGGGCAGGTCCAGAAATGCTTTCCAGGAGCCAAGGCCTAGGACTGGGGACCCCAAGAGCCTGCTTGGTGCTCTACCCTACTGTGGCCAAGATGGTACTGAGACAGAGTGCCTGTATTCTTCCCTCTCCTTTTCTCCAGCAGAAGGAGCCTCTCCTCTTAGCCATCACAGCTTGGAATGTGCTGGGTCACACCTGAAGCCAGCATGTCTTAGAGTCTCACCCAAGGCCTCCGGCATGTATTACCTGGCTACCGCTGCTGATTATTCAGGGCCCAAGGGCTCTTTAGTCAGCAGGTGACAAATCCTGCCAGGACTGGGTTCTTCTCTTCAAGGCACTGGATTCCCTTCTGGCCCAGGGTGTGTCTAGAATTGTCATCCAGGAGCTAGGGCCTGGAATGAGGGCCTCAGGACTCTGTGCCCTATTCTACTGTGGCTGAGTATCCAAGTTGCAAGACAAAGGCCTCCTCAGGTTTCCCTCTTCCCTCCTCAGGGGAAGGACGGAGTCTCTTCAGGAGCTGTGAGCTGTGCTGCCTGGGGTAGGAGAAGGGGTTGCTCAAGCACTCCCTTGGCTGCCCTGGTTGATATCTCACTGGGTCATGTGTCCCCCCAGTCCATTGACTCTGAGCTCAGCACAGCACCAGGACTTGCCCAGGAGTTGCAGTCCTTGTGGTCTAGGCTGCCTTTTAAGTTTATATGGGACTCCAGAGCACGTTAGCATGTGGCAGGGGGGCTTGCTAGAACTCAGGTTCTGACCACTGCGATGGGTGATTCCCAGTGTTGCTTTCCACTGTGACAGGGCAGCAAGGTTTTCTGGGATGCACCAAGCCTCTTGGATATAATCCCTATCTAACTACACTGTGATGCCAAGTCATGTTTCCACATGCGGCCCTCAGCACAAAGCATCCTGACACGTTCTCACCAACACATGCTTTGATGCACCTTTTCCATTTGTCTCCGTCAGATAGGAAACTAAAATCTCTTGTTTTAATTGGCATTTCTCTGCCACCTTGTGGGACTGAAAGTGCCTTCATTTATTGGTTAACCACTCACTTCTGTGACCAGCCCATTTAGCTTCTTTGTATTTTTTCTTTGTTGTTTTCTGTGGATTTATAATTTCTTGTAGATTTAGATATTCCCATTTTATGTATTTTAGAAATGTTAAATATATTCTTCCACATAACTGTTAGCATTTTTTGGTGGGATATTTTATTGAATAACAATCCTTAATTGAATATCATTGAATATCAAATCCAATACTTTTTTTCCTGATGGTTACTCTTTTGGGGGTTAATCATTAATCTTTTAACAATGAAAATATTTAATATTTGTTAATAATAGTATGCAATATGTAAACTCCCTAATCTCTTAATTTATTGTCAAGATTTCTTATAAGAGGAATAAGAATAGATTTTATATAAGAAACTCTGCCTCTAAGCATGTTCTCTTAATATACATAGGTGTACAAACCCCTAATCAAGTTAATACACAAATAAGTCATCAAGAATGTGCTATGTCCTACAACAGAAAGTTGTGGGGAGCCTCACAGCTTACAGTGAGGGCGCCTGGAGGAAACCCCGGCTGCCTCATATCTGCAAGTGAGGGAGAGCTGTGCTCTGACTGAAGAGAAGTGTCACATAAAAAGATGAGACTTTTATTGTAGGAGGGACATCAAATGAACACTTGAAAAAATGAATGTAAATGTTAAGTCTCATTAGAATACAGCATGTTTCCTTGCACTTACATATGGCCTTCAAAAGACAAAACCAAAAACAAGAATCAGGAAAAGGAATCAAAATTGGACACTAAACAGGACTGTCAACACCTAAGTCATAACCAATAGGTGGTGTCGAATTAGGATACGCTTGAGAAATGGGGTTTGAAAGAGAGTTGTCCGTGAGAGATGCTAAACAATAAACAGCACCAGGCTTATAAAACACCTTCCCGAATCACATAGAACAAAGCATCTTCTATGAATGGTGCAGGCTGGATGTCACAGCCTCCTCTTCCCCCAAGGCCTGTAAAATGAAGTCAGTTTTAAACTTGGAATTGAACATTGTCACACAGTTTAGGTATCAGCTATCACTGACGGTGGGAGACTTCAAAATAATTTTGCACGTTCACAGACTTTATAGCTAATCCTTGAGCAACTCGGCGTGTGGCCTACATACCTGTGAAGAATTGTCACAGTGATTTCCAGATCCAGAATGTAATTTGCCCAAAACCAGGCTTCCAACCTTGACACATTTATTCCACCCATTAAACACCTGTGTGCGCATAAAGACATCTCGGGAGCTGTCGTCCCTCCATCAAATCACAGGCTCGGGTGTGACAGTGTGAGCTTCCTGGACTTTCAAGCAGATTGAGTAGCTCAGTTGGGGGGAGAAGCTTAGAGACGAGTGAGATTAAAATGTGAAGCCATTTGTTTTTCTGAAAATTTGATGTTACCCTTTGCAGGACAGTCTTCAAAGTTTCTTCTGCCTCCATGGCATAATTTGGAAAATCTCTGAAACGTCAAACGGTCCTAATGTAATTGACCTTACATACACAATCTAAGAAAAAATGTAATCTATCAAAAAGATACAGCCTGTCCATTAGCAAAATCGCCATGTCGTGTCATCTTTCAAATACATGCAGAAGCCAAAACAGTCACTTTTTCTCTTTGGTTTTAGACAACAGACCCTGCTGGAGTCATAATACAGGACAACTTGATACAAAATCTATTTAACTAAAGTTGCCCTTATCCTTGAGATGAATTTCCTGGGAGTTATGAGGTTAAGCATGGTTCCCTTTCCAGCTAAATAGCTGCCCAACAGCTGTTGCTATTTGGAACATGTTTACTCCTAAAACCGCTCTGTAGTTCTGTGGTTCACATGGTGTCTTAGTCTTGCTGACACTGTGGTGCTGTGTGGCTCTAACGTCAAATTCCATTGTGACTGAGGAATGAACTACAGGCCTTGTGCTTTCATGACAGTCCCCTCCGAGGGGACAGAGTGCCACAGAGTCACCTAGAAACAGCCTGGACGGGCACAGATAGCAAGACGTGCACCTGCGCAGCCCGGGACTCTCCTAGCGGGGCAGGGCACAGCCAGCAGGGAGTCAGCACTCAGCCTGCAGAGGCGCTGGGCACCGGACGCTGATGCAATAAAAGCACTTCACATTTTCTATGGAAATTGGCTTTGGCAATTTCCATTTGTTTTCTTTTTCTGCTGTTCTGCCGCCTCCCAGGCCCTTGCCTTGTGAGGATTTGCAGAATGGATGTCTCTGGCTCTCTGGCGAGCTCTGCACCCCAATGCTCCCCCCACCTTCCCTGTCACAGATCCCCCTCTGTGCAGACAGAGATGCAGAACACAGAACAGAGAGTGCCCATTGTCTTCCCCTGTGTGCAGAAGGGATGGGGACCAAGGATTGAGGACAACAGCCCATTCTCTGCACCGTCCAGACCTTGGAACCCACTCCCTGTCTCCCCCGTGGCACTCAGGGAACACATCGGAGAAACTCTTGGTGGCCTCTGCTGTTTAAAGAGGTCATCGCAGTGAAGAAAAGAACATGAAGTTGTTAATTCCTTATACTTTTTGTTAACTATTCCAGGATTTCCTTTGAAGTTCCTTTCGGTGTTCTTTTGAAAAGGTCAAGCTATGGGGCTGAGTGATTTGTAGCTGGAGTTGTGGACTCGTTCTGCGACCCTGGACCCTTAGGCATGGCTGGGCCTTCTGCCTCACTCTGTCTATCTGACTCCTCTGTCTAGTTAAATGTCTAATCATTCACGTGGCACAATGCAAACGCTCCCCCGTTTGTCATTTGGGTTGAACACATCAGATATTTGGATTCTGGGTAGGGCTGGATAATGTCAAAGCATTTCTGGAGGTAATTCTTTCAGTCAGCACTGAGCTCTGGGTGTACAGAGGGGCAGAGATGAATCAGCACCCAGCTCCAGCTGTGCAGCCGGGCAGAGATGAATCAGCACCCAGCTCCAGCTGTGCAGCCGGGCAGAGATGAATCAGCACCCAGCTCCAGCTGTGCAGCCGGGCAGAGATGAATCAGCACCCAGCTCCAGCTGTGCAGCGGGGAAGAGATGAATCAGCACCCAGCTCCAGCTGTGCAGCCGGGCAGAAATGAATGAGATGCAGTCATGGCTCATCCCACTGTCGGGGGGGCCGGGAACTGAAAACGACCCCATCCAGTGAGGCCCGGCAGGCATGGGCTGCTGGTGAGGGTGGCACCAGAGCTTGGGATGGAGCCGAGTTGAGGGGACCTAGGGAAGGCATCCTGGAGGAGGAGGCCAAGCCGAGAGAGCCTGGGATGCCAGGGGCTGTGGGCAGGGACCAGCCTGGCAGGGGTGAGGAGCATGGCTGAGGCTGGGGACCCGGAGTGGGCATCTCTGGAGATGCCAGGTGGGCTGAGAGGGTGGAAGGACAGTGAGGCCCAGCGAGACTCACCTAGCGCGTGCTGCACTGTGTGTGAAGCCACCAGACTTGGAAGGACCATCGCCAGCTGGGCCAGAGCACTAGGGACCTACTCAATGCCATGAATGTGTCAGGGTGGGTAGAACCAGGGCTACCTCTAGGCAACAATGCACCACGCCCTAGTACCCACAGCCAGGGAATCAGGGCCTGGGTAGCACTCGCCCAATTGACATGCGTGAGCTCTGTGCTCCTGCACCCGACATGCGCGGGCTCCGTGCTCCTGCACCTGGTGTCCATGGGCTCTGTACTCCTGCTGAGGCAGTGCTGGGCGTCGGCACTGATCATGGCCAAGGTTGGAGGAGGCATCCCATGGGAGGCCTGCAGGTCCCAGGAGGGTGGAATCAAAGCAGCCAGCCTGAGCCCAGGGCGGAGGCTCTGCCTTCCCAACGGGGGCAGGACCCAGAAGAAGAGTGAGGCCACAGAGGCAGATCCTGGCCAGGCCCCTGGAAGACAGCAATGTGCTGAGAACTTTCCTTGAGAAAGAGTGGAGGCCCCAGTGACCACAGCATCATGACTGCTGAGGGACAGGACCAGACAGTCTTCTTCCTAACTGCTCCCCTCTCCCTTTCTCCATTTCCCCATAAACCCTTGAAACAGAGGAGCCTGTGCATGTGCTTGCCCTTGGGGCAGCCAAGAAGTGGCAGCAGAGAGGCCTGCCTTCCACAAGGCACAGGAGCAGGGACCACGAGTGACCTGGGAACACTGGCCCCAGCCTCCCTGCCTCCCTCTGTCTGCCCCGGCCTCCGCTTTAAGTCACACCCAACAGTTGTGAGATGTCGGGGTTTCTGTTGCTAGGCATTCCTGTTGCTGCGCAGCAGCCGGGGCTGGGACAAAGGAGTCGCTCTTCTAATGTTTAAAACGCAAAGCAAACCACGTGTGGGCCCAGCCGGCCCTCAGGAGGAGCTGCCTTTCCTCGCGCTCCGCTGCTCCTCCCATCTGACAACTCCCCCGACCTGCTGGGCACTGAGGCCTCTGCTGCGGGGGTTGCCGGTGCCACTTCCCCTCTCCACAGCCGTGCAGTGCCCGGCTCAGCTCACGTTCACAGTTCTTTCTGCCGCTGTAGCCGTGGACAGCAGCCTGGTTACAGTGGGATGTGCAGCTGGCCGACCCCCTCTAGCCATCCTGCAAGTCACTGCGAACGCCCTCACGCTCCAACAGCAAAGCCACTGGTCAGAAAGAGGCTGGGCTCCTGCACACCTGCCAGCGATGGCTACCCGCGTCCATCCTGTTCACTGAAGGGGAGGGGCTCCTGGAGGGTGAAGCCGCTGTGGTTTGAGGGTGAAGCCGCTGTCGTTTGAGCCCTCGGCCCGGACGCAGCTGATTCACCAGCCACAGAAGCACGGAGGAGTCAAGAATGGGAAGGACAGAAATGGTTCCTGACCTCGGGAGCTGGAGGTTGAGTGGGTTGGTCTAAAAACCAACTGAATAGTAAGTGGGTGAATTAGCATAATGAATAGTAAATGGGTGAATTAGCATAATGAATAGTAAATGGGTGAATTAGCATAATGACGAATGCATGTTGATCAATGTTTCAGAAAATTGAATGCTTTTCATCATCAGTTTTGATTGATGATGAGGTTATGTAAGCAATTACTCAGAATGATTACAAGTCGTAACTATGCTAGGAAGGGGAGCGTGAAGGGTGCTGTGCTTGAGGCTGGATCGGACGCAGCCCGGGGAGAGGACGCTCTGGGGGCTTTGAGAAGCGACGGGGCCATAGGGCGGAGCGGGCCTGGGCTGCAGGGGAGCAGCAGGGGCCTCGGGCCCGCGGGAGCTGGGCAGGGATGGAGCCTCTGCAGGGAGGAGGAGGGAGGCTTGCGGCCTTCCCAGGGCCACGGGCCAGGAGGGAGAGGCGGCCGGGCTGGGTCAGAGCCGAGGAGAGGGCGGCATCGGGAGCTGTTCTCAGAGAGGCCGAGTGACAGGAGGCCATTTCTGGGTCTGGATTCTCACCGTAAAAGAAGACGGTACAACACAATTCTCAATACGGGCCTCCTGCTCTGAGGTGATGTGATTCAGACCGCGGCTCCAGGGTCTCCAAAATTTCCGCATAAACAAGAACCGCAGGTCGAAGGCCAGTACCGCGTCCAACACCACCATCTGCTGGTGAGCGGGAAACATGACGTCTCGGGGCCAAATGTGAAGAGCACGTTCAGGATATTGGATTAGAGAAATTTCAAACTACTTTACATTCCATCGCAGCTATCAAAACCAAATTGGGGATGTAAAGAATTTTTCAGCACATTGTATTCTATTTAATGTGTGTGCAATTGCACACACACAATACATGCTTGCTAGAGAACTGAAATGCACTTTTATTTTCAAACATAATGCATGTCGTATGATGAAGGAAATCATATCGCGATTGTGTTAATCATAGGACACCCTGCAGGCCCCCCTTCATGGGAGCCTACCGTGGTGTCCTATGTACATTCAAGCCTGATGAGTTAGTTGTCACTATAGACGGGGATGTGGTGGCCCACACCTGCATTCCCAGCACTTTGGGAGGCTGAGACAGGTGGATTCCTAGAGGCCAGGAGTTCGAGACCAGTCTGGCCAACATGGCGAAACCCGGTCTTTACTAAAAGTACAAAAAATTAGCTGGGTATGGTGGGGCATGCCTGTAATCCCAGCTACTTGGGAGGCAGAGGCCGGAGAATCGCTTGAACCCGGGAGATGGAGGTTGCAGTGAGCTGTGATTGCACCACTGCACTCCAGCCTGGGCGACAGAGTGAAACGGTCTCAAAAAAAAAAAAAAAAGTCACTATAACGAGTGAGCCTTGTGGATTCCACCGACCAATAGGAGCTTTGAGCCTTTTGGAAAACCTCAAATTATATTTTTATACGTATTAGCTTAGTGAAAACTGCAGTCTTTCCTCACATTTTCAAATGTTTTGGAAGCATCTGCTCTACACATTTCTGTTTAGACTTTCCAGTGTAAGTTCATCTATGACATTATGACTTCATCGGTTTAAAACCCTATTTTGCGAAGGGCCTTGCTTTTGTGAGGTGGATGGGGGGGTTCCTGTGGCTTCATACTGCGTGCTCTGTGAGGGTGGAAGCGTGGCACTGAGCTGAGCCAACACACACTCGTGTGATTTGAAACTTTGCTTCATTGCATAGCAAACTTTCCTTGTCAAGCTGCAGGGTTACTGCAGGGCTTTAGAGCCATGTTTGAAACCTGTCTACAGATCTCAAAGCAGACTGGCAGAAGGAAAGCCGTTTATCAGACAGGCCAGAGGCATCCCACAGCGGAGTCACTCTGTAGCCAGTTTAGGAATGTCACTTTCCAAGTGACTAGTCAGTGGGCTGGGGGGCTCGTCAGGGACTGTAACTTGCACGGGCACTCCTACCACACACTCCCGTCCCTCCTAAGTATCTGCTTTGCCTGAGGCAAACACGCTGCTATTTTTTTTTTTTTTTTTAGAGTCTCGCTCTGTCGCCAGGCTAGAATGCAGTGGTACAATCTCAGCTCACTGCAACCTCCGCCTCCCGGGTTCAAGTGATTCTCCTGCCTCAGCCTCCTGTGTAGCTGGGACTACAGGCATGTGCTACCACGGCTGGCTAATTTTTGTATTTTTAGTGGAGACGGGGTTTTGCCATGTTGGCCAGGCTGGCCTCAAACTCCTGACCTCAGGTGATCCACCCAGCTTGGCCTCCCAAAGTGTTGGGATTACAGACGTGAGCCACCGTGCATGGCCCAAGCTGCTATTTTAATTAAACTTTTTTGCACATAAAATGGAAAAAAAAAGTCACCCTGTAACTTGGGTGATCTAGACCAGGGGTTTGCAAACTTTTTGAGAAGAACCACTTAGTAAATATTTTAGGTTCTGTGGGCCTATCAGTGTTTGTCAAATAGTCTTGTTTTTATGTGGTTTTGTTTTTACAACCCTTTAAAAAACATCAAAGCCATTCTGGCACGAGGGCTGCATGCAGCCGGGCAGCTTCTGCTGGAGGCTGTGGCTTCCTGGCTCCTTCCCTAGAGCTGTCCCTCACTTCGCCTGCATGCCCAGAAACACATTTTCTTATGTTTCCAAAATAAACATGTCCTGTGAGTGAGGAAGATTGCCATCGATGTGGGCCATTGTGAGTGTCTGATTAGGGTCTCATGAAAGTCTTAAACTTTCGCCCAACTTTCTTTTGAACTTTCCATGAATTTTGTGAATGTACCTTTATGTAGAGTTGGGATCATCGGTGGCCAATAGCCCTCTTCAGCATTTGCTGTTCTCGTATTTCACAGGGATGCATCACGTGCTCTATAGCATTATTATGATTTATCTCTGGCAGATAAACATTTGGGGCCAAGAAGCAAAACTTCTAGCAATGGCCTATGGGGGAGACTAAAAGCCACCAAAAGCCCTCTGCATGCGTCCAGCCACAGTGCAGCCTTCTTAGGGGCCATAGTCACAGCTGGGCATGGTGGAGACACAGGGGAGGGAGCAGGCGGCACTGAAGACTCTCCCCTAAGTTGGAACACACAGGACTTGAGTACGTGCTCAACACTCAGCGTTGTACATTCTGGAAACACGACCTCACGCAGCAGTCCACCTCCCACCACGTCTGCTGACAGCACTGCGCTGGAGTAGACTGTCGGGGGTCAAAAGAAACACAGGGCTTACTCCCTGCTCCGGGGGCTGGGGGTCTGAAACACAGATGTGGGTGCAAGAGCACTCACCTGTAATAGTTAAATAGCAATTTAAGGCTGTAGGTCACAAGACTCAAACAAGCTTTGCTGTGAGTGTTGCACGAGTCAGCACGGCTGTGGTAGCGAAGCACCCAGACCGGGCGGCTTCAACAGCAGGCATTTATCGCTCACAGTTCTGGAGGCTGCAAGTCCCAGATCCAGATTCTGGCTGACTCGGTGCCTGAGGAGGGCTCTCTTCCCAGCTTGCAGACAGCCACCTTCTGTTGTGTTGTCTCCCTCCTGCAAGGACACCATCCTACCACACAAGGGCTCTATCCTCAGGGCCTCCTTTAGCCTAAATTACCCCATTTGTAGGCCCTATCTCCTTACACAGCCACACTGGAGTTAGGGCTTCACCATGACCTGGGGGCGGGGGTAGAATTCACTTCCCAGCAGACATTCCTGCAAGAAGGTGGCAAGAAGCTCACACTTCTGAGGCTGAGATCCTTTGATGGGACTCCAGGCTTGCTCATATAGCACACATGACCCTGAAAATCTACATATTTATTTATGAGATATGGTCTCACTCTGTTGCCCAGGCTAGAATGCAGTGGGGCGATCTTGGCTCACCGCAGCCTTGTCTTCCTCCTGGGTTCAAGTGATTCTCCCACCTCAGCCTCCCAGGTAGGTGGGACCACAGGTGTTCACCACCACCCCTGGCTAATTTTTGTATTTTTGTACAGACAGCATCTCAGCATGTTGCCCAGGCTAGTCTCGAACCCCTGAGCTCAAGCGATTGGCCCGCCTCAGTCTCCCAAAGTGCTGGAAGTACAAGTGTGAACCACCGTGCCCAGCCTCTCAAAGCCTCCATCTCTTCATGTATAACATCACAATAATAATAGAATCTCCATTACAGAGTTATGGAAACGAAAATAAAATAACACAGGCACTAGGGTTAGAAATGCCTGTCAATTAGCAAGGGACAAATACCTGTGGATGATAGTTCAAAAGGGCCTAAGTGTTATTCAAATTCCCAGTAGCTGTTGTTAAAAAACACACATCTATATAGTGAATGTCAAAAATAAACCTTATATAGTTCAGAAATGTTTAAGAAAGAAAAAAACTGAATTTGAGAATTTAATGGAGGAAACAGAAAAGGAGTCTGAGAAGGTGCTACTATCTCCTCACCCTGTTTTCAAATGTTGGCTGGGATAGTTTTATAAGGAGACACACTCCTCACCTACACTTGGTTACCCAGTGGTACCATTTACATTCAGGAGGCTGGAAAAAAGAACTTGATTTTTCCTTTCTATTTACCCACTTTTTAGTATAAGAAGTTGGTTTCCCATCCCTCTCAGAAGGCAACGCATTCGATGAAATCGTGCTTTTATCCACATCTGGTTGATTCCTCGCAATTCTTATCCACATCTGGTTGATTCCTTGCAATTGTATCCACATCTGGTTGATTCCTTGCAATTGTATCCACATCTGGTTGATTCCTCGCAATTGTATCCACATCTGGTTGATTCCTCGCAATTCTTATCCACATCTGGTTGATTCCTCGCAATTGTATCCACATCTGGTTGATTCCTCGCAATTCTTATCCACATCTGGTTGATTCCTCGCAATTGTATCCACATCTGGTTGATTCCTCGCAATTCTTATCCACATCTGGTTGATTCCTTGCAATTGTATCCACATCTGGTTGATTCCTTGCAATTGTATCCACATCTGGTTGATTCCTCGCAACTGTATCCACATCTGGTTGATTCCTCGCAATTCTTATCCACATCTGGTTGATTCCTCGCAATTGTATCCACATCTGGTTGATTCCTCGCAATTCTTATCCACATCTGGTTGATTCCTTGCAATTGTATCCACATCTGGTTGATTCCTTGCAATTGTATCCACATCTGGTTGATTCCTCGCAATTGTATCCACATCTGGTTGATTCCTCGCAATTCTTATCCACATCTGGTTGATTCCTCGCAATTGTATCCACATCTGGTTGATTCCTCGCAATTCTTATCCACATCTGGTCGATTCCTTGCAATTGTATCCACATCTGGTTGATTCCTTGCAATTGTATCCACATCTGGTTGATTCCTCGCAATTGTATCCACATCTGGTTGATTCCTCGCAATTCTTATCCACATCTGGTTGATTCCTTGCAATTGTATCCACATCTGGTTGATTCCTTGCAATTGTATCCACATCTGGTTGATTCCTCGCAATTGTATCCACATCTGGTTGATTCCTCGCAATTGTATCCACATCTGGTTGATTCCTCGCAATTCTTATCCACATCTGGTTGATTCCTCGCAATTGTATCCACATCTGGTTGATTCCTCGCAATTGTATCCACATCTGGTTGATTCCTCGCAATTCTTATCCACATCTGGTTGATTCCTTGCAATTGTATCCACATCTGGTTGATTCCTTGCAATTGTATCCACATCTGGTTGATTCCTCGCAATTGTATCCACATCTGGTTGATTCCTCGCAATTGTATCCACATCTGGTTGATTCCTTGCAATTGTATCCACATCTGGTTGATTCCTCGCAATTGTATCCACATCTGGTTGATTCCTCGCAATTGTATCCACATCTGGTTGATTCCTCGCAATTCTTATCCACATCTGGTTGATTCCTCGCAATTGTATCCACATCTGGTTGATTCCTCGCAATTCTTATCCACATCTGGTCGATTCCTTGCAATTGTATCCACATCTGGTTGATTCCTTGCAATTGTATCCACATCTGGTTGATTCCTCGCAATTGTATCCACATCTGGTTGATTCCTCGCAATTCTTATCCACATCTGGTTGATTCCTCGCAATTCTTATCCACATCTGGTTGATTCCTCGCAATTGTATCCACATCTGGTTGATTCCTCGCAATTGTATCCACATCTGGTTGATTCCTCGCAATTGTATCCACATCTGGTTGATTCCTCGCAATTGTATCCACATCTGGTTGATTCCTCGCAATTCTTATCCACATCTGGTTGATTCCTCGCAATTGTATCCACATCTGGTTGATTCCTCGCAATTGTATCCACATCTGGTTGATTCCTCGCAATTGTATCCACATCTGGTTGATTCCTCGCAATTGTATCCACATCTGGTTGATTCCTCGCAATTCTTATCCACATCTGGTTGATTCCTCGCAATTGTATCCACATCTGGTTGATTCCTCGCAATTGTATCCACATCTGGTTGATTCCTCGCAATTGTATTCACATCTGGTTGATTCCTCGCAATTGTATCCACATCTGGTTGATTCCTCGCAATTCTTATCCACATCTGGTTGATTCCTCGCAATTGTATCCACATCTGGTTGATTCCTCGCAATTGTATCCACATCTGGTTGATTCCTCGCAATTGTATCCACATCTGGTTGATTCCTCGCAATTCTTATCCACATCTGGTTGATTCCTCGCAATTGTATCCACATCTGGTTGATTCCTCGCAATTGTATCCACATCTGGTTGATTCCTTGCAATTGTATCCACATCTGGTTGATTCCTCGCAATTGTATCCACATCTGGTTGATTCCTCGCAATTGTATCCACATCTGGTTGATTCCTCGCAATTGTATCCACATCTGGTTGATTCCTCGCAATTCTTATCCACATCTGGTTGATTCCTCGCAATTGTATCCACATCTGGTTGATTCCTCGCAATTGTATCCACATCTGGTTGATTCCTCGCAATTCTTATCCACATCTGGTTGATTCCTCGCAATTGTATCCACATCTGGTTGATTCCTCGCAATTGTATCCACATCTGGTTGATTCCTTGCAATTGTATCCACATCTGGTTGATTCCTTGCAATTGTATCCACATCTGGTTGATTCCTCGCAATTGTATCCACATCTGGTTGATTCCTCGCAATTGTATCCACATCTGGTTGATTCCTCGCAATTCTTATCCACATCTGGTTGATTCCTCGCAATTGTATCCACATCTGGTTGATTCCTCGCAATTGTATCCACATCTGGTTGATTCCTTGCAATTTTATCCTTTACTAGAATTGAATTTGTCCCATTTTCAATTCCACCTGTAGAGTTAGTTTATTTCTCCTTCTCTCCATATGGGACTGTTTATGGAATGTAACCTCGATGTTTCTGTTGCTCATTTGTATAAAAGTGCTTATAAGGTTAAGAATTTAACTTTCCTGAACCTCTAGAAGGAGGGTGGGGACATGACGCTCTTATAATTTCACCGACTGTTCTCTGCTCTTGTTTTTGGTCCGTGTTTTAAAAGATGATGTCTCACTCGCTGAGGTTTCCTGGCCTGCTCCCTTCCCCCATGTGGATCTGGTCACTGTCTATTTCCTGGCTCTGCTAAACCTGTCTTGCTCAGGCTTAATCCCACTCCCAGGAGTTGAACTTTGGCTTATGGTTCTGCCTTAGAAAGGACCCCCCCAGGTTCAGTTCCCGGGCTGAGCCACTGGCTGGGCACAGGGAGACTTGCGGCATTTGAAATGAGGCTCCTCAGAATCAACATGCGCTGTGAGTGTAAAATACACACCACGTTCATAGGTTTAGTGTGACGAAAGTAAGATTTTATTAGTAATTTTATGTGTGATGTAGTTGAAATGGTAATCTTTTGGATATATTGGGTCAAACAAAATAAATCATTAAAATTAAGTTGTAGGAATAAATTTTCCTCTTCAATAAGGTAGCTTTTCCAGGTTATATTTACATTGACCTCTCCAGGCATCTGGTGTGGTGGGAAAGCATCAGCCTGGGACTCCCATAAGTGGCTCAGGGTTTGGGGTTCTCCTGGTGATGCTGGGGGCTGCATGGAGATTTGAGCTTTGCACCCAGCTGCATCCTCGCCCTCAGGGAATGCCTCTTTGGGGTCCCTGGGGAGCTCACTGACTGGATTCCTCCCCTTCTTTCAGCCAGGTTTCATTTCTGACTCCCAAGTCAGGCTGTCACTTGAAAATATTTTTTGCGACTCACAGAGACTGTCAAGAAGAAGATTGTTGTCATATTCATTTTGCGGGATTTTATTATTTCCTTCTTTTTCAAGCTGATAGTCTTCAGTTCTTGTGTGTGTATGTGTGTGGTGTATTTGTGTGTGTTGTGTATTCATGTATGTGTGCATGCATGTTTCTGTTGTTTATTCATGTGTGCTTGCATGCATGATTGTGTGTGTTGTATATTCATGTGTGCATGCATGCATGTTTGTGTGTGTGTTGTGTATTTGTCTGTGCATGCATGCAAGTTTGTGTGTATAGTGTATTTGTGTGTCCATGCATGTGTATGTATGTTGTGTATTTGAGTGCATGCATTCAAGTTTGTGTGTTGTGTATTTGTGTGTGCATGCATGCATGTTCGTGTGGCATATTCATGTGTACATGCATGCATGTTTGTGCTGTGTATTTGTGTGTGCCTGCATGCGTGTGTGTTGTGTATTCATGTGTGTGCATGCATGGTTGTGTGTTTTGTGTTTGTGTGTGCATGCATGGATATTTGTGTGCTGTGTATTCACGTATGCATGCATGCATGTTTGTGTGTGTTGTGTATTCATGTGTGCGTGCATGCATGTTTGTGTGTTGTGTATTCGTGTGTGCATGCTGCATGTTTGTGTGTGTTGTGTATTCACGTGTGCGTGCATGCATGTGTGTGTGTGTGTTGTGTATTTGTGTGTGTGTGCATGCATGTTTGTGTGCATGTCAGGATTCTCCAGAAAAACAGGACCAACAGGATGTAAAACACAAAACCCAACATGAAAGGAGATTTATCTTAAGGAATAGGTCATGTAATTATGGAGGTGCTGGGTGGGCTGGAGACCCAGGGAAGAGTTGCCATTGAGTCTTCAAGCCGGCCCCTGGCAGAATCCTGGGAGGTCTGGCTTTTTGTCTGAAGGCCTTCAGCTGAGTGTGTGAGGCCATCCACACTGTGGAGGGCAATTTTTTTGACCCAAAGCCCATGGATGAAAATGCTAATCACACCTAAAAATGCCTTCATGACAATGTCAAGAATAATGATAATCAAAGATTTTGGTACAGTGGCCTAGCCAAGCTGACACATAAAAATTAACCATCACGATGTGCAGATATATATAATATATTCTGTGGAGGTAGATAATCTGTAGACAGATATCTCTGTCTTTATCTGTATCTTTTAATATTTTTATTGAGATAAAATATATTTACATAATTTATCATCTTTACCATTTTAAGTGTACAGTTCAGTGGTAATAAATACATTTATAGTCGTCTCTCTTTTCATCCACCCCTTTTCAGGTTTTCAAAACTTATTTTCATCGTAAGCATTGCTGTAAATAACTAGCTTGCCGTTACCTATACGTATGTTGTTGGTTGGATACCATTACTATGACTAGCTACAGCCAAATTAGGATTAATATAACTTTTTGTTAAACACTGCAAAAGATTATTGGTATAATATTATTTACATTTTAAATGTTCTTCTCTCTTCTGTAAAATGCTTCTGAATTTCTTCTTAAAGGAACAGCCATCTCTAGGTTTTTCCCATAGAAGGATGAAGACCGTTCTGACGGTGTGGCGCTCCCTCTAGTGGCTGAGAGTCGCTAGCTCACCGGCGAGGCTTCCCAAGGCCGGAGGGCGGCTTCTCAAAAGTTTGTTGCAGAGACGCCTCGTCACCCCTAACACCCTAGTATACAATCCAGGAGGCGAAAACTATTTTGATCATACGGATGAGACCGTGGCTGTATTAACAATGTGTGTGTAATCCACAGCGGTATAACGAAATTTGGAATATCTGCGTGACTCCAAACTGCTATTTTCCAAATGACCGATGCATGATGTTACAAAATCACAAATGGTAAAAGATCCCTTCAAAGTGCAAGAGGGGTGAAGATATTTTAATGTAACAGTGTGCAAAGTTCACTAGTGCAATCTCAGCTTCCAGATTGCGACGAATCTTTAAGAAATTAGATTTTTAGTGTAGTGAAAAATGCTATTCACAATTATCTAGAAAGACTACTAAAATTATTCTCTCTTCTTCAACTACACAGCTGCTTGACACAGGTTTTCTTCATGTATTTCAATCCAAAATGGAATCACAGCAGATTAAATGCAAAAGTACCTATCCAGCCATCTTTTCTGAAGCCAGACATTAAAGAGATTTGCAAAAAATATAAAAGACTTTCACTCTGCTTATTTTTTCTTTAAAAAATAGTTTCTTAAAAAAGTTATTTGTGTTAACCTATAACGGAATCATTATTATTATTTCAAAATGAGTTAATAACTAAATATTATAAAACATAAAATCTCTAATGTGGTCAATATAAGTAGATATAACCTACCTAAATACAAGTTTTTAAAAAAAATCAATAATTTTTAAGGGTGCATAGGGATCCTGAGACCAAAAGTTTGAGCTTTAATCTAAAGAAATAGTATTTGATCATGTGCAAATGATAATAATGTGTAACAGTGAATTTAAAAAACAAGATGATTTGAGTCATATGATTATACATGCTTATATATTGTTGATTTTCAAGAAATTAACATCGTTTCATTTGTACATCCAAAAAGGTAATCGTTGATGCTTACCTCTACTTTTTACAGTATTAACACAGGTTTCATTCCTGACTTCACCCCCATCTCTTAACTCAGTTTTTTATTTTCTTGGAAACATCCACATATAGAAATATTGGATGGGCACGCCTGTAATCCCAGCACTTTGAGAGGCTGAGGCAGGCAGATCACTTGAGGTCAGGAGTTCCAGACCAGCCTGGCCAACATAGCGAAACCCCCTCTGTACTAAAAATAGGAAAAGTGGCCGGGCACTGTAATCCCAGTATTTTGGGAGGCCGAGGTGGGTGGATCACGAGGTCAGGAGTTCGAGACCAGCCTGACCAATATGGTGAAACCCCATCTCTACTAAAAATACAAAGATTAGCCGAGCATGGTGGCACGCACCTATAATCCCAGCTACTCAGGAGGCTGAGGCAGGAGAATCGCTTGAACCCAGGAGGTGGAGGTTGCAGTGAGCCGAGATTGCACCACTGCACTCCAGCCTAGGTGACAGAGCAAGACTCTGTCTAAAAAAAAAAAAAAAAAAAAAAAAATTAACTGTGTGGTGGTGCATGACTATTATCCCAGCTACTTGGGAGGCTGAGGCTGAAGAACTGCTTGAACATAGGAGGCAGAGGGCACAGTGAGCCGAGATTCCACCATTGCATTCCAGCCTGGGTGACATGAGCGAGACCCTGTCTCAAATATATATATATATATATATATATATATATATATATATATATACACACACACACACACATATATACATATTTATTGAGTGTGTATTATCTGTCAGTTCCCAGGAACAGTTTTTAACAATAAAAAAAGAATGAGACAGTTTCTGCCTCTCCAGGTGTAGAAATCGACTGTCATTTATTTATGCTTTTGAAAATGATTTGCTCAAGTTTCTGAAATCATTTCTTAATTTAACTCAAGAAGTTCATCTTTTAATTTATGAAGAACTGAGTACTCTTAGGCCATAAGCACAAGCCTGTGCATTTTATATATAATTCAGCAAAATTAAAATTTTATGTAAAAAACTTCTCTATTAACTTAGGATAGTTTAACCTCTGATGTATTATCCGTGCATTTTTTCTCAGGGTCCTTTGCCAGTGGCGAAGTCTCTGATATGAAATGTTTAAAGGAAAGTGGCAATGAGAAGCCCACGGTTAGTGAGGCGATTCTGTGAAAACACTGCATGCCTACAGAAGAAAATAATCAAGTACAGCGCTCTTGGGGAAAACAGGCAAAACCTGAATCTTTACTCAGCTGTTAATTGATCTAGAAGGAAACATAATGGTCTTTTGGAGAAAAAAATATAATCGGAGGGAGCAACTGCCTTTCAATATTTCATTTTGTATGGAATATCTCCTAAATGCACATAGTTCTGCAAAATGTACAATATCAACGACTTCCGCACCTGGGCATTAGTTGCGTTGATGCTGCTGATTATATTAATAATTCGGGTGGCTGTAGGTGCATGCCTGTTGTCCTGCAGTGTTTATTAATCATTTCATTCTCACATGGTCCCAGCTTGGGTGACAAGTTGTATGGTTCCTAATTGTAGCAGGATCGTGGGATTTGGGGAAGAGCCAGATCTCAGAGACGCCTTTGTCTAGCTCCTCCATTTTCACCCCCTTTCATTTATTTAGTGCCTCGTGCGATGTCACACAGCTAGTGAGTGCGGCTGGCGAGGACGCAGGCTTGGTCGTGGCAACCGCGTGGCACCAACCAGCGCCGAAGGGGCTGGGGGCTGAGTGCAGACCCCGAAGAAGGACTGGCTCCTCGGTGCTGATGGCTGTCCTTCTAAACCAGAGGGGAGTCCAAAAGCTTCACTGCAGGAGGAAGGCAGTGAGTGTTAGCCCTGACCTGCGCTGAGCCCTGAGAAGAAAGCTTCCTTCGCCCGTGTCCTCCTGCTGGCTGAGTCAGCCAGGACCCTGCTGTGCGAGGTCCATATGGGGCAGGTGCAGCTGCCAACACGGCCAAACTGAAGGTTCGCTCGCACCAGGACCAGTCGTGGGTGAACTCTTTGCACGCTCTTGACATCAGGTAGCACAGAATCTGGCCTCCTGGGGAAACAGTTGCTGCTGCTATTTGTGGTGGTGTTTGCAGCCTTGCCCTAACTGAGCTCCCAGCTATGGGCAGATACTGTCTCCTTCCAGTCCCAGGATCCTCCTATTCCAGTCCATGTTTACCCAGGAATGAGGCCTCCAGGACACAACGGTGAAGAGAAATATTAATGACGGGACACTGGATCTTGTGACCATTTCTGACTTCCATGTGTTTAAAACGCTTTTGACCTGAGAAACTGGTTTTGGATGTGTCCCCACCAGCCTCACACTGAGCCTGACTGGCAGTGCAGAAGTTGGGAGTATCAGCTACCTGAGGGGGGATCTGGCTCGGTCACATGCAGAACTGGACTCTGGCCCTACCTGGGCCTCCACCTGGGCCTGCACCTGGGCTCTGGCCCCACCTGGGCCTGCACCTGGCTTTCTGCATCCCCTTCCTCTCCTGGAGGCAACATCACAAAGCTTAGACATTGAGATATTTGAATTTTAGTCCAAACCCTTTAAATGCAATGTGACCCCTGCTTTTTGGTTTTGGTTTTTAAACCTGTCTGGGCCTGATTTCCACATTTGCAGGGTGAAGTGAGCGGTTGGGGGTGATGATTTCCTCTGCTCTGCCCAGGTCTGGGATGTCTCTGGGGCTGGCATCCACCTTATCTTGGTCTCTGCCCTCCTGGCCCGCTCTGGAGCCCTGGAGCACGCGATTCACCTCCTGCTCATCACAAGACAGGGTGGCCCCTGACAGTGAATGGCTGTTACGCCTGACATCTATGTTTGTTTTATTACAAGCGCTCTTCTTATGAACACACGGCTTGATTGCATTGTTTGAGATTGCTAAGCCTTCAAGCTCTTTCAGAACGGAATCCTCCCTGGGGACAGCTCGGTGCCCTCTGGGTCCCGTTTCCTGGATCCCGTTCTGAGCCGGGCAGCTGGTCGCCCTGTTCGTGTGCGTTAAGGCTCCCTTCCCCAGCAGAATCATTCAGGATTGAAACGATAGCATATTGGAACTTAGAGAGGATCATCTAATCCCACGCTCACCTTACAGATGAGGAAGCCAGGGGTCGCCGGTAGGTGAAGAGATTTTCCATGGGGCACGAAACTTCAACAACAGATTAGCAAACAGAAAACTAGGCCCAGCGCCAGTGCCCTTGACAACGGGCTCAGGGCAATTTGGCGAGACGGAGCCTGGCCCAGCCTTGGTGTGATTACAGAATGCCATTTGGAGATAAACTCCCCAATAGCTGGAGGCCACATGCCACCGCCTCTGAAGATAGAAACCCATCAACAGTCGCTACAGGATGAAAGCCATGCCTTCCCACTGAACGAAAATGTATTTATTGAGCTTCTACCACGTGCATGGCACTGTTTCAGTCAGAGCGAATGTGCAAATCTAGACCAGTCGTCATCGAGGCACAAACTTTCGGTCACCTGGGCCGGATACTTCAGGAGAAAGGCCTCCTGTCTTGCAGTGCTAACTCAGCAGACCGGCAGTTTTCACAGCTTTAGAACACAGCCAGGAGGATTGCATTAAGAATGACATTATAACCCTGAATTTTATAAAGATGTAGGAAATTGTGGTTACCTAGACACATGATAAATGACCGAAGTCTCGTACTTTCCTCTCCTTGTGTGCATTAGGTCTTTGTGGACTCAATGGGAACTGAGAACATTTCCATCCGTACCACGTCCAGACGAACCTTGCTGGTCGGAGAGGAAACTTCTGACCACCCCGAGCTGAGCTTTGTGTTCCTCAGGCCCCGGTGTGTAGTCATGGCACCCCCTATGTCCCCGTGGATGGATACCAGGGGTATCATGCAAGCAGATGCTCGTATGATATCTGCCAGGCACGTAGCCATGGCTTGCTGCCAGGTCTCCTAGGATATGTTTTGATTAACAAAATATGGAAAACTTTGCACCGTATTATAGAGATGCTGAGTAATGCCCAACTTCCAAGCAATCTAATTCCCTTACTGTTTGGGAAGAATATCGGTTTTATCACCACTAAATGTCTTGTTGCGATTACAGGAGGCAAGTTAGCTAGTTTATTTGGTTGGTTTGTTTAGTAAGCAAGTATTTTTAGTGTATTTTGTGTGCTGGGCTTTGAATGAAGTCCTGGGACCTCCCTGGTCAGAGGAACCCCCAGTGCTCATGGTCCAGTGGGTGACACAGGCTGGCCAGACATCCCTGCCATGAACCACGCTGCAGACATAAAGGAGGGCTCTGCAGGAGAGAAACCCAGCTCTTAGCGAATCTGCCACAGGGGAGCCTTACCTTGACTGGGGTCAGAAAAGGCATCGGAAATATCAGGGCTTCTGCTGAAGTTTGTACAGGGAGCAGGACCGTGGAATCCGAAAGATGGGAAAGAGCCTTTGCCTGGCGGGGGGCTGGCGGAGCAAGGAGCTTAGCTCCACTGACATGCAGAGTGTCGTGAAGACTCGGGTGGGGGCCAGGCCACACAGGGCTTCACATGGTACGTCTGCTGCTTGTTAAAACACGAGTGGCTTTCAGGGGTGTGTGGGTGATGTGCTCTGATCTGCACTCTGAGACATTCTTTTGGGCCTTAGCCTGGGGGATAAGCATGGGTGTGGGGAGCACAGGACCTCAGCCTTAGCCTAGGGATGAGTGTGGGTATGGGGGTGCAGGGCCTCAGCCTTATCCTGGGGGATAAGTGGGAGTGGGGGGACTGCAGGCTGTCACAGGACCCGAACGAGGCACTGTCAAGTGTGGACGAGTTGGGTGGCAGTGGAGGCTGAGCAAGGTGCATAGTTGTGAGGGGTATTTAGGAGGGAAAATTTTAAAGCTGTGTGGGCCTCAGGGAGGTATCAAAGGTTTCTGGCATGAGCTATTCATGGGTATAAAATACTGGACAAAGAGATCAGGTGGGCTCCTGAGTTTAGTTTTTGACCTGTTGAGTTTAAGTTTCCATTTTATCATTCAAAAGGAGTTGTGAAGGACAGCTCAAGGTGAGTGCAGCCTCCCTCTGGAAGCCATCAGGGAGGTGAGAGTAATTAAAGCCATTCCTACACAGCATGTGTTTGGGTCGCCTAGGAAGGAGCAGGGGATTAGACAGGAAGAGTGAATTGAGAAGTGCGTGGGAACAACTTCCATACTTAATGGTGGGCTGAAGGAGACAGAGCCAGCCGAGGGTGGAAGAAGAAAACAGGCAGAGAAAGAAAACGGGAAGAGTGTGGCACGACGGAGGCTGAGGGAACCGTGCTTCAGGAAGGGGTGCGGGTCAAGTGGACCAACTAGCGGGGAGAGGTCAGGTAACCTGAGAGCTGATAATGTCCTGTGGATTTGGTGACACAGAGGTCATTGGTGGCTTAGAGCTATTTTGGTTAGTGATGTGATATGAGTGGAAGGGAGGTTGGAATAGGGTTAGTGGAAAGTGAAGAAATGGAAAAAATGTGACTATACAGAACTCTTTCAAGAACACTGTCTGTGAAAGAGAGAGCAGCAGCTGGAGGAGAAAGTGGGTCTGAGAAAGGATTTTTATTGTTTGTTGTTTTTAAGTTTAGAAGAGAACTGAAAAATGTTCCAATAATGATGGGAAAGGACCCAATTGAGCAACAGAGCTGCAGTCGTGGGGGACATAGGTGTTAGGGACTGACCGTATCCCCATCCTAAGCACCATGAAGGAGTGGGATCCACAGCTCAGGGATGTCGGCCTCAGGGAGAGAAGGTAGTTGGGATAATGGGAAGTTGATGGAGCTCCTATGTTTGGCTTTAGTTGACTTTGTGGATTAGGAGAGGAAGTTATTTGCATAAAGTAAGAGTGAGTGATTTTTGATTGAAACCTAGACATTTTGGGTATTATGTTAAGAGACTCTGGGTCTTATATATATTATATTTTAATGGGCAACATACTGGCGTAGGAAAGAGGTGCTGTGTTATTACTGCAGAAGCATGATCAGGTGGGCTGGAAGTCCAGATTCCCTGATCAGAGGTGTGTGTGTGGCAGGGACACCTTCCTTCTGCTTCTAAGTGTCCACTGATACCACCCGGGCTGCGTCGCTTTCGTTTTTGAAAGAACCTTTTTTTTTTCTTTTTTTTTTTTTTGCTGGGTATAGGATTCTAGGTTGACGGTCTTTTCTTTGAGCACTTAAAAATACTGTGTCACTGTCTTCCTGTTTGCATCATTTCTGATTGATGAGAAGTCTGATGTCATTCTTATCTTTGCTTCTCTATACATACACTATGTTTCTTTTTCTCGCCCTGTTTTAAGGTTTCCTTTAATCACTGGCTTTAAGCAACTTGATTATTATGTGACTTGGTGTAGTTTTGTTTATGTTTCTTGAGCTTGATGTTTGTTGAGCCTCTTGTGCCTGCACAGTCATACTTTTCAGAAAATTTAGAAAAAATGTGGACATTATTTTTTCAACTATTTTCTTTTGTCTGACTTCTTTCTTTGGGGACACTACATGTATATTTGTCTGCTTCATGTTTTCCTCAATGCTCTTTTCATTCATTCGGTGTTTTTTTCTCTTACTATTTTATTTTTTATTTATTTTCATTAGTTGATAAAATAAAATAGTAAGAGAAAAAACACTGAATGAATAAAAAATAAAAACACTTTTATTTTCTATTTTTAAGCTCAAGGGTTATCTTGGATATCGTCAGTCTTTTCTTCTGCAATAACATGCTATCGATCCCACCAGTGCATTAAAAAATTCTCAGGCATTATATTTCTCATCTCAAAAAGTTTGATTTGGGTCTTTTTAATATCTTCTGTGTCTTTATTTAGTATGTTCAATCTATTCTATGTCTTTTTGAGGGCATGGGACATAGTTATAACTGTTTTATTGTCTTTGTTTACTAATTTTATGGGCATGTTACTATTAATTTTCTCATTATATGTTGCGTTTTTCTGGTATGTTTAATTGAATGTCAGATATTGTGAAGTTCAACTTCTTGGTTGCTGGATATTTTTGTATTCCAGAAATATTTTTGAGCTTTACTCTGTAATACAGTGAAGGGTTTTTTTTTTTTTTCCAACAGTTTGATTATTTCAAAGCTTGCTTTTAAGTTTTTTAGTTGACATGAGATCAGCCTTGAACACAGGGCTGGTTTTGATCCACTACTGAGTCCATGCCCTTTTGATTATTTTTCAGATATTCCATGAATTTTGAGGTTTTCCTTTCCAGACACTGTGTGAGCTGGGATTATTCCACGCAAGGGAATGTGATCCACAGCATGGGGGTCATATTGGCCTTAGGGAGAAAGGAGAGACAGGAAATTTTATGAAAACTGTCAAGTTCTTAACTTCATTAGTTGTATTTTTCAGTTCTAGAATTTCTATTTGTGTTTTAATGTTTTCAGAAACACATTCTAGGAGAAAATCTAGATGACTTTGTGTATGGCAATGACTTTTTAGATATAACATGAAAGACACAATTGATGAAATAAGTAACTGATAAGCCAGACATCAATAAAATTAAATATATCTGCTCTATAAAAGACATGATCAGGAGAATGGGAAGGCAAGCCACAGACTGGAAGAAAATACTTGCAAATATACATCTAATAAAGTACGGCTGCCCGAAGAACTCTTAAATCTCAACAATGAGAAAAGAAACAACCCAATGAAAAAAATGGGCAAAAGGCCTGGACAGACAACTCACCAAAGAATACACACCATTGGCAAATGGAGAGTCTCCCTCGTTTAACATGGCCCCATCTTTCTTGGGGGTCCTAAACGCCAACTCAAGAGCACCAGAAACCCACCAGTAGCTCCTCTTTGCTTTCTCACCACTTTTTGACTTCTGCTCATGGAGTGATTTGAGGTGAAACCTGGTGCTGAGAAGTGGGCTCTGATCTTTGAGCCTCCCCTCTCTTCAGGATCTTCGCCTTTCAAATCCTGGATGCATTGTCAGGCCCAGTCTCCAATTCTTATCTCTCCAGCTTCACAGTATTGCAGGAAGCTCTGCTGTTTCCCCTGCTTCTCAACAGCGGCACTCTTTCCTCTTCCTTACCTTCAACCCAGCCACAAATCGGCAACAGCCCAGAGATAGAAAGTGATGTGCAGAGAGAGTGCGCACTTCAGGAAGCACAATTCTCACTAGGACTGGGCCTCAAACCACTGGCTGCTCTCACAGCTCTCTTGTGTATCATCTGTCTGTCTGTGTATCCTGTCTATCTATCTATCTATCTATCACCTATTGATCTATTTCCATCATTGATCTATGTCTATCTTTCATCGCTATCATCACTCTATCACTTTATCATATATTATCTATTTACCTATCATCTATCTTTCTATCACTCTATCATCTGTCTATTATCTATCACGTAACTCATATACCATCAATCTCTTTATCAATCAATCTGTCTATCTAACCTATCATCATCATCATCTATCTGTCTATTCATCTGCCCATCAGCTTATATGTCCATTCACTTATCTGTTTTTCTCTCTTTCTTTCATTACTCTTTCTCCATCTCTCACTCTCTGTATTTTATCTGGATTGTTGCTTGTTCTGGGTAAGAATGTTGTCCTACTAGAAGCAACTTTATCACACATAAAAGTGAAAGTCTACTTCAGACATCTCATGTCTTATTTATTACCCACTATGTAGAGTTATAGTATTAAGACATGCTGGTACTCTGAGACATAGTAAATGCTTGATAAATATTAATTTAAATGTATTTAAAAGTATATATATTTTAAAGTGTGTATATCTATATCTACCTATATCAATATCTGTCTATCTTTCTATCTGTCTATCTACCATATGTATTTTTGAGCTGAGGTAAAGAATTACTAAATATAGCCTAGCTTTGTCAATTCCACATATTTCTGTTTAGTTCTGAGCCACTGTTAACTATTATACTTAACAATAGTAAGTTCTTCATGTCTCTTGAATCCATTCATTGGGCAGGTAGTTCAGAACTCCTTTATTAATCACAGAGAATGTGCTAAGTTTGGGGAGAAGAAGCCCACACTTTGGTGGCTGCTATGGCGAGAGTGTCTGGGGAAGAGTAAGATGGTGTAGTTGGGGAAATCTTCACTCAGAAATTGATGTGTAGTTACATTAATATTGGCCTCAAAAGAGGTAGCAGGCAAACTTACTAAGGACTATAAAATAAAGTCAAAATTATGCAGAAAAAAAAACAAGCAAAGGAAACCTAAGCATTTATTTTCCTACTTTCCTGGAAAATGATTCAGAAATGGTGGAACCATTGGGAATTTGTGCTGATTCATGTCGATAAAGGGTTCCTCAATACTGAGCTGCTGCTTTCTGTGGACACGTGTTTAACTGACTTAATGAAATGTTAGAAGGAAGGCGCTTCCTCTGAATGTCAGCGACCTATTTCATCAATTAGTGGATCAAGCATGGCCTCAAAGAGACATCTATTGAACTTCTTGGAAATTAAGAAGGTGACAATTGTATTTCTCTAAACAAGGTTACCCTCACAATCAACATTTTCAGAAGGTTCACATTTAAACATTACAGTTAATTCATCTAAGTGGATGTGATTTTCTTGAGGTTTAAATTCTAAATACAGAACTGCACAACCATAAATAGGAACAAAGACATTCTAAAGGCAGAAAAAAGGAACAAGGCTGGGTATGGTGGCTCACACTTGTAATCCCAGCACTTTGGGAGACCGAGATGGGCGGCTCACTTGAGGACAGGAGTTCGAGACCAGCCTGTTCACCAATATGGTGAAACCTTGTCTCTACTAAAAATACATATATATATATATATATATATATATATATATATATATATATATCCGGGCATGGTGGGACACACTTGTAATACCAGCTACTTGGGAGGCTGAGGTGGGAGGCTCACTTGAACCCAAGAGTTGGAGGTTACCACTGCACTCCAGCCTGGGTGACAGAGTCAGACTCCATCTCAATCAATCAATCATCAATCAATAAAAATAAAGAACAAAACTCTTTTCTTTAAAGTGGGGCTGTTTTCTGAGGTTCAGGTTTTCAGGATTTGGGAATGAGAGGCAGTGCTGATGGGGGCTGATGCCCTCAAGGGAGTTTTCTGCCTCCAGATTTTCCAGTCTCCCTTCTGCGGCCTGTGCACACGTGCTCTGTGGGGACCAGACGCCTTTGTTGTTGGCCTCATCGCCCCCTGGTTTGGGAGAGCATGGAGGGTGACCCCCTGCCCCTTCCTGTGCTGTGGCTGCAACTGTGAAGCCTCTTTCTGGTGAGCTGTCATCCTTTGAATCATAAAACTGAATATTTGGCCTGTTGGATGGATAATTTCTAAAATACATGGGATGGATAATTTCTAAAATACATGGATAATTTCTAAAATAATATCTAAAAAACAGAAAATTTGTTTTCTGAGACGGAATGCATGGAAGTGAACAAAATATCTTAAGAATAATTTTATTTCTTTCAAATATCCAAACTGATTTTCCTGAATCGAATGTCAGTTTTGGCTCTGTGCAATATAACAGGGGTCCTGAACCCCAGCCTCGGGGTCCGTGGCCGGTGAGGAGCTGGGCCGCATGGCACGGTGAATGGCGGCCAGTGAGTATTCTCACCTGAGCTCCAGCTCCTGTCAGAGCCGCAGCCTTAGATTCTCACAGGAATACAAACCCTACTGTGACCTGCACACGCGAGGGATCTAGGCTGGACCCTCATTATGAGAATCTTATGCCTGATGATCTGAGGCGGAGCAGTTTCATCCCAAAACTATCCCCCTCTCCACCGTTCTTGGAAAAATTGTCTTCCACAAAGCCGGTCCCTGTTGCCAAAACAGTTGGGGATTGTTGCTGTATAGAACATAACTTCACCCATGAATGATCTGGCCTGGGGTTCCACAGGATTGAAGGCACGTGGTTTTAGAATGTCACTCTTTGCATTTCGATCTTCTTTTCTATGTTGTGGGACATCCTCGGTGAGGCCAAGTGTTTTCCATTCACAGGCTGCTAATTTGAGCTGTGGAAATGAGATTGCTGGACTCTTCCTTTGTCTTAGTCAGGATTCTCTTGATGGCCGATGATAGAAAGTCAGCCCAAGGAACTTTGGCAAGAAGGAGCCTGTCTGCCCCAGAGCTGGTGTGTCTGGTGGAGAATGCGGGGCCCATGCCTGGTCCCACCGCCTCCCTCCGTCTTTTGTCCCTTCTTGGCTCCAGGCTTCCTGCAGGTGCACCTCACCCAGGGAGTTTTGGAAGCTACATCCCGGAAGGGCAGGGGCAGGCATGGCTCAGGGAGATGGGGGCCTATGAGGAGGGTGGGGAGGGGTCTCCTGTCCCCAGCAGAAGGCGAAGCTCTGTCCCCATCAGGAGCCTGTCTGTGTCCCGGGTCACACTCTGCTCTCTGGGCAGTGTGGCTGAAAGATCCAGGCTTTCTCAGACGCAGCACTGTAGAAAACTGGATTTCTATATCACAGAAGTAGGGCACAGCAAGCGTGAAATGTCAGAAAAGGAGGAGGAGTGTGCTGGCCTTTTCTTCTCTCAGGAGAGGCCCCTCCCCAGGGTGAGATTGTCCCCTCCTGAGATGCTAGGACTGGGACCCAGATGACTGAGATGCCAGGACTGGGACTCAGAGGACTGAGATGCCACCTGAGGGGACGAGGCACCATCACCACCCCTCCAGTGTTGGCCACACTCAGAGGCAGGCGGGCAGAAGGGCAGAAGGGCTGAAGGGAAGTCCCCCAGGTCCCTGAGAAATGGATTTGCTAGAGAAGGAGATGCTGATAAACGGGAAGTAAACATTGCTTGCTCTGGTCTTGCTGTTTGCACCCCCCCAAAATATGTGGGTTAAAACCCTAACCCCAAAATGATGGTGTGAGGAGCTGGGGCCTTAGGGAAGTGACAAGGTCACGGAGGTGGAACCTCCCGAGTGGGATCAGTGTCCTCACACAGAGGCCCCAAGAGCGGCCTGGCCCCTCGACGTGGTGAGGACTCAGGGACCGCGCCGTCCCAGAACCAGAAGGCTCTCCCCAACAGTATCTGCTGGTACCTGGATCTTGGACTTCCAGCCCCCAGAACTGTGGGAAAGAAGCTCCTGTGTTTTATAAGCTACACGGACTATGGTGTTTTGCTAAAGCAGCCTGAATAGACTAAGAAATCACTCAACAAACACTAATTAAATTAAATGCTAGGCCATCAGAATATGAAGGGGAAGAAGACAGAAACACTCGCCTCCTGATCCAGCATCCAGAACGCTCTGGGGCCCAGCAAGAGGCTGTGCTCGCATCTTTCTCGTATCTGATCTTCGCCTCCATCCACCTGCTCGCTGGTTCTTGCCTGTGCCTCTGATACCCCAGTGTGAGAACGTGGAGTTTCTTAAGGCAATTCTCATATCATATTTTCTCTACTTGTCACAACAAACTTACAGGAAAGTTGTTATTCCATGCGTTTTAGAGCTGGGGAGCAGAGCCTCCGTGGGCTGAGCAGCTGGCCGAAGTCCTCAGCCCCTGTGGTGAGGTGCAGCTGGAGTGTGATTCTCCGGGTCCTCAGATGGGGGTATTCCCTTGAGGCCCCGCCTCTTGGCCAGGCTGCAGCTCAGGACCGTGCCAGGTGTGTGTTATCTATATTTGGACACACGCTGTGCGAAACGACGGGCACCCTGCAATTATCCGTGTGGTGTAGACGCAGTGTACATCTGTGGTAATGGCTATAAATAAGCCCCGACTTGCCGACTAGGCACCGCTCCTCTTTTGGGCAGGCAGTTCTTGCTAAAATAGCCCTAAGATACAATCGAGTGAAGACCTTAGTCGTTCTTGAAATAAAAAAACGAACAAACACACGAACATGCACACACACGCTCACAAACCCAGCGGCTTGTGCACCTCCCTCCCTCCACAGCTGACCTCAACTCGGGTGTCCAGGCCTGCGAATGGCACAAATGCTCACTGAAATCCATGTCATTATTAAAGACTCATTCAGGAGTTGCAATTTATGAGCCAGGGAACCTGTAGCTCGAAAGGATTGAAGATATGTCTGAGAATTCACACGTAAGGATTAGAACTCATGGAGGAGAGTTGCGGGGAGGGAGCGTGGGGAATCAGTGCCCTGCCCTCTCTTTCTGGGTCGGGGGCTGAAGTGTCACACCCGGTTTCCTGGGAAAAGTGCACTTTGGGACTCAGAAAGGACACATTACAGTTTTGAATCATGATTTCCCCCGCCCTCAATTTGAACAAGAAGCTTTTCCTCCTGAGGTCAGGCTGGTGATTTACGATGTGGGTATTGATGTGAGGAGAGGCAGGCCCGGGCGTCTATATATAGCAGCTCCTCAGACCTTAAACGGGAGGGAGGCACAGGCGCTTGCTTTGCACGAGTCAGCTCTGCCTTCCTCGGCTGGAGTGTGGGTGGCTTGGTGAGCCGGTGGTCAGGAATTCTCTCTCCTCCTTGCAATTTTCCTTTCTGTCTGGGTAAGTGTCTTTCTCTTCTTGCCTTTTCTAATTTGTGGCTTTAAGGGGAGGACCGGTAACTTCTGCACTCACATTTTCTAAGTACCTCTACTTCAGGGTCAAGAAGAGAGAGCCAGTGCACCCCTTCGCAGGCACCCTTTACTGTGGAAAACAGAGCAATTAGTTCTGGGATCTGTATTTCTTTGACGAGGTTTTATGCTCAACTAACATTTTATTTCCCACAGCCGTGGTCTTTGCTAAGTGCCGTTTAGCACCCTGCGGCGTGTGCTTTGGGTTTTAGCCCTGGTCTCATCGTGGCCCCAGGGGCCCCCCAGACAGTGGACTGATGTCTGCAAGTTTCGTGAGATTCTCAGAAACGAAAGCCTCCCCCGAGGAGAGGGCTGACTTATAAAGGTGTGAAATAATAAAACTGGATATTTTCTTAAGGGAAAAAAAGTGGAGGGTCATTCAGCTTACACCTAGCCTATATTATCCAGGGTATGGGAAAGAGAACAATCCTTGTCAGGACTTGCATGTTTTTGCCCAAAAATAGCAGTGTTCTTACGGCTGTTTTCTTCTTTGTGCTGTTGGGTGTGTTGTGACCCTTCAGACTTCTTCAGCTCCATTCCGCTGATAGAGGCTGTGCCTTCTCAGGGTGTGCTCTTGAAATGCAAGCTGCTGGAGAAAGACAGTGGGGCTGGGTGGTTGCACATGGAAGGCACGGGAGGCAAACGGAAGGAAGGGGTTTGCCATCACTGGGAACACCTGGCCTTTTCTAATTCTCCATTTCACATTCCTTTCTTACTAAGTAGAAGTAAAACAGGACTCAAAGAAAGCGTGGAACAAAGATAATTTAAGGCATTATTTAATAAACCAAGTCCCAAGCTAAAACTTGTCTTGGGAGCCAAGGGCTTAGCCACTTGTGGCACAGGCCAACGCTGAGTGTCTGGGAGTCCCTTTCCCCTCTAGAATGCTTTAATTTGGTGTATTTATTGACTTTGACATTTTTAACTGTACAAACAATTTCCTTCATTAAGTGGAAGTCAATGTTTTGTACTTCAAACATTTTTGCAAATTAAAACCCATCCTGGTGACATGAGGAATGGGCTCCACACGTTGTTTGCAGGAAGGAATTAGGATGGGGATATCAGACACATGGTCCCTTGCACTGGAGGAGAGGCTCGCGTTTCATCCTGGTGTCATGATTCCTAAACGTGTCAGGAGCATTCCGGGAGTGGCCGGGGAGCTGGGCTGTGGTGGAAAGTGGGCTGGACACTGTCAGGAGAGTCAGCTGGCGCCTGGGTTCAGCCGTGGCCCTACCGGTGACCCGGGCGAGTCATATTTCCCTGGGGACGGTCTGTGCTAACAGTACAGCGTGGCTCCAGGATTATCTACACACAGGCTGTCCAAGCTGGGGGACTGTTAGCTGCCACCTCACTCAGCCCCCTGTTTTACAGCAGAGCAGGTGGAGGCCCCTGAGCTCAAGGTCAGCAGGTCCCCACTGGAGTCTCAGCCTCCCAATGCCCCTGAGCCCCAGGGACTCACATCAAAAACTACCCTGCGAGGAAAAGGTGCTTTCTTTCTCTCTCTCTTTCTTTTTTCTTTTTTTTGGTTGGTGTGTGTAGGGAGTATTTAACACATGCCTGAGATAGTTCCTTAAAAAGGAAAATAGCTTTCTATGTAGACAGTGGAGGGACATTGGGGAGCTGATTGGCCCAGGTCCTGTCATTTTCTTTATAGTGTCATAAATAGTACAGGTTGATCATTCCAAATCTGAAGATCAGAAACCAGAATGCTCTGAATTCTGAAACTTTGTGAGCGCTGGCATGATTCTCAAAGGAAATGCTTACATGAGCATCTCAAGTATCCAATTTCTGGATTTGAGTTGCTCAAGCAGTAAGTATAAATGCAAGTATTCTACAGTCTGAAAAACAAATCAGGAATTGGAAACTCTTCTGGTCCAAGCATTTTGGATAAGGGATGCTCGACCTGTAGGGTGCATTTGGCAAGTCCTCTCCAGGGTTCCCTCCACTCAGAAGGGCCCTGTGCTGCCAGGGCTGCAGGCACCCAGCACGTGCTGAGTCAGTGGGGATTTGCTTCCAAAGACATCATCACACCCGGCCAGGAGGTGGTGGCCCAGGCTGGGTGAGGGACACTGGGGAAGTTCTAACATAGGAATTCCCCCAAGGAGTGAAGAGATTGCGGCGGGGACACACCTTCAGGGTAGGTGAGGCTGGACGTGCAGTCCTGCTGGTTTTCTGGGTTGGGCATGAGATTGATAAAAGTGGAGTTGAGGGCACATTGGCACTGGGAGTCAAATGCGCAGAAGACTTGAGCTTGCTACTCTCCCGACCCAGGAGCTCTAAGGTGTTTTCATTGTTGAAATCCAAGGGTTCTGATTTAGGCTTGGCTGGCACATGACAAGTGACCCCATACTTGTGGAATGAACTGAGGCTGATGGATTCTGCAAAGCCTCTGACACCTCCTGATTTTGGTGGTCCTGAGCGTGAAGTGAGCAGGGAATACATGTGGGGATAAACGTGGCAAAGTGCCCTGTTACCCCCATCCAAAGACTTCCCGGGGAGACTTCCACAGTAAGGTACCATTGGAGTGAGGAGTGCAGGAAGTGTGCACACGTGATCCCAGCTCTGCCTTGCTAAGCACTACAAAGTGTAGCCCCTCACACGTGAAGTGTTTGAAGACTTCCAGGCCCACAGGACCGGGTGTCAAGTCAGTGATACATAGGGAGCATTGGACAGGACGTTACAGACTGGTTGAAGGATAGCTAGTCTGTGAGCTCTCAAGACCTGAGCTGTTTCACATTCTTCCAGGTCTTAGGTCTAAGGAGGAGGATTTCCATCCAGGGCGATTCTCCTCTTATTTCAATGTAGCTCATTCTCTCCTTTGACCTAATAGGTCACATTTTGACTCTTCCCTTTACCAAGAAATACAAACACATCTGAGGTTTAACTCAACGTAAGTGTAAGTAAATACTGTGATGACACATGAGCCCCTGCTGCAATAGCAGGTACTGGGGATTGCTCATGCGTCTGCTGGAGTGGAATTGCCTGGTATTCGTCAGGCTGATCCCAGAAGAACCTTGGATAGGAAACCGGATGGAAGCTGAAACGTCTTCTGCAACCTTGGCCCGACTTCAGTTCAGTGAGCTCTTCCCAGCACCCTGCTGGTGAACTCCAGAGAGAGTAAATGGGTTTCTGAGAAGGAAGCGTTTCTTGAAGATCCACCTTGATTAACTCATTGGAAAATCCCAGTGAGCTGCATCTGGGGAGATTTCAAATAGTAAAGCAATACATAGATTTTCTCAGATACCTTTTCCTGTCTGCAGAATTCTTGTACCACGATAACAGCAGCAGCATAACAGAGACAGCTACCAATTTTGGTACCAGGGCCAGGGCCAGGCATGATGCAGATTCAATATGGAACGCCAGAGCTAGAGGAGCTAGAAGCTACCCCAGGCCTCATCAGACTGCTGGAGTCAGAATTCGATCCCAGGTCTACCAGACGTCAAAACCTGGGTGCTTGACCTCTGCACTATGATGCCGCCTTCAATATCAGGGCGGGTGGAGGAGATATGCTTTTATGTATTTATTTATTTATTTATTTATTTTTATTTTTATTTTATTTTATTTTTTGAGATGGAGTGTCGCTCTGTCACCCAGGCTGGAGTGCAGTGGCGCGATCTCGGCTCACTGCAAGCTCCGCCTCCCGGGTTCACGCCATTCTCCTGCCTCAGCCTCCCAAGTAGCTGGGACTACACGGGCCCGCCACCATGCTGGCTAATTTTTTGTATTTTTTTTAGTAGAGACGGGGTTTCACCATGTTAGCCAGGATAGTCTCAATCTCCTGACCTCGTGATCCACCCACCTTGGCCTCCCAAAGTGCTGGGTTTACAGGTGTGAGCCACTGCGCCCGGCTGCTTTTATTGTGTTCTATGAGGTGAAACGTTCCGTTATATCCTTGGAGTAGAATGCATGCTGGTGCACTCTAAAACACGGCTGGGCCCTCCCAGGGTGGGGTGGTTGGTTGACTAGTTGGATTTTAAGAGGCAATATTGAGAGAGTTAGTGTGGCAGTGTGAAAGGCCCAGAATAAGGATGGCCTTGGGGCAGGGGTAGCCTCTTCTACATGCTTTTGGGGAAGAATTTCTCCTTTCTGGCCCTCGTGTCCTGTTTTCTTCCCTGTAGAATAGGAGTTTGGGTAATCGCTAGTGATCTTTCCAAGTTCTACAATACTGTGATTCTCGGAGATCACAGAGTTCAAAGGAACTCTGCTCATAAGGAGCAATTTATGTACTGTGGTAGATTTTCTAGCACGTACCCTGGAGATCTGAACTATGAGAAATTCATCTCCGAGCAGCCCTTGGCTTTTTCCACCCAAGTCTCATACCCATGGCCCGGGATGTGGGTGGCAACCCTGGGGCTATGCCATGGGGCCTGGCCGAGGAGTTCTGTCTTTAAATAAGGACAGATCCTCGTCGTTTAAACAGAAAAGTAAAAAATGGAGCTCAGGTTGTGAGTCCTTTTGCACCTTGTTTGGGAAATTAATGACCGCAGAGATTTAGGAATACGGTCCCTACGTAACTTTGCCGTGATGATCAAGTCACTCAGCATGTTGGCATTTTATGTGTTTTGGGTGAACATGTACAGCAGATTGCCATGTCTAATACCTGTAATGCTGCAAGTTCCCAGAGAAAAAGATGGAACTCGCTGATCTCCTGTTTGGGGAGAATTTCATCCATACTCTCGAATTTTCCCACTTCCCTGAGGCTTTCATGCCAGGCTCCGTCCTCACTTTTCCTGCTCACCTCCTGCTATGCCTGTCTACCGTAACCAGCGAGACTTCAGACGGCAGATTCCAGGGGGCATGTCCAGCCAGTCCCTTTTTCCACATCCCCCTTTGCATGGTGGAGCGACTGCCGGTTCCCCATGCAGACACCGGCCACCTCCGCTTGTGGCTGTGTCTTTCCAGAGTGATTTCTGGTCACACCTACCGTGCAAGTCTCCCACGATCCTGGATTCTCCTGCCCCGACCTTTGCTTATGGGCTGCCCTCCTTTCCCACCTCCGCCTGGCAGTCCCACCTGTCCACCGAGGCTCCTCTCAAATGTCACCTGCCTCGTGGGCCACTCGGCCGTCCTGGGCTCCTGCCATGCCCAGGACACCTTCTACCTCCCCCGGGCTCTTGGCTCTTATCGTATGTTCTCTTGTATTCTAAGTGTTTGTTTACTTCTCTAATCTGCTTTAATTATTTTTGTACTTCCCACTTACATTGCTTTGAACTTTGCCCTGAACACACCAGGGGTTCTAGGAATACTTGTTGAGTTCACAGTGAAATGAAACACCAGCCCAATCTTCCAACTGTTATGGAAGAAAACAAAAAATAAAGTTGGGTCCCTGGTAAGTTAATAGGCTTCCTGACTGCTGGGCTAAGGTGATTTCTGGCCATGTAATCTTTCATTTTTTCCCTTCCCAAGGGGGTTTTATTAACTGGAGTTCATTTTCCCCTTTGGAATGATGCAGAAATGGCAGAGGCCTCATGATGCTTGCGAGGGAGCTCAGTGTTGTGTGTGACTCTCTTTGTAGGAGCACGCCAAGATGTCCCTTGTGACTGTCCCCTTCTACCAGAAGAGACATAGGCACTTCGACCAGTCCTACCGTAATATTCAAACACGGTACCTGCTGGACGAATATGCATCAAAAAAGTAAGCTGACATTCGCTGATGAGACGCGCAGAGCTTTGATTATGGCGATCTGATATTTAAAGGCTTTTCCAGTTCTGTCAGCCCTGGAGAGGCACTGGTTTGCAGGGAGTCAGAGAGCAGGGATGGCAGCCTCTCCCGTGCCCAGGTCCTGCCACGGAGCAGCACTGTGTGGAGCTGGCGTAGTGTTCTGGCAGGTCCTGCTGGCCGAGTTCAGCTCCTGGTTGAGGTGGGGAGGCAGGAAGTCCTTTGTATGAGCTCATTGATTTTACTGCTCATCACATGCCTTCCAGAACTAGGATCTAAAAAGCCACCCAAAATAAAGAGCAATGAGACTGAAACTGGTGGGAAAGGCTGTCGGTAGGAGAGAAGTTAATGGGTGGCAGAGTAAAGACAGAATGGGAGGCAATATTAGTGATTTTGCTACATCGATCATGGATGTGCCGAGATCAAGAATCCCTGCCTCTGGGGCTGGTGTGCACCTGCATCTTCCGGAAACTTTTCGGGGATGGCCTCATACAGGATGGCAGCTCACGCCCCCATGGACACTGTTTGTGTAGCAGCAAATCTGCAATCTTAATGGGCTGATTGGAAGGCTGTGGTGAAGAGAGGGAGGCACCACGGGCAGGCGTTCTGCAGCCCAGGTGCCTGCCTCATGTCACCCACACCCTATGTTTAGAAACGCTTAGAGTACTTTTATTTAGTTGCCATCCCTTGTGCCAAACAAAGCCAAACATTTGCAGCCCCTCCCAGCAGCCTTGGGGTGTCTCAAATCCCTCAAGATATATATAATCGTGGCGTGGAGCCAGAAGGACTGTGGCCGGCACTGGCTGGCTCTGAGGGGAGGTGGCACCAGCCTCAGTGAGCTCAGGGAGAAAGCACCCCAGGGCGGGCATGTGCGGGGTATGGGTGTGGGCACACAGGGACACAGGCTTGGGTTTGCCTGTGTGCAAGTGTGTGTACACTTGTGTAGGTTTGTTTATGTGTGCACGCGCTGTGTGTATGCGTGTGCATGTGCTTGTGGGAAGGCGTGTCCTTGCATTTATGCATTTATTTGCATACACATGTGTACGCTTGTATTGTATGTGCATATGCATGCATGTGTGTGCATGTGTGCATATATGTGTGTAGGTGCATGCCTCTCATATGCCTGTGCATGTGTGTGTTTGTGTGTGCTCTGCATATACCAGTGGTTTGGGGTGTGTAGAGAGAAAGTGATGTGTGTCAGGATAAATTTCCATACTGTGCCTGGGCATGCATCTCCTAATCGTGTCCATGTTGCTGAAGGCGAGCTTCCACCCAGGCATCTTCCCAGAAGTCCTTGAGTCAGCGGTCGCCTTCACAGAGAGCCTCCAGCCAGACGTCCCTGGGAGGAACCATCTGCAGGGTCTGTGCGAAGCGAGTGAGCACGCAGGAAGATGAGGAGCAGGAGAACAGAAGCAGGTGAGCACATGGCTTCCCTGACTCCACTTGTGCCCTGCGTGGGGTCACAGTGGAGGGACAGTGGGGTGGGGAGGGAAGAGCGACCTTAGCTGAGAGGGAAGATCAAGGAACACAGGCCATGCCTGGGGTGAGAGGGAGAATGCTGCTGTTTCCCAATCACCTGCTTCTCTTTACCATCATTATCTCAATTAATCTGAACAAGAAAACTGCTGGGCACCAGCTTCCCACCATTTTGCAGAAGAGAGTGTTGCTGTTCAGAGCGCTCACGCCACTGTCCAGGGTTCCATGTCTCACGCACGTCCCAGCTAGGCTTAGAGCTCCAGGGTCTGTGGCTTCTAAGCCAAGCTCAGTCCCTTTCCAGACAGAGCAGGATAAGCACACGTGAAAACATCAAGATCTAGCAGTGTGAGAGTAATTCTCAATTTCCACTTGCAACCTCTGTAGCTATGCAGGGACAGCCGTGGAGGGGTGCACATTCAAGCAAGGTCATCTTCCTAAGCGGGAGCCAGGGTTTTAAACAGTTGTCTTGTGGAAACTAAAGAGTTGGGAAGGGATTCTATAAATTGTCATGCTTTACATTTCAACAGAGGCAGCTCGTGGGGTGAAATGTCATGGGAACGGGATGGATTAATAAAAATGCCAGTCTTAAAATTATTTCCAGATGACGGAGAAACAGGTGGTGATATTGCTTTGATCTTTTAAGGACGAAGTGAACAGTTAAACGTTCGCGGGTGCCTTGTTTTATACCTGCTATATTTTTTCCCTCATCTCCCCCTGCTGCTTCTGGGAATTTTCTCTATATCTTCAAAGCACTTAAAACCTGAAGGAAAAATAAGATTTGAGTAAACATCTTTCATTTTGAAAGTTTCAGAAAGATGAAGTCATCTGTTGAATATAAACAATGTATAGCCAAGAAGGTTAACGAAGGTTAACATTTATTTAAAAAAAATTGAATTTTTAAAAATGTCATAGGATAATTTTGCCATGTAAATGAATTCTAGTGTAAAGTGAAGATTTATTTTGTGAAAGAATCTCTTTGAAATGTAGATGTTAACACAATCCAGATTTTTATGTATTGGATTAAAGGGTTCTTCTACCTATATTTAGGTTTTGGGGGCTACAATAGAATACTTGAGCTTATCGTTTTATTTTTATCATTTAAACATTGATGTGAACTTGAACATATTGCATAAACTTCCTATCGCTCAATTTCCCTGCTGGTAAAACGGTAACAGTGAGTGGCTTACTGTGATTCTTATGGTTTTGGCAGCAATGACTTTCATGACAGCCTTGGCTGCTGGAAATTGTACTAAAACACATTGGGCTATGCTCTTGCAATACCAAAACTGACTCAAAGAAGGGATTTGAATGACTGGAGAAGGGGTTATGTTCTCACTGCATCTCTGATGCTCACGTTAAATGCCAGTCTGTCTTGGACGTACTAGAGACGGGGGACGAAGGCTAGGTGCTTTCCCAGCTTTGTGTGGAGCCCACGGCTCACGCTCTCCATGAGATTTTCTTCAGCAGCCCCCCAGTGTTGTATTCTCCTAACCCATGTGCATGTCTTCCATGGGGAAGATCGTTTTGAAATCCGTTCTTTCCTCCTTTAAAGGTAAACATAAGTCGTGGGGATCTCAGTGAGTTGGGCGAGCTCTAATTGAGATTTATTGTGAAGCCTGCCCTATCACCGTCATGCAGAAGGGCCCAGGAGGGATGAGTGAGCCCCGTGCTGAGTGATGTGAGCAGCTCCATGGATTCCAGCCCTTATTAGAATTCACCATTCTCACGGGCTGCAAGCATCATCACAAGCATGTATTTATCCCTGACCTCCCAACGTGGATATTAGTTTAGCGTGCTGGACAAGTTGGTCCTTTGCAAAAGATGAAATTGTGGGCTCACTGATGTGAGTTACTGCTGATGTCCCTGTGTCAAATAAATACTGAAGAGACATTGGCGCTCTGAAGGCACTCAACACGTCCTTCTGGAAGATATGACCCTGATGCTCTGAAGGCACTCAACACATCCTTCTGGAAGATATGGCCCATTGGAAATGTCCCTCTGACATCTTCCTTCAGTCCCAGTGAAAAATGGGCCTCCCTGAATCTTGCAAGCTACCTGTCCCGGGGCTTGTCATTTACAATCAGTGCCTGACAAATGACGTTACTGTGCACACGTGGGCTGAAGTCACGGTCAACTGATCATCAGCCGGCAGAAATATTTCCTGAATGTCCTGACTTGGGGTTGGCTGTGGGAGGAATTCCAGACCAATTAGTTATTCTGAATCGTGGAGGGTTAGAGGATAGTGGTGCTATTGACCTAAGAATAAGCTGAGGCTCTTGTTACTCAAACATAAAGGGCCCATAGAAAAGTAAACGGTGTCAAGACAGGACATCCGAACCTTTAAACTCATCACAGTGCTGCGTGGCGCAGACCAAGCTTTGTCTTCTCGATCCCTGCAATTTGGTGGGATTCACTCCCCTGTAAGAAGGCTTGTTCCCTGCAGGACATCTGACGATATCATTCATTTCTTGAACACATATTCCTAGAACTCCTCCTGGCACCTGGCACCTGGATACTGGGGAACCAAGTACCTGGATACTGGGGGAACCAAGTACCTGGATACTGGGGGAACCAAGTACCTGGATACTGGGGGAACGAAGTACCTGGATACTGGGGAACAAAGTACCTGGATACTGGGGGAACGAAGTACCTGGATACTGGGGGAACCAAGTACCTGGATACTGGGGGAATGAAGTACCTGGATACTGGGGGGGAACGAAGTACCTGGATACTGGGGGAACGAAGTACCTGGATACTGGGGGAACCAAGTACCTGGATACTGGGGGAACAAAGTACCTGGATACTGGGGAACCAAGTACCTGGATACTGGGGGAATGAAGTACCTGGATACTGGGGGAACCAAGTACCTGGATACTGGGGAACCAAGTACCTGGATAATGGGGGAATGAAGTACCTGGATACTGGGGGGGAACGAAGTACCTGGATACTGGGGGAACGAAGTACCTGGATACTGGGGGAACCAAGTACCTGGATACTGGGGGAACGAAGTACCTGGATACTGGGGAACCAAGTACCTGGATACTGGGGGAATGAAGTACCTGGATACTGGGGGAACCAAGTGCCTGGATACTGGGGAACCAAGTACCTGGATAATGGGGGAATGAAGTACCTGGATACTGGGGGAACCAAGTACCTGGATACTGGGGGAACCAAGTACCTGGATACTGGGGGAACGAAGTACCTGGATACTGGGGGAACCAAGTACCTGGATACTGGGGGAATGAAGTACCTGGATACTGGGGGGAACCAAGTACCTGGATACTGGGGGAACGAAGTACCTGGATACTGGGGGAATGAAGTACCTGGATACTGGGGAACAAAGTACCTGGATACTGGGGGAACCAAGTACCTGGATACTGGGGGAATGAAGTACCTGGATACTGGGGGAACGAAGTACCTGGATACTGGGGGAACCAAGTACCTGGATACTGGGGGAATGAAGTACCTGGACACTGGGGGAATAAAGTACCTGGATACTGGGGGAACGAAGTACCTGGATACTGGGGAACCAAGTACCTGGATACTGGGGGAATGAAGTACCTGGATACTGGGGGAATGAAGTACCTGGATACTGGGGGAACGAAGTACCTGGATACTGGGGGAACGAAGTACCTGGATACTGGGGAACCAAGTACCTGGATACTGGGGGAATGAAGTACCTGGATACTGGGGGAACCAAGTACCTGGATACTGGGGAACCAAGTACCTGGATACTGGGGGAATGAAGTACCTGGATACTGGGGGAATGAAGTACCTGGATACTGGGGGAACCAAGTACCTGGATCCTGGGGGAACTAAGTACCTGGATACTGGGGGAACCAAGTACCTGGATACTGGGGGAATGAAGTACCTGGATACTGGGGGAACCAAGTACCTGGATACTGGGGGAATGAAGTACCTGGATACTGGGGTAACCAAGTACCTGGATTCTGGGGGAACCAAGTACCTGGATACTGGGGCAATGAAGAGGGCATTTTCCCGCTTTGTTGGGATTCAGAGTTACAGGACAGGGCTGGTGTCATTCAACATGCACATGCATGTGCTTACAGAGGTGGCACGTGCTCTGCAGGAGGAGGATGAGGACATATGAAAGAGACCCGCAGGGCTGTGATTTGAGGGTGGCCCCAGGGGAGAGGCTCTGAGGGAGAGACCCCTGTGCTGAAAGCAGGAGGAGCAGAAGCCAGCCCATTAGAGGTTGGGAGGAATCTACCCCAGGCAAGAGGGCATGCAGAATGGCTGAGGCCCAAAGAGACTGTTCCCTAAACATTGTAGGGAAAGGCTGTATGTGTGGTCGGAGCGGGGACAGGGAGGTGCGAGGTGAGGTCCCCGATTCCTAAGGAGATAAATCCACATTCCTTTCATGGTTAGATTTTAGGGTTCCTCCCACCTCATTTCTGTACGAAGAGGCCGCAGACTTCTGCAATTCTGACTGCGAACTTCCCAAATGCCTCACACCAGGCCTTAGTCTTAATCGCTGCTGGGGAAGCGCTGGTCCATCGGAGCCGTGTGGGGTTGTGGAAGCACCTCGGACAGAGGCCCTGCACCCTGGGTTTCGGACAGGCCTTACCGCCAACCTGCAGCGGGTCTCAGTTCTCCCCAGGTCTCTGGACAGCCGTGACGCTACGGTCCCCTCCAGCTCCGATACCGGGACTTTCTGTGCGATGTGGCCCTGGCCGAGCAGCCTCTTGGTGGCTCACGCTCAGTGCCGCAGGCGGCGCTCCGGCTCGGCCACCTTGCCCTCCACCGCCTCCTTCCCAGGCCGTCTGTGCAGCTTCCTGTCCCTGCCACTCGGGAACGAACCTCCCCCAGCCTAACTTAGACTACTGAGTATTTATGAGGCATCTTCTGTGTGCTGAAGCTGGGGAATACAGAGGTGAGAAGTAGCCAATCCTTTCTCCTGGGAAGGATAAAATGTATGCAAATTACGATCATAAAGGCCCTAAGAGAAATAAACGGAGGTCTGGCGTTCAAGACACAGGGGAGAGGATTAGGGATGGCTCCACGGGAGACATGGCATCTCAGATGGGCGTTGGAGGAAGGATAGACTTTTGATTGAAAGGGATGGCAGTGAGACGTTTCTCACGAGTGGGACAGAATCCCAAGTGGGGAGCAGAGCAGCGAGTGTCCTAATTTCATTGGGACCTTGGGAACGCGATGGTGAGGGAGGTTGATGAGGCTGAAAGAGCTGCTGCAGGGTTTCCAGAGCATCTCAGAGCATGGAGGCAGCCCAGGCCTGGCCGTGTTGGGGTGCGATTTGTGGGGTTCACAAGATGGCATGTGAGCCGCGACGATGTGAACATTTCTGAGTCCCTAAGGACTGAAGATGCTGAATCCTTTATTTAATCCTTTATTTATTATTATTATTTTTAGCATTCAGACATTCCTATCTGTATATTTTTTAACTCAAAATACTTTAATTCAGTCTTAAAATCACTCAGAAACTGCATCCTTCTCAGGAAAATAAATGGCTTTTATTTGCTGCCCTGCAGAGGAAAACTCACACATGGGGAGCTCACCATTTTCCTAAATTTTCAAATCATGGAACTGACTTCAATAGCACCGTTAGCCTAGTGGCACCTAACAGTTTGGAGTCTCAGACCTGGGAAAGCATCAAGCCCTTTGTCTGATAAATCCACAGAAGTTCCCTGATTTCCCGAGTTGCCCTGTCTTTACTGAGCACCTGCTGCATGTGAGTTTCTGTGCACACGAAGATGAGTACCAATGTCTCTGTTTTTAAGAGCCTCAGATTAACTTCCCGACTCTCTGAGTGGGTGCCTGTTGTCTTTTGCTGCTCACAGCAATTCTCCAAAGCATCTCTTAGGGCCTCCAAGCGGTTGCAATTGCGCACTGTCAGTGGTGAAAGAAAGTTGGGGCAGGCACTTCCTGTATTTTTTTATTAATAAATCACATACATGTTCTTCTTTACAACTTCATCACGCATGGCATTCACACACCAAAATATACTCTTGAAGATAGATTCAAATGAGCAGAAGTAGCATTTCTCCTGTTCTCTTCTTGAATGCACTTAAGGAAACCCTAGGGAGAGAATGGGCCTGCCCTTTCCAGCCTTCAGGGGCCACGTGGTTTTCTCCGCGACTCCTGCAACTGAGGCTGCTTCTTGGCTCCTGCAGGTACCAGTCCCTGGTGGCCGCCTATGGCGAGGCCAAGCGACAGCGCTTCCTCAGCGAGCTGGCCCACTTGGAGGAGGGTGTCCACCTGGCACGCTCCCAGGCCCGCGACAAGCTGGACAAATACGCCATTCAGCAGATGGTAGGAGGGTCTCGGGGTGGCTGGGTGTCTGGGAAGCGTGGAGTAGATCTTAGCTTGTCTGCATGGTGCTCGAGGGGCCGAGGGTGGAGCTTGGCTCGCTGCCTGGGAACCTGACCATCCTTGCTTCTCGGGGCAGATGGAGGACAAGCTGGCCTGGGAGAGACACACATTTGAAGAGCGGATAAGCAGGGCTCCTGAGATCCTGGTGCGGCTGCGATCCCACACCGTCTGGGAGAGGATGTCTGTGAAACTCTGCTTCACCGTGCAAGGATTTCCCACGCCCGTGGTGCAGTGGTGAGGGGCTCTGTTCCCAGGGGGTGAAGAAGTCCATTCTGCGTTTTCTTTCAGAAAGACCCCAGTTAAGGAGACAAACGCCATTGAAACTGTGCTGGAGGCCACTTACCTTGAAACTCTATGCAGAAATATGTTTATAGAAGCTCTGAGCGTTCACTTTAACTCATATGCAAACATTTTTATTTTCATGACATTGAGTCAACAAATTTTTCAGAGGGTTTATTTATTTATTTATTTATTTATTTTGAGATGGAGTCTCGCTCTGTTGCCCAGGCTGGAGTGTGATGGTGTGATCTCAGCTCACTGCAATCTCCACTTCCCCGGTTTAAGTGATTCTCCTGCCTCAGCCTCCTGAGTAGCTGGGACCACAGGTGTACGCCACCACGCCTCGCTAATTTTTGTATTTTTAGTAGAGATGGGGTTTCACCATGTTGGCCAGGCTGATCTCAAACTCCTGACCTGAAGTGATCCACCTGCCTCGGCCTCCCAAAGTCCTGGGGTGACAGGCATGAGCCACATGCCTGACCAGAGTGTATTGTTTAAAAGTCACTACCCTGAAATGATCATGGCTGTTGTCCTGTTTGCAAGAGCACGTGCATGATTGCTGACTGTACACAAAACTGGAGAGTCTGCTTTTCAATATGGAAAACTCATAAGTGGAAAGCGTAAACTCTAAAGTTTTGGGACTGCAGATCTGCAGTTAATGAAGCTGTGGTAATTGAAGAATTACATCTTTAAGCCCTCAAGACCCTTTTTGTATCAACATATATTGCTAAAGTTATACGTATATATCTATGTGCATTTATATGCGGGGTTGGGACTCTGAGCCACAGACCAGGTATATCTTGGCTGAGGTTGATACGTGTATCAACATATATTGCTAAAGTTATACATATATCTATGTGCATTTATGTGCGGGGTTGGGACTCTGGCCTGCAGACCAGGCGCATCTTGGCTGATGTTGATACGTGTATCAACATATATTGCTAAAGTTATACATATATCTACCTGCATTTATACGTGGAGTTGGGACTCTGAGCCACAGACCAGGCGTATCGTGGCTGATGGCTGGATCCTGAGGTTCTTTGGAAGACAGGCTTGGGAGGCTGAGGCTCGCCTGCTCTTGATGCGGAGGTGCTGGGGTGGATGTGGTCCTGCCTCCTGGATGGAGCCATGAAGCCAGCTTCCTTTCACCAGGGTCAGTGCGTTAGGTCCCGCAGAACTCCCTGAGACACTAGCTACACTGCAGCTTAAGTAGGCGGGTCCGGGATCCAGCACCCAGTGTTTCTTATGGAATGACAAGTCCTGAATTCCTAACAAAGGTCAGGCAGGTGTTTCATCTGCCGGATGGGGAATCCCCTGAGAGTCTGAACGAGGAAAGCGCTGCTCTCGCCTTAGAAAGCAAAACCAGTGCGAGCTCTGGGCCTCACCGTCAGGGTTCTGTCCTCCTCCTGCCTGAGGCTCTAAGGGAAACCTGCAGAAATGGGCAGCAGGCGCGGGGGAGCTGGGGCAGAATTGCACACACACAAAATACAACTCTGCCTTTAAACTAAAAACATGCCTCCCTCATTTAGGTACAAAGATGGCAGTCTGATTTGCCAGGCGGCTGAACCGGGAAAGTACAGGATTGAGAGCAACTATGGCGTACACACACTGGAGATCAACAGGTATGGCCGTGGTGGGGGCTCTGGACGCTGGCGTCCAGTAATCAGCATCGCAGACCCCAAAGAAGAAGTCAGATGGGTAACTGGAGGCCAAATCACACCTGTCTGTTTGCACCCCGGGTGACTTTAAATAGCATTTATGAGTTAATGGTACTGGTGTTGGAAGCTTCCCTTGGTTTTTCTTTAGTGTCTGGCCAGAGGAATGCAAACTCTGGGAATAAAGACAGTAGATAGTTCAGGGAAAGGTAATGGCATCTGGGTGGAAAGGCAGTGCAAGAAGCTTTCATTGACACCTCCTGCCAGGTTCGAGAAACACACCCTAAGTTCAGACTCTTCAAAGAATGATAACCTTTATTTTCTTTTATAACAAATCAAAAAAGTATATGAAATGTAGACAAATAAAAGAAAAACAATCATCTATACATCCAGCACCCAGGGTCAGTATGTTGCTGTATAGCTGGCATTTCTCTTTTCCTCACGTGACACACACACTTTTTTTTTTTTTTTTTTGAGGCAGAGTTTCGCTCTTGTTGCCCAGGCTGGAGTGCAATGGCATGGTCTCGGCTCACCGCAACCTCCACTTCCCAGGTTCAAGCGATTCTCCTGCCTCAGCCTCCCCAGTAGTGGGGATTACAGACATGGGCCATCACGCCCAGCTAATTTTGTATTTTTAGTAGAGACGGGGTTTCACCGTGTTGGTCAGGCTGGTCTCGAACTCCCGACCTCATGTGATCCACCTGCCTCGGTCTCCCAAAGTGCTGGGATTACAGGCATGAGCCACTGCCCCCGGCCCACACATTTCATTTTTTAAATAAAAGCGAGACCCTGCTGTTCTTTTTCTGTTTCTGTGCATACACGGTTTTTACTTTTCACAAAAGACCCTGACATTACACAAGTCAGCTTTTTTCAGCAGTAGTATATTGTGGCACCTTCCTATGGCTCTCATGTTAATTTTTCCAGTGAAGCTGACTGCCTGTTTTTGAACTTAAGGAGCACACCCTTGTCCAGGAGCCAGAAGGCCACATTTACCATGTGACTTTGGATAAGCCATTAACGCCTCCTGAAAACAATTATCAAGAGACAGATAGTAACAATTTTATCTTCTCTATAGGACTAAAAGAGTTACTGTGAGACTCCAATAAGAAGATGCACATTGTGTTTATATATGTTTATATATATAACGGGAGGTGTGGGGTGTGTGTGCTTGTGTGTGTAGTCAGTTATATCAAATCCCTTCTAGGAAAACATGAGGGATGTTTGTATAAATAAGGTAAAAAATAAGTGAGACATTGGAATATACGATTTTATTGATTTTATTCTGACTAAACTGTAAAGCAGGGAGTGCATCATTGTTAGGCCTCTGTTCTTCAGAGGAAAAGGTGCCTGCTAATTCCCAGAGGGAGCTCGGAGGAGCTCAGGAGGGTGAACGCAAATGTTGATTGATCATCCCCGCCTCCTCTCCCCAGAAGCCTGCTTGGAATGAAAGTCTTGTTCTGTTCGTTTGTTTGTTTTTTAAAGCTTTTATACATTGGATCCTGTTAAAAAGTTATCCTGACACTTGTTAAGGACATTAAGAAAGACTTCCTTCAAGGACCACAGGGAGGGATTCTTGCTCTGGGGGAGAGAAACCGGGCTCAGCTCTGAGTACAGCAGGAAAGTGGGAATGAGACCAAGGAGTAGGGTAGGGTGGATGGGAAATTACTAGGGGGAGATGGGGGTGAGGGGGTTCCGGCCGAGCCTCCCCAGCAGGGTTCTGGCTGAAGGCAGGCTGGGGCCATCAGACATCCCTGGGGATGGAGGGGTGAGGAGCCCATCTGCTATCGAGGGAGGGGCTTGAGTTGGGCTGAGCTGGTGGGATTCTTACTGTTGAGGGCCCACCAAGCCTGGGGCCTGGCTGGGAAGAGGGTTGCAAGGAGCTGTCTCCGGTTTAGTGAGGGAGGGGGTCTCTGTCCCCATCCAGCCTGGTGTTTAGTGAGGGAGGGCGTCTTTGTCCCCTCCAGCCTGGTGGTTAGTAAGGGACTAGTCTTTGTCCCTGTCCAGCCTGGCAGAAAGTTGGGCTCTGCCTGGCTTCTCTCCCTCTGCCTGGCTCCTGCCCTGTGCCCTCCCCCAGCATCCTCACCAACTCTTCCTCTTCCTGCCTTCCCTTCCTCCTGTTCCCGACTCTACCTGGGGCTGTGGCTTCAGCCAGCTCTTCCTGATGCTCATCCTGGTGGCCTGAGCATGGCTTCTGCCTGGTGGTGCCCCTCCCCGAGTCAGGGGGTCCACCAGCTCCTCTGTGTGTGGGACTCCCTCCTGCTTCCTCCTCCCAGGAGCCTGCATGGGGCCTGGGGCCTTTGTCCTGCTGGAATGGTCCACCCTCTGCAGATTCACTAGAGTTGGGTGTTGAAAGGCAATAGTTGAGATTGAAATTTGCAGGGCATCCTACCTCATTTCTCCAGATAAATCCGGGTTTCTCTAGGAAAGCTCTCCTTCTGGCGGGCTCCTTGGCCCTGCTCACAGAGAGCTTGCTGTGTGCCTGGTGCTCTCCTGGATGTTCGAGAGGCTTTAGGGGCCAAGACAAGGATGCCGCCTTCCAGGTCCCACTCTCTGGCATCAGGAGGCAATTGATGAGTGAAGGACACAGCCAGCCACAGCAGCAGTGCTGGGTGAGGGGAGGGGGCTGTGGCCCATTGTGGTGTGAAATAGATGCCAGGTGGACCTTCATGGAGATATCACATGAGCAAGGCTTGAAGGCCAGTAGAGGACCCAGAGCTGTGGAGTGGGTGGGCCCCCTGGCACAAAGGCTCTGAGAGGTGCATTGGGGGTCCAGGGCTGGGGGGTTGGCAGGGGACAAGCTGTCACAGGCATAGCCAGTGGCCCTGCAGATCACGGGGACCCCGTGGGCCATTGTAAGGACATTGGCTTTGCTGGAGGGAGGCGGGGAGACCCCAGAGGGCTGAGGGGAGAAGGAAGGATGTAACATTGACCTCTAGAGGATCACTCTGACTGCAGACAGGCTGCAGGGCCTGGCAGGCCTGGTGGGAGCCCTTGCCAGAATCCGGGAAGGACCACAGGCCTGGGAGCGGGAGGGAGCAGGGGAGTGGGAAGAAGTGGGTGCTCTGGGCAGCTTTTGAGGGCAGAGCCAGCAGGATTTGCTGCTGGGCTCGATTGGGCATTAGTGAAAGAGAGGGGTCCAAGTATTCTCAGAGCTGTGGCCATCACAGCGGGGTAGGCCCTGGGGTGAGCAGTGGAGTTAGGCACAGGCTGCAAAGGATGCCTCTCCTGGGGCCCTCTCCAAGTTTTTCAGAGAGAAACTTTCTCTCCTTGGATTTCTGAAAGTTGTAGGAGTTTTAATAGACCATAGGCCGTCATGTCTAGAAAGAGACCACCTGCTTTCATTTTGGACAGTTCATAGGTGTGTGGGGCTGTCTGCTTTCTACCCTGTGTGTGCTGTGACTGTTTAGGGGTAAGTAGGTTGGTCTGAGTTCCAGATCAGCTTGTTCCCAAGCTGTGTTCTGATAATTGTTTTAAAAAGAAAAGAATGATATTCCTTTCTCAAGAATGAAAAACGTCACGTTGACACTGGTGTTGGCAACATTTAAACTTTACATTGGGCACCATATGGGCTTTGAACGGAATGGACTCATTTGTGAGATAAAGTCGTTGAATCCGCCCCGGAATACCACAAGTCAATGATCCCGTAATATAGGTCTCCTCTGAGGGACTTGGATTTTGCCTGCATATGCAAATATTTGGGAAACTTGGGAAAAGGAAACTTCCAAGACCACCTTTTGTCTCAGTATTCTTGTTGGTCCTAGGAAGCTCCAAACAGATGAACTGTTAATATTCTTCGGGAAAAGAGCAATGAGATAAACCCACAAATTACAGCTTGTCTCAGCTGTTCATACCAAACTGCTGAGCCACCGGTCATCCGATCTGTGGCCATTTTCAGTGGCGGAATGTGTTGGCACCCATCTCTTGATTGGCTCAGGAATGAGCTTTTCCTTCTGTGACATGAGTGACATTTATTCCTATGAATATTCCTTGGCCACGGTAGCTGGATTCTTAAAGTGCTGAAAAAGAAGCTCCCCCTTGGTACTATTTTATTTTAAATTTGTAATTGACACTGCTTTATATGCTCATAAGATTTTCCCATGGGACTCATGATGTGAGCCCTCATTCTTCAAAGTATATGATGTTCTCATATTTTTATGAAAGTATTTATAATAGAACAATCTATCTGGTTTTCTATAAGTAACATGCTCACTCCCCATTCATTCTTTGCTGAATGATTTTAGGGTGAAACTTTTTTTGTACTTTATTTTTAGAGCTTGATATTTAAATTTTGATTTAATTAAATTATAAATCCAGCGTCATCACCACTTATAATTTGAGGACATGAGGCCTCAGCTGCCCATGAGAATTGATATGGCACTTAACCTTATGGCTGCCCATCTTTAAGACAGGACAGAACCAGCTTCTCCCAGGGGGTTGTTTTAGGGGCCTTCAAACAGAGACTCTGGGATGCCAAAGGGCACCGTGGACGTTTGTATAAATTGAGACCAGAGAAGACTCTCTCCATCTATTCTGGTAACCTGTCCGAACAGGAAATAAAACCCTTGCCTCTCCCTCACTTGCTTGCAAGTTCTCACAGCATGAAGCAAAGGCTGGAATTAGACTGGGGGTGAGCTGAGTGCCTGTGTGGGGCCTCGGGAAGGGGAGGAAGACGTGGGTCCTTTGGAAACTGCCCATGGGCCAAAGCTGTGATTTGCCTCCAAATCCCAAGTGGACACAGGCTAAGCTGAGGAAGTCTCCGCGAGAGTGGCCGCCCTTCCTCCTGCATCTGCTCCGTCGTCTGCCCAGGCCCCCTGCTTCCCGGCCTCGGGGCAGGCAGGGGGCAAACCCTGGGAGGCAGGGTAAGGGTGCCCTTACCTCCCTCCCAGGGCAGGTCTTTGCGTTTGTTTATAACCCACACAGGGACCTGTGTTCCAATACACTTCATACAGTATGAAACAAGGGCGAAAGAGAAAAGGTGAGGCAGCGGGAACCATAAACAGAAGGCCTAACTTACCCGTGCCCACCCTGGGGGTGACCGCGAGCTCCTTAGCGGGGCGCACCCTGCATGGAGTGGGGCCACCGCCGTGGTCAGTGGGTCGGGATCTTTGCTCCGGCGACGGGTTTCTTTACAGAAGGAAGGAGAGCGCTCTCTTCGGAATGAGTGCGGAATCAATGCTCACGAGCCCATGCGTTTTGCAGTCGCTGCGGGAGGCGAAGCGGATGGAGGGCTTCTTCCCCCAGTGGCTCCTGCCTCTGAGCACCAAGTGCTAATTGGTGACTTGATGAGCTAATCAGTGCTAATGCGCGAGGTTGCACTCCCCTGGGATCTTAATGCCTGAAGTCAATTGAAAAACAAGCTCCATGCCCTTTGGGAGAGGCTGCTGGCTGGCGAGGGGGGCCGTGGCCTGGGGAACACATCTCCCTCCTCCTTCTCCTCCATCCCCCTCCTCCTTCTCCTCTCCTGGCACCAGTGATCCTATTTCCTCCATTCTTAGACAAGCTTTATCCCCTTCCTGTACCCCTCCCAGCTATCCCCTGCCCAGGAGCTGTGAAACAGCAGTTCATTGCAGTTCTCAAAAGACTTAGAAATTGTGTTGCTTTATAGGACTATAAGGGCGAGGAGGGATTTCCGTGCAGGAGAGGCCAGAAGGAATCATCTTTGAACTTTTGGTTCAGGAATTCAGCTATTATCTCTTAGTTACTAATGTATAAGATTAACATTATATGATAAAACCACAAAATATTTTCAAGTACACTGTTTTATTTAATCATCAAAGTCACACTAGTCAAGTGTGGGTGCTCAATACATGTATTCTAGAAGTCTAAAATACGCACAATGTGTTTATTATATAGTCAGTAGATAAGAATGATCGGGCTGGTCTCATGAAGGCACCAGTTTGGAAGGAGAATTTGAGGCTGGCAGCTGCAGGTGTGTAAGAGCCTTGGCAGGCCAGGCACGGTGGCTCATGCCTGTAATCCCAGCATGTTGGGAGGCCTAGGCAGGTGAATCACGACGTCAGGAGTTCGAGACCAGCCTGAGCAACATGGTGAAACCCTGTCTCTACTAAAAATACAAAAAATTAGCTGGGTGTGGTGGTGCACACCTGTAATCCCAGCTACTCGGGAGGCTGAGGCAGGAGAATTGCTTGAACCTGGGAAGCGGAGGTTTCAGCGAGCCAAGATCACACCACTGCTCTTCAGCCCGGGTGACAGTGAGAGACTCCATCTCAACAAAAAAGAGCCTCGGCAACTATTTTTGCCCTGGATTTTCTTCTTATTTCTTCTTATTGCCCAATGTTTCTTCTTATTCTCTATTCTTCTCATTGCCCAATATTGAAAAAAATCCTGAATCCAAGACAAGCAGTTGCAAATGAAAACATTTTTACCTTGACATCTCAGAATATTATCCAATTACATAGAGGTAGTAGGAGAAGCTCTGCCTGAGGCCCCGGTACCCATGAGTTAAGTGGCTGCGTAAGGTTCATGTTGGGCTTCGTGCCTGACAGGTGTGTGATGAGCTGAGTCTACACTGACACCACAGTTTAAAAATGGCTAAAACACATGGAGGAAGAAATGTGCAGCACACGGGGGAGATTCGAGTTGAGAGCAGGGGCACAGTTGAACGCTGTTGATGTTACTTAACAGGCAGCAGCAGGGTTTTCGAGGGGATTGGCTGGAGCCCTGTCCATGTAGCCCACACTCCCGCTCCTCGAGTGCAAGGGTGGGTCAAGGCGTTCACCCCTCCTCACTGAGGAACTGGTCATGACGGTGACGTGCTGGGCTTGGGGACAGCCCGTGCCCTGCTCCAGCCGGGTCACATCCCGTGAGTCCTGCCCTGGTCCAGCAGGGTCACGTCCAGCGGTTCCTGCACGGGAACTGCCCGTGCACCTGCTCTGTGCTTCTCTGGTTTATGGCTCCCTCCTTGAGAATCTGAGTCCACCTGGCTTGTGCGTTCACAGGACAGGCTCCAGGTCAGCAGATTCCAATCAAGCAGATTTTACAGACCGCCTTGCTCACTTCCATATACTCTGGCATTCGAATCCTTCCATGTGGGAGGCTGTCGCCCTTGTTTCTCTCATCTGCTGTGTTATTGCTAGTGGGGGTGGGATCGTTGTAGAGGAAGGGTTAGGACGAATCCCAAAAGAAGAATAAATTTGGGTTTGGAGAATGCATTTTTGAAAACATAATGGTTTTATTATTTAGAAGAAGTAACATGGGCACAAAGTAAACAAACAAAATGCAGCAATGCCCACGGGTCCTGCCGAGAAGCCCCTCCTCCTTCCACCGCGGACCCCAGTCCCAGGCATGTTCTGAGAGGCAGCAGCACATTGCGCTCCCTGTGGGGATGCGTATGTGAGTGTTATGTGTGAATTATACGGGTAGATCAGCACAGGTTGTTAATGCTTAGCATTGGAGAAAGCCTCTACTTAAGGGGTTTTTATGTGTCTTACACACACTGTTGCTTTGCACCTGGGGACATGGCTGTGCCTGTGGTGATCCGGAAATAGCATAGCAGCGTAGCCTCTAATGAGTTCAGGCTAGAATTGTAGCTTTGCTGATGGCTTTGTAGTTCGGCTTGTATTCCTCCATGGTGAACTAGAAGATAATCTTCTTGGTTTGAAAATCTACCCGGACTGGGCTCTGGTGTGTGATCTGCCCCTTGAGCAGCAGCAGTTAGGGAGGTCAGATGGTTTTATCTGACATATTGAAACTGGATTTGAACTTCAGCAGGAGGGGAAAGAATTCTCGGTAGATAGCACAGTTCTCGGACACGTTCTTTCCCTTTTGTTGCAGAAACGGAAATTTTTGGTCTAAGAAAATATTTTCAGCTCGTATAGTGGAACAGAGAAGAAAATAAAATTACTAATGACTTCGCAGGAATGGATTTTGTCTCTGGAGGCACTGGCTTCTCAATGCATTTGAAAAGTCGGACTTGAGTAACTCTTGCTTTTCTCAAAAGTGGGGACTTTTTGTGTTGTTTCTTTTCCCAGATTAAGATTCTGCTCAGGTGTCCATGGCTTGGAAAGGAGCTACCAGAAAGAATGCAATTTTGGAGTCACGTGGACATTGTTTACCTAGCTTCTTACCTTACTGTGTTGATTGCTCACCATCCTAGTGGGATAGTGACGTCTGTTTTCCAGGCTACTTGAGGATGAACATGGAAATGCTGATGTGAAGTGACCTGAGGAGGGCTTGGTGTTGAGTAGAAGCTCAGCTGATCTTAGTGCCTCTTCCTTACCCCCTCTTGTCTCCATTTCCTGGGGAAGCTGGTGGGAAGACACTTCACAGCCAAGGAAAGAAGTTTTAGCTTTAGTACCATGGATATGGGGAAGCAGAAGACCCACCCCCACAGGGACTTGGGTTTTGTGAGCCTGGGGTCTCTGGCTATTCCTAAGTCATGTTTTTTTTGTTTTGTTTTGTTTTTCCCAGGGATAAACACACATCAGTGTCTCAGGTGGAGTCCAACTCAGACATTTCAATACACCCTTGAGTGGGTGATTCATGTCTTGGGATCATATTACTTTGGTATTCTGGATGTAGCCTCTTATTAGCATGGGAATCCTACTGGGGAGCTGGGTAGGGTTGTAGAATCTGCTTTTGGAACAGGGAGTTTGTCACTTAGAAGTTAATCGGTCTCTGTTTGCACCTTGGAACCCTCTGTGTATGCCAGGTACAAGCTGTGTTGAGGGCTTCGATGGGTTTTCGGTGGCTTCATCCCGGGATTCTCATCCCAGGGGCATTAAAGGATGGAGAGCATCCCGGGCGCAGCTCTTCAATGCTCGTGTGCGCCAGGCAGAGAGCATACCGGGGGGCGGCAGCTCTTCACTGCCTGTGCACACCAGGCGGAGAGCATCCCGGGCACAGCTCTTCAATGGCTGTGTGCCCCAGGCGGAGAGCGTCCCGGGGGCAGCTCTTCAATGCCTGTGTGCACCAGGCGGAGAGCATCCCAGGCACAGCTCTTCAATGGCTGTGTGCCCCAGGCGGAGAGCGTCCTGGGGGCAGCTCTTCAATGCCTGTGTGCACCAGGCGGAGAGCATCCCGGGCACAGCTCTTCAATGGCTGTGTGCCCCAGGCGGAGAGCGTCCCGGGGGCAGCTCTTCAATGCCTGTGTGCACCAGGCGGAGAGCATCCCGGGCACAGCTCTTCAATGGCTGTGTGCCCCAGGCGGAGAGCGTCCCGGGGGCAGCTCTTCAATGCCTGTGTGCCCCAGGCGGAGAGCATCCCGGGCACAGCTCTTCAATGGCTGTGTGCCCCAGGCGGAGAGCGTCCCGGGGGCAGCTCTTCAATGCCTGTGTGCACCAGGAGGAGAGCATCCCGGGCGCAGCTCTTCAATGCTCGTGTGCGCCAGGCAGAGAGCATACCGGGGGGCGGCAGCTCTTCAATGCCTGTGTGCACGAGGCGGAGAGCATCCCAGGCACAGCTCTTCAATGCCTGTGCACACCAGGCGGAGAGCATCCCGGGGGCAGCTCTTCAATGCTTGTATGCACCAGGCGGAGAGCATCCCGGAGACAGCTCTTCAATGCCCATGTGCACCAGGCAGAGAGCATCCTGGGCGTAGCTCTTCAATGCCCGTGTGCACCAGGATCACCTGGAGAGTGGAGCAAAGCTCAAGCTGCCGGACTACCTTAGAACTCCCATAGGATGGACTGCCCCATGGGAACGACTCCCTGTATGGGAATGGCTCCTGCATGGAATGGAGCCCCCACCCCCCCATGGTTCAGGGCCTCCCTGAAGCAGCACTCTGCCTTCTCCTCTGGCAGCATCCTGGCGCCTACACGAAGCAGGTCCACGGCTCTCCCAGGCAGGCTCTGTATCATTCCATCACGACTGGTTCTGCTGGAGCTTGAGGTCACAGGAGGCTGTCCATTGACAAGATGAAACCGCGCATTCCATAGAGGTAGAAAAAATAGGACCAGAATGGAATAGAGACTTCTCCTTGAGAGTGAACAAAGGATTTTCAGGAGTGCCAGTACCTTTTTATTCTTAAGGCCGAAACTGCACCATCATCTGGGATCAGGCCTTCATCTGTGTCTATAATTAATACCGAGTGCTGCCTCACCTTTCCAAGGACAGAGCTGGCATTGTTCTTGCACAAATCACTCATGAACAAATAACCCACACCATGTGATTTGCTTTCGAGGAATGCTTTTGTGCAATTCGGGTCACTGACCTTTACACAACAGTCCCGCAGACTTTCTCTTGTTTTTTTCTCTCCAAGGGCAGACTTTGACGACACCGCGACATACTCAGCAGTGGCCACCAATGCCCACGGACAAGTGTCCACCAACGCGGCGGTGGTGGTGAGAAGTGAGTGCCGGGTGGGTTTTCACGGGGTACCTCCCGCCTCCTTTTCTCTTTTCTGCTGCACTCACTTTGCTGTCTTGCAGGGTTCCGGGGAGACGAGGAACCATTCCGTTCAGTGGGACTCCCGATTGGATGTAAGTGGGTTTTCGTTTCTTTTCTGTGTGGTGAAATGTTTAGTGACATAGCAGACAATTTCAAAACATGGTTTCCTAAGGGCCAAATCTTTTTTTTTTTTTTTTTGAGACGGAGTCTCACTCTGTCACCCAGGCTAGAGGGCAGTGGTGCCATCTCGGCTCACCATAAGCTCCGCCTCCCGGGTTCACACCTAAGGGTCAAATCTTTTTTACAAAAATCATATTTCAGAGAACTCCTCCAAGTTTCTCCTGGCCAGTGTTAGCATGCTGACAATTTGTTCCCATGTAATTCTATGGCTAGGTGGTATTTTTAGACTGGTGAAAACATCACTTGGAGAGACTTTACATTTTTGAACTGGAAAAAAAGAGACACATCCAAATTCTTGACCTGAATGCATCATGTTGCTGTTTAGTGTGTAAGGAGATGTTTTTTTTTTTCTCCAAAAGTCTCTTGGTCCTTGTAACAAATGACTTCAGGTCAAAACAAGGGCAGTGCAGAAGGCTTTGGTCCAGAGACCCGCCCCAGGCCTAGGACCTGCCCTGGCCCTGTAATGAGGCGAAGCCCTCTCTGGCCCTGGGCTGGCTTCACCCTAGCAGTCCCATTGTGCTGGGTGACCCATGCTGGGTGAGGTGAGGCGGTCCCCATGAGGGCATCTGGAGGACGGGGACATGATGGATGCACTTTCCATGCAGCTTGTTTATGGCTTGGGAGTGAGTTTTAGAATTGGCCTGAACTTCCCAGGAAGGAACCAGACATTCCGATGGAAGCACTGATTTTACTGTAATGCGAGGCTTAGATGCTCTGGGCCACGTGCTGGGAGTGGAGAGTTGACCGAAGCCACAATGGAGGGTGGAGCCTCCTGGCAGCTGCTGGCCGCTGTGGGCATGGCCTCTGCTCGCGATTTCTGTGTGACTTTTTTTTGCTGGGCTACATCCAACACTCGGTGAGCCCCAAAGACCACCAAAGGGCAGGCAGGGATCAGGCCAAAGTGAGCCTGGGGAGGCCGGGAGATCTGGGTGTCTGTGTGTAGCTCTGGCCCTCAGGACAGCGCAGAGTCCGTGTGGAGAGTTGCCCCAGGCACTGATGAGCTGGGCAGGTCCTGGCAGTCACCTGGCCCCATCCCGGGGTTTCTCCTATCTATTAACAGTTTATCTTCCTCATTAAGAACCGTGGCGCAGTTACAGCATAGATCACCATGGAAGAATGGTCATGTGTTCACCACCCGTGTTTGACAGAGGGAAATATCTTGCTATTTTTGCTTCAGTTGTTTTTCGTTGAAGTCAAATTTATATAACACGACATTAACCATTGTACATAACACAATGTTAACCATTGTACAGCGTACAGCTCGGGGTAGCTTCAATTATTTTCCAAGAACTGAAACAATGACAGAGATGATGGAAGCAGCCAGTGCCGCTCCTGCCTGTCTCCCACACCGTCCTGGCATTGGCAGTGGCTTTTTAAATTTTTTATTTTTATTCATTTATTTATTTTTGAGACAGGGTCTCACTCGGTCGCCCAGGCTGGAGTGCAGTGGTGCGATCTTGGCTCACTGCAGCCTTGATCTCCCTGGCTCAAGGAATCCTTTTGCTTCAACCTCCCAAATAGCTGGGACTACAGGCCTGTGTAACCAAACCCGGCTCGTTTTTTTGTTTATTTTTTTATTTTTATTTTTTTTTTGCATTTTGTAGAGATGCGGTTTCACCATGTTGCCCAGGTTGTTCTCGAACTCCTGGGCTCAAGTGATTCTCCCACCTTGGCCTCCCAAAGTGCTGGGATTACAGGCATAAGCCACTGTACCCGGCATGCAGCTGTTGTTTAAACTTCCCTACATGCATGTATCTGTAAACCATACAGTTTTTTTTTGGTTTTAAAAATTCAGTATAGATTTTTTTCCTGACATGTATGTACTTCTCCCCCTACCACACATATTTTTGAAATTTAACCAGGCTGACGCTTCTGGATCTAGTTACTTCATTTGGGTGAACTCTAAACTCTACGGATGCAAATACCACCGTTTGTTTTGAGGAGGAGGCAGCCGTGGCTTCCAAGTCCATGTGACTTGCCAAAAGCCACAGTCTGGGGCTGAGGTTGGACTTAAACCTTTAGTCTTCACACACGATCAGGTTCTCAGCCCTGCCTCTGACGACACCGCAGTCGACTTTGTGACATTTAATTCTTCCGCAGTGGCTTGTCTCCGCTCCGGCTGCTGGAACAACACGCCATGGCCGGGGCAGTTTACGAATAGCAAACACTTATCCTCTCTGTTCTGGAGGCAGAAGCCTGACACTCAGCAGGCATGGCTTTTGGTGAGGAGCCTCCTCCCGGGTTGCTGACGGCGCCTGCTCACGGTGTCCACACATGGAAGGGAGGAAGGTCTGGCCTGTTCCTCCTCTTTCAAGGGCGCTCATTCCCCCCTGGGGTCCCACTCTCACGATCTCATCCCACCCTCATCACCTCCCAAAGGCCCCACCTCCTTACACCGTCCCGTTGAGGGTCAGGGATTCAACACTGGAATTCTGGGGGGACCCAGACATTCCGTCTGGAGCACGGACCTGGCTACGGGTGTTCCATGCTGTGGGGCGGTGACAAAGACGTGTTTTGCGGTGACGGCCTGAGTGTGTCTGCTGTCAACGATGCTCTCTGCCCTAATGGCGTGAACCCGGGAGGCAGAGCCTGCAGTGAGCTGAGATCGCACCACTGCACTCCAACCTGGACAACAGAGCGAGACTCCATTCCCCGCCCCTCAAAAAAAAGAAAGATGCTGTCTGCCCTTCGGCCCTGAAAGCCTCCATCGTTTCTTTGCAGTGCCCCTGTCATCGGTGATTCCGTACACGCACTTCGACGTCCAGTTTTTGGAGAAGTTTGGAGTCACCTTCAGGAGGGAAGGCGAGACGGTCACTCTCAAGTGCACCATGCTGGTGACGCCGGACCTGAAGCGGGTGCAGCCGCGCGCCGAGTGGTACCGCGATGGTGAGTAGGACACGGCCCGGACCCGGGCACACACCAGGAGGCTTTTGGACAGAAATGTCCTTTAAATGTGGGTGTCAGTGTGGCTTTTGTCTCTACCACTGGGTCAGCTCCAGACAGTGAAACAAACTCAGGGACTGTAGAGGACTTGGTGGCCCACCGTTCACCTTGAACTTCATCCAGGAGAATCCTGGAGAGGGAGACCCCGAACCTAGAACAGCCACTTAAAGACTGATCGCTCGTACAATGACAGAAAGAATGATCTCGTGCCATTTAGATTCAGTTTAATGCACATTACTGCATGGAAGGGGCTGGTTAGCAGCTTGGGTACTATCTCTAGACAGAAATGCTACCTTAGTCGTTTTGAGATTCTTTTCTTCCTCCCATCCAGTCATTTTGTTTTTAGAGTTTGATGATATGGAGGGTCTATGCTGGGTTCTTTGGAGATGTGACAGTAGCGCCTTCAGCTGCACACCCCTGTAATCCCCCACGGGCAGGAGGAAGCTGGTTGGGGCAGTGGCCGTCCAGCAGAGAAGCAGCGAGCCCCCAGGTGAACCCAGTTTACCTGAGGACAAAGCTGGCGGCCGCTCACAGCATGTCCCACTTTTACCCACTCAAGTGGCAGCCTGTGTTCTGGGCTGTGGGTGCTCGGTTCACGCATGTGCTTCCCCGAAGTGCAGCTGTTGGGATTTTACCAGGCTGAGGCTCTGCCTTCCGTGGTGTCCAGCTCGACTGTCCTGTCCCGCTCTGAGACGACGCTGGTGTCCCCGAGGCTTTCTTTGCCTGCTGGGGTGATTTCGGATGCAAACCTTCCGTGTTAACGCTCTTTCAGACGTGCTGTTGAAAGAGTCCAAGTGGACGAAGATGTTCTTTGGAGAAGGCCAGGCCTCCCTGTCCTTCAGCCACCTGCACAAGGACGACGAGGGCCTGTACACCCTGCGCATCGTGTCTCGGGGCGGCGTCAGAGACCACAGCGCCTTCCTGTTTGTCAGAGGTGCGGGCAGCAGGGTTCTCAGGGTGCAGACCTTGTGTGTGCCTGGGGAGGGGAGGCAGCCCTGGGAGGGGGGAGGCGCTGGGAAAAGGAGTCCAGAGGGTGTGAGACCACTTTGCTCCTTGGAGACCCCGTGCAGCGCCGATTTTCCCTCAGTGCACGGGCACGCCAGGTGCTTCCTGCCGATGAGCAGACAGAAGAATCGGGACACAATCCGGAATAGACCAGAATCATCATTTTTTGTCTCTCGAATCGTTCATATACTCATTAGCATTTGAAAAATGATTCCCAAGAGTGAGTGCCCCAGATTTACTCATTCTCAGGGAACGTAGCCCGAGGATGAAGAGGGGCACAGTGTTGGAGTCCCAGGGAAGAGCTGCCTTACTCTCCTGCCAGCGTCTCATTCCCTCTGGACTTTGGCTTAAGAGAGACAGATGTGATGATGACAGCCAGTGCTGTGACCTCCACCACCCACTTCAGTGAAACTCGTGCTTAAGACACTTGTGGCCACGACAGCCATCATCCCCAGACGCTTTATGTCAGGCAGTGTGCTAGGGTCCTACACGGATTTCGTCTTCACAACAGACTCACTAGGGAAGCTTCAGTCATTCCATTTACGAAAAGAAAGACAACATTTGTGATATACAGATATATGTATTTATAAAATACCTATTGTATACAGCCTATAGGTATGCATGTATGTGCCTATACTTACATAAACATCCATGTATATATAAGCTGGAATTCTTACAGTGATAGCAAAAGGAAATACTGTTCTCAGTTTTCCAGATGAATCCATGGAGTCTCAGAGGCAGGAGAAATGTCTCTAGGGTAGAGAAGCTGGGATTTAAATTTTGCTGGAGCCTGGAGCCTGAATTCCTGCTATAACGTTGTAGTGTTTTTGGCATCATGTGACTGAGCAGAAGGGGCCCACCTAGTCCCACTCCTCTTTTTTTTTTTACTTTTGTTTTTGAGACGGATTTACACTCTGTCGCCCAGGCTGGAGTGCAGTGGCGCGACCTCGGCTCACTGCACCTCCGCTTCCTGGGTTCAAGCGATTCTCCTGCCTCAGCCTCCCCAGTAGGTGGGACTACAGGCACGTACCACCATGCCTGGCTAATTTTTATATTTTTAGTAGAGACGGGATTTCACCATGTTGGCCAGGCTGGTCTCGAACTCTTGATCATAAGTGATCGGCCCCCCTCAGCCTCCCAAGTGTTGGGATTACAGGTGTGAGCCACCGCGCCCGGCCCCACCTATGCTTTTATCAGTGTCTGTTTCACTCCCCTCCTGCTTCTGCCCTGGGCTGCACCTCAGCAGCCTCTGGGTTTAGGGGCAGCCTCCTTGCTGAGGCACAGCTGACCTACAAGGAAGGCATCAGAGCGCTCCTGCGCCACATGGCTGCTGCTGCTCTCCGGGTCCCCGGGCTCCTGGCTCCATCCCGATCAGCCGGGCATCCTTACCTGCTGCCCAGGTTCTCACCTTCCCACCTGCCTCCAGCTCCACTGGGATGCAGGACGCATCCATACATCTTCATGATTATTTTTTCCGTTGCCTCCATTAGATCAGAGCTTAAAGGAAGGACTGTATCATTAAAGAATATTTCATCTGAAAAGAAAGAGAAGAAATGTCAACCAAACCTATCTCACCCTCCTCACTTCCCACATGATAGCCTGAGCTTGCGAGTCTGTGAGGTTAGACATTCCCGCCAAGTTTCACTGCTGTTGTTAGGCGGGCGTTAAATGTCCCTTCCCTCCTCTGCATGTGCCTGCTGGTATGATGCTCCGCCCCATAAAAAGGCAATAAATGCAACACGGCTCAAATCGCCTTGCTCACTCAGCACCAGCAACAGGAAGAAAATAAGGCAAGGGTGGGGAGTTTAACCATTTTCATCACTTTCTGAGGCTTTTGAATGTGAGAGGAAATGATTTGGCTCAATGTCAGGAAATCCTCAGCTTTTAATACCCTGAGGATATGTGAGCAGGAAACTGGATAGTGCTCACACTGCTAAGCATGCGTCACAGGGCAGCCAGGGCTACTGAATAAATACATAGTTTAGATAAGAAGGTTCACATTCAGTGTATTAACTTTCTACGTTGCTCTGTTGGTTTTCATGCAGCTGTAATTAAACCTAATTGCATTAGGGTCATCAATAGACTGAGAAACGAATGACACAATATTGTCCCAAACGTTTGCTCAAAGTTGGCGAAAAGAGTAAATCGCCCAATTTCCTAAGTATTTTGAAATAGAAGAGTATCTCAGGTGATATTTCTCAGGTGTTAGAAATGCCAGATTATTGTCACTGTTTCATCCGCACATTTTTGCCAACGTGCCGTTATGCAACATAGCAGGACCCAGAGAAGATGACCTGTAATTCAGGATCTAATGACGAAAAATTGTAGACTCAGTCTTTTATCAAGGATTCTATGTTTTGAAGCTTTTTAATTCATAAATAATTTTATATTTCTTGTCACCAACCCACCAGAGTAAGAAATATTCTAGTACTTTGAACATGAGAATTAAACAGTGGTCAAATCAAGGGGATAGAATCGGAGCTTGGAGGAGCTGTAAACAGGCTTTGCAGTGGCCCCAGCCTTTAAATGACAGGCGTGTGCCTTTTCTCTCCCTGCCCCAAGATGCTGACCCGCTGGTCACAGGGGCCCCCGGTGCACCCATGGACTTGCAGTGCCACGACGCCAACCGGGACTACGTCATCGTGACCTGGAAGCCGCCCAACACCACCACCGAGAGCCCCGTCATGGGCTATTTTGTGGACCGGTGAGCGTCTTGCATTCTCCCCGGGATGGGAACGTTCTGCACGGAATCTTACCATGGACAACATATTGAGAAATCTTTCTCAACGCAGGTTGACATTCCCATTTTTTGATTGGCTCTAGGTACATGGCTAATTGGTTGTGTAAGTTCCTATTTAGGTAATTGGTAAATACGGCCAAGTAGGCTGAGCCCAGCATAACCACACTGGGTTTCTTTTTGTTGAAAGTGGAGCCTCGTTTGCCTGTTGCACACCCAGTAACCAATCCCACCAACGTCTTCAGGCTCACTCTGAGCCCCGCGCTGTGGTTCTGCTGAGGTCCGGGCTGTACCCCGTACTGGAGAGGGCCCTGGCTTTAGCAGAATTAAAGTTTGGAACTGTCCTTCCCTCCTGAGAGACAAAGTGCTGCGAAGAATGCCAGCTCATTTCTAACAAAGTTCTTTCCTTTTCTCTACTGAGGAATAAGGTGTTCTTCTTGTTTCCAAGTGAAAAATCTTGAGCTTCGAAATACTGGAGTTTGTGTTTGCGTTGATAACTTACATTTAGGTCATCGTTGGAGCCAGTGGAGTATGAATTCTTTGACTTCCCGTACTGGGGACAGCGCTTGGAGCCTAGGAAGTGTACTGCACAGAGCCAGTGGGTTTACTGGATAAGTAATTTATGCCCTAAATACAAATTCCAGTTCTTGGAGTAAATTATCGTTGAAGAAAATGAATTTAGAAATTAGACAGAGAGTATAAGAGGATGGTTCTGGCTGGGCACGGTGGCTCACGCCTGTAATCCCAGCACTTTGGGAGGCCAACGCGGGCGGATTACAAGTTCAGGAGATCAAGAGCATGCTGGCCAGCATGGTGAAACCCTGTCTCTACTAAAAATACAAAAATTAGCTGGGTGTGCTGGCATGTGCTTATAATCCCAGCTTCTTGGGAGGCTGAGGCAGGAGCGTCTCTTGAACCAGGGAGGCGGTGGTTGCAGTGAGCCAAGATTGCGCCACTGGACTCCAGCCTGGCAACACAGTGAGACTCCACCATAAAAAAAAAAACCAAAACAAAAAACAAAAAAACAAAACAAAAAAACACAAAGGATGGTTCCGGGTAGAAATGCAAAATTTTATATGTATATTAAACAGAAAAATAAGGTGATTATCTTAGGAAAAAATGAGGGAATTGGCTTTCGTTTGTTTGTTTATGCTGGTTAAATTCTCTTTTCTCTTCCAACAAAACTACTTGTTTGGCTGAGACATGTGCCATCAAACTAATATTTTGATATGCTAGAGACAGTTCTGCAGGGAGTGCTGTTCAGGGCTTACCTTGAATTAAGCAACTACAGCAAGAAAAACAAACCCTCAAAATGATCTTCTTTTCTCCTGGGACAGCTGATAAGTTTTCCCGCCATGTTGACAAAAACCATTTCCTGCACTGTCTCAGTTAACAATCCACGCTCCTCCCCTCATTACAAAAAGCGCAAACATGAAATTCAAAGCAACGGAACACTTTGGGAATGAGGGTGCATTTGGAAGTGGGGGGTGCAGCTCCTCCTCTGCCCTTCCTTTGGGCTTACGACTTGCCAGCTGTTGCCTGAAGTTGCAGGTTTTCCCATCAGACTTTTGGTTTTGACCTTGTCATTCTCTTTGGCTAAAACAGCCCATGACATGTGGATCAGACAGCTTTCATTAAAAGTGCTGGATACTTAGGGGGAGAGCTCGTTCTTTCCCAGATGAAGGCACCACTCTGGGGTTGAAGTGCTCCCTCCCAACACTGATTTTCTGAACTAGCTCTTTTCTCCTGGGGATTTAATGTGAAAGTTTTTTTCTTACATTTTTCAACCTGTGAAAAACAGAGGTTAATCTTTCCTATAGTTCCAGGTTTCTGGTCAGGAATTTAATATTTTCAAAAGACTTCTAAATTCCACATAAGAGGCATTCTAGAAAGAAATGTCCTAACGTTATTCCAGGAGACTGTAAGCCAGCTTTCCCAGGGACCTGGGCCCTTGGTCTCACAGAGTGGGACGGGAGCTGGAGGCAGAGGGGGCTGAGCCTGTTTCCCCAGCCTGGGCCTCAGACGGGCCAAGCTGCAGCTTAGGGGTGCTGTGACTATGTCACATAAGTCGGAAAAATAACTGTTCAGGATATGTCTAAAATAACTTTTTGAGGAGATTTTTGCCTAAATGTGTTTGATGACAGAAATTGATCTTCAGCTATAAATTATTAAGATTCATGGACATATATTACATATATAATAGATATTACATATAATATATATATATTGCATTTTCTAAATAGCTCTGTCTTTTAAAGTTTATCTATACAAGTCAATATTTTAGCAGCAAAGATTTTACTGGCGTGAGATATTGTCCTGTTATAATCAGTGTGTGCATATATGTATATACCTATATATATTTAGTAGGTTGCCACATTTGCTATTCTCTGTTGTTTTTCTTTTTTTAACTTGAAGATGTGAAGTAGGAACGAATAATTGGGTGCAGTGCAATGATGCACCGGTGAAAATCTGCAAATACCCGGTCACAGGGCTTTTTGAAGGAAGGTCTTACATATTCCGAGTGAGGGCAGTGAACAGTGCGGGCATCAGCCGACCCTCCAGGGTCTCTGATGCGGTGGCTGCACTTGACCCCTTGGACCTCAGAAGGTTACAAGGTAAGCTGCTCACGCCTAAGTATCCACTGTGCCCAGGAAGCTTTGGCTGTTTTGTGTGTGATTTGTTCTGTCTTTCCCTCCCAACTCGATGTGAGCCCTGAGAATGCCCTGTGTGCAGAGCATAGCACAGGCTGTTTCACCGTTGTCCGACATCTCCACCAACATCACTGCAGGAATGAAAACGGGCTGACGTACGCTCTAAGATGAATGTGCCTTTCCTCCAGAAAGCTCTTTGCTAGCATCCAGTTAAATTGGCTCAGAATTAGACCTTTTTTTATTCCATTGGTGATATAATTTCAACACATAATGACACTTAGAAGGCCATCCTATTCTGAGTTTTAATTTTGCATGACACAGATTCCTTAATGGGACTGGGCCCTTCGTTATGGTTGTAAGCGAGCCACTATATTTTCCTTACCCACATGGTCCTTTGCATCCACCACCAAGAGCTGAGAAGTGCTAACTGTTACCAGGACACTTCCAGAATCAGCTCTGATGCCCCCAGAGGACTCACAGGTTGTAGTCCTAATGCGGAGGAGATGCAGAGCTGGCACAGAATGAGGGAAAACGGGCTTTTGGGGAAAACTTCGCATGTCAAATCAAGTGTCAACCTTTCTCTCCGCAGCCGTTCACTTGGAGGGAGAGAAGGAGATTGCCATTTATCAGGATGACCTTGAAGGTAAGTAGCTCCTCATCACCCCAGCTGCTCAGCCCCTGGGGATTTGGAGTTGTAATTAGAGATGGGAGAGATGGACAGAGAACGCCCCCTACTGGGCACGGCCTCTGCATGGAAAAATGAAAACCGTAGGTCAGGCCTGCAAGCCCAGTGTCCATAGAAGTTAAAAAAAAAGAAAAAATCAAGCAAGACAGAGTGAGAGGGTGGGAGAAAGGGTGAAGGAGTGGTGACTCTTAGACTCACCTTTCATTTGGGGTTTACAAAGGCGTTCTTTCAGGGACTTGTAGAGAAGAAAGCAAACTAAGGCTAAGACTTGGTTCCTGGGTGATGTAAGATCCTTTCTCACAGGTTGCATTGTGAAATCGATTTCATTTTACATTTTCTAAGCAAAAATGTTATTCCTGACATTTTAACTGAAATGGATTGAGTCTTTCCTGCCAAGTGATGTTCTTGGTCCTTATGTATATTTGATTTTGTGGATATTTCTTCTTCCTGATATTCCTTTTAGAGAGCTTTAGAAAGAATGACGTGTTAAGGAGAATCCAACATTATTAACTAGAAGTCAAAAGGTTTTAATTGGACTTAGAGTTCGTAGAGTGCCATGGGTGAAAACATAAAAAGAAAGATTTCAAATCAGTGTGGAGCCACTGGCTAGGGAGAGTGATTTTGAGCTGCTCGCTAAAATCACAGCCGTGTTCTCTCTCCTAGAGCTGCAGACTCAAAAGCGTTTTCTGGGTTGGTTTTCTACATCTGAAGCAGATAGATCCCCAACTAGTATCCACACATTGCATGTTCTGCCACATGAAGATTTTTCTCTAGGATCTCAAAACAAACGTATGTCCCAATGTGTCCCATGAGGGACATAAACTCCCAAAAGAAGACCGTTAAGAGTTATGGTCAAGCCAAGGTAACCTTTAAGCCTTAGTCAAATCCTCGGCTCCAGAAGGACCTAGAACTCAGGAAGGACACTCAATACATAAGGAATGAAAGTGAGGGATTTGAGGAGGGCAACTTCTTGCAGTCTCCTGGGCATCTGGCTTTTTGACTCAGCCTGGTATTCTGTCTCATGCATGATAAACCCTCCCCATTTTTTGGATGATTAAAACATGGATATTTGAATGACTGAAAAATGGCTCCAAATTCTGTTAGAAGAGAAGGCGTGCTTGAGGCCGACCAGCCTGTGTAGAATGAGGTTTGGTTCTGGCCTGCGGGAGGAACAGGCAGCCCAGCCCGTGCAGAATGAGGTTTGGTTCTGGCACGTGGGAGGAACAGGCCGCCCAGCCCGCGCAGAATGAGGTTTGGTTCTGATCTGCGGGAGGAACAGGCAGCCCAGCCCGTGCAGAATGAGGTTGGTTCTGGCCTGCGGGAGGAACAGGCAGCCCAGCCCATGCAGAATGAGGTTTGGTTCTGGCACGTGGGAGGAACAGGCAGCCCAGCCCGTGGAGAATGAGATTTGGTTCTCATCTGCGGGAGGAACAGGCAGCCCAGCCCGTGCAGAATGAGGTTTGGTTCTGGCACGTGGGAGGAACAGGCCGCCCAGCCCAAGCAGAATGAGGTTGGTTCTGGCCTGCGGGAGGAACAGGCCGCCCAGCCCGTGCAGAATGAGGTTTGGTTCTGGCACGTGGGAGGAACTGGCAGCCCAGCCCGTGTAGAATGAGGTTTGGTTCTGATCTGCGGGAGGAACAGGCAGCCCAGCCCGTGCGGAATGAGGTTTGGTTCTGGCACGTGGGAGGAACAGGCAGCCCACCCCGTGCAGAATGAGGTTGATTCTGGCACGTGGGAGGAACTGGCAGCCCAGCCCGTGTAGAATGAGGTTTGGTTCTGATCTGCGGGAGGAACAGGCAGTCCAGCCCGTGTAGAATGAGGATGGTTCTGGCCTGCGGGAGGAACAGGCAGCCCAGCCCGTGTAGAATGAGGTTTGATTCTGGCCTGCGGGAGGAACAGGCCGCCCAGCCCGTACAGAATGAGGTTTGATTCTGGCACGTGGGAGGAACAGGCAGCCCAGCCCGTGTAGAATGAGGTTGGTTCTGGCCTGCAGGAGGAACAGGCAGCCCAGCCCGTGCAGATGAGGTTTGGTTCTGGCACGTGGGAGGAACAGGCAGCCCAGCCCGTGCAGAATGAGGTTTGGTTCTGGCACGTGGGAGGAACAGGCCGCCCAGCCCGTGCAGAATGAGGTTTGGTTCTGGCACGTGGGAGGAACAGGCAGCCCAGCCCGTGTAGAATGAGATTTGGTTCTGATCTGCGGGAGGAACAGGCAGCCCAGCCCGTGCAGAATGAGGTTTGATTCTGGTCAGCCGGAGGAACAGGCCGCCCAGCCCGTGCGGAATGAGGTTTGGTTCTGCCACGTGGGAGGAACAGGCAGTCCAGCCCGTGTAGAATGAGGTTGATTCTGGCCTGCGGGAGGAACAGGCAGCCCAGCCCGTGCGGAATGAGGTTTGGTTCTGGCACGTGGGAGGAACAGGCAGCCCACCCCGTGCAGAATGAGGTTGATTCTGGCACGTGGGAGGAACTGGCAGCCCACCCCGTGCAGAATGAGGTTGATTCTGGCACGTGGGAGGAACTGGCAGCCCAGCCCGTGTAGAATGAGGTTTGGTTCTGATCTGCGGGAGGAACAGGCAGCCCAGCCCGTGCGGAATGAGGTTTGGTTCTGGCACGTGGGAGGAACAGGCAGCCCACCCCGTGCAGAATGAGGTTGATTCTGGCACGTGGGAGGAACTGGCAGCCCAGCCCGTGTAGAATGAGGTTTGGTTCTGATCTGCGGGAGGAACAGGCAGTCCAGCCCGTGTAGAATGAGGATGGTTCTGGCCTGCGGGAGGAACAGGCAGCGCAGCCCGTGTAGAATGAGGTTGGTTCTGGCCTGTAGGAGGAACAGGCAGCCCAGCCCGTGCAGATGAGGTTTGATTCTGGCACGTGGGAGGAACAGGCAGCCCAGCCCGTGCAGATGAGGTTTGATTCTGGCCTGCGGGAGGAACAGGCCGCCCAGCCCGTACAGAATGAGGTTTGGTTCTGGCACGTGGGAGGAACAGGCAGCCCAGCCCGTGTAGAATGAGGTTGGTTCTGGCCTGCAGGAGGAACAGGCAGCCCAGCCCGTGCAGATGAGGTTTGATTCTGGCCTGCGGGAGGAACAGGCAGCCCAGCCCGTGCGGAATGAGGTTTGGTTCTAACGCGTGGGAGGAACAGGCAGTCCCCCCTTCTCACTCCTTACGAGCAGACGGATCAGGGAGAAGGTGGGCAGCCCGGACCACACTGAGTGGATGTGTAGGAATCCAGCCTGGCAAAAATGACCCACGGTGAGAAGGTGTAACTTGCTTTATAAAAGTCACGTATCTGTGATGAAATTTGCCTTCTGTAAAGGCCATTGAGAAGAGCACTGGGGAAGGGAAATCATGTAATGGAATGAACCTTCCCCAGGGCAGAAGCCCTGCCTTTTTGGAGAGAGAGTCTGTCTTTCTAGTGAGACGTGATTGCGGTGGGATACACGAAGCCCACTGTTCATGACGTGTCAAATGAAGAAAGAGCGCGTGTCCTGAGGCTTGGTTTGCCAGGTGATAAAGTGGAAGTTTGGCGTCCAGACACAGTAGCTCTTATTTCCCGCTGGAGTAGAGACACAGATGCTATTTTCCACGGTCTCATGTTTTCCTTGCTTTCAGCAAGGCAGGTTTCTGGCTGACTGGGCCTGTGTCCTCCTCCGTTGGAGGCGGTTGTGAATGTGGCAGGATTTATTCATCCTCAGGGGACTTTTCCAAGTCTGTGTTTATGCGGTGGGTTATGGGAGGCTGAGGGTGAGACTCTTAGACGGAAAATTTCTTGACGGGACGTGGACACTGCCTGAGGCTCAGCCTCCCCGGCTTCAGTTCTCTGACGTGACGCTTTGTGTGTACTGAACAGGCAATTTCCATGATCAGAAATAAACTGGGTATGAAATTGAAATTCTGCTGTGTTGATATGGGGTTTTGGAAAGTTTATCTGTTCACCTCAGCCATTTTAAACAAGGAATGTGTCCTCTAACTTAAAAAAATCTTTAGCCAAAGAAAGAGATCTATAATGTTTCGAAGCGAACCATTTCGGGGTTCAAGAATTTGCTATTAGGAGGTTCCCTTTTCTACCTGTGTCTTTTTTCTTCAGCTGATTTTTTTTCTTTTACCATTGCTTTAGCTAGAAAATACTTGGTAAATGCCCCTTGTTTTAATGAAACAGAAACTCATTACCGTTGCTGGCTAAAAATGGCTCCTCTGCTATTTTTGACTTTTTGCCGAGTTTTTCTCATCATTTTAGTCTTGGGCAATGTCTTCCTTCACACATTTAAACGGCTATCCATGCGCTTTCCTTACCATCAACCCAACTTGCCCAGTATTTGTTGAATTGCTCCGTTGAAAAATGGACACTGTATTTTTGGAAAGGCCAGTATAGACCCTCACAGAATATAATGAGAGCGTTTTTACTCTACTGTTCTACTGTGTTATTCTCTCCTAATTATGTATGCAAGCGTTGGCTGTGCTGTCCTGGGCCAGGGCATTTGCAGCCCACATGCTCAGTCATTTGCTCTGTGCTCTGCAGGACCCTTCAGTTCTGTCAAACTTAAAATAAACTCGGTGTTTCATTTACTTAGAGAAAAATCTCCTGGGGAGGTTGTAGTTTCCTTAGGTGGATGAGGGAACAAAATACAGAAGTTGGAACCAGAAGACCTAAGCCCGGACCCCAATTCAGCCACCCAGTAGCTGTGCGATCTTAGGAAAGTGATATGTTTTTATGAGATCAATTTCTGGATTTTTAAGTCCAGGAAACCAATAGTATCTTCCTCCACACATGAACAGAACCCAAAATAAGATATTGAATGTGAAAGCATTTTAAAACAATCATATATATTATATACTAATAATGCATATAACATATAATAATACAAAAAGCATGTGTGTGTATATATCTCTCAGTGGTTCATTTAGTATTGACTTGGCCCATTGGAACAGGGCTGGGGAGCCTTCAGGGCTGAAGCAGCAGTAAGGGCAGCATCAGTGCCCTGGGGGTAGAACCGTTGGCCAGTGTCTAGCCTTTGCTTAGCGGCATCTCACGTGTGCTTAGCAGCATCTCGCATGAACAGGGCTGGGGAGCCTTCAGGGCTGAAGCAGCAGTAAGGGCAGCATCAGTGCCCTGGGGGTAGAACCGTTGGCCAGTGTCTAGCCTTTGCTTAGCGGCATCTCACGTGTGCTTAGCAGCATCTCGCATATGTCTAATGGCATCTCATGTGTGACTAGCAGCATCTCACATGTGCTTAGCGGTATCTCACGTGTGCTTAGCGGTATCTTGTGTGTGCTTAGCGGCATCTCACGTGTGCTTAGTGGTGTCTCATGTGTGCTTAGCGGCATCTCGCATGTGCTTAGCAGCATCTCGCATATGTCTAATGGCATCTCATGTGTGACTAGCAGCATCTCACATGTGCTTAGCGGCATCTCGCGTGTGCTTAGCGGTGTCTCACGTGTGCTTAGCAGTATCTTACATGTGCCTAGTGGTGTCTCATGTGTGCTTAACGTTCATTTGTTTTCCCTCGGCTCCCCTCTCAGGGCAGGGTCATCACTCATGCCCACACCTGTGCTTCCCTCTCCCTGGCTCGAGGGACCCTTTTGAACCCTTTTCTCCTCTCTCCATGGTTGGAGCATCTGCAAATCCGCAAGGCTTGTGTGATCACATTGCCCAGGCTGATGAAGATGTGAAGAATAACTCAGATGTCTTGCCCCAGCCGGGGATCCCCTGCTGACAAAGCTGTGTTCTTCCTTCTCACCTTGTCATCAAAGGAACTGTCTCTCACTCCACTTTCTCGGGGCCTTTTGCTACGTGCAGGGGCAAAGGCAGCAAGACAGTTCCGAAAGTGTGAACGAGATGGTGCTGTCAGCAGCTCACACCTGCTTGCTGCTTCTGTTCATTGCCTCGTTCCTTCTGTCCCCTTGGTTTGCTTCCCTCATCAGCACCTCTGAAATAAACCAGGATTCAGTTTTGGAATTTCGGCAAGTGTTACAGAAAGATGAGTTTTCTGCATCTTCTCTCTGGAATGTTTTTTTCTGTGGGTGTCGAGGTGTGGACACGGTGCACAGGTGGAGAGCAGGCCTGTGGGGTGTCCCCCGCCCCAGTTACCCTCTGCATTTTCTGGAGACACACTCACTCCTTGTGTAAAATTCAGCACCTTACCAGAATGACCCCAGCTCAGCCTGCGTTGCCTCTGACCCGTAATGTGCTGTGCAACAGGGCTCAGGAAACGAAACCCAGTCTTGCTTTGTACTATTTCCATGTTCAGTTCCTGGCCTGCCACAGAGTCCTGAGGGAGCAACTGGATTTTGAGAATGGCTCAGAGATGTCCCAGGGAGGTTTCAGACCGTTTTAATCATGTGCTAATCTAATTGAAGGTTCATAATATTTTTTACCACAATTTCAAGAACTGTGGATCTGGAAAAACCTCCACCTCCACTCCTTATGAAAATCTCCTATAAATTCAAACAGAAATCCCCACACCTCATAGTATATTTTAAAAAGATGTATGTCAGAAGAGAGGCATATGGAGCATCTCTGACTGCAAATATTCTAGCATAAGTTATTTGCAAAAGGCTTATCAACATCACTCCAGAATTCAAACATGCAGACATGGAATACAGTGCCTGTGAATATGGTACTGAGCTTCTGAGGGAGGAGCAGGCAAGGTGTTTTAGAAGTAGATGTGTCATTTAAGTGCTCTGAGGGCACACGGTGTAAAGAAAGATCCCAGAGGGGATCCTTAGAGGTGGGGCCGCCTCGATCCGCGGTGCTTCTGTATTTCAGAAGACAGACTGTGAATATATTCTCTGCACAGATTCCCAACACAGTCAGAGCTCCATTTCGGGTGCAATGCCTGGTTTCTTCTGGTAAATCCTTCCCCCTCTTCCAACAGAATCTCTGGAAGACTTTCGGAAGAGATTCCTTTCCTATGAACAGGGGGCTTATATCTGTATTGGAAGCAAAACTAACTGGCTGATCTTTATTGGTGCCTTATCCTCTGGTTCCAAGGAAGCATCTTTGGGGTTTGTTTGCTTTCCCCAAATAGAAACAAAACAAGTTCAACACCCACGTGGCAGAGTCCTCCAGTGCCCCGAGGTGGGCTGTAGCGAGGCTGACGGGGGTCCTTCAGCACTCACCGAGTTTATTATTCCTCCAGGTGACGCCCAGGTTCCAGGGCCTCCCACCGGTGTGCACGCTTCCGAGATCAGCAGAAACTATGTCGTCCTCAGCTGGGAGCCACCCACTCCCCGTGGCAAGGACCCGCTCATGTACTTCATTGAGAAGGTAAACTCCGGGGCTGTGTCCTGGAAAAGTAGATCTCTGCATGGCCCCCCACTGTCGTGATCTCTGTGTGGCCCACCACTGTCGTGATCTCCGCGTGGCCCCCCACTGTCGTGATCTCTGCGTGGCCCCCCACTGTTGTGATCTCTGCATGGCCCCCCACTGTCGTGATCGCCACGTGGCTCCACTGTCGTTATCTCTGCGTGGCCCCACACTGTCGTGATCGCCACGTGGCCCCACTGTCGTTATCTCTGCGTGGCCCCACACTGTCGTGATCTCTGCGTGGCCCCCCACTGTTGTGATCTCTGCATGGCCCCACTGTCGTGATCTCTGTGTGGCCCCCCACTGTTGTGATCTCTGCATGGCCCCACTGTCATGATCTCTGTGTGGCCCCCCACTGTTGTGATCTCTGCGTGGCCCCACTGTCGTGATCTCTGTGTGGCCCCCCACTGTTGTGATCTCTGCGTGGCCCCACTGTCATGATCTCTGTGTGGCCCCCCACTGTCGTGATCTCTGCATGGCCCCCCACTGTTGTGATCTCTGCGTGGCCCCACTGTCGTGATCTCTGTGTGGCCCCCCACTGTTGTGATCTCTGCGTGGCCCCACTGTCATGATCTCTGTGTGGCCCCCCGCTGTCGTGATCTCTGCGTGGCCCCCCACTGTTGTGATCTCTGCGTGGCCCCACTGTCGTGATCTCTGTGTGGCCCCCCACTGTCGTGATCTCTGTGTGGCCCCACTGTCATGATCTCTGTGTGGCCCCCCACTGTCGTGATCTCTGCGTGGCCCCCCACTGTTGTGATCTCTGCGTGGCCCCACTGTCGTGATCTCTGTGTGGCCCCCCACTGTCGTGATCTCTGCGTGGCCCCCCACTGTTGTGATCTCTGCGTGGCCCCACTGTCGTGATCTCTGTGTGGCCCCCCACTGTTGTGATCTCTGCGTGGCCCCACTGTCATGATCTCTGTGTGGCCCCCCACTGTCGTGATCTCTGCGTGGCCCCCCACTGTTGTGATCTCTGCGTGGCCCCACTGTCGTGATCTCTGTGTGGCCCCCCAATGTTGTGATCTCTGCGTGGCCCCACTGTCATGATCTCTGTGTGGCCCCCCGCTGTCGTGATCTCCACGTGGCCCCCCACTGTCATGATCTCTGTGTGGCCCCCCACTGTTGTGATCTCTGCGTGGCCCCCCACTGTTGTGATCTCTGCGTGGCCCCACTGTCGTGATCTCTGTGTGGCCCCCCACTGTTGTGATCTCTGCGTGGCCCCACTGTCATGATCTCTGTGTGGCCCCCCGCTGTCGTGATCTCCACGTGGCCCCCCACTGTCATGATCTCTGTGTGGCCCCCCACTGTCGTGATCTCTGCGTGGCCCCCCACTGTTGTGATCTCTGCGTGGCCCCACTATCGTGATCTCTGTGTGGCCCCCCACTGTTGTGATCTCTGCGTGGCCCCACTGTCGTGATCTCTGTGTGGCCCCCCACTGTTGTGATCTCTGTGTGGCCCCACTGTCATGATCTCTGTGTGGCCCCCCGCTGTCGTGATCTCCACGTGGCCCCACACTGTCATGATCTCTGTGTGGCCCCCCGCTGTCGTGATCTCCACGTGGCCCCCCACTGTCATGATCTCTGTGTGGCCCCCCACTGTCGTGATCTCTGCGTGGCCCCCCACTGTTGTGATCTCTGCGTGGCCCCACTATCGTGATCTCTGTGTGGCCCCCCACTGTTGTGATCTCTGCGTGGCCCCACTGTCGTGATCTCTGTGTGGCCCCCCACTGTTGTGATCTCTGTGTGGCCCCACTGTCATGATCTCTGTGTGGCCCCCCGCTGTCGTGATCTCCACGTGGCCCCACACTGTCATGATCTCTGTGTGGCCCCCCACTGTCGTGATCTCTGTGTGGCCCCACACTGTCGTGTTTGCTGTGTTTTAAAGATGACCTACTAGTTCATCAGTGGGTCCAGACCCTGCACCGTTGCTGGGGAAAATGAAGTTAGGGCTGTGGTGACACGGCAGCAGGGGCGGAAATTGGCACCAGGGGGCTGGGTTGCGTCCTAGCTGGGCGTTGCCCCTCGGTGTGAGCACAGAGTCGCTTCCCTCTCTGGGCGCCCGCATTCTTCACTGCCCTGTGGAGGACTGAGCTTGAGGGTTCTACCGTCTCCTTCCTGCTGCAACATTCCAGGCGCCTACATGCTGGGGATTCCAGATTCCTGGCTGGCCATGCTTGTGCACAAGCTGTATGGCCACTGGGTGGCAATCGTGTAGAGGAAATGCACACAAGACGGAGAAGGGTTAGAATCGCCAGATATCCAATAGAAGGCTTTTTTTTTTCCTGAATGCATACAAAGAAATACAAAAGACGTTGTATATTGCAGTTCTGCAATCACGTATATGTATGTAACCTACAGAATTTCACAAATGATAACCTCACCCAGCACACATTCTCTTTTTAGCCTGTCCTGTGACATTAAAGGCACAGGTTGTGACCCACTAATCTGACTTGGTGACGACCCCCTGTTGGGTTGTAGGCCATAGTTGGATAAGGTTCCAATGTCCTACAAAGGCTGTAACTAGGGTTTTGCGATACAAAATTTATATGTAATATGTAATACAATATGCAGTATGCACGTGACAGAGAATATAACATATAGAAGCTTACGCCACCTAATACAATAATCGCATCTAGCCCCACTCAATGCAGCATGGCGGAAACAGGAATGGAAATGAACCATACTTCAGACTCCAGCATGGAGGAGGACCCTCTGGCCTTCTCTGCTTATTTGCAATGTATGCTATCTGGTGGGTAGAAACTAGAAATATTTCAGGGTAAAGCGTTACATCATTAATTCTGGGTGACAAAATATAGTTATTTGCATTACGAAAATACAAGTGGTCAGTCCCTCTGTGGGGTCTCCTAGGGTGGAAGGTATTTTCTCAGGCCCCTCATTCCCCTCATCTTCCACCAATACCAGAAACACCAAGTTTGCAAACACTTTTTTGTTTTTATTTTTGAGACCAGGTCTCATTTTGTCACTCAGGCTAGAGTGCACTGGCACAGTCATGGCTCACTGCAGTCTCCATCTCCTGGGCTCCAGCAGTCCTTCTGCTCCAGGCCCCTAACACCCAGAGTAGCTGGGACCACAGGTGTGTGCCACCACACCCAGCTGATTTTTAAATTTTTTTTGTAGAGACAAGGTCTCGCCATGTTGCCCAGGCTGGTCTCAAATTCCTGGCACAAGCAATCTTCCTGCCTCAGCCTCCCAAAGTGCTGGGATTACAGACACTTTAGTGTGTTTACAGGCCAGGCAAGCCACAACACCTGTCCTGCAAACACATTTTTAGAGAGAGGACTCTACCGTGGAGCCAGTGTGTGGGCAGAACTACCTGCTGTCAGTATTGATGACATGGCAGGCACACTTTTTTTTTTGTAATTTTTATTATTTTATTTTTCCATTAGTTATTGGGTACAGGGGGTATTTGGTTACATGAGTAAGCTCTTCAGTGGTGATTTGAGAGATTTTGGTGCATCCATCACCCAAGCAGTATACGCTGCACCATATTTGTTGTCTTTTATCCCTCGCCTCCCTCCCACTCTTTGCCCCCAGTCCCCAGAGTCTATTGTGTCATTCTTAAGCCTTTGCAGCAAACACACATTTTTAAGAAAATGTAATTTCAACTTTTATTTTAGCTTCAGGGGGTACCTGTGCAAGTTCTGACAGGGGTAAGTTGTGTGATACTGATTTCGAGGTACAGTTGATCTCATCACCCAAGTAGTGAGCACAGCACCCCATAGGTGGTTTTTCAGCCCTTGCCCTGTCTGGTAGGCCTCAGTGTCTATCGTTGCCATCTTTGTGTGTGTGTGTACCCAGTGTTTAGCTCCCACTTATAAGTGAGAACATGCAGTATTTGGTTTTCTGTTCCTGTGTCAATTCACTTAGGATAACAGCCTCCAGCTGCACCCATATGGCTGCACAGGACATGATTTCTTTCCTCTTTATGGCTGTGTAGTATTCCATGGTGTGGAGGCACCACATTTTCTCTCTGCGGTCCACCATTGTAGGGTTGAGTCCATGTCTTTACTGTTGAGAACAGTGCTGCGATGAACATACAAGTCCATGCATCTTCTGGTAGAATGATTTATTTTCCTTTGGGCATATACCCAGTAATGGGATTGCTGGATGGAATGGTAGTTCTGCTTTAAGTTCTTTGAGAAGTCTCTAAACTGCTTTCCACAGTGACTGAGCTAATGACATTCCCCCAGCAGTGGATAAGCCTTCCCTTTGTGGACCCACGTTCTGATGTAGGAGAGGAAGCTCTCCTATAGACACCTGGACTGCGGTTGCTTGGGGTCGCGACGGCCTCAGGCCCATGATGCCCTGGGGGCTCCCACCACAAATGCCCGGGGCAGATTCAAAATAGCGGCTTTTCATTTTCAGCAAAATGAGAGAAAACTCCTTCAAATATGAGTCTGATTTCTAGAAGTCTGGGTTGCTATCTGAAATTTTCAGCAGGATTACCAGGGTCAGTGTATATCCAACTTTTACTACCGCAAAACTACTTTCGAAAAAGGCGTTTTATCTCTCTGTGAAAAAATAAAATAAAACATGTAATCAAGGTTTTTAAAGTAATTACAAAAGATAAAAATTAAACAAGCAGTATATAAAATTTGGGAAAGACAGAGAAGTTACATGGAATGCAATTAAAATGAGCAATAATTCCACCATATAAAATAGCCATATTAACATGTGGTACATAGATTTATAGTCTTTTTCTCCATAGATTTTAATGTCCTTGTTGTATCATACAATTTGCATTCTGTATTACATTTCACAAAATAACACAATTCCTCTTATTAGACTAAAGATCTTTATACAATAAGTTAAGTGGCCATGAGGTTTTTAATCTATGAACATATCGTCATGTGTCTGACCGTATTGACAGCCATTTAGATTGCTGTCATTTAATCACTACTGCAAGTAGCTGCAATATGGTAATAGCAATATGGTAATCATTTTAAAATGAAATGCGAACCACTGAGTTATGACAGAATTTTATGAATATACTTCTACATTATCTTTCATTATTTGCAGGTTAATTCTATTTTGCTAAAACTACTACCTATGTATTGATTCCCTTATGTTTTCTGTGGTTTAATTATTTATTTTAATGGAAAAAAATTTATTAGTAAACTGATCAACTTTGGGTAATTTGTGACTTCCTTCTCCAAATTGGCATCATGTTTCATAAAACTCGAAAAAGATGCATGACCGTCCTTTGTGTGCGAGACGCAGCGGGCGCGCCTGGTGGACCTGGGATAGCGAGAACAGAGCTTTTCTTCCTCCTCCACACGCCTCTGGGGACCTCGCGGTTTTCACTGCCAGTCTCGTTTCTGTTTCTCTTTGTAGTCCGTGGTGGGGAGCGGCAGCTGGCAGAGAGTCAACGCCCAGACGGCTGTGAGATCCCCGAGATATGCCGTGTTTGACCTCATGGAAGGGAAGTCATACGTGTTCCGAGTGCTGTCAGCAAACCGGCATGGCCTGAGCGAACCTTCGGAGATCACGTCCCCCATTCAGGCCCAGGACGTGACCGGTGAGCTGTCACACTGGGTGGCCCCAAGTCAGGATGGGCTAAGAGTGGGGTGACACCAAATAGCCTTAAATTGTGTGAATAAAGACATTAATGTTATAAACGAGTTGAAGTTCAAGTTGACTTAAAACTTCACTTTACGAGAGATTAAGAGCTCTCTGCCATGTTTTGTTTGGTTCTTGACATTTCTCCAAAGCTCCATCTTCTTTTCATGAAACCAGTAAGTGAGTTGAAAAATATGTTTAGGAAACGGTCACTTTTATTGTTTTATTTAAACTTTTAAAAAAACTTTTATTTTAGGTTCAGGGGTCCATGTGTAGGCTTCTTACATAGGTAAACTTGTGTCATGGGGGTTTGTTGTAAAGATTATTTCGTCACCCAGGTACCAGGCCTAGTAGCCATTAGTGACTTTGCCTGCTCCTCTCCCTCCTCCCACCCTAGACCCTCTGATAGTCCCCAGTGTGTATTTCCATCTATGTGTCCATGTGTTCTCATCATTTAGCTCCCACTTATGAGTGAGAACATTTGGTATTTGGTTTTCTGTTCCTGCATTAGTTTGCTAAGGATAATGGCCTCCAGCTTCACTCATATTCCTGCAAAGGACATGGTCTTCTTCTTTTTTATGGCTGCATAGTATTCCATGGTATATATGTACTGCATTTTCTCTATCCAATGTCATTGACAGGCATTTGGGTTGATTCCATGTCTTGGCTATTGTGTGAATAGTGCTGCAATGAACATTCGCATCCATATGTCTTTATGGTAGAGTGATTTATATTCCTCTGGGTATATACACAGTACTGGGATTGCTAGGTTGAATGATAGTTCTTTTTTTTTTTTTTTTTTTTTTTTAGCTCTTTGAGGAATCATGACACTACTTTCCACAATAGTTGAACTAATTTACATTCCCACCAACGGTGTTTAAGTGTTCCCTTTTCTCTGCAATTGTCACTTTTAAAGTAATTCAAATTTTAATGCACTAGGCTTTTTTGTTGTTGTCTTTTTTTAATTAGTGCTTTTTAAAAAAAATTTTTGTTTTGTAGAGATAGAGTTTCACCATCTTGCACAGGCCAGTCTCGAACTCCTGAACTCAAGGAATCCTCCCACCTTGGCCTCTCAAAATGTTGGGATTCCAGGTGTGAGCCAGGGTGCCCAGCCAGACACTAGAGTTTCTTGCCCATCTGGCTTGAAGGTCCCTTTTGGAAGGTTTCAAATACAAATTACAGAAATTTTGAATTGCAGTCCCTGGAGTCATAACTCCTTCATGGATGGCAGTTAACTAGCATGTAAGCGGAGGCACCCCGGAAATCCCCAGAAGCCTTCACGGGAGGCACATTGGTGTCAGGAACGCAGTTCCGAGTGCCTGGGTGCCCTCCATCCTCCCTCTCTCTATTGTGTTTCCTGAGAGAGCCAGATACGGAAATGAACAAGGTCACGAGGCCGGCTGCCTCCAGGGCATCCTCAAGTTTCTATCTGGCTCTGGTTTTAACTGAAGCTCTTAGAACTCATACCCAGAACCACAGGCTTGACAAGACCAGCTGTCTTTCAGCAAGGCCCAGCCTTCTTGTGCTTTATGACACATATGAAAAATGACAGTGTCCATCACTGAGAAACACCGTGGGGTGTGTGGCCCAGGTGGCCGGCACGGAGGACACAGGTGGCCCCAAGGCCTTACCTGACCTCAGTCCGCAGTCCACTAGTGGGGCCTGGCACCAGATGACAGGATCTGATGGTTAGGTCATGATCGAATTTTGAGTGCCCCTGGGAGATTTCAACAGATCTGATAAAACTGACTCTTACTTTCTTAAAATTGGTTAATTTCCAGTCCAAAAAATAGTTGTTACCCAGGTAGCCTCATCCCTGCTGCCAACAGAGAGTCTTTTAAACAGCTCTGATGGGGGACAGGAGGATTCAGGATGGATGTCATCCTGTGTCTCTAGGAGTTGTGTGGAGCTTGGGAAGAGATCAGAGAGACCAGCACCTCCCAGTGGCGCTCTGGTGGTCGGCCCGGGGCTCCTCTCCTACTCCCGGACCCCTTGTCTGAATCTCTTCCAAAGCCCCCAGTCTGGCTGTCCAGTTCCCTGTGAAAAGGGCCGGAAGATCTCTGCTTTAGCTTCCAAAGCTCTGATGCCATTTCACCACTCCTTTTGTCTCCTACGAAAAGTTGTCCCTTCTGCTCCGGGTCGGGTTCTTGCTTCCCGAAACACCAAGACGTCGGTGGTGGTGCAGTGGGACCGACCTAAGCATGAGGAGGACCTGCTGGGCTACTACGTGGACTGCTGCGTGGCCGGAACCAACCTCTGGGAGCCCTGCAACCACAAGCCCATCGGATACAACAGGTGCGGCCTCCCTCCCTAGCCCTGGAGTCAGCCTTGCAGGAGTAGCAAGACCGTTGAGGTCCCTGTGGCCCCGGCACAGGGAGTACCATGGCCGCAAGGCTTCTGCGTAAATGAGTCTGTCTTAGCCACACACAAGGGCTGTAGAATTTTAAAGTTTGACCACTTGGATGAGCTAGTTACTGCACTTGCTCATCTCGACCGAAACGATTTATTTATGGATGAAAGGAGAGTTCCAGAACCTGTTTTTTTTCCCCTGACATAATTAGCACTTAGGCCTTTTCTTTGAATAGCAGAGTTAAAAATAGTGACTACGATGTGAAAGTCGTTTTATTTTTTTCGTATTGATTTTTTTGAACTTGAAAGTTGCTTTGTTCACGTGCCTGGTAGTTCTATTCTCCAGCACCTGATGGAGACCCCACCGGGCGCCGACTCTTCGCTTGTGGTGGGGGCAGCCTCGGGGGATGCTGGTTGCTTTGCAGGGAAAAGCCAGTGACCCTGCCTTTGGAGAGACTTGCTCCTGCTGCCTGCTGAGTGTGCAGGGACGTCTGAGGTTATTAGGCTTCTCTGCGATACGCGTCTTAGGAAAATGTCGGCAGCTGTCAGAACCACCCTTGTGGATAGATGATCAGTTATGGCTCAGCCATTTCTCCTTTTAAAATCTGAAAAAAATACACTGTAAAAAGTGGTGGCTAACAAGAAGAGATGTCATTGAAAAGAATAACAATTAGATGTTCTTCACAGTCCACACCAAATGCAGAAAGATTGATCAGAATAAGGAACTTAAAACATGATTCCAGTACGGGGAAATGGTTAGTGAATATTTATTGACTATATATGATAAATAATAATTGCTTACACGGACTGAATATCTATCATACACAAAGCATCTGTGCTAAGTTGTCCACCTAGAGTTTTCCATGTAGTGCCTGCAATAGTGCTGTGGGGTGGGAATTATCATCCCCATCTTACAAATAGAAAAACAAAGTCTTACAAGGGTTAAGGAGGTTGATTAAGGCCATAAAATCTGTGAGGTTTCAAAGCCCCAGTATTCGAGCCTAGTCCATCTGACTTCCAAGTCTTGGCCTGTAACCACTGCAGTGTGATTACTGCTCATTAAGTTTTACATACACGGGTTCTTTTAGATAAGGAATGGCGTACTGTTGGATAATAGACCTCTGATCCAGAGGAGGCCCAGAAAGTACAAAAGCAAAGGTGAACTCACAGAACAAGTGGCTTTGGCACGACGTGTAGTCAGCTCCTGCTATAATTAGGTGCTGTGACCTTACTGTCGGACTCTAAATGTTGAGCTAATTAACTAGAATTGAAAATGAAGGATGTATGTTATCCATAAAAATTTTTTATGGCGCGTTCAGGGTGATTTTTGCTTCTGCTGCAGGAGAGAAAAAGTGGAGCCTGGCAGTTCTGACCCTGATCCCTGTGTTTCTCAGGTTCGTGGTGCACGGCTTAACCACGGGAGAGCAGTACATCTTCCGAGTCAAGGCGGTCAATGCTGTGGGGATGAGTGAAAATTCCCAGGAATCAGACGTCATAAAAGTGCAGGCCGCACTCAGTAAGTCACTCACAGGCTGTTGTGTGCCGATTGCTCCCATACACTGTCATTTCTGCAGGAATAAACATTTGTGATGCCATTTGGAATGTTATTGAAGGGGAAGAGGGGACTAAATTCTTGAACAGAGAACATGAGTTTCTTTGAAGCCTGTCGGTTGGCTGCTTGTCTTGGAAATGACAGTGTGAGAGGGAGAAATGATAATACACTAATAAAACGCAAATTAAAAATAGAAAACATTGTTAGAGGTTACATGTGTTGCCAAATACCTGTACTCATGTTAAAATATATGCTGTAGGCTGGCGCAATGGCTCATGCCTGTAATCCCAGCACTTTTGGAGGCCAAGGTGGCTGGATCATGAGGTCAAGAGATTGAGACCATCCTGGCCAACAAGGTGAAACCCCGTCTCTACTGAAAATACAAAAATCAGCCTGGCATGGTGGCGGGCGCCTGTAGTCCCAGCTACTCGGTAGGCTGAGGCAGGAGAGTCACCTAATCTGGGAGGCGGAGGTTGCAGTGAGCCAAGATCGTGCCACTGTACTCCAGCCTGGGGGGACAGAGCAAGACTCCGTCTCAAAAATATATATATGCTGTAGGGGATACATTTCTCTTTTCAAAATATGTGCTAAAATACAGCAACATCAATGACCTTTTTAGCTGTTCTCAGTTCAAGGAACTGTAGTCACTTCAGAGAATGTCACGTTTATGTAACTTTGTGACTTTGTTGGTAAATAGTGGTGTTTAACAGTTTTTATTATTTTGATCAAACGAGACAACTGGGATCCTAAATCTCAGGGACCGTCCCTAGAACAGTTGCTGTATCAAGCTGTGCTGCAGCCTCGTGGCTTTCTGTTTTCTCATGAAATGCACCTCAGGAAGTCAGTGCGCATACTCAGAAACATTTTGAAACACAAATGCCGCATGGGACACACTTGGATTCCCAGGATTCTCTTCCCACTTCAGAGGGAACTATGTGGCTCGTTGATGATTTTTCATCTTCGACTAAATTTGCAACATTTTCAGAAATTAAAATTTATCTTCTAATGATACTGCTGTTGCATTTCCAAGGAATGTCAAATCTGATAACATCTAGCTAGGTACAATAGCGCTGACTCTTTTGTTTTAAGATTAATCTCCTCTCAGTTTTTTCCAGGAGGGACTTTCAAACATTCCCATTTTCTTTTTAATGTCATTCCTACTTAAGGAAAACCAGTTTCTTTTTTTTTTTTTTTCGACATAGAGTCTCGCTCTGTTGCTCAGGCTGGGGTGCAGTCGTGTGATCACAGCTCCCTGCAGCCTTGAGCTCTTGGGCTCAAGTGATCCTCATGCCTCAGCCTCCTGATTAGCTAGGACCACAGGCAGCATCACCATGCCCAGCTAATTTTTTGATTTTTTGTAGAGATGGGGTTTTACCATGTTGCCCAGGCTGATCTCAAATTCAGGAGCTTAAGCAATCCTCCTGCCTCGGTCTCCGAAAGTGCTGGGACTACAGGCATGAGCCACCGCACTTGGCCTGTTTTTATTCTACGATAAGAATCACTTAATTCGAGTCACCTGTGTCTCAGGTAACAGAGGATGGCCACATCGAGGTGACTCAGAGCTGGGGCAAGCAGACTCAGGCCCATCCGTTCTCGACCTGTTAGGAGAAGGTGGTCCCTTTCAAATGCCCTGCTCAAACAGGGAAACACGGATTCACACTCATTTGAAGGAACCTGAAGTTCCTGTAACTGTGCAGGAAATTAAAACAAACTGGAATCGTATCTGTCATCTCTGGCCACAGATGCAGAATAGTTATTCCTTATGGTTGTAAAGGTGAAAGCTCCTTCTCCAAGCTTCTTTCAAGGGACCGAGAAGACAGAACATCTTCTGCTGTGTCAAATGTTCATACCAGATTTAAACCGTTCATCCTATGGAAGCCTTAGTAGATACACTTAGAAATAGCAATACATATATATGAGATAAATTTTTGTTTATTTTTGTACTCATCCCCTTTAAAGAGGTGTAAAGACCAAGGTGGTTAAGTGTGGGTTGAGAGAGATCAGAGGGCGCAGTGTTCAGGCCCGTCTCCACGTTGCTTCCTCCTCCCTCTGCCACACTGGAGCTGGCTGCCCCGGGGACAAAGCCCCCAGCTGAGGCCCTCGGTAACTCCCTGGCTGTGCTTCCTTGCAGCCGTCCCGTCCCATCCTTATGGGATTACGCTCCTCAACTGTGACGGCCACTCCATGACCCTCGGCTGGAAGGTCCCGAAATTCAGCGGTGGCTCGCCCATCCTGGGCTACTACCTGGACAAGCGTGAAGTTCACCATAAAAACTGGCACGAGGTCAATTCCTCACCCAGCAAACCGACAATCCTAACGGTCAGTTGGTTTTTATTTCTTCGTCTATTTTTGCCTGGGTGGTTCTTTACATTTTCGGCAATGTTTCTGCGTTTGATGACATTAGATAATTTGATACAGACACAAAAATGGATTAAAAAATAGCATCATGAGATCATGAAGTTTTGGAGCTAAAAAGATCCTAGGAATCATATTCTTTTTCTTTCTGAGAAACAGTGAAGAAGGGAGCTCAGTGATGGAGTGGGTCTGACAATGAGTCCATCACCTCTGGTGTGACCAGCATGTGGTCCCAGTACCGGTGGTAATGTCCCTTGTTCTAGGCTCTGAGGCCTTGAGGGCAGGGACGGAGTCTCACGTGTGTGCCTGAGGGGAGGGTCACGCTGAATGTCTGTTTAGGAAGAGAGTAACGTTGGCTCTCTGCTTGTCACCCACCACTTCCCTGAGACATTGTTGTATTTCAAGCCTCCCAGAGAGTCCCTTGCCTCAGTGCCCCTGGTGCTCAGGTGCAGAGAGTGGCAAGGACATCAACTTGGAGCTCAGAGATCTGGAATCAGATCCAGACACCCCCTTGGCAGCCATTGCTCTGTTTCCCTGTCCGGCCCTTGACCCCTCATCTGAGCATAGATGAATGACCCTCATCTCACACTGCAGCTCCCGTCCCGACCGTGGGGAGCCACAGACCCCAGGGGAGTCACTTACACTCTAACAGGACAGTTTTCTTTTTTGGAGGGTGTAAGGCCTTAGAAGATCTAATCTTTGTCTACTAGAAAATTCTGCCTTATAAATCTATCTCTTTATAATATATTTTAATATTTTATACCCATATGATGATATATAGGCAACTTTCTAGTTTGCTGTGACATTATTGATATTTTGCCCATGTTCAACCTCTGTTCTGACCCCTTACAATGTCTAAATGTTCTCAACTTAAAAATTATTTTATTTTTAATTGACAAATAATAATTGTACGTATGGGGTACAATGTGATATTTTAATATATGTTTGCATTATGGAATGATTAAATCAAGCCAATTAACATCTCCATTGCCTCCCAGTACTTACAATTTTTTGCGGTGAGAACATTAAAATCTATTTATTTATCTATTTATTTATTTTTCGAGACAGAGTCTCACTCTGTGACCCAGGCTGGAGTGCAGTGGCACGATGTCGGCTCACTGCAAGCTCCGCCTTCTGGGTTCAAGCAATTCTCCTGCCTTAGCCTCCTGAGTAGCTGGGATTACAGGCGCCCACCACCACGCCCGGCTAATTTTTGTATTATTTCAGTAGAGACAGGGTTTCACCATGTTGCCCAGGTTGGTCTGGAACTCCTGACTTCAGGTGATCTGCCCGCTTCAGCCTCCCAAAGTGCGGGGATTACAGGCGTGAGTCACTGTGCTCGTCCTAAAATCTATTGAAAAAATTTTTTTGAAATACGTCTACAACACATTATTATGGGCTAAATCATCACTGTGCTGTGCAGGAAGCACCAGAACTCACCCCTGCTGTTGCTGCTGGAACTTTGTCCCTCTGTCCAGCGCCTCCCCGACCCGGCACCCGCCCCTCAGCTCCCTGTGTTTGTGAGTGCTACTGTTTCAGATTCCACATCTGACCGAGATCACACAGTGTCTGTCCTGTCCTTTTGTCCGTGGGTCATCTCGCTCAGCACAACAGTTCTTTACTCGGTCCGAGATTCCTGAGAAAAGCACCTGCTTACTTTCTGAATGCTTCACAGCTAGTCCAGTGAGGAGGATAAACTGAAGCCGTTTATCCTCAGATATCTTACTTTGGAAGCTATTTTTTCAGACAGTGTTTACCCAGATAGCGTTTTTGTCCCACTAGCCCTGCGGAATCGAGGCTCGTAGTGTTGGCCAAAGGCCTCCCTAGTGCTTTGATCCCCAGCCAGGCAGCGTCCCCGAGGGCCCTGTGGGTGGCCCCGGACTGCAGCACCCCAGGGACCTGGGCAGCCCGGGGGCTCTTGTCCTGCAGAGTCCAAGTATGGGGGACGTGGTGGGCTCCGTCTCCAGGGTGACCCCCCTTGGGTCCAGGGCAGGGCCCGCTCAGGGGACAGTGCGTGGCCTGAGTGCCTGTTTCCTCCAGGCCTCTGCCCTTGAGTTGGCCCTGGGCAACCGTCGCCTTTCTGGGCCTCAGTTTCCTTACCTGCCGCTGGGATATCACCTGTCCCCAACCCCCGCAGGAGCCTTTGGGGATTGAGTGAAGGACACGTAAGGTTTCATGCGGCTGCAGCTCGTCGGCCACATATAGTGCCTTCCTGAAATATTTGGTCCAGTTTCCCGACAAGGTTCCTTCCTCTCATATTTTATTTCACAAGCCAGTTGTAACAAGTCCTCCCCTTCAGTGGGCTGTAAGGCATCCTTTATCTCATGTATTAATTTAAACAAAATCTGAATAGGTGGACGGCTTGACGGAAGGCTCACTCTACGAGTTCAAAATCGCCGCCGTCAACCTGGCCGGCATCGGGGAGCCCTCGGATCCCAGTGAGCACTTCAAGTGTGAGGCCTGGACCATGCCGGAGCCCGGTGAGTCGCTGCCCCCAGGACACCCGCGTTCCAGCGCACAGGCTGGCTGGGAAGGGGCCTCTGTGGCTGCGGCTCTGGACTCGCCAGCCTTCGCAGCGTGTCTGTTCCTCTTACACCCGCAGCCGCAGAGCCACCGTGCGCCAGGCGCCGTGCAGGGCTGTGAATCAGGCAGACCCAGCATCTAGTTTGGGCTGTGCGTGGTCCAGAGGCCAGTGATGAGGGCAGAGTAGGAGGCCCTGAGGGTGAGGTGGGAGGGAGCACAGGAGGACCCAGACTGTGGGGAGAGGGACAGCTTCCCATGCGTCCCCTGACCTATGACACGGATTTGGCCCAGGTCACCTACCCCAAAGGAGCAGGCAGAGAGGGTCACAGGTGGAGGAGAAGGTGTGAGCCTGCGCCCCAGCTGGGAGGCGTGACAGGGTTCTCATTCATGGATTAGCTCCTGCTGTCCTCTCAGGCCATCTGGAGATCTCGGGGGAGGCATGACAGGGTTCTCATTCGTGGGTTAGCTCCTGCTGTCCTCTCAGGCCATCTGGGGATCTCGGGGCTTCCGCTTCTAAAAGGCATCATTGTTGCAGACCTGCATTTATTTAGCTCCCACTCTACTGGTTTTTTGTTTTGAGATGAGGTCTCTCTTTGTTGCCCAGGCTGGTCTTGAACTCGTGGGCTCAAGCCATCTTCCTGCCTCAGCCTTATGAGTAGCTGGGGCCACAGGTTCATGTCACCATGCCCTGCTAACATTTTCTCTCTGTTTTCACAAGTTCTCAAGTACCAGACGTTGATTTCTTTGTCTCTAACCTATCAGGAATCAAGTGCAATAGATAATATGCTCATACTTTGAGAAAGTAAATCCTGAAAGTTGAAGCTGAAAAAGTTCAAAGTTCAGAGTGTTTTCCAATGTTATGGCCAGAGTATACTGCCTTTTTCCGTTTAGTCAGCGTCTTTTGACTTAGCAAATCAGCTGCTAAGAATCCAGATGAATAAGTCAATTAGAAAATTCCTTCCTTCCTTCTTTCCTTCCTTCCTTCTTTCCTTCCTTCCTTCCTTCTTTCCTTCCTTCCTTCCTTCTTTCCTTCCTTCCTTCCTTCCTTCCTCCCTCCCTTCCTTCTTTCCTTCCTTCCTTCTTTCCTTCCTTCCTTCTTTCCTTCCTTCCTTCTTTCCTTCCTTCCTTCCTTTCTTTCTTCCTTCCTTCTTTCCTTCCTTCCTTCCTTCCTTCCTTCCTCCCTCCCTTCCTTCTTTCCTTCCTTCCTTCTTTCCTTCCTTCCTTCTTTCCTTCCTTGTTTCCTTCCTTCCTTCCTTCTTTCCTTCCTTCCTTCCTTCCTTCTTTCCTTCCTTCCTTCCTTCTTTCCTTCCTTCCTTCTTTCCTTCCTTCCTTCTTTCCTTCCTTCTTTCCTTCCTTCCTTCCTTCCTTCTTTCCTTCCTTCCTTCCTTCTTTCCTTCCTTCTTTCCTTCCTTCTTTCCTTCCTTCCTTCTTTCCTTCCTTCCTTCCTTCTTTCCTTCCTTCTTTCCTTCCTTCTTTCCTTCCTTCCTTCTTTCCTTCCTTCCTTCCTTCTTTCCTTCCGTCCTTCCTTCCTTCCTTCTTTCCTTCCGTCCTTCCTTCCTTCCTTCTTTCCTTCCTTCCTTCTTTCCTTCCTTTCTTCCTTCCTTCCTTCCTTCCTTCCTTTCTTCCTTCCCTCCTTCCTTCCCTCCGTCCCTCCCTCCCTCCCTCCTTCCTTCCTTCCTTTCTTCCTTCCCTCCTTCCTTCCCTCCGTCCCTCCCTCCCTCCCTCCCTCCCACCTTCTTTCCTGCCTTCCTACCTTTCTTGTTTTAATGAAATTAAATTTTGGACCTTAGAAAACCAACAGAAGAAAAAAGTCATTCTAGTTTCCCGACCCTCTTTTGAGGGTTGATAGGAGATGGCCTCTCAAGGCTCAAGGCCACAGTGAGACTAGCTGGGGATGGGGCGGGGCTGCCTCTCTGTTTCCCTGCACCGCTTGGTGCTTGCCTGGACCTGGGCCTCCGCACCACATGCCCTCAGAGTTGCCACGGGTGTTCGTAGAGGACAGGGCTGCAGTGATGTGCTTCCGGCCAGGTAGGCGGGCTCCCTGAGTGACTGTGACTGCCAGGTGTCCAGCCCCGTGGAGGGTAACTTGAGAACCTGTCCTTTTCTGCACACCGTTCCTCTCTGTGATAGCATCTGCTGGTCCTGAGAATGCAGTGTGGACTTCTGAATGATTCTACGTAGATCCACATAGGCTGGGCCCTCCTCCCTGACTCCCAACATCACGCTGAGCACCCTCCTTACCCCGCTCTGCAAGAGAGGCTGATAAACATCAGATGGGGAACAGATACGGATGGTCCTGGTGGGGGGCTTCCCAGAGGAGCAGTGGGTCCCCGGGGCTGGGTTGGGCGGTGGGTGTGCTGGACTGGCTATGCGCGCAGAAACAAGGTGGCATCTGACTTCACAGGTCCTGCCTACGACTTGACGTTCTGTGAGGTCAGGGACACATCCTTGGTCATGCTGTGGAAGGCCCCTGTGTACTCCGGCAGCAGCCCTGTTTCTGGATATTTCGTGGACTTCAGGGAGGAGGATGCTGGAGAGTGGATCACTGTCAATCAGACGACAACGGCCAACCGTTATTTAAAGGTAAGTCTTGGCCGGCTGTGGTGGCTCATGCCTGTAATCCCAGCACTTTGGGAGGTAAAGGCGGGCCAATCACTTGGGGTCAGGAGTTCGAAACCAGCCTGGCCAACATGGAGAAGCCCCGTCTCTACTAAAAATACAAAAAAATTAGCCGGGCATGGCACCGTGGCAGGCACCTGTAATCCCAGCTACTCGGGAAGCTGAGTTAGGAGAATCGCTTGAACCCTGGAGGCGGAGGTTGCAGTGAGCTGAGACTGAGTCACCGCACTCCAGCCTGGGTGACAGAGCGAGACTCTGTCTCAAAAACAAAACACACACACAAAAATAAAACAAACTAACAACAAAAAATAAAGGTAAGTCTTTCGTCTTGGCGTTTCCCTCTGTGTGAAAGTGCTGTTGATCTCTGCGCAAGCCAGAACCGAGCCCCGAGGTGAACCTGTTCAGATGACCGGGGCGTGGCTGCTGAGGATGCAGCCGCCATGCGCGTCGTGGGGCCCAGCAGATGACAGAACAGTGCCTTGAGGATGCAGCGCCCTCCTTCCATTAACACCAACATGCTGTTCGCTCCTGGGGAACTGCGCAGACACGCCTGTTTTCTTCCACATTGCAGTCTAATAGCTGTTAATTGTCTGTTCATGGGCTATGTCTGTGTGCTTTCCAAAGGGATGGTGCATATTGTATTATGTCCTTCCACTTCACGCCGGGCATTTAATTTACTTAATTCATGTGATCGCTAAAGTCCATTTGATAAGCACCACACACAGATATACACATGGTTTTCATACATGGAGCAAAACTATCATGTGTCACTTCCTCCAGCCTCTCTTTCTCCAAATGTTTCTGTTTTTAGCACTTGCGGTTCCTCAGTGACTGGGTCAGGTGTGAGGACTGAGCCCCAGGAGGCCTACATGCTCCAGCTGAGTTGCCAACTGCCTTAACCCAGACGTTTTCTTCTCTGGGTGCTGGGCTCTGTGGTGGGGTGGGCCTGCGTCCTTCCCTAAAGCACAGCCACATCTGGGTCCGGCACCTGAGCACAGGCTGAGAGGGCCTTCCACGGGTGACACCTTCTGGAAACCCTTTGATGACAGGAAACAGCCAGTTTCTTTAGAATGAATGAGTCAGCTTCTAAGAATCAGCTACATAAATCAACTAGAAGCTTAGTAAATATATATAGATGTTTATCCAAGCAGGTTTTAATAAGAAAAACCCATGTATGTACAAGTAGAGATGGATTTAATTCTGATGCCCCAATGATGACTTTACACAGTTAAATATCACACTTAAAATAGTATTTGGTTCCACAGAATTATGTTAAATATAAACACCAGATTATAAACTAGTCAGTATGATTTTACTTCTGCTTTAAAATGTGCAGAGATAAAAAAATGAAAGAGGTTCTATCAGATTGGGAGCGAATGCGTTTATTCCTCCAAAGTCACATTCTGCACCGCTGTGAATCTCCTCTTCCCTCCTTTTCTAACTCATTAAGTCTCATTTTCCTAACTGGAAAAATAAGCTATTTTTGAAAAGGCCCTATTCACAATAAAATGTGAAAAACTCCACAGTCATCTTTATTTTACCTCCACACATCTGGTGTTTCCTCTGTTGTTTCAAGGTCTCTGACCTGCAGCAAGGTAAGACCTATGTCTTCAGGGTCCGGGCAGTCAATGCAAATGGCGTGGGGAAGCCCTCAGACACATCGGAGCCCGTGCTGGTAGAGGCGAGACCAGGTAAGGCTTACAACAAAAACTACAGAACAGCAATGATGTGGGGGGAGAGTGTGCATGTATTATGGATGTATGGATGAGGGTGTGTGGATAAATGAGTGGGAGAGTGAACATGTATTATGTGTGTATGTGTGGATGGGTCTGTAGATAAATGAATGGGAGAGTGTGCATGTGTTACGTGTACATGTATGTATGGGTATGTGGATAAATGTATGGGAGAGTGTGCATGGATTATGTGTTTATGCATGGGTGTCTGAATAAATGAGTGGGAGAGTGTGCATGGATTATGTGTGGATGTGTGGATGGGTGTATGGATAAATGCATGTATTATGTGTTCATTTATGGGTGGGTGTGTGTGTAAATGAATGGGAGATTGCGCATGTATTGTGTGTATGGATGGATGGGTGTGTGGATAAATGAATGGGAGAGCGTGCATGTGTTATGTGTTTATGTGTATGTATGTATAGGTATATGGATAAATGAGTGGGAGAGTGCGCATGTATTATGTGTATATGTGTATGTATGTATAGGGATATGGATAAATGAGTGGGAGAGAGTGCATGTGTTATGTGTACATGTGTACGTATGGATGGGTGTATGGATAAATGAGTGGGAGAGTGTGCATGTATTATGTGTATATGTGTATATATGGGTATATGGATAAGTGAGAGAGAGTGTGCATGTGTTATGTGTATATGTGTATGTATGTATGGGTATATGGATAAATGAGTGGGAGAGTGTGCATGTATTATGTGTATATGTGTATGTATGTATGGGTAAATGGATAAATGAGTGGGAGAGTGTACATATATTATGTGTATATGTGTATGTATGGATGGGTATATGGATAAATGAGTGGGAGAGTGTGCATGTGTTATGTGTGCATGTATGGATGGGTGTATGGATAAATGAACGGATGTCTTGTCGTTATTTTAAAAAGATTTGGATGGCAAATGAAGTATGCAATTAAATCTCTGCCTGTGCACTAATGGCCCTGGATGAGAAGGAGAGCACTTTGGGTCATCTTCACGGTTGGCAGGGATTGTTCTTCGAATCGTCAAGCCACGTGCAGGAAGGAGGGCATTTTAAAAATATTACTGCTGGATTTTTATCAGAAAATTTTAAAAGCTGTTGGTAATTTTCTTGATTTCAACGAATAAAACTTCCCTGGAGTCAACCTAAAAAGGGCAAATACTTCTGAAGGCAGGACACACACTCATAGGATACACAGTCTATTTTGTGTTGCTGTAACAGAACACCCAGGCTGGGTAATTGTTTTTAAAAGTTTATTGGGGCGTGGGTGTGGTGGCTCACGCCTGTAATCCCAGCACTTTGGGAAGCCGAGGCGGGCGGATCACGAGGTCAGGAGATCGAGACCATCCTGGCTAACACGGTGAAACCCTGTCTCTACTAAAAAATACAAAAAGAATTAGCTGGGCATGGTGGTGGGCGCCTGTAGTCCCAGCTACTCAGGAGGCGGAGGCAGGAGAATGTGGTGAACCTGGGAGGCGGAGGTTGCAGTGAGCCGAGATCGCGCCACTGCACTCTAGCCTGGGCAACGGAGCGAGACTCCATTTAAAAAAAAAAAGAAAAAAAAAGTTTATTTGGCTTATGTTTCTGGAGGCGGGAAGTCTAAGAAGCACAGTGCCGGGATCTGCTGTGGTGGCTCCAGCAGCTCTGGTGGCTCCAGTGAGGGCCTCCCGCTGCCCCACACCATGGTAGAGAACTGGGCATGTGCGGAAACGGACCCAGCATGGGAGGCAGCCTTGCTGTATAACATTTACTCTACTGGAACTAGTCCATTCCAGTTTAACCAACCAGCAGCCGTGGTTATTAGCAAGAATCTACCCAGTCTTTCCAGAAAGACATGAGTCTATCTTAACCACCTAATCACCTCTTTTAAAAAGAATTTTTATTATTCTGTTTTTTATAGAGACAGGATCTCACTATGTTGCCCAGGCTGGTCTTGAACTCCTGAGCTCAAGCGATCCTCTGACCTCGGCCTCCCAAAGTGCTGGGATTACAGGCATGAGTGCTGTCCCCAGTCATTAATCACTTCTTAAAGCCTCCACCTCCCAACACCATTGCACTGGCTTTTACATTTCAGTGTGAGTTTTGAGGGGATCATCCACATCCAAACCACAGCCCCAGAGTGTGACCTGAGTGTCAGGAAGCAGTGCAGCCTCAGACTGTAAAGATCCTGATGGCTCTCTGCGGTGGCCTCTTCATCTCACCCTGCCACCTGGCTTTCCTTGCATCTGTGTCTTCTTCATAACCCGAGAGCACTGACACTTCATGGCCTCAGTTCCACTCACCAGCAGAGGCTGAGATGTGTCTTCGTCCAATTCCTAATTCCTAAGACATAGATTCTGCCTTGCACACGGCCAGATGTTCACCTGGGTCAAAAAGTAGCAAATAAACCACAAACAACCCCTACTCCCAAACAAGACAAGGCAAGGCCCCATGGAGAAGGCAGAGCTGTGTGAATGGGGAGCTCCATGGTGGGCACATGGCTGCTGGGCTTCCCCTGAGGGTCAGAGAAGGAGATTCCAGAGAGAACAGGATCTTCAGGGCCTGGAGAGGCAGCCCTGAGAGGTTTTCTGTAGTTGTATGAGATGCAGGGAAGGATGTGTGCAGAAATATGATAAATTAAAAAAAATTAGCAACAACAAAACAACCAAGCCCCTCCAGATCCTCCCTAAGGTGTTTTCTCTCTCACGATTCTCTGATCAGTCCTGGGTCATTAAATGCAACTGATGATTTGGTGTAAGATGAGGTCTCTGCTTTGGGTACCCCCTCGGCATTAGTCCGTTCTCACGCTGGTATGAAGAAATATCTGAGACTGGGTGACTTATAAAGAAAAGAGGTTTAATTGACTGACAGTTCCTCGTGGCTGGGGAGGCCTCAGGAAACTTATAGTCATGGCAGAAGGCACTTCTTCACAGGGCGGCAGGACAGAGTGAGTGCCAGCAGGGGAAATGCCAGGTGCTTCTAAAACCATCAGATCTCATGAGACTCAGTCACTATCATGAGGACAGCATGGGGGAAACCACCCCCATGATCCAATCACCTCACTCCCTCGACACTTGGGGATTACAATTTGAGATGAGATTTGGGTGTGGACACAGAGCCAAACCATATCACCCTCTCCCAAAAGAGAGTTGAAAGAACACCGTGTCCCTAAGTTGCTCACCTCATACTCTTCTTATGCAGGCACCAAGGAAATCAGTGCTGGTGTCGATGAACAAGGCAACATCTACCTGGGCTTTGACTGCCAGGAAATGACAGACGCGTCTCAGTTCACCTGGTGTAAATCCTACGAGGAGATTTCAGATGATGAGAGGTTTAAAATCGAAACCGTGGGGGATCAGTAAGTCAGGCCTGGAAGTTGGATACTGGAAACTTTTAGAAGTTCCTGCAAACAGAAATGATCGACATTCACCTACTCTTTTTCCTTTTAGCTCCAAGCTGTACTTAAAGAATCCGGATAAGGAGGATTTAGGGACTTACTCCGTGTCTGTAAGTGATACAGACGGAGTGTCCTCCAGTTTTGTTCTGGACCCAGAAGGTAATATTTATATGGCAGAACCTTGCCTATTTTGGTTTTATCACACTTTCAAAGATTGACACCAACATAGAAAAGACTTACTTGCTTAGAAAAAAGACGTATGTTTGCAGGAGGCTGGCGGTGGGGGCTATGTATATAAGCCAAAACTTGCTTTAGAAATTAAACAAACTCTAAAGTTTATACTGTTTCCACCAAGTAGTCTCTGGTCCTGATATATTGCTTGTATAGCCTTCAATTTGTACTTTTAAAGTTGAGTCTTAGCCACATTTTAATAGTTTGGTATGCAGAGGGTAACATATTAACTAAGAAATCCATGAAATTAATGAGAGACCTACGGGTGGAAGAGTCTTCCCTTCCTTCCAACACTGAGAAATCGGATGATCAAAGAAAAATTTTTTTATGCATGTAAAATAATTTTAACTGATAAAGTGAAAATCTGCTTCTGTGTTACACATGGAAGACAGCAGAGAGAAGTGAGAAAAGTCTGTTTTCTCACTTGGTGAGAATCAAGGGGAAAAACAATAGTTTTCTTAGGTAGGTTCACAGGTCTGAGTTCACCAGGCACACAGTCTCAGGCAGGCAGGGCTGATTTTTTTAAACTGCCTGGCATCATGTGTATTTGTGTGGCCCCTCATCTACCCCACCCACAGGACAGCGTCAGCCTTAGACATTTTTAAACGAAGGGGCAGTGGTGCAGCGTGAACTCGTAGGGCTGGATGGTATCCTCAGATCTCTGGGTTTCTTTGGGTCTTTAAGGCATTTGAATTTCCAAAAGTTTTCTATTAAAGTGCTCTCCAGGGATGGCATAAATGATCTCCAGGGGGGTCCTAAGGTTTACAAGCAGATCCTTTAGTTATCAATCACTGTCCTGGTTGATATCATGCAGAGGCTGTGATCTGAGAACATCCGACCCAGGATCGGTGCTGTGGGCTGGGCAGGAGGATGGGCAGGTACCCACGGAGGGGGCAGCCAGAATCACACTCTCGGCTTCTCGAGTGTGCAGGTCTGGCTCAATGTTGGTGAAATTCGGGAAAACTCATGCACATTTAACAAGACACAGCCAGACAAATGAGGAGGCCGCACTGTCTCGCCTTTCTGGGGTCCTCAGTTCACCACTCACAGGCAGGGCAGGGAAGGACCCAAAATCCATTTGCATGCTTTTAAAGCAGCCTCTGTTGGCCCTGCCTCCAGGGTCTTGACACAGTTTTGTACCTTCACGACATCCTGAAGGTCTTCTGAAAAGCTGTGCATTCCTCTGCACCATTTCAAAGTTTCCATCTTAATTTTAACTTTTTTAAATACTTGCAAAAGAAAAAATTCCACCTTCTCTTATATTGTGTATAGACTTCAAATATATTTGAGGTAAAACTTTGCAGTTGAAGATTTAGTTCATTCCATGTATGGAAATTCCTACCAGAAGGTTGAACTGGGAAAGCCAGTCCTCCCTGTGAAACCAGTTGCCAATGTGAATTTACTTTTGGTCAGAAAAATCTAACTTCATTTTTCCATTTTGAATAGACATGTTCTTGAAGGCCTTGGAGACCACCATCTTCTTTCTGATTCTAATTTTAAGAAGGAAGGAGAGAAAATGAAGCGGCTTAGAGCCCAGATTTTCTTACCTTGCTCTTGGGACTTTCTCAGGAATGCAAAATGCAGTGTATTTTGTTTATTTATTTATTTTTTGTTTTCTTTCTTCTTTCCTTTTTTTTTAAATTCATGGTAATACATTATAGTGATGAAATGAGTGGTGTGTATATCTTTCTTTAATGAGATTGAAGAAGGACACCTTGAGAGGGGAAGGAAAGTCACAGGCCAGAAGCACGTTCTCAGCCAGTCCAATCAATTTTAAGAAAGAGCTCACATTAAGTGCAAGGATCTGGAAAAGACTCCCTTTAACCTTTCGTCTTCCAAGTCTTCCTATATTCCAGGGATATACCTAGCCCTGCCCCCAATTCCTTTGTCCCCATGACTGTGCCCTGCCTTGTCCCCAGCTGCCCCTGTACTAGGTGGGTTCTTTAAATGGTGAAGGTTAAAGCTATCCTCTATGTCCCTCAGACTTGTAGTTTAAATTCCTTTCGTGTCCTCCAATTAAATCCTGGGGGTTTCCAGTCTTGCTCGTGTGTCGCCTTGCTGTTGTCTACAAACTTCTCTATGTGCAGGTCCAGATGAATTGAAATACTTTTTCTTCGTTTTAGAGCTCGAGCGTTTGATGGCATTGAGCAATGAAATAAAGAACCCCAGTAAGTAAGCCTCCAGCCCTTCCCCTCTGCTTGCAGCCGCTGGCTGGAGGGCCGTGTTCATTAATGCATGAGCTCTTGGAAGAACAGCTTTGGGGAAAGGATGGCCTGATTTCCTGATCCCAGCTTACAGGATTGAAACCTATTGATTTAAAACAAATATTAGCTTATATTATAGCTTGTTGAAACTTGCATTGCGTACACAGTGATTAGAATTTTGGGTTTAGTATAGCTGTTGCTAATCCAAGTGAGATCCAAGATTTCATTTCCTATCAAGTGAAATCTTCTGTTATTGAATTGCATTAAATATAGAAAGAATCCAGGCATCTTTACTTATCGAACACATTTGGAAAGCTAACTGAAAACTCACGTGGCATGAGGCTTTAGAGGCAACAAAAGGCCAACTCAAGTTTTATTTTATATTTTTAGCTTCCATAATCTAATACTCCAGGGTTTCACATTCTCAAAAATTTAATAACTAGGATTGATATTTCCCTACAATTTGCATGTATTCTTCCTCACAAGGATTCATGCATTATTGACTTGCGATTTCTTTTCTTCCTGTAGCAATTCCTCTGAAATCGGAATTAGCTTATGAGATTTTTGATAAGGGGCGGGTTCGCTTCTGGCTCCAGGCTGAGCACTTATCACCAGATGCCAGCTACCGATTTATTATTAACGACAGAGAAGTCTCTGACAGCGAGGTGAGTTCCTGTGTGAGTGATCTCTGGCTTTGCAGGGAGTCCACTTTTGTTGTGGTAGGTCAGTTACTGAATATCAACACTCTCTGTCTGTTTCCATCCTTTTCTGAGCCTTAAAGATTGGGGCGTGGAAGGTTGACAAGATGAATGGAGATGGTTGATTCTTACAATGTTCAAAGGTTTGGTCTGGGTTACAGGAGACATCAGGAGTCTTTAAAATCTGAGCCTGTTGGAATTAAAAATGACTTTGAGCTTGTTTTTCGTGAAGAGGTTTAGGTCAGGTGGGGGAAAATATCCTTGATGAATCAGTTCACTTATTCTTGATAATGGTTTTAAAGGTATCTATTTTTTGCTGTATTGTGAGAGAGGCCTCCCTGCATTCTCCCCCCACCAACAGCTTCCCATGGAAGGCATCCGTGGGGAATAAGTTTCTGTGGCTTCTCTGCCTGTTTGGGCAGCAATCTTGGTGTGGCAGACTGATGTGACAGTGTGGCTGTCAAGAGTGATGTTCTGGCCAGGCACGGCAGCTCTCACCTGTAATCTCGGCACTTTGGGAGGCCGAGATGGGGGGATTGCTTGATCCCAGGAGTTCAAGACCAGCCTGGGCAACATAAGGAGATCCCATCTCTACAAAAACTTAAGAAATTAGTTGGGCATGGTGGTGCTCACCTGTAGTCCCAGCTACTTAGGAGGCTGATGTGGGAGGATCACTGGAGCCTGAGAGGTCTGAGCTGCAGTGAGTTATGATTGAACTACTGCACTGTAGCCTGGGAGACAGCAAGGCTCTGTCTCAAAACAACAACAACAAAAAAGGCACATGCTCTGTCACGGTCCAGACACCGCCTCGGTTCTGCTTTCGATTGTATAAAATGAATCTTAACAATTATGTCAGGTACTCCTTATTTGTCTGGAGAATATTTGAGAAGCCAGTGGTTGTGTTTCAATAAATTTCCTCTTTTCTAATTGCAGCATGCCTGGGACCCGGTTAAAGAACAGCCCTATTTCATGGGGACTTTATTGTTCAGTGGTGGCTTGGGGCTCTCTCAGAGCCCCCATCTTTACTGCTTCTGCCTTTTTCCCTTAATGCCCAGTGTAAAGTGTGGTTGGCAACCTTAGCTGTGTACTAAGTCCTCAGTGTTGATTGGTTTGTTCATTACACAAGTTTTAGGGGAAATGTGGGATGCAGGAGCCTCTCATGCTCCCGGGCAGCCCACCTACCATATTTCTAAGCTGGACCCCTCATTGCAGTCCAGCCTTTGTGTCTGATGGGCATTTAGCAGGACTCAGTTAGATGAATGTTGATCAGACAGAAGTCTTGCATGGTAAGGATAACAGAATTTTCTTCTCCAGTCAGTCTTTCCCATGAGAATCATGACACACTTTAAGACTCATTCCTACGTGGGAGAGTCGGCTAGAAAGTAGAAAACGTCTAGCTTCTTTTGGGCTGCAAAAAAGCCAGTGGTATAACTATTGCCTATGGGAGACTTACTGTCTGATCCAGGTAATTGGAGAAATCTTCTCTGAGCAGAGACCATGCTATGAAGTGAAATGGAATTTAGGGGAATTGCACTTTATTTGCGGGATATCTTTTGATGAGCACTTCCTGCCTGCTGTATAGAGCTTGCTTTCAGGATGGGTGCCCTGGCTCCATGGCTAATCTTTTGGAATATGGCTGTACTATTTCACTTCTTTAATTAGCAATGCACAGGTGACTTTTACATTTGAAGATTGATGCTATTTTGTGGAAGACATATAAAAGCCTGTATTTATGGCACTCATAAAATCATTCAACTTCATCTTGCCGCATGATGGCATTAGCAAGAAGCCTAATTATTTCCTAAAACCTGTCCAGACATTGCAGCACAGCAGCTAAGAAAATGGAAAAAGCTGCTATATTGCTAAGAATCTACTCAGTGAGAATCATACCTTTTTCTTACTCAGAGCCAGTAAAAGTAAGTTCCTATCATTCATTCTCTACTCATAGATGTTTGAGGTGAGGATAATGTCATACAAATAAGGACAGTGCATTTATCTGATCAACCTGAAGTTTACTCTTGGTATTCGGAAGTAAACACTCCACTCTGTAAAGAAACCCAAGGTCCACGGGACGGTGTATCCACTGGAATCTCAGGTCCCTCTCCTGCTCATGGTACCTCCAAGAGCGACGTCATTCTCCAGGGACGGGGACAAAGTTGTTGTGCTTCCTGCAGTTGAGCCATTTCTGAAAATAATCTCCCTCCCTCAAAAACAGTCTGAGGTCATGCCTTCTCATTCATTTCTGTCACTTTCTATCATTGTAGATGTACCAATTTCCTGTGCCAGTTTTCTATGTAGAAAAAGTCTCAGTGACACAAGTATACATTGTGTGATCTACATCTCTGATATCATATTGGAATTTCTAATTGCGAAGGTGATTTTTTTGTTTATGGGAAATCAAAACCTGGGGTAGAAGTGGAGCAGACTTTATTCACACGTAATCCCTGAATGTCAGATTCGATGAAACAAAAATTGCAGCATCCCCGGGAGCTGTTGGGAGCTTGGGCGGTCCTCTTCCTTTCCCAGTGGACGGCAGCACCTACCCTGTACCTCACCTGTTGAATATCCACTTGGCCAATACACCAGCAGGGACAGAACAGTCAGATGTGAAGTTGCCCTTACAGAGACTGTCACGGAGTCAAAGAAATACACCTTCAATTAGAGGAGGACAGAGAAGAAAGACAGAACCCAGGTTATATTAAAACAGTACAGTAAACACTCTCAGAATTCAGAGAAGGCAGAGAGTTGAAGAGGCTGAAGTAGTCAGGAAGGATTTCAAGGGTAGAGGGTTATTGAAATGGGTGTTAAGGAGTTAGAAATCGTGGGTCGGGGGGTGGGGGTCAGGGATGGGAGGGAGAGAATGAGACATTCCAAGCCGCTCTAGTGCACAGAGAGTGGGGAATGATCAGGGAATAGCGACACAGGGAAGTGGAGGGGTGGGCTCAACGGAGGGGGCTGTTTGCCTGAGTGATCTTAGGAAATAGTGTTGGGGAATAGGAATGGGGTCGGAAGATACAGACTTTGAATGAGAGGCAGAAGAACTTAGAAACAATGCTGAAGAAAATGAACACAGAGAGAGAAACTGAACCAAGTGGCCAGTTTGCTAATATTCGTCTTCTAAAGCCTCTCCGGTGGCACTGGCATTCGCAATATCAAAACAGAAATGTAAACTCAGAGAGAAAGAAGAACGTGTGAAAATAAATGCACGTGATTTATCAGAAGAAGGTTGCTGATTTTCTGGCTAAACTTACGTTGTCACCTGCAGATAGAAATTCTCTGTAGTATTGCTGCTAAGGCAAGGGCTGTGAGAGGACTCTGGTTCCCAGGGCTGATGGAGTCTCCTCCCGCTACGCCTGCCTCATTTGCCGAGCACCACAGGTTATTAGTTTTTTGTTTTGCTCATGTGGCCCCAAGAGCCTCCTTGGGTCCTGGGTAAGATCATTATTCAGGCTGGAAAGCCGTTGCCCCAATTCCAGGTGAGATCGATCCGACAGGTAGATGCAGATCTGGAGAAAATATTGACAGCAGCTGAGACTACCCTATTGGTAACACTGGGCACGAGGAAGCCGAGGCCGGGCATCCACACTCCCGTGATTCTACGGTGGCATGGCTGGGGCGATTCCCGCGTTGGACATTGGATGCCCTCGATGCCATCCTGCCTTGCATTACTGCTGCATTTAGGATGAGTCACACACTGGGATGTGGTCCTTCTACCGTCAAGACCCTGCTTAATGTCAGACACTGTATCATCCCGGTGGAGTACAACGCAATCCACTAGCAGCCATAACACCTTTCGGTATCTGTTAGCACATCCCAAAGGCTGAGTGAGCAGAGGTGTGGGGAAGGTGAGCTGGGAGCAGGTGAAGGCCTTGGGAGGTCTCTACCCCAGATGCTGCCTGGGGTGGGGCTTCTGTGCCCAGGGTGTGGCTGCACCAAGGCAGGGAGGTCAAAGAGGGTGGTGCAGGGGGTTAGCTGTTGAAGGAAGAGAGGTGACAGGTGCAGCCAGGGATGGAGGAAGGACGGACTGGGACAGGTTCATAGTTTCAGCCGATGACTGATCTGGAGGGGAAGGTCTCAGTTGATCAAGAAGGCTTCTCAGTTCTGCACTGGGAAGCATGCTCCGGTCCTGACCATGTCCGCGGGCTCTCACCTAGAAGCATAATTATCTTCCAAAATTGCTGTGTCACTTAGTAGTGTCAGAGACCACAGCCACCTCAATGCCACAGATGGCAGGGTGAGCTAAGCCCCCTCCAGCTGACTTTCTCATCAGAACCTTGTTGGACGTGTGTTTGGTGTTTCTCACTGCCAGGCATGATGCTGGGCACAGCGTGAGGCTGCAGGGATGAGTAAGGCCATGCCTGCTCTCAGGGGCTCATTGTCTGGTGAGACAGACAGATGGCAGGTGGATAGGTAGGGTGGGGAGGTTGCTCCCAAGGGCAGGGTGCTACTGGGGGAAGGGAGGCAGAGCTGTGGAAACCCCATAAAACACCAAGCCTCACCCCGGGGCATCAGGGAAGTCTCCCTTGGAGCCAGTCACAAGGGCTGCATTCGGTTGAGGTGGCCACGGCAAGGGTGGGCAGAAGCTGCACTGTTGCAGAGAGGCCTGCAAGCTCAGAACTTTGGGGCATGGCCCTCAGGGAACTCCAAGGCATGAAATGTATCCCTGCATTCATCACCAAAGCAGCAGAGAGGCAGGTAGTCCAGGCTTCTGTGGACTGTTCCTGTGATACAGTGTAACCTAGAAATCATGAAGTGATGCAATGTAGTGTTCTCAGACCAACCAACAGCCTCCCAGTCTTTCTACTATCTTAGCAACAAGACAGCTGCACTGCAGGCAGGGAGGGGGAACTATGTGGGCAAATGTTTGTGGTTTGGTTGTATGCGTTATATATGACAAAATTTCTTCTTTCCCCCTTTTTTTTAGACAGAGTCTCACTCTGTTGCCCAGGCTGGAGTGCAGTGACTGTGATCTCGGTTCACTGCAACCTCTGCCTCCTGAGTTCAAGCTCATGCCTCAGCCTTCTGAGTAGCTGGGATTACAGGCGTGCGCCACCACACCTGGCTAATTCTTGTATTTTTAGTAGAGTTGGGGTTTCACCATGTTGGCCAAGCTGGTCTCGAACTCCCCACCTCAGGTGATCTGCCCACCTTGGCCTCCCAAAGTGCTGGGATTACAGGTGTGAGCCACTGCACCCAGCCTAACAAAATTTCTTTTTTCTTTTTATTTTTTTGAGACAGGGTCTTTCTCTGTTGCCCAAGCGATCCTCCTGCCTCAGCCTTCCCTGTAGCTGGGACCACAGGGATGTGACAAATTTATATACTGCTACACAGGAAAACTCGTTTTCAGAATTACAAGGAAGAGATGGTCTAATATATTAAGAACATATATTGGCAAAGACCAATACCATATGAAATTGGTTTGAAACACTTCTAAAAATTACACAGGCTGATTGATGTTTTGAAAGGTTTCATTAGAATTAGAGTTATTTAAGTGAAAAAGTGAAATTTAAGTATTAATATTAATTTATAACTTTAATAATTATCAAGAAGCACAAAAAGGTAAAAATATCAAGCCCCCAATTAAGGCAACCAGCAAAAAAAACAAAAAACAAACAAACAAAACATAAAAAAGAGAAATAAGCATTAATAAAGATGGGGAAAATGGTTTTAGTGAAGTTAAAAAGTTAATAAATAATCATCACAAAATCAGAGGGAAACAAAAGATCAAATTTGCTCAATTCATCTGTGTGTTAGAGAAACACTTGTTCTTTGACTTGTAGGATTACCTAAATAAAACACATTCATATGTATCTGTGCATGTACTGTAGAATAAAATGAAACATTTAAAAAATAAAAGCGATCAAAAAAGTCAACACCTGTTGGAGGTCCATTTATCCTTTCCTCACCTGAAACCCCTGCACCCTGATGGACCACAGCAGGCTGGGGCTTGTGGGTGCTGTGTCCCGGGAGCTGAAGATGACAGTGGCTGTGGAGATTGCCTGTTGTTGCTATCCATGTGGGATTTTTGTCATCAGCTGGTGATCGTTATCATTCATATCAATTGCGTATCATTTTATTTTCTCCTGTGAATTTTATCTGCTTCACGTTAGTAACTCATTCTTGGGTAGGTGTGGAGTCTCTGCCTAGAAGGTCCCTGGTTTGGACTCTCAGATCTCCTCACACAGCCAGGCTTTGTCACTGAGTGACAGCTCATACCCACTGTTTGATCCTTGTTCACCCAGAGGTTTCCTTGATAAAATTTCATTTTGGTTTCTTCCTGTCATAATCCCTTGAGATCTCATGGCTGATGCAATTGTTAAATGTTGCAAGGGAAAACTAGGAGAGATTTCCTTGTATAATTCTCCATTTCCCTTGTTTTGCTTGCAGATACACAGAATTAAATGTGACAAAGCTACTGGCATTATTGAGATGGTGATGGATCGATTTAGTATTGAAAATGAGGGGACCTACACTGTGCAGATTCATGATGGGAAAGCCAAAAGTCAGTCTTCTCTAGTTCTTATTGGAGATGGTATGCTATATCGAATATTTCCACATGTCCATACAAGATAATTCAAATGAAATTCTTTTGACTGGAGAGAAGCAAACATGTTTCATATATTTTTTTTAAATATTGAATTTAGCATTCAAGACTGTGCTGGAAGAGGCTGAGTTTCAAAGGAAAGAATTTCTCAGGAAACAAGGTGAGTTTCCTCACTCTGACCGGCTCCCCTGCCCCTAGCATAAGGCAAAGATGATTGGAGTATTTGTCAGAAGCAGATCTTATATGATCCCAAGCGACCCTAAAGGCTGTTTTAAATGATTAAGAGGTTAGACTTACCAACTGCATAGGAAAGGAACCTGCTTTATAGCAGGGGAGTGAAGAGGAAAGCGTGCCTCTAGCTTTAATGTCCAAACGGAGTCCAGCAATTTTAATGAAAAGAATAAAGAATGGGGGTAGAGGAGGTGGTGGCTTCATTTGGCTTTGAAATGTAGAGAAGGCAGTAGAGGCTATTCCTATCACCAGGAAATTGCTCATTCTACTTAAGATTGTGGGAGCTGTTAAACTTTCTAACTACAAACAATATGTTTTAAATAGATTGCTTTTACAAATACATGTTAACTAGATACAAAGGAAAATGGATACACTTAAGATTCTCAAACATACCCCAAGGGTTTATTCAAAGAATTTTTTTTCTTTTTTGAGATGGAGTCTTGCTCTGTTGCCCAGGCTGGAGTGCGGTGATGCCATCTTGGCTCACTGCAAGCTCCGCCTCCCGGGTTCACGCCGTTCTCCTGCCTCAGCCTCCCGAATAGCTGGGACTACAGGCGCCCGCCACTATGCCCGGTTAATTTTTTCTGTATTTTTAGTAGAGACGGGGTTTCACCGTGTTAACCAGGATGGTCTCGTTCTCCTGACCTCGTGATCCGCCCGCCTTGGCCTCCCAAAGTGCTGGGATTACAGGGGTGATCCACTGCGCCCAGCCTCAAAAAACATTTTTATATGTGGGATTTCTGTACTTCTTGAGAAAAATTAGAATATGAATTATGAAACATAAAATCAAAACATTCATTTTTATTATTTTTCATTGTTTTTATTTCTAATAGTCACAAATATTTTACTTATTTCTACATTATGAACATTTTTGGGCCAACTTTGTAGGATGTATTTATGTATATGAAAGAAGTGAACACATACTTTCCAAATCTGCTTTGTATTTTTGCATTGAATGGCAAAAGGGTATTAGTGTATGACTTATTCCTACATGTATTTTAACTAAAAATGATTAACATTTTTAAAAAACATATATAAACCTGTCTTTGATCTTGAATGCTATCTAAAGAAAATGTGTTTTACAAAATTGCTATGTCAAACTGTTGTTTCTTTATCTCATATCTATTCTCTTATTTAAAGGTATTATTTACCATGTTGTCGAATGTTCAGTTAGACATATACTTTGGGAAACAAAATATAATTATTTCAATAGCCTCCTTTCTGAAGAGCAATAGATATGAGATGTCAGTAAGAAGGAGCCATCAGACGTACGCTCCTACCAGGAAGCACAGATTCCAGTGGAGAATCAGTGTTAACACGTGTTGACATCCCAGGCCTGAAAACTATCTCAGTTTCATCCTCCACAGCTATTGTCTTCTGCCAAAAATGCATTACATAAATATATATAATACCTTCTTATGTATTATATATACACACCATGCGTATATGTGTAGGTATATATATATAATAGCTATATATTTATTTGTTTACTTTTTCCTTTTTTATATGTTGTCTTCCCTTTTTTCCTCCTTAGGCCCTCATTTTGCTGAGTACTTGCACTGGGATGTCACCGAAGAATGTGAAGTTCGACTTGTTTGCAAGGTGAGAAACCCGGTTCTAACAGGAAAACAATAAATCTCATTCTGGTTCCTATCAGAGAGGCCTTTCAGGGAGCAGCTGTGGCCAGATCTGTGATGCTGGTGAGGAAACGTGTGGTGCCTGTGTAGCTGCGGATGGGCGGAGTGGCTTTTGGGTCCTGTGGACTTTTTAATGCTTGGACTTCAGTGCTTATCTTTTCTTCTTCACGAAAAGATTACAGTGTAGTGGGATGCAATGGAAGGTTGGATTATAAAAATTTTACTTAAACGATTATTGAGTTTATGAGAAAGCGTGCCCTGGTGAAATACACCTAGAAGTGCTGCTCATACGAGTTCATCAGGAAGGGAAAGGCATGCTTTGGAGACAAGATACTTCTTTCAGTTTCGTTTAACAATGTAGTAATGAAATATGTTTTATTACTAAATATAAAAATCTGTTTTTTAAGCAGCAAATCTTCAATTTAATAACTGCCTACTATTTGACTGTCTCAGGATGAGGGGATGGGGGAAAAAGATCAGTAATGCATTGTTTTTACTCCCAAATTAGTTTCTTATTGTCTACTGGATAAGAGAGAAAAGTAAACAGATAGTTTCAATAAAGAGATGATTCCTGAGCTGCGTGTGCGAAGGGGACTAAGAATTATGCAGGCCAGTGAGTGGGAAAAGATGGTTCTAGGAAGATCCAGCAGCAGGGAGGGACAGAGAAGCTGAACTGTGCACTTAAAAATAAAAACAATAAAAAACCCAAGGCTGGTGGGCAAGTGGGGCATTCCCCTGCAGGACCCAGAGGCTGGCCATGGACTGAGAGGGTACAGAGCACCTGAGAGCTGTTAGTGCAGTGACACGGGCTGCTGGTTGACAAGGAAGGCTGGAGGTGGCAGGGCTGGAGGACGACGCTTCAGTAGCCTGCTGAGAGATGGTAACTCCAGCAGGGCAGTTTCATATCCACAGAGAGAAGGAGATTTAGGATACACATCCAGCAGTTAAAACCAGCAGGGGCTGGCAAGTAGCTGGGTGTGGGTGAGAGGGAAGTGTACTGGAGGACCGAGTGGGTGTGATATTTCTTGAGATCAGCACTGTACGGGGAGGGCCAAGTTTTAGGGTTTTGAGAATACATTCAATTTCACAAAGATTCAGTTATATCCGTGGAATGGTCAGTAAGGCATAACCGGCTCACGACAGGACATGTGAACCTGGCAGCAATGGGAAAGTCAACTGGAGCATGTGGATTCATGAGATATCGTGTGTGGATTCATGAGGTATTGGGAATGCTTGGCTGTGGACATGACGCAAGTGGGTCAAGCTGCCAAAGGACAGCCTTTAGAGACAGGAACATCACGAACAATTGGGGCATTCTGGAAAATTCAGATTGTCAGAGGAGAAGAGGAGACCAGCTCCGGGATTATTAAGCAGAAACCCTCAGAGAGTTCAGAGGGAAAGCAAGTGACTTGGTGGCCGCTGGCAGGGAGGGACTTTGGAGTGAAGCGCTGCGTGGCCGGGTGAGGAGGGGCGGCTGGAGGCAGCGCTGCATGGCCGGCTGAGCAGGGACAGCTGGAGGCAGCACGGGCTGGGTGCTGGGCTTTCCAACCCCACTCCCTGGCAAGGCGGGGTCTCTACGTGGTGGGCTGAGGAGATGGGACACAAGGGGGGATACGAGCAGGAGCCCGCTGCCCTCTGAGGTGCTCAGCTGGCAGTGAGGGAGAGAGAGGGGAGTCAGGGTGGCTTTGTCTTTCTTTCTGGATGGAGACACTCAATCCTATTTATAGGCAGAGGGGTCAGTGGAAGAGGAGTCACAGGTGAAGGAAGGGGAGCGCATGGGGACACAGGAGGGGCAGTGCTGGCCTGGAGGGAGATGAGACCAGGAGGTCAGCACAGCCATGCAAGGGGCTGCTTGGCCCCCAGGGCAGCTCCCTGTGAAGGACAATGAGGGGGCGGGGGGGATGCCAAAAACCAGGGCAGAGCAAGCGGCGGATCCATCAGTGCAGCCCGTTGGTTTCACGCTCTTTCCAGTGAAGGGTTGGAGGGTGTTGAAGATGAGGAAGGTAGCCCACAGTTGGGGGAGTGGCAGGAGTGGGCTGTGATTGCCACTGAAGGAGGCAAGACAGCAGCTCCTTATTAAGAATGGAAATCAATGTTGAGTGCATCAACGTGGAGATAGCTCGTAGTGGCCCACATAGGGGTGTTGGGATTGATTTTTCCAGACGTGGCCAGTGACCTGGTGTGAGTCAGGGGACAGACTCATGATTGGGGTCTTGCTGGATGGAAGTTGCAAGAAGGGAAGATGGAATAGGAACTTTGGGTCTTGCTTAACTGTCGTTAGTTGGTCAACCAGCTGTCTAAGTTGAGCAGGAAAGTGAGGCCAGGCGGGATAAATGGAGAGGAGGCAGGGCTAAGCCTTGGTGATCTCCACTTGGCCACCTCGGTGGGGACACTGGGGTGTGAGCTTGTTGATGAGCCTAAGTGTCAGGTGGGGACCTGCCGTGAAGAGCAAGTGCGTGCCTGTGGAGCGGAGGTCTGCAGTGCACTCGGGACTGGACCTGGGCAAGGGGATTTGCAGGAGGATGGGGCATGGGGGTTTGGAACTAGGTGGGTGTTGAACACACCCTAGATAGGTGCAGGTTGCTCCTAGAAATTTGTGTGATGAAAGGAACCTTCTTACTATTCTGACCATCCTCAGTATTGGTAATTAATTTGCAATCTGATTTCCTGTATATATATATATATATATAAATTATAATATATATTTTAATTGCCAATCTAATTGCTTACTCTCTCTTAAATCAATAGTTTTCCCTTCCTCTCTTCTTGAAAGAAATTTATATATATATATAATTGATAATACATTATATATATATTAGTGATAACTAGAGCTAAGGCTTTGATTCGATAGGTTCGATAACATGCTCAAGGTTGTGATAAATTTATTATAGAAAAATACTTAGATTTATTTTTGGTAGTGAATTTCTTGCACTAGTGTGTTTAAAAGGAAGATTCAGAAATGAAAACATTTATAAAAGAAGAGAAGAAGGTTACTTGCAAGGAAGCTGCAAGGGAGGTGGTCTTTAGAAGTCTTGCTCAACAAATGAAAAGCACAATGGATATTTAAAGGGAAGAATCCCGCCAGGTGACTGATGATAGCCTGTGTATGTAGTCCATTTATGCTGCAAAAACAACTTTCTCAAATTATTTACCCTGCACAGAAAGGTATGTTTCTTCCAAATTTTAGACATCAGCACTGCAAAAATCAGTTCCTTAGGGAGTCAGCAACTCAAAGCCCAGAGCAAGTCAGAGTGACTTGGTTATGGTGCCGGTTTATTCTTTTTGTTGTTGTTGGTATTGTTGTTCTGACCGTGCCATACAAGGTGTGTGTGCACTCCCAAGGCCAGTGGCGAGACCCCCGAGTTCTGCTTTCCATGGGCTCTGATATCATCTTAGTGGGATAGAACCGTCTATAAATATTTAAAATTATTTTAGGTTCCCTGACTAAAGTGATTCATAAATCTTTAAACACAGATATTGGGAAAACTAATATTACTTGAGATTTGAGGGTTCTTTGTGCAATTTAATACATTTGATTTACATACTTGTGTCCCTGTCAAGCCTGTGATTCTGTGCACCGTTTTGTCTACAGGGTTTTTCATTTAATAATGTGGTGCAGATGGTTATTTTAAAAATTATTAACGTGAAAAAATAGATGGAGAAAAACTTATGCAAGGATGCAGTCACATTATAACTTCAGAGAAAACCATTTTTAAAAGTTTAAGACACAGAGAAACCACAATCATAAACATAAGAAAATCTGTTAAACATTTCTTACACAGCAGAAGTGGAGAATTAGCGCTGACTCTTAGGAAGTGTGAGTCAGGCATGGGCCATATGTAGCCTAAGAGGTGATGTAATCATCTTTCCTAGACATTCATGTACAGTTTAGGTGCCCATATTTTGAAGAGTTTATGGTAGAGAGAAGTTGAGGGAGTGCAGAGAAGAAACAAATGAGTTATTTTGGGGAATTAGAACCGCCTCCCCCAATTATAGGACAAATACATTAATTACAGATATTTATTTCAGAAAACAGAAATTGAAGGTCATTGGAAAGGCATTTATTGGAAAGGACCAGCAATGTAAAATTTTTTTGAAGAAGAGATGAAGAGAAAACAGTATTGACTTAAGAGACAGTAAGCAATTAGATTGGCATTGAAAACAGACACCAAAGAAAATTTTGAAATGTTAAAGCAAAGGGAATCGTCTGCTAGAGTCGTGGAGCCTCAGCCGCAGTCCATTCTAAGATTTGTTATAAAGGAGTGGTTCTGATTTAGAAGGAAGACACTACTTTGCAGCTCAGTGGGATACCTTCCATCTATGTATTCCACAAACATTGAAGGGACAACTTCTGTGTGCCAGGCAGGCAGCCATGCACTTGGGGACAAGTGTTAGTGAAACAGACGAAACCCCTGCTTCACAGAGATTCAGTCCCAGTGCTGTCGAGAACGATGCCATTTCCCATAGCGGATGTGGAAATTCTAAGCTGTGTTGCACTGTTACTCTAGCAGAGCTGATCACACTGTTGAATCATTTTCATTCTTTTGTCATCAACATCATTCTTCTTGAATTCACATGGGATGTGAACATCGAATTGTCAGACTTGTATAATCTCATGGGATTCAAACATTCTGCCATGCTGAATCAGAATTCTTCCTCGTCCCTCAGACCAACGCCGGAGCATGTGAATTGGAATGCTCATTTATCTTCGGAGTTCCGCAAAGCTTAGTTTCTAGCCAGCGATTGAATTGTGAGGAATTTCAGTATAGGGAAGGTCCTCACCTCTAGTGAGCATTTTGTGTTAAGATTTCATTTTCTTTGTGTCCCTGTACCTGAAATGGGATGCTGCTAAAAGAGCAGCTGCCAACCAGCTTTATAGACCCCTCAGAATATTCTCTATTATTCAGAAATCCCCATATATATTGCTTAAGACTTGTCTTTGTTAATGACATTTCATATAGACCAAAAGATCTTTATGCCGTCTAATTTCATGGACTAGAATGACGAGAATCATTTGTCCTTCTGTGAGCAACTGTGAGGACTTAATTATCTTAGAAGCTGGAATTTAGAAATGGGTTTGACGTTATTGGGAGCGACAGCTTTTCCATAAGCCTTCTTCTGAGACTGTCTATAGTAAAAACTAAGGTTTTTTGAGGCGGGGGCTCTGTGATTTAAAATTCTAATAGACTTTCTTTTTCTCATGAGTCAGAATGATTTACATACTAAACTTAAGCTTTCTACCTCACAGGTTGCAAACACCAAGAAAGAAACCGTTTTCAAATGGCTCAAGGATGATGTTCTGTATGAAACGGAGACACTGCCTAACCTGGAGAGGGGTATCTGTGAGCTGCTCATCCCAAAGGTATCAGGCATTGAGTAACACAAGACGAAAGCAAAACAAAAACGGCACTTTCAAATAACTCGTAAATTCTGCATTCCTCTAATTTGCATCCTGAATTTCGGTGGTTTGCAAAGAAAATGTATTAGAGTTTATTACGTTTTCTAAGATTGCAGTATTGATTTTACATAAATATGGAATGTGTTTTCTTTGTAGTTGTCAAAGAAGGACCACGGTGAATACAAGGCAACCTTGAAAGATGACAGAGGCCAGGATGTGTCCGTCCTTGAAATAGCTGGCAAAGGTAAAAGAAAACCTCCTTTGTTCTGTGAACAAGAAATTCCTTTCACCAACAGGATGTGATGTATTCTGAAGGCAGGTCTATGTCTAGCCTCAGCTATAGCACAGCTTGTGTCTTTAGCAGTAACACTGTAGAAAAAAACTATTTGTTCTTTGGTTGCCTTCAGAGTTTTTTCAGTGTTTTAGAATAATGTATGATATTACTCTGGGTTTATATGAAACGTCATTTCGGTCCATCATCAGAAGCCAAGCAACGCATTACTAATGCAGTTAAAATGATGGAAACACTGAGGCAGTGATTCAGTTAAATGTAGAGTTGGATTTATGTTGAGTAAAACCTTCTTGATCCTTGTTTAAAAGTGAATAGGTTAGAAGGATTTATCGCACACATAAGCCTTTTATGGATAAATATTGCCATTTTAATGATTCATTTTTCAACTGAACATCACAATTTCCTGTATCGATTTAATTAAACATTGAAAATGCTGCTTTCGGTTAAAGTTACATGTCGTAATGGTGCGTATCCCTTCTCATTTTCAGTGTATGATGATATGATTTTGGCAATGAGTAGAGTCTGTGGTAAGTAAATGCCTTTTAATTTTCAAGTCATTTGGGGTGCTGAAATCACTATTTCCTGACACGGGAAGTCACTGCTGCAAAAGAGGGCACCATGGAGCTGTGGTGTGTGTTCTGTGGGAGGCCCTGGATGGAAGGGCAGGGTGGTGATCTGCTGCCGATGAAGCTTTTTAAAGGACTTCCCTCAGTTTTGTCTGGAGTTTGAGTTTTACTTTAAGAAACTCAGTTTGGGCTTCTTGATTAGCCACTTCTTCTATCCTGTCTTAGGTTAATTGGCATGATTGCTTTGTATATAATTGCTATGAGCAGCTTTTTACCTGTGTTGAATAGCCGTAATGAATTTTTAAACCTCTCACTTTGCGTCGTACACATTAAACCATATGTTATCTTTACAAATAAATGCCCAGAGGTGGGATTGCTGGATCACATGTCAGTTCAGCTTGTTTTTGGAGGAAGCTCCACACTCTTTTCTATAGTGGCTATATTAATTTACATGCCACCAACAATGCACAAGTGTTCCTTTCTCTGCTTGCCAGTGTTTTATCTTTTGTCTTTTTGATAGTAGCCATTCTAACAGGTGTGAGATGATATCTCACTGCAGTTTTAATTTGCATTTCCCTGATGATTAGAGATGTTCGTATTTTTATGTATCTGTTGGCCATTTTTCTGTCTTCTTTTGAGAAATATCTGTTCAGATCCTTTTCCCGTTTTTAATTGGTTATTTGTTTTCTTCCTGTGGAGTTCAGTTCCTTATGGATTTTGAATATTAGTCCCTTAGCCAATGCATAGCTTGAATATATTTTCTCCCAATCCATGGGTTCTTTCTTCATTTTGTCAATTGTTTTCTTTACTGTGCAGAAGCTTTTTAGTTTTGTGCAGTCCCATTTATTTACTTTTGCTTTTGTTGCCTGTATTTTTGATGTCCTATCCAAGCGATCACTGCCCAGATCCATGCGGCGAAGCATATCCCCCCCCGAGCTTCCTTCCAGCGGCTTCGCAGTTTCAGGTCTTACGTTTAAGTCTTTTATCCAATTGGCGTTGATTTTTCCATGTGGCATAAGTTAAAGCGCCAATTTCACTCTTCTGCATGTGGATATTCAGTGTTTCCAGCACCATTTATTAAAGAGACTGTCTTTCCCTATTGTGTCTTCTTGGCATCTTTGTTGAAAATCAATTGACCATCAATAATTTAATTTTATTTCTGGGCTCTTTATCGTGTTCCATTGGCCGATCTGTCTGTTGTCATGTCAGTGCCATGCTGTTTTGGTTTCTGTAACTATATATTTTGAAATCAGGAGCGCGATGCCTCCAGCTTTGTTCTTTTTCCTAAGGATTGTTTAGACTATTAGAGGCTTTCCTAGTTGCATACGACTTTTAGGATTATTTTTCCTTTTTTTTTTTGAGACGGAGTCTTTCCCTGTTGCCAGGCTGTAGTGCAGTGGGTGAATCTCGGCTCACTGCAACCTGCATCTCCTGGGTTCAAGCGATTTTCCTACCTCAGTCTCCAGAGTAGCTGGGACTACAGGCACGCATCACCACACCCAGCTAATTTTTTTGCATTTGTAGTAGAGATGGGGTTTCACCATGCTGGCCAGGATGGTCTCCATTTCCTGACATTTTGATCCGCCCGCCCACCCGCCCGCCCACCGAGGCCTCCCTAAGTACTGGGATTACATGCTTGAGCCACTGTGACTGGACAAGGATTATTTTTCTATTTCTGTGAAAAACAACATCAAAATTTTGATAAGAATTGCATTCAATCTTTAGATTGCTTTTGGTAGTAAAAATGTGGCTTTACTCTTATACTCATGAAATTATTTTGTGTTAAAATATCTCATAATGTGTCCAAGGGCCACTCATGGATAATAGAACTGACCAGAAGGTCTTGAAGAGTGAGTGTGTATAAGGAAAATGCAAAAAGCAGAGTCCTCACTGTGTGCTTGTCACCTCGAGGCAGAGATGCAGCGGCTGAGGAGACATGCACATTATGTTGGGAGTTGGATAGGGACAGAGGGGACAGGCCCAGAACTTCCCACATCAATAGGGAGCCTTTATTCTCATGGGAAACCGGACACCATGGGCTGGAGTCTCTCCCTGACATATCAGAATGGAAGAAGTGGAAGGCATGTTGTCAACACACTCACACCCACACACTCACATCCCCACACTCACACAGCAGTCACATACACACACGATTTCCCACTCACACATACACTCACACACACCAGTGTACCCACACCCTACACACTCACACACTCATACATGCACACAGTTACATGTGAACTCACACACTGACACACACACTCATACACACACTTACTCATATGGGCACACACTTGTGCAGACACACACTGATGCATACAGACTCATACACAGGAGCCCTGGGAGGCTGGGGGAGCATTGGGGGAGGTTGATACAGGCTGGGGAAGCACCGGGAGAAGCTGATGGAGGCTGGGGGAGCACTGAGGGATGCTGATGGAGGCTGGGGGAGCACTGGGGGAGGCTGATAGAGGCTGGAGGAGCACTGGGGGAGGATGGGGGAGCACTAGGAGAGGCTGATGGAGGCTGGGGGAGCACTAGGGGAGGCTGATAAAGTCTGGGGGAGCACTGGGAGAGGCTGATAGAGGCTGGAGGAGCACTGGGGGAGGCTGGGGGAGCACTGGGAGAGGCTGATGGAGGCTGGGGGAGCACTGGGGGAGGCTGATAAAGTCTGGGGGAGCACTGGGAGAGGCTGATGGAAGCTGGGGGAGCACTGGGGGAGGCCGATAGAGGCTGGAGAAGCACTGGGGGAGGATGGGGAAGCACTGAGAGAGGCTGACGGAGGCTGGGGGAGCACTGGGGGAGGATGGAGGTGCATTGGGAGAGGCTGATGGAGGCTGGGGGAGCTGCTTCTGGTCTGTGTGCTTTGCTCTCAGGCTGCTCCGACCCTCCCGTGTTCTGCCTGGTTAGGGTGGTGTTGGTCTCATGAGTAAGTGTCAGGGAATTTGAGCAGAGGGAAGGGGGGTCGTGTGGGGGAATATGGCTCTGCAGTGTGTTGACTTCACCCAGTTCCCAAGCTGTTTTTCAAGTTGTGATTCCTCGAAAGGTGAACTCCTGTCTCCGAGTAGAGGAAACAGAGTCCCACCTGACTGGGGAGGGGAGATGGTGGTCAGGGATCTCTGCCTCTTACAGATTTTCAATAACCCTCCTGTCTGCAGCCGGCCCAGATGCAGGGACCCTCCAAGGCCTGAGCTCACTCCGTTCCCTGGGCACTTTTTGGCTTTCTTAGCCCCGCACAGTTCCCTAGACCTCACGCCCCTCCCTCCACCTCCAGAAGCTCTGGGGATGGGCTCAAATTCTGTCATTTCCTCCCCTGTTGTCCCTCAGGTTCCTGGGTGGTTTCCTCCTTTGCAGTGGACTAGCGGGGTTTAGGGAGGTGTGGAAGTCCAGGCAGGCAGTACCTCGGCGTGACGCGGCCACGCAGCCGCAGGCAGGCAGTACCTCGGCGTGACGTGGTGACGCAGCCGCAGGCAGGCAGTACCTCGGCGTGACGCGGTGACGCAGCCGCAGGCAGTACCTCGGCGTGACGCCATGACGCAGCCGGAGAGAGCTTCACGCACACCATCTCTTCATTCTTCCTGAGCTCTGTCACGGAGGGGGCCTTTATTTATTTATTTTTGGTTGGTGCTCTTTCTTTCCTCATGTGTATTTAAGGATAAAAGGAAAACAAAGAGCTTCGCCATCATAACAGTTTCTATTTTGGTTTCTATTTCTTTACATACTCGGAGTCACAAATACCGTTCATGTTGTTTTTTTCCCCCACATATTTTATAATTTTCTTTGTTTTATATAGATGTTACATTCACATTCACTTTAAAAAATAATTACTTATTATTTCATGGAACCACAATATCATGGTTTAAGCTCTTTTCTATAGAGAAATTAATGAGTTTCCATTATTTTAAATAATTGTACAATGCACAACTTTGGGCAAGCAAAGGCTCTTTCAGTATTTAGGAATATGTTCTTTGAACTCCTAGAAGCACAATAACTATGTAAAAACTAAAAGTAATTTTAAGATTCATAATATAAATTTCAAGTTGCTTCCCAAAATGAAAAAATACTATTTAAAATGCCTCTTTGTTACAATATCCTCCACAACAGTTGGTGATCATCTTATTTTCCATTATCTGTGCTAATTATGTAAATCTAGTTTTCTAGGTAACTGTATGTGAATGTAAATTTCCAAAGGTTGAATATCTGATAACAATCTCTACTTCCAGTTCAGAGCTTCTGCCTTCATCAATGCTACTTCCTTATCTTCTCCTTTCTGACCTCTGACCCATAGATCATCTACCTCAAGCGAATTAGTCTTCATTTTTATTCCAAGTACACTGTGTGTGTTCTCGTTTATTGCATTTTCTTATTGCCCCTGGGGTTTCTTCTGCTTTCCTTCCTCTCACCCAAGTTTCATTTGTCTTGAAGAACCAGCCGAGGTGCTCCCATCTGCTTGACTCCCACCTGAAAGAGTCCTGCTAAATCTTAACGTCCCTTTTGCAGATTTTCTACAATAGTTCAGCTTGGGGTTAACTCACCTAGCATTTGCCATGCACCGTTGTTATTTTGCCTCCTTTTCTTAAGCAAAGCTGCTGAGGGGCAGATGTTGAATCTTTTTAGACAGTTCTATATCTTTTACAGTATTCTGCAAAGAGCTTTTCAGATAATTCTAGCATGGTAAGAGCTTGTTTAATGAATGGAGACAGCATGGGAATAAAGTATAAGAATTTGTGGCTGGCCGACTTTATGAGAGACACAAGTGAGAACAGGACTGCAGGTGGGGACAGGAGGGCTTGCTGCAGCGATGCTTTCTGTGATCACACAGCAAGCACTCCTTTTCCTAGATCTGAGGATGTTTTATTTTCTGCAGGGAAATCTGCTTCGCCACTGAAGGTACTCTGCACCCCAGAAGGAATACGACTTCAGTGTTTCATGAAGTATTTTACAGAAGAAATGAAAGTGAACTGGTGTCACAAGTAAGTATGACAGCAGCCGATGGAGGCCGTGCCATAGGTGGGGCTGTCCAGGGCGCACAGCTGGGACCAGGCGCTCCCTGGGGAACATCAAGGCACTGCCATTTCCCCTCAAAGTTTTATAATTTTGAGCAATGATGACAACCTTTAGCTCAGGGAAGGGGGCCCTCACGGCAGTGGGGAGGACGTGGAAGAAGGAGGCAGAGGAGAAATGCCTGATAGTGTTACAGACAAATTTCTCCAGTGTCTCAGTCACCAAAGGTGGCTTTACTAGTAACACACGTTTTCTCTGGAAGCGAACAGAGAGCTGAGGCAGAACTAATAAATAATTTGTAGAAAACAGACTCCAAATTTCCAGTCTGTTGGTTTCCCGCTAGACTTGATTAAAAGTAAAAGTACCAAAACAAGCCCAATCATTAAAATTAAAAACGGAAGAAAACAAGACCAAGCCTGAAGACACAGCAAGGTTTTCTGTATTTCATGCTTCTCTGGGTCGGTACGGATCACTGAGAAAACTGCCAGAGACTTCTCATGCAACCCATAGCACTGGGCAGGTCCCTGCTGCCCTGCCTCTGGGGTGTGGCTCCTTCCCAGCCAAAGCACAAGCCGACATCTGAAACAACCAGGCAAACTGCTGGCTGAATCGAGGAGTCCCCCAAAACAGGACTCGCATCAGGGTCACTAACCCCTATAGACATCACCGCAGATAAAACTGGACTTCAGGTGGGTGGGAAGGACAGACAGAGCAGGGACGGTGGCTTTTTAACGATCTCTTCGCTATCCAAAGGATGACGTGTTCAGGCCAATTATTTGATGGTGTCAAGGCACCCAGATGTTAACGCCCCTCAGTACACTGTACCCAGGGCGCCCGCACCCCGCCTTTAGTTAACGCCCCTCAGTACGCTATACCCAGGGCGCCCACACCCCGCCTTTAGTTAACGCCCCTCAGTGCCCTATACCCAGGGCGCCCACACCCCGCCTTTAGTTAACGCCCCTCAGTATGCTATACCCAGGGCGCCCACACCCCGCCTTTAGTTAACGCCCCTCAGTGCCCTATACCCAGGGCGCCCACACCCCGCCTTTAGTTAACGCCCCTCAGTGCCCTATACCCAGGGCGCCCACACCCCGCCTTTGGTTAACGCCCGTCAGTACGCTATACCCAGGGCGCCCACACCCCGCCTTTGGTTAACGCCCCTCAGTACGCTATACCCAGGGCGCCCACACCCCGCCTTTAGTTAACGCCCCTCAGTGCGCTATACCCAGGGCGCCCACACCCCGCCTTTAGTTAATGCCCCTCAGTACACTGTACCCAGGGCGCCCACACCCCGCCTTTAGTTAACGCCCGTCAGTACGCTATACCCAGGGCGCCCACACCCCGCCTTTAGTTAACGCCCCTCAGTACACTGTACCCAGGGCGCCCACACCCCGCCTTTAGTTAACGCCCCTCAGTACGCTATACCCGGGGCGCCCACACCCTGCCTTTAGTTAATGCCCGTCAGTGCGCTATACCCGGGGCGCCCACACCCCGCCTTTAGTTAACGCCCCTCAGTACCCTATACCCAGGGCGCCCACACCCCGCCTTTAGTTAACGCCCCTCAGTACCCTATACCCAGGGCGCCCACACCCCGCCTTTAGTTAACGCCCGTCAGTACGCTATACCCAGGGCGCCCACACCCCGCCTTTAGTTAACGCCCCTCAGTGCCCTATACCCAGGGCGCCCACACCCCGCCTTTAGTTAACGCCCCTGAGTACGCTATACCCGGGGCGCCCACACCCTGCCTTTAGTTAACGCCCCTCAGTGCCCTATACCCAGGGCGCCCACACCCCGCCTTTAGTTAACGCCCCTGAGTACGCTATACCCGGGGCGCCCACACCCCGCCTTTAGTTAACGCCCCTCAGTGCCCTATACCCAGGGCGCCCACACCCCGCCTTTAGTTAACGCCCCTGAGTACGCTATACCCAGGGCGCCCACACCTCGCCTTTAGTTAACGCCCCTCAGTGCCCTATACCCAGGGCGCCCACACCCCGCCTTTAGATATCATAGTTATCTAATGAATATTTCCAAAGGAAAATCAATGGTTATGACTATTTCACTTTTAATATCACTGGTTTGCTTAGGTGACTGTAAGTAAATTGAAGAGTTGAAAGCATACATGTTCTTAGCTTTTTTCCTATTTCAATTTTGACATAGTGTGCTTTTTTCTTATAATGGAGTCAGTACCTCTGTGCTTGGAATCTCTCACGTGTTTAATTTTACTAGCCTTGTTTATTCAAACTGAAATGGAGTCAGTGTAGATCCCATGTTAAGGGATTTGTTAGGAAAGTGTATTGAAGGCAGGGTGTTTTTTTTTAAAGGACTGTGATAACAGGAGCTTACAGGACTAGAACTCTGGTGTGTTTTGTGATGTAATTGTTTATCGGGATTTATTTTGTAGGACAATGAGTAAATCTACATTTCTAGCTGAATCAAACCTTCCCCTGGAAAAGGAGAATTAATCATCAGCATCTTTGAGCTTCCTTCTTATTTACAGCGTATTGTCTTGCTGTAAGTTGTACACACTTGCAATGTGTGTCCTGCCATCTGTCATAAACACGTTCATCTTCTGGGAGAGGCCACCCCCCTCTTCAGCCTTGTGTGGTTTGTAGTACACGCCATGCACTGTGCTGGGTCTGGGGGGTACAGAGATTAAACACACACCCACACACAGGATTAAACACGCCCTGTGGATGTGTGTGACCACACAGAAGTGTGTGTAGATATAGGTCATGTTAGTGTTAGCAAGCAGGTACTTTGTGTTACGCATTCAACACATGTTATTTTTATCTAATCCTCACAAATGCCCTGTGAATTAGGTATTTATACCCACATTTTATAGATGTGGAAACTGGGGTTCAGGGAGAGAAAATGTCATTTTGTCAGTCACACCCCTACTAAGTGAAAGAGCAGGGATTTGAACGCTGGCTGGTCTGGTTCTCATCAGTGCTCTCCCGAGAAGCTCCAAGCCCAGTGAAGAGGGTGGGTCCTAGACAGGCAGGCAGATCGGGGCACAGCTCATGCATCTGACTCATCAGTGACCCTGGATCAGAAGAAAGCATCCCTAGATACAAAAAGAGAAGGAGATGTTGTTGCAAATCCCACAGACTTGTAAAAGTAACATTATTTCTATGTTTTCTCTTCCGCAAACAAATTCATTATACAACGAAAGAGGCATTTCTTTTTTTTTTTTTTTTTTTTTTTGAGACAGAATCTCACTCTGTCACCCAGGCGGGAGTGCAGTGGTGCGATCTCGGCTCACTGCAAGCTCGGCCTCCCGGGTTCACGCCATTCTCCTGCCTCAGCCTCCCAAGTAGCTGGGACTACAGGTGCCCACCACCACGCCTGGCTAATTTTTTGTATTTTTAGTAGAGATGGGGTTTCACCGTGTTAGCCAGGATGGTCTCAATCTCCTGACCTCGTGATCCACCCACCTGGGCCTCCCAAAGTGCTGGGATTACAGGCGTGAGCTACCGCGCCCGGCCAACAGGCATTTCTTTAACACCTTTATAACTAAACTATAAGACCTTAACTTCTTACTATTTGACTATTAAACAACATGAAACTATATTAGGTCGTCATCATGTATGATTATAATTCACTGCTTGATGACTAAATGCGTTCTTATTAGATAGCAACTGGAAAAAAAGAATAATAAGAAAATTAGTTGGAAAATTTGTTGAAATATACTTTAGCCATTTGAGGCTAAATAATCCACTTCACAAAACCTATGAAGCCAGGGAGTGGAGCTGCCAAAGACTGGTGCTGTGGGTCCTGGAATATTTTGTGTTAATGGGTGACATGGAATCAATAGAGTGCAATGAGAATTTTGTGAAATGTGGACGTAAGCAAAGACAATTGTTCTTTAGTTAAAAATGCTGAGTAAAACATCAGAGGCTATAGAACATGTCACTTTAAGGGAAGGTTAGAAACTTATTCAACGTGAGTTAGAAGCAGGCAAAGAGGAATTCAGCAAAAATGTTCTTAAGAGAAAAGCTTTTGTTCTCTTACTGAAAGGTGAGATTAATATATCATCTAGACATGGCTAGATCTCAAAGTCTGAATATATTGACCACTGAAGTCTTGGAAGTATCTCAGAAACTAAAGAAATTGCAGTCTCTCTTTCTCTGTCTCTCTCTCTTTTTTTGAGACAGAGTCTTGCTCTGTCACCCGGGCTGGAGAGCAGTGGTGCCATTCTAGCTCACTGTAGCCCTGATCTCCTGGGATCAAGGAATCCTCTTGCCTTGGCCACCTCACATGCCTCACAGTGTCTTTATGGCATACAAAGAAGAGCATGCTTCAAACTCCAAATGTGTATTTTAATTCATTTCAGCAGATTTCACACGCAGAGTCTGACTTTGTAAATGCTCTCCTAAAATCTCAGCTACCTCTTGAACTAACTGGGAGGAGAGGTGCCTGCCTGACACCCCAGACACCTTCCCCGGCACATCTTCGTCCTTATGTCCACAGGGTGGGAGGGGCCGTGGCTGGCCATGTCTCCAGTGGGAAGGGCTGGGGCAGTGACTGGACCTTCCCTCTGTCCTGGGCGTGGCTTCAGCCGATGTGTGGTGTGTCTTGCGGTCCTGGCCTGTGACAGCTGCAGGGGTGGGAGCTCCAGTTATGTGCAGTCCCCTCTCAGAAAGCACAGGGCGTCTCCAGTTCTCTGCATGTGTTCTGATGTTTACTATTTAGACAGCAGTAGCAAAAGGCTGCTGGGTATGTTAAGGTCCCCTCAGGCTGTCCCATCTTGTGGGGCTCTTCTGAAAGGAGGTCTGCATTCCTCAACACTGTCCTCTCCAGCCTAGAAGCAAATATTTCCTAGCTTCTGGGAATTTCTCCCTTTTATCTACATTTCCCTTCAAAAGGGGAGCAAGATCTAGGTGGAGTTGACTTGAATTTTGGACCACACTGAGAAGAGCTCGGACACCACAGCGCTATTGAAACCTTCAGTGGACTTGACGGAACCACTGCCTCGGAGGCGCCGGCTCTGTTCTTGTGCTTCCATCTACCTGCCTCCGACAGAGTCGGAGTGTTGCTCTGTCACCCAGGCTGGAGTGCAGTGGCATGATCTTGGCTCACTGCAACCTCTGCCTCCTGGGTTTAAGTGATTCTCCCACCTCAGCCTCCTGAGTAGCTGGGTTTACAGGCATGCGCCACCACGCCTGGCTAATTTTTGTATATTTAGTAGAGATGGGGTTTCACCATGTTGGCCAGGCCGGTCTCGAACTCCTGACCTCAGGTGATCCACCTGCCTCGGCCTCCCAAAGTGCTGGGATTACAGGCGTGAACCACAGTGTCTGGTCTGTCAGTCATTGATCTCAGACTTAGTTTTTAGATTTTTACACTTGTGTTACTTCCAGCCATTTATTTTATTGTATATAATATTCAGTTACAAATTTATAATATTTCTAAATCGTTCACTGTGAAATAATTTTAGACTCATAGAAAAGTTGAGAAGAAAGTAAGGAGTTCCCTTTCATCCTCCACCCTCTTCCCCTGAGGTTAACGTCTTGTGTAGCCACCTCCACCCTCTTCCCCTGAGGTTAACGTCTTGTGTAGCCACCTCCACCCTCTTCCCCTGAGGTTAACGCCTTGTGTAGCCACCTCCACTCTCTTCCCCTGAGGTTAGTGTATTGTGTAGCCACCTTATAACCATCAAAACCAGGCGCTGAATGATGATGTAATACTATTAACTCTGCTACAGACCATTCAGATTGCACCTTTTTTTCCAGGAACACCCTTTTGCATGTTCCTGTGTTGAATTGCAGGTCCCATGTTGTGATTAGGTGTCCTGGCTCCTGGTTTCCCCCCTGTGTAGGACAGTTCCTCAGGCTCTCCTCGTCTCTCTCGGCCTGGGTGCCTTGAAGCCTTCTGTCAGTCACTTGGAAGCACGCCCCTCTGTCTGGGTTTATCTGGTGTTTCCCGTGATTGGGTTGGTGACTCAGTTTTAGCTGGAATACAACAAAAGCCATGATGATACCTGATCACTGGGTCAAGGCAATGTCTGCCCCGTCTCTTCCTGGGAACGTTATTATTTTTCTCTTGGTAATTAGTAAATACTTTAGGACTTGGCAAGTCTCTTGTCCCTCTGCAGACCTGTGTACTGGGATTTGAGGTTCAGCAGTGAATCTGGCCTTCAGCACTGATTTCTGAGGGGCTGGGTAGAGGGTGATTTTCTAGTTCCCTTTTCCTTTTACATTTGTTCCACTGGGAGGCACTGGCCTCTCCTCTGTGCATCTCCTCATTCAGCTGCTTGGCTGTATCCGTTTGGACTCAGGGATGCTGACTTTGTTCTATGAGCTGTTACTTTGCTCAAATTGTTCCAGCTCTGGCCCTTGGGAGCTCCTTCCGGTTGTCGCCTGCTTGCTCCAGTGTGCGTGCCTGCATCTTCTTAGGAGCAATGCCTTATTTTCTGGGCCCGTAAAACATTCCCAATTCATCTCGTATTTTCTGCCCCATTTCTACAATCCCAGAAGTCCTGGCTCCTGGACAAAGGGTGGCATCAGAGACTATCGATGTCTCAGGGAGCCGCGGGTCTTACATGCTCTGGAGACAGGGCTGGGTGACGTGTGAGTGCACACGGAGGCACACACTCGCTCATCCGTGTCCACTTCTGCATCTCACCGTCTGTGTACTAGAATCTGATTGGATCCTAGCCCAACTCCACAGGCTTCATTCAAGCCTTGTTCCTTTCCTGAGCTGTAAAGCCTGGCTCTCACCTACTGTTGTTGTTTTTTGTTTTGTTTTGTTTTCAATCCTAGTATTTACATCAAGCAGTTTCAGAATTAGTAACTCATATCTCCGTGAGAAACAAATGTGCAAACTAGAGTTCAGTGTTTCCTACAATTAATTCCTTTCATCTTTAGCCATACAGTATCAAATCAAAATATTGCTTTCCAAAGTTACTTTATGTCTTTACGTTCTGGGTGGTAAGCAATTCATTTGCAACATAGTTACGTTCATTTGTTACCGTTCATATTTTGTTTTGGGTTCCCCTTGCTTTCAGGTTGCTGTTCCTCATTTGTTTTGGGAAATGTGAAAGTCAGTGTGGTTGTAAGAGTCTGAGCTACAGAACTGGAGCCCAGACCTTCTCTCCTCCTCCCTGCTCACCTGCCCCCGCCCCTTACCTGTCTCCTTCCCACCTACCCCGTCACAGGCGACCAACCTGCTGGTTGCTTTAGCACGAAGGAGCAGAAACGTGTGCTTTCTTCTATCCTCCACTGTCTTATATTAATGTGAACCATTTTAACTTTAGTTTGGAATGAAGGAATTTGGTCATGTTTTGTAATCAAGTAATACGAAGAAGAGGTTTTGTCATATTTGGCCCATTTATGTCTCTAAACAACAGTAATAATAATTTTAAAATTCCTATATGTCCAAGTCATTGTCTAGGTAAGGAAACAGTTATATATTATTTATTATATATATATTATTTATTATATATATATTTATTATTATATATTAATTCAGCGACTAGATAGTCAAAGAAATTAACAGCTATTTTTGAGCACTAGGATGTGTTTGGCCCTCTTATAAGTTGCTCATTCAGGGGAAGCCAAATGAGTGGGCGTGGGGTCTAGGGTGAGACTCTGAAGCTGGGAATGGGAAGCTGGAAACCAGCATTTGCCCTCAAGGTGAGGAACCAGAGTTGCAGACGCAGGGACAGCGGGAGCCTCTGCTGGAAGCTCTGCTAATAGCTGTCCATGTTCTGTGAGTGGCTTTGTCTGAGTTGTATCGAGGGAACAGAGTTAGAACCCAGTGCAAGAGAAGTGTGTGTGATGCAAGAGAAGCTGGGGTCAGAACGCCAACATGGGCAGCTCGAGGCTGGGATTGGGGTTGAAGGCAGCTGCTGATCCCCGGCTCGTGGCTACCTTTCTGCAGCTGCAGCCCAGGGAAGGGTAGCGTCCCAGCTGCAGGCTGTGGGGTCCTGGCTCAGGGCATCTTGCATGCGTGCATGTGTTTACTCGGATCCCAGGGTGGCAGCAGAGGCCGCAGCTGTGACGAAGGAGGTGGGGCCAGAAGCATATGGGGTGCCAGAAGGGCACCAAGTGGGCCAGTGTGTGATTTGGTGTCCAGTGGACACCATTCCTTCATTACAGTGGTTTTTACCCTTCGTCACTGGCTGAGATTTGGGTTCAAGTGTTCTTCCCCCAGATTGCGTGGCTGTTGTAAAGAATCTCTCGCTGAAGTAGAGGGTCACTTTTTAAAAGTGAAACTTGAATGATAAGTCACTCCAAAGGCTTAGGGCCCTCAGCATGAGGCCAGTGACGCAATTGTGTGCAGTGGGGCCCTTGTCTCCGCTGCTGCCCAGCCGGTGTGTCCAATTACACCAAAGTCAGGAGGCCGGTGGGACACATTTACAGCTATTTTATGAATGATCGCGTGAAGGTGTACCTTTTTCCCTTGTCACCTATATCAAACTAAAATTATGTTTATTTTTCTGTAAGCAAGTTGCTAATTGTGTGAGTAGAATGGATCACCACTGAAATGGGACATAGTCCAGCAGAACATAAACGCCACAAAGGCTAAAACGCTGCCACTTCATGAAGCATTTGCAGGGCAACTTTTGCGGCCCAGTGAATTTCACCTGTTGGACAAAGCTGTGGCTGATACGGTGGAAACTCCACTAGCTTTTCTTCATGACTCTAAGTCTAAACAGTGAGATTTCGGGGCTGTTTGCAATTTTACCCCACGGAAGAAGTTCTAGTCTCTCTCTCTTTCTCACACACACACGTACACACAGAGCAGAGGTTTGAACATCTTCGTCTATACATCTAGGATGCAATAGTTTTGGCACATAATTTAGCTTTTTGAAGAAGACACATTTGAGTTAATGGAGATCAAGAAAACATTGTCTTCTCCCTAACACCCACGTGATGTGTGGGAGGATGAGCTCACACAGGGTGATGAGCTCACACAGGGTGGCAGAGATTGTTGCGTCCTCTCGGTGAGACTGACCAGCGTCAGCACGAACACAGCATTTCGTGCAGGATGCAAGACACCAGGCATGACGAAAATCGTCCCCTTCTTCGCAAGCGGGGAGCTCGTCACAAATCCCCAAGCAGTATCCAGGCTTTGCAGGGCAGGGAAGCAGGGTGGGGCCAGGGAGGACCGAGGGCCTTACTGATGTGTGGAGGCTTAGGCTGGAATCCTGTCCCACGGGTCTGTGTGTGTGCAGGAAGCACACATAGCCAAGTTGGCCGTGCCTGGTTGTGTGTGTGCATTTGTTTGAACTTTGACCCTCATCAGTTCCAACAAGAGAGGGTGACAAGATGACTAAGGCCCATCAGTGTTGGCAAAACAAGTTTTTCTGACTCTCAACAGAAGAGTTCCACACCCTTGTTGAACGCTGTTTCCTTGGATGGGGTACATTTAGTCAATAAACGATTACAGTGGACTCAGTTCCCCACTGATCTGCAATTTCTGATTTGCTGATCGGTCTGTAAAGTGTCCAGTTGTAAGTGCATCCAGGGGGATAAAGAAGTCTTTCTTAATCAAGCTGTGATGTCCCTACAGTGTGTCAGTGTCTCTTTGCCTTCAGGTCTGTGCACAGATGGGCTTCTTGCTGCTCCTCACACGCCACAGTTTGGGATTGAGTGGCTAATCCACTGCAAGGTTTTTCTTTTCTGCAGAGCTGGGAATCACCATGTAAAGTCTAATTTTCCTTTTATACACAGGGATGACTAGGTCTGAGTGCTGGAATGGCCCATCAGTCACTTTAGTAATAGCGACCTGCTGTGAGCTCACAGGACGGCTGGTGTGGCCACTGATGCTCACCTGCCCTCAGACACACCACAGATGGAGAATCTGGCGAGTCCGTGTTGCCTTTAATGTAAGCGCCAGCCTGCAGCTTGCAAACATGGCACTCTCGGCCCGGCCGGCTCTGGCTGCTGAGTGCTGGGGCCTGGGGTCATGGTCTCATCGCTTCTCCTTCCCTCTCCTGCTCCCCACGCAGCCCATGCTGACTGTGGACTGAGAGCAGCTGGGCGGAGCCTGGGGCTCTGCTGCGGGGTCAGCCTTCGTGAGGCTCCCAGGTCAGCAACGTACAGAATTCCAGATGCGGGACTGAGAGATTCCTGAAGGACTGCCTGGTCCGATTCTCCCGCCTCTTTCCGGGGAGGGGCAGCTTATGGGAAAAGAGAGATAATTAACATATTGTGAAGGGCTAAAGGGGTCACTTTTACATTATGTGCATTCTAACACAGTTTTTAAAAGTTTAGATAGAACGAAAGTGCTCACACTGCCCTGCCTTCTAAGGCGGCAGGAACTCGCTCCCACATCGGCAACAGGAGAGGCCAACCTGATTATTGTAGACAAATGTGTATCAATTATGTTCCAAAGTTGCTTCAGTAGATGTTGAGCATATCTTCTTGGATTCCTAAAACAACCGCACATGGGCAGTGTTAGATCCTCCCTTCTCTGTCCAGGATCCCAGAGGCTAAGTCTCAGGCTGAAGCCAATCCCACAAAACCATCTCTGGGAACAGCCATTTCGGCCTCTCCGGCTTAGTGTGCGCCAGGATCCCGCTGTGCCTTCACAGAACCTCCCACTTTCTATCTGGACAGACTCGATTCCGACACACACTGCCAGCACCACCACCAGAGACCGGGACGCAGAGCCAAGCATTTATTTTTACATATATACTTTTTGAGACAGGGTCTCGCTCTGTTGGCCAGGCCAGAGTGCAGTGGTGTGATCACAGCTCACTGCAGCCTTGACCTCCTCTGGCTCAGGCAGTCCTCCTGCCTCAGCCTCCTGAGTAGCTGAGACTACCGGTGCTTGCCACCACACCCGGCTAATTTTTTTATTTTTGTTGAGACAGGGTCTTGCTTTGTTTTCCAGGCTGGTCTCCACCTCCTGGGCTCATGTGTTCCTCCTGCCTTTGCCTCCCAAAGTGCTGGGGTTACAGGTGTGAGCCACCACACCCAGCCTGAGCTGTGCATTTATTATGGGCTTAACATATATTTGTTGAAGGAAAGAATAACAGAGAAAAAGGCTATGATGGTGAGGAGGGCTGGAGAATTCCCTTTCCCGATGGAACATAGGCATTCTTGGTTGCCGGCAAGGGTAAGGAAAGATGCCACAAGCACCACAGCTGGCTGTCTGTGCAACTGACCCAGCCCGCTTCCCCAAGCTGCGGCTGTTCTGGAGCTGGTGCCTGAGAGAAACAGGTCCGCATTCCAGCTCTTGGGTGGCCCTGGAGTCTGTCCTGTTTTCATGTACCCATGACTATGACTTCCACAGATCTCTCAGGCTCCCTCTAAACTGAAGTAATGTTAGGAAATAACTTATACACTTTTGTCTGCAGTAAACAGTTTGGCCTTATATGTTGCAGATGTGGAACCTTAGAAGGCGGGAATGTATGAGCACCTTGTTTTTATCTAAACTTTAAAATATTGTAGCATAATACACATAATGTAAAAGTGAGCATTTTAACCACCTTTAAGGGTACTGTTCAGTGGTGTTAAGTACATTCACATCATCGTGGAGCCACCAGCACCACCCAGGACCTTTTCATCCTCCCACCCGAAACTCTGTTCCCATTAAACCCTCAGTCCCCACTCCCCTCCCCCCAGCCCCTGGTACCCACAGTTCTACTTCCTGTCTCTGTGAATCTGACTACCCTAAGCCCTTCACAGGAGTACATATTTGTCTCTTTGTGACAGGCTTATTTTACTCAGCAAAATGTCCTCAGGGTTCATCCACATTGCAGGAGGTGTTGGGATTTCCCTCATGTATTTATGGACCACGTTCTATTGTTCCATTCATCACCAATGGACGCTTGGGCTGCCTCCCCACCGGGGCAGTCGTGAACGATGCTACGAAGGATGTAGGTGTGACAATATCTCTCCAAGACCCCGTGTTCAATTCTTCGGATCTACACAAGTGCGATTGCTGGATCATGTAGTAGTTCTAGATTTAATTTTTTGAGGAACTACCATACTATATAGAGTAATGTTAAGCCCATTATGTTGTGACAAGTATATATTAAATAATAATATACCTTTAAAAATTAAGTATCATTTAATTTTAGAAAGTTTTCAGATCTGAGTTACTGATGTGGTCAATACATTCGTAACAGCCAGAATAATCTATTGTGACATTGGCATCAGCAGCTTAGAGAAGGCTGTCACAGCAACGGGACATTGCCCTGTAGACATTGTGCGTGTGACATGGAGACCCTAACTCAGATATGTTCCTGTTGCTATTTTCAAGAGATGCTAAGATCTCATCCAGTGAGCATATGAGAATCGGGGGGAGTGAAGAGATGGCCTGGCTGCAGATATGTGAGCCGACTGAGAAGGATAAAGGAAAATACACTTTTGAGATTTTCGATGGCAAAGATAACCATCAACGCTCCCTCGACCTGTCCGGACAAGGTAAGAGAATTCTTCTTTAGCATTTAATAATTTCCTATTTAGAAATCCATTTAGATGCTGAAGGGAGGGAATACAATATGAATACAGGAGACAATATGAATTTACGATTTTCATTTAGAGAAAATGAAAAAATAAATTTATTCTTTTTTTATATATCAGTTTTCATGAACCATATTCACTGGTATAATATTTGAGTGAATAAATAAAATCTGAACACTGAAATGGTTAGTAACGTATGAACTATTTCCTTACAGCTTTTGATGAAGCATTTGCAGAGTTCCAGCAACTCAAGTAAGATTTGTGTATTTAGTTACTATGATATCCTGTGGGCAGTTGAGTCCCAGTCGTTTTGGCTGCATGTGGGAATCTGTATGGAAGCCTGGGTGACCCAAAGAAAGAGCCATTCCTGGGACAGAAGTGGCAATTTAAGCAATGCAGTATGTGGAGGGGTGGGCATTCTCCTAAACCAGAAGTGCATTTATAAACGGACTGTCCAGAGTCATCGGAACCCCGGATGAATTTCAGAAATCATTATTGTGAGAGTTGAAGAAAGAGAAAAGAAACACGCAAAGCAGATTAACAGTCAAAGACAGGTTTATTTTGGAGAATAAACCTGAGTGGGGCTTTTGGCCGATTTCGGTCAGGAGCGCTTTCTTTTACAGACTAAGGGTATTTAAGGGTTCTGGCTCAGGCTAGGAAGGTTTCTGTGTGGAGGAGAGTTTTATTGTGAGGTTGGAATACCTCTGGTTGGAGGGGAGCTTATCTCAGGGTTGGAATGTTTTTGATTGGAGGGCAGGTTATGCCAGGGTTGGTATGTTTCTGGTCGGAGGTGTCATTTGTGGTTTATGGTCATGCTGACATTAGCCCTTAAGCTGATGTTTTTGGGCTGGACTTAGGCGGTTTCTAATCAAGGAAAACTTAAAATGGCGATGCTAGTCCAAGATGGCGATGCTGCTGCTCTGCCAGTCATCAGAGCAGCACATCACACAGAGCAACTTTTTAAGGACAATTCGGGGTTTTCAAATGCACCATTGAGTCTTCGCACATCCGAAGCTGACCGCAGTCCTTGGCCCATGCTAGCTTATTTAATAAACATTAGTTGACTGGGTGCAGGGATGAGCAAGATAGATCAGAAACTGACAAATTCCGAAAATATCTCAAGTCTCCAGTGCAATCTAGTGAATTTGTGAAAAAAAAAAATCTCTTCAACCTGTGAGCTGGAATGCTAAACTTTTCTGTGGGTTTTAGCATCTGGATAATAGGGCATTTTCCACCTCAAAATGGGCAGTGGGAACCATCAGGAAAAATCAATGATATCCATCCTGGGGTCCTGTGACCCGAACATGTTCTTCTAAGAGAATGCGAACGTATCTCCTTCTTCTTTTGTTCTCATCGCTAGTGAGCCTCTCAGCTGTGCATTTTGTTGGAAGCATTTTCTCATACTCTCTTTTCATTCTGTCCTTTCTGTCCCCTTTAACTTTTAGAGCTGCTGCTTTTGCAGAGAAGAGTAAGTACCTGTTGGATTGTAACCTGGATGGTGAATTATTTGGGGTGGGGCAAAAGGGTCCATATTTTGGAGGACCAACTTTGTGTATTAAATAATAACCAGCAATCCCCCACCCTGATGTAACAACGCCACCAACACCACACCCTGTCCTGGAGCCCCATGTCCTGCACCACTGGTCCTTGCACTGCTTTCGGCCTTAGCCCCGTCACCCCTTGGATACCCTCCCTCCTCCCTTGCAGAACCTGCAGCCCAGACACCCAGGGCCCCTTCACTTTCTTTCCCTCCATTCCTCCCTCCCCTCCCCCCTCCCCTCCCCTTCCCTCCCTCCCTTCCTTCCTCCCTCCCTTCCTCCCTTCCTCCCTCCCTCCCTCCCTTCCTCCCTCCCTCCCTCCCTTTATTCTTTTTTTTTTTTTTGACAGAGTCTTGCTCTGTCACCCAGGCTGGAGTGCAATGGCATGATCTCGGCCCATTGCAACCTCTGCCTCCTGGGTTCAAGCGATTCTCCTGCCTCAACTTCCCGAGTAGCTGGGATTACAGGCACCCGCCATCATGCCTGGCTAATTTTTGTATTTTTAGTAGAGACAGGGTTTCATCATGTTGGCCAGGCTGGTCTCTAACTCCTGACCTCAGATGATCTGCCCGCCTTGGCCTCCCAAAGTGTTGGGATTACAGGCGTGAGCCACTGCGCCTGGCCAGGACCCCGTCACTTTCTGCCCAACTCAGGGACACACGCGGCTCTCCAGGCCTTCCGTCCTTGGTGAATTCTTCACCCTTCAAGCCCAGTCCCCATCTCACATTTCCTCTGGAGTGTTTCTCCCCCCACCCCTTCACAGAGTCTGTTATCTCCTCATCTACCTTCCCTTGGCTTTGGTTTATCCCTCAACTGTAAACATATAAATCTTTTTCTTTGGTGCTCGCTCTCTCCTGAGCATAAACTCCTCCCCACGTTCACCTTGGTACCCACTGCTGCTTACATGGCTCCTGCTCCGTGGGAACGTCCCGCAGATGTTTTCCTAACCAAGGTGCTTTCCCGTTGCAGATCGTGGCAGGTTGATTGGCGGCTTGCCTGACGTGGTGACCATCATGGAAGGGAAGGTGAGGATTCTAAACTCGGCCGGGGCGGGGGTGTCAGCACGGTGCGATGGACACAACCCCTTCTCTTGGGGCGGAGCAGAGGGAACCCAGTGAGGGGCTTCTGTGTCCTCACTCAGCCTGCAGGGAACCCAGAGTCCCCCCGACTTTTCTGCCCCTCCTAGACGGCTTGGAATAGCCCCTGTATTCTTAAAGGAAGGAATCACATAACATTCCGAATCCACAAACCTGTGTTCACAGGAACACGTTGTGCCACTCGGGCACCTCAAGGCAGGCGCTGTGGCTTTGGGTGTTTCTATGCCCCTGTGGCCATTCACCCAGAGGAGCAGCTGCAGGATGAGGCAGCCACACCCGCCCTGACCTACCTGCGTGTGTGAAGGTGCAAGCCCCCTGCTTCCAGTGTGAAACAGCACAGCTTTTACAACACGAAGGGAAAAAAAATCTCTGCTCCTATTCTCAAGGTCATTGTGGAACACATCGTGGAAGCCACTTATTGGAGTTTAATTTGTTGCCTGTCAGGAGAATTATTGAGATCTAATTGATAGCTCTCTGGTTGCTTCAGTGGGTCTAACTCAATGTCACAGGGACAGAGATACTTGAGAAAATTTTATTAGCCCAAAAGACAAAAATTTATAGACCTCTTCTTTAGTAGCTAATGGAAGCCTAGAGAGCTCTTGAGATCTCATCTTAAGGATGTAATTGAGAAATTAGCAATCGTTTTACTTTATCCTAGGCTGAAAGCATGTTTTAATTAAGCTTCAAGAATGCATTTTTTTGCCTCCAATTTACCAGTTATAAAACGATATATTCAATGGGTTTGCCAGAGGAACTGGTAAGAGGGATCCATAACTCTAAATAGAAAGGAAATTTGGGAGCAGACTGGATATATCTACTATAAAACATAGAGCTTAATTAAATTACTTTCAAATTCTTTAATTGACTTAGGCTATGGATAAAAGCTAAGAATAAATAGGACACATGCTCACTGATTTTTTTACGAGCTGGCCTGTGAAGTGGTGAACCTGTTCCCTGCTGTCCTCTGCCTGCTCTGTCCAGAGCGGCGCTCATGTACATAAAGCCTTGTTGCTAAACAAACGATTGAAGGACCAATAAATATAACTGAGTGTGACCTGGAGCCCACCGTCCGAGGGGGTGACATGACTTTCCTTTTTCTAACTCTTCCTTCTCCACCAACCTCTTCCTTCCAAAGACCTTGAATCTGACCTGCACGGTGTTTGGAAACCCTGACCCCGAAGTGATTTGGTTCAAGAACGACCAGGACATCCAGCTCAGCGAGCACTTCTCAGTGAAGGTGGAGCAGGCCAAGTACGTCAGCATGACCATCAAAGGCGTGACCTCCGAGGACTCGGGCAAGTACAGCATCAACATCAAGAACAAGTATGGCGGGGAGAAGATCGACGTGACGGTGAGCGTGTACAAACACGGGGAGAAGATCCCGGACATGGCCCCGCCCCAGCAAGCCAAGCCCAAGCTCATCCCGGCGTCTGCCTCCGCGGCAGGCCAGTGAAGGCGTTTTCCTAGCCTGGAGATGGGAAAATATGCTTGGCAGAGACAGGAATGCTGTGTGCTTGTTCCAAAGGAGCAGCTGGCATCCGAGTGGTGTCCTGTGTGGGCTGATAGTTGATCACACATTGTGCTTTTGATTTTTGCATTTGGTGATGAATATTTTATACCCGTCTAAGGGAGAAAGCTAATGTTTTCCACAAGACTGAACAACGTGTATTTACACGAGGGTAGACGGCAGATGCCTGACAGAGAGTGGGTTGGCAGACAACACACTAGCATTTTCACGGGTGTGGGCACATGGGTGTGGCACCTGGACGTGTGCAGCATGTGGCGGTCTGTGTGAAGCCACCGTGCTTCTCTTTGGGGGGCCGTGAGATCTAGCATCTCTGAAATCCTGGCTGTGGAGGCTTTGAAGCATGCGTTACCTGGTTAAGCTTGTTTTCTCTTGCTTTAGGCGAATAAAACTTTAAAAATCACCTTGTTGTGGTTTTCCTGTACCAAATCACACCTACCTGCCCCTGCTCACCCCCCTGGCTTGTTTAATCATGGGTTATCATGCACTTTCACGGCTGGTGGGGTGCAGATAGTGCACTCACCCTCCAGATAGCAAGGCATGGTGAATCACACCCCCAAAGCCCCTCCGACCCACGGGGCTGGGCTGCCGGCCCCCAGCGGCACCCAAGACGGCACCAGTCCTAAGAAGTGTGCGTTTTGTGCAAGGCTTAGAAAGGCCACCTAGTGATTATACCACGGATCTAAAAGCCTCTGTAGAGGAAAATGAAATGCAAAGATGGCTCTGTTCTTTTTTAGTGTGCTAATGAATTAGGAAGGGATTTCAAAAGAAAGAAGGCGCTCATTCAGAATGATCACTCCAGTAGCCATGGAGGAAAAATAAAAACTTGGCTGCCTACACAAGGCCTCTTGGTGAAGTTAAAAAACGTGTTTAGGAGGAACGTACCCTCTCTTTGAACTTTTTCCTCCTTTGTTTGGAAAGAGGCTGAAATTCTTCTGGCATAAAAATCCCATTTCAATATTTTAGTTTTATTGTTGCTTTATAACAGAAAAAGCTTTGATAATTAAGAGTGTTTTACCTTTCTGTATCATTAAGGGCAATCCAAATTTTACGAGATTTTGTTATATTTTTCTAAGGTAATAATACAAATCCTGAGAATTAAATATGTCCCCAATAACATAAAGCTCGCTGAGCTGGTTTCCATGGCAGTAAAGTGAGTATCAGCAAGAATTTTATTTTTGTTATTTCTCCCTTTTCTGTCGTGCAGGTGAACTTGAGCGGAGTTTGTTCTTATTGCGTGGTGGGAGCCGCATTTTCCAAAGCGTGCTTGGCAAGGGTAGGCGCAGACAGTCTCAGTTTGACCTTGATTTAGTTAAACAGATTTTGTTTATTTTCCAGTTTAAACAGTCATTTTTGTTTAGCAATCGTGGTTCATGGGAAAGAATTCAAATGGTTGTGAATTTCTTGAAGCCATATATACTATTTTTAATAGACCTCCTTTTTGAGCAGTTTTAGGTTCACAGTAAAGTTAAAAGGAAGGTAGAGATCTCCACTCCAACCCCTACCCCCACCACAGCTTCCCCCACTACCAACACCTCCCACCAGAGGGGTGTGCTTGTTACAACCGCTGCACCCACACTGAAGCGTCACCATTGCCGGGGGCTGGAGTTTACCCTGGGCACACTCCTGGTGCTGTTGGCTCTGTGGGTTTGGTCGGGTGATCAGGACTCAGGTCCACCATTGTAGCATCATGCACAGTCTTTTCTCTGCCCTAAAAATCTTCCCTTCAACCGCCGAGCATTTTACTGCCTCCATAGTTTAGAGTTATAATATTTTTTAAAAGACTTTTTTTTTAAAATAATGAAATAGTCTTAGACACGCAGCAAAGTGTCTTTACGACAGCGCAGAGAGCCCAGTGGACTCCACAGTCTTCCTGTTGTTCACGTCTCGCGTTGCTGTGGGGCGAGACGATGGCCTCACCTCCAGGTGGCCTTCAGACCTTGCTGGGTTCCCCCAGTGCCCTCTCTCTGTCCCAGGACCCATTGAGGACACCAGATGAATTTGCTGTTCACGTCTCCCAGCCCCTCCGTCCTGCGATGGTTTCTGTCTGTCCTTGCCTTTCATGACCTTAGTGGCTTTGAGGAGTTTTGCTGGTTATCTTGTAGGACGTTCCCCAATCCAGGTCCCCAGTCCAGGGAAGACGATCTTCGTGTGATGAGACTGGGGGTGTGTGCTTTTGGGAAGAGGAGTCACGTGGGGTGCCCGACATCCGCTAACCTTCATCACTTGCTCAGGTGATGTCTGCCTGCTGTCTCCCATGAAATGCCTGCTTTTTCCTCTTCTCCTTCTATTCCTTGGGAGCCTGTCTCAGCCCAGGCCACCCTCAAAGAAGCAAGAGCATGTAATCACGTTCACCTCTCGGAGCAGGAGCATCTACCTCTGTTATTTGCAATTCTTCTGCAAGAAAGATTGTCTCCTCTCCCTATTTATTTATTTATCCCATCATTTACTGACATCTGTATGGACTCTTGTGCTGTATTTCATCTCTGGGATGTGACCCATGTTTCGCCATGCATTTTCTTTCTTTTCTTTCTTTTTTTTTTTTTTGAGACACAGTCTCCCTTTGTTGCTCAGGCTGGAGTGCAGTGGCACGATCTCGGCTCGCTGCAACCTCTGCTTCCCAGATTCAAGCAATTCTCCTGCCTCAGGCTCCTGAGTACCTGGGATTACAGGCACTTGCCACCATGCCTAGCTAATTTTTGTATATTTAGTAGAGATGGGGTTTCACCATGTTGGCCAGGCTGTTCTTGAACTCCTGACCTCAGGTGATCCACCTGCCTTGGCCTCCCAAAGTGCTGGGATTACAGGCGTGAGCCACCGCGCCTGGCCTACTTTCTTGCTCAGGTTTTTCCAGTGTTGGCCACAGGGAGCCCTTTCTGCCGGCCTCCTGGGTCTGTTCACAGCTGCCTCTTTGGGCACAGCCTGATTTTCTGGCACTGCAGGACACCCAGGCTCATCTGTGTGTTCCCTGCTCCAGTCCTAGATCCATTTCTCCAAGGACCCCTGGTTCCTTTTACTGGAGGGTGGGATTAGAAGCCAAGATCTGGGTGCTGCTGTGTTTATGCAAATGAATATCTCAAGATACGTGATGCCAGTCGGATCACCCCTACTCCCTCAGGGCAGAATGCGGAGAACTGAGCACCTGGAAAGACATCTAGGTCGCCCACTGCCTGTCCCTGGAAATACTGGGCTTACCTCTCTCGCAGGAAGTAAGTGTTCCGCCCTTTCATCGCTTTTTAAGAATCTGTGCATGTGGCAGTGGAGGCAGCGAATGCTCAGCACGGAGAGGGTGGTGGTTGGAGCTCTTCGCCTGAGTCGTTTCATTTGACAGCTGTGAGGATGACACAAAACAAGGAATGGGAAGACACCAGGAGGGTACAGAGTCATTTGCCGAGGTATTGATTCTGTGAAAAAATTAAATTTTCCTAGAGCCATTTGGAAATACATTTCATACGTTGTCGGCATCCCACTTCTCTGTCCCTTAGTGCTTTGGTGGTTTCCCAAGAACAAGGAGCAGAGTGTTCCCTTGTGTTTCCACAGCACAGCTCTTAAAGTCGAGGGACCCGACCGTCAGACAGCAGCGTGATCTGCAGTCCATATGCTAACCTTGCCAGTCATCCCAATAATGTCCCTGGAGGCGTTCCCCAGCTGGAGTCCAGGATGCGGTTTGGGCTCACGTGTTGGGTTTAGTTGCCACAGCTTTACTTCTCTGGAAGACCCTTCTTTGTCATTAGTGACGCGGGTAATTTTGGAGAGCCCAGGCCAGCTGTTCCACAGAGCAGTTCTCCTTCCAGGACCTGCCCAGGGGTCTCCTGACTCCATCAGGGCTGCACGTCCTGGGGGTGTGACTGTGTGTCTGGGGGTGTGACTGCATGTGTATTCTGAGAGCTCAGTTACAGAAAGAATGAGTTTGACATTCACAGGATTATGAAATACGGGGCTTGGGGGTGGAAGTGAGGCTTTTTAAATAAATCAAATAGCTGCTAAGAATGACTATCAGTTCAACAGCTTCTGTGGCCACCTCTTGAGAATCGTTAGATAAAAATTGCTGGTGCCCAGCTGAAGAAGTTATCTTCCTGGGAGATGCTGAGCCCAAGAGAGTAAAGGTTGTATCTGTGGGAGTGTAAATGGTGGAAATTTGACTCAGCATGAAAAAAAACAATAGTTCATCAAACTAACAATGTTAGGAGTCATTGGCTTCCAAAATGGAGGCAAGGGCTAACAAGAGTGAGACAAACGTTTTTTGCAGACTAACTCATTCCTGCTTATTACCTGGAGAATGTGCTAGTGTGTTCAGCTCATAAGAGACATAGAAGGATTTTGCATTTTACAAAAGTAAGTAAAACTGCCCATAGACTAATTTTTATGCTTGATTTTAGCCAAAGGGAGAGAAGTGATCATATCCCATTTTTAAGAAATAATTTTGAAGCCAATTAATTTCTTTCAAGTCTACCTTCTCAGGTCAGAATGAAATTGTGTAAGGTTAGAAAATGAACCCAAGATCCCTTACTGGGAACCACGTTATTTTTCAAGCCTCGGAAGGACATGTTGGAGGAAGTGCTGCTTTGTGCAGAGAGAGAGAGACCCAGGAACAGAGGCACCATTTGTTTTGTAGGATTAAGTAGACCTCACTTTATGTTAAATGGATATGGAACAGTGAGATGTACTGCAGATAAACGAAGAGGCATTTATACCATTTATTAAAAAATTGGCCACTTTCTAAAGGATTCACACAAAGTTTCTTTACTGTACAAACATTAAGCCAAGACCTATTCCTTATACTGTATCACAACTGCACTTTCATTTTTGGAAAAGGAGGATCATTCTGTATGTGTTTCCATGGCTGAGAGTGAAAATATGCACCATGGACAGGGCTTGTATGGACCACACCAGCCTCACTCCATGGGTGACAAATACGTGGCTGATGGCAGAGCGTGAATTTTTTTTTTCTTTTTTCTTTCTTTCTTTCTTTCTTTTTTTTTTTTTTTTGGTGAGATGGTGTCTTACTCGGTTGCCCAGGCTGGAGTGCAATGGCATGATTGATCTCGGCTCACTGCAACCTGCAACTCCTGGGTTCAAGCCATTTTCCTGCCTCAGCCTCCCAGGTAGCTGGGACTATAGGTGCCCGCCACCACGCCTGGCTGATTTTCATGTTTTTAGTAGAGATGGGGTTTTGCCGTGCTGGCCAGGCTGGTCTCGAACTCCTGACCTCAAATGATCTGCTCGCCTTGGCCTCCCAAAGTGCTAGGATTACACAGATGAGCCACCACACCTGGCCAAGCGCGGGCTGTTTTTTTCCCACAAAACCTGTAACCCAGGAGTACGGTGGGAGTCATCACGGGAACTTTCAGGACTTAGAAGATTAGAAACCATAAGCAGATTTAGAAATTAAATTTCATAAAAGCACACTTACAGTAATGATGACATTCAACATTCAACAAAGGAATATAACTTTTTTTTTTTTTTTTTTTTTTTTTTTTTTTTAAGACAAGTTCTTACTCTGTCACCCAGGCTGGAGTGCAGTGGTATAATCTCAGCTCACTGCAGCCTCTGTCCCCCGAGTTCAAGCGATTCTCCTGCCTCAGCCTCCCAAGTATCTGGAACTATAGGCATCCACCACCAGGCCTGGCTAATTTTTGTATTTTTAGTAGAGACAGCGTTTCACCATGCTGGCCAGGCTGGTCTTGAACTCCTGACCTCAAGTGATCCACCTGTCTCAGCCTCCCAGTTTTAGGCCATTCTTTACCAATCCTCTTTGTGCGTGTGTGTCTACATGATTTTTTAAAAATATTTTATGTTTAATTGACAAATAATAACTGCAGTATATATTTGTAGGGTGAACTGTGAAGTTTTGCCATATGTTTACAATGTGGAATGACTAAATCAGGCTAATTCACACATCCATCACCTCACATACTAACCATTTTTTTGTGGTGAAAACACTGAAATTCTGCTCTTTCAGCAATTTTGAAATACACAATGCATTATTATCTATTATACTGACCACTCTGTGGGATCGCTCTCTAAGCTTAGCCTTCCTATCCTACTGAAACTTGGTACCCTGTGGCCGTCATCTCTCCTTTCTCCATCTGACCCTCTCTCCAGCCTCTAGTAACCACCATTTAACCACCATTCTACCCTCTACTTGTATGAGTCTGTTTTTTAGATTCCACATATGAATGAGAAGATGTGGTATTTGTCTTTCTCAGCCTGACTTATTTCACTCAGCAGAATGTCTTCCAGGCTTATCCATGTTGCCGCAAAGGACAGGAGTTCCTTCTTTTTTAAGGCTCACTTTGGTATTCCATTTCTACATTTCCATTATCTTTTCATCCCTTGATAGACACTGAGGTTGATTTTCCATCTTGGGTACCGTGAACAGCGCTCCATGAACACGGGGTGCATGTTCTCTTCCACTCACTCATTTTATTTCCTTTGGGTACATAGCCAGAGGTGGAATTGCTGGGTCTTATGGTAATCCTATCTGTAGTGTTTTGAGGAATTTCCACACTGCTCCTCAGGATGGCTGTATTAATTTACATCCCCGCTAACAGAGCACAAGGGGTTCCTCTTCTGCACACCCTCAGCAACACGTGGAGTCTCTTTTCGACAACAGCGTCTGAACAGGTGTGTATGAGTGACAGCGCATTATAGTTTTAATTTGCATTTCCCTGATGACTATTTATATTGAGCATTTTTTTTCAGATTGGCCATTCTGATATCTTCTTTTGAGATATGTCTCTTCAGAGCCTTTGCCCCAGTTTTTAATTGAGTTATTTCTTTTATTGTTACTGAGGTGTTTGAGTTCCTTATGTATTTTTGGATAATATTTTCTTTTCCTTTTTTTTTTTTTTTTGAGATAGAGTCTCACTCTGTCACCCAGGCTGGAGTGCAGTGGCACTATCTTGTCTCACTGCAACCCCACCTCCCAGGTTCAAATGATTCTTCTGTCTCAGCCTCCCGAGTAGCTGGGACTACAGGCACCTGCCACCACGCTTGGCTAAATTTTGTATTTTCAGGAGAGACGGGGTTTCACCATATTGGCCAGGCTGGTCTTTAACTCCTGATCTCAGGTGATCCATCCACCTCAGCCTCTTTCTTCTGTTGTTTCCTTTGCTGTGCAGAAGATTTTCCGTTTGTTGCAATCTCATTTGTTTGTGTTTGCTTTTGTTGCCTGTGCTTTTGGGGTCATATCCAAAAACATCTTTGCCTGGACCAGTGTCATGGAGCTTTTCCCTGTTTTCTTTTAGAGCTTCACAGTTTCAGGTCTTACATTGAAGTCTTTAATCTATTTTGAGTTGATTGTTGCCTATGGTGTCTGATAACGGCCAATTTCACCCTCTGCCTGTGGAGATCCAGTTTCCCCAACACCGTTGATTGAGGACACTATCCTTTCTCCATTGTGTGTTCTCAGCACCTTTGTCAAAAACCGTCAACCATACGTGTGCGGGTGTGTTTCTGGGCTCCGTCTCCTGTTTCACTGTTTATCGTTTCTCTTCACGGAAGTTTTTATGTGGAGTGCGGGTCTCTCCTCCTGCCCCACTTGTATGTGGTCTTATAGATGTTGAGGGATATATCCGCTCTGTCTTTAGGCCTCCTCTGCACATTCACTTTTTAAAATGAGGCTGTTGGAAAGTTGGGCTTGTTCCTCATTGCTTTCAAAATTGTTTTGTCCCCCTAGGAGTAGAAAGTTGACTTTTGCACACATTGCTGGCAATGATTAATACAACTGGTCAAAGTATGTATCTCCATCACACATGTCTAGATAAAACTATAGATGACATTTGTGATTCCCATATAAAGTAAATCACCAACACCCAGGTTTACCTTTGTCTATCAGGGGCACACGTGCCCACAGCACACAGGAGGTGACTCAGTGTGGAGCCCTTGGCTGGCAGTCTGCGATCTGTCGAGTCAAGTCCAGCCGATTTCCCTGGTGCTGAGATGCCCCTGCTGGCCGCTCCAGCTCTCAAGCACAGTGTGGCCTGGGGCAGGTGGGCTGGATGTTGGCCAGTCACACGGGCCTCTGAGCTTTCTTCTGAGACTCTCGGGCTGAAAGCATGGGCCACTTGGGGTGGGTTTTTTTTTTTTTTTGGTTGTTGTTGTTTTGTTTTTTGTTTTTTCTTTTTTTGACAGAGTCTCACTCTGTTGCCTAGGCTGGAGTGCATGATCTCGGCTCACTGCAACCTCTGCCTCCTGGGTTCAAGCGATTCTTCTGCCTCAGCTTCCCAAGTAGCTGGGATTACAGGGCCCGCCCCCTCCCCCCAACATCTGGCTAGTTTTTTGTATTTTTAGTAGAGACGGGGTTTCACCATGTTGGCCAGGCTGGTCTTGAACTCCTGACCTCAGGTGATCCACCTGCCTACAGCTCCCAAAGTGCTGGGATTATAGGCGTGAGGGTGTTTTTTAAAACACACTTGGTTCCCTTAGATCACCTTTGATGCCTACCTTGTTAGAAAAGGAACTCTGTTTAAAAGCCTTCCCGAGGCTGGTTCGCAGTGGCTTGGAGTTTTGAGCTCAACTGAGGGTGGCGGTTTATGGGAGAGCTCTCAGTGGCTTCTCTGTGTCTTCACAGGATTCGGCCAGACCCTTTCCTGTGGACGCTGCCTCTCACCCGTTTTTGTCTGCCCCCCTTGGGAGTCATGCTATAAGGCAGTCGTGCCCTGAAATGCTCTCATTCTCAGCCTTTAAAACATTCTTATGACTAAATTCAGTGAACCTGGAGAAAAGTCCTCCAACCTGCTTCACTCTGCTCCAGGCCCTGTGAAGCCTCTAGATGTCACTGGGAGAACAGACACGGAGCGCCTGCCCTGCCGCCAAGCCAGATCCATCTTTTTGATGCAAACACATCACTTAGCGAGTGGAAGATTATTAAAGGCATTATACTTACCCCAGTGACAAGGACAGTTCCAGCAAATTACAGTTTCCAGGAAATAGCAGGTCATTTTGAAGGCAATAATATAGCTTCTTAATCTGCACATGATACACATTAGGAGGGATAAAACATATCTTTTGAGATATTACAAGGCTCTTATTACATCAGTGAAGTCATAAAAATGTGTGATCTATCTACACATTAAGTTTGGGTATGAATTTTAAATATTCCATGTTTCAAAGAGGCATGTCAAAGGGAGCGGGCTCACTCATTTTTCAAAGCAGTAAGGTACAGCATTGAAATATTTCACATGAAGCGTGTGATACTGCAAAGCTATCACAGGGTGAGGCAGGGCCTGAGTCAGGAGTTTCTGGGTCTTCAGGGAGCTGTGTTCACCCTGGTGTCCTGATCTGCCCTTGAGCTTTTTCTCCATGGTGGTTCAGCCTCTCAATTTTCATAAAGACTTTCTCATGTTTGGGAAAAAGCAGTGGTTGGGAGCCATTAGAAACTTCTCTTATGCTTTGTTTTGTAGAGGCTAAACATGGTCAACACTTGTGATTTTTATTTTTTTAATTGCCCTTTTCAGCTGCAGTTAAATTATGAATGAAAGGAAAGATTGCATTATAATAGTCTCATTTTTCACTGGCTTAAAAATAGATGAATATCTTATTTAGACATCATTTTACCTGTAGGATCATGACCATATTTTTTAAAGGGGGGCATATTTAAAAGGTATATTGAAGGGGAATAATAAAAGGGAATCTTAGAAAGGTACATTAAAATGAAAATTAAAATAGAAGATCCCAGACTGATTGAACTTTATGACACCAAAAGAAACACCCAGCCCCTCACTGCCTCTGCGCTGCTTTAATTCTTTGCTTCCACTCTGGTTCATCATTCACATTCCTTCATATCTGCTTTTATGTTACTAAGATGTGAGTCTGCTTCTCAGTAACACAAACATAATTTCTTTTAACATATTGCTGTCAAAAAGCAATGAACCCGGAGCGTACCAGGAAGAACACAGAATCCAGCTTTGGTCCTGGCTCTGTTGGAGGCTTGGCTGTGCACCTGATAGGGTTCAGCTTTGTTTCCCCACCCAAATCTCATCTTGAACTGTCATCCCCAGAATCCCCATAGTCCCCACATGTCAAGGCAGGGACCAGGTGGAGGTGATTGAATCATGGGGTTGGTTTCCTCCATGCTGTTCTCCTGATAGTGAGTTCTCATGAGATCTGATGATTTTACAAAGGGCTCTTCCCCCTTCACTCAGCACTTCTCCTTCCTGCTGCCTTGTGAAGAAGGCACCTTGCTTCCCCGTTCCCTTCCGCCATGATTGTAAGTGTCCTGAGGCTTCCCCAGCCATGATGAACTGTGAGGCAATTAAACCTTTTTCCTTTATAAATTACCCAGTCTCAGGCAGTCCTCATAGCAGTCTGAAAACAGAAAAATACCACACCCTTGGACAAACTGCTTTTCTTTTTCTGTGCCTCAGTTTTCTTCTCTGTAAAAGTTGGGTCAGCAGTTCTCAAATCGAGCTCCATTCATGTGCCCAAGGGGACTCTGCTTTCCCCCGCTGTAGCCCCCAACCCCCGGTCACACCTCTTGGTCACCCTCCCGAGTCACAGCCCCCGGTCACACCCCTTGGTCACAGGCTCGGGTTTCATCTTGTATGTTGCTCTTTCCCACAAGAGTCCTCTCCCAAAGGTTCTCGGGTTTTTGTTTTTCAGGTAGAATCATGTAGTTCAAAGGTTTTCTAAGCTATTCTCAAGTCTAAAATTTTAAGAAATTATAATTTGTCTTTCTCATTTTGATGACTAGCTAACTCAAAATCTCTGCTCCTAACCTGTAGACGTGCTGAGGGCTGAACGCAGCGGTGCCCATCAGGTGGGTGTCTGGGAATAAACACAGCCCATGCCCTCGGCCTTCTGCACTGACCACTCATGGCTCCTTGCCCACATCAGTTTGCAGAACTCTCAAGTCCATTAGAGATCTTCTCTTGGTTCAGTGGTAACAGAGGCTGCACCATCAGTTCAGACACACGGCTGTAACAGCAGCCCTCACCATTCGTCTGTTTCCTCTTCATTCCCACATCCTAGTCAAACCATTAACAACGTTTAAAGAAACAGGTCACCATACTAATGAGGATGGCTGGTCTCAGAGTCTCCACTCAGTGAGAAACTAAGAAGCAGGTGGTATTTGAGCAGCTAAATCCTGATATTGCAGGACTCACCTGCAGCCGGCAGAAATCAGGCCCAGACAGGAGGGAGCAGCGCCCAGGACCCAGCCCAGGTGAGCTCGCTAATGAGGCAGAGTGCCTCCCAGCCAGGTGCTGAGGAAGTGCCAGACTGGATGTCAGGACAGTGGGGACAGCAACAGGGTGTAGACCTAGGAGCAAAGTAAGACTAAATCTTCTGGAGCTCTGGCACCAGAGACCTCAAAGCTTCTGGGAGCCTGGGCCCAGCACGGACCTTCTTGCTGGGAAAGGGATTGTATGCTGGTTGTGGTAGCCTAAGGCAGGCTGCAGCCAGCCAGAGGGACAGGGAACCTAGGGACTTGCTTCAGCGGGTGGGCGTGGCCCTCTGTTGGGTGGGCGTGACAAGCTCCACCAGGTGGGTGGGGCCTGCATCAGCACAGCCTGCTCCATCAAATGGGCAGAGCCTGCTCTAGAAGTGGGAACCTTCCAACCCCACTTCCAGGCTGCCGTTTGCTGTCACAGAGTGGCTGTTTTCAGCATGGCTTCAGTTCTTTTGCCCAAACAGAGGAAAACTTGCAGGTATGCATTTCCATGTTTTTCTTTTAAAGATTGAAACAAAAAGAAAAAAACCCAAGTCCTTCTATTCATCTGTCAACTAGGCTACCTGAGTACAAGGAGGCTTTTATGTTTATATTTATTTATTTATTTCGAGACACAGTCTCCCCCTGTCGCCCAGGCTGGAGTGCAGGGGCTCAGTCTGGGCTCCCTGCAACCTCTGCCTCCCAGGCTCAAGCCATCCTCATGCCTCAGCCTCCAGAGTAGCTGGGATTACAGGCACACACCACCATGCCCGGCTAGTTCTTGTATTTCTGGTAAAGATAGGGTTTCACCATGTTTCCCAGGCTGGTCTCTCCTGGGCTGAAGCCATCTGCTGGCCTCGACCTCCCAAGGTGCTGGGATTACAGGTGTTAGCTACTGCGCCTGGCCATAAGCAAGCTTTTAAAAAATGTTCCATATGTACACCATTGCTGCTTTACAGCGTTTTGAGAAAATACTTCCTGCCTGTATCCAAGCAGCGACACCATTCATTCCTTCCAAAGCTCATCCCCTGAGCATTTGAGACCACCCAGCCCTGGGCTTCTCTGCCTCTTAGTGCCACCAGTGCACAGAATAGCTGCTTACTAGGGATTGGAATCAAGCAATACGTCAGTGGGTGGACACTGCATTCATTACAGCAAGAGTTCACGTTATTAACTGATATGCACAATGCTGGTACAATCTTACTTTCTTTGGGATCTTTAATGTGAAATGTGAGATAACTTAGTTTGGCACCAAGGTAAATTTTGTTTAGAATTATTTGTGAGCAAAGGATTTACTACTGAGCAAAAGAGTGAACGTGAACAAGGTCATAGAAGAAATGTTTACACTCACTAACTCTGTTTTCCAGTAAGCTTACAGCACTATTGCAAACATGCAGGCAATTAACACACAGAATCCTTAGTATTTATGCGCCGCGGCTCCATGAGGGCAGAACACCTGTGTTCTTCACGGCTGCACCTTTGCTCTGAGAGCCTGCCTGGCCCACGACAGGTGCTTCATCAATATTGCCTAAAGTATAAAGAAATCGAAGCAAATCACGTCGGAGCCTCTGCTAGATTCGTTCTTATTAGCCCACCTGGCAGGACTAGAGACGTCTGAGGAAATAGCTAGTTAAAAATAACCTGTAAATCAGCCCTGGTACATATTAAAGCAAACACTGCTGCGTATATTATAATTTATCAACCCAGATGAACTTGTTCTGTCTGTATATAACCAAATCAAGAACAACTGTGCCACTTTGTAAATTCTAAAGGATAATTTTGGAAATTTTTGTTGGGGTACTCTCTTCTCTTTGTTTTTTCTTCCCTCCATTTCTCCTTCTCTCCCATCCGTGTTTGCTATGCATTGATCTATTTTAATTTTATAGTTTTATAATTAACAATTTAAAAACACTTAGAACACTTCAGAAAAACATGTGACAGGGAAATGCACAGGCACGTGTGTACACACTTAACTATTCGAGGTCGTTAAACCTGGACGCCCATCCTTTCCCTGTCTTCCACTCCAGAGTTTACCACTGTCTTGCTTGAAGTTGGTACATAACATTCTCTTGCCTCATTTTTCCCCCTCCCCTCCCTTTCCCTTCCCATCCTGACAGATTCTCGCTCTGTTGCCCAGGCTGAAGTGCAGTGGCAAGATCTTGGCTCACGGTAACCTCCCTCTCCTGGGTTTAAACGATACTCCTGCCTCAGTCTCCTGAGTCGCTGGGATTACAGGTGCCCGCCACCACACCATGCTCATTTTTGTATTTTTAGTAGAGACAGGGTTTTGCCAAGTTGACCAGGCTGGTCTCGAACTCCTGACCTCAGGTTATCTGCCTGCCTCGGCCTCCCAAAGTGCTGGGATTACAGGCGTGAGCCACCACACCCAGCCCTCTTTTTATTCTTTATCCGCCTAAGTAGTTCTATATTTTTCTACTGAGAAATAATTAGGTTGTTTCTAATTTTGATACCGTAAGTAGAATTCAAGAAACATCTTTATTAACACCTCTTTGTGAATATTTATGAGAGTTTTCTAAGTGTAAATGCTGAACTGCTGGGTGGAAGAAATGATGCGCCAGCTTCAGCAGGGATTGCCGAATTGCTCTCTGGAGAGGCTGTGAAGTTTCTCCTGTGGCCCCTGTGCCGCTCTGTGTGCACAGAGGTCTCTGCGTTCTTGAACACAGCGGACGCGTGTGACTTGGCTGATGACTCTGGGCTGGCGTTATCCTTGTCATTGCTTTACTCTGTCATTAGGGCTAATGACTTTTGATCTGCTTTGCTTTTCTATGTCGATGACCATCTCGCCTGTAAATAACAATTTCCTTTCTTGCTTTACAATTCTCCTGAGTTTTATTTTTCGTGTTACATTCTCAGGTTAAACGTCCAGTGCAACAGCCAAGAGGACAGAGTATTGCACCAAGCACACCTGGGGGATGTTTCTGATGACGTTTGGCTAGAGTGAGGCTCCTGGTAAGCAAGCTTCTGGTAAGCCTGGCAGCAGCCAAGAGGAGAGAGTGTTGCAGCAAGCACACCTAGGGGATGTTTCTGATGATGTTTGGCTGGAGTGAGGCTCCTGGTAAGCTTTTGGTAAGCTTGGCAACCTCCAAGAGTAGTGTTGCACCAAGCACATCTGGGGGATGTTTCTGACGTTTGGCTAAAGTGAGGCTCCTGGTAAGCTTCTGGTAAGCTTGGTAACAGCCAAGAGGACAGAATATTGCACCAAGCACACCTGGGGGATGTTTCTGATGACATTTGCCTAGAGTGAGGCTCCTGGTAAGCTTTTGGTAAGCTTGGCAACAGCCAAGAGGAGAGAGTGTTGCAGCAAGCACACGTGGGGGATGTTTCTGACGTTTGGCTAGAGTGAGGCTCCTGGTAAGCTTTTGGTAAGCCTGGCAATCTCCAAGAGGAGAGAATATTGCACCAAGCACACCTGGGGGATGTTTCTGACGTTTGGCTAGAGTGAGGCTCCTGGTAAGCTTTTGGTAAGCTTGGCAACAGCCAAGAGGAGAGAGTGTTGCAGCAAGCACACCTGGGGGATGTTTCTGATGATGTTTGGGTAGAGTGAGGCTCCTGGTAAGCTTTTGGTAAGCTTGGCAACCTCCAAGAGGAGAGAGTGTTGCAGCAAGCACACCTGGGGGATGTTTCTGACGTTTGGCTAGAGTGAGGCTCCTGGTAAGCTTTTGGTGGTTCCACTCGTTAGGATAATTGAGTTCCTTCCTGCTCCTAGTGGCTAAGAGTTGCTTGTGTTCATTTAAAAGTGACAAGTGGTTGTTAAATTTCTTCAATATTTTATCAGAGCTACTGCAATACTTATCTTCCTATTTTCCCTTTTAGTCTGGTGAATGTATTAAATTATATTCATGGATATTCTTTCATGATGTATGTATAAATAAACGTTGCTGACATATTTGCAAATGTTTTATTGGAAATGTTTGCATTTATCTTTCCTTTAATTAAAGTTCTACTGTTTCTGGTTTGGGTATCAATCATAGATTAGGTCTTCCTTGAAAGTTTGGTGGAAATCACTTGTAATGTGATCTAGGGCTTATGTTCTTTTGTGGTTTGCTTTCATAAAAGGTTATAGGACTAGTTATTCTTTTTATTTATTTTGAGACAATTATATTTTTAAAATGATCATTTTTATAGGTTTATCCGAGTCATTACAATTGAATTTCCATAGTATTGTCTTGTGATTTAAAAATTTTGTATTCTTTCTGCTGTCTTCAGGAGACTCACCTAACACATAGGACTCACATACACTTAAAAGGGATGGAAAAAGATATTCCATGCAAATGGACACCAAAAGCAAGTAGAAGCAGCTATTCTTATGTCAGACAACCTTTAAAGCAACAACAGTTAAAAAAGACAAAGAGGGATATTATACAATGGTAAAAGGACTATTCCAACAGGAAAATGCCATAATTCTAAATACGCATAGAAACACCCATGGGCAGGCTTTTGTGTTAATATGTTTCACTTCCTTTGGGTAAACACCAAGGCGTGTGACTGCCGGATTGTATGGTGCAACTGCTGGAGTGTGTGGTGTGATTCCCGGATTGAATGGTGTGATCGCCAGAGTGTGTGGTGCGACTACCAGATTGTATGGTGTGACTGCTGGATTGAATGGTGTGATTGCCAGAGTGTATGGTGGGACTGCTGGATTGTTTGGTATAAGTCTATTTAGATTTGTAAGAAGCCACACTGTCCCCCACAGTGGCCGCCCCATTTTGCATTCCCACAGCAGCGTGTGAGACCTCCTGCTGTTCCACATCCCCGCCAGCAGTGGGGGTTGCCAGTGTCTGGACTTTGGCCCCCTTCTAATTGGCATGTGATGCTGACCTGCCCTTTTTGGCCATAGGATCCTGTTAGCACATCTTGGTCCGCCATGTAGCCCAGCGAGCCTGGCTCAGCTGACATTCTCAGCTTTTCCTGCCCCAACCCTGTCTCCTGCCACTGAGAACTTCACGGTCTTTCAAGTATCACAAAACAAGCAAACAAAAAGCAAACTACTGAAGTAACAGCATTTCTAGCTGTTTGTAGGAAGAATTTTTCTATACTATCCTTGTCTGCCATTTTCCTCAAAGGGGAAGCATCGGGAATGTTTACGGGAAAGGGATGTGTGAATGTGTGTCTTTCATTAAGTAGTGGGTTTTTGAAGAGTGAGGCAGAGGCATCTTTATTCATACTTCCAGATTCCTTCATGGGGGGACATGGTGCTTGCAGCAGTCCAGTTCTGTTTTCTAGGCTGAAGACATAGTTTCTAGTAGCAATGTCTGGCATGTGTGTTCTTTAACCCTGATATGTGTCCAAGACACTCCCCAAAGATGAGCATCAGTCTCTGTATGGAGCTTACTTTCTAGGCTATCAAAGTGTATGTTGTTGAACTATAGGATTCTACTTGTTAGGTAATTTCCCTCCTACGTTGATAATGCTCTCCTTCAAAGGGACGTCTGTTCCCTGAAGCTGTGCTATTTCTGAAAGGAGAGCTGCATTTTCTAAGGGCACACGAGACGGAGCAGCATGGAAGACCTCAGATGAGACAGACCTCTGTGATCTTCCCATTTCTTTTCGCCATTCTGTATCTTTTCTGTACTTTGTACGTTATCCCCCGTTCCCCTCAACTCAGTTCAGGAGAGGTTCTGGGACCTGTCGGATGTTAAGCCCCGCTCCCCTCAACTCAGTTCAGGAGAGGTTCTGGGGACCTGTCCGATGTTAGGCCCCGCTCCCCTCAACTCAGTTCAGGAGAGGTTCTGGGGACCTGCCCGATGTTAAGACCCGTTCCCTTTGACTCAGTTCAGAAGAGGTTCTGGGACCTGTCTGAGCATCCTCTGTGCCTCAGGGTGGCAGGATTGTAGCCCCTGGGAGGAGGGGTCAGTGAGACCAGGAGAACCTGGCTCTCAGCTCACTGTCGGTTCCTCATGTAACTGCTGTCACAGAACCACGTGTCTTTGGAATACCATCTGCCAGATTTTACTGGGTCTCTCACCTGAAAAGATCCCTATTTAGAGGACAACATGAAGAAGCTGAAAAGTCTTAGGATTCAAATCCATCTCCATCTGTCCTGCTTATCTCATTCATGCCCTGCCCACATTTAGGGCTGGGGAAGACTAATTTTTTTCATATATGTGCTTTTTTTCCCCATGTTTTGAATCTATTTTCCTGAGGTTTCACTTCTATCTCCTTCATTTTTTTTTCTGGGAACATACTTCTGATTTCTATGTTCAAGCCAACCAGCAGCTTTTCTAAGATGATGTTGTCTCAAGTTAATCTGATAAAGAAAATGGGGTTTCTTTTCAAAACTGTAATCATGGATTCCATTGAGGCCTATCAATATGCTAACACAGTAATTGCTTTCTTTACAAACAAATGGCCATTTAAAACTTAATTATTCACCCTAAAAACCAGGAAATGGTGACTATGTGAGGGGATGCATATGTTAACTGGCTTGAGCATGGTAATTACCTCACGGAGTACATGCACATAAAATGTAAAGTTGTTCACCTCAAATATATACGATTTTTATTTTTCGATTATACAATTATACTTCAACAAAGCTGGAAAAATAAGATTTGGTTACTATAACCTCAGCATCAATGTTTCTACCCAATTCCAGTGAAGAACACATCCTTTAGACAGATATGTGGGGCACTAACTTTCTCCCTAGTACCGTTCATTTTTCTTCTATCCTGTTTTCCCTTTATCTGTTTTCTTGTTTACATTTACATAATTTTTGAAATAAGAGGCACTCTTGTGTATATATATATTCCAATAAGTGCATCTATTTCAAAAATTGTATAAATATAATGTATATATTTATAAAATATATATTAATCATATAAAAATATTTATTAATTATATACATCTATGTAATATATATAACATTTGCCTAAATCTCATTATAGTTTGTGAAGATAGAAAATAAAGACCCAGTGATAATCCCACAAATGAACTAGATCAGCTGGTCCCAAGTGTCTACTGGATAACGGTGCTGACCTGGTGGATGAAAGGTGTTGTATTAGTCCTTTCTCACACTGCTCTCAAGAAATGCCCCAAACTGGGTAATTGATAAAGAAAAGAGGTTTAATTGGCTCACAGTTCCTCAGGTTGTATGGGAAGCATGGCTGGGGAGGCCTCAGGAAACTTACAATCATGGCAGAAGGCAAAGGGGAAGCAGGCAAGTCCTACATGGCTGGAGCAGGAGGAAGAGAGTGAAGGCAAGGGAGGGTGCTACACACTTTTAAACTACCAGCTTATCTGAGAACTCACTATCACAAGAACAGCAAGGAAAAATGTGCCCCTGTGTTTCAATCACCTCCCACCAGGCCCCTCTTCCAACATTAGGGATTACAATTTGACATGAGATTTGGGCGGGAACATTAATACTTAATGTAGCAGACAGAAATTGTAACTTAGTGTATCTCAATGATACTACTCAGTAATTGAAAATAAGAAGTTCGAACTAAGTGATCCATCTCCGAGGGAGCTGGAGGGTGTGGTCCTGCAGGGATCAATTGAGTTTTCTGCTCCCTTGAACACATTTGTTCTCGTTGATTTTTGTTGAAGGTGCTCTCAATCAACATGTCATTTGCCTTCAATTCAGACTCAAATATTCCCCTTAGGTGGCTTTAATTTGTGAGTTCATTATTTACTGTGGAGCTTTAGAAAACAGAAATGCCTTGATATTCAGCTATCTTTCTTCAAATATTTCTGTGACACATTAAGCACCAAAATGGCATTAATTGAACAGAATTCTATATATATAAGTCATTTGATCAGCAAGCAGCTTCCCAGAAGTTGTTGCTGTCATATCTGTCATATATATTTATTCCAAGAAGAGCTCCTGCTATTATAAAAATTATGTAAAAGTAAACAAGAAAACTGAGATAAAGGAGAAATACAGAAGAAAAATGAACGTTACTAGGGAGAAAGTTAGTGCCCCATATATCTGTCTAAAGGATCATGTGTTCTTCACTGGAATTGGGTAAAACATTGATGCTGAGGTTGCAGTAATCTTGTTTCTCCAGCTCTGTTGAGGTATAATTGAAAAATAAAAGTTGTATATATTTAAGGTTTTGACCATAATAGGTGGTCAGTATTTCCCTTAGCCTGATTCAAGATTTGCACTCAAGTCAGCTTGTCTTTATTTTCAGTGAAAATTCACTCTTGCCTTGGCAAAGAAGAAATGTGATTTAGGTACCCAGCACAAAACAATAATATGAATCAAGGAAGTTGGATCTGTGAGAAAACAAAACTTTTCAGTGAAAGCATGTGGATATTCACATTGACAAGGCTGGCTGTGATCTGGTTGGCTTTGTGACCAGGGCTGCGGACCCCTTTCTTTGGCCTCAGGCTCCTAACTGTACTCAGGGGCTGATGTCACCTTTTCCTCTGATTTCCATGAGGAATATATGAGATTGCATTTGTAAAATACTTAACTTGGGGCATGTCACATGATAGGATCCCATAAACATTGCTTTTAAATAATTATCCTGATTGGAATATCAGACATTCTCTACGTTAGAAGAAACAAGTCACTAGTTGCTAAAAGTCAATGGAAACTTGAGAACTGAAATATTTAGATATATTTATATTTTATTTTAGATTCAGGGTATTTGGTTGATGCTTACTACAAGTTTACCTGGGTGTGTGGTTGAACTTGCTCCTTATGAAAATAGGAGCAAGAAAGGGAAGAAAAGGAAGGAAAGAGTAGGCCAACCCAAGAGGACCTCCCTTGCTTGTGGGAGGTAGTGTCCAGTGGTCAGCAGAGCAGAAGGACTCCTGGGAGGGGCTGCACCACTGACATGCTGGCCGTGGGAGCCTTAAGTCACTCTGTGGTTGGGGTTCATGACTCCATGAGATGGGGCCTGTTCTCCTGTTTCAACTTGAGAAACTGGAAGTGGATCAGTTGCATGTCCAGGCACTTCTCTGGGGAAGCGTGTGCTTCCCTGAGCAGACCTGGGGTCCACCTTCCTCAATCTCCCATCAGCTCCCTTTTACACAAACACAGAGCCAACTCCGTGTCAGTTGTCTGGGGACTGAAAATTAGGACACATATCCTCATGTCCTATAACCACATAACCACCTCCATGCCATAGGAACGGGTTATTGCAGACATTTGCATTGAGGTTGGATAGCTTTTTAAAATTAATGCAAATATATATGGTACTCCTAACACCGATTTACTGACCACAGAAATAGAAGGAAAATAATAAATAGTGTTTCTTCTGGTAGACTGTAGTAAGGGGATTCTCAATAGAACACCTGTTACTAACCTGGGAACCAATGAAACCTAAGGGTTATGGAAATCTTTTTCATGGCTATTTTTTTTTTTTTAACTAGGGAAAAGCAAGATTTAAGATAACACTCTTCCCAGATGTGAGTAAGCTGAAGATAAAGCCTTAAATATTTTCTTGCCCAACAGGAAAAAAAAATGATCAGGTGAATCTTGTCTTTTTCTATACTAAAGAGATACTATTGCTGAAGAAGCATATCAGGGCTTAGTGCGGTCCTTGGCACGCTTGTAGGCATTGCCTAAATGTTCACTGGGGCTGGATCACCTGTCTTATCAGAAAGAAAGCAAAAACAAACAACAGCATCAACAACAAACCACACAGACAGACAAAAATGCTTAGAGGCCTCTAATTCCACTAATTGAAAAATATAGCAGGAGGAAGGGTGTCAGGAGAATTGCAGAATGAGGCTCCTGGCTTTACCTCCTCCCATGGGTGCACTGAATAAACATCTACATGTGGAACATTTCCTCTGAGAGAATTCAGAAACTGGCTGAGATACTCCTATTAGTATCTGAGAAAACATCTGCATCCAAACACGTAGGAAGAGCTGAACCATATCAGGCACAAGTCCCTCCCCAAGCACTGTGCAATATAATCAAAAAGGAACCCCCAGCTCCCAACAACTCCCTGAGGAGTGAAACGCTTCAACTACAGATATGGTGCCCCAGCTTTTATGGTTCCCCTGGAGGCTTTGTTTCGTAAGTCACCTAGCTCTAAAAGCAAAAGGGACTGGGCGTTTGTGAGCGTTCCTAGACCACAGAGAGCAAAGAGGTGGTTTTAAGTGAGCATTTGAGGACTTTCAGTGACAACGCACTCCAGAATTAGTGCAGAGAAGAGACTAAAATGCACGGCTCCCATTTTATTCCTGGGAGGGGCTTGTCTGCACATACCTGAGAATCAGGCTTTCACTAGCCTGCATCTGAGAGTCTACAGGGCAGATAGACAATAGGGTGTGAAGGAGCCTGAACAGGAATGGGTGAACTTTTACATCATCTTCCCTGGCTCATTCTAGTGATAAATCCAGATTCTCCCTGGAAGTTTTTTTTTTTTCACAGATTGATTATCCCAAGTTTTACAGTTCCCACCCGAGGAACTGCCTCCTAAATTGCCTAGCTTTGGAAGCAAAAGGGACCTGGAATTCGCAAGTCTCCCTAGATCACAGAGAAGAAATGTGTGAGTTTTAAATAGGTGTGCAAGCATGTCCAGTGGCTACACTACCTAGCATCAGAGTGTGTGGTCTGAATGAGTGTGCAGCCATTTGCCACAGATGCTCTCCCAGGCTTAATGCAGAATAAGTGAGAGAGAAACTCCAGCTCTCAGCTTCTCCCTGAGGATCGAAAGTACTGGAGCACACATCTACCACTCTAGCTTTCCCAGCTGCGTCTTGAGGGACCAGCTTCTATCCTGCCTATTGTGGGGCTGAGAGGATGTTGCACACACTAATCTCATAAGGGCCATTATGAACAAAGAGAGCAGCTAGACAAGCACAAAGTTTTGAAAGGCACCTAGAATCTCTGATCAGGCTGATGGGTGAGGTCCATCTTCTACAAAAGGCCATTCTGACAAGAATGGGAGAGGTAATTGTCTTATCCAATGCACAGAAACCAACACTGAGAGTTGAGGAAAATAAAGAGACAGGGAAATAGGTTCCAAATAACAAGATACATTTTTAGAAACTGACCCTTATGAAATGACCTCCATTTTTATCACTGTTATTTCACATTCTCTATTGGGTAAATCACTTATCTCAGGCAGTTATGTGGTTATACGTTATAGGAGGTGGTTATGTGGCTATAGGATATGACGATATGTGGCCTAATCACTTATCTCAAGTGATTTACCCAACAGAGAATTTGAAATAACAGTGATAAAAATGCTCACTGGGATCAGGAGGGCAATGCATGCACAAACTGAGAATTTCAACAAAGAGAAAATATTAAAAAGTGCCAAATAGAAATCATAGAGCTAAAAATACAGCTGAACTAAAATATTTAATAGAGGGCTTCAACAGTAAACAATATCAATCAGAAGAGAGAATCAGCAAACTTGAAGAGAGTGCATTGGAAATCAATCTGAGGAGAAAAAAATAATAAAGAATAAGAGTGGAGATAGCTTAAGGGACCTGTGGGACACCATCAAGTGGTTGCACACGTTACTGGAGTTCAAGAAGGAGAAGAGAACAGGGCAGGAAGCTGATTCACAAAAATAATGGCTGAACACTTCTGAGACATGGAGAAAGAAATAGAAACCTCAATCTGAGAAGTCAAACAGCAAGTCAGATGAATACAAAGAGATCCACACTGAGACACATTATAATCAAATTGCCAATAGACAGAATTTTCAAAGTAGTGAGAAAAAGTGACTTGCTGTGTACAAAGGAACTTTCATAACACTATAAGGAGAAACTCTGCAGGCTAGAAGGTAGTGTGATGATATAGTCAGAGTGATGAAAGAAAAAAATACCTTCTGATCAAGAATAGTATGCTTAGCAATTCTGCCATTCAAAAATAAAAGATAAAGACTTTCTCAGATAAACAAAAGCTAAGGAAGCTTATCACCACTAGACCTGCCTTATAAGAATAGCTTAAGGAGTGGTATAAATTAACATTTTGCAACATTTTAATATTTTTTCTGTTTGGGTGCCATCTAATGTGAAGGCAAGGACAAGGTCTAGAGGTTTTGGAACCAGAAAGTCTTGAGTTTCAAAGACGGCAGCAATGTCAGGTATGAGCCAGGGACTCTTGTTTTCTCATCCACAGGATGGTAAAATTAACCACTCCAGAGTTTGACAAGATTGTTTGCTATGTCCAGTAGGTGGAACTTGATGGTTGCTTGAATAATCTAAGTAAAATGAGGATTTCCCAAGGAAAGGATGGACTTAGACTCTTATTTACATACATAATAATGTTTGAGCAAAATTGTCAATGCATGACAAAGGTGTGGTTGTTACCTAATATTACTTGCAAGGTGAAAGAGATGAAAGAATACATCAAATACTATTATATCTGTTCAAAGACAGAAAAATCCCACCAGGGTAGCAGAGATCTGGTCTAAGTCTCAGCAAGTTTATTTATATTCCCTTCAATGCATTTGGTATCTAGAATATGAAAAATATTCATGGAAGGGCTTTGTCAAAGTTATGGTATTATTTACATGTCAATTATGACAATTTAATTCATAGTTCCATTGAACAGGTCACTTTTTTGTCAAGCGTCTACAATTTCAGTTTAATAAATGTTTGCACATTATTTGAGAACAGTGGGTTAAAAAAGTGTTATTTTCTGAGTACCTACACTCATTGAGGAACTGTAAGGCTATTCAGTGCCTTGTCCCTGGGAACTGGCTGTAATCATGGGCAGATGCAGTATTTTTTGGCATTCTGAGGAATTTCTGCACCTGCCTGTTCAGGATCTAGCCCTGTCAGAAAGCCATCCACCATCACCTGGCCATGGCAAGATCTCTTTTTGTTGAATCGTTGTCTCTTCTTTTAAATATTTAACATGTGTGTGTGTTTTCCATATAAATTTGGTATTTATTATATGCACTGAAACATCATTATTTGTAAAAGGGTCTATGGGATAAGAAACTTGACGTGTTTTTGTTCTTGATTTTAAATAGCTTTCAGAATCTTTTCTTCTGGTTACTTCATATCCCACCTGGCAGAATATTTTAGGATTATGAGTTTAATTAAAACACGATGCAACACCATATACTGCCTGTAACAATTAACCTAATCAGTTTCACAATTGATACCTTATAATTATTTCTCTCATGCTTATAATATTCTTTCTGAAAGGCTAACTTATCTTATTTCTTTAACATCAGACCTGATGACACCCAATTAGCAAGGGCTGATTTAGTCAAGGAGTTAAAAACAAGTAAAGCATCCTTTCAGGTGAGAGAAGTAAATTTTTAAAGTATAAAACATGAGCTGAACACAAGCAGTAGAATGTCCAGCACGCATGGCGACGGAAACATCAGTTTTCAGTGGAGTGAGGTCTAGTTTGTCGTATACACAGGCACAGCAGCTTGAAGATACTGATACTGTAGTTGCTTATGTCAAAATTAGCCAAAACTACAAAGAAATTCACTGCATGTTCTCAGTTCCTCCCACAGCACATGGACAGTGCCAGTTCCTGGACAAGCCACGTGTAGTGCTCTGAGCTCTCCCTCCCACAGTCTCAGGGAAAAGTGCTCTCCTGAGCCCAAAGCTTCATTGTCCCCACCACAAATTTCAGGAAGCAGACATTTGCAAAGCTCCCTTGAAGTTGGGGCTTCCCCACCATTCTTTTCCCCTTGCCTTTTCCTTCTAGTGGCCCAGGCAGTGGGGCTGGGGCGGGGGCTGGGGGGAGGAAGGGAGGCCAGTGGTCATTTCCTTTTGCTGACCTCCTGAGGCCGGTTAACCCACAAGCCCATGCCCCCCTTCAGGGAACAGCCTCCAGCCTTTTTTCTTCCTTCCTCCCCCAGTCAGGGGCTTACATGGTGTCCTACTTTGGAATAGGAAGAATGGTATTTATAGCATCAGTTCTTTGCCTCATTTGACCTTATCCACCATGTTGCTGTTTGAGGCACTTTATCATTTATTTCTCATAAGAAAGCCCCTCTCTCTAGTTGGGAGGTAGGTAAGTGAAAAATCAAGGAGGTAACGTACTAAGAGGGGTGTCACAGCAGAAGTACAGAATAGAGCCTCAGAAGCAAGGATGCAGGAGGCAGTAACCTCGAGGCAGGCTGCCAGGGGAGACCCACCAGCCATTTACTTTGATGAGGTCTGTGAATGGTGACATGGTTTGCATAAAAAGGGAAAGGGTAAGTAATTATCCTCACATAATAAAAGGTTGGCTTTCCTGAGGCAAAGTGAATATTAGAACTTGGTTCTTTGTATAAATTTAAAAGCATTTCCTAAATACTAAACCTGTGTTCTTGAAAATGCTAGTGCTTGTGTCAAAGTATGTGGAAGTGAAGAAAAGAGAAAAGGAAGTGAGAAGTGCATGTGTGTGCATTATTATTAGAGTCCATGTTTTATTTCATGCAATTGTATTTGCCCTATAGATTTCATTATTTTTCACTATTTACACATAAATTAAAGCACCTATTTCTACATTATTAATATATTTTGTTTAAAAATCTCCTATACTTTATTTAAATTTACCATGGATTATATCTACTATGCAGACAAATATTAAATAATTTGATAGAAACAGCTAATGAGTCTGCTATAATATTCCACTACAAATTAAAATTAATATACCACTATTAATGTATCAAAAGTTGTAGATGTTTAGCTTATATTGTGCACAGTAGGTTAAAAACCATCCTGGTCACTCTATGCTTCACCTCCAATCTCAGATACCATATTCATGTTCCTATCTTCCAAATACAAGGCTGGTATATCATGAAGGTGTCTATTGAGGAGTCTTATAATAGATCAGAAAGTAGGCTTTTGGCTTATCCTGATTCACATGAGTCTTGTTGAAATCCTATTTCCTGGTTTAAACAGACATTAACATGTGAGACATCCTAGGTGCGAGCACTTGACATTGTCTACCCTTATATCCCCAGCAGCGGCATAGAATAGCCACCAAAAATGCGTTAGGAATTAATGAATTAACTTCCTTTTACTTCTGCACGAAGCAAACTAATAATTGATCCTCTATAAATTTCCATATGTTTATGTGTTTCACAGCATTTTATAGGTAAAATTTAAGGACACATTACATGTCAGCCTCATATTTGCTTTACATTTATTTGCATGTTTAATGCTTCATTTAACATTTATTTTTATAAAATATATGTATTTACAATTTTTTACATTTTTAGGACATTGAAAGTAGTAAGTGCTTATTGTAAAACAATTTTTAGAGTTATAAAGATTAATTTCCTGCTTAATTTTATTCCAGTTGAATCTCGTACTCTCTTTCTCAACTCAAACTTGGTAACCAATGGTAAAAAATTGGTTTATATTTTTCAACTTAGGTGTGGATGATTAATAACATCTTAAATATTCGATTATCTATCTATCTAATCTACTATCCATCCATCTATCCATCTATCTGTCTATTATGCATCCATTCATCCATCCATTTATCCATCCATCTACTATCTATCATCTGTCTATTATCTGTCATCTATCTATTGATCTGTCTATCTATATCAGCTATAATATATTATTCAACCACCCAGTCAATCTATGCTCTCCCTAATTTCAAAACTGTTTAGAGGCAAATTTTCAAATAATGTGTGTAGTACAATAAGATAAGGCATAGGAAAGTTAAGTCAAAGAGAAAACAAAGATGGACAGTTAAGAAATGAGCACAAAGAAGCTAGTGCCCTGGTGAGATCCTACACAATGACTAAAGATGAAAACAAATTTGCTTCTGAGCTCAGTAGCATTCAAAGGCAATAAAGGATGTGTGCAGGTATGAAGGAAAAGTTGGAGGGATCCTGTGTGCTGAGTGCTTGGATGTTTTCGGAAGTGCAATGAAAGGGAAAGTCTAGTTGATCTTGGCAAACTTAGAATATGTTTAATTAAATTTCTTTAAAAAAGCAATAAAACTGGTGGACTGGATTCCCTTGAACCACATTCCCAGTGTCCAAAAGTATGTATTGAATGAAATGTCTGCTCCAGAATCATGAAATAAAAATGAAAGGTGACATATTTTCACAGCTCATTTGATGTGTTGTTAGTGCTAGCAGCTCTTTTAGCTGTTTTACAAATACTTGTTAATGTCTTCTTTGTTCTTATATATAATATTTTAAGGTTGGTCAGGACACCTTGTGCTTAATCTTTGTACATCATCCACAGGTGCCACTGGGACATCTGTGCAAAAACGCTAGGCTACAGTGCACGTCGGCAGGCAGACTATGGCAGCAGTACTGGAGACTCATTACCCCAGTGTCATGGTTAATGACGTCCCCACAGTGCTGAACAGAAAAGATTTCATACCCCACATGTGAGGGGTGAAATATTGTAAAACCAAACCCCACCAAACAAACTGAAGCTCTCAAAGTGCACAGCTCGGCAAAATTTACCTGCATCACGTACATCCTCAAGGTCAGTTATAATTCAACAGACTTTGAGAAAGATTTGAAGCCTTTGATGAAACACATATCCAAGAAAGGAAGGGTGCATGTCTCTTGGCGCCATAGCGGCTGCTCCCCCCATAGGTTGTGACTGGCGTGACTTCAGTGCTGCAGCAGATTATCTGGAGGGACGTCCCTCTCTCTACCTCCGCTTTGAGGCTTTTCTCACCCCTTGAATTGTTCAAGATTCCCACAGGCTGCGGCAATCCAAGGAAGCCCTCCTGACCCCAGCATCCGCTGGGGAGACCATTGGGATGAGCTCAAGCCACAGGTTTCTGCTCCTCTCAGTTCATAATGGGGGGCCAGGGCTGGGAACCCTGGAAACCCCATCTTCCTGATGGAGAGCCTGCAGGAGCTGCTATGGGTGGGGGACCTGGATGTCCTCGCTGGCACCTTGGCCAGCTCCCCTCCTGGACCTTGTGGGTACCATGTTTCTGGTTGACTTCTCTATGCTAAGGCAGCTCCTGTTGGACCCAGGGCTGCATGAACACTGACTCACATCCGCCATTCCTTTCCCTCTTAGCCTGGGAATCTACACCCTTCTTCCCCTTTAGCCGCCTGACACAGAGGGTCTGAGTACGAGGAATTTCTGTTTTGGGTGCATTGGTTTCAAATGGAATTTAATATTCAGTGATTCAGGTGAGTTCCCTCCAAGGAGACTCCCTTAGTGGTCTCTGTGGTGCTCCCTTTCCTCTTTTTGGGGGATGGATCAAGGTTACGCCCTCAATGGTCCTAGCACCTTTCCTGCTAGCAAACCCTGTCTCTGAGAGCAGTTGTGCCCTGGGATCCAGCAGGAGCTGCCTTGGTCTCTGCCCTGGCTCTCCCAGGCTCTCCCATGACCCACATGATGAGGGATCAGCAGGGCCAGGGGATGTACCTGGGCCCTGAAATTCCCTGATGGATTGGACCTGGTTCTGGGGATTCTGGGCCTCTTCCCAGGTTCCTTGGTTGAGGGACACATCTGTTTATTAGTGTATACCCAGTAGGCACCTGCTGGCAGGGTTGGGCAGGTGGCTGGAGCTTCGATGTGCCGCTGTGGGCATTGACACAGGGGCTGGGTGAGGCCACACACCCGCTCTCCTGCAGGAAGCCACCACATCCAGGGGCAGAGTACGAGGACACAGACAGCTCTCTGGGAAAATATGGGATATCTGGACAGTAAGAAAGTGTGTTTTAAAGGGCACTAGTTTCTGGATCATTCTGCTACACTGCTCCTTAACTTGATTTTAACTTTAAGATATTTAGTGATATGACTTGTGCATCTCCATGTCTACCCTTGCCCAACCTTGCACGTTTTATGAAAGGATATACAGACCCATGCAAATCACTGATTTCCCAAAACACATCTATGGTATACTTTGTGATCTGGCCAGGCGTGAAGGAATTAATTGGCTGCAAGCTGTGGGCCAAGTGAAAAGAGCTAGGATTTGGTGTTCATCCACCTATCGCGGGGAACAGACCCAACTGCTGAGGATGGAAAAATCTCAAGCCAGGCAGGCAAAATTTAGTAAACCAGAAATGATGGTCTCAAATGACAGGTGGGATTCCAGGAAGCACTTAGTGTCAGAAATGTCTCACAGAGTTTCCCAATAGGCAAACTTGGGAACAAGGGCTATCGAGAGATGCATCAGGTAGGGGATAGTAATAGACAAACTAGCCAGGAGATATCAGCACCCCAGCCCCAGAATCCCAGTACAAGAATTCCTGGTGAGAGGGTGGAAGTTGAGAGAGCAATCATAAAGAAACTGAAGTGCAGAGAATAATACGTGACTCACCTGCAGAACTTGATGGTGGTGTGGGAGCAGCCTAAGAACAAAACCATGACCATTTACTACATCTGGGCCACGAGGACCCGGGAGCGTTGACCGTTTACTGCATCCGGGCCACGAGGACCCGGGAGCGCTGACCACTTACTGCATCGGGGCCACGAGGACCCGGGAGCGCTGACCACTTACTGCATCCGGGCCACGAGGACCCGGGAGCGCTGACCACTTACTGCATCCGGGCCACGAGGACCCGGGAGCGCTGACCGTTTACTGCATCCGGGCCACGAGGACCCGGGAGCGCTGACCGTTTACTGCATCCGTGCCACGAGGACCCGGGAGCGCTGACCGTTTACTGCATCCGGGCCACGAGGACCCGGGAGCGCTGACCGTTTACTGCATCCGGGCCACGAGGACCCGGGAGCGCTGACCGTTTACTGCATCCAGGCCACGAGGACTAAGGAGCACTGCCAACAGAGAGTGATTCCCTGAGCATGGACCCGGCTTCCCCATCTCACCTGGGATGCGAATGGTTCCAGACCCTGAGCACATACCTGGATGAGAATGGTTTTTATTTTGGAGAGAGGAGCATTTTTAGGGCAGGGAGAACAGGCAAGTTAATGATTTCTAACACGGTGACAAAACTGAAACTTGGGAACATGTTTATCTTCTAAAATTGAAATTGCTGAAAAATCAGCCATAAGAATGAGATTAACCATGAGCAAGGGTGAGATACCAGGCAAGATAACACCAAGAGACGAGAATAATGTGTGAGAAAGAGATGACTAGAATATAATGAAAGGTCACCTGTCAATTCAATTGATTTGAACCTTCTTGAGCGATAGACTTTTTCTGAAGAATGAAAATAGAATAATTTAGTAAACATCCTTTACTGAGGCTCTAATATTCAAAAGGAACTGGAATAGAAGCTAGAAAATGCAAGGTCCTGCCCCTAAAGAAGCTGTAGGCAGACACCTTCCCACCTGGAGAATATTTGCTAAGCAGAAAACGGAAGATGCTATACAGAAATGCACATATCTCAGTGTGATTCAGTCAACAACTACCTGGCTTGTCATCCAGTCATTCCACAGTGTTGGAATGTGTCAATGACAATAAAAAAAATTTAGACATGTAGGAGCTAGGAAGCCACCTGACAAAGTCAGCTCTGGGAAAGCAGGGCTTTGCTTCACAGATGTTGTTAACGGTCACTAGGGTTAGGGTGAGCAGCAACTTCATTAATGTCAACTGGCAGGGCCACCACTGCAGGTGACTGGTTGCCCTGCGCTGTAAACACAGCCACATGCAGGTAAAGCCACACTTCTGGTGTAAGCAGAGACAAACGGTAAGAAATGTATTAGGATAAATAATGATCTTGGCTAAGGGAGCATTACTTCTTTCATGCCATTATAGCTTATTCCTCTTGAATGTTCTGCACTTCTTTTACTCCAACCCCAACTCTAAAATGCTCCTTCAACCAAATGAAGAGTGAAAATGCGCTGTTATTTAGCAATTAGATAGTAACAACCTGGGTAGCCAAGCAAAGTCTTGAAGATTAAAGTGCCCATAAGTAACTTACATCCCACCAAAGCAGAAATCTGAACTCTAAGCTCCTTTTCTCAAGGTGTGTGGAACGCATTTGTAAGCCAGGATGTCATGTGTGTGTGGTGGGGGAGAATTTTGGCCACCTGATTTTCATGCACCCTTGCACCTGCAATCATGAATGGAAGAAAGCTTTACACCTTGGTATTTACTTCTGAAAGGCAGTTCCCTGTTCTAGGGTTAGAATTAGGATTAGAAGAAGGCATTTAGAAAATGGATGAAAATAAATGTAAAAGGTCCAGTAGAGACTGATGACAGAATTCTCCAGAATTTTGCAATAATAGCTATTTAAAAATAGATAATAGTTTTGCTAAGATAAAAGAATTACCAATTTATAATTCCACCTCTTCTACCAATTATGTCACAATTAATTTTATTATCGAATCCATAATGGACAGTCATCTGTGTTTTTTTGGGAACTGTAACATGTATGTGTTCTGTGCTTCCAACTAGTTTTTCACATCGCAATATTGTGTATACAATTTTCTGTCTTTCTACAGACATAACAATCACGCATGTAACAGAATGAGCCAGGCTACCCCATGTACCGTAATTTATATTGCCTTTCTTCTGTCATTGGAAATTCCTTTTCAGTTAGTTTTTTGAAAACTTATTTTTTGCTCTGGACACTTAGGATTTTGACAGAGTAACAGGGATAGTCTGGTAATTTTCACTTATTTAAATAGAAATTTCTATTATTTAATTACTAGCAAAACTTTATTTGCAAAATAACTAGTCCAGGTGGTAGCAATAGTTTATAGTATGTAGATTAAAAATAATTTTGGCTTTTATTTTAGATTCAGAGGATATCTGTGCAGTTTGTTACATGGGTATATTGGATGATTCTGAGGCTTGGAGTATAATTCAACTTGTCACCCAAGAAGTGAGCATAGTAACCAACAGTTAGTTTTTCAACCCTTGCTCCCTTCCTTCCCTCCGACATCTAGTAGTCCCCAGTGTCTATTATTTCCATCTTTATATCCATGAGTACCTGATGTATAGCTCCCACTTATAAATGAGAATCTATGTTATTTGGTTTTCTGTTCCTACATTAATTCACTTAGGATAATAGCCTCCATCGGCATCCATGTGGCTGCAAAGAACATGATTTCTTCATTTTTTAGGGCTGTGTAGTATTCTATGGTATATATGCACCACATTTTCTTTATCCAGTCCACCATTGATGGGCACCAAGGTTGACTCTAGGTCTTTGGTATTGTGAATTGTGCTGCAATGCACATAAGAGTGCATGTATCCTTTTGGTAGAATTATTTATTTTCTTATGAATGTATACTAAGCAATGAGATTGCTGGGTTAAATGGCGGTTCAATTCTTACTTCTTTGAGAAATTTCCAGACTGCTTTCTACAGTGGCAGAACTAATTTACATTCCCACCAATGGTGTATAAGCCTTCCCTTTTCTCTGCCAGCATCTTTTTTTTTTTCACTTTTTAATAATAGCTGTTCTGACTGATGTGAGATGGTATCTTGTGGTTTTGATTTGCATTTTTTCTGAAGATTACTGATGTGGAGCATTTTTTTCATGTTAGTGTTGGCTGTTTGTATGTCTTCTTTTAAGAAGTGTCTGTTTCTGTCGTTTTGCTACTTTTTAATGAGGCTGGTTATTTGCTTGTCAATTTGTTACATAGGGCCTATATATGTGTAGGTCATCTTTGGTGAGCTGCTTATGTTTTTGTCATTTATTTATTTGAAAGTATCCTGTGAATGTGATTGTAATTTGTGCTTTTATGAACATTAAATGATTTTGATATCTCCCTATAACAAACTCTAGAATCTTGGAAAGTTTACTTAGCTACTCCTTAGCTTCAATTTTCTCACTGAAGATGACAAATAATACTTATTACATAGGTTGCTGAGAGAATCAATAAGAAAGTGAACATCTCGTCTTTAAGAGCACCTGGCATAGGATTTGATGATGAAGATGGTGATAATGGTGATGGCGGTGATGATGATGACAATAATGAAAATGATGATGGTTATGAGAATGGTGATGGTGGTGATGGTGATAATGGTGATGATAATGATGGTGATGATGATGGTGGTGGTGATGGTGGTGGTGATGGTGATGATGATAATGATGGTGATGATGTGGTTGGGATGTAATATGGTGGTGCTGGTGGTGATGATTATAATAATTGTGATGATAATGATGGTATTGATGGTGAAGATGATGATGGTGGTGATGGTGATGATGGTGGTGGTGATGGTGATAATGATGGTGATGATGATGGTAATGGTGGTGGTGATGGTGGTGATGGTGATGATGATAATGGTGATGTGGTTGGGATGTGATATGGTGGTGATGATGGTGATGATTATAATAATGGTGATAATGGTGATGATGATGGTGATAATGATAGTGGTGATGGTGAAGGTGATGATGATGGTGGTGGTGATGATGATAATGGTGATTATGGTGGTGGTGATAATGGTGATGGTCATGATGAAGATGGTGATGATGACGGTGATGATGGTGGTGCTGATGATGGCAGTGATGGTGTTGATGATGATGATGATGATAATGGTGATGATGATGCTGGTGATGGTAGTGATGATGGTAATGGTGATGATGGTGGTGATGATAATGGTGATGATGATAATGATGGTGATGATGATAGTAGCCATGATGGTGATGATGATGATGATATGATAATGATGGTGATGATGGTGATGATGATGGGAATGGTAGTGATGATGGTAATGGTGATGATGGTGGTGATGATAATGGTGGTAATGGTGATGACTGTGACAATGATGTACCTCCCAGGTTGATGACAACAATGATGCTACCTGTGGGATTGAGTCCTGGAATTTTTTTAACACCAGGGAGTGATGGACAACAGAAAACATATTCTCTAGAAGTAAAAACAAAAGGTGTCCACTGTGATTCAACACAGGAATGTTCTTTCCCTGTATCAGCAGGAGCTGTGAGGAGCCTGCTCATGCGGATATGTGGGGTGCATGGAGTATGGTAGGTAAAGCTGCCCACAAGGATGGGAACTTATCTAGCAACTGATTTCCTGTGACTTTTTATTGTGGAAGAATCAATATTTTATTTAAAAGAACTGGCAGTGACAATACATGCTGACACACCGACAGATAAAAACAATCATCAAGGTTGTAAGTAATTAACTTATTGTAGCATGCTTTATGCAATTAACATTCTCTTGGGGAAGACAAAGCACATTTGATTGCATTATGGTTAACCTTTTCTTATTCCATTTATCAATCCACGCTGTAAACAGATGGGCTTGCCTGGATTTAACCTTGCTCAATTTTATAGTCTCAAGGAGAATTTCTGCATATTTATTTCCCTGATAAGGGATTTTCCCTCTTAGTAGTGTTTAGTTTACTTACTTTCAGCGTGAATTTAAATCACATCCCTTCAGCTAAAGGGATATTTCCATAAAAAATATTGCATACTTTGAGCACACCCTTGCTATGCGAATCCTGTCAGAAGTATGAGTGGTAAGTGCTGTTCATCAAATTCGAGACTCAAGGAAAGGCTAGATTATTTTTTGGCTCTGTGTGGATTATGGATGTTGTTTTCTAAAATGTGGTTGGGATGTAATATATAGCTGCTATATGGCATGGTACAGCTTATTGTTTTAGGCTAGAAGTACTAGGAGCACAAATCTCTCCACTGATCAGTATTTAGGAGGGTTCTGACAATGAGTCTTTGGGAGCGAGACGAGAAATATCAATTTCCCCCTGAGCACACCTCATAGCTTCTCTTCCACAGTGGGAGGGAAGAGAGAGAGGGGGAGGGAAATGATGGCATGAGGGATATTTCTTTCCCTCCTTCACACTCTTCCCACTTCTCTTAAAAGGTATTCTGGGAGCTGTCCTCAGTACTTCCACGTATATTCATTTCTTTATACCAACAACACTCAGTGAGGAAGAATTGTCATTTACAAATAAACACCCTTTGCAGGAGGCTAATGTAGCAGGACAGACATTTCAATTCTGTGACTCCCCCGCCCACTTTGTGTCCTTTCTCTTCACGCAAGTGTCTTTCATTTGTAGAAAATCCAGGCAGAGCGTTTTCTGTACTGTCTGTGAAAGCTGCTTCTTGCTGCAGTGTTTCAATAAGTAGCTATTGATTGAACCTGGTGTTTCATAGGCCAGGTTTTGTGTGTGTGTGTGTGTGTGTGTGTGTGTGTGTGTTTGTGTGCTTGACTTGTGCATTTCTCAGCATTCAACTTACCTTTTCTGAAAAATCCAAACAAACAAAAACACATATGAAGCTCTTTCATGGAATGCTGGGGAGTGCATGGTAAAATGAATTAAGTGAGATACTTACCTGGATTGCCCCCTTTTCTTGTGGACAAATAACAATATCTCAAAATTAGTCTCTTCATCAAGCTGCTTGCTTGGTAGTCTTTGATATAAATTGTGGGCATTTTCATATTAGATGCAAAAACATGAAGTTCTGTCTTTGTACCTATCTTGTTCCGCCTGATGAATAATGGAAGTGCCTCATTTCATGTTGCTTTCTATGTACATGAAGACTTTAAATGCTGCTGGTGTGTCTCCACAGATTAATGTACTGAATTAAAAAACAGAATGAAATGATTAAAATGCTACTAAAATGATCTATAAATCACTCATTTTAAGAAAGGGCAGCATGCATAGTACATTATCCTTAGCACATAAGTGGGAATAATTAGTCTCACTCCAATTAAAGCTTGAGTTATGTGTATATTGGTAGTTGCAATCTGATATCTTGGGGTTTTTTTAAAGAGGCAAAAGGCAAGAAGAGTCATGGAAAAGAAGCTTCACTTCAGGACACTGCTTTACTTAGAGGTCATTACAATAAGGAAGATCTAATACCCCAGGGCGGGCTCCCAAAGGACTACTACATAACATAACGGCAGCTAAACCTGAAGAGTTTTGATCTTGATCCTCCAGCATGTGGTATGGAGTTTCATTGGTTGTTCTTCATGGTTTTCCACATGCTTTTCATGCATGACAAAGTGCCCTTTGAGCAATATCTCTGCAGAACCCGGAAAGTCCTAGATTCATAAGGAACCCAGAGATGGTCTAATGTAGTCTCTTAATTTTCCAGGAGTGCAATGGAGCAGCAAGCTGGGATCTTTGCCCAAGATGGTGGAGGGGCTGGAAAGCAGGTGCTCTGGCCTAGGGCCAAAGGAGCAGGAAGGCAGAGTGGGGTGAGCTGGGGAATTGGAGCTGCAGGGTCTGGGATCTGTGTGCATTTTGAAGAGGCACCTACATCTCTGAACCTCGATTTCTCAGACACGAGGCTCAATAAATTGCTTCGATAAAGATTAGTTCTCTTTCTTTATACTTGCCTTTTCTCAGGGATGTTGTAGTTGCTCTAGGTCATAGAAAATACCTTAATTCTCTGTTCCTGGGTGCCCATTTTCTGGCTGAGGTCACTGGTGAGGCCCTATCATAGCCCTGGGAGCACTCTGGAATCTGCCCGTCACCTCTGACTGCTGGACACCCTTGGCCTGGGCTCCGTCCTCATTCTGCTAGGGATGGAACAGCTTGTCATGGATCATGCCCACCACAGGCACGGGATAAATACAGAGGCAGATGGGCCACTGGGGACAGAGGGGGCTGGAGAGGAGGTGAGGAGGGAGCAAATGAAGTGTGCTTGAGGGCAGAGTGAGAGCAGAGTGAAGAGGGCAGTGCGGTGCAAGCACCTGCAGAGGGGTGAGCAGTGTGGCATGAGCACCTGTGGAGGGGTGGGTGCCCTCACTGAAGACCCTTGGTGCATGAGCAGTGTGGTCTGAGCACCTGCGGAGGGGTGGATGCCCTTATTGAAGACCATCTGTGCATCGCTCTGGAGAGACCCTCCTATGGGAGCTGAGTGCAGAGCCACAAGGCTGGAGCCACAGCCAGGGCTTCGTTTGACTTCGCCCAGTGCCGCCTGACTGGCTGTGTGATTTCAGCTGCTGTCTGCAGGTGGTGATACCCAGACCTACATCTGCAGGTGTCTTCTGTCTGCTGGAAAAGGCTACTTACCAGATGTCCTCTTCACGTCAGAGCTGAGTGATGATGGGCGCATTCTCAAAGGGAAGCAATTCACTCCAAGGGCAAGAGTACTCACCTCAAGTCAGACTCCATCTATCTCCCTGGGGTCGCAGAATCACGCCCTGGTATTCTGGGCTTAGCCTAGATACAGACCCCGTGTATTTTTTTTTAACAACGCATTTTTTTTTTCATGATTTTGCTAGCATAAAGTACTCATGGAAGGATAATTTAAAAATACACACAATGGAAAGATACATAAAAGCCCACACAATGCAATTAGTGCCAAAATTAACAGGGCACAGAGAGGGCTTAGCACAAGACTGGCTCATTGTCATGGCCAATAATAGTTAAAATTTACTGAGAAATTGCTACAGTTTTATATGGTTGGTTTCTCTAAGTCTGACAGCCTTGATTCGAAGAGTAACAGGAAATACTTGATCATAGCCACATTTATTGCTTTATTATATTTCTTATATATATTTGAATATACATTTATACATATAAATGTCTATAACATATATATAATTGTCTTAGCCTTGTCATGCATTTATTTGTTTGTGTTTGTAGAATGCCTCTGAAATGAGAGCTCCTATAATTCATAACTGAGGCTACAGTTTGCATCTGGGGGCTGTGTTTGTTTTTCCCAGGGCCCACTCATACCCAGTCACATACTCACGGTGCTGCACGAATGCTGTGCTTGGGAAGGGCCTCCCTGGTTTGCTGTGAGTCGTATGTGCAAGGCAATATCAACTGAGGTAGTCGTGGCGAGTGAAGAGTTTTTTAGTAACGTTGATTGAGGTAGCCATAGTGAGTGGCCCTGTGACTGGACTTGGAGATCAAAGCATGTGGTTCAGACTCCATTTCTGCTTCTGACAAATGGTGCAACCTGCCAGAGCCATTTCATCCTCATCTTTGTAGAGTGTTGTGTGTAATTGGGCAGCTCATGGACTTCCCAGAGGCTCATGTGCAGCTGGATGCGTGAAAATGCTTTATAAATTAAAAAGATGCCATGTGCAATACAAGATGCACATATATTATAGATTTCTGTGTGAATATCACAGGAAAATGTTACAAAGTTCTGCTCCGTGACTTCATAATGAGTAGAAGGCGATTTTTTACATTAAAAATGGTAGGTGACAGGTTCAAAAGAGAGGTTCATGCCATGCCTACCTCCTGCCCTCACAGTGGTAGAAGCACAAAGAGCTGGGGCCCGAGGCGTCTGTCTTTCCTTCTAGAAGGTATGGGAAGCATCCCTCTTTCCTTTGAGAAGGAATGGGGGGGCTGTTCCTCTCTTTGACACCTGCTGCCCTGCCTTTTCCACTGAGCCACACGCTGGCACCTGTTTCGACAATTTAGGGTCTGTCTCTTGCAGCATGTCTCTTCTTGTTACCAAATTCCATATCAATTACGATATGCCTGCCCTTAAGTAACTAGGTAACAAAACTTACCATTGCTTAAAAAGAGTTTTATTTTCTCACATCTCAAGGAGTTTGCTGACAAAACCAAAACTGAAACAACAACGGTAACAATTTTGACATGCTCCTTAACAATGAAGTTGTGGAGGTCTTGAACATACCACTTACCATTTTAGAGCTTAGCAAGGTGAGCTAAGGTTTGTTATTCTAAAAGTCACCAGAATCAGGGGTTTTGCCACTAATATCTAACTTGCTTTAAAGAAAAGATAAATGGAACACTGTTTAAACTAATCTATATCATTTAGAACAATTTGTGTTAAAAGTACCATGCAACTTTAATATCAAAACTTTATAGCCTACTTGATTGATTTTCAGTTGAGAGATGCAAAATTCTGAATAAAAATGTATGTATATATAATATAATATAATATTAAAGACATACACTAGGGCCTGTTGCAGCTTATTTCAAGAGTCAAAAGGAAGTTTATTTTCAGGAGATCTGTTGATGTAGTGCACACATTAATAAGAGAAAAAAATCAAATAACCATACCATTATATGCTAAAACTGCACTTGGAAGAATATAGCAGGCAGTCCTAAAACACCTCTCTGTGTATTAGGAATACAAGAAGGTAAGACAGATAGGGCAGAAAATACTGTCAGAACAAACAATATCATCTAAGCAGCAAAACACTCGAAAAGTGTCAATTAAAATCTGGAATTAGATGGATCATTTTGTGATTAATATTATTATACAAGAAGTTTTAAAAATAGTAGTAAGACAATAAAGTGAATCAAACCAAATTAATATGAGGCAAAAGACATTACACTCTCTATCTTTGCTGATTTTATAATGGCTGATGGGGAATACTCAAGAGATTCTAGTTAAAGGAAACTAGAATTAAAAATATGTCTTATGCTGGTTATGTTCAAAATAAATATACAAAAGTCCGTAGCATTTCTTTAAACTCACTAAGCATCTAGAGATGAAAAGGGGAAAGACCCCAGTCCACTTACACTCATACCAGCAATCAGGTCTAGTTGATAGAAGGACAGGAACAGCCTGGCCTTCATACAGAAAATTTAAAACTTTTTGAAAAACACAGCAAAAGGTTCTGACAGAATAGAAAGGTGTTCCAGATTCTAGCAAGAGAAGACACTGTGCAGTGCCTTCTTCTGCCATCCCCGTATGCTTCATTCAGTTCAAAATTAAATCCCATCAAAACTTTCTGTATTTGAAAAATCAATAATCCAAAATTGCTGAGAAAGAGTTAAAATGTCAGTAGCTGAAGTAGGGAGGGGGATTGTGACTGACAAAAACACACTACAGAGCCAGCACAATCAGGTCGATATTGCCTGGGTGGGAGAATAAACAAATTGATCAGTGAAGTAAATTGTGAGCCACCAGATAAAGCCCATGACCTCAGGAGAGGATTCCCAGCTGCGTGAACGACCAGCAGGGATGTAGGATCAGTGCCACATTCCCCTGTGACGTTAGGAGAAGGCACTCCAGTCCCCAAAGATTGATCTCACATGCTACCTGACCATATAACCTCAGTAGCAAATCCTAGGTGCTAATATGTATTAATATGTAAGAGCATATTTTACTTTCAGGGGTATTAGTCTGCTAAGGCTCTCATAATCAAATACACAGTGGGCAGCTTAAACAACTGATATTTATTTCCTCACAGTTCTAGAGGCTGGAAGTCCCAGAGCAAGGTGTGGCAGGGCTAATTTCTCCTGAGGCCTCTCTCCTGGGTGTGCATATGGCCGCCCTCTCTCAGTATCCTCACGTGGGCCTCCTGGTGCCCATCCCTGGCGTCTCCTCCTCTTCTGAATAGTACAGCAGCTCCATTGGATCAGGGCCCCAATTAGGGGGTCAACATATGAATTTCAGCCAGATGCGGTGGCTTATGGCTGTCATCCCAGCACTTTGAGAGGCTGAGGTGGGAGGATTGCTTGAACCAAGGAGTTTGAGACCAGCCTGAGCAACATGGTGAAACCTTGTCTCTACCACAAAACAAAAAACCCCATAAAAACCAAAAATTAGCCCACAGTGGTTTGTGCACCTGTAGTCCCAGCTACTCAGGAGGCTGAGGTGGGAGGCTTACCTGAACCTTGGAGGTTGAGGCTGCACTGTGACAACGGAAAAAGATGCAACTACACAAAGACAGAGGAAAGGAAAGAGGCTGAGCAAGAGTGCAGTGTGATGGCCACTTCAAGCCCAGAGACACAGTGGGTGAGGGAGGGCTACCGTGTCCTGAGATGTAGGTTTTGTCAGAGTCCCAGCTTTTATTTTAAATGCTGGATTGGTAAATTATGGAAAAACAAGTAACCAAACACTGAACTGAATAAATATAAGAGTGTCATTCATAAAATAAAGATGATAATCTTTTATGAAGATTATATCATCCAACTTTGCGTTCCTAAGATGTAAAAAAATTCCCCAACGACTCTACTTAGAGATTCGAGATACTGTTTTAGTCAAGACCAGATGCTCAAAGTTATATGGAAAGGTGACAAAAATTCCAGTAAAGTCAACAGACAAGTGATATGGAAAAATATACTTGTGAATTTATGTCATATACACAGTGTTCTTACAAATTAAAAGAAAAAGACAAATAAATAGAAAAATAAGCAAAGTTTATGACTTAGCAGGTCATAGAAGAGCAATGAAAATGACCATTGAACACAGGAATCAACATTTAAAACTACAAGGAGACTGGAAAGTCCCAGTTAAAATAGCAATGAGGTATCACTGGTATCCATCACACTGGTAAAAATTTTAAACAGCAGTAACACTTATACTGCCAAGCAGGGCTATGTGGAAAAGAAGGCACAGATACAGTGTTGCCGGAAATAGAAACTGTTACAACATGTTTTTTTAGAATAGGATGTCAAATTCTATGCAAATTAAATATACCTATGCCCTGTCACCTAGCAACCCACTTCTGACACTATCCCACAGAAACACCAGTACCATAAAAGTCTGTATGAACAAGGATGTTCTAGTAACATTGTTCATAGTGACCCAAAGAGCTCCTGGAGACAATGAAAGCTCATCAGTAAGTGTAAAGACATCTTGTGATACTATGCAGCCTTAAAACATGTATTTGATTTATGCCAATTAATTCAGTGAGGTTTCCACACATTGCTGTTGAGTAAATAAGATGAAGATAAAAGACCTCATTTTTTGTAAAGCAAATATTGACCACAACACTTTATACAAATGTTATATAAAAGTATATGCATGCATATATGGAAGCACATTCATATGTATTTATATTAATATGGAGGAAATTATGGATGGATACATACCAGGTTGTTTTGAGTTTACCAGTCTAACAATAAAACTAGTGTTAGAAACGTGTCTATACCAAGTTAGCCACGGGCATCGTGACTCCAGGAGTGAAGACGACTGCCTCTGCATTTTGTTTTGTTTTGTTTTCTTGAGACAGAGTCTTGCTCTGTCACCCAGGCTGGAGTGCACTGGTGCAATCTTGGCTCACTGCAACCTCCGCCTCCCCGGTTCAAGCAATTCTTGTGCCTCAGATTCCCGAGTAGCTGGGATTACAGGCGCTCGCCACCACATCCTGCTGATTTTTTATTTTGTATGTTTAGTAGAGATGGGGTTTCACCATGTTGGCCAGGCTGGTCTCGAACTCCTGACCTCAAGTGATCTGCCCGCCTCAGCCTCCCAAAGTGCCAGGTGTGAGTCACCGTGAGCCACCATTACAGGTGTGAGCCACTGTGCCCGGCCCCTCTGCATCTTTTATCCATATGTTTATCTTTTCTCTTGTGTTTATTATTTTCCATCATGAATATGCATATATTTAAGTTCATTCACAATACGCTTGCTTAAATGCATCCACTCCTTTGAGATTTATGCTCATTTTTGGAGCATGGAGCTGAGGACAGTGTGTAAGAAAAATCACGCTGCATGATTCATAGGTGGGACAGATTATAGCCTCACAAATCACACCCTGTGACTCGTAGGCCGACATTTCAGCCACATTTGAACGGCATCACATCTGTTATTTACAGAAATAACAATAAATTACCTATCAAAATTTTTAAAAAATATTCTCAATGGTACCACTTCCTTTCATATTTATAGCCTATTTTTGCAATGAAATATTGAAGTAGTATGCTGGGAAGCTAGGTTGATGGAGAAAATGAAGTTTGTTTTTTTTTTAATCCAGCTAAAAAAATGGATTGAGCCCCTACTGTGGGCTAGACCATGCTGTATGCTATAAGAAATACGCTTACAATATGAAATGTTCTCCAAATTAGATTGTGAGGTTCTTTAAGGATAGGACGAAAGACAGCTAGACATTCTCGATCGCCCAGTTTTAGAAAGATGAAATCATTTTCCACGTGGAGGGCAGTGAAAGAGAGGAGCTGAGTTATCAAGCGCCCTCCTCGCTTCTGCTGAGCTGTGGCTGATGCCCTGGCCATGGACCCCCTCAGCCGCTGTGTGTGCGCCTCTCAACAGGCACGGCTGACTCCAGCGGCAGGCCTGCTCCTCGGCCCTTGTGTCTAGTGACTACGACTGAGAATGCGTCTCCTCTCGTCAGTAATCGCTTTCATCGTGCCACTCCTTTACAGAAAGTCTTTGCGGCATATGCAGTGGAAGGCCACGGACCTCCTCATCCTGCTCTTTAGGGTCCATCCATCTTCACTGTGCAAAGCAATGGTCCTTCTGGGTGACTTAGACAAAGTCAAAAGAGCTGGGTTCCAGCTTGCCCTGTTCTCATCCTCATCTGCTGCTATTTCTGTCTTTAAGCAGTTTATGCACCATCCCTACCAGTTTTTAAATTGAATCTGCATAAGATTTGTGAAACGGAGCAACTGGGTAATGGTATCTGGCATCTTCTAAGCACAAAATAAAAGTGCTTGGAATGGAAGACTTGGCATCTTTCTCTTTTCCTCTTTCAGAGGGTGCAATCTTCCAACTCGGAGAGATGGAGAGATTTGCTGTGACTGTCCTCTCGGAGCTTTTCCTCTTCAAAACACTCCACAAGCAGGGCAGGCCTTTCTGTGCCCCTCTTCCCTTCCCTTGATGTTTAGCCGGTGAAGTGTCGTCTCTCTTGTAGGGGCCTGTCTTTCCTTAGAATTTGGGCTAGTGGGTTGCCCTGAAACCTCAACTCTCCTCTGATTAAAGTAAGTTGTAATTTTATAGTTTTCCAGCTTTATTCTTTTTGTTTGAGAAGGAGCAATGTTCCTTCCAGCTTTCTGCACCCTGGGTAGAAGCCGGAAGCTCCCCAAGCAGCAGACTCACATGCCCATAGGTGATGTCTGTGACGCGCCACACCCAAACGAAGAGATATCGTTGGACGACTTGAATCTAGCTGGAAGGCCAATGTTCTTTTCAATGTAATGCCAAAGAAAATTCACACTTGTTTGTTCTGTAGAAAAAAGTGACGTAATATTATTTTTATTTTTAAATTTACTTATAGTCATATCTGCATGCCTGCTCAAAAATGCTCACCCATCATTTGCATAAGTAAATCAGTTTGTATTTAATGTTAGAGTTTAAGACTCATGTTTCAGAAATACAATTTTTATTAACTGAATTCAAAGTATCTCATTTATGCCTTTATTTTATATTGCAGTCTCGTTGGATTTTCCATTCCTGTGATATTGCCCTTGGACTTGGTCTCTCTCAGACACCTCAGAAATTGAGCTGTCATAGTTAATTAGAGAAAGAAAGACATAAGTTTGGATGTTTATGATAAAATACTCAGACATCTCTAGGAGACCTGGCCTCAGCATTATATTTTCCTGTCCTGTCTGCAGATGGCCAGATGTTCAGGTTGTTAATTCATTGTGTGCTGTTGCTGAAGTCCTGAGATGCCTGATTGCTTTATTGGTGCCACGCAGAGAAGTTTAGCACGGAGGCTTTCAGAGGCTGAAGAGGGTAGGTGCCCTGGCACCACCTTTCACTTCAGACCAAGGTTGCTCTCCCTCTCTCTCATGCTTTCATTTATTAATGGGCTTTGTAGGTTCCGCCGTGCTTCCTGGTGTTTTCAATTTCAGGGTAATCCTCGTTTGGAGGTAAACAGACAAGGCCTGCTTGGGCCAATCCCCCTAAGATGGGCTTGAGGAGCTGTGAAGGCTGTTGGTGGGGACATTGGGCTTGCTGAACAGACTGAAAGGTATTTTCATGTAGGTGGGAACAGCTTAGCACCAGCGTCATGAATGAGAAATTACAGCTGTGCAAACATGAAGCTTACATGTCACCAGTGAGTCTGAAAACAGACCCGCCTTGTCTTTTTATTTTCACCTTACCTTAAAGGTGGGACAAAAGAAGTCTCTGGTTAGTTGAAACTGCTCAAGGCTCAGATTTTTTTTCCTTTGTTGATTGGTAAATTTCTTTTCCTTTCATCAACTTGTTGTTTCACACATTTCACAATGAAAGGAACTTATGACCACTAGAAATGTACCAGGCACTAGACATAATAAGTCATTTAATTTTCTTTCTTTTTTTTTCAAGTCTTCCCTTTTTATTTTTTAATTTAATTTTAATTTGATTTAACTTTTTTATTATACTTTAAGTTCTAGGGTACATGTGCACAACGTGCAGGTTTGCTACATATGTATACATGTGCCATGTTGGTGTGCTGCACCAATTAACTCGTCATTTACATTAGGTGTATCTCCTAATGCTGTCCCTCCCCACTCCCCCCACCCCACAACAGGCTCCGGTGTGTGATGTTCCCCTTCCTGTGTCCAAATGTTCTCATTGTTCAATTCCCACCTATGAGTGAGAACATGCGGTGTTTGGTTTTTTGTCCTTGCGATAGTTTGCTGAGAATGATGGTTTCCAGCTCCATCCATGTCCCTACAAAGGATATGAATTCATCATTTTTTATGGCTGCATAGTATTCCATGGTGTATATATGCCACATTTTCTTAATCCAGTCTATCATTGATGGACATTTGGGTTCGTTCCAAGTCTTTGCTGTTGTGAATAGTGCCGCAGTAAACATACGTGTGCATGTGTCTTTATAGCAGCATGATTTATAATCCTTTGGGTATATACCCAGTAATGGGATGGCTGGGTCAAATGGTATTTCTAGTTCTAGATCCCTGAGGAATCGCCACACTGTCTTCCACAATGGTTAAACTAGTTTACAGTCCCACCAACAGTGTAAAAGTGTTCCTATTTCTCCACATCCCCTCCAGCACCTGTTGTTTCCTGACTTTTTAATGATGGTCATTCTAACTGGTGTGAGATGGTATCTCATTGTGGTTTTGATTTGCATTTCTCTGATGGCCAGTGATGATGAGCATTTTTTCGTGTGTCTGTTGGCTGCATAAATGTCTTCTTTTGAGAAGTATCTGTTCATATCCTTTGCCCAGTTTTTGATGGGGTTGTTTGTTTTTTTCTTGTAAATTTGTTTGAGTTCTTTGTAGATTCTGGATATTGGCCCTTTGTCAGATGAGTAGATTGCAAAAATTTTCTCCCATTCTGTAGGTTGCCTGTTCACTCTGATGGTAGTTTCTTTTGCTGTGCAGAAGCTCTTTAGTTTAATTAGATCCCATTTGTCAATTTTGGCTTTTGTTGCCATTACTTTTGGTGTTTTAGACATGAAGTGCTTGCCCATGCCTATGTCCTGAATGGTATTGCCTAGGTTTTCTTCTAGGGTTTTTATGGTTTCAGGTCTAACGTTTAAGTCTTTAATCCATCTTGAATTAATTTTAGTATAAGGTGTAAGGAAGGGATCCAGTTTCAGCTTTCTACATATGGCTGGCCAGTTTTCCCAACACCATTTATTAAATAGGGAATCCTTTCCCCATTTCTTGTTTTTGTCAGGTTTGTCAAAGATCAGATGGTTGTAGATGTGTGGTATTATTTCTGAGGGCTCTGTTCTGTTCCATTGGTCTATATCTCTGTTTTGGTACCAGTACCATGCTGTTTTGGTTACTGTAGCCTTGTAGTATAGTTTGAAGTCAGGTAGCGTGATGCCTCCAGCTTTGTTCTTTTAGCTTAGGATTGACTTGGTGATGCAGGCTCTTTTTTGGTTCTGTATGAACTTTAAAGTAGTTTTTTCCAATTCTGTGAAGAAAGTCTTTGGTAGCTTGATGGGAATGGCGTTGAATCTATAAATTACCTTGGGCAGTATGGCCATTTCTTTCATGGTATTGATTCTTCCTATCCATGAGCATGGAATGTTCTTCCATTTGTTTGTGTCCTCTTTTATTTCCTTGAGCAGTGGTTTGTAGTTCTCCTTGAAGAGGTCCTTCACGTCCCTTGTAAGTTGGATTCCTAGGTATTTTATTCTCTTTGAAGCAATTGTGAATGGGAGTTCACTCATGATTTGGCTCTCTGTTTGTCTGTTATTGGTGTATAAGAATGTTTGTGATTTTTGCACATTGATTTTGTATCCTGAGACTTTACTGAAGATGCTTATCAGCTTAAGGAGATTTTGGGCAGAGATGATGGGGTTTTCTAAATATACAATTATGTCATCTGCAAACAGGGACAATTTGACTTCCTCTTTTCCTAATTGAATACCCTTTATTTCCTTCTCCTGCCTAATTGCCCTGGCCAGAACTTCCAACACTATGTTGAATAGGAGTGGTGAGAGAGGGCATCCCTGTCTTGTGCCAGTTTTCAGAGGGAATGCTTCTGCCTTCCGAGGTCAGCTCAGACCCTGCACCCAGCAGTCCCGTGTCTGTGTGAGCCCCTCTTTCTCCAGTGAGCACCCCCCAGTGCATGGCTGCAGGCAGCTCCAAGGGAAAGTCTCAGCACACACTTGCCCTGGGGTGGCCAGGATCTCCTGGTTGCCACTTCAGCACATTCGACTGCTGTCTTGCACATTGAAAAAATCACTTAGCATCTCTGAGATGCTGATTCCTCACTCTATGATGGGAAGGAAGACTCTTTTCTCCCCTGCCTCACAGGACTCCTGGGGAATCAGCAGGCCTAGTGCCTAGGACATTGGGTCAATCAGTGCCAACTTCAGTGATACAATGCTAACCAACATGAATTTTCAAAACCAAAACCTACAAATGAACAACGATTTTATCTGGCAACAAACATTCCGTGTTCTCCTTTGATGAAGGGCTGAGTGGACTTGCGGTGCCAGTGAGCTTTTCCCGGTCAGACTGTGTACCCAAGCCGAGCATGAATTGGCTTTCCTGCTTTCATGCCTTCTTCCTGCTCTGATGACACTGCTCGCAGGTTGAACATCCACTGGCAATTTCAGCAGATGTGACCTCAATTTCTACGCAATCATGTCTGTTCTGGCAGCGGGCATCACCGCACAACACTTTTGCTTGGTGGCTCTGAGGACAGAAGTTACAGCCCGGCGCTGGGGTTTCCTGCCTCGTGGTAACATGAAAATCACCTTGTCAATCAGGCTACCTCTATCCTTTATGAAATGGGACCATGACACTGTCACATTACCCCAGGAAGCAAGATAATTGTGCTTCTCTTGACATATGCCTAAATACTTGGTAGCACTTGAACAGCATAATTTTTTATTCTCATAAATGTATCAAATATGAATATGGGAGGAGGCCCTGGCAGGCCCCCACTAAGTCACTGAATACTCATTTTATGCTCTTCGTTACCCCTCAGCATTGTCTGAAATCACTGTTCTCATATATTAGATCTGTAATATGTTACCATGAACACATTCTTCTCTTCTTGGATTTAAACTGAAACAATTTTGAGTAATAAACATGGTGATTTAGAGAATTCAATTCTAATCCTAACCATAGAGAAACTAGGGTCTCTAGTTTCTTTGATATAATTCTGACTAACAGAGGGAATTTCTGACAAGTTGATGAAAACGCTGACAGATTTCTTTGCTTCTCTCAATCTATCCTTTGGCTCGTTAAAACAAGGCCAAGCTAACAGGTAATTTACTTAGTGATACAGAGCAGAGTTTTCAAAGGCTGCCATGGAAGCATAACAGAACTATTTCATACATTTCGGAAACTGTCTAAATTCCCACCTACAACTTGGACGGCCAATGCGAATGGAGCGTCTGCTGTGGGCCGGCTCCAGGTGAGCTCAGCTGCAGGTGGAAAGTTGTCTTTCTGCGTGTATGACCTACCCTGAATCTGACTGGAGCACTTGTTACTCGGGCAGCCTGAATCTCCTGGTGGTGAGGAGGTCAGGTCATCCTGCTGCCATGTTGTTTAACCCCAGAGCACAGGGGTGATAGTGATGATGTCAGCGGAGTTAGGTTTTCGGAGCAAGAAACTCTGCAGGTGTCTTGCAGGGGCTGTGGGGAGGTGGCTGGCGTAGGAGGGAAGGCACAGGGGATTCCTTAACAAGAGCTGCTTGTTCTTGAAACAAAGGTGATCTTACCGGGGGTATGTACAGCCCCACACCACATTAGCTGAAGCTGACCTCTGTTGCTATGGACTCATCCTACCGGAAAACCAGATCAGACTCAGATGCTGGGTCCTTACTAACGGGTTACAGAGTCTTGGCCTGAGAAGCCAAGAGACCTTGGCGTTATCTCTTCCGATGTTTCCAGGGAGTGGAAGGGGGTTCCCTGAGGAAGGAACTCCCTGTGTAGCCACTGGGCTGGGGACACTTAATCCCCAAGCCACGCTCTCCTGAGTGGGGCAGTGCATGTTCCTAACTCTGCTGCGTGGAATCCAAGGATGTCTCTCCAATCACGAGTGTGGGCTGCCTCTGCTGGTCTCAGTTCTCCCTTCTTCCAAAGGGCAATGGCGGGCTCTGCACAGGCATGCTTTTCTACACACGTGGCTGATGGGGCAGGCGAGGAACTTGAACCATCTAAGATAGTAACCTCAACAGGTTTAGAACTGAACATTTTAATTAGATGTCAGCTGGGATTGCTTCTGGCCATGAAGGGGGATTAAAGGATCCTGCTTGCTGATAAACAAATGTGCGTTTAATACCAGAGTGGCAGTGAGATACCTGACTGAGCTTTGCCACGTGGATTTTCTCAAAACTTCATGAACACACAGGCGCTTTTGGGATAACACTGCAGACCATGGAGATCACGCCCTCCCCTCATTCAGCAGATTAATGAGGCTACCTGGATTTGGGTCTCTCTAGAGTCATACATATGTTATAATTTTTTATTTAGTATTATATGTTACAGCATTATAATTGGTAAATACCAATTTGAATATCGAGTCTGACTTAAGGTCATGGAAGTCCCCCATCACCTAGAAAAATTGCCGTGTTCTATGATTGCAGCCGCCTCTGTGGAATGGTGTGTGGGGCGCTAGAATTATCCTCCCTGCTCATAAATAGCTTTTTTTTTTTGGTCTACCAACGTGCCTGAGGCTCTTGTTATGGGAGAGCCTTTTCCTTCAGGGGGTGGCATTATTCTGGCCTCCTTAGCTTGAACCTGTTTCCTCCTGGATGCCTGTTGCTGACCTTGGCTGCCGTGGTCTACACACCTTCCCCATTTCCCAGGATCAGAGCTGGACGTGGAGGCAGATAGCATGGAGAAAGGACACTGTGAGGTCTCAGCAAAGACAGCCCTTGAGAGCTTCCTAGAGGTTGGGTTCCTGATGGGGATGGTGGCTCCATTACTGTGTTCATTTGGCAATAATTTGTAGAGTTTTGTATATATATTATATATATATGTATATATATGTGTGTGTGCCTGTATATATGTATATATATATATAGCTTGTTCACTTTCCATGCGTGTGTTATTTATTTTAAAATACTTTATTTATAGAGTAGTTTTAGTTTCACAGCAAAATTGAGCCCTTCTTCTCTACACACTCCCTGCCTCACTCAGGCACAGCCTCCTCGTTAAACTGACATGGCACACTGGCGGGCGTGTCTGATCAAAAGCTGCTTTTGCCCCAGGGGCCGTGTTTTAGCTAGTCCTCAATGTGGTCCATTGTCCAAGCCCCACCTCTGGAGTCAAGTTCCACCTCCTGCCTCACTGTTAATGAAAATAATAATTGAATCATCTTGAAAAAGAAATCTCCAAATGATCAAGTTACACTGTTTTCTCATAGACATGCGCTTGGGGTGCCTAATAGTCCTTTTAATAAGAGGGTTATTTTTCACACCTCGCTGAGACCTCCCGACCCACTGGTCCCTAGTGGGTAATGGAGAGGACGTGGGGAAAGAATGTGGGTCCCAGTCTTCTCATCACAACCTCATCACCAGCTGGTCCTGTGAATTTGAGCAAATCCAAAATAATTTTATATCACATTTGTCAGTCATGAGAAGGGAATAGCCATATGTAGCTCTGTGTTTCATTGGATGTATGAAAAAGTCAAATGAGAAAATCACAAACATGAAGTATAATATGTAAACTATCATGTGGATTAAATGATACAGTGAGAGCTAATTAGGATCACCGTACCTGCATTAATGTAATGCTTCTGCTTCTTCTTTTTTTTTTTTTTTTTTGAGATGGAGTCTCGCTCTGTCGTCCCGGCTAGAGTGGCGAGTTCTCTGCTCGCTGCAACCTCTGCCTCCTGGTTTCAAGCGATTCTCCTGCCTCAGCTTCCTGAGTAGCTGGGACTACAGGTGTGTGCGGTCTCAATCTCTTGACCTCGTGATCCGCCAACCTCGGCCTCCCAAAGTGCTGGGATTACAGGCGTGAACCACTGTGCCTGGCCCCTTCTGCTTCTTAAGAGTGGTCTCAGATGACAGTCATAGCACTCACTGGTTATTTTCAGGAGAAGGAGAAGTTTAGAGGTGGGAGAGAGACAGCTCTGGCCTGTCACTGTCTCCGTCACCTCGGAAGTCACTGGAATCCTTAATTTCTTCTCTGAGAGATGACAGGCTGCCTATGGCGTGCGTAAATTCTTACTCAAGTTTCACAGTCTTAGTCAATCTTTTCAATCATGTGAGGTTGGATTTGCAGGTGAGATCAAGTCACAAAATGCAATTATACTCTGAGTCAAAATTTATTGGGACCAAATTCCTGTTCCTCTTGGGAGGAGGTCTCACTTTCTCTAAAAGAATTTAGGGTGAAGTAATGACTTCCCTGCTTGCAGTGTCATAAAATTATACTGAAACTGTCTTTCAGGATAGTGTCTGTCAGCTATTTATATTTGAGTCCTGTACTGGCAAATGTTTTGGATTTTATGACTTACATTTATTATTGTGTGGAGCCAAGTAGGTCCACATTCAGCAGTGCTTGTAAGTTATGTCCATGACTGGAAAAAAATTATTGCAAAGGTCCTGTGCTTGCCAGGATTTAAGCAGATTAAAGAGTCCTCAGTCAGGTAGATGTCCATGAGCGAGGTGGTTAGATGAACGAAGTGAAGTCATTCCAAAGCCAGAGGACTCACAGACATGTCTGTGGTCATGTGTGTGCCTGTACTGTCAAAATGAAGGCCTGCGATAACCCAGGTTCCTGGGCTACCGTCAAGGGTTTTATTGAGCCTTTTAGGAGACCCTCAAAAGTCTCCTCTTGCCCTTCAATGCCTTCCTTGAGCCAATTAGCTATGGGGCTGAACATCCCCAGGTGGTCAAGATAACCTGAGAGGAACCAAATCTCGTCGTGTATAATGAGGGCTTCTTCCTTCTCTTCAGGGACATATGTGTCGGAGGGGTTCCCTACCAGTTTGTAGGACTAAAGATTGATGAGAGACATGGGAAGAGAACAGCTGATCGGATCCCGGTCCTCTTCCTAGAAGAATCCATGGAAGGCTCTCGAATGGCTGAATGTCAGGGGTGCTTCTTCAGCCTCACTAAAGATGGAGGAGGAGAGGGGTCAAAGCTGGGCTCAGATGAAGCTAGGACAGTGTGGCAGAGCCCTGGGCTCCCTGCGGGGCATGGGGAAGCCTCTGAGGACGGCTGAACCTTGTGGGGAAGTGGGATTTCCACCCGCTGGCGTCCCTGCTCCCCTCCCCTGTATGACAGTGTGAGAGGGGAGCCATAGCCGGCTCCTTAGCTTTCCACTGGTAAAATGATCACTAACTTGCCCTGTGGGTGATAATTTAACTCACATCTTAACCATACAGTTCCCTGATGCCTTAAATCAGTGGTCCCCAACCTTTTTGGCACCAGGAACTTGTGGAAGACAATTTCTCCACGGACGGGGTGAGGGGGATGGCTTCAGGTTGACTCAAGCACATTTACAGGTATTGGGCACTTTATTTGTATTATTATTATTACATTATAACATATATTGAAATAATTACGCAACTCACCATCACATAGAATCAGTGGGAGCCCTGAGCCTGTTTTCCTGTAACTAGGGGGTCGCATCTCAGGCTGATGGAAGACAGTGGCAGGTCATAAGGCATTAGTTAGATTCTCATAAGGAGCGTACAGCCCAGATCGCTCGCACGCACAGTTCACAATAGGGTTCGAGCTCCCATGAGAATCTAATGCCGCCCCTGATCTGACAGGAGGCAGAGCTCAGGCGGTCATGTGAGCAGTGGGGAGCAGCTGTAAATACAGGTGAAGCTTCGTTGGCTCACTTGCTGGACTGCCACTCACCTCCTGCTGTGTGTCTGGGTTCCTAACAGGCCATGGCCTGGGGGTTGAGGACCCCTGCTTTAAATATCATCACCATTTAATTCCTTTAAAAACATCCATGAAGCACGGACTCGAGCCAGCTATTGTTTTGTTTGCTGGGGCGTAAGCCCACGAACAAGCCCCGTCCCTGCTGCTGAGGAAGGCCGTGCATTTGTGTCGCCAGGAAGCAGAGTGGCTTCCTGCATGTGCACGGCTGACCGTGACAGAGCCTGGCACAGATGTGGAGAGGGGAGAAGTACATCCCTCCAAGACCCCCCGGGGGGGCCTCCTGGAAGAGGGGCCCAGGGTGGCTCAGACTCCAAATGTGTGGGAAGTTGAATTGGAGGGAGAATTGCTGGCTAGGAGAAGAGCCTGAGCAAAGTCAAAGAATTGTGGGAAAATTTCCCAGAGATCATGGATAATTCAAGACTGAATTTTGTACCCCCACCTGGTTGGCATCAGCTGCTGGTCTATCAGCTATTCTTAGCAGAAAAAAAAATTCCCAGACAATATTGTCTATATTTCTCAAAAAAGCCCTTGCGTTTTGAATGGATATTATTATATCACACCTTAAATTAACAGGGAACCATTTCAAATCCCCATTTGAAGTTTTACTTTACATCAAATTCTCACTAGACTGAAAGATCTCCGAGAGTGGGGAGACATTGTTTGCTTCTGTTTATAGAGGCTCAGTACAGTCCCTGGAACTTGACAAGTACTAGCTGTGCTGGCTGAATGGACGCACATACTTTATATGGCGTCTGGTGACTGTCCCTGACTTTGCAGGGTGTCATGTTTTCTCTACTTTGAAAGGGTTGGGTTTGATCAGTACTTTCTCAGTTTACTCAGGGAGTCACTTACTCAGCACAGCCACCATGAATAGCGAGGATCAACTCTCCTTCCAAGATTTCCTGTCGCTGAAGACAGCACCGCATGGATGTATTCATCCTGTCCATGGACTATTGACTGATTCCTGTTTTCTCTTTTCTTTTCTTTTGAGATGGAGTCTCACTCTGTCTCCAGGGCTAGGGTGCAGTGCTGCGATCTCATCTCACTGCAGTCTCTGCCACCCAGGTTCAAGTGATTTACCTGATTCAGCCTCCCGAGTAGCTGGGACTACAGGCGCCCACCACCACGTCCGGCTAATTTTTTTTATTTTTAGTAGAGATGGGGTTTCACCATGTTGGCTAGGCTGGTCTCGAACTCCTGACTTCAAGTGATCCACCCGCCTCAGCTTCCCAAAGTGCTGGGATTACAGGCCTGAGCCACCGTGCCTGGCCCCACTTTCTGTTTTCTATAGTCAAGTATGCATTAAGTAATCCTGATGCACCCATGTATCCTGAAAGCAGGTGTTTATCTTGCTTGGTTAATGCGAGAGTAGCATAAGGTAGACACCACAGGTCTGGTTCAGGGCTGCCACACATATTCTCTGTTCCCACGTCCAAGACTTCACTGACTTCCCTTGGTCAACCAGAGCATAAGTATGCTTTTTGCTAATGACAACAGATGAACAGGAGGTCATCAGCTGAGCAGAAATTATGGTAAGTGTGTTTCATACCTGGGGCCCATGGCTTTGTAATCACTTAGGTTTTTAAATTATTTACATTGTATTTCACCAATGTGCCCTCTTATAGCCCCTTTTTACTTTAAGTACAGTAGTTAGGAAACTAAGTGACTCATAAGAAACTGAAATTAAAATAGATTTGTATCAGGAGAAGCTGACAGTTTGGAGTTTGATAGTCGATAAAAACTTGAAAATTTCTTTCTTTTTATTTGGCCCTGGGGCATAAATTATTTATTGAGCTGACAAACTCAAGCTGATATACTACAAGAGCATTTCATCAATAATATCTCTTTTGCTTATCCAGTAAGTAACCTCGGTATTAAATAGAGAGGAAAAAAAATCACTTGGTGAAGATATCCACTCCCAAACAGCAATAGATGGAAAAGGTTATAAATCCAGTTACGATTCAACTAAAGACTAATTGGACAGCTTTCATAAGAACAGATGAGACTTCCTAGCAAGGCAGACAATTGATCGTGCCCTGTAATTCCAGACAGTCCTTCTGTCAGAGATGCTGAGAAAGGTCCCACTGAGTCAGGACCTGCCACTGGAACCCTGCGCCTGGCAGGGAAGGGACCCCAGAGGATGAAGGACAGGGACTTGGGGTACTGACTTGGCTATGCAATGACCTAATTCTCTAAAAAAATGCAGATTTTGTCATGCCTTATGTCCTGAATCTGTGAGTATCTCTGTTCTATGTGATAGTGTAGACCGTAGATGCTAGAGGAGCAGCAAGTTGTTTAAACATTTTAAATAAAAAGATCAGGTAATAATATTAGGATCTCTTTAGAATGTAGCTAGAAATGAACAGATTTGAATCATCAATGCAAAAAGATCTCCCAATGAATATATTGAAAAATAGTATCATATTGTAATTAGGAGTAACTATTTTCCCACTTAAATAATTTTATTTTACCAGTTTTGTGTAAAGTGAGGATAGTAAATCCTTTTTAATCTACATTTTAATGTCATTTTGAGGACCCAATATGATGCTAACAAGTGGTTCCACAGTCTCAAACTTCCATGTGTGAAATGTTGTATGTGAGGATTTTATCCCTTCCCCAGCAATACTGACACTTTCCAGTAAAAAAAAAAGATATCAATTTAGATTTTCTCTACTCTGTAAAATAAAAATAGGGAGAATATGTACTTTTGGCCGCCTTGAGAGGGAAGGAGCTCTTTCAGAATATTGTTCCTTCGAAGTTGACCCTCCTTGGTGAGGCTGGGCACGCCCAGGGACAGGGGCTCTGTCTTTCCTGCACAGAGATTCCCATCGCAGAGCAAATGCAAACATTGAGAGAAGCCACAAATGGTTTGTGTGTGTGCTGCTGCAGTGGAATGCACTGTCTTTATTTTAAAATTATTTTTAATTTTTGTGGGCACATTGGAGGTGTATATACTTATGCGGTACATGAGATGTTTTGATGCAGGCGTGAAAGGTGAAATAAGCACATCGTGGAGAATGATGCTTCTATGCAATAATATATGTCTGGATACTTGTCACAAGTATCCAGCCCTTCGAGCATTTATCCTTTGTGTAACAATCCAATTATACCGAGTTCTTTTAAAATGTACAATTAAGTTCTCACAAGTGCTTTTAATGAATAAGAGATGATAAAGGCAACATGCTTTTACAGGTCCAAAATGACTGAAGTTGTGATTTGTAATGTGGCATTCCCTCTATTGTGTGTAAGGTCAACACCATTCTATTTTGAATAACAGAAACACTATTGTTATTATTACCTTTATATAGCTCACCATGATTTTTGGTCCTTCTACACTACTTTTTTCCTGTAGGTGATTACTTTTTGGCTGGGTGCAGTGGCTCACACCTGTAATCCCAGCCCTTTGGGAAGCTAAGGCAGGTAGATCACCTGAGGTCAGGAGTTTGAGAACAGCCTGGCCAATATGGTGAAACCCTGTCTCTACTACAAATATAAAAATTAGCTGGGCGTGGTGGTGGGCATCTGTAATCCCAGCTAGTCGGGAGACTGAGGCAGGAGAATTGCTTGAACTGGGGAAGCGGAGGTTGCAGTGAGCAGAGATAGCACCATTGCATTCTAGCCTGGGTAACAGAGTAAGACTCTGTCTAAAAAGAAAATTTTTTTTAACTTTTAAGCTCAGGGGTGCATGTGCAGGTTTGTTATATAGTTAAAATCATGTCATGAGAGTTTGTTGTACAGATTATTTCATACCAGGTGTTGAGCCACTACCCAATAATTGTTTTTTTCTGATCCTCTCCTTCCTTCCACCCTCTACCCTCCAGAGGGGAACAACCCACATTGGGGCCCAGGGAGGGTGGTGGGCGGGAGGAGGGAGGAGAGAGGGGATGAGAAAAATAATGGGTACTAGGCTTTATACCTGGGGGCTGAAATAATCTGTACAACAAACTCCCACGGTGCGAGTTTACCTATGAAACAAACCTGCACATGTACCCCTGACCTTAAAAGTTAAATAAGAAAACCAAAACAGCCACAACAGCAAACACTGTGAAAGTGAATATGAAGAGTTGAAATTCTTGACGCCTTTCCCCCTTGTGTACACGTGAGCCTGTGCCGAATCACAGGGGTGGTTTCCATGCTGTCCACTCGCCGTCCGCTTCAGTGTGTGAGGACTGGGAGCGTTATCAGTTGTAACCAGAGACAACACTCCCACAGGAGATATCACAGTGTCCCTTCCTATGAATAATACGTGTCTGTTTCTTGACGCTTCCTCTACTTTTGGACATTTGGGTGGTTCTTGGCATTTAATCATAAAAATGCTGAAGTAAATGTCCTTAGGTGTCAATTTTGCATACTACTTTATGATATTAGTGTTTTCTTTTCTTTCTTTTTTTCCCCTCCCTTCCTTCCTTCCTTCCTTCCTTCCTTCCTACCTTCCTTCCTTCCTTTCCTTCCTTCCCTTCCTTTCCTTTCCTTCCCTTCCTTCCCTTCCTTTCCTTCTCCTTCCCCTTCCCTTCCCCTTCCCCTTCCCCTTCCTTCCTTCCTTCCTTTTTTTTTTGACAGTGTCTCCCTCTGTTGCCCAGGCTGGAGTGCAGTGGTGTGATCTCGGCTCACTGCAACCTCTGCCTCCCAGGCTCTAGCAATGGAACTATAGGCACCACCATGCCCAGCTAACTTTTTGTATTTTTAGAAGAGACAGAGTCTTGCTATATTGCCCAGGCTGGTGTTGAACTCCCGGGCTCAAACGATCCGCCCCCCTCAGCCTCCCACAGTGTAAGCCACAACGTCTGGCCCGTATTAATATTTTCCTGCAGAAGTGGACTCACTGTTTATACATTCGTGGTGTTACCAGTGTGATAGTTGCATATGTGCACATATACCCTATGTATACATCGGCATAGGTGCATCTTACTGGTTTTCCTTTCATCTTGTTTTGGGGTTTCCATAGGTTCAAACCCTTGTAGTGGAGGCATTTGCATGTTTTATTTCAGGTAACCCTCCCAACAATCTTGTGAGGTAGACGTCACCGTCACCGCTGTGCCAGGGAGAAACTTCGGCTGGATTCAGGCCCAGAGCTGGGGCGTGGCAGAGCTGGGGTTCAGGCGGGGACCCCCGCACACAGCCTGCTCCTGTTTTCTGGGCTGTGTCCCCAGCGTGGTTAAGAGTCCTGGGCGGCTCATGCAACTGCACGGAGTGGCTGTGACTCCATGTAATAAACAAGGAGGCTCTGTAAAGCCCCCTTTTGTCCGAATACGAAGGGTTCGGCGATTCCTTTTAACAGTCCCGTGCATCTGAAGCTCAAGCTGCTGCTGCTGATTTTGGAATCGCCCTTTTTGCCGTTCACGTTTTTGAGACTTTTTATGTAGCAGTTCGAAAGCTTTTATTTAATTTGAGAGTCATCAGTGAGCTCATCAGTTCCGGAAATGGAAACGTTCCCAGTGTGCTTCACGGATAAAAACCTGTGACTCTGAAGCCCTGTCTCAGGACTTTGTGGATTTTAACATCACTCGTCAGATCCGGCTTGCTGTTTAAAGTTTTTAAAAATATAAATTAAAAGGTGTTTATTTAATTTGACATTAATGCACAAACTGATCAATTACGGAAATGCAAACATTTCCAATGTATTTTATTGATAAGAATTTTAAGCAACTAAAAGCATCCCCTTGTATGTTTTTCATTCCAACCCACTTGCATGTTGTAATTAAGACCCCACCAAGTCACACAGACAACACGCAACCCAAAAAGACCTGATCTTTCCTACTCCTCCTTTCCTATGAAGTTTGAAGAAGCCAGAAGTTAAAAACTGTTCATGTCTCACCACGGCCTATTACCAGATACCATCCCAGTTACCCTGGGTTCCATGGACTCACTGGAAGTGGGGGTAAAGGATCCCGGGCATGCTCAGTCCTCCGTGGTGAGTGCCGGCAGTGATGAGATTTCCTCCTGTAATGGTCTGGGGGCTTCATCATGAGCTGCACCCGAACAGGGAAGGTGTCCCCACTGGGGGCAGTCCATTTTCCAACATCCCCAAAGACTACCAGTTGGGCATGGTTTGATGGAGACCGGGGGTTAGGACAGGCCTTTGTCCAGTGTCCAGGGTTGGGCATGGTTTGGTGGAGGCCGGGCGTTAGGACAGGCCTTTGTCCAGTGTCCTGGGTTGGGCATGGTTTGGTGGAGGCCGGGGGTTAGGACAAGCCTTTGTCCAGTGTCCTGGGTTGGGCATGGTTTGGTGGAGGCTGGGGGTTAGGACAAGCCTTTGTCCAGTGTCCTGGGTTGGGCATGGTTTGGTGGAGGCCGGGGGTTAGGACAAGCCTTTGTCCAGTGTCCTGGGTTGGGCATGGTTTGGTGGAGGCCGGGCGTTAGGACAAGCCTTTGTCCAGTGTCCTGGGTTGGGCATGGTTTGGTGGAGGCTGGGGGTTAGGACAAGCCTTTGTCCAGTGTCCAGGGTTGGGCATGGTTTGATGGAGGCTGGGGGTTAGGACAAGCCTTTGTCCAGTGTCCTGGGTTGGGCATGGTTTGGTGGAGGCTGGGGGTTAGGACAAGCCTTTGTCCAGTGTCCTGGGTTGGGCATGGTTTGGTGGAGGCTGGGGGTTAGGACAAGCCTTTGTCCAGTGTCCTGGGTTGGGCATGGTTTGGTGGAGGCCGGGCGTTAGGACAAGCCTTCATCCAGTGTCCAGTGTTGCCACATGGGAAACAGACTCCCGGAGAGGTGGGGGAGTTTTCTTTCGGGTTATCGGGAGGCTTTTGTGTAACTGACTTTTGGACAGCAGAGGCCAGCATCTGGTATTTTAAATGGTGTTCTAGTTTGAGAGCAGTGAGGAGTGGTTGTCTTGGAGAGGTTGATGTAATTAGGAAAGTTATATTGAAAGAAACAAGCAAAAGGAGAAAAAAGTTATCTGTGTAGGAATAAAGTCCTGGAAAGTTCCCTGAAATCATAGGTCTCATAGTGCAGGGAGGAGCTCATCAGGACGTGTAATGGAAGTTTCATAAGGGTACCATCGAAGGTCTGTGACAAGGTTGGCTAGGAAACAATGAACGTCTGGAAGAAAAAGAGACATAAGTGGCTTATGTAGATTTCTCTTCCTTTTCCTCTGGGATTTGGATGGCATGAAGGGAAGTGGGTCCCTTCCCTAGGATGAAAAAAACGCCTTTTTGGCGTTTGGTGCTTACAGAGAGTAAGCACCAAAGGCGGGTGTCGTGACACTTGCGGAGGCCGCAGGCCATGCTCCTTCCCCGCTTCCGTGTGCTCTGCTCCAGAAACAAAGCGAGTTATGTGTTGACTCACAGATTCCTAGAAAATCCACTTGCTTTCCAGGGAAGAGCTGGGAGTGAGGAGACAGAGACAATGGTGTTTTTCCCACACCTGCCTGGGTTGCAGCTGGGATGGGCAGTGAGGCAGCTTCGGGGGGAACACACTTCTGTTTTCTCTTTTTAAATAAAACAGGGGCTGGATTTGATAAAGTCTGATGCTGCTTTCTGCTCTGTGGTTTCCTAACTCTGTTGTTCTTTATTTTCACAGACCATGACCTGGAACTTCTGAACGAACCTACTGTGAATTTTCTAAACCGTTGGATGCTCTTGTTATTGTTAAATAGTGGAGGCATTTGGTGTAATCTTTTTCAATCCACATCCATTCCCCCAAACCAGAACAATGTTAGGCAAGTAAAAGACACTCAGACATTTGGCGGGTGAGTGAGTGAGCCGAGGCTATCCTTGGCTTTGTTGCAGGACAGGCTTCCTTGTCGGCCTGCTGCTGGCTCTGCTGGTGTGGGCGTCAACTTGTGACGAGGACCTTCTTATGTGTGAGTTTGGGAGCTGGGCAGGTGCCTTCTCTAGGCCGGCTGCCTTCCTTCCATGAGAGAGCACTTTCTATAGATTATCACTTATTTTTATATAGCCTACATCTTGTGCAGCTGAATTGAGGCAGCCTGGGGTGGCAGAAATAATTGTGGAGCCAGGAGGACTGGATGTCAGCATCAACTGTGACATTGATCCGTTGTGTGGTTTGGGGACACGTGCCTTGTGTCTCTGGGTCATGTCCTCTCCAGCTTTAATGTGAGGGGATTGGGTGACACAGTCTCTGAGTTTCCTGCCCACTCTAAAAGTCTGTCTTCTTAATTCATTCTTGCATGTGAGGAAGAAATTCAGAGGTTATCAGGGGGACACGTGGGGAAGTGATGGCACCCAGCGAGGTTATCAGGGGGACACGTCGGGAAGTGATGGCACCCGGCGAGGTTATCAGGGGGACACGTGGGGAAGTGATGGCACCCAGCGAGGTTATCAGGGGGACACGTGGGGAAGTGATGGCACCCGGCGAGGTTATCAGGGGGACACGTGGGGAAGTGATGGCACCGGGCGTCGGCCATGGCTTTGGGCATCACGTGGGCACAGCTGCAGCCCAAGAAGTGGGGGTGCCGGCATCCGGCAGGGGCGGCTCTGCAAGCTGTGGCTCCGGGTGGGGAGGCAGAGTGCTCCTGGCCTCCTGGGAGATTCGGAACATCTGCGTCGTCTTCATACTCCATTCCAGAGGAGTTGCCATCTTGCTGGGTCATGACACACACACACACACACACACACACACACACACACACACACACACACACACACACACACTCTTACTTTATGCTGACTCAGCTGTCGGTCACAGGCTTTCCCATTTACATCTTCTCATTTGAGGGCCCAAGTTTTCCTGTGGGTCCACGCTCAGTCCTGCCGGTTCTCTGCCTCCACCTTGCACCTGCCCAGGTGGCCTCTGAGCATTTGGAGGGGTGCATGCGAGGTGCCCTGTCCTGAGTAAAGTGGCCGTGGCTCTCTAGGGCACCCAGTGGATTCCAGCTGGTCTTGGCAGTGGTGTGGCTTGTCTGTCCTGGACTGGAGGTATGCACAGTGGACCGCAGCCCAGGAAGGGGAACTGGGGAACCTGTGGACTTGGCCATCTGCTTCTGCCTCCTAAATGACCCCGTCTTCTCCAGGAGTGGACGGGAGCTGGCAGCAGGTGTCCTCATCCATGCAAAGCCATCGGCAGTTGTGCCCTGATACCTCCATGGAGAGGAGCAGGGGAGGAAGAAGGATGCTCTGTGCGTAGCCCATGCCTGAGACTAAAACAGGCAGAAATCTCACTGAAACCCGAGGAGTCAGATGCCAGGAATTGGTGTCCTCTGTGTTTCCTCTGTGTTTTCCTTTGTATCGCATGGAGGCGTGGACTCAAGAGGAGGATGAGCCTCGAGCACGGTGGGTGTGGGTGTGGACGAGTCTCCTGCCGATGAAATAGTTGCGCAATCGCAGAGCAAGGGAGACAGGAACGTCGGGGCCAAACATTTCCTCCTGCCAATTTTAGTTTCATGTTCCTCTAAACGCCTTTGTCCCTCTCCCAGGAGCCTATTTGAAAACTCTGTAAGTCACACGTGAGCTTGTTTTGCTGAGAAGGGCACCAAGACCAGCAAGTCTCCTTTATTCATGCAACCAACATGTTCCGATCCACCCCATCAGGGTCCGTGCTGAGTCCGATTGGAAGACACAAAAGTTCAGTCGCTCCCTGTTCTGCCTTTGTGGCTTCACAGAGGAGAATCATGTCACAGTGTGTTGGTGAAAATGAGATGATGTGGGGATACTTTTCTGTCCGAGTCAAATTGCTTAACACCATATAGGCAATTTGTGTCTAGTTTTCTCTGCTTTTAAGGGACCACTTTAGGATCTTATGACAACGATGTGTAACCCAGTTCATCGTAGCCCTTTGTGGTTGGCGATGAGGGCTGGTTTGTTGAAGTGATAGGGTTGCGACCCAAGTCTCCAAACTCTAGGTTTCTGTGTTTCCCTCCCCAGTCCGTGAAACCCCTCATGCCTGTCGGCTGCGGGGAGATGCCAGTGGCCTCTTCAGAACATCTGAAGGCCAACCTGAGTGGCGCTGGACTCTATCATCAGAGCAGCCCACAGAGGGCCAGCATGGCTCTTCCACGGTGAGACGCCTTGGCTGATCACCACTTCTGGGTTAGCTCAGGACACATGATCACCTAAACCGAGTGCACGGGAGCTGTGGGGAGGTGGACGCAGGCCTTTCCTCTGCGAGGGAGCTGATGTGGACACGCGATCACCTAGACGGAGTGTGCGGGGGCTGTGGGGAGGTGGACGGGGGCCTTTCCTCTGCGAGGGAGCTGATGGGGACACGCGATCACCTAGACGGAGTGTGCGGGGGCTGTGAGGAGGTGGACGGGGGCCTTTCCTCTGCGAGGGAGCTGATGGGGACACGCAATCACCTAGACGGAGTGCGCGGGGGCCGTGGGGAGGTGGACGCGGGCCTTTCCTCTGCGAGGGAGCTGATGGGGACACAGGATCACCTAGACGGAGTGCGCGGGGGCCGTGGGGAGGTGGACGGGGGCCTTTCCTCTGTGAGGGAGCTGATGCGGACACACGATCACCTAAACCGAGTGCACGGGAGCTGTGGGGAGGTGGACGCGGGCCTTTCCTCTGCGAGGGAGCTGATGGGGACACGCGATCACCTAGACTGAGTGTGCGGGGGCTGCAGGGAGGTGGACGCGGGCCTTTCCTCTGTGAGGGAGCTGATGGGGACACGCGATCACCTAGACGGAGAGTGCGGGGGCCGTGGGGAGGTGGACGCGGGCCTTTCCTCTGGGAGGCAGCTGATGGGGACACGTGATCACCTAGACTGAGTGTGCGGGGGCTGTGGGGAGGTGGACGCAGGCCTTTCCTCTGGGAGGGAGCTGATGGGGACACGTGATCACCTAGACTGAGTGTGCGGGGGCTGTGGGGAGGTGGACGCAGGCCTTTCCTCTGGGAGGGAGCTGATGGGGACACGTGATCACCTAGACGGAGTGTGCGGGGGCTGTGGGGAGGTGGACGCGGGCCTTTCCTCTGTGAGGGAGCTGATGCGGACACACGATCACCTAAACCGAGTGCGCGGGAGCTGTGGGGAGGTGGACGCAGGCCTTTCCTCTGGGAGGGAGCTGATGGGGACATGCGATCACCTAGACTGAGTGTGCGGGGGCTGTGGGGAGGTGGACGGGGGCCTTTCCTCTGCGAGGGAGCTGATGGGGACACGCGATCACCTAGACGGAGTGCGCGGGGGCCGTGGGGAGGTGGACGCAGGCCTTTCCTCTGCGAGGGAGCTGATGGGGACACGCGATCACCTAGACTGAGTGTGCGGGGGCTGCAGGGAGGTGGACGCGGGCCTTTCCTCTGTGAGGGAGCTGATGCGGACACACGATCACCTAAACCGAGTGCACGGGAGCTGTGGGGAGGTGGACGGGGGCCTTTCCTCTGCGAGGGAGCTGATGGGGACACGCGATCACCTAGACGGAGTGCGCGGGGGCTGTGGGGAGGTGGACGCGGGCCTTTCCTCTGCGAGGGAGCTGATGCGGACACACGATCACCTAGACTGAGTGTGCGGGGGCTGTGGGGAGGTGGACACGGGCCTTTCCTCTGCGAGGGAGCTGATGGGGACACGCAATCACCTAGACTGAGTGTGCGGGGGCTGCAGGGAGGTGGACGCAGGCCTTTCCTCTGCGAGGGAGCTGATGCGGACACACGATCACCTAGACTGAGTGTGCGGGGGCTGTGGGGAGGTGGGTGCGGGCCTTTCCTCTGCGAGGGAGCTGATGGGGACACGCGATCACCTAGACTGAGTGTGCGGGGGCTGTGGGGAGGTGGACGCAGGCCTTTCCTCTGGGAGGGAGCTGATGCGGACACACGATCACGTAGACGGAGTGTGCGGGGGCTGTGGGGAGGTGGACACGGGCCTTTCCTCTGCGAGGGAGCTGATGGGGACACGTGATCACCTAGACGGAGTGTGCGGGGGCTGTGGCGAGGTGGACGCGGGCCTTTCCTCTGAGAGGGAGCTGATGGTTTTGTGCAGCAGTCACATGTCACTGACCCCACTCCAGATAATGCCACTGCTACGTTCTATTTTAAATACCTTTCCTGCCTTTATCAGAGTTGATTTATGCATATGCATATGTATCCCTATTTTACGTCTTACTCTTTACACATTCACAGACTACTGATGTTGGAGGGGCTTCTAGAGACTGGAGTAGTATTTGGGCTCACATCTGTATTTCTGCCTGTCCTTCTTTTCTTCCTTTTTCTACAGGTGGGAAACACCCCTTTCCTGACCCCCTGATTCTGAGCTGGGCTGTCCATCAACAGTGCAAGGTCTGAGTTCCAGGGGTCCGGTGGGCAGGCCACATCGTGCATGTGGTGTGAGGGCCTGAAGGTGCGTCCACAAGATGGATACTCAGAGTCATTTTACTCTGATTGAAGGTATCCGCGAGGAACAGGGATTACATCCACCTGAGCAGAGTCCAGTGGGCAGCAAGTCTCACTGATACCTTCCAGGAGGGACCCCAGGCCTGGGAATGATCGCTGTGTTCAGGGCACTGTGCCACTTGCCTGGGCACTGAGAACAGAGTGCAGGTCCCGTGACTCCCATGCGTGATGACAGGGATGTGTAAAGTAACCCGGGAAGCTTGTCAGGTGCAGAGCTGAATTCACACACACAGAGCATCTACTTTACCACGTTCTCTGATGTATGACATCATCGGTCTCTGCATGAGTCCTGTGAGGGGCCAAAATTTGGATCCTTGACGTATTAACTGTTATTGAATAGGCTGTAAATGAATCTCATACTTCATTTATGCTTTTAATGTTTCTTTAGTTAGATTCTAAATGCATTTTGCTTTCTCCTGCGCTCTTCCCTGAGACCAGAAAAATTGCCTGTTTTCAATTCTCTGATGAGTCTTCCCCCTTAATGAACTAACAAATATCTTCATTAGTGCTTCTCATTTCCACTTGCAGTTTGCTCAAAATTAAGCAATGCAGTGCTTCTGCAGATTTGCTTTCTAAGCATCTAAAATAGAGACATATAGGAATCAAATTTCCATTTCCCTACAGATTATCTGATTACATAGGATCAAATGCAGCCACTCTCAATGATGCATGCTAATGGGAGCAAGGGTGGCTTGGGAAAATCAAAGCCATTGAGCTCAGAAGCTCTCTTCCCCCATTTATTTCAGCCTTCCCACCCAGCCAGCATTTGACAAGCACCACTAACAAGCAGTGAAATTGACGGGCTGATTCCATCTCTCCATCCTTTCAAACTCGTGCTAATGAGCACGAACAGGGAAAAGAGGGAAGAGGCAGGATGCTCGGATAATCCCCCAACTGGAACACACCTTCTGCAGTCATTGCAATCATGTGGACATGCACCAGCTGGATTTAAAATCGATTAGAAAGATTGACACCAAAAGGTGTGTTTGGGAGTGGCGTTGGGATGAAGACAGTCTGCTTATTATTATTTTTCTTTCCACAAAATCTCTCTCATTACATGGCAAACACATCGCACTAAACTGGCCATATCTCGGCACCACTGTGTCTGGAAGTCTCACCCTTTAACGCCTTGTTTTGTCTGGTGGCGAGGATTTTCCTCTCCCTCTCGTTGAAATGTTTCTTCTGCCCGTGCTTCTGTAAAATATATATGTGTATAGATAGATAATAATAGTCATAATCATAATAATTATTATTTTTGAGACGGCGTCTCGCTCTGTCTCCCAGGCTGGAGTGCAGTGGTGCGATCTCGGCTCACTGCAAGCTCCGCCTCCCGAGTTCATGCCATTCTCCTGCCTCAGCCTCCCGAGTAGCTGGGATTACAGGTGCCCACCACCACGCCCGGCTATTTTTTTGTATTTTTAGTAGAGACGGGGTTTCACCGTGTTAGCCAGGATGGTCTCGATCTCCTGACCTCATGATCCGCCCGCCTTGGCCTCCCAAAGTGCTGGGATTACAGTCGTGAGCCACCGTGCCTAGTCGCTTCTGCAGTATTTTAATGTAGACTCTTTTCCTTCTAAACTGTGCACCCTAAATATACTTGGTTTCAAAACTCTGTATTTTCATTCTTGGCCTTTTCTTGTGTCTATTTCAGCACTGTGTTAACATTTCCATGTATCTTGTTTCAAGTTGAAGTAAGATTTATCTCTGCTTTAAAAATTTAAATTTAAAAATAGTAGTGGGTTTTTAAATGTAATTTAAATTTAAAATTCAGATGTTCTTATTCTGTGTTTGGCGTGGTATGTGCTATGAGAGAGAAATCAGTAAGTAAGAAGACAGTCATGATCGTCAAAAACTACAGAGGAAGAGAATAAATGCCAAGACAGAAATGGGGTTATTGTTGAAGTTTTTTTTTTCTTTTCTTTTTTGAGACGGAGTTTCACTCTTGTTGCCCAGGCTGGAGTGCAGTGGTGCCATCTCAGCTCACTGCAACCTCTGCCTCCCGGGTTCAAGCAATTCTCCTGCCTCAGCCTCTCAAGTAGCCTGGATTGCAGGCATGTGCCACCACACCCGGCTAGTTTTTGTATTTTTAGTAGAGACAGGGTTTCACCATGTTCGTCAGGCTGGTCTCAAACTCCTGACTTCGGGTGATCTGCCCACCTCAGCCTCTCAAAGTGCTGGGATTACAGGCGTGAGCCACCGCACCCAGCCTATTGTTGAAATTCTGTATGCAGAACCCAAAAGTCCTCACTTTATTGGTCACATAGCCGACTGCTGGGACTGCACTAGGTTATCACATACATGATCTCATTTAGTTTCCACGGTAACCCAGAAAGTACATGACATTTCAATCCCCATTTCATTGATAAGGAAAAGGCAGCTTTGAGAAGTTCAGTAACTTCCCCAGGGTCTCTTCAGTAGTAAATTCTGCAATCTGATTCCATAAAGGGTGATGACCCTCTGTACTATTATTTTTTCCTTCTCATTCAAATGTCATGAGAAGGATAGAAAGTGTGAGGGCAAAACCAGCTTTTCAAGAAAGACTTAAAATGTCCTTTTTTACATGAGGGAGGCCTAAGTGCTCATGCAGACCTCTTAATGTGTCAGTCAAGAGGATGAGGACAAAGAGACGGGGAGAGGAAGGGGCTTTCGCAGTAAGTTTCTTAAAAAGAAATATGGAGGTGGAGGCGTGACCAGGGGCAGGTGGGGTCACCAGGTGGTGGCTCAGATGCAGAGGACATGGAGGCATCCTGAGGTGGATGACAAGGCGTGGAGGGATGCGATGCACCAAAATGCCTCCATGTCCTCTGCACCTGAGCCACACGCTGGAAAGGATGGAGAGAAGATGGAATCAGCCAGTCCGTTCATGTCCTCTGCACCTGAGCCAGACGCTGGAAAGGATGGAGAGAAGATGGAATCAGCCAGTCCGTTCATGTCCTCTGCACCTGAGCCAGATGCTGGAAAGGATGGAGAGAAGATGGAATCAGCCAGTCCGTTCATGTCCTCTGCACCTGAGCCAGACGCTGGAAAGGATGGAGAGAAGATGGAATCAGCTAGTCCGTTCATGTCCTCTGCACCTGAGCCATACGCTGGAAAGGATGGGGAGAAGATGGAATCAGCCAGTCAGTTTATGTCCTCCGCACCTGAGCCGTACGCTGGAAAGGATGGAGAGAAGATGGAATCAGCCAGTCCGTTTTACTGCTTGTTAGTGGTGCTTGTCAAATGCTTGCAGGGTGGAAAGGTTGAAATAAATGGGGGAAGAAAGCTTCTGAGCTCATTGGATTTCATTTTCCCAAGTTATTTATATTCCCACCAGCAGGAGTAATTGAGAGTGGCTGCATTTGTTCCTGCAAGGCATTAATACAATGTTCTTATACCTTTAATAGCAGGTGGAGAGTTTAGAGTGTCTACTTCTAAGAATCTGAGGAGGGTCTTTTTTGTGATTAGTATGAGCCAAATATTTCTAGTTGACTTAAGAATATGTTAATGTATCATCTTGATAAAATATTTAATTTGAAAGAAGAGAAATACGGCAACTAACTTTTTGCTAAAGTGGTGATCACGGAAGCGCATCTTGGAAACAAGGATTGATACTAAAGTGTTTATTCCAGAAACTCAAAGATAAGTGTCAGGTTGATTTTTGGATTCTTCAGTATAGTATCCCGGGTGTGAGGAGGAGCACATATAAGGAAATACAGTGGATAAAGAAGAAAAGTGTAGGAATAAAGAGCTAAGGGAATGGGGAAGTTTCAACATCATGGGACTATTGAACTGTAATTCAGAAGACAGTCAAATAAAACTACAAGTAGAAGCTCGGAGAAGAAAGCTTCTGGCTTCTCAGCTACCACGAGGTGAGGAGTCAGGGATGGGGATTCAGTGGACATGTGAATGGCCGGCATCTCTGTCACCTGGGTGGAAGTTCATAGCATGTCTCTGGTTCTCCATGTGGGGGTCACGCCCTCCACTTTCTCAAGCTATGAGTCACAAGCAATGGCCCATGCTGTGTAGCTCCATTTCTAACCCGAAAGCTTCTGGAACGGAACTGTTCACCTACCGTTTTCATATGATGGGATACATTGAAAGGTTTTGGCCGACAGAAGAATTAGCTCAACGTTGTAGTTTGCATAAAGAGCTGCCCTCCACTGTATTCACAGAGAAGCACTGCTCTTGCACTTTCCTCATGGTGTTTGGTGTTTGCACGTGAGACTTAGCTCACGTGGGTAAGCCCATGGGTTTCCAGGCGAAAGAAAAGGCTTATAACTAGCAAGGTGTCCCCAGGGTCTCAAGTGAGGGAGACAGAGCAGAGGGGACTTCTGAAGGCCTGAGGCACCCCTGACTGCTGCATGGTAAAATTTCTAGGGTGAAGCCAGTTTTCCTTTCTGCACAGTGGTCACTGGGGGCAATGAAGCCGGATCCTCGGGAAGGGATCTGGTCTTCTCTCTGTGTAAATGCTCGTGGAGATGAGATTGAGACTACACTCCTCTCAGTTGTCTGGCCTTTGTGTGCAGCTTGCATTTTCAAAGATTCACTGAAAAAAATAAGAGGCAATGGACTTTGATTTGCTCCCTTCAATGGTACTTGGTGCAAGTTATAACAACCTGACATATGAATCTAGAGGTTTACAGATGGAGAGTCACTGTTATTTGTCTCTACAAAATTATTTCTTTATCCAGGTCTGCTACTTTATCTGCAAATACATTTAATAATGTTGGCTGGAATTGTTTTTTTTTTTGTTTTGTTTTGACAGAGTCTTGCTCTGTCGCCCAGTCACCCAGGCTGGTGTGCAGTGGTGTGATCTCTGCTCACTGCAGCCTCCACCTCCTGGGTTCAAGTGATTCTCCTGCTTGTATTGTTCTTTCTTTAGCCATTTCATTCACCGCCAAACTATAGAGTAAATGACTGTTTTCACATAATAAGCGTTTAATGAGTGCCTGTTGTATTCACAGCACTGATTTGACTGATGCGTTGCTTTGTTTCGAGACACTAGCATGTGGGTTTTGGAGTCAGACTGATGGTCACCTGTTGGCTTGGCCCTAGTTGGTAGTTTATGCTGGGCAGTTTATTTACTCTTGTGAGCCTCATTTTCCTCACCTGAAACAAAGCAATTATAACAGTTGTGTAATGTATTCGTCTGTCCTCACACTACCTGAGACTGGGTAATTGATGAAGAAAAAAGTCTTAATTGATTCACAATTACACTCCAGAATAGCCAATACAAGCTTTACAGCCCAACAGTTTGCTGTGGACTATAAAGCTTCTATTGGCTGTTCTGAAGTTGGGGGTGTGTGTGCCATCTAAGTCAAAAGTTTTAATGTGCAAAAGTTGTTCACACCCAGGTTATGGAAAGATAGGAAAGAAAGCTAATGAATTTCATCCTGTGCGGTGGTGTGGTAGCTTAGCCCTCTGGTCCAGGCTGCCTGTTCCTCAGCGTTCCGCAGTACGGGAGCTCTGATCCCAGCTGAGGCCACAATCACACGAGATGTGATTTTGAAAACTCACCATGTTCCCTCCAGATACACCACTGTTCATTCAGCCCCGCCCCCACGGCCCACAGGGGTGGCTGCATTTCAAATGGCATTATTAAAAAAACTAGACACCTAGTTAATTACTTTAAATTCAGTGTTCCCAGTACACATTCTGGAATTAAACACATCCTGAGACGGGCATTTTTTGCACCCGTAAATCAGGTGGATGTCTGGAGATGATTAGTTCTGTTATGCCGCATTGTAGGTAGGAAGTCATTTGCTTCTTTTGTTGTTTTTGATCCATGTTTATCATTCTCTCCAAGTTGAAGTTATTTATCCAAACAGTGCAAGTAAAGAAGTGGGAGGAAGGGAGATTAAAATAAGAAGGATGTTCCTTGCTTTAAAAATGCGGCACTGAGAAAACATCTCAGGAGATGAAGTGGAGCTGCAGAAAGCCTGGGAGGAGGAGGGGCGGATTAGAGCTCCTGGCTGGGGTGGAGAATTTAACGTCTGTCTGTAAACGATGCAGGTTCCAAAAATGATCATTAGCAAGCAATGGCGCTGAAAGGACAAGTAAAAAATGTACCCCCAAATAATATTCATTTAGACAGACCTGAGAACATTGCAGGCCCCCATAGGACAGGGCTTGGTTAAGACTTCAAATGTGAATCGAGGCATGCTTTTAAGATAGTCAACTTGGTGGCTTTAGAGATAAGATGGCAACAGCCTTTTTTTTTTTTTCTTTTTTTTTTTTTTTTTCTGAGATGGAGTCTTACTCTGTCGCCCAGACTGGAGTGCAGTGGCGTGACCTCGGCTCACTGCAACCTCCACCTCCCGGGTTCAAGCGATTCTTCTGCCTCAGCCTCCTGAGTAGCTGGGACTACAGGCACCTGCCACCATGCCCAGCTAATTTTTGTATTTTTAGTAGAGATGGGGTTTCACTATGTTGGCCAGGCTGGTCTCTAACTCCTGGCCTCAGGTGATCTGCCTGCCTTGGCCTCCCAAAGTGCTGGGATTACAGGCATGAGCCACCACACCTGGCCAGCAGGCTTTTGACTGAAGCAAAGATTGGAGACTCTGCCAGTTACAGGAGCTGCCATATTCATATCCTTCTTCACAATGTAAATAACTCATAATAGTAGGCCACGTGTCTGCTGTGTTCTTTAATAAATGACTAATGTTTCCTTTACTTATTCTTATGAAAACCATTCCAATTTGCTGATATTTAGTAACTTGTGAGGACTGAAGGAGACAATATTGGTCAAACAACAGGACCTCGCCAGGTGAACAGGAGGTCTCGCTTGCTGCAGGGGCCATCAGCTCTGTCTGGGCTCCTTCAGAGGCAGCAACAAATGCAGTAGTCCTCACTCTTTCCTTCCTTCCTTTTTTTCTTCCTTCCTTCCTTCCTTTCCTTCCTCCCTCCCTCTCTCCCTCCTTCTCTCCTCCCTTCCTCCCTCGTTCCCTCCTCCCTTCCTCCCTCCTCTCCTGCCTCCCTCCCCTCCTTTCCCCTCCCTCCCTTCTTCCCTCCCTCCTTCCTTCCTTTTCTTCCTTCCTGTTTCCTCCCTCCTTCCCTCCCTCCTTCCCTCCCTTCCTTCCTTCCTCCCTCCCTCCCTTCCTCCTCCCTTCCTCCTCCCTTCCTCCCTTCCTCCTCCCTTCCTCCCTCCTTCCCTGCCACCCTACCCTTCCTCCCTCCCTCCTTCATTCCTTCTTTCCTTTCTTCCTGTTTCCTTCCTCCTTTCCTTCCTTCCTTCCTTCCACCTGTGAAGTCTGATTGAGATAAGCCACAAGCAGGCAAAGCCCATATTTATTCATTTCTGTATTTATAATGTCTGACCCAAGCCAGGCACTTGATATACGTTTTTGAATGAATTAATGAGTAACTGATCCTAATTAATAGAAAGCAACCCCAGACACACACACACACACACACACACACACACACACAGTATATATATGTATATATGCACATAATGTATATTATATAAATATATGTTATGTGTGTATATTATGCATATTTGTGTATATGTATATATTACTGTATACAAGTCATGGTCAAGTAACAAAGTACAGTGATTAAGAGTTTGGCTGTAGAGTTTGACAAACTGCTAATTAAATTCCTCATCTGTGGCTTTTTAACCCTGTTTCCTCAAACAAGTTACCTTAATACCAGCTCCTTCATTATAAAACAGGGGCAATAATTGTGCCTTGTTTATGAAAGCATATCCACCTCCTAACAGCATGTTTATTTTCCATATTTATCCATCCTTCTAGCCTTTGAGCCCCATGAAGGCAGTACTACGTGTGCTCATTATTTTATCACTGGCACTTAGAACAGAGTTAGGAACTTAGTAATTATTTGTGGAATAAAAGACCACATAAGGTTGTAGTCAGGTATTTAACGAAGTGCCTGATGTATAGCAAACACTTATCTAATTAATGTTCAAATTTACTATTATCATGATTAAGAGGTACCATACATCTGGGATACAGAGCAGTGCAGAGAAGGAGTTTTATAGATTTTATCACACACGGAAAGTTGAAGGAGGTTGAACTTCAACTGTGGATAAGACTTGAATTAATAGATGAATGGGATTTGTTTATAATTAACATATTAATTGCTTTTATGTAAATCAGAACTTTTAAAGTGTTTGAAAAGCATTTGCTTTCTTACCTGGAAGTTTGGCTATTGTTTCTGCCATCTTATAATTATTGTTAACTGAATTGCTAAGAAACCATTTTTTCTGTTAAAAGTCCTTAGATATTTAAAGGAAAAGTTGACTGATGTTCTTTCAATTCCTCCACATTATGAAGACTGATTCCAGTTTAAGGAGAATTCTAGGTAAGAAAAATAATTCAATTTTTAATTTTAGACAAGACTATTTCTGAAAAAATCTCTCAGTTCTTAGGTTATATTACCAGTTACACTGTACTGTAATGCATAGAGTTTAGACTTCATGTAGAGTTTAGACTTCATACACTAATTTCTGAAGGGAAGAGGGGAAATGAATGATAACATCACTGAGTTTTTCATTAATTTTTAATGAGGCTTGTACCTTTCACTCAGAGAGTTAAGCATCACTCATCTCTGGTAAATGTTATCCCTCATACAGGTCATTCAATCACTTGAGTTTTAAGAGCAAGTTACTATTTTTCATTGTGCACTCTGAAAAATATCTTCTATACAGGGAACAATTAAAACAGTAGGACTATATTAATTATTTCGGTACTTAAAAATGACTCAATTATAATAACAATTTGCTACATGATATATTATACATAGTTCCTATTTTTATTAAAAAACGAGTTACTCCAGCAATTATATGATGCAACTAACCTGTTTATATTTGAGCTGAACATCTTTGGGTGTTTGTTGTTTTGTGCATTTTCTTTAATTCATTTTCTTTTCTTAATTGACCTTTTACAACCTGTTTCCTAGATTTCATATTAACTGGTGTTGAAGCTGAATCATTTGGTTGATACAGTAAGCAGTTTCTTTAACATATTGGAGACATAAAAGATACAGTAGAAGGTTTATATATTTTTAATTAAAAAATTATTCTACAGTACAAAGTCCCTTCCAGGCACCAGTCTCTTCAAAGACACACCCGGCTTGTGAGGAGGCTGTGTCCATGCCAGTGGGGCTACAGATAGGTTCTGGTAGTTTCCTAGAACAGCTGTGTGGCATGCATCGTTCCCAGCTCTGATTTTATTAGGATCAAACTCCCAGGTTTCTGTTGCTGAAAAGTCCTGGAAAAGCCCTGAGGCCTCTCACACCGGCCTCTCACGGTGGCTTTCCTGCAGTGGATGCTGCGGGGTCTCACTTCTGAGTGACGGGGTCCTCAGCGAGCTACTGATAGAGCTGACCCAGCTGGGAAAACCCCACCCCCACTTGCTTTCCATCAGCAGAGCTGGGAGGCGGTTGTAGAGACAGGACGTGGGGCCTGGGGCTAAGGGCCTGGCTGGGGGTGGATGGGGCCCTGCACCTGTGCCTGGCCCCGCTGCCAGAGCGCTCAGGGGTCAGCCCCGCTGAACAGCTCATCCACAGAAGAACTGTGATCTGGAGACACATACTTGAATCTGATTCAGCACGTGGATTCAGACATCAGAATCAGAATCTTGGTGTGCTTGAAAATGGCCCCGAGGTAGAGGGCAGCCGGGAGCACGTGGATTCTGGCCACGGCCATGAGCCAGCACACTGAGGAGTTCAGGTGGGTGGGCCGGGCTTTCTCAGCTTTACTGTCCTCATCTGCAAAATTAATCGGTTTGATTACATCTGGAATGTTCAGTCTGCTCCAGTGAGTCCTAGAGTTTCTGAAGAGCCCTCTTTGAGTCTTCCCTGGATGGGTAACCATGGTGAGGAGCGTGGTCTCGGTCGTCCAAGCCCCAACTCAACCAGAGCAAATGTGGATTCATGGCTTTCCCATGTGCTTCTGAGTAAATTCTGATTTGACAAAGATAACCTGCTGCTGAGAAGAATAAAGGATCTGAAAAGTTACCGTACAGCGTGAGTCTCCGACTGAGCCCTCTCAGGATGATCAGCGCTGGCTTCCTCTCTTGCTGCCTCTTTATGTAAGACATGCCATCTCAGACGTGGGGACGGCACCCCTGGACCAAGTCCCCATGCCTCCACGGAGCCAAAACACAGACCTTTCCTGCTGCACGCTCACTTAGGAGCACCAATAATCCAGAAGCACTTCCAGAAATAAAGGTGGAAAATGATTCTAGACAGTGCTTCATATTCTATAGCTTGAAATTTCTTAAAAGAGGCAATAACACTTACCAATTTGTAAAATACGGAAAAAAATTCCATTTCATAAAAATGATATTAGTGTAACACTGACAATGGCGATGACACAGTCACAAATCACCCCTGTGCCATCAGAACTATTCCCTTTCCGCTTCAGGCTTTTTGAAGGTGTTATAAAAATAAACATTTAAATAAAGAAAACAGATTAAATTCCCCCAGGAAAAGACCATTACTTTTAATGAGATTCCTTGAAATGAAGAACTATAGCTTAATTGATTAAAAAAGATTAATAGGTAATTATTTGCTTAGGAACAAAAATAATCGAAATAAAAAACACCTGCGGTTGCTCATCAAGAGCAGGAATCCAGAGAGAGAAAATTTTCACGCTGGCCTTAGTCTTATAAAGATGCTCATTCTCGCATTGGAACAAAACGTCGAGAGGCATGGATCTGAGTCCTGGTTTTGTAATTATTTCTCTTGTGACTGCAGGAATCTTCCTTCAACTTTCTGGTCCTGAAAGACCAGGTCCATAAAATGATGTGGTTGGAGCAGATAATCTGCAGCAGCTCTGGTGTGCCTGAAACTGTCAGCAGTTAAACCGCTCCTGTTCCTTTTTGAGATCTTAATCAGAAATGAATATGCATCAAAGAGACCCCAGAGCGAGACCCTCTTCCGTGTTATTTCTACTGAATGAGAGGCAGGAACTGCATTAGTGTTTTGGTATGTACTTTTCAGGTAGTGTTTTTGATGGTAATCCTGGTGGAAAAACACAGTAACCCTTCTTCCCTTAACTTACAGCATGTCGTGAACTATGGCCATGAGACTAGAGTCCCCAGGATGACACTCCACCATCTGACTCATGCTGAGGGCTCACACTGGCCCCTGATATTATTTCTGAAGCCCTAACACTGAACGTAAAAACCTGGGAGAGAACTGTACGGAAGGACCCCAGGATGCTGATAGCCCCCATGGAACAGGGCTTCGTGGATTCAGGCGTCAGAATCAAGCCTAGAGAGAGGAGATGTTTACCGCTCATGGCAGAGTGAGGCCTCGCGGTGAATGGAAAGCATGGCTGGGCACAGGGGTGGTCCTGATGGAGGGGCCAGAGGCTGATGATGGCGTGGAGGCCCTGACACAGGGCAGCCCCGCCAGCCTCTGCATGGCCGGGGGAGTTACACCCTTGAGGACGGGTTCCAAGAATAAAATGTGTAGTATGCAGAAGACAACAGGGCCTTTGTGTGGAAAGGCATCGGTGAATTAACACCAATGGTGGAGAGCAGGCAGTAGGGAAGCGGCCGCGTTGGGCGCTGTTCCCCACCCCATCTGGTCTGGCTTGCACGGCCAGGGCAGCGCAGGCGTCGGCCTCCTGTTTCTCTGCTGCCATGATCCTGTTTCTACCCCCATAGCTCTTACCTGGCCCCTGTATCCAAGCCTTCCTCGGGTACTGCCCTGGCCAGGAGAGAAGGAAGCACCCAGCCTGCTGGTCGGTGTTCCGCTGAAGCATTGTATGAGTCCGGGTTCTCTAGAGGGACAGGACTGATAGGATAGGTGTATACACGAAGGGGAGTTTATTAAGGAGAATTGACTCATGATCACTAGGTGAGGTCCCACAATAGGCCGTCTGCAAGCTGAGGAGCCTGGAAGCCAGTCCGAGTCCCAAAACCTTAGAGATAGGGAAGCCAGCAGTGCAGCCTTCGGTCTGTGGCCAAAGGCCTGAGAGCCCCGGGCAAACCACTGGTGTGAGTCCAGGAGTCCAAAAGCTGAAGAACTTGGAGTCTGATGTTCAAGGGCAGGAGGCATCCAGCCCGGGAGAAAGATGGAGGCTGGAAGACTCAGCCAGTCCAGTCCTTCCACCTTCCTCTGCCTGCTTTTATCCTAGCCGTGCTGGCAGCCGAATAGATGGTGCCCACCCAGACTGAGGGTGGGTCTGCCTCTCCCAGCCCACTGACTCCAGTGTTAATCTCCTTTGGCAACACCCTCACAGACAACCCAGGACAATACTTTGCATCCTTCAATCCAATCAGGTTGACACTCAACATTAACTATCACGAGCATGTTCTGTGGAGGGCAGAAGCTCCCATTGGTTGGGTCAGAGGCTGCTGCAGCCACAGAGGCTGGTGGGGGCCGCCATGCGGCCCTCATGTGTGTATGTGGGGACAATTGGGCAGCCTCTGTTTGCTCGCCCTACTCACAATCTGAGTGTGCAGTTTACCACCAAGTATGGGTCAAAATCCCAGGATTACAGTTGGACTTTGTTTAATTTAAAAGACTTGTTTTATTGGTCAGAGTTCCCCAGAGAAACAGAACCAATAGGATCTGTATCTCTATGTATGTCTATATCTACACCTATGTTTGTCTGTATCTATATCTATCTGTGTCTTTATCTATACCTCTCTGTATCTATATATCAATATCTAGATCTATCTGTGTCTGTATCTAGACCTATCTGTGTATCTATATCTATTTGTGTCTATATCTACACCTATCTGTATCTATAGCTATCTGTGTCTCCATCTATACCTATCTGTATCTATATCTATACCTATCTGTGTCTATATCTTACCTGTCTATCTATATCTATCTCTATCTGTATCTATCTCTATCTATCTGTGTCTGTAGCTATACCTATCTGTATCTATATCTATATCTATCTTTATCTATATCTATCTATCTTTATCTATATCTATACCTGTTTGTATCTATATCTACACCTGTCTGTATCTGTATCTATCTCTGTCTGCATCGATACCTATCTGTATCTGTATCTATATCTATACCTATCTGTATATCTATTTATAACTATCTGTATCTATGCCTATTATCTGTATCTATATCTATACCTATCTGTATCTGTATCTATATATCTAAAGAGATTTATTGCAAGGAATTGGCTCACCTGATTATGGAGGCTGACACATCCTGAGACCTGCAGTCAATGGGCTGGAGACCGGGGAGGTGAAGGTGTGAGTTTCAGTCTGAAGGCTGGCAGGCGCCAGACCCAGGAAGAGCCAACACTTCAGTTCAAATCAAAAGGCAGAAAAGCCCCAGTGTCCCAGCTCACAGTATCAAGTAGGAGGAATTCCCTGGCTGGCTCTGGGGTTGCACAAGCAGCTTATTCGTTGGGATTTGCTTTGTTTTATTTTTAAATTAATTTTTTTTTTGAGACAGCGTCTTACTCTGTCATCCAAACTGGAGTGCAGCGGCACAATCTTGGCTCAATGCAGCCTCGGCTTCCTGGGCTCAAGTGATCCCTCTGCCTCAGCCTCCCAAGTTGCTGGGACCACAGGCACCTGCCTTTATGCCCTTCTTGTGCTGGGATTTCGGGTGTGAGCCTCCGCACCGGCCCTGTTTCTCACGATGGGATTTCAGCTATGAGCCTCCATGCCTGGCCCTGTTTCTCACGCTGGGATTTTGGGTGTGAGTCCCCTTGCCCGGCCCTGTTTCTTGTGCTGCGATTTCGGGTGTAAGCCCCGGCGCCCAGCCCTGTTTCTTGTGCTGGGATTTCGGGTCTGAGCCCCTGCACCTGGCCTTGTTTCTCTGGCTGCCTCCCTTTCTCAGACTCCTGTAGTGGTGTTTCCTTCCAACACCTGTGTTTTACAGCATGTGGGTTTTTTTCTCCTCTCTGCCATCAATATGCCAAGTGCTGAGGTTGCACTCTTAAGCCCTGTGAAAAGGACTTTGCTATTGTTACTGGACAATTTTTCTTCATGTTACTTCCAGTTTCTTGGAAATCGGTAGGTGCTTTTCCTCACCCAACTGGGGTTTTCCGTTTCCGTCTCCTGGATCTAGATGGCTCTGCTCTTTTATCAGCAGAGAGCGCTGGTTTCCGAGCCTTCAGAGGGGACTGTTTTAGAGCCTCCATCTCTGTCGTGTGGCTGTGCCAGTAACCCAGGAAAGGCTTACACCCTAGTATAGTAATAGAACACGGATCCATTATGTGTCTCACTACACATGCATTAACAACTGGAAAATCCAAAGGCATTTTACATAATCTGAAGTTCAGTCAAGTCAGCGGAGTGTTTGAGAAGAGGAAGGCGACTTCCTGACGCCTGTCATGATATGAACCAAGTAGTTTCATCCGGAGTGGAATCTGGCTTGGTTCTGGCCTTTTAATTTTTCCAAGCCAGACCACTAGTATACCTAACTATAACCCTGCATGTAATTTTTGGCTGAATGGATGGTTTCTGGTGCAGTAATATATGAGTTTCTCTCAATATGCACTGTCTATTCTGTGAGAATGTTAAGGTATCTGAATTTCAAAAGCACGTGCAGAGGTACAAGGGCCGCGCCTGTGAGAACACCGAGCAACGCTGCATGATGGCTGGAGGCTGGGGAGCCACTTTCCTTCCCTCACGCATCCGCCTCCACGCAAGCCTGCTCTCCGCCGTGGGAAATCAGACAGCTGGGCTGACAGCCTGCATTCGGGATGCAGTGGAGGTGATGGACAGCCGGCCCCGGGAGGGGTGAATACTCTGTCCACTCCGCCCCCAGGCCAGAGCCTCGCATGGTGATGAATAGAGTTGTACTGATGTGGAAAATCAGATACTCAGCACCTGTCCTTCAAGACAGATAGGGGAAAAGCTGAGGAAACAGAAAAAAAAAATGGAAAAGAAGAAGTGGTCAAGAAAGGGCTGCAAACACACAAAGAGATGATTTTTTAAAGAGAAAAGGAAAATAACAAACCAGATGCTGACATGGTACTCCAGTTCCAATATCCTATTTATTATCATACATTCAACTCCTCAGGTATTTAATGACAAGCTACTCAGAGCTTGTCTCAGAGCACCAGGAATTCTGAGTCACATTCGGGGTGTAAAGCGGGGCCCTGCATTCAGGGAGCTGAGTCTGACTGGGAACTGGAAAGGCTCCCCTACCTCCCATGGCCGTCTGTGAGCTTCACCTGTGAGTGGCAGGTGTGCGTGGAGTCAGTTCCCCTCCATGCCCGCCTGCATTCCTACCCGGAGACCTCTGGCCGCGGTGGGAATTCCCCTGCTGTTCTCATTATTGCAGGTTTTTCTTCCGTATTTCTGAACCCCTCATATCTCAGGGAAGGAAATCCAGGGAGAAGTATCTGTTGCGTCCCCATCTGTTGCATTTTCTGAGTCTCCACGTTAATGAAAGAGCAGCCATCCAGTTTCCTTTGGTGCCGAGAGTCCTCGGGACCTGTCATTGTTCTAAAGGACAGAGGACACTGTTCAGATGTGACGTCTGTCGCCATTTCTCAGTCTCCTCTTAGCAAACTTTAAAGCCCGGAAAACCTTCTATTTTCAAAGTAGGAAAATTAGATTACAGCAAAGCCATAACCCTGTATCTCTCCTAACCTTGCTCCCTAATCAGGAATAAAAGGGAAATTATCTGAAGAATTATCTAATATGTTCTTCATCAGGAGATCGTAATTAAATCATAATTGCCATCCGGCAGCAAAATGTGATGAAATTACCAGGGCAAACTATTAATTACTTCAAAGATCCATTTTAATCGTAAACAGTTTAATATACCTCTATAAAAATTGCCATCAGGCAGGCACTTAATGAGGGTGCTGTGGAGGCTCTGCTGTCCTTGGCGACTGGAGGATGTTTTCATGAGATCTTCACGGTTATTTTCCATTTCCAGTTCCTTAGGCCTGGCTCTTATATTCTCTAATACTATGGGGAGTAGAAATTTCTGCATCCTCCTGGGTGGAGTGTGTGTGTGCATACATATGTGTTTATATGTGTGTGTGTGCACTGTGTAGGTGATATGCGTGTGTGTGCGTGCATGTGTATGTGTGTATATGTATGAGTGTGTGCTAGTGTGTGTGCATATGTATATGCATGTGTGTATGCATGGGAATGTGTGTATGTGTGTGCATATGTATAGGTGTGTGTGCATGTGTATGTATGCATGTGTGTACATATGTGCGCATATGTACTTGTGTGCATGTGTGTGCATGCGTGTGTGCATATGTATAGGTGTGTCTCTGCATGTGTATGTGCGTATGCATGTGTGTTTATATGAGTGCATGTGCATTGTGTACATAGGTACATGTATGTGTGTCCATGTGCATGCTGTATTTATGTGTACATGTTATGCAATGTGCAGGTGTGTATGTGTGTACATATGTACATGTATGTGTGTAGATGTGCATGTGTATATTTGCAGGTATGTATGTATATGTGTACATATGTACATGTGTTTATGTCTATGTGTGTGCATGTGTGTCTGTGTGTGCATGAGTATATACATGTGCATGTATGTTTGTGTACATATGTACATATGTGCTCACATGTGTTTGTGTCTGTGTGCATGTTGTGTGTGTGCAGGTGGGCCGTTGCTTTGTAGTTTTATGGGGGCTAAACAAAGGATGTGCATGATGCTGTGCATGTGTGCATGTGTATACGTGTGCATGTGTGTTTGTGTACATATGTACATGTATGTGTGTGCATGTGTTTGTGTCTCTGTGTGTATGTTGTGTGTGTGTGCATTCACGTGTATATATGTGCATGTGTGTTTGTGTGTGTATGTATGTGTATTTGCTACGAGTGGTATCTTGAAGAAAGGGGATGGTGAAGATGAAAGGGAAGAGTTTGTGTTCACAGCCACACATAAACTCACAGAATAGCTTTTGATGGGGCACAGTAAATTTTGGAATTAGGTATGAGGAAGCGTCTTTGCGTCATTCTTAGTTCTTTGAGATATTTTTCATTTAAATGAAAATGCATACCTTTTTCTAGATCTTGATGCAAAGAGTTGCATCAAAGTGGAGCTTGTGAGTAAGAATGCAGATAGAAAATCATGGGAATTATTCACGTGGATGACCTGATTTTATTCTAGTCTTACTTATGAAGTCTTCTTCCTGCTCCACAACGATTCAAGAGACAGGAAACAAACTTTTAAAATTACATAAATAAACGGGCCAAGGGGAAATACAAGAGGACAAGCAAAGACAGACACAGCTCGGCACTGCGCTCGTGGCTCATCTCTCCATGGACGCCAAATTCAAACCTGTTGGCAACTCATCACGTTGGACTGATGGCACAAAGGTTCTTGGGAAATAGAATCATGTTCAGCATCAAGTAGGAAAAAAATCACAAGTACTTGCAGACAAGCCAATCAAAATTGAAGGAAAAATAGAATCAGCACCTAGTGTAAATTAACTTCAGAAATATGCAGTCAGGACTGTCCTTGTGGACTTGCATTCTAGCTTCTGAGCTGAAATTTGTGTCATTAAACTGATATCTAGTTGATGTACATTTCTTGACTTAATACAATTCAAAAAAATTGAAACAAATTACATCAACACAGTGGCTATCATTTCCCCCTTGGAAATAGTACCAGTCTATACAATTTTGAATGTTGTCTTTCTGTTGACTGTTAGTTACTTTAGACTACAAATCTCAGAACATTTAAATAATGATTTGTTAAATTACTCTAAACCTAATTATTTTATATTTACTCGCACAATCCCCTCTGTTGGTTCTGAAATGAACAAACTATTCAAAGGAGTGCAGAGCCAGTGGGTGTGGAGAGTTATGTTTTATTAATTGGAAGCATTCTAACAGTAACCATATTGACTGATCACATGCCCAATATTCTCTTTTTGACCAATTTTGCTGCTGTCAAGAAAAGAAGGATAATATTGTACAGTAATTCAGCGCTAATAATTTATCAGTTCCACTATTTTGTAGGTATTAATATCAAAAGCTGGTTGTTGGAAAGTCGAACAATGTAGCAAGGGCTCCCAGACGTGCCATTTCTATCTTCCTGTGTGTGATTGGATCTCATCTCTACAATGTGTTCTGTGCTGTGTGGGAAAGTTACACAGTCCCACTGGTTGTGGGGTTCTGGGGGTCAGTTGATTAACAGGGTGCTGAAAATGAGATCGTTCCACCACACTGCAGGCAGGAAGAAGCATTTGTCATCCCAGATGATTTTCTGGAATACTTGGCAGCATTGTCAACTCCAGAGTGGAAAGCAATGAACAACTCCATTCAGGCAGCACCTCCCAGGGCTCAAGAGGAGACCTTTAGTCCCACTTACCAGGTAACAATTGCCAGCCCAGCTGCTGGATGAGGATAAAGGAGGCATAGCTGGTAAAAGAGTAAGAAGTCAAAAACCAGCTCTAAGCTGGGAACTTGCAGCAGAAACTGACTGTAGCAAACGCGTGTTTTCTTCTGTGATGTGTGTGTGCACTTGCCACTCATCTGTGCCCAAATCCTCCCTTCTCCTGCCAGATCTGGGCTTCCCTCTTCCTGCTGAGCTCTGTGCCCTGCAGGGCTGATCTCCTGGTGCAGCATCGGAGGGGTCCCCTCGGTGGTCTGGTCCTTATCAGGTTCTGCCACCCGAAGGCTCTGGCAGAACCCAAGAGGGAGGGAGGGCAAAGGATCAGACGGGGATGCCCAGATCTTTGGCTCCGGCTGTGGGTTGGTGGTGCTGCACTTCCCATGCATGGGCGTGGCTTTGCTCAGGAGCCTTTCGTGCGGTCTGTGTCTCCCTTGCCACTCTTGCCCAGGTAGTCATGGTTCCTAATGCGGGGCTCTGCTCTGCCCCTCAGTGGATGCCCTTGACCCCTCCCCCCGCCGTGGCTTTTCCCAGAGCCCGTCCTCACACCTGCCTGAGCCCCTTCTCCGAGGGCACCTGTTTCCTGCCAGGACCTGGGCTGTGGTCCATGATCCCTCACTTCCTACTGCGCATTTGGATGTGCTGTTGAGGGTGAGTTTTTAGATTCCTCCCGCAGGTGATGCGCTGTCCAGGTGGCCTTGTGACCACCTGGACAGGGAGTGAACGGCTCTGAGAAGACGGCAGTGGCTGAGGAGCTGGTCAGGAGGGAGGGAGATTTGTTTGTGTAGGGATAGGTGTGCTACGCTGGGGCGGGTGGACTCTCGCTTCTTAGTTTTGTGGGGGTTAAACAGAGGATGTGCATGATGCTGAGCACTCCAAGGAGAGGGGGCTGTGGCCGGGGTGCACGGCTTGCCCCTAGTCACACACACCTGCTGCAGCCTGGCTTTCTGTGCTATAGAAACAAGGAGGCTCAGAGGCCACGTTTGCTCTTTAGGCGGCAGGGGAGGCACCGCTGCAGGGCTGGGGTCTGCACCGTGCCCTGTGAGAAGGAGACTTGGGCCCGGGGTGGCTCTGCAGCCAGGCACGATGGGGCCTCCCCACAGTTTCACACTGACTGCACCTTCTCCAGTTTCCTGGTCGTGGCAGAGATAGGAGTGGCTCCGAGAGGCATTGTATTCCCGTGATTTGGGCCGTGTACCCGGTCAGTTAGCCAAAACTGGGCTCCTTACAGATTCTTAGAATGCTAGGGTTCATGTGCTCATCCTAGGTGAGACAGAATCCAACGCCTGCAACTTTCATCTTTGACAGGTCCCATGCCTACTCTTAACTTCTGCCTACAATCAAACCCAAAGGTTAAAACCTTTGAACTTTTCCTACTCTCAAAATTGTACCAGCTATTCATATATTAGTCAGCCCAGTTTTTGGCAAAGATGATTTAAATTTGCTGTTTAAAAGGTAAATACTCTCATGCTATTCAAAAACCAATAATATAATACAATAAATAGTAAACACTCTTCCTGTTCTTCATTTCCAGAGAGAACAAATGTAGCCTTTGAAAGACATTTTTAATCTATTCATGCAGGTGTGTGTGTGCACAATTCATTTAACAAATCGTCACACGACACTTATGATGTGCCATGCACAGTGCAAAGCAATTTAAAGTCTAACCTTATTTAATTCTGATAATAACTACATTAGGTCCTCATCCCTTTTATGAACGTAGGGGCCAGATATATTTTAGAATTCAGAACTTCCTTTGATGAATGGGCCATATACAACACCCCAACAAGTTCTGGGGTAGCACTCATAATTAAAGACTTTAATATTTTTGCAGGAAACTGAATGAGAATTCCTAGTCAGTAAGATAAATGAAGAAGGTAGTTTTATGTCCATAAAGGCATGATTTTGCCACTGAATGGTCAAAAAAGCCATGTTTAGTTCTCAGAGCTGTGAATGAGGGACTTGGGGCTTGTAACTCTTCATTTTAAAGATAAGAAATTGAATAACAGGAGTTTATGTACCATGCTCAAGGCCACACAACTAGTAAGAGAAAGAATTGGGGTTTGAGCCCAGGCTGTCTGATTTAAGACTATCTATCTATCAATCTATCTATCTATCTATCTATCTATCTATCTATCTATCTATCATCTCTCTATCATCTATCTATCTACTCTATCTCCTCTATTATCTATTTTTCTGTGTATATACCTGTATAAATGTTTTCCTGTTTTAGTCAAGATTATACAGTGATACACACACTATTCTGCACCATGCTTTTAAAACGTAGCACTTGGCTGGGCGTGATGGCTCACGCCTGTAATCCCAGCACTTTGGGAGGCCAAGGCAGGCAGATCACGAGGTCAGGAGATCAAGACCAACCTGGGCAATGTAGTGAAACCCTGTCTCCAATAAATACAAAAATTATCCGGGCATGGTGGCACATGCTTGTAATCCCAGCTACTCTGGAGGCTGAGGCAGAAGAATCACTTGAACTCAGGAGGTGAAGGTTGCAGTGAGCCAAGATCGTGCCACTGCACTCCAGCTTGGGCAACAGACAGAGAGAGACTTCATCTAAAAACAAACAAAGCCAAAAAACCATAGCACTTTATTTTAAGGGTATTTCTACTTTAATCCATAAATGGTTTCTAGTTCTTGTATTAATGGTGAGGTGATGTTCCATGTTTTCATGAACTGATTTATCAGAGAAGCCCTCGCAATGGTGATTTAGGTTGTGTCATCGTTTCTGCGTAACAGCAAGGCAAGGCTGCGGACGTAACGCCGTTCTGCCCAGGTTTCCTGTTGCTTACGGCAGGGTTTGAGGTGCAGTCCCTGGTGTTCATCATGACAAGTGGAGGTTTGCAGGAGAACTTCATAACCATCTGCAGAAAAGGCGAAGTCACATCTCGAGACCAGCTCTAGATATATTACCAATGGGCTAATGGTTTTGATGTAAAATAAGTAAAAACATTAAAGGGCTAGAAGAAGCCAGAGGAAAAGTCATTTAGAGGGTTGTAGTGTGAAACTCTTTCTAACTGTAACACAAAATCCTGAAGCTACAAATTAATAGATTATATTGATAGATTATAAGTTAACCTAAATAATGATATTGACAAATACCTAAGATAAGAATTCTCCATGGAAATGCCCATCATGGAAAACAACAAGTGGGGGAAATGTTGAAATCCTGTCAGAGAGAAAGAGCTAATTCAGGATATGGATGGAATTAACAAAATGTCATCAATAAGACTTTTTTTTTTTGAGTCAGAATCTCACTCCATCGCCTAGGCTAGAGTGCAGTGGTGCAATCTCAGCTCACTGCAACTGCCTCCCGGTTTCAAGCGATTCCCCTGCCTCAGCCACCCGAGTAGCTGGGACTACAGGCACCCGCCATCATGCCCGGCTAATTTTTATATTTTTAATAGAGAAAGGGTTTCACCATGTTGGCCAGGCTGGTCTTGAACTCCTGACCTCAAGTGATCATCCCGCCTCGGCCTCCCAAAGTGCTGGGAGTACAAGCGTGAGCTACCGCGCCTGGCTCAGTAAGACTTTTAGGCACAGGTTAAGTATACTAAACTTCATTCACAATGTGAAAAATGTAAATCAATTCTCTCTTCAAGCTATAAAGAAAAATAACAAAAACAATATCTTTACTCCTAGGCATGTGCACCAGGGAAACTGTAATTTTAAAAAGCTTGCTTCTAAAGTAGATAAATTATCTTTAAATTATCAAAAATGTACAGAAGCCAAAATAATTATTTTGTCATGCTTATGTAAACATGGCAAAGGTCAAGAGAATCTTTTTTGAATTTTCATACCATCTTTCCTGTTCTGACAATAGAATGAACATAGATTTAAAGACTTTCAACAAAAGCCTCTCTATGTGAAGGGTTTATTTTGATCAGTTTTGTGGTGGTTTCTCTGAACATCATCATTTGTTAGTGTGATGTTTTTTGAGATTGCTGTAAAGGAAACTCAGGAAGGAAGCATTCCAACTCCGGATAATTATATCTGTCTGAGTTATTCCTATTCTGTGCTGAAAGAGCACAGGTATTAGCCAATTCTAAAATTAAATGCCTCTCTTCAAATCGCTCCTCTCCCACAAAAGGTTTCTTTCTTTTCTTTCAAGATAATCTTACACAGAAAACTCATTTAGCAATTTGCTTAGGAAAGAGAATATTTTGGGTGTTCTGAGCTTTTCATTGGGAGTCTAAGCGAATATCTGAAGCAGAGTTTAGAAACCAAAACACAGGTTTAAAGAAAAGGATGAAAATTGGATTATTGAAGAGGAAGAGTGTGATGGTTAATATTGAGTGTCAACTTGTTTGGATCGAAGGATGCAGTACTGTTCCTAGGTGTGTCTGTGAGGGTGTGGCCTAAGGAGTTTAACATTTGAGTCAGTGGACTGGGAGAAGCAGACCGACCCTCAGTCTGGGTGGGCACCATCTAATCAGCTGCCAGCATGACTAGGATAAAGCAGGCAGAAGTTGGAAAGAGCAGAGTGGCTGTGTCTTCCGGCCTCCATCTTTCTCCTGTGCTGGATGCTTCCTGCCCTCGAACATGGGACTGCAAGTTCTTCAGCTTTTGGACTCTTGGACTTACACCGCTGGTTTGTCAGGGACTCTCAGGCCTTTGGCCACAGACTGAAGGCTGCACTGTTGGCTTCCCTAATGTTGAGGTTTTGGGATTCAGACTGGCTTCCCTGCTCCTCAGCGTGCAGATGGTCTATTGTGGGACTTCACCTCGTGATCGTGTGAGTCAATTCTCCTTAATAAACTTCCCATCATGTATACATCTATCCTATTAGTCCTGTTCCTCTAGAGAACCTGGACTCATACAGAGAGGAAGGCATCCAGGACAGAACTGAAGTTGAACAGGAGCAGATGGGAATACAGGCAAGTTCCAGGCTTGGGTTGGAGACAGAGAACAGGAGCTGCTAAAATGGAGAGCCATAGAGCAGGTGGGGAGAGTCCTGTGGGCACACAGTTCACCTGGTTCCTTTAGGGAAGGTGTATTTGTCCCTTTTCATGCTGCGGATAAAGATATACCTGAGATTGGGTGATTTAGAAAAGGAAGCGGTTTAATGTTTAATGCACTTAGAGTTCCAGGTGGCTGAGGCTTCACAGTCATGGTAGAGGGCAAGGAGGAGCAAGTCACGTCTTACATGATGGCAGCAGGCAAAGATAATAAGAGCTTGTGCAGGGGAACTTCTCTTTATAAAACCATCAGATCTCATGAGACTTATTCACTATCAGGAGAATAGCACGGGAAGGACCTGCCCCCATGATTCAATTACCTCCCACAGTGTTCCTCTCACAACACCTGGGAATTCAAGATGAGATTTGGGTGGGGACGCAGCCAAATCGTATCAGAAGGCCTGCTCCAAGTTCCGGTTTCTCAAGGAGCGTTTGTACATCAGATGTCCTTGGGCTCTGTCTGCTGCAATCTATTTCCTTTGCAGTCTTGTTCCCACTGGAATTTGAGTCTCTTTGCAATCCACAAATCCTAAGGAGTGAGCTAACCTGGACACTCCTGACTGGGCTGGGGTGAGTATTCAGCCACTGGTCTGGTTGGCTGGTGTCCCAGGAGATGGCCTTCCCCAGGCCCTGCAGCTGAGTGGCAGCCCCTCGTGCCACAGTGACAGAAGGAATGAGTGCCATGGGCTCAAGTGCACCATGTCCTCTGTCCATCACCGTCCGCAAGAAATGCTTTAGAGTCTGTGCGTTCCGGCTGCCTGGGAATATGCGTACTTTGTCTAGTCGTCAATTTGGAGGATTTCTTCTGCAACCAAAATTTCTATCTTCTTATTTCTGCTTTGTCCTGAGAACAAACCCTTGGTATTTAGGAGACGTGGACTCGTCTCTGTTTCTTGAGGAAGAGTTTTCTTCTGCTGTTGTCCGGCTTCTCACTCTTGCTTCCCATTTGGGAGATTCTCTGCCTCTTGCATGGTGGTGGGAGAATTCTCTGCTCAATGGAGTGGACGGAAGCCGTCGTTCTAAGCCTCTTCTCAGCTGGGTGCATCTGAAGCACCCATTCTGGGCTTGGGCACAGGTGCCAGTGGCAAAGAGAAGCAAGGACATCATGGAATTCGCTCCGGCTGGGGAGGCTGGAGAAGGGGTGGCATGTCGTTTTCCAAAGGCAGCAGGCCCGGTGGTTTGAGCAGCTGGTGTTTGATGGAAGCCTGGTGGAGGCCAGTGTCCTCGGGATCATTTTGTCGTGTGGCGTTGGATGTTTTTCTTGGCTGGGCAGCATTTGAATCCATTTCCCAAGCCTCCTGGAGATTCTCTTAGCTTCCAAAGTCATTTAATAATTCCACGTTCTGCTAATGTTGGCGTTGGCTTGTGGGACACACCTGGGGGAGGTCCCAGACTCCTCAACAGCCGGGGGAGGCCTCAGACTCCTCAACAGCCGGGGGAGGTCCCAGACTCCTCAACAGCCGGGGGAGGCCCCAGACTCTTTAACAGCCGGGGGAGGTCCCAGACTCCTCAACAGCCAGATCCCACGGGAACCAACCAAACTCACTTATCGTTGGGATGTGCTAAGCACTCCCCACCAGGCCAGCATGCCAAGCAGGACCTGTGGGACATCCTGCAGGTGCTGAGGACAGAGGGGCGAGTAGGACGGCCACACTGGCCGAGGAGCAGAGCCCCCTGGATCACAGCAAAGAGGGAGGCGGTGTTTCAGTGGGAGCCACTGCCTTTATTCAACTTCTCATTTGAATTCCTCTGTGGAAAAATCCTATCCAATAGTGCCTAGATGAAAACAAAGTTCTTCAGCTCTGTTTTTTTTTTTAAACCAAAAAATAATTTTCCAGGTGAAAACCCAGTTTTTTATATCACAAAATCTTCTGCCTATGCCATTAAGGCCTTGAGTTGTATTCTAGAAAAATAATACTTTTGGAGATTTTTCAAAAATCTATAAGAGAAAAGCATATAAACTGAAATAAAAGAGTTATGATTACTATTAGGTCATATCATCTTTAATGTTCCATTTATTCATTGAGAGGTCTCTTAATTTTAATGTAAACCAATTAGAAAAGATGGAGTTTGGTTCAGTCGCAGGAGGATCCTCCATGGATATTAGAGGCACCTTATAGCCTGGTGGCCCCAAGATAGCAAAGCAACCCTAGCTTGGAAGGCAGCCACAAGGAAGGCTTTCTCTGGATTCCTAAGTCCTCAGTTCTGTCCTGACCTGAATGCCCTGGGTAAGTGACTGGAGAACGACTTCTGTCCCTGCTTAGGCCTGATATTTTGGTTTGAAATTGAAGATGCTGAAAATATTTATAACTAGGCCCAAGAGACATGCCATTCTGGTCTAATGACTTCAGGAAACATTTGAAAGTGAATTATTGAGTTTCATCTTATAGAATGCAAATAAGAAATGCCTTAACCCCTAGAATTTCTTTTGGATAATTTAAAATAAATATATTGCAAATAATACATGAAGGCAGGTGTTAATAATTCTATTACGTGGTCATAAATAGAGCATATGGGTATTGAGTTTGATGCATTTAAATATTTTAATGTGTCACCTGAAGACAGAAATCTGCTAAGGAAATTTTCATTAACCACACATACCAAGCATAAAGTAAAGAAAATACATCTTACAGGAAAATTGATTTTTATGCTCTCAGTTTTGTCATAAAAATATGCTATAGATATAATCAATCACAGCTTCCACACTAAGTCCTTTAACACTGGACATTGTTTTTGAAACAAAACAGCTGGGTTGGAAGTGTATTCAAAGTTTATTCCACATGCAACATGAGAATAATAGTAACGTTACCCCAAGAACATCTGAAATAGTATTTGCAGAGCCATAGCATCTTCCCAGCTGCAAAGGACGTTAGAATCCATTTAGTTCAATAATAATTTACAGAAGAGAAAACAGACCCACCTTCATTGGGAGAGACTTGTGAGAACTGCCCAAGCTAAATTTGGTTTTGGCTAACACTCTTCGGGACACTGCTAAGGTCCAACATGTGGGGTTGCCAGGAGCTAACTATGGGGATTTCCATTTCCCAGAATAGAGGGAGGCTGAGAGGTGCTCTAGGGTCACTCGGTGCACAACCCACGGAGAGCAAGGCTGGGGCTGACCCTAGACTCTCGCTTGACGGCACACATTGATGCCCACCGTCTTCCATGACATCTGTGCTCCTTCGCCTTCTGTTCACCTTCCACAGACAACTGCACCCTGCAAGGATCGTGGGTCCAAGAGCAGCCTTGCATGCTGGGTGTTCACAGCAGTGCTGCCTGCCCTGCCTCCAAGAACAGCCTTGCGTGCTGGGTGTTCACAGCAGTGCTGCCTGCCCTGCCTCCAAGAACAGCCTTGCGTGCTGGGTGTTCACAGCAGTGCTGCCTGCCCTGCCTGGGGTAGGGTCCACTGGCTCCCGCTGCTTCAAGTGCTCCATATCCTAGGGGCACCTGTGGACCAGGCACCTTCTACACCGCCTGGAAAGCTACACAAGGGTGCCTCACAGGATTTATTCTACACATCCAGAACGCTCCAAAAGACCAAGAAAAACTTTGTAACTCTTGGGTGCCAATGAGTATAAAGGCAGATGTCAAAGAGAAGCAAATTTGGTTTTATAGCTTTTATAAATTGCAAATCCTGCTCAGCTTTGTAAAATCACTCATGAGTATGGCAGGCTCTTCTAGCTATATGTGTGTGCGCATACCCTCAGGAACATCTCTTTATGGCAAAAGAGAGGAGAGAAGCACCCGGAGAGAGAGAGAGACAGAGAGAGAGGCTGACCTACTTATAAGCCTCAATGATCTTTAACTCAGCATTGTCCCTCATTTCCACAATAATTCATCAAGCTTAATTACAGAGAGGTATAAAATATAAAATACCACTTGATATGGACTGACTTGTGTCTCCTCTACCCCCCACCAAAATTTGTACGTTGAAGTTATAACCCTGGGTACCTCAGAACATAACCTTATTTGGAAATTGGGTCTTTGCGGATGGAATCAATTAAGGTGAAGTCATTCTAGGGTAAGGTGAGCCCTAATCTAATATGACTGGTGTCCTTACACAAAGGGGAATTCTGGAGACAGACATATCCACAGGTGAAGAAATGTGAAGACTGGCATTCTGGGTCTGCCGGTCAAGGAGCCAGCAGCAGCTGAGAGACAGCCTGGATCAGGTTCCTCCCCAACACTTCCGAGGAAGCCGTTCCTGCAGGCGCTTTGATCTTGGACTTCCAGCCTCCAGAACTGTGAATCAATAAACTCCTGTTGTTTCAGCTGCAGAGTTGATGGTAATTTTGCAAGTCTTACTTGGAAAGAGAGTTCTAGGATAGTTCCCAATTGATTTTCTAATAAACATTATATTTTAGAGTAGTTTTACACTGATAGTAAAATCACACTGATAATGCAGAAGTTTCTCATATATTGCCTCCCCAGGGCCCTTGTCTTTACCACCTTACACTAATATAATACATTTGTCCCAGTAAATGGATCAATCCTTGATTAATAACTGAAGTCCCACTGGTGATGATGAGAGTTCCTGTTGCTCCACATCCTTTCCAGCATTTGGTGGTGGTGTCAGTGTCTTGATTTTGGTCACTCTAGCAGGTGTGTAGTGGTGTCTCATTGGTGTAATTTGCATTTCACTGATAATATACAACCTGGAGTATCTTTTCATATGTTTGGTTACCATCTGTATGTCTTTTTTGGTGATGTGTCTGTTCAGATCTCTTGCTTATTTTTAAATTGGGTTGCTTGTTTTCTTATAGTTGAGTTTTAAGGGATCTTTATATATTTTGGACACACATCTCTCCTCTAGGCAGCTGATGGTTCTATGAACACATGGCAACCTTCTCTAAGCAGGATCATTCACAGTAGCCATGATGATGAGTTTTACGTGTCAAGTCAATTGGGCTAAGGGATGCCCAGACAGGGGGTAAAACCTTATTTCTGGGGGTCTGTGAGGGTGTTTCTGGAAGAGACCAGCATGTAAATCAGGGACTAAGTAAGGCAGGTGCCCCCCAGTCCCCCCTCAATGTGGGCATCATCATCCTATCCATTGGAGAGCATGAGTAGAGCAGAAACGAGGAGGAGGGCGAATTCTCTCTCTCTCCTTGAGCTGAGACACTTGTCTTCTGCCTTCAGACATCAGAGCTCCTGGTTCTTGGGACACTGAGCTCTAGGACTTCCATCAACATTGACCTCCACCGTTGTTCACAGGCCTTAAGCCTTGGACTGGAATTTACAACATCTTGTACCCTTGTTTTCGGGGCTTTGGGCTCAGACTGAACCACACCACTGGCCTTCCTTGTTTTCCAGCTTGCAGATGGCAGATGGTAGGACTTCTTGTTTTCCAGAATTGCAGGAGCCAATTCCAATAATAAATCTCTCTCTCTCTCTCTCTATCATCTATATATCATCTATCATCTATATATCATCTATCATCTATATATCATCTATCTAATCTACTTACCTAATTTTCTATCATCTATATATCAGCTATCTACCTAATCTACCTACCTAATTTTTCTATCTAATTTTCCTGTCATCTGTGTATGTATGTATGTATCTAGCTGTCTATCTATCTCTCCTGTTTTTCTGGAGAACACTGACTAGTACAGTAGCCTTCAAAGTTGCAGGAAGAACTGGAAAAGTTGATCACGTATGAAGTTGCTCCAAGTCACCACAGTGCAAGGGCTTTATAAAAGGACATTTACACACATAAGAATACATTGGAAAACAAAATTTAAAGAAAAAATAAAGATAAAACAAAAACAAGCTACTCCTCACGGAAGAAGAGAGGACAATAAAATAAACCAACAGCAGGAAGTCAAGAAGAAGAAATGCACATCCCGTGGACGGGCGGACGTCGCTGAATCAGAGCTGGAGCACCAGCACCTCAGAACCCGGCTCAGGAACTCGATGTGACAAACATGGCCCTGGAGGGACCGGAGCGTAATGAACGAGGGCTACATGAGAAAAGGCGGAACTTTAACAGAATGAAATAAAATGTATGGAAATTAAATAGTTACTGTGGTAAAAATGTACACAGGCAGTTACATATATTGGAAGCAGGCAAATAATAAAATCAAAGGTCTGGTCTGAGGAGAGCTGAGGCTGTGGTCCAGGAATCAAGGGTCTTGTCTGGGGAGAGCTGAGGCTGTGGTCCAGGGCATGCTATAGAGGAAAAAACCACTAGGAACATTAAAGGGAAGTTAGGAAATACAGAGGCTGGAAGGAAATTCCAAAAGGAGAAGGAGGAAAGAGAGATGTGATGATTTTACAAGCTCATGAATGAGAACTTTGCAGAAACACATGAATCCTGAGATGAAGAAACTCAGTGAGTTTTAATCTAGACGTGTATAAATGAATGCATCTGCTTTGTGGCAAAATTACAAAACATGAATAATTGAGAAAAAGAAAAGAATTTATTAATACATCCAGAGAATAAAGCAACCTCAATCAATCGAATGGAAGTCAGGAAAGGACAAAAGGGAATCAATGGAAAGTGTACGGATAGAGAGAAGGATAAAACTCTGTAGTCCCTCTATTGAAAGGAAGCAGTCTAACAGAAAGATCATAATCTTTAACTAGGTTCTATCTATAAATATAACCTTAGAGCATGTAAAGTTTTAAAAATGACAAGACTGTGAAGTGAAGTGAACACACCCACGATTACTGTGGGGCAAATTAACACAACTCTCTCATATACTTGGAAACAGCCCTGCCCAGTGAGCACCTGACTGTGGGACCTCAGGCGAGCAGTCAGGGCCAGCCGGGGAAGCATTGGTTCAGGCCTTCAGGCCACAGAGTCTGGCTTCATAGGCTCAGCTGAACTCAGAAAATGCCGTGACTGCTGACCTCCAAAGGGTCTGGAGCATGCTACCTCCCTGTGTAGAAACTGCTCACGGTCCGGTGGGGGTAAATAAGTGAGGAAAACAGCTCCAGGCAAAGCTGAGTGAGGAAGACAAAGAAACAGAAAGCCACGGGAGCAGTGCCCTGTCGGAAAGACACTGTTAATCATGGCCGCAACTCAAGAGCGAGATCTTGCATTGCACAGAGAGAAACGTCACCTCATCCTCTCTCTGCTCAGCTGTCCCCACCACATCCTCCTGCTCATGGGTGGTCTAGTGCAGTTCAGCTCACTCCATAGATGAGTGAAGGAAAGAAAAACTGGCTGTATCCGCACAAAATACAGAAGCAAAACCTAAACGGGCTTCTGAGCGGGAGTAAAAGACCACCCCAGAAAAGAGCTCCTCTAGATTGGAGGGAAACAAAAAGCCACCATTCCAGCAGGGCTGCAGGACAAAGTAGCTCAGCGTGGCAACTGCGAACATGGAAAAAGGATCACAAGCAGAAATAAGGTGACAGGGAGAAGAGATAGCCAGGCACCAGGAGGGATGTCAGAATAAGGGGATGTAGAATAGGAAGTGACCAAACTCAGAAAGGAAATTGAAGAAAAAGACACAGCTGTTTTAGAAATAAAGATGGAGCCATATAGAAGCCAAGAGACAATGGACGTTTCAGAAAGTCTATTATAGAAATGGAGGAATGGTCAGAAGTCAGGAAAAAGCTGAAGATCCTGAACGTTTTTCATGCAACTTCCCACAAACTTCTAGGAAAATATAAAAAATACAACAAAGCTCAGAACTGAAAAAGAGAGATGGCTCCTTACCTGCCCCTGTGTGTTGCGTCTGGCATTGACTTCAACAGCAGGTAAAGAAAATCTAGAAACAGAGTTTTTGTCATCATCTTATCTTTTTGCTTCAACTTTCAATCTTGGATTTATCTGAAATGATATTGGTTATTTTACAGTCTTTTTAAAGCCGGTTTCTCCTGTTTGCAAACATAAGGATGGAAGAGTAGCAATCAGCTTTGTTGGGGAACAGCCGGAGGAGTGACAAGACCCCAGAGGACCCAGGGAAAGGAGCAGGCAGGTCGGCGGCCGCAGCTCCACCCGGGCCGTAAGTGGACGATGAGACTCAAGGGGTCAGAGCAGGAGCAAGACGGTTCACTGCTCAGGGCACAGGGAGACCAGAGGCCCCAGCGTGCAACAGTCAGGTCCAGACAGTGGCTGCCATGGAGTGAGCTGTACCCAGGGGAGCAGCCCTGGCCAAGGCCTCAGTCCCTCTGACAGCCACCCAGGCCACCTCCTGGGAGTACGTCGTCATGAGCTGTCAGTCTAGATTACTGAATGCTTGCGTGACGAGCTACAGGGAGGGCTCAGGGCTGGGGCAGCTGAGCCTGGAGATTTGGATCAATCATCAGGGGCCTGCAGGGCCACTTTCACCCTCCCACCCCGTGGTCCTACATGTCCTCAGCAGAACTCGGATTTTCACAGGGATGTCCTCTGATCAGGTCCTCAGCTTAGACCCAGCACTGGGTCTCATTTGATGAGGGTTTTTGTCAGCAGACTCACAGGCAGCAGCATGCAGCCAGCCTACGGTTCTGACCTGAGCTGTGCACCCAGGACCTAGCCAAGGTCCTGCAGAGGTGATGGTCATGTTGTTCCTGGTCACCGTGTAGCTTCTTGCTTGTGGGATGTGAATTGTTCAGCCTGTCTGGTGGCATGAATCCAAACACAGCAGGAAGTGTTGTTGACAACACAGCCCATTCCCTGTTCAGCCAGCGGCACCGTCTTCTGCAGCCAACCGTCCAGTCTACCATGACTGTCCGAGGGAGAGTGGAGTGGCCTCTATTGACCCAGGGCATGTGCTGTCTTCTGGACTTCCGCAGCTCTCGCCTCTGGGGAATGGGCTTTGACTTCTGGGAACAGGATTCACTGTGGCGTATAGCCCAGCGTTGCTGAGAGGCATGATTCCGTGCCATCTGGAGTCCCTGTATTGGCCTGAAGCATGGGGTCCAGAGTGAGGCAGACTGGGGGCTGCCATGTACCCTCTAAGCACATAACTTTCTCCTTTTCCCATCCCGCAGATGCATCAGTCTCCCATTTGGTAGAGCCGAGAGATTCCTGGAGCTCTGTCATTGCGGGACCTCCCCTTGGTGCCCTCTGCAGGGGTGCACTGTCCTGCGAGATGGTGGGGTTTGTGGGGGTGAGGGGGGCTGCAGTCCTGTAGGACCTCCCCTTGGTACCCTCTGCAGGGGAACGTCCTGCGGGACGGTGGGGTCTGTGGGGGTAAGGGGGGCCGCAGTCCTGTAAGATCTCCCGTTGGTGCCCTCTGCAGGGGTGCACTGTCCTGTGGGATGGTGGGGTGTGGGTGAGGGGGGCTGCAGTCCCGCTGTTCTCCTTGAGTGGGATCCTGGGCTCTCTCCCAGCCCTTGCCACCCAGAAAACCAGACAGCAGCCTGGAGCCACTTGTTTGCTGGCTGTGGTCCGGCATCTTGGCAGTTCTGTTACCTACTCTGCTGCCTCAATCCTGCAGACATCACTTGACGTTTCTGGCATAAACTTTTCCTAAAAACATACATTTAAAGATGATGGCTTAACCTATTCTTGTGTTTTTTTTTTTTTATTATACTTTAAGTTTTAGGGTACATGTGCACAACGTGCAGGTTTGTTACATATGTATACATGTGCCATGTTGGTGTGCTGCACCCATTAACTCGTCATTTAGCATTAGGTATATCTCCTAATGCTATCCCTCCCCCCTCCCCCCACCCCCACAACAGGCCCCGCTGTGTGATGTTCCCTTTCCTGTGTCCATGTGTTCTCATTGTTCAATTCCTACCTATGGGTGAGAACATGCAGTGTTTGGTTTTTTGTCCTTGCGATAGTTTGCTGAGAATGATGGTTTCCAGCTTCATCCATGTCCCTACAAAGGACATGAACTCATCCTTTTTTATGGCTGCATAGTATTCCATGGTGTATATGTGCCACATTTTCTTAATCTGGTCTATCATTATTGGACATCTGGGTTGGTTCCAAGTCTTTGCTATTATGAATAGTGCCACAATAAACATACGTGTGCATGTGTCTTTATAGCAGCATGTTTTATAATCCTTTGGGTATACACCCAGTAATGGGATGGCTGGGTCAAATGGTATTTCTAGTTCTAGATCCCTGAGGAATCGCCACACTGACTTCCACAATGGTTGAACTAGTTTACAGTTCCACCAACAGTGTAAAAGTGTTCCTATTTCTCCACATCCTCTCCAGCACCTGTTGTTTCCTGACTTTTTAATGATCGCCATTCTAACTGGTGTGAGATGGTATCTCATTGTGGTTTTGATTTGCATTTCTCTGATGGCCAGTGATGATGAGCATTGTTTCATGTGTTTTTTTGGCTGCATAAATGTCTTCTTTTGAGAAGTATCTGTTCATATCCTTTGCCCAGTTTTTGATGGGGTTGTTTGTTTTTTTTCTTGTAAATTTGTTTGAGTTCATTGTAGATTCTGGATATTAGCCCTTTGTCAGATGAGTAGATTGCAAAAATTTTCTCCCATCTTGTGTTTTTTTAAAGAAAAAGTTTTATTGGGGTATAACTGCTATATAAGAAACTCATATTTAAAATCCAAAATTTGATACGTTTTGGCAAATGTGTATACCAGTAACCCATTCTTCTTTTTCTTTTTTCTTTTTTTTTTTTATTTTTAGAGACAGATTTTCACTCCTGTCGCCCAGGCTGGAGTACAATGGCGTGATCTTGGCTCACTGCAACCTCCACCTCCTGGGTTCAAGCGATTGTCCTGCCTCAACCTCCCAAATAGCTGGGATTACAGCTGGCACCCACCACCATGCCCGGCTAATTTTTGTATTTTTAGTAGAGACAGGGTTTCACCATGTTGGCCAGGCTGATCTTGAACTCCTGACCTCAAGTGATCCACCTGCCTTGGCCTCCCAAAGTGCTGGGATTACAGGGGTGAGCCACTGTGTCCAGCCTCTTCTTTATCTTTATGGAATGGGATTATGGAAGCTTACAACGTGCCGTCATTTTCCTTGATGTTTTTTCTATTTAATAGAATCATTTAAATATTTCATATTTATCATTATAGTTGAAGTAATTGCTGCATTTTTTGTGGTTTCTCTGCTCCTTAGCTGTGATTTAGGAGCTACCAATATTGTTTCTAACTCAAATAAGAGGTCATCTTAAGTGAAAAAAGGATGCCTATTAAAGTCAACGTTTCCAAATGTTATAATAAAAATGTGTGTGTGTATAAAATGCTTTATTTTATAGTTGTTCCCTCATTACCGATGCTCATTAATACATTCCTGAGTTTACACTTCTGCATTTTTATTTGTTCTCATCCAGGAAAGCTTTCAGTTTTTAACTTGAAATCCAGTCGTTTTGTCAAGATGTGAGTGGTAGTTCACGTCTCAAAATAATTCACCTGGAGCATATTGAGCCTGTAGATCAGAATTTTTTTTGCCCCCAGCGGAAAGAGTTTTTTTTTTTGTTTGTTTCTGTTTTTTTTTTTTTTCCATTTAGAATTTTGTTTCAGTTGTCTTGTTTCTGTTTCACTTTTAAAAAAATGTTTCCTTAAAGAGAAGATCAATGATTCCTGGGTTAGACTTCCTTTTACTTTCTCTTTATATATTTTTTTCTATAATTAAAAAAATTACTTTGTGTTATTCCTTCGAATTTGTAAAAACTTGTCAAGTGTTTTCTCTGAATTATGTACTGAATATTTTAAATGTCTAGTACTTAATTTTAATTCTAGGATTTTGTTCTGGCTTCCTTGTTCACTTTTCTTCTCCCATTCAGCTACTTTAAAAGTCCCAGACAATATTGAATATTTCATATGGATAACAGTAATAACAGCCAATACTTTCTGAGTGGGTATGAAGTGCCAGACACTGTTCTTAGTGCTTTTGTTTATTAACTCACTTTGTATCCAAAACACCTTGCTAGACAGGAAGATTACTAGCCCTGTTTTACAGATGAGGACATCGAGACCTCGAGGAATTAAATAACTTGCCCAAGGTCATATGTCGTAAGTTCGGAAGCTTGTGTGACTCCAGGCAGCCAGGACGCAAGGTCACACGGATGTGGCTGATCCACGTGCCTCTACCCTTCTTGGCTTCCTACTTGGAGGGTGGTCATTTGGTGTGTAATTGGAGGTGCTCAGCCGAATTTTTTTTTAAAACTTACTTTTTTCAATATTAAGTAATTTTCTAACTAATGCTTTTCTTCCATGAAATTTTCTCTCCTCTTCTGCTACAGAATGTTTTCATGGAGCTGATATTTCTCTGCGTTTTCTGTTTGTTTGCAATCTCTGATTTTTAAATTTTATTTGATCTCTGAAACAAAATATATTTATAGAGCTTTTTATAGCAGCTGTGGGACTGGATTTCGTTTGTTCTTTCTAGCTTTTTTTTTTTTTTTTGAGGTGGAGTTTCACTCTGTTGCACAGGCTGGAGTGCAATGGCAGAATCTCAGCTCACTGCAACCTCCACCTCCCAGGTTCAAGCGATTCTCCTGCCGTAGCCTCCTGAGTAGCTGAGATTATAGGCGCCTGCCACCACGCCTGGCTAATTTTTGTATTTTTGGTAGAGATTTTTTTTTTTTTTTTTTTTTTTTGAGACGGAGTTTCACTCTTGTTGCCCAGGCTGGAGTGCAGTAGTGCGATCTCGGCTCACTGCAACCTCTGCCTTCCGGTTTCAAGCGAGTCTCCTGCCTCAGCCTCCAGAGTAGCTGGGATTACAGGTGACCACCACCATGTCTGGCTAATTTTTTGTATTTTTAGTAGAGAAGGAGTTTCACCATGTTGGCCAGGATGGTCTTGATCTCTTGACCTCATGATCTGCCCGCCTCAGACTCCCAAAGTGCTGGGATTACAGGCATGAACCACTGCGCCCGGCCTCTTTCTAGCATTTATTAAGGTGGTGAATAGACCTAAGAAAATGTTGCCGGCTGGTAGTTCAGTTGTTCTGGAAGTCCTCTAGCAATATTTGTATTGCCTATGAAATATTAATTAACCATTCACTGAGTACAGAGGTGGTGTACTGCTGCGTCTTTGGCCTGAGAGGATTCGCCTGACTACCTGAGGTCATTTGCATAGGGCAGCAGCTGGAGGGCACCCTGTAAAACAGTGGAAGAACAAGTGATTCCTCTGGTTAGAACCTGGCGAGAGCTTCTCACCAATAGGAACCATGTCCTCACTGTGGCCTGTGTGTCTCTCTATGCAGAACTCCCCTCTTAGCCCCCTGCCCTGCCTTACACCCTGATCCAGCTGCCTCTGTGCTCCGCCGTGATAGTGATAGATCCCAGGGCAGCAAGATGGTCAGAGGTGGGAGGGCAGGAGGTGAGAGGCTGCCTTGGTGGCTTGCTGTGGACATCAGGGCGAAGAGAGGCTCACTGCAACGGAGGAGGGTTAGGTGGATCAGGAGGAGGGTCAGGTGGATCAGGAGGGAGGGTCAGGTAGATCAGGAGGGAGGGTCAGGTAGATCAGGAGGAGGGTCAGGTGGATCAGGAGGAGGGTCAGGTGGATCAGGAGGAGGGTCAGTTGGATCAGGAGGAGGTGGATCAGGAGGAGGGTCAGTTGGATCAGGAGGAGGTGGATCAGGAGGAGGGTCAGGTGGATCAGGAGGAGGGTTAGGTAGATCAGGAGGAGGGTTAGGTAGATCAGGACCAGGAGTGACTCAGGTAGACGCACTCCATCGCAGGTGGATGCTGGATCTTCGAGAATGTTAGCAAAACGCTGACAGTCCAGCCCTAAGGGTGAGGAGCACGGTGGCTCAGTATCACCGTGTGTCAGGCGAGCCTGGAGTAACTATGGAGGCTTCTACTCCCTTACTTCTGCCAAGGATGTGAGGATGCAGCTCCGATTTTGCTGTCATTTTTAATAATCCAGTTCCTTGGTAATCACCCTTTGTGTTCCTCGCTCTGGAATCCATGTGCTTTAGGAGGGGTGGGTCCTGAGCAGCATGTCTCCTGTGTGGTAGGTGCTCCTTAGAGACATGCCTGCCTGGGTGGCTTTCTGGAATCACTGAGTTTCTTTATGAAGGAGATAATGTATACAGCGGTCCATTTCCAAGACAAAGTGCCTTAAGTGGGCTTAGGTCAGCAAAACTACAGAAAAAACAGGATAGACTAGGCCTCTGCTTGGATCACCGATGCCTGCTTGTTGGCCTCCCTGCCTTCACCCGCTCTTAGTTGCCCTCACCCAAACCAAAGATGTTTAGTCTAAGATGAAAGTTTACTAGCCTGCAAAATAGCTCGTTTTGTTTGTTCTTATCAGCCTGCCCAGCTACTTAGGTCATAAGTCAAATACTTGAAGAGCCCCTGAGCTGACTAGGATTGCAGTGCATTGTGGGCTGTGAAAAAATGCAGCAGGACAACCCTACAGCCCCTGCCCAACAACCAACAGGTGACATCTGGGAGGATTGTGACCCCACAGTACTCAGCCTTTGAGGAACTGGGGGAGGGACTTGCGCCCTTCAGCCGCTATCCAACAACCAATGGTGACATCCAGGAAGATTATGACCCTACAGTACTCAGCCTATGAGGAACGGGGGGAGGGACCTGTGCCCAGCAGCCCCTACCCAACAGCCAACAGGCGACATCCAGGAAGATTGTGACCCCACAGTACTCAGCCTATGAGGAACCGGGGGAGGGACCTGCACACTACAGCCCTTGCCCAACAACCAATAGGTGATGTCTGGGAAGACTGTGACCCCATAGTACTCAGCCTGTGAGAGACCAGGGGAGGAGCCTGCACCCTACAGCCCCTACCCAACAACCAACAGGCGATGTCTGGGAGGATTGTGACCCCGTAGTACTCAGCCTATGAGGAACCCGGGAGGGAACTGCGCAGTAGGGGATAAATGGCTTGTTGTAACTGTGCTGGATGTGCCTGCCCACCAGACACCGGATCTTTCAAGGCTGTCGTTAAAAGTCTCACTTTTGCTCCTCTCCAGGTCTCTAGTCCATTCTTTGGGTTTGGAGGGGTGAGTTTGTTTACCACATTTAAAATACACTTATTTCAATTCCTAAGCAAAACTCCTTACACTGTAGCTATGGGGGAATAGAAAACTTTAGGCACAGCGCCTGAATACAGGTCATCTGTTTGGTAAGAACACAGTTTATGATCACAGCGTAAGATGACACCTCACTGCGTCCGCAGCATTGGGAACAACAGCAGGGTGTTCACATGGCAAAGAGGCTGAGAATTCCTAATTTCAGCTATTGGTTTGCATAATTTACCTGCTTTCATATACCGTTATTGTTATTATCGCTACCATTTTGCCATAATGTTGTTTTAACTTTGCCATCAACTGAAGGGAGAAGCTGGAGCTTTGGTTTCAGCCATGTGCGTTGCCCTGTGTTCCTCATTTCTACCGTGACTTTCCCTTGGCTTCTGCCGCCTACTTCTAAATTCATGGTTTAGAGCAATAACCACATTCCCTTGTCACTGCTCTGTGGGGGGCCAGCCTCAGCTGGGGGATCCACTTCTAATATGATCCCACCCACAGGGCTGCTGTGTTGGTGCTGGCTGTGGGCGAGGAGCTGAGTCCTCCAGGAGGCAGTTCCAGGGCAGTGGGATTCTTCCGCGGCAATCGGCTTCCCCCAGATGGCTAAGGTAGGAGCTGCCCGGCCCTCCCAGGGCTTACGTCCGGACCCAGCCCAGCGTTGCTTTGGCTTTGTTCTCTTTGTTCAGGCAGAACTCAGGGACACATGAGGGTCAAAGGTAAGCTGGAGTCTTGGTTCACTGGGGACCCTGGGATAGCAACACACCATTTAACTCACCCAATAGCAACACACCCTTTAACCCTTTGTCCCTGAGCAAGCCAGCTTCCCTCGGCCCTAACTGCCCTCCTGCATTCAGCAGGCATCTTAAAAACACAGCTCAAGTGCCAAGGTCTTCGTGAAGATTTCCAGGTCCCTACAGGAGGTTTCTGTGTGCCTTGCTTTCACATCAGGTTGGATAATTACGGTCACTAGCGTGCCTGCAGTCCATTCACACATTTGGATAATTACGGTCACTAGCGTGCCTGCAGTCCATTCACACATTTGGATAATTACGGTCACTAGCGTGCTTGCAGTCCATTCACACATTTGGATAATTACGGTCACTAGCGTGCTTGCAGTCCATTCTCACATTTGGATAATTACGGTCACTAGCGTGCCTGCAGTCCATTCACACATTTGGATAATTACGGTCACTAGCGTGCCTGCAGTCCATTCTCACATTTGGATAATTACGGTCACTAGCGTGCCTGCAGTCCATTCACACATTTGGATAATTACGGTCACTAGCGTGCTTGCAGTCCATTCACACATTTGGATAATTACGGTCACTAGCGTGCCTGCAGTCCATTCACACATTTGGATAATTACGGTCACTAGCGTGCCTGCAGTCCATTCTCACATTTGGATAATTACGGTCACTAGCGTGCCTGCAGTCCATTCACACATTTGGATAATTACGGTCACTAGCGTGCCTGCAGTCCATTCTCACATTTGGATAATTACGGTCACTAGCGTGCCTGCAGTCCATTCACACATTTGGATAATTACGGTCACTAGCGTGCTTGCAGTCCATTCTCACATTTGGATAATTACGGTCACTAGCGTGCCTGCAGTCCATTCACACATTTGGATAATTACGGTCACTAGCGTGCCTGCAGTCCATTCACACATTTGGATAATTACGGTCACTAGCGTGCTTGCAGTCCATTCACACATTTGGATAATTACGGTCACTAGCGTGCTTGCAGTCCATTCACACATTTGGATAATTACGGTCACAAGCGCGCTTGCAGTCCATTCACACATTTGGATAATTACGGTCACAAGCGCGCTTGCAGTCCATTCACACATTTGGATAATTACGGTCACTAGCCTGCTTGCAGTCCATTCACACATTTAGACACAGGGACCTCCCCACCAGGCTGAACTCCCCGAGGAGAACCCAAGCCCTGTCAGACGTCTCCTTCTGCCCTCGCTGATGGGGGGAGCGGCCGTGACGGCTGAGCGGTGTCCCTCTCAAACCAGTGTTGAAGCCTCGCATGTGACTGTGTGACTGTCTTTGGAGACGGGGCCTTTAAAGAGTTGAGTAAGGCTAAGTGAGGTCATATGGGTGGCCCTGATTCAATCTGACCCACCACCTTACATGAAGAGGAGTTTAGGACACAGACAGGAACAGAGGGAGGACCCTGTGAGGACACAGGGACAACACAGCATCACAAGCCGAGGAGAGAGGCCTCAGGAGGAACCAGCCCTGTCCACAACTGGATCTGGGACTTCCAGCCTCCGGGACTGCGAGGAAAGGAATTCCTGTGGTTTGAGCCGCTCAGCCTGGGACACCGTGTCACGGCAGTCCAGGCAGGACACAGCGGCCCCCAGGAAGGAGGGGCCCAGTGTGGATTGTGTGGACATCAGGCATGAGGCCAGGCCAGGTGGTAGAGGGAGCCTTCACAATACAAGAAGAGGAACGTTTCTTTTAGATTTCTCACTGCTTGTGACATAAGCAGTTAGACCGAGACCCGTATCCATTTAACAAATATTTTTGTACAACTTTCCCAAGTTGAGTTTAATTATCAATGCAAAATGCATAGGTAATGTGTGACTCTAAACTCAGGACTCTTCATGCTTTACTGGTGAGGGTGAAAGGATTACGAAGGGCAGAGATGAAATGACAAAACACTCTACTCATCTTTTAATCTTGTGAGAAGTTCAGAACAGATGGCCCGTTTGAACAGAAATGTTATATTTCTTATGAAAATAGATGATACCCCAGGCAAGCATCGTGGCAGCTGAGATTCACTCACTATTCTGATTAACACCACAGCCATTGCATAGACGCATTAAAACGTAGAGCTTAACGACAATAAGCTATTTGAACAGATTTTTAAACACATATTTATTCATTAAAAAGGGATGAAAGCATTTGCATCCGTAAGATGTTTAACTAGAAACAGAGTATTTGTGAGATGTAGCATTTCTCAAACACTATTTTAAATGGAAATTTAAGTTCTTTAATTCCAAGCATTCTGACTTATTGATGAGTGTTGCCATGATATAACTTACTAAACTTTATGTCTTTAGCTCTAGTTCATGCTATTTATAGAAGACATTTTGAAAATTACAAATTTGGAATGTAGATTTAATAGCCAGGATTCGGTGACCATATCTATAATTATATTGACAGCTGGAGTTGGCTAAACATTTGCTGAAGTAAGCTTTACATAAAATAGAATCTATTCTCCTGATTTAATTATTGGTTAGTATTTCCTATTGTAGGTGATACATTCCTAAATCACATCCTCCTCCCTTGACTTCCCCCTACACACACAGGCATACATACACACACACACACATACACTATACACACATATACATACACACATAGGCATATACACACACACACAATACACACATATACATACACACACATATATACACACATGCACACACACACATACTATACACACATATACACACACACACATATATATACACACATGCATACCCACACATACATATACATATATACACACATACATGCATACACACACATACTATACACACATACATACACACATACACTATACACACATATACATACACACACATATACATACACACACATTCACTATACACACATATACATACACATATATATACACACAGGCATACACACACACACTATACACACATATACATACACACATATATATACACACAGGCATACACACACACACTATACACACATATACATACACACACATATACATACACATGCATACACACACACTATACACACATACTATACACACATATACATACACATATATACACACACACTATACACACACATACATACACACATACATACTGTACACACATATACATACACACACATACACATACTATACACACACATATGTATATACACATACACGCATACACACACATACTATACACACATACACACACATATATACACACATACACATGCATACACACATACACTATACACACACTATACACACATATACATACACACACATGCATACACACATACACATACTATACACACATATACATACACACATATGTACACGCACATACACACACGCATACATACACATACTATACACAAACATACATATACATATATACACACATACATGCATACACACACATACTATACACACATACATACACACATATACACACATACACATGCATACACACATACACACATATACTATACATACATATGCATACACATATATACATACACATATATACACACAAATACACACACATATACTATACACACATATACATACACACACATATATACACATACATGCATACACATACACACATACTATACACACATACATATATACACACATACACACATGCTATACACACATACATATACATATATACACACATACACGCATACACACACATACTATACACACATACATACACACATATATACACACATATACACATGCATACACACATATAGTATACACACATATGCATACACATATATATACATACACATATATACACACAAATACACACACATATACTATACACACATATACATACACACACAATTTTATGCATACTTTTCTGGGAAACTTTTATTTAAGATATTTTATGTTTTCTCCTTTCCAATAATTCATTTGAAGTTTTTTTTAAGGCAGGACTTGCAGAAATAACATGCCGATGATGTTTCTTCCTTTTCGAGGTTAGAAAAAAAATTTTTTATGTTATTAGGTCACACTTGACCAGAAGTCTGCCTTTTTCTTCCCAACACAGACTAATAGCTCAGCGCATTAAAACAAAAAAATGGTTTTCAGAGCAAACACTTGTGTCTTCTGATTTTCATTCAGTCCGAATTGCGTATGGAACCTGCTGATTTGAATGGGATCATGCAGATCCCAGGCATTGCTCATGGCTTATTTCCTTGTCAATAGCCAAGAATGGCTCATTCATCTAACATTCATAGAATATTTATTGGGTATTACTGTATTCCAGGTATGCTGGAAGGTCCTGGAGATTCAAGTGTGGGAAGGCAGTCCCGGCCCTCATTGCTCGCCGAACAGCTTCCAGTCTGCACGGAAGTAAGTACTCTCGGGTGGTTTGAGGAACAGCAATGCACAGCTGATATAGAAATTGGTCTGCTAAAGTTGGTTACTGTCATCACAAAACCTAAAACACCTGCTGTTGATGGGCCGTGGACAGGGTGGTGGGTGGCAAATGAAATGGCAGCGAGCGGGGACTGGCGCCCTTCAGAGAAGCTGTTGTGGACCCCAGGCAGGGTAGATGCCTGCAGGGTAGACCCACGACAACCACAGAACTGTCAGGGGAGATAGAGTGAAGCTGAGGAGCTTCATCTGGCAAAGGCGAGCTCCAGCAGTCAGCGTTTCGGCCGAGTTCTCCTGGTGGTGCAGGACAGGGGAGGACATCAGCGCCGCCGTCGGCAGCAGAATGGAGAGGGGACACCCAGAGGCCGGTGCTTGCAGGGTTGTATGAGAAAACTCATTTCAGTCTCCTCATCCAGTAAAATATCCTAAAAAATCCAAACCAGAAAACCAGAAAGCAGGTGGGGACACAGATCAAATCAAGGGCACAGCTCCAAGGCTGGTTTCAGAGCTCTAAGGTAGCAAAGCAAAAGTGCGATTCAGCCTCTCAGCCAGAAAGAAGAGCTTCCAGCACCCTAAGGGTGGTATCCTGAAACCATCCGAAATGCCTGAAACAGACCCAAATCTAGAATTAAAGGCATTTTTCAAAAATGCCTGTGGGGTGTGTGTGTGTGTGGCCTTTGCCAAATGGAGTAGATTCCAAACAAATGCATAGATAGCTGCCAGTGTTATTTTTCTATCAAGCATCTTCTAAAACAGTAAGGTATAATTTTCATACAGTAAAATATATAGATTAGAATTGTACAGTCTGATACATTTTGACAAATTTATGTTTATATCCTTATCACCCTAATCCAGAGACATTGCATTTCTACAAGTCCAGAAAGTTATCCTCACCCCCCTTGCTCATGACTCGGCCCCTGCCTTTGAGGCCGCCACCCCTCGGCATTTCTCGTCATTGGTTAGTTTTGCCCGTCCTGAAGCTTCATATAAATGGAGTCAGTGAGCGCCTTGCCGCCTGCTTGTGGCCTTCGAGGCTCATCGAGTTTCCCGCTTCCACATGTCCGTGCCATTTGCATTCTTACCATCAAAAGTCCAAGTCTGTTTCTCCAGCCCCGAGTCAAGGCTGGCCCTGAGATTTACTTTGTTCAACAGAAAGAGGTGGAGTTGACTTTGTGCCTGTCCAAACACCGGCCCTGAAGGGCATGTGTGTGGCTTTGCTCTCTTTTATGAGGCTGCCGTGATCACGTGCACAGGCCAGACTAGCTTGTTGGGTGTTAAGTCATGTGACCTAGTTACCGCATTGCCCAAGCAGGCTCCAGGCTACCCTCTGACACGTGGGTGAGGCCATCCTGAACCCCTCAGTCCCAACGCCACCTGTCAGCTGACCACAGAGGCATAAACCAGCCCAGCCTGACTGATTGGCTGAACCACCCCCATTGACTGATTGGCTGAACCACCCCCATTGACCGATGGCTGAACCACCCCCATTGCCTTATTGCCTGAACCACCCCCATTGACTCGAGTTGTGATTAAGGTCAGTCGTTTTGGGGTGGTTTACAACATGGCAGTAAACCGCAGACCGTAGTTCAATGGAAATCTGATGCTCTTTCTGAGTCGGGGAATGCATGTCCATACATACCAGAGTATGCATATTAATTTATAAAACAGATGCTAATTTGTAAAGGAAGAAGTTGCATTCTGTTCAAACTAATGTCAGGAAGTGAGGATTCTGCATAAAATGCAATACTGATTTCTAACTATTAGGGAGAAAAATCAACCTATAAAAAAGATAAATAAGTGAAGAATTAACCAAAAAAACCCAAAAAACTTTCGTAAGGTCTTTGTGATGTAATGTTATAATTTGCTCTTTGAAATGCGTTTATAATGGACTGGGAGAGAAAAGACCATCCCCAGTTGGGGTGGGCACCATCCAATCGCCGCCAGCGCGGCTAGGAAAAGCAGGCAGAAGAAGGTGGAAGGAGCTGGCTTGCTGAGTCTTCCCACCTTTGTCTTTCTCCCGTGCCAGATGCTTCCTGCCTTTGAACATCAGACTCCAAGTTCTTCAACTCCTTTTCCCAGAGCTGGCGACACCCCACTTGGCCCTTCTTGTATTCCGTAATGAATATTTTGGTAACGTGCTCCTCAAAGCCACTGGGTTGCTGGGTCATTGTCCCCTCCTTAGCAGCCAGTGAGTGGAGATTCAGGGAGGTCTCTCTGCACCCCCAGAGTATGGAGCTGCCCTTTAACCACCAAGGGAAGCTCCCTCAGCCACGTGCTTCCCAGGGCGTGGCGCTTGAGAAAGGCTTGGATCAATTAGAGGGACCCAGAGCTGATGCTGCCGGCGCTCCGTGTGTGGGGCTGGGTGGCTCCACTGGAGCTGTGGCCACTGCGAGACCCCGACCCCTTGCTGCGTCCACTGCCAGCCTCACCCCCGTGCCTGAGGAGCCTCCCCATTGTCTCCCTGGATCTCTAGGTCTGTGTCTTCCAGCACCGTGGGCCACGTGTGTCGGGCCCTAGGGCCAGCCTTGGACACGCTCCTCTGTCCTTGCCGCCCAGTCTGGCTTTGTCAGGCGTGACCTCTGTGAGAGCCTCTGCGAGACCACCCACACCTGCCAGCGTTGCTCCTACCCTCCCGCGCCTGCGTTCCAGCCTCTGTGGGCTCAATGGGGATGGTTTCTTACGTGGCCCTGTCGAAAGGGTGTCTGTGTCCCTCGTCCCCTTGGACCGGGTGGGCTTCCCACCCAGAGGGCCGTCAAAGTGACCGTGGGGGCTTAGAAACCGCCTCACTTTGTCTTGTTGGCTGGAACCTGCACTCCTTCAGTGCTGAGCGCCGTTGAGGAACTCTGACTGCCCGAGGCCTCCTGCAGGCACCTGCAGGCCCCATCTGGGCCCGTGCACCTTGCAGCCTCCTTCCCCACAGGGCACCAGACATGTGAATGACGCTGTCCCGAACCCTCCAGTCCAGCCCCTGCAGCGGCTGAGCATCACCCACTGCTTTAGGGGAAACAGAGACCTCACCAGGTGAGCCCGCCTGAGTTCCTACCTAGAAACTGGGACAGGTGATAAAATGGCTGCTATTGAGCCACTGCGTCCTGGGGTGACGTGCAGTGAGGTGTGCCCGGAGCTTTCTAAATGCCCCTCCTCTTCTTCCCTTCCTTGAACACACACACGCGCCCTGCACCCTGCACCCTCAGACCCGTCCGTGTTCTGTGTGAACCTACCTGTGAAAAATCCGTCCCTCCGGGCATCCCTTCCTCCTCAGGCCGACCCGTTTACCCCACACAAGAGAATTCACTTTTCAGCGTGGAGCCTCATTTATGGCCTGAACCACTTCTGAAAAAAATTAGGCAAGCCAGGCACGCTGGCTCATGCCTGTAATCCCAGCATTTTGGGAGGCCGAGGCGGGCAGATCATCTGAGGTTAGGAGTTCAAGACCCCGTCTCTACTGAAAATACAAAATTAGCTGGCTGTGGTGGCGCACGACTGTGATCCCAGCTACTCAGGAGGCCGGGGCAGGAAAATCGCTTGAACCTGTGAGGCAGAGGTTGCAGTGAGCCGAGATCACGCCACTGCACTGCAGCCTGGGCGACAAGAGCAAAACTCCATCTCAAAAAAAAAAAAAAAAAAAAAAAAAGAAATTAGGCAAATCCCTCAGGGTCAATTTGTAGGAAAGCGTTTTTACTCATCAGCAGACAGGCTGTTTAGAGACAGTGCGGACCCTGTAAACATCCTCCTGGAAATGAAACCCCGACAGGAAAGCCTAAGCCAGGGCAGAGAGGGAAGGAAAAGGCACCGTCTCCTGTCGACGGCGAGTGCCGCCTCTGCTACAAGCTTTAAAAAGGCATTTATTTCCACGGACGGTTTTAATCCATCTTGATGGAATTAAACATTACAAAACAAAGTAAAAGTGATTAAAGCCTATCTCAGAACATAAGGGACAGCTTATTTCCAGGAATTGGATTCCTGGGAATTGAGTTAAGGGAAATGGAGAATCGAATTACGTGGAAGGCACCGCAGCGCCCAGCTTCCCTTCTTGACATCAGCCCATCCCCGGCAGGACGCAGAGCCACCGGCCCGAGCAGAACGACCATGTCCTAGTTATTCTCCTGAGCAGATTCAATCATTCTGGTAATTTCATAAGTTACCTACTGAGCAATGTGAGACACAGACAAATTGATTTCTCTTCGCATGTTAGAGCCACGGATTTGAGAAAATACAACCTGCTCCCCAGTGTAAGGTGATCTGCCCGCGTGGGGAGAGGCAGCGTGTGGAAGGAGGTTCCCATGAATGCTGATCACAGAGTCTGTGAGCTTCCTCTGGAGCCAGTTTCCTCCTCAGCCTCTCTAAATCGAGTCCAGGAAAACCTGCCAGCTGCAGAACACTTTCATTAACACGAGATCCTGGCACTGCCGTATTTGACTAAACTGTGTAGGTTATGGTATAATTAGGGCATTATTCTTCCCTAATAACCGAGGCCACTTCAATTAAATTCTATATGGATAAAATATAAAAGAAGTCAGGAGACGCAGGCTGCACTTGTGATTCTAGGCACTTAGCTCGCCTCTGTGGCTTCCGTTTTTATCGTGCTAATTAGCAACGAACGTTACACCTTAGACTGGGAAGTTCGGAGAATGAATGCGTGTTTACACTCCTGTTCCCACGGCGTATTTCAGATATTTATGAAATACTTGAGTATTTTAACTAGATCGCTCCACAGTGGTGGAGTCCAGGGTGGAGGCTGATGGCCTGATGGAAACGCCACTCCTGCGTCATCGTCAGAAGAATGTATTTTCCTTTGGCAAGTGAAGGTTTTTAAGGCTGGGTGTGTATTCCAGGAAGAGAAAACCAAGCACTGCACGCTCTTACTTGTAAGTGGGTGCTGAACAATGAGATCACATGGACACAGGGAGGGGAACAGCACACACTGGGGCCTGTGTAGGGGGGTCAGCATGCGGAGGGAGAGCGTCAGGATAAATAGCTAATTCATGCTGGGCTTAATACCTAGGTGATGGGTTGACAGGTGCAGCAAACCACCGTGGCACACGTTTACCTGTGTAACAAACCTGCACATCCTGCACATGTATCCCAGAACTTATAAAATAAAAAGGCTGGGTGCATATTTATAATAATTGTGCTTGAAGCAAAAGATTCAAGGAGGACGCTGTGCGGAAGGGGCTGGATCAGGCCAAGAGTGAAGGGGTCGGGGCCATCTTGGGTCTGCAGACCTCCTGCATGTCCTGAATTGGGCCAGGTCACCTAACCTCTCAGCCTTCCTTCCTCATCTCTACAATGGGGAGGAAACTCCAAAACTCACGTCTGGAATTTATTATGAGGATGAACTGGAAAAATAGAGGCAAAACGCTCACAGAGGCCACATCCTATGTGTTGATGGTGGTGATTAATAGTTGGCTCTGCATGCCAGGGATAAAGCAGTGAACCGAGCAGGCAGAAGATCTCGAGTCTTCAGAGAGCTCATGTCAGCTCAGGGAGGATGGACAGCCATCAGATGGGCTTGCCGTTAGAGTGCTCAGTGGGTGCAAGAGCTATGTGCAAAATTAGGGCAGAAGAAGAGGGTCTGGGAGGGCTGGGGTGAGTGAGAGATCTAAGGCCATGCCCAGGAGAGACCTTGGTGAGAAGCGCCTTTGGAGAATGGACTGGAAAGAAGGGAGGGAGCCTGGTGGGTGTTTGGAGGATGGAGAGGCAGGTGCCGCTGGGGCAGGAGTGGCCTGGTGTGTCTGGAGAAGCACACAGCCACCGCAGTGGGTGGAGAGAGAGAGGACAGCAGGCAGGCAAAGGAAGAAGTGCTCATGCAGAGCACACAGGCCAGGCATGGACAGGAGAGAGGAGTGTCACATGCAGAGCACACAGGCCAGGCAGGGACAGGAGAGAGGAGTGTCACATGCAGAGCACACAGGCCCGGCGTAGACAGGAGGGAGGAGTGTCACATGCAGAGCACACAGGCCGGGCGTGGACAGGAGAGAGGAGTGTCACGTGCAGAGCACACAGGCCGGGCGTGGACAGGAGAGAAGAGTGTCACATGCAGAGCACACAGGCCGGGCGTGGACAGGAGAGAGGAGTGTCACGTGCAGAGCACACAGGCCGGGCGTGGACAGGAGAGAAGAGTGTCACATGCAGAGCACACAGGCCGGGCGTGGACAGGAGAGAGGAGTGTCACGTGCGGAGCACACAGGCCGGGCGTGGACAGGAGAGAGGAGTGTCACGTGCAGAGCACACAGGCCGGGCGTGGACAGGAGAGAGGAGTGTCACGTGCAGAGCACACAGGCCGGGCGTGGACAGGAGAGAGGAGTGTCACATGCAGAGCACACAGGCCGGGCACGGACAGGAGAGAAGGGTGTCATGTGCAGGCAGCGTTTCCTCGGCCTCTTGTTTGCAGGAGGATCAGGCGGGTAGAGGGAGGAAGGCAGAACGGGACCAGCGAAGGGGCTCCTTAGCCACCCAGAAGCAGGAGGGGGGTGAAGGGAGAGCTGGTGAGAGCTGACCGACCTGGCCATATTCTGGAGTTAGAGGCAGCCGGGGTTTCTGGCAGATGGACAGTGAGATGCTGAGGAAAGAGGAACCTGGGTAGCCGAGAAGGGGAACTCACCAAGCACAGGGCGGGGACAGAGGTGGGGCAGGGCTGGGGAGCAGGAGGATCCCAGCAGGGTGCCCCGAGGCAGGTGTGGAGAGGTGGGAGTCCCTTAGGTGATATGCTACTGTCTGTGTTAATCACTCAGGTGTGCGGTGAGAACACCCAAACCAGGCTACTTAGAACTGGATGTTGATAGCACTCAAATCTGTTGCCAGGGCTAGGAGACCTGAATGTTGGGAGAACCACAGAAGACCCTGGGAAATGGACAGGAAATTCTCTTTGAAAAGTGAGTTTGTGGGCCTGGTGAGCTTCACTTTTGCTCACTTGGGGCTTTGGAAACAGGTGAGACGTCTGAGTATGTGCTCTTTGAGGGCAGGAACCCTTGTTTTTCATCCTGGCTTCCAAAAAGCACGACAGACACACTGGTAGAGACAGTCTTAAGTATCTGTGGGCCTTTCCTCGCCCATGTGAAGACGAGTTTTCCTGTAAGGAAGGAAACATTTGGAGTGGACAGGGCTGAGAGCTGCCTGGTGGGAGGTGCAGAGTCCTGCAACAACCGCACCGGGGGAGCAGAGGGACAGTGTCACCTCTGTCACCTCTCGGAGGGGGGTGACACCAATGGCTCCAGAAGAGAGTCTGCAAATGAGGACACAAGAGGCTAAGCCTGGAAGCTCAGGCAGGCGTGCTAGGTTGCAACTCTGCAAATGAGGACACAGGAGGCTAAGCCTGGAAGCGTGGGAAGCTCAGGCGGGGGTGCTGGGTCGCTGGCCGAGGAGTCCGTTTTCTTCCCTGAACTCCTCCGTGCTTTGAATCCAAACACCTGGGCGGCTTTCACTTTCGTGGGGAGTTGATGTCACTCCCCACGGCAATTTGAATGACTGGTTCTGGGACTTGATGAGGACTGGAAGGTATTTCTGGTGGTTGTCATTGCAGCCAAGTGTGGACAGCCTGTCTCCGGGAATAAAACTAGGTTGAGAAAAGCTATGGGGTGGACGTGTTTATTCCCCGAATATCACTGGGGTCTTTGCCTTGCTAATTCCCAGCTCTATGTTGCTGAGCCGTTGCTAGAGTGCGGTTCATTGAAGGCATCATTTAAACGCCTAGCCGCGAGATTTTATACCACAACATTTTTCCCCTAAAAAAGCATTCATATTACAATGCCGGGCCAGACATGGTGTCTTACAGCTGTAATTCCAGCAATTTTGGCGTCCGAGGTAGGAGGATCACTTGAGCCTTGGAGTTAAAAACTTTGTCTCTACAAACAAACAAACAAAAATCGCAATGCTGTTATATTTATTTATTGTTTTAAAACTAATTATTGAGTTTGAAACTTTTATTATTGACAACCATTATTCTAAATAATGACTTACTGCATCTTATAAAAGTCATATAAAGTCTTATAAAGACTGAATCAATTGCTCAACTCTGAAATCATACGCTCTAAGCAACTCGTCTTTCTTAAATATTTCTTTAAAACGATGTGCTGTTCTCTTTTTCATTCCTCTTTGCCTGGAATGTAATTTTATTTCTCTTCACCTGGCTCATGTCCTCTCATCCTGAGGCCTCAGATTGCACGCCGCTTCCTTCCAGAGCCGCTTCCTCCCAGAGCGCCGGCGCCTTCCTCCCTCTTCCCCTGGCTATTAGCGTTCCATCTTCTCTCCCCTGGGGGGCTCACACGTCCTGTATTTTAGAGCTCTCCTCTCTGTTGTATTATTGACTGTGTAGACATCAAATTTCCTACTATGCAGTTAGTTGCAATAGAGAAAAAACAATCTTTTGTTATTATTTTATCCCCAAGGTCTAATGTGTTATTAGATATTCAATGCTTATTGAATGAGTAAACAACTGCTGATACCGTGAAGGATATAAAAATGCAAAATGTGATTCTTTCCTTGAAGAACTTCCAATCTCTGGGTGAAAACCATGCACACAGGGAGAGTAAAGGACAGCATGAGATCGCCTATATGAGTTTATGTGTTTACTGCAACGTAAACTCAGAAAGTGCAGAATCCACAGCCATCGTGCTCCCCGTTGTGTGGCCTAAGCCCCGCGTGCAGCAGGCGGCAGACAGTGAACTGTGCGTGAACAAACGAAGACGGAGCAGTGGAGAGGGAAATCTGGGAGGTGATGGGGGATGAGAGGAGCTGGGGCGTAGGCTTGAATCACAGTTGGGCAGGATGTGGTTTCTGGGGATGAAACGCATCCTGCTAAATGCCCAGTGGGAAATGGGGGTTTGATTGACAGGCAGGCAGGGACCACTGTTGCCTACAAGGAAGGGAGGACCCAAGAAAGCATCTGCAGCTAATGCTGAGTATCACCGTCTTTGTGCTCACGTGTTACTCACAGCATATGCAGCGCTTCGGGATATGTTGTCCAACTTAATCCTACAATGTAGTGTGAACTGAGCAGAATAAGCATCATTATTTCCACGATATGAAAGAGCAAATAGTCATGAGGGAACTGATGACTCTGTAGAGAAAATGCTGTGTTCTATGGGCTGGTTCCACACTTAATTTTTCCATCATCCTTTGTCTTGTTTTCTTTAAATGCATCTTTTGAAGGATATACAAAATAGATAAAATTATGTATACAATGTCCGTAATAGTAGTGCTATATATCTTATTAAAGGGTTATGAAAGCCATGTTATTCGTGACATACACATGCTCATTAACAGTAACATATAAGCATGCATCAACACACACATGTATAAACATACACATTCACATACAATGCACACCCTTACATACACACATTCACACATTCACACACACAGGCACACACATGCATGAATGCACACACATGCACGAATCCACACGTGCACACTCACATACACTCATGCACACTCACATACGAACACCTGTGCCCATACACACATGCACATGTTCACACATATGCAACACTCAAATGCACACAATACTCACATTCACATACACACGCATGCACTGTCATGCATGAACACACATGCACACACGTGCACATACAATACACACTCACATGAACATCTGTGCACATGCACGCATGCACATGTTCATACATATGCAACACTCGCATGCACACAATACTCACATTCACATACGTACACACAGGCACATTCTCACATGTACACATGCACTGTCACGCAGGCACACGTGCACAAACATACATGCACACATCCACAGATATGCACACATGCATAAGCACACACAATCACATGCACACACAGACATAGTCACACATACACACACATGCACAGACACATGCACATGCACAGTCTCTCACATGAATGCACAGACACATGCTTACACATGCACACATACACATACTTGCACACTCTCACACACGCACCAATTCTTGCTAGGAATTTTCAAAGTTTCTACACAGAAATCAGCGCAGGAAGACAAACACCAGCCCAGAGCAGGGCAGCTGCAATGGGAAGCTCGCCTGAGAGGAGCGGGCATTGCTGCAGGTCACCAGGAAGCCCTCCTTGGGCGCTCGCCTCAGGGCCCACCAGGAAGCTGTGCATCTCTAGGAGGATCCCACTCAGCTGCAGCAAAGCCCTGCGCCGGGAAGGGAGCTCCATGCCTGCATGACTGTCCCTGAGAGCCGCGCTGCCCTGCCATAGGGTGGCTCAGCTGCTCCTCACTCACATTCATAATTCCAGAAAACAAGATATGTTTGTTTTCAACATATTTGATAAGGTGGGAGGGTGAATTTTATTTCTTTGGGTTACATAAATATGAGTATAAGTAGTATAAGTAGTATAAGACAAAACAAAAAAGGAATGACCAGATATATGTCCTAACACAAAAATGTACTAAACATTAGGTTGCACTTCTTCTCCTTGACTTTAAAAATGAGGTGAGCACCTTTCTTTACATTGTCAGATGATGTACCTAAGTATGGCTGCAAGCTTTGCATTGAGACCTGTTGGCTGCGGGGTTCAGGCTGTCTGTGATTTGTTGTGTGGATTCAAAACATAATAAATATGTAATAGAAATAATTACATGAAGATACATTGATGTGGGTCATCTTTCAGCAACACCAAGCTCTTTAATAAGTTTTTCAATTTTATATGAAATGAAAACGAATTATTCCAACATAGATAATTTCTTACATCTTAATATTGGGGCATTAAAAGAATAAGTTGTGGTATAAGAATCAGGAACGTGATTTTACAATGGTGATGAGAAAGCACTCAAGGAGGCCTTAGCCTGAATGCCGCGTGGCCGCACCTCCTGCGTGGACTCCCCAGGGACTGTCTTGACTCTGACTGGAGCACCGCAGCACTGCGCCCTCTCCCAGGAGAGCAAGGTGCACCTTTAAAGATTCCAGATGATTTTCTTCACATATCTTTTTTTTTTTTTTTTTTTTTTTTTTACATGGAGTCTCACTCTATCACCCAGGCTGGAGTGCAGTGGTGTGATCTCGGCTCACTGTAACCTCTATCCCTAAGGTTCAAGCGATTCTCCTGCCTCAGACTCCCGAGAAGGTGGGATTACAGGTGCCTGCCACCACACCCGGCTAATTTTTTTATTTTTAGTAGAGATGGGGTTTCGCCGCGTTGGCCAAGCTGGTCTTGAACTCGTGACCTCAGGTGAGCCACCTGCCTTGGCCTCCCAAAGTGCTGGGATTATAGGCTTGAGCCACCACGCCCGACCTCTTCACATATATTTGATTTAAAAAAAATCTTGGAGACAGGGAAAGAAAAGAGGAGCCGATGAACAAAAAGAGAAAGGACGCAAATCAACAACCCCAAACGCCGCAGCCGCCACAATCGCTGTGGCCACTAGGTGGCGGGCTTGTTCCGCATTTCAGGCTGTGCGGCTCCTGCCCGGTGGGCGAGGCCTGGTCTGCAGGATTTCCAGGCTTTCTGTCCTGAGCCTCCTGCTTGAATTATGCCTATGACTTTTAACACACGCAACTCCGTCCAGGGAGGTGAAGAGCGAAGAGTGTATTTTGCTTTGCTGAGTAGCCCGACGTGCATTAGGAATGAAACCCAGATATTCGTCGTCCATTTATTTTGAAGTACTTGGGTGTTTGAGGAGGGGAGACATGTCATATTTAATATATATATTTTTTGCTTTCTGAGTAATTAGTAATGAACACTGCCCCCCACCCCCTTTATGTAGTTATTTAATTGAGTTTTCATGAAAGAACCTTTTCTCTGATAAAGTTTAAACCCAATTAAGTATTTCAAAGTGTTGTGGGTAACCAGTGCTTCCAAGGCATTTTTCCCACTCATCTCACGGATGCCAGCTTCGCATTGACAGTATTTGGAATGGTCAGCCTTTAGCAGCGTGTGGGAAAGGTGCGGTGGCTTCATTCTGTTATTGTCTATAACTCCTCAGTGAAAACAGGTGACTTGTTCTTAATGAATGTTTCTTTCCCTTTTGTCAGACAATAAAAATGAAAGAAAATGTTGACTTCGTATTTGTGAAAGCAGAAGCTTACCAAAATCATCAGCAGGACACATGGAAGGGGAGGGTGAATTAGGGTAAAATTACTATACCAAATTATACTTCTGTCATTGCTTTTATACATATGCTGTAAGCTGGTTGGCTCAGGAAAAAACCCACAGAATCAGTAAGTCTTAAGAAAGTTGTACCTTTAGCCCCTTCTGCCTTAGTTCTGGAGCCCTCTGGTCAGGATCTGCCCCAGGCCCCAATATGTGGTCTGTGGTCACATTCAGGACCCCTGCCTCAGTGGCCCCTCGACATCACCATCACCTGGCAGGAGCTGCCAGGAATGCCAATGAGTCATCGGTGCTGGAAGGCTTTTCTCCAGAGCCGACTTGCCTGACTTCTGTTTATATTTCCTCGGCCACAGGAAGTGACATGGCCAAGTCCAACCTCCAGCTGGTGGTAGGTGCAGCTCTACCAGATTCCCAGGTCAGGAAAAGCTAGAAGGCTGCTGGGTTGCAGTGAAGACCCGATCTCGGGCGTTAGAGACCAGTGTCCCATTTCCTTCTGTAATACACAGCAGCAGGGACCGCCTGCCACGCTCCCCTCTCTAGGGCACAGCAGCTGCGTCTGGGAAGGTTGTGAGACTGTCCTATGCCAGCTGCCACCAACAACGGCAGTGCAGGTTGAGGCAGTTCCCCATGGCCAGCGGCTCCCCGGGATCAAGGCTGGGGGGTCCCCAAATGTCTTGCAGAGCTCTCTGACTTAAGCAGCTGCCTTAAGTGTTGTTTTTCAAGCTGTAAGTAGCCAAGTGCTAGTGGGTGGGGAGGTCTGTTGAGTGGGTCACGACCAGCCTCAAAGACACCAGGTGGCATTCTGTGTGGGAGGAGTGAGTGCTGTTCTGCCGAGCAGTATTCTGATGTACAAGATCACCGAAGGAAATGCATTTCCTACCAGGGATTGAGGTCAACACAATTGAAAGCCGCTGGCCAGCTACAGCTCAGCAGTACTCGGCGATACTCAGAGCTGTTTTTGAAATGCAACATGTAATTCTTTCTCTGCAGAGCTTGGTAAGTCTTAGGAATGTTACCTGGTTCTGCCAATAAAGAGCTTTTCGTAGGAACCTTTCAAAGTCCCCAGAATTACATTAGGAAAGAGTATTACACGGATGACATCCCATGTGCCTCCTTGAAAGATACCAACGTAATTACGCTTTTCTCCCTGAGCTTACCACAGCAGTAACAATAATAGTAAACAACATTCACTTATTTAGCGTTTACTATATATTAGGCATTTTGCTAAGTGCCAGACCCTATATTAAATGCTAATAAACACTGTTGTATTAACCTCCACAATCGTAAGAGGCAGAAACGGAGCATATTTTGAGGGGTCCAGTGAAGAATGGAAATGAGGGTCCCCTTGTTCAAAAATTATTAAGAATTTCTAGATGGGGAAAGCAGAACATTAAATCAAGTATGGGTCTTTGCCAGTGAGTAGGGGGCCCTATGAGATGGCACAGATTTCAGGCTCATGAAGCCAGTCAGCCCAGCCAGTAGCAATAAACTACATTTTGCAGTGATGAAGTGGAGCTGATCAGGGTCAGCAGCTGGTTGGAGGTTGCACGTCTAACTTTGGTGGAACTGAGACCTGAACCCTGGCCACCTCACTCATCAACTCTCTTCTGTTATATCCACCAAAAGCTTCTGGTGTCCCAGCAGGTCACTCGCTGGGAGCCCCACGTTCCGTGGGCACCTTCACATTTTTATAATCAGCTCCTGGTCTATTTGAACTCACCATCCCAGGGGTTTTGCACATCAGATGTGGTTGGATTGCCATTATACATAATGGTTAGTGTTATCCTTGTCTCATTGTGAAATTGTGCTGAAATGGAGTAATTATGTTGGCCTTGACTTCAACTCTTCAGTAGAGACAACAATTTTTACTTATCTCTATCCAAGCACTTTTCTTATAGTAGGAGTGTATTAAGTGTTTGTTGAATTATTCTGTAAATGTCCACTTTGTGTTAATTCTAGGGCAAAAGTTCCTCTCAGAAGCCCGTACCTCTTTGAGCCTCACTACTTGAGTATTCAAAGCTGGAGGACAGAAATGTTGGTGTTTGATACGTCTCTGCGAGCAACAACTTCTCCGCAGCCTTGTGCTGAGGAAGGAACAATTTAGAGCCTCCTCTGCCCGCTGATCCTTGCCTGCTGAAGACATCAAGTCTCTAAGGGCTACATTGACACTATCTGCAAGTAGCCAGCATTTACCATGTTTCTTTAAACTGATTTTGTAGTGATGTGGCTAAATTAATATGTTCTACAAGGAGGCCTGGCACAGTGGCTCACAACTGTAATCCCAGCACTTTGGGAGGCCGAGGTGGGTGGATCACGAGGTCAAGAGATCGAGACCATCCTGGCCAACATGGTGAAACCCCATCTCTATTAAAAATACAAAAATTAGCTGGGCATGGTGATGGGTGCCTGTAGTCCCAGCTGCTCGGGAGGCTGAGGCAGAAGAACCTCTTGAATCCAGGAGGCAGAGGTTGCAGTGAGCCGAGATTGCGTCACTGCACTCCAGCCTGGCAACAGAGCAAGACTCCATCTCAAAAATAAATAAATAAATAAAAATAAAAAAATCAAACTCTTCTATAAAGAAACAGAAAACAGAAACCAGCTACAGCAGAAACGTTCAGAGTCTCAAGCAGATCTCTGGTGTTAGGATTCATGACTTGTACAATTGCCACAGAGGAACTGTCTCTCCTCTGAAACAGTGGAAATCACAATAAATGCATCATAATTGTAACACGCTTAAATGCTGATGTGCAAAGAAACGCTGTCAGAATACCAATGTTTCTGACATTTGAATCATCCCCATTCTGAGTGGTGTGAGATGGTATCTCATTGTGGTTTGGATTTGCACTTCTCTAATGATCATTGATCTTGAGCTTTTTTCCATATGTTTGTTGGCCGCATAAATGTCTTCTTTTGAGAAGGCTCTGTTCATGTCCTTTGCTCACTTTTTGATGGGGTTGTTTGTTTTTTTCTTGTAAATTTGTTTAAGTTCCTTGTAGATTCTGGATATTAGACTTTGTCAGATGGCTAGATTGCAAGATTTTTCTCCCATTCTGTAGGTTGCCTGCTCTCTCATAAGTGGGAGTTGAACAATGAGAACACATGGACACAGGGAGGGGAACACCACACACTAGGGCCTGTTGGGGGTGGGGGACAAGGGGAGGCAGAGCATTAGGGCAAATACCTGATGCATGTGGGGCTTAAAACCTAGATGACAGGTTGGTAGGTGCAGCAAACCACCATGGCACATGTATACCTATGGAACAAACCTGCACGTTCTGCACACGTATCCTGGAATTTAAAGTAAAAAAAAAATTTAAAGAATACCATTGTTCTTATCCAAATTAATTTTTATGCATCTGCCTCTGAGAGGATGCAGAGAGGCCACAAAGTATCCTTACCACTCGCCCCTCCCATCCTGCAACCAAGCCCCTGAACGAGTGGACTTGTCAGATTTAGGACTAAGGAAGGCTTTGGTTGACCTGTTATTTTATAAATAGGAAACAGGTTGAGGGCTCACAGCTAGTTACTGAGCAGCAAATCAGGATGGAAAATCATGTGTCCTGCAGTCTAGTTTAGTAGATGTGTTTCTTGATTGAAGTGGCTCACATTTGGTCTCTGATACAAATAAATAAATAACATTAAATGCCAAGGACAGTGGGAGAATGTGATAAGCTGTTTACATGCTATTTACTAAAGTATTTTGTCCAAACCATAATAAGTTTACTTATTGATATGATTTGGCTCTGTGTCCCCACCCAGGTTTCATGTTGTACTGTAAATACCAACATTGATGGGGGACCTGGTGGGAGGTGATTGGGTCATGGGGTGGATTTTCCCCTTGCTGTTCTCGTGATAGTGACTGAGTTCTCATGAGATCTGGTTGTTTAAAAGTGTGTAGCTGGCCAGGCAAGGTGGCTCATGTCTGTAATCGCAGCACTTTGGGAAGCCAAGGCAGGTGCATCAGTTTAGGCTAGGAGTTCAAGACCAGCTCGGCCAACATGGCAAAACTGTCTCTACTAAAAATACAAAAAAAAAAAAAATTAGCGAGGCATGGTGGCATGCACCTGTGATCCCAAGCTACTCAGGGGTCTGAGGCACGAGAAACACTTGAACCCGGGGGGCAGAGGTTGCAGTGAGCCAAGGTGGCATCACTGCACTCCAGTCTGGGTGACAGAGTGAGACTGTGTCTCCAACAATAATAATAATATTAATAAATAAATGCGAGTGTGTACCATGTCCCCCTTCGCTCGCTCTCCTGCTCCACGAAGGGAAGATGTACCTGCTTCCTCTCCACCTTCCGCCATGGCTGAACATTTCCTAAGGCCTCCCCAGCCATGCTGGCTGTGGGGAACTATGAGTCAATTAAACTTGTTTTTTTTTTTCATAAACTCCTCAGTCTCCGGTGGTTCTTTATTGCAGTGTGAGAATGGACTAATACTCTTAACAGGGACATTTTTATAAACAGGCCATGTGAGGACACAGCACCCCATTCCTGGGCTGTGTCATCTTAGAGCAGGGTGGTCTCTCTGAAGGCCGGGCTGTCTGCAGAGTGCGTGACATCCATCTGCATCCATCTCCTTCCCAGGGACAGCCTTTGGTTCAGTTCTTCATGTGGTCACCAAGGAGCAAAGCTCAGAGACAAAAGGCATTCTGCCCAGACAGCCCCAGGCCTTATCATCCATCTCCTGCAGACCAGAAACCAGTGCTTGTTAGCCTGGCCACCCCAGACAGCAGACAGGGTATCCCGCAGGTGCTTCTGCACGTGGCCAGAGACTCTGCCTCCCCTGCTCACCTGTTGGTTCTGAGGAGAAGATGGGAACCAGGCTGGTTTTTCCCAGGGCAGGTTCGATGTGTGAATCCCCCACTGTGTGGTGAAAGCCACAGGCTCTCTGTCCTGTTTGCTTTCTAAACTGAAGTAAATAACTCAGGTCCTTAATTTTTCATTTTTGTGGTTAATCCTGTTTTCAGACATATCACAGACATGGATGAAAGTTCATGTTTCTCAGACATCAAGTTAAAAACCAATAGTGACCACAGTCATGAAAGAACATTCAGCCTGAGACAAAAGGGGTTAACGCACAGGGAAGATAACGACAGTGAGACCCGCCAGCTGCAGTCCGGGTAGGAGAGGGCTGGTGATAGGGGTGGGAGGGGGTGGTGATAGGGGTGGGAGGGGGTGGTGACAGGGGTGGGAGGGGGTGGTGACGGGGGGGGGTGGGACGGGTGGTGATGGGGGGGAGGGGGTGGTGAAAGGGGTGGGAGGTGGTGGTGATGGGGTGGGTGGGGTGGTGATAAGAGTGGGAGGGGTGGTGATAAGGGTGGGAGGTGGTGGTGACGGGGTGGGAGGGGGTGGTGATGGGGGTGGGAGGTGGTGGTGATAAGGGTGGGAGGGGTGGTGATAAGGGTGGGAGGGGTGGTGATAAGGGTGGGAGGTGGTGGTGACGGGGTGGGAGGGGGTGGTGATGGGGGTGGGAGACACTTGGTGATGGGGTGGGAGAGGGGTGATGATACATACAGGCCCAGTGCTGAGCCTCAGGGAATGTCCGGGGCCTGAGGAACTGAGGGCAAAACCACTGTGCTGTCAACGAGGAGGTTTCCTGTTGGAAGCCTTGGCTTTGAATACGGACTGTTTTGTCAATATTCTAGTGAACCAGGCAAGTGTGTCCAATATCTGTAAAACTCAGCTTCCTCGTTTGTAAAAGGAAGACGGTATTTCTGACAGAGTAGTTGAGAAGATTGAGAACCACGCACACATGGTACTGGGCGACATGCTTGCTGCTCCACCTGAGCGTGGCGGTTTGCTCTGATCTGGTATGGGCACCCGTGTGCTTCCCGGATCAGCCACTCTTGCCAATGTCCCTGTCTGCTCAGTAGCCAAGGAGCACTGTCCTCAGGTGTGGGGCAGAACCTCCCTTAGGGTGGGGTGGCGTGATTTATGGCAAACCCAAGATCCCAGGTAGAGCTGGCCCTGAGCTCCCGCTGCACAGGGAGCAGGTGGCCTGTGGGAGAGCTCACTGCTGGGGAGGGCGTCTGTGCAGGATGAATGGGAGCTTCTGAGGCTGAGGCCCCCGGAGCAGAAGTCCGGACCTGAAGACATCGGTAAATACCTCTGACGCTAACCCCAGTCAGCTCCAACTTTTCGGTGGATGCTTCCATGGGGATTCCTTTTATGTTTACAGCACGTTACATTTTCTGTTGTGGACACTAATATGGTTCTGACAGCGTAGAGGCACTGGTTGCATTATTTTCGCCAAGCACGGGCAGTAGATGTTCGTAGACGGTGGCAACAAGGGCTGTTTCAATGGGCATCTTACTGCTGAGAGACTCATTTTATTTACTGTAAGCGATAAAAATTACACTTCTAATCTCACACACTACTCAGATTTCGGTAGGCCCCAGTAGCAAGTTGATGTGGGGCCTTGGGAAAGTCTCCCAAAAAGAACAAAACATCACATTCCATGGGCGTGGTTTCTCGGGTACACAGAGCCCTGATGCCAGGACACTCCCTCTGAGTCCCAGCGTGCAAAGAGAACCCTCCCGTGGATGGGTACCAGCTCTCCCTCTCTTCCTCTTCTGTACAAAACAGGGAGCCTCAGGCACCTGCCACTGGGTTCCAGGTCATCCCAGCACGGGCCTGTGGGCCCGGACGTGCTGTCAAAATGTTGCTCAGGGCCGTTCTCTGCTGGTTCCGCTCCTAAGCCGAATGTTGGTTGTGGGCTCCTGTGCTCTCCTGGTTACATCCTGAGCCCAGGACAACCTGCCCCCCAAATCCCCCACCACTGGGTTCTACTTCCTTGCAGGCTGGTTTGCATGTCTCATTAGGAATAAGGCCACTCTGTGCTATTAATTTTACTTGCTTTTCCCGGCAGAGCCTTTGACACAGGAGTTGGTCGTGAGTCAGTGGAAATTATGGAATTTGACTGACAAAGCTGAAGTCTACTCAGACTATGCTTTCCTTCCCCAAATTCCCTTGTTGTTTAACCAAGCCTCAACTCTAGTTTTTAGCTGGACCACACTGAGGCTTCTCTTATTTCCTGAAGTCTTACAAATACATCCCTGAGATCAGGAGTTCTCAAATGAGAATCCTGAGACTCTCTGCAAAATAAAAATTAACAACAAAGATTTTCTTTCAAAAATTTGTGTTTTCATTTCAGTGAGAGTCCAATAAAATTGCTTTCACCAGTCATGAAGGCTAATCACTTTGCAAGAGGTAATTTGCAATGCACATGCACCTATTTTCCCCCTCTGGATGTATTTTTAGCTTCTCAGGTCAGTGTTCCTCAAACTGGAACCTAAAAATATATTCTCAGAATAACATATTTTCCATCAAAGTGGCCTCTGCATTGCTCAGGTTTGAGAGACTGGACTTCTGAGAGGGGCTGGCATTGCCAGTTCATAGGTATTGCCTGACGTGGGGATTTAGAACGTGTAGGGAGCCAGGCCCTCCCTGCAGGGTGTCCCCATGTACCTCCCCTCTGCTTTAGTGGCACTGGGAGGCTCTTGAGGGGAAGGTGCCAGGGTTGCTCTGCATCTCCCTTGGAGTGTGGCCTCAGCCCTGAGAGATGGTTCTCCTGGTTCTCTGGATGCGGTCGAAGGTCTGGTTGTTTATTCTCAAAGTCTGGCGTGTTTGAATCACATCATTCTTCCCCAGTTCCACTCTCAGACGGTGAAGTGCTTCTTCCAGTATGTGTGGGCCAAGGTGCAAGTGCCAGTTGTGTGACTGCAACACAGAGTCCTGTGGACTGGGCTATGATAGACAGAGATGGCAACCTTAGGTTGATGAGTGTCCTTCTGGAAGCCTCTGGTGGTATAAAGTGTCATAAGGAAGGGATGGTGAGTCCTGGTGACTGTCACCTTGGGTGACTCTCCATGTTTTCCCTTCTCTCCTGGCTCACTCCTGCTCACCTCTTGGGGGACAATAGGGTTATAATTTCCTCCAGGAAGCTAGGCTAGGAGGGATAGATGTACTAGTCAGGGTTTTCCAGAGAAATAGAGCCATTAGGACCAATAGTGAGACATAGAAAGAGGTTTATTATGGGAATTGGCTTATGCGATCACGGTGGCTGAGAAGTCCCACAGTCTGTACGGTGGGGACCCTGGAATGTCGCTGGTGTAATTCCCCAAACTGAAGACCTGAGCACTAGGGGCCAGTGTCCACGATCAGGGGAAGGTGGATGCTCCAACTCCAGGAGGAGGAGCCAGGGGAAGGTGGATGCCCCAACTCCAGGAGGAGGAGCCAGGAGAAGGTGGATACCCCAACTCCAGGATGAGGAACCAGGGGAAGGGGGATGCCACAACTCCAGGAGCAGGAGCCAGGGGAAGGTGGATGTCCCAACTCCAAGAGGAGCAAGTTTACTCTTTGGGTACCTTTTTGTCCCATCTGAGTCCTCAATGAATTGGATGGAGTCCACCCACTCTGGGGAGGGGGATCGTCCTTACTCCGTCCACTGAATCTAATGCTCACCTCTTCCAGAAACTCCTTCACAGATACTCACAGAAATTCAGGTGTGCCAGCAACCTGGGCCTCTCCTAGCCCAGTCCTGTGGACAGGTTGAAATTAACCATCTCAGCAGGTATGGCCTCTTCTGCATCACGGGGTGCACCTCTATCACCGTGCGAAAAACAGATGCTTCATGGCAGGCAGTGTCCATTCCTTTGGGTGCGGGGAAAGCTCCTGTTCGTCTCCAAAACTTCATGCCAGGTCAGCGACTTCTGCAGGACTCAGTCCCGGGCCTGGCATGGTGCTGGGTGCCAGGCTGTGATGATCCATATGCTCACAGTAAATGTAATATCAAGGAGGATAAAATTAGCCAAGTAGGTTACGGCCATAGGGAAATTACTTGTTTTTTGCTCAATTTTGATGGAGACTGACAATTATCAATGGTCAATTTTTCTCATTTTCTATGAGTTTCTTCCACAAACTCTTATGATGCCCTGCCCGCTTACACAGTATCACTGCCGTCTCCCCAGTTTGCTGCCCTGAACTCAGGTGAGAGCGCACACTAGGCTTTATACCTGCTGGAGCCATTCTTCTCTTCTTTCTGTTTGGAGCATCCTGAGTGTGTTTCTGGATATGTGCACACACACACGCACACATACATGGGTGCCCATGAACAGGACTCTTGCACCCCCCAGACCCCGGCGTCAGGTGTCAGGGGGAGTGGCTGGTGCTGGGGCTCAGGGAAGGATCAATGAATGCAAATAAGGACGTAGGTGCCTGGATTCGGCTGTGACTGGAGCTATGGGGAACCGTCTGTCGAGTGTTTTCTCAACCTTGAGTGCAGTGGGGCTGCATTAACGATGGAAAGAAAGGCGCTGCCACAGGGTGAGGCGGGTCCATCCCTACCCGAGTGGCTGTGTCTGACCGCTACCTGGGGAACCTGCAGAAGGTTGGCACCCTGCTCTGGCCTTGTGAATCGGGAGCTGCCATCGGCTGAATCAGGTGGTTTAGAAGAAGGCCCGGTCTGCGAGGCCTGTGAAAACTGTGATGAATGACACCCGCAGCAAGCCAGTGTTTACTTGGTAAGGCAACTCATGCTTCTGTTTCCAAGTGCAAGCATTGGTAACGGAAGTGTCATCTTCAAGATCACAGGGCGGAGAGAGCGCTGCCCTGATTTTCTTCGCCTTTGTGATCATCAGGCTCTGAAGTTGAGGATGAGTCTGGAGAGCACTTCTGGGGTCTCTGCAGCTATTCCAGGAGGGCTGTCTGCCCGGGTGAAGACACTTCGTCTCAGCTGTTGTTTTAGGACCGTGGGCCCTGGGGCCCAGGACAGCAGGCAGGCGGGTCCCAGTCTCCTTCTGATGGCTCCATCTGCACTCGGTAATTATTTTTGACACGAGGACATTTATCAGTGAGGGTGAGCTGTTTGGAATGCCTGGAGTGCTCCCAAAAAGGAGTATTAGAACAGCTCAATCCCACTAAAAACAAACAAACAAACAAAAAAACACCAAAACTGCTAAGTGGGCTTTAGGACTAACAGCCAGATCCCAGCTACTAGAGTGAATTTAAAGAGTAATAGTTAACCTAACAATTAAGGGAATATATTTGGCCACCTTCTCCCTGAGTGGACGCAGTGAGTGGATTTGGTTGTGAAGAAGGCAGACGTTGCCTTTCTTATTGAAAAGATGGGTTCATGCAGCAGAGAAAGTAAGCTGGCAGGGATGGGTTTTTTCTGCTCAGGTAGCAGCGAGAGTGGCAAAGCGATCTGTTTAAACACCGACCTTCTGTGTTTTCCTTGAAACAGAAACAGAATTTTAACACTGGCCTAAATGATGGTGAGAAATGAACTCCTGGTTGCCGACCAAACTTCCCCTTCTCATCCCGACGACGCGGGACCTAGGGTAGACGGTCCCAATGCCGACGTAAGTTCCACAGTTCATTCCTTTCCACGAGGATGCAGTGCCAACCCAGGAAGCCTTTATGGAGTGCCTGGGAGGTGCCCGGCCCTGGGCTTGGTGCAGGGGTGGGCACTGGTGACAGACAGGAAGGTCACTGTAAGGGGCACACAGGGCCTTTATATTATGTGGAAAGACACACGCCCATGAGTCTCCCAGAAATAGCACATCAGGTACTGCAATGCATGACAGCTTGAACCCGCAAAGCTGCAGTGAGCCAGAGAAGCCGGGCAGAGATGGTGTCGGTGAGACCCTCAGGGAAATGCAGATGCAAGCCCGGCCCTCAAGTGTGGGTAGCTGTGGAGAGGCAGAGAAGGAGAGGACCCGCTGTGAGCATTCCAAGGCCAGCACAGTCACATCCAAAGCAGGAGGCAGAGGTGAAGTCACCAGTGTCTCTAAGGGAGAGATACAGAATTTTCTTCACACGTCAAAGTTAGGTTCTAGTATCAGAGCCCTGCTCATCCCCCTCTTACTCTCATCCGGCCACATCTCCGCGGCTTCCGCCTCTTCTATGGTCCCCGTGTTCATCTGGGATGCTGCCCTCGTGGCAGAAGATCACTTGCTGGGCGCTCCCAGCCTGGGCTCTTTAAGATTCGAGGACACCCTTGGGACCCATGGGAAATGGGGCAGAGGCACACAGGGAGGCCCCCATGTATTTTGTCTAAATATTTTAGAGGTTATCGCTAAGTCAGTAACTGCTGCATGTGTTCCAGCCCCTCAGCTTGACAAACATACATGCAGGAATACAGACCACGGGCGTTGGTGGGCAGCAGCTCACATCTGGGTCCTGTTTGTGCAGAGCCCATGCTCAGCCACGTACGTGCTGGCTGCTTTCATGCCACAAGTCCAAGTTAGGAGCTGAGACAGAGGCTGTGTGGCCCACAAACTGAACCTATCTACTATCGGGTGCTTTACGCAGAGTCTGCCAACCCCTGAACTAGATTGGTCTGCATTTAGAATCCTTATTTTCTTAGAGTTCCATGCCATGGAGCATGGGGAGGGCGGGCCCCCAGCAGGGACCTTCCCCTTTCCCATCCTGCCCATTACCAGGTCCCCAATCAGGAACCGCCCCGTGTATGCGTGTAGCCACCCAATCCAAGACCATGCGCCCAAGCTCCATCACACCTTTCTATAGACTGCTGAGCCCGGCCAGCTCTTAGGCCTAAGGCCTGCTGTGGTGAAGCCAGGTTCATGGGAGAGGCCCAGGTGAGCCTGGGTCAGACGTGGGCCACCTGGGTGATAAGGGCTAGGGGCTGGTGTGTGTGTGAATAGCACACACAATCACACAGTGTACATGGAAGGGGCTCAGCTTCCAGGTGGGGGCTTGCCTTTGCCCTGTAGGAGCAGTAGGAGGACCAGCACAGGAGCTTGCAAGCAAGAGCCCAGAGCAAGAGCCCCTCTCCCCTGGTGTCCAAGGATGGTTCTGCTGACCCAAGGGAGGAACACAAGAAGGGAAGCTTGAGATGCTACAAACAACAAAATGGCACCCTCTGTGCAAATCCTGGTGAGTGCACTTGTGGGTGCTGCAGCCACAGGCTCTGGCAGACACCCCTGCCTGGGCGAGCCATCCAGTCCTTCTCTTGCTGTTGGGGCCTGGATGCTCCAGCAGGGGCATTGGGCTGGGGTGACTCTTCTTTGCTCTGACTTGATGTGAGCCCAGTGGCTGCTTTGGAAGTGTCACCCTCAGGGGGTTTTGGTTGGCCTAAGAATCAATATTTCTAGGGTGTCCTGCATTGTGTGTTTTCTATTTGTAATTCTCAAGCATGGCTCCCATTTCACTTAGTATCCAAAGGAGTAAGAAATCCTCAGGTTGGATTCCATGGACGTAGGAACCCCAGTGTCTTCTGAACAGCCTTTTCCTCTTTGTGTTCCCAGCACACAAACTGTTAGAAAGATTTATGTTAGAATCCACCCAGCATCTGCTACCCAGAGCCTAATTTTGCCCTCCCTCTGAAATGAATTTTTAATTTTTAAGTCAAATACTCGCGGATGTTTGCGCTTCCCCACTTCATGCTTATTCTTCACCTGAGCCCCTGCACCTGGGGAGCAAACCCCTGTCCTGGAGGAAGCCTGATTCGCCACCTCCATTGTTAGAAAGCTCTCTCAGGCTGATGTCACCCTGTCCTGGTCCTGGAGGAAGCCTGATTCACCGCCTCCACTGTTAGAATTCTCTCTCAGGCTGATGTCACCCTGTCCTGGAGGAAGCCTGATTCGCCGCCTCCATTGTTAGAAAGCTCTCTCAGGCTGATGTCACCCTGTGCTGGACCTGGAGGAAGCCTGATTCGCCGCCTCCATTGTTAGAAAGCTCTCTCAGGCTGGCGTCACCCTGTCCTGGTCCTGGAGGAAGCCTGATTCGCCGCCTCCATTGTTAGAAAGCTCTCTCAGGCTGATGTCACCCTGTCCTGGAGGAAGCCTGATTCGCCGCCTCCATTGTTAGAAAGCTCTCTCAGGCTGATGTCACCCTGTCCTGGAGGAAGCCTGATTCGCCGCTTCCATTGTTAGAAAGCTCTCTCAGGCTGATGTCACCCTGTCCTGGACCTGGAGGAAGCCTGATTCGCCGCCTCCATTGTTAGAAATCTCTCTCAGGCTGACGTAACCCTGTCCTGGAGGGAGCGTGATTCACCGCCTCCACTGTTAGAATTCTCTCTCAGGCTGATGTCACCCTGTCCTGGACCTGGAGGAAGCCTGATTCGCCGCCTCCACTGTTAGAATTCTCTCTCAGGCTGGCGTCACCCTCTCCTGGACCTGGAGGAAGCCTGATTCGCCGCCTCCATTGTTAGAAAGCTCTCTCAGGCTGATGTCACCCTGTCCTGGTCCTGGAGGAAGCCTGATTCGCCGCCTCCATTGTTAGAAAGCTCTCTCAGGCTGACGTCACCCTGTCCTGGACCTGGAGGAAGCCTGATTCGCCGCCTCCACTGTTAGAATTCTCTCTCAGGCTGAGGTAAGATTGACTTCCCTGCCGCTTCTCCCTGGAGACCCTAGTTCTGCTCTTTGAAGCCAAGCAAGATTACTCTTTATAGGGCAGCTTTGCCTGTATTTGTAGATAGCTTTTACACATATTTGCTCCCAAATCAACAAGGTTTTCCCCAGGTACCACCTGGACTATTCTTCTGTCAGCATTTCTCACGTGATACTGAATCAGGAGCCTTTACTGTCCTCACCCTCGTGTGGGTGGGAGCCTGGTTTCTCATCACTCTGGTTAGACTGTGCCTAATGTGGGGCGCTGCTTTTTAAGGACAATCAGCTCTAAGTTGAGGCTCTGATTCTTGCACGTGCTTCCAAGCACGTCTCTTCTTGCCATCTCCATTGCCGCCCCAAAGTCACTCCCCGCAGACAGGGACGGCAGCATCTCAGTCATCACTCTGCACCCTATTTGACCAGCTGGAGAGTCCTGTGTCTTCACACAACTGTGAGAATGATCATTGGAAACTATGCATTCCATAATAGCTTTATGTTAAATTCATTTCTCATCTTTCATTGGCCCTTGGGAAGATGTCCAGATCCCTTAACATAGCTTAGGAAACCCTCTCAAACTCACGGCCCACCTTTCTCTCCAACTTCATTCCCCCAGCCCCGACGTCATCTGAGGTTCAAGTTCCGTAGTCCCTCTTGATAGCTGAGCACAGGAAGCTCAGGGCCCTGCGTTTCGGGCATTTGAAGGGCTCTGCTGGTCGTGGCTTTCCCCACCATCTCCTCCATTTCCACGCGACTTGCTCCTGCATACCTCAGCTTCAGTGCTGCTCCGAGATGCCTTTCCTAATCTCTGAACCAGGAGAGGCTTCCCACCACAAGCTCCTCTATGGGATTCTGGTTAACTACCAGTGAAACGTCCACCTTTCCAGCCCGCCTGTAAGCTAGGCCATAACAGGGGCCGTAGCCCTCCTTACAGCCGCGTTCTTGTCACCTGCGTGGTTTCCAGCGCCCAGTCGCCTCCTACGTATTTGCCTTGTGAGGGATCAATCGGTGTCGTAGAGCCATTCAGAGCTATTCCTCTATGAAGTGATTTGGATGCCATGGTGACTAAGAAGCATGCTGTGATCCCTGGGGTTTATGTAAATATTTTGTGCTCCTGAGCGTTCAAGTAGGTGGAATATCAACTTTACTAAGCCCAGGTGGTGGTGGTGTTTAAATGCGATTTCATCTTTTCTTATTTTAATTTACGAATTGCTCAGTTGATCATATTAGAAAAGGGTACCCACATTGTGCCTGCTGGAGCCATATCTTTGTAAAAATTCTCAAAGCAAAGGGAAATGTTCGAGTAAAATTATCACGTTTCCTAACAATGTCTGTTTTGACTGGAAGCTCTGATGCATCATTTTGTGTCAACCAGAATAAAAGTAATCTTTTTTTTCCTGGTGGTGCTTTATAGTTAGATTGTAGGGAATGTTCATAAAATATGCCAGCCATGCACCTTTGATTCAATATTCGTGTATTCTCCCACATACGGAATTTCAAGGCCATGTTTAAGGGGAATGAAACCAGGCCTCATAAAGAATGGCAGCTTATGCAGCTTACTTTTAAAAAGAGGCTCTGAGAAACCTTTAGCTTTTTCAAACTTCCAAATTTTAACCCCAAATCCACTAGAGCCCAAATACCCACATTTGTCTCTGAATAGTCGTTTGCTTTTGGTTAAGGATGATTACACTAGCACAATTTTTTTTTTTTTGAGATGGGGTCTTGCTGTGTTGCCCAGGCTGGAGTGCGGTGGCATGATCTCGGCTCACCACAACCTCCACCTCCTGGGTTCAACAATTCTCATGCCTCAGCCTCCTGAGTAGCTGGGACTACAGGCGAGCACCATCACGCCCAGCTAATTTTTGTATTTTTGTTACAGATGAGGTTTCACCGTATTGGCCAGGATGGTCTTGATCTCTTGACCTCGTGATCTGCCCGCCTCGGCCCAGTCACACATGTTTCCCTACGCAAGCTCCCTATTGATTGGAATGATGAATATTTCCAATGGATCGATTTTCAATGGTGGAAGAAATTTGTCACTTGCATAGGTTTGTCATTTGCCTAGGCGAAAGGTTGCCTGATCTTAGAAGCGTCATTGCTTCTTTCTGAGAGGAAATTAAATTTCAGAAAAGGCTGATACTAGATGAAGTGAGAACTGATTGAAATTATCAGTCACTCCTAATACATTTTGGGTGGACAGAGCCATATGGAGGAGCTTCTAGGCTGCACATGAGATGGACATATTCCAAAGGCCCATGTGAATATACACATCTGTATTATGGGAGGAGAAACATATGCATGCCTTAGTAAAAACTAGCCAGTAGCACAGAAGAGCCAGCTTTTAATGTGCAGAGAGCAGGGTGAGAAGCAGGAGACAGGCCCACTCTGGCTGGGTGGTTGGGAGTTGGTAAGTCCATAGGGAGGGTACATGCGGAACACCATTGAGTGCTATTAGCTTGGTGGCCTTGGGCGGCCAGAGTTGGCGTGGATGGGTAGATGACGTCAACAGAAGGAATGAATAATCCTGCTGGGAGATACTTTCTCCTCTCACGACTTTGTTCAGAGCTTGACACGAGGATTTGTGTTTGATATGAAACACCATTCAAGAGTTTTGCTCACAATTTATGCCGCATATGCAAAAACAAGCAGAAAAACAAATGAAAATACGTAACATACGATCTTCAAGAATAATTCAGATATTTAAATGAATGGGAGAGAGAATTTTGCAAGCTTAATAATAAAACAGTTTTAAAAGAAGTTTGTTTCCTGTTTTCCCTAAGCATAGTGTATGCAAGCATAAAATTTCCGTGTGCCTGTCTTGCTATCTGTCGGTGAGAGAGATATCAAGTTCCTCTCCTTTAACAGGTGGATATCAATATGTTTTTATTTATGAGTGGATTCATTTAATTCCTGGATATGATAGTTCTCATATATTTCTATAAGCCGATTTCTGTGTTATCATAAATTCTAAGTCAGCATTTCTGTACCCAAAAGAGCATTTAAAAGGTATCACAACTAATCATTCGGCTACAACCAGGGCTTTATCCGAGCTCCTGGAGACACAAACACATTGATCCTACAGAGATGCTGATTTCTCTGGTGCTGTAGGAATCACCAATGGGAAAAAACTGACTTTAAAAGTCGGTTAAGGAAGTTTAAGAGTATTATCTGGTGTGTCTGAAGTTGGAGTTATTTAGGTTTTATTTTTTCAGACACCAAATGACTCACCTACTTAGTGTTAATTTATGTTTAAAAAAATAACAATTTTCATCTCTAATTAATGCTTCCCTTAACCCAAGCTGGACATAAAGGAAGATCATCAAATAATATGTGATTTAGCTCTTGTGACACAAACATGTGAAGGTCTGGGTCATTTTGATTCTGTTAAAATGAGCTAAGCTTTTCATTTCTTTTTCCTATCAAGAAAGGCTCTTGACCGACTGTGTGGTCAGGGTAGGAGAGGCTGAGGAAGGATGGGGGCCATAACCTTGGGTTCGGTGTGAAGTCCGGGACAGCCTGGGCCTGAGGGACAGCTGCAGCCAGGTCAGGAACACGTGCTGCTCTCCTGCTTGGCCATTTTGTCATTGTTGTTCTCTGTTTTTTGTTGTCTGTGTGTTTTCTTATTTGCACTGGGCTCTATGAATATTTTTATTTTGACTTGAGTGAAACCTTGGATTCACCAAAACTTCTGACAAATCGTTCCCCTATCCTCCACCCCCCACCCCCCACCATCCCACCTGATTTGGTCAATCATCAAACATTAATTGAACATTTGCTGTGTTCCTCACCCGCTAGTATGTACAGTCATGCCTCACTTAATGACAGAGCCATGTGTTGTTAGGCATCTTAGAATCTGTGAAATTTCTTAAGTAAAATTGGAATATTGTTATGTTTGGATTAAGTATGACTGTGCTCAAGACAAACTCATCTGCTTTTCTGTCTCCATGTAGATTTTAATCTACATCTTTTGGCATGCATCGGCATATATGTACCATGCATGAGTGTGTGTGTGTATGGGTCACCGTAGTATATGGGGCTACTGTAGAATATGTGGTTTGTTGTTGACTCAAGCATTGTTATGGGGTGCATGACTGTATTTGTGGGATGTATAGTAAAGGTAGATCAAAAAAATCTACTTTGACTTTAAGACATTTAAAATATACCTTTCTTGAATTTGTCCACAATGCAAATTTAATTTCTGAAACCTGAAGATAGATAAAACTCATTTCAATTGAGATGAAAACACAATCTGAAACCTCCCTAAATTTCTTCAGGGGTAATTTAGGCTATGATTGATGAAGATTGTCATAACTGTAGCACTTTCTTGATGTGAGAATGAGTCAACCCTGAAGCCATAGGTCTTAGTCCATCCAGAATTTTGTAACAAAAATTCCACCACTGGGGCCTGTGAAACAGTAGACGCGCCTTTCCCACAGTTCTGAGGCTGGAAGCTGGAGATCCGGGTGCTGTAGGCTCTGTGTCTGCTAAGGGTTCCCTGACTCGTACATGGAGCCTGTTTGCTGCATCCTTACATGGCGGAAGGGGTGAATGAGCCCCCTTAGGCTTCATTTACGGGGTACTAAACCCATTTGAGAGGGCTCCGCCCGCATGGCCTAATCACTTCCCAAAGGCCCTACCCCTTAACACCCCTCATACCATCACTTTTCAGGTAGGAGTTTCTACATAGGAATTTTAGAAGGACACAGACATCAGACTTCACTCTATTAAATCCAGTATTTTATTCCATTAAATCTAAAAGCCGTTGGTGGTGAGATACACCACAGCTGTACACACGACTGAAAAAATGCTGCTAAAACAGTTATGACCATGCTTAATTTGTACATTTTAAAAAACTCTTTAAGACATACACAAATGTAGATTCTAATCTAACTCTGTTGGCATGTATCTGCATATATATGTTCCATATGAGTGTATGTGTGTGTGTATATATATATATATATACCTTATACATTGATAAAGGAATTCCTAAAACTTCACAGAATCTGCCTTTTCTTACACATTTTTAAATCTCGGACTCACTAATATTCATAATTTTCCACCTGTCATTATTTACTGCCATCAAGAGTATTGAAAATGCAGCGTTTGTACAAGCCTGCACTCCGGTAGTGGGTTCCAACCCGGACACTGGCTCTGCACGCTTAGTGCTGATGTTCTCTGGTAATCTTGATTTTACCAGAAGGTGTCAAGAAAAGATCCTCAGCCAGCATTCCTTCTTTCTCCCAGGGCCCTTGCATGTTGTGGGGCCTGAAGCTTCCAGGCTGTGGCTGTCCTGTTGCGTCCTGGGATGACAGGAAAGTCCTGGCTCTTTCTGTCCAGCTTGCTTCCAGTCATCCAGGTCCAAGCCATCAGAGCATATGGGATTTTATTTCAGATGACGCTTTGCCAGTCTCACGTGTCTGTCCTTCTTCCCTCAGGGTGTCTCTGGGCTCCAGGGAGCTTCTTTGCCTATGGGATTCTTGGAGGGGATCTGCTCTGTTTGTGAATTCCCACTGCCTCACGGCTGAAGTCTGACAAATAGTACCACCATCTTCCTGGAGTGACTGGGAGAGACACCTGGGATCTTGCTGGGTCAATAGTGACTGTGCAAGGCCATCCATGATAAAATGCGTTCCAACCTCAGAGACATGAAAATAAAAGTGAAAAAAAGAAAAGGCATCTTAGAATCTGTGAAATGTTGTAAGTAAAATAGGAACACGGTGGTTATGTTTGGATTAAGTACGGCTGTGCTCAAGACAAGCTCACCTGACTTCTGCCTCCCGCTTCTGCCTCCTTCGTGTGGTCTCCAGCCTGGAGCTGGATGTTGGAGTGAACATGAGTGTAAACACAGAAAGCGTCGACATGTTTTCAACAAGGAAATTCGTTTCTTTGCTCTGTGTGCTTGTGTGCCTGTCTAGGACCGTGTTGTAACTTCAGGAAAGATTAGAATCAGTGAACTCCTTCAGGGCTAGGACCAGGAATTCTGTCTGTACTCTTTTTACCTTCTTGCCATCTTTCCTCAATTATTAATACATTACTCTCGCACAAGGAGGCAAAGCTCAGAGGTGTTAGTGCTCTTTTTTTTTTAAAAAGCAACAAGTATTATAGATCTTTATTTTAGTAAAAGAAAATTGAATCTTTTGACAAGAGTTCCTATACATTCTCATTTAGTCCAAATTGTCAGCCCAGAAGCCCCAGTGAACACAACCTGAATTTCAGGCTTTATACCACACGATACAAGAACCTGCAAATAAAAGAAAAATTCAGTGACTTTAGGATTCTTCTTGCTTCTCTTTTGCATCTGAGACTTCAAGAATACAATTCAAAAATTTCTCAGCTTAAACATTACATTGATTTAAAGTTTCAGATATTTCAAAACCCTTTCTCTGGAATTGCCATATTTGGCCCAAAACCCAAGTCAAAACACCCTACAAGGGAAGAGCAGAGAGGACTTGTTACACCCATTTTTCAGATGAGAAGACTGAGGGACAGAAGAGCTGAGAAGGCACTACTGGTGCTCTGTCCTGAGTCCTGGAACTGTCCCAAGAATACGGGCCTGATGTTAGCAAGCACCTTTCCCACGACCTGGCACTACCTACCTTTCATTGCTATATGGACCAGAGTCAGAGGAAGTGTGGGGCCCAGAGAGCGTGCGGGTGACTGCGCCTGGACCCTCTGTCAGTCAAGATGTCCTTGGGTTTTCTCCTTGCTGCCCTGTTCCTTGTACAGCCACACATATCTCCAAACGAGCTGCATCGACACCTTTGTTATTATGAGGATTTGATTGTAAGTTTTCTATCAGGCTACAGAGAGCTTAATTTAATGCAATGGAGAAATCTCCAAAAATAAAGCCCTTAAGTTTTTTTTTTTTTTCTTTGGCTTTGGCCTTACAAAACCTCTCTCATCTTGATTGCCCTTTCTTGGCATAATAAATCAGATGTCCTCTTGTCCAAAAGGTGCAGTCATGGAATTGGCTACCCTAGATCTTAGCATGCTCTCATGGAATCAGCTGCCATAGATCTTAGCATTCTCTCCTGAAATTGGCTACACTAGATCTTAGCATCCTTTAAGTCTCAATTTGATTTTCTTCCTCAGCTCCTCCAGGCAGGTGTGCGGGCTCAGCCACTGCACTTTCAGTCCCCTGCATGCATATTCAAGGTGAAATATTTGGTGGGGTTTTAGGAATTCTACTCTGACTGCAGAGAGAAGTGTGGCCCATTTTGCTACAGGGTGCTAATAGACCTTTGTGATCTTTCTATGGTTTAGCCACCTAGGATGTGCAGCTTTTACTGTGATCAATGGCCTCTGAGAGTATGGAGTGGAGGACAGAAGAAAATGCAAAGCAACTGGACGTTCCAGAATGAGAAGCTGTTCCAGAATGAGGAGCTGTTCCAGAATGGGGAGCCATTCCAGAATGGGGAATCGTTTCAGAATGAGAAGCCATTCCAGGATGAGGAGCTGTTCCAGAATGGGGAGCTGTTCCAGACTGATGAGCTGCACCTTGTACCTGCCTCACACCTGATCACATAGCCTTGATGCCAGAAACCTAGAGTGCTCTATTTAGAAACGTTAGGCTGGCAGCAGGAACCCCTGAAGAAACTCAGGACGCTAGGTGCTTGAGCGCGCAGCTAACCCGCAGGAGAAACATCTCCCTTCTGCTGACCTGAGGCTTGACTCCTCTCCCACAGGAGGGGAAAAGAGGCCTCCACCCACAGTCCACTGTTATCCTAGGAGAAATCCTGTGGCCTCCTGCCCAGGAAGTGACAGAGAGAGAGAAGCTGAAGCTGCTTTAACCTTCAAGATGAACCTATTTCTTCCACGAGGTTTTCTCTTGCCTGTACACGTATCTTTAAGTCCACCAGACACATCCACGCTCTGCTCGCACAGCGTTGCCAGGGCCAGTGCCTTCTCTCCCATCCTGTGTTTGCATTTGCCATTTGGTGGGCCTGTCCTGCTGACCAGCAAGTCTCTGTACTGAATTTGGTGACTTTGATCTTATGATTCATGTTTCCCAGAGAGGTACTGTGTGTCTTTGCTATGAATAATGTGTTATTCAAGGGCTAGTTGGAAGATTGCATATATAAATTGAAAACATTTTGTCTAAAAAGGGGTGTATAGACAGACAGAAAATTTCAGCCAGAGAGAATTCTTTTTTCTTCTTGAGACAGGGTCTTGCTCTGGAGTGCAGTGGTGCTATCATAGCTAACTGCAGCCTTGACCTCTCAGGCTCAAGCAATCCTCCCGCCTCAGCCTCCCGAGTAGCTGAGACTACAGGTGTGCACCACCATGCCCATAAATTTTTTGTAAGGACAGGGTCTTGCTTAGTTGCCCAGGCTGATCTCAAACTCCTGGGCTCAAGCAGTCCTCCCTCCTCAGCCTCCCAAACTACTGGAATTACAGGCGAGAGCCACCGTACCTGGCCTTCAGAAAGAAATTGTTTAAAAACCTCCTTAAGGCAAGTGCAGAACACAAAGGAATTCAAAGAGCACCAACATGGGATTAGCGAGGGCCGGGAGCTAGGCCCGTGCCATGTATCACTGCATGTTGTGCTGTGTGAGATGACAAATCTGTCTTCCATTACTTCGTTGAGCAGTTACCCCTGAGAAGAATTATTTCCTTTTAAATAAAAAACATACCCTGTACTGGCTGCTGCATTATAGGGCATATCTTGCCTGGAAAATGGAAGTCAGGCAACATGGCTATTCTGTGGAAATGTCTGAGCACAAAGAAGAGGCAGAAGGGAATGTGGAGGCCTGAGATGTCTTGGAAATGAGCAGGAGGATGACTGCAATGGCCCTTCAGTTAGGTTCAGGCTTCTGCAGGAAGGCGGCACCCAGGAGCCCAGAGCAGGGAGACACACCGGTGTGGAAGTCCAGGTGTGCTGTGATGGAGAGGCCTCCATGTGGCCTTCCATATCCTGACAGCCCAGATGGGGCGAAGGCAGACTTCCACAGGAGTAGATGCCCAGAGGCTGCAGTGAAGAACCCTGCAGGGGACATGGCCTCTGTCCCCGGCTGCAGGGAGGAGCCCAGGCTCTGGAGTGCAAGACGGTGCCAAAGGCAGCAACCTGCAGCGCAGGGCTCCTCTCCCAGGGAGCCTCGTTTGCAAGATGCACGAGTAGTTCACAGGGCTGCTCTGACTGTGGCCACAAGGCTCTGCCCGGGCTTGGGAGGTCTTCCATGAAGGCGAGGACCAGGGCTTCTTTCTGTGCTCACATAACCCTTCCAGTCCTCAGAAAACTCAGCTGGGAGAGCGTTAGCCCTGGGGTTCTCTCTGGTCCTAGAAGCTCTTCTACAGGACTCCTCGAAACGCCCAGAGACCCTATAGACCCTGCAGCCTCTGCCCGGCATATCCATTGCATTCAGTTAGGCACAACCCAACTCGGCTCCAGTCAGCACCATTTCTTGGGATGTGCAGCATTTCTGCGCCTCTTGTGAAGACAAAGATAAATTAGACACAGACGGCATTCGAGACACGTGCCATGTTGAAGAGGAGAGGAGCACAGAAACAGCTAGCAATGGTGCCAGACAGAAAGTTGTGTGCCTGACAAGGATGAGAAATTGGGGGGATTTGAAGAGGAGACATGATTAATTCTGACCAGAGTAACAGAGAAGGCTTCATGGATGACACAGAACTTCAGAGGGAGGATTAAAGGACAAGTAAAGCAGGATTTTTTATTTTAGCAGAAGAAACAGTTGTGAATTGGAGGCAGTGGCTGAGCCGTTCCCATCGATGTCTGGAATTCCGAGAAGCTCCACTGGGGCTGCTAGCTGACGGCTGGCCCACCTGTTATCAGGGGCATTTGGACGGCTCATGTGCCACGCCAGGGACGTATCGTGCAGCACCTGCCCCCTCTGTGTTTTCCTCTCACATGGGCCAGGGGCTCTGTCCCATTAAATAACCAGAAGATTAAATGCAGACTTTACAAAGTTCCTTGTTCGGATCACTCTATGCCCACATCCTAGAAACATCTATGGAACTGAATTTTCCCACTGAAGGAAATGGCACGATTAAAAACTTTTTAGATTATATGAATAAAATGATAGGCAAGCAATCATCTAGAAAAGAAGGACACTGTGGGGAAACCTCCCCATTCTATTTTCCTCTGTAAAACAAACTGAACTCCGGTGGTTTTCAGCATTATAACATTCCTGTCCCACTGGAAATGCAGAAGACCGGGTTAAAAAAACCCTAAGTGGACCAAGCCCATTATAACATTCCTGTCCCACTGGAAATGCAGAAGACCGGGTTAAAAAATCCTAAGCGGACCAAACCCATGATAACATTCCTGTCCCACTGGAAATGCAGAAGACCGGGTTAAAAAATCGTAAGTGGACCAAGCAGAACAAACACTGCAACCCCTTTCTAAAAGCAGCCTTCATTTAGACACCAAAAGACGGGAGATACTATTTCTTTATTATTTATTTATTTATTTATTTATTTATTTATTTATTTATTTATTTATTTGAGACGGAGTCTTGCTCTATCACCCAGGCTGGAGAACAGGGGCATGATCTCGGCTCACTGCATTGCAGCCTCTGCCTCCCAGGTTCAAGTGATTTTCCTGCCTCAGCCTCACGGGTAACTGGGATGACAGGCACACTCCACCATGTCCTGCTGACTTTTATATTTTTAGTAGAGACAGGGTTTCACTATGTTGGCCAGGCTGGTCTTGAACTCCTGACCTCAGGTAATCTGCCCACCTCAGCTTCCCAAAGTGCTAGGATTACAGGTGTGAGCCATGGCGCCCAGCTGGGAGATACTATTTCTAAAGCTTACACTTTTCTGATTCCTCTCTCTATGTGTAGATCTAGATGTAGAAATAGATTGGTTGAGAGACAGAGAGGTGAACATACATAGATGATAGATGAATAAATAATAGCTATATTGATTAGGAAGATAGATGGATAGAGGATAGATAAGAACAGATGATAGGCCGGGCGTTCTGGCTCATGCCTGTATTCCCAACACTTTGGGAGGCCGAGGCAGGTGGATCACAAGGTCAGGAGTTTGAGACCAGCCTGACCAACATGGGGAAACCCCGTCTCTACTAAAAATACAAAAATTAGCTGGGCATGATGGCACGCCTGTAATCCCAGCTACCCAGGAGGCTGAGTCAGGAAAATCACTTGAACCCGGGAGGTAGAGGTTGCAGTGAGCCGAGATCGCGCCATTGCTCTCCAGCCTGGGCAACAGAGTGAGACTCCAACTCAAAATATATATATATTCCATAGATAGATAACAGACAGAAGATAGATGATAGGTTGATGATAAATGAATGATAGGCAGAGATAGATGACTGATAGATGATAGGTAGGTGATATAAAGATCCACACAGAACACTTTTGCAAATTTATGAATAAGGACTGTTTTCTTAAAAGTTCATAAGGGATCTAAGATATTTTCTCTTTGAAATAATAAGTTTCGCAGCACGAAGTTAACATTAAAACTTAAAAATGAATGTCCTTGTGAGGATGCACACGGACACAGAGGTGAAACGCAGACAGCCTCCAGGCAGACGGGCTTTCGGAAAGCCCTCCCCTCCTCAGCTGCTGGCACCCCCAGCCTCAAGTACAGAGTCCCCAAGAATTTGAAACAGGAAGACCCAGTGAGCTGTCCCTCAGCAGCGCAGGGAACACACATGCGATGTGACGGTGGAGCCTGGAGGGGCACTGCTGGGCTGTGGAAGTGGTGGGGGGTGAAGGCAGCCCAGAAAGCAGGTCCTGGCTGTGGAGGACCACGGGCGGCTGGAGCAGGCAGGCTTGGGCTTTGCCTGGGGCTGAGGTGGTCACAGTGGCCCGTTGATGACATTGTCCTCCATCTAGACATAGAGAACGTTTTTGGTGCTATATTCTGTGGAAATCTACAGGCAAGAATCCTAACTTTGGGTTTAGTAAAGGATTAAGTGATGTCACGTGTCCCCTCCCTTGTACTGAGTCATATGAAAAATCACGCCTGTAGCAAAGGCGGACGTTCCCACACATGCGAGATGCTTCCAAGGCCTGGCTGTTCATTTCCGGACTCACTGCTTCTTACAGTTACACTTGGCTGTGACGCGAGGGGAGTGCGAAGGTCTCAGCGTTCCTGGGCCATAAACGGTAGAACCTCCGGGGTAGAAACCACTGGCTTCAGCTCCAGGAAGCCTCAGACATGGGGACAGCGCCCTCACCTGGCTCTCTGAGGCTCTGCACGTCCACCGCCGTCTCCCCTTTGATTTTGCAGATTGTGGGTAGCTCAGGACCTAGCAAAAGGGTGAAAAATACGTAGTCTACAACACTGCTTCTTAAATAGTAATGCCCACGAAAATCCTCTGCGGGCCTTGCCAAATGCGTGCTCGGATTCAGCAAGTTTGGGTGGGGCTTGAGAATCTGTATTTCCAACTCACCTGCTCCTAGGTGATGCTGCTGCTGCTGCTGCATGCTCTGCCTTGGGTAGCAAGAGTCTAGGGGTGAGGTGTGGAGGGAGGGAGACAGAGTGAGAAAGAGTGAGGGGGAGACAGGAAGACAGAGGGATCGCCATGGAGAATTAGCATGCTGCAGTTTACGTGTATGAATTGATTAACTCTTGGGAGGCTTAAAGTTCTTTTCTCTCAGAGAGAAATAATTTTTAAAAATCTGATCATGCATTGTGAGTCAATACAATATATCCTATTTAAAAATGTTTAACGTATAATTATTATTGTCCCCAAAGAATGAAACGTTCCCTGTTCTGTGCCTCAACATAGAAACAAAAGATTAACTTGAACTCTACTTAATGATTCTACAGCTTAATGGGAATGACTTAATTGTGGAATTTAACATCTTTCCTTAGGAAAAGAGGATTCAAAGAAGAAGTGTACCTAGGGGTGGGGATAAGGAGCAAACATGGAGATTGTGATTTTCTAAGACTTTGCTATGGCCACTCTCCTGCATGCTCGCCCTTGATCAGAGCCACACATAGGGTGTAATTGTACACATTCTGCATGCTGCTTATAAGTATTTTACAAATCTCATGGTGAATATAAATTTCTGAGAATTAGGCTGAATAAAAAAGTTCAAGTAGATTAATTCTTATCCCAATAGCTTCCTTTTAAATGTGTGGTGAAGTCATGGTGTACTCCACCCTGAAGCTTCTGAAGGCATTTGTATTGATCAGCTCCTTGAAGAGTTTGCAGTGGTCAGAGATAATTCAGAAAGAATAAAACGGTCTCAGTAAGAGGATACTTGGAGTCTTCCAGGTAGGAAGACATTTGGAATCTTCTGGGTAAGAGGACATTTGGAGTCTTCTGGGTAGGAGGACATTTGGAGTCTTCTGGGTAAGAGGACATTTGGAGTCTTTTGTGTAGGAGGACATTTGAAGTCTTCTGGGTAAGAGGACATTTGGAATAGCTTCTCTCCCTTTGCGTGTCTCCTGCAGATAACCCTGATATTTAATATTGAGCCCTCAGCCAAGCTCTCTTCTTAATATTTCCATAGTGCTAGCAACTTTAAGAATCAGATGCAATATTCTTAAATATAAAATACACTTAATTTTGCATATCATTACTTGCCTTAAATTGTCATCATAGCCATCACAGAAACATACTTACATGCAATTTTACAAAGAAAAGTGTCTTACATTTTTCAGAAAATATAGGGGTGGCCACTTCTTGAAACATGAACTGAAATGAAGAAATTCCAGTGAAACTCGCCTTTGGTTTTGCCTCACAGTGGATTCTGAGGTAGAGTGGTGGCCTCTGAGCTCGCGTGCATGTGTAGCCTTCAGCATCGAGTCCACGTCAGGGTTTTGTTCTGATGCCAGTCGATGCTGAAGATGTAGCTTCACCACAGTTGGTGGTAGCCATCAGGATCAGAGTGTCTATCGGTTGTATTTTCTTAATCAGGATAGGAGGATTCATCAATAAACTCTAGAACTATACAGGACTCCCCCAAGTTAGTTCACACCACACCTTGTCCTTTAGTCTTCAGCCTCAGAGCTCCTGCTTCCATCCACTGCTCCTTTATCTTGTCTAAGTTAGTAAGAAAAACAACACGTGTTTCTGCTTCAATTTTGAGGTTGTTTGTTCCAAAACAACTTTTGAAAGAATTTTGTGGGCCAGGCGTGGTGGCTCACGCCTGTAATTGCAGCACTTTGGGAGGCCAAGACTGGTGGATCACTTGAAGTTAGGAGTTTGAGACCAGCCTGGCCAAGACAGTGAAACCCCGTCTCTACTAAAAATACAAAAAATTAGCAGGGTGTGGTGGTGGGTGCCTGTAATCCCAGCTACTCGGGAGGTTGAGGCAGGAAATCGCTGGAACCTGGGAGTCAGAGGTTGCAGTGAGCTCAGCTTGCACCACTGCACTCCACCCTGAGTGACAGAGCAAGACTCTGCCTTAAAAAAAAAAAAAAAAGAATTTTGCTTTTTTATGTAACGTGTTTGAAGAATTCTAATTGCAGGGGAAAGACGAACTCCAACCTCAGCCACCACTTCTTCAAACGAAGAGTGATCTTGCCTGGTACAACCTTCTGCATCCATTGAGTTGCATCATATCTTCACTAAAAGAAGAGACACTTTTTAAATAGCATTAAACTAGATGGCACCTGCAGGTGTAGACCTGAGTGAATAATTAGCCTCAGATGTTCTCATCATGAATAGCTCCCTCTGCTCTTATTGTTTTCAGGTATCCTCGTCTTAAAAATTTTTTTAAGTGACTTTTTTTTTTAAAGAGATATTTTCCCCCCTCTTTCTCCTCTTGGCAAAAGTTCTTCAAAAGTTGATGCCTTGAGACCATGACCTATCCCCAACCAATCATCTCAGAGGTGTCTGGGTTTATTTCACGGTTCTTGGACCCTTCTCTGATTGTGTGGTTCTTGAAGATGTCTTCTGGGAACTTCAATTTTGATTTAAATCCTAATTTCTTTGCTTTGGGGAAGAGACTTTAAGCCTCAATTTAGCCTGCTGTAGGACTAGGGGAGTCACGTGACCTCACTCACGAGCTCTCGCGAGGATTTACCAGGCAAAGAGCCTCGAAAATGCGACAGAGCACTTGCTGTAAGACTGGGGGAGAAATGTGACCCCATTCACAAGGTGTGACGAGGATTTACCAGGTAAAGCGCCTCCAGAAAGCAGCAGAGGGCTTTCTGTAGGTCTGGGGGAGCAATGTGACCTCGTGGGGTGTTGGGAGGATTTACCAGGTAAAGCGCCTCCAGAAGGCAGCAGAGGGCTTTCTGTAGGTCTGGGGGAGCAATGTGACCTCGTGGGGTGTTGGGAGGATCTACCAGGCAGAGCGCCTCCAGAAGGCACCAGAGGGCTTGCTGCTGTAGGTCTGGGGGAGTAATGTGACCTCGTGGGGTGTTGGGAGGATTTACCAGGTAAAGCGCCTCCAGAAGGCAGCAGAGGGCTTTCTGTAGGTCTGGGGGAGCAATGTGACCTCGTGGGGTGTTGGGAGGATCTACCAGGTAAAGCGCCTCCAGAATGCAGTAGAGGGCTTTCTGTAGGTCTGGGGGAGCAATGTGACCTCGTGGGGTGTTGGGAGGATCTACCAGGCAAAGCGCCTCCAGAAGGCACCAGAGGGCTTGCTGCTGTAGGTCTGGGGGAGTAATGTGACCTCGTGGGGTATTGGGAGGATTTACCAGGTAAAGCGCCTCCAGAATGCAGCAGAGGGCTTTCTGTAGGTCTGGGGGAGTAATGTGACCTCGTGGGGTATTGGGAGGATTTACCAGGTAAAGCGCCTCCAGAAGGCAGCAGAGGGCTTTCTGTAGGTCTGGGGGAGCAATGTGACCTCGTGGGGTGTTGGGAGGATCTACCAGGTAAAGCGCCTCCAGAAGGCAGCAGAGGGCTTTCTGTAGGTCTGGGGGAGTAATGTGACCTCGTGGGGTGTTGGGAGGATTTACCAGGTAAAGCGCCTCCAGAAGGCAGCAGAGGGCTTGCTGTAGGTCTGGGGGAGCAATGTGACCTCATGGGGTGTTGGGAGGATTTACCAGGTAAAGCGCCTCCAGAATGCAGCAGAGGGCTTTCTGTAGGTTTGGGGGAGTAATGTGACCTCGTGGGGTGTTGGGAGGATTTACCAGCTAAAGCGCCTCCAGAGTGCAGCAGAGGGCTTGCTGCTGTAGGTCTGGGGGAGTAATGTGACCTCGTGGGGTATTGGGAGGATTTACCAGGTAAAGCGCCTCCAGAAGGCAGCAGAGGGCTTGCTGTAGGTCTGGGGGAGCAATGTGACCTCATGGGGTGTTGGGAGGATTTACCAGGTAAAGCGCCTCCAGAATGCAGCAGAGGGCTTTCTGTAGGTTTGGGGGAGTAATGTGACCTCGTGGGGTGTTGGGAGGATTTACCAGCTAAAGCGCCTCCAGAGTGCAGCAGAGGGCTTGCTGCTGTAGGTCTGGGGGAGTAATGTGACCTCGTGGGGTATTGGGAGGATTTACCAGGTAAAGCGCCTCCAGAAGGCAGCAGAGGGCTTTCTGTAGGTCTGGGGGAGTAATGTGACCTCGTGGGGTGTTGGGAGGATCTACCAGGTAAAGCGCTTCCAGAATGCAGCAGAGGGCTTGCTGCTGTAGGTCTGGGGGAGTAATGTGACCTCGTGGGGTATTGGGAGGATTTACCAGGTAAAGCACCTCCAGAATGCAGCAGAGGGCTTTCTGTAGGTCTGGGGGAGTAATGTGACCTCGTGGGGTGTTGGGAGGATTTACCAGGTAAAGCGCCTCCAGAATGCAGTAGAGGGCTTTCTGTAGGTCTGGGGGAGTAATGTGACCTCGTGGGGTGTTGGGAGGATTTACCAGGTAAAGCGCCTCCAGAATGCAGCAGAGGGCTTTCTGTAGGTCTGGGGGAGTAATGTGACCTCGTGGGGTGTTGGGAGGATTTACCAGGTAAAGCGCCTCCAGAATGCAGCAGAGGGCTTGCTGCTGTAGGTCTGGGGGAGTAATGCGATCTAACTCATGGGGTACTGGGAGGATTTACCAGCATCTCCGGAATGCAGCTAAGTGCTTCCTCTATGAGTGGAGAAGTAATGTGACCTCATTCATAAGTTATTGCAAAAATTTACCAGGCAAAGCGCCTCCCGAAGGCTGCAGAGGGCTTGCTGTAGGTCTGGGGGAGTAATGTGACCTCGTGGGGTGTTGGGAGGATCTACCAGGTAAAGCACCTCCAGAAGGCAGCAGAGGGCTTGCTGCTGTAGGTCTGGGGGAGTAATGTGACCTCGTGGGGTGTTGGGAGGATTTACCAGGCAAAGCGCCTCCAGAAGGCAGCAGAGGGCTTGCTGCTGTAGGTCTGGGGGAGTAATGTGACCTCGTGGGGTATTGGGAGGATTTACCAGGTAAAGCGCCTCCAGAAGGCAGCAGAGGGCTTGCTGTAGGACTGGGGGAGTAAAGTGACCCCTCTCATGAGGTATGTTGAGGATTTACCAGGTAAAGCGCCTCCAGCACGCAGCAGAGAGCTTGGTGGAGGCACTGAATGCGTGCTGGCTGTTTTTCATTATGAATCAACGCCGTCACATGCAGAATACAATGATTAAAAAACCTGTGGGTCTTCATCCCTGAACAACACAACCGACCCAGACGGGTTAAAGCATCAGCAGCAGGTGTTCCGGGCCAGGCCTCCCCCAGCCTTTGAGTCAGGGATGCTCTCGGCAGGGTCGCTTCGCCATGTGGATGGTAACAGCCTAGCAGTTTCCACAAATGGTTAACAGGGTTGGGATGCCTAGGTGGTGTCGCCTTGCTGCCCTGAGACAGCCTGTGTTTCACTGAATTTCATGTTGATGGGGAGCGTCGCAACTGCCAGTTTCTTTCTATTAAAGGACATATCCTAAATTCTAGAAGGGGTGTTGCCAATTTGCAGAGATACGCCTTCAATTTTCTTTCTCTATTCTAAGCTGCAAATGAGCTTGAACTTTTGCAGGGCACATGGCTTCACAATGGCATTCTGAATCTTGTGTGCCTAGTTTTGCTTATTAATTGAGCAGACAACTTTAAAGGGATCCATCAAGACCTAGATTTTGAGGTGACACAAATACAAACTTTGGTGAATTTATCACCCTTGTTAATTAAGTCATCATTCTTTTGCAGAGAAAGATCTGTGTGTCCAATGTAAAGTGCAAATGCTATGTAGCTGGGACATTTCCAGTGGTAACAACTCTACTATGTACAAAGCTACAGTAAAATCTAGGAATATATATGTTTTGTTGTAATTTCTTTTCTTCAGCCTTTTTCAGTATAAGACAATTCCTCAATGCAAATAAAGCAGATGCCCATTCCAGCAATGTATGTGAGTGTGTGTGAGTGTGGCGTGTGTTTTCACATATCTGTGTGTATGAGTGTGCATATGAGCATGTGTCTGTGTGTGTCCATGGCAATCTCAGATTCCCCAACATCACACTGATAATTGCATTAAACCAATTTTCTTAAAAACCATGTTTGGGCCGGGCACTGTGGCTCACGCCTGTAATCCCAGCACTTTGGGAGGCTGAGGTGGGCAGATCACGAGGTCAGGAGATCAAGACCATCCTGGCTAACACTGTGAAACCCCGTCTCTACTAAAAATACAAGAAATTAGCTGGGCGTGGGGGCGGGCGCCTGTAGTCCCAGCTACTTGGGAGGCTGAGGCAGGAGAATGGGGTGAACCTGGGAGGCGGAGCTTGCAGTGAGCCGAGATTGCGTCACTGCACTCCAGCCTGGGCGACAGAGTGAGACACTGTCTCAAAAAAAAAACAAAAAAAAACCCCCAAAAAACAAAAGCAAACATATTTGAAGATAAGGAAATATTTTTTGGAAACTTCAGATGCTTTTCTCTCCTTGGTACGAACCATTTGGAGTCCCATCCACACACTTCTGCAAGCTGCTGACACAAGCTGGGCATTGTATTGGGTCTGGGATGTGACAGAGCTGCCGGCTGTCATTTGATGCGTGAGGCTCGTCTTCCAGGCAGCTTTCCTAAACTTGGAGATGTTTTATATATTCTGTTATGGGCGGGGCAGGGTGCTCTCTATTTGGTCCGACCTTTCCCGTACACTAGGTATCAAGGGCTGAAGCATTCAGGACACAGCAGCCCCTGGACCCATCGGAAGATCTGAGATTCTCTCCGTAAGCAACCACTCAGTAAGGTGGCAGGACCTTTCCTGGCTTCAGTTTCTTCACCCCTAAAACAAACATGGCACTTCACGGATGACAGTGGGAGGACAGGTGTCTTAGTATTTCCATGGGAAGTGGAGGAGGATCCTTTAAGGAGCCCATTGGGTGATGGCATCTCCTTGTTGTCTGTTGGTCTTGGTCTCCATGTTTAAAGTATTTTGGAGCTTTGGCTAGCGTGCGCGAGGGATGCTGCCCATGTCTCTAACGAGGGCATGGGGATTGTCCGTTTCTCTAACGAGGGCATGGGGTTTGTCCGTTTCTCTAATGAGGGCATGGGGTTTGTGGCATGGAGGGGCTTCTCTGCTTCTGAGGTCCTGCATTGCTCAGGCAGGCCCTGGCTTGAATGGGGAGGCTGGCGTGAAGTGAGAAGGCCCCAGGGAGACCCTTCTTAGAAACATCATCCATCCTGGGTCCTTCCAATGAGGAGGCTTACCTCTCTAAAAATTCAGATTTGCCGAAAAATTCATGATTCTTCTTCCTTAACTAACTTTAAAATGGAAAACTCTCTCCCTGCCATCGCGCTGGGCCTCACTTGCAGTGAATGCCACGGGGTGACATAGGTTTTCTGATTCTCCTAATCTGTAAGGGCGGCTTTCCGGAGGCTCCCTCTCCATCCTTTCTCGTTAAAGGCTCTCCATAAAGCAGCTTGCACACATGTTTAAACAGTTCATTGTCAATAACTTTAACCTCCTGCAAAAGCCAAATGCAATGATAAGGTGGCTGTGCCTGCCTATTACAAAAGAAACCCAAGACTTAATTTCTAATCTGCAGAGGAAAATCTTTCCGGCCGTCCTCATTTGGCGTGCTTGTGGGTCTCTGTACGCGTGAAAACAGCGAGAAAATGGCAGTGGAGACATTTGTCATCTGCAGAGTATAAATATGTTGCTTTCTGTCAGGAAAGTACTGGTGATGTCTGCGGGGGTGGAGAGAGAATGCATCAGTTGTGGCAGCAGGCCTTTGGGGTGGTGCAGAGGGAGAATGCCATGACCTCAGACATCTGCTCTTCCATGCCACTGGGCACGTGGTTGTGAAATGCGTCCTCAACTGGCCTTTTGCTGTTTTCTCCCAAATTTCATACCATGAGTCTTCATCTCCGGCTCCTCTTCGTTGATTTGAAGCCCTTAGTCCGTCTCCAGTTTTATTTCATTACAAGACAACATCAGCCTCTGGATCTGCTGTGATGTCCTCCCTCTGCTCCCTACATCTGTCTATCCTGCTCCATGTAGGGGACGTCCCTCACGTTTCCCGAAGTCTTACTCCACACCACCAGCTCAGGCTGAACTAGCTTAGAGAGTTTATTCCATTTGCCCCAAATACTGCCCTTTGGAACCCGCCAACGATCCGTGTGTGCTTCAGATAGCCTCGTCCAGGCAGGAGTAGCTTTCTGAAATTTAAATTTTTATCTGTTTACAAACATTTTTATGTTTAACAAAAAGTAAAAATATGCCTAACAAGTATAATTAACCCTGAAATGGAAAAAAAAAAAAAGAATATAAAGTATATGAAGGGTATCCACAGAGGAGGTAGTACTTTGTGTGGAAAGAGCACGGTTTTGAGGTTTGGATACATTTTGTCTGAGAATTTTGTTATATTGTTGAAATATGACATTTAACATTTGGTGTGGGTAATACTGACTTTAGAGGGTTCGTTGAAGCTTGATTAATGTGATCAGTGTAACTAGATTCTAGTTTGTCCTTGTGTGTGTATCTATGTACAGGAATACACCATGGTTAATATAATCAGTATAACTAGATTCTAGCATGTCCTTGTGTGTGTATCTATGTACAGGAATACACCATGGTTAATATAATCAGTGTAACTAGATTCTAGTTTGTCCTTGTGTGTGTATCTATGTACAGGAATACACCATGGTTAATATAATCAGTGTAACTAGATTCTAGCATGTCCTTGTGTGTGTATATATATGTACAGGCATACACCATGGTTAATATAATCAGTGTAATTAGACTCTAGCATGTCCTTGTGTGTGTATCTATGTACAGGAATACACCATGGTTAATATAATCAGTGTAATTAGACTCTAGCATGTCCTTGTGTGTGTATCTATGTACAGGAATACACCATGGTTAATATAATCAGTGTAACTAGATTCTAGCATGTCCCTGTGTGTGTATCTATGTACACACGTACACCCATGGTCAGTGTAATCAGTGTAACTGGACTCTAGCATGTCATAGTGTGTGTGTGTATATATATATATCATTGTGTGTGTGTATATATATACATCATAGTGTGTATGTGTATATATATATATCATAGTGTGTGTGTATATATATATATATCATAGTGTGTGTATATATATATATATATATACACACACACACGCATACACCCGTGATTAATGTATTAATGTAATCAGTGTAGCTGGACTCTAGCATGTCTGTGCGTGTGTGTGTGTGTGTGTGTGTGTGTGTGTCTATGTACCCACATATACCCATTGATATGGTTTAGCTCTGTGGCCCACTCAAATCTCATCTTGAATTGAAATCCCCACGTGCCGAGGGAGGGAGGTGATTGGATCGTGGAGGTGGTTTCCGCCATGCTGTTTTTGTGATGATGAGTGAGTCTCATGAGATCTGATGATTTTATGAGCGTCTAGCATTTCCCCTGCTTGCATTTCTCTCTCCTGCCACCCTGTGAGTAAGGTGCCTTGCTTCCCTTTCACCTTCTGCCATGATTGTAAGTCTCCTGAGGCCTCCCCAGCCATGTGGAGCTATGAGTCAAATAAACCACCTTCCTTTATAAATTACCCAGTCTCGGGTATTTTTTATAGCAGTGTGGAAACGGACTAATGCGCTCATGATTAATGTAATCAGCATAAGTGGATTCTAGCATGTACTTATGTGTGCATGTATGTACATGCATGTACCCATGATTAATGTAGTTCAACTAGACTTTATCGTGTATACGTCCTTGTGTGTATACCTGCACAGGTGTGTTTATATATATGTGTATATGTGCATTTGGGTATATAAATCTGTGTATAAGTGATTTGAAGATTAAATGTAAGCAGACATGGAGAAGAAACACAGCTATCCAGCAACATGCCCCTGGCGTGTGTAGTCAGGCAGTCAGTGCTATCTGCTGTGAGTTACTTGTGTAGCAGGTGGGATAATATGATACAGAATATGGATGGATGCTCGGCTGTGTGTTGCCAAGCTAATCTCCTCTGCCTTGACTTATTCCTTTCCTCCTCCCTCCTTCCCCTTGGCGTCATCTTGTTGACTATGGACTACAGAGTTATGTGTAAGTGGCTTCAGTGGGGAGCAAACAGAACAGCTCTGCTTGCCTTCTCCTCCTGAGGAGAACCTTTTCTGCACATCTGCTTTCCCCTTCACTATGTGATGCAGGGAAATTCCGGAAAATGCGGATGGAGAAAGTGAGTCCACAAAGCTTCCACAGCTACGTGTATGTGTGTGCCCTACACATGTGCTTGCATTTGAACCATGGGGTCTCTCGGGCTTATGATCAACTTGCCAAAAACTTTAGATCTCATTGAAAGCATGTGCCCTTTCACCCGTGAGCTAAACCTTGGGGAATCACACAGACTTTAACTAACCTAAGTGATTGAGTACCTCTCGTTCATTTGGTTAGTGGACATGCTCATAGGGTGCAGGCCACTTCCCTGGAGACATTTTCCGAATGGGAAACAGAAAGCAGATGTGAGTCACACACACACAAAAGTCACCTCTGGAAAAATAGGATGGATTCTGTTTCCTCTGCTTCTAAAAGACTGTATTTAAACTGGTTCTGGTTAGTAAAGACAACATAAATATGTTTTCCTAAAATCTGTACCAAATTACTTCACTGAGAAGTCTCTGAGGATGTGCAGCCAGCACCGCAGGTCGTACATTTCAGCCGCGCTGGGTCACTCACCTGGAGAGCCTGTCCTCAGCCCCCTGGCCTCGCCCCACAGAGCCTGATTCGCTGGGCGGGTGGATCCGCTTATTCTGTTTCTGATGAACTCACGGGTCTTGAGGCTGCTGTTGCAGGGAGATCCAGAGCTGGAAAACACTGCTATAGACCAGCACAACTTCACATTTTGGTCTACATGGATCATTTTGAGAGTATGATTAAACATCTAATCTCCAATTAAAAAGAAATCCATGTGTATACCTCTTTCCAAAATATCCCATATATATTCAGAAATAAGGGCTTTTTAATACAAAATAACTTAATTCTTCCAAACATTGTTATCTGTGCCACCTACAGTTGCAACCATGTTCAAGGTAGAGAATGACTAGCTTGATACAATGGATGTTTAGGATTATCTCTTGCAGGGAAAACGGAGAAAATAAGCTTTTTTAATATTGCTCTTTAAACCTAGATATGTTGGCCATTTTAGGGTTTACCTATATGATGTAAAAAGTACCTACCAGGGCAATAGTTTTAAAACCCTTATTTCCAAAGCTTATAAATGCTTCTGTCGGTTCTACCTTAATTGTTATAAACAGCCTTTTCTCCATCTCTCATTCACTCTGCTTCAGGCCTGCCCATGTCTCAGCTCTGTCCAGCTTGAATTAAACTGTTGTTTAGGTTGGGAAGTGTTAATGAGTCCCTAACACTTCTCAGCTGTCCAGTCTCAGCTCAAAATAGCTTCCTCACCAGACATCTCTTTAGGGGCTGACGGTCTGCAGGCCTCATCTGGCCCAGATATGTATTGTCAGCCCACAGAGGCGTGTGGTTTAGGTGCTGGCTGGTTTGAGAAGTAACCTGAACGTGATGTTGGCTAGGCATACACTTGGTTTTGCCACAGTCTTCGCTATCCCCTACTGGCCACCCTGGCCGATTCATCCCTTTATGTTAGTGCTGGGCCTTTCCTGAGTATCTCCGGTTGACTTCTAGAAGTAATGTTAATTCAATCTCCCTTTCTGTCTTTACCTACCTATCTGGTGACTGTTTATACACACTACATTTAGTAAATATGCTAAATAACTCTGTATAGTGCACCAGATGTTTTAGAGTAATATTAGTTCCTTTTCCCTTGGAACGTGATTCTTCCTTCTTAATACCCGGATTTATTTCTAGGGTGTTTACATCATTCGAATAATTTTGTTTAAATCATTTAATTTAAATAATTGTAAAACATTTTAATTACGTATACTGGCTGGGAGCAGTGGCTCACGCCTGTAATCCTGGGACATCGGGAGACTGAGGCTGGCAGTTTGCTGGAACCCAGGAGTTCAAGGCCAGCCTGGGCAACATGGAAATGGCCTGTCTGGCCAGTCGTGTTGGCTCATGGCTGTAATCCCAGCACTGTGGGAGGCCGAGGCGGGTGGATCACCTGAGGTCAGGAGTTTTGACCAGCCTGACCAACATGGTTAAACCCCATCTCTACTAAAAGTACAAAAACCAGCTGCATGTGGTGGTGCACACCTGTAATCCCAGCTACTCGGGAGGCTGAGGCATGATAATCGTTTGAACCCAGGAGGCAAAGGTTGTGCTGAGCCAAGATTGCACCCCTGCACTCCAGCCTTGGTGACAAGCAACACTCTGTCAAAAAAAAAAAACACGCTTCACCTTTACAAAAAATACAAAAATCAGCTGGGCGTGGTGGCACTCGCCCGTAGTCTCAGCTGCTCAGGAGGCTGAGGAGGAAGGATAGCTTGAGCCCAGGGGGGTGAGGCTTCAGTGAGGTGTGATGGTGCCACTACACTCCAGCCTGGGCAACAGAGCGAGACCCTGTCTCAAAAAACAAAAATAAGAAAATAAATGACATGTACTGAATGCCACTCCATCCTAACAATGAAGCACATCTTACTCACCGCTCTATAACATAACGTGAGGGTGTCATCCCCACTCTAATAAATAAGGGAAAAGAGGCAGTAAACTTTTGGAGAATTCTCAGGTGAAATCCCTGGTAAAATTTCATTATTGTCATTGTACTTGTAAAAAAGACTTAAGGCCAGGCATGGTGGCTCACGCCTGTAATCTCAGCACTTTGGGAGGCCCAGGCAGGTGGATTACTTGAGGCCAGGAGTTCAGGATCCACCTGGGCCACATAGTAAGACCCCGTCTCTACTAAAAAAAAAATACAAACATTAACCAGTCATGGTAGCCGGTGCCTGTAGTCCCAGCTACTTGGGAGACTGAGGCAGGAGAATTGCTTGAACCCAGGAGGTGAAGGTTGTAGTGAGCCGAGATCAGGCAACTGCACTCCAGCTTGGGCAACAGAGCAAGACTCCACCTCAAAAAAAGACAAACAAAACTAAATATAACAAATCATAAGCTCTAAACAATTTTAGAGTAAGTAACATAAATCTGTATCCATATGAAAAGCACTTGTTCAGTTTGGCCTAGGCTCTATACTGGGGGTCTTGTCCTCGAAGAGGGCACATGCTCTGGGGACAGCTGGATGACCTGAGCAGTGAAGGAGACGAGGACAGAGGTCGCTGTGAGTGCCGGGCCCAGGGACTGACTCCCCATTCTTGAGTCCGATGTGCTTTCGTTCTGCCCAGCTGTTGGAAGACTCAGCCCCCCAGAGTCTTGGCAGTGTGGATGTGACAGGGTCCCCAGCGGGACATGGGCACAGGAAGAGTTGGGGGAGGGTCCCCAAGCATGGGCTTTCCCATCAGGGAGCCAACAGGGCAAAATGTTTGGAGCATGACAAAATGTTAACATTTAAAATACACGAATAAGATGGCGACTACTTGCTATGGTCTGAGGGTTTGTGTCACCCCCAGATTCCATGTTGAATCTTAATCACCAAAGTGATGGTATTAGGAGAGGGACTTGGGGGTGATTAGGTCGTGGGATTAGTGCCCTTATAGAAGGGACCCCAGAGGGCTGCTGTGATATTGTGGTACAATAAGAAATATATACTTGATCTCTGCCCCCCAGTTCCTGGCACAGAGCTCTACAACCCTTGGAATTTTCTGAGTGACAGGAACATCTTTCGTTCTCATGAAGCAACTCTTGGTGGCTCCTAGATGGGCCTGATCACCAGAAAGACCAAGCCGTGATTAGAAGTTTGGAGTTTTCAAGCCTGGGCAATATAGAGAGACCCCATCTCTACAAACAAACAAACAAACAAACAAACAAAAATTAGCTGGATGTGGTGGCTCATGCCTTTAATACCAGCACTTTGGGAGGTTGAGGCAAGAGGATCGCTTGAGTCTAGGAGTTCAAGACCAGCCTGGGCAACATAGTAAGACCCCAGTTCTACAAAAACTTAAAAAAAAAAAGCCACCTATTGCACACCTATAGTTCCAGAAGCTAAAGTGGGAGGGTCACTCGAGCCCAAGAGGTTGGCGCTGCAGTGAGTTATGATCGTGTCACTACACTACCTCCTGGGTGACACAGAAAGTCCCTGTCTGAAAAAATAAAGAAACAAACAAAACCAAATAAAAACATTTAAGAAGCTGGTGAGCACACCTGCATGGCAGGAGGGTGGAGCAGCCCAACTCCATGGGCCAGATGCTCCTGTGCTTGGGACCTTCAAGACCCCGCTCTCTGCATCGCTTCATCTGCCTGTTCTTCTGTGTCCTTTATTATAACCTTATTAACAAACCATCAAATGTAAGTATAGTGTTTTGCTGAGTTCTGTGAGCTGCTCCAGCAAATGAATTGACCTCAAGAAGGGGGTGCTGGGAGCCCGATTTGGGGCCATTCAGTCAGAAGCGTGGTGGCTGGTATCTGACGTGGAGACCGTCTTATGGGACTGGGCCCTTTAACCCGTGGGATCTGATCCTCTCTCTACGTAGACAGGGTCAGAGTGAAGTTGAATTACAGGACACCTAGCTGGTATCCTCTGGAGAATTGTTTGTTATGTTGGATTTAGTGAGACAAGATATAGGAAAGTGTTTTTTATCTCTTGGAGACAGGGTCTCATTCTGTCACTCAGGCTGGAATGTAGTGGCACAATCATTGCTCACTGCAGCCTCGAACTCCTAGGCTCAAGGAATCCTCTCACCTCAGCCTCCCAACAAACAGGGACCACAGGTGCACACCTCCAAGTCCTGCTAATTTTCATATTTTTTGTAGAGATGCGGTCTTACTATGTTGCCCAGGTAGATCCTGAACTCCTGGCCTTAAGTGATCCACCTGCCTGGGCCTCCCAAAGTGCTGAGATTACAGGTGTGAGTCACTGTGCCTGGCCCAGGAAAGTGTTTAACACAAAGTCTGATACCTACTCAATGAGCAATTGGTTCAAACATAGTTTTGACTAAAGTAACTCCTGTGGAAATAAATATTGCTTTCTCAAGGGTATTCCAACTATTCTGTCTTCAGTCAATTCTTCTTCCCCATTTCCCTCTCCTCCTCCACTTCCTTCTCCTCCATTTCTTTATTTAACAGTGGCTCCAATTGTGAAACTTCCATTTGTGCCCCCTTGAGAAATGAGGCAGAGAAAATCCCAAGGAGGTGCTCTTCTCCCACCCGGACATCCCTGATCCCAAGGAGATGCTCCACTCCCACCCAGCTTCTGGATTAAGGATTTAGGGCAGCATACTTTCATCAATGACTTCTGAAGGTCACATTTGTTCAGGACATTCTGAAGACATTTCTGATAGCGTACCATCTTTATAGACGTTGCTCCTTAGTACGACAAATCTGTTGAGAAATTAAATGAAGGAGCCCCTTCTGTGCTCTTTAATTTCCAAATGAAATAGTAAATGTGAGAGTGCCTTACAACCATGAAGCAATTCAGCCTGACTTTTGGTGATTATAAGGAAAAGGTTGGAAAGAGCTCTTAGTGTTTAATATTTAAAAACAAATTTGTATTGTATATCGACGAATTATAGTTGTATGTACTTATGGGTAAAAAGTGGTGTTATGAGCTTTTTAGACAATGTAGAATGTATTCAGCATGCTGTGCTATGGATCTAAAATATATCAAACTTTTCCTCCGATCTCACTGAAGCTTTGTGCCTTTGACTGTGATGTCTGTGTTTTCCCAGGCCTCAGCCTCTGCAGCCACCATTCCCCTCTCTGCTCCTCTGAGTTCAATTGTTTTAATTCCACAAGTAAGTGAGGATATGCTCTGTTTGTCTTTCTGTGTTTGGCTTATTTCACTCAGCATAATGTTCTACAATTCCATCCATGTTGTCACAAATAACAGAATTTTTTTTCTTTTTAGGGGCTGGATAATACTCCATTGTGTGTATAAACTACAATTTCCTTATCCATTTGTCCCTTAATGGACACTTAGACTGATTTCATAACTTGGCTATTATGAATCATGCTGCAATGAACTTAGGAGTGCAGATATCTCTTGGACCCATTGATTTCAAATCTTTAACACCCAGAAGTGGGATTGATGGATCTCTTAGTTAATGTTTTTGTTCCATTTAACATGGATGTCCCTCTAACTATTCTAAAGAATGTCACAGATAACCTCATTGGGGCTAGAGTTTTTCTTGACTTCATACTTTGCATTCTTCTGGCCTTAATGCATTTTGGAAAGGAACCAGTTGTTTAGAAATGTGCTCCTGCTTTTCTAACCTATGTTCAAAAAAGAGTAAGCTTCCCCTGCACCCATGGCTGTGAATCTGTGGGACTGTCCACAGTCAGGCACTGAGGATGAAGAACTGGAAGATTCTGCACATCCCAGGCCATTCTTGATGTTAGCTTTTCCCATATGTGATGCTGTATCGTGGGAAGGAACTGGGGAAATTTCTCCTACTTGCTTCCAGTTACAGGAGAATTCCTTTGAAGCAGCTCAACAAAGGCCTGCTACTGATGGCCTCCTGGATGTGATGTCAGCCTCTGGGGCTGCAAGTCCAGTTTAATTCAGCAGCTTTTTCCAGCTGTATAATAGGACATAAAACAGACGTAGGAGGAATGTGGAAGAAAGAGGCACAGTCCCTGCTCTTTTGTGATTTATACCCAATGTACCTTGCCCCAATGTGGTCTTCGGTTGGTAATTCAACATCTCTTGTATATATTATCTTTGTATATACCTTAATATATTAATAATTTAAAGCCCCAGTATAATTCCCTGCATAAAGTAAGACTGAACTAAGTCCCCTTTTTATAATGGTGAACCTGAGTATGCACTGTTAACAGACAGTGCAGTAATTTTCAGAGATCATAGCACAACCACACTCTTCTGAGCTGGTTTCTCTGTCTACAGCAGCCATCTGTATTTAAACAAACCTCAAAGGTGGGCGGGGTGTGTAGAATTCTAGGTATTTAGAAAAGCCAGAAATTCAGTTTATAAACAACTGTTCAAAGCCAAAAGATTATGACGTTAATTAGCATTTCTAAAATCACTAGGTGAGTGGTATTTTGCTTCATCATTTCTGTGACACATTCCAAGCAAGCATCATTGTATGGTATTTATCATGATCGAAGGTTCGCATTCATTTGAAGTTCTGGTCGTTCTCTTTTTTACGACACCACCCAGCATATCAGTTGGTTGTGCAAATGGACCTCCAGCACTCTCCTAGGTGTAGAAAACCTCTGTTGGCAAATCTCCACCTCCCCAACTCTCTTTGTATGAAAGCCCTCTTGTGACTGCTGGTGTTTTCAGATGGACAGAGTGGTGGGGGGAGGGGAGGAAGTGCATGGTAATCAATGACCTCTAACACAACGGGGGGAGGATTTAAATGAGTAAACATGCACACATGTACATGCACCTACACATGCACACACTCCCACACACACTCACCAGCAGACCTTCATAAAAAAGTGCTTCATAGTTAATGGAGTAACTGTCATTTTATATTCACTCTATTGCTACAAAAATTACAATGGCTGTAATAGTGTTTAATGCAATACTAATATCCACTCTAAAGACGATTTTGTTGCATAGAACATATTCCAAGTAAGAGGCTGTGCCTTGTGCTGGTCACTTCATTTTCAATATGGACAAGAACTGTCTCATGAGGCCAGTTGCAAGGAATTCCATGTGGGCATGATTCTCTCCTCAGCAAATATCTCTGGCAGAAGTGTTTTGTAGCAGAATTCTCAGGAGTTGCATGGGATTCTAAACGTGAGTTCAGTAATGAAATCCAGATTTACGATCTCCTTTTCACCATGTTCTGCAAAAATGAATGCAACACAACAGGCACAGCCTTTGAGCTGTGTTATTGTCATTTGTATCCAAAATGCCTCAGCTCAATTCTAAGTTTCTTGAAAAACAGGAAGAGAGTAGGTATCCATCAGAAAATCTAATGACAGCAGTGGCCCAAGATTGTTTCCTTTGCCTTATGAAGTGTTACCCTTATCAGCATCAGCATGAAATAATATTTATTAAGCCCCCTCATGGGCCTGGTGCCATGCAGGGTAGTATTTCTCTCTGCAGTTACCTCATTGTGCTAGTTTTTCAAATACGCCTGATCAATTTTGTTGTAAAATCAGTTTCTTTCTTGTTAACAAAATAGGTTATTTTTGTACTAATTAAAATCACAAGATAATTGAGTTTGTTTGCAATTTCAATGAAAGTGGTTCAAAAGCTCTAAAGGGCCGGGGTGTTAAGTGTCACTGCAGCAAAGATGAATGTACCACAGGGTTCCTTAGTCATCAACCGTGGACTCGTTTGGAAAATGAGGATGAATTTGGGCATTCACAGCAGATGACACTTCCATTATCAGCACATAAATAAGCACTATGAATATGCATGGTACTTAGAAACAGGCACTTAATTTCCACAAAGACAGTCATTCTCCTTGATATGAGTTAGCTGTCTTTTGTAATTGTTCATTTTGCATTCTTTTTCTCCTAAAGTTTCCCCAAACAGTGGGAGCAGGGGGTGGGGGAAGAAAAATAAAACTACTAAACAGATAAAATGTTAATTGTAATTTATGGAAATAGAACAAAGCATTTAGAACTTTGCACAGCCTTGTGCAAGCAATAGTTATTTTGTACAACTAGGAAGACTCTATGGAGTGTGGATTTAAGTTGGAGGTAAAGCCCAGAATGTGGAGGAGGTGGAGTGGCCTCCTAGCACAAGAAAACCACATGGTTAATTGATTTTTGAAGCCCTTGGGCTCACGTGCATTGAGTGCCCACCCTGGTCGTCTCCAGGTGAATGGGTGCAGGGCTGCATTTCACGTTCATCTGGTGTCTCTCCTGTGGGCAGTTCTGATGTTGGTCTTCTCCTGTTGAACTTATTTTCTTTGTTATGATGGAATTAGCAAGAATTAAAGGGGGGCAGGTGTTGAAGATCATTAGCACCTACCTGTAGCTTTCTTCCTGACATAATTCTAAGATTGAAAAGTATCAGCCAGAGCACTATGGAGAAAAAAAAGTGTTATTTTCTACAACATTGCGTGTGAAGACAAATACCTCATGATTTCATCTGTTGCAGAAATCTCAAAAGTTTATCACAGCAAATGAGAAAGCCATTCTGGTCTTTATTTATAAACTCCAACGGGTTTATCTCTCCTTCCTGAACATTAAAATCTGAAAGGCAGTTTGCCTCTTAACCAAGCATCTGTCTCTCGGCATCATCAGCAGAAATTTGCACAGGGGAAAAAGGCGGTCTCACCTTTATCAGCCCATGGGCCCCGTCCAGCCGCTGTCGGTGATGGCATCCTCTGTGTCAAATAGCTATGCTCAATTTAAAACAAAACAACAGCAACAGGCTTCTGTTTTCTTCAAGTAGCTGCAAAAATCACTTAGGGAAAACAAAAAATATCTTATCCAGTTCAGCAATCAAGAGGATCAGCGTGTTGTAACCTCCGTGTTTTCAGCACTAGCCACAGTGGAGGCAGAAGTGATTTTATCCGCGTGTTGTAACCTCCGTATTTTCAGCACTAGCCACAGTGTAGGCAGAAGTGATTTTATCCGCGTGTTGTAACCTCCGTGTTTTCAGCAGCACCCACAGTGGAGGCAGAAGTGATTTTGATTTCTCCCTGTGGTTGGGGTCTTACTTCTCATCTCCACCCGTCTATTGCTCAGTATTATGCTAATGAGCGCTGCTATAACTGCACTTACATCACAACTGAGTAGATCCCAACGGGATTTGCTTTGCTGGTTCAGCAGCTGCTCCTGTGATGCCTCCTTGTGGACTGTTTTCCAGCGTGACTGCCCCAGCCTTGTCCGCCGTGACACTCTTTCAGGCCTCATGACAAGCGAGCTTCTGCCCGCTTCTCACACTGCCTTATATGTAATGATGTATTAAAAATCTTGGCCTCTTTTATCAAATGCTTGATCTTTGTGTCAGATTTCTCCGCTTGCTTTATGCAGGTGTTGGGAGCATCGCTATTCTTCTTTGATACCTTTTTTTAGAATTTTAATGCAAAGACTTGGGATCTTTTCAAAAGTTTTATGCAAAGTTTGGGTATTTGGTGTAAGCCAGAAATAAAATTCTAAAGCCCCAGTTGGCTGAATGGACCCCTGCTCTCGGCCAAGGGGATCTGAAAGAAACCTGAAAAATGAGTTCAGGCCATGCCAGGAAAGGGGGGTCAGACACACCTCCTTATACCCGCTCCCATTGCAATTCAGGTGCAAATGACCAGCATTTACATGAAACAACAGAGAACCCAAGACTGACAAAACAGACTCTTGGTAGCAATAAGATACTCAGTTCCAGCCTGACTCTGGTATAGCATCACATAATAGATAGCAAGCCCTGAAGAAATCGGAGTATTTTATCCCCAAAATATATTTATTTGGCATATTTTGAAACAGCCCCACAAAGCTATTTCTTGTGGAGGAAACTTGGCTTCTATAGAGAATCTCCATCCCTTTCTAGGTCATTTTCTGATCCAGGAGAGACTTAACTGAGTCTGACACCCTTTAGGGTCCTATAAGAGACATTTACCATTTATTCTCTCTGAAGCTGCTACCTGGAGGCTTCATCTACATACCAAGAACCTTGGCTTCCACAACATCCTTAATCTTAAAGCATTTCGTTCTACCCATTTCAACTTTTTAGGCAAAGCTTAACTCTTTCAGTCTTTGAATCTACATATGACCTGTAACCAACCCCTCCCACCCCTGTCAGCTTCAAGACATTTTTCCTTTCTGGACCAAACCAATGTATACCTTCCATTTATTGATTTATTCGTTTGTCTGTAACTTCTGTCTCCCTCAAATGTATAAAATCAAGTGGTAACCCAGCCGCCTTGGACACCAGTTCTCAGGAACTCCTGAGGCTGTGTCACAGGCTGTGGTCACTTAGATTAGGCTCAGAATAAACTTCTTCAAATATTTTACAGAATTTGGCTTTTTTAAAAATCAAGATTGGAAGTGCAGTTTCTGGAGTTCTTTGTGTCTTTAAAGGGTAGTTTGATTTCAGGTATGACCTGCCGTCTTATCAATGAGCTGCCTCAGAGCCTGCATGCTCGTTTCGGGGTTCACAAAGAAGAAACACGTTTGTTGTTTTTGTTTCTCTTCTTATTCAAAATGACACAATCAGCAGAAGGTGTTGAGTGCTGACACTGCCTCAGAAGTGAGGTGAGGGGTGCGGCTACCCTGAGGTCAGAAAGGGCATTTGGTGTAGAAAGTTAACAGCAGGTGTTCAGAACCTTGCCTCAGAAGTGAGGTGAGGGGTGCGGCCACCCTCAGGGGCACTCCCAGCATCAGAAAGGGCATTTGGTGTAGAAAGTTAACAGCAGGTGTTCAGAACCCTGCCTCAGAAGTGAGGTGAGGGGTGCGGCCGCCCTGAGGGGCACTCCCAGCATTAGAAAGGGCATTTGGTGTAGAACCTTAACAGCAGGGGCTCAGAGATAACCCACCACATGTTTTCTTATAGGAGGTTGTCACTTTTCCTGGGTACATTTTGTCTGCCCATCTACAATTCAGAGAATCAGGAACATTGTATTAATGAGGTAGAGGGAATCAAAAATTATTTGGGCAAATGGGAGTAGCTCTGCTTGAGTGCACTTGAGGAGGGGGTTGGGGAGGACGGGAAGTGACACTTCATCCCCCTGTGGCCACAGACTGCAGTCACTGGAGTAGAAGCCAAGAGGGGGGTGTCAAAGGTTCTGATCAGGCTTAATTAAAAAAAAAAAAAAAAGGCCGGGCATGGTGGCCACTTTGGGAGGCCAAGGTGGGTGGATCACCTGAGGTCAGGAGTTTGAGACCAGCCTGGCCAACATAGTGAAACCCTGTCTCTAGTAAAAATACAAAAATTATTCGGGCGTGTTGGTGGGTGCCTGTAATCCCAGCTACTAGGGAGGCTGAGGCAGGAGAATTGCTTGAATCCAGAAGGTGGAGGTTGCAGTGAGCCAAAATTTCACCATTGCACTCCAGCCTGAGCAACAAGAGCACAACTCCATCTCAAAAAAAAAAAAAAAAAAAAAAAAGATATAATGTCCAAACAGTTTCGTGAATTTAGATAAGTGAAAAAGCATAAAGCTTTCCTATATCATTGCCATTTTAATTATTTATTCATTGGTTTTCAATTTCTCAGTAAATTATTGGCTCTGTATTCAATTTTAACGAAAAGAAATATCACTTGCTAGAGCAATGATCCTCAACTCTCAATACAATAAGAACCCTTAGGAGGTTCAGAAACATGTGGACAGATGCTGAGACCCTCACAGAGAAATCTCACTGCAATTGGTTTGATGGGCAGCCTCTGCATAGGTAGTTCTTTTTATTTTTATTTTCATTTTATAGAGATGAGGGTTCTCCATGTTGCCCAGGCTGGTCTTGAACTCCTGGGCTCAAGCAATCCTCCCACCTCAGCCTCCCACAGTGCTGGGATTACAGGCATGAGCCACTGTGCCCAGCCTGACATAGGTAGTTCCTAAAAGCTTCTTGAGTTTGAGGGTGTCTGCTACAGAGGTGACCCAAATCTTATGATTGGCGTTTCCAAAATTTAGTGGAAGCTTTAATTGGATCAAGGAGACATTTCCATTTTCAAGCTAAGAGAGTTAGTAAGCGCTCACCTTAATAACACACAATTTGTTGTATAGTTTGGTTTTAAAACCGGGCAAAAATCATCCATAGGAACATGAATTGGTGTAGGTATTTGCAATAAGTAATGACCATTTTTATGGTTTTTGTATCAAAAAAATGATGATTTGAAGACTGAGCTCTCAGCTCTACTAGCAGAAGGGTAAGTGTCAGTATCGAGGCTGGTTTGGAATTATAGCTGAGCCAAAAGCATCGAAAGCAATGCGTTCTTTTTCTTCTCTTCTCTAAGTTAAAACTGGACTGAATTTTTTCATAGTTGGTAAAATGAATGCTTGGAGTCTTCAACCCAGAGCTCCAAGCAGGAGTCCAGCCAGAGTGCGTTTTTAGAACTGATTTATTAGCCCCATAAGGCCACCTGAGATCTTTGTGGTTTGCAACGTCCTATTTTTTTTTTCCTGAATTACTTTGTATCTGACTTAGACAGTTACCGGTTTTAGCATGGGATGTTGCATACAGATTGGCCACTGCTTTGAAAGCTCTTCTATGATGCATATTTCATGATGAGTATCCTCAAACCTCAAACCTCTCTGGAAAAAAAAAAAAGTCCTGTACCTTTTCGGTTTGATTATTAAACTGGAGATAGACAAATTACAGGAGCTGTCCCTCAATTTAATGAGAAACACTTAAAAAACAAAACTTGGAATAATTGGAAATGGCATTGAACAATAAATAACTTAATAAAGTAGAAAATGTCTAATATTTAACTACAGCTATTTAATGAGAACATTTCAGAAAGAATGACTTTAAAAATTGAAATGAAGAGAAATCACCTCATGTCGGGAGACACGATAGACGCACATTATTTTTCTTGATGTGGGAGACTGTGAGAACTCCTACAGGAGTTAAATCTGATGAGAACAATGTCTTTCGCTTAGCCCCGATCGTGGAAACGAGCTCTGCCCAGGAGCGAAGCGCTAAGGACCAAGCCACGTGGGTCAGGAAGGGGAGAATCTGGGGTCCAGACCTGCACACATTACTCTTAAACGCGGGCCCGTTTTATTGGTAGACAACTAATCCGTGTCCCATAAATTTGAGGACTTATAATCCCAATAATCCCTCTCCCAGTTCTGTTTTTCCTGCGATCCCCAAAGCGGATATTCCTGCGCTTTCAGGGTGCACCATGGAAAGGCTGATAGCTGCAGACTTTATCACCTTTCTGATCTTGTGTTCGTCTCTGCCTGGTACTCCCTGTCTAAGAGACGACATCACCAAGGGCCTAGTTTCTCTATTCACAAGCCAAAGGACCCCTGAAGCCCCCTCCCCTTCATTTTCCAACATGAACTCATCAGCGAGGACTTGGATTCTCAAGAACGCTCCAAATGTGCATTTGTCTCTGTACAGCCAGCCTGGCCTCCATTATCCCTGACCTTGATTCCATCCCTGGTCTCCTAAGCTCTGCCCTCCTTACCGGCCTGCAAGCTTTTGGGATTCTCTACACTGCAGACAGAAGGACATTTTTAAATTTAAATCTCATTCAGTCCTTGCCAGTGGTCCCACTGCCACCAGCGTGGAGGCCCATCTCCTCCATATGGCTCCCTACCCCTGCGGGCCTCCTGTGTTTTCCTGCTGTCTCCTTCAGCATCATCACCGTCCGCACCTTGCTCTCTCTCCTTAGCCATATTTAACTTGCAGGTTCTCTAATCTACTTCACTCTGTTTTATGGTTAGAGCTCCGGACTTTCCATTTCCATGTGAAATATTTGCTTTACTCTTTCCCTGGGTAACTCTTTGTCATCCTTCGGAACCCAGCTCAAAAACATCACCTCCTCCAGGAAGTCCTTCTTATCTGAGTCAGATGTCCTCCCAAGACTGCACATCCCACCGTCATATCTGGCACGATTTACACCTCATCCAGAAATATTTGCACCATTCCTGTCTCATCCAGATTGCAAACTTCTTGAGGCGAGAGATTCACGTCCTTTTAGGACCCTCGCTGCCGCAGGATTCATCCGATCAGCCTGTGAAAAATCCACCCTCCTGTCTTGGTACACAAAGCTTGGTGCTACTGCAGTGAGATTCTGGAGAAGGTGTACCATAAGCAGTTAATTCTCCCTATAGCTTTTAGTATGTTCACTGCGACTCATGAAACCACCTTTGCAAAGATTATGGCAGTGAAGAGAAGCCTAGTGTGTCCCACTCCACCTGGCTTCTGCCTCACAGGCTGGCTGGCCTTGCTCATTTGCGGACATGGGCCAAGCTAACTATGGGAGGAATTTAGTTTACCATTTCACTTGCAAACAAGGATGGCCATAGTCCCTCCCTAAAACAGATCCCTCCTTGGTCAGGGACGGAAACTAATGGAAGGCCACAAGATCAGGATTATGGGAGGGGCCTGGGCTCTGCTAAATGTAGGCATAGTTTCTATAATCCCTCAGGAGTCACGTGGCCAGAGGTCACAAGATTTGTGACTTCTCCAGTTGCTCCTATAGGTAACATCACTATTGCAGGACCTAAGATTTGTCTTTGGAGATGTTTTCCAGACTTTTTCATTCTGGCAACCAATTGACCCCATCCACATCCATGACTCACGACTCAACCAGTCCTGTGGCCCCCACCCAGAGGCCGACTCAGCCCACGAGACCCTCTCTCCACCCCCTCACGACTGCATCCCTAAACAGTCAGCAGCACCCAGTTCCTAGCCCCTTGCCACCAAATTATCCATAAACACCCTAGCCTCTGAGCCCTCAAGGAGGCTGATCTGAGTAATAAATCCCATCTCTTGAGTGGCTCGCCTAGCATTAATTACTCTTTCTTGACTGTAATACCAGGGTCTCAGTGAATTTGTCTGTGTGGTGGGCAGGAAGAACCTGTCGGACAATCACACCCAGCTTTCAATGTACATTAGATATTTTCTTCTTTTACCTGTTCCCTCTCAGAATGCCAAGGATTCAAGGGTTTGATTGGAAGCATTTCTGGGATAAATGTGTGTGTATGTGATTTCATGCTTCCAGATTCGTAAAATAATCACGTGGTATACAGATGCAGACCAAGTATCAAATATCTTAAAAACTTAGGCTTGTTGATAGTAGCATTATTCACAATAACTAAAACATGGAAGCAATCCAGTGTCCACTGATGGGTAAATGCATGAGTGAAATACAGTCTACACATACAATGAATTTTTTTTAAACACAGGGTCTCACCCTGTTGCCCAGTTGCTGGAGTGAAGGGGTGTCATCATGGCTCACTGAAGCCTTGACTTCCTGGGCTCAACCAACCCTCCCAGCTCAACCTGAATATCTGGGACATGAGGTGTGTACCACCATGCCCAGCTAATTTTTTTGCTTTTTGTAGAGTTGGCATCTTACTATGTTGCCCAGGATGGTCTTAAACTCCTGAGTTCAAGGGATTCTCCCACTTCAGTTTCCCAAAGTAGTGGAATTACAGGCATGAGTCACCACCCCATTCCCCATAAGGGAAAGTTATTCAGCTTCATAAAAAAAAGAAAAGGAAATTCTGACCCATGTTACAACATGGCAGAACCTTGAAGACATTGGGTTAAGTCAAATAAGCCAGTCACAAATGGACAAGTACTGTATGATCCCACTTATATTAGGTCCCTAAAGTCATCAGATTTATAGAGACAGGAAGCAGAATGGGAGTGACGTGCGGCAGGAGGTGGGGAGAATGGGGAGTTACTGTTTAATGGTAAGAGTTTGGTTTTGCAAAATGAAAAGGTTCTGTAGATGGATGTTGGTGATGGTTGCACAGCAATGTCTTTAGTGCCACTGAATTGTGCACTTACAGTGATTAAAACGGTATATTCTGTGTTAGTGTATTTTGTCACAATAAACAAATAAACCCTGGTTTGGACTCTTCCAGGTCTGCCTGGACATTCCTTGTAGCCAAGTCCTGAGGCTGATGCCAAGGGGGTGGTGATAACCACGAGTTTGCTAAGAAAAGTGTGGAATCCCAGGTTTCCACAGGCTTTTGCCAACACACCTGACTCTTTGTATGAGAGCTACCATCATTCTGGAGGCAATTTCTTCTTTAATTTACTGTCTTTGGATAATTTTGAAAGGGTCACAGAGCCGCAGCATCTTTCAATCTAGCATTCTGTTTTCTCAGTGATTACTCGTGATAGCAGATCGGAGAGCTCGGCATTTCTCTGAACTCCTCATTGCGTCTCTAGCTCTGATTATGTCACCATTTGATGTAACTGCATTGCCTGAATTGAGTCAGAATTTAGATATATTGTTAGATTTCCTAAGTCTGTTGTATTTTTGCATGAAAGTCTCTCTTTTCTGACCTATCACTGGACTCTGTTTTAAAACCAAACACTAATTCTGGGGAATCTAAAAAATTTGAACACATAAAACTAAGCAACCAGTAGAATTGACTTTGAAGTATATATGGCACTGATTTTTTTTCAACACAATTGTTAGCAACACTTGTTAAAAACACAAGAAAATATCTCATGAAAATGTAACTGAGTATTCAGTTGAAAAGAATACATTTTACTCAAAGAGTAATGGGATTAAACGTTGGGGTTTGGGAGATTAGAAGTGGAATCGAGTCATATTTTGGGAGAAATCTGGCAGCAGAGATAAATTAGTGCTGACAAGAAAGATAAAAGTGGAAAGGAAGACATTCCCTGTGCTGTTGAACACATGGAGAGGTCGGCCTGCTGTGCCCGCAAGTACAGCACAAATTTCACCCCATGCGTTTCCATGTGTTTTATTTTAGAGGAAACACAGAATTGAACTGTCTGTTGTTTAAAGCAATGAATGACATGCTAAATTATAGAATTGGGGCATTTTTATTAAAACTATTTCTGAGAAACCAAAACGTTTGTTTCTGGAGATTTTCCACAAGCCTGTTATCTGTGTTACCGTAATATTTAGTGACACCGGGCCCCTCGATGGATGGCCAGTCTTCATGGTTGACAGCCTCCCTTCTATAGGTACTTCCTGTGGGACCCCATGGCTGCCAGTTACCACCTTCTCCTCCGAGGTCTCACTTGGAAAATCAGACCTGTTTTGTGAAAAAGGTCAAGTGGCTCCTTGAACACCTTTGTCTATGGTAGATGTTTCAGCTGAACGTGAGTTGAGATATGGCCTCTGTAACTCTTTAAAAACAATTGCACCAGCCTAGCAAGGTTGAAACTGACCGATTGTTCTTGGCAAGGTCTGCAGCCCAGGGTCTAAAGGAGTCAACGGGAAATGTCCTTCTCTTGCCATCCCCCAAAGTTTAACATCTCTCTTGAGACTTGATTTTGAATTTTGTGATGTTACATTTTATTTCTCTAAAATGAACATTAGAGGCTAGGCACAGTGGCTCACACCTGTAATCCCAGCACTTTGAGAGGCCAAGGTGGGCAGATGGCTTGAGGCCAGGAGTTTGAGACCAGACTGGCCAACGTGGCAAAACCCTGTCTCTACAAAAAATACAAAAATTAGCTGGGTGTGGTGGCGCATGCCTATAATCCCAGCTACTTGGGAGGCTGAGGCAGGAGAATTGCTTGAGCCTAGGATGCAAAGGTTGCAGTGAGCCGAGATTGCACCACTACACTCCAGCCTGGGTGACAGAGGGAGACTCCATCTCAAAAATAAACAAACAAACAAATAAATAAATAAACAAATGGAATGAACATTAGAATCTCTTTCTTATCAGTTTATTCAATATAGTGCTCCTCCTGCATTTAGATCTTGAGCTTACAGCATATTTAAAATTTTTGCTATATTAATAAAAAACATCTTGGTACTACCTTTTACATTTTTCCTAGATGTGAAACTTTTCCTATGATTAATGTGTATTTTTTATTTAATTTTTCAAATTCATGGGATTCTTCAAAATTCTTACGAGGATCCCTATTTCCTAGAAGACCATACTAAACTGAGATTAAAGGCAGAATCTTCAGAACATAAACCGTGTGTTTTACGGAAACATTCTAGTATGATAGGAACTTCTTACTCCTGCTCTCATCACGCAAATTAATGGTGTATATTGTCCTCATGATCTTTCTGCACATTTTGTCTGCATCATGTAACAGCCACGGGATGCCACTGTTCATGAAATAGGAAGTTCTTAACCTCAAAGCATCTTAATCAAAGGTTGGCAGAGGCTGCAAGGCCGCTACAAGCGACCGACAATGTGCATCTCATTTTTATGTTTTGACATTATGTGGGGAGCTTTAAGTTAACTGTGACGAGCTCCAACCTGCCTCAGAAGAAGTAACTACAAGGTAATTCAGCTTGGTACCATCTGCTTAGTTTCCGGCAGAGTATCTTGGCCTAGGAAACTTTTACGTCTGCTGTTACAGAAGTTTTTTTCATAACGATACAATTGAAGTAATCATTCCTTCTTTCTGTTGCAATTTCAGTGTTTCTACTGTTCAATTTTTTATGGGGTTCGTCCCATCTGCACAGGGTGGCCCATGGTGATGCTATGTGGATGTGTGTTGAGTAAGCTGATAAAGAGGTTTAGATACCAAAGTAGAATTTCATGTTTTTATATTTTTTCTTTAACTATAGTAATAGAAAGGCTAAATAGAAAGACACTTTAAATAGAACATTTGCCATGAATGTGCTATTTAAATAGAGCATTTAAATAGAACATTTCTTTAAGTAGAATATTTAATATTCTAATTTACATATTTAATATTTAAGTAGAAAAATATTCTTTGAATGGAACATTTGTCATGAAAGGCTACATAGAGACACTTTAGGTAGAACGTTTGTCATGAATGTGCCTTGTTTATGAAGCTGAGCTGAGAGGGGCTGTGCACTTGGCCAGAGACTCTTCTTCCAGTGATTAATAGAATCTTTCATACCTGGGAAAACCTGAGGTGTATTAAAGGAGTTCTTGTCCTTAAAGAGTGATCATATCGTACAGAGATATTTTAACACTTAATTATGTTCACACAGGTACTTAAACATCAAAAGCAATCAGGAAATATCTGGTGAAATGTAAAGGAAATGGCATAAAATTGCAAATAACACAATATGTAATAAAATGTTATATATTTTATTGAGTCACCTAGACCATGTGAAGATTTAAAATGGATTAAAGACAGACATTGTGTCAAAGCTGGTAAAGATTTGGTGACAGATGACCTTGAGCTTTACAACATTCACCTAGAATCGTCATTTATATAACGTGGGCAAAGACAGATCTCCTTAAATTCATTCTAAATCTTTTGCAACATCTCTGAAAATCTACTTCTAATAACAACTCAGTTTCAAACTGTGCCATTTTATGCTAAATTAATTGTGATTTTTTTTTTTTTTTTTTTTTTTTTTTGAGACAGTGTCTTGCTTTGTCGCCCAGGCTGGAGTGCAGCGGCGCGATCTCGGTTCACTGCAAGCTGTGCTCCCCGGGTTCACGCCATTCTCCTGCCTCAGCCTCCCGAGTAGCTGGGACTACAGGTGCCTGCCACCACACCTGGTGAATTTTTTGTATTTTTAGTAGAGACAGGGTATCACTATGTTAGCCAGGATGGTCTCGATCTCCTGACCTCGTGATCCGCCCTCCTTGGCCTCCCAAAGTGCTGGGAATACAGGCCTGAGCCACCGCGCCCAGCCTAATTTTGATATTTCTTAAAGTTTTTAAGATACTAGAGTGCCCCACTGATAGTATTTATTTTTATTTTTATTTTTATTTTTTGAGAAACAGTTTTGGTCTGTTGCCTAGGCTGGAGTGCAGTGACATGATCTCGGTTCACTGCAACCCCTGCCTCCTGGGTTCAAGCGAATCTCTGGCATCAGCCTCCTGAGTAGTTGGGATTGCAGGTACCCACCACTATGCCGGGCTAATTTTTGTATTTTTAGTAGAGACAGGGTTTCACCATGTTGGCCAGGCTGGTCTCATACTCCTGACCTCAGGTGATCTACCCACCTTGGCCTCTCAAAGTGCTGGGATTATAGGTGTGAGCCACTGCTTCCAGCCCAGTATTTTCAAAATATGAAGAAAAATGTCAAGTTCTATGTTTATGTGTTTTACAAAAGAGCAAAACCAAAATAAAAATTCTGAGTGTCTTTTCGGTGACTTAGAAGAATTCTGTGAATGTCTGGCCTGTGTATATTTTTGTCCAACTAAAATTATAATCATTTAAAACATACAGATCATTATTTTCTTGAAAAAGAGTACACATGTGGAGGAAAAGTGCCTTCTGTATAACTTGATAGGGTGTTTTGTAATCTTCTAAGTTTTCAAGACTGTACATTTATGTCACGTTTCCATTTGGTGGCACTGTGCTAATAGTGATAGAGCAAGTTCTCTCAGAGCTAATATAAGCTTTTTTTTTTTTTTCTGAATTCTCACTTTATTTCATTAGTTTCTAAAATGCTGTTACTTAAGATATTTGGGTTGTTTTATGGCTCGGGGTGCCAGAGAAGCAGATGCTGTTTTCGCCGTTAGTCTTAGGATCCGGAATCAGCAGCCCTGGACACCTGAGACAGGGGGTGCGGTCCGTGTCCCCTCCACAGGTGGAGACAGTCGGGTTCGGCTTGAAAGAGGAATTCTCCGAGGGAGTGAGCCAAGAGGGACGATTCGCTGTCTTGTCAGAGAGGCAGCAGGGCTTCAGGAAGGTCCGGAGGGAGAATGAAGGGTTCTGTGGTCTCTAACACAGTCCCTGGCTGAGATCCCCGTCATCTCATTCCACCCTGGTCTGCTGCTTGGGACCACGGGCAGTGAGTCCACGGCAGGACTCCCGAGCAGTGGCTGTCACCGGTCACCCCGCACGGCTCAGGGAAACACGGACCGTGGCGCCCCAGGAAAGGTGCCCACAGCCACAGCCAGCCTGGATGGGGCCCCTGGAGCGTGGGGTCTTGAACACCACCCCTCAGGGCTGAAGCCCACTTGCCTCAAAGGTGTCAAGTGTGGCCGAGAGTCACAGAACCTCAGGCCGAAGAGATGGTGCTGTCATTGGGGACACACCGTACAAACACACATGATAATCGACTGCGTTGAGCGCCTGTCTCAAAGGCATGATAGAGTTTCCGCTTCGGCCTGTGGTGCTGTGGGATTAACCTGATTAATATCGTCCATTACATGTGATTTTCGATGCAGGAGAAAATGTTATTTTGCTTAAAGATGTAAATATATCAAAATAGCCAAATTAGAGACAGGGACTTGAATTCTGGGTCATTTTAAATACTAGTTAAAAGCTTTAATTGGCTAAACGTATTTTTAATACTGGGTCTCATTTATGTATTTATTTATTGCATATGGAATGATCTTGCTTAGATATCTATTTGGCACTTATTTAAATAAGCTACTTGTTGGTTACATATATGTTCCATAACAGGAAGCTTATTAAAAGAGTTTACTATAGTCATTAGGTCTGCAAAAGACATAAAAACAATAGTTTGTCTATAGTAGATAAAATACTAAGAATAATTTCACCTTTCTCCTACAAAATAATCCATCTAAAACCCAAGTATAGGCCGGGCTCAGTGGCTCATGCCTGTAATCCCAGCACTTTGGGAGGCCGAGGTGGGCGGATCACCTGAGGTCAGGAGTTCGAGGGCAGCTTGAGCAATATGATGAAACCCCGTCTCTACTAAAAATACAAAAATTAGCTGGGCGTGGTGGTGGGCATCTGTAGTACCAGCTACTTGGGAGGCTGGGGCAGGAGAATTGCTTGAAGCCAGGAGGCTGAGGTTGCAGTGAGCCGAGATCGCGCCATTACACTCCAGCCCGGGCGACAGTGCCAGACTCTGTCTCAAAACAAAAAACAAAAAACCAACAAAAAAAAACCCCAAAAATCAAAACCCAAGAATGGTAGGTATTTCATCTGAGTGAGCATGGGGAACCCCCGATGTCTTTGGGTCATGAAACCACAAGAATGAAAGGGCTGGAAAGGCCCCCGGCAGCCCCCATGTGTGTGAGTTAGGGCACCCAGCTCTTCTGGAACGTAACTCAGGCTGTGAGAACCCAGGGAACAAGTCAGCATTGGGGTGAACCAGAAGCCCCCTTGGATCCAGAGTCATTTTGGATCGTGAGCCCTGCCCTTTGCCACGGATGTAGAAGGAGTTCTGGGGTGTTTCGCGAGCGTGGTGTCATCACACCCTGGGTGCTGGATGGGTATCCTCATTGTCAGCTCGGCAGTGACCAGGCAGATAGAGCCACACGTTCTCATCAGGAACCTCTTCATTGTCTTGGGCTGGGCTACAGGATTCCTCACAGAGAAGTCAAGTCGCCAGTGGCTGTCTTTCCAGTGACTGCCCGTTTCTCCGTTCCATACATATTTTCCAGACATGGTGTGTGTACGGATGGGCTGGAAGCTGCAGGACTTTCCGTCTGGTTTGTCCTGCAGCTAAAAGACCACAGACATGTGGCACCTGGCCCCGTCCCCAACTCACTGCCTCGGAACCTGCATTTCTGTCGGTTCTCCTGGCCGCTCACATGCACGGTACAGCCTGAGGAGCCCTGTCTGGAGTGTGTTATTGCAACCTGCCAATCCTTAGTGCCAAAGAAGGGGCAAATGTCACTTGCAAAGCTGCAGTTTTCTCTGCTTATCTCTTTTTGAGGATAAAATAGGCGAAGGCCATGGCAGCAGGGAGAAGGCTTATGGTTTATAGCTAATTCACCCAGGGAAATAAGTGCATTCTGTAATTAATCGCATCTCCAGTTTGCCCATTATCCTGATCCTTCTCCTCAGATTCCTCTATAGCCCCTGGCCTTTGTCCATTTTGTGGCTCCTTAACTACCCGGTCAGAGGTGGATGAGATGAAGAAGGGAGATGAGAGGCATTCAGATCGACCCGTTTTATTATTTCCTTGGAGGCTCTTAGAGACTGCTTGATGAGTGAATGCTGAGAATAATGGGTGGAATGCATTAGCGGGTGGCTCGTGCCATGATTAATCTGAGGCCTGTCCCATTAATGCTACTAATTGGCTACCCGAAGAGGAAAATGTCCCTCAGCTTCAGGGTGTGGGAAAGCGACGCTACCATGTTGTTAGTAGCCGAGATCATTAACTGTTGCCTTTTTTATTTGCCTTTTCTCGAACCAATCAGACCAACGATATTGCTGTGAACACCTCTGTAGAATTAGCTTTGGCTTCGGCTCTCGGAATCAGCTGTTACTCCCCCAACAATAATCTTTTGGAAATCCCCGAAGCCTCTGTAATTATGGAATTTGACGAAGGCTCTGTTGTGGATTTTGTTTCTTCTCTCTTCTCTCTCCCATTCCTATCCCTGTCAGTGCCCGGAAAAGCCGAAAGGATCCAGGAAAACACTGCAGGAGAACACTGGTAAAGTGGTCCTCAGTGAGGGCAGCTCATGAGCTTGGAGCAGGAGGGAGAGGTCCCCTGAGTCATCACAGAACAGGGCACTGGAACCCCAGGAACAGTGCTCAGTTCCTTCCACGTGAGCTCACGTGGAAAATAATCTCACCATCCCAGCTGCAGTTCTCAGACCCTCTGATCCATAACCCAGCACGGCGGGGCGTGGTAGCCTCACAGTGTTTGTTTTAAATTGTGCCATCCTTGGATTCCCCATTTTGGTCTCCGTCCTCCTACTCTCTCCCTGCTTCAGACAGAGGTGTCAGAGAAAAGGGCTCAACTTGGTATCACTGGAAACCCGGCCAGTAGCTCATCAGCTCGTCTTCCAGACAGGTTGCTGCGATCCTGGCAGGCCTGACGGTGAGGCCTGTGAGCTGGAATGAGCTGCGCTGAGAAACTGACCTCTCCAGTGGGCAGGATGGAGCCTCCCATTCAGGCTGAAGACTCGTGTATGTTCTCATGATCCGATGACCCAGGGAAAAAATAAAACCAAATCAAACCAACCAACCCTGTCTGCCAGGAGGACAGAAAGAATGCCCCAAATTTACTATTTTACCTTTATTTTTTGAGACATGGTCTCGCTCTGTCACCCAGGCTGGAGGGCAGTGGCACCGTCATGGCTCACTGCAGCCTCAACCTCCTGGGCTCAAGTGACCCTTTTGCCTCAGTCTCCTGAGTAGATGGGACTACAGCTGTGTGCCACCACACCCGGCTAATTTTTTGTAGAGATGGGATTTTGTCTTGTTACCTAAGCTGGTCTTGATCTCCTGGCTTCGATCTGCCTGCCTCAGACTGCCAGAGTGCTGAGATTACAGGTATGAGCCACCGTGCCTGGTCAGAATGTCCCAAATTTATTTAAGGAAATAATCTGTTTTCCATTTTTTAAAAAAACTGGTGCAGGAAAATACACACGTTGGGTATGACACCTTTAAAGCAGGATATTTTTCTCTGTCTTGTCTCAGGTGTCTTTCAGATGTCCCTTTATTGTCTAAACTTCTGACGACTTGTGCTCAGTGTCTGGCAATCTTGAGAACTGTTCTCTGCGTGCAAAGTCGCATATTTTTAACACAAAGGGAATGAGCAATCTTTTGGGATGCTTTTATGGGTATCTAGAAAGTCCATTATTTTGCCTGTTTTGATGTCCTTATCGGGAACACAAAGCAGAAACAACTTCCTAAACAAATCTCAGCTACTTGAGACATCGTATGTTCTATCTTTTCACACTTCTTTTTTGTTAGCTACATTATATCTTATAGCAAATTCATTTCTTGGCCCTTTGTTCACAGAGCAATGCAGAACATCTTAGTCCCTGTGATAATAATAGTAATTATCAGTTATGCAGAGCCTTGCCTCGCCAAAGCCCTTGGCAGTCATCAATTACCTAATTCAAACAGCATCCCTGTGAGAGGATGGCTCTTGAGAATATTATAATGCACAACCATTATGTGCTGACCTTTGACTTTGCTGTGAGAAGGACCAGGTTGACGGCTGAATTTAAAGGCTGGTATAATTTCTATTCATCCTAGTGGATGCTTTAGTGAGTGCATCTTTTCAAGTTAAATATAGTTAATAAATACACATTTTGAAGAGGTTTATATACATTTCTGTGCCTTCGTAACCAAACAGATCTTATTTCTCCTGCATCAGTGCATACTTTGTCTTACCCATTTTACATGGCAAATGTATATTCCAGGAACATTTCCTAAGTGCCTGTTTTGAGCCAGCACAATGCTGGCCTAGGACCTCTGAATACAAATATAGGAGAAACACAATTCTGTTGTCAAGAAATTCACGCGCTAGTTTTGAGACACATAGACCAATGGTCATGATACAACCTATGCGATCCACACAAAAGTTAAGTAAAAAGCGCAGTGGGGACTCTGGGGTGTGATCAGTAGGACATCGCATGTTCACGCCAAGAGGGTGGGTCGTGTTCACTGTGCCCTCTGATGCCACCAGAAGACAACAGAAGTAAATAACACATCAAAACTCAGAGGCCCAATAGAGCAGGGCTTATATGAGAATTTTACGCATTAGAAACAAATATGAGAACAGAAAAAAGTTGAAAGTTAATGAGTGAAGTGCACACCTTCAGATGTAAGAAGAAGAGCAAGACCCAACCTCATAAAAGTTGGAAGAAGGCAACAGTAATGACAAAGGCCTTGAAGCTTCATCAATAGCAGAGATAAAGCAAAGCCTTAACAGAGCCAGATGTTTTTAAAACGACTGACAAAAGGAGCATGATTTTGGCAAGTCTGATCGAGATGAGAAAGAGAAAGCAAAATTGATAATATTAGAGAATAACATGTTGGCATAATCGCAATTATATGAGATATCAAAATTAGAAAATATGAAAAATTTTGTTAGTTTTTAGTAATCCAAGATAAAATGGAATACTCTATAAATCTCAGATAAAATGCAAATCTTATAAAAGTAGAAAAATTATTAAATAGTATATTTTGCCAAACGTGAATTAAGAATGTAGAGGTCTGAATAATTTTATCAGGGAAATTGAGTTAGTAGTTTAAAAGATTGCCACAGGGATTTGCCAGCCCCAGATAACTTTTCATGTGAGTGCTAGCACTCAGATAATTACATGGATGACTTCTCCCAAGATTCTAAAGACAGTATGTATGAGTCTGTTCTCACATTGCTATAAAGAAATAGCCGAAACTGGGTAATTCACAAAGAAAGGAGGTTTAACTGACTCACAGTTCCATCTGCCTGAGGAAGCCTCAGGAAACTTACAATCATGGTGAAAGGCACATCTTCACAGGGTGGCAGGAGAGAGAAGGAGTGCCAGCAGAGGAAATGCCAGATGCTTGTAAAACCATCAGATCTCTTGAGAACTCACTCACTATCACGAGAACAACATGGGGGAAACGGCCCCCAGGATTCAATTACCTCCCACCACGTCCTCCTATGACATGTGGGGTTTATGGGGATTACAATTCAAGATGAGATTTGGGTGGGAACACGGCCAAAGGATATCACAGTTCCAATTTTACACAAGTGGAAAAACAAAACAGAATAGAAGGAGGGGACATTTTATTCACCTAATTTAATGAGCAGTGCAATCTCGATGTCAAAGCCACAGGACAGTAGTAGAAAAGAAAATGGCAGGACAATCTCAATGATATGTGCAATTCCAAAACCAAAAGCATAGTGTTAGCAAAGGGAAATCAATATCATTTTACAGATATGCATTTTCCAAGTCGGTTTGGTTCTCTAATGCAAAGATGGAGGAGTAGTAGAAGACGTTTAAAAGTTATTCAGCTCAATAACAGATTAAAGAGAAAATTTGATTATCTCAATTGATTCAGCAGCTTTCACATATATAATTCTATAATATCACTTATTAATTATTATAATTAATAAAAGAGCTCTTAGTACAAGAAGACTTTCTTTTTTTAATTTATTATTATTATACTTTAAGTTTTAGGGTACATGTGCACAATGTACAGGTTAGTTTCATATGTATACATATGCCATGCTGGTGCGCTGCACCCACTAACTCGTTATCTAGCATTAGGTATATCTCCCAATGCTATCCCTCCCCTCTCCCTCCACCCCACAACAGTCCCCAGAGTGTGATGTTCCCCTTCCTGTGTCCATGTGTTCTCACTGTTCAATTCCCACCTGTGAGTGAGAATATGCAGTGTTTGGTTTTTTGTTCTTGTGTTAGTTTACTGAGAATGATGATTTCCAGTTTCATCCATGTCCCTACAAAGGACATGAACTCATCATTTTTTATGGCTGCATAGTATTCCATGGTGTATATGTGCCACATTTTCTTAATCCAGTCTATCATTGTTGGACATTTGGCTTGGTTCCAAGTCTTTGCTATTGTGAATAATGCTGCAGTAAACATACGTGTGCATGTGTCTTTATAGCAGCACACATAGTCCTTTGGGTATGTACCCAGTAATGGGATGGCTGGGTCAAATGGTATTTCTAGTTCTAGATCCCTGAGGAATCGCCACACTGACTTCCACAATGGTTGAACTAGTTTACAGTCCCACCAACAGTGTCAAAGTGTTCCTATTTCTCCACATCCTCTCCAGTGCCTGTCGTTTCCTGACTTTTTAATGATTGCCATTCTAACTGGTGTGAGATGGTATCTCATGGTGGTTTTGATTTGCATTTCTCTGATGTCCAGTGATGATGAGCATTTTTTCATGTGTTTTTTGACTGCATGAATGTCTTCTTTTGAGAAGTGTCTGTTCATGTCCTTCACCCACTTTTTGATGGGGTTGTTTGTTTTTTTCTTGTAAATTTGTTTGAGTTCATTGTAGATTGTGGATATTAGCCCTTTGTCAGATGAGAAGGTTGCGAAAATTTTCTCCCATTTTGTAGGTTGCCTGTTCACTCTGATGGTAGTTTCTTTTGCTGTGCAGAAGCTCTTTAGTTTAGTTAGATCCCATTTGTCAATTTTGGCTTTTGTTGCCATTGCTTTTTGTGTTTTAGACATGAAGTACTTGCCCATGCCTATGTCCTGAATGGTAATGCCTAGGTTTTCATCTAGGGTTTTTATGGTTTTAGGTCTAACATTTAAGTATTTAATCAATCTTGAATTGATTTTTGTATAAGGTGTAAGGAAGGGATCCAGTTTCAGCTTTCTACATATGGCTAGCCAGTTTTCCCAGCACCATTTATTAAGTAGGGAATCATTTCCCCATTGCTTATTTTTCTCAGGTTTGTCAAAGATCAGATAGTTGTACATATACCGCGTTATTTCTGAGGGCTCTGTTCTGTTCCATTGATCTATATCTCTGTTTTGGTACCAGTACCATGCTGTTTTGGTTACTGTAGCCTTTTAGAATAGTTTGAAGTCAGGTAGTGTGATGCCTCCAGCTTTGTTCTTTTGGCTTAGGATTGACTTGGCGATGCGGGCTCTTTTTTGGTTCCATATGAACTTTAAAGTAGTTTTTTCTAATTCTGTGAAGAAAGTCATTGGTAGCTTGATAGGGATGGCATTAAATCTGTAAATTACCTTGGGCAGTATGGCCATTTTCACCATATTGATTCTTCCTACCCATGAGCATGGAGTGTTCATCCATTTGTTTGTATCCTCTTTTATTTCCTTGAGCAGTGGTTTGTAGTTCTCCTTGAAGAGGTCTTTAACATCCCTTGTAAGTTGAATTCCTAGGTATTTTATTCTCTTTGAAGCAATTGTGAATGGGAGTTCACTCATGATTTGGCTCTGTGTTTGTCTGTTGTTGGTGTATAAGAATGCTTGTCATTTTTGTACATTGATTTTGTATCCTGAGACTTTGCTGAAGTTGCTTATCAGCTTAAGGAGATTTTGGGCTGAGACAATGGGGTTTTCGAGATATACAGTCATGTTGTCTGCAAACAGGGACAATTTGACTTCCTCTTTTCCTAATTGAATACCCTTTATTTCCTTCTCCTGCCTAATTGCCCTGGCCAGAACTTCCAACACTATGTTGAATAGGAGTGGTGAGAGAGGGCATCCCTGTCTTGTGCCAGTTTTCAAAGGGAATGCTTCCAGTTTTTGCCCATTCCGTTTGATATTGGCTGTGGGTTTGTCATAGATAGCTCTTATTATTTTGAAATACGTCCCATCAATACCTAATTTATTGAGAGTCTTTAGCATGAAGGGTTGTTGAATTTTGTCAAAGGCCTTTTCTGCATCTATTGAGATAATCATGTGGTTTTTGTCTTTGGCTCTGTTTATATGCTGGATTACATTTATTGATTTGCATATATTGAACCAGCCTTGCATCCCAGGGATGAAGCCCATTTGATCATGGTGGATAAGCTTTTTGACGTGCTGCTGGATTCGTTTTGCCTGTATTTTATTGAGGATTTTTGCATCAATGTTCATCAAGGATATTGGTCTAAAATTCTCTTTTTTGGTTGTGTCTCTGCCAGGCTTTGGTATCAGAATGATGCTTGCCTCATAAAATGAGTTAGGGAGGATTCCCTCTTTTTCTATTGATTGGAATAGTTTCAGAAGGAATGGTACCAGTTCCTCCTTGTACCTCTGGTAGAATTCGGCTGTGAATCCGTCTGGTCCTGGACTCTTTTTGGTTGGTAAGTTATTGAGTGTTGCCACAATTTCAGATCCTGTTATTCGCCTGTTCAGAGATTCAACTTCTTCCTGGTTTAGTCTTGGGAGAGTGTATGTGTCAAGGAATTTATCCATTTCTTCTAGATTTTCTAGTTTATTTGCATAGAGGTGTTTGTAGTATTCTCTGATGGTAGTTTGTATTTCTGTGGGATTGGTGGTGATATCCCCTTTATCATTTTTTATTGCGTCTATTTGATTCTTCTCTCTTTTTTTCTTCATCAGTCTTGCTAGCTGTCTATTTTGTTGATCCTTTCAAAAACCAGCTCCTGGATTCATTAATTTTTTGAAGGGTTTTTTGTGTCTCTATTTCCTTCAGTTCTGCTCTGATTTTAGTGATTTCTTGCCTTCTGCTAGCTTTTGAATGTGTTTGCTCTTGCTTTTCTAGTTCTTTTAATTGTGATGTTAGGGTGTCAATTTTGGATCTTTCCTGCTTTCTCTTGTGGGCACTTAGTGCTATAAATTTCCCTCTACACACTGCTTTGAGTGTGTCCCAGAGATTCTGGTATGTTGTGTCTTTGTTCTCGTTGGTTTCAAAGAACATCTTTATTTTTGCCTTCATTTCGTTATGTACCCAGTAATCATTCAGGAGCAGGTTGTTCCGTTTCCATGTAGTTGAGCGGTTTTGAGTGAGATTCTTAATCCTGAGTTCTAGTTTGATTGCACTGTGGTCTGAGAGATAGTTTGTTATAATTTCTGTTCTTTTACATTTGCTGAGGAGAACTTTACTTCCAAGTATGTGGTCAATTTTGGAATAGGTGTGGTGTGGTGCTGAAAAAAATGTATATTCTGTTGATTTGGGGTGGAGAGTTCTGTAGATGTCTATTAGGTCTGCTTGGTGCAGAGCTGAGTTCCATTCCTGGATATCCTTGTTGACTTTCTGTCTCGTTGATGTGTTTAATGTTGACAGTGGGGTGTTAAAGTCTCCCATTATTAATGTGTGGGAGTCTAAGTCTCTTTGTAGGTCACTCAGGACTTGCTTTATGAATCTGGGTGCTCCTGTATTGGGTGCATATATATTTCGGATAGTTAGCTCTTCTTGTTGAATTGATCCCTTTACCATTATGTAATGGCCTTCTTTGTCTCTTTTGATCTTTGTTGGTTTAAAGTCTGTTTTATCAGAGACTAGGATTGCAACCCCTGCCTTTTTTGTTTTCCATTTGCTTGGTAGATCTTCCTCCATCCTTTTATTTTGAGCCTATGTGTGTCTCTGCACGTGAGATGGGTTTCCTGAATACAGCATACTGATGGGTCTTGACTCTTTATCCAATTTGCCAGTCTGTGTCTTTTAATTGGAGTATTTAGTCCATTTACATTTAAAGTTAATATTGTTATGTGTGAATTTGGTCCTGTCATTATGATGTTAGCTGGTTATTTTGCTCGTTAGTTGATGCAGTTTCTTCCTAGTCTCGATGGTCTGTACATTTTGGCATGATTTTGCAGCGGCTGGTATCGGTTGTTCCTTTCCATGTTTAGCCCTTCCTTGAGGAGCTCTTTTAGGGCAGGCCTGGTGGTGCCAGAATCTCTCAGCATTTGCTTGTCTGTAAAGTATTTTATTTCTCCTTCACTTATAAAGCTTAGTTTGGCTGGATATGCAGTTCTGGGTTGAAAACTTTTTTCTTTAAGAATGTTGAATATTGGCCCCCACTCTCTTCTGGTTTGTAGGGTTTCTGCCGAGAGATCCGCTGTTAGTCTGATGGGCTTCCCTTTGTGGGTAACCCGACCTTTCTCTCTGGGTGCCCTTAACATTTTTTCCTTCATTTCAACTTTGGTGAATCTGACAATTATGTGTCTTGGAGTTGCTCTTCTCGAGGAGTATCTTTGTGGTGTTCTCTGTATTTCCTGAATGTGAACGTTGGCCTGCCTTTCTAGATTGGGGAAGTTCTCCTGGATAATATCCTGCAGAGTGTTTTCCAACTTGGTTCCATTCTCCCCATCACTTTCAGGTACACCAATCAGATGTAGGTTTGGTCTTTTCACATAGTCCCATATTTCTTGGAGGCTTTGCTCTTTTCTTTTTATTCTTTTTTCTCTAAACTTCCCTTCTTGCTTCATTCTATTCACTTCATCTTCCATCGCTGATACCCTTTCTTCCAGTTGATCACATCAGCTCCTGAGGCTTCTGCATTCTTCCCGTAGTTCTCGAGCCTTGGTTTTCAGATCCATCAGCTCCTTTAAGCACTTCTCTGTATTGGTTATTCTAGTTATACATTCTTCTAAACTTTTTTCATAGTTTTCAACTTCTCTGCCTTTGGTTTGAATTTCCTCCCGTAGCTCGGAGTAATTTGATCCTCTGAAGACTTCCTCTCTCATCTTGTCAAAGTCATTCTCCGTCCAGCTTTGTTCCGTTGATGGTGAGGAACTGCATTCCTTTGGAGGAGGACAGGAGCTCTACTTTTTAGAGTTTCCAATTTTTCTGCTCTGTTTTTTCCCCATCTTCGTGGTTTTATCTACTTTTGGTCTTTGATGATGGTGATGTACAGATGGGTGTTTGGTGTGGATGTCCCTTCTGTTTGTTAGTTTTCCTTCTAACAGACAGGACCCTCAGCTGCAGGTCTGTTGGAGTACCCTGCTGTGTGAGGTGTCAGTGTGCCCCTGTTGGGGGGTGCCTCCCAGTTGGGCTGCTTCGGGGTCATGGGTCAGGTACCCACTTGAGGAGGCAGTCTGCCCGTTCTCAGATCTCCAGCTGCGTGCTGGGAGAACCACTGCTCTCTTCAGAGCTGTCAGACAGGGACATTTAAGTCTGCAGAGGTTACTGCTGTCTTTTTGTTTGTCTGTGCCCTGCCCCCAGAGGTGGAGCCTACAGAGGCAGGCAGGCCTCCTTGAGCTGTGGTGGGTTCCACCCAGTTGGAGCTTCCTGGTTGCTTTGTTTACCTATTAAAGCCTGGGCAATGGCGGGTGCCCCTCCCCCAGCCTTGCTGCCACCTTGCAGTTTCATCTCAGACGGCTGTGCTAGCAATCAGTGAGACTGTGGGCATATGACCCTCCCAGCCAGGTGTGGGATATAATCTGCTTGTGCGCCGTTTTTTAAGCCCGTCAGAAAAGCACAGTATTCGGGTGGGAGTGGCCTGATTTTCCAGGTGCCTTCCGTCACCCCTTTCTTTGACTAGGAAAGGGAACTCCCTGATCGCTTGCTTTTCTCGAGTGAGGCAATGCCTCGCCGTGCTTCGGCTCGCACGCGGTGCATGCACCCACTGACCTGCGCCCACTGTCTGGCACTCCCTACTGAGATGAACCCGGTACCTCAGATGGAAATGAGAAATCACCCGTCTTCTGCGTCGCTCATGCTGGGAGGTGTAGACCGGAGCTGTTCCTATTCGACCATCTTGGCTCCTCCCCGTAAGAAGACTTTCTTAACCTCATAAGAGATAACTACAGAAGTCCCACAACAAGAAGAGTCTCAATAGAAAATATAGATGCATTTATTTAAGTAAGGAAGACAAACAAGAATGTCTCCTTTCATGGTACCCCTGTAACATTTTATTGGAGGGCCTAGTAAGTGTTTCTGCAAACAAACAGCAATCGTAAGATATAATTTAAAAATTATATGAGCAACAATGTTATCAAGTATCTCGGCATAAAACTAATGATATATGTGCAAAACTGTACGCAAATGTGCCAAACATTAATTAAAAAGCATTAACGATTATCTTAAGATATTCCACATCCAGGGGTAGTACTCAATATTAAAGTGCTTTCAAGTGTACCCCCGATAATGTATAGATTAATTTTAATTCCAAAATCCAAGCAGTATTCTTCATATAGATATTCCGCAGATTTCAGTATTTACAAGGAGTAAAAGGTTAAAAATATTCAAGATAATATTGATAAGGAGAATAAAGCAGAGAGAGTCGCAAGACCCGTCATGAAGTTAAAATAGTCAAGTCAGTGAGGACTGATGCCGGGGACAGAGAGCCCCGCCATGTATGCAGGTGTTTGCAGCCCCCATGTGGTTAAAGAAACGACTCACTCCTAGGTGTGTAGTCCAGAGACAGGAAACACAGGTCCGTACAAAAACGTGTACAAACATGTTCATAAGTAGCAATATTCATAATAGACAAAAAGTGGAAATAACCCAAATTCTCAGCAGATAATGAATGGATAGATAAAGGAAATGTGGTATAACCTTAGGATGGAAGATGATTTGGCAATGGAAATAAAATACTGATCTGTGCTATGTTGGATAGAACCCTGAAAAGATCGTGTTAGTGAAAAAGCCAGTGACAAAAGGCCTTGTATTGTGTGATTCCATTTATATGAAATGTCCAGTATCAGCAAATCTATAGGGACAGAAAGTAGATTAGTGGTTTCCTAGGACTAGAGTAGGGGATCCAGAGATTGAGCGGCCATGGCTGAGTACCATGTTTCTTTTCCAGGTAGTGAAAATGTTTTATAACTGGTAGTGGTGATGGATGCATAATTCTGTGAATATACTAGAAACCATTCAATTGTACACCCTACATGGGTGAATTCTATGGAATGTAAATTTCCTTCTTAATAAGACTGTGAAAACAGAACAAAACAAACCAACTCAACAAAACCAACGAACCAACCAACCAATAAACAACGAGATCACCAGGGGAAATCTAAGTAAAATCAAGGCGTTATGCACAAGATGGGTGGGGAAGAAAGAGTGCCTGTGTGAACTGTATTGTTGCAGGGGAGAAAGGGATGCTGATGGCCTCAAGTTTTCAGCTAAGGCTTTGTCAAAACAGCACCCATAGCTGATGTGAAAACAAACCCCAAAGTCATTATTTTGAGGGATTCAAATAGGAAATTTCTTCAAAGCACCTTGATAATTAAGAAACAAGCCTGATGGGATTATCTGAAATCTACAAACTCTGATGGGATTGTTGATTCCCATTGTTAGTATAATTTGTAAGAATAGTCCAACTTTCAAGGGTTTTGTTCGTTACGGTTTTCCTCATTTCTATTTAGAATAAATTACATTGCTATATTATTCTTCTTAAATGTTGGCTTCTTAACAGAATAGCAGCTGCAAGGAAAGTTAATTTTGGCTCATTTCAAAGCTCCTAGACAGCAATCCTTCTTACTTCTTTGCCTCTTATCTGCACCAATTTCCAGGTAAAATACAGGCCAGCAAATCCTAGAATTTGCATTCATCTGAAGAAGTAGAATGGGTTTAATGTAAATTAACACATGGATAAATTTGAACATAATGCAATTTTGCACTGATAAAATCTCCTCATAGTGCAATATCTCACTGTAATGATAACAGAGCATAATATGATACTACATATTCTAGTAATATGTGTATGATAATTGTGCTTTCCAGAAATATTCTACCTTATTGGATATATTATGGCAATTTAGAAATAAGCATGCTTGATATGCCAACAAGTGATACGGATCAAATTTTAAACATGAATATTTGGAGAACAAATTTCTGTACACAAAACCCCATCTTCTCCTGCTCTCACAATGTAGAAATATAGCAACAATGTGGTTGTAGTGCTAATAAAAAGAAAGTTTTGGCTTTTTCTGGAACAAATTTTTGTGTGATATGTAGTTGTCTTCTGTAAGAGAGGTTTATTAGAAATTTGTGCTTGTATCTGTAGATCGAATGAGAAAAATCCTTAAGCAAAATTATCATTGTTATTATTTGTGATAGCCAAGAGAAATCAAATATCCAAGCAGGGTAATTGTCCAAAATTATTCTACGCACATGTTTTCTTAGCACTGGACTGAAAGCCTGCCCCAGTTGCAGGCCAGGATAAAAGAGCACTCCCATTCCACATCCAGGGCTGTCGAATGGTGTCTTCTCAGTGTTTGAAATCATCCACTGTGCATCCATTAATAAACTGTAAACTCTTTTAGGGCTGAAGTTTAGGATTTTTAAAATCAGTGCTGTCCTCCACACTAGAATCTTTACTGGCACAGGACTGAGAACCCCACAGAGCTCAAGATTGTGGACTCTGAAGCCCTGCTGTCTGAGATGCAGGTGTCACTGGCTGGCTTTTGCTCAAGGGGTCATTTGCAGGATTAAATGGGAAAATGTATGAAAACACTTAGAACAGCACCTGGCCCGAAGTAAGAAATATACAAGGCTTGGGTATTTGCAAATGCTAGCAACTTTTTTTGTGTGTGTTGTTCCCATATCCTGCAAGGTTTATAAGCTCTCCCATCAACCTCTTTTGCTTCCATCTCACTCACTGACTCATCTGCTTAGGTCCTGCCATTCCACCATGTGGACCATCATCATGACTCTCAAAGTATCCTCATCTGCATCTCTGGAATTTCCTTTAAGCTACTTCCTTTTAAATTTTTTTTTATTTCAAAATATTGAATTGTCAAATTAACATTGAATATTTTTAAGGTGTACAATGTGATGATTTGATATGCATATACACTCTGTAGTGATTACCACAAACAAGTTAATTAAAACGCCCATCACAAATTCCAATGCCATTCTTTACAAAAATAGAAAACATATTCTAAAATTTGCATGGAACCACAGAAGACCCTATATAGCCAAAGCAATTTTGAGAAAGAAGAATAAAGCTGGAGCCATCACATTTCCTGATTTCAAACCATATCACGAAGCTACAATATTCAAAACAGGGTGGCACTGGCATAAAAACAGATGCACAGACCAACGGAATAGAATAGAGTCTAGAAACAAACTCAGGTGTATGCTGACCATTAATCTTTGACAAGGGCACCAAGAACACACAGTGTAGAAAAGAAAGTCTCTTCAACAAACAGTGTGACAGGAACTGGATGTCCACATGCAGAAGAAAAAAACTGGACTCTTATCTTGCGTCATACACAAAAATCCGCTGGAAATGGATAAAGGCTTAAGTATGAGATCTGAGACCACAAATCTTCTTGAAGAAAAGGGAAAGCTTCTTGGCATTGGTCTTGGCAATGGTTTCTTAGAGAAGACGCCAAAAGCACAGGTAACAAAAACGAAAACAAACAAGTGGAACTACATCAAACTAAAAAGCTCCTGCACAGCAAAACACTTTAACGTACTGGCTTTAACAGGAACCGGGCTCTCCCAGGCATTCCAGTCTTTCCCTGAAATCCTCTCAAGTCCTGGATTTTTTTGTATTTCTTTAACTCAGAAGTCCCCAACCTTTTTGGCACTAGGGACCGGTTTAGTGGAAGACAATTTTCCATGAACCTGGTGTGCAGGGGGGTGGTTTAGGGGTGATTCAAGCACATTACATTTATTGTGCACATTATTTCTATTCTTATTACTTTGCAATATATAACGAAATAATTACACAACTCACCATTTTGCATAGAATCAGTGGGAGCCCTGAGTTTGTTTTCCTGCAACTAGATGGTCTCATCTGGGGGTGGTGGGAGACAGCGACAGATCATCAGGCATTAGATCCTTGTAAGGAGCACATAACCTAGATCCCTCACATGTGCAGTTTACCATAGGGTTCGCACTCCCATGAGAATCTAAGGCTGCCGCTGATCGGACAGGAGGAGGAGCTCAGGAGGTCATGTGAGCGATGGGGAGGGGCTGAAAATACAGAGGATGCCCCCACTCACCTCCTGCTCTGCAGCCCAGTTCCTCACAACAATAAAGGCTGAGGAAATGTAAGTGTCAATCAAGCAATAAAAAAAAAAAGTAATTCTACATCTCAAGAATAAAGACATTTTAGATAAATAGAATGACCACAAATGCTCACTTAAAGACATAATCTTCTAAATGATGTACTTATATGGAAAAAGGGATCTACAAAAGAAGTTTTAAAGGCAACAAAAATAGAGCATTTTGGGTATACTAAACACTGCATAGAGATATTACTGCCAACCTTGTGGGGTTAAATAATTCCATTTATTATATGGATGTGTGTATGCGTACAGACACACACATCTGAATAATGTTTATTATATGTACACACACATCTCTATAGTAAACGCTGCATAGAAATATTACTGCCAACCTTGTGGGGTTAAAAATAATATAGAGCAACAGTTGCGGACAACTGTGCCTTAGTCCAAGACTTCAGGTTTGCAGAAGTCCTCTCATTTGGGATGAGATAGGAGCAGGGCAGTGGAAAGAGAGAGACGGGGCATGGAAATGCCAGTCAACAAGCATGCAAACATCAGTGTCTTTCATCAACTCTTGGACATCCTGAGCACTTTCTAATTTGAATATCACCTTTCTCTTACTTCCTCTGTTCTCTCTGTTGAGGCAGCTGGAGATAAAGTCAGCTTCGCTGCAGGGAGTGGCACCCATGGTGGGCCTTGCCCTGGTTGCTGTGTTGATGTGATGATTGGCTGTGGTCCGTTCATTCTTTCCTCCTTCCTCTACACCTGCTACTTGGCATTGTTTTATAAGGAAGTGCCACCCCTTCTACTCAATTATGTACATTTATTCCATTAACTATTTAGGTATGGACTTGTGGGTATTTATCTTATTCTGTGGGTTATGATGCAATACTATCATTATTGATTTCCAATTGATCCAGCTTTGGTGACCGGGGGCCCCTCTGGCTTTGGAGTGACTCCAGTGTTCCTTCTAACATTCTCCCAGCCTTTCTTTTTTTCCCCCGTTTTTCAGGGGGGTGGGTATAGCCTTACTTTGCAGCACCACACATTATTTCCAGACTCAGGTCGTGGAGTCAGCCACTTCTCCAAGCAGACCTGATCCCTTTTATTAGAGAATGGCTTTTATAAATCATGAATTTTACATAGGTGTGCTCATTGCTACTGAGGTATCATCATTTCTAGGCTGCTCAGTGGACAGTTGTGGAAATAAATGCATGCATATTATTAACCTGTACGCATACACACACTTCCGTATTTATTTCTATGTGTATCTATGTCTGTATCTATATCCATGTATTAGAGAATGAGTCAATACCGACACTTCCAATTTTAATCCGACACTAGAGGAATCATTTCAGCAAGCCTCCTTCCTTATTTGTAACTTCCTTTTCTGACAGTGAGAACTGGACTGTCATTATCCACAATATGTTTACTTATTTGTTCTATTCCTGGCATAGACACAAAGCGGGTTCAGAATTGCTGACGTATCCTTCTTGGAGAAGCAAATCCACTGAGCAGAGCTCAGCCTTTGTGCAGAGTCCTCTCTTCATCAGCCTTTTCTTAGTCTGTTCAGGCCGCTCTGACAAAGTATTACACACGGGGTGACTTGTCAACAGCAGACATTTATTTTGTGGAGGTTGAGGTTGGAGCTCAGGGTGCCAGCATGGATGGCTTTGGGTTGGTTCAGGCTCAGGGCTTCAAGACTCTTGTGCTTTTTGGGATTGTTGTAAGTTTTTCTGCTATCGGTTTACGTGTTTTTGGTGCAGTTTATTTCTTTGTATTTGATCTTTGTGCTATTTTTTTCTACCTTTGTGTTCTCTGGCTCAGTATAGTTTGGTATACAAAGGCTTTTGACTTTTATAAGTTAATTTTATGTGTATTCTCATGATTTGTGGGAAATATATTCTACAGACTCACTACAAACCCTGGATTAGCAAACACCAAACCATTGCTCCTGAGGGAAATACTAGGTTAGATTCCTCTGAGCTTTTATCTCAATGTATTCTTCTACTGATCAATACACAAGCTTGTTTAATGTGTTTATGTTTTACTTCCTGTTTATTGGCAACCAGCACTCTATTTATTATAATTATTATTTTATTATTTTTATTGTAGTCAGAACAGATAATAGAAGATATATCCTTTTAACAAATTTTTAAGTGTGCAGTACAGTATCATTAAGTAAAAGCCAAATATTGTGCAGAAGATGTCTAGAACTTTTTCATCTTGCATAAGTGAGACTTTGAAGAGAACCCGGAGGACATGATGCTAAGTGAAATGGCCAGTCATAGAAGAAAAATACCGTGTGAGTTTTCCTAATTGAGATATCTGAAATACTCAGATTTGTGGATGCAGAGAATAGAATGGTGGCTTCCAAAGGCTGGAGGAGGAAATGGAAGTTGCTGTTGAATGTGTATTTCTGTTTAAAGACAGCTGATTTAATATCTATTGTTGACTCCTCTTTGAACTCATGGCCATCATCACTATAACTCCTGCCTGCTCGAGCAAATGTCTTTTCCATAAAGCACATAACAGCCTCCATGTACTTAGAAGCAGCCGTCAGCACTTCAGTATTGATTGGGGGCCATTTAAACAGTGAAATCACCAACATACACACTCACACATGCAAAAGCAGGGCACTACATCCACTGTGAAAAGGACACGCGTCTCACCGTGTGGAGCCTTGTTCAACCTCAGCTGGGCGGCTGGAGGCTTTCTGCCCTGTGCACCTGTGTGAGTGACCACCAGAGAGCCGTGGTGTACAATGTTATTATTTTATATGTATATAGATTGTATAGTGATGACCACAAACAAGTTAACGGGGCAGCGGTTGCAGAAAACAGTCTGGTGGTTCCTCAAAAAAACTAAAGATAGAACTACCATAAAACCTGCCAGTCTCAATTCTGAGTGTGTACCTAAAAGAATTCAATCAGTGTCTTAAAGAGATACTTTATATCCACGTTCATAGCAACACCATTCATAACAGCCAGAGGGTGGAAGCAACCCAGGTGTCCATCAATGGATGAAGAGATCCACATACTGTGGCATCTATGTGCAACAGAACAGGATTCAGCCTTAAAAAGGCATCTATGTGGCCGGGCGTGGTGGCTCATGCCTGTAATCCCAGGACTTTGGGAGGCTGAGGCGGATGGATCACCTGAGGTCAGGGGCTTGAGACAAGCCTGGCCAACATGGTGAAACCCCGTCTCTACTAAAAATACAAAAATTAGCTGGACATGGTGGTAGGTGTCCGTAATCCCAGCTACTTGGGAGGCTGAGGCGGGAGAATTGCTTGAACCTGGGAGGTGGAGGTTGCAGTGAGCCGAGGTAGCACCACTGCACTCCAGCCTGGGCTACAGAGTGAGACTCCGTCTCAAAATAAATAAATAAAATAAATAAACAAATAAATGCAAGTTGCAATGGGAAGACCACCTACAGAGAAAAGAAGACATCACTATTTATTAAAGAAGACTTATAAAAATTATTAAAATTATATTTAGACTTTAGTTCAGAAAAATATAGATATTAATAAGCTCTTTTGGCAGGCTTTCTATTAAAATCACTTTATATTAAAGTGATACTGCTCAGTTATGAAACTATAAACGATTATTTTAAATAACATTTTGTTTATGTTTATATATTAAGGTATTTTTGAAATATTAAAATGACTTAAGGCAGATCATAAAAGTTACTTGGCGGAGGGATCTCAAGTGATTTGAACAAAATGACTTTAAGCAGTTCCTGTTGCAATATTTTATTTGATAATATTACTTAAATAATAATGATATAATACTTACACAAAAACATCCAGTCCTTTTTTTTACAAAAGTAATAAAATTGTTATAGTTATGTCCTTTTACATCCAAATAATCTTCTACTATGTTTTTCTAGATGTATTCTGCTACACCAAAGTATAGAAGTTTTGAAAGACAAAAATTGCCATATGTAGTATGGAAGAATAGCAATACCGTTTTTAAAAAACGAGATGCATTAAAATAAATGTCATATTTGAATGCATTGATCCATAAATGTGGATAATTGAACAGCACACACATTTACTAACCGTGCCGTGTGCTGATGCTAATCTTCTTCGGGTGGCTCCTAGAGAATGAGGTTGGAGTGTGGGGGACTGGGGAGGTGTGGGGGACTGGGGAGGTGTGGGGGACTGGGGAGGTGTGCGGGACTGGGGAGGTGTGGAAGGCCTTCACTTTCTTGGTGTTTGCTTGGAGTGGTAGCAAAATGCTTGTCCTTTATTTATTAAAACATGGATAAAATCGCAAGAAAAAGAAAAGAGCTCTTTTGCTTGGTAGCATAACCTAATTTTTTTCTTAATTTCTTCAGTGCAAAAATTTGGAATATTTGGGGCAAAATCTTCTTTCTTCTAAGAATACACTTGGTTCTGCAAAACTGCTTCTTCTGTGATCCAACCTCTTGCAGACACCTGGGAACCTGGGGGATACCTTTCCTTAGGGGATAACTCTTCCTTAGGAGAGGAACCCAAGACGACTGTGCCTGTTGCCTTTTAACATCTTATATTTGATGCTGAACCCAGAATGAAACTTAGAGTGAGCTCTTTACCATAAAGTGATGGAGTAAGCTCTAAACGAGGTATGGGCTTTTCTATTTATTGTGCTTGAAGTAAATATGGTCTTGGTAGGGCACAGCTGGGTCTTTGCTGGACTCACATCACAGTATTGGGAGTGATTACTGAGTGTTCATGGGTCCCACGCACTGTTTCAGTGCTTAACATCTGTTAACTCAGCTCTTAGCAGAATCCCAGAGACAGATATTGTTCTGTACGTAGCTTTACAGGCAAGGACTGTGAGGTCTGGAGCGCGTCAACAACTTGCCCCGGTATTATAGGGAAGTAACTGCAGGCATCCACCTTCCAACCCTCACCATCTGCCTGCAGGGTGCGTGCTGTTCACCACTGCGCTGCTGTGCTCTGCTATGCTACGAGGTTGGGCTGGGGTCGGCGAGACTGAGATTCACCACACCCAGTTCTCCTCTGTCTCCATAGACCATCATCATTCCTACTTCCTTGACTTTAGGTGTGGCCTTGTGACTCGTTATAAACGGTGAACTGTGAGTGGAAACCATGGAGAGAGTGATGGGGCTGAGGTATCTGATTGGCTCTCCTGGTCCTGCGCTTGCCCTGGAACCCAGAGGAACAGGGCGTGAGGCTGCTGTCATGAGGGGGCGGAGCCTCTGTGAGCCTCTGACGCTGGTGTGGTGGATTCTCAGCTGATTTTAAGAAAATGACTTTAAGCAGTTCCTGTTGCAATATTTAACACTACAACCTTAAGGAACTTTGATTTTAAATAATAATAGATCCTATCACATAGTAATAAATATTCTTTCTTCTCTCACATGCGAGAAAAACATGAAGATGCTTGGTATTAAAAAATCACATGTTCAAAATGACTCACGTTTTTCTTTTTTTTTATTTTATTTTTATTAATTTAATTTTTTTAAATAATACTTTAAGTTTTAGGGTACATTTGCACACTGTGCAAGTTAGTTACATATGTATACATGTGCCATGCTGGTGTGCTGCACCCAGTAACTCGTCATCTGGCATTAGGTATATCTCCCAATGCTATCCCTCCCCCCTCCCCCCACCCCACAACAGTCCCCAGAGTGTGATGTTCCCCTTCCTGTGTCCACGTGATCTCATTGTTCAATTCCCACCTATGAGTGAGAATATGTGGTGTTTGGTTTTTTGTTCTTGCAATAGTTTACTGAGAATGATGATTTCCAATTTCATCCATGTCCCTACAAAGGACATGAACTCATCATTTTTTATGGCTGCATAGTATTCCATGTTGTCTATGTGCCACATTTTCTTAATCCAGTCTATCATTGTTTGACATCTGGGTTGGTTCCAAGTCTTTGCTGTTGTGAATAATGCCGCAATAAACATACGTGTGCACGTGTCTTTATAGCACCATGATTTATAGTCCTTTGGGTATATACCCAGTAATAGGATGGCTGGGTGAAATGGTATTTCTAGTTCTAGATCCCTGAGGAATCACCACACTGACTTCCACAATGGTTGAACTAGTTTACAGTCCCACCAAGAGTGTAAAAGTGTTCCTATTTCTCCACATCCTCTCCAGCACATGTTTTTTCCTGACTTTGGAATGATCGCCATTCTAACTGGTGTGAGATGGTATCTCATGGTGGTTTTGATTTGCATTTCTCTGATGGCCAGTGATGGTGAGCATTTTTTCATGGGTTTTTGGCTGCATAAATGTCTTCTTTTGAGAAGTGTCTGTTCATGTCCTTCGCCCTCTTTTTGATGGGGTTGTTTGTTTTTTTCTTGTAAATTTGTTTGAGTTCATTGTAGATTCTGGATATTAGCCCTTTGTCAGATGAGTAGGTTGCAAAAATTTTCTCCCATTTTGTAGGTTGCCTGTTCACTCTGATGGTAGTTTCTTTTGCTGTGCAGAAGCTCTGTAGTTTAATTAGATCCCATTTGTCAATTTTGGCTTTTGTTGCCATTGCTTTTGGTGTTTTAGGCATGAAGTCCTTGCCCATGCCTATGTCCTGAATGGTAATGCCTAGGTTTTCTTCTAGGGTTTTTATGGTTTTAGGTCTAATGTTTAAGTCTTTAATCCATCTTGAATTGATTTTTGTATAAGGTGTAAGGAAGGGATCCAGTTTCAGCTTTCTACATATGGCTAGCCAGTTTTCCCAGCACCATTTATTAAATAGGGAATCCTTTCCCCATTGCTTGTTTTTCTCAGGTTTGTCAAAGATGAGATAATTGTAGATATGTTGTGTTATTTCTGAGGGCTCTGTTCTGTTCCATTGATCTATATCTCTGTTTTGGTACAAGTACCATGCTGTTTTGGTTACTGTAGTTTTGTAGTATAGTTTGAAGTCAGATAGTGTGATGCCTCCAGCTTTGTTCTTTTGGCTTAGGATTGACTTGGTGATGTGGGCTCTTTTTTGGTTCCATATGAACTTTAAAGTAGTTTTTTCCAATTCTGTGAAGAAAGGCATTGGTAGCTTGATGGGGATGGCATTGAATCTGTAAATTACCTTGGGCAGTATGGCCATTTTCACGATATTGATTCTTCCTACCCATGAGCATGGAATGTTCTTCCATTTGTTTGTATCCTCTTTTATTTCCTTGAGCAGTGGTTTGTAGTTCTCCTTGAAGAGGTCCTTCACATCCCTTGTAAGTTGGATTCCTAGGTATTTTCTTCTCTTTGAAGCAATTGTGAATGGGAGTTCACTCATGATCTGGCTCTGTGTTTGTCTGTTGTTGGTGTATAGGAATGCTTGTGATTTTTGCACATTGATTTTGTATCCTGAGACTTTGCTGAAGTTGCTTATCAGCTTAAGGAGATTTTGGGCTGAGACAATGGGGTTTTCTAGATATACAATCATGTCATCTGCAAACAGGGACAATTTGACTTCCTCTTTTCCTAACTGAATACCCTTTATTTCCTTCTCCTGCCTAATTGCCCTGGCCAGAACTTCCAACACTATGTTGAACAGGAGTGGTGAGAGAGGGCATCCCTGTCTTGTGCCAGTTTTCAAAGGGAATGCTTCCAGTTTTTGCCCATTCAGTATGATACTGGCTGTGGGTTTGTCATAGATAGCTCTTATTATTTTGAAATATGTCCCATCAATACCTAATTTATTGAGAGTTTTTAGCATGAAGCGTTGTTGAATTTTGTCAAAGGACTTTTCTGCATCTATTGAGATAATCATGTGGTTTTTGTCTTTGGCTCTGTTTATATGCTGGATTACATTTATTGATTTGTGTATATTGAACCAGCCTTGCATCCCAGGGATGAAGCCCACTTGATCATGGTGGATAAGCTTTTTGATGTGCTGCTGGATTCGGTTTGCCAGTATTTTATTGAGGATTTTTGCATCAATATGCATCAAGGATATTGGTCTAAAATTCTCTTTTTTGGTTGTGTCTCTGCCCGGCTTTGGTATCAGAATGATGCTAGCCTCATGAAATGAGTTAGGGAGGATTCCCTCTTTTCCTATTGATTGGAATCGTTTCAGAAGGAATGGTACCAGTTCCTCCTTGTACCTCTGGTAGAATTCGGCTGTGAATCCATCTGGTCCTGGACTCTTTTTGGTTGGTAAGGTATTGATTATTGCCACAATTTCAGATCCTGTTATTGGTCTATTAAGAGATTCAACTTCTTCCTGGTTTAGTCTTGGGAGAGTGTATGTGTCAAGGAATGTATCCATTTCTTCTAGATTTTCTAGTTTATTTGCATAGAGGTGTTTGTAGTATTCTCTGATGGTAGTTTGTATTTCTGTGGGAGCGGTGGTGATATCCCCTTTACGATTTTATAAATGGGTGATATCCCATTTATCATTGCATCTATTTGATTCTTCTCTCTTTGTTTCTTTATTAGTCTTGCTAGCAGTCTATCAATTTTGTTGATCCTTTCGAAAAACCAGCTCCTGGATTCATTAATTTTTTGAAGGGTTTTCTGTGTCTCTGTTTCCTTCAGTTCTGCTCGGATTTTAGTTATTTCTTGCCTTCTGCTAGCTTTTGAATGTGTTTGCTCTTGCTTTTCTAGTTCTTTTAATTGTGATGTTAGGGTGTCAATTTTGGATCTTTCCTGCTTTCTCTTGTGGGCATTTAGTGCTATAAATTTCCCTCTACACACTGCTTTGAATGCGTCCCAGAGATTCTGGTATGTTGTGTCTTTGTTCTCGTTGGTTTCAAAGAACATCTTTATTTCTGCCTTCATTTAGTTATGTACCCAGTAGTCATTCAGGAGCAGGTTGTTCAGTTTCCATGTAGCTGAGCGGTTTTGAGTGAGATTCTTAATGCTGAGTTCTAGTTTGATTGCACTGTGGTCTGAGAGATAGTTTGTTATAATGTCTGTTCTTCTACATTTGCTGAGGAGAGCTTTACTTCCAAGTATGTGGTCAATTTTGGAATAGGTGTGGTGTGGTGCTGAAAAAAATGTATATTCTGTTGATTTGGGGTGGAGAGTTCTGTAGATGTCTATTAGGTCTGCTTGGTGCAGAGCTGAGTTCAATTCCTGGGTATCCTTGTTGACTTTCTGTCTCGTTGATCTGTCTAATATTGACAGTGGGGTGTTAAAGTCTCCCATTATTAATGTGTGGGAGTCTAAGTCTCTTTGTAGGTCACTCAGGACTTGCTTTATGAATCTGGGTGCTCCTGTATTGGGTGCATATATATTTAGGATAGTTAGCTCTTGTTGAATTGATCCCTTTACCATCATGTAATGGCCTTCTTTGTCTCTTTTGATCTTTGTTGGTTTAAAGTCTGTTTTATCAGAGACTAGGATTGCAACCCCTGCCTTTTTTGTTTTCCATTTCCTTGGTAGATCTTCCTGCATCCCTTTATTTTGAGCCTATGTGTGTCTCTGCATGTGAGATGGGTTTCCTGAATACAGCACACTGATGGGTCTTGACTCTTTATCCAATTTGCCAGTCTGTGCCTTTTAATTGGAGAATTTAGTCCATTTACATTTAAAGTTAATATTGTTATGTGTGAATTTGATCCTGTCATGATGATGTTAGCTGGTTATTTTGCTCGTTAGTTGATGCAGTTTCTTCCTAATCTCGATGGTCTTTACATTTTGGCATGATTTTGCAGCAGCCGGTACTGGTTGTTCCTTTCCATCTTTAGCGCTTCCTTGAGGAGCTCTTTTAGGGCAGGCCTGGTAGTGACAAAATCTCTCAGCATTTGCTTGTCTGTAAAGTATTTTATTTCTCCTTCACTTATGAAGCTTAGTTTGGCTGGATATGAAATTCTGGGTTGAAAATTCTTTTGTTTAAGAATGTTGAATATTGGTCCCCACTCTCTTCTGCCTTGTAGAGTTTCTGCCGAGAGATCCACTGTTAGTCTGATGGGCTTCCCTTTGTGGGTAGCCTGACCTTTCTCTCTGGCTGCCCTTAACATTTTTTCCTTCATTTCAACTTTGGTGAATCTGACAATTACGTGTCTTGGAGTTGTTCTTCTCGAGGAGTATCTTTGTGGTATTCTCTGTATTTCCTGAATGTGAACGTTGGCCTGCCTTTCTAGATTGGGGAAATTCTCCTGGATAATATCCTGCAGAGTGTTTTCCAACTTGGTTCTATTCTCCCCATCACTTTCAGGTACACCAATCAGACGTAGATTTGGTCTTTTCACATAGTCCCATATTTCTTGGAGGCTTTGCTCATTTCTTTTTATTCTTTTTTCTCCAAACTTCCCTTCTTGTTTCATTTCATTCATTTCATCTTCCATTGCTGATACCCTTTCTTCCAGTTGATCGCATCTGCTCCTGAGGCTTCTGCATTCTTCACATAGTTCTCGAGCCTTGGTTTTCAGCTCCATCAGCTCCTTTAAGCACTTCTCTGTATTGGTTATTCTAGTTATACATTCTTCTAAATTTTTTTCAAAGTTTTCAACTTCTTTGCCTTTGGTTTGAATGTCCTCCCATAGCTCAGAGTAATTTGATCATCTGAGGCTTTCTTCTCTCAGCTCATCAAAGTGGTTCTCCATCCAGCTTTCTTCTGTTGCTGGTGAGGAGCTGCGTTCCTTTGGAGGAGGAGAGGCACTCTGCTTTTTAGAGTTTCCAGTTTTTCTGTTCTGTTTTTTCCCCATCTTTGTGGTTTTATCTACTTTTTGTCTTTGATGATGGTGATGTACAGATGGGTTTTTGGTGTGGATGTCCTGTTTGTTAGTTTTCCTTCTAACAGACAGGACCCTCAGCTGCAGGTCTTTTGGAGTACCCTGCAGTGTGAGGTGTCAGTGTGCCCCTGCTGGAGGGTGCCTCCCAGTTAGGCAGCTCGGGGGTCAGGGGTCAGGGACCCACTTGAGGAGGCAGTCTGCCCCTTCTCAGATCTCCAGCTGCGTACTGGGAGAACCCCTGCTCTCTTCAAAGCTGTCAGACAGGGACATTTAAGTCTGCAGAGGTTACTGCTGTCTTTTTGTTTGTCTGTGCCCTGCCCCCAGAAGTGGAGCCTACAGAGGTAGGCAGGCCTCCTTGAGCTGTGGTGGGCTCCACCCAGTTCGAGCTTCCAGGCTGCTTTGTTTACCTAAGCAAGCCTGGGCAATGGCGGGCGCCCCTCCCCCAGCCTGGCTGCCACCTTGCAGTTTGATCTCAGACTGCTGTGCTAGCAATCATCAAGACTCAGTGGGGTAGGAACCTCTGACCCAGGTGCAGAATATAATCTCGTGGTGCGCCTTTTTTTAAGCCTCTCGTAAAAGCGCAGTATTCGGGTGGGAGTGACCTGATTTTCCAGGTGCTGTCCGTCACCCCTTTCTTTGATTAGGAAAGGGAACTCCCTGACCCCTTGCACTTCCTGAGTGAGGCAATGCCTCGCCCTGCTTCGGCTCGCGCACGGTGCGTGTGCGCACCCACTGGCCTGCGCCCACTGTCTGGCACTCCCTAGTGAGATGAACCTGGTACCTCAGATGGAAATGCAGCAATCACCCGTCTTCTGCTTCGCTCAGGCTGGGAGCTGTAGACTGGAGCTGTTCCTATTTGGCCATCTTGGCTCCTCCCTCCTATTTATTTTTTTTTGAGATGGAATCTCCTTCTGTCGCCCAGGCTGAGGTGCAGTGGCTGCACGTTTTTCATATGTAAATGTTCAATGATGTGAAATGTTCATGAAGTTTAAACTGGCCAAGTATCCTAGTATAGTATTCAAGGACAGCATAAATAGAATCAGAATAATGACATGATTGAGGACCCATTAGCTCCATGTGAACTTACTCAATAAACTCTATCCCAGAACTTCCCCCAAATTTTACGATGAGATTAGATGAATATTAAACAGCCATTTAAAAAGTGTAATCCTATCTTTGAGGTATTTTCAATGTCTTTAATAAGATGGCATTAATCTTTTCAGAGGAGACCATTGGTGAGAAATTTTAGGCAAAAATGTTTACTACTAAATCTCTCGTGCTGTTTTTTAAATTTCCTTTTTGTCTTTACACATTTTCTAAATTGAAAATTAAATATTAATTTTTAAACATATGTTTTTGAGGAAGACGGAGTTACCAGTTCATTAGCAAAAGGCACGCCTTTATAGGGCAGTGAATTATGCTGCAAACAGATTTCCTAAATTATAAATATGAACTGAAAGTGTGAATTTGAAATCTCAGATGGTAAGCAACGATTTATTTTAATAACATAAACTAGAACTATCAAATACATCCCATTCCCTTCACATATAGTGTAAAATGGATACTTTTTTTTAGGGAAGACAGCTATAATCCCCTCCTTACCACAAAATAACAAACCTATAAAAATATAACTGTGAACAGAATCTATTCAAATGTGCAAATGAAGATACATAAATTTTAAAAAATCAAATATATAATTTCAAAGGAACTAAATCCTATTCCTTCCTAAACATGATTAAGTGGAGGTTGTTTTATGTATTTTACTGATAGGCAATATGAAGCCAGGTCAGAATATAATTTCTTTATGCCAGACGAGAATGTATAAAATAAGCCGCTTCACAGTCAGAACCTAGTTTGTTTCTCTCTGAGTTTGATGTCAATCAACAATTTGGATTTGAATTTCCAAAAGGGCTTAAAGTTTCATTGTTTATCCGTTTCCATCTTGTTCAAGAAGCTTTGAAGTTGTTAGAGGATTTTTCTGTGTATTCTTGGGAGTTTGGCAAGAAAAGAAAGCAAGCTATTTTCTATGCTAGGGGATTCTGAGATATGAGTAAATTATGTGATTTCACCATGCAGAAAGTGAGTTTCAGAACCTCTGCTGGAAGCTGGCTTGTCTGCAGAGATTTAAAGTCCAAAATGCTCCCCTAAAACCAAGTCACCTCCCATTCTTTTATCTAAGCATGTGATTTATCCTTTTATTTTCCTTCCCTTATATCTCCTGGAAGAACGATACTGTAATGATTATTCTAGCGGACACACATCTAGTAGATACACAGAAACAGAGTCATGCTCCCGGTGTGATGTCCCCCTGAAAATCTGTCTAATGTAGACATAAATCAAATTTAAATAAGGACCCTACCTTGCTTCAAAATGAGTTGGAGCATGTTTCATTTAACAAGTGCCAACTTTGAAGACACGGGAGACCTCATTGGGGTTAGGGACCATATGGCGTGACAAATACAATCCTGCACCTTCTAAGGGGAGAGCTCAGGAAGAATCACCTTCTGTGGGAGCGGACGCGGCTCCTTTCAGAAGCGGAATGGCTGATTCTACCTCAGCCTGGCCAGGCGGTGGCGCCTGTGGTTCTGTCACACAGTCGTCTGGATGTGCTGTGAAGTTACCATGTGAAAGGGACTTGGCTTCGAGTCAGGAGAATTTGGGTAATGCAGATTGTCCCCCATGACACGGGTAGGTTTTCTCCAATTAATTGAAAACCAAAGACTGGGGTTTCCCAAAGAACACAATCTGCCTAAAAGATTGCATGATCAATTTTTTGCCTATATTTCTAGCCTGCCAATCTGCCCTATAGATTTCAGACTTGCTCTCCATGCTGGGGGCTGTCCATGTCCAGGGTCTGTCCATGCTGGGGTCTGTCCATGATAGGGTCTGTTTATGCTGGGGGCTGTCCACGATGGAGTCTGTCCATGGTGGGGGCTGTCCATGTCCAGGGTCTGTCCATGCTGGGGTCTGTCCATGATAGGGTCTGTTTCTGCTGGGGGCTGTCCACGATGGAGTCTGTCCATGGTGGGGGCTGTCCATGTCCAGGGTCTGTCCATGCTGGGGGCTGCCTATGCCGCTGTCTGTCCATGATGGGGTTTGATTATGCTGGCGGCTGTCTATGCTGGGGGCTGCCTATGCTGGGATCTGCCTGTGATGGGGTCTGTTTTTGCTGGGGGCTGTCCATGCTGGGGGCTGCCTGTGCCGCTGTCTGTCCATGATGGGGTTTGTTTATGCTGGCGGCTGTCCATGCTGGGGGCTGTCCGTGCTGGGATCTGTCCATACCTGGGCTCTCTGTGCTGGGCACAGTGTCGGGAGGCTGAGTCATGGAGCTTGTAGCAGGAGGATTGGATGAATATCTCTGAACACACTTGGGGATCAGTGAGGGCTGTTATTTGAAGCTGGGGAAGAGTGAGCTGTTTGTGGGCTAGGTGGGACAGTTTAATGGATGACAGATCAGGGAAGGAGAGAGGGAAAACAGGAAGAGAAGTCACTGGGCAGGGAGAGGAGGTGGGGTGGGGTATTTACGGTTAGTGACAGGAAGGGAGCTTCATCCTACCCCAGAATAGAAAGATGCTGTGCTTGTCTGTCAGCGATGGGAAGATGGAGCATTTCTGTGGGAACAGCCGTGTCCCATCATCAGCTGCAATGAGGAAAGGAGGGCTGGGCAGTTTGCGGACACGGGGAGTGTAAGATGCACGTTGCAAAGTTAGAAGCAAAACTTACAAGAGAAATGAAAGCAAGACCTCAAGATAATGCAGAATGATGGGAATACAGGGAGTCAAGGGGCATCTACGGCATAAGGACCTTGGTGTCAGAAAGGCAGAAGCTTCAGAGAATTTATTCGGTGTCAGAAGACAGGCTGTTCTGCCTTGACTTTCTTCTGGAGGAAAACACAGGCCAAGGATCCTAGTATAGTATTCAAGGACAGCATAAATAGAATCAGAATAACGACATGAATGAGGACCCATTAGCTCCATGTGAACTTAGTCAAAAAACTCTCTATCCCAGAACTTCCCCCAAATCATCACTAAGAACGTATTTGCTGGTTCACAATATATTAATTAAATAGAGCAGATAAATGCAACACTGTGTGTCTTCCTCTAGAGAAACGATAAAGTGTATACTAAGGCACAGATACTGCGCAGAAACAGGAGGAATGCTTTCTTTCCATTTTTGGTGCTTATTTTAGATTACAGTTTTGCAAAGACGAGTAAGTTTTGTGTAATAAAGAAAAGTATCATTTTATATAAAAGGTATATTTTCTCACTGAAGAGTATTTATAGGAGTAATCGTTCAGAGCTTAGAGGGTTCAGACATTTGCAGGGTCCACAAAATAGGAAATATATATATGTATTATTTATATGTATTATATATTATATAATAAATATTTATATATATACGTTTTTATATTATATATATATATTTTTTTTTTTTTCAGATCCCGACCCGCAAAACAGAGGTCTTCTCTAGCTTGCTGGTGGCAGACCAGGAAAGGTAACTAAAACATTCAGTATACTCATGTGCAACGGCAAATATGAATTTAACTTGAATTGAATTTCAAAGATTAGCTTATAAATGAAAAGACTTTTCCCAGAGTTTTAACCTGCAATCTGAAAACTCAAGCTGTGTTCTTCTCTCAGATTTCAAAGCTGATGATAGTGATTCTACAGTATAAATTTATTTGACAGTTCTGGGGATGATTGATAAGGGACATTCCGAGCATCTTAGCTCTGCAGCCTTAAGCAACACGGTCATTTGGTTGAAATATGCAGTTCTGAGGTCAAATAAGTAAGAATACTTTTTATTAATGACAAAAGTTTAAGAGATGATTTTCTTAGCTACTTTCTCTAAGATAAGATTTTAAAGTGTTAAAAATTCTCAAAAATATTCTTTCCATTGTATTTGTCATTTCTTAGATATATCTGCAATGCCCTCTTAATGCTCTTTCAAAATACAGTACAATAATATAATGCTTTAAAGCAACTATTTCTCCAGGCTTTTTACATGAGCTAGCCAAATAGGAACCATGGGTCCAGGAATTTCTAACATTCCTATTAAAAAAGGTTACCCCACTCTCATTCAAGGTAAATGATGAGGCATTGGGTTATTTAATAAATGCTAAATTGGCCAGTAATATTTTAAATTGTCTATGAATGATGGGCAGACAAAAGGAGTATTAGCTGGAAATCATTTATGAGCTACCCCAGTGATCAGTCTTACAAATGTTTCTATAAATGACTCACCATATTTCTCAAAGTGAAAAAAGTTTTAATCACCTAATTTACAGCATAATATGACAAAACAAGTTGGAAATAAGTGTGAGTGAGAGAGAAATTGGATAAAGTTTGAAAAGGAGCTTCATTTACCAATAAATATAGTTCCAGTAGTATCACGTGACATCAATATAATAATTGGTAAAAAAATTCACGGGTGTCATCTTTAAAATGTTTTCATAATATCATAAGATAGGCATTGAGTACTGTGCCCACGTTTTTAAGGTGGCAAATCATGCTCAGGAAGGTTCTATCAATAGTAAGTAATAGAAATGGGGTTCAACTCCAGATCTCATGCCCTCAAAACTAGTTTGTGCACCATTATATTCTGTGGTCTCTGCCTTCCTATATAAGCCTGTGATACGCACATATGGTCATATACACAATGATAGCATCGATATTTACATACATTCCTTAGAAATGTTTTATGGCTCTGTGTGTGTATGTAGGAGATATGTGATATTTTCATTGTGGGAATTATATTATTAATAGGATTCAATGTGCTTATATTTCAATTTAAAATTCAAATTTAAATATTTAAACATTAATTTGACAAGAAAATGAAGGTTGAAGGTAATTGTGTATGAAAAAATCCACTGATGATTATGAAGAAACTTTGGCGAAACTATAATTTTGTGTTCATAGATGCTCCTCCTTATTATCGTTGTATCAATTTGCATGACTGCAAAGTGTATCTTTAATGCAATTATTTCAATAATAATTTATTAAGTGTATCTAATGCATCTGGAAGCTTTTGCTCAGAAGCACTTATCACACCCTAATGTATTTATATGCTTTGATATTTATCTTTTGTTTAATAAATTTGATGGCAATATCTGTTCTCAGATGGCTTTGAGTCAAAGAGGAAGAAAAAGGTAAGAAATCAGTTACTCTGCAGTGTGCTGTAGCCTGTGATAAAGAACCCTTCTGAGGGCTCTGAAATCTTGTAGGTTGATGAATAATTAACCAGGTAGACAATGGTGGGTGTGCATTCTAAGCTGAGGAAGTGGCACACTCATGGGCTCACTGGTATATGAAAGCATGACATATTTGGGTTCAGTGGAGCTGGGATGGGCAAGATACAGGTGAATTAGATGAAGTTGCACCTGTTGAGCTTTGGCTGAGGCATGGGGGTGTTATTATCTTTGTTATTTACTTCCTTTTAATTGTTTTGGCTTTATTTGCTTATTTCTTCCCTAAGTTCTTGAGGTAGAAGCTGATATTATTGATTTGAGGCTTTTTCTGTGTTTGAATGTATTCATTTCATGCTTTAAATGTCCCTGTCAGCTCTGCTTTAGCTCTACCGTACACGTTTTGATATATGTCTTTTTAATTTTCATTCTGTCTTTTAAAAATGTATTTGAGCCTTCCATTTTTATTCTGAATGTTTTAGATGTATCATATTTAGTTCTCAAATGTGTGGAGACTTCTCTGTAACCTTTCTGTTATAATTTCTAGTTTGATTTCCTTTTGGGTAGAGAACACACTCTGTATAATTTCTATTTTTAAAATTTGTTTCATACGTGGTCTATCTTGGTTAATATTCCATTCGACACATTAAAAGAATGTGTATTCTTTTGTTTTTGGGTGGAGTGTTCTACAAATATTGGTTAAATCCTGTTGGTTGATGATGTTGTTGATTTTTCCTATATCATTGCTATTTTTAAGTTGGTTTATTAATTGAGTGAAGGATGTTGAACTCTCACTTTAATTTGGATTTGTCTATTTCTTCTTTCAGTTAGATTAGGATTGGCTTAATATATTTTTCAGCTTTGTTGTTTGGGGCATACACATTTAAGATTGCTATGTCCTCTTGGTGGATTGACCCTTTTGTCAGTCTTCAGTATCCCTGTCTGATTAATGTAGCCACTCCTGTTTTCCTTTGATTAATGCTTGCATGGTACATCATTTTTCTATTCTTTTACTTTGAATCTTCATAAACTATTATATTTGAAGTGTGTTTCTTGTAGGAAGCGTACAGTTTGGTCATGTGTTATAACACTGTCTTTTAATCCGTGTATTTGGACCATTTGTGTTAGGTGTAATTATTGCTATACTAGGACTTAATTTTGCCATTTTATTTTTGTTTTCTATTTGGTCTCTATATTTCCTGTTTCTCTGTTTTTTTTTCTTGTCTTCTTTTGAGTTAAATTTTGGTCCCAAATTTTATTGTGATATATTGGTAGTGCTTTCGAATGTATCTCTTTGTATAGGGTTTTTAGTGGTTTCTCTAGGTCTTTATACAGACACAACTTAACATTATGTACTGCTGTTATATTACCAGTTTGACTGATTTATAGGAACCTTACCCTCATTTAAATTTCTTTACCTTTCTCCATTTATTATATAATTCTCTTAAGTATTTTATCTATACTATATACATATATATATGGTTGGAATGACACCAAACTATGCCATAATTTTTGCTTCAACTATAAAGAGAAGAAAAAAAAGTATTATATTTACCTATATTTTTTATTACCATCTTTTTTCTTATTTCCCTGTGATTTAAGTTTCCTTTTTTAGTCATTTTGTTTCTTTTCAGATGATTTCCTTTAGCTATTCTTTAAAATAGGCCTTCTAGAGACATATTCTCTTGATATACTTTTGTCTTATAATATTTTGATTTTTTTCTTTAATTCAGAATGATATTATTACAGGACACAGAATTCTGGTTTGACATTTTTTAGCACTTGAGAAATGTAATACTTCCTTCTGGTCTTTACAATTTCCAGGAACAAATCCACTGTAATTAGAATTACTTTTTGTCTATAGGTAAGGTGTTACTACTCTGTCACCACTTTCAGGTATTTTTCTTTCTTTATATTTTTCACTCTGACTATAATGAGTGAATTTCTTTGGGTTTCATTCAGTTTTTTGAATCTTTAAGTTTTGTGTCTCTTGCCATTTGGGAAAAATTTTAGTCATTATTTGAGTGCTTTTTTAGACCAACTTTTTTCTTCTCATTCTGGACCTCTAATAATATAAATGTTAATTTTTTCTTAAATTTTTACTAGTTCCTAGGGTTATATTCAGTATGCTTTTTCCCTCTGTTTTACAGAATGGGCATATTAGTCAGCGTTCTCTAGAGCGACAGGACTAATAGGATAGACGTCTATATGAAAGGGACTTTATTAAGGAGAATTGACTGACACGATCACAAGGTGAAGTCCCACAATAGGCTGTCTGCAAGCTGAGGAGCCTGGAAGCCAGTCCGAGTCCCAAACCTCAAAAATGAGGAACTGACAGTGCAGCCTTCAGTCTGTGGCCGAAGGCCCAAGAGCCCCTGGCAAATCACTGGTGTGGGTCCCAAAGACCAAAAGCTGAAGAACTTGGAGTCTGATGTTCAAGGGCAGGAAGCATCCAGCAAAGGAGCAAGATGATGACCAGAAGACTCAGCAAGTCTGCTCTTCCAACTTCTGTCTGCTTTATTCTAGCTGTGCTGCCAGCTGACTAGATGGTGCCCACCCAGATAGAGGGTGGGTCTGCCTCTTCCACTCCACTGACTCAAATGTTAATCTCCTTTGAACACATCCCCACAGACACACCCAGGAACAGTACTTTGCATCCTTCAATCCAATCAGGTTGACACTCAATATTACACAATGGGCAATTTCTATTGTTCTGTATTTAGAACAATATTATTTCTATTGTTCTATATTTTTTCCACTTTTTTTCCTGTCTCCTCCATTTTGCTGTTAAGCTCGTCTATTGTGTGTATGTTCATGTGTGTGTTTTATTGTGGTTATACTTTTCAGTTCTAAAATTTCCATTTGGTTCCTTTTTATATCTTCTAATTTTTTTGCTCAGACTTTGTATTTGATGAGGCTTCTTTATTTTGTTTCAATTGTGTTCACAATTTTTCATTTTTTAGAATGGCTATTTAAAGTCTTTAAAATGTAATTCCAATTATCTGTCATCTCAGTGTTGGTATCCATTCATTTTTAAACATTCTATTGAGAACTCCCTGGTTCTTGGTATGATGAATGAGTTTTTTCATTGAAATTTGTACGCTTTGGAAGTTATGTTATATAGCATTGTCTTACTCATTTCCTTATTTTAGCTATTTCTCTTGACACTGTTTAATATGTGAAGGACAGGTGCTACTCACTACCATCAGGTGAGGGTAGACGTCCAGGTTCCTCTATTGACACCCAGTGAGGGTTACTGCTTGTAACTTCTGGCCAGGGTAGGATTTCTGGCTCCTCACTAGTTGCCATTGCTACCTTTCTTGCTGGGAAAGTTGAAAGTGTCTCATTAGTTGTTACTCACATGGCCTTCACTGGCTTCCTGTGTGTTTGTGAGTGTTGATCATTTCATTGCTGGGCAGGGTGAAGCCCCCACTCTTGTTTGATTCTGTCTCAGTGGGGTGGGGTGGAAAACCTGTTACTCCAGGACTGTTGTCAAGTCCTGTCCTTCAAATGGTTTCCACTGAAACCTGGGAGGGGAGGAAGTAGTTGTTAACTGCAGGACATCAAAACAGAAATTCTTAAAAGCAAGCAGAGAATGAAAACAAACTATGTGTTACTCAGAAAAGCCTGAAGATTAACACACAGAGGACTCTCAAGAGGAACAATAAGTGGCAGAGGCAATGGAATAGTGTGGAGATAAACAGCTCTAAGTAGTTACTTTTTCAGCGATTATGATGAATAAGGCATTGTAATATAACCACAACAGATAATGTGAAAAGTTACAAGGAACACACTTCAAGAAGAAGGAAAATGATCCCAGGAGGAATATCTGAGATGAAGGAGGAAATGGCAAGCAAACAAACTTACAAACTTGCTTGTAAATAAAAACAAATATCGTTGAAGAGAAGAAAAGTAATGATGTCTAAAATTCTATGTTCTTGGAAACACGAAATTAAAATATTGGACAGAAAAAACCCAACAAGTCGTAACTCAAGAGAAAGAAATAAGAATTAAAATACCTAAGATTTTATATTTTGTGAAAGCGAGTATAATTTTACTTTATACTTGGTTAATTTAAGTGTGCAATATAAAATATCAAGTGTAACCAAAATAAGAATAGTAACATCTAAGTTATTGAATTTCAATAACAAAAAGTAACAAAGTAACAACAAACAAAAACCCTAATTATACTAGAAAGAGAAAAGGAAAGACAGAAAATAGAAAGAAACCTACCTTTATTTTTTTTTTTTTAATTTTTTGAGAGAGAGTCTCCTTTGGTGGCCCAGGCTGGAGTGCAGTGGCGTGATTTCAGCTCACTGCAAGCTCCGCCTCCTGGGTTCACGCCCTTCTCCTGCCTCAGCCTCCTGAGTAGCTGGGACTACAGGCACCCACCACCATGCCTGGCTAATGTTTTGTATTTTTAGTAGAGACGGGTTTCACCATGTTAGCCAGGATGGTCTCGATCTTCTGACCTCATGATCTGCGTCCCTCGGCCTCCCAAAGTACTGGGATTACAGGCGTGAGCCACTGCACCTGGTCCAAAACCTACACTTTAAAATTATAGTAAAAACAAGTCTCACTCTATCAGTTATTACTGATTATAATAAATGAAAATGAAAAAATTTATTAGTTAAAAGGCAGGATTATCAGATTATACTTGAGAACTAAGTTCTAGTGTGTGCCGTTTACAAAAACACATGTCAAAACAACAGAGAAAAGTGGTTTAAAAATATGTAACACAAATGATAACAACATAAACTGGATAACTTGGTAATATTAGAAAAATTGACTTTAGGAGAAAATCATTAAGAGGGATAAAAAGCTATTACGAGGCTGGGCGCAGTGGCTCACACCTGTAATCCCAGTGCTTTGGGAGGCCGAGGCAGGTAGATCACGAGGTCAGGAGATCGAGACCATCCTGGCTAACACATTGAAACCCCATCTCTACTAAAAATACAAAAAAAAAAAAAACAAAATTAGCCAGAAATGGTGGCGGGCGACTGTGGTCCCAGCTACTCGGGAGGCTGAGGCAGGAGAATGGCATGAACCTGGGAGGCGGAGCTTGCAGTGAGCCGAGATTGTGCCACTGCATGCCAGCCTGGGTGACAGAGCAAGACTCTATCTCAAAAAAAGAAAAAAAAAGAGCTATTACAAAATGGCATAGTAATCATTTTTCTTGAAGGATATACTAATCAAATTTGTAGCCACATGTAAAATAATGTGAGGTTATTGAAAACCTAGAAATTTAAAAATATGTATGGGGGAATAGGGTCTTGCTTTGTTACCCATACTGAGTGCAGTGGTGTGATCAGGGCTCGCTGGAACAGAGACTCTCCTGGCCGAAGCAATTTTTCCACTTCAGCCTCCCAACTAGCTGGGTCTACAGGTGCCAGCACAGCTGGCTAATGTTTAATTTTAATTTTTTGTAGAGATGGGATCTTGCTGTGTTGGCTAGACTGGTCTCAAATTCCTAGGATCAAATAGTCCTCCTACAGTGCTGGGATTATAGGTGTGATTCATGGTTCCTGACCAAAATAAAACTGTGTGTGTGTGTGTGTCTGTGCGCGAGCACGCGTTTGTGTATTCTGACAGCAGAAGAATTCCCTGTCCCCATTATTGATTAGGGAGGCAAGAACATAAAAATGGTAAAATAGAAATTTAAACATGATTAACAAACTTGACTTATTTCATATAAATATAATTGTAATTTTTTGTTTTTTAATAATTGTAGTCTTAATTTAGGAAATATACATATTTTAGAGTTATATGAACTATTATAAAAATCTATGTTGTATTAGTTCATAAGACTAGTTGCTACACAATACATAGAATCAGCAAAATCCTAGCTATGTTGTCAAACCATAAAATAAATAATTAATATTTAGCAACAAAGAGGAAAATACCAACAACACGTTAGAAATTAAAGCTACATGTACACTAAACAATTTATGGTTCAAGAATAACTAATGTTATAGATTTATCGGGTATTTTAAACTAAATGATACCATGGGTACTATATTTTAAAATGTTCAACAGAGTAATTTAGAAAAAGTAAAACGCAATTATCCAAATTAATAAAGGAGATCATAAAGATAATAAAATAGGTATATGAAAAATAAAAATATTAATGTGAAAATTTTGTCCTCTGAAAAGCTGAAACAAAGAAACAAACAAAATCGTGATAGGCCTATCTTGAGATAGATCTAGAAGAAAAAAGGAAGAGAAATTCCAGAAGAAATAATTGTAAAAATGAAAAAGTGACATACCATCTATTCAACAGAGATTGACAGGGTAATAAAAGGCTATTTTGCCATAAAATTAGAAAATTGAGATAAAATATCCAAATAGCTAAGAATATTTTACCAAAATTGAATAAAAAAGAAATAGAAAACCAAAATATCACTGGAATCAGTTTAAAAATTCTTTATTAAGTAAACAATTGGCTGAAATTGTTTTACAGAGTTGTTCTTCCAAGTTGTCAGAGAACAGAGCAATATACTTTCTATAAATAATTCTAAGGTACAGAAAGAGAGGGCAAACTCTCAATTTTATTCTGTAACAGTAGGAAAATTCAGATGCCAAAACCATACAAGACAGAATAGGGAATAAATATTACGAGGGAATAAAAATATTAAAAAAAAATTCCTGTCCAGTCCACCAACCTTACAAAACTCAAGAAGGTTGAAGTTGGAGGAGCCACATTTTGCTGTTCACAAAATTCCCTTTTTCCGCTTTCCTAATGTAAGATAATGCTGGAAAATGAACACTCAGCCAGAAGCCACATTTCTCATCCCCTTTTAAGTGGGTGATACGTTAAGATGGAATTGATCAATGGGATGTGAGTATAGAAGATTTATACCTCTTTCAAACTTGGCTCATGAAAAATTGCATGTTTGATCATCTGTGCTCTTTTCCTCTTCTGATTGGCTGGAATGAAGACAGCCCTCGCCAGACACTAAATCTGCCAGCACCTTGACGTTGAGCTTCCCAGCCTCCAGAACTATGAAAAATCAATTTCAGGACTTTATAAATTATTCAGTCTAAGAAATTTTGTTATAGCAGCAGGAAAAGCTCAGGACAATATTCAATAACTATTTGCTGAATGAGTGAACAGTAGTATTTTCGTAGCATATTTAGCTATATTCTAATATTGTTGTTATGCAAATATTCTGTATTCCTGTTCGTGTGTTAAAGTAATATTTTTGTAATCTACAAACAAGTAGGCTGCTTCTAAAATTCATCTATAAAACATATATGAAGACTGAAATCCCTCACAGTGAATTTGTTTATACATAAGTAATACAGTTTATTATTGATTTTGAATCATGAAGTGGAGAGTTTATTCAATGTAACAAAGAAATATTGGACAAATCTAATCCCTGAGTCTGTGAGTTTTTACAGAGCTTTTATTGATTTTCTTTACAGTACATATGTTTTTCTGGATTAATTAGTACTTCTCCTAGATGACAGATCATATATCCAAAACAATCTATTTTCTTTTCCTTCAAGAAATTAATATCTAACAAAAAAATGACTGAAGCCTGCTGAGATTACTACACCAATGTGCATTCATCACTTTAATATACCACAGATGTATTTTCCATGTCTAGTGAAGCAAAATGTTGCCTAGATTAAAAAATATGGAAACTGGGGATTCCCAGGCAAGATGGCCAAATAGGACAGCTCCAGTCTGCAGCTCCCAGTGAGACCAACGCAGAAGGTGGGTGATTTCTGCATTTCCAACTGAGGTACTTGGTTCATCTCATTGGGACTGGTTAGACAGTGGGTGCAGCCCATGGAGAGTGAGCAGAAGCAGGGTGGGGCACTGCCTCACCCAGGAAGCAAAAGGGGCTGGGTAACTCCCTCCCCTAGCCAAGAGAAGCCGTGAGGGACCGTGCTGTGAGAGATGGTGCTGTCAGGCCGAGATAATATGCCTTTCCCACAGTCTTCACAACCCACATACCAGGAGATTCCCTCAGGTACCTACACCACAATGGACCTGAGTTTCAAGCACAAAACTGGGCCGCTGTTTGGGCAGACGCCGAGCTAGCTGCAGGAGTCTTTTTTCGTACCCTAATGGCACCTGGAACACCAGCAAGACAGAACTGTTCACTCCCCTGGAAAGGAAGCTGAAACCAGGGAGCCAAGTGGTCTTGCTCCAGCGGATCCCACTCCCACAGAACCCAGCAAGCTAAGATCCACTGGCTGGAAATTCTAGCTGCCAGCACAGCAGTCTGGTCAACCTGGGATGCTTGAGCTTGGTGGGGGGAGGGGTGTCCGCCATTACTGAGGCTTGAATAGGTGGTTTTCTACTCGCAGTGTAAACAAAGACATCGGAAGTTCAGACTGGGCAGAGAACACTGCCAAGCTGCAAAGTCGCTGTAGCCAGACTGCCTCTCTAGATTCCTCCTCTCTGGGCAGGGCATTTCTGAAAGAAAGGCAGCAGCCCCAGTCAGGGGCTTATAGATAAAACTCCCACCTGCCTGGGACAGAGCACCTGGAGGAAGAGGCAGTTGTGGGTGCAGCTTCTGCAGACTTAAACGTTCCTGGGTCCCGGCTCTGAAGAGAGCAGCGGCTCTCCCAGCACAGCACTCAAACTCTGCTAAGGGTCAGACTGCCTCCTCAAGTGGGTCCCTGACCCCCATGCCTCCTGACTGGGATACACCTCCCAGCAGGGGTTGACAGACATCTCATACAGGAGAGCTCCAACTGCCATCTGGCAGGTTCCCCTCTGGGATGAAGCTTCCAGAGAAAGGAGCAGGCAGCAATTCTTGCTGTTCTGCAGCCTCCCCTTGTGATACCCAGGCAAACAGGGTGTGGAGTGGACCCCCAGCAAACTCCAGCAGACCTGTAGAAGACAGTCCTGACTGTTAGAAGGAAAACTAACAAACAGAAAGCAATAACATCAACAAAAAGGATTCGAAGGTCACCAACAGCAAAGACCAAAGGTAGATAAATCCACAAAGATGAGGAAAACCCAGCACAGAATGGCTGAAAATTCCAAACACTAGAACACTGCTTCTCCTCCAAAGCATCACAACTCCTCACCAGCAAGGGAACAAAACTGGACAGAGAATGAGTTTGATGAATTGACAGAAGTAGGTTTCAGAAGGTGGGTAATAAACTCCTCTGAGCTAAAGGAGCATGTTCTAACCCAATGCAAGGAAGCTATGAACCTGGAAAAAAGGTTAGAGGAATTGCTAACTAGAATATCCAGTTTAGAGAAGAACATAAATGAACTGATGGAGCTGAAAACACAGCACAAAAACTTCTTGAAGCATATACAAGTATCAATAGTCGAATTGATCAAGCAGGAGAAATCATATCAGAGATTGAAGATCAACTTAATGAAATAAAGCATGGAGACAAGATTAGAGAAAAAAGAATGAAATGGAATGAACAAAGCCTCCAAGAACTATGGGACTATGTGAAAAGACCAAACCTACGTTTGATTGGTGTACCTGAAAGTGACAGGGAGAATGGAGCCAAGTTGGAAAACACACTTCAGGATATTATCCAGGAGAACCTCCCCAATCTAGCAAGATAGGCCAATGTTCAAATTCAGGAAATACAGAGTACACCACAAAGATACTCCTGGAGAAGAACAACCCCAAGACACATAATCATCAGATTCACCAAGTTTGAAATGAAGGAAAAAATGTTAAGGGCAGCCAGAAAGAGAGGTTGGGTTACCCACAAAAGGAAGCCCATCAGTGGATCTCTCTACAGAAACCCTACAAGCCAGAAGAGAGTGAGGGCCAAGATTCAACATTATTAAATAAAAGAATTTTTAACCCAGAATTTCATATCCAGCCAAACTAAACTTCATAAGTGAAGGAGACATAAAATCTCTTACAGACCAGAAAATGCTGAGGGGTTTTGTCACCAGCAGGCCTGTCTTACAAGAACTCCTCAAGGAAACACTAAATATGGAAAGGAAAAACCAGTACCAACCACTGCAAAAACAAACCAAAATGTAAAGGCCATCAACACTATGAAAAAACTGCATCAACTAATGGGGAAAATAACCAGCTAGCATCATAATGACAGGATCAAATTCACACATAACAATATTAACCTTAAATATAAATGGGCTAAATGCCCCAATTAAAAGTCACAGAATAGCAAATTGGATAAAGAGTCAAGAGCCATTGGTGTGCTGTATTCAGGAGACCCATCTCACATGCAAAGACACACATAGGCTCAAAATAAAAAGATGAAGGATTATTTATCAACTAAATGGAAAGCAAAAAAAAAAAAAAAAAGCAGAAGTTGCCATCTTAGTCTCTGATAAAACAGACTTTAAACCAACAAAGATCAAAAAAGACAAAGAAGGACATTATATAATGGTAAAGGGATCAATGCAACAAGAGGAGCTAACTATCCTAAATTTATATGCACCCAATACAGGAGTACCCAGATTCATAAAGCAAATTCTTAGAGACCTACGAAGAGACTTTGAGTCTCACATGACAATAGTGGGAGACTTTAACACTCCACTGTCAATATTAGACAGATCAATGAGACAGAAAATTAACAAGGATATTCAGGACTTGAACTCAGCTCTGGACCAAGTGAACCTAATAGACAGGTGCAGAACTCTAAACCCCAAATCAAAAGAATATATATTCTTCTGAGCACCACATAGTACTTATTGTAAAATTGACCACATAATTGGAAGTAAAACACTCCTCAGCAAATGCAAAAGAACAGAAATCATAACAAACAGCCTTCAGACCACAGTGCAATCAAATTAGAACTCAGGATTAAGATACTCACTCAAAACTGCACAAGTAAATGGAAAGTGAACAACCTGCTCCTGAATGACTACTTGGTAGATAACGAAATTAAGGCAGGAACGAATAAGTTATTTGAAACCAATGAGAACAAAGACAAAACATACCAGAATCTCTGGGACACAGCTAAAGCAGTGTTTAGTGGGAAATTTATGGCACTAAACGCGCACAGGAGAAAGCAGGAAAGATCTAAAATCGACACCCTAACATCACAATTAAAAGAACTAGAAAAGTAAAAGCAAATAAATTCAAAAGCTAGCAGAAGACAAGGAATAACTAAGATCAGAGAACAACTGAATGAGGTAGAGACACAAAAAACCCTTCAAAAAAATCAGTGAACCCAGCAGCTTGTTGTTTGAAAAGATTGACAAAATAGATAGATGGCTAGCCAGACTAATAAAGAAGAAAAGAGAAAAGAATCAAAAAGACACAATAAAAAATGATAAAGGGAATATCACCACCGATCCCACAGAAATACAAACTACCATCAGAGAATACTATAAATACCTCTATGCAAATAAACTAGAAAACCTAGAAGAAATGGATAAATTCCTGGACACATACACCCTCCCAAGACTAAACCAGGAAGAAGTCGAATCCCTGAATAGACCAATAACAAGTTTTGAAATTGAGGCAGTAATTAATAGTCTACCACCCAAAAAAAGCCCTGGACCAGATGGATTCACAGCCGAATTTTACCAGAGGTACAAAAAGGAGCTGGTACCATTCCTTCTGAAACTATTCCAAACAATAGACAAAGAAAGACTCCTCCCTAACTCATTTTATGAGGCCAGCATCATCCTGATACCAAAACCTGGCAGAGACACAACAAAAAAAGAAAATTTCAGGCCTATATCCCCGATAAACATCAATGCAAAAATACTCAATAAGATACTGGCAAACCGAATCCAGCAGCACATCAAAAAGCTTACGCACCACAATCAAACTGGCTTCATTCCCGGGATGCAAGGCTGGTTAAACATATGCAAATCAATAAACGTAATCCATCACATAAACAGAAGCAACGACAAAAACCACATGATTATCTCAATAGAGGCAGAAAAGGCCTTTGATAACATTTAACACCCCTTCATGCTAAAAACACTCAATAAACTAGGTTTTGATGGAATGTATCTCAAAACAATAAGAGCTATTTATGACAAACCCACAGCCAATATCATACTGAATGGGCAAAAGCTGGAAGCAGTCCCTCTGAAAACTGGCACAAGACAAGGATGTGCCTTGTCACCACTCCTATTCAACACAGTATTGGAAGTTCTGGCCAGGGCAGTCAGGCAAGAGAAAGAAATGAAGGGTATTTGAATAGGAAGTGAGGAAGTCAAATTATGTCTGTTTGCAGATGACATGATTGTATATTTAGAAAACCCCATGATCTGAGCCCAAAAACTCCTTAAGCTGATAAACCACTTCAGCAAAGTCTCAGGATACAAAATCAATGTTCAAAAGTCACAAGCATTCCTATACACTAATAATAGTCAAACAGAGATCCAAATCATGAGCAAATTCCCATTCACAATTGCTACAAAGAGAATAAAATACCTAGGAATACAACTTACAAGGGATATGAAGGACCTCTTCAAGGAGAACTACACACCACTGCTCAAGGAAATAAGAGAGGACACAAACAAATGGGAAAACACTCCATGCTCATGGGTAGGAAGAATCAATATCATGAAAGTGGCCATACTGCCCAAAGTAATTTATAGACTCAATGCTATTCCCATCAAGCTACCATAGATTTTCTTCACAGAATTAGAAAAAACTACTTTAAATTTCATATGGAACCAAAAAAGAGCCTGTATAGCCAAGACAATCCTAAGCAAAAATAACAAAGCTGGAGGCATCACGCTACCTGTCTTCAAACTGTACTACAAGGCTACAGTAACCAAAACAGCATGGTACTGGTACCGAAACAGATATATAGACCAACGGAACAGAACAGAGGCTTCAGAAACAATACCACAAATCTACAACCATCTGATCTTTGACAAACCTGAGAAAAACAAGCAATGGGGAAAGGATTCCCTATTTAACAAATGGTGTAGGGAAAACTGGCTGGCCATATGCAGAAAACCAAAACTGGACCCCTTTCTTACACCTTATACAAAAATTAACTCAAGATGGATTAAAGATTTAAACTTAGGACCTAAAACCATAAAATCCCTAGAAGAAAACCTAGGCAATACTATTGAGGACATAGGCATGGGCAAAGACTTCATGACTAGAACTCCAAAAGCAATGGCAACAAAAGCCAAAATTGACAAATGGGATCTAATTAAACTAAAAAGCTTCTGCACAGCAAAGAAACTATCATCAGAGTGAATAGGCAACCTAAAGAATTGGAGAAAATTTTTGCAATCTATCCATCTGACAAAGGGCTAATATCAAGAATCTACAAGGAACCTAAACAAACGTACAGGAATAAAAAAAAAAAAAATCAAAAAGTGGGCAAAGGGTATGAACAGACACTTCTCAAAAGAAGACATTTATACAGCCAAAACATATGAAAAAAAAGCTCATCATCACTGGTCGTTAGAGAAATGCAAATCAAAACCACATCTCATGCCAGTTAGAATGGCGATCATTAAAAAGTCAGGAAACAACAGATGCTGGAGAGGATGTGGAGAAATAGGAACGCTTTTACACTGTTGGTGGCAGTGTAAATTAGTTCAACCATTGCGGAAGACAGTGTGGTGATTCCTCAAAGATAGAGAACTAGGAATACCATTTAGGAATACCATTTAACCCAGCAATCCCATTACTGAGCGTATACCCAAAAGATTATAAATCATTCTACTATAAAAACACATTCACACATATGTTTATTGTAGCACTATTTACAATAACAAAGACTTGGAACCAACCCACATGCCCATCAGTGTTAGGCTGGATAAAGAAAATGTGGCACATATACACCATGGAATACTATGCAGCCGTAAAAAAGAATGAGTTCGGCCAGATGCTGTGGCTCACTCCTATAATCCCAGCACTATGGGATGCCAAGGTGGGCAGATCATGAGGTCAAGAGATTGACACCAATCTGGCCAGCCTGGTAAAACCCCGTGTCTACTAAAAAATTCAAAACTTAGCTGGGTGTTGTGGCGCATTCCTGTAGTCCTAGCTACTCTGGAGGCTGAGGGAACAGAATCGCTTGGATCCGGGAGGTGGAGGTTGCAGTGAGCCGAGACTGTGACAATGCATACCAGCCTGGTGACAGAGCGAGGCACCATCTCAGAAACACAAAAGCAAAAACAAAAAAGAATGAGTTCATGTCCTTTGCAGGGACATGGATGAAGTTGGAAACCATCATTCTCAGCAAACTAACACAGTAACAGAAAACCAAACACTGCATGTTCTCACTCGTCAGTAAACATTGAACAACGATAACATATGGGGATGGGGGGAACATCATACACGGGGGCCTGTCGGGTAGTGGAGGACAAGGGGAGGAATAGCATTAGGAGAAATGCCTAACGTAGATGACTGGTTGAAGGGTGCAGCAAACCACCATGGCACGTGTATACCTATGTAACAAACCTGCACGTTGTGCACATGTACCCTAGAACTTGAAGTATAATAAAAAGATATATAAAAAAAATTAAGTCCTCCACGCTGTAAGTATAACTCAGCAAAGAAAAAGGCATGATAATTGTTAGACTATTTTTAAAATATACTGATCCATTTTGTTGCCATTTTTTTCTGAAACCAAAGAAATAATGAACTTATCAACATGAATATTAGAAGTGGAAGAGAATATTATTTAATAAGTTTATCTCACAGGCATACCAAAAATGTTACATTAAGAAACTTGAAGAAAATATGAAAAGCATGAAAGAACCAAAGACAAATCACCTTTATTAATAAAAGATGAAGAGTACAAGTTAGTTGATTTGCTAATGTGTATTAGTAGAAATTGCTGAACGAAATAGTACAAAGTACAGCAGCCAGGAAAACAGATAAGAAATAATATCTAATCAAAATCCAATAAATCAGAAAAAAACATGAAGTAAACAGTTTCCAAATTATTTCTCAATAGAAAAGTGCAACATCAGGCTTTGGAAAGGTACTTTTAGCACGAAAGAGTTATTTCATATTTGGCTCAATTTTGTGCTTTCTTGAAATAATATATGTATAATGACTTACTATTTTCACTAAGATTTTGCTCAAATTTTTATAATTTACTTTAGATAAATTTGTTTAGAACTCTTAGCTCAAAATACCATGAATATATCAATAATGCCATATTACTCAGCCTTTGCATTGAAATGTTAATGACATACAGATATGTTAAAATTTTGGTAATATTCAGGCCGTAAAGCAATTGGTACCCAATTTTTGGCCCAGATGTGTATGTTTGGGTTCCTACCTGTTTATTTCATCCACCAAGAATGTACTGTGTGTCTCTGATATGCCATACATGGGCACAATATAGACTGTACTGTCGGATGAAACATGATTATAAACAAAATCAAACCAAACAAGGTAAGTAGATACAGACTGATGAGGGTTACAGGAGCATTTTAAATAGAGGTTGGAAACCTGAAAGAAGTAAAGGATGGAGTGTCGCCGGTGTTCTGGTGCCTGGAGAGATGGGAAGAAGGAGGTTATCAGGTCATGGGCGTAGAGCCCTCAGGACGGGGTTTGTACCCTTTTAAAAGAAGCCCCAGAGAGAGCCATCACCCCTTCCCACACAGCCAGAAGGCGCTGGCCATGAACCAGGACGCTGTCTTCAGCAGACACCATGTCTGCCACGCTTTGATCTAAGACTTCGCCCTCTGGAACTGTAAGGAGTAAATCTCAGCTCTTTATGAGCCACCAGCCTATAGTATTCTGTTAGCAGCCTGGATGGATTATGATAAGATGTGATTTTGGTTTTTCTCTGTTTTTAAAACATTATGAGAGACAGAGATGACTTCATTAAGCCATATGCACATACATGGGTTTTTGTGTTGTATTTTATATATACATATATAATTTTAATTTTGAATACATGAATTCTAATATATACACAAATATTGATATCAGTGATTTTCAAATTTATCCTACCCAATTCATCCTTTTTATATGAAACGTTTTATCAGCCCTTCTCTTTGTCCTCTATTGAAATTCATACTGACCTAGGCATATCATAAAAGAGTAAAATCAATAACATTTATAAATATAATATGCATAAAAAATTTTAAAAAAGGACAGTTTACAGCAGAATGGGCATGCATTGCCCTCTAATTGACCACTGTGTTTTACACTGAAAACAGTGAAATTGTTGGCTGCTTGCAGCTTTGTGAGGAACTGTTATGAGCACTGCCTAGAGAAACACAAATGGGAATTGCTTCAATAACAAATAAAATGCCATCATGTCATTGAAACTGGAGGTATTTTTTTCAAGAAAAGGAACTTGTGCTAAAGTTCGTAATCAAAGATTACACAGCGTTTTCTCAACCTATTTTTGTGTGCAAAAACCATGTAAAAATGATTTATCTCATATGAAAAAGAAGTGCAGTCATATTCTGGACTCAGGTAGTTACAAGAAGGTTTTCTCATCTGCAGAAAGATTCGGAAGTGTTGTAGGCACGGGATGTGGTCCTGCACTGGAAACCCACTCATCCAGCAGTGTGGAGCATCCCAGCATAGCTGTTCCTGACACTGTAAAGAACAAAACTGCCCATAAAGTTCCCAAACTTAGAGGGCAGGTGAGTCATCATTAAAAACCACCAATTTAGGTAAAATTAATGTATTCTTTTGAATTATGTGTCTCTGTGTGCGAATGTGTCTGTGTGTGTGCTGTGTGTGTGTGTAGGCGTGGGGCTTGGGTGTGTCATCTGTGTATGTTTATGTGTGTCTGTATGTGTAGTGTGTGCATGTGTATATATGTAGTGTGTGTGTGAGAGGGTTGTGTGTATGTGTGTAGGGTGTGCATGTGTGTATATGTAGAGGTGTGTGTGTCTGTGAGGGGGGTGTGTGTAGAGAGTGCATGTGTGTATATGTAGGGTCTCTGTAAGAGGTGTGTGTGTATATAGTGTGTACATGTGTGTATATGTAGGGTCTCTGTGTCTGTGAGAGGTGTGTGTGTGTTTATATGTGGGGAGTGTGCATGCTTGCATTGGTAAGAAAGACACTGCACTAGATTCATTGATGTTGAGGGGACCAAGGTTACTCCTGCTCATGTTCTTTGCCCAACCTGGAAATCCTTGTGGAAAGCCCATCCCTTCCTTAATTCTATTAAACTTCAGTCTGTCTTGTGATGCTTTTCAATTCTCACGCATTCCAGAAAGTCAGTCCTGATTCTTCTGATCCAAACATTTCTTTCTTCTCTGCATTCTCTAGAAACTTAGACTTTACACCCACTGTTTAGCCATCAACATATGTCTTCTTTTTCTAAGTAGATTGTTGGCTTTCTGAGGGCAAGGACTGACTGCTTCTGTCATCCCCCAGGCTGTCACCTGTAATGGCAGGTGGAGGTCGAGGCTTCCTGTTTGTCATCATTGAGTGCTTTCCTCACACATGCAGCTCATCTCAGATTTGGCTTTATGTTGAATATTATCTCACGGGATGTGTGCATTGTCCATTTTCACAGCCAGCAGATTTGAAAAGAGGAAATAAACAGCACTGATTACAAAGTATGAAAGTCATGGATACCTTTCTGTTTTTTCAGATCCGTAACAATGTAGCTCAGCGGTGCAACAGATTCGAGAAGCAATTAGATTCAACTGCTTCAGGATGATTTATGTGCATCATTAAAGGTCTATAAGAATTCATTAAGAAGTTACATAAATTGTCTTTATTCCTTACAACTGGGCTTCTTACACGTACAGACACATACTTACGGAAGAAAATAAAGGCTTTCCATCACGTTTTCTAACTGTAATCAAAATAAGTGGTTAGATGCCTGCTGATATAAAGGTACTCTTGTTTTTCTAAGTTAACATGGGAAATTGATAATTTCTTTTTCATTTATGCATTACATTTTTATTAAAAGTTTATTATGATATCATACTTTGATTCTTGAAGGATGAAGTCCTTGCTACTCACTAAAGGTGGTCAACTATCACAGCATTTTCTGAAATAATAAATTGGATATTGGAGTGAAAAGATTAGTCACATCTGTCACTTACTGAGACAAAAGGCTCTTGACAGCTCAAAAAACTCACCCTCTTTTGCTTAACAAAGGAAACCCACTGTTGCAGCACTCCTGCATTTTGAAATTAACACAAATAAGTGCAGCAATCTAAATACCACCTGCGATGTTCTCCCACTGTATGTCCACACCCTTTGCTGCTTGTGAGTCTGCGTCCCCCTGGCAGACCCATAAGTGCGTGGAGACCTTCTCAATGTGTAGAAAGTACTTTCCTATAATATCCTTGCTATTTATTATATTTCTTACATTTACTTTTTCTCCATAAACCAATTAATGTCCTTTGTTAGTGGGACATCACCTCAACACAAGCTCAACCCCTGCAGGTATTAAAATTTCCCCCGTGCCACAATGAACTCAGCACAAAAGTCCTGAAACAAGCAGTAAATATAGTTGTGATAACATCACTCTAGGGTTTTGCATAAATAGATTTTGAAAGTCTTGGGCTACACAGAATGTTCTGTAATTCTAAACTTCCTATCTGAATGCACTTTGATTTAATGCAGCCAAGTGTACCAGCCTCAGATGCAAAGACCCAGTCACTAAAGACATTAATGCTCATCTGAAGCAAAGACAAGAGTAGAGGAGCAGATTTTGAAAAAGGCAAAAATGGAAGGGGAAAGGTAATGCAGATGAGGAGAAAAAAGGAATCAAAAAGAGAATAAATAGCTATGCATATGCTTATCTGTGTGTGTACTTGTGCACATACACAAGACCACAAAAGCCATGTTATAGTGATAGCCTCTTATTAGAAAAACAGGGATACATTTTCATTTAATTCAATTCTAATATCTACTGTAAAATAAAATGTGAAACATTGCATAATTCAGCAAGAAAATTAGAATTCAGTCCAGTTTCTATAAATTAAGGGGTAGAGTTTAGTTTTCCTTTCAGAAGCCAGACCACACCAGCACAGACAACTAGCTCAGCGCTTCTGGCATGACTCTGGCATTGGAAATCCGGATGAAAGATTTCTTATCACTGACATAATTGCATTATTCAAGCTTTACGGTAAAGTCAGGCTTAGGTTAATAACATTAATCTCCCCTTTATTTCCCTAGATCTTATATATAATTCCTAGGGTGCACAGACGTGTGAGGATGATAAACCAAAAGGGTTTCTAAAAGCACATGAACCTCTGTGTATATCGTGTGAAATCAGTGAGAGTTGGTCCCACCATATTAAGCCATATTTGAATTTTTCTGGACTATTCCATCGCCTGGCTCACTCATCAGATACTGGTTTCATTTTAAAAAGAAAGATAGATAATCTTATGACGGTGCATTCATACCCAGAATAGAGCCTGGGTGGGCCAGGCTGTCATACGGGAAAGAAAGAAATAGAAAGCCAGCCATGCCTCTGATGCTGTTTCCAGAAAGAGGTATCGGCATTGGTGAGAGTTGATGGTTCTTTAGAAACTCAGAGGGAGCCCTATTCAAGGTCTCCAGGATCAGCCACTGGGGGATGGGGGGGGTCCTGCATTTGAGTTATCAGGACCCCTGCAGGTGATTCTCACGTGCCCTGAAATCCCAGAATCAGAGAACCACTGCTCTAAGATCCTGCCCCAGGCTCAGGGCCCACGGGAGGATGCTATGAATCTTGCCGTAGCTTGCTCACCCAGGCGACCGAATCACTCAACCAGCTCTGACTTACCACCCCCAGCCTGTCTGTAGGACTTGGCCTGGAACAGCACACATCCACCTTGCTGGAGGGATGCAGAGCCTGTATCAGGCATACGGAGGTACCGAAGGCTGTCTGGCTTGCTGTGTGGGCCAGGCATAGTGGATAGTTACACTATCAGACCATCAGAGAGTGAGGCTGTCCTTTGCACAGACATGAATATCGTCACGTGTCCCTGCAGGAAGAGAGTTTTCTGCATGCTGCCTTAGTATTGACTTCATATACAAAGGGGAAAATTCTATTTAAAATGCTTCTGATCAATGATTTGAGCTCAGCTTGCCTGGAGTGTAATTTACCAGAAAGAAAAAAATGGACTTCATTAAAATTAGAGACCTCTGCTCTGCAAAAGACACTGTTCATACAATAAGAAGACAAGCCAGAGACTAGCAGCAAGTGTTTTTAAAAGGTGTGTCTGATAAAACACTGATACCCAAAATATACAAAGAATCCTTAAAACTCAGCAATAAGAAAATAACCCAATTAAAAAATGGACAATCTGTACATATCACCAAAAAAAAAATATGCCGATAGGAACTAAGTAAATGAAAGAGACTTTAGAAAAGCTCAAGTTAAAATAATGAGATACTGAACACACCTACTAGAATGGCTAAAATCCAAAGCACTGACAATACCAAATGCTGGTGAGGATGTGGAGCAACAGGAACTCTCATGCATGGCTGGTGGGAAGGCAAAATAGCACAGTGGCTTTGGAACACAGTTTGACGATTTCTTATAAAACTAAACGTATTATATGATCCAGCAATCATAGTCCTAGATATCTACTTAAATAAGCTAAAAACTTATGTCCACACAAGAACCTTCACATGGATGTGTATAGTAGCTTTCTTCATAATTGGCAAGAGTTGGAAGCAACGAAGATTTCTTTAATAGGTGAATGAATAAACAAGCTGTGGTACATTCGTGCAATGGAATGTTATTCAGTGATATAAAGAAGGGAGGCGAGGGGCCGTGGTTCACATTTGTAATCTTAACACTTTAGAAAACCAAGGCTGGAGGATTCTTTGAAGCCAGGAGTTCAAGACCAGCCTGGGCAACATAGTGAGATCCTGTTTCAAAACCAAAAAAGTTAGCCAGGCATGGTAATGCACACCTGTAGTACTAGCTACTCAGGAGGCTGAGGCAGGAGGATTGTAGGAGTAGAGTTCAAGGTTACAGTGAGCTATGACCATGCCACTGCGTTTCAGCCTGGGTGCCAGAGCAAGACTTTGTCTCTAAAACAGGAAAAAGGAGAAAGAAAGACAAACAAATGAGCTATCATGGCCACAAAAAGGCACGTAGGAACCTTGAATGTTGATATGGTTTGCCTGTGGCCTCACCCAAATCTCATCTTGAATTGTAGTTCTCATAATCCCCATATGTTATGCGAGGGGCCCGGTGGGAGGTAATTGAATCATGGGGGCAGTTACCCCCATGCTGCTGTTCTCGTGATAGTGAGTTCTCACGTGATCTGATGGTTTTATAAGGGACTTTTCCCCATTGCTCAGAACTTCTCCTTTCTGTCACCATGTGAAGAAGGACCTGTTTGCTTCCCCTTTCACCATGATTGTAAGTTTCCTGAGGCCTCCCCAGCCCACAGAACTGTGAGTCCATTGAACTGCTTTCCTTTATAAATTACCCAGTCTCATGTATGTCTTTATTAGCAGCATGAGAATGAACTAATACAAATGCACACTACTAAGTGAAAGAAGCCCATCTGAAAAGGCTACATACTGTGTGATTCCAACTCTACGACACTTGTTGGAAAGGAAAACCATGAAGACAGTAAAAAGATTGGGGGTTACTGGAGTTTGCGGGAAGAGAGGGATGAACAGGCAGAGCACAGAGGATTTTTCGGGCCGTGAAACTACCCTGTATGATAGCATAGTGGTGGTTACATGTCATTATACATTTGTTAAAACTTCTAGAGCCCTACAACACCAACAGTGAACGCTAAAGCAAACTGAGGACTTTAACTACTAAAATGTATCATGCTAGTTCATCAGTTGTAACAAATGCACCTCACTAGTGCAGGATTTTGACAGAGGGGAGACTTAGGAGTGGTGTCAGAGGATACAAAGGACTCTGTACTTTCTGTTTAATTTTTCTGTAAACCTAAAACTGCTCAGAAAAGAAAGTCTATTTTTAAAAAGATATGAAACTTATGTATTCAAAAGATTTTTTTCTCAAATAAGATACTCTTGGTATATGTTATAAACTTAAAACCATTGCATAAATATTTTAAACTTCTGTGACCAAATTTCTTTTCAAGTAGATACAAAGATCTATTTTCTTTGAGGCACACTTATTCCTTCTTTGTGAAACCACTATGGTTTAAAATCTTAAGCACATAAACTTTAACTCATCTACAAGTCTACATTTATGAACTGCGTAGGAAATGACCCTCAGGAAGAATGAGTGGAGTTGAAGGGTTAATGAGACATCATGCAACACATGCATCTATAATAAAACAGGTGAAAAAGACCCATTCTCCCGTATTATTGTTGACATTGTAAATATGTTACAGAAGATTGATTTATGATTGAGAATTTGAAAAACATGGTGTTATCATCAGACTTATAAATCAAATATTAAATGAGAGAAATCTGCATTGATATTAAATCTACAATGGAAGGCAATTTCACACAAAATATCTCATTGTCTCTATTTCATTGCCCATTATGCTAATGTCCACATGTGTGGGAGGGTGGTTGAGACTCTGGACCTTGGAGGGGAATATTGAAGCTTCCGTGTGTGTGTGTGTGTGTGTGTGTGTGTGTGTTTCAATTCATATCTAAGTCTTACAGGATTCCAAAAATGTAAATTCAAGGTGGAAGTCAGGTTTAAATTCTGCTTATGAAGAAATTCTTGGTTTGAGAATCAGACTTTGCATTTTCTTACTAACTGTTTAGAAAAATATTATGCACAAACTGGGGATAAAAAGTCTCCTTTTGCTTTAAAAATGATCATCACATGCATTTTTGATACCACAGCAAGCTGGATCCCTGGGCCATACCTCCTCACAGAATCAACCTCAAATCCGGATAAAATTCAATAATTTCTTAAACGCAAACATGAGCTGGCAATTAAGTAAGGAATCCTTACCCTTAGGGTAAGAGAAAGCCACAAGTAGACCACTGAAGTTGTCTTTCCCCGCAAGGGAAAATGTGAGTGTTGGTTCTCACAGGCTCCAGGGTCTGAAACCAGAACACCCTCAGTAAGGGAAATCCAATTGGAGATTTTCTCCCTGACTGCAAAGTTGAGCCTCAAAAAGCTGTACCCCCAGTCTAGGGTAAATCAGAAATGAATCCATTTGCCGTTAGTAGCAGCGTTACCAGGAAATGCAGCATCTCCAACTCCAGTGTTGAGGGGGCATGGTCAGGAGAATATGAAGCATGGGAAAGTCCGAAGCCAGTTTGCAACCTGATTTCAAGTCGAAAACTTACAGTCAAGCTCCAGGCACCTGAGAGAAGCAAACCCTTACCCCTGCAAACATGCCTGGAGCCCTCAGCTTCTTCAGAGGCCTGAATCGATTCCCACAAACAAGGTTCCAAGGTACTGAACAATTCTTAGTCAAATACTGTTGAAATAATGGTAAAAGGAGGAAAACTAATAGGATTGAAATAGTGACATCATTTTATTCAGGAGTTCCAGAATCACTGAAATATCTGAGAGGTGAGTTTAGGCTGATGATCCCTTTGCAAAATGTCTGTCAAAGACCTGGAATGCATTTTCCCAGCACACTTTCTTCATGAAGCCTTCAGGCATCCCTCCCATTCACACGGATTGAGTCTTCTCTGAGCTCCTCTTTTTATTTATTTATAGATGTACCAATTCACTTATCACCTCACTGGATATTTATTGAATGCCTGTGTCACCGGGCACCTCTATTCCAAGCACCATCTGGGCCTCCTTCACTTCATCATCACGCCATGTGTCCTGACGTCCTTGGGTTTTACAGCCCTGCTAGCCTGAGTGCTCAGCGAGGACCTTTTCTCTAGATAGCTCCAGTCCCCGCACAATGCTTGGTTCATTCAACTCATCGAATGAACACCGTGCTTATTTCCACCCCTTTCTCAACAAAATTCCAAGTAAGTTGTCTACTCGTACTTTCATGTGTTAACTTATGTTTCTCCATTCAGTGAGCACTGTAGATTCATGTAGGCAGAGAAAAGGATTCCCATCTCAAGAAGATTTAAGATTTGAAAATTTAAGAGTACATAATTGGCAAACTGAAATAAAATGAAATAAAGACACAAACGATAATGAAACGGATTGGTAACTAACCACGGTTCTTACTCTGCAGTTCTTGATTGAGGAAAACACTTACCCAGAAAAACGAGTTACCATGAGGAGGCCGCAGTCATGAATGAATTCCATTCCATGCTTGAGTGCACGGCACTGCATTGCTTATTTTCTAGGCAAATTTTGTCTCCTCTCACAGGACTGCTGTGAGGTGCACCTGCCCCAGGGAAGGGGGTGCCTACAGCTTTGCTGACACAGATATGTGAAGTAACCAGGATCCCTCTTTCCAATTCACCAATGAGGTGCTTCATCTGGAATCACTGGACGAATATTTCTCTCTGTTAAAGCCCAACTGCAGGGGCAAATCAGCTGTCCACCTTGCACTCCTGCTGCTGCCAATGAGAAGTTCATGATGTTCTATTAATATCTGTATCAAGGTGTCCTCCTTTGATCCTCCCACGTAATGCCTCATGTTAGTCTAGTTATCCTGAACCTATGACTGACATGTGTCAATGGGCTGGAAAACATACTCTGCTGCAGACCAGATTCTTGTAGGTGGGCTCCTGAGGCATCCTTAAGGCATCAGAAAATTTGAGAAATATGCAAAACCATCTGCAGAAGTTGAAGATGATCACCACCAATGAGAAAGTCCAGCAAATTGGAATCCTCATAAATGTACTCACATATTTTACACAGTAAAATCCTTAAAATCCTTGAATAATTCAATTGCGGAACATAACCCCCTAATTAAATCACATACTACAGTATATTTAACTGGATCTATTATGTCATTACACAAATTGCATAATATTCAAAATTACGAGTATTGTACTCTGTATAGAACTTAAAATAATTTTTGTATAAAACTGTGACTATATGCATTTTGTCACTCTAAGGGCCACTATCATTTATAATCTCCACAATGGCCAAGCGTTCTTTGACAGGGAAGCTTGTACTAAGGACGACAGTTATTTAGTTATTTTGTGATGTAAAAATTACTGTTGGAAAAACCATCTTAACCTGCTACTCTAGTGCTCAAACCACAGTGGAGCCTTTGTATAGCACCTTCGTGCAGCTGCCAGCCACGGCTGCGGTGTTAAAGAAGAGGACTATACACCCCTACCACCAGGTTCAAGGTTTTCCTTGCCAAGATCTACCACAGGGCTGCGAGGAGGCCACGTGACTTGTCAGCTGTATTCCAAGGTTCAGGGGGCCTTCGTGGCCTTGACTTCTTCTAAATGGAGATACAGGAAAAAGCCTCCAGATGTTATCCTGGCAGGTTCTGGACCCGCTTCTGAACAGTGAGCCATAAGTCGTCAAGTAACAAAAACCTCTGCCAGCTTTGCCGGCCAATTCCCTCTTAAGGCCCACCTGGGACAGGAGAGGCAAGATGGGCTCCTCCTGCTGCGAAGTAGAAGTGCACGAGTTTACATGTGTCTTGCAGTTGTCTACCCATTTCTTGACACCTGCTTCTGGACTCTACATCTGAAAGACCCCTGCCAGGCGCAGAGGCTCACTCCTGTAAACCCAGCAGTTTGGGAGACTGAGATGGGAGGATCACCTGGGGTCAGGAGTTCGAAGCCAGCCTGGCCAACGTGGCGAAACCCCATCTCCACCAAAAATACAAAAATTAGCTGGGCATGGTGCACTGTAATCCGAGCTAATCGGGAGGCTGAGGAAGGAGAATCACTTGAATCTGGGAGGCGGAGGTTGCAGTGAGCCAAGATGGCACCACTTCACTCCAGCCTGGGCAACAGAGCAAGACTCCATCTCAAAATAAATAATAAATAAAAATTAAAATTAAAAAATATTTAAAAAATTAAAAAACCCAGCCTATATGTGCCTTGCTTTAGGACTTGGCTTTCTGAGCACAGTGCTTCTGTGTCTTACACGGTACATGTCGGCATTTGCTGTGAATCTTGCAGGCAGCCAGTTCTGTCACTCTTTCCTTGCCTCTGCTGCCAGCTCCCAACCTCATGGGCCTCCCTGCCCTGCAGGCTCCCCCTGGTTGGCGTTTCTGCCTTTGCTCTGAGCTGCTCCTTCTGTAGCGACCTTCAGGACAGCACCTGTCATGAAGGATATGTCTTCATAGGGCCCTTTCTAGTTCTCCCACCTCGAGAGTAAGTCCGGAATGCCACAGAGGACACCCAAGACCACACATATAGAAATAATGAGTATGTTTAGAAAACAGAATATAAACTCCTCTTAAAAGTTATGTACAAAGAAATTATGAGACATGATTATGAATAGTGTTATTTCTATGGTTAACTAAAACAAAAAGAAACAATAACTTCTGCTAGGATAAACCACATGATATTAAATTCCAAATCATAATCAGCTTGGGAAATAACTTTCTTAACTTTCTCGATCACAGACATTCCTCTGAATTACAAATTTGGACTGGAACCTCAATGATGGAAAGGAATATTGAGAGCTATCCTTAGAGAGTCAAGCTATTGAGGAAAATCATAGCTGTGAATATAATGCTTGAAAATGTATTCGATGGGGCTATCCAAATTACTTTTAACTCAGGGATGAGTTCATATTCTTTAGCAAAAATAATAATTTTACATTTTAGAAATACATGTGCTCTACTGAAGGACTGTAGCAATACAGCAAGGGCAAGAACCAGAAGCTATGGCTGCAGTGTGCGGGTTACCAGCCATGAGGTGGAAGACGTGCTGCCAGGGAAGATAGACCAGTACCTGACAACAAGGTGTGCAGAGGGTGACACTGTGTGGGACTTGGGAGTGAGGTGCACAGAGGGGGACACTGTGCGGGACCTGGGAGTGAGGTGCACAGAGGGGGACACTGTGCGGGACCTGGGAGTGAGGTGCACAGAGGGGGACACTGTGCGGGACCTGGGAGTAAGGTGCACAGAGGGGGACACTGTGCGGGACCTGGGAGTGAGGTGCACAGAGGGGGACACTGTGCGGGACCTGGGAGTCAGGTGCACAGAGGGGGACACTGTGTGTGACATGGGAATGGGGTGTGCACAGAGGGTGACACTGTGCGGGACCTGGGAGTGAGGTGCACAGAGGGGGACACTGTGTGTGACATGGGAGTGAGGTGCACAGAGGGGGACACTGTGCGGGACCTGGGAGTGAGGTGCACAGAGGGGGACACTGTGTGTGACATGGGAGTGAGGTGCACAGGGGGGGACACTGTGCGGGACCTGGGAGTAAGGTGCACAGGGGGGGACACTGTGTGTGACATGGGAATGGGGTGTGCACAGAGGGTGACACTGTGCAGGACCTGGGAGTGAGGTGCACAGAGGGTGACACTGTGCGGGACCTGGGAGTAAGGTGCACAGAGGGGGACACTGTGCGGGACCTGGGAGTAAGGTGCACAGAGGGGGAAACTGTGTGTGACATGGGAATGGGGTGTGCACAGAGGGTGACACTGTGTGGGACCTGGGAGTGAGGTGCACAGAGGGGGACACTGTGTGTGACATGGGAGTGAGGTGCACAGGGGGGGACACTGTGCGGGACCTGGGAGTAAGGTGCACAGAGGGGGACACTGTGTGTGACATGGGAATGGGGTGTGCAGAGAGGGTGACACTGTGCGGGACCTGGGAGTGAGGTGCACAGAGGGTGACACTGTGCGGGACCAGGGAGTAAGGTGCACAGAGGGGGACACTGTGTGTGACATGGGAATGGGGTGTGCACAGAGGGGGACACTGTGCGGGACCTGGGATTGAGGTGCACAGAGGGGGACACTGTGCGGGACCTGGGAGTGAGGTGCACAGGGGGGGACACTGTGCGGGACCTGGGAGTGAGGTGCACAGGGGGGGACACTGTGTGTCACATGGGAATGGGGTGTGCACAGAGGGGGACACTGTGCGGGACCTGGGAGTGAGGTGCACAGAGGGTGACACTGTGCGGGACCTGGGAGTAAGGTGCACAGAGGGGGACACTGTGCGGGACCTGGGAGTAAGGTGCACAGAGGGGGACACTGTGTGTGACATGGGAATGGGGTGTGCACAGAGGGTGACACTGTGTGGGACCTGGGAGTGAGGTGCACAGAGGGGGACACTGTGTGTGACATGGGAGTGAGGTGCACAGAAGGGGACACTGTGCGGGACCTGGGAGTGAGGTGCACAGAGGGGGACACTGTGTGTGACATGGGAGTGAGGTGCACAGGGGGGGACACTGTGCGGGACCTGGGAGTAAGGTGCACAGAGGGGGACACTGTGTGTGACATGGGAATGGAGTGTGCACAGAGGGTGACACTGTGCGGGACCTGGGAGTGAGGTGCACAGAGGGTGACACTGTGCGGGACCTGGGAGTAAGGTGCACAGAGGGGGACACTGTGTGTGACATGGGAATGGGGTGTGCACAGAGGGGGACACTGTGCGGGACCTGGGATTGCGGTGCACAGAGGGGGACACTGTGCGGGACCTGGGAGTGAGGTGCACAGAGGGGGACACTGTGCGGGACCTGGGAGTGAGGTGCACAGAGGGGGACACTGTGCGGGACCTGGGAGTGAGGTGCACAGAGGGGGACACTGTGCGGGACCTGGGAGTGAGGTGCACAGAGGGGGACACTGTGCGGGACCTGGGAGTCAGGTGCACAGAGGGGGACACTGTGTGTGACATGGGAATGGGGTGTGCACAGAGGGTGACACTGTGCGGGACCTGGGAGTGAGGTGCACAGAGGGGGACACTGTGTGTGACATGGGAATGGGGTGTGCACAGAGGGTGACACTGTGCGGGACCTGGGAGTGAGGTGCACAGAGGGGGACACTGTGCGGGACCTGGGAGTAAGGTGCACAGAGGGGGACACTGTGCGGGACCTGGGAGTGAGGTGCACAGAGGGGGACACTGTGTGTGACATGGGAGTGAGGTGCACAGAGGGGGACACTGTGCGGGACCTGGGAGTGAGGTGCACAGAGGGTGACACTGTGCGGGACCTGGGAGTAAGGTGCACAGAGGGGGACACTGTGCGGGACCTGGGAGTAAGGTGCACAGAGGGGGACACTGTGTGTGACATGGGAATGGGGTGTGCACAGAGGGTGACACTGTGTGGGACCTGGGAGTGAGGTGCACAGAGGGGGACACTGTGTGTGACATGGGAATGGGGTGTGCACAGAGGGTGACACTGTGCGGGACCTGGGAGTGAGGTGCACAGAGGGGGACACTGTGTGTGACATGGGAGTGAGGTGCACAGAGGGGGACACTGTGCGGGACCTGGGAGTGAGGTGCACAGAGGGTGACACTGTGCGGGACCTGGGAGTAAGGTGCACAGAGGGGGACACTGTGCGGGACCTGGGAGTAAGGTGCACAGAGGGGGACACTGTGTGTGACATGGGAATGGGGTGTGCACAGAGGGTGACACTGTGCGGGACCTGGGAGTGAGGTGCACAGAGGGGGACACTGTGTGTGACATGGGAGTGAGGTGCACAGAGGGGGACACTGTGCGGGACCTGGGAGTGAGGTGCACAGAGGGTGACACTGTGCGGGACCTGGGAGTAAGGTGCACAGAGGGGGACACTGTGCGGGACCTGGGAGTAAGGTGCACAGAGGGGGACACTGTGTGTGACATGGGAATGGGGTGTGCACAGAGGGTGACACTGTGTGGGACCTGGGAGTGAGGTGCACAGAGGGGGACACTGTGTGTGACATGGGAGTGAGGTGCACAGAAGGGGACACTGTGCGGGACCTGGGAGTGAGGTGCACAGAGGGGGACACTGTGTGTGACATGGGAGTGAGGTGCACAGGGGGGGACACTGTACGGGACCTGGGAGTAAGGTGCACAGAGGGGGACACTGTGTGTGACATGGGAATGGGGTGTGCACAGAGGGTGACACTGTGCGGGACCTGGGAGTGAGGTACACAGAGGGTGACACTGTGCGGGACCAGGGAGTAAGGTGCACAGAGGGGGACACTGTGTGTGACATGGGAATGGGGTGTGCACAGAGGGGGACACTGTGTGTGACATGGGAATGGGGTGTGCACAGAGGGGGACACTGTGCGGGACCTGGGATTGAGGTGCACAGAGGGGGACACTGTGCGGGACCTGGGAGTGAGGTGCACAGGGGGGGACACTGTGCGGGACCTGGGAGTGAGGTGCACAGGGGGGGACACTGTGTGTGACATGGGAATGGGGTGTGCACAGAGGGGGAAACTGTGCGGGACCTGGGAGTGAGGTGCACAGAGAGTGACACTGTGCGGGACCTGGGAGTAAGGTGCACAGAGGGGGACACTGTGCGGGACCTGGGAGTAAGGTGCACAGAGGGGGACACTGTGTGTGACATGGGAATGGGGTGTGCACAGAGGGTGACACTGTGTGGGACCTGGGAGTGAGGTGCACAGAGGGGGACACTGTGTGTGACATGGGAGTGAGGTGCACAGAAGGGGACACTGTGCGGGACCTGGGAGTGAGGTGCACAGAGGGGGACACTGTGTGTGACATGGGAGTGAGGTGCACAGGGGGGGACACTGTGCGGGACCTGGGTGTAAGGTGCACAGAGGGGGACACTGTGTGTGACATGGGAATGGGGTGTGCACAGAGGGTGACACTGTGCGGGACCTGGGAGTGAGGTGCACAGAGGGTGACACTGTGCGGGACCAGGGAGTAAGGTGCACAGAGGGGGACACTGTGTGTGACATGGGAATGGGGTGTGCACAGAGGGGGACACTGTGCGGGACCTGGGATTGAGGTGCACAGAGGGGGACACTGTGCGGGACCTGGGAGTGAGGTGCACAGGGGGGGACACTGTGCGGGACCTGGGAGTGAGGTGCACAGGGGGGGACACTGTGTGTGACATGGGAATGGGGTGTGCACAGAGGGGGAAACTGTGCGGGACCTGGGAGTGAGGTGCACAGAGGGTGACACTGTGCGGGATCTGGGAGTAAGGTGCACAGAGGGGGACACTGTGCGGGACCTGGGATTAAGGTGCACAGAGGGGGACACTGTGTGTGACATGGGAATGGGGTGTGCACAGAGGGGGACACTGTGCGGGACCTGGGATTGAGGTGCACAGAGGGGGACACTGTGCGGGACCTGGGAGTGAGGTGCACGGGGGGGACACTGTGCGGGACCTGGGAGTGAGGTGCACAGGGGGGGACACTGTGCGGGACCTGGGAGTGAGGTGCACAGGGGGGGACACTGTGCGGGACCTGGGAGTGAGGTGCACAGGTGGGGACACTGTGCGGGACCTGGGAGTGAGGTGCACAGAGGGGGACACTGTGCGGGACCTGGGAGTGAGGTGCACAGAGGAGGACACTGTGCGGGACCTGGGAGTGAGGTGCACAGAGGGGGACACTGTGTGTGACATGGGAGTGAGGTGCACAGAGGGGGACACTGTGCGGGACCTGGGAGTAAGGTGCACAGAGGGGGACACTGTGTGTGACATGGGAATGGGGTGTGCACAGAGGGTTACACTGTGCGGGACCTGGGAGTAAGGTGCACAGAGGGGGACACTGTGTGTGACATGGGAAAGGGGTGTGCACAGAGGGGGACACTGTGCGGGACCTGGGATTGAGTTGCACAGAGGGGGACACTGTGCGGGACCTGGGAGTGAGGTGCACAGGGGGTGACACTCTGCGGGACCTGGGAGTGAGGTGCACAGAGGGGGACAGTGTGTGTGACATGGGAATGGGGTGTGCACAGAGGGGGACACTGTGTGTGACATGGGAATGGGGTGTGCACAGAGGGTGACACTGTGCGGGACCTGGGAGTAAGCTGCACAGAGGGGGACACTGTGTGTGACATGGGAATGGGGTGTGCACAGAGGGGGACACTGTGCGGGACCTGGGAGTAAGGTGCACAGAGGGGGACACTGTGTGTGACATGGGAATGGGGTGTGCACAGAGGGTGACACTGTGCGGGACCTGGGAGTAAGGTGCACAGAGGGGGACACTGTGTGTGACATGGGAATGGGGTGTGCACAGAGGGGGACACTGTGCGGGACCTGGGATTGAGGTGCACAGAGGGGGACACTGTGCGGGACCTGGGAGTGAGGTGCACAGAGGGGTGACACTGTGCGGGACCTGGGAGTGAGGTGCACAGAGCGGGACAGTGTGTGTGACATTGGAATGGGGTGTGCACAGAGGGGGACACTGTGTGGGACCTGGGAGTGAGGTGCACAGAGGGGGACACTGTGTGTGACATGGGAATGGGGTGTGCACAGAGGGGGACACTGTGTGTGACATGGGAATGGGGTGTACACAGAGGGGGACACTGTGCGGAACCTGGGAGTGAGGTGCACAGGGGGGGACACTGTGCGGGACCTGGGAGTGAGATGCACTGAGGGGAACACTGTGTAGGACCTGGGAGTGAGGTGCACAGAGGGGGACACTGTGTGTGACATGGGAATGGGGTGTGCACAGAGGGGGACACTGTGCAGGACCTGGGAGTGAGGTGCACAAAGGGGGACACTGTGCGGGACCTGGGAGTAAGGTGCACAGAGGGGGACACTGTGTGTGACATGGGAATGGGGTGTGCACAGAGGGGGACACTGTGCGGGACCTGGGAGTGAGGTGCACAGGGGGGGACACTGTGCGGGACCTGGGAGTGAGGTGCACAGGGGGGGACACTGTGCGGGACCTGGGAGTGAGGTGCACAGAGGGGGACACTGTGCGGGACCTGGGAGTGAGGTGCACAGAGAGGGACACTGTGCGGGACCTGGGAGTGAGGTGCACAGAGGGGGACACTGTGTGTGACATGGGAGTGAGGTGCACAGAGGGGGACACTGTGCGGGACCTGGGAGTAAGGTGCACAGAGGGGGACACTGTGTGTGATATGGGAATGGGGTGTGCACAGAGGGTGACACTGTGCGGGACCTGGGAGTGAGGTGCACAGAGGGTGACACTGTGCGGGACCTGGGAGTCAGGTGCACAGAGGGGGACACTGTGTGTGACATGGGAATGGGGTGTGCACAGAGGGTGACACTGTGCAGGACCTGGGAGTGAGGTGCACAGAGGGTGACGCTGTGCGGGACCTGGGAGTAAGGTGCACAGAGGGGGACACTGTGTGTGACATGGGAATGCGGTGTGCACAGACGGGGACACTGTGCAGGACCTGGGAGTGAGGTGCACAGAGGGGGACACTGTGCGGGACCTGGGAGTAAGGTGCACAGAGGGGGACACTGTGTGTGACATGGGAATGGGGTGTGCACAGAGGGGGACACTGTGCGGGACCTGGGAGTGAGGTGCACAGGGGGGGACACTGTGCGGGACCTGGGAGTGAGGTGCACAGGGGGGGACACTGTGCGGGACCTGGGAGTGAGGTGCACAGAGGGGGACACTGTGTGTGACATGGGAATGGGGTGTGCACAGAGGGGGACACTGTGCGGGACCTGGGAGTGAGGTGCACAGGGGGGGACACTGTGCGGGACCTGGGAGTGAGGTGCACAGTGGGGGACACTGTGCGGGACCTGGGAGTGAGATGCACAGAGGGGGACACTGTGTGTGACATGGGAATGGGGTGTGCACAGAGGGGGACACTGTGTGTGACATGGGAATGGGGTGTGCACAGAGGGTGACACTGTGCGGGACCTGGGAGTGAGGTGCACAGGGGGGGACACTGTGCGGGACCTGGGAGTGAGATGCACTGAGGGGAACACTGTGTAGGACCTGGGAGTGAGGTGCACAGAGGGGGACTCTGTGGGGGACCCGGGAATGGGGTGTGCAGAGACGGGCACACTATGTGTGACCTGGGAGTGAAGTGCACAGATGGGGACACTGTGTGTGACATGGGAATGGGGTGTGCACAGAGGGTGACACTGTGCGGGACCTGGGAGTGAGGTGCACAGAGGGGGACAGTGTGTGTGACATGGGAATGGGGTGTGCACAGAGGGGGACACTGTGTGGGACCTGGGAGTAAGGTGCACAGAGGGGGACACTGTGTGTGACATGGGAATGGGGTGTGCACAGAGGGGGACACTGTGTGTGACATGGGAATGGGGTGTGCACAGAGGGTGACACTGTGCGGGACCTGGGAGTAAGGTGCACAGAGGGGGACACTGTGTGTGACATGGGAATGGGGTGTGCACAGAGGATGACACTGTGCAGGACCTGGGAGTGAGGTGCACAGAGGGGGACACTGTGCGGGACCTGGGAGTAAGGTGCACAGAGGGGGACACTGTGTGTGACATGGGAATGGGTTGTGCACAGAGGGGGACACTGTGCGGTACCTGGGAGTGAGGTGCACAGGGGGGGACACTGTGCGGGACCTGGGAGTGAGGTGCACGGGGGGGACACTGTGCAGGACCTGGGAGTGAGGTGCACAGAGGGGGACACTGTGCGGGACCTGGGAGTGAGGTGCACAGAGAGGGACACTGTGCGGGACCTGGGAGTGAGGTGCACAGAGGGGGACACTGTGTGTGACATGGGAGTGAGGTGCACAGAGGGGGACACTGTGCGGGACCTGGGAGTAAGGTGCACAGAGGGGGACACTGTGTGTGACATGGGAATGGGGTGTGCACAGAGGGTGACACTGTGCGGGACCTGGGAGTGAGGTGCACAGAGGGTGACACTGTGCGGGACCTGGGAGTAAGGTGCACAGAGGGGGACACTGTGTGTGACATGGGAATGGGGTGTGCACAGAGGGTGACACTGTGCGGGACCTGGGAGTAAGGTGCACAGGGGGGGACACTGTGCAGGACCTGGGAGTGAGGTGCACAGGGGGTGACACTGTGCGGGACCTGGGAGTGAGGTGCACAGAGGGGGACAGTGTGTGTGACATGGGAATGGGGTCTGCACAGAGGGGGACACTGTGTGGGACCTGGGAGTGAGGTGCACAGAGGGGGACACTGTGTGTGACATGGGAATGGGGTGTGCACAGGGGGGGACACTGTGTGGGACCTGGGAGTGAGGTGCACAGAGGGGGACACTGTGTGTGACATGGGAATGGCGTGTGCACAGAGGGGGACACTGTGTGTGACATGGGAATGGGGTGTGCACAGAGGGTGACACTGTGCGGGACCTGGGAGTAAGGTGCACAGAGGGGGACACTGTGTGTGACATGGGAATGGGGTGTGCACAGAGGGGGACACTGTGCGGGACCTGGGAGTGAGGTGCACAGGGGGGGACACTGTGCGGGACCTGGGAGTGAGATGCACTGAGGGGAAAACTGTGTAGGACCTGGGAGTGAGGTGCACAGAGGGGGACTCTGTGGGGGACCCGGGAATGGGGTGTGCACAGACGGGCACACTATGTGTGACCTGGGAGTGATGTGCACAGACGGGGACACTGTGTGTGACATGGGAATGGGGTGTGCACAGAGCGTGACACTGTGCGGGACCTGGGAGTGAGGTGCACAGAGGGTGACACTGTGCGGGACCTGGGAGTAAGGTGCACAGAGGGGGACACTGTGTGTGACATGGGAATGGGGTGTGCACAGAGGGTGACACTGTGCGGGACCTGGGAGTAAGGTGCACAGAGGGGGACACTGTGTGTGACATGGGAATGGGGTGTGCACAGAGGGGGACACTGTGCGGGACCTGGGATTGAGGTGCACAGAGGAGGACACCGTGCGGGACCTGGGAGTGAGGTGCACAGGGGGTGACACTGTGCGGGACCTGGGAGTGAGGTGCACAGAGGGGGACAGTGTGTGTGACATGGGAATGGGGTCTGCACAGAGGGGGACACTGTGTGGGACCTGGGAGTGAGGTGCACAGAGGGGGACACTGTGTGTGACATGGGAATGGCGTGTGCACAGAGGGGGACACTGTGCGGGACGTGGGAGTAAGGTGCACAGAGGGGGACACTGTGTGTGACATGGGAATGGGGTGTGCACAGAGGGGGACACTGTGCGGGACCTGGGAGTAAGTTGCACAGAGGGGGACACTGTGTGGGACCTGGGAGTGAGGTGCACAGAGGGGGACAGTGTGTGTGTCATGGGAATGGGGTGTGCACAGAGGGGGACACTGTGTGGGACCTGGGAGTGAGGTGCACAGAGGGGGACACTGTGTGTGACATGGGAATGGGGTGTGCACAGAGGGGGACAGTGTGTGTGACATGGGAATGGGGTGTGCACAGAGGGGGACACTGTGCGGGACCTGGGAGTGAGGTGCACAGGGGGGGACACTGTGCGGGACCTGGGAGTGAGATGCACTGAGGGGAAATCTGTGTAGGACCTGGGAGTGAGGTGCGCAGACGGGGACTCTGTGGGGGACCCGGGAATGGGGTGTGCACAGACGGGCACACTATGTGTGACCTGGGAGTGAGGTGCACAGACGGGGACACTGTGTGTGACATGGGAATGGGGTGTGCACAGAGGGTGACACTGTGCGGGACCTGGGAGTGAGGTGCACAGAGGGGGACACTGTGTGTGACATGGGAATGGGGTGTGCACAGAGGGGGACACTGTGTGGGACCTGGGAGTGAGGTGCACAGAGGGGGACACTGTGTGTGACATGGGAATGGGGTGTGCACAGAGGGGGACACTGTGTGGGACCTGGGATTGAGGTGCACAGAGGGGGACACTGTGCGGGACCTGGGAGTGAGGTGCACAGGGGGGGACACTGTGCGGGACCTGGGAGTGAGGTGCACAGGGGGGGACACTGTGCGGGACCTGGGAGTGAGGTGCACAGGGGGGGACACTGTGCGGGACCTGGGAGTAAGGTGCACAGAGGGGGACACTGTGCGGGACCTGGGAGTGAGGTGCACAGAGGGGGACACTGTGCGGGACCTGGGAGTGAGGTGCACAGAGGGGGACACTGTGTGTGACATGGGAGTGAGGTGCACAGAGGGGGACACTGTGCGGGACCTGGGAGTAAGGTGCACAGAGGGGGACACTGTGTGTGACGTGGGAATGGGGTGTGCACAGAGGGTGACACTGTGCGGGACCTGGGAGTAAGGTGCACAGAGGGGGACAGTGTGTGTGACATGGGAATGGGGTGTGCACAGAGGGGGACACTGTGCGGGACCTGGGATTGAGGTGCACAGAGGGGGACACCGTGCGGGACCTGGGAGTGAGGTGCACAGGGGGTGACACTGTGCGGGACCTGGGAGTGAGGTGCACAGAGGGGGACAGTGTGTGTGACATGGGAATGGGGTGTGCACAGAGGGGGACACTGTGTGGGACCTGGGAGTGAGGTGCACAGAGGGGGACACTGTGTGTGACATGGGAATGGCGTGTGCACAGAGGGGGACACTGTGCGGGACCTGGGAGTAAGGTGCACAGAGGGGGACACTGTGTGTGACATGGGAATGGGGTGTGCACAGAGGGGGACACTGTTCGGGACCTGGGAGTAAGGTGCACAGAGGGGGACACTGTGCGGGACCTGGGAGTGAGGTGCACAGAGGGGGACAGTGTGTGTGACATGGGAATGGGGTGTGCACAGAGGGGGATACTGTGTGGGACCTGGGAGTGAGGTGCACAGAGGGGGACACTGTGTGTGACATTGGAATGGGGTGTGCACAGAGGGGGACACTGTGTGTGACATGGAAATGGGGTGTGCACAGAGGGGGACACTGTGCGGGACCTGGGAGTGAGGTGCACAGGGGGGGACACTGTGCGGGACCTGGGAGTGAGATGCACTGAGGGGAACACTGTGTAGGACCTGGGAGTGAGGTGCACAGATGGGGACTCTGTGGGGGACTCGGGAATGGGGTGTGCACGGACGGGCACACTATGTGTGACCTGGGATTGAGGTGCACAGACGGGGACACTGTGTGTGACATGGGAATGGGGTGTGCACAGAGGGTGACACTGTGCGGGACCTGGGAGTGAGGTGCACAGAGGGGGACACTGTGTGTGACATGGGAATGGGGTGTGCACAGAGGGGGACACTGTGCGGGACCTGGGAGTGAGGTGCACAGAGGGGGACACTGTGTGTGACATGGGAATGGGGTGTGCACAGGGGGGGACACTGTGTGGGACCTGGGAGTGAGGTGCACAGAGGGGGACACTGTGTGTGACATGGGAATGGCGTGTGCACAGAGGGGGACACTGTGTGTGACATGGGAATGGGGTGTGCACAGAGGGTGACACTGTGCGGGACCTGGGAGTAAGGTGCACAGAGGGGGACACTGTGTGTGACATGGGAATGGGGTGTGCACAGAGGGGGACACTGTGCGGGACCTGGGAGTGAGGTGCACAGGGGGGGACACTGTGCGGGACCTGGGAGTGAGATGCACTGAGGGGAAAACTGTGTAGGACCTGGGAGTGAGGTGCACAGAGGGGGACTCTGTGGGGGACCCGGGAATGGGGTGTGCACAGACGGGCACACTATGTGTGACCTGGGAGTGAGGTGCACAGACGGGGACACTGTGTGTGACATGGGAATGGGGTGTGCACAGAGCGTGACACTGTGCGGGACCTGGGAGTGAGGTGCACAGAGGGTGACACTGTGCGGGACCTGGGAGTAAGGTGCACAGAGGGGGACACTGTGTGTGACGTGGGAATGGGGTGTGCACAGAGGGGGACACTGTGCGGGACCTGGGAGTAAGGTGCACAGAGGGGGACACTGTGTGTGACATGGGAATGGGGTGTGCACAGAGGGGGACACTGTGCGGGACCTGGGATTGAGGTGCACAGAGGAGGACACCGTGCGGGACCTGGGAGTGAGGTGCACAGGGGGTGACACTGTGCGGGACCTGGGAGTGAGGTGCACAGAGGGGGACAGTGTGTGTGACATGGGAATGGGGTGTGCACACAGGGGGACACTGTGTGGGACCTGGGAGTGAGGTGCACAGAGGGGGACACTGTGTGTGACATGGGAATGGCGTGTGCACAGAGGGGGACACTGTGCGGGACCTGGGAGTAAGGTGCACAGAGTGGGACACTGTGTGTGACATGGGAATGGGGTGTGCACAGAGGGGGACACTGTGCGCGACCTGGGAGTAAGGTGCACAGAGGGGGACACTGTGCGGGACCTGGGAATGAGGTGCACAGAGGGGGACAGTGTGTGTGACATGCGAATGGGGTGTGCACAGAGGGGGACACTGTGTGGGACCTGGGAGTGAGGTGCACAGAGGGGGACACTGTGTGTGACATGGGAATGGGGTGTGCACAGAGGGGGACACTGTGTGTGACATGGGAATGGGGTGTGCACAGAGGGGGACACTGTGCGGGACCTGGGATTGAGGTGCACAGGGGGGGACACTGTGCGGGACCTGGGAGTGAGATGCACTGAGGGGAACACTGTGTAGGACCTGGGAGTGAGGTGCACAGAGGGGGACTCTGTGGGGGACCCGGGAATGGGGTGTGCACAGACGGGCACACTATGTGTGACCTGGGAGTGAGGTGCACAGACGGGGACACTGTGTGTGACATGGGAATGGGGTGTGCACAGAGGGGGACACTGTGTGGGACCTGGGAGTGAGGTGCACAGAGGGGGACACTGTGTGTGACATGGGAATGGGGTGTGCACAGAGGGGGACACTGTGTGTGACATGGTAATGGGGTGTGCACAGAGGGTGACACTGTGCGGGACCTGGGAGTAAGGTGCACAGAGGGGGACACTGTGCGGGACCTGGGAGTGAGGTGCACAGGGGGCGACACTGTGCGGGACCTGAGAGTGAGATGCACTGAGGGGAACACTGTGTAGGACCTGGGAGTGAGGTGCACAGAGGGGGACTCTGTGGGGGATCCGGGAATGGGGTGTGCACAGACGGGCACACTATGTGTGACCTGGGAGTGAGGTGCACAGACGGGGACACTGAGTGTGACATGGGAATGGGGTGTGCACAGAGGGTGACACTGTGCGGGACCTGGGAGTGAGGTGCACAGAGGGGGACACTGTGTGTGACATGGGAATGGGGTGTGCACAGAGGGGGACACTGTGTGGGACCTGGGAGTGAAGTGCACAGAGGGGGACAGTGTGTGTGACATGGGAATGGGGTGTGCACAGAGGGGGACACTGTGTGTGACATGGGAATGGGGTGTGCACAGAGGGTGACACTGTGCGGGACCTGGGAGTAAGGTGCACAGAGGGGGACACTGTGTGTGACATGGGAATGGGGTGTGCACAGAGGGGGACACTGTGCGGGACCTGGGAGTGAGGTGCACAGGGGGGGACACTGTGCGGTACCTGGGAGTGAGATGTACTGAGGGGAACACTGTGTAGGACCTGGGAGTGAGGTGCACAGAGGGGGACTCTGTGGGGGACCCGGGAATGGGGTGTGCACAGACGGGCACACTATGTGTGACCTGGGAGTGAGGTGCACAGACGGGGACACTGTGTGTGACATGGGAATGGGGTGTGCACAGAGCGTGACACTGTGCGGGACCTGGGAGTGAGGTGCACAGAGGGGGACACTGTGTGTGACATGAGAATGGGGTGTGCACAGAGGCGGACACTGTGCGGGACCTGGGAGTGAGGTGCACAGTGGGGGACACTGTGTGGGACCTGGGAGTGAGGTGCACAGAGGGGGACAGTGTGTAGGACCTGGGAGTGAGGTGCACAGAGGGGGACTCTGTGGGGGACCCGGGAATGGGGTGTGCACAGACGGGCACACTGTGTGTGACCTGGGAGTAAGATGCACAGAGGGTTACACTGTGTGGGTCCTGGGAGTGAGATGCACTGAGTGTGACACTGTTTGTGACCTGGGAGTGTGGTGCACAGGGGGGGACACTGTGTGGGACCTGGGAGTGAGATGCACAGGGAGGACACTGTGTAGGACCTGGGAACGGGGTGTGCACAGAGGGGGACTCTGTGTGGTACCTCGGGATGGGGTGTGCACAGAGGGTGACATTGTGCGTGTGACTATTCACACATTTACTTATATAACAAACCTGCACCTCCTGCACATGTACCACAGAACTTAGAAGAGAAGTTAATGGGAAAAAAAATTATGACAATTCTAGATCTCAATTGGAAGTCTTCCTGTGAATACAGAGAATTTCCCTCCCGCCTTCGCACCTCTGGCGTACTCTGGGACGGCGTTGGAACGTTGTGGGGTTTCCAATATTTGCATCACACTGCTTGAGCTCTTTACATCACAGGTAGACAGCCTTTCCCAAACCAGATGGCCTGAACTAATTCTGCAGTAACTCTGGTGGTATCATCTATTTTTGATCTGTTTATCTCTCGATGAAAGTTGCTCGCCATGAAAAGATTTTCCGTCATGTGAGAAAACCATTATCATTCCATGTTAAATAAGGCCTTTTAAATATCTGTAGCTTGGATGAAACCACTCACCATATGACAGAATTTTAGAAAAATTACTTTTTTTAAAATGGCATTGAGTGTAAGTATTTTTGAATCATATCTGTCATTATCTATGATAAATTGAATTACTTTTCAGAAAATCTAATGGTCTTGTCCTAATATGGCCACACTTTCGGTTAAATTCCTGACATTGGTGACTGGTAACAAATATATTGAAGGATTGGTTTAAGTTTAAACTAGTTTTATGCCAAAAGTACAGCTTTTGTTGCTCCAACCTGAAAATCTTTTGAAATGAGACCAGAGCATGGATTGATTTATTTGGCAGGATGTGTCCCGTTGCCATGAAAATTGAACACCAGATGACAACAAAAGTGATGGGCTATTACCGTGTGGCCAGAGGCCTGGCAGCAACTCCATGCTCAAGTGAGTTATTGCAGAATAGAAGCCATGGAGTGTCACAAAAGAGCTAATAATAAACCTGGGACTTATTATAAAGGAGGAAGAAAAAGAAATTACTGACTGAAGGGGACAAAGGGAGACCCATTTTTTTTTTCACTTTCGAGAAACCAATTATTTAACACACGTGCTGAACATAAAGTCCATTAAACAAAAATGAAACCAAATCTGGGTTAGCAAAATGCAAAATGCTGTGCAGACAGAACCACGAGCCCCAGCAGCCGTGTCTGAGGGACGTGAAGCCTTGTGTTTCAGAACCAATAGGGAATTTTGAGTGCTCTTTAAGGCCCCAATCCAAATCAGATCCCTTCAAAGACCTCACTTCATAGCTCATTTTCACAAGAATTTTTTAGAACCATTTTTGAAGGTAGATTCCTAAAGAGACATTTAATCAAATTCATTCAGTAAGATGACATTTCAGTGTTTTCCGCTAAGTTAGTTGTCGTGAATGATTGTCACATCTTCCCTCAAAACTGTTTGTTTCGTTGGTTTGCTGGGAACTGGCATACATCTGTGTGACATTGGTGGGAACTGGCATACATCTGTGTGACATTGGTGGGAACTGGCATACATCTGTGTGACGGTGGGAACTGGCATACATCTGTGTGACATTGGTGGGAACTGGCATACATCTGTGTGACAGTGGTGGGAATTGGCATGCATCTGTGTGACATTGGTGGGAATTGGCATACATCTGTGTGACATTGGCACTCAGCATCTTGGACATTCCAAGATCACACAGAAGAGCAAGAAATGTCACTGCTTACCTAGGAAGTGAGATTGGTGATAGCTTTCTTGATTTGCCAGGCCAGTATCACTGATAGTTCCATTCCACCTGGGAAACCATGCACTGGATGATCACCCAGCTGCAAATAGGAAATTAATACTGGCCAGGTGCAGTGGCTCACGCTGGTAACCCCAGCACTTGGGAGGTGGAGCTGGGCGGATCACTTGAGGTCAGGAGGTCAAGGCCAGCCTGGCCAACAGGGTGAAACAGTGTCTCTAGTAAAAATACAAAAATTATCTGGGTATGGTTGTGGGTGCCTGTAATCCCAGCTATTCGGCAGGCTGAGGCAAGTGAATCACTTGAACCCGGGAGAAGGAGGCTGCAGTGAGCCAAGATCATGCCACTGCACTCCAGCCTGGGTGACAGAGCAAGACTCCATCTCAAAAATAAATACATAAAAATAAAAAAATTAAAAAACAGGAAAGTAATACTGTACTTTGATTTAAATAGTCCACAAGTAGTGCCTCTATCATAGACCTTTTTCATAACATTTTATTGTTATTTATTGTGTCAGAGCCACAGATAAACTTGACAATAAATGAAGTGCACATAACTGGGTCATTGCCCTAACATCTAATGAAATTCAGTACTTATTGTAAAAGAAGAGTGATGGCTGATTCAAATAGAATCCGCCCTTGAAATAAATGAGCTTTCATAAAACAAACAGAAAAAAAATGAATAGGATTCTTGGCAAATATTGACTTTAAAAATGCAGTATTATTAAAAAAAAGACTTGGATTGGATTAGATTTTTCTGCTTCATATGGAAATTTTCTTTTTATATGAATATTTCAGTGCAGCTTTCTTAAAATCTTAAATTCTACTACATAAAAGAAGAAGAAATAGGAAGGAACCGCATTGTCATTCAGCGTAGTCCTCTACTCGAGTTTAGAAACATAAAACACTCTTTTTAGAAAAAAAAATTCAAATTCATTCTGATCAACCTGTAACAAAACTAGATCAGCCAGTTACTAAAATATCATTGAGACCTACTTTTATCCTAGATGGTCAGGGTTTGGGGTCAGTGGTGACTGAAGGGGGAAGCATTTTGAGCAGGTGTCAAAGGAGGAAGACATGAAGGGCAAGTTTCGGGAAACAGACTCTCAACCTGTGGCCTGGGGCGGTAGACACATAGAGGAGACACAAGGAAAAGTTCAGATTATCCAGCCAGATGGAAGGAGGAATTAGCAAATGGCAAAGTTTTAAATTATGGCTTGTGACATCTACTGCACTTGAGCAAATAGAAGGAAAATAGATTCAGATAACACAGTACCATCCAGTCAAATAGATAAGCTGGTTGAATATCTACATTGTGAAGGTATTATATGTGTCAGAGTAACTACAAACCCACTGAGATTACTAAAGAGAATATGCTGAAATCGCCGATTTAAGATTTAAATAGAAAAAAGATATGCATTTCATTGTTATCAATGCACTCCTAGGTTCACCGTTATTTCCTAGTCCCTTTTACTTTTAATGATCATAGCAACTTGAATCTCGTCCAAATGTACAGTCTTCTAATGACCTTATGTCATACTTAGAATTCACTCTGTACTGAAAGGTGAAGTGTTTAATGTTGTTCACATTCCATATAGTTATTTGCAATGTGGATGACATCATCAATACGATTTGGAAAATTAGCTATGCTCCATCCACTTTAATGGCTACTGGAGCCTTCCTGTTTTGAGGAGCATAAAGGAGAAAAGCAGGTGAATGCTCCCTACAGTGCGGTGTGCAGAAGCGCCCGAAGGGAGCAGGTGCATAGGTGTAAATGGAGAATTGGGGCCTGTGAGAACAGCTGGGATGTGAGCAGGTGCTCCAGGGATGTGTGCAGGTGTCACCAGCAGATGGAGCTGCGCAGCAGGGGCTGCCCGATGTTGAGCTGGGATTGCTGAACAAACACGCTTTGCTGGCTCTGCAAGCGTAGACAAGTCACAAAGTCAGTGGGACCCAAATTAAGTACAAAAATCACTGAGAGTTTCTGAAAGAAGCGTGGACTTGATTTTCATTTTGGTTTCTAAGGAAGATAGTTAGGCATAAAATGATGCCATTAGCCTTGTGTTAGGGAAGGACATTTCTGTAAAAGGTCTAAGCTAACAGGAGGGAGAACTGGAGGGACTCAAAAAGGTAAGCATCCAGAAGGACAGTCCAGTGGAAGACGATGCAGCCGTAGCTGGAGAAATCAAGGAGGGGAGGAAAGGCAGGGAAAATTTGCGATGAGCTCAGCTTAGAAGAGATGGTCATGCTTTCAATACGAACGAGTGCTAGTATTTGGTGGGAGACGATTTTTGTGCTTACTGCTGTGTATGTATTGCCTGACTTTCTCCTGCTGAGCAACTTTTAATTACAGAGCTTATTTCACACCTGAGGAAACTGAGGACCCAAGTGTCTTGACCAAGGCCATACGGCTGTAGAAAATGGCTGCGCCCACGGGAGACTCTGCTGTGTTTGACTGTGAAGCCATCGCTCATAAACATTGTGCTATGTTGCTTTCATGTGCACAATTTGCTTGTGGTCAAAAAAATGTTGGCAGCAGGAAGAGGGGGTGATGGGAGGGATAGTGTGGTGTTAGGAGTACTTTTGAAATAACTGTGTTCCAACAAGTCAAAGACTTATGAAGATGAAATTAGTTATGCAGGTAAATAAGTAATTTGAAGAAATTTTGAACTTCAGATCTTTTTTTTTTTTTTTGAGATGGAGTCTTGCTCTGTTGCCCAGGCTGGAGTACAGTTGCACAATCTCGGCTCACTGCAACCTCCACCTCCTGGGTTCAAGAGATTCTCCTGCCTCAGCCTCCCTCCCGAGTAGCTGAGATTACAGGCGCCTGTCACCACACCTGGCTAATTTTTGTGTCTTTAGTAGATCTGGGGGTTTCACCATGTTGGCCAGGCTGGTCTCAAACTCCTGACCTCAGGTGATCTGCCCACCTCAGCATCCCAAAATGCTGGGATTACAGGCGTGAGCCACCGCGCCCAGCCTAAACTTCAGATCTTTAAGAGAACAGAAATGCCAGTTGTGGTTAGAAAGACCTGCATGGTGACAGAAAGATGTTTGAATACCTTTTTCTGGGAAGTGTCTGTTCATGTCCTTTGCCCACTTTTTAACAGGGTTGTTTGTTTTTGCTTGTTAATTTGTTTAAGTTCCTTGGAGATTCTGGATATTAGACCTTTGTCAGATGAATAGTTTGCCAAGATTTTCTCCTTTACTGTGGGTTGTCTGTTTACTCTGTTGACAGTTTCTTTTGCTGCACAGAAGCTCTTTAGTTTAATTAAGTCCCACTGACTTGAAAATGGGCACTAAACACTGAGTACACGAGTACACAAAGAGGGAAACAGGAAACACTAGAGCCCACATGAGGATGTGGGGAGGAAGGGAGGATGGAAAAACCACTGATCAGGTACTATGCTCATTACCTGAGTGACAAAGTAATCTGTACACCAAACCCCCATGATGCACAATTTATCTATAGAACCAGCCTGCACATGTACCCCTGAAAATAAAAGTTAAATAAATAAACATTAAATCTGAGTTAATAACGAGAGGATTAGTGAACTAGAAAAAAAAAGATGTTTGGAAATCATCAGTACACATAAGCTATGTAGTCTGACACTATAGGGAAGTAAAAATATGGCAAACAATTAAAACAAAAATGAGGCCAGGCACAGTGACTCATGCCTGTAATCCCAGCACTTTGGGAGACCAAGGTGGGTGGATAATGAGGTCAGGAGTTTGAGATCAGCCTGGCCAACATAGTGAAACTCCATCTCTACTAAAAATACAAAAAATTAGCCAGGAGTAGTGGCGCGCACCTGTAATCCTAGCTACTTGACAGGCTGAAGCAAGAGAATTGTTTGAATCTGGGAGGTTGCAGTGAGCTGAGATCGCATCACTGCACTCCAGCCTGGGTGACAGTGCAAGACTCCATCTCAAAAAAGAAAAAAACAACAAAAAAAAAAAACCGAGATACCTTCACCCACCTATTAAAATGGCCAAAGCCTCAGAACATGCCTGTTGGTATTTGCCCAAAGGAGTTGAAAACTTATGTCCACACGAAAGCCTGCTGCGCATAGATGCTTATAGCAGCTTTATTCATCATCTTATTTTCTCTTGTCAAACTTTCAGATTCACCTTTGGCATTCCTTCTCTCAGGAGAAAAAACGTGTTTGTTCTTCCCTGTAGGGACAAATAAATAAAACGCCTAATAAAATACATCTCTCTTTCCATTTTGTAAGTGCCTGCATGGTAGCAGAAAGATGCTTCAAAATCTTCTTTTGGGAAATGTCTGTTTATGTCCTTAATACACTTTAAATACAGCATCTTCCAGCTCTGGTGAGACTCCGTCCTGTTCTCTGCTTCTCTCATTGCCGTACGAGACCTGCCCATCTTCCAGGCAAAGGCAAGGCGCCCCTCATGCCCTCCCGAAATCCCCATCCTTTCTTCCACATTTCTCCTGCATCACTTTTCATAACTACATCATTTCCATGTGCACAGACAGACACTGCCAATATTTTTTTTTAAATGAAGAAACTTGATGCCATGACTTCAGCCACAGTTCAGTTTCCCTGATCCCTTCCTAAGAAAAACTCTTCAAAAGGGGGCATGTCTGTGGCTCCAACTTCTCTCTTTCCCTTTGCTGTTGAATAATCTCTCATCAGTCTTTCTTCCTGAAACACCCCTTTGGAATGTCATGATGGCCCCCACATGGCTATATCAAATAAAAATGTCAGTTCTTAATGCCACTTACCCCATCAGCTGCACTGGGAAGAGTTCACAACTCTCCCTTGAAACCACACCTTCATTGGACTTCTGTTGCCTCATCCTCTCCTGGTTTTCTTCCCAATAGCTTTGCCCTCAACCTTCCCACAACAACAGCCCTTCAGACCCCTTTTGTGTAGCTCAGGCAAAAAGCATGGAAGACGTTCCTGACGCTTGTCTTTCTCTCACATTCTACTTTCAATTTAACCAGCAAGTCCCTTTGGCTCCATCTTGAAAGTGAATCCAGAATCTGACCATTCTTCACCCCATACCGTTTTCACTGTGAACTTCCTGCTGGTTTACTGCGATTCCCCACAAGCAGCTCCCCGGGGGCTCCTCCTCCCACTGTCTGTCCTCAGTGCAGCAGCCAGAGTGACTCTTTGACCTGTACTAAGTCATGGCCCCCTCTGCTCAAAGCTTCCAGTGGCTTCCATGCATCTAAATAAAGACCCTAGAATGGTCTGTCTACAAGGGTTGCATGCTCCGTCACTCTGCGTCCCCTGCTGTGACTATACCCACTACCACTCACTTGCCATTATGAGCACCCCACTCCTCCCTCCGTCAGGTCCATGCACAGAACTCCTGCCTCTGGGTGTCACAGCTGTCTCTACCTCTACCTCCCAACCTTGGTCCTCACATGATGGCAAGGCTGGCTCCCCACTCCATCAGGCTCTTCCTGACATCCCCTTTCCCTTTTCTTCTATTTCTTTTTTTTCTCCATAGTAATTACTGCCTTCTGACAGGCTATACAGTTATTTATGTATTTGCTTATTGCTAATCTCTGTTAATGAGAATGGAACTTTCAGGAGAGCAGAGCATTACTGTTTGGGTGTTTGTGTGTTTTTCCCATTGCTATAACTGATCAAATGTAGGCTCTTATTATTTGTAGTTGAAAGAGTGAATGATAAATAAAGATTCTGTAGTCCTACAATGGTGTGTTTGCTGTTTTTCATTTTAGAATAACAGAGCTGTGGAGCTAGGCAGAATTATAGTCATCATTAAGTTGATATATGAGAAAACAAGGCCCCAGGTGATTCAGCTTTTTGAGGATGGGAGAACAGATGTTTGACTGGAATTCAAAACTCCAAGTCTTCAGCCAAAATTTTATCTACCGATCTCTTTAACATACAATATTTGTTTCATCAGTGTTTGCCACATGTGTTTAAAGTGGCATTATGCGATAGTAATGTTAATATCATTTTTAGCCTGGCAAGTTCTTGAAGGAAATCACTCAATGATTACCTGTCCAAAATATAAATGTACATTTTAATGCTTATGATCTTAGCCCCAACATCTGTGCAAATTTCACAAGTTTTTAAAAATTGATTTTAGAGCATTTCTATGAGTTTCAAAACATCAGGAATGACATTGGGAGTGCACGTGTGCATGTGTGTATGTTTCTGGAAATCTCCTCACTCTTAGTGAAGCTCCTTGGGATGTGTTGGAGTAGATGCCTGGCCTCTCACCAGCAGGAAAGCCATGTTTATTGAGTGAAAGCACACATCTGTGGATGGATGAGCCCTTAATGACACAACCTCTTATATGTGAATCAGCTTTAAACATGAGATGCAGGCTCACAGTGGAAAATGCTTGATTTTTAGCTTCAGTTATTTGGGATTGGGTTCTGGTTTGAAGCATCACTAACCATACAGCCTTGGACAAGTAAGTAAACCTCTTTGAACCTCAGGACCCTAATTCTTCTAATAAGGTAGAACAGTGGACCTATTTTGCATGTTTGAAATTAAAGTGATTTATAACAGATGAAAGGAATTCATATGCTATTGATATATGCTATTCATATGATATTGACATATCATATGATATCAATTCATATGATATTGACATATGCTATTGATAAATGACATGTTTTGTTCGTGTTATTGCTTACAAATTTCTAACACATACCCAAGGTTTTCTTAAACTCCTCTTATTTTAGTTTATTGTTAGCAAAGCAAAGGAAGCAAGGCAAAGTACTAAAAAGCTCATCAGCAAAGGAAAACGTTTTGAAAAGCAAAGATAAGAATGAAGGCAAACATAAAAATGAAAGGATGTCACATTCAGTGGGTTAGCGACTGAGTAGGTGCTGATGAGAGTAATGAAGACAGAAACGTGGAGATGCAAAGTGTTTCTCTCGGACAGAGATCCTGGCCCTGGATGGGACCCCAGAAAACTGTGATATGGTTTGGCTGTGTTCTCACCCAAATGTCATCTTAAATGGAGTTCCCATAATCCCCCTGTGTCATGGGAGGGGCCTGGTGGGAATTAATTTAATCATGGGGGTGGTTACCCTCATGCAGTTCTCATAATAGTGAGTGAGTTCTCACAAGATGTGATGGCATTATAAGGGGCTTTTCCCCCTTTTAGCTGGGCACTTCTCCTTCCTGCTGCCATGTGAAGAAGAACATGTTTGCTTCCCCTTCCACCATGATTGTAAGTTTGCTGAGGCCTCCCCGGTCATGTGGAACTGTGAGTCAGTTAAACTTCTTTCCTTTATAAATTACCCAGTCCTGGGTACGTCTTTATTAGCAGCATGAGAATGGACTAATACAAACCATAAGAAAGAAAGAAATTATTATGCCCTCACATATAAAAAATAACTAAAAATAATTCCAATTAAAAAAAATCTTGGCAGTACAAGAACAACTTTTTATTTTACATCCTTGCATCTGCATTTCTTGAAGGAGACCATTGCCGGCCATTTTACAGTCTACTTCTTCATGCATTGACACATGTAAGCAAAGTCTGTTTTTGATGTTTTGTTTGAAACTTGCCGAAACACAAATGCAACGGTCTCCAGTTTTCACTTGCCCCCCTCTTTCAGAGTGATTTTTTTTGGTGATTAAGGAACAGGGTGTAAACAGAATATCCATCAGTGCTTTCTCTCCTGGCATTATCAATTAAGATCACAGTAGAGATTTCTGTTGCAGATATTATGTTTATATTAAGTTTATGAAAATACATCCATCACCAAATCTCCTGGCACACATGTTAAGTAAAATGCAAAAGACAAAGCCTACTGACACGATGATAATCATGCTATTTTATAGATTGCAGATGGATTTGTTTGAAACGGAAAGCAGAATCCCAGTGGAGACACAGCTACATCATTCCCTGAACAAACCTGTTTGGTGCTTACTGTGGGCCAGAAAAATAAGTGAGAAGGAAGAGGAAGGTGTTTCGTTAAGCCTGACTCTGCTAAGCTACAGGGTAAAGAAATAGAGGGAAAGGGGGAAAATAGCTCTGGCATCCTGTTATATGTGGTATATTTCTATTCATAAATGCTTCTCACTTTGCAGTTACTATGGGTCACACAGCATCACATCTGATAGTTTTGCATTTGTTAGAAGATGAAAAAGACAATTTAAATTTATATTCTACTATTCACATGGCCTTTTGAAATAATGTTATAAAATTCTCTCCATCTTCCATTTTCTTCACCCTTTCCCTTGTTTTTGCATCATTTTCCATGGTTTTCATCATTGTCCTCACTGCATTATTGCTTTTGTTGTCTGATGTAACTCTCTGTCTACTTCATCTTTCTTGCTATTTGATTCCTGTTTTTCATACTTTTCTTATATTATTTTACTCCAGAAGTTTCAAACTAGCTGCCTTCAGGCCACATCTGGTTTGTGTGAATATTTCATTTTATTTACAGATGTTTATAAAACAATATCAGTTCACAGATAAGATTTAAAAGTTAGATGATATCCCTGAAAATGTGCTATTATAACTTGTCTTGAAAAGTTAGAAATCTGGCAAAATTGGACCTACCATCCAGATCGTCAACAACTGGATGCTCAGTGTCCCTGGGGTGGTGTTTGCAGTTGCCCATCCCCTGGATGCTCAGTGTCCCTGGGGTGGTGTTTGCAGTTACCCATCCCCTGGATGCTCAGTGTCCCCGGGGTGGTGTCTGCAGTTGCCCATCCCCTCGACCTGGGTCACTTATTTACTGCATCAAGCTGGCCCCTGCAGGCAATGGGACTTAAGGTCCTTTGTTTAAATGTGTGTATATTTAGCACTCTATGCCAATTGTATTTTTGTTGTTGCTGCTGTATTTATTATTAGTCCATGACCATTCGATATAAAAAGTTGTATACAGAATATTGTGTACAATATTCTTCTGTATATAAACATTGGCTCTATGAGCAAAATAAGATACAGGTCTTCCTTTTTAGAAGGCTACCTCACAAATGAAGAGACCAGCACATCACCAAGTACACGGGCCAGAGTCTAACCTGAGTGGTAAATTCTTTCTTTCCATGGTTCATTAGTAAAGAATCAGTTATTGTGCATAGCCCTGCCTAGAGACGCTGAGTAAAGTGTTTCCCTTGTCCCCTGAAGGAATTAATGTGCCTTTGTTTACGAAAACCTAACCTCAAAAAGGCAAAGCTCTCAGCCACTCTATAGGAAAGAGGAATCAAGGCATTAATGAAGGTGAGGGGGCGGGGGCTCAAATGCAGAGACAAACATACTTGCTAAGACGGTCATAGGATGGGAGCTGGAGGGGAGGGTGCCTGACGGCTGGACTTCAGCTCTTCTGTGGCTCTGAGGAGGCAGCAAGGGACATCCGGGGGCCTGTGCGGTTGCTTGGAGATGTGGGGATGTCCCAGGAGCTCTGTTACTAATGATCACCTAATGACACGGGTGGCTTTCTTTTAGAAACCCTTAGAACCCAGAGAAAGGAGGGAATGCTTGAAATACCGAATATCCATCCACATGCATGGAGGACTCTTCACTTGGTTTAGATAATGTGCCTTAGAAAATTAAAGGAATACATTTCACGAGCCTTGCACCTCAATGGCTTTAAACAAACTCATACCTATTTCATTAGATTGAAAAACTATCACGGATGCTGTTATAGACATTGTTCAAAATATGCCGTATTCTCAAAGGAACAAGGAACCCACAGGAGGTGAAATTTCATTTGCATCATTAGAAATGATTGCCAAGTTTGTTCTTTGAAACCAACGAGAACAAAGACACAACATACCAGAATCTCTGAGACGCATTCAAAGCAGTGTGTAGAGGGAAATTTATAGCACTAAATGCCCACAAGAGAAATCAGGAAAGATCCAAAATTGACACCCTAACATGACAATTAAAAGAACTAGAAAAGCAAGAGCAAACACCCTCAAAAGCTAGCAGAAGGCAAGAAATAACTAAAATCAGAGCAGAACTGAAGGAAATACAGACACAAAAAACCCTTCAAAAAATTAATGAATCCAGGAGCTGGTTTTTTGAAAGGATCAACAAAATTGATAAACCACTAGGCAAGACTAATAAAGAAAAAAAGAGAGAAGAATCAAACACATGCAATAAAAAATGATAAAGGGCATATCACCACCGATCCCACAGAAATACAAACTACCATCAGAGAATACTACAAACACCTCGACGCAAATAAACTAGAAAATCTAGAAGAAATGGATAAATCCCTCGACACATACACTCTCCCAAGACTACATCAGGAAGAAGTTGAATCTCTGAATAGACCAATAACAGGAGCTGAAATTGTGGCAATAATCAATAGCTTACCAACCAAAAAGAGTCCAGGACCAGATGGATTCACAGCCGAATTCTACCAGAGGTACAAGGAGGAACTGGTACCATTCCTTCTGAAACTATTCCAATCAACAGAAAAAGAGGGAATCCTCCCTAACTCATTTTATGAGGCCAGAATCATCCTGATTATCAAAGGCGGGCAGAGACACAACCAAAAAAGAGAATTTTAGACCAATATCCTTGATGAACACTGATGCAAAAATCCTTAATAAAATACTGGCAAACCGAATCCAGCAGCACATCCAAAAGCTTATCCACCATGATCAAGTGGGCTTCATCCCTGGGAAGCAAGGCTGGTTAAACATACGCAAATCAATAAATGTAATCCAGCATATAAACAGAACCAAAGACAAAAACCACATGATTATCTCAATAGATGCAGAAAAGTCCTTTGACAAAATTCAACAACCCTTCATGCTAAAAACTCTCAATAAATTAGGCATTGATGGGACATATTTCAAAATAATAAGAGCTATCTATGACAAACCCACAGCCAATATCATACTGAATGGGCAAAAGCTGGAAGCATTCCCTTTGAAAACTGGCACAAGACAAGGATGTGCCTTGTCACCACTCCTATTCAATACAGTATTGGAAGTTCTCGCCAGGGCAGTCAGGCAAGAGAAAGAAATAAAGGGTATTCGAATAGGAAGTGAGGAAGTCAAATTATGTCTGTTTGCAGACGACATGATTGTATATTTAGAAAACCCCATATCTGAGCCCAAAAACTCCTTAAGCTGATAAGCAACTTCAGCAAAGTCTCAGGATACAAAATCAAAGTTCAAAAATCACAAGCATTCCTATACACTAATAATAGTCAAACAGAGATCCAAATCATGAGCAAATTCCCATTCACAATTGCTACAAAGAGAATAAAATACCTAGGAATCCAACTTACAAGGGATGTGAAGGACCTCTTCAAGGAGAACTACACACCACTGCTCAAGGAAATAAAAGAGGATACAAACAAATGGAAGAACACTCCATGCTCATGGGTAGGAAGAATCAATATCATGAAAGTGGCCATACTGCCCAAAGTAATTTATAGACTCAATGCTATTCCCATCAAGCTACCATGGATTTTCTTCACAGAATTAGAAAAAACTATTTTAAAGTTCATATGGAACCAAAAAAGAGCATGCATTGCCAAGTCAATCCCAAGCCAAAAGAACAAAGCTGGAGGCGTCACGCTACCTGACTTCAAACTGTACTACAAGGCTACAGTAACCAAAACAGCATGGTACTGGTAACAAAACAGAGATATAGACCAACGGAACAGAACAGAGCCCTCAGAAATAACACCGCATATCTACAACTATCTGATCTTTGACAAATCTGAGAAAAACAAGCAATGGGGAAAGGATTCCCTGTTTAATAAATGGTGCTGGGAAAACTGGCTAGCCATATGTAGAAAGCTGAAACTGGATCCCTTCCTTACACCTTATACAAAAATTCATTCAAGATGGATTAAAGACTTAAACGTTAGACCTAAAACCATAAAAACCCTAGAAGAAAACCTAGGCATTACCATTCAGGACATAGGCATGGGCAAGGACTTCATGTCTAAAACACAAAAAGCAATGGCAACAAAAGCCAAAATAGACAAATGGGATCTAATTAAACTAAAGAGCTTCTGCACAGCAAAAGAAACTACCATCAGAGTGAACAGGCAACCTACAAAATGGGAGAAAATTTTCACAACCTACTCATCTGACAAAGGGCTAATATCCAGAATCTACAATGAACTCAAACAAATTTACAAGAAAAAAACAAAGAACCCCATCAAAAAGTGGGTGAAGGACATGAACAGACACTTCTCAAAAGAAGACATTTATGCAGCCAAAAATCACATGAAAAAATGCTCACCATCACTGGCCATCAGAGAAATGCAAATCAAAACCACAATGAGATACCATCTCACACCAGTTAGAATGGCAATCATTAAAAAGTCACGAAACAACAGGTGCTGGAGAGGATGTGGAGAAATAGGAACACTACACTGTTGGTGGGACTGTAAACTAGTTCAACCATTGTGGAAGTCAGTGTGGCGATTCCTCAGGGATCTAGAACTAGAAATACCATTTGACCCAGCCATCCCATTACTGGGTATATACCCAAAGGACTATAAATCATGCTGCTATAAAGACACATGCACATGTATGTTTATTGTGGCATTATTCACAACAGCAAAGACTTGGAACCAAGCGAAATGTCCAACAATGATAGACCAGATTAAGAAAATGTGGCCCATATACACCATGGAATACTATGCAGCCATAAAAAATGATGAGTTCATGTCCTTTGTAGGGACATGGATGAAATTGGAAATCATCATACTCAGTAAACTATCACAAGAACAAAAAACCAAACACCGCATATTCTCACTCATAGGTGGGAACTGAACAATAAGAAGACATGGACACAGGAAGGGGAACATCACACTCTGGGGACGGTTGTGGGGTGGGGGTAGGGGGGAGGGATAGCATTGGGAGATATACTTAATGCTAGATGACGAGTTAGTGGGTGCAGCGTACCAGCATGGCACATGTATACATATGTAACTAAGCTGCACATTGTGCACATGTACCCTGAAACTTAAAGTGTAATAATAATAAATTAAAAAAAAAAAGAAATGATTGCCAAGTTTGAGATAGGAAAGTAGGTCGCTAGAGACGCTATTTCAGTTAAAGATTTCGGCATAAGCAAAGATCGAGAATTGTGAAAATGACCATCTGGGGGGAAAGCGGAATGGAAAATGAATGACCGACCAGGGATCTCACTGGGAGACATGGGGAATGAAGCCGGGAGGACTTGGGAGCAGAATACAAATGGCTGAGCCTATAAAGGTAGAAACGATGGGCTTCATTCATTCAGCCAATGCGGAGCCATCTTTCAAGGATACACAGCTCGTTGAGTGACTGAGCCCTTCTCCATCTGTGGTCTTGTCAATTATATGCGGCGTTGGTCATACTTCATCTTTCATTAACATCCTTTATGACACATTAATGAAAGTTCCAGGGGCAGTCCTGACTCCAGTCATGGGTGATTCCAGGACTTGTACGATATCATGGCCACTGAGAGAATCTCCCCAGTCTCGCGTTCCTGCTCACACAGCTTCTCCATTGCAGTAGCCAACTACTCACTAACAACTCTAGGCTTTCACCAACATCACCAAGTTCGGCAATAGGAGATAAATTCTCTCTTGAAACCCTGATCTCAGGCCTTACTGAGTGGTCCAGGCCATATATCCATCCCTGAACCAGTAAGCACTGAATGAAGTGTGAGAATGAAACCTGAGTCTCGTCTTTAAATGCAAGTAACCTGTCAACTCATCCAAACACATGGAGTCAGAGGTTGTCAGGGCGGTAGGAGGAATGGGAGCAAAGAAGAAAAACACATGTGCATGCACACACACACTCACACTCTCACACACACATGCTGTCTCACTCACAGTCACACACATGGTCTCACACATTCACATGCTCTCACACACACACTCACATGGTCTCTCACAACCATTTGCAATCACACACTCACATGCTCTCAGTCACACTCACACACACATACTCTCCCATGCTCACACACTCACACTCACATGGTCTCTCACACACTCACCCAGGCTCACACACACACTCACATGCTCTCTCACACACTCACCCATGCTCACACACACACTCACATGCTCTCTCACACATACTCACACACTCATATGCTCTCTCACACACACATGCTCTCTCAACACATTCACACATTCACACACACTCACATGCTCTCACACACACACACACACACAGTCACACACAAACGTATTTCCACCAAAGAGGTATTTGTCAGTATGAGAATGGATTGTATACTTGAGAAAAAATTTAAAAGCTAAGGGGTATAACTCAGGAACGGCACCCAGCAGAGAGGGCAGAAAGAGTCTAAACAAGGGCTGAAAGACTGGGTACAAAACTAATCTAAAGGAGTGTTTCAGCCTTAAGTATAACATTGCATCCACCCTCCATCGTGGCCATGAGCCTACAGCTGGATTAGAAACCATGATAGCTCTTGGCAGCACGGATGACGTGAAAGAGACTACATCACCATGTCTGATGCGTTCATTTATAAAACAATCTGAGAACTCTGGGGCATGTTCTTAATAAAGTTCAGAACTTTGTGACTTTTCTCTTTTTCCCTGTAGGTCAGTTAATTCCAACAGATGCTAAGAGGTAAGGATTGGATGTGGAGTTCTTAAGGATACATTTTTTATTTTATTACATTTAATCTAAAATTTAATTGAGATTACCAAGATAATTGGGACTTTAAACTTAAGATCCTAGAAAATGGACGAAACTTGCTCACATTTTAATAGAAAACCAAATATTTCAGTCATTCATTTTTGGCTTTGACATTGTATTTGATCTTAATGGACTCATGGAAAGTTCGTACAAGGTTTAAACCCAGGAGCTCTAAGTATACATTAAGTTGCATGTGGTGTTCCCTGTGTAACTGAACTTGTCAAATGAGATCCACCCACTGCACACAAACAGGGAACAGTAGCACAATGGAAAATGATGTGCTTTTGCAAAAAATAAGGAGGTAGCACCTCATCTTGTTCCCACCTCCACCACTGGACAGTCAAAGAAGCTCAGTTTCATAGAGCAATCCCCAAAATGAATAACCACCTTAACTAGGAGAATTACGACAGCGGAAGTATTGTGTATTGATGTCGTCTTTCACTGTCATCATCCATCCCAATTATAAACCTTAGCCCACTGAATATTTCACACTGAAATTACTTCTGTAATTTATTGTCTCCTGTGGAAGGGCCAATAAAGGAGCTGAAAAATATTTTTCTTGTATTTGCCTTACATTGGGCAAGTCCACTAGCGAGGAACTTCTCTACCACATGTACTGATTAAGACATAAGCATTTTTTCATCTTGATTAGAGAGAAGAAAGTTGCTTTAAAGCTTTTGCAGAAATATTTTTGCAGACCATCTAAGGCACAAAGCTTAAGGACCACATTCAGCTTAGAAATGGTGAGAAACGGTGACAAACTGGGGAGATAGGCAGCGTCCCATCTAACAGGTAAGGAGCAGCTGTGAGATGCCCCAGTGAATCTTGTCCCCAGTAAGCTGAAAACCAGCACCTGATGGAACAGGAGGAGAGATCCAGCCTATTACGAGAGGGGTGGCAGCAGCTAGATGAGTCTTTGGGTCTCAGACAGAAAACATATTCATGAGTTGGATGTCCTTTTCCTTTTAAGATATACATTTATTCCATTTCTTAAGAAATTGCTAGGCAATTCACCAACTAATTCTTCACTGATTTATTCATTTTACTTAAGGTTAAATGATGTAAATTTTCCCCGAGATACTTAACTGCGGAAAATTCACCAAAGCTTTTAAGATAGAGGTTGAAAAGGAACCGATGTGCTCTATGAAGCGCTAGAAAAGACTTCTTAAACTTCTAGATGCAGTTACCCAGTTTTGGAAAATAGGTTACAACTTGTGTATACAAAATTTACTAAGGATCATTTTAGGTTTCTTCCACTGGAAAACCAGAATAGAAAGCCATGCTTAATTATGTTTTCCATTTGATATGTATTGAATGTTGTTTGTTTAAATTTTTAAAAGAAGCACATAAATGGGTCACCCAAATGAGTGTCAAAGTGAGATTCTCTCCTTAAAGATGTCTCTGTAAAGCTGACCCGAAGAGACTGAGTGGGAAGGCTAGAGGCAGGAAGGAGATAAAGTGGTTCACTATCAAGAAAGAGGAAAGTGAACATTATAAGGAGGCTCTGAAGTGGCAGAGACTTAAGGAACAATGCAGAAAGGACTTGGAGGTTAACCTGTCGTTAAGTACAGAATCCCTCTCAATCCATCACCTGGACAGCTGTAAATTTCCCACAACGAAAGAGAAGGGCATTTGGAAAACTTGCTGGAAGTGAAAACCTGACAGATGAAATTATTTTCTTGACCAAACAGAAAGTGTGGAGACTTTATTAAGAACAAAATCTCAGATAAACTCCCAACAATTTGCATTGTCTTGTACTGGTGGTGGTGGAGGGTTAATGAAGCCATCCACTTGTCTGTAGTAATAAAAGACTGTAACATTTCACCATTTTAACAGAGAAGCCAAAGAATGACCCCACCATACTCCTCATTTACAACAGGAAAAACTAGGATGCATGTAGAATTCATTCCTTGCTTCCGTCCCAAAACCCAATCAGCCAAAGGAGGTTGTTGCATTTCCAGGCACACTCGTGTTTCTTTGTTCAAGACTTAATAATTTATTATCTGGGTTAGGGCATCAGTTTCCCAGATGGCCTTCCTTCCTGCAGTCAGCTGGAAGTCCTCACCATACAAGAATCACCTTTGCCTGGCTTTCCTCATTCATCTATCACCACTCATCACTCATAGGTAACCATCAGCTATGTTGACCCACACGCAGGCACCTGGCTTTCCCCCCTCATCTACCACCACTCCTCACTCATAGGTAATTATCTGCTAAATTGAACATACAATTTCGTCTTGAAGAGTAAAGAATTATTACAGAAATGCAATCTATCTCCATTCAGTCCCTGAAACCAACATGTTTTTTTCCATGTTTGGCCTCTGGCTCATGTTACTTTTTTCTGCTCAGGATATTCTATCTTTATCCCATTTTTTAGCTCACCATGTATTCCTTGTCATCTAAGATTCTGCTCAGACATTACCTCCTCAAGAAGCTTTCATAACCCACCTACTCCCACGTGCAAATCTCTATCCCCACTGCCTGGAATTGAACACCCTCCATGTCACATTACAATATAATTTCAAGTATCAGTGACTAGCCTGGGCTTGAAGCTTCTTGAGGACAGGATATAGCCTTATTCACCTTTATTTCCCTGCCAAATGGCTTGAGATACAACTGTTGCTGAATTAATAAGTGAATGAGGTTACCTAAGGAAAGACAGAGCAAGTCAAACTAAGGAAACTGAATTAACTTGAGACAAATCTAAGTCCACTGGGGATTTTAAATTAAGGAGTAACATGGTAAACCTTGTTAGCAAGATGGGAGGTTCCCCATAAATTCTTCTGGAATTTAAATCATTTAGAAATATCACTGCAAGAGTAAATTAGGGGAGAGAGGAAAAATTAGGAGGCTTTGCATTAATCCAAGCAGGAAATTTTGCATGTCTGAAGGCAGACAGCGGCAGCACAGACACCCAAAAATTCTTGAAAACTGATTATATGCTAGAGATGAAGAAGAAAGTGTGGTGATGGCCAGGACTTTGACTTCAGGGACTGAATGGAGATGGGTTCCATTTCTGTAATAATTCTTTACTCTGCAAGACAAAACTATTTGTTCTTCTCGTTTGAGAACCTAGTTGGGTCCACTAAGAAGGGACATTTTAAATGAGATATCCAAGCTTCATCTACTGCCTCTCTTCCATTGTTGTCTCAGATACCTTAAATAGAACCACAATTATTTTCACAGATTCATTCATTCACCCATTCAACTGTTCATTTATTTTCAACAAATATTTATTAAATGCCTCTTTATGTGTTGGGTGGTGTTCGATTCAAGGCAGCGGGGATAAATAGTTTCTTCATGGAATTCCTACCATGGTTTGGAAGATCAAAATGAATACAATAAGTAAGTAAAATACACGATATGCCAGGTGGTGGCTTGTACAATGGAAGATAATTAAACCTGGGTGGAATAAGGGTAATAAGTTGGGGGCACTTGTGGCCGTTGATTAGAGCGGCTTCCACTCCTATAGAGAGGTCATTGGAAGGCTCTCTGGTAACGTAGAGTTTCGCTAGATGCATGAAGGAATCTACGTGGTGATATGAAGGTACAGAGGCATCCACAGTGAAAAGCCCTTGAGCAGGAGGGGACGGGGACATGGGCTGCTCAAGGAGGAGCAGGCATGGACTAGACATTCAGGCCTGGGAAGTAGAGGGTGTACAGAACAGGATAGAGAGGTCAGAGGGGGATGGACATCTAATACAGAGAGCCACATAGACCACGGTGAGGACATGGGCTTTTACACTGAGGTTTTAACCATGATCATGATAGGACAATACTCATTGCAAAATTGAGAGTAGATTAATGGGAAAGGAAGCGCACATGCAGGAAGACCTGCTGGGAGGCTGCTCTGGCCATCCAAACAAAAGATGTTGGTGGCTTGGCCCAGGGACGTGTCAGGGGAGTGGATGCAGTAGGGTCCGATTTTTCGAGGTGGCTTACCCTCTTCACTGTGGCCACAAGGGTTTCCCACTCCAACAGCATCCTGGCATCTCAGGGGACTCAGCGCTACCACAAAAGTATTCTCAGATGTGGGCAGCTGCCACATTGGTGCTTCTGTGGCACTGACTCTGCCATCTTGCCAGGGAAAGGTTCTTAGGGGAACTCTAGGTCTGGAGGCTGCTTTCCCTGCATCATGCCAGTCAATATGTGATAACCTCCAGGAATTCGCAGTCCTGAGTCAATCCACAGTCCCCTGGTGAAGGGGAAGCTGGCAGGTCTGAGGGGAGTGCTGGGGTCATCATGCAAGTCCATCCTGTGAACCCTCCTCTGAAAGGTCACCACAGCCCTTTCTTAGGGTGAACCTGCCCTGGGGAATGGAAAATACCCAGACATTCCAGATCTGTTGGCGCTAACACTGACTTAATGGGAATGCATAGCCTCCAGAATATGCAGGGGTCACTGGCAGGAGTGGTCGAGCGTCTGTTCAGGGATCAGAGAGTTTGGGGCCTAAGCGCTCGCCCTAGGAACTCAGCAAACCATGGACACATCTTGCAGTGTCTTTCAAGTTCAGCATGCATCCATGGAGCAAACACAACCAGCAGTTGGCAGATACCATGCTGGCCTCTTAAAATTTAGCTATTGAAGCAAAGACTTGGAACCAATCCAAATGCCCATCAGTGATAGACTGGATACAGAAAATGTGGCACATATACACCATGGAATTCTATGCAGCCATAAAATATGATGAGTTCATGTCCTTTGTAGGGACATGGATGAAGCCAGAAACCATTACTCTCAGCAAACTAACACAGGAACAGAAAACCAAACACCTCATGTTCTCACATATGGAAGAACACGTGAGAGTTGAACAATGAGATCACCTGGACACAGGGAGGGGAAAATCACACACTGGGGCCTGTCGGGAGGTGTGGTCAAGGGGAAGGAAAGTATTAGGACAAACAACTAATGCATGTGGGACTTAAAACCTAGATGATGGGTTGGTAGGTGCAGCAAACCATCATGGCACGTGTATACCTATGTAACAAACCTGCACATTTATCCCAGAACTTAAAGTTAAAAAAAAAAAAAAAGGCTATTGAGTTAAGACGTCCAAGTGGAGACCCCCGAAGCTCCCTCTCCCAATCAAAACTGTAAACTAAAACCAACATGACATGGCCAAGGGGACTGCAGAGATTACTGCCACCATCAAAGGCACCCTGTATGCAGAGACTAGCAATCCTATTACACGCTCATTTAACCCTTTTGATTGGCTGGTAAAAAAGACAGAAGTATCTTTGTGGAATTCAGTGTATTATACAATTATTGACTTCAGTTGCTTCTGTATTTCCAGATATTTTCCTCTATACTAAAGCAAATCAGTGCATCTTCATGTGAGCTTCACAAAGCTACTGATGTAGCCAGTATATCCCTCTGCTCCAATAAGCGGAGAAAGAGAGCTTGAATTTTTATTTTAATGTTTTCTTTCACTTAGCAAGGATGGCAGTAGCTAGCTGTTACCTCAATGGTATAGGTAATTTTTTAATATGAGCTTCACAGCTGCTTAAAAATCTGAGTTTAAATGACTCTAGACTGAATATAACCTAATTATATCATGGTCTCTAAATTATTCTTGTAATACTTCCTATTTTTGTCATCACAGTTGAAAGCAACTTTTCAAATAAAGGTCAATGGCTACGAAAGTGACTAGAATTTATAGGGAAGCATGCAGTGTGAAGTGTTTCGGTGAGGCTGGTGGCCTAATGACTTTAACACTTCTACTAAGATAGATACAATTACTGGCTTACTTTCACTAGTTTCTATCTAGTATATAATTGTCTAAAGAGTGTTTTTTCATTATTTTCAAAAGAGAAAAAAATGCTTCTCAGAGTAAGTTTCTATGTTTTTGATGAATAACTTTATCATACTCGAGATGGAAATATTATCTCACTCTTCACAGCTTGTCTAATGGGCTGTAAAAACGCTAAACTAGTAACTTATTTGGAGCACAGTATATAGGATTAATTTTTTTCTCTCCAAAACAAAGTGTATTGTCAAGGCATAATTTTTTTCACAAACTAGTCAATTTTTGACCCTAAAAATGTCTACATTTAAAGTCCCAAAGCACCAATACTGCCAAGATTGTAGACAAACAAATGACAGTTTCCATATATTTTTAGTTGTTTTAATTATACTTTAAGTTCTGGGATACATGTGCACAACGTGCAGGTTTGTTACATAGGTATACACGTGCCATGGTGGTTTGCTGCACCCTTCAACCAGTCATCTACGTTAGGCATTTCTCCTAATGCTATTCCTCCCCTTGTCCTCCACTACCCGACAGGCCCCCGTGTATGATGTTCCCCCCATGCCCATATGTTATCGTTGTTCAATGTTTACTGACGAGTGAGAACATGCAGTGTTTGGTTTTCTGTTACTGTGTTAGTTTGCTGAGAATGATGGTTTCCAACTTCATCCATGTCCCTGCAAAGGACATGAACTCATTCTTTTTTGTTTTTGTTTTTGTTTTTGTGTTTTTGAGATGGTGCCTTGCTCTGTCACCAGGCTGGTATGCATTGTCACAGTCTCGGCTCACTGCAACCTCCACCTCCCGGATCCAAGCGATTCTGTTCCCTCAGCCTCCAGAGTAGCTAGGACTACAGGAATGCGCCACAACACCCAGCTAAGTTTTGAATTTTTTAGTAGACACGGGGTTTTACCAGGCTGGCCAGATTGGTGTCAATCTCTTGACCTCATGATCTGCCCACCTTGGCATCCCATAGTGCTGGGATTATAGGAGTGAGCCACAGCATCTGGCCGAACTCATTCTTTTTTACGGCTGCATAGTATTCCATGGTGTATATGTGCCACATTTTCTTTATCCAGCCTAACACTGATGGGCATGTGGGTTGGTTCCAAGTCTTTGCTATTGTAAATAGTGCTACAATAAACATATGTGTGAATGTGTTTTTATAGTAGAATGATTTATAATCTTTTGGGTATACGCTCAGTAATGGGATTGCTGGGTTAAATGGTATTCCTAGTTCTCTATCTTTGAGGAATCACCACACTGTCTTCCGCAATGGTTGAACTAATTTACACTGCCACCAACAGTGTAAAAGCGTTCCTATTTCTCCACATCCTCTCCAGCATCTGTTGTTTCCTGACTTTTTAATGATCGCCATTCTAACTGGCATGAGATGTGGTTTTGATTTGCATTTCTCTAACGACCAGTGATGATGAGCTTTTTTTTCATATGTTTTGGCTGTATAAATGTCTTCTTTTGAGAAGTGTCTGTTCATACCCTTTGCCCACTTTTTGATTTTTTTTTTTTTTATTCCTGTACGTTTGTTTAGGTTCCTTGTAGATTCTTGATATTAGCCCTTTGTCAGATGGATAGATTGCAAAAATTTTCTCCAATTCTTTAGGTTGCCTATTCACTCTGATGATAGTTTCTTTGCTGTGCAGAAGCTTTTTAGTTTAATTAGATCCCATTTGTCAATTTTGGCTTTTGTTGCCATTGCTTTTGGAGTTCTAGTCATGAAGTCTTTGCCCATGCCTATGTCCTCAATAGTATTGCCTAGGTTTTCTTCTAGGGATTTTATGGTTTTAGGTCCTAAGTTTAAATCTTTAATCCATCTTGAGTTAATTTTTGTATAAGGTGTAAGAAAGGGGTCCAGTTTTGGTTTTCTGCATATGGCCAGCCAGTTTTCCCTACACCATTTGTTAAATAGGGAATCCTTTCCCCATTGCTTGTTTTTCTCAGGTTTGTCAAAGATCAGATGGTTGTAGATTTGTGGTATTGTTTCTGAAGCCTCTGTTCTGTTCCGTTGGTCTATATATCTGTTTCGGTACCAGTACCATGCTGTTTTGGTTACTGTAGCCTTGTAGTACAGTTTGAAGACAGGTAGCGTGATGCCTCCAGCTTTGTTATTTTTGCTTAGGATTGTCTTGGCTATACAGGCTCTTTTTTGGTTCCATATGAAATTTAAAGTAGTTTTTTCTAATTCTGTGAAGAAAATCTATGGTAGCTTGATGGGAATAGCATTGAGTCTATAAATTACTTTGGGCAGTATGGCCACTTTCATGATATTGATTCTTCCTACCCATGAGCATGGAGTGTTTTCCCATTTGTTTGTGTCCTCTCTTATTTCCTTGAGCAGTGGTGTGTAGTTCTCCTTGAAGAGGTCCTTCATATCCCTTGTAAGTTGTATTCCTAGGTATTTTATTCTCTTTGTAGCAATTGTGAATGGGAATTTGCTCATGATTTGGATCTCTGTTTGACTATTATTAGTGTATAGGAATGCTTGTGACTTTTGAACATTGATTTTGTATCCTGAGACTTTGCTGAAGTGGTTTATCAGCTTAAGGAGTTTTTGGGCTCAGATCATGGGGTTTTCTAAATATACAATCATGTCATCTGCAAACAGACATAATTTGACTTCCTCACTTCCTATTCAAATACCCTTCATTTCTTTCTCTTGCCTGACTGCCCTGGCCAGAACTTCCAATACTGTGTTGAATAGGAGTGGTGACAAGGCACATCCTTGTCTTGTGCCAGTTTTCAGAGGGACTGCTTCCAGCTTTTGCCCATTCAGTATGATATTGGCTGTGGGTTTGTCATAAATAGCTCTTATTGTTTTGAGATACATTCCATCAAAACCTAGTTTATTGAGTGTTTTTAGCATGAAGGGGTGTTAAATGTTATCAAAGGCCTTTTCTGCCTCTATTGAGATAATCATGTGGTTTTTGTCGTTGCTTCTGTTTATGTGATGGATTACGTTTATTGATTTGCATATGTTTAACCAGCCTTGCATCCCGGGAATGAAGCCAGTTTGATTGTGGTGCATAAGCTTTTTGATGTGCTGCTGGATTCGGTTTGCCAGTATCTTATTGAGTATTTTTGCATTGATGTTTATCGGGGATATAGGCCTGAAATTTTCTTTTTTTGTTGTGTCTCTGCCAGGTTTTGGTATCAGGATGATGCTGGCCTCATAAAATGAGTTAGGGAGGAGTCTTTCTTTGTCTATTGTTTGGAATAGTTTCAGAAGGAATGGTACCAGCTCCTTTTTGTACCTCTGGTAAAATTCGGCTGTGAATCCATCTGGTCCAGGGCTTTTTTTGGGTGGTAGACTATTAATTACTGCCTCAATTTCAAAACTTGTTATTGGTCTATTCAGGGATTCGACTTCTTCCTGGTTTAGTCTTGGGAGGGTGTATGTGTCCAGGAATTTATCCATTTCTTCTAGGTTTTCTAGTTTATTTGCATAGAGGTATTTATAGTATTCTCTGATGGTAGTTTGTATTTCTGTGGGATCGGTGGTGATATTCCCTTTATCATTTTTTATTGTGTCTTTTTGATTCTTTTCTCTTTTCTTCTTTATTAGTCTGGCTAGCCATCTATCTATTTTGTCAATCTTTTCAAACAACAAGCTGCTGGGTTCACTGATTTTTTTGAAGGGTTTTTTGTGTCTCTACCTCATTCAGTTGTTCTCTGATCTTAGTTATTCCTTGTCTTCTGCTAGCTTTTGAATTTATTTGCTTTTACTTTTCTAGTTCTTTTAATTGTGATGTTAGGGTGTCGATTTTAGATCTTTCCTGCTTTCTCCTGTGCGCGTTTAGTGCCATAAATTTCCCACTAAACACTGCTTTAGCTGTGTCCCAGAGATTCTGGTATGTTTTGTCTTTGTTCTCATTGGTTTCAAATAACTTATTCGTTCCTGCCTTAATTTCGTTATCTACCAAGTAGTCATTCAGGAGCAGGTTGTTCACTTTCCATTTACTTGTGCAGTTTTGAGTGAGTATCTTAATCCTGAGTTCTAATTTGATTGCACTGTGGTCTGAAGGCTGTTTGTTATGATTTCTGTTCTTTTGCATTTGCTGAGGAGTGTTTTACTTCCAATTATGTGGTCAATTTTACAATAAGTACTATGTGGTGCTCAGAAGAATATATATTCTTTTGATTTGGGGTTTAGAGTTCTGCACCTGTCTATTAGGTTCACTTGGTCCAGAGCTGAGTTCAAGTCCTGAATATCCTTGTTAATTTTCTGTCTCATTGATCTGTCTAATATTGACAGTGGAGTGTTAAAGTCTCCCACTATTGTCATGTGAGACTCAAAGTCTCTTCGTAGGTCTCTAAGAATTTGCTTTATGAATCTGGGTACTCCTGTATTGGGTGCATATAAATTTAGGATAGTTAGCTCCTCTTGTTGCATTGATCCCTTTACCATTATATAATGTCCTTCTTTGTCTTTTTTGATCTTTGTTGGTTTAAAGTCTGTTTTATCAGAGACTAAGATGGCAACTTCTGCTTTTTTTTTTTTTTTTTGCTTTCCATTTAGTTGATAAATAATCCTTCATCTTTTTATTTTGAGCCTATGTGTGTCTTTGCATGTGAGATGGGTCTCCTGAATACAGCACACCAATGGCTCTTGACTCTTTATCCAATTTGCTATTCTGTGACTTTTAATTGGGGCATTTAGCCCATTTATATTTAAGGTTAATATTGTTATGTGTGAATTTGATCCTGTCATTATGATGCTAGCTGGTTATTTTCCCCATTAGTTGATGCAGTTTTTTCATAGTGTTGATGGCCTTTACATTTTGGTTTGTTTTTGCAGTGGTTGGTACTGGTTTTTCCTTTCCATATTTAGTGTTTCCTTGAGGAGTTCTTGTAAGACAGGCCTGCTGGTGACAAAACCCCTCAGCATTTTCTGGTCTGTAAGAGATTTTATGTCTCCTTCACTTATGAAGTTTAGTTTGGCTGGATATGAAATTCTGGGTTAAAAATTCTTTTATTTAATAATGTTGAATCTTGGCCCTCACTCTCTTCTGGCTTGTAGGGTTTCTGTAGAGAGATCCACTGATGGGCTTCCTTTTGTGGGTAACCCAACCTCTCTTTCTGGCTGCCCTTAACATTTTTTCCTTCATTTCAAACTTGGTGAATCTGATGATTATGTGTCTTGGGGTTGTTCTTCTCCAGGAGTATCTTTGTGGTGTACTCTGTATTTCCTGAATTTGAACATTGGCCTATCTTGCTAGATTGGGGAGGTTCTCCTGGATAATATCCTGAAGTGTGTTTTCCAACTTGGCTCCATTCTCCCTGTCACTTTCAGGTACACCAATCAAACGTAGGTTTGGTCTTTTCACATAGTCCCATAGTTCTTGGAGGCTTTGTTCATTCCATTTCATTCTTTTTTCTCTAATCTTGTCTCCATGCTTTATTTCATTAAGTTGATCTTCAATCTCTGATATGATTTCTCCTGCTTGATCAATTCGACTATTGATACTTGTATATGCTTCAAGAAGTTTTTGTGCTGTGTTTTCAGCTCCATCAGTTCATTTATGTTCTTCTCTAAACTGGATATTCTAGTTAGCAATTCCTCTAACCTTTTTTCCAGGTTCATAGCTTCCTTGCATTGGGTTAGAACATGCTCCTTTAGCTCAGAGGAGTTTATTACCCACCTTCTGAAACCTACTTCTGTCAATTCATCAAACTCATTCTCTGTCCAGTTTTGTTCCCTTGCTGGTGAGGAGTTGTGATGCTTTGGAGGAGAAGCAGTGTTCTAGTGTTTGGAATTTTCAGCCATTCTGTGCTGGGTTTTCCTCATCTTTGTGGATTTATCTACCTTTGGTCTTTGCTGTTGGTGACCTTCGAATCCTTTTTGTTGATGTTATTGCTTTCTGTTTGTTAGTTTTCCTTCTAACAGTCAGGACTGTCTTCTACAGGTCTGCTGGAGTTTGCTGGGGGTCCACTCCACACCCTGTTTGCCTGGGTATCACAAGGGGAGGCTGCAGAACAGCAAGAATTGCTGCCTGCTCCTTTCTCTGGAAGCTTCATCCCAGAGGGGAACCTGCCAGATGGCAGTTGGAGCTCTCCTGTATGAGATGTCTGTCAACCCCTGCTGGGAGGTGTATCCCAGTCAGGAGGCATGGGGGTCAGGGACCCACTTGAGGAGGCAGTCTGACCCTTAGCAGAGTTTGAGTGCTGTGCTGGGAGAGCCGCTGCTCTCTTCAGAGCCGGGACCCAGGAACGTTTAAGTCTGCAGAAGCTGCACCCACAACTGCCTCTTCCTCCAGGTGCTCTGTCCCAGGCAGGTGGGAGTTTTATCTATAAGCCCCTGACTGGGGCTGCTGCCTTTCTTTCAGAAATGCCCTGCCCAGAGAGGAGGAATCTAGAGAGGCAGTCTGGCTACAGCGACTTTGCAGCTTGGCAGTGTTCTCTGCCCAGTCTGAACTTCCGATGTCTTTGTTTACACTGCGAGTAGAAAACCACCTATTCAAGCCTCAGTAATGGCGGACACCCCTCCCCCCACCAAGCTCAAGCATCCCAGGTTGACCAGACTGCTGTGCTGGCAGCTAGAATTTCCAGCCAGTGGATCTTAGCTTGCTGGGTTCTGTGGGAGTGGGATCCGCTGGAGCAAGACCACTTGGCTCCCTGGTTTCAGCTTCCTTTCCAGGGGAGTGAACAGTTCTGTCTTGCTGGTGTTCCAGGTGCCATTAGGGTACGAAAAAAGACTCCTGCAGCTAGCTCGGCGTCTGCCCAAACAGCGGCCCAGTTTTGTGCTTGAAACTCAGGTCCATTGTGGTGTAGGTACCTGAGGGAATCTCCTGGTATGTGGGTTGTGAAGACTGTGGGAAAGGCATATTATCTCGGCCTGACAGCACCATCTCTCACAGCACGGTCCCTCACGGCTTCTCTTGGCTAGGGGAGGGAGTTACCCAGCCCCTTTTGCTTCCTGGGTGAGGCAGTGCCCCACCCTGCTTCTGCTCACTCTCCATGGGCTGCACCCACTGTCTAACCAGTCCCAATGAGATGAACCAAGTACCTCAGTTGGAAATGCAGAAATCACCCACCTTCTGCGTTGGTCTCACTGGGAGCTGCAGACTGGAGCTGTCCTATTTGGCCATCTTGCCTGGGAATCCCCAGTTTCCATATTTTTTAATCTAGGCAACATTTTGCTTCACTAGACATGGAAAATACATCTGTGGTATATTAAAGTGATGAATGCACATTGGTGTAGTAATCTCAGCAGGCTTCAGTCATTTTTTTGTTAGATATTAATTTCTTGAAGGAAAAGAAAATAGATTGTTTTGGATATATGATCTGTCATCTAGGAGAAGTACTAATTAATCCAGAAAAACATATGTACTGTAAAGAAAATCAATAAAAGCTCTGTAAAAACTCACAGACTCAGGGATTAGATTTGTCCAATATTTCTTTGTTACATTGAATAAACTCTCCACTTCATGATTCAAAATCAATAATAAACTGTATTACTTATGTATAAACAAATTCACTGTGAGGGATTTCAGTCTTCATATATGTTTTATAGATGAATTTTAGAAGCAGCCTACTTGTTTGTAGATTACAAAAATATTACTTTAACACACGAACAGGAATACAGAATATTTGCATAACAACAATATTAGAATATAGCTAAATATGCTACGAAAATACTACTGTTCACTCATTCAGCAAATAGTTATTGAATATTGTCCTGAGCTTTTCCTGCTGCTATAACAAAATTTCTTAGACTGAATAATTTATAAAGTCCTGAAATTGATTTTTCATAGTTCTGGAGGCTGGGAAGCTCAACGTCAAGGTGCTGGCAGATTTAGTGTCTGGCGAGGGCTGTCTTCATTCCAGCCAATCAGAAGAGGAAAAGAGCACAGATGATCAAACATGCAATTTTTCATGAGCCAAGTTTGAAAGAGGTATAAATCTTCTATACTCACATCCCATTGATCAATTCCATCTTAACGTATCACCCACTTAAAAGGGGATGAGAAATGTGGCTTCTGGCTGAGTGTTCATTTTCCAGCATTATCTTACATTAGGAAAGCGGAAAAAGGGAATTTTGTGAACAGCAAAATGTGGCTCCTCCAACTTCAACCTTCTTGAGTTTTGTAAGGTTGGTGGACTGGACAGGAATTTTTTTTTAATATTTTTATTCCCTCGTAATATTTATTCCCTATTCTGTCTTGTATGGTTTTGGCATCTGAATTTTCCTACTGTTACAGAATAAAATTGAGAGTTTGCCCTCTCTTTCTGTACCTTAGAATTATTTATAGAAAGTATATTGCTCTGTTCTCTGACAACTTGGAAGAACAACTCTGTAAAACAATTTCAGCCAATTGTTTACTTAATAAAGAATTTTTAAACTGATTCCAGTGATATTTTGGTTTTCTATTTCTTTTTTATTCAATTTTGGTAAAATATTCTTAGCTATTTGGATATTTTATCTCAATTTTCTAATTTTATGGCAAAATAGCCTTTTATTACCCTGTCAATCTCTGTTGAATAGATGGTATGTCACTTTTTCATTTTTACAATTATTTCTTCTGGAATTTCTCTTCCTTTTTTCTTCTAGATCTATCTCAAGATAGGCCTATCACGATTTTGTTTGTTTCTTTGTTTCAGCTTTTCAGAGGACAAAATTTTCACATTAATATTTTTATTTTTCATATACCTATTTTATTATCTTTATGATCTCCTTTATTAATTTGGATAATTGCGTTTTACTTTTTCTAAATTACTCTGTTGAACATTTTAAAATATAGTACCCATGGTATCATTTAGTTTAAAATACCCGATAAATCTATAACATTAGTTATTCTTGAACCATAAATTGTTTAGTGTACATGTAGCTTTAATTTCTAACGTGTTGTTGGTATTTTCCTCTTTGTTGCTAAATATTAATTATTTATTTTATGGTTTGACAACATAGCTAGGATTTTGCTGATTCTATGTATTGTGTAGCAACTAGTCTTATGAACTAATACAACATAGATTTTTATAATAGTTCATATAACTCTAAAATATGTATATTTCCTAAATTAAGACTACAATTATTAAAAAACAAAAAATTACAATTATATTTATATGAAATAAGTCAAGTTTGTTAATCATGTTTAAATTTCTATTTTACCATTTTTATGTTCTTGCCTCCCTAATCAATAATGGGGACAGGGAATTCTTCTGCTGTCAGAATACACAAACGCGTGCTCGCGCACAGACACACACACACACACAGTTTTATTTTGGTCAGGAACCATGAATCACACCTATAATCCCAGCACTGTAGGAGGACTATTTGATCCTAGGAATTTGAGACCAGTCTAGCCAACACAGCAAGATCCCATCTCTACAAAAAATTAAAATTAAACATTAGCCAGCTGTGCTGGCACCTGTAGACCCAGCTAGTTGGGAGGCTGAAGTGGAAAAATTGCTTCGGCCAGGAGAGTCTCTGTTCCAGCGAGCCCTGATCACACCACTGCACTCAGTATGGGTAACAAAGCAAGACCCTATTCCCCCATACATATTTTTAAATTTCTAGGTTTTCAATAACCTCACATTATTTTACATGTGGCTACAAATTTGATTAGTATATCCTTCAAGAAAAATGATTACTATGCCATTTTGTAATAGCTCTTTTTTTTTCTTTTTTTGAGATAGAGTCTTGCTCTGTCACCCAGGCTGGCATGCAGTGGCACAATCTCGGCTCACTGCAAGCTCCGCCTCCCAGGTTCATGCCATTCTCCTGCCTCAGCCTCCCGAGTAGCTGGGACCACAGTCGCCCGCCACCATTTCTGGCTAATTTTGTTTTTTTTTTTTTTGTATTTTTAGTAGAGATGGGGTTTCAATGTGTTAGCCAGGATGGTCTCGATCTCCTGACCTCGTGATCTACCTGCCTCGGCCTCCCAAAGCACTGGGATTACAGGTGTGAGCCACTGCGCCCAGCCTCGTAATAGCTTTTTATCCCTCTTAATGATTTTCTCCTAAAGTCAATTTTTCTAATATTACCAAGTTATCCAGTTTATGTTGTTATCATTTGTGTTACATATTTTTAAACCACTTTTCTCTGTTGTTTTGACATGTGTTTTTGTAAACGGCACACACTAGAACTTAGTTCTCAAGTATAATCTGATAATCCTGCCTTTTAACTAATAAATTTTTTCATTTTCATTTATTATAATCAGTAATAACTGATAGAGTGAGACTTGTTTTTACTATAATTTTAAAGTGTAGGTTTTGGACCAGGTGCAGTGGCTCACGCCTGTAATCCCAGTACTTTGGGAGGCCGAGGGACGCAGATCATGAGGTCAGAAGATCGAGACCATCCTGGCTAACATGGTGAAACCCGTCTCTACTAAAAATACAAAACATTAGCCAGGCATGGTGGTGGGTGCCTGTAGTCCCAGCTACTCAGGAGGCTGAGGCAGGAGAAGGGCGTGAACCCAGGAGGCGGAGCTTGCAGTGAGCTGAAATCACGCCACTGCACTCCAGCCTGGGCCACCAAAGGAGACTCTCTCTCAAAAAATTAAAAAAAAAAAAATAAAGGTAGGTTTCTTTCTATTTTCTGTCTTTCCTTTTCTCTTTCTAGTATAATTAGGGTTTTTGTTTGTTGTTACTTTGTTACTTTTTGTTATTGAAATTCAATAACTTAGATGTTACTATTCTTATTTTGGTTACACTTGATATTTTATATTGCACACTTAAATTAACCAAGTATAAAGTAAAATTATACTCGCTTTCACAAAATATAAAATCTTAGGTATTTTAATTCTTATTTCTTTCTCTTGAGTTACGACTTGTTGGGTTTTTTCTGTCCAATATTTTAATTTCGTGTTTCCAAGAACATAGAATTTTAGACATCATTACTTTTCTTCTCTTCAACGATATTTGTTTTTATTTACAAGCAAGTTTGTAAGTTTGTTTGCTTGCCATTTCCTCCTTCATCTCAGATATTCCTCCTGGGATCATTTTCCTTCTTCTTGAAGTGTGTTCCTTGTAACTTTTCACATTATCTGTTGTGGTTATATTACAATGCCTTATTCATCATAATCGCTGAAAAAGTAACTACTTAGAGCTGTTTATCTCCACACTATTCCATTGCCTCTGCCACTTATTGTTCCTCTTGAGAGTCCTCTGTGTGTTAATCTTCAGGCTTTTCTGAGTAACACATAGTTTGTTTTCATTCTCTGCTTGCTTTTAAGAATTTCTGTTTTGATGTCCTGCAGTTAACAACTACTTCCTCCCCTCCCAGGTTTCAGTGGAAACCATTTGAAGGACAGGACTTGACAACAGTCCTGGAGTAACAGGTTTTCCACCCCACCCCACTGAGACAGAATCAAACAAGAGTGGGGGCTTCACCCTGCCCAGCAATGAAATGATCAACACTCACAAACACACAGGAAGCCAGTGAAGGCCATGTGAGTAACAACTAATGAGACACTTTCAACTTTCCCAGCAAGAAAGGTAGCAATGGCAACTAGTGAGGAGCCAGAAATCCTACCCTGGCCAGAAGTTACAAGCAGTAACCCTCACTGGGTGTCAATAGAGGAACCTGGACGTCTACCCTCACCTGATGGTAGTGAGTAGCACCTGTCCTTCACATATTAAACAGTGTCAAGAGAAATAGCTAAAATAAGGAAATGAGTAAGACAATGCTATATAACATAACTTCCAAAGCGTACAAATTTCAATGAAAAAACTCATTCATCATACCAAGAACCAGGGAGTTCTCAATAGAATGTTTAAAAATGAATGGATACCAACACTGAGATGACAGATAATTGGAATTACATTTTAAAGACTTTAAATAGCCATTCTAAAAAATGAAAAATTGTGAACACAATTGAAACAAAATAAAGAAGCCTCATCAAATACAAAGTCTGAGCAAAAAAATTAGAAGATATAAAAAGGAACCAAATGGAAATTTTAGAACTGAAAAGTATAACCACAATAAAACACACACATGAACATACACACAATAGACGAGCTTAACAGCAAAATGGAGGAGACAGGAAAAAAAGTGGAAAAAATATAGAACAATAGAAATAATATTGTTCTAAATACAGAACAATAGAAATTGCCCATTGTGTAATATTGAGTGTCAACCTGATTGGATTGAAGGATGCAAAGTACTGTTCCTGGGTGTGTCTGTGGGGATGTGTTCAAAGGAGATTAACATTTGAGTCAGTGGAGTGGAAGAGGCAGACCCACCCTCTATCTGGGTGGGCACCATCTAGTCAGCTGGCAGCACAGCTAGAATAAAGCAGACAGAAGTTGGAAGAGCAGACTTGCTGAGTCTTCTGGTCATCATCTTGCTCCTTTGCTGGATGCTTCCTGCCCTTGAACATCAGACTCCAAGTTCTTCAGCTTTTGGTCTTTGGGACCCACACCAGTGATTTGCCAGGGGCTCTTGGGCCTTCGGCCACAGACTGAAGGCTGCACTGTCAGTTCCTCATTTTTGAGGTTTGGGACTCGGACTGGCTTCCAGGCTCCTCAGCTTGCAGACAGCCTATTGTGGGACTTCACCTTGTGATCGTGTCAGTCAATTCTCCTTAATAAAGTCCCTTTCATATAGACGTCTATCCTATTAGTCCTGTCGCTCTAGAGAACGCTGACTAATATGCCCATTCTGTAAAACAGAGGGAAAAAGCATACTGAATATAACCCTAGGAACTAGTAAAAATTTAAGAAAAAATTAACATTTATATTATTAGAGGTCCAGAATGAGAAGAAAAAAGTTGGTCTAAAAAAGCACTCAAATAATGACTAAAATTTTTCCCAAATGGCAAGAGACACAAAACTTAAAGATTCAAAAAACTGAATGAAACCCAAAGAAATTCACTCATTATAGTCAGAGTGAAAAATATAAAGAAAGAAAAATACCTGAAAGTGGTGACAGAGTAGTAACACCTTACCTATAGACAAAAAGTAATTCTAATTACAGTGGATTTGTTCCTGGAAATTGTAAAGACCAGAAGGAAGTATTACATTTCTCAAGTGCTAAAAAATGTCAAACCAGAATTCTGTGTCCTGTAATAATATCATTCTGAATTAAAGAAAAAAATCAAAATATTATAAGACAAAAGTATATCAAGAGAATATGTCTCTAGAAGGCCTATTTTAAAGAATAGCTAAAGGAAATCATCTGAAAAGAAACAAAATGACTAAAAAAGGAAACTTAAATCACAGGGAAATAAGAAAAAAGATGGTAATAAAAAATATAGGTAAATATAATACTTTTTTTTCTTCTCTTTATAGTTGAAGCAAAAATTATGGCATAGTTTGGTGTCATTCCAACCATATATATATGTATATAGTATAGATAAAATACTTAAGAGAATTATATAATAAATGGAGAAAGGTAAAGAAATTTAAATGAGGGTAAGGTTCCTATAAATCAGTCAAACTGGTAATATAACAGCAGTACATAATGTTAAGTTGTGTCTGTATAAAGACCTAGAGAAACCACTAAAAACCCTATACAAAGAGATACATTCGAAAGCACTACCAATATATCACAATAAAATTTGGGACCAAAATTTAACTCAAAAGAAGACAAGAAAAAAAAACAGAGAAACAGGAAATATAGAGACCAAATAGAAAACAAAAATAAAATGGCAAAATTAAGTCCTAGTATAGCAATAATTACACCTAACACAAATGGTCCAAATACACGGATTAAAAGACAGTGTTATAACACATGACCAAACTGTACGCTTCCTACAAGAAACACACTTCAAATATAATAGTTTATGAAGATTCAAAGTAAAAGAATAGAAAAATGATGTACCATGCAAGCATTAATCAAAGGAAAACAGGAGTGGCTACATTAATCAGACAGGGATACTGAAGACTGACAAAAGGGTCAATCCACCAAGAGGACATAGCAATCTTAAATGTGTATGCCCCAAACAACAAAGCTGAAAAATATATTAAGCCAATCCTAATCTAACTGAAAGAAGAAATAGACAAATCCAAATTAAAGTGAGAGTTCAACATCCTTCACTCAATTAATAAACCAACTTAAAAATAGCAATGATATAGGAAAAATCAACAACATCATCAACCAACAGGATTTAACCAATATTTGTAGAACACTCCACCCAAAAACAAAAGAATACACATTCTTTTAATGTGTCGAATGGAATATTAACCAAGATAGACCACGTATGAAACAAATTTTAAAAATAGAAATTATACAGAGTGTGTTCTCTACCCAAAAGGAAATCAAACTAGAAATTATAACAGAAAGGTTACAGAGAAGTCTCCACACATTTGAGAACTAAATATGATACATCTAAAACATTCAGAATAAAAATGGAAGGCTCAAATACATTTTTAAAAGACAGAATGAAAATTAAAAAGACATATATCAAAACGTGTACGGTAGAGCTAAAGCAGAGCTGACAGGGACATTTAAAGCATGAAATGAATACATTCAAACACAGAAAAAGCCTCAAATCAATAATATCAGCTTCTACCTCAAGAACTTAGGGAAGAAATAAGCAAATAAAGCCAAAACAATTAAAAGGAAGTAAATAACAAAGATAATAACACCCCCATGCCTCAGCCAAAGCTCAACAGGTGCAACTTCATCTAATTCACCTGTATCTTGCCCATCCCAGCTCCACTGAACCCAAATATGTCATGCTTTCATATACCAGTGAGCCCATGAGTGTGCCACTTCCTCAGCTTAGAATGCACACCCACCATTGTCTACCTGGTTAATTATTCATCAACCTACAAGATTTCAGAGCCCTCAGAAGGGTTCTTTATCACAGGCTACAGCACACTGCAGAGTAACTGATTTCTTACCTTTTTCTTCCTCTTTGACTCAAAGCCATCTGAGAACAGATATTGCCATCAAATTTATTAAACAAAAGATAAATATCAAAGCATATAAATACATTAGGGTGTGATAAGTGCTTCTGAGCAAAAGCTTCCAGATGCATTAGATACACTTAATAAATTATTATTGAAATAATTGCATTAAAGATACACTTTGCAGTCATGCAAATTGATACAACGATAATAAGGAGGAGCATCTATGAACACAAAATTATAGTTTCGCCAAAGTTTCTTCATAATCATCAGTGGATTTTTTCATACACAATTACCTTCAACCTTCATTTTCTTGTCAAATTAATGTTTAAATATTTAAATTTGAATTTTAAATTGAAATATAAGCACATTGAATCCTATTAATAATATAATTCCCACAATGAAAATATCACATATCTCCTACATACACACACAGAGCCATAAAACATTTCTAAGGAATGTATGTAAATATCGATGCTATCATTGTGTATATGACCATATGTGCGTATCACAGGCTTATATAGGAAGGCAGAGACCACAGAATATAATGGTGCACAAACTAGTTTTGAGGGCATGAGATCTGGAGTTGAACCCCATTTCTATTACTTACTATTGATAGAACCTTCCTGAGCATGATTTGCCACCTTAAAAACGTGGGCACAGTACTCAATGCCTATCTTATGATATTATGAAAACATTTTAAAGATGACACCCGTGAATTTTTTTACCAATTATTATATTGATGTCACGTGATACTACTGGAACTATATTTATTGGTAAATGAAGCTCCTTTTCAAACTTTATCCAATTTCTCTCTCACTCACACTTATTTCCAACTTGTTTTGTCATATTATGCTGTAAATTAGGTGATTAAAACTTTTTTCACTTTGAGAAATATGGTGAGTCATTTATAGAAACATTTGTAAGACTGATCACTGGGGTAGCTCATAAATGATTTCCAGCTAATACTCCTTTTGTCTGCCCATCATTCATAGACAATTTAAAATATTACTGGCCAATTTAGCATTTATTAAATAACCCAATGCCTCATCATTTACCTTGAATGAGAGTGGGGTAACCTTTTTTAATAGGAATGTTAGAAATTCCTGGACCCATGGTTCCTATTTGGCTAGCTCATGTAAAAAGCCTGGAGAAATAGTTGCTTTAAAGCATTATATTATTGTACTGTATTTTGAAAGAGCATTAAGAGGGCATTGCAGATATATCTAAGAAATGACAAATACAATGGAAAGAATATTTTTGAGAATTTTTAACACTTTAAAATCTTATCTTAGAGAAAGTAGCTAAGAAAATCATCTCTTAAACTTTTGTCATTAATAAAAAGTATTCTTACTTATTTGACCTCAGAACTGCATATTTCAACCAAATGACCGTGTTGCTTAAGGCTGCAGAGCTAAGATGCTCGGAATGTCCCTTATCAATCATCCCCAGAACTGTCAAATAAATTTATACTGTAGAATCACTATCATCAGCTTTGAAATCTGAGAGAAGAACACAGCTTGAGTTTTCAGATTGCAGGTTAAAACTCTGGGAAAAGTCTTTTCATTTATAAGCTAATCTTTGAAATTCAATTCAAGTTAAATTCATATTTGCCGTTGCACATGAGTATACTGAATGTTTTAGTTACCTTTCCTGGTCTGCCACCAGCAAGCTAGAGAAGACCTCTGTTTTGCGGGTCGGGATCTGAAAAAAAAAAAAATATATATATATAATATAAAAACGTATATATATAAATATTTATTATATAATATATAATACATATAAATAATACATATATATATTTCCTATTTTGTGGACCCTGCAAATGTCTGAACCCTCTAAGCTCTGAACGATTACTCCTATAAATACTCTTCAGTGAGAAAATATACCTTTTATATAAAATGATACTTTTCTTTATTACACAAAACTTACTCGTCTTTGCAAAACTGTAATCTAAAATAAGCACCAAAAATGGAAAGAAAGCATTCCTCCTGTTTCTGCGCAGTATCTGTGCCTTAGTATACACTTTATCGTTTCTCTAGAGGAAGACACACAGTGTTGCATTTATCTGCTCTATTTAATTAATATATTGTGAACCAGCAAATACGTTCTTAGTGATGATTTGGGGGAAGTTCTGGGATAGAGAGTTTTTTGACTAAGTTCACATGGAGCTAATGGGTCCTCATTCATGTCGTTATTCTGATTCTATTTATGCTGTCCTTGAATACTATACTAGGATCCTTGGCCTGTGTTTTCCTCCAGAAGAAAGTCAAGGCAGAACAGCCTGTCTTCTGACACCGAATAAATTCTCTGAAGCTTCTGCCTTTCTGACACCAAGGTCCTTATGCCGTAGATGCCCCTTGACTCCCTGTATTCCCATCATTCTGCATTATCTTGAGGTCTTGCTTTCATTTCTCTTGTAAGTTTTGCTTCTAACTTTGCAACGTGCATCTTACACTCCCCGTGTCCGCAAACTGCCCAGCCCTCCTTTCCTCATTGCAGCTGATGATGGGACACGGCTGTTCCCACAGAAATGCTCCATCTTCCCATCGCTGACAGACAAGCACAGCATCTTTCTATTCTGGGGTAGGATGAAGCTCCCTTCCTGTCACTAACCGTAAATACCCCACCCCACCTCCTCTCCCTGCCCAGTGACTTCTCTTCCTGTTTTCCCTCTCTCCTTCCCTGATCTGTCATCCATTAAACTGTCCCACCTAGCCCACAAACAGCTCACTCTTCCCCAGCTTCAAATAACAGCCCTCACTGATCCCCAAGTGTGTTCAGAGATATTCATCCAATCCTCCTGCTACAAGCTCCATGACTCAGCCTCCCGACACTGTGCCCAGCACAGAGAGCCCAGGTATGGACAGATCCCAGCACGGACAGCCCCCAGCATGGACAGCCGCCAGCATAAACAAACCCCATCATGGACAGACAGCGGCACAGGCAGCCCCCAGCATGGACAGCCCCCAGCAAAAACAGACCCCATCACAGGCAGATCCCAGCATAGGCAGCCCCCAGCATAGACAGCCGCCAGCATAATCAAACCCCATCATGGACAGACAGCGGCATAGGCAGCCCCCAGCATGGACAGACCCTGGACATGGACAGCCCCCACCATGGACAGACTCCATGGTGGACAGCCCCCAGCAGAAACAGACCCTATCATGGACAGACCCCAGCATGGACAGACCCTGGACATGGACAGCCCCCACCATGGACAGACTCCATCGTGGACAGCCCCCAGCATAAACAGACCCTATCATGGACAGACCCCAGCATGGACAGACCCTGGACATGGACAGCCCCCAGCATGGAGAGCAAGTCTGAAATCTATAGGGCAGATTGGCAGGCTAGAAATATAGGCAAAAAATTGATCATGCAATCTTTTAGGCAGATTGTGTTCTTTGGGAAACCCCAGTCTTTGGTTTTCAATTAATTGGAGAAAACCTACCCGTGTCATGGGGGACAATCTGCATTACCCAAATTCTCCTGACTCGAAGCCAAGTCCCTTTCACATGGTAACTTCACAGCACATCCAGACGACTGTGTGACAGAACCACAGGCGCCACCGCCTGGCCAGGCTGAGGTAGAATCAGCCATTCCGCTTCTGAAAGGAGCCGCGTCCGCTCCCACAGAAGGTGATTCTTCCTGAGCTCTCCCCTTAGAAGGTGCAGGATTGTATTTGTCACGCCATATGGTCCCTAACCCCAATGAGGTCTCCCGTGTCTTCAAAGTTGGCACTTGTTAAATGAAACATGCTCCAACTCATTTTGAAGCAAGGTAGGGTCCTTATTTAAATTTGATTTATGTCTACATTAGACAGATTTTCAGGGGGACATCACACCGGGAGCATGACTCTGTTTCTGTGTATCTACTAGATGTGTGTCCGCTAGAATAATCATTACAGTATCGTTCTTCCAGGAGATATAAGGGAAGGAAAATAAAAGGATAAATCACATGCTTAGATAAAAGAATGGGAGGTGACTTGGTTTTAGGGGAGCATTTTGGACTTTAAATCTCTGCAGACAAGCCAGCTTCCAGCAGAGGTTCTGAAACTCACTTTCTGCATGGTGAAATCACATAATTTACTCATATCTCAGAATCCCCTAGCATAGAAAATAGCTTGCTTTCTTTTCTTGCCAAACTCCCAAGAATACACAGAAAAATCCTCTAACAACTTCAAAGCTTCTTGAACAAGATGGAAACGGATAAACAATGAAACTTTAAGCCCTTTTGGAAATTCAAATCCAAATTGTTGATTGACATCAAACTCAGAGAGAAACAAACTAGGTTCTGACTGTGAAGCGGCTTATTTTATACATTCTCGTCTGGCATAAAGAAATTATATTCTGACCTGGCTTCATATTGCCTATCAGTAAAATACATAAAACAACCTCCACTTAATCATGTTTAGGAAGGAATAGGATTTAGTTCCTTTGAAATTATATATTTGATTTTTTAAAATTTATGTATCTTCATTTGCACATTTGAATAGATTCTGTTCACAGTTATATTTTTATAGGTTTGTTATTTTGTGGTAAGGAGGGGATTATAGCTGTCTTCCCTAAAAAAAAGTATCCATTTTACACTATATGTGAAGGGAATGGGATGTATTTGATAGTTCTAGTTTATGTTATTAAAATAAATCGTTGCTTACCATCTGAGATTTCAAATTCACACTTTCAGTTCATATTTATAATTTAGGAAATCTGTTTGCAGCATAATTCACTGCCCTATAAAGGCGTGCCTTTTGCTAATGAACTGGTAACTCCGTCTTCCTCAAAAACATATGTTTAAAAATTAATATTTAATTTTCAATTTAGAAAATGTGTAAAGACAAAAAGGAAATTTAAAAAACAGCACGAGAGATTTAGTAGTAAACATTTTTGCCTAAAATTTCTCACCAATGGTCTCCTCTGAAAAGATTAATGCCATCTTATTAAAGACATTGAAAATACCTCAAAGATAGGATTACACTTTTTAAATGGCTGTTTAATATTCATCTAATCTCATCGTAAAATTTGGGGGAAGTTCTGGGATAGAGTTTATTGAGTAAGTTCACATGGAGCTAATGGGTCCTCAATCATGTCATTATTCTGATTCTATTTATGCTGTCCTTGAATACTATACTAGGATACTTGGCCAGTTTAAACTTCATGAACATTTCACATCATTGAACATTTACATATGAAAAACGTGCAGCCACTGCACCTCAGCCTGGGCGACAGAAGGAGATTCCATCTCAAAAAAAAATAAATAGGAGGGAGGAGCCAAGATGGCCAAATAGGAACAGCTCCAGTCTACAGCTCCCAGCCTGAGCGAAGCAGAAGACGGGTGATTGCTGCATTTCCATCTGAGGTACCAGGTTCATCTCACTAGGGAGTGCCAGACAGTGGGCGCAGGCCAGTGGGTGCGCACACGCACCGTGCGCGAGCCGAAGCAGGGCGAGGCATTGCCTCACTCAGGAAGTGCAAGGGGTCAGGGAGTTCCCTTTCCTAATCAAAGAAAGGGGTGACGGACAGCACCTGGAAAATCAGGTCACTCCCACCCGAATACTGCGCTTTTACGAGAGGCTTAAAAAAAGGCGCACCACGAGATTATATTCTGCACCTGGGTCAGAGGTTCCTACCCCACTGAGTCTTGATGATTGCTAGCACAGCAGTCTGAGATCAAACTGCAAGGTGGCAGCCAGGCTGGGGGAGGGGCGCCCGCCATTGCCCAGGCTTGCTTAGGTAAACAAAGCAGCCTGGAAGCTCGAACTGGGTGGAGCCCACCACAGCTCAAGGAGGCCTGCCTACCTCTGTAGGCTCCACTTCTGGGGGCAGGGCACAGACAAACAAAAAGACAGCAGTAACCTCTGCAGACTTAAATGTCCCTGTCTGACAGCTTTGAAGAGAGCAGGGGTTCTCCCAGTACGCAGCTGGAGATCTGAGAAGGGGCAGACTGCCTCCTCAAGTGGGTCCCTGACCCCTGACCCCCGAGCTGCCTAACTGGGAGGCACCCTCCAGCAGGGGCACACTGACACCTCACACTGCAGGGTACTCCAAAAGACCTGCAGCTGAGGGTCCTGTCTGTTAGAAGGAAAACTAACAAACAGGACATCCACACCAAAAACCCATCTGTACATCACCATCATCAAAGACAAAAAGTAGATAAAACCACAAAGATGGGGAAAAAACAGAACAGAAAAACTGGAAACTCTAAAAAGCAGAGTGCCTCTCCTCCTCCAAAGGAACGCAGCTCCTCACCAGCAACAGAAGAAAGCTGGATGGAGAACCACTTTGATGAGCTGAGAGAAGAAAGCCTCAGATGATCAAATTACTCTGAGCTATCGGAGGACATTCAAACCAAAGGCAAAGAAGTTGAAAACTTTGAAAAAAATTTAGAAGAATGTATAACTAGAATAACCAATACAGAGAAGTGCTTAAAGGAGCTGATGGAGCTGAAAACCAAGGCTCGAGAACTATGTGAAGAATGCAGAAGCCTCAGGAGCAGATGCGATCAACTGGAAGAAAGGGTATCAGCAATGGAAGATGAAATGAATGAAATGAAACAAGAAGGGAAGTTTGGAGAAAAAAGAATAAAAAGAAATGAGCAAAGCCTCCAAGAAATATGGGACTATGTGAAAAGACCAAATCTACGTCTGATTGGTGTACCTGAAAGTGATGGGGAGAATAGAACCAAGTTGGAAAACACTCTGCAGGATATTATCCAGGAGAATTTCCCCAATCTAGAAAGGCAGGCCAACGTTCACATTCAGGAAATACAGAGAATACCACAAAGATACTCCTCGAGAAGAACAACTCCAAGACACGTAATTGTCAGATTCACCAAAGTTGAAATGAAGGAAAAAATGTTAAGGGCAGCCAGAGAGAAAGGTCAGGCTACCCACAAAGGGAAGCCCATCAGACTAACAGTGGATCTCTCGGCAGAAACTCTACAAGGCAGAAGAGAGTGGGGACCAATATTCAACATTCTTAAACAAAAGAATTTTCAACCCAGAATTTCATATCCAGCCAAACTAAGCTTCATAAGTGAAGGAGAAATAAAATACTTTACAGACAAGCAAATGCTGAGAGATTTTGTCACTACCAGGCCTGCCCTAAAAGAGCTCCTCAAGGAAGCGCTAAAGATGGAAAGGAACAACCAGTACCGGCTGCTGCAAAATCATGCCAAAATGTAAAGACCATCGAGATTAGGAAGAAACTGCATCAACTAACGAGCAAAATAACCAGCTAACATCATCATGACAGGATCAAATTCACACATAACAATATTAACTTTAAATGTAAATGGACTAAATTCTCCAATTAAAAGGCACAGACTGGCAAATTGGATAAAGAGTCAAGACCCATCAGTGTGCTGTATTCAGGAAACCCATCTCACATGCAGAGACACACATAGGCTCAAAATAAAGGGATGCAGGAAGATCTACCAAGGAAATGGAAAACAAAAAAGGCAGGGGTTGCAATCCTAGTCTCTGATAAAACAGACTTTAAACCAACAAAGATCAAAAGAGACAAAGAAGGCCATTACATGATGGTAAAGGGATCAATTCAACAAGAGCTAACTATCCTAAATATATATGCACCCAATACAGGAGCACCCAGATTCATAAAGCAAGTCCTGAGTGACCTACAAAGAGACTTAGACTCCCACACATTAATAATGGGAGACTTTAACACCCCACTGTCAATATTAGACAGATCAACGAGACAGAAAGTCAACAAGGATACCCAGGAATTGAACTCAGCTCTGCACCAAGCAGACCTAATAGACATCTACAGAACTCTCCACCCCAAATCAACAGAATATACATTTTTTTCAGCACCACACCACACCTATTCCAAAATTGACCACATACTTGGAAGTAAAGCTCTCCTCAGCAAATGTAGAAGAACAGACATTATAACAAACTATCTCTCAGACCACAGTGCAATCAAACTAGAACTCAGCATTAAGAATCTCACTCAAAACCGCTCAGCTACATGGAAACTGAACAACCTGCTCCTGAATGACTACTGGGTACATAACTAAATGAAGGCAGAAATAAAGATGTTCTTTGAAACCAACGAGAACAAAGACACAACATACCAGAATCTCTGGGACGCATTCAAAGCAGTGTGTAGAGGGAAATTTATAGCACTAAATGCCCACAAGAGAAAGCAGGAAAGATCCAAAATTGACACCCTAACATCACAATTAAAAGAACTAGAAAAGCAAGAGCAAACACATTCAAAAGCTAGCAGAAGGCAAGAAATAACTAAAATCCGAGCAGAACTGAAGGAAACAGAGACACAGAAAACCCTTCAAAAAATTAATGAATCCAGGAGCTGGTTTTTCGAAAGGATCAACAAAATTGATAGACTGCTAGCAAGACTAATAAAGAAACAAAGAGAGAAGAATCAAATAGATGCAATGATAAATGGGATATCACCCATTTATAAAATCGTAAAGGGGATATCACCACCGCTCCCACAGAAATACAAACTACCATCAGAGAATACTACAAACACCTCTATGCAAATAAACTAGAAAATCTAGAAGAAATGGATACATTCCTTGACACATACACTCTCCCAAGACTAAACCAGGAAGAAGTTGAATCTCTTAATAGACCAATAACAGGATCTGAAATTGTGGCAATAATCAATACCTTACCAACCAAAAAGAGTCCAGGACCAGATGGATTCACAGCCGAATTCTACCAGAGGTACAAGGAGGAACTGGTACCATTCCTTCTGAAACGATTCCAATCAATAGGAAAAGAGGGAATCCTCCCTAACTCATTTCATGAGGCTAGCATCATTCTGATACCAAAGCCGGGCAGAGACACAACCAAAAAAGAGAATTTTAGACCAATATCCTTGATGCATATTGATGCAAAAATCCTCAATAAAATACTGGCAAACCGAATCCAGCAGCACATCAAAAAGCTTATCCACCATGATCAAGTGGGCTTCATCCCTGGGATGCAAGGCTGGTTCAATATACACAAATCAATAAATGTAATCCAGCATATAAACAGAGCCAAAGACAAAAACCACATGATTATCTCAATAGATGCAGAAAAGTCCTTTGACAAAATTCAACAACGCTTCATGCTAAAAACTCTCAATAAATTAGGTATTGATGGGACATATTTCAAAATAATAAGAGCTATCTATGACAAACCCACAGCCAGTATCATACTGAATGGGCAAAAACTGGAAGCATTCCCTTTGAAAACTGGCACAAGACAGGGATGCCCTCTCTCACCACTCCTGTTCAACATAGTGTTGGAAGTTCTGGCCAGGGCAATTAGGCAGGAGAAGGAAATAAAGGGTATTCAGTTAGGAAAAGAGGAAGTCAAATTGTCCCTGTTTGCAGATGACATGATTGTATATCTAGAAAACCCCATTGTCTCAGCCCAAAATCTCCTTAAGCTGATAAGCAACTTCAGCAAAGTCTCAGGATACAAAATCAATGTGCAAAAATCACAAGCATTCCTATACACCAACAACAGACAAACACAGAGCCAGATCATGAGTGAACTCCCATTCACAATTGCTTCAAAGAGAAGAAAATACCTAGGAATCCAACTTACAAGGGATGTGAAGGACCTCTTCAAGGAGAACTACAAACCACTGCTCAAGGAAATAAAAGAGGATACAAACAAATGGAAGAACATTCCATGCTCATGGGTAGGAAGAATCAATATCGTGAAAATGGCCATACTGCCCAAGGTAATTTACAGATTCAATGCCATCCCCATCAAGCTACCAATGCCTTTCTTCACAGAATTGGAAAAAACTACTTTAAAGTTCATATGGAACCAAAAAAGAGCCCACATCACCAAGTCAATCCTAAGCCAAAAGAACAAAGCTGGAGGCATCACACTATCTGACTTCAAACTATACTACAAAACTACAGTAACCAAAACAGCATGGTACTTGTACCAAAACAGAGATATAGATCAATGGAACAGAACAGAGCCCTCAGAAATAACACAACATATCTACAATTATCTCATCTTTGACAAACCTGAGAAAAACAAGCAATGGGGAAAGGATTCCCTATTTAATAAATGGTGCTGGGAAAACTGGCTAGCCATATGTAGAAAGCTGAAACTGGATCCCTTCCTTACACCTTATACAAAAATCAATTCAAGATGGATTAAAGACTTAAACATTAGACCTAAAACCATAAAAACCCTAGAAGAAAACCTAGGCATTACCATTCAGGACATAGGCATGGGCAAGGACTTCATGCCTAAAACACCAAAAGCAATGGCAACAAAAGCCAAAATTGACAAATGGGATCTAATTAAACTACAGAGCTTCTGCACAGCAAAAGAAACTACCATCAGAGTGAACAGGCAACCTACAAAATGGGAGAAAATTTTTGCAACCTACTCATCTGACAAAGGGCTAATATCCAGAATCTACAATGAACTCAAACAAATTTACAAGAAAAAAACAAACAACCCCATCAAAAAGAGGGCGAAGGACATGAACAGACACTTCTCAAAAGAAGACATTTATGCAGCCAAAAACCCATGAAAAAATGCTCACCATCACTGGCCATCAGAGAAATGCAAATCAAAACCACCATGAGATACCATCTCACACCAGTTAGAATGGCGATCATTCCAAAGTCAGGAAAAAACATGTGCTGGAGAGGATGTGGAGAAATAGGAACACTTTTACACTCTTGGTGGGACTGTAAACTAGTTCAACCATTGTGGAAGTCAGTGTGGTGATTCCTCAGGGATCTAGAACTAGAAATACCATTTCACCCAGCCATCCTATTACTGGGTATATACCCAAAGGACTATAAATCATGGTGCTATAAAGACACGTGCACACGTATGTTTATTGCGGCATTATTCACAACAGCAAAGACTTGGAACCAACCCAGATGTCAAACAATGATAGACTGGATTAAGAAAATGTGGCACATAGACAACATGGAATACTATGCAGCCATAAAAAATGATGAGTTCATGTCCTTTGTAGGGACATGGATGAAATTGGAAATCATCATTCTCAGTAAACTATTGCAAGAACAAAAAACCAAACACCACATATTCTCACTCATAGGTGGGAATTGAACAATGAGATCACGTGGACACAGGAAGGGGAACATCACACTCTGGGGACTGTTGTGGGGTGGGGGGAGGGGGGAGGGATAGCATTGGGAGATATACCTAATGCCAGATGACGAGTTACTGGGTGCAGCACACCAGCATGGCACATGTATACATATGTAACTAACTTGCACAGTGTGCAAATGTACCCTAAAACTTAAAGTATTATTTAAAAAAATTAAATTAATAAAAATAAAATAAAAAAAAAGAAAAACGTGAGTCATTTTGAACATGTGATTTTTTAATACCAAGCATCTTCATGTTTTTCTCGCATGTGAGAGAAGAAAGAATATTTATTACTATGTGATAGGATCTATTATTATTTAAAATCAAAGTTCCTTAAGGTTGTAGTGTTAAATATTGCAACAGGAACTGCTTAAAGTCATTTTCTTAAAATCAGCTGAGAATCCACCACACCAGCGTCAGAGGCTCACAGAGGCTCCGCCCCCTCATGACAGCAGCCTCACGCCCTGTTCCTCTGGGTTCCAGGGCAAGCGCAGGACCAGGAGAGCCAATCAGATACCTCAGCCCCATCACTCTCTCCATGGTTTCCACTCACAGTTCACCGTTTATAACGAGTCACAAGGCCACACCTAAAGTCAAGGAAGTAGGAATGATGATGGTCTATGGAGACAGAGGAGAACTGGGTGTGGTGAATCTCAGTCTCGCCGACCCCAGCCCAACCTCGTAGCATAGCAGAGCACAGCAGCGCAGTGGTGAACAGCACGCACCCTGCAGGCAGATGGTGAGGGTTGGAAGGTGGATGCCTGCAGTTACTTCCCTATAATACCGGGGCAAGTTGTTGACGCGCTCCAGACCTCACAGTCCTTGCCTGTAAAGCTACGTACAGAACAATATCTGTCTCTGGGATTCTGCTAAGAGCTGAGTTAACAGATGTTAAGCACTGAAACAGTGCGTGGGACCCATGAACACTCAGTAATCACTCCCAATACTGTGATGTGAGTCCAGCAAAGACCCAGCTGTGCCCTACCAAGACCATATTTACTTCAAGCACAATAAATAGAAAAGCCCATACCTCGTTTAGAGCTTACTCCATCACTTTATGGTAAAGAGCTCACTCTAAGTTTCATTCTGGGTTCAGCATCAAATATAAGATGTTAAAAGGCAACAGGCACAGTCGTCTTGGGTTCCTCTCCTAAGGAAGAGTTATCCCCTAAGGAAAGGTATCCCCCAGGTTCCCAGGTGTCTGCAAGAGGTTGGATCACAGAAGAAGCAGTTTTGCAGAACCAAGTGTATTCTTAGAAGAAAGAAGATTTTGCCCCAAATATTCCAAATTTTTGCACTGAAGAAATTAAGAAAAAAATTAGGTTATGCTACCAAGCAAAAGAGCTCTTTTCTTTTTCTTGCGATTTTATCCATGTTTTAATAAATAAAGGACAAGCATTTTGCTACCACTCCAAGCAAACACCAAGAAAGTGAAGGCCTTCCACACCTCCCCAGTCCCGCACACCTCCCCAGTCCCCCACACCTCCCCAGTCCCCCACACCTCCCCAGTCCCCCACACTCCAACCTCATTCTCTAGGAGCCACCCGAAGAAGATTAGCATCAGCACACGGCACGGTTAGTAAATGTGTGTGCTGTTCAATTATCCACATTTATGGATCAATGCATTCAAATATGACATTTATTTTAATGCATCTCGTTTTTTAAAAACGGTATTGCTATTCTTCCATACTACATATGGCAATTTTTGTCTTTCAAAACTTCTATACTTTGGTGTAGCAGAATACATCTAGAAAAACATAGTAGAAGATTATTTGGATGTAAAAGGACATAACTATAACAATTTTATTACTTTTGTAAAAAAAAGGACTGGATGTTTTTGTGTAAGTATTATATCATTATTATTTAAGTAATATTATCAAATAAAATATTGCAACAGGAACTGCTTAAAGTCATTTTGTTCAAATCACTTGAGATCCCTCCGCCAAGTAACTTTTATGATCTGCCTTAAGTCATTTTAATATTTCAAAAATACCTTAATATATAAACATAAACAAAATGTTATTTAAAATAATCGTTTATAGTTTCATAACTGAGCAGTATCACTTTAATATAAAGTGATTTTAATAGAAAGCCTGCCAAAAGAGCTTATTAATATCTATATTTTTCTGAACTAAAGTCTAAATATAATTTTAATAATTTTTATAAGTCTTCTTTAATAAATAGTGATGTCTTCTTTTCTCTGTAGGTGGTCTTCCCATTGCAACTTGCATTTATTTGTTTATTTATTTTATTTATTTATTTTGAGACGGAGTCTCACTCTGTAGCCCAGGCTGGAGTGCAGTGGTGCTACCTCGGCTCACTGCAACCTCCACCTCCCAGGTTCAAGCAATTCTCCCGCCTCAGCCTCCCAAGTAGCTGGGATTACGGACACCTACCACCATGTCCAGCTAATTTTTGTATTTTTAGTAGAGACGGGGTTTCACCATGTTGGCCAGGCTTGTCTCAAGCCCCTGACCTCAGGTGATCCATCCGCCTCAGCCTCCCAAAGTCCTGGGATTACAGGCATGAGCCACCACGCCCGGCCACATAGATGCCTTTTTAAGGCTGAATCCTGTTCTGTTGCACATAGATGCCACAGTATGTGGATCTCTTCATCCATTGATGGACACCTGGGTTGCTTCCACCCTCTGGCTGTTATGAATGGTGTTGCTATGAACGTGGATATAAAGTATCTCTTTAAGACACTGATTGAATTCTTTTAGGTACACACTCAGAATTGAGACTGGCAGGTTTTATGGTAGTTCTATCTTTAGTTTTTTTGAGGAACCACCAGACTGTTTTCTGCAACCGCTGCCCCGTTAACTTGTTTGTGGTCATCACTATACAATCTATATACATATAAAATAATAACATTGTACACCACGGCTCTCTGGTGGTCACTCACACAGGTGCACAGGGCAGAAAGCCTCCAGCCGCCCAGCTGAGGTTGAACAAGGCTCCACACGGTGAGACGCGTGTCCTTTTCACAGTGGATGTAGTGCCCTGCTTTTGCATGTGTGAGTGTGTATGTTGGTGATTTCACTGTTTAAATGGCCCCCAATCAATACTGAAGTGCTGACGGCTGCTTCTAAGTACATGGAGGCTGTTATGTGCTTTATGGAAAAGACATTTGCTCGAGCAGGCAGGAGTTATAGTGATGATGGCCATGAGTTCAAAGAGGAGTCAACAATAGATATTAAATCAGCTGTCTTTAAACAGAAATACACATTCAACAGCAACTTCCATTTCCTCCTCCAGCCTTTGGAAGCCACCATTCTATTCTCTGCATCCACAAATCTGAGTATTTCAGATATCTCAATTAGGAAAACTCACACGGTATTTTTCTTCTATGACTGGCCATTTCACTTAGCATCATGTCCTCCGGGTTCTCTTCAAAGTCTCACTTATGCAAGATGAAAAAGTTCTAGACATCTTCTGCACAATATTTGGCTTTTACTTAATGATACTGTACTGCACACTTAAAAATTTGTTAAAAGGATATATCTTCTATTATCTGTTCTGACTACAATAAAAATAATAAAATAATAATTATAATAAATAGAGTGCTGGTTGCCAATAAACAGGAAGTAAAACATAAACACATTAAACAAGCTTGTGTATTGATCAGTAGAAGAATACATTGAGATAAAAGCTCAGAGGAATCTAACCTAGTATTTCCCTCAGGAGCAATGGTTTGGTGTTTGCTAATCCAGGGTTTGTAGTGAGTCTGTAGAATATATTTCCCACAAATCATGAGAATACACATAAAATTAACTTATAAAAGTCAAAAGCCTTTGTATACCAAACTATACTGAGCCAGAGAACACAAAGGTAGAAAAAAATAGCACAAAGATCAAATACAAAGAAATAAACTGCACCAAAAACACGTAAACCGATAGCAGAAAAACTTACAACAATCCCAAAAAGCACAAGAGTCTTGAAGCCCTGAGCCTGAACCAACCCAAAGCCATCCATGCTGGCACCCTGAGCTCCAACCTCAACCTCCACAAAATAAATGTCTGCTGTTGACAAGTCACCCCGTGTGTAATACTTTGTCAGAGCGGCCTGAACAGACTAAGAAAAGGCTGATGAAGAGAGGACTCTGCACAAAGGCTGAGCTCTGCTCAGTGGATTTGCTTCTCCAAGAAGGATACGTCAGCAATTCTGAACCCGCTTTGTGTCTATGCCAGGAATAGAACAAATAAGTAAACATATTGTGGATAATGACAGTCCAGTTCTCACTGTCAGAAAAGGAAGTTACAAATAAGGAAGGAGGCTTGCTGAAATGATTCCTCTAGTGTCGGATTAAAATTGGAAGTGTCGGTATTGACTCATTCTCTAATACATGGATATAGATACAGACATAGATACACATAGAAATAAATACGGAAGTGTGTGTATGCGTACAGGTTAATAATATGCATGCATTTATTTCCACAACTGTCCACTGAGCAGCCTAGAAATGATGATACCTCAGTAGCAATGAGCACACCTATGTAAAATTCATGATTTATAAAAGCCATTCTCTAATAAAAGGGATCAGGTCTGCTTGGAGAAGTGGCTGACTCCACGACCTGAGTCTGGAAATAATGTGTGGTGCTGCAAAGTAAGGCTATACCCACCCCCCTGAAAAACGGGGGAAAAAAAGAAAGGCTGGGAGAATGTTAGAAGGAACACTGGAGTCACTCCAAAGCCAGAGGGGCCCCCGGTCACCAAAGCTGGATCAATTGGAAATCAATAATGATAGTATTGCATCATAACCCACAGAATAAGATAAATACCCACAAGTCCATACCTAAATAGTTAATGGAATAAATGTACATAATTGAGTAGAAGGGGTGGCACTTCCTTATAAAACAATGCCAAGTAGCAGGTGTAGAGGAAGGAGGAAAGAATGAACGGACCACAGCCAATCATCACATCAACACAGCAACCAGGGCAAGGCCCACCATGGGTGCCACTCCCTGCAGCGAAGCTGACTTTATCTCCAGCTGCCTCAACAGAGAGAACAGAGGAAGTAAGAGAAAGGTGATATTCAAATTAGAAAGTGCTCAGGATGTCCAAGAGTTGATGAAAGACACTGATGTTTGCATGCTTGTTGACTGGCATTTCCATGCCCCGTCTCTCTCTTTCCACTGCCCTGCTCCTATCTCATCCCAAATGAGAGGACTTCTGCAAACCTGAAGTCTTGGACTAAGGCACAGTTGTCCGCAACTGTTGCTCTATATTATTTTTAACCCCACAAGGTTGGCAGTAATATTTCTATGCAGCGTTTACTATAGAGATGTGTGTGTACATATAATAAACATTATTCAGATGTGTGTGTCTGTACGCATACACACATCCATATAATAAATGGAATTATTTAACCCCACAAGGTTGGCAGTAATATCTCTATGCAGTGTTTAGTATACCCAAAATGCTCTATTTTTGTTGCCTTTAAAACTTCTTTTGTAGATCCCTTTTTCCATATAAGTACATCATTTAGAAGATTATGTCTTTAAGTGAGCATTTGTGGTCATTCTATTTATCTAAAATGTCTTTATTCTTGAGATGTAGAATTACTTTTTTTTTTTATTGCTTGATTGACACTTACATTTCCTCAGCCTTTATTGTTGTGAGGAACTGGGCTGCAGAGCAGGAGGTGAGTGGGGGCATCCTCTGTATTTTCAGCCCCTCCCCATCGCTCACATGACCTCCTGAGCTCCTCCTCCTGTCCGATCAGCGGCAGCCTTAGATTCTCATGGGAGTGCGAACCCTATGGTAAACTGCACATGTGAGGGATCTAGGTTATGTGCTCCTTACAAGGATCTAATGCCTGATGATCTGTCGCTGTCTCCCACCACCCCCAGATGAGACCATCTAGTTGCAGGAAAACAAACTCAGGGCTCCCACTGATTCTATGCAAAATGGTGAGTTGTGTAATTATTTCGTTATATATTGCAAAGTAATAAGAATAGAAATAATGTGCACAATAAATGTAATGTGCTTGAATCACCCCTAAACCACCCCCCTGCACACCAGGTTCATGGAAAATTGTCTTCCACTAAACCGGTCCCTAGTGCCAAAAAGGTTGGGGACTTCTGAGTTAAAGAAATACAAAAAAATCCAGGACTTGAGAGGATTTCAGGGAAAGACTGGAATGCCTGGGAGAGCCCGGTTCCTGTTAAAGCCAGTACGTTAAAGTGTTTTGCTGTGCAGGAGCTTTTTAGTTTGATGTAGTTCCACTTGTTTGTTTTCGTTTTTGTTACCTGTGCTTTTGGCGTCTTCTCTAAGAAACCATTGCCAAGACCAATGCCAAGAAGCTTTCCCTTTTCTTCAAGAAGATTTGTGGTCTCAGATCTCATACTTAAGCCTTTATCCATTTCCAGCGGATTTTTGTGTATGACGCAAGATAAGAGTCCAGTTTTTTTCTTCTGCATGTGGACATCCAGTTCCTGTCACACTGTTTGTTGAAGAGACTTTCTTTTCTACACTGTGTGTTCTTGGTGCCCTTGTCAAAGATTAATGGTCAGCATACACCTGAGTTTGTTTCTAGACTCTATTCTATTCCGTTGGTCTGTGCATCTGTTTTTATGCCAGTGCCACCCTGTTTTGAATATTGTAGCTTCGTGATATGGTTTGAAATCAGGAAATGTGATGGCTCCAGCTTTATTCTTCTTTCTCAAAATTGCTTTGGCTATATAGGGTCTTCTGTGGTTCCATGCAAATTTTAGAATATGTTTTCTATTTTTGTAAAGAATGGCATTGGAATTTGTGATGGGCGTTTTAATTAACTTGTTTGTGGTAATCACTACAGAGTGTATATGCATATCAAATCATCACATTGTACACCTTAAAAATATTCAATGTTAATTTGACAATTCAATATTTTGAAATAAAAAAAAATTTAAAAGGAAGTAGCTTAAAGGAAATTCCAGAGATGCAGATGAGGATACTTTGAGAGTCATGATGATGGTCCACATGGTGGAATGGCAGGACCTAAGCAGATGAGTCAGTGAGTGAGATGGAAGCAAAAGAGGTTGATGGGAGAGCTTATAAACCTTGCAGGATATGGGAACAACACACACAAAAAAAGTTGCTAGCATTTGCAAATACCCAAGCCTTGTATATTTCTTACTTCGGGCCAGGTGCTGTTCTAAGTGTTTTCATACATTTTCCCATTTAATCCTGCAAATGACCCCTTGAGCAAAAGCCAGCCAGTGACACCTGCATCTCAGACAGCAGGGCTTCAGAGTCCACAATCTTGAGCTCTGTGGGGTTCTCAGTCCTGTGCCAGTAAAGATTCTAGTGTGGAGGACAGCACTGATTTTAAAAATCCTAAACTTCAGCCCTAAAAGAGTTTACAGTTTATTAATGGATGCACAGTGGATGATTTCAAACACTGAGAAGACACCATTCGACAGCCCTGGATGTGGAATGGGAGTGCTCTTTTATCCTGGCCTGCAACTGGGGCAGGCTTTCAGTCCAGTGCTAAGAAAACATGTGCGTAGAATAATTTTGGACAATTACCCTGCTTGGATATTTGATTTCTCTTGGCTATCACAAATAATAACAATGATAATTTTGCTTAAGGATTTTTCTCATTCGATCTACAGATACAAGCACAAATTTCTAATAAACCTCTCTTACAGAAGACAACTACATATCACACAAAAATTTGTTCCAGAAAAAGCCAAAACTTTCTTTTTATTAGCACTACAACCACATTGTTGCTATATTTCTACATTGTGAGAGCAGGAGAAGATGGGGTTTTGTGTACAGAAATTTGTTCTCCAAATATTCATGTTTAAAATTTGATCCGTATCACTTGTTGGCATATCAAGCATGCTTATTTCTAAATTGCCATAATATATCCAATAAGGTAGAATATTTCTGGAAAGCACAATTATCATACACATATTACTAGAATATGTAGTATCATATTATGCTCTGTTATCATTACAGTGAGATATTGCACTATGAGGAGATTTTATCAGTGCAAAATTGCATTATGTTCAAATTTATCCATGTGTTAATTTACATTAAACCCATTCTACTTCTTCAGATGAATGCAAATTCTAGGATTTGCTGGCCTGTATTTTACCTGGAAATTGGTGCAGATAAGAGGCAAAGAAGTAAGAAGGATTGCTGTCTAGGAGCTTTGAAATGAGCCAAAATTAACTTTCCTTGCAGCTGCTATTCTGTTAAGAAGCCAACATTTAAGAAGAATAATATAGCAATGTAATTTATTCTAAATAGAAATGAGGAAAACCGTAACGAACAAAACCCTTGAAAGTTGGACTATTCTTACAAATTATACTAACAATGGGAATCAACAATCCCATCAGAGTTTGTAGATTTCAGATAATCCCATCAGGCTTGTTTCTTAATTATCAAGGTGCTTTGAAGAAATTTCCTATTTGAATCCCTCAAAATAATGACTTTGGGGTTTGTTTTCACATCAGCTATGGGTGCTGTTTTGACAAAGCCTTAGCTGAAAACTTGAGGCCATCAGCATCCCTTTCTCCCCTGCAACAATACAGTTCACACAGGCACTCTTTCTTCCCCACCCATCTTGTGCATAACGCCTTGATTTTACTTAGATTTCCCCTGGTGATCTCGTTGTTTATTGGTTGGTTGGTTCGTTGGTTTTGTTGAGTTGGTTTGTTTTGTTCTGTTTTCACAGTCTTATTAAGAAGGAAATTTACATTCCATAGAATTCACCCATGTAGGGTGTACAATTGAATGGTTTCTAGTATATTCACAGAATTATGCATCCATCACCACTACCAGTTATAAAACATTTTCACTACCTGGAAAAGAAACATGGTACTCAGCCATGGCCGCTCAATCTCTGGATCCCCTACTCTAGTCCTAGGAAACCACTAATCTACTTTCTGTCCCTATAGATTTGCTGATACTGGACATTTCATATAAATGGAATCACACAATACAAGGCCTTTTGTCACTGGCTTTTTCACTAACACGATCTTTTCAGGGTTCTATCCAACATAGCACAGATCAGTATTTTATTTCCATTGCCAAATCATCTTCCATCCTAAGGTTATACCACATTTCCTTTATCTATCCATTCATTATCTGCTGAGAATTTGGGTTATTTCCACTTTTTGTCTATTATGAATATTGCTACTTATGAACATGTTTGTACACGTTTTTGTACGGACCTGTGTTTCCTGTCTCTGGACTACACACCTAGGAGTGAGTCGTTTCTTTAACCACATGGGGGCTGCAAACACCTGCATACATGGCGGGGCTCTCTGTCCCCGGCATCAGTCCTCACTGACTTGACTATTTTAACTTCATGACGGGTCTTGCGACTCTCTCTGCTTTATTCTCCTTATCAATATTATCTTGAATATTTTTAACCTTTTACTCCTTGTAAATACTGAAATCTGCGGAATATCTATATGAAGAATACTGCTTGGATTTTGGAATTAAAATTAATCTATACATTATCGGGGGTACACTTGAAAGCACTTTAATATTGAGTACTACCCCTGGATGTGGAATATCTTAAGATAATCGTTAATGCTTTTTAATTAATGTTTGGCACATTTGCGTACAGTTTTGCACATATATCATTAGTTTTATGCCGAGATACTTGATAACATTGTTGCTCATATAATTTTTAAATTATATCTTACGATTGCTGTTTGTTTGCAGAAACACTTACTAGGCCCTCCAATAAAATGTTACAGGGGTACCATGAAAGGAGACATTCTTGTTTGTCTTCCTTACTTAAATAAATGCATCTATATTTTCTATTGAGACTCTTCTTGTTGTGGGACTTCTGTAGTTATCTCTTATGAGGTTAAGAAAGTCTTCTTACGGGGAGGAGCCAAGATGGTCGAATAGGAACAGCTCCGGTCTACACCTCCCAGCATGAGCGACGCAGAAGACGGGTGATTTCTCATTTCCATCTGAGGTACCGGGTTCATCTCAGTAGGGAGTGCCAGACAGTGGGCGCAGGTCAGTGGGTGCATGCACCGCGTGCGAGCCGAAGCACGGCGAGGCATTGCCTCACTCGAGAAAAGCAAGCGATCAGGGAGTTCCCTTTCCTAGTCAAAGAAAGGGGTGACGGAAGGCACCTGGAAAATCAGGCCACTCCCACCCGAATACTGTGCTTTTCTGACGGGCTTAAAAAACGGCGCACAAGCAGATTATATCCCACACCTGGCTGGGAGGGTCATATGCCCACAGTCTCACTGATTGCTAGCACAGCCGTCTGAGATGAAACTGCAAGGTGGCAGCAAGGCTGGGGGAGGGGCACCCGCCATTGCCCAGGCTTTAATAGGTAAACAAAGCAACCAGGAAGCTCCAACTGGGTGGAACCCACCACAGCTCAAGGAGGCCTGCCTGCCTCTGTAGGCTCCACCTCTGGGGGCAGGGCACAGACAAACAAAAAGACAGCAGTAACCTCTGCAGACTTAAATGTCCCTGTCTGACAGCTCTGAAGAGAGCAGTGGTTCTCCCAGCACGCAGCTGGAGATCTGAGAACGGGCAGACTGCCTCCTCAAGTGGGTACCTGACCCATGACCCCGAAGCAGCCCAACTGGGAGGCACCCCCCAACAGGGGCACACTGACACCTCACACAGCAGGGTACTCCAACAGACCTGCAGCTGAGGGTCCTGTCTGTTAGAAGGAAAACTAACAAACAGAAGGGACATCCACACCAAACACCCATCTGTACATCACCATCATCAAAGACCAAAAGTAGATAAAACCACGAAGATGGGGAAAAAACAGAGCAGAAAAATTGGAAACTCTAAAAAGTAGAGCTCCTGTCCTCCTCCAAAGGAATGCAGTTCCTCACCATCAACGGAACAAAGCTGGACGGAGAATGACTTTGACAAGATGAGAGAGGAAGTCTTCAGAGGATCAAATTACTCCGAGCTACGGGAGGAAATTCAAACCAAAGGCAGAGAAGTTGAAAACTATGAAAAAAGTTTAGAAGAATGTATAACTAGAATAACCAATACAGAGAAGTGCTTAAAGGAGCTGATGGATCTGAAAACCAAGGCTCGAGAACTACGGGAAGAATGCAGAAGCCTCAGGAGCTGATGCGATCAACTGGAAGAAAGGGTATCAGCAATGGAAGATGAAATGAATGAAATGAAACAAGAAGGGAAGTTTAGAGAAAAAAGAATAAAAAGAAAAGAGCAAAGCCTCCAAGAAATATGGGACTATGTGAAAAGACCAAACCTACATCTGATTGGTGTACCTGAAAGTGATGGGGAGAATGGAACCAAGTTGGAAAACACTCTGCAGGATATTATCCAGGAGAACTTCCCCAATCTAGAAAGGCAGGCCAACGTTCACATTCAGGAAATACAGAGAACACCACAAAGATACTCCTCGAGAAGAGCAACTCCAAGACACATAATTGTCAGATTCACCAAAGTTGAAATGAAGGAAAAAATGTTAAGGGCACCCAGAGAGAAAGGTCGGGTTACCCACAAAGGGAAGCCCATCAGACTAACAGCGGATCTCTCGGCAGAAACCCTACAAACCAGAAGAGAGTGGGGGCCAATATTCAACATTCTTAAAGAAAAAAGTTTTCAACCCAGAACTGCATATCCAGCCAAACTAAGCTTTATAAGTGAAGGAGAAATAAAATACTTTACAGACAAGCAAATGCTGAGAGATTCTGGCACCACCAGGCCTGCCCTAAAAGAGCTCCTCAAGGAAGGGCTAAACATGGAAAGGAACAACCGATACCAGCCGCTGCAAAATCATGCCAAAATGTACAGACCATCGAGACTAGGAAGAAACTGCATCAACTAACGAGCAAAATAACCAGCTAACATCATAATGACAGGACCAAATTCACACATAACAATATTAACTTTAAATGTAAATGGACTAAATACTCCAATTAAAAGACACAGACTGGCAAATTGGATAAAGAGTCAAGACCCATCAGTATGCTGTATTCAGGAAACCCATCTCACGTGCAGAGACACACATAGGCTCAAAATAAAAGGATGGAGGAAGATCTACCAAGCAAATGGAAAACAAAAAAGGCAGGGGTTGCAATCCTAGTCTCTGATAAAACAGACTTTAAACCAACAAAGATCAAAAGAGACAAAGAAGGCCATTACATAATGGTAAAGGGATCAATTCAACAAGAAGAGCTAACTATCCGAAATATATATGCACCCAATACAGGAGCACCCAGATTCATAAAGCAAGTCCTGAGTGACCTACAAAGAGACTTAGACTCCCACACATTAATAATGGGAGACTTTAACACCCCACTGTCAACATTAAACACATCAACGAGACAGAAAGTCAACAAGGATATCCAGGAATGGAACTCAGCTCTGCACCAAGCAGACCTAATAGACATCTACAGAACTCTCCACCCCAAATCAACAGAATATACATTTTTTTCAGCACCACACCACACCTATTCCAAAATTGACCACATACTTGGAAGTAAAGTTCTCCTCAGCAAATGTAAAAGAACAGAAATTATAACAAACTATCTCTCAGACCACAGTGCAATCAAACTAGAACTCAGGATTAAGAATCTCACTCAAAACCGCTCAACTACATGGAAACGGAACAACCTGCTCCTGAATGATTACTGGGTACATAACGAAATGAAGGCAAAAATAAAGATGTTCTTTGAAACCAACGAGAACAAAGACACAACATACCAGAATCTCTGGGACACACTCAAAGCAGTGTGTAGAGGGAAATTTATAGCACTAAGTGCCCACAAGAGAAAGCAGGAAAGATCCAAAATTGACACCCTAACATCACAATTAAAAGAACTAGAAAAGCAAGAGCAAACACATTCAAAAGCTAGCAGAAGGCAAGAAATCACTAAAATCAGAGCAGAACTGAAGGAAATAGAGACACAAAAAACCCTTCAAAAAATTAATGAATCCAGGAGCTGGTTTTTGAAAGGATCAACAAAATAGACAGCTAGCAAGACTGATGAAGAAAAAAAGAGAGAAGAATCAAATAGACGCAATAAAAAATGATAAAGGGGATATCACCACCAATCCCACAGAAATACAAACTACCATCAGAGAATACTACAAACACCTCTATGCAAATAAACTAGAAAATCTAGAAGAAATGGATAAATTCCTTGACACATACACTCTCCCAAGACTAAACCAGGAAGAAGTTGAATCTCTGAACAGGCGAATAACAGGATCTGAAATTGTGGCAACACTCAATAACTTACCAACCAAAAAGAGTCCAGGACCAGACGGATTCACAGCCGAATTCTACCAGAGGTACAAGGAGGAACTGGTACCATTCCTTCTGAAACTATTCCAATCAATAGAAAAAGAGGGAATCCTCCCTAACTCATTTTATGAGGCAAGCATCATTCTGATACCAAAGCCTGGCAGAGACACAACCAAAAAAGAGAATTTTAGACCAATATCCTTGATGAACATTGATGCAAAAATCCTCAATAAAATACAGGCAAAACGAATCCAGCAGCACGTCAAAAAGCTTATCCACCATGATCAAATGGGCTTCATCCCTGGGATGCAAGGCTGGTTCAATATATGCAAATCAATAAATGTAATCCAGCATATAAACAGAGCCAAAGACAAAAACCACATGATTATCTCAATAGATGCAGAAAAGGCCTTTGACAAAATTCAACAACCCTTCATGCTAAAGACTCTCAATAAATTAGGTATTGATGGGACGTATTTCAAAATAATAAGAGCTATCTATGACAAACCCACAGCCAATATCAAACGGAATGGGCAAAAACTGGAAGCATTCCCTTTGAAAACTGGCACAAGACAGGGATGCCCTCTCTCACCACTCCTATTCAACATAGTGTTGGAAGTTCTGGCCAGGGCAATTAGGCAGGAGATGGAAATAAAGGGTATTCAATTAGGAAAAGAGGAAGTCAAATTGTCCCTGTTTGCAGACAACATGACTGTATATCTCGAAAACCCCATTGTCTCAGCCCAAAATCTCCTTAAGCTGATAAGCAACTTCAGCAAAGTCTCAGGATACAAAATCAATGTACAAAAATGACAAGCATTCTTATACACCAACAACAGACAAACACAGAGCCAAATCATGAGTGAACTCCCATTCACAATTGCTTCAAAGAGAATAAAATACCTAGGAATTCAACTTACAAGGGATGTTAAAGACCTCTTCAAGGAGAACTACAAACCACTGCTCAAGGAAATAAAAGAGGATACAAACAAATGGATGAACACTCCATGCTCATGGGTAGGAAGAATCAATATGGTGAAAATGGCCATACTGCCCAAGGTAATTTACAGATTTAATGCCATCCCTATCAAGCTACCAATGACTTTCTTCACAGAATTAGAAAAAACTACTTTAAAGTTCATATGGAACCAAAAAAGAGCCCGCATCGCCAAGTCAATCCTAAGCCAAAAGAACAAAGCTGGAGGCATCACACTACCTGACTTCAAACTATTCTAAAAGGCTACAGTAACCAAAACAGCATGGTACTGGTACCAAAACAGAGATATAGATCAATGGAACAGAACAGAGCCCTCAGAAATAACGCGGTATATGTACAACTATCTGATCTTTGACAAACCTGAGAAAAATAAGCAATGGGGAAATGATTCCCTACTTAATAAATGGTGCTGGGAAAACTGGCTAGCCATATGTAGAAAGCTGAAACTGGATCCCTTCCTTACACCTTATACAAAAATCAATTCAAGATTGATTAAATACTTAAATGTTAGACCTAAAACCATAAAAACCCTAGATGAAAACCTAGGCATTACCATTCAGGACATAGGCATGGGCAAGTACTTCATGTCTAAAACACAAAAAGCAATGGCAACAAAAGCCAAAATTGACAAATGGGATCTAACTAAACTAAAGAGCTTCTGCACAGCAAAAGAAACTACCATCAGAGTGAACAGGCAACCTACAAAATGGGAGAAAATTTTCACAACCTACTCATCTGACAAAGGGCTAATATCCAGAATCTACAATGAACTCAAACAAATTTACAAGAAAAAAACAAACAACCCCATCAAAAAGTGGGTGAAGGACATGAACAGACACTTCTCAAAAGAAGACATTCATGCAGTCAAAAAACACATGAAAAAATGCTCATCATCACTGGACATCAGAGAAATGCAAATCAAAACCACCATGAGATACCATCTCACACCAGTTAGAATGGCAATCATTAAAAAGTCAGGAAACGACAGGCACTGGAGAGGATGTGGAGAAATAGGAACACTTTGACACTGTTGGTGGGACTGTAAACTAGTTCAACCATTGTGGAAGTCAGTGTGGCGATTCCTCAGGGATCTAGAACTAGAAATACCATTTGACCCAGCCATCCCATTACTGGGTACATACCCAAAGGACTATGTGTGCTGCTATAAAGACACATGCACACGTATGTTTACTGCAGCATTATTCACAATAGCAAAGACTTGGAACCAAGCCAAATGTCCAACAATGATAGACTGGATTAAGAAAATGTGGCACATATACACCATGGAATACTATGCAGCCATAAAAAATGATGAGTTCATGTCCTTTGTAGGGACATGGATGAAACTGGAAATCATCATTCTCAGTAAACTAACACAAGAACAAAAAACCAAACACTGCATATTCTCACTCACAGGTGGGAATTGAACAGTGAGAACACATGGACACAGGAAGGGGAACATCACACTCTGGGGACTGTTGTGGGGTGGAGGGAGAGGGGAGGGATAGCATTGGGAGATATACCTAATGCTAGATAACGAGTTAGTGGGTGCAGCGCACCAGCATGGCATATGTATACATATGAAACTAACCTGTACATTGTGCACATGTACCCTAAAACTTAAAGTATAATAATAATAAATTAAAAAAAGAAAGTCTTCTTGTACTAAGAGCTCTTTTATTAATTATAATAATTAATAAGTGATATTATAGAATTATATATGTGAAAGCTGCTGAATCAATTGAGATAATCAAATTTTCTCTTTAATCTGTTATTGAGCTGAATAACTTTTAAACGTCTTCTACTACTCCTCCATCTTTGCATTAGAGAACCAAACCGACTTGGAAAATGCATATCTGTAAAATGATATTGATTTCCCTTTGCTAACACTATGCTTTTGGTTTTGGAATTGCACATATCATTGAGATTGTCCTGCCATTTTCTTTTCTACTACTGTCCTGTGGCTTTGACATCGAGATTGCACTGCTCATTAAATTAGGTGAATAAAATGTCCCCTCCTTCTATTCTGTTTTGTTTTTCCACTTGTGTAAAATTGGAACTGTGATATCCTTTGGCCGTGTTCCCACCCAAATCTCATCTTGAATTGTAATCCCCATAAACCCCACATGTCATAGGAGGACGTGGTGGGAGGTAATTGAATCCTGGGGGCCGTTTCCCCCATGTTGTTCTCGTGATAGTGAGTGAGTTCTCAAGAGATCTGATGGTTTTACAAGCATCTGGCATTTCCTCTGCTGGCACTCCTTCTCTCTCCTGCCACCCTGTGAAGATGTGCCTTTCACCATGATTGTAAGTTTCCTGAGGCTTCCTCAGGCAGATGGAACTGTGAGTCAGTTAAACCTCCTTTCTTTGTGAATTACCCAGTTTCGGCTATTTCTTTATAGCAATGTGAGAACAGACTCATACATACTGTCTTTAGAATCTTGGGAGAAGTCATCCATGTAATTATCTGAGTGCTAGCACTCACATGAAAAGTTATCTGGGGCTGGCAAATCCCTGTGGCAATCTTTTAAACTACTAACTCAATTTCCCTGATAAAATTATTCAGACCTCTACATTCTTAATTCACGTTTGGCAAAATATACTATTTAATAATTTTTCTACTTTTATAAGATTTGCATTTTATCTGAGATTTATAGAGTATTCCATTTTATCTTGGATTACTAAAAACTAACAAAATTTTTCATATTTTCTAATTTTGATATCTCATATAATTGCGATTATGCCAACATGTTATTCTCTAATATTATCAATTTTGCTTTCTCTTTCTCATCTCGATCAGACTTGCCAAAATCATGCTCCTTTTGTCAGTCGTTTTAAAAACATCTGGCTCTGTTAAGGCTTTGCTTTATCTCTGCTATTGATGAAGCTTCAAGGCCTTTGTCATTACTGTTGCCTTCTTCCAACTTTTATGAGGTTAGGTCTTGCTCTTCTTCTTACATCTGAAGGTGTGCACTTCACTCATTAACTTTCAACTTTTTTCTGTTTTCATATTTGTTTCTAATGCGTAAAATTCTCATATAAGCCCTGCTCTATTGGGCCTCTGAGTTTTGATGTGTTATTTACTTCTGTTGCCTTCTGGTGGCATCAGAGGGCACAGTGAACACGACCCACCCTCTTGATGTGAACATGCGATGTCCTACTGATCACACCCCAGAGTCCCCACTGCGCTTTTTACTTAACTTTTGTGTGGATCACATAGGTTGTATCATGACCATTGGTCTATGTGTCTCAAAACTACAGCGTGAATTTCTTGAGAACAGAATTGCGTTTCTCCTATATTTGTATTCAGAGTTCCTAGGCCAGCATTGTGCTGACTCAAAACAGGCACTTAGGAAATGTTCCTGGAATATACATTTGCCATGTAAAATGGGTAAGACAAAGTGTGCATTGATGCAGGAGAAATAAGACCTGTTTGGTTACGAAGGCACGGAAATGTATATAAACCACTTCAAAATGTGTATTCATTAACTATATTTAACTTGAAAACATGCACTCACTGAAGCATCCACTAGGATGAATGGAAATTATACCAGCCTTTAAATTCAGCCGTCAACCTGGTCCTTCTCACAGCAAAGTCAAAGGTCAGCACATAATGGTTGTGCATTATAATATTCTCAAGAGCAGTCCTCTCACAGGGATGCTGTTTGAATTAGCTAATTGATGACTGCCAAGGGCTTTGGCGAGGCAAGGCTCTGCATAACTGATAATTACTATTATTATCACAGGGACTAAGATGTTCTGCATTGCTCTGTGAACAAAGGGCCAAGAAATGAATTTGCTATAAGATATAATGTAGCTAACAAAAAAGAAGTGTGAAAAGATAGAACATACAACGTCTCAAGTAGCTGAGATTTGTTTAGGAAGTTGTTTCTGCTTTGTGTTCCTGATAAGGACATCAAAACAGGCAAAATAATGGACTTTTTAGATACCCATAAAAGCATCCCAAAAGATTGCTCATTCCCTTTGTGTTAAAAATATGCGACTTTGCACGCAGAGAAGAGTTCTCAAGATTGCCAGACACTGAGCACAAGTCGTCAGAAGTTTAGACAATAAAGGGACATCTGAAAGACACCTGAGACAAGACAGAGAAAAATATCCTGCTTTAAAGGTGTCATACCCAACGTGTGTATTTTCCTGCACCAATTATTTTAAAAAATGGAAAACAGATCATTTCCTTAAATAAATTTGGGACATTCTGACCAGGCACGGTGGCTCATACCTGTAATCTCAGCACTCTGGCAGTCTGAGGCAGGCAGATCGAAGCCAGGAGATCAAGACCAGCTTAGGTAACAAGACAAAATCCCATCTCTACAAAAAATACAAAAAATTAGCCGGGTGTGGTGGCACACACCTGTAGTCCCAGCTACTCAGGAGACTGAGGCAAAAGGGTCACTTGAGCCCAGGAGGTTGAGGCTGCAGTGAGCCATGACGGTGACACTGCCCTCCAGCATGGGTGACAGAGCGAGACCATGTCTCAAAAAATAAAGGTAAAATAGTAAATTTGGGGCATTCTTTCTGTCCTCCTGGCAGACAGTGTTGGTTGGTTTGATTTGGTTTTATATTTTTCCCTGGGTCATCGGATCATGAGAACATACACGAGGCTTCAGCCTGAATGGGTGGCTCCATCCTGCCCACTGGAGAGGTCAGTTTCTCAGCGCAGCTCATTCCAGCTCGCAAGCCTCACCGTCAGGCCTGCCAGGATCGCAGCAATCTGCCTGGAAGACGAGCTGATGAGCTACTGGCCGGGTTTCCAGTGATACCAAGTTGAGCCCTTTTGTCTGACACCTCTGTCTGAAGCAGGGAGAGAGTAGGAGGATGGAGACCAAAATGGGGAATCCAAGGATGGCACAATTTAAAACAAACACTGTGAGGCTACCACGCCCCGCCGTGCTGGGTTATGGATCAGAGGATCTGAGAACTGCAGCTGGGATGGTGAGATTATTTTCCACGTGAGCTCACGTGGAAGGAACTGAGCACTGTTCCTGGGGTTCCAGTGCCCTGTGCTGTGATGACTCAGGGGAACTCTCCCTCCTGCTCCAAGCTCCTGAGCTGCCCCCACTGAGGACCACTTTACCAGTGTTCTCCTGCAGTGTTTTCCTGGATCCTTTCGGCTTTTCCGGGCACTGACAGGGATAGGAATGGGAGAGAGAAGAGAGAAGAAACAAAATCCACAACAGAGCCTTCGTCAAATTCCATAATTACAGAGGCTTTGGGGATTTCCAAAAGATTATTGTTGGGGGAGTAACGGCTGATTCCGAGAACCCAAGCCGAAGCTAATTCTACAGAGGTGTTCACAGCAATGTCGTTGGTCTGATTGGTTCGAGAAAAGGCAAAAAAAAAAAAAAAAAAGGCAACAGTTAATGATCTCGGCTACTAACAACATGGTAGCGTCGCTTTCCCACACCCTGAAGCTGAGGGACATTTTCTTCTTGGGGTAGCCAATTAGTAGCATTAATGGGACAGGACTCAGATTAATCCTGGCACGAGCCACCCGCTAATGCATTCCACCCATTATTCTCAGCATTCACTCATCAAGCAGTCTCCAAGAGCTTCCAAGGAAATAATAAAACGGGTCGATCTGAATGCCTCTCATCTCCCTTCTTCATCTCATCCACCTCTGACCGGGTAGTTAAGGAGCCACAAAATGGACAGGCCAGGGGCTATAAAGGAATCTGAGGAGAAGGATCAGGATAATGGGCAAACTGGAGATGCGATTAATTACAGAATGCACTTATTTCCCTGGGTGAATTAGCTATAAACCATAAGCCTTCTCCCTGCTGCCATGGCCTTCCCCTATTTTATCCTCAAAAAGAGATAAGCAGAGAAAACTGCAGCTTTGCAAGTGACATTTGCCCCTTCTTTGGCACTAAGGATTGGCAGGTTGCAATAACACACTCCAGACAGGGCTCCTCAGGCTGTACCGTGCATGTGAGCGGCCAGGAGAACCGACAGAAATGCAGGTTCCGAGGCAGTGAGTTGGGGACGGGGCCAGGTGCCACATGTCTGTGGTCTTTTAGCTGCAGGACAAACCAGACCGAAAGTTCTGCAGCTTCCAGTCCATCCGTACACACACCATGTCTGGAAAATATGTATGGAACGGAGAAACGGGCAGTCACTGGAAAGAGAGCCACTGGCGACTTGACTTCTCTGTGAGGAATCCTGTAGCCCAGCCCAAGACAATGAAGAGGTTCCTGATGAGAACGTGTGGCTCTATCTGCCTGGTCACTGCCGAGCTGACAATGAGGATACCCATCCAGCACCCAGGGTGTGATGACACCACGCTCGCGAAACACCCCAGAACTCCTTCTACATCCGTGGCAAAGGGCAGGGCTCACGATCCAAAATGACTCTGGATCCAAGGGGGCTTCTGGTTCACCCCAATGCTGACTTGTTCCCTGGGTTCTCACAGCCTGAGTTATGTTCCAGAAGAGCTGGGTGCCCTAACTCACACACATGGGGGCTGCCGGGGGCCTTTCCAGCCCTTTCATTCTTGTGGTTTCATGACCCAAAGACATCGGGGGTTCCCCATGCTCACTCAGATGAAATACCTACCATTCTTGGGTTTTGATTTTTGGGGTTTTTTTTTGTTGGTTTTTTGTTTTTTGTTTTGAGACAGAGTCTGGCACTGTCGCCCGGGCTGGAGTGTAATGGCGCGATCTCGGCTCACTGCAACCTCAGCCTCCTGGCTTCAAGCAATTCTCCTGCCCCAGCCTCCCAAGTAGCTGGTACTACAGATGCCCACCACCACGCCCAGCTAATTTTTGTATTTTTAGTAGAGACGGGGTTTCATCATATTGCTCAAGCTGCCCTCGAACTCCTGACCTCAGGTGATCCGCCCACCTCGGCCTCCCAAAGTGCTGGGATTACAGGCATGAGCCACTGAGCCCGGCCTATACTTGGGTTTTAGATGGATTATTTTGTAGGAGAAAGGTGAAATTATTCTTAGTATTTTATCTACTATAGACAAACTATTGTTTTTATGTCTTTTGCAGACCTAATGACTATAGTAAACTCTTTTAATAAGCTTCCTGTTATGGAACATATATGTAACCAACAAGTAGCTTATTTAAATAAGTGCCAAATAGATATCTAAGCAAGATCATTCCATATGCAATAAATAAATACATAAATGAGACCCAGTATTAAAAATACGTTTAGCCAATTAAAGCTTTTAACTAGTATTTAAAATGACCCAGAATTCAAGTCCCTGTCTCTAATTTGGCTATTTTGATATATTTACATCTTTAAGCAAAATAACATTTTCTCCTGCATCGAAAATCACATGTAATGGACGATATTAATCAGGTTAATCCCACAGCACCACAGGCCGAAGCGGAAACTCTATCATGCCTTTGAGACAGGCGCTCAACGCAGTCGATTATCATGTGTGTTTGTACGGTGTGTCCCCAATGACAGCACCATCTCTTCGGCCTGAGGTTCTGTGACTCTCGGCCACACTTGACACCTTTGAGGCAAGTGGGCTTCAGCCCTGAGGGGTGGTGTTCAAGACCCCACGCTCCAGGGGCCCCATCCAGGCTGGCTGTGGCTGTGGGCACCTTTCCTGGGGCGCCACGGTCCGTGTTTCCCTGAGCCGTGCGGGGTGACCGGTGACAGCCACTGCTCGGGAGTCCTGCCGTGGACTCACTGCCCGTGGTCCCAAGCAGCAGACCAGGGTGGAATGAGATGACGGGGATCTCAGCCAGGGACTGTGTTAGAGACCACAGAACCCTTCATTCTCCCTCCGGACCTTCCTGAAGCCCTGCTGCCTCTCTGACAAGACAGCGAATCGTCCCTCTTGGCTCACTCCCTCGGAGAATTCCTCTTTCAAGCCGAACCCGACTGTCTCCACCTGTGGAGGGGACACGGACCGCACCCCCTGTCTCAGGTGTCCAGGGCTGCTGATTCCGGATCCTAAGACTAACGGCGAAAACAGCATCTGCTTCTCTGGCACCCCGAGCCATAAAACAACCCAAATATCTTAAGTAACAGCATTTTAGAAACTAATGAAATAAAGTGAGAATTGAAAAAAAAAAAAAAAGCTTATATTAGCTCTGAGAGAACTTGCTCTATCACTATTAGCACAGTCCCACCTAATGGAAACGTGAAATAAATGCACAGTCTTGAAAATTTAGAAGATTACAAAACACCCTATCAAGTTATACAGAAGGCACTTTTCCTCCACATGTGTACCCTTTTTCAAGAAAATAATGATCTGTATGTTTTAAATGATTATAATTTTAGTTGGACAAAAATATGCACAGGCCAGACATTCACAGAATTCTTCTAAGTCACCATGAAAAGAAACTCAGAATTTTTATTTTTGTTTTGCTCTTTTGTAAAACACATAAAGATAGAACTTGACATTTCTCTTCATATTTTAAAAATACTGGGCTGGAAGCGGTAGCTCACACCTATAATCCCAGCACTTTCAGAGGCCAGGGTGGGTAGATCACCTGAGGTCAGGAGCTCAAGACCAGCCTGGCCAACATGGAGAAACCCTGTCTCTACTAAAAATACAAAAATTAGCCCAGCATGGTGGTGGGTACCTGCAATCCCAACTACTCAGGAGGCTGATGCCAGAGATTCGCTTGAACCCAGGAGGCAGGGGTTACAGTGAACCGAGATCATGTCACTGCACTCCAGCCTGGGCGACAGACCAAAACTCTTTCTCAAAAAAATAAAAATAAAAATAAATACTATCAATGCGGCACTCTAGTATCTTAAAAACTTTGTTTTAAGAAATATTAAAATTAGGCTGGGCACGGTGGCTCAGGCCTGTATTCCTAGCACTTTGGGAAGCCAAGGAGGGCGGATCACGAGGTCAGGAGATTGAGACCATCCTGGCTAACAAAGTGAAACCCCGTCTCTACTAAAAATACAAAAAATTCACCAGGTGTGGTGGCAGCCACCTGTAGTACCAGCTACTCGGGAGGCTGAGGCAGGAGAATGGCGTGAACCCGGGGAGCACAGCTTGCAGTGAACCGAGATCGCGCCACTGCACTCCAGCCTGGGCGACAAAGCAAGACACTGTCTCAAAAAAAAAAAAAAAAAAAAAAATCACAATTAATTTAGCATAAAATGGCACAGTTTTAAACTGAGCTGTTATTAGAAGTAGATTTTCAAAGATGTTGCAAACGATTTAGAATGAATTTAAGGAGATCTGTCTTTGCCCACGTTATATAAATGACGATTCTAGGTGAATGTTGTAAAGCTCAAGGTCATCTGTCACCAAATCTTTACCAGGTTTGACACAATGTCTGTCTTTAATCCATTTTAAATCTTCACATGGTCTAGGTGACTCAGAATAAAATATACAACATTTTATTATATATTGTGTTATTTGCAATTTTATGCCATTTCCTTTACATTTCAGCAGATATTTCCTGATTGCTTTTGATGTTTAAGTAACTGTGTGAACATAATTATGTGTTAAAATATCTCTGTATGATATGATCACTCTTTAAGGACAAGAACTCCTTTAATACACCTCAGGTTTTCCCAGGTATGAAAGATTCTATTAATCACTGGAAGAAGAGTCTCTGGCCAAGTGCACAGCCCCTCTCAGCTCAGCTTCATAAACAAGGCACATTCATGACAAACATTCTACCTAAAGTGTCTCTATTTAGCTTTTCATGACAAATGTTCCATTCAAAGAATATTTTTCTACTTAAATATTAAATATGTAAATTAGAATATTAAATATTCTATTTAAAGAAATGTTCTATTTAAATGCTCTATTTAAATAGCACATTCATGGCACATGTTCTATTTAAAGTGTCTTTCTATTTAGCCTTTCTATTACTATAGTTAAAGAAAAAATATAAAAACATGAAATTCTACTTTGGTATCTAAACCTCTTTATCAGCTTACTCAACACACATCCACATAGCATCACCATGGGCCACCCTGTGCAGATGGGACGAACCCCATAAAAAATTGAACAGTAGAAACACTGAAATTGCAACAGAAAGAAGGAATGATTACTTCAATTGTATCGTTATGAAAAAAACTTCTGTAACAGCAGACGTAAAAGTTTCCTAGGCCAAGATACTCTGCCGGAAACTAAGCAGATGGTACCGAGCTGAATTACCTTGTAGTTACTTCTTCTGAGGCAGGTTGGAGCTCGTCACAGTTAACTTAAAGCTCCCCACATAATCTCAAAACATAAAAATGAGATGCACATTGTCGGTCGCTTGTAGCGGCCTTGCAGCCTCTGCCAACCTTTGATTAAGATGCTTTGATGTTAAGAACTTCCTATTTCATGAACAATGGCATCCCGTGGCTGTTACATGATGCAGATAAAATGTGCAGAAAGATCATGAGGACGATATACACCATTAATTTGCGTGATGAGAGCAGGAGAAAGTAGTTCCTATAATACTAGAATATTTCTATAAAACACACGGTTTATGTTCTGAAGATTCTGCCTTTAATCTCAGTTTAGTATGGTCTTCTAGGAAATAGGCATCCTCATAAGAATTTTGCAGAATCCCATGAATTTGAAAAATTAAATAAAAAATGCACATTAATCATAGGAAAAGTTTCACATCTAGGAAAAATGTAAAAGGTAGTTCCAACATGTTTTTTATTAATATAGCAAAAATTTAAAATATGCTGTAAGCTCAAGATCTAAATGCAGGAGGAGCACTATATTGAATAAACTGATAAGAAAGAGATTCTAATGCTCATTCCATTTATTTATTTATTTGTTTGTTTGTTTATTTTTGAGATGGAGTCTCCCTCTGTCACCCAGGCTGGAGTGTAGTGGTGCGATCTCAGCTCACTGCAACCTTTGCATCCTAGGCTCAAGCAATTCTCCTGCCTCAGCCTCCCAAGTAGCTGGGATTACAGGCACATACCACCAGACCCAGCTAATTTTTGTATTTTTTGTAGAGACAGGGTTTTGCCACGTTGGCCAGTCTGGTCTCAAACTCCTGGCCTCAAGCCATCTGCCCACCTTGGCCTCTCAAAGTGCTGGGATTACAGGTGTGAGCCACCGTGCCTAATTTTAGAGAAATAAAATGTAACACCACAAAATTCAAAATCAAGTCTCAAGGGAGATGTTAAACTTTGGGGGATGGCAAGAGAAGGACATTTCCCATTGACTCCTTTAGACCCTGGGCTGCAGACCTTGCCAAGAACAATCGGTCAGTTTCAACCTTGCTAGGCTGGTGCAGTTGTTTTTAAAGAGTTACAGAGGCCGTATCTCAACTCACGTTCAGCTGAAACATCTACCATAGACAAAGCTGTTCAAGGAGCCACTTGACCTTTTTCACAAAACAGGTCTGATTTTCCAAGAGAGACCTTGGAGGAGAAGGTGGTAACTGGCAGCCATGGGGTCCCACAGGAAGTACCTATAGAAGGGAGGCTGTCAACCGTGAAGACTGGCCATCCATCGAGGGGCCCGGTGTCACTAAATATTACGGTAACACAGATAACAGGCTTGTGGAAAATCTCCAGAAACAAACGTTTTGGTTTCTCAGAAATAGTTTTAATAAAAATGCCCCAATTCTATAATTTAGCATGTCATTCATTGCTTTAAACAACAGACAGTTCAATTCTGTGTTTCCTCTAAAATAAAACACATGGAAACGCATAGAGTGAAACTTGTGCTGTACTTGCGGGCACAGCAGGCCGACTTCTCCATGTGTTCAACAGCACAGGGAATGTCTTCCTTTCACTTTTTTCTTTCTTGTCAGCACTAATTTATCTCTGCTGCCAGATTTCTACCAAAATATGACTCGATTCCACTTCTAATCTCCCAAACCCCAACATTTAATCCCATTACCCTTTGAGTAAAATGTATTCTTTTCAACTGAATACTCAGTTACATTTTCATGAGATATTTTCTTGTGTTTTTAACAAGTGTTGCTAACAATTGTGTTGAAAAAAAAATCAGTGCCATATATACTTCAAAGTCAATTCTAGTGGTTGCTTAGTTTTATGTGTTCAAATTTTTTAGATTCCCCAGAATTAGTGTTTGGTTTTAAAACAGAGTCCAGTGATGGCTCTCTTTTCTGACCTTTTCATGCAAAAATACAACAGACGTAGGAAATCTAACAATATATCTAAATTCTGACTCAATTCAGGCAATGCGGTTACATCAAATGGTGACATAATCAGAGCTAGAGACGCAATGAGAAGTTCAGAGAAATGCCGAGCTCTCCGATCTGCTATCACGAGTAATCACTGAGAAAACAGAATGCTAGATTGAAAGATGCTGCGGCTCTGTGACCCTTTCAAAATTATCCAAAGACAGTAAATTAAAGAAGAAATTGCCTCCAGAATGATGGTAGCTCTCACACAAAAAGTCAGGTGTGTTGGCAAAAGCCTGTGGAAACCAGGGATTCCACACTTTTCTTAGCAAACTCATGGTTATCTCCACCGCCTTGGCATCAGCCTCAGGGCTTGGCTACAAAGAATGTCCAGGCAGACCTGGAAGAGTCCAAACCAGGGTTTATTTGTTTATTGTGACAAAATACACTAACACAGAATATACTGTTTTAATCACTGTAAGTGCACAATTCAGTGGCACTAAAGACATTGCTGTGCAACCATCACCAACATCCATCTACAGAACCTTTTCATTTTGCAAAACCAAACTCTTACCATTAAACAGTAACTCCCCATTCTCCCCATTCCCTGCCCCACGTCACTTCCGTTCTGCTTCCTGTCTCTATAAATCTGACGACTCTAGGGACCTAATATAAGTGGGATCATACAGTAGTTGTCCATTTGTCACTGGCTTATTTGACTTAACACAATGTCTTCAAGGTTCTGCCATGTTGTAACATGGGTCAGAATTTCCTTTTTTTTTATGAAGCTGAATAACATTCCCTTATGCTAGGGGTGGTGACTCATGCCTCTAATTCCAGTACTTTGGGAAGCTGAAGTGGGAGAATCCCTTGAATTCAGTAGTTTAAGACCATCCTGGGCAACATAGTAAGACGCCAACTCTACAAAAAGCAAAAAAAATTAGCTGGGCATGGTGGTATACACCTCATGTCCCAGATATTCAGGTTGAGCTGGGAGGGTTGGTTGAGCCCAGGAAGTCAAGGCTTCAGTGAGCCATGATGACACCCCTTCACTCCAGCAACTGGGCAACAGAGTGAGAACCTGTGTTTAAAAAAAATTCATTGTATGTGTAGACTGTATTTCACTCATGCATTTACCCATCAGTGGACACTGGATTGCTTCCATGTTTTAGTTATTGTGAATAATGTTACTATGAACAAGCCTAGGTTTTTAAGATATTTGATACTTGGTCCGCATCTGTATACCATGTGATTATTTTAAGAATCTGGAAGAATGAAATCACATACACACACATTTATCCCAGAAATGCTTCCAATCAAACCTTTGAATCCTTGGCATTCTGAGAGGGAACAGGTAAAAGAAGAAAATATCTAATGTACATTGAAAGCTGGGTGTGATTGTCCGACAGGTTCTTCCTGCCCACCACACAGACAAATTCACTGAGACCCTGGTATTACAGTCAGGAAAGAGTAATTAATGCTAGGCGAGCTGCTCAAGGGATGGGATTTATTACTCAGATCAGCCTCCTTGAGGGCTCAGAGGCTAGGGTGTTTATGGATAATTTGGTGGCAAGGGGCTAGGAACTGGGTGCTGCTGACTGTTTAGGGATGCAGTCGTGAGGGGGTGGAGAGAGGGTCTCGTGGGCTGAGTCGGCCTCTGGGTGGGGGCCACAGGACTGGTTGAGTCGTGAGTCATGGATGTGGATGGGGTCAATTGGTTGCCAGAATGAAAAAGTGTGAAAAACATCTCCAAAGACAAATCTTAGGTCCTGCAGTAGTGATGTTACCTATAGGAGCAACTGGAGAAGTCACAAATCTTGTGACCTCTGGCCACGACTCCTGAGCAGTAAGGGATTATAGAAACTATGCCTACATTTAGCAGAGCCCAGGCCCCTCCCATAATCCTGATCTTGTGGCCTTCCATTAGTTTCCGTCCCTGACCAAGGAGGGATCTGTTTTAGGGAGGGACTATGGCCATCCTTGTTTGCAAGTGAAATGGTAAACTAAATTCCTCCCATAGTTAGCTTGGCCCATGTCCGCAAATGAGCAAGGCCAGCCAGCCTGTGAGGCAGAAGCCAGGTGGAGTGGGACACACTAGGCTTCTCTTCACTGCCATAATCTTTGCAAAGGTGGTTTCATGAGTCGCAGTGAACATACTAAAAGCTATAGGGAGAATTAACTGCTTATGGTACACCTTCTCCAGAATCTCACTGCAGTAGCACCAAGCTTTGTGTACCAAGACAGGAGGGTGGATTTTTCACAGGCTGATCGGATGAATCCTGTGGCAGCGAGGGTCCAAAAAGGACGTGAATCTCTCGCCTCAAGAAGTTTGCAATCTGGATGAGACAGGAATGGTGCAAATATTTCTGGATGAGGTGTAAATCGTGCCAGATATGACGGTGGGATGTGCAGTCTTGGGAGGACATCTGACTCAGATAAGAAGGACTTCCTGGAGGAGGTGATGTTTTTGAGCTGGGTTCCGAAGGATGACAAAGAGTTACCCAGGGAAAGAGTAAAGCAAATATTTCACATGGAAATGGAAAGTCCGGAGCTCTAACCATAAAACAGAGTGAAGTAGATTAGAGAACCTGCAAGTTAAATATGGCTAAGGAGAGAGAGCAAGGTGCGGACGGTGATGATGCTGAAGGAGACAGCAGGAAAACACAGGAGGCCCGCAGGGGTAGGGAGCCATATGGAGGAGATGGGCCTCCACGCTGGTGGCAGTGGGACCACTGGCAAGGACTGAATGAGATTTAAATTTAAAAATGTCCTTCTGTCTGCAGTGTAGAGAATCCCAAAAGCTTGCAGGCCGGTAAGGAGGGCAGAGCTTAGGAGACCAGGGATGGAATCAAGGTCAGGGATAATGGAGGCCAGGCTGGCTGTACAGAGACAAATGCACATTTGGAGCGTTCTTGAGAATCCAAGTCCTCGCTGATGAGCTCATGTTGGAAAATGAAGGGGAGGGGGCTTCAGGGGTCCTTTGGCTTGTGAATAGAGAAACTAGGCCCTTGGTGGTGTCGTCTCTTAGACAGGGAGTACCAGGCAGAGACGAACACAAGATCAGAAAGGTGATAAAGTCTGCAGCTATCAGCCTTTCCATGGTGCACCCTGAAAGCGCAGGAATATCCGCTTTGGGGATCGCAGGAAAAACAGAACTGGGAGAGGGATTATTGGGATTATAAGTCCTCAAATTTATGGGACACGGATTAGTTGTCTACCAATAAAACGGGCCCGCGTTTAAGAGTAATGTGTGCAGGTCTGGACCCCAGATTCTCCCCTTCCTGACCCACGTGGCTTGGTCCTTAGCGCTTCGCTCCTGGGCAGAGCTCATTTCCACGATCGGGGCTAAGCGAAAGACATTGTTCTCATCAGATTTAACTCCTGTAGGAGTTCTCACAGTCTCCCACATCAAGAAAAATAATGTGCGTCTATCGTGTCTCCCGACATGAGGTGATTTCTCTTCATTTCAATTTTTAAAGTCATTCTTTCTGAAATGTTCTCATTAAATAGCTGTAGTTAAATATTAGACATTTTCTACTTTATTAAGTTATTTATTGTTCAATGCCATTTCCAATTATTCCAAGTTTTGTTTTTTAAGTGTTTCTCATTAAATTGAGGGACAGCTCCTGTAATTTGTCTATCTCCAGTTTAATAATCAAACCGAAAAGGTACAGGACTTTCTTTTTTTTCCAGAGAGGTTTGAGGTTTGAGGATACTCATCATGAAATATGCATCATAGAAGAGCTTTCAAAGCAGTGGCCAATCTGTATGCAACATCCCATGCTAAAACCGGTAACTGTCTAAGTCAGATACAAAGTAATTCAGGAAAAAAAAAATAGGACGTTGCAAACCACAAAGATCTCAGGTGGCCTTATGGGGCTAATAAATCAGTTCTAAAAACGCACTCTGGCTGGACTCCTGCTTGGAGCTCTGGGTTGAAGACTCCAAGCATTCATTTTACCAACTATGAAAAAATTCAGTCCAGTTTTAACTTAGAGAAGAGAAGAAAAAGAACGCATTGCTTTCGATGCTTTTGGCTCAGCTATAATTCCAAACCAGCCTCGATACTGACACTTACCCTTCTGCTAGCAGAGCTGAGAGCTCAGTCTTCAAATCATCATTTTTTTTGATACAAAAACCATAAAAATGGTCATTACTTATTGCAAATACCTACACCAATTCATGTTCCTATGGATGATTTTTGCCCGGTTTTAAAACCAAACTATACAACAAATTGTGTGTTATTAAGGTGAGCGCTTACTAACTCTCTTAGCTTGAAAATGGAAATGTCTCCTTGATCCAATTAAAGCTTCCACTAAATTTTGGAAACGCCAATCATAAGATTTGGGTCACCTCTGTAGCAGACACCCTCAAACTCAAGAAGCTTTTAGGAACTACCTGTGTCAGGCTGGGCACAGTGGCTCATGCCTGTAATCCCAGCACTGTGGGAGGCCGAGGTGGGAGGATTGCTTGAGCCCAGGAGTTCAAGACCAGCCTGGGCAACATGGAGAACCCTCATCTCTATAAAATGAAAATAAAAATAAAAAGAACTACCTATGCAGAGGCTGCCCATCAAACCAATTGCAGTGAGATTTCTCTGTGAGGGTCTCAGCATCTGTCCACATGTTTCTGAACCTCCTAGGGGTTCTTATTGTATTGAGAGTTGAGGATCATTGCTCTAGCAAGTGATATTTCTTTTCGTTAAAATTGAATACAGAGCCAATAATTTACTGAGAAATTGAAAACCAATGAATAAATAATTAAAATGGCAATGATATAGGAAAGCTTTATGCTTTTTCACTTATCTAAATTCACGAAACTGTTTGGACATTGTATCTTTTTTTTTTTTCTTTTTTTATTTTTGAGATGGAGTTGTGCTCTTGTTGCTCAGGCTGGAGTGCAATGGTGAAATTTTGGCTCACTGCACCCTCCACCTTCTGGATTCAAGCAATTCTCCTGCCTCAGCCTCCCTAGTAGCTGGGATTACAGGCACCCACAAACACGCCCGAATAATTTTTGTATTTTTACTAGAGACAGGGTTTCACTATGTTGGCCAGGCTGGTCTCAAACTCCTGACCTCAGGTGATCCACCCACCTTGGCCTCCCAAAGTGGCCACCATGCCCGGCCTTTTTTTTTTTTTTTTAATTAAGCCTGATCAGAACCTTTGACACTCCCCTCTTGGCTTCTACTCCAGTGACTGCAGTCTGTGGCCACAAGGAGATGAACTGTCACTTCCCCTCCTCCCCAACCCCCTCCTCCCCAACCCCCTCCTCAAGTGCACTCAAGCAGAGCTACTCCCCTTTGCCCAAATAATTTTTGATTCCCTCTACCTCATTAATACATTGTTCCTAATTCTCTGAATTGTAGATGGGCAGACAAAATGTATCCAGGAAAAGTGACACCCTCCTATAAGAAAACACGTGGTGGGTTATCTCTGAGCCCCTGCTGTTAAGGTTCTACACCAAATGCCCTTTCTAATGCTGGGAGTGCCCCTCAGGGTGGCCGCACCCCTCACCTCACTTCTGAGGCAGGGTTCTGAATACCTGCTGTTAACTTTCTATACCAAATGCCCTTTTTGATGCTGGGAGTGCCCCTGAGGGTGGCCGCACCCCTCACCTCACTTCTGAGGCAGGGTTCTGAACACCTGCTGTTAACTTTCTACACCAAATGCCCCTTCTGATCTCAGGGTAGCCGCACCCTTCACCTCACTTCTGAGGCAGTGTCAGCACTCAACACCTTCTGCTGATTGTGTCATTTTGAATAAGAAGAGAAACAAAAACAACAAACGTGTTTCTTCTTTGTGAACCCCGAAAAGAGCATGCAGGCTCTGAGGTGGGTCATTGATAAGACAGCAGGTCATACCTGAAATCAAACAACCCTTTAAAGACACAAAGAACTCCAGAAACTGCACTTCCAATCTTGATTTTTAAAAAGCCAAATTCTGTAAAATATTTGAAGAAGTTTATTCTGAGCCAAATCTAAGTGACCACAGCCTCTGACACAGCCTCAGGAGGTCCTGAGAACTGGTGTCCAAGGTGGCTGGGTTACCACTTGATTTTATACATTTGAGGGAGACAGAAGTTACAGACAAACGAATAAGTCAATAAATGGAGGGTATACATCGGTTTGTTCCAGAAAGGAAAAATGTCTTGAAGCTGACAGGGGTGGGAGGGGTTGGTTACAGGTCATAGGTGGATTCAAAGACTGAAAGAGTTAAGCTTTGCCTAAAAAGTTGAAATGGGTAAAACGAAATGCTTTAAGATTAAGGATGTTGTGGAAGCCAAGGTTCTTGGTATGTAGACGAAGCCTCCAAGTAGCAGCTTCAGAGAGAATAAATGGTAAATGTCTCTTATAGGACCCTAAAGGGTGTCAGACTCAGTCAAGTCTCTCCTGGATCAGAAGATGACCTAGAAAGGGATGGAGATTCTCTATAGAAGCCAAGTTTCCTCCACAAGAAATAGCTTTGTGGGGCTGTTTCAAAATATGCCAAATAAATATATTGTGGGGATAAAATACTCCGATTTCTTCAGGGCTTGCTATCTATTATGTGATGCTATACCAGAGTCAGGCTGGAACTGAGTATCTTATTGCTACCAAGAGTCTGTTTTGTCAGTCTTGGGTTCTCTGTTGTTTCATGTAAATGCTGGTCATTTGCACCTGAATTGCAATGGGAGAGGGTATAAGGAGGTGTGTCTGATCCCCCTTTGCCAGCCCAGCGTGAACTGATTTTTCAGGTTTCTTTCAGATCCCCTTGGCCAAGAGCAGGGATCCATTCAGCCAACTGGGGCTTTAGAATTTTATTTCTGGCTTACACCAAATACCCAAACTTTGCATAAAACTTTTGAAAAGATCCCAAGTCTTTGCATTAAAATTCTAATACAAGTTATCAAAGAAGAATGGCGATGCTCCCAACACCTGCATAAAGCAAGCGGTGAAATCTGACACATAGATCAAGCATCTGATAAAAGATGCCAAGATTTTTAATACATCATTACATATAAGGCAGTGTGAGAAGCGGGCAGAAGCTCGCTCCTCATGAGGCCCGGAAGAGTGTCACGGCGGACAAGGCTGGGGCAGTCACGCTGGAAAACAGTCCACAAGGAGGCATCACAGGAGCAGCTGCTGAACCAGCAAAGCAAATCCCGTTGGGATCTACTCAGTTGTGATGTAAGTGCAGTTATAGCAGCGCTCATTAGCATAATACTGAGCAATAGACCGGTGGAGATGAGAAGTGAGACCCCAACCACAGGGAGAAATCAAAATCACTTCTGCCTCCAGTGTGGCTAGTGCTGAAAACACGGAGGTTACAACACGCTGATCCTCTTGATTGCCGAACTGGATAAGATGTTTTTTGTTTTCCCTAAGTGATTTTTGCAGCTACTTGAAGAAAACAGAAGCCTGTTGCTGTTGTTTTGTTTTAAATTGGGCATAGCTATTTGACACAGAGGATACCATCACCGACAGCGGCTGGATGGGGCCCATGGGCTGATGAAGGTGAGACCGCCTTTTTCCCCTGTGCAAATTTCTGCTGATGATGCCGAGAGACAGATGCTTGGTTAAGAGGCAAACTGCCTTTCAGATTTTAATGTTCAGGAAGGAGAGATAAACCCGTTGGAGTTTATAAATAAAGACCAGAATGGCTTTCTCATTGGCTGTGATAAACTTTTGAGATTTCTGCAACAGATGAAATCATGAGGTATTTGTCTTCACACGCAATGTTGTAGAAAATAACACTTTTTTTTTCTCCGTAGTGCTCTGGCTGATACTTTTCAATCTTAGAATTATGTCAGGAAGAAAGTTACAGGTAGGTGCTAATGATCTTCAACACCCGCCCCCCTTTAATTCTTGCTAATTCCATCATAACAAAGAAAATAAGTTCAACAGGAGAAGACCAACTTCAGAGCTGCCCACAGGAGAGACACCAGATGAACGTGAAATGCAGCCCTGCACCCATTCACCTGGAGACGACCAGGGTGGGCACTCAATGCACGTGAGCCCAAGGGCTTCAAAAATCAATTAACCATGTTTGTTTCTTGTGCTAGGAGGCCACTCCACCTCCTCCACATTCTGGGCTTTACCTCCAACTTAAATCCACACTCCATAGAGTCTTCCTAGTTGTACAAAATAACTATTGCTTGCACAAGGCTGTGCAAAGTTCTAAATGCTTTGTTCTATTTCCATAAATTACAATTAACATTTTGTCTGTTTAGTAGTTTTATTTTTCTTCCCCCACCCCCTGCTCCCACTGTTTGGGGAAACTTTAGGAGAAAAAGAATGCAAAATGAACAATTACAAAACACAGCTAACTCATATCAAGGAGAATGACTGTCTTTGTGGAAATTAAGTGCCTGTTTCTAAGTACCATGCATATTCATAGTGCTTATTTATGTCCTGATAATGGAAGTGTCATCTGCTGTGAATGCCCAAATTCATCCTCGTTTTCCAAACCAGTCCACGGTTGATGACTAAGGAACCCTGTGGTACATTCATCTTTGCTGCAGTGACACTTAACACCCCGGCCCTTTAGAGCTTTTGAACCACTTTCATTGAAATTGCAAACAAACTCAATTATCTTGTGATTTTAATTAGTACAAAAATAACCTATTTGGTTAACAAGAAAGAAACTGATTTTACAACAAAATTGGTCAGGCATATTTGAAAAACTAGCACAATGAGGTAACTGCAGGGAGAAATACTACCCTGCATGTCACCAGGCCCATGAGGGGGCTTAATAAATATTATTTCATGCTGATGCTGATAAGGGTAACACTTCATAAGGCAAAGGAAACAATCTTGGGCCACTGCTGTCATTAGATTTTCTGATGGATACCTACTCTCTTCCTGTTTTTCAAAAAACTTAGAATTGAGCTGAGGCATTTTGGATACAAATGACAATAACACAGCACAAAGGCTGTGCCTGTTGTGTTGCATTCATTTTTGCAGAACATGGTGAAAAGGAGATCGTAAATCTGGATTTCATTACTGAACTCATGTTTAGAATCCCATGCAACTCCTGAGAATTCTGCTACAAAACACTTCTGCCAGAGATATCTGCTGAGGAGAGAATCACGCCCACATGGAATTCCTTGCAACTGGCCTCATGAGACAGTTCTTGTCCATATTGAAAATGAAGTGGCCAGCAAAAAGTACAGCCTCTTACTTGGAATATGTTCTATGCAACAAATTCATCTTTAGATTGGATATTAGTATTGCATTAAACACTATTACAGCCATTGTAATTTTTGTAGCAATAGAGTGAATATAAAATGACAGTTACTCCATTAACTATGAAGCACTTTTTTATGAAGGTCTGCTGGTGAGTGTGTGTGGGAGTGTGTGCATGTGTAGGTGCATGTACATGTGTGCATGTTTACTCATTTAAATCCTCCCCCCGTTGTGTTAGAGGTCATTAATTACCATGCACTTCCCCCTCCCCCCACCACTCTGTCCATCTGAAAACACCAGCAGTCACAAGAGGGCTTTCATACAAAGAGAGTTGGGGAGGTGGAGATTTGCCAACAGAGGTTTTCTACACCTAGGAGAGTGCTGGAGGTCCATTTGCACAACCAACTGATATGCTGGGTGGTGTCGTAAAAAAGAGAATGACCGGAACTTCAAATGAATGCGAACCTTCGATCATGATAAATACCATACAATGATACTTGCTTGGGATGTGTCACAGAAATGATGAAGCAAAATACCACTCACCTAGCGATTTTAGAAATGCTAATTGATGTCATAATCTTTGGCTTTGAACAGTTGTTTATAAACTGAATTTCTGGCTTTTCTAAATACCTAGAATTCTACACACCCCGCCCACCTTTGAGGTTTGTTTAAATACAGATGGCTGCTGTAGACAGAGAAACCAGCTCAGAAGAGTGTGGTTGTGCTATGATCTCTGAAAATTACTGCACTGTCTGTCAACAGTGCATAATCAGGTTCACCATTATAAAAAGGGGACTTAGTTCAGTCTTACTTTATGCAGGGAATTATACTGGGGCTTTAAATTATTAATATATTAAGGTATATACAAAGATAATATATACAAGAGATGTTGAATTACCAACCGAAGACTACATTGGGGCAAGGTACAGTGGGTATAAATCACAAAAGAGCAGGGTCTATGCCTCTTTCTTCCACATTCCTCCTACGTCTGTTTTATGTCCTATTATACAGCTGGAAAAAGCTGCTGAATTAATTAAACTGGACTTGTAGCCCCAGAGCGTGACGTCACATCCAAGAGGCCATCAGTAGCAGGCCTTTGTTGAACTGCTGAAAAGGAATTCTCCTCTAACTGGAAGCAAGTAGGAGAAATTTCCCCAGTTCCTTCCCACGCTACAGCATCACATATGGGAAAAGCTAACATCAAGAATGGCCTGGGATGTGCAGAATCTTCCAGTTCTTCATCCTCAGTGCCTGACTGTGGACAGTCCCACAGATTCACAGCCATGGGTGCAGGGGAAGCTTACTCTTTTTTGAACATAGGTTAGAAAAGCAGGAGCACATTTCTAAACAACTGGTTCCTTTCCAAAATGCATCAAGGCCAGAAGAATGCAAAGTATGAAGTCAAGAAAAACTCTAGCCCAACTGAGATCAACTGTGACATTCTTTAGAATAGTTAGAGGGACATCCATGTTAAATGGAACAAAAACATTAACTAAGAGATCCATCAATCCCACTTCTGGGTGTTAAAGATTTGAAATCAATGGGTCCAAGAGATATCTGCACTCCTAAGTTCATTGCAGCATGATTCACAATAGCCAAGTTATGAAATCAGTCTAAGTGTCCATTAAGGGACAAATGGATAAGGAAACTAGTTTATACACACAATGGAGTATAGTCCAGCCCCTAAAAAGAAAAAAAATTCTGTTATTTGTGACAACATGGATGGAATTGTAGAACATTATGCTGAGTGAAATAAGCCTAACACAGAAAGACAAACAGAGCATATCCTCACTTACTTGTGGAATTAAAGCAATTGAACTCAGAGCAGCAGAGAGGGGAATGGTGGCTGCAGAGGCTGAGGCCTGGCAAAACACAGACATCACAGTCAAAGGCACAAAGCTTCAGTGAGATCGGAGGAAAAGTTTGATATATTTTAGATCCATAGCACAGCATGCTGAATACATTCTACATTGTCTAAAAAGCTCATAACACCACTTTTTACCCATAAGTACATACAACTATAATTTGTCAATATACAATACAAATTTGTTTTTAAATATTAAACACTAAGAGCTCTTTCCAACCTTTTCCTTGTAATCGCCAAAAGTCAGGCTGAATTGCTTCATGGTTGTAAGGCACTCTCACATTTACTATTTCATTTGGAAATTAAAGAGCACAGAAGGGGCTCCTTCATTTAATTTCTCAACAGATTTGTCGTACTAAGGAGCAACGTCTATAAAGATGGTACGCTATCAGAAATGTCTTCAGAATGTCCTGAACAAACGTGACCTTCAGAAGTCATTGATGAAAGTATGCTGCCCTAAATCCTTAATCCAGAAGCTGGGTGGGAGTGGAGCATCTCCTTGGGATCAGGGATGTCCGGGTGGGAGAAGAGCACCTCCTTGGGATTTTCTCTGCCTCATTTCTCAAGGGGGCACAAATGGAAGTTTCACAATTGGAGCCACTGTTAAATAAAGAAATGGAGGAGAAGGAAGTGGAGGAGGAGAGGGAAATGGGGAAGAAGAATTGACTGAAGACAGAATAGTTGGAATACCCTTGAGAAAGCAATATTTATTTCCACAGGAGTTACTTTAGTCAAAACTATGTTTGAACCAATTGCTCATTGAGTAGGTATCAGACTTTGTGTTAAACACTTTCCTGGGCCAGGCACAGTGACTCACACCTGTAATCTCAGCACTTTGGGAGGCCCAGGCAGGTGGATCACTTAAGGCCAGGAGTTCAGGATCTACCTGGGCAACATAGTAAGACCGCATCTCTACAAAAAATATGAAAATTAGCAGGACTTGGAGGTGTGCACCTGTGGTCCCTGTTTGTTGGGAGGCTGAGGTGAGAGGATTCCTTGAGCCTAGGAGTTCGAGGCTGCAGTGAGCAATGATTGTGCCACTACATTCCAGCCTGAGTGACAGAATGAGACCCTGTCTCCAAGAGATAAAAAACACTTTCCTATATCTTGTCTCACTAAATCCAACATAACAAACAATTCTCCAGAGGATACCAGCTAGGTGTCCTGTAATTCAACTTCACTCTGACCCTGTCTACGTAGAGAGAGGATCAGATCCCACGGGTTAAAGGGCCCAGTCCCATAAGACGGTCTCCACGTCAGATACCAGCCACCACGCTTCTGACTGAATGGCCCCAAATCGGGCTCCCAGCACCCCCTTCTTGAGGTCAATTCATTTGCTGGAGCAGCTCACAGAACTCAGCAAAACACTATACTTACATTTGATGGTTTGTTAATAAGGTTATAATAAAGGACACAGAAGAACAGGCAGATGAAGCGATGCAGAGAGCGGGGTCTTGAAGGTCCCAAGCACAGGAGCATCTGGCCCATGGAGTTGGGCTGCTCCACCCTCCTGCCATGCAGGTGTGCTCACCAGCTTCTTAAATGTTTTTATTTGGTTTTGTTTGTTTCTTTATTTTTTCAGACAGGGACTTTCTGTGTCACCCAGGAGGTAGTGTAGTGACACGATCATAACTCACTGCAGCGCCAACCTCTTGGGCTCGAGTGACCCTCCCACTTTAGCTTCTGGAACTATAGGTGTGCAATAGGTGGCTTTTTTTTTTTAAGTTTTTGTAGAACTGGGGTCTTACTATGTTGCCCAGGCTGGTCTTGAACTCCTAGACTCAAGCGATCCTCTTGCCTCAACCTCCCAAAGTGCTGGTATTAAAGGCATGAGCCACCACATCCAGCTAATTTTTGTTTGTTTGTTTGTTTGTTTGTAGAGATGGGGTCTCTCTATATTGCCCAGGCTTGAAAACTCCAAACTTCTAATCACGGCTTGGTCTTTCTGGTGATCAGGCCCATCTAGGAGCCACCAAGAGTTGCTTCATGAGAACGAAAGATGTTCCTGTCACTCAGAAAATTCCAAGGGTTGTAGAGCTCTGTGCCAGGAACTGGGGGGCAGAGATCAAGTATATATTTCTTATTGTACCACAATATCACAGCAGCCCTCTGGGGTCCCTTCTATAAGGGCACTAATCCCACGACCTAATCACCCCCAAGTCCCTCTCCTAATACCATCACTTTGGTGATTAAGATTCAACATGGAATCTGGGGGTGACACAAACCCTCAGACCATAGCAAGTAGTCGCCATCTTATTCGTGTATTTTAAATGTTAACATTTTGTCATGCTCCAAACATTTTGCCCTGTTGGCTCCCTGATGGGAAAGCCCATGCTTGGGGACCCTCCCCCAACTCTTCCTGTGCCCATGTCCCGCTGGGGACCCTGTCACATCCACACTGCCAAGACTCTGGGGGGCTGAGTCTTCCAACAGCTGGGCAGAACGAAAGCACATCGGACTCAAGAATGGGGAGTCAGTCCCTGGGCCCGGCACTCACAGCGACCTCTGTCCTCGTCTCCTTCACTGCTCAGGTCATCCAGCTGTCCCCAGAGCATGTGCCCTCTTCGAGGACAAGACCCCCAGTATAGAGCCTAGGCCAAACTGAACAAGTGCTTTTCATATGGATACAGATTTATGTTACTTACTCTAAAATTGTTTAGAGCTTATGATTTGTTATATTTAGTTTTGTTTGTCTTTTTTTGAGGTGGAGTCTTGCTCTGTTGCCCAAGCTGGAGTGCAGTTGCCTGATCTCGGCTCACTACAACCTTCACCTCCTGGGTTCAAGCAATTCTCCTGCCTCAGTCTCCCAAGTAGCTGGGACTACAGGCACCGGCTACCATGACTGGTTAATGTTTGTATTTTTTTTTTAGTAGAGACGGGGTCTTACTATGTTGCCCAGGTGGATCCTGAACTCCTGGCCTCAAGTAATCCACCTGCCTGGGCCTCCCAAAGTGCTGAGATTACAGGCGTGAGCCACCATGCCTGGCCTTAAGTCTTTTTTACAAGTACAATGACAATAATGAAATTTTACCAGGGATTTCACCTGAGAATTCTCCAAAAGTTTACTGCCTCTTTTCCCTTATTTATTAGAGTGGGGATGACACCCTCACGTTATGTTATAGAGCGGTGAGTAAGATGTGCTTCATTGTTAGGATGGAGTGGCATTCAGTACATGTCATTTATTTTCTTATTTTTGTTTTTTGAGACAGGGTCTCGCTCTGTTGCCCAGGCTGGAGTGTAGTGGCACCATCACACCTCACTGAAGCCTCATCCCCCTGGGCTCAAGCTATCCTTCCTCCTCAGCCTCCTGAGCAGCTGAAACTACGGGCGAGTGCCACCACGCCCAGCTGATTTTTGTATTTTTTGTAAAGGTGAAGCGTGTTTTTTTTTTTTTGACAGAGTGTTGCTTGTCACCAAGGCTGGAGTGCAGGGGTGCAATCTTGGCTCAGCACAACCTTTGCCTCCTGGGTTCAAACGATTATCATGCCTCAGCCTCCCCAGTAGCTGGGATTACAGGTGTGCACCACCACATGCAGCTGGTTTTTGTACTTTTAGTAGAGATGGGGTTTAACCATGTTGGTCAGGCTGGTCAAAACTCCTGACCTCAGGTGATCCACCCGCCTCGGCCTCCCACAGTGCTGGGATTACAGCCATGAGCCAACACGACTGGCCAGACAGGCCATTTCCATGTTGCCCAGGCTGGCCTTGAACTCCTGGGTTCCAGCAAACTGCCAGCCTCAGTCTCCCGATGTCCCAGGATTACAGGCGTGAGCCACTGCTCCCAGCCAGTATACGTAATTTAAATGTTTTACAATTATTTAAATTAAATGATTTAAACAAAATTATTTGAATGATGTAAATACCCTAGAAATAAATCCGGGTATTAAGAAGGAAGAATCACGTTCCAAGGGAAAAGGAACTAATATTACTCTAAAATATCTGGTGCACTATACAGAGTTATTTAGCATATTTACTAAATGTAGTGTGTATAAACAGTCACCAGATAGGTAGGTAAAGACAGAAAGGGAGATTGAATTAACATTACTTCTAGAAGTTAACCGGAGATACTCAGGAAAGGCCCAGCACTAACATAAAGGGATGAATCGGCCAGGGTGGCCAGTAGGGGATAGCGAAGACTGTGGCAAAACCAAGTGTATGCCTAGCCAACATCATGTTCAGGTTACTTCTCAAACCAGCCAGCACCTAAACCACACGCCTCTGTGGGCTGACAATACATATCTGGGCCAGATGAGGCCTGCAGACCGTCAGCCCCTAAAGAGATGTCTGGTGAGGAAGCTATTTTGAGCTGAGACTGGACAGCTGAGAAGTGTTAGGGACTCATTAACACTTCCCAACCTAAACAACAGTTTAATTCAAGCTGGACAGAGCTGAGACATGGGCAGGCCTGAAGCAGAGTGAATGAGAGATGGAGAAAAGGCTGTTTATAACAATTAAGGTAGAACCGACAGAAGCATTTATAAGCTTTGGAAATAAGGGTTTTAAAACTATTGCCCTGGTAGGTACTTTTTACATCATATAGGTAAACCCTAAAATGGCCAACATATCTAGGTTTAAAGAGCAATATTAAAAAAGCTTATTTTCTCCATTTTCCCTGCAAGAGATAATCCTAAACATCCATTGTATCAAGCTAGTCATTCTCTACCTTGAACATGGTTGCAACTGTAGGTGGCACAGATAACAATGTTTGGAAGAATTAAGTTATTTTGTATTAAAAAGCCCTTATTTCTGAATATATATGGGATATTTTGGAAAGAGGTATACACATGGATTTCTTTTTAATTGGAGATTAGATGTTTAATCATACTCTCAAAATGATCCATGTAGACCAAAATGTGAAGTTGTGCTGGTCTATAGCGGTGTTTTCCAGCTCTGGATCTCCCTGCAACAGCAGCCTCAAGACCCGTGAGTTCATCAGAAACAGAATAAGCGGATCCACCCGCCCAGCGAATCAGGCTCTGTGGGGCGAGGCCAGGGGGCTGAGGACAGGCTCTCCAGGTGAGTGACCCAGCGCGGCTGAAATGTACGACCTGCGGTGCTGGCTGCACATCCTCAGAGACTTCTCAGTGAAGTAATTTGGTACAGATTTTAGGAAAACATATTTATGTTGTCTTTACTAACCAGAACCAGTTTAAATACAGTCTTTTAGAAGCAGAGGAAACAGAATCCATCCTATTTTTCCAGAGGTGACTTTTGTGTGTGTGTGACTCACATCTGCTTTCTGTTTCCCATTCGGAAAATGTCTCCAGGGAAGTGGCCTGCACCCTATGAGCATGTCCACTAACCAAATGAACGAGAGGTACTCAGTCACTTAGGTTAGTTAAAGTCTGTGTGATTCCCCAAGGTTTAGCTCATGGGTGAAAGGGCACATGCTTTCAATGAGATCTAAAGTTTTTCGCAAGTTGATCATAAGCCCGAGAGACCCCATGGTTCAAATGCAAGCACATGTGTAGGGCACACACATACACGTAGCTGTGGAAGCTTTGTGGACTCACTTTCTCCATCCGCATTTTCCGGAATTTCCCTGCATCACATAGTGAAGGGGAAAGCAGATGTGCAGAAAAGGTTCTCCTCAGGAGGAGAAGGCAAGGAGAGCTGTTCTGTTTGCTCCCCACTGAAGCCACTTACACATAACTCTGTAGTCCACAGTCAACAAGATGACTCCAAGGGGAAGGAGGGAGGAGGAAAGGAAAAAGTCAAGGCAGAGGAGATTAGCTTGGCAACACACAGCCGAGCATCCATCCATATTCTGTATCATATTATCCCACCTGCTACACAAGTAACTCACAGCAGATAGCACTGACTGCCTGACTACACACGCCAGGGGCATGTTGCTGGATAGCTGTGTTTCTTCTCCATGTCTGCTTACATTTAATCTTCAAATCACTTATACACAGATTTATATACCCAAATGCACATATACACATATATATAAACACACCTGTGCAGGTATACACACAAGGACGTATACACGATAAAGTCTAGTTGAACTACATTAATCATGGGTACATGCATGTACATACATGCACACATAAGTACATGCTAGAATCCACTTATGCTGATTACATTAATCATGAGTGCATTAGTCCGTTTCCACACTGCTATAAAAAATACCCGAGACTGGGTAATTTATAAAGGAAGGTGGTTTATTTGACTCATAGCTCCACATGGCTGGGGAGGCCTCAGGAGACTTACAATCATGGCAGAAGGTGAAAGGGAAGCAAGGCACCTTACTCACAGGGTGGCAGGAGAGAGAAATGCAAGCAGGGGAAATGCTAGACGCTCATAAAATCATCAGATCTCATGAGACTCACTCATCATCACAAGAACAGCATGGCGGAAACCACCTCCACGATCCAATCACCTCCCTCCCTCGGCACGTGGGGATTGCAATTCAAGATGAGATTTGAGTGGGCCACAGAGCTAAACCATATCAATGGGTATATGTGGGTACATAGACACACACACACACACACACACACGCACAGACATGCTAGAGTCCAGCTACACTGATTACATTAATACATTAATCACGGGTGTATGCGTGTGTGTGTATATATATATATATATACACACACACTATGATATATATATACACATACACACTATGATGTATATATATACACACACACAATGATATATATATATATATACACACACACTATGACCTGCTAGAGTCCAGTTACACTGATTACACTGACCATGGGTGTACGTGTGTACATAGATACACACACAAGGACATGCTAGAATCTAGTTACACTGATTATATTAACCATGGTGTATTCCTGTACATAGATACACACACAAGGACATGCTAGAGTCTAATTACACTGATTATATTAACCATGGTGTATTCCTGTACATAGATACACACACAAGGACATGCTAGAGTCTAATTACACTGATTATATTAACCATGGTGTATGCCTGTACATATATATACACACACAAGGACATGCTAGAATCTAGTTACACTGATTATATTAACCATGGTGTATTCCTGTACATAGATACACACACAAGGACAAACTAGAATCTAGTTACACTGATTATATTAACCATGGTGTATTCCTGTACATAGATACACACGCAAGGACATGCTAGAATCTAGTTATACTGATTATATTAACCATGGTGTATTCCTGTACATAGATACACACACAAGGACAAACTAGAATCTAGTTACACTGATCACATTAATCAAGCTTCAACGCACCCTCTAAAGTCAGTATTACCCACACCAAATGTTAAATGTCATATTTCAACAATATAACAAAATTCTCAGACAAAATGTATCCAAACCTCAAAACCGTGCTCTTTCCACACAAAGTACTACCTCCTCTGTGGATACCCTTGATATACTTTATATTCTTTTTTTTTTTTTTTTTCCATTTCAGGGTTAATTATACTTGTTAGGCATATTTTTACTTTTTGTTAAACATAAAAATGTTTGTAAACAGATAAAAATTTAAATTTCAGAAAGCTACTCCTGCCTGGACGAGGCTATCTGAAGCACACACGGATCGTTGGCGGGTTCCAAAGGGCAGTATTTGGGGCAAATGGAATAAACTCTCTAAGCTAGTTCAGCCTGAGCTGGTGGTGTGGACTAAGACTTCGGGAAACATGAGGGACGTCCCCTACATGTAGCAGGATAGACAGATGTAGGGAGCAGAGGGAGGACATCACAGCAGATCCAGAGGCTGATGTTGTCTTGTAATGAAATAAAACTGGAGACGGACTAGGGGCTTCAAATCAACGAAGAGGAGCCTGAGATGAAGACTCATGGTATGAAATTTGGGAGAAAACAGCAAAAGGCCAGTTGAGGACGCATTTCACAGCCACGTGCCCAGTGGCATGGAAGAACAGATGTCTGAGGTCATGGCATTCTCCCTCTGCACCACCCCAAAGGCCTGCTGCCACAACTGATGCATTCTCTCTCCACCCCCGCAGACATCACCAGTACTTCCCTGACAAAAAACAACATATTTTTACTCTGCAGATGACAAATGTCTCCACTGCCATTTTCTCGCTGTTTTCACGCGTACAGAGACCCACAAGCCCGCCAAATGAGGACGGCCGGAAAGATTTTCCTCTGCAGATTAGAAATTAAGTCTTGGGTTTCTTTCGTAATAGGCAGGCACAGCCACATTACCATTGTATTTGGCTTTTGCAGGAGGTTAAAGTTATTGACAATGAACTGTTTAAACATGTGTGCAAGCTGCTTTATGGAGAGCCTTTAACGAGAAAGGATGGAGACGGAGCCTCCGGAAAGCCGCCCTTACAGATTAGGAGAATCAGAAAACCTACGTCACCCCGTGGCATTCACTGCAAGTGAGGCCCAGCGCGATGGTAGGGAGAGAGTTTTCCATTTTAAAATTAGTTAAGGAAGAAGAATCATGAATTTTTTGGCAAATCTGAATTTTTAGAGAGGTAAGCCTCCTCACTGGGAGGACCCAGGATGGATGATATTTCTAAGAAGGGTCTCCCTGGGGCCTTCTCACTTCACACCAGCCTCCCCATTCAAGCCAGGGCCTGCCTGAGCAATGCAGGACCTCAGAAGCAGAGAAGCCCCTCCATGCCACAAACCCCATGCCCTCATTAGAGAAACGGACAATCCCCATGCCCTCGTTAGAGACATGGGCAGCATCCCTCATGCACGCTAGCCAAAGCTCCAAAATACTTTAAACATGGAGACCAAGGCCAACAGACAACAAGGAGATGCCATCACCCAATGGGCTCCTTAAAGGATCCTCCTCCACTTTCCATGGAAATACTAAGACACCTGTCCTCCCACTGTCATCCGTGAAGTGCCATGTTTGTTTCAGGGGTGAAGAAACTGAAGCCAGGAAAGGTCCTGCCATCTTACTGAGTGGTTGCTTATGGAGAGAATCTCAGATCTTCCGATGGGGCTGCTGTGTCCTGAATGCTTCAGCCCTTGAGACCTAGTGTATGGCAAAGGTTGGACCAAATAGAGAGCACCCTGCCCCACCCATAACAGAATATATAAAACATCTCCAAGTTTAGGAAAGCTGCCTGGAAGATGAGCCTCACGCATCAAATGACAGCCGGCAGCTCTGTCACATCCCAGACCCAATACAATGCCCAGCTTGTGTCAGCAGCTTGCAGAAGTGTGTGGATGGGACTCCAAATGGTACGTACCAAGGAGAGAAAAGCATCTGAGGTTTCCAAAAAATATTTCCTTACCTTCAAATATGTTTGCTTTTGTTTTTTTTTGTTTTTTTTTTTTTTTTTTGAGACAGTGTCTCGCTCTGTCGCCCAGGCTGGAGTGCAGTGATGCAATCTCGGCTCACTGCAAGCTCCGCCTCCCAGGTTCACCCCATTCTCCTGCCTCAGCCTCCCAAGTAGCTGGGACTACAGGCGCCCGCCCCCACGCCCAGCCAATTTCTTCTATTTTTAGTAGAGACAGGGTTTCACAGTGTTAGCCAGGATGGTCTCGATCTCCTGACCTCATGATCTGCCTACCTCGGCCTCCCAAAGTGCTGGGATTACAGGCGTGAGCCACAGTGCCCGGCCCAAACATGGTTTTTAAGAAAATTGGTTTAATGCAATTATCAGTGTGATGTCTGGGAATCTGAGATTGCCATGGACACACACAGACACATGCTCATATGCACACTCATACACACAGATATGTGAAAACATACGCCACACTCACACACACTCACGTACGTTGCTGGAATGGGCATCTGCTTTATTTGCATTGAGGAACTGTCTTATACTGAAAAAGGCTGAAGAAAAGAAATTACAACAAAACATATATATTCCTAGATTTTACTGTAGCTTTGTACATAGTAGAGTTGTTACCACTGGAAATGTCCCAGCTACATAGCATTTGCACTTTACATTGGACACACAGATCTTTCTCTGCAAAAGAATGATGACTTAATTAACAAGGGTGATAAATTCACCAAAGTTTGTATTTGTGTCACCTCAAAATCTAGGTCTTGATGGATCCCTTTAAAGTTGTCTGCTCAATTAATAAGCAAAACTAGGCACACAAGATTCAGAATGCCATTGTGAAGCCATGTGCCCTGCAAAAGTTCAAGCTCATTTGCAGCTTAGAATAGAGAAAGAAAATTGAAGGCGTATCTCTGCAAATTGGCAACACCCCTTCTAGAATTTAGGATATGTCCTTTAATACAAAGAAACTGGCAGTTGCGACGCTCCCCATCAACATGAAATTCAGTGAAACACAGGCTGTCTCAGGGCAGCAAGGCGACACCACCGAGGCATCCCAACCCTGTTAACCATTTGTGGAAACTGCTAGGCTGTTACCATCCACATGGCGAAGCGACCCTGCCGAGAGCATCCCTGACTCAAAGGCTGGGGGAGGCCTGGCCCGGAACACCTGCTGCTGATGCTTTAACCCGTCTGGGTCGGTTGTGTTGTTCAGGGATGAAGACCCACAGGTTTTTTAATCATTGTATTCTGCATGTGACGGCGTTGATTCATAATGAAAAACAGCCAGCACGCATTCAGTGCCTCCACCAAGCTCTCTGCTGCGTGCTGGAGGCGCTTTACCTGGTAAATCCTCAACATACCTCATGAGAGGGGTCACTTTACTCCCCCAGTCCTACAGCAAGCCCTCTGCTGCCTTCTGGAGGCGCTTTACCTGGTAAATCCTCCCAATACCCCACGAGGTCACATTACTCCCCCAGACCTACAGCAGCAAGCCCTCTGCTGCCTTCTGGAGGCGCTTTGCCTGGTAAATCCTCCCAACACCCCACGAGGTCACATTACTCCCCCAGACCTACAGCAGCAAGCCCTCTGCTGCCTTCTGGAGGTGCTTTACCTGGTAGATCCTCCCAACACCCCACGAGGTCACATTACTCCCCCAGACCTACAGCAAGCCCTCTGCAGCCTTCTGGAGGCGCTTTGCCTGGTAAATTTTTGCAATAACTTATGAATGAGGTCACATTACTTCTCCACTCATAGAGGAAGCACTTAGCTGCATTCCGGAGATGCTGGTAAATCCTCCCAGTACCCCATGAGTTAGATCGCATTACTCCCCCAGACCTACAGCAGCAAGCCCTCTGCTGCATTCTGGAGGCGCTTTACCTGGTAGATCCTCCCAACACCCCACGAGGTCACATTACTCCCCCAGACCTACAGAAAGCCCTCTGCTGCATTCTGGAGGTGCTTTACCTGGTAAATCCTCCCAACACCCCACGAGGTCACATTACTCCCCCAGACCTACAGAAAGCCCTCTGCTGCATTCTGGAGGCGCTTTACCTGGTAAATCCTCCCAACACCCCACGAGGTCACATTACTCCCCCAGACCTACAGCAGCAAGCCCTCTGCTGCACTCTGGAGGCGCTTTACCTGGTAAATCCTCCCAACACCCCACGAGGTCACATTGCTCCCCCAGACCTACAGAAAGCCCTCTGCTGCCTTCTGGAGGCGCTTTGCCTGGTAAATTTTTGCAATAACTTAGGAATGAGGTCACATTACTTCTCCACTCATAGAGAAAGCACTTAGCTGCATTCCGGAGATGCTGGTAAATCCTCCCAGTACCCCATGAGTTAGATCGCATTACTCCCCCAGACCTACAGCAGCAAGCCCTCTGCTGCATTCTGGAGGCGCTTTACCTGGTAAATCCTCCCGACACCCCAGGAGGTCACATTGCTCCCCCAGACCTACAGAAAGCCCTCTGCTGCCTTCTGGAGGCGCTTTGCCTGGTAAATTTTTGCAATAACTTATGAATGAGGTCACATTACTTCTCCACTCATAGAGGAAGCACTTAGCTGCATTCCGGAGATGCTGGTAAATCCTCCCAGTACCCCATGAGTTAGATCGCATTACTCCCCCAGACCTACAGCAGCAAGCCCTCTGGTGCCTTCTGGAGGCGCTTTGCCTGGTAGATCCTCCCAACACCCCACGAGGTCACATTGCTCCCCCAGACCTACAGAAAGCCCTCTGCTGCCTTCTGGAGGCGCTTTACCTGGTAAATCCTCCCAACACCCCACGAGGTCACATTGCTCCCCCAGACCTACAGAAAGCCCTCTGCTGCCTTCTGGAGGCGCTTTACCTGGTAAATCCTCCCAACACCCCACGAGGTCACATTGCTCCCCCAGACCTACAGAAAGCCCTCTGCTGCCTTCTGGAGGCGCTTTACCTGGTAAATCCTCCCAACACCCCACGAGGTCACATTGCTCCCCCAAACCTACAGAAAGCCCTCTGCTGCATTCTGGAGGCGCTTTACCTGGTAAATCCTCCCAACACCACATGAGGTCACATTGCTCCCCAGACCTACAGCAAGCCCTCTGCTGCATTCTGGAGGCGCTTTACCTGGTAGATCCTCCCAACACCCCACGAGGTCACATTGCTCCCCCAGACCTACAGAAAGCCCTCTGCTGCCTTCTGGAGGCGCTTTACCTGGTAAATCCTCCCAACACCCCACGAGGTCACATTACTCCCCCAGACCTACAGAAAGCCCTCTGCTGCCTTCTGGAGGCGCTTTACCTGGTAGATCCTCCCAACACCCCACGAGGTCACATTGCTCTCCCAGACCTACAGAAAGCCCTCTGCTGCATTCTGGAGGCGCTTTACCTGGTAGATCCTCCCAACACCCCACGAGGTCACATTGCTCCCCCAGACCTACAGAAAGCCCTCTGCTGCATTCTGGAGGCGCTCTACCTGGTAGATCCTCCCAACACCCCACGAGGTCACATTGCTCCCCCAGACCTACAGAAAGCCCTCTGCTGCTTTCTGGAGGCGCTTTACCTAGTAAATCCTCCCAACACCCCACGAGGTCACATTGCTCCCCCAGACCTACAGAAAGCCCTCTGCTGCTTTCTGGAGGCGCTTTACCTGGTAAATCCTCGTCACACCTTGTGAATGGGGTCACATTTCTCCCCCAGTCTTACAGCAAGTGCTCTGTCGCATTTTCGAGGCTCTTTGCCTGGTAAATCCTCGCGAGAGCTCGTGAGTGAGGTCACGTGACTCCCCTAGTCCTACAGCAGGCTAAATTGAGGCTTAAAGTCTCTTCCCCAAAGCAAAGAAATTAGGATTTAAATCAAAATTGAAGTTCCCAGAAGACATCTTCAAGAACCACGCAATCAGAGAAGGGTCCAAGAACCGTGAAATAAACCCAGACACCTCTGAGATGATTGGTTGGGGATAGGTCATGGTCTCAAGGCATCAACTTTTGAAGAACTTTTGCCAAGAGGAGAAAGAGGGGGGAAAATATCTCTTTAAAAAAAAAAGTCACTTAAAAAAATTTTTAAGACGAGGATACCTGAAAACAATAAGAGCAGAGGGAGCTATTCATGATGAGAACATCTGAGGCTAATTATTCACTCAGGTCTACACCTGCAGGTGCCATCTAGTTTAATGCTATTTAAAAAGTGTCTCTTCTTTTAGTGAAGATATGATGCAACTCAATGGATGCAGAAGGTTGTACCAGGCAAGATCACTCTTCGTTTGAAGAAGTGGTGGCTGAGGTTGGAGTTCGTCTTTCCCCTGCAATTAGAATTCTTCAAACACGTTACATAAAAAAGCAAAATTCTTTTTTTTTTTTTTTTAAGGCAGAGTCTTGCTCTGTCACTCAGGGTGGAGTGCAGTGGTGCAAGCTGAGCTCACTGCAACCTCTGACTCCCAGGTTCCAGCGATTTCCTGCCTCAACCTCCCGAGTAGCTGGGATTACAGGCACCCACCACCACACCCTGCTAATTTTTTGTATTTTTAGTAGAGACGGGGTTTCACTGTCTTGGCCAGGCTGGTCTCAAACTCCTAACTTCAAGTGATCCACCAGTCTTGGCCTCCCAAAGTGCTGCAATTACAGGCGTGAGCCACCACGCCTGGCCCACAAAATTCTTTCAAAAGTTGTTTTGGAACAAACAACCTCAAAATTGAAGCAGAAACACGTGTTGTTTTTCTTACTAACTTAGACAAGATAAAGGAGCAGTGGATGGAAGCAGGAGCTCTGAGGCTGAAGACTAAAGGACAAGGTGTGGTGTGAACTAACTTGGGGGAGTCCTGTATAGTTCTAGAGTTTATTGATGAATCCTCCTATCCTGATTAAGAAAATACAACCGATAGACACTCTGATCCTGATGGCTACCACCAACTGTGGTGAAGCTACATCTTCAGCATCGACTGGCATCAGAACAAAACCCTGACGTGGACTCGATGCTGAAGGCTACACATGCACGCGAGCTCAGAGGCCACCACTCTACCTCAGAATCCACTGTGAGGCAAAACCAAAGGCGAGTTTCACTGGAATTTCTTCATTTCAGTTCATGTTTCAAGAAGTGGCCACCCCTATATTTTCTGAAAAATGTAAGACACTTTTCTTTGTAAAATTGCATGTAAGTATGTTTCTGTGATGGCTATGATGACAATTTAAGGCAAGTAATGATATGCAAAATTAAGTGTATTTTATATTTAAGAATATTGCATCTGATTCTTAAAGTTGCTAGCACTATGGAAATATTAAGAAGAGAGCTTGGCTGAGGGCTCAATATTAAATATCAGGGTTATCTGCAGGAGACACGCAAAGGGAGAGAAGCTATTCCAAATGTCCTCTTACCCAGAAGACTTCAAATGTCCTCCTACACAAAAGACTCCAAATGTCCTCTTACCCAGAAGACTCCAAATGTCCTCCTACCCAGAAGACTCCAAATGTCCTCTTACCCAGAAGATTCCAAATGTCTTCCTACCTGGAAGACTCCAAGTATCCTCTTACTGAGACCGTTTTATTCTTTCTGAATTATCTCTGACCACTGCAAACTCTTCAAGGAGCTGATCAATACAAATGCCTTCAGAAGCTTCAGGGTGGAGTACACCACGACTTCACCACACATTTAAAAGGAAGCTATTGGGATAAGAATTAATCTACTTGAACTTTTTTATTCAGCCTAATTCTCAGAAATTTATATTCACCATGAGATTTGTAAAATACTTATAAGCAGCATGCAGAATGTGTACAATTACACCCTATGTGTGGCTCTGATCAAGGGCGAGCGTGCAGGAGAGTGGCCATAGCAAAGTCTTAGAAAATCACAATCTCCATGTTTGCTCCTTATCCCCACCCCTAGGTACACTTCTTCTTTGAATCCTCTTTTCCTAAGGAAAGATGTTAAATTCCACAATTAAGTCATTCCCATTAAGCTGTAGAATCATTAAGTAGAGTTCAAGTTAATCTTTTGTCTCTATGTTGAGGCATAGAACAGGGAACGTTTCATTCTTTGGGGACAATAATAATTATACGTTAAACATTTTTAAATAGGATATATTGTATTGACTCACAATGCATGATCAGATTTTTAAAAATTATTTCTCTCTGAGAGAAAAGAACTTTAAGCCTCCCAAGAGTTAATCAATTCATACACGTAAACTGCAGCATGCTAATTCTCCATGGCGATCCCTCTGTCTTCCTGTCTCCCCCTCACTCTTTCTCACTCTGTCTCCCTCCCTCCACACCTCACCCCTAGACTCTTGCTACCCAAGGCAGAGCATGCAGCAGCAGCAGCAGCATCACCTAGGAGCAGGTGAGTTGGAAATACAGATTCTCAAGCCCCACCCAAACTTGCTGAATCCGAGCACGCATTTGGCAAGGCCCGCAGAGGATTTTCGTGGGCATTACTATTTAAGAAGCAGTGTTGTAGACTACGTATTTTTCACCCTTTTGCTAGGTCCTGAGCTACCCACAATCTGCAAAATCAAAGGGGAGACGGCGGTGGACGTGCAGAGCCTCAGAGAGCCAGGTGAGGGCGCTGTCCCCATGTCTGAGGCTTCCTGGAGCTGAAGCCAGTGGTTTCTACCCCGGAGGTTCTACCGTTTATGGCCCAGGAACGCTGAGACCTTCGCACTCCCCTCGCGTCACAGCCAAGTGTAACTGTAAGAAGCAGTGAGTCCGGAAATGAACAGCCAGGCCTTGGAAGCATCTCGCATGTGTGGGAACGTCCGCCTTTGCTACAGGCGTGATTTTTCATATGACTCAGTACAAGGGAGGGGACACGTGACATCACTTAATCCTTTACTAAACCCAAAGTTAGGATTCTTGCCTGTAGATTTCCACAGAATATAGCACCAAAAACGTTCTCTATGTCTAGATGGAGGACAATGTCATCAACGGGCCACTGTGACCACCTCAGCCCCAGGCAAAGCCCAAGCCTGCCTGCTCCAGCCGCCCGTGGTCCTCCACAGCCAGGACCTGCTTTCTGGGCTGCCTTCACCCCCCACCACTTCCACAGCCCAGCAGTGCCCCTCCAGGCTCCACCGTCACATCGCATGTGTGTTCCCTGCGCTGCTGAGGGACAGCTCACTGGGTCTTCCTGTTTCAAATTCTTGGGGACTCTGTACTTGAGGCTGGGGGTGCCAGCAGCTGAGGAGGGGAGGGCTTTCCGAAAGCCCGTCTGCCTGGAGGCTGTCTGCGTTTCACCTCTGTGTCCGTGTGCATCCTCACAAGGACATTCATTTTTAAGTTTTAATGTTAACTTCGTGCTGCGAAACTTATTATTTCAAAGAGAAAATATCTTAGATCCCTTATGAACTTTTAAGAAAACAGTCCTTATTCATAAATTTGCAAAAGTGTTCTGTGTGGATCTTTATATCACCTACCTATCATCTATCAGTCATCTATCTCTGCCTATCATTCATTTATCATCAACCTATCATCTATCTTCTGTCTGTTATCTATCTATGGAATATATATATATTTTGAGTTGGAGTCTCACTCTGTTGCCCAGGCTGGAGAGCAATGGCGCGATCTCGGCTCACTGCAACCTCTACCTCCCGGGTTCAAGTGATTTTCCTGACTCAGCCTCCTGGGTAGCTGGGATTACAGGCGTGCCATCATGCCCAGCTAATTTTTGTATTTTTAGTAGAGACGGGGTTTCCCCATGTTGGTCAGGCTGGTCTCAAACTCCTGACCTTGTGATCCACCTGCCTCGGCCTCCCAAAGTGTTGGGAATACAGGCATGAGCCAGAACGCCCGGCCTATCATCTGTTCTTATCTATCCTCTATCCATCTATCTTCCTATCTAATCAATATAGCTATTATTTATTCATCTATCATCTATGTATGTTCACCTCTCTGTCTCTCAACCAATCTATTTCTACATCTAGATCTACACATAGAGAGAGGAATCAGAAAAGTGTAAGCTTTAGAAATAGTATCTCCCAGCTGGGCGCCATGGCTCACCCCTGTAATCCTAGCACTTTGGGAAGCTGAGGTGGGCAGATTACCTGAGGTCAGGAGTTCAAGACCAGCCTGGCCAACATAGTGAAACCCTGTCTCTACTAAAAATATAAAAGTCAGCAGGACATGGTGGAGTGTGCCTGTCATCCCAGCTACCCGTGAGGCTGAGGCAGGAAAATCACTTGAACCTGGGAGGCAGAGGGTGCAATGCAGTGAGCCGAGATCATGCCCCTGTTCTCCAGCCTGGGTGATAGAGCAAGACTCCGTCTCAAATAAATAAATAAATAAATAAATAAATAAATAAATAAATAATAAATAAATAGTATCTCCCGTCTTTTGGTGTCTAAATGAAGGCTGCTTTTAGAAAGGGGTTGCAGTGTTTGTTCTACTTGGTCGGCTTAGGATTTTTTAACCCGGTCTTCTGCATTTCCAGTGGGACAGGAATGTTATCATGGGCTTGGTCCGCTTAGGATTTTTTAACCCGGTCTTCTGCATTTCCAGTGGGACAGGAATGTTATAATGGGCTTGGTCCGCTTAGGATTTTTTAACCCGGTCTTCTGCATTTCCAGTGGGACAGGAATGTTATAATGCTGAAAACCACTGGAGTTCAGTTTGTTTTACAGAGGAAAATAGAATGGGGAGGTTTCCCCAAAGTGTCCTTCTTTTCAAGATGATTGCTTGCCTATCATTTTATTCATATAATCTAAAAAGTTTTTAATCGTGCCATTTCCTTCAGTGGGAAAATTCAGTTCCATAGATGTTTCTAGGATGTGGGCATAGACTGATCCGAACGAGGAACTTTGTAAAGTCTGCATTTAATCTTCTGGTTATTTAATGGGACAGAGCCCCTGGCCCATGTGAGAGGAAAACACAGAGGGGGCAGGTGCCGCACGCTACATCCCTGGCGTGGCACATGAGCCGTCCAAATGCCCCTGATAACAGGTGGGTCAGCCGTCAGCTAGCAGCCCCAGTGGAGCTTCTCAGACTTCCAGACATCGATGGGAACGACTCAGCCACTGCCTCCAATTCACATCTGTTTCTTTTGCTAAAATAAAAAATCCTGCTTTACTTGTCCTTTAATCCTCCCTCTGAAGTTCTGTGTCATCCATGAAGCCTTCTCTGTTACTCTGGTCAGAATTAATCATGTCTCCTCTTCAAATCCCCCCAGTTTCTCATCCCTGTCAGGCACACAACTTTCTGTCTGGCACCATTGCTAGCTGTTTCTGTGCTCCTCTCCTCTTCAACATGGCAAGTGTCTCGAATGCCGTCTGTGTCTAATTTATCTTTGTCTTCACAAGAGGCGCAGAAATGCTGCACATCCCAAGAAATGGTGCTGACTGGAGCCGAGTTGGGTTGTGCCTAACTGAATGCAATGGATATGCCGGGCAGAGGCTGCAGGGTCTATAGGGTCTCTGGGCGTTTCGAGGAGTCCTGTAGAAGAGCTTCTAGGACCAGAGAGAACCCCAGGGCTAACGCTCTCCCAGCTGAGTTTTCTGAGGACTGGAAGGGTTATGTGAGCACAGAAGGAAGCCCTGGTCCTCGCCTTCATGGAAGACCTCCCAAGCCCGGGCAGAGCCTTGTGGCCACAGTCAGAGCAGCCCTGTGAACTACTCGTGCATCTTGCAAACGAGGCTCCCTGGGAGAGGAGCCCTGCGCTGCAGGTTGCTGCCTTTGGCACCGTCTTGCACTCCAGAGCCTGGGCTCCTCCCTGCAGCCGGGGACAGAGGCCATGTCCCCTGCAGGGTTCTTCACTGCAGCCTCTGGGCACCTACTCCTGTGGAAGTCTGCCTTCGCCCCATCTGGGCTGTCAGGATATGGAAGGCCACATGGAGGCCTCTCCATCACAGCACACCTGGACTTCCACACCGGTGTGTCTCCCTGCTCTGGGCTCCTGGGTGCCGCCTTCCCGCAGAAGCCTGAACCTAACTGAAGGGCCATTGCAGTCATCCTCCTGCTCATTTCCAAGACATCTCAGGCCTCCACATTCCCTTCTCCCTCTTCTTTGTGCTCAGACATTTCCACAGAATAGCCATGTTGCCTGACTTCCATTTTCCAGGCAAGATATGCCCTATAATGCAGCAGCCAGTACAGGGTATGTTTTTTATTTAAAAGGAAATAATTCTTCTCAGGGGTAACTGCTCAACAAAGTAATGGAAGACAGATTTGTCATCTCACACAGCACAACATGCAGTGATACATGGCACAGGCCTAGCTCCCGGCCCTCGCTAATCCCATGTTGGTGCTCTTTGAATTCCTTTGTGTTCTGCACTTGCCTTAAGGAGGTTTTTAAACAATTTATTTCTGAAGGCCAGGTACGGTGGCTCTCGCCTGTAATTCCACTACTTTGGGAGGCTGAGGAGGGAGGACTGCTTGAGCCCAGGAGTTTGAGATCAGCCTGGGCAACTAAGCAAGACCCTGTCCTTACAAAAAATTTATGGGCATGGTGGTGCACACCTGTAGTCTCAGCTACTCGGGAGGCTGAGGCGGGAGGATTGCTTGAGCCTGAGAGGTCAAGGCTGCAGTTAGCTATGATAGCAGCACTGCACTCCAGAGCAAGACCCTGTCTCAAGAAGAAAAAAGAATTCTCTCTGGCTGAAATTTTCTTTCTGTCTATACACCCCTTTTTAGACAAAATGTTTTCAATTTATATATGCAATCTTCCAACTAGCCCTTGAATAACACATTATTCATAGCAAAGACACACAGTACCTCGCTGGGAAACATGAATCATAAGATCAAAGTCACCAAATTCAGTACAGAGACTTGCTGGTCAGCAGGACAGGCCCACCAAATGGCAAATGCAAACACAGGATGGGAGAGAAGGCACTGGCCCTGGCAACGCTGTGCGAGCAGAGCGTGGATGTGTCTGGTGGACTTAAAGATACGTGTACAGGCAAGAGAAAACCTCGTGGAAGAAATAGGTTCATCTTGAAGGTTAAAGCAGCTTCAGCTTCTCTCTCTCTGTCACTTCCTGGGCAGGAGGCCACAGGATTTCTCCTAGGATAACAGTGGACTGTGGGTGGAGGCCTCTTTCCCCTCCTGTGGGAGAGGAGTCAAGCCTCAGGTCAGCAGAAGGGAGATGTTTCTCCTGCGGGTTAGCTGCGCGCTCAAGCACCTAGTGTCCTGAGTTTCTTCAGGGGTTCCTGCTGCCAGCCTAACGTTTCTAAATAGAGCACTCTAGGTTTCTGGCATCAAGGCTATGTGATCAGGTGTGAGGCAGGTACAAGGTGCAGCTCATCAGTCTGGAACAGCTACCCATTCTGGAACAGCTCCTCATCCTGGAATGGCTTCTCATTCTGAAACGATTCCCCATTCTGGAATGGCTGCCCACTCTGGAACAGCTCCTCATTCTGGAACGTCCAGTTGCTTTGCATTTTCTTCTGTCCTCCACTCCATACTCTCAGAGGCCATTGATCACAGTAAAAGCTGCACATCCTAGGTGGCTAAACCATAGAAAGATCACAAAGGTCTATTAGCACCCTGTAGCAAAATGGGCCACACTTCTCTCTGCAGTCAGAGTAGAATTCCTAAAACCCCACCAAATACTTCACCTTGAATATGCATGCAGGGGACTGAAAGTGCAGTGGCTGAGCCCGCACACCTGCCTGGAGGAGCTGAGGAAGAAAATCAAATTGAGACTTAAAGGATGCTAAGATCTAGTGTAGCCAATTTCAGGAGAGAATGCTAAGATCTATGGCAGCTGATTCCATGAGAGCATGCTAAGATCTAGGGTAGCCAATTCCATGACTGCACCTTTTGGACAAGAGGACATCTGATTTATTATGCCAAGAAAGGGCAATCAAGATGAGAGAGGTTTTGTAAGGCCAAAGCCAAAGAAAAAAAAAAAAAACTTAAGGGCTTTATTTTTGGAGATTTCTCCATTGCATTAAATTAAGCTCTCTGTAGCCTGATAGAAAACTTACAATCAAATCCTCATAATAACAAAGGTGTCGATGCAGCTCGTTTGGAGATATGTGTGGCTGTACAAGGAACAGGGCAGCAAGGAGAAAACCCAAGGACATCTTGACTGACAGAGGGTCCAGGCGCAGTCACCCGCACGCTCTCTGGGCCCCACACTTCCTCTGACTCTGGTCCATATAGCAATGAAAGGTAGGTAGTGCCAGGTCGTGGGAAAGGTGCTTGCTAACATCAGGCCCGTATTCTTGGGACAGTTCCAGGACTCAGGACAGAGCACCAGTAGTGCCTTCTCAGCTCTTCTGTCCCTCAGTCTTCTCATCTGAAAAATGGGTGTAACAAGTCCTCTCTGCTCTTCCCTTGTAGGGTGTTTTGACTTGGGTTTTGGGCCAAATATGGCAATTCCAGAGAAAGGGTTTTGAAATATCTGAAACTTTAAATCAATGTAATGTTTAAGCTGAGAAATTTTTGAATTGTATTCTTGAAGTCTCAGATGCAAAAGAGAAGCAAGAAGAATCCTAAAGTCACTGAATTTTTCTTTTATTTGCAGGTTCTTGTATCGTGTGGTATAAAGCCTGAAATTCAGGTTGTGTTCACTGGGGCTTCTGGGCTGACAATTTGGACTAAATGAGAATGTATAGGAACTCTTGTCAAAAGATTCAATTTTCTTTTACTAAAATAAAGATCTATAATACTTGTTGCTTTTTTAAAAAAAGAGCACTAACACCTCTGAGCTTTGCCTCCTTGTGCGAGAGTAATGTATTAATAATTGAGGAAAGATGGCAAGAAGGTAAAAAGAGTACAGACAGAATTCCTGGTCCTAGCCCTGAAGGAGTTCACTGATTCTAATCTTTCCTGAAGTTACAACACGGTCCTAGACAGGCACACAAGCACACAGAGCAAAGAAACGAATTTCCTTGTTGAAAACATGTCGACGCTTTCTGTGTTTACACTCATGTTCACTCCAACATCCAGCTCCAGGCTGGAGACCACACGAAGGAGGCAGAAGCGGGAGGCAGAAGTCAGGTGAGCTTGTCTTGAGCACAGCCGTACTTAATCCAAACATAACCACCGTGTTCCTATTTTACTTACAACATTTCACAGATTCTAAGATGCCTTTTCTTTTTTTCACTTTTATTTTCATGTCTCTGAGGTTGGAACGCATTTTATCATGGATGGCCTTGCACAGTCACTATTGACCCAGCAAGATCCCAGGTGTCTCTCCCAGTCACTCCAGGAAGATGGTGGTACTATTTGTCAGACTTCAGCCGTGAGGCAGTGGGAATTCACAAACAGAGCAGATCCCCTCCAAGAATCCCATAGGCAAAGAAGCTCCCTGGAGCCCAGAGACACCCTGAGGGAAGAAGGACAGACACGTGAGACTGGCAAAGCGTCATCTGAAATAAAATCCCATATGCTCTGATGGCTTGGACCTGGATGACTGGAAGCAAGCTGGACAGAAAGAGCCAGGACTTTCCTGTCATCCCAGGACGCAACAGGACAGCCACAGCCTGGAAGCTTCAGGCCCCACAACATGCAAGGGCCCTGGGAGAAAGAAGGAATGCTGGCTGAGGATCTTTTCTTGACACCTTCTGGTAAAATCAAGATTACCAGAGAACATCAGCACTAAGCGTGCAGAGCCAGTGTCCGGGTTGGAACCCACTACCGGAGTGCAGGCTTGTACAAACGCTGCATTTTCAATACTCTTGATGGCAGTAAATAATGACAGGTGGAAAATTATGAATATTAGTGAGTCCGAGATTTAAAAATGTGTAAGAAAAGGCAGATTCTGTGAAGTTTTAGGAATTCCTTTATCAATGTATAAGGTATATATATATATATACACACACACATACACTCATATGGAACATATATATGCAGATACATGCCAACAGAGTTAGATTAATATCTACATTTGTGTATGTCTTAAAGAGTTTTTTAAAATGTACAAATTAAGCATGGTCATAACTGTTTTAGCAGCATTTTTTCAGTCGTGTGTACAGCTGTGGTGTATCTCACCACCAACGGCTTTTAGATTTAATGGAATAAAATACTGGATTTAATAGAGTGAAGTCTGATGTCTGTGTCCTTCTAAAATTCCTATGTAGAAACTCCTACCTGAAAAGTGATGGTATGAGGGGTGTTAAGGGGTAGGGCCTTTGGGAAGTGATTAGGCCATGCGGGCGGAGCCCTCTCAAATGGGTTTAGTACCCCGTAAATGAAGCCTAAGGGGGCTCATTCACCCCTTCCGCCATGTAAGGATGCAGCAAACAGGCTCCATGTACGAGTCAGGGAACCCTTAGCAGACACAGAGCCTACAGCACCCGGATCTCCAGCTTCCAGCCTCAGAACTGTGGGAAAGGCGCGTCTACTGTTTCACAGGCCCCAGTGGTGGAATTTTTGTTACAAAATTCTGGATGGACTAAGACCTATGGCTTCAGGGTTGACTCATTCTCACATCAAGAAAGTGCTACAGTTATGACAATCTTCATCAATCATAGCCTAAATTACCCCTGAAGAAATTTAGGGAGGTTTCAGATTGTGTTTTCATCTCAATTGAAATGAGTTTTATCTATCTTCAGGTTTCAGAAATTAAATTTGCATTGTGGACAAATTCAAGAAAGGTATATTTTAAATGTCTTAAAGTCAAAGTAGATTTTTTTGATCTACCTTTACAATACATCCCACAAATACAGTCATGCACCCCATAACAATGCTTGAGTCAACAACAAACCACATATTCTACAGTAGCCCCATATACTACGGTGACCCATACACACACACACTCATGCATGGTACATATATGCCGATGCATGCCAAAAGATGTAGATTAAAATCTACATGGAGACAGAAAAGCAGATGAGTTTGTCTTGAGCACAGTCATACTTAATCCAAACATAACAATATTCCAATTTTACTTAAGAAATTTCACAGATTCTAAGATGCCTAACAACACATGGCTCTGTCATTAAGTGAGGCATGACTGTACATACTAGCGGGTGAGGAACACAGCAAATGTTCAATTAATGTTTGATGATTGACCAAATCAGGTGGGATGGTGGGGGGTGGGGGGTGGAGGATAGGGGAACGATTTGTCAGAAGTTTTGGTGAATCCAAGGTTTCACTCAAGTCAAAATAAAAATATTCATAGAGCCCAGTGCAAATAAGAAAACACACAGACAACAAAAAACAGAGAACAACAATGACAAAATGGCCAAGCAGGAGAGCAGCACGTGTTCCTGACCTGGCTGCAGCTGTCCCTCAGGCCCAGGCTGTCCCGGACTTCACACCGAACCCAAGGTTATGGCCCCCATCCTTCCTCAGCCTCTCCTACCCTGACCACACAGTCGGTCAAGAGCCTTTCTTGATAGGAAAAAGAAATGAAAAGCTTAGCTCATTTTAACAGAATCAAAATGACCCAGACCTTCACATGTTTGTGTCACAAGAGCTAAATCACATATTATTTGATGATCTTCCTTTATGTCCAGCTTGGGTTAAGGGAAGCATTAATTAGAGATGAAAATTGTTATTTTTTTAAACATAAATTAACACTAAGTAGGTGAGTCATTTGGTGTCTGAAAAAATAAAACCTAAATAACTCCAACTTCAGACACACCAGATAATACTCTTAAACTTCCTTAACTGACTTTTAAAGTCAGTTTTTTCCCATTGGTGATTCCTACAGCACCAGAGAAATCAGCATCTCTGTAGGATCAATGTGTTTGTGTCTCCAGGAGCTCGGATAAAGCCCTGGTTGTAGCCGAATGATTAGTTGTGATACCTTTTAAATGCTCTTTTGGGTACAGAAATGCTGACTTAGAATTTATGATAACACAGAAATCGGCTTATAGAAATATATGAGAACTATCATATCCAGGAATTAAATGAATCCACTCATAAATAAAAACATATTGATATCCACCTGTTAAAGGAGAGGAACTTGATATCTCTCTCACCGACAGATAGCAAGACAGGCACACGGAAATTTTATGCTTGCATACACTATGCTTAGGGAAAACAGGAAACAAACTTCTTTTAAAACCGTTTTATTATTAAGCTTGCAAAATTCTCTCTCCCATTCATTTAAATATCTGAATTATTCTTGAAGATCGTATGTTACGTATTTTCATTTGTTTTTCTGCTTGTTTTTGCATATGCGGCATAAATTGTGAGCAAAACTCTTGAATGGTGTTTCATATCAAACACAAATCCTCGTGTCAAGCTCTGAACAAAGTCGTGAGAGGAGAAAGTATCTCCCAGCAGGATTATTCATTCCTTCTGTTGACGTCATCTACCCATCCACGCCAACTCTGGCCGCCCAAGGCCACCAAGCTAATAGCACTCAATGGTGTTCCGCATGTACCCTCCCTATGGACTTACCAACTCCCAACCACCCAGCCAGAGTGGGCCTGTCTCCTGCTTCTCACCCTGCTCTCTGCACATTAAAAGCTGGCTCTTCTGTGCTACTGGCTAGTTTTTACTAAGGCATGCATATGTTTCTCCTCCCATAATACAGATGTGTATATTCACATGGGCCTTTGGAATATGTCCATCTCATGTGCAGCCTAGAAGCTCCTCCATATGGCTCTGTCCACCCAAAATGTATTAGGAGTGACTGATAATTTCAATCAGTTCTCACTTCATCTAGTATCAGCCTTTTCTGAAATTTAATTTCCTCTCAGAAAGAAGCAATGATGCTTCTAAGATCAGGCAACCTTTCGCCTAGGCAAATGACAAACCTATGCAAGTGACAAATTTCTTCCACCATTGAAAATCGATCCATTGGAAATATTCATCATTCCAATCAATAGGGAGCTTGCGTAGGGAAACATGTGTGACTGGGCCGAGGCGGGCAGATCACGAGGTCAAGAGATCAAGACCATCCTGGCCAATACGGTGAAACCTCATCTGTAACAAAAATACAAAAATTAGCTGGGCGTGATGGTGCTCGCCTGTAGTCCCAGCTACTCAGGAGGCTGAGGCATGAGAATTGTTGAACCCAGGAGGTGGAGGTTGTGGTGAGCCGAGATCATGCCACCGCACTCCAGCCTGGGCAACACAGCAAGACCCCATCTCAAAAAAAAAAAAATTGTGCTAGTGTAATCATCCTTAACCAAAAGCAAACGACTATTCAGAGACAAATGTGGGTATTTGGGCTCTAGTGGATTTGGGGTTAAAATTTGGAAGTTTGAAAAAGCTAAAGGTTTCTCAGAGCCTCTTTTTAAAAGTAAGCTGCATAAGCTGCCATTCTTTATGAGGCCTCGTTTCATTCCCCTTAAACATGGCCTTGAAATTCCGTATGTGGGAGAATACACGAATATTGAATCAAAGGTGCATGGCTGGCATATTTTATGAACATTCCCTACAATCTAACTATAAAGCACCACCAGGAAAAAAAAGATTACTTTTATTCTGGTTGACACAAAATGATGCATCAGAGCTTCCAGTCAAAACAGACATTGTTAGGAAACGTGATAATTTTACTCGAACATTTCCCTTTGCTTTGAGAATTTTTACAAAGATATGGCTCCAGCAGGCACAATGTGGGTACCCTTTTCTAATATGATCAACTGAGCAATTCGTAAATTAAAATAAGAAAAGATGAAATCGCATTTAAACACCACCACCACCTGGGCTTAGTAAAGTTGATATTCCACCTACTTGAACGCTCAGGAGCACAAAATATTTACATAAACCCCAGGGATCACAGCATGCTTCTTAGTCACCATGGCATCCAAATCACTTCATAGAGGAATAGCTCTGAATGGCTCTACGACACCGATTGATCCCTCACAAGGCAAATACGTAGGAGGCGACTGGGCGCTGGAAACCACGCAGGTGACAAGAACGCGGCTGTAAGGAGGGCTACGGCCCCTGTTATGGCCTAGCTTACAGGCGGGCTGGAAAGGTGGACGTTTCACTGGTAGTTAACCAGAATCCCATAGAGGAGCTTGTGGTGGGAAGCCTCTCCTGGTTCAGAGATTAGGAAAGGCATCTCGGAGCAGCACTGAAGCTGAGGTATGCAGGAGCAAGTCGCGTGGAAATGGAGGAGATGGTGGGGAAAGCCACGACCAGCAGAGCCCTTCAAATGCCCGAAACGCAGGGCCCTGAGCTTCCTGTGCTCAGCTATCAAGAGGGACTACAGAACTTGAACCTCAGATGACGTCGGGGCTGGGGGAATGAAGTTGGAGAGAAAGGTGGGCCGTGAGTTTGAGAGGGTTTCCTAAGCTATGTTAAGGGATCTGGACATCTTCCCAAGGGCCAATGAAAGATGAGAAATGAATTTAACATAAAGCTATTATGGAATGCATAGTTTCCAATGATCATTCTCACAGTTGTGTGAAGACACAGGACTCTCCAGCTGGTCAAATAGGGTGCAGAGTGATGACTGAGATGCTGCCGTCCCTGTCTGAGGGGAGTGACTTTGGGGCGGCAATGGAGATGGCAAGAAGAGACGTGCTTGGAAGCACGTGCAAGAATCAGAGCCTCAACTTAGAGCTGATTGTCCTTAAAAAGCAGCACCCCACATTAGGCACAGTCTAACCAGAGTGATGAGAAACCAGGCTCCCACCCACACGAGGGTGAGGACAGTAAAGGCTCCTGATTCAGTATCACGTGAGAAATGCTGACAGAAGAATAGTCCAGGTGGTACCTGGGGAAAACCTTGTTGATTTGGGAGCAAATATGTGTAAAAGCTATCTACAAATACAGGCAAAGCTGCCCTATAAAGAGTAATCTTGCTTGGCTTCAAAGAGCAGAACTAGGGTCTCCAGGGAGAAGCGGCAGGGAAGTCAATCTTACCTCAGCCTGAGAGAGAATTCTAACAGTGGAGGCGGCGAATCAGGCTTCCTCCAGGTCCAGGACAGGGTGACGTCAGCCTGAGAGAGCTTTCTAACAATGGAGGTGGCGAATCACGCTTCCTCCAGGACAGGGTGACATCAGCCTGAGAGAGCTTTCTAACAATGGAGGTGGCGAATCAGGCTTCCTCCAGGTCCAGGACAGGGTGACATCAGCCTGAGAGAGCTTTCTAACAATGGAGGTGGCGAATCACGCTTCCTCCAGGTCCAGGACAGGGTGACGTCAGCCTGAGAGAGCTTTCTAACAATGGAGGCGGCGAATCAGGCTTCCTCCAGGTCCAGGACAGGGTGACATCAGCCTGAGAGAGCTTTCTAACAATGGAGGTGGCGAATCACGCTTCCTCCAGGTCCAGGACAGGGTGACACCAGCCTGAGAGAGCTTTCTAACAATGGAGGCGGCGAATCAGGCTTCCTCCAGGTCCAGGACAGGGTGACATCAGCCTGAGAGAGCTTTCTAACAATGGAGGCGGCGAATCACGCTTCCTCCAGGTCCAGGACAGGGTGACGTCAGCCTGAGAGAGCTTTCTAACAATGGAGGCGGCGAATCAGGCTTCCTCCAGGACAGGGTGACATCAGCCTGAGAGAGCTTTCTAACAATGGAGGCGGCGAATCAGGCTTCCTCCAGGACAGGGTGACATCAGCCTGAGAGAGCTTTCTAACAATGGAGGCGGCGAATCAGGCTTCCTCCAGGACCAGGACAGGGTGACATCAGCCTGAGAGAGCTTTCTAACAATGGAGGCGGCGAATCAGGCTTCCTCCAGGTCCAGGACAGGGTGACGCCAGCCTGAGAGAGCTTTCTAACAATGGAGGCGGCGAATCAGGCTTCCTCCAGGACCAGGACAGGGTGACGCCAGCCTGAGAGAGCTTTCTAACAATGGAGGTGGCGAATCACGCTTCCTCCAGGTCCAGGACAGGGTGACACCAGCCTGAGAGAGCTTTCTAACAATGGAGGCGGCGAATCAGGCTTCCTCCAGGTCCAGGACAGGGTGACATCAGCCTGAGAGAGCTTTCTAACAATGGAGGCGGCGAATCAGGCTTCCTCCAGGACCAGGACAGGGTGACGCCAGCCTGAGAGAGCTTTCTAACAATGGAGGCGGCGAATCAGGCTTCCTCCAGGTCCAGGACAGGGTGACGCCAGCCTGAGAGAGCTTTCTAACAATGGAGGCGGCGAATCAGGCTTCCTCCAGGACCAGGACAGGGTGACATCAGCCTGAGAGAGCTTTCTAACAATGGAGGCGGCGAATCAGGCTTCCTCCAGGTCCAGGACAGGGTGACGTCAGCCTGAGAGAGCTTTCTAACAATGGAGGCGGCGAATCAGGCTTCCTCCAGGACCAGGACAGGGTGACATCAGCCTGAGAGAGCTTTCTAACAATGGAGGCGGCGAATCAGGCTTCCTCCAGGACAGGGTGACATCAGCCTGAGAGAGCTTTCTAGCAATGGAGGCGACGAATCAGGCTTCCTCCAGGACAGGGTGACGCCAGCCTGAGAGAGCTTTCTAACAATGGAGGCGGCGAATCAGGCTTCCTCCAGGACCAGGACAGGGTGACGCCAGCCTGAGAGAGCTTTCTAACAATGGAGGTGGCGAATCAGGCTTCCTCCAGGTCCAGGACAGGGTGGCATCAGCCTGAGAGAGCTTTCTAACAATGGAGGTGGCGAATCACGCTTCCTCCAGGTCCAGGACAGGGTGGCATCAGCCTGAGAGAGCTTTCTAACAATGGAGGCGACGAATCAGGCTTCCTGCAGGTCCAGGACAGGGTGACGTCAGCCTGAGAGAGCTTTCTAACAATGGAGGCGGCGAATCAGGCTTCCTCCAGGACCAGGACAGGATGACATCAGCCTGAGAGAGCTTTCTAACAATGGAGGCGACGAATCAGGCTTCCTGCAGGTCCAGGACAGGGTGACGTCAGCCTGAGAGAGCTTTCTAACAATGGAGGCGGCGAATCAGGCTTCCTCCAGGTCCAGGACAGGGTGACATCAGCCTGAGAGAGCTTTCTAACAATGGAGGCGGCGAATCAGGCTTCCTCCAGGACCAGGACAGGGTGACGCCAGCCTGAGAGAGCTTTCTAACAATGGAGGCGGCGAATCAGGCTTCCTCCAGGTCCAGGACAGGGTGACGCCAGCCTGAGAGAGCTTTCTAACAATGGAGGCGGCGAATCAGGCTTCCTCCAGGACCAGGACAGGGTGACATCAGCCTGAGAGAGCTTTCTAACAATGGAGGCGGCGAATCAGGCTTCCTCCAGGTCCAGGACAGGGTGACGTCAGCCTGAGAGAGCTTTCTAACAATGGAGGCGGCGAATCAGGCTTCCTCCAGGACCAGGACAGGGTGACATCAGCCTGAGAGAGCTTTCTAACAATGGAGGCGGCGAATCAGGCTTCCTCCAGGACCAGGACAGGGTGACGCCAGCCTGAGAGAGCTTTCTAACAATGGAGGCGGCGAATCAGGCTTCCTCCAGGACAGGGTGACATCAGCCTGAGAGAGCTTTCTAACAATGGAGGCGGCGAATCAGGCTTCCTCCAGGACCAGGACAGGGTGACATCAGCCTGAGAGAGCTTTCTAGCAATGGAGGCGGCGAATCAGGCTTCCTCCAGGTCCAGGACAGGGTGACGCCAGCCTGAGAGAGCTTTCTAACAATGGAGGCGGCGAATCAGGCTTCCTCCAGGACCAGGACAGGGTGACATCAGCCTGAGAGAGCTTTCTAACAATGGAGGCGGCGAATCAGGCTTCCTCCAGGTCCAGGACAGGGTGACGCCAGCCTGAGAGAGCTTTCTAACAATGGAGGTGACGAATCAGGCTTCCTCCAGGACAGGGTGACGCCAGCCTGAGAGAGCTTTCTAACAATGGAGGCGGCGAATCAGGCTTCCTCCAGGACAGGGTGACATCAGCCTGAGAGAGAATTCTAACAGTGGAGGCGGCGAATCAGGCTTCCTCCAGGTCCAGGACAGGGTGACGCCAGCCTGAGAGAGCTTTCTAACAATGGAGGTGACGAATCAGGCTTCCTCCAGGACAGGGTGACATCAGCCTGAGAGAGAATTCTAACAGTGGAGGCGGCGAATCAGGCTTCCTCCAGGTCCAGGACAGGGTGACGCCAGCCTGAGAGAGCTTTCTAACAATGGAGGCGGCGAATCAGGCTTCCTGCAGGTCCAGGACAGGGTGACGTCAGCCTGAGAGAGCTTTCTAACAATGGAGGCGGCGAATCAGGCTTCCTCCAGGTCCAGGACAGGGTGACATCAGCCTGAGAGAGCTTTCTAACAATGGAGGCGGCGAATCAGGCTTCCTCCAGGTCCAGGACAGGGTGACGTCAGCCTGAGAGAGCTTTCTAACAATGGAGGCGGCGAATCAGGCTTCCTCCAGGACAGGGTGACATCAGCCTGAGAGAGCTTTCTAGCAATGGAGGCGGCGAATCAGGCTTCCTCCAGGTCCAGGACAGGGTGACGTCAGCCTGAGAGAGCTTTCTAACAATGGAGGTGGCGAATCACGCTTCCTCCAGGACCAGGACAGGGTGACGCCAGCCTGAGAGAGCTTTCTAACAATGGAGGCGGCGAATCAGGCTTCCTCCAGGTCCAGGACAGGGTGACATCAGCCTGAGAGAGCTTTCTAACAATGGAGGCGGCGAATCAGGCTTCCTCCAGGTCCAGGACAGGGTGACGTCAGCCTGAGAGAGCTTTCTAACAATGGAGGCGGCGAATCAGGCTTCCTCCAGGACAGGGTGACATCAGCCTGAGAGAGCTTTCTAGCAATGGAGGCGGCGAATCAGGCTTCCTCCAGGTCCAGGACAGGGTGACGTCAGCCTGAGAGAGCTTTCTAACAATGGAGGTGGCGAATCACGCTTCCTCCAGGACCAGGACAGGGTGACGTCAGCCTGAGAGAGCTTTCTAACAATGGAGGCGGCGAATCAGGCTTCCTCCAGGACCAGGACAGGGTGACGCCAGCCTGAGAGAGCTTTCTAACAATGGAGGCGGCGAATCAGGCTTCCTCCAGGACCAGGACAGGGTGACGCCAGCCTGAGAGAGCTTTCTAACAATGGAGGCGGCGAATCAGGCTTCCTCCAGGACAGGGTGACATCAGCCTGAGAGAGCTTTCTAACAATGGAGGTGGCGAATCAGGCTTCCTCCAGGTCCAGGACAGGGTGACGTCAGCCTGAGAGAGCTTTCTAACAATGGAGGTGGCGAATCAGGCTTACTCCAGGACAGGGGTTTGCTCCCCAGGTGCAGGGGCTCAGGTGAAGAATAAGCATGAAGTGGGAAAGCGCAAACATCCGCGAGTATTTGACTTAAAAATTAAAAATTCAGTTCAGAGGGAGGGCAAAATTAGGCTCTGGGTAGCAGATGCTGGGTGGATTCTAACATAAATCTTTCTAACAGTTTGTGTGCTGGGAACACAAAGAGGAAAAGGCTGTTCAGAAGACACTGGGGTTCCTACGTCCATGGACTCCAATGTGAGGATTTCTTACTCCTTTGGATACTAAGTGAAACGGGAGCCATGCTTGAGAATTACAAATAGAAAACACACAATGCAGGACACCCTAGAAATATTGATTCTTAGGCCAACCAAAACCCCCTGAGGGTGACACTTCCAAAGCAGCCACTGGGCTCACATCAAGTCAGAGCAAAGAAGAGTCACCCCAGCCCAATGCCCCTGCTGGAGCATCCAGGCCCCAACAGCAAGAGAAGGACTGGATGGCTCGCCCAGGCAGGGGTGTCTCCCAGAGCCTGTGGCTGCAGCACCCACAAGTGCACTCACCAGGATTTGCACAGAGGGTGCCATTTTGTTGTTTGTAGCATCTCAAGCTTCCCTTCTTGTGTTCCTCCCTTGGGTCAGCAGAACCATCCTTGGACACCAGGGGAGAGGGGCTCTTGCTCTGGGCTCTTGCTTGCAAGCTCCTGTGCTGGTCCTCCTACTGCTCCTACAGGGCAAAGGCAAGCCCCCACCTGGAAGCTGAGCCCCTTCCATGTACACTGTGTGATTGTGTGTGCTATTCACACACACACCAGCCCCTAGCCCTTATCACCCAGGTGGCCCACGTCTGACCCAGGCTCACCTGGGCCTCTCCCATGAACCTGGCTTCACCACAGCAGGCCTTAGGCCTAAGAGCTGGCCGGGCTCAGCAGTCTATAGAAAGGTGTGATGGAGCTTGGGCGCATGGTCTTGGATTGGGTGGCTACACGCATACACGGGGCGGTTCCTGATTGGGGACCTGGTAATGGGCAGGATGGGAAAGGGGAAGGTCCCTGCTGGGGGCCCGCCCTCCCCATGCCCCATGGCATGGAACTCTAAGAAAATAAGGATTCTAAATGCAGACCAATCTAGTTCAGGGGTTGGCAGACTCTGCATAAAGCACCCGATAGTAGATAGGTTCAGTTTGTGGGCCACACAGCCTCTGTCTCAGCTCCTAACTTGGACTTGTGGCATGAAAGCAGCCAGCACGTACGTGGCTGAGCATGGGCTCTGCACAAACAGGACCCAGATGTGAGCTGCTGCCCACCAACGCCCGTGGTCTGTATTCCTGCATGTATGTTTGTCAAGCTGAGGGGCTGGAACACATGCAGCAGTTACTGACTTAGCGATAACCTCTAAAATATTTAGACAAAATACATGGGGGCCTCCCTGTGTGCCTCTGCCCCATTTCCCATGGGTCCCAAGGGTGTCCTCGAATCTTAAAGAGCCCAGGCTGGGAGCACCCAGCAAGTGATCTTCTGCCACGAGGGCAGCATCCCAGATGAACACGGGGACCATAGAAGAGGCGGAAGCCACGGAGATGTGGCCGGATGAGAGTAAGAGGGGGATGAGCAGGGCTCTGATACTAGAACCTAACTTTGACGTGTGAAGAAAATTCTGTATCTCTCCCTTAGAGACACTGGTGACTTCACCTCTGCCTCCTGCTTTGGATGTGACTGTGCTGGCCTTGGAATGCTCACAGCGGGTCCTCTCCTTCTCTGCCTCTCCACAGCTACCCACACTTGAGGGCCGGGCTTGCATCTGCATTTCCCTGAGGGTCTCACCGACACCATCTCTGCCCGGCTTCTCTGGCTCACTGCAGCTTTGTGGGTTCAAGCTGTCATGCATTGCAGTACCTGATGTGCTTTTTCTGGGAGACTCATGGGCGTGTGTCTTTCCACATAATATAAAGCCCTGTGTGCCCCTTACAGTGACCTTCCTGTCTGTCACCAGTGCCCACCCCGCACCAAGCCCAGGGCAGGGCACCTCCCAGGCACTCCATAAAGGCTTCCTGGGTTGGCACTGCATCCTCGTGGAAAGGAATGAACTGTAGAACTTACGTCGGCATTGGGACCGTCTACCCTAGGTCCCGCGTCGTCGGGATGAGAAGGGGAAGTTTGGTCGGCAACCAGGAGATCATTTCTCACCATCATTTAGGCCAGTGTTAAAATTCTGTTTCTGTTTCAAGGAAAACACAGAAGGTCGGTGTTTAAACAGATCGCTTTGCCACTCTCGCTGCTACCTGAGCAGAAAAAACCCATCCCTGCCAGCTTACTTTCTCTGCTGCATGAACCCATCTTTTCAATAAGAAAGGCAACGTCTGCCTTCTTCACAACCAAATCCACTCACTGCGTCCACTCAGGGAGAAGGTGGCCAAATATATTCCCTTAATTGTTAGGATTAACTATTACTCTTTAAATTCACTCTAGTAGCTGGGATCTGGCTGTTAGTCCTAAAGCCCACTTAGCAGTTTTGGTGTTTTTTTGTTTGTTTGTTTGTTTTTAGTGGGATTGAGCTGTTCTAATACTCCTTTTTGGGAGCACTCCAGGCACTCCAAACAGCTCACCCTCACTGATAAATGTCCTCGTGTCAAAAATAATTACCGAGTGCAGATGGAGCCATCAGAAGGAGACTGGGACCCGCCTGCCTGCTGTCCTGGGCCCCAGGGCCCATGGTCCTAAAACAACAGCTGAGACGAAGTGTCTTCACCTGGGCAGACAGCCCTCCTGGAATAGCTGCAGAGACCCCAGAAGTGCTCTCCAGACTCATCCTCAACTTCAGAGCCTGATGATCACAAAGGCGAAGAAAATCAGGGCAGCGCTCTCTCCGCCCTGTGATCTTGAAGACGACACTTCCGTTACAAATGCTTGCACTTGGAAACAGAAGCATGAGTTGCCTTACCAAGTAAACACTGGCTTGCTGCGGGTGTCATTCATCACGGTTTTCACAGGCCTCGCAGACCGGGCCTTTTTCTAAAGCACCTGATTCAGCCGATGGCAGCTCCCGATTCACAAGGCCAGAGCAGGGTGCCAACCTTCTGCAGGTTCCCCAGGTAACGGTCAGACACAGACACTCGGGTAGGGATGGACCCGCCTCACCCTGTGGCAGCGCCTTTCTTTCCATCGTTAATGCAGCCCCACTGCACTCAAGGTTGAGAAAACGCTCGACAGACGGTTCCCCATAGCTCCAGTCACAGCCGAATCCAGGCACCTACGTCCTCATTTGCATTCATTGATCCTTCCCTGAGCCCCAGCACCAGCCACTCCCCCTGACACCTGACGCCAGGGTCTGGGGGGTGCGAGAGGCCTGTTCATGGGCACCCATGTATGTGTGCGTGTGTGTGTGCACATATCCAGAAACACACTCAGGATGCTCCAAACAGAAAGAAGAGAAGAATGGCCCCAGCAGGTATAAAGCCTAGTGTGCGCTCTCACCTGAGTTCAGGGCAGCAAACTGGGGAGACGGCAGTGATACTGGGTAAGCAGGCAGGGCATCATAAGAGTCTGTGGAAGAAACTCATAGGAAATCAGAAAAATTGACCATTGATAATTGTCAGTCTCCATCAAAATTGAGCAAAAAACAAGTAATTTCCCTATGGCCGTAACCTACTTGGCTAATTTTATCCTCCTTGATATTACATTTACTGTGAGCATATGGATCATCAGAGCCTGGCACCCAGCACCATGCCAGGCCCGGGACTGACTCCTGCAGAAGTCGCTGACCTGGCATGAAGTTGCAGAGGCGAACAGGAGCTTTCTCCGCACCCAAAGGAATGGACACTGCCTTCCATGAAGCATCTGTTTTTCGCACGGTGATAGAGGTGCACCCCGTGATGCAGAAGAGGCCACACCTGCTGAGATGGTTAATTTCAACCTGTCCACAGGACTGGGCTAAGAGAGGCCCAGGTTGCTGGCACACCTGAATTTCTGTGAGTGTCTGTGAAGGAGTTTCTGGAAGAGGTGAGCATTAGATTCAGTGGACGGAGTAAGGACGATCCCCCTCCCCAGAGTGGGAGGACTCCATCCAATTCATTGAGGACTCAGATGGGACAAAAAGGTACCCAAAGAGTAAACTTGCTCCTCCTCCTAGAGTTGGGGCATCCACCTTCCCCGGGCTCCTCCTCCTGGAGTTGGGGTATCCACCTTCCCCTGGCTCCTCCTCCTGGAGTTGGGGTATCCACCTTCTCCTGGCTCCTGCTCCTGGAGTTGGGGCATCCACCTTCCCCGGGCTCCTCCTCCTGGAGTTGGGGTATCCACCTTCTCCTGGTTCCTCCTCCTGGAGTTGGGGTATCCACCTTCTCCTGGCTCCTGCTCCTGGAGTTGGGGTATCCACCTTCCCCTGGCTCCTGCTCCTGGAGTTGTGGCATCCCCCTTCCCCTGGTTCCTCATCCTGGAGTTGGGGTATCCACCTTCCCCTGGCTCCTCCTCCTGGAGTTGGGGTATCCACCTTCTCCTGGTTCCTCCTCCTGGAGTTGGGGTATCCACCTTCTCCTGGCTCCTGCTCCTGGAGTTGGGGTATCCACCTTCCCCTGGCTCCTGCTCCTGGAGTTGTGGCATCCCCCTTCCCCTGGTTCCTCATCCTGGAGTTGGGGTATCCACCTTCTCCTGGCTCCTCCTCCTGGAGTTGGGGCATCCACCTTCCCCTGGCTCCTCATCCTGGAGTTGGGGCATCCACCTTCCCCTGATCGTGGACACTGGCCCCTAGTGCTCAGGTCTGCAGTTTGGGGAATTACACCAGCGACATTCCAGGGTCCCCACCGTACAGACTGTGAGACTTCTCAGCCACTGTGATCGCATAAGCCAATTCCCATAATAAACCTCTTTCTATGTCTCACTATTTGTCCTAATGGCTCTATTTCTCTGGAAAACCCTGACTAGTACATCTATCCCTCCTAGCCTAGCTTCCTGGAGGAAATTATAACCCTATTGTGCCCCAAGAGGTGAGCAGGAGTGAGCCAGGAGAGAAGGGCAAACACGGAGAGTCACCCAAGGTGACAGTCACCAGGACTCACCATCCCTTCCTGATGACACTTTGTAACACCAGAGGCTCCCAAAAGGACACTCATCAACCTAAGGTTGCCATCTCTGTCTATCATAGCCCAGTCCACAGCACTCTGTGTTGCAGTCACACAATTGGCACTTGCACCTTGGCCCACACATAACTGGAAGAAGCACTTCACTGTCTGAGAGTGGAACTGGGGAAGAATGATGTGATTCAAACACGCCAGACTTTGAGAATAAACAACCAGACCGTCGACCGCATCCAGAGAACCAGGAGAACCATCTCTCAGGGCTGAGGCCACACTCCAAGGGAGATGCAGAGCAACCCTGACACCTTCCCCTCAAGAGCCTCCCAGTGCCACTAAAGCAGAGGGGAGGTACGTGGGGACACCCTGCAGGGAGGGCCTGGCTCCCTACACGTTCTAAATCCCCACGTCAGGCAATACCTATGAACTGGCAATGCCAGCCCCTCTCAGAAGTCCAGTCTCTCAAACCTGAGCAATGCAGAGGCCACTTTGATGGAAAATATGTTATTCTGAGAATATATTTTTAGGTTCCAGTTTGAGGAACACTGACCTGAGAAGCTAAAAATACATCCAGAGGGGGAAAATAGGTGCATTTGCATTGCAAATTACCTCTTGCAAAGTGATTAGCCTTCATTACTGGTGAAAGCAATTTTATTGGACTCTCACTGAAATGAAAACACAAATTTTTGAAAGAAAATCTTTGTTGTTAATTTTTATTTTGCAGAGTCTCAGGATTCTCATTTGAGAACTCCGGATCTCAGGGATGTATTTGTAAGACTTCAGGAAACAAGAGAAGCCTCAGTGCGGTCCAGCTAAAAACTAGAGTTGAGGCTTGGTTAAACAACAAGGGAATTTGGGGAAGGAAAGCATAGTCTGAGTAGACTTCAGCTTTGTCAATCAAATTCCATAATTTCCACTGACTCACGACCAACTCCTGTGTCAAAGGCTCTGCCGGGAAAAGCAACTAAAATTAATAGCACGGAGTGGCTTTATTCCTAATGAGACATGCAAACCAGCCTGCAAGGAAGTAGTACCCAGTGGTGGGGGATTTGGGGGGCAGGTTGTCCTGGGCTCAGGATGTAACCAGGAGAGCACAGGAGCCCACAACCAACATACGGCTTAGGAGCGGAACCAGCAGAGAACGGCCCTGAGCAACATTTGGACAGCACGTCCGGGCCCACAGGCCCGTGCTGGGATGACCTAGAACCCAGTGGCAGGTGCCTGAGGCCCCCTGTTTTTCACAGAAGAGGAAGAGAGGGAGAGCTGGTACCCACCCACGGGAGGGATCTCTTTGCACGCTGGGACTCAGAGGGAGTGTCCTGGCATCAGGGCTCTGTGTCCCCGAGAAACCACGCGCATGGAATGTGATGTTTTGTTCTTTTTGGGAGACTTTCCCTAGGCCCCACATCACCTTGCTACTGGGGCCTACAATAATCTGAGTAGTGTGCGAGATTAAAAGTGTAATTTTTATCCCTTACGGTAAATAAAATGAGTCTCTCAGCAGCAAGATGCCCATTGAAACAGCCCTTGTAGCCGCCGTCTACGAACATCTACTGCCCGTGCTTGGCGAAAATAATGCAACCAGTGCCTCTGCGTTGTCAGAACCTTATTAGTGTCCACAACAGAAAACGTAACGTGCTGTAAACATAAAAGGAATCCCCATGGAAGCATCCACCGAAAAGTTGGGGCTGACTGGGGTTAGCGTCAGAGGTATTTACCGATGTCTTCAGGTCCTGACTTCTGCTCCGGGGGCCTCAGCCTCAGAAGCTCCCATTCATCCTGCACAGACGCCCTCCCCAGCAGCCAGCTCTCCCACAGGCCGCCTGCTCCCTGTGCAGCGGGGGCTCAGGGCCAGCTCTACCTGGGATCTTGGGTTTGCCATAAATCACGCCACCCCACCCTAAGGGAGGTTCTGCCCCACACCCGAGGACAGTGCTCCTTGGCTACTGAGCAGACAGGGACATGGGCAAGAGTGGCTGATCCGGGAAGCACACGGGTGCCCAGACCAGATCAGAGCAAACCGCCACGCTCAGGTGGAGCAGCAAGCACGTCGCCCAGTACCACGTGTGCGTGGTTCTCAATCTTCTCAACTATTCTGTCAAAAATACTGTCTTCATTTTACCAATGAGGAAGCTGAGTTTTACAGATATGGGATACACTTGCCTGGTTCCCTAGAATATTGATAAAATAGTCCGTATTCAAAGCCAAGGCTTCCAACAGGAAACCTCCTCGTTGACAGCACAGTGGTTTTACCCTCAGTTCCTCAGGCCCCAGACATTCCCTGAGCCTCAGCACTGGGCCTGTGTGTATCATCACCCCTCTCCCACCCCATCACCAACTGTCTCCCACCCCCATCACCACCCCCTCCCACCCCGTCACCACCCCCTCCCACCCCTATCACCATCTCCCACCCCTCTCCCACCCCTATCACCACCTGTCTTCCACTCCCATCACTACCCCCTCCCACCCCTATCACGACCCCCTCCCACCCCTATCACCACCACCTCTCACCCTTATCACCACCCCTCCCACCCCATCACCACCCCTCCCACCCCTATCACCACCCCTCCCACCCCTATCACCACCCCTCCCACCCCATCACCACCACCTCCCACCCTTATCACCACCCCTCTCACCCCTATCAACACCCCTCCCACCCCCCCCGTCACCACCCCCTCCCACCCCTGTCACCACCCCCTCCCACCCCTATCACCACCCCCTCCCACCCCTATCACCAGCCCTCTCCTACCCGGACTGTAGCTGGCGGGTCTCACGGTCGTTATCTTCCCTGTGCGTTAACCCCTTTTGTCTCAGGCTGAATGTTCTTTCATGACTGTGGTCACTATTGGTTTTTAACTTCATGTCTGAGAAACATGAACTTTCATCCATCTCTGTGATATGTCTGAAAACAGGATTAACCACAAAAATGAAAAATTAAGGACCTGAGTTATTTACTTCAGTTTAGAAAGCAAACGGGACAGAGAACTTGTGGCTTTCACCACACGGTGGGGGATTCACGCATCGAACCTGCCCTGGGAAAAACCAGCCTGGTTTCCATCTTCTCCTCAGAACCAGCAGGTGAGCAGGGGAGGTGGAGTCTCTGGCCACGTGCAGAAGCACCTGTGGGATACCCTGTCTGCTGTCTGGGGTGGCCAGGCTAACAAGCACTGGTTTCTGGTCTGCAGGAGATGGATGATAAGGCCTGGGGCTGCCTGGGCAGAATGCCTTTTGTCTCTGAGCTTTGCTCCTTGGTGACCACATGAAGAACTGGACCAAAGGCTGTCCCTGGGAAGGAGATGGATGCAGATGGATGTCACGCACTCTGCAGACAGCCCAGCCTTCAGAGAGACCACCCTGCTCTAAGATGACACAGCCCGGGAATGGGGTGCTGTGTCCTCACATGGCCTGTTTATAAAAATGTCCCTGTTAAGAGTATTAGTCCATTCTCACACTGCAATAAAGAACCACCGGAGACTGAGGAGTTTATGAAAAAAAAAAACAAGTTTAATTGACTCATAGTTCCCCACAGCCAGCATGGCTGGGGAGGCCCTAGGAAATGTTCAGCCATGGCGGAAGGTGGAGAGGAAGCAGGTACATCTTCCCTTGGTGGAGCAGGAGAGAGAGCGAAGGGGGACATGGTACACACTTGCATTTATTTATTAATATTATTATTATTGTTGGAGACACAGTCTCACTCTGTCGCCCAGGCTGGAGTGCAGTGATGCCATCTTGGCTCACTGCAACCTCTGCCCCCCAGGTTCAAGTGATTCTCGTGCCTCAGACCCCTGAGTAGCTTGGGATCACAGATGCATGCCACCATGCCTGGCTAATTTTTTTTTTTTTTTTTGTATTTTTAGTGGAGACAGAGTTTTGCCATGTTGGCCGGGCTGGTCTTGAACTCCTAGCCTAAACTGATCCACCTGCCTTGGCTTCCCAAAGTGCTGCGATTACAGACATGAGCCACCTTGCCTGGCCAGCTACACACTGTTCAACAACCAGATCTCATGAGAACTCACTCACTATCATGAGAACAGCAAGGGGAAAATCCACCCCATGACCCAATCACCTCCCACCAGGTCCCCCATCAATGTTGGTGTTTACAGTACAACATGAGACCTGGGTGGGGACACAGAGCCAAATCGTATCAATAAGTAAACTTATTATGGTTTGGACAAAATACTTTAGTAAATAGCATGTAAACAGCTTATCACATTCTCCCACTGTCCTTGGCGTTTAATGTTATTTATTTATTTGTATCAGAGACCAAATGTGAGCCACTTCAATCAAGAAACACATCTACTAAACTAGACTGCAGGACACATGAGTTTCCGTCCTGATTTGCTGCTCACTAACTAGCTGTGAGCCCTCAACCTGTTTCCTATTTATAAAATAACAGGTCAACCAAAGCCTTCCTTAGTCCTAAATCTGACAAGTCCTCTGGTTCAGGGGCTTGGTTGCAGGATGGGAGGGGCGAGTGGTAAGGATACTTTGTGGCCTCTCTGCATCCTCTCAGAGGCAGATGCATAAAAATTAATTTAGATAAGAACAATGGTATTCTTTAATTTTTTTTTTAATTTAAATTCCAGGATACGTGTGCAGAATGTGCAGGTTTGTTCCATAGGTATACATGTGCCATGGTGGTTTGCTGCACCTACCAACCTGTCATCTAGGTTTTAAGCCCCACATGCATTAGGTATTTGTCCTAATGTTCTGCCTCCCCTTGTCCCCCACGCCCAACAGGCCCTAGTGTGTGGTGTTCCCCTCCCTGTGTCCATGTGTTCTCATTGTTCAACTCCCACTTATGAGAGAGCAGGCAACCTACAGAATGGGAGAAAAATCTTGCAATCTAGCCATCTGACAAAGTCTAATATCCAGAATCTACAAGGAACTTAAACAAATTTACAACAAAATACCAAACAACCCCAACAGAAAGTGAGCAAAGGACATGAACAGAGCCTTCTCAAAAGAAGACATTTATGCGGCCAACAAACATGAAGGTCAATGATCATTAGAGAAGCGCAAATCCAAACCACAATGAGATACCATCTCACACCACTCAGAATGGCGATGATTCAAATGTCAGAAACATTGGTATTCTAATAGCGTTTCTTTGCACATCATCATTTAAGTGTGTTAGAATTATGATGCATTTATTGTCATTTCCACTGTTTCAGAGGAGAGACAGTTCCTCTGTGGCAATTGTACAAGTCATGAATCCTAACACCAGAGATCTGTTTGAGACTCTGAACGTTTCTGCTGTAGCTGGTTTCTGTTTTCTGTTTCTTTATAGAAGAGTTTGGTTTTTTTATTTTTATTTATTTATTTATTTTTGAGATGGAGTCTTGCTCTGTTGCCAGGCTGGAGTGCAGTGACTCAATCTCGGCTCACTGCAACCTCTGCCTCCTGGATTCAAGAGGTTCTTCTGCCTCAGCCTCCCGAGCAGCTGGGACTACAGGCACCCATCACCATGCCCAGCTAATTTTTGTATTTTTAATAGAGATGGGGTTTCACCATGTTGGCCAGGATGGTCTCGATCTCTTGACCTCGTGATCCACCCGCCTCGGCCTCCCAAAGTGCTGGGATTACAGTTGTGAGCCACTGTGCCAGGCCTCCTTGTAGAACATATTAATTTAGCCACATCACTACAAAATCGGTTTAAAGAAACACGGTAAATGCTGGCTACTTGTAGATAGTGTCAATGAGGCCCTTAGAGACTTGATGTCTTCAGCAGGCAAGGATCAGCGGGCAGAGGAGGCTCTAAATTGTTCCTTCCTCAGCACAAGGTTGCGGAGAAGTTGTTGCTCGCAGAGACGTATCAAACACCAACATTTCTGTCCTCCAGCTTTGAATACTCAAGTAGTGAGGCTCAAAGAGGTACGGGCTTCTGAGAGGAACTTTTGCCCTAGAATTAACACAAAGTGGACATTTACAGAATAATTCAACAAACAACAAACTCCTACTATAAGAAAAGTACTTGGATAGAGATAAGTAAAAATTGTTCTCTCTACTGAAGAGTTGAAGTCAAGGCCAACATAATTACTCCATTTCAGCACAATTTCACAATGAGACAAGGATAACACTAACCATTATGCATAATGGCAATCCAACCACATCTGACGTCCAAAACCCCTGGGATGGTGAGTTCAAATAGACCAGGAGCTGATTATAAAAATGTGAAGGTGCCCACGGAACGTGGGGCTCCCAGCGAGTGACCTGCTGGGACACCAGATGTTTTTGTGGATATAACAGAAGAGAGTTGATGAGTGAGGTGGCCAGGTTTCAGGTCTCAGTTCCACCAAAGTTAGACGTGCGACCTCCAACCAGCAGCTGACCCTGATCAGCTCCACTTCATCATTGCAAAATGTGGTTTATTGCTACTGGCTGGGCTGACTGGCTTCATGAGCCTGAAATCTGTGCCATCTCATAGGGCCCCCTACTCACTGGCAAAGACCCATACTTGATTTAATGTTCTGCTTTCCCCATCTAGAAATTCTTAATAATTTTTGAACAAGGGGACCCTCATTTCCATTCTTCACTGGACCCCTCAAAATATGCTCCGTTTCTGCCTTTTACGATTGTGGAGGTTAATACAACAGTGTTTATTAGCATTTAATATAGGGTCTGGCACTTAGCAAAATGCCTAATATATAGTAAACGCTCAATAAGTGAATGTTGTTTACTATTATTGTTACTGCTGTGGTAAGCTCAGGGAGAAAAGCGTAATTACGTTGGTATCTTTCAAGGAGGCACATGGGATGTCATCCGTGTAATACTCTTTCCTAATGTAATTCTGGGGACTTTGAAAGGTTCCTACGAAAAGCTGTTTATTAGCAGAACCAGGTAACATTCCTAAGACTTACCAGGCTCTGCAGAGAAGGAATTACATGTTGCATTTCAAAAACAGCTCTGAGTATCGCCGAGTATTGCTGAGCTGTAGCTGGCCAGCGGCTTTCAATTGTGTTGACCTCAATCCCTGGTAGGAAATGCATTTCCTTCGGTGATCTTGTACATCAGAATACTGCTCGGCAGAACAGCACTCACTCCTCCCACACAGAATGCCACCTGGTGTCTTTGAGGCTGGTCGTGACCCACTCAACAGACCTCCCCACCCACTAGCGCTTGGCTACTTACAGCTTGAAAAACAACACTTGAGGCAGCTGCTTAAGTCAGAGAGCTCTGCAAGACATTTTGGGACCCCCCAACCTTGATCCGGGGGAGCCGCTGGCCATGGGGAACTGCCTCGGCCTGCACTGCCGTTGTTGGTGGCAGCTGGCATAGGACAGTCTCACACCTTTCCCAGACGCAGCTGCTGTGCCCCAGAGAGGGGAAGGTGGCAGGCGGTCCCTGCTGCTGTGTATTACAGAAGGAAATGGGACATTGGTCTCTAACGCCCGAGATCGGGTCTTCACTGCAACCCAGCAGCCTTCTAGGTTTTCCTGACCTGGGAATCTGGTAGAGCTACACCTTCCGCCAGCTGGAGGTTGGACTTGGCCATGTCACTTCCTGTGGCCGAGGAAATATAAACAGAAGTCAGGCAAGTCGGCTCTGGAGAAAAGCCTTCCAGCACCGATGACTCATTGGCATTCCTGGCAGCTCCTGCCAGGTGATGGTGATGTCGAGGGGCCACTGAGGCAGGGGTCCTGAATGTGACCACAGACCACAAATTGGGGCCTGGGGCAGATCCTGACCAGAGGGTTCCAGAACTAAGGCAGAGGGGGCTAAAGGTACAACTTTCTTAAGACTTACTGATTCTGTGGGTTTTTTCCTGAGCCAACCAGCTTACAGCATATGTATAAAAGCAATGACAGAAGTATAATTTGGTATAGTAATTTTACCCTAATTCACCCTCCCCTTCCATGTGTCCTGCTGATGATTTTGGTAAGCTTCTGCTTTCACAAATACGAAGTCAACATTTTCTTTCATTTTTATTGTCTGACAAAAGGGAAAGAAACATTCATTAAGAACAAGTCACCTGTTTTCACTGAGGAGTTATAGACAATAACAGAATGAAGCCACCGCACCTTTCCCACACGCTGGTAAAGGCTGACCATTGCAAATACTGTCAATGCGATGCTGGCATCCGTGAGATGAGTGGGAAAAATGCCTTGGAAGCACTGGTTACCCACAACACTTTGAAATACTTAATTGGGTTTAAACTTTATCAGAGAAAAGGTTCTTTCTTGAAAACTCAATTAAATAACTACATAAAGGGGGTGGGGGCAGTGTTCATTACTAATTACTCAGAAAGCAAAAAATATATATATTAAATATGACATGTCTCCCCTCCTCAAACACCCAAGTACTTCAAAATAAATGGACGACGAATATCTGGGTTTCATTCCTAATGCACGTCGGGCTACTCAGCAAAGCAAAATACACTCTTCGCTCTTCACCTCCCTGGACGGAGTTGCGTGTGTTAAAAGTCATAGGCATAATTCAAGCAGGAGGCTCAGGACAGAAAGCCTGGAAATCCTGCAGACCAGGCCTCGCCCACCGGGCAGGAGCCGCACAGCCTGAAATGCGGAACAAGCCCGCCACCTAGTGGCCACAGCGATTGTGGCGGCTGCGGCGTTTGGGGTTGTTGATTTGCGTCCTTTCTCTTTTTGTTCATCGGCTCCTCTTTTCTTTCCCTGTCTCCAAGATTTTTTTTAATCAAATATATGTGAAGAGGTCGGGCGTGGTGGCTCAAGCCTATAATCCCAGCACTTCGGGCGGCCAAGGCAGGTGGCTCACCTGAGGTCACGAGTTCAAGACCAGCTTGGCCAACGCGGCGAAACCCCATCTCTACTAAAAATAAAAAAATTAGCCGGGTGTGGTGGCAGGCACCTGTAATCCCACCTTCTCGGGAGTCTGAGGCAGGAGAATCGCTTGAACCTTGGGGACAGAGGTTACAGTGAGCCGAGATCACACCACTGCACTCCAGCCTGGGTGATAGAGACTCCATGTAAAAAAAAAAGAAAAAAAGAAAAAGATATGTGAAGAAAATCACCTGGAATCTTTAAAGGTGCACCTTGCTCTCCTGGGAGAGGGCGCAGGGCTGCGGTGCTCCAGTCAGAGTCAAGACAGTCCCTGGGGAGTCCACGCAGGAGGTGCGGCCACGCGGCATTCAGGCTACGGCCTCCTTGAGTGCTTTCTCATCACCATTGTAAAATCACGTTCCTGATTCTTATACCACAACTTATTCTTTTAATGCCCCAATATTAAGATGTAAGAAATTATCTATGTTGGAATAATTCGTTTTCATTTCATATAAAATTGAAAAACTTATTAAAGAGGTTGGTGTTGCTGAAAGATGACCCACATCAATGTATCTTCATGTAATTATTTCTATTACATGTTTATTATGTTTTGAATCCACACAACAAATCACAGACAGCCTGAACCCCGCAGCCAACAGGTCTCAATGCAAAGCTTGCAGCCATACTTAGATACATCATCTGACAATGTAAAGAAAGGTGCTCACCTCATTTTTAAAGTCAAGGAGAAGAATTGCAACCTAATGTTTAGTACATTTTTGTGTTAGGACATATATCTGGTCATTCCTTTTTTGTTTTGTCTTATACTACTTACACTACTTATACTACTTATATTTATGTAACCCAAAGAAATAAAATTCACCCTCCCACCTTATCAAATATGTTGAAAACAAACATATCTTGTTTTCTGGAATTATGAATGTGAGTGAGAAGCAGCTGAGCCACCCTATGGCAGGGCAGCGCGGCTCTCAGGGACAGTCATGCGGGCATGGAGCTCCCTTCCCGGCGCAGGGCTTTGCTGCAGCTGAGTGGGATCCTCCTAGAGATGCACAGCCTCCTGGCGGGCCCTGAGGCGAGCGCCCAAGGAGGGCTTCCTGGTGACCTGCAGCAATGCCCGCTCCTCTCAGGCGAGCTTCCCATTGCAGCTGCCCTGCTCTGGGCTGGTGTTTGTCTTCCTGCACTGATTTCTGTGTAGAAACTTTGAAAATTCCTAGCAAGAACTGATGCGTGTGTGAGAGTGTGCAAGTATGCGTGTGTGTGCATGTGTGAGCATGTGTCTGTGCACTCATGTGAGACGGTGCATGTGTGTGTGTCTGTGCATGTGTGTGTATGTGTGACTATGTCTGTGTGTGCATGTGATTGTGTGTGCTTATGCATGTGTGCATATCTGTGGATGTGTGCATGCATGTTTGTGCACGTGTGCCTGCATGACAGTGTATATGTGTACATGTGAGAATGTGCCTGTGTGTGCGTATGTGAATGTGAGTATTGTGTGCATGCGAGTGTTGCACATGTGTGAACATGTGCATGTGTGTATGGGCACAGGTGTTCGTGTGTGAGTGTGCATGTGTGTATGTGAGTGTGCACGTGTGTATTCATGCATGTGTGTGCCTGTGTGAGTGTGCATGTGTATGTGAGTGTGCACGTGTGTATTCATGCGTGTGCCTGTGTGAGTGTGTGAATGTGTGTATGTGAGGGTGTGCATGTGTGCATTGTATGTGAATGTGGATGTTTATATGTGTGTGTTGATGCATGCTTATATGTTACTGTTAATGAGCATGTGTATGTCCACGAATAACATGGCTTTCATAACCCTTTAATAAGATGTATAGCACTACTATTACGGCCATTGTATACATAATTTTATCTATTTTTTATATTCTTCAAAAGATGTATTTAAAGAAAACAGACAAAGGATGATGGAAAAATTAAACGTGGAACCAGCCCATAGAACACAGCATTTTCTCGACAGAGTCATCAGTTCCCTCATGACTATTTGCTCTTTCATATCGTGGAAATAATGATGCTTATTCTGCTCAGTTCACACTACATTGTAGGATTAAGTTGGACAACATATCCCGAAGCGCTGCATATACTGTGAGTAACACGTGAGCACAATGACGGTGATACTCAGCATTAGCTGCAGATGCTTTCTTGGGTCCTCCCCTCCTTGTAGGCAACAGTGGTCCCTGCCTGCCTGTCAATCAAACCCCCATTTCCCACTGGGCATTTAGCAGGATGCGTTTCATCCCCAGAAACCACATCCTGTCCAACAGTGATTCAAGCCTACGCCCCAGCTCCTCTCATCCCCCATCACCTCCCAGATTTCCCTCTCCACTGCTCCGTCTTCGTTTGTTCAAGCAGAGTTCACTGTCTGCTGCCTGCTGCACGCGGGGCTTAGGCCACACAACGGGGAGCACGATGGCTGTGGATTCTGCACTTTCTGAGTTTATGTTGCAGTAAATACATAAACTCACATAGGCGATCTCATGCTGTCCTTTACTCTCCCTGTGTGCATGGTTTTCACCCAGAGATTGGAAGTTCTTCAAGGAAAGAATCACATTTTGCATTTTTATATCCTTCACGGTATCAGCAGTTGTTTACTCATTCAATAAGTATTGAATATCTAATAACACATTAGACCTTGGGGATAAAATAATAACAAAAGATTGTTTTTCTCTATTGCAACTAACTGCATAGTAGGAAATTTGATGTCTACACCGTCAATAATACAACAGAGAGGAGAGCTCTAAAATACAGGACGTGTGAGCCCCCCAGGGGAGAGAAGATGGAACGCTAATAGCCAGGGGAAGAGGGAGGAAGGCGCCGGCGCTCTGGGAGGAAGCGGCTCTGGAAGGAAGCGGCGTGCAATCTGAGGCCTCAGGATGAGAGGACATGAGCCAGGTGAAGAGAAATAAAATTACATTCCAGGCAAAGAGGAATGAAAAAGAGAACAGCACATCGTTTTAAAGAAATATTTAAGAAAGACGAGTTGCTTAGAGCGTATGATTTCAGAGTTGAGCAATTTATTCAGTCTTTATAAGACTTTATATGACTTTTATAAGATGCAGTAAGTCATTACTTAGAATAATGGTTGTCAATAATAAAAGTTTCAAATTCAATAATTAGTTTTAAAACAATAAATATAACAGCACTGTAATTTTTTGTTTGTTTGTTTGTAGAGACAAAGTTTTTAACTCCAAGGCTCAAGTGATCCTCCTACCTCGGACTCCAGAATTGCTGGAATTACAGCTGTAAGACACCATGTCTGGCCCGGCATTGTAATATGAACGCTTTTTTAGGGGAAAAATGTTGTGGTATAAAATCTCGCGGCTAGGCGTTTAAATGATGCCTTCAATGAACCGCACTCTAGCAACAGCTCAGCAACATAGAGCTGGGAATTAGCAAGGCAAAGACCCCAGTGATATTCGGGGAATAAACACGTCCACCCCATAGCTTTTCTTAACCTAATTTTATTCCTGGAGACAGGCTGTCCACACTTGGCTGCAATGACAACCACCAGAAATACCTTCCAGTCCTCATCAAGTCCCAGAACCAGTCATTCAAATTGCCGTGGGGAGTGACATCAACTCCCCACGAAAGTGAAAGCCGCCCAGGTGTTTGGATTCAAAGCACGGAGGAGTTCAGGGAAGAAAACGGACTCCTCGGCCAGCGACCCAGCACCCCCGCCTGAGCTTCCCACGCTTCCAGGCTTAGCCTCCTGTGTCCTCATTTGCAGACTCTCTTCTGGAGCCATCGGTGTCACCCCCCTCCGAGAGGTGACACGGTCCCTCTGCTCCCCCATTGTGGCTAGTGCAGGACTCTGCACCTGCCACCAGGCAGCTCTCAGCCCTGTCCACTCCAAATGTTTCCTTCCTTACAGGAAAACTCATCTTCATGTGGGCGAGGAAAGGCCCACAGATATTTAAGACTGTCTCTACCAGTGTGTCTGTCGTGCTTTTTGGAAGCCAGGATGAAAAACAAGGGTTCCTGCCCTCAAAGAGCACATACTCAGACGTCTCATCTGTTTCCAAAGCCCCAAGTGAGCAAAAGTGAAGCTCACCAGGCCCACAAACTCACTTTTCAAAGAGAATTTCCTGTCCCTTTCCCAGGGTCTTCTGTGGTTCTCCCAACATTCAGGTGTCCTAGCCCTGGCAACAGATTTGACTGCTATCAAAATCCAGTTCTAAGTAGCCTGGTTTGGGTGTTCTCACCGCACACCTGAGTGATTAACACAGACAATAGCATATCACCTAAGGGATTCCCACCTCTCCACACCTGCCTCGGGGCACCCTGCTGGGATCCTCCTGCTCCCCAGCCCTGCCCCACCTCCGTCCCCTCCCTGTGCTTGGTGAGTTCCCCTTCTCGGCTGCCCAGGTTCCTCTTTCCTCAGCATCTCACTGTCCATCTGCCAGAAACCCCGGCTGCCTCTAACTCCAGAATATGGCCAGGTCGGTCAGCTCTCACCAACTCTCCCTTCACCCCTCTCCTGCTTCTGGGTGGCTAAGGAGCCCCTTCGCTGGTCCGGTTCTACCTTCCTCCCTCTACCCGCCTGATCCTCCTGCAAACAAGAGGCCGAGGAAACGCTGGCTGCACATGACACCCTTCTCTCCTGTCCGTGCGCGGCCTGTGTGCTCTGCATGTGACACTCCTCTCTCCTGTCCACACCCGGTCTGTGTGCTCTGCATGCGACACTCCTCTCTCCTGTCCACGCCTGGCCTGTGTGCTCTGCATGACCACTTCTTCCTTTGCCTGCCTGCTCTCCTCTCTCTCTCCACCCACTGCGGGGGCTGTGTGCTTCTCCAGACACACCAGGCCACTCCTGCCCCAGCGGCACCTGCCACTCCATCCTCCAAACACCCACCAGGCTCCCTCCCTTCTTTCCAGTCCATTCTCCAAAGGCCCTTCTCACCCAGGTCTCTCCTGGGCATGGCCTTAGATCTCTCACCCACCCCAGCCCTCCCAGACCCTCTTCTTCTGCCCTAATTTTGCACATAGCTCTTGCACCCACTGAGCGCTCTAACGGCAAGCCCATCTGATGGCTGTCCATCCTCCCTGAGCTGACATGAGCTCTCTGAAGACTCGAGATCTTCTGCCTGCTCGGTTCACTGCTTTATCCCTGGCATGCAGAGCCAACTATTAATCACCACCATCAACACATAGGATGTGGCCTCTGTGAGTGTTTTGCCTCTATTTTTCCAGTTCATCCTCATAATAAATTCCAGACGTGAGTTTTGGAGTTTCCTCCCCATTGTACAGATGAGGAAGGAAGGCTGAGAGGTTAGGTGACCTGGCCCAATTGAGGACATGCAGGAGGTCTGCAGACCCAAGATGGCACCGACCCCTTCACTCTTGGCCTGATCCAGCCCCTTCCGCACAGTGTCCTTGAATCTTTTGCTTCAAGCACAATTATTATAAATATGCACCCAGCCTTTTTATTTTATTTAAGTTCTGGGATACATGTGCAGGATGGGCTCTCCAGAACTCTCCAGAGCTCTCTCTCTCCCACCTGTAAAAAGTCCACAGATGTGGATTTTTTTCAGCCCATGTGGCAGGTAAGGTGGCCACCTCACAGTGGTCAGCCTCAGCCTTCAGGGTGATGAAAGAATGAGTCTGCCTCTGGTTTTTCTCTGTCTCTCACACTCTCTCCAGGAATATTAAAAACAAAACAACTACATAAAAAAGCAGAGTTTGATGGTTGTTTGTTACTGACTTATTCCAGATTTGACAGATAGTTCTTCCCTACCTCCACTTCATTCAAGAGCCTTGTATCATGTGGCTAGATGAAGGGTAGATAGGAAGATAGATAGATAGATAGATAGATAGATAGATAGATAGATAGATGAATGGGTGGATAGATGGATAGAAGATGATAGATAGATAAATTGATGGATGGATGGATAGATGGATGGATGAATGGATATATCGATAGATAGGTGAATGGACAGATGGATGGATGGATACACAGATGAGACAGATGGATGGATAGATAGATGTAGATGAAAGAAATAGAGAAAGGAAAGAAGGATGGAAAAAAGAAAGAAGGAAGAAAGGAAGAAAGAAAAATGAAAGAAAGAAAAAGAAAAAGAGGCCGGGCACGATGGCTCATGCCTGTAGTCCCAGCACTTTGGGAGGCCGAGGTGGGCTGATCACAAGGTCAAGAGATCGAGACCATCCTGGCTAACACGGTGAAATCCCGTCTCTACTAAAAAATACAAAAAATTAGCAGGGTGTGGTGGCGGGCACCTGTAATCCCAGCTACTCAGGAGGCTGAGGCAGGAGAATGGCATGAACCCAGAAGGTGGAGCTTCCAGTGAGCCGAGATCAAGTCACTGCACTCCAATCTGGGCAACAGAGCGAGACTCCATCTCAAAAAAAAAAAAAAAAAAGAAAGAGAAAGAAAATGGTAGCTAATACATAAATGTTATAATATCCCCAAGAGTTTCCTGAAGTCGAGGATAATGACATCTGATTCCTGACATCATTCACAATGCCTAATACATACCAACTACTTAGTATTTCTTGAGTAGATGTCAAGCCACGTTTTTATATATTTTGTTTTGTTTTTAATGTTCTATCTCAGACACAGTGGATGCCAGAGAGTTCATTCTCATTGATAATAGATCTCTTTAATTCAACCCATTGTCCTCTTGCCACTTGTAGTCACATTCTAGCATCATGGTCAGTGCATACAGTTTTATTTGAAAAGCCATAGATTGACACTGGATTATTAATAACTGAGGTAGGTAAGAAGGGGTGTATGTTGTTGATTACTTTTCTGGGCTATCACTTATCTAGACAGACATTGACCATATTATTGGAAATATGCAGGAAGGCACAATTTTCTTCTGCAAATTCAAGGATGCAGGAAATACTACATGTACTTACCTACTGCCCTTAAGTCTACTCCAGGTCTAAACTTTCACCTCCCTGAACTCCATCTAAGGACCGGACAAACCCAGGCAGGAAGCAGGACAGAGACCAGGGATTCTCCTGATTCTGCATCTTGTTAGGCTCAGAAGACAACACCGCAAAATGAAAACATCAGAAGAACCCTCAGGAGCGAAAGGTTTTCTCTTACTTCCTGCCCTCCCGTCTCATAGTCCCTTTCTCCCCTGAGGCTGGCCATAGAAACTAGAATCTCTTTAACCAAAGGCGGGTCATAGAAACCAGAACCCCTTTTCCCCAAAACCAGCCATAAAACCCAAAAATATGATTCTTACTTTCCTCCTGCCTTTCTGTGTAAAAACTGATAAGGAAATCATCTGACCTACTTTGACTGAAGGTGCTAAGATCCCCGTTCCAGAGAGGATCCTGCCCGCAACCCAGAAGGAAGAAACTGTTCAGAGAGATCAAAAAAAATATTGACCCACGGGCCTTGTTGGGTTTGCGCAGTCAGTCTATCAGCACAACAGCATGGGCCATTTTGTCCGATCACGTTTCTTTTTCTTTTTTTTTCTTTTTTTTTTTTTGAGATGGAGTCTTGCTCTGTTGCCCAGGTTGGAGTGCAGTGGCACCATCTCAGCTCACTGCAATCTCTGCCTCCCGGGTTCAAGCAATTCTCCTGCCTCAGCCTCCCGGGTAGCTGGGATTACAGGCACCCACCACCTGTAATCCCAGCTAATTTTTGTATTTGTAGTAGAGACAAGGTTTCACCATGTTGGCCAGGATGGTCTCGAACTCCTGACCTCAGGTGATCCACTCACCTTGGCATCCCAAGGTGCTGGGATTACAGGCATGAGCCACTGTGTCCGGCTGTCCAATCACATTTCTATATGGCTGTCCATACCTCACTGAACCTAAGCATAGAGATCGACAATTTCCCCTATATCTTTGGGCCTTCATTCTGAAGGCTCCCGTGTCTACACACTAATTTGTGTGTTGCCCAGGTTAATTTTCTCTGATTAACCTGCCTTTTGTAAGTTGGTTTTTCAGCTAACCTTCAGAGGGTGAAGGGGAAGTTCTCCCTTGGCTCCTAAAATCACTTGTCCTCAGTGGCTTCTGCTGCTGTTTCTGTGGAAGCCAAGGCACAGTTTCTCAGCAGCAGCCCCAGAAGGTGACAATATCAGCCTATCCCAGGCACGAGGCACAGACCCTCTCCCCTGGGCCCTCCTCTCTCCTTGTGTTGCTCAAAGGCTCTACCCCTAAAACCTAAGTGGGACAATGAGGTAAGCTGATGCCTGGTGGTGAGACTCTGACTGCCAGAAACACTGAGTTATAACCATGGAAATCCCAGAGGCAAGAAATTAAGATGTCCTGAGTAAAGTCAGGGAATAAAAATAATAAAATATAAATTATCTCAAAAACATCCACCCATAAGTGGAAAATCCAATGTCCCAATGCATAAACTTACTGTTATTGGCTGTGGTTGAAATCACATTGGATATTGTATTAGTCTGTTCTCACACTGCTGTAAGAAATACCTGAAATAGGGTAATTCATTTTATTTATTTATTTAATTAATTAATTAATTAATTAATTAATTTATTTATTTATTTATTTATTTTTGAGACAGAGTCCTACTCTGTTGCCCAGGCTGGAGTGCAGTGGAACGATCTCGGCTCACTGCAAGCTCCGCCTCCTGGGTTCACGCCATTCTCCTGCCTCAGCCTCCCAAGTAGCTGGGTCTACAGGCGCCCTCCACCACACCTGGCTAATTTTTTGTATTTTAGTAGAGACAGGGTTTCACCATGTTAGCCAGGATGGTCTTGATCTCCTGACCTTGTGATCCACCCACCTTGGCCTCCCAAAGTGCTGGGATTACAGGTGTGAGCAACAGTGCCCAGCCTGAAATAGGGTAATTTATAAAAGAAAAGAGGTTTAATGGACTCACAGTTACACGTGGCTGAGGAGGCCTCACAACCATGGCAGAAGGTGAAGGAGTAAACTCACATCTTACATGGCAGTGGCAAAAGAGCGTGTGCAGGGCAACTGCCCTTTATAAAACCATCAGATCTTGTGGGACTTACTCATTATCATGAGAATAGCAGGTGAAAAAACTTGCCCGGATGATTCAGTTAACTTTCATCAGGTCCCTCCTATGACACAGGGGGATTATAGGAGCTAAAATTGAAGATGAGATTTGGGTGGGGACACAGCCAAACCATGTCAGATATCGTCAGTTCACATCAATAAATACGGGTCAATTATAGAATTGGAAAGACATGAATGATTTTCCCAATTTGTTTCTCTTAAAATCAACATTAAAATTTTCCACCTGCCTCCCTTTCTTTCTTCCTGCCTTTATTTTTCTTTCTTGGCTTTCTTTTAGTTTTGGTAAATCTATAATTTTTGCTTCAGCTTTTGGCTTTAAATCCTGCCTGACCCAACTTATTTAGCATGTGACCAATGGCTGATTAACAATCAAATTTTAGAAAGCTGGGCCATTCCTGCCTGGTTCATAGCAATTATCTTATGAATTCCTGCTTTTGTTCTCTCTTCAAGGTATCTCTGTTTTGTTCTTGTTTCTGGCTTTCAACTCACTTTTCAGATTTGTTGATGAAAAGAGTCAAACTCTCCAAAATATTTGAAGAGATTTATTCTGAGCCAAATATGAATAACCACTGGCCCACGGCAGAGCCCCAGGAGATCCTGAGAACTTGTGCCCAAGGTGGCCAGGCTACAGCCTTGTTTTATACATTTTAGGGAGACTTGGGACATCAATCAATATGTGTAAGATCTACATTGGTTTGGTCTGGAAAGGGGGGATGACTGCAAATGGGAGTGGGGGAGATGGGGGGCTCCAGGTCATAGGCAGTTGCAAAGATTTTCGGATTGGCAATTGATCAAAAGAAGTATTATCTAAAGACCTGGAATCAATATAAAAGAATGTCTCGGTTAAGATAAGGGGCTGTAGAGACCCCCTTATCATGCAGATGACTCCTCCAGGTGGCAGGATTCAGAGCTCTTATCAGATCTAAAAAGGGGCCAGACTCTTAGTTAATTCTCTATTGGGCCAGGGAAAAGATCTGGAAAAAGAAGAGTATTCTCTATGGAACATAGATTTTCCCCAGAAGAGACAGCTTTGCAGGGCCATTTCAGAATATGCCAAACATATATTTTGGGGTAAAATACTTAGATTTCCTTAGTGGCCAGCTACCTGTCATGTGATGCTATACCAGAGTTGGGCTGAAATCTGGTGTCTTATTGTTACAAAAGGCCTGTTTCAACAGCCCTAAGATCTCTGTGTTGATTGTAATGCCACAGCTGTGACTGAATTCCAAAAGGAGGGGTACAATGGGGCGTGTCCAAACCCCATTTCCCATCACAGCCTGAACTAGTTTTTCAGGTTAACTTTGAAATGCCCTTGGCTGAGAGGAAGGTCCATCAGTCAGTTGGAGGGCTTAGGATTTTTACTTTTGGTTTACAGATTTAACAGATTTCAGTTTTTCTCTGCTGCACTGATACTTAGGTCCTATTTTTGCTTTCCCTGGCCTCCTCTCTGCTGTGTTTAAAAGCCGAGCTCCCAGGCCAAGCTTCCAGCAGGGTGGGTGGGTGGGAGGGGAAGAGGTGGGGTGGGGTAAGCACAGGGCAGATCAGGAGTGGATAGGCCCTGAGGAGGGGGAGCAAGCTCGTGGTCCAGGGACTATTTTCACTGCTTTTCTCAAGTCCAGTACGAATCCTGGCATGCCTACTCAACAGCACAGAGTCCTTGGGCTAAAGTTGTTTGTATTCCTCCAGTAATCCATCTGAAGGTCTTAAATCATGACTTCTGTTTCTTTGACTTCCCCACAGTGACGGTCCTAGACTCCCACCATTGGCTCATAGAAGTGGCTTCATTATTAAATGTGGTTAGACTGACATTAATAATTTTTGTATTTTGTTAGACTGATTTCTTAAGTAATGGAAATACAGCTTTTATATTCATGCTCATGGTTACTCCAACTGAAATTACCAACATACTCAAGAATGCAAAAAACAATTTGTGCTTTGAAGGGTTCAAATGTCCAAATCACCTTAAAGTGTATTAAAGATAATACTATTAATAATTAAAAAGTATGTACTGGTTGGCTATTTTAGAAATATATATATATGTGACAAGGTCTTGCTTCTCAGTTTGTTGCAGTGGCACAATCACAGCTCACTGCAGCCTCAACCTCCTGGGCTCAAGTGATTCTCCCACCTCAGCCTCCCAAATAGCTGGGACCACAGGCGTGTGTCACCATGCCCAGCTAATTTTTGTATTTTTTGTAGACACAAGGTTTTACCATGTTGCAAAGGCTGATCTCGAACTCCCAGGTGCAAGTGATTCTCTTGCCTTGGCATCCCAAAGCGCTGGGATTAAGGGTGTGAGCCACCGTACCTGGTGTGGATTTTATATTTTTTAATATGTGTAATGTCTTTTCTCCAAACTTTTAATCTGTACATGGGCAATTCTAATTTTTTTAAGTATGTAAGAAAATGCTAGTTCTCATTTTTACTGCTCCAATTATCAACTTAGAGGCCAACCGAGGCATGCCACTGTCTGGAATTCAAGGAGTATGGAAGGAGGAAGAACTTACTTTTCCATCTGTTCTCCGAGATTCCATGTCTGGGTCTCTGTGTAAACTGACGAAACACAAATTAACAAGAGGAAAACCAGGTTTAATGACACGTCAACACTTGGGATTTCGAAAAAAGTGTGGCTTAAGCAGGTGGTTAACTTTGGGGCTTCCAGATGACATTAAGGATGATGAAGTGTGGAGAAGAAGGGAGATGAAGGAAGGGAAGTTTGGTGCTTATGGGGGATGAGTTATGGGAATGCCAGTAGGATATGCAGGTAAGAGACGTTTACAAAGGTTTGTTATGCAGATAAGAGTCATCTCAGGCAGTAAGAGTTACTCTCAGGTAAGAGAGAAGAGGACACTTTCACAAATAGAAATTTCTTTTGTAAAAGTGAATTTCCTTTACCAAAGGGTTTTAGAACTTTTCTTGCCTTTGCTGTTCCTCAATTGCCATCAGCTCAAAATAATCCTCAGGCCAGAGTGGCATGTTTTCAGGTAGCATCTTCTGGTTGCCTTCAATGTCGTTGAGCAAAGGTTCCTATTGGAAACTCTTTTTCTCTGTCTCACTCTGATGAGTCACAGTGGCACTCGTTCTGAAGCGGTTATGATAGTGATCTGCTGAGGTAAGATTTAGACTGTGGACCCTCTGTTCCATGAGTCACCATGAATAGCGGCCTTGGAGACCCCAGTTCTGGGCCAGCTCTGTCAGAGGTTGTGATGATCATCATTTCAGATTTGCCAGCTGAGCAGATGGTGGGCTTCTCCTAAGGCCCCTGTGATCACACAACTTTGGTAGCTCATTTTGCGCTGGAACTGTGCACTGGTCACGGAGAAGCAGGGCTGTGTCTCCACTGTGCCTTCCTGCTGACCCACACCTCAGTGGCTCTGTTCACCATGTCCCCAGAGCGTCTTGTGTAGCTCTTTGGTCTTCCTAGACCCTGCCCAGGGTCAAAGCCTGGCCTTCAATCCCAGCTCAGTTTTCACCTGCAAACAAGGGCCTCTAACACGACTTTGACTGAAGTGCGTCTCTTTTTTATTTCCTTGTAAGACAGGTCTCATTTGCAGCTTTTAGGACCTCAAGGCAGAGACCTGTGTTTGTGTATTTTCTTCTTCTCCTTGCAGTTTTGAAAAACATAGAAAGCAAAAAACAATCAAATAAATATCTTTTTGCTGAGTGTTTGCTACCATGTATGTCTGCAGGATGGCCTTGGAGAAGGCCAAATATCTTCTATTTGGTCCCCTATGAAAACCCAAAGTAAAAATTAATAAAGCAATTTTAAGATGGGAACATTTTATTATTATTCTTATTATTCTGGAATTGAATTAAGGTTTGTCTTCCAGAGAAGCAAAGAAATCAATGCAAATTCATTTTAAATATTCCTGTAAGCTAAAGGAATGCTTAATATTAAATTATATGAAAACAAATTATAAATTAAAACAATAAAACAGTCTCTGACAGACAGGTACAAAAGGACCTTGTAATTACCTTTATCTAGGAAAATAGACATAGAAACAGAGAGAATTTCTAAATTAGTTTGCTTATTAGAATGTATCTTATACAGAAGGGGGCATTATCTCTCTAATTAGAAAGCACCTGATGTTTTCAAAACATCCAAGCCAACACACTGTGAAATGTTAAACGAAAATGCTGAATTTCTCTACAAAAAAAATAGATTGGAAAATTGGTATTTTGTTGGCTTAACTGAACCTGTTTAAGAAACACGCCTGCAATCCCAGCACTTTGGGAGACTTAGGTGGGGGGATCACTTGAGGTCAGGAGTTTGAGACCAGCCTGGCCAACATGGTGAAACACTGTCTCTGCTAAAAATTCAAGAATTAGCTGGGCATGGTGGTGGGCACCTGTAATCCCAGCTACTCAGGAGGCTGAGGGAGGAGAATCGCTTGAATCTGGGAGGTGGAAGTAGCAGTGAGCTGAGATGTTGCCACTGCACTCCAGTCTGGGTGACAGAAGGAGACTCTGTCTCAAAATAAATAAATAGAATACTTGTAGACAATCTATCATACACTTCCCGATACCACATACAAAGAATAGCAATAGCAATGCCCCGCACACCCAACGGGAAACACATCCAGATGGTGGGTTACCAGCATTGAGTCAGGGCTGGCCCCACAGTCCTCAAATTCTTGTCTTCTTGGGAGAAAAAAATTGATCAAGAGACAGAAGTAGATTTAAGGCAGAAATGAGGATGTACCGGAGCAAGGAGAAGTCCGCTCAGAAGGAATGAAGCAGGCAGCTCCAAAGACTGAGTGCCCCACCTGACTGTCGCTCAGGGCTACTGTGGAGTTACTATCCTCTGTTGTTTATCCTGGTCTCTTTCCCTCGTCCTGCCCTTTGGGCAGGTTGTTGGCTAATCGCCCCGTGCGGTGTCTTGCTGGCGTCTGGAGGGCCACACGCGCCATTTGTTGGTTTAAATTATGCGCAAGCTGTCTAAGGGCAATTTTCCCTTACCAGTCTAGGAGCCCCACAGGAAGGTCATATACAGGTCAAACTCCGCCATTTTGCCCTTTACTGCGCAAGCGTGGACATGTCCACAGGGGAAGGTCAAATGCTTCCTTTTTAAGTTCTTATTAGGAAGTCGTGGGCCACAAGCTCAGGATGTCTCCTGTGTGTTAGGAAATTTTCTTTTCCCTGTTACCAGCCCCCTGACAGTCACCTGACATTCCTTGGAGCCTAGTCCTTCTCTGCTCTTGTAACCGCCCAGTGGGTTCACCTTGCCTGCTGCCTAGACAGAGCCGATTCATCAAGACAGAAGACGTGCATTAGAGAAATAGTAATTCACCCGGAGGAGGCTGTGCAGGAGACTGGAGTTTCATTATTACTCAAATCAGTCTCTCTGAGCATTTGGGAGCAGAGTTTTTAAGGACAATTTGGTGGGTGGGGGGAAGCAGGTGAGCCAGAAGTGCTGATTGTTCAGGGATGAAATCATAGAGAGTTGAAGCTATTCTCTTGCACTGAGTCAATTCCTGCGGGGGGTCACAAGGTCAGATGAGCCAGTTTATCTGTCTGGGTGGTGCCATCAAGTTCAGGGTGTGCAAAATATATCAAGCACTGACATTAGGAGCAGTTTGGGGAGGGTCAGACTCTTCTAGCCTCCAGCTGCATGACTCCTAAGCCATAATTTCTAATCTTGTGGCTAATATTAGTTCTATAAAGGCAATCTAATCCCCAGATGAGAAGGGGATCTGCTTTGGGAAAGGAGTGTTATTATCTTTGTTTTAAACTATAAACTGTAAGTTCCTCCCAAAGTTAGTTCAGCCTATGCCCAGGAATGAACAAGGACAGCTTGGAGGTTAGAAGTAAGATGGAATCAATTAAGTTAGATCTCTTTCAGTGTCTCCGTCATAATTTTGCAAAGGCATAATTTTGCAATTAAGTTAGATCTCTTTCACTGTCTCAGTCATAATTTTGCAAAGGCAATTTCACTCATATCTGCCTGTCCACCTATTCTCACAGTGGTGGAGTCAGGGGGACAAGGGAGGGAATGGAGCTTTTGTTCTGGGGTCAACTCACTCATTCTGTAGCAGCAACAAATTCAAAGTCTCAGTGACTCACAGGCAGATGGTTTTTCTTACAGCTGCATTTCTCTCCTGAGTCACCTGCACTTGGGTGCCCCAGCTGGAAGAGCCATCTTTATACCTGTTGCCTTGGGGAGAAACTTTATGGTTGGGTGCTAGCCGGCTCCACACAGGTGAGAAATTGTGCACACACTACATCCAATTCTGGGACAGGAATGGCAGAGGAAGAGAAGGCAGGGCAGAAAATATTTGGGAACAAGAACACAGCCAGTTACAGTGTGAGGGAGATAAATCATCGTGTTAGAGGGTATTAAACCGAGATAGCTCTCGGAGTTATGCCATTAGCCCATTAATGGAGGAGCCTAAATAACTCCATCTCAGGTGTGTGGTCATGCAAAGAAAGACAGAATGACAGTCTGGCATCTGACAGGTTGTGCAGTTAGATTGATTAATCTGAACCCATTTAATATCATAAATAACATTAGATTGACATGATCAAGTTTTGATGGATAGGAGCTTTAAAATCCCCACAAACATTACATATCTCTTTTTGATATCTGGCTTTATGGGACAACAGCACATTTTTGGTTTTAGGGGTCAAGAGAGCATCATCAATAATGCATATGGGGTAAAGTCACATCGTAGTTTGTGTTGCACTGATCTGCTAAGTAAATTCTATCATGTTGCAAAAGGTGAACATTTTGCTGAAAAATGTGTATTTCTTGATATCACACTAGGAATGCATTTTGTAAATATCCACCCAAAGGCAGCGTTGGATAGAGTAAGCAGCTGCGACAATGTGGACATCAGGAAGGCAGGCCAGTGTGCTGGGAGACAGGGGCACTCTCTTTAAGCCGCTGCTTTGTAAGCTTCAGAGATGCATCTGGACAGAGACAGCAGCAGGACTTTGTGCCTCCATTGTAGCCATGCCCTGGAGGCATGCCAGCCCAGTTAAAGCACCAGTCCACGTGGAAATGTTGGGCACACACTGGCCTTTGCTGCCTGACACAGAGTCAGACCAGCACCTTGAGCCAGGCCGTCTTCAGGACAGAGCCAGCTGTAGGGTCATTCTGTGTGGCTTCCCAGACAGTTAGCCAGGTGGAAGGATATTTGCTGTCTGTAAGTTTCTCAAGCTACAGAATTGTGGTTTGGTGGAGCATGCAAACGTGCGACCCTCTCTTTCCAGAAATCCCAAGTGTGCAGTTGTCACTGGGGTCCACAGCCGGGAAGACATGCAGCTAAATGCACTCTCAGGTCATGTCTTCCTCTGTGCAAGGCTTCCTACGGTTCCTGGCTGCACTGACATGACCCACCACCCACAGCCTCTGCGCATCCTGGGGGCTCAGCTCAGCTGCCGTGGAGTGAGCGCTGTAGCAGTACTTGTAACTGGCATAAGGGGTCCCCTCCCAAAACTTGCAGGAAATCTTTTGGCAGAAGCAGAAGCTCCGTACTGAGACGTTCAGAGTGAAATGTTCTTGTTCTTGTTGCCCTGTGTTTTGGAGTCATTACATCACAACTGGGCTCACCTCTGCTGACAATCATTCCGGTCCTTACCTTTCACCAGGGGAAAATGTGGGTGTGGATTAAGATCTTGCGTCTGTGAGAGAAATGTCTAGCACCTTCTTAGAGTTATAGGGGAGAATTGGACCTCATGCATTATAAATTGTGTTCACATATTAGCTTTATTTAATGTGACTCTAGTCTTTGGACCAATGACTATTGAGTTTTAAAATATAGATAGACCAATGAGAATTTGATAGTTATTTTTGAAAAGTCGATAACATGATGGCTTTATGTATCCTGGTAAGTGAAATATAGACTAACTTATAGAAGTTATTGGAAGGCATATTTTTTTCTAAGAAAAACTTTGAAAGATCTATGAGCTGGCCAAAGAAGGAACGTACTGTCTCAGGAGGCGGTATGTCCTATCCCTGGACACGTTCAAGCACAGGGTAACTTACTGTTTGGCTGGATTGTTGTAGAATGGATTAAAGTATCAAATCGTTGTTTATCGTTCAGTAGAGTTTTTTTGTTTGTTTTTGGTATAGTTATATAATTATTGATCTACCCAAAGTCTTTATTAACCTTTTAACTGTGCATATAGCATACACCAGTTCCTGTGTTGGCTAGTTATACCAAGAGGTGTTAATTTTAGTATTCCCATGCTCAGCTTTCTAACTAGAGAATATTGTATGTCAAAAGGAATGAGGTCCAAATGTGGCCGAATGTATTTAAACCTATCCTAATTACAAGGAAAAGTGTAAAAAGTAAACTTCCACATCTAGATAGCCCTAGAGACTGCCAGCTATATTCATTTGTCATTCTGGCGAGGATATATTTTTGATGATTCAATTTGCATTTATTTCGTGCCGAATGGTTTTGAGCTCTTGGCTGTGAGTGCACCATTTGGCATCTTCTGGGAAGAGCTTGCGCAAGTCCTGTGCTTATTCTTAATGGAGTTGTCTGTCATTTCTCACAATAACTTGTAGCAGGTGTTCATGCATCTAGGGTAGGAGTCATTTGTTGGATAAATAGATTTCAGGTCTTTTCTTCTGTTCTGGCTTTTTCTTTCATTCTCTTTATGGTACTTTTTTTGATAAGCTGAGATTTTTAATTTTAATGTAGTCCAGTTATCCTTGTCTCTTTTTATGATTAGTGTTTTCTGTTGTTTAAAAAAATACTATTCTGGTATATTCTAATATTGTTCTACTTTCTATGTTTAGTTATATTAACCATCTTTAACCAAAACTCTCATATTCCTTCCTGGTAGGCCTGATTCATGCCTTTGAAAAACTGGCAGTGTCCACTAAACTAACTACTAAGTATCTCCTAACACACAGCATTTCCACCGCTAAATAAATACTCAACAGAAACAGATTTGTATTCACCCAAAGACACTACAGCTTAAAGTTTATAGCAGCCTTAACCACATTAGTCCAATGCTGGAAGAAACTCAAATAGCCATCAAATAAGAATGGGCAAATTGATGGTGGCATGTTCTTGTAATTAAACACTACACTGCAAAGAAAAGAAGAAAATTACTTGCAAAGACACGAATGGATCTCAAAAACATTATGTTGAGTAAAGGACGCCAAGAACAAGCATGTACATACTGTTGGGGACCATTTCTTGCCATTCAAAAACTGGAAAAACTAATGTATGTCAATGAAGATGAGAATAATGGTTACCTTTAATGCTGACACAAGTATTGACGTAAGGGGCGTGGGTGCATATTTTGGGGGTACTGAACATGTTCTTTATCCTGATCTTGGTGTGGTTCCACAAGACTAAACATATGTGAAAACTGACCAAGGTTTACACTTGAGGTTTGTGAACCTAAACAAAGTCAATCACACTTAAATTAAGAATCAAAGGAAAAGATCTCAATTTGTTTAACAAGGCAATAGCAGCCACGTTAACAATAACAACCTCAGAATGTGCTCGAGTTATAGCTAAAGGACTTAGTTCTGGGCTTCGTATGTTTAAAACGTGTATGCAAAGTTGCCAAGTATGTCTTGGGTCACTTTGCAACATCCTGGGAGATTTTAAGCCCGTGGAAATATAGGGACCAGAAGGTGGCCCTCGAAAATCAAATCATCTGCAATGTCACTTCCATACATTTTCTGATCATGCCCCTTTCTATGAAAAAATTAATTTCCCAAGTGAAACAGTTCTTCCTCTGAATTGACTTTGGCTTAAAACAACAGCTTTAAAGGTAACTGCATAGACAAAATGGTGCAAGGAAACATGCAATCCACCCACTAAGGAGGAACAATGAGTTAGTTACATGTTTTAATGGCTGTGGCTAGGATTCGACTGTTGAAAAAGGCTGGGATCTCTGAAAGTGATGGTGACAGGAAGCAGCCAAATGCCTAGGCAGATACGGACAGGTACCAGGTACCCAATGACCCCTACCGCCAAGCCAAAGACAGTTTAAAGCCTAAAAGCCGAGCTACAGGTTAAATCCTCAGACTGGATTGAGAACCTGTCTTCCAGTTCTCGGACTGGACTGTGAACCTGTCTTCCTGTTCTCACACTGGATTGATAACCTGTCTTCCTGTTCTCGAACTGGATTGATAATCTGTCTTTCTGTTCTTTGACTGGATTGAGAACCTATCTTCCTGTTCTCAGACTGGATTGAGAACCTGTCTTCCTATTCTCGGACTGGATTGGGAGCCTGTTTTCCTATCCTCAGACTGAATTGAGAAATTGTCTTCCTGTTTGGTGTGCTTTCCTTGGACTGATACCCACCCTTCACCTATTTTACATATACCTCCCCTTTCCTAATTGGTTTTCCACACTGTTGTGCCAGCCTTTGAGTGGTGTCTTCACTTTAAACTTTTTTGCATACTCACAAACCAATCAGCATGCACCTTCCATCCTGTGCCTACAAAGAGTCCAGACTCAGTTGGTAGAGTAGGAGACAACCTGAGCTCGGGGAAGATGACCGGCCCTTTCTATCCCCTCTCCAGCTCCCCTTTCTGCTAACAGCCATTTTCATTGCTCAATAAAATTCTCCACCTTCAGCATCCTTCAGTTGTCTGTGTGAGCTCATTCTTTGTGGATGTCAGACAACAGCTTGGGACCCACTGAGTGTGGGTACCCAGAAAGGCCGTCACACCAGTCCTTTGCCTTTACCAGTCGGGGCAGCAGCTCCAGGCAATGAGTCAAGGGGCCAACTGAGCTGCTAACACACTGCCGTCCATGGATGGCAGAACTAAGAGAGCACTGCAACACCTGCTCTGGGGCTTTGGGATTGCAGGCACCTCCACCTCGGCACCACTGCAGGCTTTGCATGGAGCTTTCTCCTGTGTCAGCACCGGAGCCGTCAACCTGGACACCGTACTTGCTCACTTATGTGCTCCTTCCTGCAAGGGGCTGAGCACAGCAGGCTGAATGGAGGGGCTCCCCTCCCACATGAATGCTCCCTCCCCACATCAATGCTCGTGGTTGGTATCTGACTCAGCACAGCCTTCCTTTCACTGCAGTGTGGACTTAGAATCCCTCATATCAAAGCAGCACAGGCTGGCTTCCAAATGACACAAGTTCACTTGAGGTAACAGCTCCGCTTTCAAATTCTATGATGTTGTTTCAAGTGCCATATTCAACTCAAAAAAGGTAAATTTAATGAGTTGCATGAATCAAGTTGTCCATGAGATAGAGCAGACCCATAGCTCAGGTGGAGTACACCAGGCACTAGGAACGCCCTCACATTGCCTTGGTGACGGCTCTCCCAGGACCCCTGCTCGTCACATGCTCTGCCCTGAAGCACCTCATGAACCACAGGCAGTTCTGTAGGAGACGAGTTCAGTGTGGCCCAAGCATCAGAGTTTCTGTTGGCGTAGCTTGATTTGGTGATCACTTTGGAAATATCTACGACTCTGGAGGAATATGTTCTCCTTTCAACAACACTCTCAATGTGTTTTCCTTTAGAGATTAAGATGTATTAATTTATCAGTGAATAGATTAATTAAGGGCTCAAGGTTTTCTCCTTTATAAGTGCCTATATTCTTTACTGGTACAGAACTTTATGCTTAACAGAAAACCCAATTGAGTTGCTGGTGAGGCCAACATTATTTCCTTGAGTGTGGGAGCTGAAAAAGTCAACCACCTGAATGGAGCATGAGTAGAGGAAGTACCTTTGACAGGACAGGAAGCCCTGCAGGAGTGCATTCTACAGGAAGCACCTTTGACGGGACAGGAAGCCCTGCAGGAGTGCATTCTACAGGAAGCACCTTTGACGGGACAGGAAGCCCTGCAGGAGTGCATTCTACAGGAAGCACCTTTGACGGGACAGGAAGCCCTGCAGGAGTGCATTCTACAGGAAGTACCTTTGACAGGTCAGGAAACCCTGCAGGAGTACATTCTACAGGAAGCACCTTTGACAAGTCAGGAAGCCCTGCAGGAGTGCATTCTACAGGAAGCATCTTTGACAGGTCAGGAAGCCCTGCAGGAGTGCATTCTACAGGAAGCACCTTTGACGGGTCAGGAAGCCCTGCAGGAGTGCATTCTACAGGAAGTACCTTTGACGGGTCAGGAAGCCCTGCAGGAGTGCATTCTACAGGAAGTACCTTTGACGGGTCAGGAAGCCCTGCAGCAGTGCATTCTACAGGAAGTACCTTTGACGGGTCAGGAAGCCCTGCAGGAGTGCATTCTACAGGAAGCATCTTTGACGGGTCAGGAAGCCCCGCAGGAGTGCATTCCGTACTAAGACACCACTGCATCAGAAGAGAAACTGTGCTGGAGTTCCCAAGAGTGCTAAAATGAACCCAGTTAAGGTGAAATACAAGCAGGACTGTTCCTGATACATATTTTTAGGGCAAGCTTTCCTCCTCAAAACACAATGAGGAATTGTGTTTTATAATTTTGCACTTAAAACTGTTGTTTCATACTGATCTGCTTCTAAGTGTATTTACATTAATATCAGCTTCTGCAGGGAAATTGCAATATCATAAACATGAAAAATTCATGATTCATGTCATTGCTAATAAAGACCCTATAACCAGAATGCTGAAAATATCCACAATCGAGAAAATAAATTAATATTTTAATGAAACCAGAGAACGGGGGTACATTTGAGATCATGTTATAATCAGTTGTCATGTTTTATGTTTAGGTCGCAAAGTTTACAGTTGTCAAAACTTGCTCAAATAGTAAAGAAATGGCTCTAATAATTGAATTTGACAATTTAAACTCAATTGTAGTATATTAAAACATTATTTCCAGGGAGGTCTTGAAAGATAGTTTGTCCCTAATAGGAAGGGTAGCATCAATTTAAATGATGGGCAGAATACTCCAAAAATTATTATGCGTAGGAAAATATTTAAATTATTAGGATTAAGAAACAGGCAGTCGAAATAGAATTTGGTTTAAATTATGGGCACATGAAATTTGAAATGCAAGGAGGGAAAAAGCTCATTTTTTTATAGCCTGGTTTCTTAGGAATGGTTTTAAATAAGATTTATAGTCAACGTTTTCATGGTGAAATGTTAATAAAGCATCAAATATTTGAAAGATTTAATAGAAGACAAAGGACGTGCCTTGTTTGTTGAGCCCACCAGTTAAAACTTTATGTTATTTCTGTCCAGTAAACCTTTAGGGAGTTTCTACTCTGTATTCAGCTTATGTCACTGTGAGAATTCAAAGGCAAGTGATCAGTTGTTCTTGGCCTCAAACCCCTCACAAGGCAGTGCAGGAGAGGACCCAGAAGGGGGCTGCAGAGGGCAGGTGGGCGGACGGGGGCCATGGGCACTGGGAGGGGCCCCTGGGGCTGTTATCCACCGTGGTGGAGAAGGGAAGGTGGGTCTCTGGGCACAGGTGGTGTGGAAAACCAACCCAATCATTCCATCTGGATACTTCTTTCAGTCCCTTATGGGGAGTCACTGATATTTATTCAAACATTCTGTGTACCTGCTGCACATGCCTGCTGTGAACACTGCAAGTCTGCACACGGCTTGCTGAGAATGCATGTTCTGCCTCAGAGAGGAGACTTCTTGGCATTGCGAATCGATGTACACGTGACTTCTCCACGCTGGCCTCAGTCCTCAGCATGGGGCAGCAGGACCCGGCATCCAATCCAATCATGATGTTGGCCTTTTGGGGAGATTTAGGAGGAAGATTATGGTGTCAGCTTCATAGACAAAAAGATGGGGTTCTAGGAGACTCTAGTGACAGAATCAGCACTTCAGCAACAGTCTTCTGGCCACCTTTCCACCTATTTGTCCATTTGAGTTATGGAAGTTTGTTAAGGAAAGCATAAATAAGGAATTGGAATAAAGTTCTCTATTGGAGTCCTGCACCCTTGCTGGTGGATAAACAAGCTTTATACTTTGAAGTGGCTGAAAAGGTATACTCTCACTTTTGTAAACATTCAGTGTTGTTTTGTTTTGTCTTTTTCTCTCTCCCTCCTGTTACTGCTGTTCCAATCATTAGAACGGTATAACTGTTGCTTGTGATAATTTCCTGTCAGGAGAAATTTAGTGATGTCTGAACCTGGAAACTCTTGAGAACAAACCTCCAGCAGCATGAAGTTTCGGGAAGACAGACTGCTCTCTGCAAGGATGGAGAGAAGTCCCCCGGGGCTGCCTCGGGACTATGTCTGTCTCCATTCATGAAAACCAGAATGATTTAGAACCAGAATGTGGGACACCCTGATGTGGCCCTCCCCTTTTGGCCCCGGCACAGCACATAGCCCCCTTGCTGGTTCCCACTCCACTCCTGTGGAAGGTTGCAGAACCCACAGAGCCTTGCCAGCAGTCCCGCCAGTGCTCACTGGGCTTCCTTACTGCTGTTCCAGGGCCTCCCTGGCACTGGCATCTTACCTCCCCTGCCCTGCTCCTTCCTGGAAGCATGCCCCAAATAGAAGCAAGAGGAAGCAGCCTTCCCCTCCACACTATTGCCCCAGCTCAGACCACAAGGGGTTTTGTCATTTACCAAACACACCAGGATACTTTCTGCCTCTAGACCCCATTTTATCTTCTCTCCTGTGGGATTCATTTTCGAAACAGGCCTTTCACATCTGGGCAACACAGACGTCTGCCTGACTCCCACCAGGGGTGCTTGTCCTGGGAGGGAGCTTGTCCGGGGAGGGAGCTTGTCCCAGGAGGCAGCGCTTTGCTGGTTTGGTGAGGCCTGATGTCTCTCCTTCCTCCCATCTGGGAAGCCACTTGAGGGCAGCCTCTGACTGAACAGGGTGCATTCCTAGCACCCACAACAGCACTGTCCTATGTGCTGGGCTCTGTAATTATTTGTTGAAGAGATGCATATTTAAGTCAGATTTTTTAAAATTAAAGCTTAACATAACATCACGGAGTACACTGTTAAAATCCTTTAAGTCACCTGTTTAGAAATATGAGGGCCCTACATTGTTGGATGCCAATCCATAAAGACACATCGCACAGAAGTCAACACAGGACTTTTCTGAGAGCCGCTGGCCTGGCCTCTGTCCTCCGTCCTCCCTCCTCGCCGGCCCGGCTTCTTTAAAGCAGAATGCACGAAGTTTCCAGAGCAAGTGGAGCCCGGCTTCCCTGAAGGAGATTGCACCGAAGTCACAGACCGAGTGATGTCTGGCTTCCATGAAGGTGATTTCACATGGAGTTCACAGACCGAGTGGCGCTGGCTTCCCTGAGGAGAGTGGAAAGAGGTCAGACGGTGAATGGACCTGGCTTCTCTGAAGGAGATTGCACCAAGCTCACACACCACGTGGTGCCTGGGTTCTCTGAGGAGATTGCACCCAGGTAGCAGACTGAGTGGTGTTCAGCATTTCTGAGTGGAATGCACCAAGGTCACAGAGCCCGGCTTTCCTGAAGGAGAGTGCATGGAGTTCACAGAGCGAGTGGTACCCGGCTTCTCTGAGGAGAATGCACTGAATTCACATTCCAAGTGGTGACCGGCTTTACTGAGGAGATTGCACTCAGGTTACAGACAAAGTCGTGTCCAGCTTTCCTGAAGGAGAGTGCATGGAGTTCACAGAGCGAGTGGTACCCGGCTTCTCTGAGGAGAATGCACTGAGGTCACACACCGAGTGGTGCCTGGCTTCCATAAATGAAAATGCACTGAGATCATAGACCGACTGGTATCTGGCTTTCCTGAAAAGGAGTTGGCACTGAGGTCACAGAGCGAGTGCTGCTGGCTTCTCTGAGGAGAATGCACCGAATTCACACACGGAGTGGTGCCTGGCTTTACTGAGGAGAATACACTGAAGTCACAGACCGAGTGGTGCCAGGTTCTCTGAGGAGACTGCACCGAGGTCATAGACCGAGTGGTGCCCGGCTTTCCTGAAGGAGATTGCATGGATTTCACAGACAGAGTGCTGCTCGGCTTCTCTGAGGAGAATGCACCAAGTGGTGCCCGGCTTCCCTGAAGGAGATTGCATGGAGTCCACAGACCAAGTGGTGACGGCTTCCCTGAGGAGAATGCACCAAAATCACAGACCCAGTGTTGGCTGACTTCCCTGAAGGAGATTGCAGGGAAGTCACAGGCTGAGTGTTGGCTGCCTTCCCTGAGGAGAATGCAACCAGGTCACAGACCAAGTGGAACACAGCTTCTCTGAGGAGAACGCACCGAATTTACCCCAAGTGGTGCCCGGCTTCTCTAAGGAGATTGCATTGAGGTCGCAGACTGAGTGGTATCCAGCATTTTCGAGGGGAATGTACCTAGATCATAGACGGAGTGGAGCCCAGCTTTCCTGAAGGAGATTGCATGGAGTTCACAGAGCTAGTGGTGCCCCACTTCTCTGAGGAGACTGCACCGAATTCACACACTGAACGGTGCCAGGCTTCACTGAGGAGACTGCACTGAGGTCACAGACCAGGTGAAGCCCGGCTTCCCTGAAGGAGACTGCACTGAAATCACAGACCGAGGGGTGCCAGCTTCTCTGAGGAGAATGCACTGAGGTCACAGACCGAGTGATGTCCAGCTTCCCTGGAGATTGGGTGGAGTTCACAGACCGAGTGGTGCCGCCTTCTCTGAGGAGAATGCACTGAGGTCACAGACCGAGTGGCGCCAGCTTTTCTGAAGGAGATTGCAGGGAAGTCACAGGCTGAGTGTTGGCTGGCTTCCCTGCGGAAACTGTAAGCGGGTCACAGACCTGGTGTCCAGCTTTCCTGAAGGAGACTGCACCGAGTTCACAGACCGAGTGGTGTCGGCTTCTCTCCGGAGATTCCACCAAAGTCACCGACCAAGTGGTGCCCAGCTTGACTGAGGAGACTGCACCCAGGTCACAGACTGAGTGGCGTCCGGCTTCCCTGAAGGAGATTGCACCAAGTTCACAGAGCAAGTGGTGTCGCTTTTCCTGAAGGAGATTGTGCTGAGGTCACAGGCTGAGTGGTGTCCCGATTTCCTGAGGAGAATGCACCGAGGTCACAGACCGAGTGGCGTCCGACTTCCCTGGGGGAGAGTGCGCTGAGTTCACACACTGAGTAGCGTCTGGCTTCTCTGAAGGAGAATGCGCTGACGTCACAGACCTAGAGGTGATTTTGTATCACTCTCCGCTGGTGATTCTTCGCCTGTCTGCAGGGTTCTCACGGCCGTTTCTGCCGACAAACTCCTACTTATTCAATACCTCCCAGCTCACACTCAGCTTCTCTGCAGAAGCTTCCAATTCCTTATCCCTCTGCCAAAGTTACTTGTTCTCTTCTCTGTTTTGCACTTTGTTCATGCTCTGGGTGGTAGTTTTGAAGTCGGTCCTCCCGTGGTGACTTCTTCAGGGCAGCCTGTGCACCATGTGTTTTTAATTCCACAGTGGCCCGGGTCACCCTAGGGCAGGGGGTGCCCAACCCCCCAGGCCATGGACCAGTATCTGTCCCTGGCCTTTTAGGAGCTGAACTGCACAGCAGGAGGTGAATGGTGGAGGGCGAACAAGTGACGCTTCCCATGTATCTACGACTGTACCCCATCACTCGCATTACCACCTGAGCTCTGCCTCCTGTTAGATAGCAGTGACACTAGATTCTCATAGGAGCTCAAACCCTGCTGTGAACTGCGTATGTGCGAGATCTAGGTTGTGCGCTCCTGCTGAGAATTTAATGCCTGATGATCTGCCACTGTTCCCCATCATCCCCAGATAATACCATCTAGTTGCAGGAAAACAAGCTCGGAACTCCCACTGATTCTGCATGACAGTGAGTTGCATAATTATTTTATTATATCTTACAATGTAATAATAATAGAAATAAAGTGCAGAATAAATGTAATATGCTTGAATCATCCTGAAACCATCTCCCATGCCCTGTCCATGGAAAATTTGTCTTCCTCAAAACTGGTCCCTGGTGCCAAAAGATTGGGGACTGCTGCCCTAGGATGTTGTTTGTGACCTTGTCAATGGCTCGATGGTGCCAACAAAGGTGAAAGCTCCTCACAAACAATCTATGCACACTGATTACTCTGTAGAGCCCTGGAGGGTCTTTGAGTGGTTTCACATGTGCCGAATAATAATAATAGCAATGAAAACTTCAGATTGATATCGTAATATTATATTGTACAATATTATATGCTGTACCAGCTGAATCAATGAATTCGGTGCATGCCCAGATTAAAATGCTTTCATTTCTCTTTCATACTCAGGGAAAGGTAATGGACATTACATTCTTTAGAAAAATGATTAAACATGTAATATAAATCTAACACATTAAAATAGTTTTTAAAATGTGTTCTAATGATATTTCTCATCATAATATAATTGAATGCCTACTCTGCAACAAAGCAAAATGAAACAACAAAAACAAAAATGACAAAGAAGAGGAAAAAAAGAGACAAAGACAAAAAGGAAAAGAAGGGGAGGAAAGAAAGAAATAAGTGAGGAAGGGAAAGGGGAAGGAAGGAAAGAAAGAAAGAATAAAAGAAGAAAAGAAAATTGAACATTTTTGGCCTATGCACAACTCAAAGTTTCATAGATCACTCTGGTTACAAACCACTTATAGAGAGACTTAAATACTTCTGAATATCATGACTAGTCTTTAAAAACTAAAATTCGATGGAAGCATTACCATTTTTGCTATGCCAGAACTGTGTGCAATGATAATGAAAACATTAAAAAGTAAAATTAAATGTTATATTTTATATAATGTGTGTGTGTGTGTGTGTGTATATCAGCCATTAGCTTTAGGAACTTAAAATATTTAATGGAAGCAAACAGTGTTGTGTTTCATCATACCGAGTAAATCTGTTCTTAAGATAAACAATTATGATTACGATTTGGTGTCATATGAAAGTAGATAATTTTTACAAATGCCTAAATTGATTTGTTAATTCTTGATTTTGTTTCTTAGGCAATTGAAGCTTAAGTGACTTGGTTTGTGTTGAAGTACGCGTTGAAGGATTCTTTGAGACAGCACAAAATTCACCATTTTTTTTTTTGTCCTTGGGTAGGCTTGAGGGTCTATAGATAGGGCTTTGCTCTTTATATAAAATGAAATCAGCTCAGACACTCTTAAATACCGCTAATAAGTTACATATTCCTCTGCCTTTAATGCTTTCCATTAGTATAATCTGGAAGTGACAAGTGACTTCTGAAAATAATTCACTAAGAAACTCGTTTTTTACCTTAGAATGAGATTGTGAATCGTAGCATTTAACTTGGAACTGAATGTTACTGTTTAATTTTTCAGCAGGCAGATGCTGAACTTTTCTTATTCCAGTCTTGAAATATCTGACCCCTAAAACTCACCAGCTCAGAAAAGATTATCTTGGTATTAAAAGATTTGTTAGCTCTGTTTAAAAGGTCTATTTGCCGTCCTCACTGCATCTGTAAGCCTCCTGGGTAGGGGATTGTCGCTTCAGCGACTCTCTGACCTGTGCCCCTCTCTTCCGCCCTCTGGCTGTGGTGCCAGTTTGACTTCATCACGTAGAAAAATTACCACATGACCTGGACCCAGAGGGTCATAGAAGTGTCCTGTGTTCAACTTATTTTTCTACATCAGTTCTAGCTAAATTCCTTTGCAGTAAATCTTTGAATGACTACTCTGAGAATTAATAGGTGGCACGTTATATTAAGAGATAGAGTTATTTCATTTCGGTCTGGTATATTTGTGTACAACTCCTGTTCAAAAGCTTTTGCAAAATGAGGACTGATGAAGCTTCTGTTAGAATTATTTTTTTCCTTGGGAATCATGAGAATTTAGTATAATTACTATTAATTTTTATCATGTGCTTTGTTAAAAGTAGAGAATTTTAGACCATGGTGACTTATTTTTTTCTTTAGAAAATATGTGCCAGGCACTGTGGCTCACGCCTGTAATCCCAGCACTTTGGGAGCCTGAGGTGGGTGGATCATGAGGTCAGGAGTTAGAGACCAGCCTGGCCAATATGGTGAAACCCCATCTCTCCTAAAAATACACAAATTAGCTGGGCATGGTGGCACACGCCTGTAATCCCAGTTACTAGGGAGGCTGAGGCAGAAGAATCGCTTGAACCTGGGAGGCGGAGGTTGAAGTGAGCTAAGATCACTCCACTGTGCTCCAGCCTGAGTGACAGAGCGAGACTCTGTCTCAAAAAAAAAAATAAAAAGAAAAAGAAAATATGTTAACCATATTCTTAAATTTAATTAAAATGAAAGAGTTGAATTAACACTCCTTTTTCTCAATCAAAAAACAAACCAATTTGATTAAATATAGATAGATAAATGGAGACAGATAGATAGACACAGGTATAGATATAGACACCTTAGCTACATAATCCAGAAACCACAGAGATTTGGCCAACTCTATTCCAACAGTGTCTTCAGTATGTTTACAATTAACTAGTATACTAGGAAGCATTACAGTAATCACTTATACAAAGCTATACTTTCCAATCCAATATTGACTATAATGCATATTTTAAGTGAAAATGAATTAAGTCTGCTGTGAGAGTAAAAACGTGAAGAGTTAATTTGAACAAAAAAAGGACAGTAGGACATTTTTAAAAAATGAATTATAGAAATAAAAGGAGCATGTAGTGATTTTTGTTTCAGAAGAAGGAAGACTGTATTTCAGTGAAATTAGAAGAAAATGAAGATAATTATATACTCACCAGCAAAGGAATGCTTCGCCGAAGAATTACAAAGTGAATAACACCAGCCACATGTCACAGAACAGGATTTTATATCACCATAAAGCCAGTCCAGAGGTAACAGGTGCTGCACACATCCCTGAGGTGTCACCCAGCAGCAGGTACATCCCTAGAGGAATTCTCAGATGGAGAGAAAAGTGAGCCCCAGAGCTGTCAGGATAGCTGCAGCCAGTTGAGGCGCATCAAACAGTCCCTGCTTTGTGCTCATGTTGCAGGGCAGGCAAACCCAAAATCGGGGCTCAGCCTGGGAGGGTTCTTGGCTTCATCCAGGAAAGAATTCAAGGGTGAGCTAGTGGTGTTGATAACAACTTTTATTGAAGTGACAATGCACGACAGCAGCAGAGGTCCTGCTCCTTGCAGAGCAGGGCGACCCCACAGGCCGTGTGCTGAGTGGCAGCTCAGAGGCAGTGCTGTGCTCAGAGCTACGTGCACTCATATTTGTGTTTTTGCTCATATTTCATGTGACTTCCTTGAAGAGGGCAATATTTGAAAGCATGGTCCCAGGGTGGCATTAGGATTTCTGATGCTTAACATTAAAAGTTTTGTTTGCTCTTGATTCATATTTTCAAAACAATTGATATACTCTGAGACTATTTATTTTGAGCAGAGAATGGACCCAGAAATACTTTTCCCAAAGTTCAAACTGTTAATTACATGCTAATTAAGGGGCGGGTTATGCGTCAATTTCTAGACAAAGGGTGATAACTTTCAGGTGTTGCCACGGAAAGGGGCAGCAATCTGTAGGTGTTGCATGGCAATAGCAAACTGAGATGGCGCTGGTGCGGTGTCTTGTGGAGAGGTGCCTTTGCATCTTCCCTGTTTCTGGCAGCTTTCAATCTGGTCCGGAGTCCAAGCCCTACTTTTAGATTCAAGTTCTGCTTCCTACCTCACCAGGAGTTTGATAAATACTAGTTGAATCTTTGAATCAGTGGATAGGTGAATTACTACCTCCAAGGCCAAACTTAAGCATTGAGTTAAGGTTTTACATGAGAATATCAGAGGAAAGATTTGTGCTGAATTTAATTAGAGAAACAGAAAAACAACAGCCCCATAAATATGTGAGCTTTCCCCCAGGACACAGACAATCTGCAAAAACTAATAATGAAAGCTCTGCCCAGGAAAATTTGCCATAATTCCTATAAGTATTTGCCTCAGGTAAGGCAAGGTCTGATGAATCTTAAGAACTCAAATGGGACACTCTGAGATGAGGCAGTGCAGGGTGACTCACAGAGCCTTGTGTGCCGCCAGGGTTCTCTTGGGAAGATCAGGCAGATAGATTTGGATATGTAGATATATAGTTATAGATATAGACAGAGCTATGCAGGTAGCTGTAGATACAGTGATAGAATAGAGTCATATGTGCAGACAGGGACAGAGATAGAGACACAGATATTTAATAGACACAGATACAGAGACAGAAATAAAATAGAGATGAAGGTACAGACAGGTAGAGATACAGATGTAAATATACATACAGCTATTTATTTTCAAATTCTCTCTCACCGCCTTCCCCTGCTTATACCATTTTTCGAAGTACAGAAGACAGTCTCGGCATCCTTTCTTCAGGTCCTTTCTTGAACCACATTACAACATCTGAGATAGGCAACTAGAATTCACTCTAACAAAGCCCTGTTGTCTGTTTGTCTCTCTTGTATAAGCAAAAGCCTGCTGCGTGCTGTTCCAGGCTGGGGCACCTGTCAGCTGGACTGGTCTAGCATGTGAAGGACTCATTGTGCTGGAACAATTTCAAAACCCACTTTCTAGGGTAGCAGAAGGCCACAGCCTCAAGTCATTAATGTGTAACCAGAGCACAGCAGGCATTTGGAGTCCACAGTGAAGGGTGTACACCTGTGTGATGGGGACGTGGCTGCAAGGCACAGAGGCCTGGGGGAGACCCTGGAGACCCCTGAGTTGTGTGACATAAGGGTCAAAGCTGTGGATTCCTTAGCTGTTTAATACAGACCAGCATTATTATCTCTTGGAATTGTTATAAGCTGAAACAGCATAATTGCTTAGACAAATTGGAGTGCCGACTCTTGACTTCTTATCTTACTCCCTGTTCCTGCATGGGCATGAGAGCCTTTGTTATAAAAGAAAACACTGGAGGGGCTGGGCATGGTGGCTCACATCTGTAATCCCAGCACTTTGAGAGGCAGAGGCGGGCAGATCACTTGAGGTCAGGAGTTCAAAACCCACCTGGCCATCATGGTGAAACCCCATCTCTACTAAAAATACAAAAACTAGCCAGGCATGGTGGTAGGCGCCTTTAATCCCAGCTACTCCTACTCAGGAGACTGAGGCAGGATAATCGCTTGAGCCTCGGAGGCAGAGATTGCAGTGAGCTGAGATAGTGCCATTACACTCTAACCTGGATGACAAAGCAAGACTTTGGAAATTGAAACACGACTTGTAGGAATTATGTTAATGGAGCTTGGAGGCAGGAGAAGAAATGAACGGCACAAAGGAGGGGAGGAAGAGCACATTCTTGCCAGAGGAACCCGTGTCCTGAAGGGCCTCTCAGGGGAAGGGGCGCAACGTGTTCAGGACACACCTAGTGTGCGTGACAGGCCGCCCGCCGGGGGTTGGGGAGTACACAGGCCCCACCACGGACAAGCTGGGCAGGGCCTGGCACCATGATGTATTGTGCCCTGCTTAGCAGAGTGACAGGAACTTTAAACCACTTCTTAAAATTTAGGAAGCTTTCTGAAATGAGGACGGTCGAGAGGAAAGCCATGGGGGAAAAAAAGGCAAATTTCTTGTCATATCATTAAACCTTTCCAAGAGTCTCCAAAATATCAAATTATTTGCATTGTTTACTGAGGGCCATAGCTCATGCTTGTAATCCCTGTTTTGGGAGGCTGAGGCAGGAGGATGTCTTGAGCCCAGGAGTTCGAGACTAGCCTGGGCAACATGGTGAGACCCCATCTCTATAAAAAGTACAAAAATTAGCCAGGTTGTGGTGGTATGCACCTGTAGTCCCAGCTACTGGGGAAGCAGAGGTGGGAGGATCACTTGAGCCCAGAAAGTCGAGGCTGCAGTGAGCCAGGATGGCACCACCACACTCCAGCCTGGGTGACAGAGAGAGGCCCTATCTTCAAAAAACAACAAAACAAAACAAAACCAGCAAAAACCCCGTATTCTCTGCATTGTTTCTATTGCCATTTAAAAAATATTATACAACACAATTTTTTAGTTGGAATACATTTTTAGTTTCTTATAAAGTATTTGAGTACTTCTGCATTTGATGAATGCCTGGATATTTTGAGTTTGCAACATTGTTTAACACATTAGCCAGCTTCAGTGTTTTATTTTCCAAATTACTTGTGTTTTTGCTCATATTTTCTAGTTGAAGAGGGTGACATTTCTACGCACAGTCCCAGGATGGCATTAGGATTTCTGATGCTTTAGTTTTTCTTTTTTTTTTGCCCTTTATTCACATTTTCAAAACAATTCATGTGCTCTGAGATTATTTATTTTGAGCAGAGAATGGACCCAGAAAGACTTTTTTCCAACATTTTAACTTGGAATGTTTTTGGAATCACCTAAGATCTACCTATTAGCTAGCATTTACTTCCCAAAAGATTAAAGAAAATCCTGGAAAGCGTGTATTTTCCCAAAACCTTATTGAGAAACTTGCATGTCTTTAGTTTTTTAAAAATAGTTCACGAAATCATTTTTTCTGTGATTCTATCCATTTTTACCTTGAGCACACATTTATGTGAAATAAACTGGCATTTTTACATAGCCTGCAATCTTGAAAGTATAATGGCAATACAAATTAATCAATATTTAAGAAATGTATAGCCATATGTATACATGTAACATTTTTCAAATTTAATAGGAACAACAGTGATGTTATAAAACATTAGTTAACATTAAAGTATGTCTTGTCTTCTGTTGCTAAATCCTATTACAGGTATTAAAATATTCATCTGACTTACTTAAGAAGGACTATTGATATATGTGTTTTCTAAAAGAAATTTTTGTCTTGAGAAAATGTCCACGTGGCCTGACCCAGTCAGCTTGTCATTGTTGAGAGTGATTAGCTGTGTGTGGATGGGCAGTGGGGTGTAATTCCATGTCAGGTGCAATGCGATCTGGGAGCTCTGCCTCCCCACTGCAAACCTGTCCTCACGGGAGTGAGCAAACAGACGCGCATCTGTGTGTCTCATCTCCCTCAGCAGGACCAGGATACTCTGCCCTGGGATGGAGGTGGGGGCCCTGCGGTTCAAGGAGAGTCTGCAGCAGGTACAAGCTCCTCTGGCTTCTTCCTGCAGTGGGGGCTCCCCCAGGGGCAGGTCAGTGACTAACCCCTGCTGAAAATTCCTAGGCCATCAGGAAGGGTCTTTCTATAACCACATTTTGAAGGTCTCTTGTGGGAAATGAGTGGGGTGCAACTTGTCCCTAGGCTTATAAACAAGCCCTTTTGAAATTTCAGACATGTTTTCAACCTCTTAGAACATCATCACTATTATTTTTTTTATTTTTGCTTCATCGAATATAAGCTTTCTTTTTGTTTTATAAATTAATACTGCTCTCCAATTTTGTTAATATTCAGACATCCAGATTTTTGTGGATAAAATAAAAATTTTGTGCACTGCTTACTGTATTTTTGAAAAACTGATTTTGTTCTTAATGGGAAATTTTGCTTTCCAAGATAATAATAATTTTTTATGGAAAACAAATGAAATGAAGAATTCCCCCAGACATAGTGATGGGAAGTTAAGTTTTACAGAATGAGGACCCTTGGAGCTGATTTCAAGCCACAGAAGCCTGTCGCTTATGGACACAGGTGACGGCCGGGGATCTGCTGTTATCGTAAAAGAAGAAAAGATTCTTTGGACATGAGCTGCTTCTCAGGTCTAGCTGTTTAAGGAAAATAAACGTTGCATCTCTTGTAATAAACATATGAGTTACGACAGAATAGTGACTTTTATTCACAGCTGTGATGTTTCCTGTAATATAAATAAGCAACAGCATGGCACTGCGGTCTACTTTTTGTAAAATATTTCAATAATGCATCTTTGAACAATCAGTTGGATCAAATCTTAACATGTATCAGTCTGATCTAATTGCTATATTAAATGTGGTGTTTTTGTAAAATAATTCCTTTTGATTATATTTTAGAAATGTGTTCCAATCAATCATAGGATTTTAGAAAAAGCTCAGTAAATTGTTAAGTCCAACATTCTCATGTTAGAGAGTATGAAATTGGGACTTGGGTCACATAACTATTCATGGAAAATTTCAGATTTAGTAGTTATGTCAAAATTACTTGCCTCCTAATTATGTCATCTCTTTCCATCAATAATTATGATGTTCTTGAAACAGGTAAATGTCAACAATGAACTCATATGATGGAGTCATATTGACTGAGAACATGTAAAGATCTATTTAACTATGAATTATTGATATGAATGAAAAGTTGTACTAATAAGAAAATTTGTGTCTTTAAAACCTCAGTGGTTTTGTTTGCCCAGGTATTTTTCAGGCCTGGTCCCCATTTCCATTTTGTTTTAACACACATAATTTCTGTACTTTAATCGTTACAGTACAATTTAACCCTTAAAACAGTTTTGGTGAAATAAAATTCTTGAATGTTTTCTCATTTAGACTTGGATAATTACAGGATATGTATAAATTCACACGTATATTTATAGAATATCCACGTATTTAATGTTAGAATATATATCATTTTATCAATATTTTATAAGCTTCCTTTTGAAAGATTAAAATCATTTCTTCCAAATGAGTAATCTTTTAAAAAAAATACCTTATAATTCCTCCGACAGAATTACTATTTATATTTAAAATTAACCCTTTAATAATACATAAAACATTAGTAACAATATTTGACTTTGAGGCAGTAAACTGGGTGCCCAAATGTCGAGGAAAATCGTACATCTTTTGATACTTTTAAATTTTTAATGTGCATTATTGCCTTTTTGAATGAAATCAATTTTTGTGTTAAAGTGAAACGCTTTTTAAAGTAATTCTGTTAATAGCCGGTTCTTTAATTCCACTCCCTCTATGTCTTCATTTCACAGTTTCACGTGGAAAGAATAATGGCTGTGAGTGGCTGACTCGGGATGCTGGAGGAGAGCGTGGGTGACAGGTTGTGTTAGGCACTTCTCAGTGACACAGCCAAGGGGCCGGGGCCAGGCTCCCGGTGGAAGAGAGGCCTCTGCCCGGTGCAGGGGACCAGGCACCAGGGTGATGAACAGCGGCCTTCTCCTTCCCTCTCTGCACCCTGCGCTATGGAAAACTGATCGGGGGCTCTGGGTGTTTGATGATGGGGAAAAAAGGAGCCATCACCTCGACACACCCATGGGCAGGAACAGGAACCCGGCATAGGACCAGCCCATCTGTGCTCCTTACCACTGGGAGCACAAAGTCCACGGGAAGGATTTTCTGTTGTTACAGAACAGCGTGTGCTGGGATTGGATGTGCTTTTCCCAGCTAGGAAAGCTGGCTTTGGCCCCCAGCGGAGGCTGTTAGGGTTTCGCCTTCTTCCTGCTGGATACCTCTTGCCCCACAGGAGCCACTCCTCAGCCAGGCCTCTGGCTGTCAGCTTTATGATTTTCTGAGGGAGGAACAGCAGGACATATTTATTTCAAAAAGGTCACAACTCATTTTTGAGCGTACGTTGACATGAAAAGTCGTACGTTCTCATTATCCCGAATTCTGAATATTTTTCTTAATTATCACTATTCCCTTATGAGAATTTTTCGTGTTGATGGTTATGTTTACAAATACCAACGCGACTCCTCTTCCTGTGTATCTACTTCTGGATTTTATGATTCCTATGTATTTCTACTTTGTATGAATTAATTTTCCTCCTTAAAATGCATCCATCTCAGCCTGCAGAGGAAACGTGATGTTTACATACCCTTCATTGCCAATGTATCCCTTGACCCGATCGGAGTTCAGCTGTTGACATAGAGTTACCTTGTAACAGTTCATCTGAATTGTATCTTTAATCTCCTGGACTGCAAAATAAATAAATAAATAAATAAATAAATAATATTCCCATGTAATCTTTTGTCGTTAATACAGCTTCCGACTGCTCAAAATTATATTGGTGACTTAAAAGAAGTACTGGATGATGAGAAATCACTACACAATATTGTGATTGAAACTTGTTCCCTGTCAACAACTACAAGGCACAGAGAAACGTGACTGAGGAATTCTGAACTGCTGGAGGGTGTTGAGAGCAAAGCAACACTATTAATCATTGCATGATTCTGAAGTTATTTGAGGTTGGGATGGAAGTGTTCATGTTTTTGGAATGACTTTTGAAATTAGAAAAAAATGTTTATTATCCAGTATTTTAACTCTCCTTTAAGGCATCAAAAATGTTTTAATAGAAATAATTTATATTTCAAATACCAAGATCCTTTTCAATATTTATAACTTTTAAATACCTTGCAAAAATATAAAATAAGAGTGGGATCAGGAAAAGAGTTAAAGCATTTCTAACTTTGAATCATTTTAAAATATGTTTACTTGGAGAGCAATGAGCTCCACAGAAATTCTCTCTCAAGATATTCAAAGCTTTGAAGATATTATTGGCTATGAGGCACGGTGAAAGTATGCAGTACCTGTTCAATTACGAACCTGGCTCCCTAACAGGTCCTTATTGAAGAATGTTGATTTCATTTTCTAACCCTCACATTCATCTCATACCATCAAAGGTAGCACCTTCTGCAGCTGCTTTCAGAAAAAATGCCAACAAATGCCAAGCAAATCACTGTTTTGATGAGATTTTATGCAGAAATTCTTAGGGCCCCAAGAAGACCTAGAGTAATTGTGGGTGGCATTTAGCTTTCAAAGTATTTCTTAAAGTGTATGATAATTTTTGCAAAGTAAGTGAAGCATTTTGTCTTCCGTCATTATGATAAAGTATATAATATGGGCATAAAATGGAACACATGTAATCTCACAAACATGCAATGGTATTGAAAATTGAAATAGAGCTATTAACATTTAGGATTAGTGATTGTAAACAGTGGTGTGTTTTGACAGTAGTTTTGTTTACCTCTCTCTTTTTAAAAATGTTGCTTGTTTTTGTTCTTTTTTTCTTTTGGCTCTTCAGAATATTTATTCATTTTTCACATAGCATATGAAAGGGAAAGTGACTACTGAATTTACAAATGAAATTTTTTTAGGAATGCTGAAGTCTTTCAAAAGTTACTGAACATCTATTATATGCTAACTTCTGAAAAACTGAAGTTAAATCAGGTATGATCTTTACCACTATATTTCTTTTTCTAGCACACAGACATATATACATATGTATATGTCTCTCTGTGTGTATGTATATAATCACTTATGTCTTTGAACACTTATGTTCGTATATATGCAATGTGCTGAGCTGGACATTTAAGCAGATTTACAAATAATGATATATTCAATAGTTCTATACACAAACAGGTATCAATTATATGAACAGACAAAAAGGTTAACTGGCAAACCCTAGTGTAAGCATTCCAACCAAAGATTTATTACGTTAATACAGAAAACTTCTCAAAATACTGCTATACCTTATTATGTCTTATATAGCAACTATTTTTCCCCAAAAGCTATTTAGGCACCAGTAACAGTATCTTTCTTCTCTTCCTCTCTTTTACTGTCTTTCTCTCCTCTATCTCTCCCCCTAGAGCCACTTCACTGTAATGTCTCCTGAGATCCAGGGCAAATGAAGGACGGGAAAGCCCCCAAACCTTGTGGTCTGTGTCGAGGCTACCTCAGGTGTGCAGAAGATACAAGCAAATGCTGTGGCAGGTGCAAGCTCCCCGCCAGGTCTGCTCTGGCATAAACAGCAGCAAGGTTCTCAAGAAAGGAATTCTACAAGGATGGAGAAAAATACTGTCTAACACACTTAAGACTTTAGTTCAAAATGCTCTCACATATTAGAGTTCCTGTTGGAGATCCCTAGTCTTCTTGGTTGAGAATAGTTTGGTGGTGGGATTGATGCCAGGCCAGTCACTGAGCCGGGTTGTGGAGGGAGCTTTGTTCCTGTGGGATCGGCCCCCGTGTGAATCTGTTTTGCGCTGGAGGCCCCTGCTTGGTCGGATCACGAGATTCCATTTTTCTCTTTCAAGCTACCCTTAGCTTTTAAGCCACTGCCTTTCCCCATCAACCTCTTGGGCTAAAATGGAATTTATTATTGAAATGTTGGTAAGTAAACATGCATCTGTTGTTCTTAAATCAGTGACTTTCTTCATAATGGTTTCCATGTACACAATAATCTTTCCCTATAAACTACATTTATCCAAAAGGCACACACAGGTTTTTCTGTAAACAGAAATTGGGGCTGAGGTTTTGGAAAAAAAAAAAAAAAAAGAGATGGCCCTTCATCTTTCTTTCATTTCATGCTTCCAAAAGGACAATCATATCTCTTTATGTCTGCCTCATAGCGTCCTGTATTATTAACATCTGTCAGAAGTCGCTGCTGTCTGTGTTCCATCCCTTGTCCTTTCATCTCTTCCACGTCTGCTGGATTCAGCCCACCGTTTATAGGTGCGTTCAGGCACCCTACCCTAACCGTACAGAAACAACAAAATCACTGTCATCTTTCTTAGTCAAGCAACATTCTTTCTAGTTAGCATTTTATTCCTCACTTTAAAAATCCAGATTTATTTAAATAATAGTCAATTGCCATTGTCTCTATTTCCTCATCATCCCCTAATGTATCAACACACTGAAATCAAGACTTCTTAATACAAAATCCAGTGGAATGCATTCTATGTTCTTTGCACACAATCTTGTTGGACCATACAACTTTGTAAAGCATCTTTTCTTGAACATTTCTTCTTCCTTGCTTTCAAAGATACAATTCTACTACTTTTACTACAATTTCTCTGGGTATTATTTTCCTGCCTTTTTAAGTTTCATCGATTTGTAGCAATGGCACAAACATAAAGTATATACCTTTATGAGTTTCTACGTATGTATTCACCACAAATCCAGAAAATTAACATATTCATCACCCCAAAATCTTTTTCTCATACCTGTCTTCCTTCCTCTTCAACCACAATCTTATTTTCATCAGTAAAGGTGTCTTTGCATTTTCTAAATCTGATATAAATGCAATTATACAGTAAGGCACTCTTTTGTGTCTAGCTTCTACACTGACTCTATTTACTTTGGGATTTATGTTGTTGCAGATATCAGTAATTTGCTCCTTTTTATTGTTGAAAAGTATTCTATTGTATGGATATGTTATGAAATTTTAATCCACTTATTTGTTCATAGATCTTTGGGTCGTTTCCTGGACAATAACTTTTAAGGCTGTCCTTAATCATTGATCTCATCTTTGACAATTTCCCTTATTATTCCTCCTCGTTGACATGGCTCTGCTTGGTTAAGTGATCCTACACTGTCACCCACACTTTTTAATTTGCACAACTGCAGCTTTTCTAGACCGGGAAATTCTTTGGTTTAGAAACAAACTGTGTAGGACCAGGCTAATCTGACATTGTCTGCTCCAAAAAGTGGATGTCCAATACACGTTTTCTGAATGAATGGATTCCCAGATTGTTGGACTGCCAGACAAATGACTATACTCACATGTAAACTACAAAATGAGTGATGGGCTGGCTGGTGACTGGAGCCATATGGGGTTTCCCGGATGGATTTTTGTACCGTCTAATTTAATGTTTCTGGATCTGAAAAAGGATCCCTAGAAGAGAAAAGTAAATAATTCTTTGATGTTTTTGAAATTTTAGAAGCCTCAAGGGCATGTCTCTTTTTAAAAATAGTTTGGAGTGCCTTGTCCTCAACAGACAAGGATCTTGCTGGATCTAGCAGAGCTGCGGCTCCCCCAGGCTATAGCTGAGGTACCCCTGCCAACCCTGCATCAGCATCTCATCCTCTAGGGATGCTGTGGAACCTCTTACACTATTCCTGAGTCACCAACCTCTTCAGGTTTACTATTTTTCAGTCACATTATGGGTGGTCACCCCTGGAAATCCTGCTCTCCAATTCAGAGGGAAAAAAACAAATTAAACCTTTCAAAGTTCTTCTCTTCATAGTCACAATCTCAAGCCTCCTCCTTCTTTGAGATTTTGTGTTTTCTTCAAAATCTCTACAGTAAGATTTCCCAGTCTCCACCATCCTTCCCTACTGGAATTTTTCCCACCCTAGTGTTTGTCTCTCTTCCCCCTTCTAGTGCTGCTGGAGCATAGCAATGCCCAGATTTGTGTTTACATGTGAATTCATCCAGATCAGTGCCATGGGAGTCTGAAGAGGGGGGTTTCATCAGAACCATCCAAGGAAATCCTCCGTGAACCAATGGTGCATTATTTATTTTTCAGCTCTGAAAATGAATACAATGTCTAAAATTCATCAAGTCTTCTTCATAATGTTGAAATATTTCTTAATGTCTGTTAGGAATAAACACTCAAAAACGTAAAACATTGCCTGGAAAATGGTAGTGTTAATCCATATATGTGACTAAATTTATTAATGCAAAATGCAGGGGAAGGTTTGTGACTCTCTGAAGGTCTCACTCCTTCCTCATCTTACTCCGACAGTCTCAAGAACTGCAGAGAAAGAGCCCACACCAGTTTCTTTGCTCATGGCAAGGAAAGAAACAATTCTGTTCATGATGGCAGAAAAATCCAGGAAACTCTGGGAGCTTTGCACGAGTGAAGAACAGAAATACTATGCAAGAAAGTTAAGGGACGACATTATCTGTGAAACTGAATCAAATTTGTCAATTTGTTCTAAGATTTTCTTCCTTCAATTCATTGGGTGTGGGCGAGAAATGGGCCATCATATCAAAAGCCACGGACCTCGGAATCCAACCTCTAAATTATGATTTAGGATACCAGTTCAACTTCATTGTTGATTCAATAAATGTTTATTGGGTTCCAGTATTTACAGGGCATTGTCTGTCCTAGATGTTGGGGCCACAGTGTGAATGAGATGAGTTCCCTGTCATGGCGCCTACGTGAGAGGCAGAATAAATAAACATCACACACCGTTACAGACATGGAACATGCCTTCAGCTTGGCGGAAGATTCCATACGTAAAATAAAGCTGGGTAAGGAAATGGAGAGTGGGAAGCTTTGGGGTGTGTTGTACACAGTCTGGGTGGCTTCCTCTATCTCTATGCCTGTTCAGGTTCTTGCTGGTGGGCTGTTGGCCCTGACATTTCAGAGGTCATCTAGTCTCACAATGAAGGCACTTTGTTAGATTGGGGCTGGAGACTGAAAATATTTAACTGGTTTGTGTTTCTTTCACCTAGAAGAATTCCCAAATCAAGATTGGCCAACAGCAATTGAATCAGTGGTTTCATATCAGCATCTCTTCAAAAAGATGTTAGGATTATTTCATGTTTGTAGGTAAATTACACAATGTCTCAATTATAAATTCACTTGCTTACATTATGAAGCAGTCATTGAAAGTCATGCTACTTAAGGAACATTAATGGAGTCTAATCCAAACACGATGCCACTAGGAGCCGACTCTCATTATGTTCAGGACCATGGTGTGTGAGGCAGAAACCAGATCAGCCATGTTCAGTAGCCAAGGGCACTAGGGACATAGACCACCTTGAGAATACTTCTTCGACCTTGTTTTGTTTTATTTTCTTGCAGTGGTGAATAAAGTAAGCTTCTTTCATGTTTAGATACAGATCAGCTAGTTGTTAGAAAAATGATGAAAATATTCCCTTTGCTTCATGAATTAACAGTGTTAAAAACATGTGTCAAGTATTTTCTTGTTTTCTATGGGCCTTCCCTTACAGTCCTCACACAGCACAGTAGGAAACAGTATCACGGGTTCCATATCCGTGAGAGAGTGACACTTACAGAAATGGAGCCCTCATCCAGTTTATTTAGTGAAGAAGAGGTAGAGACGACTTTTCCCCAGAAGTAAAAGTAGCACATGCTTGGCAAATATTAATAAATTGATGCTAATAACATCAAAACTGTGTTTTCCAAGGATCACAACCCTTACCACTTTTGCATGCGTATATTGTTATATTCACCACATTCTATCATAATCGTATATTTCATTCCTGAATTCTTTTATAATTCTGTGCACCCTTAGTGTCTAGTCTAATGTTTGGCACAGATAAATGTTTGCTGAGTGGTTGTGTGAATGACAGAGACTGAAGACCTCACAGTAAAGTGAACCAGACGTAAAAATAAATAGGTGCAATGCAAAGTGATTTGCGATGTTACAGTGGAATCCTCAGAGTGTGTGTGAGCACTGCTGACTTATCTATTCTATGGACAAGAGCCACAGTGCTTCCTGTAAAACAGAATATTGAGGGACTTTAATTCCAATGTGTCCAACCCAGTTCCTCTGCTCCCCCTTCCAGGGTGGAGCTAGGTTACTTGATCGTTCCATTCCCCTCCAAGTCAGAAGTGCAATGTGGTTTTCCAAAAGTTGTTTAGGTTAGAAGACAAACAAGAACATACTTGAGATGAGATGACCTGGCTTCCATTTTTTTTGTAGAGTTATTATCTCAGGCAGATAACTTAACATTTCCAACCACTGACCACATGTACTGAATAAGCTCGAATCGTGAATGATAGATTGTCTGGTTAAGTTCATCTCGGGTGTCTTCTATGTGTAATTGATATAGCATCAATTTGTCAGAGCGTTGTGTGAGATAAAGCCTGTGAGTGCATTTTGTAAACCATGAAGTGATACATACATACGTTAATATTGTTAGAAAGTTGTGGGGAAGAACATGAAGAGAGACCTCCAGCCTAGAGTTAAATTATGAAATTCTAAGATGTAGTCTCTTCATTACATGATTCCAAACTTCTGGAGAGGTGGGGCCAGGCGCTGTCTTATTCTGGGAAGTAGTCTCAACCCAGGCTGCACGTTAGAATGCTGTAGAAAGCCTGCAAAAGTCCTGATACCTGGGGCCCAACAGAGACCATTTAATTGAGAATCTTAGGACACAGGGGCACGTGTCCACAGGATGATTCTGCCTGGCCAAGGTTGCACCCAGCAGGGCTCAAACTATGACTTACCCTGTTCCTATTTCTCTTTGTTATCCTTGGCCCATTGAACAGATTGGATTTAAGTAGCAAACTTGTAAAATGCAACACCATGCGCTCACTAAATATCAAGTATTCTTCAAAGATGGACTCACCCAAACTCTTCCCAGCCAGATTTATAACCAACCACACTTGACCGCAGACAGGCCTTACATATTCTTCATATGATCTGAAGCAGAGAGTGAGTCTCTTGGGGACAGGTGGAAATGCATTTTTGTTTTAAGTTTAATACGTTTTGGCTGAGGTTAAGTTTGTTAAGACCATTAAATATTTAAACCAGTTTTCTCAGAAGGACTTTTGAATTAAAAGGAAAATTTGAAAGGTATTTTAATAATTCCAATGTTAGCCTCTGGGTAGAATTTTCTTACATTTAATTATGAATTCCCAGGCTACCTTTTCTACTGATATATTCATAACCACATATTCATATCCATAAAAATAAGCAATTATACTTTCTGCCAATGGCTTCCTATGTGACTATATGTGGCCTTCCTACTTGATTAAGGATTTCAGCAAATTTAATATAAATATCTCCTTTAAGAACCTCTGAGAAATGAATGTATTAAATCATGTTAAATTTGCCATGCAACTGAAACTTAGTAGAAATCTTTGTAGTCAACTAAATTCTACTTTCAGCTAGAAAACTTTAGGCAAATAATTATTTAATCCAGAGATTAACACTACATCCTGAGAAAACATATAAAATAACGTCTCCTTACCTACTTTTCTGTAAAGTTACACCAAAGCATCATTTAGGAGATCTATACTACAAACATTCTGTGAAATCCTGTGCATATTTTCATTTTCCTTATTAACAGAAAGAGTTATAAAAGTATTTTTTGTCATATTGCCTACATTGCTTTAAATGCCTTTACCTGTCTCCCTTTAAACATATCCACCCTTTAAATATCACTCAAAATTCACTTACAAAATGCCTTTCCCAATGCCTGACCATTTCATGTTCCCAAGCCTCTCTCTATGGGCATATTTATGTAAGAGTACTTACCATATTATGTTATAATTGGTTCTCTATCTGCTCACACTCTTGTTCTTTCTATTTTGTGGCATGTTGACAATCTCTGTATTTTTGTCATTTTTATAGCCCCAGTGTTCAAATCAGCACAAAATAGATGCTCAAAACCTTCTTAACCTACTTAGAGAAATAACGGTACTTTGACATTGTTCCCTGTTTATTAAGGGGTCTCAGCATTAATTTTCCATGGTCTTGCTGGGTTTCTACTCAGCTTAGATCTTCTTTTGTATTTGAAATTAGCCAGTCACTTGGCTGAAAAAGTAACCCTGTTGCCCTGAAGGAAACAGCTGTGTCAGGCCACCCACAGGGATCTCAGAAGGATGAAGGGAACGATTGTGTTATTATATCACGGGCAGCGCTGCCGGGACTCCTAATGCTCGTTGAGAAGTTTTACCATGAGGATTCGGAAAACATAAATTGCACCTCATAGAAACCATCTCCTTTGTGGTACGTGCTTCCCAGAGATGTACAGGTCATTTAATAAAGAATTACCTGCTGGCACTTACATTATGTTGTTGGCAGAAAAGTGCCTTATAAAGAGGGGCCATTTTTACAGTGTGATATCCACGGGGTCCCTCGGGAGGCCGTCTGAAAATGAGGCTATTTCACTATCGGGCATGCTGGCTTCTTGGCAGGCCAGCTGAGTCCGCAATGTGAACTGCTAATTGCTGATTTCCAAGACTTGGACAGTCTTTCTGTTATGAAATGGGCTGAGAACGCCACCTTCCTTCCCACAGGATGTGTATGACTAATCCACAGTTCCTTATTAGAAAGACGGAGCTTGTTCCTAAGGGTGACCTAGATGTGAAAAACTCACATTCTCCTGCTAATTCTTGAAGTTAGCAAGTTCTCCAAGAGCAAGCTCCGGCTAAATCCGCTTAAGCTAGTCTTCCTCTTCCTCAGCTTATTACAGTATTAGAACTTTTGCCAGCGGCACAGACTAAGGGTAGCATGAAAAGCAATGAAAACATCTAATTTTATAGCTGTCAGGATAAATACCAAAATAAAATATTAAATGTAAAAATATGAATAATAGGCTAAATAGTGCCTCCCTGAATATAGTGGGAATTTTACCATTTTTATCACATGACCTCGGGGATGCATGCCAGGGTCACCCAGCGAGCTGTGTCTTCATATTTCACCTCGAGGGTGTCTCCCGCCTTGGGTGCATGCTGTGTCCTTAAGGGTCTGTCTCACTCTTCAGGCGCAGAATTCACTGCTAATTCACACTCTCTCTGTCTTCCTTGAAGGGTCACGTTTGCAGGAGAGCTCCACTGTAGGGCAGGGGAAGGAAATCCTTCCTCTTTCTTTTCTCCGACAGCCTTATCTCAACTGTCATTCTCCAGGGATCTCTGCTGGGGACTAAATTCCTTAAGGCCATGTCTGCACTTGCAAATACTTCTTAAGCATCGTGAAATGTGTTAGAAACAAAATCCTCACCTGCTGTTCATAGAAGAAATCCCTGCTAAGTTATAAATGAGTTTCTGCAGCCCAGGAGCGCCTGTCTACTTGGGGAGCTTAACCAGAGGTGTGTGCAGCTTGCCCAATTGTTCAGTGTGTAGCGCGGATGGATGGTTCTTTTGTTATGAAAACCAAAGAACTGCCTCCAGCAACCCTTCTGGCCCCAGGTGCACACGTCCCACTCAGAAGGGTATCGTGACATGTGAGCGGGAAAGACAGGCAGTTCAGGGAATGTGTGTGTGGACAGGGAGTTAAGGGGCCTGTCATTACAAGAATCTTATTTGCTTCCACACTGCCCCATATCTTTGAGGACCGTATCCTCCCCAATGCTCGGTATCCATGATTTTCAGGTGGCTGACAGGGCCACACCATCTGCAGCAACACCAGGCATCCTAATGTCTAAAGTGAATGAGCTGACGTTTTCCAGATACTCTGCAAGCTCTGAATCCTTGAGCCCCCAACCTGTGGGGCTGCAATGTAACTGTGCCTGTTTCACATACGAAACTGGGGCACAGGAGCCTAAATGACCTGCCTAATATTACTTGTAGCAGGAAGACGATTCTTACGATGGGAGATTCTAACATGCAGGTTCTACGGCACAGAATAAGACGGAAACCCCTGCGTAGCAGGTGCTCTGTGTTCTTGTTTCTGTTCATGCTTGTACAATTGAACGGGATAAATGCTTAACTGTACTTTCAAATGTTGTGAACGATCAGCTTCTGTGCTATGACAGATTGTGCTAACTCTCGAGATTTCACTCCTGTCTCCAACACGCTTGTCATGGTCAGACCCACCCCAAGCGTGCAATTGCACACACACTCGTAAGCACTCTTCAGGGCTGACCAGGTGCCAGCCGTGTGACAGGCACGATGTAACCATCATATCCACCAGCCCAGGAGTTATTTACTCGGAATCTCCTACGCCCAAACACTGACAGGGAAGCGCAGGTTTAAAGCACAAATGTAATCATTCAATTATTCCAGTGATGTGTGGAGGCAGGATTTGAACCCGGATCTGTCTTCATCTCAGCACAGCTCTTTATTATGGAGTCCCAGGGTTACTGCATCCCCCAACCAGGGCTCTCCATGGCCTTTCAAATAAGACAAACCCATACTGTGTACCTGTCAAGGTCCCTCTCAGGGTGCGGCTGTCTGCAGGGCACCCTCCGCACAGCCCAGGCAGGGGCATGGGCGGCGAACATACACCTTTCAAATCAGGCATCCCACCTGCCACCAGTGCTACCACCACAAACCACCAAACTCTATTTTTACCACTTCAATAGTTAAGCACAGGCACCTATAGTTTCTTTGCCAAAAAAAAAAAAACAAAACAAAAAACAAAAACAATGTGTTTTGAAAGAGATACAAATTTTAAAATATGACTCACCTTTTCTTTTTCTTTGTCGAATGGCTCTGTCCTTATGTTAATTTCATTCACTGGAACTGTATGTTCTTGGTCCCAAGTAACTAAAATACTTGGTCCTGATTTTTGAAATGCTAGCTTTGGTTTCAATGTATTATAACACAAATAGAGGCAAGGGATTACAAAATCAATGAATCCCAGGAGGCTTGCTCTGAAAGGCGGAAGTTCTTCTGCTCCACTTCATGGATGGTTGTGGAGGGCGCTGTGCGTAACAGCAAATCTGGATTGGAGCCAGCGCCGTCTGAGTCCCTCTGCTCACACATGAGAAACAGGCAAAACGGTGCTCCCTCTTCAAAGCCTTATAATCAAGAGATTACATACATACAATTACTATAAAATATTTCATTATATAAATTAATATTTCATAGAAATGTATAATATATAGTAGACTATATAACAAATGAAAATAAATATATACAATCTTCTGGTTATTGAAGGCCTGCTGTACATACAATTTAATATGCATAATAAAACATATGTAATAAAGTATGCATTTAATGCATATATATCTATCTCACATTGTCTTATGCATCATGGGTGCCCAGGAGATGTAACTGTTTGTATTAAACCAATGTGTTAAGAAAGACATTTAGAAAAAAAGACAACAGAAATGTTCAGACAGGCAAACTGAGAGGCGGAAATAGGCAGGTCTGATTTAAAATATGACGGTGATGTGATCACATGGCTTCAAAGTGTTAGGGTCCAACAAACTCGCCTATGACCATAAGGGATGACGTTTCCATCTCCCGCTTACCCAGTGTCCTGCTGTGCCCTGGAAGCCCTGTGTGGGCCCTGAAAACACCTGTTTTCCATTTAGACAAAGGCCAGGAGAAGCCTTGGATAAGAAGCCTTGGATAATGGTCAAGAAAAGTACCCCGGTTATCTTAGAGGACCTGGAATGACCCGTTTCTTAGAATTTACCAAATTGTTCTTTGCCAAATCAACATGCTCCTCACAGACACACCAAGGAACAGTACTTCATCCTTCAGTCCAATCAAGTTGACACTCAATGTTGACCATCACAGCAGCAGGGCTGATAACCGCCAGCCCGGAGTACAGCAGAAAGCCAAGAGAAATGTATCTGCAAGGCGAAAAAAAACGAAGCAGATTAATTTTCGGATGTGTGTGTACAATCAAGTCAGGAGGGGTTTATATTGTTGTTTCTTTTTTTTCTGAGATTTTTGTCAAAATGAGTGACAATCATATAGGACACTCATTAAACATGAACGTGAGACAAGGAGCTTGAGGAAAGAAAAAAAAAAACAGTGTACAATGAAATCCGTGTCATTATACACACGGAGCAATTCATCTCTGTGCAGACGCCACACTGCCGTCGTGATGGTGTAGACGGGGCTCTGACTCAATGACGCTGTGGCTGCTCAGCCTCCAGGTGCAGCAGCCGGTTTGTATGGACGCACGTGGAATGGAGCCAAAAGGGGCAGCAGAAAACCAGTGACATGTCTGAACTTGAAAAGTAAAGATAGACCCGGGTAAACAGTCTACTTAGGAAGGTGACAGTAAATACGGAAAAAGCAGCTAACATTTTCAAAGCCACCTGCTGCCATGAAATGGAAAACAGCAGTGGCAGGCAGAGGAGGTTCCTAAAAGTCCAGGATACTATTAATATTTCACTTTTAAAAATATGTACCTGAATTACAGCAATTAAAACATCTTAAGTGTCTACTCACATGCTTTTCCTTGGGAAAGATGAAGACTCTGATAGTTGGTTCTTCAGGAGCAGGTGTTGCTTTTACTCCCACTCCCTGTTTAGTCTGCCAAGGAACAAAGCAAATAAGCAACACGGAGTTGCATGGCTTGAGGTGTGGTTCGCGCCTCTGACCTCTGAGGAGCCCTGAGGGTCTCACGCGGGCCCTGGGCGGCTGCCGTAGGCATTGCTTACAGGGTTTCGTTTCTCTCATTTGCATTTATTGCTATTTGAATTAGCACTGTCTCCCCCACTCAGTTCTAAGCTCCTCAGAGGCAGAGAAAAATACATCAATTTTCTGGAATTGTTCCAAGTATTAGAAAGGATAATTTAAATATCTGGCTCTAGTTGTTTTCACCATAATCACATATAATGATGTTTTATCACCTTTAGCTGCTCTCTTCCCACTCTCTCGTCCACGCTGAAGCCAAATAAATGCACTCGTCCTATTTGCTGAAGTGTGATTAATGCTCTCTCCTCTGATGGAAGCACAGGACCCAAAAAAATTTTTTTAAGCAAAATCACCTCAATGTCAGATTATTATGCATGAGACCATAACTGCAACATGATCGTGAAGTTTAAAGCTAAAGTGCTTTAACTTTAAACTTGGGAGAGTGTCGTGTGTGTGTGGGTTGGTGTGTGCAAGTGTTGACCTGCCAACACTGACAGAAGCCGCGGTTTGTCTATGACCAAAGTGAGGATGAATTCACAGGTAAGCGTCCTGGAGGCAGGTGCTTCATTACCACAGGTTACCATTATACGCTCTGTTGTATCCAACAGGGTATATCTTCCTCATCCACTAAGCAAACAGGTGTCTGTGAGAACCAACAATGTTAACAAAACATGCTCATTGAAAAAAATATGCATTACCTTAGGACATATGGGTGAAAATAAATGTTATAATACTACTGTATATTGTGGGGTATACAACCTTCTCTATTTTAAAGGTCAAAAATAATGCTTTTGAGCATTTCTCATGAAAGGTTAGAAATTCTAATCCCATCCTTACTATGTTATATCACAACCCTATCATATAAACAGGTGTGTCATCTGGCTTGATTTTAAAATACTCTTTTTAATAAATACAGGTTAACACTATAGAGGCACAAGAAGCAACACACATCTCACTTTCAGAGTGTGTGTGTGTGTGTGTGTGTGTGTGTTTGGCATCTGGGAAGAAAGAAACTTAATGCATTGGGGTAAGTCACGTCATTGGTTTAACCCTTTCCTACTTAGTATGCCTGTGGATACTGGAATCTTGAGTGCAGTGTTCCCTTCTAATGGATGGGAAGGAACTGCCAGGAACCTTGCATGTTTATAAGAATTTCCCTGGAAATATCTTAAAAATATATATTTCTGGACCCCACTAAATATCTTAAAAATTAGGCTTATACGGTATGAGACCTGTGAACTGTGTATATTTTTATCCCCCTCAGCTCTCCTCAGAGGAACCAAGTATAGCTGGCCTGACCTCATATTGTTTTGGAATAAGGATTTAAAAATCACTGTAAAATTAAAGATGTTTCTTAGAAAAATTGCCATTCAACCCATCATATAAAATGTAAATGATCTCAATTATGTATTCCAGATCATGAGATCAAAAATGATCTCAATTTATGTATTCCAGAAATAGATATTGGAAAAAAAATAGGCTATGTTAAGCCTAGAAATCATAAAGAATTCTTAAATTTATGTATGTAGTGTGAAAAAAATAGTGAAATGCTACTTAAAATAAACTTACACCTAAATCTTAATATAAAATTCAAACATCATGCAATGAGTTGAGGAATAGCAGTACCCAGCTCTAAAGGAATGGATTTGGGGCATTTTTCTGTGCTTGTTTTCCTACTCAATCGTAGGTAGAGTTAACAACAGGGAAGATGTGCTTTCATTTGAAGTTGGAAACTGAACATATTACTTCTTAACATTTTTAATTGTAACTAAGTTTAAATATATAATTTCAACTCATTTATATAATTTCAACTCATTTATCTGTGATGACCTGTCCTGTTTTTTGCATGAGACACTGAGAATGAGAAGCAAAAACTTATAATTTTTTTTTTTTTTTTTTGAGACGGAGTCTCGCTCTGTTGCCCAGGCTGGAGTGCAGTGGCGCAATCTCGGCTCACTGCAAGCTCCGCCTCCTGGGTTCATGCCATTCTCCTGCCTCAGCCTCCCGAGTAGCTGGGACTACAGGTGCCCGCCACTAAGCCCGGCTAACTTTTTTTATATTTTTAGTACAGACAGGGTTTCACAGTGTTAGCCAGGATGGTCTCGATCTCCTGACCTCATGATCCACCCGCCTTGGCCTCCCAAAGTGCTGGGATTACAGGCGCGACCCACCGTGCCCGGCTAATTTTTAAGTCAGTTACTGAACAGAAGCAGTTATCATAGCTCAATTTTATATATTATGTATATAGGAGTAGTAAATGGGTAAAGTTAATCTCAAATTTTTTTTTTCTTCCTTTTCAGGTGACTCCAAGCTAGTTTCCATCTTGCGTCCCTTAGATTTAGTAGAAATTTAAAATCATTGAAGTGACTTTGAGATTATTTCTGCATTTTATTATTCAGTACAAACAATGAAAATTACAGCATGAAACTTACAATTATTTAGCACTTAAAAAGTGCATTCATGCTTCTTCTTCTCGGAGCTTCTGTCTGCCTCCGTCAGGATTCCTGACAGCTCTGGGTTCCTGTGGGTTAGGGCACTAACATCCACAAGAGTCCATGATGAGCTAACATCATTCAATGGTTTATAATGGAGTTCAGATTCGTGCCCAGGAGAGTCTAATGCAGGAAGTCGCAGCAATTAGTGAGCACATTAAATTCACAAGCAGTGTGAGTCACAAGCTGCTTTGCGCACCGTGTGTATTGATTCATATAATCCTCATAAGAAATTTAATGAGATAGACATTACTATAATTATTTTAAGATAAGCACAGGAATGTGAGGTAATTTAACCAAGGCAAGTAAGATTTTTATGCCACAGACCCCTATGGCAGTTGGTGAAGCCTGTCAATTGCTTTTCAGGGAAAAAAGTATGTTTGTGAATATTGTAAACAACATCAAATTAATAGGACTACAAAAGAATGTCTATTGAAACATAGCGCTGGCTAACAGACACTGCTCCTCTATGGCTGTTTCTTAGCATTCAACCACTACTACCCTCTGAACTCACTGCTCAGAACTAGTGTGGTCATGACTCAGTGGAGCTGAAGGTCACGCACTCACATTTCTTCAGGTGATTGATTGCAAAGCCATTGGTGACAATTCCCATTTTCTCATATGGTATTGAGAAGACATAACTGTGGTATCATTTCACTTATTTTCTCTTCTCTGACTGAATTTCACCCATGTAAAAAGTCCTAGTAACTACTGTTGGCTCTATCTGCTGGCAACGTTTGTAGAACTTCCCCCACACCATAAACATCAAAAATAGAATGTTTGGAAATAACATTAAGAAATATTAGATATGATTGATATTTGTTAAGCATTTAGAACAAGGGTGTCTTGTCTTTTCACTATCCTGGGCCACAGTGGAAGAAGATGAATTGTCTTGGGCCACACAACATAAAACACACTAACACTAACAATAGTTGATGAACTAAAAAACAAACAAACAGAAATCACAAAAAATCTCATAATGTTTCAAGAAATTTTATGAATTTGTGGTGGGCTGCATTCAAAGCTGTCCTGGGTCACGTTTAGGACAAGCTCAATTTAGAATATAATTCTCAAAAGACTAGAAAGTGTGAAACAAGGCCCAGGAAAGTATCTGTAACTTACGAGCCTTTTATAGACTTTCTCGGGTTTTATAAAGACGTGTAGACTTGACTGACATAACAGGGTTCCTTGAGGACAGGGACTCTGTTTTCATCTCCTTCTCTTGTATCTAATACAGTTAATGGACATGTCTATATTCAGAAGGTATTTGATGAATTAATGAATGAAATTAAAAATGGAAGGTGGGAAATACAGCTATTAAAATAGTTGACCCATTTGGGTGATTTAAGGTCCCGTCTCTCTGTCATGTCTCCCAGTGTGCCTCTCTTAAAGCAATCAGTCTGGCTGAAGAGAAAAAAAGTATTTCCATATTGATAGAAACTCTGCATTATCTTTATGGTATGTGAGTAGCTTCGCTGCTCAGGTAGAGCTTCCAGATACGTCCTCATGGTTAAGGTCAGACATATCAGGTAATGCAGAGGTCCAGAAAAAAATAATGGCCTCTATCCCTAACCAGAAATACAAATCACAGGCCATTTAAAGATCGAACTCTTCGGATGAATTGTAAAACAGATTGATAAAATGCTAGAGTTGGGGGAAAAAAGTTTTGGAGATCTTGTCAACCTCCAACTGAGAATGACATTAATGGAAATCCTTGAGCAAGATTCATTCTCTCTAGTGAGCAGTAAGTGCAGGTGTCTGAGTGGACTTATTGTGAATGGAGCAGAGCAATTGCTGTGATTGGAAATCTCAGCCACAAGATATACATTAGATTGGCGCAAAAGTAATTGCTGTTGTCATCATTAAAAGCAACAGAGAAAACAGAAATTACTTTCGCACCAACCTGATATTATTCAAGCAGGACTAGAAAGGCCAGAGTGGGCTTGCTGTAGAGTATGCAGCATTATTGTCATCTAGGAGGGATGAGAAAAAAATCCCTGCTCTTGTCATGGCCAGTGAGGGATGCAATGTTATGTAAATGTGACTTAATGTTGTCTGGAATTGAGTTCCTGCTGTGGGAAACTGGGAGAATATTACTTATGATGTATTTTAGTGGAAAGGGACAGGATTCAAGGCAGAGGTCACAGAAAATTTGAGGTAAGTACGTTCTATACTGTTATTTTGTTTTTCATTTTTTTCTTTAATATTTTCCTGCTATCTAATTCAGAAGAAGTATAATTCTAAGAGCAGAAACAAGTAGCAAGACAGTTTAATTAAGGAGAAAGTTGACTTCAATGACAAGCATAGCACAATTTTGAAGAAATTTGTAAAATATCGTAAAATTTTCAAAATGTATAAAAATGTTTGCATAATTGACAAATATTAGCTGTGGCTTTTTGTCTTGTGTTGGAGTGTAATGTGTGCGTTAGGCCTAGATATTATATTATGCACCTCTAAACACATAAAGCCAAGAATAAAAGCAGAAAAAGACAGACTACCCCTGTAATTTAATTTTGTGCACCACCCCTAGTGGTCTTCATGTAAGACCAGGGCCTCAGAATGAAGGTAAGAGTTGAGTGTCTCTGGATTCCCAACAGGAATGTTCTTCTCACCTTCAGGGGGGAAATAATTCTAGCTTGCTCAAGAACTGTCAATTGGACATAGGTTAAACAAGCCCAAATAAGAGAGGGTTTTGCTAGTGGTTTCATACTAAAGAAAATCTGATGACAAATAATGTGTTAAACCTTGGCAAAGTGTTCGGTGTAAGATGTTTATGTATAGTCACACATGTGGTCTGGACCTCACACATTCAGGGAGCTTCAGTTGTGTATTTGACTGGGGCTGAAACAGAGCTATAATTTCTTGGATTCATTCAAGAGTAGAATATAAAATAAAAAACACTGGCAAGTTATAACAGATTAATAGATAGATAATAGATGATAGCTAGATAGTTGATGGATAGATAGTTGATGGATACATAAATGTAGCACCTGTAACTAAAGCTAGGAAAATAAACATGTTAGGTCCACAATGAGGTGTGCTTCATGGTACATGTGAGGAATGTTAGAGCCTACCACATTGACCCTTCAGGTGTGTCCTGGAGAGAGAGGAGAGTGTTAGGGCCTTTCTTCACTCAGAGAAACTCCAAATATAGGTGTTATATCATTTGTACTTCCAGAGATAGGATTATAAAAAAATTTGGAACTGGTTTTATTGAATGACTTCCCCTTTCGATATATATTTTAAGCCCCCCAAAGCTAAAGGCACTTACTTAAAATCTCTGAAGAATAGATCAGAACTCCTGCAGGATTCTCACAGGTTGCACAGACCAGTGTACATGGGGACCTATTTCTACACCTTGATTCTTGTATCTGACAAGACTTGATTTGGGGATTCTCAGCACCCCTGACCCTATTATAGTCACTGGTTGTGCTCTGCTCCCAGTATTTGAAAGACAGATTGAGGAGAGTGTCCATTCCCTATAATATCATCTTGGCATCTCTGTCTGAAATAATTTTACCATAAATAAATAAGTTCATTTCTGGGCTCTCTAGTCTGTTCCGTTGGTCAGTGTGTCTGCTTTCATGCCAGTGCCATGCTGCTTTGATTACTATAGCTTTATAGTATAGTTTGAAATCAGGAAATGTGATGACTCCAGTTTTTTGTTTTTCTTAAGATTACTTTGACTATTTAGTGTCTTCTTTGATGCCATATACATTTTAAGATTGCTTTTTCTATTTCTGTGAAAAATGTCACTGAATTTTAATAGAGATTGCATAAAACGCATAGATTTCTATGGGTAGTATAGACATTTTAATACTATCAATTCTTCCAATCTATGAACATGAGATGTCTTTCCATTTATTTGTGCCCTCCTCAATTTCTTTCATCAATTTTATAGTTTTCAATGTAGAGATTTTTCACCTTCTTAAATTTATTACCATGTTTTTGCAGTTATTGTAAATTAGATTATCTTCTTAATTTTGGGGAGGAAGGTAATTTGTTATTAGTGTATAAAAGCTCTCCTGAATTTTGTGTATAGACTTTATATCCTGCAACTTTACTGAATTTACGAATTAGTTCCAACAGTTTTTCAGTAAAGTCTTTAGGGCTGTTGAGACTTTTGATATCTATGATCATCAGAGATGTTGATCTATACCTTTCTTTTCTTATAGTATCGTTGTTGGGCTTTGGTCTCAAGGCAAAGCTGGCTTTGTAAAATGAAAAAAAAAACCTAGATTTTATTTTGCCATCTGTAATTCTGTTTCTACCTCTCATCATTTCTTTTTTTTTCTCGAGACAGAGTCTTGCTCTGTCGCCCAAGCTGGCATGCAGTGGCGCAATCTCAGCTCACTGCAAGCTCTGCCTCCCGGGTTCACGCCATTCTCCTGCCTCAGCCTCCAGAGTAGCTGGGACTACAGGCGCCTGCCACCACACCTGGCTAATTTTTTGTATTTTTAGTAGAGACGGGGTTTCACTGTGTTAGCCAGGATGGTCTCGATCTCCTGACCTCGTGATCCACCTGTCTCGGCCTCCCAAAGTGCTGGGATTACAGGCATGAGCCACCGCGCCCGGCCTACCTCTCATCATTTCTTTGTGCAGATCCAAGTTTCTGTCAGCCTCTCTCTTCTGTCTGAAATGTTTTCTTCAACACTACTTATAGTGTAGGTCTGGTAGGCCATGAATTCTCCCTCTTTTTTTCTCTTTTACTTTTTGAGGAATATTTTCATGGAGTTAAATTCCTTAGGTCACAGTTTGAACTTAAAAGGAGTCTTCCGTGGTCTTCTGGCTTGAAAGGTTTCTGAGAAGTCTGTTACAATTCTTATCTTTGTCTTATATGTATTTTTTATTTGTTGGTCATCCTCCACACACCTTCAGGATTTTCTCTTTGCTTTTTGTTCCAGCAATTTGAATAAAATATGCCTAGGTGGAGTTTTTTGGATTCTTGTTTGATTTATTGATCTATGTTTTCCCATTTTGATGTTTTCAAAGCTCCTTTGATCTACACCTTTGTGGCCATCAATTATCCAGGAATTCGTGCGCCTCACTGTCTTCCCTTCCCGTGTTGGGATTCCGGTTACCTGTATCCTAGACCAAGACTGTCTCACTGCCCTCAGATGCCCTTCCTTTCTCTTTCTTTTTTCTTCATTTTCTTTTTACTGTTTGTGATCCAGTTTGGGTAATTTTTCTAAAGTTGTCTTTAAGTTTGTTGAGAGACATCCCCCTCAGCCTCTCACGTTTTCGCTCGTCTTAGTGGCCGTTATGCCAGTGACTTTTGCTCTGAAATGCCTTTCCAAGGATATTTCTAGAAGGAACAGTCCTGGGAGACAGAGACAGTGTCACTTAAGAGCCAAGAGCAGGTTTGTTTGCTTCGTTGCATAAAGACAGTGTTTTCCTTCCAGGGAAAGTTCAACAAAGGCCCTGCAGCCCACTGTAACATTCCTGGTCCTCCTGCACCAGGGACTTGACTGTGATGCTCAGCCCTGTGTGTGCAGCATCCCATTGGGTTGCCATATGCCTCACGGCAGTGGGACTTGCAGGGGAGCTGCCGTGGACACAGGGGTGTGCTGTGTGCTGCACCACAAGTGAGAAACTGCCTTTGATCCCAGAATTGAATGTTTTCTGAAAATATTCATGATGTGACAGGCAACTTACCAGCTACCAGATAATGTACTATATTAGACCTTCCATAGTTGTTGAAAAAGTGCACTAGCTCTTTCTTCATCTGCGTGTTTATCACACTGTCTAAAACTGTGAAAAATCTGAGATGTTTTCCCACTGGAATAGTTCTGTATTACAGATAATAGGCAGAGAGATTACAGAGAGATGATTGACAAGCAGATACACAATAAGATAGATAGATATTGCAAAAATGCAAGGGTCAGAGAAAAGAGTTCTTCATTGAAACAACCAGGTTAATGGCATTGTATTACTAAGTATTATTAATAGCATTGTATTATTAAGTATTATTAGTAGCAGTGTATTATCAATAGCACTGTATTATTTTATTATTAAGTAGCACTGTATCATTACTTCGCAAGGCTCAGCAAACCGACAGAGACACGCAGTGAGAACCAGACAGAGAAATTTTTACGTGAGCAGTGGGTTTCAGTCTACAGACTGAAAGGGACAGATAAAAATAGGTTTTCTCCACTTGTAAACCTCAAAGAGTCCATTACCCTAACCTCTTCTGAGAGTATTATTTTCTTCAAGGTGTAATAGGAGGAACATTTATCCAGCCTGTTGGTATACAAGTCTCTCCAGGGTCTAGCTAAGCCCATCTGTCTCTGGCTTTATGACTCGGAAATGGCTTTAAGGACCAAAGCTTTGTCCATTTTGAGTGTAAAAGACTAGGGAGAAGGAGTCTGCTAGACTCCCTGCCTCTTTGGGAGCTTAACTTAGGAGTTTATCTTAAGTTGCAACTATTTGCTTCTTGGGGAGAGAGAAGTTGTTTTATTATCCTGTTAGATCCAGGCAATTAACGAAGGAAATGTCTACAGATCTTCATGGTATGTAAAAAGTAAAAAGTAAAGTATTTTCAGGGAGCTGAGTGTTTTTACTGGAGCACTGATAACTTATTTCCCCACAGTTATGTTTACTGATAGGCTCTCAAAAGCATTCTCTGTCTCTGTTACAGTGTGCATTTGTTTGTTTTTTAATTTCTGGAATCCCATTTACTCATTTTGGTAGTTTCCATCACTGCCACACTTACACATCTAATCTTGCATATTGTCTACCTTGTTTGTTAAAGCCTTTGGCATCCTATTTGATTGTGTTAAATTCTTTTTCAGAGTTTCACTCTCTGTCATATTTGAGTCTGATTTTGGTGATTTCTGTCTACCAATCTGCCATTTCACTTTCCTTTCGGTATGCTGCATAACCATAATTTTCTTCTTTTTTTTAAATCTGAGCATCTGGTCTAGTCCAATAGAAATGGGGGCGAGTTGTTTTTATACCTGTAATAGATTCATCTGTTCGTTTGCTAGGCCTTCAGCACGGCAGTTTTAATTAATCTATTTTGAGTTTTAATTAATCTATTTAATTAGTCCAGTTTGACGGATCTTTCATTTGTTGCTGTAACAGCCACAGCAGAACATCACAGGCTTTGAACTTCTCTACACCTCTTAAGTCCTTCCTGATTTCTTCTCTTGGGATGGGGGCTGCTTCTCCAGAGGACTCTTTCTAATGACATAGGTCCAATGTTAATATGCATGTACCTGGTAGAGCTCAGGCTGCTACCAGAAGGCACGTGGGCAGATGCAAGCGTGTGCGGAGATGGGAGGCGGAAAAGGAGAACAGAAGTGACATTTACAGAATGCCTACGAATACCAGATATTTTAGCTGAATCCACTCGCCAACTCGGAAATGCCCCATTACCCCCATCAGATGGCCTTAAGCCCTCTTCAGAGGCGTCACGTTCATGACTTTGATGGGGCTCAGTCGTTGCTGAGTCTACTGACTCTGAAACTGACTTGAAATTCTTAGATAAAATATATTTACAAAATAGACGTTTGTATGTTTGTATGTACACTGATATATGTTCAGTGGTTCTTGGTGGCTCCTGACTCTCTGTCACTACACTGATATGAAATGTTAGAGTAAATGCTCTCAAAATGTCTAGAGCTGTCATGACATTTTAATACTCTTATTTTCAAACATGTTAAAAAATTTCAACTTGATTTTTAAAAAATTTCCTTGGCCAATTTATCATGCCAGTTAGTTTCCAATAAAAGGAAATGTTAAAATACAAATACAGCATTCCCATTAATGCAATGTTCAGGCAAAATGAAAGATGGAACTTTTAATGAAATTATTAATAAATGTCATTATGCCAATAGTAAACAGCAGTATTCTCTAGCATTTAATTAATATTTTAATTAAATATTAAATTAAATTAAATTAAATTTACAGGCGCGGTGGCTCATGCCTGTAATCCCAGCACTTTGGGAGGCCAAGGCAGGCAGATGACCTGATTTTGGGAGTTCAAGACCAGCCTGACCAACATGGAGAAACCCTATCTCTACTAAAAATACAAAATTATCCGGGCATGGTGGCGCATGCCTTTAATCCCAGCTACTCAGGAGGCTGAGGCAGGAGAACTGCTTGAACCCAAGAGGCGGAGGTTGCGGGGAGCTCAGATTGTGCCATTGCACTCCAGCCTGGGCAACCAGAGTGAACTCCATGTCAAAAAAAAAAATATATATATATATATATATTTAAAAAATATATATTTATTTTAAAGGAATTGTCAAAAATGAAAGCAATGATTATTTAACATGACAAGAAGGGCATCTTCAAAATGGGTTATGCTTATGAATGTACATATGAAATATACATATAAAATGCTGACAAAAGAATATTAAGAAAGAAATCTTTATTAAAACATAAAACTTTAAAAATTATACTTACTAAAATCAGGACTGTGTTCTTACAGTTGTTGGGCCTCCTTATGATTAAAACTATACTAAAATGCTACAATGAGTATTCTTGGTATCCATATTTAGAATTGTTTTTAAATGTTCACCAGGGGAACATTATAAATGATCACACTGTTGAAAATTGGTCCTGTCTTCTGCAATTTGTCTACCTAAATTTTATTGACAGAGAAGGTTCTTAAATCACTACCTGGTGTAAGGAAGCACTAATTGAATTCCATACAACAAATGTGTCACCAACCAAATGTGTCTGGGTCAGAAATAAGTGTCGACGTGCCAAACACCATGTTAAACACAACAAATGCTTTATCTTATTTCTATAGGTGCACATTTTACCAAAACCCTCCCCCATGACACTAAAATCATTGTCTGACCTTTCACTTTTATGATTGTGTTACAGCACCTTAAAAGCATTTTAAACTATATAAATAAGTGTTGTGTACATGTATATATACTTACACAAATATACACATATATAATATTAAATATGTATGTATAAAATATATAAATGAATATTGCTAAATGCTAAGTCATTAAGCATTGAACAACACTATAATTGAAGAACAGATGGTCACTCTTTTTCCTCTGTATCCACATTGTGTAAAAAGAAAGCTAACATTACAGCAGTCCCCATTTATCTATGAAGGATATATTCCAAGACCTCCAGTGGGTGCCTGAAACTGCAGGTAGTAACAAACCCTCTATATGCTATGTTTTTTCTTATCCATACAGACCTAAGATAAAGTTTATAAATTAGGCACAGTAGGAGATTAACAAAAGTGACTAATAATACAGGGGAACAATTATAAAAATATGCGGCAATAAAAGTTATGCAGAATGTGCTGTCTCTCACAATATCTTATTGTGCTGTACTCACACTCCTTCTGGTGCTGATATGAGACCATATGATGCCTACATGATAAGATGGATTGAGGTGAATGACACAGACACTGTGACGTAGCAGTTAAGCTAGCATTGCCCTTCTGATGATATATCTGCGTGATGGTTAATACTGAGTGTCAACTTGATTGGATTGAAGGATGCAAAGTATTGATCCTGAGTGTGTCTGTGTGGGTGTTGCCAAAGGAGATTAACATTTGAGTCAGTGGGATGGGGAAGGCAGACCCATTCTTAATCTGGTGGGCATCATCTAATCAGCTGCCAGCGAATATAAAGCAGGCAGAAAAATGTGAAAAGGAGAGACTGGCCTAACCTCCCAGCCTATGTCTTTCTCTTGTGCCAGATGCTTCCTGCTCTTGAACATCAACCTCCAAGTTCTTCAGTTTTGAGAGCTGGACTGGCTCTCCTTGCTCCTCAAGCTTGCAGACAGCCTACTGTGGGATCTTGTGGTCATGTAAGTTAATACTTAATGAACTCCCCTTTATATATGTATCCTATTAGTTCTGTCCTTCTAGGGAACCCTGACTAAGGGAACCCTGATTAATACAATCTGCTTTCCATGACCCAGAATCATGGAGCCATGATAATGTCAGTTTTTTAGATGCCAGGAGCAGACAATGTCAATGGTTGGGGCTCCTCAACAGTTAAAGGATTGTTCCTGAAAACTTTTGGAAGAACATTGTGGTCAGAAGTGATCATCTCTTTTTCACTCATCAAACTGTTGCTTTGCTGGTTGTAATCTTTTGCTGATCGTAAGTGTGATATTAATGCTGTGTTCCATTCTGAGATTGTATGTCATAATTTTGCCATTTAATATGTGCAATTTGAAGGACTTTGGCAAATTTTGGCAATGTCCACATGGCTGGTTCTTCTTCCATTTCTTCTTCCTCTTCCTGTTTCTCTGTAGATTACTCAACAAGTTCTTCCAATTCCTCATTCATTAGTGCTTCTCCATGGCCCTCAACATGTTCTTCCACTTCTTCAAGTATGTTGGCAAATCCCTCTTCATCAACTTGGTTTGCTGCATGAATGATTTTCCTAACTTCTCCACCAATCCTTTGAATACTTTAAAAGGATTCACAGTTTCATTGCATAAGTTCTTCCAGCAGGCATTTACAGTTTCTGGTTTTAATTCATCCATTGCAGCTTTGAGGAATGTTATTGAACCAGCAATAGTGAATAACTTTCAGCACTGCATTATACCCACATTAAGGTCTTCACCAATTGCTGGTCACATGTAATCAAAGACCAGGTGGGTGAATGTGGCTTTGACAAAGCACGTGATGTCTCAGTCAAGGGACTGAAGCAATGAGCCAGTATTTGAAAGTAAAAATACAACTTGGCATTTTTATTTTCATAGGCAGCACATTCAGATGGCCAGGTGCGTTATCTATTATTCATAGGACTTTAAATCTCAACCTTTCATTTTCCAAGTTTTTTTGTTTTGTTTTGTTTTGTTTTTTTAGTTCTGGGGTGAAACATTGGTGCAAAGATTCCATAAAGAAGACGGCTGTCATCCACGCTTTCTGATTACTTTGCCAGAACATGGGCAGGGAATTTTTGGTTTCGTTTTTGAGAGCATGTGGGTTCTTTGCTCTGTGCCTGCATCCAGTTTCATCACCTGTCTCGCAGTGTTGCTGCCCAGGTTCAAGGTGAGTGTGTCCTTCCGTGTTTGACTCGCTGGTGCTCATTTGGACTTCAGAAATGTAGGTCCCATTGGGCATTTCCTTCCAGAGGAGCCCCAGTTGCAGCACAATTGAAGTCTTGCTTTGGATGGTATTCTTTCTTTTGAGTCAACTTCTTCATCTCTGCTGTAAATGTGGCAGCAGCTTCTTCATCAGCAGACATGACCTCTCCAGTAATGTTTGGTTTTTTCAGTCCAAACTTATGTCTGAATTTGTACAACCATGCTTTCCTTGCAGACAATGGCCTTGCTGAAATTTTCATATGGGCTCGATGCTTTCTGACACAAACATTACTGTCAGTTGGAATACGTCTCCTGTTCTTATCTTCCACCCATGAGTTTCACTAAGAACTTATCACTCACTGTGGCCATGACTTTTGCAGTCTGATGTGTGACAGCAAAATCAGTCTGGATTTATTTCCGATTCCTTCACAATTTCATGGATAGAAAATTCACTTACCATAGATCTTAGCAACCTCAGCATATATTTTTTTCTTATTAAATCAAGAACTTTCACTTTTTCATTTAAAAGAAGCACTTATGGCTTCTATTTGGCATACGTGAATTGGCAGCATCATTACTCTAGTGCTATGGGGCCATTATCAAGTAAAATAAGGGTGACCTGAACAGAAATACTGCAGTGCCAGGACAGGAGGTGTGACTGTCGAGACAGACATTCAGTGACTCGCAGGCGTGTGTGGTACGTGGCGTGGATCTGCTGCCGTGTGTGGTACGTGGCGTGGATCTGCTGCCATGTGTGGTACGTGGTGTGGATCTGCTGGGCATAGGGATGATTTATGTCCTGGGTAGGACAGGATGGGATGGTGTGAGATTTCATCGGGCTGCTCAGAACAGCACACAGTGTAAAGCATGTGAATTGTTTATTTCAGGAATTTTCCATTTAATATTTATAGATATTTGGCAGACCACGCAGAACGAAACCATGCAAAGCAAAACTCTGGACGGGAAGGACTGCTGTAGCAATAAGGCATGGACATGCCCTGTGCAAACTTAGTGGCAAGAGCCATTCTTAAACCAGGGAAGGAAGGCACTATTGTTATATGTAGTTATCACTGGAACCAAAGGTGGATGGGGGACTGTGATAGAAAACGTGGGTCTGGTTTTGGTTCTGCTGATAGATAACTGCGAGATATTTCCTGTATCTCTGAATTTTTATGGCTTTAATTACATTGTTTTTAAAATGAGGATGTCAGAGAAGATGGAGAAAGACTTTCCAAGACTGACTTATTTACACGAAACAGTGATAAAATCTTAATGAATTATAGGTAGCTATCTAAGGGCATAGGAGAATGATAAAATTATAAACTTCGATGGGGAGTGCACACTTAGAAGAGGAGCGTACCAAGTTCCCCTTTAAGGGCATTTAACCCTGTGTTAAGGGCAGTTGACATGTATGAGTTGGCAAGACAACTAACAGAAAACTTACAGAGGCCTTTCTGCCTAGAAAAACCTGAAAATGGATAATGGGGAATGCATGAGTTCTAGAGAGAGTGGTGAAATCCTGTACATAAAAGATACAGACAGAGTTCCCAAACTCTCCAAAAGTTGTCAGTGACTGATCATGGAAAAATGCATGCGTGAAAAAACTCAAGGCAGTTCAATTAAAGCTGGAATATCTAAATTGAGACTAGAGCCGCCACCTTAGGTTTTCAGTTCAAGTTCAGTTAAGATTATTATTCATAAAACCAAATAATCAACCGGCATAAGATGAAAAGAACAAAAGTAAATCCTCCCAATTTAACCACCACAATGTCTAAGATACAATCCAAAATTATCTGACATATAAAGAACTAACAAAATAGAATATATTTTCCATAGAAAATAAAATGGACCTAAATTTAGATGTTGAAATAAGGCAGCCAAGGATTTTAAAGAGGTTATTCTAACTTGTATTTAATAAAGTAAAAGAAACTGTGCTTTCAATGAATGAATAGGAAATCTCAACACAGTAATAGAACTGGAAAAATGCAGGGTCTGACTTAGAAAATAAGAAAATTATTAGATAGATTTAGCAGCCAAAGGGAGGTGATAGAGAAAAAAAAAATGTGCGGAATACATAGTACTGTCTCAGCCAAAATAGTGATATGAAATATTCCAGAAATGTGGTAAATGTGGTTAAAGGTTAGTTTGTGGTGGGACTCAGGCAGAATAATTTTAGGAAAAAATATATATGAAGATTCACGATCTAGAAATCCCTTTCCATAATATCACCCATATCACCTCCCTTTGTGAACCTCACGTACATTTTTAAACATAGATTTAGATAGGGGTGGGCGTAGTATGTCCTAGAAGGCAGGTCCCATCTGTAGGCTGTTGCTGTACAGCCCTCAGGCTAAGAATTCTTTTTACATTGTTAAGTCCTATCTATTTATTTAATGTGAGAGTTAATACTCAGACAACAAAACCTAAATTATTGACTATGTGGCCCTTTAAAAAATGACTTTAATAATATCCAGCACCTTTTGGTTATAAAACTCTTCGTTTTTGGAGAATAGACAATTCCAAAGGTTATATGTATTCAGAATAGAAATGCTGAAAAATTCTCATCATATAAGAGAGGACCCGGGGTATAGGGTAAGAGGAAAAGCGAGCTGAGCTGTGGCTCCGAGATGCCTCTGTATTCACGGCGAGATTGTCGTGGGGGTCTGACCAATAATGACAGGAGGAGATGCTGCAATCAGAGTCTTCCACGTGAGGGAAGAGATCCAAATTCCCCGGGAGGAGGCTTGGGTAATGCTGGCAATGAGGTGACTCAGTGCACTGCATGGCCTTTTTGGTAGGAAGATCAATGCAGATTCATATTTTCAGTGATAATTCGAATGCACACAAATAACAAACTAATTAAGAAGCTTTTTGGTTTACTTTTCATTTGTATGGCTAGTTCATTCCCTGGCTCTTATTAGCACAGAATAAAATGGTTTTGAAAAAAATAAATAAATGGTCAGAAGTCAATCAACTAGCATCAAAGTATTAATATTCAATAACAGATAGTTATCTTTCATAATCCTATTTTATTTATTATCATTATTTTGAAACAGAGTTGTGCTCTTATTACGCAGGCTGGAGTGCAATGGAGAGATCTCGGCTCACTACAACCTCCCCCCTCTCCGGGTTCAAGCGATTCTCCTGCCTCAGCCTCTTGAGTAGCTGGGATTACAGTCACCTGCCACCACACCTGGCTAACTTTTGGTATTTTTAGTAGAGATGGGGTTTCACCATGTTAGCCAGGCTGGTCTGGAACACCTGACATCAGGTAATCCACCTGCCTCAGTCTCCCAAAAGGCTGGGATTACAGGGGTGAGCCACTGTGCCCAGGCACAATCCTATTTTATATGTAGCAAAATTTAAAGGGATATTTACAATGTCTAATAGTTCTTAGTTCTAGTGAACAAAAGGAATGCATTGCATTTCAGAAAGATAAAGATTTGTGCTGTTTCCTTAATAACTATGTGTGAATCTGATCAAGGCAAAGACCATATAGGATTCATTTGTTCTGTACTGTGACTCCAGGAAAATGTATGGCACACAGGAGATGCTTGGTTAATGCTGAATGAATGTATCTGGCAATGCAATTACCTTTTTATTTTCTGTCTGCTGAAATTCCTGGAGAAAATAGTAGTGCTGCATGAGTGCTAACATAAAGCAGAGTGCACTGTTTGGAGGCCAGCTTTCTAGGGGTATCTCTGACTCTGCCACCTGCCAGCTTTGGGGTCTTGAGAAGAGTCGTTAACCTATTGGATCTTAGTTTCCTCTTCTATAAAATGTGCATAATAGTAGTTATCAACTCAAAATGGTGCTGTGATGTTTAAATATGTTGACATATGTAAAACAAGAGAAAATCTGGCAAATAGCAAATGCTGCATAAATGTTAAATCTTATTATTATCTATTTATACATTCTTGGACTTTCAAAATATCAATCTAAAGGGCTTGATATGAAGGAAAATGCTGTATTTTTAGTTCCTAGTTTCCATAAACCTTTCTGTGGCTTTATGTTGTGTTTCAGAGTCCTAATTCAATCTGATTTTGTTTTCCCTGGGGAAATAAATAAATAATTAAATGATTATTTTTACTCTGGTATTTTTTTTTCTAGAATGGAGTATTTGTGTATAAACTTAAACAAGGAGAGGTCTGCCAATATTCAGGCTTGATCTTTGCTGATGTTCACCCTCAAGATGATGGTGACCTTGGCTTTTTTTTGTGCATAACCTGTTGCCATGTTTCTCTTTGGGGTTAACTATGATAAGGAGAAGATTAGATCCAACATTGTCCTCTATTTTATGGTTTAGAACTCCTTGAAGCCAGAACTGTCTCATCTACTTTTAGTTATCAATATGCAAATGCCTCCCCATACAAATAGTTCAATATATTTTTGTTAAAAAATAAAATTGGTTATTGAGATTTGTGAAATTCTTAAATAGAGACTCTACTGTCATCCTTATGGCAATTCTCATGTTCCTCGCAGAATAGAGAGCCAAGAAGTAAACCCACACATGCATGATCAACTACCCTTCCTCAAGGAGGCCAAGAATACCCAGTGGAGAAAGGACATCACTTCAAAAAACAGTGCTGAGAAAACAACTGTATATTCACCTGCAGGAGAATAAAATTGGGCTACAGTTTTTCACCATACACAAAAATCAACCCAAAATCATTTAAACACTTAAGTGTGATACCTGAAACAGTAAAACTACTAAAACAAAACATTAAGAAAAAGCTTCATGACATTTGTCATGTTAATGATTTCTTAGATATGATAGATAATAAAAGCACAAGCAACAAAAGCAAAACTAAACAATAGGTCGAGATCAAACTGAACAGCTTCTGCACAGCACAGGAAACAACAAGAGAGTGAAAAGGCAACCTACAGAAGGTATGGAATGGGAGAAGACATTTGTAAACCATAAGTAAGATAAAGCATTAAGTTCCAAAATATATATGGAGCTCCTGCAACTCAATAGTACAAACACTAATAACCCAATTAAAAATGGGCCAAAGGTTTCAATAGACATTTCTCACATATGTAGTAGTCTGTACTCACACTGCTAATAAAGACATACCCGAGACTGGGTAATTGATAAAGGAAAGGTTTAAATGACTCACAGTTCCACATGGCTTGGGAGGCCTCACAGTCATGGCAGAAGGTGAATGAGGAGCAGCGTCACGTCTTCCATGGCAGCAGGCAAGGGAATGTGTGCAGGGGAACTCCCCTTTATGAAACCATCAGCTCTCATGCGACTTCCTCACTACCACAAGGACAGCGTGGGGGAAACCATCCCTGTGATTCTGTTATCTTCACCTGGGATTGCAAAATGGTACAGCTAGTATGAAAAACACTATGGACATTCCTCTAAAAAATAAAAACAGAACTAACATAAGATCCAGCAATCCCAATTGTATTTGTCTAACAAAATGGAAATCAGGATCTTAAGAAGACATCAGCACCCCCATGTGTTTAGGAGTGTTATCCACAATAGCATAGCCAAGACATGAAAACAGTCTAAATATCACGTACGGATGAATAGATTTTAAAAAATGTGGCATACACATACAATGGAATGCTTTTCAGCCTTAAGAAACAAGAAAAGTCTGCAGCTTGAGACAACATGGTTGAACCTTGAGGTTATTGTATTAAGTGAAATAAGCCAGTCACAGACAAAGGCTGCATTATTCCACTTATATGAAGGGATCTAAAGGAGTGAAACTCAAAGAATCAGAGTAGAAGGTGGTTTCTGGAGGGAGCAGAAAGGGGGGAGTTACAAATTACAACGTTTTCATCAAGCAAGTTCTAAAGACCTGCTGTTCAGCATTGGCCCATAGTCAACTCCACTGTATTGTGTACTTAAACATCTGTAAACAGGGTGGATCTCACGCTAAGTGTTCTTATCATGATAAAATAAAAAAGAAAGAAAAAGCAAAGATGACCAAATACTGCAGCATCAACACACTAAGCAAGTATAGAAATCCAAAGAAAATAATTCAGAGCTGAGGAGGAACTAAAACTTTGATGGGATCACAGGAGAACAACCCTGATGTCAGACTTGGGTCCTGTAGCAAAAGACTCAGTGAGATCAAAGGGAATTTTGTGAAGCCTAATTGGAGGTGGGTTGCTAAGGCAGCGGGGAGAGGCTTTGATGGCAGCTGAGATACGGGGAAGATGCCTTTGCTCTGGACACCTCCCCGGCCTCCCTGCCTCCTGGGGGACCTCAGGCAGTTTGGAGTCACCCAGGGCTCTTGCATCGTGCCTGCCTTCGTCCCCAACCACCACCTACAGTTTACATTACCACGAAAAAGAAGGCACAGAATTAGCAGCTAAAAATGACAGCTGTTTATTAGCTCATGAATCTCTGGGCCAGAAGTCCGAGGGCTTGGCTGGTTCTATGTTAAGAGAATCCAGAGGCTCACACCCGGGCATCAGCTGGGCTGGGCTCTGGTCGGGGCTCTGGGGAATAACCCAGCTGAACTCAGTCTGGAGTGGGCTGAACCCACACTCAGGTGGTAGGGCTGATGGTCTCTTTTCCACGCTGACATCATCGAGGACGCTCTGGGCCCCCCAGCTGCTCACAGTCTCATGCAGCCCCTCCTTCTTCAAGCCAGCAAGGGAGTGTTGCATCCCCCAAATGCTTCAGCTCTGGGTACTTCCTCTTCTCCCATCTGTGGCAGACAATGCTCCAAAGGCTCAGCTGAGACCTGACTGGCTCAGGGCCCTTGTGCAATCCCATATCCTACAGCCAAGTGACTTAGGACCTTGGTTATACCTGCAAGACCCTTGCATCTCTGTCCTAGACTCATGCTGATACGGTGACCAGAGGGCAGTGTTCTTGAGGTGGAGAGGTGCTGCTTTAGCCTGGCACGACCCTTCCCCAAAATGGGAGAGAGAGGGAGTCTTTTCAACGTTGTTTCATTTTGTTGGATTTTTAAATATCCTAGTTTTCCACATTTCAAGGAGTTATACAAAATAAAAAAGAGAAAACTTCTGGAGTCATTGTTTGAGGGAATTATAATCTTGATACCAAAATTGGGCAAGCAAAGAACAAGTGCAGGTGATTAAAGGCAAAGTCTTTCACGGATGTATTCTTAGATCATCAATGCAAGAGACATGAATTCAATAGTGCCTTAAAAATGCACCTTGTACAAGTAGGGTTTATATCATGAGTACAAGGATTATTCAACATCCATGCATCTGTCAACTCAAATCACCAAATAATTTATTAAATGGTAATAGCCATCTGATCATTCATCTAAAAGCAAAGGAGCATTCAATAGCAATCAGGAGTCATTTATGATAGTAAAAAATATTTCTAGCCTATGAATACCAGGAAACTTTTTCAAGATGATAAAGAAAATCAACAAAACCATTACATTTAAGAAGAAACCAGGGAAGTCACCATCACTCATCTATCTGCTCAGCATGGTATGAGAGGTTTTTATTAATGGGGAAAAAGTCTTGAAGTTGGACAAAGAATAGGCAATGGCACCACTATGTACAAAAGATGTGATTGTATACAGAGAAAATACAAGAAAATCTACCTTTCAGGACCTCCAGGTATTGTTCTTCTACTGGCATAAGGAATCAATTACTCTGTCAGTCTATATGCTTGATATTTTTTGCATAGCATATATCCATCTTATGTAACTTTTGACTAAGAAAAAAAAAACACATCAGTTTTATTAGGAAAAGGTGAATCCAGGAGACTGTCTTTCCTGCTCACAGTTCTGGAAAATGAGGACTCCTTCTAAAAGCTGGAAAATTAGTGCCAGGGTTCACATATAACAACAATATAGAGAAAGAATCTCAAAGGTTCCCACTAAACAAAATAATGTACTAGGATACAGAGCCTTTAAAGGATCCTACAAATTAAATGCAAATGCAGTAAAAGCATAACATAGAGAGTAGTTCTTTATGAAGGCAACATGGCATTGACGTACACCAAGAGTCTAGGAGATTTGAAATTAAACATTGGAATTAGGAATTGGAATTAAGAATAAGAAATTAAGAGTTGGAACTGAAAAAAGGATGGAGCGGGCAGGAGTGTGCACCCGTCCCCATACATCAGACCTCCACCAGGAGAGTACAGTCGGGACACATCTAGTGCAGTAAGGACACCTTACTCCTGAGAGAGATGTTGACAGTATTTGGGAAGACAAAGAAAATTTCTGTCTGGAAAAGTTTACTTTGATGGTAGCCATTTGGGTCTTTGTCCTGGACATGTTTGGTCTTTGATTGCTGGACAGAGTACCATAAATGAAGACATAGCATTCCATACCAACAGTAACCAAATAAAAATGCAAAAGAAATAAATATATCACCAATATTAGAAACACAATAATAAATACTTAGGAATAAATCAGCCTGTGCTAAGAACTTTGTAGAAAAAATTCTAAAAACATATTCTTAGGAAATACAAACAAATGTTAATAAATGAGAAGACTCAAAACTGATAAGAAATTCTGACAAACTTAATTTACAAAATGAATTCAAGTTTAATTTCCAGTGAGGGAGTTTTTGGACTTTGAAAAGATAATTCTATCATACACATAGAGATCCAAAGAGCCAGTGTAGCCCAAAAAACTTTCTAAATGAAGACTATGTGTAGGAAAGTCCGCTCACCAGGCATCAAGTTCCATTATTCAGCTGTAATAATTAACACAAAAAGTGGACATGACCATGAAGGGCTAGGTTTAAATCTTCTCTCTGCTACTTACCAGCTGTAGGACCAGGGGCATGCTCTGTCCTCTGCATGCCCTATCTCCTCATTTATATCATGGGAATGATATAAATGATATAATGGAATTTTTTTCATATGGAAAACATTATACATAATGTTTGAAATTTTCTTCAAAAAAATCCATGGGGGGAGGCAAAAATGGTCAGGTTTTAGACAAAACAGAAATGGCCATGAATTGAGCATAAAGTTCCCATAGCATATGCCAAGCACATAGCAATTGATCATTGTTCAAACTGGACAATGGGTATATGAAATGGAATATACTATTAACTCTACTTTTGAAATGTTAATACAAAGACATTATATAAAAACTACTTGAAATTCCAATAAGACAATACTACTTTACTTTAAAACACACACACACATACACACACAGCAAAATCTCATTCGCAATTGCTAATATGGTTTCAATAATTAGCTTCAATTTTCAAAAGTACTTTCAGTCTCTCATGGACTGAAAACTTTGTATTTGCTCAATAATTTCTCTGAAGGAGTTGAACAACTAATATTTTATGTGAGTAACTGACTAGTATGGAAAAGACCTGCTGTTTTCTTTCACATATTTTTACTATATATAAGAAAAACATATGCTATTGCTTGGATTTACAGTCAGATATGTCAACTTTTTCCTTATTTATTCCAGCTGGTTGGCATAATTCAAAGTGGAGCTTCTCTCAGTGTGAATTATTTGTCACTGGGTATTGCATAGAAGATGTTTTAAATAGAAAGGATAGGTTTTTTTAAACCACATTGTTCATTACACTTGGCTTAAATATTTCAGACTTCTGAAATTTCAGACATCAAGGTTAACTACATCTCCATGTATTCATTTGGACTGAACTGTATGATACTCTAAGACGCATACTCATGAGCATTTGGGAACTTCTCAGACCATAATGACAGGATAATTTTTAAAAGTTTGCATCTACGTGAGGTTCCTATCACCATTAATTTTAAATGAAAATAGAATCTTTAGATTTTATTTATTCATAAAAAACAAAATAATGAGTTTTTACCTGTAAAATAGAAAGTATAACATAGCAATCAAGGGTATGTTCTTTTGAGTCAGACGAATTTCAGTTCAAAACCTGCCCTAGCACTGCTTGTGTCAGGAGGACCTGTGACTCACCCCGCTGAACCTCTGCATCCTTCTGAGTCCCTGCACCCACCTAAGCCTCTGCACCCATCTAAGTCTCAGCACCCACCTGAGCTCCTGCATCCACCTGAGCCCCTGCACCCACCTGAGCCTCTGCACCCTCCTGAGCCTCTGCACCCAACTGAGCCTCTGCACCCAACTGAGCCTCTGCACCTACCTGAGCCTCTGCAGCCACCTGAGCCTCTGCACCTACCTGAGCCTCTGCACGCATCTGAGCCCCTGCATCCACCTGAGCCTCTACACCCTCCTGTGCCTTGGCACCCAACTGAGCCCCTGTACCCCCCGAGCCTCTGCACCCCCCTGACCTTCTTCACCCATCTGAGCCTCTGCACCCTCCTGAGCCCCTGCACCCACGTGAGACTTTGCATCCACCTGAGCCTCTGCACACCCCTGAGCCTCTGCACCCTCCCTGTGAACCCGGGGATCCTACCACCCACCGGAGCATAGAGCAAAGCTTATCCCTCCTCAGACTGCTACATGCAAGTCACTGTGCAAGTTATTTCGAGACAAAAATATAGAGACATTCTGCTACCATCAAAGAACTTAGCTTCTACTCAGACAGACAGCATATCCTGAAAACTAAGACCAATTTCAATGGGACAAATTCCTTAAAAGGGCGCAGGAGACATGAAGACCTGCTGCCCAGACCCCGAGGAGAAACTGCTGAGCCGGGAAGTCCGCCTTCAGCAGAAGACCCTGCTCCTGGCTCCTGAGCTGGCCTGGTTGAGGGTCATCAGGTCCAAAGTCGCCGGGCCCTGGGTCCCTGAGCAGCGCACGGCGGAGGCGGGGCTTGAGCATTGGCGCAATTCCAAGCTCTGGATGCGTCCCCAGGTCACTGCCTGCAAGCAGGGAATAGGCCAGCGCCGGCTGCGCCCAGCCTGCTCCTCTCCCCTGACGGTCACAGCCGCCCCGACCTCATCGCTCTGTCCACGGCCAGAAAACGAATTCAGGACACGGACAGAAGGGGCCGGAGGAAGAAGCGATGAGACCCGCCCTATGTCCAGGACACAACTTCCCTGCCCTTCTCGCCCGCGACGGCTCCTCCTCCACCTCCTGACCTGCAGCCCAGCCCCGCGCCTGCCTCCAGGAACGGTAACCCACGACCCAGCCTCGCACCTGCCTCCAGGGACCCACGACCCAGCCCCTCACCTGCCTCCAGGGACCGGGACCCACGACCCAGCCCCGCGCCTGCCTCCAGGGAACGGCCCCCCTACCCTGTGCGTCGTCCCGGGATTAAGGGGCCTGGCTCCGTCGCGGTGCAGGAAACCATGGCGATGTGCGAGAGGGTCAGGGTCGTGCTGGCACAAGTAGGAGGGGAGAGTTATGACAGGAAGGAGTTTCAGCAAAATCAGGAAGGTTGGAAAAGTCAGAGAGCCAGCGGTGAACACTGAATTCCGTAGGAGGGCAAGAACTCAGGAGAAGGTCGCCGTGGCTGGTGGAGGTGAGTTTGTGTGACCCGCTCAGCACTTCGGAGTTTGTTCTGCACCACACCGTGGGAGTTGATGGATATCGGAATGGCTTCGTTTCCAGGACTCGTCAGCTAGCCACGTGCCTGAGAGCGAGGACCCTCAGTAAGCGACACCCAGGAATGGAGGCTGGGCCTGCAAGAATCGCCGGACTCAGGGGCCTTGGATGTGTGTTCCCTGGACTGAATGAACGGGGCTGTGCACCTCTCTGTCTGCAGCCCTCTTCTCCACCCTGTCTCAACCCCTGCTGGAAAAGAAAATAATGGAAACACGATGTTTTTCTGGAGTTATTTTTGTTTAGAATTGTGATTCTAGAAGAATGAATTCATCCTTTTAGAAACTGTTGTAAGAAGCACGTGACATGAAATCGACCCTCTTAACCCATGGTTGAGCGCGCACTCCCCATCTTACGACAGGCACCCTTGTGCAGCGGTCTCTAGAACTCACTCACCTTGCATAGCTCAGGGTCTGCACCGGTTCAGCACCACCTCCTCGCATTCCTCTCCCCGAGCTCCTGGTAACCGCAGTGTAGTCTCGGTACTTGAGAGTTTGACTCTCTTAGGTTTCACATCAGGACGAGCTCATGCAGGCGTGGTCTTTCTGTGCCTGGCTTATTTCACTTAGCATGGTGTTCTCCAGGTTGCTGAAAACGAGACTTCCTTTATGAATAATATTTCATTGTAGATATGTACATACATTTTCTTTATCTGTTCATCCTTCAGTGGGATTTTCACAATTTGTCCATCATGTAAATCAGTCTTGATATCTGAAATAAAATACGTCTAGCAGTGGAAGGTTTTTAACTGTTAATTTAAAATATACATACTAGAAGCAGCATATAATTTCAAGCCAACAAAGCCAGACCCTGACCCTATAAAGTGAGGCTCCCCTACAGCTCTATGTGCCCCAGCTTTCCCAGGGTAAAATGGGGTGAACCTCTCACTCTCTCCAAAAAACTGCCAGCAGGATTTATCTTCATGAAATATATCAGCCCATCTTTTAAACTATAAATATGTTATTCTCATAGTTTGAGAGCTCAAGAGAGTGATTTTTAAACTGAAGAAATAATTCAATAATATGTCAACTTTATTTCAATTTCCATTATGTTGCTTTATATTCTTCACTTCTACTATTTTTTTCATCATTCATTCGGTTTCTGCACATTTCCACTCATCTGCCCAGTGAGTGATGAAACTATTGATCAAGTGCTAGGAAATGTCATAAGTTAAAATCATCCATCTTATTGTTTTAATCTGGATTTTGTTAATACAATAAAAATAGAGGCTCAGGCAAGTGTATTAAGTACCCAGTTCACAGTAACAATGCACTGAAGAGCGGGGATTCACATCTGTGTCTCTGCATGTTGAGGATGTTTTTCTGTCCTGTGCTGACTGTGAGCCCTGACCAATGTGCTTTTGCCTCTGGCTTCAGGCCCAGTTCCAGTTAGTCCAGCCTCTGCCATGCTCAGATCTCTCCTCCCCTGCCAGACGTGGTGGACCTTCTGGCTGGACAGTCCACTGCCTTCCTCTGCCAGCACACTGGATGGAAATCAGAGGATGACTGCCCTGGGGCACCGTCAATCTGCAGTCTTATCCTGGAGCTCTCAACATCAGGCAGCAGATGCCTTCAGTTTTAATTACTAGCCACTATGCTAAAGGAAAAGGCTGGAAAACATTAAAATTAATTACTTCTCTTCATCAAAATCTACCTTTAGAAAAGTGAAAAAGTCAGGACAATAGCAGCAAATATAATCCAATTAGGTCGTCAATTCAGAATTCCGACAAGTCAATGAGAAACCATCATAGTCATTGTCATCATCATCCCCACATAAAGCTGGGAGGAGAGCTTAGCAGTCATCTCACAGGAAGGGACATCCAAGCTGACCACACTGGAGGAGCACAGTGCTTCCCAGGACCTTAGTATCTTCAAAGAAGTAAATGATATGAGAAAATTTGCTGGCATGTCCCTGAGCAGGAGGTGCATAAGAACATATTCAGATGTTGAGTTGATGCGGGTGGAGCAAAACTCAGGCTACATTAGATATCGTTCTCCAAAACAGTCTCCTTAGAAGGCAGCCTTCTCCATCTGATGAAGACATGAGGATGCAAAGTGCTTGGAGGAAATTAAGTGAGACCACAACTTCCCAGTAGAGAGATGGTTGAGGATTGGTAGTCAGCACTTTATGGTATCTTGTCATTTGTGAAGAAAGAAAAAGCTGTTTATGTTGATAAACAACTTGCTGTGACTGACTGAGTTGAAAGAGAGAGTGGGGATGGCTAGGAAGAGAAGAGAGAGAGCAAGAGAGAGAGATAGAGGGCAGGAGAGAGAGAGATTGAGAAACAGAGAGAAGGTGGATTAATGTTTCAATGAACAAGCTCCGGTATCTATGCCTTGTAGGCATTTTGCATAAGGTTTCAGGGTAGGTTTAGCATTAGATAAAATATTATGAGAAAAACAAAATTCTAAGAAGTGGTGACCTTCAGAAGATCATCATATAAGACTGGACCCTGGACCCACTGACTAAGCTCTGAACACCTCCTGTTGCTCCATCCTGAGGTGTGTGGATGTTTGTACAGTGAGAGAGTCCATAAGGGCAATTATTTACCCTGAACATATATTCACTTTTATTGTGCTAATGTTTCATTTGCTTGAAACTTTGGAGATCACAGGGTGCTTAAAGACATAGACTCTTTTCTAAGGAAAAGAGTTAAATGAAACTGAGTACACACTGTATATGTGTGTGTGTGTGTGTGTATGCTCGTACTATGTGTATATGAGAGCGAGAGAGACCACTGTATCTATATCGATCTATCTATCTCTATATAGATATATGGGAGAGATATATAGATGGGGGAGGGAGAGAGAGAGAGAGAGAGAGAGAGAGAGAGAGAGCGAGCTCCCAGTGAGGACAGCTTCTAATATTTATTCATTCAGTAAATTAATTACTGTTAGCAGCAGTGAATCTGCACAGGTCTGCAGCAACCTCAATTCTTGCCTCCTCAGATGGAAGAATTCGACTGAGGGCCATAAAGCAGAGTGAGAAATCAAGGCAAGTTACAGAGCAGGAGAGAAAGTTTATTAAAAAGTTTCAGAGCAGGAAAGGAAGGAAGTACACTTGGCCTTCTTCCGAGTAGGTAACTTGAGGCATCCAAGTGCCTTCTTCAGTCCTTGTCTTGGGGTCTTATACGTTGGCATATTTCCAGAGTCTCGCCTCTCTTCTCCCCTGATTCTTCCCCTGGGGTTGGGCTATTGCGTGTGCAGTGGGCTGCCAGCACTTAGGAAGGGCTGCATAAACAGTGTGTTCACTGAAATTGTGGACAGACTCACTTGACACACTTTTCCTTTACCATTTCAGTGTTCCTAGAGCAAGCTCATATACCAGTTAAACGCCCCCATTTTTCCTCTTAGTGTGCATGCTTGAGCCCACTTTCATAGTCCTGAGATCTTACTGGGAAGCTGCTGATCACGTTTCAGGTGCTTTCCATCTATTAGGAGACTTCCTTTTCCTGGCATCGGCTGTGACCTCTTATGATTTTAGAGAGACAATTTAACAACCACCGGACCATCGCCTGATGGTCACCTGGCATTTCTGGTGGGGGTTGGGGAGCCCTCCTGCCTTGCTCACATCTGCCTAGCTAACTAACATTACCGACTTTAGAATAAAGGTCCACATCACTGGATTAATAAGGCGCTGTTGCCTCTCATTGGATGTTGGCTGGCTAGTGGGATTTGCCTGCATACATACACAGAAGTAAAGAGCAGGGGAGAGAAAATATTCATAGAATAAACAATTTAGAAATGAAATTTTTGACGATTTTCTTCACCATTATAGGCAAATGGAAGCATTTCAAATTGTAAACTCTTTTTAGGATAATGAATAATTCTTTAAAATGAAATGTATCAATACTAGTAGGCTTTATTTGGGAACAACAAATCCACACCTTCAAATACTTTCTTAAATGTTTCATGTAAGAAAGCTGTAGCACAGAGCAGTTCATCGAATTGCCAATGACCACAGCAGCTCACTGCTGGCAGAGCCGGGGCCAGGTTTGTGTCTCACTTTTTCAATCCGGTGTTCTCAAATATCCAAACTCATTAGTTTCAATGTTATCACATTTTTTTAAAATCTGAAAACAAGCTGATGGCTTAGAAGCTGATGTTGGGAAGGTGCTTCCAAGTGATACAAGTTTTGCATTTTTTCTTGTAGACACTTCTTGGGAATTCACTAAACATGTCTGCTATGGTCTGAATATTTGTGTCACCTCCTCCCAGATTCATATGTTGAAATTATAAACCCCTAATGTGATAGTATTAGAAGGCGGAGCTTTGGTAGGTGATCAGGTCAACAGGGTGGAGGCCTCATGAGTAGGGATTAGGGCCCTTGTGAAAAAGGAAGGCTCCATCTGTGAACCAGGAAGCCAGTCCTCACAGGAGATTTATCTCTGGGTGCCTTGGTCTTGGATTTCCAGATTCCAGAACTGTGAGAAATGAATATCTGCTGTTTGTAAATCCCCTGTAGCCTGGTATTCTGTGATAGCAGCATGAGCAGACTAGAAAAAAGTCCTGCCGGTCACATGGTGAAGCCTCGGCCTGATCACTTCTATCCTCTTTTGATTTTTTACTTCCTTGAGTGATTCCTGTATCTCATATCATGTGAAATATATTTCATCGTGTTGAGATTTTAACAGGTCATTACAAAACTAATGATAAGGATAATCAAATTATTTTAATCCTATGAAATTACAATTTCAAAACAAGAGAAGAAAATGGAAATGAACCACCAAAATAATAATAATCATAATGACCACAGTAACAGTAAGCCCCTTAATTTGTGTCTTGAACACGTTCTTGGTACCTCCCTGTGTTTACAACCAACCCTTTCACCAACCACGTGGGGCAGGTGCGTTATTCTCATTTCACAGGTGAGAGCACTGAGGCACACAGAGTTTGAATACATTGTTTAAGGTCACATATTTAGTTTATGGTAAAAGTAGGGTTTTGTTTTTTGTTTTCTTTTTTGAGACAAGTTCTCACTCTGTCACCCAGGCTGGAGTGTAGTGGTGCAGTCTTGGCTCACTGCAGCCTTGACCTCCAGGGCTCTGGTGATTCTTCCATCGCAGCCTCTAAACAAGGCGTTCTGACTCCAGAATCTGGTACACATACCTAAAAAAGTGAAACCTGGTACCTCATCTGAGAATAAGGCTGACTACATAAAACATCACGTGGCTACACTCCCAAACAAGGTGTCAGTAGTACGCTTCGCCCACATAGACACACACTTTTTATTCCCACTGTGTGTTTATACACTCAAACCCCTTTACAGAAATGATTGAGTGCTTTCTATAGGACTTCTTTTAGCCTAAATTGAGAGTAAAGGTTTAAAAAAAAGTTCAATATTTAAAAAAAACAGTTCAATGGACTGAGCACAGTGGCATACGTCTGTAATCCAGGCACTTTGGGAGGTAGGAGGGTCACTTGAGCTCAGGAGTTCGGGACCGGCTTGTTACAGCTTGATATGTAGCATTTCATCTCTACAAAACAATTTTTAAAAAATTAGCCAAGTATAGTGGCATGTGCCTGTACTTCCAGCTACTTGGAAGCTGAAATAGGAGGATCTCTTGAGCCTGGGAGGTTGAGGTTGCCCTGAGCCATGATCATGCCACTGCACTGCAGCCTGGGTGACAGAGAGAGACTTTGCCTCAAAAAAGAAATAAATAAAATAAAAACAAAATAAAACCAGTTAAATGGACAAGACAAGAAAAAATGGGGGAAAAAACCAATGAAAGATACCAATAATAGACATTTTATACAGATAGTACTTGAAAAGTTTTCTACATCTTAGATCCAAAATGTTTTTTTTCCAATCATATGCTCTCTTCTTATAAATAATCTTGGGAAAAGGTAAAATAGTTATAGAATCATCATAAATTAGACGTGCAAATTAAATGTAGTTCCTCACAAAGGAAAAAAAAAATCACCTTTTTGTTTCTTAAACTGGCACTTGCTAATTTAGAACTTTATTCTAAAATAAAATGCTTTCTATTTCCCTAAGGGGTTGGTATTCCTATAGTTTCTGCATACATGAAAGAACTTTAGATTTTACTTTTGGAAAACAAACTTTTTGAATTAATTTTCAAATAGTCACTTATCCTATGATGAATTTCGTAGACATTTTCCCTTTAGTTTTTCAAAGTTGTTAAATAGATCGCACTGTACACAGCATATTATTACACACGTGGTACACCATGGTTGTCTATGGCATATGGAGCTGCGTGCAACCATGCAAAAAGCTGTCTGCAAAAGCGTTGGCTTGACTGGAAGACACAAGGAGGGTTATGGCTTCTCGTGACCTTGATCATTCACTTTAATCTTTACAGATTCAATTTTTGCATGTAGAAAATGGGCCAATCATATCTGTCCTGATGTCTGGCAGTTAGTTATGATGCTCTTTATTATGATATATGGGGAAGAGTTATTAAATGAATAAACAATGCACTATTTGTTTTCATTATGGAATGCATTAGAGTTTGATAGAAGCCATACTATTTTCATTTATCTGAACTTTTACTGCTTAGACTATAGGGGTAGGAGTCACATCTAGATCATGTTACTTCATTTACATCAGCAATTTGCAGGGGCCACCTGCAGCAGGGACCCGCCGTGGGCTCCGCTTTTGATTTACAGCTCAATGCACCTGGAGTTGATCATGGAGCCAATGAGTGCTGTTATGCTGTGACAAACCTTAATGTTTTGCTTGCACCTCTTTTTTGACATGAGAACTATCCTACCATAGTACCTTGTTTGCACTTCTTCCAAAATACTAATAATAAACAGTTATCTAAAATAGCACCTGAAGACAAGTGCTTCTAGGATGTGGGCTTTGGGGAGGCCATGTGGGTTTGTCAGGAGAGACAGACAGCAAAGGCTGCAGGTGCGGCAGGCTGCTGCCGAGGGCCCCGAAGATGGTGGAGAACATGTCCCAGGCCTGTTTGTCCCACCTTTTGTATACAAGACACCTTGTATTTTCCTTAACAAACTTGTGCATGCATCTTACATGCCCTACCAAACTAATTATTTTGAAGCCTACTGCAGCTTCATACCCTCCTTGTATCTTCCCCAAGGCTCAGCCTAGGGCTTTATACCAGGAGGCTACTTGTTAAGCAGTTTTGCTTTAAAATATTAATATCACTATTTCAGATGCAGCCACATTCATATTCAAAATTTCCTTTTACATTAAACAAATCCTACTGATCAGTAGATGGCAAGCTTGCTACATGTAAATACTGAGGTTTGGTTTTTCTGTTAGAAACCTCACTGACATTTTATTCTAAAATATTTAAAGCTTCTTTAAATTGATAGCATTCAGTTTGTTGTAAAACTGACCTGCTAATGCAATAGTTGATGCGTTTACTCATGTCGAACTTCCAGCATTTAAGATAATGAATTAAATGAAAATGGAATTCCCAAGTCAAGTAAACAAATGATGCGCTTTCAATTAATAAAGTAATTCAGAGTTTTAATTCTTATTAATTAAACTTCTATTTCCTCACAAAATATGCTCTAGCTACCCCATAATGGTTGCACCTGAAGAAACACGTCTGTTTGCCAGAAACAAAATAAAGAACTGCTGGTCACAGCTGCTCTGTTATGTTCCTCTGCTCATAGCACTGTTTCTGTTTTAATATAAGCTAACCAAGCATGGAGAGAAAAGTACTATGTCAACATCACCCACATGAAAGTGCCAAATAAGAATTCAGGAAAAGATAAGGGAAGTTAAGTTCTCAAAAAACAAATCAATATGATTAAGAAAACTAACAGAGATCACTTGAGCCTAGGAATTTGAGTTCAAGACAAGCCTGGGCAACATGGTGAAATCCAGTCTCTATAAAAAACTATAGAAATTAGCTGGATGTGGTGGTGAGTGCTTGTAGTCTCAGCTACTCAAGGATCTGAGGTGAGGTGGGAAGATCACCTGAGCCCCAGGGAGGTTGAGGCTGGAGTGAGCCATGATGACACCACTGCACTCCAGTCTGGGTGACAGAATGAGACCACCCAGAAAAAAAAGGAAAGAGAAAGAAAGAAAGAGAGAGAGAGAAAAAGAAAGAAAGAGAAAGAGAGAGAGAAAGAGAGAAAAAGAAAAGAAAAGAAAGAAAGAAAAAGAAAAGAAAGAAAGAAAGAGAAAAGAAAGAATGGAAGCAGGGATGGAAGGAGGGAGGGAAGGAGGGAGGAAATTAAGAGGCAAATTGAATTCATACTTTATTTATTTATTTATTGACAGTCTTGCTCTGTTGTCTAGGCTGGAGTATAGTGACTTGATCACTGTAGCCTCCACCTCCCACACTCAAGTAATTCTCCCACCTCCGCCTCTCAAGTAGCTGGGACTATGGGCACATACCACCATGCCCAACTATTTTTTTTGTTGTTATTTGTAGAGGTGGGGTCTCACTTTGTTGCCTAGGCTGGTCTCAAACTTCTGAGCTCAAGTGATACTCCTGCCTTGGCCTCACACAGTGCTGGGATCACAAGCATGAGCCACCATGCCCAGCCTGGTATACACTTCAAATGACTTGATGAGAAATACATTTTATTTATGAGTTGTTTTCTATTTGATAAGGTTTTTGACAGATAATTTGACCTGAAAAGAAATCATGACTTTTCACTAATAATAAATAGTATTAATTTTCTACAAATATTTTTTGGGCCTTTAAAACTCAACTTTATATGATAAAGTCTAGATTATAGTAGAACAAAGGGGATAATAATTTGTATATTGTCTTGTACAAGACAAGAAATCACAGCTAAAAGCTAGATAAGTGGCCTGGGCAAGGTGGTTCATGCCTGTAATCCCAACATTTTGGAAGGCCGAGGCAGGTGAATCACTTCGGGAGTTCAAGACCAGCCTGGCCAACACAGTGAAACCCCATCTCTACTAAAAATACAAAAAATTAGCTGGGCATGGTGGTGCACAACTGTAATTTCAGCTACTGGGGAGGCTGAGCTAGGAGAATCGCTTGAACCCGGGAGGTGGAGGTTGTAGTGAGCCGAGATTGCACCACTGAACTCTAGCCTGGGCAACAGGACAAGACTCTGTCTCAAGAAAAAAAAAAAGAGAGAGATAAGTGCACTGAATAGTCAGATGTGAAAATATTCCCTTTTGTGGGATAGTAGAGAAATGGTCTGGCTGAAGATAAGTGTCCTATCTATGGTAGAACCAGTCCCAGATTGCAGTCACATGAAGCCACAGCTGTATATTGTAGTCATGGTTTTGTGGGTTAGACATGCAGGCAGAACTCAGCAGCAGCCGCGCCGCCTCCATCGGGGAGGTCAGGTGGCTCAGTCGCACCGAGGGGGGGGTCTTCTCTTCTCCCTTCTGCATCTGCGGACTCAGGAAGGCTCCCACGGTTTCTTGTCTCACGTGGCCTGTGCCTGGGGTCTGCACGTGGTCACTTTGGGCTTTCCCGTTGTGTGAAGACTTCAGAAAAGCTGGACTCCATGGAGACTGGGGAGACTGGGCTGGAGGGAAGGGGGCCAACTTTGCCTTGCCCTGCCTTGACAGCCCTGACTGTTGTGTCGGCCATGATAAATTAGTCAAGAATAATTGTGAAGACCAGCCCTGCCTCAAGGAAGAAAAAAAAAATAGACCCTTCTTCTTAGAGAAGCAGCAAAAAAAAAAAAAAAAAAGAAAAAAAAAAAAATTCAGCCATCTCTAATCTATAAAAATAAGTATGAAAAAGTAAAATTCAATGAGTTCATAGTCTAAAGAATTACAGCCTAATGCTTTGGGCAATTCTTTTTTATATAAAATCGACAGGAAGTGCTTTCTGTGCTACAGGGCACTAAAATCATCATAGAGTGAGACTGGTAGAGTCATCCGAACCCATCCTTATCCCATGAGGACCAAAAGTTTCCAGGTTCTGAAATTAGATTTTCTCAGTCACATTCCAGGCAGAAAGCACTTACTTCATGCACATTGGTCTGGTTCACTTTCAGCATTGGAGAAACAAGAAAATAACACTAATTCCAGCTACTTCCCCGAGGCCACATTACCTCCCAGGATATGAAAATGTCTATGTCATTTTGCAAATAAAAATGAATAATTTGAAGTGCATGCATATGATGTCATCGCAAGTATATATTTGTTTATTCATTCATTTTAATTATAAGGATGTTTTTGTTATAATATAGTTTGACTCTTCATATTTTGCAAAAAAAATCCTTTTGGGTTAGAAATTTCTGTAATTAGTTTCAGCTTACAGATCAACTAGATGAAATGTACAGACTGTTTTAGAATGGACTATAGTTGTCTATAATTAATAGCACATATTGCCTCTGAATCCCATATGGGCCCTTAGAGAAGAAACCCTTCAAATCAAAGTCTTACCTGTCTCTCTTTTGTCTTAATCTAGAATGTTTTTCAATATCAGGTATATATGTAGGATGAAGATTCATGAATAATGTGTGTCTTATTAGGTAAAATTCACATTCTTATGAGACTGATTTTTGGAAGACATTCTTTTAAATCATGTTGAGAAGCTACACAATTTCTGCTGATCATAAATGACTGATTGGCCTATGTAGTCCTTAAGCAGTAAATACACTGGTCATTTACGGTGACCTGCAGATTACAGACCACGCTTTTTAAAAGATGTCAAAACATGTATATTCCCAAAATATGAGAGCTCATTCTAAACTCTGCTTTTATATATTTTGACACTAAGGCACAGTGTAATTTAAGTGATTCACAGACGTTCATTCAGCTCCTGTAAGAATAAGTGTCTGTAGAAATATCTGAATTCTGATGCTGATCCAATGGAAGTTCTACAAACTCTTTGAACTTTTTATTAAAAAAATCTCAAACACTTAAGTTATGGTTGTTAGATGTTTCATAAAGCCAAACAAAAACTTCAGAGGCAATAAACCTCTAACACAGAGTTGCTATATTTTGTTTCAAGTCTTGTTTTCTGCGTAGCTTGCTTTGGGTTCAAAATGTGCATGGCTTGAAATACAATAAAGAAAAGACTTCAACGTGTGTGGATTACATATATTGGTTACATTATCAGAACTTGAAATAATAATGAAATGTGAGCTTCAAGACCATGTGACTAAATGATTTCTTAAACTAGCTTTTTGTACTATAACAATACCCAGTTCCTCCTAAATACTTCTAATGATATTTATATGGTTGGCTGTGTCACCACCCAAATCCCATCTTGAATTGTGTCCCCACCCAAATCCCCACTTGTCCTGGGAGGGACCCGGTGGAGGTAACTGAATCATGGGGGCGGGTTTTTCCTGGGCTGTTCTCCTGATACTGAATAAGTCTCATGAGATCTGATGGTTTTATAAAGGGCAGTTCCCCTGCAGGTTCTCTCTTGCCTGCCACCATGTAAGACGTGCCTTTGCTTCTCCTTTGTCTTCTGCCGTGATTGTGAGGTCTTTCCAGCCATGTGGAACTGGTAGTCCATTAAACCTTTTTATTTTTTAAGTAAATTACCCAGTCTCCTGTGTGTCTTTAGTAGCAGTATGAGAACAGACTTATACAGGTATCAAACCATATCTGGTAAAAGTTAAAGAGCATACTCTTTGAAAAATTAAATAGCTCTTTATTTTGAGCTGTTCCTTCTGATCTAATCAACTTGAAACATTAAGTGCAGCTACGGGAAAAGCTGAAAGGTGGGTGTATACATTGGTAGGAATAGTGTAGCATTTGCACTATGCAGATTTTTTTAAAGTTCATTTTATTAGAGTACTTAGTGTACTCTTAATGTAATAGTGTTCACATCTGCTCATAGGTAATAACTCATTGCCACATAAGGAGATAAAGCAGCTGAGGACAATGAATTGGTCTGAGTTTTGTCCATCTGTTCCTTTCCTGCCTGCCTCCTTGACACCGTTCAGCCACTCGAGACTCTAAGCATTCTTTAATCCTTGGTTCAAATGCCACATCTTGCCTCCATTCAGAAGTGTTGCCTTCTGCCTTTGAGCTCCTTGCTAGTTTCTCTCTTTATCGTGTATTATTGTCTATCTTGTAGTCAATTTTACTTATTTCCTTGTTGGTGTCTTTTCTCCTCCTTAAGGGGACAAATCCAATTTTCACTTTATGCTGGAAAAACTAAAAGGTAACTATGAATTTGTAATTTATGACCAAATAGGATAGACACTAGAAATCAGGAAGTATAAGGCCCTTTCTCTTCTCTTTTTTCCAGCACTGGTATTTTAATGTGCAGGTGAAATGGGAAGTTCAGTGAGGCCTACTCTCCAAGTTCCATTAGCAGCTCACCAGTCTGTGCTCCCATTGAGCTAGTTACAATTCTGTCACAGAGCATATTACATTCATCTTAGATATTCATTTTCTTGCCTTTCCAAAAGGTTCAGTGAGAAATGGGAGGTTTAATGTTCTAATTTGCCAGTGCCTAGCATTCTCTCATCTTCAAAGTTTAGCCCATGATATTTCTCAGACTTGCCATAAAATAAGCAATGTAAATATATGTATTGTATTAACTTGGGAATTTATGATTTAGTATTAAGGTACTCATTTGGTCTGAAGAAACCCCACGGTTTTTCTACATTTTAATAATACCAACATTAATCAATGTCTATTGAGCGCTTGCCATATGGCATGCACGGTGCTGAAAGATTTATGTACATTATCTCATTTAATCTACTTTACAACATTTTGAATTCAATATGGTGATTAATCTAATTTTGCAGTGGAGGAAACAGACTCACAAGCACACAGCTGTAAGCACCAAAGATCAGATTAAAACCCAGAACTTTCAGCCTCAACTGCTCCTTCTGCTTGAAATCTCATTGCCAACACACTCAGGGGCTCCCTTCTTGAATCCTTGTCTTTTACCAGGAACCTGCTCTCATAGATCACCTGGAAGCCCGAGCTCATGGGTTTCTCCTTCTCTGAAATTAAGCAACTAGAATTTGGTATGAGAGAGCTGTGGCCTGGAGAGGGACTCATGTTTTCGTAGCCTCCAGGATGTATGTGGCTGGAATGGAAACACAGGTCAATTGAAGTACAATATTGGCTGAGATTTCCAATGCAAATAAAATATCTGAAAGCTATTTCCCCATTTGCTTTTCTGTTTTTGATAATTTAAAGGCTCATTTAATTCTAATTTTAAATGAGTTTTATTTTCTCCTACCTGATGGAAGCAGCAAAGGAGAAAAGTTTAATTGGGGAATGTTTTTTAATTTGAATATATACAAATGGAAATATAGCACAGATACTCAAATCTAATATGCATGATCTACAAATAGTGGGAAAAAATCTATTCTTGTTGCTATAGTAACTAAAAATTGCTTTCAATATCTCTATTTTGTTTTTCACAGTGGATTGAGATCCAATGTCAATTTTCTAGTATGTTTCCCTGCCACAAAATATTTTCTTCTCCAGTCCAGAATGTTTCTGCCTTACATAGTTCCACTCAGAAAGCTTGTAGAATGTCAGGTACTGCTTTGAAATGTGCTAGGATTTATTTCAATACATATGAAATACATGGCCATGTATGGATCATATACAACATGCAAAAAAACTACTTTGGAGGCATAAGAACAAAACAGACTAGAACGTTACCTGTGGGGCCACTGCTAAGTGATTTCTACCCAAAGACCTTTAGGGGATGATAGAAACAAAAAGTAAATTGAGAAGTATATAAGAAAATTTGTTAGAAAATTCTCCGAAAATGTAGGCAATGCCTTCGAACATGAGGATACAAATGCCACATAAAATAAACTGCACCTAGCATTCTTTTATTCCTTTGCTGATATTTGAAATTCCTAATGAAACTGACTATGTCATTAGAAAAGCAGTGATTGCTTCCCGTCTTTCACTCTTTCTCACAGGACTCTGAGTCTGCCCGGTGGATGCATTCACTCATTTGAAAATATTACTAAACGTCTGCTGTGTGCCAGATGTGTTGGTGAGTCCTGAGGCCAAGAAGGGAGCCGCCAGGATGATGGAGCCTAAGAAGCTGCTCCACTCGGTCCATCCGCGTTTCCTGGGGCTTCCCTACCCTTTCCTTATGCCAGCTCCAAGAAAGGGAAGTAGGAGCCTGGGAGGAGAGGGATTGGTCTAAAATTCAAGCAACACAACTGATACCTATTGATCTTGAAACACCGTATTATTCTGTTCCCCCCACCCCGTTCCCCACTGCTATAAAGAAATACCTGAGACCGGGTAATTTACAAAGAAAAGGGGTTTAATTGGCTCACAGTTCTGCAGGCTGTCCAGCAAACACAGTGGCTTCTGGGGAGGCCTCAGGAAATAGTCAATCATGGCGGAAGGCGAAGGGAAAGCAGGTACGTGTTACATGGCCAGAGCAGGTGAGCACCAAAGGGATGGTGCTAAACCATTCATGAAGGCTCCATCCCCATGACCCAATCACCTCCCACCAGGACCCACCCCCAACATTGGGGATTACAATTCAACATGAGATTTGGGTGGGGACACAGATCCAAACCATATCAAACACGAATACATTCCCAGTGCTATTCTAAGTGCCTTATTAATAGGGATCAGTACTATGCAAATATCCTGTCCTGTCACATCTCTACACAGGCAATGGGTAGATCAAGAAATATTAATGAGAGAAAATCCACTGAGACTACTCCAGGCAGCATCATTGTACAAAGTGGGGGAAACCAAAGCGGAATTCACTGCGCTCATTCACAGCATGTTGGCACCCAGGGCAATGCGATTCCTGCCGCGTCAGCTTGACTCCTGCGGCAAACAGGAGGCCGACGGCCACGTCAGTGTGTACTGGACACGGCTGAGAATCAGATCCATGTCTCTGTTGCTCTGATCGTAATGCTTCACGTATGACCTCAGGAGTGGAATCAGTTGCATTGTGTATCCTCTTGTGGATGGCTCCCTTACTGGGAGCCTGGCTGTGATCCAGGCACCACCCTAAGCGCCTTACTCACCTTAGCACAATTAAAGGACTCACTTGATTCAGGAAACACCCAAGGCAAAGAGCGACATTAACTTTCCAGCTCACAGCCCATTGGTGGCCAAAGTTCTCAGCACTACGAGGTTTCTGAATTCAGAAGCTACACAATTCAGATCCTTATTCTAATCCTTCTCTTTATTTATTTAGAGACAGAGTCTTGCTCTGTCGCCCAGGCTGGAGTGCAGTGGCACAATCATGGCTCACTGCAGCCTCAACCTCCTGGGCTCAAGCCATCGTCCCACCTCAGGGTCCTGACTAGCTGGGACCACAGGCGCACACCACCATGCCCGGCTATTTTTTTTTGTATTTTTTGTACAGATGGGATTTTGCCATGTTACCCAGGCTGATCTCAAACTCCTGGGCTCAAATGATCTTCCTGCCTCAGCCTCCCAAGTGGCTGGGACTACAGGCACGTGAAACCACACCTAACTAATTTTTTTAACATTTTTCTGTAGAGATGGGGGTCTTGCTATGTTGACCAGGCTGGTCTCAAACTCCTGGCCTCAAGTGGTCCTCCTGCCTCAGCCTCCCAAGGTGCTGGGATCATGAATGTGAGCCACCATGGCTGGTGGCTGTGTACTCCCTCTCTTTAGGTCTCTTCTCACTCAATAGCAATTTTCACAAGGTTGAGGATACTAAGCAGACTGAACATCCGAGCATTCTCACCACAGCATGCACTAACTGGCTGACGTCTCTTCTGTCTGAGCTGTCCTGATGGTGACTAGTGACCCGCCTCTGCCTCCTGCCTGCACTCCCTCACGGTGGGATGTGCCCTCGCTCCTGCAGACAGGCGCTCTGGCTCTTGAGTCCTCATCGTTTCTCTGGGCAGCGTTTCATTCCACAACAGGATCTGCTAGAAGATGTCCTCTCTTAGCAAAATAAGTTTACAATTCCTTTGTCACTGCTAACTTCTGTAGGGATTCCACTCTTTCTATGCCCCCTTTTACACAAAGTAAGTCCAAGGAGGGTTAACCTCACTGTGTCCAGCTGCCAGGTGTCAAGGTAGTCAACGAGGACTACAACTAGGGATGCTGGTGGCAGCCAGCTTAGAAGCAGGGCATCCTAGGTGAGGGGTTCAGCTTTATCTCAGTTGTGCTAACCCATAAGCAGAGGAAAACAACTGGGAAGCTGGCAGTGGATGGACAGGTCCTGACTGTTCCGGGCTGGTTGCTGAAGCAGTCTGGAGTCAGAATTTGATTTCCAAATATGCACTGGCCACCAACCCAGTGTGCCTTCATTCTTTCCATCTCTTCTGAAATCTAGACGCAGCTCCAACTTTCTCCTCCACTTCCCTACCCCACGTCTCACCATGAACATGGGTTAAGGTTTTCCTCGTAACCTCACGATATTCTTTCAAGCTTTTCTTCCCCTGCCATTGTGCGGCGGCTCCTTACAAGCAGGCAATGCCACTGGCCTTCAAACAAACAAAGCCGTCTCTTAACCCTGGACCTCACTCTGGATTTTCTTTCCTCCTGGAATCCTCCTCACTCTACTTCACTTGACTCCTCACGCCCTCATGCCATTCAGCTTCTGCTCATGAGTCAACCCCTCTGAGATGCCTTCTTTGATTTTGTTTTCCCTTGGTGTTTGTCCAGTGCGTACACTGGTGCTGGAGGCTTTTGTATTTATTTGCAATCTGCCTTTCTAGGGGCAAGATGCTCACTGAGTTATCTCCACTTGAACAGCTAACAGGCATCTTCCATTTAATTTGCCAGAGTCAAACTTCTGATTTCCCTAAACACTGGCAATCAAGGTCTTTTTCTCCCTCCATCTTCCCCATCTAAAACTTGGCAACTTGAAATCCCTGTTGTTCTAGTAATGACTTGACTTCGTCTGTGCTGAGAGAAGGCAAAGAGTTTTTTAGAAATAAAAACCAGAGTGAAAATAAAAAATAAAATCAGTCTAGTCTGTTGTCTGGCAACAAAGACAGGGGAAGAAAAACAGACAAGTGAAATTCGGCATGAGAGTGGCTTCTGTTTTTAAGTAACAGAAATACTCCGGAAGGTGTTCCAATGTGAGAGGATGCAGAGGTGATTTCCATGTGACATGAATACACACAGTCGTCCACACAGACCAAAGGCCTGTGTATGCCACAGGCTTGAGCACAACACCCTGCAGAGCCCACAGGCATCAGAGCTCAGGGCTGCTGCTTTTCCTCACTCGTGTCAGGGATTCTCACCACTCAACACACCCCCCACTTCAGTTGCTCAGTATCAAGAGATGCTGCAAACCTCCTATAGGATGCCTTCCCTCTCATACCTGGACTGGGATGGTGAAGACCCACCCTGATTCGCAGGTTACTGCAGTTATTATTGTAGTGACTTATGTATGACTTTAAAGTGTAGCACAATGTGGACCTCAAAATACCATGTTAGGGCATAGCAGCAGGCTGGTTAGGGAGGGTTATCCATGCAGAGCAGGTGAACCCAATGTTGGGGCTTGGCCCAGGAGGGATCTTGGCTTCACCCAGGAAAGAATTCAAGGGCCAGCCAGTGGTGTTCAACAGCAGCTTTTACTTAAGCTGCAGTGTGCAGCAGCAGCAGCAGAGGTACTGCTCCCCATGAAGCGGGGCACCCCTTAGGCAGTGAGCCCAGAGTCACCACTCAGAGGCAGTGCTGCAGTGTTATTTACACCCGTGTTTAATTATATGCAAATTAAGGGGCAGTGTTTGCAGACAGTTCTAGGATGAGCGTGATAATTTCCAGGTTGTCCGGTTGTTGCCATGGAAAGGCGTGGTAACATGTGAGTGTTGCCATGGCAATGGTAAACTGGCATGGCACACAGGGTGTGTCTTATGGAGGCTGCTTCTACCCAGCCCTGTTTTAGCTAGTCCTCAATTTGGTCCAGTGTCCGAGTCCCTCTGGAGTCCAGGCCACCTCCTAGCTCCTTATGGACTAAAAGATTGTGTCTCTCTCCTCAATCCTTATGTTAAAATCTAACCTCTGAGGCAACAGTGTTTGGAAACCATGGCTTTGGGAAGTGATTAGGTCTTCAGGATGGACCCCTGTTGGTCCCTCTTGGTTCCGATTAGTGCCCTTATAAAGGAATCTCTAGAAAGCACTCCTCCCCTTCCCCTGTGTGGGTTTACAGTGAAAAGACAGAGGTGGGCCGCCTAGAAGAGCCCTGGCCAGGGCTGAGCACCTGACACCCTGATCTCACACTTCCAGTTTTCAGAACTGTGAGAAGTCGGTGTCTGTCATTAGGCCACCCAATATGGTATCCTGTTACTGCAGACCATACTGACACAGACAGGGGTAAAAGGGGGCCTGCGCAGAGCCCTCTGCTCTTGCTCCATGAAACTGGGTCTTCAGAGGAAGGTCAGTTGGGGACAGGACAAGAACCACTAAGGACCACTTGTGGTGGGAGTGTGCAGGCACAGTACCGGGTACTGCACAGACTTCTTCTCTGCAGCTGACCCAGATATCACGGTCTTCATGGACGTTACCATGCTTTGCACCCTCCCTGAAACCTATACAAACATTATTTTAGAGCACAATATGTAGTCAATCAAAAAATGGGAATGGTGTCCCAAATATTTATTTTGTAGAAAATAAAGTTTAAAAGTATGTTTATGCTTTTTTTATTCAAAAAGAAAGGAACCTCTTTGTTCTTTAATGTGAAAAGGCAATCTACAAATCTTAGGTGCTTTTTCTTTAATCCTACACAGAATTAAATTCCCAGTTCTTGAAAAAAATTTCCATTTCTATTGACTTAGCTGAAAAACTCCATTTGAAACTATTCACCTTGCCTGAAATAGATGTTCTTTAAGGAACAGTAGAACAGGTGTCCTAAAAGAAATGCTAACGTGCATTGACTAAAGGTCAAGTTTAAAACTTATTTCCCCTCTTTTTGAAAGTTTATGGTGATAACGAGCTAAGCGAGATAGAAAATATGCTCTAGAACTTAAGTTTCTCAAGGACTTAATTTTATATCTTATAAGACAGCTACTTTATTTTTTCCTTTTTTTAGTTTATTGTGTAAGTTTGTTTCTTCCAAGTAATAATTTTTTCCTTCCAATTAACAAAGTCACAAAGATATATTAACCACCTGAGTCAAATAGAGACTTTTTTACACAATACGGTTGTAGATAAAATCACCAAAGTTTCTGCCTTTTTAAAAAATCATGTGGGTGATTGTTTATCCTTAACATTTCTGAAACCGTCCGCAAGTAGACAGCATAACTGACAGAGAATATCCAGGAGAGTGGTGGGGAGGCGGGGGAGGGAGAGAGAGAGAGAGAGAAAGAGAATGTGGCAATGCTTGCTCTTTACAGAAATTCAAAGTACTTTTGTCCTGTTTGATGGAAATTGTCACTTGGAACAGGAAGGTGAAGGCGGATGTCCTAGAAGCCACAGAAAGCAGTTGCTTTTACGTGAGACTCCAAGGATAATAACAATAATACTTCAACGTCAACATCTCTCCACTAGAAACCTAAATCTGGGCACTAGAATAACACACATTTGAAAGCTTGCATTGTTGAAATGCACACTTTCTAGAAAAATGTAAGCTAATAAATTGACTAAAATTCTAGTAATGGCTTGGTTTTCAGATTCTATTTGCTCTATGAAAGAAGGAAGTTAAGAAATAGTTAGCTTTTGTGTGTTGGTTTATGCTAGACAGGGAAGAGAAAGAGAAAGGCAATATTCACCTGATAGTGCCAAGTGCAATTATTGTGCGTGTAGTTGGATGTAAGAGATGGAGGTCAGAAAAGGAGTCATCGATGGAGTTATAGATCCTAGATTATCAGCAAGTCAATGTATTTAAAACCAGACAGGAGGCTGAGGTCATTGAAGACATGAAGATAAGTAGATGAGAGAAGAGATCTGAAGAAGAAAATCTAGATTATGCAGATATTTAGAGATCAGAGGAAGAAGAACTTACTAAGGCGGATTCAAAATGCTTAGAGGAGAAACAAGAAGTGTGGTGTCCATTAAGCTGAGAAGAAAATGTTAAAACAAAAAGCATGAAGAATGAATGGATACTTAACTCCTGATAAGTAAGAGGTTATTTCCCTTGAGCAATTAAAAAATAAAACAGCTTTATAAGTAGAAAAAGATTGTATTCACACAAGGGAAATCTAACACATCAGCCACTCTTTCCAATCTATTTAGAATAGAGACCTAGATAGGCAGTTTCTATCTGAGTACACTAATAGGGACTTTCATTTTATCATAAAATACACGGCATTTTTACTGAATAAAATAATAGTAAATGGGATTTCTATCATTACCAGTGTCATATTTTATTGTAGTTGTTTTCATTTTTTATTTCTCCAAAATTATGCAAGTTCCTAAAGGGCAAGAAGTATGGATTTCATTTTATTTGTGTCGCTATAGCCCTTGATAATGCCCAACACACAGCAGAAATAAAATAAATGTATGTTAAATAAATCACAGGCTCAGTTAGTTGATAAATTTAAGTTTTCAACAAGAAAATCAAGTGTTAAAATGATTTTGCATAATTAGACTAAGGTCATATTTTATCTATTTAAATATTTGGGAAAATTAATGGTCTCTTTTAAGTTTTTCCATGCGTATCAAATTCTTGATTCTGACTGCAGATAGTGGGCTTTTTAGCAGCAGACATTGAATGATTAATTTAGGTACAAACCCTCACATTCTGTGGTTTCTTTCCAAACATTTGCAGATAATAGATGTTTTAAGAATGGGAAAACTGCTTTTGTTTCGTTTGTTTCACTGATTTAGGATAAAGAGTTTGGAGAGTTTAAGTTTTTTGTCTTGAAATTATCCATTTAATTTTTAACTGAAAATATAGGCACTTATAAAGGATGAACAATTCTCAGAAATTCAGAGTAGAATGGTCTATGCTAGAGGTCATCTGGCTACCTCCCACCTGGACATTCCGATAACACTCGAGTAGTCTGAATAAAAAGTGAACAGCCTGAGCGACAGGCCTCTATTCTCACCACTTTTCCACACACCTCCTTCTGCTTCTGGTTTATTTTAACTTATGAAAAAGTTCTTAACCTCAAACTGGTTATTTCCATCTTTTAACTTTCTCAGATAGGGATGATCAGGTTGAAAGTACTTTTTTTTCCTCTCTTTTGCCTGTCATGATGTATTCACTGACCTCACCCTCTTCTACAGTTTTAAATGCCATCAATCTGCTGATAATCCAGGATCTATGACTCCATCAATGGCTCCTTTTCTGACCTCCACCTCTTTTTTTTTTTTTTTTGAGATGGAATCTCACTCTGTCGCCTGAGCTGGAGTGCAGGGGCACAGTCGCAGCTCACTGCAAACTTTGCCTCCTGATTCTCCTGCCTCAGCCTCCCTAGTAGCTGGGATTACAGGCACCCTCCACTAAGCCCAGCTAATATACATTTTTTTTGTATTTTTAGTAGAGATGGGATTTCACCATATTGGCCAGGCTTGTCTCAAACTCCTGACCTCACGTGTCACCCGCCTCAGCCTCCCAGGGTGCTGGGATTACAGGCGTGAGCCACCGCTCCCTGACCTGACCACCATCTCTAATATCCAGCTACTTACACCATAATTGCACTTGGCGACTAATAGGTGAATATTACCTTTCTCTCTCTCCTCTGTCTAGCATAAACGAACAACAAAAGCACACTGTTTCTTAGCAGATTTATACAGTTTGGCTGTGTCCCCACCCAAATCTCATCTTGAATTGTAGCTGCCATAATTCCCACATGTGGTGGGAGGGACCCAATGGGAGGTAATTGAATCCATGGGGGTGGGTCTCTCCCATGTTGTTCTCATGATAGTGAAGAAGTCTCATGAGATCTGATGGTTTTATAAAGGGGAGTTCCCCTGCACAAGCTCTCTTGCCTGCCACCATGTAAGATGTGCCTTTGCTTCTCCTTCGCCCTCTGCCATGATTGTGAGGCCTCCCCAGCTATGTGGAACTGTGAGTCCATTAAACCTCTTTCCTTTGTAAATTGTCCAATCTCAGGTATGTCTTTATTAGAAGCATGAGAACAGACTAATACACAGATGAGCAGATACAGATATTTACATAAGGCATTTCCTTTTTTTTTTTTTTTCCTATGGAGATTATGGCAGGAACTTTTTATTACCGATTTACAGATCACACCCTGGACCCAGGGTCTCTCGGGAGGTCTCCAGGATCAGTGGGCATGAAACATCACCCTGACTGATTCTTCCTTGAAAAAGCAAAGGGGACTCAAGCACAAGAAATTCGAGCTGTCACAGAAGTTCTGGTGACTCAGGCAGCATAGCCACATTTGAGGTTCAGGACCTACACTAAACACAGAGGGTTAAAGCAAAGATTTCATCTTACATTCTGAATATCCCGACTTTCCACAGCCTTCCTGGGCCGATCAAAGAAATGGTGCAATCAGAGAGAAGAAAAAAAAGAAAGAAAGAAAGATGCGTGCTTGAATATCTTTCTTCAGACCACATGCTGGGTCTGAACAAATGCTCTGATTTCATGTAAATAAATGGTTTAATCGACTTTATTTTACTTTGTATCATAAATAGAAAGAAATTCAGAATGCAAAGGGATAAAAAGAGGCTCGAGAAAGCACGTTAAAGATACCGTATATGTCAACACCACAAGAGACATTGCTCATCACTTTTGAATAAAACACTAATGTGGATGGCAAGTGAAGGTAAAAAAAATCTTTGATGTTTTTTGGGAGAGGAATCTACAAATATAGCAGCTTGATTTTACAAAGATGACATTTTAAAATTATTCTATATATTCAAATGTATGTCAAAGGAAAGTTAGCCAAAATATTCTGAAAAGAATATCTAACAGAAAGATAAAGACTATTATTGCTCCTTAGATAACGAAGATTTTCTTAACATTTCATATAGATTATCTGACGTTTGATTATTTTTATGTCTGCCTTTGGAGACACTCATTGATCCGTTAGAAATCCAATGGGCATTCTATTTCCTTCATTGACCTTCATACTCCATAAAGTCGAATATTTATAGATCACTTAGTCTGGGAAAAAACGAGATGATGAGAAACTGGAAGATACATTGTCCTGTCCTTAAAAAGATTGAGACTTGGACTCACAGGTGCTTGAACTTAGATTCGTTAGGTATTTAACCTTTATTTTAAAAATGTTTGCAAATTTATACTCTAATATACTAGTAAATGTGTCAAAAGTTTCAGTAATAGCACAAGGAAATTATATAACCTTCACCTAGATTTGGGTTCACATATTTGCTTCCTCTCTGCCATCCCATTCCCTACACACACACACACACACACACACAACTACACACATGCGCACACACAACTACACACATGCGCACACACACACACAGAACTACACACAAGTATGCATTGCCCACAGGTACATTTTCAGAACGATTTGAGAGGAAGTTAGAGACTCCTTTACTGGAATTCTTCAGCATTTCATAAGAACAAGGACATTATTTTCCAGAACTACAAAACTACTATCAAACTAAGGAAAGTCAGCATTGATACAACACAGTTATCTGTGTGTATTCAAGGATCATTACTTTTCTCAGTTACATTTTTTTGGAGCTATGTCTGTAAACTTTATTCCCCCTCTTCCAGACCAGGTTCCAGCTTATTATATATTCTTTAATCTAAACATGTTCTGAGCTATCATTGTCTTTGTCATCTTTTTATGATAACATTTTTAAAGATTATAGATAATTATTTTGTACAATGTACGTTAATTTGTATTTGCCTGGAATTCCTTTAGCTGTAGATAAAGGTAACATATGTTGGGCAGGAAACCTGGAAGTGTTGTAGAATGCTTCTTAATGCCTCCCATAGGAAGGTACCCAAGGTCTTTTTGTCCCAATATTGGCGATACCCGCTTTGGTTTATAAGGTGGTATAAATATAAAGTAAAAACTTTCACACTTCAATAAATAACTAATTTATGGAAGGATAATTTGAGATGATGCAAATATCTTGTTTATCCTCAAAATGTTACCCACTAATTTTAGACTTCATTGATAGTATTCCAAACCCATTATTCTATTTATTAGATAGCTTTTCTCATTTATCCATTTATGTATTTCTACCAGTATAGGCTGCTGGGTTTGCATTTTGTTTTATTTTTATTCTCTATGTGTTTTATTCCATAGAATACTCTTTTTGCACTATCATTTTTTCATGCTCATATTTTCTTATATTTGGACAGTGGTAACCCCTTCAAGCTCACCCCTTAAATTCCTCCCTCCCATTATTTGTACAATTTCCTCATATTTTCTATGTTTACACATACAATAAACACACAAGCTATTGTTATTTTTTGCTAAAATAATTTTTAGAGTAATTTTAACAAAAAAAGATTAATTTTAATTTCATTCATCCCATTTCCAGTGCTATTTGTTTCCTTCTGTTGATCCAAGTTTCAGAAACATATTTTATATCAGCCAAAAAAGTTTTTTGTTGCTGCTGTTTTTTTTTTTTTTAGATGGAGTCTCTCTCTACGGCCAGGCTGGAGTGCAGTGGCGCAAATGTGGCTCACTGCAACCTACGTCTTCCTCCTGGGTTCAAGAGATTCTCCTGCCTCAGTGTCCCAAGTAGCTGGGAGTACAGATGCATGCCACCACATCCGCCTATTTTTTCTTTTCTTCTTTTTTTTTTTTTTTGTATTTTTAGTAGAGACTGGGTTTCACCATGTTGGCTAGGATGATCTTGATCTCTTGACCTTGTCATCTGCCCGCCACAGCCTCCCAAAGTGTTGAGATTACAGACATGAGCCACCGTACCGGACCCAAAAAGCTTCTTTATCATGTTTTATAAACTAGGCCTGTCGAAAATAAATTTTTTCCTTCTTTTCTTTTTCTTCCTTCCTTCCTTCCCTCCTTTCTTCCCTCCCCTCCCTCCCTTCCTTCCTTCTTTCCTTCCCTTTTTCCTTCATTTCTTTTTTTTTTTTTTCCTTTTAACTGACTATTTCTCAGTCCTTTTCAAAATACTTTTATGGGCATGGACTTTGGGGTTGACAGGGTTTGTTTTTTAAATTTCTGTAATGTAAGTTTAATGTATATCTTTTATTTCAATAGGTTTTTGGGGAACAGGTGGTGTTTGGTTACACAGATAAGTATTATAGTGGTAATATCTAAGATTTTGGTGCACCCATCACCCAAGCAGTGTACATTGTACCCAATGCATAGTCATTTATCCCTTTCACTCCCACCACCCTTTTTCCCAAGAGTACCCAAAGTCCATTGTATCTTTCTTATGTCTTTGCACCCTCAAAGCTTTGCTCCTACTTATAAGTGAAAACATATGATGTTTGGTTTTCCATTCCCGAGTTACTTCACATAGAATAATGGTCTCCAATTCCATCCAGGTTGCTGCAAATACCATTATTTCATTCCTTTTTATGGCTGAGTAGTATTGCATGGTATCCACTTAGTGATTGGTGGACATTTGGGCTGGTTCCATAGTTTTTCATTTGCAAATTGCACTGCTATAAACATGGGTGTTATCTTTTTTTTTTTTTTTGGAAAAAAAAACTTTAAACATATAACTTAATATATCTTCTGGCTGACAGGGTTTCTGATGTCAAATCTGCAGTAATTCTTACTGTTTTCTCCTAAATGTAATTTTTTTTCTTTTTTCCCTGGGTGTTTTCAAATTTTCCATGACATTTTGAAAATGTGTGTCATGTTTGAGTCTGCTTCTGACAATCTCGTTGTCTCTTAGGAGTGTGTTGGTTGTTTTAGCCTTCTCATGGAACTTATTATAAGTTTTAGTTAAAAGCCAGGCATGTTTTCAAGGACTATAATGGTGGAGGTAAAGAGATTTTATGGTGGGATATGTCCACTAATTCCCTTCGCTGGCCATTTTCTGTGAGATTTGCATTAATCTAGGAGCTGGTGTGTGCTACAGTAACACTCTGTGACCTACAACTTTTACCTTTTTTATACAGATAACTTGTGTGCAGGGTGGGGTGGCTTGCCAGAGCAAAGTCTTGTTCTGTTTGATTCTGAATGCTGTCTTCTCTTTGTGTTGGACCTTACCAAGTCTCCCTTTTTAAGCTCTTGTGTCTCGCCTGTTCTCCCAGAAGTATACTCTTGCTACTTGTTATACAAACCAGTGAAAGGACAAATAAATGCAAATTAAAAATAAGAGGCTGAGTTCTCCTTCTCCAAAATAAGGGAAGAGGTTTTCCTCCCTTCTTTTTCCTGAGAGAATTTATTTTCACAAATTTGTGATTACAAGTACTTTCTCCTTTCTTTGAAATGTATATAAAGTCTTCTGAATATGAGATATGCCTCTTGTCAACTGTATGACCCAGAAATGCCTTTCCTAAGACCTGGGAGCCATCTCTTTGAAATGCAAACATTGGGGAAGATAGAGCCTCTGTCTCTGTTCTTGAGGGAACGTTGGAGCCTAATTTCCTAGGGCACCTGGCTCCAAGTTGCGAAACTACATCATTTCACTGGGATATGAGAAGTTTATTTTCCACTGGATAAAGCCAATTAGCTAACACAGATGGTCATCTCAATTACCAGGTCAATCTAAGATGAACTATGTGTAATCAATGATGCTGAGGAGTTGTTCTACCTAAGGGCTAGTTACTGTTCGCTAATCTTGAAAACAACTTTGTAACGGGCTGTATCTGCCCGTTGTATGAAAGGATGAGATCTCTTTCCTTCTTTGCCATCTCTCAGCAGACTGCAGTGTGACGTGTATCCCATTCTAGTTTAATACTTACTCAATGACACAATTGTTCTTTTTGTCTTCTACCCCTGTAGAGAGGTTTTCTGGATCTGGGGGAAATATTGTTTTTAATCATATTTTCCCAACATCCCCCTGCTCGGGCCTGTGGTTGGTGTGTGTGTGGTTAGACATCAGCTTTGCCTGTCTTTGTCCCCGGGTGTCAAGGTGGTAGGGCTAGCCTCTTTTCTCCTGATCCTCCACTATTCCCCCCGATTCTGTCCCCCATCTGGAGGGAGAGTTCACCACCAGCTCCCTGGAGGCCCCGGAGCCTGTTTCCCTCCCTCCGCATACTCAGGCCTCTGTTCTGTAGAGGGGCTGGGGAGGGAAGGGGTCCTGGGTGGGTTTCTTGTCCCTCCCCCGGGTCTGCACCAAAATGGATGCCAGGCATGACAGCTGCTTCGCTGGTGAACCCCTTGGTTTGTGGAGAAAGAGCTTTCTGAATATTGGCAAAAGCTCTCTCCGGATAAAATGTGTGTCAGACTTCTCTTGAGTCTCTTGATTGTGCCTTGAACTTAGGCTCGGTCCGCAGCCAGCTTAGCTCACTTTTGGCTAAAATCCGGCTGGGTTGCCATAATTCCCACCCTTGATATCTGATCAAATTCCTCATCCCCTACCCTCGATAGTTCATCATCCTGGCCTTGCTTGGACAAGAATCCTTTAAAATGGATAAGCCAGAATCTCCCCGTAGCCATGTCACCGTAAAATAATCAAAAAGTTCAGAATCTAATTTAAAGAGAATTTTTCACGCACAAAGTATATGGACCACCCAGAAACACAGACTCCAGAGGAATAGAGTCATGTTCTGAAGTAGGAAAGTTAAGATTTCATTTATACAGGCAGAGAGAGACAGAGGACTTTTAGGAGGATTGGGGCAGTATTCATCCAAGATTGACACATACTTACAGCAATGCTAACAATGCTAACTGACTTCAAGAATTAGTATAAAGCTGCAATAATCAAGACACTGTGGTACTGGAGAAAGAACGAACACATCAGTCAGTGGAACAGATTAGAGAGCCCAGAAAGAGACCCACATATACTCAAGTGGTTTTTGACAAAGGAACAAAAGTACTGCAATGGAAAGGAGATAGTTCATTCAAAAAAAAACAGTGCTGAAAAAACAAGATATCCACATGCAAAAAATGTGAATCTAGAGACAGACGTTACACCCTTCCCAAGAACATTAACTCAAAATGAATCACAAAATTTGGGACAGCAAATTTGTTCATGCAGCCCTTTCACTACCCATAACTTCCGCTACAGTCCAGACCCTCACAGTCCCTCAAAGGAGCCCCACACCCAGTCACCACCCAAAAAACTGGAATGTTTGAATTACTGATTTTTAACGAGGCAGAAATTTCCATTTAAAAAATGAACACTGGCAGGTGCCTGAAATAACTTTAGATTATAAAGCACTTAAAATATATACCTATACATGTATGTATTAAAGCTTAAATACACTAGTACCAAGAAACTTTAAGATACATTCAACAAAGAACAAACACAGGATAAAAAAAAATGCAGTGTTCGAATAAACTTTACAAAGCACTTTTTACAAAATTTCTAATATTCTTAGAAGACATTTGAACATTAATGCCTTTATAGAGAAATTATCTTAAACACTAAAGAATTCCCTTTGATATTAAAACAATTATTCCCAATGTTTACACAAGTGTTATACTCTATTGATATGATTTTAGTAGTTCCCTTTAAAATATGATTACTTATATTAGTTAATGGCTAGCTTATCTGTTTTATGTTTACTATGAAGATTTTCATTTTGGGGCCAGGTCCAGTGGCTCACACCTGTAATCTCAGCAATTTGGGAGGCCGAGGCGGGCGGATCACTTGAGGTCAGGAGTTTGAGACCAGCCTGGCCAACATGGTGAAAACTTGTCTCCACTAAACTAGCCAGGCGTGGTGGCAGGTGCCTGTAGTTCCAGCTACTTGGGAGAATCACTTGAATCTGGAAGGCAGATGTTGCAGTGAGCTGAAATCACACCACTGTATTCCATGTACTCCAGCCTGGATGACAGAGCGAGACTCTGCCTCAAAAAAAAAAAAGTACCCTGTATCTGAATGACATGATTCTTAACATCTAAGCACACTTATTCATTAGCGTTAGACTTGTGTAAGAAGCCATTATGCATTTTACTCCGTGTAACTGTCACTGAGCAACTCCTGGTCTTATTGAAAGATTATTAGGTGAAGCTCATTCATTTAGTCAAATGGTTACTTAATAAACACCAGTATGACATTTACTTTGTGCCAAGTGCTGTCCTAAGCACTCTGCAATCTCAATGCATTTAAGAAGATTAAATAAGTATAAGTATACACATATAAAATATCAGCTCAATAACAATTATGTGCATCTACCCTAGGAAAGACATTCATCAGTGGCTTTCAGTTCCTGGTAATCTGTAATAATCTCACGTAGCAATCTGTAAATTACCGGTTTAAATCTGCCTCACATCCAGACTGCTGCGTAGTTGGTCTTCCTCCCTGCCATCTATTATAATTACAGCTGACACAGCCACGATACACAACCTCCTTCGCATATGTCATGCATCCAGTTGCTGTGCTCAGTAGTAATCCAAACATGTCATTAGCAACTCAACTGCACAGCTCAAAGCTCAACAAACAAAACAGCACCACTGATTCCCCAATATAAGAAAATTTGATGTTGCAAAAATATTTGTTACGATTCTTCAAACTGTAAGTTATTTTAGGGACACAATGTTATTTCTACTAAATGGTAAGGGTGAAAGTTAGATTTAGATCATCCACATTCATTCATAGAATAAAAGAGTTAAACTACAGCCAATTATATTTTATGAGATCCTACACATCTTTACTCTTAAATTCTTGACTGCATGAAAGCAGTCGAGGAGTAATGCACAAATCATTCCTTTAGAACATGTTCTCCTTAATTTTTATGGATGGATCTTTTCCCTGAGGCTTAGATGAACAGAAAACCATCAGCAAACCTAGGTATGTATCTTTCACTAGTTTAAAAATGAAAAGCTGTGGTTTGTGGATTCACTACTTTAAATTGTCATTTTAAAAAAATGAATGCTTTTTTTTCATTGCCAAAAGATTTGTGATGAATGTGTTGGAGAATGAAGCTAAGCATTTTATTATCAATTTGCATGTTTACTCGGCTTAAGTAAACTTTCTTATCATGAAAATCTATTGTCCTAACAGATTGCCTGAATCCTGTTTTCTACTTCTCTTGAAAATTTACAGTTCCTATGAAGAGCTTTCAAGTAACAGAGGAGAAATTAACGATCTTTTCCTACCTTTAACTGCTACTGGATTCCAAAACCAAGTTATTATTTATCACAATGCTAGCAATGACTAGCACTCAACAGATATTTTTATATTAATGAATAGATAAAAGTATCAAGAAGCTATACATACACAGCAATAGCTATGACGTAGTTGCTTTTTACGTTATTATCTTCCCAAATTTGTGCAAATTATAACTCAGAGAGATCAATTATCTTCCTTGCCTCAGGTCACAAGTATTGGGCCTGGACTTGCATTCCGGATATTTGTGAATCCATAGCCTTTCTTCCAGCTACTGCACTGTATCTGCTACATGTGAGTCCATATCTTACTTTTCTCATGTGAAACTCCCAGTTAACTTTAACAGATTTGTAAAATGAAAGCCCCGGTAGACAAACGGGAGGACAAGTTCTATCTCAAAGATTTCCCTCACACAGGGAAGTAGACGACAGTGGAAGTACGTGCATTTAAAACATTCTAAGGGCTGGGCACAGCGGCTCACACCTGTAATCCAAGCTTTGGGAGGCCGAGGCGGGTGGATCATGAGGTCAGGAGTTCAAGACCAGCTTGGCCAACATGGCGAAACCCTGTCTCTACTAAAAATACAAAAAAGTACTCGGGCTTGGTGGCAGGTGCCTATAATCCCAGCCACTCGGGAGGCTGAGGCAGGAGAATCGCTTGAACCTGGGAGGTGGAGCTTGCAGTGAGCCAAGATGGTGCCACTGCACTCCAGCCTGCGCGACAGAGCGAGACTCCATCTCAAAAAAAAAAAAAAAAAAAAATTCTAAGACTCACATGGGGAAAACGAAGACGATGCAAGTGAGACCATCAGCACTAAGCCTGGGAGAAGGGGAATGAGTCTCCTTTGTCAGAAACCGGAACATCGTCGTAACTTTCCATGCATAGCGATGGCAGGACCAGGCTACTCTCAGCCTCAACCACCTTCTCCCGAGCCCTAACCAGAGAAAGACATGCATTAATGAAGAATGTGTGGGGAGTGCCACAGGACCACATTAAGAGCCTTGAACTTGGAGAGATGAGGGTGAGAATGCAAACAAGATGAGGAGGTCGCTGAGAAGCAGACTCTGTGCAAGCCCCTTTGCTCCTGGCTCATCACATTAATTTGTGGAGCCACTGGGTGAAAACCCCAGCTAGTGATCAGAATCCTACACCACGACATAGTGACAGATCACTGGGTGGAAAAGACACCCCGCAAAGCAGTAGGCACAGAAGCAAAATCAGAACATCTAGGAGGTGTTTGCTGCAAAATCTAAAATGGACATGAAAGCTCTGTGTTAGAAACCGATTTGTGGCCTGGGGATGAGAGATAAAAAGGGTCATTATCCCAAGAGTGCCCACATGCCCTTGAATAAGTTTTGGATCACTGAATTGGTAATGTAACTTTACATCAATCAATACCAGATTAAAATGTAAAAGCGAGGTTTCTTCTTAGCAGCTTGTGCAGAGAGGAGATCAAAGAATAAGTCAACCACCACAGATTTTGAAAATACTTGGCCTTTATTGAATTCTTTTGTTCAAAGCTGTGACAAAAATTCCCAACATCGGAATGATGAAAAGAGTCTACAGTGTGAAGAAAAAAGAATATGAACCTTGCTATATTTTTATTTTATTTTATTTTATTTCTTTTTATAAATGTTTATTTTTTATTTTATTTTCCCTAAGTTATTGGGGTACAGATGGTAATTGGGTACATGAGTAAGCTCTTTAGTGGTGATTTGTGAGATTTTGGTGCACTCGTCACCCAAGCAGTATACACTGCACCCTAAGTGTAGTCTTTGATCCCGCGCCTCCTTCCCACTCTTACCCCCAAGTCCCCAGAGTCAATTGTATCATTTTTATGGCTTTATATCAACAAACAGATTTACTGTTGGAGGAATTTTTTAAAAACTTGAGAAAGCTTCTATATTGTATTTTCAGTAACATTCAAGAAAACATGTATTTGTGAAATAAGAAAAATGTCAATGGGCTGAGATAAAAGGACTTAGCTGAGTAAGATTCAGGCAAAATTAAAAATAGAGCTTGGTAAGAAATCAAAATTTGAAGTAACAGTATGGAAATCAGTGTAAGAAGGATTAACAAGCAAAGCCACCAATTTAGCAAAGTATATAAGTTCTGGTGATTACAAGCATGAGACGCAAGTCTAGAATAAAAAGCAAAGGGCGCTGATTAGAATACAGCCCATAAAAAGGTGAAAGAACAGTCTAGAACCTGGGTCGGTTTTTTGTTTTTTGTTGTTTTTGTTTTTTGAGACGGAGTCTGGCTCTGTCGCCCAGGCTGGAGTGAAGTGGTGCAATCTCTGCTCACTGCAAGCTCCGCCTCCCGGGTTCACGCCATTCTCCTGCCTCAGCCTCCCTAGTAGCTGGGACTACAGGTGCCTGCCACTACGCCTGGCTAATTTTTTGTATTTTTAGTAGAGACGGGGTTTCACCATGTTAGCCAGGATGGTCTCGATCTCCTGACCTCATGATTCATCCGCCTCGGCCTCCCAAAGTGCTGGGATTACAGGCGTGAGCCACTGTGCCCGGCTGAACCTGGGTCAGTTTTATTCCCAAAGAAATTTTTATAAAACATCATAGAAATAACAAAGACAGTTTCCTGGTATAAAAAGAATCTATGTCTGTAGCTCAAAACGGATCACTGATACTCAGAAACACTTATTTTAAATAGTCAACAACAACCCCAAGTAGTTCAAATAGCTAAATATCTTCCCGCAAGGCAGCTTTAATTCCAACAATAATCTACAGCTTAAAAAGCAATCAGGACTAGAAGGCATCAGTAATGACCAGGACACAACTGGAAGTCCTCTAAATTGGTCACTCCATTTTGTTTTCGTCTCTGACTACACACATTGGCAAACAGAATTTCAGTGTTCCTTGGAGTTGCCATGACTAACATGTTCACTATCTTGACTATATTTTACTCACCAGAAAAATAAGCTTAGGTGGTCCAGGTTCTATCTACACAGTTCTACTGCTCCCTGGGGTGTGGTTCTTGTCAAGAACTCTGAAGGGCCTGAGATTTTACCATGCTTACAAGTTGATGAGTTAACCTACCGGCTCCATGGTGCTGGCCGCTGCTGGGCAGGGATCCCTCACTGTTGAGCAATCAGCATCAGCTTCGTGTTAGTGTTGTCACAGCGTTGTGTGGTACGGTGCACGTGGGTGCTGCGCGTGAAGTGCGTTTGCATCACTGCTGAAGAATAAGGACAGAGATTGTGCATTAAGAAAAATGAAATTATTAATAAGTTTTAGGAATTAATAAAAATTTAACGCAAAGGAATTAATATATGCAAAAACACAAAACAATATAATAACAGCCCCATTATATTTCTTTCTACATTTAGAAAACGTGGAATATTTCGTGACTCTGCTGAGGTGAATCACTAACTCTTCAAAAAAAATTAAAAGATAAATTTGGGGTTTTATTTTACATAGTACACAAAAAACTATTAAGAAGTTGATTAAAGACATATAGAATGGCAAGCTTAGAAGCCCCCACAGTTAGGCGATGCAAGCAGAACTGTCCTGACGTTTGTTCTAGACGCACAGATCATCTGTGCTACACAGCGGTCAGTGGACAAGCCAGCTCTCTGGCCTGCGAATGACTACATGTCTCCTGTCTTTTAAGGTTAATCATTATACAAACATCCTTTGGAAGATATTCCAGACCAAAAGCTGCCCTTGTGTCTACATGCCCTGTTGGCAGAAATGCAAGAGACCCGTGGAGCGTTGTTTCACAACATTTAGAATTGTTCTTTAAGAAACATGTAAGATCACCACCGTCTGAGCACCCCTGCACATTACAAATATTCCTTCTTTTCAGATTATTGTTCTCCCTGCTGTCTGCTCACCGTCCTGTGGGGAAGCCGTCCTCCTGCAGGAGCATATGAGCCTGCTCAATGACTGACGACACAGGACAGCCAAGAGAATTTGTTCAGACTAATTATTACATTTTAATTAGGAGTTCAGTAAAATTGTTGGATAACGGTGCAAAAACAATAGCGTCTCTACCCTCCATAAAAAGCTCATTTAAATTGGTAGTTATCAAAACAAAGACTCCATTCACAATAAACCCAGACAACCTTAGAAAATTCTAACAAAAGATGTACCTGATTTTTATGTTGGAAACGATGTATTTTATGGGGGATTAGACATCAATTCTGAATATATTAGGAGATTTTTCCTGCATCTAGAAAAGAAAAAGAAAATATAGTAAGTGCTCCCCAAATTAATTCAAACATTCCAAGCAATTCTGTTTGAAAGCACAACTGATTATTTTTCAGGGACATAATAATAAGATTAATAGTTAATCTTCACAAGGAAGCATAAATGACCAAGAATATTTGGTACTAACTTGAAAATGAAGAATAAGGATGGAGATTGTACATTAAGAAAAATAAAATGATTAATAAGAAGTTTTAGAAATTAATAAAATTTAATGAAAGAAATTAATATATGCAGAAAACAATAAAACAGTATAAAAACCGACCCATTTATATCTCTTTTTACATTTAGAAAAGATGGAATATTTTGTGACTCTGCTGAGGTGAATCACTAACTCTTCAAAAAAAATTAAAAGATAAATTTGGGGTTTTATTTTACACAGTACACAAAACAACTATAAGAAGGTGATTAAAAATATATAGAAATAGTGTAACTTAATTTTTTTTGGAAATATAGAAACATTTAGAAGTTTTGATACAGATGGATTATTTTAAATAAGATATAATTTAAAGTTTAAAGAAGAGTGGATAAATTTAACTATACTGATTTAAAACATCAGTAGGAAGGAGCACTGAAAGTTAGTTGGGCCGGGCACGGTGGCTCACACCTATAATCCCAGCACTTTGGGAGGCCGAGGTGGGTGGATCACTTGAGGCCAGGAGATTGAGACCAGCCTGGCCAACATGGCAAAACCCCATCTCTACTAAAAATACAAAACTTAACTAGGCATGGTGGTGGGCACCTGTGGTCCCAGCTACTCAGGAGGCTGAGGCAGGAGAATCACTTGAACCTGAGAGGCAGAGGTTGCAGTGAGCCGAGATCGTGCCAACCTCACTGTAGCCTGGGCCACAGGGTGAGACTCTGACTCGAAAAAAAAAAAAAAAAGTAATTCAGACAGCAGTTACAGGATTTTATAAATTTAAATAAAATTGCATGAGAACATATCTTACAATTCAGCAAAATAATATGCAATAAATTATGTACAAAGATAAGAATCTCCTTAGGAGTCAGAAAAATGTAAATCAAAATGTCAGTGATACATCACTTTAGACCCAACAAATAGGCAGAATATAAATTTTCCCCGAAAATACTAAACGCTGGCAATCATGTGAGGAGAGACTATTTTTAGAAACTATTAATAGAATGTAACCTGTGACAACCTCTTTGGAAATCAACTTGGCAGCATTTAAAGACATGAAGATGTACATTGTCAATACACGGATTTCTATTTTCAGGTATGAGTCCTAAGTGACACATTGACATGGAGTCCTGGACAGTGATTTTTGTCGTAGCATTTGGTTTAGTAGCCAGAAAACCCTAATATTTCACCAGATTGACAAAACGGATAACTAAATTGTGATTCATTCATAACGTTTAGTATTTTAGAACAGTTTCAATAAATAAATTAGCATACATAATTTCAGTTTACAGAAATCACAAAATCATAATGTTGAATATAGCAAAGTACAAAATTCTACACACACCATGAGACCATTAGTTTAGAAATAAAACACCCACGTATACACACAAAACGAAACTGTCGTACAAGATTGTGGACATATACATAAGAATGACATGTCCCAGCTGTCAGACCAAGCACAGGTATGTGGGTGCAATCAGCCTCTAGTTGTATTGTGATGTTTTATTAAACTTATATTAAGAAAGAAATCTGAGAAAAAATATTGGAAACTGTCCAATCTGTGTGATGAATACATGGTTATTCACTACATAATATTCTACACTTTATAATTAAAATTGTGAAAATAACATGCTTTCACAGATTGAAAAACCATGAAAATATATATTAAGCTTTTACAGTTCCATAGAACATATACAATAATTTGCTTCAGGTATACTGGATAATGACTCAGATAGGCAGCAGGAAAGCAATTCGTCTTCATTTCTTGAAGAAGTGATGACTGATGTAGTGGATTAAATGGTATCTGCCTAGGCCGGGCACGGTGGCTCACACCTGTAATCCCAGCACTTTGGGAGGCCAAGGCGGGCAGATCACGTGTTCACAGGAGTTCGAGACCAGCCTGGCTAACATGGTGAGACCCTGTCTCTACTAAAAATACAAAAATTAGCCAGGCATGGTGGTGGATGCCTGTAATCCCAGCTACTCGGGAGGCTGAGACAGGAGAATCGCTTGAACCTGGGAGGCAGAGTTTGCAGTGAGCCAAGATCGCACCATTGAACTCCAGCCTGGGCAATAAGAGCAAAACTCCATTTCAAAAAAAAAAAAAAAAAAGAGATATCTGCACAAAATTCATGTCCAGCTGGAACCATGGCAGGTGACCTTATTTGGAAACTGAGTATTTCCAGATGTAATTATGTCAAGGACCTTGAGAAGAGATAACTTGGATTTAGGATGGACAGCTAAATCCAATGACTGATGTCATTGATCATCAAAGAAAACCAAAGATCAGCAAAGAAAAGGGAGATGTGAGTTACACTGAAGGTGGTGTGAGGATGGAGGCAGAGATCATGGGGGATGCCTCTAACAGCCAGGGAACAGCCAGGATTTCCCCCAGAGGCTGGGACAGACACCTGAGCAGGTGCTGCTTCAGAGCTTCCAGAAGGAACCAATCCTGCTGACAACTTGATTTCAGACTTCTGGCCTCCCTGAAATGCGAAAGAATAAATTTCTGTTGTTTTAAAATACCCAGTTTGTGGTAATTTGTTACAGCAGCCCTAGCAAGCTAATAAAATTGGGTAGGCATTGAATTACGGATGGGAAAAATACACACAAAATCCAAATATATTTTCTGTTTGCTTGGCATAATAAATGGTCTGTCACAACCTTCGCTACTTTTAGAAATGCTGTCAATATATTTCTTTACTTCTTAAAATGAAAAGTCTGAATTTTAAGGATTTCCTTGAGTATACATATAATTCTACTATTATTCCATATATCGAAGATCCATGCATCAGACGTGATGAGGTGAAGATTCTAGCTCCATCCCGCCCCTCTGAATTTTAGATTCCAAATTCATAAAATAATGCTGTTGATAGAGTTGCCCTGGAGAGTTGTGGTCTAAAGTCATATAGCTGGTACTAGAAAAATTTAACTAAAATATTTACAATCCGCATGTCCATGTTGTCTTACGCACAGCTGTCCAACGATGTTTCACTATGTTGCTCAAATGTCCCCCCAGAATGTTTAATAACAAAACACTGTGCTTATCTCTAGCTTCTCCACTTTTTCAAAATACTTCTCAGTCAGTCATTTAAAGATAGTTTCAAACTTCTGTAAATAGATATTACTCTTTAAAAAAATTACTGGCACTACTACTATTAATAATATTGTAAAGAAGCCAAACACTTATAGAGTGTTCACTTGTGCTGTTTTGCAAATGTAATCTCAGTTATCTCTCACAACAACCCTATGAGGCAATAGAGACAATAATGGTATTGGCTGTATTTTTGAAGATTAAATGGTAGTGAATATATAATATTCAGAGGAGTACCTAGTATACCTCAAATGTAGTATCCAGTAAATATTAGCTCAGATTCATGATGCACTGAGATTGCCCAATGGTCGATTTGTTTTAAGTGATTGAAGTGAGGTGCTCCTTTTAAATTTATACTTTTTAGTTACCCCACTAGGTGTTAAGGATCAGATTTCAAGTTCTAATGTAAGAATGGAGACTAGCGGGCACTTGCAAAGACAAGTGAAAGGCAACTGTGTTCACAAGGATGTCCACTTCTGCTGCCTGTGCTTTGCAAATTAATATACTGTGGGGGAAATGGAACCTGCTGAGGTACTGCCTTGGGTGCAAATAGCCTCAAATGTTTTCTGCCCCACTGGTGTCAAGAACATTAGGTGATATGGTTTGGGTCTGTCCCCACCCAAATCTCATCTTGAATTGTACTCCCATAATTCCCACGTGTTGTGAGAGGGTCCTGATGGGAGATAACTGAATCATGGGGGCACTCTCCCCCATACTGTTCTCATGGTAGTGAATAAGTCTCACGAGATCTGATGGTTTGATGAGGGCAAACATGTTCGATTGGCTCTCACTCTCTCTCTTTGCCTGCTGCCATCTATGTAAGATGTGACTTGTTCCTCCTTGCCTTCCGCCACAATTGTGAGGTTTCCCCAGGCATGTGGAACTCTAAATCCAAGTAAACCTCTTTCTTTTGTAAATTGCTCCATCTCCGGTATGTCTTTATCAGCATATCAGAAAATAGGCTAATACATTGGGCATAACATGGTTTTTTTTTTAGAGTTTCTATTTTTTTAATTAATTTCAATTTCAATTCTGGGTACATGTGCAGGATGTGCAGGTTTGTTACATAGAAACATGTGCCACAGTGGTTTGCTGCACCTATCAACCTATCACCTAGGTGTTAAGTCCAGCATGCATTAGCTATTTTTCCTGATGCTCTCCCTTCCCCCACCTCATCCCCAGACAGGCCGCCTCAATGTGTGTTGCTACCCTCCCTGTGTCCATATGTTCTCATTGCTCAGCTCCCACTTATAAGTGAGAACATGCAGTGTTTGACTTAAGCTCTCTGTTGCTTAATTCTGAGCATGTATTATGGTTTTGCACAGGTCATGATTGCATTATCCGTTTCTTGGGTCAAAATATCAGAGGCTTTTCCAAATGCAGAAACTGACAGAAAACTCTAGGACAGCCTGCTGTGGTTAGAAAGACAAGAAGATCCAAGAATTCACAGTGACAGAGAACATTTTGCTTAACAGATAGAAAAGGTTTTCATAGAAATAAATTGCTTAAACCTTTCCAAACAATTTACAGAATGCATGATGGGGACTGAATAAAAAGGATCATGAAACTAAAACCAGACAGGTTTGCACAGCTCAAATCCAATGAGCAGGGGCACCATGATCTTGCAGTCCCAGTGCGGCCAGGACAAAGAACAGTCATTTCATCCTATTGCTTAAGAAGAAAACCTGAAGATGGCTACTGTTATCCAACTTAATAGGTTTTGGTGAACTCCTACTGTTATTATTATTTTTTGGTATACAAACCAGTAAAATGAACTACATATAGTCCTAATTACAAAATATATATTCAACCTTTCTCCACAATTTCTTTTCCCTTCATGAAGTCCCATGAAACTTTATTCTAGCTATTGTCTTTATGTTCATACAAACCAGAAAATTCTACTAAATTTGACTTCTGCTAGAGTCAAAATTCTGGTAGAGTCTGTGAAACTAGATTTAATGAAACTTATTGTATCCTTTTCATTTTGTATACAAATATTTTTCTAGAATTTTAGCTTTCAAAATCTTAGCTTTATCATGGCATGTTGCAAAGTAGATGATACTGAACAAAGAGCAAGTTTCATTTATATCTACACAAAACATGCACACAGAGCCCCCACAGGGCCGTTGGCTAGCACTCCTGCACAATTTCTAAGACTTTGATGGGAGGATATCTGAAAAGTTGACCTAAAAGATGGGGAAGACGATAAGTAACTATTAGCTAATAAATAGGGAACCCGTCAGTTTGTGGAGTTCGAAGTAAAGGAAAATATCTGTGCTGGCTGCTCTGGTCCCCACATATAGCCTTAGACCTACAAGAGCTATGAATCCTTAGAAATGACCCCCTAATGGGGAGAGCATAGTGGGAGGCCTGGAATAGAATCTAGGTTGACTTAATTATGTCGAAAAATATAGGCAGGTTTTTTTCTCTGTTAAAGACACCATTTTTGCTTATTCATATATTTAATCCTTTATGGCCTAAGGGAAACAATGTGAAGCCCTAGGCTAACAGGAAATAATTTATTTCTGTGATTTTATTAAAGGGCTCGAAAATAAGCATTCTGAGAACTAGGGGAAAAGAAAAAAAAATTCAGCTATTTAGATTTGAGTGTAAAACAGGAGTTAGCTTATAATTACTTTAAAATACATAGTCTATTACGTAACATACTCTTACGAATTGTTCACTGTCTCACAATGAACTGAAGGACACAAAAGAAAAATGAGATTTAGGTTAAGTCTAGGAACAAACATCTTAAAGGGTTATTAAAAACAGAAAAGAAGTTTCTCAAAGGAACACACAAATTACGTTTCAAGGAGTATATTAGTCTGCTCTCACACTGCTATAAAGGAATACCCAAGACTGGGGAATTTATAAAGAAAAGAGGTTTAATTCGCTCACAGTTCTGCAGGTTGTACAGGAAGCATGGCTGGGGAGGCCTCAAGAAACAATCATGGCAGAAGGAGAAGCAGGCACACTTTTAAACAACCAGATTTCCTTAGAGCTCTATCATGAGACCAACACTAGTCAGTGCTAAACCACTAGAAACTGCCCCCAAGATCCAATCACCTCTCACCAGGCCCCACCTCCTAACTTGGGGATTACCATTTAAAATGAGATTGGGTTGAGGACACAGATCCAAACCACACCAAAGAGTGTTTTACAATAGAATAGTGTTTCCCTTGTCTAATATTTCGACACACTTGTCAGTGTGTTACATGTGTGAACATGTAACATCCCACAGTTTATCTCACAATATCTGCCAAAAAGAAGAAGTCAAAAGTTTGAAAATTTACGCTGAAACTATTTGCCGTTACTTGTCACAACGAAACAAACACAGATGTGCTATTTCCCCACAATCTCTGTGCAATCTTAATTTCCTGAAATACAGTTTCTTCCCATTTCATTTTACAACCTGTATTTACTATTTCTGACAAATACAAACATGTTTATGTTACATGTGTTTACATTTGGATACATACATTTAAATTATGACACTTTAGCATTTTCTCTTGAATTATAAACAATTCCATGAATACACTACTCTTCTAAAATTAAACAAAATAATCTTGGCCTGTTTTTTTTAGTTTGCTTGTCAGCTAATAAAAAGTAAATACAGGCTGGATGCAATGACTCATGCCTGTAATGGGGGGCGGAGGCAGGAGGATTGCTTGAGCCCAGGAGCTCCAGGCTGCAGTGAGCCGTAATCACACCACTGCACTCTATCCTGGGCAACAGGGTGAGACCATGCCTCAAAAAGAAAAGTAAATACTTGTGGCACACACCTGTATAAAGTCACTGTACTTATTTTCTGTAGCTAGAAACAAGCACAGAATTTATATCTGCTTTTCTGGCTTTAATAAACAAAAAAACTCCAGGAGACAGATTATTCATTTCACTATTATTTTCTGCCTTTTTCTTAAAAGTCAGATCTCCTTTTACCTGAGTCAAGGTGAGTGAAGACTTCCTGCCAAACTCAGATGGCAGTTACTACTAGTGAGGCTCCCTGAGCATCTTACAACCTGGGGCAGAAATTTGCTGGTCTCAGTTTATTCATTTATATTTAAATAATGAGTTAAGAGAAAAGCAAATTTAACATGTTGTGCAGCATATTGCATTATGTTTAATAATACAAACCTTACCAAATTATTACTAAGTAATTTCAGCTGTAATCAAGCAAGATTCATGGGATGAAATCATCAAACTTGATTTTTGTCTCTTCTTACCTCCTTAAAATTGTTCTGGGAAAGCCTGTTCTGTAATGATTCTGATCATTCCCAGGGCATAAATAAACCTCTTTAATATGTCCAGGGCACTGTCTAAATGAAGATATCGGATGATTAAACTCCCTTCATGATGGCCCCAATTCCTGACTCTCACGAGTGCAGTTGGAGCGAGCCTTGGAGGGTGCAGCTTTTCCCTCATTTTGCCCACTTTCCCCATTTTTTGTGGCTTTGCTTTTCTTCCCTGTCTCACATCTGCAGGTTTTACCCCATCGTGGCCTCTGGAAGGAGAGCTCACATGGAGTCTAACCTGAGCTGCTGAATTCTTCAAAGACGGACCCTGTTCTTTCCTTCCCCTTACTTAGGCTCTTTCATATCCTGCTGACAGTGGCAGATGCCCAGTGTCTGTTGCTTACAACCTTCCCGTTACTGTCTTCTTGCTGCCCCACAAACTCGGGAGAGTTCAGAGTGGGCTCCCATAATAATAATAGTATTATGGGAGCCCACACTGGACTTTAATCACAGTATAATTTTGACTCTAGCAGCAGTATCTTTACCAAGCCATCAGAGCTGGTGGCAGGAAAGCCAATCACTTGCCTGTGTTTCTCAGGCATGACTCAAGACTTCAGTAGATCCAGAAGTGGCGTAATCTGTCTCTGAGAGCTTCTTAAGTATCTCCTTCTTGAGGTGCATCTGCCATTTACATCAGTAATAGTCTCATGATTTCACTTTCGTGACCGTTTTGTACCTTAAATATGGAGGAGAGAACTAGGTTAGAAGCAATCTTAAATCTTTACAAATATCGCATGTCTGTATTTCTCAGCTGAAATAGAAACCAAAATAGTTCAATTTTAACATCCTAGTGTATATAGTAAAAGTTGGTGACTTTGGGGCACAAACAGAGGAAATAAGTCATTTCTCTGAGTTATCATAAATATTTCTTAAATACAGTTTATTTGGGGAGAAGGAATCCAGGGAGAATGCTCCAATGAATTACTTCTGAAAGACCTTTAATGAACAGAAGAATTAAATTTAGCATATGTTATCAATGCATTGTTTTTATTAAACATAATTTAAGATCGTTGGATATCTTTTCAAAAATACCAAAGTATTAGGCATTGTTTCTCCAAAAACAGAAGTTATGGTAACAGATAAAGACTTCCATGATTTAGAGAGTAAGGTATATGCAGAGAGCTAGAAAGAAAAGAAAATTCAGTAAAGCGAGTAATCAGATATTTTATGGAGAGGAAGCAACACCATGATGACTATTTGGTGCAGAAATACTGGAACAAGTTATGGGTAGAGGTTCTTGCTTTGCAGGATACACAGGCTGATGATGGGTGATACCTTCACAGATGTTCTCAAAGCCCCCTCCCACTGCTGACCCCACATCAAGAAGCTCAGCCTCCACTTTTCTCAAACTCATCCTTCTCCTAACTCCTGCCAGCACATCCCTGTTCAAGACCCCTGGCTTAGAAGAGCCCGGCTGACCCCTCACGGCTCTGCCCAGCTCTGAGGATGCAGCCGTGTTGCAGCCACTACTTTCAAATCAGTATTCATAAAACACATTTATTACAACGTGTCATCTTGAAAATTCATCAGTGCTTCTAACCAAAACATTTCCGTAAAAATGCTCTCCATGATCTTCCTCCACCCCTTATTTTACACAATTATCTTCTCCTCCCCTACCGGCAGAGGCCACCAAAGATCAGCCCTGCATTTTACTAAACACAATTTTTATTTATCCACTCACTGCAAAACAGTAACAACGATATTGACCCACGCATTCAGCACACCAAAGCCCAGCGTGACAACTATCTGAGGGCTACTTTGCCTGGCCTCAGAATGTGGTACCCAAATATATGGCATGTTGGAGATTAAGAAAATGCAGGAGCAAGGTCACTCTGACCTTCCTTTGCCTTTCTCCCCAAAAGCAGGCCATAAAGGAATTTTCTGACCAATCTTGCCTGAAATACCCTCATTCTAGATGGGTCCTGCCTTATACCCAGAAGCCAGGGGCACTCTGAACACACACGCCCTGCTAAAGTCACCCCAGTTGGTCCAAACCTGCTCCCTCACGGTTGTCCATTCTTCATTGAACCAAAGCATAAACATGCACAATTTTCCCTGGGTCTTTGGGGTTTCATTTCTAAAGGCTCCCATGTCATATAAAATTTTGATTAAATAAATGTGTTGGGCTTTTCTCCCATTGATCGGTCTTTTCTTGTGGGATGTCAGTATGAACCTTGCGGTGGGAAAGGGAAAGATAAGATTTTTTCTCCCTCACACATATTAGCATCCAAATCTACTGCATTACAGAGTTTGCTTTTGAGGTCAAATTCAAACATTACCTCCTTCTTGAAACTGTCATTGATTCACATAGTTCCCTGGTCAGAAGAAATTCCTCACTCCTCTATCCTCTAAACGCCTGTAAGGATATCTTTCCTGTCGTCTTCAAACTCAGTAGCACACAATTTGTGCATCTCGTTTCTTATTTACCAGATTTAAAAAATGGAACAGTAGTTCCTAAATAAATATTACTGGATTAAATGTGCTATTTGTACTGGTACCATGCACTAATGTATTAGATTGATGTATATGTAATTGTGTATTTTGCCACTGTACTTGCAAAAACCGCAATAATTTTTGCACCAACCTACTACTAAAGCATATGTTGTGAAGTGTGTGTGTGTGTGTATGTGTGTGTGTGTAGTGTGTTGAGAAAAATCTAGCAAATTCCTTTAATGATCTGCTTTTATAGAAATTGGTTTTACATTCCTGTTCCTACTGACTCCTGCTTCTAATGAAATCATAAAATAGCGACAGATTTAGTTTTTGGAAATTTTTCTTTCAAATATGTAATACTTCAAAATGAGAAGAAAAGATAACTCACAGTCATGTAGGAATGGCAGAACCTCTCAGCCTGCAGGCTGCTGCTTCCTGCGCACCTTGGGCTTTGCCTAATTCATATTGTATAAGCGTGCAGTGATGAGTATGCATTGTTTCTTGGTGAGCACAGGATGGCCCCACAGAGGAACACTAATTCTTGTTCTCTAATTTGTGGTGCGCTCTTAAGAGAGAGCATTTAACACATTCCACACCTTGGATTATATGCTTTTCCAAAAATAGCTTCAAAAAATACCTTTTGCTGAAAGCATCCTACATTCTCGTTTTATATATAAAAAAAGTAAAAATCTGAGCCTTTATGGTATTCTGCAATATTTTATGTAGAACTTTGTACTGTTATTTTCAACGTTCAAATAACGGAAGGAAATTTACACCTGGACCCCACAGTCTCCCATGACTTGTGGAGAAAGGATTTGTAGCAAATCAATCTACGACCAGAAGATAGATATGTGTACTTTTTCCTCAATTCGAGAAGCAACATCAATCTACTGTCAGCAGCAATGGAAAAACAATGCAGAGAAAGATTACGAAAGACAAAGTCAGAGGAGAACAGGGGCTGGAATATTCTGCCAGGGGTGGCAACTCCGATGTGGGATTCATTAATGCAGTGAGAGAAAGACAGTGTTTGGTTTTTAGGCTGACATCCCCCGGTGAAGACAATTTTGTATGGGATTTAGCATTGTCATCAGACTTCTTAAGCCCTGCAGGGGAATTAATAACGTATTAGGGGATTCTTCTGCAGTTTTTGCCTCAAGTGTTTTTTTTTTTTTTTTTTTTTTTTTTTTTTAGGTGAGTTTCAGGCTCCTTCCATTCTAATGAAGGCATTAAGAATTCTCTTGGGAGCATTATAAGTTAGAACTGAAACTTATGCAAATATTTTTCCCCGTAGCAGTTTGGGTGTACTACAGTCTCTAGCTTCCAGTCTTTGCTCGCTGAAATGAATGTTTCAACAGCTTCATGCCAGTCTGGTCGCCACAAAACCCTAAACTGTGTGTGATATTTTATGCTAGTGATCAGTTGCATGCAACACAAATAAGACTGTTAGGCTCATAAAGTTGTTCAGCTGACATATTTCAAAGGAAACTCTTCTAAAATAAAACCTTTCTTAAGGTTACAAATGCATTTTTCATAGTACAGAAAATAAACAATAACTCTGAATGTTATTATTGTTGACTTTAAAAAATCATACATTTTTGTCTTTGATTTTTATCATGCTCTTATTTGAATATGACAGTATTTTCTTGATTAGTCTTGGCACCCTTATCAAGCATCATTTGACCATATATATAAGGGTCTATTTCTGAGCTCTTTCTTCTCTTCCTTTGCCTATATATCTAGCTTTTTGTCAGTAATCATAGTGTTTGATTACTATAGCTCTGTAGTAAATTTTGAAAGAAGGAAATGAGTCCTTCAACTATGTTCTTCTTTTTCAAAATTATTTTGAGCTGAGCACAGTGGCTCACTCTGTGGGAGGCCAAGGTGGGGAGAACACTTGAGCCCAGGAGTTCTAGACCAGGCAGGGGAATAAAGGAAGACCCCGTCTTTACAAAAAAAAAAAAAAAAAAAAAAAAATGGTGGCTATTCAGGATCCCTTAAGACTTCACACAAATTTTATGATAATTCATTTCTATTTCTGCAAAAAAATGCTGTTGAGATTTGTACAGAGATTGCACTAAATTTGATCTTTCTTGGTAGTATTGGCATCTTAACAATAGTCTTTAAATTCACGAAAATGAGATTTTTTTTCCATTAATTGTGTGTCTTCTTTATTTTCTTTCAGCAATATTTTGTAGTTGTGGCTGTGATATTTTTAGAAGTTGATTGACAATGATGAGATGCACGTGTTTTAAACTAAGAAGAAACCAGCTCAGTTGTGCTGTACTAACATTTTAAGCTTTGGCTTTTTTTATTTGCGGAGTTGGTAATGTGTTTTTCAAAGGATTATAAAAAAGATAAAATGAGATAGTTTCGACTAAGCACTTATCATACACAACTTGACACACAAATAAGTAAACTGTTGTTGTATAATAATTGTTGATATATTTGTTGTTGCCACCAGTAATTAGAATTTTAGTTATTTTGGTTACTAGAGCAAGATTGAGCAAGATTAAGGGCAACTTTTTGTTTATTATTTACGTAGAGGAGACAGTAGCATAAATGTATCAAACAATTTCAAATAAAGTTTTATAAAAATAATCAAAATATCAGTTTTTTTAAAATTCTGACTGAAAGTAAAGAGATTAAGACACCAACATATATCACTGTGAATTCAAACAAGAACACACACTTTCTTTAGGCCTATTTATCATAATTACTCAGGAAAGTTCAAGAGAATAAACAGTGAATATGGCACTAAAGCAGAAGTTTCATTTAAACATAATATTTTAGACAAAGTCCAAATAAGAAATAATACATGTTTCCTTTTTACTTCCAGCAAGTCAGGTAACCTCTTAGAGATCTATACTCTCCTTGATAATATTTTATAGATCATAAATTCAAATTTTTGCCATTTATTTATAGTCTACTACCATGCTATTATGTTTCCGTCTTGGAATTCTTAGAACCAATCTTTTAAGAGAACATGATTTCCTTAAGAAATGGTGAAAAGCAGTATGTAATATACTGTATGTCTTTGCTGACTGCATTGCAAATGAGTAACATAGAGTTACACTGAAGAGGTTTTTGAAGAGACAATCCATGTAATTTTAACTGAAATAAATATCTCAGTGTTAAAAAAACAATATGCAGTTTGTTTCCTACATATTTTTTAATAATACCCACTTCAGTAGTCTTGGCCAGATTGCAGATATATACATACATTTCATGTGTGTATTTTTAACATTGGTAAACTACTAAATTTACAAAGAAATGCCAGTCTGATTTCCTATTATCAATATAAAAATGTAAAGTTTATATATAATGGTCAAAATAGCCTTTTGTTTCTTCTAAGGGAAAATGTGAAAATTAATTCTTAATATAAATTTTCCCAATGACTTATATACAGATAAATAAAATTTATTTAAGATTTAAAATTAGTACTGCCCTCCTTGCCCCAGGATTTCCATGCACCTGTTATAAAAGAGTTTGGAAAGGGAAAATTGGATAAGTGTTTTACCCTTGAAAATTGACAGAATTAATTAAGGGAAAAGGAAAATCAGGCATCCTGTTTTGGATTGAACTGTGTCCCTCAAAAAGATATGCTGAAGTCCTAATTTCTGGTACCTGTGTATGTGACTTTATTTGGAAATAGGGTCTTTGCAGATGTAATCAAGTTAAGATGAGGTCATTCTGGAGCAGGCTGGGCCTTAACTCCAATCACTGGTGTCCTTATGAGAAGAGATACAGAGACAGCCAGAGAGTGCACCTGGTGAGGATGGCAGAGCCTGGAGTGATGCATCTACAAACAAATGAATGCCAGGAAATGCAGGCAAGAACCAGACAATTGGACAGAGGCTGGGGCAGCTTCTCTCCCAAAGCCCTCACACAGGAACCACACCTGTTGACATGGTTTGGATCTGTGTCCCCACCCAAATCTCATGTCAAATTGTAATCCCCAGTGTTGGAGGAGGGGCCTGGCGGGAGGTGACTGGATCATGCGGGTGGATTTCCCCCTTGCTGTTCTCATGATAGTGAGTTATCATGAGATCTGGTTGTTTAAAAGTGTGTGGCACCTCCCCACTTGCTCTCTACCTCCTGCTCCGGCCCTGGAAGATGTGCCTGCTCCCTCTTCACCTTCCACCATGATTGTAAGTTTCCTGAGGCCTCCCCAGCCATGCCTCCTATACAGCCTGTGAAACCATGAGCCAATTTAAACCTCTTTTCTATATAAGTTACTCAGTCTCATGTAGTTCTTTACAGCAATGTGAGAGCAGGCTAATGCACCTGCCCACATTTTGAATAGGGGCTTCTAGCCTCCAGGACTGTGAGAGAATAAACATTTGTTATTTTCAACTCACCTAGTTTTTGTTATTTTATTATAGCAGCTCTGGGAAAGCAATACACATAGAATCAGAGTGGAGGAAATCTTAGATTTACTAACCAAAGAGAAAAAGAGCAGGTTAGGCTCCAGAGACCCCAAACTCAGAGGCCCCTGTGGATCTAGCAGACTTGCTGGCACCTGATAAGTGAAAATTTATCATGGTTTTCTTAACACAGTGGGAAAAAAGGCCAATGGCATCATCAAATCCCGCTTCCTAGCTTACCAACATCAGTGAAATCGCATCACCTTTGACAACTCCAGGGAAACACATTATTTTATTACACGGATTGAGGAATGCTGAGACAATCATTGAAACAGGCCTTGCATCAAGTCACATAATTTATCACTGCAGCCTGTGGGAGGAGCAGGGGTCTTCCTTGCAAAATTGTATGGTACTGATAGTGTCAAGTACTGTCATTAAAAATAATGGTGGCAAAAAATGGGTCACTTTCAGAACAATAACTTAACATAAGGTCATGGATGATTTCAGTGATCATCTATAATTGCACACAACTTTTCTAATCCCTTGAATATATATTATCATCTTTGATTCTCACGGTGGACCTGCAGAAGAGAAAAACTATACTAATCCCTGTTTTACAATGAATTTGAATCACAGGTTAGGAGGCTAATACAGGTATATGAAGTTACTGTAATGGCAATTAAAACTACTAACATCTATTTCTGATTCAGTTATGCAGGAACATGATGAATTATCAAAATGTAGCATTTTCCCCAAATCTGCTCCTTTAAAAATTTACCAACTAAGCTTAATTATTATTTTCACATTAAATTCACATATACATATAAAAATATTTGCGTGTATATATGAACATAATTATGTATATATGCATGTATATACAAGTACATACACATGTATATGTACTTTTGAAGGTATCATGTAAAGTGTGTTCAATTTGATTATCTCATATGTTTATCTTGGTTCTTTGCATCAAAATAAAATCTAATTGCTTTTGCCATTATATTGTTCTCTATTCCTCTGGGGACTACACAACTTTTTCATAAAGATTCTATTTCTGTTCCTGAGATGTAGTAATGTGTTCATGTATTCAGCATTCTATTTGATGGTTTCATTTGTATTCCTACTTTACTGGCATTGGAGGTTAGCACTGTCCCTTTACACTTGGGTTCGGATGGAGCTCACAGAAAAAGATTCTCCCAGCACAGAGGGACCTCTGGTGGCCCCACAGCCCCTCATCTGTGTCCCTGTGGCCGGCAGGCAGCCCTTACCCATTCCAGCTGCCTCCATGGTGTTTACTCTGAAGGAGTCAGAGTAAGTTGTGTTTGTGTTAATCATATGGAATGCTAACGTCTTTAATGCCAATGAGTGTCGCCATGTAAGGTCCTTCTGTCAACACCACATATTAATGCAAACATGGCGCCCATGGAAGTGAGGGCGAGAGACTGTGCAGGGCAGATCTCATTCACAGAGGGTGGTGCTCAGCATCTGAGTACAAGCCAAGATCCATCCATGAGAGAAGACAGAGGTGAGATTAGAAGGAAGGAAATAACCAGGCCCATCAGAGAGGTTTTGAAAATTGTCCCATAACTGCCTTGAATAGAAATAAAAGATACATGAATTTACATTTCTACTAATGTCTGTTATTTTATAATATTCTACTTTTCCTGATTGGAGCATACGAAACTATCCAAATTCAAGCATTATAAAATTTAAAGATGGGTTATGTAAAAGTCAAAATCTTCCAGATTGCTGTAGCACCCTAGAAAGAATTATTATCTAACATTTTAAATATATATTTAATTTTTTTCTTGTGTACTTACAGGTATATGCTATATTTTTTGATAAAAAGTGGATCATATCTCATACACAGTGGGGCAAAATGTTATTTTCTTTTAGCTATTTTACTTGCACATGATTTCATGTTAGGAAATATAGCTGTCCATAATTCTTTTTAAGCAGAATATGGTAGTTTTTTTGTAAGAATATGCTTATAATTTATTACACTTTATTAAAATTTTTCTGATGAATATTTGAATTATTTCTAACATGTCACTAATTTAAGCAGTGCTGCATTTTGATATATATTATTTAGACACTTAAGAAAATATTTCTAGAGGATAAATGTCTGGAAATAGAAATGCCAGGTTATACAGCAGATACTTTTAAGGTTTTATGAGACATTACCAAAATGCTTTCTAAAATATAGTATCAATTCATTCTTCCATTAAGATTGTAGAAGAGTGCCTGTTTCTCAACAGCTTTCCAGCAAGGATACCACCATTTCTATAGTTAAAAAATATTAATAGTCCAGAGGCGAAACATTTATTATTAAGTTATCAATTCTGTAAATTTTAGTAAGCTTGGGCTCCATTCTTTTGCAGTGAATTGCCTATTCATATCATTGCCAATATATTATAATACTGTACTCTTGCCAGAGATCCACATGTGATTTTGTTAACAAGATTTTATAGGCAGTAGAATGAACCTTCTATGTGTTCACAAAGTATATAACACAGAACTGGCCAATACGAGATCTGCAATAATTATACTCAATAATTGTTGTAGGTTTAATAATAATTAAATATAAACATTTTTCTAATGGCCCTCTAACTTTCCTTATAGTTGCTATATTGTTTTGTAAAAGTACTAACTATAGAATTTTGCCACTGTTTATTTCCAGAAGAACTTTATTTCTTTTATAAAAACTATTCTATATTCTAGTCTTTGCTTTAACCAACACAATTGTCTGAAGTTTGCAGAGTGCTATACAGATATATACTTAGTAATATGAAAATTATCCCTAAAAGGGTCAAAGTTAAGTATTATTGATGTAGTTTGCATATTTGTGCCCCAAAATCTCATGCTGAATTGTAGTCCTCAGTGTTGGAGTTGGGGCCTGGTGGGAGGTAATTGGATCATGGAGGTGGATTTCTCATGAATGGTTTAGTGCCATTTCCTTGGTGCTGTCCTCGGGAGAGTGAGTGAGTGCTCTTGAGATCTGGCCATTTAAAAGAGTGTGGCACCTCCCTCTCTCTCACTTGTTCCTGCTCTGGCCATATGACTGTCTGTTCCCTGTTCGCCTTCTGCCATGAATGGAAGCTTCCTGAGGACTCCCCAGAAGCCTACCAGATGTTTATACCATGCTTCCCACACAGCCTGCGGAACAGTGAACCAATTAAACTTTTTTTCTTTATAAATTACCTAGTCTCGGGTATTTCTTTATAGCAATGCAAGCACAGCCTAATACAATTTCCTAGCAAAATTCTCCCTCCTGTGACAAGATAATTATGTTCTAAAGGATAAAGTCTAGGTTTGTTCCAGGCCCTGGTCATCCATCTGGGTCATCCGTATGTTATAGGACAAATTTGCTCTTTATGTCTTTAAATGTCTTTCTAATATGTTTTTTATTATTCTCAAAATGTGTGTCTGACACACACAGATCTTTAATGAATTGATCATCTTGCATTATGTACAAAAGTGTAATCACTGAAGTGAACAGCTGTCATCAAAGAGTTTCCATGTTCCACCACACGTGCTGTCCATTTAAAGACCCCTCTGTCCCAAGGGCTATGCCTAGAAACACATTTAAGGATTGGCTATTCCCTAGAGTCACTGCAGAACAAAAACCCTATCAGCACTGGAGCCCAGCCTGGTTGGGAATTGATTTCAGTTATATCATAACTAGATTCCTCAAAGCACAAAAATGTTCAGAAGCTTAAAAATTTTCTCAATGTTAGTTATAATTTTTTTTAATTTTATATTTGCTTTCTAGAGTCTGAAAGGAATGTTAAATTTTTCTAGGAATTAGTACAACTATTGCTTACAAACTATTTTAAATAGCTGTATTTCCTCAATTTCTTGGGCTTGAGTTTTGTCTAGAAATTACAGTGAGAAAACTGCGAGTCCTCGTGTGCAGCGGTTGGCCCTTTCAAGGAGTCTGCAGTTTGCAATGACGACCATCCTGCTGCAGAGACCAACAACAGCAAAATTAACACACAGAGAGAAGAGCAGAGTAAAGTGGAGTCTTCAAAGCGTTTGTATTTGTAGGATGTAACTGAGGAAGAGTTAACTCCATAACATAAGATAGCAGTTGTCAAATCCTTGAAGGACTGGTCTGTTAGATAGGGATTCCATTCACTCTGAATCACTCAATCAGCTGGAACCAGAACAAGAGAGTGAGAGCAACTGAGAGATGATTTCAGTTTCATATGAGGAAGAATTGGACAGCAGTGATCTCGCAGATGGTATCATTGGCTTCAAAAGGTTCTCAGTCCTCTGTCTCTGCAGGTATTCAAGCTGAACGGCCTTTGGGAAGAGATACTATTGGGAAGGATTGAGAGTCAGATAAGATGGACTCACTGAATGCCTTAAGAACATGCCAGTCATTTTAAGGGGAGAAAGTGCAGTGAAAATGGAGGATCCTGTGGAAAGGGCTATGTCCTACATTCTTTAACATACACTCAAAAGCAAAAACACACACTGATGTCTACCTCAGTGCTGAAGGACAAAAACACACAGTGAAATCAAAGCACACCTATCACAAACCACACGTTACTCTCAGAGGCAGGGGCTGCTCCCTACCTCCTATCCCAGGTACTGTCTGCATGGCATTGAAGAAGAAGGGGTTCAAGTGTCAGGAACATGAAAATAAGAAACCGGAAAATACTGGACAAGATGAAACAAAAAGCGTTTTCATTGATTTTTTTAATATTGTGGGGGATGCTATATTCCTGAGCAATTTATACTGCATTCAACTAGGCTTTTTCAGTTTAGAAACAGCGTCACAAGAGGTGATAAACAGCAAAGCATAAAACACCATGAGAAGAGCTGTAATTCAGCACCTGAGAGGTTGGTGAACCAAAAGGAAGACAACTGCCATCCTGTGAAATCTTCTGTTACAGGCAGTGAGCGCAGAGTGGGACGATTAGCAATGGCAATAGCAGCAACAGCGGCCACAGCTGGACTGCAGGTCCTGGCAATGCATAGACCTAGGACAGTGTTGTCTGGGACACCAAGGCCTGCTCAGGAGGCTGAGTGGCAGCATCGGTCAGCGGGGGGGACAGTGCAGAGGAAGAGAGTGCTGATAAAGGAGTATGAGTTTAGCAAACTGATGCAGGCACGGAAAACCAATGACCACATCTTGTCACTAATAAGTGGGAGCTAAATGAGGGGGACACATGGACACAGGAAGGGGAAAAACAGACACAGGGGCCTACTGGAGATTGGAGGGTGGGAGGAGGGAGAGGTCAGAAAAAAGTAGCTAATGGGAACCAGGCTTAATACCTGGGTGATTAAATAATCTTTACGACAAACCCCCATGACATGGGTTTACCTATAGAACAAATCTGCGCATGTACCCCTGAACTTAAGATAAAAGTTAAAAAAAAAACAGAGAAAGCTGCTGCTAGATACCTAGACTGTAAAGGCGGAAATGGAAACTAGGCACGTGTCTGCAGAATGTGCACAACTATTCACCCATGGGGCCGGTGCATGACAGGTCAAGGATTCATTTAGCCATGCTGTGTGCATGCGTGTGTGGATGCATGTAACATAGATAAAAGTATTTCTTTTTCTTTTCTTTCTTTCATTTTTTTTTTTTTTTGAGACAGAGTCTCACTCTGTCGCCCAGGCTGCAGGCTGAAGTGCAGTGGTGTGATCTCAGCTCACTGCAACCTCTACCTTCTGTGTTGAAGTGATTCTCTTGCCTCAGCCCCCTGAGTAGCTGGGACTACAGATGTGCACCACCAAGTTTTGCCATGTTGGCCAGGTTGGTCTTGAACTCCTGACCTCAGGTGATCCTCCCACCTCGGCCTCCTAAAGTGTGGGATTACAGGTGTAAGCCACCACATCTGGCTGGATAAAAGTATTTCTTAAAGAATCTGGTTCTTTCAAATATACAAGTTCCTTCAGAGGTCAGGCTCTCAATTTTTTCTTCTGCATATCCTTGCCTTTCTCAGTCCAAAACTGCAGCACCTCACCACCTTCCATTCTGCCTCTACTTCCTCCATTTGTCTGTGAGCATCAGACCTCACATTAGTCTTACCATTGGACACTATGACTGCCTAACTCCCCCGAATGGGAATCCCTCCACTCGTCTTCAGTGCCATTCCAACGTCCCACCCTTGACAGCCACCTCCTCTCTCTTTGCAGACTCAGACATCTCACATCCAAGCACTCTGCTCCCTTGCAGCAATCTCCTCCTTTCTTACTTACACACTCCACATCCCATCAGTGAAATTCCTGCACTCGTTTGAGTCTTCTCTCATCTCTCTGCAAACCTCTCAAGATCTCACTGTCTCCCAGCCTCAAGTTTCCCCTTATTCCGCTGAGATTCCACTGTCCATCATGAAAGTTTTTCTCTTGCAGAGAACCTTCCTTGCCTCCCCTCTCCGTATTTCTCTGTGGTAGTAGCCTGGCAAGGCTCTCGCTGCTGAAATGCAATGCTACCTTCTGCACCCCGCCCTCGACACCGTATCTTCTTCAGAGACTGCTCCATTTTTGTCCTCCTTCACATCAAAACTTACTTTAAAAGTTACTCTTAGGCCAGTCACTGTGACTCACAACCTGTAATCCCAGCAATTTGGGAGGCTGAGGTGGGAAGCTTGCTTGAGGCCACAAATTTGAGACGAGCCTGGGCTACAGAGTGACACCGCCTCTCTATATACAAAAATAAAAAATAAAAACAACTTATTTTTAAGATCTGTTTTTCTTATGCCATATTCTCTCCTCAATCCACTCAAAGCTGGCCTCACTTCTCACTGTTCCAGTTCCAAAGAGAATAAATCTGCCAGGGTCTGCAGACACCTCCTCTATGTCTTCAGATCAAACAGTCACGTCTGCCTTTACAGCGGACATCAGGGACGCATATTCCACAGGAGTCACCACTCTGCTTGGCGAGTGTCTTCCTTTCACTGACTTTCTTTTTATCTTTCTCCATTGTCTGTCAAAGGTCCTGCCTGATCACGCAATAGTTAAATGCCGTGGCTCTCCCAGGGACCTGTTTGGGGTCCTTTTCCCCTCTGACACACACATTATCTGCAGTTGATCTATCCAGTTTAATAATTGTAAATGCCACATATTTGTAATGACTCTCTGAAGTCCAGGGTGACCTCTCCTTATCCTTATTTAACGAGAATCTCAAACTTTGCAGCTCAAAACAAAGTCTACATTTTCATTCATCCTGAATCCTACACCATTTCATTCTCCCCCAGATCTCTAAATGTCACCATTAGGAATTCAATTGCCTAAGCCCAAAATAAGAGTTATCTTTGATTTGTCTTTCCATTTCCTCATATTCAATTAATTGATTCTTGTCCATTCCATCTACAAAACATTTCCAGATATGTCTAATTTTTTGAACTCCATACTGCTCCAAATCCTCATAATCTATCTTAAATTAATATAGCAGTGTTCGAAATTATTTCTTTTCTTCTTTATGTCTCTCTTGAAAATCTTCTATTCAAGCAAACAGTCAGAATAATTTTCCTTTTTTTTTTTTTTTTTTTTTTGAGACAGGATCTTGTTCTGTTGCCGAGGTTGGAGTGCAGTGGCACGATCTCAGTTCACTGCAACCTCTGCCTCTTGGATTCAAACAATTCTTGTGCCTCAGCCACCAAACAAGCTGGGACAAGCCACCATGCCTCGCTAGATTTTGTATTTTTGGTAGAGACGGGGTTCCACCATGTTGGCCAGGCTTGTATCGAACTCCTGAGCTCAGGTCATCCACTCACCTCTACCTCCTTTAATGCTGGGATTACAGGCATGAGCCACCACACCCAACCCCAAAAATCATTTTTAAATGGTGTCAAACCTTGTTTAGAATATGCTAAAGGCTTAAAATAAAACTCAAAATTCTTGGCCTGGATTAGGAAAACCAGAGCAATAAAAATAAATTTAAAAATCTGACCTCATCTTAAAACATCCTCCCTTTTCACTCACTGCACTCCCAGACAAGCAAGCTTGTTGCTACAGTGTGTATATAATACGCATACACATAACACCACATGTGTTCACATCAGCTCCTCCCTCAGCCGGAGACACTGGCTTTCCTTGAGTAGATCATTCCTTCCATCACTCGGATACTTCTGAGAGAGATTCTCAGACCATCCAACCTGAAGAAACCATTTGATCATATTTTTACCATTGGTTTATTAGCTTACTGCATTACTTTTAAAGGCAAAAACCTCAATAAATTTTGCACCAAGCTAATACATCATCTCTCCCAACTATTTTAATTTCTGATATAAAAGGATGTCCTCTCTCAGGTCATAATTGAAAAACTTTTTTCAAATGCGTCTCCTAGAAACTCCTAACAGCAGTAAACAACTCAAGGAAAACTGTTATAGATTGAAGATCTTTTAAACTACTTGGGAAAGAAAGACTCCCCTATTTTTTCCTTCCTTCGCTTTTTTCTTGGGTACTCATTGTCAAGGATGAAATGTTCCATTTAGCTTTTAAGTGAAAGCCTTTAGGCATTCATTCAATTATTTTTAAACAAACTTGACTCCTTATGTATTATGTACCAAGCACTGTTTATGTCAACAAAACAGACAAGGATCCTGGCATCAGGGAGCTTCCACTTCAGTCTGAGAAGCAGATAAGAAGCAAGCCAAGACAATGTTGGAATTTTTATACTAAAAAAAAAAAATGCTCTGTCGGACCTCTCATTCTCTAATATACACAACCTTGTGACTGACAAGTTTCCCACAGAATATGTTTTATCCAGTTGGGTAAGATAAGAAAATCATTATTGTCAGGATGAAACTAAGAGGATCCACATATTACTGTATTATCATCGTCTGAATCAGCAGCAAAATTAAATATGCAACTCCCCAAACTATGCCTCTCATCGCCAGTGTACTACATAAGAAAGACAAGAATCCAGTTTATGTTCAACATCTTCTATGTCTAGAATGCTGTTTAGATAATGTTTTAACTAGGCAGTATATTACTTTTATGAGGCAAGTAAATTCTCACAGCCATTGAATAAGCTACTTTTAGTCTAATAATCCACAATTGAATGTGGTCATGGTTTTTTGCAGAAGTTAAAGGGTTTAAACACACCAAGGAATTTTAATTAAAGCATAACAAGGGTCAAGTGCCACCTACAAGGGCAATAGGACCTGTGTGAGAGGGATGTGGGTGGGTGCATTGGGTTCATCACCTTCATCATTTCACAGGTGCCCATAATTTTGTGCTTTGTAGGCAGAATTGCATAACGTATTTACATCAACTTTGTAAAACCGATGGTAATACCCAATGTAACAGATGAAGAAAAGAAGAGAGACTGCATGAGTTGCTCAAGTCTATATTGGGTGGCCCCATAATACAATCTGGCTGTTGTCCTTAAAGAAGATGGTGAAGTGGCATCATCTCACACCAAGAAGATTAAGGACACAGACACACACTAGGAGTGAGTTTAGGAGCAGAGGTTTAATCTGCTAAAGACAGAGAAAGGAGAGAAGCTCTCTCTCTCGTGAGAGATTGGTTGCACCAAGCATGATGTTTACATAGCACGTGGGCAAGGCTAGTCACCCCACCCTAATCTTATTATGCAAATGGAGTCTTTGCCTGTCTGGCACCATATTGTCTTCCTACTGTACATATGGTTTGGCAAAGAGATGGGAAGATGGAGCCACCATTTTGAACATGCCTAGTCCCAGGTAGCCTTTCCTTACTGGCACAACTGCTGGCATTTGCCTGTACAAGCTCCCAGCTTGCTTGTCTATGTCTGTAGCTTGATTTTACAAGCTGCTCTTTGTTAGAAAAGAAAATCATTGGAAAAAATTCATGTGGGGAGGAGCCAAGATGGCCGAATAGGAACAGCTCCGGTCTACACCTCCCAGCGTGAGCGATGCAGAAGACGGGTGATTTCTGCATTTCCATCTGAGGTACCGGGTTCATCTCACTAGGGAGTGCCAGACAGTGGGCGCAGGTCAGTGGGTGCACGCACCGTGCACAAGCCGAAGCAGGGCGAGGCATTGCCTCACCTGGGAAGCGCAAGGGGTCAGGGAGTTCCCTTTCCGAGTCAAAGAAAGGGGTGACGGGCGCACCTGGAAAATCGGGTCACTCCCACCCCAATATTGCGCTTTTCAGACCGGCTTAAAAAACGACGCACCACGAGATTATATCCCACACCTGGCTTGGAGGGTCCTACGCCCATGGAGTCTCGCTGATTGCTAGCACAGCAGTCTGAGATCAAACTGCAAGGCGGCAGCGAGGCTGGGGGAGGGGCGCCCGCCATTGCCCAGGCTTCCTTAGGTAAACAAAGCAGCGGGGAAGCTCGAACTGGGTGGAGCCCACCACAGCTCAAGGAGGCTTGCCTGCCTCTGTAGGCTCCACCTCTGGGGGCAGGGCACAGACAAACAAAAAGACAGCAGTAACCTCTGCAGACTTAAATGTCCCTGTCTGACAGCTTTGAAGAGCGCAGTGGTTCTCCCAGCACGCAGCTGGAGATCTGAGAACGGGCAGACTGACTCCTCAAGTGGGTCCCTGACCCCTGACCCCCGAGCAGCCTAACTGGGAGGCACCCCCCAACAGGGGCACACTGACACCTCACACGGCAGTGTATTCCAACAGACCTGCAGCTGAGGGTCCTGTCTGTTAGAAGGAAAACTAACAAACAGAAAGGACATCCACACCAAAAACCGATCTGTACATCACCATCATCAAAGACCAAAAGTAGATAAAACCACAAATATGGGGAAAAAACAGAACAGAAAAACTGGAAACTCTAAAACGCAGAGCACCTCTCCTCCTCCAAAGCACAGCAGTTCCTCACCAGCAACGGAACAAAGCTGGATGGAGAATGACTTTGACGAGCTGAGAGAAGAAGGCTTCAGACGATCAAATTACTCTGAGCTATGGGAGCACATTCAAACCAAAGGCAAAGAAGTTGAAAACTTTGAAAAAAATTTAGAAGAATGTATAACTAGAATAACCAATACAGAGAAGTGCTTAAAGGAGCTGATGGAGCTAAAAACCAAGGCTCGAGAACTATGTGAAGAATGCAGAAGCCTCAGGAGCCAATGCGATCAACTGGAAGAAAGGGTATCAGCAATGGAAGATGAAATGAATGAAATGAAGCGAGAAGGGAAGTTTAGAGAAAAAAGAATAAAAAGAAATGAGCAAAGCCTCCAAGAAATATGGGACTATGTGAAAAGACCAAATCTACGTCTGATTGGTGTACCTGAAAGTGATGGGGAGAATGGAACCAAGTTGGAAAACACTCTGCAGGATATTATCCAGGAGAACTTCCCCAATCTAGCAAGGCAGGCCAACGTTCAGATTCAGGAAATACAGAGAACGCCACAAAGATACTCCTCCAAAAGAGCAACTCCAAGACACATAATTGTCAGATTCACCAAAGTTGAAATGAAGGAAAAAATGTTAAAGGCAGCCAGAGAGAAAGGTCGGGTTACCCTCAAAGGGAAGCCCATCAGACTAACAGCGGATCTCTCGGCAGAAACCCTACAAGCCAGAAGAGAGTGGGGGCCAATATTCAACATTCTTAAAGAAAAAAGTTTTCAACCCAGAATTTCATATCCAGCCAAACTAAGCTTCATAAGTGAAGGAGAAATAAAATACTTTACAGACAAGCAAATGCTGAGAGATTTTGTCACCACCAGGCCTGCCCCTAAAAGAGCTCCTCAAGGAAGCGCTAAACATGGAAAGGCACAACTGGTACCAGCCGCTGCAAAATCATGCCAAAATGTAAAGACCATCCAGACTAGGAAGAAACTGCATCAACTAACGAGCAAAATCACCAGCTAACATCATAATGACAGGATCAAATTCACACATAACAATATTAACTTTAAATGTAAATGGACTAAATGCTCCAATTAAAAGACACAGACTGGCAAATTGGATAAAGAGTCAAGACCCATCAGTGTGCTGTATTCAGGAAACCCATCTCACGTGCAGAGACACACATAGGCTCAAAATAAAAGGATGGAGGAAGATCTACCAAGCCAATGGAAAACAAAAAAAGGCAGGGGTTGCAATCCTACTCTCTGATAAAACAGACTTTAAACCAACAAAGATCAAAAGAGACAAAGAAGGCCATTACATAATGGTAAAGGGATCAATTCAACAAGAAGAGCTAACTATCCTAAATATATATGTACCCAATACAGGAGCACCCAGATTCATAAAGCAAGTCCTGAGTGACCTACAAAGAGACTTAGACTCCCACACATTAATAATGGGAGACTTTAACACCCCACTGTCAACATTAGACAGATCAACGAGACAGAAAGTCAACAAGGATACCCAGGAATGGAACTCAGCTCTGCACCAAGCGGACCTAATAGACATCTACAGAACTCTCCACCCCAAATCAACAGAATATACATTTTTTTCAGCACCACACCACACCTATTCCAAAATTGACCACATACTTGGAAGTAAAGCTCTCCTCAGCAAATGTAAAAGAACAGAGATTATAACAAACTATCTCTCAGACCACAGTGCAATCAAACTAGAACTCAGGATTAAGAATCTCACTCAAAACTGCTCAACTACATGGAAACTGAACAACCTGCACCTGAAGGACTACTGGATACATAACGAAATAAAGGCAGAAATAAAGATGTTCTTTGAAACCAACGAGAAGAAAGACACAACATACCAGAATCTCTGGGACGCATTCAAAGCAGTGTGTAGAGGGAAATTTATAGCACTAAATGCCCACAAGAGAAAGCAAGAAAGATCCAAAATTGACACCCTAACATCACAATTAAAAGAACTAGAAAAGCAAGAGCAAACACATTCAAAAGCTAGCAGAAGGCAAGAAATAACTAAAATCCGAGCAGAACTGAAGGAAATAGAGACACAAAAAACCCTTCAAAAAATTAATGAATCCAGGAGCTGGTTTTTTGAAAGGATCAACAAAATTGATAGACCGCTAGCAAGACTAATAAAGAAAAAAAGAGAGAAGAATCAAATAGACACAATAAAAAATGATAAAGGGGATATCACCACCGATCCCACAGAAATACAAACTACCATCAGAGAATACTACAAACACCTCTACGCAAATAAACTAGAAAATCTAGAAGAAATGGATAAATTCCTCGACACATACACTCTCCCAAGACTAAACCAGGAAGAAGTTGAATCTCTGAATAGACCAATAACAGGAGCTGAAATTGTGGCAATAATCAATAGTTTACCAACCAAAAAGAGTCCAGGACCAGATGGATTCACAGCCGAATTCTACCAGAGGTACAAGGAGGAACTGGTACCATTCCTTCTGAAACTATTCCAATCAATAGAAAAAGAGGGAATCCTCCCTAACTCATTTTATGAGGCCAGCATCATTCTGATACCAAAGCCGGGCAGAGACACTACCAAAAAAGAGAATTTTAGACCAATATCCTTGATGAACATTGATGCAAAAATCCTCAATAAAATACTGGCAAAACGAATCCAGCAGCACATCAAAAAGCTTATCCACCATGATCAAGTGGGCTTCATCCCTGGGATGCAAGGCTGGTTCAATATACGCAAATCAATAAATGTAATCCAGCATATAAACAGAGCCAAAGACAAAAACCACATGATTATCTCAATAGATGCAGAAAAGGCTTTTGACAAAATTCAACAATGCTTCATGCTAAAAACTCTCAATAAATTAGGTATTGATGGGACGTATTTCAAAATAATAAGAGCTATCTATGACAAACCCACAGCCAATATCATACTGAATGGGCAAAAACTGGAAGCATTCCCTTTGAAAACTGGCACAAGGCAGGGATGCCCTCTCTCACCGCTCCTATTCAACATAGTGTTGGAAGTTCTGGCCAGGGCAATTAGGCAGGAGAAGGAAATAAAGGGTATTCAATTAGGAAAAGAGGAAGTCAAATTGTCCCTGTTTGCAGACGACATGATTGTATATGTAGAAAACCCCATTGTCTCAGCCCAAAATCTCCTTAAGCTGATAAGCAACTTCAGCAAAGTCTCAGGATACTAAATCAATGTACAAAAATGACAAGCATTCTTATACACCAATAACAGACAAACAGAGAGCCAAATCATGAGTGAACTCCCATTCACAATTGCTTCAAAGAGAATAAAATACCTAGGAATCCAACTTACAAGGGATGTGAAGGACCTCTTCAAGGAGAACTACAAACCACTGCTCAAGGAAATAAGAGGATACAAACAAATGGAAGAACATTCCATGCTCATGGGTAGGAAGAATCAATATCGTGAAAATGGCCATACTGCCCAAGGTAATTTACAGATTCAATGCCATCCCCATCAAGCTACCAATGACTTTCTTCACAGAATTGGAAAAAACTACTTTAAAGTTCATATGGAACCAAAAAAGAGCCCACATCGCCAAGTCAATCCTAAGCCAAAAGAACAAAGCTGGAGGCATCACACTACCTGACTTCAAACTATACTACAAGGCTACAGTAACCAAAACAGCATGGTACTGGTACCAAAACAGAGATATAGATCAATGGAACAGAACAGAGCCCTCAGAAATAATGCTGCATATCTACACTATCTGATCTTTGACAAACCTGACAAAAACAAGCAATGGGGAAAGGATTCCCTATTTAATAAATGGTGCTGGGAAAACTGGCTAGCCATATGTAGAAAGCTGAAACTGGATCCCTTACTTACACCTTATACAAAAATCAATTCAAGATGGATTAAAGACTTAAACCTTAGACCTAAAACCATAAAAACCCTAGAAAAAAACCTAGGCATTACCATTCAGGACATAGGCATGGGCAAGGACTTCATGTCCAAAACACCAAAAGCAATGGCAACAAAAGACAAAATTGACAAATGGGATCTAATTAAACTAAAGAGCTTCTGCACAGCAAAAGAAACTACCATCAGAGTGAACAGGCAACCTACAAAATGGGAGAAAATTTTCACAACCTACTCATCTGACAAAGGGCTAATATCCACAATCTACAATGAACTCAAACAAATTTACAAGAAAAAAACAAACAACCCCATCAAAAAGTGGGCGAAGGACATGAACAGACAATTATCAAAAGAAGACATTTATGCAGCCAAAAAACACATGAAAAAATGCTCATCATCACTGGCAATCAGAGAAATGCAAATCAAAACCACAATGAGATATCATCTCACACCAGTTAGAATGGCAATCATTAAAAAGTCAGGAAACAACAGGAGCTGGAGAGGATGTGGAGAAATAGGAATACTTTTACACTGTTGGTGGGACTGTAAACTAGTTCAACCATTGTGGAAGTCAGTGTGGCGATTCCTCGGGGATCTAGAACTAGAAATAGCATTTGACCCAGCCATCCCATTACTGGGTATATACCCAAAGGACTATAAATCATGCTGCTATAAAGACACATGCACAGGTATGTTTATTGCGGCATTATTCACAATAGCAAAAACTTGGAACCAACCCAAATGCCCAACAATGATAGACTGGATTAAGAAAATGCACATATACACCATGGACTACTATGCAGCCATAAAAAATGATAAGTTCATGTCCTTTGTAGGGACATGGATGAAATTGGAAATCATCATTCTCAGTAAGCTATCGCAAGAACAAAAAACCAAACACCGCATATTCTCACTCATAGGTGGGAATTGAACAATGAGCTCACATGGACACAGGAAGGGGAATATCACACTCTGTGGACTGTGGTGGGGTGGGGGGAGAGGGGAGGGATAGCATTGGGAGATATACCTAATGCTAGATGACGAGTTAGTGGGTGCAGCGCACCAGCATGGCACATGTATACATATGTAACTAACCTGCACAATGTGCACATGTACCCTAAAACTTAAAGTATAATAAAAAAAAAAAGAAAAAATTCATCTATAAGCAGACCCATGCAGTTCAAGGCTGTGTTGTTCAAGGGCCAACTATACTACATTTTCAGTCCGCCGAAGTCACCATGTGCTGTTGTGTCTCAGGACCTATGCATATGCTGTTCTCTACACTTTTTGGTTGCTTACCTAAATCCAAATCAGTTTTTTGTTCTCACTAATTGTTACTGCCTCCCGAGGTTTTCCCTGACTTGGTCTAAACTGTATTTCAGAGTTGTTGCTATTAGTTGTTCCAGTAACATTCTATTCTCTGTTACAATGTCTTTATATTATACTTTTCTTTGGTTTGCGAATCTTCCCCTCTATATTGAAGGCTCCCCAATGGTTGGGACTGTGTCTATTTTAAGAAATAGTTCTATATTCCTTTCATCTAGCATATTTTCTGTCACTTATAATATGGTTAATAAATATTTGCTGAGCAAATTAAAAAAAAAAAAGAAAATGATTTGGGGGCTACTTTTCATTAAAAGGAAAACCTTACCTAGGTCTCCTGTATCCTCACTATCTGCCTAATTGATTTCTTCTTAACTCCTATATCAATGGCAATATGCAGTCAGAGACACTCATGAAGGCAAAGATTGGAGTGGTGAAGCTGCAAGCCGAGGAAGGTCAGAGATTGCCACCAAACCATCAGAAGCCAAGAAGAGGCCAGGAAGGATTAGCCCCTACAGCCTTCTGAGGGAGGGGGTCTTGCTAACACCTTGATGTTGGACTCAGAGCCCCCGAAGTGTGAGGCAATAGATTCTTGTTGTTTTGGATACCCAAACTGTGGTACTTTGTTATGGAAGCCCCAGGAAATTCACACACTAGGCTTAGACCAAGAAGTCCTCATGGCCCCGGGGATTCGAGGTTAGGCATTTGGATGGATTCTAAAGATCACATTCATATATTTAAGGGTGGATTGGATGTCAGGTATGTGATAAAGACAAAATCAAGCTTTCTGGACTAGGAAACTGGGAGTAAATTTGCCATTTACTGATTTGGTGAAGACTTTGAAGGGGCAGATTTAGAGGGAAACCAGGAACCTTATTGTATGTGTGTTAACTTTCAGGTGATGATTAGACACCCACATGGATATGAATTCAGGGAGAGCTACATGAGTCGAAAGTACACATGGAATTAGAGACACGCAAATGTGATTGCACAGCAAGTGACACTAACTAGAGAAGAGGGAAGCCACAGGAATGCAGCCCCAGGGCATTCCAGCATTAAAAGCTTGGAAGATGAGAAGGCTCCAGCACAGCAGAGGAAGAAGGGGAAAACAAGGAAGACAGTCAATAGAGAATGGAGCCCAGAAATCAAGTAACGATGGAGTTTTCAGGAGAAAGTGATCAACGATTTCAAATTATATTAATAAAACAGCACTCAGAGTCTGAATGTTGATCTTTAGATTTGGAATGTTAGAGGCAGTGGTAACAACAGTAGGTGCCATTTCAGTGGCCTGGAGAAGAGAAGAGCCTGATTTCAGTGGATGGAGGGGAGATTGGTGAGGTCAATTCCAAAGAAGTGTGAACAACTCCTTAGGAATATTTTCTGCATAGAGTAACAGAAGAATGGGAAGTAGCTGTGATACCACATGTCTCAGAAAAATGAACAGTGAAGTCAAAGAATGAGAGTGGAATGCCTGCAGCATAGGAGGACAACACAGGCTTCCGCAAAGACAAATCAGTGGAATTTTTCTCCCTAGATACAGATTTCAATGGGACATGCACAGTGAGAAATTCTAGTACCAACCATTTTTTCCAAGGTAAAGGTACCACTGAATGTGCTATGGGTCTACACACATGGTATACATGCCAAAAATGATAATTTTCATGAGGACGTTTTCTTTACAATACTCTAAATTAGCTAAGTTGTGTTTTCTTTTTTTCTCCGTTTTCCTTCCTCCCACCCTCTTTCTTCCTTTGGTCTTTTCTTTCTTCCTTAAATCTTGAGCATATCCATCTCCAATTTAGTATAGAAGTATGCAAATATAATGTGAATATGAATTATCAACCTTAGTATATTCTGTTTCAAAGACATTAATGTATTCTAAGTGTCAGGGTTTGCGGAACACAGAGAATACTCTGCAGAATTATGAGGTCTATAAAATATTTCAACTTGATCTTCTCAGGTAAAGGTTAGAAAACACAAATTGCTGTCATTAATTTGATTGTATCTTCTGACATTCTTAATTGCCTTTTGGAAAGTTGAACTACATATCATTGATGTCATAAAAGTTTTTTGTTTATTAAAAATAATTTAAAAATTGGAGTTCAAAAGTAAACCTCTATTAAAGGAAGACAAATGTCATTAGCACTCAATGAGAAAAGAAGCTAAAAAATAATTATAGAAAAGGAGCACAAATTTTCGTGAGTTTGCATTCTGCCTTTGATAGCTGTTCTCCAATGATTGCTTGCAATTCAGTCTGAGATGCATGTCCTACTTTTGCATTCCATCTACCTCCAGTTTCTTTCTTGTTTACCGACAGAGGCATGAACATATTTTTTCTTTCCAGATCATTGAGGCTTCAGTGATTCTGATAAAGTATGCTGTCTTTATACGCAAAATTTAGAAATAATTTTAAAAACTTAAACAGAAGGCTAAAAAATAGGGAAAAAAAAGAGGTTAACTTGATGAGAAAGCATGTACTTAAATAATTCTTGTGAAATATAACTTCTATACAGAAGAATGCATACAAATAGAGCATAACGAATATTATAAACACTTTTGTAGACAAGAAAATAATGTGAATACCTCACATTTTCTGTATTGTCTTTCCGATCTCATATTTCTTTGCCCCTAAAAGTGACCATAACCCTGAATACTACAAACACTTCCTTGTTATAAAGACACTTTTGCCGCCTACATATTCATCTCTAAAATACAGAGCTTAATTTTGTCTGTTGTAAACCTTCATATAAATGGGTTGATACTGACCTCACACCAGTCAAATCGAGCATCTGAGGAAGAGCACTGTTGGCGTTCAGCGAGGAGGGAGGCAGGCGGCGCTGAGGCGCCAGGAGAGCGCTGAGGCGCCAGGAGAGCGCTGAGGCGCCAGGAGAGCGCTGAGGCGCCAGGAGAGCGCTGAGGCGCCGAGGCGTGGAGACTCAAGGTGGCGGCCGAGAGCGGGAAGCAAAACAACGGGACGGGACTGACTCGGGGCAACAAGGACTACCCATTGTGGGGAAAGGTAAGTGAGAGGTCCCCTGCAGTCCACGCTCCCACCAGGGACATCTACAAGTTGGCTGCAGGAGTGCCTCTTGGCCCTCACAGTCTCCGAGCCCAGGGCAGGGAGATGCCAGCCTCGTTCCAGAGGGAACCGGCTCTGTTCCTCTCCACCCCCAGCACAGTGCCATCTGGCGGTGGGGGTCCGCATCACTCCATCTGGCCCCGGGGCCCCACAGCCCCTGCCTCTCCACATCCCGGACTGGACAGCATCCTCCTGAGTCCACTCAACCCTGAACCTATGAAACTGCTAGAAGTAAACAGCGGAAACACGTTAGGACATTGCTTCTGGACAAATATTTTATGGATGAGACTTCAAAAACACAGACAACACAAACAAATAGAAATAGGGACTATATTAAGCTAAGTAGCTTCTGCACCGCAAAAGAAACAATCAACAGAATAAAGAGAAAACCTGCAGAATGGGAGAACATATCTGCAAACTGTTCACTGCCGTGGAGCTAACATCCAGAATATGTAAGGGACCCAACAACTCCACAGCAGAACAGTAATTCTGTTAAAAATGGGCAAATAATTGGTATAAATATCTCTCAAGAGAAGATATAGAAATGGCCAAAAAACATGAAAAAATGCTAAATATCACTAATCATCAGGTAAATTAAAATTAAAACCACAATGAGATATAATCTCACTCAGTTAGAATGGCTATTATCAAACACACACACACAGACCCACACAGAGATAAAGGCTTGTGGAGATGTGGAGAAAAGGGAACTCTTATACAATGTTGGTGGGAATGTAAATTAGTACAGCCATTGTGAAAACAGTATGGAGGTTGCTCAAAAAACTGAAATTACATCTACCGTGTGATCCAGCAATACCACTGCTGGGTAATTATCCAAAGAAAGATATATCAGCATATCAAAAATAATATCTTCTTCCCCATGTTTATTACAACAGTATTCACAATAACCAAGATATAGAATCAACCTCAACACCCACCAATATGTGAATGGAGAAAGAAAATGTAGTATATATTCACAATGGAACACTATTCACCCATAAAACGAAATGAAATTCTGTCATTTATGGCAACAATGATAAGCCTGGAGGATGCTGGGTTAAGTGGAATGAGCCAGACACAGAAAGATAAATACTACTTTTTCACTCATATGTTGGAGATTTCAAAAAAAAGGTGGAGCTCATGGATATAGAGAGTAAAATTTTGGTCATTAGAAGCTAGAAGGGGTAGGGTTGAGGGGAGGTTAGAGAGCAGTTTGTTAACGGATACAAAATTACAGCTAGACAGAAGCAATAAGTGCTAGTGTGCTATAGTCCTGTAGGATAACCATAGTTAAAAGTAACTAATTGTGAGTTTTCAATTAGCTAGAAGAGACGATTTTGAGTATTCCCAGTCCAAGGAAATGATAAATATTTGGTGCGATGTATATACTAATCATCCTGGTTTGATTTTTACACATTGTATGCATTTATGACAACCTTACTCTGAATCCCATGCATTATGTGCAATTATTACATCTCAACTAAAAAATAAAAGAGAAAAAATAAAGGACATGCCATAGGTGCAGGGGAAAAATGAAAAGGAAATATGAAAAAAATCACCACTTTATATCAGTTTATAAAACGATTCAAAGAAGCATTGTCTTTGCAAAATACAGATTTTATATGAAATCATAATAGAGAAATGAAGAGTCAAACAGTACTGAAGTATCACCCCATAATACCTAGGCCTCAAATTATATTTACAAAGGAAGATAAATAGTGTAGAAACCAGCAGAGTCAGAAGTGATATTCACACACAGTGGACTCTGCAGAGAAAGAGGCACTTAGGACAGGGATCATCCCAGCTGTGAGAGAACAAATACAAAATTCCCAGAGAGAGAGCTGCGATAAAGTGAAAAGTGCAGTGTAGAGCTCTGGAAAGTGATAGATGCATCACCAGATACTGAGGAATCCAATGGACCATTAAGTCAAAAGAAGAAGAGAAGAAACACAGTGATCTTTGAATCTCCTTCTTTCAGGGTATAGTGGAGTATGGGTTATTTTCTTATCAAAATAAATGCCTCAAATTGTGTTTATTACGTGATGACACTGTACTTGTGTAAAATAATATCATGTATACCAACATTACCAGCTTAGGCACTCAACCCACCCTTCCCAACTCACAGGAGAGCAGCACCCAGAGAAAAAATAGAACATATATAATGTTACATCTCAGCAGTGCAGAATTCCTTCAGGAATATTTGAAACAGTAAATTGAGACTTCTGTAAGGTAATTTTCTGAGTGATTCTTTTGCTAACCGAGCAAGAAAAGCAGTTTTCCCGCATTGAATTAATTATACCATATTTGTGACAGCTGAAGAAATATATTCAAATAGCCTCTTTTAAGACTATTATTAGTCCTTTAGTGTAAATAGTTGTTTTGATGGGTTTGATAACTTGAGAGCATTGGAAGTACTATGATGAGTCAAATAAGACACCTGATTTAAAGGGACCTTTCCTGGCCGTTTATGACTCAATGAATGTTACCAATATTGCTCAGTGTATTCCGGGAGTCTGTGCCAAGGCTGAAGTAACTGAATAGCTGCACATACCACTACAGTTGAAAACATGTGTAAAGAGGTTGAGAAATTCAGGATAATGTGAAGTGGACTCTGCTAAGATGTGTCCCAAATGATGGTGTTGAAAATATACATAGAGCAGAAAAATTCTTAGACAAATATATAAAGTTTGTGAAAATGCAAAGTGTTCAACATTTATGACTTATTAATTGTATTGACTTATCAGCAGGTATTTGCCAGAAAATATTTGAACTTATCATGCATTACTAAACCAGTGCAGTCAGCCCTGTCTATAAATATTTGTTAGAAAGAAAAGCTAAATATTCCAACTTGTGCTACTGCACACAGGAATTGGATGGCTAGGTAAAAGCCATTTCAGAAAAAGACTATTCAAGGACATTAAATATATTTACAGGAAAAATATAAAACTACAGAAAAGTACAGCTGTTAGAGTAGGCAGACAGCCAGACATAAGCAGGAGATGGGGATCCCTGAGAAAAAGAGGTCTGGAAAATCTCCCACCCCGGGGACCACCCGACACCTGCATGCTGGGTATATGCAGAGAGTGGGGGAAATACCTAGGCAGGAAGGAACGCCCCTTACGATGTCCAGCAATCGCTCACTCTGCAGTTAACCTGTTGGAATGCAGCTAGGTGTCAGTTGATAATGGGAAGAGGGCAAGGAAGAAATTCCTAGGCGATAACACAGGCACCGTTTGTATCCAACACTGGGCCTGTGCACGTGCACCAACTAATAGTAAGGGAGGGTCCCACAAGCCTGGGGAGGAAACTCGGTAGGGAGAAGGGGGGTACTTAAGGCAGGAGTGGAAACACTAGTCAAAGAAAAAAGGAGGGGACTGAAGGCAGAGGTGAGAACTTCAAGAGAGTATTTTTCATCATAAAAACCCAACACAGAGCTCAGGCTGCTGTGGGCTCACTCCCCTCAGCAGCCAGCTCTGCCTCTTCTTTTCAGCATGCACTGTCTCTCTCAATAAATTCTCTGCTGTCTATTTTCCTTTAATTTTTTTAAAAAAATTTTTGATAAACCAGTCACTTGGCAGAATTCTTTCTCCAAGAATAAGAACTGATGATTCCTGCACTTCCCTGTAACACGACAAGGGGAGAAAAACAGTATGATCATCTTAAATGGCACTCCAGTTTAGAAATTACACAACTTAGCCAAGTGTAGTGGCATCCCAGCTACTCAGGAGGCTGAGGCAGGAGGATTTCCAGAGGCCAAGGGTTTGAGGCTGTAGTGGGTTATGAGTGCACCACTGCAGTCTAGCTTGGGCAACAGAGCAAGATGCCCTTTCTAAAAACTAAATGAATAAATAAACAAGCAGATGGAAGGAAGGGAGGGAGGGAGGGAGGGAGCATAGCAAAAAAATGTTAGAAAGAAAAAGAAGAAATAGAGTATTTTATATTTATTTTAGGAATAATTTGGAGAAAAATGAAGTTAATAAATAGATTAATAGAAGACTAAGGAAGAAAAAAAGTAAGGATATCATAAACATATAAAAGTGTACATAAAGACAAAAAAATATAAATAGTCTTAAATTTGGGGGATATATATTGCTGTGTAAGAAACCATCCCAAATCATTGTGGCTTAAAACAACATGCATTTTATCTGGTCAAAGCTGTTAAAGGCTTAGCCATGTTTTCAGGGGAAGAAACATGAACTTTAACTACTGGTGAGGGGAGAGATCCTTGTACCAGGAGAATTGCATGGAGATCATATCTGGAAACCTCCTACCGCCCAAGACAGAACCATAAATCCAAATGAGCAAGCAAAGAAAATAAACCACATAGGATGCCCACAAACAACAGAAACAACAGCAATGTAGCAAATACATGTAAGTGTGTAGCCTGTGTCCAGTGTGTAGCATAATGGGCACAGTAAATACACATGAATATGTAGCTGAATATGTAGCCTGTCTCCAATCATGAAGAAACAATTAGAGATTTCGAAAAATCCAGTTGTGACACAGACCAAAAGATGACCTGGTCTTTAAAAAAATAAAAATAAGCCTATGTTGTGAAAGACAGAAGAGGGAGAAAAGAGATACTGGTTCAGACAGCACTGACGGAAGAGACCTGTCAACCAAATGCTCTGGGGGAGACACTGATAATGAACAGTGATTCTTATAGTCATTTGGGAAATTTGAATTAGGATTTTATTTTAAATATTAATATGTTATCAATGAATTATTGGCTATGATTACAAAATGTTGACGTATAGGATATCAAATGATCCTAAGTGAACAGGGAATAAGACAAGGAAGAACAATATTGTATCTACAAAATTTACTACTTCAGAAATAAGTCCTAAGTGAAACATAGAATCTTTCTATTTGACTATTTCCTGAAACTATTTTTCCCTGGACAGCAGGCAGGCATCTGCAAATAAGAAATTGAAAGGGAAGCTTCATTAAACACCCAATGAGATTCACCAGGACTCCTGAAGCTCTGTTTTGTGTCATTGTTAGCAGATCCGTGGTTATCTCAGAAGCTCTGCTCTGACCTGATGAGAGTCCAGGTTGTGGGGAGGGGGTAAAGCAATTGACTCCCTGTAGTAACACTGAGACAGGAGACTTCTCTTGACCCCTTCATGGGACTTGTTATGGGGTGGCTCCTTTGTTTGGCCACCATGCTGAAACCCTTTGCAGGAGGGGGAGCACGCAGGTGAGCGGGTGCAGAAACCAGGGTGAGTGCCTTTGCACACCAGCAGGAATGAAACCTGTATCAGCTTGTGGCAGCATCTAAGAGTTGCCCGGGACCTTTGGAGCCCCAGACGGTGTGTTACAAACAATGCTCTTTTAACTTTGTCATCTGTGGATGGCTTAAGTGTTAAACAGCTCAGTGAAGAGTCAGTGTGACAACGTTTTTGGGTTCCCACACTCAGTGCATCCCAAATTCTTGTCTGACATCCAGGAAGAATCAGGTCACACAAACAGACTGAGGGTGGTATATTTGGAGGGTTTTATTGAGTGACGGAAGTGGCTCTCAGCAGGATGGGGAGCTGGAAAGGGGATGGAGTGGGAAGATAATCTTCCCCTGAAGTTTGGCCATCCCCCGCCAAACTCTTCTCTTACCATCCCCAGCCAAATTCCTCTCAGACCATCCCCAGCCAAACTCCTCTGTGACTGTCCCCAGCTGAACTCCTCTCTGACCTTCCCCAGATGAGAAATTCTCTCTGACTGTCTCTGGCTGAACTCCACTCTGACCATAGTCTCTGACATCCAGCTGCCTCTTCTCTCAACATTCAGATGCATCTTCTCTTCTCTCCTTTTCTGTTGCTCCCCTCTGCTCTTCTCCCAGTGAAATTTGGGGTTTTTATGGGTACAGGGTTGGGAGTGAGGTAGGCCGGGATGGTTTTGGAAAAGGCAACACTTGGGTAGGAAAACAGGAATGCATGTTCTCATTTAGAGCCGTGGGTCTGGGCTTGAGGGTGGTGCCCTTGTCAGGGACCCACCTCTCTTCTACTGAGTATTTCGCTTCCTCCTGTCCATATCACTGAGAAACCAAGCAATGCAAATATATGGCACCTTCTAGCATGTAGAGAAACCCTCTGGATGGCAACTGATAGGACCAGGGGCCAAGCCTAGCAAAGGGCAGAGCTGATGAAAAGCAAGACAGTCCAAGAATTAATCCTGCCTGTCTTAACATAAAAGATTCTTACTTTGTTTTTAATTTTAATTGAATATATAATGAACGAATTCAGTCTACTCTGCAAAGTCAGGGGAAAAAAGCATATTCACCAAATTTTAGAATGTTATTCCATCTGTCCGCATGGACTACTCACACTTTCTCTTTTCTTTTCCCCCTTCTAACTTATCAGAGTTATTATAAGGACAAAACTAACAGCAAAATATTTATAAATCATAAGAGTTCATTTATTTTGAAGTACTTTTCTTGTTCTACTTGTATATTCTTCCCTGTTTCATTTTCTGTTTATCCCTCTCTCATTCCTCTTTTAAGCACAGATAAAAGATGTGTTTCCATATCTTAAAAGATACTGCCCCAAGAGATTAATTAACATACAGAGAAATCATTAACATGCAAAGTAACCTGCTAAATGCCAGGTTTTCTCATGAAAGAAGCCCGGAGCAGACAGTTGCTCACCAGCAACCAGCAACCTGTGGCCTCAGGGAAACGTGGCAATGACTGTATTCCCCAAAAGAATGCTGGCATGTGATTTATATCTGGCAAGCAGGATACAGAGAGTTTCTCACTGGAAGATGCTGTTCCAACTTTTATTGTTGCAATTTTGCTAAAACAAAGAAATCTGTATTAAGATGACTGCAGCTGTGTTAGAAACAAGTGTAATATATGTTGAAATGTATTTATTTTTCCAACTCGTACCAACAGAAACTCAATTATTCTTCAGTCTGGAAGATCTGCTAAGTTTTCTTAACTTATCATGTCATGACATCTGTGATGAAGGCATGGGCTGCGTTGACTGTGCCACAGAAGAACTCTGATGTCAAGAGCTGCATTTTATTTAATTCATTATTTTATTATTGATAAATGTAAAAGGAAAATAAAATCTCAGGACTCCAAATTCACTATGCCAGAACGTAAAAGTTAAGTTGGAAGCTGAGTCATGAAAAAACCCAAAAAACTGCCTTTCCTTTAAAGAGTTTGATTCTTTTTTAAAAAAGACTTTAAGGACTTTAATTCTTTTTCTTTAGCTGTGGTAACAACACTTAACATGAGCTCTATCCTCTTCAATGTTTAAGTGCTATCCATTGTTGTTGATTATCCGTACAATGCCATACAGAAAATCTTAAGAGCTTATTTATCTTACTTGGATAAAACTTTATGCCTCTTAATTGGCAACTCCCCATCTTCCTCTCCCCTGCAATCTCTGCCCCCTAGTCTCTGCAAACCACTCATTGATTCTATGAATTTGAGTATTGTAGTTCTCTCCTATAAATGGAATCATGCAGTATTTGTCTTTCTGACACCGCTTTAGTTCACTTAGAATAATATCCCCAATATTTAAGCATGTTGTTACAGATCATAAATTTCCTTCTGTTTTTCAGGCTGAATAGTATTTTATTGTATGTATGAAATGGGAACATTATCTGACCACCCTTGCAGGGCATGCGACAAGGTTGTGGCTCATCTGTTCGGCCAGGGACGCTTAAACCCCCTATGGGAGGGGGAGCATGAGGACAGGCAGGTGCAGGAGCTTTGGTGAGCGCTTTTGAGCTCTGTCCCCATGGTAGCATCTAGGGGTGGGTGCCTGCAACTCCCAAAGCCCCAGTGTGTGTGCTACAGTGCTCTTTTGAGCTCTGTCCCCATGGTAGCATCTAGGAGTGGGTGCCTGTGACTCCCAAAGCCCCAGTGTGCATGCTACAGTGCTCTTTTGAGCTCTGTCCCCATGGTAGCATCTAGGAGTGGGTGCCTGCAACTCCCAAAGCCCCACTGTGTGTGCTACAGTGCTCTTTTGAGCTCTGTCCCCATGGTAGCATCTAGGAGTGGGTGCCTGTGACTCCCAAAGCCCCAGTGTGCATGCTACAGTGCTCTTTTAAGCTCCGTCCCCATGGTAGCATCTAGGGGTGGGTGCCTGCAACTCCTGAAGCCCCAGTGGGCATGCTACAGTGTTCTTTTGAGCTCTGCTGTCTGCAGACAGCTTAAGTGTTTCAGCTCAGTGCCCTCTTGATACCCAGGTTCTTTTCTGGCATCCAGGAAGAATCAGGTCACACAGGGACTTGAAGGATGGTGAATGTGGGGATTTTGTTGGGCGATGGAGGTGGCTCTCAACAGGGTGAGTGAGGAGCTGGAAAGGGGATGGAGTAGGAAGATGATCTTGCCCTGGAATTTGGTTGTCCCACGGCCAATATTCTCTTTGACCATTTTCAGCAGATCTCCTCTCGACATTCATACACTCCTTCTCGGCCACTCTTCTGCTCCTCTCTGTTCTGTTTGTCTGCTTACATGCTTGTGGAGTGTGGGGTTTGTGGTTTATATGGGTACAGGATAGGGGGATGTGGCTGGCCAAAAGGAAACATTTGGGTGTGAAAACAGGAATGCCTATTCTCATGTAAGGCCATGGATTTCTAGGCTTGGGGGTAGTGCCTTTGCTGGGGAACTGCCCTCTTCTACCCAAGATTTCCCTGTCTCCTGTCCATATCATTTATACCATATTTTGTTTATTCATTCATCTTTCAATAAACATTTAAATAGTTTCTTCATCTTGGTTACTGTAAATAGTGCTGGAAAACTAATAACCCTATAGAAAAAATGGATTTAGGACTTGAATAGACATTTCTCCAAAGACATGCAATTGGCAAACAGGTATATTTTTTAAATGTTCAGTGTCACTGCTAATCAGGAAAATGCAAAGAAAAACCATAAAGAGATACCACCCATACCTGTCAGGATGGCTATCAACAACAACAACAAAAACAACAACAACACACATGCACATATGAAAGAGAGCAGGTTTGGGTAAAGATGAGAAGACGTTGGAGGGACACTTGCACACTGTTGGTGGGAATGCAAAGCAAAGAAACTGCTATGGGAAACAGTTGGAACAGTACTCGCAACACTAGAAACAGAAGTGCCATGTGATTCGGTTATTCCACTTCTGGGTATTTATCCAAAATTATTGAAATTCAGGATCTTGATACTAGAAAGACTTTAAGGCAGTGATTATAAATATGTTCAAGGCTTTCAAAGGAAATATAAACATGCTGAAGAGAGAAATAGAAGATACAATACTGTAACAGAATTTCTAGAGATGAAACAATGAAATATCTGAAAGAGTTATTTCACTTACTAGGATTCATAGCAGTTTATAAAATGCAAAAGAAAAAATCAGTGAAATTTTAGAACATTAGAAACTATCCACACAGAAACAGAACTTAGACCCCAAATATGCGAGGAATAATTGTATTACAATAATTTAGAATATCCCCCAAAATCCGTAATAGATTTTAGAACAGAAAGAAACAATAATTTAGAATATCCCTCAAAATCTGTAATCGATTTTAGAAAAGAAAGGAACAGAAAAAAGATTTTAGACACAGAAAGAACAGAAAGTGGAAATATGCTCAATATCATTAAGAATGTGAAAGGAAAATAAATCTTGGGACCCCAAACTCACTGAGCCAAAGGGAAAAGTCACACTAGCAACTGCATCATGAAAATCTGCTTCCCATTTTATTCCTAAATAAGACAGCTACAAAAATAAAAAAGCTACATACCTCCCCCACAATTTTCCAACTAAGAAATCCCTTGTTGGCCCCAAGATTCTTACCCTAAAACAGTCCTGTTGAATTTCACCCTGGCAAGAAAAATTGACACCTTATCTTCAGAGGTATGACACAAAGGATGAGACTCAAAGTCATATTTCTGCTCACATGAGACAAGGCATATTTGATTGCTTCCCCTGACCTGCGTTTATTTCATTTTATGTAAAAATGCAGATTCAGTGAGCTAGATGAATACATAATCGAATATTCCTCTACCACCTCTCACATGTGAATGGCTGATCAAAGACTCAAAGGAATGAAACTATTTGCCTCTTACCTACCCACACCTTTTAAAATGTCTTCCTCTTTCCCCAATATCTCTCCTTTCTTCTTTAAATGTTGAAGCCTTCAAAATCATCTTTAGAGAAAGGTACCTTTCTCTAAAATTGGAATGTGTCTCCCACACTCACATACTCATCCTTGGCAAAATGAACTTCTACATTGACTGAGACCTGTCTCAGATACTTTGAATTAGTATCTGTCTCAGATACTAGGTAAATGCAAATTAAAGGTACATCAAGATGCTACTACATACAATTACAATGGCTGAAATTTAAAAGATTGAAAATCCCCATTGGTGGTGACCATGTGGATCAGTGAGAGGACTCATCCATTGCTGGTGGGAATGGAACATGGTTAAGGGTCTTACAGAAAATTTTAATTAATTTCTATAAAAAATTAAATATATACCATGTGACACAGCCATTCCATTCTTGAGGAACAGATGGAATTTTTAAATATTATGCATATTGTCTAAAGTTCACTTAGGCTTTCTAAAACACTAGAGTTAACATCTTTAATATTGTATTTTGTGAAAGCAATCCCTAAATGAGAGTCCACTTCTGGTCAGAGTGTTCTGAGGGTTCAGTTGATTCCCCTTTGAAGAAAACAAGTATAATCTTAGACAAAATTGTCAAAACAACTATTTTTATTCTCTGAACATTTACCATATCCAGCGAATCAGACACCAGTGAAACAATGTCCACAAATTAGAAAGCATTAATCTTTAAAAAAAAAAAAAAAAGAAAACAGAAAAACCAAAACAGTTATAATTTTAGGCAAGGACATCAGTGAGCAGATGGCTTTCTTGACCACCGTGGTCAAAGCTTTCTCTGATTGGGGTTGGATGGAATCACAAGCAACTTTGAAGAATTGCTAGAGATTGTTCAGCTCAGAGTCAGGACAAAGGTCATTCACAAACTCATAGATTTGTTGGCTAAAACTAGCAGATTTGGTACTGAACAGATGGCGGAAATCACACAGCTTTCTTAGCCCAAGTTTGCAGACTAGGTTCTGGGTAAGTGGCGGCGCAGCTGCAGACTTCATGGGAAGATTCTAGAAGTAAGAGAACCATGGAAGGGCTGAGATATGCTGCCCTCCCCTCTCTGCCTGTCTGCCACACTACACTATGCAAGTGTGAGGAGACCCAAGGCATTCTGATAAATGAAAGCCAAGACAGACTTAAAAACTGTATGCAAATTCAAATGTGTTTCTCAACCCGTGAACAACTCAACTGGAAGGTTGGAAGCCTTACAAAATAAAATATCTGATTGCAACCCCTGTCCAAATCACTGGAACTGATCATCAAAATCTGCAGAGATAGAAACAACCCCAAGGACCTAAGGAAAAAACGAAAACAAAAAAGGGAGCATAACACATCAACAGCTGAGCTTCGTAGAAGAGATGAGGTTTTCCAGGGAAGCTTCCTAAAAATAGTCCAACAGCCCTCAGGAAAAAAAAAAAAATCTATATCTTCTACTTTCTTTTCTTTGTATCTTGATTGTCAGTTTTCAACCAAAAATTACAAAATACACAAAGACTCAGGGAAGTGTGAGCCACATTGGAAAAAAAAAAATTTTTAAAGATACTATGAACTGACTGGGTAGGACCAGGTGTCGAATGTAGCATAAAAAGAACAGCAGTTGTACATACATTCAGCACATTGTCCTTTCATAAAAGCCAGTGCTCCTCTACAAGAAGACAGTCTGTCTGTTTTCCAAAGGTGTGTGCCATACAAATTTTCTTGAAGACGGTGCAGAACAAAAGGCTGTCTGTGCTTGTGCTGTGCAGACGTGCATGACAGCCATGGGTCACTGTTTTCTGACAGACCTAGCAGGCAAATCTTAAACACTACAATTGTGCCTTTACTTACATTTTCATTGGATTGCCGTCTGCTCCATATTTGTAGAATCTCATGACAAGGATGGTAAAATTTTAGTTCCCTTCCATTAATATGTATCCCTCAAAAAGTAGGAAGCTCAGTAGAGGCCTTATCCTAGACCTGCCACTTTAGAATCTCTTCAGGGAAGCCCTGGAGGTTGCATTTAATTAGCAACCACTTGATTCCTAAACACAGCAAAACTTCGGAATCTGCCTACAGAATCCAACAGTAACTTGTAAACCCGACGTATGAAAGCCTTGTTGCACTCACTACCCCTTACATCCCTCTCAGTCTTTCCTGTTCTCACATCCCGCAATCCCACCATATCAAACTGCACACAGCTGCCAGTACTCACCATGTTTCTATATGGTTATGCCTTTGAGAGTAAATGGAAAATAAGCCCCCATTTGAAATGATTGGTTTGATTCTAAGTTGTTCACAGATTGAAATACTGGGTTTCCTACTCATCAATGAGGAATTAAGCTCCAATTCTAAAATGTGATTTAATTTCTTATTCCCATAGAAATATAGGATTTTTGCATTTTATACATAGTGGCTGGAGTTATATATCCTAACTGATATGTTACTTGTTCTAGGCCAATATAACTAACATGTCTTTGAGAGTAAAAATAAAATGTATAACCTTGACTTTTTTCTAACAAAGAAAAGGAAGGTGATTTATAAACCAGAAAGGTCATAGTCAAAGCATAATTTCTTATCTCTAGTCTGATAACAAGTTTTAGTCCAATTCAAATACCCATTTGCTCAAAATTTTACCTAGCCATGTGTAGATATTATGCAAAGCAAAAGAATGATGAATTTGTATTGAATATTCTGTGTATATCCTAATATTTCTTATGTCAGCTGTAAAATAAATTTTTCTAGTTCTGTAGATTCTGAAGCTATAGTCAGATAGGTGTGGGTATAGATCTCCTGGGTCTGTTTCTCTGAAGAATTCTGATTAACACAATCAGTCTGTAGGTCTGTAGAATAGGCAGACATGTATCTGCAATACTTAAGTACTGTGCTACTTAGACAAAAAAAATAATAATAATAAAATTACAAAAGACTTTTAAAAAGGAAAAGGTCCGTGACCAGATCCCAAGCATCATCAATTAAGGCATTATTAACTATATTTTATAGGGAACCACCTTGTATAAGAGAGAAAGTAGGCAGGGCGCAGTGACTCACGCCTATAATCCCAGCAGTTTGGGAGGCCGAGGCAGGTGGACCACCTGAGGTCAGAAGTTCGAGACCAGCCTGGCCAACATGGTGAAAACCTGTCTCTACTGAAAATACAAAAGATTAGACAGGGATGGTGGCATGCGCCTATAATCCCAGCTACTTGACAGGCTGAGGCAGGAGAATCGCTTGAACCCGGGATGCGGAGGTTGCAGTGAGATGAGATTGTGTCATTGCACTCCAGCCTGGGCAACAAGAGCGAAACTCAGTCTAAAAAAAAAAAAAAAAAAAAGAGAGAGAGAGAGCTGGAACTTGTGTCCTCTGCCGAGCTGGAACTTGTATCCTCTGCCTCTCAGTATAAATCTCCTCTTTCTAAATTGAGATGTTCTTTGTTTCTGGGAATAATGGTTTTTCCAAAAGGAACAAAAATGCGAGCCTGGTAGAAACTAACCATGATGATTCTCTTTTGGTTGCAATAATATGTGGGACTTTCACTTTCCATATAATAGAACTCTATCATAATTGCATTTTATAAGAAGCATGTATAAAGCTGGAAAGGGAACTGAAAAAAGCCTGTATTACTTTCATAAACATTTAAAACATAAAGACATCAAATATGAAAATCTGTTGTGATAAGAGAAATTGCCAGTATGAAAATCAAACAATTTTTCTCTATTGTTTTAATTATCAAATTGGTTGACTTAGTTCATTTGTGCTGTTACAACAAGACATCTGCGACGGACTAAGTCACTTATAAACAGCCATTTCTAGATCACAGTTCTGGAGGCTGGAGGTCCGAGGTCAAGGTTCCAGCAGATTTGGTGTCTGGTGAAGGCCTGGTCTTTGCTTCATAGATGGTGCTTCTCATTTTATCCTCACATGGCAGAAGGGGCAGAAGGAAGGACCAGGCAGCTCTGGGAAGATCATTTTACAAGGTCTTTTAATCCTATTCGGGAGGGTGGAGCCCTCAGGACATAATCACTTTTCCAAAGGTCCCACATCTTAATACTACAGCATGGGGCATTCAGTTTCAACATGAATTTTAGAGGGACACAAACATTCAAACCCTAACCCTGTTTTTTGTTGATAGTTTGTTAAAGTTTATTTCTAAGTTTTGAAACTGAAGAATCTCATGTAATTGGCAACAGTCCCTGGAAGAGGGTTCAATAGTGAAAGGAGACCTTAGGAATCTGTTTCTTATTCACAGATTCTCCTGGATTGCAGCAGGGAACACTGCAACAGCAGCAGCACACTGTTTTGCAGTGAAAATTGATTTTCCTTGCTAAGTTCCCTTTCAATTAACTTCATTTTTTGTTTCTCACACAGTTAATATATTATTTTTCCCTCTATGCCTAAAAACTTTCTAAGAGATCTGAGAAACCCCACAGCTAACTCGTCACCACTACAACACGCAGCTTTCTTATACTGACCACAATTTTAAATTCGACTGAACATACGGAGTCAACTTACTAAAGGCTCCATATATTGTCTTGTTAGCACAATCTCATTGATAAGAATCTCACACCTAAAATTTTTTTAAAGTTAAAATATAAAATAACCCATTTCATTTCTAATATTTATTTTTTAGCACTTATAGTCTCAGCCATTGGTAGACATCAAAAAAGACAGCCCTGTTCCAAATTTTCCTACCTTCTGATTTTCAACTTCATATCAATAAACAAAATACTGAAATTCACCTAACTTTACCAATTACCATAGCATACTGGTCTGTTTCCACGCTGCTGATAAAGACATACACGAGACGGGGCAATTTACAAAAGAAAAAGGTTTAATTGAACTTACAGTTCCACATAGCTGGGGAAGGTTTCACAACCATGGTGATGGGCAAAAGGCACTTCCTACATGGTGGCAGCAAGAGAGAAATGAGGAGGAAGCAAAGGGGGAAACCCCTTATTAACACATCATACGTCATGAGACTTATTCACTTTCAGGAGAATAGCACAGGAAAGACCAGCCCGATGATTCAATTACGGACCCCTGTGTCCCTCCCACAACACATGGGAATCCTGGGAGATACAATTCAAGTTGAGATTTGGGTGGGGACACAGCCAAACCATATCAAATAGTGATGAGCAATTAATACATGTGGATTAAAAGTCTTTCTTCTCTAATTGATACTAAAGTTAAATGTTATTATGTGTTCTTTCTGGACTTTTCTATGAAAATGATAATGCATTTGTATATGACAAAATATACTTGCTTTTTAGTTTGAGTTTCTGTTTTCACACTAGGGATTAGATTAAGTAAATATACATTGATGAGCAAATAAGTTTGATGTATAAAGATACTCTAAAATAAAATTAAAAGTATTGTCTTTGTCAATTATAAATTTAAAACACAAAAGAAAAAATGTAGTTGTATTGCTTATAACCCAATAATTCGTTTTGGGTATAGAAGTCAACAGAAGTACAGTATGATAACTACAGGTATTTTGAAGGGGAGGACAGTTTAAGAGGGTAAAGAGGACTGCACATTCTTTGTTACGTCTACAAACAGAAATGAAATCAAATTCTTCTTCCTTTGAATCTGGTCTTGGTCTTGCTGTGGGTTGCTTGACCAATTGAAGTGACACTCTGGGTCCTTCAAGCCTAATCCGTAAGAGGCCTTGCAGCTTCTGCCTGGCCTCTTGGAATCCTCTGTGGTGGGCTGTTCCTGCCTCCCAGCTATTCTTACCAAGGCACCAGACTTACAGCCATGTGGACCCTTCAGCCCAGCCAACCTGTCATTGGAGTAGGGCTGGGAGACTCCTCTCGCCCCCATTGCAAAGTGGAACACCCAGTGCCCAGGATGATGTCATGAAGCAATGAGTTTAACCACTGCACTCAGCCAGTGCTGGGCTGAGTAAGGGTCCCCCAAAGACACCGATATCCAACTCCCTGGAACCAAGACTGTGTTAATGATATAGGAGTTCAAAAGAAATTATTTAGGCAGGTAGTGAGGGTAAGGAAATCCTCGGTAAGGTTTTCCTGTTAATGAAAGGCAGCCTCCAAATCATTTCTTTTCTAACAAAAGCAGCCTGTAAAATCAAGTTGCAGACATAAATAAGCAAACTGGAAGCTTGCAGGGATGAATGCCGGCAGCTATGCCAGTGGGCAAGGGACTACCTGGGGGCTGGGCATGTTGAACATGGCAACTCCGTCTTCTTTGTCATGGAAGCAATGGGAAATCAATACACACTGTGGCAGAAGAAGTTGCAACTCTTTGGAAATCTAAAACACATAAAATGATAAAGGCTATAAAACATCCATTGATTGTGTTTTTACTGTTTGTTGATACACTCTGGACTGAATTGTTTCTCTTTAAAGTACATATATTGAAACTTTAATCCCCAGTCTGACTGGTTTTGGAGATCGGGCTTTAGGAGGATAATGAAGGTCAAGGGGGGTAATAAGAGTGGAGTCCTAATCCTACAGGCTTGGTGGCCTTCTAAGAAGAGAGACAGACATTTTTCTCCCTCTTCTAGTGCATACACTGAGAAAAGGCCATGTGAGGCCACAGCAAGAAGGCAGCCACCTGCAAGCCGCGGAAGGCGGTCTCACCAGGAACCAAATCAGATGGAAACTTGGTCTTGGACCATAAACATCTGTTGTTGAAGCCTCCCCCTCTGTGGTACTTAGTTACAGCAACTCGAGTAGGCAAATGCATGAAAATGGTTGCAGTTTTACTGACTGAAGCAGTTAATATTTGTCAGCAGCTTCCAGAGAGGTAGGATAACCTGGTAATTATGAGGGAGGCTCTGGACTGCCTGAGTTGGAGTCCAGGAATTCCTATTTACTGTAAGTGACTATGGGCAAGAAACTGAATGTCTGTATTTCAATTTCTTCATCTGTAAAATGGGATTCATAACAGTGTGGGGATTTGTGATGACCACAAAGATAACACATGGAAGCCTTAGGTTACTAGCTGGCATGCACTAACAGATTCCTATTATCACATTTCAGTTCACTGAAGCAATAAAATGTTTGTATTTTTAAGTGAAAATAGGATGGCATGGTGGTAAAAACAAAGGACTGAGATACAGAAAACTTAAATTCAAATTGTTTTGAACTTGAGTAAATTACAATCTCTCTGTAAATTTCGTCCTTTTCCACCCTTATAAATGAGGGCATTGAAATTTAAATATCACGAGATCACTGAGAGGATACAATGAAATGATGAGATCTGTGACTGCATCTAGAACTAAGAAGCACTACAGAAGTATAATTAATAGGTGTAATTTAATGAATGTGATTATTCGTATTATTGTTACATCTCAGGAAACAGAAAATACCATGCTCTTACATGTTTTCACATTTACTGTGTCATTTGGGAAACTTGACCCTTAAAAGCTCCCATCCCTGGGACTTTTATATGACGTTTTCTTCTCCTTTCTGCCAAGCTCGCTTGGGTGGCGGTCACCCTGCCATTATCTCCCTGAAGCAGAAGGGGTTGAGGAGGAGCCACAGGGCTGTCCCTGGCAGTCTCACCAAAGCCCTGAGCTGTGCAGATAAACCAGTGCCTGCAGGTGGAGGGATGGAGAGAAAGTTTCCCTGCTGTCTACTCTGAAGGTTCTCTGCAAAGAACTAAGGGTAGACAGTTCAAAAAGAGGCAAGCAATAACAAACTTATTAACGTGTACAGGGCACAGGAATTTCACAAATATGAGACTCAAAGAAGGTCTTGAATGCAGCTTCGATGTGCCACATGTGGGAAATCTTGGAGGCCTGTGCTGCGGACTGGTCTGCAGTGTCTCAGAGGGCAGTGTTCACACTCCTGACAGAAACACAAAGCACCTTGATTTTCTGCCCCAAGTGCTGAAATTGCATGAAAAATTAATGAGCAATAATCAGAGTGTTGTATTTCACAGATTATCAAGCACTCGTATACTCCTCCTAAATACCCTAGTTCTTCCTTTCTACCTCATTACATGTACTTTTATTTTATCCTGAACAAAACCCAAAACTTTACAAAATTGTTATTTCTCAGAGACACTTAGGAAGATTAAGTGCAAAGCCTGGGGATCGCATGGTCAGGGTGAGATACAGTTGGAATATGAAACCCAATGTATTGACCCTTTCCTCCTTCATACTTTATCCCTATTTGCTGGTCTTCATCAATACTTTCAGTTTGAATGTGGTTAAACTGGAATCTACACTAAAGAATCTGGTGGATGGTGAGACGGCTCAGAATACACCAGCATTTGGATATTCTGCAAGTAAAATGAGATATGTTTTATGTCACCATTGATGTTTTTCTACTAGTGGTGATTTATTTTGCTCTCATTCTGATGATAATTAATTCAGAAAAAGAAAAACGGAAACAACTGTGAAGTCCTCAGTCTCTTCAGTACTTAAACTAAGCTCTGAGGCCCTCCCAGGACTGAGAGGATGGAGTGAAGGAGGCACTTAGCTTAGCTCAGGCACAAAATTTAGAGGGAAAAAACTCAGTTATCAAGACAAATAATATTTAATGCAATTTTTTTTTTTGAGATGGAGTCTCGCTCTGTCGCCCAGGCTGGAGTGCAGGTGGCGCAGTCTCAGCTCACTGCAACCTCTGTCTCCCAGGTTCAAGTGATTCTCCCACCTCAGCCAACCAAGTAGCTGGGGTTACAAGCACCTGCCACCACGCCTGGCTAATTTTTGTTTTTTGAGTAGAGTCGGGGTTTCACCACGTTGGCCAGGCTGGTTTCGAGCTCCTTACCTCAGTTGATCTGCCTGCCTTGGCCTCCCAAAGTGCTGGGATTACAGGCGTGAGCCACCATGCCTGGCCTCCCCATCAATTTTATCATTGACTCAGGAGTCTAGTAGTTCTTCATAATTCTGGAGATAGCTATGACCTCACTCTGTGTCATTATTTTATTTTATTTTATTTCATTTTTTGAGACACAATCTTGCTCTCTCACCCAGGTTGGAGTGCAGTGGCATGATCTGGGCTCACTGCAACCTCCACCTCCTGCATTCAAGTGATTCTCCTGCCTCAGCCTCCTGAGTAGCTGGAAGTACAGGCACCTGCCACCACGCCTGGCTAATTTTTGTGTTTTTGGTAGAGATGGGGTTTGGCAATGTTGGCCAGGATGGTCTGGAATTCTTGACTTCAGGTGATCCACTCTCCTTGGGCTCCCAAACTGCTGGGATTACAGGCATGAGCCACCATGTCCGGCCCCAGTGCAGTATTTTAAAGTCTTAAAATTAATGCAAAAAATACATGATAAAAAAATTCTAAGACTTTAAAGTCAGGATCAGTTTTCTACCAGAATAATGAACATAGACACATAAACCACAACCCATGAACCCACACAGTTTTGCCCCTTGCTTCCAGAAATTCAAGTAAGTACTTAGTACAACCAATTCAGCACACTCCTAAAGGACATGAGAACACATTTAAGAACCACTAGCATAGAGCATTTGTGCCTTTAATTTGTTGGCTTTGAACTGTTTTGTAACATAAAATGAACTATACCTTAATTGTTTTAACTGAATGATTTTCTAATTAGATTTCACAAGGCAAAAAAAAAAAAAAAAAAAAATGGTAGTTAGGTTTTAGCCCCCTGGGACATCTCGTTCCTAGTAAACAGCAGGTAGCTTGTCTTCCCTGAGGGTAATAGGCTCTGAAAGAAAAAAAAAATCCATACTCTTCAAGATCGATGTCCATGGAGATTTATGGATGGTAAAATGTGGGACGGGACAGCAGCCTCAGCAGCATCTCCCCCAGTCATATTTGGGTGCGTGTCTGTGATAATAGGAGTTAAGAAGAAATCACTTAGACAGATAGGGTACAGAAGTCCCCTGTAAGGCTTTCTCTTTAAGGAAAAGCAGCCCTAAATCACCGTCTTAACAAAGAGCAGCCTGTAAAGCCAAGCTGCAGACATCGACAAGCCAACTGGGAGCTTGCACCGGTGAATGCTGGCAGGAAGCGGGGACTAGACATGTTCAAGGTGCTCTTCTCTTTGTCAACCACTTGTACAGTAAGAACCAAACAAGATGGCTTCCATCAACTGGAAAGCCTATTTGCATAATAAGATTAGGGTGGGGCCACCAGCCTCCCCAAGGCTATCTAGACATCATACCTGAAGGAACCAATCTGTGAGCCCTAGGTAAATCAGACACCGCCTTCTCAAACTGGACTGTAAAATTTGGACCGTCCACCACCCCTTGTTCCTTTCTGCTCAGGGGCTTCTCTCTCTAGAGAGAGCTGTTTCTCATCCTCTTCTCTTCTGCCTATGAAACCTCCGCTCCTAAATTCCTTGTGTGTCTGTGTCCTCAATTTTCCTCGTGCATGACGGGGAACTCCAGGCTATACACCCCAGTCAACATAGCCATTTCATCTGCACACGTGTGTGTTTATGTGTGTGTTTGTGTGTTGGGGGGAGAGAGGGAATGGGAAGGTGGAGAAGGAGGAGGACAAAGGGGAGAAGGAAACAGGGGAGTAGGAGGAGGAGGAAAAAGGGGAGGAAGAGGAGAAGGAGAAGAAGGGACAGAGATAGGCAGATAGACAGATAGAAAGACAGATAGTTAGATGGAAAGATACATAGGCCAGGCACGGAGGTTCATGCCTGCAGTCCCAGCACTTTGGAGGCCAAGCTTGAGGCTGGGATTTCTATACCAGCCCCGGCAACAAAGTGAGACCCCATATCTATAAATAAATAAGTAAATAAATAGATAAATAAATAAATAGGTATATTGACAGATAAAAACTTTCAGGATATGTCATAGAGTATTTAATTGTAGTAGAATATTTCTTTTTCCTAAATCAGGAACATGTTTTCTACCTTTTTGGTAACATTCAGTATGGACGGAAAATTAAAGACAATATGAAACTAAGAGGGTGCAATGCTTGTCAGAGTAGAATAGGGGAATTCTAATTGAATGAAACAGGTATTCTTGACTGTAACAGAAATCTTGGAGGGCTGTTCCTCTGAAATATGCAAAGCATAATCTTAGGCCTACCTGTGTGTATTTGTTTGTTTTAGGAATCTCTGAGTTGAGAAGTATGGAGAAAACCTCAGATGGTTAAACTGGAATATTTTTTTTTTTTTTGAGAAGGAGTTTTGCTCCTCTTGCCCAGGCTGGAGTGCAATGGCACAATCTTGGCTCACCACAACCTTCGCCTCCAGGGTTCTACTGATTCTCCTGCCTCAGCCTCCCAAGTAGCTGGGATTACAGGCATGCGCCACCATGCTTGGCTAATTTTGTATTTATAGTATAGACAGGATTTCTCCATATTGATCAGGCTGGTCTCGAACTTCCGACCCCAGGTGATCTGCTGGCCTTGGCCTCCCAAAGTGCTGGAATTACAGGCGTGAACCACTGCTCCCGGCCCTGGAATATTTTTAAACTGTTATTGTTTAAGAGAAGGAAACGTTGAAAGAAAGGAGACATTTGATTTTGACTAAAGAATGTTCTTGCTGAGAGAGACTAAGTAATACTGAAGTGCCACACACCATTTTCATTCCCATTAGTATTTAAATGATTTGATTACAAATGATAAGACTCCTAATTGGACTTTCAGAATAATAACTAAGCAAAACTGTTTTCCATTATTAAAATGAAACAAGAATAGGAAATTAATGAACGCAAAGTTTCTGAACAGTGTGGTCTGCTAAGGTAAAACCCAGCTTCCCTGGGAAAGAGGGCAGAGGAGGTGGCCAGCAGCCCACATTGGAGGGTGCCAGTGACAGAGAGCATTGCAGGAGGGAGCGGGTCCCTACAGGACAGGTCAAAAGCACGGGCGAGTTAAACACTGGGACAGAGCTGCTTCTTCAGAGCACTTCCTCCTAATAACGTATTTTCCATTTCAGTCTATATTATACACATTTGTAGAGTTTTAATGGAGAGGATCTTCCCTGTGTATCATTCATACAAAATTGCTTCATACTATAAGGGTCATTTCAAAATTATTTCATGTGAAATTGCTACACATGCCCTACACTTAATCAGGTTGGGTTTTTCCCCCCTACTTCTCACTGGTCTCATTGATTTCATCTGCTACTTTTTTTTTTTTTTTTTGAGATAGACTTTCACTCGGCTATAGTGCAATGGTGCGATCTTGGCTCACTGCAACCTCCACCTCCCAGGTTCAAGCAATTCTCCTGCCTCAACCTCCCAAGTAGCTGGGATTACAGGCGCCTGCCACTATGCCTGGCTAATTTTTGTATTTTTAGTAGAGATGGGGTTTCACCATGTTGGCCAGGCTGGTCTCAAACTCCTGACCTCAGGTGACCCGCCCACCTCGGCCTCCCAAAGTGCTGGTTACAGGTGTGAGCCATCATGCCCAGCCTCATTTGCTACTTTAAAAGTTGCCTGTTACCCCTAGGAAAAGTGGATATCCCAAGGACAAGAGCCATTTTCTCTTTTTATTCCTAATATCTAGTATCCTTTATAAACATTTTTAAATAAGAGAACAAATAGATGAATTAACGCCATGGTTTTGAAAGTGTTTCTCCTTTGCCATAATATTTCACTCAAATAAAATAGGAAGCACGTCCTTAAGATTTAACACAGATTTTTTTTTCCAAATCTACATTAAATGTACAGATGAGGGCACAATTCACAAATGTAATTAATTCGGATAAGCTGCTGGTTATCCTAGAATTCAAATGACAGACTTCCGAGGAAAAACACTTATAGGGTAACAAGAGAATAGCTCTATTAATTTCCAGTGAGTAATACACTTGCCTAGGCTGGATGAGGTGACTCAAACCTGAAATCTCAACTCTTCAGGGGCTGAGGCAGGAGGATCACCTGAGCCCAGGATTTCAAGGCTGCAGTGAGCTGTGTTTGCACCACTGTACTCCAGCCTAGGCAACAGAGTGAGACCCTGTGTATTAGTCCATTCTCAGGCTGCTATGAAGAAATACCAGAGACTGAGTAATTTATAAAGAAAAGAGGTTTAGTTGACTCAGATTTCCGCATGGCTGGGGAGGCCTCAGGAAACTTAAAATCATGGCAGAAGCCACCTCTTCACAGGGCAGGAGAAGAAGAGGGAAATCTCTGCCTTTATTTTCAACAGAGACAATTAAGACTCTTTGTAGCAATAAGATACCAAATTCCAACCTGACTGTGGTATAGCATCACAAGACAGCAGTTCCTGAAAGAAATAAAAATATTTTGCCCCAAAATATATCTTTAACAAATTTTGAAATGGCCCTGCAATGCTGTCTCTGGTGGGGAAAATTTATGTTTTGTAGAAAATCACCATCCCTTTCCAAGTCTTTTTCTGATCCTGAAGAGGTTATCTGAGAGTCTAGTACCTTTTAAACGTCTGAATAGAAAATATTTGACATCTATTGCCTCTATGGATGGTCACCTATGAGACTTCATCTACATAATAAGAACTGTGGTCTCCACAACACCTTATGTTAAACCAGACACTCCTTTCTATTCCAGATTCTTAGATACTAACTTAACTCATTCTACCAATTGCCCAAACATAAAATCTTTCAATCCACCTCTGACCTGTAAGCCCCCACTTCAAGTTGTCTTGCCTACTCAGACCAAACCAGTGTAAACCTTACATGTATTGATTGATGTTTTACATCCCCCTAAAGTGTATAAAACCAAGCTGTAACCTGACCACCCTCGGCACATGTTCTCAGGACCTCTTAAGACTGTGCCTCAGGTCATGGTCACTCACATTTGGCTCAGAATAAACGTCTATAAAATTTTTTAAGAGTTTGATTATTTTTATCAACAACACTAAGAAAAAAACTATGTAATAAAGTACTCCAGCCTTGGTAAACCCTACTTCTAATGAGTCTTTTCTGTCTTCAAAGACTCCTTTTTCAGAGATGTGGGCTGGTAAAGATCACTCAGAGAGAAACAAGAAACCTAAATTTTTAAATTCAAATACCCCTTCAGCTAGCCTAAGACAGGCAGGTGGGGAATGGGCAGACCCCACATTAATTGTCCCCTACGGAAGCAAGAAAAAGGACAACTATGAAAAGATCTGGAGAGGAACAGAGCGAAAGTGGAATGTCACTGCTGTTTTCACCATTTTAGTTTACCAAAAACTGACTGCGTCCAAGAGAAGGAGCTGCTAGCTAGGAATCACACGAGGACAGAATTAACATTTCTTTTAACTTAAAATTACATTTAAAAGTTGGATAAATTGATGTACACAGGCCACCATGTAGTCTGCTCTTGTATTTGTATGTCTACACTTTCCCCTAGATCAGCTCCAGCTCTGGCCGTGTGTTTAGGCATTGCTGTCTGTCTACCTTCCTTCCTCTGGTGGACCCAGAAAGGAATTCAGCTACTGCTGCTAGTCTGTAACTTCAAAATGACACATAAATCATCTTAATCATCTTCACAGGGTTTTATATCACAGAAAATGCAGGACATGCCTGGATAAATGTCTTATTTACACCTGACAGTGACTGACTTGGTGGGTCACGGTGACAAGGATCAGGAAGGCAGGCCATTCTCCTCACTGCTGAATTTGCTTCTCACAAAAGAGGGTGGAGGAGAACAGTCAGTCAGCAGCAGAAATGTTGAATATGTTTTATTTATTTAAATCCTAATGCCTTCATTAATTGCATCTCAGAGTACTAAGGAAAGGGAAAGCAAAATCTACTGTCCTAGAAAAGAAGAATTAGACAAGTTCAGCGACATTTGATTATTTGGAAAGGATTCTTTATGGAAATTATTTATTAATAAACTAAGCTTTCATGCTGAAGTCACGACTAAGATTTGCAAACATTTATACAAAGCTCATTTGTTACAGAAAGTACACACACACACACACATGCATATATACAATATGCAATTATTAGCCAGAAATTGTTGTTGTTGTTGTTGTTTGAGACAGAGTCTCCTTCTGTCACCCAGGTTGGAGTGCAGTGGCGCGATCTCAGCTCACGGTAGCCTCTGCCTCCCAAGTGATTCTCCCGCCTCAGCCTCCTGAGTAGCTGGCACTACAGGCATGCACCACTATGCCCGGCTAATGTTTGCATTTTTAGTAGAGATGGGGTTTTGCCATGTTGACCAGGCTGGTCTCGAACTCCTGATCTCAGGTGATCCACCCACTTCCACCTCCTAAAGTGCTGGGATTACAGGTGTGAGCCACAGCTCCCAGCCTAACCAGAAGTTTTATAACCAAGAGATTCAAAATTCACGCTGCATAGTACCACGTGATTCTTGACTTATTTTCTAGCTCTTTGATGCATTCATTTTCAGGCTAACGTAGGGAAGGATTGTGACTGTTAGTTCATCTTCGGGTATTGTGTGATGAAGTAGTGCGCGAGCATCAGCAATGAGATGCCCATGGAGCTTGCAAACACTTCCCTTAGCCAATGTCAGCATTAGGGGTCTTATTAGTTCTCCTTCCAGAAGGACTTTCAATCCAAGAAGTCAATCCACTTTTATTTCCTCACTCTTTCCTCACCCACTGGTAACGTGTCAACGTCCTCTGAAATCGCCTGAGGGTGAGGAGCTCCAGGGAGAACAGAAGAAAAGAGTATGATCACTTTAAATATAACTAAATAATAATATTCAGGTATTTTCCTCTATAAACTCAATACAATACAGCTATGGAATCCACTGTAGCTATAAGAATACAGGTATTTTTTGGATTTGAGGTAGATATCCTGAAGAGGTTTTTTCCTCTGTGTCCCTAGACCTTTGTTCTTTCTAAAACTGTGCTGAGATGAAGGCCTCCCGCCTGTGGTCCTGAGGATGGTGTTGCTAGGCAGCAACAAGGTCCTCTTGCACTGTTTCCAGAGCCAGTCACTCCAGCCCGCCTCAGTGCACACCTGAGCACCAGGCAGGTGTCTGGAAGTGACTCATTCTCTAAAGAACATTTGCCTCTAGAATTTTTTTAGAAATTCAGTTTAAATCAGGACATATAAAATCAGACTTAATAACCGTGAAGTTATAAATATAGTTTTGTGAAATACAGAGATTGACAGCTTGGATAATCAGGAAAGAGCGAGAATTAAATATAGAGAAGAGGAAGGTAACTAATGTTAGCTGAACAAGTCATTTCAACTGTAATTTTAAGATAATAGCTTTTGAAATATGGTCCTTGTGGAAAAGTGGAAGCAAGAGTTTATGTGACTCTAAGGCAGAAGCTCAATGTTTAAGAGAACAGAAATATGCTTTTAATTAATGTGATGACTAAAAACACAAAATGCTTTGGTGGGTCTTTTCTTATTTGATTACAAGTCTTTGTTGAAGCTGTCATATGTAACTTTCAGTAATTTCATGTAATAATTTTAAGCCACAAATTAAAAATCTGCCATATCAATGAAGAACATGTTGATTAAATGGTTTATATGAAAAGCAAGCAGGAAAACAACTTGAAAATATTAAAAGCATTTAGCCTTGTGATGATTGCCAAAATGACTAATTAACAATACTGATATTTTTCCTTCTGTCCATTTCACAAATATAAAGATTAGAAAGCATATTAATTAAATTAAAAGGCACCAATCAGAAACTGATTTTTTTAACTTGTGAAAATGTCTAGGCAAAGACTATGTACATCAGTCTTTTTATTCCTATTTTCAGAATGAAGATTCATTACTATTATAAGTTGAATTGTCTCCCTCGTAAAAAGATAAGGTGAAATCCTAACCCTGGGAATCTCAGACTGTCACTTTATGTGGAAATAGCATCCTGACAGAGAAAGTCAAATTAAAATGATGAGGGAGGAACCCAATCCTGTATAACTGGCACCCCCTATAAAAAGGGACATTTGCACACAGACAAACGCAGGAGGAAGATGATGTGAAGACACAGACAGAAAGTCAAGTGAGGCTGGATTGATGTGGCCACAAGCCAGGAGTCCCTGGTCGACCAAGAGCTGGAAGAGGCAGGAAGGACCCTTTATCTCCAAGTCTCAGAGGGAGCATGGCTCTGCTGACACCTTGATTTTGAACTTCCAGCCTCGGAACTGTGAGACTATATATTTCTATTTTAAGCCACCCAGTTTATGGAAATTTTTATGGCAGCCCTAAAAAACTAATACAATCGTACTTCTGATAATATAAAAATGCATCCTAAGGATAAAAATAATCTCATTATAAAAATACACATAAGTATAAAAAATAAAGAAGAGATTAAAAATCTTAAAAATCCATCCAGCCTTTAAATAAAAGACTCTTTTGGTGATCATTCTTTTATTTCATCTGTTTATGAATATATGCCATCATGCAGTACACAATTTTAACCTGTGCATTTCAAAATGATATTGATTATGAAGATGAATTAGAAGTATTTGTATTCCTCTTACATAGTAAAACATAGCACTTGTGATATATAGAGGCTGATTTGTTAAGTTATATTTTGAAGTTCCGATGTGTGCATGTGTGTTTTCTCAAACATCCTGTAGCATGACTAGATTCCAGGGACATCAAAAGAGATTACCTTTGCTGTTTACCAGTCAATTTCTGAAAATGTTCTTCTATTAGAATACCAGGCATTTATTATAAAATTATTATCTCTGTGAGAAAAAAAAACCTACTTGAAGGTAAAATACTTTAAACTTGCCAAAGTTTGATTGATTAATGTAATAGGATTATTGAAATAATAATCCTGTATTAAGCAAATTTTTCATAAGAAAGAAGGAAGGGTTTGTCATCTGAAAATAGCTTAAGAGATCATGATGAAGGGCAGGTGGACAGAACTGTGCATTAGAGATAAAATATTCCCACTCAGAACTTTGCACATCCTGACAGGCATTATTTGAAATACTTTCATTAGTTTACAGTTTATTTTCCATTTTCTATGGGCAATACATTGTCATATTTAATCATCATCTTGACTACATGTGTAATTATCATTTCTCATTGAGTGAGACAATATTTATTCAGCGTGAGGATTTTCCTTACTCGCTACTTCTTTTTTGACTTTTTAACAAAGCTTTAATTTTTTAATATGTGTGTATATATAATTATATTTTTAAAACACAGCAGCACGATTTCTGCCCTGAATGCACGTAAATTTGAAATACTGACCACAAGCAGCTTCCTTTACCGTGCACTTCCTGGTAACTTCAACTTGCCGTGATCTCAGGGAAGGAACTGTGTGTACCAGCTATTTCTGTGCACACCTGTACATGTTTATCTGCTGTAATATGGTTCATACATGCTCCTGAAACGTTAGTTTCATTGCATTTTTTATGCATTAAAATCAATGAATCAATGAAATCTTGGGTTGGATAAAGAGGAGGGAAAGGACAATATCTGGCAGGTAGGAATGCGATCAAACCTCACAAAGGCATGAAGTAAGCAAGCAGGAGAATTCTTTCACAGCTTCCACTTAAGGATTAATGTTTAAGAAATGTGTCTTTCTAGTGGAGGTGGATTATTCATCACTATTTCTCTCAGGTTGATGTTTATCTTCAAATTTGTTCTAGAAGTAGAAGTGGTTTTGTATTTAGAGAGACAGGCGCTGAGACCTTCCTGCCATCTTCAATTGATGGATACTTGCTGAGCAGCTGTTCTGAGACATTGTTCTGGGGGCTGGGGATAAATAGCAGAAGACAACCAGAGCCTCTCTGCCCTGGTGTCTGATAGCAAAGGGCAGTAAGTGCTTGTGACAATTTCAGGTGTTAAAAATTCTACTGGTAGAAAAGAGACCCGAAAAGGATTGGTTAGAGAAAGCATCAACCAACAAGCTCAGGGCAGAGTAGGTAGAGACCTGTCCCCTTCTGTTAGCCAAATCCAGACCCTTTTTCACTAGATCACAATATTTTCTGGTCAAAAGGAGGGATGGGAAGAGACATTATTTTTACTCTTGGCTTCAAATCTTCCTCATAATGTTTGTTACATATAAACCTTATTTCTTATTTGTTTTTCTATTTTTGTTCTAATATTAACATACTTTTTGACAACTATTTTTCCATTGCGACTAGGGACATGTGTCCCTAGATTTAGATTTCTGTCATTTTATGTGTGAGTTTATGTTTTGCATCAGTTTTAGAAAGTTTTCAATTGTTATCGTCTCAAATATTTCCTTGTCTTTATTTTTTTCTTATTTTATTCTGGACTTAAATTACGTGCATGTTGGACCATTTATAATTACTTTGCCTCAGTTCTCAGGTGATATGTTCTATTATATTTTTCACTATTTTTTTCCTGAGATATTTTAATCAAATTGCCTTCTAAATCATTAACCATTTCTTAGGCCATGTTCAGTCTGCAATCAAGTGCTTCTTGTATTTTTTTAAATTTCTGATGTTATTTTTTATATTTCTGACATTTCCGTTTTTATATACTGTTCATGATGCTGCTGAAATTTTCCATTGCCACACACATTCACCTCCCCTGGCAAACCCATTGGCATTTTGCTCATGTTTTCTTAAGGTTCCACTCTGCTAAATATATCAATATATTGTTTAGGGGACTGTTCCTATTAATTGTTTCATTTTATGACTGTGGGTCTATTTTCTTGAGTTTTTTTGTATGAATACGTGCGTTTTGCAATTTTTTTATTGTCAAACCTTCATTAATAGAAAACAATAAACATACGAAAATATGTACCTACCAATCCCCCTTCTTCTAATTCCCAGAAAGCAAAAGTACTTCTCAGAAATTTCTCACAAAATACACACATACGCAATCCACACACAGTTTGAGAAATGAATAACCTTCCCACCCCCGATTTTTTCCCTTAACCTAGTCACCGCCCCTCCTCCCAGCCGTCCCCTCCCAGGTAGCCCCATCCTGACATTTATGATGATCCCTTTACTGCTTTTCTTTATATTTTTAACACCTAAATCTGACTCTCTAAAATAGCATCTTGCTTGCTTTTTATTTTAACTTTATGTAAATAGAATTATACAGTTTATATTATTTTATGCTGGTTTCCTTGCATAATATAATATTTGCAAGGTTCATCCATATTGTGGTTTATGTTTGTACCAAATCTGGACAAACACGTTACCGTATCTTTTATGATTATAGATGCACTTGTCCTAAACACAATTTTAGAAAATTGAATCTAATAGTGAACAACAAGAACAATGTGTCCTATCTAAGTGGGGTTTATCCTAAGCATGTGAGTCAATTTTTGAAAAGCAATGTGAAAATTACTTCCCAGTTTTTGAATGTGTAACAGCATAGGCTCTTTTCAGGTCAGCCCTTAGGGTGATGGTTGAGCCGATCAGATTTGAGCCGGGTGTGGAGCTGATTAGTTATAATTTGATTCAGGTTATCACAGGATTCCAGTCGAGTTGGAGGTCAGCACTCTCCTTCCACTGAGGTCCAGGGTCCCAGCACACGTGGGAATCCTGAGGTCGCTTGTCCTCCCAAGCCGAGCCACCTGCTTTGGATCCACGCAGGATCTGTCCTTGCTGGAGGGTCTACGGCCTGCTCTGGGGGCAGCTGAAAACCCTTTGATCTCAGTTCCTGGCTTCTACTTTCTGACTCCAGGGCTGTTTTCTTCGCCGGCAGTGCTGGGCTCTCAGGCCTCCTAAGGGGCATCCCGCAGGGCCTTGGTAGCCGCTTTAGATGGTTTCTCTCCTGTGGACCTACTCAACTCCTCTAGTCTTCAGTAATTGAAAGCCTGGAATGCATTCGACTTTTAAAATCTCAAGTTTCCTCCCCTGACCCCACAGTTTTTAGGAGAAAACCCAGGTCAACAGATGCTGCCTTACCCTCCCTCTGAAGGCTGGGGGGCCCCTCAGATCAACTCATCTCCACCTTCTGCCCTGGTACTTGGCCACCGTCAGACAGCTCTTCCCTGGAACTCGCAAGAGCCCTTGTAGATCTCAGGGAGCCGTCGCTTCCAGCTGTTTTTATCCACCCCCTCCCTCAATCCCCTTTGACACATGACACTTGGGCATTCAGTGAGACCCATGGACAGGGGGGCAGGGGAGAAGGCTGTTTCCATTGCTGGAGCTCGACCAGCTTCAGCTCTGACATACAACTCCCCCAGGCCACTGAACACCCAGGAGAAGTTCATCTGACTCCTCCTTACCGAAGCTGTGTCAGATCCATCTCACTTCTGCAGTTGACCAGACTCGTGGAAGGTCCCTTCTGATTTTCTGTTCAGTTTATTTACACTTTTGTGTCTTGAGTTTTCTGAGGGTTAAAAAAAAACTATGGTTTTTGTAGTTTTTCTGACTCATTTTATTTTATGGTGAGAGTGATGGTCTCCTCTAACTTCAACATCTGAATCAGAAGCAGAATTCCCCCAACTTCCTTATTACACAGTTGAGAAAACTGACAGTTACAGAGTTAAGCGACCATGCAGCGAAATTACAAATGGACCAATAAAAATCAAACCAAAAGTAGCGTATTTTTGTCTCCAAAGTTGTATTTGACTGAATTGACTAAAGTCATTAAATAGACAGTAAATTAAAGACATGGAGAAGATATTAGCTTTAGGATAATTGGTAGACTATGTCATCATGAAATTTAACATGGTGAACTAGCGAAATCTGATGTTGTCCTTCATGATTAGGTTGTTTTTGTAGGTGGTTACTAATAGCTGAGAATTGCAGGAGGGAAGTGAGAGCTGTAGGCATTTTCTCCCATGCATCTCTTGAGTAGATGGTGTGTTACTGTGAAAACAGGTGTCAGATGACAGGAAGGAATTTTTATTAGCAGGCAAGCAACCAAAGCGATCCCAAACAGCCTGCTCTGTGAACTCAGTATCCCAAACAACCTGCTCCGTAAACTCAGTGAAGTTCCACGCCATTTTCCTTCCTGGTGTTCCATTCCACAGTGGCCGAAATCTCATCTGAATCAGCTGTGACAATACTCCAGCAGAAACATCAGGCTACTGAATCATTAAACGCACATCTAAACACAGGGAAGTTAAGAATTCTAAATCGAGAGGCTGACTCTAAAACAGCATTCAGCTACATGTGACTGCTGAGCACTTCAATGTGCCTGGTGGACAGTGAGATGGACGCTAAGTGTAAAATACAAAATCCAAAGGTTTCAAAGGCAGCATGAAAAAGTGAAATATTGTATTAATAACGTTTATATTGATTACATGTGGAAAGGATATTTTGAATGCATCAAATTAAATATATTATTAAATTTAATTTCACCTGCATCCCTTTGTTTTTACTATCACTACTAGAAAAAGTAAAATTACATAAGTGCCTCACATAATATTTTCATCATGAAGCATTTGTCTAAACTAATTCATATCTGTTTCATTAGAAATTATTATATGCAGGCTAGGTGTGGTGGCTCATGCCTGTAATCGCAGCACTTTGGGAGGCCGAGGTGGGCAGATCACCTGAGGTTGGGAGTTCGACCCTAGTCTGGCCAACATGGTGAAACCCCATCTCTACTAAAAATACAAAAATTAGCTGGGCATGGTGGTGGGTGCCTGTAATCTCAGCTACTTGGGAGGCTGAGGCAGGAGAATTGCTTGAACCTGTGAGGCAGAGGTTGCAGTGAGCCAAGATCACACCACTGCACTCCAGCATGGGCAACAAGAGCAAGACTCTGTCTCAAAAAAAAAAAAAAAAAAAAAAAGATTATATGCAAATTAATCTAAGATTGGAAAGAGATACAATGGGTGTCCTGTTCCCAATAATTTGGCTATATTGTTAGAGAAGATGGACGCTGACCCAGCAGAGTTGGCTTTACCATCACACAAGTTGAATTTTTTTTTCAATCTCCTTCTGAACAATGTCTTTATGCACTCCAAGAAGTGATTCTTTTCTATGCTGATGAAGTCGGGGACTCTCTGATAGGATGGTTATTGATTGTAGCTCTGTAAGCCCCAAACCGCCTCTGAGATGAATCCAGGACTTTTCAGTCCCCAAGATGCATGTCTTCCTGCCTCGCTAACGCTCAAGTTCTGCAACTAGACAATGGAGAGATTCTTAACTCCACAACCAGCCTCCTCTCTCCAGAGCCTTTCTCTCAGGGTGACCACTCAGTGCAATTCATTTAATATTACCAATTGTGGCTATTTTCATTCCCATCTCCAGTGTTTTAAATTGACCCATCTAGTTCATGGACCACATCACAGCTGACACCGAAAACAGAGCTGCCCAGCACCCCTAGAGAGATTCCTTGGAGGCTTGGCTCACAAGGCTCAAGCCTGGGATCCACCCCATGCCTTTTCGGATGTCTGCCCTGTTTCACCCTGCAGCACCCACTTCTCTTTGGTGTGTTCACCTGTCAGACTGCCTTTTAATTTTTTTAATTTTAGTTTTAATTTTTATTTTTTGGGGGGATGGAACCTTCTTCTGCTGCCCAGGCTGGAATGGGGTGGCATGATCTCAGCTCACTGTGACCTCTGCCTCCGGGGTTCAAGTGATTCTCCTGTCTCAGCTTCCCAAGTAGCTGAGACTAAGCCACCTGCCACCATATCCAGCTAATTTTTGTATTTTTAGTAGAGATGGGGTTTCACCATGTTGGCGAGGCTGGTCTCGAACTCCTGACCTCAAGTGATTCACTGCCTGTGCCTCCCAAAGTGCTGGGATTACAGACATGAGCCACCAAGCCCAGCCAAGACTGCCTTTTAGATTTAATCTGCTTATGCTCTGACTTTCCAAAAATTCTTTAATCATGTTATAGCCAAGATTTTTAAATTGATACATACTATTTGCACATATTTATTGGTACATGTGATATTTTGATAGGTGCACAGAACGTGTAATGATCAAAGTAGGGTAGTTAGCATATCCATCGCCTCAAATGTTTATCATTTCTTTGTGTTGGGAATGTTTCAAATCTTATAGTTGTTGTGAAATATACAATAGAGTAAACCTGCTGGGCTATGGAATATCAAAATGTATCCCTTCTATCAAGTCTATGTTTCTATCCATTAACCGACCTCGTCATTCCTCCTCCCCAATCTACACATCCTTTCTAGCCTCAGGTCTCTATCATTCTACTCTCTAGCTCCCTGAGATCAACGTTTTATGCTCCCACATATGAGTGAGAACATGTGATATTTGTCTTTCCGTGCCTGGTTTATTTCACTTAACCTAATGACCTCCAGTTCCATATATGTTGCTGCAAAAGACATTACTTCATTGTTTGCTATGGCTGAATAGTATTTAATTGGTATATGTACCACATTTTCTTTATCCATCCATCCACTGATGGATGCTTAGGCTGATTTCATGTCTTAGCTATTGTGAATAGTGCTGCAATTAACAAGGGAGTGCAGGTGTCCCTTTGATATCATGATTTCTTTTCCTTTGGGTAAATACCCAGTAGTGGGATTGCTGGATAATACCGTAGTTCTATCTTTAGTTTTTCAGAAACCTCCATCCTATTTTCCTTAGTAGCTATACTAACTTACATTCCCATCCACAGAGAATAGTAAGGATTTCTGAATCGTGCAATGACTTTCCCGTGAGATCACTTCTTCTCCAGCCACAGCGATTAAACAAAACAGAATAAATAATAGGATATGCATGGAAGTGGTATAGCCAAATATTCCGAGTCGCAATAGAAAACACATTAGTTTTAGAAGCTTTGCCTGCACCATTGCTTAGTCTTAGTGATTGCCCATGGCTGAGAGCAGTCTTTTGCCTAGTGTTTCTACCACAAGCATGCTCTCTCTGGACTTGCAGCCTGCACACTTCATACGTGGCTGTGGGAAAGGTTAATCCATTTCAGTCATGGATAGGCTTTAAACTAATTAGTAGCCACATTCACAAGGTATTATGCAGAACCTCCTAGTCAACCAACTTTCTTCAAAGATGTCTCTGCCAGACCCCTACAGGTTTGTGTGGCTGGTTGGCCTTTTGCAATTCATTCCCTCGGGAGTCAATTAAGTTATTTTACCCTAAAAGTTTTCCTTCTTTCTAGGAGAGTTCCGTAGGTTACTAACACACTTGGTACTTTTAAGTAGCAGTTTTAAGACCTGCTTCTGCACTCTGTGTCTCTGCAGAACAGCTGTATTCAGTATGCAACAGGAGGCACAGCTTTGATTCCTTTTTTTCCCTTAAATGTGCAGTATTCCTCATAACTATTAATAGGGGATAGAAGATTAAATATTAATCATTGGTAGTCCTGATAGATTAAATATCAGAGAGATGCATAGTTAATTTTCAACACCTTAGAGTGACAAATCATTTTTTCTGACCACAGAATTTAAAGCAAGTGACTAAGTTCGAGTTTCATATGTTTAAGGATTAAACAAGTGATGAGAATAGATTATGACTTTAGCCAAGTCTAAGCTTATGTAATTTCTTCCTTTAGTAATTTATCGTTATTACCTGTCTTATGTTCATATCACAACTACAAAACTACTCAGCCAAAGAGATATTTCAGTGAAGAGAGTTAAAAAATTATTTTAAGTTCTAAAGTAACTTTCAAATATGTTTAGATCAGTGATGTTTTGTTTTGCTTTGTTTTTTGGGGGGTCAGATTTTTATATTCTGCGAATGTTTTTTCTTTTTTGCATAACCTATGACCCTGTTTTTCTTTTCTTTAATTAAAAAGATCATAGTAGTTAGCCTAGCTATTCAGCTTAGTAAAAATTGCATGGTGCTCAAATTTAAATAAATAAAAAGCAAATGAGCATTTGTTCTGAAAAATATTAAAGAATATGAGAAAAAACACCCTGTAATAATTTTCTCAAGAACATATAAAAGCTTGCATCGGCCAGGCGTGATGGCTCACACCTGTATTCTCAGCACTTCGGGAGGCTGAGGCAGGCGTATCACAAGGTCAGGAGTTCAAGACCAGCCTGACCAATGTGGCGAAACACCGCCTATACTAAAAATACAAAAATTAGCCGGGCATGGTGGTGTGCACCTGTAGTCCCAGCTACTTGGGAGGCTGAGGCAGGAGAATGGCTTGAACCCAGGAGGCAGAGGTTTCAGTGAGCTGAGATGGCGCCACTGCACTCCAGCCTGGACGACACAGGGAGACTCCACCTCAAAAAAAAAAAAAAAAAAAAAACTTGCATCATAGAATAAAGAAAAAACGAAAAGATCACCATTAGAATCCTCTAATGTAATTATCTATGAGGAAAGAAGCAGAGAAGGAGAATGAAAAATCCATTCACTCAATAACAACAAAAAATACGGTCTAGACTTTGCTCTCAGTGCTGGCAATGTAGCTACTGAAAAACAACATTTTCCTTCATTGAAATTACATTCGAGTGAGTCTCAATGCATGAAGGCACCTGCCTGTTTTCTGCAGCGGGTACAGGGAGCTTTACGTATCTTCCTGTCCATCCATCCTTGCAGCTCTCTGGGGGCAGGTCCATTGATTTCAATGAAGAAACTGTCTAAGGCGATGTGCCTTGTCCAGTATCACACTCAAGCTCTATATCTTAGACAGTGCTACATACCAGGCTACGCTATGGGCCTTCCTCTGACATCTGGGTCCCCTTTCCCCAAGATCAGCCCCACCCACAATGGCTGCAGCCCCCGGCATCTGCCTCCAGAGCAGTGTCTTCTGTGTGACACTCAGGGATGGAGGAGGGGGAGTGTTCGCAGGGAGAGGACTTCCGGAACCGGGCCGATGACCTTCATCGGTGTTAGCAATTGTGCCATCTGGTAAGCTCTGCATTCACTTTCCCAAGGATGGCCCTTCACTGTCCTGGAGCTGTAGAACTTGATCTGTTCACACCCTTGAATACAGAAATGAATAGGGTTTTCCAGGAAAACTTCTGGGCAGCGTAGAGGTCCTTACAGGATTCTGGAAGATGTGCTCTTTCCAAACAAAAATATCACCCAAGAAAGAGAGAGACATTGTTTCCAGGAATATTGGGTTGGGCCTCATGGTGGTGTCTGGGCCACAGGCCTGAAAGTAACCATTGGCTGTTGGGACAAGAATCGGGGAACCCAGAGGAAGGCTGTCTCTCAGAAGACGATTTGGAAGAATGGAAATATGATAGATAAAATTGTGGAATACCCAGAATACAATGTAGATACATATAGAAAAATATGCATGTAAAATGTCATCGTTAATGCAAAAAACCCACAACTCTGCAGAAAAGAAAATGCGATTTTAAAACACTAGACTCCACACAAAGATTGTAATTTGACTAAGAGTGTGGTATAATTGTAGTTGGGGGTGGTGAGGAAGGAAACAGGCCCAAGGAAGAGTTGATCTGCCACTGTCATTAAAAAGCAGTTCCCTATGCCCCAAATGGATAAGTCTCTAAAGGACAGTGTGAAGGTTTTGTTTAATAAATCTGAAGTTACCAGGGGAAGACTCAGGTGACAGAGTTCACAGCCATTATGTCTAGTGTCTAATGAGCTGGAGTGTGAGAAGTAACAGAAAAACAACCGTTTTATTTCTCAAAATGATAAATAAATTTCACCACTAGTTAAGTTCTTAATATTAGATATGTATTAGTCTGATAAAAATTAAAACACAGGGTGGGTGTGGTAGCTCACACCTGTAATCCCAGCAGTTTGGGAGGCCAAGGCGGGTGGATCACCTGAGCTCAGGAGTTCGAGACCAGCCTGGCCAACATGGTGAAACCCCATCTCTACTAAAAATACAAAAATTAGCTGGGTGTAGTGGCTGGCTCCTGTAGTCCCAGCTACTCAGGAGGCTGACGCAGGAGAATTGCTTGAACCTGGGAGGTGGAGGTTGCAGTGAGTCAAGATCATGCCATTGCACTACAGCCTGGGTGACAGAGTGAGACTCTCCCCTCCTCCAAAAAAATTAAAACACAAAGAATTCATTTTATTTAAATGAACTTGCTCTTTTAAGTTCATATAAAAAGTTGTGAAAAAATCAGAAATAGAACCTGTTTCTCCAGATTCCCAAAAATCTCAGGATGACAAATTTTTTTTTTTTTTTTTTTTTTGCCCAGTTAAATACATATTTTTAGTGAGAGCTTGTGATCCAGCCACTGCACTGGGCACCGAGGACTCCAAGTGGAAGATGATGTCATCCACAATGGCATCTCCAGGGGAATCGATTTTGATGACTCCAATCAAGGCAGGCAGGTCAATGGCAGCGACCACTGAAGATGCTATGGCTTGAGAGGAAAGGAGAGAGGCAGCCACTGCCTGAGGTGACCTGGGGTGATTCTGGATTAGGAGGAGGACTAAGGCACTTGGCAGGGGAACTGGATCAGAGCAGAGAGTCAGATCTGCAACTTTTTTTTTGAGACGGAGTTTCCTTCTTGTTGTTGGCCAGGCTGGAGTGCAGTGGCACGATCTTGGCTCACTGCAACCTCTGCCTCCCGGTTTGAAGTGATTCTCCTGCCTCAGACTCCCGAGTAGCTGGGATTACAGGTGTCCGCCACCATGCCTGGCTAATTTTTGTATTTTTATTAGAGACGGGGTCTCACCATGTTGGCAAGGCTGGTCTCCAACTCCTGACCTCATGACCCTCCTGCCTCAGCCTCCCAAAGTGCTGCGATGACAGGTGTGAGCCACCGCGCCCAGTCTAGATCCGCATCGTACAAGGCTTTCTGCCTGTGGGAACTGCAAACGCATAAGGACCAGTGGCAGCTGAGCTCAAAAGCAATGGAGAAAAGGGGGCAGGTTACAAAGGCACCAAGCCTTTTTCGTACCATTCACATCCAATTCAACTATAGAGGAAATAGATGTCTATACTGGAACCAGTACACATGTATAACTGCTGTTACTGGTCATTTATTTTAATATTTCCATCTGGATTTTTCAGTTAAAGATGCACCTGATATGTTTCATTTCTTGAGGTAAAATTCATAGGGCAAAACTGGTTTTTAATATAAAGTAGTGGTTAAGACTATGAGCTTCAGACTCCACGCTAGTATAGTATTTGAGCAAGGTTTATAACCATTCTGGAATCTGATGGTCTTAACCATCAAAATAACTATTAACTGTATTTACTTAATGGTGTTGCAATATGGTTTAATTGAGATAACATATTAGGGTAATCCAAAGGAGCCCAGCAAATAAGAAATTCTCACAGAATTCATCTCGCTTCTTCTCAGATTGTGGGTTTATTGAATCCTTCCCTCTTCCTCTGTCTCCCACTGGCTAAAAGGAATAGCAAAATGGATTAGCTCACTTTTAACAGACAGATCCAGGATTTAAGATAAACATTTTAATATAAAATATATCCTTCTTTATACTGTTTTGCAATGAGTAATCCTGTAAGATTGAATAGAAGATGGAAAGGTAAGCCAGAATACGTTAAATTATTCTTGGTTTTATGTAATGTTCAAAAACACTTAGCATCCAAAATGTGCAAAGTATGCTTTAAAATTCACGTTAAGAAATTACTTTTGCTAGACATTTCTTTCTATCAGACATTATTTCAGAAGTATTAGTGTAAGTAGGGTAGAAATAGTCTGACAAAAATCTTTCATGACATTTACGCTCATAAATATCCTTGCTTACAAATGCATGAATACATTGCATTCTATGCTTCTTTTATACTTTATAATTTCATCCTTTTAAAAAACGTATTTTTTCTTTTATGTAATATTTGTAATAACTAAAATTTATATTTTTCATTGAATGAGGAGTCAATATATAAATGAAATGCATTCAATTACGTTAGTCACTTTAGCAAGACTCTGCCTTTAGAAGTTTTGCACACTCCGATGGATGTCACAGAAAATTCAGGAGAGGATGCTGATGCTGGGAGCTCCCAGTGGGACAGCCCTTCCTGGGTCCTTACCAGCCCACTGAGCATGTCTTTGAATGCATCTTTTGTGACAGCTCACAGCTGGGAGATATTTTGCAGGTATAGTAAAAACAATCTGCAAGCAAGGGAGGAATTCAAGACAGTGATTTTGACATTTTCTTGGTCTTCCTAAATTTTTTGTATTTATTTATTTATTTTTTATTTTATTTTAAGTTCCGAGATACATGTGCAGAATATGCAGGCTTGTCACATAGGTACACATGTGCCATGGTGGTTTGCTGCACCTACCAACCCATCATCTGGGTTTTAAGCCCCACATGCATTAGGTATTTGTCCTAATGCTCTCCCTCCCCTTGTCCCCCACCGCCAACAGGTCCTAGTGTGTGTTGTTGCCCTCCCTGTGTCCATGTGTTCTCATTGTTCAACTCCCACTTACAAGTGAGAACAATCGGTGTTTGGTTTTCTATTCCATGTTAGTTTGTTGAGAATGATGGCTTCCAGCTTCATTCATGTCCCTGCACAGGACATAATCTCATTCTTTTTTATGGCTGCATAGTATTCCATGGTGTATATGTGCCACATTTTCTTTATCCAGTTGATTATTGATGGGCATTTGGGTTGGTTCCAAGTCTTTGCTATTGTAAATAGCACTGCAATAAGCATACCTGTTCATGTGTCTTTATAGGAGAATGATTTATAATCCTTTGGATCTATATCCACTAATGGGATTGCTAGGTCAAATGGTATTTCTGGTTCTAGATCCCTGAGGAATCACCACACTGTCTTCCACAATGGTTGAACTAATTTACACTCCCACCAACAGCGTAAGCTTCCCTATTTCTCCACAGCCTCGCCGGCATCTATTGTTTCCTGACTTTTTAATCATAGCCATTCGGACTGGAGTGAGATGGTAACTCATTGTGAATTTGATTTGCATTTCTCTGATGATCGGTGATGATGAGCTTTTTTTCATATGTTTGTTGTCCACATAAATATATACAAAAATTACCTCAAGTTGGATTGAAAACTTAAATGTAAAACCAAAAACCATAAAAACCCTAGAAGAAAACCTAGGCAATACCATTCAGGATATAGGCATGGGCAAAGACTTTAAGACTAACACACCAAAAGCAATTGCAACAAAAGCCAAAATTGACAAGTGGGATCTAATTAAACTAACGAGCTTCTACACAGCAAAAGAAATTAGCATCAGAGTGAACAGGCAACCTACAGAATGGGAGAAAATTTTCACAATCTACCCATCTACAGGAACTTAAACAAATTTACAAGAAAAAAACAAACAACCCCATCAAAAAGTGGGCAAAGGATATGAACAGATACTTCTCAAAAGTCTTCCTAATTGTTTTTTTCCTTTTTTTTTTTTTTTTTTTTTTTTAGACGGAGTCTCCCTCTGTCGCCCAGCTTGGAGCTCACTGCAACCTCTGCCTCCTGGGTTCAAGCAATTTTCCTGGCTCAGCCTCCAGAGTAGCTGGGATTACAGGTGCCTGACACCATGCCCAGATAATTTTTGTATTTTTAGTAGAGATGGGGTTTTGCCATTGTGAACAGAGTGGTCTCGAACTCCTGACCTCAGGTGATCAGCCAGTCTCGGTCTCCCAAAGTAATGGCATTACAGGCATGAGCCATCTCGCCTGGCCTCTTCCTAATTTTTAATACTAAATATCTCATGGGGATTGAGAATGACGCAAATATTTCCAAAGTGGCAATGCCGCTGTTGTAGAGCATAAAGGTCTTGGTGGAAATTTTGAGTCTCACAGACCTGGGTTTTCATGGAGTTTTACTCACTTTACAGATTACAGACCCTTTGACAGGGCATTCTCTCCCTGCCTCTAGTACTGCCTCACCATATTGTTTCTTGGATGTTTTTAACATAACCCAGCCAGTAACAGGTGCTCCATGTAATGATGCTATGCGTGTGGTCTGCGAGCCCGGAGCTCAGTGTGTGTCATCCTTGGGCGCTCCACACCCCTCCCCAAACCCACGTAGATTCAGTGTGCTCAACCAGAAAGACGTAATCAGAGAGAATAGCCTGGCATTTCTTGGATTTGGTACCTATCTTTTCAGTTCAACAGAATGGAGTTAAAATAAAAAAGAAAAGAAAGAAACCTTTCTGAGCTCCTACTATATGACTGAAAATACAGAAATGAAGAAATAAATAGACTCAGTTTTTCAATAACTTGCAGACTAAAGAGAAAACAGAAGCCCCAGCCACCTGGGGGTGGGGGACGGGGGGCCTGACGTTAGAAAACACTAGGCCAGGTCTGCACAACGAAGCAGAAGAGTCCGACCTCAGGGCGGGGCAGCTTCTTGACCTGAGATGAGACTAAGGCTAGAACGTTCGGAGATGGAACAGCCTGAGCAAAGTGATTGATTGTGTGAACGGTTCCATGACCCTGAAGAACGAAGGGGGTGCGGCAGGACAGGAGACTGGCCAGGCAGAGGCCAGGTGAGGAGGAATCTCATCTGTTGCCCTGAGACCTGGTGGACAAGGTGGAACCACTGAAAGGCACCTCCCGTCAGGCACACACATTAAGGACTCGTGACTGAAGGATGTTGGTTGGCATAAAGCTAAAAAAGCCCTTATCACAAAATGTGTACATGCAATGCCTGGTACGCATAATTAATGTTGTGGAAACTGTTCTCAGTCAATTTCTCTAAGTCTTAGAGAAAGCAATGGATGATTCCTGTCTGTATTTTACATTATCACAATTTTTGTATAGACAAAGCCAGTATCTTTAGCTTGTCTCCCTCATCTGCGCGTACGTACAGAGCATCGTCACCACCTGTTGGAATGACCTGAAGTGCAACAAAACTCCATACAGGAAAACCAGATCTATAACAGTGAGGCCAACAAGTTCCATTCTTATTGGAGGCAAGCACCCAATGCAATTAGCATCCAAATGTACAAAAATGCGTAATGTCCGTGTCACCTACGTAATGTGTGTGTTCTGAGGCCACGATCCCATTAGTCACAAACAATGTCAACACATGCAAATCTCCGCCTTGTGTTTACAGATTCACAGTATGTAAATTAGAACAAGAAAATCATATCAGAACGTTTTATGGATATTGTTCTCAAGTATTTTAGTGTGACTTGGCATAAGGGTATGAGAAGGCGCCACAGAGAGAACTTGAGTTGATTGCATCTGGTGAGATAAACCCCAAGAAATCCTGGCTTGAAGACATCAGGCTGATGTGAGTAGAGAGAATGTGAGCCTGGGAATCAATCAGTGGGAGAATTTAATGAGGTAAAATGCTTTGAAGTGGTTTAAAGTAATTCTTAAAGTGATTTTTAAATTGCACAACTAAAACTTGCCGAAAAATACAGCTCTTCTGTAATACGTTGAACTCAGGAACAGCATTTATCACTTTTGTTTTTTGTCTATGCCATGAAAGCCTGTCTTTGCAGAATTCCAAGTCCTGGAATAAAAGAAAAAACCACTGCTACTATTCAGGCAGATAAAACTCAATGATAAACATAGCTTGTTTAAGCTAGAAATCTGGGAAAAATTAAAAATGGAAATGCCACTTGCACCATCAGGGACAAATCTACTTGAAGAATGAAACTCTTCGTGGAATCCCCACTAGGGCCGTCCAGCCATTTCCCAGTGAGAGCATATTGCATTCAACACAGGCTGATGTGCGAAGTATAAAAGACGTTGCTATTCCCATCTTCACTGTAAACGTACAGTCAAATATCACAGCCAATTAATTAAATCACTTAACTAATTAACTAAACCCGAGCAACTTCTGATTTCGATTTTGTCTTTCCATTCCTCCTACCATTTCAAGATCAAATCTTGCTGAACAAGCTCTATCTAAGCTGTTTTAGGTGGTTTTTGCTCTTATTTTTTTCCTTCATACTCTTATCTTTCTGTATGAAATATTTTGTGGTGAACGCAGCTATGTTTAATTTTGCCTGGCCTCAGTTTTTTTTGTTTTTTTGTTTTGTTTTTTTTTGCTGTTGTTTTTAAACACAGGAATAGGAAATTACATTTATAGGGAGAGAAAATTATTCCAAGTCTCATAATTGTTTAACTTGGGAACAGAAAATTATGTTGTTTTCAGACTTCATGCCCTAAACATTTCAAATTGTTCTTAACTTTCTAATCTAAATTATGAGCCCTGCATCCTTCTCAATCATATGCTGTATTCCACAAACAATAATACAAACCACAGTCCTCCGTTGGTACGTGTATTTGCCTATCAGATTTCTCTAGAATAGAATCACAGTAAGGGTGATGCTCAAACACATCTTGTAAACATTGACTCTCAAATACCTGACTCAGAGCCTGAGACATGTCTTGTGCTAAAAACATGTGACTAATTATATAAATTTACTTTACGGCATAAGAAGGGCATGTGTAGATAGTGGCATGTGATTTATAAGATATGTAGGAAATTATCTTTGCTTGCTGTTTATAAGATAGCATGCAAAACACCTGCTCATTGAACAGGTGTTTATGCAACACCCACTCATTGAACTGTGAGATTTCTCCTAGTGGCAGAGTGTCCATTTCCGGAGAGGGTGTCCTGTCTGAAGGGCTGAGCTCTGGAAGCCAAGGCTGTGCTCAATATTTCTGCTCACTCTCTGTCCCTCCTCTTCTTTCTGTGTGCTCTGTCAGAGGATTCTGATGTATGTAAAAAATCACATTTCGCCAAATTCCTGGTTGGCTGGATTATGGATGCAGCTTAAATTTTCATATGAGACATTCTTCTGAGGGATTAGGAAGTCAAAACAGAAGTAGAGACATAGAGATAGGTGTGGATTCTCAGGGTGCAAGAGAAGGCATACAGGTATGGAATATTTAACTGATCTTCTCAGATTTTCTGAAATAAATATATTAGCTTCCATAGGTGAAGGGTGATCCGATTTAGTGTCTAGTAGTTGCATAAATTCGGGTCTAACTGGCGACCTGTATCAAATATGTGTGCAATACTCGACCATCCCTGGTATAAGGCAGAGAGAAGGACTGAAAGGCTTGCATGGAAATGCTGGGATAAACGACCATGAATGGCTCCCACCTGCCTCCTCTGCCTACATCTCTAGGACAGTCCAGGGGACCACTCAGGTCATTAAGGTGCATGAATGACGGGAACTCCAACATCCTTAAAGAGCACAGTAGTTACTGATTTTGAAGGCCAGTGATAATGGAGTGGAAATGACACCACCAAAATGAGGTCCTGGATGTCAATAAGCATGACAGTGCACCAGAGGACGGGGCGGGCGTGACGGTCCCAGAGGGTGGCAGGGGTGGGGGTGGCCTGATGGCACCAGAGGGCGGGGGGGGGGGGGCTGAGGGCACCAGAGGACAGGACAGGAGCTGGCATGATGGCACCAGAGGGCGGTGATGGGGGGAGGTGTGATGATCCCAGAGGACCGGGAGCAGGGCGTGATGGTATCAGAAGGTGGGGGCAGCCATGATGGCTCCCCAGAGGGCTGACACACAGAGCTGGAGCTCACCAACAAGAGAGAAGGTGGACTTGGTTACTATAGTGAATAGTAAGGTTGGGATAACAATTGGGATGATTTGACCTGCAGGGAGCTACCGCTAATTGATTATGGTATCCATAGGAGTGTAAAAGGGAGGCTGAAAACTAAAGCTTTGCTTGATTTTTTTTTTAACTCGGACTCTTATGTTCTATTTACCCTGCTAGATAGAGGTTTTATTCTTTTATAATGTGATCTGTGTCAAAATTAAAACAACAACAAGAACAAACCTCCTTGCCATTGGCTCCAGTTGGGTTTGTTCAACGAGGAGACCCGGTTTGGCGGAAGAAACTAAAGGGAAGCAACATAGTGAGGCCAGGGTATTTATTTCCAGTAACACTCAGCCAGGCCCTCTCAGGATGGCCACGTCCCTGGATTAAAGGTAACTGTTCTCCTCATTGCAGCCAGACAATAGGAACACCTACTTGCGTTTTCTTCAACCCAAACTCTCCCCCTTATCAGGTCTGGAGTAAGTGAGATTTGAGAGAATGGCCTTCCTGCTGCTAGTCTCAGAATTATTTCTTGAACATCTCCCACAGCCTAACCCATGCCTTTGTAAATAGTCCCTTTCCTGCCAAAGTTCTGGGGAAGGCACAGCCCAAGGCTACAATGTCAAGGAATCAGCTTAACTGGGAGGGAGAAGCACCCAGCGGTGAGTTAGAGGGACTGGGGAGTGAGAGAGCTACACAGAGGTAGCAGGTCCCTCTTCCAGCTCTGCTGTCTTGGTGCTCAGGAATTATCCTGAGGGGATGCAAGGAGAACCACATCTCGGTCTCCAAGAGAGGAAAGGATGGGAAATGTATCTGACTAAATCTCACTAGTATCCCATTCTCCCAATTTGCACCATGGGTCCGTGGCTAATTCCACACACCTGCTCTCTGGCCCGGAATTTGCACCGAAAGCAGCTATCCTGTGTGGTGCTGCATCCACGTGTGGAGGCCGAGGGGCCACCCCATTTAGGTGTTGTCCCAACTGAAGTAGGGAGATGATCAGAAGAGTATGAGAAAAAACAAAAGATTGCTGTACAAGTCGTTTTGAAAATTAACTCTTCTTGAGCAACCTAATTTCAAATGAACCCTTCATTTCCTGACGCTACTCTAAGTGATACAGTAAGAAAAAAGAAACAATATGCAGGTTGATGATCACGAGTGACTTGACATGGGTCCACATGGAGAGTCTAGTCCCTCCATACTGACAAAGCTGAAGCTGAAAGGATGTCACACCTTTGGTCTCCCGCAATTAAGCACAAGTGATGGCAGGGCTTGGGAATGACCGAAGTCTCCCAGGTCACCTTGGAATCCGCTGCCATCCCTTTTACCACCAGACTCACCAGGCTTCCAGCGCTGAGTGGAGATCAGGGCAGAAAGGGTCCTGCTGCCACTCAAGGCGTGGGGCAGCTGCTGTTTCTGCTGAAGACTTAGGACTCAGGAAGTCACAGGTTTCTGAAGGGGCTATGGGAGCACAGAGGGCTTCCTGGTCAGTGGCAGGGACGACAATGCTACAGATCAGGAGGAACCTGGGAGCGTCTGGGGAAATCTTTAGTCGCAGAGATTCATGGGCTGGGAGGGAGAGGGTGCATACACCTAAGTGGGTGTCTCCACAAGGCTCGTTCTCCAGATCCCTGGGTGTGGCACACTTTGAGTTTTGGAGCCAGAAAACAATGGCTAGCCCTCTTATTAACAGATTTCTTCAGTAATTCTCAGGATCAATGATTAACACAAAACAATAGCAACCACAAAACAAAAAGAAAAATAAAACAAACCGCACACATCACATACAGGGATATTATGATAAAAGTTAACACCTCTAAAGCTAAACAATAACTGATACGATCTCAATGAGTAAAAAAAGTTACACAAAAGAGAAAAACTGAATGAGACTAGCAGTAGTTAGCGGTGCCAGATAAACTACAGAACACAAGTTGTTTTTCAATTTCCAAAGAATAATATATATTATATATTTTTATTAGGTTGGTGCAAAGTAATTGCAGTTTTTGTCATTAAAAGGAATGGCAAAAACCGCACACTTTTGCACCAACCAATATATAAAAATATGTATTATGTATCTATAATGGGCATGCATTATATATCTCAGATGCTGAGATATATATTATATAAGTATATCTATCTCAGATATTGTACAGGATATACTTAAAGGATATTACTTTTTTGTTTGTTCCATAAAAATAAGTTTGAAAGTTAAATGATAGAAGTTGAACAAATCCAATATCCGTCAAAGTGAAATTTAAGATTAAAACATGAATTCGTGAAATAAGTTGAAGACAAACATTAAATAAAATTTCATATGGTATGAAATAGCATAAGGAAGGGGGCATAGCAAACATTAACCATTCTAGACCAAAGAATATAGCTGTTCAATTTACAAAGCAAAGATGGTTCTAAATTTGGGAGAACTTTATAATTTATAATCTTGGTAGATGATAATCATACATCTCTTTTAGAATATAGCAGACACAATAAAGTAAAAATTAGTGAGAATATAGAGAAACAAAAATATATAATAAACACATGTGGTTTAACAAATGTCTGCAAAATGATATAGCCTATACATAACTAAAATCAATATTTATGTCCACGGAGAAGTTCCAACATTTTTTCAAGTACTGGCAAAGTAATTTTGAAATGCTGGAGATTACATTTTTAAAAAATCTAATAAAAATACAAACATAAAAATAAAAAACAACCTTTAGCATCTGTGAAGTTTAATAAAGTCTCTCCAAGATATCCTTACATCAAAAGATGCAATTGTAAATTGCATAGAATTCAACGAAAAACAGAGTACCACTGACTAAAATAATGCTTAGATATCAATGGTTGTGCAGTTTAATAAAAAGGAACTTTTTCCTGTCATTGTATCATATTTGAACAACTTCACCAGAATAAACCAAATGGAAACACAAACTACAAAATAATAAGAAAAAAGTTTAAATTAATAAAGCAAGAAACAAAAAGTATAAATAATAAGTAACTAGAAACCCTGGTTCTTTGTAAAAATGAAACAAAAAAGGTATTGAGCACAGTAATGCAAAAACAGAAAACATAATTAGAAATGATGAAAACATCATATAACCACAGATATAAAAGAGATGAAGTATTATAGGCTAATAATGCATGCAACTGTAGTATTATATCTTCTAATTCAGAAGCCTGGACAATTAGGCTGATTTTGTACACAGAATATATATTACCAGTGTTGACTCAAAATTGAATAGAACATTTGAATCAATCACTGAAAGTACCACGTACATTTTTGGAAAGTTGATGAAGGAGACATCGTTAAAGAGAGATTCGTTTTGTTACTGAAGTACAACTTAGGAGTGGATTGTTCTATATGGCAGGATGTTGGACAGCTCCCTGATTCATTTTATGGCGGCAAAACCTAACTATGGGAACAAGATAAAGTCAAAAACAAATCAAAACAAACTAAACCCAAAGAGACAAAGAAGTACCCAGAGATGATTTCCCTTGTCCACCTGATTCGAGAGCTCCTCCACCACTGGTGTCCTCGGACGAATATTCAACATGAGCCACAACGCCCACCGCAAGTCATCTGTTCACGTTTCTCTTTGGGGTGAGTTCTACACTTTTCTTTTCTTCAATTCCCTGACCATTCACCCAAACGACTGCAGTCTTCCAGCCAAGGGAGGCTTGTCTCCCTCAGGAGAAGATGGAGAGCAGCTTCACTGGCAAGGGAGACATGGGAGGGAATTCGGAACACACATGTCTAAAAATCTTCCGAATTTTCCCCACAGCTCCATTCTAAAGCTTGGTAGCCCACTACGTCTCAGTGTTGTAAATAGTACATGACATCCTCGAGACCCTGGGGGTTCAATGTACATCACAATTTTGCAAAACACAATTAGATTTAGAGACTTTTTTTATCCGTATAAAAACTCTATAGTTAAAAGAAATAAGAAATCCCTTTGGCTCCTCCATAGAAACTCCTGTCTGACTGTGCTTTGAGCTGAGAGTTCAAGTTTCTCATTTTCCGTGTCTGGTTGGCCAGTGCAGTTGGACACAAGCGTTCCCTCCACAGACCTGAGTTAGAAACACTCAGCACCCCTGGGGTCCCTTCACGGGCCACTCCGACCGAGCAACCGCAAGGAAAGCTACATGGTTACGAGGCCACTGAGCCAGGCATTACGTACTGTCATGGAGGGGCAAACAAGCGCCCCAGGCCCAACCCTGAGGCCGTTACTGCCACAAATCACTGCACCTGAAAGCATCCCGTCAGGAGAAGTGAGCCACCCTCAGTTCCACACAGAGGACATGTAAATAGGGCTCGAGTGATGTGCTGGGGGGACTAGGAAAGTAGAAAGGAAAAAGGGAGAGGTTGAGGAGCAAAATGGAGACATGGAAAGCCAAGAGATTGTATATTCATAGAGATATAGGGAAGGGGACAAGATACTTTAAAGCCTGAAGGAGCAGACTTGGAAATAAACAAGACTGGCATTCAGGCACAGCTACATACCTGCTTTGACAGAGGTCTTGCTCCAGCAAAGGCTGAGACCAGCGTTCAACCTGATGCCACTTACCATGAGCAAGAGAAACACAAAGCTGCACACAGCCAGGGCACGCAGGCATCGGGAGTCTGTGTGTACAGTGAGGAAGGGAGAAGGCCCCTGGGCTACCCAGGGAGTCCTAGTTTCTGAATGAAAACGAAGCCACTTTGTGTCTCTCCCACCCTCTCTCCCTTTCTCTGCCTCTGTGTCTCTGTTTCTCTCCTTCTCTAATTCTCCACCTTCCCTGTTTCTCTTGCTTTCTGCTGTTCTCTCTCTCTTCCCCCCACTGTCTGTCTCTGCCTCCCTCTCCTTCTCTCCTGCCTTTCCCCCTTTCTCTATTTCTGTTTTGTCTCTCCTCTCTCTCTCTGTCTTTTCTCTGTCTTTCTCACGGTTTCTCTCTCTATATTCCTATCTCTCTAGATGTAGCTCTGGCTCTATACCGCTCTGTGAACTAGTAACAAGATGCAGCATCTAAAGTTATTTTCTCAAGGATATATTAGTCTCTGTAAAAAACATTTTTTCTCTCACAGTATTGTACATGTCAATGTGATTTTATTAAAACCTATTCCACCCTTTGATTTATAAAGGCTTTTCCCCCAAACTCTATTATTTACAATTCACATGATGGTATAAACCATTCTGTAGGTCAAATAAGTTTGGGACCTGACTTCATAATCTTTACTGCCATGATAATATATAATAAGCTCAGTGGGAACTATTTTAAACTCAAATGGAATTTCTGTCAGCTAATTCCTGAGATTTTTAATCTGACTTATAAATTGTCAAGTCTCAACAAGTATCAGCCACAAAAATAGGCATAAAAGACATGAAGAAAATGATTTCAGTGGTAATACCAGTTAATTTGTCAATTGTCACATCATGGTAGAAAATAATGTATTTCATTAAATTTTCTTAGGGGTTGATTATTTCTTGTGGATCAGAAATGATATTCTGCTTGAAAATAAATCATATTGGGAATTGTATAAAATTGGCAGAAAGTTAACCATTTTTGCTGTTCTGTACATATTTTAAACAAGAAATTTTCTACAAAATCGGAAGATGGACTTTTGGGGCTAGAACTTTCAACTATGATGTCCTGTGTTAACACAGAGAAATCTTATTTTAAGAACTGATTATATGAGGCAGCGCCAAAGCATGCTAATTATTTATCAGCCTAACAGTTATGCTTTTAAGCTACTGAGAGGGTGTCATTGTGCTTGCAAATACTATTTTAGCTATAGCAGTTGGTTTCTGGTGGAATTCTATCAGCGATTTACTCCAAATAAATTTAAATGCATCAATTTCAAACGCAAACAGGACAATGTTACATCAGATGACCTACATGGGAAGGACTAAAATGATGACACAGAGGATGGTCCAAGGTTGACCAGACGCCAAAAACCCTGAGACAGACAGCAGGACAGAGGGAAGTTCTCTTGGGCACAGGCTACGCAGTAACCGAGACCTACCCCCAGGTTCACCACACACGCAGGGCAATCCCTGGACAAGACATCAGCATCAATGTAGAATCAGAATCAGAATAAATGATTACAGCCTCAGATTAAGAGGGAGTACCCCTTTTAAATGGCAGATGAAGACAATGAGAAGCCATTTGTTCACCTGTCTGTCACACACATTGAAAAGTTACGCGGACTTCATAACACAGAATGGAAATGTGGGGGTGTTTGTGCCACGCCCTTGCCATCCCGAGGTGAACAAGCCCACAGCTAGGAACACAACAAGAATTGTAATATCACCGTGGGTTGGAGAGCTGAGTCCACTCTGGCCCTGGCTGTGGGCTGCAGCTCCGAAATCCTCAAGGAAGGTGGCCTGGGTCTCTCTGCTGTCACTGAAGGGGTTGGAACTGAATTACCTGCAAGAAAACAAGAATTATAATGTTCTCCTCATTGTCTGTGAAGTGAGTAGGAAATACAGAGGACAAAAGCAAGAAGAATCTCTCCTACTAAGTCTTAAAAAAATAGGACAGCCTGTCAAATGGGCAGGGCCATGAGTGGAAAAACAAACAACTATTGACACTGGGGGCCCTGATTTCTCCCACGCACATGCTGCGCTGCTGAAACCTCCCCTGGAGCCATTCCCTTACAGCTTCCAGAGGTTGTGGTGGCATAGCAGGTGAGCCTGACACAGATTCCCCATGACACAAGTTACAAACAGTGTGAGGAACACCAGAAAATAATTATCCTCCCAAATAAAGCAATTATGAGTGAGAAACCAAAATAAACATCTTCAAATGTTCAAAACGATTAAAAAAAAACAGTAAAGCAAGATCAAAATTGTCTAAAATTATTAGAAAAATGACTTTTGGAATGAGAAATACAATCATTGAAGTTAATAGCTCAATGGGTGGTTTGAAGTAGGAACCAAAAAAGCCAAATAAAGCCCAGTGATTCATTAAATAGAGCAGAAAAAAATACAGTCGAGAAAAAATATGGAAAATATTGAAATGATCTAAAGGCATAGAAATAATAGAACAAGAATATCCTATATGTATGTCATAAAAATTAATGGAAGATTTGGGAAAAATGTAATATTCCAAGGTATACTTCATGGCAATTACTCAGATATGGAGAAAGGAAATACGTCCTCATATTAAAATTTTACAAAGTGTTTTTAAAAGGTGTTTTACAAAAACATGTACCCCTGAAGATATTACAGTAACATTACCGAGTATTACTGAGTATTAAAAAAAAATCTTCATAGCCACACAAAAACCAACCAGCCAACCAAACAATCTAAAACAGAAGAAAAGTTGGAGGATGGCAGACTTCTCGTCAGAGCACGGCGTAACAGTCTCCTCCTCCCCCCCGTGTTTTTTGCTGTTGTTGTTGTTGTTGTTGTTGTTATGGTTTTTTGTGGGGTTTTTTGTTGTTGTTTTGAGACAGAGTCTCGCTCTGTCGCCCAGGCTGGAGTGCAGTGGCGTGATCTCAGTTCACTGCAAGCTCCGCCTCCCAGGTTCAAGCAATTCTCCTGCCTCAACCTCCGGAGTAGCTGGGACTACAGACGCCCACCACCACGCCCGGTTAATTTTTTGTATTTTTAGTAGAGACGGAGTTTCACAGTGTTAGCCAGGATGGTCTCGATCTCCTGACCTCGTGATCCGCCCGCCTTGGCCTCCCAACGTGCTGGGATTACAGGCGTGAACCACCGCGCCTGGCCTCTCTCGTGTTTTTAAAGTTGGCCTGGAGATTGGTGATGACCATTGGAGATTGCATTACTTTTCCAACTGTGGCTTTCCACTAAAATTACAAAGGGAAATGTAGAAAGGAAAACGTGTGAGTGCGGCAACCAACAACAAAGATGATTTACATGAAGGAGGATCTTAGAAAGAAAGCATCACACGAGTGCATGATGTTTAAGCTCTCAGCTAGCCCTTAGAGTGTAACTGCCTCTCCATCCTCTGCCCCGCATTCAGGGGTCCTCCCCAGGGGTCTCATAGCTCTGCCTCTCCTCCATTACCAGGAGGTGCCCTGCTCATGCATCCTGCCCTCAGCAGACAGAAGGTCTCTCTCGACTTCTCCAACTCTTCTTGTGCCATCCACACAATCTTGCCTTCAACTATTATTTTATTTTATTTTTTAGGAGGTAGGGTCTTGCTCTGTTGCCCAGGCCAGAGTGCAGTGGTGTGAACAGGGCTCACTGAAGCCTCAATCTCCTGAAGTTCAAGCCATCCTCCCACCTCAGCCTCCATAGTAGCTGGGACTACAGGTGCGTGCCACCACACCTGGCTAATTTTTATATTTTTTGTAGACACGGGGTTTTGCTGTGTTGCGCAGGCTGGTCTTAAACTCTTGGGCTCAAGCGATGCCCACCTCAGCCTCCCAAACTCCTGGGATTACAGGCGTGAGCCACCGTGCCCGGCCTTGCCTTGATTGAAAACAATGGAGTTGTAGAAGCCTTTACGTAGCCCACAGCAGGCCACAGGTATTTGCTATCACTGTCATTCATCCTTAGGGCACAAGATTTTGCTCAACAACTGCATGCTTCCTTTAAACTTTATTCTGCTGATGCATACTAGTAGTCATCTTTCTCCCCCTCTCAAAAATTAAACTTTTTTCAGTTAAAAAAAACTAAAAGAAACAAAGAAACATTTTTTACTCTCATTCATTTTCAAGAACTCATTCTACATTTTCCAGACACACCAAGAAAGCACTTAAAAATGTAATGCACTTAATTTTCAAATTCATGTGTTTGATGTATGAAGCTTTACTCTAACAATGGAATTTTCATTTTTCTAATCCTCTTTATTTTAATCCAGACATGAAGATTTTAGAAAATGTTCTGCCCGTGTTGAGGCTTACGCAGAAACCACCCAGCAAGCAGGACCCTGGCCGGATGTTCTTGTTTGACTGGTTTCTGACTAAACACTGATTTGCTTCTTCAGTATCTTCTGTCTGAATAAAGGAATATTTAGAGTCTGACTCAATGTGTTACTCATAAATCCTAAAATCTCCAACTTAAAAAATATATTTAGGATGGATCTTAATTTAGCCCACTTTTTAAAACCTCATAAACCTCATTTATTTTTCTTATTTTGCATTTTTAAATAGGGAATAAGTGTACGATTCTAATTAAAAAGGTAAATTCTGCCATATACAAATAATTCTTAGAAGCTGAAATTCTCCAAATGCACTTTTCTTCTTGTAATAAAAATATAATGAATTCCTCGAGATGACTTTGCCATGTACATCAGTCTTTGAACGTGAGAAAGCAGAATATGTGTGAGATGACGGGTGTGTAATTTGGGTTCAAATGTGGTGTTGATTAATCTGTTTTATGTAGATTGTTCTCATTTCAATTCTGGACTTTTCTCATTTTAATTCTGGCTATTCTCATGTCTTTTCTAACCACCGTGTATTCAAAATGCTCATGCACAGCTACTGTGGACATCTAAACCTTGAGGCACTTTAGACAAGAAAGTATCAAATAGGCTTTGGTGAAGAAAGAACAAAGATTATTAAATTATTAATCTGGAATAGGTTGTTTTAAATTATGAACTTTGCAACTGGCTCATATATGTTAGAAGCACACATATGAATACATAAGGCCCTTCATATATATATATATGTATACACACACACATATGTGTGTATATATGTATATACACACATATATAATACATATATAACTATTTTATCATTTTTGTGTATATAATTAAAAGCTATAAAGGAATGGTTATAGCTGCTTGTATCTGTTGCATATTCATCATAATAGGCCAATAAATTAATGTTAATTCAACATTTTGGACTTAACACTGTAATGAGAAATAAAATTTAGTTCATATGAAAATCAAAGTGACATTTTCAAAAAGAAAGTCTTTTAAGGTTTTTATAACTTGGAATCATTGAATTAAATAGTTCAAATATTTCTGATCCTGAGTGAAAAATACCTATTTTTACATAATTTTAGTTATTAACATATATTATGATTTTTTGTTAATCAATCATTACATAAAATATTTGATGTTTCCCTTATGACAAGACACAGTGAAAATTACTAAAGAATAAGGATGCTTCGATTAGAAGTTGTCGATGGAAGAGCATTTCCAGCTTTACATTTTTAACTGAGTAGCTTAATCTGAAAGATTTTTTATTTTTTTTTGTTGTTTGTTTGTTTGTTTTGTTTGTTTGAAACGGAGTCTCACTCTGTTGCCCAGGCTGGCGTGCAGTGGTGCGATCTTGGCTCACTGCAAGCTCTGCCTCCCAAGTTCACGCCATTCTCTTGCCTCATCCTCCTGAGTAGCTGGGACTACAGGCACCCGCCACCACACTTGGATAATTTTTTGTATTTTTACTGGGGACGGGGTTTCACCGTGTTAGCCAGGATGGTCTTGATCTCCTGACCTCCTGATCCACTCACCTTGGCCTCCCAAAGTGCCGGGATTACAGGCGTGAGCCACTGCGCCCCCCCTGGTTTTTTGTTGTTGTTTTGTTACTTTTGGTCTAGGGAAAAAAGAGATATGCCTATTTGTTTATGATTTTTAAGATTCCTCATATCTAAGGAATTCAGTTAAAATACATATGGCTAGCAATTTTGACTTCTGCGAGGTGATGGTTTTCTTAGCCTATTTCAGATAGATTTTTTCAGTTGGGGATGCACTCCCAGATACCAGGAAGACACCGACGAGGAGCCAATCGTTGGGGGCTTGTCGCTGACCCGCTCAGATAAGGTCCTTCAAGGACCATGATCCCAATTCATCCGCAGAGAAGAAAATGGGGGAGAGTTGAATCACAAAGACACAAGGATTGTGTCATTGGAAAATGTACACTCAAGGCAGTTTAAGAAATGATTGTATTTGCTGATTTTTCAAAGAATGCTAAAACATATATATATACGTATATATATACGTATATATATGTGTGTATATATACGTAAATATATGTGTATATATATACGTATATATATATGTATATATATGTGTGTGTGTATATATATATATGTATATATGCACATGTACGCATACACGTATATACACACCACAACAGAGAGAAATGCATTTGATCCCCCTCAGAACTGGTGCACTAGCTAGGAAGGAAACCAGCAGCTGGACTCACCTAGTGAAGTAGCTTTGAGCAGAACCTGTGAAGAGTGGTAAGAAGCAGGGAAAACAGCACACCCAAATCAGCTTTCATATGCTAAGGTTCCTCGTAAACTAATGTGGCATTTGCACAAAACATTGTAATCCTTGTCATCAGTTGGGTACTAACAAAATGTAAAAATTTTGTTTATACTTCATTCCATCTCTTCATTCATCCATCTGTCCATTATCCACCCCCCCCCTTTTTTTTTTTTTTTTGAGATGGAGTCTTGCTCTGTCACACAGGCTGGAGTGCAGTGGTGTGATGTCAGCTCACTGCAAGCTCCGCCTCCCGGGTTCAAGCGATTCCCCTTCCTCAGGCTACCGAGTAGCTGGGATTATAGGCGTCCACCACCGCGCCTGTCTAATTTTTGTATTTTTAGTAGAGATGGGGTTTCACCATGTTGGCCAGGCTGGTCTAAAACTCCTGACCTCAGGCGATCTGCCCACCTTGGCCTTTCAGAGTGCTAGGATCACAGGCGTGAGCCACGGCGCCTGTCCAATCCGCCCATTTTTTGTAAGAATATTGTAGAGATTTTGTCCCTGGTGGTCCACGGACCTGGACTGCCCATCTTGTCTCCTTAGTATGGAAATAGTGTCATCTAGTGGCCTTTATAACTGCAGCCCAGCTCCCCCACCTGCTTCCTGGAGCCATGGCTGGTCAACTGTTCTATGGGATGCAGTGGCTCAGGCACCCATCACCCGATCATGTGGCAGCTGCTGTCCACTGAAAGTACACTTAAAAAATGAGTGACCAGCTTCCCTATGTAGAGTGGTTTTCTGCCAGGACAGTTGTTTGAAATTGGCAGTTATATAGATGGGTCCATTTTATACAATACTTGAGTAGCTGGAATAGAGACTGCAACTCTTAAATAGTTGTAGGAAGATTTTTAGACCATTTCATCATAATTCCATTTTTTTTCTTCTGAGGCCTGAGAAGATGTCATAACCAGCTTCTCTAACCTGCTTCGTGTTCACCGCTTTTGCCACTGAGAGGAGATCGGGTACCAAGCACTGTGGTGTTCATGCCCTTTGTGGGCAGATGTCATTTTTGAAAGCAATTTGAGCTCTTCTAAATTCTCTCCACACACTGGCCCATGTCCCGGAAGGGCTCCGATCTTTCTTGCGTGGGCAGGATTGCCAATCCTCATTCTGATTCCTGACTGCAGGGTTCGTGCATGGATCGCGGGATGCCCGTGTGAGTGGGTTATTAGGGCCTTTCAGAAACTCGATTGTGCTCGAGCGTCCGTAAAGACCACTGGAGCCTCTGCCTTCCCTGCGGCTATTTCTAACTGCCCAGGCATCCAACGAGCAAACAGGGCCAGCAGCAAATTATCCCGTGGACATCTCATCCTACTGAAACATGACGAGACTGTTTTGAAGCTTCCTGCCTAAAACATATTTATGTTATCTTCAGAGTGAAAATCCTGCAATTTGACTTGCATAGCATTGACATGACTTCAAAATAAAATAGCTTCCTTTCCTAGTAATTGAGTTAGTCCTACAGTGTAAAAGTCGATAGAACAAATATTGCTGAGAAATGCAACTTCCCATTGATTTGTTCAGGAATAGACTCAACAAGTATGTACATACTACCCAGAGAAAAGCCATGCTTTGCTTTCAGAATCAAAACATTTTAGGGGAATAGTGTAGAATTAATCTTCAGTTTTTGCATCGGGCACCGGAGTATGCTGAACACAAAATTAAACATAAATTATAACTTTACATAAAAGAGTTTGGGAAGGAAATAGATGACAGATGCGTAACTATAATAATGATTAGAATAGGATTTCTTTAATTTTCAGTCAGCATTATACCTCGTTTGTCACTTATTAACACTTAATTTTCTTTATTGAACTAACTGTTACTTTATGTACTCCCAAAACCATGGAACAAATATTGATCTAACACCTCCCAGGCATTAGGCAATATCATGTATTAATAAACTCTGTTTTCACTTACCTCATTTCTGATTCTACCAAGGACAAAACACCTTCTTTATTTAATCTTTTCTGCTTAAAATGCAAAATAACCTTGAATGAGTTTTTCAAAGCTCCAAAATGAGGAAAATGCATTTGATTATGTTTTTATAAGGTCAATAATTTAAAATTTTTGATCAAAACTTCTTTTAATGCCACTTTGAATTATGGTTCCAAGTGTTTTGCTGGGTAAGCAGCATATTACATAGCCAGATTTTTCTACCATTTGATCCACTGACTTCATTACACTGTGTTTTGTGTTTTATGTAACAAACTAGAAAATCTCTTTAAATGGAGGTTTTCTCATCTGCTAAATTACGGTGATAATGCATACAGCTAAGGCTGTTTGGAAAATCCAATGAACTTATCTCTACACTCTCTGGCAGGTCACGGATTCTCAGTGATGTTTCCCTCCCCTTCCCTTCCTAACTGCGTGTTTCATTCATAGTCATGCAGAGGGACTATCGATTTACCTTGAACACACATTTTTATTATAAATCTACATTCTTGCTTTTTACTATGCATGCTTAATATTTGTATAGTTAATTATATGTTTACCAGTTCAGTTCTTTTCAATTAATTCTTGCTTATCTTTGTAATGTACATTAATAATAGGAAAAATATCTTTGGTTATCTAAACAGATGGCTTAAACCATCATTTCTGATCACCCTTTATGGAATGACCTTTCTTCAGGGATTGCTTTTGCAATGGTACATAATCTCTTGAAGTCCGTGTTTGTCTTTGTTTCTGCGGCATAAAATAAAATGAGATTCTTCAGTGGCAATAAACTATGAAGTCATCCTACATAAAACAATTTATCTCGGCTAAAAGAATGTGGCATAGAAAGTAGATGTTTTTCGAAGCATCATGCTGTACAATAAGTATATCTTTCACACAGTATATATATTCAGTTGTATTTTGCAAAACATAAAATGTTCTACATTACAGATCATTATTCCTGAAAAGAACATTTGTGTCATAGAAACTGTGTCAAGTCAAGCGAACTTGAAATGACTCATGAATAGCAGCAGTTCTTCCCCTTAGAAATATTTGTGACAAGTAATCTTCATAAACTATTTCTGATCTAAAACAAACAAATTAAAACAAACTTAAGAAATACATTATCCAGTTGGACTCATAGTGAGATAAATTGGATTTTTTAACATAAGAAAGTGATTCTTTAAGAGGAGTTAGAAGATGGGAATATTTTAGAGTAGTTTGATATTTCAGTGTTCAGAGAAATATACTACTAAGGCCGGGCACAGTGGCTCCCACCTGTAATCCCAGCACTTTGAGAGGCTGAGGCAGGTGGATTGCTTGAGCTCAGGAGTTCAAGACCAGGCTGGGCAACATAGCCAAACCTCATTGCCACAAAAAATGACAAACATTAGCCGAGCATGGTGGCACATGCCTGTGGTCCTAGCTCCTTGGGAGGCTGAGGTGGGGGATGGCTTGAGCCCAGGAGGCAGAGGTTGCAGTGGTCCAAAATTGTGCCACTGGACTCCAGCCTGTGTGACAGAGCCAGACCTTGTCTCAATTAAAACCAAACCAAAACAACAACAACTACAAAAAACAGTTAAGAAAATTATACAAGAAGCATTAAAAAGAAAGATACTTTGATGTCTACTGTTATATAACAGGGTATTTGTTTCTTTACTCAACATAAGCAAGATTCTACCTTCATTTTAAAGGCAGGTAGGTCAGATAAATAAAGAGAGTATATTTTATAACCTACTTCTAAATACAGTCTTGGCTTATTGGCTTGTCTCAGACAAGCTGCAATAAACAACTTGTAGCTTAATTATTCTGGTAGAGATTCTAAACATAGAACACAAGTGTGAAAACTCCAAACTCCTCGCTGGGGGAATTTCCACTTTTCTACGTGGACTCAATGTTAGTTCCTGTGAGAGCTCTTCTTTGATGAAATTCAATTCATATAGGTTTGGTCTCTCTGTATTGATTTCTTTATCTGAAAAACAGCACCTAACTGAAGCCCTGGACAAATAAGAAAAATGAAAGAATTATAGACTCCTTGTCTACCTGCAGTGGCGTCATGAACCAGTCAGTGACCCTGGACTTTTCAAAGACAAAAGAAACCTCAAAGTCCTTTCTGACAATGAAACACAGTTACAAAAGTCAAGAGATTTTGTCTATGGAAGGGTCTGGTGTGCTTCTGGAAAAATACACACGCCTACTCCAAGAATATGCAATGTACGGATCTGTGCATCCAATAAACACTGAACATGTAATACGCATTTGACATTATGCTAATTGTTTGAAATAAGACATTATCTTGCCATCTAGCCTCTTACAATACAATGTGGGGAGCAACTAGGAAAGTGATTCTCATTTTAGATATTAATTATTAATCAATAGTAAGACCTATTCCCAGAGATAATAACTGTCAAGAAAAGAGTGAAGAGCCCGAGGTCTTGATGAGTACAGGGCAACTGTAAACAAGATTCATTTTGATATAAGCAAATAGTTTTTTATTAAGCTGAAGAAAAATCTTAGTGAAAGTAAAATCACAGTGTGTTCGATGGAGAAGATAGGGCAGAAGCTGTTGCCCACAGATAAAAGTGCTCAACAATCCACCCTTCTCTGAATGCCTTCCCTTCTTCATTCCATCCTCAACTTCCCTATAGATGCCTCTAGAATCATCTCTCAAATAAACTGCTGGTTTTTCAGTTCTTTCTTTGTATACACCACCTCAGATACATTTTTGTGGTGGCCCTCCGTATAAAAAGGGTTAAGTCCATTTGTCCTGAGTAACCTGGGGGCTGCCATGTTGAATTCTCTTTGTCAAGGTCATTCTTAGAACCGAGGGCATCATTAGAATTGTGTAGTGGGAGCAGCGGAGTTCTGGGAGGACCTCATTTTCTCCTCCTTGTGTCCTCATCCAGTGTCCCTGTCCTACCTGTTGACTGGTGCTCCCTCGTCCTTTGCCCTTGCCTTCACCTACCTGGCATGAGCTTTGCCTGAACAATTTGGCAATGCCCTGATCATTGTTGCCATGAGATAGCTGCAATTCGAACCTGTGCCTCATCTCTTCCCATGCTCCTGAATCTCCTTTTCCCCTTATCTTGTGGCTATGCAATTCTGCTCTTGGTAAACGTTTGAAGGGAAAAGTATGTTGTGAGGTCTCATTGGCTTGGGACGAGCTTCACATTGTCTGAGACCTTTACCACGGCTGGAGAGGACAGAGGATACATGTTGAAAGCCATGCCTGCTGAGTGACTGCAGACAGGGCAGGTTGGCAACACGAGTCATCCAGCTGGTATGGCCACGTCTCTGAAATGACTGCTGCGTAGCAGTCTCAGTGCACTTCATGGAACTTGTATTCAAAATTTAAGCGATTTTTGTGGCGGGGCTAAGACGCTGTTCCTGACAGACAGCAGCATCGGTCAACACCTCTTCATGCCATGAGACAAGTGTTCTCATCACTTATATCAGACATTTCAGCCCAAAGACATTTACTAGAGTTTTTGAATAGAGAGATTTAGGTGAAGTGTTTCTGTTTGTTTCCTATTTCTACCAACCCAGAACATAAACCATAATACTTGGCTAAAGACATTGAGTATTTTACCGATATTAGTTCATTTTCTTAGCCTGTACATGACAAGTATTGCTTCTTTAAGTATGGTTTAGGCCGACTTAGAAAGAAGACTGATGCTTGCAATAATCAAAGCCTTCAGAAAGTTTTAAAGCTGTGTTATCAGCAAAAGGCCAATTAACTAATTTTGAATATCTAGACAGTAAAAGTGAAGTGTCTCTGAATGGTGCCCATTGAATTCAACATAAAATATGATCAGTATTAATTAACAGTACAAAGTAAGACCACAAATATTTACATTATGCTTTCAGCAGATATCTGGTAGTTTTCACTGAGATAATTCGACAAAAATATGGATTTTCTTGTTGTTGACACGACAGGAGGGAATCTGATTTAAAAAAAAACTTTCGCAATGAAACTAAATCTAACACATTAGAAATTCTCCAATTTGACAAATTGCATTTTAATGAGAGGCATCATATGAGAAAAACATGTTGATAATTATTGCTGATCAGATGCTACCCTGTTGCTAGCATCTGTGAATCCTCATTGCTACAATCATTCAGTTATCCAGGGAGACTTCAGATTGTCTGTTACATATTTTGAAGTGTATTCCAGAGTTTTGTTGTTATTGTTGTGAGGCAGGTTTGTTTTTCATTGAAATAAAGTAAATGTACCATTTGCTCCAAATTTATTACGTATTTCCAGTGTAATTATTACCTGAAGTTTTATTTAGAACAAACCCATTTAAAATCAGAAATGCATAGGATAAAATACTTTTCCCTCCTAAACACTGACAAAATAATTATAGTCCATTCAAATGGAAAATATTCACCAAGATATTTTTTTCTATTCCCATCAGTATCTGAATATTGACAAACGTTGTCTGTTTTGAAGTGGTCAGTGTTTTTACACATCAGAAGCTGGGCTCAGAATGTGTTTTTATGGAGGTATAATTGGTATACAAAAATCTGCATATATTTAATGTATGCCATTTGATGGGTCTGGACAGATGCCAACACCTGTGAAACCATCAACACAATCCAGATGATAGACACATTGAATATCTCCGAAAGCTTCTTCTAGCGTTTTTATTTTAGACCTGTGGTTGCCTAACTTCAAAGACCTTTACAGGTAGCAACACAGTGACAAGAGGACCAGATCCAAGCTGTCACTCAGACTTTAATCCTTGCAGGTGCCTCTCTCTGCTGTCCTCCTCCCTGAGGTGGACTCTAGACTAACCTGTGCCATCCTCAGCCCCACAGTCAAGGGCTGCTACTTAAAGAATCTGTCACTCTGCAGGGGCAAAATTTCCAATCCTCCCAGGTCACATTTTGTTAAGTTTGATCATTCCTTCCATTTGTCAACTAATGAAAAAAATCAGCCTTTTAAATAATTAAAATTAGTTTTGGCTGGGTGTGGTGGCTCACACCTGTAATCCTAGCATGTGGGGAGGCTGAGGCAGGCAGATCACAAGGTCAAGAGATCGAGACCATCCTGGTCAACATGGTGAAACCCCATCTCTACTAAAAATTAAAAAAATTACCTGGGCATGGAAGTGCATGCCTATAGTCCCAGCTACTCAGGAGACTGAACCTGGGAGGTGGAGGTTGCAGTGAGCTGAGATTGTGCCAGTGCACTCCAGCCTGGTGACAGAGCGAGACTCCACCTGAAAAAGAAAAAGAAAATTAGTCCTATTCAGAGTCCTACTGATGATTGCAATCCAGGCAAGTCTTTTAGAGAGTTTCTGTCGGATTGCTCCAAAGCAGAGTTTCAGCCCACAGCTTCTCTGCTGGCGGTGGGGGTTCTGCAGATGCTCAGAGTTTCCTTTAGAGCAAAGCTCATCAATGTTTGGGTGCAAGAGTCCATAGGTTATAGATGGCAGAGGCATAATCTCTAATCCTGGTGGATGTTCTCTTATGTACAGAAAAAGGCAAGGTCTAGGATCATTGGACTTATATTTACTTTTTTTTTTTTTTGAGATGGAGTTTTGCTCTTGTTGCCCAGGCTGAGGTGCAATAGCACTATCTTTGCTCACTGCAACCTCCATCTCCTGGGTTCAAGCAATTCTCCTGCCTCAGCCTCCCAACTGGTTGGGATTACAGGCATGTGCCACAACGCCCCGCTAATTTATTGTAGTTAGTAGAGATGGGGTTTCACCATGTTGGTCAGGCTGGTCTTGAACTCCTGAGCCCAGATGATCCACCTGCCTCGGCCTCCCAAAGTTCCGGGATTACAGGCTTGAGCCACCATGACCGGCCTGGACTTATCTTTTCTAAAAATGCATTGATTTAGGCAAAAGAGCCACGGGGACCAACGCTCTTCCCTTATTTCCCTTGGGACATTCTTCCGGAGGGCTGTGCTCAGTCACTGAGTTGGGGGTTTATGAAGTTACGCAGAAGGGCAAAATTTGCCTGGGTGGCTTCATGGCAGACGCAACCCTGTGGCTGGTCAGAGGCAGGTGTTTCCTTTTTCTCACACATCAAAGCCGCTGTCTCCAAGAAACTTTTCCCATTTCTTTTGGACGTTGTTCTGTTTTCACTTTGCTAAATTAGAAACTATGGATTGTTTTTTGCCAGACTATTGTACATTTATAATATGAACCATTCCATAAATAAATACATATTTAACAAGGGTGTGAACAGTGGCTGTGAGATACAATAATGATACTAAAATAAACATCCATGAAGCCAGAAACCAGATCACAAAATGCAACATTACCGATGCCCTTACATCCCCAGTGAGCACCATTGATCCTTATGTCTGTGCTGTTTATTCTTTAAAATACTGCTTATTCTTTTAAAATATACATGGGCCATGACTCTCCAAGTCATCTGTAAATACTTAGAGGTCGTAAAGTTCTTCCTTATCCCTGTGTGCCTAATGAGTAACGATCACTCAAAAAATACTTGCTCGTTTGTTTGTATGACTAAACCACTTATCAGGTTTATACAGTTTCTGCTAGGATTATTTGGTTTATTCTTACCCAGAATTTCAGTTCACATTGGTGACTTTCTTCCCCATTTTATGTTCATAATTTCTTCCCAAGGGGTACCACTGGACATCTTTGCTTTAGAAACATAAACGTAGCAACTTTCACCTCTCGTATTGAAAACTTTACAACACCTTCCAATCTCTCTCGTGATACAAGCGAGATTCTTGGCTGTGTCCCCAGAAGTTCTCCCCCAAGCCCTCCCTTCCTGGGTAGATCTCAGCCTCACTCTGAGACACAGAGTCTCAGACACATGATCAACTGAGAATCCTGTGAACCACAGAGATTTGTTTCTCACAATTCCGGAGGCTGAAAGTCCAAGATCCAGGCAGATTTGGTGTCTGGTGAGGCCCCCTTCCCGCTTCCTAGATGGCGCCTGTCACTGAATCCTCATATCCATCCGGAGGGGTGAGGGAGCTCTCTGAGGGCCCTTCGGAAGGACCCTAGTCCCATTTGTGAGGACTCCACCTTCACAACGTCATCACCTCCCAAAGCCCAGCCTCCTAATACCAACACTTGCGTGTTAGGATTTCAACAGGTATCTGAGGGCTCGAACGCGGGGACCTTTGAACCCTGCCATGGTGGCACTCCCTGCTCCTGGCCCCTTACCACTGCTCCCAGGGTCAGAGAGCACATTCCCACCGGCCTGGCCCTCCTGGCCCTTCTGCCCGAGATTCTCTGCTGCGGGTCTCACCCCGCTTTCCAGGCAGGTCCAGAGCTCCCGGGATAACACAGAAACCCGGCACTCTAGCCGCTGCTCTCCTACTCTCTTCTTTATTTTTACACATAGTACTTATAATCATGCAACTTTCTAAAATCTACAAAATGTACCAATGTATTTGTTATCATCTGTCTCTCCCGCAAAATGAATTTTCCCGTTTTACTTATTCCTCTGTTCCCAGATCTAGAAAAGCACCTGGCACATATTAGCACAAAACAAATATTTTTTAATTAACTGGATAAACACAAAATGCTTAACGAGGCTGTGAAAAGCTGGAGCAAATCATTAAATTGAGTATGACAACCAGCGCCAGTTCATACAAGCTACTTCATGTAGTAAAATAAAATAAAATTAATATAATTAATGAAATCTTAAAACAGAGATCTAATAATTATATTAATTGGACCCATAAAGTTGTCATAAATGCTATTTTTTTTTGCCATGAACACACTCTACAAGGATGGTTTTCTTTTGTATGTAAGAAAATTCATAAACATTAGGCACATGTGCTTATTTTCAGACGTTTTGTGAAGAGTGGGTCATTCTTACTATGGAAGTAATTTTGATGTTGAGTGAATCATGTATATGAAAGAAACAAGGAATTCTCTCTCTCTCTCTCTTTTTTTTTTTTTTAAAACGGAATCTTGCCCTGTCACCCAGGCTGGAGTGCAATGGCATGATCTTGGCTCACTGCAAACTCCGCCTCCCGGGTTCCAGCAATTCTCCTGCCTCAGCCTCTTGTGTAGCTGGGATTACAGGCGCGTGCCATCAAGCCCAGCTAGTTTTTTTTGTATTTTTAGTAGAGACGGGGTTTCACCGTGTTAGCCAGGATGGTCTCAAACTCCTGACCTCGTGAACCACCCGCCTCGGCCTCCCAAAGTGCTGGGATTACAGGCGTGAGCCACAACGCCCTGCCGGAATTCTCAAATAGTAAGCCTCAGCCTAACTGTTTAATTATCTCTCCGACATTATTTAATAAATCAAGAACAGGTGCTGAGTGCCACATTTAACACTCTATGAGACTGAAGCATAAAAGAGATGGTTTCCTATTGGGAGTGTTGGGTGAAGGGGGAGATAAAGAAAAGACAGCGTGTGCACTGCCCACTCAGAGCAGCGTGATCGTGTACAATAACGATTTAGCAAGCAGGCCAGGCGCGGCAGCTCACACCCGTAATCCCAGCACTTTGGGAGGCAGAGGCAGGGGGATTGGTTGAGGGAAGGAGCTCAAGACCAGCCTGAGAAATATAATGAGACCTCTTCTCTACAAAAAAAATTAGCAAAACATATTTAGCAAACAAATGACCATGGGCTGAAGCCAATGGGGACGTGTTCTCTATGGAGCTGGGATAGGAGAAGGCCAGCTCCTAAAACAGCAAGACCCCAGCACTGGCATAGAGACCAACAGCCCCTTTTTCAGGAGAGAAAAGGTGGTCTGCAGAGGGAGAGGGCCCTGGAGCAGAGGCTTCTCTGTGATGCTGTGGGAAAGTTGTCTATTTCCAAAGGAAGGGAAGGGTGATTCAGGGACATGCTCTGTAGGATTCAACTAATTATGTAACTAAACAATGTCTCATTATTTTTCAGATAAGTAATGTGTATATATTATTCCAGTTCAACCAGTGAGGCCACAACATGATTTACATGACTATTTCTCAACCATTATATTTAGATAGAGAGATAGATACATATGTAAATAGAGCTAGAGAGATGATAGGTGATAGATTACATAGAGTTAGATCAGTAGATACATAGAATAGCTGCACAGATAAAATATAAAAATTATCATGATTTAACGGTAAGAATGTAGTTGAAAGTGTGGCATTGCTACAGGTTCGTTTTCTAAATTTTGTTACAATTGAGGAAAGAGAGATATGGTGGGCAAAGGCCAATTTAAAAAAAAGGATTAAAAATAATTTTAGAAAAAAAAATCAACATGCAATTGCATAGAAGGAAAAAGACTAGAATTTGAGTCAGTTTTAAAGAAAATTCTATTGCCAAACCTAACAAGCCTGGTGCAAATCCCCTCACTTTTCGTAGCCAAGGGTGCAGGGAGAAGCCACCTGCAAAGACCCTTGCAGCCCGTGACAAAGGCTTCCTCCCCAACACCCAGTTGTTAGGTGGCTTTAAAAGAAAACAGACACAGAAATAACCTCCAAGGAAGCAGAGTCATGTTGCATGAAGCACACTGGAGAGGGACAAAAAATTAGCCGGGCGTGGTGGTGGGCACCTGTAGTCCCAGCTACTCCTGAGGCTGAGGCAGGAGAATGGCGTGAACCTGGGAGGCGGAGCTTGCAGTGAGCCGAGATCGCGCCACTGCATCATTCCAGCCTGGACGATGGAGAGAGGCTCCGTCTCAAAAAAAAAAAGAAAGAAAAGAAGAAAGAAAAGTCAGAGAACCTTCTCCCGTGACCATCGCCAGGGCGGAGAATCTTCACCAAGCCTGCTCAGCAATATCTGATTGTCGTTGTGGAGCACAGACTGTTGCGTGCTTCCAATCCCCACCCTCTTTCTGAAACACAGTTAACGGTGTCCACTTTTCACGACCCATCAATGTGCGCTGGGCACTTGGTGGACAGGCATCTTGCCCGGCAATGTGTGTTTGTAGCAGACCACAGGCATCCAAGCATGACCCAGAGGACGCAGCCACCCCCAGGGGTCTTAGATCTTGGGGTGATGATGTGAGAGGATGGAGTTTAATGTAGTCGCCCCCGAGAGGGAATGAATGTGCTCCATGTGTGAAAATGAAGCTACACACAGTTTATAAGGAGTGCTTCACAGATGGCTGCTTATTCCTTAGGGTTTTCTCCACTTGAACCTTCATGATGGAATTCCAGATGTCCTTGCAGTTCACCGTGGCCACGTGCCTACGTCATAGCCAAGGGGAACTGAGTGGCGCTCCCTCCAGAGGTTGTCTTTCCACGTGGGGCATGGGCTCTTCTGGGCATTTTGGTTTCCTCCCTTTCCCACATGCAGGAATTTAGATGGCAGCCGCGCAGCCGTGACCGTGAAGACAGGAACAAGAAGCAGGGGCTGACAGAGCACGACGGTGGAGCGAAGCTGTGTTACATCAAACTGGACTTCACAGAATTCACCCCTGGGAAAATGCAAATGACTTGCTGGAAACACACTGGATACTAACCCCAATACTTCCTTTCTCTTGCTGTTCTGTTAGCAGACCTAATCTCTAAACACAGTTAGTATAATGCTTGCTTCCCTGGCAGCTCTAACAATTCCTACTCTGTTGACATCCCAGTAGCTTTGATGGGAACCGCTAATGCCCGTGTGGACCTCCTCTGGAGACGGGCAATTGCAGTTTTCTAAAATGCATTGAAATAGGATTGAAACTCGAGTATTTAATAGAAATTTCTCACATTCCCATTTCCCTTCACTAGCATGAAAATGACCTCCAAATAAATGATTTTATTTATTCTATCTCAGAGCTCTCCTTGCATTGCACCTTTATTTCATAGAAAATTGATCTGGTCCTTGAAAAGGTCAGCCAATCCTTGGGAGAAATTTTGTGATTTATTATTGATGTATACAGGAGTGGACCGAGGTGATGCTTGGCACACAGCACTGGTGATGGTGCTGACTGGACCTTACGAGCTTGGATTTTCATTTTCTTCTCCATTCTCCTTACACTTAGGAGTACTCCTGTGTTACTTGTGCTATGCATTGCCCCACATATTCCTTTACAGTGGAAAGCTGTAGTTTTTGTTTTGCTTTAATAATACTCAATATAATAAAATATTTATATAGTGAATCCAAGGCTATTCTTACTATAAAGAAATTGCAGCCCTTAAATATTTGAACTACTTTTTTCAGTGTTCACATTTCCCGTTAAGAAAATAAAACTAATTTTTTACATGCATCATCATTAATTAGTGTAGTTTAATTAGTGTTTAGCTAAAAAGTAAACAGGGACCTAAATTAAGTTTGTTAGACAGTGCTAGAATTTACTGGGCTCCAGTAAATTTCACCTGGGTTTCAGGCAGGAAGAAAGTAAGGATGTGTTTGGAAAAACTATTTTTTAATAAAGACTTATCTGGCTCTTTTATAATACTACATTTAATAAAGATTTGTCTGACTCTTTTATAATACTGTGCAAATCAAAATATCAGTAAGGAGTAAAATCCCTAAAAGCTGGTTGTTTAATGATGAAATTTGGCCAATGATCAAGCTTAATCATTTTTAAAATAACTAAATTCCATGAATAATATTTCCATGATTCTACACTGGGATGCTCCCAAATTACATTAAAGGTTGTTGACATTAAAAACTCACCCCGTAGATATATGGGCTAAGTACTGAGAGTTACTGTATTTTATTATTGTTGTTGTTATTATTATTATTTTGAGACAGAGTCTCACTCCGTCACCCAGGCTGGAGTGCAGTGGCACAATCATGCCTCACTGCAACCTCAGCCTCCTAGGTTCAAGCGATTCTCCTGCCTCAGCCTCCCAAGTAGCTGGGAAGACAGGCACACATGCACCAGCTAATTTTTGTATTTTTAATAGAGACGGGGTTTCACCATGTTGGCCAGGCTGGTCTTGACCTCCCGGCCTCAAGTGAACCACCAGCCTCAGCCTCCCAAAGTGCTAGGATTACAGGCGTGAGCCACCGTGCCAGGTTATGTTATAATTAATATTATCATTATTATTTTTCTTTCGTTATTGTTTGGTCTCAATGGCTTCCCAATCACCCACGTAATTTGCTCTGTACTAAGAGATACCTTTAATCACAGTTAGTACTACATAGCATTTAGTAATTCATTATTTCTTTTAAAAATTATTTATTATTTTTAGAGAAGGGGGTCTCATTATGTTGCCCAGGTTGGAGTGCAGTGGCTATTCACAAGCAGGATCATAGATCACCACAGCCTTGAACTCCTGGACTGAAAAGGTCCTCCCTTCTCAGCCTCCAGAGCAGCTGGGACTACAGGTGTGCACCCCAGAGCCCGGCTGTAATGTATTCTTTCTGAACTCACACCTGGGACTGCGGACAACGTAATGATTGCCTATTCTAGCTGATTTTCTGCTTTAAGCAGAGATGGAAAGTGTTTGAGGTCAGTTTCAAATACCTTTAGGCTGTAAATTCCTGGGTTATCAAATTCTGTGTCATTGAAGGCATAGGGGCAAGACCAGATTGACTTTGTTGCATGAAGTCTACAAATAAATACTTGGGATTACCTGGGAGAAAAGGGACAGTTACGGAGGAACAGGGGCAGTGATAATGGGCACCGTCTGTGGGGTTTTCCCCAAGGGTAAACGCAGAGCCCTGGGAGAAAAGGAGGCTGGCTGTACAGTAGCTGGCACCACTAAGAGTTGGGTTGTGGTGTGGGATTACCCTGCTCAGGATTTGACAGATTACAGATATTCTTCCAAATAAAAGAGGCTTTCTAAAAAAAAGTGGATCCTATGAACACTCATTTATACTCTCAATCAAAACAATTCACTTGGGAATTGGCCAGGCACGGTGGCTTATGCCTGTAATCCCAGCACTTTGGGAGGCTGAGGCGGGCAGATCACCTGAGGTTGGGAGTTCGAGACCAGCCTGACCAACATGGTGAAACCCCGTCTCTACTAAAAACATACAAAAAATTAGCCAGCCATGGTGACAGGTGCCTGTAATCCCAGCTACTCGGGAGGTGGAGGCAGAAGAATTGCTTGAACCTGGGAGGCAGAGGTTGTGGTGAGTCAAGATCATGCCATTGCACTCCAACCTGGGCAACAAGAGTAAAACTCTGTCTCAAAAAAAAAAAAAATTAGGAATTGTGCTTCTTACCAAAAGTCTCACTCAGTTCTCTTCTGTTATTTTCACAGAGTGGTTTTGCCTAATGATAGCAAGTAATTCACTGTAATCCTCCGAAGAAAAGATGCAGAGGCTGAGAAGGAGTGAGGAACAGGACAAATTGCCCAAGACTAGATTGAAGGGAATTATATCCCTAAATCTTCTGTGTTTCTCTTACCATTGACACTGCTGCCTCTTACTTGGAAAATGTTCATAGTAGGGACATTTTTTGAAAACCCAAGATCAAGACTCATCTGGCCCAGGTTGTCTCTCTTCAGTCCCAGTTCCTAAATCCCTTAATTATGTTTCCATTTTCTCCACTCTGGAATAAGATTTTAATAGTGCACTTTTCTCTATAAGATAGCTGATTCTTATCAAGGAAAAGACTTTTAGGAAAAAAACAAAATAAAATTACAGCTGACTAGTGTATTAGTTTGCTAGGGCTCTTGTGGAAGTCGCTAAACTGAGTGTCTTAAATCACAGAACTGTATTCTCTTACAGTTCTGGAGACTGAAAGATCAAGGTGTCAACAGCGTAGGCTGTGAGGAAGAATGCAGGTTTTTCTCCGAACTACTGGGGTTTCTGGTGATCTTTGGCATCCCTGGGCTTGTAAATGGCCAACCTCTGCCTTCGTCTTCAGGTGCCATTCTCCCTGTATACACATCTGTCTCCAAACTTTCTTTTTCAAAATGACAGCAGTCGTCAGGGGCCCACCCTGCTCCAATATGACCTCATCTTAACTAATTATATTGGAAACAACTCTATTTCCAAGTGAGGTCATATTCTGGAGTACTAGAGATTAGGATTTCAGCATCTGAATTGTGTGGTGGGGACACAGTTCAACTCATAACAACCATATACATTAAAATCATTAAATCACTCTGTCTCCTTGTTTTTAGTATGTCATTAAATAGTATGAGAAATATTTTACTTACATAAAATGAATACTTCTTTTTTCTAAGAAAATCGTTTATCTTCTTTGAGTGAAAAGAAATTCCCCTTATTTCTCAAAAGCAACTTCCTGTGGAAGATCAAGAACTCTTTCCTTCCTTTGTATTTAGAAATGTATTTTTAATTTAATGTATTTCCTAAGGATTTGAAAAATGTAATGTTTGTTTTTTACAGCAAGATGAAAAATACACCCCTGACAGCATCCACCAGATTTCACCTTGAGGCTATGTGGGCTTCAACAACTTTACAACTCAGAGATTGTTTCTGTACTACATTCAGGGTAAAACCCAGAAGACTATTCACATGTAACAAAAGCACATCCACTGAATATCTTGGGCTCCCGAAACTATTGCATTATTAAGAGTGACTTTTAATAACTTGTACATGTTCACTTTCCAGCTCCATTCTGAAAATAAAGGCACTAAATGTGGGTATTAAGTTAGAGAAATAGAAATAATTCAATGGCTTACTTCACATAGCCACAATCCACCGCAGGCATCTAGAAGCAGCGTGACAATTTCTTTGTATCCACGCGAAAGGAAGCAAGTGTAATTCCCATTCTCTCCATGATCTCTTTTCCAAACCACCTAAAATGGACACCTCTCTCCTCTACAAATCAAATGTTTCATGCTTTTATCTGTATTCAACTATTCACATCTTTATTTTCTATCTAGATCTTGATTCTATGTTAAAAACAGTGTTTTATATTTTTGGCCAAGTATTATTTTAAAGTTCATAAAAAGCTTTTAATGATATGAATGAATACATAGTGCTAAAAGAGGAAATAAAAAATATATTGTTATTCGGGTTATAAAGTTAAATATCCCACTTAAGGAAACTGATTAGAGGAAGTCTGGGATGGTTTTTCTCAAGCATCTGATATGAAATCATTAACAGTGGCTGCCTCTGGACTGTGGTATCATACAAATATTTTATTTGATTCTTTAAATCTTTAATATTTTGCAAATCTTATGCCACATAATATTTTATACATAGATTAGTTTATAAACACTTGAAACACTGCTTTGAAAGATAAAATAGAAAAACAAGGGAAAGAAGAGAGGATGGGCCAGCCAGCTCAGCAAGCATCCTCTTCATTTATGCCGAGTGCCTCCTCTGTGCTCAACAAGAGATGCACAGGTGAGGCCCTGAGAACCAGGACTCTGGTTGCAAGAGGCAGACAAGCCAAGTACAAATCCCATTTCCCACAGACAGTTCTGGCATCTTCCACATCTCACATTGCTCTGCAAGGTGACCTTGGTCCTCCTCCAGTCAAGGGGTGGGGGCTGCATCTCCTTCCCTGAATCTGGGAGGGAGGCTTGTGAATCTCCTGAAATGAGTAAAGTGTGGACTGCATGACTGTTGACATTATTTTTGAGAAGGTGACACACCTGCTACCTGTTCTCAGGAGTCGTAGCACCCAGGCCCTGAGAGCATTGCAGTGTGAGGGAGCAGGGCTGAGTGTAAAGGCTGAAAGGTGTTCCTTCCATGCCTCCAGCCCAAGTGCCAGACATAGGCATGCACCAGCCTGTGGATGAGGCCAGCTCCAGCCTTGGGGTCTTCCCACTGCAAACCTTAGACATTGTGGGCAGAAAGAAGCCACTCCGCTGGGCCCTTTTGAAATTCCTGACCCCCATGATCCCTGGCATAACCAAAAGGTTGCTGCTTCATGCCACTAATTTTGGGGTGGTATGTTACACAGAAATGGTACCGAGAACACATAACTCAAGCTGAATTAGGAAAAGCAAATCCATTCGCTGCAGTAGCTTGTCAATGACAGATTTTAAATCTGATGCGCTGTGTCCCTAACCAAGCTCTTGGATTTCCCTCCCCATTTGGTCTTCCGCAGGGTTAACTGTTTTATTGAGTCGTTCCCATGCAGACCAGATCCTGGCTATCAGCCGCAAAAAGTCATCCTCCTTTGCGCCCGTCACAATACCTGATTCATTACCAATGACTTTCCATTGTGTCTTCTAAATTTGTAATGCATTCTTTTCTCTCCATTTTCACAACCTAATCAGCAAACTACTAAGCACGTCTGTCTCTGCAGGATGACAGCATAACCCTGGGACTAAGTTTCCAGGTCACTCTTGCTCTGCTCTATGTCGGCCAATTCTCTTTACAAAATGAAAATCTTATGTTACTTTTCCTTTCTTTTATCCTGTGTTCACTCTAACTGATCACAAAATTAATACTAAAATGTTTAAGATGTCCTTCGACGCCGAAGTCTACTCCATCCCTCCCTAGTCTCATGAGGATCTGCTACTCTTTGCCCTCATTACACAACTTTTCCTGGTTTCCTGAACGAGTTCTGCTGCTTCCCATCCCAGAATGATGTGCATGCTGTTTCCTGGAGAATGTCTTGGATTGCTGTCCCACCCCTTTCTCATAATATATAATATACTTTTGTCCTAGTTAGAACTTGTCTTTCAAGTGTCAGGTTCTCTCACTTGCTTTGATACAACTTCCCTGAAGCCATTTCATTGAGTTTAAATGAGAACAAAGTAATATTTTATTCATGGAAGGAAACATTCAATGAAATATGACAAATATACCTTCCTTGACAAAAGAAGACTTTTCTTATGAAAAAGCAAACATGCATTGACATGTACGATGAACGCATAAAGAAATGTAGTCATTTTGAAGTCAACGAGATAATAAGCAGCAAAGATTTTAACTGACTTGCATGAGAAAGTGTGCCTGGCATGAATACTTAATATCCCATGAGGACTAAGTCCCTTTTCCTTGCATCAAATAAGTGCTGCTCTTAGAAGTCACCGAGAAGAGACTTCTAAATTTGGAGAAGGAACATGTGCTAATTTCCCACATGCTTTAAATGATGAGGCTGCGCCTCGTGGAGGCTGTCCTGCTGCTCTCTGAGCTTTCACACCGGCTACCTTGCTCTTCTTCACAAACAGCCAACGTGTTTCAGATATGAGGAACGGAAGACAAACAGCTCCAGCAATGCATAAAAAGTTCCTTGGAGCTAATTCGTGGCAGATCGAGGAGAGGGCCCCGTGCATTTATCTGACATCCTCTATCCTACCATACCTGACACTTAACTTCAGATTCCATGAGCTTTCCTGTGCAAAATGACCTTCTATGTGCGGTACCCTGGGCTGACATTTTTATATACATTTTGCCATTGAACTATCACTGAAATCTGAGAGATAGGTGGCATGAATTGATGTGTGAAGGGAGGTCCACAGTAATTTAGTAAATATTTACCAAATTCCTCCTACGTCTTAGAGGAAGTACAGAAGATACAATGGTAAAAGTGATTGCTCCACTGAGTTTCAAATTTTCAAGCAAGAGCAATTAAACTATCTATTAAAATAAGTGCATGAAGTGCTTTAATACATGGATCTTGAGTATAAATTGTTGAATATGGCTTAGTAGGGTTCTGATATAAATTTCTATATCAAAGAAAATGCAGAAGTAGTAATAGCCTTATCTAATAATTTTTTCTTTCTTTCTGAGGTGGACTTTCCCTCTGTTGCCCAGGCTGGAGTGCCGTGGTACAATTCCACCTCACTGCAACCACCATCTCCCAGGTTCAAGTGATTCTTGTGCCTCAGCCTCCCGAGTAGCTGGGATTACAGTCATGCACCACCACGCTCAGCTAATTTTTGTATTTTTAGTAGAGATAGGGTTTCACCATGTTGGCCAGGCTGGTCTCGAACTCCTGACCTCAAGTGATTCACCCACCTTGGCCTCTCAAAGTGCTGGGATTACACATGTGAGTCACCATGCCCGGCCCTAATAATGTAATTTTAATTTTGGTTCTGCCTAGGTTTTTTTTTTCTGGTCCTGAGTTCTTGTTCTGAGTGGGTCATTTATCTCTCGTTCTGCAAAGGCCTGTACTAAAATAGGCACGTCCTGGAACTGGAGCTCTTATGACTACATGCGGAATTGTTTCTATCAGTCATGAGAAGCAGGCACATTTCTCATTTCTCATACGAAAAAGGCTTTGCTTACTTGAATAAACACACCAAAAAAAAAAAAAAAATGTTGACTGCTTGGTTTATGTGTCACTCCAAAGGAGAAAGGAAAGAAAAGAAAGATGAGCATCACGTCTTTGTTTTGCTGTGTTTTTCACATCTGTTTGAGCCCAGAGTGTCTTTTTTAGCTAGGTAATATTTCTGCTCAGCTGAGATGAGGGAAGCAGCAATAACCCTGAGGAACGAAGCATACACCTCGCATGCAGCCACAGCCTCCCGACTGTGTATGGTCACCTTACCCGATAGTAGCAGAAACACTGAGTTCTATGATATTATGTAATTTGCCTTGAAGAAGTTCATTATATTTTCACACAATGAAAGAGTATCTTTATTACATCCCTAGCGCTGTATGGATTTTTTAACCCAGTTTACCCAGTATCTATTACCCTTGATTGCTTCCCTTTTTGGTTGTCCACAGAAATGTAAAGATGTGAGCCTGGGATTTTTGAGAACCCAAACACATTTAATCTCTTTGCTTATAGGAAGGGAACAGAAGTTTATGTTGGACATGATTTTAACCTTATCTGCAGTCCTCCTAGGACATTACCAGTCCCCTCTTAATTAGCCTGAGCACTCTGTAATTAGTCATTCCTCTGATTTAGCAAACAAGGACGGAAAAAAAGTTCTATAGATGTACTATTTTGTTTCATTAAATCATTTAACTTATCAAGCTGTTTATTAATGTTTATCTTCATTTTTCTGTAAAAGGCTTTTTGCTAAGTGCTGGGGGAGATCAAAGGGAAACAAACAACTTCTCCCTCCTCAATCACAGTACAATTTTCTCAGTAGCAATGATATTTATTTTATATTTCTCATTTCCGATATATACATTTTTTTCTTATAATTTAGATTTAAAAAGTGAATGAATGAACAGAACAAGACTCTAAGTAAATAAATAAATAAACACAGAGAGAAAATGAATCAAAAGTGAAACGACACCTGAAAATGAATGTTGAGTCCTTACTAACATGGATATCAACATTGCTTAGCTATGTACGGGTAAAGAGCAATGTTATACAATTGTCACAAGCCATCAGTCTTTTCTGTGTGACAGTACTCAGATGAAGAGATGTATGTGGATCTCGTGATGAAGACTGGATAAGCCCATATCCTCCTCAGAGACGTTGGGTGTATGTTTGCAGACACGCCTACCACTATTTTAGAAATGCAATTGACGGACACAATAAGATTAATAAGATTACGTAAGCTAACTGTTTGTTACCAAGATGCATCTCTATGTCATAATGAAAACTGAACTTTAAGAAGAAAGACCTGCTTTTGGATGAAGGATATTAGAGTGAATGCAGGGAAGGCTCATTTGACGTGTTTTGTACCCAAGACACCTCTAGCTGTCAGCACATCCGGCAGTTTTCTGGCTCTTTAAAATTCAATAGATTTTTCTTTCTTGTGAAAAAAAAAAAGTTTATGGAAATAGTCCCCATCGCAATCACAAGAGGGTTTGTTTTCTGGACATAATATATTTATATGCATGGGCTCTGTTGCATGACAACAATATTGTGTAAGTCTTTCCTCCTTAAACCTTCCACCTTGCAAACTATAACAGAGAAAGAAGACAGGTCCGGAAGTGGGGACAAACCAGCCGTGGGAGAGATGGAACTTCTTACTCAGTGGAGTAGTTATGTGTGGATGACGAAGTCCTTATGCTCATTTCATCCCCCATGAATGTATTTTTTTAAATCCCATATTACTGCTTGGATACTGTGTTTGAAATAATTTTGAAAATCTTGGGTGCTGATCACTATTCATTACTATTTTGACCACCACCATCTACTGCTTTAAAATAAATTTCGTTTCTAACTTTGGTCCAGGGTTCAAAAGAAAACATAAATAAATAAATATAAATCTGTTTCTGAAACAAGTGTCAGATTTTTCAGGATTTTCTAAAACATGAATTTTAACACAATTAGTATATATTATACACATAGTTTGACATAAAATTAGATCACTGCTATATCCACTTAATGAATTAACAATGACAGAGAAACGGGCAAAATGCTTTTTCTTACTCATTCCTCTCTGTTACATGCATATATCCTCTATTTTTGCTTAGACACTCTCAACATAATTATTACTCACTGATAATAACAGCCCTTGGTACCCAAAAGATTAAAATCACATCCCTCTACATTTCAACTGTAAGCCTAATTCACTCTCTCCAGACATTTTGAACCCAAGAGTCGGTTTTAAGTGTGGTCTTGAAAGCACCGTGGAAACCTGGAGCCCTGTGGAGAACAAGGAAGGGAAAGTTTTTGATGCCAACTTGACCATCCCTCTGTCCCTGGCCATTGCCATGAATATTCTTTAGAACACGGTTAGAAAAGGGACCGGTCGGGGGTGGAGGAGGTGAAAGAAACTCTTAACTGAATTTAGTAGGCATTCATCCAAGGAGACAAAGGAAAAAAGTGACAGGGAATCCTCAGCCTGTGAAAGCAATGAGGAATGAATTGTCACAACCAAAGGCCTCTCGGGCACCCATTTGTTGTTAAATGTATGTGGCTGAAACATATGCTTAACGTATAAGTTGAGAATTTTCCTGAAATTATCTATCATGCAGCTTCTATGGTGAAAACATTCTCAAGGAAACTCCCAGGAATTTCAGGATACCAATATTCCCACACTTGGAGCAGCCACCTTTAAATCTTTATTTTAATGAACGCATTGTAGCAGCAGCTACGATGTTACACATAGCCCTAAAACTGGAAATCAAACACAAGTTCTAAGTTGCAGAATGTAATGGATAATCTTACGTGTCAACTTGACTGGGGTATGGGGTGTCAAGCTGTAGCAGTGGCTACGATGTTACCTAAAACTGGAAATCAAACACCAGTTCTAAGTTGCAGAATGTAATCAATAATCTTATGTGTTAACTTGACTGGGGTATGGGGTGCCCAGGCATGTGGCCACACATTTAGCTTGGCTATAAGGGTGTTTCTGGATGAGATGAACATGTGGATCCTGAGACAGAGCCAGCGGAGTGCCCTACCCACCCTGGCTCGGCCTCATGCCACCAACTAGAGACTTGAATAGAACAAAAGGACGGCCCTCCCAGGAGCTAGCGGGAACTCTTGCGACCTGAGCACCATAAGCTGGGATGCAGGTTATGTTCTACCTGCTGATTCAAACTGACGCATTGGCTTTTTCTGGGTTTCAAGAATGCTGGCATTGAGACGGGAATTTACACCCTCAGACGTCCTGGTTCTCAGCCCTTTGGACTCAGATGAAAACTACAGCGTCAGTTTTCCTGGGTCTCCAGCTTGTGGATTGCAGATCTTGAGATCTGTCTGCTTCCATAATCCTGTGAGCCAATTCCTTATAATTAATCTCTCTGTCTCTCTATCTGTATCTCTATCTCATCTATTTGTAAATCCATATATCTCCTAATGTACATATATACATATATGCACCTGTATTTTACACACATACATAATATATAATAAATAAATATGTGTATATGTGTGTGTATGTGTGTGTGTATGTGTGTGTGTGTATATATATATATATATATATATATATATGCATATGTTCTGTTTCTCTGGAGAACCCTGAATAATATACAGAGAGTCTGCACAATTCACTGTACAATAAGAGTTCACCACCCTACTTCTAGAATTATTTTTTAAGTTCCGTTTTCCCTAAAATTATGGTTAGTAAAAAAATTCATCATTTTTAAATTTGTGAGTGAGGAAACAATTAAAAAATTGCACAATGCCAATACATAAGTTTAATTTAAACTCTCTTCAATTCATTTCAGTAAAGTCACATTTTCTATCATCAAAGACATATCTGAATGATTGAACAGGGTAGAGGTTCTATTTCAACTTTGGATACTTTGGAAAGAGAACAATAATGCAGAACTTTACTTTTTTAAAGTCATTAAAATTATCTGGTCATGTCAGTGGCTTTTTTTCTCTCTCTCTTTTTTTCCTTTCTTTACTTCTTTTCTTTTCTTTTTTCTTTTTTTTTTTTTTTTTTGGATAAGGTCTCATTCTGTCACCTAGGCTAGAATGCAGTGGTGCAGTCATGGCTCACTGCAGCCTCAACCTCCTGGGCTCAAGCGATCCTCCTGACTCAGCGTCTTTAGTAGCTTAGACTACAGGTGCAGGTGTACACCACCATACCCATTTATTTATTATTTATTTTTAGAGATGGGCTGGGTTCAAGCGATCCTCCTGACTCAGCCTCTTTGGTAGCTTGGACTACAGCTGTGCACCACCATGCACATTTATTTATTTATTATTTATTTTTAGAGATAGGGCCTTGATTTGTTGCTCAGGCTGGTCTCAACCCCCTGGGCCCATGCTGCCTTTCCACCTCAGCCTCCCAAACTTCTGGGATTACATGTGTGAGCCACTGCACCTGGCCTTGCTCTTTATTTATTCATGCTGTCATTTGTAGTTAAATGTAGTAATCACTAATCACATCTGTCTTATATCTTCCATAAAAATTTTTAAAAAATTAAGTCTGGATGTTTTCCTCTTATCGAAAACATATTAATTAGCCATAAAGTTATTCAATTATGTTACATAATTTATCTCAGTAAATGTATGCAAAACTTATGCAATTATATGAGAATACCTTTTACATTTCAGATGTCCACTCAAATAAAATTCTGTAAGCAAGATTTTGAAAAGCATATTACCTTTTGTTTTCAGTTTCTCTTTATTCTTTTTGTAAATTTTCTTGACTAGAGAAAGCGTATTTTTGCTATTTGCAACGTCACAATAGTTTTAAACAATTAAGTAATTTTTGAATCCGCTATTCAATAAAAAGCCAAAAACATATGGTAATATATTTGAATTCTTCAATTTAAAGTGTAGGTTTTTTAACTATGTGATTTTTCTTCTCTAGAACAAGGAATGCTTGCCTGATACTCTAACAACATATTCTAACAAGTTAAATCCTACTTTAGAACAACCATACATGCTAAGCAAAACATTTATATGTTGGTTTTCTATGATAGTAGCTTTATGAATGAGTAATAACTAAATTAGGAAAAAAATTAAAGACTTGAAATCTGAAAGCAACAGGTTAAAACAAACCAATTTCAGTTCAAAAGCCCAAGGATTTATATGTTTCGGTTTGCAACAGACACAGTTCAGAACATTTCTCAACCTCATGCCAACGGAACAGACAACTAAGACAACTCAATGTATCATGCATGAAAGCAATGCAATTAAACAATATCATGTATCTCAAGCAGATATTATGGTCACTAATCTTTAAAGTGTACTGATTTTATTTTCCCCTCATGACCTGTAGTAGATAATTGAAAATTAAAAATTGAAATCAGTGAACACATTCAAGTGATTCCGCTTGCTATCAAAATTTGCCCACACCGAGCGACTAGGCCGACTACAGAGATGTTTTTCATTCTCTTTGTCCTTTACAAACAAAGCCTTACAATTATGTAGGACCAAAGGTAAATCAAGATTATAAGTACAAGAATGACCTTTAGATGCATTAACCAACATTTTAATCGTGAAGGGCAAGAGATGACTCTTAAAGTTTTTACTTTGTCTCTTATTAGTCTATGCAGCCTTAGGGATATAATTATCTTTCATGGGCATCAATTTCTTCATCCGCTGCATGGGAGTCATAATATCTTTTTGTCATAACTCACGAGTTCCTATGAATAACAAATTGGATCAAATTTGAAAATGTTTTCTAAAAATGTACATTCTCTGTAAATAATATTTTTACTATTTCTTTTTTCTTTCTTTTTTTTTAAGAGATGGGGTATCTCTCTGTCACCCAGGCTGGAGTGCAGTGGCACGATCACAGTTCACTGCAGCCTCTACCTCCTGGGTTCAAGTGATCCTCTTGCCTCAGCTTCCCGAGTAGCTGGGACTATGGGCGCTAATGACTACACCCAGCTTATTTTTGTGTATTTTGTAGAGATAGGGTTTCACCATGTTGCCCAGGCTTGTCTCAAACTCCTGGGCTCAAACCACCTTCCTGCCTCGGTTTTCCAAAGTGCTGGGATTACAGGCGTGAGTCGCCATACCTGACCAATAATTTATGATTATTATAGATTATTTTTTAGAATTGAAAATTGACAGATTTCATTGATATTAATGGGATTACAGGCATGAGCCACCATACCTGACCAGTAATTTATTATCATAGATTATTTTTTAGAATTGAAAATTGAGAGGCTTTATTGATATTAGTGGGATTACAGCTATGAGCCACTGTACCTGACCAATAATTTATTATTACCATAGATTTTTTTTAGAATTGAAAATTGAGAGGTTTCATTGATATTAATGGGATTACAGGCATGAGTCACCATACCTGACCAATAATTTATTATTATCATAGATTATTTTTTAGAATTGAAAATTGAGAGGCTTCATTGATATTAATGGGATTACAGGCATGAGCCACTGTACCTGACCAATAATTTATTATTATCATAGATTATGTTTTAGAATTGAAAATTGAGAGGTTTCATTGATATTAATAAAACGTAGAAAAACATATTTATAGAAAATATCAAAATGAAGTCACCATAAATCCAGGAGGTAGTCCTTTGTAAATAAACAAGTGCTGCAGGAGACAAAAGTTGAGATGTGAAAAGACAACATAAATCTCAGTTGGAAGAAAGGTAAAATCTTTGATTGGAAACAAAAAAATATAAAGGCCAAAGACTGCTTTGTCAAAGCTCAATATTTGAAAAGAATGATAAGCTGTGAAAAACACTCTGAATTACACATGGTTACTTTACAGAAATGACATTCTTGTTTACTCATTAGCATCATTCATAAGACAAGAGGCAATGGCTTCCTCTTTTCCTCTTTGCTGACAAGGTAGTTCGATTATAAACTGGGCTACCATTGGCAGCAATAAATTGAGGAAAATATACATCATGACATCTTTTTAAATTTACAATAGCCACAATAAGTTCATAAATTTGGGAGATAATCATATAGACTCCCAGGTCCCTGGTGTTTTAATTTTGTCCCATTTTAATCTTGTCCCCTCTCAACTTTCAAAACTCAATGATATAATTTATGAGTTTGTTGAAGTGGTAAGAAAAAAGTTGACTAAGTTTTACATTCCATCTTCAACTATGTGAAAAAATAAGGCCCAGCATCCTTTGAGATCTTGACTGTTTAATGAAAACTAAGTTTGTTTTTACAAGACAGGAAACATTTCACTTTGAAAATGAGAATTCATGATTTAGACAGATTGAAATGAGGGAATCATGTCATGAATATTTATTGTAGCATTAATGTTTGCAAAAGCTATTCATAAAGCAGAAAATGGTTATCATTCAAAATTCAAGTGATGGGTTAGGGTGTAAAATATAAAGTAAAATATACAACTTCAAGTTCATAGAATTTTTCTGAGTCATAGAACCTCAACGTGTGTATATAACTGAATTTGCCAAGTTTATTCCTTAGAAGTATGTAAAGTGTACCTACAGCCAACTAAACCCACACAAAGCCTTCTTTCCATTTAACCTAAACTCAAGTTAAATACGGTATACTGTATCATTTATTAATTAGGGGTATTTTACCATTATAACATTATCACAGTATTTATAACGTTTTTTTCAAAATGTTTTATAAAAACAAGCAAACAAAAATAAATCCCACACATGTATTTTAAGTTTAATCTGTTTCTACATCAGCTGGTCTCACATTGAGTAGAAAGATTTTAATTTGAGTAGAAGGGAGTGAACAATTTAATTACATATATTCTCCCTGCTGGAGTAGGTGAGAAAACATATGTCAGAATGATTTGATTCTATGGAGAAAGTTGCAATAATTCTCTATGCATTTTAAGTTTTACCTAACTGGACAAAAGAGTCATAGGATCTGTTGGGTAAAAATCTAGTAGTTTTTTAGTACTGTGGTTTAATTCCTAGTATCTGTAGTTTAATTTCCTTTAGTTTAGACTGGGACATCCTATTCAGTCTATTCTTGCATGTAAATTTCAATCGAGGAGGAAAATAAAAGCAGATAATGATTAACGAAGAGGGCTTGGTATTGAGTTTTAGCACCATAGTAAGTAATCCTGAGAAAATATTCTCAAGTTAACTCTCAAGTTGATTCAAGTTAATTCTCAAGTTGATTGATCATGTAAGGTGGAGTACACAACAAACACTAAAACAACAAATCGCCTGCACGTGTGTGTGTTCCCATAAAAATAGATTGCTAGATTAATCTGTTTCTTGGCATTTTTCATTCTTTCCATAATCTTTAATAAAATATTCCTACAAAACGTATACACACCATGTTCCTTAGCTTGATCGAAGTACCAGAAAGTAAACATTCACATAACCACCACAAAGAACAAGGCATTTTGCCTCAAACCTCCCCGGCTCTCGCTGCTCTATTCCCTCTACATACACGCCCTTCTTCCTTTCTCAGGATCTTCGCTCTCCAAGATCATAGACCGGTTTTCTAAGATCATAGATTGTTTTTGCCTGCTTTTGTATTTCACAGGATGTCATCACAGAGTAAGCAGGCACTCTTTTTCCTCAGGATTCTTTCACTGGGCATTGGGTTGATGAGGTCACCCTGTGCTATGAGGAGCAGCGCTTCAACCTGTTGACTGCTGAATAGCCTGCCATCATCATGAATGGGTCAGGATTGGCATATCCATTCCGCCATTGAGGAACAGTTTGGTGGTTTTCAGGTTTTGTCTGTTATGAGTAATGCTGCTATGAACCTTTTATTACATATCTTTCGGTGGGTGGTGTGCACATTTCTGTTGCATATACTTAGGAGCCCTCCTGTTGAATAACAGGATACAGTTAACAATAAGCTTTAGTGAAAATCAACAAAGTTAATGTCCAACATATTCCAATCTCTTCATTTTCCCAAGAACAGCATATGAGAGTTCCAGTTACCTCACATTCTCAGCAATGCTTGGTAATTCCAGCTTTCAAATTTCAGCTGTTCTGTGAAATTGTGTGTGTGTGTGTGTGTGAAAGACAGACCCTCTTTGTGTGTGTATGTGGTGTGATATCTATTGTGTTAATTTAAAAGTCCTTGATAGCTATTTGGGGATTAGAGGTGTGCACTACCACACCCATCTAATATTTGTATTTTTAATATCTTTTCATGACAATTGGTCATTTGTAGATCCTATACATTTGTAAAGTGCCTGTTTGCCTGTTCAACAATTTTGCTCGTCTTAATTATTTATTATTTATTTTTGAGAAAGAGTCTTGCTTTCTTTCCCAGGCTGGAGTGCAGTGGCGCAATCTCAGCTCACTGCAACCTCTGCCTCCCACGTTCAAGCGATTCTCCCACCTTAGCCTCCCAAGTAGCTGGGATTACAGGCACCTGCCACCATGCCCAGCTAACTTTTGTTGTCTGAGTAGAGATGGAGTTTCGCCGTGTTGGCCAGGCTGGTCTCGAACTCCTGATCTCCGGCCATCTGTCTGCCTCAGCCTCCTAAAGTGCTGGGATTACAGGAGTGAGCCAATGCACCCGGCCCGTCCATCATTTAATCATCAATTTTATCATTGACTCAGGAGTCTAGGAGATCTTCATAAATTCTGGAGATAGCTATGACCTCCCTCTGTGTCTTCTTATTTTATTTTATTTTATTTTTTGAGATAGAATCTTGCTCTGTCACCCAGGCTGGAGTGCGGTGGTGAGATCTCGGCTCACTGCAACCTCAGCCTCCCAGGTTCAAGTGATTCTCCTGCCTTAGCCTCCTAAGTAGCTGGGATTACAGGTGTGTGTTACACACCCATCTAATATTTGTATTTTTAATAGAGATGGGGTTTTGCTATGTTGGCCACGCTGGTCTCGAACTCCTGACCTCAGGTGATCCACATGCCCACGCCTAAGCCTCCCAAAGTGCTGGGATTACAGGCATGAGCCACCACACCTGGCCTGTGCCTTTTTTTTTTTCAACTTTCCTTAGCATGTATTTTGATCAATGAAATTAATTAATATTACTTAAATCCAATTTATCAATAATTTCCTTTGTGGCTAATGCTTTTCAATCCTGTTGTAAAATATCTCCCTATTTCAAGTCATAAAGATATTTCACTGCGAAAAAATCTAGAGCTTTATTGCTTTACCTTCAGAGGTAGATCTACGAACTGTTTTAATGTTACTATTTGTACACACATACCACATACACACACATAACACATGCCCGTCTACACGCCAAACACACATACATACCACACACACGTTAACACATACACACACACCACACATACATGCACACCACACACACATACACACCAAATGCACACATGTACACCAAACACACCACACACACTGCACACCACACGCACACCAATCACACCTACCACATACATTACACGTAAGTAAAAAACCACATACACACCACACACACCACATATGCACCACCCGCACATACACATCATAAACACATCCACACATCCACACACACTCATACATATCCTACCTAGATAGTAAGATCTATGTGAATAGTGTAGTTTTATTTAAAGGAACAGAATACTATGAATAATTTAGAAACAAAATTCTATTAAACACTGGATTTAATCATGTTTACCTTTTTTGAGATTTGCAATTAAGCATTATGTCAGTTGACTGCATGAGCTGTTATGTTGAACATTATCTGAGCTCAGAGCTCTTTTATGAGCTTGCTATGTAACATCAAATTTGTAAATGTTTAATCAAAAATGCTAAAAATTTAAATTCACAGATATAGAAAGTATCATTATACACAGATGGAAGCGTAGAAGCAGATGTATTGTACTGTCTAATATATAACGCAGCTGTGAACTCCAGCTGAGCAGTAATTGATGCACCTCCATCTTCTATAATCAGCGACATCGCAATGAGTAAAACTTAATAATTGGGGTGATAATAAAATCCTGAGAGCAGTATTCATTTTGATTGACCTCTAGATTTTTAATTTTCAAGAGCTTTCAAAAATTACTGTCTCAGCTTTCTTGGTAAATCCATGATGTCCATGGGGATGGGCCTTCTGGTTCTGGAACTCACATACTCCTAAGCAATTCCTTCCATTCTCACTGATTTAAAATAAACCACAGAATGAGTAGCCATTTTCTTTGAATTATTTTCTGTATAGTTTCAGAAGAGAATAAGGAGCCTAATCCATCACCTCTTTGATGAGTGGGGTGGTGGTTGCACCAGGTGAGGGGGGATCAAGAGGCAGGTGTCTCAGCCTTAACCCCCGCCCCACACTGCCCTAGGAAGAATGATTTCCTGCGTGCCACCTCAGAGCACCTGGCCATGTTCCTTCCTTCATTGTTGTTTTTCCTTCACAACAACAGCAACAACTGGGTTGTTTTTCCCAGTGTAAGCAAATACATGCAGTTCACCCTTGCAGGTGGACTCCAGTATCGTATGGTACACTCCAAGAGTACAAGCGTAAAGACACTACATCTGAAAAAATAACCTTAATGGTGACTGGCAGAGAGTTGTCTGACCAAATCATCTGACCATAGTCAGGTAAAATGTTACATTCTTAATTATAGCTCTTGTCTCAATATGTGATAACTACACATATTGATAAATACACCATCTGATTTGACAATTTGGGGATACAAAAAAGACTGATAAACCTGTGAGTATTTAAATTGATTAGAAGAGAAGCAATGTATTATTTTGTGTGTCTCCTTTCATTGGCACCCTGCATTCATAGTCAGATTGAGAAGGAAAAAATCACATTACATTCAGACAGAATAAGGCTACTTAAAAATACATATATATTTTTAAAAATATTATATTTCAATATGTATATTTTAATATATATTATATAAAATATATTTTAAAATTTGAATTTAATATGATATATATTTTTAAATGTGTATAATATATATTTATGATGTTTAAAATATATATATTTTTAATATATTTCATAGGTTTAAAAAATTTGATATTGTTTTTATAAACCAACTTTTTCACTTATTTTAGCCAGTCACAATGATAAATAAACAATTTCATATGTTTATGAAATGTGATATATTTTTTAAATGATACGTATTTTGGTCTTTATAAACCAATTATTTTCACTTATATTAGCCAACCATAATGATATATATATCATAAATATATATATATACGTATATTTATGTGAGACTAAATATATGAGATACGTATTTTCAGACAGCGGTCAATAGACAACTCTGGCTGTGATCCCCAGGAAAGCTCTGCATTCACTCTGGCATTCTGCAGAAAGCACAGCACAGACGGTGAAACAGAGACAGAGAGGAAGATGTATTAAATAACTCTGAGCAAAGCAAATATACCAAGTTTAGGAGACAGTTTGAAGGTCAAGAACTCTAAGGTAGCTGGAGATCGCAAGGCAGAGTTCTGGGGCAAAAGGAATTGTGCGGATAAAAAAGCTCCAGAAATCTGCAAAGGTGTCTCACTGGATGTTTATTGCATATAAAGACAGACACTTGTAGAGTGAAACTCCATGGCGGCAAAGACCAGTTGGGTAGGTGTGACATCAATGGTTTCCAGAAATCACCCATGACTGAAATTATTTGAGTTTCCACCAGCCTGAATGGAGCGCTGCGTTGTGTAGCCAAAGAAGCTCTAGAAGGGCTACAATTCTTTAATTCAGAACCAAGCTAACAACATCTAAAATGTTAACATGTCCAGAAAGAAACATAACTCCCCATCAGGTCAAAGTCCAACAGTCTTCACTAGAGGACATGAAAATTCAGACACTCAAAAGCATATCATCAGCAATTACTTTAAGGAAAACAAACATTAAAGAAATGGAAAATATTTTAAAATTCAGTTTACGGAGATAAAAATGATAGTACCTGAAATTGAAAGCCACGGAGTAAGATTAACAGCAGATTAGAAACTACACAGGGAAAGATCTGGTAGTTAGTACAATTCAAAGAATCAGTCCATTTCATCTAAATTATCAATTATGTGGTCATGAGTTCTTTGTAATATTTTTAAAATGATCTGTTTTGTGTCAATATGATTAGTATTGATGATCCCACCTCCAGGTGGCAGACTCCCCAGGGAAATGCAGCTAATTTATTTATTCTTTTTATAATTTTTTACCCTGGTTAGTTTTCATCAACTTCATTAATATTTTCAAACAACCAACGTTTTGTTTATTGATTTTCTCTAGTATTTTTCTGTATTCATTTTCATTGATTTTGGTATTATTTTCTCTTATTTCTTTTCTTCTGCTTGATTTAATATTAAATTTATTTTTACCCAATTCTTTAAAGTGAAAGCTTAGATTATTAATATTAGATTTTTCTTTTTTCATCTATCCAATGCTATAAATTGTCCTCTAAAAGCACTGCTTTTGCTGCATCCCACAAATGTCTAGGTTTTATTTTTTGTTTTCATTTAGTTCAAAATATCTTTAAATTTATTTGGAGATTTCTTTTTTTTACCCATATGCTATTTAGAAGTAAGTTTCTAAATTCCCAAATATTTGGGAATTTTTTAGCTACCTTCCTGTTACTGATTTCTAATTTAACTCCATTGTCCTCTGAGAACATTACTCTGTACAATTGCCATTATTCTTAATTTGTTCATGTGTGTTTTGTGGGTCAGAATGTGGTCTTTCTTGGTGAATGTTCCATGGGAGCTTGAAACCAATGTGTATCTTGCTGTTGTAGATGGGGTATTTTATAAATGTCAAGCTATCAGGTCAATTGTTCATGCTGTTTACTTCAGCTGCGTCCTTACTGATTTTCTGTCTGCTTCATCTATCAGTGCCTAAAGAGGCATGTTAAATTCTCCAACTCTTAGTACTGTATTATCTAGTCCTCATTTCAGTTCTCTTAGATTCTGCCTTCCATTAATAAAAAATCATCAGTATTACTTCAAATATTTACTTGGCCCTATTTTCTCTTTTCCTTCTTCTAGTGTTCCAATTACGTATATGTTACACATTCTGAAATTGTCCCAGAGTTCTGGTATATTCTGTTCTGATTCCCCACACCTTCCCCATTCTTTCTTCACTCATCATTTCAGTTTGAGAACTTGCCCTTTACCCATCTTCAAACTCAGTAATTCTTTCTTCAGATGTGTGAAGTCTACTGATAAGCATGTCCAAGGTACTCTTTATTTCTGTTTTATATGTTCTAGCATTTTCTGTCTTTCTTAGAAGTTTGTTATCTCTACTGTGAATCCCAAATATCTGAGACAGTCTCAGTCAATTTGGAACGTTTATTTTTGCCAAAGTTAAGGACACACATCCGTGACACAGCCTCAGGAGGTCCTGACGACATGTGCCCCAGGTGGTCAGGGAACAGCTTGCTTTTATACATTTCAAGGAGACATGAGGCATCAATCAATGTATGTAAGCTGTACATTGGTTACATGAGGCATCAATCAATGTATGTAAGCTGTACATTGGTTACATGAGGCATCAATCAATGTATGTAAGCTGTACATTGGTTCCATCCAGAAAGGCAGGACAACTCGAGGTGGGGAGGGGGCTTCCAGGTCATAGGTAGATAAGAGACAAAAGGTTGCATTCTTTTGAGTTTCTGGTTAAGCTTTCCAAAGGAAGCAATCAGATATGCATTTTTCTCAGTGAGCAGAGGGATGACTTGGAGCTGTCTGTCCTTTGTCCACAAGGGATTTCCTTGTGGACAAATTGTGAGGGAGATATGTAGCTTTTGTTAAAAACAAAAACAAAAACAAAAAAACCTTAGTAGCTATCGTTTTTAGGAGCAGAATGGGAAGCAGGTTTGCCCTAAGCAGTTCCCAGCTTGACTTTCCTTTTGGCTTTGTGATTTTGGGACCCCAAGATTCATTTTCCTTTTACACTGCTTACATTATCCACCTGTGTTTGCACGTTGTTTACTTATTTCATTAGAACGTTTACATATTTACCAGTTTTTTTAATTCCCTTCTGATAATTCCAACATCTGTGTCATACCTGACTTTGTTTCTGAGGTTTTGTTTCTTCAGACTGTTTTTATTTTTTCTTGTCCTTTGCTTTGGCCCAATTTTTACTGGAAGAACTCACGGATCAGGTAATAGGAACTGAGGTGAATCGGCTTCTACTATCAAGAGGTATGTTAATCTGAGTAGTTGCCAAGCTTTGCTCTGTGTTTGCTGAAGAAGCTGCAAGCTCCTCTAGTGGCCTTGTTTGTGTCTCTGCTCTTGAGCTGGCCCTCTCTGAGTGTCTGACCTGCAGCTCTTTTCACTGAAATGCACTATATATTTTGATTGCAAGGGAGCTCTGTTTATGTGATGGTGAGGAGAGGAGCAGGGGTCATGCTATGATACCCCAGTTTAATCTATTTATCTCAGAGGGCCTGTGATGACCTTAGCCTGAGTGTCCTGTGTGGCTTTCTTCCACTTCCCCTGCCCCTTGTGTGAGACAGAAAGGCTGGGGACATGGTCTGGAGAAGATGCCATTCCACGTGGCTGTGGACAAGGCTCTGGGCCAGTCTTCTCCTGGAAAGTAGGCCTTCCTAATGGAGGGGGCCTGGAGCTCATTTCTCTCTCTGCCCCTTGCCAGAGGCAGCAGAGAATCGTTCTCAGATCTTCACCATGAAAATGTACTGTGGTGTTTCTCTGGTAAAGCCCAGAAACGTGTGCAAGCCCCATAATGGCCACTTTCAAGAGTTTGTCACTCATCCACATCTATACCCAGTCTTCCTGGTTCATCAGAGTTGCCATTCAAGTGACCCAACCAGTTGACGGTCCCATGGAAGCAGATTTGGGCTGTGACTCTGGATTCTCCTCTCTCTCCAGATTCTATGGTGGCTGTGTACTTTGTGCTCTAAGTTCCCTGATGGATGAAAGAAAAGACATTGGTTTCAATGTGTCCAGCTGTTTCTTGTTGCCAGGAAATAAGCACCAGCCTCGAAGCATTTTACATATTTCAGCTGAGCCCGGAAGTCCTTCACTGATCAAAGTGTCCACAAAATTAGGATCTCCTAATTTGATCAAAAAGTGTTTTCTGCAAAATATTTTCTAGAAATTTGTTCTGTATTAGTATGTTCTCACACTGCTAATAAAGACATACCCGAGACTGGGTAATTATAAAGCAAAGAGTTTTAATGGACTCACAGTTCCACATGGTTGGGAAGATGAGGAGCAAAGTCACATCTTACATGACAGCAGGTAAAGACAGTGTGTGCAGTGGAACTCCCACTTATAAAATCATCAGATCTCATGAGACTTACTATCACGTGAACAGTATGGGGGGAAACCACCCCCATGATTCAATTATCTCCACCTGGTCCCACCCTTGACATGTGGGGATTATTACAATTATTACAATTCAAGGTGAGATTTGGGTGGGGACACAGCCAAACCATATCACTATATAGTATAAAATCAATAGTACATGTGTTTGTTTTTTTAAGTCCTATTCAGTTATTTTTTCTCTAATTTTAGGATCTTCTTGTCTTGTTATTTTGCAATTTAACTATGATATATCATCTCAATGTGAATATCCAAAAACAATAAAATAATGCTAAGAATTAGCAAAATAATGGCTACTTTTTTTTTTTCATTGTTAAATGGACATTTTGATGGTTTCTGAATTAAACTTTCCAAGAGTTAGGAATCATGATATTTTAATGGTTGTCACTCCATTTTATCTCCAGGTATCTGGGTCTCATGCTTTTCACTGCAGCAGGTGAGTTTGCCTTAGGGAGTTGTCCCTGCCCTTTGGTAGGCAATCTTGTTACAGTCACTATTCCAGATGCCCTTCCTCCCTTGAAAAGTGGTTGGCACCTAATTTTAGTTCAGCCAATCAGTCCTTCTTTTCCTGACCTTTAACTTGAAAATAAAGTGTCATCATGGACTAAAACTGGTTGTCAGTAACTTACCCGCTATCCTAATGGACAAACACACTCAGTAGGTCTTCTCATCTGGATTCCTTGAGTACTTTTGCTCTTCACCTGGCCAGGGCTTTTATCCTTGGCGGTTTTGTTGTTGTTATTGTTTGTTTATCATAGCTCCTTCCAATAAGTATTGTTATCTGCTGGTTATCCACTAACTGATTCTGGTGTTTAATATTTGTGATATAAAGCCTTATATATATTGCTGCTTAATACCATGGTATTGGTACATGACTGTTGACTGATGTTTGCATCGCAAAATTCTCGTCACGGAGTTCATGCATTTTCCACCTTCAACACAGATGGAATAGCTACAAGTGTCAGGCACTCTTCAGTTATCTTACACAGAGAATAAAAATTACCCCTCTCAAATTCTGGAGGAGTTATGAAGCGTTTCACACTGATTTTGCTCCCAAATTATCCAAGTGAAACTGGAAAACTACTAACTACACAAATATTCAACTCACTCAATTTGTTCACATCGGCTGAGTCTGTTAACCAATAAAGTGGACCGCGGACCACTTGATTTCCTTATTTGTAAGTTCCTGAAAATATTTGGTCCATTTTTTCCCGACTGCTCCGTGTGTGTGTGTTCCTAACATATAACCCAGCCCCGAAAACTGACACACACATGATATCAGGGGTGAAGGAAAGCCTCTTCGTAAACATCCAAACACCACCAGCAACTCCGCCTCAGGAAATTCTCCCGGGCTTCTCTTGCCGCCATTTTGAATTTTATAATGCCAATCATTAGTTTACTTTGCTTGCTAATGTAACAGGCTTTGCATCCTGGATCACCCTCTTTCTTTTTATAATTTGGATAAAGATTCACAGATACAGCTGCTTTGTGAGGGATATAGGGCATTGAGTTGGGTAACTGCCAAGAAACACACCATGGTAATAACTGCCAAACGCTTTCCACTCCTGCATTGGAACCTGGGCCATTAAGATCCTGGATGCAAGCTCTCTCCTCCCCTCCTCTACCCACTTTACCTGAATTGGACATCAGGTAAATACCTTATCTCTTAAAAGACAAATTATAGTGTCTGACCTTTCACCTTTTATGGAAGAATAGCAATAATCACCCTGACTTTAAAAACAATTTGATAAATGAAAAGATTGGATCATAATTTTAAACATTATTGTCAAGCTGTTAATGGAAAAGAACAAAAATTTAAAGTTTTGACAGCAACAACAACAAAAATGCAAACAAGGAAGACGTTCTCTAGAAACTGTCAATCAATTACTTAGTTGATAGATCATTGAGCCCCTGTTATAAACCAGCTATGGTGATAGGCTCACAGTAGAGAGATGAAGAAAATAAGCAGCTTGCCCTTGAGAAACTCAGTCTCCTCGTGTAGGAGAAAGGGACTCTCCAAAGACGGAAAAATCACAGTTGATAATATTCAAACTGAGAAAGGAAAAACCACCCTGAAACTTTACATCACCAATTTAATCTTTTAAAAATACCCATGAAAAAATCTTAATTTTGAAGAGTACTTTCAGAAGTCATAGTTTTAATAAACACGGATGTTTATTATAGTTTTAATTTACAGTTTATTATAGTTTTAATAAACATAGATGTTTATTAAAGCTAGCTCTTATCATTATGAGACTAGACACTAAAAACGCAGCATTGAAAGGAAGCATCTTCGGTGTGTGTGTGTGTGTGCATATACACAAACATATACACTATACACTATCCTGTAATTATATTACTTCATACTTAATTACATTAGGTCATTCCATCATAGCAAGATTTTCTCTGTGAGTAAAACAGAGTTGGGCTTTTTCTTTAAATTGAGTTGAACTTTTTGTTTGTCTAAGTCTCCAAGAATCTAAATTTAAGTTGCTGTGGGTATTGAAGCCAGGACACCATAGCTTTCAGTAAATCATAATATTAAAAAAATTGATTGCACAAGAGATTGATTTTGTGGGCAACAGCCATTTTTCTCTAAGACAAGTTATTCTGAGTGCCAATACGTTTTACCGTACACAAATATATGGTAGTTTTAAACTCTGAACCAAAATGGATTTTTATCAACCCTTTCAATATGATTCTGTCACAAATAATTTTTTTTGAACAACAGCAGAGTACAAAACCCTTTAAATAGATATGTTGAAAGCAAAAATAATCTATTTTAATTGCAAGTATGTAAAAGTCTACCGTATTTATGCTAACCAGTAACTGTAGTGATAAAGGCTTTTTATAACTTTTTAAATTAATAAAAAGGTAAAAAATGTAATTCCTTAGAAATATATGAGATAAAACACATTTTGAAAAAGCTCTAAAATAAATGATCTATTTATCTAGCAGATTACTTTTACCAAGTTGTTTCTTTATGTTTTCTCAGAGGTTCACTTTTCTGCAGAAATATTAACTCTGTTAATATGCATTCCCAACCCCTCATTTCAGTATGATTCTAAATCAATAGAATTCTGTAGCTATGCCATGCATGTGACCATAAGTAAAGAGAATGCATATATTTGAAAAACACTGATTTCAGGAAGAACTAGTGTATTTATAGGAGAATGTACTATAAAATTTGGAGGAAAGAGAGTTCTGGTTTGGATCATGGGCTCCAGAGACTACTGTGGATTCAAAGTATAATTCTGAATATCTGTGTGATCTGGACCAAGTTAAGTCAACCTTTCATGCCTCAGTTTCTTAATTTGTAAAATAGGAAAAATAGTAGTATTACTAATTGATAGTTTTTGAAATTTTAGTAGACTATGAAATAACACATGCTTTTATATAATAAACATATAAAAATTTTATATGTTTATTATATAAAAAAAGTCTGATACATGCACAAAGCTGTTCACCGATAGTTTATTTCGATAATGGGAAAAGGGAAATATAAATAAGTACCCAACATAACAGGTTAGTTATAGACATATTGTAGAATACACTGCAACCATTTAAAGTAATGCTGTACTCTATTTCTTCACTTTATGTAGAAATATGTTCAGGATATATTTTTGAGTGACTACAAAGCAGATTGCAAACAGGATGCATAGAATAAGCTCACCAATAGAAAATAATATGTATGTGAGCAAGTATGCAAATATTTTTGCATTTATCTATGCAAAGACATCCAGCTTATTCCAGTTCTGTATTCTGCGGCTAGATCTGAGCAGAAGCCACACTTGGTTTTCTGGGCATACACACTGAGAAGTGCTGAGTAAACATGGGAAACACAGAGTGTGTTTGGCTCCTCCCTGCGTTGCCTGGCAATCCTCATTACTTTTGCCTCATCGATTCCTCATATTAATTCATACTTTTTAAAATGAGGATACTTGACTCCTCCTTTTTACTCTCAGAAGTTGACTTTGCTTCTGAGTTGACTCAGACAAGAGAACGCTCTTAAGTTCTCATCATCACACTTACAATCCACCCACATTGTCTTCTCTCTTCTCACAATAAACTGTTAGTAATCCCTCTTTGGGAATTTTTTTTCCACAAGATCTCATGCTCTCTCTGTCACCTGCTTCAGATTGTTCTAGAAGTCTTTCATTTTTATGGTATGTTTAGTTTTCCTCTCTGTGGGAACCCTTTCCTTACACAAGAGGGAATGTGCACCAATGGATTCATCCGTCTCTAGAAATCTCCGTTCTGCAAAAAACCTCGGGAGTTATCTATCTCTGTCTCCACATCCTTACTTTTCACTTTCTTCAAAACTTGTCCAATCACACTTTCATCCCCATCACAGCAATCACACATTTTAGCCAGTGGTGAGCGTGAATAATCTCCATGGTTCATGCCATCCAATTGCAAACAGTCAGTTGGTCTTTCTCACACCAAAACTTGCGTCAACATTATAACAGCATTGACCACTTCTGAGGCTTCCCCCTTCCTGAAACTCCCTCCCGCCTTGGCTCTTAGGAGCACACACACACCTGGTTTTCTTCTCTCACCGGCTATTTCTTCTTGTGTGTTTTCATGGCTTTGACACCTTTTTCCAATTTCTAGATGGTGACGTGTCCCAGAGAGCATTCCTCAGAGCTCTTCCATCTCTACTCATTTCCTAGGAGATCAATTCCAGGCTCAGAGTCTCTCTCCTGGCTGCAAGGTCCTAGACTGTAGTGGATGACATTCTCCAGTTGTGTGACATTTCTCCCCATCAGAATATAGAGAGCTCGGAGTAATGCAGGTGAGACCCCTGGACCCTGACTTTCTGACAGCAATGCCTACTGGGGCAAGTGGAGTTAAACACACCTCTGCTCTTCCCTCCCTCTGTGTCTGTGAGGACTGCTTCGGTCTGGCTCAACAGGACTGCGGACAGGCAACAGACACGTGTGCCACATCCCCAAACAAACACTTTTTAAAAATAAACTCCTAGAAAGCCCATGCATGGTGTGCAGTTTTATTTCAGACAATAACATTTGCTACAATAAAAACCTCCTTATAAGCAAATATAACTTCTCTCTCCCTGTTTTTATGTCAAATCTTTAATCATTGTGAGTCAAACTGAATTATTCATAATTCTTAAAACAACATAATGTTTTGGCATGTTTGTGATAATTTAAAGCAGCAATTTAGACGTTAAGGAAACACTTCTCTTTATTGTTCATTTCAGCAATAACTGAGCCATTAATCTCAGTTTGAGTTTATGTGACTGTTTAGTAGTCAGGCTTTCCCATCCATTTACACATTTAATTCAACATGTATTCTGTAACTTTTATTTTTTACTTTTTTTGGCTGGAAATATAGCCCTTGGGCAAAATAAAGAAAGTAATTCCTTTTGGTCAAAACATTGCAAGACTAGCTCAGGGGTTATCCAGTAGATTTCATTAGGACTGTGTGTCTCTAATTCTGCCATTATTATGCTTACCCTGAGAGACCTTAGGAGATGAAGCTCAGCCCTAATGGACTCACTATTATACTTGTAATTTTAACAGAAGGCCTTGGATATGAGTATTGTAAATTAGATATATTATACGACAAAAAGCAAAAGTGAAATGCTCCCTTTTGATATATCGGTATTTAAATAACGAATTTTATTAAAGCACAAAGGGAAGATGACCATGCACATGTGATCATTAGGAACATACCTCTGAACTCAGCATGATGAAAATCCCAGCTTTAATGAGAAAACAGCCTTTAAAAAATCTCTTCAGACAGGAGCTCAAACTGTGGTCATGTATTTAGATTTCTCTGTGGGGATAAACCTGTACATTAGAGAGGCCTCTGATTTCACCCTCTTTACACTTATCATATTTGGAAGGGTTGAATTTGTTACTATAGAGGTTTAGACAAACTTTATAAAGACGTTTTCATAGAGTGGCTTCCCATATATGTATATTGTGGCTAAAAATTACCTGGTCCCCGTACAGAAGTAATTCAGAGCACAAATGAATGAACTATGCTGCTTTTATATGAAGAAGGCTGCCAAAGATGAAAAGTAATATATTATTACCATCAATATTGATATTAAATAAAAATCTATCGTGGTAGAAACTTGATTAAATTAGTCTCCTTCTATGTGAGAATCGGCAGTGGTTCATCTTGATTGGAATTGGCACACATTCTTAACGTGTGATCTTTATGGCTTCAGGCACTCGGCCATCACTGCCCGCTGAGGATTTGATCCATCATAGGAGATCTCACAGAGCAGACCCTCAGAACAAGGACCCACTTTACAGCAAAGTAAATGGGAAATGGGTCTCGTGCTCCGGGTTACAATGTTCTTATCACAGACTCCAGCAGCACAAAAACAGGTGCCTATTACAGCATTGAGATGACCTTTGCACAGGTGATGAGCTGGCAAGAGACCAGAGTTTACAAAAATGAGATATTATTCTCCAGGTTGAAGTAGACACTTTGGCAGGGTGGATGCTAAGTCTCTAAGAGGAAGACATTGAGAAGCAGGAGTGGCCTCTCCTGTTTTTACTGCCGGTGACCTACTCGACAAAGCTGTGATTCTTTTTCTTGAAACCCTGGGCTTGCAGTTTGGAGGTCCTTATTCTCAAAGGGAAAGACTTTATTCAAGGACAGAGAAGCTGAAATTTTACTCTATAACCTTGTGCTAAGGACCAGCAGGCAAGAATAAAAGACATTATTCTTGCAGAGGTAATAAGCACCCCAAATCATCAGGAGGAGTTAGGGCTATTGTCACATAGGGGCATGCAGGTCATGCATGTGGATGCTCCTCGGGACTTAGTTTCCAAAACACCCTGGCAAGTGGATAAGTGCAGCAGCCAAGGTCTAAGAAGCGGTGATGACCAGCAGCTCTGTTCCTTAAACCTAACCCTGGGACTGCTGGGGGCTCTTTCTTGCTCTGAGCCCCACTCAATGCTGGCAGCCTTTGGCAGCTGTATGGATTGAAGAAAAGTGTTCAAGTATGGACCAGAGTGCTTCCGGAACATGGACAGACATAAGAGGCACTGTATTAGTCAAGGTTCTCCAGAGAAACTGAACCAATGGGAGAGAGAAAGAGATGAATGAATACAAAACTATATATATATATATAGTCATGCAATTTTTTTTAACCAAGATGGATTTTTATTTAATGTCAATGTTGATGGTAATAATATATTACTTTTTATCTTTGTCATTCTTGTTCATATAAAAGCATCATAGTTCATTCATCTGTGCTCTGAATTATTTCTGGATAGGGATCAGGTAATTTTTAACCACAATATACATATTTGGTAAGCCACTTTATGAAAAAGTCATTATAAAGTTTGTCTAAAACTCATATATATATATATACACGTATATATATACGTGTATATATGTATATATACACGTATATATGTATATATACACGTATATATGTGTGTATATATATATTTGCATATATTTACATAGACATATAGAGAGACAGAAAGAGGAGAGATTGATATTTATTATATTTTGAGAAAATGGCTCAGTTTACTGGGCAGGCCAGTGGGCTGGCTATTTATTTAGGTGACAGTTGAGGTGACAGTCTTTAGTATGAAGGCTGGAATCTTAGGCAGAATTTCTATAGTACAGTCTGAAGGCAGAATTTCCTCTAATTTTGGGTAACCTCATTATTTGCTTTGAAGACTTTCAACTGTTTGGATGAGACCCACCCATATTACAGAAATCTGCATTACATTCTGCAGGGAATTTCTTTATGGGGAGGAGCATTCCGTTATGAAACTATAAACATTTAAGTATCATTTTTCCCAAGAACTAGCAGATATATCCTCTAACAAGTAAATCAACAAGAACGCAAAATATGTTGCTACTGGAAAAACTATGGGAGCCGAAGAAAATGGAAGATTGTATTCCAAAGAGATGCCTTCATAGTACAATTTTTTATAAAACACATATGTTTGTAAAACCTGGGAAAGCTTTACTTACTACTTTTCTGGGAAGAGGTCTTGTACATTTTCACATAAACCCTCACAACTTATCTCATGTCGGCTCTTATCCCAATGAGCCAATTTAATGGTGATTCACATGAGTGTCATCTTTGCTTTCGAACAAGAAGTTTGGCTTTATTTTTTTCTGACAGATTCAGGAACAAGTCATTTTGTGAATCAAAGTTACAACTCATCAGTATTCAGCAGAAAAAATGTATATAAAGGCATACAAAATAATGTTTCTCTTGCACAAAGGTTAAGATGTAAATTATGTGGCCGGGCGCGGTGGCTCCCGCGTGTAATCCCAGCACTTTGGGAGGCCGAGGCGGGCGGATCACGAGGTCAGGAGATCGAGACCATCCTGCCTAACATGGTGAAACCCCGTCTCTACTAAAAATACAAAAAATTAGCTGGGCAAGGTAGCGGGCACCTGTAGTCCCAGCTACTCGGGAGACTGAGGCAGGAGAATGGTGTGAACCCCGGGGGACGGAGCCTGCAGTGAACCGAGATCGCGCCACTGCACTCCAGCCTGGGCAACAGTGAGACTCCGTCTCAAAAAAAAAATGATGTAAATTATCAAGAATCCTTCAGTATTAAAATATGCCCACATACACTGTGAAACCTAAGGTTTTACTGGATAACTCCGGTAATCTTGTACAACACACCGCCAGTTGTTTCATTAGACACAAATGAAGAACAACTGGACATTTATTATTCAACCGAGATCTTTGATGAGATTTGCTACTTTACATACAGAAAAAATATATTACATACATGTTAGATTTATGACTCAGTGCTGCTTTCTTTCAAGTGTACCAGAGCCCAATGAAAATCATTAGACATATTATAAATTTACCCTGAAATATAGAGTGAAAAGCAGGCACCATTGCAGAGAGGGAGTTGATGCAATATTTTTCTTAATCTAGGATTTTCTAGTTTTTCTTGAATATAGCTCCCAAAGAGAAATATACATGTCAAAACAAAGCAGATGGAAAGAAAACAATCCACACTGAGAGAGATTTAATTGCAAGGGGATTCAACACTGCTCCCAGACATGTTTACCAAAAGAGTATTAATGATTGGGTAAGAAACACAGGTTAGAAATATTTAATGTTGCTCACGGAACAATAAAAGATACACAGACCTGCCTTAGTTCAGGTGAGCAAACTAACAAGCAGGCACATTTTTATTTACGTACATAAATCTTTATGTATTGCCATGTAAAGTTTACAAGATCCTGGAAAGAATGTGGCACAGTAGTTGAGGGAATGTAAGGCCAGAGGGATGTTACACTTGCAAGGGGACTCAGATGTCCTGCAGGCCATGTTCCTGCTGGAGGTCCACATTTCATTAATGGATATTGCCAGGTGCCTGAATCTAAGCTTCATTACTGACATGCAGAATATTTTGGTTTAGAATTGTATTTCCTAGACCTAAGACTTGAGATATAATTTTTAATTAATAGAAAAATATACTCCTTCTGCTACATGACAAATCTCCAAAGGTTTAAAACTGACTCTCAAATGTTCCCTACTCCTTTGGCAATGCCTTCTGGAAGCTCAGTATCTCTAAATCCTAAACCTTTCTTCACAGGACATGATGCGACACAACCTGTGATATTCCATCTGAATTCCCCTTTTCTGAAGGACTTGGTGCCCTTCTCTGGAGTACCTGCAGCAGATATCTCTTAGCTGTCAAATCCTGCAGATATTGCCTGAACTGCCAAGAGCTGTCTTCTGAAAGCAGTTTACACCTGCTGTTGATCAATATGAAAATATAAAGGTCTGGCTATTATGGCAAACATAAAACAATTCTAAAAGGCTGTTATAATATTCTAAATTTCCTTGGGTTGTTATTTTTTCTGGGTAGCAGCTCAAATTTTTCTGCTACTTCCAGCGAACCTGAGCAAGGTAGTTACGGGGTGATTTATAAAATATGGTGTCCTTAGAAACAAGTAGTTATAACAAGTAGTTATGGGATGACTTATAAAATATGGTGTCCTTAGAAACAAGAGATGAGTCAGTAGCATGAATCATATTAAATTTGGTATATAAAGAGTATGAAGGAGGGATAATTTTGTCTGTCACCCCAGACAAAAATCAGATCAGCCAAGATAGTGTACTACAAAATAAATGAAATAAAAGTTTTCAAGACACTGATAGCAGGCAATATAAGTCGCCTTATGTTGCCACACAAATCAGGTGGGCTGTATGATTTTCCCAGGTAACTGTCTTGAGTGAGTCTCCAACCTGTGACAAAGGGAAGAAGAACCAGGCAAGGCTGAAGGTTTGCAGGAAACAGTGCAGCTAAAATTAACAGGACAGAGTAATGGACGGCTTCACGGAGAAAAAAATCTGGAGTTCTGCATAGCGATCCTTTGGCATCTTTAGCAGAATATTGAGCAGAACATTTGTGTGAAGAAAATTCCAAAAGCCAGAAAAAAAAATCATCTGAAATATATGGGCACAATATATGATACTTATATGGGGCTGCAAATGGTGTCTGTTCCCTTCAGCCAAATTTAAAAACAATTTAAGGAGCATTAGGTAGAATATAAAAAACAGTCTTAGCTCAGTACTGGAAAATAATTATCCCCAGACTCTTTTTTCTCTGATCACACCTTAAAAATGTTAAAAGAAATACCCTGGGGATCAAACCTATTACAATCTTTAAGTGAATCTTACAATAAAGCTCAACATTTTAATAGAAATACCAAAATATGCACCAAACAACAAAGTAAAAATCACAATGATTGGCATGCAATCAAAGATTACTAGGCATGCAAAGAAGCAGGAAATACAATCCAGAAAGAGAAGAAAAATTGACCCATCAAAACGAATCCAAAATTCGCAACGATGTACTTTACAACAAAGAGGAAATTAAAATATTTATTATGATTTTTCCTCATTTATTTAAAAATACAGACTAAAAAATATGCAACAGAATACCTAAGTCGCAATTCAGGAGGTAAAAACTAAAAAGTCTGATATGAAAATATGCTGGTTAGCATTTCTGAAAGATTAGATATTGAATAGAAATACATTATTGAATGGGAATATACAGCAAAAGAAACTATGCCCAATAAAATGCAGATCAGAGAATTTTTAAAAAAAAGAGCATTAGCGGGCAATAGAAAATCTTCAAGTGGCCGACAGATGTGTATTTCTGTCCATTAAAAAGAGGAAGGAGAGATCATGGCGGACGGGAGGCAAGACTAGACTGCAGCTCTGGACAGAGCAGCGAGTGGGAGCTCGCATTGTAAACTTTAGCTCTAGATGGACAGCAAAAACAAACCAGCAATCCCGAGAGGACCCACAGACCCTCTGAAGGAAGTGGGCTGCTCCTGCAGGACCCGGGAGACCCCCAAAACTGTGAGTGTCTCAGCTGCCGAAGTGGGAAAGGGAAACCCTCCTCTCCGGAACAGACACCCCCTGTGAAGTCTATTTGTGGGAGAAGTTTCCGACTTTACCTGGAGCTGAGTCAGTCTGGAGAGCTGACTGAAATATGGGGATAGAGGAGGCAGCAGCAAGGCCCTGGGAGCTGAATGTGTCCCCGGGCAGCCCATTCCTGCCTGGCACCACAGGGATCCAACGGGAGAGGAAAAGAGGGTAAAACTACACGGAGAGAAGGAAATCTCTAGCTGAACTTTGTAACAATTCGAACAGCGTGAGACGTCTCCTGGCCAGAACTCGGGGGAGGACACAAATCTCGTGCACAGTGAGTAAAATATATATATATGTATATTCAAAATAACTTCAGTATTCGAAATTGCTTCGGGGAATTTTGAAAATTCAAACTCTTTCCACACTGTTGTAGTGATCATATAGATAAGTAGGTCACCAGCATCATCAATAAAAATGCACATTGTTTAGGTGGTTTTGAGAGGTGACAGCGTGCTGGCAGGCCTGGCAGCCCTGGCTCGCTCTCCGCGCTTCCTCGGCCTTGGCGCCCATTCTGGCCGCGCTTGAGGATCCCTTCAGCCCGTCGCTGCACCGTGGGAGCCCCTTTCTGGGCTGGCCAAGGCCGGAGCCGACTCCCTCAGCTTGCGGGGAGGTATGGAGGGAGAGGCGCGGGCGGGAACCGGGGTTGCGCGCGCCAACCGGGGTTGCGCGCGCCGTTTGCGAGCCAGCGAGAGTTCCCGGTGGGCGTGGGCTCGGTGGGCGCCCCACTCGGAGCGGCAGGCCGGCCCGCAAGCCCCGGGCAGTGAAGGGCTTAGCACCTGGGCCAGCAGCTGCTGTGCTCGATTTCTCGCCGGGCCTTAGCTGCCTCCCCTCAGGGCAGGGCTCCGACCTGCAGCCCGCCATGCCTGAGCCTCCCCCGCCCCCTCCCGGCTGTGGGCTCCTGCGCAGCCCGAGCCTCCCCCACGAGCGCGGCTCCCTGCTCCACGGCACCCAGTCCCGTCGACCGCCCAAGGGCTGAGGGGTGCGCGCGCACGACGCAGGACTGGCCAGCAGTGGCAACCCGCTTGGGTCACCTTCCACACTGTGGAAGCTTTGTTCTTCCACTCTTTGCAATAAATGTTGCTGCTGCTCACTCTTTGGGTCCACACTCCCTTTACGAGCTGTAACACTCACCGCAAACGTCTGCAGCTTCACTCCCGAGCCAGCGAGACCACGAACCCACCAGAAGGAAGAAACTCCGAACACATCCGCACATCAGAAGGAACAGACTCTGGACACGCGGCCTTTAAGAACTGTAACACTCACCGGACCCGCCCACTTTAAGAACTGTAACACCCCGCGAGGGTCTGGGGCTTCATTCTTGAAGTCAGTGAGACCAAGAGCCCACCAATTCCGGACACAGTTTCTGCCAAGCCCAGATCAAACTCCCTCTTGGACTTTCTATTAGCACCTTAAAGTGTATTTGCCATTTTGTTAGCTCCATCAGATCTTATTTTGAGCTATTTAACAGCCTTTGCACCTTACGCAACGTTGTAAGCAAACAGTGAAAGAAATATGTCACTTTGGAAAATGCATCTGAGGAGATTTCAAAAGACGCATGAAAAATGTAATGTAAAGATAAACGTATTTAAAAATAAACTGTATTTATCAACGTAAGCTCCATCAAGCTCAAGACACTTTTGTATGTTGTGATACCATTATTTAGTCTATTCGTAAAGAAACGAGGGTCTTGAGAATTTAACCAAATCAATGCAGTCTTTTTTACATTATCATCTAAAGAAAAATGGGTGCCATTTAAATATTAAGAGCAGGAAACAAAAAGAGCCCAGAAGGAGCCACGTCAGTTCTCTAAGATGGATGCCTAATGATTTCCCTCTGAAACGTTCACGAAATTGCCCTTGTTTAATGAGAGGAATGAGCAGAATCACTGCCTTGGTGGAGAAGGAATCTCTGGGGAAGCTTTCTGGCATGTTTGTCTGCAAGAGCTTTGGCTAACTTTTTAAAAACACTCTCATAATAAGCAGATGTTACCATTCTTTGGCCCTCCAGAAAATCAAAATCAAAATGCCTTGGGCATCCCCAAAAACTGTTGCCATGACCTCTGCTCTGGACCCACCCACGTTTGCTTTGGCTGGACCACTTCCACCTGTTGGTAGCCATTGCTTTGATTGTGCTTTATCTTCAGGATCTTACTGGTAAAGCCGTGCTTCGTATCCTGTTACAGTTCTTGAAAGCTGTGCTTCAGGATCTTGATTTCACTTCTTTTAAATTTCCATCGAAAGTTCTGCCCTCATCTGCAACGGATCTTGGCACAGTGCTTTTGGCACTCAAGCGAAGAGTTGAGCATACTTTAGTTTTTAAAAGAATTGTGAAAGGTGAGCCAGTTGAGATGTCTATGGTGTTGGCTATTGTTTGTGCTGTTAATCATCGGTCCTATTCATTAGTGTACAAACAAAACTAAGATTTTTCTCACAAGTGAATAAGGTTTTCTTCACAAGACTGAAGACTGCTGCTTCAGTCTTCACTTCAGCAACATTTCATGCCTCCTTATAACAAGTTATCCATTTGTAAACGGCTGGTTTATTTCAGGCATTGTTTCCATAAACTTGTTGTAAACCATCAATGATTTCACTATTTCTCTACCCAAGTTTTACTATAAACTTGATGTTAGTTTTTGCTTCAGTTTTACCAGAATTCGTATTGCTCCGACAGGGGCTCTTTTTAAACTGATACCTTGCTTTTCTTAGTGCCTCAATCTAGATCTTTTTCACATATATCATAACAAGTTAGTTCAAGTTTGTTTTGAAAAAGTGTAAAATTCATGCGTAGGTTTTCGTAACATTCATTTTCCAACAGCTTTTTGAAGATCCCTTATATATGGTTTGGCTCAATTAAAAAAAAATATTTCAAGTTGTGTGTCTCAAATTATGAAATAAATGCATAGAACACAGAATAATTTGTTCAACGAAGTCAGTATGATCATAGCAACAATGGAAAAATAATTTTGAAATAGAAAGGAGAAAACAGAAAAGTGAACAACTGCAAATATTTTGGAATGTAGTTCAGTTTTAATTTAAAAGGTGGATAAAGGCGTTCAAATGAAGAGGCTTCTTATATGCAGAAAATTAGAAACAAAAGATGTTTAGGAGAGGGGAAAAGAGGAAGAATAATAAGAAGAAAAAGGAGGATAAAGAGAAAGAATGGGGAGAGGAGGAGAAGAAAAAGCAAGGAAGGAGGGAAGAGAGAGAGGGGCAGAGAGAGACAGTGAGAGAGAAGAATACAGATAATTTCTGAAGAGCACAAACAATGTTTGACAGCAGTTGTTTCTATGGAGTAAAGTTGGGAATTAATAAGAGGGAGAGTTGTAGTCTTCTGTTCTACTTTTTTTTTTTTTTTTTTTTTTTTTGCTGTTTCATAATTTTAGAAACCCAGCTTCAAATGATAGAAATTTCCTCAGAAATTTGACTAAGAGGTCAGGTGCAGTGGCTCATGCCTGCAATCCCACCACTTTGGGAAGCCAAGGCAGGCAGATCACTTGAGGCCAGGAGTTCAAGACCAGCTTGGCCAACATGGTGAAACCCTGTCTGTACTAAAAATACAAAAAGAAAAAAAAATTAGATGGGCACAGTGGCCTGAGCCTGTAATTCCAGCTCCTCGGGAGGCTGAGACAGGAGAATCGCTTGAACCCAGGAGGCGGGCGTTGCAGTGAGCTGAATCTCACTCTGTCACCCAGGCTAGAGTGCAGTGGCACGATCTGGGCTCCCTGCAACCTCTGCATCCTGGGTTCAAGCGATTCTCCTGCCTCAGTCTCCTGAGTAGCTGGGATTACAGGCACACGCCACCATGCCCGACTAATTTTTTTATTTTTAGTAGAGACGGGGTTTCACCATGTTGGCCAGGCTGGTCTTGAACTCCTGACCTTAAGTAATCCACACGCCTGGGCCTCCCAAAATGCTGGGATTACAGGCATGAGCCACTACACCTGGCTATATGTGTGTATTTTCTATTTGTAGTTATATTTAAGATCTATGGAATACTAAGTACAGGGGAAACACATTAGGTAAGGAATTTTATTTCTTCACTGAGCCAGTAAAATGCTATCACCCTCCATGTGTCACACTATGATAGGTGCTGGAGAGAAAACAAAGGCTAATATAAGGTTTCCTATGGTAAAGGGATTACACTCATGTTGGGAGGAGAATTATCTCAGTGTTTTTATATGTTTTCATTAGGGCCCTGTCTGATTCACTCAGCTGTTCAGCTCACATTTCTCAGTTTCCAAATACTTGGTTTCTGATGCTCAGTATCTTAAGAATTGCTTGAGGAAAACGCTATAAGTAAAGCAAAACCCATAAAATTGTGACTTATAAAAAGTAGATAAAGTGTACATTTTATACTGTATGTAATATATAAAGTAAATAAAAGCAAATCATATAAACCCAAAATAATTGCACAATCCACAAATTTTCATCAAACAATAAAGTCAGGGTATTTTCCCTCCTGTGATGTTTTTGGAGCCTGACATCCAAAAGTTGCTAAGTTGAAGATATCTGAAAACAATGCTTCCATGTGCTGTCAACATCCAAATTTTCTTCAGTATGATCAAGGGTACACACATTTGCTACAAAGGAAATTTAACTAAGGAAGAAAAACCAAAGTGAAACTTCTAAGAATAAAGTGTTTTTAAAAATTTATTATTCAACATCCACTGTGCCCTCTCATAGCACCTTTCTTCCCTTAAACTTCAAGAAGATTATAACTTTAAAGGAATATATCGAGAATCAATTGCCAATTTACAAGTATTCAGTGACCCCGACCTCACATAATATTAAATCATTAATTCTGTGGAAATAATATTTGCTTTTCTTTGGACATAATTGGTTTGTGTTTTACACATGTAATGAAGCTGTTTCTGACTTCCCATCTTCCATTTTTAATTCATAAGATTTCTACTTCACAGTTTCATAACCTTTAACATTTATTCATTCAATGAATATTTATTGCACAACTACATACACTAAGCCAGGCACATTAAATAATTATATTAGGTGACAGTAACCAGATCAATAACATAATTATAGAGTGTACTAAATTTAAAAATAGGCAGTAAGCACTCTGTGACAGCAGACAGAAACTAAGGATATTCTGCTTATGGAAGAGTGGGTAGAAAATTCCTGCCTGAGAATATGACACTTCAGCTGAGAACTAAAGGATGAGAAAATATTAACCACACAAAGAACTCAGAGTAGGATGTTTTGAGACAAGAAAACAGCAACTCGAAAGGCACAGAAGTATAAGCAACTTTGTCATATTGTAGGCATCAGGGAAATAGGACTGAATATCTAAATTAAGAAGAGGCCAAATATAAAACTTGAAAGAATTCTCCATCAACAATTCTGGGGTTCAAATATTTTCCATTTCCCTGCTGGTAGCCATGGATAATGCATTTAGCCATGGATAATTCATTTCAATTTCAGTTTCCTGACACATAACACAGGGTTGTCAAGAGCCTGTACCTTGTGCCTGTGCCATGAGAAATTCAGGAGGTGATGCTTGTCACGTGCCCGCCACAAGGGTGAGCACGAGATAAGGAATCAGACTCCGATGAGGTGAAGGAGTGCATAGGATGACCATGGAAAGACAAGAAGTGACCCCATTGCACGGCACTGGGAGTTTAATCAAATGGAGGAAGAGGTCCCTAAGCAAATTCAAGTGGAGGGATTTCACGGTTTAACTTTGGTTGCAAAATGACTCTATTGGCACTGTAGACCATGGTCTAGATGAGGAGATGGTGAATGCAATATTCTGAGATGTATGAATGACTGTAAGAGAGGGGAAACTGAAAGAAGCAAATCTTTAGGGAAGGCCTGACCTTGAAGGAGACTGTAGAAAACAACAGTAGAAACGGAGGCAGAAGGTAATAAGTTGTGTCTGTACATATGGAAAATAACTTTTAGCATTTGTAATAATATTAGAGATTTTTTTAATAACTGTCATTTCCAGAGATGCAAAAAATTATCTTGCTAATTTAAAAAAATATTACAGATATCTGGGGTAAATCACATGCTGAGAGAAAAAAATAGTGTTTTTTCTTTCTTTTTTCTTTATCAAGTATATATAAGACAAACCTTAGAAAACATAAAACAAGCCTCTCAAATAACAACCTTAATTGTTTAAAATGATCTCCTTGACGTTACCTATTTGCAAGTGACTTATTATTTGAGACAATGTCAACTGGAATATTCAAAGTAAGGCTTTAAATGATGAATTTAAAATGAAATAAGTTTTTTTTTTTTTAAACTATTATATATATGTTACTGGGAACTGCAGGAATCTTTGGTTATTAGTCTTATTTGGAGAAAGCTTTCTGCCAAGCGACTGATTTAGCCAAAAAAAGAGAATTGATTGAAGGAAAATAGGGAGCCCCAGCGCGCTCTGCAAGGGTGAGGCAGAGAGGGCTGCTGAGGGGCGTGAGCCCGCAGCCCCCAAGAGCGCTGCGTTTTCTGAGTCGGGTGTTGATGACGTGAAACTAACTCTTCCTTGAAGTTCCCGCCTCTGCCTTAAGTCTCCACCTTTGTTCTTTGTCTAGTTTTACTGTTACGGCCTTAAGTCCCCTCCTTTTTCCTGCCAATTCCCCACCCCAGGCTTGTGGGACCCGCCTTTACTGTTAGTCAGTGCGCATGCGTGGCCGGGTATCGGACAGGAACTGCACCAGCGTTATCTCCTAGGAATTTCTTCTTTGCCGTTTTCCCCTTATCAGCGTGCATCTGGCGATATTTTGACAGGTTACCTGCAGAGTGAGTGATCACTGGGCCTCTCAAGGGACATTCCTTCCTGCCTCGGTATTTCCCTTCCTCCCTCTCATACCCAGCATGCAGACTTCAGGTAGTCCCTGGGGTATGAAGTTTTCCAGACCTCCCTTTTCTCAGGGGTCGCCCTCTCCTGCTCATGTGTGGCTGTCTGCCTAATCTAACACTAATAATACAATACATATAAAAATATATGTTTACAAGACAGCTAGATTCTCAGTCAAAATGTACAAGTGAAGACTCCGGATGTTTGAATTTGTTCAAAGAAGTTAAGAGCCCCAGAATAAAATCAAGTAAATGTAATACTTTTTCATATTTTAGTTCACAAATTAAGTCAGAGATATGCAGGCTTATCTCCTATTTAAACACTGTACTGAGACATAGATCTCTATCCTCAGCCGGTGTGGGTAGGGCCACACTATGGTCTTTGTTTCTAGCATCATATAAATAGCCATCAAGGTAGCCAGGGTTTTCTGTGAAATGTGGGGACTACAAAGATCACTTGAGACACAGCTCTGAGGGTGATTGTTCCATGACACATGGTGAACAGAAGAGAATGTCACAAAGTAGGTGAGGTAGGAGTGCTTGAAGAAGCTGGACATGGCCATAAAGTTGTTCTGCAAGAAGCCAGCATGGAAGATTGCTCCAAGAAGGTTGGGGTGATTAAGGGAGATCAGTGATAACCTTGGTAAGAGCAATTTCTATGAAATGGTAAGGATATTCAGTTTTTCGTTTGTTTTATTGTTATTTTTTAAGATAGGGTCTCACCCTGTCACCCAGGCTGGACTGCAATGGCATGAGCTCAGCCCACTACAACCTCTGCTTCCTGGGTTCAAGCGATTCTTCTGCCTCAGCCTCCAGAGTAGCTGGGACTACAGGTGCGTGCAACTACACCTGGCTATTTTTTGTATTTTTAGTAGAGATGGGATTTCACCATGTTGGCCAGGCTGGACTTGAACTCCTGGCCTTGAGTGATCTGCCTTGGCCCCCCAAAGTGCTGGGATTACAGATGTGAGCCACCACACCTTGCTGCCAGTTTTTAGTTTGTTAGTAGTTGTGGGAAATTAATAAATGAAGACACTGAATATTGACAATTTTAAAAAGTTTGGTTATTTCAAGGATGAGACAGAGTTGAATCTGTTTAACACCTGATTTAAAAGATCCAAAGAAAAGAATGGGGAAAAAGTAGAGATTACAGAAGAGAATAATGCATAACAAATTGTAGTCTGCAGTAAAACGCTCTGTAACCTACATTTACCTAGTACAACTATCACTACATTTCACATAGTCTGCAAGTCTTATAGATTCCTATAAGAAAGAATTAACAATTAAATGTTTCTGTCTTCCTTAAAATTTCATAGACATATCCTAAAGGTTAAGAGAGTCCAATTATTTTATGTATGCAATCTTGTAATACAGAAATATAAAAATTAATTACAAAATGACAATGTTAAAATAATTATTTTAGATTGTCAGTTTTCAACAGAGTAACTGAAAGAAAAAAAGAGCATATTTTTAGGCTGTAATTAAAATTTTATGACATCTAGTTTCTGACCTTAACAACTAAGATATTGTAGAGTTTTTTTTTTTAAAAAAACAGTCCAAAACCTCACAGGTATCCTCTAAATTTCGAAAGGAGATAGACTATTTCTTTACCAGAGAATATAATATTCAACAGAAATACTAGCACCAAGTCTGCAGCTGGCTGATAAGAAGGACAATGACAGCAATACAGCTCAAAGTGGTTCCAGGGAATATGAACTACTTAAACCGAACACAATATAAAATCTCAAACTCTGTCAGCACATCATGAGAAAATTATTTTAGAATGCATATGCAGAGGAATTAGAGAATAAGGTTGATGTAATGTGGAAACTAACAAAATTCAGGAGTGTAGGACAAGGTTCAAGTATCTTAAAGTGATGCCTGTATTGTCCAAATATTGCCATTGTTGTTAAATAACTTGAAGCAGTGATGTGACTGTGAAATTGGAAGTGAAATCAAGTCAAGTAAATATACTCAGCAGGGCATTTTCATGGAGGAGTATGTCCTTGGGAAAAGTAAGATATTCAGGTTAAATAGAAGATGGTGTTATTGAAATCATTCTCATTTTAAGACGCAATTACTCAGCTACCATGTGTTATCTAGATTTATTCATGGCTTCCTGGGTAGAAGTTTAAACTAAATACTTGAGTAGAATGTAATCTTGAAATATTTATATGTTCAATGAGACTAATGGTTGAGAGCTGCTTCAACAAAGTCTTTCCTAGAAATTTAACCTTGGTAACTATGCTGCTAAAATACAGACAGTTCTATAAAAAATAGTTTTATAAAGGAAAGTGTCTCATTATTATTTACTATCAGGAGAAAATCTTTCTTTTATTTGCCAACTCCTCATATTTGTGTTCAAATTTAGGGACCTATTTGAAATTATATTTTATTTTATATTAGAAATTGCTTGTTTCAGGAGCTAACTTGTGAACAGAGATATTCATATTTTACTTATTAAATAATAGTATTATGAGTGGTAGAATAAGGACCCATAGAAAATTCTCTACCCCCATAAAATCATGAGAATACTGATAAAGCTTGAGAAAACCAACATTGTCATGTTGTATTCCATCACCTCCTCCATCTCCATGGTATCCTCAACAAACTCTCCAATGATGGTGAAAACTAGGAGCTACACTGCCTCAAAAAGAGTGAGAACAGAGTTGAAACTCTTTTGCCTGATAGTTCTCTGGAAAACCCACTGCAGGCCTTGTCAATTAGTTGACCTGACTCAGTGTCTCCAAGTATGAAGACTCTCTCTTTAAAGGAATTTGTGAAAACAATTAGTGGCAATTATTTAACATTATATCTGCCTGAGACAGAGAAAACATTTGAGAGCAAAAATGCAACATAAATGAAAAACTTAAAAGGAAAAGCTGGAAAATGAAATTTTCATGGGAACTTAGAAAAGCTCTGACATATTTGGTAATGTAAAGCATATGTCTATTCAAAATGTTGTGTGCATGGTCAGGAAAGACCTGAGAAGTCTCTCACCTCTGGCTGAACTTGAGGCTCAGCGCAAGAAGAAAGGAAAGGTGAAGGTAAGTTGTAAACTGTCCAACAGGGAGTTGAAGGCATGCCTCAACATTCATGCAGAACTCTGTGGCAAAGACTGGGACACTTAATGTTTTCAGGTATTTGAGGAAATCTACCCAATCATAAGCTGACTTTAAGCTACTCTAGTAGTCTTCAGTGGCTACATACAACAAAGAGTACAGGCTGCACAGAATTATTTCGGAAAATTCACTAAACAAACTTCAAGAACAGCAAACTTGAAGGAGAGGAAGTGAATCCTATCAACTAAATTTTCCTATCATATTATTTATGTCTCTTTGTAACAGAAAATTTTGAGACAATAAACAGAAAAAAATGTGTATATACAAGGAAAAAAGGAATATGTAGAAAGTGTCTACAAAAAAGCCCCTACTTTGGATTCATTAAGCACCAATTTTAAATCAGTTGTTTTTCATTTCTTTAAACAACTAAAGGAAATCATGTCTAAGAAAGTAAAAAAAACATATGTCAAAAATATCTCATCAAAAAGAGAATATCAATAAAGAAACATAAATTTTATTTTTATAAAAAAGCCAAATATAAATTCTAGTGTTAAAAAGTATAATATGTGAAATGCAAATTTCACTATGAGAGCTTAACAGCAAACTTGAGCTCGCAGAAGACAAAAAAATCCATGAGTTTGGAGGTAGGTTTTTTGGTATTGATTATCCAGTCTGAGGAACAAAAAATAATACTAAAATGAGAAATGAGCAGAGCCTCAGGGGCCTATACAACAACATCCAATGTACCATCATATGCATAATAGATTCCCCAAAAGAAGAGAAGAGAGAGAAGAGGGGAAGAATAAATATCTTTTAAAAATGGCCAAAACCTTGAAAACAAAATACAAAATATTAATCTTACATGTAAGAAGCACAGTGAACTCCAAGTGGATAAATTTAAAGAGATCCACACCTAGATGCATCGTAAAATTGTCCAAAGACAAAAACAAAGAGTAGCGAAATCAACAAGTGAGAAGCAACTCATCATGTATGAGAGAGAGTCAAAAGATAAACAGCTGATTTCTCACCAGAAGCAATAGGGGCCATAAGAAAATGGAATGGCATATTCAAAGAACTGAAAGAAAAACACTAGTCAACTAAGAATTCTATATCCTGCAGAACAGACCTTTAGAAATAAAATAGAGATTAGAACACATTCAGTTAAACCAAAAAAAAAAAAAAAAAAGAGGATTTGCCTCTTGCACACTCTGTTGTATAAGAAAAACCAAAGATAGTTCTTCAGATAGAAATAGTAGAATGCCAAAAGGAACTCAAATCCACATGAAATGATGAGCAATGGTGAAAATAATTACATAGGTAAAAATAACAGAGATTTAAATGTATTTTGTTTTATTGTAACACTTTTTTCTCCTACCTGATTTAAAATACTACCACATAAAACAATAACAATAAAGCTGTGTTGATGGAATTCAGTGTACAAGAACATAATTAGTATAACAATAACATAAAGGAGGTTAGAGGGAATTGAGCCACATAGGAGCTCAGGTTTTGTATACTAATAAAATTTAGTTGGTGGTAATTCAAACTGGATTTTTATAAGTTAAATTGTTAGGTGTAATTCCAAGGCAAACAGTAATAAAATTACTCAAAAAAATAGGAAAAACAAAGATAACAAATTAATACACTATTAAACAGTCACTTAACACACAAGAAGGCTGTGAGGGGGGAACGAAAGAAGCAAAAACACATAAGACGTATAGAAAATGGCAGACGTAAATTCTGCCTTATCAATAATTATATTAAATGCAAATGGACTAGTCTTTAATCCAGTTTGAGTTGATTGTTGTGTAAGGAAGGGGTCCGGTTTCATTTTTTTTTGCATGTGAACATTAACTTTTCCCAACATCACTCATTGAAGAGACTATCCTTTCCCCATTGTGTATTCTTGACAATTTTGTCAAACTTACAAAACATACATGCATACAAAGGACATAAGGAAACTTTTGGAGGTAATGGCTATGCCTATTATTTTGATTGTGGTGAAGATATTACAAGTGTTTGCCTATGTGCAAAATTATCAAATTATGCGTATTAAATATATGCCATTATTTGTATATCACTTATATTTAATAGAACTGTTAAAAATGTAAATAAACTAAAAACAACATCAAAAAGCAGAGATCAGCAGAATGGATAAAAACATAATTCAACAATCTGCTAGCTACAAAAGATGTATTTTGGCTGGGCGTGGTGGCTCATGCCTGTAATCCCAGCACTTTGGGAGGCCAAGTTATGCAGTATTATGAAGTTAATAAAAATATGTCTAAAGCTTCCTTTTTATACGTGTTGTATATGTCGTGGAAGTTACCAGTCAAACTGGTTTGCAAAGCATCTCACTTCAGTACTGCAAACATTTATTTTTCCAGGTTAATATTTGCAAGGCTTCAGAGCATACTTTCCTATGCATTCATTCTCTTTGCCTTCCTGACCTGAATTCCAATTTCCTCCAACACTGGGCACTCCTTTAGTCAAAAGGTGAGATTACTACTTCTCTCCCAGGACACCTTCACGTAAGCATCACACGGACTACCGGGATCCCCTGGACCAACCACCTATCAGATCTACCGTTAAAGGACATATGTCATCCTGCAACTAGCCCCAGAAGAAAATCCTCAGTTTCTCTGTGCTTATTTTTAACCTCATTTTCCACCAGTGGCACATGTGGCTGAAAACAACCATAATGCTTTCAAGGAGGATAGGATTTTTTTCTTTCTCCTTTCTGTTTATTTTTCCCTACTCTGATATATTTAAATCATTTTGCTGACAGTTACTCATTTTCCTACACTGCTTTTTTCCGCCCTCAACACATCTGTGAATATATTTTAAAATACAGAGATGTAGCATATTTTCTGATATGGTTTGGCTGTGTCCCCACCCTAATCTCATCTTGAATTGTAGCTGCCATAATCCCCACGTGTCATGGGAGGGACCCAGTGGAAGGCAATTGAATCATGGGAGCAGGTTTTTCCCCATGCTGTTCTTGTGACAGTGAATAAGTATCACAAGATCTGATGGTTGTATAAAGGGCAGTTGCCCTGCTCATTCTCTCTTGCCTGCTGCCATGTAAGATGTGCCTTTGCTCCTCTTTCACCATCTGTCATGGTTTTGAGGCCTCCCCAGCCATGTGGAACTGTGAGTTCATTAGACCTCTTTTTCTTTATAAATTACCCAATCTTGCGTATTTCTTTATAGCAGTATGAAAATGGACTAATACATTTCCATTTACAGTTTACTTGAAGATAGGGGTCCTCAACGTGGTCTACACAGATCACACATATCAGCATTATTTGGCAACCTATTAAAAATGCACATCTGCTGCACCCAAGACCAATAGGATTCATCTAAAATCCTATTGGGTCAGAAGCCCTAGGTTGAGCCCAGCTCTCTGTCTCAGCAGTTCGTTCAGGTCTTCTGTGGCTCACTCACATGTGAGAGCCTCTGCTCCAAAGTTACAACTCCCAATCCACCTTAGCAAATGGAGGTTCCCTTCCTCCTTATCATAGTACTGTGAATTACACAATGGTGATTTTTCTAAAGATTTTCCAATTTATAAAGATAAAACTGGGGCTCTGCTGTTTTGTGACTTGTCCAGATGAACTAGTTGGGATTTTGGCTGAAGTTGCACCTCCTGGGCCATAGTTCTCTGTATTGTAAATCAAAGGCTCATAGGAAAGTGTAGTATAATTCTCATTCACTCTGGCATATCCCCAGGATTCATCTAAAATCCTCCTGTTTTGACCTCCTAGAAAGGTCATTCTATTTTATCTACATGCATTAACATCCATCTAGTAAATTTGTTTCCTCAGAAAAAGTAGCTTGTTGATTAATAGATAGCCATTATATATTAACATCTGACATTTGGGATATTACATTTATATTATAAACTGGAAATCATTATAAATATTTCACTACTATTATCCTTCCTTGTGATTGCATATATTAGTTAATGTAGCACCCTAAATGATGTAACAAAAGTGAATCTGATACTCAGTTTCTTAAGAAGAAGAAACATTTATTTTTCCCTTAAGGTGTGGTCCGGGTGGTATTGATTAAGGTTACAGGTTTCTCTCTCTCTGTTCAAGTCAGCTGCTCTAAAAATTCCCAACAACTACCAACCAGTCACTGGAAAGGAGGAAGTGGCAGGACATGCATTTAAATTCCCTTCTTAGTGGCCTACCTCAGAAGCAGCAGCCCAGATCATAATTGATCTGATCAATGGACTGTCTCATTACAATGCCATATTTGACTGTTTTTCATCAGCACCAATAGAAATCAGAATTTGTGCAAGTTGTACTTCACAGCTATCTGTAAACCAAAAACAAAATTCAAAGACCCCTCCCCCAACCACCTGAATGGACTTCCTCCTCAGCTAGGATTCTTTTAAAATTTAACCTAAGAGAATGTTTCAGGCCATGACAGGAAGTGGGGGTCGGACATGCCTCATTGTACCTCTCCAACATTAACATCAACACAGACTTTAAGTCTGACAAGAAACATTTTACAACCTATTTTATCTAAAGCATAGTACCTAAAGGCTTCCTTTGCAAATAAGAACTTGGGTCTCCATAATCCTTTATCTTAACCAAGGCATTCCTTTCTATTGATCCCAGGTCTTTAGATCAACTCAACCAATTGTCAATCAGAAAAATTTTAATTCTACCTATAAGCTGGAAGCCCCCACTTTGAGTTGTACCACCTTTCTGAACCAAACCAATGTATTTCTTAAATGTGTTCCATTGAAGTCTCATGTCTCCCCAAAATATATAAAACCAAGCTGCGCCCCAACCATCTTGGGCACATGTTCTCAGGACCTCCTGAAGGCTGTGTCATGGGCCATGGACACTCATATTTGGCTCAGAATAAATCTCTTCATGTATTTTAGAGTTTGATTCTTTTCATCAACATATTTTTTCAAGTTTTTGAGAGATTAAAAACAATCATAACTTTTGAGTTGCAAAGAGCAATAGAAATTATTTAATCCAAGTTCTTCATCTGAGAGGTAGAAATACTGAGACACAAATAGAGAAGAATGTTGGTTTGCACAGATGACTGTGGAATCAAAATTGAAATCTCTGGGACCCATATCCCAGGACTGTGCTTTTATCTACTGCCCCTGTTGCCTTTCAGAAATAAAAATTTCAGAATCCTCAAAAATATTCAGTGAAATGTTTTTCTTTGGGAATAAGAGTAGATAAGAGTAGTAATTGAAAAGTCCAGTGATATGAGAGTACTAGGGGCAGCATATTTCTGAAAATAAACAGAATGTGTGATTTAATACACTTTGAAGTTCAAGCATAAGCATCCTTGAAGTAGCTATATATCCTGCATCTTCAAGGAAAAGTTCATAAGAGCTTCCTGGAAAAGGTCAGTTCTGAAATTTCTTCATGACTTTCACTAGATAAAGAAGAATAGATATTTTTAGCAATGACAGTGTGCTGAGAGTCACAGGTACTCTCAGATATAGTACACCATGTCGTAATTGATATAGATTATAAATAACATTTTTCTTTGTTACTCTTTGCCTAAAGTGTTACTTTTTATAACAAAAACCTTGTCACTTGATCCAAAGCTTCTCAATCTTTCATCTGAAGTTTTGCAATTGCTGCCTCCCTGGTCTCCTCACTTTTGGCTTTATCTTTCTGTAGTCTGTTCTTCCTCCATTGTCTGTAATAACAGTGTAAACAAGTAAATCACATCATATCTCCCCTATGCTCAAAATTCTCCAATGACTTTCATTCCCCTTGGAAAGAAAACAGAGGAGCATCATAGTATCCAACATTCTAATCATAGGTTTCTCCCTAAGAACACCAAAAATGTAGATCCACACAAAAACATGTGTGTGAATATTCATTGCATTGATGTTGATAGCCAAAAACGGAAACAACCCAAATATCTGACAACCCCACATTATAGTGGCTGCAGTGGCCATGAGACTGCCCGCCCCATTCCTCCCTCAATCCCAGGCAGCACAGCTTGAAAGAGATAGTGTCCTCTTGGGCAAAGGAGAAGAAAGTAGACAAAAGATGCTGCCTTGGAGCCCACTACTGGGGCTGCAACTGTGAGGCCTAGCCCTTGGCAGAGCCCTGCAGTACCTGACTCAGTGCCTGCAACTATGGATGAAGCATCCAGACCCACTCCAGCCCCAGGTGGAAACCTGTGAAAACAGAGTAAGAACTACTCTCTGTAAGCCTTTTCCTTGGGAATAACACACCAACTGTGGATTTGCAGCAAACCAGGGTTTGAGGTGTCTTCTATTATGGCAATGCCCACAGGCTTAGAGTACCTGTCTGCTTATAATCTCTAGAAGGATGGGAACAAGCCCAGATATTGGAAACCTGCATAAATATGTAATCCTTCAAAGCACAGGTGCTGTCCCATGCCCACAGCCATGAACAATGCTTAGAGAACCAGAACCTTACCAAACAGACGAGACAGGGTGTCAGAGACCAGATCCTAAAGTGTTGAAGATGTGTGACCTCTCAAAGAACTCAAAATAGCTGTTTTAAGGAAATTCAATGACATTGAAGAATATACAGAGAAACAATTTAGTAATTTCTCAGAGAAATTTAACAGAGATATTAAAACAATTTTTTAAATATCAAATTTTGGAGCTGAAAAATACAAGGAATCAAATGAAAAAATGCAATGTGCAGCATCAACAGAAGCAGAAAAAATATTTAGTGCTCTCAACAAACAAGCTCAAAGAAAATCTCCAGTCAGAGGAGAAGAAAGAAACAGAAATAAAAGGAAAGAAAACCCATAGGAACTATGGGACAGAATAAACAGAGTAAATATTCCGATTAATGAGATTCAAGAGGGTATTGAGAATGCTAAGGGGGTCAAAAGCCTTTTCAGAGAGATATACAAACATCCAAGTAGAGAAAGGTCACCAACCAGATTAACTCAAATAAGTCTACACCAAGACATACCCTAATCAAACTTTGCAAGGTCAAAGACAAAGAGAAGATCCTGCAAGCAGCAAGAGAAAAGAACAAAAATCACATAAGGGAGTTCCAATTCTCCTGGCAGCTGAATTTTCAGCATAAACCCTACAGGCCAGGAGAGAGTTGGATAATATTGTCAAGGTTGTTAAAAACAAAAAAGTGATAAACTGTCAACCAAGAATACTGTGCTCATACTCTGCTCAGCAAAGCTATACATCAAAAATGAAGGTGAGATAAAGACTTTCTCAAACAAAAGCTCAGAGAATTTCACAGACCTGTCCTACAAAAAAATGCTAACAAGAGTTCTACAAACTGAAAGAAAGAGATGCTAATGTGTAGCAAGAAAACCTCTGAAGGCAGAAAACTTACTGGTAAGACTAAGTATAGAGACAAATTCAGGATACTTTAATACAATAAAGAACTTATATCTTTAGTATGAAGACTAAAATACAAAATTATTCAAAATAATAATAACTACATTAAATTGTTAAGAGATAGGCGATTGAAAAAAAAGATGGAATGTGGAACATCAAAAATGCCAAATGTGGGGGAGAACGCAAGTAAAGTACAGAGTTTTTAATTTTTTTAATTTTTTTGTTTTTAATTTTTTTTTTCCTAACAAAGTCAAGTTGATATTGGCCTAAAGTAACTTGTTATAACAAAAAAGTTTTTGGTAAGCCTCATGGTAATTGCAAATCAAAAACATTTAATAGGTGTACCAAAAATAAAAGCCAACAACTCAGGAAACACTACTAGACAAAGTCACATAGCTACAAAGAAAGACAATAAGAGAGAAAGGGAGAAAGGAACTATTGAGAAAAAAAAACTAGAAACTAAACAGCAAAATGGTAGTAGTATTTTTAAAAAATCAAGATCCAACTACAAGCTGCTTACTAGAAACTCACTTCACCTGTAAAGACACACATATACTAAAATTGAAGTGATGGAAAAGTATCTTCCATGCAAATGGAAACCAAAAGGGAGTATGAGTAGCTAAGTTTATATCAGATAAAATAGTCTTTAAATCAAAAGTTTTAAAGAGAGACAAGGAAGGTCACCATACAGTGCAAAAGGGGTCAATTCACAAGGAGGATATAACAACTATAAGTGTGTATGCACCCAACATTGGAGCACATAATATATACAGGAAATGTTCCTAGACCTAAATAGAGAGATAGAAATGAGTACAGTAACATTAAGGAACTTCAACACCGCACTTTCAGCAATAGACATACATCATCCAGACCAAAAAAAAAAAAAAAAAAAAAAATCAACAAAGAAACAGCAGAGTTAAACTGCACCCAAGACCAAATGTACCTAAGAGACCAGAACATTCTACCCAGCAGCTGCAGAATATGCATTCTTCTCAGCAGCACATGGGACATCCTTCAGGAGAGATTGTATGCTGGCCACAAAAGTTTCAACAAACTTTAAACAATTAAATTGTTTCTGAACGCATGCAATAAAACTAGATATCAATAACAAGAACTTAGGACTCTACAAGAATACATGAAAATTAAACAACAGGCTACTAAACAACCACTGGGTCAATGAAAAAATTAAACAGAAAATGACAAAATTTTTTGAGATAAATTATAAAGAAAACACAATATTTCCAAGCCAATGGAATCCAGGAAAAGCAGTGCTAAGAGAGAAATTTATAGCAATTAAGGCCTACATTAGAAAATAGAAAGATCTCATATAAACAACTTAAAGTTACAACTCAAGAAACTAGAATAACAAAAGCAAAACAAACTCAAAATAAGTAGAAGAACTAATTAAGATCAGAGTAGGAATAAATAAAATAAGGGCTAAAAACTATTAAAGATCAGCAAAACAAAGTTTTTTTTAAAACATAAAAAATATTGACAAACTGTGAGCTACAGTAATTGAAAAAAAGAAGACTCAAATAAAATCAGAGATAAGAGTCATTACAACTGACACCACAGAAATACAAATGATCATTAGAGTCTATTATGAACAACTATATGCCCAACAAATTGGAAAACCTAGAAGAAATGGATAAATTCCAGGACATATATAACTTAACAAAATGGAATCATTAAGAAATAGAAAATTTAAATAGACCAACAATTAACAACAAAATGGAATCAGTAATAGAAAAGTCTTCCATTAAAGAAAAGCCCAAGGCCAGATAGCTTCACTGCTGAATTTTATCAAGCATTTAAAAAAGTACCAATACCAATTCTTCTCAAATTATTGAAAAAAAAAATAATGTGGAGGGAATTCTACCAAACTCATTCTACAAGGCGTAACAGCAAACCAGACAAGGACACAGACATGAAAACAAAACTACAGGCCAATATCCCTGATGAACACAGGTGCAAAAATCCTCAGTAAAATATTAGTAAACCTAATCTAACAGCACAACAAAGAGATTATTCATCATGATCAGGTAGTATTTACTCCAGGGATGCAAGGATATGGAAATCAATGAACATAATATATCACATCCACAGCATGAAGGCAAAAACCTGATTATATTAATAGATGCCGAAAAAAATTGGATAAAATCAACATATGTTTGTGATCAAATTCTCAAGAGATTAAGTGTAGAAAAAATGTACCACAACTTATTAAACGCTACATACCACAAACCCCACAGCTAACATCATACTGAAGGGAAAAAATTGAAAGCCTTTTCTCTTTTCTCTAAAGTCTGGAATAAAAAAGATACCACTTAGACCACTTTTATTAAACTCAGTACTGGAAGTCCTAACTTGAAATAGTCAGGCAAGAGAAAGAAATAAAGGACAATCAAACTGGAAAAGAAAAAGTCAAATTGTTCCTGTTTCCAGATGACATAATGTGATATATAAGAAACTCCAAAGACTCACTGAAAAACTATTAGAAGTAATAAGCAAATTTAGTAAAGCTGAAGGATAAAAAAACCAACATACAAAACTTAGTAGTGTTTCAACACCAATAGCCAATAAATAATGAATTATCTTTAAAAAATGAAGCAAACAATCTATTTTACAATAACTACAAAAAATACAACACCTAGGAAATCATTTAACCAAAGTGGCAAAAGAGCTCTACAATGGAACCTGTAAAACATTAATAAAATAAATTGAGAAGACACTAAATAAATGGAAAGATAGTCCATGTTTATGCGCTGAAATAACTAATTTGGTAAGTTGTTCATACTACCCAAAGTGAGCTATAGATTCTATGAAATCCCCATCAATAGACAGATAATATTCTTCACAAAAAGAGTAAAAAGCAATTCTAAAATTTGTATGGAACCACAAAAAATCCACAAATAGTCAAAGCAATATTGAGCACAAAGAACAAAGATGGAGGTATCACACTACCTGAGTTTAAAACATACTACAAAGCTATAGTAACTAAAACAACATGGTAATGTCATTAAAAAGAGACAAATAGACCAATGGAAAAGAATAGAAAGTCCCCAAATAAACCTACACATCTATAGCCAACTGTATTTGACAATAGTGCCAAGTATACACAGTGGAAGAGGACAGCTTCTTTAATAAATGGGGCTGAGAAAAGTGTATATCCACATGCAAAAGAATGAAAGTAGACCCTTGTAGTGCACCACATATGAAAATTAACATGAATTAAAAACTACAGAATGGGAGATATATTTGTAAAATATACCTCAGATAAGAGCTCATATCCAAAATATGTAAGAAACTCAAATAACAACAAACAAAAGAGCTGAATAGATATCTATCAAAATAAGACATACAAACAGCCAACAGGTATATGAAAAAATGCTCAGCATCACTAATAATCAGGAATATGCAAATGAAAATAATAAGAAGTCTCCTCACTCCAGTCAGAATGGCTACTATCAAAAAAATCAAAAGATAACAAGTGTTGGCCTGGATGTAAAGAAAAGGAAACTCTTATACATTACTAGTGCAAAATAGAGAAGGTACCCTTCCACATTATTGGTGGGAATATAAGTGAGTACAGTCATTATGGAACGTATTATGAAGGTTTCTAAAAAATTAAAAACAGATCTAGCAATGTCACTATTGGGTATATGCAAAGGAAATAAAATTAATATATCAAAGTGATATCTGCATTTATTTATTTATTTATTTATGTGAGATGGAGTCTCTCTCTGTTGCCCAGGCTGGAGTACAATGGCCTGATCTCAGCTCACTGCAACCTCCACCTCCTGGGCTCAAGCAATTCTCCTGCCTCAGCCCCCCAAGTAGTTGGGATTACAGGCACGTGCCACCACATCCAGCTAATTTTTGTATATTTACTAGAGATGGGGGTTTCACCATGTTGGCCAGGCTTGCTTTGAACTCCTGACCTCTAATTATCTGCCCACCTCAGCCTCCCAAAGTGCTGGGATTACAGGTATGAGCCACTGTGCCTGGCCTCCTATGTTTATTGCAGCACCATTCACCATAGCCAAGATATGGAATCAATCTAAATGTCCATCAACAGACAAAAGGTATAGATACACAATGGCATACTATTCAGCCATAAAAAGTAATGAAATCCTGTAATTTATGGCAACATAGATGAACCTGGAGGACATTATGTTCAGTGGAATAAGCCAGGCACAGAAAGACAAATACTGTGTAATTATACACGTATGTGACATTGAAAATGTTATCATAAAAGTAGAGGGTAAAATGGTGGTTACCAGAGGATGGGAACGGTGGCAGGGGGAGACGATGAGACCCTGGTCAATAGGTGCAAGCTACAGTTAGATGAGAGGAATAATTTCTGGTGGTCTACTGGATAGCAGGATGATTAGAGTTCAAACGAATGTATTGTATATTTCAAAATGGCCAGAAGAGAGGTTTTGAATGTTCTCATCATACATAAATAATAAATATTTAAAGTGATGGATATGCTAATAACCCTGATTTGATCATTACATAGTCTATACGTGTATGGAAACATCATGTTGCATCCCATATGTATGCACAATCATTATGTGTCAATGACAGACTTAAAAGATTAAATTAAAAAAGAACTACTGATTCATGCTACAACCTGAATGTTTGTCAAAAACACCTTACCAAGTGAAAAACACCAGAGACATCAATAACAAAATGCTGGAAAAAGCACAGAAAGCAGATAAGTGGTTTTCTGAGGCTGGGTTTGGTGGAAGGATTAACAGTGAAGGGACAGTAAGGAACTATTTGGTGTCACGGAAAGGTTCTGAAACTTGCTAGTGGTCTTGTATCTTTGCATACATTAACAAACTCATTGAACTGTAAGCTAAAAATACATGAATTTTATTGTATTACACCTCACTAAATCCAATGAAGGAAAGAAAAAGCACTTAGAGCCGTCTCTCCCAGCATTCTTTTTACTTTGTGCTGCAGCTCCGTTGGGCCACTTGAAGTAGCTGCGGGACGCATTGCTATATTCCAAGTCTTCAGTCAACTTATTTTCTCCACTAGGAACAACACTTTCTTCCCTTTACTTATTGGGGGACTTCAAATTTCTTACCAATTATTTTCTTCCACCCATTCAACGTTTAGCAGAAATTTCTGATCATCTTCTACTTTATGAACGTTTGACATTTTGAATAAATGCTTATCCAACATTCTTTCACATTTTAGTATCTGTATGCCTGACTTCTCAGGTTAAAAAAAATTCCTCAAGTCAGGCACTCATAAGGATTTCACCTTGGTAGCCTTGGTACCTAATTTCGTGCCTAGAACGTAGGAAGTCCTCAGTATACAGTTGCAGTATTAAATTCCTCTAAACATTGACTTCTTTTCTTGACATCTTTTAATTCTTAGTGTTAATTTTACTTGAAAACCTCACAAATTTGAAGCAACAGTGAGAATCCTAGCACAGTGGGTGTCTGGGGCGGGGAGCTCTGCCTGATTCTCCAGCCTCTTCCCTTGAGGTGGGAGGTTCGTTATTTGTAGGAACATCTGGATGGTCATGTCAACTGGGCATCACCCCCTAAATTGAACCTGTGAGGGTCAGCCCTTATTTCATACCCCCAGGTACTATCCCCTACCCTGACCTTCCTACATGTCACCCCTACCGAAACCCCACCCTGGAGCCCTTCTGTGGGGACTCCCTCCTCCTGGGAATCCACCAACTCAAGCTCTGCCTCAGGTGCCCAGACTGGGCTGGCTTCGGTGGAAGTGCAGATTCTGACTGTGGAGAGGAACCTTTGCTAAGCAAGGTTCAACAGAGGCCACGAGATGTGTTACAGGCAGAGTCATTGGACAATAAATTTGTAGGCATTGAAGAGAAAAACCAATTCTTCCTTGAAGAGTTTCTGAAAACTAAAGCAAAACTCATCAGAATAGAAGACACCAGCAGCATAATTTATTCAGAGGAAGCCACCAGGTGCTAACTGAGATTTGAAAATAAATCCCTCCCTTTGAAACATCAGGCATGGCTCGGAATATAAGCAAGACTTCCCCAGGACCTGAAATGGACTTCAACCTGCTGTATGTATTCAAATAGAGCCTGTTTCTTTAGAGTACTTTTCACGTATGAGAAGTTTTAACAAAGAGCTCAAGTCATTATTAACTCATGCATTATTTGTAAAAGTAAAATTAGTAAATGCGTGCTTACATAATTTTTCATTTCAGCATTTATTAAATAGGAAGGCTGTCAATTGGGACAGGAGGAAAAATGGAAGTTAGTGTTTTTTTCATCCTCTTCTCAGAATCTGAAAGGTCTGCCTCTGATAGAACCAACCTAAGACACGGTCCAATAGACCATCTGAGTTGGTTGCAACTCCTTCCTTCCAGTTATTCAGGTCTAGTAGATTGAAGTAAATTTTTATTTTGAAATACAAATTTTATTTATATTTTTTCCTGCTTATATATTGTCTCTAACATTCATGTTAAAGAATTATTTAAAGAATAATAGGCCCGGCACTGTGGCTCACACCTGTAATTCCAGCACTTTGGGAGGCTGAAGCAATAGATCACTTGAAGAGTTCGAGGCCAGCCTGGCCAACATGGTGAAACCCCATTTCTACCAAAAATACAAAAATTAGCCCGGCGTGGTTGTGTGTGCCTGTAATCCCAGCTACTCAGGAGGCTGAGGCAGAAGAATTGCTTGAACCCAGGAGCCAGAGGCTGTAGTGAGCTGAGATCGCACCACTGCGCTCCAGGCTGGGTGACAGAGTGAGACTCCATCTCAAAAAAAAAATGAAAATAAAAAATAAAAGAAAAAAAGAAAGGGAAGGAAGGAAGGAAGGATTATGCAATTGTGTTTTATTTCTTCACATTTTTCTTTTTTTCTAGATATTCTCCACCCAGGACTTGCAGAAGGACTCATGTAATACAGTATAGGGTAAACTTTAGAAATCTCTGTAGATTGCAGGATCTGAAAGCAATTTTTCCAGCTTCATAAGATTTAGCCAAGAAGAGAACAGGTCACAAATAAAAGCTTTGTTTCTGCTAAGAGCTGAAATTAGCAGATTTCATAAATTGAGATTTTATAAGATTTATAAATGTTCCAAATATCAGAAGTTGGAGTTCTAGCCCCTAATCCCTCAAAATGTGACTTTATTTGGAAACAGGGTCTTTAGAGAGGTAATCGAGTTAAAATGAGATCTTCAGGGAGGCTCCTAAACCAATATGACTGGTGTCCTTATTAAAAGGAGAGAGACTTAGACACAGAGACACATGCAGAGGGAAGATGATATGAAGGAAACCCAGGGAGAAGGCGTCCACCTCCAAGTCAAAAGGAGAGCACTGAGCGATTCTCCTTCAAACCCTCCAGACAAACCAGCCCTGTTGATGTTTTGATCTTGGACTTGCAGCCTCCAGGACTGAAAGACAATGCATTTTTGTTCTTTAATCCAGCCTGTGGTACATTGTTACAACAGCTCTAGCAAACGAATGCAGTATTGATTATGGAACCTGGAGGAGACCTGAGAAGCAGTGTCTGGGAGCCACCCTGAGGAGGGCAAAGCCGAGGGCAGGGCACCACCTCGTGTGATAGGAAAGGCAGCTGAACGTTCCAGGTCCCTTTACTGCAAAGATGGGATCTGCGCACACAAGTCCAGTAATTGACATGAAGACTCGGAGTTCTGCATGGACGGAGCAGCCAGCCTCGACATCCGGAAGTCACGCAGGCACCAGAACGCAGCAGATGCAGTGACCTGGTAGGCTGGTACCGACAGCCAAGTAACGCCGTAGAAACTGGATGCAAGGGGACGGCAGAACAAAAGGGATGGACGGCGCTTTCTCCATAGTAGAAAATGCTAGTCCCTGAGAACTTCAGTCTCTTATGGGCAAAGACTGAGAGACGACTTAACCAAAGGCAGGAGTTTTAAACATAAAACAATAAAATTTCCTTGAATTGGCAAGTGTTAAATGTCTTTCATTGGTGCAATGAGACTATGCTCTGAGATAATTTGAGTTTTATAGCAACAGCATTAAGTTTTTACATATGTGAGCGTATAACATGTGAAATTTGTATATGCAACCCCATGATTGCTTTTTCATAACTTTACACGGAGAATGTTAAGGCTAGGTGAAGTGTAGAACTCTTAAACTCGTTTACATTTGTATACAACCTGCTTCATTGTAAACATACAGCAGTAAGTACTAAAATATGATTCCGTGGATAACACTGAATTCGATCTAATTGAGTAAACATCCATTAAACATTTGTTATGTGTAAGGTCACACAGTCTGAGATACAAAGATGTTTATGATATTGTCTGTCAGAAACTCAATCCCTTAGAGTAGATAAAAGAAGTAGAAAATGCACAGGACAAACACAAAGAAGTACAAAGCCTGAGAAGAAGGGTTCGATGCGCGAGCAGTAAGAAAGGCGACAGACATGCTTGATAAAACCTCAGTAATACATTTAAATGAACCCAGGGCCCAGTAGGGAGGCAGTGTAGCATTTCGCAGGAAATGAATGCTGTACGGAGAAGTGTCTTGAATTTTAGTTTAAAGAGTATATGTGTTATTTATTAGACAATAAGGCAAATGGAAGTTTTCAAACAGCAGAGTAACATGAGTAAATTTGTATTGTAGGCTGTCTACAGTGGAAAAGTATGAGAACTAGCATCCAAAAGCCATATGCAAAACAGTTACAATCATCTGAGGAAAAAATAGAAATTACTTGAGTTACTGTGTTGGAAGTTTAAATGAAAAGGAGGAGTTAGGTCTTAATATGAGTAGCATCGTGCAAATGGAGTCAATTTGTTACCTTTCTATAGGAAGTGGAAGTGGCAGAAAGGAAGAAAACAGAGACTCTAAGATTCTGGCCCTAGGGCCCTACATTAGAATGATAACACTAAGCAATTTCTGAATGTCAAGAAGAAGAACATGACTTTGAGAGGATGTAAGGAGTTCACATATAAACCTGTTCACTTTAAAATGAAATGAAGTTTGATACCTGGATATCATAAATATGAGACTAGAGATGAGCAGAAACATGGATTCAGCAGATGGAGACTAGACAAGAAAACCCTTATTGAGTCAGAGAGGTGAGACAGCTGGATGGAAGTGGAGTTGCAAACAAAAAGATGGCTGAAGAAGGAATATAGACACATTTGTAGCATTTGCATTTAGAGTGGGGTGTTAGAAGGAGAAATAACAGCAAAAGAAAGAAAATAGGTGATTAGAAATACAGGAGGAGAATCAGTATAATGCAATTTGAGAGAAGAGAAAATATTCTGAAAAGGAAAGGTGATCCAGTGCAGGTGCCTTTAGTTTCAAGGAGGGTGAGGACTGATAAAAGGGTGTGTGTGATAATTATCATTTGCTACTAAAAGAAGCATTTCAGCAGATTTATGTGGATAGAATAAGTCTGTAACTCCACCATCGATGAACGTTGTTGAGGCAGATGAAGCAAGGGTAGGATGATCTTTTGAGGAGTGAGTCAACATAGAAAAAAACACAAATAAGATGTTGAGGGAGAATCAGGATTGAAGGCATTCTTCATTTTCTTCCTTTGATAAAGAATGTTCTAAATTTAAAAAGATTGACAGGAAATTGCACTTGTACTTACAAGAAACAAAATGTTTTAAAAAATGTCAGAAAGAATCTTAGGTGGAAGACAATGAAATTATTAGACATTGAAGAAATTGGTCTTCAGAAACAAATCAACGAAAGAGATAACTAACATACCACATAAAACAGGAAGGAGAGCAGTAAGGAGTTTTAGGAAAGTGAAAATACTCTGTACAATGCTATAATGGTAGATACATGTTATTATACATTTGTTCAACCTGTAGAATGTACAAGGCCAAATGTAAAGCCGAATTTTAACCACTGACTTTGGGTGATAATGATGCATCAATGTAGGCTCATGGTCCATGTAGGAAACAATGGGGCCACTCTAGTAGGGGACGTTCATAACTGGGGAGGCTGTGCATATGGGGTGGGGGCAGAGGGTAGATGGAAACTATTTTCTCTTCAATTTTGCTGTTAACCTAAAAGTGCTCTAAAAAAAATTAAGTACGTTAAAAAATGAAGGAGACTTTTGAGGTAAAACATGGAGAGAGAGAGTAGAAATAAGAAGGAAAAAAAGAAGAAGAAGGGAAGATAAATGAGAGCAGCCAAATAAAAAAGCGTCCAGAGAGCATGTGGGGAGGGGTCAGTCGAAGACACCATTTGTGTTACTGTTTAACCCCACTTAATCAAAAACCGCCCTTCAAAACAGAACACCACACATACACAAATGCCTTTGTGAAAATAAGAAAGTAACTTTGGATCTGTTTAATGAAACAAACAATAACCCATGGGATTGGGAGACATCCCGTGCAACTATTTAAGCCGATGCAGATACTTGGATCCAAAGGATACCATAAAAATATGTTTCAAATAAATGCCTTGGCATCTGATCTGAGGTCAGGGCTACAAGGTTCAATTCGATCTCACATGGAGGTCAGGATCAAAGACATTCAACTATATATCTTGGAAGAATACTGTATGTTTTGATCATTTTTATTTGGTAGACAAGAGTGAGTGCAATTGAAAATGAGACTATCAAAAGTAAGAATAGCAGAATTCTGAGAAAGATGAGAAAATTGGTAGCAAATTATATAGAGGACATTGGGACCTAGTTCAGTAAGGAAGGACATGAGGTGAATTTCTGCTGCATTTCAAGAGGAACATTTCATTTGTTTATGTAAATCCAAGAAATAAAAGAGAAATGATAAAGTCACAGGTTACTGATGTCTTTCTATGTGACATCAAGGTAGTCAGTTGCCCGACATAAATCTCAAATAATTAACTTGGGAATCATGTCATCAAAAGTCCCATTTTACAGATAAATAACACACCCCAGAGATTAGACAGTTTGTGCATTATCACATCACCTACTACATGGGAAGGGCAAGACTCACCCACAGATCCGAAGGCTCTCAACACTCCTCTCCATGTTGTAGTGCAAACAATGCAGTTTGCATTACAGAATTCCAAAAGCTACATAGAAAGTTAATTCAGCTCCCGTGCTTCATATTCATTCTTCTTTAACAAACATTGAAACAGTCATAGGTTATTGCATTATAAAATATATATATTTTTGCATATAAAAATATAAATATGCAAAAATATAAACATGCAAAAAATAAAAATATGCAAAATATGCAAACATATATAAAATATAGGTTATTGCAGGTTATTTATAGGTTATTGCATTATAAAAATGCCTATTTGTTCTTGATACTACTCAATTAAAATATTTTAGATTACATTAAGGGAATGAGGGTAGATTGTAGATGGAGATTTTTCATGGTCACTATTTAAAACATTGTCTTTTGTCTTAATTTTAGATTCAGGGCTACACAATGTACAGGGTTGTTACATGAGTATATTGCATGACTCTGAAGTTTGGGCTTCTAATGAGCCTGTCACCCAAGTAGTGAACGTAGTACCCAATAGGTAGTTTTTCAATTGTTAACCCCCACACTTCCCCCTTTTGAACCCCCCAGTGTCTATTGTTTCCTTTTTCTGTGTCCATGTGTACCCAATGTTTAGCTCTCACTTATCAAGTGAGAAGATGTAGTATTTGGTTTTCTGTTTCTGCGTGAATTCTCTTAGGTTAATGGCCTTCAGCTGCATCCATTTTGCTGCAAAGGACATGATTTCATTCCTTTTTTACAGCTGTGTAGTATTCCATGGTGTACATGTACCATATTTTCTTTATCTAATCCACCATTTATGGGTACTCAGGTTGACTCCCTGTCTTTGCTATTGTAAATAGTGCTGCAATAAACATATGCATATGTGTGTCTTTATAGTAGAAAGATTTCTATTCCTTTGGGTATAACCAGGTACTGAGATTACTGAATCGAATGGCAGTCCTGTCTTTAGATCTTTGAGGGATCTCCAAACTGCTCTCCACAGGGGCTGAGCTAATTTACACTACCACCAACAGTGAGTGGATAAACATTCTCTTTTCTCCACAGCTTTGCCAGCATCTATTATTTTTTTCACGTTTTAATGATAATCATTCTGACTTATTGGCTGTGTGTTTGTCTTCTTTTAAAAAGGATGTGTTTTCATGTCCTTTGTTAACCTTTTAATGGGGTTACTTGTGTTTTTTTTTTCTTGTTGATTTAAGCTCCTTATAGATTCTAGATACTAGTTCTTTGTCAGATGCATAGTTTACAAATATTTTCTCCCATTCTGTGGGTTGTCTATTCTGCTGAGAGTTTCTCTTGCTGTAGAGAAGCACTTTAGTTTACTTGGGTCCCATTTGTCTATTTTTGATTTTGTTGCATTTGCAAAGCATTGTCTTCAATAAACTCAGAGTTAATCTTTGAGCTTTGTTCATCTACAGTTTGACTTATAAATCAACATGGGGTTTGTGATAATACAGCATTTTCGATCAAGTTATTTGTTTTCACTTCCTGGTAGATTTCAGAATATATATGGCTCTTTAGTATTTTTTTTTTCATTTCTTAGTATTTTTTCCTTTAAAAACTTATTTTAAAAAAACCTTAGTAAATCCTTACAAACTTGACAGATTAAACTTATTTGATCTGTGGTTATAATTGACCGTATTCACTTTTAAGTGGCGGCACAGCAGAGATTAGGTTTCAAATGCAGACGCTAAGTCGTGCTTTGTGATGTTGGGCAAGTTTTTTAACCTTTCTAGACTTTGGTTGCTGCATCTTAAACGAGAATGGTAATTATACCTATCTCAAAGGGTTGCTATGAGAATTAAGGGAGTTAATAAATGTAAAACTCTTGGAACAGTGTCTGGTAATGAGAACATAAATCAGTTGATTAAAACCTAACAGAACTGTCATAGATGTCAGACTTGCCTGTCAAGTATATGCAATATTATTATAACTGCATTCCACATGTTCAAAAAACTTAGAGTCATGGAAAATATTGTTAAAATCTCAAAATTATAGATATGAAGACTACAGTTTATCATATGGAAAATATAAAGCACAAGATTAACAGTGAATTAGTCATTCCAGAATAAAAGACTAGTGCATTTGAAGCTATATCAGTATAAGTAGTTAAATTGAAACAGAGAGAGAAATATTAACAAACAAAAATTGAATAGAGCCTCTGTAAAAAGTAGAGCAATTCAAGTTGCTGAATGCTAGTGCCATGAGAGACTCCAAAGAGAGGAGGGAAGGGTGGAAACAGAAAAGAAATGGAAAATATAATAGTTAATTATTTTCTAAATTTTACTAATTCAAAAGAAACATGAAGAAAACATCACAAATTGCTCAAAGACAGTGATAAGAAGAAAATCTTGTAAAAAGTCAGAAAAAATATTGTGCATTATGTATAGAGGAACAAAGATTAAGAATTACAGAAGATTCCTTAGCAGATTCAAATCATAGAAGGTTGTTCTCTCATCAAAATGGAATTAAATTACAAAGCAGTAACAGGAAGAACTGTGGTACATTCCCACATATTTAGAAACTGATCAGCACATTTGTAAATAATCCATAGATCAAAGAAAAAATCAAAAATAAAATAAGGAAATATACAGAATGAATAAGAAAACGCCATGTATTAAATGTGTGGGATAACCCTAAGGCAGCGAAGTAAGAGCTGCAGTCCTAAGTGCTAATAGTAGAGAAGAATTACTTAATTGAATGACCCTAGTTTTCACATTCAAACACTAGGAGGAAAAACAAGTAAGTGTTCCCCCAATTTAGTAGTAGAGGAAATACTCATAATCACCGCGAAAAGCATAACAGAAAACAATAGAAAACATCAATGAAACCAAAAGCTGATTCTTTGAGAAAATTTTAAAAATTATAAGATTGTAGTTAGCCTGATCTGAAAATAGAGAAGAAACAAAATGTGAGAAAGGTGACATCACCAGAGAAACTACTAATATTAAAATAATAAAGGAATATAATGAGAAAATGAATGCTAAAAATGTAGCAACTTAGATGGGTGGGCAAATACTCTAAAAGATACAAACTTTCAAAGCTCATTCAAGAAGTAATAAATAGACCAAATAGCCATATAGCTAATAAAATTATTGAATTTGTACTTACAAATTTTCCCTCAAAAATGTTCCAAATATCTTCAGGCCTTGAAGGTATATGTGGTGAAATATCACAAAGATTTAAAGGAGAAACAATGCCAATACAACTCCTGTAAATTTGAAGAGGTACACACACTTACCTGCTTGTCCCGTGAGGCCAGTATTATCCCAATACCCAAGTGAGATAGAGACTTTATAAGAAAAAAAATAGTGCAGATCAGTTTAGTCCATGAATGTAGAAACAATGTTTCTAAACTAAATTTTATCAAATAGAATCCAAAAACATATAAAACAATAATATATCATGACTAAGTATTATGTATCCTGGGAATGCAAGGTGGATTGCATTAGAAAACCAATTGATGTAATTCACCATGCTAACACACTACAGAGAAACAACAACAACAATAACGTTATGTTTTTCAATAGATACAGATAAATATTTGACAAAATTCAACATCCATTATTGATCAAAACTCCCTGCAAGCTATGAGTAAAAACTCATTTTTCTCTCCCCTTCAACTTGAATAAGTGTCTCTATGAGAACTGTTGTTAATATCACATTTATTCATAAAAGACCATATACTCTTCTTACGATACGAAACAAAACAAGTGCATTCACTGTCACTACATCTGCCAACCATTATACTGAAGGTTTGATCCAGTGCAATAATAAAAGAATATAAAACAAAAGGTGTATGGATTGGAAAAAAACAACCCTAAATTTATCCACAGAAGAAATAATCATGTATGTAGCATATCTAGAACAATCTATTTTAAATCTGCTAGAACTAATAAGTGAGTTGTAGAATTCAAAATCAACATAGAAAAACTATATTTTAAAGTAACTGTGATGAACATTTGGAAGTAACAGTTAGAAAATAATATATATTGTCATCCAAAAAGAAATATTTAAGGTTTATTTACTCCAGTACACTTCAAGATTTATACAGTAACCACTACAAAGCATTGCTGATAGAATATAAATAAAGCAAACCCACATACATGGGGAGATATACCATGTTCATGGATTGGAAGAACAAAAATTGCCACACCTCAATTCTTTCCATAGTGACAATGATAAGCAAAAATTTTGGTATACAAAAAACAGAGAAAGTACCTTAGCCAAAACTCTTTTGGGAAATAACAAATTTGGAAGACTCCAAGTATAAGGCAGATTGTATAACAATGTATGATATTACTTAGGAATAGATAGAGAAATAGAACAAAGAGTAGAAATATAGCACACACACAGGAGGAATTAATTTTTGTCAAAGGTGCTATAAGAATTCAATGGAGAAAAGGTATTTTTATTAAAAATAGTACCAAAACGATTGGCCAAATTAATTTCATCTCTCATGTGGTCTAAAGTACTGTATTCCAAAGTAGTTATTTTAGTCCATTTGGGTCAAAATAAATAGAGACGTTTGTTTAAAGTCCAACTTCTAAAACTTTTGCTCAGCATTTCAATCTGAATCACTAATGGGCTCTAGAGCCAGCATCCCAAATTATTTGATTAACAATAGCATGTGAGAAACACTAGGCTATAGGAGAAACAAGACATGTGTTTATTTAAACATTTTAGCAAAAACACAATATAGTGGACTGATGGGAAGGGAAAATGAAGTGAAAATTTATGGACACCTGATATGTGAAAAGTTCTCTGCTGTATCAGGGGTCCAGTCTCTGCTTTACTACCAACTAGCTACGCAACCTTCATTAAATCAGTAATCTCTGTAGCACATTATTCCATTTATGAAGACCAAGAGGAACATTTTGAACACCTCTAATAGTCTTTGCCACTCTCTTATTAAAGAATTAGGCTCAGCTGGATGCGGTGACACACGCCTGTAATCCCAGCACTTTGGGAGGCCAAGGTGCGTGGATCACGAGGTCAGGAGATCAACACCAGCCTGGCCAACACGGTGAAACCCCATCTCTACTAAAATACAAAAATTAGCCGGGTGTGGTGGTGTGCACCTGTAGTCCCAGCTACTCGGGAGGCTGAGGCAGGGGAATCGCTTGAACTCGGGAGGCGGAGATGGCAGTGAGCAGAGATGGAGCCAGTGAACTCCAGCCTGGTGACAGAGTGAGACTCTGTCAAAAAAAAAAAAAAAAAAAAAAAAAAAAAAAGAACTAGGTTCATGGAGAAAAAAACATATCCACCACTCTGGAAGCTCACATATGCTGTTTTTCTAGACAACAGAAAAGTGAACTTTAAAATCTGTTAATATTTTAATACATTTAGACAATGTTAAAATAAATCAAAACTGTACCTCAAATTTTCTTTAAACTCAACATTTTATTTTCAGGCTTAAATGATCTCAATTATTGTTTTACTCTTCCATTAAATTACTCTTAGATTACTTAATAATTTTAATTTAAATGAATTTCAAAAATTGCATTGTGAAGATGATATTTTAGAAGGTTAATAAATCTGAAAATTATTTAAATATTTTACATAATTTAAGTGTATTACGGGTCAATGCGAAGGTATGATGTCCAGAGCCCAGTTAGCTAAAATGCTGAACAACTGGAAAAAAACACAGCATCTAGGCAAGAACTATTTTTCCACAGGCTGCTAATACAATTTCAAAAAGAAATCAAAAATTTTAGACTGTTGCTTTTGAGATATTTTGTCTGTTACACTTCAAAATCAACTGAAAACTTTGCATGCATCTTGCTTTATCTTAGCTATTTCACACTGGAATTTCAGCATATGCTTCCTACAAAATGTAGCATATTAAATAATTCAAATTTACTTTCTTTTTATTATGTTCTGTAGAAAGACATTTCCACTCAGTTACTCCCCCACCCACGCTACACACTCAGTTTCCCCCCAACCACCCTATCCACTTGGTTTTCACCCCACCCACTCTACCCACCCATTTTGCCCCACATCCATCCTACCCACTCAGTTTTCCCCCAACCCACTGGTCAAAATGAACTTCACAGCACATGTGTTGTATTTGCCAGATGGTCAGGGCCATCCGCCTATAAAAGGCAGGGGCTCCTTCAGCTGAGGAGTGTGCTGAACAGTTCTGCACTCACACAATTCCATCTGTCTTCCCTGTTTCACCCTTTCCATCCAGGAGGTTAGAAGAAAGGAGAAACTGAATTAAATACATCCTGTTAAAATATTTGTTTTCACCTCCAGTTTTGGATAGATCCAATTAGTGCCTATATAAACATTTTGTTTAACCTGTGCAGGAGACATATACGAGTTTATGAACCAACATTCCCATTTCCCTCACAAAAAAAGTCTTTCATTTTGCATTACATTATACATTAAAGGCTTTGTTTCCAGAAAGATACTGAGATGGGGGAAAGGAAAAGGTATTGTTAAAGAAGCCCATGAACTATTGTACAAGAAATGTCGCAGATTTACTACAGAACACCACAGGTCATCTACAAGATATTCTGGCTAGTTTATAACTAAAACCTTGGAAATATAAGAATGGCCTTTCACAAAGGATTAGCCATTAGCCATCATTAACATACAAACCCTTGGAGCCTTCCTGAGAGCAATAGTTAAAACACTGACAGGTGTTTTAATGCCACAACTAAACCGACTCCACTTTTTGAAATAGTTGTTTTTGATTACATTAACTATGTTGGACTTGAATTTCAACTGTGTGGTATGAATTATATTTTTACAATTAGCATATTGAGTCAAAATGACAGAAATTATAAATAATTTCCAGATATAAAATTTAAGAGATAAATCATGCTTTTAATGTCACACTAAAATGGTTCCCTTTGTTAGTCTCATTTTCCTGGGCAATGCACATTTTACATGTTAGGAATTAAGTAGTCATTGGAAGCAGAATTTAGCACTGTTTCTACTTAGTTACCACTTTTTGATCAATGAAATTATTTCAGTGTACTATTTGCAGTTTTCTAGATTTGTTCTGAAAGTCATAGAATGCATATTAAATGAAGTAGGTTATTTTTACCCAGCAAATCAGCAAGACATGGAAGAGGGGTGGTCATATTGGGAAGCATATGGTGAGAAACGGAAACTCACAGCCTTGTTCTTGGGTGTATGAATTGTTGTAACCCTTTTGGAGGACAGATTTGCTCTATTTCAAAAACTTTAAAGGGGTGCATACTCTTTGACCTAGAAAATCCACTTCTAAGAATTTATGATAGAAACAGTACATGTGTTCCTACTGCTGATTCTCATTAGTCTTGCTGGTTATGTTCTCAAAGTCACCACAGACACTGAATTAGTGAAGACTGAACTGCTGCCCCCAGCCAGAGCGTGGGGTGAGGTTCCTATGAGCCTCTGACTGCAATGTTTTCATGAGCTGATCAATATGTGTGTTTCCGTTTAAAGACATCTTATTTGTTATATATTGTTGATTTAACATTGAACTGATGGCCAACAGCAATATAACTCATGCAGAGAATAAATTGTACCTAACAGATGCATTTTCATTGCAAGACACATCACACCCTCTTGTGGCTAGGAACTCCAGCGGGCACTTCCGCATATGCTTGGGGGGCATTTTAAACAGCAAAGTTGCTAAGGAAAGTTGGAAAATTACTAAAAAAAAAAGGCTAAAAATTAACAAAAACATGTCACTAAATATACCGTGGAAAGGATACCTGTTTTCAGCATGAGCACTGAAGCAAGCAAGCAGAGTGTCCTAGTTTAGGCCTCAGCTTGGAATGTGTTCTAGGGCAACTGACATTTTTCACCACCTGTGCATGGATGCGAATGACCAGAGAAGCACTGTGAGTATTAATTTTGCAAATTAAGCTCAGCAAGTTGATGAATTCACAGATCCGACATCACAAATAATAAGCATTAACTATATTCATATTTATGTAAGATATACATTTGTGTGTATATACACACCCCCACACAAAAGAATATATAAAGATGTGCATCATGATATCATCTATAATAATATCTATTACAAAGGTCTAAAGTATACAACTTGAGTGCTTATTCCCTGAAAATGCCATCAAAATAGAATGAATGCTGATAAGCAAAGTTGAGTGAAGGGAGAGCACTGCCTCAACAGTGTTAGTGTCTGAGAAAGGGTGGAACGAAGGTGTAATATTTCAAGGGTTTCTGGAGTCTGATTTACTGTGGAAAGTTCAGTGCCGGGCTTGATTAGGATTGGGTAAGCTCCATGATGTGAGTTTAGTGAGTTTAGTGCACACACATGAGAGTCCAGAGAGGAAAGTTTGAAAGCAAGGCTTGAATGGTGAACAGTCATTTGATGCTATCTACTGCAAGTTGCTTAGGCTGGTATCCCTTTATGTGACGTTTTGGAAAGCTCCTGAACTACACAACAGAGTTGTCATCATATCAGCCTGTTTTAATCACACATAGGGTTTTGTTTTAATTGGGTATGGTAAGATGATAGTCACAGACACAACCACGTTGAAGGAAAAGTGTATTTATTACTCATAGTTCTCAAGAGCAGGGGCCATCCCATGCCATGCAGGGCCACACAGGAAAGCACTAGTGTTGGTTCAGTGGCAGAGTGAGGAGAACATGGGCTGGAGACCTCACCACAGTGAGGAAGGAATGGGTAAGGCAAGGTCAATGTATGCACCAAGAGTAGGATTGGATTGTTTCACTAAGTTCAGCAGCTCTGGGCCATAGGGATCATCTGCAGTTATTCTGTACCTGCCCCTCGGGGTGATTTTGGACAGGGGAAATACTTGCATGGTGTAAAAGAGTTAGAAGAAGATGGCTGAGAGGATGGACTTTGGATACAAAAGGTGAGCTCACCTGCTGGTTGTGTGGTGTCTCTAGGAATTAGCTGACTCTAAGAAGATGTCAAGGCATCATAAAATACAATTTTTACAAAAACACGAGTAATACACAACCCAGGCAAGAATTTCCTGGACGGTAATGTCGTGGTGAAGAAGATAGCTAAATAGTAAAGTCATGCTAAATCTAGGTAACAGGCTTTCGAATTATAAATGGTTTTGGTTTCACCCACTGGAGATTGTTTAAGTCAATTACGGTACAACCCTAGAACTAAATACAGAAGCCAAGAAAAACTCATTGTTAGAGACTATGTGGCAGCAAGGTGGAAGGAAAAAGTCCTCAGTAAAAACGAGTAGGGTCTACCCAGTCCCCTTGCTGACATTATTCCTTAGAGGCAAGACATAGGCCACAAATAGCCGGTCTGGGGCCTGCTGCAATGGTCGATTTAGGTGTTAACTGGATGGGGCTGAGGGATGCCCAGATAGCAGGCAACACCTTATTTTTGGGCGTGTCTGTGAGGGCATTCTGGAAGAGATCAGAATTTGAATCCGTTGAGTAAAGCAGATCCACCCTCTCCAGTGTGAGGGGGCATCACCCATTCATGGAGGTCCCAGATAGAACATGGAGGCAAAAGAAGGTGGACTTGCTCTTTGCCTCAGCTGGGACCTCGATCCCCTCCTGCTCTTGGCTGTGGGTGCTCCTGCTTTTCAGGCCTCTAGGCTCCTGGACTTCCATGAGGACCCCAGCCCCTCCTCCCCATTCCCAGGCATTCAGACTTGGTGTGAATTACACCATGGGCCTTGCTAGGTCTCCAATTTGCGGTGGGCACATGGTGGGATGGCTCAGCCTTCCTGATTGTGGAAATTAATTTCCATAATTAATCTCTCTGTGTGCATATGTGTGTGTGTGAACAAACATTAAATGCAATACGGTTCTGCTTCTTTGGAGAAGCAGCAGATTCTGGGAAAAGAACTCTGCCCTAAAAAGCTTCACACGTTCAGGAAGCGGAGACAGGCCATATCTAGGATACCCGGTAACACTCTGGCTTTCTGGCCAAAGACACGCTGTGTTAGAGAGAAGAATTCCGAGAGCTGAGCTGCGGCTCTCAGCATGTCCCTCCCTGGAGCAGACATGGACCTGCCGCTCTGCTCACAGAGATGGCAAGGCCGTGGCCATGAGACCTGTCTCCACACAGTCGCAGCCTGGATTTCCAGATTTTCTGACTTTCACATGAGCTTTATTAACTTTATGCCAAGTACTTCTCCTTTTATCGAATTCTCTTTTTTACATTCAGTAAGAAATGTCAGTAAATATCTCCAAATTGGAGATTAAAAAGAAAATCTAGAAATAAAAAAAAGTTGAGAAATATCTCCAACTCTCACATTACTTTAGTTAGTGGCATTGTTTAAATCCTTCAGATTTTACTTCAAGTGTGCTTAGGCGATTTAAATGACTTCTCTGTTTAAACAGGATAAAAAGGACGAGGATTCTATGCAAATCAAAAATTTCCAACTTGGCTATTGCAGCCAGGAGTGATTGGAAACCAATCCTCTTCATGTTAGAAGGGGATACCTGGTCTCCTCATATCTTCACCTTTCAGATCCCCATGCTCCTTCTGTGGCCTGACCGACATAACACACAGGGTCATGCGTGTGGCTCCCAGGCAGGCAGTTGCCTTGGTCAATGTCTCTAATGTCCAGCAGGTTGAAAGTGAACTGAATGCTGCACATAGTCTAGGGAATGCCCCAAAGTAGGAACAAGGCAGATCTGCCCTACCATGGGGTGCAGTGTAGAACCCCAAAAGGGAAACAAACTGAGAAACAAAATGGATAGAATGGGAGTTCAAACAAGATCTGGAATAGTTGGTTGAAATATCACCAGGGCACTACCTATTGCACACACACACATGCATGCACACGCACACACACTAATCCTTCCAAAAAATGGAAGAACCACTAATTCCTTGATCTGAATTTTCAGACAGATACAGCATTTGTATTTGTCCTCAGGAGGGTGGTTGTGCCTGTGTCCTCAGGAGGGTGATTGCAGGTGGTGGTGCAGTGATGGCGCAGCATGGTGACTTGCCGGTGGCTGTATCGTGATGACACAGCTTTGCCATCATTTATTTGAAATGCTTTATTATTCTTTCCAGCTGATTCGCACCAGCTCCCCATCCTTCCCCATCTTCAGGCCCTCATGAGTACAGCACAGGCAACGAATACCGAAAGGAGAGTTGCCACCGGGTGATGAAAAGGAGAAATGTCAGGAGATGGGATGGTGCATAGGGTCTAACAGGAAATGCCAGCCGAGAATGCCCCAAGGCCCCGTCTCATTTTAAAAGCCCATTTGGCGTATGTACACAGGCCATGCTTCAAAATAAACAAGCTTGATATTCAGAGATCTGATTGTAAAACATGGAAACATGAATAGCTTAGTGTGATTTTGAAATGGAGGGGAATTGGAACTAAAGTGTGAGAACATTATTAAACAGCTGAAATGTGAAATAAATAATTATGCCCTTGTAATATAGATGTTAATTATTTGTAAAAAGGAAGTGTCTAATTTGTCTAGAAGGCATTGCAAAATTAATTTCTTAATTTTGACCACAGCTAAAGAAATCATAGTCAGTGTCTCAGTATTTTATCATCTACAGTCACCAAAAATAGAAATGTACAGCATTGCAATGAATAATCTTATTAATATCTAACATTTAAGGTAAAGTTATTATTTTGTAATAGTCTTGATAATGTATTTATATAGATAATACATCGTATGGGCAACATATTTTACTAGGTGGTGTTGGCTGTTAACTCTCGTAAAATTACAAACTAACTTTGGCACTGTATTTCATATGATAGTCACAGGATCACAGGACAGTAACCCTGGATTACAAGTGGATGTTTTTGTTGCCTGTGGGTAGCACTGACAGGTTGCCCTGAGAAGGAATATGAGAATCACTTCCTGAAATGTGCTACATTTTGACCTAAATGGTGCTTATACACAGACAATAATTCAGTGATATGTACATTCAATATTAAGGCACTTATGTAGTTTATTGCCTAACTCAATAAATTAATAAAAAATCATAGCATTGAATTCTATAGCTAAAAGAAACTTTAGACATTAATTCATTGCATTTATAATGAAACCAAAACCCAGAGAAGTTAGATGGCATTTCTAAGATTGCAAGAGCCAAGTCAGAACCTGCGCCGGGGACTCCAGGTGAGCAGCCTTTCATTCAACAATACCCTGCCTCCGTCCTTCTGGAAAAACATGACTCCAAGTCCCTCTCCTCGGCAGAGGCATTGGATGACAAGGTTCCCTTCAGGTAAACACTGAGATCCTTGAAATAGTTTCTCAATAATCTCTTCAGGCCGCAGGGAGGTTGCTGCCTATAACTAAGAAAATCGCAAAGAGTGACACATTTTCAGGACCACAATATCCTCTGTGCGGGAGGCTTGTCCTTGCCCCTTTCACGTTTCCAGAACCCTAAACTGTGCTGCGTAGCTGCAACCATCTCAGCCCTTACCCGCAGGAAGGCACTGGACTCACGGATTAGTTGAGCTCCAGGGATGACACTCACCTGCAGGAAGGTTGCAGGCACCAATGTTTGTGCACTGCCTTTAATCCTTTTAAAGCAAAAAGATATCAACCCTTTCTTACTCCTTCTGCAATCGTTACATAACAGGTTTTCGTCTTGCATCTTAAAAATAAATACTTTAAGTTGTCGGTTTTCTGGGTTATGTTATTTAAAGTCAGATATTTATTTTGAAGTCATAAATGGGTGGAACTTAAAATCGCTTATAGGAACTTGTGAAGGCAAGGTGTGTTGTTAAGATTAATTTATAATGACACTGTTAATGACCTCGGTGTGATTTATGTGTGATGCTAATGTATGTTCTTGCTCTTCAACTTTCTTTAAAATTTATAACCGTGGTTTTCCACTTAAAAAATGTCAACATTATTCCATTGGAAAATAATTAGCTTATTTCAATAGAAGAAGTATTTGTTATATTTTCTTGTGTTTAAGGAATAGCTTTAAGTTTTCGTTGGGTGGGAAATCACTCCCCAAACCCTAAAATGTATATAGCAGTCTAAGTGCATGGTCCATGGAGCATTTGTTGATCCACAGAAATTGTAAGCCTAAGTTCTTTTCCTGGGATAACTCATTCATTTTTAAAAAATGGTCTCAAGAAGTATCATCTGTATTTTACTGAAATTCAAAGAGATTAGGGAACATGTCAACAGTCTAAGAGTAGAGTCAGGGTTCAAATCCAGACACTCCAGCTCTGAAGCCTCTACTTGGATTTCCTGGGACACAGAAAATACATCATGTTATCATCATGCAGAAGAAAATGCAAATGGATTAATCTCATTTGGTAAAATTCGATGATATAAAATACGATATTGAAATCCAGCACTCTTGCTCCTGAAATGTGTCAGCGAGATAACTTCCTTACATCTGTTTAAGACTTCTGCATCGAGACAGTTTGATCCACACTTTGGTAGACTCAGGAAAATGTACCTAAGAGACTGGTGCCATATTAGGATGATTATGTTCTCAGTTCTCCAGGATACTGTGTGATCTTTACCTGAGAATTGTCTGCATTGTCTCTTCTCTGATATTAGTGATGAAATGAGAGACATCATATTCACTGTAGCATCACCATCACCCAGCATCCTTTTCAGAGACGACTCTCACATCTATTTTTAAAATTTTCTTAACTTGCAATGACTAACATTACTTCTACCTCAATACCAGTTGGCTGAGTGGTTAAGGAAGTGTGTGGTGCCCATTGTTCTAGAATATGATAATAATATCTCTTACGGAGGGGAACATGTTACTATTGAATATTGACATTTTTTCCTTAGTAAAATATTCATCAAATGGATTAATGTGTGAGCATTTATCCTGTTTTCCTATATAGAAAATGTGACTTTGTTTAAACACTTAACTTTCTAACTAATTGGTAAGAAAGATCAAAACAGAGTAAATTCAGGGGATCAAGATGCAGAGAGAAAAAATGTGGGTCAGAAAATGACAAGGTAGAAGCCTTCTGTAATCAGGGAGAAGAGCTCGGAGCTTGTCCTAGATTCTTAAAAACAAAAGAAAATAGAATTGGATGCCTGTTAGGTTCATGCAGCATCTGCTATGGGGGCTGTGGCTGCTGACAGTCCTTTTAGAAAGTAGGAGCCTCCCTTGCTGACCATGCACTCTTTTCCCTGCATGAATCGGCAGACTTCTTGTTTTTATTGAGTCTTTTTCTGTCTTCGCTGTCACTAAGCCTAATGTTAGCTTGGAAATAAAATGGAGAAATGGTCTTCAGACAGTTGGAATGGAGAAAACTGCAGTAGCTCTGTTCTTAAATGGCTCTGACTAATTACACACAGCCTGCCAGGCAGCTCCTGACCTGAGCCCAATGTACCAGCACACAGATGAGCCTTCTGACCTGAGGCTGGGAAGGCAAGCTGGCCTTCTGCCGCACTCTCCTTGTAAATGCCATCAAATGGCAGAAGAAATGAATTTGCCTGCCCAATTTGCTATTCTGCTGCAATTTTCCTCTGGGTCTGCTCAGCCAGTTCTTTTGCAAGCTGTGATTTGAGGAAAGCACTAATGAGTAATTACATGGCTGGAGGGGGAAAAAAATGAGGACACCTTTAATGTGAGAGCATTTCCCCCTATTTGGTCAAAGTTGAGTTTCTTTGACTGACTTTTTCAAAGGGGCTGACGTGGGCACAGTTCTCTGATTTTCAACACTGCGACCGTTCTATTCTCCAGTGTACACTGAGCCAGGCTGTGTCACCCTTGTGTTTGCACACTGTCACTTAAAGTGCCCCATAAAACAGCAGCAGCTTACTGGGAATAGCTGATCTGTTTCCAGGTAATGGGATCTCTTCTTTCCAGGGCCATTAAAAAATACCCATTTCATAAAAAATGGTGGCTTGCCAATGTCCTTGAGATAGATATTTCCTACTCTTGTTTATGGACCAATTACTCAGTTATATGTTTTTATTATTTTTGCCCTAAACGTTCTTGACCTTTGTTTAATGGTAAAAGCCAGTCCTTGGAAGGGAGCCCTGCCTCCGATGTCTGTAGGAGCTCCACAGAGGCTGAAAAGAATGCGAGGTTAGGCAAACTTTGAAGACACATAGACCATCTTCTGGGATGGAGAGCCACATGGACGTGCAGATGGAGCTGCTGGGGATGGATATCCAGCACTTGGAAAAAAGATTCTTACCTCAAACAGCAAAAGGAGTGCTGCAGCTCCCTCAAGGAGATTGCCTGAGTCCATTTTGTGTTGCTAAAACAGAACACCTGAGCCTGGGTGACGTACACACAACCAGAAATGTATTTCTCACAGCCCTGGGGCTGGAACTCCAACATGAAGACATTGTCAGGTTCATTGTCTGGGGAGGGGCCCTTCCTCATGGATCTGGGTGTCCTCACATGGCTTAGGAACAAAGAGGCCAGGCAGCTTTCTGAAACCTTTTTTATGGGGCACTGATCCCATTCAGGAAGGTGAAGCCCTCAGAATTTACTCACTTCCCAAAAAGCCGCATCTATTATCACTATCCCCGTGGGGTTGAAGTCCCAACATGTAAACTTTGGAGGGATGCACGCATTCAAACCAATGTTCTTGTTAATCGGTCCATAACAAGAGTCAGAGAAATACTTTTCAAGGACACTTGTAGGCAGAGATTATAGTAATCCTGACATATTTCCAAAGGATATTTTCCTTTCTGATGTGGAAATGCTCTGGAAAGGAAAATACACTTCTGCCAATGGGTAAGGAGGATGTCTGTTCGTGTGGATGAAGTGGGACCAGCCCGGGAAGGACGCTCCTTCCTCTCTTAACGGTACCATCTGTCACGATACACGGTGTGTTTGGGCTGACTTTTCCTGTGCTTCTGTAACGTGACTGTGCTTTCCTCGATGCTCCCCAGGGGGTGACTCTGTTTCCCGTCCCCTTGCAGAGCAGCACCTGCTGATAAGCCTTCAGAGGACTTGCACTGAGATGTGAATTACTCAAACACTCTTTCCTTTGTGTTCTTAAACATCACGACATCCAGCTGTGGTGTACAGGGAAGATTTTACTGAGAAATGGGAAATATCCCAATTAGATACTTCCCAGTTCCACCATTAAACTTTTATTTCTTTAGGCAAAACAATTAACCTCTGTAATTCTCACCTGCACACCGAGAAACTTAAAAAAGATTTCTCTGATCCAATCAAAAAAGCATATGACAATTCACTCTTGTTAAACACAAAATGTACAAAAATGTGACTTTATCTTTAAATATATAATTTGCTGTTCAAAACAAGTAGCATTATTCTCTCCCAAACTCTATGATATCTGCAAATATTTTAGGAAATTTTTTCTGTCCTTCTTTTTCCAAATTCAGAAGCCTCTGGGCAATACCGCCCTCTGTGATTCCAGCAGCTTATACTGAGACTGGCAAAGCAGCCTTGGAGACACCAGCTCACGCTGTTTGACTCTGAGAAGCTTAAAGGGCTTAATACACTGATACACCTGGGATTGCTGTTTCTCTGCTGGAAAGCCCCACATTTCTGTCTGTCCCTTCTGGGCACCAAGACCTTAATTAGAAGTTTAATGTACAATAAAGCAAATAGCTTTATCTGTGACTGCCCCTCAATCTTCCCAGAAAAGGGAACATCTCATGTGCCTTATTTTTTCACATTTCTTTCTCTGCATCTGAACAGAAAATAAAAATATAACAGAATTTATTAAAGTGCCATTTGCATTCTGATTTTCATCTCTGTCACTGATCATGCTTTTACTTTCATATGAGCAAGTTGCTAATCTTATTTGTCCCTGTTTCCCACATTCCCCATCAAACTAATCATACCACTTCCCTTTCACAATGTCCTCACCTTTGGCCAGCCAGGTTTAAAAATAATTGTTCTTTCCTTTCATTTGAATGGCACTGTGCTCATATGCCCTTGAAACTGGTACTTGTGCCTGGGTTTCCTAATTTGCCAGTTAGATTAGATAACTTTCTTAAGGACATCTTTGTTTAATTTATCTTTGCTTCTCATATTTCACCTCCCTGTACAACAAACACAAACAGGCCCAATTATGCATGTGTCTTAAGTGTTTGTGTTTTTATTTTTATTTCTAAAGATTGAGTTCCAAGGTTGTGGAACAAGAAGAACATGAAAATAAAAACACTGTTCAGGCCAGGCGCTGTAAAAATCCCCATACTTTGGGAGGCCAAGACGGACGGATCACTTGAGGTCAGGAGTTCGAGAACAGCCTGGCCAACATGATGAAACCCCATCTCTACTAAAAATACAAAAATTAGGGTGGTGGCACATGCCTGTAATCCCAGCTACTTGGGAGGCTGAGGCAGGAGAATTGCTTGAACCCAGGAGGTGGAGGTTGCAGTGAGCTGAGGTCACGCCATTGCACGCCAGCCTGGGCAACATAGCAAGACTCTGTCTCAAAAAAAAAAAAGAAATTGTTCAGTAATAATGAGTACGCCAATGTAGACTATAGATAAGAATTCTGGCAGGTATATAGCAAAAAATATGTATATGTGGATCTGTATATCAGGGCTTTATGTGTGAGAATAAAGATCATTTTGAACCTATACTCAGTGCAACATTAATTTCTAGAATTTACTTAATAATATTGTGGCTCAACAAATTCCAAATAATTCATTGCAGCAGTGAATAAAAAATAATTTCATAATCCTCTGAAGAATTTAGAAATTATATCGCGTTTACTTTTCTTATAGATAAATAATTATTCAAGGTTGGGAAGGCAAGGCATGATTTTACATTTCGGCATCTATATCCTTATATCCCTTATTCCAAAGCTGGGTTCTTTGACATGTTATTTACATGCTTTTGGTAGGTGCAAATTTATAGAAGTTTTGATACATGTGTCAGAGGCATCAATACCAATTTTAATTAAGATGCACGACATTTGCATCACCCCAGAAAGTTCTCATTCCCCCTAGTTAATTCTCCTTGCAGCCCCAGGTCCTGGACACCACAGATAGGATCACTGTCCCTAGACTTTTGCTTTATGAGAATGTCACAGAAGGATCCAGGCGGCATGTGTCTGCTCTCTTCAATGTCTCCTTCCTCCACTTAGCTTAATACTTTTGAGATTAATCGATTTCAGTGGCTATTTCTGCATATTGCTGAGCAATTTCTCTTGTATAGGTGTACCACAATTTACAAAACCATTTAACAGTTTGAACTTCAGATTTCCCCCTCAACATTTGACTATTAATAAAATTGTATAAACATTGACCTATAAGTCTCTGTGGAAAATGCTTTTATTGCCTGTGGGTAAATATCTGGGAAAAGGATTGCTAATTTTATTTTAAAAACTGCCAAACTGTTTGCAAAGTGTTCAAGCCACTTTTACTATACTTCACCAGTAAGAAATGAGAGTTCCAGTTGCTTAACATCTATACCAGCATTTGATGTTGCTAATGTTTGTTTTGTTATATTTTGTTTCATTCCTTGCATGGAATGGTAATTTATTTGCAGTTTTATTTGCATTTCCCTATAAAATAAAGATGTAGGGCATATTTTCATGTATTTTTTTGCCACCTACTACTCTGTTTTGGTGAAATTTCTCTTAAAATTTTTAACTCCTCCCCTCTATTTGTTGGTGTTGGGGGGTTGGCCTGTTGCCTTTCTGTTACTGAATTATTCTGTAAGTACTTTATTAGATGATGAGTTTTAAAAATGGCTTATCAAAATCTAGTCCTTTTTTATTTCTATAACGGTGTCTTTCTAAGAACAAAAAATGGGTACTTTTGTTTATGTCACTTTTTTTTATGAGTTGCATTTTTTGTGTCCCCTATAAAAAGTATTTACCTAATCCAAGATTACAAAGATATTCTTCTGTACAGTCTGAAAGAATTTAAAAGCTTTTGATCTTTACATTCCATGACATGATTTGGCTCGAGTTAATTTTGTATAAGGTGTGAAGTAGAGTTTTCCATTTCACTTTTGTGTATTTCTGTGTGCCAGCATCATTTATTACAAAGACGATGCTTTCTCCATTAAATTCACTTGGCAACATTGACAAATATTTTGAAAGCTGCAGTAGTATTCTTTTGAAATTTCTGTTCTGTTCCATTTACGTCTGTCCAAACTCAGATACCACATTGTCTTGGTTAGTGTAGTGTCATTGTTATATTACATGTTAAATCAGGCTATTATGGCTATTTTAAAAGATTTAGTTTTCCATTTAAATTTTACAATTGTCTTGTCAATTGCTCAAAATGCATACTGAATTTTTTATTAAGATGCTAGGAAGTATATATCAACTTAAAGATAACTGGCATATTAAAAGTAGAGAGCCTTCAGATCCATGAACAAAGTATATTTCTCATTTATTTATGTCTATCTAATGCCTCTCATCAATGTTTTGTAATTTTTAGCCTATGGACTTTGTGCATATTTATTTAAACATTTCTCTAAGTAATTAATGTTTGTTGATGATATTGTGAGTGACATTTTCTAAATTACAATATCAAAATATGTGTTGCTAGTGTATAGATAGAATGCTGGTAGGATTTTTAATGCTGCAAATTTTCCAAAGTCATTTCTTAATTTAAGCAGTTTCTTTTGTAGATTCATTTGGATTTTCTTTATTAAGAAAAATATGCCATTTCTAAAGAAACTCTGTTTGATGTATTCCTTTCTAATCTAAACAATTTTGATCTATTTTTTTCTTATTTTACTGGCAGGAACATGTAGTACAATATTGAGTAGAAGTAGTGAGAACAGACCTTCATGAGATTCCTAGTCTCAGAGTGAAAGCTCTCAGTCCTTCCTTGGGTCTCATATTTGCTATAGGTTTTGTGTAGATTCACTTTGTCACACTGAGCTAGTTTCCACATATTTTTATATGACTGGGTGTATATATATGTACACACTCCCAATAATTATATTGTTTGTTAATATGGTGAATAATATTAATTGCTTTTTGAATGTTGAAATAAATCTTGTCTCAAACTGGGATAAACTCCTAATTGTTCATGATAGAATATCTAGTTCATCTGTCACAGGATTTGATTTGCTAATATCGTGTTAAGTACACTTTTACACATACGTTCACAAGCGAACTTAGTCTGAAGTTTTCTTTCCTTTTCTTCTGATTTTGATATCAGGGTAATGTTTGTCTCACAATATTAGTTGGGAAATGGTCCCTCTTCTGTTTTCTGGAAGACTGTTTCCAGAATTAGAATAATTTTCTCTTTAGGTTGTTGAAGGAATCACCCGTGGAGCCGTCTGGGACTGGAGTTTTTTGTGAAGGAGGGTTTTTAACTAAAGCTGCATTTACTTCATAAATATAGGACAATTGGGCCTATGTATTTCTTCTTGAATATGCTTTGGAAATTTGTATCTTTACAAAATTTTTCAGGGTGTTTATACTATTCTCTTATTTTAAATATCTGTGTTGATGGTGGTGATGGCTCTTTGATGTTTATCTCGGTCATTTGCATCTACCCCCAACCCACCAACCATTAGACTGCTTAACTTTTGTTTTCATTGATTTCTCTATTGCTTTTCTCATTTCTATTTTATTGATTTCTATTCTTCTGGGCTTCGTATACATAGGTGAACAATGTTAAAGCTTAGACGATTTACTCAAGGGCTCTCTTCTTTTAAATATAAGCATTTAATGTTGTAAATGTTCTAAGAAGCCCGGCATGGGCTGTATACTACAAATTTTGATATTTAGTATTTAATTTTTATTCAATTTAAAATATTTTTAACATATCTTATGCTGTTTAATTTGTAAGTTTTGGTGATTTTTCAGATATTTTCCTGTAACTGATTGCTAATTTTATTCTTTTTGGACAGAACCATACATTGCATGATATTCTCTTTCCTCTCTTGGTACAAGTTCAATGTACATTGGAAAAAAAAAAGTGTATTCTGCTCTTGTTCAGTGAATGTCCTGAAAGTATCATTTAGATGAAGTTGGCTAATAAAATTGTTCAGACCAATTATTGGTCTATTTGTTTATCAGTTACTGAGAATGTTCGCTGCAATTTCCAATTACAATTATATTTTTTATCTTCATACATTCAGTTATATTAGCTGTTGCTCCAATTATTTTACAGCTGTATAGTTTACTGCATTTGAATTTAGAATTATTATGTTTTCTTGGTAAACTTTCATTGTTATCCTTATGTAATATCCTTTTTTACCACTGGTAATTATATATTTGATTTACTTTTTCTCATATTAATATAGCTACTCCAGATTTCTTTCGATTAGTGTTTCCAGGCAACATTTTCCATGTGTTTATTTCACCTATGTCTACATATTTAATGTAATATGATTTTTAAAGAGACCGTATATAACTGGATGTTATATTTTATTCAAACAGACAAGTTCTTTTTCTTTTGATTGATAAATTTTCACCATTTAAAATTAATGAAATTATTGACATTTCTTGATGTAAATCTTCCATCTTACTCATTGCTTTCAATTCTTCCTATATCTATTTTTCTTTTCTTCTACCTCTTTTTGGAATAGTTATGTGTTTTTCATAATTAAATTTTATCTTCTATATTAGATTTAAAAGCAAAGGAATGATAATAGATAAAATAATAATTCACAAGAGAAATAAGTTAGATATCAGAAGTGCCCATTTGATTACAGTTCATCATGAGACTATGCACAACTCTCAATGAAGATCTTGAACTTTCTCGAATTTTATATAACCACTGATGTCAATCATACCCAAACTCCTGTGGGTGAGTGTGGAGACCTTGCCTGATATCTGGCTGATAAGTAAAATCACAGTCTCTGTAGAACTCATAGTCCTGGAAAAAAACTCATAAAAGCTAAATAAGATGTAAGGAAGCAGCCCAATTCTTAAGCCTGCATGAAGCATTCTCAGATTGCACTGTGGACATCGAGCTTTCCTGCCCCCCACTGTAAAATCTAAACCACCCATCCTGCACTGTAAAATCTAAACCACCCATCCTGCACTGTAAAACCTAAACCACTCATCAGATTGCACTGTGGACATCGAGCTTTCCTGCCCTGCACTGTAAAATCTAGACCACTCATCAGATTCCACTGTGGACATCGAGCTTTCCTGCCCTGCATTGTAAAATCTAAACCATCCATCAGATTGCACTGTGGACATCGAGCTTTCCTGCCCTGCACTGTAAAATCTAAACCACCCATCAGATTGCACTGCGGACATCGAGTTTTCCTGCCCTGCACTGTAAAATCTAGACCACTCATCTGGCAAACACCACCTTTGCTCATCTCAATGTGCTATTACAAAGATAACGTCACACCTTCACTGAAGGCAGAGAAATTTCCAATTTCTCCATTGCAGACACACAGTGTAATCAGTGTCAATTGTTATGGTAATTTAATTATTTTAATAAAAGCAAGTTCCAGAGAGAAATATATGATATATTCAGAAAATACACTTTAGTTAATCTTTTATTCCAGCTTTCAATGGAGTTTGAGGCATTCATTCAATAAATATTTTTATGTGTTTACTATGCACAGGTCTTACTTTTCTAAGTGTAACTGTGCAAGACATAGAGAAGTGAACTGATTCTTTAAGTTCAAGAAATATATTATCTTTTTGTCTCTCTTCCTTTCCATATATAAAACACAGAAAGACAGACGATAGATAGATAAAGAGGCAAATTAATATATATGCAGGTAAATAAATAGAAGGCCTGAAATGCCTACAGACTGACTAGTGGAGGGTTAACTCACATTCTGTAAGGTTTGCATTAGTTCTCCTGTAGTGCTATTTCTTTGAAAGTTGCTGCTACATGCAAAACTTGATTAGAATATCTAATGAGGGTGTGCATTTATCAGCATATCCCACAAGTATGTGAAGAGCAGAGGTGAGGCACTGTCCTTTCTCATATGAAATATTAATCTTTTGAACAGATCTAAACTACATAATGTAATGCATTAGATACTTTTAGTGCTTTTATACCAAAAACAATCACAATTGTATATTAAATTATATGTAGAGAAACATAATATATGGTTATAGTTCACCATCAATGAAAAGTGTGGGAAAATGGACACTACTCAGGAAAATATTTTTAAAATTCTCAAATGCATTATTTATTGATATTAACACACACAACAACATAAAAACTGAAAATAAACATTCTCTATTCCTTGAAATAGGTCTAAAAGCCACACCAGAAATAGTAAATGATGTAATTTATGAAATGCAAAGACGAAAACCTTACCTAACCTGATATATTTTAATATACCTCACTTAGTGTTATTTGGTACTTACAAAAATTTTTCCTACTAATACATCACGAAGATTAATATATGACTATTATATTTATATTATATACTATATTATATATTAAATATAATAGTCATATTACTATATGACTATTATATTTCAGCCAAGATGAGGATTTTAATATGGTTTTAAGGCTTGGTGCAGTTTTTCATAGGTGTCGGTGGTAAACCATATATTTTTTTCTACACAGTATAGCACAATGTTTTTAATATCTAAATGTCAGTATTTAAAGGTGTTTCTCAAATAACTGAAAATAAGAGAACACATAGATATAATCTGAATCTAGAATAAAGACCTATTCTTACAAAATTAAAATTTGGAAACTTGTTTGGCCCAAAGACAGCAAACGACTTAATGCCAGAGCTAAAGATTCACAAACGCATATAGCAGCAGACAATGTGAAAGATGAAACAGAGAATTCTCATGTGCGGTACTTAGAAGTATTTATTCATGGTAGTAAACCTGGTGTTTATAGATGTAATTGTTTAAAAAAATATCTGGTATCTAGAGGAGTCTGACACACACATGCTTCTCTCATTAACTGATAAACCAAAGAGACGGTGTATTCAGTTACAGTGTAGAAGATATATTTAAAATACAATTATCAAGCTTGAACTAGTGAAATGTATTCGAATCCCTCTACCAATAATTAGAGACTGAACATTATTCTCATATACAAATGGAGCACTTAATATTGATGTCTTAAGAAAAGAGTCTCCAAGTAATCACCATGCAGATCATTTTCTAATCACCTTTCAGTCAGAAACAAATTTAAGAGAAAACATACGAATGAAAAATTTAAAATATCCTTTATAAAGAAGCTCATTGAAAATGAATGCTCATGAATTAAATTATAATGTACTTATGACTAAATGAAAAGGAAAATATTGATTTTCAAAATGGATGGGAGGCAACTGAAATGATATCATTCAATGGCAAACTCAGAACCTTAAATTCAAGGTCAGCATAAAAGAAAAGCTGAAACTTTAGAAGTTTTTTACTTTGAAGGTTATTTCAGAACAGAAAATAAAACTCAGGAAAGTAAAAGAAAAAATACTGCTGGGAGAAGAAATTAATGAAAAATTAATGAAGAGTAAATAGAAAGGGTTAAAATGGCAAAAGTCAGTTGTTTCTTTGAATGACTCACAAAATATATGAATCTCTCATGGGACTCACTAAGAAATAAAACATAAAATGCACACACATATAGTATTAGAATTGAATGTATAGTTCTGCAGTGTTAAATAAAACACAATCTTCCCCAAATAAAACAAAACAAAATAACAACAAAAACAGTTCTATATCCTGAAGTTTTGAGGTGAAACTATTCAAGTATCATATTATTCTAATGGAGTGTAAACTCTTCCAGAAAAAAAATAAGAAGAGTAAATACCACTCAGTTAACTTCATATTTCAATTCAAAACATGATAAAAATTTGACACTACCTTAAATAATGAATGTACATACACAATATTAAAATGAAATTACAAACCACATCCAACGATACCTATAAAAAAATACTTAAACTATGCTAGATATTTTGTGTATTATTTTCATATAGCATGGATCAGTTGAGTTTATCCCAGGAATGTTATTTAAAAATAAAATATATTAATAATATTTACCATATTAATACATTAATGAACAGAAACATTATAATTGTTTTATTACATATACAAAAGTTCCATGAGATGCAACACTCATTTATTTCTAAATATGGAATCAAATAAGCCAAGAAGATAATATCTTTCACTAATAAAAATGATCTACTAAGAATGACATCAAAATTATGCTTAATGTTTTAATATGAGAATCATTTCTTTCAATATTAAGAACTAGAAAATGATACACACTTTTACTATCTTTATTCAATATTGTACTTCACGTTTTACTTCAGTGAAATAGGAAGTAAAAATAAAATATAGATATATAGGCATTTGTGAGTCCATATTTTTATTTCTGGCAAATATTATAGTTTACATAGTAAATTACAGAGAATTTACAGACAAGTTATTAGAAATTATAAGGAGCCCTTATCAATGTTACATGACATAGATCAAGGTACAAATATGAATTGGTTTTCTAAACCCATCAATGAGCAAAATTAGAAATTTTGAAAAGAATGCTTTTAGAAAAGAAGTACACATAATCAGTGGCAAGAAATAAATGTAACAAAAATTTCATAAACTTCATGCAAAAAAAACACCTGTAAAAGATAATTAGAAGGACAAAATAGTTAAAGACCTAACTAACAAAAGAGACATAGCTTTATGGATAATAAAATATTATATTCAAGGATGCCAATTCTTCCCAATACAAATCAAAACAATTTGGTGTCCATTTAGAACATGATTATATTGGATCTCTCTCTTGCGCTTTGTAACAAAGTAAATTTCACTAAATATAGAAGTATGCTAAAGATGGAAGAGGAAAAGCAATAAAGTAAGAGAATAACTGGAAGAAAATCTAGGTGACTACATGAACTTTCCAGGAGTTAGACTGGTGTTTTAATCCAAGAACAGAAACACAGAAGCTGCTAAAGAAAATAGAGACATGAAATACACAATATGTTTTAAAGTAGCAAACAAAAACCTCTAAATAAATAGGAAAAATATACTTAGTGGGGAAATTGCAACACGGGAGCTTGTTGTAATATATAATTTATAAAAGACAAACAGCAGCTCTTACAGATTGTCAAGGATCAATGAGCAAGTGGACAAATAACAAGAATGAGCAGTCTAGCGATGAGCACTCGGATAATTTAAAATTTAAAATAGATGCAAAGTGTACAAATACTGACTCATACTCAGGAAAGGTCAGGAAAAACATTACATATTTCCTTGTATCTAATAAATTGGCCAAAATAGAAAGCTTCAATATTTTTTTTAACCAGTAAAGATGCAAAGAAACATTTTTTCTTATGATTGTTAGTGGAAATGTAATTATTAGAGCCATTTTGGACAATACTATGTTAAAATATATTTAAACAATTAAAAATCTAGAAATTCTATATCAGGTGATAGATTTAAACATACATTATTGGAGGGAAGATGAGAGTAGCAAACATACTAAAAAGTGTTTGGAACTCTACAGAACCTATCATAAAACGACAGAGGAATTACAATGTCAAAATAGTGTACACACAAAAAAATGCATACGTAGACAATTTCTGCAATAAACAGGCGAAAAAGCATTCCCTAAAACCCCATAAAAAAATTAGGATTGCTGAACCTTCTAAAGCAGTAAGCACCATTTGGGAATAAATAGTCGCTGTGCCCAAGTAAGGGGAGAGTGAAAAAGAAGTTGTTTTTTTCTGAGCTGGAACATTCAAATACTACCACCAGATGCTCATACTCCCAAGACGGGTCTCTTCTCCAAGAGGAAGCCTTGGGTGGTGGGTCCAAAGGGAACTGTGAGGAGGAAAAGGGGGCTTCAAGGCTCTAATCATGCAGGTACAGGGACACTGTGGAGAGTGCTGGGTGACATGCCAGCGGTGGTCAGAATCCTTACAGCCCTTCCAAAATAGCAGCACCCAAGAAAACTACAAGGAATAAGTCAAAAATTGGCAAGGGCAGGGTTGTTGGGGAGAAAAGCAGAGGTACACCCATTAATCGGGAAGAGGATCAAGAGAGGCAGACAACAGAAAATACTCAAGAGGTGGATAAACTAGGGGGCAATTTATTGGAATATACCATGATAATAACAGAATAGAGAGCCACAGAACTGAAAAACTAGAAAAGACATCTGCCCAACACAGCTCCCACACCATCTTCTCGAAAATATAGAAAACACGTCTTACTTATATGTGAGCAAGAGTGAACAAGCGCAAATAAAACCCATTACATTGACGTTATAAGAAAATTTTAAAAGGAAGTAATTTTTCCAAAAAAAAATTACATACAAAAGTGAAGACGACCTGAGGTATATTTCCATGATGTAGAGAAAAACTGAAATCCAATATTTAAAATAAGCTAAAATATATTTTAAAAGAAAGAGAAAATAACCAGTAAAAGGACAAGCATTACAGAAAAAAATAAAGAATTAGAAAAGCTCAGATATAATATGATAAAGCAACCAGAAGACATGAAAAGACGGTTAATAGATTATCAGAATCAGAAATTTAAAAATAAAATTCAGAAATTATGTGTAAGCTACAAGAAACACAAGAGCTGTGAAACACCTGAGAAATACTGCAGGGAGGAAAAAAAACAGAAAGGAGAAAATAAGGAAATCAAGCAGAACTGTAAAAATAGATAAAAACAAATAAAAGAGAAAATGTTAGATGTAGAAGACAAGCAAAGACGTTTGAGTATCAGTACAATAGCAGACCCCACAGAAGAATTAAAATAATGAAACGGCATAAATGATAAATACTACCCTTCAAAACATTCCATTGAAAAAATAACTTTGAACCACCAAATTAACACTTTATTTAATGAAACTGAGCAAGTTGACCCTGAGAGAACTGCTGTACTCGAATAAAAATAAAGCAAACACAGTATACTTTGGGCATCCAGACCAGAAAAAAAAAATCCAACTCATTTAGGAGGAGACTAAGTCATACCTATATTTGATTTTTTGATAGCAAACTTTAAGCAGAAAAAAATGGGTGAAGATATTTAAGACAGTCAAGATATTGAAGATACTCCATTATTCTAATAACAATATTAATGTTAAAATTTGATAGATTATGTTATATTCACTATTTCCATGCAGCAAATTCCACGGTTTATATAGTGCTATCAATAGACAGTATTTGTTATATCATAACTCCTCTAACAAAACCAACCAAAACATGGCAGTCTTGTATGGGTCAAATAATTTGTAAGTAGAAAAATAATACTTAGCATCCAGATAATATTTTTATATATTTACCTCTTGGCTTTGTGTCAATGGAGGTCAACTACAATCCTTGAATCATATTTTTTTCTCCAATAACTAGAATAATGCTTGACAAATACTTTTAAATTAATAAGTATCTATGATCTAAAAAACCATAAAATCAATATGTCAATACGTAAAATATTGAAATAGCATGTAATGATACTAGAGTTATACAAAACAACTCCCATAATTTTTTTTCTGGATAGTGAGTGTGTCAAACATAAATCTTATCCTTATCAATGATATTCTTGGTCAACCTGCATTCAGTAACTTGCTTTCATGGCTGGTGGCCAACAAGTTACTTACTCTCACATAGCTGGATAGTACTGAAGTTTCTGACTCCTTTTACCACATCTATTAATAGATGTCAATAAAACTTTCCATGTAAAACGTGGGATATTATATCCAAAAGAGCCAGAAACAACCTAGAGGTTCAGAGTTATGGTGGAGCAAATTTGAACCAATATGAAACAAAGGACAGGAGAGGACCAGGCAGATACATGACTCCTTCCTTTCCTCTCATGAGTGTGTGCAGAGAAATGGATTTTCCTTGATGACCAATCTTTTGTGTCTCCTGTGACATATTTATAAGCAGTAGTGAGTACAGTAATGTATTGATTTCCATTACTTTATGTTTTTCTGCAAAACTTGTTCTTCATTCTTGCTGCCTAGAATTGACAATTGTCTAATAATGCATCAGTACTTAATAAATGCACTAGTCTGTCTTTTTAAAGATAACTCTATTAAAGACAATTAGAGTTGGAAGAGATTCCAAAAAGCAGGACCATTTGGAGAGCATTAAGAACCCATTGCTGGTTATAAATGAGATGTTAATAAGCTTTGCCATTTTATGGCATAAAAATTTCACAAGATGGTCACCTGTGGTTAATTAGCAAGAAGTTCAGGTGGGAGATGAAATAAAAGGGATCTTAACTGACTTAAGAAGAATGGTAATTATAAAGTAAACTTTTTCAGTGTGCTTGATCATACTAGAGAATTTGAAAAATGAAATAAGTTCATGCCACAAAAATACCAAATTCAAGCAAATTCCAAAAAGCCAGATGGCCATTACAGAAGGTTTAAAGGAGACGTATATATGTCCTGTGAATGCATCAGCCCATGTTGAAAATGAGGCCAATGATCTGATTCTAAGAGTAGCAGAGCTGAAAGGACACTAAATGCATACATGCAATAAGTTTACCTTGTCAATGCTGAAAAATGACGAAAAAAGTATGAAACACTGACATATTGAATGGGACAGTTGAATAGAAAACTGAGAATTTTAAACTTCCAAATTTCCTTAAGTTCCCCTGGCCAGCAAAATTAGCTCTTTTTCTCCCAGAGAATACTATCTTTGCATAGAGATTGTGTGATGATCTCAAACAAAGCAGGCTTAAAAAAATCCTTAGGATCTGTATTATTTTTCCTATTGAGTTTTACCAGAGGATATATACAAGGTAATTTCTTTCTCTGGACCTTATTAAAACTGGCAGCCTTCATTCATTACTAGCTGCCACTCAAATGGGGTGTGTATTGTTAACAAAATTCACAGAAAGTGCAACAAAATATTATTCACATTGAAGGTATTATGCTCAAACATACTCCCAGCCACTGGATTTCCATTAATTGTATCAAGTAGCCAGTTACTAAATTTTTGTAGATTGATCTTCCACTCTTGTGATGAGGATTCCTCCTGAGCTCTCTAAGATAATTTGCTAATAACTACTTATCAGGTCGAATCACTTTTGAGATCTTCAATGTACAGAATTAGAGTGATGTCCAGTGGGATGTTAAGCTCACCACATTTCTCTGTTGTAGACTGGGAGTCTGCCGGTTATGCCCTGCAGTCAGCCTGCTTGATTTTGTATATAAAGTTTTATTAGAAAGTAGCCAATCCCATTCGTTCTGTATGTTTACTTTTCAGCTGTTACAGAGTTGAATAGTTGAGCCAGAGATTGTATGGACTGTAAGCCTGAAATACATATAATCTGGTCCTTTAAGAAAAGCTGGTTAACCCTTAGCCTATATTGTGATATAGAACGGAAGAATTGGTACTGTTCTAAGCAGAACAATAAAGGAGCACTCTTTTCTCCTCTAAGTGGAGGAATATTTTCTGGTAGTTCTTGCACATTAGTCTGGAGGCAAAAAAAAAAAAATGGTTTTTGCCGTACGGATGACTCTAAGCTAGGTACCAGGGGCTGTGCTTACTGGCATTAAAGTAAAGACATATGAGGCAGCAACTGCAATGACACAGAAGTAACCTTTGCTTTAGTTTATGATGGTGGTTATTCTCTAATACTTAACAACCTTCTACAGTGACATATTCAGCAAATTAAATGGAGATGCCCCACCCCTGCATCTCTGAAATCTCTGAATGTGGCACTAATCTGCAATTCCTGTAAAGATGCAGTACTTCTTTGGTTTACTGTCCTGGTAGAAAGACGTTTAATCAGGTTCCACTTAATTTTCCTATATAATTGCCTTCACTCCAAAGATCAGGGGGCCAATAGGAGGATTCTCCTGGCTGCCAAGTACGTGCATTGTAATTAGCCAGCAACTATGGAAACTACACATGGACGGTCTGCAGCGCTGCTTAGATCCCTGTGGCATAGGCTGGGGCCAAATTTCCAAATGATATTTAATCACCATATTTCCACAATTTGACTTTGGGACCCCGGAACAATGTCATGTATATATACTCTAGGTCTTCTTTAAGTCTTCTCCAAACAAACCTACATCCAGGAACTAGGGTATTTGTACATTGGAGAAAGAGAAACTCCTCAGTTTTGGGGGGATTATTAAATGCTTGAAACAAGTTGATGTTAGTTCCTGGTGATCCAAGGTCAAATTAGGGGATAATGGTGATCAAAGACAAATGGAATTTTGATTCAAGTCTGTGGGTCTCAGTGATCACACAGCAGGTAAAAAGTGATATCTCATCCCGAGCAGCCACAGGTGTGGGTCAACGCGATGTTACTTCACACTATGGGATACATGAGTTGCATTTCCAGCAGCAAGAAGCCAGGAACCACATTAAAGACCAAGGACATTCGACCTGGTGCAGTGGCGCACACCTGTAAGCACAGCACTTTGGGAGGCCAAGACAGGTGGTCACTTGAGGCCAGGAGTTCGAGACCAGCCTGGCCAACATGGTGAACCTTATCTCTTCTAAAAATACAAAAATTAGCCAGACGTGGTGGCAAATTCCTGTGGTCTCAGCTACTTAGGAGGCTGAGGCAGGAGAATAGCTTGAACCTGGGAGGCGGAGGTTGCAGTGAGCCAAGATCACGCCACTGCATTCCAGCCTGGGTGACAGAATGAGACTCTATCAAAAAAAAAAAAAAAAAAAAAAAGGAAAAAGAAAAAAGGAAAAGAAGAAGACCTAGAACATAACCAAAGGGATCTCAGAATCCTGCCTTTTAATTTTGTTTCCTGTCCAAGGAAATCTCCCATGACTGTATCAGTCAGGAAAACAGAGAGTACATCAGGTATTTCAAACAGAGAGGGTTAATACAGGGAATTGTTTTCAGACATTTTAGAAAATTAAAAGACTGCCAAAAGGAGATCATGCAGACATCCCAAAGTAATAACTGCAGGAAATAGCTGCAATCTTCATGGCTTGGGGGAAAGTGGTAATTAATAAAACCTGAGAGCTCTGAGGAGGAGCTCCCACAGACTCGGTGCTCACCCTGGGAGGGAGGATGTGAACCGCTCTTTCCTCAGGAACATGGACAAGGGTCCTGGGAGGTTGGTGCTCAGGTGTCTGAGTTGAAACACTGCGGCAACTGCTTCTTGGACCTCTATGGGTATCTTAGACTTCCACACTGAGTCTGATTCCAGAAGTTAAAAGGAAACTGGATTCTGAAGAGGGGCTACTGTTGGAACCAACAGCTGTTCCCAGGATCATGCTACAGAACAGGAAAACAGGAAAGAATAACCTCCTTCTTCTACCTACTCTCCTGCACTGACTGAGCCCGGCAGAAAGCCATCGAAGAAATATCGTTTGCAGAATTTACACTTCTGCCACATACAGGAGGGTAGCTTTGGAGCTCGAGGAAACAGGCAGGTATTCAGCAGCATGCAATCTAAGTTTTGTTTTTGAAAGACCAAAAGCTCTGGTTGTTGTGTAGAAAATAAACCATAAAAGCAAGACAGGAAGGAAGAAGAAAAGTCTTCATTAAGCTACTGCATTTGTGCCAGATTATTAAGTAGAGGGAAGATAGGAGAGAATGCTGAAACTTAAGAATGTCCTTATAAAATCGTGTGAGAAATAATATTTTGGCAAGCGAAGTTCTCAAAAGAAAGGCTAAACGCATAATAACAAATTGCACACACATTGCCTCTTGTAACTTATTAATGAAAGATTGTGCTGCTGAAGAATTTTCTCAGTCATTTTTACAATGAAGGGGATCTGAGTAATGTCCCCCATTTTTACAATGAAGGGGATCTGAGTAATGTCCCCATGGTGAAGCTGTCACATTACTGTTTGCTAACTAGGTCGCATGATGGATACTGCTGCATTCTCAATTACTCACTGAGCCAGAGGGAGGAAAATCACCACTTCAGAAGGGTAAGTAATTCAGTCCTTAACTCTGCAGCCGCGAACCCATTTTGAGTCTAACCTGTTCTCATCTTTGGATTCAGACATGTTTACACATGCCAGCATTTGCGGGGATGGGGTTGGGGACACCAGGGGTATATGTCCATAAGGAACTAGAAATAATTCATTGCAAAGGAAGAAAAATTAAAACCTAAGAGTTTGACTCAGTAACAGCAACTGAAATATTTTGAGCCCTTATCAAGGGGCAGATTCTGTGTCAACCGCTTTATGTGTGTTAGTGCCTTAACCCTCACTGCTGCAGGATTGCTGATATGATGGGGCCAGCTTTGGAGATAGGAGGACAGGTTCAGTAGGTTTAAGTACCTTGTCTATCATTGCACATTTCGTAAGCTTCGGGGCTAGAGGTTGAACCTCGATTAGCTCCAGACATCACACATTTAACCACGAGAGCAGGACCCCTGGAGAGTGTTGAAAATGTGCTCACACCTCCTACATCCAGCACCTTGGGAGACGCCCAGCACCTGACTCTGTGGCTTGTGCTGGCACCGTGGGGCCCGTCTTCTTGCTGTCACCACCATGTGAAGAAGCTCAGGTCAGCCTGCTGGATCCTGGAAGGCTTGTGGCCCAGCTCCCCTTCCACTCTGGCCAACAGCCTGCTAATCACATGCAAGAGCACGTCCTCGGTCAGCCAGCCCTGGGAGAGCTCACCGGCTGACCTCAAGCCTACAGGCAGACCCTTCAGAGATCAGCCCAGCCTTTCTAGCACAGAAAAGCCTCCTGGTCAGCCCACAGAACATACAAATACCGTACATCGGCCTCTAATCAAGACGAGGAACCAGACTCAAGGTGTCCAGGGCTGGGTTCTGAATAAGATGCCCCTTGGATTTTTCCCTAGTTAACAAATGACATGAGGAGCCTCAAACAAAAGGGACAGAAATTACAGGACCAGTAAATTTGTGGAAAAAGTCAACATCACTATGTAATAATTGCATGTGAATGAAAAGTACAGAGACGTTAATATCCCACCAATTTGAAAATGATTAAAAAGAATTATGCCTTGTGTGATTCTGAAGAAGTAGCAGGTCTTCTACCTACTGCTGAAATAAATATAAACTCACTCACTGGTGTTTTTGGAAATATACATCAAAGCCTAGGGAAAATGTAGATCATTTGCATAGCTAGGAATTTATGCCAGAAAAGAAAATAACAGAGCACCCAAGGGTATAATCATAAGTGGTTTGTCCCTGTGTTTTTCTAATAGGGAATTCTCAGAAAGTAAAACAAAGGCCAAACAATAAGGGGGCTGCTTAAACAAAATTTGCCGTCTCTGCACAACAGAATACTACTCGGTCATTTAACAATTCTGTTGTAGAAAGTACTTAATCAAACTGGATGCGGTGGCTCACACCTGTAATCCCAGCACTTTGGGAGGTCGAGGAGGGTGGATCACTTGAGGCCAGGAGTTCAAGACCATCCTGGCCAACATGGTGAAAGCCTGTCTCTACTAAAAATACAAAAATTAGCCAGGTGTGCTGGCGTGAGCCTATGGTCCCAGCTCTTAGGGAGGCTGAGCCATAAGAATAGCTTGAACCTGGGAGGCAGAGACTGAAGTGACCCAAGATTGTACCATTGCACTCCAGCCTGGGTGACAGAACAAGATCTTGTCTCAAAATCAATCAATCAATAAAGTACTTAATAAAACATAAAGTTACTTGAAATATATTAAGTAAAACATAGGTTAATAAATAAACCTGTTTGTGCCCAAATATCAGCTGTCTATGACGGCCCTGAGTTACTTTTCAGAGGGTAGCCTTTTGATTCCATGAAAACATTTCTCATCTGCACATGGCTCTGTCAACCACATTCTTATTCTGAAGCATCACTTGGGGAGGATGCATTATTGTGCGGAATGTAATTGTAGATGCTTTTGAAGTTAGATCCCCAAAACACAAAATAATAGGCAGAAACTGTAACATAGATCTGGCAAATATTCTTGGTTGTATGACTCCAAGATAAAAGGTATTTAATGCCACTGTAGAAAGCATTTTAAAGACCTCCTTTAAAGGCAGAGTGAGGCTGGCTGCATTGCAGAGGTCACGAGACCCTGAGTGTAATCAACAGGCGAGGAGAAAAAAAAAAACAAGAACAGATCCTAATGTTATGCAAATGGGTCCTCTGGACCTCAGATAAAATTTCCAGCAACAGCATCTGATGCATTCTAAAGGTGTCACATTTTGAACAATTAAGAGGCTGTGAAGAGATGTATTCTTGAAGACGGTGTTGAGAGACTCAAAAACTAGCTGTCAAGGTAAAGACTGCACAAATGTCAGAAATGTGTGTGGAAATTTTGAGTAAAACTGCTTCATGAAGCCTAAGAGTGAAAAAATTTAATATTTATAAATTAAGTTCATTTTATATAATGTGACTTAAATTATGTGTGTGATTAAATTAAATATTAAATAATACACGTAGACACTGACTATTTCTACTATGTTCTTAAATGTTTAGATATTCAAATTGTCAGTTATGCTTTTAGATATATCCATCGGGAAGTGGGCAATTACCTTATATTCAAGGTGGCCTTGTTACTGACACACAAAGTGTATGGTATTATATTTACAATTTGTATGCATATAACTTGTAAATATACACTTGCTCACAGGAAAAAAACACAGAAGCTAGAAAATGGATATTGGATTAAATGAAGTCAGGTGATTATCTCCCTGAAAATGAAAGCATGAGAGCACTTTATTTGCCAGGGCATTCTTTGTGGATTTCTGTGCACTTTAGAGTTTAATGGAGGGTTGGAGTTCCTTATGTAACTTTTGTAAACTTTTCTACAATATACATTATTTTACAAGATAGAAGAGTCCTTAAATATAATGAATTTATGCAATTGCGGAGTAAAGAAAGCTTAATGTTATCCTCAGATTAAAGAAATAGAAGCCTGTCTCAGTGAAGACACAATTGGCAGTGTTAGACTTTGGTGCCTTCAGCCCAAACGTCGGAGGAAACCAGCTGTACCATGTTTCTTTGGCTAAGGAAGATATCACAACTGACTGTATTAGTCATGGTTCTCCAGAGAAACCAAACCATAAGATGCGTGTGTGTGTGTGTGTGTGTGTGTGTGTGTGTGTGTGTGTGTGTGTGTATATTAGTCTGTTTTCATACTGCTATAAATAACCACCTGAGACTGGGTAATTTATAAAGGAAAGAGGTTTAATTGACTCACAGTTCAGCATGTCTGGGGAGGCCTCAGGAAACTTACAATCATGGTGGAAGGCGAAAGGGAAGCAAGCTGCCTTCTTCACAAGGCAGCAGTTGGCCCTCTTTCTATCAAGGGCTTCAGCTGACTGGATGAGACCCATCCAGACTTTAGAGGGCAATTAGCTTTACTCAAAGTCTGCCAACTTAACTGTTCATCTCATATATATATATATATGTGTGTGTGTGTGTGTGTATATGTATATATATACGTATATATGTATATACATATACGTGTGTATATATGTCTGTGTGTGTATGTGTATATATATATATGTGTATATGTGTATATATATATATATTTATATATAAAATTCCTCTGCGTCATTTCAAATAGGTAACAGAAGATATCTAAAACCATGTATCAATCAAAAGGTAGGGGTTACTTTATAACATGAAAATTATTAAATAGAATTATTGCAAGTTGAAAAGTAATATAAAAAGTTGCAGCTTCAAAAATGTTCCTATTTCTATGAACTTTGCTCCAACTAAATGTTGCTGTTACTTTGCATTGATCTTTGACCTATGTTTTCCTGTAGACACTGAGGAAACAGAGCAGGCAAAGGAGGTATTAAAGACTATATCTAAATTCAGCTCAGACTCACATCTCCTACTGGGCTAAGCAGAAGGAGGTGAGTGACTTTCCAGAATTTAAGTACCTTCTATTACGCCTTGGACATGTGAGATCAAAGGACTTATCCCTGTCTCCACCCTGTATTTGGAGGCACTGGTACTCCTTCCCCTCCTTGCCATTGCTCAGCTTTGGGTGTTAGTGCTACGTGCCTGACATGTGCTCATGGACCTGAAGACAGGTTTGATCTGGGCAGCTGAGGACCTCTGTATCTTACAGAATGACCCAAACGTCCTTGTCTCCTTAATCAATTTGTCCTTGTAGATATACATACATGTATACATACATATATATATACATGTATATATATTATATGTATATATAAGCCAATATTCTTCTCAAATGAATCTCTCACTGCTTTTTGCTTTTGCTTTCTGCCAGTTCTCTGTGTGGTACAAGCTAAGATTTGACTCTGTTCCTCTGGCGTCAACCACTGCTGGGGAAGGCAAAACAGAGTGAGAACCTGATTGATTTGGCCCTAGTCAGTCAATTAAGAAGTTTTAATATTGAACTCCTTGCACAGATGAGGAAAACAAAAGGGTAGAACAAAGAATCCTGATTAAATTTGTTCTGTGGCAGAATCTAGAGTCCTGCCAGTCTGCGAAATCCTTCTCCCAACATTCATTTGCTAAATAGAATCTAGCAAGCCTGGTGAAGGGCTTCCTGCTGCCCAAGAAAAGAAACAAAGTGGCTCATTCACTTATCATTAGAATGATAGGGAGTCTTTCCTATTGGTAAACAGTGAATGTGAGTTGGCAGATGGGGGGATTAGCAGAAAAGAGTTTGTTTGGATTGATTTACAGTGGCAAAGAGATAAACAGATGTAAGCAGTTTAGCAGAGAACTGCAAATCCTGGGGCAGCCATAATAAAGCATCAGTATACTTAGTTGTAATTATGGTTGCTTAAAATAAATTTAGATATGGAAGTATGACTTGGATTGCTAGAATAATTTCCAGAATTCTAAAAAAAAAAAAAAAAGCCCACTCCAGGAATATGAAAGTTCCCCATAAAGCCCTTACTTAGAAGAATAAATCCATTTATGATGTATTTGATAATAACAAAGAATATCGCTATTGCCAAAGAAAATATTAGACCCAAGATATATTAGCCAGAAGAAAATATGATCATTTTTACTGAGCTCAATGTAATAAATTTTGAGCTCTACAAGGTGGGTGTCATATCCTATTCTGTGAAGTGCTTGACACAGGATAGGTATTCAAGAACCCTTCCGTAACTGTGTGTGTCACCAAAGGCTGAGGTTTACCAGGACGTTAACGTATTTTGACGTGTGTTGGTGAAGATAATGGTTGTAACAGATCAACCTTGGAAGCTCAGTGACTCTAAAGATTGGAAGTTTATTTCTCACACCTGTAAAATTAAATTAGCATCACCAGGATTGGGGAAGTGGGGAAGGGTCTATTCCAGGCAGTAATTCAGGGGTCTAAGCTGTTGGAGGTGTGCAATTTGCCACCGTGGCTTCAAAAATCCCTCTGGGAATAAATGCCTATTATAGAGACAGGGGAAGAAAAGGGCTTTAGGAGTGTGAGATTTTTGTTTATTTTTTGTTTTATTTTGTTATTAATGTGCCCCACTGGGAATGGCATGGGTCACTTCCTCCCACATTCCACAGTCAAGAACTGCACCGCATGGAGACACCCCACACAAAGGAAGGCTGGGAATGCAGTTGGACTGTGTCTGCCCAGGACAAGCCACAGTTTGCTGAGCAACCAGCCAGTCTCTGTCAAGGACGGAGTGCTCCAGCGTAGGAGTCTGAACATCGAGAACTCATCATGCAGGCTTCCCACGCAACGCAGTCCTTCATTCCTGAGATCTGTCCCAGCTGCGTTATCTCACAAATAACTTATAATCGAATGGAAATAAAGACATGAATACATGTGGTCCAAGGAGGCCACAGGTAAAAGGGAAGTAATATAAAGTTCATATAAAGGTGTTTACCTGCATTCAAATGCAAGGGAAAATCTTAATTATGAAAATTATCCCAAGGCTGCACTTTGTACAAGAGGAACATGTGCTGTCTGTTGGGTTGGGTCTTCCTTCCTAACATAAAACAAAAAACTCTTGAATGTCTGTGATGGTAGATGCTGCTCCTGAAAGCGGAAGGAGAGGAGTGAGGAGGATGTTACCTGCAGTAACTGGGACAGAAGACAAGAATTCACAGTGAAAAGCTGGAAACTGCTGGCAATGTTCACTGCTATTTCACTAGCATGCTCTCCTGCCAACTGCTAGTTATATTTTCAACCAATACAACACTGTCTTTCATCTCAGTATCAATGTGGTTGAAAAATCTGCATGTACCTGGAACCATTGTTTTCATATCCTTGAAATTCTGAGTAGTTTTCTGCAAGACAGCAACTGTATTTTCCCATTCAGTTCATCAATCCTACATGTTCTCTCTGAATATGTTGAAAGAGAGTGTTTAAAAAATATACTAAATGTTGAGTACTGGGGCAGAATAATCTCTACCTACATTACTATAATCCACTGAACAATATCTTAACTATACAGAAAGGACTGTCAGCTATGAAAATGTGTCATTTCAATATCTTTAAACATTTCAGAAGTTTTCGGTTGAACGTCACAAGAAACTTAACTCATGCAAGCTTGACGGAAAGAAGAGTATATTTTACGGCAACAAAGTTGTGTTAAACTCCTGAAGGGAGGAGAGGAAGCTGGAGCCCTCAGGTTTCCCAGGAAGTTCAACGTGCCCGCCTTTCACCCCTGCACATGGGTGTTGTTTATCTCTTTCACTGACTGGCTCTTTTCTGATTTCCTTTACACACGGTGGAAAACAATTGGTGTCGGAAACACCTCATGCATTCTGTGACCTAACCAGGGTAAACACTGTCTCCCTAGCTACCCACACCATGACTAATCACCTGCAGCCAAGGGTGGGTCATACTATGGGAACAGCAGACCGAAGGCATCCACTGCCAGACGGTGAGTTATCAACTGCAGCCAAGGCTGGGTCATACCATGGGAAGAGCAGACCAAAGGCATTCACTGCCAGACCGTGAGTTATCAACTGCAGCCAAGTCTGGGTCATACCATGGGAACAGCAGATCGAAGGCATCCACTGCCAGACCGTGAGTTATCAACTGCAGCCAAGGCTGGGTCATACTATGGGAACAGCAGACCGAAGGCATCCACTGCCAGACCGTGGGTTATCAACTGCAGTCAAGGCTGCGTCATACTATAGGAACAGCAGACAGAAGGCATCCAATGCCAGACTGTGAGTTATCAACTGCGGCCACGGCTGGGTCATACTATGGGAACAGCGGACTGAAAGCATCCACTGCCAGACCATAAGTTATCAACTGCAGCTAAGGGTGGGTCATACTATGGGAACGGCAGACCGAAGGCATACACTGCCCAACCGTGAGTTATCAACTGAAGCCAAGGCTGGGTCATACTATGGGAACAGCAGACCGAAGGCATCCACTGCCAGACCGTGAGTTATCAACTGCAGCCAAGGGTGGCTCATAACATGGGAACAGCAGAACGAAGGCATCCACTGCCAGAGGGTGAGTTATCAACTGCAGCCAAGGCTGGGTCATACAATGGGAACAGCAGACCGAAGGCATCCACTGGCAGACCGTGAGTTATCAACTGCAGCCAAGGCTGGGTCATACCATGGGAACAGCAGACCGAAGGCATCCACTGCCAGACTGTGAGCTATCAACTGTAGCCAAGGCTGGGTCATATTATGGGAACAGCAGACCGAAGGCATCCACTGCCAGACCGTGAGTTATCAACTGCAGTCAAGGGTGGGTCGTACTATGGGAACGGCAGACCGAAGGCATCCACTGCCAGACCGTGAGTTATCAACTGCAGCCAAGGGTGGGTCATACTATGGGAACAGCAGACCGAAGGTATCCACTGCCAGACCTTGAATTATCAACTGCAGCCAAGGGTGGGTCATACCATGGGAACAGCAGACCGAAGACATCCACTGCCAGACCGTGAGTTATCAACTGCAGCCAAGGCTGGGTCATACTATGGGAACAGCAGACCGAAGGCATCCACTGCCAGACCGTGAGTTATCAACTGCAGTCAAGGGTGGGTCGTACTATGGGAACGGCAGACCGAAGGCATCCACTGCCAGACCGTGAGTTATCAACTGCAGCTAAGGGTGGGTCATACTATGGGAACAGCAGACCGAAGGCATCCACTGCCAGACCATAAGTTATCAACTACAGCTAAGGGTGGGTCATACTATGGGAACAGCGGACTGAAAGCATCCACTGCCAGACCATAAGTTATCAGCTGCAGCCAAGGCTGGGTCATACTATGGGAACAGCAGACCGAAGGCATCCACTGCCAGACCGTGAGTTATCAACTGCAGCTAAGGGTGGGTCATACTATGGGAACAGCGGACCGAAGGCATCCACTGCCAGACCATGAGTTATCAACTGCAGTGAAGGCTGGGTCATACTATGGGAACAGCAGACCGAAGGCATCCACTGCCAGACCATGAATTATCAGCTGAAGCCAACGGTGGTTCATACTATGGGAACAGCGGATTAAAGGCATCCACTGCCAGACCGTGAGTTATCAACTGCAGCCAAGGGTGGGTCATACTATGGGAACAGCAGACCGAAGGCATCCACTGCCAGACCGTGAGTTATCAACTGCAGCCAAGGCTGGCTCATACTACGGGAAGAGCAGATTGAAGGCATCCACTGCCAGAGCGTGAGTTATCAACTGTAGTCAAGGCTGGGTCATAGTATGGGAACAGCAGACCGAAGGCAACCACTGCCAGACCGTGAGTTATCAACTGCAGCCAAGGCTGGGTCATACTATGGGAACAGCAGACCGAAGGCATCCACTGCCAGACCGTGAGTTATCAACTGCAGCCAAGGCTGGGTCATACTATGGGAACAGCGGACTGAAAGCATCCACTGCCAGACCGTGAGTTATCAACTGCAGCCAACGGTGGGTCATACTATGGGAACAGCGGATTGAAGGCATGCACTGCCAAACCGTGAGTTATGAACTGCAGCCGAGGGTGGGTCATACTATGGGAACAGCGGACTGAAAGCATCCACTGCCAGACCGTGGGTTATCAACTGCAGCCAAGGGTGGGTCATACCATGGGAACAGCGGACTGAAGGCATCCACTGCCAGACCATAAGTTATCAGCTGCAGCTAAGGCTGGGTCATACTATGGGAACAGCGGACTGAAGGCATCCACTGCCAGACCATAAGTTATCAACTGCAGCCAAGCCTGGGTCATACTATGGGAACAGCAGACCGAAGGCATGCACTGCCAGACCATAAGTTATCAGCTGCAGCCAAGGGTGGGTCATACCATGGGAACAGCAGACCGAAGGCATCCACTGCCAGACCATGAGTTATCAACTGCAGCCAAGGGTGGGTCATACCATGGGAACAGCCGACCGAAGGCATCCACTGCCAGACCGTGAGTTATCAACGGCAACCAAGGGTGGGTCATACTATGGGAACAGCAGACCGGAGGCATCCACTGCCAGACCATAATTTATCAGCTGCAGCCAAGGGTGGGTCATACTATGGGAACAGCAGACCGAAGGCATCCACTGCCAGACGGTGAGTTATCAACTGCAGCCAAGGCTGGGTCATACTATGGGAACAGCAGACCAAAGGCATCCACTGCTAGACCGTGGGTTATCAACTGCAGCCAAGGGTGGGTCATACTATGGGAACGGCAGACCGAAGGCATCCACTGGCAGACCGTGAGTTAGCAACTGCAGCCAAGGCTGGATCATACCATGGGAACAGCAGACCGAAGGCATCCACTGCCAGACCATGAGTTATCAACTGCAGCCAAGGGTGGGTCATACTATGGGAACGGCAGACCGAAGGCATCCACTGCCAGACCATGAGTTATCAACTGCAGCCAAGGGTGGCTTATACTACAGGAACAGCAGACCGAAGGCATCCACTGCCAGACCATAAGTTATCAACTGCAGCCAAGGCTGGGTCATACTATGGGAACAGCGGACCGAAGGCATCCACTGCCAGACCGTGAGTGGCAGAAAAGCTGTTCCTCAGTTCACTTCAATTCTAAAACTCGAACAAACTACGTAAAATAAAAGGAAATGGATGGAGCGTTTTACTCTGGTAATAGTGAAATGGGATAAATTGTCCTTTCCTCAACATACCATAGGACTCTCATTTCTAGGACCTGGGCTAGCTTTAGGTTTTATCTCCTAGGAAATCAGAGTTTATTTTATGTTCCTGGCAGAGGAGGGCAGAGGGAGTTGGTCAGGGTACTAGAGTCCTACCTGGGATCCAATCTCCAATGCATGGATAATTACCACTCTGATACTCCTGTTTGTCACTGTCAGTTATTTGGAGTGATTCTGCACAAGCCTGGTTGCTCGTGGTTAGAGATCTACCCATGCTCCAGGTTCTGACTTTGTTAATTATGGCAGAGGATTCATTTGTGGTAATCAATTTCCATCTGCTGTTTATGATTCATTCCGAGAAAAATTATAACAAGTCACATTTACAGAGGGCTAATTGTTTACTGAAACCCTTCCCATATTTTCCATCCTATTGTTTACACAATATATTCCATAAGATTTTCCCTCGCTAATTTAATCAAATCTAATGAGCTTGCCACTATGTATGAAACAATATGGTAATGTACCACTCAATATATCAGCATGAAGACTACAGTTTCTGCCATCAAAAAGTTTAGAGCTTTTTTATAGGGTAGACTGTGAAATTAAAATTGTGTATTTCTAGATTTAAAGATAACAGAGAGCAAAGTAATTCTTATTAAAAAAAAAAAGGCCTATCAAGAACGAGATAGCCTGTTGAAATGGAGAGGTTTTGTGGAACATGATACAAGGAAATATATGTTGAGCTTGACCATATAAATATATTTTCGGTGTTAACTGCTCATGGACTAAGTCATCTTAGTAAAATAATTGGTTAGGCCGGGTGCAGTGGCTCACGCCTGTAATCCCAGCACTTTGGGAGGCCGAGATGGGCGGATCACGAGGTCAGGAGATCAAGACCACCCTGGCTAACATGGTGAAACCCCATCTCTACTAAAAATACAAAAAACTAGCCAGGCGTGGTGGCGGGCGCCTGTAGTCCCAGTTACTTGGGAGGCTGAGGCAGGAGAATGGCATGAACCTGGGTGGTAGAGCTTGCAGTGAGCCGAGCTGAGGTTGCACCACTGCACTCTAGCCTGGGTGACAGAGCAAGATTCCATCTCAAAAAAAAAAAAAAAAAAAAGACTTGGTTAATGAAAGAGAACTGAAAAAGATTAAACTAATAGACAGGTGAGGCATAATTGTAGAATGCTCTGAGAATCACTATGATGGTCTTTGTTCTTCAGGCTATGAAAAGCCCTTGAAATTTTATGAGCATCGAAGTGCTGTGTTAGTGTTTGCTGCTCATAAAACATCTTCAAAATATCAATGACTTACAACAACATGTGTGTATTATCTTACTTGGGACTTCAACTCAGACATTACTACTCGGAGCAGGAGGCTTGCTCCAGAAGGTCATGTAGATTTACGAATGTGCATAGGGTTCCTCAGTCTCTATGGACCTTAACAAAGTGGTCAAAGGGAAACGAGAGATGAGCAAAATATATAATAACTCTTCAGACCTTGCCTGGAAACTAGCATGCATAACTTCTGTCCACTTCCATTGTTCAAAGCAAGTTATGTGGCAAAGCCCAACATAAATGGGGTGGAAAATCATGCTCTACTTGAGTGAAAGATAACACAACGTCATCACACAGAAAAGGACCTAGATGCAGGGAGAGTGTGAAGAACTGGGAACAATGACCCAATCTGTCACAAGTGTTATAAGCAGAGTGTTGCCTTGGAAATGTTTCTTTGGCAACATGTCTGATCCACAAGATAAGGTAGAGTAACACTGGGGGTTTGGAAGCCAGTGGCCGTATTGTACATCAGAGTTATATTTCTGGAAAAATTTTATCCATTTGTTGCAAAGTTAGAATCTTCAGGTTTTCTAAAAATCCATTAGTCAATGTCAGTCATACGCTTGTCAAGAACCATGAAGTGTCTGAGGTTATACCCTGTTAAAAGTTTTCATGCCAGGTTCACCCACCTTGTTTCAACTGGCAAGATTTCCTTCTTTTTCAAGTCTGGATAATATTCCACAGTACATATAATATATATATAGTATATAAATTCTATATACTGAATATATAATCTACATGTACCTGGAACCATTTTAATATATACAGTATACATAATATGTGTATATAATATGTACAATATATAATACATATACAGTGGAATATTATGCAGCCTTGAAAAAGATATATATATAAAGATATATATCTATAGATATCTTTATATATAGATAGATATATATATAGATTGAGAGAGAGAGAGAGCCTGTTTTTCTCCTCAACAACAAGGATCATTGGGAAATGCATTGTTAGGTAATTTCATGGTTGTGCAAACATCATAGAGCATGCTTAGGTAAACCTGGTCAGTGTAGCCCACTACACATCTGGGCTACATGGTATAGCCTATTGCTCAGATCACTGTCATACATGTGGAGCATCATTGACCGAAACATTGTTAAGCAGCACGTGACTGTATATACTATGTTTTTAAATCCATTCATTCATCAGTAAACACTTAGTTGTTTCCACATCTTTGTATTGTGAATAATATTGCAATAAACATGAGAGTGTAGACATTTCTTTGAGGTGGTGATTTTATTTCTTTTTAATGTATACTCAGCAGTGGGATTGCTGGATAATATGGTAGATCTATTTTTAATTTTGGGGGGAATCTCCATACTGTTTTCCATGATGACCGCGCTAATTTACACTCCCACCATGGAAGAGCCTGCAGGACATCACACCAGGTGAAATAAGCAAGGGAAAGACAAATACTGCATGATCCCACTTACATATGGAATCTATAAAAGCTGAACTCAGGAACTGAATAGAAGAGTAGTTGACAGAGCCTGGATGTTAGAGGCAATGGAGAGCATTGATCTAAATATACAAACTTTCAGTTATAAGATGAATGAGTTATGGGGAATCCAATGTACAGCATGGTAGTTAAAGTTAATACCATTGTATTGTATACTTGAAGTTTACTAAGAGTGTAGCACTTAAATGTGCTTACAACAACAACAACAAAGGTTACTATGTGAGGTGATGAATATGTTAATTAGCTAACGTGGTAGTCATTTTACAATGTGTACATGTATCAAAACATCATATTGTACATCTTGAATATATACAAGTTTTACTTATCAATTAGACCTCAATAAAGCTGGGAAATAAAGTTACCAGGTTATAGTTACATGGATGATGGCAGAAGACACAGAGTCCTAGAACAGAGGCAAAGAACTTTATGAGCTATGGCACAGCATAAATGTCAGTTTCAGTGTAATGTGTATATAAGTACACTGTATATATTAAAGCTATGATAAAATATGCATATATATTTAAAATTGTGACAGCTTCCCGGTAGGTCTTTGTCATAAAATACCCCTCTTAAACTTTAGAAATGATTGTTTTAGAAATCTTTTGTCATAAAATACCCCTCTTAATCTTTAGAAATGCTTCTTGCATTGCGTTTGCTATTAATAGAATATCCGCACTTTGTTTTGTTTAGAGGTTGCATGGTCTTTTTTTTATACTTTTATTTTCAACTTGCTGGGTTCTTATAATTAAGGCTTATCACTTTAATAATACGTAACTGACTTTTGCATTTTTTCAATCTAGCAATCTTTGTCTTTTAATTGTACAGTTTAATCCATTTACATTAAGTGAAATTATTTTTATATTTGGTTTTTACTTGCAGTATTATTTTATTTGATCTGTTTGTCTCAACTGTTTTAATTTTTCATCCTTTCTGCTTTCGTATTAATAGTTAAATTGTTTTCTTTTTTTCCACATTCATTTTATGAGCTTGTTAGTAACATATATGCATACAATATTATGGGCATGTGTTTAAATTCTAAAATTAAACTGCTGATGTCACTTTGTGTATTCAGTATCCATTTACAGTTTCTTCTGTATTTACTAGTGCTGTTCTTCATTCCCTCCTACATAGCTGGGGCTCTGCCTGAGAGCCTGAGGTTTTTCCAAAGCTCTTCCTCCTTCCTGGTTCCTGAACTCAAGCATGAAGGCCCCTCAGCTTCTTGAGAACACCAACTCTGCTCTGTTGGGCAACAACATTAATTCTTAGTCACCAGCTCAGTGGAGCTTAAATATTAAGCATTTGCCTTAAAGGCAAGACTGCTGAGCATGTGGCTCACAGCTACTGGTTGGCCCTCCAAGTCCTGGCTACCTCGGCAGTTCCAAGTTCTAGCTTTATGTCTGCAGCCCCAGATGTTCCCTAAAGCTCAGATGATGTATTTTTTTTATTATTATACTTTAAGTTTTAGGGTACATGTGCACAATGTGCAGGTTAGTTACATATGTATACATGTGACATGCTGGTGTGCTGCACCCACTAACTGTCATCTAGCATTAGGTATATCTCCCAGTGCTATCCCTCCTCCCTCCCCCCATCCCACAACTGTCATCAGAGTGTGATGTTCCCCTTTCTGTGTCCATGTGTTCTCATTGTTCAATTCCCACCTATGAGTGAGAACATGCGGTGTTTGGTTTTTTGTTCTTGCGATAGTTTACTGAGAATGATGATTTCCAATTTCATCCATGTCCCTACAAAGGACATGAACTTATCATTTTTTATGGCTGCATAGTATTCCATGGTGCATATGTGCCACATTTTCTTAATCCAATCTATTATTGTTGGACATTTGGGTTGGTTCCAAGTCTTTGCTATTGTGAATAGTGCTGCAATAAACATACGTGTGCATGTGTCTTTATAGCAGCATGATTTATAGTCCTTTGGGTATATACCCAGTAATGGGATGGCTGGGTCAAATGGTATTTCTAGTTCTAGATCCCTGAGGAATTGCCACACTGACTTCCACAATGGTCGAACTAGTTTACAGTCCCACCAACAGTGTAAAAGTGTTCCTATTTCTCCACATCCTCTCCAGCACCTGTTGTTTCCTGACTTTTTAATGATTGCCATTCTAACTGGTGTGAGATGATATCTCATTGTGGTTTTGATTTGCATTTCTCTGATGGCCAGTGATGGTGAGCATTTTTCATGTGGTTTTTGGCTGCATAAATGTCTTCTTTTGAGAAGTGTCTGTTCATGTCCTTTGCCCACTTTTTGATGGGGTTGTTTTTTTCTTGTAAATTTGTTTGAGTTCACTGTAGATTCTGGATATTAGCCCTTTGTCAGATGAGTAGGTTGCAAAAATTTTCTCCCATATTGTGGGTTGCCTGTTCACTCTGATGGTATTTTCTTTTGCTGTGCAGAAGCTCTTTAGTTTAATTAGATCCCATGTGTCAATTTGCGCTTTTGTTGCCATTGCTTTTGGTGTTTTAGACATGAAGTCCTTGCCCGTGCCTATGTCCTGAATGGTAATGCCTAGGTTTTCTTCTAGGGTTTTTATGGTTTTAGGTCTAAAGTTTAAGTCTTTAATCCATCTTGAATTGATTTTTGTATAAGGTGTAAGGAAGGAATCCAGTTTCAGCTTTCTACATATGGCTAGCCAGTTTTCCCAGCACCATTTATTAAATAGGGAATCCGGAGTAAGATCTACCAAGCAAATGGAAAACAGAAAAAGGTAGGGGTTGCAATCCTAGTCTGTGATAAAACAGACTTTACACCAACAAGCATCAAAAGAGACAAAGAAGGCCATTACATAATGGTAAAGGGATCAATTCAACAAGAAGAGCTAACTATGCTAAATATATATGCACCCAATACAGGAGCACCCAGATTCATAAAGCAAGTCCTGAGTGACCTACAAAGAGACTTAGACTCCCACACATTAATAATGGGAGACTTTAACACCCCACTGTAAACATTAGACAGATCAACGAGACAGAAAGTCAACAAGGATACCCAGGAATTGAACTCAGCTCTGCGCCAAGTGGACCTAATAGACATCTACAGAACTCTCCACCCCAAATCAACAGAATATACATTTTTTTCAGCACCACACCACACCTATTCCAAAATTGACCACATAGTTGGAAGTAAAGCTCTCCTCAGCAAATGTAAAGAACAGAAATTATAACAAACTCTCTCTCAGACCACAGTGCACTCAAACTAGAACTCAGGATTAAGAAACTCACTCAAAACCGCTCAACTACATGGAAACTGAACAACCTGATGTATGTACTTTTTAGAAACGTATTGACTCAGAGCTGTGAATTTACAAGAGGCCGTATGTGAAAAGCAGGTTTATAATACAGACTCACCTTATGTAGTTCTCTTTTCTTTACAATTTTTGCCCTCAAGATCTGGTTGCTGTAAAACCTCTCATTGCCTTTAACCAGATGTTTCATTCTTGTAAACTATGTGGCTATTCCAGTTCTAATCAGACATGGTGTTTGCCACAAGCCAGAACTCTTTGTGCATTTGTGTGTGTGTGTGTGCGCACGCAAGCTCATGTGTGCATTTTGATTACTGTAGAAGGAGAAATTTGACAAGAGCCATATCAAACCCCAATAGACTGATATTATGGTGACTGAAAAGATTGTAAGAGCAATAGATTTTCTTTTCCAAGTTATCATAAAGAAAGACAAAAATCTTAAAGGTTTTCTGAAACTTCTTTCTTTGTGGCTATAATAAAAATCAATCAAAGTATTCTACAGATCCTTTGTAAACTGCCAATAGACTGTGTCTACTTGTTTAATATTGCACATATTAATTACACGTAAAGAAGAAGACAAATATACATGATGTATATTTACCCAGGCATATTACAGAAGGAAAAGCTTCCATGAGGGAAAGCTTCCTCTGCAGGAGTCTTGACCCCCTGACTATGCTGGACGCCCTCAGCCCCAATCACCATTATCAGCCTTTATATTCACCTTCTCTGCTTCCTCTGGATCCAGGTGTGGCCATTTCTTTCACTGGGCTCCAGCCTCTGAGCCCGCTCAGTTTCCCATGGTCTTTACAGGCTTTGCCTCCTGGTCTTAACTGCAGCCATCCCTGGGCCTCATTTTCTCCATATGCTAGGCATGTAGAAAGTATCTGTGCTCACGCACCGAGACACATGGCACGCTTGCAGCATCCTGTAGCTCACCTTTAGCTCTTGTTTATTTGTGGATGGACATTGAGGTTTATTCTATATCTTGGCTATTTGAAAAATGTTGCAATAAATATGCAGGTGCAAATATATGATATACTGATTTTCTTTCCTTTGGATAAATATTCATTAGTGGGAATGCTGGATCATATGGTAGTTCTGTTTTTAGTTGTCTGAGGCACTTCCATACAGTTTCTCATAATAGCTATACTAATTTTTATTCCCATCAACAGTGTGTGAGGGTTCCCTTTTTCTACACCATTCCTAACACTTGTTATCATTTGTTATTCAATGATCGCCATCCTAACAGGTGTAAGCTGTTATCTCACACGGTTTTAATTTGATTTTCCCTGGTGATTAGTGACCACCTTTTTATATACCCGTGGCCCACTTGTACATCGTTTTTATTTTTTGGAGAAATGTCTATTTAGATTCTTAGCCCATGTTCTAACTGAGTTATCTATTTATTTATTAATACTGAGTTAAGTTTCTTATATATTTTGGATATGAACACCTTATCAAATACATGGTTTGCAAATATTTCTTCCCATTCTGTAGGTTACCTTTTCATTTTGTTGTTGTTGTTTTCATTGCTGTGCAGAATCTGTTTGGTTTTACCTAATCTTTGTTGTTTCTTTTTCTTTTTTGCCTGTGCTTTTGGTATTACATCCAAAAAATCATTGCCAAGACAAATGGAAAGGATTTTTTCCCCTCCGATTGTTTTCAGGAGATTTCTGGTTTCAGATCTTACATTTAAGTGTTTAACCTGTGGTAAATTGATCTTTGACAAGAGGGCCAGGAATGCACAATGAGGAAAGGAAAGTCTCTTCAACACAGGGTGCTGGGAAAACCGGATATTCACATGTAAAACAATGGAACTGGATCATTGTCTCATGCATCTTGAGATGGATGCGTTTCTAAATACTTGGATGAATGCATAGTCAACTTTTAAAAATGTTATTTTATATCTGTTGGCACCAGTTAATGAAAAAGAACTCCTGAATAAAAACAGTTAGTGAAAGCCAACTACTTTCTTTCTGGTCATCTGTAGAAATCAAAACAAACACGAAAATGTGTCCCTGAGTTTCTAGAGTTTAAACCAAATTGAATGTATGAAAAAGGAATTGCTGAAAGTGTTTCATCACAATTTCAAGCAAACCAAAAAAATTAGTAAAATAAAAATAATAAAGATATGTTGTGGAAGCTATGTGATTACTGTCTTATAGAAAATTGCATAAAGTATTTATTATGTCAGTAGCAAGTTTTAACATCCCACTTCAAGAAATTTTGTCCTTTGCTACTTTACTGTGATATAATCAGTCATATTATCTTTGTAAATTTCCTTTGCAATCACTAAAATAACAAAACACATTTTGTCTGAAAATTATTGTATTTTTACTGGTATCGTTTGCTTGTTTGATTTTGGTATATACTTTCCTTGAGGCACAGACTTTAATGTTTTACCAAAAGCCTTTTTTTTTTTCTCTCAAAACCACCCTTAGTAGTGTAAGTTGTATATTATCTCATATCTTGTATATATTACATCAAATTACATTGTGACTCTACTTTACTCTTGGAATACATTTTCATATCTGCAACAAATATGTATACCTACTTCCAAGTAAAACTCAGGTAACTACTTCATGCAAGTTTTTTCTCCCAATACAGATTTTTAGAGCAAGAAGTCAAGTCTACTTCCAGGGTTCAAACCCAAGGTCTGCACTTCTTTGCTGTGTGTCCTGAAGGAAGTTACTCAGCCTCTATGCCCATCAGTGAGAGTATAGATAATAATAGCATATAAGTCATACGATTTTTGTTGGGATAAAATAAATTAAGGCATGTAAGGCACTAAGAATGGTGCTTGGGTGGAATGTGAGTTGGATTAATATTTGACGTTGTTTTTGCTCTCTTGTCTATAGGTTAATATCCAGAGTCACACGTGGAGAGGAAACATCACAATGAGACCATACAACCATATAATCTGTTCAAGTCCTAGAAGGTGTTGGCAGAACTGCAGGACTGACCTAGGTCAATGGCTGTGGGGTAAGGAGAGAGGTTTTGTGATTGTTTTTAAAAATCCCAGTGGGTATAGCAGGTGCATCCCTGTCTTCCTCAATCGTGGAAGCTAGGGATTTTAATCAGCTTTGGGATAGATTGCCCTTTGCTATAGTCACATGTCCTCTGCAGTGCTGTGAACACCTCCTATGTGAGGCAATGCATGACCAGCAAGGTTGGAAATGCAGTGATAAGCCTCAGAGTAAATGCTTCCTATCAAATGTGATAAAGTGATCTTGTAAACTGAACAATTCCTATAGAAAAATGTATGTCACTCAAGATTTATGTGGTTTCTTCAAGGAGATAATATCGTTTAAGTTTGAACTCAGGCTGTTATGTGCCTGTCTATAAAAGTTAGTTTTGGGAAAACTGTATTTATTTTTGTTTGAATATTTGATCCCACTGGAGATTAGAAACAGATGACAAACACTGTAAGAGATACATAGGTATATAGATAGATCGATCTGATCTCCTCTACTCAGGTCATAGAAAAAACTGTATTTATTTTTGTTGGAGTATTTGATCCCACTGGAGATTAGAAACAGAGGTGACAAACACTGTAAGATAGATAGATATCTGATGTCTTTCCCCCAGGTCATATAAAAAACCCCAAAAGATCTTAAAGTAATTTAATGCAGGCCATCCTAGACTACTCTTCCAGTAGAATCACATGGAACTAAATCACTCAACCCCAGGAAGTGCTCCATTGTTTAGGACTGAGGTCTGATGTCTTTGGGAGGTCAAAGGGTATACTGGTGTCACCATGTGTGGGGTGGCTTGGGGGTGGCCCTGAAGGAAATTGTTTTTACTGTCACTTTCTGAGGGAGGCCAATCCTGAGGCAAGAAAAAAAAGGAATTGAGAGCAGGAATTATATAGAGATATGGAAAATATAGAGATATGGAAAAACCTTTCCCCTTATTCAGAAGCCTTATGGTATTTTATTCTAGAATCTGCCGATTGGAGAACCTCAACCTATGGCTAATAATGGGCATCTGCTTGGCCTTAGCCATGGTACCAGGCTTGGAGCCAGGCTCGCATGTGGCTGAGAAAAGACTCAGAGGATGCCTTGAGCATTAGCCCTGAGTTCAGCCTTTTACAGTTTCCAGTGTAAGGTTCAAGTCTCTAATATGTTTTGGTTGATTTTTTTATGTGGTGTGAGGTAAGGGTCCAATTTCATTCTTCTGCATGTGGCTATCCAGTTTTCCCAGCAGCATTTACTGGAGAGACTATTCTTTCCACATTGTGTTTTATTAATGCCCTTGTTTAAAATTAGTTGATCATAGATGCATGGGTTTATTTCTGGGCTATTTTGTTTCATTGGACTGTGTATCTGTTTTATGCCCATATCATGCTGTTTTGATTACTACAGCTTTGTAATGTAATTTGAAATCAGGGAATGTAATTCTTTCAGCTTTGTTCTTCTTGTGCAAGATTGCTTTAGGTATTTGGGATATTCTGTGAGTCCATATGAATTTTAGGCTTTTTTTTTCTATTTCTGTAAAAAATGCCATTGGAGTTTTGAAATGGATTGCATTGAATCTGTAGATCACATTCGGTAGTATGAATATTTTGACAATATTTATTCTTCTGGTTTTTTAACATTGTTCTGGTTTTCATTTTTTGTCTATTTTAATTCTTTACATCAGTATTTTATAGATTTCAATGTACAGATCTTTCACATCTTTGGATAAATGTATTCCTAAGTAAATTTTTACTACCATAAATGAATTTTTTCTTAATTTATACATTAAGAAAAAAGAAAGATCTCAAATAATCCAATTTGACAACTCTTGGAACTAGAAAATGAAGAACAAAGTAAGCCCAAAGTTGGTAGAAGGAAAGAAATAATAAAGATTGGAGCAAAAACAGATTGAGAAGAAAGGCAATAGAAAAGATCAATGAAGCTGAGAGTGTTTTTTGTTAAAAGATAAACAAAACTGACAAATCTTTAGCTAGACTAGCTAAGACAGAGAAAAGACTCAAATAAAACTACAAATTTATGTGGAGTCATTCCAACTGACACCACAGAAATACAAGGGTTCATTCAAGACTGCTATGAGCAATTATACACCAATGATTGGAAAACCTAGAAGAAACTGATAAATTCCTAGAAACATACAATCTTCGAGACCAAATTATCAAGAAATAAAAAAAACCTGAACAACCAATAACGAGAATATTGAATTAGTAATAATTTTTAAACCCTTTCAACAAAGAAAAGTTTACGATGAGATTGTTTCATGGTGAATTCTACCAATTAATGCCGATTATCCTCAAACTCTTCCAAAAACTGAAGAAAAGGAAGTACATTCAAACTCATTTTCGAGGCCACGTTACCCTGATGTAAAAGCCAGACAAGGACACTGACACTATCAGAAAAGAAAACTACAGACCAATATTCTTGATGAACATAGATGGAAAACTCTTCCACAAAATACTAGCAAATGATTTTCAACAGCATATTAAAAGTATCATTGACCATGATCAAGTATTACGTTGATGAAATTATTTTTGCACCAACCTAACAGAATTTATTCCAGGGATGCAAAAATTATTACTTTATTATTGATATAATTCCACACACTGTTTTTATGTTTGTACAAAGAGGAATCTTGATAGCAAGAAAATAATATGCGTATTAGAAATGTACCATTTGACCCAGCCATCCCATTACTGGGTATATACCCAAAGGACTATAAATCATGCTGCTATAAAGACACATGCACACGTATGTTTATTGCGGCATTATTCACAATAGCAAAGACTTGGAACCAACCCAAATGTCCAACAATGATAGACTGGATTAAGAAAATGTGGCACATAGACACCATGGAATACTATGCAGCCATAAAAAATGATGAGTTCATGTCCTTTGTAGGGACATGGATGAAATTGGAAACCATCATTCTCAGTAAACTATCGCAAGAACAAAAAACCAAACACCGCATGTTCTCACTCATAGATGGGAATTGAACAATGAGATCACATGGACACAGGAAGGGGAACATCACACTCTGGGGACTGTGGTGGGGTGGGGGGAGGGGGGAGGGATAGCATTGGGAGATATACCTAATGCTACATGGCGAGTTATTGGGTGCAGCGCACCAGCATGTCACATGTATACATATGTAACTAACCTGCACAATGTGCACATGTACCCTAAAACTTAAAGTATAAAAAAAAAAAAAGAACTGTAACAACTCTGTTACCAAAATTCTGTGGTTGAGATTCAATGAAAATAAATAAATATATATATGTGTGTGTATATATGCATTTTGAGAGAAAGAGAGAGAGAGAGAGAGATCTTAGAATTTTAAGCTATTACTCTGGGTAATTAATGTTTCAGACTTCTTCCTACACTGCAAATAACATTACTGAAATAAAAACAATAAGAGTAATTTGAATACTTTATATTTTCTTTTTAAAACTTTTCCTTTGTTCTCTCCTTGCATAAGTTCAAAACCTCTTAGTACTTTATCATCACTCATTATTTTGTCTGAAATCAGTCTGACAATATATCTATTCATTTATTCAAACAATATCTTCAATTACGTTTTGATTCATGACAAGTAAAATAAAATCATATACCAAGCGCCATGTTTTATGATGGAGTCTCCTGACTCAGCAAAGCCTCCCTACTTTATGTAAGGAGGACGAAAATGCATGCGCATAACTGTCTGAGGGATAGGATGGGACCGGGCCCTCTGGGAGCCAAGATGGGCCTTCCTGACAGCAGGAAATTACTCTCAGCTATGGGGAGACTGAGACTGGCCACCAAGGGGAAGATGCTTAACAATTGGAAATATGCAGACCTGGCAGTAAAACTAAATCAGAACAGAGGAATGATCAGAAATAATGAAGAGATGATATGAAGAGTACACTTAGGAATAAGAACAGAAGTTGTTGTTTTTCTATAACTGAACAATAATTGAATTAGGCATGTGTGAGTATGAAGCATATTCAGTTCATTGACTTATTAGGGCACATTTTCTGAGGCTGTTTTCTGAAAAGATGGAAATATCAAATATTCTCATGGTTTTTATTTTCGCATTTGTTTCCAACTGGTTCAATGACAGCAAGTAAGACAGTGTTAGTCGTAAAAACGGAAACGGTTGGCAATATTCCTGCAGCTGTTTAAAGAAAAATTTAGTGCAGGACAGTTATCAAATAATTCACTATTTCATTTCTTACGTAAGTTCTTTTCAGTGTCTGCTAACAGATTTAACTGCCTGCCACCTGAGCACTCGAGCCACCACAGTACTCAATCAAGACAGGTATGAAAGACTTTATCTATGACAAACTGCCAGTCTCTATTTTTTCCTTTAATTTCTAAGGATATTTCAACAGCTTCAGGTAAAGGTGAGATTTAATGGTTACATATTTAACTTCAAACTCGTGCCTAGGAGCTAAATGTAGGTGTTAAAATCACAAGAAGCATATAGAAGAGTCATCTATGAGGGTTTTTTTTCTACTCAGTACACTAAATGGTCAAGTTATTTACTGTTCTGTTACTGGCATTTCTAAAACCATCCCCACCAGACCTCTGACTCACAATTCCTTTGCACTGAAGTTTTCATTTTAGAGTTCTTTTATTAAAAAAGAAAAGATATCTCACCTCAATATTGCTATGATTATGCTCCTATAAGACAGTGGAAATTACCTAGTAATTGCTCAAGAGGATTTTATATGGATCACAAGAGAGTGGTTCTGTTCGGTGCTAATCAAGGCAAGGATGTTTACTGAACTCTTCTATGAGTAAGCCACAACAGCTGGGGAGCTACAGAGGAAACTGAGAGGCACATGACATAGCATTTGACCTCAAAAAGCTCCAAAAATTTAGCAGCAATAAGCCCCAAATGCATCCATCTGGGCTGAGCCCTCCTGCAACTACCAACCAGCCTCCCTCCACTGTGGTCCCATTCTGCCTGGGCACAGGGTCAGGTGTTCATTTATCTCTATTCCTGTCTGTATTCGTCCATTTTCATACTGATGAAGAAATACCCAGGACTGGTATTTCTGGTAAAGAAAGAGAGGTCTAATGGACTCACAGTTCCACATGGCTGGGGAGGCCTCATGCTTACGGCAGAAGAGGATGGAGGAGCAAAGCCACATCTTATGTAGTGGCAGGCAAGAGAGCTTGTGAAGGGGAACTGCCCTTTATAAAACCATCAGATCTCATGACACTTACTCACTGTCACGAGAACAGTATGGGAAAACCCACTCATGATTCAGTTACCCCCAACTGGGTCCCTCCCACAACAGGTGGGGATTATAGGAGCTACAGTTCAAGATGAGATTTGGGTGGGGACACAGCCAAACCATATCACTCTGTTAGTTCCAAAGTCTGTATCAACTTTAGATTATGAAATCTTTAATGCTCAAGACTGGACTCTATTCATCATCTTTGAATGTCCAAGTCCTAAAACAAACTTAAGAATTAAAACAAAATAAAACAAAACAGCTTAGAAGCACAGCCACAAACATGAACACATGCAGCCGTGAACCTCATCCCTCATCTCTGTTCCTCCTCTGGGTTTTTCCTTCTCAGGTATCAGCACCTCTGTTCACATTAGCATCTCCACATTGTCTTTGGACTTTGCCTTCTCACACTCTCCATTTCAGATCCATTGCGGTCTTGCTCCTCCCTCCCATGCTGTTTTCAAGTTCGTCCCTTGGCTCCCTCCCCACTTCTGGTCATACCACCCCTGGGAGAATTCACACCTCCCTACTGGGGCCATGTGTGAGTGTTCCCCTCTCCACTAGGTGCTGGAACATCCTTGTTGTAGGAGTAATTCTTCACAACACAAATTGGGTAACATTACAGCTCTGCTTAAAGCTGGCAATGGTGCATTTCACTTTAAAGCATCACAAGCCCCATCACATGCCTGTATCGTGGGGCATCACCCAGCCCCACACCCAGCCACGTCTCTGAAAACAGATTGTGTCATTCTTTTCCATGCCTGCTGCGCTCCGCAAAACCACCTTGGGCCATTTGCACAGCCCATGTCCACTGCCCAGAAGGCTCATCCCCAAGAGTGCTCCAGTGAACTCTTACCCATCCTGCATGCCTCCATCCAAACGCCTTTCCTCAGGGGTCTTTTCCTACTCCCCCATCTAAACTGTGCCATTTCTTCTGGTGTATTCTGTCTCTTCACATCCTGTTCTTTCTTTTGTAGAAATGATGACAATTTTTAAGTCTGTATGTATTCCTGTTCCCTCAAAATCAATGTTCTGCTGAGGCTGTTTCTGTTGCCCATCTCTCTAACTTGAGGGCACCAACACATCTGGCACACTGGAGGTGCCCAAGACATGCTGCCAAATGGGAGAATCAATAAAACAGCAGCCAAGGAAGTGGAAATGGGAGGAAGAGTTCAAATGAAGATGCCTATCCTTGAATGAACTTTCATTTGAAGGGACATGGACAGCTAAGGAAGAGGAAGGCAGCTATATTAGTCGATTTTCATGCTGCTGATAAAGACTTACTGAGACTGGGAAGAAAAAGAGGTTGAATTCGACTTACAGTTCTACGTGGCTGGGAGGCCTCAGAATCATGGCGGGAGGCAAAAGACACTTCTTACATGGCGGCGGCAAGAGAAAAAGAGGAAAAAGCAAAAGCGGAAACCCCTTATTAAACCATCAGACCTCATGAGACTTATTCACTACCTTGAGAACAGTATGGAGGAAACTGTCCCCATAATTCAAATTACCTCCTATTGGGTCCCTCCCACATCATGTGGGAATTACGGGAGTACAATTCAAGATGAGATTTGGGTGGGGACACAGAGCCAAACCATATCAGCAGCTGACAGCTTCTCAAGCAAAACATAAGCAAAATCTGGTGCTTATTTGCAGTGAGTCATCTGGTCTGGTTAATGACTGCAGAGCCCACTCGATTTCTGACTCTCATCCATGAGTACAAAGAGGGCAGCAGGGATCCAACTAGTAACAGTGAACACAGCCATAGGAGCGTAATCCTCCCCACCAGCGCCTTCCTGATCTGCCATTCACCACCATGCGGTGCCCTCGCAGCCTCCAGCCATCTCCTGAAAGGGTGGAGTTTGTCAGAAAGCACCCGGGTGAGGGGCACGGGTCACGGCAAACTCTAGGTGCCTGCTCCCAGCATCCTGAGATCTCCCTTGAGACCTGACAAAGTCAACGTTTGGTTAATTTATATCTGATATGGAAATTCACACAACTGAACGATGGGGTGAGCTCAGTTGGCTTCTGGAAGCTGCGAGAACATCCCACAGAGAGCACCTTGGGGATAAATGGATTCAGGCAGCGTGAACATCGGCCGCGACATCCCCACAGAGACACTTGCTGAAGGGCCTTTGCTGAAAAACGTTACGTCAGTAATTTCAAGGACTGGCTAGCTAATGATTAGCAAACAAATCCTGATCTAAGTGTTTACTAAATGAAGGGGTTGATTATATCTGCCATCGATTGTCTAGAAGAGTCCGTGAAAAAGTGGATCCCAATTCCGCTAATATGAAAAATTAGAAAGGAAAAATCTGGAGGATCAACCGGAGGCTTGCTGGAGGAGCAACCCTCCCTCAGGGCCTGGGCAGGCAAGGGAGGGTAGGAGACACGGGACGGAGCAGCGTGGGAGATGAGGGCTTCCCGTAGGAGATGCTGCAGTTGCCCTGGGGCCGATCTCATTCATATCCCGAACTCTGAAAAGCAAACGAAGTCTCTGAATGCTTGGCATGTGCCAAACTGGGCTCCAGCGTTTGCTGTTCATCCGGCGCACAAACAGCGTTCCACGAATGTGCACAGAAGCACCGTTCCTGGGCCCTAAATTTGTCAAGGCTCTGACGGCTGCTACTAGCGTGGTCCCTGAGAGCATCTTAACATGGGAACGCCTCTATCAGGTGTCTTCCCAGGCACAAAGGTAAACACAAAGTCAGGTAATTACTGCACGTTTATATCACACCAGCACATGGCCCGCGGCAGTGGCTCATGCCTGTAATCCCGGTACTTCGGGAAGCTGAGGCGGGCGGATCACTTGAGATCAGGAGAATGTAGGAGACCAGCCTGTCCAACATGGTGAAACCCTGTCTCTACTAAAAATACAAAAAGTAGCCGGTGTGCTGGCACGCACCTGTCGTCCCAGCTACTTGGGAGGCAGGAAAATCACTTGAACCCAGCTGGTGGTGGTTACAGTGAGCTGAGATCACACCACTGCACTCCAGCCTGGGCAACAGAGCAAGACTCATCTCAAAAATAAATAATCAGAAAATAAAACATATATCACACGGGCACCCCTCTGACCTAAACAATGCATAACACAACGAGTTAAGTCCAAGCCATGCCAGAGGAGCCCTCGCGGAAGACAGAGTGGTGAAATTCAGAACGGCCTGATGACAGCTTCGAATCCCCATCAGAAGAAAACCCAGCACCTGGTTCAACGTGTGAGAAACCATAGCGGGGACTTTTGGGAGAGTCCATCACACACACCATGAAGCTCCCATGAAAGCACAAAAGAAGTGTCTAACCTGATCGGAGGAGTTCAAGAGACAGAGCGAAGACCAGCAGCTCCTCCTCCAGCTTCCAACGCAGCCCGCAGTCGGCGAGACTGGAGCTCATTGCCGCTCAGGGACCCCTGGAAGGCTGCGTCTCTCCAGCTTCACCTTCACCGCAGCTGCGGAAGCGCATGCTCCCCTCTGCAGCCTGCGGCTTTGATTCCTGGAACGCAATACCGCAGACGCCACAGGCATTTTTATGGGGAAACCGCTCTTTCTGGCCTTGCCTGCACTCCCAGGCCCTCTCCTACCTCCTGTTGGGAAAGATTCGGTGACTGAAACCTTTTGCGTTTCATGTTTTCTCTGTTGGAAATAAATGCAGATGCTTTTGTACACGGATTTTATAATAAAGTCGTTAAGATCTTGAAAATGTAGTGTTAAGATCAAACTCTTTTTCAATTATTGTTTAATACTTTACTTGCCAGGTCACACTATCACATGGGAATAGAAGTCATTAAGAGGCACATGAAAACCTTGCCATGAAAAGTGTATTAGGAAAGAAAAGACTCTCAAAGTGAGGGGAGTCGATCTGTGCTCCTCGTTCTTTCATACATTAAGTTGCTAATAAAAAACGGTTGTATCAGTGTTGGGTGTTATTCATCTCTATGATTAACTATGATTAAATATAAGTATAGGACTTAAGTTTCTATTTTTCTACAATTAATTCCCAAAACTAAAAAGCTACATTTCTAAGGGTAAAATTCAAAAATAATCAAAGTAATGATAACAATTTAGGATTTCTCAAAGTCACATATATTAGCCATTCATTAAAATTTTATTTTTTGCTAAGACAATATGACTTTGGGAGACTGAGTTTGTAAATGATCAATTACCACGCCACATATAAAAGCAGAACTCTGACCCACAATTTGCCGCAAGCAGCCCCGGGAGCCAGCTCTTGTCTGCAGGAGCCAGTTCAGAAGCCACCTGCTGCAAGTCAGAGTCCAGAAAGGAAGGCCAGGGTGTCAAGCAACGGCCCAGGAGGCTAAACAGTTCACCCTGAGGCAATCAGTGCCAAAGGGCCAGGATGTAATTAATGACTGACAGATTCCCTAATGTTGTGCCCACTTCCAACCTAGGACCAGGTGGAGAAAGCGAAATGTTCCCCCAGTCAGTTCCATGAGATGTCCCCACTACCACCATAGCCTCCGCCAGGGCTCCCAGAGCCGCTCTCCCCGCTCCCTGCCTCCTGAGTCTCTGCCAAGCCCAAAGTGTGGTGGTGGCTCCATCTGTCTAGCAAGCTCTGAATAAATAGCTCATGCCTGTTCTCATTTGGTTGGTCCCTGTTCATTCTCACAACTGGAGTGGTCACATTATGCTTTCTTCCTTCATATTAACATCTCCAAACGGATGTTTTTAACACTCCTAGAAGCAGAATTCCATATTGCTTCAAATCCTCTTGTTCCATTTTCATAGAATACGAATGGTGTGGGACATGCAGAGGTTGGAATGTGCACCTTACAGGAGAAAGGCCCCTGCTGAGTTTCCCCGTTTATTAGCAGGAGAGTCTGGCAGATGCTCCTAGGTATGTGACGAAGTGGACGTTCACCATAAGTCACTAAGCTAAATTTCTAACTGAAGGCTAAGAGTTGGGCTTTTAGAGTCACTGGGAGTGAACTCCCTTGGGCACATCAATCACTTTGGAGACTTCCCATGGGAAGCTGGCCGTGATCCTGAATGTTTCTGCAGAGGGAGGTGGATGGACTTTTCGTGTGTTGAGAGTTTCCTAGAAAAAGGAGCCCTGCCTCTTGGGCACTGATGCCTGTTCCAGGGAGAATACTTAGTGGGGGAACTGCTAACTGGACAGAGCTAGACTGTCCCGGCTCAGCACTGTTGGTCTAGGAAATTAAAGAGCTAATCAAAGACATCTGTGGATTTTGGATCCCAAGTGGGGTGTGCCTTTGGCCAAGCCTACCAAGAAGAAAGGGACCATCGCATCTCCAGAGCTGTATTAGCCCATTAAGCACCTGCAAAGCCTGGAGCAAAATTCTCCATTAAACAGCGACACCTGGTGGCGAAGCCAGGAACAGCACCAGCAGATTGACAGCCCAGTTCTTGACAGGTTTGTAATAGAAGGACCTTGCTCTGGGGACACTTTAAGGGGGCGATCCTGGATATTCTCATAATTAACTAGAAAAGTTAAAAGATATATTCATATTCCATAATGAGTTTGGGGAACAGTCTATCCCATTCGCATGCAAATTCTCTTTTGAGCAGTATTTTGCCAACTAATTACTAGCCTTTGAGAATTTCTGCATAGGCTACTCTAACTACACATACGATTTGACAAGTTAGTGAGCTTCAAAAGCAAAACAAAAGACATCCAATTAAATGACTTTATCAATAAAACCAGAAAGAAATATTTTAAATATAGCTCCTCCTCAAATTCGATTACAGCATTGAGTCCAGTAATAACCATCACTTATACAGCAGCTGAATTAACATGGCATTATCTGTAAAAGCAAAGTGTGTCCTAAGCAAATGAATAAGCTCTCACAAGGAAAATGTTCCAAGTACCTAGGATGAATGTTTGAAAGCATTCTTAGGTTTGGTCATTTTCACATAAATCCTGTGCAAGTTTTTTTTTTTTTTAATGCAGTCAGTGAACTAAAAGACACTTGATTTCTGTTAATTCTTGATATTATGAGACAAAAATTTAAAATTTATCTGGAAGAATGAAATATTTAAAAGTTAAGAAAATTTTAGAAGAATCTTTTAAACAATAGGATACCAGATAAATTACAAACTATGTACTAGGATATAACTAGGATTTAAACATTAATAACACAGCCCTAACTTTTATGGTGTTTGAAGGCTATTGGAAAACATAAATAAGTAAGCAATTCGCTAGTGGATATTAAAACATTGAAAAAGGTACAACTTTCTAAAAAGTGTGGCACAGGTAACTTTGGTTAAAAAAAACAGCAGACTTCAGAAACATATCCTACAATGTCATAGTTTAATATCTATCAAATGTTGGCATCTCTACTCAGTGAGACAAAATAATTCACCTGAGAAGTAGTGTTAGAGCAATTGGCTACACATGGTGGGAGAGAGGCTGGCAACCAGCAGCAGGCTTTACCTCCTGATGATCCCAGCTCTCTATGCATGTTGATTACAGAGTTAAATGTTAGAAGTCAACCGTCAGGTTAATACATGTTTAAAAATTAACCTTTGGAAGGTAACAACTTTCCATCTTAAAGGGCAGTAGAAGAAATCCTTGGGAAAAGCATGCCACTGTTGGCATTTTAGAGCAGGTTTTTGATGTGGGGAGGGACTGTCTTGTGCCTTCTCGGATGTTTCGCAGTGTGCCTGGTCCCAACCGACTGGCTCCCTGCAGCGTGGCCTCCTCCCCCAGCTATGAAAACCAAACATACATTCTAGACTCATCAGTTTCTCAGGAAGATCTTCAGGAGTTGTGCCTAGGAGCACTTTGAATCTGTTTATCAAATTGGGAAGAACTGATATCTTGAAAACATTTTTTCTTCCAAACCGAATATAGTTTATCTTTCTATCCATTTAGATCTTCTCTAATTTACCCTAGAAATGTATTTAGAGCAATTTCTAGGATATCAATTTTTATGCTATATAAATTGGTAGGTTTTTTAAGAAAGCCATTTTTCAAATATTGGCTAGTACATAGAAACATAACTGATTTTTGTCAGTAGAACCTATATTCCATGATCTCACTCAATTCGTTTGAGTATTTGTTGTTTATTTTTAATAGACTTGAGAGGGTTTTCTACATAAATGTCTTCCCTAAATAATTACACTTTTCTTTTCCACGTTTATGTTTCTATTTACTTTTCTTGCTTATTGCATTGCCTAGGACTTCCTGCACAATTATAAGTAAAAGTGGTTCTCACCACTTTTAGGTATTCCTGTCTTGTTTCCAATATCATGGGGATATCATCCAATGTTTATAGTAAAGAAAGGTGCTAGCAACAGGTCTTTGAAGATTCCCTTTTCTAGATGAAATTGGTTGCTCAGATGTTATCATCAATGGGTATTAAATGTTGCCGAAAGCTTTTTCTACACTTATTGAGATAATCTTGTTTTTACTCCTTTACTCTGTTAACATGGTGAATCATACTGATTAACTTTGAATGCAAAATAAAGTATTTCTCGGTTAACACCCATCTGCTCATGATGTACCATCATTCTTTAGAGAGCTTAATTCAATTTGTTAATTATTTGCAAAGAATTATTGTTGCTATATTTGTGAATTTTCTTTCCTTAAAATTTTTACCCAGCTTTGGTATTAAGATTAGTCTGGTCTCATAAAACTAGTTGGGGGGTAATATATTTTCTGAATAATTTAGATAAGAAATTATAGAGATATTTTTGTAAAATAAATGTTTCAGAATTCTTTCAACCATCCCATCGATTTTTTACGTGACCCAGAAACTTTTGAAAATACGTAAATGAAGAATGCTTTACTCAGTATCCATTTTCCTTGAACATTGTATGACTAATTCAGTTGGATTCATTTTCTAGCTTTTTCTTTATATCAGCCTTGTGAAAATGCTGGTAATGAATCGCTTATTCCGATTTTACAAAAAAGAAACTAAGACAAAAAAATTCGAACTGACTAGATAGGCATTACCCAAAGACAACACCAAGAAGCAGCAGAAAGACATGGGGACTGGAAAATTAATATGGCATAATTTGGTCAGAGAATAAATACATGTTACTGGAATACAGGTTAAATTTTAGAAACAGCAGAAAACTATAGCCACTGTACCTCTGGAAAAGTGGTGACAGGAATGCAACAGAAAAGAAGCCATTGATCAGGGCAGAGACCCAAGCAATCTACACACGGATAGAGCACCCATGTTCTCTTTCACCGCAAAATAACTCTCCAGACGCTGGAAGCTCCAAGTTGATCCGAAAGTGCAAAGAGGAGCTGAAGAGCATGAAAGGGACCAGGTTCAACCAATCCCATGGGAGAACACAGTGAACTCTCTTCACCACTATTCAACTGCTTTCAGATTCATGAGTCAGAAGATGCAGCGACAATGCAACTGGGGAACACTCAGTTCAGCGAATCTCCTTAACAAAACCGTATTGAGAACGACAGCCATGTTACTGAGAACTGAGCTAGTGCAATCTGCATGCCTATCCAGAAGGGACACGCTGACAATATTTCCAAACTCATCAAGCAAGTTTAGACAATTATCATATTTCTAGGTTCTTGATATGGTCTGGCTGTGTCCCCACCCAAATCTCATCTTGAATTGTAGCTCCCATAATTCCCTCGTGTTGTAGGAGGGACCCTGTGGGAGATCACTGAATCATGGAGGCGGTTTCGCCCATACTGTTCTCGTGGTAGTGAATAAGTCTCACGAGACCTGGTGGTTTTATAAGGGGAAACCCCTCTCACTTGGGGTTCCTTCTCTTCTCTCCACTGCTGCCATGAGAGATGTGCCTTTTACCTTCTGCCATGATTGTGAGGCCTCCCAGCCACGTGGAACTGTGAGTCCATTTAACCTGTCTCTTTTGTAAATTGCCCAGTCTCGGGTATGTCTAGATCCGCAACGTGAAAACAGACTAATACAGTTCTTATGTAAAAATAAGCATATACGTCTTTATTCAAAAGCATTAATGTCTTTAATGGTCCTCAGGGACAACCTGCCATTAATTTTACTAAACACTGGATGTCACTGTTGCTATTTTATAATACAAAATAATTTATGGAAAAAAAAAGAGCTCCTAATCGATATTCTCAGAATAGTAGTAGAAATTAATTTATATTTTATATCTATCACTAAAAAAAAGATGTAACCTCTTCAGAGAGGCTGGTTTCTTCAAAGCATTTTTGTTTTTAAGGGCAAAATCACTGCATGCCACGTTCTCTGGGCACCGTCTGTAACTTACATGTACATAAATCTGTTCTGAACTCCCCCATTTGGCCGTAAGAGGCCCATGTGATTATGTAAAGCTCCTGGTGAAGGGGCAAGTTGCTTTCTGTGAAATCAGAAATCCTGCTCTTTTCTTGGCTGGGCACAAATTAACCCTTCCAGTTATCATTGTCAGCCTCTACAATGACAGTGCTGCTTCCCCTGGGTGCAGCTCTGTAACGAATGACTGAGCTAAGTGCTTGTCACTTTCTATCAGCTGAGAAAACACGTTTGAGTCATATTACTAGAGTGATGGAAGCCAGCAGACCATCATGCAGGAAACTCAAATTGCCTTCTTAGATTTGGGATTGACGATGATATAGTGACTTCTCATCTAGAAACGAACTGTCAGAATGCATCGGTGCTTGTCTATTGTTGCTGCGTTTGTTAATTAGCGTTTACATAGCAGGGTACACTTGTGAAGTCAACGATAGTCACATTGTAATCCGTGAGGTAGACTGCAATGAGATTTTTAACATTCAGCTTTCATAGAAAAGAATTTTTTCTAACCAAATTTGATTTTTAAAAGTCCATTTTAATAGATAAACCTTGTTAGTATTTATTATATAAACTACCAACTTTTGAAGGATAACGCCACAATGTGCATTTAACCAAAACTACATTGCATTATATGTAATCATTCTTTGATGACTTAGAAAATATTTCGATGTCTTCTAGGATTTGGGGTTTCTACAGCCAGCATCACTGATGGTGACAGAGACACACTCCTTCACACACAACTGGCTTTTCTTTTTTTCTGAGGTACCAAGTGTTTGCCACCAACAGTGTATCTAAGACACAATGTCTGGCTAGTCTTTTGCTATTAGAAAGGTAAGACATTTGCAGAAATGGTGACAACACAAAGCCATACATTGGTGAAGACATTTCACATCAAGTTTCTTTAAATATTTTGAATCAAAACATACCATTTTAAAAGATATAATTGGGTTAATCTTCAACAAGGCGGCTTTCATCCCAGCTTTGACGGATAATAGAAAAACCTTCGCAAAGCAGAAAAAGTAAATTGTGAACAAAAATTAGGGACAAGAAATTACAAGTTGTGCCAGTCTTTCGTAAGTGATTTTGTCTCAGGCACCAAGCACAAGTAGAAAAACATGAAGACAAAAAAAGAAAAAAAAAAGAGACAGGAAACTTGGACGTCTTCTGTGGAACAGGTTGGGATCTGCACAGTACTTGAACATTCTACTTTTTAAAATTAATATTGTTTGTTTCTGTATTTCTCTTACAATAGGCATATAAAGGAGTAACAAACATTTTCAGCATTCATATGTAAATGCATGCATGGCTAAATACACACTTTTCCATTTCTGGAAGTGAATTACAAATTTTTTTATGCCAAAATTTGAAAACAATCTTCTCTGATATCTAACAATTATAAGATGGTGACTGATACAAGATGACAACTACCTAACATGCTTATTTCTTATCATCAGCAGTTACTAACTATTTAGCATACTATGTATGTCTGCAGAATTTCAAATAGAAGACTTATCTCACAGTAAAGACACAATAATTTCATTTGGGCTCACAAATAAGAAAACAAATAAAAATCAGGTTAAAACAAATATGTGCATCTGTGAAAAATAAGCCACACATGTCTCTTCATTAAGGAAAATAGAATTCAACTTAAAAATACTCTGTTACGGCCTGGCGCAGTGGTTCACGCCTATAATCCCAGCACTTTGGGAGGCTGAGGCATGCAGATCACTTGAGGTCAGGAGTTTGAGACCAGCCTGGCCAACATGCTGAAACCCCGTCTCTACTAAAAATACAAAAATTAGCCGGGTGTGGTGGCGCACACCTGTAATCCCAGCTACTTGGGAGGCTGAGGCAGGAGAATTGCTTGAACTCAGGAGGGAGAGGTTGCAGTGAACTGAGACTGTGCCACTGTACTCCAGCCTGGGTGACAGATTGAGACTCCATCTCAAAAAAAAAAAAAAAAAAAAAAGTCTGTTACTTTTCTAAATGCCAGAAAAGGTAACATCTTTTTTTTCTTTTTAAATAATAGGTTTTCAACTTAATACAAAAACTATAGTTCCCACTAAACTTTAATATGAGATTTTTTATATAATAGATGAATATCCTTCAAAATATGGCAAGTGCCAGTTGTTTAGATAATAAAGTAGTTCTTATTAAAGAAAAGTATTTTACATCTGTAAGTATGTAAATGAATCATGCATATTGTATTGAGAATAGTCTAAGTGCACATTATACTAGGTTGAGCTGTAAAATTATCATTTTTAAATATTAATGTATTTTAATAAATTCTTAAAATTTCTGCATCTAGATGTAAAAGAAAGTCTGTTTTTTTAACCAGCTTCATATTTTGAGTAATTAAGTAGGATATGACCTGAAATTTTATTATTATTTCTTACAAAGCGTTCATTTCAGCTTATTTTTATGAATACACATTTATTTTGATGCAAAAGCTAAGTAAATGAAATAAATCTCCATTTAGTTATTTTAATCTTTATAGAAAATTGCTTTTCAGTTTCCAAAATATTTTACTGCTACCCACAAAATTCCAAAGTTAACCTTTTCTGGGTTTATTTTTATTTGCATTTTATACCTAGCTTGCTTTTGAGAATGTTAATGAAAAATAAGTTCAAATGTGAAATTAGGATAAAAACACAAATAATCTATAGGTAAAATATGTACCACAATTTATTCACTTTTGAATGATGCAAGTTAAATTAACTAAAATGTCTGCCACTTAACTCATAATTTGAAAGTTCTTACATATTAATCCTTCTTTCTCTGAATTATTAATCAATATATATTTTAAAATTTGATGAGAACTTTCAAACACACCCTAAATGTTATAAATTGTATATGTACATCACATATCAACCATCCAGATTGAAATTATTAAGATTTTACCATCTTATTGTTTTACCATCTTCATCTAATTCTCTGTTCGCTTATTTATTGAAACTTTTTTTTTTTTGAGGCAGGGTCTCACTCTGTTGCCCAGGCTGGAGTGCAATGGCATAATGACAGCTCACTGCAGCCTCAGCTTCCCCAGGCCCAGGTGATCCTCTCACCTCAGCCTCCTGAGTAGCTGGTACTACAGGCACATGCCACCACACTCAGCTAATTTTTCTGTTTTATAGAGACAGGGTCTCAATATGTTACCCAGGGTGGTTTGAACAACTGGCCTCAAGCAGTCCACCTACCCCAGCCTCCCAAAGTGCTGGGATCATAGATGGGATTCGCTGCACCCAGCTGAAACTTTTAAAGCAAATCCCAGACATGGTGCCATAATTTCTCTACATGTATTCATGAAAATTATGGACTTTTTAAGATACATAACCACAATGAAATTATCACGCTTGATAAAAATAACAGTAGTTCCTCAGTATCATCAGGTACCTACAGGTAACTCTAATTTTCCTGTCTCCAAATGATTTTAATGTATTGGTTGTTTTGGACCAGGATCCAAACAAGAACACACATTAGGTTTGGATGCTTTGTAACTCTGAAGCTGTTTTAATGTATAGTACACTTCCACGTGCAACATTATATTTTAGTGCCTTAACTTGTTGAAAAAATCAAGTTAGTTATTTTGTAGAATATTTTTCATTTTGTTATTTCTGTTGCCTTCTTGCTGGTGTTTTTAAAACTAGTTCCTTTATCCATATTCTCTAGCCTTGACTCAGTTTTTTGACTAAAGACTTGACTCGGTTTTATGGATGTTGCTATGTCCTTTCCGTTATGTCATATCAGGAGGCACTAACTCTTTGGTTCACTCATTTTTAGTGATACTAAGTTTCTTACCCAGGTGCAGCATCTCACACCTATAATCCCAGCACTTTGGGAGACAAAGGCAGGTAGATCACCGGAGGTCAGATATTCAAGACCAGCCTGGCCGACATGGTGAAACCCCATCTCTACTAAAAAACTACAAACCTTAGCCTGGCATGGTGACACGTGCCTGTAATTTCAGCTACTCAGGAGGCTGAGGCAGGAGAATTGCTTAAAGCAAGGAGGCAGAGGTTGCAGTGAGCCAAGATGGTGCTCCAGCCTGGGCAACAGAGTGAAACTCCATCTCAAAAAAAAAAAAAGTTTGTTCAGCTGGTTCAGGTATTGACAGTCTGGTTTTCTAGACATCTTTTCCTGTGACCTTACTCAGCCTGGCTTGAATCCATTGTTGAAGCTCGAGACCGTGTCTCCAGGTGGAGAGAGAGGAGACAGAGAGAAGGAAGTTGCTATGGGAGTTTGAGCCAGCTGTGACAGTGATGGATATGCACACAGAACACAACTCTCCTCCCAAAACCCCACAGAGAAGAGGCAGGTCCACCTAAGTATCATGGCACAAATCTCTTCCAAATGGACATTAGCCTCCTGGAAACAACAGTGACTCTATTAGCTCCTCTCTGAGCTATTGATCTTATAACTAGGAAGTTGTAAGGAAATTGCTTTCCCCTAAACAGAAGAGAGCGGCCTGTCATTCTGGATGTGTTTGGATTCCACTTATCTAGAACATGGCACCCAGTTCAAATGGTACAGAACTTACTTGAACAGAACAGGGAAAGGCGAGGAGGCGGGAAAACAGCTGAGATGACAGAGTAAGTGCAGAAAATTCTTAGAATCTTTGTGCATGTAATTAGTCTACAGCCTACTATCTGCTTTTGTCTAATTTCGGATTTCGAAATAAAGAAAATCAAACAAAAAAGAACATACTACTCATACCAAATTTCAAATTAGACACATATATTTTACCATGTATGCTAGAAACAGTATTAATATCATTAGGAAAAGTCTACAATGAGTTTAGTATTATATTTTAAAAACACAGTATGTGCTTTTGTTTCAAAAAATCTAATTTAATTTTTAATTATTTTGGCTTCTATAGCAAAAATAAAAGATTTCAGTTTCTCTTCTGCCACCCCCTTACTCTGTGACCATAAATACGGCAAATTACTTGCAACTGAGTGATCAATTTTCTCATCTATGAAACAGAGATAATAATTATCTTACATCATGATGCTTTGCGGGGCATTAAATTACACAGTCCATGCAAACTTTTCAGAAAACACTCAATATTTAAATTATGGTTGCTAGGAGGATAATTGTCAATAAAATGGTGTTGGAAAACCTTTAGGAATTTTGAAAACATTACTGAATAGAAAGAAATATAAAGCATTATATTACCTAATTTATATGTTTGGCTTTATACTTTTAAAAATATGTCCTTACAAAGAAAATAAGTTACAGTTCGCAATTAATTAGTTGTCTGAATTTAGACAACTTTTTCAGAGCGAGTATGAAGAATAATGTAACTACAAATGCTTTTTCTCCTTGTTATATGTGCTGATCTTAAATGCCTGTTATTCCAATTCTAGTATATGAATAACTGATTTAAAAAAAACACTATGTAACATATATAGCCTTCATTTTAAGTGATTTTTTTTTTTTTTTTTTTTTTACTCGTTGCATTCTTTTGAAAAGCTTGCTATCAGAAAACTCTGGCACATTAGCTCTCGCTCTCTCTCTCTCTCTTTTTTTTTTTTTTTTTTGAGACGGATTCTCACTCTATCGCCCAGGCTGGAGTGCAGTGGCACGATCTGGGCTCACTGCAACCTCTGCCTCCTGGGTTCAAGCCATTCTCCTGCCTCAGCCTCCTGAGTAGTTACAATTACAGGCACACGCCACCACGCCCGGCTATTTTTTGTATTTTTAGTAGAGACAGGGTTTCACCATGTTGGCCAGGCTGGTCTGGAACTCCTGACCTCAGCTGATCCATCCGCCTCAGCTTCCCAAAGTGTTGGGATTACAGGCGTGAGCCACCACACCCGGCCCACATTAGCTCTCCTAAAGCATATTAGCTCATAGTAAAGGATGGAACCTGACACTTACTCAGCTCTGAATGTCTGTCAAACACTGTGACCATGTGCTCATGTAAGAGAAAGGACAAACTATGTAATATTAATGTTTGCTATGTTCTGCATAACAATTCTGGAGCATTCAAAAATATAATGGACTTTATTCTACGCTCCCCTTTTTCTCTATCAGGATAGTAAACAGATACTGTTTTATAACGCTGACAGGAGGATAGAGCTGAGCAGTCCCTTAGACAATAAGGACAGAGGCTTGGGCATTTTTAGGGCTGAAGTTGTAGACGGAGGACTGGATTCCACAGCTGACTGGGAGGCAGGGCAGACCGGGAGGGCCATGACAGGGAGCCGTAGGTTTTTCTAATAGGAGAGAGCCTAGCCTGTGCTGGATGGTGACTGCTGGGATTCTTGCTGCCTCTGGATGGTAAGAACTGTCTCCTTCAGAGCACAGAGGCAGGCCCTGAAGCGTGAGTCTCTAATCAACAGGAGAGAGCCATCTCGGAGGACTCTGTTGATTCCATGGCAGGAATGTGCAGAGGTGTTATCAGCCCTGCTTGGCACACACACGTCATAGCTAAAATGATGGCCCCAACCATTGCCTGCTGACCACTTCTCCTCAGCACCAGCCTGGCCAGGAAATCCTATACAGTTTGATGGTAGTTGGCAAAGCAGCTGTTGGAATTATCTTCTGTCCCAGTGAGTGGGAGCTGGGAGACAGATGTTTCCTGAATGAGAAATAAAGAAACCTGAAATGTCTTCCTCCTGAGTGCTGACAGCCAAATCCATTTCTACTGTTGTCTTATTTAGACTTTCGGTATATCCTTAAAATAGACACTATTACTCCCAGTTTAGAGATGACAAAACTGAGGCTCAATGAGTGTAATTTTCCTAAAATCACACAGTTGTAAGAAATAGAACACGAACTACACAGTTGACCTTTGAATAACAGAGGTTAGAGCTGCGTGCGTACACTTACCAGTGGGTACACTTACCCGTGGGTTTTCTTCTGCCTCCGCCACCCCCGAGGCAGCAAAACCAGCCCCTCGCCTTCCTCCCCCTCCTCAGCTGACAAGAAAAGAAGACAATGAGCATGAGGACCTTTATGATGATCCACTTCCACTTCATAAATAGGAAATCTGTTTTCTCTTTCTTAGGATTTCCTTAGTTGCATTTTCTTTTCTGTGGCTTATGCTACTGTAAGAATACAGTATATAACGAATGTAACATACAAAATATGTGTTATTCAACCATTTATGTTGTTGGCAGGGTTTCTGGCCAACAGTGGGTTATATTAATAGTTAAGTTGTGAGGGGAATCCAAAGTTATACATGGATTTTTTGACGGCGTGGGGAGGTGGGCGCCTCGAACCCTCAAATTCTTCCTTGGTCAACTGCATTATTTTTTATTTTTTTATTTTTTTGAGATGGAGTCTCGCCCTGTCACCCAGGCTGGAGTGCAGTGGTGCGATCTCGGCTCACTGCAACCTCTGCCTCCCGAGTTCACGCCATTCTTCTGCCTCAGCCTCCCGGGTAGCTTGGACTACAGGTGCCCGCCACCACACCCAGCTAATTTTTTGCATTTTTGGTAGAGACTGGTTTTCACTGTGTTAGCCAGGATGGTATCGATCTCCTGACCTCGTGATCCTCCCGCCTCGGCCTCTCAAAGTGCTGGGATTACAGGTGTGAGCCACTGCGCCTGGCCAGCACTTTATTTTTAAAATTTCACCTTAATATTTCTGTTTAGCAAGAAAGAGAAATTTGAAAATCCATATTTTAATTTCCCCTAAAAAATTTGTATTTAAATTGTTGCCTCTTGAGACAAGACCCTCCTCACGGAGTCCTTAGGGAGGAAGGCGTGGGTCAGTGGGATCGAAGCCTGCACAGAAGCACCAGAAGGCCAGGTGTGCATCCGCTCTGAGTGGGAGGGAGAAAGGCAATGAGAAAAACCATGATGGTCGAGAAGGCATGGCCATTGCAAGTCAGAACATGAGGCGACCGCCTGTCCTGCCAGCCTCTTTGCAGGGCTCTGGGCATGAAGGGCCTGGGCATAGGACTGAGGGTGTCTCTGTCATTGTGCCTGCGTCACTGTCGCTATTGCATCTTGGAGAACCACACTTTCGGGAAGAAATCAAATACTTCTTTCTGAGCGTGCAGGCTGATGAATGCAAATTGCTCTTTTGCTATTATAAAGAAATATAGACGTGCTTGCCTGATTTATCAAAAAAAGTCTAAATGATTCCACAATACAGAAATTTTAAAACTGAAGACCCATGCATAGACTTTAAGACATGGGGGAGGCCGGGCGCGGTGGCTCACGCCTGTAATCCCAGCATTTTGGGAGGCTGAGGCGGGCGGATCCCGAGGTCAGGAGATCGAGACCAGCGTGGTGAACACGGCGAAAACCCGTCTCTACTAAAAATACAAAAAAAAAAAAAAATTAGCCGGGCGTGGTGGCGGGCGCCTGTAGTCCCAGCTACTCGGGAGGCTGAGGCAGGAGAATGGCGTCAACCTGGGAGGCGGAGATTGCAGTGAGCCGAGATCCCGCCACTGCACTCCAGCCTGGGAGACAGCCAGACTCTGTCTCAAAAAAAAAAAACAAAAAAAAAGACATGAGGGAAGCCCCACATGGCATAGAAACATCTGTGGTTGTATCCACACGCACAGTGCACTGGGGGTGAGGAAACAGCTGTCCTTTGCACTCAGAGGATTTTGCGACCCAAAAACAGGATTGAGAAACATTGCTTTAAGCTTGTAATGACTTGGTTATTTTATACTTGTTTCTATAAATTGTGAAAAATAAAAGTAGCTTCTAGTAATTGTTTATTCAGAAGTTTATTTAACGTTTCCTTGGAATTTCTGTTTTTAAATTTAAGAAATAAGTAGGCCGGGTGCAGTAGCTCACGCCTGTAATCCCAGCACTTTGGTAGGCTAAGCCGGGTGGATCATTTGAGGTCAGGAGTTTGAGACTAGCCTGGCCAATGTAGTGGAACGTCATCTGTACCAAAAATACAAAAATTAGCTGGGCATAGGGGTAGGTGCCTATAATCTCAGCTACTCAGGAGGCTGAGGAAGGAGAATTGCTTGAGTCCAGGAGGCAAAGGTTGCAGTGAGCTGAGATCACATCATTGCACTCCAGCCCAGGCAGCAGAGCGAGTCTCTGCCTCAAAAATAAATAAATAAATGAATAAAATATAAAATAATAAGATAAGTAGGTAGAAGTAGAAAGTAATCCAATGTTAGTTGCATAGCTGGTACATGCTAACACATGGCATGTATTATTTAGTTGTTAAAAACATTGGATTAGAGAGGTGCTGCCATCCCTGTGTGTGTCCCACAGTCTCACAGCTAATAACACAAAATTTCAACCCCAATCTACAGAAATTCAAAGCTCGTCTGCGCTTTCTAATCCACCAACAACTGTACATGCTCAAGGATCAACCAACAAAACCACCTACTGGCATTTTGAAATGCATATTGCCAGTGCCGTGGGGCATCGTGAGGAGATAACGAGGGAATCGTTCAACAAGAATCTCCACGGAAAACCAGATGATGCAGATTGGAAGATGGGATTTCCCTGATTCTTAATTGCATTTCAGCTTTTAAGTCAGGGGTGTCCAATCTTCTGGCTTCCCTGGGCCACACTGGAAGAAGAAGAATTCACTGGGCCACACATAAACTACACTAATACTAATGATAGCTGATGAGAAAAAAAAAAAATCTCATAACGTTTTAAGAAAGTTTATGAGTTTGTGTTAAGCCACATTCAAAGTCACCCTGGGCAGCATGTGGCCTGTTGGATGAGCGTGATTTAAATATTTTAGAAAAGACAAGTTTCAGGGCCTTGTTCTAACCTACAAGTAAGACAGGGAGCTTGATGCCTGGTGTCATTTTCCATGAACCACTTGAATCTTTTCCTGTATGAAGCATTTAATCCATTCCTGTGATTACAATGCTGTGTTTTTTTCATTACCTGAGCCATTTATTTCCATATGTAAATAAAAATATCTCATTTTAACTGACATCAATTGCAGGAGACTAGATATTTATTCAGAAGCTGATAGGGAAAGATTCTAACTGCAAAAAGACAAGGAAAAAGAAAATACATGGTAAAAGTTACCCCTCATACTGACATTAACTTGCCAAAAATTATTCCTGTCTTGCTTCACTGTTTCACTTTTACCCAACCCAGTGTTCCATGGAGTGTCATCTCATGACATAGCCAATTTAAGGAAACAACTAAAACAAACAAACAAAACACCTTTTAGGCCGGGAGTGGTGGCGCAAGCCTGTAATCCCAGAACTTTGGGAGGCTGAGGCGGGCAGATCACCTGCGATCAGGAGTTTAGAGACCAGCCTGGCCAACCTGGTGAAAACCCGTCTCTACTAAAAATGCAAAAATGAGTCAGGTGTGGTGGCTCACGCCTGTAGTCCCAGCTACTCAGGAGGCTGAGGCAGGGAGATTCGCTTGAACCCCAGAAACGGAGGTTGTAGTAAGCCGAGATCATGCCACCACACTCCAGCTTGGGCAACAGAGTAAGACTCCATTTCAAAAAAAGCAAGTTTTAAAGTGCTTAAAATATAAATGTTGAAGTGATACAAGTTCATTCCAAACAAATTCAAAACAAGTCACTGGAATGGGCTGGAACCTCAGCAGATTGATGGCTGTGTTAGGACTTGGCAGGTGACCGGCTCCAGACCCACTCTGGGGAGGGTGGGTGGATGGGCACAGAAGCACCTGGGAAGGAAGCAGTGAAGCAGCTCTGTTGGGGGCTTGAGGAAGCCTCTGCTTGGTCCTGGTCATGCCCCATCCTGTGTCCTTGCCTTCTCAGAGACTCTCAGTAACGACACCTGAGAATCAAGGAAGAAGAGAAAACTCTCCCCCACTCCATCCCTTCCAACCTGCTGAGTTCAAAGGCAGAATTTCTCAGCTGGAACTATCCAGGTCCACAAACTTTGTCAAATCTGGTTCCCAAGCAACAGAGAGAAAACTATTCTGTTGCCATTTTTAAAAGTTTGGCAACATTATTCTATGTTTTAAATAAGCTATTGTTTGCACGACATTATAGAAACGAATAATTACAAGCTACTGGATTAGAGAAGAAGAGACTGTCCGCCTACTACTTGACTGGTCTTGCACAATTCACTTCACTTTTATTATCAAGTTTTCTTTCCCATCTGTGAAATGGGGCTGATGGTGATGTCCACCATGAGGGACACGGATTCCTGCTGGGTGCTTTGTAAATGTCAATTGTCCACATTATTGTCAGCACTGAGCTTAGACGTGGGAAACGGTTGAAAAGAAAGGGAGAAACCACAAAGAAATCACAAAGTGATTCATACTCTATTTTATGATCAAAAACCATGAGAGAAAATGAAAGGAGGACAGATAGTTCTGATAGTCTTATCTTCTTAGAGAAAAACATCTGGAAAATGAAATTTCCTCTTCTTTCAGCTTCACTGGCTGAGATGCCAGTGTTCAAAATCATCAACAGGAGAAAACCTTATGTGAGCGAACAGAGAAGAAACCTGTGACCTCCCAGCCAACTTCAAAGGCATAGTTTGGTGATTGACAATTCTGAAGGGATAGAAGTGAAATAATCTGATTTAGAAAAATGTGGAGCATGATTCTGAGAACACGTATTTTATTGCAGTATTTTGATACTTTGGTTCTAAGGTGAATATTCTTTGTGGCGTTTTGACTCTGGAGCCTGATGGCATTTGTTTCAGTGTGTTTTAGGACCCAATGACACAAGGCTCTGTCATGACTACACTGGATAATTCTATTTCTTACAAAAAAAAAAGGGGGGGGGGAAATAGGAGTAATGGAAAGAGAGAAAATAATATAAAAGACGCCAGAAGGGTAAAACTGATCACATCAGTCTTTGTATTTCCTGTAGGAAATTGTCTTACAATTCCAAAAGATCTCTTCTGAATGCAGAATAAGGAGGGTGGAATAGAATTTCAGAAGGTGCTAGATTTTTAAAATAATCCCCTGTTATCTGGACCTCTGGCTCCTATAAACCACATTCTGTTCAATGTGGAGATCGTTTCCTGTTGTCTCCTTCAGATCTGAAAGCTTAGCAATTTGTGATTATTTCTGTGCTGGAAGAAAAATTCCTCATAATGGATAGTACATCCTTTTTGTGAGCAAAAGCTATTTCTGCATGTTATAAAAGTATCCTAAGATCGAGGAAAGCCCATCTCTAATGAAAACTGATGATAATCAAGTAGGGATGTCATGGTGGTAATTATGCTCCAAATCGAATGCTTCACTGGGAGGGACACCTTCCCTGTCTCAGGTCCAACACTAGGACACTGCAGTGTGATTTTGAGCATCTGTCGCCAAACTACACAGCCTCTTGGTAGTACTCACCCAATAACCCTTAGAGAGTCCCTTGTTGCCTTCAAGTTTTGAATAGTGAGTTGCAATTAGAAGAATGGATTGTAATCTGTGTATATCACTCTCCACAAAGCTGAGAATGAGGCAATCGCCTGACTATGATCTGAGCTAGTTTTAGAAAGTGAATAAAATGAAAATAGGAGTTAAAATACTTCTGTCAAACGGTACTCACTGCACAATCCAAAATCAACTTGCTTTTTGTAGGTAATCTCTGAGATCTTACAATTTCGATTCACCAAGTGAAATTACATGAGCATTAGGTCTTCATATGTTTCCATCCAAGAACTATGCACTTTAAGTGTTTCTCCCAGTGGAACATGACTTCTGCCTGTGTACCATTAAAAAAAAAATGCTGTTACCGTGTCGACAAAAAATGGGAATTTATTTTTTCTGAAAGTGATTTACTTTGTATTTACTAATTTGAATGAAAACTGCAGAATAGAGGTTTATAAGGCCCTGGAAATAGCTATTGATTTTTTGGAAGGAAAAAGAGGTAGAAAATTCTAAGGCAGAGAAGATTCATAGGCAGTAGAAATCAGGGCAGATCAGTTTGATTTTCCTGTTTGACACAGGGTCCAAAATGTAGGACAAAAAAGACACAATTACAACAAATTTATAGACCTAATTGGCTTTTCTCTGTGCTTCATGAATGAGGCAGCCTCTCTTCTACAAAACAGAATGACAGCTCCCCTGGGCAATGGTAGACAGTGAGATTTGTAAGGTGGAACAAGAAAGACACAAAAGAAAAAAAAAATGGTGGGTTAACATCAGTTACCTCCAGTTACTTTTCTTAAAAGATAAAAGCAGAGGGGTCTTTCTTATGACACTGACTCAAGTACACTGGAATCTCTTGTCTTCAAGAATAACTGGTCTGATTTGTGAACTATCTGCTTCCTTAAAGTTTCTGTTCTGTTATGAGTTCTTTACTTTTGGTTTGTTCTGGTTTGTTGGAGTCCAGTGCAGGAGCTCAGTCCAAATCAATGGCCTCCCATAACTTTTGTTTAACCGTTTTGAGTCAAAAACAGAGGGCCTGACTTTAGACAAAAGCCAAAAAAGGAAATGTACCCTCCAGTGGGAGCTCCTGCAGAGCTGTGGCTGGATGGCTCGGACGTGCCGTCCAGAGCTCTAGTATTGGTGATTCTGAGTGGGGAGTCAGAGGTGACTGTCCGTATGCCAGGTATCTCCAAATGTTTCACACACAGCCAGGGCGGCCACAGGTTCTGAGACATGCATCAGGTCTTCAGGAAGAGACAGCATTGTGCAAGATGAACATAAAAACTGTGCTAAAGAAGAAAGAACACAGATGAGATGAAAAAGGAGACAGACCGTGAGTCTGTGGGGAGGAGGGTGGCTTCGGAGATGGGCTGGATTCAGGGTAAGAGGGACCATATGTCAGGAGGAATCAGCTGAGCAGCTGGAATTAGGAATCCCACTGAGACGATGGCTGATGTACTGCAAGGCAAGGCAAAAGTTGACCACCAAGGCCAAGACTCTGGAGACTGTGGGGAGATGGAAAATGGCCTGGAGTGGCACTGCCTGTGGGAAAGTGGTATGACTTTAATAGCTGCCCAAGGACAGATCTCAACAACAGAGTCCTGATAGAATTTCAAGGCTGAAGATGGAGAGGGTTTGGGAAGCTTTGACTGAGTGCATTCACTATTTGAAAAGAAAACACACCTGGTGAATGTAAGTGCATTCCTGTTTCAACAGAGGCAGCAGCCCTTCCTGATACAGAAGAACGCAGCGATAGATGCTGAGTTGGAAGTGTCAGATTCTAGTATAATCCTATTCAAATGTCAGCACATAAATCCATCTGGGTATTATCTATGAAATATAGTTAATTCCTCTATCCTTCTTAAAGGTAATTCCAGTAGCACTGAATTGTCAGTGTGATGCTTTTCGTCACTTCTCTTTGAATCACACAAAGCAATATTTTCAAGTAAGTAGATAGGGTTCATCAATTGCTAGGCGTGTCACCTCCAAATATGCTGCCTGAAATCCCTGCTTCAAATGTCTGGAACTTGTATTAGATCACAGGTGAGCATGACAGTCTCTTTCCTAGAGAAGAGTACATTGTAACTCTCCTGACTTCTAATTTTTGGGGTCCCCAGAGAGGCCAGTCTTACCTCACCTGGATATGGAAGAAAATAAGAGAAAACCAAAAGGAAAAGGCCTGAGAAGAAGTACATTTCTACAGAGAAATTAAAAGGAAACATCATTCTATGACCCAAATGAAACAACTTTCAGTTCCTCCATCTCTTATGTGAAATGTCTGTCCCCAGTATGGGGACACCACCAAAGCAAATCAGTTCTGGGGATGCCTGACCACGAGGCGAAGTGATCAGCCCCATCCAGACTTAGCCATTCTCGATGGTATTTGAGGGAAATTCACAGAAAGGCTTCTTCACAGGTCCACAGGCTCTGAAGGCTTTTCCTAAACTTTAGATTCAACCAGCCAATTTAGATCCACAGCAAGACCAAGGCAGGTGCCTAGACTTGGAGATGCCGTCAACAGAAGCTGGCCCAGGAACTCAGAGCCAGTGTTGACCCTGAAGGGGAAGAGGATATAATCATACTTTGCTAAACACAATCACTGAAATAGGAATCTAATTTATAACTGAATTATTATCTGAAGTCCATACAAATTGGAAACATTTCCCTCATTTTGTAGATTACATGACCGAGACTCATGGAGTTCTGGATTAACAGGTAAACGTTTCCAAAGTCTCACCATTTCTGGTATAACATGCACCTGTCTCATCTGTAATGGGAATCACACCTAGAAGTCAGCAATCCCAGCACAGACCCTCAAGTGCCATGCCAAGCCCTGCAGGCCTGTTTTGTTTGCTCAGAACTCCGGGAAGTAGCACCTCATTAAGTGGGGAGTTCCAGAAGTTCTCTTTAGGGAAGTGGGTATTTAATTTCACCCTAAAGGATGAGAAGAAATTTCACAGGACAAGTTCAGGAGATAATGGGAAAGGACGAAGTGAAAATATTTTGAACTGAATGGACCTTTTATGCACCAATTCTCAAGTAAGAAAAACAAAGTCATATTAAAAGAATTCACAAAGTAAAATGTCTGTGATGTGAATTGTGTGTCAAAAATGAAGTTTTCTGATCTCATCAGGACTGGGAATCTTTAATCGATCTTGAGCAAGTAGGCCAGGATGGGACTATCTTTGCTTTTTAGTCCACTTTTAGGCAAGTCACTTCAACCTCTTTGGGGCTGATTTTCCTCCTTAGGAAGGTGGTAGTAAAGATGAAAATAGTAAGTAGTAAATAGCTAAACCAATATATTAATTAACCAGTATATTAATATACTGATATCAAATGTGATAATGTAGGAAGACTTTTGTAAGACATTATCCAAATATTAATTGTTTTTCTTGATAGTCTTACTGGTTGCAGGACACTTTAGAAAAAAAATTTAGAAACAAATAAGGGAAATGAAAACCTTCATCTTTTTTACCTTGAGACCACAGGGAAGAAAAGACACCAGATGTTTCCGATCAAGAGACAAGAGAAACATTCAGCGTGACCCTAGAAAATCTTTCTAAAGAGATTTCACAACACTCAGCTGATGTTTCGGGTCCATGAAACCATCTTTAGATGAATGATGCCTTCTTACCCGTGAGAGGAAGTGAGCAGCGAGGAGTCCTGTCAGTTCCGGAAGGAGTATTTGTGTTACTGTTCTTCATTGTCTGCAGTTCTGTGAGTACTGATCTCATTATTCCACAAGGCGGATTTCAGCAGCAAGGAACATATCGTTTTTTTACATTACAATGAAATTCCATTTTTTACTTAAATATATTTTATGTCAATGCTTTTCTCTAGTGGGCTCCCTATATATTATTTTAGTATTAGTAACTTCAATATTTCTTCTTTTCTTTTCCTTGAGACAAGGTCTTGCTCAGTCGCCCAGGCTGAAGTGCAGTGGTGTGATCATAGCTCACTGCAGCCTCAACTTCCTGGAGTCAAGCAAGCCTCCCACATCAGCCTCCTGAGTAGGTGAGTAGGTGGGACTACAGGTGTGTGTCATTACATCTGGCTAATTTTTAATTTTTTGAAATAGAGACAGGGTTTTACTATGTTTACCAGGCTGGTCTCAAACTCCTGGCTCAAGTGTTCCTTCCACCTCAGCTTCCCTGTGTTAGTCTGGTTCCACACTGTTATAAAGAACTACCTGAAACTGGGGATTTTATGAAGAAAAGAGGTTAAAGTGACTCCCAGTTCTGCAGGCTGTACAGAAAGCATGGCTGCGAGGCCTCAGGAAGCTTACAACTATGGCGGAAGGCAAAGGGGCACAAGCGCATCTTACCATAGCAAAGCAGAAGAGAGAGCAAGAGAGAAAAGGGGAGGTGCCAACACATGAAACCATAAGATCCATCTCATGAGGATTCACTCACTATCACGAGAACAGCACAGGGAAATCCACCCCCATAACCTACCACCTCCCACCAGGCCCCTGCCCTGACACTTGGGGATTACAATTCCACATGAGATCTGGCAGGGGACACAGAACCAAACAATATCCACTCCCAAAGTGCTGGGATTACAGGCGTGAGCCACTGCACCCAGCTGAGTTTTATTAAATTTGATCCCATCTTTAAACAAACTTCATTTTCACGAAACATTATATCGTAAGTCAATCAATTATTTTACATTTATTTCTTTAACGATCCTATTTTGACTAAAAATCATCATCATATATAAAACATTATCTTAAAAGAAAATAAATGACTTTGTTTTCTTTGTGTTATAGAGGAGTAGCTAACATTGCAAAGGTTATGACTGAAGAATCATATAAAAAGTGTTTGGTTGTCAAATGATCAAAAGTAAATGATAGCTGAAAGTGATTTGTTGGATTTTCACCTACTTTAATGTAGACATCTTCTCCAATTGATTTGAATGTAGGCTGTTTTTGGCTTAACGTAATCTGGAAGGTAGTCAGCTAAGTGGGGATTTCAAGAAGGTAATGGGATATACAGGTAATGGGAAGGTGAGGAGAAGGGTACGGGCTAGGAATAAACACCTGGGCATCATCAGAAAATCATATGATAAGCCACATAATTGGAGACATTACCAAGAGAGTGGGAGTGGATACAGAAGGTAGGAAACACCACACACCCCCATGCAGTTATACGCAGTTACACATCGCTATAAAGTTCTTCATTTTCATTGCAACACAGTGTTCTACGGTATACAAGTATCTCAACTGATGTATCCATTTCATTGTTGACAGCCATTTTGACTGTTTTCAGCACGGTTCGCACACAATGCTGTTCTGAACGCCCTTGCACGTGGCATGGTGCACACCTACGAGCATTGGGGTGTGTTTACACTAGTGCCCGTCAGGGCCAGCCTCTTAAGGGCAGGTGTGCTGGAGGGAAGTGGAGGTCATAGAATGCGGGTAACTTAAACACTTAAAGATGCAGGACAGAATTCTATTTCTTCAATTATGAAACCAGAAAGAAAGTATAAAATGGTTATTTAAATTTGAGAAAATTGGCAGTAAAATAAACTCCCGGCTCTGTGTAGTGTGCAGGGGTCCCTCTCAGGGTGAGCACTGCATGCGTCACTGGAAAAACAGAAATACATTGGACTGGAGGGGATGGCCCAAACCTTAGATTTCTTAATACATGGCAGGTCCACTGTATTAGCTGCATAATTTCCAAAGGTTTCTAAATTATAAAACTCATTTTAGATAAAGGTTTGTGAAACTGCATGTCAAAGTGAGCATGAGTGTGTACACGTGTGTGTAAATATCACACTTTAATAATAATGTATGGGGGTTTTATTGCTCCATGTTCAACTCAGTCTTAAAATTCCAGGCTTTTAAAATTATTGACAAGTTATGAGATGGTTCCTGCTATAAGAGTGTGGACTTCAATTGTTCTTTCCCCTTTTTTTTTTATGAAGATTGGAGACCTGTTGTGTGTTACCTTTGGAAGGTTTTCCACAGTTGAGATCCAGTTGCTCCAGCATCATTTGTTGAGTGGTCTCTCTTCATCCACAGAGCTCCAGAGTGTCTCCTCTTACAGGACTCCTACACGTGTACGTCTCTTTTGGGGCTCTTTGTTTTGTTCTACCGGTTGTTGTCATTCCTGGCACTACCAGCTTTCTGCCTAAATTGCCGTAGCTTTAGTAGAAACTTGAATTCTTGCGTAGCAAGCTCTCTTTCCTGTTCATCTTCAAGAATATCTAAGATATCTTTGAATCGTTCCATCTCCACATTAATTTCAGAATCAGCTTGTTAGTTTCAGTACATTTTTGCTTTTGATTAAAATTGCATCTTACCCCAAAAATGAAATGGAGAATAATTGACATTTTTTTTTAAAAGTTGAGACACGGTCTTGCTCTGTTGCCAGTGCTGGAGTGCAGTGGCATGACCATAGCTCACTGCCGTCTCAGACTCCTGGGTTCTAGTTTTCGTCCTACTTTGGCCTCCCAAAGTGCTGAGATTACACGCATGAGCCACCATGCCCAGCCTAAATGACATATTTTAATATTAAATCTTCCAAACCATGAGCCTGTTATGTCTCCAGTTTTAAATATCTCCTTTAATAATCCAATAAAATTGTATAAGTTCCAACATATGGTTCTGGTGCCATACAACATATGGTAATCTGTTGTAATTATTTCCAGTTATTTCACACCTTTGATGTTATTATGAATTATATTTTGTTGAATTTTTTGTTGCTGGTATACAGAAAAGTTTTTAAAATTTTTTGATATATATGTTTTATATGTATATCTCTCTTAGATTTTTATGTATTTAATTATGTCATTTGAGAATGACTATTTTACTCTTCTTTTCTAAGCTACATATTTTAGAGGTTGTTTTTGTTCCTCTTTCCTTTTTCAGTGGGCACAAATTTCAGCATGGCGTTAAGAAGAACTGTGAGTGGGCATTCTTGCCTTGTTTCTACTTTCAGAGGAAGATATTTTGTTGTTCCCTGTTGATATTTGCATTCAGATGTTTTGTGAGTCCTTCTTAGTATATGAAGGGTATTATATTCCATTCATTATTTCATTCAGTTCAAAAAATTTTCTACATTTGACCATATATTTGTGATACAAAGAATGTTTAGCAGTGTATTTCAAAAACATATTTCAAAACATATGGGAATTTTCCAAATTTTTCTGGCTATTCATTTTCTAACTTAATTGCTGATAATTAAGAAAGTAAATTATTATCTTGTCTGAGTTAAGCATTGTATGAATGCCAGTAAAAAGAGAAGTAGAGAAAATCATGCAAGATAAATTGGGTATATAGGTTCCTAAAATGTGATACCTGAGCTAGAGTGGAAGAAGCTGCAGCTTTAGAACCAGTTTAGATTCTTGGTTTGTTTTCATCTTTCCTTGACTCTGGGCCACTTCTGTATCACCTACGTTTACAATGATTGAAGGTCACTCTAGGTTCATTTACTTTTTATTCTAAAGCCAAATATTTAGGTCCATTAGAGGCCAACATTATTACTAAGAGCTCTTTAGCACCCAATGACATTTTTCTTTCAAAAGGTCAATATTTTATAGAATCTAAATTAAGTGGGAAAAGAGATTTAAGATTCGCTATGAATACATTCTAATTATTTTTACAACATTTTATAACAGGATTAAACTTTTGGTGAGTTCTGCTAAACTATGATAACTACAAATCTGGAAACCTTTTTCTCCCCCCCAAAATAATTTTATCTTTTAGCTTCTTTCTTCTTTTTTGTTCCTCTGTTTTTGGTGATACATTGAGAGTAGATTTTAGCAATTTTAAAGTAAGAGGGCTATTCTCCTCAGTACAAGTTCTCCTAGGAAAAATTTTTTAAAAATCAGACATACTTACCAATCTGAGAATAAACTTAATAGTGATATAAAGGTAAAGTCATGGGAGGATTAAAATCTGGATTAAAATCAAGATACGGAATTCTATAAAAATAAATATGATTTCTGATATCTTTTTAAAGGTGCTGAACAGCTGAGTACACTCTATTTTCAAAGAATAATGTTTTCCCTGGGTCCCCGGTCAGCTATGATTTCCCAGGATGATATAATGTTTCTTGCACTGGAAAAATACATATTATTTTTAGGTTAAAAGTAATAAAAAGTGTTTTATTCCCTGTGGCTATCCCTCCTCCTCAAGCTACTACGAAAATGGTGAAAACAGAAAAATCAAAACAAGAATACCAACGGATATATTTTCTAAAACTTAACATGCATGTCTTTGAGAATTCAATTTTGTTAGCCACATTTCAGGTATATAATCTTTTTCCTTTAATAATCTATGATTTAAATGCTCAAATGTTTTTAAGCATGTGGTGCTGGCTCCAAAGAACCCTCCATCTTGAGAGATGCGACCCTCCCCAGGTTTCTCCCTTCATCACCACCAGCATCCGTTCTCTCTCTGGACAAGCTCTCCCTGAGCAGAAGGCTTAATTGTGAAATGGAATGCCCTGGATAATGAGAGAAAAAAGGGGAAAAGAAGTCCTTTAGATATCAGAGAGAGAATGATGATATAAGGGATGTGGCATATTGATTTAAATATTAGCATATTGATTTAAATTACCTTGAAGATATGTACAAGCTGTAATTAAGAATTAAACATTAGTAGGTGTCATTTTGATCATAATTAAGGGGCCTCAGGTAGCACTGGCAGCTTGACTTCCACTTGGAATTTCTTCTTCTAAGTATTAGGCACGTGCTTCTCTCCGTCATGGTACCACCCATCCAGCTTGCACTCCTCCTAGGATCGCTGGAGATTCGCCTCATATTGCAGACCTAACCTGCACTCTGGGTTGTCTTGTTAATTTCTGAAGTACCCCTCCACATAGATCTATCTGTGTGACTGCATGCCTGGTCTGATCTTTATACGGTCAGTAGGTGTTGAGTTTTACCACTCTGGGTTGTCTTGTTAATTTCTGAAATACCCCTCCACATAGATGTATCTGTGTGACCACGTGCCTGGTCTGATCTTTATACGGTCAGTAGGTGTTGAGTTTTACCACTCTGGGTTGTCTTGTTAATTTCTGAAATACCCCTCCACATAGATGTATCTGTGTGACCACGTGCCTGGTCTGATCTTTATACGGTCAGTAGGTGTTGAGTTTTACCACTCTGGGTTGTCTTGTTAATTTCTGAAATACCCCTCCACATAGATCTATTTGTGTGACCACATCCCTAGTCTGATCTTTATATAGTTAGTAGGTGTTGAGTGTTACTGATTTTTGGTCCCCGAGCTGGGTACATTCAGGAACACACATATGCCCAGGTTTATGGGCCGTTATTCACAAGGTTCTCTTAGGTTTTCTAATGTGAACATTGTGTAGTCTTGGCAAGACTCAATAAAAACTCTCTAAAAGAAAATAGCTAGAAACAAACATGGTATAAATTGCAGTATCAGAAGCCCTGTGCTGAAATAAAGCAAGAGTTCATGTAGCCTGTGTTCAGCTTCTGACCACAGCATCCAGAGAGAGCCTGCAGTGGGAATCATGCTTCTACTGAGTTTTCAAATTATGATCATGGAACACACATTCTCCTGGATGCCAAAGTGACTCATGTTTCATGGATCAGCCTAAAGGTCAGTTCCTCTACTAAACTACTTTGAATCCATAGTCCTACAGTTTAAAAATCTGGAAGGCAATTCCGAGGTCACCCAGAGTGATAAGGTCATTGCAATATTTAAATCATGAGTTGAAAACACTTTGCACAATGTAACATGCTATAAAAAAACAAATATTTGTAGGAATTATTAAGACCCTTCATCAGCATTCCTGTGGAGTCATCGCTAGGAAACTTGTGGTCTCTGAAAAGAGGACTGTTTTTATACACAATCAATGTTTCTGTGTTTTGATAGACAGAATCAATAGCTACCAACTGTTCAGCTGGGCTCAAACCACCAAACAGCTGGCTCTATATTCACATCCTCGTGGTTCAAAATACTTTTAACCCTATGATGTATAAATTCCTACTCTGCACAGTTTTTACACACTGACCAATATATACACATCACAGAGGACACATTTAGTGCTGCACTTCCTGCTATGACTGTTAAAAAAGACAAGAGGCTCCCTGCTTGGCAGCTGTGATGGCCTAGGAGTCAATTTCTCAGCAGCACCATTCTGGAACATAAAATCTTACATTTAATTATATCTACTGCACAGTTTTCAGAGTTTAGCTTAATAAACAGTCAACTGCAAAGATCTAGAACCAGAAATACCATTTGACCCAGCAATCCCATTACTGCGTATATACCCAAAGGAATATAAATCATTTTATTACAAAGATACATGCATGCATGTGTTCACTGCATTACTATTCCCAATAGCAAAGACATGGAATCAACACAAGTGCCCATCAATGATAGATTGGATAAAGAAAGTATGGTACATATACACTATGAAATACTATGCAGCCATAAAAAGGAACATAGTCATGTTCTTTGCAGGAACATGGATGGAGCTGGAAGCCATTATCCTCAGCAAACTAATGCAGGCACAGAAAACCAAACACCACATGTTCTCACTTATAAGTGGGAGCTGGACAATGAGAACACATGGACACGGTGAGGGGAACATCACACACTGGGGCCTGGGGAGCATCGGAAAACATAGCTGATGTATGCTGGACTTAATACCTAGGTGATGGGTTGATAGGTGCAGCAAACCACCATGGCACACATTCACTTATGTGACAAACATGCACATCCCGCACATGTACCCCAGAACTTAAAATAAAAATAAAAATTTTAAAGGAATTAAGAAAGGAAAAAAGCAATCATCCTTTTTGTACAGCTGAAACTCATCCTCAAAAGTACTTGGAACACTGCACTCATATTCTTAGTGCTTCCAAAAATCTCCCAAGATTATCCCATTGTTTTGGAAAATAATACATTGTGTGTATATAATGAATCTATATAAAGGGCATCTAAGGTTGATATGAAAAGACTCATCTTGCGTGATATGCATATGCTGAGAATTGTGGGTCTATGCAGATCGCCCTGGTCAATTTTACCTTAGAGTTTTGGGGAGGTTAATTTTGCCTAGAAATACAAGATCACTTCCCTTTTTTTTTATTTTTTATTTTTAGATCACTTTATTTAGGGATGCGGCAATGGCAGTAGTTCTCAAAAGGAAGCCGGGTAGAAGCAAATTAATTTCTAAGGTATTCTAGACTCAGATGTATTGCAGATGCTAACTCACTCTCGCCAGTTGGCATCGATGTCCTAGTCAGACGGGGACCAGGGAGTCTTTGTCGGTGTCTGTGGGTTCCTGCTTCTCAGCACCAGCATCAGGGGGAGACGAAGTGCTGATTAGGAGAACACACATTGGCAGGCGCACGTGACAACCCTGGTCGGTGCTCTATCCGTCTGGGTTTGTCCAACAATTTAGTTCCATAAAGAAGAGAACACAAAAGTCCTGCCCGCTAGGGAGGAAATCATCACTGAACTAAGTAAGGGGTAAGATTCTGACTCCGGTCTGATAATTCCTGGAACAGGTTGAGGACGACGAACATGACCTAGGATGTATGAGGTGAGAAAGGGCACAGTGAGCCCCAGGTCCAGGACACTGGTAGGTGTGTGGGACCTGAGATGCACGTTGACCTCATGTTGTTCTGGTCAAGCAACATTTAAAGATGAATGAGAATCTATGCAAGAATAGAAAGAGTCCCCAGGATGGAAACACCGAAAGAAGACAGGTTCTGGAAAAAATGTGGAAAGTAGAGAAGAGGGGTGAGGTATCCATACGCGCCCTGTAGCATGTCTGTGTGATAGAGAGATGCAGAGAACCAAGGAATCAATGGTGATTAAGACCCTGATTGCAACAGGTGCATATGCAACTAGGTAGAAGAATTTTAAAATTATCTAAATAATTTAACTCCTCCCCAAAAAGTACTTCACTAAGCATTTTTAAAACGCACATGGACCCTACCTTTCAGAAGTCGCTTATCCTAACCAAAATTTTTCAGGAGGGTTTCCTAGTTAATGGATGTGCTGCTTGCCACTGAAACCTCCTAAACCATGTAACTCATTATGTTTGCAGAATTATGTGAGGCAGATGCCCAGTAAGACCAAGAATGCAGAGAAATCTAATAGAAATGCTGGAAGCAATCATAAAAGTCTTTAAAGGCAGACTTGAGTACTGTCAGCCTTATGCTACTTCCTTTGTGTAAGATTGAGTTATCTTAAACTGTGTCCATGGGAAATAAAGGAGAAAAGAAGCCTGCTTTTTAAAGGCTTTGTGTTACGAAACTGCATTTAGAGTTTATTAGAAACAGGAATAACTTAGGTAGCAAGGTCAATCAGACGTTAAAAATATACATGTGGGGCCGGAGCTGGTGGCTCGTGCCTGTAATCCCAGCACTTTGGGAGGCCGAGGCGGGCAGATCACTTGAGGTCAGGAGTTTGAGACCAGCCTGGCCAACATGGTGAAACCCTGTCTCTTCTACAAATATGAAAAATTACCGGGCATGGTTGCATGCACCTGTAACTCCAGCTACTCGGGAGGCTGAGGCAGGAGAATTGCTTGAACCGAGGAGATGGAGGTTGCAGTGAGCTGAGATCATGCCACTGTAGTCCACTCTGGAAACAGAGCAAGACTCCTTCTCAAAATACACACACACACACACACACACACACACACACACACACACACAGAATATAGAAAATGTATATATACATACAATACAAGATATAGATTAGGTAGTTTAAAAGAAAAATTGCACTGTACAAGATGAGCAAACAAATTTTATTTTATATATTTATTTTATTCCTACACTTTTACCAGCAATAGGGAAGTGCGCACAGACAGATATGGTCTGGAAACCCAGCTTCCTTGAAACAAAAGAATGGAGAGTTTCAAGAGCTGAGTGGGGGAATCACAGGTCACCTGCATTTGCTAATTGCTTTCCCCAAAGTAAAGGTAGATTTTCTCCTGTGTTTATGACAGAAAGGTAGTTTTACAACTTGGACTCCAGCAGAGACTGGAAAGGGGCCCCTACCTTGATGATTGCATTCCAGAAGGATGGTACCCATAGCCTTGGAAAAGTCGCTCCGAGCTGTAAAACTGGCCAGAGACTGGACAAAGATTTACATCTCAAAGGACAGAGAAAGAATTCATCATAAGCAGTGTTCTAAAGTAAATGCTCTCCATAAAGGGAAGTCAGAAAGAAACCATCTAACATTGAGACTGGCTGAGGGACAGGTGGACACCATCTTGGTCAGTAGCTATCAACAGAGAAGGACCAGCTGAGGCTGGGGGATAGATACTGGTGATGATGATGATGATCATGATTATGATAATGACACACAACTTTATAAAGTCTTAAAACTGAAAAAAATAACACTCCAGTAAGTATTTTCCCACTTAAATGTTCCACAATAAACATGTGCCATAGTAATAGCAAATGCGCAGCCCAGAAGCAGACTGGTGGGAGCTGGACCATCCCGTGTCCTCTGGATTCTGGTTCCGGGCTCTATTGAGGTCATTTTGCCTGCTAAGGTTGAAAAGATGCAGTGTGGAAATATGTGAGGGTATCCAAGACCGAATCATGAAAAATATGCACACCTTCAGTGCCCTAAATATACACGATTACCCTCAGTGCCCAGCACGTCCAAAACCCAACGCGTCATTTCACCTTCTTGTCACTGACTAGTATTTCTGTCAATGGTGCTAGGATTCTTTCAAATTAATCATCACGCACCTTCAAAACAACTTATCTGTCTCCTAAAGGATCACCTATCCTCTCTAATTCTTTCTATATCCAGCTGCCAAATTTATCTTTCTAAGTGGTTCCTATGTTGCCACTACTCCGCATCAAAAATTGAGTTACCAGCTGAAATAATGTGATCATCTTGGTCTTTTCATGGCCAAATTAAGCCATTTACATGTATTTTTGATAAGTGATCTGCTTGGTTTCATAATATCTATTTCAGCTTTGTTTTCTATATGTTGTAGTTTCATGCCATTTTCTTATTTTGACTCTTCACATTCTTCTTTCTTCATTACATTTTGAAATTGTTACAATGCTTTAAAATTCTACTGATTATATTTCAATAAGGCATTGAAGACACATAAACTTCTGGGATGTTTCAAAGGTACTGCAGAAGATTTAATCAGTTTTTGGCTATTGCTAGAATGTCCTCTAACCCTAAGTTTCCTCACTTTCTGATAAATGCTTGATATGGTTTTGCTGTGTCCCCACCCAAATCTCATCTTGAATTGTAGCTCCCACAATTCCCATGTGTCATGGGAGGGACCCGGTTGGAGATAATTGAATCACGGGGGCATTTTCCCCCCATACTGTTCTCCTGGTAGTGAATAAGTCTCACGAGATCTGAGAGCTTTATAAGGGGAAACCCTTTTCGCTTGGTTCTTATTTTCTCTGCTGCCATATAAGACGTACCTTATGCTGTTCCCCTTCCACCATGATTGTGAAGCCTCCCCAGCCACGTGGAACTGTGAGTCAGTGAAACCTCTTTTCCTTTATCAGTTACCCAGTCTCAGGTATGTCTTTATCAGCAGCATGAAAATGGTCTAATACAATGCCTATTTTATAGTCGATGCATGGGCACACTGTTAGAGAACCCCAAATTGCAATATTCTTTCTTACCATTTTGTTATTGTTATTATTGTTTTTATTTTCTCTTACCGATATCTAATTTGATTTAACTGACATTTAGGATACTTCAAACCTTTTCTCAGGTTGGGTACAGGGATGCGGATAGTGCCTGGAAAGTGGTACGTCGACAAAAGTCTTTCTCTTACCATGTAGCCTGAGTTCCCTAGGTTTCGAAGACATTTCATTTCCCTGAGTAGCTTAAAGACACTGATGACTGTGCCGAGCCTCCAGGACTGTGGAGGAGAGGTGGTGTCAGTGTGACTCTCTTTTGTATTCTATCTGCTTCTACAGTCTGGCAGCGCATGTGATTCTGACTCCATCTTCAGGATTTTTGGGTATATCAATATATCCAGACTATTTGTAAAATTTATTTGGTCTGCAATTCACTGTCACTTTTTAATTCAAAAACACATTTTTCTTTATCCACAAATAATAATTTTTTACTGCTTGTTAACTCTTGCATCTCCATCCAGTTTTACTCCTTCGGGGCATTATAAGAATTATTTTTCTTGGATCTGCCTTCCAATTCACATATATTTTGTCTTAAAATTTCTATCTAATTGTGTCTCTGATTTTTATACTGATAGGTACTTTTCCCATTTTTTATTCATGATATTAATTGGTTTTGTGGCACAAGTTTTTAAAGTTTTGTTTTCTTCAACTCCTATTTTGATACTTTTTTCCCAACATCCTACTTCTCTTTTCTTGTTTATTTCTTTGTTCTTTTTGACATTTATCTTGGTCTCTAGAAGTCTCCCGCGAACACACAGAGGCCCAAGACTGCTTACACACTTCTATTTAAAAGAGAGGCCTAGGAAGGTAATTAAAGCTTGCGTGAATAATGGAGTCTTAACAGCCAGTGTGTGTCATTTAAGGGTGATCAGGTGACAACCGCCAACTGGCCGTTTCATCGGAGGGGGGGGCCCAAGCATCAGCATAAGTATATATGTTCTCAGTGATGGTTAAGTTTCAGCAAAAATATCTCATCAACCTTCTGCTAGGGTGAAAGGTATATGACTGGTTGAGAATATTCCGAGGCCCCATTGGAAAGCGGAAACAAAGGATTTTGTAGTTCAGCATATTAACTTTCAGCCCATCAACCTGTTTTGAGTACCGTATTGCATGCCTGCACCCAACGCCCAGAGTCTGGGGTGTTCTGTTTTAATTTCTCTTGACACCCCGGCTCCCTTAGGGGAGAAGGGGATGTTGAGGGAGACTCACTGACCTGCTTCACATTCCTTCAGTCAACTCTTGTGTTCTTAGCTTCACTCCTTATTTCCACCATGAGAGCTTCACTATGCTTTGAATTACTGGGATTTCCACAATTAAGCAATGCAAATTATTGAATTATTTTGTTTATCTTATTTCTTGTTTGTAATAACTTGTTATGTGAATTTCCTTTGTCATCAGTGATCACAAATACACCAACTTTATTCTTAAATATTTTTTCATCATCATTCATATTCTGGGGTCTCTTCTGTTTTCTTTAGTGTCTACTGTTCTTGGATGAATTATACATACGAGGCTTCAACGGATCTCATACGTTACCCATTGTTTTCCCATTTCCTTCATGGAATTTCCAAGTGTACTAGTTAAATTTGTTTTTCTCTTCAGTTCTTAAAGCCATTTGGGCACTGCAGTTGTATCTTACTGAGTTTGCCTTTGTTGTGTAAAATATGTTTTTTTTTTTCTCCCTCCTCAGTGTAAGCCACCTCTTCCAGATGTCTTTCCTCCCTCTGTAGATAGTTGGTTCTCCTTCAAGGATGGAAACCACCCACGCAGCTTGCCATTTTTATTAACATGATTTTATAATTCCCTGTTTTCAAGAACATAACTTTACTTGTGTTTAGCTTAGGATCCTAGGAGATGCTTGCACCAGAAGGTAGAGTTGCAACTAACTTTATTGCTTACTCCAAAGACTCATCCGTTCTTCAATAGGAAAATCAAAAGCCAGTTTAAAACAGTCTAAGACTTTCTGAACAATTTGGCCTCAAAATTCTTGGCATTCTCTGGCCACAAATTCTAAACAATTATATCATAATCTTTCCCCAAATTAACCAATATCCTGAATTGAAAGATGCACCATAAGTCAGATTTTTCAGTCTCAATAAATATCCTGAGTTGTGTTTTACCTAATGGTTCAGCACAGATTCCCTGTGGGAGTACTGCTGGCCCTGGGTGCATAAGCAGTGAATCTGGCTTTGTCTTTTCAGCAGGCTTTTTGGTGATACTTTGCAGAACCAGCGTTGAATATCCTCATGGAATAGTCCCTTCTCTGCCTACTGATAGTGGTTCGCTTTCTCAGCACCCTTACTGGGGACCAAATTGTGTCCTGCCACAAGTCATACGGTGAAGCCTGAAGCCCCATGGTGACTGTATTTGGAGACGAGGCCTTTAGGCAGGTAATTAAGGTTAAATGATGCCATAGGGTGTTGTCCAACAGAATTGGTGACCTCACAAAGGAGATACACCAAGGGAAGGCCAGATGAGGACACAGGAAGAAGTTGGCCATTTGCAACCTAGAAGAAGGCACTAACCAGAACCTGACCTTGTGGGCGCCCTGGTCTCAGACTTGCAGCTTCCAGAACTGCGAGATAATACATCTGTGCTGTTTAAGTCACGGGGTCTGTGGTAGGGTGTTACGGCAGCCAAAGCTGTAAGACCACCCATATGGCGGGTGCGATCGGTGCCCCTGGGGCAGTAGCCAACAGGTGGTTAAGAGTGACACTGCTTTTTTGCCCTCTTTTGGGAAGAAGGAAATGATTTGAGGGAATGTTACCCTCTGCTAGTGAATTGGGTTGAGGCACCACTACTTCCTGATCAATTGGCTTCAAGCAGCATTTCTCCCTATTTTTGTTGTTGTTGTTGAAACAGAGTCTCACTGTGTCACCCAGTCTGGAATGCAATTTCATTGCAACCTCAGCCTCCCAGGTTCATTGCAACCTCAGCAACCTCAGCCTCCCAGGTTCAAGTGATTCTCCTGCCTCAGCCTCCCTAGTAGCTGGAATTACAGGCACACGCCATGACACCCAGCTTTATTTTGTATTTTTAGTAGAGACAGGGTTTCACCTTGTTGACCAGGCTGGTCTCAAACTCCTGACCTCAAGTGATCTGCTGGTCTTGGCTTCCCAAAGTGCTGGGATTACAGGCGTGACCCACCACACCCAGCCCATTTATCCCTATTTTTTTTTAATTTCAAGAGCAATATGTTGAGATATTGTCATCGCCTTTCCTGCTGACCAAAGTCCTGGTTGGCACAGCAGATGGAGGCTCCACCCAGTGCTTGGTATTAAATTGTCTTAAGCCTTAAAAAGAGACAGGTTTTCTCCCCTGACATTAGCCCTTCAGTTTTTGCCTGGCAAGGAAAAAATGAAGAAGTGCTGTCGACTTTTTTCTCTCAAATTCCTGAAAAAGTATGTAGTATTACCCCAACTTTTCTGCATATTGTCTACACTTTTCTTCTTGAATTTATGATTTCTCATTTTCTTTCTTTCTTATCTCTTTCTTTCTTTCTCTTTCTTTCCTTTTTTTTTTTTTTTTTTTGACAGAGTCTTACTCTGTCATCAAGGCTAGAGTGCAGTGGCATGATCTTGGCTCACTGCAACCTCCACTTCCCACGTTCAAGCGATTCTCCTGCCTCAACCTCCTGAGTAGCTGGGATTACAGGCACCTGCCACCACGCCTGGCTACCTTTTGTATTTTTAGTAGAGACAGGGTTTCACCATCTTGGCCAGGCTGGTCTCCAACTCCTGACTTCGTGATCCACCCGCCTCGGCCTCCCAAAGTGCTGGCATTACAGGCATGAGCCACCGCGCCTGGCTATGATTTCTCGTTTTCTTTCCTGAGAAATGCATCCATCCCAGACTTTGACTTTTCAAAATTTTGTGTATTTTTTCATTGCCCACCAAGTGAAAGTCAGCATAGATTATTGATTAACTGTAAAAAATAAAATAATGTATGTACTAGAAATAACTTTATGAGAAAAAGTACGTAATTTTGTTATGGAGATGTCTATACCAGTCATATTTACTTTTCTCTGTCTCCTACTACTGTTGGTTGTATAATTTCCATACACTTAATTTTTAAACACTGGTGTAGATCATGCTGATATGGTTTGCTCTGTGTCCCCACCCAAATCTCATCTTGTAACTCCCAGAATTCCCACATGTTGTGGGAGGTATCCTGTGGGAGGTGATTGAATCCTGGGGTTGGGTCTTTTCAGTGGTATTCTCGAGATAGTGAATAAGTCTCACGAGATCTGATGGTTTTAAAAATGGGAGTTCCTCTGCACAAGCTCTGTCCTTGCCTGCCACCATCCACATAAGATGTGACTTGCTCCTCCTTGCCTTCTGCCATGATTGTGAGGCCTCCCCAGCCACGTAGACTGTGAGATCTCCATTAAGCCTTTTTCCTTTGTAAATTGCCCAGTCTTGGGTATGTCTTTATCAGCAACGTGAAAACGGACTAATACACATGCCATCCATTTTTCCTTCTCTGGCATAGTTTTTTTTTTTTTCAGTTATTTCATCTGTATATATTTCAGTATTCATCTCTAAATATAGTGATTTAAAAAAACATCATTTTGCAATATGAAAAAGATAATTTCTTTGTATCATCAAGTACCCAACTGTGTTCATATTAATTGTTCATATTATGAACACATATTAACTGTGTTCATATTAATTCTTTCATGAAAAGACGTTCTAAAATGTAAAGTTCAATCTCTCGAAACTTTCCTTTTTGATTGGTGCTTTCTTTATCTGATTATTGAAATCTTTCTATACCGTAAGGGCATGAAGATATTCTTCTCTATTTTGTACTAGAACTATTATTATTTGACCTTTACATTTAGGTATATAATGTGCTAGTAACTGATCCTTGTGTATTATGTGTAATTGGGGTCAATATTCATTTTTTCTACTTAATATCCAATTCACTCAGCATCATTTATTGAATATATCAACCTTTCCCTACTGAACTTCTGTGTACTCTTTATCCTAAATCACATAATTTTTTTCCTCATATACTTGTGGGTCTATCTCTCAAAACAGAATTTTGTTATGTCTTGGAAACAGTCAATGTCCCCATGGGGCAGCCTTTCTTATGGAACTGACATTTTTATCAGAGGCAGATAGTCTTTCTTTTATAAGCAGAAAATATTTTACTGTCCTCAAAATTGCTAAGAATGAATTAATCCTCATTTGCTATTAATTTCAATGTACTGTTCCCACACCCAATAATAATAAATGTATAATTATGTTTCCCTTGACCATTGATTTCAGTTGTGTTTTCTCACAGCTGAATTATTTTATTAGTTATCTACTTCTGAGAAACAAGTTACACTAGAATATCTCAATCTACATATTTTAAAGTACTAACTATATTGTTTGCTCGCTTTGCTTATGGCCAGCAATTTGGGTTTGAGATTAGTTTGGCTATTCTGCTGCAGTCCTTGGAAAACAGCTCACTGGATGGCAGTAACCTCAATTCTCCACCCAGACTGGGTGGTGTAAGGTGTCCACACTCGTGCCTGTGCTGCTTGGGACTGGCGCCCAGCTAGGGTTCTCTCCACGTCATCTCTTATCCTCCAGGAGGATTACCTGGGCTTATTCAATGCGAACTCCCAGTGGAAACCCCATTTCCTCAAAAAAGCACAATAGAAGCCACTTAGCCATGAGACTGTAAAATAAGAAAAAGAAAAAGAATCGAGAGAAGAATAAAGGTGTTCCAGGGCAAGAAACTAAAACATATTTCTAAAACTGAGCTGCAGATAGAATTCCTGGTTTCCTGGTAGTTAAAGAAAGAGACAAAGTGTAAGGAGTTACACAGTTATTGTCATTAGCTAAAAGAAATTTCATATTTGTGGCCTAATAGGCATGGAAATAAAATGCTACAGGGAGCAGGGCATGATGGTGCACACCTGTAGTCCCAGCTACTCAGGAGGCTGAGGCGGGAGAGTGGCTTGAGCCCAGGAGTTTGAGGCCATAGTAAGCTATGATTGCACCACTGCACTCCAGCCTGGGCAACACAGTAAAACTGTGGGAAATGAAGAGACAAAAAAAAAATGGCATGGAAGAAATGTCAGATGGAATAACCACAAAGTAATGAATATTCCCCAAATAATGAATGTCATGAAACCAAAAAGTTAACTTACTTCCCAAATGGTACATTGTGTGGAAGCTATTCACTGCACACTAAAACAATAGTAAAAGCAATATACCTCTGAATTGTTACATGAAACATACAGTTCTAAATGGGTGTGTTTATTTTTATACACAAACATGAATATAATGTATGTAGAAAATGTGTGGTACATAGAAGATTAAGATATGTTAGGTCTCTAGCTCCTTCAGGAACTCACTTCTATATGGTGCCTTTTAAATTATTGTCACGCCTCCTTTAACTATAGATGCAGTAATAGCAATCTTCAGTGATCCACAATGGGTTATATAAATCTCCCACTTCAAAACCTTAATACAGAATTATGTTTCTGTGAAAAAGTTAACTTGGTGTTGAAAACAAAATGTATTTTCATTTTTCCCCTTTTCCCTATATTACTTAAAACATAATAATTTATTGTTAGAGGGCATTCAGTGGACCAGTGACACTATTTTCTTTAATTCAGGTAAAATGGAAATATTAGCACAATTTATTTATTGAAATATCAAATTGAAAACAGACAAAAAGTCAGTGAATTTGAGACCTATTACATTTTCCAGTGTACTCAGAGTTAAACATGTATTCTGTCGTAATATTACTCTAATACTTGATACATTATCTATTCCTCATTCAAGTGATTCAATACAAATTTTATTTTGTAGCATTATGAAGATTAGTAATGTTTCAAACAGTGGAGTTTCAGACTTTAAAAATGTGTGTGTGATGTTTCCCTGAACCCATATGCAAAATGTCTGAGAACAAAATAGAACTAGCATTCAGATCTTGGTTCTGAATACTCTTCTCCAGTATAAGGAATCAGCGCTCTTTGAAGAAATGCCTGATTCCACCTCTGGGGCAGGACATGAGCAAGATGAGCCTGGGGCATCTTACAGTGCCTGAAAGGAAGTGCTCAAAAAATAAAGCGATGGGGACATGGTTTGGATCTGTGTCCCTACCCAAATCTCATGTTGAATTGTAATCCCCATTGCTGGAGGTGAGGCCTGGTGAGAGGTGATTAGCTCACGGGGGCATTTTCTCATGGCTTATCACCATCCCTCCCCTTGCTGCTGTCCTCACGATAGTGAGTTCTCCTGAGATCTGCTTGTTTCAAAGTGTGTGGCATCTCCCCACTCCCTCCGTCTCTTGCTTCTGCTCTGGCCATGTGAAGTGCCTGCTTGTTCTTCACCTTCTACCACAATTAAAGTTTCCTAAGATCTCCCCAGAAGCTAAGCAGATGCCAGCATCATGCTTTCTGTACAGCCTGTGGAACTGTGAGCCAAGGAAATGCCTTTTCTTTATTAATTACCCAGTCTCAGGTAGTTCTTTAGAGCAATGCAAGAACAGACTAATACAGAGGGGAGCTTGTCAAAGGCTGTAGGGCCCAACTGGACAGAGCCCCCAGAGGCCAAAACCAGAATAATCTGGATTATGAACCAAAGAATAAAACACATTCGCATGAGTCCATGGAGATATGAATACATGATTGCCACAATGAATAACTAGGGGAGAAAAAGATCCCCCATAGGAAGAATTCCAAATAATGTATGAGCTGCTCTCTGTTCCAGGAGGTGGAGATTTACTCCCTGCTGTGGCCTCCTGAGTGCTTGGAGACCTGTTTCCAAAGAGCGCCACGTGAGCAGCGGGAAACCACAGCCTTGCCTTGAGCAGCACTCCCGGGGCCAGGCCACCAAGGCCGCATCATCAGTGACTCGGGACGCTGATAGCACATCCTCTTGGCATGGCATGTTGAGAAGGGCACTTTACCTCTTTAGTCTCCCGCAAACCCGTAACCCCAGTCTAATAAGGAGAAAAACTATCAGACAAACGCCAAATTAGGGGCGTTCTACACAATACCACCCACCTCCTCAAAACTGCTAACGTCATCAGACACAAGGAACATTTGCAAAACTATCATGAAACAGACTAGGCTAAGGAGAAATAAAGACCAAATGTAATAAAGTCCCCTGGATGGGATCCTGGAAGAGAAAAAGGACATTACGGGGGAAACTCATGAAATGCAAATGAAGTTACAAGTGTAGTTCATAGGAACTGCCATTGTCGGACCCATGGTTGTGAGCCGTTCCCCACAGAGACCTAGGATGCAATGAGGCAAGAGTGGAAACCAGGCAAGGGATGAACAGAAATTCTCTGGGCTGCCTCTGCAATGTTGGGCAAATCTAAAATTGTTCTAAAATTAAAAGTTTACTTACCCCAAAACAAAACAAAAATCACAATAGATTTTAAAACATTTTCATGCGATTGCTTGGATACAATACTCAGCAGTCCATCCAAGTTTGCAGCACAGTAATACAAGCTCAGAAGTGGAAGCCAAAATGAAAAAAAAAAGGAAGCAGAGCATGTACAGTGGGGTTCCATTTACATAAAGCTCAAAGCCAAGCAAAGCCAGTCAACCTCCCACTTAGGAATAGGCCGGCGAACTAGCAAACACCTCTACTTATACAGCAAAGCCCAGATAGCTTTGACCTACGGCGGGGTGATCAAATAAGGGAGCAGAGGTAGTGTGAACATGACGTATAGCATTCTATGTCTAAATTTGGAGTTTTAAACATTGCTTTACTATCATCTTATTCATTATTATTATTTACCCATATACATGCACATATATATTTAGCTGGCAATGTGATTTACGATGCATAAGTTTTATGTATATATGCATATATATATTCAGCTGGATGTATATGTTTTATCATTGATTTTTTAGTTACTATACATTTATTTATTATACTGTTATATTTTTATGTATAAATACATATACACACATAAAATACAGATGTATTTTATATATTATCTGTATAGTTTTATGAATATGCAGATAGATTTTTTGTATTTCACAGATTTCTATTATTTATATATAAATTTGTAATGGTCATGCATTTATAAATATATAATACAATTTAGCTTTATTTTTGATTGCACATATTGGGTTGGATATAGTCAATACAATGTTTTAATGGAAACAAGGTGCCAAAAGCAATATCACTGGGCTGAACAGAATTCAAACCGGACTGGCAGCATCAAGTAACAAGCAAAAATGTAAATCTATTGTGCAATTATTATACAACTTTTTTATTTTTAATTTTATTAATTTTACTTATTGAGTTGAAAGTTTTTAAACATCATCAGACATATATATGATTTGTTGGTACTGTCCACAAATATTTAGCTTGTCTTTTCATTTCCTTAGGGGCATCTTCTGAAAAGCAAACATATTTAATTTAAATGAAGTCCATTTTTTTTTTCACTCATGGATTATTTGGTGTTATGTCTTAATCATATTACCTCAAAGTCACAATGCTTTTATCCTATGATGTGTTAGAGAAGGTTCAAAATTTTAATCCTTAGATTTAGATCTGTGATCCATTTAAGTTAATTTCGTGCATAGTCTGAAGTAATGATCTAGGATTAATTTTTCCATGTGTATAAGCAACTGTCTTAGAACCATTTGCTAAAACACTATTATTTCCCTATTGAATTGTCTTTTTATGTGTGTAAAGAATGACCTGATCATAAACATACGGGTTTATTCTTGGACCGTGATATGTACTCCTTTGGTCTATATGTCTAACTTTATGTAAAGACTAGACTCAGTGATATGGGTTGGCTCTGTGTCCCCACCCAAATCTCATCTCCACCTGAAAGCCCCGTGTGTTGAGGGAGGGAGGTGATTGAATCATGGGGGTGATTTCCCCCATGCTGTTCTTGTAACAGTGAATGAGTCTCAAGAGATCTGATGGTTTTATAAGTGTTTGGAAGTTCCTCCTTTATTCTTCTCCTTCCTGCCACCTCGTGAAGAAGGTGCCTGGTTCCCCTTTCACTTCTGCCATGCGCTGTATCATTTTTCATTCCAATGAATTATGTATATGAGTACCAATTACTCCACATCTTCCTACTCATTCGTCTCATTGTTTTCAAATGTTAACCATATTAGTGTATCTGTAGGAAAATATAGTTTGCATTTTATTTATGATGCACATTTTATTTATGATGTATAGCTGCTTTCATAACTATAAAATCTGGCAGGTGGCTCATGCTTATAATCCTAATACTTTAGGATATTGAGGTGGGAAGATCACTTTAGCTCAGTAGATTTAGACCAGCATGGGCAACATAGTGAGACCCCATCTCTACAAAACAAACACATAAATATACATATATATTTGTACATCTGTGTAAAATGTATATATGTGTATATACAAATGTGTATATATAAGTATATATACACATGTGTACATATAAATAGATATACACATGTGTATATATAGATATACACATGTGTATATATAAATAGATATACACATGTGTATATATAAATAGATATACACATGTGTATATATAAATAGATATACACAGAGGGAGAGACAGAGAAAGAAAGAGAGACAGAGAGGAAACCTATAAAACCAGTAGATTTAATTTCATTTGTCGAACATGCAAAATGAGACATGGCCTTCAGCTTATAGATTGTTATGAGAATAAAACAAACTGGCATAGTTCAAGAGATAATGTTTCACATAGAATGGTATTTAATAAATTTGAGTTTTTTTTATTTCATAAAATAATTCTATGGTATTTATAGCATGATATGAATAACAGCATACTGACTCCAATGACATTTATCTTACATCTTCTTATGAAATGAAAACCTTCACTTTCCTCATATATCACAAAAAGTTATTTTAGAATTTTTCTGAGATTCCTTCCAACTTTAATATTATAACTCTTTGAACTTATGAGTTTGATGTTCTGCTAGATTAACTTTTATTTTCTTTAAGCAGCTAAGGAATATAATTATGATTTCCAAAAATATTGTTAAAACCTTGAAATCATTCCAGGATATGACTATGTGTTATGCTTTGGGGAAAAATTGCTAATATTTTTCAGTACTCTTTATGTGACATGCAGTATGCTAAGCACATGCATTAGGTCATTTAATTTTTAAGGAAACCAGTGATAAATACTTGTGATTATCCCCTTAAGCTGACAAGAAAACTGATATTTACAATAGTATCTTGCCCACTGTTGCTAAACTAGTACAGGGATAGGATTTTTTTTGGTTTTTTTTTTTTTGAGTCAGAGTCTCACTCTGTCACCCAGGCTGGAGTGCAGTGGCCCCATCTCAGCTCACTGCAACCTCCGCCCCCCGGGCTCAAGCGATTCTCATGCCTCAGCCTCCCATGTAGCTGGATTTACAGGCACACGCCTCCATGCCCAGATAATTTTTGTATTTTTAGTAGAGACAGGGTTTCAACATGTTGGCCAGATTGGTCTTCAACTCCTAACGTCAGGTGATCTGCCCCCCTCAGCCTCCCAAACGGCTGGGATTACAGGCATGAGCCACCGAGCCTCGCCAGAATGATAGGATTCTTATTTGAGTAAATTAAAACTAATAGGAACAACATGACTGAAAGAATATTAAGAAATGTAAACTTAAAAAAGTTCTTATTATTCGTAAATACTTTATATAATTTCAAAATGGTTGAGTTCACGGAAGTTTGTAAGGTTAAAACGACTAAGAGAAATTCTTGTGGTAGCATTTGGTATCACATGAAGAAAGTCTAGCCAAGATGATGTATATATGTGTATATATGTATATACAATGTGTATATTCTACACATCATAAGATGATGTGTAGAAATGCTAGTGAAAGATATTGAAGAACAGGCTCAATTCCCTGGGGGGAGAATTCTAATATTAAGAAACATCGCCAGGTGCAGTGGCTCACGCCTGTAATTCCAGCACTTTGGGAGGCCAAGGTGTGCAGATCACCTGAGGTAGGAGTTCGAGATTAGCCTGACCAACATGGAGAAAACCTGTCTCTACTAAAAATCCAAAATTAGCTGGGTGTGGTGGCGCATGCCTGTAATCTCAGCTACTCGGGAGGCTGAGGCAGGAGAATGGCTTGAACCCGGGAGGCGGAGGTTGAGGTGAGCTGAGATCGCACCATTGCACCCAAGCCTGGGCAACAAGAGTGAAGCCCCGTCTCAAAAAAAAAAATAAAAACAAAAAAAGAAGAAGAAAAAACATCAATAGCAAAAATGATAGGTAACACCTAGCACATGGTATGTATTAAGCAGTGTTTTAAATACTTACATGTTAACTTATTAGGCTTCTACAACATTCTATGGAGGGGCTATTCTCATTATCTCCATTTTCAGATGAGGACATTAAGTTGTAAAGTCACACAGCTGCCTTGTGCAAGAGACAGCTCTTTACCCAAGGTGGCATGTCCTCTGATCCCTGACTTTTAACCCGTCTGCTATGTCCGTAATGCTGAATCATTTCTTCAAAAGTCTGCTTTTGAAGTTAAAAAAGGATTTAAAAATGTGTAGCAATATGACCACTATAGGCATTGAAGTGAAGATTTCTCAAAATGAGACTAGGAAGCCGCACAGGAGTGAATAGTATGAGGTGAAAATGCATCTACTTTCACGGTGACCATTTTGGGATTTTGACAGTAACGCTTCCCTGTGGAGATATCTTATAAACAGCGACTAGATGACATGAGATAAAGTGTTGGGCAAATAGGTGGCACTCTGGCCTCGTATCTCTTTTTGTGATGTCTCTCCATTTTGGGGGAATGGACCCATATTTAATAAATTCCTACTAGAATAAGGAAGTGCAAGATTCTGAAGGAAAAACAAAGTAGTAATGTGTCCATGAATTTGGGAGACTTCTGAACACAGAGGAGACAGAGAAGTGCTATGTGAGGTGGGCATGGACAAAGGAAACACTGACTTTTACAGAAGTATAAGGCGAGATATGATGATTCCTATATTCACTGACGGTAGTAACCCATGCATATTTCTTTAGTTTAACGTATAACTCAAATAGCTGGAAGGCAAGGAGAATCCAAGAGTTGGACAGACGGTACATTGATGAGCATATTATGAGAGGATGGTTTAGCAGCAGGGCAGCGTTGCCACCGACCTGCCATCCCCAGCACGGCAAACGTTCATCAGAGTCCCACACACTCCACTGATAGCCTTTTGAGAAAACTGAAGGGCCAGAGAGCCAACTTCCATGTTCCATGCCATTGCTGCTATTTCAGATAAAATTATTTTTAGCACCTAACTGTCTTTCAGAACTACTGTCATAAAACCACAGGTTTTGAGAATTTAAAGATCTCATTGTCCACCCTTACAAACTTAATGCATGATGCATCTGAGACCTAGTGGAATGAAATAATGAAATAAGATGCCTAAGGCTGCAGAGATATTCCACGAAGGAACCAAGATAAGAACTGCATTTTGTTCTGTTTGTGAAATAGTTACCTGAGTCCAAAAACAACTCCTGTAAATAAGAATGAATACAGAAACCTATCATGTCTGAAGGTGTACAAAACCACGGTGTGTGGTTCTAGATTGTGAGTTACACTAGAAACAGGAGACAGTGAATGAAAAGACAAGTGATTAAGGAAAAAAGATAATTATTTAAGCCCAAAGGTGATATTAGAATTGCTGTTTTTAAGCAGACAATAAATTTTGCTGATACATAGTCGATGAATTTTTTAATCTAGTTATTAGGATTGCTAATCCAACTTTTAAATAATTTCAAAGCTGAAGAATTTACAGACATGGTGGATTAACACAGTGCAGCTACTGTTTATATACAAAACCTGCAGGCGGGTTATGAGGGAATCGCTGTTGCTAAGGAAAATGCCGAAATTAACCACTAACATAAGTAGAAGTAGACTCGACTTTAAAAAATGAAGGCTCAAAGTAACATGACTGGAGACGAAGTTGTCATTGTTTTTCCTTGAAATTTCTCCTGGGCAAACATCAAAGGGCAGAACAAGGCTGAAGTGCAACAACTAAAGAGACAATTTTCTTCCATAACAGGCTCAGGTAGGTGCCCAGACCTGGTTTATAAATGCCCAACGTTGGCCGGGCGCGGTGGCTTACGTCTGTAATCCCAGCACTCTGGGAGGCCGAGACGGGTGGATTACCTGAGGTCAGGAGTTTGAGACCAGCCTGGCCAACATGGTGAAACCCCATCTCTACTAAAAATACAAAAATTAGCCGGGCATGGTGGCATGCATCTGTAATCTCAGCTACTCGGTAGGCTGAGGCAGGAGAATCGCTTGAACCTAGGAGGCGGAGGTTGTGGTGAGCCGAGATGGTGCCACTGTACTCCAGCCTGGGAGACACAGTCAGACTCCGTCTCAAACAAAACAAAACAAACAATGTTTAGGAACTTATGGAATATTTGGTGTTTGGGGATTAATGAGGTGAATTCGGAGTAAATAAAATTGAAGATACACTACAATTTTTAGGTATCTGTTTCAGCTCTGTGATTTTAAACCTACAAGGCAAAAATAATGAAAATCAAATGTTGGTTATATCTTAGCATTGCATTTTATCTGAAAAGCATACATACTGAAAAGTTTTATCACAAAGAAAAGATTTCAATGTTATTCTGCCAACGACTAATGCATTTCGTGGACCAGTTGCTGTTTTCCACTTGGAAACCACGCACCTGACAAATACTCAATGGCTTCGTCCTCTCGCCTAAGGCTTCAAATCTCTGAAGCATATGTCCAGATAATTCATATTGAATACGACCCTTTGAATGTGGAGAAAAAGAACTGATGACAACCTCAAAAACATCATAACCCTGAAAATTGTAAATAAAACATGAAATATGTGAAGGAGGCATGGTAAAAATATATAGTAACCAAAAGCACAATTACATATATGCATTTCAAAACACACTCATTAGAATAGTCCACAGGTTGTCTGTCCTCACAAGCGTCTCAGTGTTCATTAACATCTGCCCATGGACTACAGCTTATCTCTGAAACAGTCAGAAGTCTAAAGGGAATCAGCAATAATAGGACTGCTTTAGCATTTTTTAAATATAAAGCACAAAGAAGTCAATTGTTTAACGGTGTCTATCCTTACTTCTCTGGGTGTGTGACTATATTTTACCTGGATGTTGGCTCCATAATCCACAGATATTTTATTTTTCTCTCCATTGCTGTATTCCCAGCAAAGAAAAAATAGTAGTTACTAAAAAAAATTTATTGAATGAATGAATGAATGAATGATTCGACTGTACCTGGTGGGCATGTGTGTGTTCTTTTATTTGGTAAAATAAGAATTTTTGGGAGGCTGAGACAGGAAAATTGCTTGAAACTGGGAGGCAGAGGTTGCCGTGAGCTGAGATCATGCCACCACACTCCAGCCTGGGCAACAGAGTGAGACTTTATCTCAAAAAAAAAGAAAAAAGAAAAAAAAATTGTCACCTTTGAATCAGTATCCTTTTTTACAAAAACACTTACTCTACTTTGAATCACACAAAAGGCTGGTAGTCACTGATGTATAGCATATTTTAATTCCAAACATAAGGTAATACAAACAATAACTCTATGGGAAATTGCACTATTGAGATGCCAACTATTGACAGTGTTTAAAAAAAAATGTATGCCCATAGAGGAAATTGCATATTAACATATTCAGTACACATATAATATTATCCATTTTCTTTAAAAAAATGCCTTGAAAAGGATTTTTCAGTTCATTACAAGTTATGTTTTTATTCCAAGAAAAATAGGATTTTACTGTGAGTAGGTTAGGTGATTAAACAAAGTTCCAGGTTAGGTTATTACCCATTTTTCAAACAATGCTGCAGGGCGTGAGGGTAACTGGAGAGGCAGGAAGAATGATTGTGTTTATTGGGCACTGGGCAGGCTTTCCTTTTCTTACCTTTGAGTTGCCCAGGATTTTCACTCTATCCCTTCTTAGCAACTCTGCATTTCAATTAGGCCTCCAAAGGGAAGCAGAGAAAATACAGAACTCTCTGGACTCAGGCAAGCAGAGCCTGTGGTCCCGCTAGTACACTGGACTGGAATCGGCTGGCGGAGAAACACGTGGACCTCAAAGCTCAGAGATGGGAAGAGGGCTTCATCCTAGCAGAAGCTCAAGTGTTCTGAATAGAATCCACAGCCACCACACCTGTTAATGCAAGGGAATTCCGTGTCCTCGGATGTCTCATTGCACCTTTGCCCAGATGTGTCTCCCTTTTGGGCATAACTGTTAGGACCTGGGTTGGAAAAGTGATTGCAAGAAAAGGGGTATAGTGGGCATTTCTGCCTTTGGAATAGGCAGACACAGTGCCAATGCCACCATAGGGGCTGTCTTGTGACGCCTCAGGCTAGAGGTAAGTGGGGAAGGGAAGCTGCTCCTGTGACTTTCCAACCGAATTTATAATGGAAAAGTCTTGTGTTTCCTTGTTCTTTACGCTTGCTGTGTGTGAACCATTCTACCTTGTTTCTTACCATGTGGACTATGGGTTTCACATTTAGATCCTGGGGTTAAAAGGATGATTTTTAATTACCCACAGATGGGCTGGGGTAATTTTTAATTACCCACACAATACAGTGTGTATTGCGTAGCATTCGTTTTCTTAAAAAAAAAATTTCCCTAGTAAAACTTGGTTGAAAATGCCGTCTCTTCTGCATCCCAGTCTGCACTAGATGGTCAGAGGGCTCACTCACACAAGCGCGGGATTCACCAAGAATATGTACTCAGTTTTGCTGAAAATCTGGTGTTTTCAGGACATTTCAATACCAGGTCAGTGAGAGACAATACTTGAGTTCTGGTTTATCAAAATAGTTTCTTTTGAGTGGGCAAGTTAATGGGTACAGACAACTAAAATTGTTTCCAAGCCCTGGGTTATATGCACACATAATGTTAAAATGTTTTAGAGAAATATAGTTTCAGAATGCCACGTTATAGGAATATATTTATGCAGGGAGTAAAGCAAAAGAGAACTCGGAACTTTTGTGGCTTGCAGGCTGCATCACGCTGATGAGTACACTCTAAAGAAGGGAGGTTAGAGGGCAGGAAAAAGACCTGAGCCAGTCCTACAGGTGAGAAAACGCACCAACACTCAGTGGAAACTCCTACCAACAAACATTATCAAAGTCCTTAAAACGCACCAACCCTCAGTGGAAACTCCAACCAACAAACATTATCGAAGTCCTTAAAACGCACCAACCCTCAGTGGAAACTCCAACCAACAAACATTATCAAAGTCCTTAAAACGCACAACCCTCAGTGGAAACTCCTACCAACAAACATTATCGAAGTCCTTAAAACGCACCAACCCTCAGTGGAAACTCCAACCAACAAACATTATCAAAGTCCTTAAAACGCACAACCCTCAGTGGAAACTCCTACCAACAAACATTATCGAAGTCCTTAAAACGCACCAACCCTCAGTGGAAACTCCTACCAACAAACATTATCGAAGTCCTTAAAACGCACCAACCCTCAGTGGAAACTCCAACCAACAAACATTATCGAAGTCCTTAAAACGCACCAACCCTCAGTGGAAACTCCTACCAACAAACATTATCAAAGTCCTTAAAACGCACCAACCCTCAGTGGAAACTCCTACCAACAAACATTATCGAAGTCCTTAAAACGCACCAACCCTCAGTGGAAACCCCAACCAACAAACATTATCGAAGTCCTTAAAACGCACCAACCCTCAGTGGACACTCCAACCAACAAACATTATCAAAGTCCTTAAAACGCACCAACCCTCAGTGGAAACGCCAACCAACAAACATTATCAAAGTCCTTAAAACGCACCAACCCTCAGTGGAAACCCCAACCAACAAACATTATCAAAGTCCTTAAAACGCACCAACCCTCAGTGGAAACTCCAACCAACAAACATTATCAAAGTCCTTAAAACGCACCAACCCTCAGTGGAAACTCCAACCAACAAACATTATCAAAGTCCTTAAAACGCACCAACCCTCAGTGGAAACTCCTACCAACAAACATTATCAAAGTCCTTAAAACGCACCAACCCTCAGTGGACACTCCAACCAACAAACATTATCAAAGTCCTTAAAACGCACCAACCCTCAGTGGAAACTCCAACCAACAAACATTATCAAAGTCCTTAAAACGCACCAACCCTCAGTGGAAACTCCAACCAACAAACATTATCAAAGTCCTTAAAACGCACCAACCCTCAGTGGAAACTCCAAGCAACAGACATTATCAAAGTCCTTAAAACGCACCAACCCTCAGTGGACACTCCAACCAACAGACATTATCAAAGTCCTTAAAACGCACCAACCCTCAGTGGAAACGCCAACCAACAGACATTATCAAAGTCCTCAAGCACTTACTGAAAAAGTTCCTGACTTTTTTCTGCCTGAGAGAGTATCGTAATTATGTGACTCAGAAGATGAGATTTTCCCCCTTTGGATTTCGTAGGTGTTCATTCCTGGTAGTTTTTATTTTTTGCTTTGAAACAAAAAATTGCCTTTTCTTGACCTTGACATAAATAATCAACGTCTCTGAGAAGATCGTGGGTTACAGTAGAGTTACTTGAAAAACTTTGCTGAACAGTATGCTGTTTGACAACGTGCATCTGCTGTTTGCATTATTTAAAATATACAACAGGATGGTACTGTGCTCTGTTTACAATATGCAAACGTAAGATGCTTCAACCTTGACAATGCTGCTCAAATTATTCCTCAGTGTCAAATTCTCCAGTTTATCCATGTAAATTAAACATAATAATTTTATAGACAGATATTCGTGGTTAAGAATAAGCTGTTAAATCTATTATTCCCTATTCCCTTCTCAAACACCTTAGCAACTGTATGCCATTATTATTATTTCCATTTTAAAGACTAAAAAGCTAAGGCTATAAAAGCTGAAGAAATTTGCCAACAATCTTTGCAACTTTTGCATGGCTAGTCCTGTGGTCAAGTTCTAATCATTGAAACTGTTTTGATTTGCAGGGGAAGCAGTATGAAATAATGTTTGCAATTCTAGGTAAATATAAGTAATATATGATCAAATTAATACACAATAATCCAATAATCAACAGCTGCTCAAAACTTGTATCCTACAGCTTTTAGGAAGAATGTATGTAAGAAAATAGCTCCGATTTCCCTGAGGAAGGAACTGCATTTCTCCTAAAAAAGAATTCTTAGGTATCAAGGAAGAATTTGCATCTATATTCTTTGTAACAAATGTACATTCACTTTTTTTATTTTTTATTTATTTTTGTTTTTTTGAGATGGAGTTTCACTCTTTTGTCCAGGCTGGAGTGCAAGGGCGTGATCTCAGTTCACTGCAACCTCCGCCTCCCAGATTCAAGCAATTCTCCTGCCTCCCGAGTAGCTGGGATTACGGGCATGTGCCACCAACGCTCGACTAATTTGGTATTTTTAGTAGAAACGGGGTTTCTCCATGTTGGTCAGGCTGGTATCAAACTCCTGACCTCAGGTGATCCACCCGTGTTAGCTTCCCAAAGTGCTGGGATTACAGGCATGAGCCACCACGCCCAGCTTCACATTTTAACTGTATAAATAAACAAAATCCTAGTAAGCAATTCTCCCCGATATATATTAAAGAGCTTGACCCACTAATACAATCAAAACTGGTTGTTTAGAATCTTAGTTTCTGAAAGTGTTTAGTTTGGGAAGGAAAAAATGTGCTGGAGGGAAAAGAAAAAACAAACGCAACTTGATTATATGTAGTTTGTACCAACTGAGGGAACAATCATAATGTCCCCAAGATATTCCAGTCTTCTCAGGAAAAGTAACCTTGTACATCACAATTAGAAAATGTGTGGGTAGGCCAGGCGCAGTGGCTCACCCCTGTAATCCTAGCACTTAGGGAAGCTGAGGTGGATGGATCCCCTGAGGCTGAGACCAGCCTGGCCAACATGGTGAAACCCCATGTCTACTAAAAATACAAAAAATTTGTCAGGCATGATGGCAGGGGCTTGTAGTCCCAGCTACTTGGGAGACTGAAGCAGAAGAATTGCTTGAACCTGGGAGGCGGAGTTTGCAGTGAGCTGAGATGGTGCCATTGCACTCCAGCCTGGGCGACAAGAGAGAAACTCAGTCTCAAAAAGAAAAAAAAAGAGAGAGAGAGAGAAAATGTGTGGGTATCAAATCTCGTCGAAATGCACCCTCATAACTGGTCCATAACATTTCAATAACACATTTGCTACAGACTTATCTTGAGTGTATTTAATAAATATGCAGTTTTAAGAAGCAAATTCACAATAAGATGTAAACCAAGTTAAATGCTTCTATAAAGATGAGCTAGCGTATTAATTCTCCTTCAGCAATTTTGGGAGGCAGTCCTTATATACCTTCCATTATGGAAGACAGGGTCAACAAGCCATTTATGGTAGTTGATTTGGGGGGAAAAGTCATAGTCTTCATCACCTGAAATTGGTAATATATGTATACTTTAATGTTTTATGATTTATTTCATGGAGGCTGGCTATTTGTATATTTTTGTACTCAAGAAATTTAAAGAAAGTTTTTGACATGATCCAAAAATAGCCGAAGTAAAAGGAGTTTGTCAGCCAGTGTTTCTCTAAATTAATATTTATTGCAGAAGACCAACTTTCACCCACCCACTCTTCACTAATTTGTATGAAAAACGCACACAGACAATAATGGGAATTCCGCTGGCATTTTTCTGGATAACTATGATTTTCTCACATCTTTTGAGGAAATGGAATCATCTAAGACAACACTTCTGTCAAATTAGTAGCCTGCAGTATTTGCTTGTGATTTTCTATTTCCCAGTGGTTCCAAAAGCTGATAGATTTTTCTTTTTGCAAAACATATTGCAAATATATGTTTCTAAAATCTCCCCATGTTGACATTTGACAAATAGTGAGTCTTATAACAACAAATCTCCTACAGATTTACAGACAAATAGAAAGATATATCCACATGGCTTATTAAATACAGACAATATTAGTCTCTCACACTTTTAGTTTTGGTAGATAAAACTGTTTACTTTTGCAATTAAAGCTGTTCTGTCTACTTATATTAACTGAATATTAGAAACATATCACCTTCAGCATAAAATAAAATATGTTTACGTAAGTGCATTCAAAGAGAGAACCATGTCTTAAGGCATCAACTGAAAAGGTTAAGATTGAGTTTTACGATAGTCTGAATGTGGATAATGATGCATAGTGACTGACATTGAAGAGACAATTAAAATGAATCTGGCCATAAAAAGATACACAACAATATATATTTTATTTTTACTCTCATTTTTAGTCTACAAATAATTTTAAACAGATGATAAGTTTTTCAGTTGTTTCTTTCAATAACAGTTTGTAAACTATTCAGAAAAAGTTTTTGCATGTTTCCACAACCTTTGTTTTGTATTCAGATTCCACTGTTTATCATCAGATAATATCCTATAAGTGTTTCTTATATTATACTTTTAATAAAAATACTGGTAATATTAATACACATTTTCTAGAATACAAATATCTGCTTTCCTGAATATACATAGAATTTTTTATGCAAACTTCATTGCAAAAATAAAAGAGAGCAAAGTAGCAAATTGTTGTCAAATATAGTTACAATATTCAATATTATCATTTGGTAAATAATACTATCTATAAAATGATATAATATTTCATTTATTTACTATATATGAGCCAAAGCTTACTGTCCAGCAAAACTTGTGGTCTTATACCTGACTGAAAATACAAAGTACTATGATAGATAGTGCTGGAATTTTACGAAGGACTTCCAATTTCTTCTATTAACCTCAGTAGTGTCTGCTACTTATGCAAGTATTTCAGCATGCAAATTACTTCTGATAACCAAAAACATTTCTTGAGCCATGTAGCATTGCATAACAAAAGCTTTAGTAAATTTATTTTATTCATTTTGGAATCAGAAGAGTATACTGGCTGGACATCAGTCATGCAATGATTTCCAGTTTTGCCTCAACTGGTGTAGCTGGTGGGACATGTGCCTGTGCATTTATACCACTTAGGGAGGCTGCAGGCCAGGCCTGGTGGCTCACGCCTGTAATCCCAGCACTTTGCGGGCTGAGGTGGACGGATCACTTGAGATCAGGAGTTGAAGACCAGTGTGGCCAACATGGTGAAACGCCATCTCTACTAAAAATACAAAAATGAGCTGGGTGTGGTGGCGCACACCTGTAATCCCAGCTACTCGGGAGGCTGAGGCAGGAGAGCCACTTGAACCCAGGACACGGAGGTTGCAATGAGCCAAGACTGCATCACTGCCCTTCAGCCTGGGCGACAGAGTGAGACTCTGTCGCCAAAAGAACAAAAAAAGGGGAGGCTGCAGGGAGTCAAGCAGTCTACATTCCCCCTGTTGTGCTCATCAAGGAAAGGTAACAGCTTTCCAAATGAAACCCCAAATCTAAGACAATTAAGAAAATATATGTGTACTTGTTTCTATCTTAGTCACGTGATCCAGGTCCTGCTTCAACAGGAAGGTCCTCCGTGAGTCACAACACAGGACTTGGATGCCACAGGTTCTGGGGCTCATTTATTTTCAGCTCATGGTCCGGGGGTGCTTTGCACGTCCTCTTCTCCATTCTATTGGCCACACGATGCGACAGGAGACAGGAGATGCAATGTCACTTTTTTCCAAGTAGGAAGAACTATGGGCTTAATGAATAGCTTGCAAGTTGCCACGCCGGGGTTTTCAGTGACATGTTTGTGTGCAGGCGTCAGTTCCCAAATGACAAAGGCCAAGATGGCTTCAGGACATTCATTGTTACACATCCAGTGACCAGGGATCGTATAGAAAATCAGATCACAGTTCTGGATTCTCATCCCAGAAAAGTGTGTGAATGTGCAGACGATGAGGGCCCACCTAGATTATAGACACATATACCAGTATTTCTCTGTATAGTTCTGCTGATTTGATGGTGTTCTGATTGTCTTCTTGTTGCTTGCAGTTAAAGAGCTCCTTTTTAGTGTTGCCACATCAGTTCTCTAAATCCTGATCGTCTGAGTCAGAATGAGGTGTGCCTTTTCCATTCTGTGTCTTTCCCAATCGATGACAGAGATTAGACACCTTTGGGGAACTCTTTCCACCATAATGGATGCCACATGTAACTCTCAGTGCAGAGATCCTCAAGGAGTTCACACAAGAGACAAAGACTCTTGCCATCCTCATTCTCAACAGACAAAAAAGCCACTTATGGTCAAAGTAATCTATTTTATAGAATTTAATTTAGAAGTGAGATAGGCTAATGACTAGTTTTATTATTAAAATGACCTTACTGTTATTCAAACATGTTCATTGTTTTTATTCCTTATGCTATGTTTGTTCTAGTCAGCATTATCCTGAGTACATTTACACAGCCTGGCGGATCCACCGTGCATTTATACTCAACCCAGCTGACAGCCTTCATTATTTATCTCCTTAAGGATTTATTGCCTTTCAACCCTCTTGTACCAGTTTTTGTATCAGTGAGTATCCTAAATCTAGTTTAAGAAGGCAGGGAATGTATTAATGTGCATTAGGTCACAGATCTCCAGAAGGGTCCATTTGTCAAGCCATGAAGCTACACAGTGATATGCCATGTTCAAAACCCAGGGTCACAAGCCCAGACCCTGCGGAGCCCGCTCTGGGAAGAGATACAGTCAGTCCTGCAGCTGGTACTGAACACCGGAAATCACACCCCACACTCTCTGAGCTTGGGTCACCTCGATCATCCATTTTGGGGATAACCATGTGCTGGTTTCTGAATTAGAGTTGAAGGTGCTTCAGGCTGATTACTGAAGACTCAAAGTAAAGTCTCAGGATTCATGACTTTTTCTTTGCGGAGGTGTAACAAGGGAAATGCCCCAAACATAGAATGTTCAGGACCCATGTCACAGGACAAATGTCCACTGTAAGGATTCACATGAATTACTGTATCTTCCTGGGGTCCATCCAATGCGTCCATCAATACGAGGAAAGAAGGCCGTTGCACTGGGCATGGAGGAAGGTTGACAGGCCCTCCTAAAACCGTGCATTGACAAATACCAAGTACTTGTTCTCTCTCTCTCTCTCTCTCGCTCTCTCTCTCTCTCATGTGTGTATTAATATATATATATACACACACACATATATGGGGTTGGGGGATCAGGCAGACTATGTTTTGGGCTGAAAACCCCAGGATATTTAACGTGTGCTTCTCTTTGCTTAAGTTCAGCAAAGAGCTTAACTATCTATCTATCTAGCTATCTATCTCTATATATACATAGATTTATCTATCTATATCTATCTGTGTATCTATCTAGCAATAGATAGCAAAGAATTTATATATCTATATATCTATCAATAGATATATGTATCTAGATACATATATCTATATGTATCTAGATACATATAGATATATGTATCTAGATACATATATCTATATGTATCTAGATACATATAGATATATGTATCTACATCAATAGATATAGATACATATATCTATTGATAGATAGCAAAGAGCTTATATATGTATCTATCGATATACACACACATATATAATGTATATACGTATATATTTGTGCTAAATTATTAAACATGGATGTACTTTATAAATTAATTAGCTCTTATAGACACTAGCTACTTTCCTCTTTCCCAAGTTGGTGTTTTCTTCTTTCTATTTATCTTCATTTCCTCTAATGTCCAGCTGAAATTGTAATTCTTCCTCTCACCCCACCCCATGTCTTATGTAGAGGGTTTCCAAATCCTATCAAACTTCCTTTCCAAGTGTCTTTGAAGCCCAACCCTTCTTTTCATTTCATTGTCACTATCTTAGCTGGCCCCTCATCACCTCAAGTGCAGATTATTTCAAAAGCCACTAAATAATATGAAGGCTTCCAGCTTAATTTTTCTGTCTTTTCATTTTAATTGCTCTTGGGTATATATTTAATGTCTTGTAAAGTCAGAAAGAGAGTTACCCTAACATGACAATATCTTCATAATTTTGACCTCTTAATAAGTCAATCAATAAATGTGATTTTCCATTTTCTAAATGAGAAACCTGTCGGTTTTTAGCAATTTTTATAATCTAGTTTTAATCTGGCTTTCCAAATATATCACTTTTTCCATCACCACTAATTTTCTCTTATCCAACCAAACTGTGCTTCTTGTTTTCAAAATCACGACCCGTTCCTATTGCAAGCCCATGATCACCAAAATGTAAGCTCCTCCCACCTGGAATGTATTCCTTGCTTTTCTTTCTACCTAAAACCATAGAAATGATTACTATTTCTCAGAAGCCTTTTCCGACACCCCAGTGGTGTTATGTGTGCAGCATGTCAACTCATGGTCCTAATTATCTGTGCTATTCGTTCTGCTAGCACCTGCAGCATTGCTCATCGCCTCCTTCATGTATGCACGCCGTACTCCCTCAAGTACATTCTGATCTCTTATTGAACAGGGCGTAAAACTTCTTTCAAAATTCTAAAAATTATGTATCATAGAAATCAGGAGACTCTATCAAAAACAAGTTTTTACAACTTCATTTCACGAATTTCTTTACTCTCCACTCAACGTCAAAGCTGAAAAGTGACAAACAGTGCTTTATGCACATAAATTTCATGAGTAGTGCACTAAATTTCAAAGGGCAAATATCAACATTAATCTGACAAGCTAAAATACCTCATAAAAATAAATGAAGTAAATAATAATGGAATCTAAAATGCGTGAGCAATCTGAAGATGAAAAATGGCCCAGCATAAACTATTATTTTAGGATCCTGAATAGCTTATTGTACATTTATTTTTAGTATTAAAGTTGTGACTAAAAACTTTTTTATGATATTGCTGTCAGGAAAATAATAACATATAACATAGACGCTAAATATTTCTTACATGCTTCGTCTGCATTTAAATTTTGTTCTGAGGAAAGTGATTTGATCCATCGTCTGTCAAAATTGACAAGGGAGACCCATGTTTCATTTTTTGAATGTCTTCCTTTATCCTATTAGTTACTACATAAATGCATGTTGGGTAATACAGTGACTATCAGACCTTCAGCTCATTCAGGCATGAAGTACCAACTGTCCCTGGGAAAATGGAACTAAAAATGGAGGCATCACTCCTAAATGAGCAGCAAAGCTTAAGCAAAGACAAGAAGGATACATAACTGTGTATGAGAGTTGGCTAATGGCATCAGAAGACTGAGATAACACTCAAGCAGACTTTGTACCCAGATGTCTAATCAGCTGGGTAGGTGACAGTGATGGGCATTCCAAAGGTCCAGTCTCAGAATCAGGGATGTAGCAGACACAGGCTCCCACAGGAGGCATTTGGCCCTGGAATGACAGACTCATCACAATAAAAAGGAGAGAGAGCTCTGAACCTAGAAGGGAGGCTACAGTTCCATGCAGGCAGGTCATTAGAGCTAAAAAATGAAAAAAAATTCCTAGCTACCACTAGCACACACTTGTTAGAAGCTACATAGGCATCAAAATCTCATTTAAGGGCGAGAGACTGTTAATGCGGTTATCTCAAAAGTAATTTACAAAATACAAAGGAACCCAACAATTTTATAAACACAAAAGTGTGTGGGTCACAAGAATATCTTGTTCAAAATGTCACCAGATGAAATGATGGAGATTTGTTTCTTTTAATAGTTTTAACTGGGGAATAACACAGTAAAATATATGAAGCGTACTTCTGTAAATCGTGCAGCTTGGATAAATTCGAGCACACATACACAGCTGTGAAAACACCACATGAATCAAAATACAGAACATGTCCAGCACTCTCATGCTCCCTCTTGATTTCATTTCTTCCAGTCACTGACTCTAGTCTCCAGAGGAGTTAACCACTATTTCGACCTCTAACTCTCAGTAGATGGATTTTGCCTGCTCCTGACCTCGTACAAATGGCTTTATACAATTGTTGCTCATTCATGGATGGCTTCTTTTGATCAGCATGATGTCTTAGAATTGTGTCCATCCATTGTTTAACCTTTCTTATTTATAATGTTCCATTGTTTATGAATAAACCAGATTTTTAAAATTCTCCTTTTGATGGGGAAATTTTATTTCATTGTTTTTTTCCTTTGCTGTGGCATTAGGAATTGAAGCCTCTGTGAGCCTTCTTATACGTGTCTTTTGCAGACTTTTACAGTCCTTTCTGCTGCATGCACACAGGAAGAGAGTCTCTGGAACATTGGATAAACCCACATTCAATGTAATGCCTACCGCCTAAAGGGCTCGGGCACACCAAGTTCTGCCCTTATCAGCAAACTATCAGAGCTGCAGATCCTCCACACTTTTCAATTCTTAGTATTGACAACTTTGCTTTGGTTGGATGGCTTGTTCCAAGCTTAGCCGTTCTCACGGATCTGTAAAGATAATGCATTCTGACATTAACGTGCACGTCCTTGATAAGTAACGCTGTTGAGCTCCTTTCAATGCTTGCTGGACACTTGGATATTATATTCTTCTTTGACTTATCTGGTCTGATGTTTTGTCCATTTTTTATATTTTTCAAATCTTTTTCTTATTGATTGGTGGAAATTATTTAAATATTCAGAATACAAGACTTCTGTCAGAAACGTTTGACAAAAGTCTTGCTTCTGTAACGGATGCCTCCGAATGCTAGGCAATCCTTAGCTGGTAGCTGGGGGTCTGTGTTAACGAGGCCAAGCCACATCAATAAATTGCTCTAGGTTCAAAATTTCTTGGAAACAATGACTTGGATTCTAACTTAGTTGCTTCTTCTTCTTTTTTACTTCTGACCCAAGAAACAAATAGTATGAAATGTGCATGCCCTGCCCAAAGGGACGAGGCGGATCTCCTCTTCATGTCCCTCAGCTCTCTCAGGTCGTGCCCGATGCTGGAAAATCCTGGCCACCATATGAAGGGAAGTAGAGGCCTGGTCAGGGGTCCCGTGTCATAACCACTGGGATCGGGCACACCAGTGCTCATCCTGTTACAATGTAAGTCATTTTCTTTTGCATCTTATTCACATATTTTTTTGTCCCTTTCCTTCATGTGATAGCTTTGTTATGCCACATAAAATACAACTTCTGGGCTGGGTTTGGTGGCTCATGCCTGTAATCCCAGCACTTTGGGAGGCCGAGGTGGGGGGAATCATGAGGTCAGGAGTTCGAGACCAGCCTGACCAACATGGTGAAACCCCGTCTCTACTAAAAATACAAAAATTAGCCAGGTGTGGTGATGGGTGCCTGTAGTCCCAGCGACTCAGGAGGCTGAAGCAGAAGAATCACTTGAACCCAGGAGGCGGACGTTGCAGTGAGCCAACATCATGCCACCGCACTCCAGCCTGGAAGACAGAGTGAGAGTCTGTCTAAAAAAAAAAAAAAAGAAAAAAAAATACAACTTCTGGGAGCTGAGGAAATACAAGGTGGAGGAGGAATGAGTCCCGGAGCGACACAGCCTTGCAAACCGTCTCTGATTGACATTCCCTAACTTTATCCTTTATATGACGTCAAGAGTAATGCTGAGAATAGAGTGCAATCCTCAACACAGTAGGCAGGGGCAGGGTCAATTATGCATTTATTTTTCACATTTGCAAAGATAATATTTGTATTATATAATTAATATTTACCAGAGTAATAATTATTATACTTTCAGGAGAAATAAAAACAGGATAACGATTTTCATACACTGATAACATTTCAGGACCAAAGCACTTTAGTCAAATTTGTTAGAGGGTCTTTGTATCTGAATCAGAAATTCCATCACCAAAGGTAATCGTGGTCATAAAGGAGGGTCCCGCGTTCGAGCAAAACTGATGAAGTTTCTATTGATTTGAGATTATGCCTTACACTAAAAACCAATAGTAATTACAACAAATGAGCTAAATTAATGAAGTTAATATTTGCTGTTGGGAGATTGTTAGAATTTGACCAACCTAGCGAACATTCTAGCATTACTAACCACTGTCTGGCATAAGTAATTTCTAAAATTTCAAAGCACACGTTAGTTAGTGAGGTGCAATTCTCAACGGCATTTTGACATTTTGGTTGTGTTCCAGAAACATGTACATACATCGTGAGTGTGTGACTGAACAAAAACTATGGCTCTCCTCTTCATGTTATTTTCACAGTTGGCGTAGGTCACAGTACATGAAAGTGATGGGAAGTTCATTTCTATGATTTTCTTCTCCAGGCTACTGCAGGCTTTATGGCGCTGTCTTTCTAAAGCCATGGCTCATATATTCTCTTTGGCCTGGGAGGGTTTCATTCAGATGAACATGTGGTAGGATGTTGCCCTTGTGGGACGAAGCCCCCAAAATCAGTAGATGAGGTACCTGGATCTGGCCCTGCCATGTTCTACCATTGTGATTTTGAGAACCTGTCAAGCTCTCCCAGACCCATTTTCCTCATTTGTAAAATGAAATGAATAGATTTTGGTGGTTTTGAGACTTGTGGACTATGGAAGGCTTTCTTCAGAAAAGAAAAAGAAATAACACTTTTCCCAGAGCCCAACATATACACCAAATCCCAGTGTGCCTGCCACTCCCCTTGGCTGGATGCTAGAGGCCTGGCCTCCACATCTCTCTCCCCTTCAGTCTGTAGTTGCTCTTGGGACACAGTTGTAAAACCCACACAAGGTTTCTTGGAAAGACCTGAACTAAACAGTTTCTAAGATTTCTTCTTTGGCCAGGCACAGTGGCTCACGCCTGTAATCCCAGCATTTTATAAGGCTGAGACGGGAAGATCACGTGAGGTCAGGAGTTCAATACAGCCTGGCCAACGTGGTGAAACCCTGTCTCTACTAAAAATATAAAAATTAGCTAGGCATGGTGGTACATGCCTGTAATCCCAGATTACTCAGAACACAGAGGCAGGAGAATAGCTTGATCCCAGAGGTGATCCTGGAGGTTGCAGTGAGCCGAGATTGTGCCACTGCACTCCAGCCTGGGCAACAGAGTGAGACTCCCTCTCTGAAAAAAAAAAAAAAAAAAAAAAAAAAGACTTCCTCTTCCTCTGACTTTCTTGATGGACACTTTTCTCACATGGGATCCACTAATGTCACCACCAGGGGATGGCAGGAAAGGTGGGACAGAAGACCCAAGGGCCAAGGCAGAAGCAAGCAGAAGAGAGTTTCACCCTCAGGATCGCAGTCAGGAATCACACCACGCAACATCGCACCCAGCCAGGGAGATGCTGGCTGAGTAAAGGCACATTTAAAGTCCACAGACTCCACACTCAGGGGCCAGGCCATACGTGCCAGGAGCTCATGGTGCTTGGAGAGCCTGAGAGCCACACACCATGGGAAGCGTGGGAAGGATGGAGAGGACAGTGATGGGGCAGCCGCTCAGGGTTCCACGGGCCTTCCATTTATTGTTCTTTGCCATCCTCACAATGGGCTCCCTCCTCCTGGTCCAAGATGCCCTTTGAACATCCTCTTTGCAGCTGTTAGTTAGAAATAAGGGACAAAGGGTCCATTCCTGCTGCTTGCGACACAGTGGAAACCATTTTCATGCACACGCAGACTGTGTGGCCCTGCAGCAGCTCTCCACTGCAAGTGACTCTGGCAATAGAATCCTAGTTCAGACAGTCATGTGCTCAGCCACAAAGCATGGCTCTGACCCAGGAGAGAGAGGAGAATAAATGACTAGCACTAACCGTAATCTCTGAGAAGACTCTGATTTTCCTTAAGGGCAGTGGGAATAACACTCACCTGATCACGGACCTAGCTTGAGCCTGGACAGGGTGTCCTAGTCCTCTCTGTGCTCACTTTTTATCCTATCACCTGTTTATAAGGAATGAAAGAACATGCCAGGCCCAGTCCTGGCATCTGGGATTTTGGGACTCTAGGATGTAAGCTTTGGAGGGCTTTTGGTTACTTACTCATTATCATTTTATATATTAATGAAATTGTGGCTTCATTTTATCATCAGAAACCTGACTCTATTATTACATAAGATATTCTCTTTTACCTGTGTTGGGCTAGGCAGTCTGATATTCAGAGCAATTCAACCAATAAGATCTTTGTTAACTCAGTTTCCCTATTTATTCAATGATGAGAACAATCACAGCCTAATACCAGACAGGTGTGCTGAGACTGGAACGAGAATGGGAATTGTCCCGGAAGAAGGCTCTCACAAGAATCCAAGGAAGCATGAAAGGAGAAGGAGTTGGAGGAGGAGGGGACGAAGAGGAGAGAATGTTTCAAATCGATGAAAGCCATCTGTGTGTAACCATTGCAAGAATTCAATCCCACTGAGAAAAAATTATTAACACAGAAAACTATCTTTTCTTGGACTGATTTCCAGTTGATAACTCTGGGCCAGCATCTTTCATGGAACACTTTTCTTCTTGAAAAACCAACATAAATGTGGCTAAGGGCATTTGTATAGACACCTTCTTAATATTAAAAATGTGGGAGGAACAGACGACTTACGATTATTGCAAAGAAACCAATCCATCTGGATTTAATGTAACAGTTGTAAGCTTTCAGTCTGCACCTATGATTTTTACTAGAAAAGAGAAAATTGGAAAGCAAACTGGAAAACCACCAAAATTCAGTATAAATTTAAAATCAGAGCAGTAAATTTTCAAAGGCTGTGTGAACAATTCACCCTTCTGGTTGTCTTTTCTTCATGTCTTTAAGCCAACTCATTACTTCAGTTAGTTCTAGCATCCGTTTACTGCCAAGCTTGCAAAGGGAAGGAGGAATTAATTTTATTCAGAGAATGGTGCCTGTGATTAACTGAATGGTTTAGGAACTAACCAATTTTACAAATACACACTGCAGCTTTGTATGTATGTGTGCATATGAATTTAAGCTTTAATCCATTGTATGTGAAATTTTAAACATGTCTTTGAAATATAATTTTATTCCAGTGTTTAAATACAACAAATTTGACAAATGTGCATGGAGCCTGGCCAGAAGACAGAGACGCAGCAGTGAGCCGGGCAGGTGCAGCCTGGCCATGATGAATCACATTCTATGGGGCAGGGAGCAGATAATTAAACAAATAGTTACACACCAGTTGTTCACTTACTATGTAACCCTTGTGAACACATTCCAAGCCATGTGTGTTATATGTGTCACATCTAGGCCTCATGATGCAGGAGGCTGTGCTATCCACCACTTCCCCTGCTTTACCAATAAAGTAGGAGACACTGAAGGCACATGCCCTGGTACTGGCAGAGGCAAGACTGTTACTGAGCAGGGAGGGACTCCCTTCCAGCCTTCTCCAATTTTACTGCAAATTTGTCTTCAGATTTTTTTTTTCTATTCCCAGACCAATATATATTTTACAATTACAATAAATAATATCAAACATATTTTTTCTAAGCAATTTTTGTGGTAGAATAGAGTATGGAACCAATTTTGCTAAATGCACAAGCGTTTTGAAAACAAACTCTTGCTGGATGGGGTCTGGTTAGAAAACAGACTTCCAATACTAGTTTGATTCAAGATTACAGTACTCTGTGTGTGTGTGTGTGTGTTTGTGTGTGTGCACGCCGCAGTACTTAACTGTCTGCATAAAAAAAGATCTGTGTATTTATCATTGTATTCTGCTGAACAAAAAAAAATGGATAAAAATGCATTAGTGGAAATCAATAGCTTGTTGAGAAGCATCAAGCACATGTCTCTGCCTCTTAACTGCAGGGGGCTGCACCCTCTTCCTGCCAACCATTTATAATCACAAACGGATGCCAAAATTAGCAGCAGAGAAAGCAATTACTTTAAACGCTTTGAGATTGGAAGTTAAAAAAAGATATATATTGTAAATCATTTTAATCCAACAGCAAGAAAATAGCAAGTTAAAGTTCATAAATAGGAGGTAGGCTAATGGGACAATATATTAAACATTAACAGTGCCTTTGATCTATAGTGTGTTCAGCAGGAATTTGGTTTAGAGGACTGTATTAGGCTGTTCTCAGGCTGCTAATAAAGACATACCCGAGACTGGGTAATTTATAAAGGAAAGAGGTTTAATGGACTCACAGTTCCACATGGCTGGGGAGGCCTCACAATCACGGTGGAAGGTGAATGAACAGCAAACGCATGGTGGCAGAGAAGAGAGCTTGTGCAGTGGAACTGCCCTTTATAAAACCATCGGATCTCGTGAGACTTACTCACTACCACAAAAACAGCACAAGAAAGACTCACCCCTCTGATTCATTTCCTCCCTCCAGGTCCCTCCCACAACACATGGGAATTATGGGAGCTAGTATTCAAGATGAGATTTTGGTGGGGACACAGCTGAACCATATCAAGGAAACAAATGGAATCTTCAATATTGACAAACTCCAAATGGAGTTGAGGACTTGAGTAGGAACAGGTTGGGTTAAGTGGACCAAGAAGAAAGTCTTGATGGGCTGTTGATACTGAAGGTGAGGGCAGGATATCTGCAGTCTATGTGGACAAGTGTTTTTTGCCAGCTTAAACCCAAAGGAGGGAGGAAATTAGCATGGTTTGAACACCTACCTGGCCAGCAGCTCTTTTCTGTAATCTCTGATAACTGATCTCCATGTAAATGAGGTTCAATAAGAGATCTTTCTACTCGGTAGGTTTCCGTGTAATTTACAATATACGTAACTATTCATACATGAGTCAGCCCAACACAACAGATTCAATATTAATTGCAGAATGAAATCTTGGATTGTGTTATGAATAGACACAATGGAGATCACTGGGACATACAGTTAATGTAAAAGAGATGTAGATGATAAGGATGATTTTTTTTTTTTTGAAACAGAGTATAGCTCTTGTAGCCCAGGCTGGAGTACAGTGGCGCGATGTCGGCAGCTCACTACAACCTGTGCCTCCCAGGTTCCAGTGATTCTCCTGCCTCAGCCTCTTGAGTAGCTAGGATTACAGGTGCCTGCCACCAAGCCCGGCTAATTTTTGTACTTTTAGTAGAGACGGGGTTTCACCATTTTGGCCAGGCTTGTCTCAAACTCCTGACCTCAGGTGATCCGCCCGCCTTGGCCTCCCAAAGTGCTGGGATTACAGGCGTAAGCCACTGCACCTGGCTGATAAGGATGATTTTTACCCCAACAGATTAGAAAGAAAAATCATCAGCTGAAAGAGTGAACAGCTACTCTGTAGGTAAATCAAGATAAGTGTTGAGTATACGCAAGTGGGTAGATTTGTGTGTGTGTCTATATGTTTGTGAATATGTGTGTTAGTGGGTTTTTGAGGAGGGGGCAGATATAAGAGAGAGAAGACAAGAAAATTAATGAATCATAGCCCCTCCCTTATAAAAGACAATCTCAATACTTAGTATCTAAGATCACAAAGGCTCTTGGTAGAACTCGTTCCAGACTCCTGCTGAAAGCCAGCTCTAGCTAGTTGAATACCTAAATGTAAATAACAAAGGCAGTAAAAATATCAAAGCATGCCCAAATGCTGGAAATAAAAAGTATTTAAAGAAAGGAAACGTAAGACATTGAACAGTAAGACTTTAAAACCACCAAGGAAAGAAATGAGATGCAGCAGATTTATGGAATAATCTTTATTTAAAACATTGCATTATGTTGGATAACAGGAAAAATTGGCTGTCTTTTTTTAAAGCAAGAGGAGTTCATGTGCATATCTATTTATCATTTTTTTTCCAACATCCAGCATATTTCTTATGTTTATTCCAAAAATATGTTGTATCTACTTATGGTAGCTCTTAACAAACTGCTGAGTTTCAGTGAGAAGAAACCTTGTTTGCAGTGGACTGTGGCACACAGAATTTTTTCTTACATTTTTTTTCTGTTTACTGTTGTTGTTTTTTATTTTTATTTTACTTTTGAGACGGAGTCTTGCTGTCACCCAGGCTGGAGTGCAGTGGCTCGATCTCAGCTCACTGCAACCTCCGCCTCCCAGCTTCAAGTGATTCTCCTGCCTCAGCTTCCCAGGTAGCTGGGATTACAGGTACATGCCACCATGGCTGGATAATTTTTGTATAGTAGAGATGGGGGTTTCACCATATTGTCAAGGCTGGTCTCAAAATTCTGACCTTAGGTGATCTGCCTGCCTAGGCCTCCCAGAGTGCTGGGATTACAGGTGTGAGCCACCATGCCCAGCCACTTTTTTTGTTTTTTGAATTAGATCCCTACTGAAGAGACAAAGGGAATAGCATGGGCTAGGTCTGGCCAATCATAATAACGTACCTCATGATTACATCATGGCTCTGACATTGGGCACGTACTCAAGGCAGGGCCACATATCTGAAATTAATATATAGACACTGGGGAAAAGAAAACTATTTCCTCCGAGATCCTGACCCAGGATGACATGGATCTAGATTCATCTCTCTTTGGCTACAAGGTGAAAATTGATATGATTCCAGAGAGAATAAGTTCAACACACACAAATTAGGAGAATCCAGAAATGAAGAGAAAGAAAGAAGAGAAACACACAGAGAGAGAGAGGAAGATGGGCACTGAGATTATCACGCAATCTCCTCGACCAAACAAAGTCTGCATCGTCAATCCAATAAGTTCCATTTTTGTTTTAGCTTGTTTCAAGCATATTTCTGTTGTTTACTGTCCCACAAGTTACTGGGATATAATTCTCCATGGGTTTCTTGCAGTCGGCACCTGTGAGGTACGGATAGCTCATAATTCTGGGTTATCTTTTCAATTATGTTTGTGTCCTAAACGTCCTTAGAAGACAGAGTATCTTCCTTCAGATACACTTAATGTCCAGTATAATAAAGATAGTGTCTTGCTCAGGAGCAAAAGGCAGGCATGCTTACTGCCCGTTATAAATGATTCGAGTTTTCTAAGTTCAGGATTTCTCTCCTGCAACGCAAACTCCGGTGTGTACAGGTGTGATCTGGTTCATTTTCTGTCTCTCTGCAGGAATTGGGGCTCAGGGAAACCACACTAAACCATGGATACTCCACTAAGTTTAATTGCTCTGAGTAACACACTGTTCTTGTCTCTGACCAAGAGTTTTGTGTCTCCTCCCAGCACCCATGAAACTATGACAAGATAACTTGTCTTGTGAGCTTGCAGTTCTTGACACTAATATGTTCCTCTAGGTAGAAAGTAGAATCTTAGGTTGGAGAGAAAAGAACCCCACACAATTTGGAAACGTGAAATCAATGTGTATATAGCTGTAAATTTGGGGAAAAAATATTTTTTTCAATATAAATAAACTTTTTATTGTCTGCTAGATGAAGATAAAATAAAAATCTTGGCACATAGTTTCAGGGAAAATATATAATGACTCAATATTTAGGCCATGGTACATATAATTTAAAGAGACTGTGTCATTATATAGGAGTAAAACACATTTTTTTTTAAAGTTTACCTAAAGAAGGTGAGTTTTAAAATATTTGAGATACAGACAGTTGAGTTTTCCAGAAAGGAAATTTGGAAATGATAGATCAGTTAGTAATCAGAATGTCATGTTCCTTGAGCAACTTTAATAAATAAATTTGGTTAAAATGTCTTTGATTCATCCAACTTATATTACAAACTCCAATCATGTATGGAACAAACATTAATTATACTGAACCAGTGTATCCAGGACTTCTTTAGACAAAAAGCAGATTGGTGAAAAGCCAGACAATATTCCTACCCTGTATGTGCTGGTAAATGTTTAACAGCTGGCTCTCTCAGAGAAAATGTATGGATAAATAACATTTCCGTTGATTTTTTCCAAAATTATGCATCTGTAGTCAACCTGGGGTTGCAGGTGGCAAAGGCATATAGGATTGTAATTTCTATGCAATGCTGACTGATACTGTCAGGGATGTTAAAGAATAAAATAGAACTGTGGCTGGGCACGGTGGCTCATGCCTATAATCCCAGCACTTTTGGAGGCTGAGGCGGGCAGATCACTTGAGGTTAGGAGTTTGACACCAGCCTGGCCAACATGGTGAAACCCCATCTCTAACTAAAAATACAAAAAAATTAGCCAGGTGTGGTGGCGTGTGCCTGTAGTCCCAGGTACTCAGGAGGCTGAAGTGGAAGGATCACTTGGACCCAGGAAGTGGAGGATGCAGTGAGCCGAGATTGTGTGACTGCATTCCAGCCTGGGCAATAGAGTGAGACTCCATCGAAAGAAAGACAGACGAAAAAAAGAGAAAGAGAGAAAAAGAGAAAGAAAGAAAGAAGGAAGGAAGGAGAGAGAGAGAGAAAGAAAGAAAGAGAGAGAAAAGACAGAAAGAGAGAAAGAGAGAGAGAAAGAAAGAGGGAAAGAAAGAAAAAGAAAGGAAGGAAGGAAAGAGAAAGAAAGAGAGAAAAGAGAAAGAAAGAGAAAGAAACAGGGAGGGAGGGAGGAAGGAAGTAAGGAAGGAAAGAAGGAGGGAAGGGAAGGGAAGCAATGATGACTTACAATACAACTTTGTCAATGACATAACCCGTCTTCATTCTACAGGATGTGGTGGTTGGTTTTGATCGGATTAAGAGGTACTCAGATCGTTCATTCTACAGGATGTGGTGGTTGGTTTTGAGTAGATTAAGGGGTACTCAGATCGTTCATTCTGCAGGATGTGGTGGCTGGTTTTGATGGGATTAAGGGGTACTCAGATCGTTCATTCTGCAGGATGTGGTGGCTGGTTTTGATGGGATTAAGGGGTACTCAGACCGTTCATTCTGCAGGATGTGGTGGCTGGTTTTGATAGGATTAAGGGGTACTCAGATCGTTCATTCTGCAGGATGTGGCGGCTGGTTTTGATGGGATTAAGAGGTACTCAGATCGTTCATTCTGCAGGATGTGGTGGCTGGTTTTGATGGGATTAAGAGGTACTCAGATCGTTCATTCTGTAGGACGTGGTGGCTGGTTTTGATGGGATTAAGGGGTACTCAGATTGTTCATTCTGCAGGACGTGGTGGCTGGTTTTGATGGGATTAAGAGGTACTCAGATGGCTGGTAGAGCTCATCTCAGTGGTTCAGTAATTACTGAGCCCATCCTCCTCCTGCTGAGTGGGAGCCCAGGTGGTTTGGCATTTGGTTAGAATGGTTGGGCTGCCCTAGGTCTGTCTGTCTGCAGATGTTTCCAGAAGAGACTGGCCTGTGAGTGGGTGGGCTGAGAAGGGAAGACCCACCATCCATGTGGAAAGGCACCATCCAATCAGCTGGGGTCCAGTTGAAACAAAAAGAGTAGAGGGAGGGAAAATTGTTCTCTCTTCTGGAGCAACGGCAGCCCTTGGGCATCAGAACTTCAAGTCCTGTGACCTTTGGAATTCAGAACTTACATGAGAGGCCTCACAGGCTCCCAGGACTTTGACGTGAACTGAGAGTTATCACCCTGGTTTCCTTGGTGCAGAGGCCTTTGGACTTGAACCTAGCCATACCAGCAGCTTCCCTGGGTTTTCGCCTTGCAGACGGCCTGTCCTGGGACTTCTCACCCTCCATAGTCAGCCAACCCTCGAATCAATCCCTGCCCATCTCTCTCTGTTGCTGTCTCTCTGCAGAACCCTGATTAAAGCTAATGATGTTTGAACACTGGAAAAATATTGCTTCCATTTTAAAAATATTTTTCACAATGTACACACTATAAATGTGACATATTTTAAATCTAATTAACATTTTTTCATGACTCTTCTAATTCTAGTCAAACAACAAAACAATAAAGGCCTGACTGTGGTATTTGCTGATTTCTGTGATTTCCGTGCTGTTGATCTTCACGCCATGGCCAGGGTCAAGCCACGCATGTGACTTCACTGACCGCAGAGCTGGGAATAGACTGTGCAGAAGGAAGAGCCTTGCACGGTGCTTCCTTCCATCCGACAGAGGCCGTTGGCATCAGTGGGCTCAAACACATCGATGATAGCAACGTAATCAGGAAGACGTGCATTCTGCGTACTTGTTTCATTTGTTTTTCATATAGTTTATGCAATTTTTCATTTATATAATTTTTTTCTTTTTCTTTTTCTCTCTTTCTTTCTTTCTTTCTTTTTTTTTTTTTGAGACGGAGTTTCACTCTTGTTGCCCAGGCTGGACTGCCATGGTGCGGTCTCCGCTCACTGCAACCTCTGCCTCCCGGGTTCAAGTGATTCTCCTACCTCTGCCTCCAGAGTAGCTGGGATTACAGGCGCATGCCACCACACCCGGCTAATTTTTGTGACATAATTTTTAATGATGATTGTGATTAACAACTGGTTCACAAAATTCCTGCAAATCAGGCAGCTCTTTCTGTTTGAGAGAGTGAACTGGAGCCTGGTCCAGTTCATCCTGGCCCCAAGCCCCAGGAGCTCAGATTCTCTTGGGAAGACATAGGAATAGAAAATAAACACATGCATTTTTTAAATAAGAAAAGTTTATTTTCACATTTGACATAAAGAAAATTGGCTGGGATAATAGATGCCTCTTTACATCTGATGACAGGACAAAAAAAAAAAAAAGCCACCTGACAAGAGGGTATTTAGTCCTATACCTTGTGAGTGAGGTTTGTCCACCTCTAAGGGAAGCTCTGTTACAAGGTGTCTGAGAAGTCATAAGAAGTGGGAAGTTGCCAGATATCTTTTTATGTGTTTGAATATTCAAAACAAATGGCTGTGCTGAAGATTCACGAGCACCGTATGGGATAGGAAACAGGAGAAAGGCAAGTGGTGGGGTGGAGGGTCACTCAGAACCAAGCCATCAAAATGACAACAAAAGCCAAATCATATTTAGAGTTCTCTAAGCTCAAGTTCCTGCTTCAGTTGGTTTGGAAGCATTAAGTCATTTATTCCTTACAAGAATCTTATGGAATTGTACTATTGCTAACCCAATTACATAATCAAAAAATAGGGCAGAATGTTGTCAACTCTGAGGCTATGGCAGCCCTGCTGCCTGGCTAGGTTTGTCTCTTTGTCTGGGGTGTGTATTGAGCAAGGTAAAATGGTCAAAGCTATGTTTTGTGGAACAGCAAACCAATCTTGAAGGATTAGATATGGAGGGAGGGTTAAAGGAAGGCTAGCACAAAGTTTAAGCTAACAGCTGTAAAAACAAATACAAAGATCTCAACATCCATAATTTATATAGTTTCTTTACTTGCTGTGTGTTTGTGGTGGAGCAGGGGGTGTTAGTTTGGTAAAATTATTCTCTAAAACAAGTTAGATGGGGATCTCCCTTAGGTCAGTCATTTTTTAATTTAATTTAATCTAATTTTATTTTATTTTATTTTATTTTATTTTATTTTGAGACAGAGTCTCACTCTGTCGCCCAGGCTGGAGTGCAGTGGCATGATCTGGGCTCACTGCAAGCTCCGCCTCCCGGGTTCACGCCATTCTCCTGCCTCAGCCTCCCGAGTAGCTGGGACTACAGGCACCTGCCACCGCGCCCGGCTAATTTTTTGTACTTTTAGTAGAGACGGGGTTTCACTGTGTTCGCCGCGATGGTCTCTATCTCCTGACCTTGTGATCTGCCCACTTTGGCCTCCCAAAGTGCTGGGATTACAGGCGTGAGTCACCACACTCAATCACCAGCAGGTCAATCATTTATTTGAAAAAACAAACAAACAAACAAACAATTGCCCACCCACCCCGTCCTCCAAAAAAGAAAAATCCAAATCAAATGTGTAGGGAAACTATAAAGAGATATTTTTTTTGCAGTTGAAATCCCTAGTAAATTTCCTTTTTAAAAAAAATTCATTGAAAGAAAGTGTGGACAATAATAAATCATTCAAAGCCAGGCCGAACTGAATTAACCTTGTTCATAACCTTAGCCTCTCTTTAGCGATGTTAACTTTTTCATTCCTTTAGCGAAAGAAGGGAAGCCTTCAAGCAGATACGATCTTTTAGAAAAACTCATTGAAAAGTGAATTTATAACAATGAAAATGCTTGGAAATTTTCCATTTGAAGATGCTCTTTATTTCTGGCGTGCAGTTTTTATAAGACGAATGGTCTTAAAAGGTTAAATCCAGCCAATGACAGTTACTTTAATCTGCAAATTAGATCAGTAAATTGGCTTTCTTCTCTTTGCCTTATCTTTCAACGGAATTTGTGTTAAAAAATGAACCATCTGTTACCATTTGCTTTGTTAGAGGGAGTTTAACATATAAAAGGGATTGCGGTTATAAGATATAAAAGAAACCAATTGGATCCTACTGACTGCTGGGCCACACCGGGCTGGTGAGGGCTCCATCCTGATCTTATCTGGGGAACGCATTCCTGAGCCATAGCCTCAATGAAGACTGCTGGGTCCCTCTCTAGGAAACTGGGCCTCCCTCCTGTCGCAGACAGGAGAGGTATAAAGAAACGTTTTGGAATCAGTTAACCTTTGTTTGGAAGCCTCCTGCGCTACATTTCAGATGTGTGACTTTGCAACTTATTTTTCCTTCCTGCCATTTGGTTTGCTTTTGTGTTAAGCGGAGACGTAACATTCACCGTCATGGCGTTGTGAGGACTCCGTGAGAAGGCTGGTGCAGTAATCAGGACACTCTGAGTCAGCAACAAAAGCACAGTCATCAGACAGTCATCCGCGACGGCAGCTTGTCAGCTGATCTAACACGGAGATCTGGGGGAAGACTCAGTTTTGCAATAGATGTATTCAGAGGAGAAATGATATTAACAGACATTTCTAGGGTTTGTGGGTTGTTTGTTTTCATTTAGTTTCATGAGAAAGATATATTAACAATCACATCCATTTAATTGTTGATCCTTATGGTTTGATTTTTTTTTTAATAATGTTTCTTCCACAAAATAGTCTTTGTCATTTAGTTGGTTTGCTTTGTTTCTTGACCTCCTGAGATCAAGGCCTCTCTAACTCCGATGTGTCCCTGCCTCAGCTGGACAGCTTGTTACAGGGCAGCTCAGGCCAGGTGAGGTGGAAGGGGACGCCTGAGCATCTGCATTCCTAGCCATCTCCCAGGTGATGACCCTGCAGCCCGGCGGGACCTGTCCTCCTGCACATAGACTCCCATGTCTAAGAAGGTCAAGAAAGAGTATTTCTGGCAGGGCGCGGTGGCTCACGTCTGTAATCCTAGCACTTTGGGAAGCCGAGACAGGCAGATCACCTCAGGCCAGCCTGGCCAACATGGTGAAACCCCATCTCTACTAAAAATATAAAAATTAGCCAGGCATGGTGGCATGCGCCTGTAATCGCAGCTACTCGGGAGGCTGAGGTAGGAGAATTGCTTGAATCTGGCAGGCGGAGGTTGCAGTGAGCCAAGATCATGTCACTGCACTCCAGCCTGAGTGACAGAGCAAGACTCCATCTCAAAAAAAAAAAAAAAAAGAGTATTTCCAGGTCATATTGAACTGTCAGTTTCCACCTGTTAAGTTTAGCCTGAAGCTGCCTTCTTACATATTTTAAGTTCGGCCTAAAGTTTCTCTTTCTCTGGCGTGGGTCAGAGGCAAGGCAGAGGAGAGTCATCGACCTCGGGTGTTCTGCAACTTTGCAATGCCCTTTTAGAGCACTGTCATGGAATCCTGAATATTCAGAGAAAGAGACTTGTGCGTTTTGTTTCATAGTTTCCCTCCTGACTTTAAATAGTCCGGAAACAACTCCACCCAGGATTAAAGTTTCTATCTCACTATCTTAAGCATTAGAATACATCGATTTGACTTTTATAGATCATTTTACCAATTATGCACATGATTTATTTAATAATGCTAAACACAGTATTATTTCACAGCTAAGGGCTTTTGTTTTTAGGAATCAAGTGAGAATCTCTGAAATAGAAAGTGAGATTTTCATCGAAAGTTTGGGACTTCAATGGAAACAGAGTCTTCCACAATCTGAGCAGGTAGTGTGATCTTTCACACATCATTCCTTCAAGGGCTCTGAGGCCACATCTTGGTGGGCTATTGTCTCAGAAAATTCATGCCCCTCTGCCGAGGCTGAGTCCACGTGGAGTTAAATGAAATGCAGTGTATGACTGTTTCCTGTTAGGTAAAAATGACATGTCATAATCACAGCAAGCCTCGCAGGCCGTGGTACTGCATGATGCCACCCGTCCAGAGGTGCGAATAGGCTTTCAGCATCGTGACGTCCTGGGTGGAACTTCCATTAAAGTTAGCATGATGAACAGAGCCCTGCGCGGCTCTAATTGGGGAGCTCACAATAGTGACTTTTGTGCTCATGTTTTCTCTAGAATATCCAATATGGACTCGCCAGAGAAATAACCGTATTCTTCCCCTGAAAGATGAACTTTAGTGGCAGACTTGGAGCTTAGGTGATAGTGCTAAATATTGTTTATACAATCAAAATTTACTCTTGTCTTTCCCCCAAATTCAGTTTCTGCTCATTACCTTTATCTTGCCTTAGAAATCTATTCTTAAAAGCAGTAACTATGCAAGTTACTAAAGATAATTCTGTCCCTCAAACTATATTGTGGACTTGTGAATCAAGGCAGAAGGTCAAAAATATTATACTACTATATATATTTTTTTATTGCAGTGAGATTATTGTTATGGCCATATTGTTCGGATTGTTGCCTGTCCTAAAGAAAATAATACATTATAATGATAAATATATAAATATAATATAAATACGTACATACAGGTAGCGATTGCTAAATAGATATTTTGTACTATTTGCTGTAGTGAAGGGACCACAAAACAGAAGGAAGCCAATTTGTATGTTCTCCAATTCTAATGATGTGACTTTAGACATTTGAAAAATGCCTCTCTGGGCCTTCTTTACCTTATCAATAAAGTGATTAGATTTGTTCACGTGAGAGTGTTGGAAAGCATTCTCTTTGAACACCAGCCCTATGGGGTATTCTCAACATAAAGAATGCCATTGTCTTCTCCATTTGGGGATTGCTGCAAATTACATCCCCCGCATGGAAAGGTACACGCCTGTTGAGGCAGTGAAGATGCTGCAAATTCCTAAGGTTTGAAAAAAATCCAACCAATTTATTATTTTACTTTTTGTTTATGATTAAGAATTATTTCTAAGCAATAACTGTTACTTTTCTTCAGGAACGATTGTACAGCACTAGATTAGATGATTCCTACTCTCTTGAAACCCAGCATCTGGAAACAACCTCAAATCATACTCACTACTGGGGACTTAAATATTATTTTCATGGGTTAATAATTTTTTTTAAAAAAGTTGATTTTGCAGGATATATATTTTCTTATAAAAATGTATTAACACTAATTATAGAATATAATTGTATTTCACATATTGGATGTTCATTTTCTCCAGCTTTTGTCTTGTTTCTTAAGAACAAGAGAAATATAAAGAACATGCATACGTGTTTAAAATTTAACGAAGAACATGCACTCATACTAAAAGGCAATATTTTTGCCAATCTAAGGCATAGGCCAATTGGCTTAGAATTATATGTAAATTTAGACCCTCGTTATAGGTATAACCTGTATATAAGTAATATCTATATACACACACACATATATGTATACACACAGCACACACACTCTCACACACACATATATATGATGTGTAACCAAACGGAAGGAGTTTCTCCTAGGAGAGCAGGTAATTAATTCAAAAAATAAAAGAGTATCTGTTTGCCAGGAACTGTGTAAAATGTTAAAATAATGCAAACCCATGATCTTTCTCTCAGGAGCCCAATCAGATGCTTTAAAACAGTGTCTAGAAGGAGACTGGGGGAAAACAACTTCCTGAGAATTGACAACTGATGAGCCAAACAGCCAACAGGACCACAGGAAGCCCCTGAACTCTGAATGCAAGTCCAGCTGCCCCTCATGAGTCCACCCCACAATCTTGGCGAGTGAATGTGAAAGTTATCCGCATTTTAACCACATTTCCATCTCAAGTTGTTGTTTTAAAAGATTTCAAAAAGTCCTTACAGAAAAGGGTCAGATTCAATTTTCCAGATACTATCTAGATGCTGGGCCAATCACAACAGCTGATGACGAATGCACGAGGCCCCAGTGGCAGGTGCCGTCCCCAGCAGCAGGCCCCGTGCACAACACTTGCCTTGCATCCCCACACAGTTCTGTGCTAGTTACTTCTTGCCAAAAGTGCCAGATTCATGTTATTTTTGAAATGTTCTAAGTTTAGAATTTCAAGGGGAAAAGACCAGAATGCAGAATGAACACACTGCACTTGTTCATACCTCCATCCAAAAGGAACAAAAGCCACCTTAGAGCAGATGGAAGAATTATTTTCTCCTGTTTTCGCTTCAGTTTAGCTGTTTATCCTGATTATTTCCAGAGCACGATGATTAAATAATTCCTCTTTGTTCCCAATGGCGAAGGTGCTTTCTCAAATCCAGTAGCACATATCAATTTGGCTCACATCTGAAATTGCATTTAAAATGGTGAAATCAGGAAAAGAAATCCAAAACACATTTTTAATTATGATAAATCTACTCTACCAGTTAAGAATTACATCTGGCAAATCATAATGGAAACCCCTGCTGAGTGGCTAAAACAAAATGATGGTTTATCATTTCAGTTTATTATATGAAGTTGAAAGGAGGTAGTTCAAGACCATGGCCATCATAAAAGGCCTGTTTGATGACATGACAGTTGAGCAAAACTTGAATGAGGTGAGCCAGCCATGTGGCTATGTAGGGGCAGCCTTTTTTGAGTGGATGGAACAGCAAAATAAACCTGAGGTCAGATCATATTTTGGGTTTTTGAGGAAGAGCAAGGAGGCAGGAGTGGAAAAGCAGAGGGAAGAATGACCGGGTTGCCCGGAAAAGTCGGGTTCGGAGAGAAAGTCGGGGGCAGATGATGTGATGTCTTGTAAGTCATGGAGATTGTCTTGGGTTTTACTCCAAATGTAATGGAAACTCATTTGAGAGTTTTGAACAGAGCAGTGATGGAATCAGATTTACATTTTTAATACACGGATTTGGCTGCTATAGAAAGAAAAGACCATAAATGGTAGAGTGACGGCAGCAAGACTCATGGAGGCAACTGCATTCCTTCAGATGGGAGATGATGCCCTGATGTGAGGCTGGAGCTGATGAGAACGAGAGCAAGAAGTAGGTTTTTGCCTGAGCAGCTTGGAGAATGCAACTGCCATTTATGAAGTTTTAACAGACTGGGAGTGCTACCGGTTTGGGGAGAAATATTAATTAGAATGGGTTTTGCTGTAAATGAAAGAATATTAGGACTTGTGCAAACAGGCTATTCGCATTGAGAAGTTCTGGCATCATGAGCACATACAAGTGGTAGACAAAGGGAAGGGGCATGAAGGATGCGTGAAGGCCGCCTCTCCGTGCGAACGTGTGCTTGGATCTCTTTGCGAACTTTGCCTACAAAAAATAAAGAAATCGAGAGGGAAGCAGGGGGCGACAGCCTGGAGAACCAGTGCCAGGAAGAGCCTAGGGTGAGGCATCACTCACATATCTAAGTGAGAGTGACAGTGTGCTGAGGGGTTCTGTGGTTCAAGGTTCAAGGGAGTGACAAGAACTAGATACGGAAATTCAGGAGTCATCCAACTATCCAACTAGGTGTGGGTTTTTTGTTTTGTTTTGTTTTTCCTTTTTGAGATGGAGTTTTGCTCTTGTCGCCTAGGCTGGAGTGCAATGGCCTGATCTTGGCTCACTGCAACCTCTGCCTCTCAAGTTCAAGCGATTCTCTTGCCTCAGCCTCCTGAGTAGCTGGGATTACAGGCACCGGCCACCATGCCCAGCTAATTTTTGTAGGTTTAGTAGAGATGGGGTTTTGCCATGTTGGCCAGGCTGGTCTCGAATTCCTGACCTCAGCTGATCAGCCTGCCTCGGCCTCCCAAAGTGTTGGGATTACAGGCGTGAGCCACCACTCCCGGTCAAGGTATGGTTTTTAAGCCATGTAATTGGATGAAAACACTCAGGGAATGAGAATAGATAAAGAAGGGAAGAAAAATGTGTGAGAGCCTAGCTTTGGGGGATACCATAATCTAGAATTGTTTATAAACACATTTTCTGTATATCCATCTCTTATTTTTATAGATTTTTGTGCTTGCTTTTGTTTTTATACCTACATATTTAATGCAGCTGGAATATGTTCCCCCAGCTTCGTTTTTCCACGTGGCTAGTCAACAGCTCTTCATTGTTTACTTAATATTCCAGATTATGAACTCTTTAATTGCCACCTTCATCATCTGCTAGAATTTCACTTTTGCTAGGGTTTATTCCAGAATTTCAAAATATGTCCTACTAATTTATCTACGCCCGACCCTCACTACTCTTTTTTATTCATTGCTGGGATATACTGCATTTAGTATTCATATTAACATAAATTATTAACCACTATTAACATAAATTATTAACCACTATTAACATACATTATTAACCTCTAAAACAAATTAATCAACTTACTTTTACGTCCCTTCTTTCAGAATTATTGTCATTTTTCTGCTGGTCTTATATGTGTATTCTACTAGATAAATTAGGGAAGCATTCTATAAAGTGTTCCACAAACAAACAAAATGACCTTTTATAATTTGGAATACAAGCGTGATGCTATCAAATAATCTTATATGTTTCTGTAATGTTTCTTTTATAATATCGTCTACGTAATATGATTTAAAAGAATGAAGGTATGCAAAGCAATTCCAGGACGTAACGAGTTGCAGTAAGGACTACAGATATCATAGTTGGTGTCTGTTGGCAGAACAGGATTCTATCCAGAACCACACATCGTCGGAATATGATAAAGTCTTTCTTGAGCTGCATTTTTTGAAGTGATAAATGACATGGTGCCCGCACGTCATGTCCATAGTCCCCGAAACATCAATCCCACCATGGAACCGTGTCAGTACGTGCACATACATTATATTTCAACTTTAAAAATGACCTTAACTCGTGAGCTACAAATCCTCCGCACACTGTGAGGTTACAAAGTCCTAACTGAATCACCAGGGGTAGGGAATAAATTACAGACTGCAGAGCACAGGAGCGTGTTTCTTTCCAGTGTCTTTTTCTTTATTTTGTAAAGGGCTTTGTTGAGAAAAGAGAATGGTTCTGTAATATTAAAGAAAAAAAAAAAAACTAGATTCCTGACAGGTAAAAGAAGAAACATGAGAGGTTTTCATTTGTTTTTGTTTTGTATACTTTTGTTTCTTCTTGCCTGCGTAACTTATGTAGAATATATTTGGTCAATAGAAATCAGTCGGTTTTCCCAATTTGATTATAATAGATTATATATGTAAAACACTGAGAATGCGTGTGGACGTTAAGGACAGCTCTACCTATTGGGTTAACCCTGGGATTGGCCTTTAAACTTTCTGGACCTCAGTTTGTTTTGCATTCACTTTAATAATTTATTTTCTTTTTATTTTCTTCTTCTTTTTTTTTATTGAGACAGAGTATTGCTCTGTCATCCAGTCTGGCTGGAGTGCAGTGGCGTGATCTTGGCTCAGTAAATCCTCTGCCTTCCGGGTTCAAGTAATTCTCCCACCTCAGCCTCCTGAGTAGCTGGAATTGCAGGTGCATGCCACCACATCCAGCTCATTTTTTTACTTTTAGTAGAGAAGGGGTTTTGCCATGTTGGTCAGGCTGGTCTTGAACTCGTGACCTCAAATGATCTGGCCGCCTCAGCCTCCCAAAGTTATCAATTTATTTTCAAATCATGTGGGCTAAATGATTAGCATGCTACATGCTCCAATTCTAAAAACATGAGCTGGTTCCCTTGCATAATTTGCTGAGGGAAACATCTGCGTTTCACTCTCTGTGTACTCAGAATTAACTCTCCATCAATGGAAAGCATGTACTACAGTTTTCAGTGATGTTTTAGGTGAGCTTGGATTAGAAATGGCAAAGGAAAGAGCCTGGCAATAGACCGCTGGTATGGCAGTCTTTTCTCCCACATTCTGCTCTGCTAAAATCATTAGGACTAGCAGCTCATCTCAGGAGACACCCGCGAGACAGCAAGGACCCCACATCTGAGCTAGCCAGGATCCCACATCCGAGACAGCCAGGTCCCCACTTCCAAGATATCCAGGACCCCACCTCTGAGACCGCCATGACCCCACCTCTGACCCCACCTCCAAGAAATACAGGGCCCCACCTCGGAGACAGGCAGGACCCCACCTCGGAGACAGCCAGGGCCCCACCTCGGAGACAACCAGGACCCCCACCTCAGAGACAGCCAGTGTCCCACCTCGGAGACAGCCAGGGCCCCACCTCGGAGCCAGCCAGGGCCCCACCTCCGAGACAGCCAGGACCCCACCTCAGAGACAGCCAGGACCCCACATCTGACCTAGCCAGGACCCCACCCCCGAGACAGCCAGGACCCCACCTCAGAGAAAGCCAGGACCCCACATCTGACCTAGCCAGGACCCCACCCCCGAGACAGCCAGGGCCCCACCTCGGAGACAGCCAGGACCCCACCCCCGAGACAGCCAGGGCCCCACCTCGGAGACAGCCAGGGCCCCACCTCGGAGACAGCCAGGGCCCCACCTCCGAGACAGCCAGCCCCACCTCGGAGACAGCCAGGACCCCACCTCAGAGACAGCCAGGACCCCATATCTGACCTAGCCAGGACCCCACACCTGAGACAGCCAGGGCCCCACCTCGGAGACAGCCAGGACCCCACCTCCGAGACAGCCAGGGCCCCACCTCGGAGACAGCCAGGGCCCCACCTCGGAGACAGCCAGGGCCCCACCTCGGACACAGCCAGGGCCCCACCTCCGAGACAGCCAGGACCCCACCTCCGAGACAGCCAGGACCCCACCTCGGAGACAGCCAGGGCCCCACCTCGGAGACAGCCAGGGCCCCACCTCGGAGAAAGCCAGGGCCCCACCTCGGACACAGCCAGGGCCCCACGTCTGAGACAGCCAGGGCCCCACCTCGGAGACAGCCAGGGCCCCACCTCGGACACAGCCAGGGCCCCACCTCCGAGACAGCCAGGGCCCCACCTCCGAGACAGCCAGGGCCCCACCTCGGAGACAGCCAGGGCCCCACCTCGGACACAGCCAGGGCCCCACCTCCGAGACAGCCAGGGCCCTACCTCGGAGACAGCCAGGGCCCCACCTCGGACACAGCCAGGGCCCCACCTCGGACACAGCCAGGGCCCCACCTCCGAGACAGCCAGGGCCCCACCTCCGAGACAGCCAGGGCCCCACCTCGGAGACAGCCAGGGCCCCACCTCGGACACAGCCAGGGCCCCACCTCGGAGACAGCCAGGGCCCCACCTCGGACACAGCCAGGGCCCCACCTCGGACACAGCCAGGGCCCCACCTCGGAGACAGCCAGGGCCCCACCTCGGACACAGCCAGGGCCCCACGTCTGAGACAGCCAGGGCCCCACCTCCGAGACAGCCAGGGCCCCAACTCCGAGGGGCAGCGCTGACCCTGCGGTCAGCTGAGGGTGGCTTCTTCCTCATGAAACAGTAGGACAATTTCTGGGTTCTTCACCGCCGGATTTCCAAACCCCAATACATGCACTCATCATGCAATAGGCCTCGTAAATATTTGTCAACTTTATTTTAAAGGAGAAAATAAAATGTACTGATTGTGTTCACTCGTTGAATGGATATTAAATAATTGCTTGAGAGGCCTCAAAAGTGACATTATTCAATTATCTTGTCCAACCAATGCATATTATTTTCTCTTTATATGTTAGGTACATCTACATATATACGTATATATAGGTGTGTGTATATATATGTGTGTGTGTATATATACACACATATGTATATAAAATAAAATACATATTCATTTAATACATATATACACATACATATATTAAATAAAATATATACGCATATATACACATATATAAAATAAAATACATATTCATTTAATACATATATCTATATACACATACATATGTTAAATAAAATATATACGCATATATACACACACACAAACATATATATATAAAATTTTAGATTATTCAATTATTCTGTCCAACCAAGTAGTCTCCTGTCTTTTGAAAAATTAACTAGGTTTTGTCTATGACACACCAACCCAGTGACATGGAAATGGAGGAGAAGCACAAATAAATACAAGGTTGTTTTTCAAAAGAACTTACAGTCTAAAGAGGAGTGGGAAGCAGATCAACAGGCAGGTTCGCAGGGCGGGTAAAGACTCTGCCAGGGTTATAACCATCATTCTCTTGGAGTCCAGAGACGTGAGCAGCCCGTGTGTGGTTTTCCTGAAGAGGAACGTGAGTTTGTAGACACGGTTATTCAGAAAACCACCAGGATTCTTTGTAATGAGTGCATTAAAAACCTATACTGCTCTGAAGAGGCATTTCAGCAGCCACTACAGAATGCCAGAACCCAGAAGACAAAGAACAGTACTCTGCCAGACAGCCGCGGTAACTAGAAAACGGAACTTCGATAAAGAATGATACGTTTGATGCTAGGCCCAGGTGAATTCAGTTGCTTTGAGAAGACTCAGCTTCACAGCCTGGACCTCCAAAATATGTCCTTAGTGCTTCACAGTCCTTCTTCAATCTGAGCTTCTAGAACTTGTTTCGATGGCTTTGGCACTTTTTTGTATACTTGGTGAACTGGAAACAAAATGATCTGTACTAGTTTAAACTGAAACTCAACATAAGCTGCCTGCCACCTAGGAATCGTGAAATGCGAACTACTCTATTGGGTCGCGTGTAGTTGTAAGCTTTGGCTGTTCACTTAACTTCTTTAAAGCTGTGGATTTTTCACTTTTCCATTAGTCTTATTGGATAGGATGAGAACACTTTTCCAAACTGTTCTATGTAGCTTCAGGGGCTCTTCAGAGGACCTGAGGTCTTCCCTGGGGAACGATTTCTGAGAAGGATTGCAACTCCTCTTATCTGTCTCTTCCATGCACAGATTAGCTGAGTTTTTAATCTGTTTTTTCTATGATACCTTCCTGTGTAATCCAAATGTTGCTGCACCTGCTTTCCTGTCTTGAAGTGTGGATTTTTGCTGAATTCCAAGGGCCATCTGAATGCTTTATCTCGCTGCCTCGTTGCAAGGTCCTCTGTTGTTCTCCAGGACTGCAAGTCTCTGCTTTTTTCCCTCTAACAGCCACAGGTGATTCTGAGGTTTACTGTTATCTAAGATTCCCGTGTGTCATTCTTCTCAGGATCCCAAGCCAAGCTGTACAGAAAAGGCATTTGGTCTTTCCTTTAACACCTTGTTTTTGTTGTAAGTCTTGCAAAATACAAGACTCTGGCCACTAATGGTTACACCCAATTTCTAACTCAAGAAACAGTTAACCTTAAAAAAACAAACAAATAGAAACTATACTATAATTCAGGCAAAGTTTTGAATACTCATGACCTCACCCTTTCCCTCAGGAGATCTTCGTGGAATTTTGTACAAGGTGATTTTACTCAATGCCTTCCTCTGTCATGAAAAGAAAGAGGCACCCCGGGCTTCAGCCATGGAAGCGTCTTTGTCCTCATCCACATACTTCATACCCTTTAAGTAGAGAATGCGTAAGGAGGGAAGCGGGCATCGAACAATTGTTTTATCTTCCCCTTGTAGGAAGTGCAGAAATCCCACCTCCTATCCTGGGTGCATAATTCCGTATTGTTAGATGCAAGTGACAGAAGCCTGATTTTAAAAAGATTGAGCGAAAATACAGGAATGTACCATCATGAACAGGAAAGGATAAACCATTCCTAAAGATTAGCTTGCTCAAGGTCATTCAGACCCTGTCTTCGTGTCTTTATTTCTTTTTTCTTCTGCTTTCTTATACCCCTACACACACAGACACACACACACACATATCACAACACAACACACATAGAGCACTGTTTTTAATCAATGTTGCCATGATAGAAAACTTCCTTGCTAGAACCAAACGTTGCTTTCCATAAATGAAGGGCAAACTCAGATCAAAGAAAGAGGCAGACCACTCTAGGCTGGTGGGGAGTCAAAGGTTTATTTGGGGGAACTTACACACTGGGTAGTCTTAGGTGGCAGCAAGGCAAGGTGGATCCCTGTTACTTTTGGTTGAAACATAAAGTCACTAATGGCATGTCAGGCCACCTGGTTGCTTACTCAAACCGTTTACATTCTGCTTAAAGGCCTCGTTGGGCTTCTCTACAATGTGGTCAACGTTCCCAAGGGGTTGGGAGTGATGTTACCAGCAGCAGCAGTTGTCTTGGCATCTAGGTATGGTATACTTTCTCTGACCACTGGGCCCAGTAACTCACCTTGTGCTACGTGCAACCTACATTCACAACACCCCAATTTCTCCAAATGGTGGGGTCTGAGCTCACAGCCTTGGAGCCTGAACCCCAAAGGAGATTATCATCCCTGATTTATCTTTCCTCCAAATTTGACTATAAAAGTTGAAAAAGCTACATTTTTTTTGGCTTGGTTTAGGTGACAACCCCAACTCTATAGGGTATGGGATTGATAACTGCGATTGATAGACCCACAAGAAGCAGATACAAGTGTGGGAAAGTATCCTTTTCTTAATGAAATGAAAAGGGGGAAATGAAAGTGCAAAGTGGTTGGAAAAGTTAATACAACAGATGTGCGCTAAGCTTGGTCATCTATTAAGCAACGATGCAACTCAAGATACTTTGTTTTGTCACAGATAACAAATAAAACTTGTACTGAAGAATAGATCCCCTATCAGCATGCAATACATTAATACGTTACCCTTCGAGATACAATGGGTGCCTCATACTCTGTTGAAAGCATTGTCTTCATTCTCTCTCAGCCAGAAGAAAGTTCATATCTTATACTCCTACACACACACACAAATGCACACATCCCAACACAATACAACAAACATGTAGTACTGTTTTTCAGTGGCTACTGTCATTATTAATCAGGGGAACCCAAAAAGGATCTTAAAATCTTCTGATAAAAGCTGGGGTACAGTAGATGTATGCACACAAAGAGGACAGTAGCCAGTTTCTCCCATCATGTTTGTAAGATTTAATTTTATTTAAAGGATTTTGCTATACTACGAGTGTTTGATTATTATTGAATTAGATGGCCTCTCATTTTTCTTTTAGATATGAATTTTTGTTCAATAATAATTCTTCAAAATAAAGCGATATTCATGAATATTGATAATATTTTATTTCACTATAACATCTTGGAATCCATCACATTAAAAAGATCATAGATGCCAATCAATTATAGTTAAGTTACATTTAAGTGTACTTATAATAATTCATCATCTTGCTTCTCTTGTGCATACAGAATGAAAGAGGAGTGATTTGCATGTGTAAATGACTTTCGTCTACAGAACAGCTATATAACATGTCGTCAAAAATGTTAAAGATTCATAGGGAAGATAACAAATATCTACGTACCTAGTTGATAGACTGCCAGGTGCCAAGGCATTATTACTAGAGAAAGATTTTCATTTTCATTAGATTAAGCATGCATAGCAAGTAGACTTAAACAATTGATGATTGAAATCAGAAAATGTCAAAGCTGTATTTAGAAAATTGAGTTCTTTTAAAGCAGTATTAAGTCAAGGAAAAATCACAGACAAAATGGAGTGGTAGTATATCTCTACATTTAATTGGAAATTTTACATATGGTAACAGCTACTGTTAAATTATCCATGGCTAATTCATCTTAAACTGAAGTAGACAATTAAGCATGTTCTGGACGATTAACTGGTTCATATTTTAGGTGCTTGCCTAATTAGACATTTCCTAAACTAATCATTTGCACTGGCTAATTTTTTAGAACATTTTATTGAGAATTTGTAGCTTTTTTGCATTTACTGTTTTTGAAGTTATTTTTATAAGAACATTGACTTGAAGATACATAATCTACTCTAAACATTACAGTGAACTTTTATTCTAACCCTATAAATAAATAGATCATACCATACAGAAATAGGATGTTCAATTTTTTGAAACATGTTGGATGTCTTGACATATGTCACATAATACATATACATATACCCGCACACAACATATAGTCTTATATGTACACATGCATATATTACATAGATACATACATATATGCATAAATACATACACACATATATAATTTTTTAAAAGGCACATTATAAATTTTGCTGTTTATGTAGAAATGTAGAGCTAAAAAAAAATAAGCTTTATATTTTTAGGTACTGTGAATCAAATTTAAATGGATAATGACTATGAAACTCTGAACCCTTTAATTCTCCAAGTGCTTATATTTAGGAAGCTTAGCGAGTGTGTATGGAAGCATAATGTAATATGGCACCATTGAAGTGTGGCAAATGCATGCATGTTAAAATAACCATTAGTCTTAAGGGATAGTTGTATTTTTTATATCTAAAAAAATTAAATATTTTATATTTATTTTAAAATCAAAAAGTTGTAGTTTTGTAAAAAATTATTATACATTAGGTTTTTCCATGATATGATACCCTAATTTTGGCACAGTAGGTTATGTTGGTTTTGTTGTTTCAGCCACCCAGTTTGTGGTACTTTGTTATTGCAGCCCTTGCAAACAAATATAAAATTTGTTTTCAGAAGTAGGATGCTGCCAGCTGTGGTGTTCTGTGATTACAGGTTTGGCAAGGCCTGTCATCCCAGCGCTTTGGGAGGCTTAGGCAGGAGGATAGTTTGATAGCAGCATTTCAAGACCAGCCTGGGCACTATGTGAGACCTTGTCTCTACAAAAACTTAAAATAAGATGTTCAATTTCTGTGCGTGGTGGTGGATCCCTGTAGTCCCAACTACTTAGGAGTCTGAGGTGGGAGGATCCCTTGATCACAGCAGTTCAAGGCTACAGTGAAACATGATGCTCCACTGCACTCCAGTCTGAGACTGACAGACTGAGATCCTATTTCAAAAGAAAAACAGGAAGTGGGGTGCTACTGTAACAAACACCTACAAATGTGGAAATGGCTTTGGAATTAGGTAATGAATGAAGGCTGGAATGAGTGATCAAGCCATGAATGGACATGGAAGAAACCTAAATGCATATTCCTAAGTGAAAGAAGCCAATTTGGAAAGGCTACATACTTTACGATTTCAACTACATGACGTTCCAGACAAGGAAAAACTATCAAAACAGAAAAAGGAGTGGTTGCAAAGGAGTTTAGGGAAAGGGAGGGATGACTGGTTGGAGCACAGAGGATATTTACGGCAGTGAAACTTTTCTGTATGATGCTATAATGATGGATCGATGTCATTATACAATTGTCCAAACCCACAGAATGCACAACACCAAGAGTGAGCCCTCATGTGATCTATGGACTTTGCTGACAACGATGTGTCAATGGAGGTTCACTGATTCGAACAAATGCACCCCTCTGCTGAGGAATGTTGATAATGGGTGTGCATCAGTGGGGCTGTGCATGAGTGGGGCAGGGAGTAGATGGGAATTCTTTGTGCCTTTTGATCAGTTTGACTGGAAATCTAAAGCTGCTCTTTAGAAAATTACATCTTAAAAATTTAAATAAGTATAAAAATTTTAGTGTGAACATCATTCTTCTAATGTGACATCTGTCACTACTGCCAGTATATTAACACACCTTGAAATAAAAAAAAAATAACGTTCTGAGTGTCATATAACATCCAAGAGTTTGTAACCATTTTACCATAGAGAAGGTGACTGGGAAGCTCCTGGGTAGGTTAGGACAGAGAGTGGGGAAAGAGCAGGTACAGGTGATGAGGAACTGTTTTCAGGTTGAGCATGAAAGTACAATGAGAAATACTTAATAAAAGGCTCCCGGGGTGGACTGATAGGAAGGAAAGCAGAGTACAGAAATACTCACTCCTAGAGCTAGAAATGTCTGGCAAGGTAGCTGGGCAGATACTGGGCCTCCCAGAACATCTATTCCTAGCAGTGATCAGGGCTGCAGTTTAGGACCACAACCCAGTCTTCTGCTGCTGTTAGGTGACGATGCTGGTAAGAACAAGAGAGAATCCTAGAATTAGAGGGATTAAAGCAAAAATTGGCTGCAGAGTTATTGCCACCAGGAAAAAATGGTTGGGCTTAATTATTTGCAAAATACGTCTGAGGGAGGTGATTGATCTTAGCAATAAAGCAGAAGTCAAGTGAGGGAACCTGGGACTCACCGTCTGAGGAGGCTCCTAGCAACCATGACTTGACATTGAGTCACTTAAAAATTAGAAGAGTACTCCTTGGATGAGCAGCAGATCAGATGAAGAAGTTGGGAAGGCATGGGCTCTAAGAAAAGAGGGCTATTGGCAGATCATTACTGCGCCAAGAACATCTGTAAATTCAATCAGAAGCACACAGACAAAATCAAATTTAAAAAGAAACTGATGTCTAAGTCGTACTCCAGCACGTATATTTGATGACATCATGTGAAAGTCACAGGACTTCCCCATGTTTCCACTTTATGTTAATGCAATATTGCAAAGCCAATATGCCCATTTTTACCCTAGTGTATAGAGCACCGTTTGTTTGAGAACAAACAGAATACCAGAGCTCTACAGCAGCTTCAGAACAGCAGGGATTAATAAAAGGATGGATGCCAATCAAAGAAACCTCAGCCTGTAGCTGAGCTATCTGAGAAATGTCCCAATTTTGTATTTGCTTTGCAGTTCTGTGATATAGTAAATTGTGTTTTCACTTCTGGATTTATAAGTACCATTCTATCTTGTTAACTAAAACTAAATTACCAATGCATGCCAAAAAAACAAAAAAACAAAAAAACAACTACAGACTGTCCCCTTTTTTGCTCTTGGAAATACTTGGCACCTAAGAATTTATTCCAGGAAAGTATTTCTACTTTTTGGAACCCTAAAACAGAAATATAATGTGATTTAAAAGTATTTAGACTCTGCATTTCTAACAAGATGAATTCATATATTAGAAAGAACTTTGATGCCTGTGCTTATGGCTTTGCACACATACATTTCAAAATCTAACCAAGAAATACTAGCACCTCAAAGTAAATACAGCAAAGTGTGAAGTTTGTAATGTGGAGAAATAAAAGTGGCATTGTTCTCTGGAAATTTCTAACATAGCCTTCTTTAATTTTATAATTTTCAAATGTATTTTTCTTTGATTCTTTTGTTCTATGACAATAGTAAAGCTGGATTTTTATCGCTGATGTGTTTTCTGACCCACAGTTCAACTTGAACTAAATAATGAACTAAGGAGAGTATGTATTTGGGACACTTCAATTCTACACAATCTATTTCATTTCTAGGAAGTCATTACCATATCATCATTCTAATAGTCATCATAAGCACCATCATCACAATCCACAAACACTACAACAACGTTTATCAAGTGCCTTATTAAATCTTAAATTTTATTATTAACGTGCATTGCCAGTTAATGTAGACTAACATGAATTGTTTATTTAATAAAAATAAGATGATGACATACTACTTTCATTACATTTTAGGTTCGGCACCTGAAGCCTAAAGTGTTTCAGCGACTGGTATGATGTCACATACCTGAAGCCTGAAGTGTTTCAGCGACCGGTATGATGTCACATACCTGAAGCCTAAAGTGTTTCGGCGACCGGTATGATGTCACATACCTAATAAGAAGTAGAACACGTCCCGTACGTTAAGCTTCCATGAGGACGGCAGGCGCCGAATGTGGACTTTGCCAAATCTTAGAGTCCTAGAGCATTTCCACTTTGATAGTTAATTGTAACAAAAGAAGTACATCTTGAAGCTTAGGGAACCTGAGCATAAGTCTCCATTAAACTGGAATTTAAAAGGACTTTACATTCACTCTAAGGGTAAACTAGAAATAAATTCTACCAGGCAGATGCAGAACAGAAACTTCACCTGTTCCAAGGATACATAATGAATGGAGAAAAAATCTCTGAACATAAGACTGCCCCCACGTAATTACTCCATCTGAATTCACAGGATTCACTCTACCTGTTGCGTCTGAAGTACCTCAAATGGAGTGGGGAGTTTAAATGGCCTTGCTGATAGTGACTCAGGTAACTGGAACAAGAAAAATAAATTCTTTCTAGGAAAACTTAACTTCGGCCTGAGCCTGAATGTATTCTTACAGATTAAGGTCTGGAAAAAAGTGAGCAGCACGCAATAGAAATCCACAAAATGCAAGTCAGCAAAACACTGTGATTGAGAATCAGCAGGAAATTAAGCACACACAGATACACACACACACACACACACACACACACACACACACACCCCAGAAGTAGACCAAGAAATTAAGGCTGGAAAGAAATCTATAAAGACTGGCATATATAATTGAGAAATAACTAGAGCTTATTAGAATACAATGAATAAAGCTTAAAAATATATTCAATGAATGGATACAATAACCGACAGGAAATAGTTTTAAATACTACTGAACTGGAAGGCAGGAGTAAAAAAAAGATCTCAAATTTATTCTTGAGGTATAGTTCTGAATAACTTACTTATAGATTACATATGCACTATTAAATAGCTCATAATGGAGAATAATAGCCAAAAATCACAAAGAAAATGAGAAAATATCCTAACTGAATGATAATAAAAATAATACATATCAAAACATATGACATACAGTTTAAGTGAGATAATTCTTAGAAAACATTTTCTAAGCCTTAATTACTTACATTAGAAGGAACAAGTGCTGTGGTAACATAAGAATCTGACTTGAAATTTTAGAAAGAAAACCAGCAAAATGAATACAAAGAAATTATGAGGAACTTAATAATGGAGATAAGTATAGAATAAATAGAATAGAAAACATAAAATATAGAAGATCAATAAAGCCAAAACTTTAAGATGATCTCGTATATAAATGCAATTTTAACAAGCTTAAAGAAAAGGAGAAATAATATTAGGAATAAAATAGAATATACAAAATTCTACCTAAAAGTCTACAAAAACATAATTTTCTCATATGGACTGAAGAATGAGAACATATAAATCATTTTAAAACCCTAAAAGAAATGAGACTTTATAAACTTTCCCAGAAAGAAAATACCAGCTCAAAGCTTTTATATGTTACTAATACCTCATTGTCGAGGAGCTGATCATATGAGTATTAATAAAACCTAACAGATAATAAAAAGAGGAAACGGAAGTCTAATCATTTAATGAGGCTACCAAAAGCTTCATATCAAATTAGAGTTGTACCTAAAAATAGAGATGACAGATTGTTTGCATTGTGAACATTAGTACAAAAATGTTAAATAATGTATTAGTAAGATTAACCTAGCAGTAGATAAAAATAATAACAGATCATGAATAAATTGGATTTAGATTAGAAATGTGAGTTAATATAATATTAAAACAGTTAATTTAATTCATTATGTTAATCATATTATTTATTTATTTATTTTAGGGATGGGGACCTGCTCTTTTGCCCAGGCTTCTGTGATCACAGCTTACTGCAGCCTCAAACTCCTGGGCTCACTCAATCTCTCACCTTGACCTTCCAAAGTGAGGGGAGTAAAGGAGTAAGCCACTGCTCCTGGACCCATTTTATTAATTTTAAATGAAAAAAATCATATGTATATCTTGATAAATCTACATAAGACGTTTGATGAAAATCAGTACCATTTATGAATAAAAAGTAGAACCAAGCCTCTTGAAAAAATATGTTATATGACTTGTTTATCTAATGAAGAATAAACATGAAAAAATCTAGTAATCATGATAATTATTGCTGAAATATTGAACAGGAATAAGATAAAGATACCCTATATTACAATGTATATTTTATATTGTACTAAAATTTCTGGCCATTGTGGTAAAACATAAGGAAAAAGATATGGGTATTGTAAAGATAGAAGGCATTACTTGAAAAAATACACTTTTTCCCATGGAAATCCCCAAGTAATGTACATATATTTTAAATTATTGAAGAAGTTTAGGAAATTTCAATACTTTTTAGACAAAAAGTCAATTTCTTTTATGTATATAATAAACTATCAGCAAGAACATCTAATTTAGAAAATTATGCCATTTACAATAATATTTTTAAAGCTTCAAGTAATAATTTTGACTTTTGGTTGACAGCCAAATAAATCAGGAAACCAACAATAGTGAATCTACTGTTTGGATTCTCCTATTCAAGATTGCCAATTCCAGACGAGTTAGCTGAGAAACTGACTCCAAACTTTGGAGAGCTTCATCGAACTGAGGTACCAATATTGAAGTACTTGGGTTGCTAGGAAGCGGTAACTCCTGATGGATCAGGACAAGATGCCAAAGGGCTGGACCCTATAAGTAGGTAACCCATAAGTAGAATGGCCTCAAAGTAAGAAGACTAGCTACAATAAACTTAATCCCTGATATTGGATTGAGGTGATCTGGATTATTGGTGCTGCTGTTCATCTGTGAGAAGCAAATGTAAATTGTCTCTAAGTGGAGATATGTCAGCTGAAGTAATAAAGTTTTTTCATATACAATGATCAGCATGCATGCAAAATAACCAGGAAATTACAAAACAAAAGCCCACATGATTTACAACAAAGTTTTAAAATGCAATGGAGACTTTCAGATTTATTTTTGACATAGAAAGAGCCTAGGAGTCACCATGCTCATCCTTAACACAGGAAGAAGCAGAACAAACTGAGAACCAATGGATTATCTTAGCCCCAACAGAGAATTTAGATTAAAGGGGAACCACTACCCTGAAGTCTGGAGTGACAGGAGAATGCAAAGAATCACAGCAGAGGTCAATTTCCTGGAGCACGGGTCAATGGAGCTATCAATGGCTAGGAAGACATATAGTAACTCGGATGTATTGCTGGAGGCCGAGTGGACTAGTGCAAGGGTGAGAAATTCATGGGGCATCAGTCTTAGGGGCACCGCATATAAATGGGTTTTAACTCCAGGAACACAGCTCAGCTCTCACAGTGAAGAGCCAAGAAAACACAACACAACAAAACATATATTTAGTATTCTTAAAAAGTCAAAAGCTCAGAGTTCGGTCAATAGATTTAACGTAGTCCCTACCCTGTCAAAATTTCAACGATGTTTTTTGTTTGTTTCGTCGTTTTTGTGGAGATGGACAAGCTAATCTTAAAATTCATATGGAAATGCAAGGGAACCTAAGTGGCAACATCTATCTATAGAAAAGAATAAGGCTGGGGAACTCACACTTCCTAGTTTCAAAACTAACAACAAAGCTACAATGATCAAAATCGTTGTGACCCTAGATTAGGAAATAGTTTCTTAAATATGACACCAAAAGCAGTAAGAAGAAAAAAATAGATAAATTATATTTCCTTAAAATTAAAAACTTCTGGTACAGGAAGACATAGTGATAAGTAAGCGATAATAGTGACAAGAAACCAATACCAAAACCCAGAGAATTAAAGGAAATATTTGCAAACCATCCACCTGAGAAGTCTTGTATTCAGAATATTAAAATGATTCTTACAAGTCAGCAACAGAACCAACAACAAGCAACCCAATTAGAAACAGAGCAAAGAATCTGAACAGTATTTTTTCCAAACAAAATATGCAAATGCAATTAAAACCAACACTTAAACACCATTGAGTCATTAGGGTGGCTACAACAACACCAAAGACAGATTAAAAAAAGGCATGGACAAAACATGAGGACATTGGAAAGTTCACACATTCTGCAGGAACGCAAAGCAGTGGAGCCATGAGGAAAACAGTTTGGCAGTTTCTCAAAAAGTTAATCATTGATTTACTATAAAACTAGCAATAGCATTCCTAGACATACACCACAAAGAATTGAAAACGTATGTTTGCACGAAAGGAGAACATATAAGTTTATAGAAAAATTATTTATAATATCCCAGAGTGGAAACCACCCAAATGCCCTTCAGCAGGTGGTTGAAGAAGCAAATGCTGTATGCACATACAATAAAATATGAAGTCATAGAAAGAATGAAATACTCCTACACGCTACTGTATGGATAAAGCCTGAACATATTTTGCAAAGTGAAATAAATCATATACAAACGATCACATAATGTATGATTCCATTTGTATGAAATGTCCCAAATAGGCAAATCCAAAGAGACAAATTAGATTGGTGGTTTCCACAGGCTGGGGAAGTAAGGGAGAGATCGGGAGATATGGGATTTCTTTACGAGCTGATGAACACCTTCTGGAATTAGATAGTTGCTATGAAGTCACAAAATTGTGAATATTCAAAAAAAACCCACTGAATTTTATATCAGTAAAATTATATGAATTTATGTGAATTTTGCATTAATAAAAGCTGATTAAAAATAAATACAATAAAAAATTGTATATTTTATATACTGTAAAATCTTATCTCATATTAATATAAATTAAATAAAAAGCATTCTCACAAGACAGAGAAATATTTCATACTGATAAAAGGTTCAATTCACCAGGAATATGTAATTGTTCTACAACTCTAATTCACTTACTAACATAGCTTTAAAATTATATAAGATAAAAATGTACTGAACCACAAAAGACAAAAACACAAATTCATAATGTAGCAAGGTTTTAACACATGGTGCTCATAAATGAGAAGGAAAAAGATATTTAAATTCAGTAAAGATATAGGAGATTTGGAAACAGAATGAACTATTTTGAATTAAATGACATATGTAGATGTTTTATACTCCTAGGGGAGTGCAGACGCTTTTAAGCACACTCAGGAATTTACCAAAAAATGGCCATGTTCTTGGCCACAAGTGAGTCCCAACACATTTCAAATAATTGAAATCATACAGAATAGGTTATCTGACTATAGCACAATTAACCCAGAAAATTTTTAAAAATCTATATATTTAGAAATTGAGGGATAGATTGTATAAGTCTAAAAGTCCAATGAATTTAAAATAAACATTAGAAAATATTTTAAAGTATACGATAATAAAAAATAGCCTTTATTGAAATATATGGGTGCAGAACATAATAATGTTTAGAAGAAATTGTAACATGTGGAATGTACATTTTTTAAAAGTGAAATTAAAATTAAATGAGGTTGTCTTTCATCTCCAAAAGTCAAGAAAAACAGTAACTTCAAAGAAAGCTGAAGAGAAAAAAAGCATAAAGATAAGACCAAAAATCAATGAAATATAAAACAAAAGACAAAGAAGGTTAACAGTCAAAGGTTCATTTTTTGAAAGGATTATTAAATCTGAACCTGTAGGAATATTTATATAAAAAAAGAGAAAGTAAGGGCACAACTAACAATCAAGAATTGGCAAAGATGACATCAGTGTAAATCCTGCATACATTCAATAATTCATCAAATTTATTGTGCAAGATTTTCTGCCAGTAAGTTTGAAAATTTAGAGGAAATGTTTAAAAATTCCCAAACAAGAATAAAGGCAACTTACTGAAGCTTCAAAAGTGCTAAAAGTAAACCTCACGATTAGAAACTTTTCCTCTCCTCCAACACACACACACACACACACACACACACACACACTCAAAAATGTATTATCCTTCATGGTTTCGTCAGTGAGAAAGAAACAGACAGTAAACATTTAAAGAGATAACTAATAGCATTAGCAATCTGGGGAATGCACACTGTAACCACTGTAAGGAAGCATTACTTACATAACAGAAAGACTTAAATGAAATGTATCACTTTTAAACATTGACAATACAAAGTATTGGCAAAGATATTAAACACTGAGAACACTTATACACTGCTGGTGAAAGTACTGAAGGTATAATCTCTTTAGAAAACACCTTAAAATTATCTATTAAAGCCCAACATACGCGTGTCCTTGGTCCAGAAATTTTTAATCTTGAGTCTATGTCCAATAGACCTTCCAATTTATGTTTACACAATACATACATAGATATAAATTATACTGTATGATACAGTGTGATATGCCACAGTAACACATACAAACTACCTATAGCTAAATGTGAATAAAGGGCTGAATTTCACAAATATACATGGCTGATCTTTAAAACCCCTGAATTTAAAAATACTTGTAATATAATTGTAAAGTTTGATAAAAGGCAAACTAATTGAGTTTAAAGGCCTGGAAGATGGTTACATCTAGACAGGTGGGAAGTTTAGTTATATCTGCAGGGGTTAGAGGTGGTTCCGTGATGGTGGAAATGTTCTGTTTATAGCCTAAGAGGTGGTTGAATAGGATGTGCTTTTGGCCAATTTATTATATTTCCAGTTCTGTTTTTTTTTTCTAGTTCGCAGTAAAAAGATTAGATCACTGGTGAATATTTTCACAAAAACTGTCAAGGGGTTTAAGAAAAGCATAGATGCACAAGAACAAAAGAAAAGGAAATAAGGTGATATTAGATCAATCAATCAGTCTTGTGATCTAACCTCTCCATTCACTACAGCACAAGTTTAGAAGCAGGAAACCATCTGAATGACCAGCAAATCACCTCACATATAAGTTTAACCTTAATTTCCAGTGGGAACTCTAGGAAGCGACCCCCAGTTCACTGCAAACCCCCGCTGCCTTCCCCCATCCTAGACAATAACCAGAAATGCAGTATTCAGGTACTCAGAAGCAATATGACTGGGTATCAGGAGGCAATTTAAGGATGAGAACCTGCCGGACTGAAATAGGGATATTTAGCACAAGTTCAAGTAATGAATGCTGAGAACATCAGCCATCTCCCTAATGACTCCTGTATACTGGTAACAAAGATTCCTCAAAGCAGGTGATTGGTAATGCTTTCCTGGGCGAATCAAATCTGTTTGAATAGACAGGTTAGATCACAAGATTGATTGATTCATTGATATATAGACAGATTAGGTGGATGATAAATAGATTAGATGGATGAATGGGTAAATAGTTGGATGGATAAAATGATAGATAGATGAAAGGTAGATTAGGCAATATGGATGGATGGATGGATGGATGGATGGATGGATGGATGGACGAATAGTTAAATGGATGAATGGATACTTGAAGAGGCTGACATTAGGGATTGATCACTAAACAATTTAGTCACATCAATCTATAGTGAAACATATATTCTATGAACCTCAATGAAGAAAAAAAGAATTCTCAATCATCTTTTGATGTCCCATTCTAAAATATGAATGGAGAGAGAAAGTTCCTCACACACTTTGAAAAAGGCTTTGATATGAAATTAGAGGCTAATAAATGGGAAAACAATGAAGATAGAGGAATTAGAGACTGTGCAGGGGAATGAAAACAGAAAACAAAACATCACTGGTATATTCAGAGAAGTCAAAGAATGTACAAAACAGGACGATATACGTGCACACATGGACTCTCCTCTCTCTCTCTCTCTCTCTCTCTCTCACACACACACACACACACCCCTTAGAAGAAACCATTAGAAAAGGAAAAAGAACTCAGTTGAAGGTTTTTGAATATAAAGTGAATTCTATTTCCTAGAAAGTAGACAAAAGAGACAGAAAAATTGAAAATATGGGAAAAAAATACATTCAGTAGAATAGTTCAAGTTCCAATATTTGAAAAGTTCAAGACGGAACAGAGAAAAACAGAAGTGAGTGTGTTACTGATACAAAAGGCCCACTAAGAACCCACAACAGTGTGAAGATAGACTCACACCAAAGGCTGTCATCATGAAATTCCAAAACACTGGAAAAAAGAAAAGACCTGAGCTTATCAAGAGAAGGAAACATGCTGTATTCTCAGACCTCAGAATAGCATTAGACTGTCAATAATGTCAGTGAAAGCTAGAAGATGGAGCATGGTCTTCACAGCTTAAAGAAAGATATTTCTCAATTAGTATCTATCCCAAAGCCATCAATGATGCGTGATGATACATTAAAGACAATTTTGGATAAGCAAGGCCTCAAAAATGTAACCCCTAAATGCTCACACACAGGATGCTCTGGGAGGTGTGAGTGACCCACACAGGAGACTAAATCTAAAGTGGTGTGGAGGTAAACTGAGGGAGGCTAGGAACACAGTGCAGGAAATAGAGATAGCAGCCTTGGAGTGCCAGGGACGAGAGGCCAGGATTGCATCTGTAAAACAGGCCTGGAAGGAGATCTTGCAAATGGGAACAGGTCAAAAACCTCTAGGGAAGATTTATTATGCAAAGGGAAGTTGGTAGAACACCAAATTGATAGAAAATTCATACTGTGCCATAAATAAAGAAACTAAGTATATGGGGCAGTAGAAGAAATTAGATTGTTAGCAGCAGTAGGGTTGTTCAGGGAATGAAAATTATTCCTGGGGTGTATATGGCTCAGCGATGAGACTATTTGCAGTCACATAATAACAAGAGGGTTAGTATCAGCCTAAGCAAAATGATGATATAAAAGCAAAGCAAGAAGGAGAAATGGAAGGATTATGGGGAGAGGAAGGAGTGAAAGCAAGGCAAATTGCCCCTTTCCATAACTGAAATGCAATATATATTGCTGCAAACTGGAAATTAATAAATAGTGATCAGAGGATATTATTTACAATCATAGAGGTAAATTCTAAAAAATAATTAATTAAAAGAATTGAACATGCGAGCCTGTGGGACGGAGTATGGGCAACTGAGATACCTTGTAAAACCCATGGACTCTTTAAATTATAGGCAAGTATAACTCTACGAAAAATGAAAGCCAAATTAAAAATAAAACAGTAAGGGAAGAATATAAAAATATTGTAATGGCTATAAAGAGTTTGTATATTTCCTACAACTCAAATCTACTTCCAATTGAGCATAGCTTTATGTGGATATTTACAAAAGAAACAAAACAAACTCTGCCAAGATTTTTAATGTTTTCTAAAATGCAGTCAGGGCATCTGAAAACACAGAATCTTGAAGGCAGACTACATAGAGTAAATACATGTTTAATTAATAAGTTACTAAGATTGAATGACAAGCATAGATCTGAATCTTAGGGTACAATTAATGTGATGATTCTGAGATCCTGCTAATTTTTAGGAGTAAAATGCACACAATATATGGAATAGAATTCTTTATTTGCTGTACAGCATAACAAAGCCACATAATAATTACAATTTGTTTCTACTGAATGATAGAGCCATTTGGACACCCTTAATGTCATCAATTAGAGTTTAATGCATAATTAAATTTTACAGCTAATAAGTGCACGATGAAATAAAAAGGCCAATTGATGGATAATGGAAATTCTCCACTTGAATAGCAAAATATCATTTGGAAGGCAAAGACTTCTATGCAACGTCATTTAAGCCACTAAGCTAGAGTCATGAGTCAGATTTTCATTTCAGGTCTAGAAATTTTCATTTATTTCTAATTAGCTAACTAGATTGTAGCTTTGCAGGAAAATAAGCGGAGGTGATTTGTTTATACACTGAGGATCCTCAATCATCGGTTAACATGTAAGGAGCTTAAATACTTTACAACACATCATAAATGCTCCATAAATATTATCTGTAGTAATCCCTATTCCAAATCTAAAGGCATGTCACTATTTATTTTGCAGAAAGTTTACACCAATGGACTTTATGCTCTATATAGTCACATGCAGTAGTGAGTGGCATTTCTTTTTCTTTATTTTTACACGTATTTCTCTTTAATGAAATGAATATTATTTTATTCTTTCCTCCTAAAATATTTACAATAATTCGATTTCAAGATGTAAAGCAGCTCCCTGCCTGTATCACATTTGAGCACGTGTCACTGTTTTCCCTTTCTGGTAGCCATCCAAGGACATCAGCTTTATGGCTAGCAGGAATAGCAGAACATCCTCTTCTTTCTGCAATATCAGCAGTTAGAGGGTTTAGCTTCCTGTTCTGTTCATTATTCTTCTATTTGACTGTACTATGTCCATGCAACAGCTCCCCTGTTCTAGGGTCCCTAGCTTACTTTTAACTTACTATATATAATATTTACTACTTTTCAGTGGAATCAAACTGTAAAAAATAAGACTTAGCTGACTTTAATATATGACTTTGAATAAATAATATAAGAGTCAAGAGATACAAAGAGTAAACAATGGAAGACACAGGATTTCACAGATTCTCCAATGTGCTTTTTTTACACTTTCACATGGCAGCAGTTGAACTGTGGGGGATATGTCTTACAATCCAAGATGTATGACATTGGAATTAGCACTGTTCTTTTTAATGTCTTTCTGTAACGGCATATAAAATAATGGCACATCTTAAAATCGATGTTGACTCAGATTCACCGAGATAATTAAAGATGCCAGCATCATGTGGCTGAGGATGCTTCCCAGCTCACCCTTGCGTTTACTTCACATCCTCTTAGAGACGTGCAATGCAGTTTCTTGTATATGCTGCTGAATCAGAATTCTATTTTACAGGAATGTAGGAGTCCTTTCTGTTGCTTTCTCAGCTTTACAGAAGTAGGCTGACAAAAATTGTGTAACTATATATTTATTTAGTATACATAATAATATGAAATATATATGTATAGTCTACTACCTGATTTTTATGTCCATATACATTATAACTGGTGACCACAGTGGAGCTAATTAACAAATCTATCACCTCACATAGTTCCTTTCTTTTGTGTGTGTGCTGAGAACACAACATCTCCTTCCTTAGCAAGTTCTGAGGATTCCGGATGGAGTCATCAATGTCTTCCATTTTTCATTCACATTATACATCTCAAATGTCTTTCATGCCAGTTCAGAGAGAACTTCTATAATATTTTGGTGCCTGTTTTGCCTTAAATTCTGTGCCCATACCATAATTTATTTCATCCATTCCCTATTGAAGACATGCAGCTATTTCTAAAGTGTTGTTATTAAATCTAACAAATGTTATAATTTTTTTTTTTTTTGAGACTGAGTGTCCCTCCTGTCACCCAGGCTGGAGTGCAGTGGCACAATCTCAGCTCACTGCAACCTCTGTCTCCTGGGTTCAAGCAGTTCTCCTGCCTCAGCTTCCTGAGTAGCTGGGATTACAGGCATGTGCCACCACGCCCGGCTAATTTTTTTCTGTGTTTTTAGTAGAGACGGGGTTTCAGCCCGTTGGTCAGTCTGGTCTCGAACTCCTGACCTCATGATCCACCCACCTCAAATGTTATAAATTTTAAATAAGATATTTACCCATGTGCAATCACAGTTGTAGGTGAAAAGTATATTACTTAATGGGTGGAAGCATTTTTAGTTTTAAGAAAGTTTCCCATTGAAATTGTACCAATTTGCAATCTCACTAGCTGTGTCTAAGAGTATATTTTGTGTTCATACTTTTAAGACTGAAGTTATGTATCATACTTTTAGTTCTCAATTCAAAGACAAAACATCGTCAATCATGGCACTGTTTTCTTTTTTTTTGAGGTGGAGTCTCACTCTGTCTCCCAGGCTGGTGATATCTTGTCTCACTGCAACCTCTGCCTCCCGGTTTCAAGCAATTCTCCTGCCTCAGCCTCCCAAGTAGCTGGGATTACAGGTGTGAGCCACCACACGCAGCTAATTTTTGTATTTTTCATAAAAATGGGGTTTCCCATGTTGGCCAGGCTTGTCTCGAACTTCTGGCCTCAAGTGATCCACCCACCTCGTCCTCCCGAAGTGCTGGGATTACAGGTATGAGCCACTGCACCTGGCCTGTATTTTCTTAAGCATGACAGGGATTAAGCCTTTTTACATATGTGAGCCAACGGGTGTTTGTTTGTTTCTTTTCTTAGGAAAATCTGTTAGTATGCTTTAAAGGTGGTATTGATTGCAATATGCATAGAGAGAAAATTATGTCACAGGTTTACAACCTGAAGCATTCTCATAAACGAAACAGGCCTGCATCTTCAGCCCCCAGGCAGAAGGGATGTTTGCACCATCCCACAGAAACCTTCTCTCTTGCTCCTTGTGAGCCTGTAGCCCCCAACGGCACACACACACACACACACACACACACACACACACACACACACACACAACAAAGGGCGTCGATGTCTCTCCTTCCACCCGCTGTCCTCCAAGGCGACTGCACGCAGATGCTGCAGGCATTGTTAAGGCTCCTCCCACACAGAACTGCTGTGCCTCCTCATCTCCCTCCTCTGGCTGTGTCCACCACTGTGGAGGGCCGTGCCAAGCAGGGAATTCAGCCAGGCGACCAAGCAAGTGACGGGGCACTGTGTCCACCCAGCAAAGGCATGTACATGACTGAGCTGGCATTGGCCTCAAATCGTGCACCCCCTGTGGTCTGGGCTGCTCCCAGCCGGGGCATCAGCCAGGCTGGCTAACGGTTGCTGCCAGGTGGAAAATGAAAATGCAGGAATGGTCAGAGTGAAATCCACAAATTTAAAAACAGGTCTCTAGAGCCCCCTCTTGTCCTGATTGCTATTCAGGAAGTGGCTGAGAGGAGATGACACCTTCCTGGAAACAGTTTCATGTAGGGACCAAAACTCCCTCCTGAGATGTGGGGACCAGGATGTGAAGGCAATACACATGGATGTGAATTTAAGCTTGTGTGTAGGAGGCCTTGGATTCAAATTCTGATCTCTCCTGGAAACACCCACACAGACACACCCAGAAATGAAGTGTGATCAGCTGTCTGGGTATCCCTTAGCCCATCAAGTTGACACACAGCATGCACCATTGCAGATGCAGAAACAAAAACGGTGGTTGAATTGGCCCTAAAAGCCCCACTAGTAGGTCATGTTAGTGTCTGTTTCCCATTGCAAACGCAGCTTAAAAACTCTCTGTTAACTCCAGGCGCCTCCTCCCATCGTGGAATGAGTAGGATGGTGACTTCAGCGCCTGTGCACAACAGAGCTATAAAAGTTTGTGTGGCCGGGTGTGGTGGCTCACGCCTGTAATTGCAGCACTTTGGGAGGCTGAGGTGGGTGGATCACGAGGTCAGGAGTTTGAGACCAGTCTGGCTAACACGGTGAAACCCCGTCTCTACTAAAAATACAAAAATTAGCCGGGCGTGGTGGTGTGCATATGTAATCCCAGCTACTCTGGGGGCTGAGGCAGGAGAATTCTGTGAACCGGGAGGTGGAGGTTGCAGTGAGCCGAGATCTCACCACTGCACTCCAGCCTGGGTGACCAGAGTCAGACTCTGTCTCAGAAAAAAAAAAAAAAGGTTTGTGTCCATCTCTCTCTGGAGTCCCGCAGCACCCTTGGTTGGGAGCATAGGGGCTTCACACCCCTTGCCAGTCATCTTCCTCCACGGCACAGCTGAGGTCAGGGTAGGAGGAGAGAGAAGAAGGCACGTGGAGGGAGGGGAAGGCTGCATTGTGCATCAGTAAGCAGGCTCAGTGACCTTCAGTTTCATCTGAGGGCTGCTTGTTTCTCAAACAAATAAACCTCGAATGTTTCTGATGCAACCAGAGTTCTGTATTTTTCTGGCAGACATCATCTGCCTCAGACCTAGGGACTTCTGGGCTTCTCAGCCGTAGCTACACTTGTCTTTTGGCTGGGGCTGTGAGGCTCATTGCATCAATGTTGTGATCACATTTATTTCTTCTCTCGCTAGGGGAGACTGAACAGCAATCAAAGCACCATAAGGGAAACTTGTTTCAATCCTACCTCTTGCTGCTCAGCCTCTAAACATTCAGGGCCAGACAGGCAGGACTCTGTGGGAGCCTCACCCTCCCAGCCCCAGCACTCATTCCCCGGGCTAGAGCATTTACTGTTGAATCTCAGCAAGTCTTTTTAAATCTCTAAACATGGTCTGTGAGGTCCTCACCTTTTCTCTTCCAGAGTCATGTCTCTGTCTGCATTTCATCTTCTCTTTCCCAACAACTTTCAAGAACTGTGAAGGGTCTGACTTGACTCAACGTCCAAGCTACCACGTTGGTCTTCGAGGAGGTATAAGAGCCTTGGATCAGAGACAAAAATCTCGGTTACTCACAGCAGAGAAATCAGTATGAGCTTTCCATGTGCCTGAGTTCCCCTTACTCCCCAAATCCCAGGGGGATGATTTACACAGATCCACGTAGGTGGAGTAACTGACTCACAGCTGAGGAACCCCTCAATGCTAGGGAAACTGATTGTGTTTTTTACATAACGTTGTGCTATAAACCTGCCTGACCTTTGCTCTGGAGGAGACTACCTCTGAGCACTTTCTGCTGTGTAACAATCTTTGAATGATTGTCTGAAACAAATGCCAATCCACGCCCCTATTGTCTAGACACGCAGCAAGACAGGAAATCATGGAGACCTGGCTCCCAACAGCCACGTGATGCCTTCTGTCAAGAATTACAACCCTGCACTCATTGGCATCTGTTGCTTCTACATGGCTGTTTATATCCTCTATCCAGGTTTTACTATAGTTTCAACAGAGTCTACATTTAATATCAGCGAATTTTTCATGCTCAGGACTAGAAGACCCTGAGCTAAGTTTTAATAAAATTTATTGAGCCTCTGCTACATGTCGGAGCAGAGACCAAGATACAATTAAGATAAAAGATCTCCTCATTGAGCTCTTGAGTTCTTAGCAGAAACATGCATATGCGTATATAAGCAGCATGCAATCCAAGAAGTGCTGTAAAAGAAAGTGACCCCAGTGCTAATCTGTAAGAGCAGAGTTAAATCTAGACAGGATTTGTCAAGGAGTAAATCCTAGAGAAGGGATTACTTGAGCTGAGTCCTGAAGGCTCGGTAGCAGTTCTACAATTCTATAAGTAGGTAAAGATTATCCCAAGTAGAGGCAAGAACTAACAGGGGACTGTGAAAATATGAGAAAGAAAATCATGTTCAGGGAATAGCAGTGATGTCAGCAGGGCTGGGGCACTGTGAGTTCTTATTCATTCCAACAGTTTCAGTCACCCTTCATGTGCTGGTTACTCCAACCTTCTTTTTTCAGCCCATTCATTCTTCCTGAGTTTCATATTTTAAATACCTCCTCATAGTTTTTCATTCATAATGCCAAAAAAGGACTCAAATCCTGTTTCTCCTATCTCTGTGAATCACACTAATTTTCATGGAGTTGCTCAAGACTCCAAGTTGGAGAGCTTTTTGTCACATGTCTTTTTATTCGTTTCACAAGACTAGCCCATCAGAAAGTCACGCTGGCTGGGCCAAGTCATTCACAGCTGTAATCCCAGCACTTTGGGAGGCAGAGGTGGGCAGGTCACGTAAGCCCAAGAGTTCGAGACCAGCCTGGGCAACATAGTGAGACTCGGTCTTTATAAAAATAAATAAATACAGAAATTAGCCTGGCGTATTGGCGCGTGCCCACTTCAGGAGGCTGAAGTGGGAAGATCACTAGCTCCCAGGCAGTCCAGGCCGCAGTGAGTTGTGATTGTGCCACCGCACTCCAGACAGAGCAACAAAGCAAGATTCCTGCTTTTTTGTTTTGTTTCAAAAAAGAAAGAAAAAACAAACAAAACAAAACAACAACAACAAAAAAAACATGTTTATGCTGTGGCTTCTGTATCGTTGGTCTCAGTTACCATGGTCTGAATAGAATAACCTCTTGCCTCTGCTAACTGTTCCTTCGGAAACTGCTAATGTCCCCAACTAACAAATCTTTCACAGAATAGATGAATAGATGATCATTGTATAAAAACCCACATGGATCGTTTTATTCTCCTGGTTAAAATCACCCAGCAGTTTCCTCATTCTTCAAACTTTCACTTTCTCCTCTACAGGAAGAAAGCAAAGACACAATAAGACATAGTTAATTGCAACTCCCAAAGTATTTGTGAGCGTTCATATTTTTCAAGCAAGCTCCCTTCTCAGAAGGAATGCTGATACCTTTAAAGGTGAGACATCGTGAATCACCGACTATTCGATGCCCTAGCATTGGCTGTGTCTGAAGAGGTGCCAGTGGAAACACAAGCATTTCCAACTGAGAAACTCTTGAGCTTTGCAGTTAACTGACGGTTTACAAAATGTTTGGAATCCTTGCTCTCATTTCCTCTGTTCATGTATGTGGCAAAATCTCTCAGGCTTTTCCTTCTATTTTCCTCCAAGAAGAAACTAGCTAGAACAATTGCTGCTACATTTCTGATTGGTTTTTACTCCATTTGCATGTTTTTGTTCTTAAAACAATGTTATAAATGCTGGGGCTAATTGGCGTGTCAGTAGAAAACAGGCACTTGTGATTGGAACTTAGGGTAAGTTCAACACTGATGTGTGAGCCAGAACCAAGTCAGGAGACAGCACCACACAGGCAAAAGTTTCGTATAAAGAATTCCTACCTATGAAGAGGATTACTTGCTAGGGAGAAAAACAAAGCAAAGCAAAACAAGTCAGACAGATCCAGGAAGAGAGAACAGATCTAGGTGCTCATTAATACCTGTAAGGTTGAGGCAATACCCTCCCTGACAAATCAGAAGGAGCCACTTCCCAGGGCGGAGGCAGTGATTGCATTGCAGAGGACACAGAGAAGGTGGCTGAGGTGGCCGCTGTGCTGGGGACACCCCAGAAGCTCTCCAGGGGCCCATGGAGGGGGGCTCCAGTTCCTGGACACCGTGTGCACGCTGCAGGCCTCTCCTAAGAAGAGCTCAGGAAGAAACCCCCTTTCTCCTTCTCCTGCAGCATCCTCCCAGGGCCCTGGGCTCACAACACTAACAGTGTGCCGGCTGGCAAGGAAGTCTCAGCGCATGCAACACCATAACCCCACAGCGGGCAAACGGGAGGCAGACTGGGGACTGAGAACAATAAATTAACAGTGAGTACTGCCGCCGTGACAAGTGCAGCTGCCTCCTGCCTTTCCTTCTTTCCTTCAGTCAAAATGAAGGCAACATTTGGATAGTGTGTGCTCATGTCTTCTGTGTTTTTTTTCTGTCATATGGGCTCCTTGACCTTGACATTGTTTTCTAAGTATTCTCTCCAAACTCATTATTATTTTGTAACTAACTTTGTTATCTCCTCACTAAATGCATCCCATTGAACAATTACATTTTAAACTCTAAAAAGTGTCTCAGGGGCCCCTGTGGTCTGGACCTGCCCATCTTGCCAGCTCTTGTAGCTCCTAATTCCCTCAGCACTTGCATATTTCAGTTTTAGGCTTTCTTTTGCTTTCTTTCTTTCCTTCTTTCCTTCCTTTCTTTCTTTTTTCTTTCTTTCTTTCTCTCTCTATCTTTCTTTTCTTTGTAAGTATCAGGATGTTTCCACCTCAGAACCTTCACACCTAAGCTTCATTCCTCTAACACCCCCACTGACCCCCAGGCACTCTCCCCTTTAAACAAAGAAAAAGCTGCAAGAGAAAGTTTAGTGTAAGGGGAAACTGGAAACAGATAGGGTCCTTAGACATCCTTGCCCTGTGCCCACCCACCAGCCCCTTCTCAGCCCCAGATCCTAGGGTGCAGGAACACAAAAACCCAGGTAGGTCCCAGGACTGAAGCCTGTTGGAGCAGCACGACCCCATCATCTCAGAGCTCAAGAAGCAACAAGAGCTCATGTGCCTTCACACACAAACTTGAGAGAGCCACACATATCATCCGAGTCTCCGAGGCTTTCTGAGTTCCTTTTATCTGAGGGCATCGCAATGTCTCAGATGACTAAAAACGTGAAGAAAACTTCTAAAAGAGAGAAGGAGAATGTAACAGAAACCGATTGCCCAGAGTATCAGCCTGGGAGCCCTAGATGTTTTAGAAGAGTGTCGTCTGCTGACGCCTCTAGTGCCTTATCAACACCTTTACCTGTGGATACAATTCAAAGGAAGCCTTGAGGAATGGTGGCTTTTCTGAAGTGTTTGTTCTGCAGCAGAACAAGAACCTTGACAAGAATGAAGTTACCTGGCTGTTTCATTCCCTGTCCACCTGAATTTTTATGAGTTCATTGCCCGCCATGGCAGAATGTGTGTCCCACTGGTTTTCTGAGGTGCAATGTGAACTTCATGCTACTGGGTTCATCTCGTCTACCTGTGTCCTTAAAACCTAGCACCAGGCTTTATAGGAAGAATTAACATGTTTTAATGAGAGAATGAAAAGAGTCTGCAGTTGTTTTGTGGTGTGTCTCATGGAGCGTCCTTATTTATCCTTCAAGTGATTGGCGGGCATCGATTCTGAGTTAAGGACTCCATGAGGTTTTGGGCTAAAACAGTGAACAAGATACTCAAGAACTTTTCTTGTTTATTATAGAACTTCCAATCCAGCCAGAATTAAAAAGACAAAATTGGGTCGGGCGCGGTTGCTCACGCCTGTAATCCCAGCACCTTGGGAGGCTGTGGTGCATGGATTAAGAGGTCAGGAGATCTAGACAATCCTGGCTAACATGGTGAAACCCTGTCTCTACTAAAAATACAAAAAGTTAGCTGGGCATGGTGGCACATGCCTGTAGTCCCAGCTACTCGGGAGGCTGAGGCAGGAGAATCAATTCAAACTGGCAGGCGGGGGTTGCAGTGAGCCAAGATCACACCACTGCACTCCAGCCTGGCCAACAGAGGAAGACTCTGTCTCAAAAAAAAAAAAAAAAAAAAAACCCGACAAAATTGGAACAAAAATTTTTAGTGGTGGCTCACGCCTGTAATCCCAACACTTTGGGAGGCTGAGGTGGGAGGATCCCTTGAGACCAGGAGTTTGACACCAGCCTGGGCAAAAAAATGAGACCATGTTGTCTCTATGAAAAATAAACATAAAAAATAACTGGGCATGGAGGCATGCACCTGTGTTCTCAGCTGCATGGGAGGCTGAGGTGGTAGGATTGCTTGAGCCCAGCAAGGTGAGGATGCAGTTAGCTATGTTCTCACCACTGTACTGCAGCCTGAGCAACAGAGCCAGACTCTGTCCCAGACAAAAAGTAAAATAAAAATCTTAGTGTTATGGTGCTTGCAAAGGAGAAATACAGATGGCTCGGCAGTGGAGAGTCAATGGAAGGATCTTGAACTAGTGGGTGAGAAACTCAGATTTGAATTACAACAAAGCTTTGATAGCTTCAGTGAGTTGGTGGATATTGAAGGGAAGAAAATAGTTCAGGAGACAAATGAGGAAACGTTTACAGTGCTTGAGCTGGGGGATAGCATAAAGTCCTGAGCTAGGATAATGGCCATGGAAATGAGGAGGGAATGGGGATGGTGATGCTGACACGGTGGCTGTCCTTGGGCAGGTGATGCAGGGCGTGAGAAAGCTGGCGGAGGTGCATGCAGGTGGGTCTCGGATGCTCTGCTGGTCTTCAGCCTAGCTGGACACAGTGGTGCTCAGTACCACTGTGTAACCACTACTCAAGTGTAGGTTGACTTCTTCTATCATCCCTGCTATGGTATTAATGGGTGTGTCCCTCCAAAATTCAAATGTGGATAGCTAATCCCTAAGGTGATGGCATTAGAAAGTGGAAGGTGGGGTCTCCAGGAGGTGATTAGGTCGTGAAGGTTGCACCCTCGTGAATGGGATTAATTCCCCTAAAAAAGAAGCTTCAGGTGGGGTGCAGTGGCTCACGCCTATAATCCCAGAACTTTGGGAGGCTGAGGAGGGTGGATCACGAGGTCAGGAGATCAAGACCATCCTGGCTAACACGGTGAAACCCTGTCTCTACTAAAAATACAACAAAATTAGCTGGGCATGGTGGTAGGAGCCTGTAGTCTCAGCTACTCGGGAGGCTGAGGCAGGAGAATGGCGTGAACCCGGGAGGCGGAGTTTGCAGTGAGCCGAGATCGCACCACTGCACTCCAGCCTGGGCAACAGAGCGAGACTCCATCTCAAAAAAAAAAAAAAAAAAGAAGAAGCTTCAGAGAGCTGCCTCTGATTTTCATGTACTCTGCCATGTGAGGACACAGCATTCCTTTTCTCCAGAGGATGCAGCCACAAGGCACCACTGTGGAAGCAGAGAGCAACCCTCACCAGACACCAAAACTGCCTGTGCCTGGACCTTGGACTCTCAGCCTCCAGAACTACGGAAATAAATGTCTATTATTTGCAAATTACCATTTCTGTTGCATTTTATTATAGCTGCCCCAATGGACTAAGACGACCAGGGACCTCCAATGTGTAGGCCAACAAGCAAGAAAATATCCACCTGGACATTAGTATTTGCTTGAATGTCTTAGTCATTTTGCCTACATTTAATCATAGAGAAAGCAATACCACCCACAGTGACAGTTTTAAGCAACAATGATGTATAGTGACATTTTATTGTCTCCGCTCTAACAAGGACCCTTTCTTTAGTAGGAGAAAGATTGTACCACTTGGTATGGACCATTTGCTAAGCTACCCAGATAATGAAATCACTTTGTCATCTTTTGCTAGAGCTGCTCATCACGTATGTCTTGGAGCTTTTTATTTCACGATGAGGTATGAGGCTGCTGGAGGGATTCCCCTATTTCTTATTACCCACAGCCTTTTTGTGGCCACTGTTTGACTTTAGTGGAGATTTATGATCTGGGCAATGGACGTTAAGTAATCCGCCTTCCCCAGTACAGCCTTCTATTTAGGTTGTGTTATATAAAATGGGCAAGGAATCATTCTTTGCTGTAAACATCACTTTTAGCAAAGTTGAAATTTAAGTGCCTATTGAACATTCACTCAAATTTTCTCTCTAAGACAGAAATAAATAGAGGTCTTCACTACAGCTTTTAGTGTTATTTCCAAGAGGAGCATTTATCCTTTTCTGTCAAGGCCAGTGGACTCAGGCCACAGAAAACTTACAGAAGGAGAGACTTTTCCAAGAATCTAACACTGATTCCAGTTTTTGTCAAAGCACTTTTTTCACCTGATATTCTCCACAGACAATTTTCGTGTTTCTAAAAATATACGTAATAACTTGTATAATGATGATAAAGCTCTGTATTACAATTGAATAAGACAGGAAAACTATTTCAAGTTATTTGCTGTGTGTGTCATTTAGGAATCTTCTAATTTCAAGTAATAGAAAATTACCACCCACAATAAGCTAGCAAGACATGGAACCTCACCATGTCATAGACAGGAATGGTCCTGGATCCAGAACTCCAGAACTGAGACCACCATCAGCTCCCCTACCTCTGGGCTGATCATTCTTACCCTGACTTCCTCCCACTGTGGTGAGCAGGTGGCTGTTGAGTCTCCTAGAGATATCCCTCCAGCTGCCTGTGGAGAGAAAAGAGAATATTTTGTTTTCAAACTTTATAGAAAAGGTCTAGAATTCCCCCTGCATTCATTTTGGTCACCAATCCATCCCTGAAGCAATGCCTATGGCCAAGAAGAAGGGGCCATAATGTGAATGCAGGCCTGAGTGAGATGCTCAGGCATTTTTCTAGGAAGGATGAGGATTTTTCTAAGGAAGGGACAAGGAGTGAATTTTCTTGGTATGTCCTTCACGTCAGCAACTCTCTAATCAGATCTTCATATAGAATTTATCATTCCACAGGTGACCTGTGACCAAGATGCAACCAGGAGATTCCTGGATGATGAGGTCGAGTTGGGTCAGTCAAATTCTTTTTCTCATGGGTGCAAGATTCTAAATCAAAGTGTTGCATATGGCAAGACATTTCAACCTTTTAAATAGCAAACCAAGCAATCAAAAACTCATATCCACATTTTCAAAACAGCTTATATCATAAAATCTGTGTCATTAGTGGATTTGTGAGAGTTTTTTTTTTTTACCTATGATAAAAGAAAAACTTCAGCCAAATTAAATTTAAAGGAGTATAATTGAGCAAAGAACGATTTGGGAATAAGGCAGCTCCCAGAATCACAGCAGATTCAGAGAGACTCCAGCACAGCCACGTGGTGGAAGGAGATTTTAGACAAAAAAAAGAGAAATGATGTACATAAATTAGAAGTGAGGTACAGAACAGCTAGCTTGGTTACAGTTTGGCATTTGCCTTATTTGAACACGGTTTGAACACTCAGAAGTGTATGAGTGGTTGAATTATGGCTGCTGGGACTGGCCAAGACTTAGCGATTGTTACAGGGACATGCTCCTAAGTTAGATTTTCTTTTCTTTTCTTTTTTTTTTTAAATTTCATTCAGTTTTATTTTTATGATTTTTGCTATATTAATTCTTACCAATTTTAAACCAACATTTTTAACCTAAATCAATTTATTTTACATTATTTTCAACTTAAACTGCTTATACTTACATTTTCCAATACATTAAAATATATAATTATTACAAATGTTCACCCATGTAAGATCTAAAATTATCTCAAGTTCCAGGAGTGGTAGTGGGCTTACACTTTGAAAAACATGACTAGATGCAAAATTTGAGTATTCGTCTTGATGGCTTAAAAACATATTAAACATACGCTGGGCACAGTGGCTCCCACCTGTAATCCCGGCACTCTGGGAGGCCGAGTCGGGTGGATCACGGGGTCAAGAGATTGACACCATCCTGGCCAACATGGTGAGACCCCGTCTCCACTAAAAGTATAAAAATTAGCTGGGCGTGGTGGCATGCACCTACAGTCCCAGCTACTCAGGAGGCTGGGGCAGGAGAATCACTTGAACTGGAGTTAAGATTTTCAATCTTGTCTACCTATTAAGCTAGGTTGCAGGTCGTCCACAAGGACTCAAATACAGAAGCACAGAGTCCTTCCCAAGCCATATTTAGTTCCTTTAACACTTACATAGAATGGACTAAAGGGTTTGTGTTGTGTGGTGTGTGTGTGTGTATGTGATAAATAACTTTGTGTAGCAAATATTGGCTTTTAAAAAATTACTTTAAAGACTTTCACTCTTTTCTGACAAAGCGATCTGTGTTGAAGCTCTTCCTGGAGGGTTTAACGCATCTGGTGCCACCACACACCAAGATAGAGGGAGATTATTTTCCACAGTTATTTGTGTAAAGAAGATCTTAGGGTGGTAGGTGGTTTATACAAGATTTGAATATGGACAGGTTTTCTTTGGTTATTTAAAAAAGAAAACATACACAAAGAATCTGTGTAATTGAGGAGTTATCAGGTAAGTCATTTTACGTTGGGGCTGTGAGTCTTTGTGAGGCTCTAAGTGAATATTAACCAAGTGGAACCTTCCAGAGTCAGGTGTTTCAGAGAAAAAACTTTTGATCCCGCACAATGTTAGAATATCAGTGCTGTTTTTATTACAATCTATTAACAAGAGCAGCCAAAAAATGACTCCAGATCTCTCCCATACAGGAGATAATATCTTTTTTTTTCTTTTTCAGAAATAGTCAATGGCATTTTAAAGAAAGATGAAGGGATCAAGGCTGAGGTCAGTGAGTTTACAAACAAGTAATAATAATTCCTTCAATCGAACAGCCTCTTCTTCCGCATTTCTAATTTTCTGAAAAGTTAGTTGAGCCATTCCAATAGGAAAAACATTGTAAATGTGTATACAAGATGTTTTTATCACCTCATTCTTTTTAGCTTTCATTAGGAGCATTTTTTTGGTATAATACACATGCTTCAATGTAGCTTTTCTATATTTGGATCATTTCATACAAGAAAAATTTAAGAATCCTTTCTTCTCTCACTGCAAAAATATCTCACTAAGCTCACCCAAGAAAGTCCATCCCATAATAAAGCTTGTTTGAATCACTTTCCCTGAAGGTACATTTATACCCAGTTATAACATGATCTCCAGGAACTGCACAGGAGGAAGCTGTCTCCACCAGGAGCTGGATCAGATGCTGCTCGCTGTCTACCTGTTGTTCACGTCCTCCTTCCCACCTGGATGCAACGTGAGCAGTCAGAAAGTCAAACTTTACGGAATGACAGAGGTGCCAAAACGGCAACTCCACCACCTGTCCGAAGATCTAAGAGAACGCCAGCTGTCTGAGAGTGGCTTGAACATTATACATTCAGCTTTTCACTTACAAATATAGCTGTGAATTCACAGGGAGTAATCCTACGTGCTGGATCTCATTCTCAAGTGGGAAAATTCTATAGAAAAACTGATGTCAAATTAGCCATTTGTGGTGGTTGCTGAAGAAGACACACCAAGTCAGATGCTCCTGACTAAGCAAGGCGATACCCGCCAACTGAGCATGGAAGCCCTACTGCAATAGGAGGGCCTTCATCATCCACACTGGTTAGCACTTGCCACTTCTTGCTGCCATTGCCTCTCATACAAGAAAGTCAAGCCAGTGTAGATCAAAAATAATAACAATAAAAATAAAAAAATAAAAAGATTTACCTAATTTTATTCAGAAGCTTTATTAAAGATTTTTTTTGTATTATCTGATTTTTAATCTGATTTTTAAAAAGAAAGCTTTATTAAGGTAAACTTACTTTGTTAGATTATCCTGAATGTACAGTTCAATGAGATTTAGTAAATTTCCGATTGTGAAACCCTATCAAAACCAAGTTCAGAAGATGTCTATCAATCAAAAAGAATAAGAAGCTTATAGAAATCTCATATAAATGGGAATATGTAATATGGAGTCTTACATGCTTGGTTTTCATTTAGCATATTGCTCTTCAGATTCTCTCTTATAGCTGCATGCTATTCATAGTTTCTTCCTTTTTATTACTGAGTAGATGTGTGGTTGTGTGGATATAACACATTTCCTTTATCCGTTCACCCATCAGCACTTGCATTGCTTCCAGTTTGAGGCCATCACAGAAAATACCCTGAACATTCACATATAAGTCTTTTTTGTCAACATAAGAATTACTTCTTTCCTGGATGTGGAATGGCTGGTGAAGATAAGTTTAACTCATTTAGAAACTGTCAAAGTGTTTTTCAAAGTAGCTGCGACATTTTTTAAATCTTCACCAGAAATATTGGAAAATTCCAGTTTCTCCACAGTATTCCAACACTTGGGAGCCTGAGTCAGTTCATGTGAATTTTAATTCGACCTCTAAGTAAAAAAGATGTGTTACAAATGTGCATCTTGTGATTATTCTAGTCGCCTGAGGAGGAAGGAGGGTGGGCAGGATTTTTACTGAAAGTCAAATTTTGAGGTGTTTTAAGTAGATTTGGTAGTAGAAAAAGACGATCATTTCATTCTTCTTTTCAATTTATTTTTTTCCAAATTTTCTCATTTTTCTTCTTAAGACATTACAGAAAACCTGAAGCAACATGAAATAAAGAAGGAAATAAAACCCATTCATAATCTGCTACCCCTGAATAAATCCAGCAAACTTCTTGTCCATGCTTTCTCTTGGTCTGTGTCCAGGGTCATGCAATGATTTTCCAGTCATGACTGAAACAAATCAATTCTAAATTTTACAGTACCTCTTACCTATGTTCCATTGCTACATGGTCTTCATATTTAATGTGTAATGAATGCCTGGTGTTTCCGTCTCTCATTTTACTTTAAATTATATGATGTTTTTCTACTCTCAAAATATTTATTTCATTAATGTTTACTGTTTAGTAATATATCAATATATCTATATCTGTCAGTATCGATCCATCTGTCTACATAGTATGGAGACTTGTGTTCTGTTTTCTTCCTTCAGATTTGTTATTTAGAACTTGTTTTCATCAATAGTGCTGAACAGGTCAATGATATGAATACTTTATGATTATCAGAACATGTTTCCAAACTGCCTTCGAAATTGCATATGTAGAGAGACAGTGTCAGTTTTACTTTGGCCGCACTGGTTTGAGAAGCAACATGACTGTGTTTTTTTTTTTTTTTTTTTTTGAGACGAAATGTCACTCTGTTGCCCAGGCTGGAGTGCAGTGGCACATTCTCGGCTCACTGTAACATCTGCCTCTCAAGTTCCAGCGATTCTCCTGCTTCAGTCTCCTGAGTAGCTGGGACTACAGGCCCACCACACCCAGCTAATTTTTTTTTGTATTTTTAGTAGAGACAGGGTTTCACCATCTTAACCAGGCCAGTCTCGATCTCCTGACCTTGTGATCTGCCCACCTTGGCCTCCCAAAGTGCTGGGATTACAGGCGTGAGCCACTGCAACCGGCCTGACTTTGTTCTTCTCCTTCGATATTGTATTGGCTCTTCTGAATCTTTTCCTCTGTGTATAAACTTTAGAATCAGTTTGTTGATACCCACATATAACTTACTGGGATTTTGATTGGAATCATATTTAGTATACATCAATTTAGATTTGTAAATATAGATCAATTTGCATTAAATATAGATCACTATAGATTGACATCTTCACAATAATGAGGCTTCCTATCTATGAATAAGGAATGTATCTTTATTTAGTTACTCTTTGATTTTTTTCATCAGTTTTGTAGTTTAGATCTTAGAGACAATTTCTGTAATTTTAGACATGTTAACTCACCTTTCTAAAACTTTACTTTCTATTCTAGAAATTAAGGTTATTAATAGTACCTAGTCCCACTGGGTTGCTAACAAAATCAATTGAGACAATGCAGATGTATCTCTAAAAGCCAGATATGGGATTGCAGAACACTCAGAGGATGCCCCCTAATGCTCCCTTTCAAGCTCAGAAGCTGATGCTCAAGAGCTTTTCTCGCCCTGGAGTCCTTGCTATCTCCCTTTCTATGGACTCTGGTTTCTAAAGAAGACACTAAAACTGTGAGTTCTTAAGCCTAGGTTCTTACCAATACAGGGAGAAATCGTCTTGGTAATCTCCATCTCAGAATCATAAGAATTCAAGACATTTTCTGGGATGACATTTTCTTTCCCTCATGTACTCTTCTGCCTTTTTTTAATGTGGTAAAAAAGAATAACAGGCTCATATGAATTCTGGAAAGTTATACAAGTCCTTGACTTTCCACCTATCAGTATTCAAACTCCATCTGAGAGGCAGATTCTAAGACCTTCATCGTGAGCTTTCTATTATGAGATAAGATGGTCTGGAAATAAAAGCTGGGACACCAGGTGGAAACAGGATGGTGGTAAAGGCCTATAGAACAAAAGGTGACTCTGGAGGCCAAAGGTCATGGGAGCAGAGTCAATGACATCAGCCAAGGTAACCATGCAGTCCCAGAGCCCTTGCAGATGGCCACAGGGAGCACCTCATCAGGAGAATTGGAGCAGGCGCGGAACCGACAGACCAGGCGACCTTGCAGGGGCCCCAGTGCCTCAGGCAGGAGTCTGCCTAGGGGGCTGGGCTGAGGATGAGCCTTGGGCTGGACTGTGTGAATATGGTGGGAAAATTCTAACTTAGCGAGAGGCATTCGAGAGCAAGAGTGTCTGGGTTTGAGGTCTCATTTTATGCTTCCTCCCTGTGGAATCTATCACAATGTCTCTCATTTCTTGGGCTCATAAGGGTGATGTGAGAGGATTAATTGAGGCAATAATGTGCGAAACACAAAATAGTGCAAAACAGTTAGCATACTGTCTCGCGTATAGAAGCAGTTCAAAATATGTTCACTGTTACTGTCTTGTTGGTACCTTTCCAGATGCACTTGTGTCCAAAATAGAAAGTAGGATTAAAGTTATTTCAACAAATTCTTCCCATATAAATCTTTCAGGTCAATGTGGCCTGCTGTGTTAAATAATTAGTCTAGGCATTTGTTATTTTTTTCTTTGCTCCTTCAGCATGAGATTCAGTATGTATAGGAAATGCAAATCTCCTTTTATTTTCCTTATTTTCCAACCATCAAACTTTTCAAACGTAAATAAAACCTTAGACTTTGAGGCTTCCTGAATTTACCTGTGTTACATTCAAAAGTACTGTTTTCTGATGTATTTTTCTGTTGTTTAGCCAAATCCTTGTGGGTAAGGAAATTATTTCTAATTATATCCTCTTGCACAGCAGTTTCATTTTCTTATATCACAGAAGCCTTCTTTAGGTAGAACTTCTTGAGACTCTACCACTGACTCAGGTCCCACTTTTTTTTTTCAACACAGGATTTAATTTTATTTGTATTCATGCATAATGTGTCAGACATAGGATAGAAACAAGCACAGCTTAGAGGAGAAGAAAAGGGCTGCAGTCAGAGGTGTTACTGTCAAACTATGGTAAAATATGAATCGTTTCCAATGATTTTTACCAAATATTCATGAGCCAACATTATTTACAAAGGGCACAGGCTTTGCAAATAAAACCAGATATTGATATCTCCAACTTGCAGCTTGGGAAGTTGTGATCCAAGAATGGTTCTATGATCATCCGAGGTCTCAGAGATAGGAGGACATCGAGCAAGGAATAAAAACTTTGGGCTGGGCATGGCGGCTCATACCTGTAATCCCAGGGCTTTGAGAAGCCAAGGAGGGTGGATCACTTGAGCCCAAGAATTCCAGACCAACCTGGACAACATGGCAAGACTTCATCTCTACAAAAAATACAGAAATTAGCCTGGCGTGGTGGCAGGACTGCAGTCTCAACTAGTGGGAAAGCTGAGGGGAGAGGATCGCTTAAGCCCAGGGTACTGAGGCTGCAGTGAACTACGATGGTTCCACTGCACTCCAGCCTGGGTGACAGAGCAAGACCCTGTCTCAAAAAAAAAAAAAAAAAGAACAAAAAACCCCAAACGACTTCAATGCTCGTTATTTCATAATTTAAAATATAATGTATTTCAAATATAAATTATGGCACAGAGTATAAAAAATCAACATATGATCAGGGAAGTACAAATCAAAACCACAGTGTGATACCACCTTACTCCTGCAAGAATGGACATAATAAAAAAAGTCAAAAAAATCGTAGATGTTGGCATGAATGCGGTGAACAGGGAACACTTCTACACTGCTGATGGGAATGTAAACTAGTACAACTACTGTGGAAAACAGTGTGGAGATTCCTTAAAGAACTAAAAGTAGAACTACCATTTGAACTAGCAATCCCACCACTGGACATCTACCTAGAGGAAAATAAGTTATTACACGAAAAAGTTACCTGCACACACGTTTATAGCAGCACAGTTTGCAACTGCAAAAATGTGGAACCAACCCAAATGCCCATCGATCAATGAGTGGATAAAGAAACTGTGAATACATACATATATATGAATGATGGAATACTACTCAACTATAAAAAGGAATGAATTAATGGCATTTGCAGCGACCTGGATGAGATTGGAGATTATTATTCTAAGTTGGTTAACTCAGGAATTAAAAACCAAACATCGTATGTTCTCATTCATAAGTGGGAGCTAAGCTATGAGGATGCAAAGGCATAAGAATGACACATTGGATTTTGGGGGCTCAGGGGGAAGGTGTGGAAAGGGGGTGAGGGATAAAAGGCTACAAATAAGGTGCAATGTATACTGCTTGGGTGATGGGTGCACCAAAATCTCACAAATCACCACTAAAGAGCTTATGCATGTAACCAAATATCACCTGTTCCCCAATAACCTATGGAAATTTAAAAAATCAACATGTAGGTACTTGTACAACTTGTAAAAGTTAAAACTTTTTTCTACTTTCTTCAGATTGTATTTGAAATAAATAAAGGTGATAGATAACTGATAGATACATAGATAAACAATAGGATGATAGAAAAATAGACAAATGATAGATAGGTGATAAATGGAAAGAAGTCAGATGATAGGATGATAAATATATAGATGATAGATAAAGAGGAGAGAGAGAGAAATTGGGTAATAGAATGTGAAAATAGACGTGAAATGCTTAAATCATGACCTGGTGCACACTGCTTTCTCTATAACCCCATGAGGTGGATAATATTATCCTATCCATCTTCAATGGCTCTAAATAGCTTTCCCAAGTTTCCATTTCAGACAACTTGGAAGCTCTCCACATAGCACCATTCAAATCCATTACCCATTCTCTCACCTTAGGAGTCACTGCTAATCTGAATATGACGTTATTTCGTTCTATGCATTTCTAATAATTGGATTACATATATACGCATCCCTTTGCAACACAAAATGTGATTTTTAATCATTTTGATAAGTGGATCTATGCTGTCCACGTTCTTTGAGATGCCAGGACAGGAAGGTTGGCCAGAATTGAACACCAGAGTCTATCAGGACAGCATCCAAAACAGAGCTCCACCCCATGCACCAAGCTTGGAAGGCACCGCCAACACAGCCAGGACCTGATACAGACAGCAGTCCTGTCCTGGGCTGCTCCAGACCTCCAGATGCAGGGTGGCTTTTTAACGCTCAGAAATCACTGAACACACTAAAAGTGGGAAGAAATGTCAGGTAATTCCCGTGGCATAAGTCTTATCCTTTCCAGTTAAGTACATTTTTATATATTTTTTAGACAGGGTCTCCCTCTGTCACTCAGGTTGCAGTGGAGCGGCGGGATCTCAGCTCACTGCGACCTTGGCCTCCATGCTCAAGTGATCCTCCCACTTCAGCCTCCTAAGATGTTGGAAAAACAGATGCATTTCACCACGACTGCATATGCCATCACGAGAGCCTAATTTATTTTCTTTTTTTTTTTTTTTTTGCAGCAACAGGGTCTCCCTGTGTTGCCCAGGTTGGTCGTGAACTCCTGGGCTCAAACAATCCTCCCGCCTCAGCCTCCCAAAGTGCTAGGAATACAGGTATGAGCCAGCACGCCCGGCCCCAATTAAATACTTCATTTATACATAATCCTGTGGACTAAGGGGTCCACACAGCCTGAAAAAAATGGGAAAGTGAGTCGTCTTGCACTTTCCCTTTAGAAATTGTGTGATAAACTAAAAGTTGCTGTGATATCCACAAAAGAACAACGCCTTAAAACAAGCAAACCAATAGGTCTTCTAAGCAGTATTGCAAAACAATTCTTGCTGTCCTTTAGCCCAAGATATTTCAGTCGTGAAAAGCAGTGAATAGTGGGTGTCCGTCATCCTCCAAAGAACATGAAGCTTGTTGAAAGCCACTGGCTTCCAGGCCCTCTGGTTGGGTGCATGCACCTGGAAGCATTCAACCCCTCTGAAGGGTTTTGATTAAAGGCAGCAAAGGAGGCTGTTAGTAACTCTCTCAGCCATCTGAGCAGTTGTGACTGTCATTTAGGCCCAGTAATTTGTCATTATATTCAGAGACAGCAGAGCTGAGGATGGTGTTTCACGCTTGCAGGGCGGTGGATTTGAAGTGCGCAGCCCCAGTTGTTGGCCACACAGAGGCTTGGTGAGCCGGGGTGAATCTCTGAGGTTCTTTCTCAGTCTACGTTGTAACTATGGCTGTCTAGTTCCTCAACTGCAAGTAACAGTCACTAAGCCTGGATAACTTGAAGAAAAAAAGAGAATTGTATAGAAAGATATGGGGTTGCTCCCAGAATTAAGAGAAAAGGCCGGTGAGCAGGTCGTGGGAATGCAAGTGGCCCTGTGGAATGAAAGACTGACCTCCTGGCAGGGAGTGGGTTGACGGCCTGAGGGCAAATTCAGCCAGATGTACCTGACCCTGCAGGTCAGGCCCCGATTCCTGGGAGAGGAGTCAGTCCCAGCTCAACCACATGAGTGTGATTCCCCCACGCCCAGTCGGGGACAATCAAGGAGTTGTGAGCAATGCTCATTAAAGCTGATTGTCATCAGGAGGAGTGACTCCCAGGGAAACTCCAGGTGCCAGACCCACAGAAGAAGAGGACGCAAACTGGGTTTCAATAGCCACAGATGTCTGTGCTGTGGATGGTAACACGGTCGCCTATTCTGCATCCTTTAATACATCAAATAATTATAGAAGCCCCATAATTTTTAGGAAAGCACTCAAACCGAGGCACAGAGCAAGACAGATTTTATTTATTATTTTAAAGAACCGTAGCGTGAAACACATTCTGGGATCACTACTTTCTTGCTGCCCCCGAAAGCTTCAACTCAACATGTTAATAATTCACAAGGGTGTGTTATGTATGAGCATTCTGTGGAATGTGAAAATTAGTAATAGAGAGTACTTATTTCCCTTTGAATTCTTAGCTTTGGTAATTATTTACTCAATGAAGCAAAAGAAGATTCACAGGTAGAATGACAGAAAAATTCAGAAAAAAAATTGGATAAGAAAGGGAATATTGGATGCATTTCATAATGTGACGGTTTCTTGAAAAATGAGAAAGTTGAAGCAAGAGAAACCTGACCTGTAATATCAGCTCTGCCTATCTGTGTGTCGTTGGGTAAATCAACCAACTTATTTAACTTCCTGCTTCTTCATCTAAATTATCAAAGTGGCAAAACCCCCTTGGTTGGATTATAGGGGTTTTGCAACGTCTGCGAGTCACAAAGTGCAGTGTCTCGCACTCGGTATTTCCTCAATAAACGGCACCTAAATGCAGTTGCTGGCCAGCAAGACTCAGATTGCAAGTTGGACATCAAAACTTGGTCGCTGTGAAGCCACCGTGGGCTGTTTTGGAAATATTATTGGTTGTTTTTCATTTTGTAATAACTTGACTCTCAGAGAAAGTAGTGTATCATTCTGTTGAACTGCAAGAGATTCGGCGTGATGGGCCACCAAGGGCGTGTAAAGCATCGTGTTTTCTCTCAGCCCCGAAATGAACGGGGGACCGCTGGCTCTGAGTTTAAAAAGCGGTTTGATTTTTTTGAGCCTTCTTTAAATGTGTTATTTGGAGTGCTCTGTTAAGTAGGTCTATAAATCTCTTTCATGTCATTTTTTTTAGTGTGGTGAACGTTTACAAACCGAGCTCCCAAATTGAAAAGAAATCATAAAAAACATAGGTTTTGGTTTGGAGGAAACCAAGTTTTCTTACCGTTTTTAATGTGAACCATCAAGAAATCTGTCAGCTTCAACGTTACTCTTCTGTGTCTCAGGGTTCCTGCTAAATGTGCTATTGATTAATCATGACAATGATGTGAATGTCGTGGGAAAATATGGAGCTTCATTTTGAATATCCTAAAGGCTCATTATGAAGACTCCCATTCTTTCCCTCCCCTGCAAGGGACTCAGGTGCTCATATTAAAGTGAAAATAAATTCACACAGAAAAATAGAAATCTAAAATTAAATATTTAATTAGAACTCTGATTTGCTTTAAAGATTGGTGGCATTGCACAGGCTATATTACACCCTCTTTATAATTTTTTTGACAAAAAAAGATACTGTTCATTTTAACAGGCCACTTTAATATTAATACATGTGTAATAGGATTGGAACTGAAAATCAGCTAGAGATGGTACATTTTACATTATTGGGAAAATTACAGTTCTGTATTGTAAAAACATTTATTTTTTAACAATGTACCTACATTAATCAAAAAATTACAGCATATTTAATAATTTTACAAATTCTTCATAAAAAATATATCTCTGTACAAAAAGGTCTTTCGCACCTACGTCATGACAGCAGCGTGTGGTGGGACGGGAGGGAGGGTCGGCGATGACAATGGGTTTTCCTGATCATAATGCCAGCGTTCTTTTTTTTACCCCCTTTTTATAATAGCTTTTTGTTGTTGTTTACAAAATATTTTACAGAAGAAAAAAATTATTGCAGCTAGCCTGAAAAAAGGCAAGATGTGTGTGTAAAACAAGCAGCAGTTTTAAACAGCTCTGAAGCATGTGTCCTGTGTTAGCGTGTGGTCGCGTCCCTCACGCGTGTTCCCGTTGCCTTCAGGGAAGAGTCTTCTAGACCTAACTCAGCAAGCACAGCTCCTGACTGCCCTAAAATGAGATCCTCCACCACCTTGCAGAGACGCCGTTCAACACTGCACACAACCCTAGGAAGAAACTAGGCAGAATTCTCACAAGAGAATTTCACTGATTTTTTTTTTCATTTAAATAACATGCTTCAAACTGGCAACCCTAGGACAGTTTGACTTTGCACACAAAGGAAAATCATATCTAATTTGATATGTGGTTTCTTGTATGTATGTATGTCCTGTCATTTCAGGATTTCATAGCATCGTTGACCAGGGAGCAGGTCAGGGATATGGGAACAGAGATGTTAATTCAGACTCTGAAGTCAGCATTTTGCACCTAGTTTGAATGACTCAAACTTAGATATGTACAATATATATATATATATATGTATGTATATATATACACTAATATGTATAGTAACCCTGTTCTCCCTTGCACACGAGCCTCCTCACACTTTCAATCATCTTCTTTGTTTCATTCAATGTGTGTGTTAGGAGCACGACTCCCGCTGACCTCGTCCCGTCTACTGTGAAACAGCAATGTAAGGATTCCCACTGGCAAAGCAAATCTCCAAGGATGTGGGCAGGTTGGCCAGGGAAAACTGTGCAGAGAATTCAGCAGAATGATACAGAATCCAACAGCGTGGGGTTCACAAGACAAAGGAGTCCCTAGGAGAGGCCAGTGAGTCCCCAAACAGCAGAGACCCTTTCCACCGAGGAACACAACACTGGGAGCCGAGCTCTACGGAAATGTCCGAATCAAAACGCGTGACTCTCCAAAAAATGCCCCATTTTCCTGACTGCTTTTCCTTTTCCACATTTGAAGTCCTACATGGAAACCTTCAGTACACCAACAGATAAATCAGTCTTAAAGCTAGGTGTGAATGTGTTCACTCCGACAACGTGAAGGCCAATTTGAACATTCTGACATTTCTATTACCAATGCCAATCTAAAATGTGAAACACAGAAAATTTGCCACAATTGAATAGGTACTGAAATATCAAATAATAAAATAAGTACTATCGTTTCAAAAATATTTTTATCAAATAAGTATAAGTAAAAGTAAACCTGATTTTCACTTTGAGTTTGTTACATAAACTTCCTCCCGGCCACATCTTCTACTTCATGTTTTGATTTTTATTTGCCCTGGGGATCTTATAGATTTTATTTGCATCATAACTTATCATTTACCTATAATGGAATTTAAACTTGAAAAGTCACTGAAATTACCTTTCCATCTGGAATCATAAAGCATGAAACAAATAACAAATGAACGTATAAAATATACCATTGTGAGAGGAGAGTGTGTGTACTTTTTCCTTCCCTCTAAAAGAACACTTAGTATTTTGATCCTGAACAATTTTCACTGAGTTCAAGGTGCTACTGTGGTATATTGTCTTTCAATGCAATATCAAAGATCGATGGCAGAGTAAAAGACAAAAAAAAAAAAAAAAAAAAAACCACTGCAAAAGGGAAGGCTGCATTGTGAGCTAAAACCCACAAGTTCATCGACTATCTAAAATAAATTACTATTCACAGTTTTACATGGCAAACAGAAATTTCTGCAAACCCCCTGCTATTAAGTAGTATCAGAGAGACAGTAATTGCATGAGGTGGTACTAAAGGAGGAAAACCTGTGAAATAAGGAGGCTTCTGTTTTTTTCTCATTGGACCTCTTCAATGAATTCAACACATAAATTAAGCTAATTGAAGCAATAATACAATAAATCTCTTCAATACTGTATTTCCTTTTAAAATCTGTGCCATATCTAGGAATACTTTTCCCTAACACTCCAACTAAGCTGATGGTGGAATGTTTAGCTTGATAATATGAAATAATGCTTATATACAATGGATAGTGTGTATAAACCCTGTGTAAATAATTTATTTTTTATCAGAATCTTAGTCATTCATAACACACTAGTGCAAAAAATTGTGCATTAAACATTCTGCGACAGAACAGCTGACTGGGAAATTTGCAAACATCCCTAGAGATGAACACACAGGGGAGCTGTGAGGTCCTCAAAGCTTGTCAGGTCTCGGAAGGACAGAGTGAAGCATTTGTAGGTGTGAGCCTCTATCAGAAAGGTGTCTTCTTCCAGAAAGGTTTTTTTTTTCTTCAGAGTATTCGTGTTCATGGGGGTTTAAAAAGGAAAAACAACACAAGAGAACACATATTGTGGTGCTACCATTCTGTCACCGCACCCGAAGGACATATCCACGAGCCCAGACGATTGCATTGAAAGGCATCCCAGCAACACAGAAATATGAAAGTCTGAGGCATTGAGTATGACGTGTTGGCGCGACGCGGCAGTCTTCCTGGAGTGTGCCTTGATTTCACACAGATGCAGCCAGGCATTTAGAACCCACTTTTGGAATGAAAATGCATGTGTAGTTTGATCCGTAGAAGACCCTGACACATTTGAGTAGAGATCCCCGCTGCACTTATGCCAGTAGACAAGGTTGAAGATCGCTGCAGTAAAGCCAGAGTGGAAGGGAGAGTGGTATATGGCACCAAAGGAATCACTGCTTGTCCATCAGAGGTATGGCTATGAATCAGTCCTGTTGGGGCACTGAGGGCTATACCACTGTACAGACTGTGTTCAGAGTTGTGTCAAACCTCACAGCCTTGGCTTCTGTGGGTTTTAAGTTTGTATCATACATGGGGTTTTCAAATGATGCTTGTCCATTGCTGTTTTCATGCCCAGCATAGCCATTGTATTGAACTTTTGGTCTCGTTCTAAGGAAAACAGAAAACAAATCATTAGAATCCTGGTTTCATTTGGAGATTTAGCAGCTGGAATTGTGTGCAGGAGACAACATCTACAGAGCAGGGAGCAGTATAGCCAGGATGTTTGCAAAGAAGGAAGGCATCCACACCTGCACACCTGTCAGTTTATTTGCTTAAATTGGTGATTGGGAGCATAAAATGGGTTTTAAAAAGTGAATCGATTTCAAAAATTAAATAAATTTTTTTTGAGACAGGGTCTCACTCTGTTGCCCAGGCTGGAGTGCAGTGGCACGACCACCACTCATTTCAGCCTTGACCTCTTGGGCTCAGGCGATCCTCCCATCTCAGCCTCCTGGGTAACTGGGATCAAAGATTTATTTACGCTTCCTACAAATGCCCCAGGGAAATCGGGAAGGTCCCAAAGGCTGAATCGGATTGGTTTTGTTTTGGATGTCTATTTATCACTGATAAGTTATACGGCCTTGGTTAAGTCACGAAACTTTCTACTACTCTGTAAAACAGGGTTGTGGGCATATGCCTAGCCTTTAGCGCGGTATGCTTACACCAGATTTCAAGTTTAAGCTTTTAGTTCACTGTCGTTACTAATATTCACAAAAAGTTATTTTTTATTTTGCCTCTGTTGAGTTAAAAATGAATCTTTATAAAAAAGGAACTATACTCATTATTAAACTGTTGTCACATTTTCTGGTTAAAAGAAAACCCCTACGTACAATCTATGATTAGAGAATTAGAGGATTTTCAGACTGAAAAGACAGAAACATGTCTGGTCTGCTCTGTCTCTGTTTATTCTTTCCTTATTCCAGAGGAAATCAGATAAGAAAAATGTGCCACGTGGCAAAAACAGAAATTTAATGTACATAAGCGTGCTCGCAAAAACATCATTTGACATTGGGCGTCAAGAAACTTCTGCCGAGCCATTTACTAGATTTCCTTATGTTACACATGCTCATTAAGAAAAAGAGAAGTACGTGGCACATGGCTCTGAGAAAAGGGCAGAACAGCACTTTGTGACTGCCCTTGGAGTGGGAGAGGTCCGTGACATTGTGCTTGGAACCTGCGCCAGCAGTGATCGTTAGCAAACAAATCCAGCCCCTCGTCAATGAAGTGAAGACCTGGCTAAAATGTTCACTCAATCGTCCAGATCACAAGTTGCCACAGTCCCTTCATGTGTAGGGAAATGCAATCCCAGAGTGGAACTGGCTGCAGCTGGATGCTGACGTGCAGGTGTGCAGCTGCACCCGGCAGAAGGCTGTCAGCACCTTGGGCTCTGAGGAAGCAACTCCCAACATGCAAGCAACAAACTCAGAAATGAGCAGAAACAGGGTTTTTCTGGAGGAATGCAGAGCCAACTCATTAAGAAATATTTATCTCTTTAGAGCCTGAGAAGCCAGTGTAGAGAGTGCTACAGGCTTGGTGCTTTCCTGACCAGGTGGTGAGAACTTGAAGAAAATGGATTGATGTGCTGCTGGCAACTGAGCCCTGGGCTTCCTTGCTTCTGCAAAAATTCCACCATCCCTCGCTCCTACGGCACAGAAGTAGAGAACTAAAAGACCCAACGGACTGAGAAGTCACAGTGGCCTCACAGCCGTCCTCTTGAGAGCTGTGAGAGGGAAGAGCTTCCTTCATATTCAACATGCAGGGCAGCCTCTTGGTCTTGATACAGTGTTAGGAAGGGGGGGAGTCCAGTTGTGATGATGACAGATTCCCCACCAACCCAGAGGAGGCATCACATTTACATAAAAATAAGCGCTATCTCCCTTATCTCTGGCTCTGTAATCTGAGATCTCTTTCCAAGGCACTGCCTTCACGGAGACACCCAACTACTCAGCATTGACAGGGAAGTTTCTAAGGTTTAACGACTAAAACTGGTGTGTATGTTGGATATAGCCCCCAATGCTACATTGCCTTAAAGTTAAGATATAATCAGAAGTGACATTTATGTATAAATATGCATATATAATTATGTGGGGTTATCTTTTTAACGGACAAGACAATCCCAGTCTTATATGAAGGTTTGCATCTTTGCAGGCAAGTTGAGGGAAAACAGCTTTAATGGACTAGACCTTTTCCTTGGGGTTAATGTGGATGCCAATCAAAAGCAAAAATAAATTTGTAGGAATTATAAGTTCCTACATATGTGTCTCTATAAGGATATTATATGACCCAGAGCAACCTGTGAAAGAAGATATATTTTTGTGCATATCCCTTTAAGAAGAGAAGCTCATCTAATCATGGCATCTTATTGGATAAGGCAGTGGCATATCTTTCTACATTTACTAAATTTTAAATTAGTCCTGAGCAGAAATTCAAGGATAAGGCTCATCGGACTTGTGTGTATTGGGTATTTTTTCTTCCAAAAAATTAACACAGATGTGCCAATCTTTAATTTTGTAAATATCATGTGAAATGTTTTTCATTGAGTCATATTCTTAAAGAAAGAACATTACTAGCCATAGGGAACTGAAGACACGGGCACAAGCAGCTAATACACCTTTGAAGCAACATTTTCTCTATTGTGTATTTCAAAAGTGAATATAAGAAAGCAAATATTTAAAGAGGCTATTTCATGAGTTTTGAAAAAATAATACCATGACAGTTTTTCTGTTTTAACCAGAATTAAGTGAAATATCTGTATTATGTACTGATATTTATTTAACCTATGTAATTTTATTTCAGGGGATCATAATTTATTTCTTATTATTTGTAGTTAATGCTACCATTTCAAATAGTATTTTAGAGTAGTTTGGCATTTCCAGATTCCTCCAGGTAATGTATTATCCATATATGGAAAAAATGTACAAGGAGTTTATAGTTCCTCCAAAATAATTGTTTTCTTCTGGCATCCACATTAATCCCAAGGAAAGGATCTGGTTCACTAAAGTTGTTTGTCCCCAAGTTTTGACATTTTACAGTTAGCAGAGTTTTGCAAATTCATGGGTATTCAGAACACTTTTTCAAGAGATGGAACATCTATATTGCTTACTACATATAAAGAGCTAAATTTGTATTTGTTGAAGAAAGAAATCAATGAAACATCTATCAATCACAGATTCACAGAGTTGAAAGTGGCCATAGAGAACATTCTGTTCAACCTTTTGCTGGAAGGTTGAAATACCTTCTAAAGGTTCTCATCGTTGGCCATGGAGCCTGAATGTAGAGACAGAATCCTTTATTTCATCTTTCAATTGAACATGAAAGAAAAAAACATATTATTTCTCAACTCAGTCATTTATTCTCTTATTTCTTAGATGTATTCTGCTTAAAAAGTAGGGCAGAAAACAACAGAAAGGACAACAAAAAATCTTGACAAATAAGCATTGTTAGTCCAGGAAAGAGCATTGCTCTCACTCATGAGTGGGAGCTGAACGATGAGAACACATGGACACATTGAGGGGACAACACACATTGGGGCCTGTGGGGGGCTGGAGGGAGGGAGAGCATCAAGAAGAACAGCTGATGGGTGCTGGGTTTAATATCTGAGTGATGGGTTGATCCGTGCAGCAGACCACCCTGGCTTACATTTAACTAGGTAACAAACCTGCACATCCTGCACATGTACCCCGGAACTCAAAATAAAAGTTGATTTAAAAAAAAAAGAACATTGCATAGTAATATAAAATACATGTGCATGTGAGCACGAGAGCATGCCCATTACTTAAACCCATAGTTTACACTCACAACGTTCTCAAACAGATGGTGTTTCTGCAGTACCTGTGTTTGTAGAGGTAAAATGCAAACCCTGATAAAATTAGAGCAAAGAAAGGAACCAGAATGGCAGCCGCCACAGAGCCACTGCTGGTGCCGTGGTAATGATTGGAAGAGTCTTGATCTGGGTTTAAAGGATCTGTAAGATAAAGGAAATATTAAATTTGTTGTTACTGTACTCTGCTTAAACAAATACATATGATAAATTTTGTAAATGGACATGAACTCTTCAAGAAGCAGACGGAGTTGCCATTTCACAGGAAACCAAATGATATTCTTTTCTAAAGATTTTTAATATCCACTTAATGACCGAGACAAAAAACTGACTATTTCCTACTAATAATGGAGAATACTATGCAAGAGTCTCAACATTTAAAATGTGAGAAAGGCAAAAGGGTCAGTGTACATCCTGACTTTCGTTTAGAGTTGTAGGTGTTTTCACAAAACTAACTGAAAACATTTATGTATTTTTTCTATATTCAGAGGTCAATAATATTTGCTGCTTTTTCAGGTCTTAAGGCCAGACTCGGCAAAATATGTCATTGAAATTATGTAAATATCCCAGTTATCCATAAAAATGGCATTGCATTCTTCATATGTGAATAGGATGGTGTCATCTGTCTTTATTTTACGTACATTCTGAAATTCACAGCAGAGTTTAGAAATACTCAAAAAAAATTATAGTTCAATGTCACAATGCAAGTTTCCATGAAGACACAAAATAATGCTAAAATGTAACTTTTTAAATTAAATAATTAGTTTTTCTTTTTTTTTTTTTCTGAGACAGAGTCTCACCCTGTTGCCCAGGCTGGAGTGCAGTGGAGTGATCTCAGCTCATTGCAACCTCTGTCTCCCAGGTTCTAGTGATTCTCCTGCCTCAGCCTCCCAAGTAGCTGGGATGACAGGTGCCTGCCACCATGCCTGGCTATTTTTTGTATTTTTACTAGAGATGGGGTTTCACCATGTTGGCCAGGCTAGTCTTGAACTCCTGACTTCAAATGATCCACCTGCCTTGGCCTCGAAAAGTGCTGGAATTACAGGCTTAAGCCACCACACCTGGCCTAAAATATACCTTTTGTCCATTGGAAAGGAAGGCAAATGTGAATACTTCAAGTATCATGAAGGTGATAGAATCAGCCAGGACTATGGAGTGTCTCATGGCATGGCACTGAGAGGAAAGCATTAAAAACTCAAATCCACAGACCTTTATTAAGCAACTGTTGCCAAAGGAGGAAATAAGTTCTTGAAGAGTGTACTAACAAAATATAATTTTGAGATGGATTTGGCCTAATTGCACGGAGTCACTTAATGCAGGTGTGCAATGAATCATGATTGGCGTCATCTCAACATAGCAGAATTGTTGAGAAGAAGCTGATCTGGTTTTCGTATTTCCAGAATTTATAAAATGTCAGATTCAAAGAGATGTTGCTGTATTTATTGTTTTATAAACCAGAAATGCAAAAAATCAATCAAATATTAAAAATATTTAAATCATTATTTGTATCAACACCCTTTAATTTTCATATAAAAACTTTCAAATGACATTATTTGCCATTTGCTTCAATAGATGTAGGATTATGACTGCCTACAATATTAACGTCCAATAGGAACATATTTTGGAGCAATGTTGGCTTTTTACAACTACTTATCTTTTTGAGATCTGTCCCATCATCATGCAAAAGGAAGATGCCAGACACTTGCTCTCTTGCAATCTGAGCACCCAGGTTATGGACGTGCAGTGAGTGAAGCCAATTGGGTGTTCCCACCCCAGGCACTGTATTGGAAGCGAGGGATGCAAAACATTCTGAGATGGTTTAAAATTTGTTCCATGGCTGAAGGGGTTCTAGAGCCCTGGGGACAACATGAAGTGTGTGTGTATGTGTGCACTGAGGGTGGTCCCAGCAGCAGCAGTGGTGCAGCAGTGACGTCCAGTGACAAGGGGTGGTGCTGTCCAACAGAGAGCAGTGGTGCCCTACTCAGATGGCACCAACTTCATGGGTTGGTTGTGAAAATCATGTTAGTACATCTCACGTGCTTACAACAATGCCTGGCACAGAGGGAATGTTCACACGGACTCATAGTCACAAAAATGTAAGTTTCCTGAAGCCAGGGATTTTGTTTTGTTTTGTTTGGTTTCGTTTGGTTTGCGTAGCTTTCCTCTTGACTCCTCAGAACCTGCAATAAAACCTAGAACACAGTATGTGCTCAATATATATTTGCAAAATTAAAAAAAAAAGTTTTGTCTGTAGAGCATTTCAGCACCCAAATATCTTTTAGTTTCCATTACGATGGCAAACATTGATCTCAAGTTTCTGTAATTCTGGGATTATCTGTCTTATTCTTCTAAATGTGTATTCCACTTACATTAACCACAGTTACTTTTTTTTATCTGAAAACAAAGCTACATACTTTTATCCATAATAGATAACAAAATTCCAAATAATAAAATGCTGGAAAATCTACGTGTCACAAGACACCTCACATGAAAACAAAGAACAACACATAAGAAGGTGTTTGTGAATTACATAACCAAACTTACTGTGAGATTATCACATGCCTGCAGCTCCTAGTTAATTTCAGTTACTTGCCCTTGTTTTAATAATTTGAAGGTTAATATACACACATTGTGTTAATTAAAATGGGATAAAGGGATATGAAAACAAATAATATAAAGGAAAATTAAAATAATCATTCCTTGCCCTACAAGGTAGTTCCTCTTTATAGTCGAGGGTTTTAAAAATTGTCCTTCCAACAATGTACTCGTAATATGTGTGATTATTTCTCTTTTCTTATTTTTATAATTGGTAATATTATTTGCATTTTGTTTATGTGGCTTTTAACCTTAACAGTCTATTTATGAGGCTCTTCCATTGGCATATATGAATCAGGTTTAATTTTTTAAGGTGTGTAGTATTCTACTGATTAGATATAACAACATTTATTTAGCCAGTCTACTGTCCAGGGACATTTAGGGTGTTTCTAATACTTCTATAATGCTGCAATGAAATCTTTTGCCTATATCTACACATTAGCAGGAGTCGACATTACATAAGACAAATCTTAAGAAGTAGAATTATTGACAAACAGAATTTGTACCTTTTAGTGTTGCTACATCCTACCTAATTGCTCTCTAAAGAGGCACTGCAATTTCATTCAATCATTATCCTACGAGGGTCTTCACAATAACACATGGACAGCTCTGTGCGATCCCTTTGCTACCCTCCTTTCCCTTCTCCTCCCCCTCCTTGTTTTCCCCTTTCCCTCCTCCTCTCTCATCGCCCTCCTGCCACAAGTTATTCTTGGTTCCTTGGCTGTTGCAACCACAACTGTTGCTGCCACTACTACAACGATAAATCAAACAGTGTTTAGGTAGTTATAAATTTACATTTCTTTACTGAAGAAGGAGGGTGAGCATCTTTGCACATGTGATAAGCTAGGTCATTCAATTTTCTAAAGAGCATTATTGAAACAAATGTACATCCTGTCACGCAACACTTCATGTTGGGGATACATTCTGAGAAATGCTTCATGAGGCAATTTTGCGGCTGTGTTAGCATCAGAGTGCACTCACACACCTAGACAGTGTTGCCTACTGCATATCTAGGCTACAGGTACAGCCAGTGGCTCCTACATGAGTAACACCGTGCACTATGACATTATGGCAGCTGTGGTGTCACCAGGTGTTAGGAATTTGTCAGCTTCTTTATAATCTTATGGGGTCACTGGTGCATATGCGATCTTTTGTTGACCAAAATGTCATTATGCTATGCGTGACTGTCCTATATAATTCATCCACTTAAGCTGAACACACAATCCAAGGCTTTCTCAGTGTATTCATAGGGTGGTGCAATCACCACCGTAGTCTCACTTAGAAGATTGGTGTCCCTCCAAAAGAATCTCAGTATCTCTTAGCTTTATTCTTCCTCTACCTTCATCCCAACCTTCAACCCAGGCAACCACTAATCAGTGTCCCATCTCTTTGGATTTGCCTGTTATGGACATTTCCTGTAATGGATTCATAGACTATTTGGCCTTTTTTTATCTGGCTTCCTTCACTTAGCATGACGTTTTCAAGGTCCATCCATGTTGTAGGATTCTTCAATACTTTATTCTTCTTCAGTGCTGACTAATATTCCATTGTATGGCTATATTACATATTGTTTATTCATTCATCCATTGATAGACATTTTGGTTGTATCTACATTTGGGATATTATAAATAATGCTGCTCTAAGCATTCATGTACAAGTTTTCTGTGACATATTTTTCAGTTCTTTGGGCTACCCATGTAGGAATGGAATTGCTGGAGCTTACAGTAACAACTATTTGATGAACTACCAGAGTGTTTTCCAGAGCAGCTGCATCATTTCACATTTCCCCAGCAAAGTAGGACAGTTCCAGTTCCTCCGCCTCCTTGCCACCCTTTGCTATTTGACTTTTAGATCACAGCCATCCTTGTGGATGTGAAGGGGTATCTCAGTGTGGTTATGATTTGCATTTCCCTGATAATGATTATAATCAACATCTTTTCATGGGCTTATTGCCATTTGCATGTCTTTAGAGACATATCTATTCAAATCTTTGGTCAATTTCTTATTTAGGTTATTTGCCTCTGTATTATTGAGCCATAAGAGTTCTTTGTACATTCTGGATACAAGTCACTTATCAGGTACATAATTTTATGTATTTTTCTCTCATTCTTTGTGTGTATGTTAGGGTTGAGTCATTCAATCTTAATGAGGAAACTAGTTTATTGTTGAGTTTCTTACGTAAGTTTTTGCATTAAAGCTGTCTTTCAAGTTAATTTTATTTTAGTATCCACTTAATGACAATCACGTTTTTTGGTTTATCTACTGACTAGAGAAAATTAGGAGGTTATTTTTATCCATAAAAATAGATGCTTGCCATCATTCCTAAATGAATGGCTGCTGTTGCAGAATTACGTAAACACAAACTTTTCTAATTAGTTGAAGGGGGGACTTACCTATGACTCAAATTATTTTGTAAAGTAAACTGTTTTTCCTGACAACAAGCTCATCATCACATGAGAATAAAAATTCCTTGTTAAACCAAGCTGTTAATTTGTTAGATTAAAAAGAAAAGGGGTAATGCAAAGAAAATGTGTAATAGCAAACTGATAGTTCAGGTCAAATTCACTGGATCAGTCAACTTAGACATCTACCCAGCATCTTGTACAGCTCACTGGGGTGTCCTTCAACAAAATTACTAGAGCGTGTGCTACAGAGAGAAAGGAGGACAAATAACTCCAGGATTCGGCTTAGAGCAAGAGAAAAAACATTACCCATCATTAGTGTTGGTCTAATGCATTTATTCCATTTCATTACCTCAAAATAATATAACCCAATTTAACATATAATCTCGGCCACTGCCAACATTATAATGCTCGTCTATTTAATAATACTGTGGGTTGAATAGTGGAAGTAAACTATTTTATGATTAATTATCTTTTTTTTTTTTGGCTTTTCTACAGGCCAGTAGACTTTTTTTATATTCAGCACTTTGATAAAAGTCTTACAAAATAAGTTCATCAGTGGTAATCATTACAAAATTGTACACTCACATTCCTCCAAAAGGTGGCTCTGGTATCAAAGCGTATATGGTAATATTCTTCTTTATAATAATACTGTGTGAATAGTATTCTACAAGTAGGAAAAATATGGTGCCAAGGTTGTTACAAAAATGCGTTTCCTTTTATTTGTGGGTTGCAACAATTATAACGACTTTTGTGCAAAAAGAGCCGTAGCATGCACAAAGCAATGCTTACGTGGCCTCTCAATCTCGTAACAACCTTGGGAACTTCTATACTGAGATTTAAGATGAAGAAATAGGCTCAAGAATATTGTGACTCATCCTAGATGACAAAAATAGGAAGCAGACGAGGTAGCATTCAGATCTGATGATTGTTTCCACATATGTTCCTCCTTTAATCACTAAGGCAAAAATCAAATAGTACAGAAAGCTATAAAGAAGGAAGGAGGACTTACCTGTCTATGTAGAATAAGATTTTTCTCATTTATAAGTCAAACCTCTTTCCACATCAATATATAGTCCTCATTTCTTTAAATAAATATACTGAATAATAATTGTTTCATAGGTAGTATAATTTGTTACCTAAAAATACTCATTGAAGCAATTCTTTTAGCATAGATGGGCAACATGCAGAGGTTATTTCTAACTTCCACTACTAAAACAATCCTGCTTTGGACATGCCTGAATATGCAGAAAACAATTTACACATTTGCCTGATTAAAAATTCTAGACAGAAAATTGTTGGATGAACAAAGTACTGACCAATTGTATCTACCCATACATCCATCAAAATTAAACATGAGGCTCTTTTCCTGCTATCAACCCCAAACCAATTATTAAAACTTTGTCATTCTGATAACTAAAAATAATCATCTTTGTTACTATATAAATATATATATGTATATTTCTGAAGATCTTTTTATATGTTTGTTGGCCACTTTTAATTACTCTTACTTTTTTTTTTTTACTTTTAAGAACTCTTAGTTTTCTTTGGGTAATATACTTTGCTTATACTTTGATTTTCATCTTTTTCTCTCTTATTTTTAATAGCTCTTGATATAGTGAAGATATTATGTCTGGCACATTTATTGCATTATTTCCGGCTTTGTGTTTGTCTATTTTGCTATTCAAAATAATTTTTTTCATTCAGCTGTAAAATATGTTAGTCTCTCTCATTATTTTTGTTTAGGTTTCTTTTAGAGTCGTCTTTTCCATTTCTTCTTAGAAAAATCATTGGAAAGCCAAACTGGTATTTGCTTTAAAACATATCCTAAGTGCAACTTACCTTGCCTTTCTAGCTTAAATTTTCCAAAGTCTTTTCCATGAATGTCACCTTGAAAAGTAAATCCTCCTCTTTCAAGTCCAGATGACACCTGACACATAGGAAAGAAAAGAAATAAAAAGGTATACGAAGGGATGAATAATATCCTCTTTTAATATATCTTTTAATACAACTGTTATATCTCATATTTAGATACTACTGGTTAAATGTTTTATTTTTGCCATGGCTTTTGGTGACACATTTATAGTTAAAGATCAGAAACCAACACAGAAGTGAACTTTAACTAACATATGCAAATGCTCACAATCTCATTTTGATCTCGAAAATGATAGCAAATTTTACAATATATCCATATGTTAACTGCACTTTCTAAGGGAAGACAAACGTATGAATTAAGAAATAATCTACATTATGTAAAACTCACTTTGTGTCCCAGCTATTGGGCAGGGTACATCATGTATGGCTGTCTACCCTTAAGTCAGATAGTGAATTAGAACACAAACAAATGGTTAACTTGCAAAGAACGGTGTTAAGGGGGATGTCTTAAATCTTTCTGTTTATCTGGGAATGATTTCTTTTAGAACAAGCAGCGTGGTTATCAAGCGGTCTTGGAAAATTTCTGATGGCACCACTCACGATATAACGTAGCAGTAACATCATAGACCCTGGATTTCAGGTCTTGTTCTGTCCTCAACAGTAACCACCCCTTTAAGGATGGCCAATTCATTGCTTACTTCTTAGACCTGGTTTCTTCCCTTATAAAATGAAGGAATAAAATGGCCACTCTGTCAAGAAGAGGGGCAGCTGAGTTTTCAAGGGGCAGACATAAGACAGCTGTACTCAGAAGCCTCCAATCCGTAGCCCTTGCGTCTGCACAGGGAGATGATTAGAAAGCCTGTGCTTTGTCACAGACCTTACACATGTACTTACATAACCATCTAGTCCCCAGTTGTCATTTTCGAACTTGCTTACAAAAATATCTGCCTGGCCTTTAATTTGAAAAGCTTTCAGGAGTAAGTGGGCCTCCTCCTTCTTGTAAATGCCTGTGAAAAGATCAGCAGGTTAGGCTTACCTTGGAGAAAGTCAGTAATTCAGCCCTTTAATCCATTTGATGTGGAATGTGGTACGGAGATGATAATATCATCGATAATAGAAAACTCAAACAGAAATTGTATTTTTATTTGTGAATTTTAGCTTAGGAGCTTCCATTTTCCCCTGAAAATCACTTCTTAAATCCTTGTCTATCTTGAATAGGTATAATCCACTCCACTAAGTTCAATATCCTTATTCCACAGAAAGAATAAAAAATAACATATTTGATTTTGCTAATTAAAAAATCTCTCTCTAAAAAAGTATACAATAAAAATACATCACAGAATTAATGTAAGAATGAAAACGATAATACACATACAGTGCTTAAAATAGTGTTTGCCATAGAAATCAAGGCTGTTTTATTTTATTAATTGTGTGATGATTTTAAAAATCTCATGATGAGCACATGAGTTAAGAAAAAAGGTATTAAGAAATAAAGTTTGGAGACATGCAGTATCTGTATACGAATCTCAGATTCTTGACTTAATATGTGCATAATTTTGAGCAAATCAGTTCACTTTTCTGTACTGGTTTTGTAATCTTTAAAATAAGAAAATAATACCAACCTCTCATGGCTAGGGAGAGGCTCCAATGAGTTACAGTATATGCAAAGCCAACACAACAGTAATAAGTACTTAATACTTACTAGATCACCTCTCTGTGAAAAGATAACAGGTCTATTTCTGCTCACACCATGGGTTTAGTGAATTCTTCGGGACCTACCTGTCAACTTCAGCTCCACTGGCGAGGCTTCGCTGAAGGTGGCATTCACCTTACTGCTTGTTGCATTGAACCAGTCAACAGTTAGAGTGGCGGGTTGTCTTTTCCCTAAATATTCATAATACCCCTTCCACAGTGAATTGACGAAAAAGACATCTGAAGGAACTGTGGGAAGGGGGGAAACAGACCAATGTCAGCACACACACGAACAATAAATTCAGACATTATTAAACACAGAAGGCATCATACTGCTTAGCGAGCGACCACAGATGAGGGCAGTGATGAAGACAAGGGGAGCCTAGTGCATCGCTGTTCACAGCATGTGCAAAACTCAAAAGAAGCAGGTGCGAAGATTATTATGGTATGCAAGTTTTTTTTATTATTATTAGAAGCCAAAGCATACCTACTTTAACAGTCCTTCCAAGCTCATGGGCTATGGTGAACTGGTACTTCTAATGCTAGTTTAGTTTTTATTGTGCTTAGCAAGAAATATGTTTACCTGACCCATGAAATCACTACTGATATTTCAATGATATCCAAGTCTACTCTTTGAAACATTTGGAAGGCTCCGAAGAACTGATATATATAATATGAGAGCAATGCCCTGTCTCGAAAAAGCTTACATATCCCAACACCAAGTGGACTTATGAAGACAAAGACCTTTCACTTCAGAGTCTTTATTTTGTAAGTAGAGTCCCTCTCTGTCATTCATACTCTTCTGCTCTTCTTTAACCTCTTTGTGTAATATATTCCATGAGTAAGAAGAGATGGGCTCAATAATTTCAAATGTTTCTTTTATATATGTCTTTTAAATTCAGTAATAAAAGGCAGTCTTTTTAAAGCACAGAATTCATCGACAGGAAAACTTACAAAGATTATTGAGATATTTCCTCTTGTTTTCACAGCTTAAGAAAAAAATAAACTTATTTTTCATGTGTGTGTTTAAAAATGTGTATAAAATCCTGCCATTTTCACACATAAACGTGAATTGTAGTGTATAAATTCACATGATGATTTCAGCATTACTCTTTGTTTTCTGCCTTCTGATGTGCATGAATTATTTAATTAGATAAGATTCATGATAAGCATAATTGGTCAAAACACATTGCTTGAGTTGCTAGGTGGAAATGAAGATTCATGTCTCCCTAACCTATTTTTTAGAAAGTCCATTTATAGTCGCAAATAATGAGGACAAAAGTATATTGTGCCTATACCCATGCTTTTCTTTTCAGCCCAACTGGCCATTTTCTTGTTTTCCTAGGCAGGCTAAACCTATAAAACTTGGCCTAGCAAGAGAAGGGTTAAAGAAGAACAGAAGATAATAGCTTCCTTTGGCCTTTTGTAGACCCCACTGTCTCAAAATAATAGTGATAATAAAATAAGTAAAAAACTCATATATCCACACAAGTATCTAACACATTTGCTTATAAATCACTGATTTCAGACACATCTGCTTAGCCACTGTCAGCACAAGAGAGGCCCCCATTTTAATCAGCAACCTAAAAATAACTTTATTTTCCATTACTAAAATTAATAGCCTTTAAAGTACATAAAAAATGTTTTCCCTAATTAGAATTTGTATGCTCTTCTGAAGTTACTAATCCACTTGTTCAAGCATTCACTTAAGTTAATCTTGTTGAAGTTTCACAGGAATGGGCCAGGCCTGGCTGGGTAGGGTAAGATACAACCAATGTCTTAGAAGTGGCTTCTGTGTATTAAAATAGGACCACGAGTCATGTGGCAGAGGTCATCTTTCTGGGTCTTTATAATTTCACTTGTTGCTGGCAGCCTGCAGTACAATGCAGCAGCCACATAGCTGAGCTGTACTAGAATGTACCACCTTGATGAGGAATCACATTCAATTAGCACTTCCTTTCCAAGAGTACAAGAAAAGGAATATTGATAATAATGTTTGCACCTACAAAAAGAGTGTATAGATATTTCAATATCTTAAACACAAAATAAGCAAATAAAAAACAAAACACACACACAACAATAATAACAAAAAGAGGCTGTATTTTCTTCCATTGAAGAACATGTTGCCTGGATAAAGAGCACTGACTTCTGTAAGTGATTTTTAGGTAATATGTAAATAAAATAGTCTAGAAAGATTTAAAAAGCATTTTATATTCTTTATTATTGAGATTGGAGAAATTCCTTTCATCATATTGGGATACTTGTCTAAGAATTAAATGTGTCACACAGCATCCTGACAATATTTTTCCTTGTCTAAGAATTAAATGTGTCACACAGTATCCTAACAATAGCAATACAAATACTCTTTCCATGTTTGATTCTAAAATAGAGCTTATGTCCAAAAAAAAAAACAGTGTTAAAACCTGAATAAAGAAAGTACTAGTCAAGTGATCTTATATATTTACCAAGGATTTCTGTTTCTGATAAAACAACAAAATACCCAACTTAAATTAATATAATTTGGAATACATTTTGTTATTTAAAAACAATTTAAATTTAAAACACAGAACATGCCAGATGATTTTGTATAGTAAAAACTTTCCTTGGGAAGTAGGACTGCATCTTTGCGATTTGCTATATAATGCGTTTAGCAAAAGGCGCCACATACAACAAAAAACTATAATTAACATTTTAGAAGGCAAAGCATGCCTAGATGAATGGAGACACTTGGAAAAAATTGGGCTCCATGTCTGAACTGTTTACATTAACAACTTATGCTGTAAAAATGCCTCATTGATATGAGCTTCCTCACGTGGAGAAAAAAGTCGCAACCCTCTTTATAAGGCTCTCCATTATACCACATGGAACGATCAATGTTTTCATTTCTGCCTACCAAATGCCGAAGGCAAGTTTGAATGAAACAGGGTGTGATAACACCAAAGGTTTTCTTTTTAAGTGAAGTAATGTTATTTCATTAACAAACCATTGTTGTGAAATAAATAGAATTCCATGTAAGCTTGGTGTTTTAAATAACTGAAACGTTAACTTGGTCGTGGACTAACGGATTCGGAAATTTAAATGTTGAAAATAGTTTCACTGTGCAGAGTAGAGAACAAATCACTTTATTGGATTGAAATCTAGAACTGTTCTGGTATACAAACCTGGAGTTTTAGTAACTGTTTCATTAACTTCTCTCACTCCTTTACCTACAAGTAAAAAGACAAATTATCATTTTAAAAAAAACATTTATTTTTGAGTAAGTTTGAAAAAATGTCAAATTGAAGCAATTTTCCTTTCTCCAGATTTTTTTAATGTACAAAATATGAATACCTTATACATATACATTTTAAACTCATGTCTTTACAGCAGAATATTCTTGGTGTTTGTGGGAAAGCGGAGTTTAAGGATGAAAAATCAATGTACATCTATCTACGTATATTTCCATTTAAAGTGCTACAACAGAGAGCCTTGCAAAGGAGGGTGCCTTCTATGACATTTCTCGTACCCTGTTTGGAATACCCTGCCACATACTAAAAGGTAACACCCCACCCAAATAACCATGATGTTATAGTCCCTCTTCATTGACCAATACCCCACCCAAATCAATCAATTTATACGTTACTACTGAAAAATTCAAAATTATTTCCATTGCAGAATGTTCATTTTGGTCTATCAAGTTAGATTTAAGTCATAATTTCTTAGCTTTCACAGTTTTAGATCAAACTACGAATTACCATTTTAAAAGTTTTCATTCTTCTATTTCTAACAGGGAAGGGCAAGGGAAACAAAAGTCTCTTTAAAATCCCTAATATGAGAACTATAAATAGGCTCCAGGAAACAAAACCTAAAGTCACTGACTGTCTCACACGCCATCATTTTTGGTTTATGCTGTTTAGACTCCATGGATTTATAAATTACAAACAGGGGAGAACCTGTAAGTTTAGCTATCGTCAAATCTGACCCAGGCTGATGACTCTCACTTGTAAACACACAAATTTGTAATTAATGGATCGTTTCCATGTGAATTGCTTTTGTAATTTTAAAAAGCAGAATCAATGTCAGGGACACATAAACTGAGGTTTTACCACAAACAGCATGTGGTCTTAAAAATAAGACAGAGTTTCATTTACCTATTCTCGGATACTTGGTGACATTTATTCATTTTCATCTCTAAGAACTACTTTTCCTGAAACTATACCAAGTATTATTTTCCTTTTAACTCAGAATGCTTTTCTTTAACCAAATAGCTTTTCTCTTTTGGCTTGAAATAATGCAATCATTTTATTATGTACTAATTGCATACTAATTGTACTATATATTTAGCTATGCCACCATTGCATCAAACACTGAGGATACACACGTTCACACACACAGCTCACGCACATGAAGCACGATTGAGGCAGGTGGCGATGCTGCAGCCTCATGCTCTTACTTATGGGTGGACACTAGCCTGATGGGCAGCTGATCCTTTCCCTTGCTCTTTGGAAAAGTATACCACTCCTTGACCAATGACTTACTTTTACACACAGGCGACTTTCCTGTCCATTTCATGTCTGCTTTACATGTTCTGTGCTCAGATCCACCTGCGAGGAAAAAGCCTGGATGGCAGGTGTACACTAAGGTGTAGCCGAAAGTAGGAAGATCGATGGCTCTCACATCCGCGTGCGCCGGGGTTTCTGGCTGTCTGCAGGCATGAGCTGAAACAACATTACGAAACATTGAGACTTTGTTTATTGTAAAGTTAGCACATGTGTCTAGAGAAATTAATAGATTAAAATAGTTTGGAAACGGTTATGCAGTCAATATGTATATATACATATATATACACATATATATGTATTTTTTTTTGGTAGAGATGAAGTCTTGCTATGTTGTCCAGTCTGTGCTAGAACTCCTGACCTCAAGCTCTTCTCCTGTTTTGACCTCCCAAAGTACCGGGATTACAGGCATGAGCCACTACACCCATCCTATATATATTTATACATAGGTACTTATGTGCAAAGATTTAGCGATCACAGCTTTGAAATAAAAGCACTTCTGCTATACTACCTAAATAAATATGTTAAAGATCCTCAAAAGCCCAGTGTTATAAATTATAGAGACTGGTGAATATTTAGATATGCCTTGATTTTGTTCTTGTGGAAACTACCAAATTTATTATTCAATTTAATTAATTATTTTGATAAAACTTTAATGTGTATTTAGAAACAATATAGATTATTTTCTTTAAAATATAATTTAGGAATAAATGAGACTGTAATGTATACTCTATATCTCAAATCACTCCATTCCTTATAAAGTTTGCATACATGCTGCAAATAAAGGATTGACATATTATTATAAAACAAGTTTACGATTTTATTTATTTATTTTTTATTTATTTTTTGAGTCTCGCTGTGTTGCCCAGGCTGGAGTGCAGTGGCACGATCTCCGCTCGCTGCAAGCTCCGCCTCCTGGGTTCATGCCATTCTCCTGACTCAGCCTCCCCAGTAGCTGGGACTACAGGCACCCGCCACCATGCCCGGCTAATTTTTTGTAGTTTTTTTAGTAGAGACGGGATTTCACCATGTTAGCCAGGATGGTCTCGATCTCCTGACCTCGTGATCCACCTGCCTCGGCCTCCCAAAATGCTGGGATTATAGGCGTGAGCCAGCATGCCCAGCCAAGTTTACAATTCTAAAATTGTGCATGCAGTTGTTTTGAATATTGTCACTATTTCACTAATTAGTAACCATAACAAATACCTGACATTATCAAGCTCCATATTATATATAAACATGCATATATATATATGAGTGTATGTATATACATATATATGTACATGTACTATCAACATGTAATTTGAGTAGTGATTTAGGGCAGAGATAATTTTAAAATAAACACACCCAAAAATCACACCTTATATACTAAGATATTTTTATAACATTCATGTTTTTATTTTTAATATAGTAAGAATAAGACACTGCATTTCACTAAATTCAGAGTGAGTGAAATGAATAATTCACATACTACTCATCCATATATTTTTTCTAATTCTCATGATTAAGTCACAAAATAAAATGTGATCCTTAAGTATGTATTTGAATGATCAATTCATATATACTTCCTGTTATAGCGAGAATAATTTTTTAACCACTTCTACTTAGACTCTGACATATGACGTTATTCAGTTCATCCTCTTTTTGGTAATTTGTTGTAAATATCCTAGAATAATAATAGCACGTACAAAAAAGTTTTCCCTCTAAGAATGTTCAATATAACATTATGCACTTATCTTCGGTTTCAAGCAGTTTCTCAGACTTTACAGTGCCTGAGAATCTCCTGGAGCGCTTGTTAAACTAAACTGTCCCCCTTCTCTCCTCCCTGGCTCCCTCCAGAGGCTCTGGTTCAAGGTCAAGGATGGGGCTTGAGAGCAGCCTTCACAGCCCAATGTCCAGCCAATGCTTATGCTGCCAGTTCTAGGGAACCAAACTTTGAGGACATCCGAAAATTTAGGATTAGGGAATTAAAAACAATTTCTCATTATTTCCCTTAGTGGTAAACACTTCTCAGACATTCACAATAAATAGGTTACTTCTGATGGTGGTGGAAGAAATCACACTTACGTATACATTCGGTCTGTATCCCACTCCATGTTAAATTGGCAAGGCAGGTGCGAGTCGTGGAACCTTGAATATGGTAGCCTTTTCTGCACCTGAAAAAAACCGTGCTTCCAACCTAGAGAGGAAATCCAATACTAGCTTCAGAGGTCAAGGGAATATACGAAGTGTCAACTAGTGATACCTGAAAGTACACGCCCCAGTAAAAGTATAGCAGCAACTTTTCAGGTTAATGTCAAGCCATTGTCTAAGTCAACATGTACATTTTAACTGCCTGTTACAGTGTTACACACAATGTAGATTGCTCAAGGAATAATGTAAGATCTTCTCGAATTTTGAAAATTTAGACGGCTGTTTGGGTAAAGAAATTATGCCTTTTCTGTTTCAGAGTTCTTTCTTTTTTGTTTGTAATAATTATTATTTCCTTTTTCATTTTTTTCCTGCCACTCACATTTGAAACAACTGGTATTTATTAGAAAATTACTTTTGTTAGCACTCCAAGGGGATTGGTCAACTCCTGCTCATACAGAGTCCACCACAACTCTACCTGTCTTTCTGATGCTTCAAACTGTACAAACTATTTACTCTTGTCTGAATGTCTGAGGCGTCTTCCTCACCAGGTCTTCACAAAGCTAACCCCCACTTAATTCTCTGTACTTTGCTTAAACTGCACATCCGCTGCAGATTCTTCTCTGATCCTCCAAGAATGAATCACATTCAGCTTGAATGCATTTCCCCAACATATCTGCTCCACTCACCACAGTGTCCTGGAATTACCTGTATATTTATTCACCTATGTGTGTTCCTAATTTAACCAGAGGTGCCTTGAGGGGCAGATTCCTGTGATCTGTAAATGTCTTTTTTAGAGAATGAGCTACGGTCGTGTGTTGAGGGGCACCAAAGATCATCCATGGTTCTGTGTATCTGCAGCATGAGGCCAGCATGACTCACGTATACAGGGAGAGGAAAGCAGCCCCCAGGGAAGGCGGGTTTGCACTCATCACAGCTTGGCTTGGGACCAGATTATTTCCTTAAAGCTTGACTTATGAAGGCACATAAGTGCACCAAGTTAGCATCCAAAGATTTGAATTCCCCTCTTGTTTCTTGCTCTGAGAATTTTATCCAGTTATTTGATTCCCTGTGTCTGCCTTCTCACAGGCATAAGCCCATACCTCCCATGTTGGGATTCCGGGAAGAATAACTACAAGTAAAATGCAAGGAAATAGTTGGTACACTGAATAGTGAGAAAGGATATCAGGAGAAAAAAAATGCTGCTTCTAGCACTTGATAAAGTGGAAGTATGAATTTATAAAGAAAAGTACAAATTTATCTAAATGTCAAATCAATAGCTAATTTAAGATTCAATGATGGGAAAGGGTTGACTCATTTACTCTTGATTGATTGATTGACTGATCGATTTAAACTTTAGAGTCAGGGCCTCTCTCTATTGCCCAGAGTATAGAGCACAGTGGTGCAATCATAGCTCACTGCATCCTTGACCTCAAGGGCTCAAGTAGCTCCCATCTCAGCCTTCTGCACAGCTGTGACAACAGGTGCACTTTACCATGCCCAGATGATTTTTTGTATTCTTTGTAGAAATAGGGTCTTGCTATGTTGCCCAGGCTGTTCTCCTGGCCTCAAGCGATTCTTCTGCCTGGGCCTCCCAAAGTGCTGGGATTACAGGCGTGAGCTGCTGCTCCCAGCCCATTTCCTCTCTATCAGGAATGGTGTCCATCAACTCTCCATGCAAGCATGTGTGCAATTCCAACCAGACCTCCTGGTAAACATGCTGACATTCTCAGGAAGGTCATGGACAACCTGTATCATTTACTGGCAGAAAGAAAATACAGTCTCCTCCTCAATCATTTTCTTTTTAGCAGAATATACCGAGCCACTGCAAACTGATTATCATACACTAACCCTGGAGCTACGGGTTTCGGGGACACGCTGGCTGGAGAACGGGAGGTAGTCATTTAAGCTGCAAGATTAACATAGCCTAACACAGGGACGTTTCACACTGAAATGGCTCACTTTGTGTAAGTAAGGTTTCAGCATATGGTGCTAAAGAAAACAGACAAAAATCTCATTGGTTACTTTAAAAACTAAAATGTTCCTAATAAAGGAAGAAATAAAAACATTTGGGGAGAGCTGCATTTCATGGTCTCAACCTTCTCCTTAAAACATGGTGTCTGGGCTCTTTAAATTATTAGTAAATCTTGCTGTTGGATAAAATCAATTATTCGTGTTAGTGTAACTAATTTGTTATAAGGAGGGTGAAGGATTTACCCAACCCTATTAGTGTCATATGATAGGTTATAGAACTATGTTGCTAAATACAGTCATCATTGACTTTTAATTACTGTAAGTTGTACATAGGCAAGTTAAGAATTGCTCAAAGCAATGGTGATCAAAATTTTATTTTTCTCAGTGAATCAGTGAGAGCGACATCCATATATAGTATTTTCCAATATTCCTTGACAATTTGGCATTAAATATTTATATACCTGAAAGTATTTACTTGAAGTTTAAGGCAATATTTGAGACATAATAGAAAATGTGCTAGAGTCAGTGTATTATTAGCTCCCTGTAAGGACTTCCCCTGTGGGATGCAAGAGAGCTACAAGGAAATGGCCACTCTGTGTCCGAGCGAGAACAATGGGAATATTTTCGTGCTCATGAGAGATGGGGAAAGTGGCTGAGGAAGAAGGTTTTTTATTCTTAATTGATGAGATCCCTATATAATTAACTTTTGTTTTCAAAGTCATCCAACCAGAGAACAGTGAAGTTATGGGAGTACTTAAGATGGTTAAAACATTTTATTTCAAGCTTCATTACCTTCCACTTTTAGGTATTTCTCCAACGTTCACTGAAGTGTTAGTGTTCGTTTTATTAAAAGTCAAATGAACATTCCAAAATGATATTTCGTATGCTAATAATTCATAGAAATTTAAAGATCATACGGAGAACTAATTTCACAAGTAAGTTTAGACTAAGGGGCTTACATACATTTTCTCCTATTTTTATCTCTAGAATTTAATATTATTTCCCCACTATATCCAGTCCCTAAGCGGAACCTTTTATGGGTAGCTAATCAGTGACAAGTTACCCCAATTTGAGAATTGCCGTGAGAATTTAACAGACAAATAATAGAATCATGCATGATTTCAAATAGAAAATAATGTCATAGTTGCTATGTTAATTTCTATATGAAATTATGCATTATTCCATTATTATCTAGTAAGCAAGATATATATATATATATATATAGATAGATTTTGACAGTTAAAAACACATGTAGAAATCCCCTTTGAACGAATTTTATTCAGGTAAATACAACATGAATAAGGTATGATATAAAAAAGCACTCACATATGTTTAAGTAACAAATATATTTTATATTTCCAGAAAGAAAACATAGTAAATTCATAATGAACTACCTCATAGCCTCTGGAGCTATTCTGTATTCCAAAGTGTGGCGTACCAGGGTCTGGGCAGGTGTTATGAGCAGGATCTGAAATTTGTGATTTAAAAAGAAAAGAGGGCACCAGATATAGTTATTGTGAGAATTTTAACAGCTTTCACTAAAAGGTCTCATGAAATAGAGAAAATATTGTTTTGAGAAATGTGCAAGATGTTTTTCAGGAAAGTTAAAAATTAAATTGCTACTTTTATCTTCTCTTCAAGACATGTTTTTTAGATGTTAACTTTTAGACTTTAAGTAGTTCAGTATGTTCTTTTTATATAAGAATAAGTGCATTTTTTTCCCATTCTCTGGCTTTTTTTCTATAGAAATATATTTGGTCAATGATATACTATCTTCAATAATGATCTATCACTATCTTTTTGCTTATTAGGATTCAATAATTGGCCATCTCATTTGGTTACCCATTACATTATTCTGAGTTTCTTTAATTAATTTTCCTCAACATTTCAAAATGAAAAATATATTTAATGCTTCAAAATGGAACCACATGGAAAACCAAGAGTGACATTTTTCAAAAAACAAAGGACTTGGGTAACCCAGTGGCACTTCAGCTCTCTTATTTGCTGCTCTACAGTTACCAGTAGAAAAACAAAACAGATAACTTCTTAAAACCTGTTATCTAGAGTAACTAAACTTCTAGGGGGAAGAAAAATATTTTTAGTGTAGAGATAGCTACTGTATAGCAATAGTTTAAATCAAATGACAGCAAATATTCTTATAATTAGAAAAAATGCTTCAATGACAATATTTCTTTAATACTATATTTTCTAGGTGGATACTATTCAATTTCTTAGAAAATAATCAAGACTAAGTATTACTTTTTTACTAAAAATTAGTAGAACACCCATTATTCTGCTTAGTAAATCTCAATGAACAAAATTAACCCAGCCATAAAACTTGACTCTGCAGCAATAAAACAACAGCAAGACTGTCTCTCTGGGGACGGCTGCTTTAGAGAATGTTCCTAACTGCACCTTTCCCCTAAACAATGCAATTGGCAGTTAAGGTAGACAGCGGAGAGAGCCACTGAGGTCAGAGAACAAAGTCTAGTAGCTACTTTAGCAGACTTCTGACTTATTTTGCATGATTTAAAAGAGGCGGCACATCAGTTTAGCTGATGAGTGCGCAATCCTATTCAGTGCAAAGAGTGTTACCTTGTACAGAAAACTGTCTATGGAAACACTTTCTATGTAATCACAAATGACCCAATTTAGGAAGGAAGTGTCCTCATCTCCAAATACTCCCAGGTATCTCCAGGGCTGTATGATAATTATTACCAATGCAGGTGGGTTGTATGCCACTCCACGTGCCGTCAGCTTGGCAGATTCTTCTTGAGGATCCCACGAGTATAAATGGAGATTTGCAGTGGAAGAAGACTTCGGACTTATAGGTGAAACTTTTCCCACTAAGTCGCCCTTCTGCGGGGATGCCAGGGTCTCCGCAGAACACAGCTATGGAAGATAACCAGGAAGAAGTCAGCCTTCAACGTCCCTGGATCAGCTTCACCAATTGAGCTTGGTAACTACTTTCTGTTAAATCTTTAGCTTTAACTATCAAACAAGAAAAACACTAAAAGGAGGCCAGGCATGGTGACTCACGCCTGTAATCCCAACACTTTGGGAGGTGGAGGCAGGCGGATCGCTTGAGCTCAGGACTTCGAGACTAGCCTGGGCAACATGGCGAAACCTATGTCTACAACAAACACAAAAATTAGCTGGGTTTGGTGGCACACACCTGTAGTCCCAGCTACTCGGGAGGCTGAGGTGGGAGGATGGCTTGAGCCCGAGAGGTTGAGGCTGCAGGGAGCTATGACTGAGCCACTGCACTCCATCCTGGGCAACAGAGCGAGGCCCTGTCTCAAAAAAGAGACTCTGCGCTTAGGCAACACAGTCTCAAGTTTGAGTTTTTGTGTATTTTAGGGCTATTATTACCCACCAGGAAGGTCCTCAGATTGTAACCTTAGGATGTGCCCTGGTTATCCGTCCCTGTTGCAGACCTGCAGTGGGCGGAACAAATTCTGCTGTAGAACTTACGCAGGCACTGGGGGATCTCTCCTTTCCACAGCCCGCGACCTTCACAGGAGAGGATGGCGGAGTGAGAGAGCTGGTAACCGTCCATGCAGCTGTAACTTATGCTGGAGCCCCAGCGGAAATCAGTTCCCTCCACCGTTCCATTCTGCACAGGCGGTGGCTGAGGACACAGCACGGCTATTTCCAAAGAACAAACAAGATCAACACTCCGGAGCTCCCGCTGCAGCGGTGATGTTCAAACGACTCACATTTTAATTTTACCTGAATTACAAATGACATCTACATAGGTTTCTTAAAAAATAATAATAAAAGAATTGCCAAGGAAGACAGTACATCAAAATAACAAAATAGTTTTTAGAATATTTCTTCATTAATATCGATGAAGTCTACAAAAGCAAAGTCAAGTCAAAACATACAGGATTGAACATGACATTCCCAATATATACAAGGCCAAGAAAGGAAGAAACGTTCTTGTTTAATTTGTGTCTTTCTATGATGGTTACCAAAGACAATTCGAATGAGGATTTGGTCAGATGACACAAATTTATAGGCACAGATGGTAAGAATTTTTCTGGCCATCTGTATTTTTTATTTAAAGATGGCATATAGTTTCCAAAATACACAGTTGGTCCATCTATTTACTGAATATATTTTTTTAGAAATGCCTGAATGGTTAAAAAGATGCTGTGAAATACCATTTGCAAGTGTTTCATCACAGCCTTGGAGCCTGATGTCTACTTTACGGGGCTGAGAAGCAAGCACGTGGTTTCTAGGGAGGATTTCCCCGAGGGTGATGTCACCAGAGATCACCTTCCCCACTCTAGAAATTATACTAAAATGCACAGTGGGGGGCAAAAATCCAAAAACCACTGTCTAAAATCCTTCTTCTCTGAAGATACAAAACTTCCCTAATTTTTGAAATGAATGGAAGTTTCCAAGTGACCCTGTAGGTAGCAGAAGGCACTACAAAAGAACAACCGCCTGCATCTTGTATGTTCAGGCTCATGCCTTCTCATGTGAGAAAGACATGCCAACACACACAAATCACACGTGCACACCCAAAAGTTGGAAATGGGTCCTTCTCTCACCACTCCACCTTCTACTGATCTGTTCACTCATCAACAAATCCTTCCTGAGACCCCACAGCAAGGGCTGGGGAAATGCGTGTTCTGGCCCAAGGGAATGTCCAGGGGGAGGCCCCAGTTGGAAGAGACCTGAGCTACACGGGTCCTCTGGGGGCGGGGGGAATGGGAGGAGACAAGTTCAAGGAGGGACAGAGAGAGAAAGAGGTCCCATCTGGTAGGGACTTGCTGGCCGTGGCGTTGTTACAAACACAATGGGTACTAGAAAGAGGATAAAAATCCACAGAATTATGCATGAAGCGTATTTTATTGGCAATTTCCATCATGACCATTTGACCTCAATACTGCCGACACAACGTAGTGCATTTTCATTCAACATTTATTTAGCGTCTGCCATATAACAGGTGCAGTATTAAGAGTTACGATACAAAGAAGGGAAGGCAATGAGATCCTTTGACTCTACTGGGAGAGGAAAGCAGGATGGTCCAAGAACACGCCCATGTCAGAAGAGAGAGAAAGCCATATTTTTGAGCATTCAGGTCACATTTAAGCCTCTGCCACATTTAACCATGTGTCTTGCAGAACTCACCGAAGATGAAACCTTCTTCATTAAGCTACTGAGTGTCCTAACTCTCCCTCTCTCAGTATTTTATTTGTTCCTATTCTAATAAAGAGGAGAATGCCACCTTCTTATGTTTGGTCACTGACAGCTTTCAAGCCCCTCTCTCCCCCTCTTCTTCTTGTCCTTCCTCTGTATCAGCTGATAAGAAAGTCTGGATAGTTCTTCTTTCCTTCTGGTAAATAAACTGTCACCACGCAAATCCCTGACCCTTGCACAGCCTCCACTCAGTCCTGCTCCCTGTCACTGTAAGAGCCAAGCCCACTCACTCTGCTTTACTGAAGCCACCTTGATGGGTTGAGCCTGTCTTGATTTGCCCAGAGGGTCCAGTCACATAAGTCATAAACCTCTTCCTGCCTTCTTGGCCAGTGTCATCTTCAGTCTCGGCAACCAAACCCCATGAAACATCACGGTGCTAACACTCTCTACCAGTGCTCTGCCATTACTAGGTGATTGGCTCGTCTCTCCAACCTGCCTCTAAATTCCTACAATTAGATTCACCATGCCACGAACACCTCACACAGCCAGGGTCACAGGTTTACCCAGGACAGCAAAGCACTGGGGTTCAGACACAGACTCTAGTGTGGCGTGACCATCACTGAACCCCGACATCTCCAGTTCCTGGTTTGTGATCCTAAGCCTTTTCCTCTATCTCTCTATGAGTTAGTTTTTCCATCTGTAAAACTGAGATTAAAGTATTATAAAAATAAAGTGACTTAATAGTTGCAAATTGGTGATTAAGAATTCCTAGCCCCTAGAAGGGCTACATAAATGCTTGCAAAGTTAAACAAAGCATAATTCAATAAAGACTTCTATAAATATCTGTAAAACCCAAAGAGTCACCAAACAAACCTTTGCAGACAGGTTTGCTCGGATTCCACGTGCCGTCTTTGGTACAGCGAATAGTGGCAGATGTGACTGCTTCCATGACATAGCCTGGGTTACACTGATAGCTCACAGTCCTGTTGAAGGTGAAGTCGGTCCCAAACTGGATGCCATTTGCTAGTGTGCCTGGATCCCCACAACTTATAACTAATAAACAGGGAACAGGAAAGAATCAGAGAAATTCATTTACCATGAAATGAATTAGTCACCATTTCTATTCAAGATACTCTCTCTGAGTTGCTATTCACAGTGGTTAAGCAGTGAATTAATACAGCAATACTACCCTCTGTGTGATGATTTCACTGACCCGCTGTCAAAAGGAACACTTGTATTTTGAGAATCACTGATTTCTGTTCCGTTGGCAGCTGGCTGTCAGATGCTGACTTCCACCACTTGACTAGCCCCTAATTAGGCATGGGGTATAATCAGAAAGATGAAGCCTGCAGCCAGAGAACCAAAGACATTTCTTCTTTCTCTGCAGAGCCAGTGGTCTACAGACAAAGTCTGGACTTTTTTAGTCTCAATTTTACAATGTTTGACTGAACTGGCCTTTTAAAGTAGCTTCAGCCATACGAATAAGCAAGTGGAAAAAAAATATTAAAGTACTTAAGAAATATAGCCACAATGTCACACACAGTTTTCCCTTTTTTCCTCTATGAATTAAAAATAAAAAAACAGTATAACACCTTAAAGTCATTTTTTTTTCCAATGGAGTGAATTTCATAGTAACTTCTGAGTCTACCATGATGTCTGGTTACTAACTTGTGCAGTCGGGAGCAGTGCCTGTCCAGGTCCCATTGGCTGTGCAATGCCGTGTCATGAGCCCTGAGGTCTTGTAGCCTTCCCAGCAGGCATAGATGACCGAGCTGGAGAACAGAATGCCATCACTACTGACAATCATTCCGTTGGTGGGTGTGCCAGGGTTGCCACAGGACACGGCTGTCAGGCAAACAAGAACATCACCACACACAGTGAGTGACCCAGCATGAAAATGGCAAACACAAGAGACCAACGGGTATTGATGCAATAGACTACACATTTATTACAAACCCACAGCACACAATCCTATGGAAGTTCCTTAACATATGGCTTACTATGGCTCATATGTTTATTTTATTGATTAGCTACAAATATAAAAATAACCTTTCAATTCGTCTTTTCTAAAGTGAACTATTTCTAAACAAATTAAAACACGAGTTAAAGCACCAGAAGTTCAAGGCCCTGTTATTCAGGGACTGAATGTTTTTAATAGCCTTGCTATTTGGGGATTGAATGTTTTTAATGCCGTGACAGAACTGTTGTGATTTTTAAAAAAGAATATCTATGATATTAGCAACACAGAAGCATCTTCCTTTATGTAATCACTGTATCTTTTTAAAATCTAGGCAATTCAGGTCCTATTTTACATCTCCAGGAGAATTCACTTTGGAAAATAAAGAATGCCTCAGAAGTATGAATGACTGTACTTGAACTGCTTTGTAAAATGGTGTCCTCAATATTACCAGCTCTAATAGCAGCTGTGTTAATTGGCTTTGACATGATTGAACTTTACATTTCTCTCAAAAGGCTCCTAATGCCATGTACAGGCAATAAGGCCTCAATTAACGATGGTCAGTGCAACAGGTCTACACTCTGTGCCTATTTTTTACGCTCTTTAGTCAGTAAACAAAAGCAAGCTCGGCTGCCGCTGGGTACGTTTCAGGGTGAACATTTCAATCTACACTTTTTTTTTTTTTTGCCTTTTTTAGTTGAGCCTATTTACCAGAAAGATTGCTACATTTTCTCCTTAGTACTGTTGCAATAATATACAATAGGCAGGTAAATAAAGGAAGTGACCCTTGGCTGGTTTTAATAACAAGAATATATATCATGAGACTGCCTCTGAGCTGATCAAAATATTTAAAAATACTTTTGCACATTTAATTGAACCAATTTCAAATCTGGCCTGGAGAACAAAGATATATTTTTCTTAAAAAAACATGGAAGAAAACATCCTGCAAAATTTGCTCAGCACAGAGAAGTCACTGCACTGGGAGTCGAGGGACTACCCTTCTGATTACATAGAAATAATGCACTTGTGCTCAGGTTGAACTGGATCTTGTTTGAAAAAAATAATACAAAGTGCACACGCTGGTGCTTCCTGGTCCCGTGCCAATGGCAGACAGAAGTACTCAATCACAGCCCTCTTCTCTGATGGCTCACGGTGTGACTTCCAATCCCTTCTAACACAGACCTATTAGTAGTTTCCTGGTTGGCATATGAGTTGGGATATATTTACCAATCCAGAAGCAGATACTATTTAAGGCTCTCTAAAACTTGAAAGTTTTATGATAACTATATTATATATCAAAATTTCATTTTTCAATAATTAAGGGTTGGACTATCCAAGACAACTATTCATTCAACAAATACATATTCCTCACTTACTGTGCAACAGGTACTGTGTAGATGGGCTAACGGAAAGCCTGTCACAGAAAGGGAGTGAGTTTGGTCCAATTCATAGTTTAACAAACCGAAAGAGGACACTGATGTTATTGTTACATTGTATTCTAATTACATTTGCTATTCAATTGTATGTCTAAATCTTCAAAAGCCACCTAGGTAGAACCAATACTTAAACAAGTCAAATTACCGATGAAAAATTTCCATTCAGTTTGTAAGCAAACTAAAATGTTAGTTTGCTAATATTGTTAATGAATGAGTACCAGCATAATGCTATCCTAATATTGGGAATGTCCCCTCAAATATTGTACTGTGGAAAGTAAAATTCATGATTAGTTTTTTTCTCTTTTTTTGGCTGACAAAAACCACTTTCACTCACGGTTACAACTATGAAAATGACTAGAAGGCAATGTCAACATATCCGCTTTTCTATCAATGCAATTATATAAAATTATAAGAGAGGACTAAGACTAAAACAAAACAATAGATTAAATTTAGAGGAGAAAAAAGAACAATAAATTAGAAGAGGAAAAGTAAACTGGAAGAAGAAAAATAAATTAACCTGTAAGTTTAAACTTTGCCATATTTTCTCTTTCCTGAGTTTATTTTCTTTTGAAATACGCTTTTATAAAAAGTACATTTTGTTAACGTGACTTCTTCAGCTAAAACATAATTTCTTTAACTCAGCATATAATAAAATATTATGCTTATTTTAAATATACTTTATTGTTTACAAATATTAGTACTGTTCATTTTGCATGCTACATGAGAAAAATTGCTGTTAAATTGAGTTAAATAGATGTGAATATCTGCTCATGCAAGTTAAATAAACCTGAGCAATCAATTTAAATTCCTTAGATATAGTGCCTTTAACCATAAAATGAGTATTATAAAAATACTTATTCCCGGCTGTTACCAAATTACCCACGCTATATGTAAAATGCCTAGTGTGAGATCTGATGTATTAGTGGTAGCAATGAGTTAGCTTGTAGCTTATGCTATTGTTATTTTCATCATCATCACTTTCTTACTTCTTGAGTAAAATGTAGCTTTATCATAATTTCATCTGAAAGAGAATTAAGAGTTCCCTAATACAGCTGAAACTAAATATTTTAGTTATGTAATGCAACTTCATGAGATAGATCCATTTGAAATCTTAAGCTTGAGCCTATGATTAAAAGACTAGATGGCTAACAAAAGCAAATTTGATTTAATGTGAAGGAAATATATCTGCAATATAAATTCTTTGAGTTGAAGAATTTAAAAAGATTTTTCGTTTAGAATTATAATTTCCTCCTCCTTTTTATAATTTACTCAATTTACCATCAGTATCTAACTTTTTGACAGATTTAGAGGAAATAATTTCATCAGGTTTGCAATAATCTTAACTAGGGGATTAGTCAAGTCATAGCTAGTCATAGAAGCTACGCTTCCTGGAAATGCAACCACTGGTTACATCCTTTTTCATCGAGAGGAACTCACACTTCAGTGATTTGGACCTATGAAAACAAACAAGGAACAAAATGAAAACCTACAGATTCTCCAAAATGTATTTCAAATTTTTGCTGGTGTGTGTGTGTTCAGTCACTGATTTTATGACTTTTATACATAATTTGTTGCCTTATTGGGTGTAACATATATTGCAGTGGGCTTATTCAGCTTCCCATGATGTCCGTATCATATAATGCACTTTTAGAAGTAGTCAATTTTGTGAGGCATGATATATTTGAGAAATATTTTCAGCATTGCAACATTTTTGTAACTTATTTTGTGTATGCAGCTTTTAAGGGCTAAGTTTCTAATTTTTTTTCATAGAAAACTTTTAAATGTCTAACTTTAGAAAGCAAAATACAATTTTTAAAAATACTTTGCATTGCCTGTGTTAGATGGATTGGGAAGTGAAACGCAATTAAGCTCTCATTCAAATAAATTGATTAATGTGTACTTTGCTGGACTAGAACTCATAGTGTGCCTTCATAGCCCCACAGAGGTGAGATTGCTAAGGAAAAACATTGCCCACCCTCAACTGTTATAATTTTGTTCATCTTTTAAGTTTTCAAAACTGAAATACTTGAGGTAAACATGATACTGAATGTACAGTCTCAAGTGAATGGCCATCTTTGATAGAATATTTCATATTCCACTTTCTGGGAGTGTCAGAGTCTCTGCTCTTCATACACCAAGTTCAGGCTGCAAACCAGGGTTTAGGCTCAATTATTGCATTTAATATTCTTGAAAACAGAAGGATAGTTCTGCTTTTAATCAGCATCAGATTATATCTATAAAGTCTGAATAATTATTCCAGCATTCACTTATTGACATCCAGCCCTCTTTGTAACTATTGAGGAAATATTTTAAATTTCAATTAAAATACTGCCGATGAGTGATCTTTCAGCCTCTCTGTTTTTAAACAAAGGAGAATTAAGATCCAGAACCAAGACTTTGTGATCACTACATAGAATCAGGTCTAGAGCCAAAATGTCACAATTCACAAACCAACCATGGTGCTTTCCAAAAGTCCCGAATGATAAATGCTACAGATACATTAAGCTACTGTTAAATGGGATTTGACAGAAACGTTGAAATTTTACTATGGAAATTGTTTTAATTTATTGGCAACATTTTTTGTAACTCTACACTTTGTTATAACTACAGGATTAAACAAACTTCACAAAAAGATTATAAGCCATTCTTACACACCCTTTAGTCAGATTGACCAACTGTTTACATTTTGCTCACTTTTTCTCCCTCTTTCTCTCTAAATATGTATTTTCTAAGGTATGTGAGTGTAAGTTACAGACATGACAACTCTTTAGAGTTAAATATATCAGTATGTATTTCCTAAGAACAAAGGCATTCTCTTACATAACCATAATACAATTATTAAAAGCATGAAATGTAACTTTGATGCAATGTTGTCTCATACACACCCATAATCTAATTCACTTCAAGCTCTTGGACATATTTTTAATAGTTGTCTTAAGGTCCTGTGTCAGTTCGCCACCTAGATCATCTCAGGGTCAGACTCTACCATCTCGGTAACGCCTCTCATAACTCTCTTTTGCTCAGTGTAGGACCCAGTCCGAGACCACACATTGCAGGTATCGGGTCTCTTAAATGTGAAAGAATCACTCAGACGGTGTCTTTTCTGAACTTGACATTTCTTCGTGAGCACGGGCAAGCTGATTTGCTGCATGCCCCTAGGGTTTTGGGGGATGTTATTGCTGCTGCTTCAGGATTCGATTCAGGTTACGCATTTCACTGGCAATACCATAGAAACGACAATGTCTCTTTTCAGTGCCTCATATCGGGAAGATAGAACATCACCTTGTTAAAATATTGGTGATAATGGTTTATCCCATAGGATTGCTTACCTAAAGTACTATATGAAAGACTAGAAAACACTCTGGTTTTGGTGAGAAAACATTGCTCTCATGTGCAAATTTTAATACTGAAATATCTACGAGATGAGAGGGAACTGAAAACATTTGCATTTGATTAACAAATTTATATCAATTTATAGTGTCATGCTTCAGTCAATAACAAAAGTATGATCCTGCAATTCGTGACTATGGGTAACCATTTCTCACTACTAATCAGTGGTATTTGACCTAAGACAACTTTTTTAGGGTCTAGTCTTAAGATTTATACTACTTTGATTGTCAAGAGGCAATTCAGAGTAAAAAATTATCTTGGATTATCATGTTTGTGTGCACATATGTGTATGCCTATATTATATGCATATATATACATATATAGTCAAAAATAGTCTTTGAGAAAAAATATATACACTATGCATGGGTAAATATAATATAAATATGCAAATATATGCACAAACATTCCTATATTAATATTTAGCGTTATTTTATATGTGAAATTAACGTTACATAGGTTATATAATACAGATAGATCATATACATATATTATTTCTATTTACCTATATAGAATGTATAATACAATAAAGGCAGAAGTGGAGACAGTATAGTCAAGGACAATAAATAAAGATTAAGGAAACTCAAGTTAAATTTCTCACATTGATAGTGTGTATGTGAGCTTACTCAAGGTGGTAAAACTATTTGGTTGGAAAGTGTTTCATACATACAAGAATACATATTGAATTAATTTGTATAACCTTTTAAGACTGAAAATTTAATTGAGGAGTTTGCTTGTAAAGAATTCCTAACATTTACATTCCTATCTGTCTGAATTCTAAATCGGGTTTTGAACTCTGAATACATGGTTACCATCACCTCTCAGTTCACCTTTGCTTGAGGCTACATTTCTGATACACAGTGCGGTGTCTATAAGGTGTCCGTGGCTATTCTTACTGTCATTACTGGAGCATACCACCACTTCCTACGATGCCTCTCAAACATTAGAATCAACTAGACCCACTCCAAAATAGTTCATAGAATATAACCCCAGATTCCTGTGAAATGGAGTGCTCCACACACAGGGGCCACCAACAGATTGGAAATGACGTGTGAAGGAAGCCTGTTTCCAGCCTGTGGAAATTCCCATCAGTGATCTGCATCGGTCCTGCTCGCTGCTCTGGAACCCCACTCACTCACTGCCAGGATCTAGAAAATACTGGCAACACCACATATAGATTATCACTGGGAGAAGATTAGAAGCTTCCGTGTTACGAACTTTCAAACAATAAGCATCTGTGTGATGGGACCGTGGATACTTGGAATACCTCCACGCACCCAGTCATGATTTCTGATGATGCTTCCACAAATATTGCGGGGAAAAGATTTAACTGTATAAATAGTACAAACCTCTAGAATTTTTGTAGAATTTTGCCAGGCATTTTAGAACGAGCTGTGTGGTTTTAACTTTCAAGGTGGACCTTAAGGCTTGTGGCTACTCACCCTCACACACCGGCTGCAGTCCTGACCATGACCCATTGAGCAAACACGTGCGTTCAGGGGAGCCCCTCAGCTGGTGCCCCATTTCACAGGAGAAGCGGAGAAGACTCTTTGTCTTAAATTCATCACCAAGCCGAGACCCATGTGCTGGGGTCCCCGGATCACCACAGAATCCAGGATTATTTCCTATTGAAAATAAACACATATGGCAATCCACAATTGTGTTAGATTTGTTTTAAGCAGAGTTGTCACACTTAAAGATAATGAAAAGTTGTTGAAATTTGTGTTTCACATGAGTTATGGTTACACAACATTCTGCAATCTTGTAAGAAAGAATTTCTTTGTGATAGCCCCAAAATGAAAAGAATTTAGGATGTGGCTCCTGTGTTACTAACTTCACAATAGCCTATTCAAATATGGTTGTGAGAATCCATGACGTTTCCTTTGGAAGGAGGAAAATGCCAGGAGTGGTAAATGCATCAAGTCTTCACTGAAAAGGTAGGTAGAGAGCAAAAGGAAAATGGGGCTTTAGGTAAACTGGGAAGGTGAAAAAAAAAAAAAAAAAGTCAAAGGAGAGGTTTAGTTCTTCAGAATTGTGTCCAGAGTTGCTGGTTCGCTGAACTTTGGTTGTTTAAGAAACATTCGTGAAAAAAATAAAGATAATTTTTTTTTCCAAAGAGGACCCATGCGGTTAATGATGGTAGAGGGAGGGAAAATTAACCACATAAAAAAGAATAAAGAGCGAACAGGGACACACGGAGCCATGGCCGGCAAGCGTCCTCTCAAACGAGATCCAGACTCTCCTGAGAATCCCGGAGGAGAACATTTAAAGTAATGGTGTCTAACGATTATTGCGAAGATGAAGACAATATCTATAAGAGCGGCGTATTTGGCTAGAAATGCAATACTAATTTCAAATGAATGCATACTTATAGGGCTTTTCGAATAACTGTAAATCATCATTATTTGAAATCACTATCTGAAAAGTTATTTGACATCTGTAATTCTGTCAGTTCACTCGTAAGCCCCTCACCTGTGCAGTGGGGCAGTGCCCCGCTCCAGTGACTGTCTTCCTGGCACACTCTCGTGTCGTTGCCTATGAGGCTCTCGCTCCCTCTGCAGGAGTAGTGCACGACGGCGCCATAGGTAAACAGCTCTCCAGTGAGGACGGCGTTGGCAGGGACCCCTGGGTGTCCACAGGATATAGCTTCAGAAAAAAGATAAAACAATTGAGTACATCCTTCCAGTTAAACCACTTTGTATTGGAAAATCTCCCATACAGACACCCATACTGACATCATCTATTAAAGAAAAACACCTAAATATTCTGGTACTTATGTAATTTGTGAGAAATACCAATTTTCAGATGACACTTCCTCCCCTTATTTCTTTACTGAAAAGGAAAGGTCCCGTTTATGAAGTTTTTGTTTTGCTAAGGTAGCTTTGCTTACGGTAGAAATTTACATGTGGATTTTCAAGGAGACAGCCATACTGCCTACATTTTTCCATCGACCCTTAACTATATTCCAAATGAACAGTATTATAGGAAATTTGAGAAAGTAACGTGGATCCATTAAAACTATTTCCAGGATGTTTTCAGTTAATATGACAATCATATGCTTTGCTTGGGGACATGATTCTGTCAAATCTGCTTAATCTTCAAGCTCACATGTCTATGAAAACCATTCTAACAATTACTCTTTGAATAAGGGGCAGTCTAATATGTATAAGTAAAATAATAATACTCAATTATTGATTCATTTGTTCCTCAAATTGTTCTATAAAATAATCTCAGTATTTCCCTTCATTTCCTTAAAATTATACCAAATCAGGCCTAAACTCTATTTATAAATATCCTTCAAAAAGGCAAATTCTGTAATCCAGATTAAAATAGGATAGTGAAGATTTATTTTTCCTTTACTGTACAGTATCAAATGAGGGCTAGCAATGGACAAATTTTTATCTATATGCAAAAATAACTGATTTGAGACTACCAAGGAATTACTCAAAGGCGACTGCTTTAGTATCCTAGAGTAATTCCATTTGGTAACGAGACACCCAGAAGGGTTATCAACCAGAGAGGTAGATTTGAACGCCTGGAAGCCATGGCCATCCCCCGAGTCATATCAGCCGTCACTTTCTGTCTTACATGGACATTGATTAATTGGAGAACCAGATTTTATCCACATAGAGTCCTTAAAAGAAGCCAGTGAGACCTGAAACAGTGAAACGCTGGATAAACGACAATTTCCACGTGAAATAAAATTTATATTTTATTTAAATTTTAACCTTCAGTGAAACAATATCACAGCAAAATCAGACAGGGAGCTCAGCTGCTCTAGAGCATGGAAATGCAAAGGCACCCTGAGATCTTTGGATTCCCAAAGTGACGACAATTCCAACTGTTAATGACACCAAGCGGAGTGAACTGGCCACCCCGGAAAAGGAGAGCCAGCTAAACCCCAGCTCCTGGAGACTTGAAGCACATCAGCATCAGTACAAAACCAAATGGAAGTCTCACACAAGCCAGGGGAGACATAAAAGAAATTTTCTGGGAAAGACAAAAACAAAACTAAACCAATTTCTATGAAAAATTCCCATGTGTGAAGGCAAGGAAGATGAGAATGCAGACATAATTTGAAGACCGTAACACATTTACAGATGCATTTTTTGTTACAAAAGGCTGAGAATTTTTTTGAAAGTTACCACTGTCGTTCTCCACAGGAATTAATTGAATTGTTGAAGTTAGAAATTGAGATGAGTTTCTGTGTAGATTAGAGGAATGTGAGGGAAACTCACTTGGAGAAAACAAAAATCTGCAACACTAACCCATTCTCAAAATACACTTCACAATGCTAAAACTGAAAAGGCAAGAGGCATTATCCCTTTTATTGTGTGTGTGGTAGATCCGATTCATAATGTAAGTGCCATTTCCCTCCTCATTTCTATTTTTATTTTTTTAGAGATGGGGATTTGTTTGCTGGCCAGCCTGGAGTGCAGTGGTGCAATCGTAACTCCTGGCCTCAAGTGATCCTCTCACCTCAGCCTCCCAATGTGCTGGGACTATAGGCATGTGCCACCATGCCCCACTAGTTTTTATTTTATTTTTTATAGACATGGAGTCTGGCTAGGTTGTCCAAGTTGATCTAGAACTCCTGGCCTCAAGAGATCCACCTTCCCTGGCCTCCCAAAATGCTGGGATTACAGGTGTGAGTCACCGCACCTGGCCTCCACTTTCTTTATGGATGTAAAATGCATAGGACAAAGATCAGATTTTGATTTTAAGGATTGCTTTCCTTCTGCCTAATTTCAAAAAGACTAAAGAGAGTAACACCTTTTCCTAAATCTTCAGACTACGATCTTAAGACATGATTCTCTTTTAGCTCACAGCCAATCTGATTTTTTTTTTCAAGTGAAAGAAAATAAGACTTTGGCTATTTGGGTAAAGTGATATATTCTTACTAATCTTCATGGTCTAAAATACACTGACAATAAGGCTGTAAGAGGGGCCATAACGATCGTCTATAATTTTCTCTGCCCAGAAGAGCATATCCGTTTTCCAGAGCCATATCCCTTCCCCTGATTTAAAGATTCAATTCACAAGCCAATTACTATCAGGATATGAGGGTTTTTTTAAAAAAAAAAAGAAAGAAAGAAAAAAGATTTAATAACAACTTTATTCATTTATTTATTTTTTATTTTTATTTAAGTTCTGGGATGCATGTGCAGGATGTGCAGGTTTCTTAGGCAGGGAAATGTGTGCCATGGTGGTTTACTGCACCTATCAATCCATCACCTAGGTACTAAGCCCCACATGCATTAGCTATTTATCCTGATGCTCTCCCTCTGCCTGCCCTACTGACAGGCCTTAGTGAGTGTTGTTCCTCTCCCTGTGTCTATGTGTTCAGCTCCTACTTATAAGTGACAATTTGTGGTGTTTAGTTTTCTGTTCCTGCATTAGTTTGCAGAGGATAATGGCTTCCAAGCTCCATCCATGTCTCTGCAAAGGACAGAATCTCATTCTTTTTTATGGCTGCATCATGTTCCATGGTGTGTATGTACCACATTTTCTTTACTCAGTGTTTTACTGATGGGCACTTGGGTTGATTCCATGTGTTGTTATTGTGAATAGTGCTGCAGTGAACATACGCATGCATGTATCACGGGATCTAACTAAACTAAAGAGCTTTAGCACTGCAAAAGAAACTATCCTCAGAGTGAACACACAACCAACAGAATGGATGAAAATTGTTGCAATCTATCCATCTGACAAAGGTCTAATATCCAGAATCTACAAGGAACTTAAACAAATTTACAAGAAAAAAACAACCCCATTAAAAAGTGGGCAAAGGACATGAACAGACACTTCTCAAAAGAAGACATTTATGTGGCCAGTAAACATATGAAAAAAGCTCAACATCACTGATCATAAGGGAAATGCAAATCAAAACTACAATGAAATACCATCTCATGCCTGTCAGAATGGCAATTATTAAAAAGTCAAGAAACAACAGATGCTGGCGAGGCTGTGGAGAAATAGGAATGATTTTACACTGTTGGTGGAATGTAAATTAGTTGAATCATTTTGGAAGACAGTGTAGTGATTCCTCAAAGACCTAGAATAAGAAATACCATTTGACCCAGCAATCCCACTACTGGGTATATACCCAAAGGATATGAGGTTTTTATTGTAGTCACCATGGACTGTACCAGGAATGCTCACAAAACCCAATCAGGTCTCACAGCACTCCCTTCTTTGGCCATAGATGCCAGGTCAACAGACAGAAACTCCACACCAGAGCACTTCGCCCACCTGGGCTGAGCGAGAGTAAGACGCCTGGCGGGGAGGTCCTGGCTGCCGTGTCTGAGCTGTGTGGACCAGGCCTACCTGGTAGGCTGAGGCTGAAGGCAAGCCATGAGAAAAACAGATAAAGGCATCATGGTCCAAGTGGCATCCAATAACCTGGGTCATTTCTCCTGAGCATACCAGCATCCCCCGACCCTTCAAATTTGCTGAAGTTGTATTTGGTGATTTCTGGCCACTCTATCTACAGCTATCATAAAAACTCCTACAATTGGTGATGGGAGGACAGAAGGAATTAAAATTCAGTGCCTTTTAAATATACTTACGGAATTTTCTGCTGATGGTGACCTTGCAGGGGTCTGTGCACAGAAATTGGGAATAACCCTGACTTACCCAAACACTTGGGCAGGGATCGGTCCCATAAGCCATTTGCCATACAGGTCAAGGCTGAAGATCCCAGCAAGTAAAATCCCTTCTTGCAATGGTACAGGACACTCATTCCATACTCAAAACTCTCAGGGAAGTTCTGTTGCCCGTGACGAATGGCATTTTCCACAAAGCCTGGATCGGAACAGTTCACCACTAGAAAATAAAACATTTCACACACCATTTAGAAACAGCTAGAAATAACAACAAAAGAGATCAGAAATGAAGGCGAATTCCTCATCACTTTAGAAAGTTCAGAAACTGACAACATGATGGCTGAGGCTCATGAAATTCCACTCTCAAGATGAATTCTCCGCTTTGGGCCACTCTTTTTCAAGAGGTGTCAAGAACTGGTCGACCATGATAGCAATTTTCATGTGAGGCTAATTTCCTCTATTTCCTAGTAACGTTTATTCAACGTAAATTCTGAAATTAGTTTCCTTGGTTAAGTTTTTGTGTTCTAATAATGGTCAAATAGAACTAGCTGAGGTTCGTTTAAATATTTTTACTCAAGTGTGGTGTTTTAGAACAGTCTGTGGCACAGCAGTTAATTACCCCCAACACACATACACACCTACTTGCATTAGTGCTTTAATATGTGTGCCTAAAATAATTTTGCTCTATGTAGAACGCAACTAAAAATGACAATTATTCCATCAACACCTAACAGAAATGCAAATCAAGCCAGCCTCTGACTTAGGCCTCTTCTCCTTTTAGAAACAGGCCCGGTGGTGAGGCAGTCTTCTGCGGCATGCGGGACATGCTCTGGTTCCTCTGAAAGGCATTAGCCTGAATGCCTGTTAGCGTCTGTGAGGGAATTAGCGATGTGCTTTTGCAGGTGCAGAGGAAAAGAAAGAACTCTGATTACCTCATGCTTTGACCCACCCCACCAGTGAATGAGGCAGCTGTTCCAGAGGCCACAGTCTCTTCAGATATTTCTGGCTCAGAAAAGCACTGTGCAAATGAATCTCGGGCGGCCTCTGCACATCACGAGTCCCAGAAGCTGAAGACAAACCCTGTACCCAAACTGTGCGTTTTATTTCTTCTCTATTCAAAAAAGGGAGGCAGAGGGCAGAATCAAGGCTTACAGTGTTCCCTTTTAGTGCAGTAGAATAATGTTCTGTGCTTCCTAAAACACCCCTGAGTTTATAGAAGAAAGTCTTGAGTTCTTTTGAATCAAAAAAGCCAAAACAAACAAAAAGCCATGTGTGAAGTTCGGGCAAATAATTTTTAAGGCATGTACATGCCCCTACAGGGCATGTATCTGCAATACAATTGTAACCAAATCTCTGAAATAGCAGGAATTACCTAATGTGAGAAATTCTAATTAACTTGAAAATGTGATTATTTGTATAACCTGGAAGACACCCACATCGTCCCATTCTTACATCAAGCATAAGAGATGGAATCAGCTCCCCCATGCCATACTTTCATAAGTAGACGGACAGTCCCCGGCTGGAACACTAAAGATATTTTTGTGTTTATGTTTGTGCTTATGTTGCTCTTAGGAGACTGTCCAAAAATAATTTCAAACTGTGTTTGTAATCAAAGCAGAGAAAGCCACTTAGGAGAAATGAGTGGAAGACTTTGACCATCTCCCACTAGGATGCCCGAGAGAAACCAAATGGCCCCGGGATGCCAAAGGCCAGATTGAGCTGATGCCACCATTTCTCCTCCTCCTCCATTTCCTCCTCCACCTCTATGTCCTTTCTTCCTCCTCCTCTTCCTTCTTCTCCTCCTCCACCTCCTTGTCCTCTCCTCCTCCTCCTCTTCTTCCATCCCTCTCTTCCTTCTCTTTCTCCTCCTCCTTTTCTTCCTCCTCCTCCTCTTCTTCCATCCCTCTCTTCCTTCTCTTTCTCCTCCTCCTTCTCTTTCTCCTCCTCCTTATCATTTTCATCTTCTCTTTGGCCAAGCCTCTCTTAAAGGTTCACTGGCAGAGATTTATTTATTGGTGCACTAACAAGAGGATCCAGTCACACCCTTCTCCTTGCAGGCAGAGAACCAAATATTCTCTGAGTTCCACCACGGCTGGTGAAGGGGGATTTACAATATGTGAGTTTCATAACCTTGCTCTGAAACTAAGGACTAAAATTCTCTTTAAGGGTCACTCTTGCCATGGAAAGAGGTGCGTAGGAGACAATAAACCCCTCTTTCTTGCAAATCATTTTGCAACCTTACATTGCATTAGAATTGCTTGGAGGATGTGTATTAAAATGCTAAGCCCTAAGTTCCTACCCTTTCCTTTACCTAGTTCACTACCCTTAAAATATTTTGAGCAGTAAAAAATGTTTGAAAGCAATAAATATTCCTTGAGCCCCACGTGGGGAAACTCAGTGGATCCTAAAATGGAAGAAGCATGGATACAAATACTCTAAATCTTCTCATGCACTTTTTCAGTCCTACATAGAGTTGCAGTCAGAAGTCTTTTTTTATGTTGCTTCCTATTTAATTCTGAGGCTCCAATAGGAGATACAGCTGCAACTATGTGCTGGAGGAAAAACGGGGCAGGAATAATTTGATTTATTTGTCCATGATAGAACTTCCATACCATTGTTGCAAATGGGTGTGTTTTACCGTACAGAGAAGAATTTATCTGCCAGAAGAGTTTGTTAGTGACCAACCAATCCACACAAGCACCTTTCCCATCTGTATTTGTTTTCTCATTTTCTATGTGAACAATTCCTATCCAGGGATCTGGTGGAAAGAGGCTTATGTGAGTGACAGGTGAGCTATTGGTTTGTAAACTAGAAGGAGAAATGGCCAGTGAAGTTCATGGTGCGGAGATATGTCAGCCCCACCTGCAGCCACTCCAGACCTGGTTCATGACATGCTGTTAAGTATAGGGTAATGCGTCAGAAAGAAATAAAGAGGCTCACTCTAGACGGCTGCACCTCATCTTAACATCTTAATGCCTAATACACTAAGACTTGATTTCCAAGTGTGAAAACCTGACATGGAACCTGATTTTGTCAGCTGGGAGGAATGAGAACACTGATGTCTTATATACATTCAGCTCAGCGTGGATTTTGTCAGCTGGGAGGAATGAGAACATGATGTCTTATATACATTCAGCCCAGCAGGGAGAAGTTCAAATGAACACACAGGCTGTGTTCTGTGGCAAAAGCTGGGTATGTGGAAAGGTAAAAGAAGAAATTAATACCAGGATCAATAACAGGTCCAAAGTCACAATGACAATTGAACTAGAAATACATAAGAATCAGGACTCCTGAACACATGTCTGGTATAGCATAATAATAAAAGGCATCAGCATTCCTTGGTGACAGGAATCCCAGTTGCATCCCATCCCTTTTTCCTGGAGAGGACCAGCTGGAAATCTTAGCCCTTGATAGGATTCTAGAGGTGACTCATTAAGCTATTTTCTCTACTCTATATACACTCCTTACTCAGAGATGTCTTCTTAAAGATGCTCAAGTTGACATACGAATATGGGTAACAGGCCAGGTGCGGTGGCTCACACCTGTAATCCCAGCACTTTGGGAGGCCAAGGTGCGCAGATCATTTGAGGTCAGGAGTTCGAGACCAGCCTGGCCAACACGGTGAAACCCCATCTCTATTAAAAATACAAAAATTAGCCAGGCGTGGTGGCAGGGGCCTGTAATTCCAGCTACTCAGGAGGCTGAGGCAGGAGAATTGCTTGAACCCAGGATGCGGAAGCTGCAGTGAGCCGAGATCATGCCACTGCACTCCAGCCTGGGTGACAGAGCGAGACTCTGTCTCAAAAAACAAACAAACAAACGAAAAGCAAATATGGATAAACATAAGGTCCTATTGTTTATTCTTTTTCAAACTTTCTTGAGGATCATGGAGGTCCTTCCTATCCAGTAATGTCCCCATTCTCAGTTAAGTGAACGTACTGATCGCCTGATGAAGGAAGCCTGAAAACACTGTGTTTTGAGATTTGATGGTGAATTATTTGAGCAGTTTTGCCAGCTCTATGACGGATCACTGTTCCCGTGGCATGCCTCACACCGTAGTAGGTCTCAGCAAAGCACCCGCACTCTGACCGCGGCTCCACCTCCAGGAGCTGCCCTGTCCTGCCATGTGCTCACTAACCAGCTGTTTCCCTTTTAATTCCCTTCTTGGGGACAGGAAGCAAGGTGTGCTCCACATCCTCGCTTCTTTCCAGAACCCAAAGCAATGGCAGTGTTTTCCTGAAAATCTCCCTAATGACAGAGAAACGTGATAATTCCCATCCCAGGTTCCTTCTCCAGCTGTTGATCAATAGAAACGAAGCCACCTGTCTGCACACTGGTCTCTTCTAGGCAGCTTGGCTCTAAGCTGAAGGGCAGTAACAGGGCATCACACAAGAGTCTGGTGTCCTCTGCATGGCACGGATGCTGGGCGCTTCGGGCAGACGACGCCTAACATAACTTTGCAGGATTCGTATCTATTCGATTCCAGCCTGTTATGTGATGAGGAAACACCATGAACACTTCAACTGTTTTTTAATTAGATAATGTAATTCCAAGTTCCATCTGTTGTTCTCAGAAAAATTTTTCACAATCAGCTCTTATATTAAACAGAATCTATTTCTGATATATATATATATACATACATATATTTTTTTTTTTGAGATGGAGTCTTGCTCTGTCTCCCAGGCTGGAGTGCAGTGGCACAATCTCGGCTCACTCCAAGCTCCACCTGCTGGGTTCATGCCACTCTCCTGCCTCAGCCTCCCGAGTAGCTGCGACTACAGGTGCCCGCCACCATGCCTGGCTAATTTTTTGTATTTTTAGTAGAGACAGAGTTTCACTGTATTAGCCAGGATGGTCTCTATCTCCTGACCTCGTGATCCGCCTGCCTCAGCCTCCCAAAGGGCCGGGATTGCAGGTGTGAGCCACCTCGCCCAGTCTTTCTGTTGTATATTTTTAACTTCATTTATTTATTCATTAAAATGTATTACTTAACGATAATTATAGATAAGGCTTTACCTGAAGGCTCTGAGATGATTAGAGCAGAACCGTGGACTTTCACTTGTATATCCAAAATTTGGTAAAAAATTGTAAATCTAATCGTAACCCAAAGTAAAGCACTTCCCAGTCTTTGGCATCAGCACTCTTTCCTACAAGCACAATAGTTTTTAAAGAAAGTATAAGCAACTATGATCGAGGTCGTGCCTAACTTCTTATTTTTGTAGAAGCTCTGCCTGGGGCCAAATTTGTTCTTATGTGTGTTTATTTTGAAAGGCAAACCATGGAAATAAAGCTTAGTTTTTAAATTTCAATATAATTATTACACAAAAAGGAAAAGTAAAATCGAAACTGTCAGATTAAACTTTAAAAGCTAAATGCTATGGGCTAAGCTTTTATGTGAAATTAAAAATTAATATTAAGCAAAATTGGCAGAAATACACTGTTATAGTATGAACTGGTAACTCCTGTTCCCTGAGCAAATAGAAAACTGTTAATTACTAAGAAAAAAAAAAAAAAACCAACTTAGTGCAAGTTCTGTTGTTAAATGGCTGTGAGTGACATTCTGAGAATAAAAGGCAACTAACTTTCCATACATTTGGAGGTGCACTGAGAGACCATCCGTTTATGTCGCTGCCTCAAATCGGATTCACAGGAAACGTCTGATCCACGTCTGTCAAATTTCGCTCACTGGGGCAACCCTCAACAGCAGTGACCGGGAGCTGAGCAAACACACAGGAGGGAGAGGTAGGATGCTGGGAGGAGCATGGGATTTAAAGAAACCTGTGCGTTGAGGCTATTTATTTACTTTGTTTTTTTTCCCCCGAGACCACGTCTTGCTCTGTTGCCCAGGCTGGAGTGCAGTGGCATGATCTTGGCTCACTGCAACCTCCGCCTCCCTGGTTCAAGAGATTCTCCTGTCTCAGTCTCCTGAATAGCTGTGATTACAGGCATCCGCCACCATGCTCGGCTAATTTTTGTATTTTTAGTACAGACAGGGTTTCACCATATTGGTCAGGCTGGTCTTGAACTCCTGACCTCGTGATCCACCCACCTTGGGCTCCCAAAGTGCTGGGATTACAGGCATCAGCCACCGCGCCTGGCCTTATTCTTTTACTTCATGAGTGCTGGATGAACGGCCAGCGAAGATGAGCAAATAGAAGTTGTCAGAGACACATAGTGGTAATTTTGGGTCTAGGAAGTCAGGAATCCCAACAAGCCCAGCATCCCGTGCAAAGCACATGGGTTTGGAGGTAATAAACTTTTCAATCGTCTATACCACCATCGACTTCAGATTCTGTTGGTGTTTTTTAACTCACACATATTTATGCACGTATTTAATCCAACACGTTTGACTACCCATCACCCGGACAAGAGGTTTACATACCCAACTTAAAAAATACATTGAAAATGTTTTAAAGTATAACTTCTTTAAGTTTGAATTTTAAGTTAACAGTTAACTCTGAACAGATACTGGAACAAATCAGACCTGAGCTTAAAATTTTGGCAGAAAAACCATTATTTTAAGACGATCATTGGCCTCAAAGCGACTCAAAATAAATATATGTCCCAATATAAACTGTGACACAATCTTTATGTCACAAAAATTGTGTACAGAATATAGAAACCTTAATTCTGTAAGCAGACTGGAAATATACCATGTTCAAAGCTTTATTTTGTTTTCAAAAAGAATCCTGTGGCCCCATCATGCCTGTATCACTAGCTTCTGCCTAGTTCAGGAACACGCAAAACACATGATATTTCCACATATAAGTGAGGAAGGAGACTGGTGTGATACTGCTACACTGCTTCACCACGTGAGGCAGGAGACTGGTGTGATACTGCTACACTGTTTCACCACGAGGCAGGAGACTGGTGTGATACTGCTACACTGTTTCACCACGTGAGGCAGGAGACTGTGGTGTGATACTGCTACACTGTTTCACCACGTGAGGGAGGAGACTGTGGTGTGATACTGCTACACTGTTTCACCACGTGAGGCAGGAGACTGTGGTGTGATACTGCTACACTGTTTCACCACGTGAGGGAGGAGACTGTGGTGTGATACTGCTACACTGTTTCACCAAGTGAGGGAGGAGACTGTGGTGTGATACTGCTACACTGCTTCACCACGTGAGGGAGGAGACTGTGGTGTGATACTGCTACACTGTTTCACCACGTGAGGCAGGAGACTGTGGTGTGATACTGCTACACTGCTTCACCACTTTCCTTACAAAGGTTCTATACAAAGTCACTAAATTACACAATGCATAGGCAATATATGGGCAATACTCCTTATAGTTTTCTTCTGAAATTTTAGTTTTCTTAAAAAAAATCTTCAATGAATTATAACTGAGAAAGTTTAAAGGGCTCTGTTCAAACAAACATTGTCAACTGATTGACATACAAGGAAGAAAGTCATAGGAGAGGGTGACTCAGCTTCACTCAAGGAGCTCAGTGGGAAATCAGGCAAGGCCTTAAGAAGTTGCTTTGTCTTAACAATAGCTGTCCAGAGCAACAGGTGGAGGGGTCTGGTACTTTCAATTTATTCTACAAGGAAACCGGAAATGTGCTCCAGGAGGCCCCAGTGGCTTCTGAACTGCTCCTTCTACATTCTTTGCATATTATGATAGAAAAGAAAGAAGGGAAGGGAAGGGGAGGGGAGGGAAGAAGGAGGGAAGGGAAGAGGGAGGGGAGGGAAGGGAAGGGGAAGGGGAAGGGAAAGGGGAAGGGGAAGGGAAAGGGGAGGCGGAAGGGGAGAGACGGAGGGAGGGAGAAAACTGTCTCCATGGAAGAAGGAAGGAAGGAAAGAAGGAAGGAAGGAAGGAAGGAAAGAAGGAAGGAAGGAAAGAAGGGAGGGAGGGACGGAGGGAGGGAGGGAGGGAGAAAAGTCTCCATGAAAGAAGGGAGGAAGGGAGGGAGTGAGAGGGGAAGGAAGGAAGGAAGGAAGGCAGGGAAGGAGAAAACTTTCTCCATATTTTGCTATTTTTTAAAAACTTAAACCCTGTTTAAGTTTCTTTTTGGTGTTCATTCCTTTTCCTTCTTCTTTCTTAGTTTATTTTAAAGTGTATTAAAAACTTGATCATGAACAGAAAAAAACTAAACAAGAAACTATGCTTTGTAATGTAAAAATAGCCAAGTAAATTCTCGGGCAGTCAGGAAAAGGCATAAAAATTAGTTCAATACATTTTTAAAAAGCAGTCATAAAAATTTTTTTGTAATATGATTATGTAATAATATGATTTTTTACAACTTTTCAATAGAATAAATTAAAGAAAGTTTAGAGTACAAAAATACAACTAACTATGCAATAGTCAGTATATTGCATACAATACATATTTCTGGATTTGTTCACTAACTGAATGAACCAATATTAAATTAAACAAGATTGCTGGCCACAGGGAAAACACAGTAACAACAACTAAAAAAATGACTATTTTCAAATATGTGAAAGTTACATATTTTTATCTTTTATCAATAACTGATAACTAGGTTACAGCTACAGTTTTGGCTTTTAGGTGTGATAAAAGAAATACGTTATAATTTATTGTAATTGACAATTGTAATTGATTGCCTGACTTTCCTGCGATAATATAAACTTTGAAGAGGAAATTCAGATTCCCTGAGGACTCACTGTCTGCCAGGCACTTGGCCAAGCATTGGTTTATCTAGAGCTCTCAAAAACCTATGAAGAGGGTACTGTGGCTACCACTTCCTTGATTCTTCATCTAAGAAAACTGCTGTTCTCCCAGGAAGTCGAGCATGAACTGTAAGACCTGCAGCTAGGACTAGGTGGTGTGGGTGCAAACGCATACCAGATCAATCCCTAAGACTGTGTTTTCTCTACTCAGCAACACTCCCTCTAAGTCCTACACAGATATTAATATTTTCCCCAGTTCATTTATTTTTTATTTTTTTTTTGAGACAGAGTCTCACTCTGGCTCACCCAGGCTGGAGTGCAATGGCGCGATCTCAGCTCACCGCAAGCTACGCCTCCCGGGTTCACACCATTCTCCTGCCTCAGTCTCCCGAGTAGGTGGGACTACAGGTGCCCACCACCACGCTCAGCTAATTTTTTGTATTTTTAGTAGAGACGGGTTTTCACTCTGTTAGCCAGGATGGTTTTGATCTCCTGACCTCGTGATTCGCCTGCCTCAGCCTCCCAAAGTGCTGGGATTACAGGTGTGAGCCACCGCGCCCGGCTCTCTAGTTCATTTTTTACCAAAGAAAATATGCCTAATGCAAAGGAAAAACATTGCAGGAAATATTAATTTGGTGCAAAAGTAATTGCGGTTTTTGCTACAGCAATAGCAAAAACCGCAATTACTTTTGCATCGACCTAATAACACAAGTAAGTGGCATATGCAAATTCTCTACACCATGATATTTACATCTTGACTTCAGAGACTCTTGCAAGTACATTCCCTCTTAACTGATTTTAACTCAGCCCTAAGGCAAAGTTAGAACTAATTCTTAATGGTCTCTCCAACTATATTATTTCCAGGCTTTGGATGTATTTTTCTATCATATTTTACTGATAAAATAATAAACAGCTTATATTAAGGGCATTTAGCATTTGCAGGTCAAGAAGAAAGGCAAGTTAACTCTATGAGCTATTAAAATTTTAATTAAAGAGGTATTAATTTTATAAGGATAATTCTTGACATGAAAAATTCTTCATGATATATGATTACATAAAAAGGCAGGTTATAAAAGAGTCCATAGGAATTATATGTAAGCTTATGTGTGTATATATCATATATATAAATAAGAAATATATAAGTATATAAGAAACAGAAATATATTTGTTTCTATATAATATATACATAAATATATATAAGAAATATATAAAGAAGTATATTTCTATATATATAAGAAATATATAAAGAAGTATATTTCTATATATATAAGAAATACATAAAATGCAATAAAATCTACAATACCTTTTCTAAAAATCAAAGCGTATTCACTACTATTTTGAAAGATGATTGATACAGTACTTCTCTTCGGATATAACTCACAATTTTTGCTGTAAGGAATGTACACTGCATTATGAGAAATGAACACATGACTTTTAAGTTAACATAAAATCGGAGGATGAATGCCCCCATAAGAGGGGCCTTCCCTAAGCACAAGAGTGATGCGGGTTCATCACCGTTTCCCTCTGTGCCAGGGGACACACCCTGCCAGCGGCGCGCATAAGGGCAGCTTCGGGGAGACTGGAGTCTCAGGGTCCCTGGGCTCACACCAACCTCCTGCTCTTGGCAAGCTCCCTCCCATCCACTTCCTTAAGCCCAAGAGGAGCTTTGTTAAGTCACATCACTGCAATTGGTTCATTTATGTTAAGTTCTGCCATACATGTGCAGGATGTGCAGGTTTGTTCCATAGGTAAATGTGTACCATGGGGGTTGGCTGCACCTGTCAACCCATCACCTAGGTATTAAGCCCCACATGCCTTAGCTATTTTTCCTAAAACCTATCTTCCCCAGTTATTAAAATAACTATTTTAGCTATTTTAACATTAGCTTACATTTCCTTTCATTTTAAAATTTTACTATTTTAACATTTTGAGAATATGTTATTATATCCCATTTTTCATTAACACTTTAGTACAACTAAACCCATAATGATTCTTTAGTGAAGTTTTTGTGGTTGTTTCCTTTTTGATTCCTCTACCCTAACAGAACATTCACTAACCCCATATTTTCTTAATTTTCTTTATGCTTATGTACATAAGCGTATCTGGACACATGTTTTACATGTGTCTAAACACCCAATCCTATAAAATTATGACAAGAAAAGAAAAAATAATATCTTAATGTTTGCATGCAATACACAAATTATTAGACAAAGCAGGGAAACAGTATGTGAATCATCCTGAAACGACGTGAGACCTGGTAAATCTAACTGGTCCCTCACTGAACTGGCTCAACTCTTAGGCATAGTGACACATAGTTTAGAACAGGGGACAAAGTTTCCAAGAAAGCTCCTCTAGGGAAATATGGGCCTCCAGGAGAGTAGGAAAATGTGATTCTCAAAATAAACCTGAAGATGCTTGTTTTCATTCCTTCTTATGACATCTTCAACTGTATAAATTATTTCATCCAGAAAGATACTACTACTAATAAAAGGGATACCTTCTTTTATTTATTTTTTAATGTTATATGCAAAGATAGTGTTACTGGGTTGAGTATAATGAATTTTCTTTAGTCTCCTAAATCTGAGTTTTCTAATTGATCACAAGCACTGCAGGGCTGGATAGAGCTTCATCCTGAGAAGGGTTGAACCTGAGAATAAGCAGGCTACCAAGGGTGAGGTGGATGTTGTAGAAATCTGTGTCTAATTCCGCCTCACAGTAGCACAGATTTACCTGGGGCTCTGTTTCAAAATTTGGGATGGGGTCTCTGTTTTGTGCCATTAACTAAGTGCTGCACCAGGGTCACACTCAATGAGTCCTCCAGATTACACACTTGAGAATCTTAGGAAGTAGTTGGGAAAAGAATGCAAAGACAACAGCACACTTATGTGAGATACAACAGCCTACAACTCTTGTGAGAATATTTTTAAAAGCACACACAGTAAGAATCAGACCATATTGCAGTAAACAGCAAGAATCCTGGCAATTTTGTTCAGCTGCTTTTTTTTAACTTGAGGTTTTTGAGTTTTATGCCATTGCTTCCTGAAGCTTCACCATCTTTATGAGTCTGTCCTCTTTGAAATATTGTTTTTTCCTGTTTTAATAACATGCATATAAATTCTGTGTACTAGATTGAATCTTAGTTCTGAAATAAAACAAAACAAAACAAAATGGAATAATAAAAAACTAAAGCAGGCAGAAAGCTAGGGATGATCCAGGGACTTCTAATCAACATGACATGCCAATGATGGTCCATTAACCTCCTCCTCCATCCCCTGCTTCATCAGATATATTTGAAAAAGCAGTTTTTAAAATTAAGTTTGTTTCTATTTTTCTAGGAAAAGGCAAGAAGTTTAAAAAATGAAGGCTACATTAATCCTGAAGAGTTTAAAATGCATCAACGAATTTGTTTAAGCTGTGCAACAGACGTGGTATCTAGTGGACCAGAGACAGTATCTGGGATACAGAGAATGATGAATAAATGTGAGGTGTTTTTAATTTCTTCTTCTCTTCCTTGGGATAAATTAGAAGAAAGTGGAACCTACATACAAAAAAAGCTTTTGATACTTAAAAGCCCACTCTTTTGAGTTCAGTTAATCTCTCACTCTGCAAGAACAAGTTTTGTGTCCAATGGACAGATGCCACGGCAGATTGGGTGAGTCTTCCTAGCTAGCAAACTCCTCTGGTCGTCTGCATAGTTATCTACTTAAAGACACGAATAATTGTATTGATGGTATCTAGCACATCATTTAGGATATAGTAGGTGCTCAACAAATGTTGCATTGCATGGCCTAGAAGGCTCTAGGGGGATGGATACAGAATGTTCTGATACACCTAAGATGTGAAGACATAATTATGCTGTCCCCCTGTGTGGAGGTAACTGGGACAACATTTGTGGGCATTCATTCTCAATCGTTCCTTCAGTCATGCAATTTATTTTCTGTCACACAAGGAAGAGAATAGAGTTTGATTAAAGCTGTTGAATCTTTCCTTAAGTCCTTGCAGCTGCATGAGCAAGAGGCTGACACTAATATCTGTCTTCCCATCGCCATTCCGGTCCTCTTGGTTTCTTGTAGATGTGCGGATTTCATGTATTCCTCTGAGAGCTGAATGAGTTAACGTGATTCTTTCAGCCATATTTAGCACAGTGTGCAATAAATACTTCATGTATAGCAAAGCCTCCTGGTGCTAGAGACAGTGGGACAAGATTTCATTCAGCTCCGGTTGACACATTTCAGGGTATCCCCTAAACCCATCCCCCATTTTCCATAGCCCCTGACTTTACAAGTGAGCCTCTCTCTACGAACCCATTATTATATAATAATACTATATAGACTATACGATCGACTTGCTAATTTTCAAGCTGACCAGACCACCCACATTATCGGCGAAAGCAGGAGGTTTTGAGCAAGAAACTAGGGACACCTCTGTGAGCGATTCCATTCCTCCTCGCTCCTAAATAAGACACGATAGAAGCCTGCTTTCTGGGGAGAGTGAGAACAAAGGAACTTTGAGGATTTTGTTATGAATGTAAGATGCTCTCTACCCTGGAAGAGCGAGAAGCGATGATAATCCCCATATATTTGTTCAGAAGTATTCACCTACAGCACATGGGCCCAGAGCTATGGAAAGTATTGAGTAAATGAGATAGTTTGAAACTTCGCATCTGTTAGCTGAGCTTATTGGTCAGAGGCATCGTCCCAGGGAAGCGCAGAACTGCTCTGGTGTTTCTTTATCCACCGCCTTTCCCACATTTTAATGTGATCTTTTCCCTTCAGTTGTAGATTGCTTTCCATAGGGTATATTAGCAATAGGAATTGACTGCTGCTGCAGATATACCAATTCAGATAAACTTGGGCTCATATCTTTTGGCAGCAAAGCCTTATACAATATACATCATCTAAAAGGTGATTTTCTTATTGTCTTGTCCTTCAACAGGCCAATTATTTCTAGGGTGTGGCATTAAGGGTATTTATTACTTTATGTACAAACTACATTAAGACACTCAATGTTCTTCCACTTAAAATCGCAATGCTAAAATAGTTCTTAATACACATGGCACTCTGATAAATTTAGAGCTTTTAGGTTATATACATTATTTAAATTTCTGTAACACGGTAAGGACTAAAACACACTAAATATACATCTACGAATGAAACTGTCACTGTTGGAGATTTTTTTGGCAATGCAATCAATGAGTTAATTGGAAATAATAAAGAGTACAAAAGTTTATATTCATCAAAATGAAACCAGAATCATTTTCTAAAAGGCCAGATATGGCCTTATCCTAAGACTTTTGAAAAATCTCAGAGAAAACATTTCTTTAAAAAACAACCTGGAATTTGAATTTTTTTAACAACAGACATGGTTCAAAATTGCCATTTCCTGATGAGCAAACATTTTTGAAAGTAAAACTTGTTAATTAATTGATTAATGAAACATACCTTTTTTAAAAAAAAGCAAAAATGAGAGTGAATAGGAGTCACTGAAGTATTCAAATGTTGTGAAAGTAATAGATGTTCAGAAAAGAGTACTCCTGTGTTTAAATACATAAATAGCATTTGGTCTATGGCTGTATTTCCCATCTGAGAACTGCAGTAGTCATGGACACTCACAGAGGGAAAATGGTGCTAAGTGTTTTTAATAAATTCCACCTATTACAAAGAGGCAGTGAGTACAAAAGTCACAGGAAATTTCGTTCAAGAAGGTGACTACACAATGAAAACCCGAAGTTATTTCCTACTCTACTGTCAAGTATAGATTCTTAAAAATATGTTAAATCAGTATAAATATAACAGATTTAAATATTCCATATGAGAAACAACCAGCTTCTTAAAATTTTAGTATGTATGTATAGCAATTCTTTCAATACTTATCTTAATTACATTCACATGATTTAAAAGAAACACATGCATGAATAGTACATGTGCATGCACACACAGACACATGCACACACACATGAACACACATGCACACACATGAACACACATACACACATACATACACACATGCACACACACACATGCACACACGCCACACTCATTGCTGGGAGGTAAAGGAGTAGGGAAATAGGGACTGCTTATGGGCTTAGAGTTTTGTTTTGGGGTGATGAAACATCTGGGAACTAGACAGAGGTGATGGTTGCACAACATGGTCATGGCGAAAGTGCTCCTGAACTGCACACTTTAGAATGGTTAACTAGGTCTAGTTTTGTTTTGCTTTTTTTTTTTTTAATGAAGTCTCGCTCTGTCAGTCAGGCTGGAGTGCAGTGGCGTGATCTTGGCTCACTGCAACCTCTGCCTTCTGGATTCAAGCAATTCTCCTGCCTCAGCCTTCTGAGTAGCTGGGATTACAGGTGTGCACCACCACACCTGGCTAATTTTTTTGTATTTTTAGTAGAGAGGGGGTTTCACCATGTTGGTCAGGCTGGTCTCGAACTCCTGACCTCGTGATCTGCCCGCCTCGGCCTCCCAAAGTGCTGTGACTATAGGCATGAGCCACCATGCCCAGCAAACTAGGTCTAGTTTTATGCCATCTGATTTTCTTTTGAGATGGGGTCTTGCTGTGTTGCCCAGGCTGGAAGTGCCGTGTCTTGGTTCACTGTAGCCTTGACCTCCCAGGCTCAAGGGATCCTCCCTTCTCAGCCTCCTAGGTAGCTGGAACTACAGGCATGTACCTACCATCACACCTGGCTAATTTTTGTATTTTCTGTAGAGATTGAGTTTTACTATGCTGCCCAGGCTGGTCTCAAACTCCTGGACTCAAGTGATCTCCCTGCCTCAGCCTCCCAAAGTGCTGGGACTAAAAGCATGAGTCACTATGCCTGGATGAATTTTATCTCAAGAATAAAATAAACACGGAAAGAAAGGATTGTCCAATATCATGTGTTGGAGCTTCATCCAGTACTTGTGAATCCCAAAGCAGATTTTTTTTACTCATTAAAATCTGCTTCCCTTTATATACACTTATGTGAACTTTTACGTGCGTTTTAAAACTAAAAGCAATGTAGAAAGGCCACTTCTAGTTAGTGAAGTCCTTTTAAATTGGAGACACTTTTCCAGAATTTGAAGCAACAAATGGGTGTGGACGGCCTGTCTGGGTTTTCTAAATCATCCCCCTTGTTGAAGGTAAGGTTATATTTTCCTCCTTCAATGCATTTATTGCCAATATCCTGTTAACTGCAGCAGAGGGGGCTACCGTCTGCCCCTGTCCGGCATCACTTTCCTGATCCTGTTACAAAAGAGGAGCGTCAGGGCACTGAGGCAGAGGCGAACCACAGCCCAACTCTCAGCGTCTCCCAGATGCCAACTGGATCTACTTTAAAAATATTTTTTAGGAAGTCGGCTTCCAATTATTTGAGGAGAAGGATCCATCTTTTTTTCAGCAAAAGCAAGAATAAAGCTGAATTTTCATTAAAATGAAGGAAGCACTCAAAGGTCTCCCGGGACGTATAGTATAGATCTAATCCTCTAGTGTAAAACACAAAGGGAAGCTTTTGGTTTTGTTTCTAATGTTTTAAAAGACGAGCGTGGCTAAAGTTTTAGGACGTAGACTGAGTGCCACAATGAAGACAGCTCCCGTCTCGGCCCTTATGACTTCACTCTGGCCCAGAGTTACTGCCCTGCACTGAAGAAAGCAGACAAGGCTCGTGATGTTATTGTCAATGGTTGTTCTGAAAGTAAGAAAACAGGCTGGGTGCGGTGGCTCACTCCTGTAATCCCAGCGCTTTGGTGAGGTCAGGAATTCAAGACCAGCCTGACCCACATGGTGAAACCCCATCCCTACTAAAAAAAAAAAAAAAAATGAGCCGGACATAGTGGCACAATCCCAGTTACTTGAGAGGTTGAGGCAGGAGATTCACTTGAACCCTGGAGGCGGAAGTTGCAGTGAGCTGAGATGGCGCCATTGCACTCCAGCCTGGGTAACAGAGCAAAACTCCATCTCAAAAAAAAAAAAAAAAAAAAAAAGCAAGAAGAAGAAAGAAAGTAAGAAGGAAGGAAGAAAGTAAGAAAACAGCATTCATACAACCAAAGAAGTAGCCTAAGTAGTTGACCTCGTGTGTACTGATTGCTGATGGTCATTTTGGGTCATTCTACAAGGCATACAATTAAAGGGAATTGATGGATGAGCATTTTCAGAGTAACATTGCCTTGCAGTGGTTGGATTCTTTCCCCACACACAGAAGTGTGCACCTGCTGTTGTTGCTGTTGTGGTGCGGACGCAGGTGCTGATGTCATGCGGACAACCCAGCCGGGGCAGTGGACAGTTCCCAAAACGAGCACCAGTTCCCCACACGCCATCGTGCCCACTCGTGTGATACCACTGCCATGTTTTACAGAGGAAAACGGATGCTTTTTGACTAAAAGACGAAAACTTTTATGAAAAACAACTCATATGTGGTAAGTGTAGAAATTAAAGCCATCAGTGTTTTATCTTTATATGGAAAGTGGGTATAGCTACATAGAAACACACAGTCAAGTTTTTATAGGATCAATTAATTAAAAAATCTAATTCAGAAAATTATTTATAGACATCTTTATCATTCAATTTTTAATTTGTTTATTTTGGGTTAGAAACATAGAAGTCCTTCTTGATAATGTTTCTTTTTAATTTAATAAATTACCATATGAAAACCAATATCTCTTGAATATCCATAGGTTAAAAAAAGAATAGCGAAACTCTAAATCTCAGACTTTATACAAAAATTAACATAAAATAGATCACAGACTTTAAAATATATCAAATGCAAAGTGATAGAAAAAATAGAGGAACACTTCAAGATCTAGGTCTTGACAGAGTTCTTAGACTTGACATCAACACCATGACCCAGAAAAAGAAAAGACGATGAATTTAAAACTTGTGCTGCTCAAAGGACCCTGTGAAGAGCATGAAAGTCAAACGAGAGGCTGGGAAACATTCTGCGAATCATATACCCGACAAACGACTATCACACAGAATAAAGAACTCTTGAAACTCAGTCTTAAAAAGCAAACAAAAAAATCCAAACAATTCCATTAGGATGTGAGCAAAAGGCATGAACAGACATTTCGCTGAAGAGTACAGATGGGAATAATCACCAGATAAGGTACTCACGTCGTTAGCCATCAGGAAATTGCAAGTGAACACCACAGAAAGCTATCACCACACATCTATCAAGAAAGCTAAAATAAGACAGAGTGACTGCACCGAATGCTGGAGAGGATGTAGAGAAACTTCATCGCCCACACATGTTCGGTAGGGATGACAAATAGTACCGCCGTGCTGGAAAAATGCTTGGCAGTTTCTTATAAGACTAAACTTGCAAATACCATATGTGCCAGTACCATTTACACTCTTGGGCATTTTTCCCAGAAAAATGAAAACTTATAACCACACAAAATCCTGTTCATAACAGCTCGTAGCAGCATTGTTTGTGACAGCAAAGTCTGGAATCAACCCAGACGTCCTTCAATGGGTAAATGGTGAAAAAAACTGTTACATCTGTACCATGAAATTCTACTCCACGGGAAAAAGGGACTGAATTATTGACACAGGCCACAACTTGGATGAATCTCCGGAAAATTATGTTGAATGAAAAGGCCCATCTCAGAAGGCTGCACACCACATGATTTCATTCATTTATATACCATTCTTGAAGGGAGAAGGTCAGAGAAGTGGAGACCAGGTTAGTGGATGCCAGGAATTAAGAATGAGGTTGGGATGCATGGGTGTGTTTATAAGGGGAGTAAGGGGGATTCTTGTGAAAATGGAAATTCTCCATCATGACCACATCAGTGTCCATATGCTGGTTGGCCTAATACCCTCTAAGTTTGCAAGATTCTACCACTGGGTGAAAGTGGGTAGGGGACAAAAAGGACCTCTCTGTATTATACCTAGTGCCTGCCTGGGAATCTACAGTTATCTCAAAATGAAACATTTTATTATGAATGTATTTACTCATTCAACAGAGAAAAGGAGGACTTCAATGGGAAAAAAGAGAGAGAATTGATGACATTTTATCCTAACAAAAAAATAACATGCTGAACATATGACATATTTTACATATTCCATATAAACACGTAATTTAGTAATTTACCATATTAAAACATAATGTTAACATATTTGAGCTGAAATATTTTTTAAAATGAGAGATTACAAATTAGATCAGCTTCTTCTCAGGATGATCACCCACAAGACCTCCCATGTTAGATTTTCACGGAGATAATGCGGTTACTAAGTAAAGAAATGAAGCATATTGCTAACGGACGCACACACGATTGTGAGGACCTGACGGCGGGGTGAGGGATGTTTGACTCTGGAAGTATCAGGCCTGGGCAGCAAACTCAGCTCTGCTCCCTATGGAGTCCAGCGGCCTCCACACAGAGTCACCGCTAGCTCTCTTGAGCTCCAGAGCATATTTTGCTACGCCCTGCTCCATACTTCCTAAAACACCACTGCACAGTTGTCAGTCATAAGAGTTCAACTGCCAAAAAGATTGAATTATGCTAGAATGAGAACACAGCAGTGTTTTGCATCTCCTCTTATTTCTTGTGATTGTGAAACTAAAGTGAAAGAGATCATTTCAACCCTAATTCTGCACATCAGATATTTCCCATGTAATTATTAAAGGAAAAAACAAACACAAATACAATGAAAGAAGAAGACAAGTTGTAGTTCAGGTGAAATCGGTAACCATGTTCCTCTCTCCGTTTTTATTTTTGGAGGGAGACCATGTTTGGATAAAATGAAAGCTGTGATTGAAGCAAGCTCACCCTTGTGCACCTGGGGCTGACCAATGTCCCTGGGCTTCTTAAGCGGGGGTGGTTCCCTCCTCTGGTCAGGGGCTGGGGCTCGGCGGAGGCAGGGGCACTAGCTTCACCCCCTCACCCTGGTTTCCTTTGCATTCTGCACTGTGGTTAGTTGAGTGAACTGGGTTTCATCAGTGTGTTGGTCAAAACCCAAACATTCTGATCCTGATAGTATTAGTATTTTAGGGGGAAACGGAGGTAGAAGTCTTTACTTAGCCTTTGAGCTTACGCCAAGCCCTCCAATGTAGACCTGAGCCAGAACTCTGCAGCTGAGTAGCCAACTTCTATACAACTTCTAATCATTTTTTAAATGACTTGGGTTCCCACTCTGCTATCAGCTTATTTGAAGATAGCTCCCGTGGGAGCCCTAGGATAACAGAGGTTCTTGTCAGAGAAAGAGACATTGATAAGTTCCTGGCTTTAATTTCATCTTAATACCATAAAAAATACTTGCCCTTCACACTAAAGTACAATGCGCCACCAATAAGAGTGATGTTGTAATGGAAAGTAATTGAAATGAAATCCTAAACATTATGAGCTCAAACATCTAGAAATGCAAAAAAGAACACAATTTTCTTGGAAACTCAGATTTAGCCGAGGTCTCTGTGACTATGTTTAAAGAAATGAATCAAAAAATAAATAATTGAAAATTTAAAACAGTAAGAACTTCGTAAAGACAGTCATAAAATTAGAAGCATAATGGCCCCCAAATGCTAACTATACAGGGTAGAAATAAATGTGTAAATACATGAATAAAAAGAGAAATAGAAGATGAGTTATCTTTAAGGGAGATAATTCTAGATTTTCATGATTGAACATCTGGCCACGAGACAGGAAAAAGCCATGGAGACCTTTGCGCTTACTCTCAGAAATGCTTTCACACCTGAATGGCGAGAGTTTGCAGAACTCTTTATGCATTACCCTTGATTCACGGAGACAGGCTCTTTGGTGTTACTGGGCAGCCTAGAACACTCTCAGAGCAAAGGGCTCATTCCTGGATGCTTTTCCTACCTCGACACGTGGGCAGAGGGCTACTCCACTGGCCGTTGCTCCGACACTGGGCTCGAGACACGCCCTGCAGCAAATAGCCCGTGTTGCAGGTGAAATTCACGACGTCATTCAGGTTGAACTCACTGCCATTAGTGAATCCGTGGGCAGGGTTTCCAGGGTGACCACATGTGATGGCTGTAGAGAGACAGGTCAACGTCATTGTTAAATAATGAACAGGTCATCACTTTCCCTTGGGATTATTAATAAGAAACATGCAGGCATGCTAACGGTATGGACTGAAGGTTTTCCACTAACCAGGCAGCTTACAGATGGTATTTATATTCAGAAGGGAATATTGGGAGCTAGAACCCCAGGCTGACCCTACAGGCTTTTAATATAATTGTGGAAAATAACAAACACCTGCCAAACACGCTTTCTTCACCATCATAATTATTATTTCTCTCTTGAATCATGACAGAATACCAAATGATTTAAAAATGAAGCAGTGAAAAACAAGAGATGCTAAAAATTCTTGTATTAATCATGAGTTTTGAACATTTTCTCCATACACACCAGCTGACTCTGTGAAACCCTCCTTTTGAGACAGTATGGGATTTGTCTGATACTTTATAATGTCCATGTATAAATTATTGCAATATCAATTTACACATCATGAAATTAGCAAAATAACTAAGCACACTCAGCTCCTATTTTTGTTGAGAATCTCTGTCATATGATCCTTTGAAATGCAGTGAACTGTCAATATGTCATGCCCCAGATAACAGCAAGACAGATCAGGGAGAGATATCTATCATTCACCCTTTCAACAGAAACACACTACAGCCATAAAACTGGTGTTTTCTTCCTCATTTATCTTGTCAACAATTTTTTTCCTATAAGTAAAGCTTTTACCCGTGAACTTTGTACATTTTTCACATCACTATTACAGATAATCCTTGTCACTGTTTTATCAACATTTCTTTTGTCTACTTCATAGGAAAATAAACAATATTTTTAAAAACAATTGGTTTAAGGGAAATTGGGCAATAAAGTGAGAGTACATTGTTCTAAAAATAGTCAATATTTACAATATTTATCGCTGAAGTTATACAGCTCAAGGTTGATCATTCATTACATGTAATTTTACCTCTTTCTTTTTTTTCCCTTTTTTTTTTTTTTTTTTTTTGAGATAGAGTCTTGGTCTGTCGCCCAGGCTGGGGTGCAGCGGCACGATGTCTGCTCAATGCAACCTCCATCTCCAGGGTTCAAGCAATTCTCCTGCTTCAGCCCCTCCTAGTAGCTGGGATTACAGATGTATGCCACCACGCCAGGCTAATTATTGTATTTTTAGTAGAAATGGGGTTTTGCCATCGGCCACGCTCGTCTTGAACTCCTGACCTCAGGTGATCCACCTGGCTCAGCCTCCCAAAGTGCTGGGATTACAGGCGTGAGCCACCACGCCTGGCCAATTTTACCTCTTTCAAGTAAAAGAAAGAATGCTTACAAAACTCCCTATATTCTTGACGAAGCAATGACAAAAATACAGGCAACACGGATGAGGCAGGGAGTGCCGCTGTTTCTAGGACGGCAAAGCTGCCCAGCAGACCCAGACTCTGCACCTCCACCCTCCTACTATCAGCTTTTCTCTCCACCCAGTTTATCCTGTGATAAAATCAAGGAGGAGGAATCCATGACACCACTTGGCCAGGGATCCATTTACAATGAATTAATAAGCAAATTAAATGTGAAGTCAGGAAAAGGAGTTTGAAGGAAACAAAACGGGAAGGAGATCAAAAAAAGGAAAGCGTGAACATGGCACCTCTCCTGTTCTCTTTCTTTGTACAGGCAAAACTGAAAGTTTGCTGTTCCCTTTTACAGTGAAGATTAAACAGGTGTGTATTGTGACCTAATAACAAAAGACAAGGTGGCAAAAGGAAGCCTCGATGAATTCGTCCACAAAGAGTGCACTTACGGACACAGACAGGCGTTTGTCCAGACCACTTGTGGTCTTGCAGGCATATCCTCACGGAAGTTCCCACAAGCCGGAAACCAGGATTGCACTGGTAAACCACCGTGTCTCTGTAACTGAAGCCATCTCCACTAATGTGACCGTTCACGATCGGGTCTGGGGAACCGCAGTGGCCAGCTAAAAACGTAAAACCAATTTTAAAATTTAGAGTATCTGTCATTTACAAAAGTAGTACATTCACAACTTTTATTATCAAGTCAATAACAGTATTGAAGGTGCAACATATCGAAATCTTTCTCATTACATATATATGTATACTTTTAAATATAATTTTTCTTCTTTTTATTTTTTTTTTCAGAAATCCTGGAAAAAAATAAGTAATATTTCTAATATGAAATGGTTTGTATTTTCCTAGTTGTGATTTTCCCATCTATTCATTTCACTTATTTTGCTTACCCGTATTCAGTTATTTACCTTGTTATACTATTTTCAAATCAAAGCAAAAAGTAAAGAAGGAATTCTTGGTATTAACATGAACAGGGCTTCTTAACCTACTGATTATGGGTAGTAAGGAGATCGGTGAGGGGGGCTTCCAGTCAGATAGACTAGATAATCAAATTACCTGTGAAATTCCAAATGGAAAGACAGGGATCAGAGAATAAGTTCAATTTCAATTATGAAAATCTGAGTTATGGGTGAGCCGATGTCTGGGTAAAAATGGCCTGGAATCAGTTGAAAAGAGAAGTCTAGAGTTCCAGGGAGAGATGTGCTGAAGTTAGCGTGGACTTGGGAAAACAGGAGCATGCACAGCTGACAGCTGAAACTAAAGGTAGCAGGGCTTACCCAGGTGCACAGTGAAAGAACAGGAAGAAGTGCGAGATCGGGACAGGCGTCTTTACTTAAGGGGAGACAGAATGTCCATGTAGATAGTAAAACAATTGACAAACATGGCATTGAAAGAGCTTTAGTAACAGAGCTTCCACATGGAGACAGACCCTCTGACATTATTCCACTCACCCCCACCATTTTTTTTCTTTTTTTTTTGGCAGGGTCTTGTTCTGTCACTCAAGCTGGAATGCAGTGGCACCATCACGGCTCACCATAGCCTCAATCCCTTGGGCTCAAGTCATCTTTTGGCCTCAGCCTCCTGAGGAGATGGGACTACACCACCACGGTACATGTTGCCATGCCTGAGTAATTTTTTTATTATTATTATTTTTAGTAGAGATGGGGTCTCATTATGTTGTTCAGGCTGGTCTTCAACTCCTGAGCTTAAGCAATCCTCCTGCCTTGGCCTCCCAAAGTGCTGGGATGACAAGTGTGAGCCACCACACCATTTTGTTACCTTCTCTTCCATCTCCCTCTTCTGCCTCTTTACTGCTCTCACTTTTCCTTCTTCCCTTTCCTCCAACTTCTCCTTTTCTCTCTCTCCCTTCCTCGCATATATGGAAAGGGTATTCTTATTAAATTAACAAAATATACAGGCTGAAGAGTAACTTACATGAATTGGACCTGTGTTACACATGGGTTTTGGAGTCACAAGAAGAGGAAAAACATTCACCATGAGTTCCTAAATAATCATCTTTGTCACTCTCCTATAGTTGCATCAACATTTCTTTTTGCTTAATTCACAGGAAAATAAAGAATATATTAGAAAAACAATTGCTTTAAGAGGAATTTTGCAATAAAGTGAGAGTACCCGTATTCTAAAAATAATAATCAATATTTATCTTTGAAGTTATAGAAAGAAACTTTTCGTAGGAAAACAGCTACAGAAGCCTTCAGTCCATGCAAAATATCAAGGCGGAGACTTTCCCTGCCCATTTATTTCCCCAACAGGGAACCCAACCAATGATTCTCCATACAAGTTCCTGCACACCCAGATTTGAGAAATTACAAAATAGTTGTCATACTCCTTTGGGATTAAGTATATCCTTCTAGGGAGATTTAAAATCATAATCTATATTTCTGCTTAAAACAAAGTTTAGAAACATTGTGTTCTCCTATTTTGGAGAACAAACTTATTATCAGGAAGGTAACATTGCAGAGGAGAGAGACAGAAGAGAATCTGATCTCTGCCTCAACTCGTAGAAGAGATTAGACCACAAAAAGCCAGGCTAGATTTGGCTAATTTTTGTGCATTGGCAGGTATTCCAGTCAATCGGATCAATAAGTCAGTTCTGGTGATTTGTCCCAATCACTCCCACATATGAGACTTGATACAAGCGGAGAACGTGGATGAGTGTGAATGTTCTCCATATTGTGAAGAGAGACCCCCTGAAGGCACAAGTGTTATCACAGGCACAGAGGACATTGTCTCTGAAGGTTCCCCTTTCCAGACGCTGTCCTTTGCACAACGTGCTCTGTCGTGCATGGGGGAGATGGAGCCATCGTTCCAACCCTAGAGACAGGGAGACGAGGACTGGTGAGAGCCAGAAGAGCCCATCAGCCCAGCACAAGAGATCCCAGCCATTTCTGAGGTGAGGCATAGAATAGCTAGTTTCTAGAAACACACAATAAAATGACACCAGCATTTCCTTTTGGGATTACTTCCGAAGCCCGGAACCACTCCAAGAGGAGGGGATGTGGGACCAAAGGCAATAGTGATGTGAAAAGGGATGCATTTTAACACAGCTCCTCTCATTTTAGGGAATCTGTTCAGGTCTCATTCTTGACTTAGACAAACAGGACTCCTTTTAAACCTTAATATTTTTCTGAACTGAGTTTTTTGTAAGTGCACATAGTTTGAAGTTGCACTCTTCTTTGGGAACCTGGCAAACAAGGACTTGTAATGGTCAAGGAAGCATCTGCGTTCTCTAGAAATCAGGCAGCAAGCCTGACAGCCATGATTGTAAATAAAGATTCCCAACAGCAACTCCTCTCTGACACATGGTCATTCCGGTTCTCTGAGGAATTGGCACCAAATGCCTAAAGAAAACAGAGGATGTCCTTCAAAAACATTTCATTTTACCTCCTTGCCTGAAGAAAAAAAAGTTACGTATCAGCGGGATTGCCTAGTATCTAAGCTTCCTAATACGGAACAATTATTTCTTCAATGTGGCTTCCTATTTTGAAACAATGAGATAGCAATCTGTTTTTCACCTGTTATCACTTTCCAGCCATCAGTTAATTCTGTTTTAACACATTCAAAATCTTTGACCAATTATAGCCTATTACAAATAGAGGATAACCACACAATTTCACTCATAGAATACTCTTTAACCCAAATCTTAATGATATTGTGTCAATATGTTGAGGAAGGGAAAATTGCATTAGGAGGAATTTGAACTCAATGAATTTTGAGCTCTATTTTAAATTTAAGATTCTATTAGTCTATGATAGTATTATTCTATATGCTTTGTATGTGAGTTACTTTTTCTTTTAATATCTTTGATGTAGTCTTGGTTTTGAGTCATCTACACAAAACCTAGAAAGCCTCTCTGTCTTCCATCAGCATGAAATGTAATCAAGTTCATGCTTCTCTGCTGTGTCTCTACCATATCAGTCACGCACTGAGTACTTGTTGAAATGAACAGAAACAGAATAACCTCACCACTGGGCAGTCATGTCCTTTACATTGTCTCCTATGTCACCTTCATGTATTTGACAATAATTCATTTATTTGACAATAATTTCATGATGATTTGTTGTGGGTTGCAATGTTCTTGGGGCTGGGGATTAAACAAGGAATAAGACACAATCGCAGAGGGTAAACGCAGAGGAGCAGCTGTCACGTGCAGAGTCCTGAGGGTGTGCGGACCTAGCAGGCTGGGAACGAGTGGAAGGAGCACTCAGCCATGCTGAGGACCAGGACTCCTGGTGAAAGAGGTGGCGTTTAAAGTCTGAAGGATGAGCACTTGTTAGCCAGGAAAAGGTGATGGCAAGACATTCTAGCCACAGAAATTAGAAATGTTATATATTTTTAAAGCATCTGTTAAAATATGAAGACTATGATGTCAAATGACCCAGTTATACATTTGCTAGGAGGGTGACCATTTGCATCCTGTCCAGCTTAGTACATGGAAGGTGTCAGCCCCACTGCGTGACTCTGCCACTATTTGAAGATAGTTGCTACAACTCCACTGAGTATGCACAGTGGCAAAGGAGGATAAGCAACTCTATTCACTGAATTTTTTTTTTAAAGAAATGAACGTGGGGTGAGGGCAGCCCTGCACACTTCAAAACCAAATATCATCTAGTGATAATAAAATACTGAAATTCCTCAGTGGACCTTACACTATGATGCCAGAGCCCAGAGGGTGTGATTTGTCTTGATTTTGCAGACTTTGTTTATTTATTATTCATTGACGTTTAGCTTCAGTTTAAACAAAAACTGCCCAATGTCTCCCACAGGCAATTGTGTAGCAACAACAGTCACAGCTGGGACATCATGAAGCCTGGATTTCTTGAGAAGTGTGTGTCAGAAATTGTCCTATTAAAGTGTGGAAGGAAAACCTTGGCAAGAAAGCAAGTGGCCCACTTTACTCTTAAATCAATCTTCTGCGTGAATTTATTAGTCTACTAGTAATCTGAACCCAGCAGGACTGAGAAGCAAATGGTTGAAGAATTAGGAAAGAATGCTATGCAACTGTAAATTCATATGATTTTTAATCCAATGTATATAGATAGACAATGTAAATATATCCTCATGGAATTGCAGAGTTTGCTTTTAGCTCAAGCACGAATTAACAATTCAATTACTACCACACTTCATGAATTTTACATTTTAATTCTTCATTTTCTCCATGCTGAGAACAGGTATGACTGTGGACAGGGTAATTCACCAACCACTTAAAATGGTTGAGAGAACCAGTAACTGAACCAAGAATGCAATGGTCTGCTCCAGTGACTCTGTTTTACACACTGTTCTACAAAATATGTCATTGGAATAAGAATACCGTGGCCAGGCGCAGTGGCTCATGCCTGTACTCCCAGCACTTTGGGATGCTGAGGTAGGTGGATCACCTGAGGTCAGGAGTTTGAGACCAGCCTGGCCAACATGGTGAAAGCCCATCTCTACTAAAAATACAAAAATTAGCTGAGCGAGGTGGCACATGCCTGTAGTCCCAGCTGCTCGGGAGGCTGAGGCAGAGGAATTGCTTGAACCCAGGAGGCAGAGGTTGCAGTGAGCCAAGATTGCACCAATGCACTCCAGCCTGGACGACAGAGCAAGACTCTGTCTCAAAAGATAATAAAAACAATAACAATAATACCGTAAAACTTCAGATCCATTGAGGTGTTATACGTATGGACTGTGCAGTACACTGGGTGGGACCCAGGAATTTGAACGTCTTTCCTGAGTTACAAAGAGTTTCCGTACCATAAGCTTTGAAAATCACTAGCTTTTCAGTCTACTCTATTCTGTGTCTGATGAAAGCTTTGTTACTCCAAGGAGGAACTGGTACCATTCCTTCTGAAACTATTCCAATTAATAGAAAAAGACGGAAACCTCCCTAACTCATTTTATGAGGCCAGCATCATTCTGATACCAAAGTTGGGCAGAAACACAACGAAAAAAGACAATTTTAGACCAATATCCTTGATGAATATTGATGCAAAAATCCTCAATAAAATACTGGGGAAATGAATCCAGCAACACATCAAAAACTTATCCACCATGATCAAGTGGGCTTCATCCCTGGGATGCAAGGCTGGTTCAATATATGCAAATCAATAAATGTAATCCAGCATATAAACAGAGCCAAAGACAAAAACCACATGATTATCTCAATAGATGCAGAAAAGGCCTTTGACAAAATTCAACAACGCTTCATGCTAAAAACTCTCAATAAATTAGGTATTAATGGGATGTATCTCAAAATAATAAGAGCTATCTATGATAAACCCACAGCCAATATCATACTGAATGGGCAAAAACTGGAAGCATTCCCTTTGAAAACTGGCACAAGACAGGGATGCCCTCTCTCACCACTCCTATTCAACATAGTGTTGGAAGTTCTGGCCAGGGCAATTAGGCAGGAGAAGGAAATAAAGGGTATTCAATTAGGAAAAGAGGAAGTCAAATTGCCCCTGTTGGCAGACGACATGATTGTATATCTAGAAAAACCCATTGTCTCAGCCCAAAATCTCCTTAAGCTGATAAGCAACTTCAGCAAAGTCTCAGGATACAAAATCAATGTACAAAAATCACAAGCATTCTTATACACCAACAACAGACAAACAGAGAGCCAAATCATGAGTGAACTCCCATTCACAATTGCTTCAAAGAGAATAAAATACCTAGGAATCCAATTTACAAGGGATGTGAAGGACCTCTTCAAGGAGAACTACAAAGCACTGCTCAAGGAAATAAAAGAGGATACAAACAAATGGAAGAACATTCCATGCTCATGGGTAGGAAGAATCAATATCGTGAAAATGGCCATACTGCCCAAGATAATTTATAGATTCAATGCCATCCCCATCAAGCTACCAATGCCTTTCTTCACAGAATTGGAAAAAACTACTTTAAAGTTCATATGGAACCAAAAAAGAGCCCGAATCACCAAGTCAATCCTAAGCCAAAAGAAGAAAGCTGGAGGCATCACACTACCTGACTTCAAACTATACTACAAGGCTACAGTAACCAAAACAGCATGGTACTGGTACCAAAGCAGAGATATAGATCAATGGAACAGAACAGAGCCCTCAGAAATAATGCCACATATCTACAACTATCTTATCTTTGACAAACCTGAGAAAAAAAAGCAATGGGGAAAGGATTCCCTATTTAATAAATGGTGCTGGGAAAACTGGCTAGCCATATGTAGAAAGCTGAAACTGGATCCCTTCCTTACAGCTTTCACAAAAATCAATTCAAGATGGACTAAAGACTTAAACGTTAGACCTAAAACCATAAAAACCCTAGAAGAAAACCTAGGCATTACCATTCAGGACATAGGCATGGGCAAGGACTTCATGTCTAAAACACCAAAAGCAATGGTAACAAAAGACAAAATTGACAAATGGGATCTAATTAAACTAAAGAGCTTCTGCACAGCAAAATAAACTACCATCAGAGTGAACAGGCAACCTACAAAATGGAAGAAAATTTTTGCAACCTACTCATCTGACAAAGGGCTAATATCCAGAATCTACGATGAACTCAAACAAATTTACAAGAAAAAAACAAACAACCCCATCAAAAAGTGGGCGAAGGACATGAACAGACACTTCTCAAAAGAAGACATTTATGCAGCCAAAAGACACATGAAAAAATGCTCATCATCACTGGCCATCAGAGAAATGCAAATCGAAACCACAATGAGATACCATCTCACACCAGTTAGAATGGCGATCATTAAAAAGTCAGGAAACAACAGGTGCTGGAGAGGATGTGGAGAAATAGGAACACTACACTGTTGGTGGGACTGTAAACTAGTTCAACCATTGTGGAAGTCAGTGTGGCGATTCCTCAGGGATCTAGAAGTAGAAATACCATTTGACCCAGCCATCCCGTTACTGGGTATATACCCAAAGGACTATAAATCATGCTGCTATAAAGACACATGCACACATATGTTTATTGCGGCATTATTCACAATAGCAAAGACTTGGAACCAACCCAAATGTCCAACAATGATAGACTGGATTAAGAAAATGTGGCACATATACACCATGGAATACTATGCAGCCATAAAAAATGATGAGTTCATGTCCATTGTAGGGACATGGATGAAATTGGAAATCATCATTCTCAGTAAACTATCGCAAGAACAAAAAACCAAACACCACATATTCTCACTCATAGGTGGGAACTGAACAGTGAGATCACATGGACACAGGAAGGGGAATATCACACTCTGGGGACTGTGGTGGGGAGGGGGGAGGGGGAAGGGATAGCATTGGGAGATATACCTAATGCTAGATGAGGAGTTAGTGGGTGCAGCGCACCAGCATGGCACATGTATACATATGTAACCAACCTGCACAATGTGCACATGTACCCTAAAACTTAAAGTATAATAATAAAAGAAAAAAAACTTAAAAAAAGAAAGCTTTGTTACTGTTTGTAATTATAAACTGCTATTATATTTTGCTTAAAATGTCTCAAATAGAAAAAGGGGAGTTATTTTAACAATCTTTCTCTAAAATTGGATTTGAAATAAATAAAAGCTACCAAACATTTGAACAAAGCACAGAGACTGGTAGCAAGATGGATGGAGTATTGAGTCCATTTTCATAGCAAAGAAATAGAGTATGTCGCAAGCAAAATGTCAGGAAGAAGGCTCAAGAGGGAGGAAAGGCCTAATTTCTTGATTGGTCAAGGTTTCCCTGCAAACTACATTTGTGCCAGAGCAGTCAGGAGGGCAGAAAGTGGCTGAATTCCCTTTGTGAGGTCAGTTGAGTCTGAGGTTCATTAGGGACACACACAGGGAAAATCACTCACTCCATTATCACCCGCACAGTGTGGCCCACCCTTAGACCAGGGGAGGCCGCACACCTGCAGTTTATAGAATTCAACACGGGACAGCAGGGGCCTCCGCAAGGCCAGCCTCTCAAAGCCTTTGTTTCTAGAGTTCCATGTAAATTCCACTGCACAGGTCTTTTAGTGTAAGTTATAAAACACCTTGCTGAGAGAACAAAAGGTTGTTTTGTTTGTTCGTTTCCAGTAGACTGAACACTCAGAAACTGGCTCCTGAACGAATCTGGTTCCTTCAGAACTCCAGCATGCCCCCCTGGGTGACCTGTGTTTTCTGGAAAGTGGTTCTACAAAGCTGTGTTTTAGAGGAGGAATCTTACTGGCAGACAGGATTTGGCTTTGTGTAGCTATCCGCACTGTTTTTGCAGCACTTGCTTTTGCTACTGAAAGGAGTCATGCGGTTTGCAACCTAAAACCACCACACTGATTGTCAGTGGTGACTTTCCGAGTGACTGACGCAAGGTGGACCCTCAAAGAGACCTGAGGTACTTGTTGGCCGATTTACCTTCACATCATAACGCACGCAGAGTGAACACCTCACATGCAAGTACAGCAAGGTGAGAGTCTCCGACAAGTACCTAGACCTGTGTGATTTTGGAAATGGGTTCCCTGATTTGGAAATGTAATAAAGTTCCACTGTTTCACTTCTCCCGCAGAAACCCCATATACCAGTGGGAATGTTGCCACAATGTCTCCCATGACAGAGGACAGACCTGGAGCCCTGCATTCTTTGGGGAGGAATCGGCTCCTTCCATTGGAGCTGTAGGATCTCTCCCCTCTCACCAGGTCTCCCACACACGCACTTTTTCCCCTAGAGGGGCCTACTTGAAGCTCACCTCTTCAGTGTGCAGGTTTGTAGCAGGACAAATACTAAATATTGGTCCGGGGATTAGAACGGAATCCATTTTTAGAAAATCTATAAACCAAATATTCAACCTCAGTATTTGCTTTGTGATTACTGGTACTTATTGCTGAAAATAAAATACATTACAAATATCCTGGGCCTGTAGGGGAATACAATATGCTTTATTCTATCCATTCTATGCAATAACATGGTCTTTGGCTAAGTCAGAGTTATTTGGGCAGTAGATTCCAAAGCCAATTTGCAAACTTTTCTTGAGTATTAACAAATGGTCATAAAATGTCAGGTGGATCAGATTCACTTATAGGCAGGAAAAACTATTATTAGCAGTACACATCAACGGACATATTGAAGTCTCTAGATCTCCATATGCTAAAGAAACACATTTGAATATTGATAAATGAGGTGGTTTTTTTTTCCCTCCAAATGTAATTTCTAGGGGCAATGCTGACCGACTTAGCCCATGCATAGATATGCATATGGTATCACAGAGAGTGTGTGGAATTTGTCCAACATGGAGGTATTGGGCTTGCAGAGCATACAACACTCTGTGCTGTTTGTGACAGCATCAAACACGGGCCCGAGTCCTCTGCCACAAATCCATTTGATCAGATCTCTGCTTCACACATCTTAGTGAATGACAGCTTTTTAAAACCTGTTTGGTTTGAAGAAAACCTCAAACCAGGGCCATCATTTGGACTGTCTTTGGGGCTTTCAGCATTCTTTTTATCTGTTCCTGTCTCAATGTAGTTCCTGAATATACCCCATTTCCACCTTCTTCCCTGGGCCTATCTTGCCTCATTGTCCTAAAGCTTCGTCTGCAGTCTTGCCTGCCGGTGTCACGTCTTTCTGTCCCTCAAACCTGAGTCCAAATCCACCGCAGGTGCGCATCTTCCACAAACCCCAAAGGAAGAGCTGCCCATTCATACAGGAGGCAAAGATCTCCCTGACTTCAGGTTTCTCCTACAACAGGAGAGGCTGTCTTTGGTGTTGCCTATTTAAAACACCCAGCCTCCTACTCTTCTACTGTGTTTTGTTTTAGATTTAGCAGGTGGCATTCTAATTTTTCGTACCTATGCACTTCCCCTATTGGACTGTGAGTTCTGAGTGCAGCACCATGCCCTGTGCATCAGGACTCAGCTCAAAACCTGCCCTAGAGCGGGTGTCAGAGTTATCAGATCTTTTCCACCATCTGGTGGCTCTATCAGTCCAGGCTCTTATGACCAGGCGGCCGTCGAGAGTTCGACCCCAGCACCTGCTTGTTTCAGGCAAGTCCGACTTCCTTGGGCCGCACTCCGCATCTATGCTGTTGCCACCAGGGTTGCAGCTCTTGATTTCTGGAATGGTTTACCCCATGCCTGCTTGCTGGAATTCCACCCAGAATCAGGGTGGCTTCCCCCACATCTACTCTTCTATCAGCCTCTAGGTTGCTCCCACTCTCACCTGGATTTCTCAAGTAATTTGCCTATATTTCCCTTTTGCCATTATTCTATTCCCAACTTTTTATTTTTTTTGAGATGAAATTTTGCTCTGTCACTCAGGCTGGAGTGTAATGCCATGATCTCGGCTCACTGCAACCTCCACCTCCCGGGTTCACGTGATTCCCCTGCCTCAGCTTCCCAAGTAGCTGGGATTACTGGTGCCCACCATTATGTCCAGTAGTAGAGATGAGGTTTCACTATGTTGGCCAGGCTGGTCTGGAACTCCTGACGTCGTAATCTGCCCACCTCAGCCTCCCAAAGTGCTGGGATTACAGGCGTGAGCCACCGCATCCTGCTTGTTCTCAACTTTTTATTAAAGCTACTTGGTGTTTACCTTATTTACTCCTTAGAGTATAGATTTCATAAAAGAAGAACCAATCTTATTAACCTCTGAATGCTGCACAATAGTTCTTGAGGAACAAGAAAAATATCATTAAATACTATTCAGAAATATGACAGAAAAACCCACCGCTGAGAATTTTGCTAGTTTTTCCCTAGCCACTGACAATGCATTTGGAAAATCTGAGAACTGCTATAGGGAGTTTTCCTGACTAACATACAGAACATATTTTACACTTAAGATGGTAGAGCAAAGATGGGGGTGGGGCAGGGGAGGCAGTGCTAATCTTTCTGCTCTGCTGTGATATAAGCATTATCATAACCAGTTGTTTTATTAATTATTTTATGTGGATCTTTCCAAAATAGAAAGCAATTGAAGAATATATTTAAACTTGAGTATCTAAGAACTATGAACAACTACAGTCTAAAAACAGTATTTTGAATCATGTCATCTAGCTATTTTAGCCATATAAATAACCATTATATTGTATTTACAGAACAATTCATCTCCTCATGGTTATAATAGCGCAATAAATGCAAACTTATTTCAAACAATAGCAAAACAATCTAATAAAAATGATAATGTCCTTTATGTGGGAAATAACTCAATCTACCACTAATATTTTGAATACTAGAGATTGAAGAGGTAACATAGTGGAGAGAGGATGGGTTCTTATGTGCTGAAAAGTCTAAATGATGTAAATGTTTTCAAAATATGAATGTGGGATTCTGTGACAGGAAACCTAGACCACAAACTATAACCTCTTCCTAGTTTGTGTGTTCTCTGTTGGTTTAAGCAAACTACCACAGAGAAGATAAACAGGAGAAAATAATTAAGGGATCATGTAGATTAGAAACTTCCTGGGTGGATTAGCAGGTGCCTGAGAGAGTGGATACCAGGTCAGCATTCTCAGTGCTTAATTCTGTGGCCTGGGGAGAGGTGTAGCATTACACAGTACAGTTGGTAAATTAGAGCAGGTCCTTCGCAATTTACAGAACTCTGGGAGATCCCAGTAATAACGCAGGAGGGATCGTGTTGATGAAGGTGGGCTAAATTTTATAATAATGTACTCGGATGCACCTGTGCATTACTTTGCTCAAAATCTATTTACAATGATATTTACATGCACACTCCAATTTCTCACAAGGTTCTTCTTAGAATCCAGACCAGGGACCTAAAACACAGCATGGATTGAGTTCTTGAATATTAGGTGTAGAAAATCATCTTTTCTTTCCTTAAATACAGCTGTCCTATAGTTGACATTCTCAAGACTCAGTCTGTCAACGCTCATTCATTCCCGTGCTTGGCGACTCCAGCTGCAATACTCAAAAAGGATTCCAGCATATTCTCCCGTGTTGGAAGTCACTGGAAACAGCTAGCATGCCAGAAGTATGAGTCATGTTGCAATGAAACTGAAGCACAATATGAGGAAACAGTATTCTTTCTAGTAGCCCCAAAAATAAACTACAAAATATCTCAACCACAATTCGGGGAAAAAAATGCTTTTGTCTTCCAACTTGGTTTCATTCTCCGCATCACTTTCAGGTACACCAATCAGACGTAGATTTGGTCTTTTCACATAGTCCCATATTTCTTGGAGGCTTTGCTCATTTCTTTTTATTCTTTTTTCTCTAGACTTCCCTTCTCGCTTAGTTTCATTCATTTCATCTTCCATTGCTGATACCCTTTCTTCCAGTTGATCGCATCGGCTCCTGAGGCTTCTGCATTCTTCACGTAGTTCTCGAGCCTTGGTTTTCAGCTCCATCAGCTCCTTTAAGCACTTCTCTGTATTGGTTATTCTAGTTATACATTCTTCTAAATTTTTTTCAAAGTTTTCAACTTCTTTGCCTTTGGTTTGAATGTCCTCCCGTAGCTCAGAGTAATTTGATCGTCTGAAGCCTTCTTCTCTCAGCTCGTCAAAATCATTCTCCATCCAGCTTTGTTCCGTTGCTGGTGAGGAACTGCGTTCCTTTGGAGGAGGAGAGGCGCTCTGCATTTTAGAGTTTCCTGTTTTTCTGTTCTGTTTTCTCCCCATCTTTGTGGTTTTATCTACTTTTGGTCTTTGATGATGGTGATGTACAGATGGGTTTTCGGTGTGGATGTCCTTTCTGTTTGTTAGTTTTCCTTCTAACAGACAGGACCCTCAGCTGCAGGTCTGTTGGAATACCCTGCCGTGTGAGGTGTCAGTGTGCCCCTGCTGGGGGGTGCCTCCCAGTTAGGCTGCTCGGGGGTCAGGGGTTAGGGACCCACTTGAGGAGGCAGTCTGCCCGTTCTCAGATCTCCAGCTGCGTGCTGGGAGAACCACTGCTCTCTTCAAAGCTGTCAGACAGGGGCATTTAAGTCTGCAGAGGTTACTGCTGTCTTTTTGTTTGTCTGTGCCCTGCCCCCAGAGGTGGAGCCTACAGAGGCAGGCAGGCCTCCTTGAGCTGTGGTGGGCTCCACCCAGTTCGAGCTTCCTGGCTGCTTTGTTTACCTAAGCAAGCCTGGGCAATGGCGGGCGCCCCTCCCCCAGCCTCGCTGCCGCCTTGCAGTTTGATCGCAGACTGCTGTGCTAGCAATCAGCGAGATTCCGAGGGCGTAGGACCCTCCGAGCCAGGTGTGGGATATAGTCTCGTGGTGCGCCGTTTTTTAAGCCAGTCTGAAACGCGCAATATTCGGGTGGGAGTGACCCGAGTTTTCCAGGTGCGTCCGTCACCCCTTTCTTTGACTCGGAAAGGGAACTCCCTGACCCGTTGCGCTTCCCAGGTGAGGCAATGCCTCGCCCTGCTTCGGCTCGCGCCCGGCACGCGCACCCACTGGCCTGCGCCCACTGTCTGGCACTCCCTAGTGAGATGAACCCGGTACCTCAGATGGAAATGCAGAAATCACCCGTCTTCTGCGTCGCTCACGCTGGGAGCTGTAGACCGGAGCTGTTCCTATTCGGCCATCTTGGCACTCTGCAGGATATTATCCAGGAGAACTTCCCCAATCTAGCAAGGCAGGCCAACGTTCAGATTCAGGAAATACAGAGAACGCCACAAAGATACTCCTCGAGAAGAGCAACTCCAAGACACATAATTGTCAGATTCACCAAAGTTGAAATGAAGGAAAAAATGTTAAGGGCAGCCAGACAGAAAGGTCGGGTTACCCTCAAAGGGAAGCCCATCAGACTAACAGCGGATCTCTCGGCAGAAACCCTACAAGCCAGAAGAGAGTGGGGGCCAATATTCAACATTCTTAAAGAAAAGAATTTTCAACCCAGAATTTCATATCCAGCCAAACTAAGCTTCATAAGTGAAGGAGAAATAAAATACTTTACAGACAAGCAAATGCTGACCGATTTTGTCACCACCAGGCCTGCCCTAAAAGAGCTCCTGAAGGAAGCGCTAAATATGGAAAGGACCAACCGGTACCAGCCGCTGCAAAATCATGCCAAAATGTAAAGACCATCAAGACTAGGAAGAAACTGCATCAACTAACGAGCAAAATCACCAGCTAACATCATAATGACAGGATCAAATTCACACATAACAATATTAACTTTAAATGTAAATGGACTAAATTCTCCAATTAAAAGACACAGACTGGCAAGTTGGATAAAGAGTCAAGACCCATCAGTGTGCTGTATTCAGGAAACCCATCTCACGTGCAGAGACACACATAGGCTCAAAATAAAAGGATGGAGGAAGATCTACCAAGCAAATGGAAAACAAAAAAAGGCAGGGGTTGCAATCCTAGTCTCTGATAAAACAGACTTTAAACCAACAAAGATCAAAAGAGACAAAGAAGGCCATTACATAATGGTAAAGGGATCAATTCAACAAGAGGAACTAACTATCCTAAATATTTATGCACCCAATACAGGAGCACCCAGATTCATAAAGCAAGTCCTGAGTGACCTACAAAGAGACTTAGACTCCCACACATTAATAATGGGAGACTTTAACACCCCACTGTCAACATTAGACAGATCAACGAGACAGAAAGTCAACAAGGATACCCAGGAATTGAACTCAGCTCTGCACCAAGCGGACCTAATAGACATCTACAGAACTCTCCACCCCAAATCAACAGAATATACATTTTTTTCAGCACCACACCACACCTATTCCAAAATTGACCACATAGTTGGAAGTAAAGCTCTCCTCAGCAAATGTAAAAGAACAGAAATTATAACAAACTATCTCTCAGACCACAGTGCAATCAAACTAGAACTCAGGATTAAGAATCTCACTCAAAGCCGCTCAACTACATGGAAACTGAACAACCTGCTCCTGAATGACTGCTGGGTACATAACGAAATGAAGGCAGAAATAAAGATGTTCTTTGAAACCAACGAGAACAAAGACACAACATACCAGAATCTCTGGGACGCATTCAAAGCAGTGTGCAGAGGGAAATTTATAGCACTAAATGCCCACAAGAGAAAGCAGGAAAGATCCAAAATTGACACCCTAACATCACAATTAAAAGAACTAGAAAAGCAAGAGCAAACACATTCAAAAGCTAGCAGAAGGCAAGAAATAACTAAAATCAGAGCAGAACTGAAGGAAATAGAGACACAAAAAACCCTTCAAAAAATTAATGAATCCAGGAGCTGGTTTTTTGAAAGGATCAACAAAATTGATAGACCGCTAGCAAGACTAATAAAGAAAAAAAGAGAGAAGAATCAAATAGACGCAATAAAAAATGATAAAGGGGATATCACCACCGATCCCACAGAAATACAAACTACCATCAGAGAATACTACAAACACCTCTACGCAAATAAACTAGAAAATCTAGAAGAAATGGATACATTCCTCGACACATACACTCTCCCAAGACTAAACCAGGAAGAAGTTGAATCTCTGAATAGACCAATAACAGGAGCTGAAATTGTGGCAATAATCAATAGTTTACCAACCAAAAAGAGTCCAGGTCCAGATGGATTCACAGCCGAATTCTACCAGAGGTACAAGGAGGAACTGGTACCATTCCTTCTGAAACTATTCCAATCAATAGAAAAAGAGGGAATCCTCCCTAACTCATTTTATGAGGCCAGCATCATTCTGATACCAAAGCCTGGCAGAGACACAACCAAAAAAGAGAATTTTAGACCAATATCCTTGATGAACATTGATGCAAAAATCCTCAATAAAATACTGGCAAACCGAATCCAGCAGCACATCAAAAAGCTTATCCACCATGATCAAGTGGGCTTCATCCCTGGGATGCAAGGCTGGTTCAACATACGCAAATCAATAAATGTAATCCAGCATATAAACAGAGCCAAAGACAAAAACCACATGATTATCTCAATAGATGCAGAAAAAGCCTTTGACAAAATTCAACAACCCTTCATGCTAAAAACTCTCAATAAATTAGGTATTGATGGGACATATTTCAAAATAATAAGAGCTATCTATGACAAACCCACAGCCAATATCATACTGAATGGGCAAAAACTGGAAGCATTCCCTTTGAAAACTGGCACAAGACAGGGATGCCCTCTCTCACCGCTCCTATTCAACATAGTGTTGGAAGTTCTGGCCAGGGCAATCAGGCAGGAGAAGGAAATAAAGGGTATTCAATTAGGAAAAGAGGAAGTCAAATTGTCCCTGTTTGCAGACGACATGATTGTTTATCTAGAAAACCCCATCGTCTCAGCCCAAAATCTCCTTAAGCTGATAAGCAACTTCAGCAAAGTCTCAGGATACAAAATCAATGTACAAAAATCACAAGCATTCTTATACACCAACAACAGACAAACAGAGAGCCAAATCATGAGTGAACTCCCATTCACAATTGCTTCAAAGAGAATAAAATACCTAGGAATCCAACTTACAAGGGATGTGAAGCACCTCTTCAAGGAGAACTACAAACCACTGCTCAAGGAAATAAAAGAGGATACAAACAAATGGAAGAACATTCCTTGCTCATGGGTAGGAAGAATCAATATCGTGAAAATGGCCATACTGCCCAAGGTAATTTACAGATTCAATGCCATCCCCATCAAGCTACCAATGACTTTCTTCACAGAATTGGAAAAAACTACTTCAAAGTTCATATGGAACCAAAAGAGAGCCCGCATCGCCAAGTCAATCCTAAGCCAAAAGAACAAAGCTGGAGGCATCACACTACCTGACTTCAAACTATACTACAAGGCTACAGTAACCAAAACAGCATGGTACTGGTACCAAAACAGAAATATAGATCAATGGAACAGAACAGAGCCCTCAGAAATAACGCCGCTTACCTACAACTATCTGATCTTTGACAAACCTGAGAAAAACAAGCAATGGGGAAAGGATTCCCTATTTAATAAATGGTGCTGGGAAAACTGGCTAGCCATATGTAGAAAGCTGAAACTGGATCCCTTCCTTACACCTTATACAAAAATCAATTCAAGATGGATTAAAGATTTAAACGTTAGACCTAAAACCATAAAAACCCTAGAAGAAAACCTAGGCATTACCATTCAGGACATAGGCGTGGGCAAGGACTTCATGTCCAAAACACCAAAAGCAATGGCAACAAAAGACAAAATTGACAAATGGGATCTAATTAAACTAAAGAGCTTCTGCACAGCAAAAGAAACTACCATCAGAGCGAATAGGCAACCTACAACATGGGAGAAAATTTTCGCAACCTACTCATCTGACAAAGGGCTAATATCCAGAATCTACAGTGAACTCAAACAAATTTACAAGAAAAAAACAAACAACCCCATCAAAAAGTGGGCGAAGGACATGAACAGGCACTTCTCAAAAGAAGACATTTATGCAGCCAAAAAACACATGAAAAAATGCTCATCATCACTGGCCATCAGAGAAATGCAAATCAAAACCACTATGAGATATCATCTCACCCCAGTTAGAATGGCAATCATTAAAAAGTCAGGAAACAACAGGTGCTGGAGAGGATGTGGAGAAATAGGAACACTTTTACACTGTTGGTGGGACTGTAAACTAGTTCAACCATTGTGGAAGTCAGTGTGGCGATTCCTCAGGGATCTAGAACTAGAAATACCATTTGACCCAGCCATCCCATTACTGGGTATATACCCAAATGACTATAAATCATGCTGCTATAAAGACACATGCACACGTATGTTTATTGCGGCATTATTCACAATAGCAAAGACTTGGAACCAACCCAAATGTCCAACAATGATAGACTGGATTAAGAAAATGTGGCACATATACACCATGGAATACTATGCAGCCATAAAAAATGATGAGTTCATATCCTTTGTAGGGACATGGATGAAATTGGAAACCATCATTCTCAGTAAACTATCGCAAGAACAAAAAACCAAACACCGCATATTCTCACTCATAGGTGGGAATTGAACAATGAGATCACATGGACACAGGAAGGGGAATATCATACTCTGGGGACTGTGGTGGGGAGGGGGGAGGGGGGAGGGATAGCATTGGGAGATATACCTAATGCTAGATGACGAGTTAGTGGGTGCAGCGCACCAGCATGGCACATGTATACATATGTAACTAACCTGCACAATGTGCACATGTACCCTAAAACTTAAAGTATAATAAAAAATAAATAAAAAAAAAAAAAAAAAAAAAAAAAAAAAAAAAAAATGCTTTTGTCAAAAAATCTTGCACCAAAATGGAAAACATATTGCACCTAGGGTATACAGCCCAAGGGAAGTTAATCTAAAGAACCAAAGTGGACCCTGCTTTTGCATAAAGTCTTAGTTGTCTTGTTGGGAAGATCCACCTGTTTAAAAATACACAAATGAAGGGGGATGTGGGGATTTTTTATACTGATTCCAAAAGCTCTCTTTCTCTGTACACAGTGCCTGCTGGATATGATTGGCTGTGTCCCCACCCAAATCTCACCTTAAATTGTAATAATCCCCACCTGTCAAGGGTGGGGACAGGAAGAAATAATTGAATCATGGGGGCGGGAGTTTCTGTTCTCATGGTAGTAAATAAGTCTCACAAGATCCAATGGTCTCATAAACGGGAGTAACCCTGCACACGCTCTCTTGCCTGTCACCATGTAAGATGTGCCTTTGCTTCTCCTTTACCTTCCACCATGATTGTGAAGCCTCCCCAGCCAGGTGGAACTGTGAGTCCATTAAACTGTTTTCCTTTATAAATTACCCAGGCTCAGGTATGTCTTTCTCAGCAGCGTGAGAACAGAAAAATACACTGCTATTACAAACCCATGAATGGAAGTATGCACATATGATGTCTGCATCAACCCTGGGCCTTGTCTTGGCAGATATATGCAATTAATTTTATGTTTGTTTCTTTTTTCCCACCCACATGTTCCTGATTAAGATGTACAGATTTCAGCATGGTCTTCATGCTGACTCTACCCATCAGTCAGGGCTGGCACTGATATGGAAAACAATTTCCCACAACTAGTTTCTTCCATCTTTCACCTGATAGCATTTTAAATATTTGAAAATAGTTATGAATGACTACGTTACTTTTCTCTCTGTCAAAGTAATATCAAAATTTTTCCAGCCTGGTGTGGTGCCTCACGCCTGTAATCCCAGCACTTTGGGAGGCCGAGGTGGGCAGATCACCCAAGGTCAGGAGTTCCAGACCAGCCTGGCCAACATGGTAAAACCCCGTCTCTACTAAAAATGCAAAAAATTAGCCAGGTGTGGTGGTGGGTGCCTGTAATCCCAGCTACTCAGGAGGGTGAGGCAGGAGAATTGCTTGAACCCAGGAGGAGGTGGAGGTTGCAGTGAGCTGAGATCACACCACTGCACTCAGCCTGGGCAACTGAGACTCCATCTCAGAAAAAAAAAAAAAAAAAAAAAAATTCCAAACAGTCCTCAAAGCTCACAGGTACCAGATCCATCACCATAAATGCATAGCAATTCCTCAAGAGCCCACTTAAACTATTAGAAAACTGAAGTCATGATTCTGGATATGGGATTCCTGGGCGAACCGAGGATGGGAGGAACCTTATTAACAAGACTCAGCCTGAGCATCACATGGCAGCACTTGTCACATATGAGCCTGCTCTTACCCAAAACTCCCAAGTTCTCTGCCTGTACACTATGAACTCAGAATTTCTTCTCCTCATATACATTGCAATTATTTTATTTCTACTCTGAGAAAAATTTTACATTAATTTCTATTATATTATTTTGTTTGTCCTATCATGAGAATTTGAGATCCTGAATCCATCATCCAGTATTATTTTCACTCTTTCAACTATGCCCTGATCAAAGATAGGAATAAAAATTTTTGATTCAGAAACACCATTTCTGAATAGTACTTATGAATACCCATCTCATAACAATAGTAAACAAAAAAAAAATGGATGCAAACTCACATGGTGTCTTGGAAACTATATTAGTTCTATGTGAAAATACATTTCCAAAGTTACTTATGAAGAATATGCTTGGGTATCTGCTCTATATATCATCAAGTCAATTTATGGTTTTTGATAGCTAGCTTCTTTTCCTGCTTTTCCTGTTGTGAGAACAATCACACTGGATATGAGTTTCACTCTAGGGTTCTTCCTTTCCATAATATCTCACCAAGAACACTGCCAGTAACTCAGCAGTGTGATTTTTAGTCCCCTCAGCTGATTCGGATGAAATTCTCCTGGGCAGGAGACACAACTTCATTGAGAACTCTGAAGTTCTCTTTTATAAGCTCCTTATCTTTGGGGCGTGCCAGTTTCTGATTTTAAAAACGTCCCGCCTATAATCCCAGCACTTTGGGAACCTAAGGCAGGAGGATTGCTTGAGCCCAGGAGTTCGTGACCAGCCTGGGCAATTTAGGAAGACCCTGTACCTACAAAACAAATTGTAAATAGTTAGCTGGGCATGCTGATGTGCACTGTGGTCCAAGCTACTTAGGAGGCTGAGGTGGGAGGAGCACTTGAGTCCAGGAGGTCGAGGTAGCAGTGAGCTGTTGTTGCACGACTGCACTCCAGCCTGGGTAACACAGTGAGACCCTGTCTCAAACATAATTAAATAAATAAAAAAAAAACTCCTAACTTGTGTATTCCATAATAAAGCTTCTTCATGATGTGCTTATTACACACCGTATGTGTGTATCGAAAATCTCATGCGCCCCACAAATATAAACACCTAATATGTATCCATAAAAATTAAAATTAAAAAAGTTTTTAAAAGCTTCTTAATGAAAAAAAAAAACAGAACTGAATAAGCATCCATTTTCATACCAGTTTCAAGAATGAATTTGGTTCTTGTTTCAAGCATAACTGAGGCAGCTCTCTTGGGGTTCCTCACCCTTCACATCATTTCCAGTTTGTGGTGGATTTGTCCCTCCAGACACTCTCTTTAAAAACGCATTGCATTCTCTTCAACATGTCCTGGGACAGTTGCTTTGCTTGAAAATTGAATTTCTTGCAGAAAATCTGGTATAGCTGTCTCTGTTTGTTTGGGTAATTTCCCATTTTTTCCTGATTGGATGATTTGCTTTTTAAAGTCATAGTTTTGGGGGTTGTTTTGTTTTGTCAAGTGGTCATCATTTTTAGAGTTGAAGCCATGATTATATAGACACAGTTTTCAGAATATATATATATATTTTGATTCAGAATCACTTCGGAATAGTACTTATGAATACCCATCTCATAACAATAGTAAACAAAAAAAAGGACCCAAACTTACATGGCGTCTTGTGAAATTATATATATATATATCTCCTTACCAACTGCGTCTTTAGTATCAGTCATTTCCCCACTACAACTATCTCGTTTACCCCGGCATGGTCCAGATGAGCCAGAAGGTTACTCAAGGACATTTAACTTGGTGGAAACCCAAAGTGATTTTCAAAAGAGCCGTAACCATGGAAACAGGGAAAGGGTTAATTCAAATAACAAGTTAAGAGATGGAAGAAAAGCAATAGCAAGACTGATAGGCGAGAGCGTGTCAGCATCCTGGGAGTACAGGATGAAGGACACAATTAGCCAGGCAGAACTAAGGCACAAAGACCCTTGCACCTGCCCCTTGCATGCGCCTCCAGAGGGGACTAATCCAGGTTCCAGAGCTCATTTCACTTCTAGTTAACACAACACACTCCTCCTTATTGGTCTGAATTAGCATGATAGTATTCTTGGTTTTATGATGTTGGGCAAATTCTTTACTTCTCTATGCTTTCTTTCTTATCTGCAGGTCGAAGGAATAAGCACTTACTGTACGTTCTAATCAGATAAATCTCACAAATGCCATGTGCATTTTAAATCATCAAAAAATATCATCATTTATAATCTGTCTCCAAATATGGCACCTAGTTGATACTTGGATTATGGAGGTATCCATTTGCTACTCTACTAAATATTTGTGTAGATTTAGGATTGCAGCCTCTGTTCCCTTCATCTATCTTAGAGTCATACAATCTACTCAAGCAATATCATCTCTGTTCTCCTACCTTTTTACTCACTCATCCCTATTTTCCTCTGAGTCTCACATGCAGCTTTATGGTTTCTTGTGGACATATGTTCTTGCTGAGTTTCACATGCTGTCGCCCCCCAGCAAAAGATGTCTTTGGTAAAGGGATATGCTTCATTACCATGCTTCACACGTTATGAATCTCAACCCTTTCAGTTACAGTGGTAGCTGCAAAAACTATATTTATTAACTTTCAAAATGTTTGTGCTAAATGAATTACCCATGGTTTATCCATTAGTATGTACATATGTAAGTGTCATTTCTAATCTTTTTCTATTTTTCCCTTTAAATACTCTATGTCTCTTCCAATTTTATTATTCCTTATATGCTGTATCCAATATCTACAACACAAATGTTTTATATATTATAACCTGGGCATTTTTCTTCTTCCTTATTTTCCTCTGAGCAAATGGACTCATTTCTGAGTGAATCATCTTTCAAAAGCTGCTAAGATGCATTGCATAGCACTGAGGCATGTTTGGGGGCATCTCCAGGCAGCCAACTATTCAACATTTATCTCATCCTTTCTACTCCAAAACCCTAACTTTCAGACACAAGAATAACACAAGATAGATAAAGGCTTATCAGGGATCAATAATCCCCAAGCTGACCCATCATTTAACAGTTATGTAAACTGAATGTATCACTTAAACTCCCAAAGCACCAACGAAGGCCTTTCCTGCATCCTGTATTGGTAATGACCAAAAGGATGAGATTAGGGATGTTTGTAAGCAGTAGAGCAGCAATCAACTGTAAGTTGCTGTTAATTTTCATGTTTACAATTACTAACAGAGATGTGGTACATACTGTCAGACGTGAGTGTCTTGGACCACCTAGCTCCCTCCCAGTGAAACTGGGATCCTTCAGAGGACCAAGCTCCAGGCAGAAGAGCTTGTCCACATCAAAGGTGCCTAAAGGAGAGTGCTGTTCCATAGCCAATTTCAGAAGGATATTTAGGAATGCATGGAAACTCCTAGAAGGACTTGTGACTCTCTACATGAAGAAGCATACATAGTCCAAGGAAATGTCATCGTCTACTGAAAACTGTAATGAGGACACCCAACGACAGACACATATGCACACACTCATATATATAATTGTGTTCAATAATATATAATGCACTAAATATATTCAATAATACACTAGACAGAGTGAGAAAGAGTGTGAGAAACCAAGCAGCATTCCTGTAAGTCCTGCAGTGATTTAAAATAAGTAGATAATGTTTCACAGACAAGTGTGAGAACCTCCTTTTGGTGGTTGGTTTTTCTCTAGGGTTACTACCGTCCTTTCATCTCGTTTCTTCAAATTCTCCCAAATGAAAAGAAGAACAGGTTTTGCTATTTGAAGTTTACTGGGCCTGGCTTAGTTCCTGAAGTGATCTTTGCCCATGCAGATTCAGAAGCTTAAAGCTCCCAGTTTCTATGGCTTTGAGTGATTTAAAAAAAAAAAAAAAAAAAAAAAAGGAAGAACGTGGAGAAGGTTCAGAAGAACCAAAGGCAGGTAAGGTATTTTACAAATGACCAGCAGACCTACTAAGATCACTCTTTGGTAATTGTTGTTCTTTAAACTGCTTATTCAAGATTTTTCACACACTTATTCAAAGCATTTTCCAATGGAAACATTTTTCATTCCATTTTTTAAATTATGCAGAATATTTTAAGTTTTTGAAAAAAGAAGACTACATTATTGTAGACATACAGCATTTTAAATAATTCACTGTACTTATGTCAATTTGGATGAATATAACTTCAATTCATTGACATAATTTTTAAATTTTTAAAAACATAAAATGTACAATATTTTTGAAATTCATTTTTGTGTGTCCTAAAACCATGATGGCATTTGAGTGCAGGTACATTCTCAGCACTCTTGCAAGATTGCCTTTATGGCACTTAAGGCAATATATGACTTTCATTCATTGCTCGGATTAAAAACAAATCCCTGTAGATACTCAAAGAAAAAATCACACTGGGAAGTGCAGCATTTCCACCCCAGGTAGGATTTAAGGCATTATAGCAAGAAGTCATATGTATTACACAGCTGTAATCTATTTCTAAGGTTTATCTGCATTAAGTAAGTGCCAGAACACAGATGAATTTACCCAGACATCGAGTTTCGCTGCCGCTCCAGAGCCCATTTGCCAAGCACTCTCTGACATGAGATCCCACAAGCGTGTAGCCGGTGTTGCACGTAAATATAGCTGTGGCCCCATAAACTGTCAACGTTCCAATCTTGTTGCCATTTGGGGGAAAGGAAAGGCTTCCACACGAGATAACTAGAAGGAAAAACAATAAAATGAACATCAATTCAGTTATGCAGATTACTCCTGTGCTCCAAACAAACAAACAAAAAACAAACAAAAACAAACAAAAAAAACCAAAAAACTATTTTTAGTCTTAATTTTCACTAAGAACATGGTTGAGAGTGTCTGCTTAGGGCTGGATAGACCAGTCACTTAAGAAGCTTAATTTTCCATCTTTATGCTCCTGAAACAAAAACCTAAAAGCTTAACGTGGATTCCAAAACATTCTAGATTCCTCCAATTACCCATTAACTTTTGTTGTTGTTGTTGGCATGGAGTCTTACTCTGTTGACCAGGTTGGAATGCAGTGGCGCTATCCTGGCTCACTGCTACCTCTACCTCCCAGGTTCAAGTGATTCTCCTCCCTCAGCCTCCCGAGTAGCTGCGATTACAGGTGCCTGCCACCATGTCCCGCTAATTTTTGTATTTTTAGTAGAGACAGTGTTTTGCCATGTTGGCCAGACTGATCTCAAACTCCTGACATCAAGTGATCCTCCCACCCCAGCCTCCCAAATTGCTGGGATTACAGGCGTGAGCCACTGTGCCTCGACCCATTAATGTTATTTTTATTATCATCCTGACAGGTATAGCTGAACCATTCTTGAAAAAATACACAGTATACAAAGTATAAATGCAGAAGCGTGTCAATCAAATAAATTGTCTATCTCTCTACCTTTCTTTCCATATCAATCCCAAGAATTACATAGTAGTAATTACCAGAAGCCTCATGAGCCTATCAGGAAATAAGGAATACCAATTTTCTTTACCAAAGCCCATCAGCTGGGACAAAGTAGTGTGGTATTAAAATCTAGGACTTCGGACTGCAATAGCAGTGCTCAGTTTATTTGTTTTTTTAGTTACTTGCATAATTTGTTGGGCTCATGAGCTCTGTAAGAATGCTGACTACACAGGGCATTTGGAGGCTTTCCACAAACTAAAACGTGCATACAAACTAGACCTTAACTTGGTGTCGATGGGGTGACCCTATGCCCCATGTTTACACCTGCCGTCTCAGCACAGTTATTGATCGTGTCCATTTTCACTCATGAAAGTACTCCAGTTTGGCAAACAAGTTAATGGTCACCCTCATTATATATTCTTACTACACCACTGAAATCTCTGCTCTTCAGATTCAGAAACACTTCAGCACAGAAGATCATGGCCTCTCAGGGGAGGGAGGAACTCACAAGGTTATCCAGCCCAACCTATCATCAGAGGCTGAAATATGTTTTGAACAGGTAAGAATGAAAGTGTTAGAAAAGCTATTCAAAGCAAGCGTTAAGAGTGCTAGGTGAGCACTGATGTGCAGGGTGCTTCGCTGCAGCCTGCAGTGGCAAACATCGAGTCCTTCCTTATTCACAGTAAACCACAAGAGGCAGTGAAGCCCAGTGAGGAAGAACACGGATTCTGGCTGTAGGCTACCCAGGGTCTGGTTCTGCCAGACAGGAGCCAGGCAGCACTGGCCAATTTTCTAAGTCTCTGGGCCCTGTTATGGGTTGATAATAGCTCCTACTGCATAGGCTTGTGCATTAGATTCAAACAGAAGCCATCCCTTGCACATAAGCAGGCTTAATCAGGGTTAACTAACAATGAAAGTATAAATCAGGACCTATTTAGTCAATTGAACCAAAAGTAGAAAAACCTTTAGAGATAATTCAAGTGAGGAAAATAAAATGATGCATGTACCACTAAAACCAGCCCTTTTGTTGTTGTTTATGTAGACAGAGTCTTGCTCTGTCACTCAGGCTAGGGTGCAGTGGTACAACTGTAGCTCCCAGCAGCAGCCCTGACCTCCTGGGTTCAAGACATCCTTCTGCTCAGCCTCCCAAGCACCTTAGTGCATGGGCACCACCACGCTCAGCTATTTATTTTTTTAATTTAATTTTTGTAGAGATGGGGGTCTCACTGTGTTGTCCAGGCTTGTCTGGAACTCCTGGGCTCAAGCAAATCCTCCCATCTTGGCCTTCCCAGAAGCCCCAGACCTTTTAATTAAGCTGTCTTTACTCCATGTTATGATAGGACAACCGAGGCTCTATTTCAAATGTTCAGACAGAGACAGCCAGACTCAATTTTCTGTGGGGTACACTACCAGAAATTGGGAGGTCCAACTCGAGAGTCCATCACGACCAGCACACTATTGTTATTGAGACAGCCTCCACGGTTTATTGGTTTTGGGGACTGCTAAACTATTACAGTGTCATATCGTATGCATTTAGTAATATGCTAATATGTTTGCTCTACCAAATGTTAATGAACTCGAGTAGGATTTAGATTTTTACAATTTGTTATGAACTTTTCATTAAGCCTTTTCCCAAACAGGGTGAACTTGTCCTTCAACTATGATATTTAAAGATCCATTTGTAGCAATTTAAGATAATTGGATCTTGTCTTGAAACTTCCATGCTTGTCAGAAAATAACAATGAGGTCTGAGTCGAATTCTTCTTGGAGGTTTCAGCGCACCTTCGCCTTCAATGGTAGAGAAGCAAGAACACCTCCCTCTGCTCGTATGGCTGTTTCTATTGTTGAAGCCTCTGTTAAAAATATTCTGGTGACAAAACTATTTTAAGTTTGTCCTCTAACAAGATTTACTCAATTGTAAAGAAGAAGTAATGGAGCAAAATTTTAGCTTTTCAGTAGCTGAATAATAGAATTTCAGACCCAGAGTTTCCTTGTATGGTAGTAAACTCAATGCATTAATAAAGATAGCAGCAATAACTCGGAAATCTTGCCTGACTGAAAAGGGGAAGCCCCTCACTACTAAAAATAGGCTTTGTCATACACCGAAGGGAAAGTCTTATTTTTATGTTCTTTTTCCTCTGAAGTTTCTAAAAATGAATTGCTTAAGTTTGCCTTTTTTTCATTTCATTAAAAGTGTGTCCATGCTCACAGTCCGCAGTGCTTCCTCTGAACTCTGGGAGCAAGTCTTTGCACAAAAAAGACACTTGGCTGACAGCATCCGGAAATCACCTGCAATCCCAAAGCCTCCGGAATGCACCTGCAATCCCACAGCATCTGGAATGCACCTGCAATCCCACAGCATCTGGAATGCACCTGCAATCCCACAGCATCCAGAATGCACTTGCAATCCCACATCCATAGCATCTGGAATGCACCCGCAATCCCACAGCATCCGGAATGCACCTGCAATCCCACAGCATCTGGAATGCACCCGCAATCCCACAGCATCCGGAATGCACCTGCAATCCCACAGCATCCGGAATGCACCCGCAATCCCACAGCGTCCGGAATGCACCTGCAATCCCACAGCATCCAGAATGCACAATCCCACAGCATCCGGAAAGCACCTGTGATCCCACAGCATCTGGAATGCACCTGCAATCCCACAGCATCCAGAATGCACAATCCCACAGCATCTGGAAAGCACCTGTGATCCCACAGCATCTGGAATGCACCTGCAATCCCACAGCATCCAGAATGCACCTGCAATCCCACAGCGTCCGGAATGCACCTGCAATCCCACAGCATCCAGAATGCACAATCCCACAGCATCCGGAAAGCACCTGCGATCCCACAGCATCTGGAATGCACCTGCAATCCCACAGCATCCGGAATGCACCTGCAATCCCACAGCATCCGGACCGCACCCACAATCCCACAGCGTCCGGAATGCACCTGCAATCCCACAGCATCCAGAATGCACAATCCCACAGCATCCGGAAAGCATCTGTGATCCCACAGCATCTGGAATGCACCTGCAATCCCACAGCATCCGGAATGCACCTGCAATCCCACAGCATCTGGACCGCACCCGCAATCCCACAGCGTCCGGAATGCACCTGCAATCCCACAGCATCCAGAATGCACCTGCAATCCCACAGCGTCCGGAATGCACCTGCAATCCCACAGCATCCAGAATGCACAATCCCACAGCATCCGGAAAGCACCTGCGATCCCACAGCATCTGGAATGCACCTGCAATCCCACAGCATCCGGAATGCACCTGCAATCCCACAGCGTCCGGAATGCACCTGCAATCCCACAGCATCCAGAATGCACAATCCCACAGCATCCGGAAAGCATCTGTGATCCCACAGCATCTGGAATGCACCTGCAATCCCACAGCATCCGGAATGCACCTGCAATCCCACAGCATCTGGACCGCACCCGCAATCCCACAGCGTCCAGAATGCACCTGCAATCCCACAGCATCCAGAATGCACCTGCAATCCCACAGCGTCCGGAATGCACCTGCAATCCCACAGCATCCAGAATGCACAATCCCACAGCATCCGGAAAGCACCTGCGATCCCACAGCATCTGGAATGCACCTGCAATCCCACAGCATCTGGAATGCACCTGCAATCCCACAGTGTCCGGAATGCACCTGCAATCCCACAGCATCCAGAATGCACAATCCCACAGCATCCGGAAAGCACCTGTGATCTCACAGCATCTGGAATGCACCTGCAATCCCACAGCATCCGGAATGCACCTGCAATCCCACAGCATCCGGACCGCACCCACAATCCCACAGCGTCCGGAATGCACCTGCAATCCCACAGCATCCAGAATGCACAATCCCACAGCATCCGGAAAGCACCTGCGATCCCACAGCATCTGGAATGCACCTGCAATCCCAGAGCATCAGGTATGCACCTGCAATCCCACAGCATCAGGAATGCACCTGCAATCCCACAGCATCAGGAATGCACCTGCAATCCCACAGCATCCAGAATGCACCTGCAATCCCACATCCACAGCATCCGGAATGCACCCGCAATCCCACAGCATCCGGAATGCACCCGCAATCCCACAGCATCCGGAATACACCCGCAATCCCACAGCATCTGGAATACACCCGCAATCCCACAGCATCCGGAATGCACCCGCAATCCCACATCCACAGCATCGGGAATGCACCCGCAATCCCACAGCATCCAGAATGCACCTGCAATCCAACAGCATCCAGAATGCACCGGCAATCCCACAGCATCCGGAATGCACCCGCAGTCCCACAGCATCCGGAATACACCCGCAATCCCACAGCATCTGGAATGCACCTGCAATCCCACATCCAGAGCATCCAGAATGCACCCGCAATCCCACAGCATCCAGAATGCACCCGCAATCCCACAGCATCCGGAATACACCCGCAATCCCACAGCATCCGGAATACACCCGCAATCCCACAGCATCTGGAATGCACCCGCAAACCCACAGCATCCGGAATGCACCCGCAATCCCACAGCATCCGGAATACACCCGCAATCCCACAGCATCCGGAATGCACCCGCAGTCCCACAGCATCCGGAATACACCCGCAATCCCACAGCATCTGGAATGCACCTGCAATCCCACATCCAGAGCATCCGGAATGCACCCGCAATCCCACAGCATCCAGAATGCACCCGCAATCCCACAGCATCCGGAATACACCCGCAATCCCACAGCATCTGGAATGCACCCGCAAACCCACAGCATCCGGAATGCACCCGCAATCCCACAGCATCCGGAATGCACCCGCAATCCCACAGCATCCGGAATGCACCCGCAATCCCACAGCGTCCGGAATGCACCTGCAATCCCACATCGACAGCGTGTTTTCTCACTGTCCCTGGGGATTCCAAGCCACTAGCCTCTGTTCCCACAGGAAAGTCTCTTTTTTGTCTCTCCTTCAATTCTATGATTATATTCACGTTGAAATATATCAACTTTAAAAAACACTTGTATTGTGACATATCAGTTCTCATACCTGTAAGGACAGCACTCCTATCGGAAATATGAATATTACTTGTGAGTGTGACAAATAAACATAAACTCAAGAGTAGGTCTTTTCAAATATATTCTAGCTAAAAAAAAAAAAAAAGCTAAATGAACATGCAGACCTCCATGAAGAATAAACAGCTGGCAAGGGAATGTGTGAGCAGGGAGGGGCTCTTTAACATGAATAAAAGGCTCAGTGGTCTCACAATGGCTGTTTGCAAATACACGAAGGCACTCTGTATAGATCAGAGTCAGGAATTGTTTTATTAGGCCTAGAGAGATTGAGCTACCATCAATCACTGGATATAAGTCACATAGGAAGCCTGGCTCAAAGTAAAAATGTTCAAACATGAAATCAGCTGTCTCTGGGGCAATGAGCTGTCACTACAGTTATCTGATGTTAGCTGGGCATTTACTTGTGAGAATATTATCAAGAAAATTCAACTGTAGTTAGTCCTGAGTGATGTCCGATGTCCACTCCAGCAATGGAACGAAATGACAATGACTACGCTGTGGTTTCCTCGGATATAGATGAAACACATCTGCTGATAAACACAGGCTCCCATACGTTTAATGTTCAATCCAGGCCTGCCTCCAGTAACAAACAGGAGATCTTCAAAGACCAGCCCGGACACAGACAGCCCGGAATTTAGGCCATGTTCTTTGAATATCTACAATATTACAAAATTCCAGTGTAGCTCACTGAGTCGGTGTGTGTGTATAACATTAAAAATGCAAAAATTATTTTTTCTGGTTCAGGGATTTCTGTGATAAATGTTTTTCTTTTTAAATATGAACAGTAAGTCAAACAATAAATAAATGTAATAAGAATAAGAGCCTTCTACTTGTGTAAAGACTTTGTGCTAGGAAGGTGTGTAGGCGCCTCTAGATATTCAATTTTAACTTTTTCTTATTGTTTCTTGAAGGACAGGACTGCAGAGCTCACTGTTTAAGGGTGAGACTATGCTCTCCTGTCCATTCATTAATGGAGACCTGAGTTTTTCTCTAGGGACATATTAAAATAGCCTGGAGTTAGAACAGCACAAACCCTTCAAAAAGTGGTAAATTTCTCAGCGGATTCCACAGTTGTCATGAATATGATTAATAGGTGATCAAGGCTCACCTCTTCATCTGGAGCTAACTAGACAAGCAGAAAGGGAAATTCTATTTCCAGCCCCTAAGCAAATAAGTAACTGAAAACATTTAATTTCTGGGAGATCTTACAAGCAGGGCCACTCTAAAATGAACCCTGGGGAGTCAAAAAGAAAAGGAAAATGCCTGCTCCTTACCTGCACCAATGACTCAGGTGATGCTATCCTTGAAGATTCTGTTGGTCCTGATCCAACAGAACATAGAGAGTGACACTGTGTTTCTTCTATGAAGAAGCTACCACAGTGTGGAAAATTGGCCTTACAAAAATGTGTCATGTTCATTACTTTTAATTAAGAAATTAAATTATGTTTTAATTTCCTGGGGTTTATCACACACTTATTTAATAGTAAATTATACTATTACCAGGATTCATGGTGTAGTGTGTGTGTGTCTGTGTGTGTGTGTGTGTGTGCAAAGTAGGAAACGTGAGAGATAAATGTAATTTAAGCATAGAATGAAATAAAAATGTCTTACAGAAAAAATGAATTAATGTGTTTATTGATTTTTTTCTTGTAGATCCCAGAAGATAATTTACATTTTAAGTTTTTTTTTGGGGGGGAGGGCAGTGGGGGAGGTTGGGGACAGAGTATTGCTCTGTCGCCCAGGCTAGATTGCAGTGATTGGACCTCAGCTCACTGCAACTGCCACCTCCTGGGTTCAAGCGATTCTCCTGCCTCAGCCTCCCAAGTAGCTGGGATCACGGGTACATGCCACCACACGGGACTAATTTTTGTATTTTTTAGTAGAGACAGGGTTTCACCATGTTGGCCAGGTTGGACTCAAACTCCTGACCTCAGGTGATCCACTCGCCTTGGCCTCCCAAAGTGTTGTGATTATAGGCATGAGCCACCATGCCTAGCCTACATTTTAAGTTTTTAAAAATTGTGTTTTTCACTTTCTTTTGGGCGAGTAAAGTTTTAAAGGTGGTGTAATTCTCACCACCACATTGCCTGTGTTTTCTGTGATATTATTAAGTGACTTTCAAGAGAGTAGATGGTTACCATGTTGAGGAACTCAATATTTGTCCCAAGTAAATAAAATCAAGAATATTGAATATTGCACTAAAACTGGTTGTGAAACATACATAGATAATGACACTAGTACTCATGAAAATCCATGTTGGAGGGAAACACAAGACAACTGTTGTTTGTACTGTTCCCTCCACTGCTTTGTGTACTGCCTGCCTGTGCCTTGGATACACGTGCCCTAAAACTGTGTATTGTGTGGTGTTATTCTAAAACCGTGTATTGTGTGGTGTTATTCTGAAACCGTGTATTGTGTGGTGTTATTCTGAAACCGTGTATTGTGTGGTGTTATTCTGAAACCGTGTATTGTGTGGTGTTATTCTGAAACCGTGTATTGTGTGGTGTTATTCTGAAACCGTGTATTGTGTGGTGTTATTCTGAAACCGTGTATTGTGTGGTGTTATTCTGAAACCGTGTATTGTGTGGTGTTATTCTGAAACCGTGTATTGTGTGGTGTTATTCTGAAACCGTGTATTGTGTGGTGTTATTCTGAAACCGTGTATTGTGTGGTGTTATTCTGAAACCGTGTATTGTGTGGTGTTATTCTGAAACCGTGTATTGTGTGGTGTTATTCTGAAACCGTGTATTGTGTGGTGTTATTCTGAAACCGTGTATTGTGTGGTGTTATTCTGAAACCGTGTATTGTGTGGTGTTATTCTGAAACCGTGTATTGTGTGGTGTTATTCTGAAACCGTATATTGTGTGGTGTTATTCTGAAACAGCTCTTCTAAAAATGGGATCCAAGAACTCCTGGACTTCTCTGATATTCTTTTAGCGGTCAACAAGCATCTCCCTTTCCAATGACTACACTACCAACCATCAATATATTTTATTTTACATATCTCCACCAAAACAACAAACTTTGACAAAGTTAATGCAGAAGGTGCTGAGAATCCAGCCACCCTGTATTAAGCCACACATTAAGGGGCTTTGAAAAATTTTAAAATGATGACATTCTTCACATTAATTTTTGCTTTGTTTGAAAATGAATCCTTATTGTTCATAAAAATGTGTTACTTATGTGAGCATGTAATTGATATGTTATTTTAAATTAATAAGTAAAATTGTATCCGTTTTAGTGTAAATAAATTAACAAATGAATATTTTAAAATAATAATAGTTTTTAATGTATGATATAGTTATAAGAAGGTCTTTGGCATCCAGTGGTAGGCAGAATTCGAAGGTGGTCCCTACGTGTCCCTCCCCTGAGTCGAGACATCTCCTCAAATCCTCTCCCCCTGAGTGAGGGCAGAACTCGGAGGACGTTAGGAGTCAGCTGACTCTGAGTTAATAAAAAATGAGATGATTTGGATGGGAAAAGCCTGGTGAGGGGAGCCCTTATCAGGAACTATGTCGTTCCTGAAATCAGAGAGATTGGACTCAGGAGAGGGCCTGGTGGGGTGGGGGACACAGGGCCAGGAGCTTAGTATTTCCCCATCAGCAGCAGCAATAACATAAGGTCCTCAGCCACACACCACAAGGACATGAACTCTGCCCAGGAGCCAGGTTTGGGAAGCTGATCTGAACCTCACTGGACTTCACTGGATCCCACTGGAGCCCACTGGGCCTCACTGGACCTCACTGGACCTCACTCGGCCTCACTGGGCCTCACTGGACCTCACTGGACCTCACTGGGCCTCACTGGGCCTGACTGGACCTCACTGGACTTCACTGGGCCTCACTGGGCTTGACTGGGCCTCACTGGACCTCACTGGACCTCACCGGGCCTCCAGCCCTGTCAACACCGTGAACTCAGCCCTGTGAGACCATGAGCGGAGGATCCAGCCAAAATGTGCCAGGTATCTGAGCACAGAAGCTGGGCCGTAGCGAATCTGTGTTATCATGAGGCCCTTAGCACGTGGTGACTGGTTATGCAGCAATCAATAACTAACATAGGTCCTCAAATTTTAAAAATAAAAATTTTATGAAAACCCCTGAGAACATTTGCTTTCAAAGAGGCTGAGCTATCCCTTCCATAGAGGGTCTGCTGAAAGACCTTGGTAAAGGGGTTTCTAGACTTCTGTACTCTGATGTCATTTCCCAAACATTGAGGCAAGAGATAAAAAGAGGAGAAAGCGGCCATTAAGGCTTGTAAATTTTAGCCAGCATCCCAATTTAAACAAAAAGTCACACACTACGACATCTAAGACGGCAAACCTATGCTCCAAAAAGAGAAAAAAAGATTGACAAGCCCTGTATTAGTACAATTAAAAAAATTTTTTTAAATGTTTAAAATATATATAGTAGATATAAGAATAAATTGACAATATCAATATCAGGCCTTTTGGGGGAAAAAAAAAGACAAAGCAGAAAATTTCAGCTTGGTCACAAAAGTAACAATATACTCCATGTCAGCTTTCCCCAGCTCACTGACCACATGCACAGCACACTGCATTCCCTGGTGTGGAATTGGTTCTCTGATACCACTCTCCACCAGACGATAACAGGGCTTTTTGGAGAACAATGTGTTTGGGTAAGAAAAATTCCAGATAACCACACAACATCCTGTTTTTATGAGAAAACAAGGACCATTTCAGAGATGTTAGAGGGACCAAATGAAAAAGCTGTGTAAAAGGGACTCCCCAGCCAAAGTGTCACAACCTGAGCTACAGATATTAATAAAATCATTTTTTTTAAAGTCAACAATGATTTCAGCTGGAATCCAGTGACTCTGGAAAATGCTACGTGTACACGATGACATTCATGGGACAAATAGCAAAGTGTGATAGAATAGCTCGTGCCCAGCCCGCAAGCAGCAGGCATCTGACAATTTAGAAAACAAATGTGTGGCCCAAGACACTTAGACATGTGATGATAAATGATGTGTGGGGGTTGTGATTGGACCCCACTCCGTGTCAGAAACACCAGAATACAGTTGATAAAACCCAAGGCAGGAAAACAGACTTTCTAGAATTTCAGAAGCTGGAAGCAGAAACACTGTTCAAGGACAGCAGAGCTCTACCTTTGCTTTCTTTCCCAAGATGAGGTCAACGCCTTGCTACTAATGAGTTTAGTTCAGGAATGAGGTTTTTGTTAACATTCCCTTAAAGAGAAGGCTCTCCACTGTACGTGAAAATTCTTCGGGAATGCTGAGCTGTGAGCATGGAAGATTGTCACGCAGCAAATACCATTTGGCATGGCCCTGCTCTGGGAAGACAGGGACACCGTAGTTGGGCATCCCTGGGAAATTAGGGAGACAAGAAAACACTGTACTGGGCTGTTCCAGCCACAGAAGCCTTGTGTAAAACCCCACCTGGAAGAAGTTAATAAGTGTCTGTTTTTAAGATCCTATTTCTGGTTTGAAATCGACAAAATGATGTTGGCGGGAAGAGTCTAAAATAGGCAAAAGGATAGTGTTCCTGATTCCTTCTCCTAATCTCTCCTTACCGGTGCTAATGCTGGAATCTCCAGGTGACGAAATCTGTGCATGACTGGCAAGAATGTCGGGAAGGGGGGCATTTCCTAAGTGGCAAAGGTGTGATAAAGAGGAACGGCTCTGCAAACTCAGTGACCAGGTCATTAACCATCCAAACCAGGACACTGTTCAGAGTGACAAGGAATCACTAAGAAACACCTGGAAAACAGGCTTCAGGCAGGGCTATCTTGGAGAAACAGGGACCGTGTTCATTACGATTATGAAAGCTTTGAGCTCCCTGAGGCCAGCAATCCTTCCTGATTTATCTTTGTGTTCCTGGTGAAGAGCTTGTGGTATGTGTTTCATTAACGTTTGGTCTATTAAAAGTTGAATTAAAATTATTATCAAAGACAGTTAAACATTCATGCTTTTGTCTTTTTCATTTTTTACTCTGACATATTCTTACCAAGCTGTGTATTTTATAAATTATACACTATTCTAACTACTTGTTTTCATGCATGATAATTTTCTGTGAACAATCAAGTAAAGATCGTATACTAGATACATCTGAATCAGAGTGCTCTGAACAATACTAGCATTGTTTTATTTTTCTATTTTTCCATATTTAATGTGAAACTCACTGAAAGCTTTAACTGCTTGTCTTGTACCTAAGAGAATAATCATCTCCCTTGTGAAAACAGTCATTATTTGAGAACACAATATCTTCAGCATTAATACTATTTCCCAAGATCCTAATTAGAACTCTTGAATAGTCTGTCTATGGCGTAAGAGTTATCTTTTTACACATAGGTTTGTATTTGTCTTTGAGCTGATTTGAAATACAGTTGGAAAAATACAATTATTAACAAGGAAAAGACAACATCAGATGCCTAATCCAGCAGCAGTGTGGTTTAAGTATGTCACACAACAATACATATTCACATCGCAATGAAAAGACAGGCCATTTGTTCTTTTGATCTCTAGGACTATGGTAGATGATAGCTCCACTAGAGAAGCTCACCACTGACATAAGCCATCTAGAATAATCTAGGATGCCGTGTCTTTCAGGGGTGCCTCCCTCGTCACTTACCTCGACAGCTTGGCCTCTCATCTCCTACGTTCCACGTCCCATTGGCCTGACACTGCAGGAGCCTCCGGCCCTCTAAGTAGTAACCAGGACTGCAGCTCAGCAATACTTGAGCACCGTACTCATTCAAGGATCCTGAAACCAGCCTCCAGATGACATGTTCTGAGAGCTGAGCTTCAATGCTGGGGCAAGAGACCGCTGGAAGGGAAACGTACATCACATCATCATTTTTCTTTTTTGGAAAAGATCAGACCGTGCTTGCTTTGGATGGCAAGGTCTTGCTATATGAAACTGATCTTGTGTGGCAAAGTCGATGCCGTTACGTATTATCTCAGGGTTTCTCTACCACCCACATAGACATATGGGAATGATCCCATATGTAAAATGCATTCAATTGCCTCACTACAGATGTCCTGGGAAGTCTGCAGTCAGACTGAACTGTAAAGGGGGTAAATCACTTCCACAAAAGTATATGGCTCATTGGAGTTGATGAAAATTTTCATGAGGGTAATGAGCATATGCAAATAAAAATCTTACATATAATTTTCCTCAATATCCTTGGAGGAACTTAGAATAGTAATTGTGTACTTGCAAACCAGCTGGGACACTAATTTCCAGAAACTCAGATGCCCTCATTTCTTCAAACCTATGAAACACACATATATAACATATCTATATATCATTGAATGTAGAAACACACAGAAATACATAGGCATACTGCACTAATACTGTTTAGAAAAATGTTTAACAAGTCTTAAAGGAGACCATCTGTTCATGTCCTTAGAAAAGGGCCTAGAATATAGCAGTTACTTAAGAAAGAGTAGTAACAATTGTACTACTGACAGCAACAGTAGTAGTAGTAGTAGTATAGTATTACCAGGGTGGACTTCAAGGACTTTGTAAATATACTGAAAATATATAGAGTCTGAGTTGTATGTGGGTACATATTCTTTGAAAAGTGCAAGATGATTTAAAATAAATTACACAAAATTGGAAACCAGAACCATTTCTCTAATTACGAAGATTTGGTAGCTATCATTCATTAAAATCAACCACCAAGAAAATTGATCAAATTGATTAATTTATTGAGCTGGGAAGGATTAACTGGAGAGACTATAGCTTTTTTCAGAATCATAGTGTTATATTTTAAATTCTTTTTTTGTGTGTGTCACAAAGTCTCGCTCTCTGTCTCCCAGGCTGCCAGGCTGCAGGGCAGTGGCATGATCACGGCTCACTGCAAACTCTACCTCCCAGGTTCAAGCGATTCTCCTGCCTCAGCCTCCCAAGTAGCTGGGATTATGGGGATACAGATGTCCACCACCATGCCCAGCTAATTTTTGTATTTTTAGTAGAAATGGGGTTTCACCACGTAGGCCAGGCTGGTCTTGAACTCCTGACCTCAAGTGATCCACCCACCTTGGCCTCCCAAAGTGCTGGGATTACAGGCATCAGCCACTACACCCAGCCGATATTCAAATTCTATACAAGTTTATTAGAATTGAGTAAGGCGTAACCAAAATGTTACAAAAATCTTGATTAGTCTTTTCTCAGTAATTTCCAAGTACTATGTAAAAATATATCGAAAAATGTAGGTCTTTTTCATATTGTCACAACAGTCACAATGAAGTCTAAAATGTGAAGAAAAATTGCTAATTTAAAAGTAATCCTTAGGTTTATTTCTCTCAAGTATTTTTTTAGGTTGAAGCAATTATTCTAAATTTATATGAAGATTCAAATGTTTAACCTAATGATAAAAATAATATTTTTCTCCAGCCAAAATACTCTTACAATTTCTAGCAAAACTGTTTCTGAAAAGTCCTTCAAAGCTTTAGCCTCATAAATTTATAACTCAACTTGAATCTGACGGCATATTTCAAATAAAATGCATTTAATTTCACCAAAAAACATGCACTGCATGTTCTCACTCACAGGTGGGAAATGAACAACAATAACACTTGGACACAGGAAGGGGAACATCACACTCCGGGGCCTGTTGTGGGGTGGGGGGAGAGGGGAGGGATAGCACTAGGAGATACACCTAATGTAAATGACGAGTTGATGGGTGCAGTACACCAGCATGGCACATGTATACATGTGTAACAAACCTGCACATTGTGCACATGTACCCTAAAACTTAAAGTCTAATAATAATAAAAAAAGAATTGTTTTTAATAACTTGAACTATCTTTTAGAAATTTTATTTCTGCCAAGAATGACTCAACTTTGTTCTTTCTTTCTTTGTTTGTTGTTTCCTTGTTGTTTTATATAGACAAGGTCTAGTTATATGGCCCAGGCTGGTCCTGAAGTCTTGGGTCAAGTGATCCTCATGCTCAGCCTCCCAAAGTGCTGGGATTACAGGTATGAGCCGCTGCACCCAGCCAAAAATTACAATTTGGTTCACACAATGGAATCACACAATTTTTTGAGCTGATACCATCTACAGTATCAATTTCCAAGTTCTTCGTGATGATCTCTTTCTTCATGAAAATGGTATTTGGTTTGGTTTGTAATTATCTTAGGCTAGTTTGATTATTTGCTCACATCTCTTTTTTTTTTTTTTTTTTTTGGCTATGCTATACCCTCATTTATTGTAAACACTGTCTTTTTACATTTTTTTAGTATAGTGACTGACAAATTAGACACTATATGTGTGTATGTGTGTGTGTATATATATATACACATAATATAATTATATGTGTGTATGCTTTGAAAAATAGCCTGCCAAGAAAATACATTGCCACAAGAAAAGAAAGAGAGGAAAGAAACGTGTATGAGTGGAAATTAGGAGTAAAAAGAAAAGTGAGGACTGCAATAAATATTAATATTAAAGTCCATCTTGTCCTTTGTTAACTGAAGGATGAGAGTGGAAGAGTGGAGATTTCCAGAAATTTGTGCAAATTATCATTTTATTTAATATTTTTTAAGAATGATAGGTAGAGAACATACAAAAAAAATTGAGTTTGAATACTCTGTGATGTAATTTGGGAGGAGAAATCCCAAATAATATAAACCAAGAGGAGGCCAGACCGTTTTCCCTAAGGAGCGGTACAAAAGGTCCAGTCTTTGTCAGTTGTGTCTCCATGCACCCCTGCGTTCATAAAAAAACAGTGCCAACAGCCCCCACGGAATGGTGGGCCCTGATTTGCTGTGGTCAATAAGGCTGTCCCAAAGAATGTCCTTAATCTTGGTCCAATAAAATAATGTGGCAAAAATCTGATAACAGAACTGTGACTCTCGTGAGAGGGTACTGAATTCAAATAAAAACAGAACATTTTACAACCCCCAAACACGTACCCCAGTCTACTGATTCACATGCCTGTACCTGGTTTCTAGTCACTGACATCAGAAGCCTGAAAACCGTGTCTTCCTGCACGCCCTGTCACACACACTCACACAAAGGTGTCTACACTCAACCTCCCCTGACTCCCTACATTTTCTCTTCTTCTGTGCATCCTCAACCTCTACCTTACTTCAGAGTCAAATGCTTAGTTTTGGTGCAAAATTTCACTTGCACACCCTTAAAAGAATATTTTTAAAAAACACTGATCTCTTTATATACCCTTCATTAAAAATTTAAAATTTTCCTCATAAGTTTAAGTCATTGACATTACCAGTATATGACATGCAAATTATGGTAAAAGTGCCATTAAATAAAATACCACTTTTACTCAAGTCCAAGAGAATAATACCACGGCAACTTGACACTTCTGAATATTCATTTAAAAGAAATTCAACAAATTTATTTCATTCCTTGTTCTCTTTCAACTATTACTTCTAGGCTACAATTTCTATAAAAAAAATCTTAAGATACTTTATTTTGAAAGTTCTTTATGAATAATCTATAACACTTATCTGTACCAAACTTTGATTTTTAAATTTCCTGTGACCACACGGTTTCACAGTGAAAACATTCTCTTTGATTTAGATGTAAATTTCCTATTAATATACCATTGATTGAATAAACAATATGATAAAATTGTTGATAATCTATATTCAACACAAAAGTAATATTTTATTGGTAAGACACCAATTGATGCTATAGATAAAGCATTTTCGTTGTTCATGCGCTACTGATTGTTAGGAAGAGACAAGCTTTAGTATCAATTGTATTGCTATTGTGGACTTCAGACCTCAAGACAAGCAGTGTTAAAATAAATTCGGCTCACTGAGAATGACGGTTAACACGGGAACAGAAAACCAAACACCGCGTGTTCTCATTTATAAGTGGGAGTTGAACAATGAGAACACATGGACACAGGGAGGGGAACATCACACACAAGGGCCTGTCGAGAGGTAAGAGACAAGGGGAGGGAGAGCATTAGGACAAATACTTAAACCACGCGGGATTTAAAACCTAGATGGCAGGTTGATGGGTGCAGCAAACCACCATGGCACATGTATACCTATGTAACAAACCTGCATGTTCTGCACATGATTCCCAGAACTTAAAGTAAAATAAAAATAAAATAAACTTAAAGTAAAATAAAAATAAATAAACAAATTTGGCTTAGAGTTACCTTTGCACTTTGAATTCCTACACAGTGAACGGCAACCTCACTCAGTACACAACAAACTGCAACTCAAGAGGATGTTCTTGTAACAAGTAGTTGAGTCTCAGCTCATCACAGCAGCCTTGCTTCAGCCCATCGCAGGCCCCAGACTAGTCAGACCACCCCCTAGTCGGGCAGGTGCCCAGAGGTGGCTCCTCCAGCTGCCTCCCCATGTGCCTTCCTTTTTCTGTCAGTGCTGCTGCCCACATTGCTGGGTGGAGCTCCCTGGATCTTTCCTGGATTTCCAGGCTGCCTGACTGATACATCTACTTACTCAAATAAACTCTGCTAAATTCCATGTGTCAAAAGTTTTCTCTTAACAGGTAGAAGAAAAATAGTTGGAATGAAAAAAAAGATTTGATGTGGTTTCAGGCTGATGAAATCGCCCATGCTTTTTTGTCCTTTTTTAACTGTTTTCCATAGTTTCCAGGTTTTCTATATATTACTAATGGTCAGAGAAAAAGCCAACCAAGAGATCAAAGGGACTTAGGAGTAGTGGCCTGATAGGCACAGACATCATTTTACAGTTAGGCTGAAAAACTGAAAGCTGAGAGGACTTTATTTGTTTACAAGAAAAACTGGAAATAGTTCAACTAAGTCCCAGTGAAAAAATCTTCTGTCTTGAGGTACAAATATATATGTATACAAACACACATTATATATATAAACACATAAAAACACATAAATATATGTACATATGTAATTTATATGTATGTATAAATTTTAATATATACCTACCACACATAAATGCAAAAGGTTATAAAAATCAATGCATAATAGTTTAACAAGGGATTATTTAGGAAGACTAGGATGCTTCTGTTATGTTCTTACTTTGTTATTTCTTCCCACAATATCATACTTAGAGAGGAAAAAGTGAAAAGAGAGTAAAAATATAGTCTATAGGGACATTTTCATTTCATGACATTAAACATTATAGACTAGGGAATAAGATAAAACTGAGAAATATAAAGGATGGTAGAATACATGAAGCTGAAGTTAAGAACTGGAGCAAAAATATGAGTCGAACATCACAGAAGGCAAAGCGTGAGCCAGGGGCACTGGGGAGAAAGGGAAGGAGGGCCTCGGAAACGGCTTTCTACTGAGCTCTCATTTCTGCCCAGGGATGGCCCTAACACTCAAAGGCAGGTGCAGTGAATATGTACACCTCCCCTAAGACTTAAGACAAAGTGGAGTTACAGTCAGGAGGCAACACGAAACAGCCTGAGTACCTCTGTGCTGACATTTTTAAAGAAAACACTTGGTTCTTTCTAACAAAAATATCTTAGCTAGATCTCTCCTAAGATACAGGGCTGTTCCCTGTACCTGCCAACACTCCCCAGTCCCCCACCATCATAGGCAGATACTGCAGAGCGCGGCTGCTCCCAGAGACGCGCATCTGTTTAAAAAGCTCTTTTCACATTGTGTATGTAATTGTATATGTAATTTTACTGTAAGCGGATCCTCACTCACAACGACACTGAGACAGAACAGGAGGGTATCACTATTATTTGTATTTATTTGCAAGTTACAGAGGAGCAAGGAAGCCCAGGCTCACCCCAACTAAGCCAGAATTTCCATCTGTGGGTCTCACATCATGTTGTGTTTCTGACTTGTCACTTTCTCTGAACACTAGAAACAATACGGGAAAATTTGATTTATTCTACAAATGACTAAAATGAGTAACTCCAAGCATAGTTTCAAGAATTGAATGAACAAGAGCTCCAAACACACTAGCATACAGATATCAAATGAATAACAAACTCCTGGAATGTTTTAAAATTTTGGTCAACCTGGAAAAATGTAGCAAAAGAAAGTGTTTTGCTAATATAAACTTTATAAATCAATATTTTTAACAATTACAAGTGAATAAATTGCCAGGTCAAGTTTTGTAAAATTAAATATGTTTTCAAAAACATAAGGGTTTAGCTGGCATGACAGACATTGTTCAACTTGCCAGTTTACCTTATATTCCTTCTTTTTTATTTTTAAGGAAATATAGGCTACCTTCTATTACCTTAAAGAAAACAACTATAAAGGAATAATTTTCTTCAATTTTCACAAATTCAGGAGAACATTTACTGGAGATGATTTCAAAATATTTGACATGGTTAATACCATTGACTATGTTCATATGGTTGACACATTTTTGTTCTAAAAACCTTAAATTATGCTTCCCAAATCCAGATCACTTGAAAGTATAAACAATAAATAGTCCTGTGCATAAAAGACACATTTCCCTGACTTGTGAGTGTTTCAGCAACAACACAAAATACTTTGCATTTCACTTAAGAAATATCAGCTTTTAATTTGGCCATGAGTAATTCTGATTTATTATAGACTCATTCAGCCAGTGACAGGATAGAAGAATAAACATTGCTTTAAGATATTTAGACAAGGGAAGTGAGATTACCATAAATAAAGCCCTTTGCCCTTCTCTCTCAAAAATTTCAGAAACTTATCATAAATCTTCTGTGATATTCTAATCAGCCCCTAGATTCTGGATGCAATTGTTTTGTTTTGCTTTGTTTTGTTTCTTAACAGAGAAGTTTCCCCTATCGTACTCAATGTGGGTAAGTGCTTCTTATAACCAACTGTAGTTGAAGCACATTTAATGAGATTTATAAAATTATGATTGGATGTCATTGGAGTAAACTGATTTAATCAGCCTCATAACTGTTCCTCATACACACAACTAAAGCAAAGTGTGCAGTCTAGCACTAAAAACCTGTGCTTACTGGACACGCGAGAGAAAAACTGGTGTTAGTTCCAGTACCTTAGAAGCCTAAATAACAAGACAACTTTGGTTTGGGTAAAAAATAAATATAAAGTTTTTGGGGAAAACTAGGATACTAAGACCTTTTAAATGTGTTTCATACCATCCAAATTCAACGATCCTCTCTTAAAAAACCCATCCACCAAGACAAAATCAAGAACATGGGATTCTTTTCTTTTTGGCTTTTAGAAAATTATTTCAATAGCTTTTTGGGGTACAAGCGTTTTTGGTTACATGGATAAGTTATTTAGGGGTGATTTCTGGGATTTCAGTGCACCTGTCATCCAAGCAGTGTGCACTGTATCCAATATGTAGTCTTTTATCCCTCACTCATCTTCCTATCATCCCCTTGAGTCCCCAGAGTCCACTGTATCATTCTTATGCATTTGCATCCTTATAGATGGGCTCCCACTTAAAAGTGAGAACATAACGATATTTGGTTTTCCATTCCTGAGTTACTTCACTTAGAATAATGGCCTCCAGCTCCATCCAAGTCCCTGCACAAGACATTATTTCATTCCTTTTTATGGCTGAGCAGTATTTCATAGTGCATATATACCACACTTTCTTTCTTTTTATCTTTTTTTTTTTTTTTTGAGACAGAGTCTGGCTCTGTCGCCCAGGCTGGAGTGCAGTGGCGCAATCTCGGCTCACTGTAAGCTCCGCCTCCCGGGTTCATGCCATTCTCCTGCCTCAGCCTCCCAAGTAGTTGGGACTACAGGCGCCTGCCACCACAGCCGGCTAATTTTTTGTATTTTTAGTAGAGACGGGGTTTCACAGTGTTAGCCAGGATGGTCTGGATCTTCTGACCTCGTGATCCGCCCACCTCGGCCTCCCTATACCCCACTTTCTTTATCCACTCATTGGTTGATGGACACTGTGTGGGTTTCATGTCTTTGCTATTGCAAATTGTGCTGCTATAAACATGGGTGTGCATGTGTCTTTTCCACAGAGTGACTTCTCTTCCTTTGGGTAGATGCCCCGTAGTAGGACTGCTGGGCCGGATGGTAAGAGGATATGGGATTCGTAAGGACAAAAGTTGTTTTTGGATTTTTGCTTTACCCTTACAGCTTAACGAAATGATTCCTAAATGAGTTATTTAGAATAAGAGTAGAGACCAATTAATAGAGTTTTAAAGTTAACTTCTAGGAAGTAATTTACGGGCTCACCTGAGAGTGACTAGCTTTTTAGAAACATTAGACAAAAAGGTCTCAAGGCATTAAGTTCTAGCTGCCTCTTCCCCAAGATTTCCACCTGAATCTAGACCTTCATAACACCGTCATATTCTTAGGGTTTCGAATCACCAGACTTTTCCTTATTCCTGCCACTACTGTTTTTTCCATTTGTGAAGCTTCTAAAACCTTCAGAAAATCGGGCATCTATATTTCTCTGGCCCGGCTTTCTTATTTTTTATACTATGGTTATTTTAAAATAAATATATTTGAGCAGACTTAGATCCTGGAATATTTAAATAACTAACTATAGCCATGTTAAATAAATAGTGTTCCAACGCTATCGGTAGCCTAAAGGCAAACCAGCCATGGAATCTGATCTCAGCGAGACAAGACCAACACTGAATTCACCTCATCCAGTTAGTGATACCAGCAAATAGGCCTTTGAAGTTTTGCAACTTTATTACCTAAGTTCAATATCAAAGCTACTTTTTAAATTTCATGAAATGCCTGATATCTTAATTACATAAAATGAGTCTAATCCAACCCCCGGGAAGGATTTTGAAAAATAGTATGACTGATCCAAGCATAGATTTAAAGTCAAAAGTCTTAGTGTTCCATTCTTTGACTTGTTGGGCTTAATTGTAAAAGCAATACACAGCATTTATATTACTGGTGGCTCTCTTTGAAAAGATTGTTTCCTTATTTACTTCTAAAACATTCCTTAAAGTTTTTCTTGTGGTTATTTGTTTTGTTTTTATTTGCATGTTATAAGGTTTCACATGTTGCCTGCTTTTTGAGGCCATGGTTTTACCATGCACTGCATATAACGCTGAACTGGGTGTTAGACAATTCCTCAAATTAAGAATATCCTTAGAGCTCTTTGCTGGAAAAAAAAATTCGCTTAAGTATTCTTTCCTAATTGCCCTAATTATAAATTTTTTCTTACAATATTTTAAATAAGAATATATCCACATACTCAAGCGTAATTTGTTGATTATGATGAAGACGACCTTAAACCTTAATGCTATTATGGATTTGGCACAGTTAGTGCCATGAGAACCCAGCCGGAGCCACATAGAGGCTTAAACTTCATCATGGAGACAAGCCATAAAAGCCAGCAGCTGGCATCTTAGCTGGTGACTATATAGAGTAGGTAAACTGATAAGAAATTCTACAAGAATAGATGGCGACAAGCTGACTAGGTCAACTCTTGAGTACTTTGGATGTTCGCAGAAGAGATCTAGAGAGAAAGTAACCCAGGCAGCAGAGTGGGAGCAAAGGGTACTTAGAGAAAGTGGGTGGTTGGCCATTGCTGTAAACACCGTGTGAGCGAGGCAGACACAGGAAGCTGAATTATAAGAAGGTATATTCCTTGATTCCTGCAGAGTGAAGGGTCCTGAATTTTCAACTTCTAGCTTTCCCAGCCCGCAAAATCTGACTCCAGTGCCTGAAACCATTTCTTGACCCTTCCTTCCTTCCTTTTTTTCCTTCCTTCCTTCCTCTCTCTCCCTTCCTTTTTTCCTCCCTTCCTTCCCTCCTTCCTTCCTTCCTCTCTCCCTCCCTTCCTTTTTTCCTTTCTTTCTTCCTTTCTGCCTTCCTTCCTTCCTCCTTTCCTTTCCTTCCTTCCTTCCTTCCCTCCTTCCTTCCTTCCTCTCTCCCTCCCTTCCTTTTTTCCTTTCTTTCTTCCTTTCTGCCTTCCTTCCTTCCTCTCTCCCTCCCTTCCTATTTTTCCTTTCTTTCTTCCTTTCTGCCTTCCTTCCTTCCTCCTTTCCTTTCCTTTCTTCCTTCCTTCCTTCCCCCTTCCCTTCCCTTCCTTCCTTCTCTCCCTCCCTCCCTTCCTTCCCTCCCTCCTTTCTTCCTTTCCTCCTTCCTTTCCTCCTTCCTTCCATTCCTTCCTTTCCTCCTTCCTTCTTTCAATTCTTCCTTCTTTCCCTTCCTCCCTCCTTCGTTCCTTCCTTCTTTCCTTCCTTCCTTTCCTCCTTATTTTCTTCCTCATACATTATGACAATAAAATTCCACCACCTGTACTAACCTGAGGAGGCATTTTCCACTTCTTGAGATTATAAGCCCTAAATGACCTCGTGTGCATTTTAGAACCTTTGAGAAATGTGGATTCAGAAAGGCATTTCACAGGCTTAAGGTCTTTCAAAATATTTTCCTGTCTATAGCAACATGAGTTACAGCACGGCCTTAAAACCCAGAGATTAGAGTTAATTTAAGGAGATTGCCTTTAAAAATTAAGGTCGTTTAACACTGACACATGCTTTGCCAAATATCAGCATTCATATTAGATTTGCCGTCCCCAATATCAAACCAAACGTGTTCCTCTTCTAAAAATTAATCTGGCTTTAATAAACATAGCCATAGCATGGAATTCTCTTAAAAGAAGGGGAGTTTCCAAGCAGGTTTCACTGAGAATCCAGAAAGTGACTCCAACCTCAGAGATGTCCTTAGACCACTGAGGGGTGAAAAGGAGTCTCCTATGGACTGGTGCAGAAGGCTCTCCCCTCTCTCACCTCTACTTCTCCTCCTCCTACTTGAGAGTGAGAAGTCAGGCTCTAGAATTTGGGGAAGATGGAAAGATTGAAATAAGGAAAGAACATCCAAACTTTATGTTCTGTTTATTTCCTCATTTCTAATATCGCCACCAAAATGTTAATGCAGCCAAACACTCCCATCAAAAATATTAACTTCACCTGGCTACTATTAAGTAATATATAGCTTGGAGAAGCTTTAGTTTCTCAAATGGATTTTAACTCTTATTGAGTGAAAGGGAAAATCAAGGTGTAGATAGCATAAACACATTGAAATATATATACATATATAACATAAATATATATGTATATACAAAATGATTACAAATTGAAATCTATCTATCTATATAAACATATAAACATATATATGTATATACAAAATGATTACAAATTGAAATCTATCTATCTATATATACAAACATATGAACATATATATGTATAGACAAAATGATAACTAATTGGGCCGGACACGGTGGCTCATGCCTGTAATCCCAGCACTTTGGGAGGCCGAGGCAGGCGGATCACGAGGTCAGGAGTTCAGGACCAGCCTGGCCAACATGATGAAACCCCGTCTCTACTAAAAATACAAAAATTAGCTGGGCATGGTGGCGTGTGCCTATAATCCCAGCCACTCGGGAGGCTGAGGCAAAAGAATCGCTTGAACCCGAGAGACAGAGGTTAGAGTGAGTTGAGATCGTGCCACTGCACTCCAGCCTGGGTGGCAGAGTGAGACTCCAGCTCAAAATAATAATAATAAGATTATAAATTAATAGATGATTTGAATGTTTTGTCGAAAATAATCTGTTAGAATATTTCTGAGTAATATTTTCATATAAAACATTTAATGGAAATGGTTTGCAGCATCATGAACATTTTAAAATGTGTTGAATGTTTCTACAGAAGTTCCAGTGTCATATTTCTGTTTCCTTTTCTCTGCCTAATATTGCAAAGCATTTTTCTTCATATCGGTAAATAAATTATCAATATTTCTGTACAAGAAATAATAATTTTCTTAACCAACATGAAAATGGCTGAGCAGAACTTAAAAATATTAGAGAGCTCCTGACAATTTTGAATTACATGAAATTGATGTCATTCAACATTTTTGGACTTAATAAAAAGGAAATTTTACAGGGTTAAAGCAAATAATTTAGAAAATTCTCAAATATTATTTTAACAGTTAAATAGATATGTACTATAGAGCAAAAATATATCCCTTAAAATGCATTTTTTCTTGTTTTCTTTACAGCATTATATTAATATAGAACAAGCAAATTCTTCTATTTTATATGTATTACTTGTTCTCTGATCCCAAACATAAAGAATCCCAGGTAATATCATAAATATGCTTGAAAAGGCGCTAACATGAATATACACACCTTGAAAACCTTTTTCTAGCAACATTTAAATTTTTTCTAGGCGTAATATTATCCATAGCATCAGGTTATTTCTTTTTCTTTTGAAATGTCAATGTAAGTGTTGGCTGTGTAGAAATATTTTTGGTTGTTACATGCTTGTAGCATTTCAAAGAAAATAGCACCACATCTTTCTGTAGAGATGTGAATTTTAAAAACTCATACATAGATAGAAATGTGTGCTAATATTCCCATCTTTACTCAAGTATACGTTTAGAACTGTTAAATGAAAGATGAGGATGCCAATCCACTGCTATTTTATAAACCGATGAACTTCATAGTCAACACAGCATAGCGTTTTTGCCAGCCTGTCCCAGCCTCTTTCTGGCAGCCATCAAATGGTGGTAAACCCCATCTAGCCGACAGTCTGTGGGTGTAAAGTGTTTTAAAGCAGTACAGTACAATCACGCAAACATTATGCTCATTTCTAAAATGTCTTTTGACATCACGGTCCTCTTGGTTTCAGAATATGTTAGTGATTATTGTCCACCCTTCATCTCTGTGAAACATCAGCTCTGGAAGGCACAGAAGCCTTAACAACTTTGTGCGGGCTCCCATGCCACTGGGAACCCAAGCCTCCCTCATCATCACGCAATGGTTTCCAGCACCTGCCAACTCTGTTCCCAAGCCACCCAGGCAGGAGGGTGATGGGGACAATTCTCCAGGGGTCTCTTGTGCGTCTGGTTAGCTAAGATACCAAACTGACTTTTTGGCCTGAACTATTTCTTCCAAGCATGTAGCAAAAAGCCTTGGAAGAGAGAGGTAGATATGCACCCTCCTATCTAGCACAGAGACTCGTGCATCTCGTTACCTAAGTTACCAAACTGACCTTTTGGCCTGAATTATTTCTTCCAAGCAGGTAGCAAACAGCCTCAGAAGAGAGAGGTGGATATGTACCTCCTATCTAGCACAGAGACATTTCCTTTTATCACCTTAATAGGTATTTTCTAAATGTTTATTTATCATCTGCACACGATGATGATGCATTTAGATTAGGTGGGGATGGGACCTTTGTTGGACTTTGTAAACCTGCTTATGGGAATCCCCTGTTGAAGCACAGCTGAAAGCGGGACGGGGACTTTACGCTAGTTCCACATGGGTAACCCTGTGGATGAGCATAAAAGGATCATCTTCAGTGCTGACTCCATCACGGACCAACTGAGCAACCTTGGGAAAGGTACTCAAGCTCCCATGAATACTCTGGGCATGATAGCAGTACTTCATAGGTTTGTTATAAGAGCTCAGAGATTTAACTCGTGTAAAATGATTAAAACAGTGCCTGGTGCTCATAGACATAACCTTAGTTTTTCTACATTGAGTTATTTATAGGTCGTATAAACCTAGTGCTAGATATGACCTAGTACTGCAGGATTATATGTACATACAGTACTATAGCGCATATAGTACGTGTAAACCTACAGTACTAGGTCACTATGGTGATATATATATAGTGATATACATATAGCAATATATACAGATTATATAGTTCCATACGTCACTATAGCGATAGGTTTCTATGACCTATAAATACTAGATATGACCTAGTACTGTGGGATTATACGCACATATAGTACTATAGTGCATATAGTACATGTAAACCTACAGTACTAGGTCACTATGGTGATATATATATAGTATATATAGTGATATACATATAGCGATATATACAGATTATATAGTACCATACGTCACTATAGCAATAGGTTTCTATGACCTATAAATACTAGATATGACCTAGTACTGTGGGATTATATGTACATATAGTACTATAGCGCATATAGTACATGTAAACCTACAGTACAAGGTCACTATGGTGATATATATATAGTATATATAGTGATATACATATAGCGATATATACAGATTATATAGTACCATACGTCACTATAGCGATAGGTTTCTATGACCTATAAATACTAGATATGACCTAGTACTGTGGGATTATACGTACATATAGTACTATAGCGCATATAGTACATGTAAACCTACAGTACTAGGTCACTATGGTGATATAAATATAGTGATATACATATAGCGATATACACAGATTCTATAGTACCATAGGTCACTATAGTGATAGCTTTCTATGACCTATAAATACTAGATATGACTAGATGGAACTGGTGATATAAACCTATCACTAGATACGAGTATAAAGCTAGTATTGCTCTGGTTTGCTTTCCCTTTTTTATGATGTATATAAATGGCATTTAATCATGTAAAGTCGTCATGGTGCCCAGCATAGTGTAAGTCCACATAAATAAATTGTTAATGACTGCTTCGCTTCACTGACTAGTAGTAGTTTTAGCTAAAGAAACAATACCCAGGTATTGTGATTAGAACTTAGGGGGTTCTTTTCATGCAAAAATCACACATTGATTAAACATATTATTAACAGAAAAACAACATACCAGTTTATTTTAAAGTGCTCTTCATCCAACACCTTGGACAAAACCGTCAGCCCAAAGTGAATTCAAAAAACAGATTATAAGGCAAACAGTGACAATAGGTATGGACAGGCACTACCAAAAAAATGCAATTTGTTCTCTAATTAAATAATGTCATTCTCAAGTGATATAGAGCTGTCATCTTGACAGAATTCCTTTTTTGCATAAATATTCATAAATAAAAATGTCTCTACATATTGGAAAGAGCTGCAAACACTCTACAACAGCAGCTTAATGTCTACTTCAGGGGGAAAAAAAGCATTAAAATCCTCTTCCATTGAAAGCTGTTTATTTCTCTGGTGTACCACAGCTAAAGATGAGTTATGATACCAGCTTGATGTTGATTATGTTATATTCTTTTAATCAAAAAGGAAACACTTATAATATTCTAAGTATCTTCAGCCCAAATACCATGTCATAGTGAGCATTTGTAAATAACCAGACTGTATTGTCCTTCATATGTGAAGCTGACACTACTGATGTGTCAATCAATGCCAAATGTTGGGCTAAAGCATTTAATATTTATTTATTTATTTTCTTGTTGCATGAAAAGGTGATTGCATTCTAACTTTTGTGACCTACCACATTTAAGATGTGTATACGTTGTTCTTTACTTTGTCCTAGAAAAGACATTTTAATCCTGTAGGGACTTTGCTCACTTATGCCAGAGAAATAAACAACTTAGTTTTTCATTGGAAGGCTAGCTTAATGGTTTTGTTTTCTCCTAAATACACAGTATATGATACACATCTATTCATCATTTTGTCAAACTGTTAAACCCAGTCCATTAATACCAATAGCCCTCACTTATTTCATCATGTCATTAGCATGAATCGTGCCTTCGATGATCCAAATCCAGTCTCAGTAAATAACTGAAATGAAAAAAAAAAGGGACCTCAAACATCTGCCTCGGAGATCTGTACCACTGCAAGAAGGCGGCAAATGGAAGCATAATTCCTTATTATAACCTTCATTTTACTAAAAACCTGAGGGTGAAACGAACTAATTGTATTTACCATTTGCATTTACTATTTATCAAAGCTGAAATATTTACCTCTTGAGATTCAGTGTACTGATCTACATATTATTGCAATTGTTAAAGAAACTTAAAAACTGTTTCATACCATCATATCATATAAAGGAATGAGCCCCGGGGAAATACATACTTTGACATTTAATGGTAACCAAATTTTTCTGGCTAAGAGGTAAAGTTTTATGCTTACTCTGCCAGATTTTTTCCATTTAAATTAAGTGAAGAAAAACAATCCCCCGAATACAAATTAAATTGGGTTTTCAGCCCTTGAATACCAAGGAATTTTAACACAACAGCCAAATCTCTTTTTTACAAACTTTAAAGAACGACGGGAGGAAATGCTTACTTGAAAGCTTCAGAGGATGCTTAGAAAATGTTAACATGGATTTCCATTTTATTATAAACGTTACATTTATTTCCTCATGTTACTGAACATATCATAGTTGGTATCAAAAGAGTACTCACGATGCAAATTGACTTTTTGCTGTTTAACAACCATTTAATGGAACCTACAATAACTTCTTTACAATGAGAAGCAATTTTGTTAATTTTTGTCATTGTAACTTCTTTAAAGCAATTGTACATCTAGATGTGTATTTTAAAACAAAAAAAATATAGGTATAAGTGAAGCTACCTTAAGCCCTGTCATATATTTTACATAGGCACAAAACAGTTCTACTGATTGATACATTTACCTGTGAACTGCAAGAGACCCCTTATTCCTGATTTTTCCAGAAGATTTTAGAGAAAATTAGGCCTTGTCCTTAAAGCCACTGGTCTATTACCTATACTCAAGCGAATGGTGACCCCATCACCTACTTAATACTTGTCAGAATAAACCACACGCAATGTTAAAGTGGCACCTGTTTCCTGCTTGTGTTCTCAGTTTTATAATGCATCAGATTTAAAAATCATGAGAGCTAGTAAGTTCCTACAAGCAATATATCCTAGAAATTAGGAAGAAAGATTCTCTTCTCCGATTTTCTGGACTTTGCTACTTACTGTATCCATGACCTGCACCAAATTACTCAACTCATGCCTTCTTTTGGTTTTCCTCTATACAATATGGTGATAATGAAATTACATACCTCATAGTAATTAAGTAAATTAACTTGTGTAAAGCTATTGGAACCAAGAGTGGAAGACAGTAGGGGGGTATAGGATTAGTTTCAAGCTAGTAATTACCAACATGGTGTGTAGCCCTACATACACACACAGGGACTCACACGTGATGTGGGTGGGGCTCCAAGTCTGCCTCTTTATCATACCTGACTTTTACTTTCACTTTTGGAGAAGGGAGCTCAAAATAAAGAGAAGTTTGTGAATTTCCTTCTACCTCCATGGAACTCTCAGGAGTTTTTCTGCAGAGGAGTGTCCTCTTTTGATTGCTATGCTCACAAAGTCCGTCTGGCTGTTGTTTGGAGACACAAGGGAAGCGGAGGTGAGGCAGCGGCGGTTTCAGGAGCTCAGGTGGTGACCTGGGTGGTGAGGAAGTGAAGCCACGTGGATGCATGTGTTTCAGAGGCAGGGCTTGGTGAGGGAATGAGTGTGAGAGCAAGAAAGGAGCTGAGGGTTACAGGAGATACCTGTATGCCTCCTCCGGTTCCTTCCACCCCACAGTGTGTAGCTGGGAATGTCCTAAGGCTCCAAACCAGGCTTCTGCCCACCTTCTTCAACTCTGCTTCTTCTTTTTATTCCCTTCCGTGGACATTTCAGAGCTAACAGTGCGCTCAAATCATGTCTCCTGATCCTCGCCCCCACGGATCATGAAACCAGGTGAATATTGAACTATCTCTATGTACAGGCTGCTGGAATGGACAGAGCCTTGAATTCTCCCTCCACCACGGTACAGTGTACTCCCAGGCAGGCCTTGGCAGCGTTACACAATTGCTGCCTTTTCCTGATGCCCAAAGCACCGGTGTCTAATCAAATCATTTCCAGGCAGCCTTCCCCACAGCAGCTGAAGACTTCCAATACTTCCCTAGAGGTTTCTGTGATGCCCAGCCACATCTGTGTGCTCACATATGGCAAATTCTTTGATACCTCAGTTATTTTCTTTGTATTAAACCAGTAAGATAAGGAACATAATCTCTTCTTCCTAGGATTGCTATTCTAATTGAATCACGTAGCTTAGACAAATGTCTAGAGTGACTCTTCAAAGAACCGCTCTGGGCCGGGCGCAGTGGCTGACGCCGCCACTGTGGGAGGCTGAGGCAGGTGAATCCTGAAGTCAGGAGTTTGAGACCAGCCTGGCCAACATGGTGAAACCCTGTCTCTTCTAAAAATATAAAAATTAGCTGGGTGTGGTGGCGGGTGCCTGTAATCCCAGCTAGTCAGGAGACTGAGGCAGGAGAATCACTTGAACCCAGGAGGCGGAGGTTGCAGTGGACCAAGATCCAGATCACACCACTGCACTTCAGCCCAGGCAACAGTATAAGACTCCCTCTCAAAAAAAAAAAAAAAAAAAAAAAAAAAAAAAAAAAAAAAAAAAGAGTGGCTCTGATTTTCCTCCTATTTTGCCAGGCCAAGCTCTGGTCCCAGCCATCTCTTCTGTAGAAACTGGTCCCAGACGATTCCCGTGTTCCTTCATCTACATCTGTTATTCTTTTCCGCTGCTGTTTGCATCCGGCCTTCTGTTTCATGTCCTGTGCATATCTTCAGGCTCTAAGGGCAGGAGCTATCACTTACCAGTCTCACACCAGTGGTTACAAGCCTGATGCCCCATTCAGAGCACACGTTCCAGGACGCTCAGTGAGGGGCTGCGAGTACACAGCTCCTGCCTGTACCAATAATGTCTCTGCCTCGCTGTGCCCATGGAACTCACCATCTCACGTGCTGCCCTGACGGAATCCAGGGCACTTTGTTTGCTGCCGTCTTTTCAAAACTCTCTGCTTCTCCCTTCCTTTATCCCCAACCAATGACTTAAAACCTACATTGTGTTTCTTTTCCTCATAATTTTCACATAGTTGGCTCTTTATTTCAGGGTTATGTAATGCCAATGCCTTTTCTGGCAGATATAAACTACTTGCATGGACATTCTAGAGACCAGCTTGCAATGCAGAGGAAAACACTTGAGTGTGTCTAACTCCTCAACCCAGCTATGTGTGGCCTTTACACAGAAATATGGCTCATATGGACATAAAAAGTAGTTTCTGCTTATGCCGTGAAGGCATTCTGTTCTGGATGTATTCACAAACACCTCAACTTGATAGTGATAGACTGAAGGTTCTTGTTCATTTTGTCAATCTGTGAAGTAACAGGCACATGTATGAGAAATCCTTAAAGAAATCTAAGGGTAACACATCATTGCTTAAAATAAAATTTCACTGAGACGATGTATCTGTGATACCCAAAGAGCTGAATTATTTTCAGGTAAAACAATTTCTATTTAGCTTTAAAGGTAATGAAAGTACCCATGTCAGTCAGGACACTGACCTAAAATCAAATAGGTCAGTATAAATATTCGTGACCAACAAGACCGATCTTGTAGGAAACTGGGAGATGTTATTTTAATTAATTTTACAAATTACCAAATTATATTAAATACATTTTGAAAAAAGGCGTCCGATACATCATATTCTGTTGTAGCCAAATATAACGGATGTAAGAAGACATTATGTTATTGGCAAAAAAGTAGACAAATGGGTCAATGGAACAGAATACAGAGCCCAGAAATAAACCCACATAAATCTAGGCAATGAACTTCGAGCAGAAGAGCAAACACAACCCAAGAGAGTAAAGATAATCTTTTCAATAAATGGTGCTGGAAAAACTGGATATCTACATTCTAAAAAATAATCCAGACACAGACCTTTTGCCCTTCAGAAAAATTAATCCATTATGTATCACACACCCACATATAAAGTTCAAAAATATAAACTCCTAGAAGATAACATAGGAGAAAATTGTGGTGCCCTTGGGTTTGGTAATGACTTTGTAGATACAAAAACAGAGGCAGGATGCATTTTAAAAAGAACAGATATGTTGAACTTCATTAAAATTAAAGTCCTCAGCTCTGCAGAAGACACTATTAAGAAAATGAAAAGACCAGCCACAGACTAGGAAAAAAGGGTTTGCAAAAGACATATGGGATAAAGAACTGGTATCTAAACTATATAAAGAACTCTTAAAAAAAAAAAGGAAGTTAACAACCTGGCTAAAAATGGGCAAAAGGCCTGAACAGACACCTCATGAAAAAAGACAAACAGATGGCAACTGAGCATATGAAAAGATGCTCCACATCATGCATCATCAGAGTATTGCTAATTAAAGCAATAATAAGATACTACTGCACATCTACGAGAATGGCCAAAATCCAGACACCGATAGCACCAGATGCTGGCGACAACGTGGGGCAACAGGAACTCTCGCTCATTGCTGGTGGGAATGCAAAATCCTGCAGTCTTCTTTGAAGATAGTCTGATGGTTTCTTAAAAAACTAAAAATACTCTTACCATTCACTCTATCAATCTCAACCTTCGGTATTTACTCAAATATGTTAAAAATTTATGTCTGTATAAAAACCTTGCACACAGATGTTTATAGCAGCTTTATTCATAATTGCAAAACTTGGAAGCAACCCAGATGTTGTCTGTAGGTAAACGGGTAAATAAGCCATGGTCCATACAGACAATGGAATATTGTTCAGTACTAAAAAGAAATGAGAGCTAGAGCCATGCAAAATCATGGAGGAAACTTAAACGCTTATTACTAAGTGAAAGAAGCCAATCTGAAAGGCTCGGTGCCAGATGATTCCCAATATACGACATTCTAGTAAAGGTAAAACTATGGAGACAAAAGATCAAGGTCAGTGTTTGTCAGGGGTTGGATGCAGGAAGGCGTGAATGGGTGGAGCACAGGAGACTTTAAGGGCACAAAAGTCACTTTAGGCGTGAATGGGTGGGCACAGGAGACTTTAAGTGTGATACTATCATGGTGGATCCCTGTCATTACACATTTGTCCCAGCCCACAGACGGTGCAACACCAAAAACGAGCTCTCATGTGAACGCTGGGCTCTGGGTGATGATGGTATGTCAATGTAGGTGCATCCATTGTAACATGCACCCCACTCTGGTGTGAGGTGTTGATAGTGGGGAGGTATGCACATGTTGAGGACGGTGTGTTTTATGGGAAATCTCTGTGTCTTCCATTCAATTTTGCTGTGAACCTAAAACTACTCTCAAGAACAACGTCTGTCAAACAAAGAAACGAAAGCTCTGAAAATAAAAATTACATTTTATAAAGTGACCTTGTCATTTAGCAAGTCTTTCTCAGATAGCATACAAATTTAAAGTGGGTTTTCCTTTAAAACATGGCATATACTTGACATTTTATGCATAACACCTAGAGAACTTAAAAAAAAAAACAAAAAACTGATGATTGGTCTCCACCCAAGACCAGTTGCCTCAGAATCCCTAAGGGTCAAAACTGGACATTAACATTTACTTTAAATCTCTCTAGAGTATTTCAGTGCATACCCAGTAGAGAACCACTGGCATTATAAAAGGGGTATAGGATTTAGAACAAGAGGGAGTAGAATTCAAACTTCAAATCTGCAAATTAGTAGTTTTCACCTCATTTGTGTCCCAGTTTTTCAGGGTTTTTATGAGTTTTGTAGATAAGCTATTTGAAATATTTGGCAGGAAATACAGACTTTAAAAATGGAGGCATCATTATGAATGACCTCCAGGCTGTGTGCAAAAGAAACATTGTCCATAAATGTCTGGGACATCGTGCTTATTAAAATCAACCCCAAACATATACATATTGCCATCTGTTAAGTTCCTATTTTGAGAGAATAATTCTGTTTAGGACTGAACTCAAAAAACATACCAATGTATCTTGCTATTCTAGCCTCCCATACTATTACTCAATTGCAATAAAATAGTACCTTCTTAAATAGAAAATAACCAAGAAATACTAATGTTGATTCAATATTGTCTGACTCTCAGGAAATGCAATAAAAATGATGAAATAAAGAAAAATAAAAGCTGTTGGGAAGAACTCAACCGCCTTCCATAATTGTTTGTCTATTTATATCTAAGTATATGGATATAAGTTAGTTTAAAATTTTTAACATGACCAAAATACTGCAGACAAAAAGAAGCCAATGATCTGATTTTATTATTGAAGACTATGTGAATCCTTCTGCTAGTATCACTGGAGCAAAAATATCATTGTAAAAAAGTAAAAAAATAGCAGATACTGGTGAGGCAGTGGAGAAAAGGGAACACTTGCATGCTGCTGGTGGGAGTGTAAATTAGTTCAGCCATTGTGGAAAGCAGTGTGGTGATTTCTCAAAGAACTTAAAATAGAATGCTCATTCAACCCAGCAATCCCATTATTGGGTATATACCCAAAGGAATATAAATTGTTCTACCATAAAGACACATGAACATGTATGTTCATTGCAGCACTATTCACAATAGCAAAGATATGGAATCAACCCAAATGCCCATCAGTGGTAGACTGGATACAGAAAATGTGATGCATACACATCATGGAATACTATGCAGCCATAAAAATAGTGAGATCATGTCCTTTACAACATGGATGGAGCTGGAGGTCATTATTCCAAGTGAACCAATGCAGGAACAGAAAACCAAATACCACATTTTCTCTCCTGTAAGTGGGAGCTAAACATTGAGTCCGCACAGACATAAAGAAGACAGCAATAGGCACTGGGGCCTATGGGAGGGTGGAGGGTGGGAGGAAGGTGAGGATTCAAAGACTATCTATTGGGTACTATGGTTGTTAGCTGGCTGAGGAAACTATCTCCACACCAAACCCCCGTGACACGTAATTCACCTATATAACAAACTTGCACATGTATCCCTGAACCTAAAATAAAGTTTTTTTTTAAAGGAGATCATTCTATATGTACCGACATGTAAAGATATACATGATATATTAAATGAAAAAGATTATAGAACCATAAAAATTCATTGTCTATATAGAAATGTTATATAGTTTTTAACTTAGAAAAATTGGGAAGTTACATTATTTCCAATTTGAGACTAGTTTTAATATACCTGCAATGAAAACCTTGCTGTAGAAATTTAGTGTGTATGTGAGTGGAATTTTTCTTCTGGTGGGTTTTGCATTACAGACTATTATTCCATAAGACTAGAGTTTCAGAAAGTACTCCAATTTGTTACTCTTTTAAGATTATTACTATAGACTGTAAATAGCTTTCTCGAAAACTTACCCCACTTCACAAATCAAATTAATGCTTTATTTACTGAGCATCGATGTGTTATGCAGAGCAGGTGATACACAAATAAATGAGGCACTGCTTTTGACTTCAAAGAACTTAAAATTAGATGGAAGATAAATAGGAAAGATTGTGTTAAATTATGTTTTAACATCTTGAGTACAGTGTTATTGCAGGGCTTAATGTCTCAATTTCCTCTAGATTTCATCCCTCCAGATTGAAAATGGCAGCACAGAATAGGATGTGATGTGCAAATTACATCGTGCCTATACTGTCTATATTTAGGATTCACCTAACATTCAAGAGTGCATAGCACATTCTAAATGGCTAAAAATATTTTATATGAAATACATTGGTTTTAATATTGCTACGATGAAAGAGACCAAATCCTCACAAGGTGTGGGAGAGGACCTCTGAACGTGGGAACCTGGACTTCTCCCGAAAGCATTCAGTTCCCACCTAAACCCACAAAGATGGGCAGATGCCCCTGAACACTTACGCTTACACGTGGGCGGCTTCCCCTTGTTACTCCACAGCCCATCTTCTTGACACACGGCTGTTGCTTGCTGGCTGGATTCAAGCTTAAAGCCCTCATGACATTCATAGACCACTTTACTGTCCAAAGTGAACTCGTTCCCGGTAAATGAACCGTTTCCTGGGGATTCTGGGATTCCACAGGACACAGCTGAAAAGAAATGAAACAAATGTAGGCTTATTCTTACAGAAATTATTTTCCAGTTATTAAAACCATTGATTGATTAATCATTATTATTGACTCCATTTTTCATTAAAATTGTGAATTATATTTCTTTTTTTTTCTTTTTTTTTTCTTCTGGAGACAGAGTTTTGTGCTGTCTCCCAGGCTGGAGTGCAATGACTCGATCTCAGCTCACTGCAGCCTCCACCTCTTGGGTTCAAGTGATCAAGTGATTCTCATGCCTCAGCTTCCCAAGCAGCTGAGATTACAGGTGCACACCACCATGCTGGCTAATTCTCTATTTTTAGTAGAGACTATTTATGTTGGCCAGGCTGGTTGCCAACTCCCAAACTCAGGTGATCCGTCCACCTTAGCCTCCCAAAGTGCTGGGATTACAGGCGTGAGCCACCATGCCCAGCATGAGTTCTATTTCTAGGGTGTGAGATAAGTATACACATTTTCAAAATCTTAAGGATGTTAAAGGTTAAATGAAGAACAATGGAAAATGGGTCAGAATAAAAGCTCTTCATAATTATTTTTCTGGAAGATAAGACTGACCACTCTCATGCAGCTTAGCCGCAGTCTGACATATTTTATCAGAGGGTGTGGCCACGGGAGCACAACGTCACACACTCAACTTCATCTCATATTGGAAAGAAAGAAGAAGGGATGAAGCAGCATCTTTATCATCACAATGCTTATTGCAGTGTAGACTCTTTGGTGTCGAAATTCCTAAGAATCAGCCGCCTCAGCTCTGAAAAGCCTTCCCTTTTTATTGCTCCTCTCCCCTTCCCCAATTCATTTTCCCTAAAGTCCCAGGAAGTTCTGTTACAAGAAAACAGGACATAAGGAACTGATAGAGGAGGCACTCGGGGAAGATTCCCAGGGCAGAAGGCAGCATCTAGTGGAGATGTGGACTGCTTTCACGGGAAAGACCATGCAAGAAAGAGGCATGCATGCAGAAGAGGTTTTATAAAAAACAAGATATGGGGAGAATTCTGTGTGAACCCTTTCTTCTTAAATTTGCTATGTCTGATCCAGATGTATCTACTATGAGACAAGAAAAAAATTCTCAGACGATTACATGTGACAGTCATGAAGCCAACAAGCAGGTAGAGGGTGACATTTCAATAATCACATACCCACTTCAGCTGCACTCATAAAAGAAAAGTTCTACGGTAACTAAATAAAGAGCCTTCTTTTACTCAATCAGTATTAAAGATATTGTTCACACCATGGATTTAAATTCAGATAGTTCAAATTTTTCCCATGTAGATTCTAATGAGAATATCTGTGTAACAAGATAGAGCGGGAAGGGCTGGATGAAGAAATTTATATAAACACATAATTCTACATATAAAGAAAATGACTAACCTAAGGTGACACAATGACTTAGTAACCTCTGGCGAGAGAGCAATTCTTATGACTCCCAAACCAGACTATTCTCTCTTCTGCAAAAGCACAGGTTATCTCCGGTATTGTTGGAGTTCCTTGGTTTGCTGTATTGGTTCTTTCTTCTTTACCAAAATATTAAATAAATACAATGGGAAATTGCCAGAGAAGTAAAAGAAAATGTATTCCCCAATAAAATCCAAACTCCTGGAAATTTCAAGGTCTAAAATGTCTCATGTTTAAATGGATGATCAGGTACTGCAACCATCAAAAATACATGTGGGCCGGGCACAGTAGCTCATGCCTGTAATCCCAGCACTTTGGGAGGCTGAGGCAGGAGGATTGCTTGAGCCCAGGAGTTCTACACTAGCCTGGGCAACATGGTGAAACCCTGTCTCTACCAAAAATACAAAAATTAGGCAGGCGTGGTGGCACACACCTGTTGTCCCAGCTACTCGGGAGGCTGAGGTGGATGGACTGCGTAAGCCCAGGAGGCAGAGGTTGCAGTGAGCTGAAATTATGCCAGTGCACTCCAGACTGGGTGACAGAGCAAGGCCCTGTCTCAAAAACAAACAAAAAACACATGCGTGTGTGTGTGTATGTGTGTGCACATGCATATGTACAGGTGTGTACATGTGTACATGTGTGCACGTGTGTACATGTGTGTGTACGTGTGTGTGTGTACGTGTGTGTATGGCATACTACAATAATCCATTTGCAGTAAAAGGAAAACGAAAAACCACAGACATACAGGCATCATGTGGGGCAAAGCATTTCAAATAATAAGTAATCATCTTTGGCTCTGTGGAAGCAACAGATCTGTGGGAAGACTGTTGGCATGTGGAAAATATTCATCTTAATTTCCTGAATGCAGTAAATGCCAGAGACCCATCCTTTCTTTTCTGTATCTCACAATGTTCCAATATCTAGCTTCCTCATCATTTTCTCTCAGATTTCACTCTGATAATCACGTGTTCATGATCGCAAGCCTTCATTTTTCTCCCACTCGCTGGCTGGAATGTGCGCAGTGTTCAGCTTCCTTAAAATTCTCATTCGGGCAGAGCACGGAATGAAATGACATTTTTCTGTCGGGTGAAATGGGAAAGATGACATTCTACAAACACAGATGAAGCCCCATCACAAAACAATTCATACTCGGGAGACCAAAGCAGAAAATCTTGATAGCCCCTTCTGTTACATCTGGACGCTTATTTGAGCAGTGAACCCTGCCTGCCCAGGTCTTAAGACAACCCATTTAATGTTGCCTGATCAACAACCGGCAATCTTTTTATGGTTTCGAACCACAGTGTTTAGCCCCTTAAGTGTCTTAACAAAAGGCTATTTGGTAGATTTAAAATAACGGTTGGCAATTGGTCAAAAGTAGAATTATAACACTTCTGATTTAATGAAGACACAGCATAATCCTTATGGACTAAAATCAGGCTCATGGGATGAAGACAGTTTCCTGCTAAAGTTTAGTATTCATTCATCTCTCATTTATTCCCAAAATTTTGCATGATTGCTATAGGACAGGCATCCATAGATCACTATTTTTTAAAAATGCGAATTAGCATTGGCAATGTAAGAAACTTTCACAGTTTGGAGAATTTCCTTACATTTGGTATATCCAAAGAGAGTAAAATTTCTCAGTTGTTTTTTCTTTAATTGTACTAAGGTATTATTGTATGTCCCAGCAGCTTAGGCGAGTAATCATTTATTGATCCTGTAAAGTTATATTTTGTTTGTGAGTACAGGCCTCAAACTCAGACTTCTGAGTTAGTTCTTGCTGTACCTCTCAATAGCAGTGCGGCTTCAGCTAAGTAACTTAATGAACGTCGTCTTGTTACGCTCAGGTTATTAAGACCTATGTCAAAAGGTAATCAGGAGGGTCCAATGAAATCATCCTTACAAAATGCGAGCCCTCTGTCCACACGACATACGCATTCAATCAATGACAAATTATTATATGCAGAAAATCTAATAATTATTTATATGCAGATTATGTTTTGTATTACACATACACACATAAAATTTTTACTTATTTATTTGCAAATAAAAATATTAGTTGCAAGGATTAACTCTCTGTTATCTACTTATTAAAGAGAGCAAAGACTAAGTTGGTAGGTAGTAAGATGGCTTACTTCACTTACATATCTCATGAGAGGTGTAACAGTTTGATTTCAAAAAAGTAAGTAGAAGAGACGTCCAGTGTTGTATGAACCTTTAATACCACAAACCCCACATGGGATTTCTTCTTTGCATATCTAAGATCCTTCAAACAGCGGTTATCTTTGTTTCTGCACGCTTAAAACGTTTCTCTGTTTTTTTCTGTTTTTCTTTTTGAGACAAGGTCTCGCTGTCACTCAGGCTGCAGTGCAGTGGCACAGTCTGGGTTCACTGCAGCCTCAATCTCCTGAACTCAGCCCATCCTCTCACCTCAGCATCCCCAGTAGCTGGGGACTACAGGCCCAGGCCACCACGCCTGGCTATTTTTTGTATTTTTTTGGAGAGACTGAGTCCCACTATGTTACCCAGAATGGTCTTGAACTCCTGGGCTCAAGCCATCCTCCTGCCTCAGCCTCCCAAAGTGCTGGGATTACAAGCATGAGCCACTGTGCCTGGCCAGCCTGAGGATTTTGGAGGATTTTTAAGTATTTCCAATGTAAGAATTTTTTATTAAAGATACGTATTTATATGTATATGTATATATAACTTTAAATATTTGTACACATATGAATGTTAGGATTTTCAAGTATTTTCAAAGTATTTAAGAATTTTTTATTAAAATTATATATGTATATGTAAGTATAAATATATGTACACATATAAATGTTAATCAAAATTGTAATATAAGAATATTCTAGATTACTATCTACATAGGTTGTACTATACAATATTAGTGCCTGCCATTTGTTTTTGAGTTTATGTTCCTGTTGGGCCAAGAAATAACAGTTAATTTTTTGCAGCCTAAAGAGAAAAATATCAGAGACAGATAATGGAGAAATCATGGGTTTGCTTCAAGAGAAGAACAAGTGACTATACAGAAAGTTCCACAAATATGAGCCATATAATGCTTATATGGTAAGAAATGTTGAAAAGATGGACTCATTTTACACGCAAACACACACACACGTGGTAAATACCTATGAGTATCATATATAATTTTTCAAGTAACAATTGAATTTCATAAAAACATCATCATCTTAATGGTTATTTTCCTCAACTTGATTGTGTAAGTTAAATATGCATTTAACTTGCAAATACAAAGATGTATGCAAAGCATTATGTTTGTATATATTTAGTAAGATTATAATCAAATAATTAAATTCAAAATCAGGGTCATTAAAACACCTTAGGAAACACTAACTTAAGGGAATCATCAACTATATGTGTATTTGCAGGTATGTGTGTGTGTTTTTGTATATATATGTATACACACTTACAGCTATATGTCTGAGAAAACATATATAAGTACATATGTGTAATTATTATCTTATTTTATACATGATTTTATAGTTTACATAGTGTTTTCACATCATGCTTTTTTACTTAATTTTCACTACAAGCCTATTAGATACAAACATTATTCGACTTTCTTACAGATAAAGTTAAAGATGCTAACATTTTTTATATCATTTTCACCAAGTCTAATAGTCATTAAAAGGCTGAGGCCTCAAAACGATTCTGCTGAATTCGGGTAGACTTTCTCATCACATTACTAAAGACGCCTGGACTATTGTGATTATGTATTTTCAATTTTAAATCTATCAGATTAGTCTTCACTGAAGTTTTCATAATTTCATTTTCAGTTTAAAAATTTATAGTGGTTCCCTATTTCCTGCAACATGAAAAAAACATGAAGACATGTTTTGTCTTCAAACCTCACCAAAACCTTCCCCTACTCTCCGTAACTTTCCACCATCTGGCCAGCAGACCCTCGCCAAGTATCCACGCCGCCCAGTCAGCTTATTCTCACTTTCTCGCCTTAGTTTTCTCTGGGTTCTTCCGGTCTACCCCAAATATTCTTCTTATTCTGCACCTATTTAAGCCTACTCTAGAGCAGAAAATTGGCTTCAACCAGTGAGTCCTATTCTCATCTGATTGGTAGTGCTATTGTGTGCAACTGTTTGTAATTTAGCAAATATTTATTTAAATAAAAATATTGCTTCACAAAGTTATATATAACTGCACTTTCTATAGTTGTCTGTATTAAATTACCATGTGCATTGTCTTCTTAAAATTACTAGTACTTTAAAAATAAATATCAATGCTGCTTCAACAGATCTGTGCATTCTGAGGCCCATGAAACCAGAATATTAGACCTGTATTTGTGGGTAGACAGTAAACATATACAAATATTTTGCAATCATTACAATTTGCATTACCAACTTTCTTGATATACGAAAACAATCACTAGTTAATTTTTCAATAAACATGATCCTTTTTGGTGCTAATTGCTGACAAATGGTTTAATCGCAACATATAAGGTGCTAAGACAGGAAAAAATACACAGTTGTCGATTTACCGTGCAATCAATCACAGGCCTCTAGAAAGAATGTTTGTGCCACAACTTCTCAAACGTTACTGTGCTCCTTATCCCCAGGCTGTGCTGACGGCACTCATATCCTGATGAAGTACATCTGCGGGAGGGGGAGATTTGAGACTCTACTTTTCTAACAGGCTGCGTGGTCTCGGAGGAGCAAGGATTTAGACTATCCTAAATGCCCTAGGGAGGCTGCTAAGCCTTTGCCCACACACGGTTTACAAACACCTGCTATATAATTCCCCTGCTGAGTGTCCTAGCAGGATCCACACAAATGCCTCAACTACCCTGCAGGGACCTCCCACCTCCTCCTCCATTCTGAAGGGTTTACTACCCCTTGCTGCTTCTCTGAATGCACTTTGCTCAACAGCCAGCCCTCTCTTTAAAAGGAAGGTGTGATGCTGGATGTTGAAATGTTTGGGGAAAGGAGGATGTGTTGGTGATTTTTTTTCCCGCTAACCCTGCGCTAAAGTGAGAATTCTGTTCCCCGCATGTGTCTCCTCACTATTGGATGAGACCATAGGAGATGCTGCAAGTGCAAATGAAGGTCTCCCCATCCCATCAAAGCGTATTTTAGCACGACTATGAATAATAATGGCTTGTTAAGGACTAAAAAAAAAATAAGGAAAAATATTAAAAGTAACATAAGAAGCAGGCACCCCAGACATCAAAAAAAAAAAAAAAAGTGCCCTTAAAAAACCAGGATAAACGTTTACCAAAAACACGAGGGCTTCTGTCTTTATAAGGTGATCCTTGCACTCCCTTCCCTGCACAACTTTTTCTCTGCTTTTCTCTGCAACAACTCATGCTTTTTAAGCAACATCCTCAGGACAGCCTCTCAGTTAACAGTTTTCGGGAAATGATTGTCAAGTGGGCTGTTTGTGAGCCGCTGTGAAGGGAAAATGCTGTGGGATAAGCTGGAGAGGAGAGGAGGGGACACAGGACTCAGGGCCCAGGTGACAGGCATGTAGCTTATAGGAGGCACATCAGGACACCCTTCAGAGTTTGAAGATGGGCAGTGACACCAACTCATTTGTGACCTGATAAAACCCTCTGGTTGCCATCAGGAGATGAACGGAGAGAGGGTCCTGAGTGGGGCAGACGTAGGAAGCCCAGTAGGGCAGCCCATGAGAGAGAGGAGAGTGGACTGGGGGAGGGGAAAGATGTGGACGGACTTGGACCCACTGGTAGCTGGGACCAACAGGGTGTGGGAGTCACAGGGAAGACTTTATGTGCAAGCAAGAGAGAGAAGTCATTCAAGCAGTTGGATAGACTGAGATGCTAATTTCTCAAACGGGATTCACTTCAGGGCAAGTAGATTCAGGGGAGAAAGGAGTTTTATCTTAGCAGTGGGATCCTGAGGCACAGTGGGTACTGCAATTAGGCAGTGGGTATTAGGTCTGGAACTGAGAAGGAAGGGCAGGCAGCAAGTGAAGACCATGAATTATTTCTAACATTTACCGCAAACTGGAATAAAGTACTTTCCGGCTCTTTCTATGCCTTATTCAAATTGTGACATTACATAGCTAAGACTATACATTGAGCCTGTCCTAAAAATTACTAACAACTTTTTTTTTTTTTCTGAGTCTCACTCTGTCACCCAGGCTGGAGTGCAGTGGTGTGATCTCAGCTCACTCTAATCTCCACCTCCCCAGTTCAAGCGATTCTCCTGCCTCAGCCTCCTGAGTAGCTGGGATTACAGGCATGCACCACCGTGCCTAGCTAATTTTTGTATTTTTAGTACAGACAGGGTTTCACCATGTTGGCCAGGCTGGTCTTGAATTCCTGAACTCAAGTGATCCACCCACCTCAGTCTCACAAAGTGCTGGGATTATGGGCATGAGCCACTGTCTATTAACAACTTTTAAATAATAAAAAATTACTATTAGAACAGACCACTTTCTTGGCTAGGAAGTTAGACTTGCTCACAGGCATGATTGTTGTAAGTTGGTTTACAAGCACTTCAAATTTGATTTCAGAGACTTAAATTCATGCTTCACATTCTCCATCAACTTGTTCTATGGAAACAATCAGATATTTCAAATCTGATACAGGTGATAGCTCCCCTCATGCTTTGAATGCATCTCCTCCAAAATTCAGTTTTCAATAAGATAGTATTAAGAAGTGGGGCATTTAAAAGGTGATCAGGTCATGAGAGCTCTTTCTTTGTGAATGGGATTAGGTGTCCCTATAAAAGGGCTTTATGGAGCAGAGTCGTGCCATTTTGTCCTCCTGCCTCCTGCCATGTGATGACACGGCATTCCTCTCTCCGGAGGGCGCAGCCTTTCCCAGACAGCCAAACCTGCTGGAGCCTTGATCTTGGACTTCCCAGCCTCCAGACAGTGAGAAATACATTTATATTCCGTATGAATTACCCAGTCTGTGGTATTCTGTTATAGTAACACAAAACGGACTAAGATATTCCCGTCAAAAAATTCACATTTTAAAGTAATATTTAACAGGGGATAAAATATGTTTCAAAAATTTCTATGCCACGTACCATAACATATCAGTATTGCAAACACTTTGTAAGTAAAATGTCATCACCATTTTCAATGTATCGAAAAACGGAACATCATGTAATTATAGCAAGAAGAAAAGACTGAAGGTTATGATCGCTTTGTTAACTTTTCTTTCAAGCAATAAGTCTAAGAAATTATTTTAGCACCATTTGAGCATCATTAGGTTTCGAGACATATTTTCAGAACACAAAGAAAATGTGCATATGCTGTGAAGTGTCTGTCAATTTCAGCTTCATGTTTGTTACCTCAAAGTGAACAATGGTGTGAAACCATGATCAAATATGCACATGTATGTGTAGGAACTAAAGATCTGTATAGTTATTTCACACTAATGTTTATAATCTGTTATAGAAACAGAATAGGATGCTTGAAAGAACATAGATTTAGACATAGCAAAGTCTGAGTTTGGTATTTGTCTGTTTGTTCATGACTCAGACAATGTATATAAAGTATCCAAACCTTTGCTTCCTCACCTGCAAAACACAAATCACCCATACCTCCTCAGCAGGGGTTCTTTGACAGATGTACAGTTTACAAAGCAAAACATCTGGACCCTATTAGGCCCGCAGCAAATAGTCACATTTATTATTTTGTCATGAGAAGTAATAATTTTCCTTCAGATTTAATGTAAAAGAAAGCATTCTTCAGGTTTTTAAATGAAGGTCAGCTAAAACCTAACTAAATATGAAAGAATATTTTTACTTTTCATCATAATGTTCGGGACATTTACTATCAAATGTTTTCTCTGCACCCTGGATATCCCCTTATGCCACTGTCAATGGAATTTAGGATGCACTCGAGCAAACACTGGGAGAAGTGAAGCTTAATCCACAGTTGGCCAGGGGTTGACAGTGTCTCCTCAATCATATGACATCTTGAGCTTACACAAACTAGCACTGATGCATATACAATAAAGCACTGACCCCATGACTCAGAAAGTCATATACACAGGTGGTAGAAATGACAAAGTTATAGCGAAATCTCTATGTTTCAACATTATTGCCTTTATCAGTATAATATCTGACATCATTGATCAAATACAAATTCCCTGCCATTGTGAAAAGTTTTTCTAATTGCATTACTTCATTTAATCTTGGTAACACCCTACAAGATAGATTCTATTTTTTTTATTACTTGTAAGAAAAGTGGGCATTAGAACATTATGCAAATCACCCACATTCTTATGACTAGTAAATGGCTCTGTGAGGGGTCAGATCTCAGAGTAGCTGATGCCAAAGCCTGCCTTTCAGTTACTCTCTTGTGCTGTTTCTGGGCTACACCTGACGTATTTCACCATATGCATATTTACTGTTATTTTCAATGTCCAACTATCAACATTCAATCTATCCATCAATCAATCACTTAGAAATACACTTTCAAATATGATTCTGAAAATACAAAGGCCACATTGAATTTGAGCATTAATGGGAATATTTCTGGGTCCTTTCTTTTTTTTCTATTTTCCTCCCTTATCTTTGATTTCCAAAATATTTTCTTAGAATAATTAGGCATCAAGAAACATCTTATTTGACATGTAGCCAACATCCAATATACCATTAATACCATGCTGAAGGCTGAGATAGAAAATAACAGCAAGAGAGGAGGTGCAGTAAGGAGCCACCTCTCCACCCACAGGGATAGAACTGGTCACACTGCTTTTCTTCACTATGTGTAGGTGGTGCGATGTCGGCTGTTTCCAAGGAGCAAACACCAGCAACAGAAACATTCTTCCATTTGTTTGAAAGGATAAAGAAAAGTGTGTCTGAAAATGAATATCCATAGAGGGAACTAATGACTTGGCTTTTGCAGACACTAAAGCAAACTTAAAAACAACAACAAAACAAAACACATTTAAAAAAAAAAGCCCACCAGCTATGAAATGCAAAATTGAGGATAATAGGATTGAGCGAGAAGTATCTTTAGATATTCTAATCCTCTTGAAAATATCTAGCATGTCATAACCCAAGAAAGAAAAAAAAAAAGCATTTATGAATTTGAAACAGATAAAAAAGCTATGAAAAAGAAGGCAGCAGAATAGGGTTGGCAAATAAACAGCTAATTATTACAGTGAAAGGCTCTGGCTTGGCAAATAAAGCCTCTAGAATGTTTACTCAGGGGTAAATTGGCTGCTCAGCCAAAGCTGTACAAGTAACTGACTTTTACCCATCTACTTTTAGAGTGTTGTTCAAAAGAGACAGGTACAAACATTTTTAAATTGTCTTTTTTTTGGAATATAAAACAAAGTTTTATTCAATAAAAAGAAAAATCCTAGAGAAAAAAAGCTGGAGGAACGTAAAGTGACACTGGTGTGTGTCATAAAAAACTCTGATTCGGACACCAACCACCACTGTCCTGTGGAACCCAAGAGTCCCAGGCTCACTGAGCATTTAATCAATCTCGTATCATAAGAACTTACAGAAGGATTTTATGCACGCGCTTTGTGGCCGATTTCGAAGGGAATCTGCATTTTGGAGCCTATCCTCATCGTCCCTGATAAGCGGGCTTGTTGGGCATACTCTGGTAAACTAGTCAAGCCCAGAAGCACATGTTGTTTCTGATAATGAACAAGTGACTTAACCTATTTCAGCTTCAGTTTTACCTTCTGCAAAATAAGAATAAAAACGAGAGCAAAAACTAGGAAATAATGAGTGCTGACAAAGATGTGATAAAATTGAAACCCTTGTGTACTGTCAATAGGACTGTAAAAAAATACAGCCACTGGTGATGACCCGTGGCGGTTCCTCAAAAAATTAAAAATAGAATTACCATATGATGCAGAAATTGCACTTCTGGCTAAGTACCCAAAAGGATTAAAAACTTGTACAGTTACGTCCCTAGTAGCATTATTCACAAGAGCTAAAATATGAAAGCAAACCAAGTGTCTGCCAAGAGATGAATGGCTAAACAAAATGTAGCCTCTACACACAGTGGGTTATTACTCAGTCTTAAAAAGGAAGGGAATTCTGACACACCACATGCTGCAACATGATGATCTTGAAGACATTATGCGAAGTGAAGCCATAAAAAGACAAATACTATGTGATTCTACTTACGTGAGGTGCCTAGAGTAGTTGAATTCAGAGAGACAAAGTAAAATGATGGCTTGCAAGGGCTGCAGGAGGAGGAATGGGGACTTGTTTAATATGTGCAGAGTTTCAGTTTTGCAAGTTAGAATAGTCTCAGAGATGGACAGTGGTGATGATTACACAACCTTGTTAATGTACTTAACACCACTGAACTGTACACTTAAAAATGAAAAATAATAACTATATGCCACAGAAGCATGGTCATTAGGATAAAGTTACATAGGGAACATTAAGTCTTGCTGCACAATAGTCAATCAATACTTTTCAATTTTCATTCTCTTTCATTTACAGGTGAAGAAACGAAGCAGCAAGCACAGCTCAAGCTGCCTCTTAGAGGACACAGGTTACTGAATACGTTTTCAACAAAATGAACTTTCAAGGCCTGATAAATTCTCAAAACATTGATCTGAAGTTTGGCTACATATTAAAGATATGATTTGGATTTGTGTACCTGCCCAAATCTCATGTTGAATTGGAGGGGCCTGGTGGGAGGTGACTGGATCATGAAGGCAGCTGTTCTCATGATGGTGAGTGAGTTCTCAGGAGATCTGATGGTTTGAAAGCCTGTGGCATTTCACCCTTAGCTCTCTCCCTCCTGCTGCCATGTGAAGAAGGGACTTGCTTCCCCTTCGCTTTCTGCCATGATTATAAGTTTCCTGAGGCCTCCCAGCCACGCTTCCTGTACAGCCTACAGAACTGTGAGTCAATTAGGCCTCTTTTCTTCATAAATTACCCAGTCTCAGGTAGCTATTTCTAGTAGTGTGAGAATGGATTAATACAATTAATAAGAATAGTAAACACAGAAAATAAAGAAGAAATAAACATATGATCCAAATGTGGAAGGTTGATAAGAATGTTGACTACAGTAAGCAAACCAGCTGCTGAGAATAAAAACATCCCCGCATTTTCTCACAGTTGGCCATTACAAATCCTTACATGGTTTTGCAAGAAATGCTTTATGGGTTCTTTCCGAAAATGTGATTCTGATTATTTAGAAATAACCAGCATGAGGTTAAGCAAATTCCAACTTAAAATCTCAATAAAGTAGGCATTAAAGACAAGTTAGGGGCTTAGTTTCAGAATCAAGGACCAAAAATCTTTTTTTTCCTTTTATTCCCAGGGTATAAGCAATGTGGAAGGGAGAAAATTAGAGAACAAAACTTTGAAAACGAGTCTATTGCATGTGCACTGGGAAACATGGCTGCAGGAGTTTGCCCATGCTTCCTTCTCCAGTGGGTCAGGCTAACTTTTTACTTAATGGAAAAAGTAAACAAACAAACAGATGTACCTGGACTAGAACCTTCACAGGCACATCTAAAGAAGAAATAGACCTGGAAATCCTCATTTCATAAATAAGCAAATAATGTGTCTATCGTTAAATTTCAAAAGGAAAAATATATAAAAAGAAAGATATATAGTGATAGATAAATGATAGATGATAGATTAGATAGAAAGATAGGAATATACACAGAGAGGAAGACTGGAATATGATAGATAGACAGACAGACAATAGATAGAAAGATAGATACATAGATAAGTGGATAGATAAATAGGTCAAAAGAAAGATAGAAAGGTAGATGGATAGATTGCTAGATCAGTAGAGATAGGAAGATAGATACATACAGAGAGATATAGATAGAAAAATGATAGACAACAGGAAGATAGATATATAAAAAGAGATAGGAAGATGATAGGAAGATGGATACACAGATGTATAGTTATATAGAAAGGAAAATGATAGATGATAGATATATAGATACACAGATCGATAGACAGGAAGATAGAAATATAGATAGGAAGATGATAGGAAGATAGATGGATAGATAAAAAATGATAGATCGATTGATCAATCGCTAGGTTAATTGGCAGGAAGACAGAGAGAGAAAGATGATAGATAGGAGATAGCCTACAAAGCATCTGATAAGTATTTTCTCAAAATATAAAAGGGAAATTAGGCATAAACTAAAATGCATGGATAAATCAAAAGTATTAACAAAGCTGAGAAACTAGATTCCCTAGTGATAAAAAACAAGTAGCAGAAACCATAAAATCTGGCTCATTATAAATGAAAATGAGTGAAGAGCATAGTTTCTACAGCTTAGAGGTTATCACCCACTAAGCCAGCGAGAGTCTTTCTCCGAGCACTAAATAAACTATAAGCACAATGGCAAATGACTGTTCAGTCATTTAAATTAAAAATTAATAATAATGGGCCAACTTTCCAGCCATATTTCCAAAGGTTACAGAAAAATTGTCTATTGGCAATTAGAGAAATTGCCAAAGGACAATTCAAAGGAGCACGGGCCTATTGAGGTCTGTCCCTGCTTCCAAGGGCTGCTGGTTCTAGCATCGTGTACAATTCTCTGGGCACTTAAACTCCGTTTCATTAACTTTTCTACTACAAGAGCTAATGAAATGAAGCATTTCAATATCCAAACTCCAGTAATTATTTAAAACAGATTTAGATTCATTCAAATAAATGACTCCATGAAAATCTCATAGTTTTAGCTCTATTTGAAGCTCAACATGGTCAGAGAATAAGTCACACATATGAAGACACAGGGAATCAGTGACAGAACTCAAATCAGAACTCCCTTCTTGCTGACTTTTCCATTACGCATTTGAACAGACCCTGCAGCCAACAAGAATTCATTATGCATGCAGGTAAAATGAATTGACGACATGTATTTTGAAGTGGACTCTGGGGGTCCTTTAATTCTTGAGTAATCATGGCTTCCTTGTGATATTTTGTCTTAATTTCTGAGGAATTTCAAATACAGACAGACAAGAGAGTAACAGCTTTAGTAAAACAATAATCACCTGTTTTAAAAACACAGGACACAATCGTATTTGTCAAATGGCTCTGTAGATTCCAAACGGACTGAAGCCTGGTCATAAAGGAGATTACCAATTCTGATAATTGCATGGTAATGGAAACTCCACGGAGAACAGAAAACTGAGCTACACAGAAAATTGGAAACTCTTATTTAAGCTCATTTCTCCACAATTCCTCTGGCCTCAAAAATGCATGGAATGAAGTGTCAGGGTTATTAACAGTTAATATGAAATTATTACTTGTAGTATCTTTGGTCAGGCTAAGTAGGAGCTTCTAGTTAAGAGAAGTTGATGGGTGTAATTAAATTGCTAATAAAGAGGTACAGACTGATGAAAATCCACAAAGGCTTTCAGAGGTTAACTGATTTACCACCCCTCCTTCAACCTCATCTCTTTTGCTCAGCCTGTGCCAGGTGCTAAGCCTGGGGCCTGGCACAGAACAGGAGGTCAATACAATCAGTCTACGGAATGAATGGACCCCACGCATGCACCTCTTGACCTGTCTGAGAGTGTCAGCCAACAAGGTGCATGGCAATGTTATTCCCAGGCCCCACGCGTGAGACAGGAGATACCATGATACTCTGTCTCTTATCGTGACGTTTTTCCACCATTTCCACCATGTACAAATCATGACCAGACGCTCTCACTTCCTTTGTGCCTCAAATGCCCATCTTTTGACCTCGATGCCTCCCCGCACTCCAAGCGTAGCCATCTCGTCATAGTCCACAGTGGCTTCCTTGCAGGCTCATGCTTCTTTCAAGTTGGAGGAGATTATATTGGTTTACTGAAGCAAGTCCCATTTCACAAGCAGAAACATCGAATGATTTTCTCCAGGTCCACACAGACATTTAACAGTAAACTGAGAATCAGAATTTAAACCCCAGTACTCCTGATCTAAAGTGAGCTCAACTCTAATGTCACCATCCTTCTCACCACATTAATGTATAATATATAGTATATAATATATATAAATATATAACATTGATCAACATTCTTCAATTAATATATAATAAAAATTTATATTCACTAACTAGATTGTATATGAAATATACTATAATAAACGAGTGGTTTTAACAATTATAGTTTATATCAAATATTAATGTTTAATAATAATAATTTTACAACTTTATGGTTTCTATCCTTGGTTCCATGTGCTGTAATTACCTAATTTATCTTACTGAATTCTCATACTAACAATATGAGTCAATATTATTACCCTCCATTTTCAGGGGTCACTGTTGTCCAGATATATTAGACGATTTATCCAGAGTTCATCTAGTAAGGGGTAGAGCCAGACTCTAATCCACATGTCCAGCTCTGAAGTGTGTGTTCCTTCCCTATAACAGAATGGCTTTTTTTTGTAATAAATAAAATTAAAAAATTTTATAGTTTCCCTTTTCCCTTATATTTCTATCCAAAAGGGAAATCTCACTGCATGTGTCACTAATGGCTCAAATATTTCAGATTTTTCAAAATGGCTTGAACAGAGGTTCAAACACTGTCTCAGGTAGTTTTCACCACTTCTTTCTGTGGTAATTTTCTTCTTGTCAGTTCTAAAAAATGTGAAAAGTTTCTTCATAGATTTGCTCATGTTCTTTTTTCTTTTTTCTTTTTGCAGTATGTTCAATCCCACAGGCTTCAAAGAATATGTCACTTTTCCACCTAACATAATTTACCACTCACTTTGTGTAGAAAACCATGACTTTTTTAGACTCTCCAAGACTCAGGACTTCTAACAAAAAATCCCCACACTTCACATCATGGAAACTAAGGAAAAGTCGGTGGCATTCTAAATTCCATTAATGACATAATATTAATAAATAAATACATATGCACATGTGTATTAGGCCATTCTCGCATTGCTATAAAGAAATACTTGAGACTGGGTAATTTACAAAGATGTTTAGTTGGCTCATGTTTCTGCAGGCTGTACAGGAAACAAGGTGCTGGCATCTACTTGGCTTCTGGGGAGGCCTTAGGAATCCTTCAATCATGGCAGAAGGCCAAGGGGGAGCAGGTGTCTCACACGGCCAGAACAGGAGCAAGACAGAGTTGAGGGGAAGTGCCACATACTTTTAACTGACCAAGTCTTGTGAGAACTCACTTTCATGAGGACAGCACTAAGTCGTGAGGGATCCACCCCCATGATCCAAACATCTCCCACCAGACATTACCTCCAGCATTGGGGATTACAATTCAACATGAGATTTGGGCAGGGATAAATATCCAAACTACATTATTTCTCCCCTGACCCCTCGCAATTCTCATATCCTCCTCATATTGCAAAATAAAATCATGTCTTCCCAACAGAAGCCCAAAGTTCATAACTCATTCCAGTATTAAGCCTCATCTGAGATAAGCAGAGACAAGGCAAATCCCTTCCATTTATGAACTTGGAAAATCAAAAATAAGTTTGTAGCTTCCAAGATACAATGGGGATACAGGTATTGGGCAAACTCCCCCATTCCAATAGGGAGAAACTGGCCAAGAGAAACGGGCTGGGCTGGGCGCAGTGACTCACACCTGTAATCTCAGCACTTTGGGAGGCTGAGGCAGGTGGATCACGAGGTCAGGAGCTCGAGACCAGCCTGGCCAACATGGTGAACACCCTGTCGCTACTAAAAATATAAAAATTAGCTGGGTGTGGTGGCAGGCATCTGTAATCCCAGCTACTCGGGAGGCTAAGGCAGGAGACTCACTTGAAACTGGAAGGTGGAGGTTGCAGTGAGCCAAGATCACACCACTGCACACCAGCGTGGGTGACAGAGTGAGACTCTGTCTGAAAAAAAAGAGAAAAAGAAAAAGAAAGGGATTACATGCCCCATTCAAGTTTGACACCCAGCAGGGCAGTCAGTAAATCTTAAACCTCCAAAATAACTTCCTTTGACTCTGTCTTACATCCAGAGCACACCACTACAAGGGGTGGTTTCCCAAGGCCTTGGGCAGCTTTGCCTCTGTGGTTTTGCAGGGAGCAGCCCCCAAGGCTGATCTCAGCAGCTGGAGTTGAGCGCCTGTGGCTTTTTCATGCTGAGGGGGCAAACTGCTGGTAGATCTACCATTCTCAGGGTCTGGAGGGCAGTGATCCCTTCTCACAGCTCCACTAAGCAGTGCCCCATTGGAGGCTCTGCGTGGGGTTTCAACCCCACATTTCCCTTGGCACTGCCCTAGTAGAGGTTCTCTGTGAGGGCTCTGCACCTGCAACAGGCTTCTGCCTGGATGCCCAGGCTTTTTCATACATACTCCAAAATCTAGGTGGAGGCTATCAGGCACTCTTCATTCTTGCATTCAGCACACTTACAGGCTTAACGCCACACGGAAGCTGTCAAGGTGTATGGCTTGCACCCTTTGGAACGGGGTCTGAGCTGCACCTGGGCACTTTTGATTCAAAGATGGAGCTGGAACAGCCAGCATGTGGAAAGCAGCGTCCTGAGGATTCACAGGGCTGGAGGGCCCTGCGCCTGGCCCACAAAACCATCTTCTCCTCCCAGGATTCTAGGTCTCTGATGGGAGGGTCTGCCATAAAGGTCTCTGAAACACCTTCAAGGCCTTTTCCCCATTGTTTTGGAATATTAGCACTTGGCTCCCTTTCAGTCATGTAAATTTCTCTAACAAGTAGCTGCTCCACAGCCTTCTTGAACTCCTCTTCTGAAAAAGCTTTTTTCTTCCTCTGCCACACGGCCAGCCTGCAAATTTTTTAAACTTTCATGCATTGCTTCCTGCTTAAATGTAAATTTCAACTTTAAGTCATTTATTTGCTCCCATATTTGAACATAGGCTGTATAAAGCAGCCAGGCCACATATTGAATGCTTTGCTGCTTTGAAATTTCTTTAACCAGATACCCAACTCATTACTCTGAAGTTCAAAGTTCCACAGATCCCTAGGGAAGGGGAACGATGCAGTCAAGCTCTTCACTAAGGCATAACACACATGACCTTTGCTCCAATTCCCAAGAAGTTTCTCATTTCCATCTGAGACCCCATCAGCCTGGTCTTCATTGTTTATATCACCATTAGCATTTTTGTCACAACTATTTACCCAGTCTCTAAGAAGTTACAAACTTTCCTTTATCTCCCTTTCTTTTTCTGAGGTTTCCAAACCTTCCCAACCTCTGCCTGTTACCCAGTTCCAAAGCTGCTTCAACATTTCCAGGTATCTTTATAGTAATGCCCCACTCCTTGATACCAATTTTCTGTATTAGGCAATTCTTGCATTGCTATAAAGCAATACCCGAGACTGGGTAATTTATAAGAAAAAGAGGTTTAATTGGCTCATAGTTCTGTGGGCTTTATAGGAAGCATGGTGCTGGCATCTGTTCAGCTCCTGGGGAGACCTGAGGGAGCTTTTAATCATGGCAGAAGGCCAAGGGGGAATAAGTATGTCACACTGTCACAGGGCCAGAACAGGAGCAAGAGGTGGGTGGGGATGCCACACACCCAGATCTCAAAAACACTTATTATCATGAAGATAGCACCAAGCCATGAAGGATCCACCCCTATGATCCAAACACCTCTTTCCAGGCCCACCTCCAGCATTGGGAATTACAATTCAACATGAGATTTGGCCAGGGACAAATATCCAAAATATATTAGTATGTATATAATTTCATGCTGAAAGGATCATTAAAATGTAAGTGGGAGTTGAACAATGAGAACACATGGACACAGGGAAGGGAACATCACACACCGGGGCCCATCAAGGGGTGGGGAGCAAGATGAGGGAGAGCATTAGGACAAATACCTAATGCATGCAGGGCTTAAAACCAAGATGGTGGGCTGACAGATGCAGCAAACCACCATGGCACATGTATGCCTATGTAACAAACCTGCACGTTCTGCACATGTATCCCAGAACTTAAAATAAAAAATAAAATGCTAAAATGTCTAACATACATTTTAAAAATAGAAACTCAAGCCATATGCACCACAGTAATTTTCAACCTGAAGTGGATTATTTCTCACATGATTTTCAAATTTAAAAATAAAAGCAATATCCATTTCCATTTGAATGGATAAGGCTTTTTGGAAAATGTGAGCACAAAAACTACCATTCATCAACACCATTACAGCCACCAATTCACCTGACATCAAAACAGCCTAAATGCAGACAGTCCATCTGAACTCTACTCCATGGATTCATTGCAAATATGTCATTTCATATATTTATAATTTGGTCACCAAACCTGTCCAGTTATGAAGGCAGCATCTATCACAGAACAGTGCACCATGTGCACATAATTGAAACTCCTGTGCCCCTCGGTTGATCTCTACTGTTTTACTCCCCATGACACCTGGAAGCAACCCTTCCAGTAAAAGAAATGCGCATGTATAATCCACTGGTCTATTAACAGAAAACAAGCATGGTAAATGATTTTCCGGATAATGCATTCCATACAATCCTCGTCTAAGTTATTTTTTAGAAGAAAATCAATAGTACCTCAGAAAGGTTCAAGAGTAAGAGTGAATGGCAGAAAGTCTCGAGTCTCAGGGCATCTGAGATCAATTCTTCCGGAGTCTATGTCTGCACAGATTCAAACTATTACAATTAGAGGTCGAAAGTTTTGTTTCCAAACTTTTACATGGAAGAGTCCAATTAATGATTTTCTGTATTAAGCTGACCAAACTAGGAGTATGGAACTGAAGAATATATCAAACCAATCCACAAAACAAATGCTCTGAATTAGAATCAACAATGAAGATTTTAACAATTAATTGTCACCCTCTAAAAAAGCATAGCTAAGAACAAGCTTCAGAATTTTTTTTAAACCAGTCAGAGAATAAATCAATATGCCAAGGATGTATTATTTTAAAGAATATTATGTTAATATGAACCAGAAAATGTTCCACCAAGCTTGTCATGTCATGGTCAAAATACTTGGAAGAACACAGTTCTTGGCGTAGGTGTTTACGTGCATGTGTGCCTGGGTTTCCAGCCCAAATTAAAGAGCTGTTGGAACACCCTCAGATGTTTCATTTGTGGGCCTCCTTTTAATAGTATCCCAATTTTAATTAGCACTAGGGAAGCAGATGTGGCAGAGAAACGATGCCAAGAATCTGCACTTTTCATCTCCACTTGGAGTGAAGGCATGAGGTTCTTCCATTTCAGTGCATACCATCGTATGGGTTAGCACAGCTTGCCAAATATCTGAATACTTGTAGATGTATATATATAGGTGTGTGTGGGGTGCCCACTTTTCAGTATTAATGGGAACATAAATATCATGTTAATTCTGAGTAATGCAAAACCCAGTATTTGCCTTCAAGTGTCAGATAATATTAAGAATAGACAAAATTGGCTTTGAAAAATCTCCCCAGTCAACTCCTCTCCTAATGAAAAATAAAATCATAAAATTAATTTTTTCCACTCTTTTTCGTAAAAATGAAATGCAACCCTCCCAAATTCCCAGTGCTGTTTCTTAAAGTTTGTTAAAATGATGTTAAAGTTCTTAAATAAATACTAAAGCCCTATTATCTCTGATGAAAATTTTGCAAATAGAGTGAGGAAAATGACTTGATTGCATTTGATATGAAAACACATTATTGTTATTTCAATTAAAGCCCTGTGGACTTGGCATAGGAAATCATGCATGTAAACAGAAAGAACAGAATGTCCAGAAATAGATATCCACCTACTAGATGATTTAACATAGAAAGTAGTTGGAATTTTAAATCAGTGAAAAAAAAATTAGTGGAGAAAATAATGAAAATAATTACCCAGCAAAGTATTTAATAAATGACACTCAGAAAACTGGGTAGCCATCTGAGAGGGTGACATCTTAAAACAGGATCACACTGAGATCAACACAGATTCACTCTAGAATAGGAAGCAAATACTTACATGTATAAATCAAGCGAAGCTACAGATTAGAAAACTAGTAGCTCTATGTATAAATGAAATCATTCAAACTTTAGAAAAATAAATCAATTTTAACAGAAAATAGAGAGGACTTTTCTAGGCCACAGTTCATAAAGATTAACATGTTTCAATTCATAGACTATAAAAGACATTTGAAATACATATGACTGACAACTGGCTAATAAATTATTGTACAAACAACTTTCAATAAAATTGAATAAAACTGAAGAAAAATGAGAACATGAACTTTAAAAAAATATAAAATATAATGGTCAATAAATTACCAAAAAAAAAAGTATTCTCTACTGAGTAATGATCAAATGAATGAAAATGGAAACAATGAGTGATCTTTTTTGTTTCATTTTGAGTGTCAGATGTGCAAGAATTAAGATTGGCAATTATAATGATTTCTTTTTATTGCAACATAAATTATTCCACACATAGAGGCCCAAAACAGCACACATTTATTCCAACACGATTTCTGCAGTTCAGGTACGGGCGTGGCCTCACCCTGAGGGTGGCAGCAGGCGGCTTTCTCACCTGGAGGCGCGGGAAGAATCCACTTGGAAGATCACTCAAGTGGTGGCAGAAATACGTTTCTTGCATTTGCACAGCTGAATGTTTCCTGACTGGCTGTGGGCTCTGAGTGCCCAGAGGCCCTGTGTTCCATGTTCCATGTCCTGTGTCTTTCTTCATCTTCCAAGACAGCTACAAAGGCTCTCCCTCTCATCCAGTCTTTCTCAGGCCTTCAATCTCTGACCAGTAAGAACTCTGCCCCTAGAAGAGCCCGTCTGGTGAGGTCCTACAATCTGAGCACATTCTCCCTTCCTGAAGTGTGTCTGTGCCAACAACATAACGTAATCACGGGAGGAGGGTCCACCGCACCCCCAGGTCCATAGGGAGCTGTCTACCCAGGGCGTCGGTCACCCCACCTCCTCTTAGGATTCTACCTTCACCAGGCTCCTCAAACACAGAAGCTTCCAGAAGCAAGCCGTCACACCTGTAGTGGAGCAGCCTATTTGGATTACCCGAGGCTCAGTTTGACAAGATAACCCAATATGTCACCTGTGCATTTCCTGTATTTCACTTTAAAGAAATTGTATCCTGTGGCAATAAGTGGAAGAAAGTGCAAAGATGTTTCTGAATGAGTATGCATGTCTGCATTTTATCTCATAGTTAGAAACGACATAACTGGTCATTGAAATTGCAATAAATATACAAATATATATTTTAGAATAGAATTTTTGGCATTTTATCATAATTTTTGGATATAGAATAATGTGTATGCAATATCATGGAAAGTGTGATATCATTCAATTGATATAAAGACATTGATTATAGATATAATAGGTATGTTTACTGATGTGGTTTGTATCTGTGTCCCCACTCAAATCTCATGTTTAATTGTAATTCTCAGTGTTGGAGGTGGGGCCTGGAGGGAGGTGATTGGATGATGGGGCTGGATTTCTCATGAATGGCTTAGCACCTTCCTTTTGGTGCTGTCCTCATGATAGTGAGTGAGTTCTTGCAAGATCCAGCTGTTTAAAAGCATGTAACACCTCCCCTCTCACTCTCTCTTGCTCCTACTTTTGCTAGGTGATGTGCCTGATCCCCCTTCACCTTCTGCCATGATTAGAAGTTTCCTGAGGCCTCCGCAGAAGCAGATGCTGCCATACTTCCTGTCCAGCCGGAGAAACGGTGAGCTAATTAAACCTCTTTTCTTTATAAATTACCCAGCCTCAGGTATTTCTTTTTCTTTTTCTTTTCTTTTTTCTTTTTTTTTTTTTTTAGATGGAGTCTCGCCCTGTCATCCAGGCTGCAGTGGAGTGCAACGGTGTGATCTCGGCTCACCACAACCTCCACCTCCTGGATTCAAGTGATTTTCCTGCCTCAGCCTCCCAAGTAGCTGGGATTACAGGCATGCACCACTATGCCTGGCTAATTTTGTATTTTTAGTAGAGACAGGGTTTTTCCACTTTGGTCAGGCTGGTCTCGAACTCTCAGCCTCAGCTGATCTGTCCACCTACGCCTCCCAAAGTGCTGGGATGACAGGCATGAACCACCATGCCAGGCTAGCCTCATGTATTTCTTTACAGTAAGAACAGCCTAATACATTTATAGAGGTATGTCAAAAACCTAATAGCTTTATATCAGTTTTGTGAGTTGCAGTTTATTTTTTTGTCCCTTCCTTTTATATTTCTGGACTATGTAAATGTATTTTAACCTGCAGACACATTAAGTAAGAAATACATTGGCTGGGCGCGGTGGCTCATGCCTGTAATCCCAGCACTTTGGGAGGCCAAGGTGGGCGGATCACAAGGTCAGGAGATCGAGACCATCCTGGCTAACATGGTGAAACCCTGTCTCTACTAAAAATACAAAAGAAAAAAAAAATTAGCCGGGCGTGGTGGTGGGCACCTGTAGTCCCAGCTCCTAGGGAGGCTGAGGCAGGAGAATGGCATGAACCTGGGAGGTGGAGCTTGCAGTGAGCCGAGATCGCGCCACTGCACTCCAGCCTGGGCGACAGAGCGAGACTCTGTCTCAAAAAAAAAGAAAAAAAAAAAAGATGTTGTCACTGTTTATTTTTAAAAGTTTGTGTCTCTATTCTTTTGCCAGGGCTGCCATAACAACACACCACAGAACAACAGAAATGGATTTTCTCACAGTCCTGGAAGCCGGAAGTCCCACAGCAGGTGTCGGTGGGGCTGGTTCCGCCTGAGCCTATCTCCTTTGTGTGTAGACATCGTCTTCTTGCTGTGTCCCCGCATGGTTGCCCCTCTGTGCACCTCTGTCTCTGCAGGCTAATTTCCTCTCTGTATGAGGACACCAGCCACATTGGATTAGGGTTCACCCTAATGACTTTAACTCCATCACCTCTGTAAAGACCCTGTCTCCAAATACAGTCCCATTCTAATGTACTGGCAGTTAGGACTCTAACATACTTTTTTTGAGGGGACTCAATTCAACCCATGACACCATGTAGCAGGCAGAACCTCCAGACTTTCTATCTCTGGTGCCACTGCCCAATCACAGGACTCTGTGGCTCTGCTATGCCGGAGATGCTCTGATTGCTGGAAGATATTCCCATAACTGCTCTTATTATTTTTAAAAGTTGAAGCCTGCACCACCGCTGGCCTAATTTCAAGCTGTTTCCTCCCAGCAACACTGTTTATGTTAGAAACCTCATGAAAGAAAGGATTGGTGAGATGGTTGAGCCAAATTCATTTCTCCATAAATTCATATTGATGACAATTGTGGCCCAGGCTTTGCGCAAAATGCTGGGGATTCAAAGGTACAGCAGAACCTCTGCCTGTTCTTTAAGAAGTGTGTTGTCTCATATGGGTATATGATTTTTTAGATTGAGGGTACATGTGCATTTTGCTACCTGGATATACTACATAATGGAGGAGACTGGGCTTCTGGCATACTCATCACCTGAGCAGCGAACATTGTATCCAACAGGCAACCCTCACCCCTGCTCACCGTCCTTCCTTCCTCCCTGTTTTTGGAGTCCTAAGTGCCACTTCTTTCCACCCTATATCCATGTGTGCCCAGGTATGTGTGTTAAACCCATGCTCATTAGGTGCCTGCATGTCTGGTATGTATTTGAAAGCAGAGACTCCGGACTTCCTGGAGCCTGCCAAATCAGAATCGTGCAGGGCTGGGAGTCAGGAATGCATTTTATAAACTTTGCAAGGTGAGAACCACTGGTCATGGAGGACTGAACAGCTGCACAAATAGGAAATCAAAGTAAGAAATGCCAAGACATGGACAAAAGGCCACAGTGGGTACCTAGGTCCCCCAAGACACAGCAGACTGCCTGGGGGCTGAGCCCTGAAATGAGAAGATGAGAAGCAACTCCACACCTCAACAACAGTGCATCAGAGGTGGGAAAACAGGCAAAGCGCACACTGTCTGCATCGATGTGGTCTACGTGGACATAAACACCTGCCTTCCAGCCTCAGAGCAAAGCACTCATTCTCCCTGTGATGGTCTCTGGGCAGAAGCCTCATCCCGGCTGGCAGGTTCAGCCACCTCCAGCACGTAGTAGTCACTTCCTTTGAATTGTTTGCTTATTTTTCCTGTCTCAGCTATCTCCACCTTAACAATTTTGGAAAGCCAACTTCCCCAGTAGCCTGAGGCTTACGCCTGCATGCCCATCGGGGCCTTCCCCACTGCAGCCCCTACCCGGCTTGCCTACACATTTTCCTCCAGAGCTGCTCTTCTTTCTGCCAGGGACTGACATTTTCAAACTGTCACTGTCACAGGTAGAGGCTGCCGCTGTGCCTCTTCAATGAAAGACCATAACCTATCCTTCAATGTCAGCTGGTATCTTAAACTGCACACAGGGCGTTTCACTGTCTTTACTCCTCTTTGCCTTTTACTGATTTAGGAGCTGTCATTTTCAAAGTTCCTCCTGCTGAAGTGGAAAGTTCTGGGCTGACTTTTTCATCTCCACTTCCATTTGCCTCCGTTTCCTTTATCCTCACACGATCCCTTTGTTTGCTTTGTGAAATATTTTGAGTATTCCATGTCAGGTTTATTTCTCCATGCGAAGCACATTAAACCCCATTATAGCATTTTTAAAATGTGTGAGATACATAGTTGATCTCTATCAGCCACTCTTACGCATACGACCCTTGATTCTTTTATAAAATATTATTACTTTGCATATTTTGTACAGTTCCTTGTGCAGAAAGGTCAAGGTCTTCATATCACTACTACTATTATACAAAATTACCCTTTCTGCACACTTCCAGTGACTACAATACTGCTTTTATTATTAGCCACATTTCACACAGTTAGAATAGGTGAAGTTTTAGGAAGCTCGATGTGTGCTAAGCATGGACAGAGGAAATGCGTTATTTAATTTAATGAATAAACATGCTGGATTTTAGCACATGGTAGAGGAAAATTATATGTCTTCAGTAAAATGCCTGACATATAATTTGCAAACTGCAGAAAGTAACTGATATTGATGGCGTTGGACTCTGCGTTTCAGTCTGATCTTGGAAGATTAATTTGATCCTGGGTTGGCAGACTATGGCCTGTGGGTCGAAACCAGCCTGCAGCCTGTTTTTATACACAAGCTAAAAATGGCTTTTACGTTGTTTTTAATTGTGAAAAACTTAAAGACAAAGAATATGCCACTGAGACTGCATATGATCCCCAAAGACTGAAGGTCTACCTGGCCCTTTACAGGAAAAGAGAGCCAATGTCTGATTTCAGCTACCATGAACAAGAAGGGAAGTATGTTACCAGCTTAGTTACCTAAACATTGCTGACTTGACATTCAACAACATTCTGCTTGACGGCCAACCATTAGGTTTGCACCAAAAACACTCCTGGGTGCAAACATGTCTGACTGCATGAGAGTTCCTTTTTTGTTGGGCTCCTGTTCTTCCCTGGCAGTATGATAAAGGTTTCACGCCAACATTTGCGTTTAATCCTTCAAAACGGGGGGGAGCACCTTTATGCCCATTTGCAGATAAAGAACTTCAGTGAAGTCACTTGCCCTGTCCAGGGTCACACAGCCAGCAAATGCTGGGGATGGGAGGAATCCATCACTCAATTGCGGGAGCCTGACTGCAACTGCACAGTACTGTACCCAAGCACTCCTTTCAAATCCCCTAAGATTGTGTGAGGTAGATTTAAGCAAGGGCAATTGGGATAAACCTCATTTTACAATATACTTGATGGGAGTTGGCCAGTTTGAGCTATATGGACTGTGTGGATTCACATTCTGATAATTTACAATCTGGCTGACATAATGCCTACAACCTATATAAAAGTGTGTGTCTATATATAAAGAGACACACAAGCATACACACACATACATATCAAAGCATGTGATTTGACATTTAAAATCCCAGAAATTCCTATTTAAATGTAAATTTTTAATGAAATCTAAATGTCTAGAAATATTGTATTAATATCACAAAACAGAGGAGAAGATTGATAATGAAATAGAAGCAAATAGATATGCATATAAAAAATCAAGATAAAAGTCTCAAATACCTATGCTCTTTATGTTCATAAGTGAAGGATTTTAAGATTGACAAAATATCTCAGTTAATTCATTTATGCCAGGTCTCCTAACACATCCTCCTAACATTTGAGAATGATGTTGTTTTAAAAATTTTGTATAAAGTAAAAGGACAGTTTCCTCTGAGAGATGCCCTCTCTGTGGGCAAACATCATGTTCAGGGGGTGAATGCAGGGTATAATGGAAATGGCTCCGATTTTGGAATCTGAAAGACTGGAGCTTAAATCCCACCTGAGATAATGAGGCTTTTTTTTTTTTTCTGGTAACATCATCTGTGAGCAACAGCATCTATGAGGATTGAAGAGATATACACAGACATATCCACGTGCATCCTCTGTCCCCTCCACCCAGCTCTTTGCACCAGTTCCGTCCTTTGCCATGCTATGTATAAGCAGAATATAGGCAGCTATCTCTATCTAAAAGGTCTGACTTTAAAAACAGAAGCTTAATCACGTAATTTGTGAGAAAGTCTGTTTTTTATACTCTTTGTTGCCTGCAAAATGCTACCAAATCAAAAATAAACAATAGACAAACTCCACTCCAAGCAAAAGCCACAGCTGATAGAAGGCTCTGAGAACCAGACCTTGAAAGTAAATAGCTGCCTGGGAGTTGCTCTCTCTTTGACCAGGGAACTTGAAAGCAGTGCACTCTGATGTGCCAGTTTAACTGGATCTTTGAGATAATACAGAGAATTTCAGTTCTAATTCAGACTTCTCTTCAAGATGAATAAGATTAGCGTACTGATAATGGAAACAGCTGCTTGGCAGAGTTTCTTGCTTTAAGGCAGGAAATGAAGCCTGAGGACAGAAGATCTGCCTGGCTTTATCAAGGACGATAAAAACCAACACAGATTTTCAGAGAGAAATAATTTAAAAGGTCAAGCAAAGTGAGAAAAACAACCTGGAGTTCCCTGAAACCAATAAAATACACCTTGCCGGCTCCATCTTCTCACTCACAGACAATTGGTAGCAAAACTTTTATTTACTGAATCCAGAAGCTAATTGCGAGCCATCAAGGGGTCTTGGGAAGATCTGTGTCCGGGTTGTGGCCTGGGGCCTGCCACTTTGAACCCCACAATTCGGGATGGGTTTGGAGTGGGTGCCTCCCAAGTCCCCTTCGAGACCTAACAATCATAATTGGCATGCATGTAATATCTGACGGCTTATCCTATATTATTTATTTAATCCTCTCAATAATTCTGGGAGGTAGATTTCAAAACCTCTATTTTACACGGCAGAAAGTAGGCTTAGGGAGATCAGGGCACCCTGGCCTTTTGGGGGCTACTTTGGAGGGGGATGGCCCTCACAATGTATCCTCCGATTTCAAATCGAAGTAATTTTTCTCTAAAAATTTGATGCGTCTGCAATGTCATTGGCAAAAAAAAAAAAAAAGTGAATTAAAATAGAAGAGAACAAAAGCCAATTCTAAATAATCTTTAAAAGGAAAAATATTCTCACATATTTATCTTAGAAAGTCATGGATTAGTGATTTTCTAAATTTAAAATGTTTACCAAATGGCTACAAGGGGCAGGGTATTTTGCCCGGGTCCGAGGGACACAGTGGCATCCACATGGTTTATAAGGTTGGTAGTTGGGGGGCCTAAAAGAGAATGAGCTCAACATGCCAGGTTTGCTCTTGCTCATTTGTTAAAACGTAGCTGTTGCATTTTAGTAACTATTTGAATATATTCTTCCAGATATTTTTGTAAAGGAGATGAACGAATGTCCTTTATGCATTCAGGAAGTTTATAAATTGTATTTATTTTATGTAAGAGTATATGAACTGCTTTACAAATCATTGAGAAAAAAATATAATGTCAACTCAAGGATAAATTTAATATTAAAATAGATCAATACAGATTTTAAGTTCCCAATGCCACAAAGAGATATTTGCCATTTTTTAAAATTATTTTTCTTTTTTTACAGTTTTCAAATAAAAGTTTTCAAATACAATAATTAAAAAACTATGATGACCTTTAAGTTGGACGTGGAAGTCTTAAAATATTTTAACATTTGCATCAGTAATTACATTCCCAATTATCTCAGTGACCTTCTATATGATTTATTGCAGGATTTATAACCACTTTTGACCAAATGTGAGATACTGTCAGAGTCTAAACTGTTATTTATTTTGTGGTGGAGCTGCCTAGTTTGAAATTTATTACAGCAGATAGTCTTTCTTTAATTACAATTTTATTCATTTCAACTGGTCCTTATAAAAGTTACAAAGTCAAATACGATAAAGCAAATGAAGCATCCAGTATCTTAAACTAATTTAAAATCCACCGCCTCATTACTGGTAATTTTTAAAACTCCATCTTTTCTTAGCCTCAGAGTCACTACTGGGGACAGTTTGCCCCCTGGACCTGAAGCACAAATGTCAAAATCAATTTCATGAAGCTTCCTTTCCCTCACATGGTCCTTATTTCACTGAGTGGCACCAAATACTCCCAGCAATCAAGCCCCCCACCAACATATGTCATCCCAGATTTATCTCTTCCTTTTTACCTGCTTTCACGAGAGACTGTGGACTCTGTTTCCTAAGTATTTTCAATACCTGTTTTCATGCAAAACTTGTTTCTCACTGTATTTCTAGAAGTCTTCATATCCCTCAAACACACATTGCTATAACCCACTAAGAACTCGTGTCTTCCAGACAGGATGCGTGCCAATCATTCATTATGCCACGGAAAGATCAAGCTTTCTAAAACACAGATGGGATTGTATCTCTTTTGCTCTTTAATGGAGTCTCATCAAGCAAGGACAGAAGGTGAAAGCCATGTAAACATGCAGCTGAGATTTTCTATGGGCTGCTCCTGCCAGCTTCTCCAACCCATCTTCCTCCACCATGTCCCCTTCACATTCCAGCTCAGACGTCCCAATATCCTGGACCTTCTCTGCTACTCCCGCTGGATGACTATCCATTCCTGCTGACTATCATATTGACTTGTACTTATTAGTTTATAAGACTCTCTCCCTCCGGACTAGCAGAGCCATAAGAGCTGGGAATATTTTTTATTCACCTTGGTACCCGCCTGCAGTGTGTAACTCAGAGCTAAGTCTGAATTGAAAAGAAAACAGCCATAACTTCCTTAATACTTGTATGAGGCTTCAGACCCACAGCAACAACCTTAATCTACAACAACAGACACACAGTTAACATCGCTTTGCTTGTATTCTTGAATACAAAAAGAAACATGTCAAGAAATTATATAAAATATACCCTCTCCATAAACATAGCCCTTGTATCTACTTTTATTTTGGACAGTGTGCTTGAAGCCTAGAAGCCTCAGAGGTAAAACCTGTAACTTTATCCCTACAGATGTGCTATGTGGAGATTCTCACGTCCCAGCTTTATATGGAATGTGAACATCTGCGGGAAAAATAAAATCATGAAAACTTCTGTGCTGATGTGGGTGGCGAAGACGTGGTGATGTGTTAATTTAGCTGGGGTTTTTGAAAATTGTTTTTCCCACGTGGAGTTCTAAACATTTTAAAGAAAGAGCTCACCTAGTCTTCTGTTTCATATTTCACTTTTCTTTTCTTTTATTCATTTTTATTTCATAATTATGAATTGTCAGCAATTCTGGATCACATAAACGGTGACGATTCTTCCATATATATTAACTCTCTTTAAACAAAAATGCTAGTTTTTTTAAAAAGACAGAACATGTCTTCAATTATCTTAGAACTGAAAATAAAATTCTCTAAGTGTCATATATCTCTGCTTGTAAATTAAAATTACTAATTAAGATTCCAAGAACCAAATAGAAAATAGGGTTCCCTTAATATTTTATTTTTAACACCAGAGGAAAAGAGCAACACATCGTTGATAATCAGAGTGCTTTCTTCTTTTTAAAGTACTTCAGCCTCAAAATAACTTTTCGAATCTATAATTTAAAAAAATTTTTCTGTTTATATATATTTTTGAGGCAGTCATCAAAGGGTCCTATTTGCACATCAGTAAGGATGTCGCTTAATCTGTTATACACAGCCAAATGTGCAACTCTATATTCCAGGACATGCTGTCCATCCACGGTGACAGTTACCATAATTTATATATATATATGTATATTTTTTGTCTCATTCTGTCTCCCAGGCTGGAGTGCAGTGGCGTGATCTTGGCTCACTGCAGCCTCTGCCTCCTGCCTGGGCTCAAGTCATCCCTCCATCTCAGCCTCCCAAGTAGCTGGGACTACAGGTGCACACCACCACATCTGGCTAATGTTTGTATTTCTTGTCAAGACAGGGTTTCACCATGTTGCCCAGGTTGGCCTGAACTCCTGTGTTCAAGCAATCTACCCACCCACCTTGGCCTCCCAAAGTTGCTGGGATTACAGGTGTCAGCCACTGCACCCAGCCTACATTCTATTTTTCATTATTACACTGTGAATCCCTTGGAAGGAAACAAATCTTTTTGTTGTTGTTGTTGTCATTTCTCCTTGGGTCAGTACACACAACTGCTCAACACATCTGTGAGTGGATGGGAGAAGGTTTCTAGCATAATCCACAACACAACATATGCAATTTGCCAAAGAAAAGCAGCTGAAAACCCACAGAGTCTCTTTCTGTCATATGAGGCCAAAGTGTTTCTACAACTTAGGGAAGTATATACAGTGTGTAAAAGATCTACATTCTAGGGCTGGGCAGGGTGGCTCATGCCTGTAATCGCAGCACTTTGGTAGGCTGAGGCGGGAGGATCACCTGAGGTCAGGAGTTTGAGATCAGCCTGAGCAACATGGTGAAACTCCATCTCTACTAAATACAAAAAATTAGCCGGCTATGGTGGTGGGTGCCTGTAATCCCAGTTACTTGGGAGGCTGAGGCAGGAGAATTACTTGAACCTGGGAGGCAGAGGTTGCCGTGAGCCAAGATCACACCCATTGTACTCTAGCCTGGGCAACAAAAGCAAAACTCCGTCTCAAAAAAAAAAAAAAAAATCTACATTCTAAAAGTAACAAAAGGAAAGCGTGTAATTAATACTAAACAAATAAAATCTCCCTTTGTTGCACACTACAAAAATCACATAATTTATATTTTACATTTAATATAGCTAAATCAACTTTAACAATTCTTTAAGCATAAGCAAAAACTGTTGGGGCATAAATTGCCAATACATGTTGTACAACCTTATGCTATTTAAAACTTTTATAATTCCTTCTCAATGGACTTTATCCAGATAATCATTTTTACTCTTCATTTTAAAGGTTTAGTTTTGTTTTTAAAATGATAAAAATGCTGATTTAATTGTACCACACAACTTTAATGTTCAAAAATCCTACTTTTTGCTACATTTTGTTTTGTTTTAAGCATTATAATCTATATAGATAATGAAAATAATTTTATATTATAATTAAAATGCTATTTTACACAAATTGTAAATATCTAAAAGGTGACTAAAAGAAGTCTTGCACAGGAAATGAATTTAAGTGCTTAAAATATAGATTCTTTCAGAATTAGTATTTGGGAGATTCTATTTTAAGTATAATTTCTTCTGGCAAGGAAAATTCCGCTTTAACAATGGTCAGGCTTACAGAAAGATTGAATTCTAGATCAACATTTTTATGATTATGAAGTCCCTTAACTTTTATGTGTTTCAGTTTCAAATACATAAAAATAAGTAGTTCAACTAGATTGTTTTTAAGATCCCTCCAAGTTTAAAGGTCAAAATGCATGAAGAAAAAAACAAAACCATATTGACTCCCAGGTTAACAGAAAGGTTAATAGGAAGTGTAGAAAGTCACAGGTCTGTTTTAGAAAAATGATACTTCTCAAATATTTTATAATTTGAGAACAAAGTCGTGTAAGTTATTTATTGCCAAGAACAAATCTGAAGGAAGGTACTCTAACTCTTCTTCCAAAACATGGTGTGCATTCTAGCATCCCATATACACAAAGCCATTGCCTCTCTGCCATGCTCCACACAAAGAAGAGATACCGTGATCATGTTCCCACAGATTCCTTGGCCACAGCTGCAAAGATGTCAGAAGAGCCTCATTTGCAGTGTGCACTATTTGTATTTCTGAATCATTAACTTAGCATTAAATAGTTCTGCTGGGGTGTAGGGAGGCCATGGGAGAAGAAGAAAGAAGTCAAGACTTATCTCAAACCTATATATTTGACATCCTTTAATCCTTCTCAACCATTCACTGAAAGGGTAAGCCATGGCTCCACCTCATAAACCATTCCCAGAAATCCTTGCTTATCGATCAGAAAGACGGACTAGCATGTGCCTGGCATCACCCGAATCCCTTTGGGACATGAAGGTCCCTCTCCGTACCCCTTTGTGCTTAGGCCTGGAGAGCACATTCTCTTTAGGCTCTATTTTGACTTCGCCTCTAGAGGACAGGAAATGACTTCAGGAGTTTCTGCCCATTCCACCGAATCCCTTTCCTGTGTCCAGGCTGCCGTTTGGGCTGTGACTCTGTCATTAGCCAGTGCCAGTGGGGCAGAGACCATGGGGTGTTCTCTGAGCTGAAGTTGGGTCTCTTCAGCAATAGATTCTATGACTCTGTTTATAGAGTCATAGTTAAAGCAAATGAGAAATATATCTTCTTCTAAAAGAACAAGTATTCTTGTAAAGAAAAAAAAATTATCATTCTAATCATTCCTCATGAAGTAAGCTGCTTGAGTCTCCCTCTCTGTTTATTTTACATTAAATAAGAATTCTAATCATTCCTAATGAAGTAACCTGCTTGAGTCTATCTCTCTGTTTATTTTATATTAAATAAGAATTCTTAGAGGTAAAACATAAATAATACAGGCTAAGTGTCTGATCAACTTCTTACAGTCAAAGGCACCTACAATAACTGTGATAAGTATCTATTACTGGCTCACAAAGCAATACCAGAAAATCTAATATCTAATGCAACTGAGAAAAAAGAGAGCCAATATGAGCTTTCACTCATAAATCATAATTAGCTTTCAAAGACTAATATAATTCATTATGAATATAAACCTTGATAAGACAAAACTATGAAAATTTCATGACTTCAAAGCCTTCAATTAAAATTAAAATGCATTATTTGAAAACCTGGTTTTTATGCACATGATAGATAAAATGCAAAAAAAAGGCATGAAATATTGAAATCAACGTTAACAAGCCCTAGATTTAAATAACAAAACAAAATCAAATATAGAGCTTATGGCTCAAAGAATGAGGTTTTAAACTAAAATGAAGAAAATGAGTTTTTCAGAAATTAATGTTTTTAAATTAATACAATGGTAAAGAAAAATTATTTTGAATCTTAAATTGGATGACATGTTTTTTACTTCAAGAGGAAGTACAAGTAAGTGTTAGAATAACTTGACCCAGGATCCAGTGAATGTCCAACCCTTCTCCAAATTCAGGCTATACAACTACATGTCAGGAAAGTTTGCATGGCCACTGGAAGGTTTAATTCGTACTGTTATAAGCCAACATTCAATTTTCCCTTACCTTTTATTCTTAGTTAGTGCTTCATTTATTTTCAGAGAGTGATTAAAATGAGAGCAATACACAGGAAACAAGGCTGGTGATGAAAACGCATTTCTTACCCTGGCAGAGTGGCGTGAGGGAGTCCCACTGGTACATGCCAAGTGGGTTTCGTCTACAGGTTGCATTGCTGTGGCCGACCATTCGGTATCCAGGCTTGCAAAAATAATGCACTTTGCTTCCAACCGCTCCTGCAGTTCTGTTTAGAATACCCCCATTCTTCAGCGGGTGGGTCAAACTGCAGTAAGGTGCTGTGGGCAGACAGACACATACATAAATAAGTCAACAAGCAAACAAATGGCCAGTGCCATTGCCTTTGTGAGAGTCTATAAAGGAATGACTTCTCATTTCTAAAAGGTAGGAAATGAGCACCCGTATGTAAGTTTGTTCTAAAGAGCATTCCAAAATCAAGAGTCTAAGAGGCAAGTCTCTTACTCTGAAGTTGAGATCATCTGCAGCTCTGAGTCAATGTGAAGCTAGGATCCTGACTACAGTACTGTGAGAAACATCAAGAGTATCCAATCTTTAGGCTTCCCTGGGCCACAATGGAAGAAGAATTGTCTTGGGCCACACATAAAACACACTAACACTAATGATAGCTAAGGAGCTATAAAAGAAACTGCAGAAAAATCTTATAATGTTTTAAGAAAGTTTACAAATTTGTGTTGGGCTGCATTCAAAGTCATCCTGGGCTGTATGCAGCCCACAGGCTGCAGGTTGACTTGGTCTAGAGGGATCATTTTGAATGACCTCACTCACCTCTCTAAAGCAGGTTACTGACTTAAATAAGCACATCTGTCACCAGGATAAAAGTGATAGGGTACTGCACAAGACATCATATTTGAAACAAAAATATTCTGCATGTTTTTTAAGTATTATTAAAACAGAGAAAGTAGAAATATATAACATTTTCTTAATCAAGGCCATTAAATTTTTTCCTTCTGGCTGTTAAGTGAAACTTCTGGACTGTGCATTGATGTAGATATTAACCTTCTTTTTTAGCATATGGGATTTGAATGAAATCTTTGAAGAAAATGCATTCTCCTGAGTCAATAACAATCTCACAATAGCTTTAATCATCCCTCTCTGTAAGGAGACATTTTAAAACTAGAGATGGGCATTTGCGAAAATAATAGTTTTACTCATACAGAATGTCATATTTCTATGGCTAAAAGTCTCTGCATCTTATTTACACGTTTAGACAAAGAAACTTGCTTCATCTGCACAAGGCGAGGTCACTACTACATAAGGCGAGGTCACTACTACACAAAATCCTAGGAACTCACTTCAGATGAATTTAAACAATACAACAGAGAAGGTCCTTAAGAACTGGGAACTCTCAGTTTCTTTTTAAAGAATTTTAGATCTTCCACTTCCTTCTGGGGCTTCCATATAAAAGCACACACATGCAGGTCTGAATGCTTAACATTGCTCCTTTCCTTGGAAATACATTCAGAAGAAACTTTCTGAAGGTTTTCTATCATAGCGGTGCCCAGAAGCAACATCTATGTGTCTGGCCTCAGTTGTCAACCATGTTCCTACGAGAAGTGTCCTCAGAAAATATTCTCAGCTGGGTGAGCCTCTGAAGTACCATTTCCTTTTTTTTAATGGGCTGATTTTTCTTAACTGAAAATCCACTATCATAAGAATCTCTTGATTCACAGCTCCATTGGCCACACCATGTTCTACCTCCAGTTATTTCTAGACCAAATTCTTCTAAGTTTTGAATGAACCAAAATACTTAGTTTAGACAAAGTATGAGTACAATCAGGCACCCTGAATACCAATGGCTTGGAATCACTGTGCTAGTAAAAAAAAAAAAAAAAAAAAGTTAATAAAAAATAGAGGGAACAATCAGACTGTAGATTCCTCTCCAGAGTCATAGATAAGTTAAATAAAGTTTGCAGGAAGTGAGACCATGAGGCTCTAACTCTACAGATTCCAATAAGGCTCCGTTTTCTTTTACTGTGTTTCTTCTATGACCAGCCCCTCAACATACCTCTTCTTTCCTAACTCACTTAGAATAAGACATGAAGGGCCCTACAGGGGAAACCATAGCACAGAATACAAAGAGAGACTGGAGCAGGGGCCCTGCCAGCCCAACTCCTGCTGCAGGAAAAGGAATTCAGAGGAGCAAGGCCTGGTCCTTCCACTCTACTGGTGCAGCCTCGGAAAAGCTGGGATATAGAATGAAAAGTCTAATGGGTACCCAGGTGAGAGAAGACTGGGATAGGTGGATATTCTGGAATTTCGGTGTGAATGCCAAACCAGTCTGTACTTCCAACCCGCCCAATACAGAAGCTTTCATTTGCTTCTCATAGTACCGAAAGGACATTGTTAATTCAGCCTGCACTTAGCACAGCTTACGGAATTGTCCAGAACCACTGTTCGGAGGCATTTCTTTGTCTTTTTTAACTCGGATTTCAATTATGGTGATTCATTATATTGCTTTTATGCCTGAATGATCAAGAGTTTACTTGCATAGGGCAAATACATGTTGGGGATGCAACGTGTGGTCATGTGACAATATCATGGGCTAGAGTTCCCTTGGCCACATGTTAATATTTTAGGGACACTTTCATTTAATCAATGCTCAAAAATTACTGATGCTGACCTAGCAGAGATCACTGAGTCATCAATTCTAAGTAAAAAGCTGTGAGATAAAGAATTTTTTATATTCACATATGACACATATGTGTCTATCTATCTGCCTCTCTTTCTCTCTCTCTCTCTCCACTTAAACAACATAAAATTGTGTATTCTTCTTCTCCCAATACAGTTTAACAATGAGGCTCTTCTTGTGGTATGAGAACAAATGAAAATACCTTTTGAAAGACATAGAAATCATTGTTCTCACAATTGAAGATATAATCATATCACCAGGCTACTAAGAATTTCTCTGCAGGTAAAACAAGATAAATTATGTTCATCATGATTTTCTCTGAGCTGACCATGTTTCCACATTGGAAAAATTCAAACACCTTTAAGAGTCTGACTATCGGCCGGGCGCGGTGGCTTACGCCTGTAATCTCAGCACTTTGGGAGGCCGAGGCGGCCGGATCAAAAGGTCAGGAGATCGAGACCATCCTGGCTAACACAGTGAAACCCCAACTCTACTAAAAAAATACAAAAAATTTAGCCGGGCGTGGTGGCGGGCGCCTGTAGTCCTAGCTACTCGGGAGGCTGAGGCAGGAGAATGGCGTGAATCCGGGAGGCGGAGCTTGCAGTGAGCCGAGATCGCGCCACTGCACTCCAGCCTGGGTGACAGAGCGAGACTCCGTCTCAAAAAAAAAAAAAAAAAAAAAAGAGTCTGACTATCTATTTTTCGGAACAAGGAGTTTGCTGAATGCAAATCCTATCATTGCATAGATGTCTTTGTAGCAAAGGTCTGAGTATATTTTATTAAACCTTCCAGAGGAAGAATATCTGAATTTCTTGCCTGTTATCCTCACATCAAGGGCCTTTCAAAATCTTGATGCTTTTTACCATTTTATATGTCTACCAACCAGAGTGAGCTAAAACCTTATTCTTACAACTGCTGTTTTAAGACTGTTTCCTGTTTTTCCCTTTGGGCGCTCGTAGTCCCTAAAGACGTAAAACACCAACACAGTAATAATCCTCCGTCAGCACATATTGTTCACTTCCCATACACAATGAGCATCTTTCACGGGAAAACATAACTTGAAAGTTGTCAAGGGCATTGCTGAGTGAGATTTTGAGAAAAGTTTAGATATTCTGCTTAGTAATTGAAATGTGCTCAGGAATTAAGAGTCTGCCTACTGCTTCTGCAGGAAAGTTTAAAGAATAGTGTGGTCAGATCCTATTGATGATTGTATACAGGATTTAATGTCTAATAAATATATTGACTGATTTGACCAATTTGTTACTAATTGATTTAGTTAAAATAAATCACTGCTGGCAGAAAATGATTACAGTATATAAAGGGCAAAATAATTTACATTTTGATGAGGAACTATATATTAAACATATATTTATTATGTATATGGTTATTTGTACAAATATATATATACACATATATGTAGTGTGAATCATACATAAAGAGACCTGCAGATAGATACAAAAACATAACTATTAATAGGAAGAGATTATCATCACTTACGCAATTAATAGAAATACAATAATCTGTTTGCTTACCATTTAAACATATTTTAAAATTAATTTTGATTATATTAGTTTATCTTTTGGAAAATGTCTTTGCTTTCTATAATATGAATTTCAGCAGTTTGTAATTTTAACAATAAAATTCTAAATATTAAGCAACAAATTTCTTAATGTAGTTTAGAGGAATCATTCAGAATAATTTCCCATCATATATTTCTATTGTAGTTAATTATTAATCTTTAAGAATTAGGATTATACTATAAATTTCTATTTAAATTGTTTTATTCAATGAAAATCACCTGGTTTAAAATACTTTCATATAAAATCTAAACCTCATTTACTTACCTGCATAGCGAATCTTGAATCCTTTCTTACTGGTGGCATGGTCAGTGGACCAGCGGAGATATAACTGATTACTCCTGCTTGTAAAATTTGATTGTTCAGTATGATTCCCACTTAAGATTACTAGCAGAGGACTTTGCCCAGAAGAACCTAAGTGAAACAGAAAAACAAAAACATTCGGAGATGAGTGAGCACCTACAAAATGCATACTAGGTTTAGCTTTTGATTACACTGGAGTCTATGTGTGCAATACACAGATATAATTATTACAAAAGTGGACAACAAATTCCAAATGGCTATAGTGACAGATATATTTTCTGATAAAAATAAGACAATAATGTACAAAAAGAATTTCAGGTGCGTATGCTATTAATGGTGCCATATTTAAATGACCTTTGTCTATAAAACAGCAGTACCTGAAAAAAATGAAAGTAATATGTATTGTTGTTAGTATTTACAATATTGTACTTATACAGGAAAATAGAAACTTTCATGTAATACTAGTGGAAGTGTAAAGTAGTAGAATCACTTTGGAGGGCTGTTTGGTAATATCCAGTAAAATTGAAGGTTTAATTATATTTCTATGAACCCTAGCACATGTGCGCAAGTATTATTTATATAGTGAACATGTGTATTCTAACACTATTTCTCATGGTAAATTTTAGATCAAACTAGTAATTTGGAGTTTTAAAAACAGAATTGAAGATTCCTTGAAAAAGAATTCGATTCATACAGCATTAAAATTAACAAACTAGATATACACATATCCACATAGGTAATTCTTAATATAACAGATTATTACTAAAAATATATATTTAGAGATAAATATAATAGGATAACAATTATATAAAAAATAAAAAATGCAACACAAAAAATGTGTATCTGTAGACGATAGATACACAAATAATTATAAAACATGCATAACCATGACCCATGCAACTCCAACTTCAGAATACTAACTTCCTCTAGGAGAGGCACAAGTGGAATTGGATATGGGTGAAGCTTCTAAATTTACCTGTACACATTGCTTCTTTATAAGATGAGGGCCTAAAGTAAATTTGACAAAGCCCTGAAATTCATATCTAGTTTTTTCATTTTTCACCTGTCTATGGTATTTGAAATTGTTTTAAAAACGTTGAGACAACAAAGTTAACACTGAATGTATAGGTAAGAAAAGAAAGCACAGTGGAGAGTCACCCGGCATTGCCCTCATCACCATAACCCAAAACCATTTTTCAGGAGAAATTGCTTCATGGCACTGGGGCTTGCCAACAACGCTACTCTGTAATGAGCTCAGCATTATCTCATACTTGTAAAAGCGTTCATGGCATTTTGCATTTCACAGTTCACTCCTAGGGAACACATTATGGACTGGGAGAATGCAGCTCTCGTTGTTCATAATACAAATGCTATGAAGTAAAGTGACAGCTGTCTTTGTTGTTATACATAAAATTTTATTTGTACAAAGATACTGAGAAACCATACTCCACTCACCGTGTAACTCCCAATGAGAGCAGTTCTCATGATTTTTTTCAAGTAAGACTGTTATAGACTAGACTGGGTCCCCCTTAAATTTACACATTGAAGTCCTATGAAGTCCTAACCCTCTGGACGTGGAAGTGTGACTTTAAAGAGAGAGAGGGAGGGTCCCTAAAGACATAACTAAGGTTAAACGAGGTAGTATGGGTGGGTCCTGATCTAATATAACTGATGTCTTTCTAAGAAAAGGAGATTAAGACACAGGCACACCCTGAGCGGGAGCCACATCTGCAAGCCTGGGAGGGAGGCTTGGAGGAGAGTCCCGCCCTTCTGACCCCTTCCGCTTAAAGGTTCAGCATCCAGAATTGTGAGAAGATAAATTTCTGTTGAGACTAGGCATGGTGGCTCACACCTGTAATCCCAGCACTTTGGGAGGTAGAGGCGAGTGGATCGCCTGAGGTCAGAAGTTTGAGACTAGCCTGGCCAATATGGTGAAACCCCATCATTACTAAAAATACAAAAAATTAGCTGGGCGTGGTGGCAGGCACCTGTAATCCCAGCTACTCAGGAGGCTGAGGCAGGAAAATTGCTTGAACCCAGGAGGTGGAGGTTGCAGTGAGCTGAGGTTGTGCCATTGCACTCCAGCCTGGGCAACAAGAGCAAAATTCTGTCTCAAAAAAAAAAAAAAAATTCTGTTGAAGCCACTCAATTTATGGCACTTTGTCATGGCAGTCCTAGGAAAGAAATATGAAACAAACAAACGAACAAAAAACCACAACCCAAAACTAGCATATTAAATAATCGGGCAACGCTGACTTTGGTCAGAGAGAAAGAGGATGAGAAGAAATGATATTAATAGATCTCACTATGAAAAATGTCATGGCTAAATTTCCTGGGAGATGCCCTGCAAAAGAGTGGCTGGTATTTCATAATCAAAGACAAAGCATGTTTGGTATGTTGTTTTACTTGCTGGTGTTTAAAAGGATAATGTATATTCTGAGATAAAATGCCACTGGTAAATTAATTAACCTGAATTTATGATATTTTGAAATGTCATTTTTAATGACAGAACTAAAGAGTAAAGTTTTAGGGTTTTTAATTTTTTTTTATTTTTTATTTATTTATTTATTTATTTATTTTGAGACAGAGTTTTGCTCTGTCTTCCAGGCTGGAGTGCAATGGTACAATCTCAGCTCTCTGCAACCTTTGCCTCCCGGGCTCAAATGATTCTCTTGCCTCAGCCTCCCGAGTAGCTGGGATTACAGGCGCCTGCCACCGCGCCCAGCTAACTTTTGTATTTTTTAGCAGAGACAGGGTTTCACCGTGCTGGCCAAGCTGGTCTCAAACTCTTGACCTCAGGTGATTCATTCACCTCGGTCTCCTAAAGTGCTGGGATTACAGGCATGAGCCACCAAGCCTGGCCAGTTTTAGGTATTCTTAATCCAGCATCTGAACCCTCATAATGTTCTATGTGTTCTCTTTGTCTAAAATGTAACTAACTTTCTAGAAGGAATAGTCTTTAAAAGCACACATTCAAATTGGCATGTGCAGAAAACCAGCACAGCAGTAAAGGAAGGTATCCATTTCTGTTACCAAAATGGAAACTAAGTATTCCACCAGTGTACACAGTAATTTTAATTTTGACAGTCTTCTCAGTTGAGTTTCATAATGATTAAAACACTGTGTTTTAAAAAGCATTATGGGATATCCACTACTTAAGCCATAGAGAGTAATATACTCTTGAGATAATAAAGTTTAAAATCAATATATTCAACATGTTTTTTGGTCAACTTATGAACTATAAAAGAGCCCGTCTTACAAAAAAAAAAGAGAGACAGAGAGAGACAGAAAGATATGAACATGACATTTACTGCAACAAAAATGTCATCGCTTAAAAACATATTTACATAAAACTCTGATCTTTCACTTTGTAGAAAAAACTTTAAGACCAGACAATCCTAGTCACTGATTTCTGATAATTTTGACAGCAAGTATTATGCTATTGTCTCTAACGTATTTTGCCTGTTGTTTATAATGGCTATGATCTGTCCAAATTTGCAGGAGATCAAACTGCAAGCCATGAGTGCATAACTTATTGATAAATATTTTGCTCCTGAAAGTAAGAGACTTAAAAGTATGGCCAGTATATTTCAATTCAACTACTGTGAAACAAAAGAACATGCATAAGTTCAAAATAATTATTTAAATATACTTTTATGTCCTTTGTAGGGATATATATGTCTATATATACACAAACACAAACACAGACATACAGCCTGTGAGGTTGGATGCTCTACATTTTAATTTTTGCATAATACCTAATAGGACTCAAATAGAGTTTACCTCTCTTCTTCCTCAACAAGAGAAACCCCATTTTTATACTTGCCTAATGAGTTACTTCTCTCTACTCTACAGACTAAAGAAAAAGTTGTAAATAATGTATGTTTGTTTTAATATACACATTTAAAAAGCCATGCTCTGAAAATGAAAATATTGCTCTCCAGTCCTCTGTTTCTATATACAAACATGTGAGTTTAATTTCCAATTTATTAATTCATTTTTGAAAATACATTAATTGATTCAGTGATGTCTATCCATACAAGCAATTTGATTCATCAACTCAGTAAAGTGAATACAAACACACATCAAATCCATTAGAATAATATATTTTTTTCACTGAATTGATTGTTATTTATCTGAACTCAATGACAAATCTTTCAAAATATGTGAAAACCCTGTTATTATGTACAGCCATAATTGTATCTGGTCTAATTTTCTGGGATATGACGGTTTCACACAAAGAGAAATATTAACATTCCTTCAATTTCAAATTGACGATTCAACCACTTATTAGTTTTAATCATATCACAGTTAAAATTTTCATTGAAATTGCAAAAAAATCATAAGACTATTGTTGAAAACAGTATTGCATGTGTTCAGTTAACCATATTTCACTATTTCAAAGAATCACACTTGAAAAACTCCTGTAGCATTTATCATCTAGAAATCTCTGTGAGCCATGATTTTTACATATTTCTAGTAAAATAATTATTTAGAACACAAAAATACCTCTATGCCTAAGTTTCCTAAAATATCTTGTGAATTGATATTACATATAGGAGACAGAGAAAGAGTTATTGAGATCATCTTCTCTAAATCACTGTGTTAAAAAAATCAAATAATGGTTAAAGAAAATTTGGTACACTTTCAGGGTGTATTCCTAAGCATTCTAACTGTTTGAAAAGTGACAATGTTAACAATCGTATGGTTTGGCTGTGTCCCCTCCCAAATCTCTTCTTGAATTGTAAATCCCACAATTCCCACATATCGTGGGACAAATCTGGTGGGAGGTAATTGAATCATGTGGGTGGGTCTTTCCCATGCTGTTCTCCTGATAGTGAGTAAGTCCCACAAGATCTGATGGTTTTAAAAATGGGATTTTTCCCTGCACAAGTTCTCTCTCATGTGCGTGCGCCCACTCTTTCTCTCTCTCTCTCTCTCTCATGCCTGCCGCCATCCATGTAAAATGTGACTTGCTCCTCCTTGCCTTCCTCCATGACTGTGAGGTCTCCCCAGCCATCTGGAACTGTAAATCCATTAAATCTCTTTTTATTCCTAGTCTTGTGTCTGTCTTTATCAGCAGCATGAAAATGGACTAATACAGTACAACAATCATATGGTAATGTTTTACAGACTGCTTGATCTCTTGAGAATGCACAACCCTAAACTAGTTTATTTTTTGTTTGCTTTGGGAAAACATGTTAACTCAAGAATATATTCAAGTCTTTATGTTACTAAAACATTGTAATAGTGTTTTTATCAATGATGCCGATGTCACTGGTATACAAAGATTAAAGAAACTTACCATCAAACACTTCCAGTGCATCAAATTGCTTTTCACTTTGAAATGTGTCCACAAAGATGGTAATGTTGTAGTTTGGTTCCACTTTAATACTCCAAGAGCAAGTCTGGGAGTTAAAATAATTACCCGGATACCCTGGACTGAGAATGACTCCCGATGATCCAGTCCGGACTTCATTTGCTGGGCATTGTGCTGGAGAGAAAAGTACCAGCAAAAGTTTGCTTTAATAAAATGATTCCAAATTCAATAGGATAGTTTCTATCCCTGTATAAACAAGCCAATGAAAGGAAAAAGCAATCTTATTGAGCTCTGGCCAAATTTAATACCGGATGCAAACACAGAGGGAGGGCAACATTGAATAATCATGAGAATTGTGCATCTTTCTCTTTGCAGTTCTCTACACTCAGCCTGCACACTCCTTCGGCCCCTGCATCTCCCACACACCTTAATTTGGGGCAGGTGCATCCTGGATTTCATCATACAATGCAAGATTTTCTAACTCTACTACAAAGAAGAACCTCACCATTTCAAAAGAGTATTACAGAAATACGGTGAAATGTTATGCAATAAGAAAAGAAAACTCATATTTACTTTGGCTTTAAATATACAGTAGCCCCCCGCTTACCCCTGGGGATACATTCCAAGAGCCCTAGTGATGCCTGATGCTGCAGATGGTCCAGAATCCTATGTCGTTTCTGGTGCAATCACATCATACGGGGCAATGGACATACTGAACAAAGCTGGGATTCACGTCCTGGGTGAGACATAGCCCGGGGATGATGACAGATTCCATCAGGCTATTCAGAACAGTGCAAAATTTTAAATGTGTTGTTATTTCTGGAATTTTTCATTTAATATTTTCAGACTGTGCTTGATCACAGGTAACTGAAATTGCAGAATGGAAAACCTCAGATCGGGGTTGGGGGGAACTACTGTACTTAGCATAGTAATATTTAAACGTTCGATGTGATTGCTCGGGACCATGGGAAGAGGAAGAATTAGAGACCTGGTCTCAATCCCACATGGGACACCTCAGCAGGAGCCCTGATTCCTAAGGGATGAATTAATTGTAAATGTATCGTGAAGATACTATGGATACATCGTATCTTTTCTCCTCTTGCTTTTTAAAAAAATATTATTCAACTACTTCCAGTTTAATCAACATAAAAACAATCTGCAGAGATCTGGACATGCAAAGCAAAACACCAGAGTCTCCTAATTAGTAATTTCTCTCATCACTGAATTATCTTCCAGAAACAGTTTGTGTATAAAACTATTAAGGCAAATTTTTTTCTATTACTGGTAATGGTTCATAAATAAAAAATGTATATCAAAATTACTTGTAGAGTGTTGAGAGTTCTATAGTTAATCACCTTTTCCTTAATGAAAAAGAGCTTTTGTTAAATTTATTTATTGAGTTATCACCTTTTAATTAAATGTGTGCTATTTATACATACATTTCAAGATAGAAGCTTTTCAAACAGATGAGTGAAGCTTATGATATGTGTTTTTATTCAAGTAACTGCCTTTTGAAAAGTAATTTATTTCCTATTTTCTTCCATTTATCTTAGCATTCTAATTAACATATATTTTAAAATTTAGAAAATGTTTAGACATAAGACCACCAATCATAAAACATTTCATAGAACTCTTTAAATAACATATATTTTAGGTGAGATTTTAAAAATATTTACAATGATAAATTAATGGCAATAATATAAACTAAAATAATCCTAATCAGAACACACAGATTGAAACAACTGAGTTAAAGGTCTAATTTTCTTCTGTGATGGCGACCTCATCACTTTGTAAAATACACGATGCCCATTCAAAGTTAATGTGATATTTTAAGAAAGAAAAAATAATGAAATTAGGGTTCGTGCCTGTGTATATCTGTGCAGGCTAGGACCTCAAGTTTTAGAAGCTCCACAGACCCGCCTTGACTTTGCAATAACAACCAGGGCTCTTCTTGGCTCTGACGTGTAAGTACAGAGTAATAATAGCTCCCCCTCAGGGTTTTAATTAGACCCAATATACGCAATTTTTTTTTTTTAATCTAAAGCACTATGTGGGCAGAAACTGTTGTAAGGACTAGGGATGATTACACCACATGCCTACCTTTTCATAACTGTTAGGGACCAACTGCCCCAAAAAGCTTCTCGGTACTGCCGACACTCCCCCCAAACGCCTCTGTACTGCCCACCTCTCCCCTTAATGCCCTGCAACTCTTCTCCGTGCCGTTCACCCTTCCCCCAAGCCTCTTTACATTTCTAAGCCTTATCCAAGTGCTGCAGTGAAACCAGCGGACTTCACTCATCAGACCTTACTACAATAAGCAAACCCCAATTACAAACCATCCAGACCACACAGAGGGAGGTCGTGGGAAGCATAAACAAACTTTACCTACACCCTCCTGTAAGTTCCTTCATCTAGCTGCTGCCATAAACGTCACAAGATAATATATGGCAAAGTTAAGCAACAAACAACCCCAGGGTCCCTCTCCCCCATATAAACCCCTCATTTTGTAAGCTCAGGGCTGCCTCTTCTGTCTGTGGTGGAGCAGCTGGCAGGTTCAATAAACTTATTCACCTGACTTTGGGTCTATTCATCCTTTCTCTAGGCTGACCTTACACTAACAAAAAAAATGCTACCAGAGGTCGTTTCAGTTTGTGGGATTACACTTGAAAAACAGTTAGCCAATCTCTCTACCCTGTATTTTTATGAGGACTGAGATTTTATAACTGCAGCTATAGTTATCAGTTGACATTGGAACTTCAGGCCATCTGGAAGTAAGAAACCTTTACTGAGTTGCTAAAATCCACCTGAAAACCTATTCGTACGTCCTGGGGTTTGACAGCAGTGCAATGATGTAACCCACAAGCAGCATTTTAAGCATAGCCATTCTTATTCCTTTCATATTTGAAATGCTGATTTTGTTTCTTAGGGAAGACAAAACGAAAATATAAACAACTTGTTATATAATTCCCACTAGTTTACAGAGGACTCTCAGTTTCTACAATTCTCTCTAACCAAAGAGGTAGGAGATAATTTGTAGAGAATTTGTACCATTTTTCATTTGTATCATTTATCATTTGTGTCATTTTTCTTAAAATACTTAGCAATACTTTTTTCAGTCATACATATTGTTTTCAAAATTCATGTGGGGTTTTTTGGTGTTTTGAGGTTTGGTTTTGTTTTTTAACTTGTTTGTTTGTTTGTTTGTTTGTTTGAGATAGGGTCTCACTCTGTCACCCAAGCCAGGCTGGAGTGCAGTGGCAGGATCACGGCTCACTGCAGCCTTGACCTCCCAGGCTCAAGCAATCCTCCCACCTCAGCTGCCCGAGTAGCTGGGACTACAGGCGCACACCACCCCTCCTGGCTAATTTTTGTATTTTTATTTTAGAAATGTTGTTTTGCCATTTTGCCCAGGCTGGTCTCCAACTCCTGGGCTCAAGCAATCTTTCACCTCAGCCTCCACCATGCTCGGCCTAAGAAGCATTTGGATGTGTTTACCCATGAGCGAAAGTGATTTGTTTTCTTGTGTTTCTTCTGCTCTTTCATATGGAACCACTCCTTCTCCTCAGTGTTATAAACTGTTGCTTGGAGCAATACCCAGTTGGAGTGGGAGAGCTAAAGGGACTGCAGTGTGGTCCTATAGCTGAGATGTTTATTTGTTAGCAGCAATCACACATTAGAAAACAACTGTGTCTCCACTTGGGAATCTGGGAAACCTCTCACCATAGGGGAGCACCTGTCAAAAACACACGTGAAAGCTTGCCTCTCTCAGACATCACCTGCGCTTCGAGCTATGATCCTTCTGCACAATGTTAGCGCGCCAGATTGTTTTTAAAGAAAAATAAAATGTGAGGCTTAAAACCCAAAGCATCTTATTCAACGCACTCATAGGGCTTCAGCAAAAGTAATAGGAGATGAGGATTACTACTCTAGGATTAATAGCATAAATTGGGATTTATGAGTAACTAAGATTATTCTTAAAAGCACCTATAGGTATGACAGAATTGGAGAAGGTGAGCACTCTGTGAACTAGGGAAAAGGCTGCCCCAGAGCCCTTGTGACGGCTGCTATTATCCAGCACATATAGAAGGAAGCTGGAGCTGGGCAGTGGCGGTTTTTATGTCGCCCCCATCTGCTGCTTTCAAATGATCATTATCAGAAGGTCACTGAATCTCCTTAATGTTCACTGAATATGTATGGTGTTTTTTTTTTTTTCTAAAGAAATGAATATTCTAAAAACTATTGAAGGATCCCCCATGGTCCACAGGATGAAGAAACCTGACGTTGAAGACCTTTAAAGTCAGGTCCTAGTTTAGCTTTCCAGCCTGATTTAATTTACCACCTCTTCCCCCAAAACACCCTGAGAGCAAGCAGTAGGAAGCCATCTCCTCCTTTTCCCTCAACACCACACCCTCCTTTGTGTTTCCAATCCTTTGTTATTAATTCTCTTCACTTTTTGAAATGCTTCTCTTTCCTTAACAGGAGAAAAGCCACTTCTGTGATGTCTCTTACTCAGGTTTTTCTACATTAAGATGAGTGTCTAGCACAGTAATATCTCCATATAAGGCTGACTGCTTTTTTTTTCAGACGGAGTCTCGCTCTGACGCCCAGGCTGGAGTGCAATCGCATGATCTCAGCTCACTGCAAGCTCCGCCTCCGGGGTTCACACCATTCTCCTGCCTCAGCCTCCGGAGTAGCTGGTACTACAGGGGCCCGCCACCACGCCCGGCTAATTTTTTTTTTGTATTTTTAGTAGAGATAGGTTTTCACCGTGTTAGCCAGGATGGTCTCGATCTCCTGACCTTGTGATCCGCTCCCCTCGGCCTCCCAAAGTACTGGGATTATAGGCATGAGCCACGACACCCAACCAATGCTGACTTTCAAAGAACAATGCACTCTCCTTGTTTCCCTAAAATTGGTGATAATTTTCTTTCTTTTTTTTTTTCTTTTTTTTCTTTTCTTTTAGACAGAGTCTTGCTCTGTCGCTCAGGCTGGAGTGCAGTGACGTGATCTCAGCTCACTGCAACCTCCACATCTGGGGTTCAAGCAATTCTCCAGCCTCAGCCTCCAGAGCAGCTGGGATTAAAGATGCCTGCCACCACATCTGGCTAATTTTTGTATTTTTAGTAGAGACAGGGTTTCACCATGTTGGCCAGGCTGGTCTCGAACTCCTGACCTCAGGTGATCCTCCCACCTCAGCCTCCCAAAGTGCTGGGATGGTGATAAGTTTCAAAGCACAACTTCTAAAAGTGTGGTTATGACATTTGAAGAAGACAGACTAATAGCTAACGTAATTTTTCTGAAGAATTTATTGGGAGATGGGCCCCCACTTGAGCACAATCGAATCAATCAAATAGTAGAAAAGTACTTAAAGAAAGATGATAATTAAGTGCTTCAGTGATTAAGGATTTGGTAAAAGACATCTAGGGTCCTATTTCCTGTTTGTTTTTAAATGATGAGTTGTTTAGAGAATGACAGCTAAGATCACTCTCCGGTTGTTTTAAACAAATTGACTCGTGACTTGAAAGAGAAGAGAACTAGGTTATCCTGTGTGCCTCCTGAGGGATGGAGTGGGGCGTGGGAACCTTTAGCGTGAGTAAAAGTTGGACAATTTTGTCTGCAGAATGCTCCCTGTAACTGTCTGTGACACCTGAGGAAATTTAGAGAATAACGCTCATGTTGTGTTGATTTAGACATGTGCCACTTAAAGATGGGGACAGGCTGAGAAATGCATCTTTAGGGGATCATGTCATCATACAAAGATAACAGCATGCACTTCTGAGGGAGGCCACTCTCACCAATGCAGGCCTCCATAACAACTGTTTCTGTACTAACGGAGTGTTTCAGTTAAATATTAAAAGCTGAAAGAGCCAGGGCCTTTATACAAAGCCTGGAAGGTAACAAAGAGTTTTCCCTAGGCTTCTCCTGGGCCTTGAAGCATGACAAGGTAACAAAGGAATTCTTAACAGGAGGACCCTTTTAGAATTCAACGAGTTTTATTAGCGGTCTGAAGAAACTCCCCAGGCCTCCACAAACAAGTTTATTGGGGTCTAAAGGAGCTCCCCAAACCTTTGTGATTTAGCAGGAGACAAAACAAGACTAATCACCCCAGCACCTGGACCCATTTAGATTCAGTAAACTTACTGAGGCTCCAGAGGAAGGTCTTCAGCACTCAGACCTTAGTTATAGATTTTAAAAAGTTAATCACTTATGTCTTTAAATAAATACACACTTACACATAGACATACAGCTTAGGAGGTACATAAGCTCTAAAAAACTTTGTAATTTTGATTGGTCTGGTGATAATTTCCAGGCCTTCTCCCTGTAACCAGTTATAGAAATAAAAACTCTCTTCCTCCTCAGTTTATCTGCATCTCGTTATTGGGCCATGAAAAATAGCAGCCCCACCCTCAGTTTGGTCCAGGAACACTTACACACACCCAGATGGTACAGCCTGCTACACAATTAAGCCATATGGTGTAGCCTATTGCTCCCAGACCACACACCTACACAGTATGAGACTGTACTGAAGACTGTAGGCAACTGGAACACAAGGGTAAGCATTCTCACATCTGAACTCGTCTCATCATGGAAAAGGTAATGCGTGGCCCCGTAGTACTGCCACTGCTAGACGTCACTCGGTGGTGGGAATTTTCAGCTTCATTATAATCTTACAGGACCACATTTATCTACACGGTCTGTCACGGTTCAAAACGTCATGCAGTGCGTGATTATTCTCTGCTCTTGGCTTGTCATGAATTAAACGTCATTTAAATAAGAACTTGGTTCATCTGGAGAGAACACCCTAATCAAATTCCTTTTTTTTAAAAAAAAATGATGTAGTTTTGCTCTTGTTGCCCAGGCTGGAGTGCAATGGCACAATCTTGGCTCACTGCAACCTCCGCCTCCCAGGTTCTAGTGATTCTCCTGCCTCAGCCTCCCAAGTAGCTGGGATTACAGGCACATGCCACCACACGCAGCTAATTTTGTATTTTCAGTAGAGACGGGGTTTCTTCATGTTGGTCACGGTGGTCTTGAACTCCTAACCTCAGGTGATCTGCCCACCTCGGCCTCCCAAAGTTCTGGGATTACAGGCATGAGGCACTGTCCCTGACCAAAATTCCCTGTTTTTAGAGCAGCACATTTGATACATACGTATGCCTTTCTTCTCTTCTCAGCTAAGATCACCTTTAGTTAAAGTCTTCTATTCTGAGAAACTTGAGGCTTTGTTTGTTGGGATTAAAATGTACCTTAAAAATGTGAAGGTTTGCCTGGGTTCATTTCCATATAGAATGGCAGAAGATGAACACTTTTTATATCCCCCCACCTTGAGGAAACAATCCATAAATAGACCATTGTTGCTCCTGGAAGATGGCAGAGACGTTGGCTTTCTTCTAAGAAGACAGTGACTTGGATCTCCTGACTCTGCACCCAATGCAATCCCCACTTCTAAGTAAGGCAACCTAGAGGCACGGATTTTGATGACTTCCACAGCCTACGGTCTGCTTAGCGTTTAAACAGACGAGCAGGCCAAGGGTGTGGCCCTCTGCTCAGGTAGTGGTTTCCTGTAATCAATAGTTCTCATGTAGATACAACTTAAACGTTAATATTTTTTCAAAAAAATAATCTAAGTTATTATGGATATCTGATAATAATTCATTCCAAAATGTATGCCAATTTTTCTTCAGATGTAGAAGACTGTTTCTCTCTTTCAGGGTGCCTGGAATCCTGCCTCATTCCAGAATGAGAATGCACAAAATTATCAGACTTTTTTTTTCTTTTTCTTTTTCTTTTTTTCTTTTTTTTTTTTTTTTTTTTTTTTTGAGACAGAGTTTTGCTGTGTCTCCCAGGCTGGAGTGCAATGGCAAGATCTCGGCTCACTGCAACCTCCACCTCCTGGGTTCAAGCAATTCTCCTGACTCAGCCACCTGAGTAGCTGGCATTACAGGCATGCGCCACCACGCCCAGTTAATTTTGTATTTTCAGTAGAGACAGGTTTCTCCCTGTTGGTCAGGCTGGTCTCGACCTCCCAACCTCAGGTGATCCACCCACCTCGGCCTCCCAAACTGCTGGAATTGTTACAGGCATGAGCCACCGCGCTCGGTTAATTTTGTATTTTCAGTAGAGACAGGTTTCTCCAGGTTGGTCAGGCTGGTCTCGACCTCCCAGCCTCAGGTGATCCACCCACCTCGGCCTCACAGAATGCTGGGATTACAGGCATGAGCCATCGCACCCGGCCAGTTATCAGACCTTTGAGGAGGATCCATGCACAGGCGTGAGCATCTGCAAAACCACTGCAAAGTCAATATTTTTGAAGAAAACTTCCATTTACAGGGAAGGCAGTTAACATTATAAAACACTCAAAAAGATAAATTCATTTAATACTCGGTGAGTCTTTACAACAATCTCAAAAATAAAGCGGATAAATCATCCTCTCTGTGCACAGTGCAGGGAGGAGCGACTTGCTCAAAGCTGCCTGATGGAGTGACTCTGGCTCCGGGTCCTGTCTTCCTAAATCGTGGGCCCTTTTAGCTGTGTCACTCACCCTAAGGAATGACAATAGTTGGATTCCTTGAAAGAGCCACAATGCTCAAAAGCACTACATCTGCACTTCACTATGATTTTGAAGTCATAAAAACTATTCTAATTAGGAAAGCTTTTGGATAGGTGAACTAACAATGTTTCGACTTACTTGAGCATTTGAGCTTATGTAAAGTTTTTCAAGTCTTTTTCATTCAATGATACTTGAAAGTGGTGTCTATTAATATTTTAAAAGTAATCTACTTGTCTTCTAATAGATTAAATCAACAGATTCAGCCTCAGTATCTTGTTCTACTATTGTATATTGTCTATATTCTTGCATATGGTCTACATATGTTAAACATATGTGAGAAAAACTTGAGATGCGCATGTTTCATTTTTTATATATTTACATCAAAATATTAAACACCAGCTAATTATATGCATGCTGAGGTATTTATAGCAAAACGAAATGATATTCAAAAGTTGCCTTGAAATGCATCAAAAATATAGCGTAGCTTAATAAATGGCTAGAAAGATAGCAGATAGGCATGTGATAAAGGAAATACTTTGTAAGTTTTCATAGTGGAAGCTAGGTGGTATATATTCAGGTGTTGAATTATTCAGGTATTAAAATTATTTCAACTTTGCCATGTTTGAACATTTACATGATAAATTGCTGTGAGAAACATGATTTCTTATTTGATATGGACTTGGTTTATTTTCTAGGACTAGAAAAAAGAAAAAGCATCATTAGATATTTCTGTTAGCATGTTAGTTTCATTGCAATGGGATCAGAGCACAGATTAAGTGCAGGCTGGGTGCAGTGGCTCATGCCTGCAATCCTAGCAATTTGGGAAGTTGAGGCAGGTAGATAGCTTGAGTTCAGAAGTTCAAGACCAGCCTGGGTAACATGTTGAAAACCCATTTCTACAAAAAAAAAAAAAAAATCCAAAAATTAGCCAGGCATGGTGGTGCATGCATGTAGTCCCAGTTACTCAGGAGGCTGAGGCAGGAGGATCACCTGAGACCAGGGAGGTTGAGGCTGTGGTGAGCCATGATTGCACCACTGTACTCCCAGCTGGGTGACAGAGTAAGACCCTATCTCCAAAATAAATAAATAAATAATAAACAAATACATAAGTTCACACCTATACAAAGAAATGCAGACCAATACAAACAATACAATTTTCCATGTTGAATAAGTTTATGTAGTTTTAGTATCGAACAGTGCATACCTTCACATGTTGGGAGGGAACCCTCAAACTGCAACTGGGAACTGAGCTTGCAAGTCAGAGTGTCGGTCCCCACCAAGGTGTACCCGGGGTGGCACTGGTACTTCACAAAATCTCCTAGAAGAGTCAATACAACAAACCAGGAAATTGTGTGTGACCTTCTGACTGTGTGAAGGTGTGACACATGTAGGACTACTTAATGAATTAAATCAACTTGCAAATCTTTTTAGAAACTATGTCTGTATTTATTTTTAGTCTTTTAAAAATAATACCGTTTTAAGTTCTTAATTTATAAAAATGATCTATTAAGCTTAGCCAATATTAGTACTGAAATGATGTGGCAGCTTTTCTTCCTTGACTGAGGCATCCGTGTTGGTTTCCCTTCCCCAGTGATTGCTGACGGGAAGAAAAAAAAAGTAAAATAGAAGCTATGGTTTAAGCAACACTGTAAAATCGAATGGCTTTACAGCATCCACAGAGACTCATCTCTGACCTTGGCATACTTAGCACAATGTTCCAATTAACTAAGCCAGGGTGAGGACAGCAGAAATTGGGTCAGGTAGTTTGACCAGTGGTCTGAAACACAGGGCAGAGTTTTATAACTGGGGCTGAAAAATCCTGGGTTGCAATAACTATACTATAAACATATGCCATCACTGCTTTCTCAGTATGACCAGAAGAGTATTGAATAAATTAGATCATTAATGTAAAAAGATACAGCAGAAATCCTAAATATCATCACTAAATATTTTCTCTTATTATATCCCAGTTTCAATGAAATGTCACTGTTATGTAATCATCCTTTCAGCCGCAAATGATTAAGATTTTTCTCAAGTGCGTGAATGTGTCCCCCTAACCGAATGCAAATATCTGCCCAAGTCTGTCTCTGAAAACTTTATTAAAAACTATGAAGTACCAAATGTTGTAGAGGAAAAAAATGTTCAAACTGACATCAAAATTCAAATGGCAAAACAAAAAAAAATCCTGGTAATGAAGAGGGACAGACATTTTCTGTTTGATACATGACCTCTGTATAAGTTCTCAGCAATACTTTAAGGATAGTTTGTTCTTTGTTTCTGTTTTTGTTTTTGTTTCTCTGACAAATTACTCATTAACTTGTCTGAGTAATGTTTACAACAAGAAGTGGGTGTAAAAAAATGTCGTGCTGAGTTCATGGTATTGTAATGAAGAAAGTATTACCTATTTCGAAATCATCATCCTCAGTAAGCATTTCTGCCTGTGGAACTGCTGGGGGAGGTTGACATTTCTTGAGCTGAAATGCTAAATGATTAATGGAAAGAATAATAATAATTGCAATTACACTTGCTGAATAAACACAGCTATTACAAAACATTCATCTTACAGTTGTTAAAATGCTTAAGTACACGGACTGAAATGTCTCTATTCCTGAGTCATAGTTTTATAAAATTCCCAAGCTTCAAATGTTCATATTATTATTTAGTGCCAAAAAATAGTTAAAGCCCAAGGAAAAAAGTGCACAATTATTTTTTAAAGTATATCATTTAAATAAACACACTTTACAGATGTTTGGATTTCTGCAAGAACGACTCAACATTCACAACCTGGCTCCCTGTCCATGTGCAGATTTGATAACATCTGCCCTGTCCCTTGTCCTGAGGAATTCTGTGGGTGGCAGTGTTCGTGAGAGATAAGCGATTGATTGACAGATGTTCTGCATATCGTTTAGAGTGCATTCCCAGGATTATTGGAGGTTTGCTTTCACACCATTTATAGTTACATGACATTTGCTATAACACCTTATCTTGAGACAGGGATGAATAAATCTATAAAAGGTACCAAATCTCTTTCAATGGTCTTCATCTCAGAGTTTCACTTAGGATACATGTATCTTGGAATAAATCCAAGCTTGATACGATGTTAAATAATGAAGACTCATTAAACAAAAAAAGGACCACAGGAAACGCTGGCCTCCAATGCAAAAGAATCATACACGCCCTCGGCTGAATCAAGAAACTTCAGCTAGAAACAAGGCGTGGGTCAACACTGCAGTAAACACCACATGGAATTCTCAGTCTTAACTAATGGAGTGAAAATCAACTGACCGTGGAAATTGAGGACAAAGAAGCCTCCATTTGAAAAGTCGCTGTGGAACTTGAGCAGGACTTGGTTGGTGGAGCTATACGCCGTTTCGAGAGCTGTGTTGCCACTGAAAACTCCCAGCTGGGGTGAGTTCTGATCGGGACCATCCCTAGGAAAGACAGAAAGAGGTGGCTGGCTGAGGATATTTACTTCTGAGTGAGATTTATGGAAGCTTTGGCTAATGAATTAATTTTTTTAATAAAAGCAATAAAACATATGCATTCTCTGGATACTGTGTTTGTAAACATCAAGATGTTGAATGTCCACAAAGTTGAGGAACCCTCCAGTCTCTGTCTTTCATTAATGTTCCGCAGGCGCTCGGCACTTGTCAAATGTCAACACTCACCGGCGCTGGTGGCTCATGCCTGTCATCCCAGCACTTTGGGAGGCCAAGGCGGGCAGATCACCTGAGGTCAGGAGTTTGAGACCAGCCTGGCCAACATGGTGAAACCCTGTATCTACTAAAATTACAAAAATTAGCTGGGCCTGGTGGCAGGCACTTGTAGTCCTAGCTACTCGGCAGGCTAAGGCAGGAGAATTGCTTGAACCCAGGAGGCGCTGGTTCCAGTGAGCCAAGATCGCGCCACTGCACTCCAGCTGTGCGACAGGGCAAGACTCTGTCTCAAAAAGAAATAAATTAAAAAAATAAAATAAAAATGTCAACACCTGTGAGATTTTCCATTCTAAATATGGAGCTTAATCTATGGGGCATGGCCAACCACAGAATGCTGTTTTGTTTTGGTTTTAAAACGGCAGTTTCATTGCGGTCAACCTAATATTTCAAATTCTGTTTCTCCTCACTCTCACATCCACTGACTCTGGTCGTTGTCATCTTAGATGTCTGATTTACTTCCACAACCTCAAAGCCAGTCTCCTTTCTTGCCCTCTGCTACTTTATTTCCCACAAAATGAGCCCGTCATTCTGCAGCCCATATCTGGCCTTGGAGCTCTGCCTGTCAGAGCCCAGGTGCATCCTCACTGCCCCAAGAACAAAGCCCAAGGCCTTCACATGCATTTCCAGGTCCTGCCTTAGTTGCCCTGGCTGCTGGCTTCTGCTCCTGCTCCCCCTGTGGGCTCCAACAAGAGTGCAGCCACACCACACACAACACGCACACACACACACAACATACACAGCACACACACAGACACCACACACACAAACACACATGTAAGCCACACAGACATACACAAGCCACACACGCCACACAGACACACCCACAGAGACACACATCACACACACATACCCAACCCCCCAACCCACACCCACAAACACACATCCAATACATACACACACAGATGCAGACACACAGACATAATTCTGCCTATTTCTACCATGTAGCAAAACCCACATGTACTATGTGAAATTGATTCCCTATATCTCTGGATTTCATTGGTGAATTTCTTCTCTAGTATCTAAGAAGTTTATTCTAAATATGTGCCTTGTATATAAATGGCATATGTATGCTAAGTCAGAATTGTTTATCACAATTACAGATATTTTGACTTGAGAGGTTCTCATACCAAACAGCAATGTAATCGTTGACAGCTTCCGTCTGTAACAGGGTGAAGTTGATGTAAACTCCGTGCCCCGGAGGCACTGTGATGAGCCAAATGCAGTCCTTCAGGATCGGATACTCATCAGGAAAGCCAGGGGAGTAGATGGTGCCGTTCTGAGAAGTTACGTTGTACCCACAAGGGGCTGCAAAGGAAACGAAGAAAAAACAAGCACCATACAGCTGATTTTAGAAAGTAGAAAGCTAAATATTTGACTCCAAAGTACCTTAGCCAACATTTTTCCTGATGGGAAACAGGTGTGAAATATTTCTGAATCACCATTTTGTCAAAATTACTGCCCTAAAATCTGAAGACCTTAGAAGAATTATATGTCTAAGCTAAATTATCTCAGTTTTATTTAATATATTCTCCATATCTTCAAAATCCCTTTCGGATAAATTTATTCTTCTATGCCTCAAATAAAATCCTTAGTTAACACTTGTGACCTGCTGATAACCCATTTCAGTGTCCAGCACAATGAATTATGGGGAAAGTATTCATAAATATGTAACTGCTTTTTCTAACTCACACTGCTAGACCCTATTTATAAGCCATCTGAAAGAGTGTCATCTAAGTCTATTTGCCTTAAAACAAAGACATTATCAATTCTTTACAGATCTATACCTGAAGAAGTAAGACAATGAAGAAGTAAGATAATGCAATGTAAGATTATGTAAGTGGTGTTTTACGGAAGCATTTCCAGTTTTTACTAGTATTCAATGACTTGAAGAACTAAAACAATACCCAATTTATTTTCATTTTTGTTAAGAAATTTATATTTATTATTTTAATAGCAATTATTTTATTTATGGAAAATGACATTTCCAAACACTAATGGAATAACCTGAAATATAGTCTTTAATTTAAATATTCATATAGTGCATCAAAGTCATAAAACTTTGAACTTTGAAATCAAACCAACAGGTAAGAGGTGTGAGATGAGTGTTCACAACTCTCTTGAACCTTGAAGGGCTGTCAAAGATTTGCCACAAATGGTATTGAATTCAGGTGGAGGAAAAAGGCCCAAATACACAAACAGATAAACAAAAAGAAAAGTTTAGTAACAAGTGAGAATATACCATGAGGCACGATATGATACACTGTTGAACTGCACACATGTGTATTGATTTGAAAAGAACATTGGATTGAACCTGGCTGGAGATTTGGATCTTTTCATCAGAAGAAGGGACTGTATGTAGAGACTACTTTAGAAGTTTTACAGCGTAATTATTACTAAGTGAGGTTTGGAGTCAGACAAACCTGGATTTGTAAGCTGGAAAAGCAAATTATCCCTGGGAGCCTCCATTTCTATAAATTCTATGAGGTCAGGGTCTGGGATACTCCTGAAGCTTGTCATGTGTAAAATGGGACCATAGGCCGGGCATGGTGGCTCACTTCTGTAATCCCAGCACTTTGGGAGACTGAGGTGGGTGGATCACCTGAGGTCAGGAGTTTGAGACCAGCCTGACCAACATGGTGAAACCCTAACGCTACTAAAAACACAAAAATCAGCCAGGTGTGGTGGTGCACGCCTGTAATCCCAGGTACTTGGGGGGTTGAGGCAGGAGAATTGCTTCAATCTGGGAGGCAGAGGTTGTAGTAAGCCGAGATTGTGCCATTGCACATCAGCCTGGGTGACAGAGTCTCTGTCTCTAAAAATAATAATAATAATAATGGGACCATAAACCAAGCTGTCCCCATAACAAGCTACTTTTGTCTCCTGTTGGCAGTGCACTTTTCCTCCCCTCCAGACGTCGAGGGAGTGTTCACATGCTTTTCTTCTATTTTTCTGCCAAGGCAAACTTGTCTCTTCCTTTAAAACTCAACTCCTTGTCACCGCATCCTTAAGGTCTTTCCTGGTTGTTCTGGTTCTAGAGGTCCAGGGTCTGCTCACAGAGCACACGGCTCCCACGAGACTGTCAGCCTCTAGGAGACAGGGTCTGCATCTCCTCCCACCCCAGCTGCTACCTCCTTTCAAGAGTCCCTACTGTCTAGCTCAGGTCATGATAAACAAATTGATAAATTGGTGAATTAGAGAATAACCAGAGAGCACTTTAAGAGTAAACTCATGAAACCAATTAGGCTGAAACCCTTTACAGGTGACTCCATGCTATTAATTTAGCGTGGACTTACAATGCTACGGTTTCCCTTTTGCATTTCTGCTTTTCTAGTTGAATCTTGTAGTTACATAACCACATTATATATAGTAGCACCCTTCCTGTTGGGAAAACAAAATAAAAAGCCATCGTTCCTACCTCTTAAAGGGCAAAAGAAATGAGGTGGTGATTTTCTTGGTAGAACACATTCCTGATTCCAATACTATTTATGCCACTGAATAGCTCTATGACATTGAGCAAGTCAGTGATTCTTGCCATGATTTATCTATCAAATTCAAATAACAAATCTTTTCACTCACTCACTCAACAAGTATCTACTGAGAGTGGGTTATGTGCCAGGAAGGGTGCCTGGGGCTGGAGATGCCACAGTGAACCGTAGAGACCCTGTTGCTGCCTTTGTAAAAAGCTTATTGAATAGTGATGAAGAGAGATATTAAACAAACACTACAGAAGTTTAAAATTCAACGGGTGCAAGTGTTGTGAAGGAAAATAACAGACGCTCATCATCACATAAGATAATAATATTCTATCCATAAGCACACAAAATTCTCTCAAAGCAAAATCCTGTTGCCCTCCCACTGGGTAGTCCAGAGATAGAAAAAAAGAGGACCCTAAGAAACTGGAGTCAAAATTTCCTCTCTCATTTCCCCTGGCCTGATCTTTATCTACTTCCAGACCGTCTTTATCCTCCCTGTAGTGGCATCAAAGGCATGTTTGCATTTCCCCAAGTGGTGGCGTCTCACTGAGCTCCGCAGAGATGGGGGCCTGTGATCTGCCTCTGCAGGAAGTGTGTGTGTCTCGGCAGGAAGCGTATCCCTCCTGCCTTCCTTTCTTTGAAGGCTGGGTTCCAAGTGGAGTCTGGACTGAGATCAAAGAGGAAGCTCTGCGTGGAGCACGGCACGTACCTCCCAGCTCCTCACCTGTCTGCCTGGGAGACACTGGTCCAAGCCTGACCAGGAAGACAAACAGCTGACCATGGCGTCAGCAACTGAAAGAGATAGAGAGGCTACACTCCCTCCACTCTCAGGAGCCATGGAGTAAAGAGATGCGCATGCATTTCCGTGCTCATGAATACCCGGATGTTCACGTGGGAGAGAGCGTTGCTGTGCAAGACAGTGAAGGAGGGAATTGCTCAAGCTATTTGCTCATGTATTTTTCCAAGAATAAGCAAATAAAGATAAGAAAGCTACATATTTTGATCCAATTCTAGAGCTAGCAGTCGCTGTGTTGAAAGAAATGGCGGTGATGTCTAACTTGAATGTCACGCCCCGTGGGAAACTTGCCCAGGTACCCCGGCGCCACTGGCTTCCCCCACAACGCCACTCTCTATCATTGCCTCAAATACCACGGAGGCTTCCCTTCGTTCATTGACATCCCTGAGAAGTGGGAAGGGGGGACTTTTGGTGATTCACACACACAAAAGTTATGGGTATATGTGACTGACTCCTGCTCAGGTGTGAAGCCACAGCTCGAAGATACCAGAAAATCAACTGGGGGGTTGGCACACCTTGGCACAGGAGGGCGGAGGTACAAGGAAACATCTCTTTATTGTGCTACCTTTTCCTCTCTTTATGCAATGTGACTTTCTGTGAAGAGAGATGGATAGGGCATATTAAGTGATATTACGTCAAATTAAAATTAAAACAGGCTGGCTGGTATGGCTCATAGCTGTAATTCCAGCACTTTGGTAGGCTTAGGGAGGAGGATCATTTGAGCCCAGGAGTTCGAGACCAGTCTGGGCAATACAGGGGGATCCCATCTATTAAAACAAGCAAACAAACAAAAAACATTAATTATCCATGCATGCGAGCACATGCCTGTAGTCCTAGCCACTTGGGAGGCTGAAGTGGGAGGATTGCTTGAGCCTGGCAGGTCAAGGCTACAGTGAGCAGTGATTGCACCACTGCACTCCAGCCTGGGGAACAGAATGAGACTCCATCTCAAATAAATAAATAAGTGAAAACAAAATAATTTAAATTTTAAAACCTTGAATGTTTGCCAAGAGACTTATCATTTATAGATGGTTTTCTCTAGTATTATGTTAAGTTTTTTGCCTAAACAAGAATATGAAAGAAATTCCATATTAAAAAGCTAATAAATACACTTGGCATAAATATTAATATAAAAATATAATAAATATGTTATAACATATATATTAATATAAAAATATCTTGACTCTCAATATATCGAAGATACTGAAAGTTTAATCTCCCCTAGTGTGTAGGGAACCAGAGTTATTCCTGCCATCATTTTTCTTCCTTCTGTTACTCTGGTTTCCTTAGAAGCATTTTCAGAGAAGAATCCAGAGCGCGCTCTGTCTTGGAAATTGCCGGTTGGTAATGGAGATTTTAAAGACTGTATTTGTGAATCCAGGTAAGAAAAATAAGGAGACAGAGTTGCATTCTTTATAGTTATTTTTATTCTCTATTACTGGGAAAGATTATTTTCTGTATTTACCAATCAGCTTGGTAAACCTTAAATTTAAAAAGTATGTATGTAATAATACATTGTTTAGCTGCTTGCATTTCTCATGTCAATTTTGCAATAAAATTGTTTTCTGCTTACAAAATCTGTCAAATTCAAAGAAGCTGTTAACATACCTATCACAACATATTATTTACACTAATAATTATCTCTGTCTGTGCAATTCCCCACTATACACATACTAATGCATTTAAGTCAAGTTTATTATGATAGTGTTTAAGATTTATTTAATGCCTAAAATTATATTTTTATGCGTAAACATTTCAGTGTTAAATGATTAATTAGGTCAGCAAAATATTTTAAATGGTTGAACTATATTTGTAAGTGTGAATGCATATTTAATTAGAAAATTACATTTAATAAGTTAATAAACCAAATTCTACTTAATCATATTTTAACAATTACAATCCCTCCCCCTTTTTTTTTTTTGAGATGGACTTTTGCTCTTGTCACCCAGGCTGGAGTGCAATGGTGCCATCTTGGCTCACTGCAACCTCCGCCTTCTGCGTTCAAGTGATTCTCCTGCCTCAGCCTCCCAGGTAGCTGGGATTACAGGTGCCTGCCACCATGCCTGGCTAAGTTTTGTATTTTTAGTAGAGTTGGGGTTTTGCCATGTTGGCCAGGCTGGTCTCAAACTCCTAACCTCAGGTGATCCACCCACCTCGGTCTCCCAAAGTGTTGGGATTACAGGCGTGAGCCATTGTGCCCGGCCTACAACCCCCACCTTTTTTTAATTTTTTAACTGAGACTTCTGTGGAATTATGTTACTGACAGAAAAATAATGTCTTGAATTTCTCAGATAACTTTCAGAGACATATTCTTTCATTTGTTTACTTTCATAGATATCATAATTTCAGATCACAGTTTTTCAGATAAATTTATACTATATTAATTTCATAAAGTAGATTCTTATGCAGCTTAACATGTATTTTCAGTATATAAATACAAATTGATTTCATATATACTTGTGAAGACTGATGCCTTGGGATTTAGAATTATTTTATTAATTATCTAAACTGGCCAATTTTTAATAAAGACATCGAGAAGTTGTTTAAAGTATCTGTGTTTTTTCTGAAGTTCTTTTGAAGTCTACAGGGCTGGACCTTTGAAGATGGTTTTTCAGTACACTTGACCTATATAGCAATCACTGACCTGAAATGATAAACCACTGTCAATTAATAAAATACATGTTACATGAAGATACTGGGTTGTCAGCAGTGTTTACCACTGTCTCTGGGGAAGACTGAAGTGACATATAACTGTAACTAATAGGCGTTTGAACAGCCTCCTCATTCTTATGAAGCAATGACTTTTTTAAGAAATATAAACTTTCACAAGTAAAGCACCTTTTGCGTTAAATAACACCTTTTTTAATATGAAAAGGATATTAAACACACATTGGATGGTTCTTAGAAAATCCTTTATATAGGTCCTCTAATTGTTTTCAATTATTTATGATAAACTATTACATCAATCCTGCGTTTCAGTTTCTTTATTAGGTTTACGAGTACTGGTAAAAATAGAAATATAATAGTAAAAATGCTTGTTTAGTAAAGAACTTGGCATGGATCAGAGAGATCTGTGGCATCCTCCTGGACTCTGCCACATGTGTCTTTTCCCTGGAAGATATTGACATATCCCCTCTCTGTTAAAACCATAATGACAAGCATGATAGTTTTAGAGATGTCTCTGAGTTCTTCTAATGGAGAATGAAGCCTCAGGCTGGTTTTGGGAGTCTGAAGGGGTTTAGGCTTTAAACTCATCCAGAGTTTAGCTAATTCTGGATGGTGTTATATACCATGTTAGAATTAGGAAAGGTGGCATCACTTTAAATTCTATCAAAAAAGGTAGATTTTGTTATTTTCACACTGACAAAATAATTCTAAGCCAGAGCAGTTATTTCCATATTGAAAAACTAAGCTTGAGAAAGCAATAAAATCAAATTAAATATTTAATTGTAGTTTTTTTAAAATATCAAGCCAGAGTCTACCATTTACATATGAATTCAAAGTCTTCACACCAAACTTGCAAATAAGAAGAGGTTTCAATCCTGATAATTTCAAAGGAATTTATACATATATATGAGTTTCTAGAACGGAAAGTAGACTTAAAGATTTAAAAAATGTTTTAATGAAAAATAGCCCAGATAGGTTACTGCTATCCTTATTTTATAAAATTAATTTTAAGTGCTATTTTATATGTAATTAAATAAATATCAGATTAAGATAAAATACTTTTAAAATGTGGCTAAAGAATTGTTTGTAGTTTATTTTATTTTATTTATTTATTTATTTTGAGACAGAGTCTCACTCTGTCGCCCAGGCTGGAGGGCAGTGGCGCGATCTCAGTGCACTGCAACCTCCGCCTCCCGGGTTCACGCCATTCTCCCACCTCAGCCTCCCGGGTTCACGCCATTCTCCCACCTCAGCCTCCGGAGTAGCTGGGACTACAGGTGCCCACCACCATGCCCAGCTAATTTTTTTTTGTATTTTTAGTAGAGACGGTGTTTCACCGTGTTAGCCACGATGGTCTTGATCTCCTGATCTCGTGATCCGCCCACCTCAGCCTCCCAAAGTGTGCTTGTAGTTATTTTTATAATAATATAGAATAGGTAAATACAGGTAAAAACTGTGATTTTAAAAGCCTACTGATATGCTTCTTTTACTTCTTCAGTAGAAATTAAAGCACAGCCAGATGTCTTCCCCTTTTCCCCACAGGATACAAGTGCTTAGCATTTCAAAGGTCCACGGAGTTGGTAATTTCATTATTTTTTCATTCAAAGGTCCTGTATGTATAGTGTGAGAATATCGGGTTTACAGTAAATTTTCTATTGCATATGCATTCTTCCTACACATAGTATGGATCTATTTATTTTAATTAGATATTGAAAAAATGTTAAAGTCATCATAAAAATGAGGCAGTCACACAGAAGCATTAAAGTAAGGATTCCTGCTCAGGAAAGGACGTCTAAAGAGACCAGGTCCTCTGTTGCACCATCAAACGAGAACTTGCCTCCAGCCTCTCCGTAGAGCCCCTCTTGCAATATTAAACCACTCTACTATTTTCTCCTATGGCTACCTCTACACTGCGCTCTTTCTTACACTGTTTCTTCTACCTGGAGTGTTCCACCTCCGAGTAGCAAAATGCTATGTACCTTTCAAGGCCCACTACAAAAATGAGCTCATTTTTCTGAAATGCAAAATCAATATGCAATTATCATAAAAGCTAAACAAAAAGAAATACCAAGGATCAAATTAATAAGTAACCTTTTTCCCTCTGGTCCTACAATCTGATATAACCACCGTAAAGCTGAACGCTGCTGACTTCCCAGAGATTTCCCTGATGGCTTCCCAAGCCTGTGCCATCTCCTTCCCTGCAGCTCAGTATACCATTCCTCTTGTGTTTACTATTTTGCCATCCTTATAATTTCCTTGGCAACAAGGATTGTTTCTTTACTTTTAACTTAACAGTATGCGACATATTCCTTAAATACTAAGTAGATTGAGTAAAACATAATAGATTCTCAACGAATATTTATTGAATACATTAATAAATTATTGGATATGTTCATTTAATATTTAATGTGCTATTATGCCCATGAAACATTAAATTGCCCCCATGCGAAATGATGAACTTACCATCACATCTTGGAAAAGGGTAGTTCCAGTTTCTGTTGATCCCGTGCTGACAAGTGAGGACAGGATGGCCTATTAGAATGTACCCAGGATAACACTCGAAAGATACTGATTGCCCCACGCTGTAATCCGAGTTGATCATGTACCCATTCTGAAATGGGGGTGGATCTGGACAGTTCTGTAATTCATAGGCTGAAAGAAACAAACAGACAAAATAAAGCTTATATTTGTGAGGTTAAATTACTTCGGAATTTGCAGGAGTGTCATCATATGTGACTGCTTGAGATGAAGTTGTTGGATAAGTTTAATAATGTATATTTTCTAAGCAGTCAGTTGCCATCCAGACCAATATAATTATTATTAGTAGTAGTAGAATCATAACCATATGCATTTAATAAATAGTGTGTACTTTAAAAGGAAAGTAGCACATACCAAAAGTAAATTTTATAATGTTTACCTTGGAAAAAAGGCATATGATGTAAATTATTTAAGAAAGTAATACAGGCTGGGAGCGGTGGCTCATGCCTGTAATCCCAGCACTTTGGGAGGCCGAGGCGGGAGGATCACAAGGTCAGGAGATCAAGACCATCCTGGCTAACACAGTAAAATCCTGTCTCTACTAAAAATACAAAAAGTTAGCCTGGCGTGGTCGTGGGCGCCTGCAGTCCCAGCTACTCAGGAGGCTGAGGCGGGAGAATGGTGTGAACCTGGGAGGTGAAGTTTGCAGTGAGCCGAGATCTTGCCACTGCGCTCCAGCCTGGGTGAAAGAGCAAGACTCTGTCCCCCACCCCCAAAAAAAGGTAATGCAAGTAATAATAAAAGGAGCCTACAAAAAATGTTGGGTGAACATATACCTAATAATTCCCTTTTATTTTAAATAGGAAATATACTACCAGTCTGAGTACTCCTAACTGGAAAATATGTTGTTATTTGGTTTAACTATACAAATATAACAGGAAAATCCATTGTACTTTTTTTAGTCTTTTTCTAAAAAAAAAAAAAAAAAAAAACAAAAAAAAAACACTGTATAATCCCTAAGCTGACAACTACTATCAGTATAATTTTTTATAACATGATTTATTGTGCTTTATCATTCAGTCTTTATGTTCCCTAGAATAAACTCCAGGTAAGACAAGAGATAATAAATGTTTGCAGTCTGTGTGGTTTAAACATTTACTCATTAATGAGTAAGAATTAACTAATCCATAAATCAGGTATCATCTGATACTGTAATTTTAAAGCTAAATGGGCCACCGTACAGACGCCTCTCGCCCACTCTGGGAAGAGGGCGTGAGTACTCACTGCAGTAGAAGCCCTCTCTAGCATCTTTGAATCTTTAGGCACAGCTTTATCCATAAAGGCAGTTCCCATGAGACTGGGAACCTGCTCCTAATGCAGCAGCAAAGCCACACCGCGCAGCACCAGTTCTGGGGGAACCTCCGCCCTGCCAGGTAATTCTGCTGAAACCAACCCTCAGCACCAGGCAACACAATGAGTCTTAAAAGAGCATGAGGTCACCGGTCATTGTCCTCACAATCAACTGAAAATCAAGTCATAAAATAAAGTCTCCGAGCTTCTGCAGAGGGGCCTTTTCTGTGGAGAATGAAGTGAAATGGAAATTTCAATTTTATGTGTAAATTCCTTAACCATTGACAATATTGGACTGAGCCTGTAGCTTTGAAACTTGTAAACAAATGCTGGAAAACGAAACAGTATATTATTATGACAGGTGTTTCCCAGAATTCTAGACTTTTCTGTTTCTGTGTTCAGGACCTGAAAAAAAGAGGGGTGGGCCAGAAAAAAGATAGGACAGGGCAGAGGGGCCACCGGATAGGGGATGGGAACACAAAGGGCTTGATGCGGGATTACTCAGGGATTAGATTTAAGAGGCAGGTAAGGCTCAGAATATGAATCAGTCTGTGTTTTATATTACAGCAACTGGATATCACCATAAAGATAATGTGAGAACATATGGAAGACAGCAACCAGGCAACGTAATATGTGGGCCTGCAGCGTGGCCTTGGCGTTCACAAGAGTAATGTAAGTGCTGTTTGGAGTTTGTCTTCATTAACATTTGCCAAATGTTAAGCATTCCATAAAGCCATGAGGTTTCGTTATTATCCACAGCTGTCTCCTATTTAATAAACTAATGAAATGGCATTGTTTCCTCTTTAAAATAACAATGTGCAGGCTGGGCTCTGTGGCTCATGCTTGTAATCCCAGCATTTTGGGAGGCCGAAGCGGGTGGATCACAAGGTCAACAGATCGAGACCAGCCTGAACAACATGGTGAAACCCTGTCTCTACTAAAAATACAAAAATTAGCCAGTGGGGGTGACCAGCACCTGTAATCCCAGCTACTTGTGAGGCTGAGGCAGAAGAATCGCTTAAACCCAGGAGCAGAAGGTTGCAGTGAGCCGAGATCACGCCACTGCACTCCAGCCTGGTGACACAGTGAGACTCCATCTCAAATAAATAAATAACAATATGCAATGCTAGTGAGTCGTTTCAGTAACTCAATGATGGCAACATTATTTGCCACAACTGTTTGGGAAAGTCATTGGAATAGAGCCATAAAAAATCAGTTGTAACATTAAACCTAGTAATACATTTACAGAAATCTCTATTATGAGCATAATTTCTAAGAAGAAAAAGGTAAATGTTTAAAGATGTTCATTGCAGCATTATTTACACTACAGAAATCCAAACAACTAAACAAAAAGAAAAAAATAGGGAGAGACTCATAAACGCCAGTGATGAAATGTCATATCTTTCAGTAGTCACAGATTGTATAGCTTTCTGTGTATTTATTTATATTTTCAATACTGTAAGCATACTATGCAGTTGACAACAGCATCCTGTGGTTAAGCCCGACTATAGTCAGCAGGTTAAAAAAAATCCTTTATTTAACCTTTCAGCATCCCTTGGTTTTAATTATTTTCATTTATACAATGATATGTCTCTGAACAAGAGTCAGAGAAGCAGCAGAAAAATGACTGAGAACAAGAAAAATTGATATCAGAGGACACACAGTGGCAAAAGCATCTTGAGATAATTCCTGGCATTGGCTCCCCCAGGGACGAGAACTGGGAAGAACACGAAGTGAGACAAATTCCTCCCAGAGCGGGAGAGGAGGAAACTTCATCTGGAGGGAAGCGCTGGGCAGCCTCTGAAACCCAGAACCCCACTGGATTATGTCGCTCATTACTAACAGGGCTTTGGGGGCTCCCTAAGAGCTCCAGACATCACCTCTTTTACCTACTATCTAAAGATGTAAAGGGCTGGGAGCAGTGACTCATGCCTGTGGTCCCAGTTACTAGGGAGGCTGGGGCAGGAGGACTGCTTAAGGCCAGGAGTGGAATGCTGCAGTGAGCTATGATCATACCACTGCACTCCAGCCTGGGGGACAGAGCAGGATCCTGTCTCATAAAAAGCAAGCAGACAAACAAACAAAAAACAGATACAAATGAGTATTGCCTAATTAACAAGATCAGGGTGAATATCAAGTAATTTATATGATAAAACTTAATAAACTGTCATAAGTTCAAATAAAGTTATTACATTTTATTTATAATGCACCTAAATATTATAGAGAATTAGCTGTATTTTAGGTTCGTGAGAATGTAATTGCAGTTTTTGCCATTACTTCCAATGGCAAAAACCTCAATTGCCTTTACACCAACCTAATGTATATCAATAATACAAAATTAGAAATAGTGTTTGAAAATGAGTATTCTGATTAACTCAGTGCTATCTTTTGAGATGTAATCTTTATAACTCAATATTTACAAGCTTTATTTACAGAAAATCCAAGATAAATTACTAGTTATAGAATGAATGCTTTAACCCATAAATGTATACAATTATAGTTTGCCAGTTAAAAATGTTATTACTTTAAAAAGATTTAATTACAAATAAAAAAATGAATGAATGTTCCAGAGCTGCTTTCTGGTAAAGCTACATTATACCATGGAACTACTGTGTTGATTAGAGACACTCTACAAAGATTTACTATAGATCAATAAACCTTATAAGCACAATTGCTATTAATAAAGTTTGCCAAATAAAAAGTATTTTTAACTCACAATTTTGTGAAAATGGAATTTGCAGTTGATGTGGTATGGCTGTGTCCCCACCCAAATCTCAACTTGAATTGTATCTCCCAGAATTCCCACATGTTGTGAATGTGGGAGGGACCCAGGGGAGGTAATTGCATCATAGGGTCCAATCAATCTCATGCTATTCTCGTGATAGTGAATAAGTCTCACGAGAGCTGATGGTTTTATCAGGGGTTTCCACTTTTGCTTCTTTCTCATTTTCTCTTGCTGCCGCCATGTAAGAAGTGCCTTTCACCTCCCACCATGATTCTCAGCTCCCCCGCCCCCAGCCATGTGGAACTGTAAGTCCATTTCAACCTCTTTTTCTTCCCAGTCTTGGGTAGGTCTTTATCAGCAGCGTGAAAATGGACTAATATAACAGTCCACCATACAGTAGCTACATTATATAGAATAGTGTTTCTCAGTTGTTTTTGTGTCTGATAAGTAGAATATTGGACTGTTGGAATCTTTTACATCATACTTGGCTTTAAGGAAAAAGTTCTCCAGGTGTTCGAAGGAAGAATATTCAAACCCTTATGAAACAATTATGTCTTAAAGGACGTAGCTCAAAGGCTACAGTGGCGTGTCCCTCATGATTGATTGTTTTTGTTGTTATCACCTATTTGAAAAACTAGATGCTTAGAAATCTAAGCTGATAAATGTAGGGACAGGGAACATTAAAACAGAAAGCCAGGCCGAATCAGCATCTCTCTCTTTCTCTGACACACACACCCCTCATCTGCATTCCCCCATCGTGTGGCTCCCTGGGCCAACCTGTCAAATGCATAGCAAGGCCACCGGTGCCTCTGCCAGGGACCACTCCAGGCTGAAGTCCACAAAAACAGCCTTTTCTTGAAAGGCACTGCCAAATGGCCTAGAAAACATCCACAATGCATGGAATGCCTCCTCCCAATACTGCTATTTGGACCTAAAATTGCTTTAGAGACCCATGCTCACAAAAAAGAATGAATACTTCCACACTGGGTTTCAACTATCAACACATTTCCTTCTTTATTATTCTCTTTTAGAATGAAATCAGCAATGCATTTCTCATTCTTGTTTTGCTTTAAATGTAATAAACTCTCTTGGAAAAATGAGTCCTCCTGTACACCAAATATGAATGCTAATAAAACCTTAAGAAAAAAAAAAACATGGAAAGCTGATTGCTGGTTTCTAGAGGAGGAGAAGCAAATAAAACTAGATTCAATAGAACCTCATCTTCATTAGAAGATTTCATCCACGAATTAGCAGTGCCTTGGAAGTATACAAGCCTCAATTACCACAGTACAATATTAACAAGTTAATGGTTCATAGATACTCCTGCTGAACCTTCACTTAAAACAGCATCTAACAGAGACACACACACATTTACAACACAGGAGTGTTAATAGTATGTAAGGCAAGGCATTGCCTTAGTTTGGCTGTGTAGTCTGTTGGGTGATTTAAGAAGTACAATTAAGTTCTTTTTTGGGATACGTAAAACTAGTGTTGAAGGCTCTAGCGCCCTTCTGCTCATGAAAATAACCTCTATGAAAAACACCGAAATAGGACATTTGAAGTTGTAATTAATGATTCTAAGCCCAATGGCTGCGGGCTACTCTAATCACTGAAAAAAAAAAATTTTTTTTTTCTTTTCTCAGTGGCAACAAAACAATTATCCTGTGTGTGTGTGGGGAGGGCGGAGCAGATTAGCCCATATGGGCAGTAGAGTGGTTTTCATTATTCATTTATTGAGTGAAATAAAGATTATTTATTGACTCTACTCTGTTATAAATGCTAGTTATAAATGGAAACTAGAAATGCGTCTTACTCTGGTGAATTAAGGCAAACAAATTAAAGCATAGATGATTGTATAAAAGAATTGTAAGTTGCATAAATTATTATTAAAAAATAAACAGTGGATTGAAATAAAGAAAATATAAAACCTGATTAAGGTTATGCAGTAGTGGTCAAAATTGTTTTGTTGAAGAAATGACGTTTAAATTAAGATCTAAGTAGTAAAATGGTGCAGATCAGGAAAAGACCAAGAAAGGCAGACTTTTCAGCCAAAGGAAATAATATGTGTTCCAAACATAGAAAGAGTTCAGTGTCTGGGATAAGCGGAGAGTTTCAGGAGAGAGATGACCTCTGCAGCCCCTTCTCCTAAAGTGTGTGCCCCTTTTCACACTCTCGCCACCTCCTAAGTGGAGAGGAAGTAGTCGTCAAATTGTTCAGACCACAGGACGTTCATAAGAACACATTTTACAAGTGGACATAGACATATTATAAAAACCCAGGACCCATTTTTTCACCTGATAAATCCCATCTGCCAGTCAACATCATAATGATGACGATGATGATTCAAAACCCATGGCTCATTTCAGAATTATCTCAAGAATTTAAAATGCCAATTAGTTTCTTTTTCTATTGTAAACTATACACTAAGTAAGAGTATCACTAAGTAAGAGTATCAGTTACACTATTTTTTGGTCTTTGTTCCAAATGTCTTGTTAAACTGAGTACTTTACTACTTAAATATTAATACCGATATTCCCTCAAACTTTTGATGTATAAAGTCATATTCTCTCTTTTCTCAAATGTCTTTTCCAAACTTGGATTCATTGTCACACTTCATACAATAAGGTATAAAGGACTATATTAGGAGTCTGAATGGAAATAACTAAAAATAAGTCATGAAGATAATTCCTGAGTATGCTGAAGAATTTTGGAAGGATCCTGTTGCATCCTGTTTAGTGTGGGTGTGATGGGTTTCATACTGCCTGTGCTGGCTTCGTGCAGGTGCCTCTGAAGGACTTGCAATGCACCACAGTGCCAGGCCACACAGGTGTGAGAGGGCGAAGGAGGCCTCAATCTGCTGTCAGAACCCTCATCATGCATGGCCTTCTTGCTCTGTACCCATCATAAAAGCATTCACCCTCATAAATGGGTTGTAAACATATAAAAAGTTTTAATTTAAGAAAGAAAGTCATCAAGTAAGAGAAAAAGAAAAAAAGATCACTTCAGTGGAATTTGATAAAGAAGTTACCTTCTAGGGTAAAGGGTGGTAAAAGCCACGATTATCAAACAAATTCTGATTCAGCTGAAGGTCACAACTTCCGCATCCCCATACTGGGCAATTCCTAAAGACTTCTGAAGGCATTCTGTCTATTAGTTCTATAAGAGTTGTTATATTATCTGTCATTAAAAAGTTGAATTAAGGCCAGGTGCCGTGGCTCATGCCTGTAATCCCAGCACTTTGGGAGGCCGAGGTGGGCAGATTACCTGAGATCAGGAGTTTGAAACCAGCCTGGCCAACATGGTGAAATCCTATCTCTACTAAAATTCCAAAAATTAGCCGGGCTTGGTAGCAGATGCCTGTAATCCCAGCTACTCGGGAGGCTGAGGCAGGAGAATCACTTCAACCCAGGAGGCAGAGGTTGCAGTGAGCTGAGATCGTGCCACTGCACTCCAGCCTGGGTGACAGAGTTAGACTCCATTTCAAAAAAAGAAAAAAGTTGAATTAGAGAATCATCAACACATGAAGAAATCTACCTCGGCAGTACATACATGAGCCTTGAAGTAGTTTTGCAAAATAGGTGAGGCACCCTGGTGTGACCTGAGTTCAGCCTGGTTGTGCCAATACGGGGACTTGAACATTCCACTTAATCCCAGGAGGCTCATTTCTTCATTCATGAAAGGAGACTAAATATACCCATCTATACAAGGGCCACAGAATTAAATGGTATGCTAAAAGAAATGAATCACTGTTGGCATATATTAGTTCAGTAAAGCTTAGTCTTGATGGAAAGAATTGTCTAGTTTCTTTGATAAAATATTTCTCATTAATCAAGGCAAAGCCCTCGAGCCACTGCTCTGATGGAGACAGACCGAGAAGGAGGCTACTGCTTCTCGTGGTGGGAATTAGGGTGAATCACTCTAAGAAAAGGGCATTGCTACAGAGAATAGGGCTGCAGTTTACATCAAGGTGTACACTGAAGACTTTGAAGCCCCGCTTGAGTCCTCAGCTTCCCTCTCAATGAAAAGATGCATCTGGGGTCACAGTAGGATGTCAGCCATGAATGGTAGTCCACAGAATTTCCCAAGTGCACACATACAGAAGCTCACCAATTTCCCATATCTATCGGCTATTCTAAACTTCTGGGATAGCATATCAATCTTTCTTTATAACCAAGGATATCACCCTGGTTCTCAACTCTAAGACATATTTTCTGCCTAGTTATGCTCCATTTGTTCTCTTAGCTCCTAGTCCCAGCACCTGCTGATGAAGCCAACCAAACTGTTGCAAAAGTTGTTGTCAGAGTTTTGGGCCTCGCTGAGACTGCAGGCTTATACATCAATGCTTCGGGAGGACCAGCCTGCACATGAAACGTGCTCCCTGCATTGCAAGAGAGGCTTGCAGCAAGTGGAATGTGGAAATCTGAAGGTGCCTTCACCTAGGAGACGGGTCTACTGATGCACGCTGAGAACGTCAGCTTTTGGTTCAGAGGAATGGATCATTTAAAGGAGAAGGTGAGAGTGTTGCTTTTGCTTTCAGAAAACCCGTACAAGAAGGAGTAGATGCCTGTGATCTGCAGGGAGAACATCCATCAACAACGAAAATTCAGGTCCTAGTTTCTAAGAGTCTTGTCCACAAACTAAGGGGAAACTTAGCCTTTTCTGTCTCGTACATGGTTGCCCTAGTGGGGATGGGGATTGCTACAACTCTTTGGGGTCACTGTTGGAAGCACTTTTATGCAAAAGAGGCATCTTTGTAAAGCCTTAGGTTGAAAGCTCAATTCACTCATGCAGACGGGTAAAAACAGAGACTGAGTAAGCCCCCTTGCCCTGTTCCCCTAATTACTCAAAGTCGCTCAGAATCCCCCGTTGAAAGGAAAAGGAATGATGCAGTTTTAGAAGCATATCAACTTTATGGACAAATTATGGTTTGTATACAAGCAACAGTCTGCCTGCTCACATAATTCAGAATGAATTGTTCAGATGTTCATTGTACCTGGAGGTGGCTTAATTGCTTGTTCTTCTAAAGGGGAAAAATTGGTATAACAAACTACAGCCTATTTTCTAAGAAAATCATTTCACATAAAATTCAGCAGTTTTATGGTTGTGATGAAGAATAAACAGATTTAACACATTCGATTATCTTTATAAATGGTGTTTAGCACACATAGCAAAAGGAAGAAGAAAAATAGTGGAACTTTGAAAATAAAAGACATTTTTACTTGCTATGCCTAAAGCATTAAAATTATCTTTGAGATTTTGGCATTGAATAAGTTTTCTTTCCCAAAAAAGTTTATGCATTACAATGCAGGAATATGCTTTATAACACAGAAAAGAAAGAGAGCAAGATACTAAACAACAAAGGAAGGAAAGGAGGAAGGGAAGGAGTGGGAGGGAGGGAGGGAGGAATGAAGGAAGGAAGGAAGGAAGGGAAGGAAAGAAGGAAGGAAGGAAAGAGGGAGGGAGGGAAGGAAAGAAGGGAGGGAGGGAGGGAGGGACTTAACTTCTCCAAATTGCAAAACCTAAAAGAAAAGGAAGTCACTAAAATCTTTAACATGGCAAAATTTTTATGAGTATTATGAAAATCTAAGTATCAATAAGCCCAAGGCAATACCAACAAAAGTAAAATAACACAGAGAATTTTATCTTTTATAAAGGAATCCTTTGTTTAGATCTGAAAAAATAACCATTATTCACATCAAGTGTTTAAATCATAGGTGCAATGAAACCATGCAGTTATCCCCCTAACGTCTATTTTCCCGCTAATATCTAGTTAGTTGATAAATATCTTCATGCTATTATCAATTTTTCAATTCTTGACTTAGAAATCGAGTGCATGGCTTGATTTTACCAAAGTTCTTAATAAGTCATATAACTTCAAGATAGCTACGTCTATAGTAACATCTCTGACCTTTACATGGTCATAAATAAATGACAAACTTTAAGAATAAGGTGTACAGCACAGACATCATTGAAAATGGCAAGAATTCTCTGTATGATTTATGCATCTTCTTAGGAGTTATTAATTATAATCTTAGCTTCTAGATCTCAAGTAGAACCTAGGAATGTTTATTTGACTTACATATCAGAGTTAAGTGTCATCAATTTATCAATTTTATAAAATGGCAAACACTGACAAACTATCTAATTAAGTGTCACCTCTGTCAGATACGATACCCTACAAGAAAATAAAATAGCTCAAATTCATGTTCTCATTTATTTGTATTATTTATTTTTATATCTCAGTGATAGGAAATTAATTGTGTACAATAAAAAACATGTTGTTTCGAGTTTTTGTTTTTTTTTTTTATTGAAAGTCCTTTCTTCTCCTTGACACCTGGCTTGGAATGGGGTGTCAAGACATGGGAAAGCAGGACCAATGTTTCCAGATCCTCCTAGTGCAAGAGAAAAAGGGAAAGCAGATCTAAGGGTATCTCACAAATCCTGTAAAAGCTGCGTGACAAACAATACTAGCATGGAGTTAGGTGTGAAGCAAATAAAACACTTGCTTAGCCAACCAGATGCTTGACCCAGGAGAGGACTTACACTTTCTAACGCTCAAAGGCCACGCAGTCAACATCAATGAGCATGACAGTAAGAAACTAGAGGAGGCCCTGAAGTCATGACCGCCCACTTTGCCAGGGTTCTCTCCTATGTGGGAATGCAGGACAAATATTTCCAGATTCTGCTATTGCAGGAGAAAAAGGGAAAGTGGATTTATGGGTATCTCACAAATTACGTAACATGGAATTCTAAATACTGATCATTGATTTTTGTAAATATTAAATATTTTGTGAGTCAACCAAAGCAATTGTCTGACCTGTGCTCTAGATGATTCCTACATGGGCTTTTTGCAGGTTTGCTTGTTTGTTTATTTATAGACCATTATTATAGATTGAAATAATTGGTAGCTTTTAGAACTACATAGACATGGCCTTAATAACCTTACCTGTAAAATATAAAGAGTAAAACACAAAAAAACTATGGAGCTGGGCCGGGTTCAGTGGCTCATGCCTGTAATCCCAGCACTTTGGGAGGCCGAAGTGGGTGGATCACTTGAGGTCAGGAGTTCAAGACCAGCCTGCCCAACATGGTGAAACCTTGTCTATACTAAAAGTACAAAAATTAGCCAGGCATGGTGACACACACCTGTAATCCCAGCTACTCAGCAACAAAACCATTTTTTAAAAAAAAAACTGTGGAGCTGGGCCAGGCGCGGTGGCTCATGTTTGTAATCCCAGCACTTTGGGAGGCTGAGGCAGGCAGATCACTTGAGGTCAGGAGTTCAAGACCAGCCTGCCCAAGATGTTGAAACCCTGTCTCTACTAAAAATACAAAATTTAGCCGGGCATGTTGACACACACCTGTAATCCCAGCTATTCAGGATGGGAGAATCACTTGAGCCCGGGGGGCGGAGGTTGCAGTGAGCCGAGATCGCGCCACTGCACTCCAGCCTAAATAACAAAGTGAGACTCTGTCTCAAAAAAAAAAGAAAAGAAAAGTTAAATGTTGAATATGGTATTAAGAATATTCAAAATGTGGGAGACTTGACAAGGGCTTGGTGTCAACTGAGATACACCAATTGACAGTTAATGGTTTATGACATATAACTATGTTCTATTTTTCTTACTGGCTTAGATATTAAGATCATGCTCATTAAAAATGGAAATTACCATGTAATGAGCAAGTTTAACATGATGATCATGGAGGAAGTGTTTGTATTTTAACAGGATGTACTTCACTAGGAATGGGGCAAGGGAGAGGACAGTTGAGTAGGAAGATGGGAGAGAAGCACAGAATTCATCATTCACATTATTCAAATTGTATGTCGTGCATACAGCCAGACGAGGCGATGTAGGTGTGTTGGAGCTGAAAGCCTCCCGCCCCCAATTCCTGGAAGCCTCTTCACTGCTTCCCCTACTCTACTCCTCCCTCGCTTCCCCCAACCCCCATCCACATACAATTCATTCTCTGCATGTAAGCAACTTCTCATTTGCTTGAGCTTCTTCAATGACATCACAATGCACCTAGAAAACAACCTGAATGCGTCACAGCCAAATCCCCAGGCCCCCTGACTCCGGGGAAGCCCTCTGACCTTCCGCTCCCAGTGCACCAGCCTTGTTCCTCTCTCTTCTCTGAACTCATCGGGCTTCTCTCCACCCAGAACTCTTCCTAGCACGTGCAGCCATGTCTCCTTCCAGTCCTTCAAATCTCAATGCCACCCCGGAGAGTGGCAGACCCCAGGCCCCCGCTCACTACCTAAACATCACCCCAATCATTTCCTCCACAGCAGGTACCACTAACACAGCTTCAGCCTGGGCACAGCTGCAGCCTCTATGGCTGCTACTTCAAATCAATGACCTAAACATATGTTTTTGCCTCCAGTCTCACTCTATTTGCAACAAGTGTTTCTGTAAGAGTCCATAATCTATATTGTACTAGATTAGGCTCTTAAAATGTGTCTAAGGTCATTGTCATTCTCACTTTAAAATCAGCGATAATTTCTTACGGTCCTCCAGCATTCATAACTGTTTTAATCTGAACTACTTTGGCATTCTGGGAAGTCTAATAAGTTTCTCAAACTAATGTCTTACTGTATAAAATAAAATACGTAAGATTAGAAAGGAAACCAGCGATATTAAAATATTCTTACAAAAGTGTGATAAATCAAAATTTGTGGCTTAATATTATGTATGTTATTTCACTAAACAACACGTTATTATTGCCTCTAATAACTGAGGCAACTTCAAACCATGGTGTAGTAACATTTTGAAATATCTGCACATGTATACATATGTAACTAACCTACACAATGTGCACATGTACCCTAAAACTTACAGTATAATAATAAAAGAAAAAATAAATAAATAAATAAATAAAAAGAAATATCTGCAATAAATGAAACAAAGAAATGGATTATCTATGATTTGGTGACAAAGTTACAGGTTATGCTAATACTAATTTTTTTTTTTTGACATGGAGTCTCACTCTATTGCTCAGGCTAAAGTGCAGTGGCGTGATCTCTTCTCACTGCAACATCCATCTCCTGGGTTCAAGCAATTGTCCTGCCTCAGCCTCTTGAGTAGCTGGGATTACAGTTGCCTGCCACCATGCCCAGCTACTTTTTGTATTTTAAGTAGAGACGGGGTTTTGCCATGTTGGTCAGGCTGGTCTTGAACTCCTGACCTCAGGTGATCCACCTGCCTCGGCCTCCCAAAATGTTGGGATTACAAGCATGAGCCACTGTGCCCAGGCTGCTAATACTATTTTAATATTATTGCCTGCCTTTAAAATGTAAGGAAATGCTAAATATTAATTACAGCTTAAGGGGAATAATACATAAATATTGTTATGTATATATTTACCATCTGAGTAATAGATTCCTTGAATTCTATCCTCAAGGCCCCAGAACTATTGCTGTAGAGAACTAAATTCATGGTCTTAACAGGGGATGCAAATTCCTTCACAATCCAATACCATCACTCCACTGGCTCATGTCCAAACTCATCCTTCACCTTTGGCAGCCATAATGCCACCTCTAGTGTAAGCCAGGGTTCACACGTGGCCTCCAGGTCCTGTTCACGTGGAACTTTCTCAGGGAAAGCCTGCTCAGTGTGCCTGCTCTGCGAGGCCACCCGGTGGGTTTTACCCTCAGACCTCAGCAGATATCTCAGTTACACAGAGGATCATGTTGGATTTTAATTTTGTAATTGAAAATCTAGTTTTCTATTACATTATGACATTATTTTACAAAACACCCATGTATCTTTTTTTTTTTTAATTCCTAGCTCTTGGCACAGAAATTACATTCTCGTGCTAGCCTAATACATAGATAGCCTTCAAGAAAATTTGACTTAAAATACAACTTAATGGGTTTAGATTACAGAGAACTTCACAAGTTATAAAATACTACAATAATGTTTTATTCAAAAATGGAAATAATTAAACACTGATCTATGAAAGTAAGCTGTTTGTCTTCAAAGTGTCACTTTGATGAGTTCAGTCTCATCAGTTCTAGATAGTGTTGGGGCTCAGGACACCACCCCAAAATATGACTCTAGAAGACCAGAATATGCCACCCCAAAACACACTTCTTTGGTATATTTCCACCAAATTATTCTGAGAAACTGCAGATACAAAAGTAGTTCTGAATAGCTGCCTTTCTGTAAAGGAAATGTACACCTATAAAGGTGATCTACATGAATGAAAGTATCTGCATCAGGAGGACAGTTGCTTTATTACCTGAGCAATTTTAATCTGCATAACAAGACAACTATTCACCATATCATTCCTTCCCTCACTCTCTCCTAATTTGACTCCACTACTCTCGAGAAGCCCAAGCTCTTATTTCTTTCTGGAGCTCAGGAGCTACACAAGCTCCAACTTCTTGCCCTTTAATCCTAGGAAACAGGAAACAGGAAGGTTAGGAACCCACTCCCAGCCTTCTGTGCTCCAGGAAATGTCTAAGTGGGAAGACCCTCCTTCGCCCAGGTCTACAGGAAGGCTGAGGGTGCCGCTCGGTTCACCTGGGAGGAACCTCTCCCACTTGGCCTCATATGAGGTTAGCTGACTTGCCTGTCCTATGGATACACTGGAATAAAAGGCGTATTAGCCCAGCTCTGCGTGAGCCTGCATCCTTCCCCAGGCCCCTGGATGTCACCCACTGCAGCGTGGGCCGGCACACAGCTTCTCCTCAGCGACCTGGGGGAGGCCGACCTGGGGCCCCTTCTTGGCTGCTGCTGTCCTCCTGGGCCTTCTTGGCTGCTGCTGTCCCAATGGGGCCCCTTCTTGGCTGCTGCTGTCTTCCTGGGTCCCCCGCCTGCTCTTTCTACCTCACTGCTCTCTCAAAAGGAGGCTACTTTCCACTACCCTCCGGGGATGCCAGCTGACCTGAGGATCCCTCAGAGCCTCCCCTTTACAATCGTCCTCAGTCTCTCCTTAAAGAGCTTGGGTGTGTCTTGTGTTGGACGCCACTTATAGCAGCTGGGGATGCCTTGGCCTCAGGGGAAGAGAGGCGCCCCTGGGAGCAGAAGGCAATCCTGTTACTGTTACACTGGAAGGCTCACGTGGACACCGGCAGACGAGACTGAAGCCCCTAACCCACCAGGAATGAAGGGGTTCTGAGGAGAAACCTATGGCTGGGCTTTAGGGCTGCAGTCAGGAGGGGCGGGCATAGAGCTTAGGTCTGGGAAGGGGAGGGGTGAGTGTGATCAGAGGTAGGCGAAGAGACAGGAGGCTGCTGGCAGGAGTGCCCAGCACCTCTCGCTGGCTCAGGACCTACAGCTTGGACTCATTCCCCCTCCATGAACTGACCACTGCTCACGACACTCACTGCCAGGCTGCGCTGCAGCTGCCTCACAAGTCAAACTGAGAAAGGGTGGCATGGCCTTAAAGGCCGGTCGAATTCTTGCAAAGTCCTAGAAAGTGCTCTGTCAGGCTGGGCGCGGTGGCTCACGCCTGTAATCTCAGCACTTTGGGAGGCCGAGGCAGGCAGATCGGATCACGAGGTCAGGAGATCGAGACCAGCCTGGCCAACGTGGTGAAACCCTGTCTCCACTAAAACTACAAAAATTAGCCAAGCATGGTGGCAGGCACCTGCAGTCCCAGCTACTCAGGAGGCAGGAGAATCACTTGAACCAGGGAGTTAGAGGTTGCAGTGAGCCAAGAGCGTATCACTGCACTCCAGCCTCTCGACAGAGTGAGACTCCATCTCAAAAAAACAAGAAAAAAAAGAGAAAAAGAAAAACAAAAGAAAGAAAGAAAGAAAGAGCTCTGCCAGTGTTTGCTGCACAAATCAAGGGCAAGGGTTCTGACGTCCAGAGGCCGTGACGTTAGGCAGTTCCTGAACGACGACCCTGGATCTGCAAGAGGCAATGCAGCCACAGCAGACATCTGGATTCCACCGTCACAGGCAGCACCTGCATCCAACCACGAAGGCACGCGCTGCAAGTCCTTGTGGAGAACGTTTGACTCTCAGGGTTTTGGCGAGGCTATTTTCACAGCCGTAAAACTTGAGAGGAGCAGGCAGATCTGTCAGGTGTCAGGTCCAAAACGAAAAACTGTGATCGGAGTTTTCCCACAGTGGCCGTTCTGCAGCTTAGGGATGGTCGAGTGGTTTTGCAACTCGGAGAAAATTGTTCTTTTTAAACTGACTTCATTAGGTTTAAACATTCTTTCCCCTGTGAGTGCAATGACTAAATCGCTGGATTTAGAATCCAAAGACTTCATTTCCCTTCCTTCTGCTGAAATACAATAGCTTGGCTGACACTACTACTTTGGTGTCTAGCAGACTTGATTCCAAATCATACTTCCACAGGCAGCTGTGCACATTTTCACAATTTGCCAACCTCTCTGAGCCTCATTTTTCTTATCTGTGAAATGTGCATAACCCTTGGAATTTATGTGGAAATCAGGAAGCATAGAGTGCGGCGCAGAGTGAGCACACCATACGTAACAGTTATTATTGTCATTATTATTACTGAGACAGGGTCTCACTTTGATGCCCAGGCTGGAGTGCAGTGATGTGATGGCAGCTCATTGCAGCCTTGAACTCCCAAGCTCAGGCAGTCCTCCCACCTCAGCCTCCCAAGTAGCCAGGACCATGGGTGTCCAACACCACGCCCAGCTAATTTTTTGTAGAGACAGGGTCTCACCATGTTACCCAGGCTGGTCTTGAACTCCTGGCCTTGAGCAATCTTCCCGCCTTGGCTTCCCAAAGTGTTGCAATTTATTTTTAATATAGTAAAACAGGGGCAATTAGCTCTTCCAAACCAACTAATAATACTTCTGCAGGAGCACATGAGGACATAAGAAAACACTAATAAAAATCTCTTGCATACAAATACTTCATTTACATAGAGTTTTAATCCAATTATATCACTGTTCCATGGCATATGTATTATGTTGTTTTTCCAGGTACCTTCTTAAAGGAACCGGCTTCTTCCCCTTTAAAACATGCTCTTGAGTGAAGTCTGCTAATCACATTTCTGACTCTGTGACCCAAGTTGACCTAACACATAGTCTCCGTCCACCTGGCCTCAGTGGCTGGACTTAGACACAAGCTGCCCCACCAAGAAAGTGTTCCCAAAATGTTTAGCAATTGCAGTAGGAGAAGCAGGGTCCTGTCCTTGCTGAGCAGGGTATGGTTAGATTGGGGACATATCATCCATGTGTATTAGGGCAGAAAAAGCTATGAAAATCAGAAGAGGGGCAAACAGAATTCAGGTGTCACTGAGGCCCAGGCTCCAGACATGCCCCAGCCCACACAGCTGTCACCTTGCACTTCTTTCCTAAACTAGTTTCATTCAGATTTCTATCATTTACAATCAAAGAGGGCAGACTCATGGGGAACATCCTGGATCTTTGTCCCCCCCTCATGGATTACATCTAGCCACTAATTGATGGCTCATCTATGGAGTCCGGGTTAGTCCTAGAATATGATCAAGACTCTGTTTTCACAATTATATGTAACAGTGATACACGTGTCTATGTGTTGCAGAGAGGACAACCAAGCCTTTTTTTTTCTTTTTTTTTTTTTTTGCCCCCCGAGATAGAGTCTCGCTCTGTCCCCCAGACTGGAGTGCAATGGCATGATCTCGGCTCACTACAAAGCCCGGTCTCTGGTCTCCCAGGTTCAAGCGATTCTCCTGCCTCAGCCTCTTGAGAAGTTGGGATCACAGGCGCTCCCCACCATGCCCAGCTAGTATTTGTATTTTTAGTAGAAACGGGGTTTCACCATGTTGGCCAGGCTGATCTCCGACTCCTGACTTCAGGTGATCTACCCACCTCGGCCTCCCAAAGTGCTGGGATTACAGACATAAGCCACCGTGACCAGCTCATCCCTTCCAGATTTCTGGTAGTGACGGAAGAGATGGAGTGAATAGAAGAGAAGAACACCACTGCCATTGATAATATTTTTATATCAGTGGTTATACCCAGGGTACACTCAGAGCTGTTTGCACACATTGGTAGGACCACCAGGGCCTGAGGTAATCCTTGGGGTCATGTTTCCTGAAAGTAACTGTGAATCCCACCATCCCTGGGTAACTGATACTTCTCTGGCTGAAAGCACAGTCCCTTAAAGAAGCCTTCTACAAAATCCAACATTACCAAGACTGGACACATGGTATTTGTGCCAGTATCTGCAGTGACATGAATTGGCTAAATTTTTTTAAAAATCATCATCTCCAGCATTTATCATTTCTTTGTGGGGGGAATGTTCAATATCCTCCTGGCTCTGTGAAATGATGGGACATATTATTGTTGACTACAGTCACCCTAAAAGGCTAGAGAACACTAGACCTTATTCCTCCTATCTAGCTACAATTTTTTATCCTTTAAAAGAGTTTTGCTAGCAATATCTGCAACGCGTAGGGACTAAAAATTGATTTAATTTAATGAGGAAGCCGGAGCACAGACCTCAAACAAATAAAGGCAAGCCCTGCACAGGTGCTTCCAAAAATGTATATGCAGCACGGCAGAAAGTCCCTTAGCATCGGGGGGAAAAACACCTCAAGTATGGAGCTCACAGGTGTGCACTGGGGAGCAATTACAGGTAAGGCACTGCGCTTCCTGCTGAGCGCAGAGCGAGGTAAAACAGAAATGACCGTCACCTTCATGCAGTGTATTGTTTTCAGTAAGGCATCCTTTAAACATAGAAATACAGTTGTCCCTTGGCTTTTGCAGGGGGGTGGGTTACAGGATGAATATAAAATAATGGTGCATTTTCATAAAATCTAAGCACACCCTCTTGTATACTTTAAGCCATCTCTAAATTTCTTATAATACTGAACACAAAGCAAATGCCGTGTAAATAGTTGTTATTCTGTTCGCTCAGGGAACAATGATAAGAAAAAGAGTCTGTGCATGTTCAGTGGAAACACAACCATGGGTTGTGTATTTCAGAATATTCTGATCTCTAGTGCTTGAATCCACACATGCAGAACTCATGGATGCAGAGGGCTGACTGTATACAATAAATTCCTGATTTTAAAAAGTCCCAGGGTATGCCTGTCAGTCTAGGTTCATTTATATGGCATTAACAACAATATCCCGGCTGGGCGCAGTGGCTCACGCCTGTAATCCCAGCACTTTGGGAGGATGAGGAGGGCAAATCACCTGAGGTCAGGAGTTCGAGACCAACCTGGCCAACATGGGTGAAACCCTGTCTCTACTAAAAAGAAAAAAATTAGCCAGGCATGGTGGCGGGTGCCTGTAATCCCAGCTACTTGGGAGGCTGAGGCAGGAGAATTGCTTGAACCTGGGAGGCAGAGGGTGCACTGAGCTGAGATTGTGCCACTGCACTCCAGCCTGGACAACAGAGTGGGATTCCCTCTCGAAAACAAAAAACAATATCCCATATCTCAGTGACTTAAAATAAGTCAGCTTCCTTCTGGTTCCAGGTTGGGATGGCAGGGAACTCTACTCCTGTAGATACTCAGGGATCCAGATGACTGAGTGGCCATTAGAGCAAACTAAATTTTGGCTCTTCAGGGTTCCATCCGAAGCGACATTCACTCCAATTTCATCACTCAAAGCAAGTCACACCACCACACTTCATTTTGAAGGCACCTCTATCCTGAGTCCAGAAGTAGAGAGAATGGGAGAGATTTGGTGGGAATGCTCGTGACCAGCACACAAGAAGAAGCACATCAGAATTCAAGCTTCTGAATGAGGAGACCTCCCCTGGTCGGAGTACTCAGACATTGCCTCCTGCAGGGTATTACATAGAAACAGTTCTGAATGACTAACCAAAGAGTGGGGGTGGAGATGGAAAGCATTGCAGGCTGAGATTGCTACACGTGCAAGAGCTCTGAGGTAGAAAGGACTGTGGCTGCTGGAGATATTTCAGAGGGGCAAGTGAGAATCGAGACAGAGAAAGAACCACAGCCTGGGAGACGGAAATAAGAGCTTAGCCAGAGAGATAGCAGATCCTTATAGATGTTGAACGATTTCCTAAAAATCTAAGAAAGCATGGTAAACGCTTTCATCACAAAAGGAATAAGTCCGGTCTGCCTTTTGGAAACAAGAGAGAAGTTGGAAGAGTAAATCTGGAAAGACATTTAGGAGTTTGGCCATTTTCTAGGAGAAAGGTCTGAGAGCAGTTACGGCTACTGGTGCTGACACAGGGAGGCAGCCGCAGATTCCAGGAACACTGCACCTCACACTTAGTGAGATGGGGGCACTGGAGGATAAGCTGGGAAGCAAAACTGCGAGCTCAGCTTCGGGCACATGTTTCAGTTCCTGCGTCATTCCCAGTGGAGGAGGAAAACAGACATTGTGTCCTGGCGCTTGCAGAAGACTTGAGCTGGAGGCACAGGCACAAGAGTTATCAGCTGTGAATGGCCATCATGGGCTTTGAATCCAGGAGTTTGAATCATGGAAAGCATAGGATGGAAATATAGGAGGATTCCAACCTCCTATATAGCTAAACTCAGTTAGAAGTGGTCAAGGAAGCAAAGAAAATAACAACTTAGCCAGAGAGATAGCAGAATAACCCAGAGATTTTCTGGCCCCTGAAGCCAAGGGAAAAGGGCGTCAAGAGAAATGGTAGCCATGCTGGATGTCACCAGGAGACATGAGAAACGAAGTGTGCCTCTAGGGCTAGTGACATTAACATCTCCTGCAATAGAAGATCTTGTCGATAGAAGAACCCATCATGTTAGACACCAGGTAAATAGATAGGAGAAGTGAAAAACAGGTGTAGAAATTGAGAATGTTTACATAAGTTTTCTGGAATTATGTTTTAGAAATTAGAAGCTGGAGGAAGACAAGAGGTCCAAGGTACATTAAAATTATAAATAGATATGTACGTGTGTATGTGTGTGTGTCGATGTGTGAGAGACAGATCTGAGTTATATTCAAGATGCTATTGGGGAAAATTTCATGGATAGTAGCTGAAAATGCAGAAATAGAAAATATTCTCTACATAATGTCTCTGAAATAGTAGGAAGAGAGGTACCTAGAGCATAGGATTGATTACCGTTTTTTTTCTTTCTTTTTCCTTTTCTTTTTTTTTTTTTAGATGGAGTCTCCCTCTGTCGCCCAGACTGGAGTGCAGTGGTGTGATCTTGGCTCACTGCAACCTCCGCTTCCCGAGTTCAAGTGATTCTCCTGTCTCAGCCTCCTGAGTAGCTGGGATTACAGGCGCCTGCCATCATGTGCCGGCTAATTTTTGTATTTTTAGTAGAGATGTGGTTTCACCATATCAGCCAGGTTGGTCCCAAACTCCTGACCTCAGGTGATCAGCCCGCCTCTGCCTCCCAAACTGCTGGGATTACAGGCATGAGGCCACCACACCCAGCCCCGATTACCCTTAAGTAGGAGGTACATTCTCTTCCATTGAAAAAGAGAGAGAGCAGAGAATAGATGCACAGGCAAGCAGATCTGTATCCATTTTGTTGTGGGAAGTTGCTTCCTCTCTGATGTTCTCTCTCTCTCTCTCTCTCTCTCTGTCTTTCTCTCTCTGTTTCTCTCTCTCGTGCTTCAAGTAGGGAATGATTAGTGAGTGATATTGTTTGCTAAGTAGTAAGAAAATAAAGAAGGGGAACACAGAAAGAGTGTTTCATAGAAAAATGCTGGCAATGTCTAGAGACATATTGCTCACTGGTTTAGTCTCCAGTTTCCTCTCTTTTTTGCTCCTACCTAGATTTCCAGTTTAACAGACCTCAATCCTGGAAGTCTGTGTCTATATTTTATATTTTAGGTGAGACTACACATAATAATGCCAAAGAGTTCATCATAAAATACTAGCCTCTTTCAGTAATAAATATCAAAGCCGTGTTTCTAAGCATTCTGTGGAATTAGGGAAACAAGTGATTTAACTATATTAAAAAAAAAAAGTTAGGCTCTAGATTTAACGTTTTCAACCTCATTTGATCTAGCAATATTCAAGGAAAGGCCATACAAATTATTTTGCATGAAATTAAAATGTTGAACTTTTTCACATGTCAAAAATGCTTTGATGATGCAAACTTTTCTTAGAGATTGCATATTTGAAGGCATAAAAAAGGATAAAGTTCAATCACTGATTTTTTTTCTCTTTTTGTGGTGAAAGTTGAACATGAACAATGCAGGTACCCATTATCTGTGCTAAGGCAAGGCATACATACCTGAGAGACCTACAGACTTACTGCCATATGGATCAACTCCCTGCACAATGGGACTCTCTGTGTCCTGAAGGGACGAGAGCTCAGAGGGACATAGTGACAAATGGGAAAGCTACGTGATGATGAGACTCCCCAGTTGAGCACACAGTTGACTACGGCCATGGGAGAGAGTGTGTGCAGGTGGGATGGGAGTACAGGTGAAGCTTAGGTAACACCCGTACCTCATCATCCCCTGTGCGTCTGTGAAACCGCCTTTACAAAATTATACCTGAGGAAATTATGACAGTGAAAGAAACCAGACCTAACCAACTCCATCTTGCTTCTAACCTTTAAGCTGTCCTTGTTCATTCCTGGACATAGATTGAATTAATTTGGGGAGGAATTCAATTCTTGGTTTGACTCTGAAACAAAATTGATCATGGCCCTTTCCCGAAAAGACCCCCTTCTTGCCTAGGGACCAGTCTGTCTTTGCAGGACTAACAAATTAGCTGTAAGATTAGACATTATGGTTTAGGGGTCATGCAGCCTCTGGTTCCAAGTCTGAACCTCCCCAGATTGCTCCTGGGATCACATCACTATTGTAAAACCTAACATCAGTGCTTGAGATACGTTGCAGACCCTGCACCTGGTGGATCAGCTGACACCACCCAAACCGGTAATCTGGCCCAACCAGTTCTGCCATCGCACCCGGGAACAGCAGACAGCAAGAAAAACTCACTTCCGCCCCCTGTGATTCCATCTCCAACCTGACCAATGAGCACTACCGGCTTCCCAAGCCCCTGCCCGCCAAATTATTTTTTTTTTTTTTTTTTTTTTGACAGAGTCTTGCTCTGTCGCCCAGGCTGGAGTGCAGTGGTGCGATCTCGGCTCATTGCAAGCTCCGCCTCCCGGGTTCACGCCATTCTCCTGCCTCAGCCTCGCGAATAGCTGGGACTACAGACGCCCCCCAACACGCCCGGCTAATTTTTGGTATTTTTAGTAGACACGGGGTTTCACCGTGTTAGCCAGGATGGTCTTGATCTCCTGACCTCGTGATCCGCCCGCCTCGGCCTCCCAAAGTGCTGGGATTACAGGCGTGAGCCACCGCGCCCGGCCGCCAAATTATCTTTAAAAACTTGAATCCCTGAATGCTGGGGAGACTGAATTGAGTAACAATAAAACTCCGGTCTCCCACACATCTGGCTCTGCCTGAATTACTCTTTCTCCATTGCAGTTCCCGTCTTGATAAATCGGCTCTGTCTGGGCAGCAGAAAAGGCGAACCCACTGGTGGTTCCGTCTGTGTCCTTACCTCTGTTTTCAAAAACAACAAGTGTTCCACTACTAACCAGAAACCAACATTCCACCAAAAAATTATTCCAGTTGTACAAGCTTGGAACCAGTTAGGGAGATTTATACTTCAATACAATTTACATGTAAGAAGTGTATTTAGATTTGGGTTTCGGTTCTCGTTGTTGTTCCATACCTTGGTAAGCAAGTTTAAATCCTTGCCGGTTTTGCGAATGGTCACTATAAAAGTGGATGAGGGTTTCATGCGTTGTGCTGAGCAGGGCCGCGGGGAGATCCGTGCCGCTAAATTGTCCAATCATGGGGCTGGTGTGGTAAGGTCCATTTTGAATTTCAAGGAAGTCATGATTAGCTTCGGTAGAAAAATTCAGAAACTGAATATGTGCACCTATGGAAAAACATGCAAACTTAATGAAAGTTCATATCAAAATGTATAAAATCAATGCTCATAAAAAGGGACTGAAGCGTTAGCAGTCTCCCCAGACAATCCCTCTCTGTGAGACAGAACCATGCCGTGGAGGACGTCATTCACTGTGGATGACAGCAAACCCTGGCTCCATCTTACCTCTGCCACTTTTTGCCGCATGGTCTTTTTCCATGACACTCACGTCCAGAAGTCAATTTGTTTGTGAAATATGAATATTACCAGCACCGTACCACAGAGCTACACAAGTAGAATCCTTAGGTAACAACTAGCACACACGCGCTCGGGGATGATTTTGTCCAGTGACTTTTACAATTATGACAATCTTAAATATGAAGTTGTGATCATCTGTTACATCACCCAAAAGCTAACTGATAGCTTTATCAAGGAAAAACAACAACAACAACAATTTTGGTTTTAAAACACGCCACAGAGTTTTTTTTGTTTTTATTTTGTGTTTGTCTGTTTATTTTGTCTGTTTATTTTGTCTTTTTTCCTTGTCCCACAGTTCTATGCAACCAACTTTAAAGGTGGCTTTTACTAACTGGACGGTCATACCATAGCACAAGTTTATTAGTTTAGCAAGTGGTCATTTTCTATTGTGTTACGTGTGCAAAACAAATTATTGATGTTTGTGAGAAACCCAATCTAATCAACCGCACCATAACTCTCACAATTAAATCTAACAGCCTGGCACAGTTGAGAATACCAAAAGACTGTTCAAATGACCAGTATCTGTGATATCATACTGATCTGTGAATTAAATAAACTATGGCTGATAATTTAAAAGGAAACAATAAAAATAATTGAGAGGTATTTGCATTGTGGCATTTTTTTTGAAAACTTATTTGACTACTATGTCTTAGATATTCTAACTCATTTAAGCAATTTATATAGAACTCCAAAGACATTAGTCTTTGCATAAGTCCATGCAGTTAAGCTGGGCCGTAAAACCTAAACTGAGCCAACTAACAGCGGTTGTAGAGTGTTATTCCAGTATAAAAGAAAGCTTTACTCTGCATGGTTCTTCTGTTTTTGATAGATGAGAACTTTAAAAAATCTTTTGCATCTAATATATTTCCTAGATTGGGAAAATTAAAGATAACACCTACTTGGGTTTTCCTACTTCAGTGGAAGTGCATAAAAATATTCACACAAACACATCCACTCAGGTATCAAAGGAAAACACAGTTGTCAGAGGGCAGTACTTTGTAAAAAGGAAGAAAAAAGTCCAAGTGAAAAATTGTAGGGAGGAAACACCTAAAATCTCTCAACAAAATTTAAAGTCATAAAAGAAACACAATTTCATTAATTATGGAGAAACTTGGCAGGGAGAAGCAAAAGGGTAAATAGTGCCCTGCTTGGTGGGCATCATGTAAGGCCAACAGTATGCCTGGGGCCCGATTTGCCAACCAAGTTTGCTCCCAGCACAGTAATCCTCACCGTGCTCATAATTTACAGGTGAGCAAACTAAGGCTCTGAAATGTTAGATGTTATGTCTCATGTCACAAGGGAAATGGCAGAGTGAAGTTTAACCCCGCACTAACTGACAAAGGCCTCACTTTTTCTGGTTTGGTATGCCAATAGGCTAGACAAGAGCTGACAGTCTCATGATGGTAAAAATATTCCACTCTTCTTGGAGAAAATCAGTTTGTATTATGTTCAACCTAGATTGAAAGAGGATGAATTAAAAAAAAATAGAACGTGAAAAACTGCAGGATGTGGCTGAGGAGACAAAATACAGAAGAAAAAGAAAGATCTTTAATAATTTAAGCAAAATTTAGAATTCTTTTTAGAATGAGTAACTAGATTCATATCACGTTGTCCAAGTCTATAGACCGGTACTACATCGCCAGTCAAGAAAGGAGCTGTGATGGTCTTGGCCATTCTAACATCGTCTGCTGTATACAATCAAGGTGGAGCAACTCTTTAAATTTACAACATTTCTGCAAATATTCAAAAACGTCAAATACTGCTGTTTGTTGAACAGCCACCAGTGAGCTGTTAATTTGTTTCTAAACTCCAGAAAATATTTTTGTTTAAAAGAAATTCAGAAGTGAGAAAAAAAGAAAGAAAAAAAGGGAGAGAAAGAGGCAACGGGGGGGGGGGGAGGAGGGAGGGAGGGAGAAGGGGTAAGGGAGGGAGGGGGTCCAAGGGCTCCTGTGTCCCTTGGTTTGGAGCTGTCTCCTCTGCCTGCTGTGACAGCTGCGCTCCTGGACTGCTCAGCCAGTGGCACATCCAGATCTGCTTGTCCACTTCCCACTACTGAGCTAAAAACACAGTTTGGTGGTATGCCCACAAATCTAATAAGAATGAATCTTGTTACTAACAAGTAAACTAGAGTAAAGAGTTGTGTGTGTGTGTGTGTGTGTGTGTGGTGTGTGTGCATGCATGCATGCATTTGTGTGTCTGTGTGCACGTGTGTTTGTGTGACTGCCTTATGAACATTGAATCCATGTGCTCCACAGAGTTTTATAGACATTCCTCACATTAATCACAATCAGGCGGAATCAAGAAGCTGACCCGAGAGTAACAAAAAACAACCTGTTGAATTGCCGGCACTTCTACGTATGTCCAGAGTACCAGACAGAAAGGAAAACTGGGGCCAGATTGGAACACTTAATATTTTATGGTAGGGAAATGGCTGAGAATGTGCTCGCTTCAGATGCGCATATGCAGACTTCAGATATATTTATCCAGAAACACTTTTTGAAATTCATGAACCGGCACAGTCACGAAAGATAACAACTTGCAAGGGGATCAGGGTGCAAAGAAATGGAGGACATCCAACGTCTCAAAAGTACAGGATCTAGTGAAAGTGGTTTGTTACTGATTTGGAATTCAGCTTGAAAAGGAAATGGAATTATGACAATTATAATATTGTGAGCAAAATTACCATTTTAAGCAGGATAAATTATACAGCCACATATCAAACTACCTAATACATATCAGAAAATAGAACAGAGCCCAGCTCTAATCTGGCTTCAAATAGAATTATTTAGCTATCTAATTTTCAGCAAATTGCATCCAGTTTGACATTGTAAAGCCCAAATAAAAGGATTAAAATAAGCATAACCTGGTTATCCTTCTATTGTCTCAGAGAGCACTAAAGCATATATATTATTTCAGTAACAATAAAAAATCTGAATACTTACCTTTGGTGGAACTTACCCAGCACTGTCTTATCCGACTGTGATTACATATTGAAAATTAAGTGCCAGTGACAAGTCACCTGCACAGAGGATTTTTGCCTTTGGCATTGACAGAACTTTGAATAGTAATGTGACCATGATCTCAGAGTTAAACCCTGGTTTTTAGTTGATAGAACCTGTGAATATTACTACCTCTGTTTTGCACCTTCTGTGTGTAATAAAATATAGCAAAAGTGTTAATACCTATGGAATTTATTGAACATTCTAAAGAACCTTTTATATTGTCCCTATGTTTCTAGAAAGTCTGATGGCATGGTAATTTTGGAGAGCATTGTGTGCACTATTAGTGCAGTAGATTTTAAGTATAAAAGATAATGGGGTAAGGCAGATAGAAAGCTTCATTGCATTTCTGCTAACTGTGCCCTTAGACACACTCAAGAAAACGGAGACCGAAATCCTGAGTTGGTTGAGCTCTGCCAGAGCATCACAAAACAACAGGCCAAGTCTGTGGAAAGGAAAGAAAATGGCACACAACTATCAGGTTTAGCTACTAGATAAGTAAACTAGAATTTGGTTTAACTATTAAAAACAGCACTTAAATAATACCCTATTTCATGCATTTAGAATACTTCAAAATAGCCCTATGGGACTGATATTATATTATATTCCCTTTAAAAATAAGGAAACAAGTTTCAAAAACATTTGAGTATCTTGTGCAATCATTGGTAGGACTAAGATTTCTACTCAGCTAAACTCAGAGCCTAAAATTGTGAGCAACCACAGCTTATGCTGCCAACTGCCTCAGTCCTTTTGGCTAGAGTTCCCTTGGTCATTTTGAGGGACAGGCTGTGTGGGTCACTGTCCCGCAGTGGGTCACCGTCGGTCACTGAGGCAGGGTATAGAAAACAGCTGTTTCTGGAATGAGTAATTAGGAAAACCAGGTAAGATGATTTCCACATGATGCCAAACCAGTTAATCGCTTTTGCCTATTTAAATTGTGGATCGATCCACGGGAATGGGCTCTGGGAGTAGAGCTAATCAAAATAATTATTTGACTAAACTGGCAACTGCTTAACTCCTGGATTAGACAATCGATCAGGCAATCCCATGCTTATCCAGTTGTATGGGAAGATTCATAATACCCAATAAAATCCTCCCAAGGTGAAAAACATCCCATATATTTTTCTTCAAGAAGTGGCAATAACGTCTTATATTCCGGATAAGTGTTATTACTCAGAGTAACTGGAGGAGCACGCTTACTGGTAGGACAGCTGTGCCCTGAGAATCCAAATCCCAAAACTGTCAATCAAGGAAACAGATATGTATGTTCAGATACTGGAGATACAATCTGAAGCCTAGAAATTACATTTAACAATGTTTTGCAAGAACAATTTTTTATTTTTTCTTTTGTAATTCACTTTGGAGTTTTGATTTGTCATGCTGTTTCATACTCAGTAATCTTCTATCTCTATTTTCAACTTGCCAAAATCTCATGATTTCTACATTTTTACACGAAAGCAACTTTTCTTAAATAAGTAATATTTGTAAGAATTTTGTGAAAACCTTTGTGCATTTCTCATCTTATTTAGATTGAAAGTGCTCTTCTATAAACTGGAGAAATGCTTCCTGAAGGAGTCTGACTCCAGCATCCAATGAACTGGAGCTGCTTTGGGAAGATGCCAAATTCATTTCCTACTTCAGCCAGGGCACTGAGTCAGAATTTAGGAAAGAGACCAAGGGAAGCTACATTGTAACAGCCCAATCTCCATTGAGGCTTCCTGCACACAGTAAAATTTGAGCAGCCTGGGGGGCAGTCATTTTCCTTGTTACTTAGTGTTGCAAGTTTAAGTAGACACAAATTACAATAAATCCGACACTCTCTTAGGGTCTAAGGCAATCAAGCTTCCCATAATGTCTGTTTCTTGTTGAAATTTCCAGTGATACTTCAAAGGAAATATTGTTTAACACAGTTTCCCAAACCTCTGAAAACCGAGGAGGGGAGAGGCAGAGTAGTGATAGCAATGCACCATTTGCACTTACAGGAGGAGCTGGTTAACTGGTTACTTGCGTGAACTACCTATCACATACATGCCTTTTCTCAGCATTAAGGAAGACATATCTTCTGGCTATTCTTTTGCAACCTGATCACCAAGATCACCCTAACAGCATTATCCTGGTAAGATATTTTTTGTGTGACGTCAGTTGAAATACCTGTCTACCTTCCCAATCTCCCTGCTTGTCCCATTAGGAAATAAGGGACCCTTTTCTGAGTTGTAACCACAGGAAATGTTCCAGAATCACTTTATGGTTTGCGTATTAATAGGAAGCAACATGAGAGATCAAAAAGGGGAGAAATCATAATTACAAGATAATTGTGGTCACCTCTGCTATATTCCCATTTTGTTTTACGTAAAAACTTCTGGAGTGAGCGCTTGATTTGTAAGTGCAGATGTCTGAGCTTGAACCTCAAACTTACTTCCTCAAAATTTCCAAGGGTGTGATCTGATATTTGCTTATGATTCGGGAGATTCTGGGAAAAGCTTGCTGACAAGAATAAGGCAAGGTTCAGAGAAAGAAAAATGAGCTGTGCAGTGCTGTGGGTATAAATTAGGAATTGAACAGGAAAATCTGACTCAGATGAAATCATTCACATGCGGCCGAAGTGTGGTTTCACATTTGACAACAAGACTCATGACGTTGGTTTAAAATTCATGGGCACAGAAGGGAGACTTCAAGCTCTGGTAGTGGATATTACAAGGGAGAAGAGGCAGAAATTAAAGAAGGCCATGAACACATAGAACTAATTTACTTAAATGTTTTTCACTATAAAACAATGTGGGATTGAAAGCTAGGTAGTAAAATTTTCTCAGATTCTGCAAATTGCTCGAAAAAGATTTAAGCCCTAGAAAGAATTCCTACCAGGGGCATCATAATTCCAAATGTTGACCACGTTAGGGGACACATCGCCACTCACATGCCTCTCCTCCCAATTTCTCACTTCATATCTATTACTGTTTAGAGGTTATAAAATTTATCACAGGCAAACCTGGTGCGTTACTCAAATGTAATCTATAACAAATTATTCTGAAGCATACCTACATCTATTCTAAAAAGCTAGGGATAATACTTTTCATGCTTGTTTGATTTGAGATAAAGTTTCTTTTCTCCTCTTCTAGATCCTCTTTAAACCCTCACGCTATGCAATAACCATTTTTTTTAAGATTTACATCAGTTTAAAGATATTTCATAAGTTATTTTTCATTTCAGTCTTTCTTTAAATAGTTTGTTTAGGTTTATAGATCCCAAATATGAATTTAGACAATTTGGTTTCATTGAAGTTTTTTCCCAAATTATTCTCTCGCACAATAGTTTATAAATAAAAAATAAATAAGAAAATATACTAAATGATACCCTTCTCAGAAATGATAAAATAGTAACATTGGAAAAATAAGTTAAGAAAATATTTATACCAATTTCATTTTATTCATAAATAGAATGTTTCCGGTTAGTTTTGAGAAGAAGGTGGCAAACATTTGGAAGAATAATACAAAATACAGCTAGGTGACTTTCTTATTTGTTTCACTTTTTTGTTGTTGTTGTTGTTTATCACGTGCCAAGCCCTGCACTAATCTTCTAGCCAGAATTTTTTTTATTTATTCATTTACTTACTGAGACAGAGTCTCGCTCTGTCACCAAGCTGGAGTGCAGTGGTGCGATCTTGGCTCACTGCAACCTCCACCTCCCGGGTTCAAGTGATTCTCCTGCCTCAGCCTCCCAAGTAGTTGGGATTACAAGCAAGTGCCACCATGCCCAGCTAATTTTTGTATTTTTAGTAGAGACGGCGTTTCATCATGTTGGCCAGGATGATCTCGATCTCCTGACCTTGTGATCCACCGGCCTTGGCCTCCCAATAGCCAGAATTATTTTAATTAACCCTCACCATAAACTTATGTGGGTATTTCAGGTATAGAAATGAGGAAACTGGAGCCCCTGTGCATTAACTCATTTAAGAAAACCACACCTCCTTCAGGGATAGCTGCAGTTTGCCTAAGATTTCTCTCATTCTCTGATGTTAACGACTATAATAATTTGACCAACAAGACTCCGGTCCTTAAGAGTGCTACCGCTGTGTAAACTAACCCGGGTTACACATACCTCTGAAAGAATTCTTAACCCCTGATTCCAAAGATTAGTTCAATAAGTTCCTGTCTCCAGATCTCCAAGGCAAGGACGATGGGCCCAGCTTGGGAGAACAGTGGAAGCAATGTTGCTGAAAGTGATTCACAGGTCTCCGTTTCATTTAGCCCTAGCAGAATCACTGCCTTATGCTCCGAGAGAGTATGACTGAAAAAAACAAAACTAGCAAACTAAGAAACCTGGGAGAAACAGGGGCTCCTATAATAATCCTTCCACAGAGTCTCTCCCTTCCTTGACCACCACCGTGGCCTCCTACAGATAACTGGGAGGTGACGGACTCCCCAGGCCGTCCCCATCGAGCTGCTCTTCCACAGTCCTCCTCTTTCCTTGTGGAACAGTCATGTTGGTCAACTGCATTTCCCACGTCCAGCGCCTGATTGACCTGTCGGGCCGTCATTCCGACTGTTCCTTCCCCGGCCACTCTCTGCTGAGCAAGTCCACCCTGACTGCTCACTCCTACTGCTACTGCCATCCTGGGCACAGATTCTAAAAGCAGAAGCTTTGAATAAAGTGTGTGATCTTCTTCCAGGGCAGTTATTTCTATTTATGGTTGTATTCATTCATTCATTCATCATTCAGCTACTATTTAGTACAGAAATACCCAGCTACTCTGCCCTAGGACATTCACTAAGTACCTAACTTGGTCTACCTAAAGTGAGTGCTGTAGAGAAAATCACAAGTAGGGAGACTCAAATAAATGAACTAAAATACGAAGGAAACCAGGAGGCAGACAGGGAAAGGCATGAGAGGGGATCAAAATTTCACAAAGACCATGCATTTCTGAAGAGAGGCCAGAAAAAGGTTCTATAATAGTATACACAACAATTAAATTTATGAATTATTTAAGGTGAATAACCTGAAATGTTAATAACTAGATATTATAAAAAACTTATTTATTAACCTAAAAACAATGTAATATATAGTAAAAATGTATAAAACAATACTATTTCTTGATAGTTGTTTTATATTTAATTTAAAAGGAGTCATAACCTTTAAAAAGCCTTCAAAATTATCCAGAAGAAACAATAACCATTACTGACTTCCAGAGATAGATTAGAAAAAGAGCTATTATAAATAAAGAGATTGATAATTGAATTAGGGATGCTACATTTTGTACTTCATATGCCTACTATATCATCATTCGGCCAATTTAATTTGCCTTGAAAAGAGTTGCATGGCTTAACTGATTTTTCAAATAAGTTTTCCACTCTCAAAGTTACTCTGCCAAAGCTTTATTTAAATCTGTACGCCACTTTCAATTACAGATACAGTTATGCCAACAGAATAAGGCATTTTATTCTGCTTAATTCTTTCCAAGATGGAAACGAAAAAAATGAACTTTTAGGAATTGGTAACATTTTCACTTACCATAGCCGATGGGTAATGAGATCCTCCAGGTGCAGTCTAAGTTGTTGGGGTAAGAACCCGGGAAGCCGGGGCTCAGGATCACACCACCCAAGGTGCTCAGCGTCCCTCCACAGGTTGCTGTTAAGTGGACAAGATGTCAGTCCTGCAGGTCCTCACTTTCTCCCTGGAATCTTTGCTCCAACCTGCTTCAGTCAACTATGCTGATAAAGAGCAAGTCTTTGGAGTTAATTTTGCCCCTAAATACAGCACACGATACAATGCTGTGTGCCTTAGTTATTTATGAGCTGTGCTCTCCCTCTTGACAGTAAACTGCTTTAGAATAAAGACCATTTCTCAAGATCCATCTTCTCCTCACACTCAAAGGCTCCCAGTAAAGATGAGTCCATGTAATGTTTGCGTCACAGTCAGGCATCAAATGGACTTCAGTGTATTAGCTGCTATTCATTGAGAGGTAGTATTACTCCCTATTGATTGATTGCTAACTATGTGGTACTTACCGTGCCTAGATAAATACATTGCATAGATTAACTCACATAATAACCCTGAAAGGATTACCATTCCCCTCTTACACATGAAGCAACCAAGCCTGGAAGAGATGAAGAAATTTGCCTAAAGTGACATGCCTGGTAAACAGTACAACCTGAAGGTCATTCCAGCTGTGTCTGGTTCCAGTACCCAAGTTTCAGCCACGACACATGACTGTCAGATAGCTTTTCAATTTCGGAATGCAGCTAACTGCAACCACTTTCTCCCCAGGAAATCTTATGCTGTGAGAGAGGGTGAAATAAGTTCACGCATCTTGCCTTATCTTGGCGACTCACATGTTTTGCTACTGTATCTGAGGTTTGACTATAAAGAGACACAACTGATTTTACAACAAACATGCCCAGTGATACAAGACGAAGCATGTGAAATTCCAATCTTTGACCATTTGTAGCCTATTAAAATAATTTCTTATATTCCAAAATTAATGCAAATGATGCCACTTCTTTTCAGGAAGCCCAAAGGAAATAGCTTTATTCTAACAATGCTCTCATTATGCAAAATGTTTTAAACAAAATATTTTCTGGAAGCCCTCTTGTAGAGGCCCCCTAGGACCTGTGGTGAAGCCTTTTTCTTTTTTAATCATCATCAACACTGAAACAACTTATTTGTAATTTGAGAAATAGCTAAAACTTAAGTCTAGTGAATATGGTGATTGCTCAAGCCAGGGCACCATATTCTGGATTTCAAACATTGTATAAGTTGAAAAATGTGAGTTACAAACATTTAAAAGTGTATTTTTGTGGTGTGAGTCATAATTCTGGAAAAGTCTTGGACACCATCAACTGTGTTGCTATTTAAAGTATAACCTCTCAAGGCGACTTCTTTGTGGCAGAGACTAGGCATCTGCGAGGCCAGGCTCCCATGTGCACTTTGTCCATGCAGCTGCTGAATGTGCGGAAGACACACCAGCAAATCTGAGTGGCATGCCTACATACATTTAGCAGTAACACCCTTTCCCTTAGGGCTCGTGGGACCTGCAGTGACAGTAGATGTGTATATCCAACTGTCAGAGGTGTTAAACCAGAACAACTCCACCTGGAATAGGAGCTGGATAAAATAAGGCTGAAACCTACTGGGCTGCATTCCCACATGGTGAAGGCTTTCTAAGTCACAGGATGAGAGAGAAGGTCAGTGCAAAATACAGGTCACAAATACCTTGCTGACAAAACAGGCTGCAGTAAAGAAACCGGCTAAACCCTCCAAAGCCAAGATGGCCACGAGTGTGACCTCTGGTTGTCCTCATTGCTACACTCCCACCAGCACCAAGACAGTTTACAAATGCCACGGCAACGTCAGGAACTTACCCTCTATGGTCTAAAAAGGGGAGGCATGAATAACCCACCGCTTGTTTAGCATATCATCAAGAAACAACCATAAAAATGGGCAACCAGCAGCCCTCGGGGCTGCTCTGTCTATGGAGTAACCATTCTTTTGTTCCTTTACTTTCTTAATAAACTTGCTTTCACTTTACTCTAGGGATTCGTCCTGAATTCTTTCTTGCACAAGATCCAAGAACCCTCTCCTGGGGTGTGGATCACAACCCCTTTCCTGTAACACAACTACAGGGAAGACATGAATGAAAAAGGCCGAATCAATGACAAAAAAAGGAAAACAACAGAACCAGTAAATGTGGTATTACTAAAAAGTTCCTTTTGATTTTAGCATGATTTTCACACACACATGCAGAGGGAAATTATAAAATACAAACACTCATACATATCTTCAGCTGAGGACTGAGGCAGCCCTGCAGGAGGGGCTGGCCCAGGACCTCAGCGTAGACAGCATCATCAACACGGATGTCTGTGTCCCACACAGACCAACTCTCTGTGTGATGGGAAACTGATCATGGGCCTGACCACTGGGTTCATCTCCTGTCAAACATGCAACAATCACCTAATTACTTGAGAGCTTAGTTAAAACCACAGTAATCCTTTGTTTTTGATGTTGCTTATCTAGAAAACTACAAGTCAATAGATAAGTGTAAAACAGAGCTCCCAAAAGATGCATATCCATCTTTTCTTCCTTTGTGACTTTTTTTTTAAGACAGAGTCTTGCCCTGTCACCCAGGCTGGAGTGCAGTGGTGCAATCTCAGCTCACTGCAACCTCCGCCTCCCTGGTTCAAGTGATTCTCCTGCCTCAGCCTCCCGAGTAGCTGGGATTACAGGCGCCCACAACTGCGACAATGCCTGGCTAATTTTTGCATTTTTAGTAGAGATGGGGTTTCACCATCTTGGTCAGGCTGGTCTCGAACTCCTGACCTCAGGTGATCCACCTGCCTCGGCCTCCCGAAGTGAGGGGATTAGAGGCCTGAACCACTGTGCCCAGCCCTTTGTGACATTTTAAGGCGACTGGGCTTGCAATGTCTTAGATTGGTTCAGTGTCCATCTCTGTGTGGTCATCACGTTGCAGACTGACTTCCTGCCTCCTGCCTGGGAAGCTCCCTCCATGCCAGACCCTTTCTTATAGGTAAATAGCATATTTAGAGTTATTGGTAAATATGGTTTTTGTAAAGGGAAAGGAGTTTATTTTTATAAAATGGCTAGAGACCTTATATTTTACTGGATTTATACATCTTATTTTGTGTGAATTCCTGGTTTTGGCGGGAGAAAGAATATACAGAATTTTTACTGAAGGACACAGACACACCATGCTGAAGAGCCCTGCGGTGCAGTGAGACAGGGAGGTCCTGGGCCACCTGCTGTGACATGAACTTCACCCAGCTGTAGGGCCCTAGAAAACTGGGAGACCATTCTGGGGCTTGTTATAAATATTCAAAACAGTCAATATTGGTTAAATTCTGAGAACACTGCTTGATATGTTAACCTCTAGACAAGTGGTTTTATATACATTCTCTTCGTTAGTACTTTTATTTTTCAAAATTAGATCATGGGATTTCCAGGAGCTCTTAAGTAAAATATTATCTCTCTATGGACTTCTCCTCTTAAAATTCCCCAGTTTGGAGTAATCTAAAGCTAACAGCTACAAAAAACCTTTCAATCACTAGAATCCATCTTTGAGATTTATCATGGCTCATGTGTGAGTTTTTTAAACAATGAAAAAAACTTGTATACCCTGTAAAGAATTACAGAAGTTGACATAACTTAAACATGTGCTAATATTTACGATGTTAAATAAAAGAGAAAAGCCTATTATATTTTGCAAATATAAGTTAATTCTTTGAATAAAACATCCCATTATGTAATACAAAGTGACAGGAAAGGCATATTATTTGATTCAATGCCTGCTTAGAATTGATTTCATTGTGAAGTTTAAAAAATTTCAATTCCTGACTTTAAGGGAATGCTCTTCATTTAAAAATAAATAGGCAGATTGATGTTCTGTATGAATCAAAGGCAGTTTTAATTTTTTCCTTTTTTAAATTTTTTAATTTTTTCCTTCCAAATCAAGGCTGGGATTTTTTTTTTTTTTTTTTTTTTTTGAGACAGAATCTCGCTCTGTCACCCAGGATGGAGTGTGGTGGCGCGATCTCAGCTCACTGCAAGCTGCGCCTCCCAGGTTCACGCCATTCTCCTGCCTCAGCCTCCAGAGTAGCTGGGACTACAGATGCTCGCCACCACGCCTGGCTAATTTTTTGTATTTTTAGTAGAGACGGGATTTTACCGTGTTAGCCAGGATGGTCTCAATCTCCTGACCTCGTCATCCACCCACCTCAGCCTCCCAAAGTGCTGGGATTACAGGCGTGAGCCACCGCGCCCAGCCAAGGCTGGGATTTTAAACGTCTGTACAAGTAGCTCAATGTTTTTAGCTGACATGTTAATCTAGACATTTATTTTTACCAAGACATAGCTTTTAAAAATAAGATACTGGCCACTAAGGTATATTTTTCACTTGTAAGCAAATATGATATAGTGAACATAACATAAACAGGCATTCTTTCCTGGATGAGACTATCATAAAGGCTGAAGTTTTTTGTTTGTTTTAGAGGTTTCGTGCAGTTTTATTTTCCTCTGTACACAATTTCATCTGCGTCCCATGCAAGGCAGTTAAAACGTTTATTACTAAAAACCACTGAATACCTAAATTTATTTGAGATGTGGGGAAATTAGGCTGTCAGAAGAATGTGAAACAGATAGTAATTACCTCGCTTTACTTGTGGGTGCCCACACCACACTATGCCGAAATGAATTCTAAACAGAATGTGAATAGCTCCCAGGACAATTTTAAGGCTATTCTGTGGCCTTTAAAATAGCTAATGTTCATCCACATAGAGTTGACCACTTTCTCCTGAAACACCATTTGGCAGTATGGCATGCTTGAGGCCGACTGTCTGGAGATAAATGGGTTCTGATTACACCCCCAGCAATACTTGAGTGTTGGAAGACTGTGGGGAACAATAAAGACAGCACCCCAGAAGTGTGACCGTTATAATGATCCAGGCTCTCTGATACTCATTCATTCCCTAGCCATTCTTTAATTGAAATTCTTGAGTGTCTACCACATGCTGAAAGTGCAGAGGTGAGTAGTGCATGTCTCTGTCACCAAAGCCTTTGGGGATTGTAGAAGGGCAAATTAAAGAGCAATATCATTACAGCTCTGCAGGAAGTAAAGTCAGGCACATGGTGGTGGTAGCCCAGGGTAGGGATGACTCACTGCACCTGCAGGTGGGAGCTCAGAGAGCATTGAGGAGGGGACATTCTCTCCAGTGCAAAATTCAAGAGGGTGCCTAAACCCTCCAATAAATATTTTAATGCAATATTTAGAAAAAATAAAAAGAAAGGCAGAAAGTCTATGATGAACAAAATAAGAAAATTTTAAATAAAGACAAGATCAGTACTGCCGATGTTTCCTTTTGCCTCTTTCCTGTGATAAAGTTGGAGTATGGCTGCATATGGGAGCTGTAGGTTAGGATTCCATGGAGACGATAATTTAGGAGGGGACTGTGCCATCTTAAAGATGGGGCATTGGAGCTAAGAATTACAGGGGAGGATACACTCAGGTGGAAGGGGTGACAGGAGTGAGAAGTTACTTGGATTTAGGGAGTGAGGGAGAAATTTAAGGTAATACCCAGATTTGTTGTTTAGACGGAAAAAAAAAAAAAAAAAAAAGCAGGATACTGCTAATAGCATTCTCAGAGGAAATAGATCCAGGAGAACAACAATAGGTTTGGAGAAGCCAATCACTTTGTGGGTTGGGGGTAAGGAGTGTTAAGTAACTGACCATGATCCTGCTGAGACAGTACCTGCAAGGTTGGATGGTTGCCTGAGCTACAGATAAAGATTTCTGAGTTGGGCTACAACAAAGAGGTGATGGGTGAAGCTGGGGGCCTGAATGATGGGGAGCAAAGGGCACCCTGACATCACCAACCTTTGTATTGAGGGACTTGTGACCACCATCTGCAATGCCCCTGGAATCATTAAACTCCCATCACATCACCTATGCTAACAGTTTAGGGAGTCTCAAGGCATTAAATACAGGTCTGGAAAGCTTTTTCCTAAAGAAGCCAGCTGATTGTGCCTCCAGGAGCGCATCCACAAGACAGTCACCGGGCTGTTTCCAACATGAAATACTCCATCACTCCATCAGTAATCTGTCATTCTGAATTTTGTTCCTGGGAACTTGTTTTTTCTGAGGCTAAAGGTCTATGCAGAAAACTACCCAGACTTTCAGACCAGCTGCATTCCTTCTTTGCCACAAATTAACAAACTGGCCTTCTGACACACATGTCGTTTTGGTGCAGGGCCGTGAGCGGGCAGTCTTGCCTCTGGTCTGTGCGGGCTGACCCAGACACACTGACAAGACGGAGTTGCTGCATCCAGTGGGGAAGGTGCAGGTTAAACGCATCATTCTGCTCTACTGCATTATGTGCTATTATTATATAACACGTGTTTTGAAATTAAGAAATTTAGAAGTGCATTCTTTGACCCCAAGAGTAGAGCAGGCATGTTCTTCCCAGTGTGTGCGCAGCAGCAGAGTTACAGAAGGTGCATCCTTACCAATGCACAGGGGAGACGGATAGTTCCAACGGCGAACGGTCCCTGGCATACAGGAAATGTGGGAACGGCCCTGTTTAAAAGAAAACAAAAGAAAATACATATAACTAAAAACAGAGTATTTAAGGATTAAATTTTTGAGAATATCTGCATTTTTTCCTTTCTTGTTTTAATTATAAATATTTAAAAATTCAAAAATTGTGAAATCTGTTTTTACTAATGATTATTAGTGAGTCACATTTTGAACCAACATAGAAAAGTATCCATTTTCACCATGTTCCTTTCTACTGAAAACAAAATCTTGCAATGTCCTTTTGACCAGACCATAATTCGACTCAGCTCCTTTCTTGATACTTAAGAGTACTGAATTGGGCAAAATATGCATTTTTTTTTCATTCGCCAGAATTTACAGCTTTTGGCCTAAGAGGCTGAAAACAATTAGAAAGTACTAGGTGGTGATTAGAAGGCCAAAATGTCAGCAATACAAAGTCTGCTTATGGAGAGGTAGCTTCGGTGGTTGTCTGTGCTTCCACGTCACATGACGACCAGGGTTCAGCAAAGCACTGGGTCGTTTCTTTATCACAGAAAACAGAGACTTCACATTCATTTTCTCACTAGACATCCTCACACATCACAACAACCTGCCTGCAATGAAATTAACCCTCATCACTCAGGGTCTCTTTACCCTGTAAATACATGAATTTTCCACTTTCTACTTTAAAAAATCTGTTCTAGTCTTTTTCAATGAAAAAAAACAAACAAACAGTAGAGGGTTAAATTCAAAGATGTTTTGTGCTAACATCTCTCTCACAGTAAAAGAGAGGTGATCCATGAGACCTCTGTGTGCGGCCTATTTTTATATTTTTCCTGATCGTGACTCGGTGGCCTTATCAGCCAGGTTTGCTTATCTCATAAATTTCCATTTGCCACCCACAATTGGCATAGAGGCAATTGAAAAACAATATTTAATATATGTTAAATAATTCCAGCCACACTGGGAACGCATCAAACAAGCGTTTGCACTAATGCAGTTATCAATGGCAAACCGATTCCCCAAGCTCTCAAACATTTCATACTCAATCCACCTGCCACAAAACTAACTTTCTCATACCTCTTGATATTTTTAAAAGTAGTTACAGTAAAGAAGACCATATTTAATTTTAAAGAAGATACTGCAGGTAATTTTGTGCTGCCGGCATTTACACTCTCTGTATCCCCATTCTCCAACACATTAAATTATCCTTACAAATTTCCTTCTGAAATAGGGAAAAACATAGAGTTCAAAAGTCTCAAAAAATTTTCATCAGAGACTACCAATAAAATGGTCATTTATTACCAATCTAGGTAATATTCTGCTATTGACTTTGTTGTAAACATTTCCGATGAGCGATTCTAGCTACAAGTTTTCTAATAAATCAAAACAAGATAGCACCCTGTGCATTTATTTATTAGTGTTTACACCAATGGGAATTTTCTTTTTTATGTTTAAAAAGACCATTAAAACAAGTTGAGAGAAGATGGAAGTCATACATCATTCCAATATTCAGGATTTACTTTCAGCGTGTGATGTCATGGCAGCCCCTGAATCACACTAGGCATATATATTTATAGACACTCACGTGTGAACTATGCAAGGAACAATGCTTTTCATGACTAATATGTAATTGATGCATCTGTTGTTCCAAATATATTAATGTGTTAGTAAAACTGTCAGTTGTTAGCAATTTAAAAAAAATCCAGAATCCTTTTTTGCTCATGTGAATGACAAACAGCAGCTTGCAAACTCAAAGCTTGGCATTGTTTGTAACGAAGAAAAGAAACACAGCTTAGTTTGCATTTGAAAAACAGAGCTAATAAACGGTCTGATGGGACTGTGCAGAAGTGCATCCACAGGCCTGTGTCCCTAAGCAGCATATTCAATAATCCATTATAAGAAATTTCTTTGCTAAAGAATTATTTCTATTTTCTTCTCTGAGAGCTGTCATAATATCATTTGTAAAAGAACGGCAACAGAAACTGCAAAGTCTCACCATCAGGTAGAAAGAAGAGGAACATCCATGAGCAACAGCAAATATTACAGTTTGGGAATTTGAGGGAGAATGGAGGAAACATGATATTTACCTGATTTCAGGCAATTATAAAGCAAGCCCCGAACCAGGCACAAAAACAGCATGTCAGTACAGACTGAGGTGTCCCTCTAAATGAGATCCTTGAGATATGAAAGACAATTCTTTTTTTTTTTCTTTTTTTAAGACAGGGTCTTGCTCTGTCACCTAGGCTGGAGTGCAGTGGTGCAATCTCAGCTCACTGCAACCTCCGCCTCCTGTTTCAAGCGATCCTCTCACCTCAGACTCCCAAGTAACTGGGACTGAAGGAATGCGCCGCCATGCCCAGCTCATTTTTGTATTTTTTGTAGAGATGGTGTCTTACTGTGTTGCCCAGGCTGGTCTCAAACTCCTGGATTCAAGCAATCCTCTGACTTTGGAATCCGAAAGTGCTGGGATTACAGCTGTGAGCCACTGCAACCGGCCTAGGATAATTCTTTCTGACATATCAGGTGGATCAGGAACGTTGTGTCTTAAAGATTCAGCCTGAATAGCTTGAGTGTGTTTGGTTACAAACTTACTGAGGTAGCCCAACTTTCAGGAGTCCTTACTCACCACAGTTTCCACTACAGAGACTCTCATTCTGCCTCCAATCTTTTTGCTGAGTTACAATTATTGTGGTACCCACCAAGGTGGTGTTATAATGTAAGTTGCAGGTTTGTTCTTATGAAGGTGGCTTTATACATTGATACTGGTTTCTAATAACAGCTACAATAGTTTTCCTTTACTAAAGTGTGCCAGTTATTTCACAGATATTTTCTCTAAGCTGAAAGCATACATCACATGGTACCCATGTCCCACGGTTGATCAGGAGAAGTGAGATTTTGTATATAAAGCACTTGGTAATGCACCCCTTTAGCATTCAGTGTTTGCCAGCCCCTGTTCTTGCTCTTAACTTGATTCACTGCTACACAATATTTACCCCAATGTACATGCAGAAACTGAATTCCACACAGTGCTGTTATTTCACGGCTGTAGTGTTGCAACTCTGCATATAAGAACATAGCTAAACAATTTTCCTTTAAAACCTATCAGTGTCAGTGTCATTATAAACACACAGCTGAAATATTCTATTACCTGAATTAACTGAAGAGCTGGAATGTCAATCGACTTATATATTTCTCCTGACTTTAGAATACACATGTTTTGATTATCAATTTTTATTGCTGGCAGGGAGAATTATATAATAATTATGCTAAGTGATAGACACTATTCTGAGAGTAGGCTTACTCATGGTTAAACTAGAAAATATTAATAATAAATAATAAGAGAAAAATGACTACTCTTGCCATACATTAGATTATAAATCATTCGTCAAAACTTTTATATAAAAAACTCTTGGCCGGACACAGTAGCTCACACCTGTAATCCCAGCATTTTGGGAGGCCAAGGCAGGTGGATCACCTGAGGTCAGGAGTTCGAGACCAGCTTGGCCAACATGGTGAAACCCCATCTCTACTAAAAATACAAAAAGTAGCCGGGTGTGGTGGCAGGTGCCTGTAATACCAGCTACTTGGGAGGCTGAGGCAGGAGAATAGTTTGAAACTGGGAGGCGGAGCTTGCAGTGAGCCAAGATCAAGATCATGCCGCTGCACTCCAGCCTCGGCGACAGAGCGAGACTCCCTCTCAGAAAAAAAAAAAAAAAAAAAAAACCCTCTTTATATAGAAGATAGTAAAAGTTCATTTAAAAACTTCTACTTAATAGTTTTTAAAACTTACTTAAATGTTTTATTTTGGTGCCTTATCTACCTAGCCCAAAGGGGGCATTAATGATGACTTATACTGAATGATGAGAACAGTTTGCCGAGTAGGACATGCACATTCAGAAGCAGATTCAATTACTGGTTGCCAGGAGAGGACTTTCAAAGAGACAGTGTTGATATATTGCCCCTAGAATGCTCTGTGCATAGTTATTGGGAACGCATATATTTTGAAATAAAACAATTGTGAAAAATAGAATGCTTAGCTTTGAAAGAGTACATCATCACTTAAAAGCTGTTTCCAAATGGTGATGAAGATGACCAACATGCATGATTTAATATGAATAGTATGATTCACAAACTGAGTGAGGAAAACCTGGGTACAAAGTGAGGGCTTTGGCTTCAAGAGAGCTGCACAAAGATGACCATGTGTATGTTAATCCTGAGCACTGAGAATAAGGATACCTGCAGGGTGTACCCGGGCTCGCACTGGAAGGAGAGCACGTCGTTCACCATGTACCGATCTCCGATTTTGATGCTGTTGCTGGGGAGGGCTGGTTCTTGGCATGCAGCAAGACCTACAGCTAGAAATGCAAAGACAAATGCTAGAAATTATATGATGTAAACAATATTCTTACCATTTGAATAACCAAAGTTTATTTCTATTGCTCTCCTTCTGTAGAAATGAACAAAGACTTCAACTCTTTCTCTTGTTATTCTACCAAGAATACTTTGAGTACCTTTAAATCAGAGCTATGAGTTAATTCTTAAAAATTAAATTATCTTATTTTCATTACACAATGAATCAAGGCTTTGATTTCAATAACAAAATTTGTTACTTCCACATTGAGTATAAAAGATCCCAACTTCAATATATACATATTGTAAAAAGTCTCTTCAAAAATTGTGTTTTTATGATATGTAAAACTCCAGGATATTGCCCTCTTACTTCTGTTTTTCAAGCATACTTAGCAATCTGTATAAAAAAAAAATATGTGTGAATATGGGAATTCTGTTCTTCTACAAAAAAAAAATGAGAAAAAATATTTTATATTCAATCTCTCTCTCTCTTTCTCTTAAAGACAACAAAAAAGGATCTCATGAACAGTTTGTTCTTCATTAAACAGAAACAATATTTACAGAACCTAAAGCTGTAATCCCGCACTTTCCCAGATGAATTGCATTCAATTAAGACACTCACAGATTTTTTTAAAGGCATCATATAATATTGGAACTCAGCCTAAAGTATCAGATAATGAATTCTAAAACACTGAAACCTCTCTGTATAAATCCTTATCATAAGCATAAACAAGATATGCAGCTATCATATTTTGTAGAATCAAAAATTGATTTTGGTTTACCAAAAGGTACAAACTGTCCATTATGAGATGAGCAAGTTCTGAGGATCTAAAGTGTACAGCATTGGACGTTGATGGATATATTAATTCCATTTAATTAAAAAATGCATTTGAAATGGTGCTAAGGGCTTGTTGAATACGAATAATTTATTCCATTATTCTAACATGTCATGAAGAAAGAGTGGAGAAAGGCTTCTCTAGGTAGGCCAGCTTCACATTCTTTATGGGGCCTTGGATTCGCACTTTAGTTCTTGTACTTCACAACAACAGGAGTGAACTTATCAGATTACTTAATTGACTGGGACTCTCAGAAAGGAAGCTGGGGTGGAGGAGGTGAGTAGGACTTTAGTTAATCAGAAGGAAAAAAAAAAAAACCAGCAGGAGAACAGGTCCACTCAGGGGCAGCCCCATGCTAGTGGTCCCCAGGCACAGAGAGGACACAGCTGCCTGCACTGCCCATGGGGCCGGTCCCCACGCGGGGCTCTGCCCTGAGGCCAGTCGGCTTTCTCTGCTTCATCTGCTTCATGCCTGCTCCACGTCTCACCAGACTTCACTTTCGGAAAAAGAAAAAAAAAAAAAAGCACAAGTGCAAAGATAAAATGATTAAGAACTTCAAAACCAGCGGCCACCAAGCACGAGACCCAGTGTGACTCACACAGTGCCCGCTCAGGAAGCAGCTCTGGGTCGAAGCTACAGAGTCAGCACCAAGGTCACGGGAAACCCTGGGTCATCCCTGCATGGCTGTCACTGTGCCAGACGCATTATACTAACTCCAGTCCCCACCAGACCCTCATAGCCAGGCTCCTTGTGTCTGATATTAAACAAAAGGCAAAGTGAAGTCAGCCTGGCTGCAGAGTTGCACAGGTCGGTGTGTCCGTGTATATGAGCCTGATCTCTCATGCGTGTTGAGCTAACAGTACATTTCCTCCACTGCCTGGATGTTGGAGCCTGTAAGAGATGTGTTCATCAGTGCCGACCCCAGACCTGCTGAGTCGGAGGCAACACCGTCCCAAATCCTTCACCAGCTTGCCGAGTGTTTCCCCAAATCTGAGAGGGCGAAATGGAGAAAGAGAAGTGTCTTCATCTTACAGTACTGGGATTGTTCATTTGAGAATCCCATGCTACGGAATCCAGGTCAGAATGGAAAGCAGTGGTACATAAACTAGCTGAGTAATGTCAGGCCACAGAACCCATTGATTCTGTATAGAATGAGTAGGTAGGAGGAGTGCCATGAACTTTTTCTAAGTTGAAATAGATTTTTCCTTAAATGGCTGCATTTTTAGAAGTATGAAGTACCATAAGCATTAAGCAGCAATATACTTTATTCCTACCACAGATTTTCAAGCCATTGGGGCTTTACATAGAAGATAAAACTGCTATATATGAAAAAATATATACAATCACTTAGGCCTTTAACTTCTTTTACTAATGTAAGTCTAAAATCTTTTGTTTTAACTTTAGAACATAGATTACTACATTTAAATCCCATCTTTTCTTTCCTACCACATATTAGCAAGGTCATCTACCATACATCTCTGAGTTTTTATTTCCCCCTGAAAAAAACGTATACTTAAAATACTAGGTAAATTTTAACTACAGTCGGGAATACTAAAAATCTACTTTAGGGTGATACTAAGTCATCGTCATTCTGAGATACTTCAAGGACACACCAGGTGACACAGAACGAAGAATATCGATTACAAAAACAGGTTCCAAATATCAAGACAAAATATTTTGAAACGAAAAGTGAAACATTACAATTCATATTAAAGTCCAGTTACTAAACTTGCATGTTTTACCCATAAGATATGATGTGTTTTTATTATATGTTGATTTATATGCAGTTATTACATATTGATTTATTGTCATTTTCTCCTTTCTTGAATTCTATTCAATTGATCCTCTGGGGAAAAAAAAACTTGCATTTATATCTGGCCTTTAAGGAATCATAATTAATTTATAATTAATTATAAATAAATGAATAAAATAAAAACACACAGAAATACCATTTTGACCGGTGTTTAACATGGCCAGACTCAGGAAGCAGTTCTATGCAGAGCACAGTATTTGAAATGTAAAAAGAACCATCTTCTCTTCTCCCTTCGCCAGTGTCACTACACACCCAGTATATGTTAGAAGCTAAGAATGCAAAGAGATTAATACCTGGTATGTGTAAGAATATTTTTTATCAATATTATTTAAACCTGCTATTATATTAAACGGAGTGACAAAGTGCATAAGTGATTGATATGATCAGAGCCCAAGTATTTTCCATACTTTGCATTTCTCTCATAAAGATGCACTCATTCGCTTGCAACACTAGGAGTAATTCAAGTCACCATGAGAACAGTGTTTTTTTTTTTGTTTTTTTTTTTTTTAATTTACTTATTTTTGAGACAGAGTCTCACTCTGTCGCCCAGGCTGGAGTGCAGTGGTGCGATCTCAGCTCACTTCAAGCTCCGCCTCCCGGGTTCACGCCATTCTCCTGCCTCAGCCTCCTGAGTAGCTGGGACTACAGGTGCCCGCCACCACGCCCGGCTAATTTTTTTATATTTTTAGAAAAGACGGGGTTTCACCATGTTAGCCAGGGTGGTCTCCATCTCCTGACCTCGTGATCCGCCTGCCTCAGCCTCCCCAAAGTGCTGGGAGAACAGTGGTTTTTTGTCAGTAAAGGTGTGTCAGATGCAGGGGCAGAAGACAGCTAGGCTTGACAGACAGGACAGTAATGGGGATGTTAAAATAGGGCAAGAGTGGAGCACAGGAGAACTCTGAGCTTTTTAGGAATGGGGTGAAACCTTTTGAGAGAGAAATCAACCATCTACAGAATGGCTCGGAAACACAAAAGCCAGAAAGGAGGTGGGGGAATGTAGACAATAACATAGAAGACAAGGCAGTGAACCTTCTGACCTTTAGGGGACAGAAGGTCATCTACTGATGAATTTTTGGTACAGAAAAAATTAGACTATTTATATTTATTCACTGTATTAGTCGAAATGTGAAACAAATATGATATGATAGGAAGTAGGCAGGGTGGTGTTTGGTAATAAATATGAACCATGTAGAAGGTAAGCTTGAGTCTATACATGTATACATAATTCTCTTTTTAGATTTTTAAAAAGAATCACGTACTTTAAAAAAAAAGAATTTTAAAAAGAATTATGTATGATAATTCTTATCACATCATCTCTGTTAGGCTGGGCATGGTGACTCATGCCTGTAATCCAGGCACTTTGGGAGGCCGAGGCAGGCAGATCACCTGAGGTCAGGTGTTCAAGACCAGCCTGGCCAACATGGCCCTGAAACCCTGTCTCTACCAAAAATGCAAAAAGTAGCCGGGCGTGGTGGTGTGCACCTGTAGTCCCACCTACTCGGGAGGCTAAGGCAGGAGAATCGCTTGAACCTGGGAAGCAGAGGTTGCAGGGAGCCAAGGTCACACCACTGCACTCCAGACTGGGCAACAGAGCAAGACTCCATCTCAAAAAAGTAAAATAAAAAATAAAAAGAGAATGCTAATCAACAAGTCTCCCTTTCCTGAAGTGTTTTAGAAGAAAGATGTTTGCATTGATTGAAAGTGATCTCTCATATTGCCAAGCCAGGGGTAGCAGTATCATATAAATAATGGGCAAACCTATAGAAATAGACATTTATAAGTATTTAGACACAAAACATAGGTATCTAGGAAGACACATACAAATAAAAAGAATTATTTATTCTTAAGGCAGACTAAAAAGAAGTCACAAAACATAACTATGATAGGAAAATTCTAGATTAATTTTCCAGAAGCAGAGATATCTGGGAAAAAGTAAGCTGTCATATTGTGCAGCAAAATTTTCAAGAGAAATAATTTCTACTTCTTTCAAATCATAGCATACATATGCTTTATACCATAAATGATAATATATCATATGGGATGAAGCAATGTTTCTTTAAAAGGTGGTTCACAGGGCCGGGCACAGTGGCTCATGCCTGTAATCCCAGCACTTTGGGAGGCCAAGGCAGGTGGATCACAAGGTCAAGAGTTCCAGAGCAGCCTGGCCAACATGATGAAACCCCGTCTCTACTAAGAATACAAAAATTAGCCAGGCGTGGTGGCATGTGCCTGTAATCCCAGCTACTTGGGAGGCTGAGGCAGGAGAATTGCTTGAACCCAGGAGGCAGAGGTTGCAGTAAGCCGAGATCGCACACTGCACTCCAGCCAGAGTGACAGAGCAAGACTCCAACTCGGAAAAAGAAAAAAAAAAAAAAAAAAAAAGGTGGTTCACAAACTATTAGGTTGGCTATCATTTTTAATGGCAAAAACCACAATTATTTTTGTGCCAACCTAATACATGACTCTGAATGCTCAGGTGCCCTGATTAAATGTGAAGACAACATAAAGGTAATTCTTGTGCAATCTACACATTTAAAAACACTTAAACAAGAAAGAACAGAACACAGGCAGTGGGAAAGGAGGTGGGTCTTATGTACTGCAGTGTTTTATACAATATTATCCACTGATACATTTTGTGTTCAATTCCAATGTTAAAATTTAGACATTTACAAAGATGCTTCTATGTAAAATTGCAATTAGATGTAGAATGTAGCAAGAGAAGTTTTTAAACCCCATGAATCTAGCCTATGAAAGCAAAGAATCTAAAACACAGCCATTAAGAAGATGAGTGTCCTAATTTGACCAAAAATAGTTTAATGGCTTCACCTACCACTGATCATAAAACGTGAGCATTAAGAATCAGAATATAACAATCAGCCTCATCATGTCCCTAGAATTTATTGTAGCCATTTTTCTAAATCCATCAGGCAAAATTCTGAGAAGAGTTTGCTTGAATCTTCCAAATAAAAATGATTTTAGAACACATGATAAACATGCAATTTTAATCAAATACTTAAAACTGGACAAATGGGACTTTTGTAGATATTATGAACTGAAATGACCTTGGGCAATTTTCCTCAATTGTGCATGACTGGCAGAGTGTAAGGTTTTCAAACATCACAATTAGAAAAAAAAAAAAAAACATATTTCAAACTAGAGAGCTCAAAACAAAAAAGTTGATAAGCAGAGAGTGAGGGAAGCAGACCCACGTGAAGAGATTAATAGAGGAGTAGCATGAAACAGGGTCAAGAAATCAAAATACAGGCGCATACAGACACCTGAGTATTCAACACCCAGGTAGACCATGAACACTATGTGGAACGTAAGTGGTTATTCTCTAATTGTGAAAAGAAAACAACTTGTTGGCTGTAGTGTTTATTGTAATTAACTACATAATTATGCTGTGGCACACGACACACAGATGAAAATTCCTCTTTTTCTAGATGCGCGCAGGTATGGCACACCCTAACACAGAGGTGCTGCTCGTTATTTTTGTAAACTCTGAATTCGAAAAATTGCATTAAAGTTGAGATAATGTGCTAGAACATAGGGGAAGAAAGAAATCAAGTCACCCAAGGAGACATCATGTGAGCCTGACAATGGAGGAAGTAAATGTCAAATGCCATGATTATAGACAGCTATAAATGTGGACCTCTGCACCCAGACTTCTATGCCACCGTGTGTAAGGAGTCAGTAAGTCTTCATCACACACACACACACACACAAATATAGATAGATAGATAGATAGATAGATAGATAGATAGATAGATAGATAAATAGATAGATAGATAGGGAAAACGCCATTAATAACATAGTACCTTACGAAAAGAAAAGAAACTGTTTTATTTATCATCTGGGAAGTTTAGATTGTAGAGGTAAAAATATTTTGTCTCATCTGTAAACCGTTGGCAGGTTTGACACATATCATAAATGCTGTTTCTATTATTTCCACTTGTTACATCCTGCAGTCTCTTCAAAGCATAAAGGAGTGCATGTCTGGTGACAAGGGAAGTGACAAAATACCTTTGGGGGAAGTAAAATGTTCTCTCTCTCTCTCTCAGGGGCTCACAAATTATATTAGCATTTTACTGGTGCAGAGAAACTCTGCAGTGATGAACTCTCATCAAGTTTATTTAATACATGGTTTCCAAAATCTCTCTGGTCACAGGACTCTTTTGGTCTACGTACCACCCACCAACAACCTGGACCACTATCCTCATTCATGGGTAGATGGTAAGTAATGTATTCAAGGTCATAAACCAGGAAATGACATAGCCTCTGCATTACACATGGGCAGGAATCATGCATCTCAGTGAATTACAGACTCCACCCCAAACAGTACAGCCCTGTTTACATCCTAGGAGAAACCAGAGGAGAAAAGTTTCAGGACTTTGGATTTGGCATTGATTTTTTGATATGAGACCACAGTCACAGGCAACAAAAGCAAAAATATACAAAAGTGACTACATCAAACATGAAAAAGAAAACAATGGAGTGAAAAGTCTACATTCTGCTGCTAAGTGAAATAAGCCAGTCTCAAAAAAAAAGACAAATATTGTATGATTCCACTCATATAAACTATCTCTAGTAGTCGAAATCATAGAAAAAAAATGGAAATGTGATTGCCTAGGGCTAGGAGTAGCAGACAGAATTAGTGTTTAATGAGTGTAGAGTTTTGCAAGATGTGAACATTGTAGAGACTGGCTACAAAACAATGTGTATATACTTAATACCACTGAACTGTACGCTTAACAATAGTTAACGTGATGTCATGTTATTTATATTTTTATCACAATAAAAAGGACTGGAGAGCCCACTGAGTCTAGACTAGAAATATAGCACAAGTTTGAACAAGGCACCTGTGAGATATGGCACGGTTTCTTTTCAAATAGCATGCTCAGCTTCTTATTCTCTAATTCCAAGTACCCCCCACTTTCTTCTCCTTTCTTCTTTCTGGTTTCGCTACATGCCCAGACATGCCCCAGCCCCAGCTCACATTCCTTTCCTTATGTGAGAATGGGCTGGCTCTCTAGTCCTCTGTGGATGACCCCTTCCTCCTCTCCCCTCTCTCCCATCACACGCCCACCTCATCTAAGAAAGTTTAAATGTTTAGCCAATTGAGTCTAAATTGTGCGGTCTGACCCCAGCCAATGGGGAAAGGACACAGGTGCAGGAGTCGCGTTAGGCATAAAAGCTTCTACTCTCCTTTGCGGCGCTGCCGTGGCAGCCAGCCCTCCTAGAAGCACCCTTCTGCGCAAAAGTAAATTTCCTTTGCTGAGAAATCCTGTTTGAGTGCTCATTTTTCTTTACAACTCCGAGTTTTATTTCTTTTTATTTTATTTTATTTTTTTTGAGACGGAGTCTCGCTCTGTTGCCCAGGCTGGAGTGCAGTGGTGCGATCTCGGCTCACTGCAAGCTCCGCCTCCCGGGTTCACGCCATTCTCCGTCCTCAGCCTCCCAAGTCGTTGGCACTACAGGCACCCGCCACCACACCTGGCTAATTGTTTTGTATTTTTAGTAGAGACGGGGTTTCACTGTGTTAGCCAGGATGGTCTCGATCTCCTGACCTTGTGATCGGCCCGTCTCAGCCTCCCAAAGTGCTGGGATTACAGGCGTGAGCCACCGTGCCCGGCCCGAGCTTTATTTCTAACAGCACCTCTAACGTGTGCTTTACCCTCCCATAGCACAGACTATACTGCATTTTAAGTCTTTTGTTTACAGCTCTCTCATTCTTTAGCATGAGCTCCTAAAGAATGATCTTGAATGGCCATTGTGAATTTAATTTTCAATTAATCCATGGATCATGCACAACTGTAGGAAATACAAAGCAGTTCATAAATATGTGAAGATCAAAAATTGTTCACACTTTAAAATAGTGAACTGTGTAAGTTTTTATTTAAAATGGACTATTGAAAACAAGATATGGTCACAGAATCTACCCCTGATTTCTTTAAAGCATTTTCCCACTGATTGGACATTATTACCTAATAATTACATCACATGAAAAGAAACGAGTCAACACACTTGGGTGATGAACTAGTTGCCACATGATTTAGAAATGCCATAATAAAGCAGGCACACAATGTTGAACCACTGAAGGATTTTCAGCAGGATATAATTAATGATCTGATCAAAGTGACATTTTGGAATAAATCTGAGCATGGTGTTGTGTTGAAAAAAGTCAAGGACAGAAAGATCACTTGAAATTTATGATTATAGTTCATGAGAATGACAAGATTTGGGGAAACAGATATTTTAAAATGAGAAATAAACAAGTGCCCCGATCAGATAGTGTTAAAAAGGCTCGAATGCCAATTACAGATCCCTTATAAAGTATCGCATGACTTCCTGGTGAACTGTGATAAAAGGCCACTGGGAAAGAAAGCTTTTACTTCATTTTTACTTATTCAACAGGAAGTAAAGAATAGACAACCTGGTGACAGAAAGTGGGGGGACTCCAAGCAGCCCAGCCTGATTTCCACTTCAAATACTATTTCCCTTTTTAACACTCAAAACTTGACTCACCACCCATCTCAATCCCACTGACATGTCTAAAGTCCACTCCCCTGTGTCTAGAGCCTTGATCAAAAGTATGACAGGACTGAGGTTTTCATAAATGATGAGTTGGTGGTTGGCTAAGTCACAGAGCCACTAGTCATTACTTATTCCATGTCTAGACTCTTTATTCCTTAGTTACTTACCATGAAACATTTGCAAGACCTACTGTAGAACAGAGAATTCTTTCAAGTTTTAACATCCAAGACATAAATTTGGTAGAAAAACATCATGAATTCTAAAGCGAGTAAGAATATCCTGACACCAAAGGAATGATTTAAAAAAATAGAATAATCACAATTTTCAAGTGAGCACAACTTGTCAATGAGACAATATACTTCTATATCTAGCTCTCTATTGAAATACATTCTTTGTAGTATCATCCTTTAGATTTATCCATTATTTGGGAATAGAGGATATATGTGTGCTCAGATAATGCCAGTTTAACACTTGTTAAATATTTTGCATCCTGTGTCTCTATATTTGGGTTCAGAAACCCACTGTGAGTCAACAGTTTTCCCTTTCTGTAGCATGCTTCTGTTTCCAAAGGCTAGACTTACCTAAATGATATTATATTTAATGAAAGTAAACTCACTCAAAAACTAAAGGATCTACAAAATCCTGAGAATTCCCTTATGCAGTAAATCCAGCTCCTTGCCTGTCTCAGAACCATGTAAAATCAATGACTTCCAATTATTCTTAGAATAAATCCTGGGCTACAACGTACTGCGCACTCTGGCTCTTGCCCCCTTTTTCAACCTTCTTTCCTTTTCTTCTTTGTCTTCCTCTTCTGACTGCTCACAGCCCTTCCTTGTTCTACATTTTTGTTTGTTTTGTTTCACAAATGTGCTGGGTTCTTTTCCACCTGGGGTCTCTGTATTGATATTTTGCTTTGGCTACAGCGTTTTTTTCCTAAGTGATTTTATGGCTGACTACTGCTCATTTTTTTTCTAGGGATACTTTTAACCTGAGGCACTGCTGTCATCTGCACCTCAGAACCCCGCCAATTTGCTTCAAGGTGCTTATCATAACCTATAACCAGATTTAGGTGTTTTCTTTCTAATTGTGTCACCACCTCAAGAATTTAAATTTGAAATTAGTAGAGACCACATTGATCTTGTTATCTGGTTGTGACTCTACTTACAGAGTCAAGAGGGCAGGGCGGGACATGTGAGTGGAGTGTGCATAATTGGTGGTGCACGTAGGGAACCTACAGGACACTTAAGGGGGGCAGAGAAGGGGAATGGAGAAAGAATCACCCTCAGGGGAGATGGGAGGAAGGCCCACATGCACTCTGTGAAGGTCATTCCTAAAGAAAAACAAACCAAACATCGTCTCCCATGAGGCACAAGGGCAGTTGAACCCAGTGGCAATTGTAAGTTTCCAATGAAACCCTTTCCCACATGGGCAACATTCTAAAACAACAGTGGAGTGAGAAGCGGCAATATTTATTTCACAATTGATGATTTTCTGAAGCAATAAGCAGGAGGTCAGCTTGGAAGTACGTGACGTTACTGATAGGACCTACCACTGAAATAACTGAGGTAATCGTAAGTGGCTGTCCCAAGAAGTGATTGTAGGATGAGTCCACCCCTACCCCTGCCTTGTCAAATACATTAGAACTTGAAACTCCAAAGACTTGTGGAGGACAACTTGATTTTAATCACTTTATTTAGGAAGGAAGTCAACTGAAGCACCATGCGATTACGTAATTTATTTGGCACCTGTCCCTTACACTGAGTAATTGTTAAAACACCAAAATATCACCAGTAGGAGTAAAATTTTAATCTGTTATTAGTTTTTTGTGTTACACTCAACACACAAATAAATATTGAATGCCTAAAATAATATTGTAGAAGTGACTTCACATTCCCAGACGAGGCTCTGGAATTCTCTGTGATGTAAGACAGAAGCCAGAATTTACATTGTTTTAGATATTTCCATGGTCCTTGGTGCACTTAGAACAGTAGGGATGAGAGAGACATGAATAATCTTTGATTGATGTTAATGAAAGCAATTTTAATAGGACACAGGAATGCATTGTTTGTGGCCAAACTGTGAAGTTGAAGGTGGGTCTTAGGAAAATTTTTTGAAATGAATATGTGGAAAAAGATCTTATGGAGTAATTAATGTAGAAATAAATGCAGTAAGTGTCTTAACATGAGGCAATTAAGATTAGTTATTACACTATTGGATGAATGCTGGTTTATATGGTGCTTCCTCTGTTGGAGGTAGGAAGCTCTCGTCTCAGTGCACAGAATGAAACCTCTGTAAACACACTTGCTATATTGGAGTTCTGCTTTCTCTATGTATCATGTTTCCTGTGATGTTACTCATGTTCACCAAAATTCAAATTAAGAACTCTCCTCAGTAGTGTTAATGTAATATTAAAGTGCCATTAAAGCATGTATTAATAATTTGAATGTGCTTATAAGGATTATTGTAATTATAGGGGCTAATCCAAGTTATCTGTATTCAATTATGGCAACGTCCTGCCAAAAATGTTGAGTATGTTTCATTTCAAAGGACATAAGGCATTTTCCAGAATTTTAATCCTCATTTAGATACTTCCTTCTAAGTACCTGTTTTGAGATGACGAAATGAAATGGAGCTCATACATCAGTGAAAACAAGAATTAAGGAAGTATTTTAATGGCACATTCATAAGAAACGTGACTTCACAGTAATATTCTATTGACCAGTGTAATCATCAGCACAGCCAAATGCAGAAATTAATTCAGTTAGTTATATTATGTTCCCAAAATTATATCAGAAATTGAGACAGAGTCCAGGCACAGTGGCTCAAGCCTGTAATCCCAGCACTTTGGGAAGCTGAGGTGCGAAGATGGCTTAAGCTCAGGAGTTGAAGACTAGCCTGGGCAACATGGTGAAACCCTGTCTCTATTAAGAATACAAAAAATTAGCTGGGTGCGGTGGCATTTGCCTTCAGTCCCAGCTACTCCAAAGACTGAGGTGGGAGGATTGCTTGAACCCAAGAGGTTGAGACTGAAGTGAGCTGAGATCATGCCACTGCACTCCAGCCTGGGCCAGAGTGAGATTCTGTCTCAAAAAACAAACAATAAACAAACTATAAAAATTGAGACATAAAGATCACTCCTATATTTTCTAGAAAAAATTTTAAAAGACTATATTCTCACAAACAAGTACCTTTTAGAATATAGAACTAAGAGCTTATCTCTCTTAATTACTGTTTTCTTTTCAAAAAGATAATTACGTAAGTAAATGCCATTTCCTTTTATGATTTTATTGTCAGAACATTTAAAGCTAAATGTAAAGCCTAATAATAGCTATCTTAAAAATCTAGGTGGCTGATATATTTATAGCTATCTCTTTGGTTGGGCTGCCTTTAAAATTTTTTCCATTGAATTTTTTTTTATTGTACACACTTTTTTTATGTTGCATCAAACACTTAAAGAGAAGGCAGTTTATCACTTTAAAAAATCTAGATACTCTTATTTTTTACATGTTTGACTATGTATTTTTTGAGTGAGATCTTATTTGTTCATGACATATTTTTTCACTATATACCTTACTACCAATTATATAAATACATGCAAGAATGACTTAATCATGTATAAGTTTTGAACTCAGTGCCTTTAAAATAGTAGTACTATATCACAAAATTATCTACATATGTTAATAATTGCAAAATATAAAAGTGTGAATCAAATCAGGTACAATAGTAAAATATTTATGTTTAGCTTGTAACGATAAAGTCATTTGACTAAAGAAAAGTAATACTTTGAACTTTCAACTATACTAAAAATGTAGAAACAATGTCTCAATTTTACTCCCACCTGGTAAAGAAATAGCGTCAATTCAAATAATGAAAGACTTGTTATATTTGTTTTCTTCCAATTACCTCTTTTTTCCTCATAACCACAAATCACTGATTCAAACTCCTACCTTATTCAGAATATATTGTAAATGTGATACTGCAATTTTTCTATCAGGATTTTCTACTTCTACTTCCTTCTTTCCTTTCTTTCATCCCTCCCTTCCCTCCCTCCCTTCCTTCTTTCCTTCCTTCTTTTTCCCTTCCTTCCTGCCTGCCTGCCTTCCTTTTTCCCTTCCTTCCTTCCTTCTTCCCTCCCTCCCTCTCTCCCTTCCTGCCTTCCTTCCTTCCTTCCTTTTTTTCCTCCCTCCCTCCCTCCCTTCCTGAGGCTGCCTTTCCATGGGTTTCATGTTTGAGGCCCTGTTCCCTCTGCATAGGCTTCTGTATCTACGAGCAGAGCTTTAGACGTGGGAACATGGATTCCACACTGGACCATGTCTACTGCTGGGCTACTATTTAAGAAAGAGTAACTTAAATTTGCTTTGCAGAATATCTTAGTATTATATCTTATGGATTCTAAATATATTTTGTTAACTTCACTGGGTTTCCTAGTAGTGAATGTGAATTAGGAGTAAAAGTAACCTTTTAAGAAAGGCAGTGAAATAAAAACCTTACACAGAATTACTTTGGAGCTATTTTGACTCAGTGGCATACATTAACACTAAAGAAGCTAGGATAACTGCAACAGTCTTTTGCTTGAGTTCAAACATACCAGTTAGGTTTAGGATATTAATTCTGGATAGATGTCATTAGATGAGGTATTGAATGTTTCACTGTCTTGTTAGAAGTAAGCTAAATTAGAAATAACTTGGAAAGACAGAAATACGTATAAGCTGAATCATAATAATAGTCAAATTTAGTGAAGAAGGCCTGAAAGTGAAAAATATGATTATTAAACAAGTATTATTATATATTAAAATCAAAATAGTTTCTATTGTAAGCAATCTCTAAATGGAAAGCAATTCTTAATTAGAGGGAACCATTCTGCTAATAATTAATCTTTAATGAGAATATACATTAAATTTAATTCTGTAATTTATCTGTGAACATCGCTGAATGTTTTCACAGTTATGATGAAATCCATCACTATATTAAAGTTATGTTGGGGACAGATAGATAGATTTCATTAAAAAGTGTGCATTAAAAAAAAACTTCTCCACAGTTAACCTAAAAAATATTTTAGTATTGGTATAACTATCTTTGAACTAGGGCAATTTTCAAACCCCTAAGACCCTTAAAATCTCTAGAGTAATTTTAAAACCTACTAGAGAAATTTTCAGATCCTTACATTGTAAAACCCCGTGAACTAGAACAATGTAAAAATCCCATCCACTTGGGATGTAGAAATCTGCAAAATAGAACATCCCTCCCACTTTAACAATGTAAAAATACTGAAGTATAAAATGATAGCTTTTCTTGAACCCATCAGAGAGATGCGTGGTAGGTACCCTGGTGACCTCATTTCCTTTTCTTTCTTTCTTTTTCTTTTTCTTTCTTTTTTTTTTTTTTTTTTTCTTGAGACAGGGTCTTGCTCTGTCTCCCAGGCTAAAGTGCAGTGGTGCAATCATGGCTGTCTGTAGCCTCGGCCTCCTGGGCTCAACTGATCATCCCACCTCAGCCTCCTGTGTAGGTGAGACTACAGGTGAGGCCACCATGCCTGGCTAATTTTTGTAGTTTCTATAGAGATGAGGTTTTGCCATGTTGCCCAGGCTGGTCTTGAGCTTCTGGGCTCAAGCGATCCACTCACCACAGCCTCCCAAAGTGCTTGGATTATAAGCATGAGCAACCATGCCTGGCTTGGTGACCTCATTTCTAAAGGACAAACTCCCCCAGAACAGACGAGACCCACATGCTATGTGTGCAGCAAAACAATGGGGAAAGGCGACCAGAAAAGAACCATCAGCTTAATAAACACCAACTGCCGCAAGTGGAGCCTGGGCCTCATGTGGCTCCGGATGCAGACGCATGGCGAGTGTGCCCTTCCACCCACAGGCCTCTATCAGGGGGCTATAAGAAAGGCTAGGGGCACAGCTGCAGGCCAGAAAGAGCTGTCCCAGCCCCCAATGCAGAGGCTCTGTGACGAGAAGGGCGTGAAACACCATGCATGTCCCTGAAGCTTTGCTCTTAGGAAACACAAATCTTAAACCACTGCAGGGGTGCAGCAAAACCTGTCATTTCAGGATCTCATATTATACATAAAGTGACATAAGATTATTTGAAGGTAAGCTCTGCTCTATAAAAGGTGTGTTTCAATCTCTAGGAGACCATTACAATATTAAAAATTCTTCCCTAATAAGCCCATAGTAGGGATAACTGGGGCAATAAAAATACTTAATTACACCAAAATCTGTCAGAGAATGTGGGAAGAAATAATAAAAAAACAGATGGGGTAAATAGAAACACTCCAGTCTCAGGGCCCGTGTGTTCAATCTTGTTGTTCCTCCCACCAGCTTCCACCAGATCAATACTGAGTTCAGTAACAGTCACTGCCACCTTGTTGGCCAGCAGTAAGATCCATCCTGTACACCTTGAGGTCAGGCTTTGTAATTTCCAGGATAAATCAATATTATCACCGTTCACACAGTTGCACTCTAAGATATCTGGATATGTGTTTTGTCTTGGTTTCATTGGTTTTCTTTAGAAAAGAACGCAGAACAAGAGTGACACTTGTGTTAATTCTCACATGTCCAGTTAAGTTAAATAACATGAACGAAGACTAAATGGCTATAGAATATATTAATAATTCAAAGATGCTGATCTTTTTGAGCTTTTACTTGGATTCTGTAAGATTACAAAGAATCTAGGTCATATACATTAAACCAGAGGATTCTGTAAGATCCCTGAGAATGTAGATCATATACATTAAACCAGACCTTCTTGGAACTGCTTTTGCTACCATTACTATTTTACAGCCCATCTTTCAAATATAAGTGTTTGGTTTTTGTTTGAGAAATTTCCACCAGTGTCCATTTGGATGTACTATGGTTAAGGGGGCCTAGTTTTCGTCTCTACATGAGAAAAGAACTCCTGAGATAGAAGTAGATGTAGATAAGCCTTAATGGCCCAGGTTTTAGAACCAGGCATACTTGATCCTCAGTATGGACTCACAAGCTCCTTGATTCTCCAGACATTTTTCAGACAGCACTGACTTCTGGTGTCATTGTTTGTAAAACAGCCATCTGTATGTCACCTTCCTAGTAGGGTAGTCTGGATACCTCGCAAGGTGCTCATTAAATGGTATTCGTAATAAAATGCACTTTTCATGCCTGCCTCTGCATGCCATCTGTTATTAACAGTGTGGCTAGGACCCAGGAAGGCTAAAAATGCTCTATGCTCTGTTTCTTCCATTGGAAAAACTGAGCAGACTTCAAAAATATAGGGCTGTTTTAAGGACAAATAAGTAAAAAGCGGTAACAAGTTTAGAGCAAGACCTGGCATAGAGTAAGCGTCTACTTTTTTTTCCATTTTTATTTCATGGACATAAAATAAAAATCTGAATTTAGAGATTTGTAGATTGGCAGTCCATATCTTAAAATAAATGCAAAAATATGTCAACAAATTTAAGATATCAGAAAATCTTTGGCGATTTACATCAACAGTCCTGATACCATTTGACGCTAATTGTAGTAAGGTTAATTCTACAAATACTTTCTATAATCTATATTTCTTTTTTTTTTTTTTTTTTTGAGACGGAGTCTCACTCTGTCACCCAGGCTGGAGTGCAGTGGCGCGATCTTGGCTCACTGCAAGCTCTGCCTCCCGGGTTCACGCCATTCTCCTGCCTCAGCCTCCTGAGTAGCATGGATTACAGGCCTACCATCACGCCTGGCTAATTTTTTGTATTTTTAGTAGATACGGGGTTTCAACGTGTTAGCCAGGATGGTCTTGATCTCCTGACCTCGTGATCTGCCCGCCTTGGCCTCCCAAAGTGCTGGGATTACAGGCGTGAGCCACAGTGCCCAGCCTATAATCTATATTTCAAATTCTGGCATGAAGAATAGGAACAGAGAAATCAGTTCCTCTTAATAATTGAATGGCATAAACTATCAGAATGGTGTTAGTATAAAAAACAACCACTTGAAAAAGAAAATAACAAACAAAAATGTGGCATTATGTTTAGCCCGATTAAAAAATACATTAAATAATTAAAGAAAAGCTTGGATTCTCAAAGTTCATCTGAATGAGAAATATGTTAGTCTCTCTTTTTTAATGAATGATATTGTCTAGGAATAAAGAGAAATGTAGATAATTATATTGATGGGGCTGAAGCCCAGGTAAATGCATATCTCACTGTATATAATAATAAGCATAGATGAATTATTTCACTAGCCCCTCTTTCCAAGACAAAGGAATAAAAACCCAGATGCTACAGGATAACTTTGAGAATGATAAGAGCATTCATCAATACTAACTCCCCCAAAACTATTAGTGAATTTTTAAATACTATCATAAACAAGGCTTATGTTTTTCTATCTACAGAGATTCACAAAGTATATCAAAGTAGCAGATTTTCCAGACACATCCTACATAAGTAACATCCACAGTATCATTTTACACTGTCACTGAAGTAGTCCTGTTCATATAAATTGAAATAAACTTGCAGACAAATGCCCATAATAAGCAGGAAAATTTAACCAGAATGTGATACAGCCCTGTGGTTTGTGCCTGGCTTAGAATATTTATCATCAGCTGGCAATCTGGCCTTCCAAAAATATGCATGCATTTACATCCTAGCAAACTGTTTATCTCAATTCAAAAGATCACTTATTAAAGCTTATCCATGTATTTGCTTATTTGCAACTGCTTATTAAAGGAGATGAATATCAACGTTAAACATTTTTAGTGCTTGAAAACAGGTCCTAAAATAAACCTTACTCTCATTGGAAATTCTTATTTCGCTTTTACAAGGTTTACCTGCATAATCAAATGCCAAAAAAGATTTGTGAATCTGACCTTTGTCATTCCATTTATCAGACTATTAACTCCGTCTCACATCCATCTTTAAAAGGTTAGAGTCGACTGTGCGATGCCTTCCTCCAATTAAAATGAATAACACACAAATGCAGGCTCCGGAGCAACAGCTCTCTACTCGTTCTTATTTTAACTGCCTTTGAGACTAGAAACAGAAGAGGCTTATGACCATAATCTAGGCAGAAGTTAGGATTGTCCACCTTCTGGGGAATGCTAATATGAGTATTTTTTAATTACTCATAAAAAACTGGTAATATTACAAGTGGTTCATTTTTGTGCTTTTTAATACAAACAACCTGAAATTATAGCAGTTATATCTAATTACTTGAGATTTGAACTTATACATTTACCCATTAATTTGTCTCTCATAATGTATATTTCTTTTGTTTGTTTGTTTGTTTGTTTTTGAAACGGCATCTCGCTCTGTCACCCGGGCTGGTGTGCAGTGGTGCAATCTTGGCTCATGGCAACCTCTGCCTCCCAGGTGATTCTCCTGCCTCAGCCTCTTAGGTAGCTGGGATTACAGGCGCCCGTCACCATGCCCAGCTAATTTTTTTTTGTATTATTATTATTTTTTAGTAGAGACGGGGTTTCTCCGTGTTGGACAGCCTGGTCTTGAACACCTGATGTCTGGTGATCCGCCCACCTCTTCCTCCCAACGTGCTGGGATTATAGGCATGAGTCACCGCAACTGGCTTATGCATTTCATAGAGCCAGATTTCATAACACTAAATTTCATGCAAGTCTTTCACAGTTTTAGAACAATAATATTTCACTGTTTAATAAGAGCATGATTTATTTTTTCTTTAAAAAAATGACTCAGTATAACAGTGGAAGCTGTATACAGAAAGAGTTGACCTTACTTTTGTATTCCAGGTGGAAACCAGCAGCTGCCACACTAATGTCAGACTGGAAATGCAGGTAGAGTTGGTTGGAAGTACTGTTCAGCAGTGCTGGTACTGTGGTGCCTGTAAGAAACAATGCGGATAGAATTTTAATACTACAAATACATTCACTTTTCTAAATATAAAACATATGAGGATACTTATTAGGCTTACAAATCCCTATAGTTTGTCTGATTGCCACATATTTAATCTGAGTGTTGGTTTTATTATGTATTCAGCCATTCTATTTTTCTAGGTACAATAAAAAGTTACCCATTGTCTGCTCTGACCTGCTAAAGTCGATGTGACACCTTTCTCTTGTGCTTTCTATTGTACAAAAACTCCTATTGTACCATGAGGTTTTTTTGCATTGTTTTATCCATGTAATCTTCTGCTTCTTAAATTTATTTTTTTACTTGACATGAACAGAGAGGAAAGAAAAGTTCAACAGCCAAGAGTAATGAGGGTTGAGGGAGCAGTCGGACCAGGTGGATAGTGATCTGAGATATCCTTCAGAAGACGTTGCTTTTGACCCTGTATATATGCTCTTCCTGATCCCTATGTGACTCATGCTGAGTAATGTTCCCCCTGGATCTGTTGATGATTTCAACTAAAGATGCATGAAAAGGAATATATAGGGCTATTTTGGCATAGTGATTTCTTTACTTAAAATGTTCTAGCCTGCATCACAGTAACTAACTGATTGGAAAGGGCAATACAGGTACCGAGGACCAGGGTAAGAAAGAAGTAATGATGCTGGCAGGTGCTGAGGAAAAGAAAATCGTTCATCACTCAGAAGTTTGAGACATTTTGGTGGAATGCATCATAATATGGAAAAATAATAGACAAGTTTAAGTCACTTTTTTCCTGATGTGTGTATGTTCAATACTCTAGTAAAATCATTCTCTAAATTAGAGGTGTATACATACTCGATGTCAAAGAAATATCCATTGTGTAAAAATAACCACAGTGTAGACAAATTATTCAAGTACTGGTGTATAAAGGGAGAAATGATAATTTAAATAACAAAGCAAAGAAATAAGTTGATAATTATTCAAAACAGATGAACATTATTGAAAAGATAAGATTGTCTATCATCCTTAGCTCACCACTTAAACTATCCAATATCCCCCAACAGATTTTATTTTTTTAGATGGAGTCTCGCTCTGTCACCCAGGCTGGAGTGCAGTGGCACAATCTTGGGATTCTCCTGCCTCAGCTTCCCAAGTAGCTGAGATTACAGGCATGCTCCACCATGTCCTGCTAAGTTTTGTATTTTTAGTAGAGATGGGGTTTCACCATGTTGGCCAGGCTGCTCTCGAACTCCTGACCTCAAGTGATCTGCTTGCCTCGGCCTCCCAAAGTCCTGGGATTACAGGTGTGAGCCACTGCACCCGGCCCCCAAGAGATTTGATCAGACCAATAACCCCAGGCAAGGACTCTGGCTGTCTCTTTATAAGAAGCTCTGTGTGTGTGTGTGTGTGTGTGTATTGTTAGAGATGTGGTTTCACCGTGTTAGCCAGGATGGTCTCGGGGTACTCTGGCTGTCTCTTTACAAGAAGGTGTGTGTGTGTGTGTGTGTGTGTGTGTGTGTGTGTGTGTGTGTGTGTGTGTGTGTCTGTGTGTATGTGTGTGTATTGTTAGTAGAGAAGGGGTTGTTAGTAGAGAAGGGGTTTCACCGTGTTAGTTAGGATGGTCTCGATCAACTGACCTCGTGATCCGCCCGCCTCAGCCTCCCACAGTGCTGGCATTACAGGCATGAGCCACCGCACCCGGCCTAGAAGAGGCTTTTTAAACATGAAGTATGTCGAAATGAACGCCTAATCTATCTATCCCTGAAACATCGAGTAGGTCTCTAACGCCTAATCTATCTATCCCTGAAACATCGAGTAGGTCTCTAACGCCTAATCTATCTATCCCTGAAACATCGAGTAGGTCTCTAATGTTTCTCAACAGTACCATCGGCATCCACCGACGTGACGAACTGAACGCCTAATCTATCTATCCCTGAAACATCGAGTAGGTCTCTACTGTTTCTTAATACCATCGGCATCCATCCACATCATCACATTCAAAGCTTCCTCCTTCTCCATGACCCCAGACTGCCCTCCAATCAGTCATCAGGCCTTAACTGGCGTGCATTCTAAATATTTTCCCAAATTATTTCACTTACTTCATATTATCTTCACAACAATCACCCCAGTGCAGGCAGCCTTATGTTAACCAGAATTAGTGCAATAATCTTCCAACTTGTTTTTTTGAGCCTGATCTTTTCCTAATTCAATGTATTCTCCATTCAGCAGTCAGAAAGCACTTTACAAATGTATATATGATGAGACATGTTAAAATTCTCATAGATTCCTGATCATCTTAGGACCAAATTTCACACTCCTTGATTTGGCCCAAAGACCCTGCATGATCTGACTGCTGCTTGCTTTTCTAGCTTCTTATCATTACTTGTTCTTCAGAATCATTTTTTCTTGCTTCAAGAGGCTCTGTATCATAGGCCTGGGATGTTCATTCCTTCTCCTTTGATTCACTTTGACTTTCCTATTTCTATTCATTCAAATATAACCACTTATTTCCCAAACTAAGCCACTCACTCATTCAATAAACATGAGTTTATCAGCCAGATAAACTACTAACTCATTTTCCAAACATACTAGTTATTCTCTGACTTCGTGCAAAGCAGAACCTTCCCTGATTAGGACACAGCCTCAAAAACTTGAACCTCATCAAATCCTTAAAGGCAATGAGCAGACCAACGGTGCCATGCAAAATATGACTGTGACAGCTTTAATCTGTCTTCAGTTCTGCTCTTATCACATTCATCTCCTGCCTGGGCTAATGAAATAGCCATCAACTGAGCTTCAGAATGGATATTTGCCTTCTTCTTACGCATTTATTCTGCACACAAAATAACCTGCTTACAATTAAATAATGCTTCCACATTTTATTTCTATACATGGGCATACGACGTGTCTTTTAATAAAATTTTAGGTCAACTTCTTGATCTATACTGTGCTTTCAGGACTCATCCTACGGAGATGGGGAAATTTAATCTTTACCATGGCTGGGAATTCCTTTCCTGCCTCAGGATAGCCAATAGTCTCAGACTTTTGAGTCCTTGACTCCTTACTTCACATAAGCTCATTCTCCAACCTTATCCGGACCCTTAAATTTTAGCAGTTTCATGTTTTTGTGCACAGCTTTGATAGAATGCTCTTTGCCAAGTCCCTGCTCCAAAATCTAGCCTAAGTGCATCAGGCTACCACTTTGTTTTCAAGGTCCTGTCACATCCCTGCTTTGTCCTGGTTTGTCTCCTTTATAATATAGTCTTAATCATATGTATAAGTCCATTGCTTTCTCAAGTTCTCTGAGGTACTCTAGGGAACTATCAAGAACTGAAGGGACCACGGACCCCCTAAATTTATAGCCAGTTGGTCAGAGTGCAGGTGGCCTGGGAGGCCCCGAGGGCTTGCAGCTGACGTCAGAGGGGAGTCCGGTGGAGAAGCATGAAGTGCACGAACTCCGTGCTAACTCCAGGAAATTAGTGTCAGAAGTGCATTGCAGTGGTATTTATGTCAAACATATTTTTTCAAATTTTCTCCTGGCTAACTCCAAAAACTGAAATTAATAAAAAGGAGATTGTTGTTATTTTTCATGCATACAGAGGCAATGTGGTCACTTCTTTTTTTCACTATTATTAGTAAGGCATTTCCCTGCTAACTTTGGCTAATCCATCATGCAGCTGTCTTAATTTTGCCGTCTCCTGCTTTCTGCTGGTAATGCCTGCATTTGTGTGTAAAATGTGTTCTGTCACAGATTTATGACTGAGAACATTAGGTTAAAAACAATTCAATATTTAATACTCTCTTTTGAAAAATTAACCTATTTCTAATATTAGGATATATGAAGTTATTACACATCTGAAGCTAAGTTCACTTGTGATAGTTACTCGAGGGAAGGCTTAATATGAGGTTGCTGTACAGCAGTTGATAAATCCAAATATATGTGAATGATAAGATTTGATCCTCAGACAAAACGTGGCAAGACACATACTTTCTAAGCAGGTTTTACCAACTGAATTCATAAACTGTGAGGTAGGTGCTAGGAATTGTGCATGACACTCAGAGATTAATACAGATTCTGAAGAAAGTTAAATCTCTACAAACTAAAAGAACACTTTACTTAAAAATGAGCAACACAATTCAATATCTGAGTGTAGAGAAACAGACACAGACTGCATGGCTCCCGTGACTTGAAGGATTTCCTGTCTCTCTCTGATTTATCTAGCTATATTTTACTAATCTGTTAATATATTTTAATTTATTTTTCCCAGGTAGCTTTTTTTTCTCTTAAATCTTAAAAAAAAAAAGTGTGACTTTTTTCACTCCTGTAACACCCATCACCTACCTGTAATGCTGTCTGTTTACCAAATATTATTTATATAATTACATTAAGTGTTGGCATCTGTGTAGATTTTAACTTGTGTTGTTGTTGTTGATGATGTTTTTAATGAGAGAGGCCTTATCTTGTATTCCTAACAACAAACACAGTGTCTGATATCTAGCAGGTACTTTAAGAAATCACATGCTAAACTAAACTATTGCAAGAGCTATGTGGTCAGGGGAAGAAAGAGGTATCTCCTAGTGGAGATGGGCCTTGAGTTCTAGCTTTTAAGGACAGTAATGGGCTATTTGAAATAAAAGTTCCTAAAAGTATAAATAGTACACAGGCAGACAAACATGGATTATGAATGACAAATAACAATAAGATGACAGATTGGCACTGTATTCCCAACACCTTAAATGGCCATGCCCAAATAAAAATATGGTTTTATTTGCTGAGAACCAGAGATAAGATCTTTGAACCATTTGAAGTGATAAAATGGAAGTTGTATCAGACACTGTGAATGGCCTGTGTGCTATCTATTTTCTTTATGTTTTTTAACCTATTGAGTAAAAGTAGAACGGAAATGTTTAGGGAAAAAATATTCACAGTTAAGAAAAAATATATATTCCAGCCTCCCTTTGCAGTAGAGATAAACAACTGACAGAATTCAGACCAATGGGATAGAAGGAGTCAGCTACTGCAAGCAAGAAGGGACTCATGGAAATTAGTACTTTTTCTGTCATCTTGGACAATTCTCTAGTACCTAATCTTTGTTCTTCATTGGTAAAACAGAGATAGCAATAATCCCTTAGAACTTAGTTGGTGCTGTCATATTGGCTAGTTTTGTAATTTTAGTAGAGACAGGGTTTCCCCATGTTGGCCAGGCTGGTCTCGAACTCCTGACCTCAGGTGATCCGGCCACCTCAGCCTCCCAATGTAATGCCGGGATTACAGGCATGAGCCACTGCACCTGGCCATACTCAAGATAAAATTAAGCATTCATGTTAACACACGTTCATAACTGGCAAAGCAAAGGCTCAGGAAGTGTGGGCAATTGTGAGGACAGTGATGACCAGGGAGATAATGGCAATACTGATCATCATCAATGCTCATGAAGTTTGAGTCCTAATGCTATTACAATGCAATGCTATTACAAAGCAAAGTGAAAGAAAGCAGTGTCATGCATCTGGAGGCAGGATATCCTGTTAAACAAAAGCAAAATTGAGATCTGAATGACTCTCCAGGGCAATGGGAAGGGAAGACTTGCAGGGCATTTGGAGAGCAGAATCTTCAAGGCGGGTGCATTCGTGAGAGTCGGAGGTGCAAGGAAGACTAAGAGAGGGTGGACTTACAGTGGACTACAATTTCATGTCTGGCTACATATGAGTAGGGTAGAATCTCAGAACTAGCTGAGCCCACATGCTCAGTGTAATTTTCCCAGATTGCTTAATGTCAGGCTGTGCATTTTAAGAGTTGAGAACTGTTTCCTAACCTCTGCCTCTTTGCTACCTCACATTATTATTCCTGGCTTCTGCTGCCAGCCTGAGACCTGCCACATGTCAAAGCTGTACTATCTGACACTTTTAGATTGGTCTCCTCCTCGTGGAGAACACAGCTTTGTTTTTACTCACCTGTTTCTTGATGGTCTTACTCTAAGACTTTCAGCACTAGAGCAACCATTATGGAGATAGAAGAATTGTGTAGGAAAATTTCTATGTGGAGTGTTTGTTGTTATTTATGTTGTTTTCTTGGTGTTTGCAGATTTTGAGTCACACAGGTGAGGAAATTGACTCCATCTTACCTGAGAAGCTTCCCAGTCTCGGTGCGGTCACATCCCCACCATCGTGGATCTCAAGGGAGTCCCAGTTCTGCTCCGTGGCAAAACTGATCACTTGGATCTACCAAACCATGACATTAAGTTAATATTTATTTTTGGCTTAACACAATTAGTCTAATTAGATGGGGTTTTGGGGTTTTTCATGATTAAGGTGTATATATGTATATATATGTATATACATAAGGTATATACATATATACACCTTAATAATGCCTCCAATGCCATATATATATATACATATACACCTTAATAATGCCTCCAATGCCATAATATTATATATATACCTTAATCATGAAAATCATCTATCTATCTACATATATATGGCAAAATTTAAAAAAACAAACCATCAAAGAACAATTTATTTTTCTTTTCTTTTTTTTTTTTTTTTTTTTTTTTTTGAGATGGAGTCTTCCTCTGTCACCCAGGCTTGAGTGCAATGGTGCGATCTTGGCTCACTGCAACCTCCGCCTCCCAGGTTCAAGCAATTCCCCTGCCTCAGCCTCCCTAGCAGCTAGGATTACAGGCATATACTACCATGCCTGGCTAGTTTTTGTATTTTTAGTAGAGACAGGGTTTCACCATGTTGGCCAGGCTAGTCTTGAACTTCTGACATCAAGTGATCTTCCTGTCTTGGCCTCCCAAAGTGCTGGGATTACAGGCATGAGCCAATGTACCCGGCTGAAAGAACAATTTCTACAAATGGTACTTTTTATAGTTTTTATTCTAAAAAAATTGATTATATGTATTCAAAATATAGAAACATGGTTAGAAATATTTTGTAGAAAAGGGAAACAGAGTATAGTCTATGTATTTAAAATAACCAATATAAAAGGAAAAAAGAGAGAGGGAGAGAGAGAGAGATGGAAAGAAAGATAGAACAAAAGAATGAAAGAAGGAAGCCCATGGACCCCAGCTGAGCCCTGTTGTAGACTGTGGACTTCAAGGACTCACCTGAATTCCCGAGCCCTCCGTAACTATGATCTTCCATATACAGTTCAAGTTGTTTCCGTATGGCTCAGGGTAGCCGGGGGACAGGATTGTACCTCTTCGTTGAGTGAAATTGCCACTGCAGGGTACTAAAAGACAGAACCATATGTCATGAAATAAAGTGCTGTGGGACAGTGTTGATTTGGCATGCAGTTTTCTTTCACTGTGTGACCAGACGGTAAGAGAAAATGTACATTAACAATGATACGTTAAACGGCATTTTTAGCCAAGGTAAAATTCAGTGTATTCTCTTTTAAATTAGCAAAATAATTATTACCTATTATGCTACTCAGTTATAGATCTTGAGTCTATAAATAAATCTATCCAAGTTCTCTAAGAAGGGATGATGTCTAATGATGGCATCTCCAAAGTGAATTCTGTTTAGAATAATTTACCTACTATAATTTAAGGACCTTGGCAGAGTCTTCTCTTCTCCATGCAGACATGCATCTCCAAATGATATTAATGAGATTTATGAGCAAATTCAAGAGAAGAGGCGCTTAAAATGTACAAATGATTCAAGTGCTAATCATGATTGCGCTGGAGTTTTCCACACAAAATGAAGCAGGTAAACTATAACTAACAAGGTCATTGTTATTCAGCCTGCATTTACCTATTAATTTTCAAACATTCATCAGCATCAATTTATTAAAAGGACGTTACACAAGTAATATAGCAAATCAACATGATAATGGCTTTTTCCCAAAATGACATTATGTTCTACACCCATGACTTTAGAGTTGATGGCCTACTTCATAAATATGGAGAAGGGAAACATGCTTTATCCTTGTTAAGATGATGAGTTGTTTTATGAAACACAATAATTTTTAGGGTTTGGCTACTAACTCAATTATTTCCCATGAAACAAACTGCCCTTTAAATGGGTCATGAGCCAGATGGATTTACGTAGCCTGGATAGAAACATGAGAAGTAACTCTTTGGCACCACCACACAGTTCTGGCGGGCAGCCCCGTGCCCGCGATCGCCGCTTAGGGACACTGCTTACCCACACAGCTGGGGATCGTGTCGTTCCACTGTGCCAAGGCATTGGGCACGGACTGGCAGTGGAGCGCCGTGGAACCCTGAAGCAGGTATCCCGGGTTGCACTCGAATCGGACGATGGAGCCGGCCGAAAACTCAGAACCAATTCTCCTTCCGTATCTGGGCTCGGGGACAGAGCTGCATTGGGTGTCACTGGTACGAGGAACAGCTAGAAGCAAAGTACACAACACAGCCGTCTGTGTCTCCATCAGCAAGCCAGGACGTTGCGTGGAACGTGGGTTTAAGACGGGACCAAGGAAAGCTGATGCAGACAGAGAATTTAATAAAGCCTCCAACAATCGCTATAGAGAATGATTTGAGGAGCTGGGGCCACGCAGAGCTGGTGCAGATAGAGAAGTTAATAAAGCCTCCAACAATCGCTATAGAGAATGATTTGAGGAGCTGGGGCCACGCAGAGCTGGTGCAGATAGAGAAGTTAATAAAGCCTCCAACAATCGCTATAGAGAATGATTTGAGGAGCTGGGACCACGCAGAGCTGGTGCAGATAGAGAAGTTAATAAAGCCTCCAACAATCGCTATAGAGAATGATTTGAGGAGCTGGGACCACGCAGAGCTGGTGCAGATAGAGAAGTTAATAAAGCCTCCAACAATCGCTATAGAGAATGATTTGAGGAGCTGGGACCACGCAGAGCTGGTGCAGATAGAGAAGTTAATAAAGCCTCCAACAATCGCTATAGAGAATGATTTGAGCAGCACGTTCCCAACTGTACTTCGTCCTCAGGACCATCTCAGTGTCCTCATTTCAGATGAGGAAAAAGGCATAAAAAGACTCAGCGCCTTATGAGGACGGATTGATATTCAGGCGATTACATTTAATCATCCTGCTAGTGATAATGAGATGACTAACCATGCGTACTTGTCCTCACAGGCCTCAGAGTCTAATGAGAAAAGCTACCATATGAAGGATTTGTTATAATATGGCCATCATGATGTAATAAAAATCTTAAACTACCATCAGATCCAGCAATCCCACTCGTGTATACTTATCTAAAGGAATTTAAATTGGGATCCCAGAGAAAAATCGGTACTCTCACATTCATTGTAGCATTCTTCAAAATAGTCTAGATGTGCAAACAACCTAAATGTCCATCATCAGATGAACAGATAAAGAAAACATGGAGTAGATAAAAGAAGAAATTCTGCTATTTGTAATAACACGGATGAACCTTGAGGACATCGTGCTAAGTGAAATAAACAAATAAGCAGTCACAGAAGAACGAATACCTTATGATTCTACTTCTATGGGGAGATCTAAAGTAGTGGCACTCATAGAACCTGAGAGATTTACAATGGTAGTTACTGGGGGCTGGGGAACAGGAAAATGGGAAGTAATTGTTGAGCGGGTATAAAGTTTCACTTACATAAAATGAGTATGCCCTGGAGACCTGCTCTACAGCACTGTGTTTATAGTTAAGAGGGTAGATTTTTCTAATTAGAACACCTGCTCCACGTTCCATCATGTTGCATTTATTCCTCCCTAAAGTCACCTAGGATGATCTCAAATCTTAACAAGCCCTGGCTGGGTGCCGTGGCACAAGCCTTTAATCCCAGCACTTTGGGAGGCTGAGGAGGGTGGATCACTTGAGGTCGAGAGTTGGTAGATCAGCCTGGCCAACAGGTGAAACCCCCGTCTCTACTAAAAATACAAAAATTAGCCGGGCGTGGTGGCACATGTCTGTAATCCCAGCTGCTCGGGAGTCTGAGGCAGGATAATCACTTCACCCTGGGAGGCATAAGTTGCAGTGAGCCAAGATCGCACCACTGCACTCCAGCCTGGGTGACAGATTGAGAAAAAAATAAATAAAATAAAAAATGAAAAAATAGCAAGCCCCTCCAGTTCTCTCTTGATGAGACTTTCCTAGGTTCTGTAAAATGGGTGGCCTTCATTGTTGCAGCAAGCAAAAACCCAGGGATATGGAATGACGTGTGTGTATCTCATGGGCTTTGGATAGTGGGTACTGACAGGTACGTATCAGTGCAACGTGTGGGTGAGATAACTATTCAGGTTGTATGGCAGAAATTACCATCTACAGGAGATATTCCTGTTTATCAAAAGGAATGTGGGATAAAGATTAAAAAATACTTCAATTGGCAAAGAGGTCCGTCACACTAGGCAAACTCTGAAAATAGTTATGCCCTTCGAAATTTGCTTATTTTGTTTTTGTCCTCTGCAATGAAAAAGACAGTATTTAGGTACTGTCTCTGGGATTCTATCCTCCTCAGTCCTTCTGTTTCTTCACCCTAAATGCACAGTCCTTTAACAGAATGTGCTCGTATACTCATTTTCTCTTCAAATAACCCTTCTATCTTCCCATGGCTTTTTCTAACACACTGGAATCTGTTTTATTTATTTATTTTCTGTTGAATCACACCAATGACAGACATGATTTGGGTAACTGCTGCTGGGGAAGCAGTTCCATGAAAACGGAAATTGGCAGATTATTTTGATTAAACGATGTTTCAATTTGGTGTTGAGATATTTTCTATCAGAAGGCAAAATTAATAAAAGTGTCTACCTTTCTAACAGCACTGATGTGGAAAATAATTAATGATTTATCAGAATCATTCTTCTCCAAGCTAAAAATGAAATACAGAATAACTATAATATTATATTATAGGCCGAGGATCTTTTATCTGAAATGTTTGGTGTTTCAGGTTTTGAATTCTTGTAGATGTTGGAATATTTGCATAAACATAATGAGATATCTTAGGGATGGGACCCAAGTCTAAACATGAAATTCATTGATGTCTAATACATGCTTTATACACGTAGCCTGATACACCTTCTACACGTGCTTTATCCTTGTTAAGATGATGACTTAGTTTATGAAACACAGTAATTGTAATGGTTTGGCTACTACTCAATTGTTTCCCATAAAACAAGTTGCCCTTTAAATGGGTCACAAGCCAGATGGATTTATGTAGCCTGGAGAGAGGCATGAGAGGCAGCACTATGGCACAACGGAGAAGTTCTGGTGGGCAGCCATTTTATACAATATTTTATATTTTAAAATACAAATACAATATTTTATATTTTAAAATACAAATGCAATATTTTAAATAATTTTGTGCATGAGACAAAGTGTTGACTGCATTTTCTATTGTGATTCGTCCATCACGTGAGGTCAGGTGTGAAATTTTTCCTTTGCGGAGTCATGTTGGTGCTCAAAACAAAGCCGATTTTGGAGCATTTTGAATTTTGGATATTCAGATTAGGGACGCTCAATCCATATAACAAAATATTTCTTGAAATTAGTTGTGTCATGTTTGCATGCTTGAGTATTTTGTTAGAGTTGAATAATGGCATGAAGAAAAAAAAAAGATATCCCATAGAGGCTTGCACAATCATCGCAAGGATCTTCCACAAAATGAAGAGCTATTGCCAGTTTTTCTACTTACGCTAGATTGCTTACAAAATACCTGCTATCGTGGCAAAGGTTGCACTTATCGAAGAGGCTTCAGGTATTGCATCTCTCACTTGTATATCTGGGAGCTATACAAATATATTTGAGAGCTATGCAAACATATTTGTACCTTTGAGAGATACAGGGTATCACTGTCTTTCCAAGTTCCCAAAATGAGGAGAAATACAGCACCAAGGGTCATTTGTACACAAGTCACTATTAACTTTCTTCACGAACTTCAGAGTGGTCTATTTTCAAGGAAAATGACAATACATGAATAACACCTGCAACTGGCTAACATGACAAATAATGTTTTTTAGAGGAAGAAGTTTGGAAAGTGAGGACACCAATTGTAAGGATTTGAGACAGTAGGATAGGGAGGCAGGGAGAAGCTGTGGAATTGAGACATCACAGCTCCACAGAACGTCTGGGCAGGGGGTGGGTGGAAATCAGACGGTGCTGTGTAACTTCATCCTCCCCGCCCGTCCTCTGGGTCTGGCCCTTCACCTGGACATTTCAGACGGCATCCGAGAGAAAAATTCTATCGTCTGTCGTCATCATTCTCTATCCTTTAGGAAATATTTCACACTGCTGTGAAGCCAAATTGAAATCAGCCAGTGGAAAAGTGAGCAGGAATGAGGTCAGCCTGGAATACAGGGTGATCAACAAAATGACTGACTTCTCAGGCCAGACAACCGTGTTTCTTCAGAGGCAGAACGCCCTCCTCTGGGGCTTTGAGGGGCTGAAAGTGGGAAGCGGCGCAAATGTGTGCTCATCTGTCGGGGAAAAGCCAGAAGCATGTTGTGACAGGTTTGATGATCACCCTTCAACACCACAAATGCTCTAAGCTACAGATAGATGCTGCTCCTTTACTGCACCTCTGTTACAGTCGATGTGAAAACCACAACAACAATCATAAAACAAATCTGAGTGCATGTAGGACTCACTTGCAATACCTAAGTGAAGCAGTTTTCTTTTTGATGTAGTGACTGAGGGACATTTTCTATCTCAAAATCATTCCTCTCTCATCGTTGAAAAATCAGGTTGGACAAGCCATTACTAGTCAATGAATTAAAACATACATCACTGAATTGCAAGCAAAATTTTACATTTCTTCTTCTTTGCAAAGAATATGCATTTTATAGGCTCTTGATACAAATGTGAGTTTTTAGATGTGGAAAACTAACTAAGCCATATAATTCATGCCATCTAAAAAGAAGAAGAAACCAAGGGAAAATCAATCAAAACATGTATTTGCCTGCCCAGAAATAACCTCAAGTAAAGAAATTCTTAATGTACATCTTTCCTACCCAAACTGAGAAAAAAATATTTCTGTGTTTTTAGCTCTGTTTATTTTCGGGAGACCATTTGATTAACCATTTTATTTTATTTTATTTCATTTCATTTTTGAGGTGGAGTCTCATTCTGTCACCCAGGGTGGAGTACAGAGGTGTGATCTAGGCTCACTACAATCTCCACCTCCCAGGTTCAAGCAATTCTCCTGCCTCAGCCTCTCAAGAAGCTGAGACTACAGGCACATGCCACCACACTTGGCTAATAATTTTTTTTTTTTTTTGTACTTTTAGTAGAGATGGGATTTCGCCATGTTAACCAGGCTGGTCTCGAACTCCTGAGCTCAGATAATCTGCCTGCCTTGGCCTCCCAAAGTGCTAGGATTATAGGCATGAGCCACCATGACTGGCCTAATTAACTATATTTCCATGAATGCTAAAGAGACCGAGTCTTTCCAGCAGAAGACCCTGGAAAAAGAAACCTTGAGCTCCTGAGCCTGGGATGCAGGTGCTGCTTCAGGTGAGGAGCCTGGCAGAGGAGAACCCAGGTTAGAGATGGTGACCCAGAAAACATGACTTGAAAAAGTCCTGGCCAATAGACATTTACAAGCTGGGCGCTGCGGAAGGGGTTCAATATAGAAATATGGTTTCCTTTTCCCTTTAAAATGTACAGTAAATCCTTGCAGTTTACTCATTTTGGTGTGAGTGTGTGATCTGGAAGGAACTGAAAGCAGCATTGAATTCTATGTTGAAACAAATTACAGAAATAGGCCTTTTATGAAAACAGCCATGCATAAATATAAGACAATTGAAAAAAGTAGCATGGATGAGGTACTCTCCAACATGAAGGTTTACTGAGACACAGTCAATCATGCACATCAGAGGGATGCGGGAGAAGACAGGGCAGGGTGGGCAGCTGTGACCACCCTGTCTTAAATCCGCAGGAGCCTGGGAGCAGGCAGGAAAGAGAAGGATGTGGGCTCTGCCTCCCTTGGCCTCTGTTTTCAGGCAGATTGATTCTAATGTTGAAAGACATGAATTACAGGCCAAAGCAAAGTCTCTAAATGCAATGTAATTACTTAATGGCATAGAATCAATGGCCTCTTCTAATCCTGGAAGAAGCAGACTGTGCTGGAGTTACTAAGAAACAGTTTGTGTGATGTTCGGCTTTTGCATTGCGTCTAAGAATATGTTGATTTTCGGTGTAATATATTTTCTGTGAAATGACAAAGATCCCTAAAGCTGTATAACCACGGCCAGTAATGCAGGTCCTGCCAGTCCCTGCTTGATGGTACAAGGCCAGGGAACTTAGGGAGAAGAGGGGAAGCTACAGGAGTCTCCTGCACTGTGAATACTCGAGGAATTCCCGGGAGCTAAGAAACTGGTATAAAACACTTTCTGCTTGATGCCAAAAAGCAAATGTACAAAGCTGAACATATTCAACATTTAAAAGCAAGAATTGTGTATCTCCCATGTCTTCAAGAAAGCTTGCTAATGCAGGGAAAAAATGTAGTCATGGTTCAGACTTGGAATATTTAAACTGTCAGAGGTGTTTGATCCAGAGTGACTCCGTCTTCAATAGGGGCTGTATAAAACCAGGCTGAGACCTACCAGGCTAAATTCACAGGAGGTCAGGTGTTCTAAGTCACAGGATGAGGTAGGAGGTCGGCACAAGGTATAGGTCACAAAGACCTTCCTGATAAAAAGACGCCGTAAAGAAGCCGGCCCAAATCCACCAAAACCAAGATGGCGACTAAAGTCACCTGTGGTCATCCCCACTGCTCATTATATACTAATTATAATGTATTAGCATGCTAAAAGACACTCCCACCAGCACGATGACAGTTTACAAATGCCATGGCAATGCCAGGAAGTCACCCTAAAGGGTCTAAAAAGGAGAGAAATCCTAGTTGAAGGAATTGTCTACCCCTTTCCCAGAAAACTCACTAATAATCCATCCCTCATTTAGCATATAATCAAGAAATAATAGCAAGTATAAGCAGCTGAGTGGCCCATGCCGCTGCTCGATGGATTAGCCGTTCTGTATTCCTTAACTTTCCTAATAAACTTGTTTTTACTTTACTCTATGGACTCCCCCCAAATTCTTTCTTGCGTGAGATCCAAGAACCTCTCTTGGGGTCTGGATCCGCACCCCTTTCCGGTAACAAAACCATTACAGATACTCTTATACTTCAGGAGGGGAATAATTAGATTTCTTTTCATGCCAGCTTCTCACCATAGCTTTAGCTTCTCAATTCTATTTGATTATATCACAGCTGATGAAGTGGTTGCTGATTCAGAGTGGGGTGAAAGGTTGGGCAGGCAGGACTCATGCCTGAGCCACAGCTGCAAACAGTGCTCCATAATCACTGAAACTTGTTGGTAATGCAGGTCACTCATCTCAGTCTCCATACTGCTCCTTCCATCACTGGAGACCAGTGAGTTGTGAGCGTTTCATTCCTGGGAGAGTGGATAATGACCATGCCCGTTCATTCAACGGCAGCAAACTAAAGATAAGAGAAGCTCCTGGCAAGTGCTGGCTCACCATGGATACATGCATGCTGAAGGGTTATCCCTTTCTGAAGGGTCACTGGCCACAGCCTTCTGTGGGGCACCCCATGATCTCACTCACACCTTCTCTCATGCTTTCCAAATGTACCCATCTGCTCTCAAGAAGTGTGGAAAACACACAAAACCCCAGCAATTGCATAGATTAACTAGAATACTGCATTAAAGAGCCTCTAGACTTACATTGCTTCAGAAGTTCAGAAAGATGGTAACATCATCATTAATTCTGTCTTCACATTACTAACCAGGATGACATGGGAGGTGGGAGGCAGAAGGCTAGAGACCATGATCTGTGCATGTCTGGAGTCACACGTTTTTTTGCACACTGACGCTGTTGCAAACATATTTCACAGCAGTCCCCAGCAGCTCTTTATAACAGAACTGTGTCTGTTAACAAGGGTTAGCTATCCTACAACCACGGAAGACATAAAGTCTGTGTGCAATTTGAAGCTGAATTTGTTTATGAATGAATGAAGCTGTAATGGTGTATGAAAGCACTGTTTAGAATATTTTTCTATAATATAGCTCAAATAATTTTTTTTTTTTTTTTGAGACGGAGTCTCACTGTGTTGCCCAGGCTGGAGTGCAGTGGCGCGATCTCCACTCACTGCAAGCTCCGCCTCCCGGGTTCAGGCCATTCTCCTGCCTCAGCCTCCCGAGTAGCTGGGACTACAGCCGCCCAGCACCACCCCTAGTTAATTTTTGTATTTTTAGTAGAGACGGGGTTTCACCGTGTTAGCCAGGATGGTCTCGATCTCCTGACCTCGTGATCCGCCCGCCTCGGCCTCCCAAAGTGCTGGGATTACAGGCGTGAGCCTCCGCGCCCGGCTTCAAATACTTTTTAGGCTTCAATGGAACTACTGTCTTTCAAGAAGCAATGTTCAATTTAACTTTTCATGTGTATGCAAAACTTTTACCATTGCTGTTGAGTAATTTATAAGTTGCATTTATGATTCTAGTTCTTCCAAAAAAACTTAGTTTTGACAAAAAGACATCAAATTTCTGCATAAACACACTAGTAGGAGCAAAGCAAGAGAAGGAGGTATATTAGAAATTTATAAAATATTGAGGATGTTAGAGTCGTCATATACTCTTGAGGACAAGAAAAATAAATTTCCTCTATAAATGACGTTCTTTTCTTTCTACTTTTCTGTATCTTTGACATTTTGATGAAAACGTATTACTTTAAATAAGCATAATTTTTAAAATACATGCCTACCAAGGACAACATTTGCATATAAGACACCAGGATATTTGCATGCAATATATTGTCTGATGATGGGATAGATTTTATAATCTTTATCAAAAACCAAGGAAAGCCCCTTATAAAGGCAGACAAGGTCAGTCACTTGAGTGTTTCCAGGAGAAAAAATGTTGAGGCAGCCTGGTTTCCTTACACATCTCACAAACTGGTCTAAACATGATTCCGCTTTTGCAAAGTCAGATAGAATTTATTTGCAAAAATTAAAAGTAGTAAGAGACGGGTTGTTTCAACAGGCCACTCTCTAATAAAGTCCATTTTTAAAAACTACTGGGTAATTATTTACATTTTAATAAAAGGTGTAACTTATAACAATGTAACACCTTTTAATGCATTAGCATCTCCATTCATTCAATGGCTACTTACACAGGATCAGAGAGATCTTTGTCTTCTGATTAACTGTTAAGCATCATCCTCATTCTCTTCCCATTACTCTTTAAATTACCTAATTGCTGAAAACTGAAGGGTTTTTACACTGAACTGTTTTGAAGTCATGAATTTCCCAATTTGAGATGATTAGAAATGATTGATACATAATATAACACTGTTATACTCCATCTTTTTAAAAAATACATAATAGTATCAATAATGTTTTCTGGAGGAATCTTTATTAAAGGAAAGAAACCATTGCTAAGAAAAAATTTTTCTCCAGATCTGAAGAAAATACTTAACAGTGGCCATTAGTATCTGTAGCCTCCAGCAAAACTGAGACCTAGAAAAACTAAATATTGCTTCTTATTTTTGAACACACAGTTTATCTCTGAACATGATCATTTCTTCCAGATCTCAACCTTCACAGTCATGACAAGCTCCACGCAAAGACTTACTCCAAGCTTCCGAAAGTGTATGAACAGTTTATGTGGTCATTTTTTCAATGCAAAACAAAAGTGAAACAAATTAGGAGAAAATTCTTTACTTTTCAGAATCTTTGAGCAATCTCAAATATTTTTTAAAAGGTTTAAATTAAAAGATAAGTATAAAGGTGTAAAAGTACCCAAAGTTAATAAAACACAAACACAATAAAATAGGTATTTAGTTAGGATAAGAGATGCATGCATGATATTTTGTTTTTTGTTTTGTTTTGTTAAATTTCCATTTAAGCTTAGTTTTTATAATAAAATGTGAAATTGTATAATGCATTTTAAATATATGTCCTATATTGTTCCTAAGATCTAAACTATTTCAAAATACGTAGTTAGATAAAATACTGTATTTGAAGTCATCTTATGAGATGTGAAGAGCTACAGAAAGGTAATATGATCAATATTTATTCCCTTCTAGTGCCTGATAAATTAGATATTATTGTGTTTTTGTAGTAGAAATATGAGTTTCAACTGTCAAAAAATGTAATATTTTTATTAAATAATTTTATTATAAACGTATGAACACCTTCAACTCCTTAAATATTACAAAAATGCAGCTGAGATGTTTTGAGTGCTTTGTCTGAGACTAGCCGTGTGTGCAGCATCAGGAAAGACCACAGTGACATGTGGAGACATGTGGAGTGACGCTTACCTTGATACACGAAGTGGAAGCCCCGGGCAGAGGCACCGCTCTTTGCACTGAATCGGAGCAGAATTTGATTTGACGTAGCCAAAGGCAATGTTTCCCCTAGAAACGAAAACAGAGACAGTACGTGGGATTCAGAAAACACACGGCACCGTGGGGGACGGTAGTATTTTGGAAAATGGTGATAAAGTCGAAATTTTACATTTATTTTTTGAACTTTTAAAACATTTTCACTTTATGGTTTAAAACTCAAATATGTTGTTTTTATAAAGATTAAAAACTCTGTCTTAGGCAAGAATAGGCAGTGCATTTGATTAAAATATACTGTAATCATTATTTCGCTTATGATTTCTTTTGAAGAAAGCACCAATGGTAGGCCTATATAATACAGTAGACAGAAGTAAAGGGTGAATCATTTGCTCAGAATCACCTTAATTTGATTTTAGTTAAAATTAAAAGAATTTTACTTAAAAATTTTTTAAAAGTAACTGAATCCAAAGATGATTTTTTTTAAATTAAAAGATTCAGAAAAGGCCTTCTGAAGTATATTTTTAACCTTTAAAAGCACGTATAGGCCAGGTGAGGTGGCTCACACCTGTAATCCCAGCACTTTGGGAGGCTGAAGCTGGTGGATCACTTGAGGCCAGGAGTTTGAGACCAGCCTGGTCAACATGGGGAAACCACGTCTCTACTAAAAAAACAAAAATTAGCCAGGCGTGGTGGTGCATGCCTAATCCCAGCCACTCAGGAGGCTGAGGCAGGAGAATCGCTTGAACCTGGGAGATGGAGTTTGCAGTAAGCCAAGATGGTGGCACTGCACTCTAGTCTGGGCAAGAGAGTGAGTGAGACTTTGTTTCAAATAATAATAATAATAATAAAATAAAAATAAAAAATATATAAAAGTACATATAAAATGTGGAAGAGTCTGTCTCAAGCAGTCGTGGGAGGTGTGTGAATTGGCCTAAGCTTTTCAGAGGACAACGTGTTACTAACAATCAACATATTTAATGTGTATCCTCTGATGCATTCTTAGATACATCATTGAACCTTGGTAGAAAATAACAAAACATAGGTCTTAAGACTTTCAGTTAATAATAAAATAGAGAAAACCTGGAAATATAATCAAATCCTAACCTTAATTGGTCAAAGCTTGTGATGCATATCGTTTACTAGGCAAATTAGTAAAAAATTGATTTAGTAAATGATGAAAATATATCAGTACAAATAAGGGGTAGGTCATCAATTAAAAGTGGGGTTACATTGTGCTATATTAAACCGACTGAATACCATTCAGAACTCAGAGTAAGGGCATTGGGTGCATACCATGTTTGTTAGAGACAGACTTCTATATGTGATTTTAAGGGTAAGAATGGGATAAAAATAAGTCGTGAAATAACATTCCATGTTTTATGGGGGCTCATGTGTATTTGCATGTGTGGATAAATGTATGCATGTATACATGTGAACACGTATACATGTGGGGCTATTAATGGGTCTCTCTATGTAGGACTTACAGGCTTAGAATGCTTTAGACCGAAATGTTAATCGTTTTTATCTCCAGAAGGAAGGTTAAGACACATGGGATACAAAATTAAACACAGATGATAGTTGATTATCCCCCCCTCTTTTTCGGATCTTTGCACCTTTTACTGAGATAAATATTATATTTTCTGCAATCTTAGTAAGATGATAAAAGCAGGTGATTTTATGTGTGAGATAAACACACTTTTGAGATCTTACATCTAAAATAAGATTTTTCTAAGCACACACGCAAATTCAAAAATGATTACATTTCTCATTCATCAAAACAAAGCAAAAGAAACAGACAAGTTAAAAATTAATCTCCCTAGCTGTCTAAACTAAATTAATGGCAAAATTCTTTAAGATTTACCTGAGTGAGACCCCGAGAGCGAGCTGAGAAGTCTGGCCTGTGCATGGGTTCCATCAAATAATTCTGCCAAATCATTCAGGGCTGTCTGGAAATAGGCAAACTGTCCAAAGACCACTAAAAAATAAGAGGTGGGATGTTGGCACAAGATGCTCTAAGAAAACAAAATGGAGATTTTTGATTTCACTGAATATCTATTAATTGCCCCAATGGATCATTATCCTAAGAATTTGGTAAAAAATAAATATTAACTTATTTTCTCTGCTTTCTAAGTTTTCAGTTGACAAAACTATTTTACTTTGCTTCTTGACTTTTGGCATTTAATAAAAGAAAAAAATACTGTTTTATTTCCAATTTGAACATTAAATGAGGAATGTTTTTGTTTTAATAAACACAACATTAAGAATATATGGGATGGATGTGGTGGCTCAGGCCTGTAATCCCAGTACTTTGGGAGGCTGAGGCAGGTGGATCACCTTCAGGTCAGGAGTTTGCGACCAGCCTGGCCAACATGGTGAAACCCTGTTTCTACTAAAAATACAAAAATTAGCAGGGCTTGGTGGTGGGTGCCTGTAATCCCAGGTACTCGGGAGGCTAAGGCAGGAGAATGGCTTGAACCTGGAAGGCAGAGGTTGCAATGAGCTGAGATTGTACCACTGCACTCCGGCCTGGGCAACAGAGTGAGACTCTGTCTCAAGAGAAAAAAAAGAATATCTGTGAAGACTTCCCTATATTTTCAAATATTTAGCAACATTGTATTCAATGAAAAATAAGCAAAGGATTAAACCCCATGATGATCTGATGAGGAATTTAAAATTCCTCACAAAAGATTATTATAATGCCAAATTCACATTAATACGTTGCCGTATTCATACACACTGACTTCTACACGTGATTCTGTGGCTTATAATAGGAATCCCTTGCTGTTTTCCACTCTACAATTTCATGTATCCTACAGGTTATGAAAGGTGTGTGAACACACCTCCTCCAAGTAAAACATAACTACATGCTTTGTGACTTCAAATTTAACTGATGCTGTGTATTCAGATTGATGATACAGAGGGCCTTTATATTTGCAGGAAAACCTGTGATTTGGTATATATTTACAAGCAATGAACAACTAATTCTTTTCTTATTTATTGTGAGATTTGCACTACAATCATTCTAAGCCATTATGAACAAGAAATGGAGGTGTGTGCACTAGTTGTGTGTGTCAGAATTCCAATGGAAAGAATTACTGTTGATATTTGTTAGTATGACGGAAGTAATCTAACTGTGTGTGTGCCCATGTGTGTATAGACACACATACATATATTTATGTAACCAACTCCATACACACATATCTAATATAACTTGTCTTTTAAGATTTTATAATTTCCCAGAGAAAAACACAAAGAAGGCATGTAGGCTAGGTGAATTTTCCCAATAGATGAAATGCTCTAAAAACTTTTTTCAGGAATTAGAGAGGGAGAGGACTTAATAATTTCTCTACAGATCTTGCTCATACCATCCTAACTCACCCACCACCTCCCCAAGTTCATTAGATTTTTATCATACTGGAGGCCCAAAACTTGGGTCACAAAAGTGAATCATCCACAGATAATTTCTACTCTTTTTCAAGAAATATTTAGCTAACATCCACCTCATACTAGAAACTAAGAAAAAAGGAGGGAAGGCGATAGTAACATGGTCTTAGGACTATCATGCTCTAACGTGTTTGGTAATTTCCAAGACAAACATGGATTTTGAGTACAAGATGTCAGGAGCCAGAATGCCCAGCTCATTCTGGACATGGCCCCAACGTCTTCCTTGAGGAACCTCCTTCACCTGGGTTCTAACCCGTCACTCACACTCAGCCCCAGTGAGCAAACTCAATTGCCAAGAGAGAAAAGCTGTTCAGTGCTATCTACGCTGCTGCCGGAAATCATGAGAATGTGATGAGAAGAAAGAACAAAGGGTTATGGGGCTTCAGCCGCGGGAAATGTCAATGCTTCATGGTGTGGGGATGGCACTATCAGCAAGAAGGATTAGTGGAAGAATGGAATATAAGAAATTATATCAGCAAATGGAATACAAAAAGCAAAATGGTGGCGGGGACAAATGCAGCAAATAGTCAACTTCAGCTAACACTCCGTGGATAAAAAACAGGGGGATTGGAATGCAAAGTCCTGTGGCAAGGATCTCAAAGGCCACCCTGAAAACAAACAGTTTGCTCCATAAGTAAAAGGAGTGACTAAGGATGTTTATCATGACACTAACATGCTTAGATTTGTGTTTTAGAAAGAATTCTTGGCTATGCTTTTGGATGAGTATAGAGGAAACTGGGTTATCTGAAGACCTGTCTTATTAATAATATCGCTTCGCATTTTCAGCCTGTGTTGACAGACAGGGAGCAGCCTCTTCCTACCTGGTAAGGATCACATCACCCCGTAGTGTCTGGATTGCACATCTGCCTCACCCCTCACCATAAGCCTGCCAGGGACATGGACCAGATTCCTTTCACCTTTGCATCCCTGGACTTACAAATACTGTGATATTAATTGTTTAGTTAATTAGTTTATTTCTCAGGAAAGTGTAAGGAATGGGGAAAGGAAGTAAAAGATGAGACAGAATGCATTTTCATTAAAGATTCGCGGTAACTACGTTATTTCACGCTGAAGCTTTCTGCCAGATAGGATGTGATCGTTTGTGTGATTAAACTTTTCAGATTGGGAAATTATAAGCGATATTTAGGACATGAGTATGACTTTTTTAGCTGAAAAATTTTAATTGTGTAATGATGACAATAATATTTTGTATTTAACTAAAATCATAGAATATGGCTGCTAAATTCCATTGTAATAAATATATTTTGTCATGTTTCCATGAACAGAAGACTTTTTTGTGATAATCAGGGGAATACTGCTGAGCATTTAGGTAAAAAAAAAAAAAAAAATTCACTCAAATTCAGAATTAAGGCTAAAGTTAAATGAGGGACTTTAAAGAATTTGGTCCAACTTAAAAAGTTGGAATCCAGAACCCATTTTAAGTATTATTGTCCATTTATCACAACAAAGGGAACAGCAAGGCTTGGGGAGGGTGTGCATTACATTCGTAAGAGGCCCGGGAATCATCACACAATAGAAGTTTACAAAAACACTGGCTCCCACACACAAGTTTCTTACACATCAAATAACTTTCTTGTCACATGTTAAAAATGCTTTACCTCAAATACGTCTAACATTAGAATTTTTACCTGCTTTATATGCAGAGTGAGTGCTGTCTCAGACATAAATAAAAACCTTGACTATGTAGCGTTTTTAATTTTCCTATCGGAAAGAGGGAAATAGTCTTTAAGATGATGACAGCTACTATCTGGTTTACTCCAGAAAAGAATCTGATCCAAGATAAATTGTCCTGGTCAAGAGTGAGAGAGAGCATTGCATAAATGAAGTGCAGAGCGACCAGGGAAGGCCCTTCTGGAAATGAAGTCATTTTGGAAAATTAGCTGGAATTGGAAGCAATGTTTAGGAGGGAAACAGAAAGTCAGGGTTCAGCAGGTGAAACAGTCAGGACTCTGCCTGCTTCTCCATCCCTGAGCACTTACAGGTTGACTCCAGGATGCAGTGATTTCGATCATGATCTGGTTACTGAGTTCACTGAATGTACGTGCCGTTCATGCACAGACATGTACACAGAGTTCTGACCCACCCGCTACTTTATGAGAAATCCTCCCTTGCTCATAAAAACAACCAGTTGAAAGAACCATGTTTGGGAAACCTAAGAAGAAAGCCAAATTAATTCTCTCTGATTATTTCGGATCATAATCCTAGAGGGGACTGTGAGCATTAATATCACATTGGTAAAAGGATTGTAATGGACGTTGTGTGCGATATGTTTGGAAAGCCTGCTACTTAAATGCAACTCATTTGCTTTTATATGAACTATTTCACTAAGCTCTAGAAAACTTGTTTATCAAGTGACAGAAAAATTAACACTGAAAGGAAATATGACAATGAATTAAAAATACAAGGACATCCTTACCGAATTCCTTTGGTACCGTGATGGAATAGAGGCATATTTGACCAGCTGTGTAATTATGGGGGTAGTTTGGTGATAAAACTACCCCTTCTGATCCCGTGTACTGGCCTCCGCAGGGAGCTGAAAATAAAAGCAACCGAGAATTAGGAGCTGTGCAATAATAGCGCACGTGACAGGTGAGCCAAAGCTGAAACACATCAAACACGTGAGCACGTTTATTGAAAACTTAACAAAATAATAAGTTAAAATCTTGTTTTGTATTGCTATCAAAGTCATAGAGAGACAAAGATTTACCAGGTAAGAAGTAATCCAACTTAGGAGAAAAACCTAATATTATTTTCAAGACCATGTCTCAGATGTATTAAAATAATAAGGGAAACATCTATAATAATAATAAAATAGGTTCTATAAAGACAAATGATTATTTTAGAAAGTCTCGCGGAGTTGTCTGTTCGAAGTCAATCCTCATATTAACTTAAGAGATACAAAGATTATTTCAGTTTTCTATCACTTTTATATTAACATGGGAATCAAAGGAAAAATGTTTTGTTTTTTTAGGGGATTTTCTTTGTTTTAACGTTTCATCTTATAGTTTCAGTAAAAGCAACATGCATAACTACTAATGCTTTTGGGGTCTCTTCCTATGAGTTCAATTTAAAACTAAAGGAATCCATCATTAGAAAGTTAGGTTTTATAAAATATAGAGAGGTGTGTGTGTCTGTGTGTGTGTGTGTGTATGTGTGTGGGGGGTATGTATGTGTGTGGGGTATGTCTGTGTGTGTATGTGTGTGTGTGGGGTGTGTGTATATATGTGTGTGTGGTATGTCTGTGTGTGTGTGTGTGTGGGGGGTGTGTGTGTGTGTATGTGTGTGTTGGGGGGTATGTCCGTGTGTGTGTATGTGTGTGGTGGAGTTATGTCTGTGTGTGTATGTGTGTGTGTGGGTGTATGTGTGTGTATGTGTGTGTGGGGGGTTATGTCTGTGTGTATGTGTGTGTGGGTGTATGTGTCTGTGGGGTATGTCTGCGTGTGTGTGTATGTGTGTGTGGGGTTATGTCTGTGTGTGTATGTGTGTGTGTGTATGTGCGTGGGGGGTATGTATGTGTGGGGGGGTATGTCTGTGTGTGTATGTGTGCGTGTAGGGTGTGTGTATATATGTGTGTGTGGTATGTCTGTATGTATGTGTGTGTGTGTATGTGTGTGTTGGTGGGTATCTCTGTGTGTGTGTATGTGTGTGGGGGGGTTATGTCTGTGTGTGTATGTGTGTGTGTGGGTGTATGTGTGTGTGGGGTATGTCTGCGTGTGTGTGTATGTGTGTGTGTGGGGTTATATCTATGTCTGTATGTGTGTGTGTGGGTGTATGTGTGTGGGGGATATGTCTGTGTATGTGTGTATATGTGTGTGTGGGGGGATTATGTCAGTGTGAATGTGTGGGTATGTCTTAATTTTCCCCCAGTTATCTTATTTACTTTGGCTTCACTTTTGCTGAGAAAATGAAAAACACTGTACACAGATATTCAATGCACTTTTTAAAGCATCATGGAAGAGACCTCCAATTAAATCCCAGCCATGTGATATCCAGTCTTTAGATTGCCAGTACTCTATTTCATTATATTTCTACATGACAAGGGGCCAAGTTAGCTCCCCTCATCTGTTTAACATAGAGCAATGACCAGCGTGGGAGCCACTCAAGACAGCCTGTTGCACCCTTACCATGCTGGCTGTGGCCTGACTGCACTTCCTATCTTGGATATACCGCCACTGATTTGAATTCAGAATTAGCTTCAGTATTTCAGAAAGGTTATATTTCTACAGCTCATTTCTTCTTGATATGGCCATTATCTTTTTCTTTTTCTTTTTTTTTTTTTGAGATGGTGTCTTGCCCTGTCACCCAGGCTGGAGTACAATGGCATGATCTCAGCTCACTGCAACCTCCGCCACCCGGGTTCAAACGATTCTCTTGCCTCAGCCTCCCGAGTAGCTGCAATTACAGGCGCCCACCAACACACCTGGCTGATTTTTTTTTTTTCATCTTTAATAGATATGATGTTGGTCAGGCTGGTCTCGAACTCCTGACCTCATGATCCGCATGCCTCAGCCTCCCACAGTGCTGGGATTACAAACTTGAGCCACTGAGCCCGGCCACAATGGCAATTTTCAAGCCTCAAAGAATAAAGAAGTTAGAGATAACATGTTTAATTCTTTGAATGTTAATTAGCATTATGTTAAATATTAATTGATGGACAGAACATTTTCCATGATGAATTAAGCTCCTTAGAATATGCTAATGCTAAGGATAAGGCACCTTGTTAATGATTAGTCAAGAAATTTCCTGAATCCCTGCATTACAATCGCTTGAAAAACTTAAGTTGTATTCTAAAAGTCATAGGAAAACAGCTCAGACATCTGACAGCTTTGATCTATTCATGATCAGCTAGCAGAGATTTTAATTAAATAAGCTCAGCCTTCATGCTAGTGTCTTAATTCAAAATCATGTTATCACTCTAAAACACTTCTCTAAAACACTTCTATTTAGTTTCTTATGATTTTAAATAGAAACATTTTATTTTCACTTTTAGATGGAGGATATTTCTATAAGCTCAACTTCAAAACTAAAGGTTTCCAATAGAATGCTGGCATCACTCACTCTACCAACGCAGATATATCCCTCAGATATTTCTCCCCACCTTAACCATGTGAAGACAACCAGGTTATGTCAGAACTATCTTTCCTTTTCCTCAAAAGCTTCGAGTTCAAGTTTTTAAAAAACAAAGCACAAATAAAGATTGAAAATATATTTTATTTGCGCTCAGTCACATACAATTCAAACATATCAGTTTGCAAATGATCTTTTTCCATACAAAAATTAGTTTTAAATTTTAGACAAGAAGTATAAATAAAAAGTGGAAACATGTCATCACTGGGCCAAAATTTTGATTCCCAAATTATTAACGATGGCAAAGTAATTCTTTTCAAGAACATCTTCTGATCACTCTGTCACCAGGCTGGAGTGCAGTGGTGTGATCTCAGCTCACTGCAACCTCTGCCCCCCAGGTTCAAGTGATTCTCCTGCCTCAACCTCCCGAGCAGCGGGGACTACAGGTGCACACCACCACACACAGCTAATTTTTGTATTTTTAGTAGAGATAGGGTTTCACCATGTTGGCCAGGATGGTCTGGATCTGTTGACCTCGTGATCCACCTACCTCGGCCTCCCAAGGTGCTGGGATTACAGGCGTGAGCCACCACGCCCGGCCATATGTTTTGTGATTGTTAATACTGAATGTCATCTTGATTGGAGTGAAGGATAGAAAGTATTGATCCTGGGTATGTCTGTGAGGGTGTTGCCCAAGGAGATTAATATTTGAGTCAGTGGGCTGGGGAAGGCAGACCCACCCTTAATTTGGGTGGGCACCATCTAATAAACTGCCAGCATGGCTAGAATATAAGCAGGCAGAAAAATGTGAAATGAGAGACTGGCCTAGTCTCCCAGCCTACATCTTTCTCCTGTGCTGGATGCTTCTTGCCCCTGAACGTCGAACTCCAAGTTCTTCAGTTTAGGGACTCGGCATGGCTCTTCTTGTTCCTCAGCCTGCAGACAGCATATTGTGGGAATTTGTGATCATGTGAGTTAATGCTTAATATACTCCCCTTTATATATGTAACTATTCCATTAGTTCTGTCCTTCTAGAGAACTCTAATACATGTTTCAAAGTATAACTACAAAGAAACACTTTGTGCAAGGATAGAATAAAAGAGCATTGCCTTATGATAATAGAGGACATTTTTAAAAAGTCAAAGATGAAATTAAGGAAAACTGACTCAGAACTTTTGTCTTTTACTACCTTGATAAATGGTGCTTGTGCCTGTCCGTTCTTCCTCAGATCAAAAAGCTAAGCATCAGAACTACAATGATATGTTTCATACATGAACAACATTTGTGTTAGAAAAATATGGATAGAATATTTATTTATTTATTTACTTATTTATTTATTTATTTATTTTTGAGACAGAGTCTTGCTCTGTGGCCCAGGCTGGAGTGCAGTGGCATGATCTCGGCTCACTGCAAGTTCCATCTCCCGGGTTCATGCTGTTCTCCTGCCTCAGCCTCCCGAGTAGCTGGGACTACAGGCACCTGCCACCATGCCCGGCTAATTTTTTTGTAATTTTTTAGTGGAAACGGGGTTTCACCATGTTAGCCAGGATGTTATCGATCTCCTGACCTTATGATCCGCCTGCCTCGGCCTCCCAAAGTGCTGGGATTACAGGTGTGAGCCACTGTACTCGGCTATTTAATTCTTAATAATTGTTATGTCTGCATTACTGTGCTAATCTAAGAAACAGGCCTGGTGCTTCTCACCTTAGAAATTATTTTATTTTAATGCAACAACAGAAGAAAAATAAATAAATGTTTGTTATTTGGTAATTAACATATTAAACAGATTATTTCCTAAATGAATAAAGACATACAAAAGCATTCATTGCTAATGGTAACAAGAAGCTTGCTTATCCATTTGGCTAATTAGAATATATACATCTCGTACATAAAAGCAACCACATAGAACCAAATTGAGTAAACAAAACTAGCAAACAGAAGTCATTCTGACCCATGAAAGGGGCTCACCTTTGCTTCAATTTCAGTTACAATTCTACGAAAAACTTCTATAAGCAAAATTTCTAGGTAATAGACGAATAACCAGGAAAAACATTACACCAAGCATCTAAAACAAACTGCCCCAAAATGCACCAACTGCATCCCACGATGCAGGAACTATCAAAAGATTTACAGTGGAGCAAAAGGCCCCGAGGTTAACTGTTGATCTCAATAAATCACAGGTGCTGGTTCATGCACAAAATGTGCTGCTCTCCATGAGAGATCCAAGATGCACTACAGGAGATACCATCTCTGCTTTCCAGATTTAGAATATAAAGCTTTATTTGCATGTAAATGGAATCCTCCATTTGGGGAAATCAGTGTTTCATGCGCTGTGCTCTTTGCTGACTGGTAAAATAAATTGTGCCTCACTCCACAGATCTTCAGACATGGAAACTGAAACAATCTCTAATTAAAAATTTGGTTTTATATATATGACCTATATGTATGTAGGAATATACATATATAGGAATATGTATATATTATATATCCTATATATAGGAACATATGTGAATATATATATATATAGGTATGTATGTATGTATAATTCCTATATATGTGTGTATAAATTAATATATAGGTGTGTGTATAAATACATAGACAGGAATATATATAAAGTGTATATACACTTTATATATAATTATACATATATATACGCACCTATATATGTATATACACTTTACATACATAAAGTGTATACATATATACTTTTTCTTTAGCCACAGAAAAGGTATTTTTCCTATGACTAATGCTTTAGCCATGCTTTTTCTATGGCTAAAGTTTTATCACTCCCCACAAATTCAACTGTAATTGAATTTAATATAAATTAAATGCCTTTTGTATTATTAGTTAACAAAAGTACAGAATTCATGACCTTTCCTCAATTTTGCTACCTACTTTTATCTCCCTCACACTAGACTGTATATAATTGCTAAAGATATCTGAAGTGGGGGAAAAAATACACCAGGGGATGCAAAAATCATTTTCTGGGATATAAGAAAGAAAATTATAATTTTTACCCAAAATTACATCTTTTGTTTTCTTGAGATAAGGTCTTTCCCTGTTGCCCAGGCTGGAGTGCAGTGATCCAGTCACGGCTCACTGCAGCCTCAACCTTCGGAGCTCAAGTGATACTCCCACTACAGCCTCCCGCATAGCTGGGACCCCAGGTGTGCACCACCCCACCCAGCTAATTTTAATTTTTTTTGTAGAGATGGGGTCTTGCTATGTTGTCCAGACTACTCTTGAATTCCGGTCCTCAAGCGATCCTCCTGCCTTAGTCTCTCAAAGTGCTGAGATTACAGGCATGAGCAGCTTTGTCTGGTCTCAAATTCCATCTCTGCAAATGTCTGTGTTCATGTAGTAATTGTGTGGTCTATAACAGCTGCTGAGATGGTCCGTACCTGTACTGCGTGGCAGAGATCGAGGTTGCATGCTCAATAGTTATATTGATTGCATGTCAGATCAAAAGGGTTTGTGGTCATTGCCCTTTGTTACATCAAAATGGTTTTGGAAACCAGTTACATACAGAATTAAGATTTACTAGTTTTGGGGAGCCTTATGCCTGTGGAATTTATCCTCCTAACACTTGTGACCTAGAGACTGTCATCGCTCTCAGCCCTGCGAGTCTTGTCTGGAGTGACACAGACGGGAGGAGGTGAGGCGAGATCTGGTCACTCTGCAGGGCGCACATTTCAGTGCTGCCGTTGGCTCACAAGCCCGGCCCTGCCCGCACTGGCCATGCCTCGTCCAGAAGGGAGGATCCTCAAGACCTTGGACAGCAGCTCACAGGCAGCTCCTGGCCAACCTCAAGAGCACAGGGCAAGCACCCAGAACCACTGGCATGCACTGCCCAGGCCGCTCAGGATATGAGGGGCACCCAGGCTGGTGGCAAGACAGGAGGGGGTGGAGGTGTGGCCCACCCTGGGCCAGGACAGGGAAGGGTGGGTGCTGGGCAGAGACTTCCAGCTCCCTCGTGCCCACCTCACCAAGTGACACCCACTTCTTAGTTTGGCTCCGTCCTGTTTTGGGGGCTGTGCAGGCACCAGGGAGACCTTGGTCCTGACCTGTAATGCTAGATCAAAGGCTCTCTTTACCTCAAAGCCACTCTGGCTCACTGCCTCCCTCACCCATGAGCACGCTGAGTTCTCTTTGAAGCTCCCATATGCTTCTTATTTTAGTTTTTAATAAACTTAAAAAAGAAACACTCTATAACTTCCCATTCACAAAAGTCTCCCAAAGCAAGTAACACAATGACTACACTATCAGAATTTTTAATTAAACATGACTAGAAAGGACTGATGCATAACCTGGCCTATGATCACGATTTTAAAACACAAAAAATAACGTTCTCCCTCTGTCGATCTGTTGCCCAGGCTATAGTGCAGTGGCGCAATCTCGGCTCACTGAAACCTTCACCTACCGGGCTCCAGTGATCCTCCTACCTCATCCTCCCAAGCAGGTGGGACTACAGGCAAGAGCCACCACACCCAGCTAAGTTTTGTATTGTGTTTTTGGTAGAGATGGGGTTTTGTCATGTTGCTCAGGCTGGTCTCAAACTCCTGAGCTCAAGGGATCCACTAGCCTTGGCCTCCCATAGTGTTGGGATTACAGGGGTGGGCCACTACACCTGGCCTAAGTTCTTACTCTGTGCCAGTCTCTACTGCTGGGTCCAGACAGCTACGCTTCTTTAACTTAAAAGGTTTCAGGATCATAAGAGAATGGACTTAGAAACATAGAAATAGCAGAACACGCCAGGGAAGTAGGTTTTGTTTTATTTTGTTTTGCTTGTTTGATTTTAGTTTCTTATATACTTTTTTTTTTTTTGAGACAGAGTTTCACTCTTGTTGCCCAAGCTGGATTGCAATGGCACAATCTCAGCTTCCACAACCTCTGCCTCCCGGGTTCAAGCGATTCTCCTGCCTCAGCCTCCCAAGTAGCTGGGATTACAGGTGTGCACCAACACGCCCAGCTAATTTTTTGTAGTTTTAGTAGAAAGGGGGTTTCTCCATGGTAGCCAGGATGGGCTCGAACTCCTGACCTCAGGTGATCCACCCACGTCAGCCTCCCAAATTGCTGGGATTACAGGTGTGAGCCACCGCGCCCAGCCTCTTATACAGTAATATTTAAAATGTTTATTTGACCTGAAGTTGCCAGTAGCATTGTTAGGCTGTCTTAAGAAAAATACATTTGTTTCATAATTTATCAAACGAAACTGGTCTTTGAGCTCATCTTAAAATAACCCTAGAAATGAATGTCTCTGCAACAAGCCATGAAGTTCTACCTCATTCTTCTTCTTTTTTAAATATATACCATGAAAATGTAAAGGTACAAGTCATGGGTCCACAGCCTGAGGAGTGTTTGCCTGTGGAGACCTCCATGAAACCACCACCTAGGTGAAGATATGCACCGTGGCCAGCAGCCAGGAAGTCTACCCTCCCACTCTTCCCAGTTTACACCCACAGGGCAGCTGCTGTCTGACTTCATCACTGTAGGTTAGTTTTGTCTGTCCTTGAAAGCTGATTCAACGATTTTACTAATTTAATTCCTAAGGAATTACAAACTATTGCTGTTTTGGGGGGAAATGACATATCCATTCAAATATATACATATTAGTTTTTTCTCTCTCTCTCTCTATATATATACAGATAAATAGGTGTAAATATATATGTGTGTATGTATGTATATATATAAAAATATATGTATATTAAAAATATATATGTATATATGTAAAAATATATGTGTGTGTATGTATATATATGCGTGTGTGTGTATGTATATATATATGAGACTCCATCTCATATATATATGTGTGTGTTTGTGTATGTGTGTGTGTGTATATACATACACATATATATATATGAGATGGAGTCTTGCTCTGTCACCCAGGCTGGAGTGCAGTGGCACAATCTCAGCTCACTGCCCAGGTTCAAGCGATTTTCCTGCCTCAGCCTACTGAGTAGCTGGGATCACAGGCACGCACCACCACACCCAGTTAATTTTTGTATTTTTAGTGGAGACAGGGTTTCACCGTGTTGGTCAGGCTGGTCTCGAACTCCTGACCTCGCGATCCACTCGCCTCAGCCTCTTGAAGTGCTGGGATTACAGGCATGAGCTACCACGCCCGGCTAGAAGTAAGTATTTTATATATGGAGAGAGAGAGAGAGAGAGAAGTAACTAGAGAAGGCTATTTAGCACCTCTTATAAAGACCAGGTCTAGAACACACAAAAACAGAAGTGAAAAATGTAAAACTGTATGAGTGAAGGAAAAATATTGCTCCTCCCAGAAACCTATGAGAATGGCTAACACACTAGCTGCATTAAATGATCCATAAATGCCTGATATTCATTCCACACTAGCTCTCTAAGCAATCCTCACCACTGATGAGAGGAATACGTGTTGAAATGTGAAACCATTTCTTCAATGAGATGCTGCATTTTAAAGGAAAGTTGTATTTCTAGAAAATACCCAAGCGTGCACTCACCATTGCAGGAGGGCAGCACTTGGTCCCAGGAGGGTTTCCCATCGGCCCCAATCACACAGGTGATGGATGAGGGGTCAAGAATCTTGTAGCCAGAGTCACACTGGTAGGTGATGGTGGAGCCAAGCTTGAAGTCTGTTCCAATTCTTGTCCCATTCATTATATTTCCTGGGTCAAAACAAGCTTCCCGTGGTTTCTCTGTGGAAGAAATGAATGTAAACTGCATGAGAGCAGGGATTTTATTCTTGTTTGTGTTTTTGTTTGTTGGGTTGGTTCTTTAATTGTGTTATTTAGGGCCTAGAACAATGTCCTAAATAAGTAAGAAATGCTCAAAGAATATTTATTGATTGGCTATTGACCAAGTGAAACTATTAATTAAAATAAGAAAATTCCTTTTTAATAAAATTATATTTCCATTTTAAAAACCACATTTTGCTACAGAATTGATATAAAATTACCTTCATCTACATAAAAAATACAGTACTACGTTTTTATATATTTATCCATTTTTGGCTATAGATTTTAGGACTGAATCAAAGAAAAATTGACTCTGGAAAAATTGAGGTTCATTTTCTAACTTTTGTACATCAAACATATTAACATAAAATCATTCCACACCTTTCAGAAAAGACTGGAGAATTTGGCTTCTCAAAATGAAACAGTTTAATTCCTGAAAGTTAAGAGCACTTTCTTATACGAATAACAATAGACAGACTTAGAAGATGAAGATGGATGCTTGTTCTCATTCTTTTACTACCGTATTTCTGTTGTTAGTCTTAATAGAGTAAACGTCAAACTTAGAAGAAAAAAATACATTGACTGATACATGATGGTCAAACATTGTGCGCTGGATGTACTAACAGCCAATAGTTCTACCTTAGTTAAAATAATTGCTGAAATTTATTGAGGGCTCATTATTTACCAGACACGGAACTAGGTGCATTTCTTGTTTAATTCTAATCTCCAGGACACCTCTGCCAGGAAAGGATGATAAGAATGTAAAACTCAAGGAAAGTTAAGTCACTTCCACAAAGACCCCCTGCAGAGACCTGCCCACTTCTGGGGCCCCTCAATTAGGCATTCACTTCTGGCTGCATTAAGTATTTCTTCTTCCCAAGTAAAAATACAAAATCTTTTTTCTTCAGTCGTGTTCTGCAGTCAATTTCAGTTATCTTCTGGTAGCCTTAATATTTTTAATTTTCTGTTTCAATAGACCATCTAAAATATCTCTAAATGAAAAAGTGTATAACCCTGCAGTCTACCACCCTGCTAGAAATAGATAAATATAATGGGAGAGGAAAAAGCAAAAACAAAAATGCTAAACTTTGGGAAGCCCTGGAGGAAGAAAAAGAGACCTGATTAACTGTATTTATTCAATATTTTCAATTATATTTTTAATAATCCATGTATCATCATCAACCAAACAGAGATGTCTTTGGTGATCATTGACTTGATCATCGTATACATTGTATAAAGAATCTATTATAATAATGTATTATATTTAATAAACTATATTTCCTATATAATTTACATACTTTGATTAAATCTATATTAATATATATTATATATGTTTGTTCATTTAAGAATTTGAGATTAAATGATACATGTATATTTTATATATATTTCTTGTTTTGTGCCTTCAAACCAGTGCTCTCTAATTGCTTTGTTGAAAACCTGTTTGGATATTTAAAATGGTAGCTGACATGTTGATAATTCTTTGTAACTGCATTAAATCCCATATAGAACATAGAACATTATTTTAAGCAAATACAGATCAAATAAGTAAACCTGTAGGTACTATGAAAGTTGCTCAATTTTTCTGATATTCTATTTAATCATTCAACACAATGTACTGAGCATCTAGTGAACAGAAGCATGGACTTGTTCATAATATCTTCCCCTATTGAAAATAAAAAATTTCCCAGTACACATCTATTAATATATGTCTGTTGCCCTTGTGTCCTTTTTGATCATTCTTTTGTTATAAATCTCTTTTAGTCTAGTTTCCTGTTTGATTAAATATCACCTACACAACTTTCTTCTTTATGCCACTAATTTTGATTTCTGATGGCAGGACTTTTTCCCAATGGACTGCATCTAATCTTTTAGTTCCATTACTGAGTTGTCACTTCAGGATGTTCAGTGATAAATCACTGGCACATTTTTTGCTTACAATTGGCCAGGCTTTCTAACTAGATGACTTCATAACAGGGTGTATTTTGTGTCGTCCGTGTCCGTTCCACTTACGCATACCTTTGAGCTTTCCTGCATCAGAGGCCAGGTGGATTGCCCCAGCCAGGATTTGTGAATTGTTGCACAGCACGACTGCCTGGTGCTCCTTCTATTTCCCATCATGCCTAAGAACTGGATCTGTCACCTGCTTTGCTATCCACACCAGCACTTGCTTTGGGCTGCATGCAATGCAATGACATCACTGCACCAGGCTTAGATGCAATCACTGCCCTAGGCTGGATGCAATGGCATCACTGCTTGAGGCTGGATGCAATGGCATCATTTCTCCAGGCTAGATGCAATGACATCACTGCCCTAGGCTGCATGCAATGACATCACTGCTCCAGGCTGGATACAATAGCTTCACTGCCCTAGGCTGGATGCAATGGCATCACTGCTCCAGGCTGGAAGTAATGACATCATTTTTCCAGGCTAGATGCAATGACATCACTGTCGTAGGCTGCAGGCAATGGCATCACTGCTCCAGGCTGCATGCAATGGCATCACTGCTCCAGGCTGCATGCAATGGCATCATTCCTATTCTCTTTCCTGTGATTTTTATTTTTCACTGTCTCCACTGGAGAACTTTTAAAACCTCAGGAACTACAGCCTCCAGTTGGATGGCCATACCGGTTACCCAAACAAAAATTAAGGAAGTTCTTTCTTCATGCAACTTGGAAGGCCCTTCATACTTCATTCATTCGTTGGCCCATTTATTCATGTGCCTTAGGATGCCGGGAAGAACAGGAGTTGTCGGAGTGGGCAATGATCAGTGTACACTCTCACAATTATATGAGGAATTGTTTTGTTTGTTTACTTGCCTGCATGATTTTTTGGGGGGCATGGGGGGCTATCATAGAATAAGTACTGTCATGGTAAAATGCATTTTAGTGAATTCTTATTAAGAAACTAAATTATGATGTGGCAAAGCCTCAAAAGTACTGTTTTCAACTATTCCTAAATGTGACGGATCCCATCTCAAAGGCATAGATACTCTGATTGCTAAATTGTATAATTTTTAAAATTGTACATTTTAGTAAATACCCCTAAGTTTGCAGATTTTGATGTTTGGGAGCAAAGAGACCAATTTTCTACTTAAAACTACATAAACAGTTCTGGCAATGAGGTAAGGGACATAAAATATGTTCTTTTTAAAAAGATTTTTCATACAAATTAAACTCAAAAGTGTAAATAAATATATTTTCATTTTTTAAAGAAAACCCTCATAACTGTGAATTGATATTTTGTTAAGTCCTCTTCCCTAATTCTTTGTAATACACCTTGTATTTATTTTGTTCACATGAGAAATAAACTTGAAAAAACATATATTTATTCTGATGGACCCAATAGCAAAACGTTGAGTTAAAGGTGGTTTTTTAGGTCAGTCTGTTTTCCTTGGATGTTAATGGTAGGGAATGGTTTATAGCAAATCAAGGGTGTATTACTGATCTGAGGATCAAAGAAAAGAGCTCTGAGCAGCGTCAGAAATCTTGCCAAATCAGCCACGGCTGACTGAGGCAGGGAAGGGTACAGACATGTTGACATGGAAAATGTTGAGATAAAATGAAGTTTTTGGCTGGGCACGGTGGCTCACTCCTGTAATCCCAGCACTTTGGGAGGCCGAGGAGGGTGGATCATGATGTCAGGAGATCAAGACCATCCTGGCTAACATGGTGAAACCCCGTCTCTACTAAAAATACAAAAAATTAGCCGGGCATGGTGGCAGGCGCCTGTAGTCCCAGCTACTTGGGAGGCTGAGGCAGGAGAATCGCTTGAACCCGGGAGGCGGAGGTTGCAGTGAGCTGAGATCGCGCCACTGCACTCTGGCCTGGGTGAGAGAGCAAGACTCCATCTCAAAAAAAAAAAAAAAAAGAAAGAAATTATTTTTGGCTAGGCAAGGTGGCTCACACCTGTAATCCCAGCACTTTGGGAGGTCATGCCTATAATCCCAGCACTTTGGGAGGCCGAGGCAGGTGGATCACCTGAGGTCAGGAGATCGAGACCAGCCTGAACAATATGATGAAACCCTGTCTCTACTAAAAACACAAAAATTAGCCGGGTATGGTGGCATGTTCCTGTAATCCCAGCTACTCCGGAGGCTGAGACAGGAGAATTGCTTGAACCTGGGAGGCAGAGGTTGCAGTGAGCTGACATCGTGCCATTGCCCTCCAGCCTGGGCAACCAGAGCAAAACTCCGTCTCAAGAAAAAAAAAAAAAAGAAGTTATTTTCATGCACTTACATTTAATCATCTTGAAGAAACAAATTATAAGGTGTTAAAACCCATCTTAAAATAATTACTAAATGTCATCGAATTCTTTATTTTACAAACCACAAGTGATTTTTATATAGCCATGAACTGGGACAGTTTTTTCCCCTCTCTTTCTTCCTCCAGTTAAAGTAGAAATGCACCTCAGGAATATCTTCACTGGAGAGGGAGGAGACATGTATCTTCCCAGAAAGAGGAGACACATGTCAGCATTTATGTATTAAACAGATAAGCAAGATGTTACAAAGCAATGCTTACAATAAAAACAGTCCGGATACAAATTAATTCCCACCCAAATTCAGGCAATCGCAATACCTTTAAATTCAATGGCGAACCCTGAAAGGCCCACGGAGGCATCACTCCGAAATGCCAGAAACAGGCTGTTTCCGCTACTCTCTATTCTTTCTGGGGCCTGAGAGCCCTGGTAACTCCCAATGAGGGGGCTGTTGGAATCTTCCCCTTCATAGATGTGTAGGAAGTCATAGCTGGGCTCCATGTTGAAACTAAAGAAAAGAATAGTAATTATGTCATACGGCTAATAGACATTTACCTTATCTCCCAGAATGGTAAGCCTTTGAGCGCACAAAGTGATTTTATTTGCTTTTGTATAATAATTTTTCAGTTAGGGCAATCAAAAAGTTAAATGTAATATTAATCAAAATATTAATAAAATAGCAATAGAATAAAATATATCAATTGTGACAAATAGTATTTGCCTAATTACCATTATGTTCAATACAATATTATTTTGACCACAGCCAAAAGGAAATAAGTCATTATAGCAGAGGTATGCTATCCTTTCCGTGTACTCATTAATTTGCTAAATGAGATGTAATTTAAAAGAACTGAGCTCAAAAGAGATAAATTTCCACTGACCTTTTATCTTTATCTGAATATTTTTAGTTTTGAAAATATTAGAATTTTGAAAATATTGGAATTTGAAAATACTGGAATACTCAGTGGAATTACTGACTATTCTTACTTTTATTTTTACTTAAAAAATGCAGTTGTCCCAGCCTGGGTAACATAATGAGATACTGTCTGTATAAAAATACAAAAATCAGTAGAGTGTGGTGGTGCACACTTGTAGTCCTAGCTACTCAGGAAGCTAAGGCTGGAGGATCACTTGAGGCCAGGAGTTTGAGGCTGCAATGAGCTGTGACACACCACTGCACCCATGCACTCCAGCCTAAGAGACTGAACAAGACCCTGTCAAAAAAAAAAAAAAAAAAAGGCCTCCACTTGCTTGGATAAATCAGCCAATATTAATGCTCCAGAGTGTGACCTTTCTCACATAATGTTTCACCATCACTGAATATCCCAGTTTTTTTCTCTCTCCCTTTCTTTTTCTCTTACTTTCTCCATTTTTCTCTTTCTCTCTGCTCTAATATTAACATACAGTCAGTCCCCAAAGAGTGTAACAATTTAAATCCAAAGGTGTCAAGGGCTGGGCTGTGTTTGCCATTGGTGATGTGCAGGCTGATAGAGTCTCTGAGCTTTAAAACTACACATACTGTAAGAGAAAGGCTGAACTTGGTTAAGATGTCTAAGATCTTGATATGACCAGAATAAATTGATAAAGTAGAAGTATTAAAACCATCCATTGCAGCCAAGCACAGTGGCCCTAGCCTGTAATCCCAGCACTTTGGGAGGCTGAGGCAGGCAGATCACGAGGTCAGGAGTTCGAGACCAGCCTGGCCAATATGGTGAAACCCTGTCTCTACTAAAAATACAAAAATTAGCTGAGCATGGTGTCGTGCACCTGTAGTCTCAGCTGCTCGGGAGGCTGAGGCAGAAGAATCGCTTGAACCCCGGAGGTGGAGGTTGTAGTGAGTCGAGACCACGCCACTGCACTCCAGCCTGGGTGACAGACAGAGCAAGACTCGTCTCAAAAACCAATCAACCAACCAACCAACCAACCAACTAACCAACCAACCAACCAACTAACCCATCCATTGCAGCTGCCCCTTCTCTCTTCTTCTCTATAGCAGGTTTTTCATATGTGTCTTTAAAAAGCACCCAATTTACAAAGCTCCTACTCCCTTTCCTTTCCATCTGCAGAAATTTGGGACAACTGAGAAAGAGAAGGTCAGGGTTTTTGCTTGTTGGTTTGTTTGTTTGTTTGTTTTGTAATCACTAAAATGTTCTAGGTGGCTCCACTTGATCTGGAGATTCGGATGATAAAATAGCAACAGAAGTTCCCTCCTGGAAGGGTCCACTGCACCATGAAGGGGAACAGAGAACGTGGGACCGCCAGCATCCGTGCAACGCCCAGCCCGCATTACGCCATCCTGTTTCGGGTCAAGGATACCCTCACTCCATATCCTGAATATACTTATTAAAGGAAATTTAGGAAGATATCTTAGTCTGTTTATTTGACAAGTTCACTGACGTCAGGAATGAAGAAGGAATAAAAGGTTGGAGTTACTAGGTATAGGGGCTAGCAGGAATGGTGTGGGTTACATAGAATTTTATTGGAATAATAATTGTATTTAGAGTGTTTTCAAGGATGTTATTAAAATCCGGTCATGTCATATCCCCAATATTTGGCTTAGTTAATTATCATTACTGGTAATTTATGCAATACTGCAAATACTGCCAGACACAGGAAAACAAACAAACAAACAAACACTATATATCCCATCTGCTCTCTTTTTTTTTTTTTGCCTGTATCAAAATTCATGCGTAGAAGTCGGGAGTGAAATTTATAATTAATTTTGGTTCCTTTGGAGAACTCCTTATTTCTACCTCTGCCAGCTGCACGTATCTCTAAGCTCTAACAGCATGCCAAAGCCTGACTCAGTGTTTGAACCAAATTCAATTTGAGCCCCAGTGTGTGAGCCCCACAGTCCACAGGGACATGTAATGGAACATCCTCTCTCATCCACAGCCCTGAACAAGCCTGGGAGCCCATATGACCTTCAGGTCATATGATTCTTTGCCTTTATCATTAGTAATGCCAGACTCCCACCCTCCCATAAAAAACACACCTGAATTTGCCATCATCCTGACACTGCCTCTTGGCCAGCCCTCATCAGCACCAGCCTTCTGTTTGGGAAGCTGGACATCCTCGTCCCCAAACAGGATTCTGGTCTCTCCCTCCTCACTACTTCTCAGGAAGATGTCTGCATGAGCACATGCAAACTCCAGATCAGAGAAGTCGCCGGTTTTCACTGATTTCTGAAGTTTCTGAGACATTGGGTCGGCTAATGAGTCACAATCTATGGGTTGGAAGAGGCTTAGAGATTATCTGTTTCAAACTTCCAGAGGGGTGTATAAAACGCAGTGAAAAAATCCTTGCACAAAACTGCCTTAAATATGCATATCATCAAGTGAGTTGCACTTTATGGGATGGAGGAAACTCCTACTAACAAGTTTTTGTGTTCAATTTCATTTTTTTTTTTTAAAGCCAAGGTCTTGCTCTGTTGCTCAGCTCAGACTAGACACTCATAGCTCATTGCAGCCTCCACCTCCTGGGCTCCAACAGTCCTCCTGCCTCAGCCTCTCGAGTAGCTAGAACCAGAGGAATACACAAGCACACCAAGCCAATTTTTAAAATTTTTTGTAGTGATGGAGTCTTGCTGTGTTGCCCAGGCTGGTTTCAAACTTCTGAACTCAAGTGCTCCCCATCTTGGCCTCCTGAAGTGCTGGGATTACAGTCATGAACCACCATGCCTGGCTTCAATTGTTAACCCATTTATAATATCTTGAAACCAGAGGTGCCTCCTAATTTTAAGGAAGACGCTACTAGAATTTAACATTAACAAAACCCACATAGATATCTAAAAAATATAGCCAGTGAGTGTTCACTGGTTTTCTGTAATAGCTGAGTAACATTTGGTAAATTTGTGGCAGTTTAGTAAATTCAGGAAAAGATGACTATCAACCAACTTAAGATTCAGAATCATAGAAACGTAAAATTCTACTGACTCAGATCTCATCAGGAGGAGAAAGTGAGGGTATGTAAACACATTCAGGCCTTGAATATTGACATAAAGATCTGTAGAAAAGGAAACTCGTTCCATTGACAGATTAAAAAATATAATCCCAGATACTTGCCCTTGGATAGCTGAAAGGTCAATAGGAAAGTCTACAGAATGACTCACCTTCCTAAACATCACATTCATTTAGTTCAAAAGTCAAAGTCAAAAGTTAGAAAACATCTTTGGATTCAATAAAATGTAATTATCATGTACCATATACTAATAATATAATTATTTAAAGAGTTTATTTTCATAAAATGACCATAGTATTTGACCTTCCATCATCTAGTTTAGTAACTACAAGTTAGCATATTTTTAGGACTGATATATAGTAACTCAGACTTTACAGCAACCACATTTGGGGAAACTTTCATTTTCCAGGCTCTATTAAGTCTTAATTATTAAAATGATATTAGCAGTGCTACCCTCAGGAACGTCAGGATGTGCTGTGGAAAGGAATTCACTATCAGGCATTTAGAGTGAAAGGAGACATTGATGAGAAATTACACCAAGTGTCTCCATACCATATTTTTATTATTTTTAATGAACATTCTGTTTAAGCCTTCTCATATGGAACACATTGTGTGCAAGACAAACAGTATTTAAAAATAATTCATGTGCATCTTAACATAAGTAGAATGCCCCAAAGCAAAATACTGTATTTCCATTTATGTCATTTTGCAGCCTGGTGTAGTCTCCATTAGACACAAAATCTAGCACTTACCTAGATATAACATTAGAGACTATGAGGTCATAAAAGAAGTAATTTTTAGGTATAGAATTAAAAATCCTACTAAAAAGAGGTATTCTGCAAGAGACGGTACCTTTTGAATATCAAGGCGATGACAAAGTCCGGGTTCACTTTTACTCTCCAGTCACATTCCTTCCCAGGAGGATATGGCTGTGGGTAGTTGGGTGACAAAATAACACCTGCTGGGCCCGTCAGATTCCCTCCACAAGCAGCTGTCACAGAACAAAAGTTACAGAGAAAAAGTTAGGACAGCGAAGAACGCCTGCCAGTCAGTGTGGAAGGAGACACCACAGAATACTTTAAGAAAAAGACATCAGCATTTTTCCCAGTCCAAGAGATTGCGTGTTGGTTATCAATTATCCAGATAAAATTGTAAGACCCAGGAACTCTGTACATTTTTCATGTAACTGTTAATGAATTTTACATAATATTCCACCCCATTTTCAAAGAGAATTTTCCAACTTCTGGCACAAAAAATTTCTTTCCTATAATTTAAAATTTTCTCAAATAAATGAAAGATGACTTAATCCCCATGCCTGCCAACGTGCACACATGTGCACAAACAGAAAAACAGTTGAATAAAAAAAACCCCATGGACATGATTTTATGGCCATGTTAATTATTTTGCTATTTCTCACAGTTCATAAAATCATTGCCTATTTCTTCTTGAGTGCATGCCTCATGTGATACAGGGATCATCTAGCTCCTGTTCATCGTTTTATCCCCAACGTCTAGACGGTTTCTGGATCTGAACAAGTATTCAGGAAATGGTTATTGGGTACATGAAAACATGGCATTTCACATTCTCCCAGTCCCCTGGTGTATGGAAGGCTTGAATTACTTTCCCCATATTTCAAAGTGGCAAAACAAACCCCAAAAGTTTAAGTGACCTCTAAGTATACATATCAGTGAGGAGCTGAGCTGGAGCATTACTCTCTGAAAATATCATTTGATCACAACGCTTGGTATATTATTAGAAAGAACCACTTTATATGATAATAACATATTTAGTTTGTGTTTGAAGTCATCAATTTTGAATTAAATGTGTTTACATTTATATTAGCAAGGCAGTAATTATGTAGCTCAATGTGGTTAATAGGCAAGCCCATTTTTGTTCTTGAATAGGAAAGTATTTAGGATTGTTTTATTTGTGAGATAAGGTTTCTCCTAAACCTCTCATCTCACGGAAGGTGTGAAAACACTGCCGAATTTATAAGTATACACATTTTAGATACACACAAGACTATGCTGAGTTTAAAAGTTGTTTATATCAAATACTGTGGTTTGTCACCAAGTTGTTTTAAAGCGTGACTACAATTAAATCATAGTATTTCACTTAAGTTATATGTCTTATTTCATTCCCATTATCGGTCACACATGCACTAAAAAATATGTAGAAAAGAAAATGTCTTAATTGCTGATTTTTCCCCTATACAAAAAAAGACTTTGTTTTGTAAATAAGATGAAGGAAGATGAAGGAACATGCTTCACAATTTTCAATAAGGAGTGCCTCTTTAAATACTTATTTAACATTTCTGAAAACTTAGCTTTTTATAGGAAGAAATACAACTAACTCCAGTAGTTCTTGTTATACTCTCACAGTCTAACTGAATGCAAACTCTGAATGCTATTGCAGAAAACATTTATAATAATAAATTCCACAGATATACGTTCAAGAGTAATATGATATAATTTTTACAGAAAAAGATTAAAACTTGATTTTCCCCAGTATGACTTTTTTTTTTTAATGAATTTGAATTGTGCAGAAGCAATTGTCCCAGCAGCTCTCACAGGGCAGTGCCTCCTCAGAATCACGCCGGGGCTGCTGACAGCATCGAGCAGTGCAAGCGTGGACCGATCAGGGAGCGGGAGCTGATGCAGAGAAAGAAGGTACCTGAAGGTCTAGAAGATTCTACTCCACACAGGTTTTGTAAGATGAAAAATGACAGATTCAGGGCACTGGCTACAGGGTGCTACCAGCAGGAAGAGTTCAGGGATATGATTCAAATATTGATTTAAAAGAAACAAAGGGGAAACCCTGTCTTATTCACACAGATCCCAGGAGGCAGTTTCAAATGAGGTGATTTAAAAGCTGAAAAAGTGGAGTTAAGGAGTGCTGCCTGGCCCTGTTTGTTCTCTCTTTTGGTCTGGTATTCTTCAAGTTAGTTTGCTTAGGTTTTAATTAGCTTGCAAAATATTTTAGATAGGATTAGAATAGTAAAAAATGCAACTCAGAGATACTAGGAAATTCTCCAGAAGGAATAGACAAAGAGATAAAATCCACCTATTCTTTTCGATCCACCAACCCTTATACAAAACCTTTATCCACTATGCTAAACAGCACACATTCATACGTAGCAGCTCCTTCACCATCAGGGTTTGAAACTGCAGTCTTTAACGAGACCCATCTATGTTTCTGCATTAAAACGTTTGAATGTTCACACCTTTGGGGGCGATAAATATTTTCTAAATAGACACCTTTATGTCAGGATGGTCTGTTGTCCCTAAATGAATTTCTGCAAACCTAGGATACATTTTGGCTTTTCAGAGTGTTTTGCAATTTGGACTTGGGGAAAAGCAATTGCAGGCTATATAAGATAATGCAGACTTTTTAGGGACACTTTACTCGGAATAAGGAAGTTGAAGCCGAACGTGGTGGCTCACGCTTGTAATCCCAGCACTTTGGGAGGCCAAGGTGGGCGGATCATCTGAGGGCAGGAGTTCGAGACCAGTCTGGCTAACATAGCAAAACCTAGTCTCTACTAAAAATACAAAAAATAGCCGGGCGTGGTGGCACACACCTATAATCCCAGCTACTCAGGAGGCTGAGGCAGGAGAATCACTTGAACCTAGGAGCGGAGGCTGCAGTGAGCTGAGATCACACCACTGCACTCCAGCCTGCGTGACAGAGCAAGACTCTGTCTCAAAAAAAAAAAAAAAAAAAAAAAAAAAAAGTCGTTAATGTCCTTTGGTCTACAGAATTCTCCTTCTAGACTAAGTCAAAAAGCTAAACAGAGGAGGCTTCATGGTAGAAGTCATTTCGGATGTAACAATAACAACAACAAAAAAGTGAGGTATCCAAGCAACACTCAAGAAAAAGCAACAGCAATGGCAGGTGTTGACAATAAGTGTTGTCACACACAACAGGTGAGAGGTTAAGAGATTTTATAAAAGGGAAAGAAAGAGAGAGAGCCAGTAATGAGTAAATATACACTAATAATAAAAAGTAAAAAAGTAAATTAGCTGCTCAATCAGGAAAGAACAAATTCAAACAGCCAATAAGCATATGAAAAAAAAGTTCGACCTTATTATTAATTTAAAATGCCAATTAAAACAAGACATCATCACTTTGTGCCTTAAGATCTATAAAGTGTGGTGTTTTCTGTGAGTCAGAGAAAACACTAATAAATATATATGGTTGATGGCAGGTTAAATCGGTGTGACTGCTCTGAAAGAGATTTTAAAAATGGGCTGGACATGATGGCTCACACCTGCAATCCCAGCACTTTGGGAGTCTGAGGCAGGCAGATCATGAGGTCAGGAATTCGAGACCAGCCTGGCCAACATAGTGAAAACCCATCTTTACTAAAAATAAAAAAAAATTAGCCGGGCTTGGTGGTGGGCGCCTGTAATCCCAGCTACTTGGGAGGCTGACGCAGGAGAATCACTGGAACACGGAAGGTGGAGGTTGCAGTGAGTCGAAATCATGCCACTGCACTCCAGCCTTGGCAACTGAGTGACACTCTACCTCAAAAACAAAACAAAACAAACATGTTTTAAAAGTCCTAGAAATATGCGAGTTTGTAGAAATATGTCACTTATCAATAATCCTGATTTATTTTGCAACATGGGTGCTCATTGAAGCTATCTTCAGAATAGGGAAAAGGTTAAAACAACTTAATTATACAATAATAAGGGACTAGAAAAATCAATATTGGTAGATTCAAACAAATAGATACTAGAGAGTGGCATCAGTGGTGTAGTTGTGCCTTCTAAAGAGATAAGATTTAGTCATTAAAAACGAGTAGAAAATACATAGTAACACAAAATATACACACCATGTACTGGTAAGTAAAAAGTGCAATTTACGAAACAGTCAAGCAGGATGTTGTCATTTTAAAACTTTTTTCTTTTTTTTTTTTTTTTGAGACAGAGTCTCACTCTGTTGCACAGGCTGGAGTGCAGTGGTGCCATCTTGGCTCACTGCAACTTCTAGCTCCTGGGTTCTAGTGATTCTCGTGCCTCAGACTCCCAAGTAGCTGGGATCACAGGCATGCACCACCACCCCTGGCCAATGTTTGTATTTTTAGTAGAGATAGGGTTTCACCATGTTGCCCAGGCTGGTCTCAAACTCCTGACGTCAAGTGATCTGCCCGCCTCGGCCTCCTAAAGTGCTGGGATTACAGGCGTGAGCCACCACACCCAGACTAAAACATTTTAAAATAGATTACATATACATAATTATGAAATCATTTATAAATGTCTATATTAATTGTAATTATCTCCAGGTAAAAAGATGACAACTTTTTTCTCCTCTTTGATTTAATTATAGTTTATAAAATGTCTTCAGTAAAATGTATTACCCTTTAATATGTAAAAAGGTAAGAAAATTAAAAAGTGTTTTGAATCTCTGAAACAGAATTTACATGAGTGCTAATTATAATTAACTCATGCCCTAATGGGCAAGCTTCTTACAGAGGACATAAACCCCATTCCTAAAAAACAGAAAATTACAAAGTAATAAAAATATAATGTTAATTTATTTCCAATTATATATTTTCCATGTTTCTGTTACATAACACCTACGCATGCAGGCGGGTCTGGTTGCCAAAATAATTGATTATTCATCTGCCTGCAGGTGATTTCAGCTTGTCCTTGAAGCTGACATTCAAGGTAGAGACAGGGGTATTTATTTAGCTTTTGGTGCGTATTGGACTACCTAGTTGCTGGTCAAAATAAAGTAACTAAGAGATGATCTAACAAAAGATCGATTTGTTTATAGATTCATTAGGAGATGGCCAAATTTTATAATTACATGTTCAAATTAATATAAATTAATAAATTACTTCTAAGGGATTAACTCGTAGTTATATTGCTTTTTAATGTATTCCTCCATGAGCCTAAAAACATGCAAAATGGAAGGAAAAAAAAAACGCTTTCCTAATGTAAAAATAGGCCATTGGTTTAAAATGATCGCCACATTTATAGGCAATCACTCCACTTTAAAAAAGAAACACGCCGAAATCTCTGCAGTCTCCCGATGACTCAGCATGAGTAAGATGCGTGACTGTGCTCACAGACGTTATGAAAAGTAAACGCAGCACCAGACATTAAACAAACATAGATTGCTCCCCGACAAGGCTGAGAAGGCTAATAAGGACAGCTATCCAACCTCATCTGTCTTCAGACAACTGGGATAAGTGGTTTGTCATAAGTAGGAGCGCCGTATCACAGCTCCCCAAGACCACTGAGAATTTTACCGCCGCTGTGTACACGACAATAAAAACCAGTTCAAACCACAAACCCCCTCAACGTCATCCTATGCAAAATGGCCTATCCATTTCATGATCACTGTCTCTCTTCACACATCAATTAAATTTTACATTTTTCAGACAGATTATAAAGAAGTACTAATTAAACTGTGATAGTTACTTAAAATAATAAAGTTCAGTAGAGTTTCTTTTTAAGACTAAGATGATATACTCTTAGTAGGAATTTTATCAGTAGAATATTTTATTGAATGAAGAGACAATCTACCGACAATTACTATTTTACATAAAATATATATTAGCCTACATCCATATTTGTCAGAAATTGTCTCAGGTGGCTATTCAAGCCAAAGTCTGCAAAATCATTTGTTATCCTTTTAATAAGGTCAAACTATAAAATGTCAATAAATTTCAGAAACAAACCTCCTTTTATCTTCATTTTAACACAAACAGTATAATTTCTAGTTTTCGGAATTCTATTTTAAATGTACTAATATTATAGGGGGAAAAACATCTAAAAAGAGAAAGTACTTTGAGTGAGTAGGTTTTGCTTAAGGGCATGTTTCTATATTAAAAATCAGAATAGCAATGGTCGGGTTATAAATTTTGAGGCAACTAGAATTTTAAATTACAGTCATTTGATTGATCCATGTTTATGTAACATTTGTTAAGGGTAGGAAATATACGGTAAATGTCAATTACTGTACATTAAGGGGATGACTTCCTTTATTCTACCTCATAAAATAAAGTTTAAAGGTTTACAATAAAATTTCAGGAGTCTCAGAGAGCCAGAGAACATGAAAGAAACTCTTGAGAAATATTTCTGAAGAAATAATACATTTACGGAGCCATTTTAACGACAACATGCATCCATTCCTGAATATAAAATTTCTAAGTTCTGTTGTCTGATACCTATGCACGTAGGAGGGTCTGGTTGCCAAAAGAACCGGTTATTCAGCTGCACACAGGTGATTTTGGCTTGTCCTTGGAGCTGATAGCCAGGGTCACACTGGAATGTGACGGTGTCTCCAGCCTCTCTGCTGTCTCCATAGCGGGTGCCATTTTGGGGCATACCTGGATCGTTACAGGTGGCTGCAATTGAGGCTGCAAACAAAAGAGAAGGCCAGGTCACAGGCTGGAAAACATGGTTTCCACATTCCTGTCGGTGTGGTTGTTCTTGTGGGTTGAAGCACTCTTCATTGGCATAATAAGTCATTTGTCTACACATGAACAGACGAAAATAGTTTCTTTTCCCAGGGGTACATTCAATAACATATATCTTCATTGTGCTTGCATTGCATAAATTCTAGCAAGATTCTATTGAAAATGCAACCAATGATGAAATATATCAAGGGATTTTTAAAATAAAAATTACATTATCCTTAGAATAAATACATACATACACACAGACTGATTTTCTCTTCAGCAATATTTTAATGAAACCCCATACTGCAAGTTAAATAAACTAGTTAAAGTACACCAACCTCAAGGAAAACAAAATAGGAAGAATTTCCTTGAGGTCTGTGCCTTCAAAGGTGATCCAATAACCTTTGTTGAGATGCCAAGGGTGGAAGGTCTAGAGGAGATGACCAGTGAGTTTTACCCACGATCCCATAGGTGCCATTGCCACGACAAAATTATTAATAACCCCCTTTCACTCACCCAAAAAATTCCAAGTTGGACAATATATTACATGGTCACCCTAATATTAACAAAAGCTCTGAAAATAATATCCTGCCTTTCTGCATATATATAAAGAATCTCAAATCTGTTGAGTAGAGGCCAGACTCTGCAAAGCCGGCTGGTGCATGTGCTTTCAGGTGCCACTGGAGCCTTGTCAAGTCAGTTTCTGGTAATCATGTGTAAAGTGTATTGCAAACGGCGAGCCTAAAATCACCTCCCATATGCAGCCATCGACTCTGCCTGCGCCCAATCAGAGAAGGCTCCCGCAAGCCCAGAGCTTTCACCAGAGTACCCCGCATCACTCTAAAATACAGCAGCCTCAAGAAATAGGAGTTGTTTTCTCCAGTTTCTATAACTGCTGTGTATTATGTGTCGTACTGAAAATTAGAAAGATAGGTACTCCTGAAAAATCCAAAGCTTAGATTTTTTTTCATTTTTACTTTCAGTTAGAATAACGAGCTCTTTCTTCCACTCCACTGCATAAGAGATGACAATTAAAAGCTGACTTTTTCTCTGCAAAGTGCTTCAGTGTTTTCAACACCATGTTTTATGAAAGAGCAAAAAAAAGGAGATTAGTGTATTGTTCTATATACATACCATCACACTGTCCATTTTAATATTTGAAGCCTTAAAGTAATGAGTAGGCTTTGTGTTTTGTTTTGTAAATTCTGAAGCATTTGTGTGTGTGCGTGTGTGTGCATATACATATGTCTACATATGGATAGATAAACGGAATAATAAAATCCATTTAAATAAAAAGTTAGAAGATATATAAAAAAGAATATGACCTGCTCTTTGCTATTCAGACATTTTTAACCTAATAGGGGTGGCAATGAACAAATAATTCAGGACAAGAGAAAATGTTAAACTGTGCAGATTAAAAGATCAAAGCTCTATCCAATAGTGTCATATGATACAGACATCAAGGATCCTATAGCTGGTCAGACCTGCTTCAAATCCCATCAGGACTTAATTAGTACCTAATTAGTACTTAATGATCACTTAAGCACACTTATCATCAGCTAACAAATCAGTAAAAATTAGACTAGTATCTAAGTTATTAAGTCTGCTGTGAAGATGAAGTGTGAAAATTTGCTAACTTGTCTTTCTCCTTGCTATTCTCTAAGCTAATTGAGGCAAGAAGCTGTCTTCACCACTCTCTATTTCTCTCAAATTGATTCTTATTACACTGAAATATATACGTGTGTATCTATAACACGAGAACAATGAAATGAACATCTGTGCTACCAACTCTAAGAAATAGAGTATTTACCAACACATCAGCATGATCAACGCGTAGAACATACCCTTCCCCATATCACCTCCTTCCTCCACTTCAGGGGAAGTCACTTTCTGAATTTTATGTTTATCATTCCCTTGCTTTTCTTCACAGTGACTATAAATGTATGCATTCCAGTTTTAGCCACATATATCAGTTTCCTGAAATCAAACGCTTAACTGGAATTATATGTTGCAAGTTCTGCGACTCTGTCTGTCTTAAATGCTTAACTGGAATATATATTGCAAGTTCTGTGACTCTCTCTCTCTCTCCCTCTTGCTTGTATTATGTTTTTGGGAGTCATCTACGTTTAGGCGTGATGCTCTGGTCTACTTATTTTCATTGCTGTATAGTTTTCCATTGCAGGAATACACCATGATTTTTCCATCCTCTTCTTGATGGATCTTTGGGTCATTTTTCTTTTTGCCCTTATATAAAATGCTGCTGGTACACATTTGCTCTTTCAAATGACTTGGGCTGCTATGTTTTAGATTTTCACTTCCAAACAGCATGCAGTTAGATTGTCCTTTAAATTCAATCCCAGAATTTGTCTTTTAATTGGATAGTTTAGTCTCCTTATGTTCCCTGAAGTTTCTGCTCTATTTGGATTTCTCTCGACCATCTTAGCTTGTGTTTTCTATGTGCACCCCATATGCTCTACCTTTTTGCTTGCTTTCATACTAATTAATTTTTTCTCATGCTTTTATTTTAGTAGACTTTCTAGAAATTTTAGTATGTATTTAGTTGTAATAGTCTTACCTTCTTTAATATTTATTATTCTCTCCCTAATTACATGCATTGCTAGGTATTTTAGTTATTAAAAAAAAATCTTAAATTAGACATTGTCATTATCCATTTGTTTTTATAAACCTCATACATTAAATATTATTGTTTTACATAGTTGACTGTTTAAATTTTCATACATATTTATCAATTTGTTTGCTTATTATGTTTTCTTTGCATTTTTTTTTATTTCTGAGCTTTTATTTGGCCTAATTTTTCTACTTCATAAATACTATGGCTTGACTATTTGTCTCCTCAAAAACTTACGTTTAAATGTAATCAATATGGTCATATTGGGAGGTGAGGCCTTTAAGAGGTGATTGTATTAATCATTTGTAAATTAGTGGATTAATGGATTTATGGGCTATCACAGGAGGGGAACTGGTGACTTTATAGGAAGAGTGACCTGAGCTGGCATGCTCAGCCCCTCGCCAGGCGATGCCTGCACACGTTAGGACTCCAGAATCCCCACCAGCAAGAGGGCCAGATGTGGTCCCTCGACCTTGGACTTCTCAGCCAGCATATTTGTGAGAAGTATATTTATTTTCTTTATAAATTACCCAGTTTCAGATATTCTGTTATAAGCAGTAGAAAACAGACTAATACACTAAAATGGTTTGTTCGTTTTGTTTTGTTTGGTTGGTTTTTGCAAATTACGTTTAGTAAGGACATGTGATGGCTTGGATTAGTTTCACATTTACTTGGCCGTTCATATAGTATTTGGTTTCCTATTCATATTTTTACTCTCTTTTTTTTCATGATTACAGTCTGAATCCGATAAGAATTCCAATTTCTCATGTAAACTGTTTGTAAGTTTTCACATTTGCACTTCTGTTCTGGGGAACTTGACTTATGGTAATTCTTTGCATTCTGCTTTGAAGGTACACCCATCCAGAGGAGAGTCACATTAGATTACAGGATCTGCCTGGAACAACAGAAAACCTCCTCTTTTCAAAAATAAATTAACAGCTTGAGGCATTTTGGATGGTAGAAATTCACCTACAGACTAGTGTGAAACTCGCCGGCAGTTGTGAGTTGCATGCATCTATGTCTCTGTCAACATCTATGTCTGTCTATTCTCCCCACTCTGTAAGTAGAACACCCTTTGGTGTTCCAGCTATACATGAGTCCTCCTATTATATTTTCAACATTAGAAAGACCTTAGATTTGCTTTCTATTCCCTGAGCCAAGGGACTCTGAGAGTGGAAGCTCCACATCACAGAGGATCAGCAGAGGCAATCAGGGCAGGGCTGGCTTCCGAGCTTCACAATCTCTCTCCATTTCTGCATTTCATATCATCCAGGATTCCTTATTTTGTTGCAGGTTCAAGGACACAATTTGAAAATCCAAAACCAATTTTATCCAGCACTTTTACTGTATTTTCAGCATACGAATTTTCAGAGTCCTCACTGTAATACTGCAAACGGAAGCCACTCAATCACACTTATTTCTTAAACACTGGCCATGATTTCTGCGACATCATTCTGCTCGTCATTATCAATATTATTATCATTACTTGTGTTTTGAACAGGGGAATCTCACTTGAAAACAGCACTCTCAGTGGAGATCTAGAAGAGAGTGCTTGGGTTTCGGAGTAGGTTTTTCAATGGAAAGAGAGCGGGAATGACAATAGGAGTTACCGGAAGGCCATTGCTGTACTTTCCCACTTTCCTCCCATCAGCTGCAAAGACTGGAACACAGGGAAATCCAAGTATATTACTCCAAGAGAAGCCTGGGAGAGCAGAGGAAGGCAGGATAGATGTGAAGATGCAACACTTACAGTTACAAAGTCAGGAAGGTCTTACCCATAAGCCACACATTTTTCTAACGTAGAACACTAATCGTAGAATACAATCACCAGAATCACAAGGCAATTGGCCATCATCTTGGTACCAAAGGGGTACCCTTCCTGAACCAGCATTTTACATGAATTCTTGAATTTACTCTTTGAGTGATATTCCTATAGAATCTATGATCAACTGTTGTTGAGATTTCTCTGGGTTTCAGAAAATAATCAAAAGCAAATCCTACTGTACATGCACAATCTTGTTCATCTGAATGAATTTCCCATCTTCAAATGAAAATTCTTCCTTTCCTCAAGCAAGTGGTCACATGTATAATTAAGCACTCATTTGCAAGTGATAATTTCTGTCACAGTTTATGTAGGTTAAAACATTAACAATAAGTGTATAATATTAAAATAATTGTCATACAGTGATAGTCACTGTAAATATCACAACATTTATACAATGAAATGAATGTTATATAACAGTACAAGAATTTAAAAACAAAAGTTTAGGAGGTGAGCCAAGGACATGAGGGATAACAGTTTCATTATAATTTTTAAAACCAAGATGTTTTTATTTCTCATTCCCAAATTTTTATATAATGTTCATCAAAAGATATATAATACTCACTACTAAGAAAGTTTTACACAAATGTGCACAGATTTTATACATGAATAAGAATTTTAACGGATATATCAGCCTTGCAAAAAATAAGTGCTCTGTTGAACACTTTTCTGGGAGTTAATAGGATCTGGTCAAATAAGATTGGCAAATACTGTACACCCCAGTTTCCCCTTAGAGATTCCCATTGCACATTAGGGATTAAAGGCTCAGAGCTGTACTACAGTAAAAAACTTCTAAAAATCATTGTTTAATCCAGCGTATCCTACATTGTCATCATAGAGCACAGTTTTCCTAGAAAATCTCTTAAAATCCTTCCAAATAGAAGTCCACAGAATATTAGTAGAAACAGTGCCTTGCACTAGTGGTTACATGCCCTTTCATGGCATAATATTCTATTCATTTTTGAAAGTACCTTTTGTAGTTCTCAACCCAATTTTTATGTGGAATATGTATAACAATAATAATGCAGCATGCAATTAAAAGTTTTAAACTTGTGAAGTTTATGTTGTCTAATAAACAGAAATACTGCATCTACATAATTAGCTCAAGTTTATGCCAGTTATATGAAGATGTAAGTTTTTTTTTTTTTTTTTTGAGACAGAGTCTCGCTCTGTCTCCTAGGCTGGAGTGCAATGGCACAATCTCGGCTCACTGCAAGCTCCGCCTTCTGGGTTCCCGCCATTCTCCTGCCTCAGCCTCCCGAGTAGCTGGGACTACAGGCGCCCACCACGACGCCAGGCTAATTTTTTGTATTTTTAGTAGAGACAGGGTTTCACCATGTTAGCCAGGATAGTCTTGATCTCTTAACCTTGTGATCTGCCCGCCTCGGCCTCCCAAAGTGCTGGGATTACAGGTGTGAGTCAGCGTGCCTGGCCGAAAATGTAAGTTTTAATAAAATAATTATATATGCACTTAGAGCTAATGTATATATCTGCTTGTATATTTTCAAAGGTTATTTAAAATTGCCATAAACTACTAAGGCTTACTTAAATTTAAACAAACCCCCAAACACTTTGTATTTAGAATTATGAAATAAAGATGAAAAGTTCCTGGAGTTAGCCAGATTGGACTAAAAAACGAATAACAAGGCTTGAGGAAGGAGAAAGAGAACAATTTTAAACAATGTAGTGCAGAATACATCGGTTGGGTCTTTGAAACAAGTTTCATTTTATTTTCCTCTAGTTATGAATGATGCAAAGATGTTTTCTGGTAAAGGCAAGAAAGCTTATTCTAGACTAATACAAACCCCCACCCAAGGGCACTCCATTAGGGGCAGAAACTGCTTTTCCACTTCAGGCGCATCACAAAGTGATTGGCAGAGCACGCTGTCGTTCCTCTTCCAGGGCTGTATTCTCCTATGTGCCACATCATACACTTCACTCATTTTTCTCTTGAATATCTTTCCTGCAAATTGGATTTTTTGGTGACTCTGAAGGTTTCTAGTTTCTTGCCATAAAAAAGAGAACATTTTCAGTTGCATCCATCTTATCCCTCGACGACCCTAGAAAAAGGCAGCGCTGTTCCTGAGATGATGAGTGCCCTGTTTTCCAGTTTCCCACAGGCGTTCCTTGGAAAATCTCAAGTCACAGAGGCACTTTCCACAGGTCCATTGGCCTCTGAGGGGACATCTCTGCCACCTGTCAGGCTGCATCCAGAACCATCCCAGTCAGCTTGAGCAACAAAGAACCGGCGCTGCCCTTCACAAAACAGCAATGGGTCTGACTGTTTCCAACAGCAGGATTGACAACGTGCGGCTACTGCACTGCAGAACCGGACGCTGCAATAACGCCAATCTCTTTGCAACTAGATAAGAGAGATATATATATAATCTCACAACTTTGCAGGCCGGGTGCGGTGGCTCACGCCTGCAATCCTAGCACTTTGGGAGGTCGAGGCAAGTGGATCAAAAGGTCAGGAGTTCGAGACCAGCCTGACCAACATGGTGAAACCCTGTCTCTACTAAAGATACAAAATATTAGCTGGTCATGGTGGTGTGTGACTGCAGAACCGGACGCTGCAATAACGCCAATCTCTTTGCAACTAGATAAGAGATATATATATATGTAATCTCACAACTTTGCAGGCCGGGTGCGGTGGCTCACGCCTGCAATCCTAGCACTTTGGGAGGCCGAGGCGAGTGGATCAAAAGGTCAGGAGTTCGAGACCAGCCTGACCAACATGGTGAAACCCTGTCTCTACTAAAGATACAAAATATTAGCTGGTCATGGTGGTGTGTGTCTGTAATCTCAGCTACTCGGGAGGCTGAGGCAGGAGAATTGCTTGAACCCAGGAGGTGGAGGTTACAGTGAGCTGAGATGGCACCATTGTACTCCAGCATGGGCAACACGGCGAGACTCCATCTCAAAACAAAAAACCAAAAAACCACAACTTTGCATATAAATAAAAATATATAATATTTTTATATTAAATATTATATATTTATATATTATATAAATAACACAACTTTGCATATAAATATAATTTTTATAATTATACTATAAATATAATTTTTATAATTATGCTTATACTATAAATATAATTTTTATAATTATACTTATACTAAAATATAAATTTTATATTTATACTTCTATATTTTTGTATATTTATTTTATGATATAATATATATTATATATTTATTTTATAACATATAATATAGATATAAATAATAAATTTCCCTCGTGTCCGTGTGAAGAGACCACCAAACAGGCTTTGTGTGAGCAATAAAGCTGTTTATTTCACCTGGGTGCAGGTGGGCTGAGTCCGAAAAGAGAGTCACCGAAGGGAGATACGAGTGGGGCCGTTTTATAAGATTTGGGTAGGTAAAGGAAAATTACAGTCAAAGGGAGGTTGTTTTCTGGTGGGCAGATGTCGGGGGGGGGGGGGGGGGGGGAGGTCACAAGGTGCTCAGCAGGGGAGCTTTTGAGCCAGGATGAGCCAGGAGAAGGAATTTCACAAGATAATGTCATCAGTTAAGGCAGGAACAGGCCATTTTCACTTCTTTTGTGGTGGAATGTCATCAGTTAAGGCAGGAACTGGCCATCTGGATGTGTACGTGCAGGTCACAGGGGATATGATGGCTTAGTTTTGGCTCAGATGCCTGAAAGTCCTGTCTTCTTATATTAATAAGAAAAATAAAATGAAATAGTGGTAAAGTGTCGGGACGGCGAACATTTTTGGCGGTGGTATGGAGAGACAATGGGCGATGTTTCTCAGGGCTGCTTCGAGCGAGGCTAGGGGCAGCATGGGAACTTAGAGTGGGAGAGATTAAGCTGAAGGAGGATTTTGTGTTAAGGAGTGATATTGTGGGGTTGTCAGAAGAAACATTTGTCATTTAGAATTATTGGTGATGGCCTGGATACAGTTTTGTATGAAATGAAAAACTAAACGGAATAAGAGGAGAAAAACAGGTATTAAAGGACTAAGAATTGGGAGGACCTAGGACATCTAATTAGAGAGTGCCTAAGGAGGTTCAGCATAGCCTTGCCAGCAAAGATTATTTATTTACTTTAAGAGTTAAGAGTGGCAGGTTGGGGATGGCACCAGGAGATATCAGCTGTGATGGCTTGGAGAAACAGTGTAAACCGGCAGTGTAAACAAGAGCAGGGCATGTATGAGTAGTTGAGAACAGTGAATAGGAGTATGACTAGACAGAAGATAGTAGGGATGACAAGTTTTTTGGGGCACAGTCCAAGTTGGTGTGGTGTCTGGAATGAGACTGGGGCCTAATAAAAAGGAACATCTATACAGGAGTTTAAATCGGCTGTACCCTGTAGCATACTGAGGACAGACCTGAATTCTGAGAAGGGAAAGTGGTAAAAGTACTGTCTAGTCCTTTTTAAGTTGGTGGCTGAGCTTGGTAGGGTTTTAAAAGACCATTAGTCCGTTCTACCTTTCCTAAATACTGAGGACCGTAAGGGATATAAAGGTTTCACTGAATACCAAGAGCCTGAAAAAATGCTTGGCTGATTTGACTAATAAAGGTCGGTCTGCCATTGGACTGTATAGAGGCGGGAAGGCCAAACCGAGAAATTATGTCTGACAGAAGGGAAGAAATGACAAGGCTAAACTGAAGAATTATGTCTGACAGAAGGGAAGAAATGACTATGGTGGCCTTCTTAGACCCTGTAGGAAAGGCCTCTACTTATGCAGTGAAAGTGTCTCCCTAGACCAAGAGGTATTTTAGTTTGCTGACTCGCGGCATGTTGAGTAAAGCTAATTTGCCAGTTCTGGGCGGGGGCAAATCCTGGAGCTTGATGTGTAGGAAAGGGTGGGGGCCTGAATAATCCCTGAGAAGTAGTAGAATAGCAGATGGAATACTGAGAAGTTATTTCCTTGAGGATAGATTTCTATGATGGAAAGGAAATGAGAGGTTCTAAGAGGCGGGCTAGTGGCTTGTACTATAGCATAGCCTGCCTTTGCTGGTGTGGGGCGATTAGGCCTGGTGGAACTGCCCTCAATAAACCAAGCGTGATTAGGGTGAGGAACAGGAAAGAAGGAAATATGGGGAAATGGGGTGAATGTCAGATGGATCAGAGACATATAGTCACAGGGGTCAGGTGTGGTATCCAGAATAATGTGGGAGGCTGGATTGAAGTCTGGGCCAGGAACAATGGTAATTGTGGGAGCCTTAACAAAGAGTGAGTACAGCTGAAGGAGCCGGGGAGCATAAAGAATATGTGTCAGGTGTGAGGAAGAAAATAGATTTGGGAAGTTATGAGAGCTATAGAGAGTGAGTTGAGCATAGTTTGTGATTTTAAGGGCCTCTAAAAGGATTAGGGTGGTGGCGGCCGCCACAAGACTTGAGGGCTAGGCAAAACAGTAAGGTCAAGTAATTTGGACAAAAAGGCTACTCGGCGCGGTCCCGGTTCTTGTGTAAGAATTCTGACTGCACAGCCCGCACTTCAGCTGTGGGTAATGGAAAAGGTTGGGATGAGTCAGGGAGAGCTAGGATGGGAGCAGTCTCTAAAGCTGTCTTCAAGGAAAAGAAAGAGGAGTGGGGAAAGGACTTAGGATCTATGGGGTCAGCAAGGTTTCCTTTTGTGAGTTTATATAATGGTTTTGTTAGGATAGCAAAACCAGGTATCTAAAGTCAAAAGTATCCAACCATGCCTAGGAAGGAAAGGAGTTGTTGTTTTATAGGTGTTGGGGTTTGAGAGATCAGCTGAACATGATTGGCAGGGAGAGCACGTGTGTTTTTATGAGAATTACGCCGAGATAGGTAACAGATGAGGAAGAAATTTCGGCTTGACTGAAGTAATGGGGGCTGTCTGTGAAGCTTTGCAGCAGTACAGTCCAGGTAATCTGCTGAGCCTGATGGGTGTCAGGGTCAGTCCAAGAGAAAGCGAAGAGAGGCTGGGATGAAGGGCGCAAAGGAATAGTAAAGAAAGCATGTTTGAGATCTGGAACAGAATAATGGGTTGTGGAGGGAGGTATTGAGGTTAGGAGAGTATATGGGTTTGACACCACGGGGTGGATAGGCAAAACAATCTGGTTCATAAGGCGCAGATCCTGAACTAACCGGTAAGTCTTGTCTGGTTCTAGAACAGGTAAAACGGGGGAATTGTAAGGAGAGTTTATATGCTTTAAAAGGCCATGCTCTAGCAGGCGAGTGATAACAGGCTTTAATCCTTTTAAAGCATTCTGTGGGATGGGATATTGGCATTGAGCAGGGTAAGGGTGATTAGGTTTTAATGAGATGGTAAGGGGCATGATCGGTCGCCAAGGAGGGAGTAGAGGTATCCTATACTTGGGGGTTAAGGTGGGGGGATACAAGAGGAGGACGCAACGGAGGCTTTGGATTGGGAAGAAGGGCGTCAATGAGATACAGCTGTAGTCCAGGAATAGTCAGGGAAGCAGATAATTTAGTTAAAGTGTCTCGGCCTAATAAGGGAACTGGGCAGGTGGGGATAACTAAAAAGGAGTGCTTAAAAGAGTATTGTCTAAGTTGGCACCAGAGTTGGGGAGTTTTAAGAGGTTTAGAAGCCTGGCCGTCAATACCCACAACACTTATGGAGGCCAGGGAAACAGGCCCTTCAAAAGAAGGTAATGTGGAGTGGGTAGCCTCCATATTGATTAAGAAGGGGATGGACTTACCCGCCACTGTGAGAGTTACCCTAAAGCTCGGTATCTGTGTTGGTCTACAGGGCTTCCGAGGTGATCTGGCAGTGTCAGTCTTCAGCCGCTAAGCCGAGAAGATCTGGGAAGGAGTTAGAGAGTCTTGGGCCAGAGTTCTAGGGGCTCTGGGAGCGGCTGCCAGGTGAGTTGAACAGTCTGATTTTCAGTGGGGTCCTGCATAGATGGGACGTGGCTTAGGAGGAATCCTGGGCTGCAGGCATTCCTTGGCCTGGTGGCCAGATTTCTGGCACTTGTAGCAAGCTCCTGGGGGAGGCGGTTCTGGAAGAACGCCTGGCCGCTGAGGTTCAGGCATTTGGAAGTTCTTGTGTGCTGGAGATGTGGCTGGGGTTTGTCTCACAGTGGAGGCAAGGAATTGCAACTTAGAAATATGTTGCTACTTGGCTGCCTCTACTCTATTATTGTACACATTGAAGGCGACGTTAATTAAGTCCTGTTGTGGGGTTTGAGGGCTGGAATTTAATTTTTGGAGTTTTATTTAATGTCGGGAGCAGATTGGGTAATAAAATGTATATTGAGAATAAGACGGTCTTTTGACCTTTTAGGGTCTAGGGCTGTAAAGCGTCTCAGGGTTGCTGCCAAACAAGTCATGAACTGGGCTGGATTTTTATATTTGATGAAAAAGAGCCTGAATGCTATGTGATTTGGGATATCAAAAAAGGAGCGTTAACCTTTACTATGCCTTTAGCACCAGCCATCTTTTAAGAGTAAATTGCTGGGCAGGTGGGGGAGGGCTAGTCCCAGAATGAAACAGTAAGCTGGACCAGGTGTGAGGATGGGAGGTGATAAAAGGATTATAGAGTGGAGGAACCGAGGCTGAGGAAGAATTGAGACCTAGCTCGGCCTGGCAAGGAAGGGAGAGGTCAGATGGGGCTGTAGAAAAGGAAGATAAGAAAGACTCAGCGACGCTTGGGGTTGGGACTGAGGGGACAGGTGGGAGGGAAAGAAGGAAGATTTGGGATGAGTTGCATGGGAACAGAGACTAGGTAGGGACTGATATGTAAAAGAATGCCTGGACGTCAGGCACCTCAGACCGTTTGCCCATTCTACGACAAGAATTATTTAGATCTTGCAGGGTGGAAAAATTGAAAGTGCCATTTTCTGGCTATTTGGAACCACTGTCGAGTTTGTACTGGGGTCAAGCGGCATTGCAGAAGAATATAAGGCATTTAGGTTTTAGGTCAGGTGTCAGTTGAAGAGGTTTTAGGTTTTTAAGAACACAGCCTAAGGGAGAAGAAAGGGGAATGGAGGGCGGAAGCTTGCGCATAGTGAAGGAAGCAAGCCCAGAGAAAAGAGAGAGTAGAGACATGGAGGGAAGGGGTTCGGGGTTTCTTACCCTCCAGAAAAGCGGGAAAGGAGTTGGGGCGCAGATATAAGAGGTCAGGGCGTGGAAATAAGGGATCGGGGTACAGAGATAAGTGGTTGGGGCGTGGAAATAAGGCAGGCGTCCCTGAGTGGTCAGACACCTCTGAAACGTGGGTGAACAATCAGAGAGATGTCCCTGCAATGATTAAACACCAAGGGAAGGCTGCCTTCCATAGTCCGTGACCAGCGCCGGAGTTTTGGGTCCACGGATAAAAAGTGTCTCCTTTGTCTCTACCAGAAAATGAAAGGAATTGAAATTAAGAGAAGGGAGAGATTGAAGGGTGGCGACTAGATTGAAAGGAGAAAGTGGTTGAGGGATAGTGAGGGAGGTGGGAGAAGAGAGTAAGAGGCCACTTACCCGATTTAAAATTGGTGAGATGTTCCTTGGGGTGGTGGGTCTGAGGACCCGTGGTGGTAGGTGGATCTTTTTCATGGAGCAAAGAGCAGGAGGACAGGGGATGGATCTCCCAAGGGAGGTCCCCCAATCCGAGTCACAGCACCAAATTTCACTCACGTCCATTTGAAGAGACCACCAAACAGGCTTTGTGTGAGCAATAAAGCTGTTTATTTCACCTGGGTGCAGGTGGGCTGAGTCTGAAAAGAGAGTCACTGAAGGGAGACTTTGGGTAGGTAAAGGAAAATTACAGTCAAAGGGGGTTGTTTTCTGGGGGGCAGGTGTTGGGGGGGGTCACAAGATGCTCAGCAGGGGAGTTTTTGAGCCAGGATGAGCCAGGAGAAGGAATTTCACAAGATAATATCATCAGTTAAGGCAGGAACAGGCCATTTTCACTTCTTTTGTGGTGGAATGTCATCAGTTAAGGCAGGAACTGGCCATCTGGATGTTTACGTGCAGGTCACAGGGGATATGATGGCTTAGCTTGGGCTCAGAGGCCTGACAATATAATTATTTATAAAAATTACAAATATTATTTATGTATTTATATAAACAATATTATCATTTATATATAATATTGTCATTTATATATAATTATATGATGAATATTATATTTATATGTATATGCAAAGTTTTGTTATTTTCCTTTTTTGCTAAAACAAAGTTGGGGCCACAGTCTATTAAATGCATGAACTACATACATGTTTTTTAAACATCATGTAAAATTTTATTTGTTGACTGAGGTATTAGTTCATAGAAGTACGTTTGCTTAGCATACCCATCATTTAAAACATCCCTGCGTACCTCGATAGATAAAATGCTTCTCACATCTGTAGAAAAATACATAAAGCAACACCAATATACAGAAGTAGTCGCATCTAGTACTCAGATCACAACGTGCGCATTACGTAGACCCTCTGTCGTTCAACAGGTGAAGGAAAGCTACTGGGTTCGAAATCAGGTTTATAAAGTAGAATTGGCTACTGGCTAGGCAGAGATGCTTTTGCAAGGCTGGTGAAACACTTTTTATTCTTTCTTTTCCTGTATTTTGGGGGGTCAGTAGCCTGTGAAGCTCCTTGTTTGTGTTCACTGGAGTCAGGCTGCGGCAATTTAGGAATCAGGCAGTCACTCCGGAGGTCTTAGTTACGCAAACCTAGGTCGTATCCTCCTCCATTACCCTGGAGAGCAATCTGCTTTTGTTTAACAGAGACCATCCCTTTTTAATGGCCAGGTGGAGCAGGGTTAGTTTGCATAAGCAGTTTTTCCAGGAAGAAAGGAATAAGGTCCCAGCCAAGTACAGCGGATTTTACACTGTACATACATCTGGGTCGCCTCTAACCTGGGCCGCTGCAGACATCAGCTCTTCAAAGGGGAAATCATAGACACAGGTTGAACCCAAGGCGGGACAGCCAGGGCTGAAACATTTTGGGGGCAGCTTTGATTCAGCCTTGAATGTGGCTGATAATCTGAGCCCTTTATCACCCTGGAGGGTGAATGGAAAAGTGAATGCTATTTGGGAAACAAGCGTTGAATGGGAGGGATATAAAGTAGTAAGCGGAAATCCAGTATCTGCACACACTCCAAGCATCATAGTCACAGATGGGTGCGGGATCCGTCTTCAGCAGGGACACTGCTTGGCAGCAAGCAGCCAGAGATTTTCAGGACCTGACTCTCAGCCCAGTCCTCCACCCCAAGCGTGCTGAGAAGTAAAACTGACTCCCTTCGGGAACATGTGATCCTGAAGTTATTTTTTGGCTATTTCCAAGGAGAAATGGGATTCCTCAAGAGGGAGATTCTGAATTTGGTACTCAAAAGGACAGGAGGGTATTTCAGAAGGTCAACTGTGGAGGAAAGGGGTGTTAGCATTGTGAGTTTGTAAAGCAGATCATGAATTTCGTTAATTTCTGTATTAATGCATTAATTGAGTTTGTATTTACTATTTTTCCCTCTCTATAAATGACACTCCTGCCTTCTAAGTTGCTCAAATCAAAACCTTAGTAGTAGTCCTTGAGTCCTCACTGTCCACAGCAAACATTCATTCCAGGGCACATGCTGCCACTCTGAGAAGCACCTCCAGTTCCTTCCGGTACCTGGGTCCCAGTCACTAGGAGCCTGTGTAAGGGCATTTGCAAAACAAAAGTGAGAGGCTGAATTCTCCCTGCAGGAGATAAAGGACCAGACTTTCCCCCCTCTTTCTTAGAGCATTTTCTTTAGAAAACCTACAACTGGAAGTACTTTCTCAGTTCCTTTGAAATGTATGTGGATGTTTACAAAAGCTAAATAAGCCTCCTGTCAGCTTTAAGACCTAGGAATGTCTTTTCTTAGGATCTGAGGCCATCTCTTTGAAATGCATCATCAAGGAAGGTAGCGCCCATGCCTACCCCTTCCAGGAAAGGACAGGAGCCTAACTCTTCTGCAGGCACCTGACTCCAAGTTGCAAAACGGCCTCCTTTCATAAGGATGTACAAAGTTTATTTTTTCTTCATATAAAACCACAGCTACCACAGATGATCACCCCAATTTCTGGGTGGATCTAGAACGGACTATGTATTGACCAAGGGTTGTCTTAAGCCCTCTTGCTAGGGGACTAGTTACTGTTTATCTTGAGAACAAGTCTGTAATGAGTTTTATCTGCTTGATAATGAAAGAGATTTCTTTGCAATTTCTTAGCAGATTGCCAGTGACATGAATCGCATTCTAGTTGAAAGCTTATTCAACGATAATAGTGTTTTTATTTTTTTCTCTATTACTTTTGTGGAGAGGTTTTTCTGGGTAGGGAGAAGTTTTGGTTTTAATTATTTATTTCCCCCAACGCACTTGCCCGAACTCCCTTCTCGTCTACCCCCAGTGCAATCCATTGTCTGCACTGCATCTAGGAAGATCTGCTAAGAAGGCACATCGGTTCATGTCACTTCTTAATTTAAAAACCCTTGAGTGGATTCCCATCACTCTAGCTCCACACCTGGATCTGGTGGTCCCATGGGATCAGGGCCCTGCCTGCCCCACATCCGCTGTGCCTCACCCACACCAGCCCCTCATTCTTCCTTGGAATCCAGGATCTCATTCCTCACATGGGACTTCTCACTGGCTACACAGTTCCCTGAAATGCTCCTTTATCTGGTCTTCGCAAAACTCCTTATTTGGGTCACCCTGAAATGCCAGTTTCTCCTCCAGGAAGCCACTTCCTCAGTCACGCTCTCACATATTAAACTCTTCTATTCTCTCTTCACCCCCATTCTCTTTATTTTATTTTTTTAAATTTTTATTGTTTTTTTTGTGACAGAGTCTCACTCTGTCACCCAGGCTGGTGTGCAGTGACTCAGTCTTGGCTCACTGCAACCTCCATCTCCCGTGTTCAAGGGATTCTCCTGCCTCAGCCTCCTGAGTAGCTGGGATTACAGGCATGCGCTGCCCTACCCAGCTGATTTTTGAATTTTTGAAAGAGACGGGGTTTTGCCATGTTGGCCATGCTGGCCTGGAACTCCTGACCTCAGGTGATCTTGCCAGCCTTGGCATCCCAAAGTGCTGCGATTACAGGTGTGAACCACCGGGACTGGCCTTTTTATTTTCTTAATCATCAATATTTACATGGATTTTTTGTTCCCCTGACACACTGAGAGCTCTGTCTTTCATGGTGCCATTTTAGTGGTTGATTAAAAATTTGTGGAATTAGAGTTCCAATCTTTTTCTCTTTTTTTTGCTGTAGAAAAAAGTGTTTTAGAAAGCTTACAATTTATTGCTTATAGAACTTTTGTAAGTGAATTATGTTATAAGGCAAGAGTTATTACCTTTGTGGATGCGAGTGAAGCATGTATTCATTTTTGTATTGGTGTAAGTGAAGATCTAAGGGCAGAAGTGACCTCAAAACAGCACAAATATGGTGAGAAGCTGCCTGGGTGAGGTGTCAGGTGTGATGTCTCATTTGCCCCTAAATGTTTGTGGGATGCAGGGCAAGGGCAGAAAGAGAGGCTCACAGACCATGTGATTTGATATGTCAAAGTCCTCATGCCTTCCTTGACAAATGTACATTCACAGCGATGTGGGTGGTAGCTGTGGTTTGTAGTCCTCAGGCTCCCTGGAGGGCATAGCTGAAATTTGGCCACCTGGACGCAGACTCCTCCTGCCCCTGGCCCCCTCCCCACCTCCTTGCTCCTGAACCTCTAGGAGTGAACGCATGACATTGTGACCCCTCTGCTGACTTCTGTTATTTCCATGCTCCTTGTATCGCTGACAAACCATTTCAGATACAAGCCAAGCTGTCTACCCTCAGGAGGAGAGGCCCAAGGAAAAGGCCCATCCAACCCTAAGAGGCAACCTGAGGTCCATCTGGGCCAGGATTCCAGGGTCTTGAATACCCAGAGGATGGCCCAGGACATTCTCCCTTCCCTGTGGGGAGAACATCAGCCAGAGGCGGCCTCTGAGCCTGGGTCAGCAGGCAAGGCCCCCGCCCCCAGTTCTAAAATAGAACTGTGGTAGACACTTAAACCACATCTCCCAACAGTTGAGATTAACATGTGCAGACACAGAATGAAATGTTACACTAAAAAAACCAAAACAAGAACAAAAAACCAACTTACACATAGATTCACTAAGAATCACAATGAAACCTCCAATCTACTGTACAAAATTAGGCAAGGTCAAAAATTCACAAGAGGGGACCAGGATCTCCATGGAATTCATGCATTTTCATAGTTCCAGAAGGGAAGCATGTGCTGATGACTTAGGAATTCTCAACCCCATTACAACCACCTCCCGAAATCTGCAGGTCGCCAATTGTTAACTTTCTACATCAACATCATCAAACCACACATACAACACTCAAGCATGAACAACACCAGCTGTGCAAAGTGGCTCATGTCTGTAATCCCAGTGCTTTGGGAGCCCGAGGTAGGAGGATGACTTGAGGCCAGGAGTTTGAGACCAGCCTGGGCAAAATAGTGAGATGTAGGAGTGTGACAAACAGAAATTAAAGAATGAAGTATGAAAACAGAAAAATATTTTCATTAAAACCTTTACTGTAATAGGAAGAATGTTATTTTATCTTGTAATTAGGGTGATGACACGTTCAACCTTATCCAGGACAGTACTGGCTTGCACCTGTTGTCTCAGCATAGTGATGAACAGCACCCATGTTTACTCTTAAAATATCCCAATTTGAATAAAAATTACATAATCTTCCCACCTATGAAGTCCTTTAAAACTGGAGTTTCAGAAGAATAAGGGAAATGGCTGGGAGTGTGAGACAGAGAACAGGGAAAATCCAGTGACATCAGTGAAGCCCCTCTGCCAGGTACGCCTGTAATCAATTCCCTCACTTTTTTTTTTTTTTTTTTTTGAGATGGAGTCTCGCTCTGTCGCCCAGCCTGGAGTACAGTGGCGCGATCTCAGCTCACTGCAAGCTCTGCCTCCCGGGTTCCCACTCCCTCACTCTTTTTACTCATGTCAGCAATACTTGATTTTTTTTTATTTCTTAAGATAATTGTGGTAAATTTCTATTATTTACTGCCAAACAGCCTTGACTAACACGATCTCTCTCATCTCTGGGCCTTTTGCCAACATGTCCATAGCTAGGGACAATTTTACCCTATTCTCTTGTTCACTTGGCTAAATTCTACTTATTCTATTAATCCTAGGTTAAATACCACATTTTCAAGACTGAGTTCCTTGATTCCTGCGGCTCTGTGATAAATGCTGTTTAGAGGCTCCCTGACCTTTTCTAGTCAGAAAAATTGTTCCCCACACTCCACCTCGGTCTGCTTTTACCTTCTCTAGAAGGTGCACTTGCTGAGCTCAGATGCTGTAATTGTCCTGCTCGTTGATAAACCAAGTAGCATCACAGTGCGCAGTGTACAGTGGGTTCTCAAAAAATGTTTGTCGAATGAAGTGTTTAAAGCACTTAGCCCGAGAATTGGCCCCTAACAGGTATTAAATAGTAACTATTATAAGCTGTATCATGATGTAACAAAGGATATGAAGAATCAAGATGCACTGTGAGTTGTTTTTGTTGTTGCTGCTGCTGTTACTATTGAGACAGAGACTCACTCTGTTGCCCAGTCTGGAGTGCAGTGGCGTGATCTCAGTTCACTGCAACCTCTGCCTCCTGGGTTCAAGTGATTCTCAATGCCTCAGCCACCCGAGGAGCTGCGACTACAGGCACCCACCACCACGCTCGGCTATTTTTTTGTATTTTTAGTAGTGATGGGGTTTCACCATATTGGCCAGGCTGGCCTTGAACTCCTGACCTTGGGTGATCCGCCCACCTTGGCCTCCCAAAATGCTGGGATTACACACATGAGCCATGGCACCCGGCCTGTGAGATTTAATAAAAAAAAAAACAAGTAACTCAAATAATCAAGTCTCAAAAAAATAAGTTTACAATGGTATAAATACACACTCACACATATATACATATAGGAGATAATGTAAACATGTAATTAAAACATTGATGTATTAACTTCAGATATGTAATGTAAATTTTGAGTGAAAAAGAAATAATAGACATTTATAATAAGCTCCAAGAAGCAAGAGAATGTGTTTATTTCTGTTTTTTTAAATCTAATCAATTTCCATGTCTAGACTTCATTACCGAAAATGTTGTTTGCAATTTAGTGATGTTTATTTTGCAAATGGCTAATGGCACTGTGTTTCTATGAAATGTTTAGAAATGGATCGAAAACGCTATTGCAAAGCCAACTAAATTATAGGCATGAAATAAATGTCAAGGACAAAATTATATTTTGCATGTCAGGTTAAAAACTAATGAACAGTGTATCAAAAATGTAGGTTATTATAAAAGGTAGCATGGTATAAAGCAGACTCCATGTGACCAAGTACATATTTTTGTCTATTTATTTTTAATTATACTTTCAGTTTTAGGGTACATGTGTACAACGTACAGGTTTGTTACATATATATACATGTGCCATGTTGGTGTGCTGCACCTATTAACTTGTCATTTACATTAGGTATATCTCCTATTGCTATCCCTCCCTGATTCCCCCATCCCACAACAGGCCCCGGTGTGTGATGTTCCCCTTCCCGTGTCCATGTGTTCTCATTGTTTATTTCCCACCTATGAGTGAGAACATGTGGTGTTTGGTTTTTTGTCCTTGTGATAGTTTGCTGAGAATGATGGTTTCCAGCTTCATCCATGTCCCTACAAAGGACATGAACTCATCCTTTTTTATGGCTGCATAGTATTCCATGGTGTATATGTGCCACATTTTCTTAATCCAGTCTATCATTGTTGGGCATTTGGGTTGGTTCCAAGTCTTTGCTTTTGTGAATAGTGCTGCAATAAACATACGTATGAATGTGTCTTTATAGAAGCATGATTTATAATCCTTTGGGTATATACCCAGTAATGGGATGGCTGGGTCAAATGGTATTTCTAGTTCTAGATCCTGAGGAGTTGCCACACTGTCTTCCGCAATCATTGAACTAGTTTACAGTCCCGCCAACAGTGTAAAAGTGTTCCTATTTCTCCACATCCTCTCCAGCACCTGTTTTTTCCTGACTTTTTATTGATTGATTGCCATTCTAACTGGTGTGCAATGGTATCTCACTGTGGTTTTGATTTGCATTTCTCTGATGGCCAGTGGTGATGAGCATTTTTTCATGTGTCTGTTGGCTGCATAAATGTCTTCTTTTGAGAAGTAACTGTTCATACCCCTCACCCACTTGTTGATGGGGTTGTTTGTTTTTTTCTTGTAAATTTGTTTGAGTTCATTGTAGATTCTGGATATTAGCCCTTTGTCAGATGAGTAGATGGCAAAAATTTTCTCCCATTCTGTAGGTTGCCTGTTCACTCTGATGGTAGTTTCTTGTACTGTGCAGAAGCTCTTTAGTTTATTTAGATCCCATTTGTCAATTTTGGCTTTTGTTGCCATTGCTTTTGGTGTTTTAGACATGAAGTCCTTGCCCATGCCTATGTCCTGAATGGTATTGCCTAGGTTTTCTTCTAGGGTTTTTATGGTTTTAGGTCTAACATTTAAGTCTTTAATCCATCTTGAATTAATTTTTGTATAAGGTGTAAGGAAGGGATCCAGTTTCAGCTTTCTACATGTGGCTAGCCAGTTTTCCCAGCACCATTTATTAAATAGGGAATCCTTTCCCCATTGCTTGTTTTTGTCAGGTTTGTCAAAGATCATATAGTTGTAGATAGGTGGCATTATTTCTGAGGGCTCTGTTCTGTTCCGTTGGTCTATATCTCTGTTTTGGTACCAGTACCATGCTGTTTTGGTTACTGTAGCCTTATATAGTTTGAAGTCAGGTAGCATGATGCCTCCAGCTTTGTTCTCTTGGCTTAGGATTGACTTGGCAATGTGGGCTCTTTTTTGGTTCCATATGAACTTTAAAGTAGTTTTTTCCTACTCTGTGAAGAAAGTCATTGGTAGCTTGATGGGGATGGCTTCGAATCTATAACTTACGTTGGGCAGCATGGCCATTTTCATGATATTGATTCTTCCTACCCATGAGTATGGAATGATCTTCCATTTGTTTGTCTCCTTTTTTATTTCATTGAGCAGTGGATTGTAGTTCTTCTTGAAGAGGTCCTTCACATCCCTTGTAAGTTGGATTCCTAGGTATTTTATTCTCTTTGAAGCAGTTGTGAATGGCAGTTCACTCATGATTTGACTCTCTGTTTGTCTGTTATTGGTGTATAAGAATGCTTGTGATTTTTGCACATTGATTTTGTATCCTGAGACTTTGCTGAAGTTGCCTATCAGCTTAAGGAGATTTTGGGCTGAGAAGATGGCATTTTCTAGATATACAATCATGTCATCTGCAAACAGGGACAATTTGACTTCCTCTTTTCCTAACTGAATACCTTTTATTTCCTTCTGCTGCCTGATTGCCCTGGCCAGAACTTGCAACACTACGTTGAATAGGAGTGGTGAGAGAGGGCATCCCTGTCTTGTGCCAGTTTTCAAAGGGAATGCTTCCAGTTTTTGCCCATTCAGTATGATATTGGCTGCGGGTTTGTCATAGATAGCTCTTATTATTTTGAGATACCTCCCATCAATACCTAATTTATTGAGAGTTTTTAGAATGAAGGGCTGTTGAATTTTGTCAAAGGCCATTTCTGCATCTATTGAGATAATCATGTGGTTTTTGTCTTTGGTTCTGTTTATATGCTGGATTACATTTATGGATTTGCATATGTTGAACCAGCCTTGCATCCCAGGGATGAAGCCCACTTGATCATGGTGGATAAGCTTTTTGATGTGTTGCTGGATTCCGTTTGCCAGTATTTTATTGAGGATTTTTGCATCGATGTTCATCAGGGATATTGGTCTAAAATTCTCTTTTTTTGTTGTGTCTCTGCCAGGCTTTGGTATCAGGATGATGCTGGCCTCATAAAATGAGTTAGGGAGGATTCTCTCTTTTTCTATTGATTGAATAGTTTCAGAAGGAATGGTAGCAGTTCCTCCTTATACCTCTGGTAGAATTCGGATGTGAATTCATCTGGTCCTGGACTTTTTTTGGTTGGTAAGCTATTAATTATTGCCTCAATTTCAGAGCCTGTTATTGGTCTCTTCGGAGATTCAACTTCTTCCTCGTTTAGTCTTGGGAGGGTGTATGTGTCCAGAAATTTATCCATTTCTCCTAGATTTTCTAGTTTATTTGTGTAGAGGTGTTTATGGTATTCTCTGATGGTAGTTTGTATTTCTGTGGGTTGGGTGGTGATAAACCCTTTATCATTTTTTATTGCATCTATTTGATTCTTCTCTCTTCTTTATTAGTTTTGCTAGCAGTCTATCAATTTTGTTGATCTTTTCAAAAAACCAGCTCCTGGATTCATTGATTTTTTTGAAGGGTTTTTAATTTATTTCTTTCCTTCTGCTAGCTTTTGAGTGTGTTTGCTCTTGCTTCTCTAGTTCTTTTAATTGTGATGCTAGGGTGTCAATTTTAGATCTTTCCTGCTTTCTCTTGTGGGCATTTAGTGCTATAAATTTCCCTCTACACACTGCTTTGAATATGTCTCAGAGATTCTGGTATGTTGTTTCTTTGTTCTCGTTGGTTTCAAAGAACATCTTTATTTCTGGCTTCATTTCATTATTTACCCAGTAGTCATTCAGGAGCAGGTTGTTCAGTTTCCATGTAGTTGAGTGGTTTTGAGTGAGTTTCTTATTTCTGAGTTCTGGTTTGATTGCACTGTGGTCTGAGAGACAGTTTATTATAATTTCTTTTATAATTTTGTTATAAATTCTTTTACATTTGCTGAGGAGTGCTTTACTTCCAACTATGTGGTCAATTTTGGACTAGGTGTGGTGTGGTGCTGAAAAGAATGTATATTCTCTTGATTTGGGGTGGAGAGTTCTGTAAATGTCTATTAGGTCCACTTGGAGCAGCGCTGAGTTCAATTCCTGGATATCCTTTTTAACTTTTTGTCTCATTGATCTGTTTAAAGTTGACAGTGGGTTGTTAAAGTCTCCCATTATTATTGTGTGGGAGTCTAAGTCTCTTTGTAGGTCTCTAAGGACTTGCTTTATGAATCTTTTTTTGTTTTCTATTTGCTTGGTAGATATTCCTCCATCCCTTTATTTTGAGCCTATGTGTGTGTCTGCACGTGAGATGGATTTCCTGAATACAGCACACTGTTGGGTCTTGACTCTTTATCCAGTTTGCCACTCTGTGCCCTTTAGTTGGAGCATTTAGCCCATTTACATTTAAGGTTCATATTGTTATGTGTGAATTTGATCCTGTCATTATGATGTTAGCTGGTTATTTTGCTCGTTAGTTGATGCAGTTTCTTCCTAGCCTTGATGGTCTTTACAATTTTGCATGTTTTTGCAGTGACTGGTGCTAGTTGTTCCTTTCCATGTTTAGTGTTTCCTTCAGGAGCTCTTGTAGGGCAGGCCTGGTGGTGACAAAATCTCTCAGCATTTGCTTGTCTGTAAAGGATTTTATTTCTCCTTCACTTATGAAGCTTAGTTTGGCCAGATACGAAATTCTGGGTTGAAAGTTCTTTTCTTTAAGAATGTTGAATATTGGCCCCCACTCTCTTCTGGCTTGTAGAGTTTCTGTCAAGAGATCTGCTGTTAGTCTGATGGGCTTCCCTTCGTGGGTAACCCGACCTTTCTCTCTGGCTGCCCTTAACATTTTTTCCTTCATTTCAGCTTTGGTGAATCTGACAATTAGGTGTCTCGGAGTTGCTCTTCTCGAGGGGTATCTTTGTGGCATTCTCTGTATTTCCTGAATGTGAATGTTGGCCTGCCTTGCTAGGCTGGGGAAGTTTTCCTGGTTTATATCCTGCAGAGTGTTTTCCAACTTGGATCCATTCTCCCTGTCACTTTCAGGTACACCAGTCACATGTAGATTTGGTCTTTTCACATAGTCCCATATTTCTTGGAGGCTTTGTTTCTTTTTATTCTTTTTTCTCTAAACTTCTCTTCTCACTTCATTTCATTCATTTGATCTTCCATCACTGATACCCTTTCTTATAGTTGATCGAATTGGCTACTGAGACTTGTGCATTTGTCACGTAGTCCTCGTGCCTTGGTTTTCAGCTCCATCCGGTCCTTTAAGCACTTCTGTGCATTGGTTATTCTAATTAGCCATTCATCTAATTTTTTTTCAAGGTTTTTAACTTCTTTGCCATGGGTTCAAACTTCCTCCTTTAGCTCGGGGAAGTTTGCTCGTCTGAAGCCTTCTTCTCTCACCTCGTCGAAGTCATTCTCCATCCAGCTTTGTTCCATTGCTGGTGAGGAGCTGCTTTCCTTTGGAGGAGGAGAGGTGCTCTTATTTTTAGAGTTTCCAGTTTTTATACTCTGTTTTTTCCCCATCTTTGTGGTTTTATCTACCTTTGGTCTTTGATGATGGTGATGTACAGATGGGGTTTTGGTGTGGATGTCCTTTCTGTTTGTTAGTTTTCCTTCTAACAGTCAGGACCCTCAGCTGCAGGTCTGTTGGAGTTTGCTGGAGGTCCACTCCAGACCCTGTTTGCCTGGGTATCAGCAGCAGAGGCTGCAGAGCAGCAGATATTGGTGAACAGCAAATGTTGCTGCCTGATCATTCCTCTGGAAGTTTTTCTCAGGGGTGTACCCAGCCATGTGAGGGGTCAGTCTGCCCCTACTGGGGGATGCCTCCCAGTTAGGCTACTCGGGGGTCAGGGACCCACTTGAGGAGGCAGTCTGTCCATTCTCAGATCTCAAGCTGTGTGCTGGGAGAACCACTACTCTATGTAAAGCTGTCAGACAGGGACATTTCAGTCTGCAGAGGTTTCTGCTGCCTTTTGTTTGTCTGTGCCCTGCCCCCAGAGGTGGAGCCTACAGAGGCAGACAGGCCTCCTTGAGCTGGGGTGGGCTCCATCCAGTTCGAGCTTCCCAGCTGCTTTGTTTACCTACTCAAGCCTGTGCAATGGTGGACGCCCGTCCCCCAGCCTTGCTGCAGCCTTGCAGTTTGATCTCAGACTGCTGTGCTAGCAATGAGCAAGGCTCTGTGGGTGTAGGACCCTCTGAGCCAGGCACAGGATATAATCTCCTGGTGTGCTGTTTGCTAAGCCCATTGGGAAAGTGAAGTATTAGGGTGGGAGTGACCCGATTTTCCAGGTGCCGTCTGTCAACACTTTCTTTGACTAGAAAGGGAATTCCCTGACGTCTTTTGCTTCCTGGGTGATGTGATGCCTCATCCTGCTTTGGCTCACACTTGGTGTGCTGCACCCACTGTCCTGCACCCACTTTCCGACACTCGCCAGTGAGATGAACCTGGTACCACAGTTGGAAATGCAGAAATCACCCATCTTCTGCATCGCTCATGCTGGGAGCTGTAGACTGGAGCTGTTCCTATTCGGCCATCTTGGCTCCCATCCAAGTACACATTTTTATAGAAAACCATGACTGAGCAGGGCGAGGTGGCTCACACCTGTAATCCCAGGACTCTGGGGGGCTGAGGCAGACCAATCACCTGAGGTCAGGAGTTCCAGACCAGCCTGGCCAACATGGTGAAACCTCCTCTGTACTAAAAATATAAAAATTAGCTGGGCGTGGTGGTGGCACCTGTAATCCCAACTACTCAGGGGGCTGAGGCAGGAGAATTGCTTGAACCTGGGAGGCAGAGGTTTCAGTGGGCTGATATTGTTCGACAGAGCAAGACTAAGTCTCAAGAAAAAAAAAAGAGAAGAGAAGAAAGGAAGGAAAGAAAGGAAGGAAACAAACCACAACTGTTGGAACAACGGCAGTAGGCAGACATTGTGCCCCAATGGTACATGTTGCAGCCATCCCGAAATAAGTTCATTGTCCCCTTCTCCTAACTTTTTATTGCTGCTTCAGATCTAGCTACCATATCTATAGACATATAAAAGACATCTCCTTTAGGATTTATTGCATGCACTAAAAAAGCTATAATCTTGCCCCTTTTGCTTTATGTCTACTGACAAATGAACCAACAACACTGGCTGTTTCTTACTTTTGACTCTGAATCCCACTTCCAACATGGGTGTCTTGCAAGAACACCCGCACTTCCAGAACTGGATCCTGCAGCCACCCATATGCCTGTCAACACCCAGAGAATCCGCCTTAGATGTCTGCGTGTTTAAATCCTGACTCAGAAAAGGGACATCTTGTGTATGTTATTTAACCAAAGGCATCTTTTCTTGTAAGAACACTCTGACTCACAGGATTCTTATTTTAATTTTTCCTTTCCAAGGTAGTTATGTTAGGAGGAGATTTTTCAATGCTTGGCCAAAAAAGTTCACAATGCAAAAATAGAATGTTAACCAACAAAATGTTATATTATCTAAAACTCAGTAAATTGATAAGAGAAAATAAAATATTTGTAGGAGAATTTTCATTACTATTCATTCATTTATTCCTTCATTCAAAAATACTTCTGAGGGCCAGGTACAGTGGCTCATGCCTGTAATCCCAGCACTTTGGGAAGCCAAGGTGGGTGGATCACTTGAGGTAAGGAGTTTGACACCAGCCTGGCCAACATGGTGAAACCCCATCTCTGCTAAAAATACAAAAATTTGCTGGGTTTGGTGGTACATGCCTGGTAATCCCAGCTACTCAGGAGGCTGAGGCAGGAGAATTGCTTCAACCTGGGAGGCAGAGTTTGCAGCAAGCCAAAATCGTGTCACTGCACTCCAGCCCGGGCTATAAGAGTGAAACTCCATCTCAAAACAAACAGAAAACTTCTGAGTGCCTACTGCATGTCAGTTCTAGTCACTTGGGACACATCAATCAACAAATTAGGATCTCTTTCCTTGCAGAGGTTAGATTCTCAAGGGAGGAGATAACAATACAAAATACAACCAAGTAATAAATGAAATATTATGGATATGGACAGTGACAGTGCGTTGGGGGGGTAAAGAGGACAGCAGTGTCGATGGCATTGAGAGTGCTGGGGGGCAGTTGGTGGTGATTTCAGGTGGGCTGGTCATGGAAGGTCCCCTGAGATGATGACACATATTTTAAGATAGAGACAGAATCAGCCTTGCAGGTACCTGGGGCCAAGGCTACTGAGAAGGAGAACTGAAGTTTCTATCAAAGACCCTAAACGGTGGGCCTAGCGCCTTGTTGGAGAAGCATGGACATTTCTGGGGCTGGAGCTGAGAAGGGGGTGGATGATGAGGCTTCCAAGGGAGGTGTGAGGGCGATCGGTGGGCCTGGTGAGGGGAGAATTGCAGGCAGCTGCAAGGGACTTGGGGCTTGACTCAGTGATCCAGGGGTCATTGCTGGGTTCTGAAAATGTTACAAGGGCGTGAAGCTTATATTTTAAAGAATTAATCTAGCCACTGTATTCAGGACAGACCATGGAGAGGCCGTGAGACCAGCTGGAAGGCTATTGCAGGGGCAAGGCAGGAGATTGGAGGAGACTCAGCCATGGGAGATGGTGTGGAGTAGACAGACAGGGCCCCATTCTCATAAATTTTATAGGTATGTCCAATAAGGTTTCTGGATGGGCTGCATGTGGGATATGAAAGACAGAATATGAGAATGAACAGGGTAAACAGACAACCTAAAGAAAGGGAGAAAATTTTTCCAAAATATGCATCTGAAAAATGTCTAATATCCAGCATCTATAAGGAACTTGGACAAATTTACACGACAAAAACAACCCCATTAAAACATGGACAAAGGACATGAACAGACACTTTTTAAAAGAAGACATACATGTTGCCAACAATCGTGGAAAAAAGCTCAACATCACTGATCGTTAGAGAAATGCAAATTAAAACCAAAATGAGATACCATCTCACACCAGTTGCAATGGCTATTACTAAAAAACCGAGATATAAAAGATGCTGGTGAGGTTGTGGAGAGAAAGGAATACTTAAATACTGTTTGTGGAAATATATCAACCATTATGGAAGACAGTGTGGTTATTCCTCAAAGACCTAAAGACAGAAATATCATTGGACCTAGCAATCCATTATTGGGTATATGCCCAAAGGAATAAAATCATTCTATTATAAAGACACATGCATGCATATGTGCAATGCAGCACTATTCACCACAGCAAAGCCATGGAAGCAACCTAAATGCCCATCAGTGATAGACTGGATAAAGAAAACATGGTACATATACACCATGGAGTACTATGCAGCTATAAAAAAGAATGAGATCATGTCCTTTACAGGAACATGGATGGAGCTGGAGGCCATTATTCTTAGCAAACAAATGCAGGAACAGAAAACCAAATACTGCATGTTTTCATTTATAACTGGGAGCTAAACAATGAGAACACATGGACACATAAAGGGGAACAATAGACACTGCGGTCTCCCGGATGGTGGAAAGTGAGAAAAGGGAGAGGATCAGGAAAAATAACTAATGGGTACTAGGCTTAATAGCTGGGTGATGAATCTAGCTTAGGCACAAAGGTACTCCAGAGCTCTAGGGAAGCCAAGGGCACCTGCTACTTATATATAAAGTAGGTATCTTAACCACAGCTTTTATGACAAGACAAATTATTATTCCAAGGGCTAGTGCCATATTGAGCTGAAAACATTCTTATTAGTATGGACTCATATTCCAGGTATTAACAAAGACACCTAAATAATCTGAAAGGCTTTTTCTAAAATTAATAACCTGATTACAGAATGGAAGACATATGCATTTATGAGTTTCTTTGAAAACTCATGGATTTCTAGTTAGCATGTGAGCTCTGCAAAGCAGGAATCTTGACTTCGTTCGCTCAATCCTGCTTAGCTCTCAGCATGGAGGCTGCAGGTTTACGGACACTCAGTAATCCTGATGGCCTGAATGAATGAGTGAATGAATGAATGAATGAATGAGAACCGAGGATGCATATCATTCTTAAGTATTCAAAAGAACTGAAATTTTCAGTTTGATATTAGCTTTTCTTTGTCTGTAAGGGGTAGGTTATTTTATTTAAAATGACATTACAACTCCATTACAATGATTAGTTAAGTTAAACATGATTCATCTTTTCTCATTTGACATCACAGATTCCTCCTTGAGATTTTAATATGTATACAAGTGAAATACTGGAGTTTCTACCCCATGCTGAAATTTAGTAAATTGGTGAGTCTAATGCAAATACTAAAGCACTCACTGATTGATTTTGTGTTTAACGGTCTAAAACAGGAGTTGGCAAACTATATACTGGAAATCACATCTGGCCCATCAGCTAGTATTGTAGCTGGAAAGCTAAGAATGGTTTTACATTTTTTAAATGGTTAAAAAATATCAAAATAAAAATATTAATTTATGACACATGGAATTCAAACACAGCCCTGACCACTCATACATGCGTTGTCTGTAGCTGCCTTTGGGCTACACAGCCACAGAGCTGAGGACCTGCCTTGGAGACCACAGGACCTGCAAAGCCTAAAATAGCTACTCTCTGACTCTTCAGGGAAAAGGTTTGCTCCTCCCCGGTACAGAACTATAATTATGAGATAATTTTTTTGCATTTATATGGCATTTTTCTTTGCATTTATATGGCATTTCCCTTACCTTGCTCTTTCCCATTAATTCTCATGTTTTTGAGTGAAGAAAATTGAAAAAGTGCTTTATTATCTGCTTCCTCACCCTGAATTGAACTCTTTATGCATATAACTAGGTTATGATTTTCTCAAAGTTGCTCTTCAGGGTGAGATCCTCGCCCAGAATAGAAACGCCGCCTCTGTAAGGCTCCCTGGTTTTGGGTCTTGCAGGATCAATGGGAACCAGCAGCTGGAGTTTTGTGTCAGGTGCCTCCGTGTTTCAGTGGCCAAACAGGTTTGGAAAACACGCAGAAGGAGTATATCCTCCAGCCCCATCGGGGTGCATCAACTCAGCCAAGACTCCAGAGAAAAGACATTGGCCTGGATACAAGAACGTTCCACCTAATTAAGGATAAACATTCCTCATTTCGTTTCTGAAAATGTCAAAGTGCTTCAATAACTACAGAGAGGGTCCACCGAGAACAAACCCCCCTGGAAGAGCAGAGGCTGAGGATGGCTCCAGTGCTTAGGGAGAGAAACATTTTTGACAATCCCTTTCTTTATATTTTCCAAAGTAATACCTGGTTCTTGAGTATTACACAAAACAAAATGAAAACCTCGACCTAACTCAAGAGTTAGGCAAGGAGCTCTTCGACATGACAACAGACGCACAATCCATAAAAGCCAAAATGAATAAATGAGAGTTCATCAAAACAGAAAAGCTTTTGCTCTAAAAAAGACCCTGTGAAGAGGATGGAAAGACAAGCTACAGAGTGGGAGAAAATGCTTGAAAGCCACGTATCTGACAACAGACTAGTGTCTTAAAAATATAAAGAATGCTCAAGACTGAAGAGTAAAGAAAAATAAAATCCCATCAGAAAATGGGAAAAGGAACAACAACAACAACAAAAAAAACAAAAAAAACCTTTCACTGTAGAGGAAATACAGATGAGAACTATAAAACATGTAAAGATGCTCTAAATTAGTAGCCATTAAGCAAATAAATGCAGAGATATCACTGCATGATTATAAGCACACCTAAATTTAAAATTTCTACTATGTATGTTTTCTAAATGATGTAAATACTATAGACAATTGTATATCGTCTGTAAAGAAATATCAAATGTTGCATAGGAGGCAGACAAACAGAATCACGTACGCATTGCTGGTGAGAATGTAAAATGGTACAGCCATTCTGGAAAATTATTTGGCAGTTAAAAGCGAAACATTCAATTCTGCAATTGCATTCTTGGGCATTTATCTCAGAGAAATAGAAACTTACGTTCCCATGATAAAGATAACACATATGGTGCAGTATATACGGCTTGGGTGATGGGTGTGCCAAAATCCTACAAATCCCCACTGAAGAACTTACTCATGTAACCAAATACCACCTGAACCCCAAAAACTTACGGAAAAATAATTTTAAAAAGAAAGCCTGCGCGTGAATGTTCATCACAGCTGTACTCATAGGAGTCTCAATCTGGAAATTACCCAGGTGTCCTTCGGCGGTGAGTGATTAAACCAACCGCTGCCTCCATTCCCTGGAGTTCTCTGCAGGAATCTAAAGGAATATGCCCCGGATTCATGCAACAAGCTGGAATTCTCTGCAGGAATCTAAAGGAATATGCCCTGGATTCATGCAACAAGCCGGCCCCATCAGCACCCACAGAAAGGTACTGAATGAAGAGGCCAATCCGAGAGACGACACACTGCCTGGTTCCCTCCACAGCACATTTGTGAAATGATCAAGAGTCTGGAAGTACAGAACAGATGAATGGCTGCCAGGGATTAAGAAGGGATGCAGGCCGAGGTAAATGGGTACGGCTATCAAAGAGCAGCCTGTGGGATCCTCTTCCTGGGGGAAATGTCCTACTTATTGATAGTATCAATGTCAACGCGTCGGCTGTGATAGTGAACTCTAGTTCTACAGGATGTTACTCTTGGGGGAACCTGGGTAAAGTGTGCACAGGGTCTCTGTTTTATTTGTTGCCACTCTAAGTGGATCTATGATTACCCCAAAGTAAAACAAGTTCAATTAAAAAAGTAAAGGTTATATATGTCTGAGTTGCAGTATTCATTTGAATTATGGACAGTGAATGCAAACCATTTTATTTCTAAAATTATGCTCATATGAAAAAAAATATATATACATAGTTAATTTCAAAATTCCAAGAGGTTAAGACATTGCCAATAAGCGTCACAGAAATCATGTATTTCTGAATGTACCTTCGTGACAGAAGGCAATATGAATCTCATGATTGTGAAACTCCTGACAAATATTGGTAAATCTGAAGATGACAGTATCCATTTTCAGCATCACCCATTGCTGGGGATAATGACCATTCTCTTGGAATAATAATAAATACTAAACCAAAGAAAGTGTCCTTTCCAGTTAACATAATTACTGTTTATCCAAGAGGCGCTATAAATGCTATTATTTCAGGCCAAATGAAAAAAAAAAGAAAAAGAAAAAATCAAAGGACAAAGATTCCCTGTTAAAACCTCTGAAAATGTGAAAGATTATAGTCAGTGGAAGCACAGGTATTAAAGTAGAGGTATAGACAGAATTAGTGACATTATTCAAGCAAACATGGAATACCTAGTGTAATCTGCCCCTCGAGAGTTCATTGTAATGTTTCATAGTGGAAAATGTCCTTTAATAAGCTTAGTGTTTAACAAGTACTTAATAGCTATAAAAACATGCCATAATGTATACCTATTAAACATAAGTAAATGAATTCTACAATCTACAAAAATGTATGTAATAGAAATAAGTAAATTACTTTTATTTTGTACAAGAGGGAATGTGAACTTCATTGCAAGAGAAAACTCAGTAGGAATCCCATGAAAAAGTTTTTTGTTAATTAAAAGACATAATATTCAAGAAGTATTATGGACATTACAGTTACTAAGCTAGGCAATAAATCTCCTTGACCCATAAATTCTCATTTTTGAATTCATATGTCACCTACTTTGTGTAATAATTGTCCTTATATGTTTTCTCTTGCATCATCAACTGTTATTTTTTTTCAGAGAGTTTCACTTTGTTGTCCAGGCTGGAGTGTACTGGCATGATCGCAGCTCACTGCAACCCCTGCCTCCTGGGTTCAAGCGATTCTCCTGCCTCAGCCTCCCGAGTACCTGGGATTACAGGTGTGTGCCACCACACCTGGCTAATTTTTGTGTTTTTAGATAAAATGGGGTTTCACCATGTTGGCCAGGCTAGTCTCGAAATCCTGGCCTCAAGTGATCTGCCTGCCTTGACCTGCCAAAGTGCTGGAATTACAGGCATGAGCCACCGTGCCAGGCCTTGCTTCATCCACTGTTACAGTTGTATTCTAATTCCCCTATTTATATATCGATACATTGGGTCTTTGTTTATCTCAGATGAATTCAAAGAGCCTTATAATCAATTATTGGAAAGAGAATATTACTGGTCTATAGTAAATGTTCATTTTTGATAATACATTCAAGTATCTTTTGAAATTTCTTACAAATAAATGTTTTAATATTTTTAGTATGAAATTATATTTTTGAGAGTTGATAACATATAGTTACCCAAATTAGAAAATGTAAAACATAAAAATAGGATAAGTGAATACTGTTCACAATAGTATTTGAATCACTTATCCCAATTAAGTTCTTAAGATGGCATTGTAAAGTCAACTAACTTTCTTTAATAAATGAATTGTGACTTCTCTGACACAAAAACACTAACAGTTTTGCTTTCATCATGTGAAGATTAGACATCTATGGGAAAACCAAGTATGTGTCTTCTTTGATGTGTAAAAATAGTACACTATTTAAAGTTATTTTAAAAACACTTTTTACCTAATGGTAACGCTAACATTTAAACTTTGAATGCAGCATAAAATTCTATTTTTTGCATCCTCATGAAACTGAAAGATCCTTCATTTGTTTATTTAAAGAGACTTCAGTTTTTTTCATGGTAACAACAATGAAAAAGAAATTTGAAAATTCAACCTTTAGTTCCCAGAGATCCTTTTCTAAACATTTATTCACCTCAATAATATGATTAAACTGATTCCCAGCTTTCTAGCAGGTATGAACAATAAAAATCTGTATATTGACACAAGGCAGACTTGAGGTGAGGAAATAATTATAGGTTTCTTAGGAAACATTCTCTGTGAATTCACCAGTTCTTTATTAACAATAAGTACCTAGTTTGGAATTTCAATATGTTATGGAAACCTCAGGTGGCGTAGTAATGTGAAGATCTGGTATTATAACATTAGTGTGATACAGTGCTATTTATTTGTGTTCTATCTTTTCCTAAGTCAAAATTCCACTCGCTGTATGCCTTTTTGCCACACAAGTGTCAGGAGAATCTTATTTCTGTCAGTTTGAATCGAGTGAGCTGATCAGGAGGCCAAAGAGAGGGAAAAATCTAATTTGAGAACTGCACACTGAATCATTTACCACGTAATGCTTCCCTGGAGTGGATATGCCTTTAGAACAGAGAATAAATATTAACAATCATTTATATTTGGAGAAAACATATAAATCGAATTGCTTTTGTGTTTCTTTCTTCTGAGGGAAGTACTCATCAAAACTGTGGGGTCGTAAAAAGAGGATTGTGTCCTAATTTAACCTAATTAACTAGGAAATGATTGCTAATAGAGTTTATTCTACATGATTAAGGGTACATAGCTAGTAAAGATGAGGCTAAACCCCAGGCCAGAAACAGTGCCTCTGTTTTGCCTACTCTAAAAACTATACTGATACTATATGTGTGGGTGGGCTGTGTGTGTGTGTGTGTGTGTGTGTGTGTGTGTGTATGGGCTGTGTGTGTATACATTTTTCTTGTACTCAGTGTCAGAATTGCTAACATCGGTACAGCTTATATATTCTTTAATAACGATGAATGCTGCCAAGTATATTACCAGGGTCTGCACCCCAGCTGTATTTTAACCACCTCTGTGAGAATGTAAATTATATGGGAAAAGCATCTTTAGGGCACTTCAGAAGGCAATTCAACACGAATCTGTTGAATAGCTGCTCTTGTAGCTGGCACCATGTTAAGGATTGTCACCATTACAGCAGAGATATTAAAAATACTTAAGGAATTTACACTCTCACTAGAACCAATAACTAAAAAATAAGAATCAGAAAATAAACACAGACACATACCCAAGAAATAATGAAAAAACAAGGGAAGACAAAATGCTACTAAGTGTCAAATGTGAGGCAGAGGAGGAAGAAATGGTAAACGCAGAAGTCAGTGCGAAATATCTGACCTGTGCAAGCAGAATATTCAGCAACAGCCAAGCGTGATAAAGATAATTTCTATGAATCTTGTGAAGGGGGGAGTGTAAGAATCATATTAAATGGGTCGTTATTTACTCTCAGGGATCAGAGACGTTTCCTAAACAGAGTGGTATGTAACGGCAACTTGTCATGCGAGCAGAAGGGGCTGGAGAAGGGAGTGAGTCTTAGAGAGAGGGAGTAGCACACTCCTGTTACCTGGGAATTTGAAGGCTCAAAAACGCAAACAAATAATCTGTCAGGAACCAAGAGTGAAGGAGAGGAGTGAAGGTGGAGAAGCCCATTGCTGGCCAACGTGAGGCCGTGCTAGGATTTTATTCTAATATAAGTGAGAACCTGAAGAGGTTTTTTCTCAAAGCAGGGCCCTAGCTTTTACCTTTCCTTCTACCAGCATGGCCTTTCTTCAGCATGACTTTGATGCAGTTGCACCCTCCACACAGTCCTTCAGACTAGGGTTTCGCTTGGTGGAGACCCAGGTGTTGCAGTACCTCAGGTGGGGAAGACAAATGCGGACTGAGATCAGCCTCTCCATCTCCTCGGAAGCCACAAGCAGGTAATTCAGCACTTGGCCATGGAGAGAGATCCAGTTTTGGATGCGTTATTTTTAGACGTCTGCAAGATGTTCAAATGAACTTATCTAATTGGCATTTTAGAGGTTCATGAGGTAGACATGAGCTGGAAATAGAGAGCTTTGAAGTTATTACCTTATGAATCCATGTCCATGCCTGGGGGAAAAATTAATTTGCAAAGAGAGAGTATGTGCAGAAAGCAGACCTGATGTCCTGAGAGCAACCCCCCAGGACACCTGCCTCTCAAGGGCAAGCAGAAGACAAGAGGCAAAATAGTGGCCAGGGAGTCAGGGGGCTCCCGGGATGATCATGAAAACCTAGAGGAAAGAGGGTTGTAAGGCGGAAAGGCACCAGCACCACAGTTCTGCAAGGGGCCGTTTAAGAGGACCACCGGGCTGGGCATAGTGGCTCACGCCTGTAATCCCAGCACTGTGGGATGCTGAGGCGGGTGGATCACCTGAGACTAGGAGATTGAGACCAGCCTGGCTAACATGGCAAAACCCCATTTCTATTAAAAATACAAAAATTAGCCGGGCATGGTGGTAGGCAGCTGTAATCCCAGCTACTTGGGAGGGTGAGGCAGGAGAATCACTTGAACCCAGGAGGCAGAGGTTGCAGTGAGCCGAGATCATGCCATTGCACTCCAGCCTGGGCGACAGAGTGAGACACTGTCAAAAAAAAAAAAAAAAAAAAAGAAGACCACCCTCAGATGAATTGGTTGAGGTGCATGGTATTTATGACAGTGACAAGAGCAGTAATCACAGAGTGATGAGTGTAGAAACACAAAAGCAGCTGGGTTGTGGAATAATTTAGAGGTCAAGAAATGCAGACAGCAAGCATAGACTAAGGTATAAAATTTTGTTCTAAAAGGAGAAGACAAACAAGCTGATACTCAAATGTGAACGATGGTAGTTTTAGGTATTATTTTTAAATGTCAGAGACTTGAGTGTATTTAAATACTAGAAGCAAGAAGCCAGAGAGAGCGAAGGGTGAAAATCAGGAGAGAAAGAGGCTTCCACCCAGAGGTCGTCCCCGCGGCAGCCAGCGGGAATGTCTGCCGGAGGACCGCCACTGCCTGGGAGAGGGCTCAAAATCCCCAGGTAACAGGAGTGAGAAACAGTGGCTCACTGCTAGCTTGCATGACCGTTGGAAGGAAATGAAGGGAAACCCCCTGATAGCTTTACGGCTCACAAGGCGTGATATCCCACTGGGTCATATCCCACAAGATAATCTATCGCGTATGAAAGGGGTGTTGATGCGTTGGAAGATTTGAAATATAAAGGTGCGTTGGAGCAAGGGTTCGGTGGAACAACAAATGATGGCAGTTGAGCAGTTGCGTGGTTGGTGGCCGTGCACGTACACTGGTAAACAAGCTGCCAGGCGTGAGGTTTCCTCAGGAGCTCTCCGGAGTCCAGAGGAGAGAATCCAGGCAGATGCTGGGCCAGGGAGCTCCCAGCGCAAGGGAATGTAACACACTGGTAAGAGACTTTGAGGATGGCATTGCTGCTGATAGGAAAGAAATGTGTCCCAGCAAAAGCAAAGAGCCAACATACAGTGAGGAAGCAGGGATGGAAAGTAACGGGCTGACATCTGATGTTTTGGGTTACCCGGTGGGTGGGGCACACTGCATGCCTCCCACAGCAGCTGATGGGAGTGGAGCGGGGAGACCAAGGGGTGCAGAGGCACGGGCTGATGTCACCCAGGTGGGCCAACCATTGACGGGATGTTCAGGACCCTGGCAGGGCCATAGGGACCTGCATAGAGTCCTAACTCACTGGGGTGGGAGATCAAAGGGCAGCAGAGGGCAGAGCCTCAGAAATGAGGCTTATGCCAGAGGGGAACAGGATTCCATGAAGACAGGGTCATTGCCCTGTGTGGGCTCAGTTGCCTCCGTCTGCCCTTCCTGGAAGTTTTATGAGGGACAGGCCAATCTTTTGCCTTCCACAGCATTGATCTCTAAGGCCCATGGGGTACTCAGGGCACAATAGGAAGAGATGGGATATTTGTAGGTGAATGAATGAACTGATACCTGAATGAATGAATGAATGAATGAGTGAGTGAATATCGAATGGTAAGTTTGTTACTTGAAAATGATTACACTAGTGCCATCATGCACACAATGAGGCCAGGGCGACTTTCTCCCATCAGGGTGTGGTCAGATGGTTCATTTCCTTTTTTTTTTTTTTTTTTTTGAGACGGAGTTTTGCTCTATCACCCAGGCTGGAGCGCAAGCTCAGCTCACTGCAAGCTCCGCCTCCCAGGTTCACGCCATTCTCCTGCCTCAACCTCCCGAGTAACTGGGACTACAGGTGCCCGCCACCACGCCCAGCTAATTTTTTTGTATTTTTAGTAGAGAGAGGGTTTCACCGTGTTAGCCAGGATGGTCTCAATTTCCTGACCTCATCCGCCCACCTCGGCCTCCTAAAGTGCTGGGATTACAGGCGTGAGCCACCGTGCCAGGCCCAGATGGTTCATTTCAACGTTTGTCTTGGTGACTGGCATTTTTTATGTTCTCATTACTGAAACAATTTATTTCCGAATAACATGTTTTTAAAGACATTGTGATAAACCAGTGAATTAAATGTGGACCATTTCTTTCTCCATGGGGTAATGTTGTCTACCTCTGCCTACCTACTCCTGTGTTGATTGGGAGTTTGAGACTTATCAGAAAATTTTATGCCCAGGGTCCTGGGGAACAGTGGGGCCTGAAATGACTGTTGCCTGAGGTATGGACAAACACCCTTCCAGCATGAGCTGGATTCATATTAGCAGAAAGGTGGCCATAAGTGATATTCCAGCTAGTATTTTTTATAGAAAGAAGCTGATATTCTATTGAGTAATAAGTATTAAAACTCCATCCTCAAGAATAGGAGAAGTGCCATTTTACATGTCTTGATTCTCTCCTTCGATTTGTAATCAACCTTGCTAATATTAGAGAAAATGAATCACAGCTAAAATCCTGTCATCCCCCAGTATACAAGACTTAGAACTTCAGCTAAACCAGCATCTTAGTTTCAATCAATTCAACACGCATTCTTCGTATCTGTGTCATGGACCAGGTGTCCACCGGACGGAAAGCTGAATGCAGCTGTCTTTGGACCTATGCTGTTCACAATCTATGATCCTAAGTGGTCCACCATAAAAATGTATGGCCAGTTCTCTGCCAGTCCCATGAGGAAGATGCCGAGAGCAGAGGGGAGCAATGGCTCCAGCTACACTTGTCTTGTGCTGCCCTTCACAGGCAGAGAAACTTGGACCATCAACCATACAGGCTTACGACTGGTTCTCTCCCATAAAACAGTCCCAGCCTGTTCTGGCATGGGCAGCACCAAAGGCCTCTCCCGTAATAAACAACAAATGATGTTTTAAAATGAAAATGCACCTATTAAGTTATCTTTCAATAAAGTAGGGAGAGGTGTCATGTAGCTGTTACATTAGTACCATTATTTACGGAGAAATCAATCTCGCTAAACCTGAGAATGAAACATGGTTGCAGAGCCATTTTTCCCTGGGACTGGGGGAGCTGACAGTGCCACTCTGAGCGTTTATTTAACCCCCAGAGTAAAGGTCAGCTTTGTGTGCTGAACTCCATTTTAGTGAGTTTTATGCATGATTAAATGGTAATTAAGCTTTAATGAAAAGTGTTAGGCTGATTACAATTAACATAATTGCAGTAGTCAGTTCATGTCCTTCTGTTTTACATGCTGTGCAGAGCTGGCAGGACAGTGGACCTTTAATGGGGTTTGGATATCTCATGAGCCTCCAAAGCTCATTTTTCTAGTGGAGAAAATTTAGTCTTCCATAAAGTGAAGGTAAACGCACATAAAGCAAAGTTTAGGACACAACCCTACTCCATTGACGGCCATCAACATGCACGTAGACATGAAGCATGGAAGATGAGCAAGGACTTTGTCTAACCTCTTTTTTTTTTTTTTTTTTTGAGATGGAGTCTTGCTCTGTTGCCCAGGGTGAAGTACAGTGGCACTGTCTCGGCTCACTGCAACCTCTGCCTCCCGGGTTCAAGCGATTCTTCTACCTCAGACTCCCAAGTAGCTGGGATTACACGTACATTCCACCATGCCTTGCTAATTTTTTTATCTTTTTATTTTTAGTAGCGATGGGGTATCACCATGTTGGCCAGGCTGGCCTTGAACTCCAGACCTTGTGATCCGTCTGCCTTGGCCTCCCAAAGTCCTGGGATTACAGGCATGAGCCACTGCACCTGGCCTTTCCATCCTCTTACTAGACAGTTGTTCCTGCCCCAAGATTATTTTAAAGCAGTGAAAAAAAATGATCAGTTTTAATGAAGAAAATTTACCAGGTGATAGATTAAAAACTATGGTTACTTAAAAAATGACCATTGAACTTTATAAAACTATTCTGCCTGATTTCCAACTGGTATCAAAATTTTAAGTGATCAAGAGTAAAAGAACTTTATCAAGAATTATAACACTTAACAGGTCGACACAGATGCAGCCCTTTTATTATATAAGTATAATGTGTTCTTTACTCATCAAAGCAAGTCTACAGTATCAAGTACTTCTGATCATAAACATACAAAAACCATTTACTTTAAACTATTTATCAACAGTGGATATAAAATAATACAGAGGGGAAGGAACTTTGCTATTTGTATTAGTCTGTTTTCATGCTGCTGATAAAGACATACCCAAGACTGGGTAATTTATAAAGAAGAGAGTTTTAATTGACTCACAGTTTCACATGGCTGGGGAGGCCTCACAATTATGGCAGAAGGTAAGCAGGAGCAAGTCACATCTTTTTTTGTTATTTTTTTCATTTTTTATTTATTACTATTATACTTTAAGTTTTAGGGTACATGTGCACAATGTACAGGTTAGTTACATATGTATACATGTGCCATGCTGGTGCGCTGCACCCACTAACTCATCATCTAGAATTAGGTATATCTCCCAATGCTATCCCTCCCCACTCCCCGCTCCCAACAACAGTCCCCAGAGTGTGATGTTTCCCTTCCTGTGTCCATGTGTTCTCATTGTTCATTTCCCACCTATGAGTGAGAATATGCGGTGTTTGGTTTTTTGTTCTTGGGATAGTTTACTGAGAATGATGATTTCCAATTTCTTCCAAGTCCCTACAAAGGACATGAACTCACCATTTTTTATGGCTGCATAGTAGTCCATGGTGTATATGTGCCACATTTTCTTAATCCAGTCTATCATTGTTGGACATTTGGGTTGGTTCCAAGTCTTTGCTATTGTGAATAATGCCACAATAAACATACGTGTGCATGTGTCTTTATAGCAGCATGATTTATAGTCCTTTGGGTATATACCCAGTAATGGGATGGCTGGGTCAAATGGTATTTCTAGTTCTAGATCCCTGAGGAATCACCACACTGACTTCCACAATGGTTGAACTAGTTTACAGCCCCACCAACAGTGTAAAAGTGTTCCTATTTCTCCACATCCTCTCCAGCACCTGTTTTTTCCTGACTTTTTAATGATCGCCATTCTAACTGGTGTGAGATGGTATCTCATTGTGGTTTTGATTTGCATTTCTCTGATGGCCAGTGATGATGAGCATTTTTTCATGTGTTTTTTGGCTACATAAATGTCTTCTTTTGAGAAGTGCCTGTTCATGTCCTTTGCCCACTTTTTGATGGGGTTGTTTGTTTTTTTCTTGTAAATTTGTTTGAGTTCATTGTAGACTGTGGATATTAGCCCTGTGTCAGATGAGTAGGTTGTGAAAATTTTCTCCCATTTTGTAGGTTGCCTTTTCACTCTGATGGTAGTTTCTTTTGCTGTGCAGAAGCTTTTTAGTTTAATTAGATCCTGTTTGTCAATTTTGGCTTTTGTTAACATTGCTTTTGGTGTTTTAGACATGAAGTCGTTGCCCATACCTGTGTCCTGAATGGTAATGCCTAGGTTTTCTTCTAGGATTTTTATGGTTTTAGGTCGAACACGTAACTCTTTAATCCATCTTGAATTAATTTTTGTATAAGGTGTAAGGAAGGGATCCAGTTTCAGCTTTCTACATATGGCTAGCCAGTTTTCCCAGCACCATTTATTATATAGGGAATCCTTTCCCCATTGCTTGTTTTTCTCAGGTTTGTCAAAGATCAGATAGTTGTAGATATGTGGCGTTATTTCTGAGGGCTCTGTTCTGTTCCATTGATCTATATCTCTGTTTTGGTACCAGTACCATGCTGTTTTGGTTACTGTAGCCTTTTGGCATAGTTTGAAGTCAGGTAGTGTGATGCCTCCAGCTTTGTTCTTTTGGCTCAGGATTGACTTGGCTATGCGGGCTCTTTTTTGGTTCCATATGAACTTTAAAGTAGTTTTTTCCAATTCTGTGAAGAAAGTCATTGGTAACTTGATGGGGATGGCTTTGAATCTATAAATTACCTTGGGCAGTATGGCCATTTTCACAATATTGATTCTTCCTACCCATGAGCATGGAATGTTCTTCCATTTGTTTGTATCCTCTTTTATTTCCTTGAGCAGTGCTTTGTAGTTCTCCTTGAAGAGGTCCTTCACATCCCTTGTAAGTTGGATTCCTAGGTATTTTATTCTCTTTGAAGCAGTTGTGAATGGGAGTTCACTAATGATTTGGCTCTGTGTTTGTCTGTTGTTGGTGTATAAGAATACTTGTGATTTTTGTACATTGATTTTGTATCCTGAGACTTTGCTGAAGTTGCTTATCAGCTTAAGGAGATTATGGGCTTAGAAATGGGGTTTTCCAGATATACAATCATGTCATCTGCAAACAGGGACAATTTGACTTCCTCTTTTCCTAATTGAATACCCTTTATATCCTTCTCCTGACTAATTGCCCTGGGTGGAACTTCCAACACTAGGTTGAATAGGAGTGGTGAGAGAGGCATCCCTGTCTTGTGCCAGTTTTCAAAGGGAATGCTTCCAGTTTTTGCCCATTCAGTATGATACTGGCTGTGGGTTTGTCATAGATAGCTCTTATTATTTTGAGATACGTCCCAGCAATACCTAATTTATTGAGAGTTTTTAGCATGAAGGGTTGTTGAATTTTGTCAAAGGCCTTTTCTGCATCTATTGAGATAATCATGTGGTTTTTGTCTTTGGTTCTGTTTATATGCTGGATTACATTTATTGATTTGCATATGTTGAACCAGCCTTGCATCCCAGGGATGAAGCCCAATTGATCATGGTGGATAAGCTTTTTGATGTGCTGCTGGATTCGGTGTGCCAGTATTTTATTGAGGATTTTTGCATCAATGTTCATCAAGGATATTGGTCTAAAATTCTCTTTTTTGGTTGTGTCTCTGCCAGGCTTTGGTATCAGAATGATGCTGGCCTCATAAAATGAGTTAGGGAGGATTCCCTCTTTTTCTATTGATTGGAATAGTTTCAGAAGGAATGGTAGCAGTTCCTCCTTGTACCTCTGGTAGAATTCGGGTGTGAATCCATCTAGTCCTGCACTCTTTTTCGTTGGTAAGCTATTGATTATTGCCACAATTGCAGCTCCTGTTTTTGGTCTATTCAGAGATTCAACTTCTTCGTGGTTTAGTCTTGGGAGAGTGTATGTGTCGAGGAATTTATCCATTTCTCCTAGATTTTCTAGTTTATTTGCGTAGAGGTGTTTGTAGTATTCTCTGATGGTAGTTTGTATTTCTGTGGGATGGGTGGTGATATCCCCTTTATCATTTTTTATTGCATCTATTTCATTCTTCTCTCTTTTTTTCTTCATTAGTCTTGCTAGTAGTCTACCAATTTTGTTGATCCTTTCAAAAAACCAGCTCCTGGATTCATTAATTTTTTGAAGGGTTTTTTGTGTCTGTATTTCCTTCAGTTCTGCTCTGATTTTAGTTATTTCTTGCCTTCTGCTAGCTTTTGAATGTGTTTGCTCTTAATTGTGATGTTAGGGTGTCAATTTTGGATCTTTCCTGCTTTCTCTTGTGGGCATTTAGTGCTATAAATTTCCCTCTACACACTGCTTTGAATGTGTCCCAGAGATTGTGGTATGTTGTGTCTTTGTTCTCATTGGTTTCAAAGAACATCTTTATTTCTGCCTTCATTTCGTTATGTACCCAGTAGTCATTCAGGAGCAGGTTGTTCAGTTTCCATGTAGTTGAGCTGTTTTGAGTGAGATTCTTAATCCTGACTTCTAGTTTGATTGCACTGTCGTCTGAGAGACAGTTTGTTATAATTTCTGTTCTTTTATATTTGCTGAGGACTGCTTTACTTCCAACTATGTGGTCAATTTTGGAGTAGGTGTGGTGTGGTGCTGAAAAAAATGTATATTCTGTTGATTTGGGGTGGAGAGTTCTGTAGATGTCTATTAGGTCCACTTGGTGCAGAGCTGAGTTCAATTCCTGGGTACCCTTGTTGACTTTCTGTCTCATTGATCTGTCTAAAGTTGACAGTGGGGTGTTAAAGTCTCCCATTATTAATATGTGGGAGTCTAAGTCTCTTTGTAGGTCACTCAGGACTTGCTTTATGAATCTGGGTGCTCCTGTATTGGGTGCATATATATTTAGGATAGTTAGCCCTTCTTGTTGAATTGATCCCTTTACCATTAAGTAATGGCCTTCTTTGTCTCTTTTGATCTTTGTTGGTTTAAATTCTGTTTTATCAGAGACTAGAATTGCAATCCCTGCCTTTTTTTGTTTTCCATTTCCTTGGTAGATCTTCCTCCATCCTTTTATTTTGAGCCTATGTGTGTCTCTGACCATGAGATGGGTTTCCTGAATACAGCACACTGATGGGTCTTGACTCTTTATCCAATTTGCCAGTCTTTGTCTTTTAATTGGTGCATTTAGTCCATTTACATTTAAAGTTAATACTGTTATGTGTGAATTTGATCCTGTCATTTTGATGTTAGCTCGTTATTTTGCTCGTTAGTTGATGCAGTTTCTTCCTAGCCTTGATGGTCTTTACAATTTGGCATGATTTTGCTGTGGCTGGTACAGGTTGTTCCTTTCCATTTTTAGCGCTTCCTTCAGGAGCTCTTTTAGCGAAGGCCTGGTAGTGACAAAATCTCTCAGCATTTGCTTGTCTGTAAAGTATTTTATTTCTCCTTCAGTTATGAAGCTTAGTTTGGCAGGATATGAAATTCTGGGCTGAAAATTCTTTTCTTTAAGCATGTTGAATATTGGCCCCCACTCTCTTCTGGCTTGTAGAGTTTCTGTCAAGAGATCCACTGTTAGTCTGATGGGCTTCCCTTTGAGGGTAACCCAACCTTTCTCTCTGGCTGCCCTTAACATTTTTTCCTTCATTTCAGCTTTGGTGAATCTGACAATTATGTGTCTTGGTGTTGCTCTTCTCCAGGAGTATCTTTGTGGCATTCTCTGTATTTCCTGAATGTGAATGTTGATCTGCCTTGCTAGATTGGGGAAGTTCTCCTGGATAGTATCCTGCAGAGTGTTTTCCTACTTGGTTCCATTCTCCCTGTCACTTTCAGGTACAACAATCAGACCGTCAATTCGGTCTTTTCGCATAGTCCCATATTTCTTGGAGGCTTTGCTCGTTTCTTTTTATTCTTTTTTCTCTAAACTTCCCTTCTCGCTTCATTTCATTTATTACATCTTCCATCACTGATACCTTTTCTTCCAGTTGATGGCATCGGCTCCTGAGGCTTCTGCATTCTTCACATAGTTCTGGAGCCTTGGTTTTCATCTCCATAAGCTCCTTTAAGCACTTCTCTGTATTGGTTATTCTAGTTATACATTCTTCTAAATTTTTTTCCTAGTTTTCAACTTCTTTGCCTTTGGTTTGAATGTCCTCCTGGAGCTCAGAGTAATTTGATTGTCTGAAGCCTTCTTCTCTCAGCTCGTCAAAGTCATTCTCCGTCCAGCTTTGTTCCGTTGCTGGTGAGGAACTGCGTTCCTTTGGAGGAGGAGAGGCGCTCTGCTTTTTAGAGTTTCCAGTTTTTCTGCTCTGTTTTTTCCCCATCTTTGTGGTTTTATCTACCTTTGGTCTTTGATGATGGTGATGTACAGATGGGTTTTTGGTGTGGATGTCCTTTCTGTTTGTTAGTTTTCCTTCTAACAGACAGGACCCTCAGCTGCAGGTCTGTTGGAGTACCCGGCCGTGTGAGGTGTCAGTCTGCCCCTGCTGGGAGGTGCCTCCCAGTTAGGCTTCTCGGGGGTCAGGGGTCAGGGACCCATTTGAGGAGGCAGTCTTCCTGTTCTCAGATCTCCAGCTGCGTGCTGGGAGAACCACTGCTCTTTTCAAAGCTCAGATGGAAATGCAGAAATCACCCGTCTTCTGTGTTGCTCACGCTGGGAGCTGTAGACCAGAGCTGTTCATATTTGTTCATCTTGGCTTCTCCCACTGTAAGTCATATCTTACATGGTGGCAGAGAAGAGAGAGCTTGTGCAGGGAAACTCCCATTTATAAAACCATCAGATCTCATGAGACTTATTTGCTATCATGAGAACAGCAGAAGAAAGACCTGATCCCATGATTCAATTACCTCCCACTGGGTCCCTCCTATGACACGTGCGAATTGTGGGAGCTACAATTCAAGATAAGATTTGGGTGGGGACACAGCCAAACCATATCATTATTAAAATAGCAGTTACATATTTATCATTAAAGGTTTTACTATGAAAATTTTGAATTAAGCTAAACTCAGTTACAAAGCACATTGTTTACAGTAGATGAAGAGGTTTCATTATGCAAAGTCATACTAATATTTTCAACATTTATGCATGTGCAAAATTTTCACGCATATCTAATTAGCAAACACTTGTTGGATATTGATTATATATCATGTTCTAGGAAAACAAAGACCATCTGCCCTCAAGTAACTTAATCTACTGTATTAATAAAATGGTAACCCACAATGGGCTAAGCACTATTATAGAAGTATAAACATTGTGTTTGGGAACTGGAAGTGACAATACGATTGTCTTCGCTAAAGAAACCTTGAATGTGAGATGGGCACACTGGAATTTCTTGTGCAACAAGGCGGGGAAGGCCAGTCCAGTGTGTAACAGGAACACACACCCCAGCTGAGAGAGGCTAGCATCTGAGTAGAGGTTTCTCTAGGCTTTGCCAGAGTGAAGGATGGTGATTGAGGATGATGTTGAAAATTGCTTAGGGGAAGTTTTTGGAGGGTTTCGTGGCGTTATTTTTGGCAGTGGGGAGAATGAGAAGTCACTCTGGCTGAGATGAGAAGATAGGGGAGAGTTCTGAGCAGAAGTGAGGCCTTGCCCAAGTTGCTGCAGAAAAGGTTCACCTGGGTGCCTGTGCGCAGGTGGGCCAGAAAGTACGCAGGTGCAGGAAGAAGGAAGCCCGTGAGCAAGGCAGGGCGGCTCAGACCCCCAGCGGCCTAGACCAAGGCTGCAGGGCACAGGTTGGGAGAATTGGATTTTGGATCTATTTTGAATAGGGACTCCACTGAATGCATTGTTGGATTCTCTGTGTGATGTGAGATCTACAGAGGTCTAAAAATGCCTCCAAAAGTTTCATCCTGACAGCCTGAGCCACTGGCAGGATGGAGTTGACTTTACCAAAACAGGGAAGATGTCAAGGGGCCCAGGATTGGGAAAAGCATGAACAAGGACTGTGGTTGAGTTTTAGGTGTTGAGTTGCCTCTCTGCATTTCTGCAGCAAAGCAGAGACATCAAGAAGGCAGGTGGACACTCAGGGGAGAAGGCTGGGAGGCTGGCTGGTATTTCCTAAGGAGTACCAGAATTGGACATTTATTAACCAGTAATGGGATTGGGGGGATGAATTATATCCAAGGGTTACATTAAACCATATGGAATTGCCATCATTCCATCATTTCTTACCTACAAAAATGACAGTTTTATACAGTTCAAATTGGTACACATGAAAAGCTGAGTAAAAGAAAAGTAAGCAAGTGTCATTTCTGCAGAAACTTTCCTGGGTATCTTAATGTTTGTTGCTTCTTAAAAAATATATGGATAGAGAAGAAAGGGAGACCCAAGGACACGCCCTCCTGGCATCTGATCTTTAGAGTTTCAAGGGAAAAAATATATGAATCAGCCAAAGGGCCAATGATAGAGTGACCCTTGGAATAAGGAGGAACAAGAGAGAACGATAAGATGAAAAACAATTGAAGAAAGAGTTTCGAGAAGAGAGAGTCAAATAAGTGTTTAAAAAGCTCCAATGTAACATGGAATTACAAGATAGAGAGGTAGTGAAACCCTGATGTTAAATTATTTTTTAAAATGTACTTCAAACTGTGCTTGGGAAAAATATGGTAATTCAAATGTGTTCAAGAAAACAAATATTCAGATAACTATTTTCTCTCCAATAATTTAATCACACTTCTAATGCTTATTTCACGTGTTATTGACATAGAATCAAGTAAAAATAGCCTACTAAGAAATCTCATTTAATACAATTGAATAAATGTCATTTTTTCTTGGAAACAATGGCCACACTTAAAACATCAATCATATGAGGAAAACATTTGTTTTTGAGTTCTATTTAAAAATTTTTAAAATCATAACTAATTCCAATGTTTTAAATTATAAAATTAGCATGGTTTATGAATCACAACACAATCTAATTTATAGGTAAAGTTCCTCGTTTTTTTTTGGTCCCAGGTTCATAAAGACAAAAAAATGAGAGATTTCCATCTTCCCACCCATCCTCCCGCCTACAAAAGAGTAGTGATGGCTTCTTGGGTGTGATGGACAGGCTCTTTTGCACTTTCTGAAGAGTTTCCCACCTTTGGCTTGGAAAGACACCAGCTTGATTTAGTTTCATGGCTGGATTCCCCAGTGAGGGGACGAATGTGGGTGGAGTGAGAGGGACATAACAGCCCAGTTTCTTCCTGCAATGAAGCAGAGTTACTGGGTCAGTTTCTTAATTACGACTGAGGGGTTATAGGAACCTTCTTTTCTAAAACTAGAAAACCAGGACATGATTTATTCCAGGTGTAGGAGTCAAATGTTTATCAGGTTCTCAGGGAGATGGAGACTGGTGCCTGATTCTCACTGGTTCCCAGAAGTGGCAAGCTACATTTTGTGGAGAGTAGCTGAATGACTGGCTTTGGGGTGGTCAGACCAGCGTCTTCATGTTCCAGCCTGAGATCCTTAGAGAGAAACACATGAGATGAATTACTGTGGCCGCCCAGACCACTGGCCCCCAAATGAGAGCAAGAGGGAATATAATGACTAGTGCAGAGGCAGGACCAGGTCCCTCTCTGTACTCACCACACTGAATCATCCTGCAACTCCCTTGCCATCCAAAATTGGCAGCAGGTTTTAAAAATAGACTGGTATTGGACTTCTTGTCAACTCGAATGTATGGGAGCTAGAACTGGATATAATTTGTCTTAGGAAAATGACTTTGATTTTACAGCCATGATTATAGTACACTCACAGCCATTTCATATACTTGCCAAGGTCCTTTACAGAACTGTATTTTTTGAAATCCCACATGATACGTATGACAATCCCAGTGGGATAATTTGAGAGTTTCTTGCCTAAGGTTGGGTTTGGAAATTCTAGGAAGAAGGGATTGTATTAGTCTGCTCTCATGCACCTAATAAAAACATACCTGAGACTGGGTGATTTATAAAGGAAAGAGGTTTAATTAACTCACAGTTCAGCATGGCTGGGGAGGCCTCAGGAAACTTACAATCATGGAGGAAGGTGAAGGGGAAGCAAAGCACCTTCTTCAGAGGGTGTTATAAAGGAGAAGTGCAAGCAGGAGAAATGCCAGAGACTTATAAAACCAACAGATCTCATGAGACTCACTTATTATCATGAGAACAGCATGGGGGAAACTGCCCTCATGATCCAACCACCTCCACCTGGTCCCACCCTTGACACATATGGATTATGAGCATTACAATTCAAGGTGAGATTTGGGTGGGGACGTAAAACCAAACCGTATCTGGAAGGTTACTTGGAATTAGTACAGAAATCTGGAAAGAGATGGTCAATGCAGCAGCTTGAGCAAAGCCGTCCGTGTTCATCTTGGGGCACAGCGGCCCCTGGGGTACCTGAAGAGAGGGGTACTAGGCCTTTGAGCCCTGACATGCCCTCCTACCCCATCTCTTCACCCTTGCTGGGGCTTCTTATTGGAATAACCCAATACAGGTTTGCCTCGAGAGCCTCAGAGTATTTAAAGGAGGAGAAAATAGTAGATTTGGGGCCAAAGGGAAAATAAATGACATCCAGCGTGGAATTATGGAAGACAGAAATGTCCTTAGAAATTGATATTCTATCCTCATTTCATAAATAAAGTAAAAATAACAGAGACAAAAGGTCAGTCTCAAAGCATTAGAGGTCAAGATAGAAACTCACGTTTCCAGAGTTATAGTCTAGACTATGCTTTTTAAATGTTGTACCACTCTAAGTTTTTATATCTTGTTTTTCCTTTCAATAAACTTCTAAAGACAGTCTTGCAGAAAATCCTTCATTTAAATGCCTCAGAGTCACTGTTATATTCTAGCCCCTAAATGAGTATTTCTCAAAATTTGTACCAGAATTTGGATTTATTAGCTAGTGATAGGGTTGGAGGGATGGATCCTATCCAAGTGTTATGTGAAACCATCTGAAATTGCCAACATTCAATCATTTTTTATGTATAAAAATGACAATTTCATATGATTCAAACTAGTACACATGGAAAACTGAGTAAACGAATAGTAAGTAAGTGTGATTTCTGTAGAAACTTTTACGGTGTCTTCATGCTATTTCTTACTAAACATTAATATATTAATTATATGAGAAGAAACATTTCCATGATCCTCAAATAATTATAATAAAGGGTCGTCTTCTTTTTTTCTACCCAAGTTAGAAAGATGTTCTCTGAAGAGAGAATCATGAATAAATAGAAAAAAAAGAAGTGATGGCCAGGTTTCAAAAGTGATTGTTAAAACAGGAAGATTTTAAAAGGCCAGGAATAATACGAAGTACATTCTTTCCACATAATCCATGAACCCTCTTCTTAGATATCTAGTCAGGTGAACTGAAAACTTACGTCCACACAAAAACCTGCACAGAGATGTTTAGAGGCAGCTTTAGGCATAATTGCCAAAATTTTGAAGCAACCCAGATGTCCTTCAATAAGAAAATGGGTAAACAGGCTGGGCGAGGTGGCTCACGCCTGTAATCCCAGCACTTTGGGAGGCTGAGGCAGGTGGATCACCTGAGGGTAAGGAGTTTGACACCAGCCTGGCCAGGATAATGAAACCCTGTCTTGGCTAAAAATACAAAAAAATAGCCAGGTATGGTGGTGTGTGCTTGTAATCCCAGCTACTCGGGAGGCTGAAGCAGGAGAATTCCTGGAACCCAGGAGGCAGAGGCTCCAGTGAGCCAAGATGGTGCCACTGCACTCCAGCCTGGGCGACAAAGCAAGACTCCATCTCAAGGAAAAAAAAGGGTAAATAAACTGTGGTATAACCAGTCAATAGAATATTATTCAGTGCTAAAAAGAAATGATCCGTAGAGCTATGAAAAGACCTGGAGCTTGAAAGTGTCTTACTAAGTGAAAGAAGACAACATGAAAGGCCACACACTGTGTGACAAAGGACAAAACTACGGAGACAGTGAAAAGAGTGATTGCCAGGAATTAGGAGGAAGGAAGGGATGAATAGGCAGAACACAGGGGATTATTAGGGCAGGGAAATGACTGTTGGTGATGTTATTACTACAGATGCATTTTTCCAAACTCATTGATATGGTTTGGATCTGGGTCCCCACCCATGTTGAATTGTAATCCCCACTGTTGGAGGTAGGGCCTGGAGGGGGTGATTGGATCATGGGGGTAGTTTCTAATGGTTTAGCACCATCCCCCAGTGATGTCTTCATGATAGAGTTCTCAGGAGATCTGGTTGTTTAAAAGCCTGTAGCACCTTCCGCTCACTGTGTCTTTCCCCTTCCCCGGCCGTGGAAGATGTGACTGCTTCCCCTTTACCTTCCGCCATGACTGTAAGTTTCCTGAGGCCTTCCCAGCCATGCCTTCTGTACAGCCTGCTGAGCTGTGACTCAATTAAACCTCTTTTCTTGATAAATTACCCAGTCTCAGATAGTTCTTTACAGCAATATGAGGATAGAATAATATACCCATGGAATGCATAACACCAAAAGTGAACCCGGAGAAAACTGTGGATATCGGCTGATAACGATGGGTCAGTGTAGGTTCACTGATTGCAACAAATGGACCACTCTGTGGGGATGTTGACAGGGAGGAGGCTGTGTGCTGTGGACAGAGAGCACGTGGGAACTCTGTGCCTTCTACTCGATCTTACTGCCAGCCTAAAACTACTCTAAAAAAATAAAACCTGTTGAAAAAAATGCCTGGAGAATACAGAATGGAAAGAAGAGGAAAATGAACATAATCTCATAACTTTCTCAACTTTTTTGTTTTGCTAAATAAGGCCAATGTATCACAATTCTACCATCTGCTCTTGCCACCATTTCAAAAGATGAAGAAAATTTTATATCACAACAAAAAACAAGAGTGATATAATTTTGGAGTAAAGGACTTTTTTTCCCCCAAGGCAGGATAGTTGGAACACTCTTATTTTCATATTTTTTGTGAAGGACCAGTGAAAATTTTACCATGTACAAGTACTATTCCACAGGCACGTGTTTGCAAATCACTGCTTCAGAGCACAGTGAAACCAGAGGTAAGAAATTGTGCAGACTATAACCAGAGGTAATAAATTGTGCAGACTATAACCTCAATTTTATTAGCAATCTTTTAAAGCATTAAACTGACGTAAGTCAATTTTCTTATGTAAATCCTAAATAAGACTTGTCAGTGAGCTGCCAAGAGATAAATTGAGTCTGAATGTGTTTGTGTGCAAATTCCACTTGTTTTATGATGATGGCTGACCTTGTGTGCTGCCCAATTATATGGCATCTCTCCACGGTGCCATCCGAAGGGCACTAAAAGGCTGAACTGCCACAAAATATCTCCACTCCTTCCTTCTTCGGAAACCTTTCATCAAAAATGGGTTAGACAGCAAAAATGGGAACTATCGTTAGGAGATTATAGTTCATGTGTGCAGATGTGGTTTCACACTAGTAATTCAGCAGAGGTTCCTCTGTCATATTAGCTTCTTGAAACCTTATCCCTAAGGTGGAAAAAAATTCAAGGACCGTCCTGAACCGGGAAGTTGCAAGCAGAGAATCAAAGCGTGTTTGATTAGCAGGCTGTTTCCACAGAGACTTCATTACATAAAGAAAGTGTCAGACTGGGGCATGTAGGGAACCTGGAATCGGGGCTGGGTTAGGGGAACCCTGAAGATAGGTTCTACATTTATGTAGAGACCCACATCTGTCTTGCATCCAAGTCTAGAAATTTACTGACTAATTGAAACCTTTAAAGTTGTACGTTTTTTTTCCATGTAACTAAGTAGGTCCATTGCCTGTCCTGATCTTATAATGAAAAGAATTCCCTAAAACAAATTTTTCCTTTGATACTGACAGTGTTCAGAACCACTCCAAAATATGCAGTTTTGAGGAAGCTGCAGAAGCAGGAAATCCACTCCAGCCTCTGCTTGCCCCTTCTGCCCTGAAGCAGGCCATAGAATAATTCTCTGGCCTTCCTTGGAAGCAGGTCATGAAACCTTCATTCCAGAAGGACACTCCTAGGATGCAGAGGAAAGGAATGAAGACATAGACACACAGGGAAGAAGCTGAGCAAAGAAGACTTAAGTTCCTCCCCGTTTATCACCACTAAATTCTATCTTTTCATCCTCTAATCATACTTCTGCACGACTATCCATTAAAACACACAATTTTCTCTCTTTCTTTGGGTCTTCATTTCTGAAGGTTCCAGTGGCATGCAAAATGCACATCAAATAAGTTGGTTATGCATTTCTCTTCTTAACCTGACTTCTGTTACCGTGGCCTCAGCCATGAACCCAGCAATGGGGGAAGAGAACTCTTCTCTGCAACATGCATTTTCCTAACTTCAAATTAGGCTCAATAAATTGCATCTGTTTAAGGAGACGCTGGAGAATATAAATGGAGGGAGATCTGTGTTCATGACAAGACTTTGATATCAAGGTAAAGAAGAAGCACGCTGTGCCACCTACTGGAGAACTGGATGGAGAAGCCAGACTTGCTGATGAAGAAGTCGCTGTCGAACTGCAGGGTGAGTGAGTTGAAGGTGCTGTGGATGTCCTCCGGAAGGGCAGAGCCACTCCACTCCTTCAGCAGGATATCACTGTCCACCGGCCCGTCCCAGACCTTGAGGATGTCGTGAGCCATCTCCGTGTCGAAAACAATGAAATGGAGGCTGCAAGAGAGAACACAGTAGTGCTACTTTCCGTGCATCGAACATGTGCTGACCCCAAAGCTGTAATGTAAGCAAGCTCATTTCGCTTTCACAAAACCCGCACCAAAATGTGCCTCGGTACTGTCTGACAATGAAGGATGAGGAAAATGAGGCTCACCGAAGGTAATTCAGGAGTGTAAATTAGGATAAAGCACACAGGACCTCAGTCTGTCATGGACGCAGAGAGATAGGTGAGCTAGATGCTGAGCTATCCATTTTAGGATAAAAGGATTCCTTTTGAGACTTCCAGATCTCTGTATAATTTAAGCTTTCTAGGGCACACAAACCAAATATAAGTTTGGCATTGACAGATGTGTTTGAAGCAGATGGAAGGCAGCTTTGGTGCAGTCAGTGTTGTTCACGAAATGCCCCGCTAGGTGGCAGCAGCCACACCAGGAGAAAAAAGCTTACTCCATTACCTTTTCTACCTGTGTCTGAATGGTCTGCTCTTGTGTTGTACTTGTTTCTAAAAATTATATTTTAAAACTTCATCATTTAAAATACCAACAGAAAGGCAAAAATGGGTAACATAAACTCCCTTCTTTATAAAATTTTACCATACTTCTATTAGACTTCCAGGCATTTTTCAGAGTGACTTAAAAATCTCTATGCATAAGGACTGACATTCAGAGGCAGCAGGATCCATGTAGTCCTATTTACGGCCATTGAAGCAAAAAGGGTTTAGTTGAAACACCAACAAAAATTAGCAGGCCCTGAATGGGTGTGATTTACAGTTTTTTATTTCCTGCGTATTGCACACCGATTACAAGGGAGGTAAACTCACAGGGGACGACAAACAAAAAAACTACCCACGAGTCTCAACTGCTTTGTTTTGCATGTATTACATATTTAAAGAAAACACTTATGTCACCCTGTGTAAGGTATGGAATGTGTGGTGTATTTTTTAAATAATCAAGATAAGTCATTAAATATAAAGTATAGCAGATAGTAGACCTTTATTTTCCTACGTTTTGCCCTATTTGCGTCAGAACTTTTTTTTTTTTTTTTCTTGAGATGGAATCTTGCTCCCTCTCCCAGGCTGGAGTGCAGTGTCATGATCTTGGCTCACTGCAACCTCTACTTCCTGGGTTCAAGTGATTCTCCTGCCTCAGCCTCCCAAGTAGCTAGGACTACAAGCATGAGCTGTCATGTTCAGTTATTATTAGTATTCTTATTTGTATTTATAGTAGAGACAGGGTTTCACCATATTGACCAGGCTGGTCTTGAACTCCTGACCTCAGGTGATCCACCTGCCTCGGCCTCCCAAAGTACTGGATTACAGGCGTGAGCCACCACGCCCAGACCAGAACTTTTTATAAAGCAAAAAATCTTATACATGCAACAATTTTTTGCTTCCACTCCACCAAATCATTGGTTCTTTCTCTTATCACACACTCTGAAGATGTAATATTCCCATTTGTGTATATATATATATATAATTATTATATATATATAATTATTATACTTTAAATTTTAAGGTAAATGTGCACAACATGCAGGTTTGTTACATGTGTATACATGTGCCGTGTTGGTGTGCTGCACCCATTAACTCATCATTTAACATTAGATATATATCCTAATGCTATCCCTCCCCCCTTCCCGCAACAGGCCCCAGTGTGTGATGTTCCCCTTCCTGTGTCCGTGTGTTCTCATTGTTCAATTCCCACCTATGAGTGAGAACATGAGATGTCTGGTTTTTTATTCTTGTGATAGTTTGCTGAGAATGATGGTTTCCAGCTTCATCCATGTCCCTACAAAGGACATGAACTCATCCTTTTTTATGGCTGCATAGCATTCCATGGTGTATATGTGCCACATTTTCTTAATCCAGTCTATCATTGTTGGACATTTGGGTTGGTTCCAAGTCTTTGCTATTGTGAATAGTGCCGCTATAAACATACGTGTGCATGTGTCTTTATAGCAGCATGATTTATAATCCTCTGGGTATATACCCAGTAATGGGATGGCTGGGTCAAATGGTATTTCTAGTTCTAGATCCCTGAGGAATCGCCACACTGACTTCCACAATGGTTGAACTAGTTTACAGTCCCACCAACAGTGTAAAAGTGTTCCTATTTCTCCACATCCTCTCCAGCACCTGTTTTTTCCTGACTTGTTAATGATCGCCATTCTAACTGGTGTGCGATGGTATCTCATTGTGGTTTTGATTTGCATTTCTCTGATGGCCAGTGATGATGAGCATTTTTTCATGTGTTTTTTGGCTGCATAAATGTCTTCTTTTGAGAAGTGTCTGTTCATCTCCTTCACCCACGTTTTGATGGGGTTGTTTTTTTCTTGTAAATTTGAGTTCATTGTAGATTGTACATATTGGCCCTTTGTCAGATGAGTAGGTTGCAATAATTTTCTCCCATTCTGTAGGTTGCCTGTTCGTGCTGATGCTAGTTTCTTTTTCTGTGCAGAAGCTCTTTAGTTTAATTAGATCCCATTTGTCAATTTTGGCTTTTGTTGCCATTGCTTTTGGTGTTCTAGACATGAAGTCCTTGCGCATGCCTATGTCCTGAATGGTATTGCTTAGGTTTTCTTCTAGGGTTTTTATAGTTTTAGGTCTAACATGTAAGTCTTTAATCCATCTTGAATTAATTTTTGCATAAGGTGTAAGGAAGGGATCCAGTATCAGCTTTCTAGATATGGCTAGCCAGTTTTCCCAGCACCATTTATTAAATAGGGAATGCTTTCCCCATTGCTTGTTTCTGTCAGGTTTGTCAAAGATCAGATAGTTGTAGATAAGCAGCATTATTTCTGAGGGCTCTGTTCTGTTCCATTGGTCTGTATCTCTGTTTTGGTACCAGTACCATGCTGTTTTGGTTACTGTAGCCTTGTAGTATAGTTTGAAGTCATTTAGCGTGATGCCTCCAGCTTTGTTCTTTTGGCTTAGGATTCACTTGAAGATGTGGACTCTTTTTTGGTTCCATATGAACTTTAAAGTAGTTTTTTTCCAATTCTGTGAAGAAAGTCATTGGTAACTTGATGGGGATGGCATTGAATCTATAAATTACCTTGGGCAGTATGGCCATTTTCACGATATTGATTCTTCCTACCTATGAGTATGGACTGTTCTTCCATTTGTTTGTATCCTCTTTTATTTCATTGAGCAGTGGTTTGTAGTTCTCTTTGAAGAGGTCCTTCACGTCCCTTGTAGGTTGGATTCCTAGGTATTTTATTCTCTTTGAAGCAATTGTGAATGGGAGTTCACTCATGATTTGGCTCTCTGTTTGTCTGTTATTGGAGTATGAGAATGCTTGTGAGTTTTACACATTGATTTTGTATCCTGAGACTTTGCTGAAGTTGCTTATCAGCTTAAGGAGATTTTGGGCTGAGATGATATGGTTTTCTAGATACACAATCATGTCATCTGCAAACAGGGACAATTTGACTTCCTCTTTTCCTAATTGAATACCCTTTATTTCCTCCTCCTGCCTGATTGCCCTAGCGAGAACTTCCAACACTATGTTGAATAGGAGTGGTGAGAGAGAGCATCCCTGTCTTGTGCCAGTTTTCAAAGGGAATGCTTCCAGTTTTTCCCATTCAGTATAATATTGGCTGTGGGTTTGTCATAGATAGCTCTTATTATTTTGAGATACGTCCCATCGATACCTAATTTTTTTGAGCATTTTTAGCATGAAGGGTTGTTGAATTTTGTCAAAGGCCTTTTCTGCATCTATTGAGATAATCATGTGGTTTTTGTCTTTGGTTCTGTTTATATGCTGGATTACATTTATTGATTTTCCTATGTTGAAGCAGCCTTGCATCCCAGGGACAAAACCCACTGGATCATGGTGGAATAGCTTTTTGATGTGCTGCTGGATTCGGTTTGCCAGTTTTTTATTGAGGATTTTTGCGTCGATGTTGATCAGGGATATTGGTCTAAAATTCTCTTTTTTTGTTGTGTCTCTGTCAGGCTTTGCTTTCAGGATGATGCTGGCCCCATAAAAGAAGTTAGGGAGGATTCCCTCTTTTTCTATTGATTGGAATAATTTCATAAGTATTGGTAGCAGCTCCTCTTTGTACCTCTGGTAGAATTTGACTGTGAATCCATCTGGTCCTGGACTCTTTTTGGTTGGTAAGCTATTGATTATTGCCTCAATTTCAGACCCTGTTATTGGTCTATTCAGAGATTCAACTTCTTCCTGGTTTAGTCTTGGGAGAGTGTATGTGTCGAGGAATTTATCCATTTCTTCTAGATTTTCTAGTTTATTTGTGTAGAGGTGTTTATAGTATTCTCTGATGGTAGTTTGTATTTCTGTGGGATGGGTGGTGATATCCCCTTTATCATTTTTTATTGCGTCTATTTGATTCTTCTCTCTTTTATTCTTTATTTGTCTTGCTAGCGGTTTATCGGTTTTGTTGATCTTTGCAAAAAGTCAGCTCCTGGATTCATTCATTTTTTTAAGGGTTTTTTGCGTCTCTATTTCCTTCAGTTCTGCTCCGATCTTAGTTATTTCTTGCCTTCTGCTAGCTTTTGAATGTGTTCGCTCTTGCTTTTCTAGTTCTTTTAATTGTAATGTTAGGGTGTCAATTTTAGATCTTTCCTGCTTTTTCTTGTGGGCATTTAGTGCTATAAATTTCCCTCTACACACTGCTTTGAATGTGTCCCAGAGATTCTGGTATGTTGTGTGTTTGTTCTCGTTGGTTTGAAAGAACATCTTTATTTCTGCCTTCATTTCATTATTTACCCAGTAGTCATTCAGGAACAGGTTGTTCAGTTTCCATATAGTTGAGTGGTTTTGAATGAGTTTCTTAATCCTGAGTTCTAGTTTGATTGCACTGTGGTCTGAGAGATAGTTTGTTATAATTTCTGTTATTTTACATTTGCTGAGGAGTGCTTTACTTCCTACTATGTGGTCAGTTTTGGAGTAGGTATTATGTGGTGCTGAAAAGAATGTATATTCTGTTGATTTGGGGTGGAGAGTTCTGTAGATGTCTGTTAGGTCTGCTTGGTGCAGAGCTGAGTTCAATTCCTGGGTATCGTTGTTAACTTTCTGTCTCATTGATCTGTCTAATGTTGACAGTGGGGTGTTAAACTCTCCCATTATTATTGTGTGGGAGTCTCAGTCTCTTTGTAGGTGTCTAAGGACTTGCTTCAAGAATCTGGGTGCTCCTGTATTGGGTACACATATATTTAGGAGAGCTAGCTTTTCTTGTTGAATTGATCCCTTTACCATTATGTAATGGCCTTCTTTGTCTCTTTTGACCTTTGTTGGTTGAAAGTCTGATTTATCAGAGACTAGGATTGCAACCCCTGCCTTTTTTGTTTTCCATTTGCTTGGTAGATCTTCCTCCATCCTTTTATTTTGAGCCTATGTGTGTCTCTGCACGTGAGATGTGTTTCCTGAATAGAGCACACTGATAGTTTTTGACTCTTTATCCAATTTGTCAGTGTGTGTCTTTTAATTGGAGCATTTAGCCCATTTACATTTAAGGTTAATATTGTTATGTGTGAATTTGATCCTGTCATTATGATGTTAGCTGGTTATTTTGCTCATTTGTTGATGCAGTTTCTTCCTAGTCTCGATGGTCTTTACATTTTGGCATGATTTTGCAGCGGCTGGTACCAGTTGTTCCTTTCCATGTTTAGTGCTTCCTTCAGTAGCTCTTTTAGGGCAGGCCAGGTGGTAATGAAATCCCTCAGCATTTGCTTGTCTGTAAAGTATTTTATTTCTCCTTCAGTTATGAAGCTTAATTTGGCTGGATATGAAATTCTGGGTTGAAAATTCTTTTCTTTAAGCATGTTGAATATTGGCCCCCACTCTCTTCTGGCTTGTAGAGTTTCTGCCGAGAGATCTGCTGTTGGTCTGATGGGCTTCCTTTTGTGGTAACCTGACCTTTCTCTCTGGCTCCCCTTAACATTTTTTCCTTCATTTCAACTTTGGTGAATCTGACAACTGTGTGTCTTGGAGTTGCTCTTCTCGAGGAGTATCTTTGTGCCGTTCTCTGGATTTCCTGAATTTGAATGTTGGCCTGCCTTGCTAGATTGGAGAAGTTCTCCTGAATAACATCCTGGAGAGTGTTTTCCAACTTGGTTCCATTCTCCCCGTCACTTTCAGATACACCAATCAGACGTAGATTTGGTCTTTTGACATAGTACCATATTTCTTGGAGGCTTTGTTTCTTTTTATTCTTTTTTTCTCTAAACTTCTCTTCTTGCTTCATTTCATTCATTTCATCTTCCATCACTGATGCCTTGTCTTCCCGTTGATTGAATCGGCTACTGAGGCTTGTGCATTTGTCACGTAGTCCTCGTGCCTTGGTTTTCAGCTCCATCAGGTCCTTTAAGGACTTCTGTGCATTGGTTATTCTAGTTAGCCATTCATTTAATTTTTTTTCAAGGTTTTTAACTTCTTTGCCATGGGTTCAAACTTCCTCCTGTAGCTTGGAGTAGTTTGATCATCTGAAGCCTTCTTCTCTCAACTTGTCAAAGTCATTCTCCATCCAGCTTTGTTCCATTGCTGGTGAGGAGCTGCGTTCCTTTGGAGGAGGAGAGGTGTTCTGATTTTTAGTTTGCAGTTTTTCTGCTCTGTTTTTTCCCCATCTTTGTGGTTTTATCTACCTTTGGTCTTTGATGATGATGATGTACAGATGGGTTTTTGGTGTGGATGTCCTTTCTGTTTGTTAGTTTTCCTTCTAACAGTCAGGACCCTCAGCTGCACATCTGTTGGAGTTTGCTGGAGGTCCACTCCGGACCCTGTTTGTCTGGGTATCAGCAGCAGAGGCTGCAGAACAGCAGATGTTGGTGAACAGAAAATGTTGCTCTCTGATCATTCCTCTGGAAGTTTTGTCTCAGAGGAGTACCAGGCCGTGTGAGCTGTCAGTCGGCCCCTACTGGGGGGTGCCTCCCAGTTAGGCTACTCAGGGGTCAGGGACCCACTTGAGGAGGCAGTCTGTCTGTTCTCGGATCTCAAGCTGCATGCTGGGAGATCCACTATGCTCTTCAAAGCTGTCAGACAGGGACATTTAAGTCTGCAGAGGTTTCTGCTGCCTTTTGTTTGTCTGTGCCCTGCCCCCAGAGGTGGAGTCTATAGAGGCAGGCAGGCTTCCTTGAGCTGTGGTGGGCTCCACCCAGTTCAAGCTTCCGGGCCGCTTTTTTTAGTCACTCAAGCCTTGGCAATGGTGGGCGCCCCTCCCCCTGCCTCACTGCAGCCTTGCAGTTTGATCTCAGACTGCTGTGCTAGCAATGAGTGAGGCTCCGTGGGGGTAGGACCCTCTGAGCCAGGCACGGGATATAATCTCCTGGTGTGCCATTTGCTAAGACTGTTGGAAAAGCAAGCCCAGTATTAGGGTGGGAGTGACCCAGTTTTCCAGGTGCTGTCTGTCACCCCTTTCTTTGACTAGGATAGGGAATTCCCTGACCCCTTGCGCTTCCTGGGTGAGGCGATGCCTCCTCCTGCTTTGGCTCCCGCTTGGTGGGCTGCACCCATTGTCCTGCACCCACTTTCCGACACTCCCCAGTGAGATGTACCTGGTACCTTAGTTGGAAATGCAGAAATCACCCATCTTCTGCGTCGCTCATGCTGGGAGCTGTAGACTGGAGCTGTTCCTATTTGGCCATCTTGGCTCTACCCATCCCATTTATATTTTTATAAGCTCCATATATGTGTGTATTTATATTCCTAAACAATATATAGTACTACTCTGTGTGTTTAAGAGTAGTTACATATTAAATATTACTTGACATGCATGTGCTTGTATCACTTTCAATTTGCTTTTATTTTATTTATTTATTTTATTTTATTTGAGATGGAGTCTTGCTCTGTTGCCCAGGTTGGAGTGCAGTGGTGTGATCTTGGCTCACTGCAAGCTCTGCCTTCTGGGTTCACGCCATTGTCCTGCCTCAGTCTCCCGAGTAGCTGGGACTACAGGTGCTCACCACCATGCCTGGCTAATTTTTTTGTATTTTTTAGTAGACATGTGGTTTCACCGTGTTAGCCAGGATGGTCTCGATCTCCTGACCTTGTGATCCACCCGCCTCAGCCTCCCAAAGTGCTGGGATTAGAGGTGTGAGCCACTGAGCCCAGCCTTAATTTGTTTTTGTGCTGACTATTATGGGAGAGACCGTTATACTGAAAAAAAGGTAGAATTTTGTTAATTTACTTTAAAACTGTAAGTGCTTTATTTTCCTAGTTCCTTATTAAAGTTCAGTTTGTTTCTACTTTTTAATTTTGACACATGGTGCTGCACTGGATATTCCGCTGTACTGATTCAAGGATCTTTCTAGGCCGGTATGATAAAGCGGATTTGCTAACTCACTCTCTCTGGGATTCTAACTGCTTTGGTCCAGGGTAATGTATGTATTGCCCTTGTTTTATTACATCTTTAGCAATACCTGATTACCATCAGACTAAGAGTTGTACATGTATATAGAAAATTTGATGGTTGTGGAATGGTGTCTTGTTTAAATTATTTTCCCTGATCACTCATAAAGTTGATCATCATTTTGCATCTATAAGACATTCCCTTTTTGATTTGGTTCAATAATTCAACATTTACTCGGCACCAAGAGTGTACTGAGTGCACTTCGAGGAACTTTGCATACATCTGCCAAGTTGAGTCCTGCCTTCATGGAGTTCGTGTTGTACAGGGAAGACACAGGCAAACCACAGCATCCATAATAATACAGGGAAGAGACAGGCAGTCCACAGCACCCATAACAAATGAGTGAAGAATACGGCATGTTAGTAGGTGGTAAATGCAATTGAAGAAATAGAAAAGTAGACAGGAAAGGAATCATTGGGATACTAATTCTTAGGGGAGGAAGGAGAAGCCTGAAGTATTAAATGGGGTGGTTAGGCTAATGCATCTTGGCGGAGGCAGATTTCGGTGCAGCCTTGAAGGAGTTAAGGGTGTTTGTTGCATCCTGTGAGATGTAAGAATTCAGCCAAGCAGAAGCCCCACATAAGGGGCATACCGTCCACATTTGAGGACAGCCAGGAGCCAGTGCAGCAAGAGCAGAGAAAGGGGGACTGGGAAGGAAGAGCTGAGAGCAGAGAAGAATGGGGGTTGTGAATTGGGTGGTGGGAGAGAGGTGCCTATGCACAGAGGGCTTTTGTAGGCTGTTTTAAGGATGATACACCAATGTGGGATTTTAAGGATGGTATACCAAGGCAGGAGTCCTCACCAACAATTTAAAGAACGGTCCGTGCTTGCTCTGTTGACAACATGCCATGGAGGGAAAATTACACTCTGTCAACGTTTTGAGTAATCGAAGAAAGTGGCGTATGTGCTGAGATGAGCTGAATGTGGAGGTACCGAGGCACTGGTCAGGTCCTGGATACGTTTTGAAGGGAGAGAAAAGAGGCTTGGAAGAGGTGTGTGTGAGGTGAGGATGTGCTGGCCCTGTAAGTTTGTCCCTCAGAAACCGGAAAAGTGGAGTTGTCATCCACTGAACTGAGAAACGGTGCAATATGTTTATGGGATGGGGAAAATCAGAGCTTCTGTCTTGGACCTGTTGAGTTTAAGTTGTCAACTAGATAAAGATGGAGGGGTATGTAGGTAGCTGTTCACGTAAGTTGGAGTTTCAGAGAGAAGTCAGAGTGGAGAAAATAAACATGTATGTCTTCAACAAAGAAATGGTTTATAAACTATAGGACTGGATGAAATCTTCGAAGGTCTTAGGTGGAGAGAGAAGAGGACTATGGATTCTGAAGTACCTGGTCACATATGTTTGCCATTAAGCAGAAAGCATCCTAGAGCTGGAAATAATTCTAATAAAAAATGTGCAGGACTTTCACCCAGAAAACTGCAAAACATCATTGAGACAAATCATACAAAACCTAAATAAATGGAGAGGTATACAACATCAAGGACCAGAAAGTTCAGTATTACAAAAGATGTCAGTTTTCCCCAAAATGATCTATTGATGTCATGGGATATCAATAAAAATCCAGGCAATTTCTTTTGTAAAAAATTACGAGTGTTTCTGAAATTCATATGGAAGTGCAGAGGGCCAAGAATAGTCACAGTGATCTATATGAGGAAAAACAAAGCTAGATTATGATAGTGGGTATCAAGATGTATTATAAAGTAAATCAGGAATTAAGTTAGGTTCTGTATTACATAAGCAAATAGATCAATGAAATGGAATACAGTTTGGAAACAGATCTGCATAGATCCAGTTGTCTAGTTAATTACTAATTTGTACTATACTGCAATAAAGAAATAAATCACTTTTCAGCAAATTGTTAATTGAACTTAACTATGGACAAAAATCTGTGACACTTCAGTCTCCATACTATACACAAAAATTTATCCCCAGTGGAATAGAGATGTAAATGTGAAAGGTAAATTAAGTTTTGTAGAAGAAAACCTAAGATAATATTTGTTTAGCTTTGGGGAGGGAGGAGCTAGCAATCTGGACACAAAATCACTAAAGCCAACCTTAACAAAGTTTGTGGCATAGCATACATTTAAATATAGTTTAAAAATTTGCTAACCGTAAAGAAAAAAAAAAGAGTAAAGATTATGACTCATTGGAATTAAAAACCTGTGTTTATCAAAAGAAATTATTTCAGTATAAAAAAATGGGCAAAAGGCTTCAACTGGCAATTAGTAAAAGAGGATATTCAAAAGGGCAATAAACATATAAAAAAGTGTTTACCTTCATCAGTCGTCAGGGAAATGCGAATAAAAAAGTACCACATCCCCAGTAGAATGGCTAAAATGAAAAAACAATCCCATTGTTGTTTAGAAAGTGAAGTTCCTGAAATTCTCTCATATACACCCTCTCAGGGAGTGAGGATAAGAATAACCACTTTGGAAAACTGATAGCACCTAATACTGCAGAAGGTAGGATTCACCATTACCCAGCAATTCCTGGCCTCAGTGTATAACCATGGAAAAAGCATACATAAATTCACCAGGTAACATGTCAAAGCCTATTAAAAGCAGCACAGTTTGCATTAACTCCAAACTGCATCAAAACCATCCAAATGTCCATCAACACCCAGAATGGATAAATAAATTATATCAGGAAATATCTAACGGTATCAATGGGTGTGAAGATTGAGGAAATGAAGCCAGACACAAAATTAATAAAACTGTACAATCTCTCTCTCTCTGTCTCTCTGTTTTTTTAGACAGAGTCTTGATCTGTTGACCAGGCTGGAGTGCAATGGAATGATCTCAGCTCACTGCAACCTCTGCCTCCCAGGCTCAAGCAATTCTCCTGCCTCAGCCTCCTGAGTAGCTGGGATTATAGGCGTGTGCCAACACAACCTGCTTATTTTTTAATTTTTAATAGAGACGGAGTTTCACCATGTTGATCAGGCTGGTCTTGAACTCCTGATCTCAGGTAATCTGCCCGCCTCAGCCTCCCAAAGTGTTAGGATTACAGGCGTAAGCCATGGTGCCCGACAATTATCTTTTACATAAAATTCAAATTCAGCAAAAGTCTTCTGAAGTCTTAATAGTGATTGTCCTGGAGAAGAGACAATTTGAATAGAGCTCAAAGGTCTATCCTGAGTCCAGATAATTTTCCCTTTCTTTATCTGAGTTCTGGTTACATGGGGTTGTTTCTTTTGTGAACAAGCCACATAGCAGTTTTTATGCTATATGCTAATGAGAAGCTTACACAGAAAAACAAACATGCACCCTGGTACCATGGAGTTTTGCCATCTTGGAAAATGTCTCATGACTCCGACAAAAAATATGATACAACAAAACTTAAATGTAGATAAGTGTCAGTCATTTTTTATTCAAATGTAAAATTGTTAAAAGTCAAAATGCCAGACAGTATTCCACTAGGTAAAGGAAGTTAAAAAAATGGAGTGAAGCCAGGTATGGTGGCTCATGCCTGTAATCCCAGTATTTTGGGAGGCCGAGGTGGGTGGATTGCCTGAGGTCAGGAGTTCGAGACCAGCCTGGCCAATATGGTGAAACCCTGTCTCTACTAAAAATATAAAAATTAGCTGGGCATGGTGGCAAACACCTGTAATCCCAGCTACTCAGGAGGCTGAGGCAGGAGCATTGCTTGAACCCTGAAGTGGAGGTTGCAGTGAGCCAAGATCGCGCTATTGCACTCCAGCCTGGAGGACAAGAGCAAGACTTCGTCTCAAGAAAAAAAAAAAAAAGGAATGAAATGTGGTATCATCGCTAAGGAACTCTGTGATATCAGATACAGGCACGTGAGGAAAAGCACACACCCTCCAACGCACAGTGTCCCAAGGTCTGGCAGATACAAGAAAACACGCCACCATACAGCGGACTTGGGTCTAATTCTGCCTCACGGAGTGTGGGAAGGCTCTTGTCCAGCGAAGAGAAAGCAGGAAAGGAATCCAGGGAAAGGAGAGAACCGGAAATGCAGGTGGGAGGTGAAGTGCACAGAGAAGAGGAAGTCACTAACCAAATGTATTCACATGTCAAAAAAGTCAACACAGGGAAGGTACAAACAGACAGAACCAATAAAATGTTTGGAATATTTTTTTTGTGGACAGATTGTTAAAGACTGAAAAGCCTTTGTCCAGTTTCAGAGACAATGAGGAGACGCCCAATTTCTATGTACTGCTGGTGGTATATCTACTCCTTTTAGAGGCAATTTAGTAAAGGCTATAAAAATTCAAATGTGCAAACATAGCAAATGCAGCTCTAGAAATTCATCATGAAAAGTGCCCTGGAGGTGACACACGGGGAGGTTGGTAGCATTACTTACAACAGTGAAAAAATTAAAAACAACCTGAATATTCCAAAAGGGTGTAGTTTAAATAAATTATGGCACATTCAGGCAATGGAATACTATCCCATAACTAAATAGGATGAGGCGGATTTACAAATTTGGATGTAAACATTTGGCCGTGTTTATTAACTCAAAATAAATGTTCAGAATAACATGGCGTAAAAAATAAATAAAAAGATAAATGAACATATCAAATTTTATGTTTGTATTTGCATAGAAAAAATTTTAAAAAGCTATATCACCTTTTCAAGTGTAGTTTTCTTTGGTGTTTAAGATTACAGAAAACTACTACATTTAGGGTTTTTTTTTTTTTTCTGCAGCACTTTATTATTTTAAAATTAAGAAAAATAACCATAAACCACGCCAAAGAGCTTATCCTGCACATAATAAGTGGATAAAATAGTTTTTGTTTTTATAGCAAGCTCAGGCGAGTGAAATGACTAACTCTGCTTTATAGAAAGACTTGTACTAAGACATATGAGGATGCTCACACCCTTTGACCCAGCAAACAAATTTCCTAGGCTTTTATTCTAAGGAATTATATAAATATAAGCAAAGATTTACTTAAAAGACTACTTGTCACATTATTATGTACAACATGAAAAATTAGAAATGGCCAGGCCTGGTGGCTCACGCTTCTAATCCCAGTGCTTTGGGAGGACGAGGCGGGCAGATCACTGGACGTCAGGAGTTCCAGACTAGCCTGGCCAACATGGCGAAACCCCGTGTCTACTACAAATACAAAAAAAATTAGCTGGGTGTGGTGGCACATGCATGTAATCCCAGCTACTCAGGACACTGAGGCAGGAGAATTGCTTGAACCCAGGAGGCTGAGGTTGCAGTGAGCCAAGATTGCGCCACCGCACTCCAGGCTGGACAACAGAGTGAGACTCTGTCTCAAAAAAAAAAAAAAAAAAAAAAAAAGAGAAAGAAAAATTAGAAATGGTATGAACAACCAACAAGAGAGACAATGTTTAATGGTACATGTCCACACCACACAATATACATTGATACGTATAAGACGTTTGCCATTGATGTCTATAGGGGAATAATACATGATTTCTTCAATTGTTTTTAATTTTTTCAAAATTTATATAGACATTAGTTTTATAGACATAAACATAAATTTTTAAAATAAAACAAACCATATTGCTTGGAGTAAGAGCAGTGGGTGCAAGGCAGCCTTTGCAGGGTGGTCATTGGAAACCTGGTGAGTTAGGAGGGTCTACCCAGCGAAGGAACCAGGTTGTGGGCAGGGAGGAGAGTTTGGGAGGCTTCAGATGGGGTCTAAATGAGAAATGAAGCTCACAGAAGTGTGGGAGCTAGTGAAACTTGCCCTGGAGATCTTGACATGTGGATATGATATTAACATAGATTATTAGTACAGAAGGAAGGTAACTGATGAAGAAAAATGATGAGATCAGGGAAGAACACAGAATATTTCTGGATGGGATAATAAAAATGAATTTTTGCTGAGCCCTAAGAGATGGGAAGAAACTGGATGTGAGTCAATGAGGAGAAACTCAAGACAGTGTGTGTAAAGAGAGCACCACAGTAGCACAGTCTGTGATCAGAGATCAATCAACAGAGAGCGCCACAGTAGCACAGGCTATGATCAGAGATCAGTCAAGCTTTCTTTGTCCTGAAGTGGAAAGTATCCATGAGCAGCCAAAGATACACCTGGAAAGCCGCACTAAGCCAAATTCTAGAGGGTATTATGGTTCTGGGTAAGGAGCTGGTGCTTGTCAATGTACAGTGAGGGTATTTGAGAGATTGGAGAGAATAAAGGATGGATTTGGGAAGGTCAGTTGAGAGAAGACTAAAGTAACAGGAAAGTCATGGGAATTCATAATGGTGGATAAGAAGAAAGGAAACATAAAGAGATGGAGAAATGACAGGGCTTTGTTTTCAGATTCTATGCATTTTTTTTTTATCAGTGCCTCGTCTAAAGAAATCTCATATAATTTATCAAAAGAATTCCATGAGCTGTACAGTCCTATCTTCATTGTTTTAGGTGGGAAATTACTAGATATTGAGGGAGGAGAAATAAGCAACAGTAGAACATAACACTGAAGACTAAAGTCTCCCGCCCCTTGGAGGGAGACAATAACACAAATAGGGAATGATGACAATAATGATGAAATAATGATGAAATGTGAGGAGTTGGGAACACATGATGAGCTCCGAGGAGAGATGTCAGGGAAGTTTGGATCAGCTTCCACCATTTTATCTCTTGTGCTTTTCAGATCCTGAAATATCTCTAGAAGTTTCTTTAATGTTTTTTTCTGGAGTCACTTCTTCTGGAATATCTCCATCGTTCTCATCACAGCATCTCCTCCCTTACACTCCTACGTCCTTCTTGGCTGAGTTTCCCTGGCTGCCTATCTAAGGTCTCTCTGCACAGCAGTGGCAATGTTCCCACCTCAGCTATTTCTCCTGTAATTCCATTTATGTGTGATTTGAGTTTCACTTCCCATGATATCACTTCTCATTTCTTCCCTGCATGTCTATCTTTTCTGGGCAATTCCTTCTTTGCAAATCCCGTTTTGTAAGACATCAAGCACACTGATCACTGGGAGCAAAGAAGACAACACAACTACCCTCTTTGCTGTCTGAGAATGCACTGAATAGCAGGCACCCTGTGAGCAGTCACCAGCAGATGTTGAAAGAGGAGATGTGATCTGTCACCAGTGATGATGATGTGCCTCGTTATCCATATAGTGATGTAGGAATTGAAGAGCTCAGAATTTGTCGTTCATGCACTTTCTCACAGTTTATGTACCATGGCAGCTGAAATGTGAGTGGTATGGTTGGGAGCTGGTGTTATTTAACTAATCTGTGGTAACTGAAAATATGTGTCAGAACTTTGCAAAGTGAGTGGGGTTGCAGGTTTCTTTCCTCTGACTCAGGCTCTCCTACATGTCTGGTAAGGTGACCCATGCCCAGCAACTGCTCCCAGAGCCCCAGGTTAAGGGGGTCTGGACTAGCAGCCATAGGCATAGGGAAAAACTATAGACTTCTATAACTCTTTTACTTCATGGCTGAAATTACTTGTTATTTCTTTGTATTGTCTATGAAAACTAAGGGAAGGGTCCATAGTGATGTTGATAGGAATGGAGAAATTGGAGATGCTTTTATTCCTGACTGGCCCCATACCTTTCTGTCATGTCAGGAAAATTCTCCCACCCATGGTCTATGTACAGAGGCTGGACATGGAGACTGAGGATAAATGTATAGTTTTCCTCTTAAGTGTATTTCCTACTGGGATCTGGAAGGTTGATCAGAAATGGATTAATATTCCTAGATCTCCAGTTAAATTTCACTCTAATCTCTCTACAACCTGATGCCACTAGAAAGAAAATCCAGGTCAGGACACCCAGCAGAACACCAGGGTCGTTAAACCACATGTTACCTTTTCTAAAAGTCTGCATAGGAATGCTTTTGACAACCTTGATACCTTTTTGATATGCGTCCAATGTTTTTCATACTGTGCGAGCTTATTAAAAATAATTCCCTTCAACTATACTAACAAATGCAATTTTCTGCTAACAATTAGGAACAGAAGTGTATTCAAAGTGAGCTTTCCAGACAATTACACTGGCAGAAAAGCAATTAAAACTTAGGAACACTGTACACATATGGTTATGTAAAACATAGCCTTTAATGTTGCTAGCTGAAGAAGTTTATAATGCTGTTACTTTTGTTACATAAAGCATGGCTGTGCCGAGCAATGAAATATGCTGGATCTCTTAGAGAAATATTACCAAATAACTTTCAATGGGGCTAAATTTTCTACAATGTCTTGTGATTAGACTTTTAAATTTGGCTCAGGTAACTGCTCTGTAGCATACATGTTAAAATTACAAATTCTTCCAGACCCAAGTGCCCCATAATAATAACTATTTTGGGGTATTCGATTACCTCAAACAAAGAGGAATAGCACTATATAAGCAGAAGTTGCTCTGGGCCTCAATGAAATCAATGTAGCAATGTAGCTCTGCAATAATTGGCCTAAAGTAAAGTATTGAAACAAGCCTTTTCATATTTTCCAAGATCCGGCTGTTTATTCATTCCTTGAGAGTGAAAAATATTTACATTAAGATATCATAGTATAAATGCATAGTTAAGATATCATAGTATAAATGCATAGTAATGATTACATTTATATTAAGATATTTTAAAGAGCTAAATTAATCCCTGTGTTCATATTTATATGACTGATGTATTTCTCATTTTCAAGTTAACATTGTAGGTAATACAGACTATGTTACCATTGAAATAAATAAGACTTAGTAACCATGCCAGCTAATATCAAGGCTAAGACCAGACACCATTTTTTCTGAGTATTAGTACAATTTTAAGTACATGATATACAATTTTAGTATATTATGTACTTCTAATTATGGTTTTTCCAGATCACCATACTAAAAATTGCATTTATATTCTTCATGAAGAGTGGTTCAATCATCAAAAACATTTTGGGATTAAGTTGATTGTCAATTGAGGAAATTAATGATAAATATGGATGCTACCCTCTTAACTTGCTTATTGGAAAGAAGTTTGTGCTTTAAATTTAATAGATGTATTTATAAATTTGATAGTGTGTACCTCATATTGAAAGATACGTATAGGAAGAAAATTTTTCAAAGTCAGTTGATGCAATAAAAACTGCACAATTTTTTATTTTCTTTTTTTTAATTTTTTTCTATTAAAATGTTAACAAAGTATTAGATTCACCTGCAAAGAGTGAATCCATGACTTGGTTTGCATTTACAGAAAGACAGTGCTCACTCTAATTAATTCCAGTAAATTAAACCACAAAGGAAATTGTAAGAAAAACTAAAAGAAGATAAATTATTTTTATATAAAGTCATTCCATTATCATATATGATTTCTACAACTTTTCAAAATCAAAGCCAGTGGAGGTGGTTTTTACATTACTCAAATCTAGCGTTTGTGAATTCAAAGTTAAGGACTAATATTTAATTTAATTAATTTATTTACTTAAGACTGCAGTGGTGTGATCATAGCTTACTTCAGCCTTGACCAGCTGGGCTCAAGACGTCCTCTTGCTTCATCCCCTCAAAGTGCTGGGATGACAGGTGTGAGCTGCTATGCCTGGCCTACTTATTTCCATAGAAACATGCCTTTATTGAGTTTCATGAGGAATATGAAATAGTAAATTCTGTTACTCAGCTATAACTTAGTGTTGTCCCAACAGATCAATAATCATCAAATTAATCATTTATCTTGATTAATTTTAAAATGAGTTATTATAAAATGGTATGTGCTATGGTTTTACTGTCTCCACCAAAACTCATGTTGAAATTTAATTGCCATTGTAGCCATATTGAAAGTGGGAGCCCTTATGAGGTGATTAGGTCATAAGGGCTGGGCCCTCATGAAGGGATTAATGCTGTTATCATGGGAGTGGGTTAGCTATAGTGGGAGGGAGCCCCTGATGAAAGGTTAAGTTTGGCCTCATTTCCTCTCTGTCTCTAGTGTACTTCCTTGCTATGTGATGCTCCCACCATGTGGACTCATCATCTGCCAATGCCATGCCCTTGGACTTCCCATCCTCCAGAACTGTTAAGAAAATAAACTTCTTAACTTACTAAGTCTGTAATATTCTTTTTCTTGAGACAGAGTCTCACTGTTGCCCAGGCTGGAGTACAGTGGCACGATCTCAGCTCACTGCAAGCTCCACCTCCTGGGTTCACACCATTCTCCTGCCTCAGCCTCCCGAGTAGCTGGGACTACAGGTGCCTGCCACCACGCGTGGCTAATTTTTTTGTATTTTTAGTAGAGACGGGGTTTCACCATGTTAGCCAGGATGATCTTCATCTCCTCACCTGGTGATTTGCCTGCCTTGGCCTCCGAAAGTGCTGGGATTACAGGCATGAGCCACTGCACCCGGCCCCACAGTCTGTAATATTCTATCGTAGCAGCAGAAACACCATCCTAAGATGTTTGCATTCTAGATATGCTTTAATTGTTCTTCTTGCTCCTTTTATGTAGGGAGAATCTTTCTCACATAGGGTGTATAATATGCATTTTCCTCACTCCACTTCATCCCATTTTACTTTTGTTAAGTTATAGGGTTGCAGTGAAGTAAGTAAGTATATGATATCTATGTAATACACATTACTAAGCTTGATAGGGTGGCTTTTCTGAATAAGGACAAAAATCATTTGTTTATAAATATTTTTCATCCTTCCACATCTTCTGCCTCAGTCTCCTGAGTAGCTGGGATTACAAGTGTGTGCCACTATGCCCAGATGCTTTTTGTATTTTTAGTGGTGATGGAGTTTTGCCATGCTGGCCAGGCTGATCTCGAACTACTGATCTTAAGTGATCCACCTGCCTCGGCCTCCCAAAGTGTTAGGAGTATAGGCATGAGCCATTGTGCCCAGCCTGACTTTGACCTGTTACTGTTTTTCAGCTTCAAGTATGTGTAGTAGGAGCTGAAGCAGCTGGGCCGATTCATTTAGTCTTTGGTGGGTATAATAGCATGATGAAGTGTAGACCCCTGGGACATGCAGATTAAGGCTGTTGGAGGTCAGAGTTTTTCAAAAGCAAATTTTGTACAGAAAATGAATAATAACAACAATGAAACAGAAAGGTTAATACATTTTAAAAAGGATTGCTTAGGACTGTGTGTCCACTTCATTTTAAACAAGAACTAAAAATACTTCATTTTAAAATTACCTTTTGCCTTATGTGCTATGGTTTTGGAGACAGATTTCTGACTAGATCACCAAGAGCTTATTTTAAAAATATTACTTTTTGTTGGTTTAAATAACTCAGAACTCACTATTGGAATAGAACACTTTTTGTTTAAATGTTCACATCATTTTCTGAAATTTGCAATGATTTTCTTTTATATGTGTTACTTTAGAGTACTTTCTTGGTCTACCTCAAAGTTACTTTGGTATATTGCAAAATGACACACATTGCTCCCATCCCTGCACACAAGTCTTTTTAAAATATGACTTTGCTTCTCTTCCTATTAAAAGAACAGTAGAGTGTATTTCTTCATATCTTGAGACTTGCTTTGACAAAGGGCACCTTAGCAAGTGTAATGTAAGCAGAAGTTGGAAATTTGTTCATCCCTTGCTGCTACAACCTTCCCACCCTGACTAGCCTACTGCAGGAACAGAAGCCTGGTGTGGAGGGGCTCCTGCTTTCCCAACCATCCCAGCTGAGGTGCTCACATCTAAGGAAGGTCATCCTGGACTGCTCATCCCCAGTCAATCTCACCCAGATCAGAACAGCCCAGGCAACCCACAAAGTCATAATGTTTTTTTCAGCTACTAAATTTGGGGGATAGTTTGTTATGCAGCAGAAGCTAACTGATACACTCTCCTTTTGTCTTTATTATATAGAACTTAATTAATGGTTTCAAGGCAACAGCAAAGTAAGCAAGTGAGCCAACAAAACTTTTAGCTACAGCTTTACATTTTCTTCTTTAGTTCAGAAACTTTAACCATGGATATTAGTTCAGAAACTTTAACCATGGATATTTGGTATACCACTATCTCTGCTACAAGAATAGAAGGCATATCTCTTTTCTCAAATCACTGAAACCAAAATAAAACAAGTACCTAATGGTCTTTCCTGGGTCTGCCTCTATAATCCAGGTGCAGTGCAGGTTGTTGTCATAAGGAGCTGGATAGCCAGGGGACAATATTCGTCCTGATGTGGCTGCATGGATCTGACCACCACATTCCGCTGTAGAAGACACAGAGAGATGGGAACGTTCAGCTTCTGGCATCATGTGTTTCTATTTAGCTACTTTTCAAAACCAAAGCCATTATGTCTGCATTATATACATAGAGAAAAAGAATCACCATCATCTATCTCTCCTGACCACTTCAATACTTCTTCCAAATCATTAGCTCTGTGGAAAGTCTTTATCCTCCATGCAATCAAAGTTGAGAGCATAAAGCAATAAGATGCTCATGTGATAATTCTAATAATAACACTGTACCTATAGTCTCCATAAGAGAGTACTAGAAAAACTGTCTTTCATAGCTGAAAACACACACTCACAGACACATGCAAATCTCAGAATACATAAAACTCACACTGGAACGTGTGATAAAATTCCTCCTCTTTTCCAATAAAGGAAGTCAATGCAACATGGTGCAAGCACCCTAAGGCCTGGCTTTTGCACAATAGTCTGACTACTTCCACACTCACCTATGCACGAAGGTAATGGTTTGTCCCACACTCTCCTGTCTCCACTCAAACAGGTCAGGGTGTTGCTGCCATGCATGGCGTACCCCGGGTTGCAACTGTACAGAACTACAGTGTCGGTAAAGTGGCCTTCATCACGGATCCTATAGCCGTAGTTAGGGATGCCCGGATCCTCACATTTTACCAGATCAAAACCTGCAAGAGAGAAAGGCAAGGAATGAACAGAACTCAAGGGTGGACATCTGCCTTAAAACAGAGATGAAATAAACAAGGTTGCTAAATGCTCCTTGAAGGGTAGGGAGAAAAAAGGAGACTGTGAATTTACAAAGGGGAAAAGAAAGATGGGTCTGTATTGGGGCTATTTGTTACCCATTTGTGATTTCTTGAAGTTCGGTCATCTTATTCGTTCCTCCCTACTTACAAGTTTTTTTTTTTTTTTTTTTTTTTTTTGCTTTTGTTGCCCAGGCTGGAGTGCAATGGCGTGGTCTTGCCTCACTGCAACCTCCACCTCCCGGGTTCAAGTGATTCTCCTGCCTCAGTCTCCCAGGTAGCTGGGATTACAGGTGCCCGCCACCATGTCCAGCTAATTTTTTGTATTTTTAGTAGAGACGGGGTTTCACTATGTTGGCCAGGCTGGTCTCGAATACCTGACTTCAGGCAATCCACCCCCTCAGCCTCCCAAAGTGCTGGGATTACAGGCGTGAGCCACTGCGCCCGTCCCCTCAAGCTCTTGTTTTCCAGAGTTCTACAACTTCATCTGTCAGTCCAAGCCTCCAGTCTGCACGCTGGATTCTCTGGTGAGCCCCAATGCCCTCTAGGAAGGGTATACTCTGCTGCCTCTTTGCCCCTCTGTCACAACCTAGACCTCCAAGGAAGAGGGGCCACCTATGGGCACCGCCAGGGTGCTTTGCAGAATCCTGACAGCCAGCACTTATTCCAGCCCATTGTCAAGAGCCGCCCACCTTCCTGACAACTTCCTCCAAACTCCAAGATGTCAACTTCATGGGAAAAGAAAAAAGACTGGCGCTCCTGAATTACTGCCGACCACACTCCTGATGGTTCATGGTTATGAGGCGCTTGAGGAAATCCACAAAACAACAGAAACTCCAGAAATGAATCATTATAATGACCTCATCAAGATAAGCTCTTAAACTCAAAGAAATAGATGACAGAAATGAAGATTTAGCTTCTGCAGTACTGAGAGCTGTATATTGCTTTTATGTGAGGCAATATTTTAAGGCCATCTGTGAAGACAGTCTTACAGTAACATATTTCTCTTCATATCATGATGCAAATTTTGACAATTGTAAAAAGGAGAGCTGGAAACTTGAGGGACCACATGGTCTCTTTCCTTCTATTTCCACCAAACTTTGAATGCTTCCTTTTCTCAAAAAGAAATTAAATTTTGAAATGAATTTGTGACTTCTGCTAAGTCCTCCTGTCAATGTGAAGTCTGAGATGCCCTTCCATTGAGGAAAATGTATTCTTAACTTCGCAATATAATTTTACCCTGCTGATGTCTGACTAATCAGGATTGAGATTTGCAGCTTTGTATAGGAGAAAGAGGACATGCTTGATCCTTTGCACTCAGTGACTAAGAAAATTTCCTTCCATAAAGTTTCCTTCCACAAAGAGTAAGTCTTTACCAACCATGACATTATTATTTTTACGATAACCCTGATCTATTTAAGAGACACCAATAATTTTAATTCAGATGCCTGGAATTCAAGAACAGAAGAGTGTATCGATCTTGGTGCAAAGCAAAGGGATATGCTAAATGTCCACAAAGGGGAGGTAGAAATTAGGGGGATGGTTTCAATCAATCACCTCCGGTTTCAGGGTCATTCAAATATTTGATGACCTTCATCTCACTGCATAATGCCAAAAAGACAGGGCAGAAAGGAAGACATTCAATATCATGTATGACAAAATCCGTCATTATTACAGATTATTCAGTGCTCATTTCTGTTTTCACAGAGAGGAAAAAAGAAGCAGAAGTCTTTACTGTTGTTATTGTTGTAGTGTTACTGGGTTTGCGGGTTTGGAAGTGACAGCATCTGAACAACTCTTTAGAAGGCAGTCCTGCCCAGCATTGGGGATGACCACCAGCAAACCAGAGGCAGAATGACCTGTTGGAGGTGATGATTCTCCCCGGCCACACTTGGAGTCCACCTCCCTATTAATAACAAACAATCTTCCAAAATCTTGCGCTATCTATCTGGAATTTACATTAGGTATGCTGCTTATCCAATGTCATTGGAACATACAATTGGAAATAACCATTAGGCACACAAAATCGGGGTGTAAAAAACTTTTGAGTTCAACATCTATCCCTATGATCAGTACCACTGGAACAGGATCCTGGGAAAATTTAGAAATCTTTTTGAGGGGTGAGGGCCGCCCATGCTAACAGGGCATCCAGGTCCTGTCCGTGAAGAACAAAGCTGTGAATGGCAGCGGGGCCAGGAAACTGTGGGGTTCTGCACACAGCACCCAGGAGGTATCCACGTTAACAAACCACACCCAATGTGACCCGAACTTCTCGTTTTTCAAGGGGCAAAAGAAATCTGGAGTTTTAAAAAAAGTTTTTAAAAAGAGGTGGAATATTCCACGTAATGCTTCTAAACTGAGCTTTGAAACACATCTGCTGGGGATGATGAAAGCCTGGACCAAGAAGTGGTCAAGATGCCTACAGCGGCTGCTCAACTTAACAAATGAGGTTACGTCCCAATAAACCCAGCAAGAGTGGGAAATATCTTAAGCAGAAAATTAATGTAATATACCTAACTAACTAGCTTTCCAAATGTCTTAAATTCACCTAGCTTACCACAAATATGCTTAGGACAGTTACCTTGGCCTATAGTTGGGCAAAATCATCTAGCACAAAGCCTATTTATTTTATAAGAAATTGTTAACATGAGATAGTCCTCCCCACTACTAATAACAAACAACTTTTTTTTTTTTGAGATGGAGTCTGTCTGTTGCCCAGGCTGGAATGCAGTGGCATGATCTCGGCTCACTGCAACCTCCGTCTCCTGGGTTCCAGTGATTCGCCTGCCTCAGCCTCCTGAATAGCTGGGACTATAAGTGCGAGCCACCACACCCAGCTAAACACCCAGCTAATTTTTGTGTTTTTAGTAGAGTCAGGGTTTCACCACGTTGTCCAGGCTTGTCTCAAACTCCTGACCTCAAGTGATTTGCTTGCCTCGGTCTCCAAAAGTGCTGGAATTATAAGCATGAGTCTAATCAGCTAGAGAGTCAACACTTTCTTATAAAACAAGCTTTATGCTAGATGATTTGTGCTAGTATTGAATACTGTACAGGAAATGAAAAACAGATGGTTGCATGGGTGCTCAAAGTATACTTTGTACTGAACGTGTATTGCTTTTACATCATTATAAAGTTGAAAAATTGTAAGTGAACCCTCATAAGTTGTGGGCTTTCTGTGTTCATTTTGACAATAAATTATGTTCTGATTGTACAGAAGAGTTTATCAATCATAAGAGATTTTCTTCACTGGAGACATGTTGATAAAGTAAAGTAATAACATTGATTTTCCTGTGGGACTTACAAATTGTTTCAGTAGTTTATAGCCATAAGCTCTACAAGTAGTTTATAGCTATTAATGCTTTAAACGTTATCCAGAATATGCCTCTATGTTCAGAAATCAAGGCTTTTAAAGACTTCAATCAAAAAAGGTTAACAAAGTTATAAAATCCAAAAATATGCTTATTTTAAAATTAGTTTAAGAAACATTTTCCTCTGCCCTAAAACTTGCATTAAAACTTTTTTTTGGAGAAGAGTGGAAAGAAACATTACAAAACAAACAAGCAAAGAAAAAAGATGTATCCGTTAAAATGTCTACTAAACTTTACTTGGGTTGGATTTTGTACAGAAATGTTTTATTGCTTTTTCTATCATTCAATATCAAAAGTTTTTCTTTCTGCTTAAACTACACCTTGTCATACAGAAGAATTAAGCCAAGTTATTTATGGCAGCATAGTTTTCTCTTTATATGACCAGCTGTCTCCTTTTTTTCTGATGCCTTTTCTTGTTTTTGCAAAAGATCACTTAAGACCTTGACAGCATCATGAAATTTATTATCTTGTAAAAAGCTCTATAACTAAAGCCTCTAGGCTTGTGTGATGTCTTTTTATAAAATACATTCCTCTTTCCTGTCAGAAAGTTGAAAGTATTTGGCCATTCTAGAGATCAGTTTTCCAATTTTCAGTAGACTGAAGAGAGCTTTGTTCTCTCAAAGCTCCTCGCAGGATTTGATGGTTCACACACAGTTGCTGGGAGAATCATAGGCCTTTACAGTGGGAAGTAGCATTGGAATCACAACCATCAATACCTTGAAGGACTAGAGAAACATCCCTAGAAATCTGAAGCTTCTACTTCATGTCACTTGCGCCGTGAACCAGCTTAGTCGCCTGCTAGGGATTAGAGTGCTGCCTCCACAGTTAAACTGTGCCCTTAGAGCCACAGCATGTCAGCATCTCTCAGGTTCTCAAAGGCAGTTAGACTTCGATCTGGTGTTTCAGACACTTTGACCCCTAGACTGTTACTTTATCCACATTCGTTAGGATACAGCCTAGCCTGCTGTTTCTCTCTCTGCAAATTGCATGAAGTACATTTCAATTGAGCTTTACTTGCTGTGTGTTTAAAGACTAGTATATAATCATTGTTTCCTAAAAATGTCAACACTGTTTTTGAATATTGGTAAAATAAGTTGATGTGTAATAGAAGAATTCTGAAATGACAACATAAAATTCTATGATGTTGATTCTGCACTATTTCAGAAAAGAATGTTTCCATGTTTTAAGAAATCTCAGATGGATTAAAGACTTAAATGTTAGACCTAAAACCATAAAAACTCTAGAAGAAAACCTAGGCAATACCATTCAGGACATAGGCATGGGCAAAGACTTCATGTCTAAAACACCAAAAGCAATGGCAACAAAAGCCAAAATTGACAAATGGGATCAGATTAAACTAACGAGGTTCTGCACAGCAAAAGAAACCACCATCAGAGTGAACAGGCAACATACAGAATGGGAGAAAATTTTTGCAATCTACTCATCTGACAAAGGGCTAATATGCACAATCTACAATGAACTCAAATTTACAAGAAAAAAACAACCCCATCAAAAAGTGGGTGAAGGATATGAACAGACACCTCTCAAAAGATGACATTTATGTAGCCAAAAGACACATGAAAAAATGCTCATCATCACTGGCCATCAGAAATGCAAATCAAAACCACAATAAGATACTATCTCACACGAGTTAGAATGGCAATCAATCAATCATTAAAAAGTCAGGAAACAACAGGTGCTGGAGAGGATGTGGAGAAATAGGAACACTTTTACACTGTTGGTGGGACTGTAAACTAGTTCAACCATTGTGGAAGTCAGTGTGGCGATTCCTCAGGGATCTAGAACTAGAAATACCATTTGACCCAGCCATCCCATTACTGGGTATATACTCAAAGGATTATAAATCATGCTTCTGTAAAGAAACATGCACACGTATGTTTATAGCGGCACTATTCACAAGAGCAAAGATTTGAAACCAACCCAAATGTCCAACAACGATAGACTGGATTAAGAAAATGTGGCACATATACACCATGGAATACTATGCAGCCATAAAAAATGATGAGTTCATGTCATTTGTAGGGACATGGATGAAGCTGGAAACCATCATTCTCAGCAAACTATCACAAGGACAAAAAACCAAACACCTCATGTTCTCACTCATAGGTGGGAATTGAACAATGAGAACACGTGGACACAGGAAGGGGGAACATCACACACCAGGGCCTGTTGTGGGGTGGAGAGGGATAGCATTAGGAGATATATCTAATGTTAAATGACAAGTTAATGGGTGCATCACACCAACATGGCACATGTATACATATGTAACAAACCCTAAAACTTAAAGTATAATAAAAAAATAAAAAATAAATCTCAAGTTTTGAAAGGATATGTTTAATTCTACAAAGATATTCTTCCAAATAGAGATATTTCCATTTTAATGTGAATTTAAGAGACTTTTGACTGATCAATTTTAAGCCTGCTGAAGAGTAATAACTTTAAAAACATACAGAAGGTATCCTTTTCTATCTTGAAGCCACTAGTCTGCAATTATTCAGGGCACAAATACTGGTTCTGTATTTTCTTTATGCGCTAGAAACTTTAAAAAAGACTACATCACATTATTTGTGTCAAAGCACTATTAAGTATTATTACAATCAAAACTTGAATGTATTTAGTAATTCTATTTCTTTGTTTTCTAGTGATTTCATTTTAAGTCAAAACACAGCCAAAATACTATGAACAAAATGTTCTAATCAAAACAAGCTCAAAACATCCAGCTGATGAAAATTACTTCTCCATATATTTTGCATTAATTATGCAGTCTTAATATTGTTAAGAATTAAAGCCTATGTATCTTCTAACACAATATTAGAGTTCTATGAGACTTGCTTTTAGCTTTCAAGTATTTGGACTAGTTCTTATCTTCCAAATAAAGCACTTGTGTTTCAAGAGAACCAGCTCCAGACTTAATCCATTTTATACATCAGGCTGAACAACGAGCTCACAGTAATGTGAGTTTTTTCAGCTTTTATCTGAGCAACTCTTGAGAAAGTAGTTTCATGCTCAGGTGAGCTCTGAAAACATAACTGAAGAAAAGGAATACTGGTCATTTTTGAATCTCTGATATATTTTCTCATGAGCAACTGAAAAAAGCTTGAAGTATTTACAGAAACATACTATCTATCTGTTAATTCTACCTAAGACATTTCAATTGGGATAATGTACTTCTTTGGCAAAAATCTCTTTAAGAATGACTGACTGTCATGTGAAAAAAAGGGACAGTGTTTTCACACTATTTCCTTCAGTGTAAAGAACTGCATTAAAAACTTAATATTGCTTTTTATTAACTCTATTTGCATTCATCTGAATAGGAAGGGAGTTTCAAAGGTAATTGCTTAAATTTACTTTTTATAGTTCACTTGAGAAGGAAAGTTCATTAATAATGAATTTCCTGAAATGTTTGATTGTGCCATGTTTTACAATACATCTCTCTTTATTCAAGAATGAAATTCTAGCTGAAGTGTGTGTGTGTGTGTGTGTTTGATTTTTAAACTATCTATCTTTAAAATTATTTATCTATGGTTTTTTAAGCTACAGGTGCTATTGTTTTCAAATTGAGTCCTTTTGTTAGCTACTATTTTCATTTAATTCATTCAATTTTTCCCATATATTAAGTTTTTGCTGCCATTATTTTGTAATCATATGAGCAGCCCCATGGTAAGATACTCCGCATTTTAAAAAAATAGCAATAGCAAACAGGTTGTTGACAATGTTTAAACAGAAATGTAAACTTCTGAACTTCAGGTAAAACATCAAAAACCTGTAAATGTCCAGAATGAAAATCAGATAGCCAAATTATCTATTTTTTGGAACTATCTATCTTATTTTTTATCAAGCAAACTTTTAATAAATCATAAAGCAAGTTAATCATACCTAAGAATTTAATGAGTTGATCTTGAAACAGTTTATAATTCTAAATACATTACTTATAATTCTAAATACATTACATTAATCCCAAGTGAATTTAATGCTGGTAGTACTTTGATCTTGTGCAGAGCTTCCAGCAGTTGAAATAGTTAATAATATCAATTCTGAGATGTCTCAGTGAAATAATTCAAATTATTCACTTTCTCACTGATTTTTTTTTTACCACTATGCACGTATGTTCTCTGTTGAGGATATTTAAAACTCAGAGTGGGGGAACTTGGGGCAAGACCAGGATCAGGCACCTACATGGATGAACTGAAATAATTTCACTCTAAATTCATCTTTAAATACATCCAGTTGGCAAATATTGTTCTAATTTGTACAAGGTGGTAAGAACTTACAATTAGGTGCTAACTATATACTGTATGTATTGTAACATCACCATGTGCCCTGTGCCCCATGAATATGTGTAATAATTACTTGCCAATAAAAATAAAGGAAAATAATGAGCTGTAAAAAAATGTTTTCAAATCTGTCAGGAACTTTTTTGGGGCATGGTGAGAAGAGTAAAATAAAACAGGGCTCCTATCTTCCCCTGTCTAATGAATGACAGATAGGAAAATAAATACTTATAAAACAACACGAATGCTATGGTTTGCGTGAAGGTTGAGAGGGACAAAGGAAACTAGTATCTTGGTAGCTGGGGGGGTTCAGTGAGCCTTGCAGGAGAGAGGGTTTGAGCAGGTCTAGGGGCCCCCTGGACGCCATCCACTCAGAGGGAGAACAGTCCAGGTGGAAAAGGCTTCAAATAGCATGGCAGTTGGGAACACCAATTTACAGGAACATTTGTATATGCTGATGCTTCCTTTTAAACGTGTGGCCATTATGATGGAGACAGGAATTGAAGGGAAGACAGGAAAGGTCACGGGAAAGACGGGAAAGGACTTGGCTGCAGCACCAAGGAGTGGAGACCAACTCAGCATGCAGTGGGGGAAAGGCAACAGAAAAGATTGCACAGGAAAGTGACACAAATATATTCGTATTTCAGAGAGATAATCAGAAGCAATGTGGAATATGGACATGGGTAAGAAGAAAGAAAGGACAAGCAGGAAAATCTGCAAAAGTATTTATTTAGTGCTGGAAAGGAGCCTGTGTCAGTGGATGTAGGGAGGGGATGAGGCAAGAGTGTGTGCATGGATGAAGCATGCACAAATATTATTTTGCAAATTGAGCCTGAGTGAGAGTGGAGACAGAAGACTCAGTAGATGATAGATGGGGGTCTGTGATGAAGAGAGGACACCAGAGAAAAATGCAGCTCATGGGAGAGGTGAGGGAGGAAGAGGAGAATCATCAGCATTGTTGTCACATAATTATTCTGGTCCTCTCATAGCAGAGATCCCCTGTATTAACCCAGAAAAGGAATACATCTTTCATTGATAACACCTGTTATGAAATAATTAAAAATAAATATGCTTTGGATATGTTAGGAGCATTAGGAGCACAGAGCAAGACAATCTCAGTCCTTATGGAGTTTCACAGGGAAATTAGACATCCTAAGAAATAGTAATCGCAATAACTACCCAAGCTATAGGCATAGACAGTATGAGTCAACATTGACACTTAATCACACAAGTGTGGACTTGTATTCTCTGTTGTTCTGGTCCCTGTTTTCTATTACGTTTTCTATTTTTTCCCAATTAAGTGTTTGTTTTGTTGTACTCACTTCTTTGTATAGCAAGAGGTGAATAGTTAAAAAATAAAAAGCCCAGAATGGCTTAATTTTGTTTGTTTTGTTTAATAGGAACTTCTGTGTGGTTGTGTAAGGATGGCTCCTTTTGTCAGGTAGAACCAGCCTACAGTTATCTGGTTAATACTACGTTTATTTGGTATCATTACTTGATGTGTTTACAATATCATGCCTTGTACACCTTTTAACTTTAAAATGTTATAAATTTTGTGTTTAGTAAAATTTCATGTAAAATAAAGCTGCTACTCTATAAGTGAACTTTTAATGTTATTTTTTGAGACAAGGTCTTGCTCTGTGACCCAGGCTGGAGTGCAGTGGCGCCATCTCGGCTCACTACAGCCTTGACCTACCAGGCTCAAGTGATCCTCCCACCTCAGCCTATTGAGTAGCTGGGACCACAGATGTGGGCCACCATGCCCAGCTAATATTTGTATTTTTTGTAGAGACAGGGTTTCCCCTTTGTTGCCCAGGCTGGGCTCAAAACCCTGGGTTCAAGTGATCTGCCCACCTTGGCCTCCCAAAATGTTGGGATTACAAGCGTGAGCTGTGGCATTTGGCCTTCTCCCTAAATTTACTTTTAATTATGATTTCTTTCCTGATGATGAAGCTAGTAAATTATATACAGTACCTTAGGCTTGTAATATTCTATTTTTATTTATGAAATATCTTTGATAGTATAACTTCTTACTATAATGTTTTCCTTTTGTTCCAATATTTTAATAGGTGTTAAAATGAAAAAAAGTAATGAAAAAATAGAAAATCTCTGTAGTTCTCTAATTGAGAACACATATCTGGAGTAGCATATCCTCTGGCCTACAGCATTAATTCATTAATGCAATCGCTTAGTTAGTATATGAAGTGCCTACTCGGCTTCAGATATTTTGCTAGACGCTGAAGATACAAAATTAATTGACCTCAGTCCTTGCTCACCAGAAACTCATAATCTGTGTAGATAAAAGATAACATATAAAAGTTAACATATTCCCTATTAAAAGGATGCCTATTCATTCATTCAACACATACCTATTAAGCACTTAATATGCATTATCTTTCGTGACACAATGCTGTCTTTCAGTGTATAAGCATGGTCTTGCCTTTTGGGACTCAGAGTTTAATTGGAGGTATTATAGCAAGTGCATGAGGAGAGTGAGAAAGCATTTGCTTTTTGGGTTGTGGTCACAAGCGTTCCCTAGCTGGAGTCTCATGGTTCCTTCTGCAGGGTTTCTGTGGAAGCCAGATCCGAGCACAGGGCAGCCCACACACACAGGCAGCCACACACCAAGAAATAAATGCAGCTGCTTCCAAAGGAGCCCCCTGTGCTTTCCACGGGGCAGGTGGGTGACTGTAAACTAACACAGGTCATGCTTGATGGCAGGTGCTGCTTTCAGCTTTACAAATAATAAAAACATACAAACACACATATGTGCATTTATACAAAGGGAGACCCAGAAACACAACAACACAGATTCAGCCAACCCTATGGATCACTCCCTTACACAGAACAGAATTTGATTATCCTCAGAACATACTGCAAAACAAACTGGGGCTGTTTATGTGTCTTGCATCCAGATAATAATTGAAGAAGTAACTTCCTTGCTGAAAAGGCCTAGCTTTAAAAAAAAAAACTAGGAATAAATGGTCAAAAAAATGAAACTCACATATTTCTGTTTTTAGCTCCAAAAATTACTAATTGCTTAAAAATATCTTGCCTATCCCGAGCATTTGATTAACTAGTGTTGGTTCTTTAGGATTTAACCACAGGGATTAGAACCACTGCAGAGTCTTCATGGCAAAGTACAAATGAAAATCTTTGCAATACACAAACAATTTGGTATAATTTTATGTCAGTCAATATAGGATTCAAATTAAACATAATTGAAAACAGAGTTTGATAGCTTGTGTAATTAAATATTAATATAGAGCCAATATATAGAAAAAGGTGGCAAGTAAAAGATAGTTCTACCAATATATCCCAAATACCATAATTAAAATGTATCTAAATTATATTGAAATATAATTCTATGCTTTCAAACACTTCCACACACATTCAACAATAACTTTTAAAAAGAAACATGAGAGTTTCTGTGAAATTGAATTATATGATTATTTTTAAAGATGGGAGAATTCTCAGATTATTTGTTTTTTTTGCCGGATTGCTGAAGAAAAACTAAATTGATTAAAAATGGTAAGAAAAGTGTCAGAAGAACATTAGGAACACGTCAGCCGAGCTATTTTTAAAGTAATTCTTCATTAGTAGTGTAGGTTTCTCAGCACATAATTTTAATTTTCATTGTCTAAATCTCAGTAATGCTTATATTTATATTTATTTGCTCTTGGATGGGAATATCAAATTGATGACTCATTAAAAAAACTATTTTAATGGAGAAATAGCAGCTCTGGTTAATTTATTGTTATCACCTTAGACTTAAGTCTCTACCAGTGGCTTAGAAACCAAGTGAATAGACTGGGCCCCAACTTCAGGAGTGTCTGGCCCAGAACCTCATCACCACCATGAACCCCAGCATAGAGGGGCTGCTACCAGCGCACAAAGAAGACATACTCTGTGCCACACAATTCATCCGGCAGGTTTGTCTGTGCTGTCCCATATAATCCTGAAAATCACCTACAAAATAATGACGATTACAAGAGTCCAACTAAGCAGTGGGGCCCGTGGCCCTGGCACTAGTTTGGAGAGGGACAGAGGATGAGAAGAAATGGGAGACAACAGAGTTCTTCCCAAATTCTGTCCCGGACTCAGCCCTCACACACCCTGCCCCTGCCTCGTGCCTCCTTCACATCTTAGCTGTGAAGGGCAGTGCTTATTGCTTGGCTCCCCCATGCTGTAGAGATTTTTACAAGAAAAAGTAAAGGATTTATGAAAACACAATAAGCTCCTCATAGAAGTAAAATCCGTGTAAATATAAGGGATTATCAACAATACCTGAATTTACTGCTGCTGTTATGACTCATAGGCTGATACTTTTTTTATTCTACAACTAATAAATACAAAGAAATTGTCCCACCATATGTAAGAATTCACCACCTTGAGCAGTGGAGCCAGGTGGTCAATTCCAGAGAAGTGACAGCCTCAACTAGACCACCGCTGCGTTAGGACGCAAGAGCGCAGTTCCTCCTTTTCCATATCTCATTCTTTGAAAGAATTTCTGCTGAGTGAGTGATTGCCATCCATCATCCTAACTGTGGCTTGCAGGTGCCAGCCCATCCTCTCTGGGCTTATTCCTGAGCCATTAATAACCTAAGCCACGCGGCTGCAGAGCGAGCGCGCAGGGTCATCCTGCCTATGGGGATACAACGCCTACTTGCCGCACACCTTTGCCCCTGACATGCATATTCTGCACCTCACTGACCATAAAGCGTCAGTAGCAAAATACAAATACAAAGCAAAATGGAGTACGTAACCAACATTTTTGCAAATAAAGGCCGTGAGTTCCATCTCTTCCCCAAAAATGGCATCGCTTTTGTATTTCCCAATTCATCTGAAAGACCCACAACTCTCAATCTCTTCCACCTTCGCCTCCCTTCTTTCCACTGCTCCTGTGAACCTAGCCACCGAAATCGTGCAAAGCCCCCTGCACCCACCATCAGGTGGGTCGAATCCTTTGCTTTCTAATCTTCCAGTGCTTAGTCTAAGCCTCCCTCACTGCACACAAGATTGCTGTTGTTGCTGACTAACGGGTCGCCAAGACACCATAGTGAGTATTCACCCTGGTCCCAGTCTTCTAAGGATCCTGCCACCTGGTGATGCCCTCTGCACCAGGGCTCATGATGCTTTGTGCCGTAGTATTGTCCAGATCCTCCCTGCCCTTTAAGATCAAACTCCCTTACAGCTGCAGCTGTCCTACCCTACCCTGCATATTTCTCCTGAAGGCTCTTCCTCCTCCCTGAATTTCCTGTGAATCCCACAACAAGTAGGCAATGACAGGTGCTCTGCGTGTATCTAATTCTTCCAAGTTTCCCCATGCAAATACCTCATTACTTCGTCTAGAAATGAACCTCCCTGAAGGCAGGGGTAGCCCAGAGAACATGCCTTGTTTACTGTATCCCCTGAGTCTGGCAGTGAAGTGGAAACAATGAAATGTACGCATGTTACTATATTTAACTGGTGCTTATTTTAATTCTAGACAATGTGTCTGTAAGTGCCTTTGATTCAAATAAAGTAGTAAGCTTCTAGTGATTTCAAAAAGTGTTATAAAAACATAAAGTTAACTGTATTTTCTAAATAAAAAGTTAGCTGATTTTCAAAATCGTGAAAATAAATGTGTTTCAAATTTTAACACTTTCTGATTTTTACAAAATTTGGGAGGATTTAAAAATAGCACTCAACCAGAAATATGCAATTAGGGGAATTTCAGAATGGATTCAATATTATTTAGCAATCCTAAAATGGAACCTACACAGTTTCATAACGTGTTTTTCTGAAGAGGGAATTCCATCAGCTTTCATTACATATCAGTGTGGAAATGTTTGGTGACGTATTTACATAATAAACATTTCCATGGATTATTTTACATAATATATGAAAGTCAGTGCAGATATCTTCAGTGTTATGAATACCAAATACTGTTATTTTGGTCATAATGAATTTGAGGATGATAGATGAACTGACAAATATTTTCAATACATTTCATAGCCAGGAACATGAATAACAGCACAGATTTCCAACAGGAGCAGAACATTTTCCTTCACCTCCTGATGAATCATTTTATTTTTATATTTTCACTTAGAGTCATTTTATTCCTTTAGGTCTCTTACACTTTACAGTATTAGTTAAATGACCGAACATTCAAATTAATAAGAACTTACATTTAAGAATGAGAAATTTCTTAGCATTTCCTTCAAATCTTGTACTAAGAGCACAGATAAAGAATTTCTTCTTCCAAATAGGCCTATTTCATGTAGATCTTGTTTTACGCTAAATTGCCTTAAGGCTTCTGGAAGCTTCCAGAAGAGAGAGCTAATCCATGCACATACATAACTACCTATGGAACTTTCTTGCCTTGTTCCCTCAGTTGGTTTCATTGGCCAGGATGTATAATGCACCAGGTTCCAGTAAACTGACCAAAGTTGTAGGGACGCCCCTGGTCACCTGGCCTCCAGGTGTGGTTGCATTATGGAGGTGTCAGACATCATGGCAGTGGAGTCCACAGCCAGTGGGGCAAGGTTGCCCATCCAGGGCATATCACGAGTACCTCTACTTAACCCGCAAACCTCAAACATCACCAAGGAGGCATTTCTCCTGTCCAGTCTGCTTACAAAATCATTTTCTTATTCTTAACAAAGGAAATTGATTTCTGGTTAACATAATGGCAAATTCCTGACTTAGGAAGCGCTGTGATTCCTAGATAAGTCTCTGAATTGTTTTTTGCTTTTTTTTGTTTTTGTTTTTTTTTCCTATGGAACTTAATGGGACTGAAGGCTTCCTCATCAGAACCTAAACCTCAGAGTCATGGTTTATTCCTTTCTTCATCTCATTTACAATTCAAGTCATCACTGTCCTGTAAATTATGGGGTTTTAAAAACATCTGTCATTTATCTTTCCACCTCTAACATTGTGTTTTTGTCTAACATTGTCTTATTAGTAGGTTGTATGATGTCCAATGGGCAACTTCTGACTTCGTGGACATCTATAATCTATGGTTCACATGACAGCAAGATTAAAAACCTAATGCAAACGACAAGGGACCTCAACATTCTTGCACCCTTAATAAAATCTTACCTCTCTTTATTTTTACCTTCAATAATCTACCCTTCCCCATTTTCCCAAGTCTTACCCCTAAATAAAATCTTATCTCTCTTTATTTTTACCTTCAATAATCTACCCTTCCCCATTTTCCCAAGTCACTAATAGTCACCAAAGCCAGAAACGTTGGTCCATTCTCAACCCCTCTCTCTCTCTCACACACTCCACACCCATGATCTTACTCACCCCATTTTTAGAAGGAGTTAAAAGGGAAACTTGCCTAAAATCATCATAAGAAAACTTTAAACACTCTTCAACAGTTAAAATACTCTTTGATTTTTTAAAAAAATTTTATAGCATTTCAGTACTAAGAGTTTTCAAAAACAACGTTGTGTTTATAGAAGAAACACATGACCTGGGATATGACAGATGAAGCAGCAGCTGCGTAGCAGAGCCAAGAGGCCCACATCCAACCCCAGAGACCCAGGAGGGGAGTTTCCTTCACCCCACCTTTCATCATTGTTAAAATAGGTCCACACCTAACCCCAGAGACCCAGGAGGGGGAGTTTCCTTCACCCCACCTTTCATCATTGTTAAAATAGGCCCACACCTAACCCCAGAGACCCAGGAGGGGGAGTTTCCTTCACCCCACCTTTCATCATTGTTAAAACAGACACACATCCAACCCCAGAGACCCAGGAAGGGGAGTTTCCTTCACCCCACCATTCATCATTGTTAAAACAGACACACATCCAACCCCAGAGACCCAGGAAGGGGAGTTTCCTTCACCCCACCATTCATAATTGTTAAAATAGACACACATCCAACCCCAGAGACCCAGGAAGGGCAGTTTCCTTCACCCCACCTTTCATCATTGTTAAAACAGACACACATCCAACCCCAGAGACCCAGGAAGGGCAGTTTCCTTCACCCCACCTTTCATCATTGTTAAAATAGACACACACCCAACCCCAGAGACCCAGGAGGGGGAGTTTCCTTCAACCCACCATTCGTCACTGTTAAAATACACACCCAACCCCAGAGACCCAGGAGTGGGAGTTTCCTACAACCCACCTTTCATCATTGTTAAAATAGGCCCACACGTAACCCCAGAGACCCAGGAAGGGGAGTTTCCTTCACCCCACCTTTCATCATTGTTAAAATAGGCCCACACCTAACCCCAGAGACCCAAGAAGGAGAGTTTCCTTCACCCCACCATTCATAATAGTTAAAACAGACACACATCCAACCCCAGAGACCCAGGAAGGGCAGTTTCCTTCACCCCACCTTTCATCATTGTTAAAATAGACACACACCCAACCCCAGAGACCCAGGAGGGGGAGTTTCCTTCAACCCACCATTCGTCACTGTTAAAATACACACCCAACCCCAGAGACCCAGGAGTGGGAGTTTCCTACAACCCACCTTTCATCATTGTTAAAATAGGCCCACACGTAACCCCAGAGACCCAGGAAGGGGAGTTTCCTTCACCCCACCATTCATAATTGTTAAAATAGACACACATCCAACCCCAGAGACCCAGGAAGGGCAGTTTCCTTCACCCCACCTTTCATCATTGTTAAAACAGACACACATCCAACCCCAGAGACCCAGGAAGGGCAGTTTCCTTCACCCCACCTTTCATCATTGTTAAAATAGACACACACCCAACCCCAGAGACCCAGGAGGGGGAGTTTCCTTCACCTCACCTTTTGTCACTGTTAAAATAGGCCGACACCCAACCCCAGAGACCCAGGAGGGGGAGTTTCCTTTACCCCACCTTTCATCGTTGTTAAAATAGACACACACCTAACCCCTGAGACCCAGGAAGGGCAGTTTCCTTCACCCCACTATTCATCACTGTTAAAATAGACACATATCTAACCCCCAGGGACCCAGAAGGGGGAGTTTCCTTTACCCCACCTTTCATCGTTGTTAAAATAGGCCCACACCTAACCCCTGAGACCCAGGAAGGGCAGTTTCCTTCACCCCACTATTCATCACTGTTAAAATAGACACATATCTAACCCCCAGGGACCCAGAAGGGGGAGTTTCCTTCACCCCACCTTCCATCATTTTTAAAATATCTGACAGTGAGTGTTCAATCTTGGCATTTACTATTGAATGGTGCTAATTGTATCACTTCAGATCTTTGCAAATTTCAAGCTCAATATTCCCAATTGCCTTGGTATGTTTTCATGTTCCTCGGTCTAGTTGCCTGGCACTGGAATTTAATTGACAGGATTATTTTCATATTAGTGTTTTCTGAAATTTTTACTTGGTTTAAAAGAAAAAAAAGCATTTGTTGTAGAAATACAAATAGGCTTCAAATGTTTTTATGTCAGAATTTGTGGAGCAGAGAAAAATAACAATTTTGAATCTGAATAGATTTTAGAACATTTTTTCTTTTAACGACATCCTTAAAAATGACCTACATAACAAAAATCAAAATCAGAAACAGCATGACCTGTGACCCCTTACCCAGTGTTTTCTTCTGAGACGGTGTCCAGGTCTCCATGCTGCTTAACTTCCTACAAATGAACCTTGCAAATGCAATGCATCCATGACTGACTAATACAATCACAATCACTTTTTATTACCCCTAGAGAAGAATGGGAAAATATTCTGTCATCGCTCCTATCATAACATTTTAGATTTTATAGCATTTGATGATATCATCTGTTGGCCTTCATTTTATTTCACACTTAAGTAGTAAGCCTTGAGTTGGATCCTCATAATTACATTATTTATGTCATCCTCCTCTAGGTCCTTTTGTCTTTCTCCAAGTACTGGTGGCCAACAACATATTCCCCAATTAGTTCCACATGATGAAAGTAAATAACAACGTGGGCTGGGCATGGTGGCTCATGCCTGTAATCCCAGCACTTTGGGAGGCCGAGGCGGGCAAATCGCCTGAGGTCAGGAGTTTGAGACCAGCCTGGTCAGCGTGGTGAAACCCCGTCTCTACTAAAAATACAGAAGTTAGCTGGGCATGGTGGCAGGCGCCTATAATCCCAGCTACTCGGGAAGCTGAGGCAAGAGAATTGCTTGAACCCGGGAGGCAGAGGTTGCAGTGAGCCGAGATTGTACCACTGCACTCCAGCCTGGGCGACAGAGTGAGGCTCCGTCTCAAAAAAACAAAACAAAACAAAAAAACCCACAAAAACCCAAAAACGAAAGTAAATAACAATGTGAATCCACTATCAGATTATCACAAAATATAAAGAATAATTCATTATGCAAATAAGAGAAAATAATTGGCAAAACTAAACCTTGCAGGAAATTATTCAAATCAGTGGAAAAGCTGGTCCTAGACTGACATGAACTCTGTAGGATTTGAGGGCATGACCGCGGTCACCCGGGTGATCACAGACCCTTATTAAGCAAATCTCCCATTACGGCCACAGAATGCTTGGCTTCTTCCCACAGAATCCAAGCACAGAATGGTTTCAGTGGGACGTTCGACAACATCATACACTGACAGTTCCGTCTTCGCGATGATATACATGTTGGTCAGCTAGCAAGGATGATAAAACATCATATTAAACGGTAAGAGACTGGAATATATGCCCACCTCTACCTCTAATCTGCTTTTTGACATTGAGTCCATCAGTTAAGCATCATCTTGTGTCACTGTCTTTTCTTACAGTGGTCATCGTGGTACTTTCCACCTTCCTCCCTTTGAGAAATGGATGAAGATTTATGTCCTGTTTTTAGGGCAGCCTCACCTTGAAACAGACGAAGGTATGAGGTGTGTCGGTTTCAGAGCACTGACGTGCTACAAAGACACATCCCAAACTTGCCCTCTCCTGAATGTTGTCACGTTTGGCCCCAAGTGCCTTATGTTTTACAATTGTTAAACGTTTGTTTCAAAGCTTAAAATAGACACATAAAAGTAACACTTTCTAACGTAAACCAGGAATTGTATGTCTGCATTCCCAGAGATGGGGATGTCTTCCCTCCTTGTAAAATGCCCACCTTGTTTCATGATAAATTTCCTCTTAGGTACTCTCAGGCAGCCTGTCTCCCTATTGTATTGGAATTGCTTAGACTGCCTTATCTATTGTGATATTTCCACTGAAAATCATTCTATTGAAGAATATTTTCTAGGCTTTCTTTTCTTATAGCAGAAGTGTAAAAATGCCTTTTCAGGATTCTTACAAGGTGTAAGTTAATAAAAATGTATGGCTATGTCTTGATACATTGATAGGAAAGGTTTGCTCATGCCTGTAATCTCGGCTCTTAGGGAGGAAGAGGTGGGAGGATAGCATGAGCCCAGGAGCTCAAGACCTGCCTGGGCAATAAGCAAGACCCCACTCTCCACTAAAAGGAAAAAAAAAACTGCCTGGGCAATAAGCAAGACCCCACTCTCCACTAAAAGGAAAAAAAAAAGACAAAAAATAAAAACAAGTGGAAAGGTTGGCAAGGATTCAATCACACAAACACGTGCATAGTCATCCTCCTGTCTCATCATTGGCATTAACACTTGACATCTTTACAATACCATCTTTTTTTTTTTTTTTTTTGAAACAGGCTCTCTCTGTCACCCAGGCTGGAGTGCAGTGGCATGATCTCTGCTCACTGCAAGCTCCGCCTCCTGGGTTCACGCCATTCTCCTGCCTCAGCCTCCCGAGTAGCTGGGACTACAGGCACCCACCACCACATCCGGCTAATTTTTTGTAGAGATGGGGTTTCACCATGTTAACCAGGATGGTCTCGATCTCCTGACCTTGTGATCTGCCCACCTCGCCCTCCCAAAGTGCTGGGATTACAGGCATGAGCCACCTCGCCCGGCCTACAATACTATCTTTTTTATAGCACAGAAAATTCTGAGTTTACAAGTTAATTTTCCTCTTAACATACACATCTTTTTATTAACATAATATCGGCTTAATGTCTGTTAGAAATCAACTTTTCTTTCTCCACAACTGAATGTCACCATGTTGTACTCAATAAGAATTCATAGGATAATTGTTTCAATAGTGACCTGGGAATAGTAAAGTTTGAGGTAGACCACTCATTTTGGGGGAATAGAACTGAAGAAATGAGCACATACAGAATACTTTTAGATAAGGAAGTAAAGTAACTTTGTTAGATTTAAGTGCTTAGTTTATTTTTTATAATAAATCAGTTTATCTTTTAAACAAATTGTGAAATAAGTAAATGTTGTGTTTTTTCCTTCAGCTCCAGGTCCTCATTTCTCTTCACCTGCATATGCCCTGGGTCCTTCTGTTGGTCTTCCATGGATATTCACTGTGACCCAGATCCTTTAATTGGGTCACCTTGAACTCTGTAAATGACCAATGCCCTAACTAGCCCTCACCCAGAATGCATCTCTGTGTATAATTGGGGCATCTCCAGCATTGCCAGCCAATTCGGGTTCCAGTTTCTAGAAACTACCCTGTCCTTCTACAGCAGGTAAAGCCATCCGCTTTCTCAGACTCACAATGAGAGCATCCTGCTGCTGGTTTGTTTCTGCTATTGTGATTCATTGTCAAAATCCAAGCCACTTACTTTCCCTAAACCTGGTTCTTGGATGCGTCTCTAATTAAACCGATGCCTTCTTCTGGGTCTGAGCCTCTAATCTGACAGTCTGCCTGTGTCCTACATTCCTGTAAGCATAGGTTCTGCTTCATAAATGCTTTTTCCACATTGGCGCTTTTCACTGGAGCTCTGCCTGACTATATGCTGCTTAAGGCACCTCTGCTTCCTCTCTGAATATCATCTGAACCTGAGTGACTTTTACAGTTTATCCACCTATCAGAATTTGTGTGACCTCACATTGGGCACCCAATGCTAAATATCTGCACAGAATAACTTACAAAATTTTGTCTGTTGCTACACCCTCCAAATACTTCAAATATTGTGTTCAGACTGTCATATGATCTTTGGCCTAAAATGTATTCCTGTTTTTCCTGGCCCACAGCAATGATCAGTTTCAATCCAAGTCTCTCCAATGTACATATAGTGGGCTATGTGTCTGAGGGTTCAGAAAATATCCTGTTATCATATCCACAGTCTTATCAGAGTTGACAAAAATACACAAAATACGTTGGCAGAGGATGAGGTTCATGTGAAACCAACAAGATAGTAATAAAAAACAAAGAAAAAAATCTGGCTTTTGTCATCCAATTTATAAACAAAAAATGTGAAATAAATTTTAAATTAAATTGGGGAATTAGTTATATATGATATCTTTTAAATAAAAGGCACTAAACTCTTAGTAATATCCATGAAGAGTCTTAAGGTCATTATATCATTCCTTCAAAATAAGACAGCAAGTATTTTATTATAACGTGCTTGGGCTCAAGTCTATTACATCCCAGAATTCCATTATCATGTACCAAAGGGAAGTGAAGAAGGCATCAGGAAGAACCTAGGGCTGAAAAAATTTACCTAAATATGGAGGCTGCTGTTGGCATGGAATGGAGGTGGAAGATATGTAGTTGAGGGAGAGAGAAGATGCCAGTTGTTGGCATAGAATGGAGGTGGAAGATACGTAATTGAAGGAGAGACGCGATGCCATAGCACTCAAGAGGGCATTGAAAAGTGACCTTGTTTTAGGATATTATCAATAACAGAGGAGGCTGAGCTAGGAAAGTGGTCATTGACAGCAAAAGTGAACCCTATAAGACACATTTCCAGCAAGCAAAGGGGACTCTGGACAGCCGGACCCCTAAGAGCAGGCTTCATCATGACCCATTTGCAGAGTGACAGAGCCCCGTTCTGCAGGAGAAAGGAATGATAAGCAGGGGACAGAAAAGACCCTGCAAGCAAATGGAGAGTTCGAGATGTGTTCCACATTACAGGGGAGCATATATGATGAACGGGGAAACTGAGGCAGCCACACACAGACTACTGTTATCTAGTTAACATCTTTTCCCCATGAGAATGTGCAGCAGTTCCCTTCCCAAGGCTTATGCAATCACAGACAGCAGTATTTACCTTTCTCATGTACCATGAGTGCACCCCCTTCACAGTTTGGAGCTCAGGCTACTACAAAGGTCTGCCTGCCATCAAAAGTAAAGCCCATTACCAGAAAGAGTTGCCCAGCCCCGGGGCCACATGGGCCTGCAGGACCAGTGCTAACTCAAGAGTGTGAGCAGAGGCCATGCCATCACTCTGCGCAGGGTGCTGCATTGTGAGTGAGCCTTTTCTGCCTTCTCTCCTTGTCTGCTAGGGGCTAACTTACTTGCTAGGGGCACAGGGCACAGTGCCTAGGGCCCACAGTCTCTTTAGAGGCTCATGGAAATGCTTTAATTTCCTTAAATCAGAAGAAAAAAGTAAATTTCTGGGTTAAAGAAACTGTATTAATGTACAATCATCTATTGATGTTTATAGCCACACAGTCATGAGATGAAATGTTTGATGTTCTGTGTGGAGGAATGGACAGTATAAGAAGCTCAAGCCCATGGCAGTCACGGTGTGGCCCCATCCCTGGGTGCAGCTCCTCCCAGGTCAAAGCAGGGCAGTAGGTAGAGAGCCCTGCAGACAGAAATGTCATTCAAGAGATTTCTCCTTACACTGATAAACTTCTTCAATTACTATAGCATTCTTCATTTCATTTTCTTAGAAACAATGAAGGAACATATGGTTAAAAACAACTTGCCTATACTCAGAGGAACATAAACTGTTCTACCATAAAGACATACTCATGCATATGTTCATTGCAGCAGTATTCACAATAGCAAAGACACAGACTCAATCTAAGTGCCCATCAGCGAGAGATTGGATAAAGAAAGTGTGGTACATATACACCATGGAATACTACGCAGCTATAAAAAGGAATGACATCATGTCTTTTGTGAGAACATGGACGGAGCTGGAGGGTATTATCGTTAGCAAACTAAGGCAGAAACAGGAAACCAAATACCTCGTGATCTCACTTCTAAGCAGGAGCTAAATGGTGTGAACTCATGAACACAAAGAAGGGGATGACAGACCCTGGGGCCTATTGGAGGGTGGAGGATGAGAAGAGGGAGAGGATCAGCAAACATAACTAATGGGTACTAGGCTTAGTACCTGGGTCACCAAATAATCTGTACAACAAACCCCCGTGACATGAGTTTACCCAAATAACAAACCTGCACCTGTGCCCCAAATCTAAAACAAAAGTTACAATAATAAACTAAGATTAAAAAGCAAATACTTAATTTTGAATTTTGTTGCTCTCCCATGGATATAGGAATGAATTATCAGCAGGTAGGATACTATAGCAAAACTGTTTTTATTTTTTATTTACCTCATGAAAATACTAAAATATTACTTCTTACCACGTATGAGAGATGACATCTTAAATAAAATATTTCAAATATAAAAGAAAAGCAACAGTGCTGGGCGCGGTGGCTCACGCCTGTAATCCCAGCGCTTTGGGAGGCCGAGGCGGGCGGATCACCAGGTCAGGAGATCGAGACCACAGTGAAACCCCATCTCTACTAAAAATACAAAAAATTGGCCTGGCGCGGTGGCGGGTGCCTGTAGTCCCAGCTATTCAGGAGGCTGACGCAGGAGCATGGAGTGAGCCCGGGAGGTGGAGCTTGCAGTGAGCCGAGATCGCGCCACTGCACTCCAGCCTGGGCGACAGAGCGAGACTCCGTCTCAAAAAAAAGAAAAAGAAAAGCAACTTCCCTATTTAGATTCTGATGTCAGACTGAGGGAGCAACTAACGTTGATATCTGTGGTAAAGAATCATGTAACCAGAGGCACTGATCAAAATCCCACATAATTTCAGATGTTTGCTAACAGTAGCCATGAGTTGGTGGCCATTTTTATCTGATGCGGTGATAACACAGAATGCTTAATGATGTACCAGTGGGAAGCTCTTGAGCTTTGGATTATACTAACGGGGTTTGAATCCTGGTGCTGCCACTCACTAATGATAGGACCTTAACTTATGGAAGCCTCGGTTTCCTGTCTTTAAACTGAAAATAACAAAAGGATCATCTTCAAAGGGCTACTTTGGAGATAAAATGAGACAATGAATGTGAATTGCCTGGCACGTGGTCAGTGCTCATTGATATATTATCCAATATTTCTCTTTTACCATGGCCCCCAAAGACACAGCTGGCGGTTTCTCCTGCGTATGTACCTGGAATGAACTTGGTATTTGACCTTCAGGGCTTCATGCCAGATCTTTAAAGTTACTGTGTGAATGATATATTGAATAGCAGTTACTCCTATTTCTTTATGTGTAAACTTGATTCATTTCAATGTACAACTTTTCTGGCCTATGTAAGAGTAGAGTGTCCTGTCCTCCAGAGAGAAATTCAGAAGATCATTGTTGACAGGTGACAGGTAATAGATAGATAGATAGATAAAAATAGATCACAGATAAATAATGATAGATAATTGCCTGGTCAGTCAGTAGATACATATGTAATAGATGGATATAGATAGAATGATAATAGATCATGGATGATCAATCAATAGATGATCAATTAATTGATAGACACATGATAGATACGTAGGGATAGATGATAGATGATGACAGGTATAATACATAAATGTAAATGTTTGTTGAGATATCTATTAGATGCACGGATATTATCCAAAACTACTGCTTGATGGCATGAAAACAAAGACTTTTCCTTAAAACGTCATCTCTAAGATTAAACATTGATGACAATTGTATTCTGTCCTCTTGCTTTGCATGTGAATAAGACCCTCTTGTAAGCTTTCCCTAGCAGAGAAGGGAAGGTGGAGTTGCTGAGGGCTTGCCGGCTCCTCACCCACCACCAGACATCTCCGAGTCTCTCCAGCTAGGGCCTGAATTAGCTGGGAAGAGGAGAGGAGGGGCCTGCAAGGCCGACCGGAGTTGCAGGGAGGCTTATGCTTAGGGAAGATTTGGGTACATAATAAAACTATACCTGTGACCATTCAGAATGTCACCGCTGAAACCTGCTTTATTTGCAGACAACAGATTCACTACTGTAAGCTGAAATATTTCCTGAAACTTTAAAAGTACATGTAAGCAACGAATTGTACATTTCCTTTATTAAATATATACTTTATGTCTTCAAGTGTGTGTGGGAGTGCGCGCACGTGCACACACACACACGCACACCTTTTTTTAAAAATGAAATTATCTGAGATGGAAGGAAAACATTCCTAAATAGGAAACTGTGAGGGGCAGATGTTGCAGGGACCCTGACGCCCTCACCTCCTGCTGCTCCAACCCTGGATGTATGAATGATTCTTCTCCTTCCTTGAGTGTGGGCACAGTCTGTGACTTGAGCTGAAAACTGAACATGGCAAGTGTGAGAGCACCAGATGCCACGGAAGTGTCTGTTCTGTCGATGCTGAGTTTGTCAAGATACGGAGCCTGACTCAATCCATGGAAAGCCCTTGAAAGAGGGTCTGGCCTCCATGAGGTGAGGGTTCCCCATGGCTTTGGAGAAGCCAGCAAGGACACACCCTGCCCAGAGAGGACCACAGCCACGTGGCACGGAAATGCCAGTGGCACCAAGGAGCTGGGAGTCTCAGTCTGACCACTGTGAGGACCTGAGTTCTGCTGACAGCCTGAAGAGGCCCCTGACACTCAGATGAGACCACAGCCCAGCCAACACCTGGTCACGTCCTTGTGAGACCCTGAGGGAAGACCCAGCCAAGCCGTGTCTGGGCTCCTGACTCACGGATGCTGTGAGATAAGAAACGGTTCTGTTTCAGGCCCCTACATGTGTGGTATTTTGTTACAGAGCAATAGAAAACTAATGTACACAACACTTCCTATAATTTGAAAACACTTTATAAAATTATCTACAAGTTAACTGTGGGAAAAACAAACACTGCTTATTGGATATTTTCCCAACGTTTTTCTCAGCTAAGTTAACAGCTATGTAAGAACAAAATTTTGCCTTAAGCTTTTATTTACAAATGATATATAGATACTGCAATTTACAGACTACACAGATAGTGCAATGCCAGGAGTAGATATTAGAGCAGCATAATATGTTTGCCATAATCTTAATCTTTACTGAAATAAGTAAAAACCTGTTAGTGTGGATTTACGTGCAGGCTGAATATTTCCTTATTTTTATAACCCTATTCTATACTTTCCCCTGGTTCTTAGCATGGTTGTGAATAATTTTTAAAACTACTTACTGGATGAAAAGATGCTTTGACTCAATTTCCTAAAATATAATACACCGTAAAAACCAAGAAGGCAGTGAATGCTATTCTTTGAATACTGTACTCTCTTTTACTTTAAAACAGCAATGCTTACTCATCACAACCAAGAATGTCTGGGAAATCTGTGAGTGTCTCTATTATTGACAAAATTAGATTGTAGAAAATGTGCATTTGAGGACTGCCCCTCGGCTTGTATAGGATTTCCAAAATCTAGTTGTTAAAAAGAAGTAATCAATGATGACAGGGACCCATCGTGATGCCCTTTTATATCTTACTCATAGCCAGGGAGGTGAAGGCGTTGAAAGAATCCATGTGAGATGCACACAGAGTGTCTACTGATGTGTTTGGCTAGAGACAGGTGGGAGAGGATGCCAGAAGAAAATGACATCAACCTTTTCAAGGTATCAGTCAATCTTATAAAGAAAGTATTATCTCTCTTGGTCAACGCATAATTTCAGGGACTCCAAATGATGGATTCTGACATGCCCTGCTCTTCACCTTCAGGTTTGTTTCCAGTAATTGATTGCATTCAGCTGTGTACATTTCATGCTTGCAATATTTTCTCCTTGTTTTCAAGCACCAAAATGACAATGCTTAGTGCCTCTGTATCGGTCTTGAGAGTGTATTCCTGTCCAAAGCCACTCTCTCATTTACAGTAGTATGTTTAATGTTGATGTCATTTTTATTTTCAAAGCCACTCTCTCATTTATAATAGTATATTTAATGTTGATGTCATTTTTATTGTATCAATGTGCTAATAAAACCAGCGTGACAGCTACAGAAACCCACAGCTCCATGCTTTAATTTTCGCATCCACAGGCTTCGTTGTAATGTGTTCAGAATTAGTCGTCAATATCAAATCACCCACCTTCACCTTTTACTTATTGTGGCAAAAACAAAAATACGGAGCTCCAATGCAAAAGGATGCAAATGGATGGGCCATTTTATAGAATGGATGCCATTCTTTTTTATTTCACATTGAATTTGTAGAGGAAGTAGAGTGTGACTTCCTAGGTCTCTCTCTAATGTTCTTTAAACTGAGTATGACCAGGCAGTCTGCAGATGCACACTGTAAGTGGCAGCACAGCCTGCTGGGGAGCTGCAATGTCTCACCATTGGGTGATCCCATTGCATCTGTAGCACGTCTAAGAGCGTCAGCTCCTAGTCCAACGAGCCTTCTCCAAAACACAACTCTTGTAATAATGCTCCCCTGAAAAAAGTGAGTTAATTCTAGGAGAGGATACTGTCTCTTAAACATTTCTGATACAGCTCATGGCAGAGTGAGAAGCATAGCTATGACTCATGAAACCGAGAGGAGCCCAGGACCCTGGAGGTGCCTGCAGTCAATGCTGGTTGGACATTCTACACCACTATGTTTCTCTCTCCCTCCCTCTCATGTCGCTTGTTAGGGGTATTGGTGAACCAGCCTCTAATGGTTCCTTTTGCCCATACCCTGTGCTCTGTGTTAGGAATTCACAGTTCCAACCTCTCAGTCACTTTGATGACCGTGCCATCAAGAGCACAGTGACAGGATCAATTTCCCCTCCATGACACACAGCCACTGGTGTGTGTCCCAACAACACAAATGGTCTCAGGTTTCATATAAGAAGAAAGGTTTGGCCAGGCATGGTGGCTCACGCCTGTAATCCCGTCACTTTGGGAGGCCAAGGCGGGTGGATCATCTGAGGTCGGGAGATCGAGACCAGCCTGACCAACATAGAGAAACCCCGTCTCTACTAAAAATACAAAATTAGCCAGGTGTGGTGGTGGGTACCTGTAATCCCAGCTACTCGGGAGGCTGAGTCAGGAGAATCGCTTGAACCTGAGAGGTGGAAGTGCAGTGAGTCAAGCTCGTGCCATTGCACTCCAGCCTGGGTGACAGAGTGAGACTCCGACTCAAGAAAATAATAATAATAAATAAAGGTTAATGGTAACAATGGCTTCTGTGTATGGAATGTCACCTAAGAGTGGAGCAGACACAGAGCTGGATGTTCTATACGATGTCACTAATTCTCACAACAAATCTGCACAGTGCTTTACTATTGTTTGCATTTTGCCAGGGTGGAGACTGGGCTCAGAGAGGTGAATTCATGGATTGAAGTTCAAAGAGCAAAAGGTAGAAACCTGATCCAAGGCTTCTCTGTTCTCAAAAGTCTGACCTTCCTACCCAGCCCTTGTAGATTTTTATTTTGGGCTAATTTACATACAGAGGACTATGAGTAATCCTTAAGCCTAGAAAACATTTCTTCCATAGGACTGTGTTCAGGTTAACATACAAAGTGCTTTGAGTAACTGAAGTTAGAAAAAAATCCCTGTCCCTCCTGAACCATGGAACCATGGGCAGGTTTCTCCAAACCTCTGTTCCCTCATATCTAAAGCAGTAGGAAAATACTAACTGTGGGGTTTTCATCAGTATTAAGTTAGATCATAGCAAGGCCTTCGCGTGTGAGTTACAATACATGCTAATCAGTCCCTTTGCAACTTGGGGTATTATGAGTGTTTCCAAGGCCCCTGAACCCTGAGAACTGTCTCCACTTCCCATCACAAATTGTAGGCATTCCTATGCCAAGAGATATGTGTCACCTTCTATAGCCTTTTTCATGACCCCTGTTACACAGTCTGAAGAAAAACATACTTAAATTCACATAGCACTTGGATGTTTTCAAAAGCCATTTCATATGTGTTTTCTACGTAAGTTAGGAAAGTAAACTATTATTGTCCCTGCTTCACAGATAAAATCAACACTGGGAAAAAGTGTGGTGGTTGGGATTGAACAGAGTAAGGAACTAGAGGAAAGATGCTTTACCCCGGTCTGATTTTGTCTCACTTTACCACAGAGCAAGGGGTACACTGAGAGCAGGTACTTCATCACAGAGCCCTGTGGGCCCATCCAGACAGAGGACCCAGAGACTGTTCCCAAAGTGGGCGAGAGACCTGCACACCTAACTTCCTGTTTTCAGAACAGATTCAGAGTCCCACCCCCAGCTGCATGCATCGCTGGCCCTGGGCTGTGTGTGGGCTTCCAGGACAGGCACAGCTCCTGTCTAATTCATATAGCACCTGGCATTGACCTTAATCTGTAGCATGTCTGAGATGGTCAGATCCTACTCCAACAAGCCTTCTCCAAAACACAGGTCTTGTAATAATGCTCCCCTAAAAAAAGTCAGTTAGTTCTAGGAGACTGACCTTATGCCAGTTGCTATATAGATTAGACAGGAGCTGTGCCTGAGCGTGTGTCCTGTGAACTGTAACTTTCTGGGGAGGCTGGAGCTGGGGTTGGCCAGGCCTTGCTGCCTCCCTGCCTCAAGAGCACAGCTGACTAATCCCCTGGAACCCTGGGCATGACAAGAAGAAGACTGAAAAGGGTTCAGTACATGACTCTGCCCCAAACCAACACAACGACTCGCCCTATCCCCATCTTCCGTCTCCTTACTTATCTCAAAGTCTAGAACCTTTCAAAAGCAGAAAATATTTTTATAAACATACCAAATTGGATGAAATAAATTGCTTCTATTATTCATCAGTTTTTAATTAAACCTTTTTATACCTATTCAGCAAATATTTATGAAGCATCCCTTAGAAGCAAGTCAGGGAAAGTCATTGTTCTGCATAATTACACCCGTGCCTGACCCTCAGCCACAAGGTTTATTCTACAACCAAAATTTAAGCTTGCGTTTATTTTGATGGCTTCAAAGATCTCTTTGTGGTTGGCAGTCTTGCCTAAACAATGAGATAGGTGTAAAGAATGACAGAAGATGTTCTCGGTAAGCGATGGCCACTCTTTCATCAATGCTATGTCTAATGCTGATGTACAGGGAATGCATATCCACAAAACCAGCGCCTGGACAGAGAGGTCCATGGCCTTAAGCTCAACCATCTCAAAATGATTCAAAGACCAGTCTTGCGTCTGCTGAGATCAAGTGCTCCCCAGGAGTTTGGGCACTGATCACACATTCACCTGGAATCGGCCTAGTGGGTAGAGAGAAAGTCGGCCCATAGGGATCTGATTATTTTATGCGTCATTAAACAAAAGTATTCCTTTGAGTGGCTCTGCCACAAACCCAAACCGTAAGTGTTTATGATGTTTCTTCTACCTCTGTTCAAACTTCTGCCAATATCCCCTGGCCAGGAATCACTGGTGCTTTGTGGAAGGGAAGCTCGGGTAGGTTTTCCCTGATGAGCCTCTTCACCACGTCTGAACTGTAGACACTTCTCTAGCTTCCTACTTTGGCAGATGCTTTTATTTCCCAAGCGATATCATTCATGAAACTTAATGCCAAGCAGGCGTTGTGGGATTGGAATTGTGTCCAAAAATAAATGCAAATACCAAAGGACCCCCTTGAGGAGTCTGTCATCCCTCTGAGGTGCTAAAACCAGCCACAAGACACAACGTATCTGATATCTGAGTCCAGTTGTTGAACCACACGTGTATGGCTGTCTCATCTCCATGTCCAGGTCACCCTGGCATCCACGCCTCTATGCCCAGGGAGTGGCTTAGTCATGCGTGGGTGCTGGGCGTTTCTTGACAAGTTGAGTCAGTGTCCACAGAACGGAAACTAGCAAGTGAATGAGGGCAGTAGACCCTGACCAAGTACTTAAATAAAATAATGGAAACTGTGTAAATCAAAACACAGCTAAGTACAAGAAAGGGATAGACAGAGAACTCAGGATAGTGATGAGGGGACCAATTCAGGATACCCCAAAAATGAAAATTTAGCAGGGATGAGAAATCTGGTTGTGGGGCAGGATGAAGAGACAGAATTTTGAATGTCCCTATTTCCCTGTCTTTAAATTAAACACTGTTGTTGCAAACTGCCTGGGCTCAGAGTCAGGGCCTCTCCCGTGATATCAGCTATGCAGCTGACTCATTTTCAGGGCTGGCCAGTGCACTTCTGCAGGGTGCATCCTGAGGACTTTAACTTTCCAGAGAAAGGGCTTTATTTTTTCTTTTTAAAATAATTGGTACAAAGTTGCCATATGGAATTGTGGCAGCTCTATCGTGCAGATCCAGTTGTTCATCTCCAGCCTTTCAATGTTTCTTTGGAATGTCATTTATACCCATCTGTAATTCCTCATCCATTTTCACAGGCCCTTCACTTCAAGCCTCTGTTTGGAGAACACTTTAAAGATGTTCCTGACTATGGGTCCTCTTCTCTATAAAAAAGGTGAGACTTTTAAGAGCCAAGGGTAGGGGGGTTGCCTTAGGAAAGCTAGCCAGCTGTCTTTCAAAAGCATTCCCTGGGTGATTTTGTAGGCTCAGAATTCTGGTTCCATCGGTGTACCCAAAATAGATTTATCTCATCAGAGGGCCAATGGGACTTTAACATCAGAATGCCAGTTCCGTAATTTGAAATAATTGACGAAGCTGGTCCATGTACCGGAAACCCTATGTCAATATCAATAAATCACCCTCAGAGGGCTACTCTGATATCCAATGCTTCTGTTACTTCAGGTGAAACTCTTACTTCTTGCCTGATACAGCTGTGTGGACCCTCAGTGTCACCAGGGAATACAATTTGAATGACAATCATCCATTCTAAGCTTCTTATGTCACAGATCACACATCTGTGTAAGGTGCAAAGAAGTACAAACAAGTGGACACTCATTGTCCCCGATTTCACAGAGCTATGGGTTATGGCTCCATTTGACATCATGATACACCAGAAGCATATTATCTGGTATGAACATAGACAAGTCTGTAATAAAAAGCAGTGTTTTGTAATGAAGGTACACTTTTAAAGTTTTATTTTGGTCTGACTTACTATTCAGAAAACAGTACTTGCTTAATAAATGCCTATTCAGCAACATATTTATTCCGATTTGGCCCAAAGATACTCTGGCTTTTCTTCCCTGGCAATTCCTCTGCATGTACCAATATCGGTCAATATACTTGATGCCTGCCAAATGAGGATCACCGGAAATCGTTGAAAATAAGTTCACCAGCAATTCTGGTATTCAGTTAGAAGGCCTGGATTTGGGTTGCAATTACACCACTCCCTGTGTGCAGCAAATTACTAAAATATCTGAAGACTCGGTTTTTAATTCATAAAGAAGAGTAGAAGGAGCTATTTCCCAAGACCTGGAATTACCAGGATTGTAAAATTGAAAGGTCCCTAAGTGTATGCTTTTGTAAATATTAAGGGATACACAAATATTGTTGGTACCCATTTCTAAAAATGTTAGCGTTTTTTTTATTAAGCTATATATTTTACTCTCTGTTGACATTTTCTAATCTACTCATGTATATGCATTAATTATGGATCTGAAACATTTAAATACTAATGTTTCCTTAAGTAATGCAATTAACTAGCAAGAGGCAATTACAAAAGTCTTTTGAAAATAGTTGAAAGTGTCTTTACACAGTCTTAAGCATTAATAACTTGCGTAAAATATTTTATCTAACCGGTCATCATTTCTGAGACATCTTTTTGGGATAAATATTTGATTCAGGTATTTGATGACCTTGGGGAGCTGGGGATTTCTTCAGCTTATTTACTTATATTTAAACCTAACAATTTAATGTGAGGTTAATACTATTTCGATTATATAGCCATCAGCACCACCAATTTTCTATTACAAATATATCTTCTCACCAGACAGTATGTTCCAGCTCTAAGATAATCTTGCAAAGGAGACCTGAGGAGTGTCTGGGTTTTGCAGGTGGAACAAAAAGGTGAAACAGGGAGAACAAGAAAATTACTCCTGTCAAATTGATTATAATAAGAGCTAAGTGCCAATCCTCTCCAATATTTCTTTCTCCTATTTATAGAACATTTGTGCTACTATGTAATCAAAAATGTCCGTAGAATTGGAAAGTGCCCACAAACAGATGGATAGATTCAAGCTTTTACAAAGTTACTCAGTGAAGTGGAAGTGACAGGAAAACTTCCTAAAGTGATGCTGGATTCCTGGGAGCAATAGAGTCACAGTATCCATGTGGGGTCCAGGTAGGGCTGAGCCTCGCCCACTGACGCAAGCTTTCTGGGTGAGGGAGGGTGGACATCATCATGGAACAAGCCGACCACCTCTAGTTTCCATCCGGTCACACGGCTCTGGAGCACATGGACCTTCCTAACTGCTACCTGGACAACAGAAGAGGCTTCAGAATTATGGAAACAGCTCAGTATCCCTACATTGATTCCAAGCCCCTGAAATTCCAGTATGCATAAATCTTCTTCTGGATACTTTTTGCATCACCATGAGAAAATGAGACCAAGTGTTTACAAATGAGAAATCATTCCAACTGGAAATAGTTGGAGGAACATGGGAAACAGTTACTAGGGTTGGAAACGTAATGAGAAATAAAATACAAGCTGAGCACCGTGAGTTTTCTGTGAAGCAGCCACAGGAAGGGAAACAGTGAGCTTAGTAAGATCCCAAATTGCAGCAGTGTTAAGGGTAAGGTCCCAGGAGAGAGGGAGGATCCCAGGCCAACGTTTTCTGCTCTTTGCCCAGGGAGCCATAGCAGGAGCAGGATTTGAAAGAAAAAGCAACGAAAATGTGTTCAGTGGCAAGAGAAATGGAAGAACACCATAGATGTGCATGGAACTTCCCCGTAATTGGACAAAATTTAATTTACCCACAGGCTTTTCAAACAGTTTTTCTTCTCAAGTATCTGTGTTCCTCTAAGACTAGTGTAGGGGCAAGGAAGCGGGGATGAAGACATCCAAGTAAGAAAGCAAAATACATTGAACATCTCGACAGGGACGAGAAGTGGAAAAAACAATCACAATAGCATTCATTCCATCTGCAAGCAAAACGGTTTTACAAGAGCTCTTTGAGACATTTCTGAGAGGGAAATCCTGGAAGGTAAAATTCTAGTAAAAATTTTATAATTATAGGTTGGTCTTGTAACATCAATTGTTATCAGTTTATTGTGCATAAATATTAATTCATAGGCTTTCTATTTACTCAGTCTTTTCAATGGTATTATCACAAAAGTGAAAAACTGGTTTCCTCATGATTTCAGCCACACTTATTCTATTTTTTGCCCAAAGTCTTACAATCCTTCACCTGTGATTTTTTCCTCCTAAGAGGGATTTGAGGTGATTAATCTTCCTCTTAGGCACCTGGATTAGCTCTGGGTCTGTGGGATGATTATTATCTTTTCCAGGACCTTTTTTGCCTATCCATCAAATAAAGGTATCCATCACTAAGATACGTTTATGCTCAAAAACCCAAACTTTTAAATTTCTAATGTCATGGTGTTCAGCATCATACAGTTTTTACATTTATCAGATGAGTGAAGGATTTGACAATTTTATATACTTTAAACATTTTAATTAATTAGTTAATTTTAATTACTTATCCACAGCAAATAGCTTTTTCTTTTACTTCAGAACTAAAAATGCTGAAAATGGCAGTTATCACTTTGCAAATTCCTACTTTTGAAACACAGCATCTCTTTTATTTCCCTGTTCTTTTGGCTTCTTCATTTACATCTTTAAAAACATATTCCACATTGATTTGTTCATACAAATGATGGGAAGCACCGAAAAGTGGGAGCTACAGGTTCATTCCTGGCTCCACCAACTCTTAAAACTGTTATCTTTGGCAAGTATTCAAAGTATTCCTCTTAGTTCTCTTGTCTCAAAAATTAATGGTGAAAAGAAAATAGTTTACTACATATTATGTAGTTGTTGTGTGTATGTGTGCTTATACATATATATGATTAAATGTATAAATATATGTGTGTGTGTGTGTGTGTGTGTCATTCAAAGTCTATTACCTCCGGTTATATCAAACATCTCTTCTAAAGCCTTCATATATAAGCACATGAATTTTTATCAATGTATACTGTACCCCAATCAATATATTTAAGCCCATCAGATCTAAAACGTTGTAAGACGTTTCCTTTTCAGGTCCAACGATTTTGTTATTAGAATTAATATTTCCAAATAGATAAATTTCAAGCTACTAGTAATGTGTCCGAATATACAACCAGTCAACAGAGTACAGAATTAAACTGCAATCCAAAACACAGTAGGCAGCCAGAAAAACATCAATATTTAAAACTTAATATAAGCCAAGTATCAGATGTGTCCTGACAAAATAAAAAAAGAATGTGATTAAGTCGTATGTTACTTACTGGTATAGGTGAGTTGAAAACCTTGGTCGGTGTCAGATCCATTGGTGTTGAACTCTAGCCACAGGTGATTGGACGTGCTGTTTAGGATCAGCCCCAGAAGTTCATTTTTAGTGAACGTGCCCAGTGGACGTGAGGAACTGTCTTTTCCATCATATACCTGATGAAAATTCACAGCATGAGTCCCTCTATGCCTTCATTGGATTCTTATGTTAGCAATGTTAATAAACAATCCAAATCTTCAAAGATGCAGTTTTAAACAATACTTAAAAAGGCATATAGTGTACAGAAAGATAAATGAAGGACTTAGAGCTAAATCATATTTGTTCTTTAAATTTTATCTTTACCATTAACACTGGAGGCAAAAGATTCCATTCTTGTTCAGATCATTTTATATTCATTACTTTAAGAGCTCTTTCTGTGTTCATTTAAAATTAAATAAATATTTCTTTACATTTCCAGGTTTCATTATCTACCTTTTTATTCCTTTTCTCATAGTTCAGTTATAAAAGTAGAAAGGATTTATAATATTTTACTCTTGAATATCTCCTCTGAACTGTCAACTAAGTCAAAGAACATACCCTTCCTTTCTATTCCCTTCTGTCTGAATGCACTAAAGGACAAGATGTGCCGGAATCTTGTCACATTCTGTATTCTGCAAGCCTCAGGTGGCTTTCATCTTGAATTTGTAATAACAGCAGTATCTCATCATGCAATAGTAATACAGAAGTGTGATGTTGCTTAAAATGCTCTGTATGTGGCATTATCTTCCCAAGCAGTTGTAAAACGAGAGTAGATCTAATAAGTATACAGAAGATAAAGAAGACAAGGCTTGGTTTTGACCAGCCGGGAGAGGGAAGGTTCAGTCATGGGTTCCCAACTATTGGGGAGACAGGTCACATGGTGGGGAGCAGTGGGTCAGTGTCACCGTCATAATCTGAATGAGGATCGGGTAAAAGTGTTTAGGACCCATGCACTTTCTGCCAATGCCGTGAGGCTCAGGTAACAGAAACAGCACTGACTTTCTAGTAGGACAAATACCTAATGCATGCGGGGCTTAAAACCTAGATGATGGGTTGACAGGTGCAGCAAATCACCATGGCACATGTATACCTGGGTAACAAACCTGCACTTTCTGCACATGTATCCCAGAGCTTAAAATAAAATAAAATAAAGTGAAATAAAAAAGTCAGTGCAGCAGTCCTCGCTCCCAATAACAACAGAGCACTAGGTGGGCATGGCTAATCCACCTGCCTCCCTCACTAGCAGGGGGCTGTAAAAATAAACATTTATTACATGATACTGGAAAATGTTCAGTTTGTCTTAATAGAAAAATGGTACCCTAACTAAATAAAATTAAACAGAGTCTTAGTAGGCTCTTCCAATGTGTTTGTCTATTTTCCCCACTTCTTTCCTCTTTATACAGATTAATTTTTCTTTCATTGTCTTTCAATCAATATATAAACCCAGGGATGTACACAGATATACATACTCAGAAAAGGAGAAAATACATTTAGAAAAGATAATTTTGTGGGTAGTTATTTCATTACAATTAAATATGGACATGCTAGTGGGGTAGAATCAGATACTCTCTAATCTCCTCACTAAAAGACTATTGACCCAGGTCATTGTGTAAACACCGTTATTTGGTTTATTCCATGTTTTTATTAGATGAGCCGGGGTCTGACATCCAGAGACTAAATGGTTTTAATTCCAGAGGAATCTGGGTCAAAGAGAAAAGGTGCAGGTCTCCCTAGGAAGGCCTTGGGCTACCCCGTATACCATGGAATTGTCTGTAATTCACAGAAATCCATAAAGATGGGGAAATACGAAAGAACTAGACACTCAGTGAAGCCCCTGCTGGGTCCTGACACACTGTACGTTCATCCGCTCTCCTGAATCTTGGCTTCCTCATGTCCTCATGAGGACTTGACCAAGAGCACCGTGGATCCCTGAGAGATTGCACCTTGCTCCCAGTGGCTTCATGGTGAGAACCACTAAAAATGAACAGCTCAAAAGCTGAATCGTAAGATTCTTCAGAACAGCAATTCTGCTTTCTTTATCCATGTCATCAGCAATTAGCACTGGGTCCAACCACCGAAACCCCAGAGAAAGTGTATGTCGTTGATTAACATGGAACACTCCCCTGTCAGTTCTCTAAAGTTAAAATCTGGGTTCAGGTTTCGCACTGATCACAAATAAAAACCCAGATAGGAGTGGAAGTCAGAAGACTTGATTTCTGATTCCAATTGGATGAGGAACAGGCTACACCTGTTCTGTACAACATTTCCTAGTTATATTTTTTTCACCTATAAGTAGCTAGATTCAAAGGGTTCTTTTCAGTTATTAGAGAAAGCCTTCAGGATTTATATGTTTAATACAAGCCTGTAAGTATCTGCACTACAAACCCTCCTCAGAGTTCAGCATTTAATGCCATATGCTCTAAGAGATGTTGCTGGGTTACCAGATGATCACAGATTAGAAGACATCACACAGAATGCTAGCGTGACAATATTGAAAGTTCTGGGGAAATCTTTCCCAGTTTTACAGAAACTATACCCTGCAGATTTATTTCCAAAATTAATTGCGTTTTCCATTCTATATTCCTTTCATGACATGTTTCTGAGAGCTCGATATCTCTTACATGATTTTTCCACATGAAGCAAGAAAACATCATGTTTATTTACGCGTGCAAGGGGTGCGTGTATATAAAATTTTAGTCTTTATTATTACATCACAGTATGTGCGAAGGATCAATGTGAACAGCATTAGGCTTGAAAATTAAGATAATTTTACTATAAACATTTTTAACAGAGATATTTGTTAGCATATTTAACAAAATATATGCCTGCAAAATGTGTAGGTATTTTATATGATTGAGAGCTTCTCTGTAATTAAATGTGAGAAGCACGTTTTTTTTTTTAAAAAAACTTTTTGTTATAATCAACTTTAAACGGCATGCAATCACAAATGAACATAATTTCCTTCCTTCCATTGCAATAATATTTATCCTTGTGTATTTTATGCAGTATCTGTAATCACTCACCTGCACTAAAGTATAGTTAAGAGTTATTTAAAACTTTGCCTTAAAGGCTTACTGACTTCTAAATTTGAGGTTATTAAAAAATTCAGTTGCGATGTAACTATTTTTTTTTTTAGATTCGTAAGAATGTGGTAGTTTCCTGCCTAAAAACCACTTCTTCATGATAGTCCCTCATACTGCCAGCGTGAGATTTCAAAAGACTATTAAAATGAAAGAACAACTAGAATAAAACCACTCTACTAAATTATGACATTGAAATACAGGCAAACGCGGCCTTAGGAGGAAGTAAGGGCCTTTAATCTGTAAGCTTCTCCTGACCTTTGCACATAACTTCTAATGAGGTCAAGTGGAGCCCGGCGGGGGCTCCATTGCAGCCATTCTGTAAAGGGAGGACACACAGTGTTTTCCCTTTTAGTTGGCTTTCTGCATATTCTCTTAGAAGTCTCATAGTTCAAAGTGAGTTGACAATACTGAATCTAAAATGCATCATTATGTGCATCTACGTAGATGTAAATTAACTGAAGAACCCTAGAATTTTAAAAAGGGAATTAAAAGAGCCACGTGTTCCTTTCTTGCCGGAAACCAGGCTTCTGTCCAACTAAATTGCTCACCTCGCTGAAATAAGCGGGTGATTGGACGGATGATTTATAGCAGGGGAGTCCAATATTTTGGCTTCCCTGTGCCATGGTGAAAGAATTGCCTTGGGGCACGCATAAAATGCACTAACACTAAAGATAACTGATGAGCTTAAAAAAATCACAAAACATCTCATAATGTTTTAAATATGTTTACGAATTTGTGTTGGGCCACAGTCAAAGCTGTGCTAGACCGCATGTGGCCTGTGGGCCGCGGGTTGGACAGGATAGTATTATAGCATTAGCTCTTGTTGCTTAAAGCTTTTCCTTTTCAGTGCCTTGAGGCTAGGTTGCCCATTCTCCAGTCCCTAGACCATGGAAGGTTCCCAATTAATTGAAATACTTACAGGAGAGGTGAAAATTATATCAGGACTCTTAGAAGTTAAGGGCATTTCTAGTTGGAGCTGGGATTTTGTCAATCAAAGCAGGACCTGGGTACCCCTGCCATCAATAGTGAGATTCTGTCTTGTCCTGGCTTGGCTTCTCCTCATCAGCCCTGTCTGTGATCTGACCACTGTGGCTGGATTTACCTCCATTATCACTTCAGAACCTTTCCAGCTTTCCACAGTATGACCACATTTAAAAATCAAGATTAACTACAGAAAGGGTTGGTTTGGGGATCCTGCAACTTTTAATAATTACAGCTATGTGCTAGACACAATGCTAGGAACATCCACTTATATTATTGTATTAAATCCTCAAGACAGTCCAAAAAGGTAGGTACAACTGCATTTTGTTACACATAAGGAAGCTGAAGATCAAAAGTGTTAAATAGCTTTCACAAGGTGCTGGACAGATAAATGTTAGATCGAGGTTTATCCACAAAGTTATTTCAAAGTCCACATACAATGCTCTAAGCGAAGTGACATTACACCTTCTCAAACTCATTGTGTAAATAAATATAAATAAATCATATATAAAAATATATATTTATATGAGCATATATCTATATGTAGAAAAATAGATAGACAATTTATTTTTTGAGAAGAAAAGTTGGAGTCATCATGTTGGAGAAGATTCTTTTTACCTTTAGAGTATCTCCTTCAAACAGCTGGAAGCTTCGTGTTCTAAGGTGGATGCCCTTGCCGGCTTCTGTTTCTATTTTATAGATACACTCATGGTTATTATCGTAATTGGATGGAAAATTTGGAGACAGTAATGTTCCTTCATTTCCTTTGACACTTGCTCCACATTCGGCTACAATAAATAGGACATGAGAGAAAGAGGATTCAAAAGTGGAATTACTGTTTTTAACAGGTTAAAAACTTTAAAATCATGATAGCCTCCTCTTCTATCAATGTATGTCTGTTAGTAATATATTATTTCAAAATAGATCAGTGATTTTTTTATTATTTTATCAACTGGACAAAAAAAGATACCCCACCTAGCTCATTTTCAAAATTGTCTTATTAACAGAATGACCTCTGACTATGTGGAAGCAGCATGCTATCATACAGAGAGTTCTAGAATAAAACAGGTGCTCCAGCACCATGGCTCACTGGCTGTGTCGTCAGGTTGTCAGAGCACCTCTCCCACCCACCTCATTCCTGCCTCATGAAATGTCCCCACCAGTTCCCACGCTCCCATTCTACCATTGTTTGTCTGCATTTTCCTTCATTGATATCTTACGGCATCAACTGGGACACATTCAAAGGGGAATCTAACGACAGACCAAACCACTGAGTTATCTTCAGGATGTCACATCCCTGAATGCCTTAGCATTACGTCTTAGGATGGAAGAACATTCAATGGCAGTAATTATCTGCTTCTCCCTCTTTCCCAATGAAGGAAGAGGATAATTGACTTCTAGATCTAAATTTGTATCAAACAAAATTCCTCTTATCAAGGTAAAAGTGAAAATACATACAACTCTCTACTTTCTGTCAACCTGTAGAAAGTCACTTAACCTTTCAGCACATGTTTCACGGTGAAAGTGAACAGTTTAGGTCAAGAATGCTTTCAGCTCCAAAATTCTAAGTCCAATACGATCACAGAAAAATAAAGTGCTACATATACGGGTGCACACACACACAGAGGTTTGTGTGTGCCAAGAGATCTCCACAGGAGTCTGCGCCAACAATTTTACAGACTATACTATGTGCCCAGCACACCGATGTAAACATCCCACAGAATGCCTATTCTTTTGAAGAATAATTGTCAGGTTGGAAACCAAGCATCAGTTAGATGCCAGGTATGTACTGAGAGCAGAAGAGAAGGATGCACAGTATTCCTTTTCCAGTGGGTTGCTCAAGGTACTGCAGAATTTTGCAGATGACTTCTGCATGCCCACTGCCACGATACTGATTCTTTCACACCCTCCTTCCCTCTTTGACAACGAACACAATCAGCTATATCACTGGCCATGATATCCTAATCCACTTGCCAGCAGGAAGTTGCTAGAGATCCATGATTGCCCCCCAGTGATTTGTGCACATTGAATCTCAGAATGCCTCCATGTGGAAGGGTGTGAGGAGAAAGTCAGAGAGGAAAACACTTGACAACCTGCTTTCACTTCTCCCTCATCCTCCTTAAATAAAGACAGAAAGGCACGCTTTGGATGTGGGTCTCGGGGTGCAAGTGTTGAGGGAGAAGTGCAGGCAACTGGTGACTCAAAGATGCCACTGGGAATTTATAATCATTTTAAGAAATTACAGTAATTATGTAATTATAATTATGTATTTGTATAACTATAATACTTTAAAAATCATTTTAAAAGAGAAATATATATGTATATATACTCATGAGTAGGTGTATATATCTATAATATATAAATAAATACTTTTTATATTTATAGCTATAAAATAGATATAAGTCTAAATATAAATATATCTATAAATATCTAGATATAAATATATCTATAAAATATATATAATATATCTAGATATAAATATATAATTATAGAAATATATTTATATCTATAAATATATTTATTATATTTAATATATATTAATATATATACTATATATTATATATTATATATGTGTATGTGTGTGTTATAATACCTATAATACGTATAATTACTTGTGTATGTGTTATAATACCTACAATAACTTGTGTATGTGTGTAATACCTATAATAACCTATAATAACTTGTGTATGTTTGTGTTATAATACCTATAATAACCTTCGTGACATGTCAATAAACCCCATTTACAGATGAGGAAACTGAAGCATAGAATAGTTTACAAACCAAATGTCTTTCCCAAGGTCACACAGCTAGTACAGATTAATTATTGATGTGATACAAACTGTGAAGTGCTCAGAAAGGGAATAGCACTTTTAAAAAATATCCTAAATAACACTTACATGCACTTTAAAATTAATAATTCGCACTACTGTTCATAATTAATAATAAAACTGGAGTAATACAAGTTTAAATGTTCAAGAAAAAAGTGTGTTCTTAAGGACTTTTATTCTAAATAGGTCACCGATTAATCGCAGCTGATATTTGTTATTATATTAGCATTTAGGACATTAACTATATAATCATTTCTCATAATACAAAAAAAAAGTGGGACAAGAAAGAAGAATTGAGCATTTGTATCCATGCGAAGAAAATAAATCTAAACCAAAAGAAATAATTTTATATGTTTTTATTAGCCTTTGGATTCTGGGATTTTTTTTTAAAAAAGGAGATATATAATAAATGGTAGTAACTAACTTCAAGTCCTCACTATGCAAGAATAATAACTGTGCAAAATTAACCATCCCGTTGTAACTGATGACCCTGTATAGACAGACAATGCTGCTGCTTTGCCTTTTAGAAAAAATCAAGGCAGAAGCAACTCACCAGCCTTCTAGCACTTCCCAAATCTCACTTTATATTCGCAGCTTGAAACTAAAGTCTTCTATTAGTATCTGAATAAGTATCTCTCATAACCTGAGATGCAATTAAGATTTCTAAGTAAATATGTAATAATAGCTCATTTATTCAATATGTAGCTATAACTGAATGTGAATATACATGACCAAAACACTTAAATGTACAAAGGTAGGATTTCATTACTCTAGGGTAGTGTGGCACAGGATTCAAAAGATAGTCTTTCACATGGCATTTTCCCCAAGAGTATTAAATTGCTATGAAAGTATACAAACTTGGCCAGGTGCGGTGGCTCATGCCTGTAATCCCAGCACTTTCGGAGGCCGAGGCAGGCAGATCACCTGAGGTCAGGAGTTGAAGACCAGCCTGGCCAACATGGTGAAATCCCGTCTCTACTAAAAATACAAAAATTAGCTAGGCATGGTGGCACATGCCTGTAATCCCAGCTACTTCGGAGGCTGCTTGAACCCAGGAAGCAGAAGTTACAGTGAGCCGAGACCACCCAACTACATTCCAGCCTGGGCGACACAGTGTGAAACTCTGTTTCAAAAAAAAAGAAAAAATAAAGAAAAGAAAAGAAAGGAAATTATACAAACTTGGCTCGCTAACTAGAAAAATTATTTTAATACATATACATTAAATTATATACGAATAATTGTATATAGAAAAAATCAAATATATATTTAATATGTATTAAATATTATAAATATAATATTAAATGTATAATATATTATTAAATACACATGTATAATATACATACAATGTGTACTCACTATTTAATTTATATTTTAGTACCTATATTTTTCAAAGATTTTAAAGACGATTAACATAGAATCACATTTTTTAAAATTTAAATTATGACTTTTACATCTTTCCTCTGTTTTAAGCCATTATTTGTGTTTGAGTTAATACCATCCTACTGAACATATGATAGTTTTGTTTTTGCTTTGTCACCCTTTTTTTCGGATTTTATGTGGAAGTCAATTAGAAAATATGGTATTTTCAATGCTGAACATGATTAGCCATTGTATCCTGAGGGCCTAGTGCTTCATGAGTCCACTTGACACCGTAGCTGTGTTGGCTTCTCCAAAGGCGTGCTGAGAAACATGGGTGGGGAAGGAATGCCAGGACCTGGGCACAGTCTCAGGTGCAAGACAAATAGGATGTTTTTATGACTTTATCAACATGACTGAAGTGGAGCATCACATGAAGGAACTATGGGAGATGGGATTGCAAACACAGCCTGAACCAGGTTGCAGGGAATGCCCTAAAACAGTTGAATTTTAAAGACTCTAAACAAAAACACAGAAGGTATAGATGTTGTGAAGATTGACTTGTGACACAAATTCTAGAATTTCAATAGAAGAGAAGTATCTTTGAAAGTTCAAATAAATAATCATAGGAAAAATACGTTGTAGTAATACCATGCCTGATGGGGTACAGGAATTTATCTAATTTTGTTTTTGGTCTATTTGTCACTTACATGGTGTATGTTCTTATTACTATTACATCATTGGCTGGGGGCGGTGGCTCACATCTGTAATCCCAGCAGTTTGGGAGCGCGAGGCGGGCAGATCACCTGAGGTCAGGAGTTCAAGACCAGCCTGGCCAACATGGTGAAACCCTATCTCTATTAAAAATACAAAAATTAACCTTGCATGGGGGTGCATGCCTGTTGTCCTAGCTAACTGGGAGGCTGAGGCAGGAGACTTGCTTGAACCCAGGAGGTGGAGGTTGCAGTGAACCAAGATCGTGCCATTGCACTCTACCCTGGGCAACAAGAAAGAAACTCTGTCTCAAAAAGCAAACAAACAAACAAACAAAAAACACAAAAACACATGGGGGTATATAACAAAACTAAGCCCATGTTACAGATGAGAAAACTGAGGCACAGTGACACTAATTAACATGCTCAAGATCACACAGGTGTGAAAGGGAAACTATCATTTGAACCCCAGGCAATGTGTTATCAGAAGGTGCAATAATTGTACTACGTTTGTTAATACACAATATTGGTAATTATTCCTATTGGCAGATAGGAAATAATCCATGAGGGCTACTTGCTTATGACTTTAATAACCTTGTGATTCCAACAGGATAGGAAAGTGTTGCTGCTGAGGGAAGCAACTTTCTGAATGGGATAGGTCACTATTTTACAAAATGTTCTTTGAAGAAACATTGGCATACTTTTGGAGGCGTGTCTTCTGACTTAATTCCGTTTTCAAATTAAATCAGAAGAATTCTTGCGGAAGCTTGTTATCTCCATTCCTATCTGCTCTCTAACACTACCCCTACCTTTCTGACCAAGATACCACCAAATAGCTCACATATCACAAAATGTTTCCTTTTCCTTATTTCCAAAGCTGTGCAGGTGGCCTCCTAGTACACAAAAACGGATACAACATGATATTCAAATGAAAGAATGGATGTGTCAAAGAAACTGCGAGAGCACTCCAGACCCTGGGGCAGTATCCCGGAGGACATAATTTAATAAGACACTGACATTAAGTAAAGAGCAAGTGCTCAGAAAATCACAAGAGTTAAGTGACCAAAATTTCAAAAATTATTTGAGCTTGATTTAAAACATTCATTGAAAATCACCATTAGCAGAATTAAATGTTTCATTTTAAAAAAGTTTTTCAATAGTCTATTTAATACTAATTTAAGATGAATGAATACAATGTTTCTTAATACAAATCACTTGCTGTTTTATAAAAAAGCTACTGAAATGTTAACTATAATTGAATTGTCATTTAGATTTTTGCAATTCAATGAAACTAATTAAAATGAAATTAACACAGAAGAAAGGAGTTAATTGATTTTTCAGTCAATTCTTCTGTACAAAGGCACCTACCTGTGAAATTTGCTGTCTCAGTTTGCTTGGCCTGCTGTAACAAAGTACCACAGACAGAGTGGCTTCAACAACAGACAGACGTGGAGGCTAGGAAGCCCCAAATCCATAGCATTAACCAAAATGTCTGTATAAATTAATGCATATTCAATATTAGGCAAGGTCATTTTATTGGGGACATTAAATAACTATTGATTTAATTATTTTAAAAAGTAGGTGAAAATATATAACCTCTCAATCTGCCTATTCAATACAGTTAAATTGGATTCAAATCCTACAGCTGAAGCAACTTGTCCACCTAAATAATGTCGAGCCTATACAATGCCTCACATTTAACAGAGATGGTTCTTAACATAATGGTTGGAAGTAAAGGTGTATGGCTCTGGTTATTAAAATGTGGAAATTGTTGTGGGGCTTTTGAGGGCACTGTGAAATTGGGAAAACTATTAATATGCAGATCTCTATGTTTTAGAAGCTTTATTTTAAAAGTACAGAAATAGAAAACAGCTCAACTAAGAAACAGAAACAGAAAATCTACCTTTCTCCTTTAAACCAAGTTCATTGTGTTCTACACAACAAATAAGTAAATCTTGCCCATAATAGAAGTCTATATTAATCAAAATATGCAATTCCATATTTACTCACAAAGAATATTTAAGAATTTCACAAAATGGTACTATTTTTAGCCCATTCATTATCCTATAAACCTTTATTTTTACAATTTAGTGCCATTATTGGATTAGCTTTTAAGAAGGAACAGAAACTAACATTTTAGCTTAGAACGTTGTTTCAATTTTTTAACCCAAAATTAAAGAACTACATAGAATTATATACAGTTTAGTGATATATATGTCACTAAACTCTCTCTCTCTCTATATAGATATAGATATATCTATATATATAGACACAGATATATCTATCTATAGATATAGATTATCTATAGATAGATATAGATATATCTATAGATAGATATAGATATATCTATAGCTAGATACATATATACACTAAACTCTCTCTATATAGATATAGATTATCTAGATATATATATATCTATATAGATATAGATTATCTAGATATATATATATCTATATAGATATAGATAGATATCGATAGATATAGATATATCTATAGAGATATAGATATATCTATCCATAGATATATCTATCGATATATCTATCTAGATATAGATATATCTATCGATAGATATATCTATGGATAGATATATCTATCTAGATATAGATATATCTATGGATAGATATATCTATCTAGATATAGATATATCTATGGATAGATATATCTATCTAGATATAGATATATCTATGGATAGATATATCTATCTAGATATAGATATATCTATCGATAGATATATCCGGATATATCTATGGATAGATATATCTATACATATAGATATATATATAGAGAGAGAAAGAGTTTAGTGTTCAACTGGATATAAATTAAACTAGATATAAATTAAATTAAAATACAGGCAAGATATTTTGTTTCACTATGCTGTCGGAAATAACTTGTAATCCATTCAAAAATTGAGGATAAGGTTGTTGATTTTTTTTCTTTTTTTATTTCGCCCAATGACTTTCTACTTTGTCAAGCAAAAAGAGTTAATACAGTTAATCAATAAGAGGATATATCTCACTTTCATTCATTTTAAAAAAATTCTCTTACTGGATATGCTTTTAAGGCTTATGCTGATGTATATATACAGCCCTTTAACACCCTAAGAAAATTTTTTGTTCAAATAATTCTGAAATGATGTCATAGACGCAATATTAGGTTACGGAATTATAGCAAACATTTATCTCCATCATATATGCTAACTTTGCTCCTGCTCTTTTGACCAAAATGTCACAAAACATCACAAAATATTCAGTTTTTGTTATTATTCAAAAGCTGTGCAGATGGAATTCTAAATGTACTAAGCCAATCACGACTGCCCTGGCCACAATGACTGCTCAGGAATAGGCATGGGACTCAATGTGGGCCAATGAGAGGAAACCCAGGACTTGTACATAAGCAATCTTGACATAGCTGTTTCCACAGTACGGCAGGATGTGGGGCTACAACACTGCATTTGATGATATGAGATCAGGAAGCCACCCACTGCTTTACCCAGATTGGCAAAACTGAGAGATGCTGAGACCTCAGGTTCTTGTTGACAAGGTTGAACGCTTGATCAAACCTCACCTGAAGCTGTCCCTAGGTATGGACTTTATATCACCTTACCAATAAACTTTCATTTTGACTTAAGCCAATGTGGGCAACTTTTTCTCTAACTTGCAAGTGAAAAAGATCCTAAACAATACATGTGTAATGCACATGCCAACAGGTGCAAGAGAGGGTTTGAGCACTGAGGTTGAATACCCAAGGAATATATGATACTATTTCTATCATCCTAAATACATCACCAGGTTGAAAAAAACCCTAAAATGAATAAACACAAATAATAAAAATGTTTCCATCTCTTTCATTTAAAAGTGACTTGATAGAGAGAGAAATAGTTCTCAGCTCAGACGCTCACTAGAAATTCCATTTAAGGTCAGACACTTATTAGGGAGGTTAAAACGGCACACTTTTAACTCAGTCGACATCCTTAGGTGTCACCTGCAACCTTTGGTATGGATTTGCCTCTTTTTTGCCACAGGCAAATCATTTTTATTTCTATAATTTTAGAGAAAGGAACATGAAGCATGGATGAATCAAATTTTTGAGATGAAAAGAGAACCTTCTGAGGAAAGCAATTTTCCTCTTTTGGATACACAGAACTTAGGGATGAGGCAGCCCACTGTAAGGGAGCCATCAGTCTGAGGAGGGAGACAAAGAGATGAAGACAACTTGAGGCCGGGCACTGTGGCTCACGCCTGTAATCCCAGCACTTTGGGAGGCCAAGGCGGGCACATCACATGGTCAGGAGTCCGAGACCAGCCTGGTCAACATGGGGAAACCCCGTCTTTACTAAAAATACAAAAATTAGCCGGGCGTGGTGGCATGTGCCTGCAGTCCCAGCAACTCGGGAAGATGAGGCAGGGGAATTGCTTGAACCTGGGAGGCAGAGGTTGCATTGAGCCGAGATCGTGCCACTGCACTCCAGCCTGGGTGACAAGAACAAAACTCCATCTCAAAACAAAACAACAACAACAAAAAGTAATGGCAAAAACTGCAATTACTTTTGCACCAACCTTATAGAAAGAGCCCTGGTGCTCTGTGGGCCTGAGAGGGCTCTACCTGTCTGCAGGAGGCTGCTGGCTGAGCGCTGGGTGCACTCTGGAGAGCCAGTGAATGAGGGACTCTGATCCAGGACAGCGTGGAGGGAGAGTGATTGCTCTGATTAGTAGGGGAAGCACTGACCAGGCTCTGTTACATCGGGCAAATCAATGGGGTTTTCACTTTGGAAAGAGCATTCTGGGAGCTGCGGCCCCTGGGGTTGGTGGAGTCTGGGGAGCCAGGGAAACCATCAGGGGGACTGGGGGGTTCTGGAGCGAGTTGGGGCTAGGAGGGTGGGGAGGAGGAGCCTGAACTGAGAGCTCTGCAGCGGCCAGAATCCTCCAGAGCTAGGACATAAACAGGTGTGGGGAATGAGAGAGAAATGAAGACAGCACCCGAATGCACCAGAGGGGCTGGAGGAAAAATCAGGAAACTGCAGGCAAAATGCAAAAGGCTAAATACAAAAAGGGCCTGTCCGAGGCCCTTCTGTCCAGTGCGGTGGTTAAAGGCTGAGTTGCAGGCTCCCTGGGTTCGAGTCTTCCTAGCTCTGTGTCCTTGGGCAAAGTTTGTAGAGTCTTTTTGTCTTAATATTTCCACATGTAAAAGGGAACTGTCAATCACAGCATTTACTTTGTAGAATTGTCATGGTACTAAATAAGTTATTACATGGAAGGAGCCTGAAGCAGTGCCTAGTCTACCACACACTGTTTAATAAATAGTACCTATTCTTCCAACTCTAGTTACTTATTTTTCGTATTTTAGACCACAGAGTAAAAACCTGAATGACAAGAAAAACAGTGTAAAGATAATGACTCTGGATGAAATAGAATAACATTTAATGGGTCTTAATCATTATAATCAGTAGACTACTGACTGTTACATATCTAGATGTCACCTTGATTTCATTGAGTTGAGGGTTTTGTCCAGATTTCAAACTATCTCAGTCAGGAGTCTCTAGACTCCAACCAATTCTGGGAACTCCTATGATCACCTGCAAAATACCGTATTTTTTTTCTTGAGATAACAGTCAAAATTTGCCTTCCATTCTCAAATAAATATTATAACCACAAACAGTAAGAACCGTTATTTTAGGAGAAAAGCAGATTGTAAAAATATATAGATACATGTTTTGGAAAGAGACACAGATGATTTGATTCATGTTTATTTGTTTAACTTTTTAATAATGAAATTCTGACTATGTATCTCTGGTGCATTAAAATCCAAAAATACAGCTTTATCATGTGAGTTACATAATATCCCTAAGCAACCCCAAAAATCTGCCCAAAAGGCAGAATCAAAGAGATTCTGCACCATGGTAAAATAAAACAAGTTACGCTAAACATGTTATGCTAAGTGAACATGTTTGTGTTTTATACGGATTATTAAATTTTATCTTCAGACCTCCCCCACCTGCCTCCAGTTCGTTAACTGGTGAAATTAGTGTGGTTCGTATTCTGGACTCCCCATGGACTCAGAAGGCTTGGTGTTAAGGAGAACCTTGGTTAATCTCTCATCTCCCTTTTTTTCTTCACAATGACATTAGTCACTTTTCTGTAACTTTAAAGAACAATTTGTAAGACCCAGAATATGCTGAGCAACATGGCTGGGTGGCAGGAACTAGACCTTGTCCGTATAGCTAACTACGAGAGCTCTGGCTGTGTGGACAACACACCCTATTTAAGCTAAAATGGCAGTTATGATTCTCCTTTGCTAAACTTCTTAGAGTAGCACAGTTCCCAGATTGCTAACAAACGTCACCCCACTGGATCAGCAAGCCAATTCCTGCATGTGAGCCTAGTACTTCATGGCAAAGTACCGAAATAAAAATTCCTGTTACTCTTTGGAATTATCTCTTGGATTCCTCCAGATCACACTGAAAAAGTGAATTCAGCATTCAAATGCCTCTCGTGCCCACTTAGCAGGAGTGTGCAACCATCATCCCATCAAAGGCTACCACTGACAACAAAAACAAAATTGTCACCATCGTTATACCAAGGGACACGTGCTGCTTTTAATCAATGCAATTGTCAGAGGTTGTGTTATTATAGCGTGGCTTCTATCTTCCAGTTTTTCTTTTGCTCCAGATTTTCTCTCTCTCTCTCCGTATATATATATATATTTTCCCTTCATAAATATGCTTGACACATGCTTTGGTTTCACTCTTGTTCAACCATAAAATTTCAGAGCTGAAAGGGACTTACTTTATAGATGAGCTAATTCAAGCCCAGATCAGTTAGGCAGCTCCCCTCTCCCCTGGTTGGCAGAGTGGGGCGCGTACTCTCACCCTCTCCTTCCTTGTCAACAACCCCCCACCCGACCCTGACCCCCCTAGGCTTCTTGCCTGGGCTAGACCCTGCCCCCATGGATGAATGAAATGAAAGCGTGTGACCACCTACCCACACACCTTGGCAGAGGTGCACTCCACACACGGCGGCCCCCACCCAGGCAGGTAAGCTTGGTGGCACCTTCCAAACGATATCCCAGGAAGCAGGAAAACGTCAGAGAGTCTCCCACACCGAAGTGAAAACCAATTCTTCGGCTGAAGGCAGGGACTCCAGGATCATCACATGGCTCCAGGTCATATTCTGAGGCATGCAGAGGCAGAGTAAATGCATGAGGATTTGGGTAAATACACAAAGATTAAATAGCAAGAATAAAAAGGTGCTCTTCCAAAAAAAAAAAACCTACATGTATATTTTCCCCAAACACTTATAACTGTTACTTGCATTTTTTTTCTTGTACTATGAACTGTCTTATGACAAATGACATGGGATTTAGTATTTTTTTTTTTTTTAAGAATTGACAGGTAAGAATGAGAATTACTAGAGGCTGGGAAGGGGGTGTATGGAGGGAAGGATAAAGTGATGATGGTCAATGGATACAAGGATACAGTTAGAAGGAATATGTTCTAATACTTGATAGCAGAGTAAGATGACTATAGTGAGTAATAATACAGTGTACATTTCAAAATAGCTCAAAGGCAAGATAGGAAATGTTCCCAACACAAAGAAATAATAAATATTTGAGGTGATGGGATTCTTAAGTATCTTGATATGTTTGGCACACATTCTACTCATGTATCAAAATATCACATGCACCCCATAAATGTGTACAATTATTATGTAACTAGAAGACAGACAGACAAATAGCATATTAAAATGAGATAATTCACTTCAAAACTGTCAGCTTGAGAGTGTGGAATAATTTTACTGATACTTCTAATTGCTTAAATTGGTTACTGTATCCCTCCCAAAGGTGCTTTTTGATAAGTAACGCATGAAGCATAACATAAAACCAAAGGCACAGGGCTGTGTTTGTGGAAATCTTATCAGAGCCAATTTCACCTCTAGAATATACCTCAGTGAGGAACAGTGGAATTTTCCTCTGTTTATTTTCTATCTGTAAACCATGTGAGATTGAAAAGTAGTAGACAAGATTTTGTTCTAAAATTACTATAAATCATTCAAGAAGGAAGTGCTAAATATAAATTAAAAAATAAATGTCTGACATTTTGCTGCATTGTGGGAGTAAGTATTCAAAATGTCAGCACTGATATCTCCCTTCTGTGTTTGCCATATTCTTTAGAGCCAACTCCTTCCGATCTCCGTAGTATATACGTATAATTGAGCTCTGGCTGTCACCAGCCTCTTGGTCCATTATCAAGTCAATGGTTTTGTCAGTGGGAAGTGAGAAAGTGTGTGTAAGTGCCTATGTGTTTGGTTTCCTCCTTCTTGCTGTTTCCCCAGTCTGTAATGCCCAGTTTTGTCAGATAGTATCAAACAGTCAGCCAGCCAACTAGGAAAATATGCTTAGGTATTGGAATGGTAAGAAGAGTTTCAGAGAGAATCTTGAAAGGCCAACTAAAAGATGTGCATTATTGCAAAGAATTGGGACAATGAAGATCACTCTTAGTTTACCGTGGGGAAGAAACGTTTAGAAAACTATGCTAATCTTTCTAAAAAAAATTACTTCTACTTTTTTCTAACACCATCTTTAGGGTTCTCCCAACTTGGAATTTTAGGTTCATTATTTTCACTGGACATATAAAATCCAACTCATCCTTTTCCCCTTAATATTCCTCAAATCTGATCCTTTTTTTTTTTTTTAGTTTAGTTTTCATTATCTGCTGAGTTTGTCACTGATATCTCATACTTGCACTTTTATAAAAACTTTTATGGAACTCTGTACCTAAACACTTCCTTCATCTCACTTAGCTTACTGGTAAAGCTCTGAGGTGGATACTTTCTGAATTATCTTTGCATTTAGATAAGCAATCTACTCTGGATCTCTAAAATATTCAAACTAACCTTGATAACCTTGAGATATACTTATTAATTTGACTTATGCATAGTATGACTCAGAAAGAAAATAATATAGACAATGTCATTTAATTGAACTCAACAAACATTAATTGACAACCTATCATATGTTTACTTTTTAGAACACATTAAAATAAAGATGTCACAATTCAGATAATATTATCTCATACCTTGCTGTTATCATTCTACTTCTATCTAAGGATATACTGTGTGCACTCAATTCAAACCATACATTTCCTGTCATTTCTTTAAAAATAGTTGAAAACTCCAGGCACGGTGGCTCACACCTGTAATCTCAGCACTTTGGGAGGCAGAGGCGGGTGGATCATGAGGTCAGGAGTTTGAGACCAGACTGACTAACATGGTGAAACCCCGTCTTTACTAAAAAAATAAAATAAAATAAAATAAAAAATAACAAAAAAATTAGCTGGGCATGGTGGTGCATGCCTGTAATCCCAGCTACGCGGGAGGCCGAGGCAGAAGAATCGCTTGAACCTGGGAGGTGGAGGTTGCAGTGAGCTGAGATTGCAGCACTGCATTCAAGCCTGGGCAACAGAGAGAGACTCCATCTCAAAAACAAACAAACAAACAAACAAACAAAAAAATTCTTGCCTAACAGGAGAATATTTTGATATTATTATTGCTATACCTATTATCTTATATAAAGAAACACCATGATCTTATGGTTCTTTGCTTTAAGTATATTTTTACTATATATTGTAGTTTATACAGTATCCTCTGAAAGCAACTTAGAAGGACAGAAAGCCTGAAACAACACCATGAGCTTCGAAGGTGTGTGTTAGTTGTAACCATCTTGATTAGGCTTTGTAAGGATTCTCTTATATTAATTACCACTTAATCATTATTATACAAAGTATATTTGCATGGTGTACATGTTCATCTTTGTCTAACACAAGAAAAGTGTATTGCCTTCAGAATTCCATCTTCTCACCAACTCAAAGATTTTGTTCTTGGAGTTTATCCTTTTTTTCCCCCTTCATCAATTCTCTTATTTTCATCAAGATAAAAATATGCGTTACAGGGTCAATCTTAAGAATGAGGTAAACAACCAAAACCACCAACAAAACAAACTAACAACACCAATCTCTGGACTTCACAGTCACCCGGCCACCATATCCCTTCTCTGGTTATCATTAGCACAAATTTTTCAAAGTGTTGGGTGTACCTTCCATTTTCCCATCCTCCCTTCCAAGACTGTCTTCATCTCATCTATTCAGGCTTTCCTTCACAGCCTTCCATTCAAATGATCTTACCAAAGCCACTGTGACCTCCAGATGCAAAAACCAATGGTCAATTCTTAGGCTTCCTCTTACTAAGTAGGTTTTAATACAGATGAATGCTCTCTTCTTTCTCCAAAGGCTTTCCTTTCTTAGCTCCTTGGATGCCACTCTCTTCCTAACTCACTGGACCCAACTTCTCAACCGGCTGATTCAGAACTTCTGCTGCCCCATGCGTTCAAATTAATTCTATGCTGATGGGTTTCCAGTATTTCTTTTTCTTTAATATGATCCTGTTATATGAACTGAAGACTCTTGTCAATCACTCTTGAATACATCCCTCAATATCCCCAGGAGAAAAAGGTCTGTATTTTCTTCCCAAACCTGCTTTACTTCCAGTGGTTTTCACGTAAAACAGAGCATCCTCATTCATGCAGGTGCAAAATCTTGACCCCACTCTGTATTTTATATGACACCTTCACTTCCTGCCAATCAAGTCAGCTCTAACCTTGCATCCTTCCTGTAGTCTCAGCTTCCATGTGGCATCTCTTGCTGGGATTATTGTGTAACATGTTCCTGTTGAGACTCACACATTGTCTTTCAAGTAAACATTGAAAAAGCTCAGATCATGTCAAGCTCTTCAAATCCATCCAATGGCTTCATGCAACATCCACAATTAACATCCAAGTTACTTATGTTATCTGCCCTCCATAACTAATTTCACGTCCCTCCACTTTCCCCTCGGTTTCAGGGGTCTGGCCACAGTGCCCGTCTTCTTTATCCTAAACTTGGTGGCCTGGTCCTCCCATTGTACCTCCGTCTGCTGAGAGCCCACCCAAATTAGCTGGCCTGTCCATTCCCTGCTTCACAATCAAGTCTCAGCCTGTCAGAGACCTGCCTAGGCAATTAAAGAATGAGTGTACTCTCCTCCGTCCCAGGTACTCATGACTCAACCACAGAAGAAGAAACAGTATCCTCATTTGAAAAGTCATGGTACCATTGAAGGAGACAAATACAGAAAAGTCATTATGGGAAAGGAATAATTTTGGTGTAGAAACGTCATGGAAACGTTTTTCTCCTGTATTATATAGAAGAAAACAAATTCTGCCTAGGGAAAAGAAGAAAGGCTGCATGTCAGAGACACCCTCTGACCTGGACAGGAGGAGTTTTGCCTGGTGAAAAATGTAGAAAGGCTTATTTATTTATTTATTTATTATTTTTTTGAGACCGAGTCTCGCTGTTTTGCCCAGGCTGGAGTGCAGTGGCGCGATCTCCGCTCACTGCAAGCTCCGCTTCCCGGCTTCACTCCATTCTCCTGCCTCAGTCTCCTGAGTAGCTGGGACCACAGGTGCCTGCCACCAAGGCTTTTGAATGAAGAGAAAATCACATATGTAATGGCACAAAGTGGTCCAACTTTTAACCTTTTGAAGAGAATGACTGAGAAATGATGCTAATTCACTAGAAGTTAGCACTCAAGAAGTAGACAGGTCGTAGGGGGTGGGAAAGTAAGTGTGGAGTATCCAGTGCACATAGTTAGCAACTAGTAGCAGACAATGTTATGTAGAATGGGGATTGTGCAGGTTTATCTAAGCCAACTGGAATACGGGGCTCTTTTTCTACAATATTACCATTAACATCTGCAGAAATACTGACTAGGAAACACAATCAGGAAATACTGCTTTAATAAGGCCTTCTGAGAAAGGCAGAAATAAACTTGATTAACAGGAAAGAAGGCAGATATAAAAGCATATGAATACCATTTATGAAAAACAACAAAGTCTCTGGATGGGTAAATGCCTCATTTGTATAATAAAGTTGCTAGTTATTTGTATACTTAAAAAAAAAATCCATGGTATCAGTGTCACTGGCAATTGTTTGCAGCACAGTTTCAAGGCAAAAATCCTACCAAATGAAATTACTCCTCTAACATACCTGAAGAATTTGTTTACTTTAAAGTCAACTTTGAAATCCAAAGTGTTGTCTTTTGTTTTTAAAAAGACTTTCTGCTTGTGTGCAACTGTCTAGATGAAATTTATTTCTTCTGCAGGCTTTAGGTATTATTTTCTACTGGTTATGTTTAAATGAATTGTTCTAAATGTTTACAGACTGTTAACCACTTTAAAGACCCATGAAAGAGTATTTTATTGTTGTTGGCTTGCTTGTTTGTGCAAGTAGTTTATAATGAGAGTGTCAGCTGTATAGTTACATTCTGACTTTTATATGGTCTGAGTGTGTTACCCAAAATCCATGTGCTGGAAATTTGATCCCCTTTTTGGGAGTGTTTATGTCATGAGGGACCCACCCTCATTAATGGATTAAAGCCATTAAAAGGGCTTCTTGTCTTTTACCACATGGGGATATGGCGATTCTCCCCTTTCTGACCTTATTACCTTCTGCCATGTGATGTCACAGCAAGAAGGCTCACCCCAGATGCCAGCACCTTGATCTTGGACTTCCCAGGGTCCAGAATTGAGAAACAAATTTCTGTTATTTATAAATTATCTAGTCTCAGGTATTCTGTTATGGCAAGTGGCACAAACAGACTAAGACAGTAGTCGTCAAAAGAGTTACTGTCAGACCTGTGGTGAGGGCACCAGAATAAGAAACTGATGCAGTAAAAGGAATAGAATTTGCACAGACTCCTGAGAAACACCTGCAGAAGTGAACTGTAACAGACTTGCGTCACTGCCATTTTCTTTTTTTGGAGAAGTCTATTTAAATTCACTTTGGGTCCTGATGAAAGTAAGAACTGGAGGAAGTGATATTCTCATAGCAATACTAATTGAGATACACCAGGGGAGAATGCAGAGAGAGAGGGATTTAGGAATTAGTGTTGGGAAGATTTAAGTCTTTGATATATAAAGTGGCAAGTTTCATGATTACTGCTGATTACAACAAATTTCCAAGAAATCAAGTGGTCTGAGCCAGTCTTGAAAGCTTCACTTGAGTAGTGAAATACCAAGAAAAATCAACAAAGTCAGATTAAGATAAAAGGCAACTAGGTAGAATTAGAGGGTGTATAAAGTAGTTCAGAGCATCTTAAAATCCCCAAGAAATATTTTCCTTGAAGACACTATTTGATTTTACATAATGTTAATCAACATGCACTAGTTAGTAGGCAATTGTGAAGTTCTTATTACAGTTGACTCTTGAAAAATGTGGGTTTGAACTACTTGAATCCATTTATACATGAATTGTTTTCAATAAATACATTGACAATTTTTTGGAGATTTGCTACAACTTAAAAACACATGCAGACGAACCATGTCACCAAGACTTATCTTAGAAATTAGTAAAATGTTAGGTATATCATGAAAGCACAAAATATATGTAGATACTAGTTTATTTATGTGTTAATTGACTGTACGCTTTCAGTCAACAGTAGGCTATTAGTAGTTAAGTTTTTGGGGTGTCAAGAGTTACCCTCAGGTTTTCCACTGTGTGGGGGTTGACACCCCAACCCTTGTATTATTGAAGTACAGTTGACCTTGAATAATACAAGGATTAGGGGTGTCAATCCCCGCACAGTGGAACATCATCTTACTTATGAGTAACTCATCTTACAGTAACATACAGCAGTAGAGCTGTTGTTTATATAAAAGTGGGGCAAGCAAACTTTCTACCAAGATCTTCAGTTTTGGTTTGGGAGATAAGATAAATACTTAAATATTGTGACACATAATCTCATAAGTGGCATCAGAAGTTATTAAGGAATTTATGAGATCTCAAAAGTAGAATAAATTACATGTGACTGTGGTATCCAGGGACCACCTTATGAAAATTACATTTGATCTGGGCTATGAGGAATAAGGAAAGAAAACCCTCTTCGTCCAAAGCATCATATGCACAAATGCAAGTTAATATGATTGTTCCCATCCTTTGGCAGCTGTAGTGCAGCAGGGCCCTTTCTGTTGGTGGAGGGTGGGGGCGTGCTGGAAATGAAGACACTGCAGAGGTTCTGAGTGTCACCTGTTCACTGAGCATCATTTGTTTATGTGACCAAGTTTATCTCTCACATGTTTGGCCAGTTTTTAACTGGGGGCAATTTTTTCTTATCTGTAGAAAAAATTAGCATCTATGTCATAGAACTATACAAATTAAACAATCTAACCCATACAAATAATTTCTGCTGTAACATAAACCTTATGCAAATATTATCTATATACTATCATTAAAAATAAAGATGTTACCTAACTTGTGGTATTTTTTGTCACTACATATGAATATATTAAACTACAAGCTCATCCTCAACTGTGTGTGTCCACCTGCTTCTTTCATCCTAGAGGTGGCTGTCAATGCAAATATTGGCACCTACTGTAGGGTAGAAACCAATGCAATCAGGTGACAACAGACCCAGAGGATGCCTCCCAATAAAGCAACTTTCCTCGGAGATCTTGTAGAGCTAGTGAAGAGAATCGAGTGAGAAGGGCTTTGCAGAATGTAGTGACATCTACAGATTTTTCAAAGATGAGAATTCACAAATCGTGTAACACAAAGTGGCATTTCCTGGATGCCACATAACTGTACTTGCACCCTGCTTCGTGGAGGCTCAGCTTCCAGCACCCCATTAGTTGGAATCAAGTCACGCATGTACAAACACACACTCATGCACACACTGCACGCACACACCCACCCACACACATTCTCACTCAGAGAAATGGCAGTATTGTTGCCAGAGGAGAGAAACAGCAAACAAGACCAACATACCTGAAAACGTGATATTGAAGCCCTCGTACGAAATTGAGAAGTCTGATATAAACCGAAGCTGGGCAGTGAAGTTTCCAAACAGGCCTGCCTTGATCGTATGAGGCAACACCGACCCGGTGAGCCTGGCAACGGGCTCGGAAAAACTTCCATCCTCTGTGATCAGTAAATAGTCGTGGGAACTCTCAAGATGAAAGGTGTGAAAGATCATTTGAACTCCTGAGAAATGAAGCGGGAGGAGATAGAGAGAGACAGAGAGAGACACACGGGGGAGGGGGCAGAGAGGGAGAGCGGGGCAGAGAGAGAAAGAGACATAGAGATGACAGAAATGAGGAGGAAGAGAAAATAAGAGGGGAAGACAGATTCCAGAGAGTAACAGCCACAGAGAGACAGAGATGATAGAGAGATGAGAGAGAGATGGAGAGAGATGGAGAGGAGAGAGAGAAAGAGAGAGGTTAGGAGAGGTAATAGTTGCTGAAAAATTGTTTCTGGACTTAGACACATCAAGCCTTAATCAAAATATTAAAATGTTATCTTGATATGTAAATCTAGCTTTGAAGTTTAAGAGGAAAATTGGTGGAAAGAGGATGGCTTTAGAAATGAAAAAAAGCAGATGGGATAAACAATGAAAATAAATACTTAAGTGCATATAAGTACAGATATGATGTAAATATGAAGATATGATGTGGACATGAATATTGACGTAGATATGGAGATTATAGATGTAGTTACATATAGATACAGATATAGATGTACATATTGGCATAGATATGTATATTTAAGAAAAACAGGTGAGAATGTTTACAATGGGTTTCATTCAAAAATTGTCAGTAGGCTCTTAGGGACAGTATTTGTCCCAGAGGGACAAAGGACCAGACAAATTTTCAATTTACTCTAAACAGGTGTCCTTTAGAAAAATCTTATTTGGAGGTCTGCATAACTGAGGAAAAACTTCCTTAAAAATGTAGTTTTAGATGCCCGTAAAGCATATGACCTCACAGTAACCGGAACTACCAAGTCTTATTTCTGGATTCCTACAGTGAAATTAATAAAATTAACTGTGAACAGATAACTTCTAATAAAAATCTGTAATTTTATGATTATAAAACTTTGATCACTCATAATCTGTGTCTTCTTTATGCTTAATTTCCTTCAGGGCAAGTTCTTCTTTCATGTCATTCATGGCAGCATGGTGCCACACAGTACACATAATAAAATGTAGCCATTTAATATGAAGTCGGGTTCAAATCTATGTGAAAAGACAAAGTCTACATAATACTTATGTGATCGAAATTCCAAACAGACTCTCGTTTATTTTATTTTTTGAGACAGAGTCTCGCTCTGTCTCCCAGGCTGGAGTACAGTGGCGCAATTTCAGCTCGCTGCAACTTCCGCTTCCTGGGTTCAAGCCATTACCCTGACTCTGCCCCCAGAGTAGCTGGGATTACAGGCATGCACCACGATGCCTGGCTAATTATTTTGTATTTTTAGTAGAGACACGGTTCCACCATATTGGCTAGTCTGGTCTGGAACTCCTGACCTCAGGTGATACACCTGTCTTGGCCTCCCGAAGTGCTGGGATTACAAGCCACTTCACCCAGCCCCAGACAGACTCTTAAAGACGACACGTTTAGTCACAGAAAAAAGATTCAGGCTATAATCCTAAACCCAGTGTTTATAATCTACGTTTCCTGCGCAAAATGCAAAATCTCCTGATCTTCACTATGCTTACCTATAAAATGAGGATAGAAATGTCTATTCTATGAGGCATCTCTGGATTATGTGAAGATAAATTATTCATTATGTATGATGATACTGAGTAAACATAAAATACAAGGAAAGTACAAAAATTGTCCCAGATTTATCATGAAATTAGAAGTTAGACAATCGCTTATTTCCCTTTATTTAATCAATGGTCAGATTTTATTGAATAGATGCCTTTTTTCCTTACCACGATACCTATATTTCAAGCTTATGTTCACATGCATATATTCAGGTTATCTGATAAACAGAGAGCAAAACGGGGAATGGTTTTTATTGTACAGTTGAAAGACTATTGTTCTTCCAAAATCTTATTAAATAATAAGTTAAAATTTTGAACTATACATGAGAAAAGTAGTTATCTCACTTGTTCACACTGTAATATGTTTTTGTTTTCTTCCCATTTTTCTGTCTCATTTATTTGTCTGTATGTTTGAGACCTATGATGGATTCTTACCTTTCCCATGAGACACTTCAATGGTCCACGTGCAGTTTAGAGAGTTTGGATAAAAATCTGGGAAACCAGGAGAAAGGACTGTTCCACTCTTCCCTTGGATGTAGCCTCCACATAGAGCTTAAAATAATAAAGAGAGATGATTATAGCACTAAAGTTTCACAATGATTGCCAGAACAAAATACTGGTTAAATGGCATGGAATTTGCACAAGGATTAACAGATTTAATGTCATATCCAAGAAAAACCAAGCAGAACCTGAGCTTTATGTTACTTGCAAATATCATATGCTAGTTCATATGTAGGGATCTTAACAACTACAAAACCTTGACAACATAACACAGAGTAAGGCACAGCAGAGAGCTGGAACCTGCATTAACAAGCCTCAGAATTGCAGAAATGGTACAGGTTTGCACTCCTGAGAGCCGCTGGTCTTCTTAGCAGCACTTCATTGAGTTCAAATCCCCTCAACAAACCATGCCATGTTCAAACACTCACTTCAGACACTCATTTTGGAAAAAAAGAAGAGAAAGTTTTATGTAATCATTTCAATGGGAAAGTGGCAACAATTAGGATGTCTGCAGAATATGGGAGCTTAAGTGCTCAACTCTGATGTTAGAAAGTTATGAGTTCAAATGCCAGCTCAGCTTCTCACTAGCTCTGTGATCTCTGGTAAGTCTCTCAATCCTTTACATTTCTCCCATCTTGAAAATAGAAATTATGATAAAATCCATCTCATGGATAGGTGTTTGCAATGATTGCCATTGTAGAACACAATTTACAGTGTGTAGCAGATACTAAATGATTAAAATGGTACCTACTGATAGATACTGATCAAAACATTATCTACTGAGAGTTGCTAACAGGAATTCAATTCTTAAGATATCAATAATTTAACCTTTTGAATAGACTCCATATACCCTAATTTTACAGACATCAAGAGGAGAATATTGACACGTTCCCACCAACTTTCTTCTTTTATTTCATATCTTAAGACCTCTCAAGCTATCCTATGAATGGAAGCACTGAACTGAAAAAGAATAAAAGGAAATGGAGTCACCAGAGCCGGAGGGTACAGGCAGGAAAGGCCATTGCCGTTCATGCTCTGCGAACAAACAGCCAGGTGTCTTGTGAGTCACCAAGTGCTCCGGGTCTTGCTCTTCTCCTGGAACCTCTCCACCTGCAGCTGTGAGGCCTATGGATGTCACCAGCTCAGATCTCGAGACCAGGCTGCCCACCCTCACTGCAGCACCTCCACTGTGATGGTGAAGGTTATGTGCCAGCGTGACTGGGCTAAGGGCTGCCCAGATAGCTGGTAAGAGGCCGGGCATGTCTGTGAGGGTGCTGCTAGGACAGATTAGAATTTGAGTCAGTGGACTGAGTGAAGATTTGCTTTCACCAATGTGAACTGGCATCATTCAATCTGCTGAGGGCTTGAACCGAATAAAAAGGCAGAGAAAAGGCTGGGCACGGTAGCTCACACCTGTAATCCCAGCAATTTGGGAGGCTGAGGCAGGTGGATCACCTGAGATCAGGAGTTCCAGACCAGCCTGGCCAGCATGGCAAAACCCCATGTTTATCAAAAATATAAATAATTAGCCAGGCATAGTGGCGGAAGCCTACAATTCCAGCTATTCAGAAGGCTGAGGAAGGAAAATCACTTGAACCCGGGATGCGGAGGTTGCAGTGAGCTGAGATCACACCATTGCACTCCAGCCTGGGGCAACAAGAGTGAAACTCCATCAAAAAAAAAAAATGCAGAGTAAAGAAAAATTTTATCTTTTCTTGAGCTGGGACATACATCTTCTCTTGACCCTGACTTCAGAGCTCCTGGTTCTTGAACCATCAGACCCAGAACATACACCTTCAGCTCCCCTGGTTCCCAGGTCTTCAGTCTCAGACTTAATTATGCCAGTGGCTTTTCCAGATGTCTAGCTTACAGAGGGCAGATCTTGGGACCTTTTGGCCTCCCAAACACATGAGCCAATTCCCACAATAAATCCTGGTTCTGTTTCTCTGGAGCACACTGACTAATACATCCACTTACTAGTTAGTAACACATGCAAAGTTCTCTACCACTCTGTGCTTCCATAGCCTCACATGTAAAAGGCGGCAAAAATCACAGCTCATTCCTGCTTGCTGAAGAATGAAATAAGTGAATACATGTAAGGAGCTCACAATAGTGTCTCACAAGTGAAACATCACTCAGTGTCACAATTTACTATGCATTTCACAAGGTTCGTTTGCTTTTCTTTTTTTTTTTAACATGCCCACATTCTGTGCATGTATGTATTTATACTTCCTTTCTTAAACTAGGTAAGATGAACTATCATGAAGTAAATGATACTCAGAATAACTTCTTCCAATTAGTATGATCATTCCGAATTATGTTTTATAAAAGCCTCTTCCACAAATAATATTCACAAAAGAATTAGATAATCTATGAAAGATGTGACAAGCCTCATCGTGCTCACTAACCATTCATCTTAAGGGAACAAATCATCTCCTTTAATACGTAAACCTCATGGGAAGCATGATATAAAAATCAGCAAAAGAGAAAAATTTTAAAATAATTTCTAGAATATTTTAAGAATTTCTCATGGAATTTTTGCATCTGAAGATTGCAATGACTCCACATTTCACTGTGAAAGAAGTAACATTATACATCCCACTTGAAATTAATGTATTCAACAAATCGTTATTGGGCACCTGCTATTGAGCAAGCCCTGCCCCCAGCATCAGGGATGATTAATAATAAGAGAGAGAAAATACCTGCCCTTGTAAAGTATGCATTCTAGTTGGAAAAGACAGGATAAAACCTGTAGCAACATAAAAGGCAGATGATATACAATATTGGGAGATGACACATGACTATGAAGAAAATTAAGAAAAAGGGATGGGATAGCGTGAGGCTTCTGGGTGGCCAGGGGTGCCGTATTTAGGAAGTGGTCTATACATAAGGACTTGAGAGAGAACAAAGGAAACACTGAATACCTGGGGAACAATTTGGGTAAAGAGAAAGTGGCTAGGACCAGGGCTCAAGCTACGGTGGAGCTGCAGGGATAGGGAACAGAAAGGACACCTCTGTGGCTGGGGGGTCCTTGTAAGGGTTGGAGGTTTCTTTCAGTGACATGATGGGGCACTGGATGGCCCTGCCTAGAAAAGGACACGATCTCATGACCTACCTGGGGTTTAGCCCTGCTCCTGAGGCTGTGCTGAGAGAAAACACAGCAGTGAAGGGAGGAAGGCGGTCAGGACCCCGAACCAGGGCATTGGCAGCAAGATGGGAAGACATGGTCTGAACCTGCCTGTGTCCTGAAGGTAGAGCCAGTGGGACTTTCTCCTGAATGGGATATGGGCATTACAATAAAAAGGAGGAGCTGGGGGTGATTGTGAGGTCATAACCTGAGTGTGAAATAACTACAGGTGAAGGAGATCTCAGGAGAACCAGGTCATGAGTGTAAGGCAGGCGTTCAGCTTTGGATACCAAAGCTCCAAGTCTGCTGGGCTTGCATGTAGAATGGCCGACAATGCAACAGGTTACATAGGTCTGGAGGCCATGGAAGAGGGTTGAGCAAGGGATAGAAGGGAGACCACAACTATGTGAGACCACCAGTGGCAGTGAATGTAGAAATAAGCTTCCACAGAGGGAACTGATGCCAGCGCACCGCGTAGTGGGAAGAAAACCAGCAGAGAACGGAGGAGTCCTGAATTCAGAAGCTTTGGATTCGTAACTTCTCACTGGTCTGTGATTGGATTGGTATGAATTGATGCAATAACTTCTCAAATTTTTATGAAGATGTTCACCATAATGAATGTAAAACATTTTATGTAAAACTGAGGTATCTTATATCCAAAGCTACTTGTCAGTGGTCTTTATCCCAAAATCTGCATGTTATATAAACTGATAAAATTAATTCATATCCAACTATATTTAACAGTATAAAAACAATCAATCTTTGTTTTATCCTCTGTCTTCATATCATCAGGAAAAGTTACTTGATCATTTATTGGGGAAAAATCTGGGAGGGAATGTGCTCTGCCCTCTTTTTGATGTTTTCCATCCATACCACACACGGAACCCGGAAATCACTGACCAGCCCCGTCATGCTGCCATTAGGAGAAAGCCAGACAGAAAGTTAGAGATAAAGCTGCTCTCAGGCTTGTTTAGATTTATATGGGTGCAAACACAACGTAGTCCAATTCAGTTATCATGAGGACTTTACATAAAAATAATTCTGTCCACAAATCCTATAATATTTTTCAGGAGAAGGAAATTTGATGTATGGAGAATTGAATTGGTATTCTCACCTAAAATTGAAGTGAGGAGATGAGAGAATGAAATGAAATACCTGAATTACATTTTAGTGTCTATACAGGTGATGGCTATATTCATATGTAGACATGTCTACATTCCCTTAGCAGAGCTACAAATATAGCTGCTCATAATTTGAATTATGTTAATCTGTTTCTTCATGCATGGTAGATCCTTTTCTGAGTAGCTGTAAAAGACACAGTAAAATTTTACTGTTGCTGTCCTTAATGCTATAATTTCTTGAATTTTACTTTTCTATTTATGTAACCCAGCCAACACCAAGGATGCAGGTATGTTACATTAGAAATCTTTTGGATGGAGGACTAAGATATGCAGAAATCACTGAAGAACAAAAGAGGAGACATACGTTGTGATATTTTCCTGGCTGAGTTGAAGTAAAGCATCCAACTATTTTGTTTTGTTTTGTTTTGTTTTGTTTGTTTGTTTTTTTTTGAGATGGAGACTTGCTTCTTTGCCCAGGCTGGAGTGCAGTGGTGAGATCTAGGCTCACTGCAACCTCCGCCTCCCGGGTTCAGGCAATTCTCCTGCCTCAGCCTCCCCAATAGCTGGGATTACAGACATGTATCACCACAGCCAGCTAATTTTTTGTATTTTTAGTAGAGAAGGGGTTTCACCTTGTTGGCCCGGCTAGTCTTGAACTCCTGACCTCAAGTGATCTACCTGCCCCGCCTCACCCTCCCAATGTGCTGAGATTACAGGCGTGAGCCACCATGTCCGACCCATCCACCCGTTTTTCAAGTTCTGTCTTTTGTCCTCTGCTTTTATCCATTCATCTGTCCCATCCTGCATTTAGAGTTACTTATTAAGAAACATACTAGTGTTTTCCAAACATTCGCTGATGCTTCTGGGCATAGAACAATGAATAAGACAGAAAAGTCCCTATTTTTCCAAAGTTTACATTCTAATGGGGAAGGCAAATAACTTGGTTTTAAAACTCTAGATAACTAGGTCTGATTTATTCTAACAACAAGCATATTCAGTTGTTCTCTAAACTCAGAGGAGGTCTAGGTGATTAGAGTATGACGGACATGCTGGTGAATCAACAAATTGATGAATGCACATCCTGGCAAATGTCCACTCCCAGGATGGTGAGTATGGAGTAAGTGATACAAGGTTGGAGGAAATGCAGAAGATCAGAAGCAACCCTGTGTTAGCAGGCTGCCCTGAGACAGGCTGTCTGCTGAGGTTTCCCTGCCAACTCATTCCAGGATCCTACGGCTTCCTACTGATGTTCATGGCAAAGCACACAGCCCTCTGAGGATTCTTCAGTTATTTATTGTCTTCCCACCACCCCCACCACCCCATCACTTCCCCAGACCCTGCCAAAGTCTTCTAATAAATGGAAGTTTGCAGAGTCAGTTATTGTTGCCTGGAACTCAGAAATTGAATTCAACAAGTTTATGGATGGGAGGAGGGTGGCAGTTGAAGCACGCAGACAATTTCACAGGCAACAGTGATCTCCGTGTTACAGACGGCAGTGGGAAGAAGAGGAGCTGGTGATGATACACCTGCTAGCTCCCGGGACGGTGGCATTCACCTCCACGGTGCCCAGCTGTAACTGGTGTGTTTCAGGTCATTTTTGTCATTTTTGTCTTATCAATTGCCTAGCTTCTCCATGTCTGCCTCTTCCTCAGAGAGATCCACCTGTGAAAGCACAGCCTTGGGCCTGATCTGTTTCCATCTTTTCTCTTTTTTTTCCATCATTTTCTTGTTCTTCTGAAACCACAAATACAGTTCTATTTGAAGCCAGACTTAATGAGTTACTTTCCACTTCAATAATATTCATAGACTCTCCATGCCCTACAGAAGTCGTTGATTTTATTCATATATTTATATGAATATATTATATATATTTTTATGAATAAATATGTTGTTCACATATTTATTTATAATAGAAACTTTCCACCAAAAGGAATCTTGTGCAGAAACCACCAGTAGGAAGGAGGGGAGTAAATTGGGGCAGTCCAGCTGCACAGGAGAGATTCCAATCCTGATGACCGGCCCCCATCTCACCCTCAGAAAAACCCTGGGGTCCTCACAGTGTGATCGCTGGACACTGCAGCATGAATCTCTGACTATGTCCATAGACCAGCACTCGAGGCATTTGATCATCATCTACCTTCAGTGATTAATTCACACCCCTCAATCCTCCAGGCCTCTTTTGTTCTCTTTGCACCTCAATTTATAACCATTTCTTCACGTTGAAACATGTCCCTTCCTCTAAACCTCCATCTTAAAGACGTATCTCCAAAATTGCCTCCAAACTTTCGATATCCCAAATTGGAAATTTTTTTCTCCAACTTCTTTATCCTCATCCACTTTTCTGTGTCTAATAAAGCACTTACTTCATTGTGTGATTTTTAAAAATGTCTTTCGTTTTGCTATGCTGATAGATTTTAAACTTCTGTGTGATTGCAAATACAGCAGGTTCTCAATAAATGCTTGTGGAGAGAGTAAATGGTTTTCAAAAATATTTATTTAATAAAAAATTTTTTTTGACAATATAAAAATATTTTAATAACATAATTACTATTGAAATATTAAGAAATAAAGAATAAACTAATGGCCTGCAAGTATGGATGAAAAGGGTAACCAATAATATTTTTTCAAATGCCAAGAACAACAAATTTGTCTGAAAACGTATTTGAATTGGGAAGGAAAGCATTGATTATATCTCATGGTGACACAGACTTGTTTTTAAAGCTTTCTATTAATAAATTTTTCTACAGAACATATATCTTATTCATAATAAAAAAGATAATTAAAATTTACAATGTTAAATATAAAATATTCATATTTATCATGTTACCTCCCATTCTTCGTGAAAAATGTGCAGTTGAACTACTTGCATGATTCCAAATAAATTCTTTTTTTGTTGTTAAAACAATATTTTTTTAATTAAAAAAAATTTCAAAGTTTTCTTTGCGTTTGTCTTTCACAAAATTAGAGGACAATTTATCCCAATGTTCACTTCTTTAACATTTGAATGTGTGAAAGAGTAACGTTAAAAACACACTGAACTGATGCTATGCACCCAGCACAGACACTGAGTTTATCGTGTTTCATGTTGATATACAATATTATAATTATTTTTTTTTTCTTTTCTGAAAGCTATGAATGTTTAAAGGTTTAAATATCCTACTTATGTAACTTTTGTTGCAAGAAAAACCCATGGGGTTTAAGAGATTGCTTAAGATTTAAAGGGTAATGAGAACAAGTCTTATGGTTGGATGAAAACTATCAAACATGACTGACTAAAACTCCGATATCAAACTCTAACATCACCCAAAATTTGTAGATTTAGTAATAGCTCTTTCTTTGTGGAGACAGAGTCTTGCTCTATTGTCCACGCTGTAGTGTAGTGGTGTGATCTTGGCTCACTGCAGCCTTGACCTCCTGGGCTCAAGTGATCCCCCTGCCTCAGCGTCCTGAACCGCTGGGACTATAGGCACATGCCAATACCCCCAGCTAATTTCTGTGTTTTTTTTTTGTGGAAATGGGGTTTTACTATGTTGCCCAGGCTGGCCTCGAACTCCTGGGCCTCAGCAATCTATCTACCTCAGCCTCCCAATGTGCTAGGATTACAGGCATGAGCCACCATGCCTGGCTTATTAATAGATTTTTACCACAAATTCTTTATACTCAGAAACATGTTCCAGTGCTGCAAATTACAGTCATGCTATTGATTCCTTCGAAAGGTTTAAATCTCAAATTTAGATACATTTATATCGACAGACAATAAAGAAACAAAATGAATAAGCTAAGTGTACTTTTATTTTCTATGGAAAATGCCACCCATATAACTGGCATCCCTATAGCATCTCAATTCCTGTACTGCAAAACCTATTGGCTCTTTTTGGTCTATTCCCACTCCGTTTCTCCTAAATCATTTTCCTATTGATCCTTCACTCAGTTTCCATTAAACCTACTTTGCTAAACCTCCAGGAATTCTTACTGTACCGCACCTATCAACTCCTGGTAATTTTGCTCATATCCTGGGATGCCTGTTCACATGCTGGCTACTTTGGGAAATCCTACCCAAAACGGAAACACCAGCTTAAGGGCTGTACTTTCCATGAATGTTTCCTCAGTTACTACCCCCTGGGAGCTTAAAATCAAACTGAACTGACTGTATTGAGTATGTAAAATGTATCAGTCTAAGATATATTCAATATAAGTTGTAAACACATGTTATATTATCTCTCTCTCTCTTTCTATCTAACTTTATGGAGCTGAATATTAAAAGAATTGAGGTCAGAAAAGTCAGTGCCATCATGGCCTGGAGCAATTCCAGAGGAATGCTCATCAAGGCTGAGTGTGACCTGGTCTTGGAGGTTGAAAATGATTTAAATAATGCAACATGTAAGGATGAAGAAGGGTATTGAATATTGGATGTGTTTGATTGTTGGTAAGAAGAGAGGAAGACATTCAATTAATAAGTTTTATTTTCTAGGTCACCTGCTGGGTAGAGTAGAAAATAGTCTTGGCTAAACCAGGAAGAAGTCGAATCCCTGAATAGACCAAAAACAAGTTCTGAAATTGAAGCAGTAATTAATAGCCTACCAACTAAAAGAAGCCCAGGACCAGGTGGATTCACAGTCGAATTCTCCCAGAAGTACAAAGAGGAGCTGGTACCATTCCTTCTGAAACTATTCCAGACAATAAAAAAGAGGGACTCCTCCCTAACTCATTTTATGAGGGCAGCATCATCCTGATACCAAAACCTGGCAGAGGCACAGCAAAAAAAGAAAATTTCAGGCCAATATCCCTGATGAACACCGATGTGAAAATCCTCCATAAAATTCTGGCAAACCAATTCCAGCAGCACATCAAAAAGCCTATCCACCATGATCAAGTCAGCTTTATCCCTGGGATGCAAGGCTAGTTCCATATATGCAAATCAATAAACGTAATCCATCACTTAAACAGAACCAATGACAAAAACCACATGATTATCTCAATAGATGAAGAAAAGGCCTTCAATAAACTTCAACACCCCTTCATGCTAAAAACTCTCAATAAACTAGGTAGTGATGGAACATATCTCAAAATAATGAGCTATTTATGACAAACCCACAGCCAATATCATGCTGAATGGGCAAAAGCTGGAAGCATTCCCTTTGAAAACTGGCAAAAGACAAGGATGTCCTTTCTCACCACTCCTATTCAACACAGTATTGGAAGTTCTGGCCAGGGTACTCAGGCAAGAGAAAGAAAGAAAACACATTCAAATAGGAAGAGATGAAGTCAAATTGTCTCCATTTGGAGATGACATGATTGTATATTTAGAAAACCCCATTTTGTCAGCTCAAAATCTCCTTAAGCTGAGAAACAACTTCAGCAATGTCTCAGGATACAATATCAATGTGCGAAAAGCACAAGCATTCCTATACATAAATAATAGACAAACAGAGAGCCAAATCAAGAGTGAACTCCCATTCACAATTGCTACAAAGACAATAAAATGCTGAGGAATACAACTTACAAGGGATGTGAAGGATCTCTTCAAGGAGAACTACAAACCACTGCTCAAGGAAATAAGGGAGGACACAAACAAATAAAAAAACATTCCATGCTCATGGATAGGAAAAACGAATATTGTGAAAATGGCAATACTGCCCAAAGTAATTTATAGATTTATTGCTATCCCCATCAAGCTACCATTGACTTTCTTCATTGAATTAGAAAAAACTACTTAAAATTTCATATAGAACCAAAAAAGAGCCCATATAGCCAAATGAATCCTAAGCCAAAAGAACATAGTTGGAGGCATCGTGCTACCTGACTTCGAACTATACTACAAGGCTACAGTAACAAAAACAGCATGGTACTGGTACCAAAGCAGATATATAGACCAACAGAACAGAACAGAGGTCTCTGAAATAACACTACATATCTACAACCAACTGACCTTTGACAAACGTGATAAAAACAAGCAATGGGGAAAGGATTCCCTATTTAATAAATGGTGTTGGGAAAACTGGCTAGCCATATGCAGAAAACTGAAACTGGACCCCTTCCTTACACTTTATACAAAAATTAACTCAAGATGGATTAAAGACTTAAACATAAGACCTAAAACCATGAAAACCCTAGAAGAAAACCTAAGCAATACAATTCAGGACATAGGCATGGGCAAAGACTTCATGACTAAAACACCAAAAAGCAATGGCAACAGAATCCAAAATAGACAAATGGGATATAATTAAACTAAAGAGCTTCTGCACTGCAAAAGAAAGTACCTCAGAGTGAACAGGCAACCTACAGAATGGGAGAAAAATTTTGCAATCTATCCATCTGACAAAGGGCTAATACCCAGAATCTACAAAGAACTTGAACAAATTTACAATAAAAAGCAACCCCATCAAAAAGTGGGTGAAGGATATGAACAGACAATTCTCTAAAGAAGACATTTATGCAGCCAACAAACATAAGAAAAAAAGCTCATCATCACTGGTCATTAGAGAAATGCAAATCGAAACCACAGTGAGACACAGTCTCACAACAATTAGAAAGGGGATCACTAAAAAGTCAGGAAACAACAGATGCTGGAGAGGCTGTGGAGAAACAGGAACACTTTTACACTGTTGGTGGGAGTGTAAATTAGTTCAACCATTGTGGAAGACAGTGTGGTGATTCCTCAAGGATCTAGAACCAGAAATACCATTTGACTCAGAAATCCCATTACTGGGTATATTCCCAAAGGATTATAAATCATTCTACTATGAAGACATATACACACATATGTTTACTGCAGCCCTGTTCACAATAGCAAGGACTTGGAACAAACCCAAATGTCCATCAATGATAGACTGGATAAAGAAAATGTGGCACATATACATCATGGAATACTACGCAGCCATAAAAAAGGATGAGTTCATGTCCTTTGCAGGGACATGGATGAATCTGGAAACCATCATTGTCAGTAGAGTAACATAGGAATACAAAACCAAACACCACATGTTCTCACTCATAAGAGGGAGTTGAACAATGAGAACACATGGACACAGGCCAGGAAACATCACACACTGGGTCCTGTTCGGAGAATGCAGGGTTAGGGGAGACATAGCATTAGAAGACATACCTAATGTAGATGATGGGTTGTTGGGTGCAGCAAACCACCATGGCGTGTGTATGCCTATGTAACAAACCTGCACGATCTGCACATGTGTCCCAGAACTTAAAGTATAATGAAAAAAAAAAGTTTTGGTTAGATAGTAAAATATTTTAAAAAGTAAGTTACCAGTGCTCAAAGAAGAATTTGGGGATGGTACTTGAATGCACAGGTATGTGAGAAGGTTGTTTTGAGAAAAACCTCACTTACAATCAAAATTATGTATCTCAAATGAGTCAGGCAAAGTCTCTTGCTTGGGTATGTCAGTTTTCATTACCAGATCAAGAGCATAGGTAATTCAATGACTGTGCTATGATGAACAGGGTGCATTCATCCAACACCTTACATTCAGAGTACTACAACTTTTCAATCTTTACAGGTATGACTAAAATGTCTGCAAGTAAAACAACTTGACAAGCCCCATGTGGGTACCTGTTCAACAGATCTACCCCACATGAAAAAAAAAAAAGAGAGCAGCTTACACACACCCTATTTTAAAATTCTATTTTTGTCTATAGTCCAAATTAACAAAAATAAATTATTAAAAATGCACAGTATCATCCAAGAAAGCCATATGTGTTTGCATGGCACATAAACATTCAAGTAAAATTATTGATACAATTAACTTATTCTATTGCAAATTTAGGGTAATTTAATAAAATATCAAACAGATTCAAGTTCAGTTACACATGAAGAAAACTTGAATATTTTAAGGGTTATCATTCTTATTGCAAATATTTTTAATATAGAACCCAAAAATATGACAAATATTTGCATCGTCTATATGACATCCTTGAGTTTTACAAAATTATAATTAGCCAGTAGTTATCATCTTTCTGACACTAAAAATTATACAGACACATGTAGTTTATTTATTTTTCATTACTAGAGTTCCAATTACAAAAATAAAACTCAGTAACATAAATTCAAATAATACCAAAAAATGTAGAGTGAAAAATAAAAAGTCTCACTGCTCCCACGCTACAGCCTAGTTATCTCTGAAGAGGAGAGCATGAGAGTTACAATTTTAGAATGTCTATTTTCAGTCAATTTCTATGCAATTCTGTGTGTACCTACAATTACATATATCTATACAGTATATGCATATACACAACATGCATTGTTCTATTACCTCTTATTTTTTCCTTTAAAAAGAATGTATCAGGCTGGGCGCGGTGGCTCACATCTGTAATCCCAGCAGTTTGGGAGGCCGAGGCAGGCAGATCACCTGAGGTCAGGCGTTCAAGACCAGCCTGGCCAACATGGCAAAACCCTGTCTCTACTAAAAAATACAAAAATTAGCTGGGCATGGTGGTGGGAGCCTGTAATCCCGGCTGCTCGGGAGGCTGAGGCAGGGTAATCGCTTGAACCTGGGAGGCAGAGGTTGTAGTGAGCCGAGATCCTGTCACTGTGCTCCAGCAGGAAAGGGAAGAAGTTATTATTTATTTGCATTCTTCTGATTCCTAGTCAGCACTGGAATATTTTCTAAAGCTTATTGGGTTAGGGTTATTTATATATATATATATAAATTTATATATGTATATTTATTATTAGCATTCCAATAACTTTAGTTATTAGTTATATGTATGTTATTATATAATATATAACACATAATATATTATATAACAACATATATGATATTATAATATATATAATGTATAATCTATATAATCTATATATTTAATTAGTCATGTATATAAATTTATATATATAAATTTATATAAATATATATTTATTATTAGCATTATATGTCTTTCTCTATATATATCTATAATAGATATATAAATATCTCTATATAATATATAATAATAAATATAAATATAAATATCTCTCTATATATAGAGATAGATATAAAATGTATCTGCATAGCTCATTTTCTCATAGATCTGTTGGCATATTAGTGTTGCCTTTCTTCTCTCTTTCAGTTGCAGAGTATGATTATTTCATGTGTATATTACATGGAGAATGCAACCATTTTTGGTTGTCTGACCCTTTATTTTACATCTTTAATAGAATAACTTTTAGTGTGCATATAGCAAAATTGATCAATGTTTTTTCATTTACTGTTTCTGGATTTCTTTAGTTTTCCAAGATTTAAAAACTAAGATTTCTCAAAAAAACCCAAAACTAAATGACAAAGAAAACGTGATGCTCACAGGCATGGCCACTTAAACGCTGTGACAAAGTCAGCCGAACAATGAGAGGAGAAACAGAATCTCAAATACCAATGATGCCAGCGCATCTGGATAGCCAGATTGGAGAAGAAATGGATCTGGACACTACATCGTTCCTTACCACAAATTTTTAGATGGATTTAAGTTATAAATTTAAAAGATAAACATAAGTTTTTACTTTTAGGGGTGATTAACAAGTTATAGATCATGGTGATGCTTTCATAGATGTTCATATGTATCACAAATCACATCAAATTGTTCACATTAAACATGCAGTTTACTGCATTTCAGTCACACCTCAATAAAGCTGTTAAAATGTTTAAAGTTTTTAGGAGAGAACAACAGAATGTCTTCATTACTCTGAACGGAGGGAAGCCTTCTTCCACACTAGGAAAACCTCATGCATGGAGGGAAGCCTTCTTCCACACTAGGAAAACCTCATGCATGGAGGGAAGCCTTCTTCCACACTAGGAAAACCTCATGCACGAATGAAAACAGTGAAACAGGGGACTATCTTAAAATTAAAAATTTCTATTCATCGAAATGATGCCAATAAGAGAAGGAGAAGAACAACTCCAGAATAAAAGACTTACAATGTGTAGATCGAAGGAACTGTATCTAAATATTTACACAACACCTAAAATTCAGTAAGATAAACGAATGTGACCCAATAGAAATGGAAGCAAAGAAAGAGATGCTTCATAAGAGATGATACATCAATGTCCAATAAATATACAAAAATGTGCTCAGAACAACTGAAATGTCAGCAAACAGTAGAATGAAATAAAAAATTTTGATATGTTTAGGCAATAATATTAGATGATGAGAAGCAGCGAAACACAGCTAACTGCCATAATATGGATGGACCCCACAGACTTAAGGTTGGAGGAAAGAAGCTGGACAAACAGGACCTTCCCTGGATAATTTCATTTATTTACATAACCACTAGTGCCAGACAATTAAGGTTCAACCCTGGGAGGCAGTGACTGGGTGAGGCTGTGAAAGCGAAGTGTGGAGTCCTGGAAAAGTTCGTTTAGTGACCTACATGGTCTTGAGCTGACAGGGACATGTTTACTGTGGGAAATGCATTGAGCTACACACTTATACTTGTACAAATAAATAAATATATAGACGTCTTTATAAATTGGTTGTCTGAGAGACAGTCTAAATTTTCACATAATAATTTTAAGTTTTGAATCTTTATATGTTTAATCAATGTGTAACTTATTTCATGTACATTTTTAAACATTTTTAAATCAAATCAGGCATCCAATTTGAGCAACACTATGTGTTAATAGGATATCCCTTTTCTACAAAATGGAATAATTATATTATAAATTAAGTTTCTGTACGACAAAGATCTGTTACTAGAATCCTTATGCTATTGCACTAATATATTTGTGTATTTCCATACCAATTCCACATTGTTCGGTTTATCATTAGTTTTTCATATGCTCTGATACAACATGGGACAGTCCTTCCTTATTATTCTCAAAAATATATTTCTTATCCATTTGGAGCATTTCTTTTCCAAATTAATTTTTAAATATTTGCAAATTGCTATTTATATATTGCTATATATATATAAATTAATATAGATGCTATTTATATATAAATATATATCTATATAAATTATATATAAAATATATCTATATAAATTTATATAAATATATGCTATTTATATATAAATATGTAATTAAATAAAATAGTATACATATTTATATATGCTATTTATATGTAAATATATATTATATATGCTAATATAATATATTATATATGCATATATATAGCATATATAATACATATGCTATTTATATATAAATATATAATATAAAAATATATAATATATATAAAATATATACATATATAATATATAATATATATAAAATATATACATATATAATTTATATATAAAATATATTATATATATAAATAAAATATATATAATATATAAATATATAATATATAATACATAAATATATAATATATAATATATAATATATAAATATATAATATATAATATATAATATATAAATATATAATATATAATATATAATATATAATATATAATAGATAAATATATAAAAATCTAAATATATAAATAGAAATGTAAAGTCATATACATATACATGCATATCTATGAATGCATATGTATACATGTGTATGTATGAATATATATGTATGTATGTATATAGGCCTTTACATTTCTTGCTAGATATATTATTCCTGGATAATTTTTTTGTGTTTTTGTTTTACCCTACATGTTTTTATTGTATTTCTAATAAGTTATATCCTACGCGGAAACCTATTGACATGTTATCCTGAATGCAGCCACCTACTGAACTGATTATTGCTAAAAGTCAACTATCTTCTCTTTATAATATTTCTAATTCATATCATTTTCATATACTTTTGCATTTGTTAGGATCTTCAAAGCAATGTTACACAATACTTCTAAAACCAAGGAGTATATCCTGTTCTTGACTTTCAAGGGAATTTTATAATAGTTTACTATTAATTATGGTGTTTTCTGTAGGCAAATTAACTTATATGATGGTTCTCTGTATATTTATGAAAGCAATATATATATTATTTTAGAGTTTATGTTTAAATATTTATTTTAGAGTTTACTTAAAGTTTAATGTAAAAAAATGAGACATGTCTTTCCAGAAAAACTTAGGCATAACTACTGTTCACAGGTTTTCACCTCTTTCATCTGCTTGGATAAGAAGAAGTTGGCCAGAGAATTCCTCTGTGGGAAAATGCCAGGGCTGGGTACCCATAGTCCATGTTGCAGATTCACATATGAGAGGGAAAAAAAAAAGCACTAGGTAATTTCTGCCACCATCTGTGATTGTCGTGAAATAGAAGAGGAATTAAGAATGTACATTTTAGCAATTCTCTAAATTCTTACTGTCTTTCCTGCTGCAATAGTAATTCTTAGCTCATTTAAGATTGGTAAGTGGCAAAATGATATCAATACAATGTCTAAATTACCTTGGTGCTTACACCATATTCCCTAGGCAAATGGAGTTGATGTATTAGAATTATAACCAATAGCAGGAAAAGAAAAATGCCTCAGCTCATCTGCACAAAAAAGGAACCCTTTTGCATCTCTATTCAGAAACTTAGCAGAAAGCACCTTCACTTGGGGAGCTCACCCCAGCGTTGCTTGGCCACTGGCTCATGTCAGGCTGCACCTGTTTCTCAGCCTGCTCGTGTGGCCCCACAGACGCCGAACTCGACTCCCACCTACTCCTGCCCAGAGTGCAGCATTCCCACTGGTTCCAGCTGGTTCGCACACTTCCCACACTTCCTGAGGGCTCCAGCAGCTCTGTGCTGTCCACCTGCACTCTGTGGTCTCAGCCACAGTGCCAGTTACTGTGTGGGTTCGTGCTTTGGTGACAAAGGTCAAAGATTCTGAGTGATCTACAGCTAAGCAGAATTATTCCATAAGCCTTGTTATTTTGGGTGCTCATTTTAAAGAAGTCAAGGTGTTTAATGAATGCATGCATCATGTTTGAAAGGAAATACCTTTGTCTATGAAAAGTATTGAAGATGTAAATGATATATTTTGGCTTTTTCCATAGAAACAATGTGTTTTGGAACACTGTTTTCCATAGAAACAATGTTTCTTGGAACGTTTTTCTGCAGAAACAATGTTTCTTGGAATGTTATTTTCCATAGAAACAATGTTATACTGGGGTTATATTCAAGGTCAAGGGCAAAATACCCCAAGTTTTTTTTGCAAATGATTACAAGCAACATATTTACCTAACTGTTATTATAACTACACACAGCATAGTATAAAGTTGAGCAATACAATAACACAAAATAATCAGGAATGTTATTTGTCTTGAGATTCCCGAGAGAAGATTTGTGTAGGACAAGAGGAGTGGCTGTTACCACAAAAAGCTGCTGAAGATCTCCTGACACCTTCTGTGCTCAGAATGAAAACTCCCAGAAGGCTCTGCTAGACATTGAGTCCACGGGAACGAAGACACGGACTGTAGACTGAGAGGGAGTGCGACACTTGGACGTATGTCAGGGGAAAATCAGGTCTGACATCCTAGGATATGTGTGGCGACTATATCGCCCCACGTGCCAGTTTCAATAAATACCATATGTAAAACACACGTGCAGAACTAAGCTCCCTAAGTTTGTTCATTCGGGGTTAAAGGTGAAGGACATTTGTTCTATCTAGTACATACACGGTGGTAGGTAAACTTCAAATGATCGGGAATGATACGATGATGGTATACAACTTCTCAGAGGGAAGTCACGCCAGTCGTAAGGTACCACCCCCTGAAATACACACACCACCCAGCTAGTTAGACGTGTGCGCTGTGTCTGCACACCCTGCTGGTGCGTTGCCTCACTGAGCTGTACCTACCGTCGCAGCTGGGCAAGGCGTGGTTCCACTGGTGGTTCCTCTCACAGACGAGGGGCTCGTCGTCACTTAGTGTGTACCCCGGGTCACAGCTGAACGTCACCGTGGACCTGATGCCAAAGTCGCCACCGTGGCGATGGCCGTTCACAGGGATGCCCGGGTCCAGGCAGGAATCTGACTCAAGCGTCACACCTAAATGCACAGAACGAATGCAGTCGATGAGGATCTTTCTGGTTGATTGAAAATAATAGAGACCCACGCCATCAACTACGAAATAGTCTCAGAAATAATAAGACCTGAAACCTTATGCAAGTGAACCCAACAATCCATGGACATAAAAGCCAATGCATCTTCACACATTTGACCTCATTTTTTAAAAGAGAGATTTATAATGTTATGCTGTTTACCAGATATTATCTACATACAACAACCTTGAATAATTAATTAACTTCTCTGAATTTTACTTTTCTTCTTGGAAAATCAATGAATTGCACTAAATAAAGTCTAAGTCTTTTTCTGTTTTCCATTTTCACCGCTCTCCCTGTCTCTTATATATGTATTAAATATAGACATACATACTTCTATATTTATATATTCCAGTTAGATTTTGGCAGTTTAACTTTCAAATATATGCATACATACACCCAAACATATACACATATAATGCAATTAAAAACTGTGCTAGTGTTATTTTTCTAAGGTTGCATTCCATAAATCCATGCTATTTTCAAATTTTAGTTTAAGTCAGCCACTTTCAAGATAGCTACTATTAGCCTTTGCTAACGATGGGAAAAATTAATGCGTATGAAGTAATTATGATCATGTCATTATGAGAGTTTCTTTTCTCCTCTCACATTTCTCATTTCTCTTTTTAGAAAAACATATATTTTAAGAGCTAAGGAAAATGAGAATAAGGGAAAAGAATATCATCGTAATGTTTACATATGCGAAGAAATAAAAAGTCCTTGTTATTGCTGTGTCATCCTCTCAGTAAACATCAGAACATTAGAATGAATATCTGAACTGTGAATTAAAAATCTTAAAATATTTTTAATTTAAAGACTGTTCAGTCTCTAAAAGTGATCTTTGGGATATTGTTTCTGATCATTGCATATATTTTATTTTTCCAAAATTTGAGTGCTATAACTTGGGCCTGGCCCCAATAATTTTTTCTTAAACTGTTATTCTAACAAATTTTCTAAACACTAACACATGTCTATTGCCCTAAACAACAGGATGTAACTGTCCTGGCTGCTGTGCAGTATGGCACGAAAGCCTCCTTCCAACTCTGGAGGAGCTTTCATTCTGCCAGAGGCAACGTGGATATCATTTGGCTAGAAATCTATTACCTACCACCTGCTCCTCCCTCCCTCTCTCTACATACATACCACACACATGTATACACACACACACACACACACATTCACTTTCAGAGGCACTGTTTATGACTTCTTCCATGACACTCCCACAGATTTTATGCATTATTGGCTCCGAATGCACACGTGGTACCCAATGCTGGGTGAATGATTTTTATTGTTGTTGTTTACTTTTATTTTAAAACCCAACGCCGGGTGAATGATTTTTTTTGTTGTTGTTGTTGTTTGTTTACTTTTATTTTAAGTTCAGGGGTACATGTGCAGGTTTGTTACATCGGTAAACTTTTGTCATGGGAGTTTGTTGTACAGATTATTTCCTCACCCAAGTATTAAGCCTAGTGCCCATTAGTTGTTTTTCCTGATCCTCTCCCTCCTCCTACCCTCAACCCTCTTACAGGCCCCAGTGTGTGCTGTTCCCTCTATGTGTCCATGTGTTTTCATCATTTAGCTCCCACTTATAAGTGAGAACATGCAGCGTTTGGTTTTCTGTTGCTGCATTAGTTTGCTAAGGATAATGACCTCCAGCTCCTAGCATCAAGATCAAAATCAAGACAAGAATTCCCTCAAAAGAAGAAGCTCTGCTGAAGAAATGCACTGATCTCTAGGTTTCTGGGAAAAAAAAACAGTTAACTAAATAATTTCATTTCTTCAAAAAGGTTTCTGTGGTCACTAAACAACAGTGTATGCACTGCGGCAAAACAGTAATAGGAACGATTATCTTAGAATAAGTGAGAATTATATATTAATGGTTTTAATAATGAAATTTATAAACCATAAACAAAACTTTTCCCACAAAAAATTTACAGTGAAAAGAGACAAACTGTGGTAGAAATAAAGACATCGAATTAAAATGTTGAATTATTTACATTTAAAACTGAATAAATTCTTAAGGTCACAATTGATGCTTAGTTCCAATATTATGCCATAATACTTTCATTCATTTTTAAATAATAATTGACACCATTATTGAATTTTGAAATATGCAGACATTGTTCTCGTTTTCATTACAAACTGTTTGAATGGAGAGTACAGGACGGGAGGACTGTTGAGTGGTAGAATTATGATACTACATTTGATTTCCAGTTCAACTGAAACTGGCCATGTAAAAGAATCCTGAAACAAGAAAATGGTGAGAAAGAACATCTGGAATTTGGCTGGGCACGGTGGCTCATGCTTGTAATCCCAGCACTTTGGGAGGCCGAGGTGGGTGGATCACCTGATGTCAGGAGTTTGAGACCAGCCTGGCCAACATGATGAAAACCTGTCTCTGCTAAAAATATAAAAATTAGCCAGGTGTGGTGGTGGGCACCTGGAATCCCAGCTACTTGGGAGGCTGAGTCAGGAGAAACGCTTGAACTCAGGAGGCAGAGGATGCAGTGAGCCAAGGTTGTGCCGTTGCATTCCAGCCTGGGCGACAGAGCAAGACTCTGTCTCAAAAAAAAAAAAAAAAAGGAATTTTGTAGCAGGTGATTTATCTCCAATGGAACAATACATTTATGATAAACTAAGACCAGTCTGTGGACACAGGTAGCCAATTTACCTTGTGGGAAAGGTAGGGCAAAGTCCTACCTTCTTTCCCATTCTGTCTCCTGCCTGACAGCACAAAGAGAAATACAGACCACCGGACTTTGTTGAAACGACGTGTATATTCAGAGTCTGTTCCCACTCCTTCTTACTTGAACCTTAAAGCAACAATGAATTTTTGATACAAATAGTTACAAACATTACTTTTTTTTTTCAATTGGTCTTTGCAAAATAAGTGACTGAATACATTTGCTACTTAATGAATAAAGGGAGTTGATTACTTTGCAAATAATCCGTGTGCAGCTCATACGGAGGTACGTTTGATATGAGCGGGGTTCTGTCTGAATCATCAGTCTTTATAAAACTCCTCGTCCAAGGAAGGAATGAACATTTCCTGAGCACATTTCATATGCCGAGCTTAGAGATGTCACTTCTCACAGCCTCCGAGAGGTTTCAAAATAGAGGTTGAAAAGTCACAGTTGATAAAGCCAGCGAGCCAAGAAATTAAGCAAACTGGCCATGTTACATTATTTACTGATATTGAAACCTGAGCCTTTGCTTGCTTTTCTCCTCTCTTTCATGTATTCATCCATGCGTGTGCCTGTGAGTGTTAGCATGCATGGGCATGTTATATATACCTTTGCATTGCATCCAGTACCATTACATCCCGACCACTTTCCTTTCCTTTTCTGATCATATAAAAAGTCACCGAATCTCAGCAAACCAATCGGTGTGGTGTGCACGCACATACAAACCATTAAATATACTCCTTTATCACAATGTTTCTTCCATGAATAACATGATATATGAATCACACAGTAGAGTATCTACATTTACAAGTGATGAATCTTTCTTCTGCCTTCAGAGATGATTAACAAGATACTTTTGACAGCATTTTCAAAAAATGCTCTAAAATTAAATGGAAAACCTTCATACCCTTGAGAATTCCATTTATTTTCCAATTTCTTACAAAATTATGACAATTTTAAAGTGGTGATTTAAAGATCAACATACAAAGCAGATGATCACTCTGGAGCAAGAATGCAATCGCTATTATATACAGACACTGTGCCACATTCCTCGTAAAGAATGGCTAGACTGTCACTGGACACTAAGATATGAGATGACTCCTAAGACTAAGTGCACGAAACAGAACTACAATTCTAGGTATGCTTTTACAAAAGCCTCAAAAAAATGACTTCAACCTTTCCGCCACACAATTCAGAAAGGCCTTCTGGAGTGAATGCTGTTTACAGTAGCTCACATTGCCTTGCGGCACCGCTGCAAATATAAGTCAGCCTCGAGTACCTGTGGCTGTGATTTCTGCAACCCATTTTGTGTGTAGAGAGCATTGGCAGGGGCCTCTTTGGGCATGCAGAAGTGTCATTAATAATTTCACAAAGCAAGGAGTGTTTACAATGTGAAACATGTATGATGAAACACAAAAGAGATGAACAATATTCTTGTTTTTAAGAGGCATAAAGAGTTCGATATAAATCATTCTTGGGTCATGGATGAAGCTGGAAACCATCATTCTCAGCAAACTCTCGAAAAGACAAAAAACCAAACAGTGCATGTTCTTACTCATAGGTGGGAACTGAACAATGAGACATGGATACAGGAAGGGGAACATCACACACCAGGGCCTGTTGTGGGGTGTGGGGAGGGGGGAGGGATAGCATTAGGAGATATACCTAAAGTAAATGACGAGTTAATGGGTGCACCACACCAACATGGCACATGTATACATACGTAACTAACCTGCACGTTGTCACATGTACCCTAAAACTTAAAGTATAATAAAAAAATAAATAAAAATTGGATGACATTTTCACTTGAAAAAAAATAATAATTCTTGGCTCACAGGCAACCCAGTTTCAAAGAATGTGTTGGATAAGTGAGTGTAATCATTTTCTAGTGCCTGCATCTTGGCTTCAGAACCTATTTTGTCAAAGGGTGCTAGATGGGGTTACCTGGATGAAGGGGTTGGTAGCATTTTTCTCTTCCAGGCTTTGCCACTTGTTCTCTGTCTCTGCTTTTCTCGCTGGACTCATTGGTTCCTTTATCCCTCCGTGACCTCTGCTGGCCTTGGCCCCTTCCCTCCTGCTTGCCTGCGGGTTTTCTCTCTCCCTGGAGCCCGGGATCTGCGTCTGCCTTCACCTTATTCAGAATCACCTCGAGGACTTGATTAAAAGCTCACGATTCTGATTTTCATCATGAGTTCCCTGAATCACAATATTTGGAATCTGGGCTTGGGGCCGTACAATTTACTAAGCTCCCAGGGATGTGTTAGTGCACTATGATGTTTGAAGAAACCTTCCCCTTCAGCGCCAGGTAAACGGGGACACCCTCTGAGTGGGTCACGAGCCTCTGAAAGCACTCTTATCTCAACACCACCCACAGAAATAGCAACCGGAACATCTGAGCTGGTGCGCAGGCATTGGTTTTATTTTAAAGGCCCGCAGGTAACCCTTAGGTGCAGCGTTGGTGATAAGCACTCATAAAATCCCAGGCCTTTCCTGACTCATTTTCTTACAACAAGCAAACAAAAAGCCATGTCCTGAACCTCATTCACTTATGTACATTTCCATATGTCTCTACAAATACACAGTGACTGATACATAAATAAGAAGTGATCCCAAGTCAAGGTTCAGTATCACGTCCCTCTGAGGTCCTATTTCTCCCTTAAGTCAGAGGAATAGATGACAAACCTTTGAGAGCCTTCTGGAAGTTCACTATATGCAAGTCTAGATGTGTATTTAGAGCAGTGAGTCTTTGAAGTCACAGTGCTGGAAAGTTCCACACGCAACAATTTCCTGTCTTCACTCACTAGGTGAGGCCTCTGGTCACTTCTGTGGCTATACAGCTACCTCCTGAGATTTCCAACAAGGTGGGAAGAAGAGGGAATGCTAGACTCTCCAGCAGATCAGAACTTTACGACTCTCACACAGTTATCACTGTACTAAACAGGCATCATCTTGGTGACAGTTTTCTTCTTCTTTTTAGGGATGCAGAGAAAGAAAAATGGCATTTTTTCATGTGTCTGTTGGCTGCATAAATGTCTTCTTTTGAGAAGTGTCTGTTCATATCCTTCACCCACTTCCACAATAGCAAAGACTTGGAACCAACCCAAATGCCTAACAATGATAGACTGGATTAAGAAAATATGGCACATATACACCATGGAATAGTATGCAACCGTAAAAATTGATGAGTTCATGTCTTTTGTAGGGACATGGATGAAGCTGGAAACCATCATTCTCAGCAAACTATGGCAAAGACAAAAAAACCAAACACCACATGTTCTCACTCATAGGTGGGAATTGAACAATGAGAACACATGGACACAGGAAGGGGAACATCACACTCTGGGGCCTATTGTGGAGTGTGGGGAGGGGCGAGGGATAGCAATAGGAGATATACCTAATGTAAATGACGAGTTAATGGGTGCAGCACAACAGCATGGCACATGTATACATATGTAACAAACCTGCACGTTGTGCACATGTACCCTAGAACTTAACATATAATAATAATAATGATAATAATAAAATAAATAAATAATATATATATATATATATGAAAAATGGCAAAGAGCTTTACTCTCTGAGGGGTACTCCAGGTGATGGAAGGATGCCTTACGAAGCCTGCACTCTACTTTTAAACACAGAATAAATGAAAAGAATACCAAAACATAGGGTAGTCATTCTTTTAAGATTATAAAAATAGTTGTCAGGATTACTTACATATTAAATTATTATATTATAGTATAATATAATATGTATTCCATATTTTATAATAAAATATTATTATTATAATATTAGTGAGGATGACAAGCTAAATAGAAATTTATGAAATGACTTTTTATCATTCCCTGATTTTCCAGAAAGAGAAATAAGGAGACATTTATTTAAATGACTTGGATAAACAAATGAAATTAGTTTCTGCTGCCTTCACTTAGCCTTTGGAACACATTTCCTCAAATGGAACTAGAAAAACCAAAGTCATCTACAGCTACACAAATACAGATGAAAAGAAAGGAAAACTGTCCTAATATTTGTCAATGCCTGAAAATAATTATTCTCTGAAGTTTCATGCACCATATGTCTAAGAGCCAAGAAATTCTGGTGTAGAAAAAGTTGGGGGGAGGGTGTAAGGATGAGAAAATACAAGGCTTATTAGGGATCTTACAAATTCAGATCACTGCAATGTTTACACATATTGTTACTTCAAAGAGAAGTGACAACTCAAATGGACATTTTAAAGAAACAAAATGTAAAATTTCCTGGTTCTTAAATTTTACTTTAAGTTTCGAAATATGTTACTTTGGAGCAAATGTTGTATATCTATATATGTGAAGAGTAATAACTCTGAATTAAATTTGAAATTCATGATTAAGTCATTAATAAGCAATTTTCCTGATATCACAATATAATATTTTTATCTAAAAGTAGAAATAATCTTAAGATATACATGCATATGCATGTTTGTGTATACTTATATGAGTATGTAAAACAGAGGAATGCACATAACGTTGTTAATTTAAATGTGCTGAAACGGGGCTCAGGGAGAGGGTAACAAGAGTAACAGGAGGTGATGTGGGGAATGGAAGGCAAGAAAAGGAATAAAAGGAGATTTGAAACCCATCATAGTAGATATGATTCTATGCATGCATTTGTAAAATCATACGTGTGGGTATATGTAAATTTTAAAAACATCTTTACAATAGTACTTATTTTGAGATAAAGTTCTGAAAAAGAACAGCCATAAAACTTTGGCAAAATAAAGGTTTGATTCCTTCAGGTCCAATAGTAATTGCCACTTTTTCTCCCTTTTTCCATGCTACTCTTTGAGGGAAGTGTTTTCAGACAGAGAAAAGAATAACAGCTACTTTGCTTTGTTTTGTTTTAATTGGCTAATGTTAAAAATGTATTCCTAGGGGGGATTCCCATCAGCTAGATTTCAGAAGTATATTAGCATAAATATTATTATAAAATAATACAATTACTTAATCTCATCATTTCAGAAGCTAAAACTTTGATTTCAGGAAACAAGGGCAGGAATACTTTCCATTTGGAAGTTTGGACTGTCTTGCAAAATACATTCCATTATAATATTTTGACAATTGTTTTAAAATATGTTTAATAATTGTTTTAAAGTATTATTCATGCTTGTTGAAAGATTGTTAACAATTGTTTGGAATTTGGTAAGGTTTAGCGGGTTTTAATTCCTTCTCCTCTTGTTACCTGACTTTCACCCAGTGAAACGTGTCTATCTATACTCAGATTCGGTACCACAAATTGACCTAACCCTGTTTTTCTAGCAAGGATCCTTTTCTCCATTGCCCAGGTTAACATAATTTTAGTAATATATCCTATAAGACTTTTGGTCAGAAATTATATTTTCTAATAATAGAAGTATATTATTACTTCCATTATTCTATGCTGAAGATGAACCCATTTCACTGTTTTTATTATTTTACTTTGTCCTACGCGATGGATACATATTTTTGAGAGTTAAAAGGCAGTAATTCCAAGATGCTCTCTTATGAATAAGCGAAAGTTCTTACAATTGCATAGTATGGTTTTGCTAGAGTCAAGCAGGATCAGTAAACTAGCACAGTCATCTGCAGGCTGGAAATAAGAACCCAGATCTTTAGTTCTCCCATGCATGCTGCCCTGCCGGGCTGTCAAGGGAAGGTGCAACTCACTCTCATAGTGGATGAGGAAGCCGATGCTGGAGCGGCTGTTGTCAGTGGTGAATAGCAGGTACATGAAGTTCCCGGTGCTGATGAGGAACTGGGGTGCCTGGGTGCCGTGGTACTCGCCGATCAGTGGGGACGAACTGGCTGGCCCATCTCTGACCTCCAAGGTGTCATAATTGACCTCTGTCTGAAATCTGCAAATATATACATCCCATCAGAAAAGACATGCAGAGCGGCCAGCTTACAGACGTGCTCCTGACATCCTCATTCCTTAATCAGAAACCCATGTACGTTAACATGAAGAAAATAGTTGAAATTACATATGCTTAAAACTTGGGTACAAATATAAGGATAGTATGTTCTTTTCTTGATGAGATGGCACAGCTTAAATCCCTTTCTCTTATCTAATATTCTGTCTTACAATATTACAGACACAAGAGGAGGCCTTTATTCAGCTTAAACAAAAATACTATCAACGAGATTAGTTTTCTTAGATGATAGATTGATAAATAGATAGATAGATAGACAGACAGACAGATTATTCCCAAATAGAAAAAACTCAATTATATATTTTTAAACTATTTTTACCATTCCCTATTTAACATAATTATAGACATCTTAAAATGGGTGCACTAGAGTGAAATGGTCTCTTAAAGAAGATCATTAAAAACGTGTGATGATAGTTTAAACACCTTTCCTGAAAAAAAAATCCTGTGCCTTTTTAAACTGCAATAACTCTTTCAAGACATTAGAATAACCATGGGTATGTTGCCATTTCAGACATGAAAGGATACTTTAATAACTTGAGAAAGTTACAACAGCTTCCAAAAACTGCTTAAGTTTTCTTATGCTTCCCGAGAATCTGGCCCGAGATTTTATATATATATATAAAGTTGCAGCCACTTGGCTCCCCTGTGATGCAATGTAGGTACCACTCCAGGCATGGAGATAATTTTCTAAGTGGGCCTATCTGATCCTCGAAGAGCTAACCCGGTTTCTGAGTGCCTGACTTGGCTCTCAGGGAGCAGCTTAAGCGTCATAAGACTCTGACTCACTCAGTCACTTTGAGCCAAAGGATCCCACGGAAGCCTGTGCCATTAGCTCTGTGCTGGATGTTGCTGATGAATTGGGAGAAAACTTGGGAGAGGGGAAGCAATCTTAGTCTCATGGCGTGTAGCAAGAGAAAACGATGTTGAAACCAAAGGGCTGTGTCCTGTATACATTAGATCATGGATACACTGATTAGTGCAAACGCACATGATTACCTATTCCTGCAACTAGTGAATGTGGTACCCTGGGCCCCATTCTTCCATAAAGAGGAATGTGAACCATTTGTATATCACACATCTGGACCAGAATAAGGCCACAGGCTGCCACATTTGGGATTCCATAGTGCCAACTTTGTCTTATGACACTATTCTAAATCTTTTTCTTAAAACTGATTTCTCAGTTGTTTGAGTTCAAATTCAAGAAGTCTGGCTAAGCGTGAAAGCAATCTCCTTTGATATAGTCATGCTGAAGTTGTCCTATCCTGTTTCTTTAGTAACAGTGAGGACTGACAAAGTGCCTATTTCAACAGCTGGAAGATTTCCAGGATGACGTTGGAAACAGAAACATCTGCATGTTCTTTTCTGTTGGGCAGCCTAACACACACCGCCTGGCAATACCATCAGCACAGAGCTCAGAATTTGTGCGCACAATCCCATCCTTTAAGGTGTCAGCCCATCGGTCATGGTGGAAATGAACATTTCCTTATGCAATTCATCTTTTAAGAGCTGTGTACTATGTCTAGAGTACAGATCACACATGTCTAAAAATATCAGAAATGTCGGGTATTTCCAAATGGAATTTAGCAAAACATCACACTGAAACAATATTGAATGAATGAGATTGGGAAAAATCAAGCAAATACCTTCCTTCAGGCAACTGAAAATAGAGGGCTAATAGATTGGCCAGACAAGAATATAGGATCACTACTTTTACTAAATTACTTAAATTTGATGTGCTGCTGGGAGTCAGGGTGTGCTTCAGCTCCACCTGCCAATACCAGTAAGTGGAGAAATTAGTAAGAAACCAAACGTAATCAACTGAATACTTACAGAGTTAGTATTTTTTCAAATGATTGATTATACACAGTAATTCACTTTCTAATATAGATGGATTTATAAACAACTTTTTTCTCTTGTTCTAAGAGATTGTCCTATTGGGGATTATTATTATTTTGTCAGAAGCAAGTGAAAAAATAAAAATAATTATTTCAAATAAATACAATTACTGAAAGTTAACACAACTCCTGCTGAAAAACCTTTCCTGTGTTGATGTTAGCATTGATCATTTGAAAACAAAAAGATAATAATACAATGAAGTTAATCTATCTTGAGACACCATAATATTCCGGATACTGAAATCCAGAATGTAGTCTAGTCAAGAAGAAGGTCATTGTTAGAGAAAGCCCAATGTTATGCAGAAAATAACCTTGAAACTTTCAACAAAGATGCCTCCCTGGCCTTTGATTCATATGGCTCATGACAAAATCTTTTTAGTTTTTAATCATCAATTTGGTCTCAGTGTTGAGACAAATGGGAAAACCCTTGTTATATAGAACTCCAATAGCCTGTTTATTTTTTAATAAACAAATACCTATGCAGCCCAGCATGCTTATTTTTTAGATCATGAAATGCATTATTAAATAGCTAAGCCAAGCAACATTCTAGTGATAATGTCACTCATAGGCGATTAGTTGGTGACTGATCTGCTGTCCGTACCCCACTGCCCACTCAGCATCACTAGCTGCCCTCGAGTGACCAGCAGCCACCACCAGAACAGGAGAGCTGATTTCCTCTACCACAGAAGGCACCTAAGGGACCAAGGGACCCAGAGCGGTTTCCATGTGCAATCAGACATCAAGCAGAATTGATTCCAGTGCAGGTCCCAAACCCAGAGTCAGATACAAGGGTCGGACCTCGGGAATGGTCCTCCAGGACTGGCAGTTCCCCTACTAACCTCCAGAGCATTGGCTCACTGTGGGCTTAGAGGATACCACTGAAGAAGAACAAAACTTACAAGTAAGTGCCTGTTTCTGGTAAAGTGTGCTCCTATGCGGGAACCGAAAAAAACTGCCATCTTTTTAAAGTTTAAGATCCATTTACTAAAACTATGGAAGAGACACACACCATTGGGTCCAAATGAAGACTAATTTTTTTCTTACCTGTCAAAAGTTATTTTGATAGAGTGGCCTGGTTTTGCTTCAATTATCCATTCACAATGTAAAGAATCCTTATAATATCCTGGCCATCCAGGAGGCAAAATGACTCCACTGGACGCTGTCAGATGTCCACCACATGGAGCTAAAACAAGACGTAGAATATCTATTAGATCCAATGAGACAGAAGGATATGCCAGAACAATACCCGGACAAAAGCCAGAATCTGCTTCTGTGTTCATAGATTGAATATTTTCAAGTATCAAAGCAAATCTTATTCCCAAGGAAACTGTACATTTATTGAAATCAGGGTCTATATATGCTACCTCCATGTACTTACCATTAACTTGAAGCAAAGTTCTTTTTCTCTAGTAATGACAATGTATACGTGAGTTCTCTGTGCTAACTGAATTATCTCATTTAACTGCTAACCATTTCATGATGTACATGCCCGGTTATCTATAGTTTACATGCATTTGGAATTTAACAAATATCTATACATAAGCAAATGTAAAATGACCTTACATCTCAAAATGGATACATATACACACCCTTAGGTGTGGGTATGCATGTGTTTGTTTACTTCCATTGTGTGCATTTTATTAAAATAAACAGCCACATGCAACATATTATTTGTGAGTGTGAAACAAAACAAAACGTTCAATCAAATTTGATAAGTATAGAATTAGACTGCATTGAACCCTTTGCAAGGTTTTGTGACAGTGATTTGTAATTGCAAAGGAAAAATAAAGTTTGAAAGGGTATATAACTACTGCTCAGTGAAAGTGATTATGCATACCTGTATCATCTAAAGGAATTTTAAATGGCATACCAATGTTTCATACTGTAATTAAGAATATGTCCCTGGCCACATGTTTTTTTTTCAGATTTTATGTATTCTCTCTCAAAATTATTTGCCATTGGCAATCATCTTTGTGGATTTACAGATATCAAATAAAGTACGTGAAAATACTCCAAGGTGAAAAAATCCTTTTGGAAAAAATATTTATTTTATTTAAAAATGGCCATATGTATAATGTAAAAATGCAAAAAGTTTATATCATTTTAGCCATGTTTTGATGCTAGAAAAAATGTGAATTAGTGAAATTTATGGATTTACCAATAGTATCTTAATTTACGTCAGGAAACAAATACAGAAAAAATAAAAGCAAAAATTTATGGAAACTGCATGACCATATATTGGAATGTGGCAAATATATTTGAAGTAACGTTTGGCAATTTTGTTGATATGGGAAAATCTTTGCAATAGAATGTTAAACTTGAAAAGTGGATAAAAAATTGTCCATCTATTATAAATGTAATAAAAGAAAAATTTTATTCAGTGAACACGGCAGTGGAAATTAAAAACATGTTAATAATGGATAGCACTGGGATTGCTTTATAGATCATATTTTTTGATATATATATATATTTTTCCCAAATAAGTTGCAATTGTTATTTTTATACCTATGCATTATTCTGTAGTTTAAAAATATGAAATCAGGGTAATTTTTATTAACTTGAGCTCCTGAAGAACACTTGATTTTTTGTGATAATTTTTAAAACAACCAAATTATACTTATTAATATTTTAATTTTTCTTGTTAATTTCTTAAATTCACATTTGGAGCCTATGAATCACATATCCATATACATAATTATATGTAATTCAATTCTTTTGTTTTTTAAAGCAATGCAACACATTCTTTTATGAATACAACATAAGCAAAATTAAATATGTTAAATATATGACTTTTATTTTGTCATGTTTAACCATCCAAAGATACTATATAAGAAAGACATATGGCAGATGCAGAATTCCAAAAAAATTATGATAGTTGAGCTATTTCTAAAATCTGCATGATAAGTTATTTCTATGTGTGAATTTCCATATAAATACAAAACCAACCAAAAGTTTCCTTTACTTTAGTAATTTTATTTTGCATTTTTATGTTTCTTGGAATATGTCTAACTTGCCAAATATTAATTATTTTATTATACTCTTACCCATCACTTTGTAATTTACAGTGTATGTTAGAACCTGAATTGCTTTATCCTGATGAAATAGACACTTTAATAATAACACTGCCGATGAGCAAAATTTACACTAAAATAATAATAATCTCAGTAAGTAGATTGTAAGTAAGTAAATAGTAAGTAATAAGTTTGTATTAGTCAGTTTGGATTAGATTACTCTGCCGTAACAAACAGCCCTGCAACTGTAGTAGCTACAATGGGAAGTGAATTTCTCACAAATGTGGCATGTCTAGGTCTGTGAGACACAGGTCCCTTCTTCAGTTGCTATGGCAGGTGGAAAAAGGTCTTAGGAAAGCAATCAAAGACGCTGACCCAGAAGTTGAGTACAGCATTTCCTCATATACCTAATTGACCAGAACCCATGACAAGGTTCCTTTAATCTACAAGATTCAAGAAAAGACATTCCACCTGATGGAGACCAAAAATATTTGATGAACATCATCAATCATGTTCATACTCACTTAGCTGATAACAAAAAAAGCAAATATACCAATGAGCCAATGAGGTGTTTAGAAAGCAATTTCTTCTTTGCTTTTTTTTTGATGATTTAAATTACAGTGATGAATTCCCTGATACTGTATTTCTAAAATACACACACACACATACACCCCTTCTTGATTACATATGTGTATTTTCCTATGGCTTTATTTTTATTAGAACAATCTCATTGGGGTTACATTAATGCTGGCTTGATGAAATGTTATGAAGGAGGCAGCCTGTCTTCTCCATTATCTGTGCTAGTGCACAACACTAAGGTTCTCTAGACTTGAAAGAGAACTCACTCACAGCCCTGTAGGGTACTTGTGTCTTTTTCAATGTTCAATCCTTAATCTTTTTTTTCAATTCTTTTCTATGGTACTTTACACACATTTTATACTTTTTATTTGAGTCATTTTTGGTATTTTATCTTTTGCTAAAAAAATCACCCGTTTTCTACAGACTTTAAGCTTTGCTGCCACAGAGTTGGTGTTTTCATGTATAGTCATTTTTCCCCAAAATAGCTTGAGATTTTCATGATGCCACTGAGCTGCATTGAGGAATATGAGCCTGTTAGAAGCAGAAGAAAGAGAGAAAGAGAAACCTTTTGTCCGGAGGCCATAAAATTTATACTCAACATGTGCCTGGCATCCAGGAAATTCTGCCAGAATAAATAAATAACCTACGCTTTTAAATAAAAAAAATTGCTCTATTGTGAGCTTTTCACTGTTTATGTAAAGTTATATTATTTTTATGATACGGATAATTTCTCTTTTATGTTACTAAATATCTATAACATTTTCCTTTCCTAGTTCCTTTTATCAGAATCATAAAGTTTGTCTATTTTATTAACAACTCACTCTTGCTTAAAATTGTTTATAACACTTGAATTTTATTAATAGCATCCTAATTTATTTTTGTTTTTTCTGACTTTTTAACCTTATTATTAAATTTCTTTATTTTTTGATCATTTTGTTCTATGTTAGAGGACTTAAAGATAGACATTTTCCTTGAAACACAGGTTTTGCTGTCTCACATTGTTTCTCATAGAAAGTACTGTTCTCATGGTTTCCAGATGGGATAGTACAGGCATTAAGGTTTGAGTTTCTCTTTAATGTAAAATTATAGTGGACTTTTTATGGATAGACATTTGCTTGTAGTTCTATTTTTATTACATGTTTCTACTTTAATTGGAATATTACAGGGCATGAAACCTATAACTTATTTTAATTTGTTAAGGTTCACTTTGTGGTCAGTTATATAATTGATTTAAACAAAACATTTTTCAAGAAAAACAATAAATAAGAGTATTCTGTAAGGGATGTGAGCTTCTTGAAACATTTCTTAAATCGTTTGTTATCTGTATTACTCACTACTTCATTGCTATTTTATTTTTTTCCCTACTAGATGCATTTACTTCTGAAAGTTGGCTATTTGTTTTCAGCAGAGGCAGTGATCGGGGTACCCGCCTGTCCCATCGGAGCGTCCCCTACCTTCTCTGAGGCTCAGCTGCACTCAGTCATTAGGTTTCTCAACGCAGGTAGACTTTTAACATCTTTTCCTATTAACTTTTTCTTTCTGCCAAGGGCTTCCTTTGTTAACAACCTATAGCTTTAACCTCATCCTGTTTGTGCTGTGGTCCACACTCACCCTGCAGCTTGTAACATATCTGCAATTAGCCTATTATGGTAAAGGACATAAGGCACAGCTTGACTTGTGGCCAGGACAGAACAGAGAGTGTAGTGTTCACTTTAAACTTCTTTCTCCTGAAAATTCATGCTTCCAAATCAGTGAAATATGCTTGGCTAGAATATGATTTGCACCTGTGACTAACTGTGCCCTGTATTAGTATCATATCTTTGAGCACCACATGTGTATATATTTACTCATTTATAAAAGATGAAAACCTACCCATTTATTAACATTTTGTACAGCATAAAACATAAAAACTGTACATTTACAATATGTGATGGAAATACATACAAATGAAATTTCAGCTATTAAGAGTGTTTTGTTGCCCTTCTATGTATCAATATTTCACCCATGGGTGGTGCTTCTTGTCCACCCACAAATTGTTTTAACAATGTATGAAAAGGGTGAACATCAGAACACCCTCCTTTACATGTAGTATTACCAGACAATACTATACATAGGATGTGGTTAGAAGTTTCTACTTCTCCTCTGAGGTCAGGAGTTTGAGACCAGCCTGGCCAACATGGTGAAACCTCCCCTCTACTAAAAATACAAAAATTAGCCAGGCGTGGTGGCAGGTGTCTGTAGTCCCAGTTACTCAGGAAGGCTGAGGCAGAAGAACTGCTTGAATCTGGGAGGCGGAGGTTGCAGTGAGCTGAGATTGCACCACTGCACTCCAGCCAGGGTGACAGAGCCAGACGCTATCTCAAAAAAAAAAAAAAAAAAAAATTGCGTTTCTACTTTGAGTAATGGTGAGTAACTTCTTTGGAGGTGGGACCAGGGCAGGATGAGGTGGTGAAGGATCATGCCCCCACCATACTGTGGTTGTCATGGAGGAGTTTAATGCTCCACACCTAGATCCCAGCTCTGCTTAGAGTCCTTGATAGAGATGATGGGTCTGAGAATGTTATTCCGAGGTATTTTAGACAGGGCAGAAATTCTCAACTGTATATGATATTTAACATATATTCCTTTTCTATTCACTTATTAAAAATAAATACATGTTGACTAAAGACAACTGAGAAGATAAAAATAAACTAAGAGGGAAAAATCACCCATAACCATAATTAACATTTTGGTGTGTAGCCTTTTTTTAGTGTTTTACAAAGTTATTATCATGAGATATGTATGTATTTATGACACATGTGCCTGCATCCTCTGTTTTTCACATGCTAAGGACACCTGAGACGCTTTGATCTTATGATCTTTGTATTGATACCTGTTATTCTTCATGATTTATCTAATCAGTCCTCTGCTGTTTGAAGCTGAATCATTTCCAACTCTTCACTGCTATAAACAGCCTTGCAGAAAACATTCTTGAAAAAAAGCTGTATAGTTGCTTGATTATTTCTTTATGATATTGATCCAGGAATATAATTTATGACTCAAAAGACAAGAATAATTTTAAGAGTCCTACTAAGAATTTACACTACAATACCATGATTTTATATAATCAATAGCATGATTAGGAAATGCCAGTTTCTACATAACCTTTTCAATAATACGTCTCATTCACCTGTTTAAATCTATGCTAACAAGACAGACAAAAATGATATTTTACTTTTCTTCTTAAATTTGTACTTCTTTGATATACACTAGAGGTAAGTTTTTAAGTTTTTAAAAAATATTTTCTTAGCTTATTGTGCACTGACTATTCTGATATGGACTGTGAACATATACTCTAAGTAAACATTTTTAAAATGAGTAATTATTAGAGGCAACACCTTTTTCCTTAAAATATTTTCCTCTCTATATTTATTAGATAAGTAACCAGAACAGAAATATGAAGAAGAAAATTAGGTGGTATTTATGTCGGCTGTAACAAGAACAACAAAATAGTTAACCATAAGCAACACTGTTATAGGTTGAATTCTGTCCCCCCAAAAATCATACATTGAGGTCCTAACCCTCAGCACCTCAGATGGTGACTGTATTTGAAGATAGGGTCCTTGCAGATGAATTTAGTTAGGATAAGGTGTTGCTGGAAGAGGGGGACCCCAATCCAATATGATTGTGTCCTTTTAACAAGGAGAATTTAGACACAGGGACAGATACACACACAGGGAGAGCTCCTTGTGAGTCTGGAGGCAGAGATGAGGGTGAGGCTTCTCCAGCCATGGAATGCCAGAGATTGCCAAAAACCGCCAGGAGCTGGAGGACCAGCCTGAGGCAGATCCTCCCTCAGAGTTCCAGAAGGACCCCACCCTGCCGATGACACCTGGATCTCAGACTTCCAGCCTCCAGAACTGGGAGACTGTACACTCCTGTTGGTTAAGTGACTGTGTGTTGTATTTTGTTAGGGCAGCCCTAGCAAGCTAACACAGTTTGTTGGTTTGTGTATGTGCCTGAAGATAGATGTGTGATTTCAAAGGAGAAGAGCGGGGGGTGGCAGGGACTGCACCTTCACAGCGGGGCACGGTGGAGCTCCAGACCACGTTCCCGTCTTGCAGTATGCAGGTAATGGACTCGGATCCCTGGGTCTTGACAAAGCCATCATCACAGTGGAAAGAAACCGAGCTCCCGAGTAGAAACCTGTCACCAAAACGTCGTCCATTTATAGGAATGCCAGGATCATGGCACTCATTCTGACCAAATGCTGAAAGAAAAAGAAGAAGAAAAAAGGAATAAAAATACTTGAGTATTAATTACATGTATTAAAAAAGAAGAAAACAGAACAAGCTTATAAAGCATTCATATAATGTATATAATTACATAAATTTCAGTTGTATCATTCATAGATAGATAATACATTAATAAATAGGATATCAGTGTCTAGTGAGAAAGAGCGAGCAGGGAGATGAACAAATATAACTATCATTTATACAGCAATTTAGGGTTTGAAAAGCACTTTTCATAGGAGCTTAGACAAAGACAGAACTGATATGGTGGGTGGTAGAAAGTGTTTGGGCTCAGGATTTCTCTCGTTAGAATCCTGATTTTTTTTTTCTTACTATGTCAGAGGATTCTGACATTGGGCATATGACTCTGACGCTCTAAGCCTAGCTATCTTTATTTACAGAATGAGAGACTATTAAATTTATATCCTCTAGTTACTATAACACTAAATGAAACAATTATTGTCCAATTCTAAGTATTGTGCCTAAGAAACTAGGCAGTTAGCACATCATAATGTAGTATTATTCATGTTAATATTCTCTCACTTTATTCCATTTACAGTGCATTTAAGTAGATATTCTTACATAAAATAGGTTTTAAAATGAGGAGCCTAAAGCAAAGAGAATGAGCTGTCATTAAACTTCACTAATTACATCCTAGTGCTGTATTTTAATCCTTGGCTCCTGACATCATATTACACAGTTGTTTTTACTACACTACTTTGTTGCAAGAAAGATGCATAAGTGGCTGAGTGGGTGGGTGGATGGTTGTATAGATGGGAGGAAGAATAGAAGGAAGAAAGGAAGAATGGCTGGCTGGCTGGATGAATGGAGGGATGGAAAGAAAGATGAATGGAGGGATGGATGGAAAGATGAATGGAAGGATGGATGGATGAATGCATGCATGCATGGATGGATGGACAGATGGAAGGATGGATAAATGGAAGGATATGGATGAATGGATGGATGGGTGAAATAATAGATAAATGGACAAAACGATGGAAGGGAAGGATGAATGGAAGGATATGGATTGACAGATGGATGGAAGGATAAATGGAATGATAGATGGAATAATGGATGAATGCATGGACAGATGGATGAATGATGAATGGATGGATGGAAACATGGACAAACAATGGATTGATGGAACGATGGATGGATGGATGGAAGGATGAATGGATAGAAGGATGGATGGATGGATAGATGGAAGGATGGATGGAAAGATGGATGGAAGAAAGGATGGATAGATGCATGGATGGATGAAATGATGGATGGATGAATGAAAGGATACAGATGGACAGATAGATGGATGAATGGAAGAATAGATGGAATAATGGTTTGGTGGGTGCATGGATGGATAGAATGATGGATGGATGAATGGATGGATGGATAAATGGAAAACCGGGGAGAAAGAGATGTAAGGAGATGAAAGAGAGAGGAGATCCAGCTCCTTAGTTTAGGAGTGATGAAGCCACCTATCTAAATACAGTGATACATTTGTTTTTAAGTTTTCAGGATAACACTATAATTTTACTACTGTCATTTTCATAATGATTATAAAACCTCTGAAGTATCAACCTTGAAATGGAACTTCACATACATATAAGCAAAATGGGAACATGTAAGTAAAATGAGAACTTGGATGTGTTGACTGTGTGGGCGTACTTACTGGTGTAAGTGATGTTGAACCCTCTGCCAGTAGTGGAATGGTCAGACTGAAATTCCAAGCGAACTATATGCCCACTGCTGGCCAGCTGGGAAGGCACTTCATTGCCAGAAAAAGTACCCAGGACAGTTATGTCAGAAATGCCATCATCCTTAACTGCGAGAAAGTCAAATTGAGGCTCAACATCAAAATCATTAAAGATTAGGTGAATTCGACTTCCTGGCTCCGAGATAATCAACCAGACACAGTTCATGTTGTTCCCATATTCCTCTGGATAATTTGGTGACAGAATAATCCCAGATGATGCCGTAAAGTTGAAGAAACATGAAACTGTGAAGATGCAAATATATTTTCAAACAGTTATGCACATATCCAAAGAATTGCCATGTGAAACAGACAGCTAAGAACCTAGAAAGGCAATTCATGCCTGCAAATAGCTATGATGATCCAACTATTTTAATATAAGTAATTCTGGACCATAATGTTTTCTCCTTTCCTAATTTGTAAGTCGAATATTTCATTATCAAATAGAGCACAACCAGAACCTATACATAATCAAGCACAAGCGTGGTTCAAAAATGATCCTTTCCAGTTGACTGAAAACGTGTGCCAAATATTATAATTTCTAGTTATAATTTTCTGCCTTCAGAAGAGCAAATATTAATATGTAAAAGTATATTCCTATATCATAGGAACAATTCAGCCTGCTCTTTCATGATAACTTTTAAATTTATATTTTATACTTTCCTGTGAGTGCATTTTCTCCAGTTATTTAAAATTTTTATTAGTTAAAGGGTAAAGATGAATAAATAAATAACTTGGAAACATCAGATCATGTTCTAGTTGGATAATATAAAATATTTTGAAAAATTTACTTTTAAGAAAGTGTACTTAAAATCATATATATTATATAAATAATTTTTTGGAGGGAGAAACTGTTGGATTTATCTCTAGGATACATTTTTGCTTCTTATTCCATATAATTTTGTACACACTTTTCAGCCTTTGCTATAGTTATTTACAAATGAAAAAAACCTCTCCTTTAAAATCGACTGTGAAGCCTTTTCTACTTGTTAAAATAGTATTCTTAAGAGGAAGTAGGCAGCTCGTCAACTGAATTCCAAACCAATACCACCACCCATGCTCACACTGGTGAACAACTTGTGTTTAAGTGTTATACAGCATTATTAAGTCACAAAGGACTCTGTTGCTGTACTGATGTCTGATACAGCAGATCATCACTGGCTTTTGATGGAAACAACGATATACGTGATGACCCTTTCTGGTAGGAAACGTTCAAGTACATTTTGTTGAGTAGATGTAATGAAACTATAAATTAGTTTTTATTAAATGAAGAAAGCAGGCAAGTTGGTGTTCGAGAACGTCCTTGCACGTTTCCAGTAAATGTGGCACCCCGAGCTATTCTGAAAGCTGCCCTCCCTAAATGGGCGGTCTGTGTCTTTCTCCTTTTCTCCCCTTGCAAGATCCTTGCAGGACAGGAGGGAGTCCAGGTCAAGGCATAATACTCACATACACAGCTGGGCTTGTTGCCAGACCACTGATTGTTCTGCTGACAGGTGATAACTCTCTCCCCCACCAGCTCAAAGGCCGCCGGGCATTCAAAGGTGAGCGTATCTCCATGGAGGAAACTGCTTCCCGTCCGCTTCCCATAGGCGGGGATTCCAGGATCCCCACACCCTCCCTTTTCAATTTCTGAAAATGGAAAAACAAATGAACCCTTAAAAAAACACACACAAGGAATATTTTTATCTCTACAATTTAGAAAGTAAATACGTGGCTTCTTTTTGCTGAACTAAACATCATTTTTGTAAAGTGTTTCTAAAGGATATTCAACTGATCTTAAATTTAATTTCAAATACCAGAAAAAGAATGTCATTTCAACTGAAGGGAAAGGTATTTAATTTGCTATCTTTTAAGGGATACACGTGGCTACACAGACACGCTGACAACACAAATGCTGCAATTAATCGGTGCATCTTCTGGATACCTCCGGTCTTTTATCTGCAATTGCTACTACTAAAATGCAAATACCAGTTTTATTTTCAACTATGTGCTTTTTGCTATAAACAATACAAATAATATTCTTCATTCCCTACTGAGTATTTAAATAAATAGAATCTATTTGAATATTCTTTCCCTAAAATGAATGTTAACACTCACTTATGAAGCAGAATGAATAACAGTTTGGTCTACAGAGGAAAACAAAATATTCAGAATCAATCTTTCATTAAAACATCACTGTAATAACATATGCGTCCAAATACACCAAATCTATATTTCAAATGTTCATCTGTCTCAAATGTTAACTACACAGAATGTTTTCATTAAAATATTTTATTTATTTATTCATTTAAAAGATTATTTTTGAGAGCCACTGTGTGTCAGGTCCTGTTCTAGGTAAGGGCTTAGTGAATAAATGAGACAAAATCCTTGCACACACGGGGCTGGATATGATTTGGCTGTGTCCCCACCTAATTCTCATTTTGAATCCCACGTGTTGTGGGAGGGATCTGGTGGGAGGTAATTGATCATGGAGGCAGGTCTTTCCTGTGCTGTTCTCAGGATAGTGAATAAGGCTCAGGAGGTCTGATGGTTTTCTAAGGGGGAGTTGCCCTGCACAAGCTCTCTCTGCCTGCTGCCATCATGTAAGATGTGACTTGCTCCACCTTGCCTTCGCCATGATTGTGAGGCCTCTCCAGCCATGTGGAACTGTAAGTCCATTAAACCTTTTTCTTTCATAAATTGCCCAGTCTTGGGTATGTCTTTATCAGCAGTGTAAAAACAGACTAATACAGGGGTTATGTTTTATGGAGGAAAATTTTTTAAAATTATTATTTTTTTGAGACAGGATCTCACTCTGTTGTCCAGGCCGGAGTGCAGTGATGTGATCATAGCTCACTGCAACTTCCAACTCTGGGGCTCGAGTGATCCTCCCACCTCAGCTCCCAAAAATTAATGTGGTTTGATGATGGGTAATTTAACACAGGATAGAGGGGTATACAGAGACGGATGGAGGAGGAGGCAGTGAAGAAAATGCCATGAAGGAAGATGGCAATCAGCCCTTCGAAAAGGAGATGTGATCCCAGTGTGCCCGGCAGGGCAGTGAGGGACAAATGGGCAGAGGTGGTTTGGAGCAGAAGGGAGGCCCTGCCTGTTGGGCTTCCTGTGTGTGCAGAGTGATGCAGGAAGAAGGCACTGCAGAGCTTTGGAGGAGACCTGGTGTCATCTGACTACAGACTTAAAAGATCTCTCTGCAACTTTGGAAGAGCAGAGGCAGGTGAAAAGTGAGTCCCAGGAAATTCAGGGTGGTTTCTCTGGACACCTGTCCCAAAAGTGCATTGGTTTTACTTTTAGAATTCTTCATGGGCTTGCACTTTATTACCTTTCAGGGGCCAAGAGCAAATTCTTTGTGGGGTATTTTTTAGTAACCTAACTACTTCCTTTCTTTTTCTTTATTTCCATAGGTTTTGGGGGAACCCAAGCAGTATATGCTGAGTTCAATTTGTAGTCTTCTATTCCTCATCCCCTTCACACCCTTTCCCCGAGTCCCCAAGGTCTATTTTATCATTCTAATGCCTTTGCATCCTCATAGCTTAGCTCCCACTTATGAGTGAGAACATATGATATTTGGCTTTGCATTCCTGGATTACTTCACTTAGAATAATAGTCTCCAATCTCATCCAGGTTGCTGCGAATGCCATTAATTCATTCCTTATTATGGTTGAATAGTATTCCGTGATACACACACATACACACACACACCACAGTTTCTTTATCCACTCATTGATTGATGGGCATTTGGGTTGGTTCCACATTTTTGCAATTGCAAATTGTGCTGCTATAAACATGTGCGTGCAAGTATCTTTTTCATAACCTCACCACTTTCTAATCAAGCTATCAGTTTTGGGAATGTTTGTAGAAGTGACTCAGAACTGAATTTCTAGATGGTTTGAAGGTCTGTTGTGAGGGATATAGAAACGTTCAGAGGTAGATCCAGAGATGCTATATTGCATTCAAGAGGAGAAACTTTACTTCTAAGTGTCTGGGAATATCAAAGAAGTGAAGTTTGATACATTATCACACTAGCATGAAGATGTTGAATACATAGGATATCACCACTTTCTGTGAAGCAGAAGAGCACACACACAAAATGCAGATATTTGGTTGAGGTTCAAGGTACACTGCTAACGTCACACCTCAGGCTACCAAACAAAGATGATCCTTACAGAGTGAGCTCTATGAAAGCGAAACGTTCCTTATGCAACACAAGCCAAATACATCTACAGAGAACACCTTTGCTTAAAGATAGTTCTTGGAGTTTAGGTTGTTGAACTTGAGTTGAACAGAGCTGGGAATGGATTTACTTAAATTTAATGCTTGGGATGCCTTGAATGAGCGTCTGTCACTGAAATTGACAGTGAGTTCAAAACCCTGCATGGTTTATAATAGAAAAGAGCTCTTGTTTGATGTGGGCTCTCCATTGGGAAGCTGGGCTGGGCGCCCAGGGTCCTGGCATAACACAAATCTCCGCAGTCAGGAGTCCAGGCACCAGATTTGGTTTTGAATCCCCCAGTGTTTGCTGGGCCACTGTGATCAATTTAGTCTCATCGAGCCTCAGTTTTCACATTATGAGCTTCCTACTTCCTACCTCAAAGGGTGGCCATGAGAATTAAAGAATAAAATTCATGGAAATTACCTGGTATATTGCACTGGAAATACAATTATTACTATGATTATTAGCAAGCCTTAAACGTTTCATTCTGACTCTGTGATGCTAAGATTTACAATTTCTCCTTAGAGTAAAATAAATTATGGCATTTTTGGATACTATTTTTAATATTAATTAACTCAGGGAGCTCTACTGTGCAGGGGTTTCAGAAATAAAATGAGGGTGAGGGTCTTTCTGCTTTCCGTGCTGAGGGTCAAGAGAGTCCTGTGGTTACCTGATCCCACCAAAGAGGCTGATGTTTGTTTATCCTGATGCATGGCTACTGCTGGCCGTGGACAGAACCTGTGTTGGACAAGTCCCTTATCAGGCATTAGGGGCTGACTAGTAACTGTCAAAGTAGCACGGTCCAAACTGAGTAGGTTTGTGTGTTTCACCTAGCTTTTGTCCTTTAGTTATAGAAGAAATGTAAGCATGTTTCATGATTATGCCAGCGATGTTTCATTTGGGGAACTACCTTGGAATATTTTGCATTCTTGACTTCTTACACACTGAGTGTCACTACTGCCTCCAAATTATGGTGACAAAATTCACACAGGTTTTGGAATTCTATTCGAGGGTCATATCACCTTCAGGTAGAGTAGAAGATGAGTAAGATACTGTTGACATTGATACAGTATGTGTGTCAAACCCCCTTCTCTCTATGTCAGAGATGATTTTGACACATTTTCTTAGAAACAAACACTACAGCCAGATGCAGTAGCTCACGCCTGTAATCCCAACACTTTGGAAGGCCGAGGTGGGAGGATCACTTGAGATCATGAGTTGGAGACCAGCCTGGCCAACATGATGAAACCCTATCTCTACTAAAAATACAAAAATTAGCCGGGAATGGTGGTGCATGCCTGGAATCCCAGCTACTGGGGAGGCTGAAGCAGGAGAATTACTTGAACCCAGGAGGTGGAGGTTGCAGTGAGCCAAGATCGCGACACTGCAGTCCAGGCTGTGTGACAGAGCGAGACTCCGTTAAAGAAAAGAAAAAAAAAAGAAGCAAACACTATGATTTGGTATCAATTCAAAGACTGATGCATCTAAAACAAAACAAAACAAAAAATGCTGTACAAACTATCTCTTCCAAATTATTGAACTAGATATTAAGATTTGATAATGAAGGGGCCTACGGAAAATATTGTTTAAGGATCACTCCAAAGAGCTTACATAGTCCAGTTACAAATACTGTCACACATCCCTCTCTTCCCCAAAATACATCACACAGAAGTTTTCACTATTGCTCTAGCTATATTCCCAAACATGCCATGTCGTGCCTCAGTTCAGGTTCTCACCCCTCACTGTCTATCATCATTTGCCATTATTGACGCTGTTGGGGTCCTCTCATCGCTCCCCATGCTGCATCCCATTTTCTGTGCTGCAGCCAAACTATTTTCCCAAACTCCAGTCCTAAGGATGACCCTACCTTGCCTGAAATTTTTCTGGTGACCAACTTTATTCTTAGTCCAGATCCTATCCAGGACTCAGGAACCCTGTGTGAAGTGAACATCGCTGTCTTCTCCTAGGACATATCTCGTTAGTTCTTTCCCGGTGTTTCATGATCCAGACTTGCTACAATTTCTTTTAGTACCTGAGGGTGTCTCCCCTCTTGAGCCTTCACACCTGCTGTAAATATTTAGTCCATTCTTTCCTCTGTTGTCTTATTTAACCATGCACTGTTGATATTCTCATTCAGTCTGCGCTTGCTCGGGGATGGCCTGTATCCTACGTGCCTCTAGCACCACTCTCTTTTCTGCGGCAAGACCTGTCACTCTGCATTATATTTACTTTTTGTGCTTTACTGTAAGCCCTGGCAGGGTCTATCTTGGTGATTGTTAAATCTGTAGCACCTATTCAGAGTCAATACACAACAGATGCTTTTCTAAATTATTGTTCTTATTAAACTTGCAATTTAATGATTTTTATTCGCACTCACATTTACATACTTAATTGTATTTTAATTGACAAATATAAATTATATATATTGTTCATCTATGGCATGTTATTTTGAAATATGTGTACGTATCATAATGGCTAAGCAAAGCTAATTAATATACTCATTACCTTACATACTTCTGATTTTTTTCTTGAGAACACCTATACTCTTAGCAATTTTCAAGAATATAATACATTATTATTAACCATAGTCACCATGTTGTATAAGAGATCTCTCGAACTTATTTATATGTTGCATTTATTTATATGAGATGGAGCCTCGCTCTGTCATCCAGGCTGGAGTGCAGTGGCACGATCTCAGCTCACTGTAACCTCTACCTCCCGGGTTCAAGAGATTCTCTTGGCTCAGCCTCCTGTGTATCTGTGATTATAGGCATGCACCATCACGCCTAGGTAATTTTTGTAATTTTTAGCAGCGATAGAGTTTCACAATGTTGGCCAGGCTGGTCTCCAACTCCTGGCCTCAAGTGATCTGCCCTCCTCTAGCCTCCCAACATGCTGCGATTACAGGCGTGAGCCATTGTGCCTGGCCTTATATGTCACATTTATAGGTATGTGTGTGTATTATATGTTGTATTTATATGAAGATTTTATATATTCTGGAGAATCTGATGAAGCTCAGTCCCTTTTTATTCTTTATTCCAGACTGAGATCTGGAAAAATGGAAAAGTATACAAGTAATAAATGGAAAACAAAACTTCTTTATTGGTAAAATGCATCTATGTTGTTTAGAAACATATCCTCAAGTTTTCATGAGAATAAGTGAGATTTTTTAAATTGCCAAAGAAGATTTTTAGTTGCATATGATATTTAATTTTTGGCACTTACAATGAGTAGCCACTAGCTACAGTGACTTGTCACACTTGTCAATTCTTTTTAAAAATAAGTGTTCTTGGCCGGGCGCAGCGGCTCACGCCTGTAATCCTAGCACTTTGGGAGGCTGAGATGGGTGGATCATGAGGTCAGGAGATCGAGACCATCCTGGGTAACATGGTGAAACCCCGTCTCTACTAAAAATACAAAAAATTAGCCGGCCGTGTTGGGGGGCGCCTGTAGTCCCAGCTACTCGGGAGGCTGAGGCAGGAGAATGGTGTGAACCCGGGAGGCTGGAGCTTGCAGTGAACCGAGACTGCGCAACTGCACTCCAGCCTGCGCCACAGAGCGACATTCCGCTTCAAAAAAAAAAAAAAAAAAAAAGTGTTCTTTAGATACAGTTTAGAAAACTGGCCCTTTAACAAAATAAATAACAGAGGACCAAATACTACAAGACAAATAGAGAAAAAGAACTCTGAAGGTAGAAATAAATGAGTGTGGACCTATGATGGATTTTTAAACATCCAATTTCCACATAAGAATATATTTGGTGTATACTTGAATTTCAAAAAGAGCTAAGAAGGCACAAAGGAATGAGATATAACTGTGCCTTCAGAAGCAAAGTTAGCATGCTTGCTTGTTTCCTTTTGTGTAGTCAACCATGGGTGTCCCAGGAGCTACATGGAAACACGTCCAGGGAGTTGCCTGGTCCTTTAGATTCTGCTGTGGCCACATCCCCTGCTAACACCATTTCTCGTGTTGATGGCAGGTCAGGCAAGGCAGCACTGTGCATGGAGACAAGACAGCTAGTACAGAACTCACTCAGTCTACACTGCTGTGTGTTCTTTGTTCTCTGTGATCTGTCTCCACAAGTAGATGAGAACTCCATGAATGACAGCTTTATCAGGTTCTTTCTCTTCCCTTCCAAAACCACTTATGAAAGTTCTTTGTATAAAACCGCTCAATGAATAAAACTAAATTCTAAAATTAAGTTCACCCATAGTCATGTATATGAACAGCAATTTCTCTAAATCTCAATAGATGACTATTGGATTAAATAAGCGGATATCCCTGAATTTTAGTGAGAATGATTTACCAAGAGTTTAAATCACACCACGTTCTGCTCCCACAGTTGTGCTTGCGTTACCAAATTTATTCTGGATGGGGTAATACAATTTCTGTTTGACATATGAAATATAGTAGGTTGCTGCAGTCTTTGTTACCATGAAGAGTTCATGTAGATTCTTCAAGTTATCACAAAATAGATGTACTATGATGATGTTCCATAAATAAGAGGGACCTTTAAATTCCATACGGTTTGCTACTGGATTGCAATTAATATTCTGCAGAAAACACTCTGCTGTAGCTGTTCAGGAAATATTTCTTAAAAATAGTGGAAAACATTTAGATTTCAGACAGCTAACTTTTTATCTCCCAAAATAGCATACCAAAACGCATATTGCCTTTGTAAGATATTTACACAACTTCTTATATGCTTATTCGTATGAAAGCAATGTTGTCTAGCTCGTATGTCTGCCTTTTTTCTCATGTGCTATTTGACTACCATCTGTATCCTGAACTTAGGGTTTAAAAACTTTAAACACAAACTAGAATAGATAAGGTGTGTTCCAGGGCTACCATAGCTACTACATGTGGGAAGTGTTAATGAACAGATTAAAATGGCCCAAAAATCAGTACATGCTTCCATTTTTGCTGAAGAGAGAGTGAGTAAAAGCAACAGTTTCTTGTGCAAGTGAGCACATTGTGCCTGCTCTTAGATTCTCGTTTTTTTTCCCTGAGACTTTCACTCAGAAATCCCTAAACTAATTGATACATTTTCATCACCTTTGGAAAACAAGATTGCAGCACATAAATGGAAGTCTACAGGCCCTGTTTTTTGGAGAGAGTGTGAGAACATTTCCAAGCGGTATGGACGTGGCACATGCTCCCAGCATTACTGAAAACCATATGACACAGCACAACCGAGCACTTGGACAGACACGGAGCCTCCCATGACTCTCTCCTTGTCCGTCACGATCAGTGACATAAGCCCAGAAAGTAGCGGATTGCTGTTACAGTGGCCTGTGCTTGTTAAAATGATGTGTAGTCGTGCTTAATTATGGTGTTCAGGAGAAATTCGGTTGTGTACATGAAATGCCATATTTGTTTTTCATACAAATGTGCTTTGTTTGACTAAAACAAGAATGAGATGATTCCAAAGGTGTAGTCAAAAGCTAAGATGGAGCGGGAACTACACCTGCTGTGTTTTTCCTTCCCTTTTGTGGCAGCAGTGTGAAATGCTGGACTCTGGAAATTCGGGCTATAAGTAACCACAGAAATGAACTGTCTCAGCAGCTCATCTCGCTTGTCTCATGGAGACCATGAGAGTATACATTTTCAAACTTGTTTATAGCACTGTCCAAATTATTTATTAGTGCTGTTGGAATTCAGAACTTTGTTGGTGATCCTGACCAGAAAACTAACAGACTGGATGTCAGAGAGCACGTACTGGGAAAGCAACAATTTTATTCAAGATATTGGTCAGCTATAAATCATGGGGTCATATTTACTTGGCCCAATTCCCTGATGGTCCCGCTGATCTAGTAACCGCATTTGGGTATAGAAGAGCATTGATTTTGAGCTGAAGATTCAGATCCAAAAATGTCCTGTGTCTCAGCTCAACAGGTCTCTCTGCCATAACCTGCAACGTAATGAGAAGCAGGTTTTCCAGTGATCCCACTGCCCTGCACCAGAGCAAGAGAAATCTACATTAACATCACAGGACATCTCCATTGAATTTCCAAATTGGTGATCAGGTAGACACACAGGATTCCACAAACTAATGTCAGACCATAGTAGGAAATGAAAAGGAAGAATGAGTCATTTTAAAGGATAGAATTTTTCCTTTTTAATATTATAGATTTCTTTTAAAGACATAGAAAACGAATACAACAGCCAAGGTAGTAATGAAAAGCACCTCAGAATACATGAAAGGTATGTATAATGCAATTTTACTTTCCAGAATTAATTAGTAGAAATTTAGTCCTGAAAAATCATCTTGCTATAGTGTTCCTTTCATTTACATTATACTCAAGGCATACAAATAGTTAACGTTCTGCTGTGTCTGTTGCCATTGTTTAAGGCTGAAATGCCAGCTATAAACCTCACGGAGGTCGGAGGTCGAGGCTTCTCAATGACACAAGCTGCGCTGTTCTCTAATTCTTAACTCAGCAGGAACTGAAATTTTTGCCTTAGCAAGTGACACATTTCTGAGTACCTAAGTGGTCATCCTCACAGAAGGATCCTATCAGGCTTACAATCTGCACCGACCAGATGCTCCTGGTTTATTCTTGAGTTCAGGTTCACTGTAAACTTCAAAAATAAAACTAACTCCACTGCCGTTTCCAAAATGAATAATTGAAAATGAAGGATGAAGGTGCTGATCACCAGATGAAGCCAGATGAACAAAATAGGAATAAAAATTTACTATTCTAGAATTTCTGTTTTTCAAGTAATAAAAATACACACATATTTGTATTTTTAAATAAGCATATAGATCGATTTTTAATAAAAACTCTATGTATTTGTGTTTGCTTGTCAGGAGGAGGATATTCAAGTAACCCTCAGCTAACTAGGAAATTATGAAACCTGGAAAATCCCATGTCTGGCCAATTGCTATAGATTTGTCACCCCTTTTATCAACAGGATTGACAAGCAAATAAATAGGAAAAAAAGTGGAGAAATAATTCAGATTACTTTCATCACCTACAACGTTCTTATTGAATACCAAATAGCCAACATGTCAAGAAAAAAATCTGCATATCTAGATTCATTAAAAGAAATAATCTTCATCAATACAGTTTTGCATAAATTAATTGCTTCATTTTCCTGCTACTTCTAGACCACAGTCTGGAAGCAGGATAGCAAAGTGAGTAGAAACATAGACTCTTGGAATAGATCCTGTTTTAGATGGAATCTCAACAACATGAATTATCTGTGTGACTTCCTGTGAGTTGTTGGAAGTACCTGTTTACCTAACTGTGGATAATAATCGTTCGCATCTCCTTAAAGATCGAATGCATGAAGAGCCAATGCACAGTGCTTAAATAGAGCCCAGTGTATATTAAGTTCTATCTCTTTGCTATTATTATTAACATCATCATTGATATTACTTTTAATTTCAATAGTTGGGAAGTCATTCAACTTAAGAAAAGCCAAACTAAATCCTCAAAATAATTTGATAAAAGTCCTTAAAAGATACAACTACTTTATGGTACTCCTGGAAAACGTATAACCCCAGTCTAACCACAAGAAAAGCATCAGATAAATACAACCTGGGGAACAGTCTACACAATACCAACCAGGACTCCTCAAAATACTCAAGATCATCAAACCAAGGAAAGGCAGTTACAATTCAGAGGGACCAGATGAGGCAAGACAATTAACTCAGGGTGGATCTGGGTGGTTCCTGGGACAGGAAGAGGACACTAGGAAACAAAAAAAAGCCATGGAAATCTGAATAAAGTATGACCTTCAGTTAATAACGTTTCCATGTTGTGATGCATGTACCTAATGATATAAAGTATTAAATATAGGGAAACTGGCTGTGGGGTGGACAGAAATGCTCTGTACTATCTTTGCAACTTTTCTTTAAACCTAAAACTACTTTAAAATGAAAAATGTTAATTTGAAAAAAGAAATCAGTGTTGTTTTTAAATGTGTACTACTGTTCTGGTTAAAAATTAATCAAATTCTAAACTGTTGGGTCTTAATACCTTTGTCACGCTTGCAATGATTCCTTTTAGGCACAGGTTATGGAATACTAAGACTTTGAACATTCTATTAGTTTCACCATTCTGCGCATGGATTGAAAACATTCCTTAAACACATAAAGATGGTACTTGTTCACGCTCCAATATATTAAAAATAATAAGTAAAATGCTTCCCATGATAGAGAAAAATCACTCTTTCCTGTTTCTCTTGGTCCAGTTATCTAATAATCAGAATTTATTATATATTAAAGAGACTAATACTGCCTATTTATAGTTTTCCTCTGTGCTGTGGATTATTAAAAAAAAGACACTAAAAGCTGTGTAAAGTTTTACTGTGGTGGTGGTCATTTTATTACAATAACTGAAGACGAAGCTTCATTTGCTGATTCTATGCTCATTTTCAGTATGAAAAAATGAAAATTACATCTTTAATATTCTATTAAATTGATAGGCAATTTCTTTTCTTAAACTCATACTACAAGACAATTGAAATCAAGTCTGGAGGAAAATGCATAGTCATAAAAGTATAAAAGGTGGTGGTCTTCAGAGACTGGATCCAGGGATTGGCCCTGAGTAGCTCCTACAGAAGGAAACAGTTGGATATGGGACGAGAAGGACTGCTCTGAGCCCACATTCCTGGAGGGAGCCACACATTGAATGGGCAGAGATAAAGGAATGACCAAATGCAAATGAGAGTTACTATATACAATCCCAGGTTGTGATTAAGAAAAGAGAAACATCATTCCCTACCTTATCAAAGACTTCATTTTATTTACACGAAACAAAGAATACAGGAGTTCTCACTATGAAAATAACAATTTTGTAGACTTTAGTAACATCAGCCAATTCAAGACAATATTTAGCTAGTTTGATTATGTGTTAAACCCCAAGATACAAAAAATCCCCAGATTTCTAAATTATAAATTCTACAGATGTCTTTTTCTTTTTTTCTTTTTTTGAGACAGTGTCTTGCTCTGTTGCCCAGACTGGAGTGCAGTGCTGTGATCTTGGCTTGCTACAACCTCCACCTCCCAGGTTCAAGCAATTGTCCTGTCTCAGCCTCCAGAGTAGCTGGGACTGCAGGTGCATGACACCATGCCCAGGTAATTCTTGTATTTTTCGTACAGACAGGGTTTCACCATATTGGTCAATCTGGTTTCTAACTTCTAACTTCAGGCGATCCACCCACCTCGGCCTCCCAAAGTGCTGGGATTACAGGCATGAGCCACCGCGCCCGGCCCCACAGATGGCTTAGGGCTTGAGCCACCGTGCCCGGCCCCACAGATGGCTTAGAGCGTGAGCCACCGCGCCCGGCCCCACAGATGGCTCAAAGCGTGAGCCACCGTGCCCGGCCCCACAGATGGCTTAGGGCGTGAGCCACCGCGCCCGGCCCCACAGATGGCTTAGAGTATTAGCCACCGTGCCCGGCCCCACAGATGGCTTCGAGCGTGAGCCACCATGTCCAGCCCTGCTGATGTCCTAGAGTGGATTCTATCATCTACACCTATCTACCCTTCCCATGACTAGATGATCAATGAAATCTCCAAGGTCACTCTACTCTGCACCAGTGTTTCATTCCTTTGAAACTTAGGTTCACTGATTTTCAGTCTTGTTGCCTTTCACCATGAAGGGGCTGCTGTTTCCTCAAGGGCTGGACTCACGCTTAGCCACTCAGCATTCTTGGTGGCATCCAATTCTGGGTACCTGATCAATGCTCAGCCAATAATTTGGGGTTTGTTGAGGGAGTTGGAAAAAATGAGCCAGAAGTTAAACCTGAAAGAGGAACCAAGAATCTTGGATGTGGGGCCACTTTCCACATTGTTCTTCCACTCACTTTTCCCAAAATGCCTATTGAAAGAATCTTTCAAAAATATCATGTGCATTTCAGTAATTCTTATAATTGAGTCTGTTTGAAAGCATTTTAAAAGGTATACTACTAAAGAAATCTATTGTAAGACAAAAACAGAAGACAGAAGACAACACAGTAAATTTTGAAAAAGAGCATGTTACAATAGGGCTAGACCATGATCTGTCTTTTGGGAATCAAGTGGGAAATAAATTAAATATTTCAAATCTATTTTTGATGCATTTTTCTGATGCCAGTGATTTTATGTATTTTTCATCGTCTTAGTCCCCTTGTGCTGCGATAACAGAAAAACAAAGACTGGGTAATGTATGAAGAGCAGAAATGTATTTCTCATGGTTCAAGAGGCTAGGAATATCAAGATAAAGGCACTGGCAAGGTTGGTGTCTGATGAGAACTGCTCTCTGCTTCCAAAATAGTGCCATGAATTCTGTGTTCTCCAGAGGGAGGAACACTGTGTCCTCACGTGGCAGAAGGAAAAGGGCAAAAGGGGCAGATTCTCTTTGTTAAGCTCTTTATTAAGGGTCACAGCTCTTACTGCTACCAAATTGGCAACACCTGAATTTTACAGGAGACACCTTCAAACACCAGCACCAGCTAGTCTAGTTGTACAGTCCTATGTATTTAAAAAATAATTAAACAGATTAAATTATTTTGGGGTCACTTATTATTACTCCTCATCGTAGTTCAATGATATTTTTAAAGAATCAGTTTAATTAAGGAATGAATTAGGTACCACAAATTTTACCACATCTAAATGAAGAATTTAATGAGTCTTAATTTAATTTGATGAATTTGACTAAAGGTTATAGTCATGTATCCAACACCAAAATCATGGTATGGAGCCTTCTCATTCCTCCACAATTTCCTCCATATCCATTTTCGGTCCATTTTTTTCTCCCTTTCCCTGGCTCCTGGCAACCAGTGATCTGATTTCTGTCACCATAGCTTTCTCTCTTCCAGAATTTCATATAAATGGAATCAAAGGGTACACACATTTTTGTGTCTGGTTTCTTTCACTGAGTGTAATGATTCTGAGATTCATCCATTTGGTTCCCTGTATCAGTAGTTATGAACTTTTTGTTGCTCAATAGTTCTCCACTGTGTGGCTTTGGCACCATTTGTCTATCTCATCACCAGCTGACTCAATGGTCCTCCACTGTGTGGCTTTGGCACCATTTGTCTATCTCATCACCAGCTGATGGGCATTTGGGTTGTTTCCAGTTTGGGGCTATTATGAAGAAAGTCTTACGAATGTTCCATCCCAGGTCTTTGTGTGGAAATGTGTTTTTATTTCACTCAGGTGAACACTTAGGGGTGGAATTGTTGGGTCACAGAATAGGCATATACTTTTTGGTGAATGGGTATTCCCTCAGCGACCTTGTCTCTCCTCACAACTGGGATGGTGGAAGTCACCTCCACCAGTCCTAGGGCACCAGCCCCTTGTGTTTAGACAAATTAATGGCGGCCCTCAAATAAACACACACCTCAATTATTTAACTATTTTTGGCTACTTACAAAATCAGAAAAGATTCACAGTACCAGTTTTCTTTGTTGGTGAAAAAGTGGTCTCTCCAAGCTCTTCCAGACCATTTAAAAAAATTTACCTCCTTTTCAAAATTATTTCTTTTATGTTCAATGCACTCATTATTCAACTATAAGTATGAACACAAATTTATCAGTATAGGAAGCTCATTTGTATCTAAGAGCATAATGAAATATATCATGATTCAACTAGAGTTTATGATATTTGTTTAGTACAGGAAGCTCATTTGTATCTAAGAGCATAATGAAATACACCATGATTCAATTAGAGTTTATCATATTTGTTTGAAAAAGCCAGGTATTGCCTAGTTTAGTCTATTTATTTTGAGTACAATCTGACTTAATAATCTCTGATTAGCAAACTTGGGAAGCTATTGAATAGTTCGCACATTGGCCAGTTACTGCATTCATTGAGAGTGTACCAAGCAAAACATACCACAAGGTTGCACATCTCGTCTGTGTATTTATTCACTGTTTGTATGCGAATATGTGTAACTTAATGATTGTCCCTCAGGTCATATAGAGAAAAAAAGGTAAAAAATTACTTGGCTATTGCTCTTGTAGTTTTTGTAATTACACTTAGTAAAACAATATGACTACAAAAATGTAACCCTAGTATCACAATTTGAACACAAAATCTTTCTTATTCATTCAAATAAAGAAAAAAATGTGTGTTTCTGTGATTACACAATGACCTTACTTCCTTTGCCATTTCTATCAGGATGGAATTATCCTTCTTGATTATCAGGTCAACTGTCAAGGAACCACAGTGTTTCTGTTCAAGGACCCCTTATTTGACTTAACAATGGCCCAAGAGTAATGAAATTGGCATATTGTTATCATCATTCTATTTTTTTAAATATTATTTTATTTGAGACAAGGTCTTGCTCTGTTCTCCAGGCTGGGAGCCATCATGGCTGACTCACTATGATCTCAGGCTCCTGGGCTCAAGTGATCTTTCGACCTCAGCCCCTGGAGTGGCTGGGACAACAGGTACATGCCACCACACCCAGATAATGATTTTATTTTACTTTTGTAGAGACAGGGGTCTCACTATGTGGACCAGCCTGGTTCCAAGTCCCTGGGCTCAAGCAATCCTCCTGTCCCAGCCTCCCAAAGCGCCACCATGCTTGTCCTATTTTATCATTAGTCATTGTTGTGAATCTCTTACTGTGTCTAGCCTATCAATTAAACTTTATCAGGAGTATGTACGCATAGAGAAAGCATAATACATAGGGCTTGGTTTCAGGCATCCACTGGGGGACTTAGAGCTTATCTCCTTGGGACAAGGGAAACTCCTGTATGTTGAAAATGCCCTGTCCCAGCTGGGCAAGGTGGCTCACGCCTGTAATCCCAGCACTTTCGGAGGGTGAGGTGGGTGGATCACGAGGTCAAGAGATCGAGACCATCCTGGCCAACATGGTGAAACCCTGTCTCTACTAAAAATACAAAAATTAGTTGGGCGTGGTGGCACCTGCCTGTAATCTCGACTACTTGGGAGGCTGAGGCAGGAGAACCGCTTGAACCCAGGAGGTGGAGGTTGCAGTGATCTGAGATTGCGCCACTGCACTCTGGCCTGGGAGAAAGAGCAAGACTCTGTCTCAAAAAAAAAAAAAAAAAAAAAAGAAGAAAGAAAAAAGGAAAAAAAATGAAATGCCCTGTCCCAGCAGCAGGGAGCCCAGAGAGTTTTCATTACTCTGCTGTTGTTGTTAGTGCATTCTGCCCTCAAGAAAAACATCAAAGGATATCTGGCTAGGTTCGGATACCCTTTTTCTCTCTTTTTATTCAACAGACAGCAAATTTAACCAAGGTAAATTTCAGCACCTTGATTCATGTATATTGACATTGAGGTGAGTAACTATGACCTGTTAGAATATAACTGATCAAAGATGACCATAAAAGATTTTAGTGTCTATCAACTCTAAAAGGTGAGCAATGGAATCTGCATTGTATTTCCCACTAGAATAAAAGGGGTTTTATCTCAAGTAAAATGTGTCTCTGTGAACAAAAAAGCTGGGTCTATGTAGAATCAGAAAGAATTATCTTAAAAAAAATCTATGCCACTCTGAAAATATTCTTGATAATCTGTGAAAATGTAAACAAGCAGAATAGACTATTGCATGAATTATGCTTGGTAACGTTTTCCAAATTTGTATTCTCCTATCCCTAATATTTTCCTTTCAATAACAGTAAATACAAAGGCAGAGCATGTGAGGACCTGTATTAGAATCAGGATTTCATACTCAGTAATATACACACTACTCCTAAAAGTTCCATCCTGCAAATCACATGAGTTAAATTATTTCTTGATCATCAATTTTTTTAAGTACCAGAGGTTATTTTGTTCCATAGGTTATGTATCACACAGTGATCATGAGACCCATAGATACTTGGAACTCCCATTTTGGATCTAATTTAGCTCGACTTCTCTAACTTTGCTTTTTTATAAAAAAATAGGACCATCACTTTTCAAATCAATTAATGGAAAAGGAAGCTGGAGATTGTCCACCTGCTCTTTCCCTCAATTGCTTCCTCTCCTCCTTCAATGTCATCTTAAGTGACTTCTCCTTATTAAACACCAGGACAGATGAAGATACAAGGCAATATAATTATTTATTTATGTTTTTATTTCTTGACACTGCCAGTTTCAAGCTGAGATGCCATAATTAACTTTTTAAAAACTTGTCAACTTACTTTATTTTTCTTACATTAGAAACCACTAAGTCAAATTATTGTGCTAAACTTTACAGTTTACTAAAATGTAGGCCTGACATAAAGTAATTGGTGCTAAGTTATATTTAATGGGTTGTGCCCAGTTAGTTACCTCATGTTCCAAATCACTGGATGTATTAGTCCATATTCGTACTACTATAAAGAACTGCTCAAGACTGGGTAGTTTATAAAGGAAAGAGGTTTAATTGACTCACAGTTCAGCATGGCTGGGGAGGCCTCAGGAAACTTACAATCGTGGTGGAAGGTAAAGGGGAAGCAAGGTGCCTTCTTCACAAGGCGGCATGAAGGAGAGGAATGCAGGGGGAATTACCAAACACTTATAAAACCAACACATCTCCTGAGAACTCACTCACTATCACGACAGCCGCGTAGTGGAAACCATCCCCGTGATTCGATCACTCTACTTGGCCTCTCCTTTGACACAAGAAGATTATGGGGATCATAGGGAGTAAAAATCAAGATGAGATTTTGGGTGCAGACTCAGCCAAACTATATCACTGAATAAGCATAACAAGAACTGGTCAGATTTTATTTTGCTTTGAGATTTTCAAGGCCAGCCTACTTCATCGCAAACCACAAAATGACACAAATAAAATCAGAAGTGCAAACTGAAGTCCTGGAAATGAATCAGTACTGATTTTTCTTCGAGTCAAAACTTCTCATAAAAAGATGGTCCCAGTCTCCTATTTAATAATAACTAATCGTAAAAATTTAACAATATGTAATGATTCCACAATTCCTATATATATATTTTTGAAACCTTTAAAATGAAGATTTTCACAGTCAAATGATGAAAATATTTAACAAGGATGAAGTAAAAAGAACCTTCTTCCTCAATATAGGTGTATGGAAATAATCATATCTCAAATCTATGAGATATGAAACAATCTATTTGACCATACTCTGCAAATCTAGTGTTCATAGAGTGATCCCACAAAAATAATGATCTTTATTCAACTTCTGTTAACTCACTTTATCCCTTTTATCAACTTTTTTTCAAATTCCATGGAAATGTAAAAGTAACTATTTAATTTAATTAGGCTAATAATAACCTATCTTAATCAAATTCAGAGAGGAAACAAGAGACTACTTTAAAAACCCTCTCCAGAGGACCAATTGCTTCCAGCAGAGGAGGCGTTTGCCTGTCAAATCGATTACTGTCAATGTGTAATGTTAGCATCAGTTTATGAGCTCATCTGATAATTCACAGGGCTGACAAGCACCCTTGCAGAATCAGGAATTAATAAGGTAAAGGAATGTTGAATTTTAGAAAAAGGAATTAAGCCTTAATTCCATCAAGAACATAGTAACTTTGTAAAATTGCATTATCTGGCTGGTTGCATCTACCATTACTTATATCTGAAGGTAATGACAAAATAGCTATTATTCTTACAGCACCTGAAATTTGAAATTAAAGAGATGTTAAATTATCAGATAGGTTTTAAAAGTTCTAATTTCAACTATATGGTTGGGGACCTAAAAGTGATATGTGAGCTACGTAGAATGAATTTCCTTGACTGTTAAACACTCGAGGAAGGGGGGACTTAAAAGTCACTTTAGAAAACAAACAAACGGCTCTGCAGCCAGAACTGCTTCCTTATTCAGAGACGAATGGCCAGGCCTCAAGAGAAGCATAACTCTTGCAGCTTATGCCAATATTCAAATTACAGTACAAATCTTGACAGAAGCTGGGCTTTAAAGAAATGGCACTAGAAACGAAACCGTCAAGAATATTAAATCACCCCAAACTGTTTATACTGAGCATATTTTACCAAAGAAGGTATTCAAATAAAAATGATGGGGGAAAAAAAAGACTTTCATAGCAACCCTTAAAAGATTGACCATACCAAATGTCAGCAAACATTTAGAAAAACTGTGTGTAAGAGTTCACCGTTAGTGAGGATGGAACTTAGTACAGCCACCATGGAAAACAGTATGCAGCTTTCTTATAAAAGTAAAAAAGAACTATCATATGATCCAGTCATCCTACTAGTGGGCATATACCCAACAGAAATGAAATCAGTACATGGAAGAGATAGCTGCACTCCCCTGTTCACTGCAGAATCATTCACAATAGCCAAGATATGGAAAGAACCGAGGTGTCAATCAATGGATGAATAATGGTAAAAATGTGGAATACTATTTGGTCATAAAAAAGAAAGAAATCCTGTCATTTGCAGCAACATGGATGAGCCTGAAGGACACTTTGTTAAGTAAAGTGAGCCAGTCACAGAAAGACAAGCACATCATCATCTCACTTTTACGGAGAACCTCAGAAAACTGATCTCATTGGAGCAGAGGATGGAATGGTGGTTACCAGAGACTGGGGGAGGCAGGAGGACAGGAATGGGGAGAGATGAGTTAACAGGTGCAGGGTCTCAGGTAGAAGGAAGAAGTTCTTGTGTGCTATTGTACAGAAGGGTGATTACACTTAACAATATTGCATGGTATATTTCAAAATAGCTAGAAGAGAGGATTTTCAATGTTTTCACCGTAAAGAAACGATGAACGTTGGAGATGATGCAAATGCTACAAATCTTGATTTGACCATTTCACAATGTAAATAGGTACTGAAGCATAAATAAACTGAAATGATAATAAAATGCTGAAGGAAATATAAAATGCAAAAATTATTTTGGGAAACAATTTGGTAACTTTTTAAAAAGTTAAACATGTAGTTAATATATGACATGGCCCTTCCACACAGAGGTAGTGACCCAAGGGAAATGGAAGCCATGTCCAAAGCAACACTTGTACACAGATGTTCATTGGACCTTCATCCTTAAATGCCCCTGCAGGGAAAAAGGCATGAAGACACTTTGGGGGCTGTCAGGAATGTTCAATATCTTTCACTATGAGGTATTCACACTCTGGGAGGGGTCAACAATGTTCAATATCTTGACGAGGGGTGGTGAAAACAAGGGTTGATGTTTATCAAAACTCATCGAATTGCACACTTTTGAATATCTGCATTTCTTGTGCATAAAGTATAACTTAATGAAATTGTTAAATTGTTAGGTTTTTCAGTGTAAAAATTTCTATGAAATAAAGTCTATGGCTGTTGTTTTCTATGATTTGTAATTTATACCTTACCTATAATAAATTACAGATAGTCCCACCTCCCCCACAAAAATACATCCACACCAACAGCCAGCACTACTGAGTTTGGTCACATAAACTGTGCACCAGATCACACCAGGGGCACTGGCCACACTGTCTATTTCTTATATTTGTCAATCTCAGTATGTATTAATCGATATCTGTATGTATGTATGTATGTATGTGTGTATGGGTATACATGTACAAATTTAATTATAAAAGAGGATAAATCAGAACAAAAATATAATTGCCAAGTATGTATATATACACACATGCATATATACATATATACACACATGCATATATACATATATACACACATACATATACATACAAACATATGAATATACACACACCTATACTGGGAATTCTAATATCTCATCTTCCCTCTTTGATACATCTTCCACTGATATGTAGGACTATCTGCTATAAGGGAGATGTTATTACATCATTATTATCAATATGAATACTTACAGGTGACATTTAATAACTGCTTACTATGTGCTGAGAAATGTAGAAATCATTTTGTATGTGTTGTATAGATTTTAAACTAGATTATAAACACCATGAGAGTGGAAGCTGTATCTGTCTTCTGTTTATTTTTTTAATGCTGAACATATTGTCTGACATATGTAGTAGATATTTAATTAATGTTTTTCAAGTAGATGATGGTTATGAAGTCCCTTTATTTCATCATTACAACATGTTCAAGCATTTTTCTGCTAGGCACAGTGGCTTACAACTGTAATCTCAGCACTTTGGGAAGCTGAAGCGGGTGGATCATTTGAGGTCAGGAGTTTGAGACCAGCCTGTCCAAAATGGTGAAACCACATCTCCACTAAAAATACAAAAATTAGCCAGGTGTGATGGCAGGTGCCTGTAATCCCAGCTACTCAGGAGGCTGAGGCAAGAGGATCACCTGAACCCTGGAGGTGGAGGTTGCAGTGACCAGCGATCATGGCCCTGAACTGCAGCCTGGGTAACAGAACGAGACTCCATTTCAACAACAACAACAAAAAAATTCAAAGAAGCTCTTTGTAAATATATAAGATAGGTTCTATTGTTTACCTTATTTTACAGATAAAATAATTGAAGAAAATTAGATAATATTCTAAGCATTGAATAGTTGCATGACTAGTAAACTGGAGGGTTCAGTTCGGTCTTTTCTCACTGCATTGTCTGAGCCCTTAAATCTCTCTTCTTGGTTTTAGTTCCTTAGCAAGATCAGGAACCCTGCTAGTAATGGATTCTGGGAAATGCAGTTTCCAGGCTTCTAGACTTTCTGTTCTAGACAGTAAGGAGCTCATGAGAAAATGAATATGGTTAAAACACCAACAGAGCTAGCAACTCTATGGACTCTCTATGGAAGAGGGATGATGGAGATTAGCATTTCCCAGTTCCACTAAGACACAGGTCCATGCAACAGCTGAAACTCCCCATCCCCCACCTTCCCTCCCATGTGCAGATGTCACACCTGGGCCATCACTAATCTTGTCTAACCCTGCGTACTCTCCTCTGCTCTACAGAAAGGCAGTAACTTGGAAAGTGAAAATTTTCCCATCTCATTTTCCCACTAGGCAGTTGCTTTAGTGTGCCGCTTTTGTATTCCCAGTTTGTCTTTTCCCGGAAGTCAGCATGTCACTTTCAGTTTTAAAAGGCTATTTAACTGGTATTCATCTTGCCGCCTCCCTGACCCATCCCATCCCCATGCCTTTTTTCCAGTAGTGCATGCCTCTATTCCATCCCTTCTATGAGAGTTAAATTATACTTTACTTGAATTTTCTTCTATCTCTACTTGATTTACCTCATTTCCACCAATAAACAACTGACGAAACTTGTTTATTAATGTTCTCCCTTCATGTTTCCGGTAACATATGACCCATAGTCTTGCTAAAATTAAGAGGAAACACATCACATCTCTCACTTTACTTTTGCTCTATCTACAATGATAACTTGTTCAATGACTTTTAAAATTTGCTCCTATTTATTCATAACATTGGAGAAAACAAATATTTTATTCCATACAATTGTCATTTCCTACCAGCCTGCCACCACGCCCACAGTGAGATAAGATATTGGCTGCTCTTCTGCAGCACCTCTTACTTCCTGCCTTGACATAACTTTACTGTGTCACACTTCTTTCAAATGTTAGTAGATGCTTGATAGTATCACAGAATCGAATGTGATCATGTAAGAGATCACTATGTAAATTCCATGTTCTGCTAAATTTTTGAAGTTCCTACTCTGAAAATTATAACATAATAATAGGGTCTGAGGAAAAGTCCCAGAACCCAGTTGGTAGTTATCAACCAACAACTTACCAGAAAGATGACTCAATAGATTGCTTGGTAATACCTGAACTTCTTAATCTGGGCATTATAATCAGGAAGAGGCATGGGTAGAGAACTGAATATGACTATGGAAAAATTAAACACCTTTTAAATAAATAGATTTTTAAATAAAATATTTGGGATTGAGAAACTATGCAAATGAAAGATAGACGGTTAAAAGAAAAAAATCATGTAAAGTGTTTACTCCTTAGCATTGCCAAGTGATGAAATGTATTTATACCACGACAGTTCCTGCTTAGCTTTTGCAGGTAATTGTTGCCAAATCTTTGGTGCAAAAATAGAAATGATAATTTTTAGACAAGTTGTTACTCCTTCCCATTACTGAAAGTTAAAAATTGTTTTCAATATGGGCTTTTTTTTTGAGACGGAGTCTCGCTCTGTCACCAGGCTGGAGTGCAGTGGTGCGATCTTGGCTCACTGCAACCTCAACTTCTGCCTCCCGGGATCAAGAGATTCTCCTGCCTCAGCTTCCTGAGTAGCTGGGACTACAGGCGTGTGCCACCACACCCAGCTAATTTTTGTATTTTTAGTACAGATGGGGTTTCACCATGTTGGCCAGGATGGTCTTGGTCTCTTGACCTCGTGATCTGCCCACCTCGGCCTCCCAAAGTCCTGGGATTACAGGCATGAGCCGCCACACATGGCCAACATGGGCTTATTTTTATTCTACATTGTTTATGTGAAATGGATCTGCTTAAATATAGTGATCAGTGTAATGCCTAAACACACAGACACACACAGTTACATTTCTTCTAATCATTGAAGAACATACCTTATCAATAAATGGGGGGGTTACAGTCAGGTTCTTCCAGTAGCAGATGGCATACAAAATTCAGTTTAAGATGTGCGAACAAGTCATTGGAAAAATAAATTTACTTGAAAACTGTGTCATAGCAACCTAGTTTTTAAAAGTTATAATCCAAGGAATACGTTTTATACAGAGATTGGAAGGTTAGAAAATTGCATTTTGATAAACATGGTGGGATTCTGAAGAAACAATGAATGAAATAGAAATAAACTTTATTAGACAACTTTTGTGGAACTACAGTTGTTGACATAGAGATGTAGTTACTTTTCTGTTTCTTCAAAATTCTTCTAACTTATCTCCAGGTCTTCTGACCATATAGCTTTATTTTGATTTCCTTGACAGGGACTTCCATTGCCTGACTGTTTTTCTGCAAATATTTTCAATGAGAATCCCTTCTGCCTTTCAAATTGGGCATTAAGTGAACTACCAACTTTCTTAATATCCCCTTTGCTCCTAAATTAAATATTTTATTTTTTCTTTATTTGTGGTTGGTGTTGTGTGGTGTGGGTGGATTGCTTCTTGGTTCGTTTTTCAAGATCTCCTTATTATGTAATGACCATGGTTCTTTTGGAGAGTCTAAATTATTTTCTCATTAAAGCCATGCACAGGTGCCACACTCTAGTGGTGACGAGGGCATCTTCTTTATGTCTTGGCCCATCAGATGGCCATGTAGCGCCCAACATTGGTGAGATGCTTCTCTCTTAGTGGAAAGTGACAGAATGCCTGCAACCCCATATTCTTATTTTCTAATCTGAAGTTAAATTCAGGCTTGTGTTGACTTTTATTTCCGTACGCGAGACTTCAGAGCAGATTTATCAGTGCAAAGTTCTAGGACTGAAAACCGGGCTCCCGTGGCAGCTCAGCCATTCTCTGTTGCACTGGGAATTGCTTCCTGCTTCAACTTCTGGTTAAGTCAGCTAGAAAGTTCCCTGGACTAAGGTGCTCAACCCTGCAAAATCTCAGATGGCTCCCAGGCAAGACGCCCCTCTGGAAGTCTAACGATTTCCTTTTAGGTGGCAAAGCACTGAGTGATTTCTCTGCTTTCTCATGAACTACAACAATCGCATCATTCCTGGCATTCTTTGATTATGAGACCTGAGGTCTTAGTAGCATCTGATGCTTTCCAGAGTAACCTTAGAATTATATAAGAATACCTTTGAGGTTCTCTGGCAGTAAATGTTTAGATAAGGCCATCATAGTAAATATTCCTTAGAACATTTCCCATTTATGCCAGCGTCCTTTCAGAATATTACCTCTATAAGGTACGTCTAAATCGTTTTTTAAAACTTTATTTCATTTTCAGGTTGATATAATCTCTAATGCAAAACTCATCTAATTACCAGTAGATGTTCCTATATGTAATACCAAAATTAAAGATCAAGGTGATTTTATGACTTTTCCATTTAATTTCTTCTAAGCATTTGTAAAGAGTTCCAGTTAATTCAATATTTGCTTATTCCATACAAGCCTATATTAAAGAAAATAGTATCCCTGACAGTTAATATGTGTTTTCACTGCATTTTGTTATAGACAGTTCAAAAATTTTATGCCTTGATTATGAAGTACAAATATTTCCTTCTAAATAGTGAACATAATTTAGATTATATTACTTCTCCAGCCTAAAATCATGAGGAAATCCCATTTATTAGTGTTAAATCTCAACCTAATTGTTTGATCTGATCTCTCCACCTTTTCTCCATATCCCCCTCATTCCTGCCCCATGGACTTCATTTTGCTGCTGAATAAAATAACTAATTTAACATCCGCAGACAGCTTGTCTGCTCCCATCTTGTATTCATCTCCTGGAACAGTCAGTTCCTTACACTTCTCGCCTATATTTCTATGAGTCAGAGTGCTGGCAGGAAGTGGCACACTCAAATCGGAAAATTAAAAAAAGTTAATGCAGGAAATATCAGGAATACTTGTGATTGGTTTAAATCAACTATCACGGGTTAGTCAGCACAGTTCCCCTGTGCTGTTCACCGTGGATCCATTTATCCCCCCAGGGAGCTGGTAGCAGACAGGACAGGGAGCTGGTAGCAGACAGGACTGGGAGCTGGTAGCAGAGAGGACAGAAGCCCCTGGTGGGAGCTGCTACCTTTGGCAATCCATGGAAGAGAGACAGACAGACAGCACACCCCTGCTTCACTCACTCTGTGGCCTCAGTCACTCCCCTTTGGTGAATCCCAGTGAGAAGTCAGAGGGCAAAAAAGCCCCTTGATATGTTCAGTCCTCAGAGCACAGAGCTCCCTGGGAAAGAAAATAGTATCCCTGACAGTTAATATGTGTTTTCACTGCACATATTTCACTGGGAAAGGTGAAGCATGGGGCAGAGGGGTCAAAACAGATGCCCTGAGTGGTTCTTCTCCATCAGCCCAGCCACCCAGTCCCGCCACCACTATGGAGACCTCATAGAAATGCCTGAAACATCACCCGTGGATGCCAATTGAACGCATCCCACTCTTAGACCACCACATTCTGTCCAATCCTTTCAGGCTTTTGGGCATTCCTGAAGCCCACTCTGTCCACCTCTCCGCCTGCATGGAGACTTCCAATTAGCACATCTCGTCATGTCTGTCTTCTAACTACACCTCAAACCTAGCGACCTTGATGACTATGAGCTGTTACATGAGGCAACTCCTCTCACCTGCACGGTGCCACCCACCTTCCGTCCTACCACCTGCCTTCACCCAGACCTCCTTCCCATCCCAACACCCTACACGTCAGTCAATCAGGTTGTTCCTCGAACAATGTGTGTCAGGTCAGGCAACTGCCCTGCACAAAACTTCTATGGCTTCTGATTGCAGAGTGACAAGAGAGACATGGCAGGGGGCTGATGCCTTGATTCCTCCTGTCTTTGCTTCTGCCCCACTGGAAAGATCTTCCCCTTGGATGAATCTTCCCCTATAGCTTTGTCTGGTCTTCCTGCAATTAGCCAGATGCAATCCATGCCATTTCACTTTGCAACTTTGTATTTGCAAATGCTCTCTGCTGGGAAACATCCCAGCTACCCAGGTAGGCAGCTCCCCACTCCCTTCACCTGCACTCCCTTCCAGAGACTCACACTGCTGGTTCCACCCTAAGGAGCAGAGGCTCCCTCACTCTCCAGCCCTCTGACCATTCCCCTACATTTTTCTTTATTGAATTTATTACCACCTGGGAGAACATCAAGGCTAAGATACCATCATTATAAGATGCTTAATTACTTCATACACTATTGAGAAAGAAAATTAAAATGTGACATAAGTCTCTCTTACCAATGCGATAGTAAGATACATCCCATAGCAGAGGTACAAAAACGTGAAAAAATCCACGTCCTAGAAGTCATGAGACAGGTTATATATTACTATTATTATTATTTTCACTGCAAAACTGTCTGATTAGAATGTAAAATCTGTGAGAGCTGGTCTTTTGCCCAGTTGCTACTTACGTAATCCCAGCCCTCAAAATAGTGCCTGGCACAAAATATTCAGTGAATATTCATAAAATTAATTATGTAAATTAAGTGTAATGTTTAGTGGTTTTAACTGTATCATTGTTTCATTTTCTTTTCTACCTTCTATATCTTATAAATCTTATATATGTTTTATTATTCATCTTAATAACATCACACCAACATTGTGATTACATGTATTTCAAGACAAGAAAAGTGTGAGTCTTGTATTGTTCTATATACGTGACACCTTAGAAATGCTTTCTGAGTAAAAGGCAGTCTTTTCAACACATTGGCAATGAGCGTTTTTAGGAGTAAGGCTTAAAAAAAGATATTTTCTTCTTCTCTTCTCAAAAGAAACACTGTCCATGGCTATAGATTTTTGTCAATATGCTAATATGTTATGATTCGGGATTATCAGAGATGAAAACATTAAGGTAATGCCAATTATTATTTTCTCAGCCACTTTATGTATGGCTTCTCCAAAAAAAAGAGTGTGAAGCTAAAAAAAAGAGAGAAAAAAGCATGCAAGAAGCAGACAGGGACTTAAACAAGACAGCTTGAAAACCTGGCTTATTGCTCATTTAAAGTGTGGAGCTTAATTCTTATCTCTGGCTATGGTTCTCATGCATCAGAAAACTTCAAAGACTGAAGGGCAAATTCATTTTCTTTGCTTGATCCCCCTGGTAGGGAGGGAAAAAAAAATCAAATGCAATTGTGTGAATTTATCATAATATTGTTCAAGGGGAAAATTCATAAAAATCCTATCTGTTGCTCACTTGATTTGATGTATCCTTGTCTAATACCACCATTCACTGAAGACAACACACGCATCCCAAATGACGGAGCGGCTCTCAACACGTCAACCCCACTCCATTATTACTGGCCTCAACTCGGGAAATCTTATCTATGAGGTATAGTTTGCATTCATATAAAACACTCTTTGGCAATTCATACAGTTCTGACTTATCCTAAAGGCTGAATTAAATGGGCTGTGTAATTTGTAAACAGAATTCACATTTATTCTAATGGGACAGCGGGAAATAAGATCAACACTGGCAGCTTCTCCAGCCCTGCTCAAAAAAACTTCAACAGAGGCCAACGTATCCAGGGAAAGCTGGACTGCAGGAGCCAATCCTCAATGAATGTTATTTATCCTTCAGAGTAGATTCTCTTCTTTACATAGAAGATGGTTGTGATTATAATTTATTATTAGCATTAATGTTTTCCCTTTCTAATCACAGTGAAAAGAAAGACAGAACACCCTGTTCCCACCAAAGCCACTATAGATGCAGCTAATTGATATCTTTTCTTTTTTTTTTTTGTTTCAGTCTTGCTCTGTTGCCCAGGCTGGAGTGCAGTGGCACAATCTCGGCTCAATGCAACCTCAGCCTCCTGTGTTCAAGCAATTCTCTTGCTTCAGCCACCCGAGTAGCTGGGATTACAGGTGTGTGTCACCATGCCTGGCTAATTCTTTAGTAGAGACAGGGTTTCATCATGTTGGCCAGGCTCATCTCGAACTGCTGACCTCAGATGATCCGCTCACCTCAGCCTCCCAAAGAACTGATACCTATTTCTAAAATAGAGGTTTTTGTACAAATAAGAATTAAGTATCCATAGAATTTACCCAGTAGAAAAGCTTCAGACTTAGCTATTAAAATTGTTCGAATATTCAGGTCCATCTGTGATTTGGTAAATAATTACCATGGGGTTTTATTATTTTTAACAAATTTTTGAATTTTGAGATAATTATAGATCCATATGCAGTCGTAAGAGGTAATACAAAGTTCTCATGTAAGTTTTAGGCAGTTACAAAGATCTTGTGTAACCTTCATGCAGCTTTCCCAATGGCAGAATTTTGCAAAACTGTATTATAACATCACCACCAGGATACTGACATTGAAACAGGTGAGATACAGAACATGTCCATCAACACAGACATCCCTCCCACTGACCCTTGATAGCTACACTTACTGTGTCCCATCACCACCTCCCTCCTTAACCCCTGGCCACTATTAATCTCTTCTCTCTTTCTATAAGAATGTTGTAGAAATGCATGTGACCTTCTGGGATTCACTTTTTTGGTCAGCACCAGTCTCTGGAGAGTCATCAAGTTGGTGCTTGAATTAATAGTTTATTCCTTTTTTTTGCTGAGTGGGATTTCATGGTCTAGATGAACTAATTTGTTTAACTGTTTGCATCTTCAATGACATTTGGGTGATTTCCTGTCTTTGACTATTATGACTAAAGCTGCTATACATATTCCTACTACTATTACTTATTATTATGTTATGTGAACAGAAGCCTTCACTTCTCTGAGATAAATGATTGGAAGTGCAATTGTCGGGTCATATGATAATTGCATGTTTAGCTCTTATAAGAAATTGCTGGCCAGGTGTGGTGGCTCGCACCTGTAATCCCAGCACTTTGGGAGGCCAAGGCAGGTGGATCACCTGAGGTTAGGAGTTCAAGACCAGCCTGGCCAACATGGTGAAACGTCATCTCTACTAAAAATACAAAATTAGCCGGGCATGGTAGTGGGCACCTGTAATCCTAAATCCCAGCTATGCAGGAGGCTGACGCAGGGAAAATTGCTTCAATCTGTGAGGTGGAGGTTGCAGTGAGTCAAGATCGCGCCACCGCACTCCAGCGTGGGTGACAGAGCAAGACTCCATCTCAAAAAAAAAAAAAAAAAAGAAAAAAACAAGAAAGAAAAAGAAAAAGAAAAAATTTGCCAAACTGTTTAACAATGTGGCTGTACCATTACACATTCCCATTAGCAATGTTTGAGTGACTCAACTTCTCTATTTGAGAGCATTTGGCAATGTCAGTATATATATATATATTTTTTTAATATGTATTTTTAATTTTGGACATTTTGATAGCTGTGTATAATAGCTCATTTTTGTCTTAAATTTCCCTGATAGCTAAAGGTGTTACACAGTTTTCTATATGTTTATGGTACATGTTCTTTGGTGAAAGGTCTTCTGAACATATCCTAACTCTGTGACTCTGTGTGTGTATCTGTGTGTGTGTGTGTGTAATTGTAGAGTCTTAAGAGTTCTTTATGAGTTCTTATCAGATACGTGGTTTGAAAATGTTATCTTCCAGTCTACAGCTTATCTTTTCAAGTTCTTTATATGATTTTTATCCGAGATGTTTTTCATTTTGATAAGGTAATAATCAATTATTTGGTAAATAATTCCAATTGATGAATTATGTTTTGGGGGACAAGTCTAAGAAATATTTGCCTAGTCTCAGATTGCAAATATTTCCTCATATCTTTTACTAAAACTTTTATATGTTTACATTTACATTTAAGTCTATTATCCATTTTGAGTAGATTTTTGTAAAAGATGTGAGATTCACATGGAGGCACATTTTTGGCCTATGTATGTCCAGTTCTTCTGGAGCCATTCACTGAAAAGACTATTCTTCCTCCATTGAATTGCTTTGGCCCCTTTACCAAAAACCAGGAGGGCATCTTCTGTGGGTTTATTCCTGGGCTTTCTATTCCATTCCATTAATCTCTGTGTCTGCCCTTCCACCAACACCACATGGTCTTGATTACTGGAGCTATATAATATGTATTGAAATTGGGTAAGGTGCTTTTCCCACTCAATTTTATTCTTCAAAATTACTTTAGCTATTCTAGTTCCTCTACATTTTCATACACATTTTAGAATAATCTTGTTCATATCTACAAAACATATTTGCTGAGATTCTTATAACAGGTGCATTAAACTGTATATCAATTTGGGAGATTTGAGATCTTTACTCTGAGTGTCCCAATACATGAACATAGTATATATCTCTATTTATTTTGATCTTTGGTTTCTTTCAATAGTATTGTATAGTTTTCAAACTATGAGTCCTATACATACACAGTTTTCTTTAGATTTCCACATATTACATTGTTTTGAGTGATTATAAATTGTATTTTAAAGAAATTGGGTGTTCACGTGTTCATATTATTATATAGAAATACAGTAGATTTTGTTATTGTTGTTCATCCTGTATCCTGTGAAGTCACCAAACTGGGTTCTTGACTCTAAGAGTTTATCTGTGAATTCTTTGGGAAATTCTATCTAGACGATCACGTTACTTGCAAGTAGAGTCAGGTTTACTGTTTTTCTTTGCAATCTGTACGCCCTTTTTCTCTTATCCTCACAATTTTGAATGGACTTGAACTTCCAGCACTATGTTGAACAGGAAGAGTGGATATTGTTGGTGGGTTCTTACTCTTAGGGGGTAACATCCAGTCTTTCACCATTAACGTTAATACTAAGTGTTTTTTTGTTTTGTTTTGTTTTGTGGTTTTGTAAGTGCTCTTTATCACAAATTGAGGACGGCCCATTTCCTCCTGCCTTGCTGAGATGTTGTCATGAACAGACATTAGAGCAGGCTTGATGGTAGCCCCCTGATAATGACTTGTCCACTCCCTTGTCCCCAGACGTGGTGACTGTGATTTTATTTGGAAAATGGGTCTTTGCAGATGGAATGTAGTTAAACATCTTGAGATTAGATCATCCTGGATTATGTTGGTGTCCCCACATCCAATGACGAATGCCTTTGTATGAAACACATAGAGGAGAAAACAGAGACCAAGACAAACATGTGATCTGAAGACAGAGGCAGAAGTTCCAGCGGTGCCACTGTTAGCTGAGGAGCGTAGGAGACACTGGAAGCTGGAAAAGGCTGGGAATGGTTTCTCTCCCCGGGAGATCTGGCAGAGAGCATGGCTTTGCTGACACCTTGATTTTGGACTTGTGGCCTCCAGAGCTTTGAGAGATTCAATTTCTATTGTTTTAAAACACCAAGTTTGTGGTGGTTACTTTCCTTAGGAAACTAACAGTGGTGTTGAATTTGTCAAATGCTTTTTGTGCATCGATTGATATAAACATGTGATTTTTCTTCTTTATCCTGTTAATTTAATAAATGACATTGATTTTGAAATATTGAACAGTCTTTCATTCCTACAAGGAAAACACTTCATTTGTTTATGGCATATAATTTCATATATATACACACACACACACACACACACACACAATCCTGTACCACATAAGGACATTTCAATCAGTGATAGATCATGTATACAATGGTCCCATAAGATTATAATGTAGTTAAAAACTTCCTATCACCTAATGACATAGTAGCCATTGATCATAGCACAATGCATTGCGCATGTGTTCCTGGTGATGCTGGTGTAAATAAACCTACTGTGCTGCCAGCCATGTGAAAGCTGAGCAGTGCAACTGTACACAGCATGTAACACTTGATAATAATAAGTGACTATGACGTTGGTTTATATATTTACTATGCTATACTATCCATCACTGTTTTAGACTATGCTCCTTATACTTACATTAAAAAAAAATCACTGTAAACAGCCTTAGGCAGGTCCGTCAGGAGGTATCCAGAAGAAGGCATTGAGATCATTGAACATGACAGCTTCATTCATGTGTGTTATTGCCCCAAAGACTTTCCATTGGGACAAGATGTGGAGGTGGAAGACAGTGTGTAGGCCTAAGCTAACGTGTGTTTGTGTATTACTTTTACACAAAAAATTTTAAAAAGTAAAAAAAAAATACAAAATTAAAATAAAAAATGTTTACAGAAGAAGACTATAAAAATATTTTTGTGCAACTGTACTATGTGTTTTAGGCTAAATGTTATAGCAAAAGAATAAAAATTTTTAAAAAATGAAAAGGTTTATAAAGTAAAAAAAGTTACAGTAAGCTAAGGTTAATTTATTATTGAAGAAATAAATTTTATAAATAAATGTACTGTAGCCTAAGTTCACAGTGGTTATAAGTCTACAGCAGTGTATGGTAATGTCCTAGGCCTTCAATTTCAGCCATCACTCACTCACTGACTCACCCAGGACAACTTCCCATCCTGCAAGCTCTATTCATGGTAAGTACCTTATACAGGTGTCCCACTTTTTTATCTCTTATACAGTGTTTTTACTGTACCTTTTCTATGTTTACATATGTTCGATACACAGATGTTACTTCTTGTTACAATTGCCTGTAGTATTACAGTCACATGCTGTACAGGTTTGGAGCCTAGGAACAATAGGCTGTACCATATATCCCAGGTGGGTAGCAGGCTATACAATCTGGGTTTGTGTAAGTGCACTCCATGATGTTTGCATACTGTTGAAATCATCTAACAACACATCTCAGAACGTATCCCTGTTGTTGTTAAGCAATGCATGACTGCATATGCATGTATATATACACACACATACACATGTACATATATATTTGAATTCTATTTGCTACCATTAAGAATTTTTTTGTCTATATTTATGAGAGATATTAGTACATAGATTTTTTTTTGTTATGTCTGTATCTGGTTTTGGCCTCAGAATATTATAACTTCACACATTAATTGTGAAGTATTCCCCCATCTATTTTCTGAGTATGTGTAGAATTGCTGTCAATTTTTCTTTAAACATGGTTTTATTAATTTAAATCATTAAAATGGTCCTCTTTCTATAGGAATTTGCATATTTCTATTTAAAATGATAATTACAATGAATATGAGTTTGTATATGTGACTAATTATCAAATCAAGGCCATGGACTTGCATTTGTACTTATGATGCCTTTTCTAGTAGACATCCACTAGTGAGCAGTGTACACTGCACACCACGTGTCACCTTCTGCTGCAAAAAAATGTGAGAGGATACACGCACAAGGCTTTTCATGTCAGACTATTTCTTATAGCAAAGAACTGGAAAGAGCTCATCAATAGATGGGTTGGAAGACTGATTGAATAAACTGTGGCCTCTCCATCTACTCTGTGGAGTGCTGTACAGCCAGAGAAAGAGGAGAGAGAGAGAAACAGAAAGAGAGCAAGCTACTATAGAATGAGCTCCAGAATTCATTAGATAGAAAAAAAATAAAGAGCCTAAAACACATTACTGCTTACCCAATTTGGGAGGCGGGTTGACACAAACATCTAATATCTATATATAGATATCTACATATGTGTGCGTCTGTTTCTTAAATGCAAGAATGAACCAGAAAAATTCTATAAATTCCTACTTACAGGGGGAAAGTGAAATAGTTTAGAGGAGAAGAAAGCAGAACTGAGAGCTTCAAATTATATCTAATTTTGCAGAGTTGACTGTGGAATATCAAAGTATGCAAATATTTGTATATCACAATAAAACAAAATTATTTTAAAGCAATCTAAAATGTTTAAAAAAGTAAATCTAATTGTGAATCTAGCAATGGACAGCTTTAAAGGACCTTGAAATACAGTAATTTGATTGGGAGACATGAAATGTAAACATGAATGCAAAACCATTTTAGATTGTTTTCAGCACTACTGATGCATATGGAAATGTTGGTATTGCTTTCAAATTTTTCGTGTCTGTGTTGTGAGATACAGCAACTGAGAAATTATGAGATATTCTAATTCCACCTGTATCAGAGTTACTGAAAGCAGGGACACTGGGTGAGGAAAGGACTACAGATATACAATGGAAGACATGAGAAAACATCTTGCAGTGCTGAATTTGAATCAGGCGTATCAGCATGAAATCTTGTGTCTTTGTTATACACACACACACACACACGCACACACACTCACTCCCTATCGAGTGAAAGGGCCCAGAAAGAACAAGAAATCAAGCAGTGATTAACATTGTAAGTGTCCAGATCCTAATGTTGAAATATCATTTGTCATTCAAGGAAGCCAAGAATCCTTGGGCTGGATGACTAATTTCAGGTTTGAAGCAGAAATTACACAAGATAAACTTGGAATGGTTTATCCCCCTGGATGGCAAAGAAGCGATCATCGACTCAGGAGTCAAGAACACACTACAAGGCAAAATTAGCACAATTTTAGCATCAACAAAGATAATACATTCCATAAACTGAAAATCATCAGACTGTTTTAAATTCATGAGTTCTTTCCTAACAATACAAAACAATAAAATGAATTACTGTAGAGCAGTAGTTCTCAACCAGTAGAACTTTTGCCACCATCTTCTCTCCCCTCATCGGGACATTTGGCAATGTCTGGAGGCACTGGTATTTACACACTGAGGGTGAGGATGCTACTGGTATCTGGTGGGTCAAGGCCAATGATGCTCCTAAAAATCTACAGTCACAGGACCGTCCCTGCCTTCACACCCAAACAAAAGTATGCAGTGGAAATGGTGATAGGCCTCAGGTTGAGGAGGCTATGAAAACTTCCTATTCTGAATGTAATATATAAATGTAATGTAAGAAACTGAAAAGGCCACATTTATCCTGTCTTGCCTATCAACTCTGCCACCAGACAACCAAATAATATGCTTCTTTTATAGGAGAACCTCAGCAAGTAAATACAAAAAGAAGCAATAGAATCAGAATACTATCGATTTGTGGCATTTAGTCAATACACACAGCTGGTCAGTGCACGTCAGTCACCCTGTCTCCTAATGGGAGAAAACACTATTAGCTATGATGTCATCATGTCAGAAAAACTCAAACTCGAACCTGTCCAAGCCTCTTTATCCAGTGCCAAGTCACAGAAACTTTCTTAAACACTCTGGAGATGCAATCGGCAAAATGTCTACTGTGGCAAATTCAACAGGGAAAAAGAAAAACAGAAAATAGGAGAAACATATAAACTAATATACTTACAACCTACATCAAACAATCACAATCATAAAACAGTACACTTTTAATAATTCTTTTATCACCTAATCATGAAGGAAAAGGAAGCCATTTTCAGTAGTCTGGGTTACGTTCTCTGGGTTTCACTGGTGGAAGAAGCAGCTATGATTTTGGGGACGTGACTAAGGTAAGGGTACTAATATATCCTGGGTACCTATCACATTCTGGAGATAGACGTGTATACATATATGTTACCATCTTATTTTCACAAACACTCAAGAGGCAGATATGACAGTGCCCACTTGCAGATAGTTCTCAGAAAGAGAAAGTGAATTACGAAGTGAGGTCACCTTAAACAGACAGCTCGAGCAGATGGAATCAAGCCTCTATAGCAGCAATGTGCACAGCTCTTTTCACTACACATTTTTTTTAATACAACAGACTTCTTATGAAACTGCGGATGATGAATCAGTGCATCACAGACCACAATAAAGAAGGCCAGAAGAGAGGCCATTCACTTGGGAGACAGTTGTAATAACCAAGGGAGAAATACGTTGGAACTAGAGGGGACGAGTGGAAACAAGGCCATGTAGCAAATGAGGAGTTCTGATTTATTCGAATAAAGTCCACAAGAACAAGAACAAAGCCATGTAAATAGTAAGAAGATAAAACTTTAAGACAAAACATAACACCCAAAGGCAACTGAGGGATTATATACCTGAAAGAAAGAGTATAATTCAAGATGGTATGTTATAGAAATAGCAAAAGCATAAAATTGAGATCTATCACCTTGACTCCAAAGAAGATTGCACAGAGAGACAGAGACGCAACAACGAAATGACTGCTTGTTCTGAGCACACCAGGGGGAGAAGGGAATGTAATGGAAAGTCAAAAATACTGTCCCAGGCCCGGATTGTTAATTACATTTTTGACAAGAAGGTGAACAGTCTGGAAAGATAACAGTAAAGTTGAAATGGACTAAAAACTAATTTGAGAAGTTTGTTGTAATAGAATTGACTGCAAGAAAGGAAATTGCCACGGCCCCACGGAGAAAAAGAAAAGAGGCTGAGGGAGAGAAAAATCGTGAATGCACTTTCTGAAGCACTCCTAGTCCTTGGAAGAGGGACAGACTCTCAGAAATCGGAAACGTGTGCTGCATGGGCTACTGTAAAATTAGTTTTCTTTGCCTTTTCAGATCATTTTCCATCAGGTAAGTCACAGATTTACATAGACTGTTTGCAAAATACACAAATGTAAATACGGCTTTCAACTGAGGATCTGTCCTCTCTGTTTTAATACAATGTATCCTGACAAAAACTCAGTTATGATTCCTACTTTGTAGATAATGAAACTGATGATCAGAGAATTAATTAGTGAGTAGTTCATGGTCATGCTAGAAACAAAAAGCAAAGTCAAGGACAGAGCTCAGGTAGTGACAGGATAAACCACAGCTTCCTCTCCACGGGTAAACAGATTCTCCTAACAAAGGCTTCATTCTGTGTAGACAAAAGAAACGCTGTTTGGGGAATCTAGTTAGGAAAAAAATCTGGTAAAAAGTGAAAGGTAAATAGGAACACATGCCATTCTTGAAAACTATTTTACTTATAATGTGCAAAAATGCATAGGATGAGGTTATCTAGACTTTGGAATCCTGACGTCGATGAAATGGAACCTGTTGGAAATATAAATATGTATGGGTGGTGCTCAAGTTATTATTTTTGACTTCTAGCTGGTTTCATTAGCATTTCTTTTTCTAACTTTAAGAACTTGTAAGAGAAATTAAAGCACTAATTGAGTTGGGGGAAGAAAGGAAACAATTAGCATGTTGTCTGCTCGCACATAGTGACTTGTTCACAAAGGAGTTGAAGATGTAAAGAATAAAGGAATTGGTGAAATGTTATTTCATTTTCAGGAAGACAGAAAATTCTTAATAAAATTAAAACACAGCGTAACATCAGTTGTTATATTTTGAGTACCTCATTAATAAAAGGATTAAGAAAACATCAAAAGCACAATCGACATGATCAAAGAGCCGCAGGCACTGATGAAAAGATGAAAAGAACTCAATGGCAAAGAAAAATGATGAACCAACATGCCTCTGCATCTATCAAATACAAATTAACAGAAAATAGCAGCACAGTTTTTTATGACACAATTTCAATAGAATTAAATATTTTGATGAAATAAAAATCCTAATTCAGTTTAGCAGTGGAGATCAGTAACTGAGTCTCAGAAAAAGGGAATGGAATGAATAAAAGAAGAAAAAAAAAGATGGCTTAGGTTTTACCCAAAGATAAACCACTTTAGGAGGTATGTTTAGATAAAGTGGAAAATGAAAAGTATTTAGGGTAAGAGCAATGCATATTGCAGAGGAATGGGAAGTGCAGGCAGAGTACTTTGTGCGGCTGGTGTGGGACAGGAGGCACCCGGAACCACTGTTCACAGAGGGCGGCAGGAAGGGTCAGAGGTTCCGTAGGATTAGCCCCTGCACATGTGATCATTTGGCTTCTTTTAAAGCAGTGTGTGCATTCTTTGCTGCTTTATTTCTCCTGGTGGGAAGGACTCTGCTCTCAGTTCTTGGGGGTTTGCTTCAGCCCTGTTGCAGGGATGGACAGGTCACTTGGAGTGGCCAGTCAGGTTCTCCGTGTTCCTGGATGTGGCAGTGGATGGAGGGTGCAGAATTGAGCAGGACCACTTGGGGCCATTTTTGGGTTTGAGATGGAGGCCATCAGAGGTGTCTTTACTCTTCGTTCCTCAAGGCCATGAACTATAAGAGCAATGTAACCCCAGAGGAGCTGGAAGCTGTTTTCTCTGTCATTTACAGAGACCCCACATGGGACAGAGCCTCAAGAAAAGAAAGCAGAGCTGAGGAAATGAGAGTCCTGATACCACTGGGACCTCCTAACCCTGGATACAAACAAGCCTCTTGTGTCATGCACAGGATTTCTAATAACAGAGATATAATCCTAAAAATAAGATAGAAGGGTAAGAGAATATTAGCATGATGCTGTCAATCCAAGTGAGGGGTACAGGGAACCTGAATTGGGAGAGTAGATAGTGAAGACAGAACAAATAAAAAGCCTGTTTGTGTTTCCTGATGGGGCCAACTCTCAAAAGGGAGAAGAGGATTGATCTCAAGACCATCCTTGGACAAAAGATGGACACACATCTTTCTGAAACTGGTGGGAAGGAAAGAAGGAAGGGATCGAGGGAGGGAGGGAGGGAAGGAAGGAAGGAAGAAGGGAAGGAGGAGGGGAAGGCAGGGAGGGGGAAGTAAGGAAGAAGGGAAGGAAGAAGGGAGGGAGGGAGGGGGAAGGGAGAGAGGGGGAAGGAAGGAAGAAGGGAGGGAGGGAAGAGGGAGGAGGAAGGGAAGGAAGGAAGAAAGGGAGGGAGGGAGAGAGGGAGGGAAGGGGAAGGAGGGAAGGAAGGGAGGGAGCGAGGGAGGGAGGGAGGAGCAATGAAGATGACTGTGGAAGAGCAAAGAAGAGATGTTCTTGCTCTACAAAAAAGGTGACTTTTTCCCTGAAAACTTGGAGAGAGGCTGCTGTGGGTTTATTAATGAAGGTTTAAAGAACAGTGAAGGTTTGTAGGAGTTGCTGTAAGTCCATAAGTACTAATAAAACGACCAGGTGCCATGCAAAGGTGAGAGTGTGGGGCAAGGAGCAGGGCAGCATGAGTGGAGGCCAAGTGGGCATGACCCATGACCTTCGGGAACTGCAGCATCGAGAGTCCTCTAGGCTGAGCTCACTCCTGCACACCGCAGAGGGATGCATTACAGAGAAAAGCTTTAGACACTTCAGGAAATAGTGGCTGACTTATTCTCAGTTATATGTCTAAATGACACAGCTTCATGGATAATTGTCTCCACTCTCCACTAATTTTGGAAAACTCATGCAGGCATAATTCTATTCCAGAAGAAGCACCTCCCTGTGTATGAATGAGCCACCTTCCCCCAACGGTAAATGTAGGAAAGAAGGTGACAGCCAATTGCAATGGATGTAAACAATCACATATAAACAGAAATCAAACACGTATTAGTAGGAGGCAGAAAAGTTTACTTCAAAGGAAATCGGAAAGGATCACATGAAAACTTGTTGCCTGTCTTCCAATCCATGAGTTCTACACAGCACAAAGCAACATTCAAAGCACTTGTAATACACTTAATCTTTGAGATTGCGTCTTGAAATTAGTTGGTGGGGGGAATCAGTTCTTAAATTATTTGCATCAAAATAGCATAAACCTGAAGAATTTTAGAGGGAAGTTAAAATTAAATAGGCTTATTCTGAAAAATATCTGAGAGACTAAACTCAGCTTCTTTGCTTTTAAAAATTTGAATCCAAATCAGCACAAACTCAATATAATCTTGTATTCTCTACCCCTCTATTATGTGACAATGTGTCATGAGTTGGCTTTGCCAAGTCAGAGGAAACCCCAGGCTCCCTCCATGCCTAAGGATGTCCTGGACTGGGAAAATAAATTTTTTCTTATTCTATATTTTCTCTGTAGTGAAGAAGAAAATGAACAGACCTCTTATGAGAGCAATTTTTTTTTTAAGATGGAGTTTCTCTCTTGTTGCCCAGGCTGTAGTGCAATGGCACAATATTGGCTCACTGCAAACTGCCTCTTGGGTTCAAGCAATTCTCCTGCCTCACCCTCCCAAGTAACTGAGATTACAGGTGACGGCAACCATGCCTGGCTAATTTTTGTATTTTTAGTAGCGACAGGGTTTCACCATGTTGGTCAGGCCTGTCTCAAACTCTTGACCTCAGGTGATCCTCCCACCTTGGCCTCCCAAAGTGCCAGGATTACAGGCATGAACCAATGCACCTAGCCAAAAGCAACATTTATATCCATAAAAATTCATGTAAAGTTTTAAGCCTCACGTTGTAAAATTTCTAATTATTTCAGACACTTAAACATTCAGACATTTAAGAAAAACTGTTGCTCCAGTCTTAAGACTCACACAGCTTGCCATAAGCAAGCGTTTTAAAGTGGAAAAGCCAGACGGGAGAGAGGGTCACCAGCTCCTCCTCATTGATGTGGTCCTCAGGAGCCTCTCCTTCCGTGGTTGAGACACATATGAAATTCGGAAAATCATCTGGTTTGCTGACTGTTTCACTTTCATGTATGTGTCCTGCACATCAGGATTTGCTCCGATGACGAACGTTGACTATGGGTCTCTTACACTCAGGCGGCCTCCAGCCTCTGATAAGATGGGCCTTAACACCTCCGTTGACCAACTGACTTCATGATCTTTCTCTGTCATGACCTAATCAGGAGTTTCAGATCTTCCTACCCATACACATGGATGCACACAAGCCACTCCTATTTTCTTTTTTTTTTTTTTTATTATGCTTTAAGTTTTAGGTTACATGTGCACAACGTGCAGGTTTGTTACATATGTATACATGTGCCATGTTGGTGTGCTGCACCCATTAACTCATCATTTAGCATTAGGTATATCTCCTAAAGCTATCCCTACCCCTCCCCACACCACACAACAGACCCTGGTGTGTGATGTTCCCCTTCCTGTGTCCATGAGTTCTCACTGTTCAATTCCCGCCTATGAATGAGAAAACGTAGTGTTTGATTTTCTGTCCTTGCGATAGTTTCCTGAGAATCATGGTTTCCAGCTTCATCCATGTCCCTACAAAGGACAGGAACTCATCATTTTTTATGGCTGCATAGTATTCCATGGTGTATATGTGCCACATTTTCTTAATGCAGTCTATCATTGTTGGACATTTGGGTTGGTTTCAAGTTTTTGCGATTGTGAATAGTGCCACAGTAAACATACATGTGGATATGTCTTTATAGCAGCATGATTTATAATCCTTTGGGTATATACCCAGTAATGGGATGGCTGGGTCAAATGGTAATTCTAGTTCTAGATCCCTGAGGAATCACCACACTGACTTCCACGATGGTTGAACTCGTTTACAGTCCCACCAACAGTGTGAAAGTGTTCCTATTTCTCCACCTCCTCTCCAGCACCTGTTGTTTCCTGACTTTTTAATGATCACCATTCTAACTGGTATGAGATGGTATCTCATTGTGGTTTTGACTTGCATTTCTCTGATGGCCAGTGATGATGAGCATTTTTTTCATGTGTTTTTTGGCTGCATAAATGTCTTCCTTTGAGAAGTGTCTGTTCATATCCTTCACCCACTTTTTGATGGGGTTGTTTGTTTTCTTCTTGTAAATTTGTTTGAGTTCTTTGTAGATTCTGGATATTAGCCCTTTGTCAGATGAGTAGATTGCAAAACTTTTCTGCCTTTCTGTAGGTTGCCTGTTCACTCTGATGGTAGTTTCTTTTGCTGTGCAGAAGCTCTTTAGTTTAATTAGATCCCATTTGTCAATTTTGGCTTTTGTTGCCATTGCATTTGGTGTTTTAGACATGAAGTCCTTGCCCATGCCTATGTCCTGAATGGTATTGCCTAGGTGTTCTTCTGGGGTTTTTATGGTTTTAGGTCTAACATTTAAGTGTTCAATTCATCTTGAATTAATTTTTGTATAAGGTGTAAGGAAGGGATCCAGTTTCATCTTTCTACATATAGCTAGCCAGTATTCCCAGCACCATTTATTATATATGGAATCCTTTCCCCATTTCTTGTTTTTGTTAGGTTTGTCAAAGATCAGATAGTTGTAGATATGTGGCATTATTCCTGAGGGCTCTGTTCTGTTCCATTGATCTATATCTCTGTTTTGGTACCAGTACCATGCTGTTTGGGTTATGGTAGCCTTGTAGTATAGTTTGAAGTCAGGTAGCATGATGCCTCCAGCTTTGTTCTTTTGGCTTAGGATTGACTTGGCAATGCAGGCTCTTTTTTGGTTCCATATGAACTTTAAAGTAGTTTTTTCCAATTCTGTGAAGAAAGTCATTGGTAGCTTGATGAGGATGGCATTGAATCTATAAATTACCTTGGGCAGTATGGCCATTTTCATCATATTGATACTTTCTACTCATGAGCATGGAATGTTCTTCCATTTGTTTGTATCCTCTTTTATTTCATTGAGCAGTGGTTTGCAGTTCTCCTTGAAGAGGTCCTTCACATCCCTTGTAAGTTGGATTCCTGGATATTTTATTCTCTTTGAAGCAGTTGTGAATGGGAGTTCACTCAAGATTTGGCTCTCTGTTTGTCTGTTATTGGTGTATAAGAATGCTTGTGATTTTTGCACATTGATTTTGTATCCTGAGACTTTGCTGAAGTTGCTTATCCGCTTAAGGAGATTTTGGGCTGAGATCATGGGGTTTTCTAAATATACAATCATGCAATCTGCAAACAGGGACCATTTGACTTCCTCTTTTCCTAATTGAATACCCTTTATTTCCTTCTCCTGCCTGATTGCCCTGGCCAGAACTTCCAACACTATGTTGAATAGGAGTGGTGAGAGAGGGCATCCCTGTCTTGTGCCAGTTTTCAAAGGGAATGCTTCCAGTTTTTGCCCATTCACTATGATATTGGCTATGGGTTTGTCATAGATAGCTCTTATTATTTTGAGATACCTCCCATCAATACCTAATTTATTGAGAGTTTTTAGCATGAAGGGTTGTTGAATTTTGTCAAAGGCCTTTTTTGCATCTATTGAGATAATCATGTGGTTTTTGTCTTTGGTTCTGTTTGTATGCGGGATTACGTTTATTGATTTGCGTATGTTGAAGCAGCCTTGCATCCCAGGGATGAAACCCACTTGATCATGGTGGATAAGCTTCTTGATGTGCTGCTGGATTCGGTGTGCCAGTATTTTATTGAGGATTTTTGCATCGATGTTCATCAGGGATATTGGTCTAAAATTCTCTTTTTTTGTTGTGTCTCTGCCAGACTTTGGTATCAGGATGATGTTGGCCTCATAAAATGAGTTAGGGAGGATTCCCTCTTTTTCTATTGATTGGAATAGTTTCAGAAGGAATGGTACCAGCTTCTCCTTGTACCTCTGGTAGAATCCGGCTGTGAATCCATCTGGTTCTGGACTTTTTGTGGTTGGTAAGCTATTAATTATTTCTTCAATTTCAGAGCCTGTTATTGGTCTATTCAGAGATTCAACTTCTTCCTGGTTTCGTCTTGGGAGAGTGTATGTGTCGAAGAATTTATACATTTCTTCTAGATTTTCTAGTTCATTTGCATAGAGGTGTTTATAGTATTCTGTGATGGTAGTTTGTATTTCCATGGGATTGGTGGTGATATACCCTTTATCATTTTTTATTGCTTCTATTTGATTCTTTTCTCTTTTCTTCTTTATTAGTCTTGGTAGCAGTCTATCAATTTTGTTGATCTTTTCAAAAAACCAGCTCCTGGATTCATTGATTTTTTGAAGGGTTTTTTGTGTCTCTATTTCCTTCAGTTCTGCTCTGGTCTTAGTTATTTCTTGCCTTCTGCTGCCTTTTGAATGTGTTTGCTCTTGCTTCTCTGGTTTTAATTGTGATGTTAGGGCGTCAATTTTAGATCTTTCCTGCTTTCTCTTGTGGGCATTTAATGCTATAAATTTCCCTCTACACACTGCTTTGAATGTGTCCCAGAGATTCTGGTATGCTGTGTCTTTGTTCTCATTGGTTTCAAAGAACATCTTTATTTCTACCTTCATTTCGTTACATACCCAGTAGTCATTCAGGAGCAGGTTGTTCAGTTTCCATGTAGCTGAGTAGTTCTGAGTGACTTTCTTAATCCTGAGTTCTAGTTTTATTGCACTGTGGTCTGACAGTTTGTTATAATTTGTGTTCTTTTACATTTGCTGAGGAGTGCTTTACTTACAACTATGTGGTCAATTTTGGAATAGGTGTGGTGTGGTGCTGAAAAGAATGTATATTTTGGTGACTTGGGGTGGATAGTTCTGTAGATGTCTATTAGGTCTGCTTGGTGCAGAGCTGAGTTCAATTCCTGGATATCCTTGTTAACTTTCTGTCTCATTGATCTGTCTAATGTTGACAGTGGGGTGTTAAAGTCTCCCATTATTATTGTGTGGGAGTCTGTCTCTTTGTAGGTCTCTAAGTACTTGCTTTATGAATCTGGGTGCTCCTGTATTGGGTGCATATATATTTAGGATAGTTAGCTCTTCTCGTTGAATTGATCCCTTTACCATTATGTAATGTCCTTCTTTGTCTCTTTTGATCTTTGTTGGTTTAAAGTCTGTTTTATCAGAGACTAGGATTGCAACCCCTGCCTTTTTTTGTTTTCCATTTGCTTGGTAGATCTTTCTCCATCCCTTTATTTTGAGCCTACATGTGTCTCTGCACGTGAGATGGGCTTCCTGAATGCAACACACTGATGGGTCTTGACTGTTTATCCAATTTGCCAGTCCGTGTCTTTGAATTGGAGCATTTAGCCCATTTACATTTAAGGTTAATATTGTTATGTGTGAATTTGATCCTGTCATTATGATGTTAGGCGGTTATTTTGCTCGTTAGTTGATGCAGTTTCTTCCTAGCATCAATGGTCTTTACAATTTGGCATGTTTTTGCAGTGGCTGGTACCGGTTGTTCGTTTCCATGTTTAGTGCTTCCTTCAGGAGCTCTTTTACGGTAGGACTGGTGGTGACAGAATCTCTCAGCATTTGCTTGCCTGTAAAAGATTTTATTTCTCCTTCACTTAAGAAGCTTAATTTGGCTGGAGATGAAATTCTGGATTGAAAATTCTTTTATTTAACTATGTTGAATATGGGTCCCCACTCTCTTCTAGCTTGTAGAGTTTCTGCCAAGAGATCAGCTGTTAGTCTGATGGGCTTCCCCTTGTGGGTAACCCGTCCTTTCTCTCTGGCTGCCCTTAAAATTTTTTCTTCATTTCTGCTTTGCTGAATCTGACAATTATGTGTCTTCAAGTTGCTCTTCTCGAGGAGTATCTTTGTGGCGTTCTCTGTATTTCCTGAATTTGCATGTTGGCCTGCCTTGCTAGATTGGGGAAGTTCTCCTGCATAACATCCTGCAGAGTGTTTTCCAACTTGGTTCCATTCTCCCCGTCACTTTCAGGTACACCAATCAGACGTAGATTTGGTCTTTTCACATAGTCCCATATTTCTTGGAGGCTTTGTTTGTTTCTTTTTATTCTTTTTTCTCTAAACTTCTCTTCTCACTTCATTTCATTCATTTGATCTCCCATCACTGATACCCTTTCTTCTCATTGATCGAATCGGCTACTGAGGCTCGTGCATTCATCAGGTAGTTCTCGTGCCATGGTTTTCAACTCCATTAGGTCCTTTGAGGACTTCTCTGCATTGGTTATTCTAGTTAGCCATTCGTCTAATTTTTTTTCAAGGTTTTTAACTTCTTTGCAGTGGGTTCAAACTTCCTCCTTTAGCTCGGAGTAGTTTCATCGTCTGAAGCCTTCTTCTCTCAACTCATCAAAGTCATTCTCCATCCAACTTTGTTCCATTGCTGGTGAGGAGCTGCTTTCCTTTGGAGGAGGATAGGTGCTCTGATTTTTAGAGTTTTCAGTTTTTCCGCTCTGTTTCTTCCCCATCTTTGTGGTTTTATCTTCCTTTGGTCTTTGATGATGGTGACGTACAGATGGGGTTTTGGTGTGAATGTCCTTTCTGTTTGTTAGTTTTCCTTCTAACAGTCAGGACCCTCAGCTGCAGATCTGCTGGAGTTTGCTGGAGGTCCACTGCAGACCCTGTTTGCCTGGGTATCAGCAGCGGAGGCTGCAGAACAGCGGATATTGGTGAACAGCAAATGTTGCTGCCTGATCGTTCCTCTGGAAGTTTTGTCTCAGAAGACTACCCGGCCATGTGAGGTGTCAGACTGCCCCTACTGGGGATACCTCCCAGTTACGCTACTCAGGGGTCAGGGACCCACTTGAGGAGGCAGTCTGTCCGTTCTCAGATCTCAAGCTGCGTGCTGGGAGAACCATTACTCTCTTCAAAGCTGTCAGACAGGGACCTTTAAGTCTGCAGAGCTTACTGCTATCTTTTTGTTTGTCTGTGCCCTGCCCCCAGACATGGAGTCTACAGAGGCAGGCAGGCCTCCTTGAGCTGAGGTGGGCTCCACCCAGTTCCAGCTTCCGGACTGCTTTGTTTATCTATTCAAGCCTGGGCAATGGTGGGTGCCCCTCCCTCAGCCTGGCTGCTGCCTTGCAGTTTGATCTGAGACTGCTGTGCCAGCAATGAGCGAGGCTCCATGGGTGTAGGATCCTCTGAGCCAGGCGTGGGATATTATCTCCTGGTGTGCTATTTGCTAAGACCTTTAGAAAAGCACAGTATTAGGGTGGGAGTGACCCAATTTTCCAGGTGCCGTCTGTCACCCCTTTCTTTGACTAGGAAAGGGAATTCCCTGACCCCTTGCTCTTCCTGTGTGGGGCGATGCCTTGGCCTGCTTCAACTCATGCTTGGTGTGCTGCACCCACTGTCCTGCACCCACTGTCTGACACTGCCCAGTGAGATGAACCTGGTACCTCAGTTGGAAATGCAGAAATCACCCGTCTTCTGCATCACTCACGCTAGAAGCTGTAGACTGGAGCTGTTCCTATTGGGCCATCTTGGCTCCACCCCTTACTCTCCTATTTTCTAATACAATTTAGAAAACGCATAGCATTGAAGGCCTTGTGAATGATGTCACCATGTGCTTCGTGGTTATCTACGTTGGCACAGTTTTTCACTTAGCATCATTGCATTATTTCCTACTATGCCGAAACCTAGTTGTGCTCTCTCCTATCCTATCTTAGCATTGAAATAGTCCTAGTGGACGTTTTTCAATATCAGAGGTGGCAATCACATCTTCAGCTTGCTAATCATTCCAGGAATGAGCTTCCCATAAAGACGAAATATTTGGAGCTGTTGATTTCTTTCTTTCAGAAGTGGGAGGAAAGCCTGCAGATGACCCATCCCCATTGCCCATTATAGATGAGGCTACTAAAGGCCAGGGGTATTCAGAACAAACTGGATGCAGAACTGAAACCCGAGCCCAGGTCTGTTGGCTAAGCTGTAGCACTGCACTATCCTGCCTCCGTTGTATTCTACAGTTCATGCTGGAGCCCTCCTGCTGCACTGTCTCACCCTACACACCCTCATCCTGCACTTCCTCATCCCATAGCCCCTCATTTTGTACTCCTTCCCCTGCACATCTCATCCCGGACCCCTTCACCTGTACCCCTCACTCTGTACTCCTCACCTGTACCCCTCATTCTGCACCTCTCTTCCTGGACCCCTCCCTCTGAATCCCTCACCCAGGCCTCTCCTCCTGCACTCCTCACTGCACCCCTCATCCTGTACCTCTCTTCCTGGAATCCTCATCCTGGACCCCTCATCTGGACCCCCTCATCCTGCCCTCCTCACTGCACCTCCCATCCTGGACTCCTGAACCTGTTTCCCTTGCCATGTACCCCTCATCTTCACCCCTCATCCTATACTCCCTGATCTTCAGCTCACATCACAACCTTTTTGCCAAAGTCTGAAGCTGCCTAACTTCTTCAGTTTCTCTCATTCTCTGTCTCAGATGGCATAAACTTTCTTTCTGCTCACTCCCTTTCCCAAGAGAAAAGCAGAAGAAACAGAGGTCCACGTGCTCACATGTTAAAGCAACAGATGATCTAAAAGAAACGCACTGGAGCTAAGTCATCAAAACTGCATGCCACGCCTGGCCGTTCCTGGCTTAGAGGCAAGAGGATATGCACGCGGTTTAAAAAACACAGGATGAACTTCGAGAATAGAATAGTCCCATCTATAACTTTTAAATCAGTAATGCAAAATATCATCCATTTGTAAGTCAACACAATTCAGACATTTTAACAAAGACTCTTGTTGAGATCATAAAAACTCGTAAAGGAAACAGAAATACCAAAGAAAAATAATAAAGGTAACGAGAAAATTGAAAGCAACAAATTCCAATTGAAAGGAAAAAACGTGTTTGGAAAAGTGGGTCCTTGTTGTATCCGATGCAGGGATCCCAGCGGTAAAGATGTGGGAGAATGTTATCACATTCACACACTCATGACACACGAGAAATGAGGAAGGCAGCCATATGGCTGGAAAAAAATAGGAAGCTCATTCCACTTACAGAGCCTAACATATCACCTAGAAGTACACCTTGTTAATTTCACAAGCTCTTTCATAATTCGCAAATATCATTATCAGAACTTTCATTCTTAGCTGAGACTAAAATCCAGATTGGAGAACGTCTCCCAGGAAGTTTGCTCTAACGTGCACCCCGCGGCGCTTAACCTCCGTGTCATTTCCACTACATCTTATCTCAGTTTACTTTGAAATGTAATCTGTGAGGATACATGTTGGGAAGGGAAAGTGGAATGTAGCTGGAGCTAATGGGCCACTAAAACTGGAATTTACATGTCAAATTTCTGCGTTAGAATTTAATGTTCTCTGGCACCACCTGCTCTCCTGGCTCATATGTGCTGATATATTTAAATATTTAATAATGGCTTATCTCACATTACTAAGAAGAATCTGTGCTTATAATTCATTCATGCAATATAACTCAGAAAAAAATAGAAACCAAGAGTCAATGAGTCTTCTGATATTTTTCTTAAAGTTAAGACTGTCCTGAATGTCAGCATATCTTCATACAAATTCTTCAACCCTGTCAACAAAAAAGGTTGATGACTGGAAACTCAATATCTTTCTAATATATAGTTTGTTGTTATTACTTGTTTGTTTAAATATCGTTTCAATAAAATCCTATGTTCATCTTATTGGTCTTGCGTTAAGACAATGGAACGCTAGTTGGGTAGCTGGTAATTCACCTAAAGAAAACAATAGCAACAATGAACACATATAATCTATTAATTTCAGCTTCAAACACTTAATTATTAATATATTTGGTTTGTAAATGGCTCTTAATATCTTTGGTTACTAAATGGCTCACCAGGATGAAGACATTGTGTGCTCTGCAACGGTCTGGACAAACAGAATTGAAAAAAATGGGGATCTTTCTCAAGGACTCGAGGACACACAAAACACTCTAGGAAAACTGTTACCTTAGCTAAAAAGGAGCTGCTGCAGGTAGCCACAGGGAAACACTGGAAGGAATTTACATCCCAGTGAGTTGTCCAGGAGAGAGGTGCAGCTCTCAAGCTGGGCCTTGGGGAAGGGAAGGCCTTGCGGGTAGGAAATACCCGCCCGGACAGAAGGGAAGCGGCAGGAGCGCCAGTGTGGGGGAGAACAATGGATGGGCACAGGATGGCAAGCGCACAGGATGGCAAGGACACAGCATGCTACACTGTGGCTCTTGAGAGGACACGTGATCTGGAAGAGGGGCCGAAATTCAGTGACTTGCTCTGTGGTGGCTGCATCGTGGTGGGGCACACGGGAGCCTCAGGTGCAGGAAGAAGCTGACTCATGGACCAGAGTGAGCAGGGTGAGGTGAGGAGAGACAGGCCGGTGTGTCCCTCACCCTGCTGGCTGACGTGGGGCACAGGGTACAAAACACAGAGGCCCTAATATGACGGGAATCGCACAGTGGATCCTTCTCATCAAACTTCCTTGCAATGCAGCACCAGTGCCACAGGAATATGCACTTTTAAGGCCACCCTGACCTGAATCTCCGTCTATGAAGACCCCTGGGTGATCTCCACGCATGTGGCAGTCGGAGACACGGATGAGAGCAGAGAACATCATCAATACAGGTACATGGGAGATCTGTGCAGAAATGCATCCCTTTGCCAACAGGGGAATTCAACCAATAGCAGTAGAGCACCCACCACTGAAGGGGAACTCCCGGACGGTCCAGGGGAGGTGGACTCAGAGAACCAGAGAGGGCACCAGATATACTTCAGGAAGTGGGTTCCAAAAGGTCATTATTCAGGGACCCAAGCACTCAAGAATGAGGCTGTTGATACATGAACAGATTTGGGTCCAGGAATCAGAGCAGCATCCACAACTAGAAACAGTCTGTGTTGACTCATTGGCTACTGGGCTATAATACCTCAAATGTTTAAAAACTAAACTAACACTTAAAAAAAAAACTGGAGTGGTCCTAAGATTATTGATAAGGGTTAAATGGCCCATGATAATGCTACAAAAATCTAAACAGTCCAGAAATTGGCTAAGACATGCAGTCACATTTTGCACATCTCTAAGGACGCAGCTATACAACCTGCAGCTTCTGCACAGCTGCACAGGTGCGGGGCATAAAGAGGTCCTTGCATTCCCAGAGCTTCTGTCTCCTGGGAAGAAAGGCAATTAAACAATTGTCGGGATGGAGGCAGCTCAGGGTGGTATAGGATTGTGCAGCAGCAAATCACATCATCTAGGATGTGAGGCTTATTGGGGAAAGTAATCTCTGAGATGAGACGGGAAGATCAGCAAATGATCTACATGGTGAGTCCATAGAAGAACGATCCTTGTTGGGGAGATACGTGTGCAAAGGTAAAAGAGAGGAAAAAAGGAAGATTTGAAGATCTGGAAGTTCCATGGGACAAACATGAATTGTATGTGGGTGGTGGTGAGAGATGAAGATGGAATTTGGAAACAAGTTTACAGAATATTCTGTGGACCCTGGGAAGGCTCCAACCAATTCGAAACAGTGTAGGAACACTCTCTATGTTCATTTTTTTAAAAAAGATAATTCTGACTGGACCCCTGTGTGTGGGCGAAATAGAAGAGATTAGTAGGGGGGAGAAATGAAGTTTCGGCCACTGCAGAGGCCGCCTGGAGGGGACACTGTGGAAGCCATCTAAGGGTAAGAGAATGAAGATGAAAAGGAGGGATGGGATAGAAGTATATTTACTAGACGGAACTGACAGAAATTCGCGGAGAAAAAGAGAACAGGATCATAAACCACCAATGTCGCTGAGAAGAAATAAGACAAAAACAATAATTATAAATCTGTTGTCCAAATTCTCAAAGAATATAGGGAGATTATTTTCCCCGGCTGCTAGACAATGATGCCGCACTCTGGGTAAGAACAGACAATGGCGTGATGTGAGTCCCAGGTCAGGAAGCTTGTTCTAGAAGCAAAGAGCTAAGCACCAGGAAGGCAGATACGACCACTTGTGGTCCCAAGAATAGAAGGGCTAGTTTTGTTTCAAGGGATGTGGAGGGCAGTAACAATAAGTTTGTTCTTTAGCATATTAAATGGAATGGCAGTCCTCAGGAAAGCCCGTTGAGAGGAAATTCGAATTTACAGCACATGAGTTCACGTGACAGCACTCTTTCCCTTGCATGGGGCTCACCACAGACTCAGGTCCCACCATCAAATGTGGCCCTCATCGCTCTGCGGGACTGAGGCTGCTAGAGAGGGCTCATAGCTGCACACCTCTGAGGGAAGTGCTCAAACAAAGGCCTTAATTTAGAGTAAAGAAGAAGATGCAAGGGCTACTGACCCTGAGACCCGGCATTCCTGCCACAGACTGTGAAGTCCAGAAGGCTTTTGCTGGATAGAATGAGGGAATGCGCTTCTGAAGGCATGGCTGAGGAGCCAGCTTGGAGAGGATGCTGGGAAGGATGTGCTGCTGTCCTTTGGATGTGGTCTTCATCCTAAATCCACGGCCATAATGCTGTGTCAGTCCCCAGAGGCTGGAATACATGGGGCCAGGAAGTGAGGAGGGGAAGCAGGAGTAGCTGTCTCACCTCCATCCCAGGAGCTGATTGAGATCTCTGCTCCCCGATCTCTCAAATTAGGCTATGTGGTTCTAGAGAACCTGCTTCTCAGAGGGGAGCTGTCTCCATCAGCAGGAAGAGGAAGGGCCCCATGAAACTGTAAGCTATCCCTGTGGCCCAGCATCTTCAAGATCCTCATGCCCAAGGCTTCGCCATTAAGGGAAGCAGCTATCATCCTTGCAGCAGGACTGGCCATAATCAGGAGAAAAAGCTGGGGCCATTGTCCCCATTGAGACAATACAGATGAGTGGGACCATTTATCCATGGGGACTCTCTTACGTGTGATAGAACACGGACAAGTCTAGCAGCCACACCTGAGCAGTGCATTGTGAGCAGAGACCGAGGCCCTGTGAGGACTTGGGTCAGCATCACCCTGCTGCAGAAGCCACCTAGCCCAGCTGAGAGGCCAGCTAAGGAGGCAGATCCTCACATGGGCCGGACAGGAGGGTGGCGGTGAGTGTGTGTTGCACATGTTCCTAGGAAACGAGGCCAGTCAGAATCCTAGAGAAGCTGTTTCCAGATGGACAATACTGAACAGTGCTAGTGCTGGGCTGCATTTGATCCCAAGGGCACTTTTGGGTGCTCTCTTCAGAACCCAGCAACCCCCCTCCCAGCTGCTCGGGACCCACACTGCATTTCTTTTCAGGAATCATCCCAAGCAGTGTTCTGGTCCCTCCCTGGGGGTCACCCATGTCAATGGTCAACGGCACCAAGCCTGGCCCAATTGCTTCAGTTTGGAAGACTATACAGCACCATCCTAGCTCCAGACCTCCCTGTAGCATCATTTAAGGCAAGGGTTTCCAACCTCCAGGCCAGGGACCAGTATTGGTCCATGGCCTGTTAGGAACTGGGCCAAACAGCAGGAGGTGAGCGGCAGGCAAGGGAGCATTTCCACCTGAGCTCTGCCTCCCATCAGATCAGCGGCAACATAAGATTCTCCTAGGAGTGTGAACCCTATTGTGAAGTGCACATGCGAGGGATCTAGGCTGCATGCCCTTTATGAGAATCTAATACCTGATGATCTGTCACTGTGTCCCATCACCCAGATGGGACTGTCTAGTTGCAGGAAAACAAGCTCAGGGCTCCCAATGATTCTACATTATGGAGAGTTGTATAATTATTTAATTACACATTACATTGTAATAATAGAAATAAAGTGCACAGTAAATGTAATGCACTTCAGTCACCCTGAAACCATCACCTCTCCCAGTCCATGGAAAAACTGTCTTCCTTAAAGCTGATCCCTTGTGCCAAAAAGGCTGGGGACCTCTTAACTAAGGCACCTGATGTGGTCTGACTGTTTGTGTCCCTCCAAATTCCTAAGTTGAAACCTAACCCCAAATTTGATGGTTTTCAGAGATGGGCCAGCCTTTAGAGCGTGATGACATCATGAGGTTGGAGCCGCTGTGAACAGGATTAGTGCCCTTATGAAGGACGTCCAGGCTTGTGGCCTTGCCCTGTCCACCACGTGAGGACACAGTGAGAAGGCGCCATCTATGAACCAGGAAACGGTCCTCACCGGACACCAAATCTGCCACTGCCTTGATCGTGGACTTCCCAGAACTGTGAGAGATACAATTCCATTTTCTCTAAGCCAACTCTATCTGCATATTCTGTTACGGCAACCTGAATGAACTAACTGTGCACCTGTCGTGACTGGACACTGTTCCACCTCTCCCTCCACCCAACTCCACTTCCCTCTCTGCCTTACAGACGATTCCAAGCACACTCCCAATACCTCCTGCTACACAAGTCACCAACTCAGGCTCTGCTTCCAAGAAAAAGGATAATTTGTCATAGATTAAAGTCAAGCCCTTGAAAAAAAATGTTAAATCCACCTTAGACATAAGGCTGTATCTGCTGTGAAAAAGGAGGTACACATTATAAACGCTTTGTGACAGTCAACTGAGCATTCCCACAACATGTAAACAAAAGGTTATTTGAAGCCACGTCCTGCAGCTTCACCTTCTCTTTAGGGTTTTAGAAGTCACTACTATTCTGGCAGGCACTGTCTTGCCTGACTATGAATAGCGTATTGGCTTCATGCTCACAAGGACAGGGGCATGAGCTCACTTTCTACAAGGACCAGTGAGCTGTCCTTGGTTCAGGGAGAGCACCCTGTGCCGTCATTGCACTTGGACGCTGTTCAATGTGCATAATTGCTCACCTAGAGAAGACGGGCGAGACTGGGCTGGGTAACTCATGCCAGTACAACCACGCAAGACGAGAAGCACCTTCAAGATTACATAACATCAATGCTGTCTCAAAAGTTCCGTCTGCCAAGAATGGTAAAGATGCTGCTTTTTGAACCATCTCCTACATTCCTGTATTCAGTACAACACACAGCCTCACTTCCCCCATTCACCCTAGGAGCACAGATCCTTGGCTACAGACTGAGATGCCTACACAAATTTCCATTCTCTTATTATCACTGTATTCATCGGACAAAGGAGACAATTCCGTTTCTTGTATGAAATGGTGATGCTGAAGTCAAATAATTTTACTGGAATCACTCTTAGTATTAGCCCAAAATAGGTCTTGTTTTGACTATACAGCAGCACATCACAGGAAACAGTTCCTTTAATTTACCCCCTGCTGGAATGTAAATAGCTATGGCAAATTACATGAAACATGATTTCTGGAGATGCAGTTCATCACCTAGTGTGATGAACTCGAACCGAATTTTTTTTTTGTAACCAAAAATGCTTCAGAGTCAACTCACTTTACTATAGACAGAGAAGCCATAAAAACGTGGGACCACTACAATAGCAAACATGTAATTGCTTATAAGAATATCCAGGGATCAAGTTTGCTTCTTGTTAACTTCCTCATGGCTAGAAGCTGCAGTGGTTATGAAGGAACCCAACTTTCAATTGAGCATAGGGATTTTTCTTTATTTTCTGTGAACTAACAATCAGTTGCTATGAGATATAATATATATTTTATTTTCAAATATAAAATGGAGAAACTATGCCCTGGACTCACATTATTTTTTCTTATATAGTTTTCTGAGATTTACTATTTATATGGATTCTATCTATTATAAATATGATTTATAAATATATAAATGATTTTTAAGTATATAAATTATACATAGGTAGAATCTATATATATAGCAAATTTATATATAAATTGTATATGTAAAATTTGTTTTAAAAATATATACTAGTCATATAGAGTTTGCTTATGAATGGTCAGTGTTGCCTTATATGGCTCTATCATAATTAATTTACATCCTGCTTCTTAGCATTTGGGCTTTTGAACAGATTATTTTTAATTCAGTATTTTCATTTGTAAAATGGTTTTAAACAAAGCTTACCTCTCTCCCATTACTTTCTGACACTTAACATGATCTCCCTCAAGAGCTCTGTTTGTTTTTTAAACTTTGCATTTTTTTCCCCATAATTCGCTTAGGGGAAATTATCAATTTACACTCTCTCTCTCGTTCTGTGTATAATAGCTATAGATAATGCACATGCTCATATGTATGCACGTGCTTATATATTAGGGAATATGTATAAGACATACTGTATAACATGCACATGCCAACTGAAGTCTAGCAAGAGCATTTGTTTCTGTGAATTGTTCTTTTGTGTTTGCTGCTGGGGCCTCACCAGCAGGGACCCCTGTTGTTTTTCAGTCTCTGAGCTACTCCCTGCCTATCCTACACTCACTGTGATTTTCAGGGGATGCATAGGCCCTGGTTTTCATTTCTCCACCCTACTTGCTTTCTGACAAATGCCTCTAAAAGGGTCCATTAATTGAGTAGACCCTCCAGGCATCTTGAGGGGATGGAGGAGAGAAGATTGTCTTTGGGGAGTTAGAGACAGCACAAATGGACAAATCTCAGATATGCCCAAGCCTACGAGCCCGGCATGATGGAGGCCACAGGTGGGTAGAGTGGACCCAAGGTCCTCCTGGTCCTCGTGTCCTGAGGCAGCCCCCTCACCATTACTGTGTGTGATGGCAGGGGGTAGTGGGGGTGCCAGGAAAGCATCCTCCAGGGAGATTTTCTGAGAGACAACAGTGCCCAAGGTAGCAGAGACCATGAACATCTTAGGGTTAGAAGTGTGATCCGAAGATTTGAGGGCCCCGAAATATTTTACACTACTCAGGCTATTCCTGATTTCTTGTCAAGGTTGGAGTAGGTAGGTCAGTAAGGGTTGACATGGGTGGCCTTTGGTAATGAGTGAGGTTACACTGATAGCTACTTTGTTAGGATGGAGTCTCAAAAATTCAAGTCGATGTTAAAATAAGATGATGTGGCATTTCTTGCATAGCAGTTTGTCTAGGGTTTGTAGTCTGAGGGACTGACTGTGACTCCAGGTATGAGAGGGCACACACTGAAAATTTCTGGGGAAACTATGAGAAAATGTGGAGAGCTGTTGCCTCAGAGGAAGTTAACTGGCTCAGCTAGAAGCTGGAGAGAAGGGGTGCTTACAATTCATCTAAACACCCTCAGTTGGGTTTACATGTCTTACTGTGCACGCTATTATTTATATAATGAAAACATCATGTTTGTAGAAAAATCTCAAAATTAAAATGAAAATGCAACCAGAAATAAGAGCTCCATGTGTTATGAGCCTTACATGTTTTACTCAGTTGATTTTTCAATAAAATTATGAAGCAGTTGTGATTACTAGGACTTTTTTTTTTAATGACGAGTCTGATACACAAAGGGTTTAAATAACTTACACTAAGGTTCAGTTACTGAGTAGCAGAACCAGTATTCAGGGGAGTCCAGCTCCAGAGCCTGTGTTCCTAACACTAGATGTTAGTGAAAATCAGGCAACATCAAAACTTAGAACATTTAACTCTATGTGAATATATGCTGTATATATTTTCTGATAATTTTTCTTTCTTTTTTTAAGATGGAGTGTCACTCTGTTGCCTAGACTGGAGTGCAGTGGCACGATCTTGGCTCACTGCAAGCTCCACTACCCGGGTTCAAGCGATTCTTCTGCCTCAGCCTCCTGTGTATCTGGGATTACAGGTGCCCACCCTCCACAAACAGCTAATTTATTTTATTTTTTGTATTTTGAGGAGAGATAGGGGTTTCACCATGTTGGCCAGGCTGGTATGGAACTCCTGACCTTAAGTGATCCACCTGCCTTGGTCTCCCAAAGCACTATGACTACAGGTGTCAGCTCTCCTGCCCGGGCTGTTTTCTGATAATATCATTTAAGAACAACTATGCTTTGAGTCAAATAATATAAAATTATGTATACACATAAAGGTCACTTTTATAAGTGATTTGCACTTTGTCTTCAACTGTTAGCTTAATATAGTACTCTGGAAATATGCATTTTTTAGAATGTCTTCTACTGTTATAATCTCTTAATTTTTTAAAATCCTCAAATGTTGTATTAGTTACTGGTTTTAATTACCTTTTTGCCTTTGGACTATTCTTTTGTCAAAGATAACACATGACATTGAATTGGCCATCTCTCAAGGACTGATGGCCATTCACGTTTTTATGACATCTCATAGGTGGCTACTGAGACTCTTACCATAGCACTAATTAGGGTAAAATGGAATTATAATTAATGTGGTGTGGTCATTCACTGTGAAATATGACACATAGAAGAATGTTTACCTTTTATTGGGACTACTTAAGTCTCTTCATAGTCAAGGATGCAGTTTGGGCACGAGGCTCCTCTCCTATTCCTGGTACCATAAATCTCAATGCTGCTGAGATGAATTTACTGCAATTTGCCCTGTTGGGAAGTGTCTGGTATTTCACTGATGATTTCAGATTCTACTAAAGGCATCAGCAAATGCAGGTCATGTGGAAACTATTATATCTCCACCATACGTTCCTGAATAACTGCACAGTCACATAAAAGTTCAATTGAAGGTCAGGTCTAAAAATTCAAATGTCAGGAAGTATTCAGCCGTTGCCTCTGCATTCTAGTTTTAGTCACTGAAAGTGATGTAAATATACATTTTTTGTCCTAGTATTTCTTATTCAAAAGGGTCATTAAGTCCCCACCACACCCCGTGTGTCAGCAAGGAGGGACCCTATTTTATGCTTTGTAGATGAGGATACTCCGGGGTGGGCCCACACACCACAAGACCCTTTAATATTGTCACCCTTTATCCCACACAGAGAGAGAGAGCAGCCAAGCTGTGGCGTGTTCACTCACATGGACTCATGACAATGTCCCTTACCATGCTGGTTGATTTAGGATTGGTGGATGCTTTTTTATTATCTCCTTCATTGATGTCATGGGTAATAACTTCTCGTTACATTTTTCAGCTCCTAAAACTATTCCTATGGTATACACTTGGGAAATAAGAACATACTGCCTATTTACTCAAATTCAAAAAGTAGAATAAAATACAGTTCCAACAGCTCCAGATAAATATTCTCATTTTTACCTAAACACATACACATCTATCGGTTCAAATATTTTAAGGAACTCAGTTACTAACGAAGGAACCAATAAGATATTTTAAAAACTATTTCAAAGGAGAATCCAAAGATCACAACTATATAGACAATCAGATATACTGAAATAAATTTGCTAATCCATTTAAAAGTAATCAATATCCACAGGACAATAATTAATGGGATCTCTTTCACAGGAAATTCATTTGCATTTAAATGGTTCAGAAATTGTTTGCATTGCTATCAGTTTTCTATAACTTGTAAAGTTGTAAACTAGCTCAAAAACAATGACAGGCACAGGGCTTTCATTTCAAATATTTGAATTTGGCTCATAAAAATTTATAATTGTAAGTCTTTTCAGATTCATTATATTGTCTTTTCTATGTTTGCTCACATAAAAGAAGGTTTTGAGAAACACCAGGCAATATGATATGGTCAAAAGATCCCCACATATGCCCACATTTCCTAGCTTACACCTAATACTTCACCTCACTCTTTATTTTGGGATAATCAGAGCACATATCATGGCAGGCCGAGTTTTCAGAAGTTAAACATTCTCATTCACAAAAGCGAGTGTTAGTAGACTTTAAGGAAGTTCCCATGATGATTCCTATTTATCAGCATTGTTTGACTTGTTGATTTTACTTCTACCTAACCAACACAGAATGGTCTCTGCCCTCTGTTGGAATGCTAACTTCCAACCCTCTGAAGTGTATTCTTATCATACCTTGGTAAACAGCTTTAAACCCAGGTGAGCCAATGCTATCATCCGACTGCAGATGTAGCCACATCTGGTTGCTCATGCTCACAATGAGGTCAGGAACACTGGATCCCGTGAGCCTGCATGGAAGAGAAATGTCAAAGCTTTTATGTAAGGCAACAAGTACATCGACTTCCACCTGAAAGGAGGATCTTGCTGCTTTAAACAGCCAAACCCTAGATATATAGGTAGCAAGACCCTCTTTCAAAGACTGTACAGCCTCTGGTCCATTATATTAATATTCAAACATCACTATCACTGGTGCTTTACAGAAATTACTCTATTCTATGGCTGCCAATTTGTGAATTTTCTTTTAAAAAATCAATTTAGGGCAATCAACCATCCCATTTTCCTGGAACCGAGAGGCTTCCCCAGGTGCAGGAATTACAATGTTAAAACTGGGACAGTCCTGGAAAAAATATGGCACAGTTGTTCATCTGAGGTGACTAGAGATGTGCACAGTTGCTGTAGGATTGCACAACACCAGCCATGAAAGACAAAGCATCTCTATCACAAGAAATTGTACGGGTTCATTCACAAAAGGTTTTCATTGTGTAGAACTAGTATGTAACTTTATCACAAACTCTCCTTTAAAATATATTATAGGTAATTATACATTAAGAGAATTTTGAAAAGAACAACATGCATAGCTGAAATAGATTTGGCAGCATTTATCGAACACTCCCCCCGCATATTAATGTCTGGGTCACACCAAATGTGAGTTTCAATGAAGCATTCATTGTGCATTAACAAAACAGTCACATAGGGGCTGCTGTCAGCCAGTGAAAAGAAACACTAAATCCATTGATTGAACTCAACATGCTGACAGAAAAGCATGTTGAAATAGAAAAAGTGTAAGAAGAAAATCAATTCAACCAAAACAAATGTCCCTAATCAAATAGGAAGCTTGACTTTCAGCAAAGTAGTTTCAGGAATATGAGCATATGATTTGCCCCATCAATCATATCATCTGTCTATCAACCCAACATCCTCACCTTAGGCAGTACAGAGAACCGGATTCTTCAAAGGAAAATGAACAACTGTCACTATATGTGAAGTAACTCATGCAATGTTACACACAAATTGAAAAGAGGAAAATATTTCTGTGAATGCTGTGCGGTTAACTAAATATGTATTTCTTTCTGAAGATTTGTCTTCGTTGGCAACATTGTTCTTTTTCATTTGCTTGTTTTGGTGGCTTGTTTGAAGAGAGATTTTTTCTTTCTTTCTTATTCATACATTTATTGAAGTGTAACAAGCCAAAAAGCGCACAGATCATGAATGTCTAACTCTATGAATTTTTACAAAGTGAACCGCCACACAGATCAACTCTTAGAGAATTACCAACACCCCAAAGCCTTCTTGTACCTTCTCCCAGTCACCATCCTCTCCTCCCATCTTGCCAAATTATCAGTTTTACATCTTCTTTACAGTTTTTTTATAAAGGAAATCATACTATATATAACATTTTGTTCAACATGATGTTGGTGAAATGTATTCATGTTATTGTTTGTAGTATTGTTTCATTTACTTCAATTTCTACATAGAATTTACAGTGTATAAACACAAGTAGGGGATGATTAACATTTTTGAATTCTTGAAATTTTTATTAAGATAATTGTAGATACACATGTGGTAGGTAGTACAAAATAATATAAAGAGATCACATGTATTTTTTTACCTAGTTTCCCCGAGTGGTAACATCTCGCAAAACTATAACAATCAGGACAATGACATGGATACAACCTACCAGCCTCGTTAAAACTTTCCCTGTTTTATTCGTATTTTGTATGTACATTTGTGCATGTAGCTCTGCACAAATACGTCACATGTCTCGGCTCCTGAATTCACCGCCATAGTCAATGCAGGGCAGCTCCATTCCCTCCAAATTCTCTGGTGCTCTTCCCTTAAAATCACACTCATTCCCCTCTTGCTACACCCCCTTCACTGTCCCTAACCCCTGGCAACCATTAATCAGTCTCCATCTCTAAATTATTCATTTAAAAAATCATACAAATGAAATCACAGTGTTTAACAACTTGGGATTCGATTTTACTTAGCTTAATTCCTGGAAGATTTATCCCAGTTGTTGTTTATACCAATAGTTTGTTCCCTTTTATCGCTGGGTAGTATGTCATGTTGTGGATATACCACAGCTTGCTTAATCATCCACCTGGTTAAGGGTATTTGGGCTGATACTAGTTTTGGCAGATGACACCTAAAGCTGATTTGAATATGTGTGTGCAGGTTTCTGTGTGAGTACAAATCTTCATGTACCTGAGATAAAAGCCCAAGAGGGCAACAGCTACATTGTAAAATCTTGTTTAGTATTTAAAGAAACTACCAAATATTTCCCCAGACTGTTCGTACATTCCCACCAGCAGTGTGTGAGCACCCCAGATTCTTTGTATTCTCAATAGGCATTCGGTGTTGTCGGCATTTTTCCACACTTTAACAGCTACGTGCATTTAACTAATCGGTAATGATGTACAACATTGTCTCATGGGTTTATTTGCCATTTATACGTCTTCTTGAATGAGAGGTCTTTCTTTTCCTCCTTTTAAATATTGAAAACTCTCTTGATATATTGTAGTACAGATACCAGTCCTTGTCAGAAATTAGCAGTTTTGATTTAAATATAGTCCATTTTGGTTCCACATGCAATTACAACAACTTATATTCCATAAGTATTAGTTGCAGGGCTTTCTGTATATCAAGTTCGGAATCTGGCTTAGTTCCTTCCTTCCTTCCTTCCTTCCTTCCTTCCTTCCTTCCTTCCTTCCTTCCTTCCTTCCTCCCTCCCTCCCTCCTCTCCCTCCTTCCTTCCCTCCCTCCTTCTTCCTCTCTCCTTCCTTCCCTCCCTCTCTCCCTCCCTTCTTCCTCTCTTCTTCCTTCCTTCTTTTCCCTCCCTCCCTTCCTTCCTTCCTTCCTTCCTTCTTCCTTTCTTCTTTCCTTCCTTCCTTCCTTGCCTTCTGTTATCATTCCCTAAGGTAAGTGAATATATAAAGGAAAAATATGTATCTTAAGTCAAATTCATGGTTTTGGGTAGAAGAAAGAGGAAAGAAAACATACTGTTTTAATATTATACAATTAAAGAAAAATGTGGGCATAGCCATTAGTTTTTCCCTACATGTTAATACACACATGGCACTTGGTTCACACGCAAAATAAGTCGAGGAGAGTGTTTTCCCTACTCCCTTTGGGCTTACAGGTGATGTCAGCACCCTTCTCATCTGTGTTCCCCACTCCCACTCGCTTCTCTCTTTTACACCCCTTTGACTTTGAGACTTATGCCACCATGCAACATGACTCTACTACTGTTCATCATCGTCCTCTCCCTTCGTGTAGCCCCTGGCTTGTTGTCATTGCTCCCTGTGGGCAATCTGATAATTCTTGAAAAGTGACTCAAGGGTTCTTGGCTCTTTTAACCCAATAATTTTTCTCTCCACTCCACTGCAAGGTATAACATCAAGGTGCAAGGTATGAAATCACTGGTCATACCTTGCACCTTGCTACTCTTTATCATAACAAACTTAAGCACCTAACCTCTCTTTCTGAACACACTGCAATATCTTTTAACTATCGTAAGTGTGTACTTTCTGAAACACACTTCCCAATTCTTGGGGACCTCTACTAATGATTTTGTCATATTTTTACCCAGCCTGGACAACATGATTGGTACTCTGCTATTCTGTCTTTCCAGCACCTTAACTGTGTTAAAGTCTATTACCAATCTGTCCCATCTCTGACAAAACTCCAACTTGAGATCAATCCAACCACCCACTCTCTATCTTCCTGTATGTGTGCACAAGAAAGATGATGAAGAACTTGCTGATTTGTACTGATATATATATATATATATATTTATGATTTCCAGACTCACACTAGACACATGGTGCCACATTTTTTTCCTGAATTATGCTCAGTGTATTTTTCCTCTTGCCATTTGTTATTGCCCTAAGTCATCATCATTTTTCTCCAGCCCATTGCCAGCCCTTATTTCTTCTGTTCTCAGCAGATAACTTTATTCATAAGCATAAGGGGGAAAACATTTAGGGCAGTCAAAACATGAAATACCTGCCTCTCAAAATTTCCTAAGTTTTTTTTTTTATTCTTTTCATGTCACCAGTCATCGGCCACTATAAGTAACTGTTGGGGGAGTTTACTTTCCTCGTACTTCTTTGATGTTTTTCACACCATTGTTTTCTCCCCATTTCCAACCTCTCAGCTGAACACTGATTATCTCACACCCACCCCACCAAAGTAGGCTCCTAACTCTGTCTCCTGGTTCTGGCATTTCATCTCCCCTAGACATTTGACTTGATTTTAACTTATTGAAAACGTAATTGTCATGTGGAAAATTCTTACACATTGAAAAGACTTATACTGTCTATCCAACTACTTTAGACATACCTCTCAGTCGATATATTTAATTTCTTAAGTTCTGTACTGAACTTTGCTTTAATTTAATCTTATATTACTTTGTTCATTTGCATGAAACAGTCAGAAAGCACACTGCCATATTCCACACAAACTTCTTCAATCAAATGTCAAATCAGGTTTATGTTTATTAGTCATTTTGGAATTTAAGCCTGCTATGTGACAGTTATATTTATGAGAAGAACTGTAATTACAGCTTATTATAGTTACTTTAAAGCTAATTAACTTACAAAAATTTCATACAGTAAAAGCACTTTTTATTTTTAAATTTTTATGTTATTTTATAATTATTTAAAACAAAAGAACTTTTGTTCCTCCTTCTGGTTTTTAGAACTATTTTGGCTTGCTGACACTGAAAAATGATTTCTTTAAAACAAAGAAGCAAGCAATATTGTTGCCCTTTGCAACTGCTTATCTGTTTGAAACAGGATTTTCAAAATAATAATACCTGAAAAATAAAATAGATACTGGCTTTGATTAAATACAGTAGGTGCTCAAATGAAGTCATTTTGTTCAATGTCATTTCATTATAACATTGATGAAGAAGATAGATTCCTAGCAGGGGTGGTGTCTGTATGGGTGTATCAGCCTACTCTCACACTGCTATAAAGATATTATCCAAGACCTAGAGACTGGGTAATTTATAAAGAAAGGAGGTTTAAGTGACTCATAGTTCCACATGGCTGGGGAGGCCTCAGGAAATTTACAATCATGGTAGAGGGTGAAAGGGAAGCAAGGCACATCTTACATGGCAGCAGGAGAGAGCATGTGAAGGAGGAACTGTCAAACATAAAACCATCACATCTGGTGAAAACTCCTTCACCATTACGAGAACAGCATAGGGGAAACTGCCCCCATGATCCAATCACCTCCCTCAACACATGGGGATTATGGAGATTACAATCCGAAATGAGATTTGAGTGGGGACACAGAGCCAAATCATATCAATGAGGTTGGCATGTTCCCCATGTCTGCCCGGATTTGCTCCCAGGTTTTCTCCCACATCCCAAAGCTGTGCATGTGAGGTTTACTGACATTAGCTAATGAGCTGGTTGGAAAAGGAATGAATGAATGAATATAAATTGTCAAATAAAAATGTGTCAAGTATATGATAATCATACAAATGCAGGACAATAAACAATGCAATAGGAAAGTGCTCAGGGAGCTGTCACATGTGTAAATGTTTTTGACCTCTCTGGGGGGAAGAGGTTTTCCTGACAATGTTGTCTTGGCAAACAAAAATTTATTTATCCCTTGATGTAACCAACCTCCACCCCTATGAATGTCACTCATCCATCCACCAAAAATTTGGTAAACAGTAATCTTACTGGTCTTCATTAATCTTTCTTAAAAGTGTGTATAGTTCACATTTATTTCAATGTTTAATATTAGGAGTGTTTTGGTCTTTACGCAGAAGTTTGGTCTTGCTTTTTGTGAGCAGAAATATGCTTAGGAACTTAACTCTTGTTTATATCAATTAACCTAAGGGGAAACTGGTTTTGGTATACAGAGTTTTACTTGAAGTCACAGTTTCCAAAGACCTATTAATGACGTTAAGTGGGAACTTACTACACTTTAACATTCATCATAACATATAGTTACATAATTAGTCTTGCTTTCTTTAACACAGCTCAATTTTTCCCCAAGTTGACTCTATACTACATACTGTTCTGATTTAAACTTAAAAATAAAGTTATCCTAATGAAACGCTAAATAAATCTATTTTTGATAGAGGAAAATATAATTTTATTTTGGAGAAATAAGCCATCATATTGTAGCTGCCTGCCTTTTTGGCTCCAAGCCCTGCAGTCTAAAACTCTGTCATCTCCCAGGCGTGTTCAGCTCCAGCCATATTTATTTTTCCCCATTCTCCAGAATGATGGCATTTCTCAGTTCCCAGGGTTTTGCAAACCCTGAAATCCTTGTATGGACTGTCAATTCCTCCTGCTAAGCTAAGAGTCTTTGAAGACTCTGAGGATTGTCACTGGGCATTTCTTAGCCTCTTGAGGCCAGATTAGGACTTTTTGCCTCTAGGTCATCACAGAATCCTTCACGCAATTCATTTTCATAGACATCTGCTTCAACCTCCACCTTCTTTCAAATTCTGAGCTCTCTGGGTGCAATTTTATGTCTCTTGGCCACTTTATCCCTAGTCTCTAGTAAATAACATACACATTTTTAAAATAAATCAATAAATAAAAATATAAATTAATCTACACTGTTTTCATTATACAGCTACATGTTTAAATTTTATAGGAATATTTCCAAATAATGATGTAAATCTTAGAGTTATCTTAGGCAGCAAACCAAGGGCTTAACATTTGGAGTTCTGGGATGGCTCTGTCATTAATTCACCTGTGATTTTAGCTAAATCATTTTATCTGTATTCCAGGTTCCTCATCTATGAAACAAGAGAATTGTATTAATCCAACTTGAAGGAACTCTTCAGACCTAAAATTCTATGATCTTTTGCACAGATTTCAGTGAATATACTGCTGTCTCACATTGATATGTCTGGTTGCAGTCAGTATCAATGTTGAACTGAAATCAACAGTGATTATTTCTCCAATTTCAAGTATGTGAAGCGGTTAACCCAAAATGAAGGAAATGATATTTGATTATGTAATTGTTCCTGCCTTACAACTAGGGCACTTTGTGAGTACCTTTAATTCTTTGAGAGTGTAACTAAACTCCTTCCAATGCAAATGTGTCAGTGTTCTTGAAAGCTTAATGACAACCATAAGATACAGTAACTTTATGATGTTTTGGTTACTTGTGATTTTACTGTACAGACAAGAACAATTTCATCTCTGAACAAATATTCCCTTTGGACCTTGCTAAATGGTTCAATAGTTCTATTCTAATCTACATGAAATACATGTGTTAAGGGCTGGAGGTGATGGCTCATGCCTGCAATCCCAGCACTTTGGGAGGCTGAGGTGGGAAGACTATTTGAGTCCAGGAGTTCAAGACTAGCCTGCACAACATAGCGAGGCCTTGGCTCAACCAAAATACAAATGCAAAAACAAAACAAGAGATGGATAAAACCTATCTCTGACTCTGAAATCTTTCATCAACATAACCCAGTGAAATTCCCATGTTGTTGTGTGTATCAGTAGTTTGTTTTTGGGAGTAATGAGTATAGTTCTCTTATAAAAATATACATGTGTTTTTCCAATTCCCTGTCAAAGAATATTTACAATGTTTCTATTTTGGCAATTATGAATAGAGTTACTATAAACATTCACATGGTATAAAATTTTTCTAGGGTAAATACTTAGGAGGGGGATTTCTGGGCCATATGATTGATGTATATTTACCATCATATGAAACTACCAACCTATCTTCCAGAATGGCTGTAGCACTTGGCTTTTCCGCTTGCAATCTCAAAGGTTACATAGAACATACATCCATTGGTGTGACATTCTCACACCCCAAAATTAGAAGGATAAATAATGAATCAGCCAGGCTTGGTGGCTTACTCCTGTAATGCCAGCACTTTTTTGAGGCCAAGGCAGGCACATTACTTGAGGTCAGGAGTTCGAGACCAGCCTGGCCAACATGATGAAACTCCATCTCTACTAAAAATATGAACATTAGCCAGGCTTGGTGGCAGACATCTGTAATCCCAGCTACTTGGGAGGCCGAGGCAAGGGAATGGCTTGAACCTGGGAAGCAGAGGTCGCAGTGAGCCAAGACCGTGTCACTGCACCCTGGGCAACAGAGCGAGACTCCGCCTCAAAAAAAAAAAAAAAAAAAAGGTGAATCAGTAAGTAGTTCAGGGTTTAAGTTGGGGGAGCCTGTCACCACAAAGGGATACTACAGTATTTTGAAGCGAAGGGAATGTTCTATGTTCTGATTTTGCTGGTGGTTACACAAATCTATACATGTATTTACAGTCATAGATCTGTACACACAGAAAGTTCTACTTTACTGTATATCACTTAAAAATAATTTGTTCAGACCTGAAGAAAAATTCTGCATGTGTCACGAAGCTGTCAAAATACAACACTAATAAAATGTAGCACCTGCAATATGAGATGCCTGGATTTTATGGGTATGTATCTGAATTTAAAAAAGGGGGGATGTGCTAAACCTTTAATATACTCATTACAGTTGTAAATTCAGCAATGGAAAAGTAAAGCCTGCCCTTAAGACAAAAACTTGCCTAAAACTGAACTGCTTTGTAGTCTTCATGTTCCTTTAATGTCCATGAATGGCATAAATTGTTCAGAATGTGGAGAAAACAGAGTTACTTAATTGTATGATTTAATTGACTACTTGCCTTAATTGGGTAGACACAGGGTGAGCTGGAGATTAATAAGGATAAGTAAAGACACGGTACTATCTTTTCAGGCACGTGGGTACCTGGGCAGAGTCATTCCTCTTGAGGATGGAGTAAAATACCAGTAATGAGTTTCAGAGATGTGTTGATAAATATCTCTGGTACAAATTGGCAGGTGCAAAGCAGCCAGGGGCAGAGGTAGAAGTCAACTCAGTTGTTTGATAAGCCAAGTCAGAAGGAATTTAAGCTCTGGAAAGCCATATTTGCACTCTTGGGTCTCTCACATATCTTCAGATACAGTATTGAGTAGGTACTGAGAGCAAGTAAAGTGAGTTACAGGTTCTCCACCTACCCAGCACCTAGCCGGGCTCCCAGGACATGGTAGTTACTGATTCCATGTTTATCTATATGATGTGTACCACTGCAGAGGGCCAGGGCAGGTGGAAAAGAGCAGAAATCTGATTTATAAATCAAGCTGACTGAAAAATAAGTCAAGGGAGTGCTTTCATTGAATAAATAATCATACTATTAAATAAAATGTTAAAACTGAAGGTAATTCATACATATACTGAAGTTATTATCATTTCCCCACTGACATCAACATGAAATTAGAACAAGCTTTAGATTTCATTTACTTTGACTCATGCACACGCCTCCTTCAAGTATGGCAGACTTTATTTACTGTGCTGAAATCCATTACAGCCAGGTGGCACAGAAGATGATGTGACTTACATCAATCATTTACAATCGCTATTTTAAATTCACTAAACATTCTCCGAATTATAAATTGTTCATGTGCAGAACTGCGTGAAGAAGATCTAATCCAAACCTCTTGATCTTGCAGATCTAAGGGGAAAATAAAAGTTGACTAAAGACCAAAGTGATGCTACTTTACAGATTTCCTTTACTGAGTGCAGCCCAAGCTATTTAAAAGTATATGGACTGCCAGTCCTCATGACATGGAGATCCTTTTTTCCATCCCCCTCTGTGTAAAACACAAGTATCAGGCCTGATAATGGCACAAGAAGCTACCAGAAGACACTGCTAAAATGTGATACGAGAAAGACAAGCTGGCCTGGGACCGAGGACCAGAGAAACAGCAGAGCATGGGGTGACTTGTGGCCGATCACAAACAGAAGGCCACCCCGACTTGCTGTTTTCCACCCCTGACCAGGCAACAGAAGGACCCCAGCAAGCCCGTTCCTTCTCCAGATGCAACTGTGACCCGTCTGACTACCAGACAGGCAGCACCACAGCAAAGAAAATGGATGTAAGAGCCACACCAACAACAAACATCCAAGGAAGGCTTCATGTTCCTTGTGGTCCCAGGGCTGCCTTGTCAAAGGAAAAATATCTAAGAAGGCAGAACCTGCAAGAGGAATGCAGCTATATAAGTGATCTCACCTGGGGAGGCCCTTTGTCCCAGTAGGTGTGAGACTGAGTCTCTTTGCCACCCAGACACAGGGGTAGAGTGGGTGGAATAGGTGAGGGGGCACTGGAAAGAGCGGTCCCTCTGACCTCCCTCATCCCCTCACCAACATCTCCCCCAGGCCACCCAACCCCATGCACTCCAAGCCTGGGAAATCCTTCTGCCCCCTCAGCCAGCACCAGCAGAGAGCAGTGGAGCCTCCTTGGGCACTAAATGCACTGAGCAGATCAAAGTAAACCCTCAAAGCCTCCAATAGTCAAATTATCATTGGAACCTCCTCCCCGGCCCACAAAATAGGCTGAGACCCACATGCCAAGCCTAAACAAGGTACTTGCTTGCTAAAATATTAGGTGGCTGCAAAAGCAATTGCAGTTTTTGCCATTATTTTTATTTATTTATTTATTTTTTAGACTAAGTTTCACTCTTGTCACCCAGGCTGGAGTGCAGTGGCATGATCTTGGCTCACCGCAACCTCCGCCTCCTGGGTTCAAGTGATTCTCCTGCCTCAGCCTCCCAAGTGGCTGGGATTACAGGCATGCACCACCATGCCCAGCTAATTTTGTACTTTTAGTACATATGGGGTTTCTCCATGTTGGACATGCTGGTCTTGAACTCCCGACCTTAGGTGATCTTCCCACCTCGGCCCCCCAAAGTGCTGGGATTACAGGTGTGAGCCACTGCGCCCGGCCTGCCATTACTTTCAGTGGCAAAAAACCACAGTTGCTTTTTCATCAACCTCATAAAAGATATAAATAGTACCTAGCAATACCTAACATGACACACAAAAGAGCTGGGACACAATCATCACACCAAGAGCCAAGGAAATCATGGCTTGAATGATGAAAGACAATCAACCAACCCCAAAAGAAATGAATCAGAGGGTGGATTTTAAAGCCAGGTCTCTTAAAAATGCTTCAGTGATCATTTACAAATTATCTGCAAACAGATGAAAAAAAACGATAAATCTAAGTAAAGAAATAAGTTATAAAAATGAACTAAAAGGAAATTATAGAACTAAAAATAACAGAAAACTAAAAATTGCTAGATTTGCTTAATATTAAAATTGAAATGAGCAATAATAGAATCAGTGAACTTGAGATCAATGGAATTCTCCTACACTAAACAACAGAGACAAAACAGACTACAAATGGAAAAGGGGCCGGGAGTGGTGACTCACATCTGTAATCTCAGCACTTTGGGAGGCCTAGGTGGATGGATTGCCTGAGCTCAGGAGTTCAAGACCAGCCTGGGCAACACGGTGAAACCCCATCTGTATTAAAATACAAAAAAAATTTAGCTGGGTGTGGTGGCATGCATCGGTAGTCCCTACTACTCAGGAGGTTGAGGCAGGAGAACTGCTTGAACCCAGGAGGTGGAGGATGCATTGAGCAGAGATCGTGCCACTGCACTCCAGCCTCCTGGAACAATGGAGAAAGACTCTGTCTCAAAAATAAAAAATTAAAAGGAAAAAGGAATAAAGCTTCAGAGGCCTGTGGGACAAAACAAAACAAAACAAAAACACACAGAAAAAAGAATCCAACTATTTTTTATCATTAGAATTCCAGAAGGAGACGAGCTAGATGATGGTGTTGAAATTATTTAAAAAAATAATTGCTGAAAACTTACCAAATTTGGCAAAACACCTGAATTTATAGACCCAAAAAAATCTAAGTTAACCTCTCAAAAATAAACCTAAACAAATCCATTCCAAGACACATCTAATCCAAGTTTTAAAAACTAAAGACAGATAAAACAACCAAAAAGAAACAAAATGTTACCTACAGGATAAAACTACTTCAATGACAATGATTTTCCCATTTGGGATCATGGAGGCCAGAAGGAAGAACTGACAACCACAAATTCTATATTCAGTGAATCTGCCCTTCAGAAATAATGGGAACTTAAAAAATTATCAGGTATATAATTTGTTGTTGCAAATTAAGAGTAGGTGGTAGGCTGGGGGCAGTGGCTCACGCCTGTAATCCCAGCACTTTGGGAGGCCGAGGCAAGCGGATCACAAGGTCAGGAGATTGAGACTATCCTGGCTAACACAGTGAAACCCTGTCTGAACTAAAAATACAAAAAATTAGCCAGGCGTGGTGGCAGGCACCTGTAGTCCCAGCTAATAGGGAGGCTGAGGCAGGAGAGTGGTTTGAACCCGGAAGGCGGAGCTTGCAGTGAGCCGAGACTGGTCACTGCACTCCAGCCTGGGAAACAGAGCGAGACTCCATCTCAAAAACAACAACAACAACAACAACAACAACAAAAGAGTATTTGTAGTTGGTAGACCTACCCTCAATGGTTGGCTCAAGAACATTCTTCTTGAAAAGAAATGAAGGAGAAAAGAAAAGAAACTTTTACCTGTGTTTTCAAAAGAGAAAAAACAAGAGGAATCTATACAATATAAACTGGACTATTTTGCTTACCATGAGTTCCATAAATCTTACTTAATGATTCAAACAACAATTAGAACAGCATCTGGTACTTCAGATAATAATTTCAAAAAGTTGAAGGGGTAAAGGGCCCTAAATGCAAGCGTGGTTTCCATACTTCAGGTGGTAAATGTTGGCATTAGTTGTAGAAAGATAAATAATGGCCTCACTCTTGTCCAATCCTGCTCTCACTCTAATCCCTCAAATCTGTGAAACTTTTCAGATGAAAGATTTTGCAAATGTGATTAAGTTAAGGATCTAAATGTGGGGGATTGTCCTGAATGATGTAGGTGGGCCCTAAATGCCACCACTAGTATCCATATAAGAGAGAGGCAGAGGGAGATTTCAGGCAGAGAAGATGGTCTCGTGACTCTGAATGCAGAGAGTGGGTTGATGTGGCCACAAGCCAAGGAAAGCCAGAAGCTGCCCTAAGCTGGAAGAAGAAAGGAATGAATTCTTCCCCAGGGCCTTTGGAGTGATTACAGCTCTGCCCACATGTTGATGCTGGCCTAGAAAACCTGACTTGGACTTCTGGTTTCCAGAATTGAGAGTACAAATTTCTGCTGTTTTGAGCCACCAAGTTTGTGGAATATTCTATAGTAACAGTAGGAAATAAATGTATCAGTAGACTGTTATAAGTCACATATGTTTATTGTAATGCCCAGAACAACCACTTTGAAAACTACAAAGAAATACATGAAATATACCACAAACAGGTTAAGATAAAATTAAAAAACGAAACTTAATAACACTTAGGAAGGCAAGAAAAGCAGTAAAAGGGGAATGAGAACCAGAAATAAACAAATAATAAAATGCCAGACAAAGCACTAAACATATCAATAATTACCTTAAATATAAATGGTCTAGATATGCCACTCAAATATCAGAGAGAGGCAGAATGTATTAAAAAATTACCCAAATAATGAGGCTTAAAATATATGTCAAAATCAATGACCCAGGCATATTGATAGTAAAAGAAAGAAAAGACATACCATGTAAATATTAATAATAAAAAGCAGGAGTGCCTATGTTAATATCTGACAAAGTAGACTTAAGGCAAATAAAAGTATCAGTGACAAAGAGGGACACCACAAAATAATAAAAGGATTGACCCACCAGAAATATGTAACACTCCTAAATGTGTACAAACCAAATATCAGAGCTTCACGACAAGAAGCAAAAACTGATAAAGCTAAGAGAAAAATAGCAACCTCCACAAGTATAGTTGAAAACTTTAGCACCCTTAGAAAACAGGCAGAAAATATCACAAAGGATATTCAATCAACCAACAGGATTTAACTGACGAATATGGAACTCTCAACTCAATACACATGTTTTTCAAACCCCTATGAAAAGTTGACAAAAGATAAATCACACCCTGGGCCAGATAATAGATCTTGACATATTCAAATGAACTGAAATCATAGAGAATTTATTCTCTGATCACAAAGGAATCAAACTAGAAATCAGTTATTAAAAGGCAGTAGAAAAATCTCTAAACATATGGAAATTAAATAACACATTTCTAAATAATCCATGATTCAAAGGGAAAGTCTCAAGTGAAATAAAGAAATACATAGAATGAAGTGAAAATAAAAACACAACATATAAAAATATGTGGGATGCAGATAAAACAGTGCCAAGAGGAAAATTTATAACAGTAAATGACTACATTAGATAGAAAAGAATGAAAAAAATTACTTAAGTTCCCACCTCAAGATTCTAGCAAAAGTAATGCAAAATAGACTCAAAGAAACAAGGAGGAAGAGTGCGATAGAGGTCTAAATTAATGAAATAGAAATAGATAAAAAGTAGAAAAAATAATGAAACAAATATTTTCTTTCAAAAATAATATAATTGATGAACCCATAAGAAGACTTGCAGAAAGTCAGAAAAAGAGAAAGAGAGAGAGAGATAGAAGGGAACAATTACAAATACCAGAAATAAAATAGAGGCTATTACTACAGATTCATCAGCCATCACAAAAATAATAAGGAAATATTATAAATAACTGTAAATTCATAAATTCAACATATTATTAAATATAAACTGATATGTCAAAAACTATTAACTATCAAAACTCAACCAAGATAAAATAGACAATCTAAATAGTCCTTAATTATAGAAATTAATGTTATAACATGTTCTCCAAAAATAAAATCCTCAGACCCAGATGGTTTCAATAGAAAATTCTACTAATTTATAAGTAACAACATCAAAATTTCATAAACTCTTGCAGAAAATAACAAAAGAGAAAATATTTCATAGCCATTATAATCTTATAATGAAGATAGTATTAAACTGATACCAAAGTCAGACAAAGGCAGTACAAAAAAGAAAGAGAAAACCATAGACCGATATCTTTTATGAATGTAGTTGCAAATATCCTCAACAAAATATTAGAAAACTGAATGCAACAATGTACAAATAAATTATACTCAATCATGAAGTAGAATTTATTCCATTTTATGAAAGGCTGAGTCAACTTTTAAAAAAATCAATCAATGTCATCCACCATGAGAAGAGGCTAAAGAAAGAACATGATATATCAGCTAATGCCAAAAAAGAAACATTTGACGATTCACAGGACATATAGTGTTCATGAGCTGAAAGATTTAACATAGTAAATATGTCAATTTTCTCCAAATTTATCAATAGCTTTAATGTAATTCCTATCACAATCCCAGCAATGTTTTTATACATTGCTGGGAGTATACATGCATATATGTTTATGGTACTCTCAAACTTATATAGATTGGCACCTGCCCTAGAATAGTTAAGTCTCTTGACAAAGAATAATAAAGTGAGAAACATCACTCCGCCTGATATTAACATTTACTAAACAGTTATAGTAATCAGTAATGTGTGGCATTGGTAGAAGACTAGACACACATCAGTTTAACAGAACAGACAGCTCAGAAATAGACCCACACAAATACATCTAACTAGTTTTTGATGAAGGCAGAAAAGCAGTTCAATGGAGAAAGGAGAGTCCTTTCAACAAATGCTACTGAACAGTTGGATACACGAACTGCCAGGCAAACCGTGAACCTCAACCTTTGTCTCGTGCCATATACAAAAACTAACTCAAAAGGGATAAGAGACTTAAATGTAATATGTAAAACTGTAAAACTTTTAGGAATATGTATAGAAGGACTCCTCTGTAAAGTACAGCTAGGCAAAGAATCCTTAGACTTGACAGCAAAAGCACTGGCCTTTATGGGAAAGCCCATAAACTAGACTTCATCAAAATTAAAAGCTTTTGCCATGTGTTGAAACCCACATGAAGAAAGTGAAAAGACAAGCTGCAGACTGAGAAAAAATAGCTGCAAACCATGTATTCTACAAAGCACTAATATCTTGATTACACAAAGAACTCTCCAAACTTAGTAAGAAACATCTGCTTAGAAAATGGGAAAAAGAATTAGACATTTTGCCAAAGAGGATGTCAGATAGTAAATAAGCATCTGATAAAATGTTCAGTATCATTAGCCATCAGGAAAATGCAAATTTAAACCACAACGAGGTGTCATTACACACCTTTTGGAGCAGAAAAAGTGGTGATAAAACAAATTGTGGGGACGGCGTGAGCATGAGGACCACTTAACATCATGGGCTGTGATGTTGGAGAACCATGCTGGAAAACAGCTGAGCAGTTTCCTACAAAACTAAACATACAACCAACATACAACTCAAGCAATTACACTCCTAAGTAATTTCCAAGAGAAATAAAAACTCATGTTTACATAACAACCTATACACAAATGTCATAGTAGCTTTCTTCATAATAGTCAAATACTAGAAGCAATCCAGGTGTCCATCAGTGGGTGAATATAAACTGTGGAACATTCATACCTTGAAATACCAGCCAGCAAAAAACGGGAGGAAACGATTGCAGTACACAAAGTCCAGGGAATTTTGCTGAGTAAGAAGCAATCATAGAAGGTAACACACTACGTGCTTCTAATTATATAACATTCTTGCAATGAGAAAATTTTAGAGCTGGAGTGCAGATAATGCTTGGCAGGGGTCAGCTTTAAGTGTAGAAAACAGGGAGTTGGCTATGATTATTAAGGAAAACATGAGGGAACTTTGGGGTATTAGAAATTACCTGTCTTGACTGTGGCGGATACAGGAACTTAAACAGGTAGTGAAATTGTATAGAACTTCATAACAATACACACACACACACACACACACACACACACACACACAGAGACAGAGAGAGAGGGAGAGAGAGAAACACAAATGAATACAAATAAAACATGAAATTAAATGAGCTGGGTGTGGTGGCGCATGCTAGTTATCCCAGCTACTCCTGAGACTGAGGCATGAGAGTCCCTTGAACTTGAGAGGCAGCAGTTGCAGTGAGGTGAGATTGTGCCACTGCACTACAGCCTGGGTGACAGAGCGAGACTCAGCCTCAAAAAAATAAAATAAAATAAAATAAAATAAAATAAAATAAAATAAAATAAAATAAAATAAAATAAAACAAAACAAAACAGGAAATCTGAATAAGATCAGTAGATCATATCAAGGTGAATATCCTGGTTGTGACATTTTACTGTAGATTTGCAAAACATTTCCACTGGGGATCCGGACAAAGTCTATAAAGATCCCTTCGTATTAACACCAGGGGTTCAACGAGCGATTAGGCAGCATTTTTTTCCTCAGTGACTATCGATTTGAGCTCTCCTTGTCTTCACTTGGCAGATAGAAATCATATCTTTGTCACAAGTTTGTCAAGAAACAATACAGGTGCATTAAATGACAGTTCAATCTCCTCTTTCATTGTTTCTTTCCGTTATATTTCATTTTCAAATTTGATTCTGAACATGGCAGAACTCTGGATGTTTTATTATATTAAGACAGTGATGATAACTATAGTAATACAATATTACCTTCTCCTTGTACTGTACTTTTAATCTTTTTAAAACTATTTTTTATCTACCATTCTATTTGATGCAACAATCCATTGAGGGTAAAAGGCACAAGAGAGGGAGTCAGGGATGGTGCACTATAAATGCATGCATCTATTGTTTTAATGGACTTATCTCCCCAAAATAATAACAGCCTTCGATGTTAATTTGAGATGAAAAACAAACAATAAAAATCTTTAAATGCTTTTGACTGATGAATTCTGGAAGAAATTCCTGGGTCTTCTGGGTCTATAAAAACATGCATGCATTTTTTTGGCTCCTCAGAGAAAACAGCCACAGTGAGTCTATACCTGTGATAGAACAGCCAGAACAACTGGAAATGACTCCTGCTGTTCACTCAGCTGCCTAGACCCCAGATTAGCTGAAATGGAGCACCACCTTATTTGCAGCAGGACCTGCCCTCGGGCTCCGCTTCCTGTGGGACCTATGGCTTCTTCTTCCCTGTAGGAAGGTTGCCCTCAAGACACATCCAATGGGTCCCCAAGGTCCCTGACTCTGCTGGCTTTCCCAGATAGCTCCACTGCAGCTGCTAGCCTAAATCCAAAATGCTGAAGCCCACTGGTTTGTTTAGCCCCCTACCAACAGGGTTCTTGGAAGAGGAAACCCAAACCACACAGGGTGTCCACAGAGGTGGCAATGTCTGAACTCTCCAGTGGTAATGACGAAGATTGGGCAGCCCTAGCCATCCTGAAGCTGGCTACTCAATCCTCCTTGATCCTGGGGAGTTGGTCCTGAACCTGTCACACACAGAAGGTGACACAAAAGCACTCACCTGGCATAACAACATTCTACTAACCAGGCCAAGTAACCATTACTACAGGAGAAGGCTAAGACTGTACTAGCATTATACAGAAATGACTTGGTTATTCCAGTAACTGGGCCGCTCTCTTCAGACAACAGTGATTGATGTATTATCAGCATGCTTTTTTATTTTTATTTATTTATTTTTTGAGACAGAGTCTAGCTCTATCTCCCAAGCTGGAGTGCAGTGGCGCGATCTTGGCTCTCTGCAAGCTCCACCTCCTGGGTTCATGCCATTCTCCTGCCTCAGCCTCCCAAGTAGCTGGGACTACAGGCGCCCGCCACCACGCCTGGCTAATTTTTTGTATTTTTAGTAGAGACAAGGTTTCACCGTGTTAGCCAGGATGGTCTCATTCTCCTGACCTCGTGATCTGCCCCCCTCGGCCTCCCCAAGTGTTGGGATTACAGGCATGAGCCACCGTGCCCGGCCTATCAGCATAAATTTAAGGCAGATTTTAGGAATAGCATATATAAATCCATACATCTAGTCACAAGGAGGGTATTCTACACCCACCAAAGTATCGGGTAAATTTGGTGTATAAATATTTACAATTCTTAACGTTTATCTACTTAGAATAATGGAATTGCCAGATAGAATTTTCAAAGGAGGAGCCTACAAACACATTGTCAAGAAGGGGGATCCCTTTTTAATGCTGAAATTACCTGTGAATGTTTTTAAGAGATCCTGGAAGCTTACAAATTACACTAAGTGCTAAAAGAATCCCATGGAATATTTTGTGATTTCCCAGAAATCGTAAAAATCCTCAAGGCATTGCTGAAACCTCATTTAGTAACATTATCAATTTTTTTATAACAAGATCCCATCAACATTTTGATATTAATGGTTTTGTTTTTAAACTTGTTTGTATCCCATTAGAGATGTGTATTTCATGAGTAATTTACTTTCCAGACACAGAAGACTAAAAAAAAGACCCTACAAATGCAATCAAAATATATTTAGAAGAGGTGACTTTTTTTTTCTAAACTCAAACCAAATAAATGTTTAGAAACTCATAGTATTATTATTATTATTTTTTTTCTTTTTGAAATAGTGTCTTGCTCTGTTGCTCAGGCTGCAGTGCAGTGGGGTGATCATAGCTCACTGCAGCCTTGATCCCCTGGGCACAATCGACCCTTTCACCTTAGCCTCCTGAGTAGTTGGGACTGCAGGCATGCACCACCACACCCGGCTAATTTTTGTCTTTGTTTTTTTGTAGAGACGGAGTTTCATCATGTTGCCCACGTTGGTCTCAAACTTCTGGCCTCAAGTATTTCTCCCTCCTCGGCTTCCCAAAGTTCTGGGATTACAGGCGTGTAGCAGCATGCCTGGCCAATAACATTGCTTTTCACCTTTTACATTCAAGGCTAAAACCAATAGATAAATGTATCAAGAAGATAGTATGCTTCTTGCAGTATAAAATGTAATATAAAATTTATAGCAGTATTAGCACTCTTACTATTAATAATGTAGATTCATATTGCTAATTATATGAAATTTATATCAGTAGGCTAATTACTCCTCAAGGCTAGGACAATGGCTTATTCTCTCTCTGCCTCCTCGCTGACTCCTAGCATAATATTTGGCATTCGATACATAATTATTTAAAGAATCAAGCAAGAACGCTTCCAGATAAGAGGCCGGGAAAGAAAAGCTAACAATGGATAGACTTCAAGTCAAGAACAGGGTTCAAACAGTTGAGTCTGTCTATACTGTCATTGGCACTCAGGCTCACAGGCTGTGCCACTATGTGAAAGGTAATACACAGAAAAATAACTGGGATCATGTGATTCCAGAGTTTTAAGAATCTTATTTCTATTTAGTTTGATTTCTAATCATGTTTTCGATTTTTTTAAAATCGAGAATGTATTTAAGTCAATATCTTTATATCTTTATTACCAACATCAATTGTTTATGCTTTCCCCCAAGGCACTAAATGTTTAGTGATTAACTCTGTGATAACATTAAAGATATATAAAGAGGCACACACAAACACACACGTCTGTGCATAGTGTCTGCTTTTTTATGGCTCTTCAGCAGTCTTTTAATAAAAACAGATTGATGCTCTTTGACTCAGGATCAGCGGAAAACAACAGGGAGAAATGAAGTCTGAGCCATGCCAGGCAGTGTCTAGGAGCAAGAAGTAGATTCAGCAAAAATGGATTAATCCAGCCCTAAGAAAGAACCAGTATCCTGATTTGTTAATCCACACATCCGGTTAGGCAGAGGCTACCCTACTTGCTCACAGATGTCCCTAATAATATTGACTATTCATTCTCATAGAGGGACGGGCATTTTGAAACTGTAACCTGTGCCTGCCACCCACAGAACATCCTGAATTAATGAAATCCCCTTGTTACCAATGGCTAATAGCTGCAAAGGCCAGAGGGAATCCAGGGAAGGCCATAGCTCTCCATGCAGTTCCTCCACAAATCAAATTCGAGAACAGTCTCAATAGATGTACTTGGAAAGAACTCAACAGACATTTGCAAAGAAAGTTACTTAATTTTCTTTTAAGCCTGACATTCTATAAATATGACCCAAGTTCCTTCATCCACCTCTCGGGGAAGGTGGATTACAGAAGGAGTCCCTTCATGTTTTTATTCTTTTATATTGTGTCATAAAAATTAAGAAAATGAAAAGTCATTACCAGAAATAAGAATTTTTAAAACCCTATTTAGGGTGAGCTATCTACTTTTAGGCTATTTCATTTTCCAAATTTCTCTTAAAATCGAGATTTAACTAGAATTCCGTATTTCCCACAAAATGGAAACCCACAAAATATTGAGTTTAAAGTAGTGAATGCCAGTCTGCCATGAAGAGGTTTTAAACTGCTGCTTTATTTAAAATGTGTGTCATGTGATCCTCTGACTTCGTATACTGACTAGTATTTAAACTATTCCAGTCTATCTGTCATTTCTCCAATTAGATGATAGACTCTATGCTGGGAAGAATGTTTGCATATAAGTACTCAAAAGTATTTGTCGATGTATCGCCTGAAATTACCTGTTTATTCAAAGAGACCAGCTGTGATTCTCTGTGTTCTGTTATTTTTCTGTGATCTGGTACACTAAGGACATATATCAGTGGCTTTTCTTTCCTCTTCTGCAGCTGATTAAATGCCCAGCTGATCCCGGATGCATTATGTTTCCCAAAGGGCATCTCAGTTTGATTCAGTCGGCTGTTAAGTTTTTCATTTACAGATTCAAGCTATTGAGAGAAGGCTCTAATAACACTTCTGTAAATATAATACATAGTTTGCAATTGCTTTCTTAACAACAAATAGCATTAAAAAATGAGTGTATGATTTTAGATCTTTAATAATAACCTAAGGGATTTCATAAGGGATTACCTGCCTGCATTTATATTTTAAATTTTGCAGTTATTTAACAATTTTTCTCATTTATTTTAGTGACATCCTCTCTTAAATTAGGTGTTTTGGTACTAATAATATGTGTGGGTTACATTTTTCAGCTCTCCGGAGTGTTTGCATGCATTATTTCATTTTTCTCTTTCCCACAGGCTGGAAAAGTTTATTATACATATTTTATAGCCAGGAAAAGAGAGGTAGAGAGAAGGAAAATGACTTCCCTCAGGGTCATGGGGATAGCAAATAGCTGGAGCCAGAAACTCCATCTTTGACTTACAGGCCCCTTTCTATCCACTGTAGTGCTGTTCCCAACACTGTCCCAGGTCAAAGGCAGGCAGTGTGTGCAATGATCGCCTTAGAAGCTTGCCCAAAATATAGATATCTGGGCCCTCAGATGTAGGACTCTGTTTTTAAAAATTAAAAGAAAACTATTTTTTTTTTTTACCTAGTAATTTGTCAACAAAAAAGAGTCATTATTTGGCAAGGGTGCGGAAAAATAGGATCCTTCATGTTCCACTGTGGTTTATATAAATTTTCAGGGGGGATAATTGGAGAAATGTAACAATGTAAATGAAGATGCCTCTTCATCCCAAAATTCCTCAATGGAAATGTTCCTGAAGGTATACCAAAAAAGTATGCCAACGTTTACATACAAAGACATTCACTTCACAGCTGCTTATAGAAGTGAAAGAATGGGGTGCGAGTGTGAGTGTCAGATGCGAAAGACTGTCAAAGGGAACCAGGTAAAAAGCATGGTAGGTCCACAGGCGATAAAGACTCAAGATCCGGGAGCAGTATCACAACGCTGAGTTGGAATCCCTGCCTCAATATACACTAGGTTTGTGAATTGGGGTAAATCCTTTAACCTATCAAAACTTCAGCTTCATGATTGATAAAACAATGATATTATCAGCCCCAAATTCCCAGGATTTTAGTAAAGATCGAATAAGGTAAAATGTATTATGCATTTAACACAGTGCATGGTGCGTAAAAGATACATAAAAGTTAGCTAAGACATTACTAGTGTTATTCTCATCATTATTATAATAAATTGTGGTCCAGCAACATGATTTCAATTATGCTTATTAGTAATAGTTGGAATGGGCCAGCAGGAAGATAAGCTAGAGGGAGGTGTTCTCGTGCAAAATGTCCAAGATACGACGAATGAAGCCCGCGTGTTCCTGGTGGAGTCCTATTCTGGGTTCATTGATTTTTAAGGGAATATACAGAACAGTTGGCTAGTGCTTTTTCAATGTGTGAATTATCTCATAAGTAATCAATAAATAAGGGGATAAGGTGAGTATAACAGACTGCAACTTTTTTCTAGCATAGAAATATGGGATGCTACCCGGGGCAAGATTCCTCACAAATGAACAGTGTTGGGGAAACCAGCCCCACACCACCCGGCGGGTACCCTGAGTCCAGCGGAGACAAAGGAATTAGAAAGAGACAGAATAAGAGTTTAAAAGGCGGGTCCAGGGGACCTGAGGGTCCGGAGGCTTGCTCACAGCCCAGAGCTCCCGGCCTCCACCCAATTTATTGGTTTACAAGCTCTTTGTTCTTAGGGCAAATGGGAGGGGTAGGAAGGGATGAGGAAAAGGATTAATCAGTGAATGAGAACTTGTGAGTCATTCAATAAGGTGTATGTGAATTTCCTCAGGCAAAGGCGTGTGTCTGAACTACTTAAGATCTTTAACCTATTGGGACTGAAATGGGTGGGCGTGGGTTTCAGGAGAAGCCAAGATGTTTGATTATTCTCCATTGCTTCAGTGGAGTGTTATTTCCCCAAGCAACCTGTGGCATGCCGCTGAGCTCTTATGCTCTCAGAGCATAAAGACATGAAGGAAATAAGGAGACTTTTCTCCTCAGAGGCCGCCCATGGCTCCCCATGGGTGTCTCACACAGGGCAGACCAGCTCATCTGGCACCCCAGAAACTCTCTTTCCCACAAAGAGGCATCCTCAGTAGTATATAAGTAGACAAAGAAAGCAAGGTGAACACCTGCAGAACACTTTCCATTAATGAAAGACGCTTCTGGTTTAGCGGTTTCAAGATCTACATCATGAAGAGAAGCTATCTGTGGAGTTGCAAAGGCAGATAAGAGCAGGTATTTCCTTTCTCTTAAAAACAGAGAGGAAGTACACCCTCAAATCATTTTCCTAATTTTCATAAACCAGGTCTGATAAAATGGACAAAAACTGTCTTTGAGGCCCTCTCTCTGGAAGTAGCTGAAGCAGATGCCCAGGTCATAAGGCTGCAGAACAGTCTGTGATACTGGTGAAAACTGACAAGTGGGATCAGTCTGCAAATATTCACAGCAAGGCTGTCACCATGTTTGCTAAGACTCTGGAATCAGAGTTCTTCAAAGGTACACTGAGTCACCCCCAACACTTTTCCCCACGATGTCTGTTACTTTATTATGCAGTTTTACAGAAAGTCTGGAAAGGTGTATGGCATTATTCCAAAAAAGACCTGTATTTCCCAGACTAGAAAGCATCTGTACCTCTTTAAAAACCCTGACAATATAACATCACAGGGAAGCAGAGGAGAGAGGTTAAAAAAGAGGTGTTGGCTGGGCGTGGTGGCTCACACCTGTAATCCCAGCACTTTGGGAGGCTGAAGTGGGCAAATCACCAGAGGTCAGGAGTTCCAGACCAACCTGGCCAACATAGTGAACCCCTGTCTCTAATAATAATACAAAAATTAGCCTGGCATGATGGCACACACCTGTAATCCCAGCTACTCAGGAGGGTGAGGCAGGTGAATTGCTTGAACCCGGGAGGCGGAGGTTGCAGTGAGCCGATATCTGACCACTGCACTCCAGCCTGGGTGATAGAGTGAGAATCTGTCTCAAAAAAAAAAAAGGGGGGGCGGGGGGGGTTGATTTGAAAAATTTATTATTTTTTCCTACCTCATGAGTATACTAATTTTTTGCCATAAAAATATGTTTTTAATAATTGAAGAAAAACAGTCGAAACAGATAAAACATAATCCTAAATTATACTCATATTGTGTTCTCATACAAAATGAGATTGCAGGCCACTAGATTAGCCACAGATGGCACTAAGCAAACACCTGAGGCCGAATTGCAAGCCTGTAGCAGAATCTCATCTCCATCCACCGTGCCCCGCACTGCATGCATGAGAAGAAGAAGCTCAAGGACATACTCACACGTACAAGACCGATCTGGTGTCTCCCACCTTCCCAGCATCACCAACCGTCAGGGTGTCATAGCCTCGCTCCAGCTCAAACTCTTCAAAGGCAAGCTTGATGACCTAAATACAAGGTACAAAACAGTGACTTAGAACAATAGGTACTTCCCATGACTTTTAATAGGTATTGCAAATATCTAGTTATACTGTTAAATTTTGCTCCTTAATACCAATGTCAAATGATCCCAGAGCTGCTTTAAGTAGTTACATGGATAATTAAATATATTTGATAGCCTGGCATTATAGAACTTTATGAAATTCAGAATTGCTATTACTCCCAACTTATGTATTTTCACCTCTAAAAATGAAATTTAACCTCTGCAACACTTTAAGTCAAATATCTACTAAATGTTTACTTTAACATTCTCAGTGTTTGAGTGTTTGGATTAACCAATAACTAAACCAATATAAGCAAAAGAATTGTTGGTTATAGTTAATGACATATATTCTTACCATACCCAGAATGCCCTGCAATAAATATTTTTAAAGTTCTATATGAATACTTCATGTAATTATCCGTATTAGCACCCCAAAAGACTTTATGAGGATACAAAGCTCTCCTCTATATTTAGTCTTGCAAAGCCTCTAAGTTCTTTGTTTGTTTTTTACAAAGAATACTTTGTCATGATGACCAGCACCAAGACATCTGTACAACAATGGTTTATGTTTGATATGACAGTATATTATAATCTATTAACTTATTTCTGTAGAGCACAAGATCTTTTTCTCCTGAAAGAAGAAATGCTTCCTTTGGTGGCCAATACTATGAGGAAGAAAAAGGTAGGCTAGAACCCTGGGTAGTAAGGAGAAAAAGGAAAGAAGATAAATACATGATGATAATTAGAGGAATGATAGATAGACGATAGATTAGAGGGATGGTAGAAGATTAGCAGATACAGACAGATTAGATGATAGATAGATAGATAGATAGATAGATAGATAGATAGATAGATAGATGATAGATAGATAGATGATAGATAGTAGATAGATGACAGACTGGATGGATGGATGGGTGGATGGAAAAATGGCAGATGATACACAGATACTTGAATATATAAATGAGAGAGAGAGAGATGTAACAAGAGAGACGCAGAGGGTGTGAGAAAGGAAGGCGGAAGAGAGAAGGGACAGGAGGAACAGAAACCATAATACTGGAAGTACATTTTAATAAGCTGTGTTTTAGAATGAAACAAATTTTGAAATAGCGTAGAAAAGTATCAAATGCCTAATTGTTAAGCTTGAAAGAAAAGAGTAAGTGGTAGCGTAGAGAGGACAGACTTCCCACTAATACCCAAGTCGATGTCCACCATTCCAACAGGCTCTAAACAGGTGCTTTTCCAAGCAATGCCAGTAAGGAATACATTACATTTGCTACTTGAAATTCTTACTAAAATTATTAATAAAGCCATTATAATTTGTTTTAAAAAACCTACTATTTCAAATTGAAGTATTTGTATGAATACATTATTTTAGCAATCTGATTTGAAATAGGTGTCGAGGTTGATAGCTGTTGCAAACCAGTATAAATACTGCATGTTAAACGTAGCACCTGATATTTTTATTTCTACTTTTTGTTCCTCATGAATCAATTTATAAGTGACCATTATCTGATAATCAGACTATTTTAAAACTGAAAGAATCATCACTGAGACCTGCTGGTTTCCTTTCTGACATGTTAACTCAGTCCTTACTTGTTTAAAGTTGTGGTGGGAAGCGATGATAATTCATTAAGGTTTGGGTGTCATGTTTGGCTGATTTGCAGTGTGTACAGATAGGGGTCACACTATATGAATGGGCTCTCAATAGGGGTGGAAAAAGGGCCATTCTGTAATTATTTCAAGCCAAGGCAAAGGTAGACAGAGAAAGTCTTTGTCAGTGTTTCATCTCAAAAATCAGCAGGTCCTGTTGTCAAATACAAATCTTTACTCCATGCTGTTGATGCTCAGTAAAAACAGAAAATGCAGCCTTGGTCTTGCATAGACAGCTTTTAGTTTGTCACATGGCATTTTATGAATATACGCAGCTGTAAAATAGAAGTATGTATATTTTAACCAAATATACCATCCTTTCAGAGTAAAAGAACCAGAGATGCCAATGAAAAGTGAAGACAAAAGGATAATACATTTCAAGTTGTGAGCAACTTTAATGACATTGAGCCAAAATGGTTTTAGTTCCTACAACATATGCACCCTCCTTATGTCTTGCATGGACTCCCTCGGCTGTCCTGGAGCTGGATGCTCCATATTTCTTTTTTTATATATAATTATCTTATTTTTTTTTAAGTTCTGGGGTACATGTGCAGGATGTGCAGGTTTGGGACATAGGTAAACACATGCCATGGTGGTTTGCTGCACCTGTCAACCCATCACCTAGGTATTAAGCCCAGCATGCATTAGCTCTTTTCCCTGAAGCTTTCCCCAACCAATGTTCCCCAAATAGGCTCCGATGTGTGTTGTTCCTCTCCCTGTGTTCATGTGTTCTCATTGTTCAGCTCCCCTTTGTAAGTGAGAACATGCGGTGTTTGGTTTTCTATTCCTGCCACTTTTCTGAACTCCCTGCTTAATGTTCCTCCCTCAGCTATGGCTCCACTGCCCACTCTGTCCAAGAAAGCCAGTCTCTTTGCCAAAATCCTGCCTATCCCCTTCATAACATTCCCTGTGTTGACACTTTTGGTTGGTTTGCTGTTCTGCCTGCCCCGCAGAGCTCCCTGTAAGGATTGAGGGCAGACACCACGTGGCTTGCTCATGGAGGGAAGCACTGGCCTTAACCTACAAGAACTCACTGAACATCAACTCCTCCAGGCCACAGAGCTAGGAGTGTTTATTTGAAATCTTTCTACTTTTTTGATATAGGTGTTTAATGCTATAAACTACCCTCTTAGCACTGCTTTTACTATATCTCATAGGTTTTGGTATGTTGTATTTCTATTTTCATTTCCCAGCACTTTGTGAGGCCGAGGCGGGTGGGTCATGAGGTCAGGAATTCGAGACCAGCTTGGCAAACAGAGTGAAACCCTGTCTCTACTAAAAATACAAAAATTAGCCGGGCATGGTGGCATGTGCCTATAGCCCCAGCTACTCGGGAAGCTGAGGCAGGAGAATCATTTGAACCTGGGAGGTGGAGGTTGCAGTGACCTGAGATCACCACCGCCACTGCACTCCAACATAGGCAACAGAGTGACACTGCGTCTCAAAAAAAAAATTATGTTTAAATTTTCTTCTTACTTTCTTTATAGACCCATTGGTCTATTTCTTCATAGACCCATTGGACACTCAGGAACATGTTTAATTTCCATGTATTTGTACAATTTCGAAAGTTTCTCTTGTTATTTATTTCTAATTTTATCTGTTACAGTCAAAAAATATACTTGATATAATTTTGATTTTTAAAAAATTTGTTGACCCTTGTTTTGTGGGATAACATACGATCAGTCCTGGAGAATGTTCATACCATGTACTGATGAGAAAAACGTGTATTATGCAGCTGTTGGATGAAATGTTCTGTAAATGTCTGTTAGGTCCATTTGGTCTACAATATAGTTTAAGTTTAACACTTCTTTATTAATTTTCTGTCTAGATAATCTGTTCAATGCTGAGAGTAGTAGGATGTTAAAGTCCACATCTATTATTATACTGGGGTCTATCTCTCCCTTCAATAATGTTTGCTTTATATATCTGGGGTCTCTGGTGTTGGGTGCATATATGTTTACAATTGTTATACATTATTTTTGTCTTTGTCTCATTTTACATTTGTTTCACTTTCCATTTAATTAATTAATTAATTAATTTAGACACAGTCTTGCTCTGTCACCCAGGCTGGAGTGCAGTGGTGCAATCTCAGTTCACTGCAACCTGTCTCCTGGGTTTAAGCAATTCTCATGTCTCACCCTTCTAGGTATCTGGGATTACAGGGTCAATATACCCAGCCATTTCACATTTTTTCACTTAAAGTCCATGTTATCTGATAAAAGTATGGCTATTCCTGCTAGTTTTTGGTTTCTGTTTGCATGGACTATCTCTTGTAATGTCTTCAGTTTAGTCTATGCCTTTACAGGTGCAGTGAGTTTCTTATAGGCAGTATATACTTAGATATTGCTTTTTAAATTATATTCTCACTTGGTTATTTCTGTTCTGGTTGTTTTGCACATCCGCTATTCCATTCTCTTTCTCTTCTCGGTTATTTTTGTGGTTTGGTGGTTTTCTGTAGTGATATGGTTTTATTTCTTTCTCATTTATTTGTCTGCTCTACCAGTGAATATTACTCTTTTGTGTGTCTTCACGATGGTGGTTATCACCCTTTCACTTTCAGATGAAGGGCTCCCATAAGCATTTCTTGTAGGACCATTCCAGTAGTGATAGATTTTTATTAGCTTTTCCTCATCCGGGAATAATTTTATTCTTTCAAATCTAATGTATAGCTTTGCTGGGTATAGTATTCTTGGCTGGCATTTCTTCTTCTTTTTTCTTTCAGCATTTTCATTATATCACCCTGTTCTCCCATAGCCCATAAGGGTTCTGCTGAGAAATCTAATGTTAGTCTGGGAGCTTCTTGCTTATATTTGACTTGACTGTTTTCTCTTGCTATTTTTAGACTTATCTTTGTCTTTGAAGTTTTTTATTATGTATTTATATTGCTATATCACGGTGTGGATATTTTGGGGGTATATGTGGTACTTTGATACATGTATACAAAGTTTAACGATCAAATCAGGAGAATTATGATATCCATCCCCTCAAATAATTTTTTATTTTTTCTTTTTCTTGGGAAAATTACAAAATCACCAGGAGAGAAGGAAGAATTGTCTTTGACTTTTGATAGTTTGATTATAATGCTCTTTGGAGAGCATCTTTGGCATTAGATATATTTGGTGATCTTTGAGCTTCCTGGATCTGAATGTACATATTTCTCCAAAAATTTGAGAGGTTTTCAGCTGTTATTTTATTATATAGATACCCTGCACCTTTCTGATCTCTTCTCCTTCTAGAACTCCCATAATGGGAATATTTGTCCACTGCATTTTGTTCCACACATTTTGTAGGCATTCTTTATTCTTATTTATTCTTTTTTGTCTGACCGGCTTATTCCAAAAATCCTGTCTCCAGGTTCAGAAATTCTTTTTTCATCTTGATCTAGTCTGTTGTTGAAGCTCTTGATTTTATTTTTTAAATTGTATTCATTTTATTATTCAGTTTCAAGACTTCTGCTTAGTTCTTTTTGTGTAATATCTCTGTTGAATTTCTCATTCAGATCATGAATTGTTTTCCTAATTTTTTGAATTGTCTGTTTTTATTCTATTGATTCTCACGGCGTATCTTTAAGATCATTATTTTAAAAATCATGTAGGCATTTTGTAGCTGTCCTTTTCTTTGGGATTTGGAATTAGAAAATGATTTTGTTCCCTTCGGGGTGTCATGTTTCTTGCTTTTTAGACATTTCTTGTGTTCCTACATTAGTATCTATACATCTGACAAAACAATTTCTCCTAATATTAGAAGGTAGTTTTAGTAGGAAAAAACTTGTTCCTGTAGATGTGTCTCATAGTGTCAGTTGGGTAGGGTGCTTTGGTTTGTATTCTGCATTAGTACAGCAGTGTAGTCTTCATGATATTTATTTGGTTGTAATCAATGTCTGCATGTTTGTAGCTGAGTAGCCTTGGCTGCAGGTGTTTGTGGAAGTGTTGGTTCAGCTCTAATGCAGATGGAGACTTTGGGGTGGCCTTGTTTTGGGGATATAGAAGGTCACATGAGGCATCTCTGCTTCTCAGTGGAATGAGTTTTCTGGCAGTGGTTGGCCTCAGGTGGGCTGGTCCTTGGGTCCCTGGGGAGTATGTGTGGGCATTCAGCAACTCCACTGCTTAGGGGGTGGGGAGTGTTCACTGGTGGCAGCAGTACCCAAAAGGCCAGTCCTTGGTCTCCTGCAAGAGGCATACAGCCAGGATGCTTGTTGGTAGGGGGCCTCAAGAATTCAGCTCTCAGGGCCTTGGGAGCACACACTTTGGCTCCCCCTGTCTTGAGAGTGGCCTCCCCACTCTGCTCAACCACTTGTGGTGTAGGGTACTTCATGGTCTTGAGTGCTGGGTTCAGGTTTGTGTCACTGAGTGCAGCTGGGGTCATGGCCCTGCATCCTTCTCCTTGGCTGTGGTGGGATGATGGCTGGGTTCTCAAGATATGGAGATGCTACTGGCCCTGTGGGCAGGATGTACTCTGATAGTTCTTCTGTCCTGAAAATGGCACCATGCTGCAGCAGCCTGAGGCCCAGGGAACAAGAGAGGAACCCGGTGTGAGTTCTCTCCCAGGAGCAAAACAGTCATGTGGGCTGCACGCAGCTCCTTACCCTTGGCTCAGGGCCTATGAGGACTGTGGGGCTTTTCTGAAGCCCTGAATACAGGCATCTGGGGTGGGAGTGTGACCTGCTGGGGATCTCCCACTTACCTTCTCCCTACAATGGGGAGTCCTTTTTTGGCACTGAACAGATCCTACCTGCGCACTTCACGTTCATCTTTATGCTGCCATCTTGAGTTTCCATGCCTTAGAGGGTCTTCTTTACTCTGTTGCTTCAGTACAGTGTTCTCCCCTAGACACTGTACTTGACATGTGCTTACCTACTTGTCATTTTGGTTCCTCTTTGTGAAGGAGGAAAGTGCTGGGCACTCTAGCTAGACATCTCGATGTCTGCTAAGCTTTGCATGACTTTTAGACATTTCTAGATGGTACGTCAAGCCACTGTGGCCAGTGAGCATTTAGAAAAAACAGTATGGAGCTTGGGAGAGGTTCAGGACCAGACACACAGAAATGGGGGTCCCTAACCACAGATGCCAACTAAAATACTAAGACTCTGTCAGAGTATCAAAGGAAGGCACATGAAAAGAAGAGGAATGAGGATGAGCTGCAGTCTCTTTCATATTTAGAGGCAAAGGAATTGAGGAAGAAATGACAAAGAAGAATCTGTGGTAGGGAGAACACCAAGAATATGGTGTTTTGTGAAAAATCCATAAAACTAAAGATCTTAAGAAGGAGGGAGTGATCACATGTGTTGAATGCTACTAAGAATGTGAATCAGATGAGCTCTAAGATGAGACGTGTGGGCTTGACTGGATGGAGGACATGGATAACCATGGCAAGAAAGAACAGCAGAGTTGTAGGCATGGAAGAAGCACTAAAGTGGATTGGCAGAATGGGATGTGAGGAAGCGGAATAAGTGGTTCTGGAGATCTCTCAGATATCTTAACTAACATGGACGAAGAGAAGTAAGAATGTGTCAGAGAGGATTTTTTTCTTTTAATGGAGAACATTGCAAGAGGATAAGAATGATTCAATAAATATATAAATGATTTTGCAGGAAAGAAATATTGTTGCTACTTTGATTCAAATAATATGTATTTTCCTTGACAAAATATTAATTTATAAACAAAATAAAAATATTTCCCAAAAATAAAAAATAAAATATACTATATAGTTTCAATTTACTGAAAAAAATTCATTTGATAAGGGTCCATTCAAATAGAGACCACTTCTCCTGATTCAGTTAAACCAAAAGAATCCAAATATATCAACTGATCTCTATGATCTTTGCCTCTGTGCATGTGCATACACACAAGCTCACACACACATGCTCACACACATGCTCACACACACAAGCTCACACACACATGCAGAGACACACATGCACACACATACACACACCCCCCAAGAAAAATGTATGCATCATTGGGTTTCTTCCTTGATAGCACTATTTTTTAATTTTTCCTTTTGATGTTCTTCAGTAAACTACGTTTGTTTTTCTGAATAACATGTTTGTGTCAGAAACTGTGATAGCAGGCAAATGAATAGGAGAAAGATTTTATAATTTTCCAAGATTTAGAACTGACAGCACAATATAAATCAGTACAAAGACCCTACATCTTGGAATAAGATAATTTATAAATGCTTTAATTAATAACTGTAGGTTTGAAATTAATGGGTTAGAAATGACAACTTAGAACACACAGGAAGGAACACTGGAAAACTGACGCTATAATGCATCTGATTCATTCCACTTCAAATTATGTATCAGAAGAAAGGCCTTTCAAACTGTGAATTTCCTCATAAAAAACATGATAACAAGTTTATGTTTGGAAATTATTAACACTGTTGCAAGAAGAACGATTACACATTTTAAAAGAAAATTCACACTTTCTTAGAAAATAAATATTATCAAATAATTTTACTTGTTTTCACCTGAGGTTGTAAGGGCCAATCATAAAACAACTAAAAATTTAATTAATGATAAGGAGACAAATATATCTACCATAGGGACTGGATAAATATACGTTTAAATTTCCTACAGAAGAACACATACAACAATCATTGCTGATGAGAATACAAAATGGTACAGTCACTTTGGAAGATACTTTGGAAGCTTCTTACATAACCAACTATATTCTTATCAAATAATGAAATAATCATATATCTTGGAATTTAACACCAACAGCTAAAAACGTATGTCCACACAAATCCCAGCACTTTGGAAGGCTGAGGCTGTCGGATCAGGAGGTCAGGAGATCGAAACCATCCTGTCTAACATGGTGAAACCCGTCTCTACTAAAAATATAAAAAAATTAGCTGGACATGGTGGTGGGCGCCTGTAGTCCCAGCTACTCGGGAGGCTGAGGCAGGAGAATGGCGTGAACCCAGGAGGAGCTTGCAGTGAGCCGAGATCGCGCCACTGCACTCCAGCCTGGGGGACAGAGTGAGACTCCATCTCAAAAAAAAAAAAAAAAAAAAAGTATGTCCACACAACAAACACCTGCACATGTACGTTTATAGCAACTTTATTCATAATCGCCAAAATTAGGAAGCAACCAAGATGTCCTTCAGCAGGTGAATGGATAAACTGTGCTACATCCAGACAGTGGAATATTATTCAGGGCTAAAAGGAAATGAGCTGTCAAGCCATGAGAAGACATGGGGGAAAACTAAATATATTTTACCAAGTGAAACAAGCCAATTTTAGAAGGCGACGTGTTGTAAGATTTCAACTGCATGACATTTTGGAGAAGGCAGAACTATGAAGAGAGTAAAAAGATTAGTGATTGTTAGGGGTTAGAAGAGGGAGGGATGAAGAGCAGGAGCTCAGAGGACTTTTAGAACAGTGAAACTCTCTGTGTGATGTTATAATGGTGGACACTGACTTTATACTGTTGCCCAAATCCATAGAATAAATAGCAACAGGAGTGAGCCCTAACGTGCACTATGGACTTTGGTAATTCAGCATGAATGCATGTTCATCAATTGTAACAAACACACCATGCTGTAAGCATCTGGCGGGGATGCTTACAGTGGGGAGGTTGTGCATGTGTGGGGGCAGGAGGTATAGGGAAACCATGTCTTCTGATCAATTTTGCTGTGCAAACTGCTCTAAAAATAAAACATAATAAATAACAAAAATTACACATATAAGCTTTTATATCTGTATGCAACACATACCAATAGCCCACAGTATACAGTGTGAAATTACAAAGACTGGATTCCAACCTAGAAAAAAGTACTTTGAACGCACACACACACACACACACAAAGAAAGGGAGTTAGAAAAATATGTCATTAATTCTGGGATATCCTTGCTTTATTTGAGATGTTTAGCCCCACATATAAACACTAGGAGTCTCTTAGAAACTACAATTCAATGCACTGCTATGAAGAAGAGGATTCACACATTATTTCAAATGTAACTATATGACTATTAGCCTGTGCTACAAAAAGTCAAAGCTGCTAGTGATTCAGGGTGGGAAATAAAGTTTGCACAGGCAGTGAAAAGCACAATTCCTCTAAAACACAGCAGTCTTGGGACCACGGCATCAGCTGGCAGGAAGCCAAGGAACTTGGTATTTCATGCTAAAATCTCCCAGATGGTTCTCTGGAACTTTAAGTATTACTGACATCCCCGCCCTCAGGGCCCTGCCAAGTCCCTTTTCTCATCTTTAAATGCTACATCAATTACAGTAATTCTCTTTGTGCTGCCCTGCTACAGAGAGAATTAGTCTCAGCTCAAGACAGCTAAAGAAGCTGGATGTCCCCCATCCACTGGAAAGGATTCCTGAGAAGACCTGGCTTAGTTTTCCCTGTCTCAGCCCACCTGTGGTTTGAAAATGGCCTAAAAAGCAGCCCCCCTCTTTCCTTGCCCTCCATCTCCCCCCATCCCCCCTTGCCCCCCCGCCCCCCACACTCTTCCTAGCGCCTGGTAGCCGCTGTTCACCTCTCCACTTGGATGAGATCAACTTTTTAAGCTTCCACATATGAGTGAGAATATGGAGGCGGGGGTCGGGGCGTGGACAAGAAGTGGTTGGTTTTGGGGTATGAAAGTCCAGCTAGATAGGTGGAATCAGTTCCAATGTTCGACAGCACTGCAGGGTGACTATCATGAACAACAATTTGCTGTGTATTGCAAAATAGCAAGAAAACAGGAATTTAAATGTCTCCAACACAAAGAAATGATGAATGTTTGAAGTGATGAATATGTTAATTCCCATGATTTGATCAATGACACATTGTATAGCAGTATTGAAACATTGCATGTACCCCATAAACAGGTACAATTATTATGTATTACTTAACAATTTTTTAAAAAAAACATTTTTTTAAATGAACAAGTACAATCACACTGACAAAAGAGAGAGTCTGGGCTTTGCTGCTTACTCAATGAGAGTCTTGAAAGAATTGTTTAACCTTTCTTCTGTCTTATCCGTAAAATGAGAATGATACCGACTTCCCTGGGGCATTTCTAGGATTCAACAATGCAGTGCAGGCAAGGTGTGTACTTCTTCTTGGCATCCAGCAGACACTTGATCAATGGCAGTTGTGTTCATTATTATCCTCATGGCAACCCTTCATAAAAACCTTGTCATATCTGCCAGACCCAGGCACATTCTGCCACCATTTGAAGTATTCTGTTATTTCAAATCTCACGAGTCTTTATAACCAAGAAAAACTCATCTGTCTTCTCTCTGACTCTGCAATTTCTAACTCCAATTTTATCTAAAATGACCTCTTATCTTTTGAATTCCCGACAAACTTTATCACCTGCACACTTCGTTCTCTATTGCAGTAGTGGTATTTTGCTTCTCTTAAGTGTGGTTTTCACTAACTACTTAGATGAAGAAATTGTGGATGCTTGAGGAGTAAGGTGAGATTCATTAAATTTCAAGTGAGTAGCAAGTTGAGAGTCATGTGAAAATGATAGTGGCAAATGAGGCAAGGAAAATTTCTGAAGCAGAACCCCTCAAAATGCCAGTGAAATGGGCAGAGATAGAAAATACTTACAGCACAACAACAAAGATTAACCAGTGCACCAAGGAAAGTAAGCAAACAAAACAGTGATGGAGAAACAGTTAAAAACAAAAAAAGTTTTGTTGCATAAGATGGGAGAATAAGCTAGTGAGAATTTCAGGAGAATTTCTGTAACCGCTGAAAGAAAGTAACCAAAGTATGACAGGCAGATTTCAGTAATTTACTGAAATCTGCCCTCAGATGTATGAAAGAGGGTAGAGTAAGTATTAAAAAATGAGAGCCTGGGAATTTAAAAGTCACAATGCAATAATGGATATAGAATAAACCAGAACATTATTAGATGTGATAAAATGCAGAATTAACATTTACATCAATCAACCAAAGATGTGTGGAATGACTGCTGAAACTTTGAAGGAACAAAAGATGAAAAGAAGATGAGAGAAAATTATAGATCTCTAGATGAAAGCAAAAGATATTGAAGTTTGTTGAGAAATAATTATGGGCACAGAATCAATAATTAGAAAAATAATGGAAGATACACTTTCACGACTGATTAAAGAGTTGAGAATGAAGATAAAAGTGCTTCATTATGGCCCCCGTAAATGAAATAAAGCTGTATGAGAATAATAGGAATACGTCACCTCACAGAATTCACACTAACACCACCAGAAGAATTCTGTACACAAACCCAGAAGAACAAGCAGATTATATTTGAGGAAATACAAATAAAAGTTAGTTTTGTCTTTTTTTGGTAGCATAACAAAACCCTAGAGGTACGGGACCAACAACACTATGAGCACTGGATAGAAGGGAAAACGATGTTCTGCTTAATATGTCTACTCAGCAAAGAGGCTATTTTATGTGAGAAGGAAGAGAAACTATTTACAGATTTTTAAATGTCTCAGGTATTGTATCAACACAGTCCTTATCACCAACTTGGCTGAAAGGTGAATTTCAAATAATAAGATTAATTTAAAAAACAGTTACTTAAGGAGGTTCTTTACAAATATACTAAAAAGAATGATCTCCAAAAAGTTATGTAAACCAGAAAGGAAGAGCGTTGAGTGGATAAAAATACACATATGTATATTTATTCTTACATATTAAACAATATCATTTAACAAATGAAGAAAGGGCAACCAAGTTCCTCCTGGGGTTGATCCCTGGGGCTGTGTTCTCATAAGGACGTGTCTCATTGGAGACCAGGTGACAGGTGGGGCGGCCATCACAGGAAGTGCCACGGAGGCAGCTGAAACTCAAGGACTCTGAACACCCCCAGCCCCAGGACGAGCTGTCAGGGAGACTGCCCTGGGGGAGGGGGTGCAGGTGAGCCAGGCTCTATGTCTTGTGTCATCTGTAACAGACTCCACTTAAGTGCCTCCAATTCCTACTACCTGCTATTTCTAGATATCCAGAGAGACAAGGAGCCTTACCAAAGTTTGCAAGCTAACAAGAATACTGGAGGTAGGGGAGTAAACACATGTTTACACATGTGTAGAGAGAAGGTGCCAAATGGGAAAACGCTCACATTCTCACCACTGGTTGTGGCTAGAAACGGGGAATAAATTACTTCCAGTCACTCTTCCAATGACGCTTTATGGAGCAGCAGTTACACAGATACTTTACTTTTTAGTCATTCCTTTGTCTTTCATTCATCTTCAATCATGCCTCTAAATATCTTTATGTCTCCCAAGAAAACATGCTAACATTTTTCTTAGGAAAACTTACAACTGCATGTTCAGTAAGTTTCTGGAATAAATAAACTCCAAATTTGGGGTGTCATGAAGATAAAAGAAAGGAGGCAATGATTGATTGTATAGGAGATTTCGAGATAATTCAACAAGGTTGCTCATGGTTGGCAGCGATTTTCTTCCTCCACACCTGGATTTTTTAAATGCTTTTCAAGGTCTTAAATTTTAAAAACACTATAAAACTAAAATAAATATAAAGGTGTAATGGCACTATTTGATGTCGGATAATTTGAAAATACATGTTGGCAACAGGAGTTAATAAATGTGTTGATGTTCACACTTAACTAATTTAGGAAGTTTTGCTTATCTTTCATAGAGAGTTTCTAACATACATTTTCATACAAGATGTTGTAAGAATTGAACAAAAATATATACCAAGTGCCTAACATAGAGCTTGGGGTCATGGTTACAATTTTATAAATGATAATTACTGTTATTATTATAAAAATCATAGAAATTGAATAAACAGAATTTACACAGTAGAAAAGTGGGATTTAAGTGGTTTAGAGGGAAACTCAATTGTGAATCATCATGAAACCTATTTTGTAACATTAGGTAACATATACAATATTTTTTTTTGTAGAAGTAAAAAGGAAAACTTCTGCCTTTACTCATCTCATTACTAAGAATATTTTTTAGCTTCATCCATGTCCCTGAAAAGGATATGAACTCATCATTTTTTATGGCTTCATAGTATTCCATGATGTATATGTGCCACATTTTCTTAATCCAGTCTATCATTTTTGGACATTTGGGTTGGTTCCAAGTCTTTGCTATTGTGAATAGTGCCGCAGTAAACATACGTGTGCATGTGTCTTTATAGCAGCATGATTTATAATCCTTTGGGTATATACCCAGTAATGGGATTGCTGGGTCAAATGGTATTTCTAGTTCTAGATCCCTGAGGAATTGCCACACTGTCTTCCACAATGGTTGAACTAGTTTACAGTCCCACCAACAGTGGGACTGTGTAAAAGTGTTCCTATTTCTCCACATCCTCTCCAGCACCTGTTGCTTCCTGACTTTTTAATGATCGCCATTCTAACTGGTGTGAGATGGTATCTCATTGTGGTTTTGATTTGCATTTCTCTGATGGCCAGTGATGATGAGCATCTTTTCATGTGTTTTTTTGGCTGCTTAAATGTCTTCTTTTGAGAAGTGTCTGTTCATATCCTTCGCCCACTTTTTGATGGGGTTGTTTTTTTCTTGTAAATTTGTTTGAGTTCATTGTAGATTCTGGATATTAGTCCTTTGTCAGATGAGTAGGTTGCAAAACTTTTCTCCCATTCTGTAGGTTGCCTCTTCACTCTGGTGGTAGTTTCTTTTGCTGTGCAGAAGCTCTTTAGTTTAACTAGATCCCATTTGTCAACTATGGCTTTTGTCACCATTGCTTTTGGTGTTTTAGACATGAAGTCCTTGCCCATGCCTATGTCCTGAATGGTACTGCCTAGGTTTTCTTCTAGACAAAAAAACCAAACACTGCATGTTCTCACTCATTGGTGGGAATTGAACAATGACCCACCTCCTTGTCTCTTTGGATGTCTAGAAATAGCAAGTAGTAGGAATTTGAGGCACTTAAGTGGTGTCTGTGACAGATGATGCAAGACATAGAGCCTGGCTCACCTGCACCCCCTCCCCCAGGGCAGGTGAGAACACTTGGACACAGGAAGGAAAGCATCACACACTGGGGCCTGTTGTGGGGTAGGGTGAGGGGGGAGGGATAGCATTAGGAGATATACCTAATGTAAATGATGAGTTAATGGGTGCAGCACATCAACATGGCACATGTATACATATGTAACAAACCTGCACGTTGTACACATGTACCCTAGAACTTAAACATAATTAAAAAAAGAAAGAAAAGAATATTTTTTAAAGAAATAGTCAAGACTAAGAATGAAAAGATTCAGATGAATGAACTAAGACACTTATTTTAGCGACGTCTGAGAAAATTTTAAATTCACTGATTTATTCAATCACTCCTTTAGTCGGTTTTAGTGTATTTCCAGCTTATCTATTATGGAAAATTTTCTGCGAGTTTTATGTTATCAGTATTTTATTTTAAAATTTAAAACAAATAAAATTATCATTCTGTTTAGACCGAACAGAGGACAGAATGCCTTTGTAATGCTCCACCACCTATGCTTTTCCCATTATGGAAAGAGACACATCAGCTGTCACTCTCCTACACTAGGAAACGGTGACAAAAGTGACCAGTTACAGCCATGAGAGAGGAATGATCCATGGACCCTTGCACACAAAAGAAATTTTTAAAAAGTCTCAGAACTTAAAGTCCTCTTATGCTTAATATTTCTGAGCTCAGACTTAAGCGAGAATATCTCAGTGTAAATCCCAGCTTTGTCTCTTGCCAGCTATCTGACCTTGGGCAAGACACTGTATCAGCAGTCCATGTACCAGTTTCCTCCTCTTTACCTGGGGTCAAAATTAATGCGTGCTCAGTAGGATTCTTATGAGAATTTACTCTAAGTATTCAGTAGATAAGATCATCTCAAAAGTTTCTATGTCAAGAAAGTAATTGGTTTCGGAAATCTGGGCAATTAGAGAAACAATATTATCTGGACCCCTTTACAAACACAGAGATGGAAGGAGATTAAAGCATGGTCAATGACTGAAAAATATATTTAAGCCTTTCCCCCACCCATAGTTATAGTAAATCATTTTACATTCACTGTTTCTTTAGCCAAGTCAACTTTGTCATAAGAAAAAATAATCTATTGCTATTAAATAAAATTTTAGACAATTTTCTCAGGACAATGTTTTGGTGATTCTGCCTTCTATAGGCAAGGAATCTTGCACAAGTCGTTGAACTATTTTTCATTTCACCTTCCTCATCTTTAAAATGAAGAAGGTAGGCTATTCTACCAAGATGGCCTCTAAATTTTATTCAATTCCAATTTTATATAACTGTTTCTATGTTAGAAGCTGTATCTAGTGGATACAACAGATCCAATTTGGGAAAGGGAAGAAGCTATAAGATATCAACCTAACAAAAAGAAAACAATAGATGCTTAATCGTCTTCAACTGCAGGGCTATTTGCATCCTATTAGTTAACAGAATAATCAGAGTGATATTTTGTTCTATAAACCAAGGGGTCTGCCTGATGCCTTGTGTCCTGGAACACAGGTCTGTCAGCCCACCAGCCAGGTGTGAGGCTAGCTGTTCAGGAAGCAATTATCAGGTTGGACCCAACTCCGTGGCCATGGTAACGGGGAACTCATGCCCCAGTGAAGCGATGAGGGCAACGCTTAAGTTGCTGGCATTTCACCCTCTCCCATGTGCAGTTTCTTACTTGGTAAGTGTGTCAAAAAATTGCAAATGCATGTCTCCAATTGACGTATACAAGTCGCGTATCCACTTCTCCCCTCTACATCAGTGAAACACCAGTAAGGATAAAGAAAATGAATTCATTAAGAGAAAGTAAATGATTCCAGCCTGAACATAAGGACATGAATTGACAGAGAATACATATCTGTGTATTTGTTTTTGTGAAAACACTGAGGCAAGTAGGGTGTGCTGTACTGTGGGGCTGGACATCAGGGAGTCAGGAAGAGAAGCGGCCGACTCCTGCCTTCTGCACTGCGTCCCTTGCCTGCAGCCCAGGCTTCTCGCTCTACATGGCCTGCCTCTGTCTTCCCATTCCCCAGTCACAGGAAAGAGCAACACAGCTGGAGCTTGGGGAAGGACAGTAGAGAAAGCACATGGGTACTTGAAGTCCAAATGTCTTTTGAGCGCAGGCTGTGTTGCTGATTTGGCCTGGCGTGGGGTAAGTTACTCAGCCCAGTCCCCTCACCCTCAATATCATCTTAGAGGGTCTCTGAAAGTGAGGTCTTAGGAAAGAAAATCTTAGAAGGTCTTTAAAGAGGTTAAATGAAGCAACATTTGTCACATGCTTAACACATTACGTGGCACAAAATAATGCCTCAAAAAATGCTGGTTACTCTCTTGCAGAAGAATAACATAGGATAAAAAATCACATTTCAGATTATGTAAGATACAAAGGCAGGATAAAAAATTCCTTACTTTTTAATGACTGCCATTCTAACTGCTGTGAGATGGTATCTCATTGTGCTTTTGATTTGCATTTCTCTAATGACCAGTAAGGATGAGCTTTTTTGCCTATGTTTATTAGCTGCATAAATGTCTTCTTTTGAGAAGTGTCTGTTCATATCCTTCCCCCACTTTTTGATGGGGTTGTTTTTTTCTTGTAAATTTGTTTAAGATCCTTGTAGGTTCTGGATATTAGCCCTTCGTCAGAGATACATGCACACGTATGTTTATTGCAGCACTATTCACAATAGCAAAGACTTGGAATGAACCCAAATGCCCATCAATGATAGACTGAACAAAGAAGACGTGGCACTTATACACCATGGAATACTATGCAGCCATAAAAAAGGATGAGTTCATGTCCTTTGCAGGGATATGGATGAAGCTGGAAACCATCACTGTCAGCAAACTAACAAAGGAACAGAAAACCAAACACTGCATGTTCTCAGTCATAAGTGGGAGTTGAACAATGAGGACACAAGGGCACAGGAAGGGGAATATCATACACCAGGGCCTGTTGGGGGGTGAGGGGCTAGGGAAGGAATAGCATTAGGAGAAATACCTAATGTAGATGATGGGTTGATGGATACAGCAAACCACAATGGCATGTGTATACCTATGTAACAAACCTGCACGTTCTGCACATGTATCCCAGAACTTAAAGTATAAAAAAAAAATTCCTTAACTGGCATGTTATACATTTGGAAATGATCTGTACCTATCCTCCAAAAGAAGAGAAGTTTTATTGAAAATCTGTGGCCAGCCAGGCACGGTGCTCACGGCTGTAATCCCAGCACTTTGGGAGGCCAAGGCAGGTAGATCACTTGAGGTCAGGAATTTGAGATCAGCCCGGCCAACATGGTGAAACCCCTCTCTACTAAAAATATGAAAAAAGATTAGCTGGGCATGGTAGCGGGTGTCTGTGATCCCAGCTACTCAGGAGGCAGAGGCAGGAGAATCCCTTGAACCGGGGCGGCGGAGGTTGTGGTGAGATGAGATCACTATTGCCCTCTAGCCGGGGTGACAGAGTGAGACTCCATCTCTAAAAAATAAAATAAAATAAATAAAATAAAATAAAATAAAATAAAAGTAATATGCAATTTATCATCACAGAATTTGCATTTTTGTTAGAAAGTCAAATTAAAAAAAAACGGTTGTCATATGAGGATTTTTGGTAAATTTTTTCACCTGCAGTTTTACAGTCACAGTGAGAACTCATGGGTTTACAACGTTTCATTTCTCCAGGCCCCGCTCCCTGGGTATTCCCCATCACCGTGGCTCCTCTATGTGGCCCTAGAGAGTTACTTTTGCTCTGTGATTTGACCTCCTCATATTTCTCATCCAGCCTGGACTGTGGCCCCAACCACCCTCATAGCACGAAACATGTCCTTGGCAGAATTCCTTACTATCCTGGCACAGATGAATCTCTCCACCTAATTTACCACCGCTCCTCGCGGGTCCACGTGCAGAACCATGCTGCTTTCTCATCTTCAGGGACGGACTGGAAGCATTCTTGAAGACGCAGTGCTGAGTTTAGCAACTTATTTGTTCTATACCCACAGCCTCAGCCTCTCCCCTAATACAGACTTCAGCTCAGAAATTCAAGATTACTCGTGTGTCTCTCCCCATAGACAGGCTTTTGGTGCACAGAATTTGATTTATGTATTTGTAATCCTGAGCAATCTGCCCATGACACCTAAGGATGCTGTAAGAGGCATTGCAAGAATGACCACATGAAGGGCTGGGCTGGTGGGCTGGTGGGTGAGTCCACAGCAGCAGGAGAAATGAACCCTCTCCTCCAGGAACTGACTTTAATTTTTTTCTTTCTTTCTTTTTTTTTTTTTTTTAAGACAGAGTCTTGCTCTGTTGCCAGGCTGGAGTGCACTGGCATGATGACCTGATCTGGGCTCACTGCAACCGCTGCCTCCTGGGTTCAAGCAATTCTCCTGCCTCAGCTTCCCAAGTAGCTGGGACTACAGGTGCATGCCACCACACCTGGGTTTTTTATTTTTTAGTAGAGACAGGGTTTCACCATGTTGGCTAGGATGGTGTTGATCTCTTCATCCGCCCACCTCGGCCTCCCATAGTGCTGGGATTACAGGCGTGAGCCACTGCACTTGGTCTTTTTAAGGAGGAAGATATAACACGTGGGCCCATTGTATAACCACAGAGAGCCACAGACAGCGAAAATATAGAAAGAAGTCTCCGTCCCTATGAAAGGCATTAGCATGCTTGAGTGATCATTTAAAAATACATTTGATGTTTTAGAATTTTCCACTTCTAAAATGGATAGCTGTGTTTTCATGGTCATTGTCTAGCCCTCCTTGGGGTGAATGCATTGAATTACTTTTTTTTTTTTTTTTTATATGCCTTTATGGATTCAGCTACAATGCCTAGACTTTACTCTGGCAAACTCTGGGAAAAAAATAGTTACATACTAATCCTCCAACTTTAATAAATCCCCTTGTTTTCCCCTATTTGGAAATTATTTTGTTTTTGTAAGAGGAGTATTTTCTGAGTGAAGAAATCCATAGGTAAGTCCTGGCTTTGTCACTTGCCCACAGATTTTTTTTTTGAGATGGAGTCTTACTTTGTTACCCAGGCTGGAGTGGAGTGGTGCTCACTGCAACCTTTGCCTCCCAGGATCAAGCATTCTTCCGTCTCAGCCTCCTGAATAGCTGGGATTACAGGCCTGTTGTGGGATCTCACCTTGTGATCATGTGAGTCACGACTCCTTAATAAAATCCTCTTTATATATACACCTATCCTGTTAGTTCTGTCCTGGAGAATCCTGATTAATACACTAATCCTATGCAATGCCCCAGAAAACAAGATAAAACTTACTGCTCTGCCACCATCATCTAAGACAGTCTACCAGCAATATGCCAGCATGTCCACAAAATACAGACACTTGGATATGTAAGTCTACTGCCCTGATAGTCTGTGTGTTAGTTACCATAATAGGTCAGCTGCAGAGTGCAGCTTCACCAAACACATGAGAGATAGACAGCATTTAATTACGTAATAGAGTACAGAATAAGAAAACTGTGTTGCACATTTGGAGAGAAGATCCTGGAGTATGAAAAGGTAGATAAACACACAAAGGTTATAACCACAGAATAATTCAGGCCAGAACATAAGAAGGGGCCATTAGAAGTGAGAGTAGGTACTTGTAATAAGAAAACAGAGGAGGTAGTAGATTCCAATCCAGGCCTTCTTTTTATAGTACAGAAAAATAATCTTCTTATAATAGCACACATTTCTCTTAGGAACACCCTGTGTTCTTTAGTTTTTCAAAGCATCACTCAATCCTCTTCTCTTGGCAGATAGGAGGCTCAAATCAATCTCTCCGTAATCACTTCTGTCTCCCAGGAAGCTGTGTTAGCTTGTTCCCCAATCCCTCATGAAGACATGCTCTTGTCTGAAGGATACTAAACAAGACCGGCTTTCTTAGAGTCTCTTTCATTTTCTCAGGAAGCCATTATAAATGGTGCAACATAGAGATGTCCTCAGTGCATTGCAGCTAGTAGATATTTTTGGCTAGGTGGCTGATCTCCCTGGTGATGTTATAAGTCTTCAGGTACTGCACACCTAGCAATACAACACGCAATCTCTTGGAATGATTACATAATGTCTTCCAAATGTGGTGTTATCCCCATCTGCTCACTGGTCAGCCCCAGTGAAGAACCCAGGCTGATGATTCTAATCACTGGCAACAGTACATCCCTGGTCCTCTTACAGTACCTTCAGCATCATGTCTATAATGTTTAATTAACAGGTAAAAATAATTTGTGAGGATCTTAAACTAGATCAAAGGTTTTCATTCATCTGCACTGAAAATGTATACATTTAAGGATTTTTTTTTTTTGAGATAAAGTTTCGCTCTGTTAACCAGGCTGGAGTGCAGTGGCGCTATGTCAGCTCACTGTAACCTCCGCCTCCCGGGTTCAAGCGATTCTCCTACCTCAGCCTCCTCAGTAGCTGGGATTACAGGTGCGCACAACCACACCTTGCTAATTTTTGCATTTTTCGTAGAGATGGAGTTTCACCATGTTGGCCAGGCTGGTCTTGAACTCCTGACCTCAGGTAATCCTCCCACCTTGGCCTCCCAAAGTGCTGGGATTACAGGCGTGAGCCACCATGTCCGGCCAAATTTAAGTCTTTTTATGATAGCCAACATAGCCAACACGTGAAGTAAAAATATTGGTGACAGTTTCAGCAATGATGACATGTCACCGAATTCAGGTACCACACTATCTAGACTGTCATCATTCGGAGTCATTTGCTGCATAGAAACATCTCAGCCATGTTGTTTAAGGTTATATGTAAACTCATTATAATGTAACATGGAAAAATACTTCATTGTTCTGACTAAAATATCAGATAAGGACAGGAATAGAACAACTCGAGAATTCTATAATCGATTTACAGCGTGATGATAGCACCCAATGCAATAAGGAGAATTATTACCTGAATTTAGCTGTCCTGATAAATTCACTAAAATTCTAAAATGTTTCCATTTTTATGATGTTATAGTTGATACTTTTCTAACAATACTGTTTTTATCACCAATACAATAAAATGTGTAATACTTCACTATGAAACTCACATTCACCCATCAGAAGTGTTTGCTGGGTGATGTGATTCTATTACTGCTGAAGAAAGAGGACTCGCTTCCCGTGAGAGCTTTTCCAGACAGCCTCACCATGGACAGAACTTAATGAAGAAAGCCTCTCCGGAGTTGAATAATTCTGAAATTGTTATTAGTTGCTTCGCACAAATTGGAGAGTATTCTAGGTAAATATTACATTTCGCCCATCTACCTCCAGAAATATTAGACTTTCAATGGCGTCCTGGAGCCGGCTTGTACCAGCTTCATAGAGCAAACTACGAAATATTCAGGAGTTGTTCAAAGCAGTTGTTAAATCATTAGTAGCTGGACATCATCTATGGGGTGAGTATTTAAGCCATCAAATGTGGTAAAGCCCACAAATTAGCTGGCTGGCTAACACAACAGTGGGCTACACATCCCCTAGTATTTCTGAAGCTGATTAGACATTTATTGAATACATTTAGAAAAGCTACGTAAAGAGTAATATAGAGCTCTAAACCTGTGGCCACTGAAATTCAGCCCATTTGTTTTCGGGCCTAAAATCAGGAACTGCATGTGGGAAAGTTCTGTGTTCCAGACAATCCAAAAGTTAAAACACTGAAGATATCTCCCATAATTTTCATAGCTTAACTTGTCTAATATATAAGAAACCTTCTTCTATATCACCTGTCAGTTACTCCCTAAATCACATGACTATAAACTTTAGGACTATTATAATTGTAATAGAACTGAGAGGGATAATCTTATTCAAGAAAACATCTGAACTGTTTTTGGAATTGACTAAAAATGGCTTTAATGACAATCACTTAAAAGTAACGTTTCACAAATAAATAATATGTTATAGTTGGGGGAATATTCCTAAATTCTATATTTAAGTGTATTTGTTTTAATGTGATTCACTACTTTTTTCAGTGCTAGTCATATATATCCCAGGCTACATTTCAAATTTTTTAAATCATATTTGTAGGTATCTTTTGTTAATATCATTTGAAGCTGAACCATGATATTAATACTATTTTTTCAGTAAAAATAATTGCCTTCTTAATTTATACTGCACATGATCCTTTAGTGATTAAACTGTAACTTACAGTGGGTACATATATTATTAACACAAACAACATATTCCTGATAATATCTAATGACTTTTTAAAAAATGAGAGAAATACAATAAATTTTATTATTGTTTATATGTATATGCTAAAGGCTGCCCAAGCAAATGTATTTGAACTGATAAATAATATTGGAATATATGAAAGTGCTTTTTAAAAATAAAATTTTATACTTAAATTAAAGCCTAACATTTAATCAAATTTATAATCCATCGACTATATTCGACATCTAACTTTTCAAAATAATAATACAGTTAATGAACATTTTACACATTTAAAAAATCAGTCATTAATGTTATAATTCATCTTGAATACATGTCAAGGATCAAGAAGTAGTCATGAAAGTCCTATTCTCTATGAAATTTTAAAGATTTGAGGAAATTAAATGTCAAGTACATTTGACATACTATTTGTCCTTAATATAAATAAGACCACTGTACCTGCTGTTTCTGGAGTACGTGGTGTAAATAATGGTATCTGAGCTGATGCTGGCATGCTGTTCCGTGCACTCACGCAGCTACAGATGACCACTGTGCAAGATCAGTGAAAACTAAGGCTCTTTAGGATCCTGATAATGTTGGTGAAGTTTGGACAGTTCATGACAAATTTGCTAACTAGAGATTTGCAAGAGAGGAATACACAAAATTATTTCCTTGTTTGTTCACAAGTACCACTGGAAAAATAAAAAAACGGTTGGCAACTGTTCAGGGGAATGAGAAAGCAGGACATGCTCTCCCATTGCCGTTTTCGGAAGTTTAGAATGTTTCCAACAGAAGACTTATTACTGTGGCACATGTACTTGGCAGGCCCCTGGAAAAGTGGCCAACTTGGAACAGACCAACTTGGAACAAGTCAATCATCACATATTCTAGGCCAAAATGAGGAATGTTATTCAGCATTCATTAGTTCAGGTGTATGCCTTCCCCAGTGAGTTCATTTACAACTACTTTCTGAACATGTAGGAAGCGTCAGTCATGACCCTGGGCAATGGAATTGCTTATTGTACATACGGAAAGAAAACTGGACTTCAGCGTGGGGAAAATTAACTTCCCATAGCATATCTTGAAATAGTGTTTGGTTACAGCACAAGGCTAAAATAATGAATAATACTACGTGTTTGAGTGACGTACCAAACTGTTCGGTGCCAGTCAATGTTCTACAGGTTTAAAATTAGTAAGTTTACTCAATTAACTCAACACCTCTGTGGAGATGATCCTATTAGAACTCCCTACTGTAGAACTGGGAAACTGGAGCTCAGACAGCCTGGTTACTTGAGTGTGGTCTCACAGAAAGAGGAGGAACAGAATGTAAATCTATGCATTTTGACTTCAAAGACCATATCCTTACCCACTAATATTGTCTCCAAATTTGAATATAACTGTCCTGGAAAGGGACATTCTGCAGCACTTGCAAAGCATAAGACTCACCAGCTGTGCATAGGTATTGAGCTCCAGTAAATGCTAAGTTCTGGGATTATAAAGAATCCGAAGAAGGTCAACATAGCAGATGAATAGACTTCTTCAAAGTTGCAAGACAGCTTAGTATAATAGAAAAATACTGGGATGTGTCAAAAGCCCTGGAATGGAGACTAGTTTTGAAAATCGTCTAGCCAGGCCTGGTTGAGTGAGTCATTGGAGTTGCCACTTCAGTGTCTGTGAAGAGGCGGTAGTATCTATGCTACTCGTCTCATTACACCTTTGTGAGAAGCACATCACATTATCAGGTCATGTCTGCTTGAAAATCTTTCAGTGGCCACAGAAATTTACTCAAAGTTTAAGAGGATGTTTATTTTTGTTTTTGTCGTTTTTAATTTTAATTATTGTATTTTTCTATAATTTATTGGGTACAGGTGGTATTTGGTTACATGAGAAAGTTCTTTAGTGGAGATTTGTGATATTTTGGGGCATGCCTCACCACAGCAGTATACACTGCACCTTATTTGTAGTTACATAACTAAAAGTAGAACTAGCATTTGGCCCAACAATCCCATTACTGAGTATCTACCCAGAGGAAAGGAACTCATTATTTGATAAAGATACTTGCACACACATGTTTATAGCAGCACAATTCACAACTGCAAAATTGTAGAACCAACCCAAATGCCCGTCAATCAACGAGTGGATAAAGAGAATGTTTCTGTAAGAATGAGGGTGAAAACACAGAAAACAGGGCACTGGTTGGGTGTCATGGTGAGCAAAGGAGCTGGTGTGGTGTCAGATCAAGGGGACACTGGAACCGGCAGCTCCAGGGAAGGGGCATCTGGCGGCCGTCTCAGCAGAGGAAGGAGGCCATGGTGTGGCTGGCTCCCTCCTGCAGTGTGCTCCTCATGCTCATCCCTTCTCATGCCTGTCACCAGATGTTTGAGACTCTCTTTGCATCTCAGAATTGCAAGGAGAAGTAATAAAATCTGTGATTAGAGGGAAAACTTGAAAAGACACAGAGTTGTGAATTACAAGAGAACAAAAGATGGAAAGAAGAGAGCTGGCAGAGAACAGGGAATCAAAGTAAAATTAAAGGAAACAAGCAAAACTACAGTGGTGTTATTAAGTGTTTTAAGGAAGCTGATAAACAATCCTTAGTGTCCAAGCAAAGAGAGTCCTCTACATTCCAATCTATGCATTGATTTCCAAATTGCCAGTGAAATTTGCAGGTAAAGATAGTTTGATATAAAATACTTAGAAAATGTCGGGTTCCAATGTCACACAAGTCTCTGGGAGAATGGGAGGAGAAGTCTCATTCCACACTGCTGTCCTCTGCAATACCAAATACAGGCTCAGGGAATAATATTTTCTATACGATTTTTTTGGGGAAAAAGGCTTTCTGAAAGAATTTTAGTCTAGCTAACACAATTTTTCACTGGTAGAGACAAACGAATTCTGTCCCATTTTTTGATAGTATAACTCATAGGGCTGAGAGATTAATTAAAATGAAGAATTCAAGGCTGGGAAATTTGTAACGAAAAATAACAAGCAGAATTCCCTTTTAGTCTATGAGAAGAAACACCCAAAGACCCATCCTAGAAATCCTCAACTGCAGGCTTACAACCCCATTCTTAAAGGAGATTTAAAGAAATGTGAAGAGTTCGGCGCCTCCTTCCACAGTTAATAGCTTCAACAAGTCAAATCTTCATGAATTATTAAACCTCATCAATAAAGAATCATGTAAATCATGTAGGTGAACTTAAGAAACAACTCTAGAAAATTATCTCTCTCAAGAAGATTTATCATCAGATTCAAGTGTTTAGAAAATGTGATTATAACTATAAAACAATATGACTATAGATTATAACTACAAAACAATATTAACTATTTCTAGAAAAAAAAGAACGGAAATATACCAAAATGTTGTATGGTTATTAGCGAACTATGGGCCAATGATTACTTATTTTTTAATCTTTTTGTAGTTTTAATTTTCCTTCATAAATATGTTTCTTCAAATAAGAGAAAATTATATAAGAGAGAATTACTTCATTCAGCCAAAAGCTGACGCAAATTCCTCTGGAGCTTAAATGCAAACCTCCGTACCAACATCATATAAGAAGCAACCATTTAATTGTAAATATTCCAGATGCCATTGTATTTAGAAATAGACGGAGACACACAAAAATCTGCTTTTAAAATTCGGACACATAGAAACAATATTGCTTTTGTAAAATCTCATTGGTAGACTCAACAAAGAATCAGAAAAATGACTAAAATGATCAATGATTGCCATAAAGTAAAATGCAGTATCTATGTGAAAGTAAATTAGAATGCAACAATACAGCTTTTCAAAATAACTCAGAATTGGGAGTTAATGTAGGGTATCAAAAATGAAAGGAAGAAACAAATAAAACAAATGAGAAACAACTAATCATGCCCCAAAGAATAATTTAAGTAAGTAGTTGGCGTGGTTTTCAAAGTCCTTGAGGAATGTGGAAAAGAACAGTTCATTACATGTTCTGTTTGTTAGAATTAATTACTAGATGGAACTAGACACCATGCAAACTTTTTATAAGTCAAACTAACAAATATTATTCACATCGCCAGTCATACTATAACAAGACAGTCCTATTTACAATGGGTCCGTAAGACACTTATCCTGAGAGCTGTTGAATCTCCTCATATTGTCCCTTTTATTTGGTTTCAACACAACAATGTTATGTAGCACTTTTAAACTGAAATATAAATGATCTGTTTTTAAACAATTTGCAAGCTAACTTCTGTTTCTATCGCAACATTTTAAAAATCCTCTTAAAACCAGAGTTAAGGAATTTGACTTTTGTGCCTCACTGTCCCCTGTGCAAATATTTGGGTATTGCACAACTTAAAAAGAAAAACATACCTATTTAATAAGCTAAAAATTCCTTAATCCTGAACACGTGATTAATTATCACTGAAGGGCAAAATTACCAACACTTTTTCTTTCCCTGCATATAAACATTTTGTCCTGTTCATATTTTTCTTTCTGAGAATACCTGAGTCTTCAAATTCAAAAACAGCTTCTACTGTTAGCTCCAACCCCAAATAAAAATTTAACTGCAGAAAAAGAAGTCAATCTTGAAAGGGTTTCTATGGATTATGCATATCAATTCACTAGTCTGGGCATTGCATGCTGGTTCATGTAAAAGATGAAGTTTCTTGATCATCTGAGAGAAACACAGGCTCACAACTGAGACTACATTCAAACTCCAGCCAGCTTGTCTAGTACACAGCACAGTGTCAGAAAGCTCATTTTGACCTTCCCCGCCATGATGACCAATGAGTACCTTGGTAGAGACTAACTTCAAATCAGAAAGGGATGAGGCAATGTGCCATTCAGCTATCTGTAGCACATGCATACGAAAGCTTATCAAGCAGCATGCAGGCCATGGCTGCTTCATTAATTTAATGAATAAAGTGGTGCACTCTATACAATGGGGTTGTGTTTTCTGCGATATGTGTAAAGATAACAAGTTGGCGGCATGGAACACTTGCATCATTTAATAATAAATTAACTGCTACATTATTGTACCTCTTCTTACCATGGTATCAACCATCCCATCAACCTCCCACTGAAATAGCAATTATTTTACTCAATTAATACATTCATAGTGGTTTTCTATAGTAGTTTACTTTTATAAACTCAAAGCTAATATAATTTCGCTGAAAGTCAGGCACACTTTTTTAAAACTTCTTTATCTGTGTGCATATATGTGTGTGTGTGTGTATATACATATATATATATATATACACACATATAGTTGTGAAACTTGCTTTACAGTAATAATGGTAAAATTCTATCATTTATGCTTCTTAAACATACTTACAGGCACAGAGAAATAATTTATATGAGAATTACTGTTAAGAAACCAGAACCGAGAAGAAGAGAATTTCACTTAAATTATAATTTTTAAAAGTACTTCATAACTATATGTAGATAAGTTGATTATAGGTTGGCCAGAGAGGAAGCATCATACCAAACTTGAAGTTTCAACCTCCTCTATTCCAAAATGTTGAAGAACTGGCTTTGATATCACTGACATAAACTGCAGAAGAATATTTTGAGTAATAATTATGATCCTCAAAAATAAACACTTCAACCATAAAAAGTATATTATCACATACAGCTAAAAAAGCACATCTTAAAAATAAAAAAATCTTAAAATATCAAGTTACTATTGCTAGACTGTAGTCAACAAAATAAAACGTTTATTATCTTGTCAATTTTATATCATGTTTTAGCTTGGTTGTCAAATCCCATCATTTCTAGAAGTGCATACATTTAACCTTTAAAACTCATAGACAACACCATTTACTGCTTGCTCATTCACTGGCTGTTTCCTGGTTCACCTGCATCTCCGGGTCCTCTTTAGTTTGTTTATTTGTTTCTTTAAGTCTGTTTTTCTACCTTCTGCATGTTGCATGGCTGCCCACCTTTTTTTGTGTGTATTTCCTACAATGACACTGGCTTATCACCAGCCAGTCTCCAAACCCCATCACCACATCTGTAGAGGAAATCTCCACTAGGAAACACCAACACCTCAAATACAACCTCTCCCAGCCTGAACCCCACTTAGGCTTTGTCACCCTTGTGTCTAGCATTGGAAACTCCTGGTCACTGAGCTTCAACATTTGGGATCATTGTTGGTTCCTCCTTTGCTCCCCTTTGTGCTCCATGGAAAACCATGTGCCCATCAAAGTCAAAGCCCTCTCTGGAGCCTCCATTCCTCATCTTCTTCACCCATCATCCTTAGAACTTTATGCCTCCAGTCACACACAACCTCTAACTTTTACTGTCATTATCTCCTAAAAGTCTTCTCACTTTCTGCCAGTCACCATTCCAGTCCATCCTACACACTGAAAATGAATGTATTTATTAAAACAGGTTAATTCTATTTTTTTCACACCCACCACCCTTGCTTAAACACCTTCCCTGTTTTCTCACTGCTGCTGATTTCCCCAGGGATTCGTCCAACCTGCTTCCTCCCGGTGCTCAGAGCCAAGTTAATGACTTACTCTCTCTCAAATTCACATGTCTTTACACCTCTGTTTCTTTGCTGTTGGCCCTTCTCCCATGATGTCAGTCCTATTGTCTTCCCAGCAACAATTCAGTGCCACCATTTCCATGAAGTCCTCCTTGAGCAAGCTAGGAAGCTCACTGGCCTTGAACTTCATGACCCATAGCATTGTTCCTTGCTGTGGTCATGCCGGTCCCTGTATTACAATGATCTGCCTGAGTATCTTATCTCATCAGTAAACATAAGTTACTCCCAAGTTGGATCTATTACTGACCATCATTGCTCCTTCTTGGTGTTTAGCTAAATCCCTTGTACATGGAGCAAAGTACATTTACAGGAGGATTAAACAGTAAATGTTATAACTGGAAGTGATGTTAAAGGTCGTCAACCATGACCAGAATTTTCTTAATGAGAACAGTATGCCTCAAAGATGTTAAGTAAATTCTCATTTATTGTATTCCCAGAACAAAATGCATTGAATGACAAAGAATGGATTCTGTGTATACACACCTCCTTAGCTTTAAAAAATGTATATTATCATACTATCTATTCCAATACCGCGGAACAGTTTGATGCCAAATTTTGTGTTGTTAATAAAAGCTGAGGCAAACCCAATTAAATCCATATTCATCACATATTGGAAAGTACAAAAATGCAATTAACAAAACTTTCATTTCCACACAGTGTAAACAAGTATTTGCATTATCTTTCATCTCAATTACATTAGAGTATTGCCTGTGTGAATAATTTTTCTCCTTATAGATATTTGGGATGTTTATCTAAATTGCATTAACTTTTTTTAACCCTGAATTCTGTATTCTTTAAACTACCACTCTGACTGCAAAGTCAAATTATTCGAAGTGTTCAGCAATGTGAAAAATCGTTATATGATTAAATTTTTTATTATTTTATCTTACATAAAATATTGCATATGATATTACTTTGAAAGCAATAATTTCCATTAAGCAACAGCTTTTATTGGCAACTACAAAGTAAGAAAAAAGAGGAGAGGAAATTGTAAAGGATATCTTTTGACTTAACATTTAAAGGAATGTATGTCAGGAACAAGTATAAAAATATATATTGTTTCCATTCCACGTGGGGGTTTTGTATCTACCAGCAGCTTCGATTTCTCCAGGCAAAGAGACAGCTGCATTTACTTTTAGACGGCATAACAATTTACAAAATATTTTGTGAGTTTTGTTTACTGGAACATTGGTAGCCCCCTGAGTTATAAGTACTTTATAACTGAGAATAGAGAAAGAAATGGGAACACTACTCATATTTCAGGCAGCCCACACTCCAAGAAGCGTAGATTATCACATGGCAGTACTTTATTGCAGACTTTGTGACATGTGAGTTCCAGTACGGAGTAGATCAGTCGTCACGGTACATTCACACCAATACTGATTCTGCACCTTAATATGTAGCATTCAGGAACTGCAAAGTGCTCTACCACAATGCCCAGGGAACCCAACACATTTTTCATGGTTACATATTAAATTACATATTTTATTTGATATATAATTTGTTATATACATATAATTATATATTTAATATAAATTATATTAAATATTATATTTCAATATATTTATATATTATCATGTATAAAATATCAATATATTTATATATTGACAAATATTTAAACCTGTCTACTCATTTATCTATTTTATATACATACAAAATGGAGATACATATATACACACACACACACACACACACACACACGCTACTTTTAAAAATAAGAGTTAAAAATTGAATTCAGGTCTCTAACTCCACATCCAATATTATAGTTACATCTGCACATTTTTTCTAAACACATAGAAAATTGTCCTCCTTGGCGTTCCTCAAAGTAGATGCTGGGCTACTTGGAATCGAATACAACTGTGTCCATAATTATCCCGCATGCTATGGATCGTAGTAAGACCTAAACCATCTACCATATAGGATTTAAAATAAAGCCTACTTAGGAATAACCTATTTTTGTAATTATTTTTGCGTTACTAAATTATTTTGTTCTATTGTGGCAATGCAGTCTCATTCTGAGATTACGTGAGATGGAACTTTGAGGGACAAAGAAAGCTCTCAATGAGATATCAAAGCGTTTGCAACCTAGATGCAGAAACTGAGCCCTAGAGAGAATAAGGTGCCTAAAGTCCAATTCGCCCACCTGTGGATGGCTGGGAGCAGAAACGCGATCTGACGTGAAAACATGCACACACACACATGCACACCCAGAGAGACATATGCACACATGTGCACATACACACACGCACATATGCATGCACACCCAGACACATGTGTACACACATGCACACACTTACACATGCAGACACATGCACACCCAGATAGACATATGCACACATGTGCATGCGCACACACACATATGCATGCACACCCAGAGACACGTGCACACACATGCACACACATGCACACACATGCACACACATGCACACCGAGACATATGCACACATGTGCATGTACACACACATGCATGCACACCCAGAGACACGTGCACACACATGCACAGACATGCACACACACGCACACCCAGAGAGACATATGCACACATGTGCATGCGCACACACACATATGCATGCATACCCAGAGACACATGTACACACACATGCACACACTTACACATGCACACCCAAAGACATATGCACACATGTGCATGTACACACACATGCATGCACACCGAGACACGTGCACACACATGCACACACTTACACATGCACACACACATGCACACCCAGAGAGACATATGGACATATGTGCACATACACACACACGCACATATGCATGTACACCCAGAGAGACATGTGCACACACATGCACATACTCACATATGCACACACGCACACCCAGACAATATGCACACACACACATGCACACCCAGAGAGACATACACACACACAAGCACACACACGCACATATACATGCACACACGTACAGTGACATATGCACACATAAACATGCACACACACATACACAGAAAGACAGGCACACACAAGTGCAGACATGCACATACACACACATGCACACCCAGACATATGCACACACAACCAGACACACCTGCACGCAGACATGCACATATGCATGCACACCCCGAAAGACATGTGCACACACAAGTACACACATGCACAGACGCACACATGCAGACATATGCACACACAAGCACACACATGCACACACACATGCACACCCAGAGAGATGCACACACAAGCACACACATCCACACACATGCACAAACACACATGCACACCCAGAGAGACATGTGCACACACACGCACACCCATGCATACACACATGCACAAACATGCACCAAAGAGACGTGCACGCACAAGCACATACATGCACACACACACACACCCCCAGAGACATGTGGACACACATATGCATACACACACACACACGCACATATGCATGTGCACCGAGAGACATGCACACAGAAGTACACACATGCACAGACACACATGCACACAAAGAGCCTTTAAAACTTCCTATTTTAACATCACTGTATTTAAGAACAAATTTTTGGTGGAGTTAAAAAATAGTAATAAACTTGGTATCATGAAATGTAAAAAAAAAAAGTTTCTAAAAAGCACACTGTACACTCATTAGGCACCCCAGGAAAAATGATAATGTGTGTATCATCAAGTTGGCATTTATTTTCTGCCCCAATCCCTTGGTCCAATGCCGAATAAACTCTATCTGAAAAGCCAACTTATGTGAATCTCTTATTTTTCAAGCTCAAAGTTACACACATAGAAGGCTCAAGCCACATACGGTGAGTCTTGAGTCTCAGTAGGGTCTTCTTGTCTGTGTTCTGTGTGAGACTCAGCCCGTCAGAAATCATTGAGGATTTGACCTTCCTTAGGGGAGAAAGCATCGCTGGAATTGAGGGTCCTTAAAAGCACTCAGGAACTTTCAAAGCAACAGACCAGGTTAAAAAGGAATTACCATTTCCAGTGAGAAGGGCAGCATTTCAAAAGCACTCTGGGAGGCAGGATAAGGATCAAAATTCTAAGGTGGATTTAATTTCAAGATAATCATAGTAATATCCCAGGTACTGAGTTCACAAAAATTTAGAAGCCAAGCTATTTTATAACTGACAGCAGGACATGAACTGCTATCCTCCGTGATAAGAAACGCACTACCCTGACATTGATTTTACTCTGAAAATATTGGTGAAAGCGATTGCCTTTCTTGACAGTTCAGGGAACAAGCAGAGGGATAAGTATGTCACTAGGAGGGCATCGTATCTTCAAAACCTCTTGCCTGACATTCTATCAATCTCATCATGATAGCAATCAATGGAATTAAATGCTGCTGTATGTACTCAGCTTCCTATGAACCATTCAGATTTTAACACCTAGATGTGGGAATGTACTTTCAAAGGAAATGAATGGGAACATCACATTGTAAGAATTTCTAATAGAAACTTGGTTGCTTACCACTAAGTTGACACACGGAAAAAATCAATAGCCCCCCAGGTCTCCAGAACCCCCATTAGAAAATGTTATTAACTTGATCTGTATAAGACAGCCAACTGGGCACCTACCACACACAAATCGTATTACATGCATTGTTCTTAAACCTTACAAAAATTCTTCAGCTCTGGTAAAATCAGCACCTCTCTAGGACAAGCAAACATGGGATGGAGCTTAAATAATTTACACCAATTAAACAATTAATAGACTGGGTATATGTAGCTTCAAAGAACCATCAACATGCTGAATTGTCAATTCAGCTTTAAAAACAGCCTACATTCTGTTTAGAAATTGAAAGTGGCAAGTTTCAATTAATTCAGAAATGTGGCATATATCATATTTCTGACATTTTCTCATCAATCATAAGAGTACATCGTTTTTCCTTCCTAAACCTTCTATACAATATAAATTGTCTTAAAATATAAAGCTACCAAAAGAAAAGCAAATAGATATAGGCAATGTTTAAAATATATTTTTTGTGTGTAAATTGGACACTCCAAATCCCTTTTCGTGTGAGTTGAGAGTAATAACGTCTTCTTCAATCCTAAATATATTTAAATTTTTAAGTGGCCTAAAGTTAGTATGCAGTTTAGACACAGCATATATATTAGCAGAAGCTGGCTATTCTGTAGAATTTGCTCTCTGGACCAAACATCCTACATAAAACACTCAAAAGCAAGCTCCCAGGAATGGGAATGGCCCCAGAGTGTCACTAATGCATCATTGCCTGTGTTTATTCTAGGGCAATGTGTTATCCTACAAGTATTAGTAAATAATTTTTCCAAGGTACCTTCCCTATCGATATTTTACACTATTTGCCCGGATACAAAATAAAAGATCTGGCTTCAAAGCCAAAATTGTCACTTCCTAGCTGTATCCCCTTCAATAAGTTACTTACCCTCATTCAGTTTCCCTTCCTGTAAAACATGCTTCCTAGTATTTGCAGCAGATGACGCTAGTTATGTATGTAACAACCTGTATTCTCCTTTGCTTTCTTATTTACCCAATCATCATTTTCTTTGGAGAGGTAAAGTGCTAGTAATTCACATTCCTACTATTCCTTTCACCTAATGGTGTCCAGGGGATAAGATCTTTGTCAATGAGTCTATGTTGTTGGGTGCAGCCCTCTGGAGGGTGGGGCTACATCCTTTTCTGGTTGCCTCTCCCTACTCAGAATGTGGCTGGGCTGCAGGTGTCCTATGCATGCCGGGTCAGTGCCACGCTGCAAAGAAAGCCCAGAAAATGCCAGAAGGAGCCCAGAACCCAGGAGAAGACAACATATGAGCCCTCGAATGTCTCTCTCCACATTTTTGTAACACAAAAAAATAAAATTTTAATATAAAACACTATTATTTTTATTTTCCACTACTCAGAGCTAAATGATAATTGGCTCTTAATTGGTACAGGGGGCTGATAGGGAATTATAATGGGAGAAATCAGCTAATCTGACATCATATTCATTTCTTATTTTTAAAGGCAGTCGTGCCCTTTCAAAAAGCCATTCTAAAAGGTTACATAGTGTATGATTTCATTTATATAACATTCTTGAAATGACAAAATTATAGGGATGGGAACTAGATTAGAGGTTGCTAAAGATTACAGTCTGTGTGGGCGAGGGTGGGATGTAACTATGAAAAGGTTTCCCAGGGGAGGGCTGCCTGGCGAGGCAGCTGGGCGGTATCTCGATTGTGGCCATGGTCACAAGAATTGATACCTCTGATAAAATCGCACAGAACTCTATACACACACACACACACGGGCATCTAAGGGTCCATGAATCTGGTGAAATCTCAAATCAGGTCTGTAGCTCATCCCCTTGTCAATTTGCTGGCTCTGCTTTTGGCTTAGAGCAATGTGACCCTTACCATTGGTGGGAGGGGTGGGTGAAACGAAGACAGGACTTCTCTGTACTGTTTTATTCAACCCTTTGGATCTGTAAGTATTTCGAAATAAAGTTACAAAACATCCTGTTTAATAACAGTAGATGTGCATCTCTTAACAGAGAGATACATTTAGAAACAGGTTTCTCAGCCTCAGCGCCACGGACATTACGGGCTGGATAAGTCTTGGTTGTAGGGCAGTTCTGTGCAGGGCAGTTTATCTGGCAGATTCTGTGGCCTCCGCCCACCACACGCCACTCGTACTTCTCCCTGGGTTTCTGACAACCAAAACTGTCTCCCGCCATTGCCATTTGTCCCCTGGGTGGCAAAATCCAAACCACCCCTATATAAGAACCACTGATACAGGGCGAAATCAGGAATACTGGAAAGGGATTCTTTATTTTACGAAGGGAGCTGACATGGAATTATTTTGCACGGTTAACTCCCCTGGGAGAATTAAAGTTTGATTTTGTTGCACAAATACTAAGTACTGCATTTTGAATTATGTGTTGTGGAAAGTGATAGACACATCTCAAATCACCAGGTTCTTGTATGCCACTGAGGTGTTTTGCTAAAAGCTCAGTGACAAAATTCTTCCCCTCTCTATTCATACCAAAGGAAAGCTGAGAGGCACAAGAGAATACAAGTATCTAAGAGCATTTGTCTTAGCACTCGTGGGGGAAGGAGGATGGCTCTGTATCCAAGTCTAGCCATGCGTGCTTCTACGCCTTGCTTCAGCTTCCAAAGCTTGAGGAAGAAGACATTTCCTTAGGAACCCCGTGGGCTCTTCTTCCGGATAATCACATCTCATTTCCATAAAATTAATCAAACAAAGGGTTTGGGTTCAGTAAACTGTATACAACACACAATTTGAATTTCAAAATACAAATTTATATTAATTGACTAATTAAATGTCTTGATATTCTTCTTGATTTCTGGGACATGGTGGCTGCACCTCAGACAAAAATGTCAGTGCATATGGAAAAGCCTGAGGGATTGGAATAGTGAATGTTCCAATTGCTGACACTATTAATTTCCTGCAAAACTGAAGGTTGACAGACAGAAAACACCTGGATAAAATTATTACTGGAAATAGTTCTCCATTTAAATACAAGAATGCCAACTAAATGAGTTTTAATACTCTGTAGGTATTATAACTGTGCATTTCATTTGCATTTATCTGCAAAAATATGATAAATAATATAATCCTTAGATAATTACATGCCAGTGAAAAGTATGACAGTTGATATACATTTATACTGACATATTTTCAGAAGCCCAAAATATTATCAATCTCAACAGAGCTTTCGAACAAGGCTCACTTTAGTACAAGCTGTAACGCAGACACTTTCAACAGAATATACTGACTTCTTTGAAAAGTGAACTAATCATTATTTCATTAAAATGTCCAATTGTGTAGTAAAGACAATACATACGTTACTGATTTAGGTCCTGCTGTTTGAATCAGACTACCAAAGTCAAGAGTTGTGTTATTAAAATGCAAATGCCAGTAGCTCATATTTCAATGCAAGTTCTTTTTCATGATTTTTTGCATTAATTTGAAAATGCAAAATAAGTAGCTTTGAAGTTGCACATGGCTAACAAACTTAAGTGTACTAAATCAATTCAAGAAAGAGTAGCTCCCTCTTAAAATAATTGACTATATTGAAGGAGATGGGGGGGGTGGTAGCTGAGAAATTCAGCAGGAATTTTTGTAAGACAGAATCATAAATTTGGGTTAGAGGAAGAAATTGGGATTATGTGACTCTGGCTCTAATTGTATAGAGGAGAAATTTTAATGCCAGGTTAACTACCTTTTCCAAGACCTCACAATGGAAGAGTAGAATCACAAGAATGCAATGCACATCTTCGGACTCCTAGTTCGTGATTTGTCAAAAGTATAGTGTTTGCTTTGAGGAAGAGTATCAGCTTCTCAGAAGAGTTTACTAAGCAACTCATATGTACAAACACATCTTGGGAAATATATCTGTTGTTTTACTCACAGGAAACTGAATTTAGCCATGCAAAATGCATCAACATACTTCGTTTCCTCTTCTGAGCAATCCCTCCTGGAATTTTCCCACTCTCAGTGATCGGTAAGCCTACTTTTTCTTGGACATTAAATTAATTATAGCAAGAGAGAATCAGGGCAAGCTGCTTATAGAAAGCCGAGGCCTTTCTAGTCATAGAATCAACATTTGTAAATATATACACAATAAATTTGCCCACTAAATGATGTGCCCTCATTTTTGTTTCCCCATGACAATTTAATTTTATCAGTGATAGAAGAATGAGCCATGAGCATACGTGCTAAATGCTCAGTCTATGACCATTTTCATAATCCATGACACTAAAGGTTTCAATTTTATTGATCTTCTCAAAAAGCAACTTGGTTTAAGTTCATTTTCTCTGTTGTTTTCTCTATTTATCTCTGCTCTAATCTTTATTAATTCCTTCTTTCTGCAAGCTTCAGATTTAGTTTGCTCTTTTTTATAGCTCTTTAAAATATATTAGGTTGTCGATTCAATATCTTATATTTTAATGTGATGGTTTACATCTACAAATGTCCCTCTTGGCACTGTTTTAGCTGCATCCTGTAAGTTTTGGTACGTTGTAATTTCATTTTCATTTGTCTCAAGGTAGTTTCCAATTTCCCTTGTGATTTTTTCTTCGATCTAATGATTGTTTAGGTGTGTTGATTAATTTCCACATATTTGTAAATTTTCTAGCTTTCCTTCTGCTATTAAACTAATAAAAGCAAAATGTACAGCGAATCTGTTCGTTTTGTTTTGTTTTTGTTTTGAGGTGGAGTCTTGCTCTGTTCCCCAAGCTGGAGTGCAGTGGTGTGAGCTAGGCTCACAGCAACCTCTCCCTTCTGGGTTCAAGTGATTCTCCTGCCTCAGCTTCCCAAGTAGCTAGGATTACAAGTATTACAGGCACCCACCACCACAGCCAGCTAATTTTTGTATTTTTACTATAGACAGTTTCACCATGTTGGCCAGGCTGGTCTCAAATTCCTGACCTCAGGTGATCCTCCTGCCTTGGCCTCCCAAAGTGCTACTATTACAGGCATGAGCCACCATGCCTGCCCTGCTGCAGTGAATCTTGATGCCTTTCCTTTTTCCTATTTTTTTTTTAAGATGGAGTCTCATTCTGTCATCCAGACTGGAATGCAGTGGTATGATCTCACTGCAACCTCCACCTCCCAGGTTCAAGTGATTCTCCTGCCTCAGCTTTCCTGAGTAGCTGGGACTACAGGCACACACCACCATGCCCAGCTAATTTTTTTTTTTTTTTTGTATTTGTAGTAGAGAAGGGCTTTTGCCATGTTGGCCAGACTGATCTCAAACTCCTGACCTCAGGTGACCTGCCCGCCTAGGCCTCCCAAAGTGCTGGGATTACAGGTGTGAGCCACCACACCTGGCCCATACCACTTTAAGAAAATAAGCATAATTTCTTGAGATTCACCTAATTTAAAACAACCTAAAATTACTTTTCAGGTCCCTCCCATTTCCTCTGGCTTTTATTCACTATGGATACTAATTATTATTATTTGTTGTTGTGTGAGTACTAGTAATCAAAACCTTTAACTAAAACCTTTTTTAGCCCCTATCCGACTTATGCGGCATTTGCTCAGATGTGTTTTCATTATAGAATCTGGAATTATAAAACACAATAGTAAAATTATTCTATATGTGATAAATATCACCCCTCAAAAAATCAAATATAAAAGGTGATCCTGTCATTGTGAGATTATTGAAATGCCCCAGGGTAGCATAAAGAAGAAGGCAGTGAGAGGGAGGCAGCCAGAAGTTCTGGGAGCCCTGCTATGCAGTCCAGGTCCCATCTGTGGTCTGGCCCCATGGGAGGGTGGTCCACTCCAGGTTATGTGTTAGCATAGGTGCGATACAGGAGGTAGAACAAAAACTATTTATGCAGGTAGTGAGGGCAAAGAGTCCTCAGGAGAACTTCCCTTCTAACACAAAAAAATCCCAAGAAATCACTTCTTTTCTAACAAAGAGCATCCTGGAAGATCGGGCTGCAAACATAGATAAGCAAGCCAGAAGCTTACACAGGGGGATGCCAGCAGTTGCACAGAGAGAAAGGGCTACCTGGGGCCAGACATGTCCACCATGGGGCCCCACCTCTCCCCTAATCAGCACATGCACAGTAAGAAAGAAATGAGCAACATGCAGTAGCTTAGGCTGAGGACCCACCTGCAAAATAAAAGACTGGAATGGGGGATGCCACAGATTCATGCCCTATGCAGATGGCACACCTAGTCCTAAACAGTTTTTCATGCCCTGTCTAGATCAGATACTGCCTCATGACTAGCTCATCTACGAAAATCCCTACATTCCTCTCTGAGATGGTAACTTTTTTTTTTCTGGGACTCCTCTGTGGAGTAGAAAGCTGTTTGCTTTCTTTCTCCTGTGAAATTTCTGCTCTAAACCTCACCCTTAGTATGTCCGTGTCCTTGATTTCCTTGGGTGTGAGACCAAGACCTCTGGGTGTCAAGCCAGACAATGAGGCCCCTTCACATGATTCTGCATGGTGTCACTGGCTGGCTCTTCTGGGACATCAGCCAGGGTTTTAAGAATCTCCTGGCTACTGGCACACATTTTCACACCAACCTGTGTGTGTATGAGAGAGTGGTGAGGATGGCGAGATAGAAGAAAGATGGACTTGTGGCAGCTCTCCTCCTCCTTCCCGAAACAGCTGTGCCTGACATTTCCTTGCCTGGTTTTTACCTCTCCTCCATATCCCAACCTTCCCCTCAGACGATCAGGACTTTAGATCACCTTATTTGAGAAATGGACGTAGGTTGAACACAGGATTTGATGAGTGATCGCATTGATGCCTTTTGGTGTTATTGTAGATTTACTATCCCAGAATTTTACATTCTATTACTCTGAAACTGATCTGCAATTATAATTATAAAAAATAATATTCTCATCCTTATTCCAAACAATTTGCTTAAAATAACACTTTCAGTATGTCATATCTATTGATCAATATATAGATAACATAATAACAGTGAAGACTGTAAACTTCTTGACATATAATCTATATCTGGTTCACATTTGAAGTCATTAAAGCACACAGCACAATGACCTACAGAAAATATAATTTCACACTGAGATCTATTTTTTAATCAATAGTAAATCATTACTAAATATAAACCATGACATAGCACATATACTTTCAAAGTATTATCATGTAGAGTCTCATACAATCATCTCATTTTATACATTCCCTTCTACTCATAACAAATTAAGTGAATAATGTGTTTTAATGGCAAAGATTTCTAAAATACTTTGATATAAACAGCTGGTAATTCATCCAATGTACCTTTCCATCACCATCTTGGCATGAAGGAAAAGCATGAAAGGACTTATTTTTGCAGAGGAAGAAAGTTAAAGATCAAATTCTGTGCCAAAAATTGCACAGAAAGAAAGAGCACCCTAAAACCAGATGCCTATTTTCTGTATTTCATTATTTTTATTGATAAGGATAGATTACATGACATCTACCTCTTACAAATGTTTAAATGTCCAATATAATATAATTAACTATAAACCCAGATTGTACAGCAGATCTCTAGAACTTATTCATCTTACATAACAGAACTTTATACTCCTTGAACAGTGATTCCTCATTTCCCCCTCCCTGGTAACAGTGGTTTTACTCTCTCAGCGTCTATGAGTTTAACTCCTTTAGATTCCTCATAGAAGTGGAATCATGAAGTATTTGTCCTGTGACCAGCTTACTTCACTTAGCATCATGTGATTCAAAGACATCTCTCACTACTATGTCTATAAAGCAGGTTCACACACTGCTGTTGAATGAGAATCTCAGGCAAGCCCTTGCTTCCCTGAATCCACTCATCTGCATCTGGAATCTCCCAGAGGCTCTGGGAGGCCCATGAGCTTCACTCCACTAACACTTATTTCACCACACGTGCCTTCACCGTGATGTATCATCCTGGAACTCAGTACTAAGCTCCAAGGTGCTTAAGGCATCTCTTTTACTTTCATTACTCTTGTAACTATCAGAAAACCTGGAAAATATGAAAGTTCACTTTTTTTTCCCCAAGTAGTTGTATACTTAGAGATCTTAGTCTGGAGGTATCTACAATCGAAATCTTTCAGATGTATCAGCTCGTCATTCACCAAGAATCCCTTTGGTCCACCAATCACATGAACTCTCTAAGGATAAGAGGGCACATGAAACAAAATTTTGTTTTGGCAATATTTATATTTTAAATCTACTTTTGCTGAAGAAGAATAATCTACGAATAAAAGTCATTGCTTGAAGTTACTAGTTTTGACTTCCTTTGAAATGATTGTTTTAGTATCTGAGGCTATGAGAGCCCATATTCCCCACTCTCACTCATATGCACTGTGAAATAACAAACACCCTTGAAGTAATTCCATCTCTTGGTGTTTCATCACTTACTCACTCCTGCAATGCCACGCCCTTTGCCTAGGTAGTCCAGAAGTTCTGCATTCAATTATCTAACTCACTTATTAATCTTTCTTTTGAATATTTATTAATTTCCTTCAACTTTACCTTGATGTAAGCTCCTTGGAGACCTGTTTTCCACACTCCTCTCAGTTTTCTTTAAACGCCGTGTTAAAGATTGCTTTGTAGACTCAGTTTAATGCCTCTTTATCTTCTCTCCTTTGTTTTGGGCAAACTGCCTATCAACATGTGAGGATCACACTTATGACACCCTCTCTCATGCTCAGGGATAAGTAGATATTTTTGGCTTTGTCAATTACAAAAAAAAAAAAAAAAAAACTTTTCAAAAATTAGTGTACAATCATTTACTTTCAGTGACTGATCTAAAGTTGTGTTTCCTAAGGGCTTTTCTGCTGGATGTCAGCTGGTATCTTGGGAATGCCATTTCCATAGCCAAACAATTTTAGAAAACCATTGTGTACATCCTTTTTCATTCTTCTAGTCCCAGAGCCTTTAAGCAACAACTGCATAACCATCCAGGTTGAGCATATGGCATCTTAAAGCTAAGATTACTTTATTTCCTTGTTACAAATTTCTCACACAACATTTTCTTTGGGTCACATTTTGAGAAACGTTGCTCTTTTGCCTAAATGTATTCATCAACCATCTGGGAGCTACTTGCTACAAATGGTTTAGTCGAGAATTCAAGTAAAAGATAGCCAGGCTTACTGTAAGACATGTATGTATGTATTTATTTATTGACAGTGTCTGGCTTTGTCGCCCAGGCTGGAGTGCAGTGGTGCAATCAGAACTCACCGTAGCATTAAACTCCTAGGCTCAAGCCAGTCTCCTGCCTCAGCCTACTGAGTAGTTGGGACTACAGGGTGTACCAACACAGTCAGCTAATTTTTTTTTTTTAATTTATATAGAGACAGGGTCTCACCATGGTGCCCATGCTGGTCTCAAACTCCTGGCCTGAAGTGATCCTTCTGTTTCAGCCTCCCAAGCTCTAGGATTACAGGCATGAGCCACCGCACCCAGCCACTGAGGGAAGCTAATGACAGAGGACACTGAAATACTTATTCAAGCTTTTGGCTGTACTTTCTACCTGTCTATATACCATGCTGAGTCACTATAGGAAGAACCTGAGTCCGGAGGACAGAAACGGAAATAAAAGTGTGAACCCTGAAACCTGCAGCCTGACCTCAAGGGGTCTTCCCTCCGGTTCCATCCACATTGCTGCAAAAGCCTCCATGTTCTCACTTATAAGTGGGAGCTAAATATGTATGCACATGGACATAGAGTGTGACCTGTAAGACCACGGAGACTTGGAAGGGGGCTGGTGGGTAGGAAGAAGAAGGATGAGAAATTACTTAATGAGAAATAACTTAATGGGTATAATGTACCTTATTCAGGTAACAGATACCCTAAAAGCCCTGACTTAACCACTACAAAATCTATGCACGTAACAAAATTGCACTTGTACCCCTCATTGCTTTTTTGTTAACCCAAATAAACTTGATTTTAACCTTCAATTATGTAGTCTTTGGCAGTTCACGCCTTCCCACATGCTTTGAAAATTCCCAAGGGCTGGATTCCTTGCAGTTTCCTCTCCCACCAGTTTTTGTATATGAAGTGTGGTATTTGGCCCTGTTGTAGGTAGAACTCTATGTTGGCCAGTAAGCTTCCCCCTCCTGGTGGATGCTGCTTCAAGGCTAGCAGGAGATGCCCCACCAGTTGGCTACAGTTATATGACTGAGGGCCATCCAGGGAGGGACTCTCCCAGCAACTTGAAACAAAAAGTGACCTGCTCAAGCCAGCGACCACGCTGTCATAGTCACAGTTCCTGGCCATACACAAGTAGAGATGTCCCCAAGTAGCTGATAAATATTATCATTGTTTTTATAATACCAAGCTCTGATATCCGGATCGTGAACTGTCATTACATGGTAGAGCACAGGGCTTTCAGCAGACGTATCCAGAGCACTGTAGGTTTACTTTTCAAGCCTCGAAGCATCAATATAAATTTTAAATGAGCTGAGTTAATAAGTTTGTGTGTATGACAGCAACTTGTACTTAAACTAATTATTTTACAACATATTTAAAATGGCAGCCTGTGGCTTCAATTAATGTTAACACTTAAGTGAGGGTGTTAGAATTCCATGACCATTGATTCTACCACGTGCAACTGTAGAGGAAGAATGGGCTTAGAGTCAGAAAGCAGGTTCACCCATGGGCTGAGTGAAGTTGGGCCAGGTTTCCTCTTTGATTAATGGGGATTATGTTTTTTTCCTCTCCAGGGTATCTTCGAGGATTGGCTTCCATGTGAAGGATGAGCCTGGTTCCTGGTAGAAATTCAGTACTTGGTAGTCATTGTCTCCATCATGAATAGTGTGAACAGAAACGGTAATTCAGAAGTGTGAGCTGTCACTACCATCTAGTGGCAGTGGTCAGAAGTGTAGACACAGAGCAATAGGATCTGTGCCCTCAGGGCAGCCTCCCTCCTCCAGTCTTGCAGGTGGCAGGAGCCCCAATACCCAAAAGTGTCCATTGTGTGGAAGGGACTAAGTCATCTCTTCAGCACCGGGAATCCTGTTAGGTTTGTGCCATCCTTGGGTGTTCGGTCCCACAGTCCGTGTTCTGTGGCTCAGATAAGAATCCCAGGTAGAGAAAATTAAATCTAGTTTAGAAGGATTTATTGTACAATTGTCCTAGTCATCAGTACAGTCAGTATTTATTGGGAGCTTTCACATACAGCATTGTGCAACAATAGGTCAAACTCTTTTTTTCTTTTCTTTCTTTTCTTTTTTTTGAGACAGAGTCTTTCTCTGTTGCCAGGCTGGAGTGCAGTGGCACTATCTCAGCTCACTGCAACCTCCGCCTCCCGGGTTCAAGCAATTCCCCTGCCTCAGCCCCCCAGGTAGCTGGGACTACAGGCACCCGCCACCACGCCCAGCTAATTTGTTGTATTTTAAGAGACAGGGTTTCACCATGTTGGCCAAAATGGTCAGTCTCAATCTCCTGACCTTGTGATGCACCTGCCTTGGCCTCCCAAAGTGCTGGGATTACAGGCATGAGCCATCATGCCCGGCCTGCAAACTCTTTCTTATATGACTCATATTCCTATCACCTGTATGAGTTTTTATTGTTGTTTAGTGTACCTTTTTCATACATCATAAGTTATCATGCAACAAACACAAATACTACACCTGCTGCATTCCAAAAATCGATATGTTAGCTAATTGTAACATAATAAAATATGTAAAGTGATTTTCTCAGGAATTTAAGACATTGGTTCATAAATGTTTGGACAAACCCCCTACTTATTAATCCTTCCTTTAAACATTAATATTTGCATGTTTGTTTTAGATAGCTCTATTATTCTGATAATGTAATGATGGAAATTGTGTTTCCTTTAATGAAATTTATGTAGCATCATTTATTTCAGGCAAATTACATATATTCATTTACAACGCTTTGTATTTGTAAAAATCATATATCACTTCATACATTATCAAGAATCAAAAGTTTTTAACTATTTTATTTAGGACAATAAATCAAGAAGACTTCACCAATTAAAGAGTTTCATCCATTAGCACTTGGCACAAACTTCGTCAAATGTTACAGACACAATAAATACTTCTAAATTAATTCAGCAGCCTCCTCTCCCATATTTCATTGTTGATGTTCCTTTTACTTCTCTTGGATAGAGAATAATGAGTGTTTCTCCTATTAAAGTTGTTTATTTACTCGGGGTATGGTTTATGCTTCTATGTATCATATCCTCATTAGAGAAACGGCTTTCCTACAAGACTGTGGTAAACCCTTTTATGCTAGATGTGCAGAACCTGATGGTCAATGACCCGATCCTATGCACAGAGTTTTTAAGAGAGTGTTTCAAGTTTATAAACCAAACGATTGCACATGGACTTCTACATTTACATCTTTACTTGAAAAATTACATGATGGATCAACCACACCTTGCATTTCATTCCCACATAGCACCATCAGCTGGAACTGAGTAGCAATGGCACACCTGAGACGCCTCACCTGAGATGCTTCACCTTCAGTGGTGCACCTGATAGGCTTCACCTGAGATGGTGCCCTTGCGATGCCTCATCTGAGATTATGTAACTGACATGCTTCACCTGGGATGATGCACCTGGGATTCCACACCTGGGCTGGTGCACCTCAGATGCCTCACCTAACATGGTGCACTTGAGACGCCTCACCTAAGATGATGCACCTGAGATGCCTCACCTGTGATGCCTCACCTGAGATGCCGCACTTGAGCTGGCTAACCTGAGTTGCCTCCCCTGTGATTGTGTGCACACAAAAGTGAGCCCCATTCCCCACCACTCAACAAAGGTATAGAGCTCTCCTCTTTTTGTTGCCAGACTGGCCTTGTCTTCCTTAGCAACGTGCCATGGCCTGCCATCTTTGATTGCCCCTTTTCCATCACGTGCACTTGCGATTCATCAGCAGTCACACAGCTCTACATGTATCCTACTCGGGAAGCCACACTTCTCCACTTGCACCAAGAGCCTGGTGGAAGGCAATGTCTCCTCTCACCTGGAGTGCTGCTGCGGTCTTCCTAAGTGTTCCTAATTGTTCTCTGCTCCCACTCTTGCTTCACCTACACACCATGCTGCACACAGCCGCCAGAGCAACGTTTGTGAGACCCCAATGTCATCAAAGCATCTCCCTTCTAGAAATCCTGCAGCAGCATCTCATTGAAGTGAAAATAAAATCCAAACACATTAGGACAGCCTGAAACACCCAGAGATGGCCTCTCCTCCATCACTGAGCCACGACTCTCACAGTCTTGCCCCAGTCCCTTTCCCTGCACCTGTGGATAGCAGGGACCGCTTGTCTTTCCCTCCCACATACCAAGATGTTCTGGCCGCAGGGCTCTTGCATTTGCTGTTATTTATGTCTGGAAAGATCTTCGCAAGGCTGCCTCATCTGTATCATTAATCCTTCAGTCACTCTCTCCTGGGCGGATTTAGACTAAATGGTTCTCTTCCCCCTACTGCCTACCCGCCCCCTCAATCCAATCCCAGCTCTTTCTCTACTCCTGGTTTTGTCTTCTGGGCAACACCTTTACTATAAGAAATTTACACATATTATTTGTTCCCAGGCTAATGCCTTTATCCATTAGATTATACATCATCATGACAGTTGGGTTTATGTGCGCTCTAATCTGCATCTCCATAGCCTAAAACACAGCTACACATGTGCATTATATTATGAAGCCCACAAAGGTTCTCATTTTACACGTGCAAGGAAAAGCGTGATTCAGAAGTTGTAACGCTTAGCCGAGAATTGAAGTGAAACACAGCTCTGCCCCTCTAAATCCCAGCAAGGCTCCCTCCCCCATCCCTCACTGTTGGGTGACCTTGTCACTCACTAAGAACCAAATCAAGTGTGGGATAACAGTGTTTAAAATTAAAAACATATCACACACTGAAAACAAGAATCTCTAGCCCTTTCTTTATGATAAAAAAAAAAAGACAAGAAAGAAAATGCCTACAAAAAAGGAAAGAAAACTCAAGACGTGTTAAGGCACCATGGAAAATCTGGTGGATAATTTTGTTCGACCAAACGAACTTAGAAAATGGCTTCCCTTTGAATTTAGACACAATTGCTTCATGGATAGACCATAACTTCTCTATTTCCCATAAATTGTTGCTAGTTTCAGAAACAATCTTCTAAAGCCTGCTTATATTTGCCTCTCCAGTAAAACAGGGCTGCTTCTGTGGTGTCTGCTTCTGTGTGCACCATACTGCAATCTCTGATTGGCTCATAAATAGGCTTCTCTGTGGTTCTAGTTGCTTGTAGACTTGTTCTTTATGGTCACAGTTTCAATACTTGGAAATTAAACTGAATTGAGTGTAACACAGTGACAATTTAGTCTTGAAAAAAAGCCTTATTCTAATGTTTTAGGCTTATTAAACAATGAATTTTAACCAGCACCTCCTGATCCAACTTACTTACAAAACAACTTCCTCATTTGGCAAAGAGAGTTAAATAGGTGTTAACTCTTCTTAGAAATACCTGGAAATCTTCCATCACAACAGTGCCCTATACAGAATCTCCTTTAAAATCAAGTACAGCTCAAGGTGGATTCAAGACTTAAATGTAAAACCCAAAACTATAAAATCCCTAGAATAAAATCAAGGCAATACTATTCAGCACACAGTCACGGGCAAAGATTTCATGACAAAAATCCCAAAAGCAATTACAACAAAATAAAAACTGACAAATGGTATCTAATTAAAGAGCTTCTGCACTACAAAAGAAACTATTACCTGAGTGAACAGACAACCTACAGAATGGGAGAAAATTTTTGCAATCTATCCATCTGACAAAGGGCTAATATCCAGAATCTACAAGGAACTCAAACAAATTTACAAGAAAAAAACCAAACAATCCCATTAAAAAGTTAGCCAAAGACATGAACAGACACTTCTCAAAAGAAGACATCCATGCGGCCAACAAACATGAAAAAAAGCTCAACATCACTGATAAGTAAAGAAATGCAAATCAAAACCACAATGAGATCATTTCATGCCAGTCAGATCACAATTATTAAAAAGTCAAGAAACAACAGACGCTGGCGAGGCTGTGGAAAAACAGAAACTCTTTTACACTGTTGGTGGTAATGTAACTTAGTTCAACCATTGCAGAGGACAGTGTGGTGATTCCTCAAAGATCTAGAACCAGAAATACCATTTGACCCAGCAATCCCATTACTGGGTATATACCCAAAAGAATATAAATCACGCTATTATAAAGATACATGCACATGTATGTTCATTGCAGCACTATTCACAACAGGAAAGACATGGAATCAACCCAAATGCCCATCAATGGCAGACTGGATAAAGAAAATGTGGTAGATATACACCATGGAATTCTATGCAGCCATAAGAAGGAATGAGATCATGTCCTTTGCAGGAACATGGATGAAACTGGAAGCCATTACCCTCTGCAAACTAATGCAGGAACAGAAAACCAAATACTGCATGTTCTCACTTATAAGTGGGAGCTGAACAATGAGAACACATGGACACAGGGAAAGGAACAACATGCACTGGGGCCTGTTGAGGGGAGCCGGGGAGGGAAAGCATCAGGATGAATAGCTAATACGTGTGGGGCTTAATACCTAGGTGATGGGTTGATAGGTGTAACAAACCACCATGGTTCGTGTTTATCTAAATAACAAATCTGCACCTCCTGCACATGTATTCTGGAACTTAAAATAAAAATTAAAAAAATACGAGAAAAAATTAAATATATATAATAAAAAATAAAAATAAAATAAATACTCTAAAAATGGGTCATGATTTTTATAGGTAGATGTTCTTCACTAATCAAATTAATCAAAATATTTTATTTGGACACCCTATAATTAGTACTAGTTCAGAAAATTCATTTTTCTTTATCAACAATTAAAAATTATAAAATATTTTATATACATATAAACAAAATAAAATCAAGTACAGCTCTTCTTTTTTAAAAAACAAAAAATTTGTGCTGGGCATGGTGGCTTGCACCTGCAATTCCAACACTTTGATGTTAGGAGTTCGAGACCAGCCTGGCCAAAATGGCAAAACCCCATCTCTACTCAAAATACAAAAACTAGCTGGGTGTGGTGGCTTGTACACCCAGGAGGTGGAGGTTGGAGTGAGCCAAGATGGCGCCACCACTCTCCAGTCTTGGCAATAGAGACTCTGTTTCAAAAAAAAGGAAAAAATATTTGTTGTTAATTATCTACTTCCACCTATGTGCACCCATATCAATTATTTTACTTTGCTCTATAGTCTTTAAAAAATTCAACACAGACTCTTTTATTTCCTATGGAAATCCCTTTAAAGTTACATTATTATAAAATACTTGAAAACTAAGAGTCTTGCTTGACCTTCATATTGATACTTACCTCATATTAATCAATGAATATTTGTGACATACTGTCATAAATTCTTTACTCTTTTATGTCATCTGAAGATGGTTCATTCAGAATCTTCAATCATTCAGATGGGTCATTCAGAATCTTCAATTCTGAAGATAGGTAATTAGTTATTTTATTTTACAAATATATTTTAGCACCTACCCTGTTCCAGATACCGTTCTACGATTTGATGTGCATTAGGGAATGAAACTGACAGTCTCTGACCTTGCTTTCTTTCTCAGGCAGGGAAAAAGCAATAAATCAGTGACTACATCCTCTGTCAGATGGTGGCAGGGACTGGGAAGGAACACGGAACGGGGTTATAGACAGGAAAGAGCGTACTTGCTGTGAGCGGGCCTGGCCTCCTTGAATGCTATGCTGTATGGAGATACATAGGAGGTAACACAGGACAGTTCAGATGCGTTTCTCCCCCTATTCTTGCTCAAATGTCTCAAGAATAACTGTCAAATGTGCTGGGGATGCTCTATGGTGAGGTAAGAAGGAGCTGAATGGAACAGCTTGGACTCTCTTCCAGTCTTTCCCCAGGACAGGATATCCTTCGATGCTTTAGCTAAGCAAGATCCATAACCGTGGGGTACAAAGCCCAGGGAGAGCTGCTTTCCCGTGTCCCTCAGCTACGGTGCAAGTGGGGCTCATGCGGTGGAGACACCGTCCTCCCCAGGCAGCTCTCCTGAGCCTTGGTGGACCAGCTGGCAGTGGATGTGGGGCTCCTGTTCCTCCCTGCTGCCCATCTGTGAGTAAAATCCCACTTCATGGCACCTGCTGTTTGTGAGTGTGTTCTGTCTCGCTGGGCTCAGACAAGTTGACAACCAGTGCAAAGGGAACCTGCTTCATGCATCATGAGCAAATGTGTGCATCCTGAAGGATGATCCCAGACAGAGAGAAGAACAAAAGTCAATACCCTGAGACCGAGGCATGCTTGATGCTTTTGAGAAACTGGTAAGTCTTAGCAGCAAGGGAGGTGGGAGAAGCCCAGGATGTGAGGTAGAGGAGAGGTGAGGCATGTTTTACAGAGGACATCGGAAAACATTATTAGGATAATTTATGTTTTTAGGCAGTGAGGTGAAAAGCCACTGGAGGATTTTGAGCAAAATAGAGATATAAACTGACTTTTGAAAATAATCACTCATTTCTGTGTTGAGAACAGAATGAATAGGGACAAGTGCAGAAGGGCAGAAGTTAGTTAGGAGAGATTTGCAATAATCTAGGCAAGCTGTGATGATTGCTGAGGCTGGCAATTAACTGTGGAAATGGGAGGATGGTTGGATCCCCAACATGATGGAAAATGAACAGAGTGTATGGGTTTGCTGATGAATGTGGGGTATGAGAACAAAAGAAGAATTAAATATAAGTATAATGATCTTCACCCTAAATAACTGAAAAAAAAAAAAGAATTGCCATTTTCTAAGAAGAAAAGAGTGTGAGAGGAATAGGTTTTGTAGAGGAGACCCAGAGTTTGCTTTTAGACATGCTGTGTCTGAGATGTCTGTTGGACACTTAGTGGAGATGTCACGTGGACAATTCACTGTTTGCAGTCTGAGTTCAGAGTCTGAAATAGGAACATTTTGGTAGAGGTTAGCAGATGGATTGTATTTGAAGCTGCAGGACCAGAGTCAGGACAGATGAAGAAAATGAGGATGTGGAGGACCCTGAGAACTCCAGTGTTTACAGGGAGAGACAGGAAGTGGCCAAAGCAAAGCAACTGAGAAAGCAGAAAGAATCAGATAGGAAGGGGACCAAGAAGCAGAGTCTAAGTAGGTAATAAAAGAGTCTTCCAAAGGTGAAGTGTCCAATGCTAACCACAGGACAAGGTGTGAGAGGTGTTTGAACCAGAGCGACTCCATCTTGAGTGAGGGCTTGGTAAAATGAGCCTGGGACGTGCTGGGCTGCATCCCTAGAAAGTTATGTATTCCTAGCCTCTAGAGGTTTATGGTTAAGGGAAGAGATTGATAACATTTACTAAAAAGACCCAAAATTAAAAGTGCCCCGACATCCTGATACCTTGAAATAAGAGCGTTCTTAATTTTGCTTTAAAGAAATTAATATAGATTCTTGCAAAATATAGTAATTTAGAAAATTAATCCTTTATCACAAACCCTTGTAGCAAAGAACATCTCCCCTGATCTTTTTTCATCCTATATAGGAACAAGCATTTTACCTAGGATGGAGGCGTTCCTTCTCTTACTCTCGGGAATGCCCTACTCTGTCTATGGAGTAGCTTGCTCTTTCACACTTTACGTTCTGAATAAACTTGCCTTTGCTTTTGCACTGTGGACTCACCCTGAATTGTTTCTTGCATGAGATCCAAGAACCCTCTCTTAGGGTCTGGATTGGGATCCCTTTCCAGTAACAATGGCGGGGGCCCTGGGAATGGACCATCCAATCTGACAGCTTGGCCACCACTGCAGACTTGCCTGGAGCTATTCAGTGGGCAGGAGCCACAGAAGCTTGACTAGACGGGGTTCAGGGAGACCAGGATGTTGGATGGAGACAGGGAATGGAGCCAAATTTTAGAAATGTTGTTTGCTTTTCTCTAATGAGAAAAGATATGATGACAAGCAGGAAATGACAAGACACGTGCTAGTCCAAGATGCCTTACAGCTTTAGTAAGTAAAATGTCAATATGGATATTACTGTGAATTAATACCAACTTAATGTTTAATCTGAAAGTATCTTAAATATCTTAGATATCTTCTTTCTCATGTGTCAACTTGATCCTTCCTTTTATTTTTGTTCCTTTTATGAAATTTCTCTCAGGGAAATTCATCAGGACAGTATAAAGTCAATTTCAAATATGCTATTTCCTGAATATAAACTTTTCCATGACCTTAACAAAGTATAAAACCTAGGACAGGTATCAAAGCAGATCGTCTCTCTCTTTCTCCGTCATTACTTGCAATCTATTACAGTAAAGGACTCCACACTTAGCAAAGAGCAGGAGGTAGAATATTGTTTCCATCTGTCTCTCTATATGTGTATATATGTATGTGTCTATGAACTATTTTGATTTAAAGAAGGACATGTTCTTCATGATTTTCAAAGTTGCTTTTGTCCCTAGAATTCTCTACAGTACTACATAAACTGGTAGCTTTATTCCAATACTTAACATATTCTTCTACAAAACAGCTGTGAAACATAAACAGCCATTGTGATGTCTCATGGTCCAAGGTGGCCATTTCTGAAAAGCAGGTGCAAAATAGAAGGTAAATTTTCCAGGCCCAGGTCTACAGACAATTTTGAAGAGGTGAGTGATAAAGAATCATACTGTTCGGTATCATTTCACCACTCTAATGTGATGTAGACTACAAATGAATCCTGTCTTTACCATGAAGGCTACTTATCATGGGCTCTCCACTGCGGTAACCCAAGTTGAGCAATTCAGGTGCATCGTCAGCGGTGGACAACTTACAGACACTGCCTTTGGCAAAATTGAGGACACTTAACTGCAAATCACAGCCATTTGACAAGTAATGGTGCTGATTATTTTAAAGGGCTACTGGAATCTCAAATACAGATAAGCTTTTGTTAAAAAAAATAGTCACATTCTGTGAAAAGGCTCAGGAAGCAAGTTATTTAGTAGCAGAGTCTATTGGCCACAAAAAGCAAAGTCAAGCAGTTGGTGCAAACTTAGTGATGTAGCAATAAAACTATAGTGAATGCATAGTGGGGAATGCTAGGACAGGGTGCAGTGGGAGAAACTGGAAAGGTTTAGCTCCTAAGCCAAACATTTAGTCAACATATTGATGAGCCACATGACACTGAGCAAGATTTCTCTAATAAACCAAAATGCAGTTTCTCCATCAAGTTGACATTTAACAGCCCTTGCTAACAAATGTAAATAGCAGTAAAATCCAAGAAAATATGTTTTGCTGTGCATAGGTGTCTCAACTAAGCAAAGGTCATCATGTATTTAAGTTTGTCTTCATATATGGAAAAAAACACTTCATCTTAGAGAAATTGTGTAAGGTTCTATGCAGATAGTGCCCTCAATGGCTGGCCACGTGAGTTTTTCCTCTATTATTAAAAAAAAAAAATCCCAGTACTTTGGGAGGCCAAGGTGGGGGGATCATAAGGTCAGGAGATCGAGACCATCTTGGCAAACATGATGAAATCCCCATCTCTACTAAAAATACAAAAAATTAGCTGGGTGTGGTGGCATATGCCTGTAATCCCAACTACTTGGGAGGCTGAGGCAGGAGAATCTCTTGAACCAGGGAGTCGGAGCTTGTGGTGAGTCAAGATCCTGCCACCGCACTCCAGCCTGGTGACACAGTGAGACTCCGTCAAAAAAAAAAGATAAAAAAAATCCTGATACTGTCACCATACATTGTTCTCCTCACAGTACTGAGCAATTGTCAAAAGTTTTGAATAATACTGCAAAATGATTAACATTATAAAACAAAAAAAAATTACTCAACAATGGGTAAAGATTGTATAAACAGCTGGGCAAATCTTCAATCAATGTAGGAATTACTGAAGATAAAAGGAGCTGCAGAAATCAGCCTGCATAGTTGTGTTTCATGACATGAGCTTTTTGAACAGGATTCTGCAGCTCCCTGAAGAACATCATTTACTTCCAGTGATGTTATTACTGAAATGAAAGGGAAGGTGAAATATTGGAAAAATGATGTTGCAAGGGAAACTGTGAAAATGTTTCCACTGCTACTTGAGTTTAGAGGGAGGGAGGATATCAGAGGTCTTGAGCTGTTTTGAAAACCTCCTGGAAGAAGGGAAGAGCAAAACTGAACAGCGTCTCCCCTCCTGTCCACAGATGTGGGGCTGGTCAGGGCCCCTTCTCTGAATCTGCTGTTTAGCTGGAGACCTGACTTAGACAGCAGGACCAATAACGTGGGCTACAGGCTGGCCAACCCTCATGCTGCCATTCACACAGGCTCCTGGACAAGCTCTGGGCTTGGCAAAGATGAATACCTTGTCTTACACAAGAAAACAGGGCCACATGGCTTTGACTTTGGCCTTAAATAAGTGAGCAAGCCTCTTCTTGTGTTATGAGCACCAAGAACAAAGACATAAAGTCGTACTCGAGAAGAAAATGAAATGAATGTGTGCTTATTTCAGTTTCTAAGTGAGAATGTAAAATTTGTACGGTCGAAAAATATCAAAACCATTTAGTTTCCACACTGAAGAGGTAAAACTGATTCAGTTTTTAAAACACTACCTCTTGTACATATACAGATGTATAAAGGGATCAGTAGGTCAACGATTGTCCGTAATGTTTTCCAACTTCTGAGCATATATTTATGCCTGATCACGTCACTCAAATAAGAAAATATTTTTCCAAAGTCTCATACAAAATTGAGTTTTAGGCTTTATTTTTATTTACATTGCTTTACTATTTAAATATTAAGTTTACTATTTTGTATTGTTAATAAAGTGGGTTTGTAAGTAATATTAATTTAAATATATTACAACCTTTCTTTGGAGTTAAATCTACTAAGACTACCTATATGAAAAACAATAGATCTTATTTTGGCTTGAGCTAGTTATCTAATAGAAATGTGTTGTGTTTTTCTTGTTGCTCTTTAAGATTTATGAAAAGAAAATAAAATGATTAAAGACATGCAAACAAAGTTTTTTAAAAGGAATTTCGCTAGGTCATTTTTTAAAATGTCATTTTAAGAATAAGAAGTACTCCTAAAATTACTACATGCACCATGCCATATCCTGATGTCATAAAGTAGAAATTTGCGATACAACTTCAACCTATTTGGATATGGTAAAGAAAAAAAATAACTAAAAGAAAGGAAATTAGTTTATAAACTTCCTGGAGAGGGGTAACCACCCCATGAAAGTAGGACAGTATTTTGACCAAAATAAATAGGTCCACCAAAAAAATACCGTGCTCAGAAGAGCACTGATAATTATTGCCGTATGATTCTATTGGTACATGTAACAATGTTATGTGGGGTTCCCGCAACCTAGGATTCCTTTGCCTTCCTCAAGCCACAAGGGCTGATGGAGCCATCTCAGTGCCCAGCTCTGCCCTTCCTCACTCTCTGTAGCCCTTGTCTGTTTTAAAATGCTTATTTAATTATTATTTTTTATTTCCATAGGTAATTGGGGAACAGGTGGTATTTGGTTACATGAGCGAGTTCTTCGGTGGTGATTTGTGAGATTTTGGTGCACTTATCACCTGAGCAGTATACACTGCACCCAGTTAGTAGTCTTGTATCCCTCAACCACTTCCCACCCTTTCTGCCTGAGTCCTCGAGGTCTACCCTGCCACTCTTATGCCTTTGCATCCTCATAGCTTAGCTCCTGCTTGGAATGAGAACATACGATGGTTGGTTTTCCATTCCTGAGTTACTTCACTTAGAATAATAGTCCCCAGTCTCATCCAGGTTGCTATGAATGCCATTAATTCAACCCTTTTCATGGCCAAGTAGTATTCCATTACATACACACACACACACACACATACACACACCACGGTTTCTTTTTCCACTCATTGATTGTTAGGAATTTGGGTTGTTTCTAAAGAGCAAGCCTGGCCAAGTTGTTTTCATGCTTAACCACCTTCTCAGGTTTCTAAGCCCTTTCAGAGCAAAGCCACCCTTGCTAGGAGGGCAGGCAGGGTGCTCCCTGGGCTGGGTCCCGCTCCCTACCCCGAGTCCACCTCCTCCCCTTCTCACCTGGTGGTCACACACACTAAGTTCTCACGTGTTCCTGTGCCTGTCTTGTCTTAACTCTGCTCTTGCAGACACCCCTCCCAATACACCTGGGTTTCCTCACCCTCTAGCCTTGTTTCAAGGAAGATCTGCTCCTCAAAGCCATCCCTGACATCAACCCCACTTCCCTCTGCTGAAGCCTCCATCTCAGAGCCACACATTGCCATGCAGATGCCCGCTTCCATGTTTGCTTTGCTTCTAGATTGGGTGTCTGCAAACTACAGCTCACGGTCCACATCCAGTCTGTGCCTGCTTTCTTGGTAAAGCCTCATAAGCATGGTTTCTATGTTCTGAAAGGGTGTGGAGACCACAAAGGCGAAGTGTGCCAGTGACTGTGTGTCCTGCAAAATCTAAACCATTTATTATCTTGCCCTTTACAGGCAAGCTCACCAGCTTCTGTTCCAGGCCAAGTGGTCTCAGATAGACAGATCTAGGCCTTATTCTACACTGGCCTGATGATGGGAGGCTATGCTTTGAATGTTTATGGGCTTTGAGGCTCACATGGAAACTCAGCCCCTCATGTGGCAACAGTGAGAGATGGGACCGTTAAGAATAGCTTGGGTCGTCAGGGCTCTCCTTTCTTGGATGGATAAATTCATTCATGGATGAATGGATTAATGCATTAATTTGTTAATGAATTACTGGATTATTGTGAGAGTGTGGCTTTTTAAAAACAGGAGGAGAAACCTCAGCTAGCATGATGGGAGAAATCTAGGAGAAATCTAGCTAGCCCCCTTCAACACTGGACGCCGTGTGCTGCCTTGGGCCTCTACAGAAAGTTCCCACCAGCAAGAAGGCGATCCCCAGATACAGTTCCTTGACTTTGAGTTTTCAGCCTCCATAACTGTAAATAATACACTCCCTTTCTCTATAAACCACCCAATTTCAGGTATTCTGTTACAAGCAACAGACAGTGGAGTAACATATGCTCCAAGTGTAACAAATGTAATTTGAATAAATAAGTCAACAAGCAGATTTATTGAAAGAAAATTCAGGCAATTGAAATAATTAGGTATCTCGGATCTAGACATAAAGAGTTAATACATGTGTTGCTTATGTTTTAATGACCACCTTCTTACATTTAACTCTGATTTTTCTTGTTTCATATTGAAAATCATTCTAAGTAAAAGGCAAGAAAAAAGAAAGCAAAGCACAGAGCCGATAAAAAAGGGTCCCATTGGGATCACCCATGCACGTGGCCTCAAAATCTAGGAGCCATGCTTCACCTTTTGATCCCGATTCTCCCATATGCAGCCCATCAGCAGGTATTCCAATGTCTCTTCCTTCAGAATACATCCTATGTCTTACCACCTGTCACCAGGCCACTATGGCTGCCCTCTCCTGTTTTCTCCAATAATCCCCACCTTTTCGGCATTTCTTGGACACAGCAAACTCATTCCTACTCCAGGGCCTTGACCCCGCCTGGACCAATCTTCCTCCTTCCCCATCTTCACAACCTCCAAGGCATGGCTCAGCAGACAGCCCTCAATATAATCTTTTAAAAGTTTTTTAATTGACACATGGCGGCTGTGCAAATCGATGGGGTGCACAGTAATATTTCCATACATATAAGGTGTAGTGATTCACTCAGGGTGATTAGCACATCCAGCATCTCAAACACTTATCTTATGGGTGCATCATCCCTAAGTTCCTTTCTCTGACCTCATCAGTCTCCACCCCTTTGCCTAGTGCTGTTTCCTTTCTTACCGGTTTGCTTTCCTTAGCTGCTATGACACCTGAAATCTTGCTATTTGTTTGCTTGCCTATTTTCCACTTTGCACCTCCTTGAAAAGAAGCTTCATGGCCAACCAGGCTTGCACCACATATTCCTACATCCTTCCTGGGTCACAGATAGGCACCTCGTGAATACTTGTTGGATGGAAGAGTAAATATATGGATAAATAGGGTGTATGCAATATGCATTCCCATGTTGCCAATCTCTGCTTCCACTCGAAAACAGGAGTATGGCATCATGCAAATGCGTCTCTTTTTTTCTCTCATCAGATGACAAACCACTACTCAACTTGAAGTGAACACAGTCAGATCCCTTTCTCAAAACTCTCCAGCAATGCCTTAGTCAGGATCAGCCTAAATCTAAATGTAATTGCCACTCTCACCATGCTGTGAGAGCTGATGGCAGAACAAGGTAGCAGTTAAGAGAGTAGACTTGACCTCTTTGTGATTCAGTTTTCTTATCTTTAAAAAGGAAACACTAATGTAGCCTATGGCATAGGGCGTTCAAAGATTCAGTGAGATAATGAACGTAATTACTTAAAGTTTCTAAAGCATGTAAATTTCTCAAGAAATATTAACTAATATCTTGTGGCATATTTTCTGTACTATAGGACTGTCATATCCAAACTCTATTCTTAAAACATTTCAAAATTTCAAGCAATATGTGAATGTTTTGAAAGCCAACACACACTTTAGAGTTTGTGAGTCATTGGTTTTAAGCCTAAGAGTAGATGCAGGAGGTAAATGCTTTAGGTCGCAGTAAACTGGAATTAACTAATCTGCACACTGACAACTAAGGAGAAAAGAACATATTTTACCAAATACATAACTTTCATTGTGACTGTTTGATAAGACCCTTTACGTCCCTAACCACTGCTTCTATATTGGTAAAGCTTTCTTTTCAGAATTGTCTTCTAGTAAATATATATATATATATACACACACATATATATGTATATATATGTGTATATATATGTATATATGTATATATATGTATATATATGTATATATATATACATATATATATTTTTTTTTTCTGAAGATACATTATGTTCTTTCCGGTGCTCATTTAATACCAAGCCCGTGTATAGTTTGTTACTCTATGTAATAAAGACATAACTGATGATGAGAAACAGTCATTGTAGTCTGTCATATCACTTGTATACTAAAGTCCGTGACAAGCTTCGATAATATGATGTTCTCTGTAATGTGATCATGCTGAGTGTGACATGCAGTACCTGTATCAGTCCAGACGTGGCTTTAGCTACTGAAAGATAAGGCTGCCACTATGTCTGTAATGTGATCATGCTGAGTGTGGCATGTGGTACCTGCGTCAGTCCAGACATAGCTTTAGCTACTGAAAGATGAGGCTGCCACTGTGTCTGTAATGTGATTGTGCTGAGTGTGGCATGTGGTACCTGTGTCAGTCCAGACTTGGCTTCAGCTACTCAAAGATGAGGCTGCCACTGTGGGAGCTGAGGACTGATAGGGATCTCACAGTGGCAGAGACATAGGAACTCGAGAAGTTTCATAGCAAATGTTTAAAAAATAGAGATTTTGCAGATGCATGTTCTGTATTGTGAAAACAAATGGTAAAATTCTTTGAACAATGAGAGGAAAAAATCTCCTTTACATGGAGGCACTTTGAATTCATCCCAACTTCTAAGAGAAAGAGATGAGATTTTCTGCACAAACAGAGGACTATCTGTGGAAAAGACACCATTCTGATTTAGAAGAAAGGGCTGAGGAAATTACAAAAAAGTGTATCGACACAGAAAGCTTGAATACTAATCTAAATATGCATCATCCACATGGCATGAAAAAATAAGGTCAGCTTATTCTCTTTATTTTTGCATATTTCTAAATTAAAGAAAACTAAATCTCCATGACATTTTGTAAGCATTACATGCTAAAATAAACAGTTCCTAAAAATTTGTGTATTTTTAAAAGGGACTGTTGTTAGGCAGTTATAAAGCTTCCTCTGACCTGTGATAACTGCCTTTATATCTCAGAAAACATTGCTAAAGAGACTCAAAAGCTTTTTTGAATTGGATTAGCCAAGATAAACATAAGGTGGGGGGCATTGTGGTTATGGAAATATAAGGTATTTTAAGGAATTAAGAGGACTCAAATGTAATGCGTATTCTACAGAGATCCTTTCTGTTGCAAGAGTATTCACATCAACATAGTTTGTTCATATACTCCATTTGGGTCTGAAGTTTTAGACTACGAAATTATCTACATAAAATATGCTTTTAGTTTATATGAATTTTATTGACACAAGAACAGTTCTGCTTTTTAATACAGAAGATGAAGAACCATTTTCATTAATTTTAAAATTGTATAATTTATACTCTTTTAAATTAATTTATAAAAGATTTACTTGTTTAATACAAAAGCCACTTTCTTGATAATTAATGGAGATCGGAAATCTGTTCTAATTTTTGATAAAACACAGAAGAAGATTTATATTTCAGAAATAGTCCACCACATATTTAGACCTGTCACTTACTGTCTGTCAATTACTGGTAATTTTGCAGAAGAATACTGAAGAGTTCAATATATTCAAACAATAAAATATTATTCTTAAAACCAATCAACCAACCAACTAAAAAATAAATTGTGGACAAGGAAAAAAAAAAAGAAAGGAAAGACCTACTCTGAATATCTTTCATCAGTTTCAGGCTGTGCTGAATGCAATGCGATATTACTTCATGGATTTATGAGAAGATACTTAGGTAGGCTTTCACTAATGTAGCCATAGTTCGGACCTGCAGGCACACCGTCAGCACACGCTTGGTGAAATGGAGACATGAGAGCCAATTTCAGGAATTTTTATAATAATTTGAGAAGTCATTAACTGCCTGTTTTAGATAAATTGTTTCATGAAACAGACAGAGTGTGACAGACCCAGCTGATTCATGATCTCATCCTGTGTCTATTCAGTTCCTCAGTTTCTTCCCTATTATGAAAAAAATTTGGAGAAGATATTCATAAGAGAGCTGCGTCAAATCAACCATACTGTAGAAGCAGGATTGCTGCCGTGGCGCAGACTTGGAATATCCAACAATTACAGCTCTAACTTTATCAGAACATAAACCATAACTGTGATGTCCCTCACAGCATTGCTAATGATAGTAAAATCTGGAAAACAAGTGGACTCTTTGTTAACTTGGGATAGGGAAACCAATTTTAGTAGGTCCATAGTTACAAATATTCTGAAGACATTAAAATAGGTGAAGTAGACATATAAATTAATAAATCTAGAGAGATGTTTATGTTTTATTAAGTAAAAAATAGGCAAATAATTTCACAGAATATTTATAATATTTGTGTCGCTCTTGGAAAGGGTTAAAAACACACATATGCCAAACACGTACACATACATATCCACAACGGTCATATTTAAATGGTCATGTAAATGCAGACTTCTATTTATTGGGGCAAAATAGAATTTAATTTGTACATTAGGTGATGGAATTATGGGCAAAATTTGCTTTCTCTAGGATTGATTTTATTTTTCAAAAAAATTAAGTAAACATAGTTTTGAAAGATGGGATGTGGATGTGTGTGCTCGTAGCTTATATTATGCATTCTTCACGACTGTATTTAATGCATGTCTAAGCTCATGCCTTTTATACAAGTGAAACATACACAAAAAGAAGGTAGACAAGAAGAAGTTTTTATGGATATAGCCATTTAAGGCAAAAAAGATTGTGTTTTTCTTTATAAGAACAGTGAAAAGACAAGCTGATGAGAAAACACATTTGGAAGTGGTAGGGAATATCTTAAACAGGTCCAGACCAGTTCAACATGAAGTCAGAAGAGTGAAAAATAACTACAGAAGACCTGCTGGCTGGCGAGGGCTGTGAACCAAGTTGGGATTGAGGAGGAAGACAATGAAGCCCCCTGCGGGGGTCTGGGGAGAGCCTGGAGCTGGGGGAGCAGAGAACAGGGTCACAGACACCCCACATTGAGGGGAAGGGAGGGTGGAAGGGAAGCAAGGCCATAGAAGTGTGGAATTGAGATAATTCGTATCCCCAGCTCCTGCTCTGTTGGAAACCATGAAGAAGCTACAGCCCCTCTAACAAGGCACAGCATGGCCAGGCCAAAGACCATCTGAGCAGGTTGGACAAACAGCCCATGAATGGCAGCACCTTAGTTTTCTTGAGCTTGTTAGAGTTTTTTTTCTCAGCCTGGCTTTGTTAATCAGAATGTTGAGAGCTTCAGAACTTCCACAGAGGGTCAATACTTCACAGGGGGGGAGGGAGTAAATCTACAAAGTAAGCAGAAGAGATTTCAACAGTGTGTCAAGTGAGCTGGGCCCGGGCAGGCCAAGAGTGCTGCGTCAACAGCCAGCAGGCAGAGAGCCCTCTGCAGTGGTGAGAGTGTCAGTGGAACTCAACAGTAACCTGGCAAGCAGGCACACAGGGCAAGTGGGTCAGGGGTGTTAAAGAGAAGCCCAGACACCTGGGCTTTTGTCAGAAGCAGGAAACACCACACAGGCTGAGGAGGAAGGGAAGAAGACTGTGCGTGAGGAATCCTCTGCCAGAGAAGGCTAAGGAGCCAGGAGAGCCCTCGGCAGGTGAAACGGTAGGACCCGTGACAGGCAAACCCTGGCAGGTGCTATTAAATTATGAGCAAAACCTAGGCCAGAAAACAAGCAGAATGGGGAGAAATGTGTCTGGGAGTTGTAGGGAAAGATGGACGGGAGCTTTTGTGAGCAGTGCTTGTGAAATGTGACGGCATTTAGCTAGGAGTCGTGAAGCCAATGGGATAATTTAGGCAGTATTTCAATACTGAGGCTCACAGAGGTTTTCATTCTGTTCTTGGGACACGTTCAGGGTATTTCTGGTGTGGTCATTGATGATGACAGTCTGAACGCTGTAAGAATTTAGCCAAATCATCCCACCTGCTCTTCCTGATGAGGGCTGGTGGGGTCAGGTGGCCCTGGCAGGTCAGAAGGTGGAGGTGAAGTGGGATGCTGACAGGTTTAAATTCTATGCACTGAGCCCCATTTGCAAAAATTCCACAGCTGGGTGAACTTAAACGCTCACTTCACTGAAGCTTTTGGGTAAGTTTAGCTCATTTTCTTTAATTCTACAGAACAAACTTATTTCACATATAAATTTAAAGTAAATATGGAAGTACATGTACACCTGAATCTGATAACTTAAATGTGAGGGTGCATAAAAATAAAATATGTGTCTATCATATTTGAGTTTTCTGTTCATTTCCCATTCATTTCATTCTGTATCTCTAATTTTAGATAGTTAGATGTATGGTTAGGTAGACAGTTGTATGGTTATAGACAAAATCTTTGGTGCCAAAAGTTTTTCTATGAAATATACATAGTGGAGCATTTTAATAATACTGTTTAGGGTTCCAGAAGTCAGTCAAATGTGATATTAAAACAGCTCCCAGAAAGCAAATATTTGAATGGATCTTGTTCTCCCAATGTTAAATGACAGACTATTAAAACTGGTGATTTCAATCCCATTCAAGGACAGAACAAATAGAATATAGAGGAATTTGACATTAACTTTTCGCTCTAGATGTTCTTAAGTATGTATTATTCCATATTCCACTAACTACATAAGACTCCTCACAAAACCCAGCAGCACAAAACAGAGTAACTATTTAGAATTATCAATTTCCTAAGTGGATTTTATAAACATGTAACACTTAATTATGAAGACTTTTGTTTGTTACAGTAGAATTTAGGAGGGATCCTTTCTATGTTTTTGGTACCCATTAACCACCCTCATCTCCCCCACTACCCTTCCCAGCCTCTGATAAACATCCTTCTACTATGTCCATGAGTTCAATTGATTTTATTAGCTATCTACACACAAAGATTTTTAAAATTTATAATAATTAAAATATATATATATATACACACACACACACACACAAAGAACTTAGGAGGGATCCTGTGGGTTGAGATCATTTGTTCAGTCCTTAAGCCAAAATTATCAAACAAAATACAAACTTCTTTTTCACACACACACACACATACACACACACCCTCTCTCTCTCTCTTTCAGAAATGGAAAAGTTCAATATCACTCTATCATTGCCTTTAGGGCTGGTACAAAAACATTGTTGTGGGTGCTGCCTGTGCCACCTGTTATTGAGGATAATGGTAATTGCGTCTCTCTACTGTAAGCACCTTTAAATGAAAAGTATGACTTAACATTTAACTTCTCCTCTCTTAAAGCTTTATTAGGTTTCAAGCCTAGCTGCTCAGCCTCTGATCATAGAAAGACTGCCAAAAGAGGCGACCTTGGTGGATGCCCCTCTCCCTTCACTGCCATAGGGCTTACCCCCCCTGGACAGATCTCAGCACACTTCATACTTCACAGGAAAGCCACAAAAACAACCATCAGGCCATAAATGCAGTTTTCAAACACACACATAAAGCCTCACTTAGAGAAATGCTAAGTCAAGCAGAACCCAGCACCCAGTCCTTTGCAGTACCCTCTTTGTAATCTGCACTTTGGTGGAAACTGCAGAGTAATGGCACTGTCAAAAAACACAGAATGGCAAGTGCAATGGAACACAATACAGGCGGCCAAATCCATTCCAAATATTACCCACGACCGAGCTTCACTGCCACAAATATATTTTGTGTGTTACTTTCAGAAGACACTTCTATGAAAATAATGTTTTGTTTCTCTGGATGTGTATTAGTACAACATATTTGGCCATTTTTAGGACCCAAATAATATGTAGATTTGTGGGATTTGTGGCTTGGAGATAGCTGTACCTATTTTTAACAAAAGACCTTTAATTATGGCAGACCATCGCTGCCTCTCTAGTGGGGTAAAACATTCCAAACTTGGCCATTATTACTATCATTTGTTCGTGACCATTTATGAGTCTTCACTATTTGCCAAACGCTGTGCACAAGACTGGAAATTCAAAGAGGTTTTAGACATAGGCTTCCTTGAAAAGATAATTTAAACAACATGTCTCATTATGCACCATTAAGAAACAAAGAAACACTCTTTAAAAAGACGCACAGTGTTTCCTTTTAGAGGTGAGCAAGTCCTGAATTGGCCCCAACAGCCTCTCACTGCTTGAGGCTTTCTTTCCTCTGCTTTGAGGCCCTATCTCCTGCCTTCTGCGGAAATGCTTGGAGCATGGAGATAATCATTTTACAATTCTCTCCACAGTAAAACACATCACAGCTTCCTCTACCTGTGGATACTTTCCCCTTAGTCCCCTAGTAGGTGACACAGGTTTTGGTTTGCCTAGGACAGATAGAGTCTTTGGTTGTTTCTAGGTTGATTATTAATAGCATTATCACCCTTTACTCCAAAGGTAACTTGAGGGTAATAATGCCATTGGTTCAGCATTTGGATCAGATAATAAGTTATACGGTCAACTCCCTAAATAAATAGTTTGTTGGTTTGCAAAAACATTGTGGAATGTGTGCTACTACTCCAATGATAAATGGTGCCTCAATGGTACCCTGTGTCCACTCCTCCAATGATGAATGGTGCCTCGGAAGTAACCCGTGTCCACTCCTCTGATGATGAATAGTGCCTCAATAGTACCCCGTGTCCACTCCTCCAATGATGAATGGTGCCTCAATAGCACCCTGTGTTCACTCCTCCAGTGATGAATCGCGCCTCAATAGCACCCCGTGTCTACTCCTCCAATGATGAATGGTGTCTCAATAATACCCCGTGTCCACTCCTCCAATGATGAATGGTGTCTCAATAGTACCCCTTGTCCACTCCTCCAATGATGAATGGTGCCTCAGTAGTACCCCGTATCCACTCCTCCAATGATGAATGGTGTCTCAATGGTACCCCGTGTCCATGCCTGCAATGATGAATAGTGTCTCAATAGTACCCCATGTCCACTCCTCCAATGTTGAACGGTGCCTCAATGGTACCCCGTGTCGACTCCTCCAACGATGAACGGTGTCTCAATGGTACCCCGTGTCCACTCCTGCAATGATGAATGGTGTCTCAATAGTACCCCGTGTCCACTCCTCCAATGATGAATGGTGCCTCAATAGTACCTCATGTCCACTCCTCCTATGATGAATGGTGTCTCAATGGTACCCCGTGTCCACTCCCGCAATGATGAATAGTGCCTCAATAGTACCCCGTGTTCACTCCTCCAATGATGAATAGTGCCTCAATAGTGCCCTGTGTCCACTCCTCCAATGATGAATGGTGCCTCAATAGTACCTCGTGTCCACTCCTGCAATGATGAATGGTGCCTCAACAGTACCCCGTGTCCACTCCTATGATGAATGGTGTCTCAATGGTACCCCGTGTCCACTCCCGCAATGATGAATAGTGCCTCAATAGTACCCCGTGTTCACTCCTCCAATGATGAATAGTGCCTCAACAGTACCCTGTGTCCACTCCTCCAATGATGAATGGTGCCTCAATAGTACCTCGTGTCCACTCCTCCAATGATGAATGGTGTCTCAGTAGTACCCCATGTTCACCTGCTGCCCTGTAGTTGCTCACGGTGTCTGAAAAGGAAAGCGTCCTGGGGCAGCACCATGATTCGAGGTCCCAGAGTAGCCCAATATGACGGCAGAATTGGAATGAAAAGATAAATGACTAGAAGTGAGACTGCCGTGATGGTCTGGTGACCTGTCATGAAAGATTGGTGACATGTAAAGGACGATGGAGAAGTGTTGAAGGATATTATGCTGAAGAATAACATCCTCTGATTTTAACTTTGCTATCAACGCTGTTGAAATACAGGTGTGTGTACCCTGTGGCAGGAACTTTCATGAGCTCTCTTTTGGCATATGGTATGTGTTTGGGCAATAAATGTCAATATTTCAAATGTGCAACAACATTACCATAATTCCAATTCAAAGAATTTGTCCTATGGAAATAACTGCCCTTGGTGTGAACATGAAGATAGCCATGGAATGATTGTTTGTGATTTCAAAGACTAGGCATGGTCTGAACAGGGGTTTAAAGGAGTAAGTTGATGGGAAGAAATACTAAGTAGCCAAAACAAATAATAAAGTTCATTGGGGAATATATGCAACATATTGTAAAGTTGCCAAGCAATCTGTAAATGTGTGGAACATCATCTAAAATTTAAAGACACCGTTAAGAAGAAGAACGAGGAGGAGAAGGAAGAGGAAAAATGGAAGAGGATAAAGGAAAAGAATTGGGTTTTTGTGTTTATAAACACAGTGATACAAGTCTTAAAATAAGTACCCACAATTATAATCACTGATTACCTTGAGATTAAAGCATTTCAAGATCTTCACTTTTTGCTTGGTATTTGACTGTATTATATCATGTTTAAAATAATGATCACATATTGATTTTATTTTATACATATATCTACAGTTTTGGAAAGTATATTTCAAATATATTGTGGAAGATAAATTAGAAAATGGAGAGTGAGAAGAGACAAACAGCTATGAGGGATTAAAACAAAATATATGGCAAGACTACTAAGAGGCCCCTAGAGTGGACACAGTGAGAATGGAAGAGGGGTTGAAGACAAAAGATATTCAAGAGGTGAAGGAATTATGGCTCAGCTGGAGGTGACAGAGGAGGAAAGCCATGCGGAATGAAGGTGGGTTTTCTGGATTTCCTAAGAAGATGAGTGGCCAGGGTAAGGGATTTAGTGCGGAGGCAAATTGGTGAATGAGAGACAACTGACTTTTTTCTGGATCTGTTCACTAGAAAAGACACTCAGAGATTCCAGGGCCCATTTGAACTTGTAGTGCTGGGTTCAGGAAAGTTGATTATATAACTTATCTCTGTAAGGCACAGGAAGAGCCCTTGAAATAATGGAATGCAAAGAAATTCAAGGTCCAAAGAAAAAATTATATTAATAGAAGGATAATATTAATAGTAGTAATGTTAATTACTTAGAAGCATTTCCACATGCATCATTTCTCTGAGAAACACAGAAATGATACCATTAGTGAAGGTACCTATCATTATCCTCACCACAGTTATATGGCATATGAGGACATTGAGAGTCAAGAATTTCAGTGTCTTTTCTAAGATGAAATAGCTGCAAAATGGGCAAAGTCAAGATGGGATCCCAGGTCTGTGAACTCCAGACTGATTCTTCTCATGCTGTATTAGTGCCCTAGAAGAAACCTAGACCTTGAAAGCATGTATTTGAGAAAAGGCAGCCCCTCTGAGTTATAAATGACTCTTAAAATGAATGGGAGAGGAAGAAGGAATGGAAAGGCTAGAGAAAAGGGGGAATGAGATGGCGGCATGATATAAAAACCTAGATATTTCTATTGTCTTTTACTGTCTTCATGGCAACCATGAATTTCTCTCATGTTACTTTTTGACATAAATTAGTGGAACCTAATTATCACTAGCAGCCTTTCAGGAGAACTTTTTTGGCTATATATCTCCTTGATTTGACCCTATGGAGCTAGAGAAAGCAATTTCATTTATCCTTCTGTAACACAATGGCTTAGGGTAAGGGGTCTTTTGTAGAATTTCATCACCATTTACTGATTGATTCTTCCAGTTCCTATTTACTTCCATGTTACAGACGCCTCACGTTGTATTTAGAATCCAGATTCACAGAGCATCCCAATGGGCAGTGAAAATTACAGTGACCACTCATTATTTAACAGCAATAAAACGGCAGGCAGTGAATACACACATGAAAAAATGCCCAGCATCACTAATCATCAAAGAAATACACATTAGAACCACAATGAGATGCCACCTCACGCCAGTCAGCATGGCTATTATTAAAATGTCAAACAATAATAAATGTTGGCAAGGATGTGCAGAAAGCAAATACTATTGGTAGAAATGTAAATGAGTAAGCCTCTATGGAAAACAGTATGGAGGTTTCTCAAAGAACTACAACTGGAACTCCCACTTCACTCAGCAATTCTACTACTAGGTATCTACTCAAAGGAAAGGAAATCATTGTACGAAAAAGACACCCGCACTCCTATGTTCATTATACACTATTCACAATAGCAAAGTCATAGAATCAACTTAAGTGTCCAACAATGGTTGATCAGATAAAGAAAATGCGGTATCTTTACACCATGGATACCACACAGTCATAAAAATCATAAAATAATACATTTCTTGGCAATATGGATGGAATAGAATGTCATTATCCTAAGTAAAATAATGCAGAAATGGAAAGTCAAATACCACATGTTCTCGATTATAAATGGGAACCAAACAATGGGTACACATGGAGATAAGGATGGCAACAACAGACACTGTAACTCCGAAAGTGAGGACAGAGGCAGGAGAGCAAAGCTTAAGAACTGCACATTGGGTACCATGCTGATATTCAGGTGATGGGTGTACTACAAGCCCCGACCCCACCACGATGTAGTGTATCCATGTGACAAAACTGGACATATACCCGCTTTAAAAAATTTAACAAGTAAAATTAAAAACAGAAAAAGAAAAAAAAGTAGTATCTATAAAGTTAGTCGCTGAGGAAGGAGAAATGTATGGCCCTCCAGGAAGGCAGGGGCTAGCATTCACAGAGAGAGGAAGCCATGCCCAGAGGCTTCTGCATAAGCGAGGGACGCAGATGATCTCCCGTGAGCTGCGTGTGCCTGTGTGCACTGCAGGGCCTGCCTTATCCACTAGGTCAGAAACTCTGTGAAGGAGGAGCCCTGACTTTACACATCACTACCACCCATCTCATAAAACACTCTGCAGGTTTAGAGTAAAAATTCGGTACCTTCTTACAGATGAACATAATCATATGAGGGAAAAGAAAATCCAACCCACAAAGAAAAAAAAATCTACTGTAAATAATACAGTAGTAGGTGGGGAAAGATGGAAAGTGAATGTTAAAATAATGATGTAGAATAAAGATTTGTATCATACTTGTTAAAGGAAGTCTAGTGGCATGGAGGCTACAAAACATCAACTGATGAGAGAGTTTTAGAATCTAGAAAGACTTGGGAACCCTCCTTTCCTCTATCTGCATCTTGGTCAGTATTGCTAATGGGACACACACACACATGCACACACACACATGTACACACACATGCATACACACACATGCACACACACATGCATACACACGTGCACATATACATACTCACAGGAATATATCTGCACACACACACATTAAGGTTGAACACAGATGAGTGCCATAGCAATCCAAAATTTATTGTAGCCTACTTGGCAAAATCAAAAGTTCCCCACTTAGAACTCTCCCTTAATATGCTTATTTTTTAACTCAGTAAAATTTTATTTCTAGAAATTTTTCTGAAGGCAAATATCCTGGATCTGTGAAAAAATTTATCCACTGGGAATTTAAAGACACTATTATAGTAAATAATGAAAAAAAATCACCAAGATTTATACGTTAAACAAGTGATTGGTTAAAAATAATAATAATACGGAGCCTATCGGATGGTGGAGGGTGGAGGGTTGGAGGAGGAAGAGGATTGAGAAAAACAACTAAGGGGCACTAGGCTTATTTACCGGGTGACGAAATAATCTGTACAACAAACCCCCATGACACAAGTTTACCTTTGTAACAAACCTGCACATGTACCCATGAACTTAAAAGTTAAAAAAAAAAAACCAAACCATCCATTTAGTAATTATTTTTAATTGCATTCTGTTAGCCCAGAACCGTTCACAAGATAATATGAAGTCAAAAAGAAAGTAGAAGCATTTAGAATGCAACGCCAGTCTTTGCTTGGTCATGATCTGGGTGGGAGGAATTATACAGGGTTGTAATTTTTCTTCACTTTATATTTTCAAGAATTTATTTCTTCCCCCTATTTCATTGTCCTAATGTATTTGGCACTGTGTGTGTATGTTTTATTTAGTTGGGTTTTTTGTTTGTTTTCTAATGTCTTCCTTCTAAAGTGACATCTCTGCACAAACCGGGATTTTAGTGACTTTTCTCACACTCCTTCCCAGTTATCTAAAAGCATGTAATTTAAACAATTGCTGAATATAAAAGGTTTTGCTTTGTTTTTGTTACTCATATCATTACTATTGTATTTAAGTATGACAAATACTAAAAATGAGAAAAATTGTAAAAAAAAAGTTCAAATGCATAAAATAAATAGGTAACGTATTAAAAGGTAAAAAAAAAAAAAAAGGACCACATCTAAGATCTGTAAAACTAACTGAGCTCCAAAGAAAATAGGTATTTACACCTCCCTGTATCTTAAACCATATAAATACACACCTCTTACTCACAGAAAACAAAACAAAAACACAAGTAAAAACATTTTTTAACCTGGCCAGGCACAGTGGCTCATGCTTGTAATCCCAGCACTTTGGGAGGCTGAGGCGGGTGGATCATGAGGTCAGGAGTTCGAGACCAGCCTGGCCAATGTAGTGAAACCCTGTTTTTACTAAAAATACAAAGATTAGCTAGGCGTGGTGGTAGGCACCTGCAATCACAGCTACTCGGGAGGCTGAAGGAGGAGAATTTCTTGATCTCAGGAGGTGGAGGTTGCAGTGAGCCAAGAGTATGCCATTGCACTCCAGCCTAGACGACAGAGCTAGACTCCGTCTCAAAAAAACGAAAACAGACAAACACACCAACAAATTTTTAAACCTTTTTTTCATGAATACTATGTTCATTCTTTTGGGTACATTCTGAATATACAATCATTAAAGTTCTGTCTTTTAAAGCTACTTTTATTTTGATTTGTAGTTGTATATATTTTGGGGATACACGTGATATTTTGGTACATGTAAATGATGCATAATGACCAAACAGTGTAACAGGAATACTCATCACTTCAAACATGTATCTTTCTTTGTGTTTGGAAGATTTAAATTATTTTCTTCTAGCTATTTTGAAATATATAATAAATTATCATTAACTATAATTTTCCTACTCTACTATTGAATACTAGAATTTTTTCCTTTTCCCTAACTTAAGCAACTTTCATTAAGAAAAAAAAGAAATGGAGTAAATCCTGTAAACTTTTCTCCCAGGATGTTACCTGAATTTTTTGTCTTCCTCAGTGTCTATAAATAACTCCTACACAAACCTAGACATTCATTCACTCACACCTGCTTAATAGTTGCAAGTCTATTGTCTACAGCTGTGCTGTCATTCTTTCCCTCTTTAACACTTTACCTTGTACACTGATAAGGGATTAGTCTTCCTAGAAATGCTGGCTCCACAGTGTATTTGTGTGTGTGTGTGTGTGTGTGTGTGTGTGTGTGTGTGTGTGTGTGTGTATAATACATGTTTGCAAGCAAATCAAAAGCATGGCCCTTGTTCTCCATTTTATTTCTCAGTTCCAAGAGGAGGCAGTAAAAATAAATCTATTTAGTTCTGAAAGTTAAGAACTGGGGTGTTATAAGAAAATCAATCCAGCAGAAAGTGGAGAACGTAGGTGCCCTTGTGGCAGAAAAACCAACCAACCAAACAAACAAACCAAAAAAAACCACAATCAATCTTGAAAGGGGTGATGACAGAGGTGTGAGAGGGAAGTCGTCACCAAAACCAAACTCAGTTTATGAAAAAAATTGCAACTGTTAAGCAGCAGTAACGGGGAAGTCATTGACAATGAAATAGCTGGCACACAGAGACAAATATGTTAGAGAGTTGACAAGGACACAATCATGAATCAACGCCATAAGATTAATGATGAATAGCTAAGGAATGCTGGGCTTAATACCTAGGTGATGGGAAGGTCTGTGCAGCAAAGCACCATGGCACACATTTACCTGTGTAACAAACCTGCACATCCTGCACATGGACCCCTGGACTTAAAATAAATGTTGAAAAAAAAATAGTCTACTTAACTCTGTAGCGTAGGACAGCAAAAAAAAAAAAAAAAAAAAAAGAGAGAGAGATCAAGAAAGAAAGAAAGAAAGATAGATAGATAGATAGATAGACAGATAGATAGATTAATGGTGACAGCCAAGATGAACTAAGGGATCTGTCAAAGCAAGTTGGCCAGGCGTCCTCCTTTCCCCGGTGGCATGGGAGAAAAGTGAACAGGACAGTTAGGCGGAGCCACTGTGTCTTTGCACTGGGAAAGGTCTGATTGAATAACGGGGAGGCTCCCTTCGGTGTTATAGGAAAGGGTGGTGTGTCTAATCTCTGCTTCTCCACCAATCCGTGAATCGTCTCCTTAAGTAAATAAAGTCTACTGAACCATATCTATTCCAATTGCATTTCAAAATGTCTTAAACCAATATATACAACATAGATTTCTATCTTAACCTTCTAATACTTCAAATGCAAATGAATGCCTCTTCTTCATCTCTCTGAATTTGTTAATTCAAGTTCTGTAAAAAATCCATTGAATCATAAAAGAAGTTAAAGCTCCTTCCCTAAAACAGATCTGATAAACATATCAGGATTTTCTTGCAAGCATTAAGTTTAAAGCAAATTTTTCTTATTAGAAGTTGTTCATTAAAAAAGGTGTACTGTTAAAACACAAATTGCTGTGACTAATTACATAACCCTGAGATATTTCTCAAATCTATTGTTTTTTTTTTCTCCCCAAATGACATGCAAGCATCTTGATTTAGGTTCATATCATCTTTCGTAGTTAGAATAAGGCTCTGGACTTTCCTGCTTCCAGTTTTGTGCCATCCGTGATGCGGACCAATCTTCCCAATGTATACGCATTCTCATGCCATTCCTTTCATCAATATAATACATTGACACCCCATTTCCTTTGAGAATAAAACATAAACTCTTTGCCTGTCATACGGGACCCTGTTTATATCTTTCTGACCCTAGTCATTTCAAATAAGCAGAAAGGGAAGGAGGCGGAGAAGAAGGAGAGGGAAAAGATGGAGGAGAGAAACAGGAGAGGAGGAAAACAACAAAGAGGGGAGAAAGGAAAGGGGGGAAAAGACAAGGAAAAGGAGGAGGAGAGGGAAGAGGAAGGGGATGAGAAAAAGGAAGATGAGGAGGAGGAAGAGTTGAAGAAAAGAATAAAAAGAAGGTGGAGAACTTAGTACTTGGCAAATAATATTCTAGGTGCTTTAAATCGATTATATATTCCTCACAGCAAAATTTAAAGGTGGATAGAGTTAATCCAAAAGGAAATACGAATGGACCCAGGACATATAGCCAACCCTTCACTGTAGGCACCACTGTACCTAGAGACCATGGTACCACTCCTCCTGCACCTCCACCAGCCCCTCCTGGTGCACTGTCAGTGTGCTCAGCCCTGGTACACCCAACCCACCTCACCTCCCTTGTCCATAGAGGATGTGAAGGTTTATTGAAAAAGAACTTAGATTTTCAAGAAAAAAAAAAGCCATTAAAAAGTGAGCAAAGATATGAACGGACATTTTCAAAAGAATATATACATTCAGCTAAGAAGCTTATGAAAAAAAGGTCAACATCACTGATCATTGGAGACATGGAAATCAAAACCACAATGAGATACCATCTCACACCATTTGGAATGGCTATTACTAAAAAGTCAGAATTTAACAGATGCTGGTGAGGTTGTGGAGAAAAAGGAACACTTACACACTGTTGGTGGGAGTGTAAACTAGGTCAACCTTTGTGGAAGGCAGCGTGGTGATTCCTGAGATCTAAAGACAGAAATCCATTTGCCTCAGCAATCCCATTACTGGGTACATACCCAAAAGAATATAAATGGTTCTATCATAAAGACACATGCAGGTTTAAGTTCATTGCAGCACTATTCACAATAGCAAATACATGGAGTCAACCTAAATGCCCATCGATGGTAGACTGGATAAAGAAAATTGGTACATGTATACCATGGAATACTATGCAGCCATATAAAAAGAATGAGATTTTGTCCTTTGCAGGGGCATGGATGAAGCCAGTATCCTTAGCAAACTAGCACAGCAGCAGAAAACCAAATACTGCATGTTCTCACTTATAGATGGGCACCAAATGGTGAAAGTACATGGACACAAAGAGGGAAACAATGGTCACTAGGAACTACTGGAGGGTGCAGGGTGGGAGGAGGCAGAGGATCAGAAAAAACAACTGTTGGGTACTGGGCTTAATACCTGGGTGATGAATCTGTACAACAAACCACCATGGCACAAGTTTACCTATATAACAAACCTGCATGTGTATCCCTTAACCTAAAATAAAAGTTTTAAAAATAAAATAAAAATAAAAATATAAATGAAGACATAAAAAGTAAATAAAAAACAACAAAAGGAAGAAAGGAAGGAAGGTAGGGGAGGGGGAAGGGGATGGGGGAGGGGAAAGAGAAAGGGAAGGGAAGGGAAGGGAAGGAAAGGGAAGGGAAGGGAAGGAAAGGGAGAAAGAAAATGCCTATAATACCTATCATCTGGTATCAGCTCAAATTCCCAGCCTTGTTTACCGACAATATTCCCAAGCAATGCAACTGTACAGAAAGACTGGTTATTTCCCCTCTCCGAATTTCTGGAACGTCCGACCTTCCTCCACATCCTCTGAGACCTCTCTGCCCCCTTCCCTCACACCCTCTGCTACTTGCCTTTCTTGAACATCCTCTGCAGATCCGTCACTATTTGCTGTATTAAATGATTCTGCTTTCTCATTATACAGTTGGACTCCTTATCCTCATCACTCTCCTTCTTCCTTCCACACATCATCACACCCATGTGTTGACATCCTCATGGACGCCGGAGATGGAAACCCACCAATGACTGTGCAGGCATCCAGCATTTGTGGGAATTCATCTGATGCCTTAGAAAAGTTGGTACTGACAGAAGCCACTATTAGAATTACATGTGCTTCAGAGTATTGATTTACTTAATATGTTTAAAAATAATTTTATAATTTCCATTATAAATATATAATAAAACAAACTTATAATTAAATACTTGAAAATTCATATGAAAGTGTTTTTGAGGGTTATAAAGTACTGATGTTCACTTGCCCAACAAAACAATTGTTGTGGATGTTTGAGTATTTATTTCCCTAATCAAAGTTTCACATATTTTGTTTTACTCATCAGAACACCTGTCAGATCCATGTGTGCTGTTGTCAATGGCAGAATTTCCTTCTTTTTATAGCTGAGTAATATTTCATTGTGCTTGTATACTACACCTTGAGTCTGTACAGTTTTTATTTGTCAATTATACATCAATAAAGCTGGAAACAAAGAAAAAGAAAACTAAACAAAGAACAAATCCGTAAGATGTACTAACATTTTGAGTTTTTTAAATCCTCAAAGAGTTTTTAATGAGCTTTAATAGCAACAAAAGTATTGCACAAGAAGCTCAAATTAGAATCAGTAGCTGAAATTATGTCACCACAGAATGTATTTAAAATGTGTGTGTATATCTATGTATTTATCTTTATATGTATTTGAGAGCTATATAACAGAAATTTTTAACTTAGAACACACACCTCTCATTCCAGCTGATATACTGTATATGTGTATATATAGGTGTGTGTGTTTATCTATGCATATATATATACCCATATATATATGTATGCATGCATACATTTATACATAAATGATGTTAGTAGAAGACAGGTCTTCCATGATATATTTAATCTTTCCAATGAAGACCCTGGGGATAAACTTTATAAAATTAGTCAGTAGAAGGTAGGTCCTTCATGGTACATTTAAACTTTCCAATGAAGACCCCAGGGATAAACTTTTGAGAGAATTTTATCTTAATTACTATAACACATGTCTCACAATATATATTACTTTTTCAAGAATTCTGATTGCAGGACTCATCAAGAGTTCTGAAAATAGCTGGATTGTCAAATGTGTCTACAATAAAACATATTTATACATATCATATAATATTAGTTTGCATTGACTTTCTACCAGAATACCCTGGAATGAGCTGTTCCAATTGTTTAAAAATCTGCCTCTCCACTAAAGGAATCTTCTTGAGAGACCTTTCATTTTATAACTTCCTGAATAGAAGATGCTAGTTTCTTCTAAAAGTTTTAGATTTTCTAACGATAGATATTTCGTGTTCCTTTTGACATGATATAGCATGATAACATGTGATGTGCATTATTAGGGAGATGCTAAGATTCCGCAAGTAATTATTTTGCATGAGGAGTTTTACATAAATACTTGCAATAAACTGACCATGGCAGCACTTGGTTATACAACAGTCAAAGCCGAGATAAGACTAGGAAAGAGTATGAATCAAGAGAGGATTAAATGTTTCAAAAAAAGAGAAGTTTGTATTGACTAAGAGAGAATTGGCGTCGGAAACTACTTTTCTGTCCTATCTTATTTCTTAAAGTTTGCAGACCAGGTCAAACACCCAAACTGAAGTGTGCAAATTCTTCACATCCAAAATGCTTCACTGATGCTTCTGGCAAGAGTCATTGCCTGGAAACTTTATGTAACGGTTTCTCTTTTCCCTTATGTTCAATACGTAATACACTTTCATCAACGTGCACTTAATTGAGAAACCCACTTACTTGGAATGTCTCCCAAGGAATCAAATTAAGCCTAATTATACTTAATGGCAATGGCTGCTGCTTAATTTGGATGGTAATTCTGCTTAATTGAGATGCCTTCAGGTGTCTAAGTGGTGTTTTGCTAAGAGTATTGGTTGTGCGGGTATGTCAACCTGGAATACCTTGTTTCTTCTCTGAACATTTCTCCGAGATAAATGACAAAGGGCAAATAATTATCTGAAGCAATATAACACAAAATAACTGAAATTTAATGTGTTAATTATTAAGTCCTCACAATCAGGAAAATATATACAATGTCTGCGTAAGTGTACACAAAGATGAGAGAGAAAAAATAAACTTCTAAAAGGAGAGAAGAGAATTGTATAAACCCAAGCTGCCTAAATTCATTACTGGTCATTTTATGTTTTGGACAAGTTTAAAAGTCCACTTTAAGAAATCAAAGAACATACATCATGAGTTTTAATGGATGTTAGCCATAAAACTAAAGTAAAAGGAAGATACTGTGACTGGAATCACATCATATGCAAAAGATATACTAGTGTTAATTCCAACCTCTTTCCTTGGAGTCTTGCTTGCCTGGATGTGATGGATATCACTGGTCACCATACACTAAACGTCGGCTCCTCTTCCTGGCTTCTAGATATTTCTTTCCTTGGCTCCGTGGCAATTGGACCACAGGCATTTGAAGCAATGGGATATGAAGGAACTCAGCAGACAAATTCTAGGAAATATGTCTTCCATCTCTAGCCAAACATGCCTCATTTCATTAAACATGACCAAATCGGGAACTAAAGCCTCAGGTGGTTGCAGACGTCTTGAGAACTGAGGGGAAATATTGTCTCCGCTCTGGAGAGTGGGGCAGGAAAAATGTCAAACACCTGAGCTGCAATGCTATCACGGAGCTACTGAATACAACCTGGAAGCTCCCTGACTCTGCCCCTTTGTTATGTAAAATAAGGTATCCCCCAAACTTTCGGTTTTTAGTTGGCTCTTCTGTTAGTTACAGCCAAAAATACCCTATGGCGGTAGAAAATAACCTGTTCTTTCATTTATTTATGGTGGAAAGCAAAGAAGCTAATAAAGCGTTCTCACAGTGCAATGGGACGACAAGGAGTTTCACTTTCCTGGATCTTGAGTTCCTCTCTGTCAAGTAGTAAAAGGTTTAAACAATAGGAACTCTAAGCTTCTCTTTAGATAGAATTTCAATTATTCTAGTATGTGTAGGAAAATAATAGAAACTAAAATGTGCTATAGGCACATCTTTCATATAGAATAAAAATATTTATGATTATTGATGTATAATCTGGATTTAAATGAATTTTGAAAGTATTGGAAAGATGTTAATTCCCTTGAAGATTTAGCTTGGTGGCAGCGTTTTCCGGTGGAAACTGTGGGTATTCCACTCCAGGGCAAAACACTTCAGTCTTTTAAAACTCTGTAATGGCACTTACAGGTGGAAGATCATTCTCACTACAGTTGAGACAAAATTTACCTCCAGTTGACTTTGAGAGAAAAACAACGCCATCAACAAGGCTTTCTTGGACTATATTCCGCTTTCTGCATGCTGTCATCCTAATTTCTGCTTTCCTCCGCTAACAACACACCTGTGAATTCTAAATGTGCCTCTGCCCGTTCCATGGACTTGGATGGACAGTAGGCACCTTGCTATCCCTGTGCCTAATACCATACACATCTCCTACATAAAGAAATTGGTTCCTGAAGTCTGTTCCCTGGTTAAAGGTACGGAGAACATATATTGTTCTGAACTGGAAAGATTTTGAGAATGCAGTAGAGGCATTGTTAGTAACTGTTCAAGGACAGCAGAGATTTACCAAGACTCCTCTGCGACAGAAACAAGAATGCTCACCTGCCTCGGGTTTGACTCTCCTCCACGGCGTCATCTCTCTCTCTCCTGTTTCCCACACCCACAGCACCTACTGGAGGCAGCTGCAGGGGGAAGCCTGCAGGGGTGTAAGGTCCAAGAGAATCCGGTGTTCTGCGCTCCCCGTGCTCGGGGGTCCTGTGTTCCTCCCTCCCCATGCTTGAGGGTCTTGTGTTCCTCCGTCCCTGTGCTGGAAGGTCTCCAGTCTTGCTAAGTCTCCATCTGAGACAAGTCTAGGGTAATTTCCCCTGCACCACTCCATGGTGTCTGCTCTGTTTCAGACCTTATCATCTTTCATCTGAAGTACTGTAATAGATTCCAAACTCTGCCTCTCACGTCTCCTTCTGGAAACCTGTTAGGGTGTACTTCCTTCCTCTCCACCGAAAGGGCTACAGGAAGAAGTGATGTTACTGCGTGTTCAAGTTCGTCTCCTCGTGGATCCCCCTAAAGCGCAGCGTTGCTAAACGGTAGCCCATTCATTTGACTTCAAAAGACGCGAAAGAAGGGGATGGAAAGAAATTCCACCTGTGAGTGGTATACTGAGTCAGTGTCCCTGCAGGCATTTGGCTCCATCCTGCTAGGGATGGCTGCAGAGCTGTGAGAATTCACCTCAGAGTTTTCTGCCCGACCCATTACAGGGGCGCATTTGAGCACTCCTTCTCCACCCAGGAAGGGCGGTGGGAGCCCCCTCTCAGTCCAAGTGGGGCTGTGTCAAAAGGAGGAGAAGACTCCTGCACGCTTTGCAAACTCTGAGGGCAGAGCCTGGGGCAGAAAGCAGGAGCTTCAGGGAGCAGCTGAGGGAGGGCTGAGGCTCTGCCACTGTGAAGCGGGCTAAGAGCAGGGAGGTGGGCAGGAGAGGGGCTTGGTGCAACCTCATCACAGGCAGCACACGCAGGGAGCTTCCTGGAGAGCCCCTGATTGCTGCGTTTCTCCTCCCCAGCGTTTCTCATTTTATGTAATCTGCACTTTCACACACTTTTAAAATTTGTGACAGATTCATGCAATTCTCATAAAACCACCTGGAACATACACAGGTTAACTAAACCATTCCCTTGATTTGATCTAATTAATTCCTTTTAGCTATATTTTCTTTAAAAAAAATTCAAGAAGAGTTCCTTCTGCCTCTCAAATTGCAGAAGTAACATAATTCTGTATTTTGAAAATGTCGCAATGGGATACTTCTTGTCTCGATCACATCTCAATCCCTTTAATATAAAATATTTGCTTTTATTTGAGCCCCTATGGAAATGCATGTAATCTATTTACTCTTAACTCAAGTCAACACCTAATAAAGCCCCAAAACAAACTCAATTGTTCAGCTATTTCCTCTGTAAAGTTCTACTATCTAACCTTCAGAACTTTTCTAAATTCTCAATATCATATGATTTTCTGGAGACCAAACAGAATATTCTAATTATTTAAAAGTGTGTAAATGCAGAAATTAGTAAACATAATTATCAATAAACTAGTTATATACTATATAATTTTAATTCAAATTGAAATAAAACTCTTTTTTGTTAGACAAATTAATGAGATGGCTTAGTAAATAGTTAACAAGTTGTTAATAAGTGTTTTTTTCTATTTATCTTATGCTTGTTTCTGTTACACTACCAGTATTAGCAGCTTATAATAGATAATGATATTACATTTACTTATGCAACATGTGGATTTATCTGTTTTTCACAACTCTTCTCTAAGGTAAATGCTATTACTATATCTCTTTGCCCAAATTCATGCAACTACTAAGTGGCAGAGCTGGTTCTTAAAGTGATGATTGCAAGTACTGAAAAATAATAGTTTCTTGGTAAAAAACTGAGTAACAAACCATTGAGTAGCATATAGAAAAAACAAGGTTTGTACCACTATAGTTGATGTCCCAGGGTACAACACGGCTCTAGCATACTGAGAAATACCAGAATCAAACTTGGAGACTTTTGTCACAGCAAAGACAGCCCAGAAATTCCTCAGTGTTTCAGAAAGCCTGCAACGCCCTGGAGTTTTACCCAGCTCTGCTCATTAAAGCTTGAATTTTTACATAAATTATAACTGAGATTTTAGAACTAAAATAAGCCAACCAAAACCAAAGGCATCTGTGATGAACACTTTACAGAATCTAAAATCAGAACATTTCTCTTTTAGAACTGGCAACCCAACAGCTTTGAGAGGAAACTATATAAATAAGATGGATATTTTAACAAAATGTAAAAATGAAGAGATGATCACTTAGACACAGAACTGTTGGTAATAACTCAATAATTGGTAAATAGTGGGGTTCAGTAAATTTAATATTACTATAAATATAATTATTTTAATATTACATAATTTAAGTGAAATCCATACCTATAATAGTTTCCTGACAGTTTTTTTTTAAGTGAAATCAATATGAAGATGTCTACCTTGTTTTTTCTTCCTACTGGCAAGCATCTATATTGAACTTAAAAGGAGTTAAAAAAATTCATTTGATAGCCAATGAAACATGATTATGAGTATGATATCTATCCTAAGATTTAAAATGTAGTAACATAATTGCAAACTATGTATGCAAACTTACAGAGAAATAACAGTATTACCCTCTATTACTACCCTGGAGGAAATATATATTTTACACAAAGTAAGAAAGAGGAAAACACGCTCAGATGTTTAATTCTTGAAAAACGTATATAGCTTATGAGAAGAAACACATGAACTGTAGAAAACAATTCAAAAGACAGAATTGTTTTTTATCTTTTCTTGATATGGAGTCTTGCTCTGTCGCCCAGGCTGGAGTGCAGTGGCACGATCTTGGCCCACTTCAAGCTCTGCCTCCTGGGTTCAAGCGATTCCTGGGCCTCAGCCTCTCGAATAGCTGGGATGACAGGTGCCTGCCACCAAGCCCAGCTAATTTTTGTTCGTATTTTTTAGTAGAGATGGGGTTTCACCATGTTGGCCAGACTGGTTTTAGAACTCCTGACCTCAAGTGATCCACCCACTTTGGCCTCCCAAAGTGCTGGCATTACAGGCTTGAGCTACTGAGCCCGGCCAAAAGACAGTATTTTTGTGTCTGAGTATAGTAGGAGCATTTCTAACACTTAGTCATACTATGCATAAATACTGTGGTATTTAAGAAAGCTTGTAATATAGTGTGTGAGACCCGAGTTGAAAAAGACATAAGAGAAAGCACTATGATACATAAAGGAGGAATGTAGACTTTCTCTCCAGAAGCACTAAATGGCACCACAGTGAGAATACTCACTTTGCATCTGAATCTCAGACTGCTCTGCAATGAATGTGGCATCTAGACACAGGATGCAGCTGGAACTTTTAAATTCAAACAGTAAAGTGTAAGCACGGATAGCATTTGCTGGGCTGTTCGCTTCAACAATAGATCCTATAAGAGTGCGGTGTGCATTAACCACAGGGGTTGGAGGCGGAGCCTTACCTTGTCCGGGTCGGTGGTGGTGATGACCCACACACAGTGTGCATTATCTTCATACTGAACCGGATAATTAGGGGAGGTAATGACGCCGCTGGGCCCACGCAGATTGGATCCACATGTTCTCGCTGGAAACACATAGAAACGACGTTATTTTCTACAACATTGTGTCAGTTTGGTAAAGACATAACATTTATGGGAAATTTCAAGTTAGCTATTATCTAATCACAGTAAAAAAAAAAAAAATGGTGCATGGACTCCAACTGGGACATGGACTCCAGTCAGCAAGTGGATTGCTCAGCCGGCAGGACTTTTGCTTGGTATCTGCAGTGTTACGCTGGGGCACTTCATTTTTTCCAAAAGCCTCTCCACTCACCAAAGTATCTAACGGATGATAGCCCCATGTGCAATGTCAATACCAAAGTAGCCCATTTCAAATCCCAGTGTGACTCAGAGTGTTCACGTAGGTGTCGTTGTTCAGAGTCTCCATACACACCTAATTGTGTGCGACTGCAGTAAGATAGAGGGAAAGGCACCGCCGAGTGCAATTCAACCAGAGTTACCATCTCAGCTACATCTTACACTGTGTGACCTCCAATAAATTGTGTCTTTTCAACTTTAAAAAAGGGTTTTGGAGCAGATGATCTCCAAAGTCACTTTCGAGCTTTAGATTCTATTCTACAATAAACTACACCAATTTCTTTACAGCACAACGCAAGTAGGAACTTAAAATTTATTGCAAGTTTAAAGAAAGAAAATAGGAATGGTGACTTTAAAAATAAAAAAAAATCTTAAAGTTGAAATGAAAGACTGAGTGAAGCATAGAAATTGCATAATTCAATACATACAACTTAGTCTGGAATATAAAAATAATTTAATTGGCCTCCAGTTTATGAAAGGATTTTTTTTTTCAAATCAATACACATATTTTAGAAATATAATGTCAGCATAGACTCTGGTTTTAACATTCATAATTTAAACTGGGTTTCAGAAAGGAGCAGAAGAAACTAATTTCACAAGAAGAAATTAATGTAAGAGAACTTCTGCTTCATTTTCCTAAGACATCCTATGACACAAACTGATAAAAATGTTTCATAGGCAGGATTAATCCTCGTCATAGCCCATCCTCTATTTTTTCATTCCTTGGGTTTAACCCTTTCTTCAAGACAGTTATTATTCTAGCAGACTCAGCTACAAAACTCAGCAGAACAGGACTTGTGACTTAACAAGGGCTAGTTTGTGGGGGGACAAGAATTAACCACTGAACCCAGGTTTTCCAAAGGGCATCAAGAACCAGACATTTCTCTCTTCCATGCATGTCAAAATAATTAATAATAATAATAATAATAATAATACAAATCATGGCTATTCCTCATAATGCTTCTTTAATCTGTAATCTACTGTGAGTATTCATCTGAGATCTCTCTCTCCTAAATGGTTATGCATTCCCTGACCTTAGGAACAGTCCTCTTTCTGCATTTACCTGTCCCTCCTCAGCACTGTGTACCATGCTGTAGTCCCAGACATGTGAAAATGGGACAAGATAATTTGAGACAACTGTTCAGTTGCTTCCTACTTACTATGGAAATAATTAGCTAAAACTGACCTATTCTACATTGATAAGTGTGTTAAAATTAGCTTTTAAAATGCTGGCATTTACTGTCCAAATGAAAAGCAAACATGGGTAAAACATAACTGGGTTTTCGAAACTCAGTAGGTGAGTCATTGGTCTAAAGGTCACTGGACAAAGGACTGGATGAAAACATGGACCCCTCTTATACACTAATATCTCACTCTCTAATGAGTCTGTTTTAATGAGCTGTTCTCAGAGAGGATCATAAACTTTAGATGTGAAATCTTAAAGCCCTCTAATATTAGCATTATCCAACTAGAAAACCTTTGAAAAAAGTGATAATAAACTCTGAGTTGTAATACCTTTATGTTGCATTTTCCTACTTTTTAACACTTCATAATTAACAGCTGTTATAAACATCATGCAGCGTTCATAAATATTTGCTGATTTAATTGTGAAGCAATGTAACCATATTGGCATTGTCAGTCTGCATTTCAAGCTTTTAAAAAGTACATCTGAAAAACATCTGCAGGGGAAAGTCATTTGTTACAATCCTACTGACAAGGTGGGCTCAGCCTGTCATTGGCCCAGATGTTCCCGGCCGGAAAGATCCCTAAAGCTGGCCCCGCCCATGGCTTTGTGTCCTAGGTGCCTGCTGTGAAGCTGGCCCCTCACTTGGCTTATGAAAATTGGCTACCAGCATCTCATGAAATGCATCTCATGCATCATATTTTATTTGTGAAGTAACTTTTAATAAAATATGCATAGGAAGCCAGCCCGTCACCACATTTTCAGGCCTACGAAGTACCAAGTTACACATAAAGCAAGTCATGGGCCCAGTTCCTTCAGAGACATTCTTTACCAAAAGCTTTCAAATTAACCCATGTTTCTTTTTTTAATTTAGAAATCTCTGTCCGTCTTTGCAACATATTTTAATAAAAAATTGTTTATTTTTTGTCCATTTTTTTATTAAGCCATCAAAATGGTCATCTAAAATGAATATTGGGAATATTAAGACCAGAGATTTCTGTCTGATTTGTTCATTTGTTTAACTTTGCCAATTAGAACAATTTTTAGCATTTGATCGTTTCCTCAATAAATATTAGCATAGCTTCTGAATAAGTGTAACAGCCTTAAGTCACATAACCTAACTGTAATTATGTAATTCTAACCCTCCTTCTTAGGACATTGTTGAAAGCTTGTGCTACTTTCTCAATGTTTGCCTTTCTAAATCTTCTCCAACCTAATCATCTGCTTCTTTACCATCTGATGATGTGCCCCCTATTTGGCTCGTTATGATTTATTTAGTTATTGCTTCCTTTCATCTAGGGCTTTCTACTAGTCAGAATAACCCTCAGTTTTTCAAATGGCAACTACTGTAAGTTCAGCCATGCATGTGTAGAGCCCTTATGAAACAACCACCCTGTGGCTTGAGCTGTTGTGACTTCTACCAGCCGATGTCCACACGGTGGTGAACAGAGTGTCTGTTGTCCTCTAGCTGTCCTGCAGCTCACCTTATTACCTGGGCCAGGAAAGCTTACATTAATTTCTCTGAATTTCATAGTGGAGAGAGAAGAGCCAACACACAGTCCTCCATCTAGCACACCCACGTCTTCCCCTCCGTCAGCTTCCAGCACCAGAAGGGTATAATTTCTCATGTGTACCATATGTTACGCTTTAAAAAATTAGGTATTTGGAAAAAAGAAAAAGAAGAGTTAGAGAAGAAAATGGGACAGGCTGAGAAAGAAGAGATGACCCAGGGCTGAGCTTTGTACTGAGTAGATCCAACGAGTGAGTGTCCCTTGGTCAGGGAGCTTTGGTGATGATCTGTTAGGGATGTCTGCTGTCCTCCCTTAGAAATCCTCTAGTTAGACGGGAAGGGCACAGCAGCCTGCGAGGCAGGAAGAATAATGGATGTCGAGAAAATCTCTGCAGTGCACGCAGGCCCTTGCAAAGGAAGCGGATGGCTGCCATTATCTTATCTAAAAACCATATCTGTGTTGCTTTGTCGCCTATTGGGGGGGGCTCTATTTGAATACAAATTTATCCGATGTTCTCGGAGGTCACGAAACGATGCCATAAGTTCCGACTCAGAAACATAGACATATGAAGGTTTAACACCTGCCTCTCTCTTCACTCATGGACTCTGCTGCCTTTTCACTTCATGCAAAGAACCGATTGGGCAGCTCCTCACACAGGAGACAGCCGAGGGAAACTGTTCTGACTGGGACTGGACAATTTCATAGCATCCCTGGAGGCAGGGAAACTTCTTTCCTTCCCTTAGCTTCTGTGCTAAACAGGCATTCAATTAGTCAACGAAGTATGTGATTAAGCAGCATAATTAACTAACTACAGTATACTAGTGCCAAGCCAGTTTTTAAAACAACATCTCTCTCCATAAGCTGCCATCGTGGATATCTGTAGACGCACGTTTACACAAACTATAGTAGAATGCCTCTTTCTACTCTTGCAAAGGCCTTGCCTCTTGGAAATATAACATCTAATAGAGAGTAAAATTCACTGACATGCTAGATAAATGTACTTGGATAATAACTGCGACCTAATGTACACCTGATGTTACTTGCTTGACGGTTTTCCAGACTTGTAAACTCAAATTTCACTTACATCTTTTCTGTCTCCCCAGTAAAACTAGAATTCACAGAATGATAAATTGAAAATGTAAAACGTCAGGAGGGAAAGTGGAAAGGGAGAAGAAAACTAACCAATTTTGGATGCCAATGCATACCATTTTGACATTTATCCACTGCATCAATGAATATTTATTAAGTATAAAATAGGTTTGTTTCATGCAATTTATCTTACTTAATATAAAGTAATAACTTATCTGTTTATTTAAATGCAGTTCCAGGAAATCTTATTGTTCTTTAGTAACTACTCAATCAAATTACTTGAAAGAAGAAACATTCTGATTAAATTTAAATTACTGGGATTTCAGGAGTCGCATTAGAAGCTTTTTTTAAAGCAAATTTATAATTACATTGGATAGCCTATTTCTCATATGTTTTTAGGAGAAAATATTTTTATCAAGCCCAAATTTTATGTCCAGATTGTGAACCATAATGAAGATAATACATCACAGAGGCTAAGAACTTCCTTTCCTTCAACACACCTGGTTCCAGGCCTGGCTTAGGTAGTCAGTAGCTGTCTCATCTTAACTTATTTAATTTTAAGCCACTCAGCTTATTCAATTAGAATAATCATAACTCCACTTATGATTGCTCTAAGGATTGAATAAAAGAAGACAATAAAGCATTTGCTACATGGCCTGACATATCACAGCACAGCCAGTGTGGTGGCTCACGCCTGTAATTCCAGCATTTTGGGAGGCTGAGGCGGGTGGATTACCTGAGGTCAGGAGTTTGAGACCAGCATGGCCAACATGGTGAAACCCTGTCGCTACGAATCATACAAAAATTAGCTGGGTGTGGTGGCAGGTGACTGTAATCCCAGCTACTCAGGAGGCTGAGGCAGAAGAATCCCTTGAGCCAGGGAGGTGGAAGTTGCAGTGAGCCAAGATAGCACCACTGTACTACAGCCTGTGTGACAGAGGGAGACTCTGTCTCAAAAAGAAAAAAAAAATAAAAAGAAAGAAAAAAAGTATACATGCAGTGCTCATGATGAGTTGAACACTGAGGGTATGGCGGAGAGAGAAGAAAACTAAGTTTCTTGCCTTCAGCAGGAAATTAACAAACATATGGACATATAATGTCAGAAGGAGAAAATAGCTTTGAAGAAAGGCAGATAAAAGATTTGTAAAGTGAGGGAAAAGGCCTGCTCTGTAAGAAGTGGTTTTGGAAGGACGTGGGTTCAGATGGCATTTGATGAACGGCATAAATGGACAGTCACAGGGATACCTGGGGGGAGGGGGATACTCCAGAGAGGGGAAACCAAATGCAAGAATCCTAGGAGAGAAACACCCCTGGCATGCTCTAGGAATGTAAATAGCACCAACTTAAGGTTAGCTTTCAGGTTATTTGATGTCAATAGAGTATGAGAGTAGTATAAGATAAAAAACTATATTATTGCCAATAACTTAGTAAAAATAATAAGAAGAAAAATATATTTTCTCCCAGGTGACCTTCAGGTAAAAAGTATAAAGCTTCAGGAGTCAGGAAACAGCAGCAGAAATTTCTCCAAATTCACAGGAATTAAAAATTAACCGTGTGTTTTTCTGTCTAAATCTCTGAGACAGTGGCTACCTGATCAAATACACAAAATATTATCCTGACACTGATACTGGATCTATAACCTGGTATAAAGAAGAGTCATCTTTCGGGATAAATGATCTTCTTATTACTCTTTAAAAGGTCATTTCTACAAGGGCAGAAAACACAAATGGAAAAGAAAAAGCTGTAAAAGTTTTTGGTAAATGATGAGTTCACAAATTAAGAATAATTTTTAGCTAACCTCATCTGAAATTCCAAGGCAATAATAACTTTATTCCCTGAGTCTGCCTGGCTCCAATTAGCTTCCAGGTAACCACAGTTACAACTGCCAATAATACTTTATTTCTCTTAGAGGGCTTTTCATCTCAGGGAGCAACTCAAAATATTAACTCTACAGATCAAAGTGCATTAGCATTAAAGAAGTTCTCTACATAAATCGCCCCTAAAGACTGATGGAATGAAGTACCAGCCTGAACATTTTACTTAAAAAAATAGAACGATATACTCTTCTCTCCATTTTGTTTGCTTATTTTAAAAATCTACTGCCAGTTAAAGATACTCATACAGTTTTAAACAGCTCGTAATGTTTTACCCTGCAAAAAATCATAATGGTTGTTTTCATATTCCTAAATGAAGTAAGCGTAATTTCAAACAAAATCACTTGTATAATTACTGAGCTATGACAACCATTCATCTGTTTGGTAACAGGAAGAAAAGGTAATGTTGCCCCCGTTCTCAGAGCTAATTAGCTAATGTAAGCATTGGCTAACCACACCAGCCTCCAGATGGAAGGATCACTTCTGACTCACTGCAATTTATCGAATGCTTCCATCAGATATTCCTGCTCCAGAGAAGGCATGACCATTACTTCAGAGTTAGAGACCCTTCATGAAAATAGGAACCTTGAGAGTCAGTCCTTCCTGAATGCACCTCGCTGGAATACCTTTATGCTCAGAATGGACCTGATGTTCAGACCAGGGGCATTTTATTGCATTTGATAGATGGTAGAGTTGAGAATATGTGGCAGAAACGATCATTATCAGGCCACCTTTAGAGGCTAAGAATGAATCAGGAAAATTCAAAACTATGATGCTGTCTTTTTTCTTTCCTTTTTTCTTTTTGAGATGAAGTTTTGCTCTTGTCACCCAGGCTGGAGTATAGTGGCACGATCTCTGCTTACTGCAACCTCCACCTTCGAGGTTCAAGTGATTCTCCTGCCTCAGCCTCCCGAGTAGCTGGGATTACAGGCATGCACCAGCATGTCTAGCTAACTCTGTAGAGACAGAGTTTTACTATGTTGGCCCGGTTGGTCTTGAACTCCTGACCTCAGGTCATCTGCCTGCCTTGGCCTCCCAAAGGGCTGGGATTACAGGCGTGAGCCACCGTGCCGGCCAATGCTGTCTTTTCTAATACTATTTTTTGTGGTAATGGCAGAGTGACAAATGAACTTGGAAAACGGTCCTTGCTGTACCGAACCTGTCAACAGCAAATAATGACTCCCTGTAGTCTGTTTTAGGTAGCATTTATCCATTTTCCTGGACACTGTAGATATATAACGTTATCTTTTTATAGAAAGTTATAAAAGCTCCATTTTTATAAATGTTTTTCACCTCTTCTCTAATGGATGAATCCATTATTGGAAGCAAATTGAGACGCTACTTAAAAAAGGGAACGGTGACATACTCAGGGTTCCTAAAAGTTGCCAACCTGAGGAACTTACGTATTTTAATTGAAGAAAGAGTGTTCTACAGAGGGATGCCAGCCAGGAAGTGGGGCACAACTCACTGGGCTCATTTCTTCTCTTCACAACTACAAGGGTGTTGATGGCTTTTCATAGTGAGGAAGAAAATCATGACTGTAAATGTCTAAACTTGCGCTGTCATATGTGGCAACTGCTAGCCACACGTGGCTACTGAGAAAATGAAACGCAGCTGGTCTGAGATGAGCTATGCTCTAAGTAGAAAATGCACACTGGATTTCCAAAACACAGTATGAAAAAAAAGAAAATATATAAAATATCTCATTATCATATTTGTATTAACTATATGTTAGCATGATACTATTTGGGAGTATTTGAGTTAAATAAAATGTTATTACAATTAAATTCACCTGTTTCTCTTTCCCTTTTTAGTCTATCTACTAAATACTTCAAAATCACATACATAGTTTGAGAAATAAACATATACCTTTCCCAGTTACTCAATCCAACACTAACTTAGGTGCTCCTGTGAAGGGATTTTGGAGGCATAATTAAACTACCTTATCAACTGACTGTAAGTTAAGGAGATTATTTTGTCTGGCCTTTACATAATCAATTGGGAAGTCTTCAAAGAGGGCTTAGAATTTCCCTTACAGAGAGACTCCTGCCTGTGGACAGCAGCTTTGACCTCTTGCTGGGGAGCCTGGCGTGATCCCTATCTTTCCTTCCTAACAGCCTGTCTTTCGGAATTCAGATATAATGCCAGCCCTACCAATCATGTGAGCCAGTTCCCTGATCTAAGCCCACACATTTGTCTCCATCCTAGTGGATTTGCTTCTCTGCTTGAACTTTTACTCACAGAGTCAACAGCTTGGACATGAGGTGTTGCTGAAGCAAACGTGGGCACAGCTTTGGAACTGGGTAGTGGGTCAGAGCTGCAAGGTTTTGGGGAGTGTCATAGAGAAGGCCTCAGGAGCCTCGAATAGACTGCTAGTAGAAATCTATCTTGTAAAGATACTCTTGATGGGACTTGGAAAGAGCGAGAGACATTCCTGGAAACCGAAAGAGGTGGCAGAAGCTTAGCAGAAGTGGTTCTGTGATTAGGTAGGAAGCAGGGTGTTCAGCGACAAACACAGATGGACAGCTAAGGAGAGCTCCAGGCCATGTGTCCAAGAGGCCACTTGATTTCTTCTTGCTGCTGATACTAAAACATGATAGGAAAGACATAAATTGAGGGGAGGACTATCAAACAAACAGGAATCAGGGCTGGGTGATTTTGAAACTTCTCAGCCTCTGCAGATGGCAAAACAGGCTGAAATTTGGAAGCTACAGCTGCATAAGCATTCTAGACAGGAAAGGCAGAGCGTGTGGCTGCGCAGCCATGCCCTGAAACCTCAGAGTGACCGTAAGGTCAGAACACAAGTATTACGTCCCAGAAAGGATACTTTTTAAGAAATTGAGGGTTTCTTATCCATCTTATCAACAGATGCAACTAGATAGATAAGGAGCATTGTCCCTCTGAAGTCTCAGCAGGAGTCCAAGATGGAGAAAAGATCATCTCAAAAATATGTGAGAGCATGGCCTTTGTCTAACTGAGTCAACACTAGTAAAACCCATCCACTATAAAACCACCTCCTTAGGAATTATTTCCAGCAGTATAAGTTATTATTTCAGAAAAAAATTAAGTTTATTACTTCAAATACATTTTTAGTTCTTACTAAATTTATTAGAATAAACTTAATAAGAACTAATAAGAACTAAAGTACTATTCAGTGATGATCAAGGTATATCTAACTTAAGCAGAAAGAGGGAATCATCAGTAAGAAGAGAAGATTGATAAAGCCAGGCACTCTTTGCCTGTGGAGTTGAAAGGAAGAGGCAGAGTCTTGGCGATTACTAGTAACTTTCCAGAAAACTAAACCAAACACACCAAACAAGAGAGACCCTGTGAAAAAAGTGCTCTCTTCCAACATATGATCAAGTGGGACACTTGAATTGACGAGAACAGGAAACCACAAAGAATCCTCTTCTAATTATCTCTAAGCATGAGTAGCCGGGGGGTTGAGAAGGATGGGAGACATGTCTCCACCTTCAGGCTGGATGGAGCAGCTGTTTCCTAAGTGATAAGCACCTCTGAGTGTGTGATATCTTTGGGACAGGATACTGAGAAAGGGCTTTGAGTTTAAGATGAGAGTCAGGGCCAAGAAAAGCAATGTCATAGGTAAACATATAAAATCACATTATATAAAGGCAAATATTTAAGTTACTCTAAAATATTGATTTAAAAGTAACATTTAAAAAAATGCACATTTACTATTTGTCTAAAGTAAACTTTAAAAATAATGAAGCCTATTTCCCGGATATAAGAGCAAGAAAACTATTGAAGGATTTTTTATTCCCCAAAGGAAAAATAATCCATGTGACTCGTTCCTCCTGTAAATTGGGAGGCTTGTGCATCACCAGCCCTAGTGGGAACATGAATTTTAGTACAGCTCTTTGAAGTGCTTAAGGGTCTTATGTTAGAATTGAAAAATGCACAATCAAAGTAGTCTAGTGACAAAAAGAAGGGGACAGCCATGTGCATTTCCTTGACCAGAGATTGCTGACTCTCCTGAAGGGCATCCGTTTAAGAGGTGACAACTCGCTGTCAGCTGGGCCATACACCCTCCCTCCTCTTCCTGTGGGGCGGGTCCTGCAAAGCTGTATGCCCTGCATGTGACTGACCCCTAGTGGTTACAGGGACCAGGTACAATACAGTAAATGGGGCCAAAGAGTATTCTTAGCTTAGATGACGATAGTGACGTGTTTGGTAACTAGTTATTTTCACAGGCTGCAATGACACTATGCTTGTTGTACCTTTTTTAATAACTAAAATGCTTAAAAGTTTAAAATGTATAAGTCCATTCACGTGAAAAGACTGTATGGAAAGATAAGGTATTCTTACATATGAAGCTTTCCTTTTTAGTCAAACTAGGGCTTTTTCTCCCAAAACTACCAGTTTACATAAATCATTTTATGGCCAAAATTCAAAAACAAAACCTCCAAACCCAGCGTTTCTTTAATTTTATTATTATTTTCATTTTAAAACAACCAAAATAATTTTCTGCTGTTTTCAATATGATTTCTGTAATTCTGGTAAGAATTTGTGTATACTTCATAGCAGTAAAAAATAAGTAATTTAACCTTTGCTGACTTCGTATGTTTTATTAGAAAATGATGATGATAATAATGATGAATATTTTACTCTGCTAACTATGTTAGAGATTAAAGATCATTTATTAATAAAATGATGATTTGCAATCAGGCTAACAATTCCTTTTATTACTCACATAATTAATACCTAAAAAATTCAACCTCACTGCAATAGGAAAGTGAACATTTTTAGGTTTGCGGGATGCACAGAAACCTTTCCGACAGGTCCAGCTGTGGGACATATATTCACACACATGCACACTGTTTGTGTGTATTGATAGATACCAAGTTCTACTCAGTATGTGTGGATTTGCTCACATCTATCCTCAAATGTAAAACACAAAAATATTCTTGGAAATGTTAGCCTCTCAACAAATTCCAAGGAAAGGTTTCTGTTATTACCCACATCACTATGAAAACATACATTACTACCGAATTCTACTCTGCCCATATAGACAATGCTTCATGCTTAAATTGTATATTCATAAAAATGCCAACCCTAAAGAAAGAGATAATCCAGGCTTTACCCACCGCAGGTGCCTTACCTCGGCAGATGGGCCTGTGGTCACTCCAAGCAGCGAGCGTCTCTGTAACTCTCTGACAGGTGATGCTTTTAGATCCCTGGAGCACGTAATTGTCCTCACAAGAAAACTGTACATTTGCACCAACCCTAAGCCGATAAAAAAGAAAAAAAAAACCCAAATTATTTACAGAAGACTTCTTTAGGAAAAAAAAAAATCAGCAAAATGGCTGCTACGATCTTGTTCAGTTAAAACAGCCTAAGACATCAAGCAACTCATTAGGTAGTATGTATAGAGGCAACCCTGTGATTTAGCAAAGGTTATAAAATCAAAAGACTTGGGTTCAGATTCCTGTTGTGCCACCTTCAGAACTAAACAAACACATGAACCTTAACTTGTCATGACTAAGATAGAAAAAATTAGCAAAAATGACTTCAATGAATAGTGTGGCTTTAATAAGAAAATAAATGTGAAGAAATTTTGTACCCTGAAAACAAGATGAAGTTGGATGTCATTCATCATGAATAAATATTTTACAAAAACAGGAAGTAAAAAAGTCTAGGTTAAGAAAATATGTCAGTAAAGACTGTATTTTGCTATCACACATGTTAATTATATTTAAAAGAAAGCTAGTGATATTTCAGAAATTCTTATAGGAACAGAATATTTTACTTTTCTTTTGTTTGTTTGTTTGTTTGTTTTGTTTTGAGACAGAGTCTCACACTGTCATCCAGGCTGGAGTGCAGTGGCACGACCTTGGCTCACTGCAACCTCCGCCTCCGGGGTTCAAGCTATTCTCCTGCCTTAGCCTCCTGAGTAGCTGGGACTACAGATGTGCACAACTATGCCCGACTAATTTTTGTATTTTTAGTAGAGACAGAGTTTCACCATGTTGGCCAGGCTGGTCTTGAACTCCTGACCTCAAGTGATTCACCTGCCTCAGCCTCCCAAAATGCTAGGATTACAGGCGTGAGCCACTGCACCCACCTGTGTTTTAGAAGAAAGCAATCCATCCAGCCTGGATTTAGAGAAAAAACTGCCCTGGCTCCAGAGCTGCATTTGCAAACATGGAGTTCTACGGTTGTAAACATTAACAAGACACTGTCACAGAACACCAACTGGACAGCTGCATTCAAAAGTGTGAGAGGCAGAGATCAGGTTTGAACACCACCCAGTTACTTCTTCTGAGCCTGGCTTCTGGCATTGAATTAAATGTAGCCTTATTTAACTCTCTGACAAGCGCACTGTTACAAGAGGAAATTCTACTCATGTTTTTAGCTTGAGAAACCACTGGTTGATGTTGAGGAAACAGAATTGAAATAAGGAGATTTGAAGGAAAAGAAGCACAGTTGTCAGTGTGGATGGATGAAGTTAATCATAGCGACAAGATAGGGGAAACATAAATAGATGCTTTTCTTTATTGCTTAGTGGAAAAAAAATCCATATCTATAATATCAGAGTGAATATCATTCAAGTAACATTGCACCAGCATCCCCCACGGCATCTATGTAACACTCTCCGGGGATTGCCATGGATGTCGGCAACAGCCATCAAATCAGAGTCAAAGCAACTGGGAAAATTCTAGGTAAACAAAATTAAACACCTTTCTTTTCTAAAGGGGCGTCTCATCTTAATAAAACTTAATATACAAAAGCTTATTTAAGAAAATAATGAAGAGAATTCAAAAGATGTAGACTTTTCCAGATTTATCTGTCTAGGAAGTTCTTTTTTTCACCAGGAATCTAGGACAACTAGAGTTCTATGGAACTAATTTTGAGAAACCCGGCATCATAAGAACATAATACATACTAATTTTAAATGTGAAAAATACAAAAAAACAAAACCCAGTTGTGTTTCCCATTTTCATTGCTAGCCATCACAGTTATTTAAGATATCTGTAATTGTAGACATATTCTGCCGCCATAGTTTTTGATCATTGATCTGTGTTTAAACCTTATTTAAGAAATTTTTTTAAAAAAATTGTTATATCTTTGTGTTTTCGATTCCAGGTATCAATCTCCAGTTCTTTCTATTTACCTACATTTTAATATCCATAGTTTTCATCATTCTTCCAATATATTGTCATTGAACATCTGCTATGTGTCACACTCTAAGTACCAAAGCGGCAGAAGTGAAGAGCACAAAGCCACAATCTCATATAGAAAACATAATAGTTAAGAAAGAAAAAAATAACCAAACCAAACATAAAGAAAACAAAAAAGTGTCATAAAGCACCATGAAGAAAATAAATAAAATGACATGAGAGTCCTCGGGTAGGAAGAGTTGGAATTTGAGTGTGGCCACTTCTTCAATGATCCCCTTAACCTGAGGCACTGATATTCAGTGTAATATTCCAGGGGAGTTCAAACAGAAAGGGAGGGATGGGGGGAGCATTGCTTCACCTTAGCAAGCACCATATTTCAACGACTGCAGCACATCCATCCTTAGTCATGGAGGGCTCTCTGCTCCTATAACACCTCTATCTTTTTCATGCATTTTTTTCCTACATCTAACCAATATTCCTTTACGTATCAGTAGCAAATTGTATTCTGTTTTGAGAAAAACAATCAATAAGCCTAAACCCCCAAAGCGCAGACAACACAGGTAAAAATAGACAAACGAGATGACATCAAACTAAAACCCTTACGCACAGTAAAGGAAACAACCAACAGAGTGAAGAGACACCCTACAGAATGGGAGAAAATGCTGGAGAACAAAATACCTGGTAATGAGGTCATATCCACAAATACAAAGAACTCAAACAAGGGAATCACAAGAAAACAAATCACCCATGTAAAATATGGGCAAAGGACCTGGATAGACATTTCTTTAAAGAAGACATAAAAACGACCAACAGGTATATGGAAAGGTGCTCCGAGTCACTAATCATCAGGGAAATGCAAATTAAAACCACAGTGAGATATCAACTCACACCTGTTAAGATGGCTATTATCAAAAAGACAAAAAATAATAAGCGTTGGTGAGGATGTGGAGAAAAGGGAACCCTTGTACATTGTTGTTAGAAATGTAAAATATGTAAATTAGCATACTCATTATGGAAAATACTATAGCGGTTGCTGAAAAAATTAAAAATAGAACTACAACATGATCTAGAATTTCACTTCTGATCCTATATCAGAAGGAAATGAAATCAATACGTTGAAGAGATATCTGCACTCTCATAGTCACTGCAGCGCTACTCACAATAGCCAAGTCGTGGAATCAATGCAGGGGTCCAACACTGGACTGAGAAATGGATAAAGAACATGTGGTGCGTGTGTGTGTGTGTGTGTTCATGCATGTGTGTACACAATGGAATACTATTTAGCCTTTTTTAAAAAAGAGGAAATCTTGCCATTTGTGACAACACAGTTGATCCTGGGGGAAACTATGCAAAGTAAAATGAACCAGGCACAGAAAGACAAGTACTGCATGATCTCATTTCTATGTGAAATCTGGAAAAAATAGAATTCGCAGTAGCAGAGTGTGGGTATCAGGGGCTGGAGGCAGGAGAGGAAACAAATAATACAAAATTTCACTTAGGAGAAATCAGCTCAGGAGATCTACTGCACAGCACGGTGACTGTAGTTAATAACAGCATATTGTATACTTGAAAATTGTCTGGAGAGATTTTGAAACTTGTCACCATGAAAAATGACAAATATATGAAGTAATGGGTATGTTAATTAGCTTGATTTGACCATTTCACAATGTATTCATATTTCAGACTGTCATGTACACCATAAATATCTACAGTTTTTCTCAATTTTAGAAAAGAAAATATCACCACTCTGACTAATTGATTTCATTTCTGGCAATATATGTTTATCATCCAAAATATAGGAAATTTCTGGTCAGTGATATTCTTCGGAAGACATTAGAGTGTCCAATAACAGGACTGTGCTTGACTAAATTTTTTTGGATATATTTGAAAGAATGCAACATCGCTTTATAAAAGGCAAATATAAAATATATGTAGCAATAAAGAAAAATAAAAAGGACATATGTATTAATATAGAAAAAGAAAAAAGAACAATACAAAATTGTATGTACTCAAAATAACAATGATCTCTCTCTATCTATATCTAAATATTAGGAAGATAAGCACAACCCATTTTTGAGTGGTAGTATCACAAGTATCACAATATAAATTTTTGTTTATATATTCAAATGATTATATTTTTTCCTGATTCTATTACTTTACAATTTAAAAGTTAAAATAAAAACATTTATGCTGTTTCTATTACACTGTTCCTTTCTTCTCACCCATCCAGGTAGTCATGGGCACTCTCCAGGACCTGAACTCGGCTCTTACTCTTCTCAGATTTCCACCAGAGCAAAGTTTTCAAAGACTAGTTCGGTGGAGAGCGGAGGATTGCTCCTGAGCTTCCACAATCATCACCTGGTATCACAAGCTAGTCCAGAAATCTCTGCGCACATTCATATTCAGTACATTGAGAGTACAGTATAGAACTCATTCCATAATTACGATCATGAAACCTTTTTGCAAATTATCGGAAATAGCCATCAATAGAATATGGAAGCTTCTCTAATTTCAAAGCATTAAAAATATTAAAAGGAGCAACCTCTTCATTTGATTGCAGCTGGCAAACAGAGGCAATATGGGTAAACGCCATTCCAGCAGCACAGCCGAGGAGGAGACTCCACGTGGGAATAAATCAAGTTGAGGCAGAAACTAAATAAGACCCCAATTCTAATGTATTAAATCAATCTTTTGCTCTCATTTTATCTAACACATGAATCAGCTCAATTTAAAAGCCATGTGTGCTTTCAACTTCAAATATATAATAAACTAAGTTTTCACTGATTTATGATTACTATATTTGAAGTAATATATATCAGATATAACATTAGATAATCTAATTTGGTTTTCTGGAAAGAAGTCTCAGAGGAAAATTCCAGGAAAAAAAAGCTAGCAGTACCTTTCTATTGGCAAGTTACTTTAGTCCACCCTAGATTAATTACGTTGCAGAATTTAGACAATTGTTAGTAGGTAGTAACTGTAAGAAATACTGGAGAACTGATTTTGTGTAAGATCAACATACATGGTACACTGACAATAAATATCACACAGCAAAATTTAACTCAAACAAAGCAGCAAAATTTTGACTTTTAAATTAAATACAATAGGGAAACATAGATTTTCTGCTTCTTCAATGCTTAACACTTCTGAAATTGCTCCATATTTGATTTCAGAAGACATTTATCACCATATATTTCACTTTACCACAGTATAAAGACTCTTTCTAAGTGAGTAAACTATTTCCAAACACGCTTTAGTTGTAATACAAGCAATTTCTAAATATGGTTGTCATAGAGCATAACTATTTGTGAACTTATTCAACATTGGTATCATAACTATTTTTGAAAAATAATTTGAGGTGACTCGAAGGTTAAACTAATGTTCAAAACAGGAAACGGGTTGACTTAGCTGTCCCGTTTACCAGAGATTGCACTAATCTACTGACTGGCTAGGTAAGGGTCTCCTACCTCTCTTTTCAACCCACACTGCTCAGCGTCTACTGAATCTGCTGATGCAACCAATAGATAGATAAGAGATAGATGATTGATAGATAGATAGATGATAGAGAGATTAGATGACAGATACACAGATAAACGGAGAGACAGATGATAGACAAAGAGATGGATGGATGGATAGATGGAAAGATGGAAAGATAGATGGATAGATAATGAATGGATAGATGACAGGTAGATAGATTAGATAGATAAATAGAAGATAGATGAATAGATGGATAGATGATAGATGGATGGAGGAATAGATGGATTAGACAGATAAATAGATGGATAGATACATAGATGCATGGATAGATGAATGGATGGAAAGATAGATTGATAGATAACAGATGGATGGATAGATAGATGATAGGTAGATAGATACATAAATAGATGACAGACGAATAGATGGATAGATGATTGATAGATGGAGGAATCGACAGATTAGATAGACAGATAAATAGATGGATAGATACATAGATGGATAGATAGATGAATGGATAGGTAAGTAGATATCCATCTGGTTAGGTAGATAGATTGACAGATGACAGATAGATGGATAGAAAGATAAATAGGTGGATAGATAGATACATAGATGGATAGATAGCTACAGAAAGACAGATGTATATCTTTCTGTGTTAAAAAATCCACTTCAAACATTCACTTCAATATTCATAAATATAAAAGGAATATATATATATTATTAGGTATCGAAGGTAGGCATTTAAACATTTTTGCATCTTCAGCAAAAAGAAAAAATACATTAGGTAAAATGTTTTTCAGTCTCAAGCAGCAGAAAACACAAAAATTTGAGGAAACCTTTTCTTCAGTGTGACATTCAAACCTAGATTTGCCATATTTGCCCTTGTAAAATGGAGATGGATGGCATAGGGGGCAGTAGCTGCAGCCACACTTTATCAAAGGTTTAGAAATGTTGCTTGAATGAAAGTATTTGCTTAAGAGGAACAAAGCTGTGAGTAGGAGGAAGGGTGAATGCTGAAGGGTCTATGTGCGTGTTTACGTGTGTGTGCACATCCGTGTGTGTGTGTGTGAGTATGCACAACTTTGATTTTTTTTCCCCCTGTATTTTACAAAAACTCTGAGGACTTTTGTCCTGGCATAGCACACGTTAAAAGTTACAGACTTCCAAATTCAGTGGGATCCAGGTGTACCTCATGAAATAGGTGTAAAGGAGATGCGAAGGTACGTTCTCCCACTTCCTGCTTCTCCACTATAAGAAATAAAATCAAAGCCCACAGTGTGGAATGGCTGAGTTGCCCAAACAGCAAAGGTGGTGGCCTGCCCCTCCCTGCAGGCACCCCATCCCAAGGAGAAGTCAGAACTCCTGGCCTGTGCTTGGATATAGGCAGGAGAGGATGGAAGCCCTGGCTGGGGGGTCTCGCCCAGTGAGAAGGAATGGAGCTGAGTCCTGCTTAAAGTGGTCTGGCTACCGCCAGAACTTGTCACTGGAGCTGTGGTGATAAGTGTGATGGTGGCGTGAAGGCTGTGGAAGCCCAGTGTCATGTTTCCCCACCATACTTGGGACCAAGACCCAAGCTGGGTGAGGAGACATAACAAGACAGAACCCCCGCGTTGTGTCTGTGTCTTCAGGGGTAACGCAGGACTCCTTAGTTCCCAGCTGTGGCCTCATGGAGAAGCCCCTGTGTCTCCTGGTGCTTCACAGAGTCTGGAGAAGGCGGGAGGAGCCCGTGATGGAGAAGGTCAAGCCCATGAGCCTCCCCCAGGTCCACCTGCCTCCAGGGCAGAGGCCTAGGGAAGGTTATGACTGGGAATGAGTGGCACAGGTGGGATGGAGGAGAGATGCCTGCTCTCACTAAGGCCAAAATGCCCTCTCCACAGCCCGGGCCCTTAACATCCTTGAGAGAGAGTGAAGGGATGTCCAGATCTGACTTTTAACCTGCTTCACTGGGAAATCAGTAATTTTAACTCTTTTAACAATGAACAGATAAAGTTTTCTGACTCAGACAAAATGAGGATCCCACAAAAGAAATTACCAATCACAGTACAAATGAAATTACATTTTATACATCAGAATTTATAGACTTATTAATTCAACTTCATATATCCATTTTAACTTACTTTGCAAATAACATTGCTATTCTTATTATATATGGGTCATTCTCCCATCTTTGCCATCTCTTTCTCCCTATCTCCCTCTCTCTTTCTCTGTTTTTCTCTTTCCCTGCCTTCCTCCATCTTACTTGATTTTCACATTAAAACACTGCTTTTTCCCAATACATAGAATGAGTTATATGGGGAGTTTCCTGACCAAGGTGCTAAAAAGTTTCCTGGAAACGCTATTAGAAAGACGACAATGTTTTTCTAACTTTAGAGCAACAGAGTGACGTTTGATTCAAGAAAAGGAATGAGAGAGGAAAAACCAACCAGAACACCTCTAATATTCTTCAGCATCTTGAGAACATTTAGCTGCAAGTCTCAGGCCACACACAAATGTCCCCAGGGCCTCCTAGAGTGCCAGACACATCACAGACACTCAACGAACAGAAGTTGAGTGAATGAGTAAAGCAAAGCCACTTTCCTGTGGCCATATAAGTCAATTTGCAGGTAAAATGAAGAGAAACAATGCAGCAACCAAATCCACCTCCTCACTCTTCACTCTTTCCCCTGGGCCTCTGCTATGCCTGACCTACAGGGGTTTGGCACTCATTTATGGCCATCCCCAAATGGACCAGACATGAGGCGAGCCCTGGACCATATTAATGAGCTGCTAGTGTAAGAGATACTTCATCAAACAGCTCTTGGTCAATATATTAAATCTAAATTGCTATGGGAATATTAACAAAAAAGAACTGATTTGCCTTTAGTAAAAAGATAAGAAGAACTTATGCTGGAAACTGAAATTTGGGTTAGGTCTTGAAAGATGCATAGAATGTATTTTTTTTTTCCAAAATGAGTATATGTGTTCTGGATTAAAAAACCACCACAGCAAAACCCTGTTGGTAACAAAACTGAGGTTTGTTCAGACAACTGCATATAACTTGGTTTGTCCAGAAATGTTTTTCAAAGGTTATTTCCATTACCATGGAGGCTATCTCCGACCTTCCTGTTTTGAAGTTGCACGCTGTCCTTCCCCAGTAGATACAATGACTTAGGTTTATACCCTCTGCCTCCACTTCACCTCCCTTCTCTCACTTCTGAGGCATATAACTTAGTTCCTTTATTGCTCCATCTCAGGTTTAGTCTCAGGATATTAACACAGAGCCCAGCAGTATGGAAGAGTGGGAGGCTTGGGAGAAGAGGCCACTTGGGAAGGGGTTAATCTCTGAGGGAACCGCGGTGTGTCATTCACCTTGAAATCTCTCACAGCTTCCAGCACTGTGCATGGAGCTTCTGAGAGCCTTGCAGTAAATACCTTTGGAACTAATGAGAGCACAAACCGGGAGACAGAAGCAGGAATTCAGAACATCTCCTAGATGTGGAAGAAGCCTCTGAACTGAAGGGCTTTAGGAGGAAAAACACAACCCGGCCTCTGTGTCCAGTCTCTCAGCATCCACATGGCACGTGCACCCTTGGGAACATTCTCTATTTTAAAATAAATGCTTTAGGTATCCTCTCCGATTCTCCTATAAGGGAGTTTTTACACTACTCAGACGGGAACTTGGACACTTCACCGGATGGCCTCTGCTGAGGGATGCCCCTTAGGGACATGATCCTAATAAACAAGACCAGGAAGGCTGGGAAGACCATTTGCAGGCAAGCCAGCCACACGCTAGGGAAACACTGTCTCACTGTGCGACTTGCTCAGCATTCCAGAAAATGCCATCATCCGAGAGATGAATGTGCGTCTGCTGTGGATACTGAAATGCCTTTTATTACCCTTTTGATTTTCACACATAATGTGTCATTTCTGGGTCATTTTTTCTTTTTATAGTGGCAATTTTTAGACTCATTTCTTCAAGCCTTAAGGCAATTTAACACCGCTAAAAATGCATCAGAGAGTAGATGGATCTCTCTAGCCTGAGGAAAGAAAGGAAACTAATATTTTATGTGATTTTTAGATACTGCGTGTTAGCAATAGCCCAACAAAGATCCCTTAATGACAATCAAAATATAGGATGCTTCCAGGGTATAAGCAACAGTAATACTCTTGCAAGGAGCTTGGAGTGATTGGCAATTTCCAGCTGTGACTAGCTCTCAGAAGCACCGCACTGACAATGAGGTGTGAATTTTTGTGTGAGGGAATTTGATTTAAATGTTCCAAGTATGTTATAAGTTCATGTAAACCTGCCATTTGCTAAACAAAAGGACTTTGTCATGCGAAGTAGAAAAATTAAATCCTCATGTTCACCCACCTATCTATACAAAGGCAGAAGCTATTTGCACACTGTGTGAACCTGAAAGAGGGTTTGGATGCAGCCAGGACTGAGGGGAATTACGGCTTGGGAAGGAGCTTTGCCCGCAAGCCCCTCTCCCATCTTCTTCTCTTTTGTGTCTCCCTGAGATCCAAGGTGAAAGCCCCTTTGCCTCCCTCCTGACAATTTATCAGGGCTTTGAGGACAGCAACGTCAGCGCCTATTTTCCACGTGGGCTTAGGAAGCCAGAGGAGACTCTTCGAACTCTAGACCAAAAGGTGTTTTGCGGATCATGCTCTTTGATCTGTAGCTCGAGTGAGGAAACAGTGAGGCGTGTCAGAGGCAGAGAGATGGGAGAAGCAAGCAGAGCTCCAGCAGCCTGCACCACTGCCCCGGCAGCCTGCACCACCGTCCAGCTCATGCCTCCATCATGCACCTGCCCGACACAATAGCAGCAGACATGAGTTTGTTTTACTTCATGAACATGCGCAGGCAGCAGCTGGAGCTAATCAGGTACAGCATGCAGGGAAGTGACATGTATTACTAACCACTCAGGTCAGGGCAGACATTTGGGGCCTCCACGATAAGTCAGCAATGGAGGTGCCTGATTCCCAAATCACAGATGAGAACGAGAGACTCAGAAGGCCCTGTGCTCAGCATCATAGGATGCTGGATTCACATGGGCTTTCTTTTTTTGTAACTTCGAAACTTATCACTTAAATCCGTGGTTGATAAGTAAACAATCCTAAATACACAGAGACTGTTCAGCAAATATTTCCTCCCGGGCTTATATCTACACTTGGCAAAACTTTGCAATTTTTTTTATTTATCCTTCACATCTGGTTGTTTGTAATTGACCAGCAACCACAGTATCCAGGCTTAACGAGCGCCACACAAAACAAGAGCCAGGAGGGTGGGCAAGAGAAGAAAACACTGCTACAATTCAGGGCACACACAAACACACACACTCACACACACACGCATATATGCATACCGGTAATTGCATGAGATCCAGAAGCATGTTTACAGGACGCTAAAAGATGTGAATATACTTGCCCCCTACAGAAGTTAGCACAAGGCAAGCGCTCAGCAAACAGGCCTCAGTTTCCAGGTGCCCCTCTTAGCAGCACACCTTCTGCCTGCCTTGTTTGGTGCAATGGCTCACTCTGTTTCTGTGGCCATGAATCCAGAACCCAGGTGCTGGTGCCACCCAGAGCCAGGAGCCCTGCAAGATAGTGGCTGATAAAACAGAGCCACCTCACCCAAACGCTGGCTGCACTGAGCCTGCTGAGGCTCTGGCTTCTTCAGTAGAAATATGGGATGCCCAAAATAAGAAGAAAGCAATGCCCCAGGGGTCATACTTTGAGAAGGGGACACAGGAGCTGAGAGGACTCATGATAAACATAGGGCCCCAGGGGTACACCCAGGCTGTCTAGAGGCACCGGTGAGACAGGGCATCTCTCTGGGCTGATTCTGAAGCTGAGCACAGCTTCCCAGCACGTTTGGCATCTCTGTCTGGTTCCAATTTCCCTCACTCTCGCTTCACTGGAATTAAACTGCCCCTAAAGCCTTTGTCTTAAGGTGATTTCTAGGGAATCCCAAATAAAGTAGGGAACTATGATCAGATGATCAACTTTCAATGCAAGCCCCAAGACCTAGAGAAGTTATTTTCAGGTCACCAGGCTATTAAATAGTTGTAAATAAAATGCAGCTGAGATAAAACATTAGCCACATGTTTTTCTCACCACAATGCAAGGTACTGAGACCAAGAATTGTCATTTCCCTATCATACTTCTTACAACTCTGAACACAGTTCTTAAAATGTCTTTGTCCAGCACATATACACCATGGAATACTATGCAGCCATAAAAAATGAGTTCATGTCCTTTGCAGGGACATGGATGAAACTGGAAACCATCATTCTCAGCAAAGTAACACAAGAAGAGAAAACCAAACAATGCATGTTCTCACTCCTAAGTGGGAGTTGAACAATGAGAATACACGGACACAGGGAGGGGAACATCACACACCAGGGCCTGTCGGGGGGTTGGGGACTAGGGGAGGGACAGCATTAGCAGAAATACCTAATGTAAATGATGAGTTGATGGGTGCAGCAAACCAACATGGCACATATATACATATGTAACAAACCTGCACGTTGTGCACATGTACCCCAGAACTTAAGGTATATTAAAAAATTTTCTTTGTATATCTCCTCTCTTTATCATTTGCCCTGCTTCGGCCCAATAAAACACTTTCTTCTTAATACAGTTTATTTTACTCTACCTTATATTAATCTTGGGTCATTCCTAGAAATAAAATCATATATTTCCTAACACATTTAACAAAACTAAGTAGGACCAAGCCAATCTGAGAAAAGGGATCCTGTGGATATCAGAAAAGAGAGTGTCTAGGGAAGTTGATGCTAAAATTATACTGTGCTGTGTAGATGCATGAAATCCAGCTGTAAACATCCCCAGAAAAACAGACCTGCTCGGCTTCCTCGCATCTACTTTCCTCTACGTAGTTATGCATTTGATGGCTGGTATGTTTGCTTTAACTTCTTGTCATTTAGATCCAGCCCTTAATGCTCACGTCAGTCTCTAGGAGAGAGAGGCAGGGAAAGATTTTCCCTCAGCATTTTTACACACGGTCTTCCTCCTTCTGGGACCGACCGCACCATAGGCTCAAGTGCCGAGATCCTTTCCTTCCCATCCTCCAAGCCCTGGCTGTGACGTCTCCCCTGAGCCTTCCTCTACGCTCTGTCTACAACAGAGGAGGCCTTTTCTGTTGTTCCTTCTTTTATTTGTCCTTATCCCAAGAGCTCAGTACAGTTCCTGAGGGCTTGCTCGTTTTGCTAAGGAAATGAAAGAATGAATCAGTAGATGAAGGGTTGCCTTGGATGCTAAAAACCTCCCTAGAAATGGCTCCACGTAGTGACTTGTAATTTCCCCCCCGCCCCTTCTTTTGAGAACAGCAGATACAAAGCAAAGAAAAGCTGAAATTGGGCCAGGTGCAGTGACTCACGCCTGAAATCCTAGTACTTTGGGAGGCCGAGGCAGGTGGATCACAAGGTCAGGAGTTTGAGACCAGCCTGACCAACATGGTGAAACCCCGTCTCTACGAAAAATACAAAAATTAACTGGGCATAGTGGAGTGCACCTGTAATCCCAGCTACTCAGGAGGCTGAGAGAGGAGAATTGCTTGAATCTGGGAGGCAGGGGTTGCAGTGAGCAGAGCTTGCACCGTTGCACTCCAGCCTATGTGTCAGAGCAAGACTCTTGTCTCAAAAAAAAAAAAAAAAAAAAGAAAAAAAAAAGAAAAAGAAAAGAAAAGCTGAGATTGGACTGCAATTGCTTACTGCTGTGTGTGTGTGTGTGTGTCTCTGTGTGTCTCTCTGTGTGTGTGTGTGTGTATGTGTGTGAGATGGGGGATACTGTATATATTTAAAGGTCCTAAATGATAAACAAAGTGAAATGATTACTGCAGTCAAGCAAATGAATGTATCCACCTCCTCATGTGGCTACGTTTGTGTGTGTGGGTGCTGAGAACACCTGAGATCTACCCGTTTAGCAAATTCTCAGGATGCAACACGGCATTATTAACCCCAACTCAGCATTAGTAACCCCAACATAGCATTATTAAACTCAACACAGCATTATTAACCCCAACACAGCATTATTCACCACAACACAACATTAGTAACCCCAACACAGGATTATTAACCCCAACGCAGCGTTAGTAAACCCAACAGAAGATTATTAACCCCAACGCAGCATTATTCACCACAATATAACATTATTAACCACAACACAGCGTTAGCAAACCCAACATAGTATTATTAAACCCAACACAGCATTGCTAACCCCCACACAGCATTGTTAACCATGACACAGCATTATTAACCACAACACAGCATTATTAACCACAACACAGCATTGTTAATTAACCACTTCATGCTATACATCAGATCCCTAGGTGTATTCATCCTATGTAACCGCAGCTTTATGCCTTAAACAGTATCTCCATTTTCCTTTGAGTATCTGCTGCATGCCCAGATGGGCGCCAACCTCTACCTTGCACTCCTCTCTTCTTTCACCAGGTGGTCCTTCCCACTTGGTGTGGGCAACTCCCACTTCTTTCCTCCTGTCTTTCATCAAAATCTGCTAGGAGCAACAGATCTGACAAATTCTTTCATACACAAGAAAGTATAATGGAGTGAGATGGTTGACTACCTTCCCCTTCCAGAGGTAGCAACATTTCGGCACAGCAGGATGTCTTAAAGCAAAGTGTTGGTCTCTACAATTCGTTGATGGCAAGCTCCTGGAAGCATCATTGTGAGGGCAGGGAAAAGGGACCACCATAAGGGGCACCTCCTCAGCTCATCACTAAGGGTAGAGCTGGTTCTGAATGCTTGCTGAACCGTTAAGAAAAGTCTAGCAGGTAAAGAGAGCGAGGAATTAATTTAAGACACACACACACATAACTGCAGGTGGCATCTGCAAGCTGAAAACTGACAAGCCATTGCTTCCCAAATCTTTCCAGGTATCTGAATGTCTTTCTCCTTTTCTCCTTCTCCTCCCCATTAGTACAAATAGGAAGCTTAGGTAAAATTCCTCATAAAATTTAGAATTTGGTGCCAAAGGGCATTTAATGCTGTTGACGGGTGGAGTGGGTGGATTTATTACCTTTAGATCCTAGTTAAATTGATAAACCATCTAACTAGCTACTCTATTTCCCCTAGAATATGAATACAGAAACTTAAGAGGTCTCTAAACCAGCAGTTCTCAGCAAGGATCCAGTGTATCAGAATCACTCGGGGTTGATTGGAAAAGGGACGCCAACTGTCACAGGCTACCACTCAGAGACTATGAAATGTCATCCTGGGGATAGGGTGCTCCCATTTACTCACCCAGCTTGCCAGTATATTCTCTACGATGGCAAGCAAGTATTATTGCTGGTGGCAGTGGAAAACCACTGGTGACCCCAGATGATAAGAGACAGAAAACCATTGCTCTGGGCTAAAGCGAAAGTCTGCATGGGCAGTAATTTTACTGAGGGATCCACGCACCCACCTCTATGCCCACTCTATCACAGGATTCAGTCATAAACAGCAGTCATTGTTCTTCCATGAATGTTTTGTAACATTCATATGCATGTTTTGCAACATTCATATGCATGTTTTGCAACATTCATATGCATGTTTTGCAATATTGCAAACACAGTATTTTATTAATTAAATAAATGATTTCAATACAGTAAAAAAATGGTTTTGCTTTGTGATTGAAAATGTGGATAGAGAGGAAGGAATTGATTGCAATGTCAAGAAATGTAAAGAACTATTCCAAGGGGGTCTCTGTACTAATCTCTATGTGCACGAATCAACTATGATTGGACATTTTTCATTCATCCCACATGATATCGTGACAGCAAGCTTGATACCAGGTCATACATGCTAGAAACCTCCATGACTCCTGTATATCGCTGCTAGATGTAGGTTTGCCTCTGGCTTCTGAGATCTACCAGTGCTGCATCATTGTGTCGGTGGGATTGCTGTTCATGGGAGCTGCTCATTGGCCTCACATCTTTATTATTTTTCCAAGAACATTATTTGATGGAGGCCAAGATTTGGTAGGATTTTTGCTGCTGAGAAACAAATCAGCTGCCCTTATTCTTCCAGCTTCTGCAGACATATAGGAGCTGTAGAAGACAGCAGATACTGAAAGTGTTTTCCAACGATGAGGTTTCCATATACATTATCAGACGATGTTAATGCTATCAAACAGGTTTACAAAAGCAAGCCCATCTGTGTTTAGTCACCTGTCTCTAATCTCATATCACGGATGACATACACCAGGCAGGCCAATGGTTACCAACCTCGCTTGCACATCAGAATCACAGCAGGCACTTATAAAAGGTCTAACATTGAGTTACCTACACTAGTCACCACAATCTACTGTAGAATAAGATTCTGCAAAATTTTCATGGCTGTGTTCAGCAGCGTCAACAAACTTTAAGGCTAATGGAAGCCTGTGAAATCATTGGTAATATGCAGAAGAGTTATCAACTATAGGAACAATATTAAAGCAGTGAACATTGAATAACAACCAGTGCATTGATTTGGGGACCATTCTCCCTGCTCCCTAATTTTTCCAATTCGTTTAAAAACTCTTCAGAATCTCAAATGATTCATTCTGCTTCCCCCTACGTCTTCACCAGAAATGTGTTGAAGCAAAGGAGAGAGTTAGTGTTCACAGATCTGCCCTAGAGAGAGAGAGGGTTATAGCACATTCTGTCTATAGTGATCACGTTCCCAGGAACAGGAAGTACAATGGTGGCTGTCGGGAGATGTGGGTAGGGGAGGATGGGAAGTTATGGCTTTATGGGTATGGAGTTTCAGTTTTGCAGGATAAAAAGAATTCTGGAGATGGATGGTGGTCATGGTTATACAACCATATCAATGTGTTAATACCATTGAACTGCACACTTAAAATGGTCAGGATGCTAAATTTTGTATTATGTGGATTTTATCACAATTAAACATTCTCTTTAAAAATCTTCATGACTGGTCCATCTTCCTGACCAATTAAACCAGAACCTTCGGGGTAACTGGAGTGTGTTTAATTGCACAGTTTAGAGTCCCCAGAAAAACCAGATCACTTTCTCTCTAGGGCAGATCAATGAACGCTAACTCTCTGCTTTCCTTCAACAAATTTCCGGTGGAGGCATAGAGGAAAGCAAAATGAATCACCTGAGATTCTGAAGAGATTTTAAATGAATTAGAAAAATTAGGGAGCAGGGGGAATGGCCCCAAAATCAATGCACTGGTTGGTCACTGAACGTTCACTGCTTTAATATTGATCCTAAACTCTTTTGCATATCACTGATGATGATCTCACAGGCTTCCTTTAGCCTCAAAGGTTGTGGCCAATCCTGAACAGAGCCATGAAATTTTTGCAGAATCTTATTCTAAAGTAGAATATGGCAAACACATGGCTAAGAGTCACAGCGTGTTATAACTCTAATAATGGAAGACATAATCACATTTCCTATTTCAACCCATCCTTTTACAGATGAAGAATTACACACACACACACACACAGAAAAAGTGTTACAGAAGGTCATTTTGAAGAGCATTTATATTCAAATAGTCCCCGAGATGGCATATCTGAGGATCATGACAAACTGTGCTTTTGTTGATAATTCATCAACCATTTTTTGTATTTTGAAACTAACAAATTAATATAGACTTAAGTAACAATCACCTATTTTCTCAGAAGACTATTTAAAAGTGTATTTTATTGTGATGAAAAAATTACTTTTCTACTACAGATATTGAAAAGACTGTGGAAGAGAGAGGGAGGATATTCCACCAGCCCTATTTGGTGAATTGCTTATCAGAAGCAAGTTTAGCCACACAAATATGATCTGAAACATTCAGAGTGTGTCATTTTTCAAAGGGACATAAAGGCTTCAAGGAGTGTCAATGGGATATTATTGTTTGTGGTATTTCTTAAGTAGTTCTTAAAAAATGCAGTTGATGCTCTTTGAAAGAGCAGTAATCATCGGCAAATATTTTTCCTACTCTGCTTCAGTTTCCTAGTAACCATGAATCCTCCTTCAAAAGCTACCTGCCTGCCTTCAGCTACAGGCATAGGAATATGTTATGTTCCTTAAAATTTTTTTTAAGTTGTAAAAACACTTTGGACAATGGCAGGGGACTTAGGTGCGGCAGGCTCAAATACAGCATGTCAGGAAAGGCTTGCAAGCTGAAGCCTCCTTTCTTTATATGACAAACCTGGACTGAGTGCCCAATCCCACTTTGTCCTCCTTCACCTTACTGTTTTCTCCACTAGACAAGAGAGTAAAAATCACTTACAGAAGTGAACGCTGGTTCAAGAAATAAGATCATGCTTGAGTTTCAAAAAATAAAAGACAGTTCTTTGTCTTCCACTTAGGGACATGGAATGGAAAGGGATTATGTCACAAAGGGGATTTTTTTCCAACAAGAAACCAAACTTGAATGTTTTAAAAATTCCCTCTTGTATTCATTATAGTTTCCAAATTTTCTTAAAAAACCCCCTGATATATGGGCTTGATTCTAACTTTACAAATATTTCATCTATTAGTAAACTAAATTTTTTAGTTGATGGGAAGAAGGAGTAACAATCATAATCCAATGATGTCCACACTTTCTATTTTTTCTTCTAGTTGCACACAAATGATCTAGCAAATGGCCAGGGCTTAGTGCTTAATACAGTATATGATGCAAAGAAACAGCAGCTTTTTTATTGGGAATAATTATATTCTTACAAGTTTACCTGTAAATGAAAATTTTGCATACTGAATCAATATTTATTGTTGCCTTACAACCTGTAAATGTAAATGCATTCCTGATATAAAAGTAAAATTAAATAACTCAGTGAATAATGGCTGAATGCTTCCTTCGAAGCAAGCTCTGTACTGAACACTGGAAACATGATAGTGAATAAAACAAAGCTCTTCTCTCTACGGGGTTCAGAATCCTGTGGGCAGATAGAAAACATATAAACATGAATTATGCTTAGTCAAATCAAATTGGAAGCATAGACGTGCATAGAATTTCTGGCTGGTCAGTGCTAGAAAGTCAAAGGCCAGAGGGAGGGAGGCTGCGGGGACCATAGGTCCATTTCAGATTGTGTGGCCAGGAAGTAGCACGGAACAGGTACCTCATGGAGTGATGCTCCGAATCTTCAGATCTGGATTTTCTCTGGTCAGTATATAACAGATCTCTTAGCATTGCTGAGAGGACAGAAGATGTCAACATATCATGGAAAACACGAGAAGGATCATAGAAATGAAGACGTGCTAAAGAGGAGAGCCAATACCACATAGGATACCAACCAAGATATCAGTGTATGCATCTGCTCTAACTTTATAAGTATATGAAATCTATAAAGTATATAAATGATGACAAATAAAATAGTAAGCAAGAAAAAGAATCAAAGGAGCCAAAAAGCAGGTGGAAATACAGGAGGGGAATAGCTAGAGGTCCCTAGATATCTCTCCATTATTCTCTGCATCAGGAGAGAAACATTATAACATCAGTGCCATTGGACACACGGGCATAACCTGAGTGTGCAGTTTTATTGCTTGTGGTATCCAAGGGCATCAACGTGACAGCGTTTCTCTCTTGATGAAGAGAATAGTGAGAGTTATCTAGGGGGCTCTAGCTACCTCCATGCTCTGTGTTCACCTGCTTTTGGGCTTGTGCTCGTTTGACACTTTTCATATAATAAAATTTATAATGTGCCTTTGGTTTCCCTCATTTCTTCATCATTTAAAAAAATGATTCAATAACACAACTTAATAGAAAGCAGTTCTTTTGTTTTTTTCTTTTGAGGAGTCACTGCTGGAGTGCAGTGGTGCCATCTCGGCTTACTGCAACCTCAGCCTCCCAGGTTCAAGTGATTCTCCTGCCTCAGCCTCCCGAGTAGCTGGGACTACAGGCGCATGCCATCATGTCTGGCTAATTTTTGTATTTTTAGTAGAAACAGGGTTTCCCTGTTTTGACTAGGCTGGTCTCGAGCTCCTGATCTTGTGATCCACCCACCTCGGCCTCCCAGAGCGCTGGGATTACAGGCGTGAGCCACCGCGCCCAGCTGAAAGCAATTCTTACTGAAAAGAACACCACATTTACTCCCTGGTTTCTACACAGTCCATAAGTACAATTCTTTACATTTTCATGTAACAAGAGACTGGTGCCTCTGCTCTCACTGGAGTTGACCTACAATGGAGAAATAATAAAACCACTGCAGCAATACTATAATAACTATAAATAAAATTATCAATAGGCTACAAAAAATTCAGATAACTACACGTGGAAATTAGAAACGAGCAGTTGTTTATCAAAACACATGGGCTATGGATTTGTTTCTGCTTCTTATTATGTAATTTTTTTCCTTAAGGTACTTCAGTTTCTCCTTCCGTTTGATGACACATAATTCATAAAGCATATTTCAAAAAGATTGAAAAATAAACATGGTATCGTTGAGATAAAAATATGCTCAAAGAACAGATGTTATTAATGTGAATAGTAACATGCACATACCAAAGACATACATTAACTATTTAGTTTTTAAGTCATAAATATCACTCTTTCAACCCCCAAATTCCCTTTAGAGACAAGGTTATGACTGTAATTTTAATTGTTAATCTATTCTCTGATGAGCAGTGCTTAACTTAATTGGTTTAGCAGACTATTAATGAGGTTATGTCCATATATCCCTAGAGACTGGCTTGTTAGCCTCAGTTTAATCCATTCAACAGAGGAGTCTTCTGCCTTGTGTGGGGTCCGGTCATATAAAATCAAATCAATAAGGCCTCTCCCCTTTCCTACGAAACCACATGATTGTAATGAGATGATAGTAACATAAATACATGTGTAAAACTCAAAGATGCTGGGAAACGTTAAAATCATGAAATGACAAGAAGCTGGGTGTAAAGAGCACCTCTTTCTACAGAGAGAAGCCAAACGTGTGGGTGGGGGAGGACAGAGATGGGCCAAGCTGGAGTCACTTGTCTTTTAAGGGCAGGATGCAGTGTGAGAAATGCATCATTAGGCAATTTGGTGGTTGTGCGAACATCATAGAGGGCCCTTACACACACCCAGATGGTGTAGCCTGATACACACCTGGGCTTCATGGTACAGCTTAGTGCTCCCAGGCTATGAACCCATACGGCATGTTACTGTACTGAGTATTGTAGGCAATTGAACACAATGGTAAGTGTTCGTATATCTAAGTATACCTAAACATAGAAAAGGAGCAGAAAAGATATGGTATGAAAGACGGAAGATGTCTCATTCATATAGGGTACTCCCCATGAATGGAGCTGGCAGGGTGGAAGTTGCTCTGTGTGAGTCAGTGAGTAAGTGGTGAGTGAATGTGAGGGCCTAGGACATGACTGTACACTCCTGTAGACCTTAGAAACACTGTATCCTTGGGCCACAATAAATTTATTAATGTTTTTCTTTCTTCAGTAATAAATTAACCTTAACTTACTCTAACATTTTTACTTCGTTACAATTTTTTTTTTTTTTTTTTTTTTTTTGAGACAGAGTCTCACTGGGTCCCCAGGCTGGGGTACAGTGGCGTGATCTCCACTCACCACAACCTCCACTTCCTGGGTTCAAGCGATTCTCCTGTCTCAGCCTCCCAAGAAGCTGGGACTACAGGCACCTGCCACCACGCCGGGCAAATTTTTTGTATTTTTGTAGAGACAGGGTTTCACCATGTTGGCCAGGATGGTCTCGATCTCTTAATCTCATGATCTGCTCACCTCAGCCTCCCAAAGTGCTGGGATTACAGGCGTGAGCCGCCGTGCCTGGCCTACCGTGTTACAGTTTTTAACTTGTGAGTCTTTTGTAATAATACTCAGTTTAAGACACAAACACATAGTACAGCTGTACAAAAGGGTTTTTTCTTAATATTTTTATTTCACAAGCTTTTTTCTATTGTTCTTTTTACTTTCTAAACCTTTTTGTTATAAACTAAAACATGAACATGCGCACTAGCCTAGGCCTGCACGATGTCAGGATCATTAATATCACTGTTTTCCACCTCCACAGCTTGTCCCACTGGAAGGTCTTCAGGGGCAAGGACACACATAAATGAAGCTGTCATGTCCAATGATCACAATTCCTTCTTCTGGATACCACCTGAAGGACCTGCCTGGGGCTGTTTACAGTTGACTTTTGTGTTTTTTATAAGCAGACGGAGTACACTCTAAAATAACAGTAGAAAGTATACCATTGTAAATGCATGAACTAGTAAGACAGTCATTGATTCTCATTATCAAGTATGTACTAGCCTTTTCTGTGACTGGCAGCAGAGTACACCTGTCTTACATCAAGACTACCGCAAACATGTGAGGACTGCTCTGTGCTGGGAGGGAGCAGAGCTAGGAGATCACCAGGCAATTGAAATCTTTCAGCTCCATTAAAATCTTACGGGAAAACCATCATATATGCAGTCCATTGTTAGGCAGTGTATGACTGGATATTCTATTTACAAAAAGAACAAAAAATTATAGGGAGAACTATTCCATATCAGTCGGTTTTGCCTATTAAAGCCCCTCCTCTGTTTCTCCATTAACTGGCAATACTCCTTTGTGGAAAGACTCTCAACTGAGAAGAATCAGCATGGACGGTATTGGTGTGGTAGAAAGGAGACAATACTTGAGGAAGAACATGACTAAGAAGTAAAGGAAGTGGCCAGGCGCAGTGGCTCATGCCTGGAATCCCAGCACTTTGGGAGGCCAAGGCAGTCGCATCACTTGAGGTCAGGAGTTCAAGACCAGCCTGGCCAACATGGGAAAACCCTGTCTCAACTAAAAATACAAAATAATTAGCCAGGTGTGGTGGTATAGGTCTGTAATCCCATCTACTCAGGAGGCTGAGGCAGGAGAATTGTTTGAACCTGGGAGGTGGAGAGGTTGCAGTGAGCCAAGATCGTGCCAGTGCACTCCAGCCTGGGCAACAGAGCAAGAAGCCATTTCAAAAAAAAAAAGTAAAGGAAGAAAGACAAGACACTGAAGGTGGGCAGGTGCCACTTGCAGAGGAGGTAGTGTCAGGACAGATATTACACCTTATGCAGAATCAGGGCTGTGGCCACATGGAGCTCTTTACGGACAGATGTGAAGTGGGCCACATTGTGGAAGAAAAGATAAAAGGGACATGAAAGCAGTTGAGAAGCTCAAGTTTCAGAAAGTTCAGGGAGCTCCCTAAGTTCAGTTTCAGCATCTTTGAAATGTTCTTAAAAGGACAGAACTAAGAATTTGAAATTATATATTAAAAAAATATGGCTGGGCGCTGTGGCTCATGCCTGTAATCCCGGTACTTTGGGAGGCCAAGGTGGGTGGATCATGAGGTCAGGGGTTTGAGACTCCTGAGCTCAGGAGTTGAGTCAGGAGATGGAGTTTCAACATAGTGAAACCCCATCTTTACTAAAAATGCAAAAAAATTAGCTGGGCGTGGTAGCACACGCCTGTAGTCCCAGCTACTCAGGAGGCTGAGGCAGGAGAATTGCTTGAACCTGAGAGGTGGAGGTTGCAGTAAGCCGACATCATACCACTGCACTCCAGCCTGGGCAACAGAGTGGGACTCCGTCTCAAAAAAAAAAAAAAAAAAAATCGTAATGTCCAGCAGTGTGCACCATGGCCAGTGCTAGTCTACGTGGATCTGTGGTGCCAATTACAACATGACACACCCCTTGCAGTGATCAATTAAACCAAGATTGTCCTTCTGCTCAGCATATGCAATGCATGCTAAGCTGCATGGCTTGGAACGCTGAGCTCAAGGGCAAATTTCAACCATACCTTGACTCCTCATTGGCTACTTTGTGAAGTCCGCAAACTACACACCCCTCTCCGGTGGACCTGTATAGTGGGTGTAACAACTTTTATTATAATTATCTGTGTTACAAACTATCAAGGTGAATAGAAGCTTTGAGATCAGTAGGATCCAGCTCTGACTCTGACTAAATATAGTACTTTCTTAGGAAAGTGTTCTGAATTTCAACGCTTCTACTTATAAAAATGAGGATAATTACATCTGCCTGGACATAGGCTGCATATCCTGTTAGCATAGAAAGATAGATGAACAATAGATGCCAGTACCCACTCATAAATTCTTAATACCTATCTGAGCTCCCTCCCTCAGATATTGGTATTTGAATACTTCCATCAATCTTACTGATAAATATTCAATTGTAATGAATACACTTTGTCTTTTAGACAGTGGTCTATGTTGAAAAATACTGTCAGCAAACTGTACCCAAACTGACTTGAATTCAAATAAGCAAGCTTTGTATTTTATGCTTTATTTTCTTTGGGTATTTTATAGATAATGATAGAATTAATATTTAGATTGTCTACGGAAAAGGGATTTCTCAAGAACCCAGAATAATACTATAAATGAAACCAGATGAGGAATATTTTACCAGCCTAAAAAAGTGAACTCTTTTTAACAAAACAGCCCCAAGTTACATATTTACAAGGGCTACACTGCAAATGAGCTCACCTACCCATCTTGGCCTTGTTGGTTGTTAGTTTGGATTACATGTTCGTCATTAGTTTTGATTATAAGAATTTAGAAAAAAAAACTGAATTACCTTTCATTAAAGAAATTCTCAAAAGAAAACACTGTTAAAAAGTATCTTCCCCACCCCGCCCTTTATTATTTTTTTGAGACAGAGTCTTGCTCTGTCCCCCAGGCTGAAGTGAAGTGGTGCAATCTCGGCTCCTGGGTTCAAATGATTCTCCTGCCTCAGCCTCCCAAGTAGCTGGGACTACAGGCGCACACCAACATGCCCAGCTAATTTTTGTATTTTTAGTAGAGACAGGGTTTCAACATGTTGGCCAGGCTGGTCTCAAAATCCTGACCTCGAGATTCACCCACCTTAGCCTACAGCACCCAGCCTTCCCTCCTTTTAAAACATCAACATTTGTAAGGAACTGATTATATGAGAGGCCCACCATGTATCATTTCATCTAAGTGTCATAAGGCATCCTTACTTGGCTGTAGTCCAGCAGATTCCATATGAATACAATGGGTTTTTCTGTCCCATGGAACATAAATAGTAGATATAATCAATAAATCAATATGTGGGCTGGGCACGGTATCAGTAATTCCAGCAATTTTGAATGTCAAGGAGGGAGGACTGCTTGAGGCCAAGAGTTAGAAACCAGCCTAGCTAACATAGCGAGACCTTGTCTTTACAAAAATCTTTTAACAAATTAATTGAGTCAGTGGCTCATGCTTGTACTCCCAACTACACAGGAGATCGAAGTGGGAGCATCATTTGAGCCCTGGAGTTCGAGGTTACAGTGAGCTATGATCCTACTACTGTACTCCAGGCTGAGTGACAAGTGACAAATTGTCTCTATAAAAAATAAATAGGTCATATAAGTATATAATATAGGTCATGTACACATATAAATATAGGTCATGTTCATCAGATGCCCATGATCACTACACCATCCTAAGCTACCAGTATAGACGGCATTCAATTCAATTCAACTCAATTTTTGTTGTAACATAGCAAATATCTTACTATAATGTTTCTTTCTTCATATGTTCTTTCTCTTAACTCCAATTATAGTTTTTATGCTCAGTAGAATCAGGTTGCACACTTAATGCACCTCTTTTTAAGGTGTGCCCCATAGATCCCTGGGAAGGTGGAATTTTAGAAGGTCTGTGAGGTCAAAATCATTTTACAATACTCTAAGGTGTTATGTGCCTTTTTCACTGAGTTGCCATTTCCATTGACAGTGCAAAAACAATGATGGGAAAAACTGATGGCGATTTCGCACCAGTCAAGCAACAGCACCAGGCAGTAGGAGAGAAAAGGTCCAGTGTCACTTAAACCAAACACCGCATGCTCTCACTCATAGGTGGGAATTGAACAATGAGACCACATGGACACAGGAAGGGGAACATCACACTCTGGGGACTGTTGTGGGGTCGGGGGAGCGGGGAGGGATAGCATTAGGAGATATACCTAATGTAAATGACAAGTTAGTGGGTGCAGCACACCAGCATGGCACATGTATACATACGTAACTAACCTGCACATTGTGCACATGTACCCTAAAAACTTAAATAATAATAAAATAAAGTTAAAAAAAAAAGAAAGTCCTTGAGGGAGCAGGGAAAATGATTATTTTAATAAATCATAACACTTGAATACGTAATGTGTCTCCAGGGCATGGTGAAGCCTGAGGGAGCTCTGGAGGAACAAACATCTATGTAATTGTTTGAGTTTTGAGTTGAGCTGGCTGCTTGTTTTTCTACTGAACTCCTCTTAACTTAAAGAATGATAGACCAACTATCACTGCTAAGATTTGAGTATCTGTCACGTATTTATAAAAATTGAATGAGTCTTTTACTTCAAGGAAAATGACAAAATTTGAGCCCATGACAAAGTTAAAGTTTTCTAATTCTCATTAGAAATAAAATTGTAATTTTCATTTGTAATTTTCTAACGAAAATTAGAAAATTTTCAAAAGCTGGTATCTATCATCATGAGTTTGACAGTTTTTCAATGCTTACAGATCTTCCTAATGAAATACATGGTAATATCAACAAATGTATTTTTGTAAATAATGTATAGGACAATGTATAAATATTTGAAAGAACTCATAACTTGATGAATGATTATTTTCAAATGACCAATGTATGAGGTACAAAATCATGCATATACAAAAAATTAATTTAGGACAGAAGTTCAGCCAATAAATTTTGATGTAAGAAAATAAAAAATGTTTATTTTCAAAACCCCATATCCAAATTGCATCTAAAATTTAAGATGATATCATTTGCCAATTATTGTTATAGTATCAAATAATATACTCAGTTATTTGAAAAGAATTTTAAAATACTAATTTCCTTTTCAGCTATATGTACAACTGGATTTTTAAAAATATTTAATTAAAACAATATTGTGCAACAGATTGAATATAGAAACATATATAACAATCCATATATTATAGACTAACAATAATTCAAAGAAAGCTAAAATGGCTATGCAAATGTAAGACAAATTTGGTTTCAGAGTAAAAAATGTTACTCAGGGTAAAGAAAGTCATTTCATAACAAAAGGTATTGAAGAAACAAAAATACATGGCAATTTTAAACACTTGTGTACCTAATTACAGAGCTTCAAAATACATGAAGCAAAAACTGATAAAGCTGCAATGAGAAATATACAAATTCACAATTTTAGTAGATGATTTAGATAAATCTCTCTCAATCACAGATCTGACAAGCGATAAGAAAATTAGTAAGGATCCCAAAGCCTTGAACAACACTGTCAACCAACTTGATCTAACTGACATTTATGGAACACTTCACCCAACAACACTAAAATATGTGTTATTTTCAAGTGGTCATGGAACATTTACCAAGATACAGCATATTCTTGCCCATAAAGCAATTATCAAAACATTTTTTAAAGTTCGGATCCTTTAAAGCATAATCTCTAACCATGCAGATTCTTAGAAAATGTCCAGTATATGGCAACAAAATAGAAAACTTTCAAATAAATCATGGAACAAAAAAGTAATCACAAGGGAAAATAGAATGTAATTGAAGCTGCATGAAAATGAAAACACAGCATATCAAAATTGAAGAGATGCAGCCAAAGCATTACTTAGAGGAAAATTGATAGCAGTAAATACCCACATTTAGAAAGAATAAAGGTCTTAAATCATTGATCTCAGCTTCAACTTTAAGAGACTAGAAAAAGAAGAACAAATGGAGCCCATAGTAAACAGAGGAAATAAATTAATAAGAGGTCAGAGCAGAAATCAGTGAAATTGAAGAGAAACTAAACAATACAGAAATGTATGTAAAAGTAAATTGTATTTTTTTGAGAAGTTCAATAATATTGACATGTTAATAGGCAGACGGAACAAGTAAAAATTTTTTAAAAATATGAATATCAAGAATTTGAGCTGTGAAATTACTACTCATTTAAAGGATAATAAAGAAAGATAAGAATAATTTTAAGCCAACAAATTTGACAACTTAGATTAAAATTTATAATTTCTTGAAAGATACACACTATCAAAGCTCACTGAAGTAGAAGTAGATCATCTACATAAGCCTGTAAGTAGAAAAGAAATTCAATCCGTAATTAAAAACCTACTTGTAAGAAAATTCCAATTCCAGGTAGCTTCCCTGGTTAATTATTCCAAACATTTAGCAATGAAATATTAACAATTATACACAAACTCTTCTATGGTATTCCAGAGAAGAGAACATTTTTCAATTAATTTTGAGACCATTTTTACTCTGACAGGAACAACAAAGTCTTTATAAGAAAAGTCTACAGCCTATCATAACTCATAAAAATACCTGTAAAAAAACTAAACAACATTTTAACAAGTCAAACTCAACAATCCATAAAAAGAAAAAAACATCATTACAAATTAATATTATTTCAGAATATGAGTTTTTGTTTTTAACTTTGGGAAATTAGTTAAGTCCTCATATTCACAAAATATACAAACAAAAAATGGACATGTCAATAGATGTAGAAACTTTTGAAAAAATTCCAAATTCATGTCAGATTAAAACACACACACACACACACACACCTCAAAAAATTACAAACAGAAGGATACTTCCTCAAACTGATAAAGGGCATCTATGAAAAACCAACAAGCAATGTCATAACTATAATGAAAGCCAGAACACTTTCCACCTAAGCTAAGGAATAAGGGCAGAGATGTCTCACCATTTCTACTCAATCTTGTAAAATAGTTTCTTACTAATGCATTTAAAGAAGAAAAAGAAATAAAAAAAATCCGATTGGAAAGCAAAAATTAAAAATCCCTTTATTTGTAGATAACAAAATCACCTAGGGAGAAAGTTCTAGGAAATCTATCAAAAAAGCTACTATATAACTAGCTTGTCTCTGTTATGTATATATTTGAATACACATACACACACCATAGATGATACAAATAACATTTTACATGTGTATTTAAGAGAAAATTTAATCTTTCAAATCATCTTCCCAGGTGTTATGGCATTTGATTTCTATTGCTACAAACATAGAGACATATAAACAACATAGTGATTTCCCAAAAAACTAGGAAAGTGACAGATTGAAATTCTCTTCTGAGATAAGGTTCTACAGAAACCTTATCTATATTCTTTCCCTGACGGGCTATACGTCTGCACAACCTAGATTCTCCCTACACCGCCCCCCCCGAGCCAGATCAACACAGCCCTCAGAGTTAATGTTCATCCTGAATTTAAACCTCTTCTTCAGAAATAAGTCTGATCTGAGAATGAAATGGAGTAAAGATTGGCTTACTCACCTAGGATATGATTAAAACTTCCATGATTGCCCATGTGCTAAGTAGACATTGGCCTGAATATTCACAACTTCCCTGTTAACTTTTAAAGCTCAAGCATTTCCTCTGTCATTTTTTTAAAACATGAAGTGCAATTTGAAGAATTTGATATTCTCAGATATGAGTTAATTTGTTTTGTTTTTAGAATACAGCTCTGCAAAATTGACCAAAGAAGTTTCTAGATTTCTGGGATGACAGGATAGAAGATGGGCAGTTCCTCTGATACACAAAGTACATTTCACACATAGATGAGTTTCTTTGTGCCACGCACAGTTTTAGTCACTGAGGATGCAAAGATAAGACACTCTCCATTCTGGAGACGCTTAAGACAGGTGAGAAAACAGATGTGTGCGCACATCGTGATGATGCACTGTTGTAAGCTCTAACAAAGGGGCACAGAAGGTAAGGGAAGGGAAGCAGGAAGAAGATTTTTCCTCAACAAGAGGGACATGAAAGAGGTGACTGTTGACACAAGGAAGGAATACATAGAATGAAGAGCCCTTGGAAGAATGGACAATTTTATTTAGTTGCTTTGTTTTCAAAAGAGATAAAATTCCTGAATGACTTCAAATGACCGCTATTTTCTAATATGATACTGGAAAACAGCATCCTTCTGTTAGCTGCCAGCTGGTGCATCCACACACCACACTCACTGCATTGCTAATAACTCTTCACAACCAACTCTTCCTATGGAGAACTTCCTTGAGCCAAAGGAAGGAAGCCATTGATTGACAGGCAGGAAAGTGGGTACAAAAGGTGAGGCCTGCTTGTCAGTACAATTTGTGCCCCAGAACTCCCCATGGAAACAGACTGAAGTGAGTCTCCAGTAAAAACATCTTTCTGCTTAGCTCTTTACTCCAATTCTATTCCACTTCCTCTACTCCCCTCCCCCAGAGAGCACTTTTCCAATAAACCACTTCAATAAGAAATTTCATCTCAAGCTCTGCCTCAAATGGATTTCAGCGAAAAAACAAACTTCTTAATATATTAGTCAAGATGTGTAATAGTTAACCTATATCCATTCCGACCCTATTTCTTCGCATCTATACTTTGTATGCTTTTCATGTAAAACAATATACCATTTTACCAACTTCATTATAGACACACTACAGTTTTCTTATTTTTCTATACCTTTTAAAACTACCGTTGTTACTCCAATTTAACTAAAAAAATTCCTTCTTTCCTCTCTAATAGTAGGAGTACTTTTCTTCCATTTGTAGCCCACTTCAGTAGCCTTAGCTCTCTGAACCTTTTTTTGGATTTTTTTCAAAAATGGTGACATTGTAAGAAGGAAAAACACGTATCTTGTTTCTCTTTACTATTTTATTTTACAGCTGCTTCTAATAATTGTATCCATCTTGTAAGATGGAAAATGTTACCTTTCTTGAACTCACTGAAATAAGTGCAAAAATCTAAAGTAATAGGACTATTATAATCACTACTGTATTCATAATGTAGCAACAGAAAATCAGCATCTAGTTCACCATAATCCTAGTAAAATGATTCGCATTTTCTGAATAAACTTTACTGGCTGATACTATCATCATCATTCCTAAAGTTTTTTAATGAAATAACTATGAGGAGATAATTAAATATTTTACCTTCTATCTTTAAACATTAAAAGAATTGGAATATGACATTTACATGGTTTGGCTGTGTCCCCACCCAAATCTCATGGGGAACTGTAGCACCAATAATCTCCACATGTCATGGGAGGGACCTGTGAGAGGCAACTGAATCATAGGGTCAGTTACCCTCATGCTGTTCTCATGATAGTGAGTAAGTTCTCATGAGATCTGATGGTTTTTTAAGGGGATTTTCCTCCACTTTTTTCATTCTTCTCCTTCTTGTCACCATATGAAGAAGGATGTGTTTGCTTCCCCTTCTGCCATGATTGTAAGTTTCCTGAGACCTCCTCAACCATGCTGAACAATGAGTCAATTAAACGTCTTTCCTTTATAAATTACCCACTCTCTGGTATGCCTTTATTAGCAGTGTGAGAAGGGACTAATACAGAACTTTTAACAGATTATAAACAAAAAACAAAATCTCTGAAGACAAATTTTGATTACACACATTTAGAGTTAATTAATATTGGTTCCTAGAGTATAAGGTGCCAACTCTAGAGTACCTGGAATTTTTCAGTATGATATGTTTTAGAATTCTACAAATAATATAGTTGCGTAATGATTAAGAAGTTTTATCTTTACCTCAAAAGAACAAAAGAGTTAAATTTAACTGCAAGCTGAAATTATATATGTCTTAAAAATAACATGCTTTTTTCCACCACTATTGTATCTCTTACCTGAAGTCAGAACCTGCTCTTCTACCATTTTCTGGAATCCCAGGATCTGGACACATGTCAGAGACCAGTGCAACACCTCCTTGGCTCACTGTAATAGACAGAAACATTGTTAAAATGTTGTATAGTTATTGAGGAAATACCCAGATAAAAAATGTATTCTAGGCATTTTCAGTTCTTTAATGATAATGACTTAAAATGTGATCTCCAAAGGAATTAAGACACCTTAAATACATTCAAATAAGTGTTTATATTCTCATTGGTGAAAATCAAAGATGTGTTTTCCAGTGAAAGGATGATAATCTTTGGTTTTATTTCTCTCATTTTTAAGATGTCAAAATTTAATAAAAAATCTCATTTGTTCCTTATGATTACTTTTATGCCAGGTCACAATTAACAGCATGATCAGAAAAACAGCATTATGAGAAAAATGCATACATTTAGAGAGAAGAAAGTCTTCACTTATTCCCATAGATGACAACAGAGATGATATTTACTAAGCTCTATACAAAAGATACTTTAAATAACATTACGTATATTTTAAACATTGAAGTGTTTATCATTCAACTAAAACCCATAATGGTTTCTTTGTTCAAATGCACTGATTTATTTCTTGAATTTCATGGAAAAACTTTTCTCCTGTTGGGACTTGCACCATCACAGAATAATTTGTAAAGAACTCATTTGTTTATTGGATAGAGTGGCTCTCACTTCAACATTCATTTCATCCTGTATAATTTGTCTGATCAAACTAAGGCATTTCTTTTTTTCTTTTCCCAGGAATTTGCTTAGCAGAGGGCTTGGGACCCAATTCAGTATAATGAGATGTGAGGAGAAGTCCACAGGAGTACTTCTGGGAAACATTACAGGATGCTAATAAAGTGCATATCTATTTTACTCTGAAAATTTCTGTGTCCAGGTTTCAAATGTAGAACTATTGGTGCCATTTTCCTATAATCCAAGGATGGAGACAACAGCATGTATGGAACAGAAAAGATGTGTCAAGAACCTGGACCTGCTACCTTATTGTTGAGGCAGAAAATCAACCAATTTAGGAGGAATATCGCAATTCTGAACATTCTGTTGTATTTATTATGGCTGATTTACTATAGCTTAAATCCACTGAAGAGCTGATTCTATTATTTGTAGCTGAAAGGTATACATATAAATATACATTTTCTCACATATATTTTAAATAATTCCGTGAGAAGAAAATAATATGTCTGGGTATATGTGGAACTCGTGAAACATTTGATTAAAACTATCATAAAAACAACAGTAAACATAGCAAGTTTAGCTTAGTTTGTTTGTTTTGAGACAGGATCTCACTCTGTTGCCCAGGTGGGAGTGCAGTGGCACAATCATGGACCACTGCAGCCTCAACCTCCCAGGATCAAGCGATACTCCCGTCTCAGCCTCTCTAATAGCTGGTAACACAGGCTTGTGCCACCATGCCCAGATAATTTAAAAAAATAATCTTTTCTAGAGATGGAGTCTCACTATGTTTCCCAGACTGGTCTCACACTCCTGGCTTAAGTGACACTCGCACTATGGCCTCCTAAAGTGTTGGGGTTACAGACATGTGCAACCACGCCCAGTCAAAATTTATCTTTCACTACTAAATTAGAATAAATTTGGGTAACATAATCCTTCATTAAATACAAATTCTATTGAATATATTATGTGGTTTCATTCTTAGTAAGTACTTCACTATTCCAAATGGGTTAAGATATTTTTTAGGTATTTTTATTTCTTTTTTAAAATAAGTTTTTTAAATAATATCAAAACATTATTTTGCTGCATGATGTGACAATTATATTGAATTCCAAAATTTTATTTTCTAAATGTTTAATTTTCTCAATATTATATCAAAATAATCCAGCAAGTTTGGTGATAGCATCAGTAGATAGTGAGACAGAAAGCTCCAGACCTGTATTTCCCCATGGAAACACCAAAGAAATGACTACCAGAAGATTAAAATAATTTTATAGGAGCGCTAAATGACAGTAAAAAAAATCTGTAACAACCAAGCAAATGCCCAATGAAGAAAAAGATGTTCAAAATAGGACTATATTTCATGATGTCTTACTCTCCCTTGTTTCACACCATGACTTGCGTGGCACAGTGCAGTTGAAAGGAGCGGCCCAGTGACCAGTTTGCTCTCTAGGTATGAAGAAGCAGAGAGAAAGTGGCTGGCAGCACGATGGTCGCTCTGTGGGCTGCCTGAGAGACTGAGCTCTGTCTTTCCTGACATGCAGGTCCGATGAGGAAGGGCGGCATAATTGGGATCTCTGGCTAGCAGCCATGAAAGCCTGTGACAAGCACTGCTGTATAGAAAACTGCAGCAAGATTGCAAACCCATGGGTACATTGGGGCAAGGGATTCCAGGCAGAGGAATACAATAGAACACATATCTAAGGCCCCAATGAGAAGACGAGATGAGATTCTCTGGAATATTAATATGTTTAAAAGCAGCTGGGGAAAAAAATAAAAACAAAAATACAGCAAAAGGTACACACAAACCCAGAAAGGACATGTATCCCCACAAAAACGTGAAAACACCTAAAGTCTTCAGTCCAGGTTGATCTCAAGGCTCAGAGGCCCACTAATTAGTGAACATTTTCTACCGTGTTCTGCAAAGATGGAGCACGGTAGTTAATTTTTTTCAAATGCTTATTTTTTTAAACAAAAACCACAAGGCATACAAAGAAAGAGGGAAACATGGCCATTCAAATGGTCAAAATAAATCTCTAGATACAGTCACTGAAGAAATATATGCATCAGACTTGCTAGACAATGAATTTACAACAACAATTACAGATATGAATTTAAATAAAGGAATATAAACTTTCCAAATTTGAGGAAAGACACAGATACACAAATTCAAGGAGATTAAGGAACCCCTAGTAGGATAAACATAAAGAGACCCACAGCAAGACACATAATAATCAAACTGTTAAGAGCCAAAGAAAAAGAGAGAATCTTAAAAGCAGAAAGAGAAAAGCAAGTCCTCATAAACAAGGGATCCATAATAAGACTATTAACAGGTTTCTCTGTAGACATTTCACAGGTTAGAAAGCAATGGATAGGCTGGGCATGGTGGCTCACACCACATAATATATTCAATAGAATTTGTATTTAATTCCAACACTTTGGGAGGCCGAGGTGGGTGGATCACTTGAGGTCAGGAATTCAAGACTGGCCTGGCCAACATGCTGAAACCCCATTTCTACTAAAAATATAAAAATCAGCCAGGCATGGTGGCAGGCACCTGTAATCCCAGCTACTTGGGAGGCTGAGACAGGAGAATAGCTTGAACCTGGGAGGCAGAGGTTGCAGTGAGCCGAGATTGTGCCCCTGCATTCTAGGCTGGGCAACAGAGCAAGGCTCCAACTGAAAAAAAGAAGAAAAGAAAAGCAATGGATAATATATTTAATTGCTGAAGAAATGTCAACTGAAAATTCTACATCTAGGAAAACCATCCTTCAAAAATGAAAGGGAAATTAAGACACTCCCAGATAATCAAAATAGAGTGAGTTTATTACCAATGTATGTTCCCTATAAGAAAGTCCTTCAAGTTGAAATGAAAGGGCACTACACAGTCACTTGAAGCCTCATGAAAAGAAAAGGGTCCCTAGTACAGGTAAATACATGAAAATATATATAGAAAAGTATTATACTAAGTTTGACTTAAAACTCCCGTTTTCATTTCCTACAGTATTTAAAGATAAGTGCATAAAATAATTATGCATTTACGCTAATAGTTACATTATATATAAAGATGTAATTTACAACAGCAATAGCATAAAGTAAGGGAGCAGACTTCTAACGATTGAAGTTTTAGTATATGATTGAAGTAAACTGGTGTCAATTTAAGATACTGCCATCATTGTAGGATGTTATATGTAATCTCCATGGAAACCATAAAGAAAGTATCTACAGAATATGTAAAAAAAATGAGAAGACAATCACAAAGTGACACTACAAAAATATCAACTAAACATAGAGGATAATAGTAATGGGTCAAATGAGGGACAAAAATGCTGAAAGACATACGAAAATTGAATAACAACAAAATGGTAAAATTAAGAGCTACCCTTTAAATAATTATTTTAAATATAAATTGATTTAACTCCCTGTTTTAGGCTGAATTATGTCCCTCCTCCCCGCAAAGGGTTATACCTTGAAGTTCTAACCACCAGTACCTCACAATGGACTGTATTTGGAGATAGAGACTTTGAAGAGATAATTAACTTAAAACGTCATCCTTAAGGTGAGCCCTAATCCAACATGACTGGTGCCCTTCTAAGAAGGGGAAGTTAGGACATGAATACATAAAGGAAACTCCATGGGAACACACAAGAAGAAGAGAGTCATCCACAAGTCAAGGAGAGAGGGCTTAGAAGAAACCAACCCTGCCCAAACCTTGATCTCAGGCTTCTACCCTCTAGAATTGTGGTAAAGTGAATTTCTGTTGTTTAAGCCACTCGGTGAGTAGTGTAGCACTTTTTTTATGGCAGCCCTCAAAAATGAATCACTCCCAAACCAAAGACATAGGTTGGCAGGACGCGTTGAACACTAAGTTAATAAGTAACAGAATCCAACTGTATGTTGCCCACGAGAGACTCACTTTAGGCATAAGGACACACAGAGGTTAAAAATGAAGAGTAATCAAAGTCAGAGAGCCAGAAAGTAGAATGATGGTTTTGCCAGGGGCTGGGGCAAAGGGAATGAAAAGAAGGAATATAAGGTGTTATTGTGTAAAGTATTTCAGCGGAGTATGATGAAAATTTACAGAGATGAATAGTGGTGATGGATGTACAATAGCATCAATATATTTAAAGCCACAGAAATGCATGGTTTTATTTTTCTACTTTTTTTTTCTTTTTTTGAGACAGAATCTTGTTCTGTTGCCCAGGCTGCGGTGCAGTGGCACAATCATGGCTCACTGCAGCCTCCGTCTCCCGTGCTCCAGCAATCCTCCCAAATAGCTGCAACTACAGGTGCATGCCACCACTCCCAGCAAATGTTTTATTATTATTATTATTATTATTGTTATTATTATTATTTTGTAGCAACAGGGTTTCACCACATTGCCCAGGCTGGACTCAAACTCCTGGGCTCAAACAATTCTCCCACCTCGACCTCCCAAAGTGCTGGAATTACAGTGAGTTTTCATGTCCATCCAGAAGTGTATGCTTATAATGGTTAAAACCAGCAAGTGTGATGTTACTTCTATCTTGTGGCTCTCTTTGTGTGTGTGTGTGTGTGTGTGTGTGTTTGAATGTGTCTGTATTTCTATCATTCTGATCCTCTACTACTTTTTTCTTCAACCCCATGTTTTCATAGTCTGCACTATGTGCTGCGGTACAGTTCTCAATCAGTAAGCAGTGGTCTACTACCAGCTCTCTGAAATTTATCTTGTAAACGCATTGAGCTTTAATAATTTCAAACTGTAATGCAGAATGTTACTTCTGCCACGTTTATTCTTTCTGCCATCACTGGCTAGATGCCTTCTATACTCCCTCAAGCAGAATCATTATTGCTGTGGCAAATTAAAACAGCTTCATCAAGATGAACGGCTATCATTGATATTTGTCAGAAATAATAGACTCTAGTTTGGTAGTTATTGCACTTTTCCACAATACGCAAACTGGTTGAAAATACAACACCAAGGCTTACAAAGGCCCACTTGCATGTCTCCTTTTCTATTTTTCTCACAAGGAATAGTAGTTAAAAGAAATGGGAGAAATTGGAGCTACTTGCCCAAGTTGGGCAAAAACACTCTGGATCTTTTTAAAGATAATGCCAAAGTCACTTACTAAAGAAAGGTTACTTGGTTGGAATTCTGTGAAGGCGCAAAATGAATTAGACAAGCCTGAATGGATTGCAGATGGTAGAAGATTTAAAAAAAGTGATTAGAGATTAAATGTAAAATATTGGCGATTTTCTGAAACAGAGGGAGTTGTTTCGTGTGATAAAGAGTCAGAAAAAGTATGCTGACACACTATATGTGCAAGGAAATGATAGCTCCATAAATCCCAACTATGTATTCCATTCACACCATGAGTCATTGATTCATCTAGAAATAAAAGCTTCAAGGTTGGAAAGAATCATGGAGATGAAACCACTTCAAGAGGAATCCTTAGTACCTCAGAGAAACATTTTCAAAGAGAGGAATTACTGGGCTTAATATCACTTTAACTCTAATTTTGTTTAATTATATCTTTTCAGATCTCATAGAACACATGACATAGATAGTAATAAATATGTTAAATGTAAGTCAAAACCCTGTAGTTAAAAATCAAAACTGAAAATATCAATAGATGGGTTCATTACACACCATTAATATTAAAGAAAGATATATAATTATGCAAGTGGATGATCAGATATAAATTAGACATTTTGTAAAAGAGTTTAAATGAATTTGATTTTAAAAGTATAAATTACATATATTTTAAATGACTTTTTCAAAGCATGTTGATTTATAATACCTCATTAGATCTGCACAAAACCTTGTGACTCTGCAGGGCAGTAAAGAAAATTCTTCTTCATCAAATTACCCTGCTGTTTGAGGACGTGCCATATAAGTATCAATTAAAACTCAACATGAATTTCTTTGTAGCAAACTATAGAAGTAGATCAGGTGCCATCATGAATAAAGCAAGTGTCTGAAAAGAAGTATAAGCAACGACATCTATGACAAAGATTAGAAACAAATAAATTAGTGGAGATAAGATCTATATGAGTGAATAATCAGAAATAATTACAAATGAAGCGCTAAAAATAATTACAATGATACAAAATTAAACTTATGTGTTTGCTAGAAACTCTTAGTATCATTTACATATGTTTTTAAATGTAATCCTTATAATCAGGCTATGAATTGTTAATATTAAACCCATTTTACAAGAAAGAAAACTGAGGCCAGAGTTAAGAATGAGCTGACTCCAGGGCCAGGCGTGGGGGCTCATGCCTGTAATCCTAGCACTTTGGGAGGCCAAGGCAGGCAGATCACCTGAGGTCAGGAGTTCAAGACTAGACTGAACAACATGGAGAAACCCTGTCTCTACTAAAAATTAAAAAATTAGCTGGGCGTGGTGGTGTGCATCTGTAATCCCAGCTACTCTGGAGGCTGAGGCAGGAGAATCGCTTGAACCCGGGAGGCGGAGTTTGCAGTAAGCTGAGATTGCACCACTGCACTCCAGCCTGGGTGACAGAACAAAACTCCACAAAAAAAAAAAAAAAGCCATTCTGTACTCTGGCCATAATTACCTTATGAGACATTATGCGTTGAAGGGCTTTGTAAACTAAAGAGACACTTTTGGTTAATAAAAACTTATTTTTATTTCTTAAAAGTTGCCTTCCTTTCATAAAATTTAATTAATAATAAAAATACACTGAACATCCAAAAGAAAAATGAAGAGGTGTTTTCATTTATATTCCCAACCAAACATACACATGGGAAGCCATATGGTTTGAACCACGAGTCTTTAGTCCCAACCATCTGTTAGCAAATTTCCTTCAGCTAAGAGGAAAGGGAAAGACTTTCCATGGAGAATATAATCCACCTTTAGAGAACAAGAGCCACAGATTGGCTTGAATGTTAAATCTCTATGTAAGGTGTCATTTTAAGTTAAACGTTGATTTATATTTGGAATAAATAAACCAATATAAGAGCCATTTAGATAAACTCACACTTTTTAGCATGAAGGCACTTACGATTGATTATTATTGTCTATTTTCATTGTTGGTAGTTGTTTCTTCAGAGATGTACAGATGTATTTCAGTTGGATCAGTTTTGAGACAAACTGTAACCATTTAAGCCTTCAGAGAGGTGACGTATGTTTTTATCTGCATAACCATCAGGAAAGTGGTTATACAAAACATATTCTCATTGAAATTTTTAGTAACAGTCTCCCCACTGTATTGATGAGCTTTGTTTGAATGACAGCCCACTCTAGGATATGTGTTTGAGGGACACTCTAGACTTCAGACCTTCCTGCTTAACTCAGTTTGAAATATGTCCACACTGACAGCTTTTTACTTCAGCATTTTATAGACTCAGTATTATCTCATTGAATTGAAAAGTAATAGCTCTATTTTATTAAATTTCTCCTCTTTGATTTGCAGGAGGTTTATATCTCAGCAAGAATGAAACTTTGTCATGCCACACCCTTCTTCAAAAACTAATAACTTGATTAGATAACAATTTCAACAATAAGAAAATGTTGCCATGGTAATCATTTCTTTCTTGCAGCTATAAGAGGATAATTTTGATTTACAGCATCCTATGAGACATTTCTACATGCATAACAGATTTTTTTTATTTTTTGCTGTTTTTACAGAATATTTGTACAGTCTCTAGCAGTAGTTGTTTTTTCTCTCATAGTAGTAAACAAATGTTTACAAGTTCTATATAAATAGGTAAAATAAGAATTGTTGACACTTGGATGATAAACTCTTATTATCGGAGCAACATTAGAAGCTTTAAATGAATAGTTCACATAGAAGTAAGTTGCTCAGCACATATTGCTTTTATATGTATTGTTTTAGATCTCATATTAATGGATCACTAATTGGACGTGAAGACCTTCCAACCCTGAGTGAGAGGCAAGGGCTGGATTTTCCAAGTGTTTAACTTATTACATTGCCAGATTTTTTTGTCTGGCCTATCTTTCCTCACCCACTACATACCTTCACTTGCTGACTTTTAAAACACAAGTGGTTGATCACCTATTATCATAATTCATATGCTCCAATTTTACCCATGTTCTCTGGTCTCTAACTCAACTGCCATAGTCTTAAATCAAGCTCTCTTTTAGTTTATAGTAATTTATTTTTAAAAAATACATTTCAGCTTCTAATGCTATGTCCTAAAATATATAAATGATACACTAAAAAGAAATAACTCTATTGTACATAAAAAATAAAACGATTTTGCATTCGGAAACTTCAGTCATTCAACATTATTCTAACTACTCCCTGCAGAGATCCTATGGTCTCAGTAGTTTTGAACACTGCAGATTCTTACAGTCTTTATTTATTTTTAACATCCCCTGCCCTAGGTTATTTTTCTACCAGAGGGAAAAACAAGTAGATTTTTCATAAGGGCTCAGATATTAACAATTATCTTTCCAACTGATATATCACGGTAGCAGCAAATGTTCAAAGAGAAACTGTTTTCCTTATAAAGCTTTAAATTAAGCCAAGATGTTTATTTACTATATAAATAAAATAAAAATAAGCATATTCTACTATAAAATCAGTGTGAAAGACCTTAACAAAATTAATGGCACTGAACATCTTATAAGAGCCTAGAGAATCGTCCTCATCACCATCTGTCTGATTCCACATGGTGCTCTGAGATGTTCACCGGAATGTATATTGGCAGCACCAAAGAGAGACGTCTCTTTGCCTCCCGCTAGCTCCCGCAAATGCAGAGTGACCGTCACCTGGGGAGAGCACCGGCTTAGCTGGAAGACTTAGGGCCTGTCATTTCTGCTCTAGTCTCCTTCTGCACATTTAAGAACTCTAGACTTAAGACTCAGAAATAGTTTTGGGGGCTCACTCAAAAACATCTTACAGGATGCCCAATTATTCATGGTCTTCTCACAGTGAAAGTAGCATTTGACTAGGCCAGTTTATATTACTTTGCATAGAATCTGTAATTCAGGCCAGAAACTTAAAAATGTGGAAAGAAATGGGAAAAAGTCTTGAAGTCGTTATATATTTTAGAAACATATATAGTTATAGTTAAACATAAAGTATTTAAATATTTATGTAAAATATAATAATTAAATCTTAAAGTTTTATTTGTCATTCCCTAGATTTACAAAACGATGAAATATGATTTGAATGATGAGTCCCCACAGAAAGTTTCTTTTTGATTATAGTTCATTAGTGATTTCAGGATAAGTACATTCCAATACAGTAAATATAGGTGATATAAGTATGTATTATATAATTTATGGATATATTTTATTACTTTTATATATATTACCTATATATTCAGAATAAGAGAATAGTGTCATTAAAACTTTAATACTATGTATATTAAATATAATTTATATATCAAAATAAATATATACAATAAATAAGTGTATTTATATAAATACATAAATATAAGTATTAATAAATTAATATTATTTAATATTAAGGCTTTATTAAATATTAGTATATTATACAGTTTTAAATACACAGTTATACAGTGTTTAGTATTTGTTTACCATAGTACGATATATAAGAGGAAATAAGTTCAAGTATGTCCTCAGGAGTTTACGCATTTTTAAAGAGCAGAAATATTAAATTATCTGGTTGAGAATTTCTGTGACAGTTTAACATTATAATTAACCTGTCAATAACTCCATTTGATGTAGTCACTCAAAAATTTAATTCTCTTAGAATATTTGCAGTGCATTTCACTCTATATACTATTCAGATATTTTGCAAATGCAAAATTGAGGGAACTGAGTTTAAGATTGTGATAAAAACCTTCTGTGCAGCTGTTCACGCCCATTTTGAAAATACCTAGCTGCAAGACACTTGGGAGAAGTAAAATTTAACACTTGATGCTATAATACGTGCATAAGATTTCAATTTCACAGATCACGAATTATTAAGTTATATATATCCTTAAAGAAATCATGGCATATCACCTCGAGTCCTGAAATCACAGACATTAACATGCACTGAGAAGACTATGTAGGTTATTTAAAGTTGTGCTATTTATATTACCTCACCTGAACATATTAGACTGTTTTTAGTATGCTCCTCATCATAGTATATTATGTACAGGTATCTGTAAATGTGGAAAAGGTAACAATCTAATATTATATCCTATAGTGTAAACTTTAATGTTTATAGGGAACTATGAGACAATAATAAAACAGGAAGGGTGATCATATATGCAATGTTTTATGGTAAGCACATTTTTACGTATTACGTAATTTAAGTGTCACAAAATCTTTATGAGGGAATTATTACTTTGCTTAAGAAATGAGAAAAGTGAGGGTTGGAATGTGAGTCAGCACATCTTGTTTATTTAGCTGATAAATATATTAAGGTGTCTGATTTCAAAGCTCACATTGTTCTTTGTACATTAATTCACTGTTTTCACTTTTGACCTTTCGGGGAGCCTTAAGGAGATAATATTCATTCAGATACCACAAGTTGAAAAGGAAAATGAAAAGTACTTCACACTTCGCTAATATTTGAACTTACCTTATATATCTAATATGAATTCCTATGTAAAAGATTCAAAAGGGCAATGTAATATAAAGCAGATTAAAAAACAGAAAGTGGTGTAATTCTATTTTTTTAAATAAAATAAACATAGAAAAAGACCGGCAGTGTTGCAGGATATACTGTCTTCACCTTTGTTGACGTGTAAACCACCCTTTGGTTACTGAAACTCTACCAATGTAACAACGCGGTTATATTTTTATTTTTTAAATTTGTGTTATAATAATGCTCTACAATGAGAATAGTTCTTTCTTTAAAGAGAAAAACAATCACAAAAGCCCAGCAGAGGTTCCAGCCCATGCACACTTCTCTGGAACCATCCTGCCTGCCCACACCGGCCGAGGGTGGCCTCACGCCCCTTCCTTGTTTACCACAGGACAGGTCCGTAGTCATGGGGACTTGGCCCAAACAGCGCAAGGCTTCCATTAACCATAACTCAGGAATTTGAATTATTTTAAAAAATCCTTAAGGTTTACTTCTTGGAGAACTTTAGCTATGATGCACACAGTAATATGAAGCCCTTAGTGATGAAAGCCACAGCTGGGCGGTTGCCACTGGGCCACGGCAGCCACTGGGCATCATGGCAAGTGCAGGGGGAGGAAGAGGGAGTGTCTCAGAGGGAGGCAGCTCCCACAGAGCGGAGGGCATGGGCATCCTCACAGGTGCCCCGAGAAGGGGCAGCCTCACAGAAAGAAGTGTAGGCACCTTGCAGATCACGTCACAGCTCATGAGAGCCATATGGAAAAGTGACCAGCGCCTAGAGCCAAATTATTTGTGGCTTCCTAGTTTTGGCACAAGTGTCCGAGCCAAGAACTCTCATCTCTCTCTTTCTTAAGTGATTCTAGTAACCCAAATAATCTAAGTTTTTTTTAAAAGATTATTCAAAATGAAGACAGGCAGGAAAAAATAAGAGAAGAAAAGGAATAAAAAGAGTAGGAATGAGAAACAAAAGAAGAATAAAAGATAAAAAAGGGAAGGAGGATAGAGAAAAAGGAAAGAAAATGATAAAAATAGAACTCTAACCTTTGCTTCAAGGAATTCCAAGCCTTGGGGGATAGACAGTTATCACCACAAGAGGAGTGAGAAGTGGGGGGAAGAAGGGGTGTGCAGAGGAGACACCCCAGGCATGACGTGAGCAAAGACAGAAAGAACCCGAGATGTTCGCAGGATGCAGGGGAACTTGCTTGTAAAGGGGAACAGCTTCAACTGAGAAACAAGAAAATCCAGGTCAGTTACTGAGGCAAAGGTCAAACCATGAAGACCCTTTCTGAATAAGACGCTTAATGGAAAGCAGAGACTCTTACTTACTATTATTATATTTTCTTTCACTGATGCATTCAGCTGACATTCAGATATAGTCTCCTCCATTATTTATATGTGTATTTAGTTACATATAGTTATTGTTGGAAATTTTATATATAAGGCCTTTATCCCTTAAAATATCAACCATGCAATATTATTGGGAAAATTTAATGACATAGAATACACAATACACCTAGCATTGCTCAATAAAGACAATGTTACAGCAAATATCAGCTCCTCATCTTTTTCTCCTGTAAACAGTTTAGACTAAAATATTTCAGTGTTTTCTTTCAACTTTAATATACCATGAGTCAGTCTCTATGATTCCTATACTCAGGGTTATTTTATCAAGGTATGTTATAATACAGAAGTTTATAAGAGCTTACGGAGATAGAAAAGACAACATGATCGGCACAGAAAGAATACAGGTAAAACAATATTATGCCAAAAGAAACACACACCTTTCATTTCAAAAAGACAGATTACTTGCACAGCATAAGCAAAGGCTAAAAGACATAACTTCGGTCCGTCAGAAACACAGGGTTTGATGTCTCCACAAACAAAACTAGCTGTATAGGAAATCATGCCTTTTCACTTAGAAAAAAGTAGATTCAAAATTTTCTTTTCACAGTGTTTGTTGCCTATAGTCTTATTGAATTATATTTAAAAAGTGGCAAAAAATGTTAACATATTTTTTGAACAGACCCCAGAGTTTTATTTGTAAAAAGAAAACATTTCAAATGATTACTTTTCTACATTAGAGTAATCAAAATCCCCATAGAAATAACACTTTAAAAGAGAAATATAAAGTTAACTGTAGCCAGTTTCATTTAGTTATTCAACATCCACTCACTGAAATATTGACTGAATGCCCGGTACAGGCGGGCTCTCCGTCAGCTCCTGGGAGGTGTCAGTCTTCCCAGTATTTAACGAGAAGACCTCATGGAGAAAATGCTAAGAAATAAAATCTCAAATAAATATTCATTGCTGCATATTGGGATAAATGCTAGGAAGAAAAGAACAGAATACTGTTCAAGAAATTAATAGCTAGATGCTGGAGCATCAGATTTTGGATGGGGTCACAGTTGGACTCTGATGCACAATGACATTTAAGCTGAAATGGAAAAGATGAGCAGGAATTACCTAAGGTAAGAGTGAACTTAAAAACCCTCTTGCCCAGTAAACAGCAAAAGCCAAGCCCTCAGGAAGGAACGAGACTGGAGTATTCAAAGAACCGAAAAAAGATGAATTGGCCCAAACCACTGAAACTAGAGAACAAGAAAGAAGAAAAGGAGAAAGCATGAAAGATGCTTAGACGAGAAGGTCCAATTTATAAGTTAAACAGTTCATCGTCGCTACTCCTACAGACCCAGGCAAAGCCAATTAGAGGAACAAGGAGAGGAGGATGTTGAAGTCATTCAGACAGAAGGGTGAAGTGTTGGGCTGGCATGCTGAGTGAGCGTTGAAGGGCAGCAGACAGATTTCATTGCGTTCGAGATAAAATGTGAAAGAAATGTGTGAGTGGTTTGCTTACAAGAATTGGGGGAAATGGAGTTGCCTCTCTGAAGCCACTGAGCCAAGGGTGGTAGCACTCACCATGGTGGCTAAAGCAATAGAAGAACACATCACGATTTGGAAGGTCAAGGGTTCCATTGCTGATCTCAGATCCCCACAGGCAACCAAGGGGAAACCTCAGTTGGTCTGTTGGTTATATGCATGTGTGTCTGGATTAGAGAGCCGAGATCTCTTAGAGAAACATGGTATTCACTTTCTTCCAAGAGATGAGACTGAAAAGCATGGGAATCATTGATGTGACCTAGAATGGGACTCAGCACCGTGTTGAACCCTTGAAAACCCAATCATGCTTCTTTGCTCGTGCCGCTCCTTCCACCCAAAATACTCTTCAGCCAGGTCTTCCTGTCACAGCCTGCTCAGCACACAGGTATCAGCTCAGATGTCATCTGCAAAATGGCCCTCCCTGTGCACCCTGGCTAAACCGACAGGACTCCCTCCCCTTCTCTGTCTACCTGCTTTATGTTACTATGTGGGCAGCACGTAACACTATCAGAAATTGTATGCTTCGTCGACTCAGCACCCTTCCAAGTATCATGAAAGCCCATGGTAGCAGCGGATTTTCTGTCTTGTTTATTGTTCTCATTCTGAGTCTGCACAGAGACTGTCACAGAGTAAGAAAGCAACACGTGAGGTAGGCACTGACTGGAATAGCAAAGGAGCCAGCCCGTGGCTGAGCCTGCAGCGTTGTGAACATCTTGAGGTCAAGAATAGGCAGATAAAACAACACAGAGGCTGAGGAGCAGGCAGATAGGCCGGGAATAGTTTAGGGGATTCCAGATAGGAAAATGTTCCAAAATAGAAAGGTTTGCAAACAGTTTGAAATGACGCTAAGAAGCCAAATCAGTAGAAGACAGGGAAGGATCCATTGGTTTTGCAACACTGAAGATCACTGGTGATTTTAGCCAGTCCAGCTCAGGTGGAATAATGGAAGACTGAAGTCGTCAGACGGAGGGAAGAAATTTTACTGTTCGAGGAAAACTCTCTGAGAATAGCATTTCATTAAATAAAGTGCTCTCAAAGGATTTATCTTGAAGTAAACTGGGATTTCTCTGCCTTAGGCACTAACAGGTCAACAAGTGACCTGACATTCTTAATTTATCTTTAAAACGTGAATTCCCCCCTGCTACAAAGATAACCTGACTTTATGCAGAGTAGACTGACGAAGCAAAACCCCCAGATCACTGCCTCTTTGTACGTTCACAAATTTCAACATAGTAGCCTCAAGTTACACATTCTACACTTAGAAATTACTGATTCTCTAACCATAGGTTAACTCATCATTCAATCAGCATTATTTACACAAGAAAGTAATTGTTTTTTTCTCTTCAGCTTTTGTTATTGTAGCTTTTATTACCAGAATAAAATTGAGCAAACATTTTCTTTAACATTCCTGCTAGAGAAAAGGGATCTATTTAAAAAAATTCAAAGAGCTATAGCAAAGGCAGAACTACTTTGGCAATAATTTTAGAAAACGCAATCATTTCTAGGGCTGGTCTTTAACCATTTGATAATGCATCTTAAGTCAACAGTGCTGGTTGGAGGCATTCTTCCATCTCATAGGTAAAGCCCCGTTCGCCTTCTTGGACCTTCAGCCCTGACCTCCCCCCATCCCCACTTAATCCTCAATGACTTATTGAATCAAAATTAAAGACTACCCCTGGGATATTTCCATCTTATAGGAGATTATTTTTTAATGAGAAAAACACCAAAAGTGCCTAGATATATCTCATTAACATGTCATGATAAAACCTTAGATTGTGATGGGCGTTGAAGATGAGTATTGGTTAGAACAAGTGGGATGTCTGGCTTCTTTTTTAAAAAATTGCATAAAGATGATGATTCTGGATTTACTACCTAAATGTAATACTAATTCTCCTGAAAGAATTCCTTTACATTTAAAAAATAATTAAATAACTGTCACCCTAATGATTCATCCATCAGTACTATTTAGGCACAGGAATGACTTCAGTTAAAAAGATGACCACACCAATGTCCTTGCCAAGTTTTGCTGCCCTTGTTTTGTTTTTGGCAGTCTCCATTTGCTTTCCTGTTTCAGGTGCAAAGACATCTGTGTCTATTGGTTCTCCTTCGGAGATTATGTTCCTGGTTAGTGATCCTGTTTTAAGAAGGAAGTTCTCTGAGAATGGCAGACAACAAAATGAAGCAAGGGGCTTCAAAATTATAATGATCATTTCAGAAGTATAAATTACACTTTAAAAACACTTTGAAAAGTGGGTGCTCTCGCACCTGAGAGATATGTTTCCTCAGCGAGTGTCCTACTAACTGGTACTTTTAGTGTTAGAGTCTGCCCTGTTGACTCCCAACACTAATTTATTACATAGTTGTTGATGTCATTGTTTTAACATTTATTTCTCTAACTTTATGTTACCAAGAATTTATAGACAGTAAATCATTAAACATCATATATGATGAACACACCTTTTCTCACAGAACTCAAATAAAACATAACTTAAAATGTCTACATTGGATATAACATAAATTACTCCGACAGTGAGAAGTACCACATAAAATTATGTTGAAAACGCATACTCAGAAGTGCATCGTGTCATACATAAGACTCAGAAGTGCATTGTGTCAAAGGTGTCATTGGTCCTGCCATATTTTCTTGAGACTGACAAGTTTGCAAACTAGGTAAGACTTCACAGTCAATGGATGCTACTCCCAGCAGGATAATGCAAATAATATCTAACATATGTATAATACAAGTCTGTCCCCAATTTAGAAGTCAAATACAGATGCAATGGCATCAGAATACAATGGACAATTGTATTAGTGGTGCATGCATGTCAAAAGTTCATTTCATTTTTACCTACTTAAACTTTCATCTTAATTTGAAAGGATAAATTAATATTTCCTAATTTAAAAAATGTTAATGACATATTTTTCAATCTTAAGACATGAAAATAGTGTATATAAATCTGAAAACATTCAATGATCCTTCAATTAAAAATGGAAATGTCATGTAAACACTGATTTCCCTTCAGCAACCCCATAGGCATTGCTTTATAATCAGATATTACTTCTCAAGTATCCACGTGATGCATAGCTTGTAACCAGCTACGAAGATTTAAATATCAGGCTGTGAAGATGACAGACACAGAGAAGAAACCTGATGTATGTATTCAAAACTATTTAAAATGCATAGAGCATAAAATACATAAAATATATCATTCTGTTTCAAGTGGATTCAGTATGAAACATGAAGATGAATATGCATGACCCTTATATAAAATGCCTGTAAATGTTTTATCTGGGATTACTGTCAGTGAAATAAAGGGCTGACTCAGCACATCTGGGTAGGGGGTGGTGGGGGGTGGGGGGCGTGCCCTGCCCGTTGGAAGTTTGGTTCTTGACCTGATGCTGGGAAGTAGCCTCTAAACCCTTGGAATGTTCTAGCTTATGAGAGTGACTTCGTTTACCTGTGGACCTTAGGCCACAGCAGATAGTCTATGTGTTCACGTGATTAATGGTGGGGGCCTTTGGCCACTTGGTCCAGCCACATGGTATTGGAGCACCCCTCTGGTAGGACCGAAGACTAAGGTCAGCAATGTGGGTGGACAGCATGCCTACATGACACTCTGTGACGAACTCCAGTTAAACCTCTATAGGCACCGAGGCTCAGGCGAGCTTCTGTGGTCTGCAATCCTCTGTGCGTGGGGTCACACGTCACTCCTGGGAGAATTAATGCTGTTGGCACTACTCTACTGGGAGTGGACAACCGCAAGTTTGAGCCTGCTGTCTCCCGGACTCTGCCCATGTACCTCTTCCCTTTTTTGCCTTTAATCTGTGTCCTTTCACTGTCGCAAGCCATAGCCATGCACATAATGACCTTCCTGAGCTCTGTGCAGCCTTCTATCAAATTACTTAACTTGAGAGTGGTACTGGGGACACCTCAAACTGCATATCCAACAAATGAAATGAAAGGTGTGATTATAACTGTGCTGCCTACTCAGCCTTTCTGGATTGAGCCATGATTAAGGCACACAGTTTGATTGCTTACCCATTAGTGAATACAGCCATGCATCATGTGTCCTGAGAAATGCGTCCTTAGGCGATTCTTGACATTTTGCAAACATCACACAGTGCACGGTGCACTTGCCCAATCCTAGATAGTAGAGCCTGCTGGGCTATAGGGTACAGCCGCTTGCTCCTAGGCTACAAACTCACACCACATGTGACTGTACTGAATAATGCAGGCAACTCTAACACAATGGTAAGAAATTTGTGTATCTAAACCTAACTAAACATTGAAAAGCTACCGTAAAAACGCTGTTTAATGATAAAAAAAAATGGGTCACCTATAGAAGATACTTACTATAAATGGAGCTTGTGGGCCTTGAAGTTGCTCTGGGTGACTCAGTAAGTGGATGGTGAGTGCGTTTGAAGGCCAAGGACATGGCTGTGCACTGCTGTAGAAACACTGTGGCCAGGTGCGATGGCTCACGCCTATAATCCCAGCACTTTCAGAAGCCTAGGTGGGTGGATCATGAGGTCAGGAGTTCAAGACCAGCCCGGCCAAGATGGCAAAACCCCATCTCTCCTAAAAATACAAAAATTAGCCAGGCATGGTGGTGCACACCTGTAATCCCAGCTACTCGGGAGGCTGAGGCAGGAGAATCACTTGAACCCGGTTGAACCTGGGAGATGGAGCTTGCAGTGAGCCGAGAGTGCACCATTACACTCCAGCCTGGGCAATGGAGCAAGACTCCATCTCTTTTTCTTTCTTTTTTTTTTTTTTGAGACAGAATCTCGCTCTGTCACCCAGCCTGGAGTGCAGTGGCGCGATCTCAGCTCACTGCAAGCTACACATACTGGGTTCATGCCATTCTCCTGCGTCAACCTCCTGAGTAGCTGGGACTACAGGCGCCCGACACCATGCCCGGCTATTTTTTGTATTTTTTAGTAGAGACGGGGATTCACCGTGTTAGCCAGGATGGTCTCAATCTCCTGACCTCGTGATCTGCCCACCTCGGCCTCCCAAAGTGCTGGGATTACAGGTATGAACCTCTGCGCCCAGCTGCTTCCATCTCAAACCAAAAAAAAAAAAAAAAAAAAAAAAAAAGAAAGAAAGAAAGAAAGAAAGAAAAAAAAAAGAAACACTGCACACTTAGGTTACTCTACATTTGTAACAAAAAATATTTTCTTCAGTAATAAATTAGCTTTAACTTCCTGTAAGCTGACTTAGTTTACTTTTTGGCTTTATAAACTTCTATTTAGCTTTTGGCTCTTTTGTAATAACACTTAGCTTGAAACACAAACACATTGAACAGGTGTACAAAATGTTTTCAGTCTTAATATCCTTACTCTATAAGCTTTTTCTATTTTATTTTATTTTTTTGTACTTTTTGAAGTTTTGTGTTAAGAACTAAGGCACAAACACACACACTAGCCTAGGCCTACAACACAGGGTCAGAATAATCAATATGACTTCTTCCACCTTTGTGTCTTGTCCCACTGGAAGGTCTTCAGGAGCAGTAACAGGCATGGAACTGTCATTTTCTAGGACAACTATGCCTTCTTCTGGAATCCCTCCTGAAGGCCCTGCCTGAGGCTGTTGTACAGGCTGGGATTACAGGCATGCGCCACCACGCCTGGCTAATTTTTGGATTTTTAGTAGAGATGAGGGTTCTCCATGTTGGCTAGGCTGGTCTCAGACTGCTGACCTCAGGTGATCTGCCCGCCTCAGCCTCCCAAAGTGCTAGGATTACAGGCGTGAGCCACCTCTCCTGGCCCTGGAGTTAAAATCTTTAGGAGTCTATCTAAGCCAGTCAAACCCCTTTTACTTAACCTACCATCTGTTCCTGAGGAATGTACATGTAACTTTATGCTGGTCATGAAATGCAATGTGAAAAACATCTTTTAAGGAAATGTTTTCTCCCACCCCCCAAAACAAATCATGATGCAGAGATGCTCTTCTCCCTAGTCTTGATCCTGTGGAGAGGTGAGGCCTGGAGCCACGCCCTTGTGACCATCTTGGGAGCAGCTGGCTCAGCGAGGATGGCAGGGAGTAAGGCAGAGAGGTTCTCCTGACACTTCCACACTTTGAGTTTCATAGGATCATATCTTTTCTTTATTTTTTGCTATATGAGTTTAAATGCCCCTTCCAAGACTCATGTTGAGATATATAGATTTTGTTGCCATTGTGAGGTAACTAGGTCATGAGGTCTCTGCCCTCATGAATGAATTAATATCATTATTGAGATGATGGATTATTATAAATGCGAATTTATCTCTCTCTCTTTCCCTCTGTTTGTTGCCCATCTGCCTTCCACCATGGAATAACGATCCAGAAAGAAAACCTTCGCCAGAATCAGGATCCTCATGCTTGAACTTCCCAGGCTCCAAAACTATAGAAAATAAATTTCCTTCCTTTATAAATTATCCCGTTTGTGCTAGTCTGTTATAGCAACACAAAATTAACTAGGACAATTGTTTAAGACAGTTTTGAAGCTGTGTGACATATTTTAACTTTTACTAGGTAATTTGTAATCAGAATAATCCTCACCTAAAAATAGGTTGTCCCACTTGCTAGTTGTGTATGCTTGGGGGAGTTTCATAAACAATCTATGTCTAAGATCCTTTATCTGTAGAATGTGGATTGTTATGAGTTTGGGCATCATAAAGACCTGAATTCAAATGTCTAACCACCTTATTAACTTAAATAAATTAAATAATGTATTTGAATCTATTTTCTAACATTTGATAAGGTAATATTACCTACCATAGCTTCAGAATTGTTCTTCTTTGACTATAATAAAATATATGAAACTACCTGACAAGAAGTATACAAGAACTAGTTTGCTTTTTTTCTATTTTTTAATACTTTAGTAAAATATTGACTAATATTTTGTTAACTAGTATATACTGGGTGCTACTGTTGGCACTATTAAAGTCTATGATTTAATCCCCCCAACAATCACATGAAACAGGATGACAACTGAATTACCTCTGGCATGGAGGTGTTAAGTAGGGATATGGTTTGGCTGTGTCCCCACCCAAATCTCATCTTGAATTGTAGCTCCCATAATTCCCACATCTTGGGAGGGACCCAGTGGGAAGTAATTGAATCTTGGGTGCCGGTCTTTCTTGTGCTGTTCCTATGGTAGTGAATAAGTCTCACAAGATCTGATGGTTTTCTACAGAGCAGTTCCCCTGCCCACACTCTCTTGATTGCCGCCATGTAAGACATGACTTTGATTCTCCTTCACCTTCTGCCATGATTGTGAGGCCTCCTCAGTTATGTGGAATCATGAGTCCATTAAACCTATTTTTCATTATAAATTACCCAGTCTCAGGCATGTCCTTACAGGAGCATGGCTTTTCTAACCACACACAGCTATCAAATCAAGCAGCTCAGATTTAAACCCAAGCAGGCTGAGTCTTAAACATAAGATCTCCTGCCCCTCACTGATGTTTCCTTCCCATATTTTACTTCAAACCCACTTCAGCAAGTCTTGGAGTTCAGAACTGGGCTTTAAAACATTGGTAGAAAAAATTCTATAGATAAATAAATAACATGTACACCATTAACAATTTACATAGAAAATTTGTCATCCATTTACAGTTAGTTTTTCCAAATTGTCTAAAACCCAGTGTTAGCTTCAGTGTGTCCCAAGAGGCTGTAGCCAGGAATCAGATATTGGTTTGATGCTGAGAGAAAGGTCCTAGCTTTGCCCCCCGCAACTGCACCCCTCCAAAAAAAAAACACTGCCTCTGAAATTCTGAAACCTGGAGACGTGATGATAATGATGACAAGATTCCTAAATATATTTGGTAATTCAGGAGTAGGAGATATTACAGAGGGGATGTTTGTCCCTGCCTGCAAAGTGCAATCTGGAAAGGGTCAGAATCTGCTACCTTTCTCCTGCCCAGTCATGTGGAGGAGCAGGTGAAACACGGGCAAGATGTACCTAGAAAGAACGTTTCTGTGGACCAGAAAGTCGACACATGGGGAAAAGGCTTGTGGTCAGAATACAGAATATAGCTGTGAACTCAACGGACCCACAGACCAAACATACCAAGACAGAAACCAGCATGCATAGGTGCCTCTGAGAATCCTCCCTCTCTCCTTTCTCACACCTTGTCTCCAGGAAGATACCCTGGAATATACAGATAAAACTACAAGAAAAATGGGGTAGGGAAAAGTGAAGTAGGGACTCCGAATAGCCTGATATTTATTTTCTGTCTCTCAGCAGTATGGGAATTCAGAAATTACTTCAAATAAGAGAAAGGCAGTGTTGCATTCTTAACTCCCTGAAGTTGTGAGTGAATATTTGTCCCCAATATCCTTCTTTCATTTTCCACTTAGCATTACGTTCAGCCCACTCTCAACTTCCACAAATTGCAAAAATGCAAAGGAGTTCATTCTAGCAAATGATTTTCGCAGGTCTACTTCAAGCCTTGCAGTAAAGGCTGCTCAATTCAAGAGGACAGAGTAAGACAGAAAGTAGAGACACAGGCCTTGAGGTCTCTCTGTTGGACTAGTCCATTGACAATGAAATTTCTATGAAATAGGTTGCTATTTGAATAATATACTTTATTATTACTATTTTTGCTTAGGGTGTTGTTTCATTAAAAGAATCAGGAAACTTCAGAGTTTAAGAGGAAAAAGAGAGAATGAAAGTGAATGAGTGAGCGTTCATCAAAATTCCCAGAAATCACTTCACCAACTTATGCTGAAAAAACATCCTTGATAAATCAGTCTATGACCTGAATTGTCTAACTGAGCATGAAAATAAGGACAGAGCACTAAATGACTGTACAAGACACAGATAACATAATAGGATGGATCAGAAGACCTGACTCTCTGCCCCAATCAGACCATCCAGAAGATATATTATCTAGTTTAAATCTTAAAATCAATTAATCATTCTAAATCCCAATTCCCTCATTTGAACACTGCATCAAAACATAAATGGAATGTTGTATGTAAACCCTAAGGCATTACATAAACATCAATATCTTTGATTTCTCAATGATTTTTCTTTTGCATTTATTCACTAATATATACATCTTGCTATTTTTCATAATCTTCTAACTACTCATCCTATTTTGGTTCAGGGCAATGGACCTAAAGCAAAAATCTAATCATATTATTTATTTTATCAGCTGGAAAAATATTTGATATCTTCAGAGAATATTTGCTATCTTGTTTGTGTTTTGCTAACCCTAGTTAAAAGCCAGATAAGAACAGAAAATATTTATTTTGTTCACTGTTTTATGGCTAGCATCTAATAGTGGCTGGGATACAGTAGATGCTCAATAAATATTTGTTGGAGAAATAAATTAATGCATGCATGAATATAATTGCATAATAAGAAGCTACTTGTTTTAAAAATTCAAGGCTTTCCCATGTAGAGCTCCTTTTTTCCACCTGTCCCACTTCTTCTTGCATAAGACTTCGCTCTGAGAAAACTTAACGCTTGAAGCTGGTGCAGGGATATTGCAGTCATGTGGGGAGGCATCAATGTGCTGAGAATTGATTAAATAAATAAATAAAGATCAAATAAATTCACTGAGGTAATGAGCCTGTTTTGGAACATTTAGTCTCCAGGTTTCATGTTCACAACCAAGATTTTATGAGATAATTAAATATCCATTTGTAGTTTATTGAAGGCATTGTCAAATATTCAATTATATCTTCTCAAAACTATGGTGCATTGTAAAGACGAGAGACCATCTTTCCTACGTCCTCGGACTCCTTCCTCAACTCTGGAAATAGTTGCTCAGTTTTGTCTAATCGATTAATGGAAAATTGTGTAGGTTATCTCAGAAAAATGTGGAAGCATAAACTCATTTTTTTCCACTGGATTGGACAAGAGAAAATATATTTTCTCTGAACCACTACAAAATCAAAGGTGGTCTCTGAGAGCTCAGTCATCCTGCTACATAAATTAGATATTCCTTTGATTTGGGCCACAAAGTTTGATAAGAAAAAGGAGAGTGTCTGTCTATAAACCAGTTGTGTAGAAACCATGTTGTCCTTGAAAAACGTTCATTGTACAGGAAGTGAAACATTCACAGACCCTGTGTGGGGAAGCAAGGGCCTCACAGAGGGATGGAAAGACCAGAGCAGGGCCTTAGTCCATGGAATCTTACCTCACTATTTTTTTTTTATTGTTAATGATGTCAATATCCAATATGTGGCATTAATCATGGTTTTCCAGCTTTGTCTTTATTTGCGAAGGAAAACAAAAGGCGACCAAATCATATGTTAAATAAGCTTTAGAAAATATACCATCATTTTAAATCCTCTATTTTGTGTTACTTTTTTTCTTTCTTTTTTTTTTTTGTGAATAATGTCCTCGAAAGTTGTAATGATTCAGGACTCTGAGAAAGCCTTAAGAAAGTTAGACTGAAGTTATTGCAGAAGGTGCTCAGACAGACCGGTTCTCTGAACCTGCACATGTAACATGCAATGGGTGATCACTTGACTGGGGTACATTGCCTTTTCCAGACTTTCCACTTGGCTGCTTCTCTGTGACTCATGGATCCCTGAGCAAATCCAGGGGAGTAAGTGGCAGTGATTCGCAGTCTCCTGTGCAGGTGGAGAAAGGGTGAGTCACTAGCAATGGAACCAAGAATCCCCAAGTGGAGCCCTTCATTTGCCACCTTCGCTAACGTTAGACTGAGCAGATTTTAGAAGCAGAAATAAAAATCGGGTTCTCCTTAAAACCCACATCACTCCTACTTTATCAGTAAGTGGTTTTTAGCTGAAAGAACAGGTAAACATTTAAAGTATAACTCGGTCTCTTGGGCAAACTTCATTATTTCAGCACACAGAAAGGGAGTGTATGAAAGTCAGAACATCCTTTCAAAAATCATGATTTATGCTTCTTATGTCTCAAGAGGTTATCACAAGATTTCTGAGAGAATACCAGCATTTATAGTCACGTAGGAATTTCAAATACAGCTTTTGCTCCAACAGAGGGGGCCAGGAGCTCAGAACAGGCTGCAGGCTAAATGGAAATGTTTGGGACCAGGATTCTCCCTGCTACCACTCGGTACCCAACCACTCACTACCTCCTGGTTCTCAAAAAACCATCTGTTGTGACCTTTGTCGATCTCTTCCCTCAAACCTACCATAACGTCCTATTATTGGTACAGCGAACTTCATATAAGGTTTCGGTACATAGGCAATGTGTGGAAACTAATTCTGATTAAGGTTAGCAAAAAACACAAGCACTGAGTGAATCCCTGACACAGATGGGGAGAGAGCAGCAATCCTAAGAGATTAGCAGCCCCAGAAGCTAGGTTTCCCCCTCACCACATCTGCAAACCTTGATCACCTGGAACTTCTACTTCGATGGATACACTGAGGGCAAAGGATACAGCAGATATAGCCTACAGCCACCCAAAATGGAAACTGGAAACTCACACAAATAGACAAAGATATAATACACTAATATATTAGAAATAATATATAATATATAGAAGATGATGTATATAAAAATATGTATTAAATGGTGAAACCCCCAAGAAGTCACATACACTCTTAAGGAGTTGAGTACAAATAAATTCACTGTGAAAAAGAGATCAGAAAGAGAGAAAAGAACTTGCTCTTTCCCACCTTGGTGCTGTGGGGAGAAAGAAGAAATCACTGCAAAGAATTTATAACCTTAAGTCCACTTTCCCATGAGTTTATAACCTAAATTTATCATACCTATATGGCTCTAAAGATCTCTAAAATTCAAGAGATACTCCTAAGTAGTGACCCAAGCAAACACAAATCCTCTCTGGAGGAAAACTGCCTTTATCCAGGTCTCCAAGTGTCTCCAAAGATAAAGTTCCAAGGAACAGAAGTTTGCATAAAGAATGAAAAGCAATTCACAAACCAAACGAGAAAACCTGGCATCATGAGTGGAAGTAGGCAGGTTAACGGATGGTGGATGGAGAGATTTCACAACTGGGCTTATCGGAAAGAGGATACAAAAGAAGTATATGTAACACATGTCTATTAGTAAAAGAAAGACTAGAAAACATGAGTATGGAACAAGAAGGCAATAAATGCATTTCATGCAGAATATGTATATGAATCCAGTAGAACGCCCAGAGATGAAATTATACATCCATATTTGTGTGTGTGTATATATATATATAGATTATACATATATATAGATTATACATACACACACATATATATATAATGTAACTTTGTGAAGATAAAACCACTAATAGTTAAAATAAAAAAATACAAATTAGGAAATTCAGGACACAGAATTAATAAATTAAAAAAATAGATGTAAGAAATTTTTCAAAATGCAGCACAGAGGAGGAAAAAATCCTGTACATGTGAGTGTCGACGGCACGGGAGAGGGAGAGAGACAGGCATGCAGCTTGTCAGGATTTCAAAAGACAATTTAACAGTCAGGGAAAAACCATGTGTAAAGATATTATAAGTGAGAGCCACATCCAGGAAGCTCAGGGAAAACCAATCAGGATAATGAAAATGGCGACCATATTGTGGTGAAACAGCAGAACAACAAAGACAAAGAGAAGATTCCAAAAGTAGCCAAAGAGAACTGGATGGAAAGGAGGGAGGGGCAAAGAAAGAGGTGAAAAAAAATGAGAGAAAAAGCAGAACCACTGAAAAAATCGGGTTTACAAGCTGATGACAGACCTGCAGAGTCCCTGAGTGCCTTATCAGAAATGCCTCCTCTGGGCCGGGCGCGGTGGCCCACTCCTGTAATCCCAGCACTTTGGGAGGCCGAGGCAGGTGGATCAAGAGGTCAGGAGATCGAGACCATCCTGGCTAACACGTTGAAACCCAGTCTCTACTAAAAATACAAAAATTAGCCGGGCGTGTTGGCGGGCGCCTGTAGTCCCAACTACCCGGGAGGCTGACGCAGGAGAATGGCGTGAACCCGGGTGGCGGAGCTTGCAGTGAGCCGAGATCGCGCCACTGCACTCCAGCCTGGCCGACAGCGTGAGACTCCCTCTCAAAAAAAAAAAAAAAAAAAAAAAAGAATTGCCTGCTCTGCCTTTTCCAGCTACTTAATCACCTCCTAGAGTCATTGTTTACCCAACAGTAATACAGAGAAGGGAAGGAATCAAACCACAGGGTTAAGTTAATTAAGCTACCCATTATGTTAATTAGGTAAAATGAATTAGTTAATACATTTGATTTGATTTGCTATCTGGGCAAGAGATCAGCAAAACCTAAAGGGATTTGTGTATTTAGCTGGATGAAATGTGGTAGATAGGACACTTCTAACAGAAAAGAACAGGGTGAATTCATCGCTGTTATTTCAAAAACAACTGGGAACAAACATTTGAAACACAAGGAATCAAAGCTTCCAACTTTTATCTTTAATAAAGTGCTCCAGGGCAGCCCTTCTACACCAGAAACATCACCATCACCTGGGAAGTTGTTATCAATGCATATTTTCAAAATTTTAGGCCCCCAATGTAGACTTACTGAATCAGAAACTCTAGGGGCGGGGCTCAGAAATCTATTTCAATAAACTCCCCAGGTCGTTGAGGTGACACTAACAGTTGAGAACCATTGCTGTTAGAGAATTTAAACAACAACACTGCCTGTGATCAATTTTGCTGAAAGCATAGGTCTTAGAGGCAAATGGCCTTGTGTCATGTCTGGCTCTAAAATCAGCAGGTGCGAGTGAGACCCTGGAGAAGCCCTGGAATCCTTGCATTTACAGTTTGCTCACCTTAAAATACGCACAGTAGAAAGAAAAGAGAGCAACTCTGTGTGCTCCTTGCACATCAAGACTTTTGCTCTGATTACCAAAAAGAAGATGGGGAAGAGGATGAAAGAGGGTGAGAAAGCTAAAAATGGAAAGGTAGGAGATTGAATCTGAACGATTGCAGAGCTGTGAAAGGAATGAACGGGATAAGAGATGGTTGTGCCAGACCCCTATTACCTTCAGTAGAGAGGGCAGCAGGTTCAAGTGGCTGAAGAAGAGACCAGAGCCAGTGAATCAGTTACAGGGTTTGCTTGCGGGGCCTGTCAGGGGGCTCCAGTGCCAGCAGACAGAACTGCAGAATCGCAATCGCTTGTAGAAAGAGTGCAGTTTATACAGCATTACCACTTAACGTCCCCCCTCCAGGAACCCCGACGTGGTAACCTTCATTTCCTAAGAGATTGCCGTTGGGTGCATCTGCCATGCAGTGATTAGACAAAACACTGCTAGAATTGCCCATATTTTCCCTGGAAATTCCAGGGTTATGGATCACACAGGCTTTAAACGAAAAAAAAAAAATAAGTTAATTGTTCTTTCACGCTCACATTTCTTCCTTTCTGTCCTCTACTCCTCATCTGCCTCACGAAGATCCAGCAGCCTGCTTACCATCTTGAATTGCACAACTTCTGTCCCGAAGCCTGCTAAGGCCATGTTCAAACCCAAATCAGGATGGGTAACATAAGATCAAATCACCATTTCACTCCCTTACTTCACTGAGTCCTGGGCCATGCAGGAAACCAATGCACAGTCCAAACAAGACCTCTCCAGACCAACCATGCAGTAAGTGTTCATACACTTGTCTCAGGAAGCCATAACACAATGAACACAGACGTGTTCTCCCAGCAGCTGCAATTAAAACATTCTGAGCAAAGACCTATCCTAATTGAGAAAAATGCTGTGATTAGCCAGATTGGTGTTGAAGCTCAGCTTCGGGTGTCTGGGTACCTTCCGGTCTCAGAGGAAGGGGAAAGACAGCAAGCCTTAAAGCAGACATTTACTAACTGAAAATGGGAAAGTGGAAGAAATGGGGAAGGGGAAGGAAGGGGAGGATGTGTGGTCAGAGGTGGAGCTGCAGGAGAGATCATGGGAAGAGTCAGCCTTCTGCAAGGGATCATGGGAAGAGTCAGCCTTCTGCAAGGGATCATGGGAAGAGTCGGCCTTCGGCATTTGTAGAAATCACAAGGAGCCACTGCTACAGCAGAGACTAGGGCATTGCCTTTGAAAGAACTTTACTTGGCTCTGCAAGGAACATGGAAGCTGCTGGCATCTGGAGGCAAAAGTTAGGTTATTATAAGAATAGTTGAGAAAAATAGAAAACATACCAAAAGAAAGATGTCTATTCAAACGATGTTGGGCTACAAGAAGAATCACTCCATTGTTTAAACAATGTTTTTATATACATAGGGCAAATTATATATGAATACTATAATTTTCTAAATGTTTCCGCTTTAACTCTTGACTATTCTATTATCAACAGTAACATAAAAATAATTAAATTTAGAAAAAAACTAGCTATAATTGTATTTATCACAATTTCTGTTATAGCATTAACAAAAACTAGAAATATTCTAAATCCCCAACCAAAAAAAAAAAAAAAAAGATTAAGTTAATTGTGGCAGAGTTACAAAATAGACAACTCTTCAGCCGAGAAAACCTTTTGAAGAATGCTTATTAACATTGAAAAATTCACAATATATAAAATGAAAAAGGTGAACAAAAATCGTGATACATTATTTTATCATATTTGAATAAAAATTACAGCACATGTACATAGAAAAAGGTGATATGCTGAGATGTTAACTGTAATTTTTCTCAGTTGTAAAAGTATGAAATATACTAAATATATCAAAATATAGAAGATAATAAAACATTGAATATTTTTATACGTATTTTCCAACTTTTTTCTATGCATGCATTGCTTTGTAATAAGAAATTACCATACGAACTATTTTAACTCAAAATTAAGAACTTTGTTTGTAAATAAGGGAAAATTGCACCTATTATAATAATCATTTCCTTCTGAAATGTAAACAAAAATCTGGCGGTATCATCTGTAGCATTCCAAGGGAAAGGACCACTTCATAATGCATGAGCTTGTTTCCCCTGATTCTCAGTAGGACCGCCCAAAGTAGCAGTCAGGGAACCACTAAAAATGAGTAACTTTCTTGGTTCCTGCCAAAGGTGTGCTCAGAGGGCCAAGACTTGCATTGTTTCACACCTCATTAGCCCTCCTTCTAAACAGCGCTTTTGACCTGGCTCCGGTGCGTCCTCTGAGGCTGGAAAGAATGTTTTCATGGACAACCACCCAGGGGCATCCGTCCTTCCTCATTGTTCCAGCCCTGTCTTCCTTCCCCTGCCTCCTCACACCCGCTGGCTGCATGCCTCTCCGGCTGAATTTGGGTCACACGAGCCTGTTCCTCTAGTTTTGATGAGTAGGCTTAGGTAGGGCAGGTACAAAAAAAAAACTAAAACCTCAACAATGACACATCATCCTCTCTATAACTATTCCCAAATTGAAGGGCCAGATACGCATTTTTGAAACATCTCAGCAGTTCTTTCCTGCTACTTCTGGTGCTTCTTGGGTGTCAGCTCAGGTTTTCTTTTGTGAAGTGGAGAGTCCAGCACTTGTCATGGCAATGAAAATCCCAGGAAGGAATAAATCATAGGAATGTAAGGTTGTAGGGGTGGATGGTCCTCCGGTGCAACTCAAGTTCAAGAGGCACATGTGAAAACCTGCACTCTTTAAAAATATCTATGCTGTGAAACTTCAGCAAGGGATGAGTAACATCTCAGATCAAAGGAGACCAGGGTGGCAGAACACCCAATGTCATGTGTGAGCCTGGGTTGTATCCTTGGCCAGGAGAGAGATAAATATGGCAGAGAGAGAAATATCACATAAAGTGAAATACAGCATAGAAAGAAATATAACATAAAGAGAAATAGAACACAAAGAGAAAAACAGCATAAAGAGAAATACAGCACATAGAGAAATACAGCATAGAGAAAAATACAGCATAAAAAGAAATATAGCATAGAGAGAAGTATATCAGAGAAATATAGCATAAAGAGAAATATAGTATAGAGACAAATACAGCATAAAGAGAAATATAGCATAAAGAAAAACACAGCATGTTGGAACCACTGGCAACATTTGAAATGTGATATGCTGCCATGTGATTAAAGCATTCACTCAAATTTTGTGAATTTGAAAGTTTTAGTACAGTTACTTTAAGACATTGATTTTCTTTGGAGAAAACAAACGTTAAAGTATTGATTGGAGGGAGACACAGAGAGTGAGACAGAGAGAAAGAGAGAAAGAGAGAGAGATATTGAAAAGTAAATATGGCAAATGTATAATGTTGGTGAATCTGAGAAGGCACTTTGTACCTATTGTAACTATTCTTGTAACTGTTCTGTGTAAGTTTGGAATTACTTCAAAACAAATTACTCTGTTTGTTTTGTTTGTAAGAGACATGTGCCACTTCATGAAGCAGTGATGCTTGCTGTAAACAGCAGGATTTTTCGAGGAGGCACATCAGATTCTTATTTCTTGTGCAGCTAATCAATGAACCAGATCTACCTGCATGGTTGGAGATGGAGGACAGATGGATAGATGTGTTCTAGCTGCAGGAAGGTGTCTCCTAAAAACAGAACCTGCCACTTTACTATGGCCCCAGATTAAGTTAGATACTTCTCTACCATATCTTAGAAATGTACTTACGTGTATATTACTCTTCTCACCATATACTAGAGACATGATTTTACTTTTACTTTGCTATTCCCCAAATTATTTTCCTCTTTTCTCTAGAGTAATATATTTCAAATTTGCCCTACAAATTGCCTTGCTGAAATAATAGTTGTTGCTATATTAAACAATATTTTTGTCATGACAGAGAAATTTTCAAATTAAGACTTTGTGAGACTGACATGCTGCCTGCTGCACTAATGAGGCAACTCAAATTGAGATTTTAATACTGGAGTACCTACATTTTCAGGGACAAGATGGCTCTAACACAGTGGAGTGACTGCTGAGATTTTGGACCTGTTGAAAAGTTGTTGTACGATTTACTTTTTCTTTGATTTCAGAGCACAGAAAATTGTTTTGGAACTTTGTTTTGATTTTAGAACAGATTTAATGACTTTCCCAAGAACGAGTTTCTCTAGAGCATAACAGGACAAACTGACCTGACTGTGAAACATACGGCTATATCAAATCCTATAAAAATGGTCTAAAAAGTGCCTGATCATTTACAGAAGTTACATGGCTCATGTCTCTGCACCTGAGACATAAATTAAGCAGTATGCATTGTATTTAAAACCTGTCTTTATGCGGCACCCCTCTCAGAACATGACATTTCTCTTTACTGTCTTATGTTATGTTGTTACCAAGTGTGACTCAGTTCAGCAATTTCTGGTAGCTAGTGTTTTCAATTTAAATGACCAAGTGTAATAACAGCTATTTTTTTTTTTAACAGAACCCGTAAGGTACCCAGCCCTGTGCATGGTGTTTGAGATTCTCTTTGCGTCCAGCTTTTAAGGTATGTACTGTCCAAGGTCATAGAGTTCATCAACGGAAGAACAACCTTTAAAGCCCAGAGTTTTTTCTGGTCTTTCTCTAGCAGTCTGTCTTCCTCAGTGATTCAATAGCAATACTGTACCATTCAGTTTACAATGCAACCTTTATTTAGTCTGTGCAAACAACTTTTCGGCAATGGCAGGTTTGTATTGATACCATAAGTCTTCCGATATTTTCCCGGCTTTATATATTCTTCTGTAACATAAAACCAACCTGGAACTTAATATTACTATTGGAGAACCAAGAAAAAAACATGAAACTCTTACAAATCTACCTGCATTAAATTGACTGTTAGAAGAAATCTAAATGTCCGCTTTTACACTGATATTAAAATTCACCTGTATTAGTTCGTTTTCACACTGCTATAAATAACTGCCTGAGACTGGGTAATTTATCAAGAGGCTGAATTGACTCACAGTTCATCATGGCTGGGAGGCCTCAGGAAATTTACATTCATGGTGGAAAGCAAAGGGGAAGCAAGGCACCTTCTTCACAAGGCGGCAGGAAGGAGAAGTGCTGTGCAAAGTGGGGAGAGCCTCTTATAAAACCAGCAGATCTTATGAGAACTTACTCACTATCACGAGAACAGCACGGAAAAACCACCCCCATGATTCCATTACCTCCACCTGGTCTCTCCCTTGACACATGAGGATTATCGGGATTATAAATCAAGATGAGATTTGAGTGGGGACACAAAACCTAACCATAACATCATCCATAATATTAAAATCACTAATACTAAATTGTGGTCTTATTACAATGTAAGTATAAGTGGTCAGATTTTGCAATACCTTGCTAGATGTTTTCTCAATGTTTAACCTATGTACACATTTTTTTGAATACTATCTAGCCCAGTGCTTTCTGCATGGTATATGTAGCTTAATATTACATACTCTTATTTTTAAGAAATAATGTTAAATGCTAGGAGAGGTTAAAAAAATGATAAATGAGGCTGGGCATGGTGGCTTATGCCTGGAATCCCAGCACTTTGGGAAGCCCAGGCGGCCAGATCACTTGAGGTCAAGAGTTTGAGACTAGCCTGGACAACATGGTGAAACCTTGTCTCTACTAAAAATACAAAACTTAGCCAGGCATGGTGGTGGGTGTCTGTAATCCCAGCTATTGGGGAGGCTGAGGTAGGAGAATTGTTTGAACCCAGAAGGCAGATTTGCAATGAGCCGAGATTGCTCCATTGCACTCCAGCCTGGGTGACAGAGCAAGGCTCTTTCTCAGAAAAAAAAAAGAAAAGTAAAGAAAAAAGAAAAAGAATAATTGAGTTTCAAGTTGAGTTAGGAAGATGAATATACCTTTACTTACATGTGTTACCATGCTTTAATTAGGGAAAATTATGACATGGCAAAAAGTCATACATACAAATAAATAGTATGAATAGGAAAATTCATCGAAGAACTCATTATGCTCTAGGACTAAATTAAGCTTAGCTGGTGGGACCAGGGGCTAATGAGCCTTCATTCTCTACTCAGGCTCCTTTCCTTGATTCTGTTATGTTATTACAGATTGTATACTGCTAGTTATTCTAAGTACATATGATGCTTGCCATGAATGTATTGAGCTCCTGGCTGTGGACATTTAAGAGAACACTACCATCACGCTATGAGAAGTGTTCGAAATGGTAAATTATCAATGCTGGCTTCGCAAAGAAAGGGCATCAAAGACTCAATTCGATGACTACTTCAGCATTTCTAATGCAAAAACGTGACTTTTTTCTAAAGAGGTTCCACCCCTTTTTTCCTTTCTCATGGCTTCAAACACTGGTTATACCATCTCCAATCCTGACATCTCCCCTGTATGTAACTATGACTATGTAACATCTCTTCTGGAATAGCGAACGTCTTCTCAGACTTCTGGTCTCCCCGACTCCGATCTTGCAAACCTGCTTTGCCCACTGTATTTCCCTATAGTAAACACCTTTATCTTTTAGTTCCTTAGACCAAAAACCTTGAAGTCAGCCTTGACTCTTTTCATCCTACAGCTTACACACCAGAATATCCCATGAGCTCCATATTCAAGATTCGTGCATACAATGGCCATTTATCACCATCTGTCAGTATCTTGTCTTGATTACAGCAATAGCTTTCTTGCCGGTCTTTCTACTTTCCCCTGGTCTCTGTTCCCTAGAATGTATTCTCAACACAGCTCACATGATCCTTTAAACACATAAGACAGATCGTATCACCCCTTTGGTTGAAACACGTCAAAGGATTCCATTTCACCTTGAGTAAAAGCCCAAATCCTTACATTGATTCATAAAACCAGACAAGATCTAGTCCCCACCCCCACACACTTCACAAAGGTCTTCTGTCTCCTCTTCATTCACTATATGGAAGCCATGGCCCTTCATGGAGTACCTCGAACTTGCTGAGCACATAGTGCCTCAGGGCCTGTGCACGTTCTGACTTCCCTTTCTAGAACACTCTTCCTCCATTTATCTGCATAGCTGGCCTCGGTTTCTCCAGGTCTCTCCTCCAATGTCATGGTATTAATGAGGTCTTGGCTGTCCACCACATCTAGAACACTAGAATAGCCCCTGCCCCCCCGCACCCATTGTCCTTCTCATCCACTCTATTTTACCTCAGAGTGCTTACCAGCAACAGCGTGCTTACTATCATCACTGTACTTACTACCATCAGAACGCCTACCACCATCAGAGCACCCACCACCATCGCACTTACCAACATCAGAGGGCCTACCACCATCAGAGTGCTTACCAGCAACAGCGTGCTTACTATCATCACTATACTTACCACCATCAGAGCGCCTACCACCATCAGAGCACCTACCACCATCGCACTTACCACCATCAGCACGCTTACCACCATCAGAGCGCCTACCAGCAACAGCGTGCTTACTATCATCACTATACTTACCACCATCAGAGCGCCTACCACCATCAGAGCACCCACCACCATTGCACTTACCACCATCAGAGCGCCTACCACCATCAGAGTGCTTACCAGCAACAGCGTGCTTACTATCATCACTGTACTTACTACCATCAGAGCGCCTACCACCATCAGAGCACCCACCACCATTGCACTTACCAGCATCAGCACGTTTACCACCATCAGAGCGCCTACCACCATCAGAGCGCCTACCAGCAACAGCGTGCTTACTATCATCACTGTACTTACTACCATCAGAGCGCCTACCATCAGAGCACCCACCACCATTGCACTTACCACCATCAGAGCGCCTACCACCATCAGAGTGCTTACCAGCAACAGCGTGCTTACTATCATCACTGTACTTACTACCATCAGAGCGCCTACCACCATCAGAGCACCCACCACCATTGCACTTACCAGCATCAGCACGCTTACCACCATCAGAGCACCTACCACCATCAGAGCGCCTACCAGCAACAGTGTGCTTACTATCATCACTGTACTTACTACCATCAGAGCGCCTACCACCATCAGAGCACCCACCACCATTGCACTTACCAGCATCAGCACGCTTACCACCATCAGAGCGCCTACCACCATCAGAGTGCTTACCAGCAACAGCGTGCTTACTATCATCACTGTACTTACTACCATCAGAGCGCCTACCACCATCAGAGCACCCACCACCATTGCACTTACCAGCATCAGCACGCTTACCACCATCAGAGCGCCTACCACCATCAGAGCGCCTACCAGCAACAGCGTGCTTACTATCATCACTGTACTTACTACCATCAGAGCGCCTACCATCAGAGCACCCACCACCATTGCACTTACCACCATCAGAGAGCCTACCACCATCAGAGTGCTTACCAGCAACAGCGTGCTTACTATCATCACTGTACTTACTACCATCAGAGCACCTACCACCATCAGAGCACCCATCACCATTGCACTTACCAGCATCAGCACGCTTACCACCATCAGAGCGCCTACCACCATCAGAGCGCCTACCAGCAACAGCGTGCTTACTATCATCACTGTACTTACTACCATCAGAGCGCCTACCACCATCAGAGCACCCACCACCATTGCACTTACCAGCATCAGCACGCTTACCACCATCAGAGCGCCTACCACCATCAGAGTGCTTACCAGTAACAGCGTGCTATCATCACTGTACTTACTACCCTCAGAGCGCCTACCACCATCAGAGCACCCACCACCATTGCACTTACCAGCATCAGCACGCTTACCACCATCAGAGCGCCTACCATCAGAGCGCCTCCAAGCAACAGCGTGCTTACTATCATCACTGTACTTACTACCATCAGAGCGCCTACCATCAGAGCACCCACCACCATTGCACTTACCACCATCAGAGCGCCTACCACCATCAGAGTGCTTACCAACAACAGCGTGCTTACTATCATCACTGTACTTACTACCATCAGAGTGCCTACCACCATCAGAGCACCCACCACCATTGCACTTACCAGCATCAGCACGCTTACCACCATCAGAGCGCCTACCACCATCAGAGCGCCTACCAGCAACAGTGTGCTTACTATCATCACTGTACTTACTACCATCAGAGCGCCTACCACCATCAGAGCACCCACCACCATTGCACTTACCAGCATCAGCACACTTACCACCATCAGAGCGCCTACCACCATCAGAGTGCTTACCAGCAACAGCGTGCTTACTATCATCACTTTACTTACTACCATCAGAGCACCTACCACCATCAGAGCACCCACCACCATCGCACTTACCACCATCAGCACGCTTACCACCATCAGAGCGCCTACCACCATAAGAGTGCTTACCAGCAACAGTGTGCTTACTATCATCACTGTACTTACTACCATCAGAGCGCCTACCACCATCAGAGCACCCACCACCATTGCACTTACCAGCATCAGCACACTTACCACCATCAGAGCGCCTACCACCATCAGAGTGCTTACCAGCAACAGCGTGCTTACTATCATCACTTTACTTACTACCATCAGAGTGCCTACCACCATCAGAGCACCCACCACCATCGCGCTTACCACCATCAGCACGCTTACCACCATCAGAGCGCCTACCACCATAAGAGTGCTTACCAGCAACAGCGTGCTTACTATCATCATTGTACTTACTACCATCAGAGCGCCTACCACCATCAGAGCACCTACCACCATCAGCGCACCCACCACCATCAGAGCACCTACCACCATCAGAGCGCCTACCATCAAAGCACCCACCACCATCAGCACACTTACCACCATCAGAGCGCTTACCACCATCACAGTGCTTACCAGCAACAGCGTGCTTACTATTATCACTGTACTTACTACCATCAGAGCGCCTACCACCATCAGAGCACCTACCACCATCAGAGTGCTTACCAGCAACAGCATGCTTACTATCATCACTGTACTTACTACCATCAGAGCACCTACCACCATCAGAGCACCCACCACCATCGCACTTACCACCATCACAGCACCCACCACCATCAGAGTGCTTACCAGCAACAGCGTGCTTACTATCATCACTGTACTTACTACCATCAGAGCGCCTACCACCATCAGAGCACCTACCACCATCGCACTTACCACCATCAGCACGCTTACCACCATCAGAGTGCTTACCAGCAACAGTGTGCTTACTATCATCACTGTACTTACTACCATCAAATCGCCTACCACCATCAGAGCACCCACCACCATTGCACTTACCACCATCAGAGCGCCTACCACCATCAGAGTGCTTACCAGCAACAGCGTGCTTACTATCATCACTGTACTTACCACTGTCAGAGCGCCTACCACCATCAGAGCACCTACCACCATCGCACTTACCACCATCAGCACGCTTACCACCATCAGGGTGCTTACCACCATCACAGTGCTTACCAGCAACAGCGTGCTTACTATCATCACTGTACTTACTACCATCAGAGTGCCTACCACCATCAGAGCACCCACCACCATCAGAGTGCTTACCAGCAACAGCATGCTTACTATCATCACTATACTTACTATCATCAGAGCGCCTACCACCATCAGAGCACCTACCACCATCAGCGCACCCACCGCCATCAGAGCACCTACAACCATCAGAGCGCCTACCACCATCAAAGCACCCACCACCATCAGCACACTTACCACCATCAGAGCACTTACCACCATCACAGTGCTTACCAGCAACAGCGTGCTTACTATCATCACTGTACTTACTACCATCAGAGCGCCTACCACCATCAGAGCACCTACCACCATCAGAGTGCTTACCAGCAACAGCGTGCTTACTATCATCACTGTACTTACTACCATCAGAGCGCCTACCACCATCAGAGCACCTACTACCATCAGAGTGCTTACCAGCAACAGTGTGCTTACTATCATCACTATACTTACTATCATCAGAGCACCTACCACCATCAGAGCACCCACCACCATCGCACTTACCACCATCAGAGCACCCACCACCATCAGAGCGCTTACCAGCAACAGCGTGCTTACTATCATCACTGTACTTACTACCATCAGAGCGCCTACCACCATCAGAGCACCCACCACCATCAGAGCGCTTACCAGCAACAGCGTGCTTACTATCATCACTGTACTTACTACCATCAGAGCGCCTACCACCATCAGAGCACCTACCACCATTGCACTTACCACCATCAGAGCGCCTACCACCATCAGAGCGCTTACCACCATCAGAGTGCTTACCAGCAACAGCGTGCTTACTATCATCACTGTACTTACTACCATCAGAGCGCCTACCACCATCAGAGCACCTACCACCATCGCACTTACCACCATCAGCACGCTTACCACCATCAGAGCGCTTACCACCATCACAGTGCTTACCAGCAACAGCGTGCTTACTATCATCACTGTACTTACTACCATCAGAGCGCCTACCACCATCAGAGCACCCACCACCATCAGCATGCTTACCACCATCACAAATACGTTGACTTGTTTGTTTCTGTCTCCTTCCCAAACACACTAGATGCATTAGCTCATTCTCTTGCTGCTAATAAAGACATACCTGAGACTGGGTATTTTATAAAGGAAGCAGATTAATGGACTCATATTTCAGCATGGCTGGGGATGCCTCACAATCTTGGCAGAACACAAAGGAGAAGCAAAACATGTCGTACATGGTGACAGGCAAAAGAGCTTGTGCAAGGGAGCTCCCATTTATGGAACCATCAGATCTCGTGAGACTTATTCACTACCATGGGAACAGTATGGGGGAAACTGCCCATGTGATTCAATTATCTCCAAGTGACCCCACCCCTAACAAGTGGGGATTATTACAGTTCAAGGAGAGATTTGGCTGGGAAAACAGCCCAAACTTATACCTGGAATATAAAGTCCTTGGGGGCAAGACTTTGTTTTGCTCACTACCATATTGCTAGAACCTGGAACAGAGGGTGCACACAGTCAGCACTCAATACATATTTAATGAATGAATAAACGAATGAATAAATGAACACCACTAAAGATTGAAAGCCCCCTATTTTCTCCTGACTGCTTGAAAGTATAATAGCATTGTCAGCACTGTTAATGCCACTCAAATTATATTAGAACCCTATAAAAGACACTAATGTTTTCTATCAGAAAACAGCACTCAGAAAGACTCATTCATCAATGTCATGCTTCCAGCCTCCATGCATATGCTTTATTAATTGAAAGCCCTATAAATTCAAATTTTTCCAAGTTGCATATATTTTAAAATATATAAATATACAAATATATTTAAAATTGTAATTGTTTCCAAAGTTTTCTATTTTTTACATTGTCTCATATAAATATCAAATAGATAAGTTAGGGATGGCCTGAAAAAAATTAAAGAAAAATAAAGTTATGGGGATTCTTTTGTTGTTGTTGTTGTTTTGAGATTCACTTTTGTTGTCCGGGCTGTACTGCAGAGGCATGAACTCAGCTCATTGCAACCTCCGTCTCCTGGGTTCAAATGATTCTCCTGCCTCAGCCTCCCCAGTAGCTGGGATTATAGGTGCCCAACACCACACCCGGCTATTTTTCATATTTGTAATAGAGATGGGGTTTCGCCATGTTGGCCAAGCTGGTCTCGAACTCCTGACCTCAAGTAATCAGCACACCTCAGCCTCCCAAAGTGCTGGTATTTCAGGCGTGAGCCACCCTGCCTGGCCAGTTATGGGGATTCTCAATCATTCCTCCTTTAGGCCATGAAGCTTGATAAGGGCCGGCTTTTTACAGTCCAAGTCCTGGCACTTGTGGAAGCCTCCTTTGAGGAATGAGGACTCCAGTGAAGGACTGGCCACATCGCATGGCTGTTACACACTGGGTCCCCAAAATGACATATCCCTAACTCGTGACACAAGTTTAATGACCAACACATATTTGATAGATTTAAATACATATATTTATCTTCATTTACATTCCCAGAAATGACTGTCTTAATCCTGACAGCATCAGTATTAAAAACCAGCACTTGCTCTTGTGTCTGAAACTGACAAGTTTCATTTCACCCATGACAGCCTACTGTTGTCACATGGAAAATGTGATTTGAACTTGGATCATTGATGTGAAAAGCAAATGTCACTGCTTGGAGGGGCCAACTGTATAACATCCAATTAGGCAGAAATCACTGTAATAATGTCTCTTTTCTGTTAGAGTAGAGGGTGTTGTCAGGAAACAGTGTTACCACCCCTCATCTTCACAGGACACCCTGTGTGCACACACACATCACTGAAGACATCATTCTCAGCAGTGTTCTAATATTTACCTTCAGTTTGACTGAATTGTATGTAAACCTTGGTTTTCAGGGACTTATTTAAAATGACATTCTTGGCCAACATTTAAGTATAATAGAAATACAAAGATTTATAAAATTATGTAATAATTCACACTAGAGTTTGAAAAGTTTGATGTCACGTTGAAATCAGTTAGTTTTAGACTGCGTATAAATAGCAGAGATGTAAAGTACCCGTTGGTGTAGTCCACATGCCTGCGCACATAGGGGAAAGGAAATGGTATAGGAACAGGGTACACAGGAGCTTTTAAAAATCAAGAGGAGAGATACCTAAATCCACACTGTTAGCAGAACTTACAAATAAGAAGTTGTCATGATTATATGGAGAGTTTAGGAGAAGAAAAAATTGTCTACAAACTCAAAGACCTCCCCAATCTTTTTCAAAGCAGGTCAGCCTTTGATTTGCTGGGTGTGAGAACTCCATTTGTGAAATCCTAAGTAAGACTGGCTGAGATTCGGGTCAGAGCCAGCACAGGGACACATTGGGCATCTCTGCAGGTGATGAAGTGCTCCAGGGCTTGAGCTGAACGGAGTAGGACTGGGTGTTCCCGCTGGGTCTACCAGCTGCCTCAGGGCTACCATGGCGCCCAAGATCCGTAGAACACATCACCTGCTCTACCCACACCCGGACCTGCCAGCTCTGCAAAAGACTGGGAGACAGAAGCTGGGCTCCAAACAGTTGAGCCAGGGAGCATCTCATCTGGCACTTCCTGCTTTTTAGAGCCTGATGCGTCTCAAACTGAAAATGTCAGGTGTGAAGAAAGGGAGACAGCAATAACGCTCAAATTTTTAAATTTAATTAAAATATATCAGTTAAAGAGGGAAATAATTTAAAGAATGTTTTTAACCAGTTTATTTTCATTCAAAATATGAAAATATACATTAATTTTCCAAGCTTTAGCTATAGAGCTAAATCTCTTGCTTTTGAGTTTGTTCCACAGGGAACACAGATTATTTTTTGGTCAAAACCAACTTTTAATGATCATCTAAAACGTCAAGGTTTTGTTTACTATAAAACAAGGCAAGAATTTAAGACCCATGAACATGAAGGCTATCTTTGTGCATGATGCTTCAATTTCTTAAAAATAATTCCCACATTGTTTACTGTCATCTTCCCTACAGCTAATTTGGCAGTGATTTTCATTTTTCACTATTATTCTATAGCCACACTAACTCTTTTAAAATAACATTTCATTAGTTTATAGCACATTTTATTAATCTACGTAATTATAATGACAAACAACAGTATCAGAAATAGGTTTGGCATAAACACAGCCAGCTCAGGACCACTGCACAGTGCACCTGTTGGGAAACCCAACAGTGTAAGGTACCAGAAGAGAACCCCCAGTGATGACTGTCCATCCCACCAGGCCCCTCAGGCAGGGCTGCAAGACAGCCGAGCCTGCAAGATGACTCAATGGAGGTTGCGGTTTTTTTTTTTTTTTTTTTTTTTTTTAAATCTTCCACTGCTGTATATTCACCCATTCTAAATGATTTATAATTCAGCACAAACATGCTCATTGGGAAATTAGCTACGGCTGTAGGAGGCAGGAAAGGTAGAGTCTAATAGCAAGAAAGAAAGTCTTCCAACATTTGCAGGACTGATGCAAAGACTAGTTGAGGGAAAACCTGCTAGACTTCATCTTTGGAAAGAATAGAACATGCAAGACCTTAATCCTTGTGATGCCAGGAATGAAGAGCAGGATTGGAGCCCTCCAGAGACTCTGATTCCTGTCCCACCTGGCTCAGAACCCCTTTCACTGAAAGGGTTGGTGAAATAAGTTTTATTCTGCAAAGATGGACATCTCTCTGGGGGAAATAACATGAGATATATCTCAAATAATGCCCAGCACCCCTGCCACACACAGATGCTACCAGAAGATCATGGGGTGCACAGTGGACTCACTGGGGTGAAAGCCTCTTTAGGAAGGGCTGTATGTACAGCTCAAGTGAGAATGTTTCCTACCAGAGCTATTCAGAAGCCGCTGTTAGACATAACTATGTGGGGGACCCAGGTAAACAGGAAGGAAAGGAGAAAATCATACATGAGTTTACTCAACAAAGAAATACTCTCTCAGAAGCTTAGGGCGGAAGGTATAGCACTACTTTCCTAGAAAAGCTTTCTAGCGCTGGTGTTTATTTGATAGATGACACCTGCTTTCTCTTTTTTTTCCTCTCAGTGCATCACCTATACACAGCATTTCTTATCTTTGTGAGAGTAAAAAGATGGTCTTTGGTGGACAGAAATCTGCATCTGAAGCATTCATTATGCAATAGTGCAGTCCTCACTCTTCTAATCCGCAAAATAATGGGTAGACGCTCAAATGATAACATGAGATGGGAGAGGAATTTTCTTACGAAGCCCTTTACTCTCCTTTCTTCCTGGCTGGTGCAGCTGTCTTTCTATCACAAAGGCTTTAGGCCAGGCGTGGTGGCTCATGCCTGTAATCCCAGCACTTTGGGAGGCTGAGGCAGGCAGATCACAAGGTCAGCAGTTCGAGACCAGCCTGGCTAACATGGCGAAACCCCGTCTCTACTAAAAATACAAAAATTAGGCAGATGTGGTGGGCATCCCTGTAGTCCCAGCTATTCAGGAGGCTGAGGCAGAAGAATAGCTTGTCCCTGGGTGGCAGAGGTGGCAGTGGGCCAAGATCACACCACTGCACTCCAGCCTGGGCAACAGAGCAAGACTCTGTCTAAAAAAAAAAAAAAAAAAAAAAAGCCTTTAAAAATCAGAGAGTCACTTTGCAAGCCAACCAGTGAATTTTAGGACATGGGGATGTGACCCACTCATGGCCAATGAGACATACAGGAAAGTGTCTGCCAGGGCATTTTTGGGATAAACTTTTCTTCTAGAGAGAGTCCACTATCGAGTTGCTGCACTGGACATTGTCAATGGAGAATATGGCATCATCTGTCCCTAGCATTTGACTACAAAAAAAAGTAAACGTGCATCCTACAGGAAGATGCTGCAGGATCTATGTTTACATCATTTCATTATGCCTTGGGGTATAATCAACATACTAAAGCAGCAGCATTTCTATATGCCAACAGTGAACAATCTGAAAAGAAAAACCAGTCTCATTTACAATAGCTACAAATAAAATAAGATACCTAAGAATATACCTCACCAAGCAGTAAAAGATCTCTGCAATGAAACTATAAAACTGGATGGTATCAAAGCTCTCAGGCAGCAGGTGCAAACTAAGAAAATGACTTGGAACCAACCCAAATGCCCATCCGTGATAGACTGGATAAAGAGAATGTGTCACATATACACCATGGAATACTATGCAGCCATAAAAAAGGGTGAGTTCATGTCCTTTGCAGGGACATGGATGATGCTGGAAACCATCATTCTCAGCAAACTAACACAAGAACAGAAAACCAAACACTGCATGTTCTCACTCATAAGTGGGTGTTGAACAATGAGAACACATGGACACAAAGAAGGGAACATCACACACCAGGGCCTGTCAGTGGGTAGGGGGCTAGGGGAGGGGTAGCATTAGGAGAAATACCTAATGTAGATGATGGGTTGATGGGCTCAGCAAACCACCATGGCACGTGTATACCTATTTAACAAACATGCAAATTCTGCACATGTACCCCAGAACTTAAAGTATAATAATAATAAAAAATAAACTATAAACAAAAATCCTCTTGAAACTTATACTGGACCTTCTGTGCAAATTTTTCTTTTTCCTTTTTTTGATGGGGAGGGACCATACATCATTGCTGATTAATGGTAAATACATCAAATATATTCTATAAAGAGAAGTTTGGGATTTGGAGAAGGAAAACTGGATTTCTCATCTTGAAATACTCAGAGCATAACAGCGTCAACCCAGAGGCATTCAACACTGATTATCACAATGCTAGCAACATTATTATCATCAAATAAAAAACCAACTCAAAAACTTCAGCAGCTTATCTCTCTCAGAATTTAACTCCAGAAGATACAGTTTTCTATGTAAACTGCATTCAAATATGACGCTCAATGTAAAATAAAAGATAAATACATGGAATAGGCATGGGAGCGAAATGTATTTTTTTCTTATTAAAGATTGTATTTGTGTATAAACAATGGATTTAGCATATAGATTTACTTAAATCACTACTCAACTTTAAATACATCTTTTTAATAAGAATTACTCTTTTTATTTATAAATCATCCCAATCTTAAAAGTAAATGTTAGTAATGTTTTAATGAGCAAGCACATATATCTATAATATATATATTATATATATATATATTTTTAATTTAAAGCTTTCCTTGGCCGGGCGTGTTGTCTCATGCCTGTAATCCCAGCACTTTGGGAGGCCAAGGCAGGTGGATCACTTGAGGTCAGGAGTTTGAGACCAGCTTGGCCAACATGACAAAACCCCACCTCTACTAAAAATACAAAAATTAGTTGGGTGTGGTGGTGTGTGCCTGTAATCCCAGCTACTCAGGAGGCTGAGGCAGGGGAATCACTTGAACGCAGGAGGCTAAGGTTGCAGTGAGCCAAGATCGTGCCACTGAACTTCAGCCTGGGTGACAAAGAGAGACTCCATCTCAAAAAATAAAAATAAAAATAAAGCCTTCCAACAATTTTGTTTGAATTAATGTTGATAACATTGAAGGTTTTCTCCTAATTCCAGGGGTTGTTTCGAATGCCTTCTGTTTTGCTATTTCAATTAATAATTCCATTCTTGACCTACCAAATAATGCATATTTAAAGTATAACTTTCATATGCTAGGAATGACCTTATATTTATAGTGTGTTCTTCTAAAATACTTCTAGGTCCTCAGAGCACTGTCATTTAATTAACACGGCGCCACTGCGTCTACTTGAAATTAGTTCTAATTTCCGAAATGGTAATCTAATTATTTCAGAACAATTTACATAGATAGCACATAAATCCTTAAAATAAAATGTAACTTGTTGCAGATTCAGGGAATCATTTCTACGAAGCAAACTTGTATTCTACGGCAAGGCAAGGGAAGCCCAGGGAGGTGAAATTGTGTATATTTATTCCTATGAGAACATGATAATAAAGACTACCAAATTGCAGAGACGATCACCTTCTTGATAAATTGTGTAGCTATTGTTACAAAGAAACAAATTTTCATTTTGCACTTACCAATCTAGTTTACTACCCACTGATGAAATTTTTCACTTAGACACAGGTAACGGGTCTCAGTGTTTAGAATCGTTGTATAATTATCTGAGACACTACTTAGTTTTCAAATCTCTGAAACACAGAAGCAGATGCCTTTCACTGAGCCAAGGTCAAACTGTCATTCTCTTTACCAGCTGTCCTGGGATGATCCTAGTTCTTTTTTTCGGGGGGTTATCATATTAGCAAAAATGATTCAACTGTGAATTGGTCCCTTTGGGATTTCCCACTAGAGGAGAAAGGTAGCAGTGATGTGGCAAAGCAGATAACAAGAAAATACTGCTGTTTCTGTTAACAATATGGGCTTTCCAAACAAGCTCAAATCAGTTCTACACTCCATAGTTTCAATTCCCCCAACACCCCTATGAAAAATACTGCAAAAGATCTTGAATTCCCAATACGCAATACAACTGGGAAGTAAAATCATTCGGCAAAAAATGATACTCCCAAATAGACTATAAAATTTCAACTTCTTTAGAGAAATAACGCCATATAAATCTAAACCGTGAAGATGAAATTTCCAACAAAGAGTATATCTTCATTGTGTAATCTAAAAGAATTGCAATAATTTCAAACTTTTAAGAAGAAATCCAACTCACACACTGCTCATTCTGAACAATACGTATCTAATCGCCAAGCTTCATTCTGCACTGTCCCTGTGTTCAGCAGCATGCTATGAAGTATAAAATAGAAATAAGATACCAACGTGATGTATGTGGCTGACATTTTATAGTTTGCAAAATACTTTCAACTACATTATTTCATTTGTAACGAGAGGCTATTATACTGCAGTGGTTTAGAGTGTGGGTTTGGGAGCCCGCAATTATCTACATTTGAAGCCTCTGCTATTTACTATCTGTGGGATCTTGTATACATTCTTTGCCTATGTTTTTCCATGACCTTATCTGTGAAGCGGGATGGTAACTGTGTCCACCTTACAGGATTATTGACAGGACTGAAAGTATTAGCGATCTTCCCAGGGACCAGCACAGAAAAAGTAATCCACGTATGTTGGCATTTCTTATTGTTGTTTGATCATCCAAGCAAACACAGGAGTAAGAATTTATATGTAAACTAGGGCTCAGATCAAGTAGCTTTTTTTTTTTTTTTTTTTTTTTTTTTTTTTGAGACGAAGCAAGGCCCTGCACTCCAGGCAAGAGTGCAGTGCTGCAATCTCAGCTCACTGCACCCTCCACCTCCCAGGTTCAAGCGATTCTCCTACCTCAGCCTCCTGAGTAGCTGGGATTACAGGGTCCCTCCACCACACCTGGCTAATTTTCATATTTTTAGTAGAGACAGGGTTTCACCATGTTGGTCAGGGTGATGTCAAACTGCTGACCTCAAATGATCCACGCACCTTGGCCTCTCAAAGTGCTGGAATCACAGGCGCGAGTCACCCCGCCTGACTGACTTTTTCTTAATTCATGAGGATTAGATCAGTTTTGGAATTCAATTGTTCAGACTCTATGACAGATTTTTTGTATACACAGCTGCTCCCAATTCACAGGAGTTTCTTGAGTTCGTGCACACACAAGACTGACAGGTGTGAAGCAGAGGTGAGGGATTGGCAGAGGTGAGCCCCAGCACCCAGCATCACCTGCTATTTGGTATGAGGATGCTTCCTGACACCGCTAAGCCTTGAAATGCTCAGAGAAGGAGAAAACAAATGCTAGGATATAGCCGGGTTCCACCTGTTAAAGCAAACTAAATATAGCCTGAGGAGGACTCTGTACTTTCGTATATGACTCCATGTGGATGAACTGCAACTAACTGAACAGGCAGACAAGATTGAGAACCTAACTTAGGAGTATGCACCTGTAAGAAGAGCTCAGCCTTGGCCAGTCCCAGCAGCCATACTTCAACCATTTATACCCTGCTGAGTGTTCAAACTGTGTTCAAACAAGGCAAATGCCAACCTGCAACCAATCCAGCTGTTTCTCCACCTCACTGCAGATTTCTGTATGTTACTTCCCTTTTTTTGTGTATAAATCTTCTTCCACCACGAGGCTGTGCTGAGGCTCTCTGAATCTGCTGTGATTATAGGGGTTGCCTAACTTGCGAAATGTTCATTGCTCAATTAAACTCATTTTTTTTTTTTTTTTTTTTGAGACTGAGTCTCACTTTATCACCCAGGCTGGAGTGCGGTGGCACACTCTCGGCTCACTGAAACCTCCATCTCCCGGGTTCAAGTGATTCTCCTGCCTCAGCCTCCCAAGTAGTTCGGATTACAGGTAGCCACCATCTCGCCCAGATAATTTTTGTATTTTTAGCAGAGACGGGGTTTCACCATGTTGGTCAGGCTAGTCTCGAACTCCTGACCTCAAGTGATTCGCCCGCCTTGGCCTCCCAAAGTGCTGGGATGACAGGCGTGAGCCACCATGACCGGCAAACTCCTTTAAATTTAATTCAGATGAAGTTTTTATCACACCAAACAAGCCACCCTTCAGATCGGTGTTGAAGGACGACACATCGGATTTGTACAGGAAGATGGAAGAAGACAGCAAATTTATAGCAAAGAGGAGTAAGATTGAGGGAAGAGAGAAAATGAGAACGGGACACCCAGAGGCTGCATGAGAGAGGAGCTACGCAGACCTTCACGGAACAAGCGGGGGATTTTTACTCGAAGTCGTAGAAAACATGAAAGGCAACTGCTCAGTAGTTGTGTGGAAACAGAGAAGGAGCATGCTTAAAGGGACATTCGTGGAACACCAGGATGTTTTATCTTCACAACCGAGTTAGGCTATAGAGATAGCTCACCAAGGAAAAGGTGTAAACAAACAAAATTACCCTTGAATTCACAGTGGGTTTAGTAAAACACAGTATGTTCAACTATGTTCAACCCCAGATGGGAGCATTTGTATTTTCTTTCTCATTGTCACTAGGGAGTAAAATGACCTATAAATGTTGTAAACAGTTAAATGGTTTCTTAAAATCTCTCTCTCCCCGCTCCTCCTCTCCTTTCCATCTCTCCCTAACTTAAATATATGAATGTCAAGACTCCATGCCACATTTTCTTTATCCAGTCTATCATTGATGGGCATTTGGGTTGGTTCCAAGTCTTGGCTATTGTAAACAGTGCTGCAATAAACATATGTGTGCATGTGTCTTTATAGTAGAATGATTTATAATCCTTTTGGCTATATACCCAGTAATGGGATTGCTAGGTCAAATGGTGTTTCTGGTTCTAGATCCTTGAGGAATCTACACATTGTCTTCCAGAATGGTTGAATACACCATTTTTTATGCAGCCATAAAGAAGAATCAGTTCATGTCCTTTGCAGGGACATGGATGAAGCTGGAAGCCATCATTCTCAGCAAACTGACACAGGAACAGAAAACCAAACACCGCCTGTTCTCACTCATAAGTGGGGTTGAACAATGAGAACACATGGACACAGGGAGGGGAACATCACACACCAGGGCCTGTCGGTGGGTACGGGGAAAGAAGGGGGAGAGCATTAGGACAAATATGTAATGCATGAGGGGCTTAAAACCTAGATGATGGGTTGATAGGTGCAGCAAACCACCATGGCACATGTGTACCTATGTAACAAACCTGCACGTTCTGCACATGTATCCCAGAACTTAAAGTAAAATAAATAAATAAATAAAGACTCCATGCCATTTGTCTGGCAGTGGGAATAAAGGAAAATGCAGATGTGAGCAAGGTGAGAGCCACACAGAACTTCCCGCAGTGAAGACCTGAAGCAGTGGGGGCCTCAGGAGAGGCCGAGAAAGAAAAGGTTAGGAAGAAAGGCTGGTGCATTTTCATTTCCAGCACAAAGAAAGCGTGAACAACAAAGATATTTTTAAACAAAGAGTTGAAGAGGCCATTCTCCATGAAAGTGAGAGAGTGCTGATACTACTCACAGACAGGGGTGGGATGTGGGCAGTAGAATATATTTTTCAGAGGTAGGCATGGTGTGCTCTGTTTGGAACATGGCAAGTTTGACTTTATAAAGGGGCACTTCAGTAAATTTCCCCGAGTGCTTGTAAGAGATGTGGACAGGAAGGACTCAAGAGAACTGAGAGATTCAGACATCGATTTGATAGCCATAGGGACTGCAAAAGGAAAATGAACCTCAGGGCCCCAAAATCACTGAGCTACCGGGAAAAGTCAAGCTGGAAACTGCTTAGGACCAACCTGCCTCCAACTCTATTCAAAGCCACCCCTCTGCTCACTGAGATAAACCCATATCTCATTGCCTCTTTTGGAAAGACTAATCAGAAACTCAAAAGAATGCAATCATTTGCCTCTTTTGTACCTATGAACTGGAAACCCCTTCTCTGCTTCCAGCCATTCTGCCCGCCTTTGCTTTGAGTTGTCCTGCCTTTCTGGACTGAACCAATGTTCACCTCACATATGCTGATTGATGTCTCATGTCTCCCTAAAATGTGTAAAGCCAAACTGTGCTCTGACCACCGGGGGCACGTGTTATCAGGATCTTCTGAGGTTGTGGCACAGATGCATCCTCAACCTTGGAAAAATAAACTTTCTAAATTAACTGAGACGTGTTTCAGATATTTGGGGTTCACAGAACCAAGGCTTTGTTCAAACATTATTAAATCTCATTGTAAATCTTCAACCATCGGATGGCTTGAGTTAAAGTTTTTAATCTTAAATTTTGTTATTATTATTATACTTTAAGTTCTAGGGTACATGTGCACAACGTGCAGGTTTGTTACTTATGTACACATGTGCCATGTTGGTTTGCTGCACCCATTAACTCGTCATTTAACATTAGGTATTTCTCCTAATACTATCCCTTCCCTAGACCCCCACCCCCACTACAGGCCCCTGTGTGTGATGTTCCCTCACTCTGTGTTCAAGTGTTCTCACTGTTCAATTCCCACCTATGACTGAGAACATGCAGTGTGTGGTTTTCTGTCCTTGCAATAGTTTGCTCAGAATGATAGTTTCCAGCTTCATCTTAAAATTAAAATATTGGACTTCATACAATGAAGCTTTTTCTGCTCCTGGTTCACTTCAATAACCTGAATCAGTTCTCTTCCAAAACCATGTTATTCTGGGGAAAATGGAAATTGCTCAGAAAGCATAGACAGCTCAATGTTAATCATGCATAGAATATGTAAAATATCCTCCAGGATTGTATGCCGATGGTGGGTCAAGAGCGTGAGTGTTTCCTCATGAGAGAAAAGCAAAGAGACTGAGGAATTTTCCTCTGCCTTGTATTATTCTGTCTGTCTCCACACCATTTCAAAGACTCCGCCAAGATCAGGAGCATCTTTTCTCATTGCTTTTGCATCAAGAAGCTGAAAAGAGCTGGCCCTTCATCTTATCGGGATGTTGAATAAAAATATCTAATGAAGATGTCCAGGTTAACATTGAAAATAAAGAGTACATCCTGACACTGGTAAAACTGTACACAAAGCTATCAAGAGAGTCAACATTAAAATAGCTAAGAGTTCAGCAGTAAAGCCAGACATCATAAACAATTCAGACAGAATTTCAATGTCAGAAATTCCAAAAAATACATCACATTTTCTCAGGGTTTCATTTTGTCTCTGTGCGTCAAAGATTTCAATATATTCTTTAAAAGTGACTTTCCTATTTTATATGTATATTTGATATATATATAATTAATGTAAAATAACATAATTATATATAAACTACCAATTTCTCTGATGTTTCCATGACATTCAAGAAACATACATAACCTAAGAGGTTAACAATGTTTATAATTAAGAATGTTTCAGGTGATTAGGAATTTTGTATCATGAGCATTGACCAATTAGATAAAATTACTGGAACAATATTAGATATTTGCATCTTTTACTGATATATTGTTTTGCTAAATAAAATATAATTTGTCAGCCAGGCGCAGGGGCTCACATCTGTAATTCCTGTAATCCCAGCACTTTAGGAGGCTGAGGTGGGCGGATGGCCTGAGGTCAGGAGTTCGAGACCAGCCTGGCCAATACGGCAAAACCCCATCTCTACTAAAATACAAAAATTAGCCAGGTGTGGTGGCACGCACCAGTAATACCAGCTACTCCAGAGGCTGAGGCACAAGAATTGCTTGAACCCGGGAGATGGAGTTTGCAGTGAGCCAAGATCACGCCACTGCACTCCAGACTGGGCGACAGAGCGAGACTCTATCTCAAAGATATATATATTTGTCAGGAAAATAATTAGTATCTTGATTCCTTATTATCCCACTTAATATTAACCAAGTAATTGACTCAGTAGGGTTCTAAATAATCCCTGGGAGAAACATTGAAAAATTCTACTTAATGGGACAAACAGAAAGATAAATCTCAGGAAATGTGAAACCAACGCTACAGATCTTATCTCAAATGAATTAAAGTCATTAAAATATAGGAAGGTGTTTATCCAAGGCAGTAGCTTGAAGCTGAGGCTATTTCTTAGAGCACCCCTAGGAATCTCTTGAATGATCAACCCAAGGCTTAGGCTCCTGCATTTATGACCTCATTGTTGGTTTGCTTTTTTGTTGTTGTTTTGTTTTTCTGAGATGGAGTCGCACTCTGTCACCCAGGCTGGAGTGCAGTGGAGTGGCCTCAGCTCACTGCAACCTCCACCTGCCAGATTCAAGTGATTTTCCTGCCTTAGCCTCCTCCTGCCTCAGCATCCACGGAGTAGGTGGGATTACAGGTGCCCAACACCACACCTGGCTAATTTTTGTATCTGTGGTAGAGACAGTGTTTTACCATGTTGGCCAGGCTGGTCTTGGACTTCTGACCTCAAGTGATCTACATGCCCTGGGCTCCCCAAATGCTGGGATTACAGGCATGAGCCACCACGCTTGGCTGATGCTTTGTTTTTCTCATTGTTTTCTCCACCACATTGGTGAGATTTTCCATTTCTATTCCTCACAAGTCTTATCTTTTCTTTAGTCTCTAGATTGTGAGAACCGATGTGAAGAATATGCTTCAAAAACAACTTAAATGATATAAACACCTGCCCGTTTAAAAGTACATATTCAGTAGAGTTCAAGTAATTGATTAAAAATTTGAAAATATCTGATTTTAATGTATACTTGCTAAAATAATTAAGACAGAAATACTGAATCACGATTGATCCTCGCTGTTAACATGCACAGGGCCAGGATCTACGCATCATCTATTCTTTCAACAAGCCTTTTTTGAATGCTCCCTGATATGGTTTGGCTGTCTCCCCACCCAAATCTCATCTTGAATTGTAGCTCCCATAATTCCCATGTGTTGTGGGAGGGACCCAGAGGGAGATAATTGAATCATGGGGGCAGTTTCCCCCATACTGTTCTCATGGTAGTGAATAAGTCTCATGCAATCTGATGTCTTTTTAAGGGGAAACCCCTTTGGCTTGGCTCTCATTCTGTCTTCTATGCCTCCATGTAAGATGTGCCTTTAGCCTTCCGTCATGATTGTGAGGCCTCCTCAGCCATGTGGAACTGTCAGTCCATTAAATCTCTTTTTCTTTACAAATTACTCAGTCTCAGATAGGTCTTTATCAGCAGCATGAAAATGAACTATTACACCTGCTATGGTGCACATGCTTTACCAGGTGTAAGAGATAGAGAAATAAAAGCGTTGCAGTCTAATTGTAAGAGCTCGAACTTTAGCAGAAAGATAACTATGGCACAACCCTGAAGGCGCCAAGCTAGAAGTATGCTCAGATCCTTTCATTCATTCATTCTCTAAATGATTATTGAGTGCTTGGTACAAGCAAGGCAATCTTGTAGGCATTAGGGATACACCAATTTGGGAGTGAGGTAAAGGGGGGCTGTTCTTATGGAGCTCATATTCTAATGATAAGACAAATGTGCAAACATTTTTATACACTTACACATTGTATAATCATAGTCCCTACATTATATTAATATATATTAATATGTTTTATGATATGTCAGATTATAAGGGTTATGTGAAAAATAAGGAAAGATAAAAAGAGAGTGAAGGGGTGGCAGGTGTCCCCTTGTGTAGGATGTCATGGAGATGACATGTGAGAAAGGTCTCGGAGGAGTGAAAATTGAGGTGTGTGGAGATCTTGAGGAAGAGATTTTGGATAGCAGCCATTGGCAAGGCCTTGGGGCAGTACAGCCCTGGCAAACAATGCAGGGCCAGGGTGGCTGGAGCCAACTAGGGGATGGGAGCTGTTGGGATGAGGTCAGGAAGGACATGAGGACTAGGCTGAGAAAGTCCTTGGAGACAACATAAACACCTGAGATGATTTTGTGAGTGACAGAGGAGTCCTCCTCCTTATTTGGGTTGCTCTGGAAACCCAGGCCTTGGGGTGAAGAGCAATTGTCCAGCCATTGTGATGTCTGAATTGAGCTGTAGAGGATTAGTAGTTACTCATTAGAGAGAGTAAACAAGAGTTCTGAAAAGCAACCTTTAGGGAGCAAGTGTCTTGTGGAAAATCATGGAAACAGAAGACCCAGGGCAAATTCATGAACAGCAGGCATCCTGGAGTGTCTGTATGTTTAATCGTGAAATAGCAGTGAGTAGAAGCAGCCAAGGCCAGATCATCAAAGACTCTGTATGTTGCGGAGACACCACTGGTGCCAATTCACCCACCCATTTCCTCCCTGCGTCTTTCTAACAGAGCCCCAATCCCGGTCAATATGAGTGTCTGTGCACCTCAGAGCAAGCTGGCTTCTCCCCCGGTCCCCATCCCAAGGATGAGTCTTGCTCAGTCTCAATCAGGTGCAGTCATTCTACCCCTGGGCTAGAAGGCAATGGAGAGAGAGCGTTGAACACAATTTGGGCAGATAAGGAATCTACAGGGGTGTGCAGAGGGGCTGACCTCTGAGATATGTTTCCCAGCTAATAAGGAAACAAAGTAAAAGTGACATCCCTCCACCACTGCTGGATCTCATTCTGGGTGATGAGTTCAGCCTGCGAAGATGGCCCTGTGTAAAGGAAGATATGAAGTGAGAGGATTAGGAAGGAGGGGCATGTCCCACACAGGCCCTGGGCTGTGCATGACGGATGGAGTCCCCAGACCCAAATTCTGTTTTAAATATGTATTTTTAAGATAACTCAGGTAGCTACAGTGTAAGCTGAAGAGATGAGGGTTTATTCAGGTGGAGAGACGGTAGAGTTTGGGGGATATTACAAGGAGAAGGGAGACAGTTTGTCTGACTGGGCATTGTACACCTTGGTCCTATTCCTTACCACAGGTAATATGCAAAGGGGATCAAGCCTGGTCCTTACTACAGAAAATATGCAAAAGAGACCAAGCCCTGGGGAGAAGAGAGGATCCTGAATAGAGTGTGCAATATAGAAGCTCAGTCTGAGGTGTCCAGGGATCAACCAGGAGGCGAAGTCTAGAGACAGAGACAGAAGAGTTGGGAGCTCAGGAGGGGCCAACGCTAGGGAAGACCCATACTGAACATCCTGTATCTACTCTAGTTTTGGCTCATTTTGTTGCCTTAGACAATTTGCTGTTAAGTAAAGTTATAGGATGAACACAATTATAGAATTATATTGCTCTGGTGGCTATGAGCCTTAATGCGGGTGGCAGAGCAATGCCTACATCCCCTCAGCCATAGCTCTTTGAGAGGCGTGACAGAAACAAGAAAGATGGGGAGAAATCATTGAGCAACCAGCTTAGCCTGTGCTTTCACTGGAAATGTTTCATTAAACAGATTTTATACCTTTAGAGTTTACCTTAACCTGTCTTCAAAATTAAGGAACGACCCCACCAGAAATATGTTTGTGGAAGCCATTAATGTATAGAAAAATTAGTTAATTATCCCTCAAGGGCAGAATGGTTAGAAACAAGGAAAGCACGTATAAATGAGCATAAAGTTATGTTTTAATTGAAAGGCTAGGAGCATAAATTCAAAGACACTAAATAAGGTAGCACAGAGCATCAATTTGAGTGAAAAGGTCTCATCTGTGTTTTCTCATCTGTCATTTTGTCATCGTGTTGCCTGTTTGTGTGAGCAATTATTTCCTTCTCAGGCCCAGGCTTCAGAGCCTGCCTTGGGCGGGAGGGTCCAAGGCCTTGAGCTTCTTGGGCTGGCCAGTCTAGGGGTTCGTGTTTACACTGTAGTGAGGGACTCCACTGATGCTCCTGTTCATTCATTCATTCAACATCAGTAATTAGTTATCCTCTACTAAATATTGAGAATACAAGTCCCAAGTTAATGAATCTTGAATGGAGAAACCTCAGGTTTTCAGAAGAAGGGGAATGTAGCCTGAATGAGACCCTTCCGGACAGAAAATCACGACAGAGAAGACAAGCTGGGTATTCGCCCGCTGGGTACATCATTTATTAACTCAACAGATGTTAGCCCAGCACCTGTTCTGTGTGAGGCATTATGCTAGGAACTGGGTATAAAGAGGAAGGCCAGGAGGACAGGGGCCCTGACCTGGCTAAGCCTGAGGCTACACACACTCATCAGAGCCCTCAGGGATCCAGGTGCAGCCCTAACAGCCAATTCAGAGAAAAGGACACAGTGAGTGATGTCAGCCACGAACAGGAGGGGCCCAGGTGATGATCATGCACCTCTTTCCTTCTTCTTTCTTAATATTCGAGGAAATGAAGATGTTTGAGACTTCAATTAACACACCCAAGGATATAATTTATACCTTATTATTTTAAGCTTTCAGGTGCAATTGCATACATTTCTAAATAAGTTATGTCAAAGGCAGTGAAATGTTCCTAGTGTCTCACAATTTGTGATGGTTAATACTGAGTGTCAACTTAATTGGATTAAAGGATGCAAAGTATTGATCCTGGGTGTGTCTGTGAGGGTGATGCCAAAGGAGATTAATATTTGAGTCAATGGACCAGGGAAGGCAGACTTACACTTAATCTGGGTGGGTACCCTCTAATCAGCTGCCAGAGAATACAAAGCAGGCGGAAAAATATGAAAAGGTCAGACTGGCCTAGCCTCCCAGCCTACATCCTTCTCCTGTGAAGGATGCTTCCTGCCCTCCAGCATTGGACTCCAAGTTCTTCCGTTTTGGGAGTCGGGCTGGCTCTCCTTGCTCCTCAGTTTGCAGATGGCCTATTATGGGACCTCGTGAACATGTGAGTTAATACCTAATAAACTCCCCTTTATATATATAAAAATATCCCATATACATATATATCCCACATATAAATCCCATATATATATCCCATATATATATACCATATATATACCATATAAATATCCCATATATATATCCCATATATATATCCTATATACATATATACCATATACATATATCCCATATATATATGCGATATATATATGGGATATATATGGGGATATATATATATGGGATATATATATGGGATATTTATATATGAAGGATATATACATGGGATATATGTATATGGATATGTATGTATGGGATATATGTATAGGGGATATATATGTATATGGGATATATATGTATATGAGATATATGTATATGGGATGTATGTATATGGGATATATATATATATGAAGTGCCTGGACACATCACAGGCACCTGATAAATGCTAACATTAGTTATGTGGAAATTATTACATGCTGTATTGTATTTAATTTCATAAATTCCCTGAAAACTTTTATATCTCAGAAGCATATAGATCTTAAATACATCCTAACAGTACTATATATATAGTCATATATATAATCATAATCATATACATATAATCATATATAATCATATATATATGATCATATATATATACATATATGATCATATATATATGATCATATATATATGATCATATATATATACATATATGATCATATATATATGATCATATATATATGATCATATATGTATACATATATGATCATATATATATATGATCATATATATATATATACATATATGATTAGTTCTATCTCTTTAGATAACCCTGACTAATATACCATCTATTTAGGCTTCACAAGCCTCTGCCTTGCTTTAAGGTGCTGTGAGTTCCTTGGGAGCCTCTTCATCTTATTCGTGTTGCATGCCCAGCACTGGCAGGCTGCCTGGGACACAAAACAGGCCCCTTGCTCAGGTGCTGTTAAATTGGAAAGAGCAGCCCTGGGCTTGGAGCCTAGAACTTCAGTTCTTGAGCCATGACTTAAAAGCAGGCCCACGCACCTGTCACCACCTCTATCACTGGGAGATGGGGCACCCACCCTCATTTCCTCTGTCCTGTGTCGTTAGCCTGCTGGTCATTTTTGAAAGAAAGTTTTCGACCACACATTTTTAGTTTTGATATGTTGCAATACTTAAAGAAAAATAATTGAGAACACAAAAGATAGTACGTTTTATTTAAATGAAGAAGCAAATTAAGAAAGTCAACATCTTATCTTACTTTCAAAGTGTATCGTTCTAAAAGGTTGATGCAGCGTTCAAGGTTAGGTGGTGTCTACTTCCTCTTGTAATCTTGTTATCTAGTGTGAAATCTCTTTATGGTCAGGGATCTTATAAGTTTGATGAAATTGACTGAGTATGGCCTGATTTGTTATTTGCTCATAAGATTTTTTAAAACTTATACATTATATTAAACCAAAGAGTCTTAACCATAAATTAAGAAATAGTCTGAGAATCCTAAGGTTCTTCCAATGGCTTCTGACCTTCCCCTTTTTCAGCTGTAGTGTGTGTCGGCATTTAGAACTCACTCTTGCATTCTAGCAACCACAGCTCAGAAAACATGAACAGTCCAGGGTGTGGTGGTACCAGAGTGTGGGAGCTGACTTTCAGATGTTCAAAACACATGTAGGTCTGCTGCTATTTCAGTTTTAAATATTTAGATTATATAAACTTCACAAGAAATCAATTATATTAAAACAGAGGTAATAATGGTTTAAAGCTCATCGATTCCTAATCATGTTTTTACATTTGGCCATCGTCTACTCTTGAAGGTATTTACTTTTGCATCCGGTGAGAGTATGACATGGTGCAGTGTCACTGGGCATCTGTTCCCAAGGCTGTCTCCAGTGATGGGCATGGTGGTGGTTTGAAATTGGCCATGGTGGATGTATTTAAACCAGGCAAATGGAAGAAGGCTGCATATCAGGCTCTTCTCCTGGGAGAACCCTTTGCTAAACATTTTCCAGCAGCACATTACCATGGGCAATAGACTTGGAGACGCAGCTTCTACTCCTCCTTCAGGTTTTTCAGTCCATGAAAATCCATGGTTTTTCTATCTTAAAAAGCCTTTTCCAAGCTCTTCACCCCAAGGAGAATCAATGACTTATCTCGTTATTCCTACGCCTTCTTGTAAGTACTTGTGTTGTAACACATACCATGCTTTCCTTGTTTAAGGTTCATTTCATCTCTAGAAAGTGAGCATTTAGCGGTATGATATACTGTAAATGTTCAATAAATGCTTACTGAGTTAATAATAAATGAATCAATTAATAGAGAGTAGGAATATATTAAAGGAAACTCTGATGCTATTTCATTAATGGGACACAGAATCTGAAATTATTCAACCACATATGCCCCTCTGCATGAACCAGAATAAACATTTCCAAGTGTGTTTCTATTGAACACATGCTCTTTGTCCTCTTTTTCTCAAATCCGTATCCTCTACAAGCCTGCTTAACAGGTGAACTGAAAATTCAGCAAGTACTAAACAAAAGAATTTCAATTTCATGATTCAGTATTGGAAAATTAGCAAGAATATGGAGATGAAAATATTTGAAGAAGTAGCATCAACTCCCCTTAGTCTCTGGGTACAATGTGGCCCTGACTTATGACAAGCAAGAATGTGTTTAACAACCTACTCAACTGTGATGTTCATAAACATTTTACAGGCGAAAGTGTTTGCATCTTCAATATTTCACAAACAGCCTACCCTCTCAGTATGCACATACTTGATTCAGAGCTAATTTTAACTTGAATAACTCAGCCTGTTTGACCTAACGGGTGTGGGAAACTTATATATAAAGCATTTACGGTGTGAGCTATTTTTAACTTACACCCAATCAGCTGGCTTGCTGCATGATATGAGCACTGCATTTTAGTCCACGAAACTATTGGAGCTATTCCCTCAAGCATGAAGGTGCAAACCTACACTGTGGGCACTGGAGTGCAACACGCCATCATTAGGAACTCTCTCGAGGGCCAGGCATGGTGGCTCACCCCTGTAATCCTAGCACTTTGGGAGGCCAAGGCAGGCAGATTGCTTGAGCTCAGCAGTTTCAGACGAGACTGGGCAGCATGGCAAAATCCTGTCTCTACTCCAAATACAAAAATTAGCCAGGCATGGTGGCACATGCCTGTGGTCCCAGCTACTGTGGGAGAATAACTTGAGCCTGGGAGGCAGAGGTTGCAATGAGCCATGATAGTGTCGTTGCACTCCAGCTTGAGTGACAGAGTGAGACTCCCTGTCAAAAGAAAAAAAAGAAATCTCTCTAGAAACTGTCCATTTGTCAATGTTGAGCAACGTTCATAATGAAGACTTTGAGAAAATACAAGATCCTGAGTTGTCTCTAGAATTACCAAAAGCAGATTGTATTATGGTTGACTTCATTTTGTTAGTTGAGTGTAACTCATGTTGCTTTATTGCAAATTAATAAATCACCCAAAATATCACATTCTTTGAACTTACCATGTAAAATATCCTATAATCTGAAGATTGACAGATTATCATCATGAGCTAAGTAGAAGCCACAATTTTCTAAGCATTTCTCATTTAAATCAAGAATATTTAAATAGAAAATACCACCATGGCTATTATCATTATTATTATAAACAAAAAATGATCATTACTCTTCAAAGTATTGGACAGTATACCGTGAATCATTAGATAATTTAACAATATTATTAATTAAATGCTTACTATGTATCATGTACTACATTAAGCTACTGCAGAATATATTATAACTCCAGATGCTAGATATTATTATCCTTATTTTATAGATAATAAAACTGAGTCAAAAACGACTTGATTTTTCTAGCCATATAACCAGCAGAGGCAGAGAATGAGATGAGAACCCCAGTCTTGCTGATTCCAAGTCCCTGCCCTTCATACCAACTTCACTCTTCAAAAAATGAAAGGTAACTACAGTTTTCAAAGAGGTGAAACCAATTCCAAATGAGGCTGCACTGAAGTTATCAGGGCACTTTGCAGTAAAGACTATCCTTTAAATTTGAAAAAGGTTGGACAAGGTAAGACTTGTTTATATCCTAGAAGATAATGAACTTATGCAACATGTCACCCCTAAGCTTCTGTAGGCCAAAAACACAAACAGGCACAAAAAGGGGTTAACATCAGTCTCCCTGGAAGGTTTTTAATGCCCAGTGATGCAGGGATTTAAGTGGATGTATTAATATCCACCTTTTGGAAACCTAACGAATACCGTCGACCATAAAATGCCATCTTGAAGAGATGCAGTGGCCTCCCCTCACTACCTGCCCATCATGGCTCAACTGCCACTTTCTCCACGTGTCTTTCCCCACTAGTGGCTCCTTTTCTCCTCACAGAAGGCCTCACCACACCTGTTCTCCTTGCAGCACCTGTCGGTCTTCATTGACCTGGCTGGCATGTGCGTGCCATTCCCCTGCTCCTGGAGGGTTGGCAGCACTATGCACATCCTCACGTCTCCAGTGTCTAACATGTCATTGTTATGCATGTAGCCTCCATAGTAAGGCCTCAGCAATGTGGGCTTGGATATGCTATCTTATTTTGTTTGCTAATGAACAAAGGAAGTCTTCTGGATGGAAAGACCAAAAACCCAAGAGAAGGTGGTTGCAATGGACTGAATATTTGTGTCCCACCAAAACTCATATGTTGAAGCCCCAACCTCCAACGCGATGGTGTTTGCAAGCGATGCTTTCAGGAAGTGATTTGCTTTACATGCAGACACGAGGGTTGATACACCATGATGAGATTAGCACCCTTATAAGGAATGGAGGAAACCAGGGTGTTCTCTGCCACTCAAGGACACAATCAGAAGATGCCATCTGCAAACCAGGAAACGGGTCCTTGCAAGACTCTAAATCTATAAGCACCTTGATCTTGGACTTCCAGTCTCAAAACTGTGAGAAATATATGTCCGTTGTTTAAGCTGCCCAGTCTATGACATTTTGTTATAGCAGCCAAAGTTGACTAAGCTGGTGGCATTTCCACCTTATGCAAATTTTCTAGACTAATGCTACTTCTCGTGATTCTGTCTTGCTGAAGTTCTCTCTCAGCACTGTCCCATCATTGGAGAGTAATGTACCTGAGCATTATTTTCTCAGCCCAGGCCTGCCATCTTCCCGGTCAGAGACTCTGTAATAGTTTACTGGTTTGGCCTTAGTATCTTATCATTTATGACAAATATAGGCATAGGAAGTCATGATTTGATTAGCACCTGTATCTCTTAATTAAATATATGCATATGTGTTTATAAATGCTTGTTATCAGATACTATTATACCTAGAATAGGTAAATTGTTTATTTTCTTCCACTCAATTTTATAGTCTTCTCCTCGTTTGTCCATACTGCATTATGTGTTGAAGTAAATATTAACCTTGGGGTCAGACATGTACAGTTTTGATCCCTGGCCCTAAGTATTTACCAACTCTGTGGCCCTGGGGCAAGTTCCTAAGCTGTATGCTTTTCTGAAGAGCAGGTGGAGGTGGGTGGCCGCCTGCCAGGCAGGATTGTTGACAAAACTAGATGAAAACTTATATACCAAGCACCATGCTGGACACGTCACAGGCACCCGATAAATGCTAACATTAGTTATGTAGAAATTATTACATGTTATATTGTATTTAATTTCATAAATTGCCTGAAAAATTTTATATCTCAGAAGCATATAGATCTTAAATACATCTGAACGGTACACATGTCCTCCCTTACCACTAAAATCATATACACGGATATATGGAAACTTTTCCTAAGAAGGTTGCCCTGAGCTTGTATGTTGCGGGACCACACACACACGTGGGTAGAGTATATGAATCAAGTTCCATATCTTAAAGATGAGTGTCCATTTCTATCAAACTCAGTGTGATCATTGAAATACATATATAATAAACATAGCAAAGACTTGGAACCAACCCAAATGCCCATCAATGATAGACTGGATAAAGAAAATATGACACATACACACCATGGAATACTATGCAGTCATAATAAAGGATGAGTTCATGTCCTTTGCAGGGATGTGGATGAAGCTGGAAGCCATAATTCTCAGCAAACTAACACAAGAACAGAAAACCAAACACCACATGTTCACACTCATAAGTGGGAGTTGAACAATGACAATGGAAGGACACAGGGAGGGGAACATCATGCACCGGGGCTTGTTGGGGGGTGGGGGGCAAGGGGAGGGAGAGCATTAGGACAAATGCCTAATGCATGCGGGGCTTAAAATCTAGACATTGGGTAGATAGGTGCAACAAAAACCATGGCACATGTAGATCTATGTAACAAGCCTGCACATTCTGCACATGTATCCCAGAACTTAAAGTAAAATAAAAATAAAATAGGTATATAAGACTTATAGAAATACACACAAGAAAAACACCGCTTATAAGTCCAAGATAAATAGCATGCATCCAAAATTTCTCTCCCAGGAAAGTTATGGTTCCAACTAATGACTGATGTGACAAAATGACTTAATAACCATCTACACCTTTTAAAAGTAATTCTTGAATAAATAAGCAGTTATTTGCCTCCCACACAAGAACATACCCAGTTCAAGGCCAATGCATGGGAAACAAACCTGATCCCATAGTACAGGTTATCAGGAAAGTCCTGGGTGAATGCACAGATCTGAGCACCGCAGAAGACATCAGGAGACACAGGGAATGCCCAGGTGTCCCCAGGGAGGCTGGGCTCAGCGACAGGCATCCAGAAGGGTTTGGAGATGTCTTAGATTCACGAAAGCCTAAGATTGGCCCTCTGAGTTTAGAACCTCTCTTTTAAGCAAAACCTCCAGCTACTGACATGAAAAGATATCTATCCTTTAGGGTTCTTTGGCCAGAGCTGGGTAAATTCCCCCGTTTTGTTCTGGAAGTGTGTCTTTTTGAAAAAAGCCCTAAATTTTGTAAAACTGAAATGAAAACTTCTATCCAGAGTATATGTGCAATTTTTTAAAACCAGTAGATGACATAAAACTGCATATTTCAATAACATTCTTTAACTCTAAACCCCCTTGCTGTAGCCATTTCGGCCCTTTTTTTCCATCATCAAACACCTCCCACTAATAGAGCTCTTTGTATTAGACAAAATAAGACAGGAATGCACTTGAGAAGCAGGAACACTGACTTGGTGCAGGGACTCACAGCCTCCATCTGGGGTGTCTGCCTATCTTCACAGCATTCTGTCAATATTTAAAGACAGTGGGAGGGTGGTTCAAAGACGGCCGAATAGGAACAGCTCCAGTCTACAGCTCCCAGAGTGAGCGACGCAGAAGACAGGTGATTTCTGCATTTCCAGCTGAGGAGCGCAACTCCTCACCAGCAACGGAACAAAGCTGGACGAAGAATGACTTTGACGAGCTGAGAGGAGAAGGTTTCAGATGATCAAACTTCTCCGAGCTAAAAGAGGAAGTTCGAACCCATCGGAAAGAAGTTAAAAACTTTGAAAAATGATTAGACGAATGGCTAACTACAATAACCAATGCAGAGAAGTCTTTAAAGAACCTGATGGAGCTGAAAACCATGGTACAAGAACTATGTGACGAATGCACAAGCTTCAACAGCCGATTCGATCAACTGGAAGAAAGGGTATCAGTGATTGAAAATCAAATGAATGAAATGAAGTAAGAAGAGAAGTTTAGAGAAAAAAGAATAAAAAGAAATGAACAAATCCTCCAAGAAATATGGGACTATGTGAAAAGACCAAATCTATGTCTGATTGGTGTACCTGAAAGTGACGGGGAGAATGGAAACAAGTTGGAAAACATTCTGCAGGACATTATCCAGGAGAACTTCCCCAACCTAGCAAGGCAGGCCAACATGCAAATTCAGGAAACACAGAGGACGCCACAAAGATACTCCTCGAGAAGAGCAACTCCAAGACACATAATTGTCAGATTCACCAAAGTTGAAATGAAGGAAAAAATGTTAAGGGCAGCCAGAGAGAAAGGTCGGGTTACCCACAAAGGGAAGCCCATCAGACTAAGAGCTGATCTCTCAGCACGAAGTCTACAAGCCAGAAGAGAGTGGGGGCCAATATTCAAGATTCTTAAAGAAAACAATTTTCAACCCAGAATTTCATATCCAGCCAAATTAAGCTTCATAAGTGGAGAAATAAAATACTTCACAGACAAGCAAATGCTGAGAGATTTTGCCACCACCAGGCTTGCCCTAAAAGAGCTCCTGAAGGAAGCACTAAACATGGAAAGGAACAACCGGTACCAGCCACTGCAAAACCATGCCAAATTGTAAAGACCATCGAGGCTAGGAAGAAACTGCATCAACTAACAAGCAAAATAACCAGCTAACATCATCATGACAGGATCAAATTCACACGTAACCATATTAACCTTAAATGTAAATGGGCTAAATGCTCCAATTAAAAGACACAGACTGGCAAATTGGATAAAGAGTCAAGACCCATCAGTGTGTTGTATTCAGGAAACCCATCTCATGTGCAGAGACACACATAGGCTCAAAATAAAGGGATGGAGGAAGATCTACCAAGCAAATGGAAAACAAAAAAAGGCAGGGGTTGCAATCCTAGTCTCTGATAAAATGGACTTTAAACCAACAAAGATCAAAAGAGACAAAGAAGGCCATTACATAATGGTAAAGGGATCCATTCAACAAGAAGAGCTAACTATCTTAAATATATATGCACCCAATACAGGAGCACCCAGATTCATAAAGCAAGTCCTTAGAGACCTACAGAGAGAATTAGAATCCCACACAATAATAATGGGAGTCTTCAACACCCCACTGTTAACATCAGACAGATCAACAAGACAGAAAGTTAACAAGGATATCCAGGAATTGAACTGAGCTCTGCACCAAGCAGACCTAATAGACATCTACCTAACTCTCTACCCCAAATCAACAGAATATACATTCTTCTCAGCATCACACCGCACTTATTTCAAAATTGACCACATAGTTGGAGGTAAAGCTCTCCTCAGCAAATGTAAAAGAAGAGAAATTATAACAAACTGTATCTCGGACCACAGTGCAATCAAACTAGAACTCAGGATTAAGAAACTCACTCAAAACTGCACAACTACATGGAAACTGAACAACTTGCTCCTGAATGACTACTGGGTACATAACGAAATGAAGGCAGAAATAAAGATGTTCTTTGAAACCAACGAGAACAAAGACACAACATGCCAGAAACTCTGGGACACATTGAAAGCAGTGTGTACAGGGAAATTTATAACACTAAATGCCCACAAGAGAAAGGAGAAAAGATCTATAATCGACACCCTAACATCACAATTGAAAGAACTAGAGAAGCAAGAGCAAACACATTCAAAAACTAGCAGAAGGCAAGAAACAACTCAGATCAGAGCAGAACTGAAGGAGATAGAGACACAAAAAACCCTTCAAAAAATCGATGAATCCAGGAGCTGGCTTTTTGAAAAGATCAACAAAATTGATAGACCACTAGCAAGACTAATAAAGAAGAAAAGAGAGAAGAATCAAATAGACGCAATAAAAAATGACAAAGGGGATATCACCACTGATCCCACACAAATACAAACTACCATCAGAGAATACTACAAACACCTCTACGCAAATAAACTAGAAAATCTAGAAGAAACAGAGAAATTCCTTGACACATACACCCTCCCAAGACTAAACCAGGAAGAAGTTGAATCTCTGAATAGAACAATAACAGGCTCTGAAATTGAGGCAATAATTAATAGCTTACCAACCAAAAAAAGTCCAGGACCAGATGGATTCACAGCCGATTTCTATCAGACGTACAAAGAGGAGAGGGTACCATTCCTTCTGAAACCATTCCAATCAATAGAAAAAGGAGGGAATCCTCCCTAACTCATTTCATGAGGCCAACATCATCCTGATACCAAAGCCTGGCAGAGACACAACGACAAAAGAGAATTTTAGACCAATATCCCTGATGAACATTGATCCAAAAATTCTCAATAAAATACTGGCAAACCGAATTCAGCAGCACATCAAAAAGCTTATCCACCATGATCAAGTGGGCTTCATCTCTGGGATGCATGGCTGGTTCAACATATGCAAATCAATAAACATAATCCAGCATATAAACAGAACCAAAGACAAAAACCACATGATTATCTCAATAGATGCAGAAAAGGCCTTGGACAAAATTCAGCAGCCCTTCATGCTAAAAACTCTCAATAAATTAGGTATTCATGGGACATATCTCAAAATAATAAGAGCTATTTAAGACAAACCCACAGCCAATATCATACTGAATGGGCAAAAACTGGAAGCATTCCGTTTGAAAACGGGCACAAGACAGGGATGCCCTCTCTCACCACTCCTATTCAACATAGTGTTGGAAGTTCTGGCCAGGGCAATCAGGCAGGAGAAGGAAATAAAGTGTATTTAATTAGGAAAAGAGGAAGTGAAATTCTCCCTGTTTTCAGATGACATGATTGTATATTTAGAAAACCCCATCATCTCAGCCCAAAATCTCCTTAAGCTGATAAGCAACTTCAGCAAAGTCTCAGGATACAAAATCAATGTGCAAAAATCACAAGCATTCTTATACACCAATAACAGATAAACAGAGAGCCAAATCATGAGTGAACTCCCATTAACAATTGCTTCAAAGAGAATAAAATACCTAGGAATCCAGCTTACAAGGGATGTGAAGGACCTCTTCAAGGAGAACTACAAACCACTGCTCTATGAAATAAAAGAGGATACAAACAAATGGAAGAATATTCCATGCTCATGGATAGGAAGAGTAAATATCGTCAAAATGGCCATACTGCCCAAGGTAATTTATAGATTCAATGCCATCCCCATCAAGCTACCAATGACTTTCTTCACAGAATTGGAAACAACTGCTTTAAAGGTCATATGGAACCAAAAAAGAGCCCACATTGCCAAGTCAATCCTAAGCCAAAAGAACAAAGCTGGAGGCATCACGCTACCTGACTTCAAACTATACTACAAGGCTACAGTAACCAAAACAGCATGGTACTGGTACCAAAACAGAGATATAGATCAATGGAACAGAACAGACCCCTCAGAAATAATATCACACATCTACGAGTATCTGATCTTTGACAAACCTGACCAAAACAAGAAATGGGGAAAGGATTCCCTATTCAACAAATGGTCCTGGGAAAACTGGCTAGCCATATGTAGAAAGCTGAAACTGGATCCCTTCCTTACACCTTAGACAAAAATTAATTCAAGATGGATTAAAGACTTACATGTTAGACCCAAAATCGTAAAAACCCTAGAAGAAAACCTAGGCAATACTATTCAGGACATAGGCATGGGCAAGGACTTCATGTCTAAAACACCAAAAGCAATGGCAACAAAAGCCAAAATTGACAAATGGGATCTAATTAAACTAAAGAGCTTCTGCACAGCAAAAGAAACTACCATCAGAGTGAACAGGCAACCTACAGAATGGGAGAAAATTTTTGCAATCTACTCATCTGACAAAGGGCTAATATCCAGAATTTACAAAGAACCCAAACAAATATACAAGAAAAAAACAAACAACCCCATCAACAAGTGGGTGAAGCATATGAACAGACACTTCTCAAAAGATGACTTTTATGCAGCCAACAGACACACGAAAAAATGCTCATCATCACTGGCCATCAGAGAAATGCAAATCAAAACCACAATGAGATACCATCTCACAACAGTTAGAATGGCGATCATTAAAAAGTCAGGAAACAACAGGTGCTGGAGAGGATGTGGAGAAATAGGAACACTTTTACACTGTTGGTGGGACTGTAAACTAGTTCAACCATTGTGGAAGACAGTGTGGCCATTCCTCAGGGATCTAGAATTAGAAATACCATTTGACTCAGCCATCCCATTACTGGGTATATACCCAAAAGATTAAAAATCATGCTGCTATAAAGACACATGCACACGTATGTTTATGGCAGCACTATTCACAATAGCAAAGACTTGGAACCAACCTAAATGTCCAACAATGACAGACTGGATTAAGAAAATGTGGCACATATACACCATGGAATACTGTGTAGCCATAAAAAATGAAAATGAAGAGTTCATGTCAATTGTAGAAACATGGATGAAGCTGGAAACCATCATTCTCAGCAAACTATCTACCGCAAGGACCAAAAACCAAACACTGCATGTTCTCACTCATAGGTGGGAATTGAACAATGAGAACACATGGACACAGGAAGGGGAACATCACATACCAGGGACCGTTGTGGGGTGGGGGTCTAGGGAAGGGATACCATTAGGAGATATACCTAATGCTAAATGACAAGTTAATGGGTGCAGCACACCAACATGGCACATGTATACATACGTAACAAACCTGCACGTTGTGCACATGTACCCTAGAATTTAAAGTATAATAAGAAATATACATATATATATGAAATTAAAAAATAAAATAATAAAAAATAAACAAAAAAATGAAGACAGTGACCCCTGTGAATAGCCTGTGGACCCAGAATATGGATGGATCAGTCAAGGCAAAGCTCTTTCATTGTGTTCTCTTATTTATTCTTTTATACAACCACGAGTGAGCTGTTTATTCTGGGCACTGCATCCTTATCACTAAAGTAATTACAGGCAAAGGTTTGAAACTATCTGCCTAAAGGGAATTCAGAATTAGAATGCTCCATTTCTGGAGGGGTGTTCATAGGTACCTGTCAGCCCTCCTCTCACTTGGAGGGGGAGGGATTTCTGCACTGTGCCAAAAAATCATTGGAACTCAAAAGAAAAATGAAATATGTTTAAAGCACTTTTTTGAATATCATTCTTCTGCCAGGTCTTCCGCTGAAAACATGTGCATACTCTTTTAATTTAATACCTATAATTATCCTGTGAGGTTGTCTTCTCTTTTCCACTCTAGACAAAAAGAGGCTCAAGCTCCTACAACTAGTAGGTTCAACTCAAACCCAGGTCTCCAGACCTAAAATTGTATGTTCTTCCAGTTAAACCACATCTGCTTTGTGTTAACTTGATAAAACCAATGTTTGCGTAATCATTCTAAGATGTAAAGAATATTCATGAATGTTAAGCTAGCTGTTTGCTTATTTTTATTTGATGTTTATTGATTTCAAAAAATGACTGTTAGACCACTAAGTTTTAGCAAATTTAGGACAATGTACACTTTTTGCTTCATGTGATTGAGAAGTATGAAGTAACTCATGAGAACACATTCAAATTAATGGATTAACACCAAAGACACAGTCTTTCTATTTTAATGTAGTGATAGTTATTCTAAACATGAAACAAGCAACTTTAAATGTATAGATATTATATATTATATAATATATAATTTATATAATATATAATGCCTATATGTTATATATAATTTATGTAATATATAATGCCTATATGTTATATATACTTTATATAATATATATTTACATGTTACATGTAATATATATAACATGTAAATATTATATATAATATATAACATAATATATAATATATAAATTATATATTATATAAAATATATAGCTGTATGTTATATATTATATATAATATATAAATTATATATTATATAAAATATATAGCTACATGTTATATATTATATAAAACATACAAGCATGTTATATATCACATAATATATAAAATGTATAACATATAAGTACATATATATAAAATATATTTTTTCATCTGAATGACTCATAGTACTTTACAATTTTATTTAGATATAGGTTTTGGGATTTTTCTTTGCTTGCTAATTATGAACATATATTTTATCTTTTTTACTGGCCATCTAGAAACAAATGGCACTGTCTTTCTATATCATCATTGTTGAACCCAGTTGCAGATACTGATATGGTTTTGTTTTTTTTTTTAAGACGGAGTCTCGCTCTGTCGCCCAGGCTGGAGTACAGTGGCGCGATCTTCGCTCACTGCAAGCTCCACCTCCCGGGTTCACGCCATTCTCCTGCCTCAGCCTCCAGAGGAGCTGGGACCTGATACACTTTTAAAATAGAGACAGAGCTTGATGGCAGCCTAATTTTAGTCACCCTCATTCTCCTTGCTATAGATCATATTCCAAACTAGTATTTCCATCACGACTCTTATTACATTCAGAATTCTTACATACTTTATTGCAGTTCTAAATTCTCTTCTGAAATTTTAATGATGCCAGGAAGCACTTGGCCAAAGTGGACAATTAAACTCCCTTTGGAATAACCTGTGGTAGGAAAGTGAATACGGGAATCAATATTTTTGGACTGAAGTGAGCTCCACTTAGAAGGATCAGCATCATCCAAGCCCAGTTTTTGAAACAAAAATAAGGGATGTCTTCATTATAAAACGATTTACTGGGTTCATTATAGAAAATGCATGGCTGGATTTTTAAAGTGTTTTGATGTCATCATTTCAGTCACATTTAAATTGATGGATAAAATCAAATCCAAAGTTGCAAAATTGAAGCCATTGCCCTTGTTTTATACCAAAAATAGTGACTATAAAATAAAGTTGCCTCAGGGCTAATTGTACCCATTACGTTGAGTTTAATGACTCAGCAGTCTAGTTGTCTTTCCCCTGTAAAAATTTTTTGAATCTTCATTACACATCATCAAATTGTTACCTAAACACCAGGGGTCCTGTCTGGGTTCTGCTGCTCACTGCAGAGAACGCCAGTGACTGAGGTCATGATTACTGCCAAGGAAGAAGGCTTTAATCGGATGCTGCAGCCGAGGAGATAGGAGCTCAGACTCAAATCCACCACCCTGACCAACTAAAATTAGGAGTTTATATAGCAGGAAGAAAAATGTAACAATGGGTTACAAAACAGGAGTGAAGCATCTGGCATCGCATTGCCTGGATATGGTGATCTGGTGAGTTTCATTTCTTTGAGACTGTTTTTAGAGGCCTGGGGGTGCTTTTCTGAGGAAGGAAGTCAAAGAAAATCAATGCAATTTCAAGCCTTAAGATCAGAAGGGTCAATTTATTTCTTTTTTTTAAAACATGTTTTATTGCTTTATTTTTAATTTCTATGGGTACACTGAAGGTATATACATTTATAAAGTGCATGAGATGTTTTGACACAGGCATGCGATGTAAAATAATCACATCATGGAGAATGGGGTATCCATCCCATCAAACATTTATTGTTCATGTTACAAACAATCCAATACACTCTTTTAGTTATTTTAAAAAGTACAAATATTTTTTACTATATTCACCCTTTCCCATTTTGCTATCAAATAAAAGATATTATTCTTTCTTTCTTTCTATATTTTGTACCCATTAACCAACCAGTGCTCCTTGCCCCCACCCCTCACTATTCTTATCAGCCTCTGATAACCATCAGAAGGGTCAGTTTCTATGTTTGTCAAAAAGAAAAAAAAAACTGTCTATGGGACTATTAGGTAGGTTTCAAAATTCTTATTTGAAATTAAGCTTGGGCTTGTTTCTGTGAAATTAGAGTGTGGGTCACCCCCTTGAGTTACTGACTTCACGGATAATCAGAGCACTGGGAATACAAGCTAGGAAAGGCACCGTCAACAGATGTGTCATTGACAGCCAACACTGTGACTTTCAGGAAGTGCCTCCACGTCTCTACGCTTGTCTTCACTTTTCTAGGATAGGGAGGTGCCGCTACACTGAAGATGAGAGTTGCATCCTGCGTGACTTCTCTATTTGCTGGTGGATGGGTTAAGAATATGCCACCCCACCATATGCTGCTCTGGCATTTTTAAATTAAAGACGCTTAAAAAAAAGCCAGTTACAAGATCATGTCATTCTGTTCATTGAAAGCAGGAGATAGAATTCCCATGCGAAATATACTGTCTTGATACCAAAAGGGAAGCAGTGTTCTTATCATCAAGCACAGAAAAATGAAGCCCAGGGATATCTGTACAAACAAACCTTGCTACACTAACACTTATCCACCTGGTCACTTCTCTAGCCGATCCCTTACCCTCGCCCAAGTCCCTTGGCCTTGCTACGTTTCACAAGCAAACATTCTTTGTCCAAGCCAGTCTATCAGTGGCTGGTTGTAACTGTTTCTGTGGATCTTCATTTCCTTATGAGGGCTCCCAGGCCACATGAAATTTGCATTAAATAAACCTGCATGCTTTTCTCCTGTTAATCCTTCTTAGGTCAATTTAGTTCTTGGGCCGTAAGACGACAGAGTAGAGCTTTGTCTCCCCTACACTGGGGGGTATCTTTTCCATATCCACATAGAAGAAGCTTGTTCAAACATATCAGGACATTCAGGAGAGACGTGACTGATCAAGTAGGGGTGGATGCTGGATATAAAAGAATTAGGAGGATATGACAGTATTGGATATGAAATACCAAATGTATGTCCAATAAAATGTAGGATCGTATACTAATTTAAAACCACAAATACAAGCGTGATATAAGCATCACACCTCTGAATGCACCTCCGTGCAGCACATAGGAAGGCAACCTTCCATCTTGGTTTGCCCAGGGCAGGTCCACATTCACTTTGTTGCTTTTAAGTCCAGCTTAGCATTTCCAGGACCAAAAAAGTCTGTGGTTACCCCATGTATGATGGATGAAAAGGTGATCTGCTCCCTGTAATGCTGCAGAAGGCTGACTCTGTCCCCTTTCTATTAAAATCCATGGTGAGCAGGGATATGGAACTCTGCATTTCTAATTTTAGGCTGGAAAACTTGCCTCTCAAGTAAATTATGGAAGCAGAGCCCTTATTGAGAAAGCAATAAAACAGTAAGATCTATTTACAAAAAGCAACCATCTCAATTTTAATTTTCTCTACTTTTCTTCCAGATATTCTCTGTATAAATGCTATATTTTTCTTCCAGTTTCATTGAACTGCTCCTGTAGGGATCTCTTTGAAGATTTCAGTGGGTGCCGAGCACTGTGTCCTTGTTCATTTGTGCTGAGTGGTGCATGCTAGGACCCAGGCTCCCTGAGCCCCACCGTGCTAATTGATGGCTGGTGGCCTTTGGAAGCACGCTGCTATCTTGAAGACAGCAGGGCCTTGAGTAACGGCCAAGTCTGGCCTGTAAAAACACTTGATCTTTGCTCCACTTAAGTCTCTCGAGAAAGAAAGGTAGCACCGCTCTCTCAGTCCACTCTTGCTCTCCACTCAGTGAGGACCAGAGTCTGTATTGATGACCTGGGGACAGGTCAGCTGTGAGCTCTGAGTAAATGCCTCTCTGCACCTCCTACCAATCCTTTGTTTCCTTTTCCATCATCATATTTGCTTATCTGAATTTTAAGGCTTCTCTCTTTTAAATCTGCAAATTTTCAGCGTGACCGAAATGGATTGCTTTGCTCACTGCATCTGCTTTTTGTTCTTCAGGAAGCTCAGCAGGCTGGAACCACTGAACACTTAGTGTGCTTATCTGCTTCGAAGTAATTGCAATACCTTATATTTAGACACAATAAAAATACATGAGAGAGCTGGGCATAAATTGGACACAATAAATACTTGTTGCATGAGTAAGTGGGCAAAGATGATAGTATAATTTTTTTTCAAAATTACAAATATTGTCTCTTTTCTTTTGAAATGGACTATAATAGAGGTGTAAAGGACCAATTTTAAATGTGCTAAGCCTTACAAATGCCAGTAGAAAGTTTAATCATCCAGTGATATTTATAAAGGAGGAATTGAGAACTAGAGGTGCTTTGCATTTAGATTTTAGACTTTGAAACTGCTACATGATTTGAGGCAAATGACTCATCCTGTGTGTCTCTGTTCCCTAATGTCAAATGAGGAAATGTAGTTATAATGAAAAGTTACTCTTTATCACATGTGCAAAACTTAACTACAATGCATGTGCTTAATAAATGTTAGCAATATTCATAATTATTATTTATACAATAAAATATTGGGGAAAAGGCCACTTGGCAAAAATACAAATTCTAGATTTTTCAGTGAGATGAAATTTCGTGGCGGTTCTGCAATATTTCTGTAGGGAACTCTGAATTTCTTTCTCCTCAGTTAAAAAATATTTACATTTAAAAGTTTCTAGGTGAAAATGTAGCATAATACAGATTCTGACATGCTAGAGTATACTGTAATACTATAGTAAATAAAACAGTGTAATAGTGGTTAATTAACTGATTGTAATCAATTAAAAAGAATAGAGAGGTCAGAAATAGACTCACTGAGATCTCTGACAAAGGAGCAAACTTAAAAAGTTAAAAAAAGTGAAAATTAAGTAATTAAATGACTGAAATATTACAAAATTAAAAAGGGTTACTTCACTTTCGAGGCTCTGCATAGAGTTATGTACAATATTCTGATTTTATAAGCAGGAATCTAAGGGTCATCTAAGTAAAGATGTGACTGATACACTTATTCCCAACTCATCATAAAATGAGAAAAATAACAGCAACCAAACAACTCCATGCTTTGGTTTAAGTTGTGAGACGACGCGCTCTAAGGTTGGGAACATGTCATGATTTTCAGGGAGCTGCAGACAAGTTGCTACACACCTCCCCATCTTCTAATTTATCTACACTTACCATGAAGTGAATCATGGAACTTGCAGCTGAGCGTCAGGAGCCTGTGACTAACATTGGACTAAGCCATCTCCGGATGATCTAGTTAACTCCTGTATTGTCCTCCCCTCATACCACCCTTGCTGATGCCATCAGAAATGCCACAGTCCCCTTTGGTTATAGAATGTTTCAGGAAGAAAGGAAATGGCAGGATAGTTAGAAGTAATTATGGATAGACGTAGAAAGATTCTTGAAGACAGGAAAGTGTTTTTATTCTCAGTCTGCTCATACATTTCCATTTTCTTCTGTTCCCGTAGGAGCCATTTCCATTGACTGTGTCTTTAACATTCACCTAAGGACAGTTCACTTCACTCTTAGTCCACCGAACAGAAATATTTAGAGTGTGCTTACTATGTGGCAGGCCTGGTTCTGAATGCCTTACATGAGTCATCTCCTTTAATCCTCACATCAACCCTATGAGTAAAGTACTATAATCAATCCCTTTTGAGCGATGAAAACATGATCACTAAATAAAGCAGAGGCCCAGAGATATAAAGTGATTTTCACAAAGTTACAATCTATTCACTGGAGACACCATGATTCCAAACTACTGGGCTCAGAAAGAACATGAGCTTTATATCAGATATTTCCTCCAGCATTTCATATGGATATTGATTCAAATTAAATAAAGCTGCAAATACTCATGTTCATCAATTAAGTAGTAAAAGTGCTATACAGTGTCACCAGTAAGTACTGACCTATGCCTAATATTTTAACAAGGTAAGGGTGGCCAGTAAATGGAGTTCTTGCTTTAGCAAACATAAAAGAATAATAAATGTAATCCAAACATTGATCTAGGCTGGGCGTAGTGGCTAACATCTGTAGCCCCAGCACTTTAGGAGGCTGAGACAGGAGGATCACTTAAGCCCAGGAGTTTGAGACCAGCCTGGGCAACACGGCAAGGCCCTGTCTCTACAAAAAATACAAAAATTAGCCAGGCATGGTGGTGTGCACCTGTAATCCCAGCTACTTGGGAGGAGGCTGAGTCAGAAGGATCGTTTGAGCGCAGGAGGTGGCAGTGACCGAAGATCGCACCACTGCACTGCAGCCTGGGTGACACGAGACTCTGTCTTAACAAAACAAAAATTACCTGAATCTAAAATTTGCTAGCCTTTGATAAAATATTTGAAGCAATTTCTTCTGCATGTGGGTAAACTATCACAGTTGTGTTCAAGGCTTCTCAACATGTGGGGCAATGCAATGTCTGTACTAATTAGGGGACACCTCCCAAATAGACTGTTAGTCATCATCTACTTTTCAATTAGCCAACCCTGGCAAGTGTTTTTACATCAATGAGATGTGATTCAACAGTACTGTGATGATATCATAGCTTCCAATCTCAAAATATTATTTCGCTAATTTCTCCTCAGGGGGTGTGTGGAGTTGTAGGAAGGCTAGAGAAGTACATAAAGCCCATAGCTGATACATCTTTGCCACAGTTTGTACTGAGATACTCTTAAATGTTTTCTTACTTTTATAAGATAAAGTTTAATTTATAAAAAAAAGAAATAGTCATATTTTAATTTTCTAAACTAGCAAAATTGAGGTTCTTTGAATAGGTGGTCTAATTACCCAAATACATTGATTTCATTAATGTATAAATAAATTAAATAACAATAAATAAATTGAATAATTAAATAAATTAAAGTAAAAGTCGGCCCCATTATTTGACTGGTTAATGCATGTTTGTGTGTGAGGGTGGGGAGTGCCGACGGGTTTCATCTTTACCCTGGTACTAAAATGTCTTTTTCTCTGTAACACACACGGCAACATCCTCTAGCAAAACTGTATCAATGGTCCAGGCTTGGTGGCTCACACCTGTAACTCCAGCACTCTGGGAGGCCGGGGCAGGCGGATCACCTGAGGTCAGGAGTTTGAGACCAGCCTGACCAACATGGTGAAACCACGTCTCTACAAAAAATACAAAAAATTAGCCGGGCACGGTAACAGGCACCTGTAATCCCAGCTACTCAGGAGGCTGAAGCAGGAGACCACTTGACCCTGGGAGGCGGAGGTTGCAGTGAGCCGGGATCCTGCCACTGCACTCCAGCATGGGTGGCAGAGCAAGACTCTGTCTCAAAAAACAAAACCAAACAAAAAAAAAACAAAAAAGAAAAACAAAACAAACAAAAAACTGTATCAGTGAAGAGAAGATTGACGCTTCCTTTATGCAACACAGTCTGTAATTTCTATTTCAATATTTCAATGCAAGGCATCTAGAAACTTGGCATAGCCAAGGAGGAAGCTCAGGACCTACCTGAATGAATAATTGTATTTACACATAACTTTATAATCTTCCAACCTTTGGCTTCTATCCTATCCTAACAAAAATATATAACAACTGACAGTGTTCCTAAGTACCCTTTCGTGGCAGGCACTGGGCTAAGTATTTTTATAGCAATGTAATAAATAAATAAAACCCTATAAGGTAAATATCGCTATTTTAGAATTTGAGAAAATGAGGCTCAATACCATTTTTTAAACATTTCTCTTTGGTTTAAAAAAAAGAGGCAGTTGCAGTGATCTAAAAATATGATGAAAGAGAGTCTGTAACTTGCATATTTTCAGGCAGAATTTGAATCTATGATTTCTGTGGCTTCAAGATTAAGCATGTTTCACTGTGAAAGCACACTCTAATATTATTTTAATCAAGAGCTCTCATTTCACTCCCCTGGATGACGGTCTTTGTCCAGCTCATGAGACAGGATGCTGGGCATCTGGTCTCATCATCAGCAGAACCGTCACTCAGCGATCTGCCTGCTCCGGGTGAGATCGCAGTCATCTTCGCAATCATCCTCTGACTCATATGGAGAGGCCTGGCGAAGCCACTGCATCCCCGTCTCTTACTCCAGCCGCTAATGACCATGGCCCTACAACATTGTTTCTCCTGACTTTACGTTGTTATGCCCTATACACCTCAGTGTCCTGGGGCAAAATCCTTCACAGCCCCCTTAGTCGCTATCCTGAGATTTCACCAACACCACCACAATTTGTATACACCCCACTGAACTTGAAGGTACGACCACATACCCAAAAGAAGAGACTCAGGGAAACAGACTCAGGAAAGAGACTCGCTGCTTTCTGTGGAGCTTGTCACCTCTAACGTGCCTCCTTCGACCCAAGCCACCAGACATTTACACTTTAACAACAATTTTTTTTTTTTTTTGAGACGGAGTCTCCCTCTGTCACCCAGGCTGGAGTGCAGTGGCGTGATATCGGCTCACTACAACCTTCACATCCTGTGTTCTCTCCTGCCTCAGCCTCCCGAGTATCTGGGATAACAGGCATGTCACCACACACAGCTCATTTTTGTATTTTTCGTAGAGGTGGGGTTTCACCATGTTGGTCAGGCTGGTCTCGAACTCCTGACCTCAAATGATCTGCCTGCCTCGGCCTCCGGAAGTGCTGGGATTACAGGCGTGAGCCACCACGCCTGGCCACAACAATTTCTGAGAATGAACTTTTGTGAGGCCCACGTGCCTTTTACTATAGGCTATTCTGACACCTCTGGACCCTAATATGCATGGCAAAAATATTATTAGCAATTAGTAATATTTCTTTGGAAAAATGTTAATATTATAATGGTACTTTTATCTTTATATCCTAACAAAATGCCATTCAATTATCAAAATAGAAGGGTAAAAAAAAGTGATGCTGTTTTTTTGTGTGATTAACTTGGATATGACTTCTTTATCATCAAAAGTAACATTAATATTATATTGGTAAACTCTTAAGAAGGTTTACAATATTAAAGTTCTTCTTAATAATAATCAGGCATACATTTATTCTAGATGTTGAATACAAATCAATACATAGAGATAAATAGATACCAATAGATACAGTCACCCACACTGTGTCACGTAATTTGCTATAGTGAGTAAAATTGGTCAGGAGTCAATGAATCAATACTGTTCATCAAATGCTTGTCACGACAACAGGCATAATATGTTCTGGGTATATAACCAAGTAGGATGCAAGGTCACTTATCAATGAGATTATATTCTAGGAGAAAATGAAATATATATACGATAATTTTTTTTTTCAATTATTGTCAGATGTCCAAGAAATGATAAAATCCGAGTAATGTGGAATATAATGACTTTTGTTAAGAGTGTGGGGTAGGCTGACAATTGTGGGTGGGCTGACTTAGCTGGGTATTGATATGAGGAGTTGATACTGAAATTGCTGGTCAAATTATGGGAGCAGGCAGCCACCTGGAGATTCATTTATCCATTATACATATCGTTACTGAGCCCTACAATGTCCCCAGCACAGTTCTACAGTGAATAGAACACTAAAATCCCCACCCTTATTCCATGAGAGAGACAATAAACAAAAAAAATAAATGTGTACATATATGTAATTATTAGGTAATAAAAAGATATAAAGAGAAAAATGAAACAGAACGGGAATTAGAAAATGTGTGTGTTGTGTGTGTTATGTTTGTTATGGTGTGTGTGTTGTATGTGTGTTTTGTGTGTATTGAATATAGATGTGTGTTGGCGTCTTGTGTGTGTGTGTTGTGTTTGTTATGGTGTGTGTGTTGTGTGTGTTAGGGTATATTATGTACTGTATGTGTGTTTCGTGTATGTTGAATATAGATGTGTGTTGGCGTCTCGTGTGTGTGTGTGTGTTGTGTTTGTTATGGTGTGTGCATCGTGTGTTGGGTATAGGGGTGTGTGTGTGTTGGGTATGTGTGCTGTTAGTGTGTGTGTGTTGTGTGTGTTGGGGTATTATGTGTTGTGTGTGTGTTGGGTATGTGTGTTGTGTTAGTGTGTGTGTGTTGTGTGTGTTGGAGTGTTATGTGTTGTGTGTGTGTTGGGTATAGGTGTGTTTGCTGTGTGTGGCGTGGTGTGTGTGTACATGCTGGAGAGGGGCTCACAGATCTCACCAACAAGGTGAATGTGTCCATAGATGGGGCAGGGACCTTTGAAACCCAAGGAGGCCATAGCTCTGTCATGGAGTCCAGGAAGAGCCTGGTCATGCTCAGGTGTCCACACCTCACTTCCTAGACGTCGGCTTCCAGGAGCACAGCAGCATGGCTGAGCAGACAGACAGGGGTCACTAAGACTGAGGATTTTCCCAAACTGACACCCAGAAGACTGATCAACAGCCCTGCCTGCTGCACACCAGGGAGTAACTGTGTCAGGCAGACAGCTGCATACATGAGTCTGGGGAAGAGGGCCAGGCCGAAAACACCATCTGGGAAAGCATCTGCATAAAGACAGTCTTTAAGATCAGGAGGCCGGGTGAGATCCCCAGGTTCAGGTTGAGTGGAAGGCCAGGCCCGAGACTCCCCACCATGCAGAACACAGGAGAAAAGGAAGGACCCAGCCCTGGGCATGAAAAGGAGGCTGGGTGGGTGGACACAGCAGGGGAGGAGGTGCTCCACTGAACTGGTGTGGGCTCTAGAGGGAACGGAAGGGGAGAGCGTGGAGGAAGCAGGTGCCATTCTGCTTCGAAAGCAACACCAAAAAAAGAAGTGGAAAGAGTGGTCCAAGCAGAAGTAACAGAATGTGCAGGGAGCCAGGGGAAAGCAGCAAGGAATTAGCCAGGACGTGAAGCAATACCGGATCCTAAAGACCACAGAAACCTGCTGGATTCATTCTGGGTGTGAGGGGAAATCGCAGCTCATTAGCACCACGTGTAGCTTGCCAGTTCAGTATGTCAAGAAAAGTAGTGAAAATTGTATCCTATCTGAGTTTTTAAAGATGATTAGGACATTAGCTGAAGACATGAAAGGGAATTTGGAAGGGAAAAAGTGACGTGGAAGAAAGAACATCACAAAAGAATTGGAGGCCGTGTGTGTGTGTGTGTGTGTGTGTGTGTGTGTGTGTGTGTGTGTGGTTATTTAAGAAGTGTAGTGCAAGGATACTGCAGGAGCACAGGGGGACATATTTCCAAGGACCTTGAAGACACTGTCTGAAAACCAGGTTTATCTTATAGATGCAATAAACGCTGGAAGACTTTGGAACATGGGCAAGGATATTAATCCATCTAAAATTATGGTGCTGCAATGCGGAATTTGCAAGCTAATGCCCTTTACCAAAAAACACTTAATTTCCTGTAAGAAATGCCAAGTAACCACACACACACAAAAAGAATTACTTAACGTGTCCTGTATGCTAAACCTCACTTTTATTAGGTACACTCCAATTAATCCTCTTGATAGATTGAATATTAATATAAAACCATGAGAAATAAAAATCTGGCTTCATCTTATGATAATTAGCATTTATCACAGATACAGAAGAGAACAATAATATAATATTTATTCATTGCTTTCCAACAAATAAAAGAATAATATTATTTTGAAGGATGATAGTACTAGAGGAAAATGTTCACGTGTTTCACAAAAGCATCCAGAAAGGAAATTTAGGTTGAAATATGTTAAAAATAATGATTAGAAAGATTCTAGCAAATTGTATTTAAAAGTCAGTAAAACAGCAGTTTGGCTGGAAGGAAGGATGAGAGCTAAACCCTAGTCTGAGCATATTCAATACATGATGAACTGGATTCACATTACAAATCAACCAGCAAACACTTTTCCAACTTAAAATTGCATTTTTTGTTTCATTTCACAGAAATTACCATTATATTTTTTACAAGATACATTCATTGTACTCATTTGATATCCTTCTAATTATTTTCTATCTTTGTAAGAACAAGACAAATCAGACCTTCCAAAAACTACACTTGAAGATATGGGATAGTTTTTTCCAATGTTGGAAATGTGACTTGTGGAAGACCTACCATTTGTATATTTGCACCTGTGCAAAAAAAAAGCCTGTTAAGATTTTCTTATAGGGGGACAGGGAATGAGACATTTCCTACATATCAGTTACCTCGAATTTTCACTTGAAGCCATGATTTTCCCAGATACATAATGAACGTATCTTCTTCGGATGTCACATGGTTGATGTTATTCCATATGCCTTTCAAACTGACAGTTCAAACCATAAAATAGGCAATTCAGACAGGCACATTGCTCTTCCTGCAAGTATTCTAATAAGAATAATATGCAGTGCATGCAAAATATGGTGCCTTCCATCTCTGAACCACTTCACTAATTACACAATGTGTTCACCTTGGCTTATCTCTTTGACTTGTCATATACTTTCACATATCTTCAAACATGACTTAGTTTTCTTCTCTGACATAAGCTACCATGGAGTGCTTCTTCACATCTCTTCTCTGTGAATATAATGCAAATGTAGTGAACCCAACGGATGTGACGAAAGAAATGCTAAAGCAAATCAATATAATTGTTTGGTGTAATTAAATGATCTAATTTAATCCAAGTAGTGTGGTAATAAATTTGGGCAGATCAGAAAAAAAAGTGAGCACTTTGGAAGATTCAAACGTCATCATTATATAACCCTGATGCACATTAAAGCTCATCCATTTTGCAGATAAGACAACAGTCAGTAAGGGAAGTCCAATTGTCCATTTTAATCCTTAAAGTGTAGGATCAAGTTATAAACTAGAGGTCAAGAATATGGAAAAAAGGTCAACAGGAGTTTGTAAAATATATTTCTTCTACTCTTTATCATTTGAATTAAAATGTATTCCCATAGTTTAAATTCCCTTATTTCTATATTAGTGTAGCTCATGTGAACTCCCATGAAAATAGATTTATGAAAGAGAACACTTTATCAGTCGCTTTGCCTTCCATATATGGGCCACGTGGACTACAGAGTTTGGGACTGTAGATTGTAGGGGCCCCAGGATCCAGGAGGTCATGGGTTCTGGTGAATGTGGTCACATTCCTCTTCCACTGAGGGCAGACACAAGGTAGCAGCTTCTCCTGATGCCATGAATAATTGCAGGCCCAATATTGCTCGGTCATCAATAATCAGCATAATCATCATTCAGTCTAAAGTGGCTTTTTTGTTTTTGAAACTTTTCATTCAGTGAGGCTAAATTATCAAGTCTGGGCAAAACTGATTTCTCTCTGGAAAATGGAAGTCAGTTTCAATTTCATGATTCTGTAATTCTATAAGCACTCTAATGAAAGGATTTCACCTGAAAACATTTTCGGTTTTCTCCTTACACCTTTAAAATGTGTTTTAAATATAACGAGGCTTAAGATATATGTACTTTTTCTGAATTCCCTTTGATCATCTGTGTTCATCTTGATATTTAACTCTTGGTCTCTTCATTATGTTTATATCAAGGCTAATTAATTATCTTGCTGACTTAGTTTCCTTGTGTATAAAATGGAATTCTTTAATTGATAAGAAAGCCTCATTGATTAGTTTTTAAAGTTTCTGACTTTAGTTACTCACTAACAAAGACTTGATGATGTAAGATGATTTTATTACAACAATATAGCAGTTCCCCCTTCTGACTGCTGCTGGAATTGTTTTGACTCTGTGGGCGCCAAACATGAATCATTCATAATCCGCCAGAGGTTCAGAGATTGCCTCATCCAATTACATAGGAATAGAAAGTAATTTAGTTATTTTCTTATATAAAATTTGATGAAAATTCATGTGTTACATTGCACTTCTAAAAAGTAGTGATGGAAATGCTAAAATTTATACTTCCTTTTTCAGGTCTGCCATCATCTCTAGGTTGTTTCTCATTCACTATTTGAGGTAAAAGAATGTGCTCTCTAGCCATTACGCAAAGTGAGTTTTTCCCTTTAGTGAATCAATTATATTCTTTAATTGTATGCGGAAACCACTTGAAAAGCATTTTACTTCTATGGTTACAATTCAATTTAACCACCTGTAATCCAATCAGGCTATACATTGTTTTATGTATTTTAATAGAACCTTTTTTCTGGTTATTTAAAAAATTATGTGATGTAAACGGTATGATGAATAATTGACGAAACATCTTGTTTTGCTTCTAGTTACCAGTGATGCTGTTCTCAAATGGATCTAGACAGCAATCCCCTTCACAGCAATATTTTCCATAGCACTTGAAAAGATATTTTAGCTCCTGCAGTGACAAAGGCCTGTTTAGAAACTGGAAGCATAATTTACTTACCTGACTGATGAAGCATTTTTTACATCTACTATATTTGTTTTATACGGAGATGGATCTTTGCTAAGAAAACAGGGTCTTTAACAATTGCAAAACTCCAAATTATTACATTTTATGATGGAGCAAAGTAGATTAGAGCAATTATCCTTCTTGTTTTATTAAGCCTTTATACTACTGTTAGAGGTTAATGGGGCTATTATTTTTCCCACCGTCAAAATCGGCTTTAAAGCAAGACCTACAGCACTTAGTGCTAGAAATCTGGCACACGGATTAGCAGGCATGCCTGCTTCTGCAGCAGTGTTAGAAATCACTCTGGCCTACTACCATTCAGATAAATCACACGTTCCTAATACAGCACTCGCGTCCCTAAAAGCAAGACCTGATGATGAGAGGCATTTCTGGCAATCTAGTAACACGCCTGGTATTCCTTAATAATATTATTGTGAAGCAAAATGTGTTTCTCATAGATGAGTAAAGAAGATCGTGTTCATTATCGAAGATTATCCATATGCAGACTAATAGAGTGAAAATATATCTGGTTATCTGGAAAATTATGGCCTGATGAAAATGTCCGTGGGAAAATGATTTCTTAAATAAAGTTTCTGAGCTTGAAACTACATAAGCATCATTTGCAATTGATAGGATTAGGGGACATGTCACAACTTCCATTCTCTGGTATCCTGGGTTCTGAGTCAGGCATCCAGGCTGATGAAGGTCCTCACTCAATTCTCCTTTCCTTTCATCCCACCCTCCTTTTACCCACATCCCATCTCAAGCTCTGGATCGAGCGAATCACTCTGCAGAAAGGCAGCATGCATTTCGCTGAAATTCTTCAAATGACCTTCCTAAAAGCAAGCATGTCTCAGCCATTGACTCAGTAACAAATGAACTCCTTCAGCAGTGGGATGGAGGAAAATTAGTACATTACACTGTGTTTTCTGACTGACTAGAGCACCCAATGTAGACTGACAATTAGTTTTTATTACCAGCTGCTATCACCTTGTGACAGAAACTTGAAAAATTTCTCATAATTTTCCTGTTTCCTTCCATGCAGTGGATATCATGATTCTGAAACTAGTGTGTTTTATTGACATGGATGAATTATTTAATTATTTGTGCTTTTCTCCATACAACACATAACATTTTGATAATGGGCACAGTTTTGTCTTAGCCAGTACCTAGCAAGTCTATAGATAAGACACTTCAGCCACGGAGGAAGTCCTTTAACGAGGACTTGGTGGCGCCTCACATGGCCCTGCTTTCCTACGGCTTTCCATCCTCTGTTTCTATGGATTTCTATATTTTATGGGTTGATCTACTAATATTTTGAAAGACAGTGAATTTCCATTTTTACTCAATCATCAGTAAATGTTACTACCGTTATGACAGCACTCTGTGTGACAAATATTTACTGGTGATCTGAAACACTATAAGACTATAATTTCCCCTGGGGAAGGAACAGATGCTGATCATCTTTATGACAGCTTCTGGATGCTCCGCAACGAAGGACTGTTGAATGCGTGAGTGAAGATGTGAAATATAAAAATCTAATTGAAGAAAAACATAAGCACCCTCTTCCCACACGACACATCAGCCCATAACCACATCCCTGGGTTATATCCCATAGCTACATCCCTGGGTTATATCCCATAACTACATCCCTGGGTTATATCCCATAACTGCATCCCTGGGTTATATCCCATAACTACATCCCTGGGTTATTCAATTCACCACCTGAGCATCTGTTGTGTTCCTGAGACTCTTATAAATTCTTAGTAGAGATCAGAGAACAAAGTAGAAAATACGCCTGCCCTCATAAGAATGATACAAAGGGCTTTGCAGATGTTGGGGGAAGAGTGGGAGTGGGGCGAGGGATACAAGACAACAAATATGGTGCAGCGTATACTGCTCAGGTAATGGGTGCACCAACATCTCACAAATCACCACTGAAGAGCTTACTCATGTAACCATATACCACCTGTACCCCAATAACTTATGGAAAAAATACGAAAAATAATTTTTTACAAAAGAAAATATACCTGCCCTCATGGAGTTCAGTTTATATTCTACTGGGAGATGTGAGAGAAATGAAACGAACAGGGTTACTTTATGTGTGTGTTTATGATACACACTCAAAAAAACATACACGTATATGTATATGTGATATGTTATAATAACTTAAAAAACACAAAAACAGAGCAAGTATCAGAAGAAGACAGAAGTTGGGGATGCTCAAGTCAACAGCCATACCACCCTGAATGCACCTGATCTCGGAACCTAAGCAGGGTTGGGCCTGGTTAGCACTTGGATGGGAGAAGTTGTGGATGCTCAAGATACATGATATTTAGTTAGGGTGATCAGTGACAGTGGCCAGAGAAAGCGAATTTTAAGAAACGATGTGAGGGAGGGAGGATGTGATATGGCTTCTTTGGGACATCATTTCAGGCTGAGGAGAGAGGAGAGCAAAGTCCCTGGGGTGTTGAGTGTCCAGTGTCCTCAAGAAACAGCCCAGAAACCAAGAGGACCAGGATGCAAGGGTGGGAGGAAAGGAGGTCTTTGGGTCTTCCTAAGGAATTTGGACTTATTCTGTCTGTGATGGGAAACGTTTGAGGGTCTGGAGAAGAGGAAGGATGTGGTTCTACTGATATTTCACCCAGATCCTTCTGGTTGCAGGGTGGGACTTTGTCAGGGCAGGGAGAGGCTGAGGATGACATGATGATACAGGTGAGGGGCGATAGTGGTTTGGGGGTAACAAGAAAGGCTTGGGATATGTTGGGGGGCAGTCAGGGCTCACCAAGAGGCCGGAGAGAGGGGTGGTGTGAAGGTCTAGGGACTGAATGGTGGAAGTCACAGGCTTCTTCTGTGACAGGTAAGAGTGAGAGAGATGCCTGTTACACATCAACGTGACTCTCAAGTAAGCCCGTGGATAGGAAGTTCTGGCCCATAGAAGAGAAATGCAGGTTAAGCCACGTAATCCACCTCAGTCCATTCTGGAATTGGATCATCTCGGGACAACTTTCCGAAGATGAATACGAGTAAGCTGGTTTTCTTCTCTCTTTATTTCTCATGGTAGCCCTATTCATGATAATTCATGACTTCTCTTTTCCTTTGTCTCAGCTTCTACAGATCCCAGAGAGAGAACAGTTACGAAAGTCTGTCCCCGGGCTGAACCGAACCTGCTGCTGGCGGTTATGGTGCTAAACTCAGAGGCTGACATGAGGGCAAGAGACTCTTCAGGATATAGGATTAAACCTTATTTTTTTTTTAGCATATTGGAATTTAACGATTAAGAGAAGATTACCCACTAGTGTATTTTATTTGTTCATAAATTATTCCAAACTTAAGACAACTAAAACTACGAATATTATAAGTAGATAAATACAGGTGGAAAATTATTTTCTGAAGTATATTTTGGAAAATGGTTCAACCAGTCAGGGTATTTAAAAAAGACAATCCAAACATTCTACAGTTACAATTACACCATTAAGTACATACAGTAATTGAGACATCACTTTATGTGGCCTTCTAAAAACAGAGATACAAGTTTTAAAATCTGCCCTTCCAAATTATGCCTGAGCCACAAGAAAAGCCAGAGGGAGATGGAACCACTGCGTGTCGTTATGAAGGACAAGAGTCCATCAGTTGCTTTTCATTAACTGAACTGTCTCTTTGGAAACTTGGGGCGAATATCATTCTGTTTTGCTTCAGGTCTCTTTTTTTTTTTTTCTTTTCAGAGTAAGAAAACATTGATTGCCCAATAGAAACAAAGGGCAAGGAAGTGAATGTTTATGGTTGAATACAGGAGAATTCCAGGGGCATTTATTTTATAATGTTGTGTTGTTATTTTTCCCAGGGGCATAAAGGCAATGCATTAGACTGCTCAATTTTCCACATTTAAAAAAAATCAGCTTTTTATTAGATAATGGTTCTGGATTAATTGCCCCATCCTGCATGGCTACAAACTGTTGTAACTGCAAATGCTCCTCCGTACACAGCATGTCCCATCAGCTCATCTGAGTGAGCTACAACAAATCAATATCGAATTGGTCAAGTCAATTGTCTTTAACTTTACATGGGGGGAAAATCTCTAGTTCAAAATAACAACCAATGTTTTGTTTATCTTTCTTCCTACAGATGTATATATTTTGGAGTTAGAAGGGCAACCACAGATTATCTACTTTAGTAATCCTCACACTGAAAGCTGCTAAAACTGGTTTCTGCCAAGAAGAATGGTCAGAAGAAGAAGAAGAAATGACATGTACTGTTACAATCATTAAAAAATAGAGCGTTGGCCAGGTGCGGTGGCTCACGCCTGTAATCCCAGCACTTTGGGAGGCAGAGGCAGGCAGATCACCTGAGGTCAGGAATTCAAGATCAGCTTTTCCAACATGGTGAAACCCCATATCTACTAAAAAATAGAATAATTAGCCGGGCATGGTGGTACATGCCTGTAATCCCAGCTACTCAGGAGGCTGAGGCAGGAGAATCACTTGAACCTGGGAGGTGGAGGTTGCAGTTAGCTGAGATCACACCACACTCCAGCCTGGGTGACAGAACGAGACTCTGTCTCAACAACAAACAAATATATACAGTGTCAGTTTAATAATTTCTTTGGTATTGAAATAATCTACTTTCAGAATAAAGAGCAGTTCACCATTTCAGGGTGAGAAAGAAAATGGGGGATGGGTGCTTGCTCATTTTATTCCAGACGCCCTTATGGAGACATAATATTGCCCATTTACATTGCATTTTTTCCAAGATTAAAATAATTCAAAATTTAGAGCATATAAACCATCTAATCATAAAATACTTAGATATTTAAGATATTAATGACTGTCTTAATATCTTTGGGTTTTTCTTCAAACATTACTGATTACAAGCTGGTGAAAAAGGAAATTCTAAATCTTCTCATTCTACACTTAATGTTGAGAGTCGCCCTCACCACACAGAAGAGTGGAAATATCTCTAAAGACTCCAGTCGCGCTGCACTATGTGGTTAGGTTTTGTGCATGTTAATGATAAAATGAATTGCGGAGGGTTGAAAGCAAGGCTGTGTAAAGAAGCTGATGAACTTGGGTTCCCAAAGCAAAATTCACAAAAGACTCATCAGATTAGGAGGCATAAATAAAAGAATCTATAGGGCTTTTGTTCCAAAGCACAGAGAGATTTCTTCCTCCCTTTTCATTCATTCATTCATTCATTCATCCATTCATTCATTAATTCATCAGTAGATACTCGCTGTGTACTGGTAGCTTGGGCTGTCAGCGGATGAGGAGGTATGGTGTGTGATCTGTGGGTCATGGATGGGAAAACCCCAAACTCTCAAGGGGCTCATATTGAACTAAAGGTACAATCAAGGTAGGTCCAGTAGAAAAATTCCACTGGCCTAGCAGGAAGAAGCAGAGGAAGAGATGAGCCTGCAGGATGTGCACGACTTCCAAACACAGGCACTTTCATCTTTCAAGTGAAAGAAGCAGGAGTTTGTTTTAAATCTAGGTATTTATTTACCTAGATTTTACCAGGTATTACATATCTACATAAACTTAACTTCAGCTGGGCGTGGTGGCTCATGCCTGTAATCCCAGCAGTTAAGGAGGCCAAGGCAGGAAGATCACCTGAGGTCAGGAGTTTGAGACCAGCCTGGCCAATGGTGAAACCCCGTCTCTACTGAAAATACAAAAAAATTAGTCAGACATGGTGGCACACACCTGTAGTCCCCGCTATTTGGGAGGCTGAGACAGGAGAATTGCTTGAACCCGGGAGGTAGAGGTTTCAGTGAGCTGAGATCCTGCCACTGCACTCCAACCTGGGTGTCAGAGTGAAACTTCATCTCAAAAAACAAAAACAAAAAAACTTAGCTCTCTTAAGTCTTATAATTAGAGCAGTCCTCCATCACTGCGGCAGAAGGAAAAACCAGTCAGTTAAACAGTGAAGGCTGGTTGTTGGAGATGCAGCCGGCCTGAAAAATCACAGTTACAGGCAAAGATAGAGCAGCCTGGGAAAAGTCAGGCTGCACCTGGACAGATGAGCAAGCAGGATTCAGCACAGAAGCCTTCTGTTCTTTGTGTGATTAGCGAGCTCCCAGGAAAAATTTCCTCCCTTTTTCAGGCATATACACAGTGGGCTCCATAGGAACTCACACAGGGAAGAGGGGGCCTTCCTAAAACAAATCCACAGTTATACAAAAAAGAGAAGTGCTGCTTTGTACTTGCCTAGGGACATAACCACAACAACATAAATAAGGGGTAGTTATGCAGACAGCTTTACAGATTAGAAAAGTTACTCAAACAGGTACAGAGATAAGAAGAGTTTCTCATAAAAGCTTTGTAATTCAGCTGTAAAAGCAGCAACCCATTTGGGATCCCCTCTCCCTTGTGAAAAGCTTTCTTTTCTCACATATTAAACTTTCACTCCAACCTCACCCTTTGTGGCCATGCCCCTTAATTTTCTTGGTCATGAGACAATAAGCTTGGATAACACCTTAGACAACCAGACTAGTGACCTTCATCTGATTAATTATCAAATTGCAAGTTTCCTGAGGCCGTCAGGGAAATTCTTCCATTCCTTGTCATGATCTCTCTCTTTTTCTTCCTGCACTTCCTGAACTCTTGCTGATGCCCTGACAGTGAGCAGAGGTGAGGGTAATAATGAACAGGACTTTGGGTGGATCTGATATAGTCAGAGGGCATGGATTTCTTGCTTTGCCCAGTGTTTGTTTTTACTTTTATTTTTTAACATCTAGACCTTTGGGTAGAACTTGCCGTCTTGAATTCACCAAAACCTTGAACATTTTCTATCACCATGACAGGGTCCCACCAGGAAACAGATGTCATTTGGAGAAGAACCCAGTAAGGCAAGGCTACTTTCAAAGCTTCTGTTTACAAAAGGGTGAATCTGGGGACACCACCAGGGACAGGGCAGTGGCATGGGAAGGAGTCGCCACTAAGGTGTGGCTGCTTTCTAGGCTGGAGGCACCAGGGGGCAAAAGTTGGTGCTGAAATCCAGAGGGACATGAACGCATAAGGTCACCCTTTGCGAAGAACTGTGACCTCTGATTTTTGTGCCTTGGACCAGAGACAGCTTCAGGGGACTGCAGGAGGCAGCTCAGCCTCCCACCCATACCCTGGTGCTTCCCACGGGCAGAATACAGGAGCTGCTAGCAGTGTCCACCCCTGTCTGGCTTTACTGAAGCCAGCACTGGATGAAAACTTCTTAACAGGGACAGCCTCACACTCTACAGTGAACAGATAATTCCCTGGCCACTGCTGTCACTTCTTTTACTCCCAGAGGAGTCTTATGAAAAAGAACGATCATAAACAAACAAAAATGTCCACCTTACAGAATAAAAAATACTAAGATGGAAGTAAACAGAGTGGGCTGTGGAACAAGAGCTAACAGTGCCTGCAGACCCTGAGCTAGACATTTTCCATAAATCTTCTGTCATATCCGCAACAAAACCCTTAGTTGGGGAAACGATTATATCACTTCTGCAAGAGAGGTTTGTGTACTTGGATCTAATCTCTAGAATCTCAAGAGCTGTGGTCTCCCAGAGGAACCCAGATCTTGGGGTGAAGCAGAAGTGGAGAGACTCAAGTTAATGGAATTGCTTGAAAAGGAATGAGGCCTCCACTGAAGGCACCAGCACTTCACTCCCTGCAGACAGAAGATGAAATCCTCATGTCAGCAACAGGCATGTGGGCAGCCAGTGTCACCTTGGGTATCAAGAACATAAAGCACTTTCATACTCAGTCTCCTACAGATGGTAAGGGATTAATGAGGCGCTGAAGAGGAAACGGGGCTCATAGTGGGAACACCTAAGGCACGCATGACGCGCTGGAACGTGGCCTGGCCTGGGCCTACCTCCCCTGCCGTTCGCCCCGTGTGGTTCACTTCCCTGCATTTACTATGGAAGGCCCCTAAGGTGTACAGAATGCCCACTGCATGCCACACTCTGGAACAGGCAGTTTACACCCCTCTTGATTTATCTGAGTGACAACCCTATGGAAAGGATTACTATTTTATTAATAATTGTGTAAGCGATGACATTTGAACTTGAATAAGGCACATACTTGCACAGCTATTGAATCCTTGCCTCTCACTTCAAATCCTATGTCCTTTCAACAGTGAAACAATTTCATTTTCTCTGTCATACCTTTCTCTGGAATGACACATTACCATTGATTACCTTCCTCATCTTAGAAGGCTCACGGTTTCCATTCCTCATTTTCTCTAATGATTAATTCCCATGCTTGACAAATATTTTAATACTGTTAAAAGAAAGGACAGAATGCTTTCTAATACCAAATGAGTCATTATGCATATGTCAATTTGTGTTCAGATGAGGACAGAAGAGATATTCTCCTTATTACAAAAGAAAAAAAGCTCTGCCTAAATCTTACAGTAGCAGAAAAATCTCATGCCCAATTGATCGGATATCCAACCTGATATTGATTTAATATAAGAGTTTGGCCGGATATGTGGTTCTACATTGAACTTTAGATCATTTGTGCAGGGTTTTATCATAAAAATCATTTTCAAACTATTGTAAATACTACATCTCCCTCTACAGAACATTCTACACTAAAAGCTAACAATACCAAAAGGTTAAAATTTTATTTTTAAAAAACCCTTTATTCCTTCGACTGTTTCTCAGATTTTTTTTCCCTTCAGTTTTCCCATCCTTTTCCAATCTAATTTCATTAAAGGGTGACTGGCTGTGATTATTCAACAGAAAGTGCTATGCAAACATTTACAGATTGATTTTTTTTTTCTTTTGGAAGTGGGAGAGACCTGAGACCAGATGGGTAGTCAGAGTATGGTGGCTCCCCTCTGCCTCTGAGGCCCAGGGGACAGGTTTACCTCTCTGTCCTCTCAACTTGCACAGGACTGAGCACAGACTATGGATTATTGTCACACAAGCAATTGTCAGGAAATCCTAAAGTGATGAAGATGTAGGTCAATCTATAGTATCGTTGTCAAAAGATTTTGATTGTTTCTTTTATTAGTTTTAGCAGAATATTTGTTGCATATAAAACCTCATGCAGTAGTCTGCTCTAGCATGCAGATGAAAACAGAATTGATTGACCCGAGGGGGTTCATATGTCCATGCCAGCCCTTCCACTAATTGCTAGGCAACAGAAAAACAATATGCACAGATGCAAAACACCAGGGACAGGCGCACCCGCAGAGCAAGGCTAGAAACATCACATGAAAAGATTGCCAGGGAAGCATAGAAAACACAACCCAATGGGTAGAAAGTCCTAGAAGAAGCGTGAGCAGAAAACAGCCCCTACAGGAAGTCAACCCACTTGGTATCTCACTAGACGGTACTCATCTCTCGTTTGTAAGAAAAGCAAACCCTTAGTGAAGCTGGTACCCAGTAACTGTTATGACATGTGTAAGGTCGTGGGGGGAGCAAAACCAGTGGAGAGCTGACTGCACCTGCAGAGAAAGAAGGGTCTGCACATTGAGTCTCCAAGAAGCACACAGGCTGTTGGCTTTCAGCTAAAGGACAAAGGGCCCTTCTGGCAGAGAAGCACCATGACCCAGTCCAGGCATGGCCAGGGCTTCCTATGGCTGAGTGATGATGACGGGCATTGAGGAGAAGGCACCAAAACGGCAGGTGTGGGAGACACCTTCATTCCTCCCAGAGCTATTGATCTGGTGTCTACCAGGTCCTGGGCACGTGCAAAAGTCATCAGCCAAACATGTCTGCAGATCTTGTTTTCTCTTTGGAAGGACGTAGACATTGCCCGAAAGCTACTTTACTTTCCAGGCAGTGAATGGTCAAAAATATTTTAATAGACAAAAGAAAAGAACCAACTTCTCCTTTCCAGAGATCAGTCTGGTCTGGTGTGTGTGGCGTGTGCAAGGACGGAGAGAGACTGGTATGAAAATGACTGACCGTGTCACATTTACTTAAGAGAGACATCTGGAGGGTCCAGTCTCAGACAGTGATCAGGGCAGATGTGACACATGGTTAGGAGATAGAACCACCACGATATTCCTCCATAACAAAGTGAAGTTAGTGAATGTTCTTTCTCCCAGAAAATACTTTTGGATATAGAAAAGAAGGAAGAGATAACGTGGGGAAGGTGGTGGGTGGGATCGCTTCTTCTTAACTGCTCCATTCTCTCCTCTGCTTACAAGGGCATATTAATCCTCATATAGAAAGGAAAGGGACTCACAGACAGAGTTTTTATGGCTTCCATCCTTGCTGGGCAGCATCTTGACTCCTCTTGACTTCAACTCAATCGCCTTTTTCACTGGAAGAAACAAAACCAAGCCATTAGCAGGTAAGACTTGGAGATCATAAAACCATGTTGTATCCACACAGCACTTCCAGTCATAACTGCTTTCTATCAACCCCTGAAAATGGGAAATGTTCTAAGAGGTGAATGATACCAAGTCAATGAAGTCAAAGAGCTTGTAAATAATTATTGTGAGGCTATCAAGCAGCAAGATCACATCTGACAGTATCAGTGTCGGAAGCTAAAAATAATATGTGCTGCCATTGACTTTACACATCCAATCCTATTTACCACTAGGAGTGGCAGATTCCACCAATCATTATCATTCCCCAAATTGTTCAGGCAGATCACTCACTTCATGTATCTATCCTGACTACAGAGTTGTCTAAGTTTGCTATAATCATGAAAAAAAGTTTAGATAAAAACGCCAGTTGCTCATTCATGTATTCATATATTCATTTAGTCACTTACAGTTTACCGAATCTGTATGGGTGGGGAGCAAGTAGAGGAAAGGCATGCTCTACATGCTGTAGATAAAGTGCTAGACACCACCAGTCCCTCCACACACTTTCCAGGCTGTGCAAAAGGCACAGAGGTCCTGGCTTCTAGCATCATCATTCTGAGAGTTAAATATGTTTCTTGATGTACTAGGGCCTGCATTAAACATTTTAATAAGTTTCATTTTTTTTTTTGGTCACTTATGGAAAAAAATGGGGGATGCATCTTGTGATTATAGAATATAAAATGTTATGATCTTCTAAGCAATCCCACACTTGGCTTTACTAAGTGCCCAGTGGAAACATTTCTGAAGTCCCCATATGAGACTGGACCTACAGCAGCTGCGATCAGGCAGATCGGCTCCAAATCTTTGCTTACAACAGCGTGGCCCCATGACCTAAGTAAGTTACTTGTCTCTGAGCCTGTGACTCTATGTGTAAATAAGTGTGAGGGTTAGTTTTATATGTGAACCTGACTGCACCACAAGGTGCTCAGACATTGGGCCACAGGAGATTCTGGGTGTGTCTGTGAGAATGTCATGGATGATATTAACATTTGAATCAGCCAACTGAGGAAAGCAGATGGCTCTCCCCAGTGTGGGTAGGCCTGGTCCAATCAGATGAAGGCCCAAATAGAAGAAAAGGCTGATCTGTCCCAGGGCAGGCAAGACTTCCTCCTGCCTGATGGGCTTTAAATTGCAGCAGCATGTTTTGTTTGTTTGTTTGTTTGTTTGTTTGTTTGGTTTTTCCTGCTTTCTGCTTTCTGACTGGAGCTAAAACACCGGCTTTCCTGGTCTCCAACTTGCTGGCTTACCTCTTGCAGGTCTTCGGTCTTGTCAGCTTCATAATCATGTGAGTCAGTTCTTTATAGTAAATCTGTGTGTGTATGTGTGTGTGTGTGTGTGTCAACACATGCACATAAGGAGATTCATATAGATATGAAGTATATACAGGAGACCCCTGAAGCATACAAGGGTTGGGGCGCTGACCACCCCCCCAACCACCACACACAGCTGAAAACCTGAGTATATCTTTTGGCTCCCCCAAAAACCTAACTGAAAATAGCCCACTCTTGACCAGATGCCTTACCAATAACATAAACAGTTACTTAACATACAGACTCGTATCTACATATATTTTACGCATTCATGACACACCTTTTTCGGATTTTTTCCTGATATTTTTAGGCTATAAGAGTTGTCTGCAAGTTTTTTAATTGTCACAAATTTCCAAAAAATGCTTCTATACATTCATTGAACAGAATCTGAAGATAAGTGGATCCATGCAGTTTAAACCCATGCTGTTCAAGGGTGAACTGTATAAATAAATCTATCTATACACACACAGGCACACACACATACCTATGACCAACTGGCTGTGTTTCTCTCAAAAACTCTGACTAAATACAATGCCAGGATGTCAAGACTGTGTAAGGCTGGAGATGATCAATGCACCATCTTTAGTATGGTGTCCTGAGCCCAGCCAACTCAGTAACCGACTGTGTGTGGCAGTGATTGTTACTCTTTTCAAATCACTGACATGCAGAGGGCTAGGCTTAGGTGCACAATTGCCCTTTGGGACCATCTTCCCTCACTGATGTCACTAAGCACCTGCTTCCTCTCTGGTCTCCCTGTGCTTGGCCCCTGTGTATTCTGACGCACCTGGAGACCATGCCTCTTGGACTCTACCTCTCGAGTCCCTGATACCATGTGTTAGCCTCTTTGCAGCGACATTGTACAGTATTTTTCACTTCAGGAAGCATCCTCCATCCTTCCAAAAGCCATCTGAGATAGGAATTATGACACCACCAGCTCATATCAGGAAGCAAGGCTCACAGGTGCACAGGGAAGACTATGCAGAATTTGAACTGAAATCTTCCAGCCCCAAACTCCAAACCTTTCCACGTGGGCTACTGGCTGGGGAGCATGGAGACAGGAGGGCAGGGCTGCAGGAGCTGGTCCACCTGGAAGAAGGAAGGTGAGATCTGGAACCAATGCTGCCAGCTGTGCTTCTGTATCAAGCCTTGACCTTGGACTTCCCAGTATCAACAGCAGTGAGAAACACATATTATGTATAAACTGCCAAGTCTAAGATATTTTCCTATAGCAAATGTTTGCTATATTTCCTATAGCAATATTTTCCCCAAAAGACAAGCACTTTTCCTGGGTATTTTAAAAGGGCAACGGGGAGATACGAGAGACTGGAAGGAACATATAAACTTTGAGGAGTTTTCCCAACAGTGTAGCTTAGCAATGAAGAAATAAGTCCAATGTGGTTACATGGCTGGAAAAAACTGTTGTGATCAGAGCCATGACTGGACCACAGGGATCCTGGCATTGACTCTTGTGGAAGACAAGGAGGTGGGCCACGCAGATCCCCCTCCAAGGAAGGGCTGGCCAGAGGGTGGCTATTCATCTTCAGCCCGTTTCAGAGAAAGCCCAGAGACAGACATTCACCTATCCCAGGCTCACAACGTCCAGCCCAGGTCCAACCCCATCCAAAGGGCGCTGGTTCATGAACGTCCTGCGCTACGGAACTCTCAGAGAGGGACTTGCTCAGGTGCAACCACGGCACCTGGCGTCTTCCTCCTCTTCTCTTCTGCCTCTTCATCTGTGTGTTTTCTCATCCTCATCTCTGTGTTGTGGTGACAAATATCACAGGAAAGGGAACATGAGATGGGGTATCTGCGTCCACTTCTGCGGTTCTCCTGGTGGCACACTCAGAAGTCCCCTGCCAGCTCTCCCCAGGATAATGCTTTCATCCAGAATGGCAAACCTATCACCCCCACTTTCTTGTGCTGAAATAACTTTATCTTAAAGTTACTCAGGAGAGAGGAGATGAATGCACAATAAATAACAAATAAGAGAATCAGTGGGAAATAATAAAGAGCATAGAACTCAACGAAAATGTCACTCACCCTAAACAGATAAGACAAACAGAGCTCCGTTTACTCAGAATCTAAACAGAAAATTCGAGTAGTCTCTCGGGGACCATCAAGGTATGCGAATAGACAGGACCTATCTGAAAGCTGGATGAGCTAATAAATTTCGTACTCTTGCAAACAAGTGTTTGATGCTCTGTAAAGCTACATCTCCACCAGGGAATATATGTATTTATTTATTATTTTTCAACAAGACAGTGTTATACCGCTGTAGACTATCTGCTCTCTTGAGTTGTAATTTGTTTCAAGTTACTACGTTCTCTTATTGGACAGCTCTGCTAATCTTGGCAATGTTGTACAAAAAGGGAAGGTGACTTGTGGGTCCTGGGTCCACCAGGTGTCTGGACACTTCTCTCCACACGGTTTTTGGGTTCCCCTCTTTTCTTCCTTCCAAGCCCTTCCCCCTCCTCTTCCTGCCTCCAACTCCCCTCAGAGCTGAGCAGAGATTTTCATTTGCAAAGAAACAGGAGAGAGAGAGAGAGAGAGAGACAGAGAGAGAGAGAGAGAGAGAGAGAAACTAGAGCTGCAGGAATGCAGGAGAAAGATAAGTCACCTATGGCAAATCCCTGCAATAACCTGTTCTTTCTCCTGAATTAAACTATTGAGTCATTCATTCTCAGATCTTGGAATGAATGATAAAAATATTTCGTGATTGATGAAAAAAGATAGCTTTTGTGTCTAATCTCAGACCTGCTAAGTCACAATCTTTGGAGGTAAGCTTGGTTTAGCTTTATTTTGTCAGTACAGTTATCTAGTTTTCATATGAGTTTCTGTTTTGTTTTATTGTGTGGAAGATAACTTCAATGCACGCCAAAGTTAGTCTCACATTCCTTGGTGTCTGTTGGCTAAGGTGATTCCTCAGTAATTCAGATTCAATAATTTCAAATACATTGTGGTCTACAGGGGCCAGGGCTGGGAGACCTGGGGAGATGTTGGTCAAAAGATGGACAATTTCAGTTTGATAGAAGGAATAAGTTCAAGAGATCCCTGGTACATCATAGTGACTGTAGTTAACAACAATGTGTTGTGTGCTTCAAAGTTGCTGAGAGTTGACTTCAGGTTTTCTCATCGCAAACCAAGAAGTATGTGAGGTTAAAAAAACAAATTCCCCAAAAGCAACAAACAAAAACTTGAAATAAATATGATGAATCTCTTTTCTGATAACAACATTTAGGAAGATAAATTATGGGGGAAATATTTTTAGTTTAAGGGCTGAAAAATCAAAAACCACCACAATAAATATACCTAAGGGATACATTAATTTTGTTGTTTCATTTACTTTCGTTTTCCTTTTTTCTTCTACATCAGCTGCCTTCACTATAATCTCTCAGTGGTTAGGTTAAAACACACTTTCTGTAGGTTGTTTGAAAATGTGATGAAACCGTTACTATATTGGAATGACAGTGGATTCTTATTACTGTTTTTAAAATGGCAATAATGTAAGAATTGAATTTAACTATTGCTACTTGATGCCACTTCTTTCCCTGTCCTCTCTAGCTGGAGCATCCTGCCCTCCTCTGTAGCCCCTGGGAAAGCTCAGCCTGCTCCCCAATCCCTCCCTGTCATCCCCCTGCCCCATCCCCCACAGCCAGACATCTGCCTTCCTCAAGATCCACTGAACTTCCAAGACCTCTCTTAGGAAACCAAGTCCTATCTTCTACTCTTAATACACCTGTACCGTCCTTCATTAGATAATATGACTCACTGTCTGAAAGAAGCTTTACCTATAAAGGGAGCTCAGATAACCCCAAACAAATAAATAAAATGCAAAATTGTTTCAAACAAATGTAACGTACTCAATATGAGGAGATGCCATTGCAAATCCTCACAAATCACAGAGGAAATTGTTTTGTGTATAGAGACCAACTACTTGCAAATTTGAAGAATTCAGAGTTTGGGAGAAATGGGTGAAAAATATAAATCTTGTGTCTTCGACTTTTCATTAACTTGCAGGTTTACTATAATTTTATCAATGCCTCTTCTAGGCAAAAAGTTTTATTTAAGTAGTGCACCAAAAGAATATTTACTACAATTGGTAACAATAACATTGAAATCTTTGTAAATCCTTAGAATTGCAAGGGCTCACTATGCAGATAGATAGATAGATAGACAGATAGATGTACACATACACACATATGTATATAATCATGTATACATATAAATGTGTAAAATATAAGTATATAACATATAAGTTTATACATATTTATAAAGTTAATAACATATTACATATTATATATGTATATAATAAGCTCCATATATAACATATAAATGAATCTATTAAGCTCCCAATGTCAGACATACTATTGTTCTCTAATTTGTCTTACAATTATTTAATCAATAGATTTCTATTAAATTTGAGAAGTAAACAATCACATTCCATAAGCACTAATCTTTTATATTTACCTTTTCTTTTTATAGTATCACAGCAAATGGAATTTCCAATTCCATCATATGTATTAACTTACATTTGGGAAAACAGTGTATTTAGACTTTTTTGACCAAGCATGGTGGTTCACATCTGTAATCCCAGCACTTTGGGAGGCTGAGACGGGATCACATGAAGTTAGGAGTTCAACAGCAGCTTGGCCAACATAACAAAACCCCATCTCTATCACAAAAATAAAAATAAAAAATAAAAAAAATAAAAAAAATAATTAGCCCCAGCCAGGCATGGTAGTGGGCGACTGTAGTCTCAGCTACTTGGGAGGCTGAGGAACTAGAATTGCTTGAACCCCGGAGGCAGAGTTTGCAGTGAGCCAAAACGGTGCCACTGTACTCCAGCCTGGGCCACAGAGTGAGACCCTTTAGTTTCTCAAAAAATCAACAACAAAAGAATTTTTTTAATGGCTCATTGGTTATCTGGAGCATTTTTTGTCTAGTTTATGATTGCAAAATAAAAATTCAACTGTTCTTGAATTATCTCAGAGCTTTATCAATTTTCAAGTGAAACATGTTTTGAACACAACACACCTGGAGAAATCTCAATGGTTTACATTGTTTCGCTTTTACTCTAGGATTCCGTTTTTTCTAGGAGCATTTACACTATAATAAATTATTTTCTAATATTAGACTTTAGAATTGCTTTCAAAATGTTTAATTTATTCATTAATAGACACAATTACATAATCCACTTCCCCTCCAAATTTTAACATTTCTTCATTAGATTTTTTTGTGTTTTACAGTGAGGAAGAGTCATCGAAATTCAGATCACCTTATATTTTAAACACACATTTAATTATTTTTTGCAAATTATTCATCAAAGTACCTGTATAGTTAAACACCCTAAGACCCATTAAATTTCTAAGTAAGCGTTGAGCCAATTTCCTATTCTCTGCTAATTATTGTTAATGTGTGATTTGCGCTGATACACTGTAAACATCAGTAGGAGCTATGTTTCTACTGTGGCTGTTTTCCGGAAGGACGGAACCATTTCTCAGTCTAAAACCTGAGACTCCATGTCTGCCCTAAAGCTCATCACCTGGAAAATGTGGTTCCGTCATTTTTTTCCTCTTCTGCATGATCATTTTTTCTTTTCTACATGATTAACCCAATTATAAAAATGTGTTGTTCCATTTCCCATATTTACAAACTAAGACAAAGCAAGCAACCTTTTTTATTTTTTATTTTTAGTTTTTTGAGACAGAGTCTCCCTCTGTCATCCAGGCTGGAGTGCAGTGGCACAATCTGGACTCACTGCAACCTCCACCTCCCGGGTTCAAGTGATTCTCCTGCCTTGGCCTCCTGAGTAGCCGGGATTACAGGCACCTGCCACCAAACCCACCTAATTTTTGTATTTTTAGTAGAGACACGGTTTCACCATGTTGGCCAAACTGGTCTCAAACTCCTGACCTCAAGTGATCCTCCCGCCCTGGCCTCCCAAAGTGCTGGGATTGCAGGCATGAGCCACAGTGCCCGGCCTGCAAACAGCTTTTTAAAATGCACACGGCCTGCAGACAGACAGGAATCTTTCCCTCCACATTCCTCTGCAGCTGCTGCAGCCCCTACTCCCTGTGGACATGACGGAGGAAACCCCTCAGATGAACGGTTCTCTTTGCATCTCTTCCCATTCTCTCTTAAATCTCATCAGCTGTAATTTCTCTGTTGCTAAATATTTTGGTCGAATGTCCATCCTCCTGTTCACTCCGAAACAATCAGCCACTTCTTCCTGAAAGCACTTTCTGCCCTTTGCTTCCAGAACTCCACCCTGTTTGGGTTCCTTCTAATTCACTGGCCGCTCCTTGTTCACAGGGATGGGTGTTGCCTATGGCACTTTACTATTTATTGCCATATTGTTGCTGGAAAGTGGTCCTGATCCAGACCCCGAGAGAGGGTTCTTGAATCTCATGCAAAAAAGAATTCAGTTCGAGTCCACAGACTAAAGTGAAAGCAAGTTTATTGAGAAAATAGAGGAATAAAAGAAGGGCTACTCCATAGACAGAACAGTCCTGAGGGCGGCTGGTTGCCCATTTTTATGGTTATTTCTCGATGATATGCTAAACAAGGGGTGGATTATTCATGCCTCCCCTTTTTAGACCATATAGGGTAACTTTGTGATGCTGCATTCGTAAACTGTAAACTGTCATGGTGCTGATGTGAGTGCAGCAGTGAGGGTGGCCAGAGTCACTCTCGTCACCGTCTTGGTTTCGGTAGATTTGGGCTGGCTTCTTTACTGCAACCTGTTTCCTCAGCAAGGACTTTATGGCCTGTGTCTTGTGCTGACCTCCTCTCTCATCCTGTGACTAAGAGTTCCTTAACCTCCTGGGAATGCAGCCCAGCAGGCCTCAGCCTTTATCCAGCTCCTATTCAAGATGGAGTTGCTCTGGTTCAAACGCCTCTTGACAGTATGGTTCAACTTTCCATGTAACTCTGTTGGTCACTTATCCAATGGAAGTACGGTAGTCATCTAATAAAACATTATCATCATCGGAATTATCAAGAAGAGTAATAGTTTTAAAAAATATTTTGTATATGGTACTAAAATGCTGGAGTACATCCTATTTAATTCCACCAAAATATTATAAGACTTATGCTACTGCTACAATCATTTACAAAAAAATAAAAAATTGAGGTACAAAGAGCTTAAATAATAAAGGTCACAAAGCTTGAAATGGTAGAAGCAGGGTTTGCTCTGGTGAAGTCTGATACTAGAACCTTCTGGCTTAACCATATCTCAAGAGTCTGCTTCAGAAATTATAGCCCTGACTTTAACCACACCTTACACTTAAAATTTTTATTTTCATCGATAATTATTACAGTTTTTCATTGATAATTATATTTCAAAATTATATTAGTAAACACTCCTTTCTATTATGCTAAATTTTTTAAATTCAGATTTTGATGAATCAACTCTTTAAACATTTATCTCAGAAGTATTTTAATGAACGTGTATGTTAGTTGTTTAAATATGATTAAACATCTATTAATATTAGTCCCACTATAAGAAAAGATATACACTGAGTCACACAATATTAATTTTGTTTTTCTTTTCCATGAAATGCTTTTATTTATCATTTATCGTAACAGTGAAATATTCATGAAGATATTGTTGTGGGACGTTCCCCTTAGTTCAGCTAAAAACAGGGTCCTTGTCACATGGCCATGAAAGATTAGGTTCACAGGTTATTGCAGAATATTTGAGAAAATTTTTAAATAATCAAGAAGAAAATGTAACTCTGTAAACCCATCACCACAGACAACCACTGTTAGAACGTTTATGTATTTATTATTAATGCAATGTGCATTGTATATATAAGTTGATAGGTGAAGACATATAATATTGGTAGAATAAAAATAAAGTTGTTAATATTTATTATTCTGCCTTTATGACCTCTTTGAACAGTTTTCCTAAGGTATTTTTAATAGATTATTCATAATGTATTTAATTCCTTTATCATTAGAAATTAGTTTTTCTCACTTACTACAATGGTACATTACACCAATCACCCATCAAATTCTGGTCATTTTCCAAGAATAATTTGCTAGAATGAGAATTATTTAGTCAAGGCTGTTAATCTACTAGGCTAAACTGATTTCTAGAACTATAGGACCAGTTTACTTCATCTGATGTAAATAAGAATATCTTAACTAAAGCCTCTCTGCCCACATTGTTTTAGTACATAAAAGAAAATGTTCAGTAATTTGGTGGTTGAAAAATGCTATCTTATTTTTATTAACATTTAAAATAATGCGCTACTGGACCATTGTTTGGGATAAATCTATTATTATCTCATGGTCTGTACATTACATTACGAGAAGCGAGTTGTTAGTACAATGACTCTTTTTTTTAAAGTCTGGAAACAGTTGTTGTCTTCACAAGGTTATTTTGACTGCAGCTCCCATTGTCAGCTTACAGATATTCAGGCATTCTTGCATTTTTTTTTTATTGGATTTTTGATGTCCTTGAATAGGGACCTTTGAGAAAAACTGACAACCAAGTTTTAGGAACTAGATTATCAAATTTTATTTCTACCCTTAAATCAGTCAGTGTCCTTTCCTTGGTCAGGAAAATCATCCTCTGAAAACCCGATGTTATAAGTCATCTTTTGCACCGGGAAAGACAGAGGTACTTACTATACTTGACAATGTGAACCATTTGTATTGTTGACATTCCTGATTGGTTATCAGAATCTTTTAATTTAATGTCGCTTAATAGCAGCACTAAATTAAAAGATAAATGTCTCATATATGAAGTTATATTATTACATGAATCATTGTGTCAAGGTAGTACGGAGGATTAGTGTCAGAATGTCCACAAAACCTTGATGACTGAACTCTTTACTAATGTAAAGGGTAATTAGCATAAGATGCTTTACTGGAAGAAAGGCAATTAACTATTCATCTCACGTTTCCTTACCAAATCAGGGACCCCATTTAAATCACGTATTTCCCTGTGATTTAAGTTTTCAGACATAAGCACATTCAGGATTTAACTTGGAAGCAGGTGGAATTTAAAGATTATTTTACTTAGTCTTGTAGTGATCTATCGGTTTACACCACCGGAGCCAATTTAAACCTTTTCCCTCCAAACAGAGGGAGAATAGAAGAAGCTAGAAGATAAGAAAGCGCAAAGCGGGAGGCAGAATGGGGGGTGAGACAATGCGCTCAAAAACAACATTCTTCCTGCACTCTATGTATTGAGATGTAGCAAACCCTCCTGAGGTGGAAAACAGAGGTATCTCAGACGATTCACAAATTCCAGGAAAGATTTTGTGTCCTGTTCTATTAACTCATTCTTCTTTTCTATACTTCGTTGCATTAAAGTCTTTGCCACTATAATTTCCCAAATTTCCTGCTGGGATTATCAAAAGCCTTCCAAGTTGTTCACCTTGCAAGGTGAACAACGTTTTTACAAAAATCCCAGTTTCAGCAAAAAGGCCACTGCCCTAGAGGCCCAGATAGCTGAGCTCCAATCTCACCCCTGAAATGTTCTGAAATCCTGAGCCACAGCCTCCGATTTTTTCATCTGTTAAAAGAAGGCCTTGAATTAACTACCCTAAAAGTCTAGTTTCTCATTCTTTTTCCAGGCAGATAATGCAGAATCTCAAGAAAAGTGGGTGGTATTTAATTCAGAACAAAGTTCCCATTTTCCCTGGACCATTCATCACGATGCAGACTTTGGGAAAATTAACTTCAGTGACTTCTTTTGACATGTAAGGGCAATAATACATCTCTTGCAAGAGTGTTGTCATGAACGAAGAAGATGCTCTATGCACAGAGGAAAGTGCACTCTGCGTACGGCGGTCAGATGAGTTTGGGGAAGTCCAGGGGTGTCATTCACATAGAACACACTGTAGCCCCCATATCAGGCACATATTATGTACAAATATATACTGGCTGCTTTCCATTCCTCCTGTGTGGAAGGCATTTCCAGTTCTACGTGTGTCCAGCTTTTGGATCTTTAATAGGAAAAATCTCCCTCACAGTGGGGATTTTGAAGTTAGTTGCAAGAAAGACTTAATCATTGTTCTGGAACTCATTAGAGATGTCACCTTGACAGGTTAAAAATGCCTCTAAATCGCAGATTCCTCATGTGTTTAATAAAGATGATCACCACCTGCCCCTCAGAGCTGTGGTGAAGATTACATGACATGGCAAATAGTAGCACCTAGTGCAATGTCTAGCCTGTGTGGTTACACAAAGTGCATGGAAAATACTTTTCAGAAAATGAAGAACTTTCCAAGTCTTTGTTACATTCAACGTGAAATGTTAATGCAACTCTTTATTCAGCGTTTCCCGTTAATCTTCACTGCACACAGGAAGCTGGGGATGAACCTGTCCACTCCCCAAGTAAGACGTCCATGGAGTTGGAAACATGCCACGTCATCTTCACTTTCAATGGAGAAATTGGCACACCTTACCATTTAATCAATCAATAGAGCTTACAGAAGAAAAAAGCAAGGGGAGAGAGAGGAGAAGCTACTGGAACGTGACTTTGGCAACTCCTGATACTGCTTCTGCCTTTTCTATCTATGGGAATAATAAAAGCTGTCCAAGCACAACAACCTCACTGTAAACTATTTCCTTTAAGCACTTCAACAGAATACATGTGTCCTTTCAGATCTGTGAACAACACATTCAACAATAACCACTTCCTTTCTGCTGCCGTAGACCTTTTGTTGTCTCAACACTGGGGGCTAACCTTCTTAAACAGGGGTGACACTTCACAGTAGGAGAAACCTCACAGCATTGGTGGTCAAAGTCTTTATTTCTCAGACACACACACACACACACACACACACACACACACACCCCAGCACATTTCTCCTTCATGACCCATGGGGAAGCTTAAATGATACCTAGTTCCAGGCATGTACTCTAAGCCCTGGGAGATTCATTTTACAGAGCAAAGCTGTAACACCTTCAGATGCTGACACGATTCAAAACAGCTTCAGGAGATGTGAACTTCTAACGTTTGAGACTTTTTTTTGTGAGAGTCTTGCTCTGTTGCCCAGGTTGAAGTGCAATGGCGTGATCTCGGCTCACTGCAACCTCCGCTTCCCGGGTTCAAGTGATTCTCCTGCCTCAGCCTTCCAACTAGCTGTGATTACAGGCACCCACCACTACACCCAGCTAATTTATTTTTTTGTATTTTTAGTACAGACAGGGTTTCACCATGTTAGTCAGGCTGGTCTCAAACTCCTGACCTTGGGTGATCTGCCCGCCTCTGCCTCCCAAAGTGCTGGGATTACAGGTGTGAGCCACCATGCCCGGCCAGCTGTGACTTTTGCATAATGGGAAGATCAGGTTGTCCTGAAATACCATTTTTTTTTTTTTCTCCAGCCTCTGCGTGATTTTCAAATGAATGCAGTTTTATTTGTGAAACTCCTAAATCCAATCATTTTTTTCCTTTTGTAAGCAGCAATGCCCCTCAAGAATCTGAGATGAGTGGCCACATATTCGGGTGTGTAAGTGAGTGTGTGTGGCTGTGGATTTTTACTAGTGACGGCAGATGAAAGTGAATCATCAACGTCTCTAGCCCAGGTTTTTAGGATCAGTCCCATGTTTCTGATTCCTCAGAAAACATCAAACAGTTAGCTGGCACATATGGGACTGAGTCCATTAGTTTAACATCGGTCACTAAGATAACAAGGTAACTTACAGCATTCTAGTGCATGGCACAAAGAGAAACATATTCTTAGGATTTTTAAATTATTAAATTCCAGTGGTATTTCAGGTTCAAACTTATTTTCTCCTTTCTCAGTCCTACCTTAATTATTCTTATTTTGCAAATACCTTTATTTTGCTGTTTTCCTCCTCATGGTTTTGGAAGAGCTTCTTTAATTTCATTAAATAACATGTTAAATCAAAGTTAATGGGGTGAAAAATAAAGGAACAGAATTGTAAATTCTTTACATGAGGATAATACAATTTCTTCCTGAATGGCCAACCTTCATCATAAGCCATTTTTTGAGAAATTAATTACAGGGAGTTTTCTGAGAGGCGCTGTATGAAGAAAATAGCAGAGAATGAAGTGCCCGTTAAGTAGCTGACTGTCCACAATGGGAAGTACTGATGCATCTACATGCCACAGGTGCACCCAACGCCGTCCTCATCCCTCACCTCCTGCTGTCCCCAAGCCCCCCACAAGCCAGTACACATGGATGGAGTTGGCACAGGTTGTACAAGTAGAGATGTGTCAGAAGCATAAGGAAGAGGCCGGGCAAAGTGGCTCATGCCTGTAATCTCAGCACTTTGGGAGGCCGAGGCAGGTGGATCACTTGAGGTCAGGAATTTGAGACTAAGAATGCAAAAATTAGCTGGGCATGGTGGCTGGCACTTGTAGGCCCAGCTACTCGGGAGGCTGAGGCAGGAGAATTGCTTGACCCGGGAGGCAGAGGTTGCAGTGAGTCAAGATCACACCACTGCACTCCAGCCTGGGCGACAGAGTGAGACTCCATCTCAAATAAATAAATAAATAGATATAATAGCTTCAGCTTTCATAAAATCTAAGACGAAGTTGAGGGTCACTTTAGGAATTTGAAAGCACAGTAGCTAAGAAATCAACATGTGATTAAACTCCTAATCTTAAATAAATATTAAAAAGTACTTGCCCCAACCTTAGACAGATCTGAAACCATTCTCTCCTGAAAAGCCGTATCTCTCTCTCTTACCTTTGAGTTTTTCTCTGATCTATAACCCTTCTTACCTCTTGTCAATATCTCCAAAATACTGCCATTAATAACTCACCTTAAAAGGACCCTGGTGGGAAAAGTCCCCATTAGTAAAACTATTTGGTCCACGCATGATATGTGTATATTCCGCACGGTGTTCGGTAAATTGCCCTAGGATCAATTTTTCTGGATTCTAGATTACAAGCGAAAACTCTTGTCGTTAGGGTTTCTAACATTAGCATTAATGCTAATCGTTAGCAGAATGCACCTGCACTTCTGCTGTGTAACAAGAAACGATGCTGGTCTTGAGTAAAAATATGTGTGAGATTCCCCGATTTCAGGGATGAACTAGCTGCTTTTCCATGGAACACCATTTTTACATGAGAGACTAGCAAACTATTGTGTGTATGCCAGTTTTTATTGTCACATAAATTACTACCAACTTAAGAGCTTAAAGCAGCATTTTATCATTTCCCAATTCTGCAGGTGAAGCTCAGCTGGGCCCTCTGAGCTGGGTCTAACACTCAAGGAAATAGTGCAGCTGCTTTCTTCTCTTAGAGTCCTAAGGAAGAATCCTTTTTGACATTCAATCAGGTTATTGGTGAAGTCCAATTCCGTGGTTCTAGGACTGAGGTTCCCATCTTCTTGCTGGCTAATGAAGGGGCCACTCGGGGCACTCAGGGAAGCTTGTGGCCATGCACCCTTCCCTGCCTTGTGACCCGTCCATCAACAATGCAACGGGGACTCTCCCAATTCGAATCCTCCTCACACTCAAAACCTCTTCTCAGGAAAAAGTCCCTTTTAAGGGCTCATTTGATTAGGTCAGGGCCACTGAGCACCATCTCCCTTTCTTAAAGTCAACTGAGCCATAAGCTAATCATAGGACAGAGAACACATCATATTCACTCAAGGAGGGTGCATTCTCCAAGAGCATAGATCATGGGAAACTATCTTAGGATCCTGTGTATCCTCTTCAGATATTCAGAAATTCATAGTTGGGCATTTAGTCATATTTACTTAAAAATGAACAGTCAGCTATCATTACCTAAACAATTATTAGATAGTCTTTTTGCCAATGATGAAATTTGGGTTTTCAAGAAAATATTAGAATTTTAGACAAGCAGTATCTATCTTTGTAACTTCCCAATACTTAAAGACTTTTTTTGCTAAGAGCAGGGTGATATTAACACATGTGCTTTTTTAGTTATTGCACAATATCTAACTTATTTTTAGATATAGACACTAACATTTGAAAGAGATGCATAAAGTGAACCCATTATTTCAAAATGACCCAACTTACTGCTACCAAATCACAGATGAGTAAATATTCATTCAAAATGCAAAATAGACCAACACATTTTACTATAATAAAGTGCAAAAAGTTGACTTATATGGATCCAGATTCCACTTTGCAGCTAACTTTTAAGAAATAGCCGTTTGTTAAGTGTAATGTTGTGTGAAAGAAAAATATCCACTATTATCTAAGAGGGATATTAAAATACGCCTCTCTTTTTCAACTTTCTACCTGTGTAAACACAGATTTTGTTCATTGACTTCAACCAGAATAACAGAGCACAGCACGTTAAATACAAAAGCAGATATGAGAAACCAGCCTCTTTCACCATGCGAGATGTTAAAAAGTTTTGCAAAAATAGAAAACAATGCTACCTCTTTTACTACTTTTATTTCACTTTTTGTTTGGTCAAATATACTTATTTTCATAAATATATATGTTAATTTTTAAAGGAGTATTGTCATTTTTAAATGAAGTGATAAACATTTAAAATTTTCTCTCAATGTAATTCTGAATATATTAAGTATTGGTAGCTATATAACCTTTAAAAAATGAAGTTCTTTGGGATTTTCAACAATTTTCAAAAGGGTCCTAAGGCTGAATGATCTGAGCACCCTTCCTCTGGGCTGGGAGAGGAATTAGGGAGGGGGAATGAGAATTGGCCTCTGGGTCACTCCTCGTATGCAGGAAGGACATTTACCCTGGGCTCAACCGTGAGAATTCAGGGACTCCATGAAATTAAATAGGAAAAGAAATGCATTTTTATTTACACTGCCTTCTAAGTGAAAATTGGTATTTTCTTCTGTTATGAGTGTAAGCAAAAAGCCATAAGAATACCAGCAGTACTTTGCCATCAGCAGAAACTGTAGGTATTGCCTTATCACATTAACAGTGATGGTAGATATCAGAAGCTTTAATTTAAAATTCAGACTATTGTCGCTATTACATCTGCCATGGTAAAGAAGCACATACCCCACTATGTACAAATTCTTTTTAAAATATGTTGATGACTATTTCAATGCAACTATCTTTGTTTAGTATCCTAATATTTTATACATCTATAAATGTTATTCTGGGAAGAGGCCCATTAACCTCTCCAGACGACTAGAGGAGTGAGGCAGGAGGTTAAGGGCCCTCAGCATAGCGGTTTCGAAGGTGAGTTTTCAGCAAAGGAGGTAGAGACAGCAGATAGATAGGAAAGGGAGTAAAGGAGGGAGTTGTGTCCCGAAGGTAAGGAGGTAGGTTCAAGGAAATGAAAGTGAAAAGAGATTAGTGTTGCTAGGAAGGCCCTCAAGGTGTGGGTTGAGAGGTAACCAATGAGTTTGGCAGGTCCAGCGCCATCAGACCTGGACAAGTGCTATTTCAGTCACAGGGCAGGACAAAGATATCCCTGAATGGACAGGGAAACAATGAGAAAGAGCCTGGATGACCAGGATAGACATCACTTGAACATTTTTATTTTTTAAAAGGAAGCAGAGATTTGGGACCACAGCTGAAGAGCGACTGTGGGGCCAAGGGAGAAATACCAGTGATGATTTTGTGGGTAATATGAATGTGTATGTGTGTGTTTATGTGTCTGTGTGTTTGTGTCCCTCCCATGAGCCGCTTGTATTAACTAGAAACAGTTGAGGAGAGAAGAAGTCTGATGGCTTAGGAGAGAGAAGGTTTCAGGGAAGGAGTGATGTCCAAGCAACAGGATGGAGTGAGCAGTGGAGGACCTGGCCTCAGATGTGGCAGAGGCAGCCACCACTGCAATGAGAGAGTAGGCAGAGGGCCACATACCAACTGCTGTGTTGTTAGTGAGGGCAGAGTGGAAGGACTTGGGAACACGTGAAAACCATTGATCTAGGAATCTTTCAAGGACTGTGACTCAGTATCTCAACCCACGTATTTCACTTGCAGTGGAAAAAAATACATCTACCATTATTAAATATGCCCTTGAAAAGATGGAGCCTACTCCTTCTATCTTTGATAGTGGGCTGGACTTAGTGACTCCCAAGCAATGAATAGAAAAAACAGTGGAAGTAACTGTGTGTGACTACGGAGACCGGGTCATTGCAAGTTCCTGCTGGCTCTTTCTCTGTTGAAGAATTGTGCAGCTCTCAGGAAGTCAACAGACATGCCATGAGGGTACTCAAGCAGCCACTGGGAATGCCACCTAGTAAGGGACCTGAGGTCCCTGCCAACAGCCATGCAGGCACCGAGGCGTCCTGCCAATCTCCACATGAATGACCTCTTGGAACTCAGCCTCTGTTGCCTGCAGCCCCAGCCAGCATTGACTGTAAACCCATGAGAGGCTGGGAAAGAACAGCCCAGCTAGGCTGCACATCATCTCCCTTAAAAAATACGTGAGCTCAGACACCTTGGTTGATTAGGCCAATAATAATTAGGGTAATTTACTTGTAGCAATAGAACTAATCCACCACCATCTTTCAGGCTATAATATAAATCTCTGTAATTAGAAAGGATGGAATGAGATTGGTGATAAGCACAGGGGTCAGCAGGTATTGAATGTGTAGAGCCAGATGGGATGCTTTAAACCAGAGATGACAGGCCAACTTTGAACACCTTTATTCTCTTGCATAGTTTGGGTCCAGTGTTTCTGAATCTTCATGTTTTCAGGAGAAGCAGGAAATCTGGATATTCATGTGAAGTTCCCTGTGTTACCAGGGTAGGTACATCAGTCCTTTTTTATCTTCCATCATACGGGTGACATCAGTCTGTAGTTCTGGTTTGTGAGTGGTACGAGGTGTATATTTACCTATGAGCCCTTGAATACCAGAGGGAACTTGCCAGTACATTTCTCATTCCCGAGCCTTATTTTTAGCATGCCCTCTGATGGAAATCAGTTGTGCAAATATCTAATGTTTTAATAATCAGTTTGAGTCACTCTCAAGCAATGTCTCCCTGCCCAAAGATAGATTTCCTGTCCCGTTAAAAAAACCTGAGGAAATGTCTGTTTAGCAGCATACACAGATAACCTAACAATTAATGACTAAACTCTGAAGAATTACATTTATGAATATACATACCATCAGTAAACACAGTGAACACAAACCCTCAATATTTGCATTTATTTTCTCTTAGTTACTAATGGTAGCTATCCTTTTTTCTCTATATATAAAGATAATGGCATTTAATGTTACCCAACTTATTATTATCCCATAATACCAATTATTTATGATATTAAACATGGTTAAAAAGTGTTTCCTTTTAAAACCATACTTAGAGCAATGTGAATGTTTAATTTTAAATTGTGTTTATTTTCATAGTTGCGTTTGACAGTTATCACAAGAGGAAAGCTAACCTCTGGAAAGTAATTCTACATACACATACCTTTGAGGCAGTCAGCTCATCTACAGACCCTCCCGCCTGAACGGTGGCACTGCAGTTCCCATAAATATACCTACAGAGGGTGCCAGAGAGCTGGCAGCCCCGCCCGGGCACCAAGTGGATACCTCAGCTCACATGGGCTATTCCTGTCTAATATTCTAACATGAGGGTGACCAATGTGTGCATTAAAAATTAATAAAGAGTAAGAAGCTAGAGCTCTCATGCACTGCTGGTGTGAATGTAAAATGAGGCAGCTGTCGTGAAAAAACAGTATGGAAGTTGCTCGAAAAAATACTAATAAAAATGAGCATATGATACTGCAATTCGACTTTTGCGTACACACCTGAAATAATGGAAAGCTGGGATTCAAGTAGATGTTTTTACACTCAAGTTTAAAACAGCATTATTTACAATAACCAAGGAGGGGAAGAAAGACTGTCCATAAACACATGAATGGATAAAGATAATGTGATCTGACCATATAATCGGTTATAATTTAGTCTTAAAAAGGAAGGAAACGCAGGTACATGCCACAGATGGGTGAGCCTTAGGGCAGTGCGCCAGGTGAAATATGCCTGTCACAAAAGGACAAATACTGTATGATTTCATTGATAATTAGATACTTAGAGTAGTCAAATTCAAAGAGCGGCGGGGAGGAGGGGGTATGGGTAATGAGAGTTTAATGGGTGCAGACTTTCAGTTTTGGAAATGGATGGTGGTGGAGGCTACACAACAGTGTGACTGTATTCAATGCCCCTGAATTGTACATTTGAAAGGGTTTGGCTATGATAGTGTCTGCACCCAAATCTCATCTTGAATTGTACCTCCCATAATTCCCACGTGCTATGGGAGGGACCCAGTGGGAGATAATTGAATCATGGGTGCTGTTGCCCCCATACTGTTCTCATGGTAGTGAATAAGTCTCATGTGATCTGATGGTTTTACAAAGGGAATCCCCTTCCTCTTGGTTCTTATTCTCTCTTTGCCGCCACCATGTAAGACATCCCTTTGCTCTTCCTTCATCTTCCACCATGACTGTGAGGCCTCCCAGCCATGTGGAACTGTGAGTCCATTAAATCTCTTTCCTTTATAAATTACCCAGTCTTGGGTATGTCTTTATCAGCAGCATGAAAACAGACTAATACAACATCTAAACATTGTGAAGATGGTAAATTCTCTGTTAGGTTTATCGAAACAGAGTAGCAAATAATAAGTAAAATAATAAAACTTAGCACTTTTCTTTCAAAATAAATATAAACGTAGGTTTGCCTACATTCCAAGAGCCTTTCAGTGGTGTGACTGACTTGCACATTAACCACAGAAAAAGGGCATCTGTGGTAGAGACCACCATCCTGGAGCAGTCGTGCGGGGAGCACAGATGAAACAGAAGGAGAAACTAGAAAGAGTGCTCTTGTAATCTTGCAAATGATGCAAGTTAAAATGGTGGGCATGGTCTGTCTTAAGTTATGGAGCTGAACTATTAATTCATCTCAAATGTCAAATATGAGGTTTATTCGGCACATTGACTGATAATGCCCCCTTAAAATTTCTAACATTAGTTCTTTTATTGAAGCAGATTCATGGGCTAAGGCAGGGATACTGGCATCCACGTGGTTTTCAATCTATCACCTACTGCATTTTAAATCAATAATCACAAAATAATGCAAATGAGTGCTGTTCGAATATCTGCAGGGCTGAGGTGGTAGAGTGTGATGCTACTGTCCTCTGTGGGGAGCCCCGCCAAACCGACCAGCAAAACTTCTAATCCAAAGTCTGGCCATAATTCTCCACGTGATCTGAACATGTCAGCCAGGGAAGTAAAGGTTTCGAGCTAAAATAGACAACTTTCAGAAAACTCGCTTGTGGAACATTTAACTAACTCGTTCATGACAAGACTTACTGCCACGCAATAAGCAATGCCGTCTTAAAAAGACCTCAGGTTAGTCAGGCACACTCTTCCCTGCCTTTTTAACGACTGAGGGCTTGCTACAGGAAGTGTTCACCTCCTGGCACAGGGCTCGTGCAGCGCAGATGCTGTCTGAGGGTGGGCTTTGGAGTGAGACTTTGCCAGTCTAGCTCTGCCACCACTCACTCGCCTTGGGCTCAGTTGTGCTCAGTCACTTCTTAGGCACAACTCTCTGCATGTTAAAAGAGGGATATAATATCCGCCAGTAGATGAAATACATTTCAAGTGCTTGAACATAGAGGCAATATGTATCCCCAGCAAGACAGACTGTGGAACCTGCCCAAGAGGAATCGAAGTGGGCCTTGACAATGTCCAGAAGGTATCGGGACAGTAAGACTTCATGACAACCTGTTGGAAGTCATTAGCAGATCTTAGTGTGGAAAGACGGTGAACTCAACTTAGAGGAAGCGATGGGGGCTACCAGGGAAGTGTTTAAAGATGAAACGTGCCTCTTCTGCTAAGTCCCTATCACTTCCACCAAAGCTCAGAGGATTTTAAAAGCTCTCACCACAAAGACATAATTATTTCAGGTGATAGATATCCTGATGACCATGATTTCTTCATTCTACAGCATATTTATAAACAAGGCACCTTGCATATTCCATGTATTGAAGCATGTATCAAAACATCACACTGTACTCCCCAAATCTACAGATTTATTATTTGCCAATTCAAAGTAAAAACAAAACAAAACAAAACAAAAACAAAACAAAACAAAACAACAGAAGAATGGATACATAATAATGTTTCAAAAAGTCCAGAGGAGAAAAAGCTTTGGTCGAAGGGCTGCAAGTGTTTCCACAGGTCCTATACCTTAAGGCTGTGATTCTGCTCTCACCCCAAAAGAACGTTCCCGTTTGCAAAACTAAACTACTTACAAGGAGACAATGTGATCATCCTGAAGGCTTCAAGTCCTTCCGTTCCCCAAAATCATGTCTCCCTCAGGTAGGCAGAGAATGAGGCTTCCAGTTTGATTCCCCATATGGTTAAATTCGAGATGAGAAAATACCTTGAGCACATGGAGCCCCTTGGATGCACCATCCCTGACTCAGCCATTCCTTCATGTAGATAAATGAACACACTGATGCATTCTCCTCATGCTCCCAAAAAAATTTAAGGAGCGATTATTATTATTATTATTATTTTTTTGCCCTGTGTCTGATCACCACTGAGCGGGGATAGAGCAAACCTCTAGGTGAGCAGAGCAAAGAATGCTGTCTAAGAAGGCTTTCAAGAGATCCATTATCCCTTAATTGACTGATGCATATTTGGCCCCAGGTTAGTGGTAGGGATCACAGCGAGGAGAGGAAAGTGCTACCGCCAATGAACAGCTTTGCACACACTATATGGTTTCAGTGCCTACACGTGCACCTCTCACTTATGTCATCCTCTAAAAAGCTTACATTTCTTCTTAGAGATTGACCTTCACCAGCATTTACTAACCTCACCAAAAGCCACCTTGTTTATTCCATTAAACAGACCTAGAAACTTATTCACAGTTCTATGCAGATAGGACCAGAGTTATGTGACACTCAGAGGTGATACCCTTAACCTAATATTTTGACATGTTCAAAAACAACCCCATTCATGTTATGCCAGATATTAGGAAATTATGCTAGAGGTGATAAGAGAGAGTGCTTTTAGCCACTATAATAGGTAGACAAATTTGCTGCTTCAAAGTGCCATTTCTTGCCAAAGGTTGCTTTTGTAAAAATTATTTTAGTGGGGAAAATTGATTTCAAACATACACAAAATTACAGATAAAAGTGAATTGAACCTACAGATACCCATCACTCAGCTGTAATAATTATCAAAGCTATTTTTCCTATATCCTTATACACTTTCTTCCCAATCAAGTTTATTTTCGAGCACACCCCAGAACATAAATCTATATATCCATAAATATTTCAGTATGTCTGTAAACACTTCCATCATTCCAAAGTAAAACCTCTTACCCATTAAGCAGTTTCTCCACCTTCCCACTGTCCTCCTTCCCCCAGCAAACAATGACGTGCATTCTACATTGACCAGCATTTATGGAGATACAGATGTATCTCCACAAATAGAGTGTCTCTGAATGCCTCTCTTGAAAGAAAGAGATGGAGGAATATTGCATTTTAGTGCAAGCTCAGGCTAATACAGGGAGAAATGTTGCTTGTCTTGGTAAGAGTGTGGAATTCTTTACCTGGCATAGTCATGATAATGACTACCAGTTTTAACCCCTTCAATGCAATCCGAAACTTGCCCAGCCACTGTTGGACAATTCATGGATAAGTGCTTGACCCAGTGCAGCCAATATGGCTGGGTTGATTTGATTCCACCCCTGAAGAATCTAAAATAGGTTTTTGAAAGTAGTATGAACTGTAGCAACCAAGGCTAAAATGGAAACGATGCACTGAAAGAAGATAGGAATTAGACTTGGTACTGGGAGGTCAGCAACAATTGAGGAAACAAAGTATAAATGGGTCAGAGGCTTAGAGCACAGAATTTACAAGTAGAGAGACTAAGATGATGAGCAATAGCAATATGAATGGTAACAGCATTAAGTGCTTATGTTTCGGACATGTGATGTTTCATTTACTCCTCACCACCCATGAGTGAGTTTCCATCATTATCACTGCTTTATAAATGAGGAAACTAAAGCTTAGAGCAGTTGAATTATTTGACCTTAGTGGTTTTGAACCTGAGGTTTGAAACCATACAATGGACTCCAAACCCTGGGCTCTCACTGAACTCAGCAGATATTTAAAGAACAGCAGCAACATTGTAAGAAGAGCAGAATGCATGCTCTCCACATTTTTTAGACAAAAAAAAAAAATGCTCCATTCCTTTGACCAAAGAGCCTAATAAAATGGATGCCACCAGGGAAAGGAGGGCCTTGGAGGAGAGGGCTCCTAGCGGAAGCCACGGGCAAGCCCTGAGTTCAGGTCACTTGTGGTGGTTGCCTTGGGAACAGAGTCTTTCTGAGAGGACTCTATCAATTTAGCAATTTCGCCCGAGGCCACCCTGCAGGGCAATTACTCAATAGAAAGCTGCCCTCTTTAGAAAGGCTTAAAATCTTTCCGCTAAAAATAATTTTGATCAAGTCATTCAACCTGTGTGGATCACAGCCTCACCATAGTAAACCAATGAAATTTTATTTTCAAGGACTTTTTCTAGCTGTACCCTTCAGTGAAATTAATAATGAACCAAGTCATACTGGAAGGACTCATTCCTTAGGAATAGTAATTTAACTACAAAAACAAAAAGAACTATAAGCTCAATAGCGGTAAGAGGAAAATATTTGCTGAGACTCTGTATAATTTCTTAGTACATTCTACTAAACACCCTGACTTTATGCCCAGGCAACGCACCACGAAAGCTGCGTTTCAGCAACCCTTGCCTTTAAGACCTCTTTGGTTTGTGTGCTTGTTTGAACAGAGTTCAATCCTAAATTGATTTTTTTTAAGACAGAAAAAAAGAAAAGTAAAAAATGCCCCAGATGAACTGAACCTTCAAGAGTAACACCTGATAAACTCAATGCTTAATTACTAAGCTGAAACGTCCATCCCACTGAGTGATTCCGTTTCACCTGGCCTCATCTCAGGTATTTATTGAGTGATTCAAGATTATTTTGAAATTTGTTTTAAAAGAGATCTATCTATCCATCCATCTATCATCTATCTATCTATCTATCATCTATCATACAACTATTTATCTATCCATTATCTATCTATCTATCTATCTATCTATCTACCTACTTACCTACCTACCTATCTACCAACCTACCTACCTACCTATGGATATGTGTGCCCTGATCAAGGGAAATCTGACTTGGGAATATGTCAGCCGAAGTAAATGCTGCTGATTGGTTTTATAAAAGTGACACAAACTTTACCAACAGAGGCTAAAGTGGAAAAGATAAACTGAAAGAAGTTAGGAATTAGACTCAGTACCGGGAGGCCATAAATACACACACACACACACACACACACACACACACACACACACTCTCTCATACATACACATACATATATTACACATATTAATATATATACACATACATATACATATTTATATATGCATAAATATACATATGAATATATATACACATACATATATGTACGAATATATATACAGACATATATATTATATATATAATATATATATATAAAATATAATATATATTATCTGGATTAGATGATATAAACCTGTAAGAATGTATTTTGGATTTGGTGTATGTACGCAGTAATCTTCACTTATTCAATGTTTTGCTTTCAACGGTTTCGGTTACCCACGGTCAACCGTGGTCTGAAAATATTCAATGAAAAATTTCAGAAAAAAACAACTCTTAAGTTGTAAGTTGCGCGCCATTCTTCCAGTGTGATGAAACCCTGCACCGCCCTGCTGCATCCTGCCTCGGTCCCGAATCATTCCTCTGTCCAGAAGGTCCCTGCTGTTTGCACCGCCTGCCTGGAGTTGGGAGTCACTCAGTGCCCGTCTCAGGGACTGGATGGACGCCCATGGGGTTGTGGTGTCTGTGTTCAAGTAACCCTTATTTTACTTGTACTTCATGATGGCAAGCGGGTGGATACTTGCATACTGTTAGAATTGTTTTTACTTTATGATTAGTTATTGTTTATCTCATATGTGCCCCATTTATAAATTAAACTTTATCATGGGTACAAAGTACGAGAAAAACAGACTTTATGTAGGGTTTGGTGCTAGCCACAGTTTCGGCCATCCACTGGGGTCCTGAAACTTATCCTTCAAGGATAAGGTGGGGGATGTCTGTACGTGTGTAAGGGTGTGAGCGTGTATATGGCAGTGTATAAACTCAGGAACAAATGCAAGCTGTTTAAAAATACAAAGAATTTTTAAAGTGAACTTTTTATCCTTGAGTTCCAATGTGCTAAATTAATACTTAAAAAAGATATTTAATTATTTAAGGATACTACCGTAGCCAATATACTACTTAAAACATTGAGCTGATGCATGGAATTGGAAGCCTGCATTTCATGATGACAATGGGAGCCTTAGGCTTCCCGTTCAGCACAATTCCATGTTTCATCTCCCAGTGTCTCCCTAGTGCTTCCAGGCGGGGTCTGCTGCATCTTATTTATTACTGATAGCCAACAGACTGATGAGGGCTGTTCGACAGCATCGTAGAAAAATGGATTTGCTTCTGCCTGGAAGCATTGGGAACACTGCTCAATTTAAAATACAGAAACTCTGCCAGGTGCGATGGCTCACGACTGTAATCCCAGCGCTTTGGGAGGCTGACGTGGGCGGATCCCTTGACGTCAGGAGTTCAAGACCAAACTAACCAGCTTGGTGAAACCCTGTCTCTACTAAAAATACCAAAAATAGCTAGGCATGGTGGCGGGCACCTATAATCCCAACTACTCGGGAGTCTGAGGCAGGAGAATTGCTTGAACCTGGGAGGCGGAGGTCGCAGTGAGCCAAAACTACGCCACTGCACTCCAGCCTGGGTGACAGAGTGAGATTCTGTCTCAAAAAAATAAGTAAAATGAAATACAGAAACTCTCCCAATGTGGCTGCTTCTTCTGTAATCAGATCTCTCCGCTCTCTGCAACTGGGTGCTGAGGCCCCGTGACGGGGATACCTTCCTTCTGGTTGCTCCCATGAAACTTCATCTAATGCCGCTGATGCTACAATAGGGCTGTACTGAAGCAATTTTCCCTTTCCAGTTAGAGACATAACTCTTCTTTTACTTCATCCAAACCCTCCAGAGTAGCCTCTGTTCTCGTTTTGAGAGCAATAGCTCCCCTGTGGTGTGCAAAGAGAGGAGTGAGGAGGGAACGCTGTTTTTGTAAAACAAAATAGGTGATATGAATGTGGACATGAGAGGACACAGGCCAGCCACCACAACGATGTGAAACGGGTACATTTGCAAAATAACTCTTTTCAATCACCAGCATTTCCTTCAGCTGATACATTCCCAAGTCATATTTCCCTTGATCAGGCACACGGTAATGGGCATGTTGCCCCTGGCTCCTTAATGGCTTTCTGTCTGATTTGGATATTTAGTGGTATTACTCAACACAGATCCAAAACTTGGCTTATACATCATATATGGCAAGATAAAAAACAAACAAACAAAACACACACACACACACACACACAACCAGATTCTGTAAATATTGACTCAAGACTTTTAATCCTGGAAGTTGAGCAACCGTATAATTTACAAAATCCTTAGATGATTCCAGAATGCATCTACAAAATGCAGGTATTAGGCAAAATGTTTTAGAAGTCTCTGTGTCAATATATTCATGTTTCCATGTGTATTAGCTACTGATTCTGTCCAGTTACACAGTAAAAAGCAAATTCTGCCTTTAGAAAATATGAGTCAGCATGACTTGCTTCAGTGTCTGACTTCACTACTCATTTAACTCTCTCCACAGGTAAGTCTGAATCTCTTGGTGCCCTGGTTCACTCGGCTGAGAAATGGGCTGCCCTCTGGAGAGGCTTGCTATCAGGATTAAATTCACGGACAACAGAAACTCGTTTGGAGCAAGGCCTACCACACCTCTAGCCTTTACAATGTTGCTGCAGATACCACACATGCTCCTTGCTAATCTTGCCAATTACACTTTCTATCAGTATTCATTTTGAAAATATGCATTGATTTCCTAATTTATGCCTAGAATTTTTCTAAATATATGACATAGAGTTGTAAATAAAACAGACAAAAATGATAGCCTCCTAGAGCTTTCTTGCTAGGGAAAGAAAATAAACAGTAGACAGGTAAATGGGTAAAATACATGGTTTTCAGTGGGAATAAGTACAGTGGATTAAAAAAATAGAGGGAATAGAAATACAAAGAACTACCTAAAGCAGGTGTGAAGGAGACTAATAATATAAATTCTACAATTCCAACACTGTTGTATGCAGTTTACACACATTAAATCTTTTCAGTACTCAAAAAACCCTATAATCGCATTACATCTGCGTCTAATCATATTCTATGTGTATTAACACAATTTGATTCTCACTCAACATTTCTGTGTGTGTGTATTTTTTTGTTTTGTTTTGTTTTGTTTTTGACAGGGTCTGTGTCACCCAGGCTAGAGTGCAGTGGGGCAATCACGACTCACTGCAGCCTCCACCTCCTGGGCTCAAATGATTCTCCTACCTCAGCCTTCCAAGAAGCTGAGACACAGGTGCAAATCACCACCATGCATGGCTAATGTAAAAAAAAAAAAAATGTAGCAATGTGGTCTCACTACGTGGTCCAGGCTTGTCTCGAAATCTTGGGCTGAAGTGATCCTCCCTCCTCAGCTTCCCAAATTGCTGGGATCACTGGTGTGGACCACATGAGTAGAATATCATTTCCAGTGTGTCTACCACCTCTCACCATGGCTCCCAGGCCCTGGCTCCTGCAACACCAGACAATGGCAGAGTGAATCTTTCTCATGCCCCAGATCTTCCATCACTTGCGACCTGGCCTGACTCAGCTTCTGCAGAATGGAGCTGTGGATAAGGACACACCTGCTTCACACTGCCTGGCTTCAAATTCACCTTTACCAATCATTAGGTGTGTCGCTTTGCCTCAGATCCTCATCTGCAAAGTGGGAGTGGCATAAATAGGCCCTGTTTTGTGAGGCTGTTGGGATGTTACGTATGTCTACATATGAATGGGTGAAAGCCATGCCTGGCATGTAGAAGGTGCTGTGTACATCCTACTAGAACATTCTGTGTGAAGCATTCTGGGTAAGGTTTCTCCCTGAGCCCTCTCCCCTACCTCCTGTCATTTCTTCCCAGGATCTGATACACAGGTGACATTCAGCACACGACTGTGATTACATGATTAGGTCCAATTATAAAGTGCTTTAAGCGGATTTGAAAGTCAGTGTTCATTTATATTATAGTCATGTAACTACAATAGTCCCATATTATATTTTAATCTTAAATTAGATGGGAACAGAGACAATTAGTTTAATAAAAATTGCATTTCCTACTCTAATCACAAACAATGACTATCAGGAGAAATTATCATTGATTTTTTGCTTTCTAGAGATAAGCCGATTAGTAGTAATGGCCTATAAGTTTATCTTGCTAAAGTAAATTGATGTGACTTCCTTCAGGAGGCAAAGACAGCTGACCACAAACCTCACATTCCTAATGGGACCTTCCTTTCTCAATCACATTCTTCATTGTGCAATCTTTATTTCTACAATGCTTTTACTGGTAAAGAAATGCAAATTATTTTAGAATTAAAGTTACAGAAAAATTAATTGTTAAATGCCATCATCTTGCTCTCTGTTGAAAAATTTCTCTGTTGAACATTTTTTACTTACACTGTTACTGGTTTCTTTTTACCAATCTCCTTGCACAGAGTAGCATATATCCTCCTATGTCATTTAAAACACTGTCAAGAGAGATCACCCTCTCAGTTACTAAGCTTTTTTTAAGCTACCTTGGTTGCCCCAACAATCCACACTGACCAGGAAAATCAATTACAATTTCTTGTCTTCGCGTTTCTGACTTCCAAATTGAGGCAGTGATATTTAATTAAAGATTCTCTGACCACATTCATTTAAGCTCCCATGCTTGCATGAAATCGTCTGAAATCAAAGGAGAAAAATAAAAGTAGCAAAGATGGTAGTATTTAAAACTACCAAAACATAACCCATTTAATGTTAAGTCAGCCTTATTTAGTCTTTGCCCAGTGAGAATTCCCTCAAACTCTGACTTGCTTGTGTTCTAAAGGTAGATAAATGTCAAGGGAAATTCTTAAAAGAAACAACTAAATTACTTGTAATAAATTGCAGAAGAATGCAGCGACAAACTAATGAAGTGAAAAGGGGCCATGTCTCCCTTTCTGGTGTCTGTAAGTTTCAAACACTAATGTAAATGATTACTATAGTCTCTTTCCATTAGCATTGTGTGGGCTCTAACATATACTTTTATTTACTAAATACATTTAGTAGATATGTGTAATAAAAATATATGCCCTTTGATCTATACATTTAATAAGCACAGAAATAAATTATATGAAGTAGTGAATTTTATGCTACTTAAAAAGCAAGAGAGCCCTAACAGAAAATAGCGACGATCACAGTGGAAGGAAGAGAAGTCTTAGATATTTGTATGTGTATTTTGCATATTTCAATACATCATACAATGCATACAGGCATTGGGGCCTGGCAAAAATAACTACAATTGTACATTCTTCTCATAAAATACGCATGGTGGTTATCACACCTTTTATTTATTTCAATTTTGGGGGAAAATGACTTGAAGCTCATATGTGCAGTGAATACATAATTTAAGTTAGAGTTTTGATCCTGGTGATCAGAAATGCAAATACTGGTCCTGCCGCCAAACATGAATGCCCTTCCCTTTTCAGGGCTCTGTGCTCTTGTCACGGGGATGGCAAACATCCTCAGGTGGCAGCAGTCACCACTGAGGGGACCAAGAGAAGACATGCCTTAGAAGGGCTTAGATAACAGATAGGTCTTTCCACTGAATGCACACAGACACATGGAAGGTGCCACCCTGTGGTCACCAACCCTAATTTCAAAGACAAATTCAGAGTAACGTAAAATAAAACAACCTCCGTCAACTGGGTGCACTATACAGTTACGCTCACACCCGTGACACCATGTTTCTCTTCATCTAAAATAGGCATCAATAAATGTTACTTATTACAGCATTCATATTTCATTCATAGTCTCGAAATCTGTAAGGCCTCCATGGTCTTCCCTCTGTCCTTGGTGAATGTGCATATTTGCATGCACAAAAAGGTGTGTTCAAACTTTAGACATGATCTATTCAGAGACATATATTGTTATATTGTAACTATGTCTTTCTTTTTTCTGTTTTCTAGTTATGTTCTTACATTTCGATTGACACAGGTTTAATTTCAAAATAGTGGGGTTTTATTCTATAAGTTTACATTTTATTTAGATCAGAGTTAACTGTAAGTTTAAACAATGTTTGCAGTTAAAGTATCTGATGCATGCCGGATACTATAAGGAATGCAATCCCCACTCCTGTCCTCAAACTTTTGTCGCAGGCATTCTGTTCTCATCCTTTGAAACTTCTGACAAAGCTGTAGATTTTCTTTAGAAAGAATACAAAATTACAGCTAGACAGAATGAATCTGTTCTACTGTTCTACGGCACCACAGTGTGACTGTAGTTAACCACTTATTACACGTTTACAAATAGTTAGAAGACAGGATTTAGAATGTTCCCAACACAGAGGAATAATAAATGTTTGAAGTGATGCACCTGTTAATTACTCTGGTTTGATCACTACACATGTTTCAAAATATCTCTCTGTATTCCACAAATATGTATAATTATTACACGTCAATTGAAAAAAAGGGAAAGCTGATTAAATCTGGGAATGCTTAACTTTTTGAAAACTAACACATTAAGTCTCTCAAAAGGCCTTTCTGTGCTGAACATTTACAGTTCATAGGGAAATCTGTTAATGTTTAAATTCCTGTGTTGTAAGACTGTACCACATGGCATAATGGGTATTATAAGTTTTAAACTATTGATCCACAGTTATCACAAAAATAGCAACAGATGCTACAGTCAGCTGAGATCAATGGAAAAAGGTAAAAAAAATTTAATTTTGTTAGTAACAAAGAATGCAGACATTTTACATTTGGGACAATTAAAAAAGCAGGGAAGTTGAAGAATCTCCAGTAAATAATGCTGGTTGCAGCCTTCAAGCAATGAGGACATTTTCTCTAAAAATTACAGAGAAACTAATGCCAGAGTTCGATTCTCCTTCATGATCCCTATCATTAAAATTGTCTTGGACTCTTCTGGGGGTCATTGAAATACCAATAAAATTCATAGCCACTTACAATATGCTGTTTTTCATAGAGGAAAAGATGCAACAAAGGTATTCATTTTACAGAACTTTATTTTATTTTTCTTTTTGAGATGGAGTTTCACTCTTGTCCTCCAGGCTGGAGTGCAATAGCATGATCTTGGCTCACTGCAACCCCCACCTCCCAGGTTCAAGTGAGTCTACTGCCTCAGCCTCCCAAGTTGCTGACACTGCAGGCACCTGCCAACATGCCCAGCTAATTTTTGTATTTTTAGTAGAGATGGGGTTTGACCATGTTGGACAGGCTGGTCTCGAACTCCTTAACTCAAATGATCCGCCTTCTTTTCATTGGGCAGCACAAATTTAAAGAATAACTGATGATGAAACGCAATGCTGAATAAGAGCCAAATGCCTGGTACAGAAAAATAGGTAGACTTTTGCAGGAGAACTCAGAAGTGGGAGACATCCTTCTGCGGTAAAATACTCAGAGGAGGGTTCACCGATGGATGTGATATACAGACGGAAAGGAGAAGGATTTCTGCCACAGGGAAAGTTATATGGCACACACAGGAAGGAGGACGAGCAGGGGCTGAGGTAGTGTGATTTGATTCTGGTAAAGAGACAAGTGCAGGGACCTGGGATGTAGATTTTACGAGATGTATTGGGGAAGAGGAGTTGAAACAAACAAAACAAACTGCAAATGAAGAGTCTAAAAGACTTGGTAACTAGTTCCACAAAGGAAAGCAAAGGAAAAAGTGAAATGAAAAATCACTATGTTTAGCTTGAGCATCAGCTTAGGGAGGCTATGCAGGCAACAGACTGCCCAGTGGAGGAGAGTATAGCAGAGAGGATGAGGCAGAGCCCTACTCAGCTTCTGTGCCCAGGGGTGGGAGGAAACTGGGATCAGAAGAAGATAGAGGGGGACAGGGGTGGTGGCTCACACCTGTAACCCCAGCACTTTGGAGGCCAAGTTGGACGGATCATCTCAGGTCAGGAGTTCCAGACCAGCCTGGCCAACGTGGTGAAACTCCGTCTCTACTAAAAATACAAAAATTAGCCAGGTGTGGTGATACGTGCCTGTGATCCCAGCTACTCAGAGTTTGAGGCAGGACAATCACTTGAAGCTGGGAGGTGGAGGCTGCAGTGAGCTGAGATCGCCCTATTGCAGTCCAGCCCGGGCAACAGAGCAAGACTCCGTCTTAAAAAAAAAAACAACAAAAAAAACCCAAAAAAAAACATACAGAAGAAGAAGGTAGAGGAGGTATGACTCCATGCGGTAGAGTTTAGTAGTTCAGAGGCTAAATGGTTAAAGAGGTTTGCAGCTTCCCTTTCAAGAAGTTTGACAGTGAGAGGGGAGACCGAAGGGGAATGTATCACAGGATGGCATATAGGGCCAGGTTATCCCATCCAGCTTCTGAAGTTACTCATTTTGTGTACCTACATCGTGACAGAGGGAGTAGCAGTTTTACATATTTACCAAGTAAAATGTACTTCCCATTTCCGTTTGTTTTACAGTTTTTAGTAGGCACATTTATTTCTATCCATTTATGATATGCATTTTTTGACTTCAAGATTAACTGTTTGTTCGAACCTGAATTATTCAGTGCAAATAGTGCAGACAGATAACTTCTAGCAAAACTAAAAAGTAATAAGGATTTCTAAACTTCTAACTGGGAAATAAACACTACACAAAATTTCTGCTCTCTGAGTGCACATTCCCACTGAGAAAGAATAAAGTACCCAGTGGTGGTTGAATTTATTTGTGGGAATATGCCCATTTCTCTATGACCCTCCATGGCCCTTCTACCCTTTCTTTCTCAAATCTGCTCAGGTCTGCTTTAGCAAACTCTTGTGGACCAAAGGTAAAAGTTCCAATTCCTTACCATGTGAATCATATTCTGGCCCAAACCTACTTTTTCATAATTATTTCCCACAAATGGCAAATCTAATTCCACTTTTTCCAAAGAATCTTGTTTTTTTTTTTTTTAACCCTGCAAATTGCCTTTCAAGGCTGGAATTCTCTCCTTTTCTTCCCAGCTTCACGCTCATTCAGTACATTCTTGCCTCACATCCTGGTGCACCTGGCTCTGCTGATGAGAAATCCTGTCCATCAGTCTATTTGTCTATCCACCTAGTCACTTCTATCGCCTTTCTGTAAAGTGAGTCTTTTATAGCCCACCATTAAGGAGAAGTGATCATTCCAATCGGGATGTTCTGTAGATAGACTTAATTCTCACCTTGACATTTTATTACCCCTAAGATTTCAGGTAAACATAACGTTCATACAAATGTTTATGAAATCTGGTATCCAGGGAGATAGTCCATAACTTACATTAACATTTCAGTGGCGAATCTGACCCGAATATTTTTCAAGAACTATAAGTAAAATTGTAAACTCCTGCAGAAAGAGTCAGTAAATTTTTAATTGTGCTCCTCTATCTAATGCTTACAATAGGCCTGCAGTCTATGATTTATACATTTTTAAAAACATTTCTGATGGATAGTTGGCACTGCACTGAAAATAAAATAAACCTGCCTGTGGAAATGGTGAAGAAAGTGACGCATTGCCTCTGCCCCTGGGCCATTAGTGCTTCACCCTAGGACTTGCCCAGGTCCACTTTTCCTTCTGCTCGTCCTGAAGGACGTCTCTCCCATACACCTACACTCAGAGTCAGCACTCCAGTTTAATTACCTGAGAAGCTTGCATAGGATCAGAGAGAGAGAGAGAGAGAGAGAAAGAAACAAAACAAAACAAAACAAAACAACAACAACAACAACAACAAAAAAAAACAAACAGAGAACTCCTGATATAAGGAGACTCAACTTCTTCCCTGTGAAGAGTTACTTCTGCGTTTCTAAATGTGTTATGACTGCAATGGATAACAGAGTATTTCCATGCGAATGCGCTGAGCAGCCTCATGTTGCACTCATCTTGACAGGAGACCACGAGGCACAGACTACACAACTAGTGGAAGCAGTAAAATCCATGCCACCCTTGGAACATACGCCTAGCACACTTGTCTCACTTGACCGCCATGGTCCCTGTATGGCAGCTGTGCTTAGCTCCATCTCACTGCTGGATAAACAAACCTTTAAAGGAACTGAGAGACTTGCTCAGTGTCATGAAGGTCTTCAGGCTCCAAAAGCCAGCATCTCTCTACTGTGCTACATGACTCTTTTCATGAATGCAGAGCGTTCTGCCCTTTTTCTGTGATTTTATTTTGCTCAGGCATTGAAATATTCCAGGAATTATTCAAGAAAGATGAAGTGAATTCTGCCTCTCTGGAGATGGCTTTGCTGGATTCTGGAAGCAAGAAACAACTTGCTGCTTTTGCTCTTTAGAAAAATAGATAATTTGCCATCCACACATAAAACTGCATTGCATGGAATAGTGTGATATTAGGATGGTGTAAGAAAAGAATAAGTATTATGGGGGGACTTCTGAATAAGTAATTGATATTGACTTAGAAGACTGGAAAAAGTTTGTTCAAAAATAATAATGGAAATAAACAAGTGTGGTTGCAGGGTGTGAAAGAAAATTAACTCCTGGGACCTCAAACTCATTAAGTCAAAGGTAAAAGTCAAGCTGGGAACTAGGTCTCGAAAACCTTCCTTCCCCTTTTTGGTTCCTAAATGAGGTGACTACAAGATGAAAAGCTCCACACTTCCCCATATTTTTTTCCCATAAAGACATTCCTAGTGAGCTGCAAGATCGTTACTCCCAGGTGTTTCTGTTAAAATTTCACCATGGCAATGTAAATTGATAAGTTTATCTTTACAGCTGCTGTCACTCCCTTGCCCACCAGACACAAATGCATATCTGCTTCCTCCTCTAACCAATTTCATCTATGTTATCATATGTAAAATCCAGATTCCCTGCCTTTTCCTCTGCACCATTTGTCTTTGTCACCTTACATAAAAAACTGGAGAATCACTGACCCAGACAGAGGCACGAATGATTATCTTCCCCTACCCCCTGTTACATGAAAATTGTGTATTTCTCAATATCCTGCCCTTTCCCCTTCAATGTGGAGCCCTCACTATCCTCTTCCGAGAAGGACATAGACCTGTCTCCCCAGCATGCATCCTTCCCTTTGGCAAATAACCTCCTGAAATGATTGAGACTTGTCTCGTCACCTTTCTGGATTGACAAGGGCATGGAAGGTCTGGCGGGAGGGGGAGTTGAGGACAGGGATGATGTGTTCAAGCCGCAGCAGGTGTGTGCAACAGAAGCATGGGAAGTTTGGAATATGGATTAAAAGATGAGTTTGAAAAGGCGGATGGGGACACAGCATGGAGAGCATCTACTCTGCCTGTGATACCCTGTGGGCTTCCAGTGATTTCTAAACAGGGCACAGCAGGACCAGATTTGGAACCCAGGTTAATGAATTACGTGAGGTTTTATTCCACAGAAAGATTTTAACCAGGAAAAAAGTCTAGGAAACTAGATTTTAACTAAGACTTCTAAACTTTTTGGAGGCAAAAATAAATAAATAAATAAAATAGATCCAAAGATTCATTTCTTTATTTTCATGTCAGACTCCCATGACTAGTTTGTCAATGTAAATGTGGATGACTGTGGTGGACAGCTTAACATGTGCAGTGTACACTGTAATGCTTCAAGTTCCAAAGCACATGCTATCTACAAGCGATGCCTACAGACAGGTAGCAAATAAACATGAAATATTGTCTGGGCTAAGAAATGAAGAGTCAGTGACTTACAGCATTAGGGTAATGTTGTAGGTACTCTCAAGACTTGATGTATATTTCTCTAGAATGAATGACATTCATATTTATTTTCTTTCATATATCTATGGAACTGAACATTAAGTTTGATAAATGCTCATCACAGATAGAGTAAGGGATAATGTTCAAACATGCTGAGCGCTTTAGTTGAGTGGGCCTGAAGCAGAATGATGTTTCTAAGGGCTTTACTGAGGACAGGGCTGAGGCCTTTTGTAGTAAAGCCTAGAGTGGCTGGGGCTGGGAGGCTCTTAGGATTCTCCGGGCAGTGAATATTTAACATCTGATGCAAATAATTCAACATGTTAACAACCATTATGGACATACAAGCTGAATTGTAGCCCTAGATACGTGTCTTGAGAATGCAAAGCTCTTATTACTTTCAAAACAAATTTCAAAATATCTATGAAAAACCATTTTGAACTCTATCAATTTCTCTGTTAAATTTTTTGGGGTAGTAAATTGTAGACTATGCCACGGTCAAAAATTAACTACAAGGCTCCCCTGGAGGAGAATATGCCACCTTTACAACAGGAAAGAACATGATGGTCAGCTCTGCAAGAACCTGGTTGGAATCTCATGAGCCTTTAAAAACTACCACTGAGACTGAGCTGACCAGCAGGAGGGAACCCTCTGAGACATTTCTTCAAAATTTCTCTGACAAAGAAAGGCCTTACAAACAGGTGAGTAAATGCCAACTCGACATAATCTGAGACAGTCTGAGGAAACCAGGTTCTGCACGTGTACAAGAGGAAACTTGCCCAGGATCTAATCATCACAATTTTCAGTGGTTGCCACATTCATCTTTTGCTACGCTTGCTCCTCAACCATTTTGGAACTCATCTCTGGATGCATTCTGAGCACTCCACTGAGACTCTGAAGCATTTGTCTTTTCACAAGGGGCATGAGTCCCCGGGGAAGTCAGGCAGCTGCTGGAGTAAGGACGTTACCCTCCTCAGAGTAGATTCCTTATTTCATTAAGTAACACCTTCGCCATTCAATTTCAGAAGCCTGATTCAGAACATTAAGAGAACAAGCAATGTAACCTATGCCTTTGAAGGGGTCCTGGTTTCCCTACAGCTGTGATTGATCTGTGGCTTCCTCCACATTATCATGTAGGTAATTGCTTGGGGAGCAGTCACTACAGCAGCTTGCCAACCTGGACACAGCAGCAGGCCAGGGTAGAAAGGCCAGACTTCGTGACTAGTTGGTCAATGTAAATGCTGAAGACTTTGGTGGACAACTTCCTAACATGTACAGTAGACACAATCATGCTTACCGTTCCAAAGAACACCGCTACCTACAAGAGGTACAGACGGACATTTAGCAAATAAACATGAAACACTGCCTGCAGATTCAGCCAACGATATTGCCTGCATGAGACAGAGAACATGAAGAATAAGAGCAGTTCAGGGATGATATGCTGAAAAGAAGAGCAGTTTAGGACTGACATGCTGAAAGCCAGAATAAGTTCTTCCTCCACATCACAAAGATATAAACTGCAGGAAAACAATTTACGAAGGGATTGATAACCTACCTAAACTTTATTCTTCAAGCATAAGAACTTAAAATCTACCAGTCACTGCCAAGTATTAATCTGTTTTAATTAGCTGTGATTTACTGAATACCATTGTTGGCACCCAATTACCCAATGTCAACCACATTTCAAAGTTTAGAGAAAGGAAGGATTTCAAGTGGTTTTATATATCACAGTAAACATTTGTCGTGCATTAATGTTTCAGACACACAACTTTAAAATAAATCAATACATAAAAGTGCATTGAATTAAAATTCTGGCATGAACTCATATGTTCATGTATTCCATTCGTCTCCATGGGATTTTTGTTCATTAATTTAACATCTCCGATGAATAATATTTCATATCTTTCTTAAATTTACTCTCTTGTTTCAACATTAGTAAGAAATTATCCCCAATATCTACTCAAAATAATTACAACTAATATTTAAGTGTATTTCTCCTATCCTTACCAGATACCCAAAAGCTGTTCAGAATGAATTTTTACCTGTATGACTTTTTAATATACCGAGAGAAACAAAATAATCATGCCTGCTTTATCTTCTTTGATGAAGGTCAATAGGGTGGGGCTAAGAAATTGTCATTACATGGCCAGCCCAAGAGGACTGAGTACAGTGGGTCAGGACAGTGGCCTCTCAGCTTTCTGCCTGGAATAGGCCAGTCTGTGAAATAAAACTGTGACTAAATTATAGCTATCCGAAAATGTTCCTCCTTTCGTTAGGAATTTTAATTCATAAAAATAACCCACTATCCACCACCCCTCAACTAAAACATGTTCTGATGGTAAGTAGTGGGAGCAGTATGACAAGTCGGTGCAGAAACAGAGTTGTAAAGACTGACATGAAGCCAAGAGCACAGCAGCCTGCACTCACATCCTGGTTCTGCCATTTGCAAGCTGTGTGATGAGAGCCACAGCCCTTAATCTCTCCATTTCTCGCATGAGAGTTGAAGCTTCTTTCCGTTCTGCCATCCAATAACCCCATGGCATCCAGGAGGGATTCTCTAGGTAATTTTGTGTGGCCCCATTTGCAAGCAAATTCTAAACAATCCATCATTTTCTTTGGAAGAGATTGTTCTGATCATCTTTGAAAACACTTTTTTTTACAGAAATATTATGTAGACACAATATTCTTTTTTACTAATGGTCATCCATGCGAACACATAGCTTTGCAAACTCCTGTTTTTCATATAAACAAATCATACGATTGTTTTGTTTCCTTTCATGAAATATCGTATGTGAGAGTCATCCATGTCGTTACATGTAGAGGTAGTTTCTCTCTTTCCAAGTTTGTTTATTACTTCTATGGTTAATGAACATTTAGGTGATTCTCAGTGGTTGACAATAGCGCTTCCATCTCCTCTGGACATTCTCTGTACCTGTTGTGCATAGCTGCTCATTTCTGTTGGACACATGCCTGAAATGTTTCTTATGTTCAGCTTGATGGTAAAACAGTTTTCTAAAACGGTCGTATCAATTCAGATTTCCACCAATAGTGCAAAAAAAAAGTCGTTGTGTTCTTTATGTTTTAAAATTTGGAATTTCAAGCTCTTTGTTTTAGTTGCTTTGGGCTGGGAAGGCATTGAGTCTGAGGAAGGTCCTCAGTGTGGCGAGCTCCCTCCCACTTCCCAGCCCTAGAAAAAACCCTTGTCCCACTTGTCTTCCGTTTGACTAGAAGTCCACCATGGTTCTCCAAGGCGGACGTGATTATTTCTATTTTATAAAACAAGGTAGCAAGACACACAGGCAGAAGGGGTACTGGCTAATCGTAAGTACTTAATGAAACGTGCAGAGTAAGAGTCAGTCGCTTGGAACCCATAGATGGACACTTTTTCCAAAATGTTAAAACTTGTGCCATTGAGACTTTACAAGAATCTTTTGTTCTGAGAGAAATTAAAGAAGATATTTAGGAAAACTGGTTACGTGTTTCTGATTTGAATGAGTTATATTATTAAAAACTATTTTTTTCATGGAGGTTTAGTGGTTTTAAGAATTATTTAGAGGTTATAACATATTTCACTAATTTATTTTGATTGAAAAAATACTTCATGCGTCCATACCTACCTAATAGTTCCCTCAAATACAAGATAGCAAGGGAGGACCACTGCCATGGAAACAGGCAGGAGGCCCATGTGGAAGTTTCTAGACACTCTGCAGAGCAGTGGTCCGTGGAATCTTGAGGGAAATAGGAGCACTTGATTTCCTCCATTCCTTCCACTAAACGTAACTGAGCACTTTCCAGGTTCTAGATAACGGTTGTTATTATTTTTACACTGTTTTAAAAGGAGAGGCAACCATGCATGCCACCAGAATCCAGGTAGAGTCCTAGATAGAGCTCTGGAAACTGCATTTCAAATCTCAGAAAATGTGAGCATTGGAGAACGGGGAATGCATACGTTTTATCCAAATTAGAATTAACCTGGGAACATGGGGCTTTCAATAACTCAAAACGCCTTTCTAATAACATGAAAGTCTTCATTTGGTATAAAGGTCTTCATTTTAATTAAAAGGGAAAATCAATAGTTATAGGAAACTATAACCTAAAAACAAGCTAATTATTTGTGTCAACACAAGCTTTATCACCACTGTCAGGGTTTCCCTTGATTTATGAGATGAATGTTCCCTATATAAATTGGAATTTTATTACACTTACTTTCATGATGATTTATCAGTTACAGAAAATCAATGGGAATTTCATTTTGTGAAAATTGTAATTTTATAAACAGCCGGGTAAAGGTGTGTAAAACTGGAGCCCAACACTTAGATGGCTATTTAGTAGTGAGGGGGCCCTCATGGTTCAAGATTAATATATTTTCAAAAAATTTATCTTGTAGACATTGAAAACGTCTAGATGATGGATTGTGCTAACAAGGCACTTATTTAATTATAATTAATGATGGAGGCAACATATAAAGAATGGGCTCAATTTTCAGCTGATTTAAAGAAATAATGTGTCCTGCATAAATCTATCATTCAACCAGAGCCCAATATATACAGTAGATATTGCAAATATATTGTGGCTTTTCCCCTGCATTTTCTACTTCTTTTGATCACAATGTTACTTTAAAAGTGAATAGATTTTAAGGGTAGCAACTGTAGAACAGTTTTACTTGTCAATCAACCTTACTACTGCTTCTGGCATCACTCGATTATATGATTGCAGAGGTGAAAGTCAAAGAAGAAAGCGTAAGACTCCAAGAATAAAGAATTTGGAGATGAAAGTTAAAAATATAAGGGAAGAGTAGAAAGAATATTTTATGTTGGTTCTCATTTATTTGACCAAAAAAAAGCACCAAGTTAAAAAGAATATATTATTTGTTTTTGAGAAGTTACACAATTCTGTCCAAGCTTCATACGCTGGATAACAAAGCAGTTTCTCATAGAAAGAGACCACCAGGGGGCTGATTTCATACAAACGAATCATATGGTTTATGTTTTTTTTCCTTTCATGAAATATTGTATGTGAGAGTCACCCATGTCATTACATGTAGAGGTAGTTTGTCTCTTTCCATGTTTGTTTATTACTTCTATGGTTAATGAACATTTACGTGGTTCGCAGTGGTTGACAATGGTGCTCGCATCTGCTGGGGACATTCTCTGTACCTACTGTGTGTAGCTACTCATTTCTGTTGGACGCATGCCTGAAATGTTTCTTATGTTCAGCTTGATGGTAAAACAGTTTTCTAAAACGGTCGTATCAATTCAGATTTCTACCAATAGTGCAAAAAATATATAGTCATTATTGTGTTCTTTATGTTTTAAAATTTGGAATTTCAAGCTGTTTGTTTTAGTTGCTTTGGGCTGGGGAGGCATTGAATATGAGGAAGGCTAGGAACCACAAAGGGTTTCTTAGAAATTCCAAATAATCTGCAATCATATCAATCCAAGGAACACTGCTGGAATTTTTGTTCTCTTACAAATGACCATAAATGATAAACGTGACTACAATAATGCTAAAAAGATTAAAATATATGCCAAGCATAAAAATGTATGTTCTTTTTAAAATGTTCTTCTCCATTTTATATGTATATATATGTTTATATATTATATATATCATATATATATGATTCAGGTTAAATATATGATATATATGATTCAAGTTGTTTGACAACATTTGGAAAGATGAAAATAACACAATAATGTTTACATTATGTAAGTTTTCACTATTATTATTATTGTTGTCTTATTGGTCCCCAAATATCAATCGACTATGCTTTTTTTTTTTGTTTTGCAATTTTTGTTGGCACAAATAATATCAGGTTTTCCTTCTTTAATGTATTTAGTTGAGATAAAAAGTACAATACAATTTGGGCTTCACGCTTTTCAATCTCGGCATAGACAAGAGGGAAGATTCAGCTGAACAAATGTTTTCCCTGCATGACAGAAGGTTTCACATTTGCACTCTGAAGGAACAAACTTGATGATCTTACTTGCAAAAAACCAGGACAGCCCCGTGTGGAAGGGCTGCCACTGGGTGGCTGGCAGGGACTCTGAGAAGGGCCCATCTCATCCTAAGCTGTTGCTCTGTCTCCAGCGGTCCTTAGGTTTGTTCTAGAATCAGCAACGCAACCATACTGGAGCTTCCATTCCTTGGTAACAGTTTTGCCCTCTGGATCCAGAAAAATAATCGTAGTGCCTTTCTGCGTACTGTCCACCACGCGCCCTCTAAGCTTCCTCACATCCTCCTTCCGATGGGTCTTGTCATCTTCCTCTCTCTGGTCCTTCTTCTTCTTCAGAGGGTGGTGTCTAGTACTGAACCTAACCTTCCATAGGCAGTCTGCCTAAATGTGGTTTTAAGCATGAAGTCCCCTGTTCAATGAGGACCATGTGCTAATGAAAAAAAGGTAACTTCCTTGTACTGTGTTGTCTTGGAGCTGAACTTTAAAGTCAGCCTGAAATGTTTCCTAATGTGTTACTGTTAAGCCAGGCTTACCTCTCCTGATACCTTCATACCTTTGGACCGTTTTAGAATTAAATGCCAAATTTTTGACTCCTGTCTCCTTATATACACAATTGAAGTATGTGCGTGTGTGTGTATATATATATATATATATGAACACACATATACATCTATAAATTATTTGTTATATAAATATAATACAAAAAATTTAATTAAATATAACTACATACAGTTTATATATATAAATGTTTATACTTAAATATATAATTAAGCATATATTATACAATATATAAATTATGCAATTATAATTTATGCTTCTATAATATATACAACAATGAAGTGTGTATAATATATGTACAGTTTAATTCTATAATGTAGTTGTATTGTTTATATAATTTATATACTCTATATAATACTTTCATTAATTACGTATTTTTTTTTAACTTTTAAAGTCAATGTCTGATACATCTAAGTGACTGCTATTTTCTGCCAACCAATGAGTGTCTTATATCTACCATCTTGGAGCAGCTTCAAAGTTGATAATCCATTTTTAACCTTTCTTTCAATTACAGATACAAATGCCAAGTTCACTGATCAGGTTTGAGAAACAAATACTTAGAAATTTTTCTTTAGTTCACTGTTGTTCAATTATTGAGAGCTCTAGGAAAAGATCAATTAACATTTTAGAGACAAATCTGTTAATCAACCTAACTGACTATAGGATCAGTCCATTGGCCTTGTAAATATTGACTTATGGTTATGTTAAATCAGGTACGGGATGGACATATCCATAGATGAGGATCACTGAAGAGAAAGTGCAGACAGAATTTCTCTACCAGACCACATGGAGTCTCCCTCATTCAAACCCACCCAGCCTGGGTGTGCACCCACCTCCCACCGCCAACACATCCATCCCACCTTTACTCCATTCTAACTGCAGCCACAGCACATGGCAGTCACAAGATAACGGCAGATATGGGCAGGTATGGAAAAGGAGGATCGACCTGGCCTGGCTCCAGGTGAAGGGAAAGCACATTAGTTTCACTCTAATAAAATTTCAGGGCAGCTTCTTTGCAACCAAAGAAGATCAAGCTAAGAACCTTCTGGCAACATCAGAAGGCAATCTGAGATGGACAATGTTCCTGATGAAGTCTAAAATATATTTTGGAGCTGGGTACGGTGGCTCACACCTGTAACCCCAGCAGTTTGGGAGGCCGAGGCAGGCAGATCATCTGAGGTCAGGAGTTCAAGGCCAGCCTGGCCAACATGGCGAAACCCCATCTCTACTAAAAGTACAAAATTAGCCGGGTGTGGTGGTCTGCACTTGTATTCCCAGCTACTCGGGAGGCTCAGACAGGCGAATCACTTGAGCCCAGGAGGTGGAGGTTGCAGTAAGGCAAGATTGCACCACTGCACTCCAGCCCAGACAACAGAGCAAGACTCTGTCCACTGCCACCCACTCCCCGCCCGGCAAAAAAAAAACAAAAAAAACAAAAAAAAACATATTTTGTTGAAACGAATTTGCCGCTGGATTCTGAGGCAGGAAGTTCTGCGTACATCATGTGCCCCAGGGACTGGGTGGCAAATAAAGACTGCTGGTTCCAATGTGTGCTTCTCAGCACCCTCTGCATTTCATTTCCCACAACTGACCCTTGTTTCTCTACTGGTCATCCTGAAGGAAACAATGAAAGCATTATGGATTTTAAAATGTGTAAGATAAGAGATATTTAGACCAGTTTGTTGAAAAATTACTAAAATCTCCAGCAGGAGCTATAATGAGTTCCCTTTGCATTCTGATTTTCATGGGAGGTATTTACAAACTGCAAACTGTCTCCGTGACCTACTAGTTCCTGGAGCATGGAGGATGCTGTAATTTCTCTGGCACTGCAGGGCTTGGTGGCCTCTCTGGCACATGGCAGGTGTCCAGGGAATGCTACCTTAACGGGGTCAACATTCTCATCGTCACAATGTGGGGAAAGCTTAGGCAGTTTGATTGGGAAGGTCCATTATTTTCAAGCACAGTCATGTTATTTTAATTTGGAAATCGAAGTGGAATGGTTTTTAGCAGACTGCTTAATAAATTGAATAGTTTTTTGCTGTATTAATAAGGATTACTCATTATTAGAAACATACAGGAAATGATACAATATGATCTAGGTATAAACCTTAGAAACCAGAGAGAAAAAGAACATTTCATTACCAAGCTCTGTCCTAATGACTACAGACACCCCATTTTGCTCAGGTGCAGGAAATCCAGAATCTTTCTTTTAAGGTTCATTGTGTGTAAATTACTGAATCAGGCATTTATGTGGTGTGAAGACCTTTTAGGATTAAAAGTGATATTACAATACTTTGTGTGCATTTTCATGCAACCTATATGCTATAGCATGATTAACATAAATGTAAATACAATAGCCAAACTGCTGTGGATATTTACAGATTAGGTGCATAATAATTAAAATCAATGATAATAAATAGCTATTGATTAAAACTTAGCAATTGTTCCAGTGTATCAAGAAACTATACATATCCTGTAAACTGTGATAGTGATACAGCTTTACTAGTAAGTTGCCAGCTGTTGACTATATGATTTCCAAAGATAACTGTGAATAAAGGAATTAGAAACCATTTTCAAGCTATTTATCTATCTAACTCCTAAAATTTCATGGCTAGAAAGGATCAAAATATATTACGCTCTTGCTTTTTTTTTTTCTTATAAGATGGAGCATCCTTACCTTGGAACTGAGCGTTAAATCCTTTGCGTCGATGGTTGCTGTCAGAGGTGAAATGGAGTCGTAGCCAATTCTTGCTACTGATAACTGGAGAAGGGAGGTTCATGCCAGTTAGCCTAGAGAAGAGAAAGAGGAAAAAAATCTCCCTTGTAAACCAACAGAGCAAATGTCCTATATCAAACCCGCTTTAAAATCCGATTACTTAAATCCTTCATCTTGAGATGCTTAAAACAGAGGCCATGTATTAACTGACTTTGAACCTTAAAATGATGAAGATAATTTTATCTTTGCCCAAACATAAATGCTAAATCCCTTGATGGAATGAATATTTTCAAAAATATTTGATACTTTCATTCTCCTTTATTAACGGTGAATGCAGGAGAAGGTATTCTTTTGATCTCTTAGTTCTTTTCATCAGGATCTTAATCACAATGAATCAGAAAAAAGGAAAAGAAATAGGCAAATGATAAAATTCTGTCTTTCACAATTTGAAGACTTAGTATTTATTTATTTATTTATTTATTTATTTATTTTGAGACAGAGTCTCACTGTGTCGTCCAGGCTGCAGGGCAGTGGTGCGATCTCGGCTCACTGCAACCTCCGCCTCCTGGGTTCAAGTGATTCTCCTCCCTCAGCCTCCTGAGTAGCTGGGATTACAGGCATGCGCCATCATGCCTGGCTACTTTTTACATGTTTATTAGAGACAAGGTTTTGCCGTGTTGGCCAGGCTGGTCTCGAACTTGTGACCTCAGGTGATCTGCCTGCCTTGGCCTTCCAAAGTGCTTGGATTACAAGCGTGAGCCAAGGCGCCCGGCCACAAGACTTAGGAATTCTATGTAACCTGAAGTAGACGCCAACAAACTGTTTCTCATGCTTGGTAACAAGCTATATTCCCAGCATCCCATTTGCAGGACTAAGAACCTGGGCCTTTCCTACCAAAGTAAAGAAGAGGACCATTTATGAGATTGATGACAAGAACTGCAAAAGAGATTCGAAATGGAATAAAATTATGTTTTAGGAAAGCAGTGCATTCATCTTTTAAAAATAAGATGCAATCAATTTCTGGTTAAGCTGTTTAAAATATCCAGTTCACTTTACAATGTGCAGTTTAGTTGTCAGAAACAATCATGTGTTTTATTTCTTACTATTGAAAACCTTGTGTGCTTACTAAGGAATAAAAGCATTCCAAGATATTAAAGCTCCTGCCCGTTAGAGGCGCAAGGGACACATTTAGTTTTTCAGTGGCATAAGCATCACTGGATTAGGATGCTTCTGATACAGGATTGCGTGCTGGCTCGACTTTGTACTAGGTGAAGCACCATAGGTCAATCATGTTTATGAAGCTCTGTTTCCCATTGTATAAACTGGACAGGAAAATACCTATATCAAGGGTCGAAAGAGATGATAGACATGCACATGTAAGTGTACCTGAAGCACATTCTCCATGTGCTCTACAAGTGGTTGTGCACTGAATAATTATTTTGCATCTTAGTAACAAAATCTATTTTCAAAATGATGCTTATCACTGTAGATAATATTTAAGAGTTTAAGCAAATTGCTTTTAGCAGGAACTTGAACTGTGGTGCTGCGTGTGGGCCTGCCTGTGAGCGCCGCAGCTGCTTGGTAAAGCTGAGGATCTCATTTCTGTGCAGAGGATTTACTACGAAATGGGTCACCTGTGTGGAGAGCATTTCCCTACTTATTCTATTACCTGGAGGAAGCAGCACCAGATTTAATACATAGTCAAGCTTTCTGATGTCAGGGTGCTCTATTCCAACTCTCAGGTTTAAAAATGTACAGGATCTACTTTAAGTTAAAAGCCAAACCTTGACTGTAACCAATTGCAACAGTGTTTATGCCACTGTTTGAAATAATCTTCTGTAAGAGAAGTACACTGTTCAGATTTGCCTCTTTGCTTGGATTTATGTACTACTGGCTGGTGACAGCTGGACACAGCTGACTCCAAGGCATATTTAATCACCTTTTTTTATTTTTCTGGTGAGATTATGTTACAAATTCTATAGGCCACATACTTATTTGCCTAATACAGAGAATGTCTAAAAAACTAGATTCAAAAACCCCACAGTCTGTCCAGCTCACCTGTACTTACTGAACTTACAGGTACTTTAAAAAATCACTGTGGCCAGACGCAGTAGCTCACACCTGTAATCCCAGCACTTTGGGAGGCCGAGGCAGGTGGATCAAGAGGTCAGCAAATCGAGACCAATCCTGGCAACGGTGAAACCCTGTCTCTACTAAAAATACAAAAAATTAGCCGGGCATGGTGATGGGCACCTGTAGTCCCAGCTACTCGGGAGGCTGAGGCAGGAGAATGGCGTGAACCTGGGAGGCGCAGCTTGCAGTGAGCTGAGATCGCGCCACTGCACTCCAGCCTGGGCAACACAGTGAGACTCCATCTCAAAAAAAAAAAAAAAATCATTAGTTTCTTTGTATATTAAAAATCAATAATTATTTTTATACACACAAATATCACATACAAAAAACGTTAAATTCAAACATAGAAAATTTAAAAACTACAAACACATAGATATACACTGAAATTCAGCATAGAAGCAAGCCTACCTTTTCCACATCAGATACTATCCTAATGTGAAATATATACATAGCTAATAGTATCCAAAGCCCTCAAAATACTGCACTGATATTTATTCAATCCCCTGTAAGTTTCCATTTCATATGGTGATAGAAGACTATGAATACAAAAGATCAGTGAATGTAGGAAGCTGCATGTACTTGCTAAACTTTTCACAACCGCAATCAATGCTTGTTTTGTTGTTGCTTTGAACATATATATTTTCTCACTTGCATTACTTATTAACGGTTCTGACTGCAAAAACCAGGTGGAATTTTTTTTTTTCTTGAGACAGTGTCTTGCTCTTTCACGCAGGCTGGAGTGCAGTGGTGCAATCACAGCTCACAGCAGTCTCCGACTCCTGGGCTCAAGCCATCCGCTTGCCTCAACCTCTGGAGTAGCTGGGGCTATATGTGCACACCATATCTGGATAGTTTTGTAATCTTTTAATTTTTTGTAGAGACTGGGGGTCTCACTATGTTGTCCAGACTGGTCTTGAACTCACAGCCTCAAGAAATCCTCTCACCTTTGCCTCTCAGAGTGCTGGGATTACAGGCGTGAACCACTGTGCCAGCCTGGAATTGCACTTTATTTGCATGCCTACATTAATAATGATCACAAATAAATCCCCTCTCTACCACCACCTACACCCACATCCACTCTTTACCCTCATCTGTATTTCCAAATACCTACTCAGAACAATGATGGTTTTGTGTCAGTCAACAGGATATTTCTGTAAAGGGCCAGGGACTACGTACGTATTTCAGGCTTTATGGGTCACATGGTCTTTGTTGGAAACTGTACAACTTTGCAGGTGTAGTTGGCAAGTAGCCATAGAATGGCAGTGGTTGTGTTCTAATAACACTTTATTTACGGACACTGAGATTTTAATTTTATACAATTTTTTTGTGTCTCAAAATAGTTACTTTTTGATTGTATTTTTTCAGTCACTTAACAATGTGAAAGCCACTCTTAGCTGATGGGCCAGATTTGGCCTGCAGGTACTAGTTTGCTGACCCCTGCTCTAGCATATATGAGGTGATTTGTAAAAACAGCCCCGGTGCAGTGGTTCACCCCTGTAATCCCAGCACTCTGGGATGCCTAGGTGGGTGGATCACCTGAGGTCAAGAGTTCAAGACAAGCATGGCCAACATGGTGAAACCCTGTCTCTACTTATCTGGGCATGGTGGCAGGCACCGGTAATCCTAGATAATCGGGAGGCTGAGGCAAGAGAATTGCTTGAACCTGGGAGGCAGAGGTTGCAGTGAGCTGAGATCACACCATCACACTCCAGCCTGGGTGAAAAGAGCGAGACTTCATCTCAAAAAACAAACAAACAAACAAACACACAAAAAAACCAACAACAAAAACACTGAGCTGGAAGATAAATAGATGATGCATAGCAGCCTAGTGTAATTCAGGTTTAAAAAAAATGTGTAAGTCCTGCACAAATTCCTTTTATTTTTGATAGTCTTGCTCTGTCACCCAGGCTGGACTGCAGTGGCACAATCTCAGCTCACTGCAACCTCTGCCTCCCAGGTTCAAGTGATTCTCCTGCCTCAGCCTCCTGAGTAGCTGGGATTACAGGCACCCGCCACCACACCTGGCTAATTTTTGTATATTTAGTAGAGATGGGATTTCACCATTTTGGCCAGGCTGGTCTCAAACTCCTGACCTCAGGTGATCCAACCCCATCATCTTCCCAGAGTGCTAGGGTTACAGGCGTGAGCCATCACACTCAGCCCTGCACAGATTCCTTTTATAGAGAAGCAAGGGTGAGGCCTTTAGACCAATTATACAATCCATTTTCCATGAAGAAGCCATTCAAATGAATTGTACCCCGAAGTCGATTTTTGTACATGAATTTCCTGATTTGACCTTTTGCGTTAAACAAATGTTCATAGCCTTTTGCTGTTTGTTTGGGAAAGGGGGTTGCTCTTGATTTGGCCTTGACAGTTACACAAATGTTCACTTCCTGTTTTGGTTGGTTGTTTGGGAAAGGGGGTTGTTCTACATGAGACCTGGCCTTAGAACTGTGTTGTTATTCTATCGCTGTCTACAGGGCCAGGAGCTAATCTTATAGCTCTCATCTGACACAAAGTTGATGCTACAAACTCAGTTGTTTCTTCATTACAAAGTACGTAATTTAAAGGAAGATGATTACTGTACAAATTAGGTGAAATTGTGAACTCTCTGACAACTTGGTATTTCAGGTAAGATTTAGAAGAAAAGAATTCAACTGAATGGCTTTTTGGGAGGCAGAATCATACCTGCTACAGACAGATACCCAAGCCCCGAGGTCCTGCTCTCTGGAGACTGTCAATGTGTCACCTGACATGGCTCATGAGGACTTTGCAGAACAATGCGCTTACTGAGCTTGGGATGGGGAGATTATAATGGATTACTGAGTGGGCCCAACGTAATGAAAAAGATCCTTAAAGTGGAAGACAGAGGCAGGAGGACAAGGTTCCAGGTAGAAGAGCCTGTGGACAAAGGTCAGAGTGACGCATTGAGGGCTTCACCCTCTTGGCTGACAAGAAAGCTGCTGATACCTTTATAACTGGAAACGCAAACAAACGCCTTTTCCCATAGAGTCTCCAGAGAGCAACACAGCCCAGCTGACACCTTGATTGTAGATGTGAGATTTCTAATCTATTTACTGAACATAATAAACACGTGTTGGTTTAAGTCATTGTATTTGTGTTAATTTGTTATGGTGGCAACAGAAAGCCAATCTCCTGTTGAGATGTATACATTAAATATGTATAGCTTTTATATGTCAACCATAACTCCATAAAGTGGCTTAAAAAGACCAAAACAGAAATACGGCCTGTTAATCAGAATGATCTAGAATGATCCTGAGGAAAAGGACAGAAAACAAAATATGGTAGAATGTGACACAATTCTTATCTATTCATAACCTTAGTGAATCCAGGCAGTTTAAACCCTTTCTAAAATGACCAGTGATTGAAGATCTACCACTGTTGGAGTGAGGTTTCCTGGAAGTCTTCTACAGCTGTTAGCCACACTTCTTTTAAGTCTGCTGGATTTGGTTTTCTAATAAACAAATAGTTTGGAAAATGAAAGAGATTATGGGGCAAATGGTGGAAAATTGGCATGAACAGAGACAAGATTCAAAGTAGAAACCTCTAAAAGAGAATAGGGTGCCAGGCGCAGTGGCTCACACCTGCAATTTCAGCAATTTGGGAGGCCAAGGTCAGTGGACCACCTGAGGTCAGGAGTTCGAGACCAGCCTGAGCAATATGGTGAAACACCACCTCTACTAAAAATACCAAAAAAAAAAAAAAAAAAAAAAAAATTAGCCAGACATGGTGGCAGACTCCTGTAATCCCAGCTACTCAGGAAGATGAGGCAGGAGAATTGTTCGAACCTGAGAGGCGGAGGTTGCAGTGAGCCGGAGATTGCACTGCTGCACTCTAGCCTGGGTGACTGAGAGACCGTCTCAAAAAAAAAAAAAAAAAAATGAGGAATGGTGAAATAATGGTAGTGATCAACCAATGTCTTCCCGCATTAATTCAGAGCGCACTGACCGTTTTCTCTCCTGATGTCCAGAAACACAGGACACACGCCTGGTGAAATCAAGTGGAGCTTGCCAGGTCAGGGATATTGGGGCTTAAAAAACAAGGGGGTTGAGAAGTGAGAAAAAGAGTAAAAGAGTAACAGGCTGAGAAAGGGTCTTCTAAAGGGAATTTTGACATGCCCTATTTCTGGAGCATCTCAATCTAGGTCAGGAAACCCACAAAGCCATTCAGTGGCAATGTTGGACAGCTCCTTTAGAGATGGCAAAAGGAATTGGTTGTTCTCACTTTTTTCCCCTAAGAATACCAAATTAAGCAATTTAAAGCAATGCCAAATTCATTTCTTTCAGAGGATTCAACTGGGTTTTGCTTCTGCTAAGAGTTAAAATAAATGGAGGACTCATGGGATCCTTACAGTTACGATGACCTCCTTTGAGCTTAAATAGAACAGGCCAGTCTGTTTCATTTTCTCCAAATAATTGTAGCATACATTTTAGGATTCTATTTATAACATACTCCTACTCATTCTTTCATGTAAGCTCCCTCAGCCTCACTTTTCTCACATGGGATATAAGGGCTGAACACATTGTTCTAACATTTTACAGCACTCTGTATGTATGACTCATGCATTTCACGTATGTGACTTGAAAAATGAAGAGTCAATTTATGGGGATAATTTTCTAAAATGCATTTGGAAATGCTAATGGTTTTGGATATTGCTTTGTTTGAGTACTTCTCTTACATTAAGCCAGATTTCTTATGTCTTTAGAGAATCATCAGAGAAATGTCTGGGGGTTCCTCTGTGGTTAAATCTCTTTAACTATGATGACTCAGAAGCCAGAAAGCATTACTGCTATTGGGAGACGCTTTAAATGATCTCTGCTCACAGGGGGACTAAGAAATTTAATAAACCTATTACTTGGAGGAGACTAGTTTTGTGTCAATTTGGGGAGAAAGCCATATAAAAGATGTGCTTTTTTTTTTTACATTTTGTGGACATGCAATCCAAATGATTTGTACCGTGGTGTTTCATTATCTCTGTTTTGTCAAAATTAAATAGAACAATCTGATCAAACAGAGAGTTCCTGACATGTTATGTTTTGAATTGGCTGTTACTCACATTGTAAGTGAAATCAGTTCTCTCATGAACATGTTTTGAGTTTATATAACTGTTCCAAGTCTTATTTTGGAGATTAGGAAAAGTGACAATGAACTCTCATATTGCAAGAACATGAAAAACAGTTAAAAGAAGGTCTATGTGTGTGTGTATACACACATACAAATAAACACAATAATACCCAGACACGAATATATATGTATACACGCAAATACACATATTTACATAGTTACCAATATTTCTAGAAATTTAATTCAAAAGTTTTATGCACACGTATATACTATCTGGGGAAAAACAGCCAACTATGAAACAAAATAAAATAAAAACACCCATATGGTATATTTAAAACTGTACCACAGAAGAGTTTTCATTCAACAGTTCTTGAATCAAAACTACCTTTTTTTTTTTTTTTTTTGAGATGGAATTTCACCCTTTCACCCAGGCTGGAGTGAAATGACATGATCTCAGCTCACTGCATCCTCTCCACACCAGGTTCAAGCCATTCTCCTGCCTCAGACTGCTGAGTATCTGAGATTATAGGCACAAACCACCACACCTGGCTAATTTTTGTATTTTTAGTAGAGATGAGGTTTCACCATGTTGGCCAGGCTGGTCTCGAACTTCTGATCTCAGGTGATCCATCTGCCTAGGCCTCCTAAAGTGCTAGGATTACAGGCTTGAGCAACAATGCCCAGACAAAATTACCACTTTCTACAAGTCATTTCTTCCACCCGGCACAGCACTCATGATTGTCTCTGGCAAAGGACTTCTCTCTCCCTGACAATGATTTTTCTCCCTCTGGCTCTCTTTTTCCTGGGAGCACTCTCTGAGGCACCATCATGCTCCACACCAGTGGCCATAAGCATCCCTCTTAGTGACATCATCCACTCCTGCGACTCTAGCCACGGCCTTTAGCTTTTTTCTTGTGCCCTCCTATGGTCAATTTTTTAAATGAAAAAATAATTTCTAGTCTCCTGAGCCCTCCCTCTCACTCCAGCTTGGCTTATTCTGCTTTCCAGCCTCTTCAGGTGCACATCTCCCCCATCCCCTGCTTTCTACACCCAGAAACAGCTGACTTCATGCAGGGCGCCATGCAAAGCCCCATGTGCCCTCCTGACTCAGATCATCCCATGCGCTGTCCCTCACCTGGAGATCAGCAGAAATATCTGCCCTGCATCCCACCTACTCTGCACCTGCCTGGTCATTTCTGGCCCTCCTTTACATTTCAGATCATGTGTTGCATTCTCAGGGAAGAATCCCTGATCTCTAAGATCAGGCAGCTCCTCCTTGGCTATGCCCTCTCCTGACACCCCAGACATACCCTTTGCAGACATTTTCAAAATAGTAATGACTTGGTATACGGCACATGGCTGTGCTTTGGTCAGATAGGCTGAGGTAGGATGTTTATATCCTCTGTGACTCAGCGAGTTTGTAGCACAGGCGTATAACTCCACTTGGTATCACAGCCATGTAGCCATAACATGGGAAGGCCATGACTTGGCCCTAAGCCACTCTTGTCTGTGGAAGGTATAATCGCCCTGCTGACGCCATACAGGCACACTGGTGCCCAGAGAAAGAGAGAGAGCCAAAGCTGTCCGTCTGCAAAGATGGTCGGGGGGAGCCAGGACACAGCTCGGCTTGGTTTATTCCCAGAGAGAGAAAGAGTTAAGCTGCTGACCCTGAAGGCAAGGGAGAGCCACCCACGCAGCCGTGTGTAAGGCAGGTGCCAGAGTAAGCAGCCGAGACAGGGTGGACAGTGTGAGGAAGCTGCTGATGAGAGCTGCTACTGAATAAAATCAACTTTCACCTGCCTACGCCCCACAGAGTGTGCTTTCTGCTCATCCCCCAACTCTCTTCAGATCTCACCATGACATTTGGCATAGTCTTGAACCGGACACTTGGTGATTTGTATAGTTATTTGCTTAATGTTAGTCATTTTTGCGAGACTTGAAGCCTGTCCTATTCTCATGGTCTCTCTGGCACGTAACAGAATGCTGGGCATGTGGTAGGCACTCAATGCACATTGGCTGAATAAGCCAAAGAGGTCTCTTCACCCACACTCCCACAGCCCTAGGCCAGTCCCACATCATAAAGTAGAAATGACTATATGAAACCCTCGATGTTATGATGCCAGCTAGGGTGCTTATACTTCGGATATTTTGTCTCCTCCAAATCTCATGTTGACATGTGATTGCCGGTATTGGAGGTGGGGCCTTGTGGGAGGTGTTTGTGTCATGGGGGCACAACCCTCATGAATGAATGGCTGGTGCCTTCCCCATGGTAATGAGTAAGTTCTCACTCTTAGTTTACTCCAGAGCTGGTTGTTTAAAAGAGCCTAGCGTCCCCCTCTCTCCTCTCCTTTGCTCCCCTTCTCACCCTATGATATACCTGTGCCCACTCTACCTTCTACTGTGAATAAAAATTTCTTGAGGCCCTCACCAGAAGCCAAGCAGGTGCTAGCCCCATTTGGTACAGCCTGTGGAATTCTGAGCCAAATAAACCTCTGTTTTAAAAATAAATTACCCAGTCTCAAGTATTCCTACATAGCAACGCAAAACAGATTGACACAAGTGCCGTTGTGGCTAAACAGTGTCATAGTTGGATAAACCCTGTACCTTTGTACAGAAACTAGATAAGTGAGGAGATAAACGGTGGTAGGACAATGACCAGGGCTCCATATTCTCAGAGGACCCAGGTCCCTGCATGCACACATAATTCTGAGGACACTATTCACATGGAATGATTTCCTCCAAAGCCTTAGACCTCAGCACCCCTGACTGGAGATGCCTTATCTCCTTATCTTAATAACCTCTATGGGAATCAAAAGACCCCATAACTCACTTGCCCTAGAAATGTCCTCAATTCCCACTCCCCACATCTGTCTCTGTTTGTCATGAAGCTCCTCAGCAGGTGTTTAGCACACAGCCGCCCCTTGTTTCAGGATTTCTGGAGGCCACAGGCTCTCAGATGTATATTTCTGGTTGCACTCAAAAAGACATGACTAGAGGGGACCAAAGCAGGGCTCAGGGAGTGGACAGCACTCTCTCACTCCAGGGACCCCTCCTCCATTTAGATTTGCACCCTGCGCATTCGGTCACTAAGTCACATGTATTCCACCTGCAAAGTAGGCTTCTCTCTTCTCTTCCAGCTACTCACTGCCTGTGTTCGCGTCCAAACCCTGGTGTCTCTCCTTGTGCTGTAGGTAAAGTCTCCTGCGTGTACTTGTGCTCCCTGCCCCTCTCTGCTCTAAACCACATTACATAACTCGGACACAAAATACCAAAAACATAATCAAACATATATAAACAACGTATGTGTGTGAGACACCTTACTGGGCCCTGAAGACATGCGTGTGAGTGAGTAGAGGCACCCACAATCTTTGAGAGCAGAGTAGCCCTGGGTGATGGATGTCACACATGAGGCATCACCCAGTGGGGAGTACAGGTTGCTGTGAGTGTCTCCAAGAGAGGATTTAAACTTCTCCTGGATGACAGTTTCCTTGGAGATGTGATATCCACATTGTGACTTACCATGTGTCTGGCTAGACAGGGGCTGGGGAGTTTATTATGTAGAGCAGTAATCACCTGAAAATTCATGGGGAAGCTAAATCACAGCACTGCCCTTTTCTCTTTCTTTTTTTTTTTTATTTTGAGACACAGTCTCACTCTGTTGCCTAGGCTGGAGTGCAGGGGCACCATCTTGGCTCACTGCAACCTCTGCTGCCTGAGTTCAAGGGATTCTCATGTCTCAGCCTCCCAAGTAGTTGGGATTAAGGTGCCTGCCACCACGCCCAGCTCACTTTTGTATTTTTAGTAGAGACAGGGTTTCGCCATGTTGACCAGTCTGGTCTCGAACTCCTGACCTCAGGTGATTTGCCCACTTCGGCTTCCCAAAGTTCTGGGATTACAGGCATGACCCACCATTCCTGGCTGCACTGCCCTTTTTTCTAAAAATATTTTTCATAGCTTTCAAACACCCTTAAAAAGAGGTCAACTGTCTTAGTACTGAAGACCCTTTATAATATGAATCGATTTGTTTCTAGCCTCATTTCTTATCACGCCCTTTCGTGAACCTTGTGTTCTGCCCATGTGGTGGCGATCACTCCCTTGACGGTCTGCTGTGCTCCTGCTTTCGCCCTTGATCCTGTGCAGTCAATCTATGCTAGCCCCACGGGCTCACTTTTGCCTGTGTAAATCCTTCCCAAATTTCCAAGGTTTTTCAGAAGACATCCCTTCCAGAGACCTTTCCCTCCTTGTCTTTAATAGACTTAACCACTCCTACCTTTACAGCATTTGTTTCATAGGCTTCCCTGGAAGTTACTGTGTGTCTTACACTATTAATGGTTGTGTACAGGTTTACCTCACCTCTGCACTCTGAGCCCACTGAGGGCATTGGTGCTAACTCAGACATCTTCCTCTTCTTTGTAGTATTCTGTATGCGCTAAAGCCTTAACAAGTCAATTCTAAATGGTTTCTTTACTTTTATTTTTGCTCCTAATGTAAGTTATTAAGAGAAGTGAACCCTAAGATGATAAAGCATTAAGAACAGTAAGAGAATGCTGCTCTTGTCCTCTCATGCCCAGTGGCTTTCCATCAGCACTGCAGCCTTGCAGGTGGGGGCGCCCAGGGGGTGAGATCTGGCATCTTCCTTTTGTTTGCCCCAGCATAGCTCCAGAGTCCTACGGGTGGAGACAGGTCTCAGGAATCCAGTGGGGACACACCTTCACCATTGAGGAAGGAGAAAGAGGAGGATGACAGCACTTGTGAGAGATAGGGTATGAGAGTCCATCTCAAACATGACAGACTTGAGAGAAGGCTGTAAAAATGGCCGGGATGCCAGCAAATCAGGCATCAGGAATTAACCCAGAGGTCAGGCAGAGAGGATCATTTGGGAGAGGATGTGACAAAGCCCATCTTCTTAAGCTTAAGGACTACGTGCCAGGGAATTGCTCAGAACTCAAGCCTGGGAAATGGCTCAGACAAGTAATTCGATAAGACAGTCGAGAGACAGTGGCCCTGATGGCATTTCTCTGTGGGTGTGTACTTTGGGCCTCCTGTCCACGGAAGGGACAGAGGAATGAGGCCAGCACAGTGGTGCGCTTTCTTCTGCTGGACGAGAGAGCTGCCACGCCCCACCTGGAAATCTCCTCACAGGCCTTTCAATGTGGGAGGACCCTCCACGGGTGACGCAGATCACACTGGTATTAAAAGTCTTGGTTGCAACAAGCTAATCTGGATCCAAGTCAGTGACCTGGAAAACGAAACCTCCAAGTGCCTGTTTCTAATCCTTGGCTGTATCCAATATCCTGGCACCTGGGTTACTACTATCTGTGAAGACAGGCCTCTGAGGTTTGCCAACAGGAAGAAACAAACAGAGAGACACCCTTTGCCTCCTATAATACTTGGACATTTGAAATAGGGAGCAGTCGGCACTGGACATGGATATCCATATCATATTTTGATTATCAAAAAAGGCAGTGTCGCCAAACACAGAGATCTCTATAATAAATTCCATGCACAGTCAATACTCAAAGACTGATAATAAAGAAAATAATTAAAAAAAAACATGGTAACAATTTATTTTGGGTTCACTGACCATTTTCTCTTGTTATTATTTTTAGCATATATATTCTTTAGGAATATCATTAAAAAACACATTTTTCTCCTTAATCTTGGGATAAGAACAAGTCTTATCCTACCTCATTCCAACAGCCTGAAATGAGTCTACCATTTTCTTTTTTCTAGCAAATTTCTTATATCACTTGATAGACTGACGCAGACCTTGTTCAGTCAGCTGGTAAGATATCCAACGAGTCCGATGGCAACAGATGCAGCCTGGCTAATGCCATCATATGGGTCCCCAGGCGAAAAGACCAGCAGTCCTCAACATCTGAGATCATATCAGCTCTCATAACTCCGGAGCTCTTCAGCCACTTTTCAGCATCACTGCCTGCCTCCTGCAGACCCACTTAAACCTCACTCAAGTACAGTAGCCGTGGGGTTCCGCTGAGGCTGCTGTGTCTCCAGCTGGTCTGTCTGTGCTGTGCTTCTTAGGTCAAGCTTCCATCGTAGAAAGCAAGTTCATTCCATGCACAAGCTCTGGACTGAGGCCAAAGAGCAGCTCAGGCTCTTTCATGGAAACCAGCCGCCTTTCTCCCCGACCTGCACACTCTGCAATGGTGTGGTCATTACAAACACGGACAGTGGAGTCATACTGACCTGGGTCCAAACACAACCATGTCCTTTCCCATGTGGGTGACCTCAGGCCTTTACTCAGCCCTCCTACACCTCAGAATTGTTCATTGTGTGAATAACGATATGTGCTACTGCAGACTGCAAGCTGCTGCTGTTCTCTCAAGTATCTTTTTCTACTTCCCCCAACCTAACTAAGGCTTAGATTTTGCTCTGATCCTCACTTTATCCCATAACATCCAAAGCTGATTGCTGACCTTATCCAAATACGTGTGTGGATCTATCTCTCAACTATGTTTTATATCCACGTGCATATATATTCACGCAATACATACTGTATATGATATATGGTATACAAGTAATATCTATATATTATGTATATTATACAGTGTATGTCTACATATACTTTGCATTAAGAGAAGTGAACCTTAAGATGATAAAACATTAATAACACTCAGAGAACAGTGCTCTCATCTTCTCACGTACACGGGCTTCCACCAGCACTGCAGCCTTGTAGGTAGAAATGCCCAGTGGGTCAGATAAATAAATACATCTATTTATTTATATATCATGTTAAAAAGTTAAAAAGTCTCCCAACTTATTAGCTTTTTTCCACTTTACATTAATGATGTGAACATTACACATCATGGGATGCTGAACTTTTAAATATTTCATATGTCTTTGCAGTTCCAAACTCCATGAATGTACCAGGTATACAAAACAGAATCAATCTTTGACCCCAAATATAGACAGCTACGGTCCATCTGATTTAGAGTCATATATTTAAAGACAGGCCAAAATGTGTGTCTTCAAAGATAGCAGAGAGGGGGTGGACAGTAAGGTAGGAGAACTAAAACCCAGAAATTAAGGGAATCTTTAGGAAGAGTGGTTCCTGGCATAGACAACCATACAGTGGCCAATGGCAACAAGGCAGAGACGTATTCCCCGGCCAAGTGAATATCATGATTGAGCCAGGTGGTTGGTTCACCTTCCCACTCAGTGAATAATCCAACCTAACTGTGGAAGCTCATCTTCAATATGATTGGGAAATTCCAAACATCCAGCCTTTAAGGAGTAACATTCCTTTAGATCAATCCATGTTTATAAATCTTTAAATTGATTATTGTATCCAGAAAATATATTTCCAACATATTTTTTTCTGAAAATTTCTAATTTATGCCATAAACAAGAATATAAAATAGCATGAGACAATTTATAAGAAAGTCCAAATGGCTCAGACACTGCTAAACTGAAACAAGAGTACTTTAAGTTCAACACAGAGTGTGACATTAAATAGAAGCAGGAATTGACCATATTTTATTTTCACTTGCTCCAGAAGCTCAGAACTTTTAAGTGTTGTGTTATTGCTCCTTTCCAGCCAGTCTAGCAAAGATATGTAATTTCTTTGTTAACACGCAAACCAAACGGGTGTATCCCACATTACTGACATACTCTCAGAAATCGTAAGGCTTGTCCTAAGTTTTGCTGGTAACTTGCTAATCCATTACTTCCTTGGTGGATAGTCTAAAAGAAAAATTGCACAGGCTCTAGGAAATGTCCATCCTAGAGCACCACTTCTTTGAAGGAGGGTCTACTTAGCACTCACTGCTTTTCAAGAATCTGCTGTGTTCCGATGGAAGGTGAATGGAACGGGAAAGGCCTGGCGGATTCCTGCACAGCAGGTCCACAGCACACCTGGGGAGGGTGTTAGTTGCTTTTGGACAGGCAAGTGTGTTTGGTTAGACAGTCAGTCAGGAAAAGTCAGAGTTGAGCAAACTAATTAAAGACACGACTTTTCCTTATTAGTTACTATACAGTTAAATTGATTAAAAGATGAAAACTTGCAATTTCCCCTTGCCATGATTTTACAAGCTTTTAATGTTCACAGACATGTTGGTGGCACCTACAACACTCAAAGGCAATTTGATCATCACCATAATTCTTCCATATATGTCAGTAACAAACTATAGTTAAATAGTGGTCTTTAGTTAAAATCATTTTGAGAAAATTTGCAAATATGTTAAAACAAAGTTGTACCAAATTAGATAACAATATCCATTAAATATTATGTTAAAAAGCATTCAATGACACAAAAGAATATGTCAGATATATCCAATTCCAGTGTAAAGTGACAGGCTGAACTCATTGTTTTTCTTCCACAGTTGATGAGAAAATAGAGGATAAAAAAAGTAAGAAAAAATATAATATCATTAAAATTAGTGACAAAAATACATCTAATTTCTATGTGCTTTCCTTTACAGATATGTATACACAGATATAAAAGTGATGTATCTATTTATATATCATTTAAAATCCACTTTTTTCCATTAAGAGAATGTTATAGCTCTTTGTATATCTATATATATATGATGTGTGAATTCTGTGAATTATTCCATTGAAAGAACATACCATTACTTATTTAACCAATGTCCCACTATGGCAATTTGGTATTATTTCTCATAGTCTCATAAATTTTAGAGCACACCACCTTACGATGCATATGTGTTGAATCAGCACTTTTATTTCACAGGATGGATTCCTAGAAGAAAAACGTATGTGTCAAAAGGGATGTAGTTCTTCAGGACTTTTGAGAAATGCCTATTGCAAAATTGCTCTTTACAAAAAAATAGGCTTTGGGAAGAAGCCTTTGAAAGGCACTCTGTGAATTCATACAGTGACCTGCCTTTTTCTTCCTTTTTTTAGATCCGGCCAATTTTCTACCTTTGCTGTGATCCCTGATCAGGGAAGGCTTGCGTCTCTATTTCTAGATTACTCCCTTCTTTCCATCAGAGCGACTGGCACAGCTGTCTCCAGCAGGAGACTAAAGGCTACCTGCAGCCCTGGCCTATGCCACACTCATACAGGTCCCTCTCCCATGACTTTGAAACATTTCTACACATTGCTTCTTTCCTTGGTGCAAGAAAATACTAGGCAACTGGGCACAGTGGCTCATGCCTGCAATCCCAACACTTTGGGAGGCCGAGGGCGGGGGTGGATCACAAGGTCAGGAGTTCAAGACCAGCCTGTCCTATGTGGTGAAACCCGGTCTCTACTAAAAATACAAAAATTAGCCAGGCACGGTGGTGCATGCCTGTAATTGCAGCTACTCAAGAGGCTGAGGCAGAAGATTCTCTTGAACCCAGGAGGCAGAGGTTGCAGTGAGCCAAGATCACACCACTGCACCCCAGCCTGGGCAACAAAGTGAGACTCCATCTCAAAAAATAAATAAATAAAAAGTAAAGAAAGAACATAATAGGAACATTAAGAGGCCCGTTGCACATGCAGAACGGCCATAAATGAAGGGAAGAAGGGTCTGAAAGGAAAATTGTTTTTAGCACTTTTTCCCATCATGACTGACTGTCGCCCCAACACCTTGTGATCTAATTTCATGTCACTGTAGCCATGATGGTGGCTCTCTTTCCCTTCCATTGCCTACTCCATTCCCCGCCAAACACATACTTAATTGCAGTTTTTCTTTATACTCTCTCAACCATTATATATTTAGCAGCTGACCTAAGAAAAAATAAAGAAGGAAAAACAAATGGTCCTATAGCTCATATTTTTTAGTCTCATAGCATTTTGCAGGATTAAATTAATCATTTTCAGATAGCTTGGTGAATCTCCGAATTCAATAGGAGGTAAGCAGAAATTTCCCAGTGCATGTTAATTTGGACAGTTTCTCTCTCTCTCTCTCTCTGTCAGTGTGTCTGTGTGTGTGTGTGCGTGCGCGTATGTGTTTCATTTGCATGTCTGTGGTGGACAATAGTCTTGGGGATATTGTATTCTCAGGATCTTGGAAAACTGTATCCAAATTGTGAACAAAAAATAAAACATTTCAACACACTGGAATTATGACTTGGTGCACTTTGGGGAAAAACGATGACTACTCTTTTTGGGGCCAGCTACTTTGGGGTTTTGAAATCGTGTTTGGCTCCCTGAGCCACTCTTGCTTTGAGTTTAGGTCCAGAGGCTGCACCTGCTGGTGCTTCTGGAAGGCTTGCTTACTCTCAGGGATAACAGACAAAGAAGAACGCTTAGAAATTCAGACGGCATTGCTTCACACTCTGCAAAAAGAGTTTACAAAGGAGAGATTTCATTCAAAATGCTTTTTGCAGATGATAGCAAGTTCTTCTCTCAGTTGCTGGTGGGGGGGCAAGCAGGGCCAGGCCAATTCTCAAGCTCTCGAACACACAACAGTTCGGAGCTTCTGCTCATTTGGGTGACTGGATAGCATCACCATTGCAGAAACACAGCCCCAGAGACCTGGAGAGCCTCAGGGGCAGGGAGTCAGGCAGCATCAAGTTGGAGAGAGGTGACAGAAGCCAGTGCTGAATCACCCCCAGGCAGCAAAACACAGGAGGAAGAGAACGGAGAGGCCCCTAAAGACCTCGAGGTAAAAGCAGACAAAACACAAGATTCAATGACATTGACTGTGTGTGTTCAAATGACAGCATCATGCTCTCTCCATTGCAGCAAAGAGCTCTGGGAACCCTTTACTATGAGGCAGAATGATCCGTTCAATACATTCTCACTCCTTGTTCTTGCTTTGCCCACTTTTGAATCTGCCACAGTCCTGATCTGACCCAGATATGAGGATAAAAATAGCCCAGAGGCAACTCAACAAGCCATGTAATGTCTACTGGCATTCAGCAATTACAGCATTTATCCAATTCTGGGCTGGTGAGAATCCATACCCTCCTTTGAAATGGACCTAAAGAGGAGCTTCTAGTGCGAGCATCTGAGTCTGCCATTATGCTACCAATCCAGGCGGTTGATATTAGGGTGATTTTGTGTGAGTGCTCTAAACTGTAAATGAACACCTCCTTTTCTCCTTGAATTCTCAGAAAGGACAACATATATATATATACACACACACACACACATATAATACACACACACATATTTATATATAGATATATACATATATTTATATAAACATATGTACATATATTTATACATACATATGTACATATATTTATACATACATATATACATATATTTATATATACATATATACATATATTTATATATACATATATACATATATTTATATATACATATATACATATATTTATATATACATATATACATATATATACAAATATATACACACACACATATATATATATACACACACATATCAAACATACCTTCATTCAGCAAATATTGAACGAATGTCTGGTCTATAAAGCACCATGACAGCCAACTGGAAGTCTGTGTTTAAGCCATCTTACAGCACCTCCCAACCCCCTCCTCTGCACCACAACCTTAGTGCATTCAGGGTGACAATGAAAATATCACAGATGAGGGCTGATAAAAGACATGTTTATGGCTCACAGTTCTGGGGTCTGGAGGTTCACTATCAAGGTGCCAGTGGATCCCACTTCTGGGAAGGACTGGATTCCTGATTCAGAGGCAGCACCTCCTCCCTGTACCTTCCCATGACAGAAGGGAAGAAGGGAGCTCTCTGGGGCCTCTTCTATAAGGACACTAATCACACTCACGAGGGCTCTGTCCTCACAACCTCATCTCTTCGCCAAGTCTCCACCTTCTAATAGCACTAGGATTTCAACATGAACTCTAGGGGGACACTGACATTTAGACGATGGCATGTACTCACATAATCTGTCACCAAAGTGTGAAACTAGCTTGTGTTTTAGATTCTCCATGCATAATTTGGGGATATAATAGGTTTGGGGAGAGCTGGTAGGATGGGGTCTTGCCATGTCACCCAGGCTGGAGTGCAGTGGTGCACTCTCAGCTCACTGTAGCCTCGACTACAGTGAGGGCTCAAGTGGTTCTCCCACCTCAGCCTCCAGAGTAGCTGGGACGACAGTCATGCACCACTATGCCTGGCTAATATTGTATTTTTTGTAGAGATTGGGTCTCACCATGTTTCCCAGGCTGGTCTTGAACTCCTGGGCTCAAGTGATCCTCCCACCTTGGCCTCCCAAAGTGCTGAAATTACAGGCATGAGCCACCACACCCGGCCTATAATAGGTATTTAGTGAAGACAAAGTAAGTCCAGTGTAAATTATTTGGCAGTTTTATTCAATTTTGGCCTTATTCTCTATGTGCTGACTTACAGCAACAGCATCTTAATTGAGTTCCCACCTTCAAATTGATGATGAGGAGGGCAAGCGTGATGGGCGGTAACACTAAGCGAGAATAAATATCCAGAATAAATATTATTCAAGTGGCAGGCCCATCTACATGCTTCAACAAGTCGTTTTCACTCACTTTCCCCCACATTGTATTTATTGTGATCATTACTATGTTGCTGAGGAAAATGCAAACCAATGAACAAACTGGGGACCTGTGAGGTTGAGTAACTTGCGTGACATTACACAGCTAACAGGAGCCTGAGCCTGGAGTAACTCTGCATCTATTTGCTCTTAATTCTTTTACTTAAACAGTTGCTGCTCTATCCTACCTATCTTTCATTCTTGGGCTTTTGCTATTTTCCTAAAATACAGGCTGAGTCATGCAGCTTCTTGTCTAAATATGTCCACAGCCCATTCCCTCTTAGGTTTGAGCATAAATTTACGCTGCACAAAGTGTTATCTAAAGCCTTTTGTGACCTGCACCGCCTGATCCTTCAACCTTATAATTTTCTCTTATCCAACAAGTTTTGGCTCAAATGCCACTTACTCTGTAAATTCTTACAGATTTCTGCAATCAGAATTGAATTCCAATGTGTTCCCAGAGCATCTGGGTTTCAGTAGAGTACACAGTGCCTGAGGTGTTATCATATGGCGGTTGTTTGGATGTCTGTCATCTCCCCAGGATGCAAAACACAAGTTTTTCAAAGATGCCGTCAGCCTGCTTTCCACCATGATATCTCCATGCTGCCTAATGTGTGCTTTGTTGCCTGGCTCATAGGACAGAGAGACGGTTAAATAAATAAATAGAAAGATGCTGAATACATGAATTTGTATTAATCTTTCATTCCCCTCCTTAGTGGACAGAATGTCATGTCTTCCTGCTTTTCTCTGTTAATCTTCAGTTGGGAACCTGCTTCAAATTCTCACTATCTTTGTTGACCTGTGGACAACCTAGCTGGAGACCAGTGAAAAAATCAGTTTGACTAATGCTAAGTGCAAAGGAATAACTACACGATTTCTGCTCTCAAATTTTGGTGAAAGGATTTCTATTTACTATTCTAATGAGTACAATATGGATGACACAGTGTCCGTTTTTAAGCCATGACTGTGCTGCCCCGTCATTCTCAAGGGATACATTCCAAGACTACCAGTGGATGCCTGAAACCACACAGAGTGCTGAGCCCATATGTACACAATGTCTTTTCAATATGGTAACCAAGAAGGCTACTGACTGACCAACAAGACGGGAAACAGGTAGCGTATACACAGCAATGCACTGGACACAGGGGCGATTCCCACTCCCGGCAGGACCAAGCAGGATACAGGAGATTTCATCATGTTACTCAGAATGGCATACAATTTAAAACTTACGAATTGTTTGTTTCTGGCATTTTCTATTTAATGTTTTTAGACTGCTGTTGACCATAGGTAACTGAAACTGCAGATAAGGAGGAACTACTGTATTTCTTTATTTACACCAAACTTAAGTCCAAAAAAGAATTTTGAAAGGTTTAGATAAAACTTTGCAAAACAAGTTAGAAATGAATTATATGTTAAACACTGGAAGATTTAAAGACAGTGAAAAATAAGTGAACAGAAGATGAATCCAGGAGTGAAGTTATGCATGCAAGGTATCCTACGCATTCACCTCTGAACCGTCTAGCAGACATAGCATAGCAGGTAACAGGCCCAGGTACCTGACTCAAATTACACAGCAATTAAAAACAAGTACTTTGGGGAGGGGGCAAAAACAATCATTTATCAATGATACTCATGAAAAGGACACGGGGTGAAGTTATGAATAACATTTCCAATAGGATCCTAATATTAAAAGCAGGGAGAACTTTTACAAGAGCGCAACTTCAAATGATCTCCAGTGTGGACTCATGTGCTCTTGTCAGTAAAGTTCATAAATTGTTGGGACTCATGTGCTCCTGTCCAGTTAAAGTCATAGATTGTCGGGGAGAGAGCCCAACACAGTCACTGAAATAAGTTCGAGTTCCTAAATGATGCACGCAAACACACAGTTCAAATGATATGAACTATAAACTTGTTTTACTGCCTTAATCTACAAAAGGTCCACGAAGCATTGCTGGGTGCTGATGTCATTCATCACGGGGTCCATTGCTTTCTGCCAGTGCGCAGGGTTGTTACTGACCTAGGATGGGTTCTGAGACCTCTCTCCCTTGCGCCACATGTGGCTTCTCAATGAGCTCCTCCAGTCTCATGGATTTGAATGCCACCTATACGCTGATGATGCCAAGTTCATGTCATCAGCCCAGGCTTCCTCCTCAGAGCTTCAGACCCTGATCCAAATGTCCCCTTGACTCTCTATTCCATGTGCTGGAGCCACCTCAGAACCCATACACCTACCTTGTCCATACAAATCTACTCTTTCCCCATCTTCCCCCATCCTTCCTTCCTTCTTCTTACCTGCACACACTCTGCTCATCTGCACATCATACAGATCCTACCTTCAGAACAGATCCATGTCTGACCATCTCAGCACCTGAGGGTGCCCTGTGCTCATCCGGATGGAGGTCACAGCCTCCCTGCTTCTATCCTCCCTGCTCCATTCTATTCTCAGAACACTGGCCAGAGGGGTCACATACAACCCAAATTAAATCACATTGCACCTTGAAGCGACACTCTCCAGGGGTCACCTGTCTCACTGGGAGTAAAGCCAGACTCTAAAGAGGCGCTGCAAGGGTTGACACCTTCTCACTCCTGTCCTTCTCTAATCTCCTGTCTGGCCACATTCTACTCACACACCTAGGTGTGGCCACACACACATTTCCTGCTCTCTCTTAAACACCCTGGGGCCTTGGAACTTGCTGTGCCCTCTGCATAGAATGCCAGATATTCTCAAAGGTGGCTCACCTTCTTCCTACGGGACTTTTGTTAAATCTCACTGACATTGTAGACTCCACATCCAGTCATCACCACCTCCTTCTTTCCCTCCTTCCCACCAAGGCACGTGCCATTACCTGATTTCATACAGATGGCTACCTAGAGAGATGATAGATACATTAGGTAGATGACAGATAAAGATAGGCAGAAAAAAGATACAGAGATGATAGATGAGCAGTGATAGAGACACATAGATTATATATATATATATATATATATATATATATATATAGACAGATGACAGATCATACATAGAATGACAGATATAGACAGAAGATAGCTGATAGATACAACTTTGTATTTTTTGCAGAGACGGGGTCTCACCATGTTGCCCAGCCTGGTCTCAACTCTTGATCTCAAGTGATTCTCCTACGTGGGCCTCCCATAGTGCTGGGATTACATGCATGACCCCCCACATCTGACCTTAAATGCTGGAGGATTTAAAGACAATGGAAATCTGTCTATATCTTTCTGTATCTATCATGCTACCTACTATCTATCTATCATCTGTCTATATTAGCTATCTATACCTACACACACACACACACACACACACATCATATATATATGTATGTGTGTCTGTTACTTGTTATATTATGTTTAAAATCTGCCTTCTCCTATAGAACATGAGCTCCTTAAGGGCAGGGGTTTGTCTGCTTGATTTCTGCTTGGTGCACAGTCCAAAGTCAGTAAATATTTGTTGGACAAATGACTGATAATCCTACTCACACAGTGCTCCAGACAGCAGTGCCTCCAGATGAGCTAACTGCTGCAGGACACTTGCATGGCCCCCTCCACCGCTCTTGCACCTGGGGCATCCTGTCAGGCCTCAGACAGGCTTCAAAGGGAGCAATGCTCATTCTGGTGTCCTGCTTCTCTAAGGGATGATGGGCTGAAGATGCTCTGAGCACCATAAAATCCTACAGGACAGAGGGCTTTATCCTCCAGGCTCCCTCTAGTCCACAGGAGACAAGCTGCCATAGGGAAGCGTTCTCAGAATGAGATGCCTCCCCCACCAGCATCCCAACCAGCAACAACAGCTCCTCCAAGGAGCCTCCTTGAAGTGCACAGTCTCAGGCCCCAAGCCAGACCTGCGGCCTCCTTCAAATGCAGAGTCTCAGGCCACACTCCAGACCTGCAGCCTCCTTGAAATGCAGAGTCTCAGTTCCCACTCCAGACCTGCAGCCTCCTTGAAGTGCAGTCTCAGTTCCCACTCCAGACCTGCAGCCTCCTTGAAGTGCAGTCTCAGTTCCCACTCCAGACCTGCAGCCTCCTTGAACTGCAGAGTCTCAGTTCCCACTCCAGACCCGCAGCCTCCTTCAAGTGCAGAATCTCAGTTCCCACTCCAGACCCGCAGCCTCCTTCAAGGGCAGAGTCTCAGTTCCCACTCCAGACCTGCAGCCTCCTTGAAGTGCAGTCTCAGTTCCCACTCCAGACCTGCAGCCTAAGAAACTCTGGCTGTCTGGCTGTCTGTGCTTAACAGGCTGTCCACGTCCCTCCAGGGGAAACTGGAGTTTGAGAGCTGCTGGCCCAGAGCATTATCTTGAGAAAGACTTTGAGACTCAGTTTGGAGTCAGTGGAAAAATGTGTCAGGATAGATTAGAGGCATCAGCAGGGGGCAGGGACGGGATCCTGGCCGTTTGTCCTTTAGAGGTCTGTGGAACTGACTATTTTCTACTCTGACATTTGCTATCACATTCTATTTGCCTGTCAGTAGTTTACCATTTAAAAGGGTATCTTTCTCCTGTTACATCTTCCCCAATTAGGGAAACCTGTGTAATCACCAGCTGTCTGGAATCATTTGTCAGAAGACTGGGGGCAGAAACAAATAAATAAAAAGATTCAACACTTAAATGATCTCTTTCCACTTCCAGCCATCCCAAGGTGCCCTCGCCTTACGAGGGTTCCTGTCTTACGGTAGTCCCATTGCCCCCATCCCTACCTTCTGCAAGAACGCTGCCCGTGTGCCTGTGCACGCTCTTGCCTGGGGTTTATTTTCTGAGATTCTCTAGCAGAAAAGAGCATCAGTGCCCTCTCCTGTCTCTGTTCTGCACCTCTCCTTCCTGCCTCCAACCTTTCTCCAGGTTGTTTCTGGACCAGAGCTTCCTGCAGTTTCAGAGCTGGCCAAAGATCATCTTCCGAGCATCGCTTCCTTTCTTCAGGGCCTTTGGAAATCAGGTTACAAATAATTGCTTGTGATTGGGTATCATGGAGCCTTGTTTCATGCTCCGAACACATTTCTCCTGACCGCTGTACAAGTTTATTATTCCTCATTGAATACCCAGTTGAGAAAACATGCTGCTTGCAGGCATTTGGACAAAAAGTAGGACAGGAGTTCCCGGATCAACAACAATCTCTCAAAAATGCTGTTTCTGGGAGGACAATCAGCCTTGGCTTGTGTTCTTTTCATTTGCAGCACTTTTTCTAGGCTCAGATGAGTTCAGAGACACCAGAATATTTGCATGATCAACATTTTCATAACAAATTACCATTCCTGTTCTCCTCTAAATGGAATGTAGGTTAAAAGACTCCTAATGTCTACTTTTCAGATAAATAAAATATTTTCACTATGCGTGCATGCTTGTGTGTGTGTGTGTGTGTGTGTATGTGCAGTATTTGAGAGGGTGAATGAGACAGAACTCACTGTATGCCTTCTAGAAGGTGAGGACTAGCAAGGGTATTATCTATTTGCTTGAGCTTTTATGAAACTAGGCTTGAACTTTTCTATTGATTTTTAGACATTTCATAATTTTAAAGTAGTGGTGTAGCTACACATTGTAATGACCCAAGATGAAGAAGGGGCTTCAGAAACCCTGTAATGGATGAGCACTACGTAGGAGCATCAAGAAAGATCGTTTAAGTTGTCATTTTAAAATTTTAGACATCTTAAAACAATCCTTTTATAGTATTCACTGATTTCATCAAATATTTGATGCAAAATTACTCTGCTAAATGAGCCATGCAAATTAGCAGTGAATTATGCTCAAATATCCAAAAGCAATCATGCTGGTGAATAGCCTGGTATTTTAATAAAATATGGATAATGACAGCGTTAATATTTTAGGTTACATTTATGCAATGATATGACATTTAAAATATAGAAAACCAGATACAACACTATCTACCGCATATTTTATATCTGCAGAACATAAAATTATATTTAAGTTATTTGAAAGAGATCCCAGGTCCTCATGCTCCTTCCAGAAGATTAACATCCAGAAATATTGAGCTGAGTCATATTTAATAGGGACAGGAAAAATAGTTGTTTAAGGTGTTCATGAGTATTTTGAAAATTTAGTTTCATTTATTTTTTCTCTCATGGCCTGTCTCCCAGATCCACTGCTTGTCTTAACCTTTAAATTGCTGAAAACTAAGAAAGCTTAAATCAACCAAAAGAATGTGAACTTCCAAGCTCCTTTTCCTAAATACAAACATGTTCCTGGTATTCACACTCTACTTCTACTTTTGTGAGAAACATTCTTTAAAATTCTTTAAAATCCTTTTACTGTACCAGTCGGTGTTGCATTAGAAGGCGTGCGCTGATATAAACCTGTGCCATCGGGGTGAAACATAGTATGCACAAATCCAATATGACAGGTTAAAAGTTAAAAGCATCCTTTATCTCCCTCTGTAAGTACACTGGCATTAATCAAATCAGCATTGTCTGGTTCTTCCATGCTCAGAAATACTACAGAAGAGGCTGAGCAATTAGTTCGTACTCCGCAAATGAGTCAACTGAAATAACAGTTGTTCGTTAGAATAGAATTTGGAAGCATTGCAAACAATCAGGAGGCGGCCTGGTCCTTAATTATCTCCTTTTCAGCACACGTTATCAACACTGCTGACTCACTAGTAAGAGAGGATTTCACAACTTTAATGGTTCAAAATTACATCCTGAAGCCAGTATCAGTAACCATTCCACCAAGTCAATTTTTGTGGTAATATTGAATTGGATGGGTAATGAGCATCAACAAACTACTATTTTCAAATTCACAAATACTAAAGTGCATCTAATAATTCACTACAACTGTCACCAAACTGGGCCTGCTCCCAGCTCCTGGGGTTGTAATCAAGCCCCTCACCTGTGCAAACCGCTTCAGTTGTCGGCAGAAAGAGCGCAGCCTGGTGAGGAATGCACAGATGCTTTTCACATAAAGCCCATTTAATCTCTTGGGTGACATTCTTATAGACAGATCCATCTAAAAGAAAGTAATTCAATCAGCTGGCCCTAGTGTTTTGCCACAGAACAATTTCCTCAATAATTTTCTCTGTTTATTGAATATTTTGAGATTTGCAGAGTGTGGAAGGGGTTTAGGTAACACTGGAGAATTTAGATAAGACCATGGCTTTCTAAATGTAAAAATAAGGCTCTAAAGATAATTGTCTTCATGCTCTGAAAATATCTGTGACATTTTGTGTGACTGCTTGGAATAAAGTATTTCGTAGGGGAAATTGAAATCTAAGCAAAGTAAAGCAGCAAATAGTTAAAAGCCTGTTATGATCATGGCACTGCAAACTGTTTCAAGAAGCCGAAAACAGCTTCAGCTTTGGAGTTCATGATCAAGGTTGGCCAAACAAGACAAAGATTGGTGATTATTTAACTCACAGTACAAGGTGATAATTGGAGCAAAATTTTAAAAATTGCACCTGTTTAATTTTGTGAATCAGAATGTGCACTACCACAGGGTACATGCCGAGAGAATATGGTATGAATATACAATATTCATACATGTCTTTGTTCTTTTCATTCTTTACTCATTGAACATGGAGTCTAGGGTCAGGTCAAGGGCATTCTATAGAGTTAATGCCAGCTTGTGCTGTGAGGCCAGGTGAATTGGGAGCAGCACAGTCTGGGGGGTTTCCTCTCAGAGAATACGGGGTGAAGGGAGCTGCTGGTAGGTGCACCACGTGGTGCCCCTGAGTTAGGGTGTGCGATTATGGACATGGATATATGGTCTATCTGCTTAAACACTGCCACTCGCTTATGAAAAGAACACTCCAATTATCAGTCTACTCTGTCCCACAGCCTCACATACCATCAAGAAACCCTATAGTTGATGATTGTCCCTGTGATGTGAATGGCAGGTGCCTGGGTTTCCATCCTGGACTCCAGCCTACAGAGGTTCTAGGGTGTCCCCATGTGAGGGGGCCGATATTGGCCCTGACAATCTGATAGAGACAAAAGAGGGCTTAGAAATGCTGAATAAATGTTTCCTTTTGAAAAAGTTATGACTTTTCATGATTTTGCTCTCTATACTTCCTAGATTTATTTGTTCAATGGCATTTTCCTGCTATTTTTTTCCACTAAAATTCATTTTCTAATTTTGGTAGACCCATTTAATAAGAACTATAATCTCACATGCCAACTCCATTAAAAAAGGAGTATGTGGTAAGAGAAGGAATGATGATACTGAAAGACATTTTGATTTTTTAAGGGATAATTTAAGAGTATCTCTCTATTATTTTTCTGTCCACTTAATATTTGGAAGGAGAGTTTGATAAAATAAACAATAAAATTTGAGAGCCATGAAGAATGTAGGGGTCATATAATTTCTTTTTTTCTCATTTAAAAGAGAAAACAAACCAAGTCAAAGAAGTTCATGTCACATGAAAAGCAAATTCATGGTGCGGCATAGGACAGAATCTATGTCAGTCACCAGGATGTTAGCTTTGTGCTTGCTTTGTTTAATGATACTCATTGACTTGCTTATATATTTCCATGCTAACCATACTTGTATGATACTGTGGCCCTATAGGAAAATGTTCAAAAAGGGAACTCCGGCAAGTCAATCTTTAACCTGAATAATCACGATAAACTAAAAAATAGCCTTTAAATAGGCTGTTCAACAACCCTGAATTTAGGACAGCAGTAATGATGCATAACATGTATAGATCATCTAATGAAATCAAGTGCTTTTTAAAAAGGAGGCTGGGGGAGGGATAGCATGAGGAGAAATACCTAAGGTAAATGATGAGTTGATGGGCGCAGCAAACCAACATGGCACATGTAATCCTATGTAACAAACCTGCACGTTGTGCACATGTACCCTAGAACTTAAAGTGTAATTTAAAAAATGCTATATATTCTCAGAGTCAACAATGTTTAAGAACAAGCTAATAGTTTTTGGCTAGGTTCAAGGAGCTGGGTGTTGGTGATACAGAATTATAAGAACAGTATGAATAGAGATCTAAATAAACTTTAGGAATTAAAGATAACAAATGATTTTATAAGAGGTTTTTCTAGCATGAACACTTATGGAGTGACTTTCTTGCCCTAGCTCACCTGGGAATACTATACCGGGAGCCATTACCAATAAATAAATAAATAAATAAAACCGTGGTTAAAAATACATGGCAGGAGATCTAGCCTCTAAACCAAATTGTAGGTACAGGATTGTTAGCTATAAGCACAATTAAGCACAATGTCCTATTGCACATCGCAAGCACGCGTTCATCTTCTGTACTGACACTTCCTACTGTTGAAAGCAAGTCCCCATCTCCCCATCCCCTAACCCCCAGCCTCCACCATCCTCCCTTCTCGGGACTTATCCAGAAGGACATTATTTTTGACAACTTAAGTCTCAACATCTTTCCGCCTGTTCTATTTGTTCAGTCATCATTCTTTCTTGTTCCTGGATAGCAGTGCATGGTCAGGGTGATACTGTGTAGGTGCTCCCGAAAAAACTCGTTTTTTGCAAAACTCACCATTAGAAATACTGGGATGGATGGGAAACACAGTGCAGATGGCAGGTTTTTCAAGTCCATGCAACTCTGTGAGCAAAGCACCAGGAAGCAGTCACATGCACCTGGGGTGACCCACGGCTGGCACAGTCAGGCAGCTCTGGGCAGCCCTATGCTGATGGGAGGTCGGGAGCACAGAGGCGGTGGCGGGCTGTGGAGCGGCCCTGCAGTGCTGAGGAGGGGAAAGGACCTGAATCCTGTGCTGAGGGTGCTGCCCCTAAGGTGGCCACAGGAGGCAGCACCACCTGGCACAGGTGAGAGAGTTGGACACAGTAGCAAAGGCCTGGGAGGAAGCCCTGGATGCAGCTGGCTCTTCTGCATGTCCATAAAACATGGTTGAAGCACTCTGCTGCTGGTTCAGCAGTCAAACGGAGGCTCCCCTCCCCTTTGCTCCTGAAAGGTCTCATTCTTACTCCTGCTATTCAGATCCCCCTTTGCATATAAGGGAAAAAGAAAGTTGCATAGGAGACACTGAAGCTTCCATATTGTAGGACAGCATTTTCCCACTTACCAATTAATATTGATGGATGACTGTTTTCACCTCAGGAGCACATGAACTAGACTCGGCCATGGTTGTGGTGCAGGCTGGTGCTGGACTGCACAGTTTGAATACCCCAGCTCTGCGATTTACCTACTACCAGCCCTTGGGCAAGTTACTTCCTGTTCTGGTGCCTGACCTTCCTTATTTGCAAAATGTTTATAATCATACAACATGCCTAATAGCACTGTTGTGAAGATTGAAACAGCAAATTCATTTAAAATGCTTCGGAAAACATTAGTGTGTTTTGACAATAATAATTATGCATTCTTTTTCCTCTCTCTTTCTCTTTCTCATGCATACATGTACTAGACATGTAAGTGTCACACCCTGGGAAAGGGGTACCCAATAAATAACAAATTATTTTTTAAAAGGATGTGTAAATAAATGTCCAACACAGGACCTTGCTAGATTACTAAATTTCTCAGATAAATAATATTAAATATATATTTTCTAATATCTCATTTCTAAAATTAAAAGTTGTTCTATTGAAAAAATGGAGAAAACAATGAGAAATCACACGATTCTTCAGCCCAGAAATAACTGCTGTTAGTATTATCCTGTTTGGCCTTTCAGTTTCTTAAAGAGATATATAAGTTCTTGATTTTAATGTCAACTTCTACGGATGGGTACTTATTTTTGGACTTGGTAGAATCCTCAATTTCTAACACACCAATTGGTCCCTGATGGTCATAAAATGAATATTTACATTTCTAATTTATTAAGATGCTTCAATATATGCTTTAGCAAAGAACAGAAAAATGACCAAATCAATAAATAGAAATCTGTTTAGGTTTGGAAATAAGGGATATTGTCAGCAAATTTTCAAATATTCCTGGAAATATGCTGTTATTCTGTAAACAAATGGTGGTAGACACCAATGCATGACTAAGTAAAATAAGATACAATTAGCAATTCCACTCATATTTACATATGTTGTATATCACAATTGCTTGCACCATTTCCGCTGATTTTCAACTCATCCAATGAAATCATCACAATACTTATGTTAATATTTGCTTAAAATTGTACTTTACAAACATCATTTTTGTGGTCAAAACAAGTTTACTGTTGAGCTAAAATATACTGCTGTACAGTTTAATTTTATCATTATGGCAAAATGTCTCTCATGTCAGATTCTCTAGCTAAACAGTTATAAGTAGAGGGAGGTAATAGAGATAGAGAAACTGCCCATCTCACCCCTCAATAGCATAGTGGACTTCGGGTCGAGATTGACTGAATTTGAATCCTGGTCCTACCTCTGTGATGTTGGGTAAGTTCTTTAACTTCTCTTGGCCTTAGTGCCTGTCTGCATGATGGAGATGATGAGTATTGAATCAAAGAGTTGTTATGAAGAATCAATCCATCACAGTTTTGAAATGCTCAGAAGAGTGTCTATTTCAAAGCAAGCACGACAGAAGCATTTATAAAGTGAATGACGAAACTTTAGGCTGCGGAAAATAAATGCCTCGGGCAAGGCCTCAGTTAGCAGTGGAACCATTTCTTTTTTCATTCCACACCTGGCCATCAAGGGTCTGTTCTGGTGAGAGGTCAGGCTAAGCAGCTGGGATACAGCAGTGCCAAGATCAGCAATGGGCCATGCCCTCCTGAGGCTTGTACTCTAGTGTTAGAAAATACATTAATGGCAGTCAAAGACCTAGGTGTACTTCCACGAACACAATCAGGGCTTGAAGGGAGAGGTAAGTGGTGCTAAGAACACTTAATTGGATCATTTGATCTCATTTATAAGATGTTAGAAGCAAGTTACCATCGAGTGTTTATTGAAGGAAGAGTTGGCATCGCCCTGAGGGTGAGTGTGGGATGTGTGCATGGAGGAGCCACGTGCTACCAAGAAGTGAGAGGCCCAGGGTGTGGGGAGCCAGGAGCTAGGAAGCCTATGGTGCCCCAGGAACCTGGAAGAGTAGGTAGCTCCAGGCTGTGGAAGAGCTATGTTGAAGAGCTTCTTCCTTATTCCTGAGGGCTTTGGGAAGTAGAGCAATTAAAGAGGGATATGTCACGTTCGTGTCTAAACATTAACAAGATTTCTCTGTGCACCATTCTTGGAGCGGAGGAAATGGAAGGCAGACAATTGAGTTCGAAGCTCTGCAGTTTTCCCCAGGAGACCTGAGTACTTGGGCTGGGCTGGTGGGCATTGGGGTGAAGAAAACTAGAAGGATGGAAGAAGTGATGTTTGGGAGGTGAGAATGAGCAGGCCTCATTGAAAGACTGGGTGTGAGGCGTGTGGTTTGTGAATCAAATAGAGGTGAGGCTGCTTAGCAAAACAGGACACAGAGGAGCACCTGGTTTGGGGTCAGATTGGGACATGAGATCTCCCCTGTTATCTTGGGCACGTTGGGATCAAGGTGTCTCTAAGACATTGTCGGGAGATGTCAAGGCAAGAGTGGTTACATGGGCATGGAGGTTAGAAGAGGCCTGAGGGTGAAGACAAAAATCCTCTCTCTGTTGGATGGAGGGTCACTGAGGCCACGGGCTTGGGTGACCTCATTTAGGGAGATACTAGAGTGAGAAGAAGAGGATCTAGCAAGAGTTTGGGGGACCACAAAGGTACGAGAGAAAGCATCTGTAAAGCCATAAATAAGGGGAAGCTGGAGGAATGGTGACGGATAGTGTCAGACAACCTAGGAGTGGGTGAGAGCCAAGAATATCACAGCTCCCAAGTAGTCATGCAGATTGAAGACTTTACCACGGCCTTGGATGGACAGAAGAATCGCTGTTGGGCTCTCTCAGCAAAGCAGTTGCTTAAATCTAGCATCTTAGTTCATTCGAGATGCTATGACAAAATACTATAGACTTTGTGGTTTAAACAAAAACCATGTATTTCTCACTGTCTAGAGGGTGGAAGCCCATGATCAAGGCTCTGATGAGAACTTTCTTTCAAGCTCACAGAGGGCTATCTTCCCCTTGCGTCCTCAGGTGGTAGAGAGAGAAAGAGGAAAAAGAATCTCTACTGCCTCTTGTTATAAAGGCACTAATCACATTATGAGGGCCACACCCTCCTGACCTAGAAGCCCCACCTCCTAATACTAGCACCTTTAGGATGAGGATTTCAACCCAGGAATTTGGGAGGACACCGGCATTCAATCCTCATCATCTAGATTAGATGAGGGCATGGAAGTTGAGGGTCAGGATCTGAACTCTAACTTAAGTAACTTCTATGTGTGAATTGTCATATTTATTCTGAGTTTAGAGTGTGTTTACAGAGGGTTAAACCATGCTTTATTATAACAACATAGCTCAAGAGGAAAGGTAGTCAAAACATATTCTGAACATGTAATCAGGTAGCTTTCACTTTCTAGAAAGGAAAAAAAGTCCAGAATTTTGTATTCCGATGTTGAGGAAAATGAAAAACAAAAAAAGAATTTGAAAAAAGCTTGTGAGTTGTGAAAAACCATAATCAATTTTAGAAAATAAATAAGGTTTCATGGATATTTAAATTGGAAAGCTATAGAGAAAACAGTTCAATGTTGACGCCATTTTGCTTTCAAAATCAATTAAGGAAGCAGATAACCAGGATTCTGCTGTTTTGTGGGGAATTCATGAATTTTAATTAATTTTCTAAATGATATCCAATAATTCATGTGAAAAACAAAGTAGTGATTAATCAAGAAAAATGACAGCTTATCAGAAGAACTTAACAGCAATTAAGAATATATTCACATCCATGAATAGGTAAGAAGATACAGATTTTCCAGGTACCTTAATTAAAGATGTAGTTGCTACAACAGTTAATTCTGTGTAAGTATTTGTATTCCAAGGAGAAATAAGGCATCTTGGTAATATAATGTAGTATTGTTTACAAATTATTGTAAGTTTTCACACAACTAGAAATTTATATTACATTTGTCAGAAAAACATAGACCCTGTATGGGGAAGTTAAGAAGTGTTATAATACAAGCTAGGAACTGGCACTTTTTAGTACTTTAAATGTGCCGGAATAAGAAATCAGTGTCCTATCTTGCAAAGCAAGAAAAATTCTAGCACAAAATATTATAAGTATGAGATAGTGTCACTCTATTTTGCCAGATTAAATCTCTGTAGTTGTGAGGGGAAGGAGATGGGCAGAAGTCCTTGCATGCGCTACTAACGCTCTTGAATAATTGGGAGCTGTGAGTTTTAGACCAAGAGTAAAAGAGAGGTGTCTTTGGCTAGAGTCTTAACCTCACACACTGGCTCAAAAAGCCTCTCCATCCAGTGAGTGTTCTTTGGGAAGACTTGCAACGCTTAGTTCTAAAATTTTCTTTAAAATATTCTCAGGACTTGGAGATGAAATCATTTGTAAAACAAGGGATTCATGTGATACTACATAATTACAAATTACAGATAGTTGGATCACAGGATTTAACATACGTAGACCTGCATTTAAACAAGATGGAGCTAAACATTAGTTTTCTTTCTTAAGGAACTTTTTCATAGCATTTTAGTAAAATGCATAATAAATTAAGGGATGGGCTTTAGGTACCCTGAGCTGTACAGCCCATGCCTCCCTGTGCCCACAGCAGCCTTCATTGGTCACAGAAGACCCAAGTGAGGCTTCTAGGGGTATGCAAGAGAAGAACCAGCTGAGATCAGAGGCAGAAATCAAAATAGAACTGGGGAATTCTTTCCTACTTAAGAACTTCAGGATCAATAGTTTCCTTCATCTCACCCCAGATATTTATTCATCCATCCATCCATCCATCCATCCATCCATCCATCAATTAATTTAATGCATTAAATCATACCAAAGGTGTTAATAGGATTGTAAAGATTTAGTTCATCTACATTTTACTTGAGCCCTCTGAAGTAGATAAATGTAGACAGAAATGTAAGTACCTCTACATCTACAGACACAGTTATGAGTCTAAGTAGCCATTCAGAAATTAGAAAGCACTTTCACATCCATGCAGTCGTTCCATTTCTGAATGTGTGCATAAGAGAGTGCAAAATCAATACACAGGACAGATGCATTTATGTATTTCATGCAACCTTCATACTAACATTCTGGGGTAGAAATTATGATCTCTCCCATTTTACACCTGAAGAAACACAGGCTCAGAGGAGGAAAGGGACTTAGGCTATAGGTACATATTTCCTAGACAGTATTATAGAATTTAAATGCAGATAATCTGATCCCAAATTGTAAGTTATTTCCACTGTATTACACTCTCCCCAAATTAGGAGGATGCTATGTTCTGAATGTTTCTGTCGCTCCAAAATTCATATGCTAAACCTAAGCACCAACATGGGGGGATTAGGTGGTACAGCCTTTGGAAGGTGACTAAGTCCTTTGTTTTAGAGCAGTGCCCCAGAGAGCTGCCTTGACCTTTCCACTATGTGAGGATCCAACATGAAAGCGCTGTGTATGAGCAAGATAGTGGGCCCTCACCAGACACAAAATATGCCTTGGTCTTGGACTTCCCAGCCTCCTGAACTGTTGGTTTTGAGCTTCCCAGTTTATATTTATTATGACAGCCCCAACAGACTAATACAGAGAATAATGTAACTTGTGTCTGCTAGTATTGCTAGTGTTTTTTTTTTAGCAGTGTTTTTTTTTTTTAAGTAAGTAAGTTTTTTTTTTTTTAAGTAGTGTTTTTTTTTAAGTGTTTTTTTTTTTTTTTTTTAAGTAAGGGACAAAACTTTAACAGGAAAAGGAATACAGATTATGAAATGCTACCATTCAGGTTTTTATGCTAGTACTTTAATACTCCAAATTAAAGTAATATATTCACTCACTTGCTAAAAAAAAGCTTAAATGACTAGAGATACTGAGTAATTCTTTTAGTCTTTAAGTCTTCTAAAAAATAATAGTGAAAACCCAAAATTGCTTAATGAGACATGTATGACCTTGTTTATTTAGTATTTATCATAGATGATAAATGATCATGGTTAATTTTTTTTTTTTTTTTTTTTTTTGAGACAGAGTTTCACTCTGTCTCCGAGGCTGGAGTGCAGTGGCGCTACCTTGGCTCACTGCAAGCTCTGCCTCCCAGGGGTCACACCATTCTCCTGCCTCAGCCTCCCGAGTAGCTGGGACTACAGGTGCCCACCACCACACCTGGCTAATTTTTTGTATTTTCGGTAGAGACGGGGTTTCACCATGTTAGCCAGGATGGTCTCGATCTCCTGACCTTGTGATCCGCCCACCTCGGCCTCCCAAAGTGCTGGGATTACAAGCGTGAGCCACCATGCCCGGCTGATCATGGTTAATATTAATGTAAGAAATTAGAGAATGTCATTGAAGGTCCATTATATGTCTATTAAATGAAAGTGTTAGCTGCTTATAGTTATTTTCTAATTTAAATTGCCTTGGCTCACATGCCTTTTTATAATTTCAAATACATAATCAGAACTCTTTTGCGTCTAGTGAATCAATGCTGCCTACACAAAACTCCTTTATCAGGGAAGAGTGCATATCAATCAAACTGAAACGAAGTAACAGAAAACAAGATGAAATAAGTCATGTGTAGCTACTGGCTGTAACTTCAAATGTACAACGATGGTGATGGTGATGATGATGGTGGTGATAGTGATGGTGATGGTTATGATGATGGTGATGTTTGACAGTTATAATGACAATGGTGATAAAAGTCATTATAATGATGGTGATCATGACACGGTTATGGTAATGTTGATGGTGATGCTAATGATGATGGTGAGAGTGATGGTAATTATGATGGTGATAATCGTGTGATGGTGATGATGACAACAAAAACTTAGACAACTAGGAACAATCATAATTTTTTTATGTTTTTGGCATACAAAACAATTACATTTCACAACAGCAACTTATCAAAACACAAAGAGATAATAGCTGGGATTTTGTTGTTGTTGTTAACTGGGTTTGTTTTATCTTTTTGATATCTAGATACCTTTGACAAAAACACCCAAACTTCTCCATTTTAAAGATAATGACCTTCAGAAATAACTGCTGAGTATAGTGAGTTTGGGGTTTTTGCAACATTAAGGTCAATAATGAGACCTGGAGATGTCAGAGCCCTGAGTAATGGATCCTCTCCCAGGCAGCTACTTTTTGAGATGGAAACTGTCGCTAATGAATGGATGTGTCAAAACTGTCAGGTCCTAAGAGCAACAGATGACACCTGTCATTTTAACTCACAGGAAAGATGGTCAAAAATGTTCTTCAATTATAGGCAAATGGAATGCAACACCTTCAGGTTATAAAGACTCCACTAAAACCATGATCATTTTTAATATGATTTATCGCTACTTGGTGAGAAATTAATTTCATAAAATCAGTGTGATGGAAAACTTTATTACTTTGAAAGCTGGAGTGTATGACAAACATATACTTCTAGGTTATTACTTATATTTTAGGAGCATTTAGATGTGTTTGTAAACCCCTACCCCAAATGTAAACTTCCACCTCCCAAATGGTTTTAGAGATTCTATAATTGTATCCAAAGCATGTACGATAAACTTGCTAAATTAATGAACATAAATTTAGGTATCTGAATTTAAGTATAGTAGAATTTCATAGGAGAACCTGAAACAATGTGAAAAAATAAATTTGGTGAAGAAAATATTTCAAAAGCTCTTTGAGCGTGGATGTTTAAAATTCCTCTGTGTTTCTCACAGCATCCCCCCATAGTGCTGATATGTAGCTCGTAGTACATTCTTTAGTTGAATAACTTGAAAAGTCATCTCTACAACAAGGGTATGGACAATTTTAAAATTACCTTAACAGGCCAGGGATGGTGGCTCACACCTACAATCCCAGCACTTTGGGAGGCCTAGGTGGGTTGATCACATGAAGTCAGGAGTTCAAGACCAGCCTGATCAACGTGGCAAAAACCCATCTCTGCAAAAGCACAAAAATTAGCTGGGCGTGATGATGGATACTGTAATCCCAGCAACTCAGGAGGCTGAAGGAAGAGAATCGCGTGAACCTGGGAGGTGGAAGTTGCAGTGAGCCGAGGTCGCACCACTGCACTCCAGCCTGGGTGACAGAATGAGACTCAGTATCAAAAAAAATACTAATCATAAAATAAAATAACGTATCAAACCCTTTGTATAGGTTGGCGCAAAAGCAATCGCGGTTTTTGCCACTGAAAGTAATGGCAAAAACCTCAATAACTTTTGCACCAACCTAATAGCTTATTATCTTTCAGACACATCACTTCCTTGTTCTTTTCTGATTTCTAATTATTCTGTTTACTTCTAATGTTTTGACAGTCAATTAACTTGGGCAACCTCAAAGTTTAACCGAATCTCTATGTTTTCCTCCTTCAAGAATGACTTCCTCAGCCTGGGCCAAATAGGGAGACCCTGTCTCTATGAAAAGTTGAACAATTAGCCACGTGACATGGTGCACACCTGTAGTCTCAGCTACAGGGGAGGCTGAGATGAGAGAATTGCTCAAGGCCAGGAGGGCGAGGCTGCAGGGAGTTATAATAGTGCCACTATGTGCCAGCCTGGGTGACAGAGTGAGACCTTGTCTCAAAAAGAAGAAGAAAAAAACTTTCCCGGGAGATAATAATAATAAAATCAATTAACACCCACATGTACATTATGATCATTAATGTAGCCACTTCCTGCCTCATTTCTTAACCATGACATAAATATTTGGTTATAAAAACAAAGGCAAAACTGAAGAAGATGAGGATGGATATCTTAATTTTTTCCTTATATGCCAAAGCATTTTTGCAACTCACTGGTTACTGTCAATTATCTCACAATTGATTTATTTTTCAGACTAGTAACTTTGGAATTGACTCCTCCTCTGTTAGCTCCCACATACCTTCCCCTTCCTTTGACCCTCAGACAAATCATGACAGGCAGTAAGTTAATCATTTGCCATGTTACAGAAAACAAAACAGAGACCGCAACCATGAAATCTTTTCTAAAACTGAAACAGTCAAGTTGGTGAAAGAGTTTCAACCAGAATGCTCATTTTCTGATGTTGAGAACTGCCTTTTCATGCTCTCTCTCACAATTTAAGGCATATATTGATAATGACAGAGAAACAACTTCTCTCTGTATTTGACTTGAAGCGCAGGATGAAATTTTAAGTCACCCTACATACTTGCCTTGAGAACATCTAACCTATCTGAGATTTACCGTTAGGGTCTTTTTCCTTTGGTGTTTTCAGATGCACAACTGCCACTGTGAAGGATCACCGTCTAGAACCATTCATTCTACCACAGGTGTGAATTTCCACACTCTGCTTAAACTCTGAGGATGGGAGAGTGCTAAGAATGGAGTAAAACACCCCAAAGAGTAGAAAGGGACAATTAACACTTCCAAAAGGGTCTCGAGGAGGATACCCACAAGAGTGGAAGGAACTGCTTGAATAATTCACCACTTTGCAGAGGGGCTGATGGATTTTGGCATTTTTCTGTTTAGCAATGTTTCTCTCAACCGCTATGGTCTAAGTCCTGTTCCAGTCCTTAATGGTCATCAATCTCAAGCGACTGCAGCAGTCTCTCAGGCGATTTTCCTATTTTTAGAATTTCCATTCCCATCTATTTATGCAGCTAGAATGTCCATGACTATCATTTAAATTCTGTCATTTTCTTTTTCTGTTCAGAAACCAACCCATATTTTTCCTTGCCTACTTTCAAGAATGTTGCCACTGTCTCTGCAATAACTCCCCTTTCTAGTAACTCCTGCCATGCCCCCCATCCAGCCAAGCCAGCCCTCTTGTGTCCCCCTCTCAAGGTGGATCTCTGGCTTCGATCTCTGGGCTTCCACATGACACCCCCTCCTCCAAAGCCTGCCACCCTGTACCCTAATACATGCCTCTCTTGAAGTAAACCTTCCAAAATGTCACCCAGAAGCCTGACCTCAATTCCTTGGATGATCTCTCAGCATTTGTAATCCACTCATGATTCATTATTCAGGGTAAGTTAATATGTTTATTTGTGGTCTTGTGCACTTTTTATTTTCGTAGGGTCTCTCTGGAACTGGTAGGAACTTGATGACAGAGACCTTGGCTTCTACCTCCTTTTATTCCCCAGGGCACTAAATGTCAGGATCTGCATACAAGAATCACTCAATAAATACTGACTGAGTGTCGCTGATGGACCATTTGTCAAATCGCAGAGTGCCCTTTGGAAATGCTGTGAATCTCTTGATACTCTCCCCCAGAGCTGGGTAAATGCTGCTATGTATAATAAATGGTTCTTCTGCTTTCCTCTTCCTGAAGCCCTGCTTATCCCACACGTAGACAGACGAAAGACTTGCTACTCAAATGACGAACTGTGTTCCATCATCATTGGCTTCCCCTGATGGCTCATGAAAAATGCAGGGTCGCAGGCACACACCCTGCCTAATGAACCGGTGTTTGTGTTTTCCCATTATCCCAGCAAATGACTTTATGTTACTCAAAGCTTGAGAAGCAGTGGTTTAAGGGGAGGGGTTTCCTTCTTGGGACACTCCTGTCCTACGCAGCTGAGATGTTGATGGCCTGCAGCTACTTCCCTTAGTATTCCTAGATATAGCGACTTCAAACTGAAAACTCTGCGCCTGGTGATTTTTAAGCTGAGTAAACATATGTTTGCCAAATAAAACACTTATAGATCATGAAGTTTCATCCATGTAGTTTTCTATCACTAACAACCTGTACCTTTGTTAAATGTAGTGATCATTGAATCAGTACTTATAAACCAATTAAATCAACAAATAGTTTTTCATAGCTACTCTCTGCATTACATTGTATTGTGTGTTATGGTACTAAAATAAGTATTTAACACAACTTTCCTGCCATCAAAGTGCTAGTAACCCATTGGTTTATTGATCCATTTTTTCTTGATATATTAATAATTATTTTTTAATTTGCTTAACACATGACTAGAAGTTATGTGATTATTTGGTATTTATCCTACTGGAAAAAAAATCTCACTGCTTGACTGTAAACCTACCAAAACTCCTCCGATATCTCATAGTTGCAACTTCCAGGTCAAGACTGTACTCTGAAATAAAATAACACATCTCTAAAGTGACAACCAACTTGTCAATAAACTTTAATTCTTAAGGTAAAATTATCAAGGAAGCCCATATCCGGGATCAGTTTACTAATGATCTCTCTCTCTCTCTCTCACCGTCTGTAATGGTTTCCTACCCATTCTCATCTTTTCTAACCTTCTAATGTATAGATATAGATATATATCTATAATGTATAGATGTATAGATATAGATATATATATCTATACATCTATAATGTATAGATGTATAGATATATATCTTCTAATGTATAGATATAGATATCTATCTATCTATATATCGATATATATACATTGGAAGGTTAGAAAAGATGAGAATGGGTAGGAAACAATTCGATATATCACCTTGTTATAGGTGGTTGCAATTATACAAAATATTCTGATCATCATATTCTTGAAATTCCATTCACTGCATTTTCATGGTATCAACATAACAGATAAGCTTAAAGCTAGGCAATTGTCAACATTTTATTCTATTGTTTCTACAAAAATGGAAATTCCTCACGGTTCTGCCTAATAACTCATTATAGCCTAAAGAAGATTTTGGTTAATATGTAATGAAGATGAAGTATAATTAAATAATTCCCCACAGCTAAAAAGTTAATGTACTATTTAATAATGTTGTTAATTATATAATTTTAAAAATATATCAGCACATATGTGGTAAGGCAATGTATCACTTATTAAGATGGACTTCTCCTTTAATGGGTGAACATTTAAAACATAAGTAAATAATGAAGTATACTAATAAAATACAGTCAACATAATTGAATTTCAAAGTCTATTCAACTTGAAATGTCAAAGAACTTCAATCTGAAATATCAAAGAACTTCAACCGTCTCTATTTTCAAACTCAACTGGCTATAGTTTTTAAAATTGAGGTAAAATATACTTCCAGGAAATGCACATGTCTTTGTTATATAATTCAGTGATTGTTGACAAACTGTTCACTGTCACAAGTAGAGCCCACACCCCGGATGAAGGCATAAAACATTTTCATCAATATGGAAATTTCATTTTTCCTCTTGCATTCAGTTTCCATCCCTTCCCTCCACAGGCAACTTTTCTGGTTTTATTACCATAAATTCATTACATCTGATCTTTAATTTTATATAAATGGAATTATATATTAGGTAAGCTCTCTTACATTTGGCTTCTGTCTCACAATATAATATTTTAAAGATTCATAAATGTTTTCTGTTTCAGCAAGTCATACTTTTTATTGTTGGGTAGTGTTCTTTTATACAAATATGTTATAATTTCTCTCTCCAATTAATAGACTTTTGGATTGTTTCACCTTTTGGCTAATACAAACAAAGCTGCTATACATATTCTTATACAAAACATTTTGTGGACATATATTTTCATAAAACATGATAAAACAGAAAATTCCTAGGTTATTAGGTAGGTATATGTGTGACTTCATATAAAAGCACTAAAGATTGTTCTAAGGTGGTTGTACCACCTTATATTTCCACAGTAAGTGAGCATTCAAGTTGTTACACATCCCTGCCAACATTTGATATTGTCAAGTTTTATAATTTTAGCTGTTCTCATAATTATTTACTGGCATCTCATTGTGGTTTCAGTGTGCATTTCCTTGAAGATTATTGATGTTCATAAACTTTTCAGGTGCTTTTTTGACCATTTTTATTTCTTCTTAATAATCCATTGGAGTATTTTGTTGATTGAAGTCTTACTGGGTTTTTTATTATTTACTTAGAGGAATTCTTTATATAAATATGTTTAGTGCATCATATGTAGTCCTTTATTAGATATAACAATTTTTAAGATTTTCCCCTACAAAGTTCATTTCTGTATGAAATGAGCTGTAGCTTTCCTTTTTATTTTCATAACGGTATGTTTTAATAATATCTTATTTATCAATGTTATTTCCTCTTATGATTAGTCCTTCATCTATCTTAAGACAACTCAGTATATCTGATGGCAGTAAGTCACTCTCTTATATTAGCCTCTAGTTTTTTACTTGGGTCTCTTATATGTCCAAGTGTGAGTGTGAGGTAAGGGTGCAGTTTCACTGATATACTCATTTTGATTTCAGGAACCACTTGATTCATATCTTGTGGATATACTGCAGAAGGTCAAAAGGTTAGAAAGAAGAGGAAAGACAGCAAAGATCATATAAAAACACTTTTCCAGAGTTTTGAGAGGTGATTGCAATGAAAAGGCAATTATAAATAAAATATTAACTTTGCTTCCATGAAGCCAGTACTCATGCTGTATAAAAAAACATACATTTATTCAAGAAGATGCATTTACACACATATAAGTGTATATTTATACACATGTACAAACATAACTGTAGGTATACATATACAAAAATGTCACTATAGATCAGTATGTGGAAATTTTTTTTACTATGTTTGTATTTAATTATGGGACATTTGTTTATAAATTCGTGTTGGTTGAAATTTAGTAAAATGTTGTATTTTCCTACTCTTTCCTATTTTCCTTTGTTCATATAGACATAGTCAACTTTATAGGTGCAAAAGAAGAAATGTGGAGTCAAGCTAAACATATCATATATATACAAAACTCTTTAGTGGATCCATTTATATATATGGGTGAATAATAAATATGCCATATAAATGTAATATAATACTTTTTTAGATCTGAAAAAGTTAACAATCTTTGTATAGTATGCTTAAATAATTAGAACATGAAAAACTTCTGAATGCCATTTTTTATTATCCTCAATTTGCTACATAGTTTAATAGTTTTATTTAACACTTCAATAAAAAGTTTTATAATGTATTTATTTGACTATCATAAGAAAAAGAGGAATAGCACATAACTTACCTTTCACAACTCATTCTACAGTTTTTTTTCTTTGATCACAGCATATTTTTTTTCATTATACTTTAAGTTCTAGGGTACATGTGCACAATGTGCAGGTTTGTTACATATGTACACATGTGCCATGCTGGTGTGCTGCACCCATTAACTCGTCATTTGCATTAGGTATATCTCCTAATGCTATCCCTCTCCCCTCCCCCCACCCCACGACAGGCCTTAGTGTGTGATGTTCCCCTTCTTGTGTCCAAGTGTTCTCCCACCTATGAGTGAGATATGGATTTGAAGAAGTAAAGCATACGCGTAATATTAGGTAAAATGGATGATCTAAAATATGTGACTAATAAAACCTTATCATTTGAAATTGAGTACATCAACTTTTCATTGGTACAGTAAAGAAAGACCCCATTTGGCTTCTACTTGTAGCATTGCAGAAAACAAGTTATGTATTTGGGGCACATTTTGCTTCCTTATCTGACAGTTAAGTCTGCCCTCAGCTGAACGTTTGACATTCTGTGCACTGTTTTATAATAAGCTGTACACAACTTTACTCACTGCTAAATCCAATTTTCATATCTATGAAATTCCATAGTGAATATTACAAATCTCTAATCTAAATGGACATGAGGCTAGGTTTTGGAAGATCACAGTCTTGAATTTAAGCTACATTGCTGACTTGCTATATAATTGAAAAATTAATGCAACTTTCCTGTTTCTCAAATATCCTTATCAATAATGGAATAATGAAAATGTCTGGGGTGTAAGCATTTCACTCTGAAGTCCACTATTTGTGTAACCTTGTAAAATCACTTGACTTTTGAACCTCAATTCTTTTGTCACTAAAATATGGAGAAAAGCATTTGCAGCTGATGCTACAGGCTTTGTGCTAAGATCCACTGAAGTATGTGGCACTATTTATATTGTGTATGAGTTGTTTCCATGTGGAAAAGGAACAAAAATCAGTGGCTAGACATGAAAATTCAGCAGAGAGCAGAACTTTCAACAAACTTATTGATGATGATATAGTCATCCTTTATTGGAATAACATTATATATTGGGAATACAGGAACTTTAATGCCATCAGAAGTTATACTGGGCAAATCACATACCTTAATTTTATAATATGTCAAAATATTATTGTTCTGGAAGTGTTTTGAGAAACAAATGAGCTCACACAATGAATTTAATGCAATTATTGACACCTGTGAAGTGCTTGAGAAATAGTATAAATTCTACAAAAAGTGCTGGGACAACTGGATATCCACATGCAAAAATGCATTTGGATCCCTACCTCACACCATACAGAAAAATTATCTCAAAGGAGATCATAGAGTTATGCAATGGCTTGGATATGGTTGTCTCCACCAAAACCAATGTTGAAACTTGATCTCCAATGTGTCAGTGTTGGGCCTAGAAGACGTATTTGGGTTATGCAGACAGATCCCTCATGAAAGGCTTGGTGATATTCTCATGGGAGTGAGTGAGTTCTTGTTCTGACAAGGTAAGAACAGTTCTTGAAGGAAAAGATTAGTTTTGTTGAGGTAGTTTGTTTTTAAGCAAATTCCCTCCTCATGTTTGGCTGTATTTCATACGTGCCCACTTCCCCTTTGACCTTCCTCACCATGTTTTGACACAGCACAAAAGCCCTCACCAGAGAGTGGTGCCATGCTTCTGGTATGGCCCACAACAACCATGAGTGAAATAAACCTCTTTCTTTATAATTTATCCAGCCCCAAATATTCCTTTTATCACAACACAAAACAGGCTAAGACAATTTAAATTTAATAGCTAAAATCATAAAAATATTTGAAAAAAGCAAAAGAGTAAATCTTTATAACTGTGGTTGAGGACATGCTTCCCTTAATATGATACCAAAAGCACAAGGAATTAAAGAAGATGGAAAGGTTAAATTTTACTGACATTAAAAATTTTTCTGCTGCAAAGGATACCACCAAGAAAAGATAGTCCACATAATGAGAGAAAATATTTGCAAATAATACATCCAAAAGGGTCTAATAACCAGAATATACAGAGAGAACTTCCAACTCAACAACAACCACAAAAACCCAAACAATTAAAAATTGGGAAAAATATTTAAATAGACATTTCTCCAAAGAAGACATACAAATGGCCAATAAGCCCATGAAAAGATGCTGAACATCATTAGTCATTTAAGAAATTAAATTTAAAGCAACAATGAGAAAAGCCACAATGAGATACCATTTCATACCCACTAGAAGGGCTATCACTGGACAGATGATAATAGGCACTGGCAAGGATGTAGAGAATTGGAACCCTTTTGTGTTGCTTATGGGAAAGTAAAATGTTAGAGATATGCTGGAAGACAGTTTTGCAGTTCCTCAAATGGTTAAAATTACTGTTACCCTGTGAGTAAAGAATTCCACTCCTAGTTTTTCCACCCAAGAAAACTGAAAACATATACAAACACAAAAACTAGTGGGCAAATATTCACAGCAGCATCATTCATAATATCCAAAATATGGAAACAATTCAAGCATTCACCAACTGATGACTCTGGACAAACTAATATAGCATACACATTCAGTAGCATTTTACGGGTCATTAAAAATCAACAAAGTACTAAGATGTGTTGGAATACTGAGGGACCAGAATCATTACAGTAAGTCAACGAAAAATCACAAAACACCACATATTATGAGATCTCATATAATGCCCAATGCCTAGGGTATAGGGTGGGGAGTCAGGGTAGAACAGAAAATGACTGATAATAGGTACAGAACATTTTTTAGGGGTGATGAAAATATTCTAAAATCGGATTGTGATGATTGCACGATGATGTAAGTATACAAAAATTCATGGAATTGCACACTTTACGTGGATAAACTTAAGGATATGTAAATTTTATCTTAATAACATTGTTTTAAAAAGGTAAAATAAAAATATCCTCAGATGCTGCAGCATTCAAAAAATAATTACTATTATAATAAAGAAAGACATTAAAGAAGGGCTTATCACACCTTGTAAATTCTTAAAAATATACATGATAGAGGCATAAAATGAGTTTAGAAAATCTACATGGATGAGATTTCTGCTATTTTTCCACTTTAAAATACTATTGCCATTTATTATAGTAATTCCTATTATGTTATACATCTGTATATGTGTGCATGTGCTTATAGAGATATTTAATTGAAAGAGACAATGTTGCATCATTTTCAAACAAACACTATTATTCTTTAGACATTTTTTTCTTATTAAAATTGTCAGCCTGATACATAAGTATCTACTTCATCCATGTGAAATTGATGTGAGGTCACTTTCTAAGCTCAGTGGGAAATATATTTAGCAGAATAATTTTGCCACCTACTTAGTTAAGGGGAGAAATACAGGTTATTGCAGGATGTAATTCACCAACTGTTTATATAATTTTAAGCCCTTAGTAATACAGCAATCATGAGTTTGTCACTTTACTTCTTTAACCATGACACTTCAAAACGCAATAAAATAGTGCTTGAAAATTTTAATTTATTTTAATTAAAAGACTTCCCAAAAGAGTGATGCAAATGCTTGAAACTTTAAAGCTTATCTCCCTTTGCTTTAACTAAAGAAATGTTCAATTCCTTTCTCCATCAAGTGAAGGGCACTTTTGAGCATCCGCACTGGCCCTTAGATGATGTGGTCTTTAAAAAGAATAGTTTGATTTGACCAAGGAAAAGAGGAATTTTGGAAGAACCTACAAAAGAAAGACTTGAAAATAATCGGCCAAAAATGTTCATGATCATGTTGTAGGGTGAAATATTTATTATTTCCTTTTGAAATGATAAGAACAATGAAATCCAGAAAAAAATGTGGAAGATGAATAAAGTGGTGGCAACAGCCTTCGTGTCTATCTCTATCAAAATGCAGTGTTCTCTCCATCATGCTGCCTCTCTGAAGGACTTCATTCTAAGTACTCATGTTCTAATCATGCTGAAAGCAATATAAAATCATTCATTTGTTCAGAAATAATTTTTGAGTGATGACTGTGTGCCAACCCCCATTCTGACTGCTTGGCATACAGTCTGGAACATGGGTCCCACTGCATAAAGTTGGCGGTTTAGCAGCAGCTGGGTAGGGGGATACTGCTATACACAAATACTTCAATAGACAAGACAAGACAAGACTTGAATGGTAAGCTGATCACTGAAGCCACGCTGGAGAGGGTTGTGGTCAAGGAGATTACTCAAAGGAGAAAACATTAAACCCCAAGTTATTACTGCTTCAGAGGCTGAATAACAAGAAGAGCCCACACACAGAAAACCCAGGGGCTGGGCCCAAGACAGAGGTACGCAGGAGCCCACAGGTGAGAAACGTTCAGATGGTTCATGAAGGAGAACAAAGACCAGTGTGTCTGCAGTGGACTCAGAACATTTGAGCCTGGAAGGAGAGGAGGGTTCATAGAGGCCAGAGTGGCACCACCCAGAGATTTGTTGGTCAGAATTAGGAGTGTGGATTTTATTCAACTTGAGATTGGAAGCCAGCGACGAATCTTGATTAGGGGCCTGAAGTAATTTGAGTAACATTTGGAAAATATCTTTCTGCCTACTGTGTGAAGAATGGACCACTCTAGACACCTTAATAAACATGGCAAAGAGGTGTGAAGCTACTGAGGAGAGGAATTCGACTTGAGTGACAATAGCAGACAAGGAGAGAAGGTTAAGAGACAAAGTTTCTCTTTTTTTCTTTTTTTGAGGTGGAGTCTTGCTCTGTCGCCCAGGCTGGAGTGCAATGGCGTGATCTCGGCTCACTGCAACCTCCACCTCCTGAGTTCAAGTGATTCTTCTTCCTCAGCCTCTGAGTAGCTGCGATTACAGACGTGCACCACCACATCCAGCTATTTTTTTTGTCATATTTTTACTAGAGACAGGGTTTCACCGTGTTGGCCAGGCTGGTCTCGAACTCCCGACCTCAGGTGATCTGCCCAACTCAGCCTCCCAAAGTGTTGGGATTACAAGTGTGAGCCACTACACCAAGCCTAGAGACAAAATCTTAAATGTCAATTCAAAATATTTAACTTGCAGGTGCAGAATACTAAAATAAATAACTTTTTTGTGCTGAGACCAAATGAAACTCTAATGCGTCTTAAAAGAAGCAGTATCAAAAATACCCAGTGTGAATTAACTGGACACAAATAAAAAAGACATTAATTAAATTTTGTTCCAGAAAATGAAAAGTACTATTTTTCTAAATTGACATGACTTAATATAATGGACTATGAAATAATGGATTTGATCACTTTATTAATTTTAATAGCTATAAAACATTTACACATCATGTGGCTATAAATGAGATTAGCAAAATGCAGTCACAGGTCCAATTTCTCCTTTTATGCATATTTTATAGTATCTTTTTCATTTAAAAAATCACTTTATGATAAAATGCACACATAATTCAAAATAGAAGTGAAAGAAAAATGCAGACAAATGTGAGTAGGAAGAAAAATGTAAACACATATATTTGTGTATGATATCTGCTGCAACTGATCATGAAATTAGCCTTTAATTTTATAGTAGCTGAGAAAGAAAATATGTTTGGTAATCTAATTATTCATATCTAATAATTGAGTACAACAGATCATAAAGAAAGCATAGGTTTTCTTTCCTCTTACATGATTATAAAAAAGTAGCATGGATTAGTGAAAAATGACTACTTTAGAGTTTCAGGTTAGTAGCACAGTAATGAATGACTTCTCCACCTCTGTGGCCAGAGAAGCAATTGTTTGTTCCACTTTCACAGTTCACTTCTTCTGGTCTTGAAGAGGCCTGGTTGGTCATATTCACACTGGAATATAACACCACTTAGGCACAGAGAATTAGAATAACAGATACTATGGGAACCCCACTGTTATGAATGGGAAGGGGTCTAGAATTGCCTCAGATTCCACTAGGACAGCAACATCCCATTCAAAGAGACCACAATATTCCCCAGGACTACAACATGACAAGGGAAGGAGTCAGTTTCCTGCGGGACACCAGCATCACAAGGGAATCAACCACCATTTCTCCTACGGCATCAGCATCGGAGAGGAAGGAGCCACAGATTCCTGCAGGACACTAGCCTCAAAGGCAAGAAGCTACAACTTTTTCCAGGATACCAGAATCACAAAGAGAGGAGCCACAAGTTACCCCCAAAACCCTGTAATCACAAGGAAAGAAGTGGCCACCTCTCAGCAGCTCTGAGTGGAGCAGAAATGATCTGCTCCCTCTCTCTTTCTGACCTCCACTCTCATTCCTGACCATGTTCAGGGATGACTCTGAGTCCTGGAACACTTTCATCTGCAGCGGAAAAGATTTTTTGTTTGTTTGCAAGAAACAGGTGAAACCTTTCTGAATCAGTTTTCCAGCTAATAGTTATACCTGTAGAAAGGATATTACCTTGGTGGGGAGTAAAATGAGGGCAAGTTGGGTATTTGATTGTACTACTGTACCACTGTGTTTCATTCTTTCCTACCTTTTTTCTTTTTTTAATTCGAGAATCTTACTTGTTTGTGATACTCTGTGAGTCCGTCCCCTACCCCCAGTCTTTGTGAGTCATCTCATTCACTCTTTGCAGAATTAGCACTCAAGCCTTTTCAACTTCCTTTATGACAAAAATTTCATGCCTCAGTTTCCCAGATTTCTATTCTGGGGCAAACCAAACACTTCTTGTAGTGGACATGCTCACCAGAAAGCACAGAGACACCTGCTTTTCAAATGCCCCTTCTTCTTCCGTCTTCGGATTCTAGGCAAGACTTTTGCTCAGGCAAACTGGGGGAGACCTGGAGCAGCTTCATTGCACATTAACTCCTTCAAAGGATGTTAATTTATAATTGGACAAAAATTGTTGGTTTAGTGGTCTCCAGTATGCCTTTTAGTTGTAGTATTTATGAAAGCATCAAAACAGCACAGTTCTGCCTGACACAACCCATCGTATAAGATACCTTGGGTCGTCCATTCAAACGCAGAGTGCTTTGGATTTTTCTTCCTCTCAGATTATGGAGTACATACAGGTTGTTTCCACAGTAGGATGGCAGGCCTAGTTTTCATTCTGTCTATCATAATGATGGCCTTAATTCTTTGGGTAATTAATAGCTTCTTTACAACCAAGTATATAAAAATGAAAATAATAACCAATATGCCCCTGAAGCCTGTTGGACACAAAAGCGTGTGTGAAGCCCTCAAGCATCTTGATACAGCCATGGCTTGAATACTGAAGGCAATTGGAAGCTATCAGCTTCTATAACTAAGTCTCCAAAAGAACCAACACAGATCCATGGTGCTCTGGGTTTACAGGCATATTCACTAACTACCTACACGCACACTTATCATAGAAATGTAAACTCGTGCAGAGCTTCTTGCCAGAGTAGTAAGAACAACATCAATCATCAATTTAAGTCAGCTTCATATGTGCATCAGACAATGCGTTGAGCACTTGAATAATCTTATTAAATCTTCAAAACAATCTAATGAGAGGTAATATTTCCATTTTAGGGATGGAAAAACAAATTTAACAATGAAGACAAGTAATGCAAAATGTTAGTTGTTTTAGCTACTAAATACTAGGTGCAGCACAGTTCAGAATTACCTTTTCTAACCATTTGGTCTAGCTAGTAGACACAATGTAATCTAGTAACCAATTAACAGTAGTTAGAGACTTAATATAATCTAGTAGTAGTTAGGTACTTATTCTAATTGTCAGATAGGATTTAATCCAACTGCTTAATCTGATGATTTATTCTAACTACTAGATGCCAGATAAAACAGGCTAGAGGGCTAGAAATATTGTAACCCAGGCAGTCTGACTCACAAGTCTGGTAGCTTAATTATTACTCTCCATGGCTTCCCCCATGCACTGGGGGAAGGTTAAATTGACTTTAATAGGGCACATTTCCTAAAGAAAAGTTTAACCTTGATCCACAGCCTTTATTTTCTCCTGTGACCTTCTAAAATGGAAATTTTCATGAAGAGGCCAGGACATTGATAAACCTATATTTAATGCCATAGTAATTTCCATTCTTTGATCAACAGAAACTTAAGCAACCTATACTGCATGCCAGCAAAATAAAATACAGTATCTGGTTTTGTACTTGACAAAGAGAAAAGTAATAGAAAGTGATTAATCTGGGAATATTCCCAAGCCCTTTATAGTAATTCAATACTGTATTCAGCAGAGGATGTTTTCTCTGATTTTTTTTTATATGTGTAATGAAAGGCAAAGATCACTGAGCCAGAAATGTCAAGTTATCTTTGAAACATGAATGCAGCGTTACCAGGGCAGAGCTTCAACAGATACTAATGATATGTTAATGAGTTAATTGCACATTTTAATAACAGACTTACAAAGCCACAATTTCTTTGTGTTTAAATAACATAATTGTGTTTCAGTTGTGTTTTCAGTAAACACTGGTAAGTTTTCATTCACCTACACATCTCTATATAATTAAGTTTTGGCTTTTCTTCCTTGAGCTATAATGGATCCTAATGTCTTTATTACACAGGAATCATCTTTAGTCATCTATTTTTAGTTCTCTCTCTGAGATATCTAGATTGTCATTCAGGCAGATGGACAGACCCTCACTGAGATCCTAGCACATTTACAAATGGAATGACTGTGCTCCCTTGGGGTAACGCTAAGTCCAAAAGCAATCCCCTTCTTGCCAAGTAATCACGTAGAAAAAATAAATTATAATTTTTCAGGCTATGTGGCTTGCATAACTTGTCAAACAAGACATGCAGCCCTATTCCTGTGTCATTTAAATGCTTTAAAGTCATCTCATTCTCGAGCTCTATTTTTAAATTGCCCTTTCTACAGAAGTTACAGCAGTGGCTGAAGAAAATGGTTTAATTATAGAAGACCTGTTCACCCTTAGCCAAGTCACTCAGGAATGCATCTCTGTGAAATCATCTATAATCTCTATGAAATTAAAAAAAAATGTAACCTATTAAAACTGTTTTTACAAAAACATCTGTGATATAAAATATACTAAGAGATATACTACAAAATTCACTAAGTAGTCACATTTACTAAGGAAAATAAAGATTTTTTTCATTGTTGTTGTTCCTATATTAATTGGAGCCTCTCTTAACTAAAGACAAATTTCAGGAAATGTTTGAGTCTTGGTATATTCAAAGGACTGAGTGTGATAATGACAAATGTGGTAAAAAGTAAGTTTTACTACTCAACCAAAACTCACTGGAATGACTCTTCAAAAGCTGTGTTTCTCTCTTTATACTTTTCAGTAATAGGTTTTCTCCATTATGAAGAAAGACTAAGAGCATGCTACAGTGGTGAATTTACATGCAAAGTCTGTCTCTCTTTACGATATGCGGAGAATCCTCATGTTTGAAAATAATTGCACACTGCTGTCACTATTATCAAATACTATTGCATGAGACATAGTTCCTGAGCCCAAGGAACTTAGATCTTCTTTGTAGGATATTTCTGAGGTTTGGCACTCTAAAAGTTCCCACTTGGGTAAACTTTCAACTCTCTGTCTTTCCTAGCATAGGATTGCAAGAACATGAGTTAGCTTTAGGTAGTTTGTCTCGGAATTGGAAAATTTCAAGGGGCATTTGGCAGTAGAGCAAGGCTATTTATTTCCAAAGGAAAAGCGCAGCCCTTAGGTCTCAATAAGAATTCTGAAGTCACATCAGGGATTTTAAACTTCTAGTCAGGCAAGCCTAAATTCCGTGTTAGTGCTATGTAGAGGGGTCGTTTGCAAGAAGAGCCAAGGCACTGGTTAAACAGGTTTGAGTCAATATGACATGGATGATCCAAGGACGCTGGAAGGCATGAAGAGATACACTCAGCTTTCCAACAGCCCCTGGGGAATCACGCAGCTTCTATCATATATGACAACCTGCCACCGGCCATGCCATGTCCCTTCGTTAATAAGATGGACTCAATACAACTTTACCTAACTCAAGTTCTGTGTGCTCTGGGGATTGCTGGGTATGGAAAAAGGCCAATCAGAGAAAGGTCCAGTGATCAAAGTAATCATGCGATCTGCTCTTCCCATGTGGGAGTAGCTGAAGCAATATATAAATCACGGAGATTGAATTCCACAGATATTCTCTGAAAGCTTAAGATGAGTCTTCCGGGTTTTTATAAAGAATGTGATGACCTCTCTTAACCTGAATTGGACAGAGTGCAATATGGTGGCATACAAATGTGTTGGCCATGTGACAACTGCATTTGATAAAGAAAAATAAAGCCAGTCATGCTCTGCACCCTGCATCCAGGACAGCCTATCTATGGGGACCTCTCCAAGTTAAATGAAAGCTGCAGCAATGCAGGTCCAGCCATGGACATAGATTGACCTGGGTTGGAGTCTTGCCTTCTCACTAGTTAGTGATGAACAAAGGCAATTCATGGAGAGTCTCTGCACCTCAGTCTTCTCATTCCTCTTATGTAGAACAGCAAACCTAAGTTCAACCTCAAACCTCTTCTAAAACAGATCTTTCCACATTTTTCTTCACATAATCGCACTAAAAAATGAAATCATGATGGTAGAGCCGATTAGAATAAACAGATGAGTCTGCCTAAGGCCAGGACAAATCCAGCAGGGCATCTGACAGCCTCATGCCCCACCCCTCTGCCCCAAAGTAGGAAGGGATTAAATCTCCTGCATTTTACAGCAGCCAGGCAGGAATTCTCCTCTAAAGCACCATGCTTCGTGCATGCACTTGCAGACATATGTGCACTGTAAGACACATCAGGGCATCAGGTCAGGATCTGTAGGGCTCTGGCTTACTCTTCTACTCAGCCAGCTCATACCATCCAGCTGCCTAGTGACCTTGGTTCTCCATCCCTCTAGCCTTCCTCTAGCATCAGAACCTGGGCACATGCTCTGCCCTCTATTGGGAATATCTTCCCCTTTCCCCTTCCAGCCCCCACAGACCTCATTCTTACTGTCCTCTACTAATATAACTTCTCACCCATCAGGTCTCCAGTTAAATGTCACTTCATCTAAAAAGACTTCTGACCAGCTGGGTCAGGTCAGCTCCCTCTGCCATATCACAACACAATGCACCTTTCATTGAAAGTTCTTGTTCACAATTTTTATCGATAAATATTTGTTTATGTACTTGTTTATCACTGTTCTACTCACTAGGCTCTGTTTCAGAGAATTAGGGACTGTAAACCTTTGTTTCCTTCTCCATCAAAAGTGATTAGTACAAACTACCTGGTTCCTGGGGATAGTTCGTACTGGGCTGCGTGATCCTTCAGTTTCCTTTTAATTGGGTCATCCCAGAAATTAGTGGGCTCTCAAACATTGCCATGCATCGGATTCACCGGGAGAGCTTGTGAAAGTGTAGATAGTTGGCCCCACCTGCAGAGTATCTAATTCAGTCTGTCTCTGGTGGGGGCTAAGAATTCTCATTCTAACATCAGGTGATGCTGATGCTGCTAATCTGGGAACCACACTTCCAGAGACACTGCCACGAATCTATAGGTCTTCAAGTAAGGAAGGGTTTCATAAGAGGGGAGTTGAGACAACAGGAAAATATTAGAATGGGGGGTTCTATGCCATTAGGAGAAAATGCTCTGTTCACATACTGAAAAGGCAAGAATGCAGACCTCTAGAAAAACTGGTAAGAACGTCAATATCACCCGTTACGTACCTTTGCCTTTCTCCCATCTTTAGTCTAATCCTCATTTACTTCACATACAACCAACGTTTACTTATTCAAGGGCCTCCCAACTTCTTTGCTGCAGGCCAAAATAGACACCAGCTCTGACTGCCCCATGCAAAATTAATTGCTGCCATGTCTGTAATCCTCTGTCACACCTACATATTTTCATTATCATGCTTGTCACATTTAAATGTTTATTCAGCTGTCTTTCTGCCTTGGTTTGTCAAGAGTGCTCCCAGGCCCCAACTGACTATCATAGTGCCAGGCATATAGCAGGTGCTCCATACATGTACAATGAGTCAGGACAGTCTAGTCTTTGACAGTATAGAGAAGTTTTCATAGAGATTTCAAAAGGAATACTGGTACTTCCATATATTCCTGATGTTTTCACAGGAGGAAGACAAGACAAAACCCAAACAACCAGAGCCACTGGGAAAGCAATAGTGTTTCTCGGTCACAAAAATCAAAATGGGATTTGGGAAATATGGTGACCCTTCAGGGAGAGCTAAGTCCATGTGTTTTCTTGTTAAGAAGGGACCGAAGGGAGCAGGGGAGGACCTGGGCACACTGCAGACTCTGAGACAGCCTTTGGGATCTGGGGCTGGTCATGGAAGAGGTCAGAATGGGATGCCTCCTTGGTGCGATCTGTAATCAACCGAGGGTCAGTCTACGACGGTTAGAAGGAGGCTTGTCCGGCAGTTCTCTCTTGTCAATGGTGACTCATTATTGGGGGACTGGAGTCTTTAGTTTATAAAACTTTGAGAAAGTAGCTTTTCTGGGATAGAATAGAAGGAAAGGGCTTATCTCTTGTAAAACATTGAATTTGTTATGAAAAAGCCTTGGTTCAATTCCTGGCTTCGGCAACGATCATGGTGTTGCATCAATGGGTCCGGCACATCATCAGGCTGACCTCACTCTTCGTAACACAAAATTGGAAGATGGGGCCATTGATCTTTAGGCTCCTGTTCAGCTTTAAACACAGGCATTTTCACCCTGAGATGTTGAGAAAAGTGCTTCCTCATTCAGCCCTTTATCTTTGAAATGGGGATAATAACGTTTGTTCTTTATTAATATAAGCACAAGTACTTTAAAGCTACGCATTAACACTGTTCCATCCATTTGATCACTCCATATTACTGGCAGGGGATGAATCTTGAATTCTAAAGAGCTGTTTTTCCTGAGATCGTGATAAACGTAGTTCTAAGGTGACTCCTGCGTGTGGACCTATGTCCATAACTCCTCTATGATATTAAATATCCAACAGGACTGTGAGACCTGAATTGTTTTTCTATTCTAATTATTTTTTAAGGGAGAAGGGCAATCTGTGAGTATGAAACACTCAAGTTAATTATGAAACTTAGAGAGCAATTACCAGAGATAAGTTTATGAGCACGGAAAACTGCTAACCTGCTATAACCTTCACACTGTACCTTAATTATGGACAATTATGGTTTTAAACTTCAGCCTTTACGTGTGATTCTTACTTGTTCTGATCTATAGACCATGTAGTAAGGCATTTGCTTCATGTTCGACTTATTGGGAGTGGCCATGGATTTTATCTAGAATAGACATTTGGTTTTTCCCAACCGAGTGCCTGTTGACGGTTTTAGCAGAGTCGTTCCCTGGTTTTCCTTGACAATGTGTTCTTTTCTCTGCACGCCTGACCACATCCTAGGTCAAGGCTATCATGGGACAACCACAGGCACACACTCCTTCAGATCCCAGGACCAGGCTCAAGTCAGGCCATTCCTTGCCACCATCTATGCCAGGAATCAATATTCAATACTAGATGGATGTTTGTTTTCGTGGGAAAATTGTGAAGTTTATTCTTTCTTGCTAGATTGGAAAAAGGGCAAGTGTTTGGTTTTCTGCTGGAAAGTGGATTTCACAATGCGGCGGAGAAAGGGAACCTCCATGGACAACAGCTGAGTGACAGATGAGGAGAATCAGGGCTATGTCTACACTGCTTCAGCAACTTTAAGGGTGTTCATCTCCATTAGCCAACACATTTTGTCTTACTTAAGCCAGTTTGTGTTGTGTTTTTGCTCATTTGAAGCCTACACAGTCTTAACAAAACACATATAGATAAAAGTCCTGGAAAGGCTTTTGTTTGTTTGTTTCTTTGCTTTAGTGTTTTTCTGAGATGCTTAGAACCTAATTCAAACCATTTACTAATCTTCTCATGCTTAGTAAGAAAAAAAAATTCCATAAAGCATTTCAAGATTTCATCAGTCACTGGGGTAATGAATAAAAAGCTACACAATAATTTCCTTAAACGGGTGTCCATATTTGTATTCATATTCACATGACAATTCTATAAATCTAAGCAGTGAGTTGTTTAATAAAAGAGACCACATACAAACAATATATCGTTTGTACTCAAAAGATACAGGAAAGGGAACTTCACAAAATAAATAAAATAATAATGCATTGTTTTTGGTGGGGACTCTAATCTCACAGGGTCCTTTTCTGAGCTTTGCCTCTCAGTGAGTAATGTGCATGACAATTTGTCCTCAGCCTCTATACCAGGTAGTGAGATACTTAAATGCAGGGAAATTAAGGACTGTTGACACCTAGATATTAATTAAAGTGCTTACAATGATGTGGCTAGATTAAAATAAGACACGATCCCCTTGAAATGGTCCATGTTCTTTTCACAACACTGAAAAACAGTTTGTGGGGAAGAGTTCAAAAGCTAAGCTGAAATTCAACTATCCTCGGAGACCTTGCTTATGAGGAAATAAATACTTAGGCTATAAAGGGCCCAAATGGAAAATACATTGTCTGACAAATCTGTATCCTAGCCACAGTAAAGAGGAATTAAGGAAGAGATTGCAACGCATGCAAATGACAACATGAGCTGTTTCTTTCCTCAGTAGACTCCACAAACACCACATCTCCCCAAGTCTTGCCTATTTTAATTAACCAAGGGTCAATCTATAGTAGCTATTGAATTAACTGTCTTTCCTCTGAGGTTGCTACGAGTTTTGAAACATTTATTTCATCACATCCTGAATTAGCCAACGAGGACCAGTTTAATGACATGCCAGCTCTTTCGTGGCTGTGATAATGTGTTTTGTCCTCTTTGATAACGTCAGGTATCTATCATGGTAAAGGGAAAAGGCAGTGCAATTTCTTGGGGGGAAATTTGGAATTAACTCTTAGATTACTTAAACGTGTATTGTGACAGCATTTAAACATTGAGTGTTGTATAAAGGCTCGTATACCAAGAAGATTCTATTTTAAGCTAGTTTTTTTTTTTTTTTAAACTAGATGAAGACTTTCACATATGTTCCCACTGGCATTGTAACACAATTACATTTCAAAGAAATTCATGACATAATTTTACTTCAGTCAGGTATCCTTGCTAATAAAAAAGACGGTGAAATTGTCCTGTCATCATTAAGATAGCAATCAAATTGCTATCCATGCAAATACATTTAATTGTATAACCTTTAATATCTGCTAAGATATCATATGATCTGTTATACCGCAAGTAAATTTGATTTTGCAATGATTTGAAGTAAATAAACAGTCTAAGAGATTTAAGGAGGTGATATTTTTCCCTAGGGGCCTTTAAAAGAATTATTTTAATTAAGTCTATAAGCATGGTGTTTAGTAACGTCGTATCTTTTGGACTTTTATGTGCATTAAAAGAAGGGCTGGGATGAATATGAAGACTGATCCATCTACTCTAATATAACACAACGTAGGAGTCTATAACACAATTTAACAAGAATTTTAAGATATTTTAAAAAGAAATTCTTCAAACTGCCTGTATGCAATAATGAACATATTATGTTAATTATACAAAATTATTTAAGTGGCTTAAAAGCCCTGTACTTTCCAATATTCAACTATTCACTCCTCCTATACCAAATGGTCCATGGTCCACTTCTGGAGGTATGAGGGATCAAGAAGCAACAGAAAATGATCTCACTCTATTAATGTCTTCTGTTACTGAATAAACTTAAAGTATGTCTTCTTGAAAGCTTCGAAGTTTATGTTTTCTATCAGACAAGAGAAAAAGAAGAGAAAGTGATCGCTTTTCCTTTTTGCTACTGTTCTTACTTGTTAAGTCTGTTGCTTCTGGAGTCTTTTCTGAGAAATGTAAGACCCTGAAATATGTGATTCTTACCTAAGTAAAAGGAGAACCGTTCAACAGATTAATGCAACAGATTAAAAAGTGTCTTTAAAATAAAGCTGATGCTTATTATTCTGCAAAATGTGTTTCAAATTCCCTGAAGGAAGAGCTTGAGATCAGAACCCATGTTCTTTGCACTAACGTACCAGCTCAGCCCCAGATTCTGGTACCCCCAGCGTGGAAGTCAAGATGCAAACTGCAAGACACTTTCGACATGTTTCCCAGCTCATCAGCTCGTCTGCATTCTGAATAGAAATGCGATCTTGCTTATACTTAGTTCTGAAATTCTGCATCTGAATCTTGAGTCATTTGTTCTTTCTACTCAGTTCCTGCAAACCAGAGCCAGTTATCTGACCAAGGACATCTTTGACTCTAGATGGCTTTACCTCTTATACATTATACTATATCAGAGAGTAAACTTAAAAGCAAACACCTGTCATCTCTAGAGCATGACAGAATTGTCATGAAATAATGATTTGCACACTCCATAGCTTTCAACTGTGGCCGAATTCATCCTCCCTTCCGTGACGCCATTTGGCACTACCTGGAGACGCCTGTGGTTGTGATATCAGGGTGGATACCACTTGCACCTAGTGATAAGGCCATGGGTGCTGCTGGACATCCCACAGCACACAGAACGGCCTCCCAAACAAAGAGGTATCCAACCTCAAATGTGAATAGTGCTGAGATGGAGACATTAGCTTAGCCCTCTGGTGATCGCTGATTCTGGAGTAGAAATCTTAAATTAGGTATGAATCCACAACTTGCATTTCCAACGGACTATTCTGCCACGATTTTCTATTTATTTGTCACGGTGTGATTATTTCAAGCCAACTCCAGTACCATGAAGAAGCGGACTCCTTCATACTAGACACACCCACTTGTGTTAATTATTTAAAGTCATGGTGAAAATAAATGACTTAAAAAACCGACACTCTCATTACTTCTGAAGTCAGCCATCCAAAAAAAATGATCTTTGAAACACAATCATCTGCATAATAATTATTAAATTACAATAGTTACATAGAGACTAAACTAAGCAATGGTAGAAAAGGCACATGAAGATGTTTGGGAAAAAGATTAAATGTCCCCTGATATTTGAGGGGTACATTTTTTCAGAAAATAATTAGACATGGGATATTTTGCTTAGTATTTCTCCCAGATACAGGGTGAGAAGCTGTTAAGTTTCTATAGTCCCAGGCCAACATAGTTTCTTTCTTTGCTCTCCTTTTATGGGAACATAGAGTACCCATATGATTTGGGGAAAGTGTCTGAGGATGTGTCATTGATAACAGAAGAAAGAATAACCAATGGTGTTGAGTATTAGTTCACTTCTGAACAAATCATGCATTTTCTGAACACATCAGGGGTTAGAGAACTGTGTTAAAACTTACAGATGAAATTAAATCTGGAATGAATTGAGATTAATTATCTTGATAGTATAATACACTGACAGATATTGTGCCAGTCCCTCAGGTTTCTGTGTAAATATAAAAGTTAAACTCAAAAATATGTGTATGACTATGTTTAAACAAGATATCAAACAAAATAAAAGAAAAAACTGTGCTTTTGAAAAAATACTGCTTTGAAATTACATAAAAATTAATATGATTTAAAAATTAATATGATTTAAAAATGTCTATCACTGCTAGACTTTCTTTTCTTTCTTTCTTTTTTTTTTTTTAACAAATAAACAACCTAGACAATATCCTCCCAGTGTCTTATCAATGATGGTGACTTTTTCATACTCTGAATTCTTTGGACTTGGAGATTCTCACGTACATAACATGGAAAGTCATAAAAACACATTGTTCATTTGATCCATAGTAGTGAGCTAGTGAACGGGCCTAGAAAGGCTAAATTCTAGCCTTTGAATCCCAGCACGTGGCAGAGAAACTAGAGCCAGTGATGCTCCAGACTTATTACACTAAATTATCATCAAGAGCAAATAGAAAGAGGAAAAAGAACAAATAATTCACTGGACTAGAAATCTCATTTATTCCTCCAATAGGTTTACTTGATGAAAGCATTACAACATCGAACTTAAAAATGGCAGTAAGATATTGTCTCTGTTATTAGGTCCCCGTGGGTTGGTTCTCATGATGACAATACTTGCCTTCCTGACAAACCTGCCTTCACCTTTAGGTCTCTATCTCATTAACACAAGAATCGCAGGCTCAGTCTCAAAGAAAACAAGATTGGATAAAAACCTTCCCTCTCTGCTCTCTGCATCTGGGAGAATCACAACTTTTCAGACAGAAGGGCACATGTTATATTCGATCCTGGTTACTGTGCATTCATTTTCTCCACATTAAACTAGCCAGTTGTTCCTCATTCTCTGCAGTTTCCCTTGCTGTGTTTTCAGCTACCGACAGTCAACCATTGTCAGAAAATAAGTGAGGACAGCAGGAAAAGATATTTTGAGAGAAAGATGGAGAAGCAGACCACATTCACATAACTTTTATTATTGTATATAGTTATCATTGTTCTATTCTGTTAGTAGCTGTTATTAATCTCTCACTGTGTCTAATTTATAAATTAAACTTCCTCATAGATGTTTATGTATAGTTAATAAGTACAAATATACAGGTTAATGGAAGAAACAAGACCTAGTATTTAATAGATTAGTAGGGTGACTGCAGTTCACAATAATGTACCAAACAGAAGAGAACAATTTGGATGTTTCCAACATAAAGGAAAAACAAATATTTAAGATGGATATCTCAATTACACTGATTTTACCTTTACAAATCATGGGAATGTATTAAATTATCACCAAAACCTTGAAAATATGCATACCTAATGTGTGTCAATAATTTTTTTTAAATATGGTATACTGTATATAGGGTTTGGTACTATTTGTGGTTTCAGGTGTCTACTAGGGGTTTGGAACATATTTCTCACGAGTAAGGGGGCACTATATATTTCACTTTCCACACCTCATAAATTCTATGTGGTCCTCCCTATTCTACTATTCTAGGCAGTGAATCAAGAGAAAGATAAACCAACAAATAAATGATTAAACAGGTTCGAACAATGCTTCTCACTGTGTTGTAAAGAAAAAACAATTTTAGGAGATGACAAGAGAGAAAGAAACGGTGAAGGGAGATAATCTGTTGAGATGAGATCTCTGGGAAAGAGAAATGAAGATCTTATAGAGAGAGCTCTTCATTATGAAGGGACATGTGTTCCTCGAGTAGAAAGAGACGACCCCTCCCCCTCCCCAATAAAAATGGTCAAATGTCCACTCTGGAAAGGATCTCCAAATCCAAAGTGGTCATATCTTCTTCTTCTTCTTCTTCTTCTTTTTTGAGATGGAGTCTCGCTGTGTCACCCAGGCTGGAGTACAGTGGCGCGATCTTGGCTCACTGCAACCTGCTCCTATGAGGTTCAAGTTATTCTTCTGCCTCAGCCTCCCAAGTAGCTGGGAGTATAGGCGTGCGCCAACATTTCCAGCTAATTTTTGTGTTTTTAGTAGAGACGGGGTGTCACTTCGTTAGCGAAGATGGTCTCAATTTCCTGACCTTGTGATCCACCCACCTCAGCCTCCCAAAGTGCTGGGATTACAGGCATGAGCCACCGCGCCCAGCCATCTTCTTTATTTAGAGTCACAGAATATTTAGAGGCAATATTCATCTGGCATTTTAGGAAAACACTCCCATGTTAAAAACTTAAAGCTCTTCTTTAATGGAACTTTCCACTTCTTTACTCTCAGAAGGTATGCTGAGTTTCAGAATAAAGAGCTAAGGAGAAATAACTTCCAGAAACAGAGGTCTTCCAAAAGCCCCAATGCAGACCAAAGTCAGGAATGTTTAATAAGCACGTGCATCTGGCCACACCAAGTCCAACTCTCCCAGTGTCCAGAGCACACCCTTCATGGCTTCACACTAAGGACATTCTTGCTAAGATGCAGAGTCAGCCCTGTTAACTATCAGACAAAAAGCTGGTATTAGCTAAGTGGATTATTTTGGTATCTTTGGTATACTTACTTGCATTTTAAGAAAAAGCACATTTTTACTTTATTTTAAAACCTTCCAACCCCAAAGCACGACTCTTGTTCTATTCGCCTTGGAGCAGGAATGGAGGTCCGGGCTCAGCCAGCCTGGCACCATGTTATTCCATGAGAGCCCAGGACCCAAAGAGAGTTTCAGCTAAGGGTAGTGCTTCCTCTGACTCTCATAGGATGCCAACTGCACACTCCCCACAGCTGCTCCTACATGAAAACGCAGAGCCCACCCCAAGATGCAGCCCCTGGGTCCATGCAGCACAGGTGCTTCACCCTCTCTATTCAGAGCCACAGGGTGTAGTGGGAGAGAAGAACATACACATGTTCCAAAGAAACTCCCTCATGTGAGAGAGCTAAAGCCCTTCCTAAGGTCTCCAAATGTTTATTCTTGGAGGGAAGTCCGAGTTTCAGAAAACAACAACAAACAATTATTAACTAATTAACTCCTCATGGATCAGCTATCCAGTGAGCTCAATGCATGTGCTAAATGCTTTCTTAGGCACCAGAGATACAACTGCAGGTTAGAGCAGGGTAGGCTTACCCCAAGAAGACAGGAGACTAGCCAGCATGAAGACGTGAAGGAGGTGCAAGAATGAGAAGTGCTAGAAAAGGGAGAAACAGGGTCCCATGGGTCCCCACAGCAAGGGATGCCCAGCATCCTCTGATGACAGCAATGATGACCCTCTGAAGAAATGGCAGTCAACAAAGCAAAGGAGACGGAAAATACAACCAGAGGAGTTTGATCAAGATAGACAGATGGTGTTAAAACACACCTGGCATAAACCCAAAACACTCGACCTACGTCCCTCTTTCCCTCTGAGTCACTGTTTAACTACTATGAATGACAAGATCCCTTGCATGATTTAACAGCCTTGCTCACACTTCCCTCCTGCAAACTTGAAAGCAAGACCACCGCACGTGCCCACACTCACTCACGCTCACACCCTTCTGATAAGGGGTTTGCTAGTTGACAAACTTCAAAAGAGAGGGGAAAAGCTGACATCAATGATTTATCACTCTCTTTTGACATCCAGATTGACAGTAAAACATTTCCTGTTTGTAGGAAAATGGCACAGCTTCATATCTTAAGGCAGAGTAGAGAGAAAAGTGTAGGAGGAGATGGGGGAAATATTTGCTGGTCTAGGAGGCGGAAAGGAATCTGACATCAGAGGATGAATCCGCCCACAGTGAAGCTCAATGTCTCCCAGGCTAACACTATGGACAACCCTCTTTCGGCTGTGTAGTCAAGCACCTCTGCTTCATACCTTTCAGTTATAAGGAACTTCTCACCTCATGAATAAGTCACAGGAAGGTATGAAGAGACGAGACAGTGACAGGTAGGAGATTTATATCATTTCATTTTATCATTATAGCCACCCTCTTTGTTTTGCTCCAGAAAGTCAAGTTTAGATTAATATTTTATCAATAAGGTAGAGAAAGTTGCAAGGTAGAAGTGCTTCCAACTTCATCTCCAATCGTCAGTGGCACTGCTCTTTCTATTCTCCAAAGAATATTGGAGCTCAAAAAGCAAAGGTGATTTTTACACACACACACACACGCACACACGTATGTATATAAATGCTAACATGCGTGACATATATATACTGAGACAGGATCTCACTTTCTTGCCCAGGCTGGAGTGCAGTGGAGCAATCGTGACTTACTGCAGCCTTGGCCTACTGGGGGTCTTACGTGATCCTCCAATGTCAGCCTCCTGGGGAAGTGGGACAACAGGCACACGTGGTACCATGATCAGCTAATTTTTAAAAATTGTGTAGAGATGTAAGCAATCCTTTTGCCTTGGCCTCCCGAAGTAATGAGATTATAGGCGTGAGCTATGCATGTGGTATTTAGAATTTAGTGTGTCTAAATGAGAACTAGAGTAACTCACTCTGCAGAGCTAAGTAAAGACTGTTTGGTATTCTATCCCTGGGCTAAGAAAAGTTGAATCAACATTTTTAGTATATTCCCCAGGTTCCCTTTGGTTACGAAGGCTGAGTCAGCTGAAAACATAATTCGGCATCAGTAGTTTATGATTTCTATGGTCCCGGAAGAGATTTCAAGAGGAATAAATTACCTGTGATCTCATGGCCCTTTCATACAAATGATTCTCATCCCAAAGGTATAAACTGTGGCTTGTGTCTTCTTATCTTCTTTATCTTTACCACATCAGAGAACTCACGATTTGGAATATTGGTGTGTTATTAGTTTAGGTCAAAAATAAATAAATAAAATAACTGAGAACTTCAAACTAATTCAGTTTTGCCAGATAATGTCTGGAATCGCTTCCTCCTGCAAACCATCTTCTGGGTGCATGTGTAACAGGGACACAGTGCTCTCATTTTTAATCCCGGTTGCATTATTTAAAGGAAAGTTAAATACTGTTAGATTTCAAGGCAAGGGATGATATTTCTTATGCAAAATTTAGGAAAGGAAGTATAAAACGTTTGCAATTTTTATGCAATGAATGTATTTTTGAACCATTTAGCTTATGCTTGAATCAAATAACATTTTGTTATAAAAATAAAGTATAACTTAATAAAATAAAAAATTTACAATTATAATGCAATGGATATATGTTTGAACCATTCAACTTATGCTTGAATCAAATAACATTTTTATAAAAATAACATATAACAATAAAAATACAAAATCATTTATACTTTTTATGCAATGGATATATGTTTCAACCATTTAACTTACGCTTGAATCAAATAACTTTTTTAACACAAATAAACTAAACTTATATGTTTTTCTCTAAAATACTTTTGTCAGTCTTGGTCAGTTTAACATAAACATGTTAAAAATGACTTGATCATAAAGATGGTAATTTAAAAAATTTTTAAATTAACTTAATTAAATAGTTTTCTGATCCTCAGTTTCATTGTAATGATTAAATATTTGTTTTTTATTCTACCTTTACATCTCTGGTAAATTTATACAAACACATCAAATAATTTAGTTTTCAAATAGTTCTTAAACCTAATAATTTTTTTTGCTTCCAGTCTCTGTGCCTGAATTTTCCCTTTGCCCAAAAGTCTGATATTTCATTCTTCATCCTGATGATTTGTAGAAAATAAAAATGTCACAGTGAAATTAGTCTCCTCATGCTATGTCTGAAGAAATATCTCATTCACCAGCCGAGTCAAACATTCCAAGGGAAATATCTATAGCTTTGGAGATGATGCCTAATTTATCCTGACACAGTTGTTGATTTATCTGAAAAAGAAATTCCCAAAAAACAAAAACCAAAAAAAAAAAAACTGCTGACTCTTTTCCTTAATTCCATGTTAGCAAATGGGCACAACAGCCTAGGAATACTGAGAGGTTTCCAGGTACTATGTGCAAAGTTTGTCAAATGACGGCGATTTCCCTCCCAAAGCTCAGAGTGGCAAAGCTCCCAGCGGGAAAGATGAATAGACATTACAATCCTGTGTAACTTTTCATTCTGCACCTTTGTCCCCTAAGTGCAGTATCTCATATATTATCCACTAGCCGTAAGCAGCCACTACACACTTAAAGTGTGATGAGTCTGAATTAACATGCACTGCAAGGGCAAAATACGGAATGCATTTCTGTGACTTCAGAGGAAAAACATACGGTAAAATATTTTATTAATGTTTTTCTACTGATTACATGCTGAAATAGCATTTGTTATATATTGAGTTAATGATGTATATTAAAATTAATTTCACCTGTATCTTTTTACTCCTTTTAATTTGGCTACTAGAGAATTAAAATGAGATGTGGCTCACATTGGTGGCTCACAATATATTGGACAGCAGAGTTCTAAGGTCTAAACTGATGGATGAGCAAACTGAATAAAGGATTTCAATAAAATGACACAGGGTTTCAATTAAAACCTGACAAAGGCTTTAATAAAATGAGAATGGTAACGATTTCAGCCCTGTTAATTAGCACCATAAAAACAGCAACAATGATTAATCTGATTTTTTAACTGTTGTTTAATAGTAAACACATCTTTTTAAAATTTTTAAATATGAAATGTGGTAGGAAATGCTAGCACTTTTTCATATTTAGGGAGGCTCCGCTGTCTTGAGGGCTTCTGGGTATGTGTGCTTTATTTCTTCAGGCCAGGCATTTTCGAGGAAAATGATTTGGAAGGAAGCACAGGGGAGATTTCTCATTCTCTTTCCCAGAAGCTGTAGGTCAGGGTTTAGCGTGTTGATTCCCTGAAGGAGTCATAAAATAAGTGAATCCGAAGTCCCATCAAGAGCCCTTGAGAGGCCGGGTGTGGTGGCTCACGCCTGTAATCTCAGTACTTTGGGAGCCCGCGACAGGTGGATCACTGGAGGTCAGGAGTTCGAGACCAGCTTGGCCAACATGGTGAAACCTTGTCTGTACTAAAAATAGAAAATTAGCCAGGGGTGGTGGTAGGCACCTGTAATTCCAGCGACTTGGGAGGCTGAGGCAGGAGAATCCCTTGAACCTGGGAAGTGGAGGGTGTAGTGAGCCAAGATAAACAAACAAACAAAAAGCCTTTGAGAAGAAAACTCTGCAATGGGGTGCAGGGGCAGGTTCAGGGGTGTGGGGCTGAGGGTGGTGTTTGATTACCTGGAAGAGTTGGGGGAAGGGATTAATAGAAGAGTACAGTTGGTTCTTAGGAAATAAAACACAACAGCCGAACGCGACTGAGGCCTAGGTTTACTCTCTAGGCTAAAGAGCTCCCTCAAAGACACAGTAGCTAGTTAAGGAAAATTTCCACTGAAGCAACAAGGAGACGACTGGGGACACATGAACTGTGGAAATGTAGAATATATTCAGGCTTAGTCCGGATGATATGGAATTGAAAGGCTTTAAATCCCATTTTAATATGAAATAGACATATAGAGACCCATAGTACACTAGGGCAAGATCAGAAACCAAGGTATCGTGACAAAATCAGACATGCAGGTAAGAATTCATTTTGATAAATTCCAACTTAAGATTAAATGCATCGTTTTAACTTGGCTTTCAGCAGGATCGTATTCTTTATCACTTTATTCACTTGTCTTTTTCAAAGGTCAACATGTTGTCTTTCAAATGGAGGCCCACATAGACATCTTTTGTAACACCCAAGCTATGCACAACTATGCTTCTGTAACAATAAACCGGCCGTCAGCAGGGAACTCATATTGAGAATGAATACATCAAAGTGACAAGGCTTTGACTGAGTTGAAAGCCCTGTGGAGGCCTTCACGGTGGAGCTGGACACAGTTGCTAGAAAGATGAAGTGATGCGTCTGGTCAGCCCAGGCAGGGGTCACCCCAAAATACCACCCAGGGTAATGAAGGAGGTTGAGATTGCCTTAACTGGGGGCTTGAAATGAGCTAAAAGAATGTTTGGGTTTGAAAATCGCCTCTGATGCAAATTCTGGGACAGTTCCCAAGACAACTGATCATGAGACACCAGTTATTAGGGAGACCGCTCTTCTGGGCTTCCCTTCCTCCCGGCCTACAGTAGCACCTTTACATCTCCTAGGCAGGGGGATCATGAAAGCTCTTCTAGAACCACATTTTCAGATGTTCTCTCTTCCAAGTACCGGCTGATATGAGCGCCTCTCCCTGGGTTAAGATTCACCACTGGCCCAGCCCAGCTTTCCTCTCAGTCCCATTCTGCCGAGTATTACATCTGGATTCTCTGTTCATCTGCAGCTCGGGCATGGGTTTTGAGGAATCATCTCTGACTTGGTCCTTGATAATTTATTTTCAAAGAATGAGTTTGTACTGAGTATCCCTAGGACGACTCACTTATAAGCATTGAACATATTTTTATTTATTTTTAATTTTAATATTTTTTTGAGACACGGTCTCACTCTGTCATCTAGGCTGCAGTGTAGTGGTGTGATCATAGCTCACTACAGCCTCGGCCTCCTGAGTTCAACCCATTCTCCCACCTCAGCCTCCTGAGTAGCTGAAACTACAGGCATGTGCCTAGCTATTTTTTTAAATATAATTTATAGAGACAGAGTTTTGCTATGTTGCCCAAGCTGGTCTTGAACTCCTGATGTGAAGTAATCCTCCCATCTTGGCCTTTTGAAGTGTTGACATTATAGGCATAAGCTACCAAGCCCAGCCTAGAAGCAGTATCTTCTCTATTTTAGATGTAAAAACTGTAAAAGAAAAACCCTACATGTGCTCACACAGTTTAGAACCTTAATGTACTTATGTTCTTGAGGTATTACATATTCTCCCAAAGAGTAGGGACAAACTTGTCTTTCATACCGACTTTTTCATCAATAGCTAAAATAAAGCACACATATCCTTGCAATGTCATATTTGAACCACATGTGGTTACAGTCAAAGTCTCTATATAAAAGAATTAAACAAAATTAATAACTATAGACAACAATTTAAAAGACAGTCTGTTTCAGTACCACCTGTACTTAGATATCAAATACCTATATAGTTGGAAAAATAAACACATCTTCTTAAGCAAATATTTTAGTAGTGCAAAACCCATCTGGTCTTTCACGATGTGGTTTTTAACTTGTAATTCCTCTGTGACATCTAGGTTTCCCCAAGGCACTGTCATATTCCTGAAATGTTTTCTGCTAGATCAAAGCCCAAGATAAAATTTCAATTACATCAATGAAATGAACTATTCATATGGAACTAATCTTTCTATAAAAACCTCTTCGAATAAAACATGATTTTTCAAAGTCAGATAAACCCAATTTATTGACTTGATTGTGACTTTTGTCAGGATTTATTCCATCCACATCATTGTACTTCTTCACTATACGATAATGAATAGTTGATTGGGAAAAGACTGTCCTATAAATTATTGCCAGTTACACAAATATGACACTGTAAAAGTCGGTCCACTAATTACTCACAGTGCATGTCACAGAACAGCACTTCTGATGAAGTTTCATCCCCATGGGCTCACTCAAAGGAAACAATATAGTAAGCACTATTTAAAAGAGAAAATAAACTATCTATCCTGACACTGCTAATCAAATAGCCATCTTAACATAAACAGAAACAACCTCATGCATGGCAAGACTTTACAACTATATGGATTTGTGTGTGATATACTCCACTTCAATGAGCAAAAAGTTATGCCACACAGAGCTTAATTACATCCTATACAGCATGTAAATAGCCCATATGGCAGAACCTGGGAACATCCTAATTGAAAGTCACTTAACATTTACAAAGACAATCCAAGTTTAACCAGTATGCAATCCTTGACATTCCTGGCTAGAAAAGACACTCTTGTTGTCATGAGAAATAAATGACAACGTTATGTAAGTTCTGATGGTTCTTCCGAATATGCTTATTTTCAGTTTTGAACACCTGTCTCAGCTTTCACTTAAGTATAATGAATCTATAATTAAGAATCTGTTAGGATTTTCATAGAATATTTAGTTTTGAGGAAATTGCGTTACCATATTGTCATATTGCAACAGCCTCCGACTTGGAATACAAAAAGAATAAAATATATAAAAACCCATGTGAATACAGAAAATCACTTGATCTTTATCAGTGTTTCCCAAACACTAGTTATCTATAATTCCTCTTCTTTTTCCACCTTCTTGTGTCTTACAGAACTTGTCGTATTGACTCTCTCTGCAAAGCATTCGACAATTTTCTTCCATTTCTTCCTGTCCCAATACCACTCATGGTCACACCTATTTTAATCCAAGCCATCGTCATCTTTCTACGGACCTCTTTTCAGGTTGCTTATTGGCCTCCCTACTTTGGAGCCTTTCTGCAAGCCTCACCAGAGAGACCTTACTAAACATCAGTGAGGTCCTGTCGCTTCCCCCCAAGCATCCTTCCACTGCACCTCAAGTTACAGCCTCATGCCTCACTCTTGATTGCAAAACTCCACGAGACTTTGTCTTATCTCTAGCCCCGTCTCACATCACCAACCCCATGTTCACTGTAGTGGCCTTCAGCTCACCCATTACTTCTGCACACTGGTCTTCTTTCTGTTTCTTACATATGGCAACACAGTTCCTTAGGGTTTTTACCCCAGGTGTTTCCTCTGTCTACAATCACCTTTCTTTTTTTTTTTTTTAATGTATTTTTCCGTAAGTTATTGGGGTATAGGTGGTATTTGTTTACATGAGCAAGTTCTTTAGTGGAGTTTTATGAGAACCTGGTGCACCCATCACCCAAGCAGTGTACACTGCACTATATTGGTTGTCTTTTATCCCTCGCCCTCCTTTCACTTTTCCCCCAAGTCCTCAAAGTCCATTGTATCCTTCTTATGCCTTTGCATCCTCATAGCTTAGCTCCCACATATGAGTGAGAACATACGATGTTTGGTTTTCCATTCCTGAGTTACTTCACTTATTCTACAATCACCTTTCCATAACCAGGTCTTTCTGGTTACTGAGAACTCTGTCAAACTATACCCCTTCAGAGAAGTTTCAGGTTTCAACCTACAACAGTCAGAATGAGATAGGTCAATACCGGTTCCACATGAATTCAGGTTATCTGCAGAGCCGTTGCCGCCACCCTGCTGTTCTTGAGTATTTTTCCTTTGTACCTCTGTCCTGCACTAGAACATGATTACATGAGTTTGGGAGAGTTGCTACTCTTTTCCCTGCTGTAACCTCCAGTACTTAGAATAATGATGGGCCCCTCATGAGAGCTGAAGAAAAAGATGTAGAATGAATTAAGAATTACAGATGTTCTATGATGCAAATGTGCTCGTATCTTAACATGCTTGAGAAATATTTGGTTGAAAATCAGCTTTCTTCCTGTAGCAGTTCTCAAAATTCTCATTATACCCCAATTATGTGATTTCTCCAAGACAGGAATATTGAATGAGGTTTTCCAACACTTCTTTGGCCACTGAATAAGTTCATTTTAAGAAAGCTGTTTTTGAATATTAATCCACTTAGAAAACACTGTTATGTGAACATCTATCTACATAGATCTATTGGGAAAATGAAGGCTTTTCTTCTTTGAAAAAAAACGGATTTCAAGGAAAATTAAAAATTTCGCTCATATGTTTTTTTGTTTATACATTTGTTTTCCTTTGTTAACAAGGTAAGTGGATTTCAGGTCTAACTCTTCTAATAACTTTTTGGACTGACTTTTGACAAATCACCTTAATTTTCTTCTGTGCCCGTTTTCTTGATCCTAAAGTGAAGGAGAGTAATTTCTCTGATATCATTTTATACTATATGCTCCAGAGTTTCTCTTCCATGAAGCTGATTAATAAAGTGGAAAAAGGATTGTTTGAGGTAAAATATGTGAAATTTCTGAAGGTGATCATACATGATAGAGCAAAAATCAGCACAGTTAGTCACATTACAGAGCATCTGTCTCTGGGGCAAACTAAGCGTCAGCCTTCACTTGCCGAATGATTGGTCGTTGGTTCACATCTCTGCTCAGAGGTTGCTTTCCCTCAATGAGACGTTACCTGGACCTCTTCCAATCAGATGATACCCAGGTTCTAATTATACGTTGACTACTGTGATTGTTTTAACACCATTTCTTTCTCTAAGCTCTGCATTCTGTGCAACTGTGAATCATGGAGTTGTGAAGACTGTTATGTCCTTAGTATCTCAAAGAGCTCCTGGCATGTAGAAGGCCTCCAATAAGTTATTATTGAAGAATGATTGTTTGCAAGCAACACTGGCAGAAAAATATTGATTTAATGCTCTGCCATGGCCAATATCAATGTGCCTAGGAATTCACACTCAGAAAAAAGAGAGAAAAAAAATGCCCCAATTCCTCCCAGACCTGCTGAACTTTGTGTTTATTAAAATATAATAATTATTCAAAAGAACTTAATCTCAAGATGCATAGATATGCATGCCAGTAAAATGCTAACTGAAATAAAATAATTAGGAGCTATTAAGCTCTCCTTTCATGCATGCCTAATGACAGTTTTAAGTGTGTCTTCATCGAGGTTCACTATGTTAATAAAATCTATATTTCCTTCCTCTCACCTAAAATTATTTCTTAAGTTCTTTCTGAGGGACAGTTCACCTAGGACGATTAACACATGGTCACCTTTTCCTTCACCAAAAAATTTCTGCTTGTTGGCTCTGAAGGCAGCTTAATGCGCGAACAGGGTTTGGGTGTTGCAAATGTCCAGAAGAAAGGAATCAAATATTGAGTGTCCAATACCATTCAGAATTAAATGTTAACATTATTTCACAAATGCTTTCACAATTCAAAAGAAACCCAATTTATCTAGAGACTCTACATTGATGAATGGATAGATTTTTCACAAAAGCATGTGGAAAGTTAAATTAAAAAAAGAAAGTTTTGAGAGAATACTGCTCTTAGTTATTCCTGCTCGTCAGGGGAGCTGTCCTGGGGAGCTGTGGCATGTTGCATTTCGGACAGCTCCATCTGTCTCCTTCTGGAATTATTAACAGCACTTGCAAACTCGTCTTTGCAATACAGACAAATGATTCTTGGAACTGCCCTCACAATGACCAAAGCTATATTAAAATTCCATAAGGAAAGATCCAGGAGATTCCTTATAAACATGATATTGAGGTACTGAAGCCCACAGTGTAGATGCTTAAAAATTAATTTTGGAGAACAGGCTGGAGGAAAATGTTGTTTTCATATGCCTCTGTGCTCACTAGAACAATGGAATATCCCAAATGTCCTCTCTAATATTATAGCTTTTCATTGCACTACTTATGGGTTTTCCTTCAAAATGAATCTATGACAAATTAAAATCTTTACCGGCAAAGGATATATGTTTGGAATGCCAATGAATTTACTATTGAAGAAGAATAGGTTTCCAAATACAGTTCTCGGATGGGTAGCATAACACATAGCCATTTGGGATATTTTTGCTCACACGCGGGACTGTGAAATGCTGCCCATTATAATCTGGAAAGTTACTGCTATCCTTGTTCATATAACATAGCATCTTTGTGATTAAGGTCATACAATATGGTAACCCAGAAATATCAAGACTTTTAAAATACCGCCCAGAGATTAGTCCTGGAAAGTGTGCAGAGTGTATTAGGTTTTGTACATTTGTGTTGCCACCATCCACATTTTTTGGTAAATTTTTAAAAATCTCTGTCCTTCTCTGCGTTGCTGTTATCACTGTTATCAGCCCTTCTTAATCAAGACTGGGTATCTTATGTGTGGAATCCTGCCTTATGTGCATGTGGGCAAAAAGTAATTCTTTAGGGCTATTTATGGGCCAGCCTCTGAAAATTAAGAAAGGCAAACAGCCGTGGAGGCTGAGTCACGTGGGATGGAATAAGCTGTGCCCTGTCGAGACCTGGTACCTGAAGTCCTGCGCTTCCCTGCCTGATTTCCCTTATTCCTGAGTACACGGGATTATTTTAATTTTTAGCGTTAAAATGCAATGATATTCCTTGTTCAAAATATTTACCGCAAATCTCCTGTCTAAAATATTTAGTTTTTTCTGGTGACATTTTCTCAATTGAATTATTTTAAACTACTGTATTTCTCTGAATTGCCTTAATTTTAAAGTGATTACGTAAGATAAGATTTTTTGTTTCTTGTTCTAAATGTGTATCCACATTTATCTATTGCATAGCATCACTTATTTTAAACTATTTTTGTCTTATTATATATGTCTGAAGCAAAATCATTTCAAGACGGAAAAAAACAAAAACAGAAATAACACAGCAATGATGGCATGGGTTCTTGAAGGAGTCTAAGATTTCAAGTACTTAAAACGAAACTGAGATTCAAGGACCCTGGACACTAAAGATTCATGACTATATTTCAGAACGAAACAAAAATAGGACTTACACCATGATGACTTCTGATAACTAAAATATGATCAGGTTTTTAACTTTCCATCTGATCCAGATTAGAAATACCTTCGCCTTATTAAAGATAAGATAAAAATTAATTTGTATGGTTATAGAAACACGCAGAAACATCTACTTGGAGAATCCAAGAAGAAAACCCATATTGCATAAGCAACACAAATAGGAGTATGTTTCCTTCAATAAAATTATTAAATATTTTAACAAGTGAATATCAATAATTGAGAAATATAGACACTGTTTTCTTTTTATATTAAAGTGTCAGCTGCTAAGTTGATACCATAAAGTAGTGAGGGCTTTCCATTTCATGGCAGCTGTTTGAATGTTTCTGATTTTTATTTTTATTTTTTCAAAAACAACTTCCCACTAGAGGGAGCATGTCAAACGATCAACTTCCTCTCTTTAAAATTTCAGGAAAGTATATAATCACTTTAATTTGTCCAAAGAATTTTTAATCAAGAATTTTTTTGTCCATACTGTAATTCTAACCATATTACACATGTTGATAATATCTGCATTTTGTCATTACAACACTGATATCTGTTTATTTTATGTTTCAGATTTCTATTTGGAAAACATTATTCTAAGCCTCTGGGCCATTTTATATACAACGGCATTTCCTCATCTCCTAAAATAATTTATTGCATTCAACTCCTTTTATATTTTAATTTTGCCATTTTATATCATAAATATGACAGTTTACAAATCATTTATTAATGCTATCTTATTTTCCTACTATAACAAAGCCCTTTCCTCATTCATATTCAGAATTTTTTTCAATGAAGAAGCACTTTTTTTGCGTCCTAAGTGGTAATCAACTTTTTTGTTTTTCATAATTTTGATGATACTTTGAACAATAATTTCTTTAAAACACATGGAAGTGTCTCTCACAGGATGGTGTTTGTATGGGACAACTTTAAAAATAAATTATCCTTTTCTTCAATCTTTCTGACGGGTTACATATATATAAGGTCTATGTTGGCACTTACATGGATAATTTAAAAAATACGGCCCTAGTTCTCTTCTCTTGGTAAACTTGGAAAAGAGAGGCTCATTAAAGATAAAACAAAATGGTTAAACAATATAAGACGTTTTTCTTTAACTCCCAAACTTTGATTTGAAGTGTAGTTGTAAACACCAAGTCTATAATCCTATTTTGTGAAATATCAAATTTATGTATTATTGGTTGGTTGTTGCTGTTGTTATTCTTTCAATTCACCCTTCCTATATGGTTTGAACACTACTTTTTAGGTGAATTAAGGATTTAATTATTTAACTCTCGACACGGTCACTAATGTAAAGTTTGGTCACTACTGAAAAAATATTATACTTTGATTTCCTTTCTTAAAATTGTTTTTGTTTTCCTTACATTTCTAATTGCCTTCAATTTTACTATTGCTTTATCTATATATACCTACTTTCTACCTATTCTATCAACAGATATTTTTAAATTTTTTTTCTTTTATTTTGTAAAGAATTGCTCCTAAGGCCCCCTCTGTCCATTTATTCTCATCTGTATCTAGCGCTCTTCCAACTGACATTCCATGACTTCCCTTTACCCTCTGTGGATGTGGCTTACTCACTGCTTATAGGTAAGGTGGGGACTGAGTTTAACCTTGTCTGCAGTTAATCAACCAATTGTGCCTGCACAGTGAAACCCCAAATACACCCTGGAAGTGGGGCGGACTCACTGGGCTTCCCCGGCAGGCAGTGCTCCATGTGTGTTGTTCCAGGTCAGTACCTCGGTACTTAAGGAGAGAAACGGGTTAGAAGTTGCACTGTGTGTCTGTTCCAAAACTGGCTGATTTAAATGTATCCTGGCTGTATTACAAATATATAAATGTAACAAATGTGAAGGTAATACGCTTCAGAGAGTTCTTTGAGTCTTTTTAGTAAATTCTCAAACCTGATGGTGGTTTAGGGATCCGCAGAACGTGTAGTTGGTGTCGAAAGTCTTGGGCAGATTAGAAATTTGGACGGCTCCATTCTCGGAGGTGGAGCCAAGATGGCCGAAAAGGAAGAGCTCAAGGCAACCTACAAAATGGGAGAAAATTTTCGCAACCTACTCATCTGACAAAGGGCTAATATCCAGAATCTACAATGAACTCAAACAAATTTACAAGAAGAAAAACAAACAACCCCATCAAAAAGTGGGTGAAGGACATGAACAGACACTTCTCAAAAGAAGACATTTATGCAGCCAAAAAACACATGAAAAAATGCTCATCATCACTGGCCATCAGAGAAATTCAAGTCAAAACCACAATGACACACCATCTCCCACCAGTTAGAATGGCGATCATTAAAAAGTCAGGAAACAACAGGTGCTGGAGAGGATGTGGAAAAATAGGAACACTTTTACACTGTTAGTGGGACTGTAAACTAGTTCAACCATTGTGGAAGTCAGTGTGGCGATTCCTCAGGGATCCAGAACTAGAAATACCATTTGGCCCAGCCATCCCATTACTGGGTATATACCCAAAGGATTATAAATCATGCTGCTATAAAGACACATGCACACGTATGTTTACTGCGGCACTATTCACAATAGCAAAGACTTGGAACCATCCCAAATGTCCAACAAAGATAGACTGGATTAAGAAACTGTAGTCCATATACACCATGGAATACTATGCAGCCATAAAAAATGATGAGTTCATGTCCTTTGTAGGGACATGGATGAAACTGGAAACCATCATTCTCAGCAAACTACCGCCAGGACAAAAAACCGAACACCGCATGTTCTCACTCATAGGTGGGAATTGAACAATGAGATCACATGGACACAGAAAGGGGAACATCACACCTCAGGGGCTGTTGTGGGGAGCGGGGAGGGATAGCATTAGGAGATATGCCTAATGCTAAATGACGAGTTAATGGGTGCAGCACACCAACATGGCACATGTATACATATGTAACAAACCTGCACATTGTGCACATGTACCCTGAAACTTAAAGCATAATAAAATTAACAACAACAAAAAAAAGAAATTTGGATGGCTCCACCCTTAACCCCACCATTTGGCTAACTCTGGGTGATTGTGTGAGTTCCTAAGAGTAATTTTTCAGTCTAGGAGTTCTTCTGTTCCTTAGTTCTTCTGTACCTTTAGTGCCTCTGTACCATTCGTTTTTTCCATGAAGGCTTTGATAAGACTTTTTTCAACATATTTTCTCTGTAGGTACAATATGGGTCCAGGAATAGAACTTTTGGATTAAGACCTTGACTCTCTTATTATTTCTATAAGATTCTATCACTTCTACTGTCCTCATTTTCTGTTTCATTAGCTTTTTCTAATTGTTTATTGATTTTCTATGTCTCTAATTTCTTAAGTATCTTTTTAAACTTTTACCTATGTAAAACCACCTCCTACCCTTTGAAAGGTTTGAAGTAATTTTTTTCTTACTATATTCATCGTCTCAGTTTATTATAGATTTTTCCACTTGTTTATTTTGATTCTATCATTGGACATTCTTTAAATATCTTTAATATTTGGTTATCTGCTTGTATTTCACAATGTGGCCTTAAAAAACTGATTGAAGCTTGCAACAAGTCAAAGCAGTTTGCCAGTTCCGGGTTTACTTTACAAAGATCTATGAGGAGCTAGCTATATCCTTGTGGGAATCCCAAGGGTTTAAATGCAAAGATGTTTTCTTAGGTGATGGAAATTTCTCCAATGCAGAAACCTGCAATTTCTGCATTAATAGGGAAACTGTAGAGGAGATGTAGCAGAGATTGTTGCTGTATATATTAATTTTAAGCCACATCTTACCCTTTAGAGCAAGAACTAGGATGGAGTGAGTCAGAAAAGTGGTGATATTGAAGCTTGGTCTTTGAAGCATATTTAAGTAATTTATATTTACTAAATGGTATTTGACCTGAATCAAATTACACATTCACAACATGAGACACGTGAGTTCCTGTAATAACCTTTGTTCAATATGGTTAGAATTGGGAAAATAAACAGATTAGCAGAGTTTCAAGAGACAATGAAATTCAGGGCAAAAAAATGTATTTTCTCATTGCACAATCTTAGTGTTTTATTTATTTCTTCTCACAGTTTAAATAACTTTATAACTTAATTAAATATGTTAATATTTAAATGTTAAGTATTTAATATAACTTGACTAAAGCAGTTCTTTAACATTTTTTTTTCAGGACATTATTTTCCTAGTTAAATCTCAATGCAATAAAGTTGGCAAAAATAAAAAGTTCTATAAAAGAAAACATAACTAAGATCCTTAATTAGCTACTTTAAGTGAAGTTACTCCCTTCTTGGTGGCCAGGCTGGGTCAATTGATGCCCGTGGGTGATTTTCGACATGAACAGCTAGGAAGAAGGCTAGCATTGAATAGATGATTACCATTCAGTATTAAATGCAAAAATTGAAAGTGTAATCACTAAAGGAAAAAAAAATCTGTTCACATCAGTTTCACAGTCTGTGGTCAAAGAAAACATTGGCCAATTATTCCAGAATAGATGTGCATAGCTAAAGCTTATTCAACCCTTAGAAATATCATTTTATTGGATAGATGAATCTCTTCAACAGCAGAAGAAAATTAGATTGCAACTAGTATTCATTTCTACATCAGAGCCCCAGGCTGGAGCTATATTAAGCCACTAAATGGTCTGCAGAAAATTGAAGTAGCATGCACTTTGATCTCAAATGACTGCCTACGTCCCATATGACAGGCATTTATAAGAGAAGAGATGTCCTCCTGGGACCTAATGCTGAACAGTAGAAACAAGATTTGAGATCCTGAGGACGCAGAGACATTATAAAACAACACAGTCCCCAAGATAACATTACCAATAATGATACTTGAAATGATTGACAAGTAAGTTTAGAAGTCTTAATAGAAATTCTAGCGTTTGTGGGATTTTCTGCGGATTGTAAGAAAATCCCATCCTACATAGGCACAGGGATGTCTGCTCTTGAGTAGGAAGAGTAATAGAGGTTGAGAACACATACCTACCCTCTCCTTAAAATCCTCCTGGCTCCTCCCAGTTTATCAGCTCCATCTTTGTTTTCTCAGACTGCACTATCCACTGCCAAAGAACCATTGCTTCCCTCACCATTGTCGCAGGAAATTCTATTGCCACAGCTTCATTCCAACCTCACAGGACTAGTTTTCATTTTCTTCTGTCACTTGGAAATGCACAGATGAATATGCTGTTTTTCAAATAAACGTCCTTTAATTTACTTCTTATTTTTCATGAGTTGAAATCTAAACTGGCTTCTTGGACTTCTGATGCCCTCCCAAACTAATTATCATAAATAAATATGTATGTATTGATTAGTGTGACTTGGAAACGGTTGTAGGGCTTTAGGAAAGCTGTAGCAGAAACTTGAATTTCTAACTTGGGATTAGAAAACAGCCGCAAATATCAGAGTCCTATACTAAGTACTGTAGAATAAAAATGCGTCAGACACAGACCCTGGCTTCCTATGGATAGATAATTATGGCAGAAATATATAGTACAACCTGCAGTAAGAAATTCACAAATGTGGGCATAATGGCTCACACCTGTAACCCCCCACACTTTGGGAGGCCAAGGCAGGAGGATTGCTTGAGTTGAGAAGTTCCAGACCAGCCTGGGTAATGTAGTGAAACACTGTCTCTACTATATATACGCACTATATATATAGCTTATATATAGAGAGAGACTAAATATAGAGGGAGTATAAGAGTATAGACTATACATATATAGGCTATATTATATATAGCCTATAGATATATAGCCTAGGCTATATATAATATAATATAGCCTATATATATATAGTCTATATATATACTCTCTAGATACATATAGCCTCTCTCTATATATATATTTATATATAATAATAATATAAATAATAAATTAATATTATATATTATAATATGTATCATATATAATTATATGATATAATATAATATATATAATATTATAATATACAATATTAATTTATTATATATATTAATTTATTATTTATTATAAATATATAGAGAGACTACATATCTAGAGAGAGAATATTTATTATATATTATAATTAATATTATATATAATTAATACTATATATTAATAGTATATATAATAGTGTATATAATTAATATGATATATTAATAGTATATATAATAGTATATATAATATGATATATGAATAGTATATATAATTAATATTATATATTATACTATATAATAATTTATTATATATTAATTTATTATTTATTATATATAAATATATATATAGAGAGAGACTATAGATATATAGAGAGACTATATATATCTAGAGAGAGTATATATATATAGACTATATATAGGCTATATTATATTATATATAGCCTAGGCTATATATCTATAGGCTATATACAATATATATTATATATATAAAATATATATAATATAAAATATATATATACAATATATTTTATATATATATATATATTTGCCCACTGCACTCCAGCCTGGGCAACAAGAGTGACACTTCAACTCAGAAAAAAAAAAAAAGAATCTATTTCCTTCATTTGGGAGCTGTTGTGGAGAATGAACAAAAGTCTCTTTAAAGCACTCTGCTTGCTGTTAAACTCATGAGTGCTGCCATTGGTCAGAGAGTTCATATTTGTTCCCAGAGAAGCTGGTGGCCAAATTAGAGACCAAAGTGCACAGCTAAATGGAGGGAACATTATGGCCTCTTCTACGGGCGGCAGTTTCTAAGGATCAGAACAGCCTTTTGAGGTAGTAGGTGCCTAGAAGGAATTCACAGAGATGCAGTGATCATCTGCTCTGGATATTTGGAGACTGAAGCATTGGGTGAGATGTTGAAAGATGCATTTAAAGGTCATGTCAAAGCTAAGCTCCTAAGAGTCCTACATTTCTAGGAATACTCTGGGTTGATTTTTTAATATATAATAACTCTGCCTATATTTTCAATGAATATTTTCTTAATTGTTAAAAAGACCTATTATGAACAGCTTGCTTCCTTTTTACTTAATGTTTTCTCAACATGCCTAAGCTATCAAAGGGCCTTCATAAAGTAACTAAATGCTTCTGTATGTTTGAACCTTTGAAAAAAAAAGAGACAGCATAAATTAGCCAAATGGTGAAACAGATGTTCAAGAAAGGCAAAGCTCACGCAGGAGACTGAGGTGCCAACTAACATCTCACTGTCCTGTTAACAGAAATATCCTTGAAAACTCTAGTGCACAAATATGCTGAGGGAGAATAAGAGTGTGTAAATAAGCAAAATAGATAACGTTGTACTTTATTTTATTGTCTTAGTAGCAAGAGTACCTCTTGCCCTGAACATAATAGGCATTCAATAAATCATTAATTAAAATTAAAAATATAGGCAAAACTAAACGGTGGAGGAAATGCATTCATATAATTCAATCAAAATGCAAGCATGCCTCGTTATTTCAAATTAAAACATGTGAGTGTATGTATAGGTGTGAGTTTATGATATATCTGTGTGCGTGCACTTGCTAGTGTATAGGATATTGAGGTCACTACACAGTGACCTCAATTCCTTTTTTTTAATTTTTTTTTTTTTGAGACGGAATCTATCTGGCTGTGTCGTGTAGGCTGGAGTTCAGTGGCACGATCTCAGTTCACTGCAACGTCCACCTCCTGGGTTCAAGCAATTCCCCTGTCTCAACCTTTCAAGTAGCTGGGCGCCTGCCACTACGTACAGGCGCCTGCCACTACGCCCATTAATTTTTGTATTTTTAGTAGAGACAAGGTTTCACCATATCGGTCAGGCTGGTCTCGAACTCCTGAACTCAGGTGATCCTCCTGCCTCGGCCTCCCAAAGTGCTGAGATTACGGGCATGATCCACTGCACCTGGCCGGTGATATCAATTCTTTGGTACATGAGTCCTAGGGCAAAATTCCAGGACAAACACTAAACTACACTGATTGATGTTAAATCAAGTATTAAACAGAACTTTTCCAGGAAGCTTGGCACTATTGGCTCCCTAATGAGGGTACTCATCGATAAAATGTTTGAAATTGTGTTTTTATGTATGTAATACAAAGGAATTCCATAGAATTTCAATAAACTTGTTAGGAAAGGTTTATGTTGCAAAGTTTTACATAGTTCATGAGCTTGATTTTGAACTATCTTTAATACTAAATTAAAAAATGCATTGATTGGCAAAATAAATTGGCATCAAGTGCATTTTTGGACTTCTTTAACCATGCTTTCGCTATGTGGTTCTCAACCTCAAGCAATGTGTTTGATTGCTTTTATGGAGAAAAGAAGAAAACAACAAAACAACCTTTGACATTCTTTCACTTGAAAGACCAAGCACTGCATTCCCCATTCCCTTTTCATTCCTCTTCTGTGATTTATGGGGATGTCTAGGGACTTGTAAAATTCCACATAGCACATCTATCAATTAAGTTGTTTATCACAAAATCACCAAATATTAGCACTAGAAAGGATTTTAGAACTAGTTCCTAGTTTTTCAGGTCACACATTTTTAGAGGTTCAGATAAAAAAAACCATGAATGTGATTCTAATTTTAGAACCTAGTGATTATAATACATAATATCAAAACTACAGTAGTTCCCTCCTAGCTTTAACTGAGCTACATTAATAACATCCACAGACACTGAAAATTAGTAAATATGTGCAAATCAGCCCATGATCTGTGTTCAAAGCACCAAGACTTTGCATCAAGCTAGCAGCTCCTCAAGGGTCCTGGCCCTTGGGTCAGCCACACTGGCCACGGCAAAGCCTTTCCCATGGGATGATCTTCCCCCTAGCTCATCCTCCAAAAGGAAAAGGAAAGTTACTGCTTCCAAAAGCAGTTTTTTCCATCGTGTTGTAGCATCAATTTGTATATCGAGTTAAAAGCTCCGTTCTTTATAATGCATACCCTTGTTCTTAGTTCTGATAGTTAATAAAACACACACTAAATATAACTGGAAAACACACATGCCTTATTCTGCCTAATTCAACCCCGATCTCTTCTCCTTGTCAAACAACCTCAGGTTTTCTTAAAAACTCGTTTTCAAGGCATCATTGTAATATTCCCATTTTCCAAGCCTCTTGTAGAATCATCTGCTTGTCCATTTTTCTGTTAAACATTCAAAACTAATTCCAAATCTTCTTATGAGGTTCTTTCACTTTTCATTCCAGTAGTTTCTATTGGTACACTCTGACTCAATTAGATTTTAGATGCCCATATCAATACTACTAATAATGTATACTTAAACAAAAATCCTGACAGTTGGCTGTGCATGTCTTATAGTCTCAAGACTATATTTTAAACAGATGTTAAATGATTTTATTCTTATTGTTCATTACTAGTATTAAATATTTTTTGACTAAGTTTCTAGGGAAGAACTGGGTTCCAATTGTAGATCTAGGTCAGAAATTGTAAATCCTGGGGACACAGTAGTAGAAATAACACATAAATCTCTTGCCTATATGGAACTTACATCAAGAAAATGTTGACAGCTACAGTTTCTATTTTTTAGAACACTCATAAATTATGTTGCATTTCAAAGAGCATTTGAAACTAAAACCAAACTAATGAGAAACCTGCAAAAAATGTGCCAAGATTAAAATTGGGAAACAGGAAAAAAAAGAAGAGTTAATATTTGATTTCAAAATTCTCTTTTAAGAAGTTGGAATGTCAGTTTTCAAAAACACATTAGCAGATAGCTGCTATCATAAATGGGAATACAGTATTAATAACATTTGTTTCACAAACTTGACATTACAAATAAAAATATAAAATTTTAAAAATGCACTGAAGATGTTCCTAGAATTAAAACTACAAAAAGTCAACATTAGCTCACTCAATTGATCAGTTTGCTCAGTTTGATTTCTAAAGCAACCCTGAAAAGTAAGGATTATTACTATTCACATTTCGCACATGATAAATGTTGTAATGAGTTTCTATTTCAGTATCGTTTTCCCTTTTTATTTATTCTTTAGAGAGTTTGAATAAATGATTCCATAGCACATCTAATGGAATCAATTCTCAATTTTTCACTGTCATGGCTTGTAAATTTTTTGTTTCCTTGAAAACCTTGCTTTCCCATTTTTTTGTAATTAACACAAAATCATCTGCTGATAAACTACTCCACTAAAAATACTTCCGTTGTTTGTTAATGAGTTTATCTTTTTATACTAATCTTTACCTCATTGAATGAAATCCTTTGAAGACTTTATTTACTTAATATTTATTGTGTGCTTACTGTGTGCAATTATAAGCAAAGATATTTCAGATATTTAAAGTCAAAGTTGGTTTCAGAGTAATTAAGAGTAACAGCCAGCCAAAGATCAAAATGACAAATTACACTCGGACTTTGTGTACATGAAACATGAGACAGATATGAGAAAAATGTGCAACTATATAAAAGTAAAAAAAAACAAGTTACTCACGATGCTTTTATGTCAATGTATCCAGTTGGAAGTTTAATATTTGAATATTTTAAAGAGAAATTTGTTATAGGATACCATGGAATGCATTTTCAAAGAGACAGGCCACGGAGTGAGTGACAGGAGCCCACAGTGGGTGGAACACAGACCTAGTTTCAGCACTGAAAGGAGGTGGCTGGTCTTCGGGAAATGTTTTAAAGCATTTGATTCTCAGATCCACCATCTGCAAAATGTGCATGAAAGTAATACTTCCAAGGCTTGTTTTAGGAATCAAATGGATATAATGTACCTTTGAAAGTAAAGAGGGACAGATATTGTGAGTAAAATTTAGAGTAATGTAATTTACACCCAGCAGAACTTCCCATTGCATGCATACAAGGTGATCTGAGAACAATGATGATGAACTCAGAAAATGTACTCAAACGGCCAAATGTCTAGCATCCAGCACTCATAATATGTAGTCATTGTTATTACAACGGCACAATGTTAATATAATTAAATTTCCATCCCACTCTCAACAAGGACATCTAAACCTACCCCTCCTACAATTTTTATTCTAAACATAAGAACAGTACTTTAAAAATTTTAAAAAGACAATATTAGCATTACCTTAGAAAGGCTTATTTTTATTTCTTCTTTAAGAAGGGTGTTGAAGAATGAGTCTGGCTTGTGGCTCAAATCTCTGGTGAAAGCAAGTTCCTGACTGAGGTGGGTGATATTTAGTGAGTCAAGGAAAATTAATAACGGCATTGGTGGATCAATTTCACGTCAATGACAAATACTTCAGGAAGTCCCAGAAGTTCTATTTGGTAGACACACATACACCTCACTCACCAAAAAATTATTAACAAAGAATAATTCTAGAACCTTTACACTATGATCCATAGGAGGTCCAGGGAGTTGATGTATGGATTCAGAGAGAGCAATCTGTTTGGTAATGTGACTAACCGTAACTTCATCATTTTTTAGCAGAATTGTCACAGAGGGAAAAATTGGATTTTTAGGAAAGTAATAACTAGAGGCCAATGTCATTTGAAAAGGCAAGGGGGTGTCCTCCCATCTGCAGATGGAAGGAGATCTGTGGGTATGCAGCTGGAAATTCACTATTTGAATTCATCATTGTCAGGAATTGCAGCCTCACTAGTTTTATTTCTGATAAACTGAAATACAGATCTTCCTTGACAATGAGGTCGTGTCACCTCAGAACTTATGAGCGAAACATACTCTGCCACTTCTGTTCATAGAAGAATCAGAACAGATTTTTTTTTGTTTTTGTTTTTTGAAGGGAAAAATGTCTCTTAAAATTTAAAACTAAAGTTTTTTCTAAAATTCTTGTCAATATTTGTCTGTGCATTTAAAAACTGCCATCAGAATGCTTGATTTTTATTTTAATGAATTAGGATTTTAAAGATGTGATATGCAGATACTGCACAAACTTTAAAAGTTAAAAAAGGTTATTGATGTATAATTTTATAACACAATAAAGGTCTCCTGTGATTAGACTTTCATATTATAGTTTAAAATGCATACGTATATTTAGAAGCAAGAAGTATCAACTATAAGGCAAATCTGTAGACATTGAATTGAAGGCAGGAAGACAGTTTATGGGAATTAGAAAACACATACCGTTAGGAAAATAGTGCAACTATGCATCACCTAACAATGGAGATACATTTTGAGAAACACATAGTTTGCTGATTTGTCCTTGTGCAAACATCGTAGAGTGAACTCACAGAAACCTAGGTGGACTAGCCTACCACACACTGAGGCTCTACGATACAGCCTGTTGCTCCTGGACCACACACCTGTACTGCATGGGACTGCCCTGAATACTGAAGGCAATGGTTACACAGTGATACGCATCTATGTATCTAAGCATATCTAACCACAGAAAAGGTACAGCTGAAAAATCAGCATCAAAGATAGAAAATGCTACACCTGTACAGGGTACTTGCCATGAATGGAGCTTGCAGGACCAGAAGTTGCTCTGGGTGTCAGTGAACGAGTGATTATGAAGGCCTAGGACATCTCTGTACACTACTGCGGGATCTATAAATGCAATTTAGGCACACTAAATTCATTTAAACATTTTTTTGTCTTCAATAATAAGTTAACTTTAGCTTACTGTAACATTTTGTATTTTATAAAGTTTTTGATTTTTCATCTTTTTTACTCTTACAATAACACATAGCTCAGAACATACTTTGTACGGCTGTATAAAATATCTTATTTCTTTATATTTTTATTCTATGTGCTTTCTTCTATTTAATTTTTTTTTTTTTACTTTCTATACTTCTTTTGTTAAAAATGAAGACACAAACACACACATTGTCCTAGGCCTAAACAGTGATCATCAATATCACTATCTTCCACCTTCACATCCTGTCCCACTGGAGGCTCCTCAGGGGCAGTAGTACCCATGGAGCCGTCACCTCCTATGAGAACAATGCCTTCAGGACATCTTCTGAAAGAGCTGCCTAAGACTGCTTTACAGTTAAAATTAAAAAAATAATAATAATAAGCAGCAGTAGACTCTATAATAAAAAGTATAGTACTTATATAAAGCAGTACCATGGTTGTTTATGACCAGGATCAAGCATTACGCATGGTATATAAGTGTATGTGCTAGGCTTTTATATAACACACTATACGTTTGTTGCCACCAGCATCATCACACATAGGTCCACAATGCACGACGCTATGGCATTATGATCGCTACCATGTCAATAGGTGATAGGAATATTCCAGCTCCATGAGAATGTTATCCAACCACCTTTATTTACATGGTCCGTAGCTGATTAAAACGTCTTTATGTGGTGCATGACTCTACATGTGAAATAGATAAACATATGTAAGTTTTGATTAGCCCCAACTGATCCAGAAGATGACGGTTACTCAAATCACCTTCCTCTCAGTTTTTTCATGTGTGAAACTCAGATAAGCATAGAAAGTATTTCACAGGACTGATGGGTGGATTAATTGGGCTAGAGCATATCAAATGTTTGACTTTAGATTAAGTTGACATTTAAAATAAATATTCACAAACATTAGCAGTTATTATCATTAACTCACCTTATTTCTTTAGCCTAAGGATTTATTTAATTACTTATTTATTTTGAGATGGAGTTTCTCTCTGTCGCCCAGGCTGGAGTGCAGTGGTGCAACCTCGACTCACTGCAACCTCGACTCACTGCAACTTCTGCCTCTCTGGTTCAAGCGATTCTCCTGTCTCAGCCTCCCAAGTAGCTGGGATTACAGGTGCCTGCCACCACGTATGGCTAATTTTTTGTATTTTTAGAGCAGACAGGGTTTCATCATGTTGGCCAAGCTGGTCTCAAACTCTTGACCTTAGTTGATCCACCCGCCCTGGCCTCCCAAAGGGCTGTGATCCCAAAGTGCTGTGATTACAGGCGTGAGCCACTGCGCCTGGCTCCAAGAGTTATTTTTTAAATATGAATTTTCCAGATCCACAGCAGATCAGATGATGCCTCTTAGCAACCTAGTCTCAGGTTTAGAAGCCCTTCCAGGGTGGGGGAAGGCAGGATTCTAACAGGACCTTCATGCTCCTGAGGTCTCCTCCTCTTGCAAGTGGGCAGGACCTGTGACTGGCTTTTAACCAATAATGCCTGAACCTTACAGGTGGCGCGGCGTCACTCTCACCATTATGTTACACTACAGGGCAAAGGGGAAGACATTTTGCAGATGTAGAAAGGTCCCTAATCAGTTGATTTTTAAGTTAATCCAAAGGGAGTTGATTTGGGAGAACCTGACCTACTTAGAGGAACCTTTAAAATTGTTCCAAGTCAGAGAAGGAAGCAGAAGTGGTCCCCTCCTGCTGGCCTCCCGGAAGGCACTGCCCGGTGTGGGGAGGGACAGTTGGCTGCGAGCAGTGGGCAGTTTTGGGGTCCTGAGCATCTCAGCCCTATACTTGCAAGGAGCTGAGTTCCGCCAACATCAATATGAGTATGGAAGATAATTCCAGCCTAAGGTGAGATCACAGACTGAAGGAGGCCTTGACTGCTGCTTCTTGAGGCCCTGAGAGAAGACTGGGGTAAGGGGTCCTTGATTCCAGACCGATGGAGCCCCGAGGAAACACGGATGCACTGCCTTCAGCTGCTGCGTTTCTGGTCATTTGCTACTCAGCCATGGAAAAACTAATACAGAATGCTTCCTTATAGCGAGTCTCAATCCCTGACTCTGCAGTTCCAGCTCCATATGTTCCTTTGTATCATAAGTGATTAGGAAATATAGTTGGGTGCCAATAGTTGCACATCAAACCTCATCTTGACTGATTTAGATGTATTTGCTCCCATTATGCGCTCCCTATAGCTAGTCTGACTTTTCAACTCTATCCATTTTCTCTCCTTATAAATAAAGGTAAGTGCATATTTTCTTGGCTTCAAAACAACCAATGATTTTTATTTATTATTTATTTATTTATCTCTATTCTGTGTATCTTGGATGGGGCACTTCTTTCCTGACACATGTTGTTATTTTGTCTAATCTTGTTACCATCCTGGTGATATTTCTCTCTCTCTCTCTCTATAAATATATATACTCACTTAGTGCTCATATTGAATTTATTTTTGCTGTGATTGCTGTATGTGGTTGATGAGAAGTTGGCATTTTCTACAGGCAAAAGCCAATGTCAGGAAGAATCAGAAGTTGTCAGGACATTGATCCTGCCCTTAATACCTGCAAATCCTCAGCTGGACCCAAGTGTTCTGCCCAACAGGGGAGCTCATTCTACTGTGATCCCACTAACAACAGAGATCACCACATCAAAAGGAGCAACCTTATTAAAGAGAGTAACTAGAAAAAGACTCACTTTTTTTCTCAGCCTTCTCTAGGCATAGTTGGTGTTTTTTAAAACACAATTAGGAGTTATTTCAACTAATAGTTACTTAAGTTCTCTGAGTATTTAATTCAATTAATTGATCTGGATTTATACAGTTCCAATTTTATAGCAAAAGCCTGAGAAGTTACTTAATTTACTCAATACCACTTTAATTTCACCTTTGTGCTTCTCCTTGTAAATATGTACTTTGAACTGCTCAATTTCCCTCACTGTTCTAAAGGGCAGATAATAGATGGAATTTAATTTTAAAGCCAGATTTTTCATTTCAGATCCTATTATGCTCCTTGCACCATCTGTGTGATCTGATCTCTGAAAATACAATGGTCTTTTAGGTGGTCCTGAACTACATGTGTCTAATTATAATTGTCAAACATTTAGTACTGTAGAAAAAAATGATTAGCAGTGATTTTAAAGAAAAAGTGGTACTTTATGAAAGGATGTTTATAAAGCACACATTTTTTTCAGTCCAGAAATGCTAAAGAGTGACATAAAGAAGATACATATCTATATATCATATACATATATCATATATATATGATATATATATGTATATACTATTGCAAAAATATACTCCTAGTCAATCTTATAATAATGGACTTTCATATGGAAGGTTCTCTGCTCATATAAACTTAAACTTAGTGGCATGCAGTTTTGGCCCTCAATATACAAGATTCCATTTAACAGTTGAAGGGATACTTTTGTAACGGAAAGTTACACTGAAAGACAAGGAAGCCTAGGGTGATAAATGGAGGTGTCTTAAACGATGACATTAACTTAGTTTGAATGAAAAATCAACCTGGGAATGGTTGATGAGAAAATGATGGAAAAGAGGAATAAAACAAAACAAAACAAAACCACAGGAACACGGGTGCATGTGAATGTGCACAGACAAAGATACAGGGCGGACTGGGAAGGAAGTTTCTGCACCAGAATTTGGGGAGATGAAGTGGAGAGAGGTGGGGTCCACTACCCGCAGCTGCCATCACAGGTGCCAAGGAAGGACGGACGAAAGGGAGTCCTTGCTTAAATGTCAGAAAGTAACCCTGCTCGTTCTGGCGGTTACTCCTTTTAGTTACATCTGAATTGGAATCCATCAAATAAATGAGTAAATGAGTAGCTCGAGGGTTAGAATGATGACTTCAGCAGAAATTGGTACCTGCAATTCAAATGAGTTCAGCTAATGCTCCACATGGGAAAAGAACAGTGATTCCTGGGCCTGTCTGCAGGAGCCTACCTGGGGAACAAGGTCGAAGTCCCCAGGGAGGGGTCGATTTTAGTGATGTTGTCAACTGCTGAAATCAGGATCGGCACAGGAAACACAGCGTGTAAACTCAATCTTTATGAAGCTCTTGTACAAATATCTTTTGAGAAATGATATGTTTTTAAAGATGATATTGGGAGACAGAGTATATCTTTTTTTGTTTGGTTTTTGTATTTGTTTTTGTGATGGAGTCTCCCTCTGTCGCCCAGGCTGGAGTACAGTGGCGCAATCTCAGCTTCCTGCAACCTCCACCTCCCAGTTCAAGCAATTCTCCAGCCTCAGCCCCTCAAGTAGCTGGAATTACAGGCACCCACTACCACGCCCGGCGAATTTGTGTATTTTTAGTTTCACGATGTTGGCCTGGTTGGTCTCAAACTTCTGACCTCAGGTGATCCACCAGCCTCAGCCTCTCAAAGTGTTGGGATTACAGGCATGAGCCACTGCACCCAGCAGAGAGTTTATCTTATTGATACATTTGGGCGATGTCACCATTCTTAGGGCATATCCCTTATGAATTTCAAGTGTCTGCTGTATAGGCAAATTTTGAGACTGTTTACACTTTTCTTTATATCAAAAGCTCCAAACAAAAGAATAAAAAACCAATAGGTAAGTCCAAAGATAGAATCAATATGTGCACAGTGTTCTCTATTTTGGTTTCAATAGCTTTGTTTTCCATAGGGTCTCACCCCTGACTCTTTCTACTATCCTTGCCTTTTCTCTTTGTCCTGTAAGCATTGCCACTGAATTCAACTCCTCAAAATTCTCATTAAGCCTGGCATAGTGGCTCAGGCCTGTAATTCCAGCACTTTGGAAGGCTGAGGCAGGCAGATCACTTGAGGTCAGGAGTTTGAGACCGGCTTGGCCAACATGGCAAAACCCCATCTCTCTTATGAATACAAAAATTAGCCGGGCATGATGACTCTCGCCTGTTGTCCCAGCTACTTAGGAAGCTGAGGCAGGAGAATAACTTGAACCTGGGGGGCGGAGGTTGAGGTGAGCCACGATCGCACCACTGCACTCCAGCCTGGGTGACAGAGTGCGACTCTGTCTCAAAAAATAAATAAAAATAAAAATAAAAATAAAAAGAATAAAAAAATTAAAATCCACATTTATACACATCACAGGGGTGTGCCTTAGTAGTGTGTGAAAGTCCAGTCAAAGGAACAAAGCTCAAAAGTTACTGAAGGATAAAAAATGATAGATACTCTACAGACTAAAGAAAGAATTTATTTCAGCATTGTTATCACAGGAAACAGAGTTTAAAGTTTTCTAATTTAAAAGAAATAAGAATTACTTCTTTTAAGTGGTTGGTATATAAAATAACAGATGAGTATAATAAGTGCTTCAGCTTAAATATCAATGTGTTTTTCCTGCAGTCATGCTCACATGATAACAATTTGTAGAAATGAATGTAGAAGGAATATTTCAAATCTATTTAGGTATAATTCTGGATATCATTAAAGACAAATTGTTTTCCATGTAAAATAAGATTTCTGAGGAGCTAATTTGTGACAGGATATATTATGATATCAATTTTCAAATCATGAGCCTGCTCATTATGCTAGAAGGTAGAATATTTGAAATAATGAATTTGCATCTAGACAAGGGTGTATATCAGGGCCACACAAAGTCTTTAGGGACTGGTCTTTTCATATTGACATTACACACATAAAAGTGGGAAATTCCAACTTGATAGCCCATCCATTCCCCAAATGGCCATCCCTGAACCACTTTTGTTATCTCTTTTGGTATGGACATATGTAGTACTACCAATTTCTCAGTGCTGAGTATTGCACTTCTACTCATAAATTATCTCAAGGGAAAAAGTACAAAAAGAAAGACTTAGTGTCCTGAGACTTTTTGGCTCTGTTTGATCAGGTGGTCCCTGAAAGGTGAGTCTCTGCACCTTGAGCAGCAACTCCCTGCTGCAGGCCCAGGGAGGGCAGGGTTATCTCTATTTTCACTGGAGAAAAAAACATCCATTGCTAACTTAAGCTTTAGGTGATAGAGAATAAGAAACAAACAAAAGGGTGAAGAGCAGAAGAAAAGAGAAAAAAAGCAGAAGATAAATAAGTAAAGGAAAGAGAGAGAACAAGAAGGTGAGGAATGAAGAGGGAATGTATAAGGAAGTGACCACAAGGCAGGTGTGAGTAGAACACATGGTTCTAAGGATGAGAGACTGAGGGCACCAGGAGGGTGGGGTGGGAGCAGACATGGCCATGCAAAGCCAGTGGGCTCCATGGATCAGAGATTCTGGCGGGGTAGAAGTACTGGGGGCCTGAGCATTGAAGAATATGTGAGCTAGAGAGATAGCAGGTTAGAGAGAATAATTCATAAAACTGAGAGCATGGAGGGGCTGCAATCACTGGTGAGGACAAGTTCTCTGGACCTGTATAAAAAATAAGAATGGTTGAGGCAGACTGGAGGAGATCTTTGCAGAAAAGGAATTCGAGAAACAGAGGCTCAGGTTGTTGCAAAAACCATCGATACAAATACTCTGTAAGAATACTTGATTCTACAAGAATCTAGTAGAAGTACGGAGAGTATGTCCCTAAATTCAAGGACTGGGAATGGAGGCGCAGGAACATGCACCGGATGTGGGGAGGTGGTAACCATCCTGTAGGCAGTGGATGCAGCGAGCTCGTGCCCCAGAATCAGAGGTGGGGTTTGTAGGGAGCAAGGGAGAATGGCCCGAAGGAAGCAGTGCAGGATAAGGGACACCCTCTCTACTCCCAGCCAAGTGGATGAGCATGTGCAGTGAACCACACTCCCCTGTGCTGCTGGTCAAGACGTCGGGAGGAGGGTAGGGCTGCCAGGGCTGCATTCAGAGAGTAAGCTGGGATATAGAAGATGCTGACAATTGATGATAAATTCCAGAAAACATAGTAGATGGTCTTAGGGATTGAGGAAGGTGGGAGGAGGGATGGAGTAGAGGACTTACTCGTGTCAGCTATCTCAGCATGCACAAAAGCAGAGTCCAGGCTTCATCAAAGTGACCAAGGGGAAAGTGAGGTAGGCCAAGATGAATGGTGACAGGGGGTGGGGAGAAGGCTTTGGAGGCTGTGAGGGACAGGGAGAGGTGGAGGGCCAGGTAAGCGTCTGCATCTCCCTCTGCACAGGTTTGTAGGATCCACTCCACCCACTTCTGTCCCCTCTGAGCGCATCCTTCAATAATTCTCCACTTTCTGTAACCCACCAGGGATTCCTCTCAGCAGAATCAATCCCTCCAGCATCGACGCAGGTTCCTATTTCTCTCATTTTAAAATATTTTATCTTGATCCCACCTTCCTCACTAAATATTGCTCCATTTATTTGCACCCCTTTAGGGCAAAGTGTTCTTGACTTGACCTCACCTCGTCCCCAACATCCAACTAATCTGCCGTCCTCATGTCATCAGTCGAGCAGCCCACGTCACTCCATCCAATGCCTGCCACCCTGACCTCATCATTCTTGATCCAAAAGCAGAAGTGGCAGCAGGCGGCTGAGCCGGCGTCCCTTGGCTTCAAGGACACTCCTCTGAGATGCTGCTTCCCTTCCTTCACGATTGCATGTTTTCAGTCCTCTTTGTTGGTTCTTCCTTTTGGGGATTCAGTCCTGAGGCTCAGGACAAAGCTGTGAGTTTTCTTTGTGATCTTCATACCCTGATCAACTTTTCTTCTCACCTGACACTTATTATTTTATAACATGCTCCACAATTTACTTTAAAAAGGTATTTTTATGTAACGTAATGCATTGGTATAGCACGCTCTATAATTTACTTTAAAAATGTATTTTCTTATTTCCTCCCAGGAAATGGTAAACTCTGTGAAGGCAAGGATCTTTGTCTACGTTGCTCACGGACACTTCTCAAGCATCAATATGACTGCCTTCTTACTAGAAGATGCTCAATCAATATTTATGTAAGAAAGTGATTACGAAAAAAATAAGTTAAATAAAAAAGAGGCACTTTTGAAAAAAGAAGGAGGTCTTGTGCCCCTGTGAGCAATGCTCCTCCGAAGGACCATCTTCCCTAGTCTAGAAGGTGGCAGTGTGCAGTTGGATAAGCCTCAGTAAAGAAACCACCGCGGGGTGGGGGGAGGGGGGAGGGGCAGCATTAGGAGATATACCTAATGCTAAATGACGAGTTAATGGGTGCAGCACACCAACATGGCACATGTATACATATGTAACAAACCTGCACATTGTCCACATGTACCCTAAAAATATATTAAAGTATAATATATTAATATATAAATATATTAATATACTTATATATTAATATATTATACAAAACATATAAAATATTATATAAATATATTAAATATAACATACTAAAGTATATGTATTATATTATATTTAGCATATAATATACTAAAGTATAATTACATTATACTTTATATACTTATATATTATATTCATATATATAAACTATATTAAAGTATAATAATAATAAAATAAAAAAAAGAAACCACGTCTTGGAAATGGACCAATTCTCGTGCTTTGGGAACACTTAAAACATGTGAAACTTTCTTAAAATCTCAGGAGTAATACATTTAACTCCAAAATATGATCAATAATTCTTGTAACATGAAATTTTAGTAGTGTGCACTGCCTTTTTATTTTGTAGTCCATTTTCAGATAAATTCTTTTCCTTTTGATTTTAAGAACACAGATAATGAATTAAAGTATGATATTTTCAGTGACTTTTCAATGCTACTGTTTAAGAATATCCAAACAGTAAACTTCAAAATTACTTGGCACATGTTATAGCTGTATTAAGTTTTGAGATACAGATAATACAGGCATAGTCGCTTAACTGCACGGGTTATGGGCAGTTTCATTTCTGCTTACTTAGCTTTTCTATCTCCCTGCACTGGAACTCCCTCACCCAAGGAGATTCCTAAATCTGGTAGCTCCATTGTCAGGTCTTATGATACAGAATCTGGGCAATGTGGAAGAGAAGGGGATGGAGAGTGGGCGAGAAGGGAGTCGGGAAGATGAGACAGCGGGGGAAATGAGTAAGACAAACTCCAGAGGGGGTAAAAAAGAAAAAAAAAAAAGATCGATTAAGAAGTGGTGATCAAAATTCGTATTAAGCTGTTGATTATAATATTACTTAACATAACAAAAATAGGGAATTGTTAAATCAATTCTAATCCATTTTAAGGTAAAAAATTATATGGATTACAATTCACTCGCAAAGCATTTCTAACAATGTTGAGAACGTGATGCTCAGTGGAAAAACATAGCATACATACACACAAATATCCATGCCCAGTAATCCATACAGCCATACACATTTGGAAATAAACACAAAAACATGCATATGCAGAGAGCTTGAGAGAAATGAAAATACTCCAAAATATCAAGAGTAGTTACCTACTACTCTTGAAGCTATGGTTTTAAATATTTTTCTGTACTCTCTATTTTCATAATGTTTCTAATTAAGACAAATTATTTTCAATATAACAGAAAGATGTATTACTAAAACTAATGGACAAGGCTGTGACAGCTATATTGTAAAAGAATAAATAACCATAGATTTTTATTCTATTGCATATAAAAATCTGTCTCTGCAATTTAAACTTGAGGCATTAAAAAATTATCTATATTTTTTCATCCAGAAGGAAATACACTCACATCCCAATTTGCTAGTCTGAACAACAGAACAAAATAAAAACAACAAAAATAAAAGCATATTCTATAAAAAACAAAAAAGTTTAAATATCAGAAATTCTATTTTCATGGTGAAATGTGCTAGTTATGAAGATATAGGCTCATATGTCAAAAAACTTGTTTTTTAATTGCCATGTTGCCACTGTAGGCATTAATGAGTTTAACAGAAATACTGATTAACTGAGTTTCAGTTGGTACAATGCCAGATGACTGAGTATGCTAATTCCTATGACAGTTTACTGCTTGAAACATGAATTTAATTTTCCTGACTTCATTAATCATAACTGTTATTTACCATATAACAGTGTAACCATTTTCTTCTACTGAGAAAATTTCATTTTCATGGGTCATGCGATGTGAAATCGTAGAGTCTGCTGACTTTCTGAGTAAAGACAAGCTTTCTGTAGAATTTTTACTAGTGGGGTATTATGTAAACATCTTTGACTTAGAGTTCAACTGCATTTATTATGACACTTTGGAAACGTTGTCTTATTTTCTTGCTTTATACTTGCATTGCCAAATCTGTACGGGTGAGATAAATATTGAATCCCAGAAGCATCTCCCTACTACTGAGTTTCATGATATCGGTAAGTATTAATCAATTTTTTTTGTTTTTTTTAATATCTAGACAAACATTACCAAACTTTTATGTCATTCACATCATACTGTGGAATGGTTTGGATCTGTGTCCCCACCTAAATCGCGTATTAAAATGTAATTCCCAGTGCTGGAGACAGGGCTTGATGGGAGGTGACTGGATTGTGGAGGTGGTTTGTAATGGTTTAGCACCATCCCCCCAGTGCTGTTATCATGACAGAGTTCTCATAACAGCTGTTTGTGTAGCACCTGCTCTCTCTCTTCTTCCTACTTGGCCCATGTAAGACACACCTGCTTCCCCTTCATCTTCCGCCATGATTGTAAGTTTCTTGAGGCTGCCCCAGAAGCTGCTATGCTTCCTGTACAGCCCGCAGAACCGTGAGCCAATTAAACCTCTTTTCTTTATAAATTACCCAGTTTCTGCTACTTCTTTATAGCAATGCAAGAACAGACGAATACGTACTACTCCTAACATGCTGCCCTATGAGTTCTTAATTGGTGAGGAGGAGAACTGCATGGGGATCAAATGGAAATCACGTAATAAATGCAACGACTGTCCACATCATGCGGCACTGGGGCCTGAGTATAGCAGACTGTATTCTAATTTGCCATATTTTATAGTCCTTTTCTATGGTGCCCCTCCCTGCAGCAGCAGTAAACGTTTGCACCCCAGGGAACTCCTAAGTGCCCACATGGCCAATGAAAGCTGGGAAGATAGGGTATGCTGTTTCCTCAAAAATCTTTCAAAGCCTGTGTTTCCTTTGCCATGGCGTCTTTGTCTCTGAAGGAGACTGAGCATATTACAGATACAGGCTACTGCCTCAGGCTGGGGCCCAAAGTTAACAGAACAGGCAACTGAGCCACAGCAGATCCAGCATGGACATGAGTCATGAAATGAACACTTGTAAGCTACTCAGACTGGAGGTGGTTTGTTACCGCTGTGTAGCCTAGCTATCCTGACAGGTACAAAGAATCAACTAGAATTTGGAATTTTTTTTTATTTGCACAGAGAAATTTTTGTAATGGCATGGCAATGATTAGAAATATATATCGAGGGCTTCTTGTATATCCCACATTTTCTTCAGGAAAAATAAAAATTAAAAATGACTAAGACACACCTCTTTAGTCATAAAAGTAACTAAGACAAAGTTGTCTACGAAGTTAGTGTAAAATGATGGGATAATTACATGGGCTTCATGAAAAAAGTGCCGAAGTTGTACAGGAGGGAGTAATTAATTGATACAACCTAGGTGGCAGAGTTACAAGCAATATTTACAAATGGAGTAATCTTTAAACTGGGCCTTTAGCATTAGGAGGGTTTTTCCTAATTAGGGAGGTGAGAAGGACATGGCAAGTTAAACAAAACTACATAAACAAAGCTCCTAAGATTTAAAGAGATTGGCCTATATTTGGAATAACAAGTGAAAAACAAAAACTATGATGGTAAATCCAAGCCAGATGGGACCTTGGAGAACTTCTGGACAAATATCCCCCCTATATATACGAGAAAACCTAAGTCCAGAAATAGTAGATGATATGCTTAATACAACTCCACTGGAAATGTCAGAGGCGTCTTCCACACCTGTTCTGTTTCTACGCTGTGTAGACGTGAGGTTTGTGGTGGGGCCAGGTGGAGTTCACAGAGCAGAAGGTGGGGACATAGATGGTCCGAATGAGTGGAATTTTAATACACTTCTTAGATTCTTCATAATCTTCAAATACCAGGTGTGATGATCCATTTACAAAGACAGTTTTTGACAGAGATTCTATAGGTAAAAATGTGAAGAGAGATCCAATGGGGGAAAAGGATACAACACTAGGCCAGAGTAGAAAAGAGCTTATTCTTTTATAAAATACCTAGAGTTATCTTTGCTGAGTGAGAGATTATTTGATATAAAACAGGGATTGCTTCAGTCCTTAAAATTGATCAGCCTTTGCCTTCCAGCCAATCAAATAAAGCCTACACTGCACGGTGAGTTCTCTGTATAAAATTATTCGGCATGGTGCGGTCTCTGCACAAAATTGTTCTGCACATGTGTTCTTGGAAAAATTAGTGATTATGTGTTGATGTTTGTCTCTGTGAAGATAGCAATTTGTGACTGTCCAATTGAATTTTAATAACATAGTCAAATCACTTCGATCTTAGCTATCTCTCACTAGAGGTAGAAATAGAGGCTTTTTGTCAATTAAGTAGTTTTTTGACTCTCTATTTCCACTCTTTAAAATCATAATTCAAAGTAAAAGTTATATAATATTTTTCTTTGATAAAGTCCACAGAATGAGGACGAGGCTTATCAAACCCTCAGGATTTCATTAATATGAATAAAAACTTCAAAGGTTCTTCTTTTGAGAAAAATGCTTAAAATATTTCATGCATGACCTTGGTTTTATAACAATGATTTCAAATGAACTCTATGCTGTTCCTTACCTTTTAAATCAGTTTTTAATCTAAGTTTCATTTAAGCAATATATAAATACTACTCTATGTTTAGATAATAATTCCAACCATTTGTAGAAAGGAAGGCCTACTTAATTTTGAATAAAAGTGCATAGAGCAAGATGTTAACTGCATAAATGGACTACTTTCAAGAGTAGTGTTAAATTAATAATTTTCACCAAGTTCTCGAAGGCCTATTTAAAACATTACCTTTTTCTATGTCTTTAATGCTGTTATAATCTTCAGAAGAACTTTTTTTTTCTGTTCGTAATACCCCAAATAAAATAGTCCATAAACGAGATTACATTTTCAAAATAACTTTGGATGTTACACTCCTGTATAACTTATTTAGGATTTAAAAGCACTGAATCATTTCTTCTAATGTTATCGGGAAATAACATGACTTGCATGTTGCATTTTTGTTTCTGTAGAATGCTCGAGTAGGATCAGGTTTATCGTGACAACGTAAATCTATATATTTTACAAATGGATTTGGCGAGTTGGTTGAAGTCAGTTTCAGCAGTGGAAGCACAATTAAAGTATAATGACATCAATCCCTTCTTCTACTCCACACCTTCATAGTGCTATGAACTGTTCCCTAAAAGACCTTATTATAAGTGAAATTTTACATTATTCATGTGTTATGTGATATTCATCTTCTCATCCATGCACATTCAATCAGAAGCTCTGAGTACTATGATTCAACCTATCTCTACTCCACACAGGCATAGCACTGTGCCAGACACACAACAGGCTCTCCAAATATGTGCGTAGCAGAGGAGTACGTGGGAAAGCCACCATTCAACTTCTCAAGTGAACGCCATTCAATCCCACTCACTGGTGAGTCTTTCTAGTTTTCCTTCAACACCTATCCATGGCAACCTACATTCACTCGGCCTATTTTTTGTCACTTTCATTCTCCATAATATTTTAGGTCCAGAAATACTTCTTTTTATAAATATCTTTGGAAATATATTTTGTTTACAGATGTGTAGTAAAGAATTTGGCTCCAACCTCAGAAATGCCTGGACTTTGTGCTTGGTTTCTGGGAGGAGAATCTTTGCCATACTTATATCTTCGTTTACAGCAGGAGCTGGCCACAGTTGGATTTCAGGGCGAGGCTAACTACATCTAACAATCTTAGTGCGAAGTTGGGTCATGCCAGAAAGACCAACCATGTTATTTATGGTGGGAGCTTTGGTTTACACGATGTCAGTTGACCTGAAGACTGAGTTCAACCATATGGGCAATTAGTCAATGAGTCATGCCTACATAGTGAAGCCTCAGTAATAACTCTGGACACAGAAACCCGGGCAGTCTTCCCTGGCTGATAATCCTGAATACTGCTGCATACTGATACTCAGAGGTCAATGCATCCTGACTCCGCAAGGAACAGGCAGGATAAGCTGCACATTTGGAAGCCTCCTGGGTACAGCCTCAGGCATCTCTTCTTCAGATGATGTTTAACGTATATTCTTCATCTGTAATAAACTATAACCATGAGTGTAATAGCTTTTCATGAGTTCCATGAGTCCCAGTGAATTTTCAAGCCTGAGGGTGGTTTTGGGAAACCCAAACTTGGAGTTTGTTTGAGAAGTAAGAATGTGCTTGTGGAGGGTCATGCCCTTGCGCTTTGCAGTATGGTTAGTTGTGGATAATAGGTCACACTTTAAAAAAATTGCTTTCATATTGATCCCCTTTGAAGCTTAGAATCTAATACATATTAACCCCTCATTTGATAGAGCAGGCAGTAGATAGTTTGAGTGATTCATATGAAAGTAGGAACAGCACCAGGTCGTGTTCTCCAACTGCCTACTCTGTTTCAGTCAGACCATTGTGAAGTTACTGAGAACCCTGCCCTTGGGAAACGTCCATAAAAACAAAGATCTTTTGGAATTTCAACACAGCCAGCAAGTATAGGGCAATTTCAGTTCATTTTTATTTTATGATATATTAAAAAAAATCAGTCAAAATGGACTCAATGTTTATATGTTACTAAAACAATAAAACTTTTTTTTTCCTATTTGAATGTAGGAGTTTGCTAATATAGTTTTTAAAATGTACTTGAAGTTCCTTTATGCAAGGTACCTTGTACATAAATTACTCTGGTGGCCTGGATTTACCAATGATATCAGAAAATACGCATATGTATTGCTAACTATATTACACATCATATATGAACATAAGAGACACTATTAGTTACAGTCCATTAATTTTCACCATAATCCTGTTAATTATTATTTTTCTTATTCTTAAGACCACAAAACTTTGTAAGATGAACTAAATGCAACACACGCTAATAGCAAAGTCCACATTTTGAACCCAGGTAAGTTTGAAGGGAGAGAGTAGAGCTGTTTTACTCTGCAACACTTAACTCTAACCATAGTTTTCTGGTGAACAAACGTGTTCTCTAAGAAAAATATACAATCATGAAAAGATCCAAAGTTCACTTTAAGTTCAGGTTAGCACTAGAAATCTAGTCTCTATACTATAGAATTATTTTTAAAATATATTTTCTAGTTGATATACTTCATGCAAAATGAAATGACAAATGAAAGACAAAGCATGGAAAGCGTGACAGATATGTAAGTTTTCCTTGTATGAACTGCTGCTCTTAATTTGCTCCTCTCCCCTCCTTTTTCAGTATCAGCTGTAATGCCAACTTCTAGTGAGCTCGAAAACAGGACGTGGCTTTCTATCATATGCCAAAAACACACCTTTAACACACTGTCCTTGGTTCCTTCATGACTCCTCACATGTTTCTTGGCAACAATATTCAGTTGTCTAATGTGATTACAGTCGCCTGTGGGTTTCTAACGGAGACCACCGTACTATGTACCTGCACTTGAGAAGATCATTAAACCTTCCTTTGTCCTACATGAATATTTTATCTTGGCTGGCATAACTTCCGGGCTCCACAACTCTGATAAAAGTAAAATATGAGCTGTCTTAGCAGACAGCATTGTTCATGGTGAAAATAACCCTGACTGGTAAATTGCATCTGACTGGGGGTACTATGAATGAACAACCTATAACATTTGAGAGGCCATAGATTTGGACTCGTGAGGGCTGTGCCTTTGAACCTGCATGTGACGCCTCTTGGGAGAATTCTGGGATTTAACTCCATGTGAGCATTACTTGGGAATGGCTCCTATGGTATGTGGGTTTCTGAGCTGAAGTGACCTCACATTCATCTAGGTGAAGCTTGTAGTCTTGGAGATGTATATGGCTCTCCTGTTATTGGAGGTCCAGAGAATAGGGTTTTTTGTTTGGTTTGGTTTTTGTTTGTTTTGTGTTTTGCCTGCTATAAAGATTTCACCAAAAGAAATATCCTAACTTTTCTACTGGCCCACTGAGTATACTGTCTGCTTATCTTTCTAAGTGTGCCAATTACAGACGTGACCTATGAAGCCACTGGCTTTTAAATGTCTAATGGAGCCTAAGAAAACCCACAGTGGAAGTCATAGCATCCAACATGCCTGCATTCCAGGGTTTCCTTGCTCCTGGAAAGTCAATCTTTGTACCCTGGTTTAATATCTGTTTTCTGTGATGAATGTGTTTATATCTTGTGGAACATCTAAAACCAACACAATCATTCCATGCCCCAACCCTTGCTTGATAAATCAAAGTTTTCTCTCCCATGTGCCTTTCTTTTTGCCATCAGTGAAAATACACTATCATTTTTTTCAACTTTTTAATCTGCCCTGCTGTGAATTTAATCCAGTTCTCTATTGCCTTCTACCTATACAACATCATAGCAGGTTTTTCTAACTCTTTTACAAATTATGACACATAACTGCCTTAACCTACCTCATACACAGCTTCCACTTAGGGGACTATGATGACTTACCATTGCCTCTTAGAACGAATTTACATTCTCCTTGCTGTCATCTGCCCAAGGGCTTCCACCAGGTGACCTCACTTTGCTTCCTCAGATTTATCCTCTGATGTGGCCCTTTCATTTTCTCTTCCTGGATTTTTCTCACTTCTTTTTCATTACATTCTCCTGGAATAAGTGTTCCTTCTCATAATTCACATGTGAGCCTTTCTCCAGAACTCAAAGTTCACCTTTCCCAGACCTTACAACTGTTTGCTATCATAAAATTCACCTTTTCTTTGAGATTTTCAGCACCTGTATTTATGGTATATTTTACTTAAGCTAGAATTTACTTATACATGGCCTTACAATATTTCTCTATTTGCTGAATAAACCAAATCTCTGAGTATTTCTTTGGTTATTTGTATTCAACGTGCTTTTCTACGCAGGAATTCAAATGATCTCCAAAACTGAGTAAGGGAGGCTAGGAGAAATGATTATGCTTCTTTTGCCACTGAGGAGATTACACACAGAGAAGTTAACTGCCTATCACAACAGCATTGCCTGCCCTCAAAGGGCAAGTTAGGGCAAGTGTCAAAATCTCTTGGTCACTAGTTTTATGTTATTATTACTGTGTCTTAGTTCATTCCAGGACCTATGCCAAATTACATTTGTCTGGGGATTTTTAAACAGCAGAAATTTATAGTTCACAGTTCTGGAGGCTGGAGATTCCAATATCAAGGTACCAACAGATTTGGTATCTGGTAAGAGTTGCTTTGTCTCTGCTTCAAAGATGGCAGCTCCCTGCAGCATCGTCCAAGTGGAAGGAGAGGCAAGAGAGATCCCTCAAGCTTTTTTAAAGGTGCGAAGGTCGGGCGCGGCGGCTAATGCCTGTAATCCCAGCATTCTGGGAGGCCAAGGCAAGGGATTACCTGAGGTCAGGAGTTTGAGACCAGCCTGGCCAACATAGTGAAACCCCATCTCTACTGAAAATACAAAAACTGGCTGGGTCTGGTGGCAGGCACCTGCAATCTCAGCTACTCAGGAGGCTGAGGCAGGAGAATCGCTTGAACCCAGGAGATGGTGGTTGCAGGAGTTGAGATCGTGCCACTGCACTCTAGCCTAGGCTACAGCAATGAGACTCTGCTCAAAAAAAAAAAAAAAAAAAAAAAAAGAAGTGCTAATACCATTCATGTGGGTAGAATCTTCGTGACTTAGTCTCTTCCCAATGACCCCATCTCCCTGCCTCTAAATACGAACCACATCAGATATTGGGCTCCAACATTCAAATTTTAGGGGGACACCAACATTCAGACCACAGCACACTGTTTACAAAAATATAATGTAAGACTGACATCAAACCCTGCAGTAGGTTGTATGTTTTGTCCACTTCAGCTACTGTAAGTCACAAATATTCTAACACACAAGCACAAACTTCTCATATATGCTCAATGAACAAAAGAATAACATACATGGTCTCTAATTCAGATTTTTTTTTCATTTCAAATGTTAAACTACCCAGAAGAGAATTTTCTACTAGTTTTTCTACTTAAAAATTCTACAATCTTCTATTATTCAGGATGAAAAAAAATCAGAAAAACAGAGTTTAATTTCTTCCACTTCTTTCAGTTTAAAAGATTGGTATGATGACTATAAAACTGACACGTATCCTTTAGAAGCTTACCGAAAAATGATCTCTAGAGGTTCAGAGGTCTGATTCTTTTTCCTGAGGCTGTAGTCTAGGTTTGTAGAAAATTCATAAGGCAGAAACAAACAATAAACAGGTTTGCAAATCTTAGTGAAGATGAATGTGAAGATGGCCCAGATAATATTTAAGTAAACATACAATATTTTCACCTGATTTTTAAAGCTGTTGATATTTAAAAAAAATGTGACCAGCATTTATGGATCACCTTTAATATTATAGGAAATCTGCTAAATGATAAAAACAGAATAATAATTCAGAAATACTCCTTGCTCATACAAACCTATAGACTGTTGTTAAAATTAAACTCCTGTGGGAATCATAATTCAATAATTTGGCGAGTATTTGTTGAGCTCTTTTCCTATGAGAGGACAGTTATGGTTATGAAAGACGATGCATAGATAACCACAGAAGGGGGCAGGTATATACATTTTTAATCAAAGGGTGCAAAGATGAAGGTGGGAAAAAGCATGAGAAGAAAGGAATAAAGTATGAGAAGGGGTTAAGGAAAAGAGGGAGGAAGACACTTTTTTTTATTATACTTTAAGTTTTAGGGTACATGTGCACAACGTGCAGGTTTGTTACATATGTATACATGTGCCATGTTGGTGTACTGCACCCATTAACTCGTCATTTAGCATTAGGTATATCTCCTAGTGCTACCCCTCCCCAGTCCCCCCATCCCACAACAGGCCCCAGTGTGTGATGTTCCCCTGAAGAAGACACTTTCGACTGATGAAGGTGCCCTATTGGGAGGCTGGAACATCATGTTAATTCCACACTCCCCTCCTCTCCTAGTAAATTAAACTATAGGCACCATCGTGGTTAACTAGATGTTATTACAGCTCTTCAGGGTCTAAAGAGCTATTTGTTATACAGAAACATTTCCTAGACATTTTCCTAGTTTTGGCCAGACTAAAATTAAATAATTAATTTCTTTGTATACTTAGGAAAACAAGAAGTATTGCTCTACGTGGTCTTGGACTTCTGTTCTGGGTGAAGGAGCAGCTTTTCCTTCCAGTGTTGGCAGCATGACATCATCTGCTTTAGTCTGGTTGAGATGCTAGCTAATCTCCTAATTTGTCAAGTAAGACATGCTTTGATTTTATTTCTCGGCATACGCCAACAGTGTTACTTTGGTAACAATACTCCACACACTATTCTATCCTCACTTTCTCATCATTTGTTCTGTGTGTGTTCCAGCTCAGGCTCCGATTCCTTGGGTCTAGAGGCACCTCTGATATTTAACATCTTGGAAAATGACAGACATGAGTCATCATCTCTGTCCTCAACTACCAACCAAGTAGGGACAGTAAGTTACTTCTGCCTCACATCTCAGACAGCGGTACTTCAATGTGACATAGGCACTCAATTGTTAATCTGTAAACTCTGAAATGCTCTTGCTGGTATGAAACTGGGTTTGCAACTGAACACATTCCCTCATTCCCTGGGCGCCTTGCACAGCTCTGCCAGCAAGCGAGACTGTGAGGGCTCAGAGGCAGAGTCACAGGTGCTCTTCAGAGATGGGAGGTGCTCTGGGAAATCAGAAAAGGGGGACAACAGTGGGGGAAAGAGTTGGGGGTGGAGGCAAGGAGGGACCAAGGAGGCACGTACAGTGGGAAGCGGCAGGAGAATTCAGGTGCCTCTCATCAGCAAAGCGCCAATGTGTTATTCCTTCATGTATTTATTCACATCATCGATGAAATTCCATCAGTCTTGTTAAGTACCAGGCACTGTTCTAGGTTCCAAAAGAGCAGTAAATACAACAACAAAATCTCCATTCACAACTTACATGCTAATGGAGTGATGCTATTTGCTAGGTTTCCCTCATATTTCTCTAAAATAAGTGCCTCTTTTTTTTGGTATACTGTAACTACCCTTCTCACATTGCTCCATTTGAGCTGGAAACACATGTTATAGTATACTAGAATTATAAATGGCAATATTTACAAGTAATTGTCAAAACCACGTTAATTAACTCCTCATGTTTCTCTCCTGTCTGGGAATGTAATTAAAATAGTGAAAACTGAAAGGAATTTTACCATCATCAGTAGTCATGTTAGTGAGATAAATCCCCACCACAAAACACAGTAATACTTAAAAAAAACAGTAAAATGTTTTTAAAAATTCTATTCATGAGCTTTCTTCCAAATAAGGATAATATTTTTCCATATACAAGTGTTTATGAATACACTGAAGATATAACATTAAGGCTTTAATTCACAACTACATATACATTTAAGCCTAAATGAGTAAAGCATTATTCCTAATTCTAGTTTTATTGCCACAGATTTTGAATACCATTTGTAATTACCTATAAACAACATTTTTAAATAAATACTTCTTAAAAGGAAGCTGCTGTAAAAGGCTGGCTGAACCCTGGGGATTGGCATTTCTGTCCTTTTACTGGAATACAGAACATTCATGTATTTCATTTACCATTGCTTAGCTCATATGGTTTTAGTAAATGGAAGCGTTTCCAATTTGATTACCTGATATGTTTAAATAGTGCGTGCTTGTGATATTCATATTTTACACATTTCCTGTTGGGTGCCTGACGTGGTAAAGCATCATGATCTAACGTGTACATTTTAGTCTTTAAATGACCTTTTTAGTTCTGGTGATGACACTAGCCATTGAAAACACCTTATAGTCTCTTCTTTCCATCCCTCAAACCCAAAGTCACTATTTGGAATGTGATTCAGGAAATAATAAGCTTATAAGATTTCTATAGATACAGCTGTTCTCAAAGCTATTCCATAAGGTGGTCCTTGGCCACTAAAAAGCCACAGGGATTCTCCTGATGGTACAAACATATGCAAAGTGAGGACTCTTTCCTTCAATAACGGCTCACAAATCCGTATTATGAAGGACTTCAAATCGGTATTAATCAACTAAATTTACCATGTTACTAGGACTCCAGTTCTGCTGCAAATCCTCCTGCAAGACATGGTGATGTTTTCGTACTGCCACTGGACATATGCATGTATGGATTTGTAAGTAGCACCATTTTCATGGAAAACCATTTTGCTTATACCATAAAAGTGGTGAGTCAGCCAATATTTTTAATTCTGTGCATTAAATTAATGCATTTGTAGAATTGCCATTTAGTTTTTATTTTACCAACCAGTATTTTTAAAAATATTGTAACCATTGTGATTGATTGATTTTTTTCTACTATACTGTTTTTCCGCTGAGTGGTGGTATTAGGCAGAATAGTTCACTGGTCTTTGTTCTTGTCAATTGTATATATAGACAAAAGAGTGAATTAATCCATGAATAAATTAGTAACTAGCTAGTTAGTGTAAGAAGCAAGACCATACCATTACATATCTTGAATATAAGGGAAACCATGACCAGTCTAATAATTACCACAAACAGTAGGTAGCCTAGGAGGACAGACTGGATGTCTCTTCTATTGAACTTTATAATACCCCAAATTTCCATTATTTTCTTTTAAGGATACTTACTCAGGAGTATTTGCCCTTGAGTCTTCCTGGCTATGGTTTAAATAACTAAACAAAATATATCTGACCGGCTGAAGAGGGTGTCAGAATAAAACAGATATGTTTTAATGTGTCCCAGACAACAGAAGGCTAGTGAGAGACGTCTAATCCTCTAATGAACTGTGTGGATATCTGAAACCTAAACAAAAATTTTAATCTATACATATATCTATATATTTATATATCTATATCTATGTATAGTATCTTGGTTAATCTTCACAGAAACCTAGAACCATGTACTACACTTAACTCATGCAGTTGTTAATAATAATAGCTGCTTATGTAAACACTGGCACAGGAGCCCTCCTCCCAGGGCCAGGGAGCTTCCTGTATATGTGGAGCATGACTCACATTCCAACTGACCTTCCCTCAATTCTAGGCCTCCATTTCCAGGATTGAAGAAGGATGGACCACTGACCAGATCTTAACCGTTCCCAAAACTCTGTGTCAGCTCCGCCTCCTGCCCGGACACCCTTACAGCAAATCTTTCTATGTCTTCTCTAGTGTTTATGTCACTATGGGAGACCCAAGATTCTCAGGTCACACACCTCATCCTTCCTGCTTCAATCCTGATTTGGCCCTGCACCCTGATCTCTCCCTATCACCCATTCCCATATCTCTCATGATGCTTAATTCCTCGCATGCACAGTATTTAAATTATCCTAGCACATTCTGCTTGGCAGAAATCACAGCCCTAATTCCACGCCACTCTGCTGAACCCACACCTGGTGCAGTTTGATGTCCTGCGCCTGGAGAAAAAACCCTGAAGAAGGATGGGGGGCATCTCCATTTAACTTTATGACCATTGCTCTAAAATGTGCCTTTTCAGTCGCGCTGCCTGCAGGAGAGATTTCATTTTCAGCCGGAGACATTTACTTTGTGCCTTCCTTTCTCCCTAAAGTCTCCAGTAGTACCATCTGCAGGCCACAGGTCCCTGCTGTGCAGATGGTCCACACAAGGGCAGCTGGGGGGCAGCTGTGAGCCGATCCCATGCCACCTGCATCAGCCAAAAGGAAGGGGCTCTCTCATTCGACATACACAAAGAACACTTACCAACACCACCAATTCCCAAATGCATACCTACAGCCTGAACCCTGTTCTGAAATGTGGATTTGAGTGTCCAGCAGCCCACTCAGCTCACCCAATAGGACCCGAACCTCACATGCATATAAACAAGTTCCTAATATTTCTCCTCAAACTCATACCTCTGCAATCGTTCCATCTCATGAATACAGCCTTATCCTTCCTTAAAGCCTTGGGGGCACTCCTGACCCTCTGCTCTCTTAACCCACATCCAACACATTAGCAATTTCTGTTTGCTATACCTTCAAAATATAAGTAGAATCTGATCAGTCATGTTTCATGGCCAATGTGCTCATCCAAGCCACCATTTTCTCAGGCTGAACTGTTACCATCGTCTTCTAATTGGTGTGCTTGCTTCCATCTTTCCAACTTCCTCCCTGGCTAACACCCCAGAGCCAAAGCAACTCCATTACAACCTAAGACACATTACTCTTCTGCTCGGATGATGCCGATGGCTTTCCAGCTGTCTCGAAGTAACAGCAGCAAGCATATTTACAGCGGCCTCAGGGTCCCTTCGTGGCTGCCACCCTGACATGACCTTAGGGACCTGGTGTCTAGTGTCACTCTCCTTGTTCACAAGCCACGAGCTCCAGCTCCACCTGTCTCCACACTGTGCCCTGAAATACACAGATGTACTGCACCCTGAGGCTTCTGCACTAGGCCCTCCACCTCGCTGTTTCTCTGATGCTCTGCCTAGCACTGCATGCCTTCACTCAAGGGTCTCTTTCTCAAATTGCGACACACCACATTCTCTTTCTCTGCTTCATTTCTCTCCATGGCAAGTATCACCTGTGGCTATACTATATCCTGTATAATAAAATTATATAATAGATAGAGACTGATAGTTCTATGAAATTGACTTATTTTGTTTACTCCTTTTCTCCAATCCTGTCCTGCCTTCATAAAGCGTGTCTCACCTTGCATTGCCCTAAATGGCTAGTGAGGCTGAATGCGTTTGATATGCTTAACAATCTTTTAACATTTCTTCCTGAGAGTGCCTGACTTGGTTCACAGGTAGATATAAACCTATCTATCAGATATAAATAGTGAGAGAAAACATCCACTTTCTCACCGCTGAGCTAACCTGGGGAAAGTTCTGCCTTTCTAGTTGCCACAGGAAGAAAGGTGCACAGGTCCGCGCAGCCAGGAGCATATGGGGAAGCCCATCCTGGCAGGACCCCCCCACCAGCAGAAGCACTAGCAGGCAACATGGGGCCAGGAATTTGATGTCAGGGAAGGAAAGATGGGAGCTTGCCAGATTTCCATATCAACTGCCACTTAATAATCACATTCCATGCTTTTATGAATTATCCTTACTGATCTAATTTTGTATCAGCAGTGCTTGAAGGGCTTAAAGGAAAAACTAGCCCTTTCCTTAAAGGGCTAGTTTAAGGAAATGTATGCTCTCAAGTATAATATAAACAAAAGAGAGTGAGCTAGCTATATGTCATCTACATATTTTAAAATTACAAAAATAATACATAACTAGAGGAAAAGTATAAAGAAATACATTAAACAAAAAGTAGACATCTCTTCATTGCTTAACTGTAAGCATACCCTGTGGGTATAATGATTATTAAGTTATCTACTAATAACATGCACTCTATAAACAGGTAGAATAAAAACAGAGATTACACATTATTTTACAATTTGAATCTTGGTTAAAGAGGTTCTTCCAGAAAGTCAAGAAGAAAATGTCAACCATATTTCTCTTTCTAGCAAAATTAATAGTACACTGAAATTAAGATTATTCAACTGTGTAAACTTGTTACATACCAATATTTCCACATTATATATCCTCAGATTTTATTTTTATTTTTTCTATGATGATTTGTAGCACATATGTAAAATGACCAATGCCTTATGGATACCTCTTTTTTCCCCCAGCTATGCACATAGCACTCTATGAAACATTTATATGCATATATCTTTACATGTTGGTGGGTATTTCTCTCAAAGAAATTATTAGAGTTGAAATTGAGGGATTAATGTCTAAGAAAAATTTACCATTTGAGAGCTATGGTCAAATTACCCTCCAGAAATGTCCAGCCATTTCTCTCCAACTATTTGTAACAGAGGATCTCTTTCCCCAAACTCTTCCAATATGTTTATGAATCTTACAGGTGAAATGGGATCTATTTATTTTTGCTTTTATTTACCTGAATATTAGAGGGATGTTAAGTATTATCTGATTTATATTCATTTATATATTCTCCTGTGTTAATGTCCTATGGCCATTATTAACCATAAATAAATGTATATTATTTAGAGCTACTCAGGAATTGCATTCTTTTTGTAAAACATACACAGGAGAGAAAGAAGCATCTCCAACATTAACACCACTCTGTCTTAGGTTCCTTAGATGCCTGAGTTTAATGTTCTGTTTGCTAGCTTTTCTTCTTTTATTGCATGTACATAGCTTTTTATGTATTCATAAATGTACATTTTTGTTTCATATTCTTAAATATAAGTTAATTTTTTCTCATTCAATGTGTTATAATTTTTTTAAAAAAATTCAATACATATAAATCTCCATCTTTGTGCATTATTCCATGACTTACGTATGTTAAGCCTTATTTAACAATTGTCCTATTAATAGGCATTTAGAATATTTTCAATTTTTTAAAACAAGTAATACCTCACTCATCATACTTTTATTTGCCTTCTAATGCAAATGTTCAAATATTTTTCTACAATGTGTACCAAGGAACTATATTAAAATTAGAGAATACCTATTTTAGCACTTAATAATGCCAAATTACTCTTCAATAAAAAGCTGCACTGATTTATACTCCTACTAGTAGTGTTGGAAAATCACAACATCATAGTTGATATTGACAACTATTATGTCTCTTACTAAAATAATGGATTAAAAAAACTTGCATTTGTTTCTTCAACTTGCATTATTTTCCTTTAACATGGATTATTTAATTTCAACTTGAATTATTCTAAATTACTAGTGAGGTTGAATTTATTTTCATACACTTAATAAACATTTATATCTCCATAATGAATAATGCTTGATTTTAATTTTTCTTAGTCTATTAGGTTATTATTATTGATTCATAATTTTTATATATTAGGAATATTAGTCTTCAAATTCAGATTATAGAGGATATATTTTTTCTCACTTTACCATTAGTCTCAACCTTCAATCTTTTCATACAGAGGTCAATCATTTTCACCCAGCTAAATTTGTCTCAAAAAATTGCTTTTGAAATCTACCCTTCTAACATTTGAGAACGTGGGTAAAATGGTGGATGACATAAAGATGAAATGTAAGAGTTGTTGATGTGAATGAAGTGTGAAGCTTGTGAAGGCTATTACACAATTAGCTTGTGAGCCAAGAACTCCCTTCTGAAAGAAAATAACAGGTGTTGATTTTGAAATAAAGATAAAATGAATTAACATAGCCCTAATCTTCTGAAAAACACAGCCTAAGTTTTGCCGTTTTCTATTTGTGAGCTACATACCTGCACTATTTCCTATGCAATGGTGTGCAGTGAGTATAGTGGTTAACACATTATTTTGGATACATTATATTGCTCTTTTAGGATACAACCTGCTGAAAGGCCAATTCCCTTTTGGTTTTCTCAAATTTCTTTCCATTCTTATTTGTTCTTTTTCTCATTTCATGTTGTTTTAACCCGTGTTTGGATCCTCAGTTAAATTACAGTGTTTAATGGAAATGTGAGATCGTATACTTCATTCTGGTTGTTGTCGTTATTGCTGTTTTTAGGGAAAAGGGTTCTTCTGTGAACTGAACATGTCAGGTCTGGGGTCACCCTGTAAGTGCCGTGTGGCTCATTCTCAGTTCTCCCAGCTTTCCCCCGGCAAAGTGCCAGGTGCTGTGTTGGCAAGATGTCCCTGCTTCAGTGACTCTCAACTCTTCATTACTACCTTCCTGAAGTGTCCAGTTAAAACGCATTATCCGAAGCCCACTGTGCAAATGAAAAAGCTGTGGGACAAGGCAGGTAAAATGTGCTCCTTGGTGCCTGAACTAGGTAATGTTCTGCCAGGTCACTGAAAGGCTGATTTCAAGAATTGAGGTTGTCTGTTTCAGAATTGCTTGATAGAGTTCAGTAAAAAGGCATTCATTTCATGTCAGTTTCCACAATCCATTCATTTTCTCTTAATTTATTAATGAGTTTATTTCTTGAGCCCTTCATTCATGAAGAGCCTCGTGCTACTTAGAAGGCCTTGTTCTCACTATTAACAGAGTGAACAGATAACCTTCAAAACCGGAGAAATATTTTGCAAACTACCCATCCGACGAAGATCTAATATCCAGCATTTGTAAGCAACTTAAACAAATTTACAATAAGACAGCTCCAAAAAAAAAAAAGAAAAAAGAAAACAGCTGCATTAAAAACTGGACAAACAACATGAACAGACACTTCTGAAAATAAGACATACATGTGTCCAACAATCATATGAAAAAAAGCTCAACATCACTGATCATTAGAGAAATGCAAATCAAAACCACAGTGAGATACCATCTCACACTAGTCAGAATTGTTGTTATTAAAAAATCAAAAAACAACAGATGCTGGCAAGGTTGCAGATAAAATGCAACATGTATACACTCTTGGTGGGAGTGTAAATTAGTTCAACTATTGAGGAAACTAGTATGATGATTCCTCAAAGATCTAAAAACAGAACTACCATTCAAGCCAGCAATCCCTTTACTGGCTATGTAGCCAAAGGAACAGCAATCATTCTATCACAAAGACACATGCAGGTGTATGTTCACTGCAGCTCTATTCACAATAGCAAAGACATGGAATCAACCTAAATGTCCATCAGCTGTAGAGTGGATAAAGAAAATGTGATACGTATATACCATATAATACTATCGAGACATAAAAATATGAGATCATGTCCTTGGCAGGCATATGGATGGAACTGGAGGCCATTATCTTTAGCAAACTAACACAGCAACAGAAAACCAAATACCACACGTTCTACCTTCTAAGTGGAAGGTGAATAATAACAACACACGGACACATAGAGGGAACAAAAGACACTGAGACCTACTGCAGGGTGGACGGTGGGAGGAGGGAGAGCATCAGCAAAAATAACTAATGGGTACTCGGCATAATACCTGAGTGGTGAAATAATCTGCACATCAAACCCCCATGACACCAGTTTATCTATATGACATGTATCCCTGAACTTAAAATAAAAGTTAAAAATAAATAAATAAATAAAAAGCCTTTTTCTCAGTATTAAGGATACAGAGAAAAATCAGATGGCCTGAACCAACGTAGCCCTTGATTAGACTGGGAGAAAGAAAAGCACACACGGTCGTGGTGTTTGTAGTTTCAGGATGTTAGGAACACAGAGAAGACATTCATTTAAGCCAGACTGGCTGAACTGGGGGAGGTTACTGATCTTGGAGACAACTAGATCTGACTTAGGATTCTGGAAAGAGAACAGTGCAGTCTTGAGGGCTGTGTTGGTGACATAGGTCTGTTTATACACACTGTGCAGCTGTAGCAGGTTTCTGTCAAATTAGCATCTGCAAAGCTTTCCACTTGCCTCCCCTCAAATTTAGGAAGTTCTCTGTGCTATCCTCAGGCTGGGTTCTTTCACTGCCCTCTCTCCAGGAGGCCTATCCCTTCCCCTGGGGATGCAATCTGCTATGTGCTATAAAGTGTAATTACCTAGTGTGCCACAGCCATGGAGAAGACCTTCCTAACCTTCCTGCAATTTTCTAAAGGATGAAGAGCATGTTTATTTTACTGTTAGAATGCTCAAGGTCCCTGTGTCCCTGGACCACCTGTATTCTGGAAATACAGGCTACGTAACTCTTATCTAAAGTGAGGTTTTGAAAAATTGTCTGTATTTAGAGCTCTTTAAAGACGTACTTTTCAGTGACTCCTACAGTCATTATAGGTTTTATCCCTGGATCAAACTAAGTAATCAGAAACCACAAAGCTCAGACTTCAGTGCTTGAACTTTTACAGACTTCTTTTATGACGTTGCATTGAAACACATGCTCTCGGCGTTCATTGAAGACATACAAGCAGCGTCTTAGGGAGATGTTGCTGCCTCTGTGATTGAGATCTTCTTAAAAGCATCATTCAGTAGATTAAGTCCCACATGTGGAATATGTTTTTTGGTTTCCAAAAGAAGCTGTCATGTTTTTCTCTGTGGATGATGAAAACTCTGCAAGTCCCTCCTACAACAAATGCGACTGGCGCCCACTGCTCTTGGCAGTGGAGGTGAGAACATACCATGTCTGTGATGGAGAAGGACAGGGTTTGGAAGGAGATGCAGACATTAAATAGGACACACACCAAAGACGGGATCAATTTCGGAGGATGAATAAACCCATTAAGAAAACAGCAAAGGGTGGTGAGATCCACTGCGATGGTGCGCACCAGTGATTTGAATAAGACTTGGGGAAGACCTTGGGGCCTGACATTTAATCTGAGAGCTTCTACCATGAAGGAGCCAAGCAGGATGGACGTCTGGCTGCATCATCTCAAGAAGAATGGATGCAAGCACAAAGGCTGGCATGAGCTAGGGCTGCTGAAAGAGCAGAAGAGCGGACACGGAAAAGTGCCTGGGGACCAGATCCTAGAGGGGCTTCAGGAACACATTGTGGGGTTTGGAAATTACTCGATGTAAAATGCGACACTGGGGAATGGACTGTAGCGCAGTGGGGAAGGAGTGGAACAGTGAGGCCATTCGGGAGCCACCACAATGGTCCTCATGATTTGAATTGAGACCATAGCTGTGAAGAAGGATAAAAGGCAATATTTACACTGCATTAAGGATCCTAAACTCAAAGAATTTGCTGTTCTATTAGGTGAAGGAGAATTAGATACTAAGAAGGACAGTGAGTGACGTTTTGGCGACTTCTGCGTAGACATGGTCTATGAAGTTATGGATTGGAGGAGTTCCTGCAGGACGGAGTCAGATGATGTAGGTGAATGGGTGGAAAAGCCTGAACTGGGTTCCGAGGGTCACTGGCATGGAGAGGTGGAGAAAAGGGGAGGAAGCAGCCGGCATGGAAGAAGGAAAGCAGGAGAGGCTCCTTCAGGAGGGATGTTTTATTGGAGAGGAGTCCCATTGTGAGAGGAGGAAGAGGAGGAGGACCAGAGTTTCCTCACAGGCTCCGGAGCATGGAAGTGGGTGGTGAATTCCAGGAGAGCAGCTCCGGCTGAGGTCTAGGGAGGGGGCAGAATCTTCTCGAGTGGATTGAGGAAAGAAAGGCAGTCAAAGAAATGGAGACAGCCAGTGAAGACCTCCTCAAAGCTTTGTGGTAAAGGGAAGGTACAAAAACAGCTAAGAGCTTGAGGGAATTTGCAGATCAATCAAGAATTGCCTTTTGGAAACACTAGAGTGTGTTCCAAACTTGGTAGGAAATCACAAGCAAATTTCCATGTTTCTCTTTATGAGGAGATCAATGGGAAGCTCGGAGGCAAATTTATGGAGCAATTGTAAAATTGCGAAGGGCCACATGTCTTACATTTCTTCCTACAGTTCTATTTCCAGTTTTTATACCCTTTGATCTTAATACTGCATTTTAATTACCTATTTTGAAATATACTTGTTGTCTTTTCCATATATTTGTTTTCTTCCTTTTAAAAAATAAGTTAAAAAAGCAAGAAATTAACCTCTGGAAACCAGTGACAGTCATGTTTTGTGAAGGAAACTCATGTTTGAAAGGAGGGGAGGGGAAAACTCCTCTCACCCCTGATATCGCTAAGCCAGACGTTTAAAATCAAATGCATTCACGTGTTGTTTTATTTCCCTTAGAAGTTTTTAGAATTAGTATGGGAAAAGGTGATGCACATTTCAAAGCCCAGGATGACTGTTGTGTTAGTTTTCATGTATAGTGTTGTCCTAGAGTACTCAATAAACTTTCCTGTATTTCTAAAGAATTCTGCACTTAGAAGCCTGGAGACACCATTCTCCTTTTATTCCTGTCTCTTGTTGGAGAGTCCTAACAGAATTGATAAAATATGTAAGTGTGTAAGTGTGGATGTAATTTATTAGGAGAAATTTATTCATATTTATTCCTAAAAAATTATTAATTCTAAAATGAGGTACTAGCTTTTTATCATGCTTCATGGTATTGTTTTTGTTTGTTTCTTTGTTTTTGAGACAGAGTCTTGCTCTGTTGCCTGGGGTAAAGTGCAGTGGTGCTATCAGTGCGCACTGTAGCCTTGACTTCCCAGGCTGAAGCAATCCTCCAGCCTTGGCCTCCTGAGTACCTGGAATCACAGGCATAGGCCACCAGGCACAGCAAATTTTTAAAAATTTTTTGTAGAAACGAGGTTTCACCATGTTGCCCAAGGTGGTCTTGAACTTCTGACCTCAAGTGATTCGCCCGCCTTGGCCTCCCAAAATCATGCCTGGGATTACAGGCATGATCCACTCTGTCCAGCCTCTCATGCTTGGCTTTTTATCATGAGTTATTTAGAAGCACAAGAAATAATTCATCAGTCATAACACAGATCTCAAGCAATAACATACTTCCATATGAAATGTGAGCATTTTCATTTCGAATAGTGTTTTTTTTGCCTGTCATAACCACAATATCTTAAGGTTCTTACAAGGGAGATTCAGCCTGAAGTATTGCAACTCCTCTGTGAAGCAGGCGAATTTTGCACTTTCCCCATCCCTTCCTCTACCTTTCCTACAGGAGAAGTGACTTTTGGAAGAAGGAAGTGGACACTCGGCTCAGCACCCCACACTGCTTGCTTTGAGACCTGCCTACAGTGAGCAGATGTCCTGGTGTGGCCCTTGATGCGTGGTGAAAGGAAACTTCTCCATGTTGGGAGCCCTCCAGGTGTCCAGCTGTGTCCATGATGGGGGAGGCATGTGCTCTTCCATGGCTAGCTGCTAGACATGGCTGCAGACCTAACCCATGTTCCATACAAGCTTAGAAGCAGAGTCTAGTGTTCAAGATGAATTCTCTTAATCTAGCAGAACCTATAGCTCTCTCAATTTGCTTCTAAGACAAGGGAGGAAATTTACTTATAGATACCCTCAAGCTTCGATGTTCCCCATATTCAGGTAAAGGCCAGAGAAAAAAATGAGCTCTTCAGGGTTACATTGTTAGATCTAACAAGCAGAATCCAGAATTTCTGACCAATTCATCTACTCCTTACAGTAGAATGCCTATTTTCTCCTGAATAAGGGTCTGAATAAATGTACATAGCTTGTACATTTTATATATTTTCATATGTAGTCACAATAAAATAGCAAGTTTGACCGTTAATAATTCACTTTGATATGTAAATCTAGCGTTAACATGGCATGTTAAGTTAAATGGAACATTATCATGGAGATTGTATATTTATAGAACTGACTTCAATTTTGTCTAATAATGACAAACAAACATTACTAAACCATTCAGAAGGAAAATTGTATCTTCAAGTAAATCATTTTATAGGTCGTGGCCATGATCTAAAGCTTTGTCTACATCAAGGTCATGCAAAGTTGTTTTTTTTTTTAAACTTAAACTGAATGTAAATGATAAAACTTTCCAAAGATAAAATGATTTATTACTACCTCCATCTAATTACATATTCATGCTGGGTGGTCATGCATTGAACATTTGTTATCATCTTCTGCCTGTCTTCCTTCCTCCTTCCCTGCCCACATTCCTTTCCTTTTGTCTTTGTACATTTTTTGCATGAGAGATTCAAATGGAGAATTCCAAATTTTGTAGTTCAGGGATAAAACTAATATCAAGTAGTGAGAAGTTGAGATGATAATGTCTTAGATTATATACAACTTCCAGGAATGGGACTAAAATAAATCAATCTCTTCTCCCAGCGTGCAATATTCTCTACACTATTCCTTAAAATATTCATACACGTGTATCTTCTTTATTTGATACACGAAGAAAATCCTGGATTTGCCTCTAAGAGTCTCCCACATTATAACAATAATATCAACAATGATACCAGTCTTGTCCTTCCAGTGTAAAGATGAACAGACTCTTAAATATTAACTAAGTAGAACACAAGCTAGCTTTTTAATATTTTTATTTTAAAAATGTAAAAGGAAATTATATAGATAGGAAGTATAGAAAAAATTGCGTGCATTATTTCAAACATTTATACCTATAAATCTGTAGGATCTATCTCTGTTTATTGACAGAGAAATCTCCAAAAGACCCAAATAAGTAGTTTCATATTCAACTAGTCTGAGTTGCTAGTATGTCTGATGCTTCAGTGAGACACTGTGTAATGGGAAATATTAGCCCCTTGTACTTTATGTTGGACAGTTATGCTTCCTGAGTTTGTGCAAACTTTGAGAAACTATAACAATGACCACAAATCCAGCTTTCCACATCTTATCAAGTGTGTCCTGGACACAAACCATAATAAACTGACTGAGCTTAATTATTCACCAATATCACAAGTTATATGAAGTCTCAGAGAATGTACATAACAGAAAATAACTTTAATATATGAGTAAGTTTTTAAAATCATGATGCAAGCACTTCAAGCAAAAATAATATATTAGTACTAATAATTTAGTATATTTTACCTCTGAAGTTTGAATAGTTCTCTAAGCACAGGGATAGCATCTGAGTTATTCTGGGGTACCAAAGCATGTAGTCATCTTCTTGAATCTTAGGTGTTCAAACAATCATTTTGTTTTATTAGTATTATCAAAGCCTGGAACAGGTGGTGGTTTATTACAGCACACTTCTCTTTGCCTAGAAATATATAGGTATGTATTTATACACTATACCTGTGTATATAGGATTGTATATTACATATTGTTCATCAATACGTATCAATATCAAATGTATGTCAAAAATCTCCTGCAGCCAAATTTAAATCATTACAAGATTATTAGATTCATTAGAATCATCTAAGGAATCTCTATAGACATAAAGTATTCATACATTGTAGCACAAGCCAATTAATGTGGAGGAAATGAATCAGTCCGGTCATTGAGAACAACGTCCCAGGTTTTTGCTTCTCGTTTTGTTTAGAAATGGAACAGAGAGCAAGTTACCGTGAGAGCAAGGAAGATGTAGCTCCTCCCCAGCTACAGTCTACTTTGTCATTCTCTATTGATATTACCTTAACCATTACATAGCTATCAGAATGAGATTTGCTTTTATTAACTGGTTTCATAAATGAAAAAGCACAAACATCTTTTTCTGTGTAGACACCAATATTTCTTGAGGTCACATAGTTCACAGAAAAAAATGAAAGGCTAACTCCTAACCTACATAGAAAAAATGCTGCATGTGGACTAGCACATTTTTCTATGAATTAACATTGCTTTCAGCTTCAGATATTTGTCATTTATTTCATGTATAGAGTGTGTACCGGTGTGTGTGTGTGTCTGTGTGTGTGTGTATGTGTGTGTTGCGTTTTAATCTTCTTCTGGTGGGGATGTTGTATTCACGTTTTTATCCCCTGCAACGAAATAGTGCTTGGTATGTGATATGACTTACTATATATTCGTTTGATGGGTTAGAATTTTATTAAGATGGACTGGTAATTTTGATTCTGTACCGAAGTTACTGACTAATGTAAGTATGAAATCCTCGAAGATTAAAAAATATTTTCTTTTTTTTTAACTGAGAACTCCTAACCTAACAAACGTATTACTAAATTCATTCACTGTCACAAGTTTCTACTGTGACTTCTAGTACCTTCGATTATGGTACAGAGGAAATTGGATTCAAGAATAGCCAAGAGGAGCAGTTAGGGAAAATGATGCAATTTCAGGTGCAATTCTACATGAATTACCTTCTCTTTACATTCATGAGAACTCAAATTCTCTTGCTCTACATGCTGATATTGATTACATTTTTCAAAAACTATCCCAATATTACTGAATCCTTGTTCTTTATTGTTAATTGACAGTAAACAATATGCCAAATTGCCATATAAATGAACTACCTCATGACCAAATTAGCTTCAGTTTCCAGGATTTGAGTGATATTTAAGTAAATTTTAATTCTTGAGATATCTTGCTGCTTCACTTTATTTCCTTAGAGTTATAAATAAAATTTGATTTTCTAAAGCCACGTAGTTTATTTTACTAAGTGCTTCTCAGTAGGATTGTGAATAGCCAGTTATCTTCCACTACACAAATAGTACTATATTTTTGGATTCTCCATTTTAAATCTAGGACATACATGTTTCTTAACCTTTCCTGTAAAGTCTAAAAAGGAAGAAAGCTTTGCACACATTTCCCAAATCCTCAGCTCCAATCCTTAAATAAGCAAAATATAATAAAATTATATTATACAGCTATTAACCAAAATTTGTCTCACGAAAAACAATGTATTTTCTTTTAGATGGTTGGTTATAAAGATAATTCCTAAAAATAATGTAATGACCTGCGCATTTATATTTTTTCTAATACAAATTTTTCTAGTCCTCCTTCGTGTACCATTGAAAGTAAACACAATGTTATTTACCAAGTATTACATTGGATGCAAAATTAGTATAGAAAAGACAAATGCATTTTTAAGTACTAGCAAAGGCAAATGAAGGTCAACATTTTAAAAAGAAATCATTTACAATATCAATAAAGCCTCAAATATGTATGAGTAAATTCAAAAAATTATATAAAAAACTGAATGCACGAAATCTGAAATATTATTGACTGAAATTAAGAAGATCTAAAAAATGCAGATATGTGCCAAGTTTGTACATTAGAAGACACAATATTTTAAAGATGGCAATTCTCTACAAATGTGTTATATAGATTCAAGTCACTCTCAACCCAAACCTCAACAGAGTTTTGTTTCTTTGTTTTTTGCTTTTTTTTTTCACTAATTCATAAGCCAATTCTAATATTTCCATTGAAGCAAAGAATACTGAATATATAGATATATAAAAAGCAAGTTGGGGCCGGGTGCAGTGGCTTATGCCTATAATCCCAGCACTTTGGGAGGCCGAGGCAGGCAGATCACAAGGTTAGGAGTTCAAAGACCAGCCTGGTCAAGATGGTGAAACCCTGTCTCTACTAAAAATACAAAAAAAATAGCTGGACGTAGTGGTGGGTGCCTGTAATCTCAGCTACTCAGGAGGCTGAGGTTGCAGTGAGCCAAGATGGAGCCACTGCAGTCCAGCCTGTCTGGGTGACAGAACAAGACTCCATCTCAAAAAAAGAAAAAGAAAAACAAACAAACAAACAAAAACCAACAAAAACAAAACAAAACAAAAAAAAACAATTTGGAAAAAAAGAGAAAAGCAGAGCTTGGGGCCTTACACTACCAGTTATCAAAATTTACTCCAGAAATTAATTACTTAAGACTCTGAATGGTCGATGCAAGGAAAGACAGCTAAGCAAAGGGAAGAACAGAAGTGAGAAGCAAATCCACACTGCTCAGGGCAAGGGGAAAAGGATTGACTTCTCCATAAATGGGGCTGGGTCAGTTGCATGTTCATACAGAAAAAGTTACCTGGATTCTTTATAATTCCACAGAGATTACAGATCTGAACTTGAAAGATGAAACAAATTTCCAATAACCAATCACGAGAGAATATTCTACGATGTCTGATGATGCAACTATTTTTAAAAGGTATTAACAATAAAAGAAAAAACATATCAATAGCCTAAACATATTAAATTTAAGAAATTCTGGTCAAACCATTAGCCAGAAAGTGAGAAAAAATCATCACAATTGGCTCCTCCACCAAGATTTGTGTACAGAATATACAGACATCTTACAAATCAACAAGAAAGAGAGAGACAACCCATAAAGTGGAAAAAAAAGTAATTGATTTGAACTGACACTTATTAGAAAAAGACACCAAATCATCAATCCAATAAACACACAAAGTCATTCAACTTCATTAGCAGTCAGATAAATTCAAATAAAATCACGACGATGACAGAATACTGCATCCCCACTAGAATGGTTAAAATACAATTTTAAAAACAGGAAACCTGCCAAATGTTGGTTATGTGGAGCAAATGGAAATTTCCTACACTACGGTGGTATCACAAATCAGTAGAATTATTTTGGAAAACTATTAGACTCTCTCTGCCTCGGTTGAGCACATGCATACACTCTGAGTGGACGATCGCATCCTTAGGCATATACCCAATATTCACCCAAGGCTAGAATGTTCACAGTAGCACTATTTGTAACCTTTGCAAACTGAAAATTATGTAATTGCCCTCAGGGATATAAATAAGTTGTGATATGTTCACAAAACAAAATACTACACAGCAATGAAAAGGAACACATTACAAATGTGCACAACAATGTAGGTGAATGTCACAAACATAACTTTGTGTGAAAGAATCCAAAAGCAAAACAATGCAAAATCTACAGTGTCATTTACAGAATGTGTCAAAATAGGCAAATTAGTCAATGCTGTCAGAAGCCAAGAGAATGGCTACCCCTGAGTTGGGACTGATGATTTCAAGAGCATGCTAGCATCTGGTGGGAGTAATGTTCTGCATCTTGGCCTTGTACTGAAGTTTCACAAACTCTCTGTGAAAGTTTGTTGACTCTCAATAGCTGATATGTGCACACTTCTGCATGCATATTTTATCCTGAACCAATAAAACGCCTGAACATATCTCAGAACCACTGACATAAATGTGTCTTGACTATTTACTGTAAGAATTCCCTAAGAATCCTTAGTGTAAATAATAAAATAAAAATAACCACATCATACTTGAAAGCTCAGGCCTTGGAATTAAATGGCTGGGTGAGAAATGCAAGAAATGCAATTTACTAGATACGTGTCCTTGAATGATTCATTTGACCTGTAATTTTCCTCATATTAAATATTGAGGTAAAGTATTTCCAGCTCACATGTTTACTGTGAGAACTGAACGACATAATATAATACACACAATGTCCTGGACACTAAAAAAGTCAATTAACATGAAGTTTTCCAGCTATCGATGTCTCATAGTTTTAAACTGGGTGTATGTGTGTGTATATATGTATGTGTGTGTATGTTTGTGTGTATATGTATGCTTGCGTATAACTGTGTATATATGTATATGCACACAAATATACCTTTTCACTGCTCCTTTAAATGAATCATGTGGCTTTATGTACTATTTAATAACTAAAGCAGTGAACTGATGCCTTCAAGGAATAGTTTGCAAAAATTAGTGTTATTAGTTATTTGATATCAATTAATATCAATTATTAAAATTGATAATATCAATTAGTAATATTATTAATTTACACTAACTTCTATCAATCATGTACCATGTATTATGGCATGGTTATGATTTACGGCTTGAAAGTGATTCATTGAAACAAATGAAACCAGTCATCTTAAATCCATAGGGAAAAAGCAGCTTTTAAATCTAGTTAAACAATCCCATTAACAACTACTGATCAGAGGAATGAATGCATTTAACAATTTTGACAGAAAAGAGGAAAACAATAGTGTTTTTCATATGTGTATTTAAATATAAATTAAATATATGTTAAAATATATGAATATAGGCATACGCTTTTAAATACACATAGATATAGAGTGTGCACATACTAAGATAAACAGACACATTTGAAGATCAGAATTTGCTAAATATTTTAGTTTTCATGCAAAAGATAACATTAACTTCTCTATCAGTGTTTCAAAATCATTATTTTCCAATAAAGGTAAACAGCGAATTGAAAAGTAATTAACAATGTCAGCTTCGAATTTTTATTCCTAAGAAAATATTTAGGGAAAAATGAACTCAGGTGGCTTTAAATTTACTTTTTAAATTGGTAAGTTTGTTTAATAAGCCTTCCATTATCCTTTGATACGCCTCTAATGGCAAGTCTAACCTGTCTTCAACTTAACATACAATGGCCACTTGTGTTTGTTATATAAAAGATTATATGTGCAATATACAAACTTGCATAAAGTAATCAACTGATTCCCTATAGAACTGTTAGTGACATGGTGCTTGCCAAAAGTGGCATCTTCTAGCAGAAATCTTGGTTACAAGGGACACAGAAAGACACCAGAGAACAAAAATCTCAACTGCCAGCCTGAGCAGGGCCCCGCAGTAGCATAAATTCACACCTGGATTCTCCTCATTCGGGGTCCCAACAGTGCAGTCACTCAGGACTCTGATATACCTGGGTGTGGAATTGCACACATACACATGGAAACATGGGTGAGAAGTCATTTGTTCTGCTTTGGTTAAATAAAAAGACGTTACTTAATGTTGACCAATAAATTCTGGATATTCTTCTCTTTTAAATTATAATTTTAGCACTAACTCAACTGAGAAAATGTCCATGATTGGCCTTAACTTGTATAAAACCTGTGAGTAAATAATGATTCCAATCCCACTAGTATTCACCTCTATTTTGTACCTTTTGGTAGGCTACGCAAGGAGAATCTCTACTTCGTCATCAGTCTGTGTATGAAAATGCCAAGGCTGAGAATTTTGCTACCTTTAAAATTATAACTTTTATATTAAAGGCCTTCTAAATATATATATATATTCATATATATATTCATATATATACATTCATATATATATTCATATATATATACATATATATTCATATATATACACACACACACATTCAGAAGGCATCATGCATATATATATATGCACCTATCAAATGAGTAAGCTCTGAAATAAATGTACCTAGTTTCTAATGGACCTAGTGTCTATGATTCTACCATGCTTATAAAGCAAGTAGCTTCTCATATACATGCTTATCAGATACATTTGTCAAAACTGTGTACCTCATTAACAAGATCCCATCTTGTGACTGTATCAGCGTTGAGTTTATTAGGAGACATTCACACGTCAGAAAAGTGGAAGATTCCTTATGGGAGACTATTTATTAGTGTTCACAGAAAATACGGAAAAGCCTCTAGCATCAGACAGTTGTGAGTTATACAATCAATCTGACCTTTTCAGGGGTTTGGCAGTATTTATTGGCACACTTAGTGTCATTTATATTGTTAAACGGTTAAACGAAAATATAAAAGCTTGAAGCTGCCAATGGAGTAGTTATGAGGACAATATCCCATCACAGAATGCTATCAATTATTTGAAAAAAGCTGAAGTACAAATTTCTGCTTTGTCAGACATGAAAATGAACTCTTGAAAAATGTCTCTAGATGGTCTGTTGTCTCAGACAACTAGGGAAAAAAGAACTGTTTCTCCACCTAGTAATGAAATTAGGCAGTCATCATCCAACATCAGAATTGGCTATGATGAGCGCCTGCTCCTTTCATTTCTTGCTTTCTGTTCTCTATTCCCCCTCATTACTCTTTCCATCTTTCTCAAGCTCACAGAAATGCACGTGTGAGCTCATGAACTTTCAGGCACTCATGAATATCAGCCCCTTCTCCATCTCACAAACAAACTGGAGTCAAGTTTATTTAAGACGGAAAGCTGACTTTCTTAAACAATCAGTTCTAGAATAAAAATGTGTCTGACCTGGCAAACATCTCTGAGAACAGAACAATTTGCTCTTTTGCTAAATTTTTCTAAATAGGAGTAAAGTTTGTTGTTAATCTGTGAATAAATGTAAATTGATAAAAGTTGATAAGTTATGGGCATAAATCACAACAAAGCAATACTTATTCAAATTATATATATGTGTACATGTATATGTGTACATATATTATATATATATATATATATACACACATTTACTATTATTTTTTTTGAGACAGAGTCTTGCTCTGTCTCCTATGCTGGAGCACATTGGTGCGATCTCAGCTCACTGCAACCTCTGTCTCTCTGGTTCAAGCAATCTCCTACCTCAGCCTCTTGAGAAGGTGGGATTACAGGCATCCACCACCATGCCCAGCTAATTTTTGTATTTTAGTAGAGATGGGGTTTCACCATGTTGGCCTGGCTGGTCTCAAACTCCTGACCTCAAGTGATCCGACTGCCTCAGCCTCCCAAAGTGCTGGGATTACAGGCGTGGGCCACTGTGCCAGGCCCATTATATATTTTTTTAAAAAACTATGGTGGCAAATTGGTTGTGTGCTAGTTGTGGTAGCAGTGATTTAGAATGTTATCGATTTAACATATTCTTTACAAGGCCAGATAATAAATATTTTGGTTTTGTCAGCCATACGGTCTCTGTTACACTACCCAGCAGTGCTGCTGAGGTTTGAAAGCAGGCCATGGACAGCACTTTAATGACGGAGTGTGGCTGTGTTGCAGGAAAACTTTATTTTCCAAAGTCCCTGGAGTCAGATTTGGCCCATAGGCTGCAGTTTGCTGAGTAGTGACATGTATCTTCTAACAACAGCTACTGATGATTCAAAACCTACTACATGTTAGACGCTTATGGAAGTCTTAATCTAGTGCCTCTAAGATGGCTGTCATCAGCCCTATTCTCTGGAGGAGACAGACTTAGGGACAGATATACTGCCAAAGATTATAGAAGGAAGGAAGGTAGAATAGAGATTTGAACACAGATCTAATTCGAAAGTTTCTGCCCTCAATGGCTACACTATACTGGCTCTCCCATGGTAATGATTCACTGAGCATAAACACAGCCAATCATCAGGGGACTCAGGTCATTTTTCAGTGAAATGCATGTCTTCAGATAAATGCATTATGAACACTTAGAGAAGCATTGATCACCTGGTACCACATGGACTTCAGTTACCTTTCAAACTCTGCCTCACACATTTTCCCACCTACACATCAAGACACAATCCCACTCTAGCTGACCTCTGAAAAGTAGAGGGTGGGGCTTCTACCAAAACTCTATTGTGTGGGTGAGGTTGATGGCATGCGTAGAGGGTATTCCAGCTGCTGAAGAGTTCAAGCGCCCAGAGGCAATCAGCATCAACAAGGAACATCTTAGCCATGAGAAGGACATCAATGTTCTTGCACAGCAGTGGTGACACAGCCACCTGGGAGGCCCACGGTACATCCGCCCCCCATCGCCAGGTGATGTTTTCTGAGACGTTTTCAGGATAGCAATAAAAGCAAGATAAATCAACAGCTCTTTCCAGATGTATCCAAGAACAAGTTATCTTCTACTCTGTCTGAAATGTATGGACAAATTATAGACCCTATCCATGAAAGTGGGGCTAATTTTGTTCTAGACGTCCAGTTCTCACCTCTGGCTGAACATTAGAGTTGCCTGTTTTTGTAAACATGAATGTCCAGACCTTAATCTCAACCAATTAAATTAGAATTCCTGTAGAGCAAGGCCAAGGAAATTATGTTTTAAAGCTCCCCAGGTAATTCTAATATAAATAGAGAGTTGAGAACACTGTTCCACACCTAGAGTTAAGAGACAATACCTATGTATCTGAGATACACAGAGGTCATAGTTTTGGAAGGAAATAGCTTTGATCTGTGAATAGAAAAAACTCAGATTACTGTAATATCTCCCTAAATGAACTGAGTGTGTGGTATCAGAAAAGGCATTTTGCCTCTGTCTGCCTCCATTTGTTCATTTGTGCAAGGAAGAAACTAAGTATTCAAAGTCTTATTCATGCTTTTATGTAGAGTGAACAAAATAATGAAAACTCAGTTGACATCAATTACAATTAGGAAAAGAATACTTTCAATAGCAATACTTGAGAAAACAGAGAAAACATGCTTGTCAGGATTCTTATCTGGTTATTAAAGGAGTCCAACTTCTGGCAGAGAAATTAACTAAACGTACAAAAGATATTGGAAAATACTGTACAGTTATCACTTTTCTGCAATATCGTTAATTAAAAACGAACGCTCCTTTGCCTAAGTGGAATAACATGGATAACTAACATCATCTGTATGCAATGTTCGTCATCCCACACAAATTATAACATACCTGACCTAAAAACTTCAAATCAAAACCTAGAGATAAAGTTAGAGGAATAAGCAAAATGTGATGATCTGCTAAATACACCCAAATGCCAAGCCCTTGTTAACATAAGCCTGACACTTTGATCTTCAAGGCAAGCATTTATATCCAAATTCAAAGGATGGTGATTACTCAGTCAGATGAGCTCTAAACAAGCTTGATAGAGAAGCCTATTTCATTCTATACTGAAACCTTTTTTCACCTTAATGCAAGGTTCATGTGCAAATGCATAATTAAAAAGAAGCGCCATTTAGGAGATGATTATCGTTAGCTCAAATGAAACACAAAGCGCTTTGCTGGCTCCCCCATCTGACCTTGTCACGCCTCTTGTATCAAGTACCAGCTGGAGAAAGCTGAGCTAATAATCGCCCAGCTGCATAATCTAACAAGATCTTTGTGATACAAGCAAGGTCAAGTGCTCTATCATGTTGAGATTAATCTCATTGTGCACTGAGAGAGAAAGAGGCTGCCGGGACAGAGATGGTGCTGCTGGCTGAAGACCTTATTGAGTCCCAGTCTCTGGGACAACAAACCGAACTTCCAAATGGTCCTTCCATTTGGGTCCTTCCAAATAGCCCTTCTAAAATGAGCTAAGAAAGGTACTATTCTAGAAAAGATGCCCTCTGTCTATAAATGTATTCCATTTCCGTGACTTCAATATCAATGATGATTTTTGTCATATAATTAAAAGCATATCTTTATACCATTTAGGTTTATGTGAAGATTTTATTAATTGTATTATATTTAAAGAAACTTTATCCTTTATGACCAAAAGTACTTACAAACTCATTCAATTACCATAATTGTCATTTCATACAATTCTTAAAAGGAGCTTAATATGTTAACTATCTTTTTTCTGCTGGTGACCAATTCATTGGTTGCTGCAAGTCAGAAGTTTTACTCCCAATGATTCAGATGAAAAATCAGTGTTTAGAAAACAAAATGAAGTGTTACGATGCAAGATTCGAACAAGACTAACTTAGCAGCAGCAATAATAATTAATCAAATTTAATAATGATAAATTAAAGAGACATTTCTTAAATGTTTTTCTAGAAAGCCATTGCCATTTTTTTCAGAGGTTAAAAGGAAAAGAAGAAGAGATGATAATCTGCCATGTCTTATGGTATTAAAACAAATTTTGCTTGTATTTTTTTAAATTTTAATACCTTTTACTAACATTAAATAATGCCTTCCAGATTGTAGTCATTAGTTGATATGCTTCTGATCTTTCTATATATATATATATATATATATATATATAAAATATGCTCATTAGGTCATGATATATATATATACATACACACATATGTGTATGTGTGTGTGTGTATGTGTATATATATATATGCTCATTAGGTCATGATATATATATATACATACACACATATGTGTATATGTGTGTGTGTGTGTATGTGTATATATATATATGCTCATTAGGTCATAAGTTCACTCAGCTGAAAGTCTGAAGAGGAAATCAAGATACTGGAAGTTGGTCCTATCTACTGCCTATCTGCAAAATGAAACTCAAGCTGGACTTCCTATAAATTGAGCTATGGATTTTGTGAAACAGACTTATTATGTATAGTACCACCTTAAGCATATGAAAGACAGACAGAATTATGTAGGTATCCCATAGTCTTCTGTTGCAAATTCTTTATTTCTCTTTTGACTATTTTGTATTCATGAAATAAAATATTACCAAAGGTCAAAGGCATTGAAATATCAAAATTACTTTCTGAGTTGCGCATAATGCCACATGCCCATAGTCTCAGACGGTTGGATGTCTGAGGTGGGAGGATTGCTTGAACCCAGGAGCTCGAGACAACCCTGGGAATATAGAGAGATCCCTTCTCAAAAAATATAAACATTTTTTAAAAGAAGTTTCTGAATCCCAATTTATCATTGCATTTGTGTGTTTTTATTTTAGGACAAATGAGATAATCTGATAATATAACTTTGATAGTTTATTATTGGGTGTATGGACTAGTGCTTCTTTTGTAGCATTTTGATAACTAAAGTACCATATTCCCTAAGATGAATACAATTTTACTTTTAATAAAAGATAAGAAATATTCTTGTTGCTCAAACTTGCAAAGAAACATCAGATATTTTGCTGGGTTTTGATTTACTTGAAAAATATTAATATTAATGGAGAATTGCACACTTGAATTCAACAGGCACTGGGCAGGGTTTACTACTTGGTAGATATTTTAATAGACTGTGGAAAACAAAGACAAAGGGGACATCAGCCGCCACCTGAACAAGCTCGCAGTGTCTTCGAGGAGACTGAGTGAGGGAAGTTTTGAAAATGAAGGAAGGCCTTGAGGCACACTTGCAGAACTCGGTGGAGAACAGAATAACTCTATCTCTCAAAGGACAAAATAATAGGTAACACATAAGGTTTTTATGCCGATTTCAGGAAATAAAGCACGTGGCATATTTTTCTGATTTCAGAGAAATGGAGCATATTTCTAGTCCCCAAATTTAATAAAACCGATTACTCCAAATGAGTCCCGCCCCAGAAAACATTTAAAGGAAGATATTGGGAGCATGATGCACGTTAGCATGTGGCTCTGATGTTTGTGGTAATGTTTGAGCAAATTTTTGTCCTTAGACATTTCCAGTGACTAAAATATAATAATATCTGTTTTTTTAAATAAAATGCTCATACTCAGTAAGTATATACATTGAGAGGACGAAAGAGCAAGATTTCTTGAGTGTGCTAGCTAGTCTCTCATAGGACTATGTGCTAGCTACTCTCTCATACGACTCTCTCAATAACCTGTGAAATGGATGTTATGGACATTTTATAGCTAAGGAAAATGAAGGCCATGAAATAATTGAGCAGCTTTTTTGGGGTTTTTTTTTTGTTTGTTTTATTTTATTATTTTGAGACAGGATCTCACTCTGTCATCCAGGCTGGAGTGTAGTGTTGTGATCTTGGCTCATTACAACCTCCACCTCTTGGGCTTAAGTGATCCTCCCTCAGCCTCCCAAGTAGCTGGGACCACAGGCATGTGCCATCATGCCTGGCTAATATTTGTATTTTTCTTTGTAAAGATGGGTTTTTGCCATATTTCCCAGGCTAGTCTCAAAAATTCCTGGCTCAAGTGATCTACCTGCCTCAACCTCCCAAAATGCTGGGATTACAGGCGTGAGCCACCGCGCCTATCCTGAGCAGGTTCTTGAAATTAGGTCAATTCAATTCCAAAATCCATCCGAGGCCAGGTGTGGTGGCTCACGCCTACAAACCCAGAACTTTGGGAGGCCAAGGTGGCAGAATTTCCTGTATACAGGAGTTTGAGACCAGCCTGGACAACATAACAAGACCCCATGTCTAATCACACACACACACAAAAAAGCCAATAGTGGTGGTGTACACCTGTAGTCTCAACTAGTTGGGAGGCTGAGATGCGAGGATTGCTTGACCCCAGGAGGTCCAGGCTTCAGTGAGCTGTGATCACACCACTGCACTACAACCTAGGTGACAGAGCAAGACCTTGCCTCAAAACGAAAAAAAAAAAAGGATTAACTCAATCTCCTAACATTAGTCTCCCAGGCAGTATAACACTGACTGGAGACTGAATCTCTGCTTCATAATGTCATTACTATGTGATTTAGGCACATCAATTATTTCTACAAGCCTAATTCTCTCATCTGTAATGATAATCCATTAAAGCTTGCCCGAAAAAAGGCTAGTTACTGACATGTTTATTATGTCCACATGATTTACAAAATTATCACAACACCAAACTCTTAAGAGCAAAATGAACATTTTCCAGCGTCCAAAAGCACAGCATCAGTTACTTCAATATTAGCACACGATACTATCACCAGCATGATAGTCGCAAACAAAAATAAAAAAAAATTAAGGAAAGTCACATTTGGGTAAGGTTCATTGTGTGTGTGCTTTTCGAAGTTTCTTCTTCCTATTCAGGCAGGACAGATACATAAGCTCTAAGATAATATCAGTAAGTGAAAGGTAACAGCCCCAAATATATGAGGTGTTTAGCCTGCTTCCAATATGTAGCCCTATTTTACAAGGTTAAATTAAAGTGCTGAGGTCAAGCATTTACTCAGATACCTGAACATTCAATAATCCAGCACAAAGAACAACTACACATCACTCACGCTTAATTGCTGAAAAGGGAAAGTGTCTTCAGCCTATGTCTTCAAGAAGATGTGTGGGGAACCTATTATGCTTTCTATGTGTTATCCTTTACCTACACAGATCATCAAGGAGAACTTCCCCAAAGCTTGTGAAGTGACAGGCTTCATAGCCCCTCATTCATTCAGGCCCCAACTAAGTTCTGCAAGGGGATCTAACAGACCGTGCATCCAATCCTATGTTAGAGGAATTTTGCAAAAATAATAATAATAATAATAATAATAATAATAATGACATTACTCTAAGTAAAACCAGTTAAATCTGTTCTCTCCCCACTCCTACTTTCACTCTGGTGCACGTCAGTACTGTTGCTTGGCACGTCGTGGGATTTTTGGAGACTGGGTTCAAGGTCAATTAAGTAGGCACTTATTTGAGTACATTTAGGCAGGTTTTTTTTTTTTTTTTGCCATTTCTGTGCATTATGAAGTTATTGCTAGCCATCGTAGGACAATTTGGACAGTCTTCTACGTGAACTCAGCTGAGCCATGACGCCCAAGTGCAGGTTCTGAGAATGTGTTCCACGGGCCAGACACAGAGCAGGTGAGTGGAGAGGATGGCAAGTGTTGATGTGGACAGAGCAAGAGGCCTCTCTGTGAAATTAACTTGAAGGAAGTTTTCTCAAGTCTGACCACAGTGATAAAAAAAAATATGACATAACAATCATGGTTCAGTTTTCACACTGAAAATAACTTGTCAATAATAGTAATATGGATTAAACAAGTTTGACCAAGTATGCTGGAGAAATGCTGGAATTAGCTTTCTATTATCTCTGCAAAAAATATGACAAAATCATCCTCACACAAAAAGGTAATCAAAGAGCCTTTAGCCAAAGCTGCAGTAAAAAAACATGTTCCCAGGGCAAGTCAGAAATAAAGTGACTAGAAACCTCTTAAAACACATTTTTTCTTCTTCTTATATTTGTAATATTTTAGCCTATAAAACATGTAATTTGTGATTTCTTATTGTAAAGAAAAATTTTATGTCCCAAACTAATAATATTCACAATTTTATATATATATATATATATATATATATATATATATATATATATATATATATTTCTTAGAGGGTCATCAAAATTGTATGACCTTGAAGCTTAACAAAATCTGGATCAACTCCTGAAACCAATGAGGACAGTATGATAGCTTTTGCAAAGGATAAAGCAAAAGCAAAACCAGAACATTTATTACAATTTTTGTTTTACAAATTAAATTTATAAATATTACGAAACCAAAGGCAAATGCCACTGCGCTACTTCCTCTGCACCTGTCTAGCTCCAGTCCCATCTCCACCATTGGAATCTACTTACTGTGCATGGTGTCTTGCTCTCAGTTAGGAGAGGTAGTCAAGGAAATGGGCATGTCCTCAAAACACAACAACCGCAGCAACCGTGGTAACAATACAGCCATCACAATAAGCATTAACATTCGCTTTGTAATTGAGCTCATTAAAGAAAGCTATCTTCAGTAAGGAATTTCCCCTATAGAGAGCATGCACACTTTGATTTTATCTGTTGCCAGACTGACCCTTTGTTCATTAAAATAGTAAAAAACACACCCCTGGGTGGAGATTTAAGATGTTAATGAGACACGCAATTCATGAGCAAGCATGTACAGTTACCGCACGTGTGCACCCAGAGGACCACGCAGAACTTGCTTACTGGCAACACCTCTTCCCATCTCCTTATGAATAATAATGTAAAACTCCCATAAAGGGAGTCTCCATAGTGCCGGTCATTGCTGCCTCATCCTCACAAGCAGCAAGCCCTGAATTCTCTCTTTCAGGGTGTTCCGTCTATTCTGCACCTCACTTAAAAATATTCTTTTTCCTTTGCAAAAACTACTCTATGCTACACTTCTTTTGCTGTGTGTCTTTTGTTTGAATTGTTCTAAACCCAGAAGACAAGAACGCAGGTATCACAACAGCTGTCAACATCTGCAGTCCCATCTCCACACTGTAATCTACTTCCTGTGCACCTGTCTCGCTCCAGTCTCATCTTCACCACTGAAAGCTTTGCTCTGGATTTTTTCTATCACGAGGATTAAATGGGTATTGCAACTCAAGGGGAGAGACATCCTTCATGGCTTAGACATTTCCAAAGACCAGCATAATTTTATGTTTTTTCAATTAAAAGAAAATAATCTTGAATTATCTTGAGACCTCAAATATAGAACTACAAGTAGTTTTAAAATTTGCCAAATTAAAAAAAAAATAATCCTATGATAGGTTCCTCAAAAGTCTACCTAAAATAGATTTCTACATCCTATTGATTTGTTGTCTGTATGGGGCTATTTACAGAAAATAAAGGCTCAGTGCTAAGGCTAAACAAGACTTCACTATTAACCTAACAAGAGAGTCTAATTGAAAAGTTCACTGATCCTTTTTCCTGCCTCCAACTATATGAATTAGTTTCTCGATTAACTAGAATTACTAAGGAAGTGTCTCTGCTTCCACATGTCAATTAGAAGTGCATATGGCTGTTAAATATTTAGGTGCTCTAATTCAAATTCACTGACAAGGGTTTGCTCTGGCTCTATTCTAAAGGAACATTATTTTCACACCTGTCTTATAAATCCTATAAAATTACAGTGGGTTCCTAGTATTCAAAACTGTACCATACAGATGACAATTTCCAATATGACGAATAGGGTAATTAGAAGAGTCAATCATGAATCTCCCATTTGGTATGAAACCAGCTTAGTGGAGGCCATTTGGGAGGTATTTATTATTTGAATGGTATAGGTGGAGTACAGCCAGTGGTCATTATAATTAAACATTCAAGGACTTCTTAACATATTGATCAAATGTGATTCATGAATCACCTAGACATTGGCTTTATCTCCAAATCACTAATTCAGAGACACCAATAAAGTTTCCTGTTACTAAGAAAATGGATTTAATTAAAATAATTATTGTTTAAAATGATCACTGTGCTTACAACAACAAAGAGATGGTCTACTGCTTTCTATTTAAATTATGTAAAGTAAATCTATCTATGTTTATTAACATAGATTCATGTTTGGAGTTACAACTGAGACAAATTATAATACAAGGGAAATACCTTATTTTATATATTAAATGAAATACTGTGTGATTGTGGGTTTCTGTGGCCCTATTAACACAACAGTGTCATCCCACAATGTTTAAATCTTAGCAGACAGAAAAGAAAAAATCAATATTATCAGGCCTATTATCAATTTAAGTGTATCTATCCTTAGGGAATAAATATGATCCTAAAAGGATATAAGCACATGAAATAAGCATATATGGATTTACCTTTCTAATGCCCATATATGTACCATTTAGTAAAGTCTCAAAAAGGGAAGAATCCTATCCTAAATAATTACTATATTTGATGCACACATATTTATAATCCGAGTATTCGTATTTCGTTCCTAACTTGTCAATTTATTTGCTTGTTCTTTCACTTATTTATTCATTCCTAATTCAGTCATTTAAGAAATATTTCCTACGGTCATAATTCTTCACACTCCAATTGTACCTGCAGTGTGAGCCACAGCTCTGACCTGGCTTGTTCCCTTCCAGGCAAGTCGGATGGGAATAGTCAGGTTAACCTCATCCCCTGAAGCTCTGTATGCATACTCAGGTGGGAGAGGCACCAACTAATAGGCACTTTAGGTCCCACTTGTAAAAGATAGTCCTGTTAACCTCCCCTATTACTGTAAATCATTCAGTGCAGTGTGGTTTCTTACAGAAAAAGAAAGGAAGAAATGACTGGGGAGCGCTGGACTCATGTAGCTGCTGATTTCCATTTACACGTGTGATGGTAACTTCCTGATGGGCCCATTCTTGGGGCTTGAGTAACAAGCCCAATTTGATTCAGTCAATGTAATGATTAAGACACAACAAAAATATGATCTACAGCCCTGTGAGAAACATCTTCCAATTCTATAGCCTGGTTGCTGTCACCAAAATTTCTCAAAACAGTCCTTCCAGAACTTGTATCTGTCTATGAGTGACATCGCCTTGGGAAAAATGCATAAATCTATTTCCAGATTTCCATATACTCACTTTGCTGAATTAGCAAAACATTAAGACTAATAGTCCAAAGAGATGTTAATAATAATGATTAATCTTCACATGGAAAATGCTACAGGTAATGTCTCCAAAACGTTGAACACTTGGGACACAAAGTAAATTCAATAAAATGCTACCAAATAAGGTCTTGAATATTATTACTAGTATTATTATTTTGAGACAGAGTCTCGCTCTGTCACCCAGGCTGGAGTGCAGTGGCGTGATCTCGGCTCACCGCAAGCTCCGCCTCCCAGGTTCACGCCATTCTCCTGCCTCAGCCTCCGGAGTAGCTAGGACTACAGGCGCCGGCCACCACACTGCCTAATTTTTCGTATTTTTATTGGAGACGGGATTTTACCACATTAGCCAGGATGGTCTCGATCCTGAATTTTTTTTTTTTAATTAAGAAACATACGTAAACAGCAAGTATATTGTCTGAGAGTCTGAAATGATGGTCCCATTGTGACATCAAGTTTGAACCAAAAATAAATGTTAGGAAAAAAATTTTAAAAAGCCCTTGTCTATCACCTAATTCTATTTGATATTTGGTTTTCCAATAACAACCTCTATCTCACAAATCATGTCATCAATACCCCTAATGAAATCTGCTTAACACCACATCCTAGATAGCAATTCTAGCTGGCCATTTCTCTTGAGCAACTTAGTTGCTCTCTGGATCTAATTTTTGTCATTTATTAAATGAAATTATTGTACTGGAAGTTTCCGAATGTTTCTTTCAATACCGGATGTATTCATGACAGCACTGAAATCATGGAGACCCAGTGTTTTTAAAACAGGAGTCTGAATTTCAATGAGACAACGGTTGGTAGCACAATGGTGTCAGGAAGTTATCAAAACAAAGGAGTGAGATGGCACAGCCTACCCTTTCTACAGAGACAATGGTCATAGTGTGACTAGCAATTTTAATTATCTACACATAAGAGCTGTGTGCAGGAGCAGTCAAATACTTGGGTCAGGTTTCTCTTATAACCAGTGTGCTCTAACAGTGATTCCTACATTTGAATACGTGTGGGCCAATTATAAAACAAAATGTTTCTCAAAGACCAGTTGATTAAATTTTAATTCAATTTATGATCTTAAAGTCATGCATATATAAACTAACTTTTTATTTAATTTATGATATTAAAGTCACGCATATATAAACTCGGAATGCTTAAAGCCTGTGTACACTATAAGTTATATAAATAAATGCATACAAAACTACCTCAGTAAAAAACCAAAAAAATGCTATGAATTTTAAGTAACCCTAAACCGCCACTCAAAATGGACTGCTGTAACACAAATTATCACCGTAATCATTAATATTAGAATTATTATTATCAACTTCCTTTATCATGCCCATAATCCCATGAGGAAGCCCTATTAAAGTTACTGCAAAAGCCTCCTCCATGAAACATTCTGTGATATCATTTGCTTTCCTTTGGCCCAGATGGGCTATTTGCTTGGTAAGTTCATCTCCATCTCTTTTCTCATTAGCCTGAGGATATTAAAGTATTGCTTCTTGTAGCCTATGGAATCTTGGCCACAGAACAAATAAGGTGGCCATGTGGACGATACAGTGTATGCTTAGATATGGTTATATAATCACCAAATGAAGACACAAAATCAAAATCTAGTCACAGAGAACTGGAGAGCTCCTAGGAGGTGTCCAGATACCCAGTTTCACAATGCTATTCTTACCACCTAAATTATGTACTTACAAACAAGGTATGGAGGGAAATACATTACAATCACCCTGACACCCACTTTCTCACCATATAGCAGAGTTCCTATCAGCTGAGTCAGAGTGGAGTCAACTATAAGCCATCAATCCCTCCAAGCCATCCAGCAACAAGCTTATGAGCATGGAAAATTAACCTACATATTGAGAAACTAAAAATAGCTCAGATAAAACTACTGCAAGAGGCATGAATACAAACAAAAAAAAAACCCCATCATTTGAACAATTCAAGGACAACTACTCTGATGTTACCTGAGCTATGTGTGTAGTAAACTCTCTGTTATATGGCATGATCTGTTAGGGGGAGAAAGAAAAGTTACTAATCAAGTGCCATTATAAAGTGTTAAAGTTTGTGTGACATGTCATCAAGCAAGTTGAATAATATTACAGATGTCGCATCATAATCGTACAAAACCTACTGTTCCAGAGAATACCTGGGGGTCTGTCATATCTTTGGGTTGTCACAATAAACGTAAATCTATGCTGTGATGGAATATGAAGATAGAAAAAAGATTGGCCTGGGGGCTGAATGTTTACTAAATCAAAGGTGCACCTATCAGTCATTTTGAATCCACATGCAGACCTGGTATTTGTTGGTTTGTTTCTCATTCAGAGCTCAGAATGGACAGGTGTAGGAATTCCTGAGCAGAAAATCCTACTTTTCTGCTACTGAACCACTGTATATATATGTGAGGAAGACCTTCTGTAAGACATTAACATCTTCCCTAAATTTAATTAACAAATCATCAATTATTTATTGATTGCTCAGGACATAGCTGATAGTCCCAATACTCTGTTGGTCCCCTTAGGGGATACAGTCATTTTAAACTGTAGTGACTCTATTCAAGAACCTCTACCCTCAAAAATTTTATGGGAAAAACAAAACAAATGGGACCATACAGTACATATTTCAGTGCTAAAATATGTGCTAGAAGCCACAAAGGTTGTATGCGTCCAGGAAAAGAAAACAATTGAGGTCAATAAAATGAGGAATAAATAGAGAAGGGTTCATCTCTAGTTTTAATGCATAAGTACTGACTGGCGCCATGTTAGGTAACAAGGACACAAAGATTGCCAGTACTGTCAAAGGTGCTTACGGCCTAGGACAGCAGGCCAATCAGCAATGAACAGAGGATGGACAAGAGCACAGGAAAGATGGCACCAGTGTGGGCAGCCAAGGGAAAGGAACTCCCCGCCCTACTAAGAAATGGCACTTCCAAGTACGCTTTGCAAAAGAGGTGTTACTTCAGAGCAGGTGTGGGTTTGCTGGGCAGATTCTCTGCCTTGGCACAAAGAGTGACTGAACATGACCCATATGGGTATGCTGATTAGTTCAGCACGTTGGCCACATGGATTGTATGTGGGGGGATGGGGTGGTATTGATTCAACCGCAGAGGTGGGTAGAAACTAGACCTGGAAGGACCCTCATTTTGGATGCTGTCATAAGGAAGTGGAGAAACATCTAAGGATATTAAAAGGAAGGTTGTTGTACTAAAATTTCTGTTTCTCAAGGATCAATATCGCTCCAACATAAGTATGTAGTGAGAAGAAAAGGTTTTGGAAGCTGAGAAACTAGACAAGAAGGTGGCTTTTGTTATAATCTGGGCTAAATATGACAAATAACTGAGCAACTGTCCTGGTAGGCTGGCTGAGGTTAGCAGTTGGAAGGGCTGTATGACCAGCTTTCAGGGCACAGTTTTGACCTGATTGGAAGGTGACAGTGGATAGCACCCTTCAGTATGACCCTATCACATGCACTGTGTCCTGAAAATGTCCATTTCTTCAGTTCCTTTACTCCAAACCCTGAGCTTAAGAACTTGCTTAAAATGTGTCTTTAATGTGTAAAATATTTATAACTTAATTCCCATGGGAAGGGTAGTTTCCCTCCACTGGGCTTGTTGAGCTGCAGCTACAGCTGGTTGACACTGCAGCTGGGTGACACTAGCTAGGTGACACTGCAGCTGGCCGATGCTATAGCTGGGTAACACTAGCTGGGTGACAGTGCAGCTGTGTGATGGTGCAGCTGGGTGGCACTGTAGCTGGGTGACACTGCAGCTGGGTGACAGTGCAGCTGGATGACACCACAGCTGGTTTACAGTGTAGCTGGGTGACAGTGCAGCTGGGTGACAGTGTTGACAGTGTAGCTGGGTAACAGTGCAGCTGCGTGACACTGTAGCTGGGTGACAGTGCAGCTGGATGACACTACAGCTGGGTGACAGTGTAGCTGGTTGACAGAACAGCTGTGTGACAGTGCAGCTGGGTGACAGTGTAGGTGGGTGACAGGGCAGCTGGGTGACTGTAGCTGGGTGACAGGGCAGCTGCATGACAGTGTAGCTGGGTGACAGGGCAGCTGCGTGACAGTGTAGCTGGGTGACAGCACAGCTGCATAACAGTGCAGCTGGGTGACACTATACCTGGTTGACAGTGTAGCTGGGTGACAGTAGAGCTAGATGACACTACAGCTGGGTGACAGTGTAGCTAGGTGACAGTGCAGCTGGGTGGTACTGTAGCTGAATACACTACAGCTGTGTGACAGTGTAGCTGGGTAACAGTGCAGCTGGGTGACACTGAAGCTGGGTGACACTAAAGTTGGGTGACAGTGCAGCTAGGTGGCAGTGTAGCCGGGTGACACTGTAGCTGAATACACTACAGCTGTGTGACAGTGTAGCTGGGTAACAGTGCAGCTCGGTGACACTGTAGATGGGTGACAGTGTAGCTGGGTGACACCAAGTTGGGTGACAGTGCAGCTAGATGACACTGTAGCTGAGTGACAGTGTAGCTAGGTGACAGTGTAGCTTTGTGGCCCTGAAGCTGGATGACTGTGTAGCTGGGTGACACTATAGCTAGGTGCCACCACAACTGGGTGACAGTACAGCTGGGTGACACTGTAGCTGGGTGACACAGCAGCTGGTTGACACTGCAGCCTTCTGTTCCAGAGCTTGCTCTTCTGATTTCTGAGCATTACTTTTTCAGCCAGCTGCATGCTGTGCTCAGGTGTTTGCTTGATCTGAGTCCTCGTGCATCCAAACACTATGGATTATTAAATACGAGAAGGTCTATAAAGGACAGAGCAGAGCCTGAAACTTTATGATTTTTCATTATTGCTAACTGTCATAGTGTTATCATTATTGACATTACTTTGGTCATAAGATGGCTTTTAATAACGATTTTGTAGTAAAGAAATAATTTATAACCTGGAGTCCAAGATTAATGTGTGTATACTTTTGGGGGAGGGTCATGAATGTACTGATAACCGTGGAGAAATAGTATATCCTCAGCATGCAAAAGCAGAGAATTTATTGATCATTCTTCCTGGCCAATAGTATTTTTATTTCAAGTGCTTAGTAATGTTCTTTTCCAGTTGTACTGAGGTTCCTTTGATTTTTCCACTTTTTCCCTTTTTCTTTCTGCATCACTGACACTCTTGCTAGCTTCAACCCAATCTCCAATTTAATTTTTTTCAAAGTGTGTTGATTGGAAGTGAAGATGGGCATATTTCAGTAAACCTTCACCTTCCCTAAAATCCGTGCTGATGCATTTTTTGGTCTTACTCTAATGACTTCAAATTGTTTTCCACTTGATAGATCTCACACATGCATTGTCAGTTCTGAACCAAGGGAGCCAGGCTTTGGAACATGTACACCAACCTGCCGATCACGTTTGCTCATAAAGTAGGGTCCTCATTCGGAGAGCCTTGGGGCACAGATCTTTTGATAGTTTCTCTGAAAACCACTGAAGTAAAACAGTATCTGGCTCCTCCAATTTATGTTCACAGAATGTACTTCTGTTTAACAACTTTATTAGATTTTGAAATGGCAAAGAATGGAACAAATGTCTTTATGTAGGCTTAACGCTTTTCGATGTGACAAGCCAACATAATTTCTGGCGTCAAAGTGTGTTTTATTAAGCTCTTGGGGTGTTCACAAATATTCTTTGTTTGCATCCTGATATTACCATGGTTTTATTATACTGTACTCTTCTCTAGTGCTTTTCCCATTAGATCATTTTAGATCTCATGCCGTGATGTGTGACTATGAAAAAGAGGACCAGACATGTATTTCAGTGCTTAGCATTGGCTTTAAATGGCTGTTTCTCTTATTCTTTCCCTCCTTTTCCTCTTACTCTATTCCATTTATTATACGTTGTTCTTCTTTTGCAATGATTTGTACAGATTGTTGCCAGATTCCTATTTGTCTTGAAAACCAGCCTGAACACTTTGCTAAGCCTTAATATGACAGAAGTAACACAACAATCTTCAACCACTGTAGCAACATTGCCACTAATAAAATGGAGAATCTCACTTCTGATACTTCAGCATTTTCTATGATTTTCAGCCCAGTGACCACCTCCCAACCCACATTCTAGGGTCCATTGATTAAGTCACGCCCTCACCCATTACTGTCAAATCCTGTTACTCCAACTATTACCCAGTAAGGAGTTTTTTGTTTCAAATCTTGGCTTTTCTGTTTACAAAAACATGTGATCTGAGGCAAATTGTTGGATCTTTCTAAGGCAGCAGTCTCCATCTTTTTTGCTACCAGGGACCAATTTCATGAAAGACATTTTTTTTTTCCATGGACTCAGGTGGCAGGGGATAGTTTGGGATGAAACTTCCACCTGAGATCATCAGCCATTAGATTCTCACAAGGAGCTCACAACCTACATCCATTGCATGCTCAGTTCACAGTAGGGTTCACGCTCCTATGAAAATCTAATGTCGCCGCCGATCTGAGAGGAGGCAGAGCTCAGGGGTAATTCTTGCTCATTGTCACTCATCTCCTGCTGGGCATCCTGGTTCTTAACAGGCTGTGGACTGGTACCAGTCCATGGCCCCGGGATTAGAGACCCCTGCTGAGGTACACATTTCTTTGTATCAAATAGAGTAGAGCTGTCTACTTTGCAACATTTTATGAGTATTAAATTACATAATGCACTGACTGGCCCATCTTGGATACTGAATAAATAGTAGCTACATCCAACTTTCCTTCCATCTAACAGCCATTGATCATCCTGATCTTAACCACTTATCTCTTTCTCCAGTTTCCAGCTCTACCTCCCTGAACTCAGTAGACTCTGACCTCCTGAACATGCATTGTTTTATTCTTTCTAGTCTTACAATGAATGCAGGTTTCTGTGTTATTAAAGTAGCGTGTCGCAGACCACCTGGATTGGATAACTGCCTGCTGTCTGTATTGCTGCTGCTAGTCTGCTGAGCTAGGTGGAGACCTTCTTACTGGCACTTTGGAGAAACCTGTATGAGCTCTGCATTCCATTTAGCGATTGAGTATTAAGTGTTCTTCTTACCCTTCAGTGTGACTCTGCACCAGTGGCCTCTAAAATTTACTCCTTGTCTCTGCCATGTCGGGTCAGAACTGGTTTTCTTGCCTCTGTCCCACCCATGTGTTTTTAGAATATCCAGGATGAATTAATCTGTCCAGCTAAAAAAAAAATGTACTCAACCTACAGGGTTTAACAAAACAATTGCACTATGTCATTATCATAAGCTTTCCAATGCCAGAGCATTAATATTAATGTGATATTAACATACACATTATGTAAAATATTACTCTGAAGAAAGTCTAAAGTGGTATTATTGATAGCAGAGAAGTGTGCTTTTCATATACAGATACAGTAATTGCTGGCATTTTGTCCTGTTTCTGAATTTCAATGTGTAGAATATTACGGTGCCTTTTTCTTCACACTTAGTTCACTACTCTATTTGGCAACTTTGAGTAATGTGTCAGAAAATAAGGTTCTTGTTCCTTACAAATTGACCCTGGCTATCTAATGATGTGATTACACATCAGATACAGCATCCTGAAAGAAGCCAACAGGACACCATCAACTTTCAGGTGATGGACTTTGCCACCTCCCAATTGAGTCCATATCTGAGCCTCTCGGATCAGTGTTCCATGGGTCATGTTTTCTTCGAGCTCTGAGGACTCTTTAGTGGTCTTGTTTATTAGGGAGTCATTGCCATATATATGTTTTTTACCTCCACAGGACACGTGGCACACTACCATGTACCTCTTTGGTTCACTATTTGTTTCTCATTTGGATTAAACCTGGAATACCTTGTTCTGTAGTTTCTTGATTAATGTCCTACCGTCCTATCTGCCTATCTAGGTGGGGTCTAATGTCACTTCCTGCAGCCCTGATTTCCTGCAGGTGTGATGTCTTCAGTCAAAGATTGCACATTATTTTGTTTATGCCTAATGAAGTAATTCGGCCTTGTAATTATATTTGGATAAATATTATTTTCACTTTGCTACAATACATGTTTCTGGAGAACCGGCCTGTGTCTCACTCTGAAGTAACTTATGGATATCAGGAGCTGAGTTAGGGTAGAGATGAATAGCACCTTCCCTTACCAAACAAATCATAGGTTCTTCCTGGAGGAGACCCCTTTCTTTCATCCCAACATCATCAAGCCCAGTCCTACAAATAGAAAAGATGTGACAGATTCACACTAACTCTTTATTGCAATGGAAACCTCTTTATTGCAATTGACCTATGTTAGTGCTTCTCAAACTTGAGTGTGTCTAGGAATGTCCCAGAGATTTCACTAAATGCACATTTGGCCATGGTTGTTCTAGGGTGCAGCCTGGTATTCCACATTTCTAAGAAACTGACAGGTGATACCAAAGCTGCTGTATGAGAAAGACACTTTGGAGAGCTGGGAATTAAATTATCTCAAATATATATATTTTATTTCCTTTTTCTCTTTCTTTCTTTCTTTGTTTCTCGTTTTCTTTCTTTCTTTTTTTTTTTTTTTTGAGATGAAGTCTTACTCTGTCACCCAGGTTGGAGTGCAGTGGTGCAATCTCAGCTCACAGCAACCTCGGTCTCCCAGGTTCAAGTGATTCTCATGCCTCAGCCTCCCAAGTAGCTGAGATTACAGGTGTGCATCACCATGCACAGGTAATTTTTGTATTTTTAGTAAAGATGGAGTTTTACCATGTTGACCAGGCTGGTCTCGAACTGTTGACCAGGCTGGTCTTGAACTCTTGACCTCAAGTGATCCACCTGCTTCCGCCTCCCAAAGGGCTGAGATTACAGGTGTGAGCCACTGCACCCAGCCCCCAAATACGAATTTTCCTTATCTGACCTTTCAAGTCAAAGAGGAAAAAGTACCAAGTTACAAATATAGAATACTCTACAACTAGAATTTGTACTGGTGACTGATTCTCTGTGGTTCCTTCTGCATAGGACCTATGTGTATCCAAATGTCTGTGGGGAAACTGAGGCAATTTTAATATTTTCCAAGAAATTCAGAGAGAAGCCTTCCACTTAAAGAATGATTAATAACAGGCAAACATAGAAAAAATATGTTCATATAAAAGATAATATTTTTTCTGCATAATATAATTTTTCAAACAAAGGAATATTTAGATTATGTTCTTTTATACAAGAGTTAGGGAAAATATTCAGTGAATAACTTAAAGAAGGTTAATAACAGGTACCTGATCTTAAATCCAACACAAAAGTTGATCATCTAAAAAAAGTTCTCTAGATTTTGTTACTAACTGTAAATACTGGTAAGGCCACAATTAACCAGGCAGGTGGCGTCAAGTCACTGTGCAATGTAAGACCCCCCAACACGGTTCCAATGATGGTGACTTTCCTACGTGTGAAAGATCTATGTGCACCTGCTACCCAGCGTTTCTCAACATTCAGCATGCATTCCCGTCTCACTGGGAGGGCTTGTGCAAACACAGATGGCTGGACCCCACACCCAGAGTTTCCGCTTCAGTGTGACTGAAAACTTACATTTCTAGCACGCTCCCAGGCAATGCTCATACTGCCAGTCCAGGAACCACTCTTTGAGAACCACACTCAGTATCTCCTTATCCACATCCAAGTCCACGCAGATAATAGACTCGTCTTAAAATTGGATGCTGATCACCCTAAACCTTGCTCAGAATTCTTCACCAGCCTCTACTGTAGTTAACAAAGTCCAAACATCTGGGCCTGGCATTCTAGTTCCTTCCTGACTGTGGACCCAATTTAGCAGAAGGTTTCTGATCTCTTACTATTTATTTGCTCCTTTGCAATGGGCCAATTTATAACCATATTTTTGGTGTGCCTCAACCATACCTTTTGATTTTATCAAACCTGTTATTTTACCAGATGGTTGTTAGGGCTGGAGTTCTTTTTATTTTCCCCGCTTTTCAAAACCCTAAATAGTGTGAGGAGGTGAAGAGATTCACAGACATGCTCTCTCTTTCCTTCCCATGATGCTAACCTCAGAGTTGCTGTGGGAATTCCTTCCACCCCACAGTGTACCAGGTAAGCATCATACTACCAGCATCTGTGATATGGGTTAATCTAAGTGAAGTACAAGTGCTTCATTATCTTGATTGTGACCACAAAATGCCATGGCATTGCATTAAGTTACAATGTGTGCCTGCTTCAAATAAAATCAATTGTCATAGGGAAAAAAAAAACATGAAACATCAATTTGGTGAACTAATTCAAAATCCCAAGTATACCTGAGTCACCTATAGTATGGTCTAGAAATATCCTGTGAACAATGTAATCTGTTTTTAACGAATATGATATATAGTAATGTTTAATGCCTTAGAAAGCATGATATGAATTCTGAAAAGAAATAATGGACAAAGTGTATCCAATAAGAGAATGAAAAAACAAGGTTGTGCTCACTGTAAAGAGTGAAGACAAAGGTTTTAGGCAGAAATATAAGCTGTACCATGAAGTGTGGGATATCATCATAAAAGGTCATACTCTAGAATCTAACAAACCTAAGCTTTTTTTTTTTTTTTCAAATTTGCAAAGTACACCTTGCACAGCAGAGAGAAAATAACTATGTTTTATGTAAAAAAATGTGAATTAATTCAGTGGCTGATAGATTTTCCTCATCTTTGATACTGTAAATTCCTACAAGAGGAAAAATGACTTTTATATTGAACATATATACAGACAAAATATATATGAATACATAGGCGTATATCAAGAAGGATAGCATTCTCGTTTTGTAAATAAAGTAAAAGTATTAGTACCAAGTCTTTCTATGCAGCCCCAACATTATCCTAAACTTGACAAGTGAACCTTACCCAGCAGAGTACTGCTGGGTAATACCAGTTATCAGGCAAATGAAACTCTTCAAACATGCTGTAAGTACGTCTTAATATTGCCCTTTCATAGATGAGAAAAATGGCTGGGAGAGGTTAATCAAGTTTCCAAATGTCATAGCTAGTAATCACCCAAAATATTATTCACATTTAGATCCCATGACTCAAAATCCCTTCTTCTTCGGCTTCCCACTATTCATAAACATTACTTTTCGTGTTACATTGTGTATTACTTTAAACGGCACACACGTATGTTACCTGAATTAGTGATCTGATCTCATACAGCAAAAAAAATTTGTTGTAAAGGTGGAAAAATGTATTCAATTTGATTCTAAGTCTTTACATGCATTTTTAAGATTTTTTAATAAGACATTAACTTGGATGGTACATATTTGGTGTTTATAAAAGTTATAATTAGAAAAAACAAACAAGTTCAATCTTTTTGTGAATTATCTAAATGTGGTAATTTAGGTCTTTTATTATGTATTCCCTTTAGAATCTTTAGAGATAAAGCAAAGCTGTCCAGGTACACTTTAAGGCAGTATGGTAAAGAATGTTACAGTGGCCTATTAAGTATCATCTCACAGAATTGTGCAGATCTTTCCTTTATTTTTAAGGAATGGCCCAGCCAAGTGTGAATTACCAGTGGTTGTGCCAGGTACAGGCCAACATCATGAAAAACAAGCCTAAGCTCAGGCTCATTGATGAGATGCCACATTTCACTTTCTATTAGGAAGATTCAGGCAGAGCTCCTGGGAACAATGTGGACTTCTGTGGATTGCTGCCCTGAGAAGTGTTATGTGAGTGATCTCAGACCTGCCTGTGTCAGTCAGTAACAGACTGACTCTTAGAATCATCCGCTGCTGGTATCAAACAGCCCAAGGTATCTCTTCCATAGTTCCTCTCATCATCAACTCTGTGCTCTGCGGTCCAGGCAAATAACTTTCTCTCTTCCTGAGAATATTTCAGGGATTCTTGTCCTCTGGAAAGAACATTCATTCACTGATTGATTGTTTTTGGAGGGGTAGGGAGAGTGGTAATTTGCTGGGGCCAGAAATCTGCTCTGATATGTTCACAGTTTCCTCTTTCTACCAGGAGGACTCCATAGGTATTTGACCCCAAAGTCTGACTCTCAAATTGGAGTCACTGGAGGTCAAAGCCCTAATGTCTGTTGGGCCTTTATGGAGCCCGTCTGAGAATAACAAATACATCACAATCACTATAAACCTGCATTTATGCATCAATGACCATAGGCTAGGCTAGATACTAAGCACATAATAGTCATTATCAAATTTAATTTGCATAACAATTTTAGGAGATATGAGAAAGCTGAGTCTTAGGTTCATCCAGAAATCTTCCCAACATCGCATATGTCATGAAGGAAATGTGAAGATTCCAACAAAATTTTTACTGAATATTTTATGCTATTAATCATTATGGATACGTTTTCCCAATGGGAATCTGATGAATTTGCATCAGCATTCTGTGGGAATATAAGCACAAAACTTTGCTCGCAGATTTCGGGTGCACACACATTCCCTGGGCCTTTACACATCTAGTGTCCCCTGGTAAAAAAACAAAACAAAACAAAACAAAAAACTCCTAACCTAAGGGAAACACTTTTGTAGCTACGGAGCTCACATTTGCCTCTCCCTTGTTTAATCCCTGGAACATACTTTTAAGAACATTGCTTAAAAAAAAAAAAATCTGTCTTATTTTTTGTAATTGCTCTGTAGGGCCTACTCCAATAACATGAAACAACTCTGGTAAAGCAATCACTTAACAGCAGGCCAGAGGTCTCAAAGATATTATTAATATACCTTCCAAAGGCACCAAACTGGCTTACAGGCATTAGGGGCAATTCTGGATTCTTAGCTATTATTTGAAACAGGATCTCTGTGTGAGGACCAACAACATTTTGACTTCTCAAATATTACTGTGAGGTAATATAATAACACATCTTCCGTAAGAGGAAGATCACTCATGAATCTATCTTGCTTTGCAAGCCCTGGCAGGGAACAATGTTCTCCTTCATTACTGTAGGAGGCTTGCCTTTCTTTTTCACATTGTGGGTAAAATGAGGGGAGCACCTGAGAAGGTCTTTGGAGAATTCTGAGAAGTTCTTTGGAGAAGTCCACTGGGCTGGAGAAAACTAAAGCAATGTTCTGGAGAGGCTTGACGTGGCTCGTGATTGGTTCCTCGGAGACTGGGTCAGGCTGTAGCTAAGATTAGTGGATGTGACAGGCTGAGACAGTTATCCTCTCAACCTCCTCCCTGCTTGGAGGAGATGTAGACTCGAAAGGTGTCAGTGTTGAGGCACTTTCCCTCATTGAAGTCTGCAACTTTTACATCTCCTAGGGTGATTCATGTGGGCATCCTTACTGGGAAATGCCAGTCTGAGTTACAGTAGTCAGGAGGAACCCAGACCAAATCTACAGGAAAAATGAGCTCAAGGGTGGCAAGGGCAGGGTCTGCAGAAAAAGGCAGAACACACAGCATGCTCCTGAGACAGCAGTGGGGAAATATCCAGAGAGCTTTCTCCCAGAAGGAGGAATGTTCCCACAGCGTGGCCGCTCTCCCCAGGTAATTCAACCCTAGGGAGGTGGGTGCCTTTTCGTGGCATACAGGGAAAAGTTCTAATAAGGCCCTCTGTTGGGCTCAGGAGCTTGTTTGTGCTGCAGGAATGGGTGAAGAGTCACCTGGAAACCCTCCTTTTCCTAACATCATCATTCCTTTTTCGAAATTCTTGCGGCTTGTGTAGCAAAGGTAAAAGTTTAGGAAAGGGGGTCTTGACTCTGGAGCTAATATGAACTCGACAAATTTGAAAAGTGTTTAATAATTCTCATCACAATTTTGCACAGTGATCGTAATAGAAGCACCACGTATGTCCTGCTGTATACAAGTTGATGGAATGGGTACAAAATCGTTAAAAGACTAAGCCCTGTATTAAAGCTACTTGGACTCTAATTAGACAAGGAAGAAAAAATGGCTTTTTGACTGATATGCAGACAACACTTGGGAGTAACTAGAATGTTTCTCCATTTATTTATAAATAAAGGTAAATAATTATCTTTATTTTTCTCTTAAAACAGAGGCATCACTAGAGCAAAGACCAAGTGCTAACATGGCACTAGGGAAAGGAGAATGGAACATAAACTGAGGATAATAACAGTGTGTGAGCTTTTCTTACAACTTATTTCGGACACATGTTACATCGGGGGACAAGGAATTTTATAATGCACGGAAAACAATGTTCATGCAGTCCGGTGAATTTCGGGGTGGGGAGGAAAATATGTCAGAGGCGTTTCCCAGCTGCTCAGCTCTCTCACCACGTTTGAAAATATGATGGAATTCAGAGCATGCCTGTGTCCTGCAAGCTGACGACAGGGTGGCAGGTGCACTGAGGCCACAGAATGCACCAGGAAGAGACTCTGAGGATGCTGCCCTGTCTGCCGTCAAGACGCTTAATCCCTTCATAAAATCAGGAAATGTAAGTGCTCAGGTTTTATTTTGTTCACTTTATTATATATTTTGAAAGTGAACCAAGTAAATATTATACAAATTTTACAAAGAAGTCAGGTTCAAATGGTGCCTTTAGAATAACTTGAGCAGACAGTATTATGAATGCATTATTTTTGGGTTCTAACACAGCAAAAGACAGATGATTTTAATATAAAGCTATTGTGGTTAATAAGAAAACAGACTGATATTGCTAATTCTATAATCTATTTTCCCCTTTGTATTTGCATATGCTTCTTCAGACCATTAAGGATATAAAAACACAACGAATTCGGTGCTTCTTTAGAGATTGTAGTGCCTTCTCTCCAGAGTACATTATTACAAATATAACTTGTTATTGGAGAGTGCATGCAACAGGCCAAATCTCTATCCTATTTCTGCCTTCCTTGGATGCAATCAATTTCAAGAGAACTGGAAAAATAAGTGCTTCCTACACAGTATCTACACAGAACTGTTATTAGCTTGATTGATCACGACCAGGAACGGTTTCTTGGGCATATTTCTGTAGCTATTACATGACAGATGTGGCCAAGTCCTACTTATTCAGGGGCTGCCCAGCTAGCCCTTTGGGGACATTCCAGAAGTCTAGAAATTGGAGATGACCAGAAAATTCTGTCAAATCACCTTGGCAGCTGTGGTTTACTGGACAGGTTGCCAATCACAGGACTCAAAGAGCTCTCAGAAAATCATATAATGCAAGTGTCTGCTTCCAGGCGGGTCTCTGGGGACTAGATGTCACCGTCTCTCCTGAATGCTCATTCCAAAATTAAATCACATCATTCTTTAGGTCATTTTTCTTTTGTTTAACTGAAGTCTCTATAATTATAGATTCTTTTTTTCCCCTTATTGAAAGGCTATATATCCTGGCTAACACAGTGAAACCCCATCTCTACCAAAAATACAAAAAATTAGCTGGGTGTGGTGGCGGGCACCTGTGGTCCCAGTTACTCGGGAGGCTTGAGGCAGGAGAATGGCGTGAACCCAGGAGGCAGAGCCTGCAGTGAGCCAAGATTGCGCCACTGCACTCCAGCCTGGGCGACAGAGCAAGACTCCGTCTCAAAATAAAAAATAAAAAATAAAAAAAAAAAAGAAGAAGAAAAAAACGAAGGCTATATAACACCAGCTGGTCTTTATATTTCCAGTTTCTCTGCCATCCAATTCGATTAATAACTAGGAGTGGCTTTCATAATCACCTCTTTCACATGTCATTGCTTGTCTGAGCTGCCATAAGCACTCCCAGGCTCGCCTATCAAACTCCAGACCTTCCTCCTTTATTCTAAGACTTTTCCATCAGAAATCTCTCATCTCACCAGCCTCATTTCTCAATAGACTGAAACTTGTAAATTCTGTCTAATTAAACTCATTTTCTTAGACTGCCACAAACAAAATATTCTCCTTCTCATCTGTGTTCCATCTTCTTACCTCCGTCATCGTTTCTCACCATCATTTTCCAAAGGATTCTCCTCTATGTGTTTTCCCTATATGTCCACCTGAATCTTACATCTTCACACAAGTTTCCTGAAGTGGTAAAAATAGTTCAAAGGATCACCAATTGTCATATAGACACATATGGAGTATATTTTCTTTAACCATCTTTTATATTTGACTGAGTCTTTTCAAACCCTAAATCAATAAATATAACAGCTTGTCCAATTCTGAGACTGATTTTCTATTTTTATTTAACGCGATTAATGGGAACTTCACATTTCTCATGAATTTGTAATGATTTCAGAGAAATCGTTTTCTAACTCTGATTCGACATAATTCCATAGGGGCATGAACTTACTGGGAAATATCACTAATTATTCAAAAAACAATATACGGAGGGTGACTATTTTATATTTTAGTTATATTTCATACGTACTAATCAATCTTGTTTCAGTCAAAACATGTATTTAGGATTTACTACATTCAAGGCAATCTTCTAGCCAATAGGGGTGCAGGGACAAATAGGGTGGGACGATTTCTACTTATAGTGGACCAGGGGGGACATTCCTAAACAAAAGAGGCTGCGTGCTCCTAGATCCTCAAGTCAAACATATTGCATACGATGGAAATACATAACAGAGGGGGCTGGTTAATCTTAGCTTCTCTGCCAAGGTGGTTTTGGAGATGAAAGTTGAAGCATGATAGAAAAGAGAGAGAAGGAGCTAAGGTGAATGCCACCCAGTGTTTACAAGGGTCCTCAAGCAGAAAAAAGTGGAACATGTTTGATAAACTGAGAAATACATGCAGAATAGGACTACTGATGGGATGAAATGTCCAAGATGAGCCTGAAGAGGCAGACTGCAGTCTGCTCTTGTAGCTCAAGGTCACACGAAGGCATGCAACGCCAGCTAGCGTAAACACGGTAGGCTTTTATGATTTAAATTATATTCTGTTGAGAGTTCTGGAGGGGGCGTAGTAGGGAGGGTGATGTAAGAGTGAATGAAGATCAATTAATCAGCAGCTGTGGTGGTCATTCAGGTAAGAGAACACAGGGTGTGAACGTGGAGTGAGAGGAGTAACCAAATGTGAGGAAGACACAGGAAAGCCTACGCACTGGTGACTATAATGAGCTAAGGCGTGGAGAGAATCGTGACTTTAGCAGCAGGGCAACACGGCAGCACTAGGAAAGGAGCTTTTGGATGGTGTGTGTCTGTGTTGCAAGGGTGATGTGGGGTTTTGGCACCTTGAAATTGGAAGTATCCATGTTACATCGACATGGAGATGTTGAGTTGAGAACCGAATATATTGGTTAGAGGGCAGAACAGATATCAGGGTTGGAATAAACATTCAGGAATTCTTGGCACGAGAATGACAATGGAAGCCATGGAGAGATTTTTGTCAAAGGATCCTGTGAGGACCATTGACCTGCTCAGGAGTGAGAATCCAAGGCCAATCCGATATCAGAACAGAGGAAGCAACCAGCAGAAAGGGAAATGCAACTTCCAGACCAGAAGAAGCAACCAGCAAAGGGAAATGCAACCTCCAGACTGGAAGAAGCAAGCCCTTGGAATGTGTCCCAGAAGTGAACGAAAATGTGTTTCAGAAAGGATGGAGCGAGCCCTAGGTGAAAGTAATAATAAAGCAACAAAGAATACGGCCAGTGAGTTCCGGTGCATTTGGTCAGAGATCAGGGGCCTGCCTGGCAAGAATGTACTTAGGGAAGTGGTGGAGTCATCCAGCATTGAGACATTTGGGTCAGGGCCATCGAAATATCAAGGATGCAAACTTTCAGGAAGTTTAGATGGAAGCGTACAGGGAAGGCAGGAGTGGGGAAGGAATGTGGGTCACAGGATGAGCTCTTAAAGAGATAAACAACTTGTATCTTAATGCTGGGCACCAGACAACTACAGTATTAGAACCAACTCAGATGGTCTAATCACCTTGACTTAACTGTGTGTGTATATATAATTTATGATTACCTCGACTGTTTTTTGTTCAGCTGTATAAAGTCCAGTTTTGGACTCAAATAAAATAACGATCACTTTTGACTTCAGATAAAGGAAAGTACTTTAGCCAATATTTAAATTTTGTAATACTTTGTTATTCTTGAAACCCTTCTCTATACTTCTAAGTTAAAGAAAAAGTAATATTAAGTGGAAATGATCACAATAAAGAGTCATATTTGAATTACGTAAGTGCCTTGTCTTCAGTGTTAGAATTTTATATGAATAGAGTATGATGAGAAAAATAATTCAATCAGAGAAAACAAGAAAAAGTACTTTTAACCCCCAAAAAGAGATAAGTAACTTGAGCACCTGCAAAAGGGCTAGAATAGAGTAGATAAGAGCTAGCTGGAGAGGTTGCACACTTTGGACAGAAAGGGTCACAGATAGCTCATGGTTTTTAAGAACAAGGAAGAGAATGGGGCCTAGAGGATATCAGGATGTGTCCCATTATGTTGGATAGATGTAAAAACATACGGGTATAGATAAAGATGTTTGGTGCAAGAAAGTAGAGAAAGCCTTGTTCTAAATCTTCTATTTCTAATGCTCATTATTATTATATCATGTTTTGAGTAAGGCCAGTGTGTGTGCAATCGGTGTAAAGTTTAATTGTTCTAGCTCGTAACTAAAGTATCAATAGTTTCCACTGTTGAAATGGCAGTTTACTCCTTAAAATGAAATAAATTAATAAAATAGTACAAGCTAGCATTAAATGAAACTCTTTCTCTCTCTCAAATCTCCACCTAGTCTACGTTAGTATGCATTAAGTCAGCTTGGTTGTCAAGTTGAAAGATGTCTTTATTTTTTGACTATCCCTTTTTTTTTCAGATCCTTTGACATGTATCTGTCTTTTCTCATTCTTCATTTTTACCGGTTAATTCCTCAACAAAGATTTATTGACATCTACTCTACTGAGTGTCCTTATGCTAGAATGCAAATACTTCCAAGGCACATATCATACAGTTTTCAGTTTTATGCTGCTGAAATCTTACAGAATAACTCAGTAATTACTGACTGAACTGAAGACAACAACAACGACAACAAAACAGTATTGCAATGTGATGAAAGCTGAACAGAAAAGCCTTCACACACATACAAGTGTTCAGGATGAGGAGATTCTACACACACATCCAGGGATACAGGCAGGGAATAGTTATTGAATTAATTAGGGATTGGAAAAGCCCTAATAATGAAGAGTCAAGAGTTGAGGTAGCAGGTTGGGAGTAGTAGCTCACGCCTATAATCCCAGCCCTTTCGGAGGCTAAGGCAGGAGAATCACCTAAGGTCCGGATTTTGAGACCAGCCTGGCCAACATCACAAAACTCTGTCTCTACCAAAAATACAAAAATTATCTGGGTGTGGTAGTGTGTTCCTGTAGTCCCAGCTATTCAGGAGTCTAAGGCAGGAGAATCATTTGAACCCAGGAAGCGGAAGTTGCAGTGAGCTTAGACAGTGCCACTGCACTCCAGCCTGGGCGTCAGAGTAAGACTCTGTCTCAAAAAAAAAAAAAAAAAAAAAAAGAGTTTAGCATAGTAGGTTCGGAGGATCACTTCAAGGACTTCAGGGAAGTGCAGGAAAGGATAACATGAAACACGACATGACTGGGCTTTGTTGATCATACAATCAAATTCTAGCTTTAAACACAAGGATGAATAATACTATAATCGTCAGACATTTAATAGGATTATTACTGAAATATTTGAAAAGCTTATCACATAATTATATATAACTTAACATAACCTGTGTACTTCATAACTGATATTACTAATTATGTAGAACTCTATCTCTGTTATAATTTATTGGTTGAATGTTAATTTAGTTAGCAGCTCAAATTATGATCTCTCTCGCTTTCCGTTGCATCTGCTCCTAAAATTTTCGTATCAATTTTATTACCTTTATCTAGTATGCATTTTGGGGTTTAACATTTTACATATCACCCCAACTAGAAACTTTTCAATTGTTTTTGAATAACAAGGAAATTAAAATCATATAAATTGTGTGAGTTATCTGAGGCAGAACTACATAAACTGACTCCAAACTTTAGGTAAACGGACTGGAAGCATTTGAGTGAGATTCATAAGATTGATATGATGCAATTAGTTGGAAAATGTCACTGCAGACAGAAGACAAATGGGTAACGTAATACTTTGCTTTTCAAAGTGTCTGCTCTGGAAGTCTTTGACTCAATGATTCTGTCAAACAAGATAACATGCCAGTAAATTTCAGTGAAAAAAAAATGCTAAATGCTCTATTACTTCAAGAAAATGAAGACAACAATACAATGATGAAGTAGAGACTTCCAGATGTTGCCAACCGGTCATTTATGCGGTGTAACGAAAATATATACAACAGGAGCCCAGAAAGCTTTTGTGGAAAGTCTCATATAAAATCACCTGGTTCTCAGCACTATGCTGGATATTTATATAGCATGAATATTGTCAGCGAATATCAAGCCTCTGTACATAGGAGGTAATTCCATGATGAAATAACTCTCAATTTCTAGAACTGTCTTAACAAATGACAAAACACTTATATGAACCGTGACATTACTTATACATAAAGGCTTGTTAGCTTGAAATTTCTGATAAATGGGAATTAACTTCCTACTTAGGGATATGCCTAGGTTAAAACATTTAGTATCTGACTATGTATGAAGTATGATTGTATGAACATTATGTAGGTGACAATATGAACTTTAGTAGGCGACTGGAAATGTACTTAACATATAGGTACCCTGACAGGAAACCCGGATGTATTCATCACCTGATGTAATCAGTGTAGTTTCCTACTACAGTCATCATAAGGATAGAAAACGTAGAGATAATCATTGAGAATGTGTCACAAAACTAGAGAGAGAAAAAATAATTGAGTGGCTCAATTTCAAAATAAGGGTGTGAAGATGGATTATGGGGGGCGGTCTCAGATTGTTGCAGGTTAGAGAGATAAGGACTTGCACCAAATAAAAGACCCTAGCTGGTCATGAAACAGAATGAGACATATTAAAAAAATAACAGTAATAATCTGCACTAAAAGCTGCTCCTTCTCCTCTAATTTATTATTTCCTGAGACAAAATTGTGAAACTCCACTGCCCTATGAACCATTGTTGATACTGGAAATTGATTTTATTTTCTTCCTCTTTTTGAATGTTATATAATATGTTTCCTAAGACACCAGGCATTTATTCAGAATTTTAAAATCTTTGTCACAAAAGAGAATCTAAGAAAATGAGTGCTTACCTTCTGCACAGAGGAATAACGATTACAAACATTTCTGAAGCACTTAATCTCTGAGCTAAGTGTTTCCCATGAGCCATTTCCTGTGGTTTAAATGCAACCCTATGAGATCCTGTTGAATTCATGAACAAACTGAAGTTCCTGAAATTAGGTGATGCGTTGGGAGTAGCAGACTCAGGAGTGAATCCTAAGTTTTGCAAATACACAGTCCGCACACTTTGACACTTCACCGCACTGCTTCCCTCCACAGGAGTTTGGGTTTCGTTATACCACGAAACACACACACACACACACACAAACACACACACACGCTCATGCGCGCACATATATGTTTCCTGCTACTATGGCTGAAAGTTTTGTTAAAAGATAAACAAAAAAAAAGAAACAAATAACAAACAATGTTTTATTACCTGGAATGCCTTTTTTGAAACTGCAAAAAATTTGGAACTAGTTGACATAAAGTTCAGATTGGCTTCATATTTATCACTTATTTTACCTTTTTTCTTAAAAATGCTTATTATGGTATGACTAACATGCAAAAAGTTGTACACATGTAATGCACTGAACTAGATTGTCTTGGAGATATGTATATATCCATGAAACCATCACCACCCTCAAGGCCATAGACAAATCTACCACCTGCCAAAGATTCCTCCCACACCTATTATTAGTTTTCTCATTAGCATTATTAGTTGTGTGTATGCGGTAAAAGCACATAAGGTCTACATGCTTAGAAATTTTAAGCTTTTAAAGTTTTACTTAAATTTTAAATGAAAATTTAAAGTATTCAGTTGGTTTTTTAAGCATTTAAAATCTCATTTTAAATGTTTAAAATTTAAGCTGGTTTATTTCATTTACCACGATGCCTTCCAGATTCACGCACGCTGTTGCAAATGGCAGAATTTCCTTCTTTTTTAAGGGGTGAGTAATATTTCATTGTATATTCCAGTTTTTCTTCCTCCATTCATTGATCAGAGTACATTTATGTTGTTTCCTAATCCTGGCAATTGCTAATACTGCTCCAATAAACATAGGAGTGAACATGTGTCTTCAAAATCCTGATTTCATATTCCTTTGGATAATTACCTGGAAGTGGGGATTGCTGGGTCATATGGTAGGTTTTGTTGTTGTTGTTGTTGTTGTTTTTAGCAGCCTACAAACTCTTTTCATAATGACTGAACCAATTTACATTCCCACCACCAGTGTACAGAGTTCCTTATTCCCCACGTCCGCATCAACACATATATTTGTATATAATGGCCATCTTAACAAATATCAAGTGATATATTCTTGTGGTTTTGATTTCCATTTGTCTGATAATTAATTATATTGATCACCTTTTTATATACCTGTTGGACATTTGTATGTCTTTGCAGATATATCCACTTGGGTTATTTGCCCATTTTTAATTTTTAATTTTTTTCTATTGAAGTGTATGAATTTCTTATATATTTTGGACATTAATCCCTTATTGAATATGTGGTTTGCAATGTGGAACCAGCATAAATTCCCATCAATAAACGAGTGGATAAAGAAGCTGAGGTATATGTGTATATGATGGAATACTACTCAGCCATAAAAAGGAAAGAATTAATGGCATTTGCAGCAACCTGGATGGTATTAGAGACTATTCTTCTAAGTGAAGCAACTCAGCAATGGCAAACCAAACATTTTATGTTCTCATTCATAAATGGGAGCCAAACTATGAGGATGCAAAGATAATTAGAATGACACAATGGACTTTGGTGACTTGTAGGGAAAGAATGGGAAGGCGGTGAAGGATAAAAGACTACAAACTGGGTTCAGTGTGGGCTGCTCGGGTGATGGGTACATCAAAATCTCACAAATCACCACTAAAAAACTTATTCATGTAACCAAATACCACCTGCTCCAGAAACACCTGTGGAAATATTTTTTAAAAATACGTGGTTGTAAAAATATTCTCCCATTCCATATGGTGATTTTTCATTTTGGAGATTGTTTCCTTTGCCGTGCAGAAGCTTTTGTGTTTGACGTAGTCCCACTTCTTTTGATTTGGTTGCCTGTACTTTTCATGTCATATCCAAAAAAAAAAAAAAAAAAAAAAAATCATTGTCAAGATCTATGTCAAGGATTTTTAAAAAATGTTTTCTTCTAGGAGTTTTGCGGGTTTGGGTATCGCATTGAGGTCCTTCATCAATTTTGCGTGGTCTAACACGTGGGCCAGTTTCATTCCTCTGCACGAGATACTCAGTTGTCTCAATCTCATATATTGAAGAGACTCTCTTTTCCCCTATTGTGTCTTTTTGGCATGTTTGTTGGTTAGTTGGCAGTTTTTGCTTGAGTTCACTTTGTGGCTTTCTATACTGTATTATTGGTCTATGTGTCTGTTTTTATTACAGTATCATACTGCTTTTATTACTGAAGATTGGTAATATAATTTGATATCAGGACATGTGATGCCTTCAGCTGCGTTATTGTTGCTCAAGATTCCTTTGGTTATCTCTGGTCTTTTGTGATTCCATACAAATTTTATGACTTTTTTTTCTATTTCTGTAAAAATGCCATTGGAATTTTGATAGAGATTGCTTTGAATCTGTAGATGACTTTGCATAGTATGGACATTTTAAAAATATTAATTATTCCAATCCAGGAATACAAGCTATCTTTCCATTTGTTTGTGTTTTCAATTTCCTTCATAAATATTTTATAGTTTTCAGTGTACAGATCATTCACCTCCTTGGTTATTTTTTTCCCAAGTATTTCATTCTTTTTAATGACATTCAAAATGAGATTTTTTTTTGGAATTTCTTTATCAGATAATTTGTTGCTACTGTATAGAAACACAACTGATTCTTGTATTTTTAGTGTGTAATCTGTGAATATACCAAATTTGTTTTTTACTTTAGGATTTACCAAATTTGTTTTTTACTTTTTTTTTTTTTTCTTCCCCAAGACAAGATCTCACTCCTTCTGCCCTGGCTAGAGTGCAGTGGTGCAATCATAGCTCACTGAAGTCTTGACTTTCCACACTGAGGTGATCTTCCTGCCTTAGTCTTCTGAGAATCTGGGACTACAGGTGTGTGCCACCATATCTGGCTAACTTTTCATATTTTTAGTAAAGACAGGGTCTCACCATGTTGCCCAGGATGCTCTTGAATTCCTGGGCTCAAGTGATCCACCCACTTCAACCTCCCAAAGTGCTGAGATTACAAGGGTGAGCCACCATGCCTGCCCTATTTTTCTAAGATGTGTGTGTGTGTGTGTGTGTGTGTGGACACTTTAGTTTTTTTTCTAAGATCGTAACATCTGAAAACATAAAATTTTACTTCTTACTTTCCAATTTGAGTGCCTTTTATTCTTTTACTTTGCTAATTGATCTGGCTAGGACTTTCAGTACTATATTAAGTAGGTTTGGCAAGAGTAGGCAACTTGTCTTGTTCTTAAATTTAGAGAGAAATGCTTTCAGCTTTTCACCATTATGTACATTAGTTACGGGCTTGTCATATAGGACCTTTATTATGTTGAAGTATATTCCTTCAACACACAATTTGTTGAGAGCTTTTATCAGGAAAATATGTTAAATTTTGTCAAATGCTTTTTTGTTCATCTATTGAGATGATCCTATAAATTTCGTATTTTATTTTGTTAGTGGGGTATATCCAATTTATTGATTTGCGTTAAAACATCCTTGCATCCCAGGGATAAATCTCACCTGACTGTGGTGTATGATCCCTTTAATGTGCTACTGAATTCATTTTCCTAGTGTTTTGTTGGGAATTTTTGCATCTATTTTGATCACAGATATTGGCCTGTACATTTATTTTATTGTAATGTAATCTAGATATGACATGAGGGTACTGCTAGCCTCATAAAATAAGTTTGAAAGTATTTCCTCTTCTTCAGGTTTCTGAAAGACTTTGAAAAGCGTTGGTTTAGTGTTTCTTTAAATGTTTGGTAAAATTTAGTAGTGAAGGTATCTATTTATGGGTTTTCTTTGAAAGAAGGTTGAACACTGACACATTTCCCTTATTTGTATTGACCCTTTGAGATTTTCTGTTTATTTACGATTCATCTTGGTAGGTTACCCACATTTTGGGTATATAATTTTTACAGTATTCTTTTTATATTTCTGTAATACCAGTTTTAATATCACCTCTTTCATTTCTAATTTTGAGTCTTCTCTTTTCTACTTAGCATAAGAGTTTATCATTTTTGTTTATCCTTTCATAAAATTTCAGTATTTTTGATTTTTTTTTAAATTGTCTTTCTAGCCTCTATTTAATTTATTATCTAACTTGTATTATTTTCTTTCTTCTATTAACTTTGAGCTTGGTTTGTTCTTTTCCTAGATCAGTGAGGTGTAAAGTTAGGTTGCTTATATAAAATACTTTTTGTTTTTTTCATGTAGGCCATCATTTCTGTAAACTTCCCTCTTAGAGCCACTTTTGCTTCATCTATTTTGCTGTGCCTGGTTTCCATTTTCATTTATTTCAATCTACTTTTGGATTTCCCTTTTGATTTCTTCCTTCCCCCGTTAGTTGTTCAGGCGTATGTTGCTTAATTTTCACATATTTGTAAACTGTCTAATTTTCCTCCTCTCCCTGATTTTAGTTTCATAATATAAGAGTCAGGAAAGTTACCAAATATGAGCGCAATCTTCTTTGATTTGTTAAGAGTTGTTTCATGGCCTAACATATGATCTATCCTGGAGAGAGTTTTGTGCAAAGCTAAGAAGAATGTGTATGCTGCTGCTGTGGTCTGGAAGGTTCTGCATGTGTCTGTTAGGTCCATTTGGTCCATAATGTTGGCCAAGTACATTGCTTTCTTATTCATTTGATGTCTGGATGACATGTCTATTTTGGAAAGCAGTGCATTAAAGTTCCATACTGTTAATATATTGTTTTCTATTTTCCCTCCAGTTCTGTTAATATTTGCGATATATGTAGGTGCTACAATGTTGGGTGCATATATAATTTTATATAGTTTTCATGAATTGACCCCTTTATCATTATATTGTGACATTCTTTCTTTCATGTTTCAGTTTTTTCCTAATGTCTATTTTGTATTATAAAAATATAGACACCCCTGCTCTCTTCTTTTTAACCACTTGCATAAAAATATCCTTTTCTATCTCTTTACTTTCAACCTACGTGTGCTCTTAAAAACATAGTGAGTTCCTTTTAAAAAGCATATAGTTGGATCTTATTTATGCCAATTCAGTCATTCTGTCTTTGGATTAAAAAAAATTAAGTAACTTACACATAAAGTAATTATTAATAGGTAAGAACTTACTACTGCCATGTTATTAAACTTCTTGGACTGTTTCATAATTAATGTATTCTGTTTCTCGTCACATTTTCTTTCATAATTTGATAATTTTTGTATTCGTATGCATTGATTCTTTTCTATTTATTTTTTGTATAGCTACTAGAGGTTTTGATTTTTCTTCATGGTTACAACTAGGATTAAACAAAACATCTTATGGTTAAAGCAGTCTATTTTGTAGCTGATAAAAACATAAATTTGGTCACATAAAAATAACTTTTAATTTTGCTTTTCATCCAAATCTATATTTTATGTTGTTGATGTTACTATCTACATCTTTTTTATATTTTGTATTTATTAACCAATTATTGTAGGTATGGTTATTTTTAGTACATTTGTCTGTATTTTTAAAACTTTTTAATTGATGAATATAAAATTCTATATATTCATGGTGTACAACATGACCTTCAGATATTGGGACATGTGGAGGAAAAGTTAAATATTAAATTTGAACTCAACTGAACATAAACACAAACAATGCTCATCAAGTCCCGAAACAGGTTGTGTGAGCCCCTTGAGGTGTTCATCCAGGGCTGTTTCAGAGAAATCTCTATTTCGATCTATTCTTATATGTTAGTTATTGAAAACCAACAGATAATTGCAAAAACAAGTTGACCTTTTTGTGTTCCTCGAGCCCAGTCACGAAGGGCCCTTGTGACTGGGCCTCATGCCAAACAACTCATTAAAAAAGAGCTAGGGTCCCAGACCACGCTGAAGCTTCGTGAGACCTCTCCTCATCAGTGCACTAATGAGTGGCTGACTCTGGAGCCCAGGCTATTGTTTCCTTGTCTGGTGGTGAATCTTCCAGAGTCTGGTGAGTGGAGTGTCTGACTCTGGAGCCCAGGCTGTCGCTTCCCCATTTGGGGAGTTTATGTATGTATATATACACATACATCCACATACGTATATTTTTTTCGCTTATCCCCTTCCCATTGTAATTTCCTTATTGTATCATTTGCTTAATTTGTCAATTTGATTATGTTAATTTGCTTATTGGATAATTTGCTTATTATATCTGCATTGCCATTTATGTGGGACATGTTTAACCTTAAAGGTATTGTGTGTGTGTCTTTTTTTCTCACCTTGCACCTTTCCCACACAGAACAGGATACACTGTGAAATAAATAAATGAAGCTAATTAACATATTCATCACCTCATATACTCACCATTTTTGTGGTTCAGTAATTTTAACTCTACTCTCTTAGAAATTTTCAAATATATAATACATTCTTTTTATCTGTAGTCACCATGCTGTACAATAAATCTCTAGTTCTTATGCTTCCTGTCTCACTGAAACTTTATACCCTTTGACAAACATCTCCTCATTTTCACCTTTTCACCAAGCTCATAGTTACCACTGTTCTACTCCCTGCGTCTATGAGTTTCAATTTTTTACATTCCATATATAAGTGAAATCATGCAGTATTTGTCTTTCTTTGCTTGTAGCTATTTTTAAAATATATTGTCCTTCAAATTTCATAAAAGAGTTAGATTTTTCACCATTATTACAGTATTAGAATATTCTGAATTTGACTATACCCTTACCTTTACAGGTAAGTTTTGTGCTTTCTTGCTGCTAATTAGTGTCCTTTCATTTCAATTTGAAGGACTCCCTTTAGCGTTTCTTGCAGGGTATATCTGGTGGTGATGAAATTTCTCAGCTCTTGTTGATGTGGGAAAATCTGTATCTCTCCATTTATGAAGGACAGTTTCTCTGAGTATAGCATGCTTCGTTGGCAGCTCTTTACTTTCATAACTTTGAATATATCGATCCATTTTTTCCTGGTCTTCAGAAAGATGCTGATGTTCTTGCAGGGATACCTTATATGTTGTAAACTGCTTTCCTCTTGATGCTTTCAATATTCCTTCTTGTCTATGACTTTTGACAGTTTAAAGTGTCTCAATGAGAATCACTAAATGCTCAAGCTGCATTTAATTCATTGGGCTTCATATACCTAGACATTCATTTCCCTCTCCAGATTTGGAAAGCTTTTGTCATTATTCCTCTAAGAAATTTATCTTTCTCTGTTTCTTCTGAGACTTCTGTGATACATATATTGATTCACTTGATGGTTTCCCATAAGCTCGGTGGACTTGCTTCATTTTTGAAAATTGTGTGTCAGTTTTGTCCCTGTGACTGGATAATTTTAAATGATCTGTCTTATATTTCACTAATTCTATTTTCTGATTGGTTGAGTCTGCTGTTTAAATACTTCTTTAATTTTTTCAGTGTAATCATTGTTCTCTTTAGCTCCAGATTTTCTTTGTTTCATATTTATAATGTTCACCTCTTTGTTGAACTACTCATTTTGTTCATATCTTGTTTTTCTGGTACTCTTCAACTCTCTATTCGTGTTATCCTGTAAGTCACTGAAGTTAAGATGATAATTTTAATTTTTTTGTCAGGCGGTTCATAAATTCTCATTTCTTTAGGGTTTGGTATTTGTGCTTTGTTTTGCTATTTTGGTACCATTATATTTCCTTTATTTTTTTCTCTCTTCCTTGAAGTTCTGCATTGCTTTCTTAGCATTTGAAGCAGTATTTCTTTCGTCTTTGCTGACTGGTAAGAGAAAGACTTTAAATAGTTATCCTAGCTAGAGATACTGTGGGTCTCTCCATCTGTTCTATGGCTATGCCTGCCCCACTTCTCTTATTCTTTCTTACCAGTCAGTAAAGAGACCCTGAGGCAGAGCCACCCAGCTAATCCACTTCCCAAATCCTGACCCATAGAAATTATGAGAAAAGAAATGTGTGTGTTTTCAATATGCTACATTTTGGGCTATTTTGCTTTACAGCAACCTATAAGTAATGCATTTGGGGAATGTGCTTCAGCGATTGCTACAATAACCCTAGAGGTGAATCATCAGAGTAAAGTACTTGTGCTTTTATATATTATATGCTATTCTATTTTAATTAGAAATATTCAAATGACAATATTAAGTGTACTTTAAAATATAAAAGCATGATGAAAGAAATAATATTTAAATTATACAGTTAAACCTGAAATACAGTTCAACAGATAACGTTCATAATGCTGGGTGGTAAGACACTGATGCGGTTTGGCTGGGTCCCCACTCAAAACTTCCAGAATTCCCAGGTGTTGTGAGAGGGACCCACGGTGAGGTAACTGAATCATGGAGACCAGTCTTTCCCCTACTGTTCTCGCAATAGTAAATAAGTCTCATGAGATCTGATGGGCTTATCAGAGGTTTCCACTTTTGCCTGCTCGTCATTTTTGTCTTGCCACCACCATATAAGAAGTGCCTTTTACCTCCCGCCATGATTCTGAGGCCTCCCCAGCCATGTGGAACTGTAAGTCCCATTAAACCTCTTTTTATTCCCAGTTTTGGGTATGTCTTTATCAGCAGCATTAAAACAAACTAATACGGGCAGTGAAAGATATTTAGGGACCTTTATGAATTTATTTTATTTAAGTTTTATTTTTTAAATATATACTATCTGCATAACAAAATGTAGAAGGTACAGCAGCCAAGCAGTAAAGGATTTTCCTTATACCTTTAACCTCAGTCACCCAATTTACCCTATGAAACTAATTGTCTATTTGTCTATACACACACACACACACACACACACACACACACACACAGTTGTGGTGTGTATAGGTGGGGGTTTATGTATACTTTCTAAGTCATATTTTTCCCAGACATGATTTTAAGTACTAATAACATATGTTGATTTATTTCCTCTTTTATGTTTTAATGGTAAAATCACAATCCATGTCCTCTCTACCCAATACTCCCCTTGTGCTATGTATTTCTCCTTATAACTTTTCAATCTATTACACACTATTTATTTTATCTTATCTTATTTTCTGTTTTTTCACCAGAAACAGGAGGGCAGTAAGATTTTTTGTGTCTTTTGTTGAGATATTACCAGTAGCTAATATAGTGTCTGTTATAAATATTTGTTGAATGAGTGAATACATGTGTTGCATTTCATTAGTATTTTAATACTAAATTCTTTATTATTTTTCACTTACAAAAAGCAAATAATTGTTTCTTTTTTGATTTAATTTTTGATGATTATTCTAACATTTATTTCTGGTTAATTTTATCAGTTGTTTAAAATATGATTTTATGAAAACCATATTATTAGAAACAATTAATTGACCTATACTTTTATGTGAAACACATTTGAAAATGCAATTAAATTCAAGTTAAATTGACATCTTTTTTTTTTTTTTTTTTTTTGATGGAGTCCCGCTCCTTAGCCAGGGTGGAAGGCAGTGTCGTGGTCTCAGCTCACTGCAACCTCTGCCTCCCGGGTTCAAGCAATTCCCCTGCCTCACACTCCCAAGTAGCTGGGATTACAGGCATGTGCCACCACACTCAGCTAAGTTTTGTATTTTTAGTAGAGAAAGGGTTTCACCATGTTGGTCAGGATGGTCTCGAACTCCTGACATCGTGATCCACCCACCTCGGCCTCCCAAAGTGCTAGGATTACAGGCGTGAGCCACCGTGCCCGGCCAAATTGGCATCTTTAAAAGTACTTTTTGTGCTTTATGTTTTTATAAGAGGTAATTTAGTATTTATTGTAATTATCTTGAAGTATTATTATAGTTTTTAACTGAGAATAACATAAATTATTATAAATAAAAGATAGGGTTGTCATAAAGTTTTGAGGCTATAATTTATTAGAGACATTATATCTAACAGCTTCTAATAAATAAATGCTAACCTTCTTTATATTATTCCAACAATTACAAATAAATATATAGCAGACATAAGCTAATAATTATTAAGGTGCCAGACAGCATGAAAATTATTCTGACTTTATAAGAACTTTATGAGTATTCAATGGAAAAAGGAAAGGTATCACTGTATAACAGAAAACAATACAGCCAGACGCAGTGGCTCATACCTGTGGTCCCAACACTTTGTGGGGCTCAGGCAGGTGGATTATAAGGTCAGGAGTTTGGGACCAGCCTGGCCAACATGGTGAAACCCCATCTCTACTAAAAATACAAAAATTAGCCAGCCGTGGTGGTGGGTGGCTGTAATCCCAGCTACTAGAGAGGCTGAGGCAGGAGAATCGCTTGAAACTGGAAGGCGGAGGTTGCAGTGAGCCGAGATCACGCCACTGAACTCCAGCCTCGACGAAAGAGTGAAACAAGTGAAACTTCATCTCAAAATAGAAAAGAAAAGAAAACAATTTATATATTCTTTACCTTTGTTAACCAGAAAAAAAAGAAGATGCTAATTTGATTGCGTATAAGCAGAACACTAAGAAAAATACCAAATCTACCAAATATTTTACTTTTAAATTTAAAAATATGTCTCTCAGTGATGTTTGGCAAATACTTTTTTATAAAACAGTTTCATAAACATTCTTAATATGAGAGTCGAAGCTTAACTAAAAAAATCATTCTACATCAAACTCTTCGTTTTGTTAGATTATCTGTTAATTTCTTAAGTTCATTTAACATAATTTTTATATTGAAGAATATGATGGTTTTAAAATATTATCTTTTCTAATTGATGAACAATTATAGCATCAATTTTTTTCTTAAATTTCCCCACTTTATTCAAGGAGGCCTGAGTTTATGAAAGTATAACAGACATACAAAGGTAAATAAACTATCTATAGATTTAATTGCCTGTTGGACATTTACATTTCAATGAAGCAGCTCAGAAAAGAACATGAGAATGATGTTAATGTAATAATACTGAAAGGAAAATAGAAATAGTAGGTATAATTAATACAGCCTCATAATTACATATGCTGTGATATAAATGTTACATTGATTATTCAACTTCTTGAATGTATTTTTCTTTTAATTGCCAGGACTGAGTGGTAAACAAATGATATATTGCCCTTTTTAAAGTGCAGAAAAAAATGTGTAGGTAGCAGTGAAATATCAGCACAAGCAATGAGTCCTAACTTTTCAAAAACCAGTAACTGCTGAATTAATTCAATCTTTTTGTAGAAATAAAAATGCAGTTAAGTGGAACAGGGGGCACTGCCCAGCTGCATTCACAGGTTTCATGGCCGTTTGTAGGCTTCGGTACTGTACTAAGTTCAGATCTACCAGTAGTTCCATCCACCAATATAATAGATGATGTCATAAGAAGGAGAAGGAGGTAATAAGAGTATACATGACAATAAAAATGGGTTAAAGAAGGTATAGATTTTTTTTAATTGCTCTTGCTCTTTGGATCTATGCTATTTCTTAATATACATGAATACTTTTGAACCCATTCTGAAATCAAAGGTGGTCTAGATCCCACCCACCCCGCCCACCCCCGGGCCAGTTCTATGCATTCCCAGCGATTCCACCTACCCCAGGTCATGCTGTCACTATACAAGGGTAGGAGAAATGTCATGGAGCTTTCCACTGTTGCTTATCAGTGATCTTTCTTTTCATATACCTGGAATTATTTTATCAACCTGCAATAAAATGAATGCTGCGGTTTTGTGTGCTAAAACAATTGGTTGTCATTGTGTAAGAAATCTTACTGATTTTTGGTTTCCCTGTAATTCTCAGGGCCATCAGCATTGCCATCTACTAATTGCAGAAAATTAAAAGCACAGAGAATAAAGAAAGACTTGGAGTGAGGAGAGATGAATCTCTGCACATAAGCAAAATGCTTTCTACTGCCCCCTCTGGAAGGATACACTTAACAAGAGTGCAAGGCTGAGGAAAGCTCTTGCCTCTGCACATGGTTTCTCTCACATAAAGGAGGTGTTTGTCCATATACACATATGGACAGGATGATTTTCCCCCTACATTCCCTCAATGAGAAACTCAATGCTAAAATTAACAACTCATCTTCCAGGTACAAACTGCATACATAATTTTTAATACTAGACATTATTTGAAAAAGTTCGTAAATGTTCACAGCCAAGGGTGACAATGTAATTTCAACCTTCCCCGCATGAGAAGTGGGTCCAAAAGCTGGAAGGGACAGAACTAATCAGCTACAGGTGCTGTCTCTGAAGGACTCTGCAATCTGCATATTGAATTCAAAGTCAACGTCCATTGGCAGGAACTGGGTTGTCTGTCTATTCTGATGGAATGACTCCATGTTATAAGATAAAAAATAAATGTGGCTGCATTATTTTGTCTTTAAAAGGAAGAGTATATTGTTTCAAAGCATATTTGTATGAATAAAAATACTATTTTTTTTTTTTTTTTTTGAGATGGAGTTTCACTCTGTCTCCCAGGCTGGAGTGCATTGGCACAATCTCGGCTCACTGCAACCTCGGCCTCCTGGATACAAGCAATTCTCCTGTCTCGGCCTCCTGAGTAGCTGGGACTACAGGCACATGCCACCATGCCTGGCTAATTTTTGTGTTTTTAGTAGAGACGGGGTTTCACCATATTGGTCCCGCTCATCTCCAACCCCTGACCTCAGGTGATCTACCTGCCTCGGCCTCCCAAAGTGCTGGGATTACAGGCCTCATGTGAGACACTGTGCACAGCCTATATGATTAAATTTTTAAAAACTATTTTATTGTTAATGCAAGGTTTTCTTCTTACACTGGTTTATACAAAGATGTCTCTGAGAGGGGGTATGTGTTACCTAGGCATGTTTTTCTTCCTTGGAAGATTATCTTTATTTGGTACTGGGAAAACCTACAAAAGCAGTATCCTAGCATTGTAAATAAGCTCTATTCCAGTGAGAACATCAGTTATACTTGCCGTATCTATTAGATGATGATGCTATACGTGAAAAGTAAAGTAGAGGTCCTTTTTCAAAGACTTTCCTCCCCATCTAATTAGGAATAAATAGTAACTTCTCTTAGAAGCAGAGTTTATTCAAAGACTTCTGCTAACACTCTTAAATATCTGCCAGCCGTAATAAAGAAATCAATGTATTTTATGTTCTTAGCTCCCACAACTTAGCCCTGGCATGCTTACACTGGTCCAAGCAAGCATTAGGTCCTAGCCTGTTCCTCTTCCTTATTTGAAGGTGTTTTGACCTTTCTCAGCACTCCACAAGTTACTTCCTCCTTCTTTGTTCTCCTCTGCCTTTGCCTCTTTTCAAAAGTTCTAAGTTGCTAGCCAATCGGGACAAATACAGAATGTGAGGTCCCGTTCCAGCCAAAGGAAACGGGACACAGCAGTAGGGTGGCCACGTCAGGTTATAAGTGACCCTGTCTCCTTTGTTCGCTGTAGTGTCATGGCAAAACTGCTGGCAAGTGTACCCTTTCTGCAGAAAGTAAAAAAATGGCCTTGTGAGGAAATTAAATTTATGTTCAAGTGCTATTTCTTTATGGCACCAGGGAACAAGCATTTCTAACATATACAAGGGTCAAGATTTCTTATAAATTTGCACTTAAAACAAAATAAAGTAATAGGTATCTTAATAGTTAACTTACATTTTAGTCTAGTTTTAAAACCTAACAAATGTCACAGAAAAATAATTTACAATGGTTCAATTTTTGCTAGGATTCTTAAAAACCTAAAATACATCAGCAAAAACGCCCTGTGGAATATCATCTTATTTAAAGGTGTTAACTAGCCATAGTGCTAATTTCCACAGGGAAAATCTTAACTGTGGTATGATCGCTGAGATAAAGTTTTAAAAATTTGACATCTTTCTTTACATATATCATTAAAGCCTAGGCCGATATTGCAGGGTAACCATAGATAATTTCAGCTAAACATCGTCTGCATCTTTTAAAGCATCTTCCCCTCACATCTATTTAGGAAGACACTAAATAAATGAGGTTCGGAGAATAATAATACATTTTGTTAGTTTCTCAGAACACTCTGCATTTTGGATTGTTAATAAATGGTATTGTGAAATTTTCAAATAAAATATTTAAGAACTAGAAGTAAGCAGAAAAGGGCCACTCTCTCTCCCTCCCTCATTTCTCAGGCTTCTATTTAAATGTCACGTTCATTCTTTTACCCATTCTGGGTATTGTGGAAAAAAAATTATTTCAATCCATGGCTTTTAAACCTCCTGACAATTCATCAGATTGGAGCATTTTTAAAAGGCATAAAAGCTCATACTTTCTCCAATTTCATTGAATTACAGTAAATTTGTTTAACAAACTTCTTGTGGAGGGAGGTCAGGCAGCAGTCAGTGCCATGAATTGCCTCAAATCATTGCGCCAAAAGTTAGAGAGAGAAAAGTGCCTCAGGATGTCTTTTCACCTTGTATAGTTCTAAAAAACAAACAAACAACAAAAAGACTATAGTTTAGAAGAAGGACAGCATTACAAGGCTTTAATCTCAATCCACACCAGAGAAAACAAGGTGAGCAAGGAGCAGCTAAGACCCCACTAAGGAATATTAAGTGGGCAACGGGACTTCCTATTCAAGCAGAGGACTGGGCTATCTTTAAGGGAGAGTTGCAAAGGGAGAAGTGATTTTGGTTGTCAGGGATTGTAGGAAAAGAAACAGAAAAAAAAAGATCACAGAACCCAATTGTAGCTGTCGAATCTAAAAAGGACTTTTTAAAAAATTAAAATAGTATTGATTTAGATGTAGAAATGGGGGCAAGGAGAAAATAATTTTATGACTTCAGTTCTAATTTCATCAGAGAGTAGGATTCAATATAAACATATCTATTGGAACGACACACATCCAGAATAACATTCTTGAAAGTAGGTGATTTTATGGCTTATATATTGAGGACAGTGCTGGAATGAAACTCAGATATTGATCACTGTAGACACTGTTTTATCGATACTTTCGTCCCATATCATGTTACTGGAAAGGGTCAAACTTAAGAGCAGGAAAATCGACCAGAGTAATAGTTGATTGAGAATTCTCAAGAAGTTTTGTTGCTCAGTTAAACATGTGCTCATGGTCTTTAAACTTTCCCCATTTATTCTGCGACTAGAGGAATGAATACAGACACTTGGGTGTTTTGCTATGCCTGCAACATATGCCATCTGCATTGACATTTCTCATGGTATTTCACTCTCATAACCCAGCTTAAGCAGCGTAATAAGACCTTGATATGTAGGGCCTTGATACTAAGTCTAGGGAAAGCAGCAGATGTTGGCCTTATTAAATCAATCAAGCCCCACAATTAAAGTTCAAGGGATTGCAGTTTAATTAGTACTGTGGCTAGTTAAAAATCCACAAACAATATCATATTTCACCAAACATTTATATTGACATTTTGCATGTTATTAGGGAATTCTCAAAAAGCCGGTCCAATAAACTCATAAGATCGTAATTCATTGTGGTGGACTTTAATGTTAATTGATTAGAAGAAACAGTGTAATGTGATAAACCACTGATAACCATGAAGGTTAATGAAGCTGAATTTTCATTTCAATTGGAGATAAAAAGTTACTAATACATTTTTCTTTTTTACGCTATTGTTATTAGATTTCACTAATTTGTAAAGTTAAATGTTTTTGAATTTTCTATTCCAATAGCAACACACTTCTATTTAGTAAAGTAACTAAATCTTTTTTAAAAGAGTATGTGAATTTTTAAATTTTTTGCTTTCTAATATCCTGAAAAACTTTTTAAATGTTTAATATTATAGAACAAGTGAAATGTATGTTAAAAAAAACCAGCTTGTGGTAAATTATCTCATTAAAAAAAACAAAGAAACAACATTATTTTCCTCTTTATACATCTGGTTTATATATTTTGATTTTTACCAGTGTAATACATTTATCTAAAGTCCACCTCCATGGTAATACCTAGTGAATCTCCATTTTTTCCAAAACATTTTCTTGTTAAATAGAAAAAGAGATGAAACAAGATTAAGAGTACGTGTTAAATTGACTTATCTAAAATATTTTGCTTTATTCACTTTAAAATATATTTATTTGTTAACTGAAGCTTTCATTAAATTATTTGAATCATGAAGCTGTTTTTGGAGACATTTCAGTTTAGTTCTAACTGAAATAAATACATGAGTCTATCAGGACTTGTATGTATAACAGATAAAAGAAACACTAAGCATTTCCCGCCTGCATCTTCACTCCCACCCACTCAACCCCTTTCAGCCATGGTCTTTAACAGAGAAGACCACAGTCTGCAGGCCTTTGAGAAAAAAGAGATGAGAGTCCTGGCAAAACAGGATACATTGAGAAAATATAGGAGTGTGTAGAATTTTTAAGATTTGCTTCTGGTATGATACTATTAGTCTCTATATTGAAGAGATTTCAGAAAAACAGTTATTATTTTACAAAATGTTTTGCATGCAATTTGTGCTCCTTTTGTATGCAAAATTATGTTGAAAAATCCTAAAGGAGAAATGAGCTGACATTTATTTAGGTTTTATATATTTTCCTGTTATATTTATTTTTATAATTCAGATCTTGCACTTAAAACCAATTAGTCCAACATGGACATATTGCTGTGCTCTGAAATATTTTTTTCACATTTAACAAAGCTTTATTTACTTTCTCTAGGCCACCTAGTAAATGTGGGTGAAAAATGCGATGAAAAACCAGGCAGGTCCTAGGCAGGGACCACCCACTCGGGCTAGTGAAGTGGCAAACCCATGGCAAATACTCGCCTAAGGCCTGAATCCACCAAGAGTAGGAAGCCACTCTGCTCTACACTGAGTATCAATGACACCATGGCCACTACTTGTTTTCTTTTCTAAGGAATGTTTTTGAAAACTAAAATTAAATGATTACCCGCTTCACAAAAAAGATGAGCTCATACTTTACAGAGATAACTGAATAGAATCTCGGCTAAACCATGATCTTAGTTTCATTAGACTCCTACCTAATCAATGATGAAAACTGATGAACTTGCTCAGAATAATCATTCCACTGTTCTTCATCAATTTAATCTGAACCAAACTGCCTACTATGTATAAATGAAAATTTCAAAAATAGTTAACACGTACAAAAAGAGGAGAAAAATACATATTTAGTCTTACACTGATTTTTTCATCTTGTATTCATTGAAATCAGCAATCAACACTGGTAGTAACTGTTAAAAATTGTTCTCATAATTTTCAAAGTAAATGAACGTCTTTTTTTCTGAAGTATTTTTAATAATCGAAGGAAAGGTAATGAGGCCAGACCTAAACAAGTGCTGCCTTTATCACTAAGGGTTAAACAATTGGTATATTTGGCCAGGCGCGGTGGCTCATGCCTGTAATCTCAGCACTTTGGGAGGCCAAGGAGGTAGATCACCTCAGGTCAGGAGTTCGAGACCAGCCTGGCCAACATGATGAAACCCTGTCTCTACTAAATATGCAAAAAATTAGCTGGGCGTGGTGGTGCACTCCCAGCTACTCGGGAGGCTGAGGCAGGAGAATCACTTGAACCTGGGAAGCAGAGGTTGCAGTGAGCCAAAATCACGCCACTGCACTCCAGCCTGGGCAACAGAGCAAGACTCTGTCTCAATAAATAAATTAATTAAATAAAAACAATTGGTATATCTGTTTGAGCTTTCCAAGAAGAACATTTTAAGTATGGGAGTAGAGGGCATATAAAAGTAATATTTACAAAAAACTAACCAGGCACCCAGATCTAAACTCTGTAACACACATAACCAAGTGCATGGAGTATCTGAACTCCAAAGCTAGTCTCGTTTCTTTTGCATTGCACTGGCTTCATAACTACAATATGCTTACATCTAATACTTAAAACAACACACCTTCTCACACATTTTCTCTGTATGTCAGAATTAAGATTTTTAAGAAGCAAGAATATGGCCATGATTCGTCTCCAAGGAAGTTCTTACTAATAACAAAGCTCCAACAGAACAAATGGAAATCGTTCTTAAAATGTAGAAGAACAGAATCATTATATGAAAGAATTTTCATAGATACTGTATTTGATACACTCCGTATCAGCATGAAACACTTATATATATTAGTGATACTTGGTTATTTCACTTAAGAAATTGTCATACACAGGTATACCTAATCTCTTCGGACTTTGCTGTATTGCATTTTGCAGATAACTGGGTTTTTGAAAAATAGAAGTTTCCTGGCAACCCGACACTGAGCAGATCTATTGGTATCATTTTTCCAATTGCATCTACTCGTTTTTGGTGTCTGTGCCACATTTTGGTAACTTTCATAATAACCCAGGCTTTTACGTATATGATTGTACTTGCTATGGTGATCTGTCATCAGTAATTTTTGTTGTTACTATTGTAATTGTTTGGGGGCCCTATATGTGTCCATATAAGTGGTAAAATTAGTCAATAAATGTGTGTGTTCTGACTGCTCCACTGACTGGCCTGGTCACTCCCACATCTCTCTACCTCCTTCATTGGGCCTCCCTATTCCATGAGACACAGCAATAATCAAATTAGGCCAATTAATAAGCCTACAGTGGCCTTTATGTGCTCAAGTGAAAGGAAGAGTCACATGTCTCTATCACTTTAAATCAAAAGCTAGAAATCAATGGCCTTAGTGAGAAAAGTATGCTTAAAGCTGAGACAGGCTAAAAACTAAGCCTCCTGCACTAAACAGTGAGCCAAGCTGTGAATGCAAAGGAAAAGTTCTTGAAATATAGTAAAAGTGCTATTTCAGTGAATGCAAATGATAAGAAAGGAAAACAGCCTTATTCCTGATATGGAGAAAGTTTGAGTGTCCTGGGTAAAAGACCAAAGCAGCTGCAATATTTTCTTAAGCCAAAGCCTAACTCTTTGAAGGTGGAGAGAAGTAAGGAAGCTGCAGAAGATAAATTTGAAGCTACCAGATGTCAGTTCACAGGGTTTAAGAAAAACAAAAAGCCATCTGCATAACATAAAAGGGCAAGGTAAAGCAGCACGTGCTGATGGAAAGCTACAGAAAGTTATCCAGAAGATCTAGCTCAGATCAGTGATGACGGTGGCTACACTAAAAGACAGATATTGAGAGTAAACAAAGCAGCCTTGAATTAGAAGAAGATACCATCTAGGATTTTCATAGCTAGAGAAAAGTCAATCCCTAGCTTTAAAGCTTCAGAAAACAGGCTGAGTCTCTTGTTAAGGGCTAATGCAACTCATGATTTTAAGTTGAAGCCAGTGCTCATCTACCATTACAAAAATCCTAGGATCCTTAAGAATTCTGCTAAATCAACTATGCTCCATCAGTGGAACTACAAACCCGGGATGATAGCACATCTCTTTATAGCATAACTTACTGAATATTTTAAGGCCACTGTTGAGACCTACTGCTCAGAAAAAGATTCCTTTCTAAATATTGCTGCTCTTTAACAATGTACCTGGTCACACAAGAGCTCTGACAGAGATCTACTAGGAGATTAATGTTTTCATGCTTGTTAACGCGACATCCATTCTGCAGCCCGTGAAACACAAAAGACTTTTGACTTTCAATTATTGTTATTTAAGAAATATGTTTCATAAGGCTATTGCTGCATGGAGAGTGAGTCCATTGATGGATCTAGCTAGACAAGGTAAAACAAAACCCTTTGGAAAGAATTCCCCATTCTAATGATATTAAGAATGTTTGAGATTCATAGGAAGAGGTCAAAATACCAGCACAAACAGGGGTTTAAAAGAAGTTGATTTCAATCCTTGTGAATGACTTTGATGGGTTAAAGGTTTCAGTGGAGGAAGTAACTTCAGACGTGTTGAAAACAGCAAGAGAAATAGAATTAGAAGTAGAACTGAATTGCTGCAGTGTCATAAGATCTTAATGGATGCGGAGCTGCTTCTTATGGATGAGCGAAGAAAGTGGTTTCTTTAGATGAAATCTACTCCTGGTGAAGATGCTGTGAACATTGTTGAAATGACAAGAAAAGATTGCAGTCATTTCATAAACTCGGTTAATAAAGCAGCAGCAGGGTTAGAGAAGACTGACTGAATTTTGAAAGAATTTCTCCTGTAGGTAAAATGCTTCTTAACCAGCAACACATGCTATATAGAAATATTTCATGAAAGGAGGAATCAATTGATGTGGTAAACTTTACTGTTGTCTTATTTTAAGAAATTGCAAAAGTCATCTCAATTCTCAGCAACCACCAGCCTGATCAATAATCATCCAGCAGCATTGAGGAAAGATCTTCCACTAGCAAACAGATGATGAGTCATTGAAGGCTTAGATGATTGTACATGTTTTTAAAAACATAATGCTATTGCACACACAACAGAATGCAGTATGATGTAAATATAACTTTAATATGCACTGGGGAACCCACAATATCATGTCACTTGCTTTATTACAGTCATCTGAAGCCAAACTTGCAATATCTCTGAAGTACGGCTGCATATCAATAACTAAAGACATCTTACCAGACATTACAGTTTCCACATTAGTACACCATGTAAGATATTACTGATTAAGATGTAATATATTTTTCTGTCATGAGAGCCTCACATAGAATGTTACTTGAATTACTGCTTACACAGGAAATTTTATGATTTAAAGTTTATGATTAAATTCAAATATTACCTGAATTACTGCATACACAAGAAACTTTATGATTTAAAGAGTTATAAAACTTTATTAAACCTCAGTTCTAATGTTTAGTTACATACTAACTTATGGTGACCATATTAAATTATATCACATGAATTTCAAAATAACTAACTATAAAAACCAGCATCTAACATAAAATAAAAATGCTTTCCTAACTGACTTCCAACAATATTCTGGGGATTACACAGGATCGTTTAGTAGAAATTTTGAAAGTGTGAAGCATATAAAATGTTAGATGTAAATAAATATTTTATTAATTTCTGGTAATTGTGTAAATAAAAGTTGGGCACTGACATTGCCTGTCATTTTTGGACAACATCCAGCCACTGATGAAGCCATGTGTAAAATGCTTTACTGTTTAAAAAAATTAAATCTACAGAGCACAAGGGAAAAAAAATGCATGCTGCAGTTCCTTAAATAATTTGTGTTTTGTAAGAAAAAAGCATATAATACAACATAAAATAATAGAGTCAAAACTGAATATGCTGAATGCAATCGGTGGGAGGCTAGTTTTGATTTGGGCTTCAAAAGAATAGTAGAGCTTAATGTCTTTGGGCAGTGGATCTGTGCTGGGGATAAGTAAATTGAGTAGAGAGGATGGGGAGAAGGTTTGCTTGGCAACAATGCACAGACTCTGTTGGGGGATGATTTGAGAGGACCGATGCTACCAGTGCATCTCTTTTTTTCAGCCATTTCTTGGAAATCATGGTGTAGATCCCGGATAAGGGCTGGGCTGCCCCAGCAGGTCACTGCAAGTCTCTGTGAAGTCTGCTCCTGTTAATTATTTTGAATGGCAGGAGTTGACTCTACAACAATTGTAGACCCAAACATAAGTTGTTTTCCTCATCTCAGAAATCTATGTCAAGTGCCTTTGTTGTTAATGTGACACGTCAGATGAATCCAAACATTTTCTTCAGTAAAATATTTAGCAACATATCTTTATTTTAGACAAAGTAAACCTTTTCAGAAGGCAAGTGAATCATTAAGTGTGACAACTGTATATCTATATGCTCAATACTCTATCATTCTCTAACACAGTTACATTTTATTAGTTCTTAAAAATAATATTAATAGGCAGGGAGTAGGAGAGTGTGGAATGGGGTGGGGTAGAATATTACATGTATAGTGAAATGGATTTTTATTCCAACATAGTAATTATTGAGCCAACAGTCTGACAGAATAAATAAATCTCCTTAAATGCATAAATTGTTGAGAGTTTATTGAATTACAGAAAAATAGTTCTTGCCCTGTGGAGAATAAACCAATCTAACATACTTTCTGAGTGACAGACTGTATAAGAGAACCCAACACAAAAGTAGTTCATCACGAATAAACTTTTAAAATCCATGTTTTACATATGAAAAAAAATGCTCAACATCATTAATTATCAGAGAAATGCAAATTAAAACCACAATGAGATACCACCTTACTCCTGTAAGAATGGTCATAATTAAAAAGTCAAGAAAATATCAATGTTGGCATGGATGTGGTGAAAAGGGAACACTTTTACATTACTGGTGTGTGTATAAACTAATACAACTGCTATGAAAGACAGTACGGAGATTCCTCAAAGAACTAAAAGTAGAACTACCATGTGATTCAGCAATCCCACTAGATGCATTTGGTATCTACTCAAAGGAAAAGACGTCATTATATGAAAAAGGTACATGCACAAGCATGTTTATAGCAGTACAATTCACAACTGTAATAACATGGAACCAACGTAAGTGCTCCTCAGGCAATTAGTCGATAAAGAAAATGTCGTATATATACACAATGGAGTAGTACTCAGCCACATAAAAAGGAAAAAACAGTGCCTTTTGCAGAAACTTGGATGAACCTGGAGACCATTAGTCTAAGTGAAGTCACTCAGAAATGGAAAAACAAACGTCATATATTCTCACTTGTGAGAGGTAAGTTATGAGGATATGAAGTCATAATAATAATATAATGGACATTGGGTATCGGGAGAAGGGTAGGAAGCGGGTGAGGGAATAAAAAACTACATTTTGGGTTCACTGTAAACTTCTCGGATGACAGGTGCACCGAATCTCTGAAATCACCACTAAAGAACTTACCCATGTCACCAAAAACCACCTGTACACCAAAAACTACTGAAATAAAAAATAAATCCATGTTTTAAACAGAAATACTGAAGATGTGTAGATTTACATATAAAATATAAAAACTTATAAATGCAGATACGCCTTACACATTTTCTTTTATAAAGTAAATAGTACTACTATACAAGTTATTTTAAGCTTGTCATTGTGTTTCAAACATGAAAGATCTCATGCTTATTATTTTTGAAAAAGTTCTACCACCAAAAAACAGAGAAGTTAATTTTGCCTACAGAAGAAGTCAGACTCTGAAATATCTATTAATGATAGACATTTTAGGATGGTGAATTTATATATACACTTAATATTTTTCAAAATTTTTATTTCAGTATGTTAGCAATGGTGTGGGAAAAACAGTATGTTATTTTGAAAATTATATTGAAAATAATGACAAAAATGTTGATAATATGTATCTTGTTAAGAAGTAAAACATAAGCACATTTCAAAATAATTCAGTATATTCAGTAAAATTTAAATTATTTCCTGTGTGTGTGTGTGTGTGTGTGTGTGTGTGTATGTATGTGTACATAGGTTTCTTTGTGTAGATATAGGTATTCAAAAACAAGAACAAAAAAGAACATATACACCACAACACTGTCAATCAATATGTAACCTTAATTTTCTTGTTTGGGTTTCCCAGATGTTCACAAATTTCTATAATATACCTACATTGCTTTTTATAATACAAATTTCATACTAGCATTCATTTTTAAAGTAGCTTATTTTTCAAATAGTTTTGTTGCATACATAGTTCTCTTTTTATTAAAATATTAAGACTATAACAAATATCTTAAAAACCACAACGTAACCCAAGAAGTTTATTAAAAATTAATCATATGCTTCTTCCTTGTGCCATCTCCCTTCTGCCCCCTGAGATTATGTCTGCATTTAAAATATATGTATTTGTCCATATTTTACATATATGTCCAAATTGTCATTTACTTTTCTACTATTTTTATTTTTTGGAGGCATAATAGATGTACATATTTTCATGCTACATGTGATAATTCAATACATTCATATAATCAAATCGGGGTAATTATAATATCCATCCCGTTAAAATTTATCATTTATGCTAGAAAATAAAAATAACTCATATGTATGCAGTTAAGAAGAAATATAAGCACATTTCAAAATAAAATATTCAGAATATTCAGTAAAATTTAAACTGTGCTAGAGAACAATTCAAGTGTTCCTAGCACATGTATTAATTAAACATTTAGCTGAAACTTGACTTGCTGAATTACAAATTCCCAAAATATTATTTTAACCAGATGCTCTGGAAACCTCCTATGGCATTTACAACTTTTCTTCTACATTGTATAATGAATGCTGATAATAATTTTCAAGTAATTTTTGATTTCTCAAAAGTTTAAAATTGTAAATATTTCTGTCCATCAGTCTGTAAAATTTGTTTTATTCCTGAAACACTGAGGTCCTATTAAATGCATCTTTGAGGTATCTGAATAAAAGGAGCTTTGATTTAAATGTACTTAGCTTTAATGTGCTCTCTCTCTGAGCAGTGGGTTTCCTTGGATATTTTACTACCTACACACTTCTATTAATAATAAGCATATGGTAATTCATGAAGGTAAGACTTAATGAAAAAAAATTAAACTCTTTTTCAACTGCAAACCCACACAGAGTTTGACTAGAATGTAATGAGATTTTTTCCCAGATGTTATTTACTTATTTTTTAACTACAGAGCTAAATCTTGCCGAAAACAGCATGGACACACACAATTCTATGATTCCAATTTTTCCTCTGTTCCCTCATATGCAAGGAAAAGTAAAACTTTAGTGCAATCCCTTAAACCAAAAGGGTCCCCAACCCTGGCTATGGGCCAGTGTCAGTCTGTGCCCTTTTAGGAATTGGGCCATACAGCAGGAGGTGAGCAGTGGGCCACCGAGCAAATCCTCCTCTGTATTTACAGCCGCTCCCCATTGCTGGCATTACCACCTGCACTCTCCTCCTGTCAGACCAGCAGTGGCATTAGATTCTTATAGGTGCGCAAACCCTATTGTGAATTGGGCATGCAAGGGATCTAGGTTGCGAGCTCCTTCTGAGAATCTAATGCCTGATGATCTGTCACGCTGAGATGGGATCGTCACCCCCAGATGGGACCATCTAGTGGCAGGAAAACAAGGTGTGGGCTCCCACTGATTCTACATTATGGTGACTTGTATTATTTTCATCATATATTACTATATAATCTTAACAGAAATAAAGTGCACCATAAATGTAATGCGCTTGAATCATCTTGAAACCAATCCCCCCTCTTCCAGTGGAAAAATTGTCTTCCAAGAAACTGGTGTCAGGCGCCAAAATGGTAGAGGACAGCTACCTTAACCCAAGCACCTTTTCTCAAAGTGACATTGCTAAGGCAAAGCATTACATTTATGGTACCTGAGCCACCACACCTGGCCCATCTGACTATTTCTACATGGATGCCTGGATGAGCAATTTACTCTCAGGGACTATAACCTTCAACCCAGCAGGACACCAGTGCACGAGGACTGAAAATGCGCTCAGTTCAGTTTCACAGAGAGATAGATGTAGTTTTTCCTCTAAATGCGACATAGGTCCGGCCATTCTACTTACGGGTTAGCCTCAGTTTATCTTTAAAAACTGTTTATGATTTATAGGTCCTTTTTCCTAATGCCCTTTTCAATTTCTGTGTTCTTAATATAACATATGTTCAAAATACTAATGCATGTGTGATGTCTGTATTTATTATTGGTTATTTAAACAGTTACTGGGATAAGAAAAATATTTTGGCAATACCTAACCATAAGGGCAATGATTGAGCTATAGTATTGTCCCACAAATTGATGTGATAATGCCATAAAATCAAATGAATACATCATTGTGATACTTTTCTTGTCTTTTAATTTAAAAAATACTGGCACGAGAACACAGTGACTTAGATACATTGTGATAGTTTCACCAGTACTTTACTAAGGGGAGGTCTAAATTATTAAGTTTTATTTTCTTACTCAGGAAAATCATGCTTTTCAGTGAGGATAAATGCAATACAATTTCTCTGTTACCCCACATTACGTGGGATTCAACTTCGGGTTTTATGTTTGTCATTAAACAAGTTGAATGCATTGTTATCTTATGATAAATAATATAAAAATGACTCAATTGAGGATGTTTTCTGGTGTTCGATTTTTATCAACTGTTTTGGTTTAACCTTTGTACAATAAACATTTTAAATAATTTTAATTCTATATTTTATAAAGTGTATGCAAACCACTTTATCACCCTTGACAAATGCAGAACTAGAAGAGTGAAGTATTCTCGTAGTGAGTGAACTCAATTTTGTTAAAAAAAAAAAGTCAAATAGCTGACTAAGTTATATTAGAATGTCTTATAAGTTGTTTTTTTTTTTCATTTAAAAAAAAAAACAGAATTCCAGCAATTGTTTCTGACAAAAATGATCAGTCAGTGGGCGCTAAAATTAGTGAATAGAAGTATTATTGAAAATGGAATCTGTACATAGATTCAAAGAATCTCTCAAAAAATATGTATTATTTACAAAAAGAAAAATAGTGACTTTTCATTTGAAATAGCTGGTAAACCCCATGTAACCAAGAGATCAAAGTTACTATCACAATTAATAGGACAAGTCAACAGGGGTCCCCTGCTATAATGAACTGAACACACATTGCCAATTCTGGACATTTCTGCCAAAAAAATATGAATCACCTGAATCTAATCACAAAGAAACAGTTAAATAAACCCAAATTTAGGGACAGCCTGTAAAATAATCGGCCCTCACTCTTCAAAAGTGTAAAGATATGGAAGGAAAACATTGCCATTTCCTATTTAGGGAAATGAAAGATACATGGCAGCTAAATGCAACCTGTGATGCGGAATTAGGTTCTGGTCCAGAAAACACATTGGTGGAATGTTAGGTAAAATTTGAATTAGGTCTGAAAATTAGGCAATAATATTAAATCAGAGTTAATATCTTGACTTTAATAGTTACACTGTGGTTGTGAAAGAACGTTCTTGTTTTTGCTCTCAACTATTTCAAGAAAAATATACACTGAGAAAGAATAAAGCAAATGTGATAAAATATTAACATTTGGGGAATCTTAGTGAAGGCTACACAGAATTTTTTTACTGTTTGTGCAACACTTTTGAAAGTCTGAAATGGTTTGAAAATAAAAAGTTAAGAAAACTGTCTCTCAGGTTGGTTTTTTTAAAAGGTGTCTCTTTCAAAGAGAGAGCAAGGTCAAGAAATCAAACCTGTCAGTTTGTGCCCTGGATAATTAACTTTTACATAATGCCTTATTTTTTAAAGAATAATTTTTGTACCAAAATAAGATGTGTTCCTGTCTATGACTGAATATTGACAATTAACTGAGTGGGTGATTCTTCTTCATATTCAACTGGTAAAATAAGCCTTTCTAGTTTTGTTTTTTTTCCGTCAAACTTTTGATGTGGTCAGATCACTTTAACCTTTAGATTAGGCAGAGTTTGAGTTTTAATTACCACACATATATTCAAGGAAATTTAAATTGTCTACAACTTTAAAAATACTTATCGTGCAAATTCCCAGATATGCCAACAAGTTCACTAACAGAGACTTTTCCTTTATAATTGGTGGGTTCATTTTTGGGGAATGGTGGGAAATAAAAAGATCTATGTTGAAAATGCCTCAGGACATTTGTCTCTAGACAAAATTTCAAAATAATGCATTTTTCAAAACTATACTCTCAACTCTTTTCTTACAAATACCAGAACGATCTGTTCTGTTTTTGCGTTTCTTCCCCCGCCAATCCAATAATTACAGCTAGTTCTATGAGTTGGCCACAGCTCTGACAGTTGATTCTGGGTTGTGTTTTCTAATTCATCCCCATAATCAGTGTTTCTGAACGCTGTCTCTCACTTTCTTATTTTTCGACATTACAAGGATGACAAAGATATCTAATAATTATCCATCTAATGCGTTTCACCCGCAAGTCAAATCTGAAATGTCAGATGCCCAGGACATCCAGAAAGAGCTCTATAATCCCTCATTTTATAAATGTTTAAGACAATGTGGACAGGCTGACCCCAGATAATTATAAAATTAAGCCTTTGTAAGTGATACACAATTTGAACAATGATTGCCAATAATTTGACCATGAGAAAGAAAAAAAAAAAAAAAAAAACAGAAGCTAACTATTTCTTCTGGAAAATTGTCTTTACACGTGAAAGATTAATATAAGCTGAACAATACATTCTCCATCATGTAAATTGAAATAATCACTAGTTTAATAAGAAATTAAATTAACTTATACTTAAAATTACTATGGGCATTATGATGTCCACAAAGCTTTCATAAAGGTAACAAACCTGCACAGTATAAATGAAGGGCTTAACTTTTTTGGGGGGGGGCATATTACAAATAACTTCAGTAGTCTAACTGCTAATCTTTTCAATTGTTTTCTTAGTTACTCTTCAACTGTGAACTTCCCATATTTCCAATGTTTATTGGTAATAGTGAAAGGCATTGATTCATATAACTTTTGAGAGACAAGTTTAAAAAAATCTATTAAAAGAACTCACAATTAATATCATCATTAGGCAAACTAATGTAGTGGTTACCTCACAGTATTAACTAAGCCTGATGTATTATTTTACTTAGGTGAAATGACTACAGTCCAGACAGCTCATCAACATTTAAAGCTCATTTCCTTACCTTAGGTTATTAGGGGATAGAAAAACAAGAAATGGGCTGGAACTGGAGATATGAAAGTAGATGAGAAGCAATTTCAGACTTCACACACCAACACACACATGAGGTAGTATAAAAGGTAAATATTGATTGTAGTGAATCATTATTCCAGAAATGCTGTAGACATAAGAATGTACTGACTATTCACTCAAGACGTGGCTCCTACTAAGACTATCATGATTATTATTACTAATAACTTAAATTTATTGAAAGGCTATGTTCCAGACCGTATTTAAAGCACTTTACTTAAATTTTGCTCATAACAATCTACGATGTAGGCGCTACTTTTACCTTTCTTTCAATAGTAACGTAAAGTGTAATGGTGATCTGTGGAGGACTTTATCGCTTGCACCTTGGAACTGATTCCATGCACATTATCTCACATAATCCCAATGCACCCTTTGAAATAAGATTATTACAAAGAATAAATCTCAGTGGTTTAGCAACTGTTCTAAATGACTTGATCTTCCAAGTTGTATGCATCTTGATATTGTAATTTCCATATTAGAGAACACAGTAAACTAGTCTCATCTCCTCAGTGGAAGTGTATCTCTTCCTTACGGAATTACCTGACATTTTTTTCAAAAAAATCATTTTATCACGTATGTGCTGGCTTGTCTCTGGATTTTCTTGTTTATACCATTGAGCTATCCCACATCACCTTGGTTACTTTAGCTCAATATTGACATCTTCAAATCATATTATGTAAGTCCTCCCACTTTGTTCTTTTTAAATCATATTGACTATTCTAGGCCCTTGGCAATTTCATATAAATTTTACAATTAGTGTGTCAATTCCTAAAAACAAACAAACAAACAAACAAACAAACAAATAAATAATACATCCTTTTGGGCTCTTGACTGGAATTGTGTTGATCCTACAGACCATCTACAGATGAATAAACTTACATCTTGAAAGCCCTGCATCTTCTCATTCATGGTCTAGTGTATCTCCCCTTTTCATTTTTCATATTTTGTTAGGTCTTTAGTAATTTCTCTCAGCTATGTTTTACAGTTTCAGCATGCAGTCTTGCATGTATCTTCTTAAATTTATTACTAAATCTGTCATATTTTAATTCTGTAAATGTTATAATTTTAAAAATTTTGTTTTGAAATTGCTCATTGCTGGTATCGATTTATATTGTGATCTCAAACCATGCAACAGTGCCACCTCACTTGTTATGTCTAGTAACTTTTGTATAGATTTAAAACAAAATTCACAGCAATCACATCATATAAATAAATACATTGGATCTCATATTTCTAATCTCTATGTCTGTATTTTTCTTGTTCATGGCACTTGCTTAGTAACTTCATTACATGTTGAATAGTTGTAAAAGTGGATATTATTTTTGTTTCTGATTTTATGAGGAATTGATTCAGTCTTTCATCATTAAGTAAGAAATTAGCTATAAAATTTCCATGGATGCCCTTTACTGGGTTCAGGAGGTTTCTCTCAGTTCCTAGTCAGCTGAAAAGCTGCATGAGAAACAGATGCTGAATTTTTATCTAATGTTCTTTCCACATTTATTGACGTGATCATGTATGCAGGTCTTAATTTCCAGTCTGTTAAGATTATGAATTACAATGATTTTCAAGAATGTTAAACCAATCTCGTATTCCTGAAAGTGACCCCATTGGTCATGACGTGCTATCCTTTTTATAAATCACTGGATCTTATTTCACAACATTTTTAAAAGGTTTTTTCTGTTTTCATTTCATCCACTTTAATTTTTTTTTAATTTTTAGGTAATATGTACTTCATATTTGGAAATTAAACAACACTCTTCTACATAACCCACGGGAAAGCTCCTTATATTTGGAAATTAAATAAACCATGGGTTATATAGAAGTGTTTTGTTTAGTTTCCAAATACGAGGAGCTTTCCCACATATTCTGTTATCAATTTACAGTTTAATTATGTTGTGATAAGATAATATAACATAGTATCAAACATTTTTAATTGACTAAGCCTTTTTTTAACGGCACAGAATATAGTTTATCTTAGTGAATGTTCTATGTGCGGTTGAAAGGACTGTGTCTTCTGCTGTTCAAGGGTAAGTGTTTCATATGGGTCAAGCAGGTCACATTTGTTAACAAGGCTAACAAAACCTCCACAGCCTTTTCAACTTATGTCTACCTGTTCTATCAGTTAAAAGTCCTGTTAAAATCTCCAATGGTAGGCCGGGGGTGGTGTCTCATGTCTGTAATCCCACCACTTTGGGAGGCCAAGGCAGGTGGATCACCTGAAGTCAGGTGTTCGAGACCAGCCTGGCCAACATGGTAAAATCCCGTCTCTACTAAAAATATAAAAATTATCTGGGCATGGTGGCAAGTGCCTTTAATCCCAGCTACTCTGGAGGATGAGGCAAGATAATTGCTTTAACCCGAGAGGCTTAGGTTGCAGTCAGCTGAGATTGCACCACTACACTGCAGCCTGGCAACAGAGCAAGACTCCGTCTAAATAATAACAATAATAATAATAATAACAACAACAAGTGTCGCAGATATAGTATGAGCTATATATGTTTGTTAAAAAATAAAAACAAAAAGTCATGTTAGTCTGCATTTGAAGAGTATAAGGGGCTTAGAATTTGGGACAGAGGCTTTAATAAATGACTGAAGAGCACTTTGGCAGCACTGATGCATACAGGAGAGGGAGGGAGAACAAGAAAAATAGGGGAAAGACGTTAGGTTTTGTGATACACTTTGAATGTGACCCTTCTTTACTGGCAGGGAAATTTTCTCCAGAAGTTGTTTTGAATAGTTTGTCTTCTTATATTTTATTTTATATATATTATATTTGGTTGCTGGATAACCAAATATATTCAAAGATCTTGACTGTGAACTTGCTTATGATAAATGATGAATGTGTTCTAACATCAATTCCACATACTTACTGCTTTCCATTATCTAAAAATACAACTTTCCTAAAGAAATAATGGAAGGACCAATGAGTTCTATTCCACCAACTTAATAAGGAATAAAACCAACAATCAATAATGCAGTGACTTAATCAGCTAGAAAAGATGAGCATTTCTTCAATATGACTATTACAATCAAAAGCAGTTTTACTACCCAGTTATCATTTTGAAGAGACATTTTTATTTGCAAGGGGTGTCCAATTTTCAATGTTCTCATTATTCAGAAACTAACAAAAAACGAGATTTTTTTTTTAAGAACACTGACTGGTACAAAAAGCATTAGTAGAATAACTGAGGATGGGCTACTGGAAAATATTTATCACCAGGGTAAGAAATTGTGTATATAACAATTAAAATGTATTAAATATGAACTAGAATTTTCTAATTCATGAGTGTGATATTACTGTTTTTAAAAACTATTTTTAATTAATAAATACAAATTATACCTATTTATGATGTGCAATATAATATTTTAAAATATGGATGCATTGTGGAATGGCTAAATTGAGCTAATTAATATATGCATTGCTTTACATCCTTATCATTTCTTTATGGTGAGAACACTTAAAATCTTCTGTTAGCAATTTTCAAAAAATACAATATAATGTTATCAACTACAGCTACCATGTTGTACAATGGAGCTCTTAAACTTTCTCCTCCTGTCTCACTGAAATGTTGTAGCCTCTGACCAAGATCTCCCCAACACCTCAATCTCACAGTCCCTGGAAACAACCATTTTACTTCTCAAACTATTCTAACTATCACATGGATGAGGTATATAGAAGCTCTAACAATTTAAGGAAAAGGATACATTTTAAGCACCAATACTATAAAAATTAAAAGGTTATTATTACACTGTCAGGAGCAAAGAGAGAAGCTAGCAACATTAAGTGTGTCTAATTTGGCGTTATTTTGGGATTTTTTTGTGTGGGGGAAACTAATTGAAGAACATGAGGGTGGGTGGTTTGTTTGGGAGATGATTTTAGGTACAAGATTGAAGGGGCAAAGGGGATGAGAGAAAGGAGGAGGAGAAGGAGGAATATTATAAGGGCACATTTTCTGATTCATGCTATGAGCAACGGGGACTTGATCCCACCAGGATCTCCAAGAAGCGCACAAGACAGCCACAAGCACTGTTGCCTCTAACAGATGGAAAGCTGGGGCAATGACCTGCTTCCATCTTTCATTGATTGAGGGGATCCCTGGGGACATGGCCTCCTCATTCAGCCCCAATTCAAGATTGTGCCTCCATGGGAAGCTCCAGGTGTTGAGGCAGGACGTGAAAACACACATGGAGAGGTTCATGCCAGCAGAGAGACGTGTCTCTAGGCTTGCATGAAATTACCCACTACATTTGCCAGGGTCCACGGTATTTCCTGTGCGTATTTGCTGTCATGCTACAGACAGGACTGAGGTGCCAGAAAATAAAAAGAAAATCTTCCTTAAAGGCAATGATAATAATAATTAGACACGTTACACTGACCTGCATTTATACATCGGCTGACTTACAGAAGAAAGGTAAACCAGAAGACCCTAGAGGCCACGATCCAATATTGACTCTGAAGTTTCTCATCATGCAGTGGAAGAATTATGATGATGAATTAGTAGTTTGATACTTAAACACAAATTATCAAAATAAAAGAACCTATTCTCCAATTTGATAGTTTCCAAGTAGAAAAGCCATCTGACTTTAGCTGGTCTGCATAAAGTTTAAGAATAGGGAAAACTCTCCGGTAGAGTTCCAATCGGCCTACGGGTCAATGTAAGTACCAAACGAGAGGTTCTTCTGGATCTCCAACGCATGAGTGGTTCAGCTGCTAATGCACAAACATAACACGCCCCTTTACTTCTGCAGACTCCGTACACTTACTGCCAGTTTTCTCAGCATGACAGAGCCTCAGTGCAAGTGTTCCGCTTGCCCATAGCAATATTCATGAAATATGAAACCACCATTAAGTCGTGGCTCAGCAGGAACGTGTTTGATCTTTTTCTTCATGATGGTTAAAAAGTTAATGTTTGTCCTGCCACTTTAATAATGCATTATGGAACACTGGATAAAACTTCTTCCTCAAAATGTAATTGGGGTTTTCAATCTTTTTTATCTCTTACCTCATCGCTAACAAACAGTACATGGTATAAACATATTCTTCGGTCATAATAGGTTTAGTATATCAAAATACTGTGCTAAGTAGAATATTTTCTTTAAAAGATTAAATTTCATTTTATTTCTCTTTCAAAGAATACTTAATAAAAAATAAGGAAAACCAATATTCATAATAAGCCCTGAACAGACAAGAAGAAAAAACGATTCTTTTGATCACATAACAGTTACAGTAAAAGCATAATTCAATTGAGCCCCGTTTTTGATCTACAAAAGTCAGTTTAGTGAGATTTTTAAAGCTGTTTCAACTATTTGAAAATAATACTTGAATTTTATACATTAATCTGAAAGAATATATCTACATTTATAGGCAGGACATGTCTCAAAGTTGTTTGTTTTACAAAGACAAAAGTTTTGAAGCAAATTCCTGCCATGTGAGACAAGACCTGTATAGGTGGTTGGTGGGGACTGCACAGGCGGGCACGGGTCTGACGGTGACTGAGGCCAGAGTGGATTTCCTCCTCAGCCCTGGCCCACCTTTATGTCTTCCATGGCACCTTCTCCTTGTTTTAAGCACCAGCCCAGTGTCCTGAACAGAGCAGGAATTCAAGAATTCAATAAGTTTGTTAATTAAATGAATGCAAAAGGCATTTGGGGCAGAATGTAACTTAAACTCTGTTCATTAGTAGGATGTAGAGTGCTGTATTTTCCTCCGCTTGTGGGATTCCAACTGCTTGAATAACAATTGGTTGACCTGAGCCCCAGAAATTAACCATGTAAATATGATGATCTATCTAAGTAAAATACATCGCCCAAGATGTGAATCATCATAGAAAACAACCAGAGAAATACTACTACTCTAGGAAACAGCTGACAAAAATATGGGAAGAAAGGTTAAAATTTCTTAAAAATTAAAAAATAAACATTTGCAGATATTTAGTTCTAATTTAAAATGAGACTTCATGGGTATTAACAACATGGGGGGCATTAAAACGTAATAGATGAAAAGAAAATGAGGGTGACCTGTGCTGAGAACAAATTAGTGAGCTGGCAAAGAAGTGAAAAATAGTAACTCAAAGTTAACCCAAAAAGAAAAATTAAATACATAACTTGTACATTAAACTACATAAGCTATCCTGGAGGAAGAAAATCTTAAATAACCAGATTCCCAGAAAAAAAATAGATATAGAATACATAATTATGAAAGTAATAATAAAGGAAATTTTCCCTGATTACACTTGGAACAACTTCACCATTTATGTCCAAGATGGATGTAAAGATACTGACCTAGGTAAATAATTGTAAAATTCATTAGTTGCTTGAATAAAAATAAAAATCTTTAAATTTCCGACAGAAAGAACAAATTATTTAAGTAGTGATTCTCAAAGTATGGCCCCAGAAATCTTCAATGGGACAGAGCAGAAACTGTTCATGGTGTCTCCGAGGTGAAAAGAATCTTCATAATAAGAAGATTAAGATGGTATGGGCCTTCCTCACTCTTTTATTCTCCTGAACACACAGTAAATACTTCTAGAGGTTACGCGAAAGGTGTCGTGGCTATAAATTGCATGCACAAGCCAAAACAATTCAACCATCTTCTCTTGAACCAAACATAAAATAGATTTAATTCTACTTGGTTTCTTCATTAAAAATATGTATGTTGATATGTAAAGGATAATTATTTTCATAAATTAATTGATTCACATACACTTTAACTCAGTTTTACTTTCTAGTACTAACAGATACAAGCCACATAAACAAAACCTCCTTCAGGTTTGGAAAATTTTTTAACAGTACAAATTCACAGAGGCAGAAAACAGATCAGCAGTCACCAAGAGACAGGGAGAGAGGAGAATGGAAAAAATTCCTTAATGGGTAGAGCTGTTTTCCTGGGGTGATTACAGATTCCGAAATCAAAGAGATATTATTGTTGCACAGTATTGTGAATACACTAGATGTCACTGAATTGAACATTTAAAAATGGCTAATTGTATGTTATCTTTATTTCACTTCAATAAAAACAAAAGAAGTACTTGATTATTAAGCAATACTCTCATTAATCAAAGAAATAAAAGCAGAAAGTTATTTTGAATGCAGTGAAAATAAGAGCAAAAAACAAATCATCTCTAACCCAAGACAACTCAGCGAAAGCTGTATTGAGTACAATGTATGTTTTCATTAATGAAAAAAAGGAATACAAAACAACCTTCCAGAATACACTATTTAAAAATTAGAAGAATAACATTATTTAAAAAAAATACATGAGAAGATTTACTAAAGACAAAATTATAATCATTGAAAAGAACAGAAAAGAAACAGTATTTGTAAAGGAGAAGAAAATCAAAAGCTTTCTCTGAAAAGATCAATGATCATAAACCTTAAAAAATGCCATTTATAAAAAAAAATCAAAATGGATTAGAGATTTTACTTTGTGTAGAAGCACTATAAACATTATAGGATTAAAATCAAGAAAATATATAACTGATATAGGAGTTAAGGAGAAGTTTTTACCCTGGATTAAGAGAATTCAACTCAGAAATTCTCTCATAAAATAAAAGATTATTTGGCATATATTTTACATAGTATGTATAAACATTACATGTCATATAATGCAAGTTAGGTGTTTATATATACTTAGATATTCATGTGTAATGAGTATATAGAATGTTTCTACTCAAAAGTTGTTTTGTACAGAGAAGAGAGCATAAACACACACAGAGAGAGGTGTATGGGCTGAGTTTGGGGGTTCCAGTAGGAAAAGATAATGACATTGCCCTGAGTGGAGTTTTACAGCTTCAGGACTTCCCTGGGATAGATAACTGGAGCTACTAAAGTGGGTCACTGCGCCCAAGCATACACATTTCAAGGTTTCTGTGGTAGGTGCCTCACCTGAGAACCCTGGGACTGGGAGCCTGGGGAAGTGATGGCGGGGAGGGGTGAGGGGCGGACAGGCACGGGGACTCAGGAGAAGCTTCCCCCACAGAGCCCCTGAGCTGCTCCACGTGACGGCTGAGCTTATCCACAAGCCCCGCAACACCTCAGAGCTATATAGCCATGAGAGGTCTCATTTTCCCTGCAGTTCCTGGAGAGCCTAATGTTTTGGGTGGTCTCCTGTGTGAGGTGCTGTGCAGGCCCCAGGACTGTGCTCTGGGCCACGGTCTGGAACGGCCCCTGCAAGGGTGGCTCTGGTTCTCGCCTTAGGCTGGGAGTGCACAGGAGCCCTTCCTTCCTCTGCCGGTGCTGCCTCCAGGTCTCAGCGCCACCTGCTCATGGTGAGCGGGGCGCATCCTTGGGAGCTCCTGTCCCCGGGACCCCGCCTCTAGGAAGCTTGTGCAGGGGCCTAGGAACGTGGCCAGTGGGAGAGATCCCAGTTTCCCGCGGGGAATCACATATGGGTCTGTAGAAACTTCAGCCCTTGCATCCTCAGAAGAAGGAATTTGACTGAGGGGCATAAAGGAGAAAAAGAGACCCAGGCAAGTCCAGAGCAGGAGTGGAAGTTTATTTTAAAAGACCTTAGAACAGGAAAGGAAGGTGCGCTTGGGAGAGACCAGGGCATGCACGTGAAGGCTGAAGAGAGAAGGTCAAGAGCCATTTAACTGGGATCCTAGGACTTTTTTTTCTTTTTTGAGATGGAGTCTCGCTCTGCTGCCCAAGCTGGAGTGCAGTGGCGGTGGTGATCTCAGCTCACTGCAACCTCCTTCTCCCGGGTTCAAGCGATTCTGCTGTCTCACCTTCCTGAGTAGCTGGGATTACAGGCACCCACCACCACTCCCAGATAATTTTTTTGTATTTTTAGTAGAGACGGGGTTTCACCGTGTTGCTCAGGCTGGAACACCTGACCTCGTGATCCGCCCACCTTGGCCTCCCAAAGTGTTGGGATTACAGGCGTGAGCCACCGCACCTGGCCGGATCCCAGGACTTGTATAGACTCCCCTCTTTCCCATGATTCTTCCCTCAGGGCAGGCTGCCCGCATGCGCAGAGCCCTCCTTACCCCTCAGAACTGAGCATGCGTAATGTGGCAGGGAGGTACATGCATGTGCATTGGAGTCTTTCTTCCTTATTCTGGTGGAGGGTACGTGGAAAGTCATGCTCCTCCATCTTTGTCCTTTAACACGTATGCACAGAAAGTTGTTTCTCCCTGGGGTCTGCATTCAGTTAACATTTTGATGTTAATAGGTGTGGACCATAAGGAAATGGCCTCTCCTTGGCACTGATGATTTATCATTTTTAGAGAGGCAATGCGATAACTGTGAACCATCACCTGACATTTCTAGTGGGTTGGGGGAGAGCCCATTAGCATATAATGTGCCAGGTGTTGTTGTTAACTTTTTACACAAATTAATACATTTGACTTTTAAAACAATAAAATCATCACATCAAAACTGTTATTATCCCAGTTTCAAGATGGGGAAACTGAATCAGCAAGATGTTAGTCAGTTGCCTTATAGAACAGTTAGAAGTGAGAGAGCTAGAATTTGAAGCCCAGAAGTCTAACTGGAGGCATGTATGTTTAGCCACTATGCTGTTGCCTTGTGATAGCTTGAGTTTCATAATCATCCACGTACATTCCTAAAGAGATTGTAGGAAAAATAAAGAGGAGAGGTGGAAACTCAGTAAAAATAATGGCTACATTTTATCAAATACTTAATATGTATCAAATACTTAATATGTATCAAATACTGTAGCCCCATGTTTTCCATACATAATTATTAAATTCTGATAACAAGACTAAAATATTGTTATTTTCATTTTTGGATAAGACTATGGAAAATTATGAGTTACTACCCGATGTGGCAGAACCTATATTTGAAACCCTACTCTAAGGAAGTTCAGTTGGGCTGAACATTCTTTAGCCCAATTCCAAAGCTTAGTTTTAGCCTCTGGAAGAATTGATTTAGGAGCTTGAAGGACACCCAGCCGTTACTGAAGGAAGAGAGAATGTTGGTGGCTCTTCCTGACTAGGAACTCCTCGGAATGGTGCAAATGTACAGGTGATTATCTCTGCATTGCTGCAAACACTAAATGCTATTTTCATATCTAAAAAGAATGTTACTTTTTCTATATGGAAAGGTTGCATCTGTTTTTCTTGTGGGCCCTAAAAAATGAAACCCACATGGAAGTAGAGAGTGACAGGCCTATCTCAGAAGGAAGAAATAACGTAGGAGACAAAAACGCAGGGGGAGGCTCTGTATATGTCTTTCGAAACTATTTCCTCACGTTCCTGCTCCTAATTTCCTGCCTCTTTCTCCCCCTACTTCACACCCAGCTCTGCTAGATCCCTGATGTAACTGCAGAACTAAAACATTTCTCAAAATGAGAAGACAGAAATACAGGGGCAAAGACAGTCTTTGTGTGTAGGTTTCACTATCACAGTGGGGATACATGTACTTTTGTGCCCTCAGAAATATTTTTTTAGTTGTTTCTTTCATTCAACAAATATTTATGAGTGTGTTCTACGTGCTAGGCACCAAGGCAGGTGTTAAGCATAAAAAATATATGTCAGTCTGGGAGCAGTGGCTCCCACCTGTAAACCCAGCACTTTGGGAGGCCAAAGCAGGAGAAGCCCCTGAGCCCAGGAGTATTAGACCATGTGGGCAACATGGCCACACTCTTCTCTATAAAAAATAAAAATTTAAAAAAACTAGCTGGGCATGGTGGGGCATACTTGTAGTCCCAGCTACTCAGAAGGCTGAGGTGGACAGATGGCTTGATCTCAGGAGTTTGGGGTTGCAGTGAGCTATAGTCACGCCACTGCACTCCAGCCCGGGCTGTTAACAGAGCAAGACCATGTCGGAAAGAAAAGACGAGAAAAGGAGAAGAGAAAAGAAAAAAGAAAAGAAAAGTAGAAAAGAAAAAAGGAAAGAAAAGTATGAATATCTATTTTCCATGCCAAGAAGAATAATGTTGTTAGTTTCATAAAGCTCAGAGGAATAATGTAAATAATAATGTAAATAATGTAAATAATGTAGCCAATAAGAGGCACATTTGGAGCCGATGTGGGGCTATCGCTGTATAATAATCTCCTTTGTTTGGCTGGTGTTCTAATTCTCAGGGCAGCAAATCCTGCAGGGTATAAAATATTTGAAAACATTCTTACTTTCTTTTTGCTTGCTTAACGTTCTAGATTAAACCAGAGAAGACAACTAATAGAATATCATTCTCTTAGTTGTGCCTGTATACTGTTCATGTGCTATCTTAACTTTTAATATTATAATGCTACTTGAAGAAAAAGTCAACATGTTAATGAAGCTGCCAAAGTCTTAATGAGCATTCTGTCCTTCTGGCAAGCAAATGAAATTATTATTTTGGAGAAAACAAATATCTTAACCCAGAAATCCATAACCAAACATGAAGATAGACTATGTTTTCCATCGTTTTGTAATATTACAACGTGGTTTTTTGTGGGGATGTGGAAAAAAAGTTTCATTTTTTTAAACTCTCGTTTTTTTTTTTTTTTTCCAACTTGCTCTTTGAACATTAACTTTTAAGCTGTTTCACTCTCTAGGAAACCAAAAACGAGGCAGAAAAAATGGTGAATTCATGGAAGTATGTGCACGTTTTTGAAATATTTGTTTTATTTTTTAAAATGAATTATAATTGAAATTGTTCCTGCTTATCACTAACATTTTAGAAATGCATTCTTCTGGGTTTAGTTCTATTATTCATTTACTGAGGTATCAATTTACTCATTTATCTGCTTGTTCTTTATCCATTCACATACCTGCATTTGAATAATTTAAATGAGGTCCACCACATATTGTAAAATACAAATTAGCCTATCAAAACAAAATATCAAAGAGGGAAATGGATCAGGACATAATTGAGGGTCAGACGTGAGGCTTTTGTGGTTTAAATTCTATGGGTCAGGTCACACAAAGCACCCTTCTGTCCAGTTCAAAGAGGAACGAGATTATGGCTTTATCTATGATACACACCAGAAAGATCTGCAGAGGAAATTGTGTAGTAGGTGAAGTGTAAGTAGATGATAATGGAAAAAGAGAACAGATATTCACTGAACTTGACAATTCTAATATACAATCATTTGTGCAACTCACATTTTTTGAGCCCTGACCTTGGCTTAGGATCTGTGAGCTCCTGGTCTGGGCCTTCTCCCATGCGTCTCCCGCCTCCCGACTCTGGGGCGGCTTCTCCATGCTCCTCCATACTTCCTACTCCCCAGCACCATGTTTCTCAAGCTCATCTCTTAACAACGCCTCTGTCACATGCTTTCACTTTACATCGCACACCAGTCTTTACATATTTAAAAGCACAATTTGAGTATAAGAAGTTACAGGGCATCTTTTTAAAAACTGACTTAAAAAATTCTTATAGTTTCTAGACAGAGCAGGGTGGGACATGTGTGTAATCCCAGCAATTTAGGATGCCAAGGCAGGAGGACTTGAGGCCAGAAGTTTGGGATCAGCCTGAGCAACATGGCAAAAAACCCTGTCTCTACTAAAAATACAAAAATTAGCTGTGTGTGATGGCGCCAGCCTGTAGTACCAGCTACTCAAGAGGCTGAAGTGGGAAGATCACTTGAACCTGGGAGGTCGAGGTTGCAGTGAGCCAAGGTCACACCATTGCACTCCAGCCTGAGTGACTGAGCAAGACTCCGTCAAGAAAGAAAGAATGAAAGAACAAACGAATGAAAGAAAGAAAGAAATGAGAGAGAAAGAGTTCCTATAGTTTTTGTCTCTTTTAATCTAAAAATAATTTGACCGAATGCTCCAAATCACAGCATCTCACTTGTAATTTATGTTTTTGCCATGCTTTCTCTTATTTGACTTATGTCCTAGTACAGCAGGTAAGTTTCTTTATATGATATACCTGAACACAGAATGTTTTGAAACTGCAGCGGAAAGACACTCAAACTTAGGTATGTGTTCAGTTTTGTGATTGGAATAGCTGCAGGTACTCTGCAGCTATAGCGCCTTCTGGCATTATACACCAAGTGATGTAGAGAAAAACTTTCTATATTGTGATGTATATAATGTGTGATGTGCCTTTATTCCTATTATTATTTAGATGTATGGGTATTCCCTGAAGCCCTGTACTAGCCATTTGATCATGTGGTACTTGAACATTTAAGATATAAAAAAGGGTCTGTTAAGGACAGTATCTGTGTGAAGCTATTTCAAGCCTTTGCAAGGAGCCTTCTGGGCATCTCAGGGAATGTATTTCAGGATGATCATCTTATTAGACAACAGTGTTGGAGCTAAGTGGAAACACAGGTTGTTCAAAATGATAATGATAGAAACTTACAGATATTTTTTACAGTGTATCTTATTGTATGCTGCCTTTATTTGTGAATTTTTCTTTCAATAATTGAATCTATTTCTAAGAAAATTTTATTTCCTCTCCTCAGATTCTGGGAACAGCAAATCCTAAGTGCCATCTAATAAGGAATTTAGCAAATGTTATTCTGCAAACCTTTAAAGTATATTAAACTTTCCAAATGTAATTCACACGCTTTCCTCATTATGCTACTACTTAAAAGCATGGCGTGAGTGTCTTCTATGCACCACACAGAAGACTAGATAGTCCCTCAATGCTAGTGAGAAATACAGTTTTCAACAAAGGGGCGAATATTATTTATGCCTTTAAAGACTGATTCTTATAAATATTGAGAAAATTTAAAAATTAGCATTTAAGTATGCCAATTAGGAAAGCATTTTTAGTCTTGAGGATTTTATTATTGATAAAGCAAAAATGTTATTTTAAATATTGTATATAACATTAATGGAAATATTAATATGCACTGATTGATTTTAAATCAAGAAGTTATGATAAACCTTTTTATAAAGATAAATTTAATAAGATATATTTCTTTTTAAGGATAAATTTAATTCATTTTTCTAATTAATTGATTTAAAATCAAGAAGTTATGATAAAAACATATGTAGAAACTGGAAAATTATAATTTATTATTTTTACTGAATTATTATTACTTTGCAATCATAACATTGTCATAAAATGAGAGACTTTTATACCTAATGTTTGTACAAAGCTCATATCACAAAAGTCCTCTAGACTTAGATTATTCCTCTGGAATAAATGGATAATACTATCCTCTTAATATTGTATGATTTAAATTCTTTTAAAAATATATTGTCTGAAAATTTTAAATTGTACAATTCCCATTTTACAAATGAGGAAAAGATAATTCAGAAATCAAACAAAATTGAACATGAATAAACTCAAAAGCTACAAAGTCTCCAAGAAGCCAATGATTAAAAATTGCCTCTCTTCTTGCCCGTAATAGTCTCTGTATTTCACTAAGTTATCATTTTCTCTGCCTATAAGCATAAAAGTCATTGTCTCAGTTAAGGAGATTTTCTTAACCAAGTAAGTTATTGAAGAAAAAAGGATTGTGAGTTATAAGCATAAAAGTTATATAAGCATAAAAGTTATATAAGCATAAAAGTCATCCTTTCAATTAAGGAAACATTTTTAACCGGGTAAGCCACTGAAGAACAAGGATTCTGATTATCTAGACTCCACTGTACACAGTTTCAGTTTATTTTCCCCAAGTGCCAAATATTCCCACAGGTGATCTGTGACACAGATTTAAATTAAAAATGACATTTTAAAAGTCTAGCCCCATATGCATTTATTATTAAAATTTTGGTCTTGCTTTGTGAAGACACTAGGAAATCTATCCTAGGCAGAAATTTCCACTACAGGTATCTATAAAAATGCTTTGAGATCATAATTTACTCAAGCACCATTTGTAACACAAAATCTGTTTATGTAACATTCTTGATAATACACAAATAATAAAGTGAAAGCAAACTTCAAAAAAAAAAAAAAAGATTGCTGCGATATTCATGGGAGCATTTCCTGCGTATGTAGTAAAGCCCGGTCTTTCATGATGAAGGCATCAGCTTTGATAATGGTGCATTGGGTTTTTAATATTTCCCCCTAGAAATGCTATTAAATAAATAAGGCAGCATGATGAGGAACAGACGCCCCTTTAGTCCTAAAACATAGCGCATCCTGCTTTATGACTTCTTGAGTCATTGCTCAAAAACGAATGGGCTTGGGTGCTTTCTTCCTCAAATACCACATGTTGAAAGAAAAAGCAATGCAGCAAAACATCACAAAGTTGCACAAAGACATGCGTGTTTGTGTCATCTTATTTCCTCAGAGTTCCTGGACATGTGAGAAGGTGCACGGACCATCATTCTCAGAGATATCTTGAGCTTGGACTCAGACTCAGCCAGGACCGTCCTCCTCTTTCTGTGTCCAGCCCACGCCTGAGCGCCTACTTCATAGACCTGCTCTGCTGAGGTGGTTTGAATAAACCACATTCCAGAATGGGATTGTTTTGCACCTGTCAAGGTTTTCTTCTGTTCACTCCAGATTTGGTCATGATTAGGTTCTTCTGTCCTGGAACTCCCCTACACATTCAACTTGCGATTTTGTTCCAGCAGTGACAGATCTGCAGGATTAAGATCCCAAGTACAGTGCAGTAGAGCAGAGTCAGGCAGCACGGGTGTTGTCACCACGCAGCCCTGAATTCAAGGTCTACCACCCTCACCTCTCAGCTGGGTGATGTGAGAGGGAGCATGGATCTCCTTGGAAGTCACCCCCTGTTTATGACACCCAGCATGCAGGAACCCCTATATTAACGTAATAGGCTAATCGCAGGTAAGCAAAGTGTAGGGGTCATGATTTCACACGAGGAGTAAGCAATGAAATCCATGCTATGAAGAGGAAAGGAAAGTATGATTGGCTGAAAAGGAGAGCATGGACATTCAATTGCAGTTAGATGTGGAAATCAGAGCAGCTGGGTGGGGAGTGTGGTGCAGAGGTGGTGCCCTTTCTGGCAGACTCTTCGGGTTGGACTCAAGGCTGGACACTCTCAGAGGCTGGCATCTATGTTTCCACAATATTCATATTTTTAAAAACATTGAGGGTAATAAGTTTCTTTTCACATTTTACATGTTGTGATAAAACAGACATGATTTCTATTATTCAAGCTGTAAAACAACTGAAGCCTGTTTTTATCATTATGTCTATTTTTTCCACAAAACTTTTCACTCAGTTTTTGTTTCGTTTTGTTTTTTAGATGGACTCTTGCTCCGTCACCCAGGCTGGAGTGCAGTGGCGCAATCTCGGCTCACTGCAACCTCTGCCTCCGAGGTTCAAGCAATTCTCCTGCCTCAGGAGTAGCTGAGATTACAGGTATGCACATCCATGTCTGGCTAATTTTTGTGTTTTTTAGTAGAGACGGGGTTTTACCATGTTGGCTAGGCTTGACTCAAACTCCTGACTTCCAGTAATCCTCCAGTCTCGGCCTCCCAAAGTGCTGGGATCACAGGCGTGAGCCACCGCACCCGGCCTCAGTGTTTTGAATATTGTAATTGTAATAATTACGAGTTTGATGAATGCATGAAAAACAAAGTTTCCAAATCCATGGCTCTCACCCAGATAAGCCAATTAAATATGTTGGAAAGAACGTGTGGTGTTTACTTAGCAAGATTTTCAGTAATATATGACATCCTATATTCCATGGTTCCTAAGTAGCTTGAAAATATCTCGCTGGTCTCTTTGTCCTACTTAAGGTGAATGAATGCCTCATAACTGAACATTATGCAATAGAAGTACCTGGGGTGTACATTTTAAAATTCAGAAAATTTTCTATTATAAAACATAAAATTCATATTTCAATTTAAATATATTAAAATCTACTAAGTAAACAAAAAATAAAGTTTAAATTTAGTAGCACATATGGTATATTGTTTCATTTTTAAATACTAAAGCTATGTGCGTATGATTTTGTATGTGTGTAACTGAATATACATAGATTTCATCCTAGACAAACTGCAATAATTTTGATAGCAAAACAAAAGCTATATGAATATCACAATAGTATAGTGTATCTACAGCAACCTAAGTCAGACAGAAACTTAATATTTTGAAATAAAATCAACATCAAATTTAAATATAATCTTAAAACCCCAGTTTAAGAAATGAAGGTATAGATGTTAATTGACACTCGGAAGAGTTTCTAACTCATTCTATCCCAAATTTCCTCCCTTTCAGAAGAAAAAGAAAAAAAAGTTCGTTGGATTTAAAGGTATTAAGTCAAATAGAATGAGTTGAAGCATCCCCAGAATGCACAAAGAAACTTCATGCTTTGCATAAACTACTTTCATTAATAGCACAGCATGAGGTGCTTGCTTGAATAACTTTTTTGTCCACAGTAAAAAGAACCTGCTTTCAGAAAAAAAGTTTTGCGTAAAATTCACCCAAGAGGGTGAAGACCAATTTTCATCTTAACAAGTAAACATTAAAGGCATTTATTTTTTTAAAGACTGTATAAATGAGAGTGATTTACTAAATTATACTTTTTGTGGCTATCCCTCCTTTGGGGCTTAGAGCTCACAGGCTGCTTTAGGGAGCGTTCCACAGTCACGCGGCCCTAAGTCTCACTGTGTCACCGTGACTTATTTGAGCACTGGTACAACTTAATTCACATTTGTTTGTATTAATTCCAACGTATAATTTAGCATAGCTCCTGTTTTTTGACTGAGGCCTTAATCAGCCAGTGGAAGGAGAGACAGCTGCTGGTATGCCTCATTTTGCCGCATTTGTATTCTCTTTCTAGCCTGCCATACTCCAAGCTCTCATAGGAAGAAATGAGCACCACCAGGAAATAAATACACTGGAGAAGTCTTGCAGGTTAATTCTCTGATCCACTTAAATCCCAATTGTAATGTTTTAGCTAGTTGCAAAGAAATATTTACATTTGCTATTCAAGTTGAGGTGTCTCTATATTTTTACTTTTAAATGGACCATAGTTATTAAATAAATGCTTCAAAATCCATTGCAATGTACTTGCGTGACACATACATTGTCCTGTATCCTTCATAAAGGACTAATGTATCCAACAATTATTTGCTGACAATCTGTTAAGCTCACAAATGAAATAATACACGGTTATTCACTTAGTGGGGTTTCCACTTTTGAAAAAGTGTGATTGCATATTATGCCTACTTTTAAAAAGTTCAATACAATTAAGTTCTTAAATATTTGTCTTCATTTTGGGGGTTTATCCTCGTCATGTAATTCTTGGAGAGTCACAGCAAACTCTCTAGGCCACGGTTTTTTCTGTGTATAAAGTAGGTGATAGTTTCTACACAATGTGGTTGTAAATATTGAGATAAAATCCATAAAGCATTCGCCACAGTAGCTGACTTAGTAAATGGATAACTTCAGGCTATTATTATTGTAATTGTGTTATTAATATTTTAATAGTTTCTTGCTTTTTAACAGTAAGAGTTCACAACAAAAGACCAGGAGACAAGGGTGGAAGGAGGGGCCGAACTTGAAAAGAGACGGCAAATGCTTTCCACTCAGCCTTTCGTCTCCTCACCTAAACAAGGAACTCAGGTCTCTAAGCATGGGTTTCTGAAATGCTACCATGAAGATAATGTTCTTTGATGCTTAAATAAGACAATGTTTTGAAGAGTTTGTGTAAACAAGTGTTCTACAAATACATTGCCTTAGAGACATGGTTTTCGTGATGGCCTTGGGAAAAAGGGTAGAATGTCTATGGGTAGAATTCTCTGTTTGAGTAGACGACATCACAAAACCAAAGTAAAGTTGAAAAACTATGGTTCGGCTGAAATAATAGAGCCTGAACAACTAGGTCAGGAAAGAGAGATCTTTCAATTCCAGGCCTTAGTGTTAATGGTTATGATTTTTTTAAATTTCTTTTTATTTATTTATTTATTTTTTGAAATGGAGTCTCACCCTGTTGCCCAGGCTGGAGTGCAGTGGTGCGATCTCAGCTCAGTACAAGCTCTGCCTCCCAGTTTCAGGAGATGCTCCTGCCTCAGCCTCCCGAGTAGCTGGGACTACAGGCATGTGACACCACACCTGGCTAATATTTTGTACCTTTAGTAGAGATGGGGTTTCACCATGTTGGCCAGGCCGGTCTTGAACTCTTGACCTCATATTGCGCCAGCCTTGGCCTTCCAAAGTGCTAGGACTACAGGTATGAGCCACCATGCCCGGCCAATGGTTATGATTTTATAAGAAATAAGAACTGTCAAGGTCTTTTGAGAAGGCATAATTTAGCGAGAATAAAATGTTAATATGAAGCATAGATTCAATTTTAGAAAGAAGCAGAAGACACTGGTGAGAGAATGAATGACTCTAGAATAAAATAACGAAGGTCCAGGAGTAGGGACTATGAATGTACTTCATAATTTAGGGAATAGGCTCCCATCCATGCTACTTATAATATCTCAGTTAATAGGACGGCAAAGGAGAAAATGTCTAAGGTACCACGGTACAAAATATGCCAGATTGCCAGCTCATTGGCTAAAGATTTCCTCCCATATTTAATCAATATTGCAAAGATACTTAAACTGAATGCAGAGGGGCTTGGACAGTAACTGATGGAGAAGAGGCAAAGAAATAGCATCTTGCTCAGTCATCATTCACTCTCCCAAATTTATAAACATTCAAGTCTTGCGTCTTGAAAACAATTCTGATAAATATATAATACATATATATCAGGTATTATATATAATTACCTACATATATTTTTTATAGATATATGTTTCCATTTCTGTTATTTATTTATTGGGAGAAACAGGAGAATCAGTTCCTGGGAGAAAATTGTATTCTTTTGTTTCAGGTTTATTTTGTTGCCAATTTCTTTTCTGTAAACATTGGTTTGCAGTTTTTGGCATGCACTACTCATACTCATTATTTTTTCAATTAGCCTGCAAGGTCTTTGAGGGCAAAGACCATGTGCTGTGTTTCATGGTATCTGCCACCACAGCGTATGCCATGCCTGGCAGGCTGCAGGCATTCACACACACAGACACACACACACACACACACGCACATGCACACACTGATTTATAGGTCTTAGATTAAATCCCAAGAAATAATGTATTTTCTATTTTAATCAATTCTGTACAGACACTAAGCTCTATTATGCTGCATACAACACATTGGATGTATCAGATTTTCAGTTTGACTTGAATGCCGATGAATTAAAAGGTTGGTCTTTATGATCAAGAGATAATTCAAATTCTCCATTCTGTTTTCAGGAGTGGAGGGTACATCTTCCACTGTAGAGTGTCAATTGGTGAAATAATCTCCAAGGCCGTTTTAGTCGAGGTAATCCAGATATTGAAATCAGACATGAGCAAGCTATTCTAAGAAGGAAAGAAAGCCATGATTTTCATAGAGAAACGGACTAATTTTGTCTATTTGCATCTTTCTGTTACTTAAAATGTTTATGTATTCCTTTTCACTTTCTAACTTGATTCTCTCTACTGCTTTCGTCTTCCCCACTTCAGCTATTTCCCTATTCTGATCTAATTCTTCTGCTTTTTTAATTCTCTCTCTGCACTGTTCTTGTTCCCTTTGTTCCTTCCCTTACACCTGAATGGAAATGATGGTACGGCTTCTCCATTCAGACCCTGAACTTGAAAACATGGAACTGCAGGCTCATTATTCTCTAGGGAGGTTGTCATTCAACCTGTATCACCTGATGCTTTCAAAGTCCTCATTCAGGATCTTTGCTCAAAGGAAAAAAAACAGATGGAATGTTGTTGAAATACATGTGTTGCGGACTTGGATGGAGAATTAAAGAAAGAGAAGTGAAATAAATGAAGCATGAGTGAGTTCAGCAAATATCACCAGCTTGACCTCTGTGTAGAGTCAGACGGTTCACATCTGATTTGTTTTTACGTGCATTACTCACATTTCCTCTCCATTCCCTGCCTACAATTGTCCTTGTCAATACGTGGGGGGTTAAGCTTCAAAGGGAAAATAAGGGAAGTGGGCAAGAGGTGAGTCCAACAAAGGCCAAGAAGAAAGAACCTAATTTAATATTACGTGTCAACTAACTACCTTAATCTACATATCCAATTTGCTTGAGAATATATGCTTATAGATAAGGAAAGTAATTTATGATGAAAGCATTTGCCTTGCTCGCTTAAGAATGTGCCACAATTGGCCGGGCGCAGTGGCTCACACCTGTAATCCCAGCACTTTGGGAGGCCGAGGTGTGCGGATCACGAGGTCAGGAGATGGAGACCATCCTGGCCAACACGGTGAAACCTCGTCACTGCTAAAAAAAAAAAAAAAAAAAAATACAAAAAATTAGCCGGGAGTGGTGGCGGGCACCTGTAGTCCCAGCTCCTCGGCAGGCTGAGGCAGGAGAATGGCGTGAACCCGGGAGGCGGAGCTTGCAGTGAGCCGAGATCGAGCCACTGCACTCCAGCCTGGGTGACAGAGCGAGACTCCGTCTCAAATAATAATAATAATAATAAATAATAAAAAACAATGTGCCATAATCATATTTCTCAATGTACTTTGTTTTCCAGGTATAGGCAGTATGAGTATTGCCTGGACAGAGGACTATAATCTCCCTGATCCTACAAGAATCCAACCTGGGCACCAGCTCAGTGTAGTCACTGAGCACGGCTCTTCTTCCTTCATGGGTTCACATGGACACACACTCAGCAACCCACACAATGTTTTTCTGTGTAAGAATCTTTTTAGTTAAGTACAACTTGCGGATTCAAAATACTTAATAAAGCAACATACTGCAAGTGCCATTTTTTTTCAGATTTTCAGAAGGTTTGAACAATAACCAAGGGAACAGGTGTATTTCAGATGGAATATTTGCTAAGGAACATGTCTTTCTCTACATAGAACACAGTCTGAGGCTCTACTGTCCTAACTGCTGAAAGCTGATAGTGTTAGTCATTATGCTTGCTCTTACTACAGGGTCTGTGTATTATCTAATGTGTAAATAGCATTTAAGCAGCCTCAACAACCAAAATGCTGAAGATGGGTGGGGATTTGTAATTACAATACAAAATGAACAGAGAAAACACTGATCCAGTATAGGACAAGATTTGGCTGCTGGTTATATTCGATCACACATCATCTTTTCTTACAAGAAAGATTCATGTAATTCAGATGTAATGATTTATCTCAAAATTTTCAAGGCATTGAAACCGACTACTCTTCTTTACTAAGACCTAATGCAGGGCAGGGACAGTGGCTCATACCTGTAGTATCAGCACTTTGGAAGGCCGAGGCAGGTGGAGCACTTCAGGTCAGGAGTTCGAGGCCAGCCTGGACAACATGGTGCGAGCACATCTCTACTAAAAATACAAAAATTAGCCAGGCTTGGTGTCATATGCCTGTAATCTTACTACTCGAGAGGCTGAGGGAGGAGAATTGCTTCAACCTGGGAGGCAGTGGTTGCAGTGAGCCTAGATCATGCCACTGCACTCCAGCCTGGGTGACAGAGTGAGACTCTGTCTCGATAAATAAAGATAAAAAGAGCGGCTGTAGCTGCAAAAGATGAGGCTGGGTGGAGAAAGGGCTTCCCAGGCCCATGCTCTCCCTACTTGCTTCCTAATGGAACATCACAGAATGCTCAGAAGCTGAAAAATATTGCTCAAATCTCTCACTTATACCTCCTCTTCCATGCAGCAGCCTGGAGATGGGTGGTCATGGTCACTAGTGTTGTTTAAGACCCTGGTCTATAAGTTTGTGTTTTTTTTCCCCTTTCCCTTGTACAAGTTATTTAACTTGGTGAAATCTCTGTAAAATGAAAATAAAATCCACATCAGAAAATAGGTGACAGCATAATTGAAATTTCATTCCATCGTAACTTGGCATAAAATTAAATAAAGATTTAAGAAAATGCTACCACATTTAAAAAGTGTAAAGGTTCCTTGCTTTGATGTCAGTAATGGACATGGTTCACACACCAAAGGATGATTTTGACAATAAAATAACCATGTGTAGATGCCACAGAGGAATCATACATATTACCATTTTAAATCACTGAAGAAGAAATCTAACCTCCTACCAAGAGAAAGAGGGGGAGATTTTTAAATGAAGTATCCATCTATAAGTGCATTTCTAGAAAGCTGTCAAATTAGAATGCAAAGCTCTGGATAATTTGCAAAAACAAACAAACCAGAAAAATCCCTCATTTTATTTAAGCAACCTCTCCCAGCATTTTCTGTCACTCAGGGAAGAGTTGTCAGTCAACATTTGATTCAGTAATTTGGCAATAATTCTTTCTCACCTTTCCCTTCAGCATACTGAGCTACCAAACTACTAAGCAGTCTATGTTAGGTGCTGCTCTAAAATTAAAAACTTTTCTTTGTGAGAAATCTTAAAATGCTCAATCATGCTCTAAAATAATTATTTTATGTGACATTTGGCAGTTGAATAGGAACCTCTTGAACAAGGGACTTTCTTTTACAAAGTAAATGCATGCCCAGAAGCACCTCCCAATTTAATCATCTATCAGACCAGAATGCTGTATGTCCAAAGCCTTTGAAACAGACTTTCTAAGAGTAGAGGCATGGTGATCAACACAGAGAATCCTATACCAGCATAAGATCGCAACAGCTCATTTTTCAACTCCGACCAAACAGTAAATCTGAAACCAGAGTGATTAGGAGGGAACAATATGGATTTTATTACCCCAGGACATGGCCATGAGAAACACTAGTCTCTTCTGTAAACCAGAAGAAATTATGAGAATGTTCACAATCTTGGTTTTAAGGACTCCAGGAGGATGATTAAGGACCCTGAAGCCAGATCTTAGTGATTTGCAAAGGAAATGTTGTTAAAGTCCCAGAAGAATGAGTAGCAAAGAATCTAGGGAAACTCAAGAGGAATCTTCAAAGATTTGCTAGAAACATGCACATCAAGTAGCACGTAGAACCTCTAATAAAATGTATATTTATATGTCCATGAATGAGGTGCACCTCTGCTTAACAGGTGGTATGGCATCTTGTATTTTGTTTTTTTTTTGGTTTTTTTTTTTTTTTGATGGAGTTTCACTCTTGTTACCCAGGCTGGAGTCCAGTGGCACCATCTGGCTCACTGCAACCTCCACCTCCCGGGTTCACGCCATTCTCCTGCCTCAGCCTCCTGAGTAGCTGGGATTACAGGTGCCCGCCACCATGCTCCGCTAATTTTGTATTTTTAGTGGAGATGGGGTTTCACCATGTTGGCCGGGCTGGTCTCGAACTCCTGACCTCAGGCGATCCCCCCGCCTCAGACTCCCAAAGTGCTGGGATTATAGGCGTGAGTCACCGCGCCAAGCCTACACGGCATCTTAATGCAAATGGGGGAGCCACGGTCTGATGACATAGAACCATGCGTTCCAACATGGTGCTGAAATCACACGGTGTTAAATATTCTATTTATGCTGCCTCCTGGCACGATGGAGGGAAGCAAAACCAAATGTCCTCTTCGTGTTCAGAGGCGCTGCTTCTGCCTACAGAGCATTCGCACTTCTGCCTCAGTTTTTAATCTCTGCACTGTGATTTCTATTCTCCTCACCTCCTCATGGGTTCTCCTGAGTTTCCAGTGGCTGCAGCTGCCGGTTCACATGTGTTCTCTTTCTGTAATGTTCTGAAAATATAAATGACGGCTGCCCCTATTAAGTTTTTATAAAATGTTTTTCAATATATTTTTTGGCCCCCTCTATAGGCTTTGGGATTCGACTAATGCAATTGCAAGTTGACAACTTTAAAAAATCTATTTGCTAAATCAGAACTCCCGAATCTATGATTAAATTTTAAATATGAAGCAGTCAAACTCAATGAAAAATTAAAAAATTAATACCATAATTTTGTAGAATATGTTCAATTTTGACGGTCACTTCTACTTCTATTTCCTCAAGGGATTCTCAAGACAATCCTGATCCGTGTGGAAGATGGGGGTGCTCAGAGGGAAAAAGGATGCAAGGATATGGGACTCTTCTAGTGAGTTTCTCATAGACCACCAAGGCCAATGCATTTTCTTAAATTCAATAAAAGGAATTACCAGTGTAGAGAACAGAATTAAATATTAACCTACTTTCTCTGTCTGTTGCATGAATTATTTGAAATATTTAGCTTGCCTGTGTATCTACTAGGTTTCTGTTTCTTTGTTGATTTTTTTGTTGACTTTTTTGTTATTGTTTGTCTATTTTTTTGAGACAGGGTGTCATTCTGTTGCCCAGGCTGGAGTGCAGTGGGTGATCCTGGATCACTGCAGCCTTGACCTCCCAGGCTCAAGTAATCCTCCTGCATCAACCTCCTAAGTAATTTGTAAATTTTTCATAGAGACGGGGGCTCTGTATGTTGCCCAGGCTGATCCTGACTTCCTGGGCTCAAGAGATCCTCCTGCCTGGGATGGCGAAAGTGCTGGGATGACAGGTTGAACCCCTGTGCCTGGCCCTTCTAAGACCATAGATGTGATTTCCTATCACTTTGTTGAAGAAAGCAGGGAAAAAAAAAAAAAAAAAGAACTTCAATTAAATAGTATTGACCTTGTGTTCATTTTTAGAAGTAGTGGTTACATAAGTTACCAACACAACTCAAAGTTAGAAATCCAATTTTCCAAGATTGTCACTTTTTCTTAAAATATCATTTAATTTTTGCTAAAGCTCTTTTTTTTTTCTACAAACACAAGTATATTAGAAAGTCAAGTGATTAACTAACATTTAATGTAACTTTAGGTCTTTGTAAACAGTGATCCTTGGCTTCTTTTATTCCTTTCTCATTGGAATGAATTTTTGCCTCTGTCATTCTTTAGGAATATGGTTCTCTGAAAAAGCATGTGTGGCCACGTATTGCTCACAGGGCCTCTCATGCTATTCATCTTTATAAAACGGCCTTTATTTTTAATGTACTACTAAGCCATTTGCTTAAGTTAGTTCACAGCTGATAGTAAGAATAGTAACAGATTATGACCAGTGTTAGCATGGATATTGCAAATAGCTTCTTTTCAACACTACTTTTGGGAGTAAATACACAGCACCAGCTAAAAGCATTAAAAATGCATATATTCAATGACCTAGCACATTTTAGGAATCTATCTTACGGGAATAATTTTGGATATTCACGCATATCTTTGACATTTACCTCAGAATCTTATAAAAGAGCAAACGGAAAAAATAAAAACCATCAAAATATAAAACAGGAAAACAAGCTAAATGGGCAAAGTAGGAAATAAGGGAAATAAAACGAAATAAAAATTACTCACAATACTTATGTGGAAAAACATTTACTGCTTAAGTTTTACATTTATTTTTCTCTTATAACAGTGTTTACCAGTAAGATCACAGATAAGTGTGCTTTGATAACAAATGTTTGTTTTACAGAATACTTAATTTTTGCAAGCATGCTTTCTTGGCAGTTCAAAAGTTACGAAAATAAAATTCTAAGGAATCCATGTTTTGTCTGAAAACATGGAAAAACTGTTACCTTAAATGGTGGTGCTGCATGCAGCTGTGCCCTACATAGAGCTGTTCCCTGGCAGGTGGGAGCGAGAGCTATGGCTTGGTCATGAGCCTGTTTAGGGTTCTCCCACCTGCCGAGGGATTTGAATATCAGTTGAATGTCTGCACTCTGCTTGGTGCTAGATAGAAGATTTTCAAAAGAATATTTAACTTTCATGTATTCACCTACTGTTGTCACCTGTCACACCCTACTAGTGAAGTTTATGCAAATTATAAAATTTTTTTGAAAATATGTTGCAATATTTCTGAAGTTGTTTATTTTTAAAAATAGCATACATCCCAACAAATCATTCTGGTATGAGAAGAAACGTACTTCTACGAACAAAAAATTCTTTCTTGTCATTCTAGAATTTTAAAAAAGAAGGAAAAAAGGGAAAGAGAAACAATTTCATCATTGTGATGCTTCTTGATTGTCATCTGTTTACTCCCTCAAGTACATCACAGTATCCTTGGTACTGGCAACAAAGGTGTGATTGCAAGACCTTTATCACTTTGCAAGAACAGTGACTATTTCATTGATACACTAATGCAAACCAACCAGTGTTTCATTATTTGAGACACAGTATCTATTTCTCAGAAACCAGCCCTGGCCTTTTATGTGTTTAATATGTAGTTGCTGTTTTTAAATTTTAAGTGTTTGTGGGTAACTATGGTAGATGAATATGTTGACGGGTTACATGAAATGTTTTCATACAGGAATGCCATGTGAAATATGCACATCATGAAAAATGGGGTATCTATTCCCTCAAGCATTTACCCATTGAGTTGCAAACAATGTAATTGCACTCTTTAAGTTACTTTAAAATGTAGAGTGAAGTTATCATTGACTATAGTCTCCTCGTTGTGCTCTAAAATAGGTCTTATTTATTATTTCTAACTACTTTTTGTACCCATATAATAGGTAGTTTTGTATGTGTGTGTCCATGTGTACAGAGGCATTCACACACACCCCGACACTTTATTAGCTGAAAGATCAAAGCCAGGAAACCTTTCATAAGAGTTATTTTCAAATAATATAATTATCTTAAGTAATTATTTTTCTTTAATTTTTAAATTATAAATCTAGTATTCTTTTTTGATTTTTTATTCCTTTTGCCGCATAAGCACTGTTTGAGTAGTTGAAAGAAATGGAATCAAATATACAGCTTTTAAAAGAAGGAGGAAATTAAACATGTATTTTTATTTTTACTTGGACCAGGATATTCATAAGGGTATGTGCAAATAATAGTATATGGCTACTTATTAAAATGTATTAAAACAGAAAAAAGAATATTTATTTTAAAAACAAAATCTTTCATAGTAGTTATTTAGTTCTCTCAAAATATTTAAATGTGTGCTTTCAGAACTAGTGGCAATCTTTTTTGTAATAATAACCCTTGTTTGTATTAAACATTCAGTAATTATTAGATGAAAGAACTGTTTAAACTGCTTTAAAAACAGGGTGCAGCTCTTTTTTTTTTACATAACAGAATGAAAATTTTATATAAGATGAAGAACAGAATAGGCAAAACTATATTATGGTATACTTATGGAATTCTTCACAGTTATTGGTAATTCAATCATTAATTCACAATTTTTATAAAGCATCTCCAATGATGCAATTAATGTTTTACCAGAATAAGATATAAAATCAACTGTTATCATAATTTAAGAAGTTTAAAAATAATATATATTTTTATCTACTACAATAAAATTATCTTGATTACTTAGAACAAATCAAAACTAACACCTGTTAAGAATCCAGGATTTTCCCTATGCGTAATGCTTGAGTTCTTCGCAATGAAAATGGAACATACATTTTAAAGTATTTTAAATCTTATTTGCTAATATACAGCTGTTCATTGAAGTTTATTTCTTAACGTTAAAAACTAGTTTTAATGATTTGAAAACCACTATGCATGTTTCCATGGAATGCAAACGAGAGGCATGCCTCACCTTGCAGTATGATTTTCATTCAGCATCCTGTTACAATGTTATTATTACATAAGTGATTACTTGGTTTATTCCATTACTTGCTTTGTTATTTATTAATATGAGAGCCTGGGGTTGTTGCAATTTTATTTTTTACCTTTTTTAAACAAAATGCCCTTAGAACAGTTTGGATGTTTGTGGACATGAATTCCAATATAACAATGTTATGTTTCTTTTTATGATATGAGCTACATTGAGCATTATTTTTAATATTAGATATATCCATTTACAACCCTTAGAAAAATTCAGTTATGAAATGCACTCATACGTCACAGTGGAGTGACACTCTCTCCATCAAGTAGCACAGAAACTTCATCCACAGGTTGCTGCTGCCATGGCTTCTCCCACTGTCGGGATGACGGGCAGCGCTTTATCAGAGAGAAGCTGTGCACCTCATGTGGATTAGAGAAAGGGTTCCCATGACTAAAGGGCCTGTAGGTGCCCAGCAGTGCTTAATGGTCCCGATTCAGGAAATGTACAGGAGATGATGGATTTAAAAGCCATGGTTGACAACGACTTCATTACATGCAAACTTTAAAATAAAACAGAAAATGTCATGTCCAAGTCTTCAAAAGATTTCGCTGATAACTTAAAAAAAACCCATATAGGTTTATTTTTATTCAAATACATTTTTCATATAACATTTTCAGTTATTGTTGTCCTTTATTATTTCCATAAATATGTTTTCATTAGTTGCAAATGAGTGAATGTATTAGTTTCATAAAAGTTATTTGCAGTATGTTTTATCTATCAGTTTTTAACATTAAAATCAGTTTTTAATCTATCAGTTTTTAACATTGAAAATATTATGATCCTGAAAAGATCAATATATTCAATATATACTGATAGAAATCTGTATTTGATAAGTTAAATTTTTTTTGGGGGGGGTCAGGAACTAGTAAGAATCTAATAGAGATAACACATTACCTATATAGTAGAAATTCTATACCAAGAATGCATAACCTAAGGTTTCAAATATGAGATAACTTATGCTTATTTTAAAATCACATATGCACTGGTTTCAAAAATACTTTAAATACCATTTAAAAAATTATTTAAAAATGTATCTTCTTAATTATTTTTACCTGTCAGGTTATACTTATAATTTTTTCTCATTGAGTCAATGCGTTTTTAATTACTAAAACTGAAAGGTAACTATCATGACGTTGATGAAGATTCTCGAACTTTTTTCAAGTTGCTTCTCCTACTAGCATGAGCTTCATCAAGGAAAGCAGTTTCCTTTTGTTTATTAATTCAGCTGTCTCCAGGGTCTAGAAGTGTGACTAACACATAACGCTTAATAAATATTTGTTGAATAGTCAAATATAATATCACAAGAGCCTGTGAAACAGAGTGTGATCTCAGCAATTAAGAGAAAGTAAAACCAGGCAGGATTTGCATAAGAATTAATTACTTCATCAACGCAACCCTACGACCACCATGATCAAAGTGACTGACAGCTATCTTGCGCATTCCCTATTCTAAGACATTTTACTTATTAACCCTTTTAATCTCCACAAGAACCCTATGAAGTGGGCCCCATTATTCTCATCATTTTGTAGAGAATGAAATTCTTCAGTCTGAATGCTGCTCAAGCTCACTTGCCTGTGGAATAGCATCTGTGACTTCAACCACTGCACTGACCTTACTTTACAAGAGCCTTAGAAGCATCAGAGGAGGCGTGCACCTGAGACGCGAGAGGCACTCCTATGTCAGCAGTGCACTCTGAAGTCTCAGCAAACTACCCCTCTGGGGAGAGAATATCAAGGCCTCTTATCAGCGTCCTGTGACTGAAGAGGTACTGTTCCTAAGACATCAAAAACTATACCCTCTGCAAATATATTTCCTACACCCTATGTGTTTACATTTCTTAACTATTGCCATCTTTTATAACATCACCATTAATTTCTTTGTCTAGAAGGCATTTTTCAGTGATTTAGACTAATTTCTTAGAATAATTTCTCAGAGTAAGATTTAGGGTACGAGAGTACTATGAAATTTTCAGGTGCTTGCCAAATCAGTCTCTACATCAAAAAAGAAAAATCAACTACTAGGGTAGGAGTCTCTTTCATCATATTTTTGTGCCCTCAGTAGTCTCATTAAAAATAAATTTTAATTTGGTAAATATTGGACATAACTGTCTACATTAAAATGTGTTAGTCAAGTTACTATATACTATATGAATAGATCACATATTTTAAAGTGAACTTATATATGTATGTTCACATGACACACAGTTGCATTTCTTTTTTTTTTTTTTTTTTCTTTTTTGGTTTTAAGGAGAGAAGAGTTTAATAGGCAAGAAAGAAGGGAGAGGAAAGAAGAAGCTCCCCTGTACAGAGACAGAGGGACACAGTTGCATTTCATTTTGTGTGGTGTGCTTGTTTAAATGCTTGAAATGCTGACTTAATAGTACCTTTGTGCTTTTTTTTTGTTACCCTATATCTTACATGAATGTACTTTAAGTCAAGTGCAAAGCTTTGGTCCATTCAACTATGGTTAAACTGCATATTCATGTTGGTGTTCTGTCATTGTTGACCCTCAAATTTCGGGGGACTTAAGACACTCCCCAAAAAAGTGGGCTTAGATACCATTAAATATTCAGTGCAGACAGGTGCCGTCGTGTTCTCCATTCTACAGCTGAGATGCAGGTGGGATGTTCAGTGAATAGGCCAGGGCTACATCACGAGGAACTGCAGATACAGCACTGCACCCAAGTCTGAGGTCAACAATGCTACTGAGAACCAATGTTCTAGACTCACCAGTTCACAAATGAAATGCACACTTCTAATCATCTTTAAAATGTAACGCAGAAACAGAAAACCAAATAGCACATGCTCTCACATAAGCAGGAGCTGAATAATGAGAACACATGGACACAGGGAGGGGAACAACACACAGTGGGGCCTGTCAAGGGGTGGAGTGGGGGGAGGGAAAATATTAGGATAAATAGCTAATATATGCGGGGCTAAATACCTAGGTGATGGGGTGATAGGTGCAGCAAACCACCATGGCACACGTTTATCTGCGTAACAACAAACGTGCACATCCTGCTCATGTACCCCAGAAATAAAAATATAAATAAATTAATTGAAATTAAAAAAATAATTTCTGTTTGTATTTCTTCTCCAGCTTAAAGAAGGATATACCCACAACATTTTTAAGCTAACGGCTTCCAGGAATTGATGGGTCTCCTTCACATCCCTCCCTGCATTGTTGGTGACTCTCCCAAATCTCATGCTTTTCTTACTATTTTAAACACTGTTTCTACAGTTATCTTTTGATTTGTCACATTGCATTCCTGATTTTCACCACCATGTGTAGGTATTTTGCTTGAATATTTGTTGATAGATTGTAAACTCTATGACAGAATGCAGGACAGAGCAGGAAAAAGCACTGACCCCGGAAAAGGTAGGTAAAAAATTAAAATAATGAATGAATACATAAACCTGGTCTAACTAGCTGATCTCCCAGAGAAGAAAATAGAACTTCAGCTCCATTAAATACCTTGCCTAAGTCGCTGAACTCTTTGAAACCCTAACTCTTTGCAGCATGAAAAGAAGCATTTTTATTTGTATATCATGGTTTAAAGACAGTTTTACTTTTAGAGTGTGGTTTTAGGTTAAAGCCACATATTACTAGGAAAGAAAGATTGTCAAGTATAAGGATTTTGCATATAGTAATACAATCAAGATTAAAGTGTTAGTTGATTGGCCTTCATTACCTACTTTACACACTCAAACTGACTTTATATGAAAAAGTAAAGCTTTCCAAAAACGGGAATGTGGTCTCACAAGAGATCAGCGTAAACCACTTCCAACCCCCAGACTTCTGAGGAAACAGACATACAAAAGCACATTCAGTCTGGAGTTATTTAAATACTCAATTCTCTTAATCAAGAACTTCCTATTCCAAGTTGGGGAGCAGCCGGCAGTAGCTCTTAGTCATGACTGCACGCAGTACACAGGCCCCTGGATGCTCTGTGTGGACAACTCCTGCCACAGATGAATCTAGACCAAGCTTTTCAATACAGGTAAACACATTGTATCACATCAGTAGGAAATTCTTCACATTTAGCAAGGTAATTTTCACGTATATTGGCCTAATTTTTTACATGTTTTCCAGACTAAACATCAAGGTTTGAATCAGAATACACTTTTTTTTAATATACTGCAATTTTATTTCAATCTCACAAATGAAGTTAGCATGCAGGAAATTTAAGTGACACACATTTAAAAAAGAGTTATGGTCAAAATAGCAGAAAACTGAAAATTCTAAAAAGGAAGTGCACCTAAAAGCATGAGAATTCAACATTCATTAATGCTTCATCTTCAGTTTTGATTGACACTTGATGTTTGCATATTTTTAAACAAACGTTTAAATCATGATGAATATTCTGAAGAGGTCACAGCACCAGCGCTGAGATGTGTGCGTTGAATTTGTTTGCAAATGACTTGTTAGCCATTTACATAGTGTCTAGTACAGATTTGTGACAGGGCATAGTACACATATGTCACAGAACACATATGTATTAGCGTGCAGTGGGTGGGGGCGTGAAGGTGCCTGCAGGGAGTGGGTTAGAAGGGATTACAACCGTCTTTTGTTGAATTTCTTTCTCCATTTAGATTTTTGCTTCTTTCCTTTCATCCTAATTTCTGCATTATAAAATCCTCAGATGAAACTGTCATGATGAACATTTTCTCAATCTCTTGCGCTGAAGCCATCTTTCCATTTCCTTGGGATCACAATCAGTGAACACGTGCTGTATTTCTGACACTCCTTGCTACATTCCACCTACGATAATTTCCCGTACGATGATCCAAGGAGATTGTGGGTTCCCTGAACACAGATCCCATTTCATTCCTTTCCCAACGTCCTGCCATACTCAGCAAAGCAATGTCAAGCAGAAGGCACGTAATACATTTTGCTGAAGAGAGAAATCTCTAAAGGTTTTGTTTTTGTTTTTGTTCCTGTTTTTCCATCTTCTCCGAGTTCTTTTGGATGGCATTAGCGCGACTTAAAGAAAAAAAAAAATTACCTTAAGGAAAACTCACAGGTAATTTGCTTTGACAGTTTTGGATTCTGCTGTTCAGAGCAGCAAACATTTTTATTACTTTGTGACTCTGGCATAAAGCCCCATGTTAAATTTTATTTTCAAAGTGAGTGCTAAGAAGAGCATTGCCACTCTTAAGATAAATCTGGAACCTTCTCCTTTCTGCTCATAAGAATGTGGTAAATCACCAACTTTCTCTTTTTGTCATAGATGCCTGGAAGTTAAATATTAACTTTGGTCTTCACAATTTTGTGAATCTGCATGTATGCTTAGTTAATTTGCTCCTCCAGGCTTTCATTACCTATTTCCTTATATGATGCTATAGGTTTTCAGCAAGTCACAAGAAATAACTAATGAAAATAGGCTGAGAATAAATTTAATAAACTCAAGAATGGTAACTGACCTCCAATTTCATGTCAGCCACATCGTGCCATGGAGAGGTCATGTGCATGGCTGCCTCTTATGTGTCCATCTACTGGCTCTTACCATGAGAGGATCTCACAGCTCTTACTCAGATAGACGCTTGCTTGTCCATCTCATAGCTTCCTCAAAAAGCACGTTGTACTGGAGCAACTGTGAAACTAGGTGTCTGTGAGAAAGTCTCATGGGGATAACAAAACGAACAGCAAGCCCTGCCCTCAAGAGAAACTTCCTCTCGAGTGAGGAAACAGCCTGTCTGCAGGACTCCTGTTATTACCAGTGAGGTCACTGCTGTGTGCTAGGATGCCCAGCGCCTGGCAGCCTCCAGCAGAGGTGACCTGACATGGGGGCCTCAGTCACCCCTGTAACCAAAAAAACCCCACAAAAACAACTGTTCCCACATGGCTCTCTTTTTTCCTTTTTGGTAAGCACATATAATTTTTACATCTTATTTATGAAATATTCATAATTCATAATTTCTTCCACTCACATTTTTTTTCTATTCGTACTCTTGGAACCTACCTACCAACACAAGCATTATTGTAAGAAATCCATGAATATGGGAACTTTACTTCAATACATTCTACCACGCAGCCTGAAACACACTTATGTGAATTTGGCAAAGGGTTTCAAAAATATAGATCCTCATAGGGTCTAATGAATAGATTGAGGCATGTTGGGGGTAAATAATTGGAAGGAAACGTGTCGTCGCTGCTGTTTCTCCACCTCCTCGTGGTGATGATGAAATTACTCCTGCCCAACCCGGCTCTAATTATCACTAATTGAGCACTCTGATATTGCTGTAAAAAGACATATCCCCAGCATACGACATCAGTGCATGATGGTGCTCATGCATTTAAGGGAAAGCAGCTTTTCTTTCTAGAGGCATCGGTGATTTACTGAGGTCTCATCTCCTCTTGATCCCTTCCCAGTGCTCCCATTAGGTTTAATGAAAGGAACACAATATGGGAACAGTGAGCAGATAGGGAATTAGCGTCATAACGTGCATTTGATTGCCAGCCACAGGTTCCACTGTTTTTACACTGCCTCCTAGAAGCTTGCATTTTACAACAATTGGAAAATGAGAAAAAGAACAAAGATGCTGCACAACACCTGGACAACAAGAAGTTTCCTCCTTTCCTTCAGATGTGCACAGCGACCTTTGAACAGTAGCCAGTGCATTGAGAGAGCTCTACTTCATACTGAAACATGGGGCCTCAGGCCCTGATCACATTTTACAACACCGGTGAGACTTTAGCACACTAAGAGACAGGGACAGCCAAATCTCAATAATGTATAGGAAGTTTTAGGCCAGGAAATTCAGGGCATCTTTTTGTTCTGGGAGCGGATTGCAATGTGCTCTAATTTGTTCTCGATGTAGTATCAGAGGTGCCAATCAGGTATCACGCTGTTGTGATGGCTGTTCTAAGGCATGAGAGAATGACTAAGGACAGCTGGAGGAGACATCAGCGCAGCTACAGAGGCCACATGGAAAGGCTGCAGGAGAAGGCGTTGATAAATGTGCATGCAACTCACAGGATACAGTGTGTCTTTGGCTTAGAATGTTGTGTCACTCCAAAATTCATATATTGAAGCTGTAACTCTCCAAGTCATGATATTAAGAGCTCAGGCCTTTGGAAAACACCTACAGTAAGATGAGATCATGAGGATGCGGCCAACATAATGAGATTATAAAAAGAGGAAGAGATTCCAGAGCTGTCTCCCCGCCGTGTGAAGACGCTGAAAGCAGGTGCCATCTATGAGCCAGGACGCAATGCGTACCCAGAACTGAATAAGCTGGAACCTTGATCCTAAACTTCTAGCCTCAGAACTGTGAGAAATAAGTGTGTGTTATTTAAGCCACCGTCTGTGGTATCTTGTTATGACAATACAAACCCATGAAGAAAATGTAGAGAAGTGTCTAAATTTTCAGAGCTATTTATACTGTAGACAGTCACAAATAAACTTTGTAAACTGAAAGGCATACTCCATAAAGACCCTTTGTCCTCAATAATAGGAACTATAGCTTCAGCCAACACTGCCAAAGTTAAATATTAAGAACTGGGTTGAACAACTCACAGATACTTCTAACTGTGTATTCACATGGGAATGGTTCAATTATTTTAAATGACAGACTCACACAAGTAACATCTTCTATTCCTAATTCATTACTTTTCTCTGTTTTTCCTAGAAAATGGGTTTTATCATTGTATAGTGCTGTACTGTTTATAGAGTATTTTATAATATATGACACAATGTTATTACTTTTCACAATCAAAATTAGCTATGCCTTATCTTATCAACCATTGGCAAAGGTGGGAACTTAACTATTAGGGGAAAAGGTGAGCTAGCATTGTATCTGACTATATCCCAATGCTATTCTTGTCACACTATAATATTCGTCAGGAAGCAGTTGTGAGATATTCCTGAATTTCAGCTTTAACGCGGTATTTTAAGTGTTGACCTATTCCTAGCGGCATAAAATATTCTTCCCACTCCTATGGTCAGGGAAATCTTCACATCTTACACGTTTGTGAAGGCGTTTCTTTGCCAAACTTCCTCACAATTCACTCTGCTCGTCTCTGCTTCTATGTTGTTTATGCCATTTAGATTTGTCGTGCCTCTCTTTGGTTTTCCACTCAAATTTGTAGTGAAAATAGTTTGCCCCTTTGTTAATTTGTTTTTTATGCCCCAATGATGCCTTACTTTTTGCTTATGGCTTTTCTGTATCGAATGAAAATACACAGGGGTTTCTGCCTATTGAGAATCTGGAGAATTTAAAAGAACGATGTGACAAGAAGTAAGAAGCCGCCAAGCTTCTGAATTTCTGAATTTTCATTTCTGCTGCAGGCGAGATTCTCACTTAGACTGGGAATACATACCCCTTGACCAACCACTAATGTCCCCAACCCCAGCAGTTGGCTACTTTGAAAATCCTTTCAAGTTGGGAGTGAAGGTGGAGACTGTTTTTATTTTCAGGCTAAAATTCACAATTGTTCTAAAACATCCCTGCCATTCCCAGTGGTTTTCCCATAAAGAGTAGGGGCCCTGCTCACCTTTACCCACCTTTGTACCCACACACAGAGGTTCTTCAAGGTTCAACTATCATGTAGTAACCGTGACTTTTCCCACAGTCAAAAATGCCCGTACTTGTAGTTCCTTCCAATGACTTGCTATTTGCATAATGCATGCTGAAATGTCAGGAGTCCTCCAGATGGAAAACAGTGATAGTTACGCTGCATGTACAAGAGACTCTAAGAATGGGTATCTCCATAGTTTTCTTCAGTAAAGAACATGCAATTATTCTAAGTGAAGTAACTCAGGCATTGAAAACCAAACATCGTATGTACTCACTGATATGTGGGAGCTAAGCTATGAGGACACAAAGGCATAAGAATGATAACAGTGGATTTTGGGGACTTTGGGGGAAGAGTGGAAGGGGGGTGAAGGATAAAAGACAACAAATATGGTGCAGTGTATACTGCTTAGGTGATGGGTGCACCAGGATCTCACAAATCACCGCTAAAGAACTTACTCATGTATCCAAATACCACCTGTACTACAATAACTTATAGAAAAAAGTAAAAAAAAAAAAAGTACAATTGTGTTTACCTAAGTCTTTCCACACCGTGTTCCATCACATCACTCATAATTTTTCCTTTAAATTGTATCAATTAGAGCAGTATTGTTCCCTTTGAGTTGTCTTTTAATTATGTCTCTTGTCATAGTTTCCTTCTTTGACGTTAATTGTGCCCCAAAGAAAGGCTCTTTTGTATTTGATTTGTTCAGTCCTACACTTAATAAACGTGCTTGGAGACCCTGCCGTCCGACAGGCTGTGTGCTTCACAAAGTCAAGAGAAGAGGGAGTTGGCAGAGCCTCACTTTTCAGTGAGTCAGCAGGAGGGCGTGCACTTGCTGTAGGGAGTAATGCAGCTTTATCTGTGAAGTTTCCTGTCATACAAAACTAGTTAGAATTGCCTGTAATCCCGGCACTTTGGGAGGCCGAGGCGGGTTGATCACGAGGTCAGAAGATTGAGACCATCCTGGCTAATGCGGTTAAACCCCGTCTCTACTAAAAATACAAAAAATTAGCCGGGCGTGGTGGCGGACGCCTGTAATCCCAACTATGCAGGAGAATGGGGTGAACCTGGGAGGCGGAGGTTGCAGTGAGCCGAGATTGCACCACTGCACTCCAGCCTGGATGACAGAGCGAAACTCTATCTCAAAAATAATAATAATAATAATAAACTAGAATTAACTACAATCTGAGCTAAAACTTAAGAGTGCTGGGATTTAAATCCTGGTCTACATTCCTGAGTTGTGTGATACAGCATAAATTACACAATCCTTCTCTGCCTCAATATTCTCACCTGCAAAATGAGGATAATCCTTGTACAAACCTCCAGGGTTGTTAGTAAAATTAAATGAGCTAATATACGGAAAGCACAATAAGACATGGAATTAATAGAAAGATCTTAACTCACATGATTTCTATTAGTATATACTCCATAAGGATCAGAAAACTAATGCATCATAAATTATGTGCATACTATTTAGAATTATGTGCACTAGGATTATGTGCACTAGAATTATGCACCTAGTCATTTAGAATTTCACTACTATTATGAAGTACTGCTAAGAGAAAAAAAAAGCCATTAAATTATGTGGGGCAAAGATAGGGCAGATCTGAGACCAGGGTGGCGGACTGGAAGCCTCATAAGATCAGGAGGCAGAGGGAAGCACCCGGCATCTGTAGGAAGCTTAACGTGGAAGGAGCTGCCCACAGATAATGGACAGGGCCAGAACGAGGGCAAGAAGCCGCTGGAGGATTCTGAGGGGAGCAGGATGGTCACTTTCATCATTGCAGCTCTATGCATACCAAGGACAAAGCTAAACCGTTAGCGTTTCCTACCCTTGCCTTTACAATAACTTTGAAAAATAGATATTGTTATATGCACTTTGCAGATGAAAAACAAAATAAACAAACAAACATACAACAAACAGGGCCCCTGGAGCTAGTTAGTAGCCCAAGACAGCACAGCGGGATAAATCATGGGGCCGGGATCCCAATCCAAGTTGGCTGACTCTTTTCCCCAGGAGCCTCTAATGATGTAAAAGGCCTCAGACATCGTTATGCATCCTCCCACATCTTTCTTATTTCTTTTTTTTTCTTTCTTTTTTTTTTTTTTTTGAGATGGACTCTCGCTCTGTCGCCCAGGCTGGAGGGCAGTGGTGTGATCTCGGCTCACTGCAAGCTCCGCCTCCCGGGTTCCCGCCATTCTCCTGCCTCAGCCTCCCGAGTAGCTGGGACTACAGGCGCCCACCATCACACCCGGCTAATTTTTTGTATTTTTAGTAGAGATAGGGTTTCACCGTGTTGGCCAGGATGGTCTCCATCTCCTGACCTCGTGATCCCTCTGCCTTGCCCTCCCAAATTGCTGGGATTACAGGCATGAGCCACCATGCCAGGCCACAACCTCCCACATCTAAAATTACCTGTAAGTCACCAGGGTAGATATCAAGTTATCAGGAAAATATACTTACAGTACTTGGGACAGGAAACTGCCCTTGGATGCCATTTCAGCGCCATGGTGAAGGACAGCCCCAATTTTGTTTTTGATGTTTCTATTTTATTTTTTCATAAACCCCATTTATCAAACTATATTTTTCAAACCATAGCCCACGTGTGTCATGATAGAGATCATGTGGAGCGTATTTTCAGGACAAGTTCTAATGCCATGGATTGGGGGCCATTGCTAACTATGGTTAGATGTTCCCCTAGTCTGGTAGCATCTGATGGGGCTGTCAACGACACCTCTAGAGCAGGTCGCGGTTCTGATGGGGCTGCCAATTGCAGCTCTAGAGCACACCGCACATCTGATGGGGCTACCAATTGCTGCTCTAGAGCACACGGCAGATCTGATGGGGCTGTCAATTGCCACTCTAGAGCACACGGCAGATCTGACGGGGCTGTCAACTGCAGTTCTAGAGCACACGGCAGATCTGATGGGGCTGTCAATTGCAGTTCTAGAGCACACCGCACATCTGACGAGGCTGTCAATTGCAACGCTAGAGCACATTGCAGATCTGACGGGTCTGTCAATTGCAGCTCTAGAGCATGGGGCAGATCTGATGGGGCTGTCAATTGCAGCTCTAGAGCACAGGGCAGATCTGATGGGGCTGTCAACTGCAGCTCTAGAGCACATGGCAGATGTGATGGGGCTGTCAATTGCAGCTCTAGAGCACAGGGCAGATCTGATGGGGCTGTCAGCTGCAGCTCTAGAGCACACGGCAGATGTGATGGGGCTGTCAATTGCAGCTCTAGAGCACACTGCAGATCTGATGGGTCTGTCAATTGCAGCTCTAGAGCACAGGGCAGATCTGATGGGTCTGTCAATTGCAGCTCTAGAGCACAGGGCAGATCTCATGGGGCTGTCAATTGCAGCTCTAGAGCACATGGCAGATCTGATGGGGCTGTCAATTGCAGTTCTACAGCACACCGCACATCTGATAGGGCTGTCAATTGCAGCTCTAAAGCACACCGCACATCTGAGGAGGCTGTCAATTGCAGCTCTAGAGCACATGGCAGATCTGATGGGTCTGTCAATTGCAGTTCTACAGCACACCGCACATCTGATGGGGTTGTCAATTGCAGCTCTATAGCACACAGCAGATCTGATGGGGCTGTCAACTGCAACTCTAGAGCACACGGCAGATCTGATGGGGCTGTCAATTGCAAATCTAGAGCACAAGGCAGATATGATGGGGCTGTCAACTGCAGCTCTAGAGCACGCGGCAGATCTGATGGGGCTGTCAATTGCAGCTCTAGAGCACATCGCAGAAAATTCAGGTCAGGAACCTCTCAGACTGCGCTTGCACCCCGCCACCTGCACAGTGAAGCCATCCTGCAAAGCGAGTGGCAAGCTTAACTTAAAATGTCACATTGATGTCCCCAATAAAATGTCACACACGCACAGAGTTTACTGAGCCAAATTTCGATCCAATGCCAAAAGAAAATGCTGACTACAGATAATGAGTCTCTGTTTTCCTATTTAGACTTTTCAATTCTAAACTGGTGAATACTTTTGGTTCTAAGATAACAAACCTAAACAGAGAGGCACATTGATATATGTTTCTATAAGGTAAAGCAGCATTAAATAATGACTAGCTCATTTTGAATCCAGCACTAATAAGTACACTATTTTGATTTTTCGTCTAGGTATATTAAAAAATAAATATATAGCGAAGTACAATATTTGGATTCTTCAATTCAAGTAAGAAAAAATACTGCTAGGGGTTTCCTTTGAACAAAATGCCGAGGCTTCTTACTAGTGTTTTATGAAAACAGAATGATTTATGGGTTCAGGATTCAGTGTATATATCATATATATATATATATATTTGCATGTATTTGTGCGTGTGTGTGTGTGTGTGTAAAGGGAGATCATACACACAAAAAACTAGAGGGAATGGAAGAGAAAAAGGAGCAAGAAGAAAGCCAGAAATGAACAGAAAGTTTGAATCTATGTCCAGAAAATGAATACTTTATTTCAAGCTTCATTGTAGTTCATTATAAGCCTTTAAAAACAACACATTAGAATTTGGTGAAGACTTGGGAAAGAAGGATTATTCCAATACTGGGAAAATCACGGATCTCATAAGGTGGCTCTGACCACATTTTGATTACTGTACTCATGTTCTTAGCTTTCATAAACACTGTGGTTTTTATGTTACTTAGGGGGGACTTGTCATGAAAAATTACACCATAGATCCTGTACTTCAGGAGAGGGTGTGATGGATGCCAGCTGAGCCTTCCTTGTCCCTTCTCACAGTTTGTGGTAAATTAGAAGGTATCTGAGAAGCACTGACGGGTTATAAATTCAAGTCCCATTTCATGCTTTACAAAATTCCCACACCATGCACAAAGCACATTTGCAGATAATAGATTATTTTTAAAGCAGGCATATATGTTTTCGTTTATTAGGGTTACAGATTGCATTGTTTGGTTTTCCTTTCTTCCATAGAAAGTAAATGAATATACATCTACCCTCTTGTCTAGTCTTATGTGCGCACACACACAAACACACCTGGGCGTGCACACTCACACACTTTAGAACATAATTGCTGCTCAAAAGTCTCCATCCCAAATGTTTCAAGAGCCAGATACAACGAACACATCATTTTACTCCCTGGATTGCTGTACTATGGAATAATAACAGTTTCACTTTATTTGAAGGGGCGCCACCTTCTAGTACAGGAAGATCCTTGCACAGCAGAACCGTTGCACTCACAGAAGCTTGCTAGGTTGATGCTAGAATTCTCATTACAACCTCCAAGAACCAAGTAACAACTTGATTCAAGAAGTTAGATTAAAAAGGCTGACTTTAAAATGTTAAAGTGATTTCTTTTCCTTTTTTTTTTTTTTTTTTTTTTTTGAGATGGAGTCTCACCCTGTCGCCCAGATGGGACAGGGCGAGACAGCATTCTTCAATGCTGAGACTGTACCCTAGGTCTGTCTGAGCATCAGATAAATTTTCTTCCCAATTCATCGTGCACGCTTACTTTGAACATTTCAAACCATTTTGCATAACTCAATTTTTTTTTCTAATTCTAGCCTAAAAGCTTCCCTGGCTGTCCTCTGACTCCCATTTAAGCCAGGCCCCACCCACTCCCATGCTTCTCTTTGCTATCTCAAAGCCCTGTCTTTTCCTCTTCATTATACGAAGACCCCATCCAAAAATCAAGGATCTTGTTCGTATCTGGGAGCTACAAGTTCAGATGAACAGGATTTCTCAAGTGATTTGAAGGCATCACCTTAAAGTCTGTCCAAAGAGCCCTTTTATTTTAAGCTGCCCCTGGGTCCTGAGATGGTGCAAAGACACCAGATGGAGGAAGAGCTTTATAACTTCCCTCGCCTGGCTGAGGGCATCAACATTCTCTCTACAATCCTTCCCTATGTTTCTAAAAGCTCAGTGAAAACCCTTCTAGGGTGTTCATTGAAATGTAGATCCCTGAGCACTGAGACACCCCCAGCCAACCTTCCTAGCCACAGGCCCTGGACATTTCACTGTTGAATACGTTTCCAGTTCAAGGTGAAATCTGAAATATCAGGGTATGGCCATGTGCAAAGCCGAGCAACTGACTTTCCTGGCTACCAAAAGCACGATCCTTCTCCTTTCTTTTTCTACTCCCATGATCAGCAGACCCGTATAAATTATAAGTATCTTATTCTTTCAACTTTCTCATTATTTATTTTTTCCCAAGCCATGCAACATACCTAAATCATAATTTTCCTAAAGTACTGCTTTCCTTATACCATGAGATATGAGAGACAGAGTGAATATTTTACAAGCATTTTACCATGGAAAATTTATCATGTTTCAGTTTCGCTCAAAGGCCTGCTTTTACAATGTTTAAGTGATTTCTTTTTTCTTTTTTTTAGATGGAGTCTCACCCTGTTGCCCAGGCTGGAATGCAGTGAGGCGATCTCGGCTCACTGCAATCTCTGCTCCCAGGTTCAAGCAATTCTCCCGCTTCAGCCTCCCAAGTAGCTGGGATTGCAGGTGCACGCCACCATGCCCAGCTAATTTTTGTATTTTTAGTATACAGGGCGTTTCACCATGCAGTTCAGGCTGTTCTTGAACTACTGACATCAAATAATCCACTTGCCTCAGCCTCCCAAAGTGCTGGGATTACAGACGTGAATCACCGCATCCATCCAAAATGTTAAAGTGATTTCTATCATTTTGTGAAAACGATGGGTTCCTTTCTCCCAACTTACTGGAATGTATTTACACACACAGCGTCTATCCGAGTTCTATGGGAGAAAGCAATCCAGTATATACACTTCTTACTTTACACACACCGTGCCCACAACAGCAGCACGCACTCTTCCTGTGAACATGCTTCCCATGCTCAGAGGCTACACACAGCCCAGTGTTTCTGTAACATGTTCTGTGATGACCTCACTGAGCAGTGCTTTCTTTCTCCTCCAAGTACCGACAGCATCTTTGCAACTGCATTGCTTATTTGTTGTTTATCACATATGCCATGATAACGACTAATGGATACAGGGGTTGTCTGTCTCCGTTCCTGGTACAGTGGTAGGTTTCTGACTTTTACTTTCATGTTCACCCAGCTAGATGAGTATCTTTAATCTCCTTTTTATAGTCAGGAAACCAAAAATCTGGGAGTCTGACTCTAGCCCAAATGCAGCTACGAAGGGGAGGAACACCATTTTTAATTCCTCGTTCTTCTCACTCTAAGGCCAATTCTGAGAACTGTGAAGGATGAGTAGGGCTTTGCTGATAAAGCAGAAGAGAGAGTTCCCAGACAGAGAAAATGGATTGAAAACAGGAAACTGCAAGTTGGAACGAGGTCACTAGCAGCATAAAGTGCAAAATGGAATGTAAATATTGACAGGACTCAGGCCAAAGCAGTCTCTGCGCCATGTCAAGAAGCATCGCCTTATCCAAACCCATAGTTCCAGATGTTAATTGACAGCCTGCCAAAAAGAAATGGTTCAGGGTCCAATGTGTTTGGCACATTGCAACATCTTCTACCTGATCTCTGAGAGTCACACCGAATCGTCTCACATCAAAGGACTGAGAAATCCACAACAAAGGAAAGTGCTCAACTTTTAAACTCAATTTTCTTGAAAAGAGCTCAAACTGATTTTACTTTCAACACACAGCTATTAATAGATTTGGAAACACTACTGTGCCTAAAAACATAGGACAGCTGTTGAAATATTCTGATTTTTTTATACGCTTTTGATGTCACCTCTTATTCACAGTCATCTGCTGGGCAGTTGGGCTGGTTCAGAAAACTAAATCAGAGTCTCTAAGCAGTAAGACCCTGGTGAGTCTGTGAATCCTAAATCTGAAACTCAATATTGAACCTCGGCTTTCTGGATTATCTCCATCTTCTCCCAACAGGCCATTATAAACATCACACAGCATTTCAACAGAGACAAAAGAGCTTGCATCAAATTCCGAAATAGCATAACTACTGCAATGTTTTTCAGTTTGGAGGAAAACCCGAAATTATGATGAATGATAAGTAGTTATGGTTTTAGGTCTGTGTTTGTCAAATATGTACGCCACTCACAAACACCCTAACCTCTCACAACTCAGGCTCTGGAGCACGGAACAGCAGCACCAACCAGAGCTGAATGATTGTCAGAAACAGAGAATCTCTGGACTCACTCCAGTACTGCTAGATCACGGTCTGCATTTTGAAAAGATCTCCAGTGAGTCCTGTGCACATGACAGCTGGAGAGGAACGCTTAATAGATAAATATGTACTTCAGTCAAAATTCCACTGTTATCACATTTCATTTTTACTAAGTGATATACAGGATCTAAACCGGGATAGCATTTTGATTTTCATTCACAAAGTTGACGGGCATATACAAAAACAGCCCTGAATGTTAAACAATGCTGATTATGGTCAATTATATTTCCAAACAACAAGGAAGGGTCATCATTTAGGTCCTATTTTTTCTTTTAAAGTGATATTATTACTGTTGTTATTGTCACACAATTCATAACCAAAGTAAGATCAATGTTTTAAAAGTTGAGTGGAGAAGTTAACAGCTTTTATAACTCAAAAAATTTGAAGGTTATTTGTTGAACATAGACTTTTAGAACTAGATACAGGTAAAAACCATTTTTCAAAACACATTCTATTTCAAAAAGTTTTTTTTTTTCATTGTAGGGCAGAAATATGAACTCTCTATGGCACTGTTTCTTACAGCAGTAAACGTGCAGCTAGTTATAGAAATTGCTATGTGGGGCGGGCATTTTGCTAAGGGTTTTCCAAGCGTCTGCTCATTTGCTCTAGTTAGCAGCTCTCTGAGGGATGTGGCAATCACTTCCATTTTACAGACAGTGATCTGGGACTTCCAGAGCAAACCTGCTCTACGTCATCAAGCTCAGAAGTCATAAAACCAAGACTAGAGCCTAAGTCTCATTCAAACCGAGGTCTGAATCAGTCATCTTGGCTTAGCAACTATGCTTTTATGGCCTGCTGATAGAAAGGTAATGAAAAAACGCAAGAGGGCATTGCCCAACACTCTCCAAGCTAGGTAAGAGCGGCTTCTTAGCATGCTGGAACGAGTTGTGGTAACAGAGACAAAAAACCTGGATTCTCTTCTAGCCAACTAATAGCACTCCTCAGGGTAGGATAAAGCACATGATCTATTTATGATGCAGTTCTTTTTTCCCCAAACAAGAAAGGGATTGCATTAAGAGATTTCTCAGGTGCCATCTATTTTAAATTTATAATTCAAAAAAAATTAAAGCTTTTATGATGTATATGTTTATTAAGAAACGATACTGTGATACTCTAAAGAGATTCGAATCAGAAGAACTTAGATACTTGTATTTATTAAAGTCACAGGTGGGAAACGCTCATGTTCTAGGCCGCTACTCATTTAGATGATATACTAAGCTTGGATAGCATGTGCCAACAGGAAGGAACCCAAGCAACAAAATGTCACATTTTTTGGAGGAGTATAGGATTGCACAAAATTACCTTATTCTCCTAACCAGTCCTCCATGAAATTGTGCAAACTTTCATAAGAAAGAGAAAAATTAGATATTCATGGCTTCAAGAGAAACTCTAAATGAAGATATCAAAATGTACAATTGGAACACAAGGATGTGCCACTTGGCTGATTTGAGGAATAAATGAGAGTTAAGCAGCATTATTTGAGAATGACTAAAATGGAGTGGGCACAATGGCCCTTCAGAAGGCAGAGTGTTTTTAAATGAGAAATTTATTTAACAGCGTTAATTTAGTTTTACTTTTTTATTATTTCCAGGATTAAGGGCCACATACAAAAAGAAAGAAGTGTGATTACAAAAAACAGGTATTTCATAGTTGATGAAATAAATTTTAATCCATAAAAGACTTCTTTTTTCATTGCCTACAGCTTAAATAATTTATAGGAAAAGTATTTTTCAATAAAATGAAGTTAATTTGGAGAAATTTGACATGAGACAAATATTACACCAGAGCTGGAGAGTTCATCTCTGCCCTAAGATTCGTAAGGATGGAGACCGGGAATTCTCTCTCGGGATAACTATTTTTCCTACTGGTCCCATCTTTAGAGACCAGGGATGTTTTCTTTTTCTCTGTTACTCCTCAGTCTAGACAATTTTATGGAATCTTAGGGTAAAATATTACATTTTATCCATAGCTACCATCATTCAATAAATTAGAAAAGTGTCCCAAATTTCAAATATGGATTCTTTGAAATAGTTTTTTTAACTTTATTGAAACTCTGGTATTTACTTAACCCAAATTAAAGGATTGCTCTAGAATGCTATTTCTAGAATTTGTGAAGCAATCTGAAATTCAGGCTTAATTCTAGGCAATAAGATAGTCGATGGCTTCTCAGAGTTGCAGGGGCACGTGCTCGTGAGTCCATCCCTTTCACGAGGAAGGAGAGCGGAGGGCAGGAAATAATTCCTACGGTATACGCTCCTGGTAGTGAATCAGAGAGTGCAGCTGCCCCTTCACAGAGAGCCACCTTCTTTGCTCCTGGAGGTTCATTCTGACGTGAAAGACCCTTCCTTCACTGCCTGCTGAAAGCATCATCTCTAGATGATGCTTTTCAGAAGGACAGGAGAGAAAATGTCTCTTGCAAAAACACACCTGACCAAAACCTCTAAAACACAGCCTGCCTCCTTCACTCCACTTGTGGGGCTGCAGCATCTTTCCCAGAAATTCCTTCGCTGCCCAGCGGCTTCATCCCTGGCCACCAGCCGAGAGAAAACATAGAGACTGGAAATTGGCCCCACAGTAGACATTGTGGAGAGGCTGCCTAATCCACCCAGGTGAAAACAAAAATGTCCAGGATAAGGCATATGAAAGAAAGCCACCAATCAAGTTAGAAATTCTCCGTACAGTAGAATTAGCTGGTATTGAAAAAACTTCGCATTATTTGCCTACTGAGTTTCAGGGTGGAGGTACCTAGGTTGTGGGGTAGTCTGGGGTGGCCAGGTTTCTCCACCTACCTAAGACTTCAGTGCGTCAAGGTTGCATATATAACCCTATTTAGTCACATCTTTATGCGACAGCTTCATGGTAACATCAGCTTGTCATTCGTGTGTCCTCTTAGAAGCCTGATAATATCTATCATTAGGTTATAGCCCGAAATATGCTCAACAAGCAAGTATGCTAAGATGATTACATTACTGTCTAGTTAATAATGCTGGAAAGAAACATGTAAGAGTAGCTAGTGATGACTCAACCCCACAGTACCAGAGCTGAGTAGAAATTAGAAGTGGCAGGGCACTTTCTTTGTATGCACTAAGGCAGAAGGTTGCTGAAGAAATTCTAGGATGAGAGTGGAGTGCCCACACACTGCTTCCATCTTCCTGTTTTGAAGTTAGCAATGAAATGTGGTCTCAACTTTTTTAAAAAGAGGAGGAAATATACCTTGGGACTGTCTTCAAGTCTCCACCCTGCCTCTTTGCTTGCTGGATGGTTGAATATTTAACTACTTTGAAGCCTATTTTTCTCATCTATAAAATGGGAATAGTAGTATCTCCAAGTAGCAGTAGCAACTATTGTTTGTATTTTCTTGTTATATAACAAACACTCAGTGATTATTAATAGTAAATGTTTTATTACAAAAAAATACACTATTGAAAAAACATAGAAATGGCATTTTAATTAAAACAGGGGTTTATGAATAGAGCTACAATATCATGTCAATTATATCCTTAGACCTTCAGCTGGTATGTAGAGGTTCAAGAAAAGGAGAAATGTGTATATATATACGTGTGTGTATGTACATATATTATATATATTTTTATTGTTATATATATAAACATATTTACATTCATATTTATTTCCCATTTATGCTATACTAAACAATTCTAAAAAACAACACTTCTAAGCTCTATTTTTCATGAACCAGCATAACTTGACCCTTTTGCCTACCTGGAGTACGCAAGTTTACACGGGAAACTCTGGGGTGACAGTTTTGTAATTTTAGTTTATTTTGTTCCCTTTAAACCAGCACAGTTTTACTATTAAATCAATTTAATCAGTGATTGGCTGAAGTTAAAACAAAAAAAAAGTGTTGAGGTGCATAGCTTACAACAGGTTTGTGAAATAAATTTACTGAATCCAAATTTAAGATAGAAAATATGGGACTGGCTGTTGAGGCTCATGCCTGTAATCCCACATTTTGGGAGGCTGAGCCAGCAGAATTCCTTGAGTCCTGGATTTTGAGACCAGCTTGGGCAACATAGTAAGTCCCTGTGTCTACAAAAAAATTTAAAAAAATTAGCCAGGGTTCAGCACCTGTAGTCCCTGATACAAGAGAGGCTAAGGTGGAAGGATGGCTTGAGTCCAGGAGTTTGAGGCAACAGTGAGCTATGACAGCACCACTGTACTCCAGACTGGGTGACAGAAGGAGACCCAGTACTAACATTAAAAAATTATAAAGGAAAGCACAAAAAACAAATCGCCCATTTTAATTGGTGGCACTGGAGCATTGCTGCGTGGTCTCCTCCATATTCATAAATGATGTCATTGCTTTTCCAAAGCCATTTTTCTCCCAAAAGGTTGAATTGTTAACATGGGATAGGTCAAGTTCATAGAAACAAAGAAAGATGGAAATGGCCACAGTTGGACAGCGCCAAGGAGGCAAAAGCAAATGCTCTGTGGGTCCCTGGCTGGAGCCCTGGACCAGAAAAGACATCAGTAGAACAGGCAGAGGAAATCAAACAGAGTCTGAAAATAAGTTAGCAGTACTGTTGCTTCATGAATTTCTTGGTGCCAATAATTACACTATGGTTATGTAAGATGTTCACGTGAGGGAAGCTAGGTTCAGGATACACAGCAACTCTCTGTGTTAGTGCTGCAAATTTTCTGTAAAATGAATTCAAAATAATAACAACATGAGGAGGGAGAACATGATGCCTCCTTCCTTTAATTTTGGGACAGGTGAGAGAAGGATTGATTTCAGGGAGTCTGTTACTCGGCATGTTCCTCTATAATTCTCCCTGGTTAGAAATTAAATAGACACCAAGTCAATTATCAATTAAGTGACAAGTTGGGTAAACACTGGAAGCATTAACTGACCCATTCAAGCGTTCTTTGAAATTCACTCAGCTTTCCCCATTTCTCTGAAGTTTTGTTTTAACTTTAGCCAGTCACCAATTAGATTGACTTAATAGTAAAATTGTGCTGGTTTAACGGGAACAAAATAAACTAAGGTTACAAAACTGTCACCCCAGAGTTTCCCTTGTAAACTTCCATACACCAGGTAGGCAAAAGGGTCAAGTTATGCTGGTTCATGAAAAATAGAGCTTACACCTTAAAAAATCATAAAGTAACAGATATTTCTCTTGAAGTCATAAGGTAGCCCTAATCCAAAGCGGAAGAAATGTTCTTGCATTTATTATGGCTGATGTTTTCCAGGGAGGGAGATCACACAACCTGTTTGTTTCACTTGCATTATTTATGTAGTGTTCTTCCAGGTACTCTGCATGACCCTCTAAGCATTATGATAATGGGATCGACAAAAGATAGGCAGTGGGCGACTTCCACGTGGAAACGTGCAGCTGAACAAATGCACCAGGGATGCAAACGCCCAGTAACATAAAGACAGCGATGGGTTCACAGGGGCAAACTGGAAGGGGATGGGTATGCCTGGCAGGGAGGAAGCCAGGATGGGGCCAAATGGGTAGCTGTGGACAGCTTGGGAAGGCACACTGAGGCTTCCAGGCTCTGTCTCAGGGAGCTGAAGCTTAGTCATGGAAGTTAAGAATCGATGCATTTATATTTGTGTTGGGATGCATTCTCAATGCATTTATTTTTATTTTCTTTTTCCTTACCTTCTCTATCCTCTACACACTCCCTGTCACAGAAGGGTATGGAAGCCTGGTTCTTTTGTTATATAAGTTCATATTTTAAAGGGAGTAAATGCTCCCTCAGTGTTCCCAGCCAAGATTCTACAACCTCAATCCCGTTAACCATCATGTCTTAATTTAGAAACCATAGAGGGAGAACTCAGAAATGAAATCCATTTTCTTTCCTCTTGATATTATTAGAAGTACAAGTTATAGGCTACACCATCAAATCTCTTCAGAAAAAAAAAAAAAGAACACTTGGCTAGTTTCACCACTACACAAATCCTTCCTAATTGCAAGAAAAATAATGACTAGACCATGCTATAAAGTGAACTCGAAATGGCAACTCTCTATTAAAGTAAGGGATTGATAGGAAGCCAACCTGCATGAAATTGCAATCTGACTAGTAAAAAAAAAAAGTCAGTTTCATCTAATGTACCTATAGCCTATGAGGCTTAAATTACGAACCCACCGTATGTTTAATATACAGATAATTTTGGCACATGACATCATCCCCTATATTTAGACTGCCTCCACTGCTGCCATGGCAACCCTGACTTAAAACATAGCTGAGTGGGTAATTTCGCTCCAAATTAAATGAAAATAACGCTAATCCTATTATTGTTCTTAACAATTTTCCAAGTAGCTTCTTCTTAGAGTGCCCTTGCTTATATATCCTTTTTTAAAAATAGATTATTGGAAAATCGTATGTGTATCTGCCCTCACTCCACTCACAGTCACTCGCACCACCCTCCTGGCTCTATGGAATGACCTTGTACTTGGGAAGAGGTTGCAGCACCCACAATGCTTCCCATCCCTGTCCATGCAATTCGGGAATGGGAAAACCTTTTAAATATATCAATTTGAGTCATGAAATATTTCAGAGACTGTCACTGTAAAATTACTCTAAAATAATAGCCTTTTAAAGATAAATCATATTATGCATTTGTATAGGCCTTAAAAGGGTACTTCAAATTATTCTGTTTTATGTTTTAAATGTGCTCCTGTAGGTTTCCATAGTTATTTAGGAGTACCATCTTTTGCTTTTCAGCCTCCACTGAAGAGTCATTGAAAGCTGAGAGTTCCACTTAAACGTAGTCCTTGTGGCTGTGTCAAGATACTTCTTTTGACTACTGTGATAAACATTAAATGTTACACATACACACAAAACACTCTGTTGACCCAGCACATATGCTAAACTGCTTTTCCATCTTTACCCCGACAGTTACCTGTTTAAGGCTTTATGATCCAGCCTGTAGTACTGAAACAGAGAAACTGTACTTCTCTGACAGGGCACTGAAGCTCAGACCTGGACTACACTGATTGAGGGGCTATACAGAGAGAGAAGAAAATGCCCTGGAGTCAGAGGCCTTGAACCTGAGCTCTGCCAAGGGCTCCATCAGCTTTGCCATCTCTTGTCCTCTGCATATCTCAGTTTTATTTTTAAATCTACAATAATAAAGAGACAGTAGTAGATAATAGTAAGAATAATGACCCCACAGGGCTTTTGCGCCAAGCAAACAGGACAATATAAGTCATCCCAAGAATACAAGTATAAATACAACTCTATCCCTGGCTAATCATGGCTATTTGAAGAGAGCAGCTAAGCTAACAGGCAACAGAGTTTATTAGACATGAAGGCACACAGGATCATAGTTCCCACTGATAACTTTCCCACCAACTTCCCTAGCAAATACAGGGAGAGATTCCAGTGATGCAGAAGATGTCTTCCAGCCTGGATCCAGGCACCAAGAAGACAGTGGTAGTCTCTCTGGCTATCTGTGCTGATACTCTCTATGACAAGTATGATCAATTGTTGCCATAAAGTGCTACAATGGTCCCATCAACTTTTCAGAACACGCTTCTCATCACACTCATGATCTGTATTTTCTGACACAAACTAAGTTTCTTTGGCAAAAGCTGCCACTGATCATAGGTTCTAGAATCACTAACAAATAGGCCTCACTTGCTTCTACCTCTCTCCCAACCTGACATCTTACTAGCAAGGTGTGCAGTCAATGCCCAATACCTCTGGACTGTCCTAAAAATAAGACCTTTAACATTAAGCATATAAATTCTGAGAATCAGTCCCTATATATTTTATACTTCAATTATTTTCTGAAAACCACAATAATTTTAAAGCTAGGAAGAGGTGAGATCACTTGAATATCTTTAAATGATTAGCAGAGCATATGTACTAAAGAGATGCTGAATAAATTCATTTTTAAGATTTTTTTTTTTTAGCACAGCCTCTCTTTTTACAAATCGACTTGTCTGAAGTCATAAGGATTTGCTTTTGGCAGAACCTGTGGTATAACTTAGGTTATCCACCTCTCGGCTCAGCTTTTGTTTCCATGAACTCTAATGTTAGACATAGCGAGATAGGTAATAATTTAAACAAATTCCTAAGTGTTTAAAGTTAAAATCATACAACATACATTAAGCAGATTGGTCCTGGCTAATCTAAAAGTGTTGTTCAGCATGAAAAAAATTGAAAACAAAGACAATCTAGGTAGAATTTGTTTGGTTTCTTCCTCCCTCCTATTTGAAATAACATTTAAAACAAGCACAATAAAATCAACCAGGAAAGGACTTCTCCATGAATAGGAATCATCAGCAATGAGCCTTGTGATTTGGAAAACAAAGTACAACTCAATTCAATTCCAATAATCGGTTTAAAACAGGTGCTCATATTCACAATATGTTTCATGTTTGACATGTTTGTCCGGTAGCCTTCATACTGAAATGCAAACTGCAACCTGTCGACATGGTCACAATCACTCACTCCATATTCCCCTCTTCCTACTCATAAATGGCCAACATTTCCTCTGTGTGTACCTGAGTATCAACATACCTATTCTTGTTTAGTCATATTTCAAGATCTAAAACAGATAACTGAAGCAGTTTGAAAGTGTTCAGATTTAAAATAATAAAAACAATAACACAATTTAACATGCAACAAATGACTTAATTCAAGATAGAAATTAAGGCCTTAAACATCTATGCTATGCTTTTAAGTCTCTCAAATTGCACTTATGGACACAAACGATACTGTTCTTGCAATCACGACCATCACTCCTAAATAGGCGGTACTTCATTAGATCTTGTTTTCCTTTGTCTCTACCAGGGTACACACCAGAGAACTGATCATCTTGTGGTTAATTTTATATATATATTGGCCTAAGACGTGTGTTAAGTTATTTTGCCTTTGAGGATCTTGTAGCCACGGGCACTTCCCCACAGGTGGCTACAAAATGTGGTACACAGTCTTCACGAAGAAAAAGGAACGGGCAATCATATATCTGCAGCAGTCTGTCAATTCTCGCTAACGTGAGATAAAAGAAAATACACAATCTAAAAATCTCTTTTCAAAGTGAAACAGCTCCAGACCAAAAACAAAACTAACTCACCTTACTTAGTTGCTTTAGAACAGTCCAAAAATGAGAGCACTGTAAGTTCAAGCACACAGATAACTTCCCGAGCTCCAAACACCAGCACAAAGACATCTTAGAAACTTTGAAATTACTCACAGTAAAGGTAACTTTTCCAGAGCCAAAAGAGCAAGGCAAAAAAAGGAACACACATGCTTGCCCATGAACGTCCAGAGACAAGCAATTCTTGAAGCTCGTTGGGGGGAAAACGGGGGAAACACACCTGTATCCTTTGTGGCATCTCTTCCCGGGACTTACCATATGGATGGAGCTTCCGTGCCACTGATCTCTAAGAAATCATATCCTTCTTCCAGCTGAAAGTCAGTGAAGACCAGCGCAATGGTGTCCCCGGGCTCAGCCAGAATGGTCCAGGTGCAGTCCGCGTTGTTCTCGTACTCTGAAGGGAAGTGCGGGCTGGAGATGGAGCTGCTGGTCCCGCGTAAGGTTCCTCCGCAGGCTCCCTCAGCTGCAGGGGCAGAAGCAGAAAGAAAGCATCACATTTCAGGATGGTTTTCATACACGAGTGTGTCCACCAAGTGTCACTCTTGATCAGCGACAAATATTTTCTGAACCCAAAATTGAGACACTCAATCTGAAAAAGAATCTTTTGGTATGTTAATGAGTTCTATGAAAAGGCTTACAAGACTCTAACATTTAAATTGTCTTATTAATTGAATGGCCATTGTGGGAAAGATGGAAACGGTGGCTTTTCTAAAACATGGAAAGTGTAGTTGCCATGTACCTGACACTGATAAGCAGCCTAACAAGATTTTCAGAGATTTTCTCTGAATCCTGGAAGATGACACTATGTAAGCAACATTTTGAGACTTAAAAACATGTCGGCATTTATTCATGGATACCTGGCTTTGAGAATACTGTGCTCTTAAAAGAAATGGTTGCCTTAAATTTATTTTCCATAAATTTGGGATTAATTAGGGTTTTGAATTTCGGATAGCTATTGAATAACATAAAAGAGGCACATCACCTCATAAAAAGGTTCTGAGTAGAAAACAGTTGCATGAAACTTAAAATGGAATATCTTAGAAAAGTGATAAGTGAAAGGCCAGTAAAGATAAAAGTGCATTTAAAATACAAACTAACAATTAAAAAATTATTGGTTAGAAAGGAAACAGATCTTGGAAAGTTTGCTATAGAGTAAAAAAGCTTCTTTGTTACATTCATTTTATCTATTACAAAATATTATATGCATTTTAAACTATATATAGTTGATATATATAACATATAAACTATATGGTAGTTTATATATAAATAACAAACTATATGGTAGTTTATATATAAATAACATAAACTATATGATAGTTTATATATAAATAACATAAACTATATGAGTTTATATATAAATAACATACAAACTATATGATACTTTATATACTATATATAGCTATGTTATATATATAAACTACATATATGAGAGAGAAGTATTTTAAAATAACAAGTTTTAAAGCATGTTTTTTAAAATTTCTTCCTTCCCTCCTTTCTTTCTTCCTTTTCTTTCTTCTTTTTCTTTCTTTCCTCAAATACTTCCTATCCATAATATATATTTAACAGTCATTAATTCTGATACTGCAATGTGGATGATATGTAAAAGTCAGTCTGTTACCAAGATGCGGGGAGTTTGCTGTAAGCAGAGGTTGTGTGACCGGCCTGAGCTCTTACAAAGTGCATATCTTCGACCCTACCCACCCTCTCTCCACCAAAATTATACCAAAGTGAGAGGAATTGACCTCCTTTTATTAACTCTTCCCAAGTTGCAAGTTCCAATATTTCTTTCATCTTTCAGCGATGTTCGTTTTATTTTGGCAGGATCTAAGCCTCACAAAAATGTCAAAATAGAACCCATGCTGTCGGCAACAGTAAGAGGGTGATATAGGTCCCTTCAAATTAGCTGCCTTCAGTTTACTCAGAAGAATGCCAGGGGCATAGGGGTAGTTGACAGCACACGGTTTTTGTTCCCAGAGTTTGGAGTATTGCATTTTCCATCCTTCCTACGGGATGCCAGGCTGGTCTACACACTAGGCATTCTCATGCTGTTTATGTCAACTAATGCTAATGGCAGCTTTAGAATGGATGTCTTTGAGAGGTACACTTGGAGGAAAATTACTACCTTCAAGTATGAACGAAATCAAGACTACGTGAGGGATGGGTGTTCTCATGTTTTAATAGTTAGTCAGTCTGTGACGCCCATCCAAAGCACGTGACGTTGTGGAAAGGGCTGCCCATGTTTTGTAGGACATCTCAGGAAACTCATTTTTTAGATCCCAAATTTATTTTAAGATTAATGATTATTAAGTGCACAGATTATAAAAATTATGCTACCACAGTAGTGTTTCCTTTTAAAAGTGTAAAACTGAACACGAATAAAAATAACTGTGTGTATACTGCAATCTGAAAAGTGCAAAAGTACTTCCGGTGCCCACTACCAAATGTCTCTCCTGCCCCACGCCCTCCGTGGGCACCACTATGCAAGCACACACACTTCCCTGGTCAACTGAGAACCAGCTGCACAACTGCCCAGCTCGCCACAGTTTTTATTACATTCTTGGGAACAGCCAAATGTCTGTCCTGCCCCCCACCCTCCGTGGGCACCACTGTGCAAGCACACATACTTCCCTGGTCAACTGAGAACCAGCTGCACAACTGCTCAGCTCGCCACAGTTTTTATTACACTCTTGGGAACAGCTACTGGGAATGTGATCATACATATACAGTTCCCTGTCAAAATTGTATTTTTGAAAATACAGATAAAAATCAGTACCATATAAAAATAAGAGGAAGAACATATTCCAGCCATGAGGAAAAATATACTGGCTACTACTGAGATTCAGACATTGTGCAGAATTCAGCTCTAAGCCCCTTGGGTTGGGATAATGGTGAATTAGGTTAACAACTAAAAGTGACTCATACTCTACGTTGTTTTTCTTTAAACCCAAATATAAATATCTCCTTCATAAAGGGATGAGGTAAACAGGATCACTAGAGACAGATATTTGCTTTTATTATTGATTAAATAACTCTATATAAACATATCACACACATAAATATTTCCAGAGTAATAATTGTTTTTCATGTATAAATATATCATATAATTTTATTTAATATTTAGATTTTATTCTTTTCTCTGAATTCATTATATACTACAAAAGTTAAGTCATCTCAATGTAAAAACAGATGCAGAAGAAAAGAGTTCTAATACCTTTATTACCTAAGAAGATAAAATATCATAGATGTGTGGAATTAAAAGAAAATTATCAAAGTCCACGTTACCAAAATGATGTAGTTGAAAGATTAATGACATATTAATTGAAATCCAACTGCTGAAACTACATACATTCTTCATAATTCACCTTGTTGGCAAGAAATCCCCCCTTTCAATGTTTCAGAGGGGAAAATTAAAAAAGGAAAAAAAAACTGACATCAAATGATTACGAATTTTTGTCATGGCAATCAATGAGCTGAATCACTTTCTGTTATTTAAAAAGCTTTGAAATAGTCGTATTTATGTGCATGGTATAGAATAAACATAGAATACAAGTGTATAGAATAAGAAGCTTAACCGATTCTTCTGGGAAAACCTCTCAGTAACCTTGACCAGAAGTGAATTTAAACCTATCTGACAGGAGTGTTTACAGGCAGCCAACATAACAGGGACACCAGCCATAGCTCCAGGACAGAGTCCAGGGCCCCCACCCTGCAGCCATTAGCCCCCTGCTTTCTCCACTGCTGGAAGGTTCGATGACCTGCAGAAGGTGTCTAGGGAGTTTGTAGGGCTCCGGGTAGTGGATATGAGTTAACTGGTAAAAGAGTGTTCTTTTTTATTTTAACAGCTGATAGAACTGTGCTGGTGCCCAACCCTGAGTACCAGCCCTGATCAAATGAGCATACCTCACTGCCATGCAGTTTCCTTCTATTTAAAATGCCAGTGGTTGAGCTAGATAAACTGCAATGTTATGTCCCTGTCTAATATTTGGGTCCCCTGAGTCTAAGATCTTAGACCCTTACTATCTACATTTTCCTAGAATTTCCCTTGATGAATGAGTGGATCATGGAGACCCATAGTTCACTGGGCCAGCATGAGTACTATGCTCACTGAATCCAGGTAAGACCAGAGCACTGACTGCAGCAGACAAGTGGTGAAATTTAAGGGTAACTTTGTTGGGAAAGGAGTAGATGACATAAAGAAGGCAAAATAGAAAAGTCAAATAAAATGAAGAAAAAAACAATTAAGGTAGCACAGAGGAAAAAAAAAATTCCCACTCATCTGACAAAGGGCTAATATCCAGAATCTACAATGAACTCAAACAAATTTACAAGAAAAAAACTAACAACCCCATCAAAAAGTGGGCGAGGGACATGAACAGACACTTCTCAAAAGAAGACATTTATGCAGCCAAAAAACACATGAAAAAATGCTCATCATCAGTGGCCATCAGAGAAATGCAAATCAAAACCACTATGAGATATCATCTCACACCAGTTAGAATGGCAATCATTCAAAAGTCAGGAAACAACAGGTGCTGGAGAGGATGTGGAGAAATAGGAACACTTTTACACTGTTGGTGGGACTGTAAACTAGTTCAACCATTGTGGAAGTCAGTGTGGCGATTCCTCAGGGATCTAGAACTAGAAATACCATTTGACCCAGCCATCCCATTACTGGGTATATACCCAAAGGACTATAAATCATGCTGCTATAAAGACACATGCACACGTATGTTTATTGCGGCATTATTCACAATAGCAAAGACTTGGAACCAACCCAAATGTCCAACAACGATGGACTGGATTAAGAAAATGTGGCTCATATACACCATGGAATACTATGCAGCCATAAAAAATGATGAGTTCATGTCCTTTGTAGGGACATGGATGAAACTGGAAACCATCATTCTCAGTAAGCTATTGCAAGAACAAAAAACCAAACACCGCATATTCTCACTCATAGGTGGGAATTGAACAATGAGATCACATGGACACAGGAAGGGGAATATCACACTCTGGGGACTGTGGTGGGGAGGGGGGAGGGGGGAGGGAGAGCATTGGGAGATATACCTAATGCTAGATGATGAGTTAGTGGGTGCAGCGCACCAGCATGGCACATGTATACATATGTAACTAACCTGCACAATGTGCACATGTACCCTAAAACTTAAAGTATAATAATAAAAAAAAAGATTGACTTTCTAAACAAACAAACAAACAAACAAACAAAATTCCCAAACCTTATCACTATTGCGTTTCTTCAGTAGATATGTTAATGTCCATATAATATTCTGGAATGAGTTACAGTTAGAATCAGGCCAGAATAATACATGCAAGATATATTAGAATTCTTTGTATAGCACTCCACATAAAATATAGTAGAAGATTATTAAGATAATGTGATTGATAAATTGAATAGTATACATACAAGACAAACAAAAAAACTTCACGGTACTCATTGGATAAAATGCTTAAATCACAGAAAATCTTTAGTACAGAATGAGGCAAAATTAGTGTTGGTGCTTGTAAGTGTGTGTGTGTGTGTGCATGAGTGTACATGTGTTTGTATGTATGTATGTGTTTGTGTTTGAAAGCACCTCCTATAGTGCTGTAAGTATTTCTCTAACAAAACTTTTTAACTCTTAATTTCTCCACTATTTTTGTAAGGGATTTTACTTTCTAAACAGCAACATTTTAAACATAATAGCATTTGAAGAAGAGCTACAGAACTACTATCTTTGATGAGCAAAACGTTTTCAAAAATAAATCAATTTGTTTCCTCTTAGATCTACGAAGCTCTACAGGATGATCAATTTTATAAATAATGCCACAGAGGAAACAGTTTTCAAAGCCCATTTCGACTGAGAAAAATTAATTACTTAATTTTTGATATAATATTTACTTGTGAACTTATCTTCCAGTTTGGCTGCTAAAGATATTAAATTGCTCCCACATATCGCTAAAGGATAAAAGCTTTGCTGACAGAAATGGGAACCATTATCCCTGCAGTGTGGAGTGTTACAAGGACCCAATATGATTAAATGTACATCATAAATGATGAGGGAAGAGACATTATTTAACAAAGTATACTGGAAGAACTGAATAGAAATTTTTAAAATATCAACTTAAAAATTCCCTCATACAAAATACCTGTTACACAAATTAAAATGTTTGAATATATTAAATATTGGGTAACTTGTTACATTAAAATATAATATATGGTCTCAAATTAAGCATTATCTCAACTAAACAGAAATTGTGAATGCTACTGAAGCAAAAATAACCTTATAAGTAAACCAATCTACCTGTTTAATTTTTTCAAAATAAATGTATACAAAGAAAAACAACACAATAAAAAAAATATTTGCAACAACACAGCAGGGGGATATTATTTATACTTACTTGATTTGCATTTTAAAAAACAAGATACAGGCTTGGCGTGGTGGCTCATGACTGTAGTCCCAACACTGGGAGCCCAAGGAGGGTGGATCAAGAGGTCAGGAGATCGAGACCATCCTGGCTAACATGGTGAAACCCCCAATCTACTGAAAACACATAAAAGTAGCTTGGCGTGGTGACGGGCACTTGTAACCCCAGCTACTCGGGAGGCTGAGGCAGGAGAATGGTGTGAACCTGGGAGGTGGAGCTTGCAGTGAGCCGAGACTGCCCTACTGCACTCCAGCCTGGGCAACAGAGCAAGACACTGTCTCAATAAACAAACAAACAAACAAACAAACAAATAAATAAATAGATAAGTAAATAACAAGACACAAACAGATACATGGGAAAAAAAGATTTTAAATGGCAATTTAAATAAGAGTGAATTCTAGAACAAACCAAAATTAAAAAACACAGGTGAAGTTTCACCCTTTCTTATTATGATAGGCATTCAAATTAAAACAACACTGAAATGCCTTCTAATATACATTAAAAAGATAAATTCTGAAAATACATAAATATGAAGAGTAAAACTGATCTAGTTGTATGTTCCTAATATCAACATGCATTAACATAGTGCTTCAGGCGATTTACCAACACAGGCGAGTGACACTGAGAGGGCTCATATTACCGAGCAAATTACCCGACTTAGGGTCTGATGTCCATTGAGTATATTGTACGTGTCTGATATTCTACACCAAGGTCATTATGTGAACTATTTAGTTTAATCACATCCAAAACGTGTGATAAAATGTTTGTTTTTGTTCCTCTTTCACAGCTACCAAAAGAGAAATGTTTTTCTTTTTTTAGAAAACAGAACAAAACAAAAAAACCATCAACTGGAAAACATTCAGAGACTCAGAAAATATATGACCAACTAAATAAAATTAAAATTAATCACTGTAAATACTCTATTGTAAAACAGAAAAAAGGGTATAATGTCTGATCTGTGAAAAAGCAGAACAAATTTATCTATGTTAAGCTGTATACATATGTATATTTCAACTTAACTATAAAGACTAAGAAATATAAACATTTTAATATAATTGTGGTATTATAGTAATATAATTGTTATGAGGGATTTAAAAACTCCTTCAATCTTTTGTCAAGAAATAGTTTAACATCTAGAAAACATCCCAGTAACATTCATGAATAATGAATGAAACTTGGGAATTCTCAATCATAGTAGGTGTAGAACTTTATGTGTTTCTGAGAGAGTATATCCACAAACAATATATTTAAAACATATTAGAGATGCTGTTGTTTTTGTTTTAAAATAAATTCTGCCATGAATTTTTTTTTAAAGGAAAGTCTATTTTACAGTAAAATAAAATGGCCTAATTTATCTATTATATATCTGGATTTTTGTTTTATATTCAGTAACAACGAAAACATAAAAATGAAGTAGTATTTTTAGCAACATAAATTGCTATTATAAACAAAACATATTTATTTGGGATTTTACTTCTTTCCTTCATTTTACCATTCTACAATATATTTTAGATTTCAATAAATTTGTGTATTAAATAGTTACTTTCTTTAAAAGATTCAGCTGGTTAGGTTACAAAGTTGACCTGGATGAGATTGGTGACTATTATCCTTTATTCTTTTTTTGTTTTGTTTTGTTTTTGAGATGGCATCTCACTCTGTTGCCCAGGCTGGAGTACAGTGGCGCCATGTCAGCTCACTGCAAGCTCCGCCTCCAGGGTTCACGCCATTCTCCTGCCTCAGCCTCCCGAGTAGCTGGGACTACAGGCGCCCGCCACCATGCCCAGCTAATTTTTTGTATTTTTAGTAGAGACAGAGTTTCACCGTGTTAGCCAGGATGGTCTCAATCTCCTGACCTCGTGATCTGCCAGCCTCAGCCTCCCTAGTGACTATTATTCTAAGTGAAGTACTCAGGAATGGAAAACCAAACATCCTATGTTCTCACTGATATGCGGGAGCCAAGCTATGAGGATGCAAAGGCATAGGAATGATATAATGGACTTTGGAGATTTGGGGGGAAGAGTGGGAGGGGGGAAAGGGGATAAAAGACAACATATATGGTGCAGTGCATACTGCTCAGGTGGTGGGTGCACCATCTCAGAAATCACCACTAAGGAACTTCCTTATGTAACCAAATACCATCTACACCCCAATAACTTACAGAAAATAAAATAAAATAATAAAAAAAGTTTCAAGCCTATAGACATTCTTTGTACTTGCAGAAAACGTAATGTAGGGGCAGGTCTGGCTCCTTGAATAGAGACACGTGGCCGGGTGGTCACTCCCTCTGCAACCAATTAGACACAGACAAAGTGCTTTGCAGGGCCACTGTCTCAACATGGTGGCCGACATGAACACTGAATTATCTCCAGTTTCAAATCATGTGGCGAGACACTTGCCTTTCTCAACGAATTGGCTCATTCTTTCTTTTCTGAATTGTCTTTTATTGTGTAAGGACATTCCACATGGGATTATAAGGTTTGCAGTCATAAATTAACTCTCGATTGAGAGAACATAGGGTGTCTCCCATGGATACTATATTTGGTGCTTTCTTCCCACTTCAAACAACAGAAGAACTTTCAAGACTCCCTCATTTGATTTGTTTCAGCTAAATATTTGGAAGTGAGTTATTGTATACAAGCAAACATTAAAATCAGAATAAATAGTGTCAGAATCTCATTTGCACTTGGCATTAATAGACCCACGACTGCTAGCATAAGCACTGTCTTTTAATTCCCTGGTCCCCATGAACAGGAGCTGGCTGCCAAAATCACTGGGAATTGGCTTAGAAGTTGACTTTGCAGAACCATGCATTTATGTTAATTAATTTATTCATTCAATACATACGAAAACTAATTCTCTACTAGAATGAGCAGAGAAGGGTTTTCTGAAAATACAATATTTAGGACAGATTTGAAAAAAAGGAACTATTCAAGGAATGAGCTGGAGGAAGAGCATTCCCAACAGATGGAACAGAAAGCGCCATGGCCGAGGAGACTTGATATTCACATATCAACCACAGATGATTTATGTACTGCAAATTCCCCATGACATTTTTGGGTGCATTCTCATGCAGTTGCTGAGAATTCCGGGACAGAAATATATTGACTTTGTGCGCAGGAGTAAGGATCATTCACCAACAGGATCATGACTCTGGAATAAACAAAAAATGAAAAGCATTTGGGAGGCTGAGATGGATGGATCACCTGAGGTCAGCAGGTTGAGGCCAGCCTGGCCAACATGGTGAAACCCTGTCTCTACTAAAAATACAAAAAATAGCTGACTGTGGTGGTCCATGCCTGTAATTCCAGCTCCTTGGGAGGCTGACGCTGAAGAATCGCTTGAACTTGGGAGGCAGAGGTTGCAGTGAGCCAAGATCACCCCACTGCACTTGGCCTGAGCGACAGAGTGAGGCCTTGCCTCAAAATAAATAAATAAATAAATAATGGCAATATTCTTGGGATGTTAGTTTTATTTATTATTGATCCTTCCCCTTGTCAAATCCATAGGTAAGGAAGAGAGGGAACAGCACTCGTTTATGTCCTTTTCCTTTTAATCTGCACATGCAGATGGCAATGTCAGAATATCTGATTTCTATAAAATGAAGTCCAGACTGGAACCAGAAGGAACTCACCACTATCTATTACGGCTTATATCACCATTCATATTTCTTTTGTCACTGAGAGAATCCAGGACTTTTCGTATTTTTTTTTTTTTTTTTTTTTTTTGAGATGGAGACTCGCTCTGTTGGCCAGGCTGGAGTGCAGTGGCATGATCTCGGCTCACTGCAAGCTCCGCCTCCTGGGTTCAAGCGATTCTCCTGCCTCAGACTCCCGAGTAGCTGGGACTACAGGCACACACTACCACACCCGGCTAATTTGTGTGCGTGTGTGTGTGTGTGTGTGTGTGTTTAGTAGAGACGGGGTTTCACCGTGTTAGCCAGGATGGTCTCGATCTCCTCACCTCGTGATCCAGCCACCTCGGCCTCCCAAAGTGTTGGAATTACAGGTGTCAGCCACCGAGCCTGGCCACGACTTTTACTATTTCTCAGTGAAATCAAGCACTGATGCCCACTTTCATAGAACATGCCTTCTATATATTTTCTATTCAAAGCTGTGAACTACTCAAATCACCACTCATAATAAAACCAAAGCTTACCAGGCCCTGAAAGGCATTATGTGAGCTGGAATCTTGGCTTCTCCTCTTCCTCATCCTCCACCTCCTTTGGCTCCCATTTCCTCTTTTCCTCACTGGGTCTAGCCACACTGCTTCCTGGGGCCAGGGCACCTATGTTCCTGCCCTAAGGCCTTTGCAATGACCACCTGCCTGAGAAGCGCATCTCCCTGTCTGACTTCAGAGCCCCTCACAAGGCACTTTCCTGCCCGCCCTCTCTGGCCACCATATTTAAACGAGCACTCACCTAGATTACTTCCCACCTCTCCATCCTGTATGCTTACCTCTCGGTGCTTGCTGACTGCAAAGCAATGGAATGCAAGCTTTATGAGCCTGTTCTTGCACTTGCGTGCACCTGTTCCTAGGAGGCGGCCTGATAGAAGTATTCTTTCTTCCTCTTTTTTTTTTCATGCAGTGAATGAAAATTGAATGACTCTGGCTTTCCTACAGTTATATCAGTTGCAAACAAGCCTCTATTCAGTTGTCTTTAACAACTGTTGGGACTATGACAAAATGTATTTAGGGGGCTACGCACGGAATCAAACCATATCCTCTCTAAGAATCGAAGAAGAAAAGTTTATTTAGTTATAGAGATCTGTGGCTTTCTTAAGAATGACTTTTTTAAAAAAGTAGTCTATAAGAACTGCCTCAAGAACTCTTAGTAGAGCGAAATTTCAGATAAAAATTAATTACCAAAAAGAACGATTCATAATTGTAGCAATCCATAAGGGGTTTATTTGTGTGTTTTTGCTTTGCTTGTTTTCAGCAAGCAGGAAAACCACAAGTCCAGGAGGTTTTTTCTTTGTTTTTAAACTCACCAGAGCTGCATGAAATGAAGTCAAGGCAGGCAGAGAAAACAAAATAGTTACAGCAAAACATTTTAAAAGGACAAATATGAGCAAGTTGCAGGGCAGCTGGAAAAATTAGTTCAAGTTTCATCATTAACTGAAAAACCACATATACAATATAAAATGTATTAAAATATGTAATTATTAAAACAAATACAGTTATTCTGTTCAATTTTTAGGTGATCTATTAATATAATGGAAGCTCCTTTTATTCCATGGATACTAATAAGCATTAAAATATATCAAAGTTTTCAGACAGTAATATGTATTATATGATTTTTTTATTTGGAATCTGAAATTTGGTGACAGAATTAAATAAATGCTATTTAAAATGTCAGCTCTCCCTTGTTTACACATGATGCAGAACAAAACTTGAAGTTATTGTTGAAAGTTGCAGATAAATACTTGATTGTTAAACTTAGCACACAACACATGATTCAGTATTTTCTTTCTTTTTTTCTTTTCGTTTTTTTTTTTGTTTGTTTTTTGTTTTTTGTTTTTTTTTGAGACAGGGTCTCGCTCTGTCACCCAGGCTGGAGTGCAGTGGTGCGATCTCGGCTCACTGCAAGTTCCCCGTCCCGGGTTCACGCCATTCTCCTGCCTCAGCCTCCCGAGTAGCTGGGACTACAGGCGTCCGCCACCACGCCCGGCTAATTTTTTGTATTTTTGGTAGAGACGTGGTTTCACTGTGTTACCTAGGGTGGTCTCGATCTCCTGACCTCCTGATCCGCCTGCCTCGGCCTCCCAAAGTGCTGGGATTACAGGCGTGAGCCACTGCGCCCAGTCTGATTCAGTATTTTCTAAATTGTGCTCCTATGATTTCCATGCCAAAGAGTTAATGTTTACAAACAGCAAAATAGTCAGTGGGTAGGTTTGGTGCCCATACCGAATTTCCATCAGAGTAACTATTTTTAAAAATCTGTTTCCTTTATTGAGTTATCATAAAATTTTGCATTTGAAGAAAATGTGGTACAGCTAAAAAATGGTTGAACGCCACTGACTTAATCCAAGAAGAACATAAGGCATTTAAGGAAAGATGCATTTGAATCTATTTATTTCTCTAAGTGGGGAAAATAATTCTAAATTTAAGTGCAAATCAGAATGAACTGATTTCTATTTCCTCCCAAATAATTTCAGACTTTTAAAAAAAGTTTATTTCTCAACTCTAAAATTTTTGTGCCCCTTTTGTGGGTATAAAACTTGCTAGAAATCTGTCTTACGGACATAATTTAAAATACAGAATAGAACATTACTTAGAAGCAAACTGCCATGTTTATCATAAAGAAAAATTGAAATAATCTAAATATTCAACAGCAGATACATCACTAAATAAGCTATGATACATTCAAACCATAGGGTCATCAAATATGTTTACCAAGCATTTATAATATTCCTTCAGTGAATTTCTAAGTCGTGATGTTAAATTTAAAAATGCAGGGTATACAATTGGATGTATAATTCCAACTCAATTTTTACAATTGCATGGGGAAATATGCAGGAAAGAAAGAAGAAATACACCCACATATGTAATATAATAGTTTGTAATACTAGGAGATATTATTGAGGAAGGAAGGGCCACAAAGGGTTGGTGGTCAGGATGTGGCTACCTCCACAGGCGCTCACTCCTCCAGGAGCCAAAATGAAAGGAACCCAGAGATATGGACCATTCCTGCTCCATCCCCCTCCCTCCTGTTCTCACAGAGTCAACCCCACTTACTTCACGCCTGAGGCATGAGGGTACTCTTGTACATCCTTTGTCTTCCTTTACAACAGACCCTGCAAAAAGCCCTGGTCTACTGTGTCGCCCTTTATCCCTCCAACGCTCATCCTCTTAAAGATCTACACATCTTATTTTCTGACCCCCTAATCGTAATTCTTCCTATGCTCCTGAATGTCTCCTACTACTTCCTCGAAAACTGAAAGTCAATTACAAACAAAATTTCCTACATTCCAACTACTTCTGACATATTTTCCTTCCCTTCTTCCTCTGATGGAAACCTGAATGTCTTCTCTGAAGTCATCTCAGTAGCCAATGTTTTACATCCGTAGTCCACGTACACTGGTCCTGCTGGCAGACTGTGCCCACCCACATGCATCTCATGGCTACTTCTAGGTGACTCATGGTCTTCCCTCCCTCATGTGCCCAGCTTTGAGTCTCTTCCCATAATAATCTGGCACCCTCTGCCTTGTAGTCATCTACAAACCCCTACTTGAAATCCACTATTCCATGAAGATTTAAACTTCGGGCCCACTGTCAGCCTCTTCACCTCTACCTCTGCCCAAATTCTTGGTCATTTCAATGTCAACACAGGTAATCCTGGGAAAAACATAACCTCTTTGATTAATTCTCCCCTCTCTTCCAACAGCCCAACTCTACCTCAGCCATGCCGTCACCATTCCCATCATCACCCTCTATCTTCTCACTACCAGTAAGGCATCAGTTTCTACAGCTGCAGTCTGACTACATTCTCAGAGCCCAATTCTCCATACCAGGTCACTTACCCAAACACCTAAACTCATAATTTTTTGACTCATGGGACCTAGAGTTCCCTGACTCTGCCTTCCCTTCACTTTCTTTTCCTTGTCCCTATCATGTCCTCATCTCTTGTCTTACCATCCTTAGGGCTCATGGCCTAATGCACTCCCTTGCATTTACCATAACTCTGCCATCATCACAGTAAAACACCTTTGGTTCCAGTCTAGGCCAAGTCCACTTTTATATCCTTGCAGGTAAAACAGCTGGAGGAATTCCAAAACCAAAAACATACTGAAAGGTCTAACTTTACATGTATGGCCATAATCCTACATTGGCCCATAATGATGCCCAGCAATCCCGCTTCACTTTCTGTATTTGTTCACTGCTCCCTTTTTGGGGGATGACTGTTTCATGCCTTCTTCCTTCTAAAGCTGCCAGCATCTCTTGCCAAATCCTCACTGCCACCTGATGACTTTGGTTTCCATTTCACAAAGAAAACAGAAGCAATGAAAGATAAATTATGTAATCTATAACCTTCAATTTTGATGCCTACTTATAAAATATCTTTCCTGCAAATATTTCTACCTAGTGGGTACACCTGTTTGTGTTCTACCTTTCCTCTCTGATCAAGTTTTTAAGCCACGACTTTACAAGTTTTCTTCTCTTTCAAAACGACTATTTGTGTTTTTAGTGGAGAATTGCTCTCTGCATATAACCATGCTCCAATTGCCCCCACTCAAAAACAATGTTATAGACTTTTCTTTTGATTCCATATCTGCTTCCAGACTCCACATTCCCCTCTAGCCTTACTTTCTGAAATTCCTTTCACTGCAACACGTCTCAAAGATGTCCACATTTGCGGTCTTTAACCTTGTTACATCCTCTCTTGAACCCACTTGAGTCAGAGTTTCACCCTCCTGGGTTTCCTGCAGAAGGCCCACATGTCAGCCACAGCCAGAAATCCAAGAGTCAGTTCCTAGGATTCATCTCACTCAAGATCTCAATGACATTTAACATTCATCCATTTCCTCATCCTTGAATTCTTTTCATTCCTATACTTCCTAAATTTTTCAACTATGAAATAATTAGATAGTCACAAGAACTTGCACAATAGTACGGAGTTATCAGCATACTTTTTTCTCATTTTCTCCCAGTGGTTACATCTTATACAAGTGTAGTATAATATTAAAACCAAATAAAAATTACACTGGAATAATATGTGCACAGTCATCTTTGGTATCCATTGGGAATTGGTTCCAGGATCCACAATGCTCAAGTCCCTTATATAAAATGGAATTTTATTTGCATATAACTTATACACATCTTCCCATATACTTTAAATCATCTCTCCATTATTTATAATACCAAATATAAATGTCACAGAAATGGTTGTTATACTGTATTGTTTAGGTAATAATGACAAGGGAAAAAAAAGTCAGTACATGGTCGGTACAGATGCAGCCATCATATGCCTAGCTATATTGTAGACATAGCCACAATGAAACATTTTCTAGATTTAAAATATATATATTTTTCATCCACATTTCATTGAAACTGGATGCAGAACCCACCAGTAAAGAGGGCTGACTGTTTATGATTTTATGCCGTTTTACTCACTCGTCTCTTTAGATACTACTCTTCAGGCTTTCTCTAATCTTATTGGCCAGTTCTTCTGAGTCATCATGCCAGTTTCATTTCATCTTCCAATCCTTGGTAGGGTGTCCAAGATTCAGTCTCTTCACCTCTTCTCTTCCTAAATACATTCATTCACTGCCTTGTTGATCTCATCCAGTTTGCGTCATGTGGATTTATTTTTATGTTTTATTCTTAACTTTTATTTTTGTTTCAGGGGTCCACATGCAGGTTTGTTACTTGCATAAATCTTGTGTTTCGAGGTGTGGTGTATGCATGATCCCTACACCCAGGTAGTGATCACAGCACCTGGTAGGTAGTTATTCAACCGTCACCACCTCCTTCCTCCCCTCAGTAGGCCTCAGTGACTATGTCATCTGTATGTCGACAGTTTTCAGAGTGTCCATCAGTTCCATGAATCTCTCCTGAATTCCAGCTTTATGTATCCAACTCCCTATTTAAACTCCATAGAATGTCTAAATAGCAATCCAGACTTACTAGCCCTAAAATGGTTCTTTTGCTCTTTCCATTTTCAAATCTGCAATCTCACAGTCTTCTCCATCTCAATAAACGGTAACTCCATTCTTCCAGTGTTGCACGAGAAGACGCAGGGTGACATCCATGACTCTTCTATGTCTCTCATGTGTCACAACCACTGTGTAGGGAAATTCCATCAGCACCTTCTTTAAACAGCATTCTGACTCCAAATGTGTCTGGCCATCTCCTCTGCTCCTGTCATCTCTCAAGTAACACCATCTCTCAGCTTCATTTTGCAATGATTTTCTAATAGGTTTTTTATTTTTTCCCTTCTCAGCTTATGTTCTTTTCTCATAAGTAGCCAGAGTAATCCTCTTAAATGCTGTGTCACACGATGCCCTTTCTCTTCTCGAATCCCCCCATTGTGCTCCCACACTGCTCAGTATAGAGGTTAAAGTCCAAAGGCTGATCTACAGGGCCCACTCCTATCCTCTGGGATCCTCCGGGACCTTTCCCCTCTCCTATCCTCTGACTGTCTCTCCTACAACCCTCCAATTATCCCATCTGCTCAGGCCACACTCCCATGGCTCTATTCTTCGTTCACTCACTGTACGCTGTTGTCTCAAGGCCAAACACCTGGTTGATCCCTCTGTCAGAACCACATTTCTGATATTCTCGCAGGGCTCACTCTGTCCCCTTCATTAGAGGTCCAAATATTCCGGTTTTCTACTGTCAGGGGGGTTTCCAGGATATGGGATCTTAGGTGATAAGACCAGGACAGTCCTGTCCAGGCAGTGACCAGGCAGATGGTCACCATAGCTCTTAATTACATGTCAGCTTCTCAATGAGAACACTTACACTTATTTCAACAGGACAGCAAAGTTTATCTGTTGCTTCTCATTTCCTTATTTATGTTATCTATCTCCACCCATTAAAATGATATTTCTGCAAAGATTGGAATTCTTTCTTATTTTGTTCATATTGTAGCCCCAGCAGCTAGAACAAATGTTGGCGAACTATAGCTTGTGGGTTACATTCAGTCCAGTATCTGGTTTTATACATTAGGCTTTACTGAAACACAGCCAGTCTATGTGTTTAGGTGGTGTCTATGGGGTCTTTTGCTCTACAGTGACAGACAAGAGTAGCTAAAACAGAGATCATATGACATGAAAACAAAATATATGCTATCTGGCCTTTGACAAAAAATGTTTACTAGCCGTGATTGATAAGTGTATGTAACACTTTGCAGGTCCTCAATAAACGTTCCTTGGAAGAAAGAATTAACAGACGTAAATACTGAAAGGACATATGGAGAAATAGTGATGTGTATTGGAAATCAAAGGCAGTAAAAACAACTTTTGAGCATCATTTCAATGCCCTCAAACTCAGTAAATTAAGAAATGCAAGTATCAAAAGTTATATTAATTGTGGTGAACTGTCATAATATTAGAAATGCATTCATTAAGTTTGCAAAGCATAAACAACATTCCTAGAAATCTTTCCTTAGGAAAAAAATCTAACAGAAGCAACAAACACAGTGCTATATGTACAGAGACAGTAACTATGGCATTGCGTGTCGAAGTGAACATGGGAAACATTCATTACATTCAATTATAGAGAGAAAATAATTTGTAAAATATTGAGAATCAAATTATGTCAATGCACATAGAAGTGTGTATGATTTAACACTAATCTTCTCCAGGAGAATATAAATGTTCTCTGTTCTGTGACTTCAGCCTCTAAGAAGCTTTTTAGACATTCAGTTGGCTTCTTTTGATCTCTGTTCCCCTTCCATTCTTACTCTTCAAGGACTACTATGCGATCCTAATAGCCGTTATTGGTATTAAGCACCTGGATCATCTCATCTAATCTTTATCACTCCTGTGAGATTAAAAGTAATATTAGCCCAACTTAACAAATTCAGAGCCTGGGTCTTAGCAAGAAAAGAGCTCGACTGAGCTGTGCCAACTCGTGATGAGGCTGGAGCTAGAATGGCAAAGTCCTTGCTGGTAAACACTTCGCATGACTGCCCATCACAAAGAAGGGCATTTACCTGGGCATGGATTCATTCTGGCACTAGACACATTCATCTTTACAGCTCTATAACCTAACATGGTATCTGCATGGAATAAAATAATTTTAGAAATACTACAAAGTAACCCACAAAGCTGAAATAATGGGCAGAGCCACTTCTGATTATTTTTTAAGCCTGTTACAAGATTGTATGGGATGAGATAACGTGAATGACGTGCTTGGCAGAAAATGTAGCACAGCAAAGATGCTAACCACGTAGACCAGGTTTACTAGAATCTAAGACTGATTTTTTTGAACAGTTTTAATTTTGATAAGATTTACACTGGAGTTGTTTATTGCAAAGTATGCAAGAAAAGGGCTTAAAACCAAATTGTCTAAAACTACTCAAAAAATTGAAAGCTAGGTTTCTTATATAAAAACTGTCCCATTCAATCTTACTTTGTATTTCTTGTCCTGACGTGACTGATCATTTAAGATTCATTTTACAATGTTACTGCTGAAACATAATTGATAAAAACACAGCTGTGTTTTAAATATCGCAGAATTTCTAGGCACCCATAAAAAGCATGACTTCTCTTCCTTCTCCTCCCCTCTGGCTATGTCTTTCCTAGTTTTCCTGCCTTTTCATCTCTAGTAGCAGAATGTCTATGATTAAAAAACCTTGACTGAGAGTTCATATACAACTGGCAAGTGACATATTGCCATTTCCAGTCACATTCCGTAAGGCTTAACAATTAAAGAAAACTACAGCTTCAGATAGGTCTAAAAGCAACAATGGGCCTACACTATTTAGCATGTTTTATTAAAGGTATCAGTGCTACTGCTACTTTATTTAGTGGCATCTTGGCCCAATGACTATCATTCAGTCTCCAAGAAATACAACTGTCTCAAAATAGATAAAAATCAGTTTGAATCTTAAAAAAAAAAAAAAAAAAACTCAAGACAGCTGCTACATCCCATTTTATCTAAAACTGTTGCAAAATACTGACAATGTGTTTTGACATGTTTAGGTGAATACTTATCTTAAATGTATGTGTTTAGACAAAAACAAGGGTGAAACTTCATTCACTAAGCAAGCGGCGTAAGTTCCCAATAATGGTTCGCATGCTGCCGTTTTCTATGGTTTACATCTCATGCTTCCAAGCAAAACAGAAACAAACAAATGGCAACAAACAATAAAATGTCTCTTCAACTGCCCCCAAGAAGGTTGCCATTGGAGGGAAATGCAGAAAAGCACCAAGTCAGAGCTGGCCTTACCAGCCACTGTCTTTCAGCCTTGGACATGACATCTAAGCTCTCAGAGAATTTGATTCCATATCTGGAAAATCTACCCATTAATATTTACCATGAAATTTTGGGATGGGATCATATAAAAGTTCATATAAAACACTTTAGATAGGATTGCATAAAAGCATTGGAAGTTCATAACGTAACAGTTGCCAGAGAGGATTACATCTAAGTAAAATATTTAGTCATGCGATCTCTCCATTCCCTTTGCTTTCCTGCTTGAGTAATTCATAGGTATCTAAAAAGATTCCAGTGGATGGAAATAGAAAATAAATGGGGAATAATAAACTACTGACCAACTGAGTCTCAGACATTTTGCAATCTCCTCTTGCCTCAACTGGCTTCCCGAGATGACCGAGCCAGTGGCAGAGAAGATGCATGACCCTGCAGCGGCACTGAGCCTGTCTCTTAGCCTTCTCCAGGTCTCAGGCCTTTGCCCAAGAGTGCAAGCTTCCTGGAGGACAAGGAGGTCCAAGGTTTTAGTGAAGGATCTGGGGCTATGAGAAGGAAAGAAGAGAAAAGATGAAGATTTACTCAGTCCTCAATCCTAAAAAGCCTTTCCCCAGATGAGGAAAACTATTTGGGTAAATAGATGACTCTTTGCTTTGTCTTCTACAGGTTTGTCTTACTCTGTAAAGCAAGAGCTTCAGCAAAATAGATTTAGCCTTTAAGTAACATGTTAGGAAGACCCTATAGCCAAAACACCCTCTTGGGTTAAGGGCTCTCTTGACCTAAGTTTATGTGTATAGTTGGGTTTTTTTTGTCGTTGTTTTATTTGACATCCATGAGGTTGCTGGAAGTCACATCTATCAAAGACCAAGAACAGCAATTTTAGTTGGGTATGGTTCACAATCCTGAAAAACACAATCCCAAATACCATAATCCCAATTGTTGAAATCTCAAAAGATGAAACTCCTTAAAGTCAAAATCCCTAATGTCTAAAACCCTGAAATCACAATAACAGAAATCATAGAAGACTTTCAGAAGGAAAAGCCACATCCTAAAAGAACAAAAACAGATAGTCATCCGCAGGCAAGACTTCAGAATGTACTTAGTGACTGCGGTGTTCAGCCAGCCTTGCTGGACGCCCTCCATGCAATTGTATGTATCTACCCCTGCAATACACTTTTGTGTATGTTGAAGCTTCCTTCTAGATTTCTTTTTTTAAAGTTTTTTTCTACTATTTTAAACTGTCAGCACTATTTTTTTCACAATTCAAGTCTATGCAATTCATCTTCTCATCATTTCTAATATCAAATGCCATATCATTTCTTTCTTTTTAGGAGTGGGAGGACAAAGTTTCGCTCTTGTTGCCCAGGCTGGAGTGCAATGGTACGATCTTGGCTCACTACAACCTCCGCCTCCCGGGTTCAAGTGATTCTCCTGCCTCAGTCTTCCTGAGTAGCTAGGATTACATGCATGAACCACCATTCCCAGCTAATTTTGTATTTTTAGTAGAGACGGGGTTTCCCCATGTTGGTCAGGATGGTCTCACACTCCCGATCTCAGATGATCCACCCACCTCGGTCTCCCAAAGTGCTGGAATTACAGGCGTGAGCCACCGTGCCCAGCTGCCACCTAGTTTCTAATTCTAAATTGTGTAGAAAATATTAGAGAGTTCTAATTAATAATTTTTTTTTTCAAATTCGACTTCAAAAATTGCATGGTCACAGGATTGACTTTGTGCCTCGGCATTGTGCATGCATGGTACAAATGCTGAAACTTCCTAAATAACTGAAGAGACGTCCTCTTTGTAATCTGCATTTGGAAAAGATAAAATTTCTAGAGATCTCAGCTGTTTGGATGACTCTATATCTGGTGATGATCCGTCATGGTTTTCAACTGATCAAAGGACTTAGGCTGCTCATCACGGCATTTCTGATGACTCCAATCATAAAGCTGGTTGCACACAATGGGCAACTATAGCGGCATGCATTTATACATTTTGCATTTTGATTAATTGCTTCATGAGTATGGTTTGTCCACTCATAACTGTTATACCCATGCAACTGTCACTAGTGTGGGTATGTATGCTTGCAAAAATAAGCTGGTTATTATAGCCTATTGTACTGCATAAAGTATCCTACAAAGTGTTTTGTGTGTTTTTATGTCTTTTTTCAAATAAACTCTTTACAAAAAATAAATACACATCTTTTACATAATTTAAAAATATTTTTCCAGAATTATATTTTCAGGATTCTGATTTTTTGTGATTTAAACATTTGGGATTATGGTGTTTGAGAATCTATCCTTTGGGATTACAGTCTTTTGCCATTTTTGTCAAGGCCTGGCTTACCTGAAATGTGTATTCATTTTCATCCACAAATAATGCTGAGGAGCTACCATCATGTTTCTCTCTTGGCACCTTCCTGCCTCGATTCCTGTCCTCTCCCAGTTTGCAATCCCTGAGTAGCTGCAGGTCTGTCAACACAGCTGTACCTACTTTGCACAAGGAGCAGGTGGAGGAAGGGGAGGCAGCCAAAGCCCAGCAGCTTCCCTCTCTCTGGGACAAGACAGTTACCTGCTTTGATGAGAAAAGCAGAGCATCTCCAGGCAACCAGCACCCCCTGCCCCACTCAGACTCTTCAGGGTTCAAGCACATGTTTCTCAAGAAGAAAACACTTGTTTAATTAAAGTTCTAATATTTGCTTCTCAATTTTAAGTTAGGTTCTTTTAGAAATATTTATTTTTCTCTTGAGTTAGAAGAGAACGGACAGCATGTGACAAGGGCCGTGGCACAGACTCTGTAGCCAAAGTGTCCAGGGTCAGATTCTGCCTTCCCCACATACAGCGTGGGACCTTGGTGACGTCACTGAATTCCTCTGTGATGGAGTCTCATCTAAACCAGAGGGATGATGATAATATATAACTTCTAGACTTGTCATGAAAGTTAATAACAAGAACATATGTAAGGCATGTAAACATTGTCTGACATTTTGTGACTGCTTTGTGTTTAACTCTGATTACCACACTTCTTTCTTAAAATCTACAATTACAGTGACTAAGATGAAATCTCTATCCCTTTGAGACAGATGCTACTCCATTTGCAAGAAATTGTCTATATCTGGACTACTGCTACATACATATTTTTGTACTAGGCCATGGTATTGCAAGAATTAAAGAAAAAGGAAAGAAACACAAAAAGCAGCTCAACAGTCCAAGACAGGATTATTTTGGACAATAAACCTGAGAGGGGCTTCTGGCTGAGTTAGGTCAAAGGCACTCTCTCTTACAGACTAAGAGTTTTTAAAGATTCAGGGCGAGAGAGCTTATCACAGCCTTGGAATGTTTCTGTCTCTCTCTTGCTTATCTGGGAGGGAGAGTTTTGTGTCTGTTCCCATACATCTCCGTGAAGCTGCAGGCATACTACCAAGTCTGCTTTTAGCTTCCCTAACTTCGTGTACCTAAAAGGAAGGGAATGTGCTTATTAGGGCCCACTGTTTTACTGGGGCCCATTGCATGAATGTGAAGTTTGGTGGTTACCTAACAGACATTCCCCATTTCCTCTGTGCGTGAGCTGTCTTATCTGTGTTTTACAGTCTGCTCTTGCTGGCTGCTTGTTGTTAGAAGACAAGTGATTTCCTTGAAATGCATGAGGTTAGAAAGCGAGCTGGAACTTAAAGTGGCAGTTGTCTGAGATAATGGTGCTCCTGCTCTGTCAGTTATTTACATGCACGTGGGTATGAATGTGCCTGTTGTAGATGTAGTTTTCCCAATATTTCTGCCCAAGTGGTGGCGTGTAAAATAAAGTGACCCACTGCCACACAGGCCTTTCTTTCACTAGGCACTCTTTTCCTTTTGCCTGAGCCCCAAACCATTTCTCTCCTCAAGTCAGTCTGCTAGTTTCTTATTCTAAAGAATAGCAGTAATTCATTAAAAAAAAAAAAACCCTTCTATTTAAAAGCTACCAATATTGACATCCTGTAGTTTACATGAATTTCTTTTCAAACTGTTTGCCATTTCGCTCTAGGCACTTAGTTCTAAAATCTAAAATTGTGCTTAAGAGTGGAAGGGAGAGGAGATAGAGACAGTAATTATAGCAGCTGATATTTGTAGAGTTTCTCTATGTGTCAGGCTCTTTGCTAACCATTTTACCTGGGTTATGCCATTTAATCTTTACAACAGATTTCTCAAGTAGGCACTTTTATACAGATAAAAATCTTGAGGCCATACAGATTAAATAAATTGACCAAAGACACACAGTGTCCAATTGACAGCACTGGGATTTGCCCCAGGTGACCTGTGCAGAGCTGCTGAACAAGCTGTTTCACCACGACAAGCACTTTAAACCCCTTCTTTCTGTGCTCAAGACTGCAAGATGTTGCATTTCATTTAATCCTTAAATTGTCACTGAGCATGACATCTGTTCAAAATACTTACTTTTTCTATGCTTTATTGATATTATAGGACAGGGCTTGGTTATGTGCCACTAGGGTCAGGCTGCCTGGGTCCAGATCTCACCTCTACTGCCTTCTGGATGGGTGAACATCTCAGATAAGAAGAATACATAACCAAGATGGAGAAGCCTGAGAAAGGCCTCCAATTCTCTTATGGTAAGAGATCATAACTGCTAGGTCCCTAGAATCACTCTTCTTTATTTTTTCTTACTTATTCCAGGACAGATAACAAAGCTGTTTTCATTTTACTCCCTCAGCGAATCCGCGTGTTCCTCAAAGTCTTCTGTAATCTTCATTCATTAGACCCAACGTCATTACTTCCAACCTTGAGATAAGGTCTGAAATGAGATTTCTTTTGAGAAAACTTTTTAGATTAATCAAGAGTTAGCACACTCTTATCTTTTGCCTAAACTAGTTTTAAAACGGACTCTGCTCTCTGGTCCTATTCAGCTCAAATATGCTTCAGCAATCTCTGAAAGTTAAAGGGAAGAATTTCCATCACACTGTGACGTGGACTTCTGTATCTCAGACCCACTGCCTTATCAGTCTTTATGATTAAACTGTATCTATTTATTAAACCCTACAACATAAGTGAGAATAAAACCCACTGACAGCATCAGAGCTCTACAAGCATTAGCAATAATGAGGATAGAGGATACAACAAGTTTAAAGTTGAGGCTCAATACAGTAGCCTGAAGTGTATGCAGCTCATGACCACTTGAAATGTGGCTAGTAGCACTGCAAAATGGCATCAATGAAATACCCATCAGATTTTGAAAATAGCATCTTTTGAAAATCAAAATACTTCACTTACAGTTTACATTGATTCTGCATTAAAATTATAATCCTTTGGAAGTATGAGGTTGACAAAATCCATATTAAAGTTGATTTCACTTGCTTCATGTCACATTTTCCGTGTAGCATCTGGGGATTTTTAATTTCATCTGTGGCTCACATTATGGATTGTGTTATATGTTGAGTGGACAGCACTGCTCTAATTACTAAGGACCTGGCTTTTGTTGGTTAAGGGTGTGGCAGTTGAATCCGCTACATTCCCAGCATCTTCCTCAGTAGAGTGTGGATGCTCCAGCAGGGATCAACTCCTTCTGAGCAGGTGCACCTGGGATCACCCTCATGCGAAGTCTTATACTGATCCCCTCAAATTACTTATCACATGTAGCTGCTCTTTTTAAACTCTCTCTCCCTATCCCCTTTCTCTTTTGACGCATACCTGGGGAACTTCTTCGGAGTGACTATAATTTTTTTCTCTATGTATTGTTGCAATATCCCTTTACCTATCCCCATCCCCTCCCCAATAATCTTTACTTGAGTGACAAACGTAAAAGCCATTTAGTGATAAAACTAAATTAAAGAAACTAAAGACCCGGGGCTCTAGTTGCCTCAGAGATAACAATGAAATAGTGCCATCCCCCTCTCTAGCTTGTAAGGAAAACAAACTACCCCAGATCATCAACGAACCTGACTAGCTCTTTTGATCTTTATTTTTTTCAACTAACTTCAGTCTAGTGCTGCCTAGGAAAGGATAGTTAGGTCTGTCTAATTCTGGAGTCCAACACTGGAAAGTCCAATTGCCTATATTTTTCATCCTTTAATATATAGATGAATACATATGGGAGCATGTATCCACACACACACATATATATATGAATGGATATGGAATATATAATATACTTATATGTATATAATTATATACATATACGTATATGTATATAATTATATACATATACGTATATGTATATAATTATATATATATATAACAATAGCATTGTTATTAGTAATAAAGGTGCTGACTGTTTTGGTCTATGCCTATTCATTTGCTTATCTATTATTTATTTCAGGTTTCAGACAAGGAAGAGAAGTATTATTTAGTGAACACCCCTCCAATTCAGCAGAAGTGAATAACATACTTAAAATGATGAAGCAACACTGTAAAAATTATGGGAGGAGATATTTTCTATGTACAATTTGTACTTAGCCAATACATCCATCAGTGTGGATGCAGATAAGGACATTTGCAGACTTGCTCAGGTTTAAAGACTTCCCTCCAAAGCAACATTTGGTAGAAAGCATTTGAGGTGAAACTGAGGCAGAGGAAGGTGTCATGAAACAGGGTGTGCATTGAGGGCACGAGTAAAGAGAAGCCTCCAAGTTACTGCTTTGCAACAGTCCTAGAAACCATTCTGGAACCCTCTGGGTGAGCGCTCAGGGAGAGAAACGTGGTAGATTTGGGCGAAATGAAAGCAAGTGGGATATTGAAAACCTGTGGCAAAGTGACAACTCACTGGATGAACAGACAACTAGAAACTTTAGGAATCACAGAAAACAATTGTATTCCACATATTAAGCAATCCTGTGTAAGTTAGAGACACAAATCAGTTGTCTCCAGAAAGAAGAATAGAGTTCATTCGGAGCAAGAATTCACACAGTTAAGAAGCAGAAAATACATGGATTATTGTGATGAGAACAAGTGTGCAACTGAGCAACGAGAGAAAAATAAGGATAATTCAAAATTTGAGGACAAATAAATAGCAGTATGGCAAAGATGGGACAGTCTTTTACCAAATCTGTGTTTTTCTTCTTCCTGAGCTCACAGATGCTTCTATTTCCTGGCTTTCTTTGCAGTGAAATATGGCCTCATGGCTGAGCTCCAGCTAATGCAGCGGATGTGCAGGAGATGTACACTAATGTGTGGAGGACCTGCCCATCACAACTCAAGTTCTTCCTTTTCAGCCAGTGGAATGTTGCAGGCTGGAGACCTTCAGGGAAGCCAGATGTGAAAGGTGGCCATCTCCAAATCACCGCTGCCCATAAAATATCTGAACCAACTACCCATCATTGAGACTCATTTTGAATTTAACATGAGCAAAGAATATTTCTGTTTGAGCCCATTAATACTGCATTAATGAAACAAGCAGAACAACAATGCCCTGGTCCAAATGTGAAACAAAAGTAATTACAACTTCATTATGAATAATTGAGGCAAAGCCAGCACTCATCTGGACTGTGGGTTGAGTAGCATTAGGGATTGCGATGTTGGAATCACAGAAGAGGAAGTCTAATTACAGGCATATGCTTGGCTCTGTGGTGAGCAATATTCACACACTTACCAAAATATGAATGCTTACTGCTTTTCAACTTTTTTTTTTTTTTTTCCGGAGACGGAGTCTCGCTCTGTCGCCCAGGCTAGAGTGCAGTGGCGCAATCTCGGCTCACTGCAAGCTCCGCCTCCAGGGTTCACGCCATTCTCCTGCCTCAGCCTCCCGAGGAGCTGGGACTACAGGCGCCCACCACTACGACCGACTAATTTTTTTGTGTGTGTATTTTTAGTAGAGACGGGGATTCACCGTGTTAGCCAGGATGGTCTCGATCTCCTGACCTCGTGATCTGTCCGCCTTGGCCTCCCAAAGTGCTGGGATTACAGGCGTGAGCCATCGCACCCAGCCACTGCTTTTCAACTTTTACAAGCAGACTTTAGATACATTAAGAGCGACTTCATTATTATTATTTAATTAAATATAAAGGCTGACATATTTGACACTGCAAAGGTTCTATTGCAATTGAGAGAACACAGAGGCCAAAACAGGAGACAAAATATACTAGAAAGAGGAGAAGCAAGGATATTCACATATTACTAAATGGAAAGACAAGAGATGCTACCAAAAATTAAAGAAATACAACATAAAGAATCAGCTGTATTATTCCAGTTCATAAATATAATAGATAGTAAGAAGACATGGGAAACAGAAATGATGTAACATATTAATACTCATATCAAGGTATCAATTGAGAAAGTTCACAATGGATAAAGCATGAAGAATAATGTAAACAAATTACATAAAAGACAATGACAGAAAATCAGAAATGGTTAAATCTTATTGATTCTGTGGCATAAGAGTATGGATACGCTGATGGAAGTTTTCTTTTCATGGGAAAACTTTATTATTAAATTCTTTAATCATGTTCATATGTTACTTAACTTAAATGTTAGTAAAGTTGGGATGAGACCACTCAAACTATAGCTGACTTGTTACAATGTCCAAGTCAGAAATTTAAATCAGAGGTCAAGTGAATTTGAGACTTTAGTTTTTCACCCTTATTACAGAAATAATCATATTTTCCTTGCCCATTTCTTAAGGTTCTTTGAGGTACAAGCAGGATCTTGCATTTATGGGCCTCAGCGTATTCCCAAGGAGACATTGCATAAATGTGACTTCCGGATACCTTCCTATGGTGGTTCATTGGAGTTGCACAAAGGAGCTACTACAGGCCACTCTGTGAAGTACGGCATACATAAACATACGTAGTTTATGACAGCTTGTGACTGGGAACTTCCAGAGTATGACTTCAGGGATCTCAGCTCTGCAATGCTGCTGAGAATTATTTTCTTAAGTAAGGTTTGCTAAAACAAAGTGTTCCATCATAGAATAAATGAAAGCATGTAAAAAGGTGGTGTTCATGTGAGAGGGAGCATGAATCTCTGTCTGAAGTATGATTGGCCTGGGCTAGGCCTGGCTGGGTTTAAATGGCCTGATGCCTTGTTGATTACATAGGTAGAATTAGGCAGCCGAGCCAAGATCAGACTAATACTCACAAAAATAAGATTCAGAATTGGAGCAATGGAATAAAAGGGGACACAGAAGGGGCTGCAAGAGATGTTGAGACTGTAATTTTCCATGGATGTGAGCTCCTGTGAAGAAATGCACCCCCTCCTTGGGGAGTGTTCTGGATCAGATGTTAGCTTTCTCATGGAGGAAGATTTTTTGAATACAAATATTTACCTGCTTCCTTTCTACCTTCTTGTATGCCCCTATCCAAAATCCAGACAGTGGACCATCTTTCATGTTTTCCAATCAGGAAGAATACCTTGTTTTGCATTTGATCCTCTATTTCCCTGTAGGACCCTAGATCTCAAAGTAATTTATAATCTGTCCTAGGCTGTACCATTATTATTTAATAATTTATGAATCAATAATAAAGTATGGGAAACATAAAGCAAATTAAGAAGGCATTTAAATCAAGAGGCAAAAGCATTTTTCATTGAAACTATCTAGCTGCTTCTTCTCTTTTTTCATATTTCTCCCCTAGACAGACATCATGCCTGTAAGAAATGAAACAGTAAATCCTTTTTAAGACTGGCAGAACATGGCAATAATATACAATGAATAAGGTGAATTAAGAAAAACACAGATCTTAAGTTGAAAGACTCAAGAATAATGAGTAGTTGAAAGATTACCTCTCAAGAAAAATGAATTTTGAGGTCTCATTTTTAATGTCAATGTGATGCTTGTTCCCTGTTTAAGGGACACAGTTTTAAGCAAAGGTGACTGGCCTCTGATTTAGTTCTGTTAATTATTTTCTATTAATTAAATATACAGTTATACCTTTTTCTTTAAAGAACATCATGGCTACATATATAATACATTTAGGTGTCATTATTCAGGGAAAATATTGCTAGTTTGAATAAATTATAAACTTTTATAACCCTGGCAAAAGATCATTGTAGAAGGAGACAGTCATGCTACTGTTAGGAACTCTATAAAATAAAAACTCTTCAACCAGTTCCAGCAAATAAATAAGTATTAATAGAACTTTGGGGAAGCAGAATATATACTCATTTCATTCATGTGAATTATCTCAGTCCATATGGTTGAAATTTACATCTCTCATAAATATGTCACATTTACACATTTACAAGAATTAGATCATTTTTTCTTTATAATCTAGTTATCCAAATCCATGAGAAACTGTGCTGCATCATTCAAACATGTTTTATAAAATAACATGTAATTGAATGCACTTTGAAGTCATACTACACCACATACTGAAAAAAGCAAAATTTAAATGTAAATGTAATAATCTATAATACAGAAGAACAAAGTTTCCTGTGATGAAAGCACACTGATCTCATTGGGATTTACCACATGGGTGGCAGCATAGGAAAGACACTTAGCTGACTGTTATGTCAACTTTGACTACAGATACGATTATGGAAATTTTAAAGATCCTCCAATTAAGAAGAAAACCACTGGAGGATATGTAAGCAAAAAAGCAGTAAACAATGAAGGAAAATACTCTTCGCTTAGACCAAGTTTTAATGTCACAAGGAACTAAGGACACTGCCACTCACAGTTTTAATGGTGGTATCTTATCTCCTGGGAAGCTACAAGCTAACACCATTAAGATATTATGTCAAAATATAAAATAGCAATCAGACAAATGCTATCTGAGAGATCAAGGGACTTTTTTTTTTCCTTAAAGAAACTGTAATAAGGGGTTGTAATGATAACTAAAACTTAGATTTAACTTTGAAGTTGACAAATGAGTAAGATTTATGGCTGTAGGGAGATGACAGGGAGACTCTGTGGCAGTGTAAAAACCTGAGCAAAAGTTTGGAATTTGGCAAGGTGTAGTATGCTGCTGAGCGAATTCTTTAAAAACCAACCAAACAACAAACAAACAAACTGAAAACCTACTTTGCAGTGTTTGCCAATTCTTATGGTGTAGTCCCACCATGACAGATAACAAGCTAACCACATGATGTCAAGGAACACAGAACTTGGAAGAGAAGCAGATAGTTCTCAGGCCAGCCAGGATAGGTCGGCCACAGAAAAACACAGCTTTGTAGAGCAACAAGCTTTACACTCATGTTGGGTACACTACCAGGTGGAATTGCACCATTTAGTTAGGAGGAGGTAAGGAGCATATAGGAAGCCATGTTGAAGGTTTGTACTTTATTCTCGTTGAGTCACCAAAGTAGTTTGGCTGACAAAAGAAATGTTAGGATGAAGATGGATGCTAGGAGAGAGTGAGTCAGGAGTAGAAAGTAGGATGACGATATGGTTTGGCTGTGTCCTCACTGAAAATCTCACCTTGAATTGTAACCTAAATTCTAATCCCCTAATCCCCATGTGTTGGGAAGGGACCTTGTGGGAGGTGATTAGATCATGGGGGCGGGTCCTCCATGCTGTTCTTGTGACAGTGGGTGAGTTCTCATGAGATGTGATGGCTTTATAAGGGTCTTTCACCCTTCACTCTGTACTTCTCGCTCCTGCTGTCCTGTGAAAACGTGCCTTCCATCATAAATGCATGGTTCCTGAGGCCTCCGCAGCCATGCAGAACTGTGAGTGAATTAACCTCTTTTCTTTATAAATTACCCAGTCTCAGGTATTTCTTCATAGCAGCATGATAACGGACTAATACAGATGACAACTGACATTTTAGACATGGGGGCCCATTGAACAAACTTGAAGCCAGTCTGTTTGAGAAGGGAAATAAATAACTAAAATAGTATAGTAAAGGTAGAAATGGAAGTAAGGCCGAGACACTTGAAATGAAGAGTATGACTTGAGATCTACATGATCTATTAAAAAGTAAATAAATAAAGAGAACAAAGCCAGAGTCACTTTGATTTTTTTTTCTGAGACTGATAATGTAATGGAAATAATGGTAGAAATAAGGAAGAAGAAAGAATATATTTAGGATGCCCAATGGCACTGCTCTTAAGTGAGATCAGTTAGTTGAGAACAGTCTGTGGAAAGCAGATGGGATATAGGTTAAGATTTTGAGGCCACCACTGTTTTGACAACATAAAGATGAAAAGTAATTAATAATAATAAGAAAAAAATGAAAATAGACATAATAAACTTCAGGAACATGAAGAGAAAATGAGCATTTTAGAAAAAATAATGGGCATCTAGAGGAGGAACTCGTCATCATATGAATTTCTCTAGGACAGAGGAATGATTCAAATACGATTAATCCCAAATCTAACATCTATTAGCAGAAATAGCACAGATACCTTGAGCAAGTCACTTTTCCTACCTAAAGTCCAGATTCCCCACCTATAATATGAATCTTTAATAAAATGCATACTTATGAAGATTAAATTTGCTAAAGTAGTGCCTGGCTTACAGTACGTGGACAATACATACTAGCTTGTGGGGTGGTGGTAGTAGTAGTAGTCATCGCCGTCATATGCCATTATGAATACAATAAACACCAAGCAGATCTCATAAGACTCTAACATTTTACAAAGAAGAAAAAAAAATAGGCAAATATGCAATAACTAGCGAAGGATAAAATAAAAGCATACTGAAGGAAATAATATAATGTTACATGATGACTTGCAGTGGAGACTGTAAATTGGCATGCTTACAATCCTAGCTTAAAAGCCAGACTTGTGTTTGGGTCATAACATTTACTATCTCTGGAAACTTTTGGAAATTAAAACTCTATTTCTTTACCTTTTAAGTGAGTGTTAATAATTATCACATTAGTGCTTGTTGTGAGAGTTAAATGGTATAATCCAAGTGAAGTTTTTAGCACATTTTCTGGCATCTCATTAAGACCTCAATAAATGTTAGGTATGCTTTTAATTTTGTACTCAAAAGATAAATTTTTCTTAGGAAAGTCAAAACCTAAGAGTTGAAGTATGCTCTTTTCTAAAGTCATTGGAACAGTAAAATAGTATTTTTGGAAAATGTAAAAATAGCAGTGTTCCAGGTAAAGGAATTCTCATCTTGCTCTGAAATGTGACAACGGCACTTGGAAGAGGGCACTAACTTACAATCACCTTATCTGAGAAGACTGACAGTGTCGAAAGTTCTTAAAATATACACATTAAATGGTCAAGGAGTGTTTGTAATTTTTAATAAAAAAGATAAAAAGGAGGCAACAGGGCAAGAAGGACATAAACATTGGCATCAAATCTTTGAATCCTACAACGAGAGGTGATGAAAATAGGCAGAAATCCATGAAGATTGAAAAATAGGACGAAAACAATTTTCGATATTTGGGGGATATAATAACAAGTTGTATTAGTCTGTTTTCACGCTGGTGATAATGCATACCCAAGAATGGGCAATTTACAAAAGAAAGAGGTTTGATGGACATACAGTTCTATATGGCTGGGGAAGCCTCACAATCATGGTGGAAGGCAAGGAGGACCTAGCCACCTCTTATATGGATAGCAGCAGGCAAAGTCAGCTTGTGCAGAGAAACTCCCATTTTTAAAACCATCAGATCTTGAGAGACTTATTCACTATCACAAGAACAGCACAGGAAAGAACTGCCTCCATGATTCAATTACCACCCACTGGCTTCCTCCCACATGTGAGAATTGTGGGAGTTGCAATTCAAGATGAGATTTTGGTAGGGACAGAGCTAAACCATATCATTTCGCTCCTGGACCCACCCAAATCTCATGTCCTCACATTTCAAAACCAACCATGCCTTCCCAACAGTCCCCCAAAGGCTTAACTTATTTCAGCATTAACTCGAAATTCCACCTTCCGAACTCTTATCTGAGACAAAACAAGTATCTTCCTCTTATGAACCTGTATAATAAAATACAAGCTAGTTACTTCCTAGACAAATGCAGGCACAGGAATTGGGTAAATACAGCCATTCAAAAATGGGAGAAATTGGTCAAAACAAAGGGTCTACTGGCCCTATGTAAGTATAGAATCCAGTGGGGCAGTCAAATCTTAAAGTTCCAAAATCATTTCCTTTGACTTTGTGTCTCACATCCAGGTCATGCTGATGCAAGAGGTGAGTTCCAACAGTCTTGGGCAGCTGTACCCCTGTGACTTTCAAGAATACAGCTTCCCTCCTGGATGCTTTCATGGGCTGGTGTTAAGTGTCTGCAGCTTTTCCAGGTGCATGATGCAAGGTGTCAGTCGACCTACCATTCTGGAGTCTGAAGGATGGTGGCCTTCTTCTCACAGCTCAACTAGGTGGTGCCCCAGTAGGGACTCTGTGGGGGAGCTCTGACCCCACATTTCCCTCCTGCACTGCCCTAGCAAAAGTTCTCCATGAGGACCCCCACCCATAGCAAACTTATATCTGGACATCTAGGAATTTCTATACATCCTCTGAAATCTAGGCAAAGGTTCCCAAACCCAAATTATTGACTTCTACACATTCGCAGGCTCAACACCACATGGAAGCTGCCAAGACTTGAGGCTTACACCCTCTGATGACACAGCCTGAGCTTTATGTTGCCCCTTTCAGCCACAGTTGGAGCAGCTGGGAAGCAGGGCACCAAGTCTCTAGGCTGTACACAGCATGGGGACCCTTGGCCCGGCCCTCAAAACTACTTTTGTTCTCCTAGACCTCCAGGCCTGTGATGGGAGGGGTTGCTGTGAAGACCTCTGACATGCCCTGGAGGCATTTTCCCCACGGTCTTGGGGATTAACATTTGGCTTCTTGTTACTTATACAAATTTCTGCATTTGGCTTGAATTTCTCCTTGGAAAATGGGATTTTCTTTTCTATCACATTGTCAGGCTGCAAAGTTCATGAACTTTTATGCTTTGCTTCCCTTATAAAACTGAAAGCTTTACAGCACCCAAGTCACCTCTTGAATGCTTTGCTGCTTAGAAATTTATTCCTCCAGATACCCCAAATCATCTCTCTCAAGTTCAAAGTTCCACAACTCTCTAGGGCAGGGGCAAAATGCCATCAGTCTTTTTGCTAAAACATAACAAGAATCACCTTTGGTCCAGTTATGAACAAGTTTCTCATCTCCATCCGAGACCACCTCAGCCAGGATTTTATTGTCCATATCATCAGCATTTTGGTCAAAGCTATTCAACAAGTCTCTAGAGAATTCCAAAATTTCCCACATTTTCCTGTCTTCTTCTGAGTCCTCCAAACTGTTCTAAACTCTGCCTGTTATCCAGTTCCAAAGTCGCTTCCACATATTTTGGTAACTTTTCAGGAGTACCCCACTCCTGGTACCAATCTATTATATTAGTTCTTTTTCACACTGCTGATAAAGACATACCTGAGCCTGGGCAATTTACAAAAGAAAGAAGTTTAATAGACTTACCGTCCCAAGTGGCTGGGGAAGCCTCACAATCATAGCAGAAGGCAAGGAGGAGCAAGTCACGTCTTACATGCATGGCAGCAGGCAAAGAGAGAGCTTGTACAGGGGAACTCCTCTTTTTAAAACCATCAGATCTCATGAGACTTATGTGCTATGATGAGAAAGGCACAGCAAACACTGGCCCCCATGATTCAATTACCTTCCACCAGGTTCCTCCCACAACATGTGGGAATTGTGGGAACTACAGTTCAAGATGAGGTTTGGGTGAGGACAGAGCTAAATCATATCAGAAGTCATAAACTTGCTATTGACTTTATGTGGTCCAATCATGACTTTTTTCATATTATAACATGTAATATTATATATTATTACATATCACATGTTATTACTTACATACTAATAACATGCATTATTAAATGTTATTACACATTACATGTTATTTCTTACATAGTAATAACATGTAATATTGCTTTCAGGAGCAGAATGAGCTGACATTGTAAGAGTCAGCCCAACATGTCTTCTTTTCATTTAAGTGGAAACTTTCATAAAAGCATCTCCAAAACCATTGCCCTGCCCTGGAGTCTGCTCACCAGCCCCCTTGTAGCACTGTACCTCTGCAAAAGGGAGCTGGGAAGTCCCATGATGCACCATTTCCTGGGCTGACGATGCAGGTCAGGATGGCGTGGCCTTCCAAGATGTAGCCAGAGAGGCAGCTGTACTGGATTTTGTCTCCTATGTTGAATCTTGTTCCGTGGAGAACTCCTTTCAGGATTTCTCCAGGATTTCCACAAGTGTGGCTAGGTAAAACTATTGGAAAAAGAAAAGAAAGGAGAAAAAACAAGTTAAATTTTCCATGGAGAGCCACTTATAAGATAAAACAGACACCATTTTTGAATTATTAAAATGAGAAAATCTCTAGCATCAGAAAAATATTAATTGTTGCTAAAAACTAAACTGAGAAAATGTCTTTGGGTTTTAGAATATCTGCAGTATAACACTTTTATAAACATCATAAAGTGTAAATAAATGCATTTTGTTAAGAGAGAAAAATGTAGTCCTGCTTTTATTCAGTGTTGCAGATAATGTCTAGATTATATTTTTCTAGTCACAAAATTCTACTTACTCCTGTAGTGAGCAACCAGATGTCAGTGTCAGCAACCAGACACAGTAGACTATAGAAATCTAAAACAGTGGCATCAGAAATACTGCAAGAGTGAATACTCATACCCTATTTATTTTTATGCTTCCACGACTGGTACAGTGTCTGTTACACATCATTACCCAATGCTCAATCAACATTTGATGGATAAGCAATTGAATTAAATAATAAATTAGAAATCTCATGCATTGATCCATCAACGTATAAAAAAATGTTCCACTACTGTATTCCAGGCCAGCAGCCAGGCTCTGCCCATTTATAGTGTCTGATTCAAAAGCAAGTTTCAGTGCTAAGTTTTGACAACACAAATACTGAATTCACTTTCATTTTGTAAAAAAAGAATAAAATTCAAAGCCCATCAACCATCTGAATGGACACATCCTCTCAGCCAGGGTGATTCCAAAGTTAACCTGAAAAACTAGGTCAGGCCGTGGTGGGATGGGGCAGCCAGACATGCCTCATTATACTCTCTTCCCTGTTGGAATTACTGATAGAACAGGCTCCTCAATTCCGATACGAAACATTGACAATCTGTTTGCAGAAGCCTGCTACCTGGAGGCTTTGTATGCATGATAAAAACATTGGTCTCTACAATCCTTTCTTCTAACCTAGACATTCCTTTCTATTGATTCCATGTCTTTAGACAATAACTTAACTCTTGCAATTAATTTCCAATATGGAAAAAAAAAAAAAAAAAAAAAAAAACCTGGCCAGGCACGGTAGCTCACGCCTGTAGTCTCAGCACTTTGGGAGGCCGAGGCAGGAGGATCGTGAGGTCAAGAGATGGAGACCATCCTGGCTAACACGGTGAAACCCCGTCTCTACTAAAAATACAAAAAAAAATTAGCCGGGCGTGGTGGCGGGCGCCTGTAGTCCCAGCTACTTGGGAGGCTGAGGCAGGAGAATGGCGTGATCCGAGATCGGATCCATTCTCATCCGAGAATGGCTGAGCCGAGATCGCACCACTGCACTCCAGCCTGGGCAACAGAGCGAGACTCCGCCTCAAAAAAACAAAACAACAACAATAAAAAAACCTTTGATTCTACCTATGACCTGGAAGCTCCCACTTCCAGTTGTCCCGCCTTTCCAGACCAAACCAATGTATATCTGAAGTGTATTGATTGATGTCTTATGTCTCCCTACAATGTGTAAAACTAAGTTGTGGCTCAATTCTCTTGGGCACTTGTTCTCAGGACCTCCTGAGGGCTGCGTCATGGGCCACTGGTCCCTCGTATTTGGCTCAGAATAAATCTCTTCAAGTATTTTACACAGTTTGACTCTTTTCATTGACAATTTCAATAATGGGGTATTGATTCTGTTCTTTTTGGTCCTCTCACTTTTTCCTTGATATGATTCTCTATCTAAATCAATTGACTTGAAACTACATTCCACACTTATAGAACATGATTTTGAACAGAACTGGTGCATCGTTCAGTTGCATGGATGAAATTCATCATTGTTGGCTATTGTCTCCATCTCTATGGTTTAAATTTAGTATGTCATCAGTAAATTAGCTGCTATTTAGTATTCAAATAAGCTATGAAACTTACTAGTAGGGAAATACAAAGACTTCCAAACAAAAATGTATTTCCAATTGAACAGAAACTATTTTATATCTGTATCCATTGTCTTTGCATCGGCATGGGGGTGTATTTTAATGTATTGGTATAATGTGGAACAATATTTTCTGTTTTATTAGTTTTTAAACTGAGAAACATATAGAACATTTTTAGAATACGGGAAAGGAATCCTCTATTTCTAAAAGTATTTTTATTTATCATGATATTACTTAAGTACAAACTGAACTATGTGGAAATATTTAGGAAATAAATACTAGTGTTTAGATATTGAATATTATTCACATGTTTATGAGATCTCTATTTACATAGTCAAAGTGTATTCAGTTCTAGTTTTTAAGAAGTAATTTCTGAGAGCAGTCTACAGAAATCTGTTTGAAAACACAACAGAAAATAGTACACTATTGTCTGCAATCATTTTTGTCTTTTTTAATAAGAAAATTCTGTATTTAATTCCACATTCACTATCCCTAAAGCAAAAATGTGTGCTGTTTATAGTACATTAAAAGTGACATTTATAAGGAAGAAAAACTTTCCATTTTATCAGGGCAGCCCTTCAACTTATGACTCAGAATGCCGTGTCCATCAGCTGAGCCGAGAGCTCTTACAGTCAAAGACACAGGATGAATAGCCACCGCAAATGTGAAGAGTGAGAAAGAGAGTGATTTAAAAAAGTAAACGTGTGGACAAAAGCTTTTTGATGTTTTTCTTTAATGTCCAGGAATATTTAAAATAAATCATCATGTCTTCTTAGGGTCATTATTATTATTTTTAACTGCTACTGCTAATTCTTCTTAGAAGGCACACATTTTCCAACAGAAGGTGTCCAGATAATTGTTCCTCGAAGACACGGTTATCAATGGAAATCTATCAAATAAATCTGCTAAAGATAACCACAATGACCAGTCATTCTCACGCACGGAAAATCCAAATGAAACACTCTGGAAATGGAACTTAGTCTGCGTGACTCTTCTATACGTTTTTTCTGTTAAAAGGGCCTGAAATTATTTTTTTCAATTAACTTTGGTATGAATAATGCAAATGATTATCGTGCAGAAAGATCAACGGAACATTGTACAGTAATATATGCTTGTGAGCTGCCTAATGACAACTCAATGATACAACTCATATACAACATCGGTCCCAGGAGATGATGGCCTACTGATGTTGTAGCCATCATGAGGTCGTAGTGCCAGCTATGACGCACGTGTTTGTGGTGACGCCGGTGTGAACAAACCACCTGAGCAGCCAGTCATACAAACGTTCAGCACATACAATTAGGTTCACTACATATCCTTCATGATAATAGTGAACAACTGCTACTGGTTTTTGTATTTACTATACTATACTTTTAATCATTATTTCAGAGTGTGCTTCTTCTACTAAAAAAAAATAACGATTTAACTGTAAAACAACCTTAGTCAGGTCCTTCAGGAAGGATTCCAAAAGGAGGGATTGTTATCCTAGGAGATGAAAGCTCCATACCTGTCCTTGGCCCGAAGACCTTCCGGTGGGACAAGACGTGAAGGTGCAAGAGACGACCCTGTGCAGGCCTAGGCTAGTGTGTGTGTTTGAGTCTTAATTTTTAATGAATACAGTTTGAAAAGTAAAAATATATAAAGACATTTTAAATAGACAAACTCTTATGAATAACAATATAAATGTTTTGCACAACTGTGCAAAGTTTGTGTTTTCAGTTAAATATTATTACGGAAGAGTCAAATGCTGAAAAATGAAAACGAAGTTTACGAAGTAAGGTTATACTAAGCTTAATTTATGAATAAAAGAGAAAAATGTATTTTTATACATTTAGTGTAGTCTAAGTGTACAGTGTTTATGAAGTTTACAGTCGTACATAGTCCTGACCTAAGCCTTCACAGTCACCCCTCACTCACACACTGACCCACCCAGAGCAACTTCCAGCCCCACAAACTCTATTCATGGTAAGTGTCCTATACGAGTGTAACATTTTTTTTATTTTAAATGCTGTTTTATTATTGTACCTTTTCTATGTTTAGAGACACATATACTGACCATTATGTTATAGTTGCCTACAGTATTCAGTTCAGCCACATGCTGTACAGGTTTGCACTCTAGGAGTACTAGGCTACACCACACATCCTAGGTGCGTAGTAGGCCGCAAAACTTGGGTTTGTGTAAGTGTGCTCTGTGATGTTTGCACAGGGACAAAATCACCTAAGGATGCATTTCTCAGAATGCATCCCAGTTGTTAAGTGATGCATGACTGCATGTAACGTATCTCAAGATGCTGTTGTTATGGTCAAGCCTCCCACTTTATTATCTACAGTGTATTTAGTAAATTTAAAGAGAACTGGACCCCTCCAAAATTGTTACCATGGTACTGTGCAATGGTATTTTCCAGCAGTGTAGAAATGTATTGACTTACATATTTCTAAAGGAAAAATATCATTAATGAATATGAGTCTCCCCAAGAAGGTGTCTGAAAAGAAATATTTGTAAACACCCATCTCTTCAAACTTCCAAGAGACAGCTACTACCATAAAATTGAATATGAAAAATATTTATTCTGTTCAATTTCATCAATTTAGGAAAGGTATTTTTAATAGGGAGAAATTAAGGCAGATGTTAGAAGTAGCGGATGTCAAAGAAAAAACTAGACATCAATGGAGAGCATGTCTGTTCTTTTGATGAAATTGCATTTCTCATTGTATCTGACGTAAAGGACCCTTTTGCAGGTGCAGTTGCAGGCTTTTATTTTACACCAGGTCCTCAAATAGCACTGTTGCCAGCACCACTATTTCATTATAACATGGATGAGAAAAATAAATAGATTCCTGACCAGGGCCACTACCTGTTCTTACCATCTCTGCATGAGGTACGTCCAGTTTCCTCCATATCCCAAAGATGACCATGTTTGCATGTTAGGCTCATTGGCTTGTGCCCTGGATCCTAGTATGGGTGAGTGTGGGGTGTGTGTGTGTGTGTGTGTGTGTGATCCTGCCATGGTAGTGTGTCCTGTCCAGGGCTGGTGACCACCTGGCACCCGGACCTGCTGAGACAGCTCTGGCCACCAACAACCCGAAACTGGAATAATTGGATAAATTATTTTACTTGTTTTTATTAATCTTTCTTAAGTGAATGTAGAGCTCACATGTGTGTCAGTGTTCAATATTAGAAGTGTTTTTATCTTTAATATTTAGAATTGTGTAGATGTTTTCTATGACAAGTAATATGACATAGGAACTTTACTTTTGTTTATATCAATTAACCTGTGGGAAAATTGGTCTTGTCTTACATTGTTTTGCTTAGAGCCACATTTTCCAAGAACCTACCAAGCACATGAAGTGAGCACTTGCTGTAATAGCAATGGCCATCAGCTCCACACAACAGCCCAGTGGCATTACAGAGAATAAAGAGGATGTCTATTTCTGGGGCATCTTAGACCACTTTAATGGTTTGCTTTTTTGTCTTCTCTACAGATTTTTTTCTTTACCTTAACATCTTAACACTTAATTTTAGAAAAATTTGAAAAACACAAATCAGACACAACCTTCGCAAGGTGCCGTTTTTCAACTGACAAGGATTGTAATGGAAAGGAGAATGGCCTTTAGGTCTCTTCTCTTATATTTATCAGGTCTGCTTATCTACTGAAAATGTTTTCCCATCAGTATTTATTTTAAAGGGGAAGGTGTGAAGATTGAATGAGATAACAGGTCTCCAAATATCTGTTCTTTATGACTCTATCAGATTTTACTGCAAACAGCCGTTAATAGTTCTGAGGGCCTTGAACCATTCCAGGTTAGAATTGAATCTTTTTATCTTTGTATATAAATATTAATATATTATAAAGTAGATCATATATTCTTGTATACATATGTACAATAACTAAAATTCACACAGCTCATAAGCTTAGTGGGAATAGGAAAAAAAGTTTTTCAAAATTCAGTTGGACAAAATGTTATTTTGGAAACAATGAATCAAAAAACAATGTATAATTTTAGTCACTTTATTCCCACGCTTGGTAAAAAGTGTAAATAAGTATCAGAGGCTTAAAATTAATTCAAGAATTTTGGAAGCAAAATAAGTTAGCAAATGGGAAAAAATGATTAGATCTACCATTTAAGGTTTAAAGTCACTGATTGGTGACACAAAGTTATCAATTTATGATTTAGGGATTGGGGATTTTTATCTTCAACAAATTTTCTTTTTAAAAAGTTTTTGTAAAAACTTTAATGGGAACAATGTGAATAAATGGAAATAATTAAGAATAAATTAGAATATTTTCTTCTAGTTGCAAACACCAACAAACGCAAAACGGACATAGTATTATAAATCCATCAGCAATTTTACTAAAAAATCAAAAAAACTTGTAAATTGTAAAATACTGATGGAATTGTTGGTAGGTCTATGCAAAGACTCAAGACACACACAGACACAAATATTGCCAAAATATGGTAATTTAGTGTTCGAGAAAAACTAATTTGAAAGCAAATTAATTCAACCCAATGTCATTTCTGCCAATTTCATTTTAACTAAATTTTTAACCAGTTTGCCTGAAGATTCTGCATGCCCTTTGTGACTCCCAGAAGTAATGAATACATATGAAGAATTCAGTAAATACCTACTGAGTTGACATAAACTCTACTTTTAATTCTCTTTATTTATTTCCTGAGCCATTTACACTTCTTCCCATAGATGCTTCAAGAAAGCAATACTTATTTAGGTGATGGGAATTCTGCGCCCAATGCAGACATTTGGTAACGTGAAAGGATTTCCTGAAAGAGCTCTGGGCACAGTTGTTTCCTCTCATGGCAGGTTTCCATTGGACCTCATGAAGCCAAGTTTGTACATCAGGGCTTGAAATTTGAAACATAGGCTGCCATTCTAAATATGCACGTGAAAATTCCCTCCGTAACACTTAATTTGGCAAGTACATATGGTCACAATTCAGTGACTTAATTGGGCTATCACATCAAACCTTTAACCCAGCTGTTTCAATGGTTAAGTGGATGTCATATTAAGTATATTTCCAAAAGAAAAGTGAAAGCATGATACTACAAAATACAATATTAATATTCATTACTACATGGGACAAGGCTATCGAAAAGAAGTTTAAAATTCATCAAAACAATGGCAGCATTTTCAACAGCATGTGTACAATTAGTGGAATTTCATGAGATGCATTCATCTGGAATCTAGGTCCCTTAGGGTTTCTCTCCATTTCTCTACACTTTGCCTCTGTAGTAGTCTCCTGGTGGCTTAAGAAAATATAACTCCAAATTCCTTCATGATGTGCACTTTCTATGTAAACCAACGATATCAAATGTGTTTGCTTTGGACTATTTGCTGCTGAAAGCTCTTCACCCCACTCTGTCTCCTGGCTTTGGGAAGGATTAGAAAAATCTGGTTATATAATTTTCAGGATCACATTAAAAAATCAGATTTCCAAGTCTTGAAACCTGACATTTCTTCTCTTTACTGGCTCTCTGAACGCGGGCCAATCTGCAAAAGGAGAAGGTGCGGAGAAAGCATTTATGACAAAAGCAATGAGGACCTCCCAGGAGGTGGCAGTCATTGAATGCCTTCTACTTTCAGAAAGTCTCATTCTCCAGGATGAGGAGTGACAGTGAAACAGAAGGACCTCATAGAAAGCATTACTATGCGATGCAATCGGAACTGGCTGAGAATAACTCAATGAGGAAGTGAGCTGTAAACACACTTAAAGGTGGAAAAGGGCAAGATTTGGCCAAATAAGAAAGATAAATTGATGTGGGGGAAGTCGTTGCGGCAGGCATTTATAGAAAAGTATATGGCACAGTGAGTTACAGTCATCAGATCTGGCATCAAATAGATTTGGGTTTCTGCTCCAGAAACTGATTTTCTAGTGTTGGACAAATTACTTAGATCGTAGTTTCTACATCTTAGAAAGGGGAATGAAAAGTGAAGCTTACTCATGGGTTTATTACAGAGAATTGTAAAAAGATATCACAAATAAAACTTCAGGGCACTCGGTACAGGTTAACTGCTCCATACATGTCAGGACTGTTACATTTATTTTCCCAATTCTAAAGCACCACGCAAATGTTAGGGAAATAATACAATTTTCAAAGCATACAGAGATTTTAACATATCGCAATTTCAGAAACAATATTTTTAAAGGGTATCAGAGTCAAGGCTATTATTGAAATGCTAGCATAGTTGTAATGGAAGTGAAGGAGAAGGACATCCTAGTTTTTCATTTAGCAATAGTAATTCTACTTCATTATTTCTGCCTTATCATAATAATAACTGGAAATACTTGTACAACACACACTATGTACTAGACACTGTTCCAAGTAGTTTATATATATTAAGAGTATATATCAGTAAGTACTATTATTATGTCCATTTTAAACAAACAAACAAACAAAAGAAACAAAAACATGCTGCAGGGAGATCAAGTAATTTCCAGGACAGGTAACTCTTAAGAACTGGTAGTAGAGCTTGCATATGATGATGGATTCAGAATCTCTACTTGCAAGCATGACAAAAACTCTTTCATATGAAAATGTGGCTAACATCAGAAGAGGTGATGATAAAGTGTGATTAGATCTACGGTGTTCACAATGGAGCTTTGTTATAATAACATGGATATATGGATTGGGGAGACTTACGATGATTTCTTAGGTAGAACGGAGGGCACAACCATAACATAGTTTTAAAAAACATGTTTCAAGCTCTCGAGGCAAATTCATATAATAGCAAAAACACTGCAGGAGAGACTGCAGCAAAGTGAAAAACAAGGTAAGCGACCAGTTGGCAAATGGATTTGAAACCTATAGACTAGATTTTCAAAAGATTTTGAATAGCACGTGAAAGACTTTAGCAGCTCTGGACAATCGAAAAAATAAAAATGCTGTTGCAAAATGATGTTCACTATGTAAATGGCTTTTGAGAAGCATCATGAATATTTGCTAGTGTGAATTATTAAATAATCTCATGGTCTCACATTTTGACTTCACTAGTTAATCCTCACGTGGTCCTATATTTTCTTTCTTTCTTTCTTTCTTTTCTTTCTTTCTTTCTTTTCTTTCTTTCTTTTTTTTTTTTTTTTTTTTTTTTTGAGACAGAGTCTCGCTCTGTCGCCCAGGCTGGAGTGCAGTGGCGCAATCTCGGCTCACGGCAAGCTCCGCCTCCCGGGTTCACGCCATTCTCCTGCCTCAGCCTCCCGAGTAGCTGGGACTACAGGCGCCCGCTACCACGCCCGGCTAATTTTTTTGTATTTTTGGTAGAGACGGGGTTTCACCGTGTTAGCCAGGATGGTCTTTAACGCCTGACCTCGTGATCCGCCCGCCTCGGCCTTCCAAAGTGCTGGGATTACATGCGTGAGCCACCGCGCCTGGCCGGGCCTTTGCCATTTTAAACACTAGAAGAATTAATCCATATATAAATTTTCGCAAAACTATGACAAGAATTGTTAAATGCAAATGAAGCTTACTACTAAGAAAAAAGCAACTTCTTTCGAGCCTCAACCTACATCCAGCCTTAAAAAGTAGTGTAAGGATCAAACTGTTCCAAAAATACTCAACCAAACCCCAGTGAAAGAATGTTCAAGAATATTTATGGGAATACAAAAATATTCAGCACCTGTCAAAGTGAGAGTCACAGTGTCTGGCATCCAATCAAAAAGTAATAAGCATGCAAAAAATTAAGAAGATATCCATAAGAAGAAAACTCAATCAATGAAAAATGAGACAGAAATAAAACATAATTTTCAATCAGTGAACACCAACATTAAAACTGTTATTAGAACTTTATGCCCTATTCTCAGTCAGGTGATGATGGAACGTGTTGTCTTGAGACATGGAAAGTATTAAAAAACAAACAAACAAACCCACAAAAAAACAAAACAAACCCAGAATGAACATCTAGAGTTAAAACTATCTGAGATTCAAAAATCAATGGATGTTATAAAGTAGAATAGATATAGCAGAAGGTAACATTAATGAACATGTAGAGATAGCAAGATAAAGTATTTAAAATGAAACGTAAAAGAAAAAAGAAACATTTCCAAACAAAAACAAAGCAAAACTAAGAGCACAGAGAATCAATGAACTTTGGGACATCTCCAAGCAGACACATGTGTGTAATTAAAGTCACTGAAGGCAGGGAAGAACAAAGAGGGACAGAAAAAAAAAAAAAAAAAAAAAAGCAAACAAATTACCTAAAAACTTCAAAATTTACTAAAACTGTGAACTCATAAATACAAAAAGTTCAATAAGTATAAAATGCAAAGAACATGAAGAGCACCATATCACACATGTCAAAATCAAGGTGCCTAAATACAGCAATGAAGAAAAAGTCTTTAAAGCATCCCTACTAGTGGGGGTAGGAGTAAGGTTTTGTGTAGAGAGACAAAGATAAAGGGGCCAGGTGATGCCTCTTCAGAAAGAATGAAAACAAGGAGAGATTCAGCAACTTTTAGAAAATACTGAAATAACGAATAAGCAAAACAAACATCAATCTAAATAAATTTATACGACAAAAATATTTTGCGAAATCACAGGGTAGAGAAACAAGTTCAGACATGTGAAAACTGAAAGCCCGTCACTAGCAGGCCCATATCACAAGGAATATTAAAATGAGTCATTCCAGTGGAAGGTAATAGCATAGTAAGCAATGCCAAGCAGCAGGAATGATACCCGTATGGGGAATTATAAAATATATTTCATTTTAAAAATCTGTTTAAAACACTATTAGCTGTTTAAAGCCAAATAATATGTATTTTAGGTTTCTAACATATGTAGAAGTGACAGAAATGACAGCAATACCACAGAGGCTGGATAAGAAGAAAGGAGAGCATATTGCTGTATCTTTGCTATACAATAGGTGAAGTGGTACAACATATTTAAAAAAAAAAAAAAAAAAAAAAAAAAAAAGGCAGTCCGGGCACAGTGGCTCATGCCTATAATCCCAGTACTTTGGGAGGCTCAGGAGGGAAGATTATGAGTTCAGGAGTTCACGACCAGTCTGGCCAACAGAGCAAAAACCCAGCTCTACTAAACATGGGAAAAAAAAAAAAAATTAGCTGGGTGTGGTGACTTGCACCTCCAGTCCCAGCTACTTGGGAGGTGGAAGCAGGAGAATCACTTGAACCTGGGAGGCACAGGGTGCAGTGAGCAGAAATAGCACCACTGCACTTCCAGCCTGGGTGAGACAGTGAGACTCTGTCTACAAAACAAAACAAAACAAAACAATCAAAAAAGCAGCACTATAACATCACAGTAGATTATGGTAGACGGCTATAAAGTCTAAAGTCACCACTAAAATAGCAAAGACAAATGTTACAGCTATTAGGCTAGCATAGGAGATAAAACGAATCACAGAAAGTACCCAATCCAACAAAAGGAAAACATAAAAAGAGGAAAAAAGAAAATGAATGACAAATACGAAGCAAAGTGCAAGATGGTAAAATTAAACACAGCCACACCAATAAACATAGGAAGCGTAAATGACATGAACCTCACAGCTGCAAGGTGGACATCATGATAATGGATGACAAATACACCCAGTGTTATGTTGTCTTCAAGAAAAAGTATTTTAAATACAAACAGACAAATAGGTGACAGTAAAATAATGAGAAAAGACAAATAGCTTTATGTGTGCTGCTGTCTGGCCGCCTTGAGGGGGAAATCAATGTAGAATAGCCAAAATGGAATTTCAAAAGACGAAATACATTTTGTAATTCTAGGAGTGGTGGTTCCTGGGTGAAACTATACATTTATTTCAGTGTTCTGAATTACAGATTCAATTACCTTAAAATAAGGTTAATTACTAATAGATACTATTGATATCTTGCTGAGCTGTTTTCAAATGCTGGAACGCTTTATAAATGGTGTTTCAAACCTTACACGTCTCCAAATGAGGCATCATTATTCCAATTTCATATATAAAAATGATGAGACACAGAGAGGCTAAGCAACTCAGTTAAGATAACAGAGATAAACCTGAATCTGTATAGACCTATGATATTTCCACCACACCATAGTGTCCCAATTGTGTTGATATAATTGAAATGCTTTTAAACGCAACTGTAATGTCAGAAAGAAATAATTTCGGCATAGTTTAATTTTAAAAAAAGCTGAATAATTAGGAGACTGGGGTTCCTGTCTTTTCTTGCCCATTGCTTGTCTCTGTGATATTATTTGATGTTCTATTTTCTGGCTCACATGTTCTCATCTTAACAGTAAGAAAGAAGATGAGAGTTGGGGTGGACTCATTCATTCTAAAAGTTGAGGAATCTGCACAATAACTGCTGTTTCAAATACAAATAACTTATTTTCTCATACTTCCTTATTGCAAATTTAAAAATATAAAAATGGCAAAGGAAAAACAGAGAAATCATCTCTGAAAATTAATGCAAAATTTAAAGATAACACAATGCAATTCTGTTTACTACTTACTTATTAGAACCTTGTCTTAAGAAGCTAAATGCAATCTCAGTCTACTTTGTGTCATTCCAAGCTCTAAAATTCTTTACCATAAAAGCTGCTTAACTCAATCTAACTGGAGTGTCACATCTCAAGGGGCCAGCGACCCCTCCAGAGGGAGGAAGGAGAGTCAGGAGGAGCAGGACACTTCATTCCATCTGTGATTCTACCACGGCAGAGCTCGGTCACCAGAAGGATAATTAAATCCAGGTCTCATTTTCTTCTCTTGTGCAATGAGAAGAGACATAGCACACCCTGTACATGTACCACCCTGGCCACCTACCACCCTGGCTGTGTACCACCCTGGCCACCTACAATCCTGGCTGCGTACAACCCTGGATGCATAGCACCCTGGACACGTACCACCCTACATGCATACCACCCTCGTCATGTACCACCCTGGGCTTGTACAACCCTGGGCATGTACCACCCAGGCCACATAGCACCCTAACCGTGTAGCACCCTGAGGGTGTACCACCCTGGATGTGAACCATCCTGGATGAGTAGCACCCCAGGCTTGTACCATGCTGGGGACTGCACCACCCTGGACTTTGCAGCCCTCAGGCCCAGATTGACTTCTCCCACGAAAAGTTAAATTTAAAAAAATGTACCCATGGCATCTGAGAGTAATTATATTCAACATCTTGTTCACGGAGGTGTTTCTACTTCCTGTGTTATAATTACAATGTTATGCCTGAATCTTCCAGGTTTACAAAGCTGATTTACAGGAAAGCCTTGCACCCGGGGTATGGTGTGGAGGCCACAGACGGGGCACAGGGAGACAATGAGCATGGCAGTCACCACCTGTGCCCTCCCATCTGCAGCTGCCACGCAGTGGTGGGCTGGGGCACCGGGTGGTGGGGTACTCATCTCTGAGGAACCCACAATGTGGGTGACAGTCGTCCCATTAATGAGCTTAGGAGCAGAAGTGAGACAAAGCCTCTCATTTCTCCCCACATATACTACAGGAATCCTGTCCTTATAGGGTTAGGAAGTAAAAGGAACATCAATTTTGTATGATATGAGCAGATGAACGGTTTCAAGGACGCTGCCATTTAAAACAGTGCTGCATTACCGATCATCAATGACAAGTGGCCACAGCAGTAGAAATGACTGCTGAGAACGTCGGAATGGCCACTGGTGCTGGGGTCGGAACACTGCCCCGAGTTGGGGGAAGACCAGATCCAGGGACATCATGCGGCCCTGTGGGCAGCAGACGCTGTTACAGCTCAGAAAGAGGATGTGCAACGCTTTAGAGTGAAAGAAACTCAAGAATGTTCCTGCTATTAGCTGCAACATAGAAAAGGGGAAATTAGCTTGAGAAGGTGGATTGTAGTAGAAATAATTTTAAGTAGAGAACCTAACAGTCAAAGCAGTTACCATAAGATTCAAAGACTAAAACAAAACGTGTGAATACAAGCGAACTGTGAAACACAAAGACTAAATTACATCCTTTAAAGCTATTTCCAGAAATTGTGAGACATGGCTTCTCAGCATCTTCATCATCCCCTTTTTCTCAGACTCTGGGCACTGCATTTTTTGTTTAAATTGGGGTTTTTATGTATGCTCGTGAACACACACAGGTATTATATATTTTCTGGAAAAATACATCTAAGTCATTCAAATCAAAGTATATTAGATTCCTGTGAAGTGGATATAATTTAGAATAATGGTTCTACAATTGTATTCAAATATAAAATTTAGGACTTATGTAGATTAGATTTCAAAATCAGTTCTTCCAATTTATATATACACATTATATAACATGGAATAATGTATTCTATAGCTGATATATATCTGATATATATGTATTATACATCATATAAATTTACATACACACGCAATTTATATGTGTATGTGTGCGTGTGTGTGTAGAAAATAATAAAAGCATTTTAACAATATAAAGGTCATGTGGCATTATCTTTTATTTCTAATTATTGAATTCTTGACTGTTTCTCAGTCTAAATTCAGTTATTTGTCTTCTTTGTCCTGGAAGTTAGCTTCTAAAAATAGTCTCAATGTTATGATTATAAACACTTTAATTTACTAGGCATAGGTATATTACAAATCCATGATTTTCATATTCATACAAACCTAAATGTGCTTTCTGTTACTGAATTCACATCAACAGCTCAAGCTTCATGAAAAGAGTCTTTCGGAAAGGATAAAGCATGTTTTGTGGTTGCTGTTGCCTTACACGTCATGTATTCAACTCTGTACATAGTATAACTGTGGGCTTCCAGGTATTTTTAATTTCTGAAGACCTACTGTTGATTGTTGAGTCTTGATAATTCCATCATAACAAATGACAAGTGTGCAGATAGGATATACGCTGTGAAGGTTTATTTCCATTTGATTTTAAAAGGATGTAGATATTATTTAAATGACCTAATGATTTAAACTTTTTTTTTGTTTCCCCCATAACACACACACATATTGTAATTAATGCTCAGCCTGAGGAGCAAGTGAACTCACAATTACTGAACTCTAAGCGCTAGGCACTTCATGTATTATTTCCCTGAATTCTTGCAGGAGCCCCACAGAGAATGTGACAATGAGGCCATCTAAAAATGGGCAGAGAGAGGCTTATGGCCAAGAGGGAAATTGAGTCCTAACTCCACCTTTGTCTCAGATCTCATGCTCTATTCTTTCCAGAACCCTCCCTGATGCATGACTTAGCCCTATAGGGTTGTGACATAGACAGAACAGCTGGAGTCCAAATGAATACAGAATTAAATGTGGTCTTTAAAAATGGTCTGTATGGCATTGAAGCTGTGGCTTCAGAGGAAGCTGTGGAGGAAGCAGAGCAGCCTGCAACTGTTCGGTGACCCTGACCTATCTGACCTGTGCTGGGGCAGTTGCTCTGTAGTAACTCATCTGTATTTCAGTCTGACTCTAGTGTTCATCAAAGTCATCTAAGTGGTAGGCACGTGTATTCTGGAGTGGGAGGAAGGGACGAAGGAGAGAGACATAAAGTGGAATATTCTGAACACAAAATGACCTTCTACCCAAAGCCCTTGGGAATGGTCCTGCTCATGGAATGGGAACAGTCTTGGAAGCTCAGGAAATATTGTGGAGAAAATAAATTGAAATTGAAATGACATTTTTCCCAGGCAATTCTTAAGAATCATTATAGCTAACTCAGATTAGTAGTAGCATGAATGCAGGGAAGGCAACACTGTGATATGTCATTCATTCATTCATTCATTCAACAAATATTTATAGAATGCAAATTATGCTGAATATGTATTGAATGCATATTATGCGTGGAATATTTTTCCAGGCACTAGGAATGCAATATCGCCCTCAGTGAGTATGTTTGGGGTATGCAGACAGAAGAAAGACAATTAAAAAAAAATAAAATTTGTAATAGGTCAGTTGATTTTAAATGCTGTGGAGAAAAATAAATCAAGAGAAAATGATATTTTTTGATAGGAATAGGTAGGGAATGCAATTTTACATTAGGTAGTTAGGAAACACCTCAATAAGAAAGTGGCATTGAAAAAAAATATGAGGTAGAGGATGAGATCTAATAATAATATTTACATCACTGAGCCTTTTGTTTGATTTTATGTAGTATTATAAAAATTAGGATTGTTTTCCCAAAAATATAATGTCATGTTGAGTCGTTAGGCCTTGTTTCTTTTCGTCCTGAGAGCTTTATGTCTTTGTATGAGAGATCAAACCCTTTTGCCAACTAAAATGACATGTAGCATTCATTCTTTTCCAAATATTTTGTGCATTCCTAATTGGTAAGTATTTCAGGGTAGACCCCGACTGATTTCTGAACACACTTGCCTAAGGTGAAAAGAATGTACGCAGTCAGACTTTATTTTGGTTCCTGGTGCTGTATGGATGTTTTCATATCGAATAACCTACCGTTCTTTGTTATTAGTCAGTGAGATTAGAATGAAAAGTGATACCTACACATTTTTACACTAATTATGAGCATAAGATTGAGCTGGTTACACAAAGAAATGCTAGATGACGAGTTAGTGGGTGCAGCGCACCAGCATGGCACATGTATACATATGTAACTAACCTGCACAATGTGCACATGTACCCTAAAACTTAAAGTATAATTAAAAAAAAAAAAAAGAGGGAGTCTTTCATTTATTCAGTAACTTATTTTAACTATATTCTTAATAACAACAGCTAACACAGACAATGCTTCCTAGACCAAGCACGGTATACATATTTCAATTTATCAACAAGAACTCTCCTGTTTTCCCAACAAGATTCTGCAGTAGCTACTATTATCCCCATTTTAAAGATGAACAAACTGAGGCAGAAAAATTAAGGAACATCCCTCAGGTTTATAAACCAAGTAAAGGGGAGAGCCAGGATTTGACCTGAGGTGGTGTGGCTCCAGAGTTTATATACAAACAGCACACACTAAACAGGTAATTCTTAAATAATTTTTGGGTGTCCATCTGACTTCCAACCACAGAGGAAAGTGTGATTGGATCAATGTGCTTCCTGACATATTTATGTGCATTTATTAATACATACATGTGTATCTATAGAACTATATAAAATGCAAAGCTGTGTATATCTGTGTTACATGAATGTTATTATACAGCATATGTAGTCACAAGCTTTATTCACTCAACAGTACACCTTAGAAGCCTGTGTTCAATACAGATAGATCAAGCTCATTTTTACAGCTGCTACATACAAAAATAGTCTATTTCCTAATTTTTCCAATTTCATATGCTGCAAATATTTCTACTATAAATCTATCCTATAAATGTATGTGAATTTCTCTAAGGTTGATACAAATAGGTGATGTTAATGATCACCTTTTCAGGACTCACCACCCATCTCAACAACTCTCAAAACAGTGCTTTCACAGTTAGGAATTGCCTCCATTTTTTTCTATCCTGTTCTCTCTATATTCTTTTATTTTTATAGCTATTCTTTCTTATTCTTCTATTGAACTTTAATTGTAACATCAAAGAGTCTATCTTAGGTGTTGCCTATTTCTCTATCTATTCTGATACCATATGTAGACTTCTCAACCTTGGCATCACTGGCATTTTGTATGAAATAATTATTTGCTGTGGAGATTGTCTGACTGTAGGACATTTTGCAACATCTCTGGCCTCTATCCACTAGATGCCATAGCACTCCAAGCTCCTTGAGTTCTAACAATCAAAAATCTCTGCAGACATTGCGAAATGTCATCTGGGGAGAAAAATTACCCCCAGCTCAAAAAACTACTGCCTACAAAATGTCACCCAGTCCCTGGCATTCAAATACCATGCATATTTGAATCCCCTTTTTGAATAAGATTTTAATCTACACTTTGGTCTCTAGTGCCAACCTCTTACCTGACTTCTAGATTTTTATACCCAACTACTACCTGTTCTGTCTTTTTTATTTAGGGTTTAATATTTCATTGGTCTGTAAGTTGCATAAAATAACATTATATCTACTAACCAACAAGCATAGGTATAGATATTTTTATGAATTCTTAATAAATTTTTAAATCTCAACTATTTTAAAAATTTGTTTTAAAGTTTAAAAATAGTAGAGAATCTCCATAAATGGCCACAGCCCATTTTCCTTACTGTTAGCATCTTAGCTTTGTATGGAAATTTCTTACAATCAGTGGACCAATATTGATATGTTCTTCTTCAGTGAAGTCTGATTGAATTATCTCTGCTTTTACCTAATGTTCGCTTTCTGTTTCAGGAATCCATTCGGGATACCACACTGGTTTACGTGCCATTCCTATTTAGGTGTCTCCTGCCTGGGGCAGCTTCTCGGACCTCCCTTGTCTTAAAGGCCTTGACGGTTTTCAGAAGTTGCGGCCAGATACTCTGTGCAATGTCCCTCCTGTGGAACTTGTCTGGTGTTTTCTCACAATGCACCTTGTGGGTTGTTGGGAAGATCACAGAGGTAAAGAACCCTTCTCGTCACAGCATGCCAGGGACACGCACCACCAGTGGGACTTACACTCTGGATGTTGACCTGATCACTTGGCTAGGGTCGTGTTTGTCAGTTTCTCCATATAAAGTTATGTATTTTTACTTCCTTGCAGTCTATGCTCTTTGGAAGGGAGGAACTATGAGCAGCACAACTTAAGGAATAAGAAATGAGGCTAGTTATACACAGAGCATGCAGTAATTAATCAAGAGCAGAGATTCTACAAAGTTTTTAAATTTTTAATTTTTTTAAATTTTGTTTAATTTTTGGTTTTTGCATATATACATACTTATGGGGTACATATTTTGATACAGGCATACGATGAATTTTAATTGCATCAGGGTAAATGGGGGTATCCATCATCCTGGAGTGGTAAATCTTTAAGCATTTATTCTTCATGTTACAAACAATCTAATCACACTACTTTAATTATTTCAAAATGTACAATTAAATTATTGCTTACAAGAGTGATCCTGTGGTGCTACCAAATACTAAATCTTATTCGTTCTCTTTTTTTTGTACCCATTACCCATCCCCACTTCCATCCCAGCCCCAACCTCAAAAACTATTTAGTGAGTAAATGAATTAAGTCACTAAACTATAAATGCCCTAATTCACCAAGGGTATAAAATTCAGAGTCCCTGAAAAGTTGAATTTACCATCTTTATCTCAAGCGCCAATTTCTAAAATTTTAGAGAAGATTCTGGATCTGAAAGGGCATTTCTAATACTCCCAGATTAAATATAAGCCTACCTTTACGTGAGTCTTGAATTGACCTATATTCCCGTCCATGATAAGGTCTCACTTGTTTGGAGAAAGGCTGCAGATGGAGGAGGAGTGACATGCCCTACTTTTAAGGAGGAAGGAGCCAGAAAACCCACCCCAACTTGATGTTTGAAATCTTCTCTGGCTTTGTTTTGAAGCGCACTGCCCTGAGTTACAGCATCTTTATTGAAAGGGACAACCAGGAAAAAGGAAAGAAAAGAAAATAAAAAAGACCAGGACTAGAAAGGAGAAATGGCAGCACAATCCCTGCTGGGAATCTCTGCTGAGAGCACAGCCTCCCAGGGACTAAGCCTGTGGGAACAATGCCAAGCTTCCTGGATTTCTTCAACAGTTTTACAAAGCCTGCACAAAAGGTCATGTAAGTTTTGAAGACTCAAAAAAAAAAGAAAAAAAAAAAAAAAGATATGTCCAAGTAAAGCCAGACTCGGCAGCTTCTTTCAATGTTGGCATGATCCCGGAGGGCTGATCCATCCCAGTAGCATAATGTAGTTAAATCAGACCGCAAGGTCGAAAACGCTTTGGCAGAATTCAAAGCGCCCTACACATATAAATTGAATGCACCATTGTTGTTATTCTGTATTTCCGTGACCTAGCACAAAACGCAACTTCGAATGAGCAGAGAAAAGCAACTCCGACAATCAAGCAAACCTCTGTCGACGTCCTCAGAAGTGCTAAGTGCACAGCAGGGCTTGTAGGTTTCTGTGGGGCTCTAGAAAAGTCTGCTAAAATGGTGAGCAGGATACATTTTCTGTACTGATCAAGGCCAATTTATTTTCCAAAAATCAACAGAGAAGGCAAGCAGGGATTAAAGAAAGGCAAAGAAACACCGCTGCTGGTTTTGGTGGGGCTCCCAGTGTCCCAGGTGTGATGGACACCACACAATACTGACAGTCTTCCTTTCTTTCTTTCCTTTCTTTCTTTATTTCGAGACAGAGTTTCCCTCTTGTTGCCCAGGCTGGAGTGCAACAGTGTTATCTCGGCTCACTGCAACCTCTGTCTCCCTGTCATATACAGGTTCAAGGGATTATCCTGCCTCAGCCTCCCAAGTAGCCGGGACTAAATACCCAGCTAATTTCTGTATTTTTAAAAATAGAGACAGGGTTTCACCATGTTGGTCAGGTTGGTCTCGAACTCCTGACCTGAAGTGATCCACCCACCTTGGCCTCCGAAAGTGCTGGGGTTACAGGCATGAGCCACCGTGCCCAGCCAGTACTGCAGGGTTTCTGAGAGGGAGGGAGTCCAGACAGGGCACAGCCTGCCACTTGGCAAAAGATTAGAGAAGAATGCTGACATTTAATGAGTAATTATGATATGCACAAGGAGTATACTGATAACACTCATGCGTATGCTATTTTCATATAATATAATTGGCAAAGACCTATTTCTCCAAGTTCCATATTGGAGATCCCAAATATCTTGTAGTGAGGGGTGATTTTGCCCACTGCAAGATGGATAATCTTTACTCAGGGTCAGGGTGCAGTGGGAGATCAGCATCTCCAAATTTAGTTTGCTAGAACGTCAATGCACCAAATTTGAGGAAGCAAGCTGAGAAAAGCATGAAATTCTTGCCTTTCCCTCCATATAATTTAAGTATTTACACCAGTATTTCAACCTAGGCATCTCCTTTGGAAAAGAATTCTGACAGAAGGAATCATCCCATAATAAGTAAGGTGTATGTATTTGCTATTAATGTTATAAATACTTTGCTCATCACCACATTATAAAAGAACAAGTTTAAAAAAAAATGGATTATCTGAGGACACATCCTGGAACCCACTTCCAGATACTCTAACTCTGCAGATTTGGGGCAGGGCCTAGGTAAACCCCTCTCCATCTCCCATACCACAATGATTCCAGTGCAGCAGTCCACAGACCACACTGCCAGACGCACAGAACTAGGAGCAGAGAGAAGTGGCTAATGAGGGTCTGAGAGGTAGAACCGGACCCAGAACCTGAGGGCCCCCTTATTCTCAGCTAAAGAAGTGGCCTTATACTTTAGCAAAGGGAAACAATTGGTACCTCTAACCAGAGGAGTCCTTGGGTGGCTGTGTGCTGAAAGGCTCATTGGAATAAGAAGGGGCTGATAGGAGGACCCCTTGCCCAGGAAGCTTCTCCATGGGTCCAGTGTACAGTTAGTGAAATCTGAACTACAGGTGCAAATTTGAAGCCTGAAAATATAACATGTTATTAAAAAGTCACTAGCAACAGCACCATGTGTTTAGAACTTAGACTAACAAGATTTATTCAAAGAAAAGTATTTTATCACTGACAGTGCTTAGCACTGCGAATGCATGAGGATAATAAAAATCAGACTGACCTTTAGTTAGTTTTGCCTATTATTCTAAATTCTCTGCAGACAGTGTGTGCGCTGACTGCGTCTACCTTGGTGTGAATAGCTCCCACCACCTGCTTTTTATCATGGTCCTGATGGGTAACCCTACTGAAGTTCAAGGTTTTGGCCAATGCGATACATTCTTAAAACACCACCACAATCAAATTATGCAACATTTTGTTATCTCAAGTGGTTTTCTCTGACCTTGCAAGCTGGTCCTCAATTTCCACTCCTGCTCTTAGCAACCTCTGATCTCCTTTCTATTACTACAGATTTCATTTGTCTTGCCTAGAGTGTCATATACATAGAAACATACCCCAAAAATAGCAGGTTAAAATCAAGCAGCTCATCATGGCAGTAGGAGGAAAATGCTCCTGAATTGGCTTCTTGAATTTCCTCTGGATATGATGGCATTTGGGGGCTTAGACTAGAGAATAAACCAGTATGTTTTAATGCCTAAAGCTTTACAAAAATGTTCAGTAGCTTTTACTAGCAGGTTGGTTTATATATTGACTATACATGAAATTAGTTGCTATAATTATCATAAATAGTAATTAAGGTAAAATAAAAATGTATTTATTTAACACATATCTGTTCATTCTTTATTACCCTGCATTCAAAAGTATATAAGAAAGTTAAGAACCTGAGATGTAATTGTTTTCCCCAACACGGCCACAGCTTTGCTTTGGAAGTTCACTGAGAGCCAAATGCTAGTCCTATCTCTGTGGCAGTTCACTACACCAGCTGCTAATGGTCTCTAAGCAGCCATTCTCCACTTTTTTTTCTGTAAGTACAGAACTCCTCATTACCACCATAAAGATTTCACAGAACGCACGGCAATGAGAAGAAATGATTTGGCGCCACCTCTCTTGCAGCTGAACATGGACAAATGACGACTTTGAGAGTTAAGAGGTGATGGGGAAGTGAAGATGTGGCTTTCACTTCACGTTCTTTCCTCTCCTCTGGGAAGCTGGGGTAGGAATGTGTGGTTTGATCTATCTCTGTTGCCTTCATCCCATGTAGGGGATGGCCGCCCAAGCCATCTGCCCTAGCTAGGCACCCATCCTACCCCTAAACTCTTGTATGGGAGAGAAGCAAACTTCTTCTTAGCAACAACCACTGTATTTGGGAAGCTTTTGTCGTGTCCGTTTCGTCTACACCCTACCTTATCCAATTATCGAACATGCCTAAGACGTCCCTCTTGTGGAGTTCAACCCTCTTCGTGGTGTAGTCTAATTGCGGATGTGTATTTAGCTTATTTTCCCATCGGACTGTAAAACACATAGGTAATGAACAGGTCCTTGCACAATATCTCATAGGACATTAGCTGAATACATGTGAATTCCTGAGGGTGCCCAGAGGAAAATAAACTTTTGGACATTTTTTGATGTGTCATTCTCTGCGGGTTGATGATGACATCTATCTTCAACTGGACGAACAACAATGGAAACAGAAGCTCCTTCCCCATCTATCTAGCCACAGCAGCCCACTGTTTGGAGAGAATGTACTGAAATGTTCTGTGATGTACAAAGCCTATGTCTGCCTGTGCCCTGAGCTCTGAGATTTCTCTTTTAAATCAATAAAGTACAAAGAGACATCAAAAGTTTTCACTTACACTGCTTTTAACAGCATACAAACAATATCATATAAATGTGTGTGAAGAAGGCGCCTATTTCACAAACTTACATGAATATACTATATTCAAACAATCAGAGAGAATACTCATGAGATTATTAGTAACACATTTTGTTTGAGCTTTGTGTATTAGATGATAGAAATATGGCCTACTTCAGAAACTGTTTGAAATATGAGTTTCTCATATGCAGTCGAGTTAAAACTTCAATTTTCTTATTCAATTGTTAAAAACCATTTTGAGACAATAGGATTACTTGCCTCAAATGAATCCAGGTTAAACAATTTTTATATTATTGTTTTTCTCTAGAGACATTCCAATGTCTTCTTCTCTAATAAATTTTTCTAGATTACAAAAATATCGTTTTTATAATTATTGTAAATTTCTTTTTTTTTTTTTTTTTTTTTTATTGATCATTCTTGGGTGTTTCTCGCAGAGGGGGATTTGGCAGGGTCACAGGACAATAGTGGAGGGAAGGTCAGCAGATAAACAAGTGAACAAAGTTCTCTGGTTTTCCTAGGCAGAGGACCCTGCGGCCTTCCGCAGTGTTTGTGTCCCTGGGTACTTGAGATTAAGGAGTGGTGATGACTCTTAACGAACATGCTGCCTTCAAGCATCTGTTTAACAAAGCACATCTTGCACCGCCCTTAATCCATTCAACCCTGAGTGGATACAGCACATGTTTCAGAGAGCACAGGGTTGGGGGTAAGGTCACAGATCAACAGGATCCCAAGGCAGAAGAATTTTTCTTAGTACAGAACAAAATGAAAAGTCTCCCATGTCTACCTCTTTCTACACAGACACAGCAACCATCCGATTTCTCAATCTTTTCCCCACCTTTCCCCCCTTTCTATTCCACAAAACCGCCATTGTCTTCATGGCCCGTTCTCAATGAGCTGTTGAGTACACCTCCCAGATGGGGTGGTGGCCGGGCAGAGGAGCTCCTCACTTCCCAGTAGGGGCGGCCGGGCAGAAGCGCCCCTCACCTCCCGGACGGGGCGGCTGGCCGGGCGGGGGGCTGACCCCCCCCACCTCCCTCCCGGACGGGGCGGCTGGCCAGGCGGGGGGCTGACCCCCCACCTCCCTCCCGGACAGGGCGGCTGGCCGGGCAGAGGGGCTCCTCACTTCCCAGTAGGGGCGGCCGGGCAGAGGCGCCCCTCACTTCCCCGACGGGGCGGCTGGCCCGGCGGGGGGCTGACCCCCCCACCTCCCTCCCGGAGGGGGCGGCTGGCCGGGCAGAGGGGCTCCTCACTTCCCTGTAGGGGCGGCCGGGCAGAGGCGCCCCTCACCTCCCGGACAGGGCGGCTGGCCGGGCGGGGGGCTGACCCCCCCACCTCCCTCCCGGACGGGGCGGCTGGCCGGGCGGGGGGCTGACCCCCCACCTCCCTCCCGGACGGGGCGGCTGGCCGGGCGGGGGGCTGACCCCCCCACCTCCCTCCCGGACGGGGCGGCTGGCCGGGCGGGGGGCTGACCCCCCCACCTCCCTCCCGGACGGGGCGGCTGGCCGGGCGGGGGGCTGACCAATTATTGTAAATTTCACAAATTTACTAAGTGATTAATCCAATACATATTTTAAACTCACTAAACATTCCAAAATCAGATCAGCATTTTGAAGAGAAAAATTTAATAAATTATATGAAATACATATGTAAAGCATTTCATATAAATAAGAGTCAAAATCAGCTCAAATTTAATAATGTCAAGAATTTTAATGAATATCCTATAAAGAAGAAGAGTCAAAATCAGCTAAGATTTAATAACATTAAGAATTTTAATGAATATAAAATATTAATGGAAAATATTAAAACAGAAACTGTTTAATGTAATTATAAAGGCCACCAAAGTAACAATATACTTTGAAAAATCACCATGTATTAATTAGAGATAAAAACTTGCTGTCATCCACAACAGATTGACTTGACTAGATACTGTATAAATAAACAAGACTCTTCAGCACTTCAAATGACTAACACTGAAGTAGAAGCATTGATTTTACAGTTGATTTTCTTTTTTACTATGCCACCTTATTTAAACATACTAAAATAGCACTTAGATACAAATGATGACTCATTAGTATTTAAGCTTTTAAACAAAAATATGTAAATTACACTTAAAATGAAACACACCCTACCTGGGTTTTCCCCTACTAAAAGGCTCTGTTATGGAAAATTGTAGCCTACACAGATTTCCTCCTGGGACAATTGAACTCAACCATGAATCTCTGTTTGGATATTGGTGGCTTCCTTTTTTTTTTTTTTTTTTTTTTTTTTTGAGACAGAGTCTCACTTTGTCACCCAAGCTGCAAAACAGTGGCACCATCTTGGCTTACTCCAACCTCTGCCTCTTGGGTTTGAGTGATTCTCCTGCCTCAGCCTCCCGAGTAGCTGGGATTACAGGTGTGTACCACCACGCCTGGCTAATTTTTGTATTTTTTAGTAGAGATGCAGTTTCACCATGTTGGCCTGGCTGGTCTCAAACTCCTGACCTTAGGTGATCCACCCACGTCAGCCTCCCAAAGTGCTGGGATTATAGGCATGAGCCACCATGCCCAGCCATATTGGTGAATTTTTTTTTTCTTTTTTTTTTGTCTGTCCCAAACTAATATTAAAATTTATTTATGATATTAAAATACACAAATAGTTTCCGGGGTTGAGAGTCCTGAAAAATATTGGGCTACTAAGGAAAGCATTTAATTTCAATTTTATTATTATTATTATTATACTTTAAGTTTTAGGGTACATGTGCACAATGTGCAGGTTAGTTACGTATGTATACATGTGCCATGCTGGTGTGCTGCACCCATTAACTCATCATCTAGCATTAGGTATATCTCCTCATGCTATCCCTCCCCACTCCCGCCATCCCACAACAGGCCCCTGTGTGTGATGTTCCCCTTCCTGTGTCCATGTGATCTCACTGTTCAATTCCCACCTGTGAGTGAGAACATGCGGTGTTTGGTTTTTTGTCCTTGTGATACTTTACTGAGAATGATGATTTCCAATTTCATCCATGTCCCTACAAAGGACATGAACTCATCCTTTTTTATGGCTGCATAGTATTCCATGGTGTATATGTGCCACATTTTCTTAATCCAGTCTATCATTGTTGGACATTTGGGTTGGTTGCAAGTCTTTGCTATTGTGAATAGTGCTGTAATAAACATACGTGTGCATGTGTCTTTATAGCAGCATGATTTATAGTCCTTTGGGTATATGCCCAGTAATGGGATGGCTGGGTCAAATGGTATTTCTAGTTCTAGATCCCTGAGGAGTCGCCACACTGACTTCCACAATGGTTGAACTAGTTTACAGTCCCACCAACAGTGTAGTGTTCCTATTTCTCCACATCCTCTCCAGCACCTGTTGTTTCCTGACTTTTTAATGATTGCCATTCTAACTGGTGTGAGATGGTATCTCATTGTGGTTTTGATTTGCATTTCTCTGATGGCCAGTGATGGTGAGCATATTTTCATGTGCTTTTTGGCTGCATAAATGTCTTCTTTTGAAAAGTGTCTGTTCATGTCCTTCGCCCACTTTTTGATGGGGTTATTTGTTTTTTTTTTTTTTTTGTAAATTTGTTTGAGTTCATTGTAGATTCTGGATGTTAGCCCTTTGTCAGATGAGTAGGTTGTGAAAATTTTCACCCATTTGGTAGGTTGCCTGTTCACTCTGATGGTAATTTCTTTTGCTGTGCAGAAGTTCTTTAGTTTAATTACATCCCATTTGCCAATTTTGGCTTTTGTTGCCATTGCTTTTGGTATTATAGACATGAAGTCCTTGCCCATGCCTATGTCCTGAATGGTAATGCCTGGGTTTTCTTCTAGGGTTTTTATGGTTTTAGGTTTAACATTTAAGTCTTTAATCCATCTTGAATTGATTTTTGTATAAGGTGTAAGGAAGGGATCCAGTTTCAGCTTTCTACATATGGCTAGCCAGTTTTCCCAGCACCATTTATTAAATAGGGACTCCTTTCCCCATTGCTTGTTTTTGTCAGGTTTGTCAAAGATCAGATAGTTGTAGATATGCAGCATTATTTCTGAAGGCTCTGTTCTGTTCCATTGATCTATATCTCTGTTTTGGTACCAGTACCATGCTGTTTTGGTTATGGTAGCCTTGTAGTATAGTTTGAAGTCAGGTAGCATGATGCCTCCAGCTTTGTTCTTTTGGCTTAGGATTGACTTGGCAATGTGGGCTCTTTTTTGGTTCCATATGAACTTTAAAGTAGTTTTTTCCAATTCTGTGAAGGAAGTCCTTAGTAGCTTGATGGGGATGGCATTGAATCTATAAATTACGTTGGGCAGCATGGCCATTTTCACGATATTGACTCTTCCTACCCATGAGCATGGAATGTTCTTCCATTTCTTTGTATCCTCTTTTATTTCATTGAGCAGTGGTTTCTAGTTCTCCTTGAAGAGCTCCTTGACATCCCTTGTAAGTTGGATTCCTAGGTATTTTATTCTCTTTGAAGCAACTGTGAATGGGAGTTCACTCATGATTTGGCTCTGTGTTTGTCTGTTATTGGTATATAAGAATGCTTGTGATTTTTGTCCATTGATTTTGTATCCTGAGACTTTGCTGAATTTGCTTATCAGCTTAAGGAGATTTTGGGCTGTGACAATGGGGTTTTCTAGATATACAATCATGTCATCTGCAAACAGGGACAATTTGCCTTCCTGTTTTCCTAATTGAATAACCTTTATTTCCTTCTCCTGCCTAATTGCCCTGGCCAGAACTTCCAACACATAGGCTCAAAATAACAGGATGGAGGAAGATCTACCAAGCAAATGGAAAACAAAAAAAGGCAGGGGTTGCAATCCTAGTCTCTGATAAAACAGACTTTAAACCAACAAAGATCAAAAGAGACAAATAAGGCCATTAAATAATAGTAAAGGGATCAATTCAACAAGAAGAGCTAACTATCCTAAATATATATGCACCCAATACAGGAGCACCCAGACTCATAAAGCAAGTGCGGAGTGACCTACAAAGAGACTTAGACTCCCACACAATAATCATGGGAGACTTTAACACACCACTGTCAACATTAGAGAGATCAACGAGAGAGAAAGTTAACAAGCACACCCAGGAATTGAACTCTGCTCTGCACCAAGCGGGCCTAACAGACATCTACAGAACTCTCCACCCCAAATCAACAGAATATACATTCTTTTCAGAACCACACCACACCTATTCCAAAATTGACCACACAGTTGGAAGTAAAGCTCTCCTCAGCAAATGTAAAAGAACAGAAATTATAACAAACTGTATCTCAGACCACAGGGAAATCAAACTGGAACTCAGGATTAAGAAACTCATTCAGAACCGCTCAACTACACGGAAACTGAACAACCTGTTGCTGAATGACTACTGGGTACATAATGAAATGAAGGCAGAAATAAAGACGTTCTTTGAAACCAACGAGAACAAAGACACAACATACCAGAATCTCTGGGACACATTCAAAGCAGTGTGTAGAGGGAAATTTATAGCACTAAATGTCCACAAGAGAAAGCAGGAAAGATCCAAAATGGACACCCTGACACCACAATTAAAAGAACTAGAAAAGCAAGAGCGAACACATTCAAAAGCTAGCAGAAGGCAAGAAATAACTAAAATCAGAGCAGAACTGAAGGAAATAGAGATGCAAATAACCCTTCAAAAAATTAATGAATCCAGGAGCTGGTTTTTTGAAAGGATCAACAAAATTGATAGACCACTAGAAAGACTAATAAAGAAGAAAAGAGAGAAGAATCAAATAGATGCAATAAAAAATGATAAAGGGGATATCACCACCGATCCTACAGAAATACAAACTGCCATCAGAGAATACTACAAACACCTCTACACAAATAAACTATAAAATCTAGAAGAAATGGATAATTTCCTCGACACCTACACTCTCCCAAGACTAAACCAGGAAGAAGTTAAATCTCTGAATAGAACAATAACAGGAGCTGAAATTGTGGCAATAATCAATAGCTTACCAGCCAAAAAGAGTCCAGGACCAGATGGATTCACAGCCGAATTCTACCAGAGGTACAAGGAGGAACTGGTACCATTCCTTCTGAAACTATTCCAATCAATAGAAAAAGAGGGAATCCTCCGTAACTCATTTCATGAGGCCAGCATCATCCTGATACCAAAGCCGGGCAGAGACACATCCAAAAAAGAGAATTTTAGACCAATATCCTTGATGAACATTGATGCAAAAATCCTCAGTAAAATACTGGCAAACCGAATCCAGCAGCATATCAAAAAGCCTATCCACCATGATCAAACGGGCTTCATCCCTGGGGTGCAAGGCTGGTTCAACATATGCAAATCAATAAATGTAATCCAGCATATAAACAGAACCAAAGACAAAAACCACATGATTATTTCAATAGATGCAGAAAAGGCCTTTGACAAAATTCAATAACCCTTCATGCTAAAAACTCTCAATAAATTAGGTATTGATGGGACGTACCTCAAAATAATAAGAGCTATCTATGACAAACCCACAGTCAATATCATACTGAATGGGCAAAAACTGAAAGCATTCCCTTTGCAAACTGGCACAAGACAGGGATGCCCTCTCTCACCACTCCAATACAGTGTTGGAAGTTCTGGCCATATTGGTGAATTTCTAATGATTCTTGTTATTATTTGAGAAGGAAGGAGCTGAGGGTTTTAGAATAGAAAAACAAAGGGGATGTCGGAGAAGGAGTGTGGCCTCTGCAATGGTCAACAGTGCGAATGAGTTCCAGGGGAAGGTCATTCTGGGTTTCGGAACTGTCCCAGCCACCTTAGGGATGGGGCTACTGGAGGAGGATCTGCAAAGGAGAAGTGGCACCTGGCATGAACATAGATAAGGCCTGAGAAATGCCTGCTCCTCCACATGGGGATTGTAATAAGATGCACTCAAAGCATCACAGCTATTCATGTTATTCTACCTACGTGGGACCACACAGGACCCTGAGATTAAAAAAAGGTAGGAATGGGGAAAGGACTAAAATCAGAAATGCATTAATCATGTAAGGTTAGATGACCAGACAGGAAGAAAACAAAGGCAAAAAATAAAACTCCCACTAAGCCTGTTTCCCATTTGCGGTAGAAGAAAACAATATAGAAGGTTCTCATTGAAAGTGTGGAGGAAAGAGATAAGACAAGCTGCTTGTGAGCAAGAAAAGCAAAAAAGAGAATTAATTTCACAATACCCATTGTGATTAATTTATGGTGTACAAAATGCCATCTACATATAATTTGTTTGTTGTATTATTTTTGTTGATATCTTATTGAGAATATAAAGATGGGCTCCAGCAGGCTCATCTCATCCCCATCCTTTCCCCTTATGATGGAAAATCCCTCAGCTGCAGTTCTAACATGAGCCCTTTTAGGAACCCAGCCCTGCTGATTAGAGACAAAAGAGGAGCTGCTCTACGTTAGACACAGGCATGGAATATTGACTTCACAGAGAGGTACCTCTTATCATACAAGAATTTCTTTAACCAGGAACCACTAAAAATTCAAAGAGACAAAGAAAAGTAGAAGTAAAAATAAAAAAAAAAATGAAATGAAGTAAGTGCAGAACAGATTAAATCAGCTTCCTAGCACTCTTCCAACCTGTAAAACTTTTATAGCTCCTTGAAAATGTATAAGAAACCAAAGAGGTGGCAAAAGGAGTTTAAATAAAAACTGTAAAATAAGTAGGGAATGTGGGAGAAGCTGCAGTGAAGAAAGTCTACAGAATAATAATCCTCATGCTCTTGACTATGGTAAGGAAGTTCTCTGGTTCCGGACACTAGAACCTGTTTACCAGATTCTGCAAGGGAGGATGGACTGTGTAGATAGACTGTTTCGTGATGGTGTGAAATATCTTTTATGACTTTTCAACTATCTTACATTTATTCCTTACCAAATTAATTATTCTAATGACCGAGTCCCCTCTCTGCATGTTCAGTACCTAAAAAGGAGTTCTCCATTTGCAGTTGATTATTTATTTTAAATGATGCTTCACTTTAGAAGAAATATACACTGTATAGATGTAGGTCAGTCTTTCCATGACTTGACAACTTCTGAGCATACTGGTAAAGTGAATAAATAAATCAATTATGCATTAATGACTAACGAAAGATTTTTCATCAGCATTATCTTAGTCAGGGGATGCCAAACCCCCTGCTTCCCTGTCTGAGAGCTCAAGGTCTAGTGGGGAGGAGAGCACGCAGGTGGTGAAAATGCAGAGTGCCAGCTGCTGTGGTGGAGGCAGGTGCCAGGAGAATGGCAAAGCATCACAGAGACTGCACGGAGGGTCAGCAGAGGGTCAGTGGAGGCTCATGATCTGCACTGATACCAGAAAGACGCAAGACTTGCCAAATGAGGGGAGTGAGGAAAGGCATTCCAAGCTACGGGCCAGGTTCACACAAGTCTAATTTCCTCAGAGTCATCATGTGATAAATGCTGCCATAAAACCAAAGTTGGCAGGACAGAGCATGTCACATGGGGACTTCTAAATAATATGGTCCAGGGTGGAGAGTGGCAGAAGAATTTTCATTTGACAATGGCTTTTTCTCAAGCAATAAGAGGGCAATGAGACCAATCGGTTGTACATACGTATTCTAGAAATTTTCTAAGAATCTCAGATATCTGACAGAATGTCTGAAACAAATGCACTACAAATAAATAAACAATAACCATTCTAAGTGGGCAAATGTATTTTAAATCACCTGTGGCATTGACATGAACACCATTTCGTGAAACGTATCCTATAAAAGTTTTCAGTGATACATCCCAGATCTGATCTTAAAGCTGGAAAAACAGCACTTATTAGATTTCAATTCAGTAGTCATGTGCAGAAACACAGCTTCCTTGTGCAAGACCCATGATGGCAAAGCCACACTGTCATTATTCCTGATCAGCATTATCAAATTCAAAAAAAAAAAAGGCAGGTTCTGCATGCTCTGTAAAATCTGACTGTTCAAACCCAGTATCTGTCAGCATCACGGATGTCTGACTCTAGGTCTTTGTGTGTCAAAACCCTACCAGCCAAGAGAAATGAAAGCGTGTACGTAATACTGAAGAGTAAACTGCAGCAATATTATTGATCATTGCAAAAAAAGATTCTTTTATATAAAAAGCTGTTAACAACATCATCCAGATAAAGGAATAAGGAAATAGGTAATCCAGATAGTTATTAAGAGATGCTGTTAGTTACATAATTTAGGAAGAAACGTTGGCTAATGGGGATAAATATATGAGAGAAGAAAAACGTTCTAATGTTTGATAGCACTGTAAGTTGACTATAGCTAATAATTTATTGTGTATTTCAAAATGCCTAGAAGATTTGGAAATGATAAACGTTGACAGTAATGGATATCATAATTATCCTGATTTGATCATTAGACTTTGTGTGCATATTTCAAAATATCACATGTATCCCATAAATATGTACAGTTATTACATATAACAAAAAAAAGAAAACTTAGTCACAATGTAAAAAATAATTTAAAGATAAAATAAAAATTATGTTTAAAGAAAATATGTATTAAAAATTTAAATATCAGACAAGTAAACTATATAGATTATAGTATATATTTAAATTATGATTATTAAATGAATACAATGTCCTTAGAACAATGCCTGGCATATACCATGTGTTATATGTGTCTATTAAATAAAACAAAACAAAACTATTCTGTGTGCCAGTTTTAATACCAAACAAAATACTCTTTAAGAACCAGCCATTAATTTAAGCAATATTCCTTGGCACTGACAAGGTGCCACGTACGTTTCCAGCTCCGTGGCTTCCAGCAGTGGACACATCAGGTGCTGCCTCCCTGAGTGGCATTCTACCAGGAAGGATAAGCATGGACCAGGCATGCTACCTAAGTAAGCACTCCAGTGCCTTAGAAACGTGAAGTGCCTTTTATTTTGAATCTAAATTTCATATCTACTTGTTCATTCAGTTCCACTTAAACCTGCATCTATCTGAGAGCACTTTGAATGTGGTAAGAAGGAACCAGGAGTAGACTATGACTTTGTCACATCAGCATTTTACACGTAGCTGAAATATCAAATCGTGCACAATGATGTAGGTGATAAATCATCTTTCATCCAGATTTCATTAAATCATAAAATATTAAACAAAAAGAGAGTGTGTTGGGAAAATGGGGAAATGAGTGTACCTGAAGAAGCCTCAGATGCTCAACTGACACCAGCTGAGAGTGAGGGCTCCTGAGAAGTGCGGAGTGTGAAGCCCATGTGAAATGCGAATCTACTCTCCTGCAGCAAAGGGTCCTAGAAAATTGTTTCTGCCTCTGATGTAAAGTTCAAAGGTTTGACTATGAAAAGTGCAAACTAAAAACATTAGGAGCTTTAACCATGGCTCAGATTTGTTTCTGCATCCCAGTGGCTCATTCGCTGATGGGAATACTTGACCTCAGTCTTCCCTTTTTTATCGTGCCATATTTTATATCCTGCCATGTTCCTGGGCTCCATATGGTGTTTGATACTCACCTGCTCTTTTTCACAAATTGTATCTCTGTTTAGGGTTTTCTGCAGTTGTTTTCTCCCTAAATGTTGAGAAGGTAGAGAATAAGTAAGCTTCTGCGGGCTTTGCCCAAGTTTTAAATTTTCAAATATCAAAACTGTAGCTGTCGAGAGCTGAATGTGCCTGCAAATGTGAGGCAGGGATAACATCCAAGTGAAGCCACCCATGAGGGGTGCATCCATGTCAACGCACAGCTCCTACTTCCACCCTGTCATACAACTGCCGTTTCTGAACGTGGCAAGGCTGCCAACACCAGTGCCTTCATATACATGGTTTCTATGGCAGTAACACTCTGTATTCTCCCCTCCATCACTGCTGCTGCCCTGGCGTGTTGTTCACCCAGAGTATCCGTACTCAACCATCACAACCCAGATCTCTCAGTACTGCTGTGGAAACAATCCAGTCCATTTAGGAACAGCCTTCCTGTACTCCCGGTGATCTTGTTATTTATATCTATATCATGTCACTAATGTGATGTAAGTGTAATGTGTTTGTAATGTGTGTATCTACATGGGTTTCCTCACAGAGTGGTCAATTCCATTGAGAATAGGACCTAGGCTTAAAAAAAAAACCTTACCTTTAGATTTAATGCTGTGCATTCACTAACTTTTGTGTCAGTTTTCATCAAATCCACTTAAGTTGTTCAGTTTAAAAAAAAATCTGAAATGATTAAAATGTACTAAAAATTACTGATTATAATTTTACCAAATATAAAAATTGTGAAGATTTAAAAATGTCATTTTCTACTTTATGTTTTTAGAGTTTTTTTAAAATTACATTTTACTGACACTATTTACACAAAACGCTTCTGATACAAACCATTCATAACTTCTTATGAAAGAAAACAGTCCTAAACACATGAACAATTACAGTGCAGTTAACATTTCAAGAACCACTGACTCTGTTTGGCAGTGCTTCTCCATCCCCCTCAGTAGCACACTGAACTTTTACATTTAACCAGAATAAGGCTAGTGTTCACCAAAGTCATGGATAGTTAGTAAAAGTTTATGGTCCTACAGTCTTAAAAATTCTTGATTTTGTAAAACTTCTAGAGAATAATTGAATCAATATAGTAGGAAATTTGGCTTTTCTTTTACTGAATGTACATTAGCTTATACAAAGGTCATGACACTGATTCAAAGTGAAGTTACAGTATCAAGAAACTGTATGTTTCTTGATAGGAGCTAATCTTTTTTTCACTGCCAAAAGATGTATTCTTGCTCAAATGCTATGTAAGGGAAACTCATGAATGAAGCTCATGAAACAAGGCCAGGCAATGCCTTTTAGCCATGACACTACCAACTTCTGGAAGATCAAAAGTAGGAACACCGCATGGATCTGTGCTAGATTATGTAAAAAAAGGCTCTGTCACCAAACACATAAATGCTAAATATTTGGGGAACTACAGCAAATAAGAATTCCAGAAAATAACTGTACTGCTTGAGGAGTTTTCTTTTTTTGGAATATATTTTAAAACACACACACCCAAAGTTTTCCTTCACTGTCTTCCATAAGAAACAGTGCTCAAAGAAGAACAAAGTGGCCCCCGGAAAAATGAGAATTAGAGAAAACTGACAAATCATTGATGCTCCTCCAATTTGGGTGAAAAATATAATAGGGGAAGGAGATCCTTCTCCACGAATATCCTTGGATGAAGTCAGAAGGAACCCTAAGAAAGGAATGGGAAAGCCAGGAACAGGTGGCTCATTTACAAAACAATGAAAACAGTTCTGAGCTTCCCCTCCTGAGCCTTTGTTCAAGCTCTTTTCTCTGTTTGGAAGACTCACCCATTATTTCTAAAGATTCACATTCACTTCTTCTTACGGACTGTTTCAACTGCCAGTCATGGGCAACGCCTCCTTCCTTGTTTCTCTCCTGTTCCCACTGCACCTCTGAGGTATCCCTTCTTTCTCTGTACGACCTTAACCATTTATCTCTGGCTCTTAAAGGTGTTCTGCTGCCTAGCCCGTTGTGTCATTGTATGTGTGTATTTCTAAGTCCCACTCAGCGCAGGGATGTTTGGCATGTCCTCTTAACTTTACAGAACACCACAGAGTGCCTTGCACATGCTATCTACCCAATGATATTTTTCAAATAAATGATGTAAGCATTAATTAATCTACTGACTTGATAGAAAACAATTTGGATTATTTCTAAATGTATCTGCCTGAAATGTTACCATTAAAGACTTGTTACATGATGTGGTAATTGTAGTTCACGTGATTATACCCAGAAGGGAAATGTACCACATTACTAACCACTAACAGCTCTTTGTGGATGTTTTTGCTCATCAAACCGAGAACATTTCTGTTCTTTCCAACCTGAAAATAGATGATAGTATATTTTCTTTGGGAAGAGAGTGAAGATTGAGATGCAATCCAAACCACAAGCAAATACGGAAAGGGGCGAGAGACGAATGCGAGCTCTGCCTGTGCTCCAAAAGCGAAAGCGACAACACCCACTCACAAACACACACAGTAGGCTTGATCACTGCTGATTTAACACAGCCTCACAGAACAAACCTAACTATAACATTATGTTTTAAGTCCAGTGACAAATGCTATTTGTATTGTGTAAATACCCTCAGGGTGGAACCTAATGAGTATATTCTAAAGCAACTCCACAACTAAGAAACAAGACAACACGAGCTCTTAGTTTTGTGTGTGATGAAAATCAAGTGTTGCCACATGGCGAAGACTGAAATTCAGACACAGATAAGGGTACAAGGCTCTTTTTCCTCAAATGTGTTTCCACAGAGGCACTTCATGCAAAACCAAAGAGAAAGCAAGGATGAAAGATACTGGGTGAAAGGCTATCCTCCGTCTTTGCATCTATTTTATCATCTTTTTTCTACATGAAGTCAGATGTTCAAGAGACATAATTATGAAAACTAACAATAATAGCCGAGATAGAATTTTTTCAAATCTCCGCCATATTAAATTTTCGTTAAGTAACATTTTCAAGTAAGGTATAATTCAGGGAATTTTAAAGTGATTTGCAAGATAAACTGGATTTTGGTAGAAAAACAGTATTTCCTAGAGTAATGAATATTTCCCAGAGAATTTATGATTGTTATACAGTGGTATATCAGTTCTTTTCACACGAAATAAATTAGTTTTTTTTAATTTCAAAATGTTTAAATGCATTTAACTTAATTTTGTTGTATAGCTTTACATGTACCTAAAGCCAGAATAATTTTCAACAATAGCATTTTTGTTTATTAATTATCAATTCTTTTATTCATCCAAAATGACCCTACATAAACTGATTTCATTCAAAAAGAATAAAATGCAGTCTCACCATCTAACTTGTCCTGTGGAATATTAAACTTTCCATGTTAGATAGTGTAATTTGATAAAGGAACGTGTTATTCTTTGGACAACTAATTGTATGAACGTTTTCCTGTAAACAGAATTACTAAAATGGGGCCAGATACAGTGGCTCATGCCTGTGATACCAACACTTTGGGAGGCTGAGGTGGGCAGATCATGACGTCAAGAGATGGATACCATCCTGGCCAACGTGATGAAACCCCAACTCTACTAAAAATGCAAAAATTAACTGGGCATGGTGGTGCGCTCCTGTAATCCCAGCTACTTGGGAGGCTGAGAAAGGAGAATCACTTGAACCCTGAGTGGGGGCTGAGGTTGCAGTGAGCCGAGATCATGCCACTGCACTCCAGCCTGGCGACAGCGTGAGACAACGTCTCAAAAAAGAAAAAAAGGGACACAACAGTGACAGACTCCTCCAGAGCCACACAGATGGGTCTATAGAGAGTCATTTAGGGTTTTCTTAGGAAAGGGGTGGCAGAAGGGCAGAAAAATCTTCTGTGGACTGTTAAAAGCAGAAGAAAATGAAGAGAACCCCTCAAAGGATGCCCTCCTCGGAGAGTTCAGAAGTCTATTTTGTAGCTGGAAGACAGTGTATTGTGGGAGAGCTGTGAGGCCAGCATGACAGTGGGGCTCAAAGCAGGGAGGGGATCTTATTTGTCAGCCAAGGGAGTTTGACTTTTATTTCACACTGGGGAGAGACATGAAAAGCACGGTTACAGAAAATTAAATGTATATTTTTAGAAAGAAGTCTTTCATGACAGCATAACACATAGCATCATTACAGAAACAAAACAGGTTTAGTTTTTATGACACAAAATGCAGAAACATAAAATGTATCCTCTGGAGGCCACTGGACCTTCTCAAATGAGGTGTTTGTAATGATTGCAGAAAACATATCTAGTTCATATAATCTTACCATTTCAGTGGAACTGTGAGTTTAAGATTAAAAAATGGAAAAGATAAAACTATTATTCTCATTTCAAGATATCTAGTGGGGAAAAAAGAAATAACTATGCCTGTACTGTGTATTTCTCTACCATAAAATAATGACTTTCTGTACAGATTAGAATATTACATAATAAAACTACTGACATGAATTCATAGTATCAGTGACATTCATGTACTGTACCAAAATGCAGCTCCACCATATAGTTAGGCACTGGATTATGTACGTAAAAATATGGTTATAATAACCAAAAAATAATTATAATTTTGTGGAGAAATTTTTAGCAAAATTTACAATTTAAATTTTCTCCTTTGTTCACACATTGAATGGCTTGGAAAGATAACCCAGTAGTTGATTTTTACTTTGCTTACATTTTATTCTTTCCTTCTACAGACTATTTACTCCTTCTTAAAACAATTTCATTAGAATTTGTCATGGACTCCATTTTGATTTCCTGAAGGGAAATACTACAATATTGTTCATAGGAGACTGAGTGCAAATATATATGATGGGTAGGCATAAAACCACGTACTCGGATTGAGGCATGAATGTAAAATTGTCATACAGATGAGAAAATCAAAAATTTTGGTAAAGATTACTGTGGCTTCTTTGTCTATTAGGAGGTCATTATTTTTTGACCATTTTTAAAAACTGAAAGTGAACAAAATTCTAACGCTTATCTACAGGTAGTTGAACCACTGGTGATTTTTACTTAATGCTTTCGTCTGTTTGCTGAGTTTTCCGAGTTTTCCATGAGCATCTATGATATTCACCATAAAGGAAATACAGTTTTGTTTTTCGCAGGATATTATCTCTAGGTAAGTAAATGTGCAGACAGCCTGACATTTGCTAATGATCAATGATTTGTTCTTACCACCTTCCCTCTCCGCCTCCCATTCACAGGCATCCACGTAAATGTATCTTGGGCCAGTGGCCACAGCCTAATACCATCTGGCCTGGGTTCCCCTCAAGCCTCTGCAGCTTCCTGGGCCGGGGCCCCTGTTTCTGTGAGTGGATTGCATTCTCATGTTATGCTTCCCTTTCTTTCTCCCACTAAACTCTAAGCTCCTTGAGTTTAGGGATGCTGTCTACTTCACCTTTATCTTCCAAATTCCTGTTTTGGTGTTAAACACGTGAGTAATTACTCGACAACTCACTACTGAAAGAATATCGAAATGAAGACTTCTACGAAAGTCTTCTACCCAGTACTGCAACAGTAAGGTGTTTTTTTGTTTTGTTTTGTTTTTCTTTTTTAACACTTTGTATAAAACTGCATTATTTTTTTTTTCTGTTTGTCTTCTCTACTTTTGTTTTTCTGTTCTTTCCTGCCTTCCTTTAGAATGTCCAATGTTGTTAAGAATTTTTTTTAATTAACTTATTGGTGTTTTAACTATACTTTTGGCACTGTTTTAGTGTTTACTCTTGGAATTAAAGAAACACCCAAGATTTTTCAGTCTTCTTGTAAATATTACACCACTTTTATTTTTTTTAAACGTATAAAGAATGCAATTTTAGAGGTCCATTTGCCAAACCTCTTTTTTTCTGTGTTTCTTCTCTTTTCTTTTTGGTACGCTTATCATATATATTACAAACATGCAATTCAAATTCTAAAACATAGTGTTGTAATTTTTACTTAAAAAGTCTCATGCACTTTAAAGAAACTCAGAGGAAATGTCTTCTTATATTAACCAAAATATTTACCACCTATAATTTTTTGAGACAGAGTCTCGCTGTGTCGCCCAGGCTGCAGTGCAGTGGCACGATCTCGGCTCACTGCAAGCTCCGTCTCCTGAGTTCACACCATTCTCCTGCCTCAGCCTCCCGAGTAGCTGGGACTACAGGCACCCACCACCACGCCCAGCTAATTTTTTGTATTTTAAGTAGAGACGGGGTTTCACCGTGTTAGCCAGGGTGGTCTCGTTCTCCTGACCTCGTGATCCGCCTGCCCCTGCCTCCAAAAGTGCTGGGATTACAGGCATGAGCCACCGTGCCCGGCCACCACCTATAATGCTTTCTATTCGTCACTGAAGATCCAAGTTTTCACCACAGGTTGTTTCCATGAAGCCCGAGCAACCATCTCAGCATTTCCTCCACCACGAGCCTGTCACTGACACGCTCTCATAGCTTTCATAGCTTCCTCTGATTTTCTGACTCGCTCTCATTCTTGAAGGTTGTTTTCATGTGATATAAATGTCTAGGTTGACAGTTCCTTTTTGCTTTGTTTTCTTTCTTTTTGCTTTCAGCACTTCAATGATGTTGTTTTCTATGGATGGCCTCCATGGTGTTTGATGTAAAATCAGCAATAATTTAAATGGTTGTTTCCTGTATATTAAATGCATCAATTTTCTCTGGCTGTTTTCAAGCTTTTTCTCTGTCTCTTTTGAAGCAGTTTGGCTGTGGTGTACATGGTTATGGTTTCTTTGCAGTTATCTTTCAGTTTACAGAGCCTCTTGAGTCTTTTTTTTTTTTTTTTTCCAAATTTGGAGAATGTGATCCATTAGTACATTAAAGCTACTTTCTCCCTTATTCTCCCTCTCCTTTCACCTTCTGGAGATTCAGCTAAACGTCTGTTAGGACTGATATCGTCCCAAAGAAGCCTGATGCCCTGCTTGTTATATTTTTTCAGTCTTATTTTCTCTATATTCTACTGATTAGATAATTTCCATTGGACTAACATCAACAAGTTCCCTAACTCTTACGTCATTTTGAATCTGTAAAGCCCTTCCAAGTAAAACTACTTTTAAAAAAATGTAGTTTAGATATTTAATTATTCATTTGATTTTCATTTTATAATGCCTATTTTTTCCTGATATTTCTAACTTTTTTTCACCAAGAGCATTGCTTCCTTTACTTATTTAAGCATAATTATAATAATAGCTGCATTAAAATCCTTGTCTGCTAATTCCAACATCTGTGTCCTATCAAGCTTGGTCTCAGTTTTGGGGGCCTTCTGGTTTTTAATTCTTTATTTTAAACTGGCTGAAATATGTAGAGTGATTAGTTGTTGTTTCTGGAATTGTGAATTTGGTTTATTTTTGGAGATTTTAGACTCTGTTATGCTCCTCCAAAAAGTTGATGAATATATTTATTTCGTCTTTGGGGTTTTATTTTTTATTCCTTGGCAGGAAATTAAGTTGGTTGCATTCAAACTGAAAACTTCCTGTTGTGGGGGTGGTGTGCATATCCACTCTCACGGAACTCCTCTGTCCTCAGCTATCCCATTTGGAATCTGCTCCACTTAGGCATAGCTCAAGAGTCAGTTAAAGTCTGGGCAGAACCTGCAGCCACAATGTGGGGCTCTCCAGTCTAGAGCTCTCCTTTCTGGGATTCCTCCCTCATTTTCTGGTGGATGTGGTTTTGCTGGTTCAGAAAGAAAGTGGATGTTAGGATAGAGTTTTGGTTTTGCCACGAGCACTGACATGCTTGACCTGAAAGTCAAAAAATGGATGATTCGCTATAGGCTGTTCAACTCCTTCGGAATCTGCCTGTTTCTTTTCAACTTCCTAGTGCTACTAGTTTCCAGGTGTTTTTCTGTTTTATGTATTTATTTGTATATTTCATCCATAGTTGCAAGTGAAGAAGGGTCGAATCCCATAGGAGTTTATTTGGCCATCCTGAATTGTACTTTTAGAAAAAAATACCTTCCTTTGCCTTCAAAATGTATTTACTTGTACTTGACACAAACATACAAATACTAGTTTTCAATAATAGCTACCTGCCTTTAGTATACTGTATTCTGTGTACCAAGCATTTTACACCATTATATTATTTCAATTCTTATTTCTTTGGGAGATAGACTTTATTATTTCGCACTTGTAGTGAAGGGAATTGTGACTATAATCCATGCAATTGCTGAAAGCTCTAAACAGGAATCACATAGTTTTAAGTATTGTGCATATTTTCATATATATAAGAAATACGAGGTTGTATGGTTGTATGTGTTTGTGTTTTCTGTGTTTATGTTTTGAAAATTAAACATCCACATGATTAAGGAAGGCTTCCCCTTTATTTCTGTGGATCTCCTAGAATGATTTCAACTCTGTGAATTGGGAATACAGAAATGAACTAAGTGTTTACAACTTTTGCCTTTCTCTCTATAATTCCTTCACATGGAGCCTCACAGTCATGGAAATTGAGTATGAAGCTCATAGGTTTCAAGGCAGCCCCAAAGCCCTCTTTTCCACTACAACAATTTAGAAGCTTCAAAGTAAACCCAACCTCTATGTACAGTGGCAAAAGTCAAATCAACACAACCTTGGGTATTACCACTTAGAACATTCTTTCAAAACTTTTTAAAATTTTGCTTGTGACATCAGATGATGCCTTGAATTACACAATATACTCTATATGTAAGGACCAACCCAATTATCACCTATAAGTGTAGCGTAGATGATAGTCAATATTCATTCTGGTTTTCTCTCTATGATCCACTATGTCTTATTTCCTGTTACCATCATGATTCTAGAAATTGGCAGAACATGGACACTTTCGTGATTTCACTTTTAGAAAAAATCGAGATGAAGCACTTCAAATAAAGCTCACAACAATAACTTGTTTTTAAAAATAAAAATCAATAGGTGCATTAAATGACGAGAAGGTAAAAATAGGCCAAAATTAGACTTGAAAGAAGAGAGTAAAGAAATTTGGCTGAAGTACTACAAAATGAAGAATTGTGAAAGCTGACAGTTCTTAGTCACATAAGAGCAAGGTCATACTTAATGAAGCTAAAAAAAAGTAAATTTAGAAGAAGCTGAGGGAAATTTTGGGAGCTATTTGTTATTCTGTGCAACTGTCTTACTTAGATTCTATTTTCTCCTCATTTTCTGGCTGTCCTCATCCAATATTCTTTCAGAGGACCTGGGATGTGTCTTAGTGCCAGATAGCATAAAAATAACCATGCTATTAATCCTACAGTATGAGGGATATATTCACTTTTCAGTATTGACATAAATAAAGTGAAATGAATTGAATTTTAATGAATTTATTCTGGGGAATAATTCTCTGAAGTATAGTTATATTTAGATTATTTCTAAGTAACTCACCAACAAGCAAATATTGACTTGTATTGACACCAGCTGCTTTCCATTTCAGCAATTTATACACTTGAAAATGAACCCAAATACAAAATTTTGCTAAATTATTTATCTCATTATTAATTGGTTGAAAATTGCTTTGTTAATAGTTGGGTTTAAAACAGTTTAAATTCAGTAATATAGTCAATAACTAGTCTACAGCTATACAAATATTTCAGGTAGTCTTAATCTATACAGACGGTTTTTGACGGTTGCTTCTTTTGATAAATCACTATAATAAAATGTTTGTCATTGGCTTTGCGAAGCTTTAATGACTTCAAAGAAAAATGCACTTATTGCTTCTGCTTTTAGACATTTAGTTTTGTTATAATATTGATATGGAATAGACAAATTTTGTAATATAATTTATTAAGTGAGCTTAAATGGGTTTTAAGTTGATCATGCTCTCCATGTAAACATATACATATAATGCATAACTTGTATGGTCCAAATTAGTTAATGTCACTATGCTAAATTGTACACAAATTATACAGCTTTTTCTAACCCCACAGAAAGCAAAAACAAATTGTTTCATAAAGAAAGTCATGAAACGGTGTCAGCTAAACAATGAAAGAAAATAAAAACTATAGATTAACAGTATTTGGCATCTGAATGTAAAATGTAGTATTTAGTCCATAAATGATAGCAATATTTTCAATGTCTATCTCATCAAGACAGAATATATTTAAGTTTTTTGTACATGATTATTTACTTTCAGAGAAGCATTTGTCCATAAACCTGTTTATAGTCAATTATGAAAATCTAAAGTTTGATACTTTACAAAACATGATATTTGAGAACATGAGCTACCATAAATATTCCCAGTGGAAGTTAAAGGATCCAACATAAATTATTCTACCACAAATCATTTCAAACTACTGTCCTACATTTGGGCAGAACTCACTTTTAATGTGAAATATCTGTCCTTTTATAATTGACAATGGTACGTTAAAATTTTGTATAAAGATGACATTGAGATTCCAGACCATTTAATTTCACTGATTTAGGAAAAACAAACAAACAAACAAAAACATTGCTTGCAAAGTAGTTCTTTTTAGTTATGACTGTGGTACATAATCATTTCCATGATGCCTTTTTCTTGGTAGAATTTTCTGAGTTTTTTTTTTTCTCCTCCAGAATGCACACTCCTCTTCAACTTCCACGTGGCAGAAGTAGTTTCTCTGTATAAGGCACCACACTTTGAATTTATTTATATTTTTGTGTGACAGTTTGAGTCTGCCTTCCCTAACGGGATATGAACTCTACAAATGGGGACATGCCTGTCTTTACTCACTGTAATAACCCCAGTATGAATGATGAGTAAATAATGCTCATACAGTGAATAATATTTCTTCAGTATTATTAGACAAAGAACAAAATTGAATACAGTAAATATCAAAATGATATGAAAAACTAAGCAGGATTAAATTTTGCTAAGCTGAAAATCCTTCCTTGTAGCACATTTAAAATGTAAATAATATTTCATTCTAGTATGTGCAGCTTAAGGACTTAGAATAATCTAAAAAGCAAAGTATTATAAAGATGAATTGTTGATATATGTTTATGTATATAAAAACATAAATACCTTCACCTAAGAGATATAGAGCTCTCTAAGGTGAAGTGCTGAATTTTTTTGAGGCTAAAGAACAGAAAAAACTCAAATGTTATTTTTAATATCAAAATAAATTTTATATCTGCTAATACTAATGTAAACGTTTTCTGTCCAAATCTCTTGTTACAGGTAAAATAAAGTGGCAAATGAATTTCGTGGGAATTGATAACTAAAAATGTCAGATATCCCCTTAGAGAATATATGTAATTGGTAAAATATTAAACGATGATTAATTTATTCCTTGTTCTGCATAGCGGAGTTAATCTATTATTGTTGTATAACTCACACTGTGTTGGGGAAATTGCCTTGATTTGTGAGACGTTTTGGAGCATTGGATTCATTTTATAGATATAAAATTGTCAATGTAGAAACGGTTTGCATGTTCTCAGGTTGTGTGTCCCTTTCAGAATTTTTCCAGCCTAGCCAGGTTTCTCAAGAGGTTGTGATGACAGAGCAGTCCTTCATGGTTCTCAGAGTGAAAAAGGAAACAGGCTATTGTCCTCAGGGAGCCAGTTCATATCTGTTCTAGCCCAGAAATTATAATTGGAATCTTTCCCAATCCACTGGTACTTTATGTATACTAAGAAAATAAATCAGTACTCTTTCCCTCTAAGTTTTAAAACGTAGAATTGTTTCTTTCTCTGGGAGGGTGGAGGGGGGATATTTTAATTCCTATAAATATTATGGAAAGATAAGTGATATGGTTTGGCTGTGTCCCCACCCAAATCTCATCTTGAATTGCAGTTCCCATAATCCCCACGTGTCATGGGAGGGACCCTGTAGGAGGTAACTGAATCATGGGTGTGGTTGCTCCATGATGTTCTCATGACAGTGAGTGAGTTCTCACAAGATCTAATGGTTTTAGAAGGGGCTTTTCCCCCATTTCTTGGCACTTCTCTCTCCTGCCACTATGTGAAGAAGAATATGTTTGCTTCTCCCTCTGCCATGATTTTAAGCTTCCTGAGGCCTCCCAGCCTTGCAGAACTGTGTGCCAATCAAACCTCTTTCCTTTAAAAGTTACCCTGTCTGAGGTAGTTCTTTTTTTTTTTTTCTTTTTTTTTTATTATTATTTTATTTTATTTTATTTTTTTTTTATTATACTTTAAGTTTTAGGGTACATGTGCACATTGTGCAGGTTAGTTACATATGTATACATGTGCCATGCTGGTGCGCTGCACCCACTAACTCGTCATCTAGCATTAGGTATATCTCCCAATGCTATCCCTCCCCCCTCCCCCCTCCCCACCACAGTCCCCAGAGTATGATATTCCCCTTCCTGTGTCCATGTGATCTCATTGTTCAATTCCCACCTATGAGTGAGAATATGCGGTGTTTGGTTTTTTGTTCTTGCGATAGTTTACTGAGAATGATGGTTTCCAATTTCATCCATGTCCCTACAAAGGATATGAACTCGAAGTCAGTGTGGCGATTCCTCAGGGATCTAGAACTAGAAATACCATTTGACCCAGCCATCCCATTACTGGGTATATACCCAAATGACTATAAATCATGCTGCTATAAAGACACATGCACACGTATGTTTATTGCGGCATTATTCACAATAGCAAAGACTTGGAACCAACCCAAATGTCCAACAATGATAGACTGGATTAAGAAAATGTGGCACATATACACCATGGAATACTATGCAGCCATAAAAAATGAAGTAGTTCTTTATAGCAGCGTAAGAATGGACTAATACAATAAGCATAGACTTTCTCTGGTTTATTGAATATTTTAACTGTAATAGTGACAGAAGGTGATGTTTTTGAATTCATTACTAGAAATTTAAGTATATATGAACAAATAGAGCCAAAAACGAATACCTAAAACACAATTAGCTAAAAGAAAATGAAATAATATAATAAGGATTCATGTCCTAAACTTAAAAACATTTGATAGTTGCCTATTACCTTTATTATAAGGATTATTCTCTAACAAGGCCTTATGCATCCTGCTCCAAACAAATCATTTAGCCATATCTTGTCTTTCACTGCTACTCATCTCTGGCTCTCCAAGCCATGACCCACCCTGGGGAATGACCTCACAACTCAGGCTCTGAACAACAACCACATCAGAGTATGCACCATCACGCAAGGCCAGCCATGTCTTTGCTTTAACTGCTAACTTAAGATAGGCTACTCTTTTCTCATTTTTTCCATTATCTTTCCAGTCTGAAGAACTACTGAAATTTTGAACTATAACATGGATATCAGTAAAAAAATCTTACACAAGGATAACACTTTCCTCTGAATTATATCATCAGAATGAAGAATAAATTCCAGCTAATAGTAAGAAAAATTGCAACTCTAGGTAATTCTGTACTATGTGGTATCTAACCCTTATTCTCAATATAATTGGTCATAAATGATATATATTTTAAGCCCCTACTTCATTTTAGTGATGAGTACGATGAAGTCAAGAAAGTTAAATGATGCATCCAACTGCACCCAATGGGTAAAAACTGGTATAGAGAGAAATCTCTAAATCCAGATGAGAGCTCTGTGAATTTCAGCTACTCCATTTCTCTACTGATAACTCCCAGTGTAAAAGCCCATTTGTCACATATATATATATATACGTATATATATATATATACGTGTATATATATATGGTAGACATATAGATTATATATAATTTATATTTTTTATCAGTGGTATCTTTTAATGGTTCCTCAGTCTTTTATTATAATAAGCTCTTAATAATTTTTATATCCAATAATTAATTTGAGTATCCTATACATATCATTATTCTTCAACGTCTAGTTGAGGCTTCACCTCAGTTTACTTTCATTGTTTAACTTTTTTACCATCACCCTGAAGTCACTCTGGTCAAAACAACACATTCCCTCTAAGCCACTGCTATGCCTATCAAATTCCTCCTGCTGTCACTTGAACTGCTGGTCATTCAAGGTCAGTAGATCCACCCGGGTGACAAAAGGGAGGTATATTTGATCTTTTTCAAGTATTTCTTTCCTAAGACAGAGTTTAATTCTTGTTTCTTACCATTCTCAAATTTGCTCTTTATTCTCTTGTCCCAATGCTATTGCCCTATGATAAGCATTTTTCAGCTCATTCCAAAAATTGTTCTCACTCTGTTCCATGGGAATTTTCAGAGACATAAACCAAATTGAGCCTAAATATGCCTCCTTCCTTTCTCTGACTTGTAATTGATGCCTAATATAGCAATGTCCTTCCCGAAGACCTTGCCATCATCACAAAATCCTTTACATACCCATACTCGCCCTGCATGTGTGTCCCCAGGCTCTCCGATTCCTCTTTCATCTCTCAGTTGGAAAAAAATAGCGCTATTTCAAGAAATGCAATCCACCAGTAGGGAGTAGGAAAACATATGTTTGTAAGAAATGCCTACATGCCAAAGAGAGAAATCTTCAAATAATTTACATGGAAAGTGCTATAATGAACTTTAAAATCAGCTTACACATTTCCAATGGCAATTCAGTTTGCTATTTTCAACTCTTTGCTGCATTTCCACATCATTTTTTTCTTTTAATTTTCTTACACATATAAACGTATTACATAATTGCACTATGCATTGATAATGCAGACCTAACTGCGAAATAATGATGAGTTTGATATCCAACTTTTTTTTTTGAGATGGAGTCTTGCTCTGTGTAGCAGGCTTGAGTGCAGTGGCGTGATCTCGACTCACTGCAAGCTCCACCTCCCGGGTTCACGGCATTCTCCTGCCTCAGCCTCTTGAATAGCTGGGACTACAGGTGCCACCATGTTAGCCAGGATGGTCTCGATCTCCTGACCTTGTGATCTGCCCGCCTCGGCCTCCCAAAGTGCTGGGATTACAGGGGTGAGCCACTGCGCCCGGGTGATATCCAACTTTTTAAACATAAAATCTTCGTTGTGAAATGTAAGATTTTTTTTTTTTAGTTTTTCTGTATTTCACATGTATTTCTAACTATCCTTTTGAGAAAAAACTTGCTGTATTCTTGCTAATAAATGTTTAAAATTATTTGTTCTCCATAGATTGCTTTAAGGCAACCCTTGTATTTAAATTTCAGGCCTGGCACAGTGGCTCACACCTGTAATCCTAGCACTTTGGGAGGCCAAGGCAGGTAGATTACTTGAGGTCAGGAGTTCAAGACTGTGTTGGCCAACGTAGTGAAACCCTGTCTCTACTAAAATTAAAAAAATAATAATTTTATATATATATATATATATATATATATGTTGAAAAGCTATCCTCTCTTCACTTTTTCCCACAATGTTGCATTAACAGTATCATATGTCACCCATCTGATTTGTTGCGTCCAGGTATGGACCCGACCACAAGAGTGGTCCCAAATGGAGCTTATACAGCTCATTAACAGGGTCGGTTCAAATAGGGTGGTGTTTGAGACAATTTTTATTCAACTACTGGATCATATAAAAGAGAAAAAGACACAGTATAAATTGAATATAAGCTAATGTTTTAGTCTATAGAGACATGCCCACTGTTTGGTGGGAAACAACTGAATGAGTAGATATAGCCCATGGAGAATAAAGTATAAGAGTTTATCAAGTACTGTACCATGAGCAGATAAACAAATTGTGAATAGGCAATGTCTGCATCCCTTGGATCGAAATATACTTTCCATAATTTATGTAATCTGTAATCAGGCATTCTATTCAGTTTTGTCATGTCTATTTTAACTCTGGCTAAAAACAGGATATAGAACACCATCAGGCAGCTCCATTCTTCTGAGTTCTATCATCATAAAGCATGCAAATTATTATTGTGCCTATTGAAACAATGAAGACAGCTGCACATCTGATGCCAAAACACTGAAGATATTTATTGATGTACTTCACTTTAAAGTAAAAACACTTTATTAGGGAAAGCATTAAAGATTTCTTCATGGAGAATTAGCTAAATTGATACACAGACACATTGTTTCAGCGTTCTTGTGGGTTCACATTAATTTATTCCTGTAGTAAACTTGCTTTCTTTCCATAGTATGAATAGCCCAATGGATATTTTTGTAATGATGAAAAATAGTTTATCCAATTAATAACCCATGTTCTCTTTTCATCAGGTTAGTAGCAGGGAGTGACATCATGAGAGAAAACAGTAGCCAGGGATAATGGAATGTTTCTAATGACCCTTTGAATACCATCTTCATAGGCTGGGGCACAAGGGCCATATTCTTGCCTTTCTACCCCTTTTCTCAGTGTCTTCTCATGGAGTTGTAAAAATAATAAAAAATAATTTAAAGATTAAGAAAATTATGTTCGAATATTGGTGTTTTTTTTTTTCTAGATATCAAAAGGCTGGTCAGTGGCCCAGCTAGGAATCTACGACTCATCTGACAACAGTCTGTGTCTCCATGTTTGTTTTCCTCACTCGTTCCATGTATACACCCCCATAGGCAGACTTGCTCAGTCTGCAATTTAGAAGCCATGCATTTCTATGAATCTGTACTTGGGTTCATTCTAGCTCCCCAGTAGTAATAGTTGTCTCCTCCTTAAAACCCATCATCACTGCCTGCTTTTAAACAATGACTCCTACTTGACAGGTGCACACCACGGTTATAGTGTACCTAAGAGTAAGGCACGATCCTACCCGTGAGTACTTCACAAGCTAAAGGTGAAGCAAAATCTACACAAACAAGTATCAGAATTCTACATATTGAATTTCCAAAATGTACTGGAGAGTAATCATGCCATTACATACATTATCCATGCGTTACATATGATCAATAAGGTTTTATTAAGATCCCCATTTTGTAAGGAGGGCACCTGAAGCCCAGAGAGGTTAGGAAACATTCAGTAACGTCACGTGCAGAGGAAGTGCATTAGCTGGAGTTCAAATCAATATCTGCTCAAAAGACTGTCATTCCTGGCTCATGCCTGTAATCCCAGCAGTTTGGGAGGCTGAGGTGGGCGGATCATGAGGTCAGGAGACTGAGACCATCCTGGCTAACATGGTGAAACCCCGTCTCTACTAAAAAAATATAAAAAGTTAGCCGTGGTGGCAGGTGCCTGTAGTCCCAGCTACTCGGGAGGCTGAGGCAGGAGAATGGCGTGAAGCCGCGGGGCGGAGCTTGCAGTGAGCCAAGACTGTCACACTGCACTCCAGCCTGGGTGGTACAGCAAGACTCCATCTCGGGGGGGGGGGGGGGGGTAAAAAAAAACGGATGGTCATTTCTTCCACATAAGGTTGTGATTCAAATGTATGCGAAGGGATTGTCATGCGCCTCATACGCACGCGGATAAAACCGCTTAGAACCAACCAATTTTTCTTGGGGGTTTCAGGGCAGCTTCTAAGAGAAGGTGTTATTTAAATAGAACACTGAGACAGGAATGTGTATTCACAAGAAACAGGAGGGAGAAAAAGAGTGCTTAAGGCAGAAGAAATTGTGTTTGTTTAAAGGAGGGGTTGAGAATGGGTCCTTCCAATGGACTAGCACATAGATTTACTTTGATCACACAGAAAAATAAAAGTGAATGCCTGAGCTACGAAGAGGTAATGTCACCTCATGAAGGGTCCTTTATGTCTAAAAGTTTGCTCCTTTTCCCATGGGCTCTTCACCTCTCAGGCTTTACCAGGTAACTCTCAGCACCTTTGCCTTCTGATTTCTTCCACGAACCCCTCCGTTTGCCAGTGTGTCCATATCCCTCTTGTCTCTGCAGTTTTTCACTATTTTACACATCTGGGTACTGTGGGACTTCTTTCATTTTACTTCTTCCGCAGGGTTATATTGTTGTTACCTCCTTATTTATTTTATAAGTAAGTGGAAGGCTAAGCCAATACTTTCGTTTTCGCAAATGTTAAGTATTTTGCGTACTGCAAAGGGCTGGCTACTTTTGTGCTCCACGAATACATTTTCCCAGTTCAGATGTAGTCAGAGAGGAGCTTGGTTTAGGAAAGAGCTCTGACCTTCATCTTGAGTAACGTGGGTTTGGCTCATTTCAAGAGCAACTGTTAATCCCTCTCTGTCCTATGAGAACAAAAGTTCCACCCACAACTGCTTGTTTTGTTTTTGTGTGTGTGTGTGTGTGTGTGTGTGTGTGTGTGTGTGTGTGTGTATTTTAGGAGATAGTATACATTAGAAGTTTTTCACTTCCAAATTTAAATAATATCTAAGATGGTTAATAATTCCATGACCGTAGTTGTTGCTTGCCTTCAGGTAGTAGAAAGGACACTGTCTTCAAAGTCGGGAACTCTAAGCTAAGCTCTAGCTGTAGTACTTGCTTGGTGTGTATCCACAGGAAAACCACAACTGTGAGGAGTTTCAGGCTGACCATGGTGGAAAGAGAATTTCACGACTTCAGGTGATGTTTCTGCCATAAATTATGAACATGTAAATCATTATCCTTTTGAATGTGTACATTATTATTCATGGCTTAACTTTTGTTCAGTTTAAATGAAATGATGGCCACACAACGGCTACTAGAAAACTAGACGGGTAGGTCTACTGTTCAAAATGACATGGCATTATTACATTTTTAATAACATTATATATTGTTGGCATTATTTTTTTTAAAAGTGTAGTTTTTTATACAAATATATCTCATGTATTAGAAGAATATGGAAATCATTTCACCTAATCATTTGCCCATAGAAAGTGAAGCAAAATTAATATTATGGGCATCATCTTCCTCTCTCTCCACGTCTGCCCTGTGTAGACAACTGGTACTTGGCCATTGCACAGTAGAAGAGGGAAAATTATGACTGAGTTCTTAAGTGGGCTCTAGATCCTTGTTTATCTTACCTGTTATATTACATGACCCTTATCCATCCTGAAACCTACTGAAAGTGACTGATTTTTGGACAGTGTTTTTATTGGCAAGTAGGTTTGGAATAATGTGGTTGGAGAGGGCAACCACATGTCATATATGCCAATGAGAATTTCATTTACAAAGCCTTGACAGAGTATGTCTTTGCTATATCAGCGTTTGTTTCCCCTGAAACAGTCCTGTGAAAATTCGGAAACCATCAGAGAATTTTATTTCACAACATTATATGCATGTAATCCCTTTACCTGTTTTTGCATTTGGCAATAGTGTATCCATTCATAATTTACAAAGATAAATGCAAGGTATGCTAATACGCAATAGAACAGAAGTACACAAAATAGAACCATAAAGAATTAGATGCTCCGCTCATAGGACCTGGGTTTGGCAAAGTGCCGTGAGAAACATTCTATGAGAGTAATGATAATAGTGATTAATAGAATTGCAGCAGTATGCACACAGCATTAAATTCACAGAATCTCAGGCTCTACAACACGCTACTTCAGTGACCTTTGCAAATTGCTGAAATATTCCGTGCAGCGTTTTATGTATCATTCACAGTAACCTGTGAACTAATGGTAACTAAGTCAAAGTCTGCAGGCCTAAGTGTCTCGTTCTTTGGGACACACAGCTAGTTAGGACATGAGGACCAGCGGTTTGCTGGGAACCCTGAAGGGTGGGGTCTGCCTGATTCAGAAGCTCAGCCCCCTTGAACACCCTGGGCAGCTTTCAACTCTCATTGCACAGTTGGAAACATTTTTAGTGAGTACATATTTAATGTGTTCTGAAGTGTTTTTAATACAAGAGGACAAAATTTGGTTTGTGTCTTTCACAGGTGAGCTAGGTGTGTGGTATACAACACAAAAGGCAAACTAAAATGCAAGAAATAGACATCCATTTCCTAATGTGGAACAAAACAGATCTTGAACACGTGATTTATTTTCCTGGTCCTGAACTTCCAGCTGAATCTCTCCGAGAATAAGTACAACCTCTCTCATGCTGGGCGCACATTCCCTCATAAAGTCCACGTAACCTGACTTGTTACACAAACTCTCTTTTCAGAGGGCATTGTGGCACACCTGTCTGAAAAAGCTAATCTGCTTTAAAAAAAATTGTCCAAATAAGGTAAAATCAATCAGGAAGGTGCGATCCTCAATCTGCCCACAGTTATAGGACAGAGAACAAGAAAATGTAATGATAGCAGCTGTGATTGCAATATAAGCTTTTCATTTATAAAGGCACTCATCCAGGGGAAGGGGACATCTCTGGAGAAAGGCAGGCAGTATGCATTCATTATTCCCCAGGCTATTCAAAGCAGCCGCGAGGTCAGGGAGGTAATGCAGAGAATGCTTAAGGATGTCTCAGGTTCGCCTCTCCTCGGTGAGCAGTAATAGATTTGGAAGCTTAATGTGCACTACCCCAGCTTCTCAGTGAGAGCACCGCACCCTGCTTCAGGATGATTTGTGGCAGGAGCAAAAAAAAGGTGTTCAGGAGAGTGAATCTGCAGTCCCTAAACGAAACCCATGGCAGTCTCTTCAATAATTTGTTCTTCCTATCCTGAATTAATAATTTTGGAACACTGCTCACCTTCTGTTTATTTATTCAAAAGATGGTTTTAAAAGTCTAACCATTGACACAGTCTAGAGTAGGATCATTCATAATTTGTGTTCTCTGCAAAAACACATTCAACCTCCTGAATGTAGACATATGGGGGAAGGGCACGGATAGTTCATCTGACAATTAAATACAATTTATCACTTTTTACAGATAGATGCTTTATTATGTCCTGGATGCCCAATTTTATTCATTCATATCTACAAAGGAAGATAATAGCAAATAATTCTAGCTACTTTATAAAAATAATGTGCCTCTCCCTAATTGCAACATCTTTCCAATACTTTGAGAATCCTTTTACATATACTATCTTGTATTCATTTAAAATTTTTAACTCTCTCTCTCTCTCTGCTTACTCAGCTGTGTGGTATAAAGTATATTTAGACGATTGTCTGAAATCTGAGCCTTGAGTTCCAGCAGTGCTACCTAATAATTGTATGGACTTAAGGATCTTAAGCTCTCTGGGTTCAAAATATCTTACTTGCAAAAGAAGATACTGATCAAGACTGTCCTGTTCAACATATAGGTTTCTCCAGAAGATAAAATTGTCTTGCATATTTATGTATGATATCATAGTTTTTATATTCCTTTCTGGAGTTTAGACGCTAAATTTTATCAGTTTTATTAGCACGACAAGACAAAAGTAACAGAATCACAGAAAATGGGTATTTCTTCAGTGAAGACTATTCTTTCATTTCTGCCATAGGAGAGAAAAATAATGTTTCATTTTAATATAAGGTGAGTAAGACTGGGCTAAATTACCACACCCCTCTCTAAGTATTTGATCAGATAGCTAGATAAAAATTCAGTAAAGGTATTGCTATGGATTTCATCTTTGTTTACTTCCAAAACTCTTATTTAGACTTAGACCCAAGGTGATAGTATTAAGAGGCAGGGCCTTTGTGAGGTGATTAGGATATGGGGACTCTACCCTCCTGAATCAAATTAATGCCCTTATACAAGAGGCTTCACACAGTATTCACCCTCTTTTCGCCTTTGCCTCCCTTATGCCATGGAGGGACACAAAGTTCATCCCCTTGGATAATTCAGTAAGAATGTAACACTTTGGAAGCAGAGAGATTGGACTGGTTCCAGACACCAAATCTACTGAACTCTTGATCTTAGACTTCCCAGCCTCCAGCATTTTGATAAATAAACTTCTGTTATTTATAAATTATCCAGTCTGTGGCGTTTTGTTATGCAGCAGGAACAGTCTCAGACATGCATTGTGGTAGCTCATTTTGAAATACGCCCAGCGATTCTCGTCTCCTAGCATGCAAGCTGTGTGTGGTCTCCTCCCAAGTTGAATAGGTTTGATAGGGTTAAACAACAGGGTATTGTGTGAATTACAAACTGTGATTTCTGAATATAGATGATTATAAAAGGCTTTGCAGCTTCCTCCTTGTTGCCTTGGATCACACCTTCTGGGGACTCCAGCCACCATGTCATGGGAACACTAAATTAGCCCTACAGGGAGGCTCACATGACAAGGAACTGGGGTCCCCCTACCAACCACGGAAAGGAACCGAAGCTGTGCTCATGTTGACCTAGTTAACCCAGAACACTATACCCAACCACTGCAGAATACATAAATTTTTTGAAGGACAAATGGAGATATTGACTAAAATAGATACTATGCTACACAATGAAACAATTCTCAATGAAGTCCAAAACATTTAAATTCTAAAGAGTATTTTCTCTGACCAAATTAGGAAAAGGTAACAAGAGTATTTTTAAAGACCCCAAATATCTGGAAACCAAGCAAAACACTTGAATACACAACGGATCAAATAAATTGTTACAAATAAAGTTAAAAAATTTTGAAACCAAATAATTATAAAGTTAAGACATATCAAAATGTGTTGGATTTAGTTACAGTAGTGCTCATGGGGGAGTGTGTAGCTTAAATGCTTATATTACACTCGAAAAACCATATAAACTCAATTATTTAAGATTCTGCCTCAGGAAGTTCATAGGAAAAAAATATATAAAATTTTAAAAGGCAAATAGAGAAATTAGGAAAGCCAAAGGCATTTTAGGGGAAAGATTAATTGATGAAGATTACTGAGACTTATCAAGAAAAAGAAGAGATATGTATTAACTACATTAGGAATCAAAGATGCAAAATCTCTATAGATCCTAAGGACATTAAAGAGCATACAAGATATACTGTGAATAAATTTTTCCCCAAAATTATGACCACATAGGTAAAATGAACAAAGTCCTAGAAAATTACAACCTATTAAAACTAACACAAGGTAGAATATCTGAGCAGACATATAAGAAAAATTTAATATTTGATATTATAAACTTTTTTAAAGTTAAAATGACAGGCCCAGATGGCTTCACTGGTGAGTTCTGCCGAGCATTTAAGAACAACTACAACAAAACCCAGTATTTTAAGAAATCTTTTGAAAATAGAGAAAGGGCAAAGATTGCCTAAGTAGTTCTAGGAGATTAACGTAATTTTGATAACAAAGTCTGTCAAAGACCTAAAAAATAAAATTAAAAGGAAACACACAAAAACAAACAAAATTACAGACCCCTCTTCATTATGAGCCCAGAAAAAAAACCTTTCTTTTTTCGTTTTATTTTATTATTATTACACTTTAACTTTTAGGGTACATGTGCACAATGTGCAGGTTAGTTACATATGTATACATGTGCCATGCTGGTGTGCTGCACCCATTAACTCGTCATTTAGCATTAGGTATATCTCCTCATGCTATCCCTCCCCACTCCCCCCACCCCACAACAGTCCCCACAATGTGATGTTCCCCTTCCTGTGTCCATGCGTTCTCATTATCCAATTTCCACCTATGAGTGGGAACATGCGGTGTTTGGTTTTTTGTCCTTGTGATAGTTTACTGACAATGATTATTTCCAATTTCATCCATGTCCCTACAAAGGACATGAACTCACCATTTTTTATGGCTGCATAGTACTCCATGGTGTATATGTGCCACATTTTCTTAATCCAGTCTATCGTTGTTGGACATTTGGGTTGGTTCCAAGTCTTTGCTATTGTGAATAGTGCCACAATAAACATACATGTGCACGTTTCTTTATAGCAGCATGATTTATAGTCCTTTTAGTATATACCCAGTAACGGGATGGCTGGGTCAAATGGTATTTCTGGTTCTAGATCCCTGAGGAATCGCCACACTGACTTCCACAATGGTTGAACTAGTTTACAGTCCCACCAACAGTGTAAAAGTGTTCTTATTTCTCCACAACCTCTCCAGCACCTGTTGTTTCCTGACTTTTTAATGATCGCCATTCTAATGGTGTGAGATGGTATCTCATTGAGGTTTTGATTTGCATTTCTCTGATGGCCAGTAATGGTGAGCATTTTTTCATGTGTTTTTTGGCTGCATAAATGTCTTCCGCATCACGCCACCTGACTTCAAACTATACTACAAGTCTACAGTAACCAAAACAGCATGGTACTGGTAAAAAAACAGAGATATAGATCAATGGAACACAACAGAGCCCTCAGAAATAATGCCGCATATTTACAACTGTCTGATCTTTGACTAACCTGAGAAAAACAAGAAATGGGGAAAGGATTCCCTATTTAATAAATGGTGCTGGGAAAACTGGCTAGCCATATGTACAAAGCTGAAACTGGATCCCTTCCTTACACCTTATACAAAAATCAATTCAAGATGGATTAAAGACTTACATGTTGGACCTAAAACCATAAAAACCCTAGAAGAAAACCTAGGCATTACCATTCAGGACATAGGCATGGGCAAGGACTTCATGTCTATAACACCAAAAGCAATGGCAACAAAAGCCAAAATTGACAAATGGGATCTAATTAAACTGAAGAGCTTCTGCACAGCAAAAGAAACTACCATCAGAGTGAACAGGCAACTTACAAAATGGGAGAAAACTTTCACAACCTACTCACATCTGACAAAGGGCTAATATCCAGAATCTACAATGAACTCAAACAAATTTGCGAGAAAAAAACAAACAGCCCCATCAAGAAGTGGGCAAAAAAACCCTTTTAAAATTAGTAGATCAAATGGATCAATACATGAAAATGGCTAGTAATATTTGTCTTTGGAAAGGTAAAACTACAATATGTTTGCTCTTATGACTAAATTATTTTTATAAAAGCAGAATAATTAAAAGAGAAAGAATTTTAAAATGTATTTTTTCCTAATTTTTCAGTTAGTTTTACTCTGTAGAGTAGTAATCCCTTACTACAAAATAAATAAAAGTGAAAAGACAAAAATTGGAAAAATCTTTCAACTTTTATGAAAAAAATGACAAAAAATATTGGTTTGTTAAAAAAGAAAAAAAAAACAAACTACAACCATAAATGCAATCTAGAATTAGAAACAATATGCGATTTAAATTTTTTTAATTCCTAATTTTAACCTCATTTTCATTTCAACCCTTTACATGATTTTGTTGTAACTGCTAAATCATTTAAAAATCTTTCATTAAGCCTCTAACATTTTAATCCTGTTTTTATTTTTCCTTCCTTCCTCAAGGAAAAGGACAATTTGTAGGATGTTAGGAACTCAATTCCTTAATCAACCTTGTTGGGAGAGAGAAAATGAAAGCGAGCCTTCCAGAGTTTGCCAAGCCCTCTTTAGTGATGGCACAACATTAGCAAGACCAGTAGGGAAAGCACTAGCAATAGAGGCATCAATTAGCAATAACAGAAAAAGCAGCCCCTCTGCTCTCTTGCCCGCCCCCACCCCCCTACCCAAAGCATGTGGCTTTTATGTAGCATTTCCATTCAAGTCCTGCTGAGCAAAAATTCCAGTGCCTCAAGACAGCTGTGTTCCATCTTGAAGAAGAATGACAAAAGCATGGTCTAATGCAAATACATACATTCAGTTTAAAAAAGAAAAAACAAAAACAAAAACAAAACTACAAAAGTTGGTAATTTGGGAAAGCACCTGCAGAAAGAAGGAGATGGCCATATTACCACAGCAGGCGCATGACAGGGAATTTAGATTTTTCCTTATGGAAACTATCCACAAATTCTAAAGTTCATAAGCAATATGTTGCCAAAGGAAGTGAATGTGTTTATAAATCAGGGAATACTGGTCCAACCAGTTGGACAACCCTGAGGCTGAGATGTCACCGGCCTTGAAGGCGTCACCATTACAGACTCTGCTGAGGATGGCAGCAGTGCCTGCAACTTCAGCCCAGCTGGACATGAATCATCTGATTGATTTAGGGACCCTGACAGAGCTTCTTCCCCAAAAATCTGTGCATAGAATAAGAACATCCTTATCTAGTTAGGAAGTTTAATGAAGCTTCTTGGAGTAAGACAAAATGAATGGCATCTCACAACTCAAAGAAAAGGAAAAAGAAGCTAAATTGGAGAAGCTCCAAAAAACTGATATTTTACACTGTGGTGATTTTGATTATTTAGAAAATGAGTTTTAATTGCTGAGATCATGTTTGCTGATAGTTTAAAACCCCTTGGATACTCCAATTCTTTCCTAATATAAATTTTATCCTATCCGTTCTTTGTAACCCTAATAAGCTGGACAAGCCTAGAAAGAAGAAAATGAAAGAAACTATCGACGCTTGCAACAACTTGTGGGAATCTCAAGGGAATTGTGCTAAGTGAAAAAAACCAGCCCTAGGTTTTTGCATACAGTGTGATTCCAGGATAATGCTCCAATATGATCCCAAATTGTTAATAAAACATTCTGGAAATGATGTAATTGTAAAAATGGAGGGAAGATGTGTGGCTTCCAGAAGTTAAAGGAAGTAAATATGTTTATCATAAAGACACCATGAAGCTTCCTGATAGCCAGATAAAAGTTCTGTGTCCCCAGAGTTTCCCTGTCAGTATCCGGGCTGTATTATTATTGTACTCTAGTTTTGTGAGATGTTACCATTGGGTAAGGATGGAAGGGGGCTCTGTATTATTTCTTACAAGTGCAAGTCAATCTACAATTACCTTGAAATAAAAACTGTAATTAAAAGAAGCACCAAGGACTAACAAAGGTGTGGTCCTGTTTTCAAAAAAAATAGATGCAATCAAGTATCAACAAACATATTTCTTTCCATATTTAATCTCATTTTTCCTACTAGTTATTCTATGAGGTAGATGTTATTGCTACATTTAAGTTGCAATTTTTTCAAAAAGTGCATATAAGTAATTTACTCAATAATAAAACCTTACAGCTACAAAGTATCACATCACTCTTCTGGTACATCTTCATGAACAAAGACAAATAAGGAAGACCTCCAAGAGGGAGTGACTTACTCGAGGCCACAAAAACAGTCATCAGACAGAAGTTCCAAAGCCTTTTTCATTAAGCACTAATTCTTTAATACTGAAACTTGAAATTTGAAAGCAAAACAAAATTCAATACAGGCAGACAGACTTCTAAATCACTTTGAAAATCATATTTTCTTAAAATACTACTATTACTACACTCTAATTCATTAATTCGTTCTGACTGTACATTCATGGAATTCTGATTCATTACAAAAGTGACTGGTCAACTCCCAATTTGTCAAGCTCTTAAAATAGGGCCCACAGAGTTACATCCAATCTCCTCTACTGATGCAGATTAACCTTGAATAAAATACAATGCAGACGCGAGACTTTTCTTAATGCACCAAGCGATTTCATTCTTTCTCATTCATTCATCAAGTATTTAAGCAACCTGAACTTCTTCAGGGACCCAGGTAGATAGATGACATTGACAAGTATTATTGAGTTTCTGGTCAATTAATTCTTACATCTTTTTCAACTGAGTGAATGAACTTGTGAAACAAATTTCTTAGTCTGAGATGAAAACTTTGCATGCATCCTTGTCAAATTTCATCACGTTTCTCGTAGCATAAGAGAGTAAACTGCAAGTAAATGTTGGCAACAATCAGGCAAGGGTTGAAGCTTGTTAAACTCACTAACCAGCTGTGTGGTTTGGGTAAATTACCAGATTGCTCTGAGCTTCTGTTTCCTCATTTACAAAACGGGGATAATGATATGTACATCATGGAATTAAGTTCCTCCCCAGTGACTGCCTTGGGCTAGCCCAAGAGAGATGCGTCATCCAAGCTTAGCCTTTCTTCCTGGAGCAACTGGCATTTAATCTCTGGGTGATGGGAGGTTGCGGAAATGGAACAAAGACCCACTCTTCTCACCTCCTTTCAGGGCATCTCAGCACAACTTAGCAGCCACCCTAGCTCTGAGCTCCCAAGGAACGGCTAAGTCCACCATGGCCATGGTTTCACAGTTCAACTTCTCTTGCTCACTCTCCTTCCTTCTCCTTCCTGCAGGTGATTTTCCAGGAACCAGTCACACTCCCCAGGGAACCACTTGCAAGTCTGAATTTGCTTCTCAAAGAACATGACCTAACACACATAGCTGTTCTTGCATTTTGAGCAGATGCTCTTAATTCTCTCAATGTTAAATTAAGTAGAAACCACCCAACTTCTGTCCCTTTTCTTTCCAAACCACCTGTAATGAAACCTATTATTTTTATCCTCTCTGGTGTCAAAAAGCAAGGCGAGGCTTTCCCTGGCTATAATTTCTGTCCTTATACACTTGATTTCATTATCTGTCTAACTTTCTGTCTCTCTCTCATTCCCAAATCTTTCTTCTTCGATACTCTCACATTCTCACTCATTCTCATTTTGTGTTTGCTCATTCTTCCTCTCGTGTCTCTGCCTGGCATCCTGCCTCCCACACTCTCAACCGCACCCTTTCTTCTGTCTCTGCCGTTCTCTTAATCTTCTTTCTATATTTTCTCTTTTATATTGTCTCACATTTATTTTTATTTTAGCATTTTTTCCCTTTGTCACCTAGCATAATAATGCCTACCTTACGTGACCTAGGTGAATTTCTACCCTGCTTAACTCTGCTCATCTTTAGAAAAAAGGATGCCTGAGGTCAAAATTTCCCCTTGTGACCAAACAGGCTAAGAACGGTGGTATCCAAGAGAAAAGCTCACTTGACCTCTGAAGAACGTCTAACTTTATTAGAATATCATTTCTGTGCTAAATGACACTCCCCCAGCACCATGACCTTTGACAATCACAGTAACAATGACTAGAGGAAACCACAAAAGGAGAAAGAGGAAGGATAGCTGCAGTGGGGCTGTGAGGAGGACACTGCCCATTCTCAGTAAAGACATGAATATTCTTCCCGTTGTTTTTAATGCCCAATCCCTTCATTAAAGATGACTGATCTCTGCCTTCCTGGCTCTCAGAAGCTGAGAAGTAGATTTGCGAGTCATGTTCCCACTTCTCAATTCCATGGCCATTGAATACAGCCTGCAATGCTAGAGCTCACTTTTGATTTACCATACTGGCTTTGCAGTACAGAAGACGGAAACGCCTTACTGTTGCGGGGAAGAGCTTTGTCGGTAACACCTTTACTCAGGTTTCCTCTCCAAACTCAGTGAATTTCTCAGCCTCTGTCTCTCTCTATCCATTCCCCAACATCTCTCTTCACTGGTTATCCATCTTCTTCTTTGTTTTCAACCCATGTCACTGGTTAGGATGCAAAACTAAATCTCTCAAACCTTAAAAAGAAATATCATTTTCTGAGACTATACCTCCCACATGTATTCTCTCTCTCTCCCCTTCCCACCCAACCAGGTTGAGAGTAAAGCCCAAAGTCATTGTCTTCATGTTTTCACCTTCAGCTCATTCCTCAGTTCATTGCAATCAGCTCCCCGACCCCAAAGCTCTGCAGGGACTTCTCTAAGGTGAGATCCCACCACCATTTATTCCAACAGCCTCAGCTCCCAACCTCCCAGACCAAACACATTCATCCCTCAGCATGTGGACTCATCCCTCCCTCTGGAATCACTAGTCTCGTGGTTTCCATGACACCGCTGTGTTCCACCCGCAATCTTCCCCCTCTACTCATTTTTATATTCAGCGAAAAAGCACTCCCCTGCCAAGGTCTTTCCTGAATTCCACGAAGGGTCACACATCCCTGTTCTGTGCTCCCTTGGTGCATACAGATCCCCTTGCTGAGGGTCTCAAACCTTATTCTTGTAGAGAATGAAGATATTCTGGTCTTGCCATCAGAGCTTCTGACAAATAGTACCAGGTAGGATTCAGGAAACTTAACACAATCCTCCCAGGGATTCCAGTGCTTAACAAAACATTACTTGGCAAGACATTCCCCACTCTTTATGGTGACAATCTGTTTGGCTGCCTGCCTTTTCTATTACCTATAAGCTCCATAAGGACATGGGTCATGTCCATCTGGCTCAGCACATTTTCTCCAGGAATTAGTGGGGTGCCTGCCAACTTGTAGATGTTTGAAAGAAGAAAGAAGAAAAGAAGAGAGCTTGGTATGGGGGAAAGCATAGGCTTTCAGTGAGAAGACATTTTCAGAGGTTCTCTGAGAAGAAAATTAGTAAATGGTACATGGTTAGCATTCTGTGTCATGATTTTTCATTCATTTTTGTGTCCTTCATAGTTTTTAAAAAAGGTAATGAACCATATCAAAAAGTGACACATTCCATATATCCAAGTCTTATATAGCATTCTGATTTAACACAATTTGGATTCTGACTTGCATTATTTAGTTATTATACCTCTTCTCTCAAAGGTTAAATGGGGATAAGAAAATTATGTGCACTATTCTAAGGAATAAGTGAAGAAATGTGTGTTAATGGGCTTAGTAAAGTGCTTAACATATAGAATGTGCCCAACACAGAAAGCTAGCTCAAGATTATTGTAATTATTATTGGCACAACATCATTCATTAGTTTGGGGGTATTTTTGTTATGGGCAATAATGCCACTCAGTCTACCGAGTGTGTTCGGTCTTGGAGGGTGAGAGCTGAGGCTTCTGGAATGAATGGTGGTGGGATCTCACCTTATAGAAGTACCTGCAGAGCTGTGGGGTCGGGGACCTGATTGCAATGAACCGAGGAAAGAATATTACTTATATTATTGTTGAGTACGTTGCTGACTTTCAGATAGAATACCGCTATAATATAAACCTACTCTCTCGACTAGCCTTATTTGTAAAGGAATTATATTTGATATTCATTTATCATAGGACATGTAAATTTTCGAATGAGCAAAACTTAACTTACACTTGAACACACCTTTTGCTATGTTTAACTCTGGAAGCTCATCATTAATAGAATACAGTCTTAATTGCCTTGATACTGTTTTGAGTGTAACCTCCACTTTTGACTACAGTATGTGATTGTCTTAAAAAGTATTTTGGGCTTGTTTTTGAGAAGTTATCACTTAAGCCCTGTTGTCAAACAGCTTACATTCTAATTAAGGAAACTTAAAGCCACTGGGTAATATCGTTTATAAAGAAACATTAAACATGAGTCGTTATCTATCATGCCTGAAAAATAAATTACAAAGTGTCAGATTTTCCACTCTTACTCCTTTTTAATTAACACCCTAGTCTTGATTGGACGTGTTTAGTTTTTTTTAAGAACAAACATGGAAAGGTTTTAAAATATAAAACAAACAGCTAGAAATAACTCCTACTGCTTCATGGAAAGCTTTGTACACCTCTTCATGTCTTGGATTATCTTTCTTTTACAACACAAACTAAAATATTTAGGTGTGCTCACCTGACCTTCAAGTGTGATACACGAATTCTCAGAATTCTAAAAGAAGGTCCCTGAACTTAAGTAACTTAAGTGAAAGAAAGCACATCAATTTCCTAATTTTATCTCTAGTAGGTTCTAGTGGAGTTTTAAATCAATTTTACTTAAACATTAAACCAACACATTTAAAAATTGAAGTAGTGGGTTATAATTTATAATTCACTGGTGCGTGGTTAAAGAACATATATTCTTTAAGTAGAATGAAAAAATAGAAATATTTGGCGAAGGGATGCCATAACTATTTTACTAATGGATGCTGTCTACATTATTGCTAACATAAGGGGCAGTCTTTTTTTTTTTTTTTTTTCTTTTGTTTTTTGAGATGGAGTCTTGCTCTGTCACTCAGGCTGGAGTACAGCGATGGAATCCTGGCTCACTGCAACCTCCACCTCCTGGGTTCAAGTGATTCTGCTGTCTCAGCCTCACAAGTATCTGGGGCTACAGGCACCCACCACAATGCACAGCTAATTTTTGTAATTTTAGTAGAGATGGGGTTTCACCATTTTGGCCAGGCTGGTCTCGAATTCCTGACCTCAAGTGATCCACCTGCCTCAGCCTCCCAAACTGCTGGGATTACGGGCTTGAACCACCATGCCCTGCCAAAAGCAGTCTTAAAGATGAATAATGAGGATGCAAATTAGAAAAAAATAATAATTTAATAAAATGTGCAATTTTATTAAAATTCTGATTCAATAAATATTTTGTTGTAGTTAGAATGATTCCATCATTGAATTTGAAATGTCCATGGAAGAAAATAAATATAAAACAAATGAATTTTAATGAACTTATCAATTTTCTTTTACTCAAGTTATTATTTGCACTTTTGCTCCAAGTCAGAAAAACAACAAACAGAGGGATTTTTAAAAGTATTTACTTATATGCGGCATTGCTGGAAGATAATTATGTTAAAGCTGGCACTCAGCAATGCAAACGTGGCCACCACTCCTTTCTATCCCTCAGTATTATAATTGTAGGACATACACCTCACATAGAGTAGCAAGAGAACAATTCCAATAAAGAGCACCATAGCGAGTTCTTCAAAATCAATGCTCACTCCCTAAAATCTGTGAAGACTTAGGAAAGCTGATAAAGGCACAGGCCTCCCTTGGTGTGCTGGTGTGTATAAATGTATCCTGTATTTAACATATTCTACTTTAAGTTGTAGTCACAAGGTTGGTAAAATACTGGAAGAGGCCTTATCCTTAAAATGGACTATTTAGCAATGGAGAAACAAATAAAATAATTTTAACAAAATTAGACTCTGCATTGTAAGAACCGTACAGAGTTTCAAATAGTCAGTGCTCCCAGTTCTCTATTTAAAAATGTCATTGAGAAAAAGGGACTCACGAAACTCTGCTAAGACATTTTATGCACCTAAAAAGTGAAGCTACTTTTACATAATATTATTTAGTACATATCACAGGGAAGGGGGCAATTTTATTTCATTGCTAGCACTACTTAGAAGCTTAAGAGTGACATAATTCTCATTATTCTGAGAGAAATACTTTCTCCTTAAGAGCAGAAAATTTTTCCTTAAATTCTACTAAAGAGGATAATTTCAAAATCCACTGAAATTAACAGACAAGTACTGGTAACTATTTAAGGTCATCCTAGAAAAGGAAGACAAACAGGCAAAACCTCCATTAATTTGTTCCAATCAACTGAGTATGGGAAATCCGAAGGCAACATTTCCTGGCTTCATCCCTTCCTGTGTCTGATGCTCCAGGAGAATCAGGACGTGACACTTCAGCCACCAGGGCTGCTGTGCTCTCCACGGAAAGGCACTGAACTTCATATTGGCTTCAGCATATTATGACACTATATTATGACCATATTATGACACTCTTATCTTTGGTAAAATCATAATTAAGCATATTGTCTTTAAGTTTCAGTAAGTATATTTAAAAAAAGAATAGAAGGATTTTGGAAAATTATTTTAAAGAAATGTAATTCTCTTTCTTAACACTGCCAATAATTAGCATATCATCTTAAGCAATTATGAGAAGAATGACTTGAATTTAGAATGTATTAAATCATTTCCAAACAGAATTCAGTAGGTCCTTTTTCTTGAATATTTTTCCTTAATGTGATTTTTGAAATAATTTTGACAACTTTTTAACTTCCATGTTTTCCTTAAATATAACTTTTTTCCTTTTACTGTATTATTTCATGAAATCTATTTTTTAACAGACCAATACTTTTAATTTGTTTTGATCAAAGCACTTTGCTGGTTGAATAATCATTATAAGTAGAATTTAAATAATTACTTCTGGACGTTCCAAAACACAAGTTTTTTTCTATATTTATTTTTCTGAATCCTTTATTACTCTTCCTGTCACTCCTCTCTGTGTGGGGAGTATCTTATACATAGTGGGGGTCAAAGAAAAGACCACTGAGGAATGCTGTGAACATTTTTGTGACTTGTTGGTTATTGCATAGTTTGAACAAGTTCTGTTCTGAATATTTTAACCACATAATTAACTCAAAGGCCCTTGTGCCTAAAATCTCCAGCCATAAATTATAAAAGCTATATTGACTGTTTGCAGGTTTACATTAACAAGTAAACAGAAAATTTGAAGTTTCACATTATGTAAATATTTAAAGTATAATTTACATATGTTTACATAATACTTTGCTAATTAAGTTAAAAATTACATTTACATAAAAAACAATTTACCTATACAATTTAAATAAACCAGCTTTTAATTTCCATGAGGTAAATACAAATATAGTAGAATAATGAAAGTTAAACTTTGTATTTAACGTGATATTTAGAAATCCAAATTGTTTAAATCCAACAGAGGCATGCAATTTTTAATGCACTCCCCTTGAATCTGAATATCTGAATTAAGATTTAAATAGAAGTTACGCAGATGTTATGTTAGCTCATGATTCAAAGGAATATAGTGAAATTTTACATACTACGAGTTTTCTATTTTATACAAAACACCATATTGAAAAAAAGTACAGAATATAAGTACGCTTTTTTTCTATTTGAAAACTGAATTTAAGCCAACTATGATTGAGAGGAGAAAGTGAAGTTTTAAAAGGAAAGCAACAGAACGGCCGGGTGCAGAGGCTCACAAGTTTAATCCTGGCAATTTGGGAGGCTGAGGTGGGCAGATAACCTGATGTCAGGAGTTCAAGACCAGCTTGGCCAACATGGTGAAATCCCATATCTACTAAAAATACAAAAATTAGCTGGATGTGGTGGGGGGGCGCCTGTAATCCCAGCAATCGGGAGGCTGAGGCAGGAGAATCACTTGAACGCGGGAGGCAGAGGTTTCAGTGAGCCCAGATTGCGCCATTACGCTCCAACCTGGGCAAAAGAGTGAGACTCCATCTCAAACAAATAAATAAATAAAAGGAAAAGAAAAAGAAAAAAGATAAAGAAAATCAATAGAATTCACTAGAGACCTGGTGTGAAGGACAGTGTGGAAGTGACGCTGTGTGGATGGAGGAAAACGGCTTCCCCACCAGAAGGTGCCTCCATGTGTGTGGGGGGGTTGGGGGGAGGGAACACAGCCATGCACACGAGTGTGTTGTGCACTCTTTGGAGCCAAACCTGGGTGTCAGCCTGGCTGCACTAGCTGCCCTCGTAACCTGGACAAGGTGACTGTTTGTAAATCACGGGTGATCTATTGGGGGAGGCGGTAGGGAACAAGGAGAAGAATCAGCAGCCGACTATAGTAACCCAGGCCAGAGCTGGCTGTGAGCTGGACTCATGGGTAACAGAGGAAACAGTGGGTCATGTTTGGTTTTGAGAATTATGTTGGCAAGGCAGGGCAGTCAGGTGCGTGGATTTGCTGTGGGAAGTGAGGTAGAGGGAGGTATCGAAGATGTTGCCTGGATTAACGCTGGAACAACCACGCAGGGTGGAGGAATCTAACTTTCAGATTAAATAGCCTCAATGGGAGATTCTTGCAGACACCCAGATGGAAATAGTAATGGAGCACCGTGCTGTGCTTGTGTAGGTCAGAGGAGAGGTGTGTGTCTGGGGACACACATGTGGAAGTAGCGACCGCACTTCAGATGCATTGAAAGAAGGAGAGGAAATGCCGGCTCCTAGAGAGAGAGGGCAGTAGGGAGCCTCCTTCTCCATTCAGACAAATGATGGAAGTGAGATGCTGATCTAACACTGCACATGGAGTACTGGATAAACAGGCCCGCCAGGGAGCAAAAGCTTATCAGGGAAATAAAGGTGAAGCACCGTTGGTGATGTGTTTAGGGCATATTGTGTATGTTAAAAGACAGATTGAAGAGGATACTGGAGAGACATGGGGAAGTCATTGAAGGTTTTGAACTGGGATTGGGGAGATAGTGAATAAAGTATTCAATAATACATTATTATACAGGTGGACTAGAAATAGAGAGACAATAGCAACAAAGATCTTGAGCAAGTCATGTAAGTAGTTGAGCTTTGGGCTAACAAGAGCTTGGATTAATGTAACTGAAGAGGAAACACAATGACGTGATGGATATGGAAAGAATTTGGGAGGAAGAGAGGTAGGATGTGCTGAGAAGTTGTTGAGGACGGATAGCCACAGTGAACACAAACTGGTTTGGTTACAACGTACTGCCTCTCCTTAACTCAGGCTCATCTTTCCTGTTCCCTAAGAGGTTCCTCTGAGGACATTAAAATGTGTAATTTTTAATATCAATTCTGTTATTACCTGATATAACATTTGCCACATTAGCAGCTTCCTGCATTGCCTGGTTGTATGTGGCTGATGTGGAAAACTAAAACAAACAAATAAGCAAAAAATAAACAAAATTAAAATAGTGCAGCTAGTGATTCTAGTTCTTTCTTGCAATTTGAGCATTTTATATTTTTGTGTTGTTTTTCCTATTTTCTGAAATTTGAAGTTCAAAGAATGTCCCCACTAGTATCAATGTAAACATGCAACTTTTAAGGAACTGGGAATAAATGTATTTGGGAGAGTCAAAGAAAACCAAGAAACAAAGTAATGTGCACCTGCAGAGCTGCGTGGGTTATAGAGGAGAAAACATCCACATTCAACAGCTGAGGGTTCTTGTAAAATTAAAAGGTTATATAAGCTATGATAAGGTGCATCCATACTTCAATTTGTTCAAGTCACATAGATTTATTTCTATAAATAGTCTTATTACGTGAATTCATTTCTAAGTTTTTATATGTGTATTGTATGCATGTTTATTCATTTGTTTTTGCATTGGAACGTATTTAAAACTTTTTAAAGTGTAGAAAGCTAAACTATCAATGATAAGAGTAGAAACTTTATACACACATTTTTGTTTCAGTTATTTAAATGTATCATTCCTAAAAAGATTCATGCCTAAAAGAAGGACAAAATATTTCTTGACCAAAAACCCAGAGTGGTCAGAAACATAGTAAATGATAATAATTCATGGGTATAATGTGTGGTGTGTTTTGTTCTTATAACTACAGTTTTGTTTTATGTTATATGTTATCACAAGAGTGCTGTTGGATGGTTCCTCAAAAACATCCAGGGTCCTAGATGTTCTATAATAGGTGAGGGCTGACTGACTCAGAGATCAGTTTTTCTCTTCAAAATGGAACCACTGAGATGAAACTCTTAATAATTATAATAATAATAAATAGCAACCGACTTTCCCTGCTAGCTCTTGAGAGCAAGCAGGCCTTTGGGATGCCATTGTGCTAGGATCACCACGTTTGTCTGCAGAGCAAACATCCCAGGAATAGGACAGCTTGGATTTCCATATGGAGCTCCCAGACATGGCCTAGTGGATGCCTATGGCTCTAATCCAGACATAGAGTGAAAACAGGAAGGAAAAATGCAAACCAGATGATCCCCATCTAAAACGTAAGAATCTTTGAGGCAATACCCATAGGCTCAAATTATGAGACAGCCAATGACTATTTAGAAAAAACTGAGAATGTTAAATCCTTTCTTAAGGATTCATAATGCATGCCACTAAAGGATAACTTTTCTTAAATTTGTATTGTGTAATGTGATCAATTACAATTAAAGATATCTTAAAATGTTTAGTAAGATGTTTAGAAAAGAACATAAGGCAACGAATTCAGACTTTCCAAAAGCGTCACTCACTAATCCCTAGGTAATCATCCGAGAAAATAAAAAGAACATTGTATGAGTTTTTTCCCTACAATTTAGAAGGCACTTGCAGAGCTGCACGCTGATATTGTCTTCTGACCCATCATTCTTGATATATTTAATGGAGGTGTGTGTCTCAGGTAAAGGATTCCTGCAAAGCCATCTTGCAATTTTAAAGCTCTCAGTTGCCTCAGTTTTATATATAATTGCAGAGCAAACACCCCAAAAACAAAACGCATTTAGATGTGTGAGCCAGTGAGTAAATTCAAAGGGAAGGGCAGAGATAAAATCCTTGAAAATTATTTTTCCACCCCCATCTTTTTTTAATTAACTGATGCCTCATTCATAAATGTTTACTCTTTAATTATGTACTACAAAAAGAAGCACGGCTGTACCTTCCCCTCTCTGCACTCTGAGCTGCAACGAGCTGTTCATTTCTTTCTGTCATGCTTACCATTATATATGCTCAATAAGCAATTTCTGATTGAATGAATCAACTAGCTTGGAAGGAGATAAGTCCCTTTTGTAGTACACAGAACTGGAAATCAGAAAACTATATTACAGTCTAAGCTCTGTCTTATAAAATGGGTGATACTGAAACACTTATTTTAATTTGCCTCAGTTGACACCTTTATAAAATGAGTAAAAGAAGAATGCTTACCACACACGGGTGTTATAAGAATTAAACAGACCACACATAAACGTTGTATAAATATACGCTAAATAAAACAGCTTTCATTAAAGGGGGTTGTAACAATTTGTGCCAATTAAGAAAGATTTAGATTCCCTTTGAATGTCTTGTTGCCCCTGGTGTGTTCAGATTCAAACCTCAAGACAGAAAGTCAGAGGACTACTCAGTGCAATATGATTCTAGTAACACCCAGATTGATTAGCTTATTTTGGAGATAAGCTATCTGCAATATAGGGATTCAAGTAAAAAACCTTAAAAGATGTTCTTGTTTAAGACAGTGAATTTTAGCCCTTGGAATTCAGAAAGACCATTCAACATAAGGTTAATACTTGAAAAACAAATTCAATGTAGTTGTCAAATTCTGGGTAAGTACGAACATTAGTTTTAGCATGATTACAAATGCTGTGGATGGCTTATGTTCGCCCTGTCTATTGTTTCAGACAACGTTCTATTACACTACTGTGTGACTATGTCTATCCATGGGGCTTCATCAGCTGAACATTTGGAAGAAAAAGAGCATCATATGAAGGTAAAGTTAATTTCTCTTTGATCATGATATGTTCTTATTTTTTAGAATCTGTGGATCAGATGGAAATGAACTCTGTAAAGAGTGATTTGCATGAGTTCATATAATTTTTGTTCAGGCACACAGAATGCTCGCTTAAAGTTCTTGTTAAAATAAAATATCTCAACAACAAAGTCTGAATTAAGATGACTTTTTACTCATCAGATTTCATATAAAACCCTTGTAAATTAGAATAACATGTTCTGCAGCTTTAGAATAAACCTAATTTCAACACAATTCTATACACATACTTTGAATAGAATCTAATTATATTACAATAAATACAATGTACTTCAGATGTAATGGCATCAGAACAAAAGGCAAGTAATTTGGAACAAGATCTTCATAAAGTATTACAATGAGAAATAAATGCATATCATAATAGTGTTGATCTTCTCTATTTTTTTTCTACAAAATTTAATTTTCCAAAATGGGTTTGTCATTTTTTTCAGGGTCGCACACATATTGTTCCATGTTGGAAGTTGTCTAGTTCCTGTGTTTTAGTTTTAGGCCAGTTACCCAGCTGCGATGTCAACCACAGAGAGCTGAGAAAGTGGATTCAGTCAGTGGATTCGGCCTGAAAGATTGGGAACTCAACACCCTCTCTAAGGTTCAAATAAGTGAAGGTAGTGAAATACCCCATTTCTACATATTGGTGGTTTTTAATTCTCCACTGTCTTATGGCAAATAAAGGTTCTCATCTCTGTAGCACCTACTCTAAGTTTCTTTCCATTCAGCAATATTTATCCCTTCTGCTCTCCTTTGTCAGACAGGGATAGAATTGCAGTCATTAATAATAAGAAGACAGTGTCTTAAAAAGTTGTCTCTTCTCATCCCTAAGGCTATGCCATAAATCTTGCTCACTCATTCATTTATTCCCATCCAGAAAGCACTGAGGACCAACTGTGGATTAGAACCAGTATTAGAGACTGGGATACAACACAGAAAAAATGTTAAAACTGTTTTACAATTTTCAAAGAGGTAAGAATACAAATGAACTCTCTTAGACTCCAAACAACTCTTCATCTGAATTAATAACAAATGTGGATGCATGTGACACATCTGTTTTTTTCTTCTTCATTCTAGACATTATTTCCATCTGTTTTTTTCTTCTTTCCTCAATCTCTGCTACCAGTGGATTCCTTCTTTCAGCCCCCAACCATGCATAAGTCTTATTTATCTGAACACACACACATACACACGCACAAACACACCATTTCTAAGTCCTTCCCTCTTCAAGTATCTTTCTTTGTTCTGCTACTTTCATCACCTCTATCCTTATAATCTCTACCGAATTACATGAAGGAGCTATACTCACTTTCTCCCATTTTCAACGTCTGTTCAGTCATAAAACCTGGCAATCCCGCCTCACCTCCTGTCGCTTACCTGAAGCTGCTTTCTAAAGCCTTGCAATGCAACCACTCAATTCTAATACACCATTCCTAAGCCTCCAACAATCCTCTTGCAAAGTGCTCCTTGCAGCCTTCAATGCTGTTCACTACGGATTGTGCCATTATGAGCACCTTTGCGAACAAAGTAAAGTACAGTTTAAGGCATGGCATATATCAATCAATCAAACTGTTCTTCAAAACCGTTCCGCAATTAAAAAAAAAAAAAAACTCACTTTCTTGGGTTCAGAATAAACCAATGCAGTCTGATTATTTAAATACAAACAAACAAACAAAACCTCTCCTTTTCTTTTGGGACTTTACTTGCTTTCTCCCCTCCTTAAAACTAGAACCTCTTCCTGAGTGAATCTCCCAGCCACTTCCCTTATGATAGTACTGGGAAGGCTACTTTAAATCCCTGATTGTCTCCACATCTTGCTCCGTTAGAACATCCTTCTTTTCCGTTTATTTACGTTTTAGTTGTACTGGGAAACAGTTCAGGCATGGAGACTTTTCTAACAAACAATCAACAGCAACAACAACAATAATGAATAAAGATACTCATTTACTTTACTTCCTAATACAGTTGTCTAAACTCTCACTCATTTATTTTCATTTTTATGACTTCCAGAAGAAGATATAATGTAATAACGTGAGCATGCACTTTAGAATCCGAGAAATCTGGGTTAATCCAGACTCCTACTCGCTGGCTTTCTGTTTCCAGGGAAATTACTTACTTTTCCCAATACCTTGGTTTTTATGTGTGTAAAATGGGGCATATACTACCACTAGCTTGGTGAAGGGTGAGGATTAAATGAGATTATATAGTCTCTAGCATACAGATGGAAAACAGTAGGCATGCAGTTAATTGTCACAGTCTTCATCCTTTTTGTATCTTATTAGTATCTTTTACCAAATGAAACCTTCACCAAATGAATGAATGCCTCATGACGTCTAGATTCTGGCAGCATTCCTCCACCACCCATCTCCTTCCACCTTCCCTGTGCCTAGTCAGCCAACTACTCTGTGGCCTGTTCAAAGCAGCATCAAATTCACTATCCTTTTGTCTCCAAATATTACTTAACTTTTCTAAGCCTTAGTCTCATCAACTATAAAATGGATTAAAAATGGGTATCTTATAGAAGTGTTGAAGGATCAAATCAAATAATGTATAAAGAGAATAGCATCACCTAGCAGGTAGTAAGAGCTCAAAATATACAGTTTCCGTGGTGATGATGGGGATAAGTATGTCCATCATTCTGATGATGCAAAAAGGGTGCTGAAACGACCATTCACACTGGGAGACTCTTTAATTTTTTTCCTCATAAACTTCCACACTGCTGTTCTAGGGAGCTGTGGGGGACTGCACAAATGAAGTCATCAATCTTATCTTTAGAGTATGGTGCCAAGAAATAAAAAGTTAAAAGTTAAACATGTAGAAACTGTAAAAGCAAGAGCCTCAGACACTTAAAAATACATGTCAGAAAGCCTCCACTTATACAAGAAATAAAGAACAGAAAGTGGTGTATATGAAGGTGGAAATGCTAAGAACCCAGAGTGTTGTCTGCAATCACTCCATTAGCACAATACTGAAATGTGAACTGCATAGTCCTAGAAATTCCCAATCCATGCGGCCTGTGATTGCAGAATGATGCAAAGGCAGATGATGCCGGAGACGAGACGGCGCTGGGTTCAGAACTAAGCATCTACCTGGTTAACCAGTGAGTAGTCTTTTAAAGGCCTCAGCAGGACACTTAAGAACCACTCTATACTGTCTACGAGTCCATATGTATACATCTATGTGCCTACATACGTGTATGAATTCTTGGTTTTCCTTTTGTTTTTTGCTGTTTCTCCCCTAAGGTTAACTCACTCCAACACTTTGGTGTTCTTCCAAACTCCCATGTTAAAGAGTTTCACTTGAACACGTATGGAAGGAAAGACAGTGCAAACGGGCAGCCCTAACCAATACTGCAGTCCATCTGGGGCCCTGACAACGATCCCACTCAGGTTGGTTGGGCAGGTGAATATTTTCATCAGCTGCACAGTTACCCTTGTGCTCTGACATTGTCAAAACAAAAGATCTCCATGGTGCGGCTGTCCTCAGTCACCCTGCAGTCACCAAATATGCAGACCAGGAAACATACCTAAAAAATTATGGATGTGTAGGGAGTTTCTTAATTTTATAGAAGTACATTTTAAAATATTCCAACCCAAATGTAGGAAGACCTTCTGAAGTACCTTGGCTCATTTTAAAAGTCTTTCCAAATAGAATGTTGAATTTATGAAAGTGATGGTAACCAAATGATTGAGTAATCAAACCACATTCCAGAGGAGAAAAGCAAACTGGGCCAATGATAAGTGGAAGTTTTTGCTTAGGACAGCAAATGCTCGGTACAGAAGTCTGTGAGTTCAAAGTGAACAGAGAATTACTCACTCTGCACATCTTCTGAATTGAATCTAAAAATTCAAATTGCAATTGCCCATCATGTTGTTAACAGCTACTATCTCTCCTAATAATGTACAGCATTTTCCCAGTGGACTTGCTGTTAGAGCTTCTAATAGAGAAAGGAGGACTCTTGAATCCCATGGTGTTGGGGGCTGGGGACCCCGCAATAGCTGAGGGATTACTGTTTCAGATATGCAGAAATCCCAAGTCAGTCTTCCGATATCAGCAAGTTTTACCTGTGCTGCACTAATATCTGAAGTAATGTTCATTGAAACAAATAAGAAATATATAAAAGCAAAAACAACCTCAAATCATGTAAATGACTTACTGGTTTTGTTTTTCTGTGTTAAGTGATTTATTGTCTCTTTTCCAATTTAGGACTCATGCTCCTTGCCCTTCTGTAATATTTTGTTTTTAGATATGTTATACTTTACACATTATAAGGAAGATCAGAGAAATCATGATCTTAGCTTTTTCTATTAATTTTAAACAAATATGTAGAATTTTTGCTTTGTTTTTCCTTGCAAGAGAAACTGGACATTGTTAACTTCGTAAGGTTAACCCCTGTGGAGAATATTCTCCCTGATTCTGTCATAATAGATTTAAGAAAGTCCTTGGTCAGTTTCAGGCAGATATCAAATCTGTCACTTGAGGGGCAGAATTCTTTGAAAACTCACCGACAATGGGGAGGCTTATGGTCACTGAAATGTCAGCTTATCACAGGAGGCTGACTCCCAGGCCTGAAATAATTCAATCTAATGTAACTCATGTCTACTCAAATGCCTCCTGTTCTTGGCCTTTTAAGTGTTTTTTGCTGTAAAACTTTAAATACTCGAATATTCAGGACATTTACTGATAATGTTCTGCTGAAATGTATCTAAAAGATTTTAGACAAGATATTGGAAGCAGATATTTTTGAATTTAATTAGTCCAGGACAACAAAAGGAAGATGATTTTTCTCCTTCAGCAGTTGTGTGCAGCCCGCATTCATATCCTGCTTGATATCAGGAAGGAATCTATCCTGACAACCAGCGCCCTTACCTCTGCAGTCTAAAGGTTATAACAAAGTGCTGAGTGCTGGAGTCACACATTCACTTTAAAAATAAGTGACAAATTCCCTGACAACTTTAACACATGCAGAGCCAGCAAATAAAAATATTTGTATTCTAAACTTTTTACTCTTTGACATTGTCAGTTGACTCAGCGGGGCAGAGAATTATGTTACGTGGTTGTGCCCTTGGTTTTGAGCTCCAAACAGGTCTATAAACTGGATTCTATCTCTGAACACGAGTTAGCAGTTATTTTGCAAAGTAGCCACAACTGTGAGCCAGTCGGCACAAAACCAGTAACAGCAACATTTTCTAACAAAAATGTAAATATATATAATTATACGCATAAAAATCTATATTGATCAGTGTATACATACATTATATGTATCATACTGATAGTATGACGTGTGTGTGTGCATATACACACACTCATCATCAATATTCTCTAGAGTAGAAAAAAGTTGGTTTTGAATTCCGGATCTCCAATGATTTTCAGAGAACCATTGGCCAAATTCTCTACCTTTTCTAAACCTTGGCTTTTTTGTCTGTTAAAAAAGGGTATCATAACATCTGCATGATTATTTTAAAAAGGGTTTTACATATATAAATAAATATATAAATATATATAAATGTAAATACATATACACACATGTAAAACTGACTGCATCAAAGTTTGATACGATGGATACAAAAAATGTTTGATTCATATTCAGATATTTTCATGTAAACACTTGTGTAGTCTTAAGGATCTTTAAATCTCATTAGGTATCTGATATGCCACATTTTTACATGATTATAAACTGGAGTGAACGCTTAAAACGCATAATAAGAGTTCCTTTCTCCAAGATTTGAGGGTAGGAAAAGCCGAGACTTCTTAAATTACAAAAATTACCTGCTTCAAAACAGAATGACAGAAAGGGCATTCCATGACAGCCTCTTCATAAAATGCTCTAACTCCCTGGTAGCACTGTCTGGTGCTATATCTCTTGCAGTTAGTATTTGTTCTCTGCAGGTTCCCAGGGCCAAACAGCTTTGTGCCTGTGTTGCAACATTCACTCCTCAAACCCTGTGCTGCAGACGCATGAGCTCCTGATGTTCTAGGAGTGCCCCAGCTGCACACCTGCACAGGCCTGTCCCTGCCCCAGCCTGGCCCTTCTGGGCATTACTCAGCTACTGCAATAGGTTCTCCCTCAAGACACACAAATGATCAAGATTGACCTGTCCCACAGAAGCAGAGTGTTGATTCAGTCCCTCATCTGCAGCAGTTACTCTCCTTGATTTTCACTGGAATTTATTTCATTCTCTAGGGTCATAGTGTGTGTGAATGTACGTGAGTGCGGATACACATAGAGACATAGATACATAAAGATTTATCTCACTCCATCTTTTCTTTTGAGTTCTAAGCACCCATGTGCAAGGATTGGTGTTCTCCACGTGAGTGCTTAGAACACAAAAGGCATTAAGATAGCACAGTGTGAAAAAATGCACAGGGCAGTACTACACACACACGTGTGCACACATGCACACGCACATACACACATGCGCACACGCATGCACACACACACACAGGATACGTGCATTGAATGTATTTGACTCTATTGAATTTTCTTGCTTTCATGGATTGAGGCCCCACCCTCCCACAGCCTAAATTTGCAACTTTTCAAAGCCACTTTTCTGTTAAACTGTAAATAAATGAATTAATCATTGCATGAGAACGGTCTGAATTAGACTGTCTGGAATTAGGTTGGTTTGTCATACATGGGAAAGAGCTGAGCCACAGACTAGTAAACCAGCACATTTCCAGGCGGTTTCACACAATAGCTGGCAACAGTCCCAAGAGGAACTAGGTCAGAGCCCGGGGAAAAGCACAATCCGGCTTTCCGTTTCCCAGGAACTGTTGGCTATTTGCTGACCTTTACTAAGAGTGTCTTTAAATGTTTCCTTGAGATCAAAGCCTCTGAGTGCTTAGCCTTACATTTTTAGGTATTACTTTTTCTTTTGTATCCATTAAGATCAATCCCACTGTGAGTGAGAATTACAGAACAGTAGTTTAAACATGCTTGCTCACAGCAGCTGCCAATTCGATCATAATAGAACAGTTTCACATTTAAAAAAAAGCAATTCAATTAAAAACTACATTATAGAAATGCTAAGGGCCTAATTCCAACTAAAGGCGGCAATGAAATTTAAAGTAAAGACGGCAAGTGAGGTTTTTAATGTGTTCTTAGCTCCCTACATGTAATACACCATCACTAATAACGTACAACTGAAAATCAGATATCCACTGCGTGGGTGCCATACATCGTAAGATTATGGCAAGGGCAGAAAAAGCTCACATAATGTCAAAGGAAACCCTAAATATTGATCAGCGGCCGTATTCAATTGTAAGGTGGAATTTTCATTTTAACTTCATTTCATTGCTTTAGTGATCTTAATCTTGTAACACTTTTGAAATTTTTTTTTATGTTTATATGTACTTTAGACATATAACTATGAATAAGAAGGTGTTTATAGAAAAGTATTTTTAGGAAAGAGCATGGACATTGGTTAAACTCATTAATGATGTATTCATCCAGTAAATAATTATATACTGAGGAAACTATGTTCCAGAGATGGTTCTAGGCTTCATTAAGCTTATTTTCTGCTGGATGCAGACAATTAAAAAATACGACAAATAAGCAAATTCATTCTCTATTAGTAGGTGATGAGGGCTACAGAAGAGGAAACAGGGAAAGCAAAGGGGATTGGAGTAGCAGGTGGAACGTGGTTTCTGATCCCATTAGCAAGTTTACCTGTCATATTAGCCTAGGCTGGGCTACCCTATGGCAAGATGAACCCACAGCTTTCTGGATAGTAGTAAACATAAGCTTATTTGTCACTCAAGAGGCTCCTCTACAGCGTTGACAAGTGTTCTTTCCACTGAGTTATTTGTCACCCCTTCTGCTGAGGCCATGACCCTCTGAGCTTCCCGGGACACCAGAGCAGAAAGGACACAGCTCGGCTCTGTGCTGGCCCCTGCAGGCTTCAGCCCAAGGTTCAGTTCGTCCTGAATACTTGACCTGAATTAGCCACAAGACCCAGCTTCACCACAGGAAAATGTAGAGCAGGAGATTGCGTCTTCGGGCGTGCCACCATCTCCACTGCATCAAGGTAGGCTAGATTTTAGGGGTGCCAGGCAGGAGGAAGAGCTATGCAGAGTCTCTGAGGCAGGACAACCCTTGTGGGTGGAGGGAAAGTGACCATCGATTTATTACATGTGTCTCTGGTGAGGACAGACCACCGTCTGTGCCTGATGGACACCCGGAGATCTAAGAGAGGAATCCAGCACTGGGTCAGGGAGTGATCTATAAACTTCCGAGCAGGATAAACACAAGTATTAATGTATGTGTTTCTGTGGGTGGGAAAATACATTAGAGCTTCCCTCAAATTCTAAAAGGAAGTATCCATGATACCTATATTTTTTAAGTCAAAATAAAGCATTCAATTACAATGCTGCATAATTGATCTGGTAAATATTATACAAGTCGTTTCCATATCAAATTCTATAGAATTTTACACACCAAACTCTCAGCTTTCATTCTCTCTGCATTGCTCTTGAGTAATCCTGTTCAATAGAAACAGAATGAGAGCCTCCTATGACATTTTAAATCTAAGAGAAGCCACATTAAAAAACTAAAAATGTGAGTTAATAATTAAAGGTGAATTAATTTTACGAATATATTTTATTCACCAAAATATATCCAAAATGTGATGTTGATAGGTATTCACTATAAAAATAGTAAAATATTTTATTTATTTTATACCAAGTCTTTAAGATCTGATGTGCATTTTATACACACAGCTCATCTCAAGTTCAACAACAGACCCCGCACAGCTAGGGATCAGCGGCCACAGTGGCTGAGGGCGATGGTCTGGGAGAGCTCAGGTCTACACCAGCACACACTATCCAAAGTCAGAGAGAAAAGAAAAACTGTCCTGCATTTCTTCAACTCAAGTCATCGTTAATATTTAAAAACAAATCAATAGGCTTATTTAAAACCAAAACGCGTTGTGGTTCTCAGTTTCACAGGGAGAAGCTCTACGTCAGAGACTCAGCAGATGGGCTTTAGACAACACTAACAGGAGTGAAAATTTTATGAGAGCTGCCACATATCATGCGGCCCATCTCCAAGCAGGCATCCATCTCAACGACAACATGAACAAGGTGATAATGACGACAGAAATGAGGACTAACAACCAAGCATAGTACTGGTTCTACTACACACAATTCCAATCAACTTCAGAAAACAAATGCAACAAAAAGGCTGAAAAACGCATGCACTACTACAGAGCTAGAAGTAGCTGGCGCCAGAATGGAAACCCAGTTCCAGCTGATTCAAAGTGCTTGCCATTTCAACACGCTGCACTGCCTCATTTAGACCTTCCTGAAATAGAGAGGATTTCCATTCAGGAATAAAGCTCCTTACAAAGCCACCTGTAGAGGATAAAGTCCTCTCTATACAAAAATCACGTGCTCCACAGCAGAAAATGTCTTGATACACATCACATTGGTACGGATTTGTTTAAAGCACTGGATAATGATTACAAGTGAAACGGATATTTCAAACACTGAAGAATTCCATGTGTACAGCACTGATTGATATCTGGGCTAATTTTTAAGCTACAAAGTAGCACCTGCTGGCTTCTAATTATAAGCAAGCGCTTTGTGAATAGCTGGGAGTAGGAGAGACTCAAACTGCATGTACAATGAGCACCACCGAAAGCTCATTTGAAATACAATCCATCATCTGTGTCCAACATGACAGGGAACCGGGCAGCGCACATGCTCCATCAGATGCTGTGATTAAAGGGAGGGACGCTGCAGTTTGTCACATGACTGCACGAGGCTGTCACCACCTGCTGTTAATAACTGACATGCAATCTGAGCCTGCTTTATAAGAACGAAGAGACAGGCTGCACATTCTCTCTGATGGAAATAGAAGGAATTACTCACTCTTCCATCTTCCTAAATACAAACTGAAACAAATAACATTTTGGTAAAAGTTTTGCCCCCTAGGGACTGAAAACTGCAGTAAAAGTAGCACTGACCAGGGAGCTTAGAGAAGTAGAAAGTAAGGGAAAGACAGAAAGAATGCAGGGGAGAAAGAGAGAGAGAGAGACAGAGAGAGAAACAGAGACAGAGAGAGAGAGAGAACAAGAAAAAGACGGAGGAGGAGGAGGAGGGTAGGGAAGGGGAGAAGACAGAAGAGAGACAGTTTTATTTTTATTAAGTTGTATCAGACTCTACGGGAAACAAATCAAGCTTATGTGAAGTCCTTCGTAAACATTTAATATTTAATTTCTATAGGTTGAGTTGTTTCAAATGCTGTTGAATGATCTCTGGGAAGCCAGTAAACTCATATTACAATTGTAAAAATTGTGTGTTGTATGATGATTCTCCTGGCATGCAAGATTTCACCCCGGATATCTGTATCAAGAACTACTCTCGACCATGTTCATAGCATACGACAAAGTGACTGCCATGTTGTTCATCATTTGCTCATGAAGGGCTCTGCTTTAAAAGCATCAGGTTTAGTGGCAAGTGATTGCTCTTATAAATGCAGTTTTAATTTGATAATTTATTTGGAACCCCAACTGTTTTCCCAGAAATCACCATCCACTGATGTGCCATCCCTTTAAGATTTCCACAAGGCAACAGCACAGGTTCCCGGCCTGGGAGTCTCAGAAGAGCCCTTTGAAATGCCACCTGACACTTTCGACAAATTATTTTTCCCCTTTTAGAACAGTTAAGCAGACAATACATAAAATAAATGAAGTGTATGCATACCAACTTTTGTTACATTTAGTTTCTAGGCAGCTCATTAAGATCTGAAATATCTTGATTCTAAAGGACAAGCTTGTAAGTAGCACGGCAAAGACCGGCAGAGTACTGCATATGCATGCACAACACCAGCCTATCTGCAAGAATTTGTCACTTTAGAGCAAACAGCCAGAAATCATTTAAAAAACTGTGACAAAAAAATTCCATCGCCTTAGAAATTGTCCATTTATGTATAATTTAGAAACTACAGTTTTTCCGAAGTATCTGGAAAGGATTGGTTTCAGGACCCCCATGGATACAAATATCTACAGATGCTCAAGTCCGTCATATAAAGTGGCATAGTATTTGCATATAACCGCAACCATTCTCCCTATATAAATTAAATCATCTCTAGATTATTTATAATACCTAATACAATGTAAATGCTATGTAAATAGTGTTATGCTGTATTATTCATGGAATAATAGCCAGAAAAAAATCCTGAATATTTTCGGTATAGACACAACCATCCATTTTTTTTCTGAATATTTTTGACCCTTGGTTGTTTGCAGAACACACAGATATGAAGGAGCAGCTGTATTTTTTTCTATATTCCTCAAACTGAGCTATCATTTTCACAAATAAAATCTTATTTCATAGATTTACTGGGCATATAATATAGTGACCTAGCAAAAATAAAGAATCTTAATCACGGTCAAAGTTTCGTCTATTTGGGAATTGAGTACCACACCACTAAATATGTAACCCTACTTTACAATCCCATATATGGTGTGCATGAATAAGTAGACTTGTTGTCAGTAGTCACTGAAGTTTTCAGGCAAAATTGACCATCATTTCCCAATCAATGTCTGGAACTACGCAGGAGCATTTGCCTTTGGATATTGTTGGAATTAAAAGCTCTAGACAACATCATTGGCATCCTTTTAAGTTTGTTGTCCATTATCATTAAATAATTTTCAAGATACTCCGAGGCATATGATGCTATGAAAAATCTTAAAACAACTATGTCTTATTTTTAAAATGTCATGTAACATAAGACAGTTTGATTTCTGTGGTCATTGACTGACAGACTAAACAAAAAGGGTGTTACCATAAATATTTAAAACAGAGTAAGATAAAAATAAGGGAGAGGTCCAAGACAGTCATTGTGCTTTTTCTCATAATAAAGTTCTTTTCCAGGCAATTTGGGCACAGAAAATGAAATAAGATCATGACAATTTGGTGAATAATACTCTATGAAAAAGTCCAAGGACTAACTAGAACCATAGAACCATCCTGTGTTAACTAAAATGATTAAGATAAACTGTGCCCAGGCTAGACTGCAACTTGAAGTCACCCAATGATCATGTGGAATAATAAGCTTTCCTCCAGCATGGAAATAATGGTGGAGTTGGAAAAGTGTCTTAGAATAATAAGGTTTAAATATGTAAATCTGCCATTTCATCTGGATCACATATCTAAAGAATAAAATTTAAAATCTAGAGAATATAGATATGAAATAAAATGAAACAAGACTGAAAGCTTGGCAACGAAACAAGTCATGATATACTGTGAGAAGCAATTTTAATTTATTTATCCACCATTTCCCAGGAACTTGTGAATTTTTTGCCTCTAACTTCAGCCTATGGATATGTATGTTTTTAATCTAAGGGAAAAGTCAGCCAGCAGAAAGAGTCAAAAATATAGTACTCTGGAAATCTACATTTTCATTACTTTTCCTTTAAGCCAGATCCCTCTCATACATACTCCAAGAAATGTTAACTTTTCATATATTATTTTCCCCTACCGTTTGCAAGTTAAGGATTTTCATTTGTATTTAATTTTTAAACAATTTTCTGACTAGTTTAATTTTTAAACAGATTTCTGAAAACCATTTTGTACTTTCTCCCTAATATATACCTGATATATAGATGTGAGTGTGTGTGTGCATGTGTGTGTTTCTGTAAAGTTACATAAGAAAATGTTTTGCTGCTTATAATTTCAGGGTTTTTTTTCCCCTTTCTCATGCTCTCAACCATCCTGAGGTTCATGAACTCAGATTAGAGACATTCAAATGAGAGATATTTTCAAGAATATGTATATTTTTAAATGTTCTCTTCTATTTCTACTTTTTTAAGGAAATCAGAGACTTTTTTCCTTGAAGAGTACTGAAATATTATTTTCTTATGTCAAAAGACATAAAGTGAGACAATGACATTCTAGAAGTACTCAGCTGATCAATTAGTAAGTATTACAGTTTCTTTCTAAAATGCAATCTGAGCTGGAACAAGCTCACTAAGAGATGCTCTGCAATCAGGGACTCCCTGCGAAAGGAAATAACTTAATAAACCTGCACCACATGGAAAAATCTGGTAGAAATCTAGTATCTTTCAAGGATTCCTTCTACAAAGTTTTGTTTTGCTCTGGTTTGGTTCGTACACTCTAATTATTTTGGACAGAAAAGTTTCCCTGTTCCCAATATTATTGTTGATATTTGTGTTATGTTTGTCATCATCTTTTGGTTCCACATCTTTTCTTCTATTATCATCAGTCAGTTTGTTTTAGATATAGATCAGTGAAATCTTATGAGCAGAAGAATCTGATGGCTAAAGAAAGCATTTGCTGTTGGGAAAAAAGACCTAGGGAAAAGTTTATTGATGAAATACACATGGAAATAAACAGTATTAAAAAAGTATGTATCTTTATTATAGAATTATTTATATTCCTTAGGATATATACCCAGTAATGGGAAAAGTACATGCACGAGTATGTTCATTGCACCACTATCCACAATAGCAAAGACATGGAATCCACCCAAATGCCCATCACTGATAGACTGGATAAAGAAAATGCAGTTCATATACACCATGGAATACTATGCAAACATAAAAAGAAATGAAATTATGTCCTTTGAAGGGATGTGGATGGAGTTAGAAGCCATTATCTTCAGCAAATTCATGCAGGAAGCAAAAGACAAACACCACATGTTCTCACTTGTAAGTGGGAGCTGAACAGTAGGAACACATGGAAACAGAGAGGGCAACAACACACACTGGGAACTGTTGTGGGGCATAGGGTGAGGGAGAGCATCAGGATAAATAGCTAATACATATGGGGCTTGAATCCTAGGTGATGGGTTGATAGGTGCCGCAAACCAACATGGCACATGTTTACCTATGTAAGAAACCTGCACATCCAGCACATGTACCCCAGAACTTAAAATAAATAAAGTATGGCAAAAGCACAGTCTCTGTAATTTTACATACATAGTTTTTTATTGTATTATTTTGTTTATACCAAGTCTTTTAAATGACATGAAATGTATAAAAATTTACTTTATGTTAACATTTGCAAATTTGTCTTGAAATAAAAGGAAACTGAAGGAATCACATTAGCCCACAAGATCAGGGGCCCCTTAAAAGTGCTGGGCATCCAGAGCTTAAAAGAGCTGGGCAGTCTATAGGTGCTGAGCCATAATTATCAAGAACCAGTAACACGTCTTTCAGGGGTGTGCAGCTCACCTCCTGAGGTTCTTAGAAGGCTTCAATGAATGGCTCTGATACACCTTTCTGTGCCTGCTCCTGCACATTTACACAGACTCCACCCTGGCAATGGACACAGGCCTGTGATGAGACTAGGGCTCCATCGCAGAGAACCCATCCAGGAAGAAAATGCCCTGACAGGGCTGAGCTTGCCAGTAAATATTTAATAAGTAAAAGAGGATGTGTTCCCTCCCAATTCTCCCCTGATTCTTCCACCCATCTGCCAATGGAGTGACCCATCCTGAATACAGGAAGTTTGGAAAAGACATCCCAAACTGGACACAGCACGTCCTGCTGTCTCTGTTCCCTCTTCTAGGGAGGCTGACTTCACAGTCTGTGTGTGTATGAGGGCTAGTTCTCAGCAAGCAGGGACCTGTCCAAAGGGGATCCTGCCCCAAATCCCACAAACCCCAGACAAGCCCCTATATTTATATATGAGGGTTTGGAAATGATGTGGAGATTTAATTACATGTTTAAAAATATTAAACAATATATCCTTAAGTGCTCCAGCTTATGGCTCCAAACGTTAGAATTTTATACAAACAGACATAACTTTTGTTTATGGCTCTTCACTGTATTGCACTTTGCTGATATTGTGTTTATAAAAATTGAAGGCTTGTAGCAACGTGGCATCAAGCAAGTCTATTGGAGCCATTTCTCCAACAGTAAGTGCTCACTTCATCCTTCTGTGTTACATTTTGGTAATTCTTTCAATATTTCAAAAGTTGTTGTTATTATATCTGTTATGGTAATCAGTGGTCAATGATCTCTGATGGTATCATTTAAGGTGTTGTGGGGATGCCATAAACCACCCCCATGTAAGACAGTGAACTTAAATGATTAATGTGGTGTGTGTTCTTACTGTTCCACTCATCAGCTGTTCTTTATCTTACTCTCCCTCCTTGGGCCTTCCTAGTCCCAGAGACACAACAATATTGAAATTGGGACAGTTAAAAATCCTACAGTGGCTCCTATGTGTTCAATTGAAAGAAAGGACTGCACATCTCTCATTTTAAATCAAAAGCTAGAAATGATTGAACTAAGTGAGAAAGACATGTCAAAAAAACTAGGCCTGCTGCACCCAACAGCCAAGCTGTGAGTGCAAATAAAACGTTCTTCAAGGAAAATAAAAGCGCCATATATATATATATATATATATATATATATATTTTTTTTTTTTTTTTTTTTTTTTTTTTTTTTTTAATGAGACAGTATCTCGCTCTGTCACGCAGGCTGGAGTGCAATGGTGCAATCTTGGCTCACTGCAACCTCTGCCTCCCAGGTTCAAGCAATTCTCCTGCCTCCGCCTCCTGAGTAGCTGGGATTACAGGCATGTGCCAGCACACCTGGCTAATTTTCTGTTATTTTAGTAGAGACAGAGTTTCACTGTGTTAGCCAGGATGGTCTTGAACTCCTGACATCCTGATCCACCTGCCTCCACCTCCCAAAGTGCTAGGATTACAGGCATGAGCCACCACGCCCAGCCAGTGCTACTCTTATAAGTGCATGAATGATAAGAAAATGAAACAGCCTTATTGGTGAGATGGAGAAAGTTTTCAAGTTATCTGCATAAAAGACCAAACCAGCTACAACATTCCCTTAAACCAAGGCCTACTTCAGAGCAAGCTCCTCATTGTCTTCAACTCTATGAAGGCTGAGAGAGGTAAGGAAGTTGCAGAAGAAAACTCCGAAGCCAGCAGAGACTGGTTCATAAGATTTAAGAAAAGAAGCCATCTCCATAATATAAAAGTTCCAGGTGAAGCAGCAAATGTCAATGTAGAAGCTGCAGCACGTTCTCCAGAACATCTAAGATCATTGATGAAGATGGCTACAATAAACAACAGATTTTCCATGTAGACAAAACAGCCTTATGTAGGAAGAAGATGCCATCTAGGACTTTCATAGGAGGAAAGAGGATAAGTCAATGCTTGGCTTAAAAACTTCAAAGGACAGCCTAACTCCTCTATTAGGAGCTCATGCAGATGGTAACTTTTAGTGGAAACTAATGTTTGTTTAACATTTTGAAAATCCTAGGGCTCTTAAGAATGATGCTAAATGCACTCTGCCTGTGCTGTCTAAGTGGAAAAATAAAGTCTGGATGAGAGCACATCTGTTTATGGCATGGTTAATGCAGTATTTTAAGACTACTGTTGAGACCTACTGCTAGGAAAAAAAGATTCCTTTCAAAATATTACTGCTCATTGACAACACAGGTGGTTACGGAAGAGCTTGGACAGAGATGCTTAAAGAGATTAATGTTGTCTTCATGCCAGCTAATATAATATCCATTCTGCAGCCCATGGATCAAGGAATAACTCAAACTTTCAACTCTTATAACTTAATAAATACATGTCATAAGTCTATAGCTTTCATAGGTAGGGATTCTTCGATGGATTTGGTCAAAATAAATTGAAAAACCTTCTGGAAAGGATTCTCTTTGCTAGATGCCATTAAGAAAAATTGTGCTTCATGGGAGGAGGTCAAAATTTCAAAATGAATAGGAGTTTAGAAGAAGTTGATTCCAACACTTTACAGTTGAGTTTCAAGAATATAATAAGACTTCAGCAGAGGTACTTGCAGATGTGGTAGAAATAGCGAGAGGTAAAATTAGAAGGGGAGGCTGAAGACGTGACTGAATTGCTGCAATCTCATGATAAAACTTAACAGATGAGGAATTGCTTCTTCCAGATAAGAAAGGAAAATAGTATGCTGAGATACAATCTACTCCTGGTAAAGATGCCATAAACATTGTTGAAATGACAACAAAATATCTAGATTATTATAGAAACCTAGTTGATAATGTAGAAGCATGGTTTGAAAGAATTGATTCAAATTTTGAAAGAACTGCTACTCCGAGCAAAATGCTGTCAAACGGAATTGCAACCTAGAGATAAATCTTTCATGAAAAAAAGTCCATAGATGAGGCAAAATATCAATATCTCATTTTAAGAAATTTTCACAGCCACCCCAGCCTTAAGCAACTACCATCTTGGCAAGTCAGCAGCCACCAACATTGAGGCAAGAGCTTCCACTAGCAAAAAGATTATGACTCACTGAACACTTAGATAATTTTTAGCATTTTTGGCAACAAAGTATTTTAAAATTAAGGTATGTACACATTTTAGACATAATACTGTTGCATAAAGGTTACACTAGTGTGTACACATAATCTTCATATGCACTAAGCCAACATATTCCTATGATTCATTTTATAGTCTAAAACTGAATCTCGGAGGTATGCCTGTGTTTTTATATATAATGCTTTAGACATATTTTTTCACAACTAAAAATTATCTTGAGAAAACGTAGGATTCTTTCACTTTTGTCAGCTAATTCATAATTTATTATTTGGCTAATAAGGAACTTAACTGATGATACATTTTTAAATAAATATATACATGATCAAACCCCACACTTACCTGAATGTTTATATGTGCTTTGCCCATAAGTACTAAAATTTGGAAGCGACCAAGGTGCCCTGTAAGAGGTGAGTGAATGAACTATGGGACATCCTGACAATGGACTGTCAATATTCAGTGCTAAAAAGAAATAAGCTATCAAGCCATGAAAAGTCATGGTGGAATGTAAATCATATTTCTCAGTAAAAAAAAGCCAATCTGAAAAGGTACATACTGCATGATCCCCAATCATATGACATTCTGGGAAAATAGGAAAACAGTAGAAAGATCAGTGGTTGCCAGTGACTGGGGGCAGGGAGAAGTAAACACCAAGAAAACAGGGTTTTCATTATTTTATTTATTTATTTATTTATTTATTTATTTATTTATTGAGAGGGAGTCTCACTCTGTCTCCCAGGCTAGATTGTAGTGGCAATCTTGGCTCACTGCAACCTCCGCCTCCTGGGTTCAAGCGATTTTCCTACCTCCCAAGTAGCTGCGATTTACAGGCGCGTACCACCGCACCCAGCTAATTTTTGTATTTTTAGTACAGACGGGGTTTCCCCATGTTGGCCAGGCTGGTCCTGAACTCCTGACCTCAGGTGATCCACAAGCCTCAGCCTCCCACAGTGCTGGGATTGCAGGTGTGAGCCACCGCACCCAACATAAAATAGAATCTTTAGGACGGTGAAACTACTCTGTACGATACTATAAGGGTGGATACATGTCATTATACACTTGTCCAAACCCATGGAATATACCACACCATGAATGAACCCTAACGTAAGCTGTACACATCAGATGGCGACGTATGAGTGCAGGTGCCTGAATGGAACAAACGCGCCATGAATGAACCCTAACGTAAGCTGTACACATCCGACGACGATGTATGAGTGCATGTGCCTGGATGGAACAAACGCGCCATGCAGCAGGGGAGGTGTTGCTAAAAGGGGAGGCTACGTGGAGAGGCAGGGGGTGCGGGAAACTCTATAGTCTGCTCGGTTTTGCTGTCAACCTAAAACTACTCTAAAAAATAGGGTCTATTAAAAAAAAAAAACAAAAAGCACCTGGCATTTACTGTACAATGTGCCAGAAAAAGAATAAGCTTTCTGAAATCAGAAAGTGAGTTACTCGAAATGTGTACCATCCTTTGTCTTTTCCATGAAGTCTGAGAATCAGGCTGGTAGGAGGCTACACCTAGTGACTATCTTCAGTAAGATAGCCTGAAGCTTAATCTTTTTTTTTTCTTTTCGCAGTTTGGAAACTGTCAGCAGTTAACCAGAATGAAATCTGGCCTCCTTTCTACTCCCTTTTCCCCCTTGAGCTTTGTTTTTTCTTGCTGCCACATTCTAGCCGAGGAGAAAAGACAGACACCTCCTTGAATTATCTGAATATTATTCATCTCGATGGTTGCTGGAATGGCTTCAGAGGACCCCCTCCATCTCATGGTCGTTTCTATCTGCTTTCCTCTCATCTATAATCCAAAGGAACTCACTCGAAGCAGCATGCGTGGCTGGCTGGTGGGATCCTCCTTATACATCACCGTCTGCCTGTAACAACACTGTCATCGCCTCATGCTTCATAACACCGGGACACCAGGCAAAGGAGCTCCCAAGCTGAACCTCTGCCTGCCGCAAGGTAAATACAAGCAGGGCCGCGTGCTGCAATTTCAGGGTTACGATCGTCTTAATAAATGATGCACTCAATGTGCTATAAATCATCTCCCTCCGACCAACTCTCTTGGCAGCCTATTATAATACTCAGTGATTGTGACAACTGATAGCAGCTACAATAAATGATGGCAATGATTATTTTTTACAAAGGACTTCCAGTTAGAGAAAAGGTGTGTTAAAACGCTGAAGCGCTCGCACTTCTGGGTGCCAAATAGACAAAATGTATGCCTGACACTGGCCTTCTCCAGTCAGTAACTTCATCACATAGCTTTTAGAGAAGTAAGTTTAGGTGTCAAATACATATTCAGAAACACTCCAGGCCCATGCAGAGAATGTCAGGCTCAGAACGTATCCTAGACGACACCTAGTTATAACATCTCACTTTCCAAACAAAAGACAGAGACTCAGGGCATGCCAAAAACCACAAAACAAAGTAGAGGAAAGACATTTAAAAGTAGAGAAACAAATTGTCCTGGAAAAGTCAGGGCAAGTCAATAGGAAAAACAAAACAAAACAAAACAAAAAAAAACAGTGTACAAAGGATAAGAGCAGGCACAGGAGAAATGACATAGCTAAAAAAAGTTTCTCTCAAGCCTGTTCGTCATCAGGGAACAATGAAGGGTGTAACACTGGCCATATGATCAGACAAATTGTAAGGCTGGTGTGTTTGTAGGTGTACAGAATAGTGAGGAAACGGCCCTTGGCAGACTCTCAGTGGGAGCAGAGGGGTGTGTTGGTACACTTATGCTGGCAGTTAGCTATTAATATTAAAAATTAGAACTTTAGCACATGCTTTGTTCCAGCAACTAAACTTCTGAAACGTGCCCTTAAGAAATGCTCAGATGTGAAGAAGTTCCATCCATATGGATGTTTACTGCAGCAAACTTAAAAATAGAAGCTTTGCAATCTACCCATCTGACAAATGTCTAACATCCAGAATCTACAAAGAACTTAAAGAAATTTACAAAAAAAAAAAAAACAAAAAGTAGACAAAGGATATGGACAGTCACTTCTCAAAAGAAGACATTTATGCAGCCAGCAAACATATAGAAAAAAGCTCATCATCACTGGTCATTAGGGAAATGCAAATCAAACCAAAATGGGATACCATCTCACGCCAGTAAAAACGGCGATCATGAAAAAGTCAGGAAACAATAGATGCTGGCAACGCTGTGGAGACTTAGGAACACATTTTACACTGTTGGTGGGTGTGTAAATTAGTTCAACCATTGTGGAAGACAGTGTGGCGATTGCTCACAGATCTAGAACTAGAAATACCATTTGACCCAGCAATCCCATTACTGGGTATATGCCCAAAGGAATATGAATCTTTCTACTATAAAGACACATGCACATGTATGTTTACTACAGCACTATCCACAATAGCAAAGACTTGGAACCAACCCAAATGCTCATCAATGTTAGACTGGATAAAGAAATGTGGCACATATACACCATGGAATACTATGCAGCCATTAAAAAGGACGAGTTAATTTCCTTTGCAGGTACATGGATGAAGCTGGAAGCCATCATTCTCAGCAAACTAACACAAGAACGGAAAACCAAACACTCATAAGTGGGGGTTGAAAAATGAGAACACATGGACACAGGGAGGGGAACATCACACACAGGGGCCTGTCAGTGGGTGGGGACAAGAGAAGGGAGAGCATTAGGGAAAGTACCTAATGCATGTGGGGCTTAAAACCTAGATGATGGTTTGACAGGTGCAGCAAACCATCATGGCACACATATACCTATGTAACAAGACTGCACATTCTGCACATGTGTCCTAGAACTTAAAGTAAAATTTAAAAAAAAAATAGAAAGAAATGGAAACAACCCAAATCTAAACGTCAACAGGCAAACTAGTAATCAAAGTTTGGTACATCCACACCAGGGAATGCTAAGTTAACATTTTTTAAAGAGGTTGATCTACTACTGATTTTACTGTTTTCAGTTAGAAATCAAGTCACAGGATGATATTCACATGTCATGGACTGAATATCTGTGTCAGCCTGAAAACTCATTGGTTGAACTCCTAATCCTCAATTTCCTGGTATTTGTAGGTGGGGTGTTTGGGAAATAACCAAGTTTACCTGAGGCCATAAGGGTGTAGACCTGAGGATAATAGTAGTGTTCTTCTATCTAGGGGAGGAGACCAGGACTTCTGCTCTGTCTGTGCTCTGTGAGGAACAAGGGAGCACACAAACACACATTTGCAAGCCAGGAAGAGAGTCCTCCCAGAACCACAGTGGGCTGGCACCCTGATCACAAACTTCCAGCCTCCAAACAGTGGGAAATGAACATCGATGGCATTTTGCTACAGCAGCCTGAGCTGACTAACAAAACGTTCTACGATGCAATTTATGATTTTAAAACTCCTACGCATGTTTGTGTATGTTTCTGGAGACACATCTGAAAGGGTTCGACAAAGCACAGAACAGTTGCCGGAGTCTGGTAAGGGTAGTGGGAGGGTGAGAGGAGCTGGGGATGGTTAATAGGTATCAAAAAAATTAGTTTAAAAGAATGAATAAGACCTAGTATTTGATAGCACAATAGGGTGACGGCAGTTGATAATAATTTAATTGCACATTTAAAAATAACTAACAGAGTATAATTGGATTATTTGTAATACAAAGGATAAATGCTGGAGGGGATGGACACCCCATTATCCATGATGTGAATACTACACATTGCATGCCTGTATCAAAACATCTCATGTACCCCATAAATATATACACCTATTGTGTATCCACAAAATTTAAAATAAAAAATATTAATTGGCTGACAGCCATGACTCCTGGGAATAAAAAGGGTTTGGGGTAAAGAAGGGTTTTCACCTTTTATTATATATACTTCAGTGTTATTTCAATTTTATTGATTACTTAGTTATAAGATAAGATTATTTTATAATATCAGATTCTTACTTAGACTAATGCCAACATGCTGACCGTATGCCCATCCAATTGTTTGTTGAGTTTTCTCTCCCTCCTCCTCCTCTCTGTCTCATCCCTGCCAGTCATGCCTCACACAAACGCTAGAAGAAGAACCAGGAGATCAATTATTTCCAAATTTCTATATTTGGCATCTTCTGGCGATAAGGGATACCAAAACTGGCGACCGGGAGGCTTTCAAATGGCCTGTGGCCTCACACTTTTGGGTGCCAAATAGACAGTCTGTGTGCCTGCCACTGGCCTTCTCTAGTCAGTAACTTCATCACGTGACTTTTAAAGAAGTAAGTTTAGATGCCAAATACATATTCAGAAACACTCCAGGCTCATGCAGACAATGTCAGGCTCAGAATGTGTCTTAGAGGACACCTAGTTAAAACATGTCACTTTCCAAACAAAATACAGAAGCTCATGACATGCCAGAAATCACAAAACAAAGGAGAGAGAAGTCTTTTAAAATTACAGAAATAAATTTTTTCTGTTTTATTGTTTATACACCATGGAATTTATTTAGGAATTCTGTTCCTATGTGCCTGAAAATGTGTATAATAAGAATACTTTTCTTACATGGTCATGGACAAACTATACATGAAACATGAACTTTTGATGGCTTGGTTTATTAAACATACTAGTTTAGTAGTCCAGGAACAAAGGAGTTTCTTTTCTGACTGGGTCTGTTTGTCAAGGTATTTTCATTTTATTTTTTATTTATTTTTATTTTTATTTATTTATTTATTTTTGGGCAGAGTCTCACTCTGTTGTCCAGGCTGGAGTGCAATGGCACGATCTTAGCTCACGGCAACCTCTGCCTCTTGGGTTCAAGCAATTCTCCTGCCTCAGCCTCCCAACTAGCTGGGATTACAGGCACCTGACACCACACCCAGCTAGTTTTTGTATTTTTAGTAGAGACACCGTTCCACCATGTTGGCCAGGCTGGTCTCAAACTCCTGACCTCAGATGATCCACCCACCTTGGCCTCCCAAAGGGATGGGATTACAGGCATGAGTGTCAATGTATTTTTCATTACAGAATTCACATGCCCACCACACCGGTCAAGGGCTTCTTTGCTATACTTGCTTCTAGTTACTTTTCTATTTCTCACTATAATAATATTAATTGTAACCCTGACAGATTTGTTAATAGAAGTGAAGCAATCGTCTAAAATGTAATCAATCTTTTATTTTTTTTTCAAAAGAGAAGTAAATCATGTGCATAAACACCTAGTTTAAAAAAAAAAAAGAAGTGGGAATTCTTAGGAAACTAAGCCAAGATTTTCTAATTTCAAAGTTGAAGAGGGTTTTCATCATTCTGACATACTTCATTCTAGAATTATGGCAGCAAGTATAAGACAGCATTAATTTGCACAAAATTACAAAGGTAATATTACAGTACATCACTTATTTTCTAATTTTAACTTAGTTCCAAGGCTTTGGGGGGACAAAAAAAGCATTCTTTTTTCAATACTCCAAGAAATTTAAACTATTAGAATGATTCTCAGATACCAACTCATGAATCACACATCACACTCCCCGATTTTATATTAAATGATTAGTGAATTTAAATTTTAATAATGCTTATGTATAGATTTACTAAAATATTTTTATTCATTAAGAATATTTTAAATCTATAAACTTTATTGTATAACTACATGTTCCTTTTAAAATAAATTTATAAAATATATATCATATCATAGAAATATAATATTGTATCGTATAGGATATCAGAGATACTTACTACATAATGTCGCTAAGTTATTTTCCTGACAGACTTGATGAGAATGACAGTGACTCCAACACCGTGTTGATGATAGTCTATTTGCTGAGTTTTGTAAGGGAAATGGAGTTGGTTTGACTTCTTACATTTCTTAAGACCTGGTTATTTATAGATTTGCTGGTCATAAGACAGCTTTGAAGATCAAATATTAAGGGATATTTAACCCAAGAAGAAATTTACTATATACTGAGTGCCAACAATTTGCCAGGCTGTACACCAACATGATCCCATTAAATATGAACAACAAATCTCTGATGCAGTTAGCAATAGATCCAGGGTGGAAATGAAGAAACTAAGACACACGTAGATTAAGTAAACTGTCTAAAACAGAACCAGAAAGTACCAGCCGCATTTTAAATACCTGCCAGTCACCCCGTGCTTTCCCAATGTTCGGAGGACATCGCATGCCCTACAAAATTAGGGCTCTTCTGCAGAGATGGAGGTGATAAGCCTCCAATCACCAAACCAAACCATGTGAGGCCAGGAAAGGTAGACCCTCAGGGGCTGCAGCTGGGCATGGCTAAATGCTGTAACCCAGGATTTTTTCCTAGAAGTAACACTTTCTGTGAAAGGGGAAGATTTCTGGCTGTTATCAATGGAAGTCACTGTCTTCCATCAAAAAAACAAATGATTTAATCTCCCCCTCCCTCTGTAACAGAGTTCACAGAGAACAGAAACTTGGTCCACATAAAGAAAGGCAACTCCTGAAGAAACTAATAGCTACGAGACCCTTTAACGACACAAATCCACGTTAAATTCTAGGCTACTGCAAAGCAGCACTTTGGCTAGACCTACGGTGATAATTGGCAAAGACGTGCCACTGAGCCTCCAGCTTTGAGAAATTACAATCAGAGACTGGAATTTTTCTGTGTTTAATTATTAAAAGCTTTGATGCTTTCATAATGCCAGTGAGATTGGAAAATAGAAAAATGATCCATCAGTACACAAAATAGGAAGATGAAGAATATTTAGGCAGTCCATGCTGAGATGTTTTTTATAACTCGGCTACATGATGGAAGGGTTAGGAATTCCTTAGAGCCAAGTTCACAGTTAATGACAGAAACATGTAGTAAATGATACAGGCTTTGTAGCTTTTAGAATATATTAGGTCAACAAACATTTTCCAGGTCACTATCTGGAGCAGATGCATTCCAATTAGTAGGCTCAGTGGGAGCCTCACCCATCCCATAACGTCCTGTATTAATTCTTATCTGGGTGTGCTACATATTTCATTTGCTTTACAGTTTCTTAAATATATTTTGCCTTTAATGTTTAAATATCATTATTGTGGGTAAATCAGTGCAGTTGAATTGCTTTCAGAAGATTCGGGACTTTGTTTTCTTTGATGATTAACATTGAAAATGTGAACTTGTAACACATTTAAAGTGAGGAAATTCAATGTTAATTTCTATGGATTTTATAACTTTTGAAAAAAAGTCATTTTTCCTTTGATGATAACATTGGAAATGGGAACTTGTAACACTCTTAGAGTGGGAAAACCTGATGATAACTTCTATGGTTTTATCACATTTGGAAGAAGTCACATTGTAGATCATTAGAATTCAATGTGTTTATGCTGTGATAATTTACTGATGATGAAGTCAGAAGAACCCAAAATAAAATATAATAGAGAACTAAGTTCAAGTGAGGACCTATAGAGAATGAGAACACGGAACTTTCAACGACATACACATTCCAGGGTTGTATGTGATTCCTGAAATCAGATTTCACAATCTCTTACAAAGAAGTTTCTTATTTGTCAATTACAACTCAAAAAAGCTGGAAAAAAGTTTCTGATGTACAGGAAACAAAGAATAATTAAAATATTAATGGATTATCTAACTTTTTTTTTTCTACATTGCATTCCGGAACGACATTCCCAACACACAGACTTCTACGCACAGAACAACGAAGGAAAAAAAAAAGAAAGAAAAACTATTTTCTGCAAGAAGTCAAGTGATGAATGTTGTCCTAAAACAGTCTGCGGAGGCGCAGGGGAGGAAGCGGGGCGGGCAGTGCGACCAGGAGGAAGCTTCAGGGCTCCTGGGCAGGGGAGTGCGAGGCCCGAGGTCATTAACAGTGAGCACTAACCGGCAAATTAATAACATCAATTTAAACAGTTATAATTCCACAGGATCCTCTATCAAGCTGATTCTAAATGAGAAACTTTTCTTTACGGATATGAAATGTTTTCTTCTCCATACGAAAAAGGAGACAGGGGATTTGTATTTAATTTTTTCCCTTCAATGTAGAAGGGAGGAAATCCACGAAGCTGCAGATGGCCACTGTGGACTTCTCTGCATGGGGTGAAATCACCAAGTGCCCCTTGAGTGTGTCGTCAAGTATCAAAGCCCTGAGAACTTATAGAAGCTTTGTGGCCACCTGCGCCCGGTAGTGGGGACCATCTGGGGTTTCCTGTGCCTAGCACCAGCACCCACAGCCAGACCTCACTGGCAATGCCCAGTGTGAAAGTGAGGGACTAAGTGGCTAATTTGGCTGGACTTCCTGGGTCAATAGGGACTTCCCTCAGGGGGCTATTCCCTAAGCCAAAATGAGTCATAGCTGCAAACTAAGGGACTGAAACTTCAACCAATCATACAGGGAGTTTAAGCTCTAGTTGCAGCCTGATGTTTTTAACCAATCAGGCCCACCAACCCACAAGCAGATACAAAATAAACTAACTCTATAGGACAGAAAAAGGAAAAGGGGAGGGGTCATAAGGGGATATAAGCATAAGACACCCAAGCCAGAAACAGCAACTCTTCCGGGTCCCCTTCTCCCTCTTGGAAGTTTTACTTTCGCTTTTGCTTTCCTTTCACTTTCATAAATCTTGCCGCCGCACATTCTTGGGGTCCGCGCGTTTCTCTAATTCAGCTGTAACACTCGCCGCTGCAGTCCACGGCTTCATTCCTTCAAGCCGGTGAGACCAGGAACACTTCCATAGAGAAAAAAACCTTTGATCAGGAGAAGACTTCTTGTCTCAAAAGGAAGATAACTCTTGGGGCCCCAAAATAACTAAACTAAAGGGAAAGGTCGAGCTGGGAACTGCTTAGGGCCAACCTGCCTCCCGTTCTATTCGAAGTCACCCCTCTGCTCACTGAGATAAATGCGAATCTGACTGGCTTCTTTGGAAAAGCTAATTAGAAACTCTAAAGAGCGCAACTGTTTGTCTCTCACCTACTTGTGACCTGGAGGTCCCCTCCCTGCTCCAGTTGTGCCACCTTTCTGGACGAAACCAATGTACATCTTTCATCTGTTGCTTGGTGTCTCATGTCTCCCTAAAATGAATAAAACCAAGCTGTGCCTCGGCCGCACTGGGTACACGTCGGCCAGACCTCCTGAGACTGTCCGGGGCACGCAGCCTCAACTTTGTTAAAAATAAACATTCTAAGTTAACTGAGACTGAAAGTGCCTTTGCAGAATTATAACTGAGGAAATTATGTCAGTGACAGAAATCAGACCTAACCAACTCTATGTTGCTTCTCGAACTTTTAAGTTGTCCTTTTTCATTCCTGGGCATAGGCTGAACTAAAGTTGCGAAGGAATTCAGTTCACAGTTTGACTCTGAAACAAAATTGATTACAGCCCTTATCAACTGATAGAGCCCTTATCAATTGATCAACTGATAGAGCCCTTATCAATTGATCAACTGATAGAGCCCTTATCAATTGATCAATTAATAACAGCACTAGAAGACCCCCTTCTTACCTGGTGTCCAGTCTGCTTTGCAGGACTAACAAATTAGCTACAAGTTTAGGACTTACAGTTTAGGAGACATGCAGCCTCTGGCTCCAAGAGTATGAACCTTCCCAAATTGCTTCTGGGGATCACATTACTATTGCAAAACCTAAGATCTAAGATCGGTGGTTGTGGTATGTTGCAGACCCTGCACTCCATGGATCAGCTGATAACACCAAGACTTTTAATCTGGCCCGACCAGTTTTGCCATTGCACCCAGAAACAGAAGACAGCAAGAAAAACTCACTTTGACCCCCTGTGATTTCATCTTCAAGCTGACCAGTCAGCACTACCCACTTCCCAAGCACCCACCCACCAAATTATCATTAAAAACCCTGATCCCCGAATGCTCCGGGAGACTGATTTGAGTAAAAATAAAACTCCAGTCTCCCACACGACCGGCTCTGCATGAATTACTCTTTCTTCATAGCAATTTCCCTGTTGATAAATTGGCTCTGTCTGGGGAGTGGGCAAGGTGAACCCACTGCATGGTTACGAGACCTGTCTCAGCTATTCAGCGTTCACACCAGAATGGTGCCAAACACCCAGCACAGGACAGCACCCTAGCGAAGACACAAACCACCGTAGTGACATAGATTTCACTTGCTTAACCTGTGCACCCCACATGGGCACACTGGAAGCGGGAGGTCTCCCACTGAGGGTCAGTGCTGCAGGGAGGCCACTGATCCACAAGTGTGGGATGGAGACTGGGGACGGGCCACCTTCTGCTGTCTTTCATCAATTTATACTGCACATGTCCTTGAGGCTTTCTGTATTTGGTTTTCTTCTATCTCCTTATTAGATTCTGAGAGTTTGTTAATCATTGGTCTGTTACTTCACTCTCCTGGAAATTGCTCCTCTCCGTTTGAAAAGCCAACATAAAAATAAGCATACAACTCTTTTCCCATAGAAACAGGCAACACTTCATTCTGGAGATGTGCCCTAACCTGGGGTAGGTGTCCAGGACAAGTAAAGTGGATGTTCGCAAAGAGCAGTCCCAGGACCACAGCATCTGTCTCCTGGGACTGGGTTAGAACACAGGCTCTCAGGCCCACACAGACTCTGCTGGAAGAGACCTTGCAGGTGAGGACCTACACTGTCAAGCTGATGCTGGTGCACATTCAAGTTTGAGAGCCACTGGCCTACAAAATATATATACCCTGGCCTCCAAAATCAGAGTTCAAGTTTTAGCCAAAAATCAGTCAATCTCCTGTGATTTTTTTTTTAACAAACCTAGTTATCTGATTCACCCAGAGAAATGCTTCTCTGATCCATCTTTGCATCTGCTGCAGAAACAAAGGATATTTAAAGTTCCTGCTGTCCCTGGAGGTGGCTGTCCGGCCCCCTCCAGGATCAAACCCATGGCCTTAGGGAAAGCTTCTAACACTACAGGTCCCGCTCCAGGTTATTCTCATGCGGATCCCTATGCTTTTCGGATTTCTTATTCTAGACTTCTTTCTTTCTGGCAGTACAAGCCTCTCCCTTCCTTCTTTATCCTTCAGCTTCAGCCACCTGAAAAAATCTCCAATCTGGTAAATCTAAACCAATCACCTTTTCTGAAAGGACACAGTTTTCCAAGCATTACTGAAAAAAAAAAAAGAAGAAAATCTTAAAACTAACTTCAACTGCAGATTTCTTCCTCCACCAGAAACCCTTTGGTTTTCCTAGTCAGAGTTCCTTCCTTTCCACAGAGGGGTTTTCACATTGTTTCTACTTTCCCACACCACATTCACCACCCAAAGTACCTGTGTGCATATTAGAACCAGTCACCCCCTTTACTTAGAATACTTATAAGGAAGATATTAAATAACAGGCAGTCATGATGAATAAATTTAAGAAAGGTATATTCAGCATTTACTATGTGCCAGCTACTAAGTCTTGACATTTATTGTCTCATTTAATCTTTACTCTGAAGTAGATGGTATTTGTAATATCATTATTTATCATTCTTATTATTATTGTTACTATTTTGCAGATGAAGAAACCCAGACACTCCCAGGAAATGGTGAAGGCAGAATTAAATTCAGGTACTCTGACTCCAGAGCATGCACAGTTAAACACTATTCTGTGTTGCAAAGCCTTGTGATATTGGTAAATGCCACTGCTTTGGGAAAGGGATGCTGTCACTTGAGCAAGTACCACATTTTATGTTCTTCAGGTGATTTATAACATCTCAAGAGCAGTGGACAAGACCTCAAAATGGTTCCTCAACAGTCTTCACATGCATCTGGCAAACACTGTCAGGCCAGCACTCCCACCCCCAGCTCTGGAGAAAAGTTTGCACTCTTGGTCGGGGAGGCCTGCGGAAAAAGTGCCCTGAGAAAACAGCAGCTCCTCCTTGAAAGGCATGTTTCTGCATGGCTGACAGGTGCAATCCCGTGGAGGAATGCATGAGAAAGACTGATCTGAGAAGACTCATGAATTATTACAAATTAGGGTCAGTTTTTAATGAGGAAACGAGAACGTGAACCAAGTAAAAACTTATGTGGATGGTAAAAAGTACCTTACATTTGGAACTGAAACATTTGCGATGACTCTATTGGGAAAGTTGCAAGACAACTCTGAATGCACATATGCCATTCCACATGCTCTCCAAGGTTTAAAATTTAAAACAAACAAACAAACACATTGCTTACTCAAACCCCCTCCTATATTCTATTTTTAGAGATAACACATCTCATCTCTTTTAGCTTATCTCCAAACCTTCAAAGACCATTGTTACAAAGCCCATGCTTGCTTTTTCGTCTTGAAGCTTTAGCTCTCCACATGGAAATTTGTCTTCATTCTTTCATCCCATACCCCACAACCTCACGCCCACACACTGTCCACTCATCCTTGCTGGATACTTATACTTTCATCCCACACACCACAGCCTCACGCCCACACACCGTCCACTCATCCTTGCCGGATACTTATATCCTAGTGCGAGTAGGGTAAGTTTCGGGATTCATGTCATTATTCGTAAGTGTTACAGGCTCTGTGCATGTGCTGTATCATGAATATTTCTGTCTCGTACAACTCATATTGTTTTAAAAATTTTTGTTTTAGCCGGGCATGGTGGCATGTGCCTGTAGTCCCAGCTACTTGGGAGGCTGAGGCAGGAGAATTGCTTGAACCCAGGAGTCAGATGCTGCAGTGAGCCGAGATCGTGCCACTGCACTCCAGCCTGGTTACAGAGTGAGAGTACAACTCAAAAAAAAAAAAAAAAGAAAAAACCCAGAACTTTTGTTGTTGTTGCTGCTTCTTTTGTTTCATCTGTACTTATCACCAATGCATCCCCAACCTCTTCTTCCACTTTCAACATCTACACTTAATATGTTCAAATTCAGCAGATTCCTATCAGTTTCCTCTTCTGAGGATGTCTCCTAGGGAGCCTTCAGATCTGCTGCAAACAAAACTAGCACAGTCATTATCTTCCCCCTCTTTTCATCTGGAGCCTGGGAATTTATATTTTGAACCTTCTTGAATGCATTCCCAGTTTCCTTGACCACCTCCACCCCCAACACACCATGTTCTCCTTTCTTGGCTAATTTCCTCTTTTAGGTAGATGTACTGAGACAGGAGCACAGGAGATAAAAATTTTGAAGTTTTGTATTGTGAAAAAGTCTAGGAGTAAATGACATTTTGCCAGGGCATAGGAATCCGATTTTGAGATTGGATTCCATCAGAATATTTTAGGGTATTTACTTTACGTTTTTTATTATTATTATTACTGACCTCCTCTGACTTGTTTCCTCTCTGGAAATTTGGTAGGATATTCTCTTTTGTCCCAATATTCTGAAATTACCTAATGACATTTTGTGATACAAGTCCATTTTCATTCAGTATTCAGTTTTCTTGGGCCCTTTCAATTTGGAAATAACCATCCTGGAAAATTTCTTCAACAATTTAATTTTCTCCGTTTGTTTCTCCAACTTTATTTTCCAAGTTGTCTCTGACACCTTTTCTTTCCTAGATGGTTCCTCCTTTTTCATAGCATTCTGTTCTTGTTTTGTGAATATAATATATCCTTTTATTTCTCAGGTAATTTTAACAATTATATATTTAAGTTCTTATATCTTGCAAATTTTCAGTTTCTTCCTAGTTGCTTTACCCTCTGTGTCTATTGGGAATTTTGCCTTCCTTGTCAGAAGATTTTTATGGCAGTCTGCTTATATTAGAAGAAAATGATTGAACCTTCTGAGTGTGTGTGTGAGAGGAGGGTGAGGGCTAGGGCTGCTCCATCACCATGGAGTCACTGTCAGTAAATCAAGCTTGCTTATTTTACTGAAAAAGACCCAACATCTTTTCGTTAGTTCTTTCTCTTGAGTGGCTCAGGGTCCCTCACTTTCTTCTTCTCAGTCTAATATGTAAGTTTGGAGAGCCAAGGATGTCTATATTCATGCAAATGATTAGTTTAACATCTTTATTTTGGTATAATCCCCAAATATGCCTAGGGTCTTCTATTCCAAAGACCCCCAGTACTGGAAGTGCAATTTGATCCTAATTCCTTGTAAAATATACTTTTGATCAACTTTTTTACTCTGCCTCACTGTCATCCTTAGTTTAGTGCAAAAATTTCTGGTTCTGCCAATTGCTGAAGCTTTTGAGTGTACCCTGAGGCGAGTTGATTTGATTCTTGGCTTTCTGAAGTTTTGGATTAGGATTCTTCTTTCCTGATTCTTTTAAATCAATTACCACTGACCTTATGTTTTCTAACTTGCAAAATTGTATTACGCTCTTGCCTTCTACCATTTAATGTGTCCTTGTGAACTTGTGACTTTGAAGTAATCATTTTGTGATTATAATGTAATTTTAGTGGAATTTTGGAGGGGAGTAGATAGAGATGAAAGTATTTTGTCTATCAACTCCAAGGAAGATTTTGAGGTGGTTAACTTCTTTCTTTGTAACAAAATCTGTCAATGCTTACAAATTATATATTTGTATATATAATATTGTACTATGTGTTATATAATATATATATATTATTTAACTTAGAGTGTTCATATGCTAAGATAGGTAGAACGATGCATTGGATGGATGGATTAATTATTCAGGCTTTCTGAATATCACGTCTAATCTATAAAATAGAAAACATTTTACTTTGGTCTTAAAAGTCTCTCCCTGCTGTTGGAATCTAGCATTAACGACTCCACTGGCTCAAGCGTGATTGGATTTGTCCTAATCCTTTTTAGAAATGCCTTAGAGAAGTGTGATTTCTAACTGCTGTTAAAAGGAGAACCACTGCTTATTCATTTACAAGTTATAATCATAATGTAGATTTTAGACAAAAGACTGAGGGTAGTACATCAAAAGACTTCACAGTGAAATAGAGAAGCCATTTCTATAGGTATATGGCATTTGGTGTGTCTGAGTACAGAAAGGTAGGAGATGAACTGTAGGAACTGAAGGGGCTGAATCTACACAGAGCTTCCTGTAATGTGAGGTCTGACTGTCCCTTCGTCTTCCACTTGGTGACACCTACACACTCCTCAAAACAATATTCTAATCACATCCCTGAAGGCTTCCTTGACCTATTTATACCACCTCTCTCTCAAGTACCCCTGAGATCAAATATACGATTAAACCAAGTAACTTCTTAAAAAATAAAAGTTTGAAACCAAATATTTTTCCCCTTGGATATTCACTAAACATTATGTTTAATATCAACATATTTTGTTTTTAACTGCAGAAAATATTTTTCTCATATATTGATAAACTGCATAGTCCTTAATGCTTAGTTTTACACTTGAGAATAGGTACAGCTTCTTGACTAGTTCTCAAGTAAATAAAACTTAAAATGTTAGATAGACTTCATTTATTGCATCCCTTGCAAAAAATATAGTATCAGAACAATGCAGTTGTTATCAAGATTAAATTAGTATATAATTGTGACTTTTTTTTTTTTTTTTTTTTTTTTTTGAGACGGAGTCTCGCTCTGTCACCCAGGCTGGACTGCAGTGGTGCGATCCCGGCTCACTGCAAGCTCCATCTCCCAGGTTCACGCCATTCTCCTGCCTTAGTCTCCCGTGTAGCTGGGACTACAGGTGCCTGCCACCACACCTGGCTACTTTTTTGGTACAGACGGGGTTTCACCATGTTAGCCAGGATGGTCTCGATCTCCTGACCTCGTGATCCCTGTGACTATTTCTATCAGAATCTCTTCTTGATGGCATAACAAAGGTAAAAGCAAACCATTATAGATTCTTCAAAAACAGGTAAAGAATCACATATGGATCCCCAAAGTCTGTCTTGACAGTAAGAACGACATTTCTACAGATCGGCTGTTGCCTGTTTGTTTATGCGGGTGAAATTTGTCATGGATTTTTTTCTTTTTTTACGGGGTAGTAATACCCCTTTCTAACATCTAGCACTGCTGGATTATGAAAATTTTATCCAAGGTGATGTTCATTCTCTGAACGTAAACTCAGACTGAGCAAGACATAAAGGAGAATATAAATGTCCTTTTCTGTATTTCTTGTAGAATAAATCTTGACTTTGTGCCTATTCTCTAGTAGGGTGTCTGAAAATGATGTTTACCCATAGAAACTATTTTTATTTAAAGGAACAAAATTCCATTTAATTTTTACTTTAACAGGAACATGGGTAGTATAATACATTTTATTAGGCATTCCCCTGTTTCTGGGTATAATTTTAAAATGCAAAGGGGGCAATAAATAAGGCCCTTTGTGCTATAGCATACATCATCAATGGCTGATAATTCATTCCAGCACAGTGTTTGACATTCATTCTAAGCCAAATAAATATTCTATCTTCACAACTCATGACAAACCTGATGAGCCTCGCAACTCAATGTGGGGCTTCCATGCTCTTCCGCTGTCATGTGTGAATCAAAATGTTGCAGAGATAGTGTTGATGTTCTCTACAATCCGTTTAGAAAGACACAAACTGTGTGTGAACGTAAAGAAGAATTGATATAAATGCAGATGATAGACAGTTTGTAGGTCAAGACAACTAGCATATATGAAATTTATTCTATTTCTAGAAAGATTACCTTTTATTAACAAATCCTGAAGACTATGGTAAAAGTCATTTATTTATTTATTTATTTTTGAGATGGAATCTCGCTCTGTTATCCAGGCTGCAGTGCAGTGGCGCGATCTCGGCTCACTGCAACCTCCGACTCCCGGGTTAAAGCGATTCTTTTCTGTCTCAGCCTCTTGAGTAGTTGGGACTACAGCTGTACGCCACCATGCCCGGATAATTTTTCTGTATTTTTAGTAGAGAAGGGGTTTCACCATATTGGCCAGGCTGGTCTCAAACTCCTGACCTTGTGATCTGCCCACCTCATCCTCCCAAAGTGCTGAGATTACAGACATGAGTCACCATGCCCAGCTGGTAAACATCTAATAATATTATTAAGCAAAGACTTCAATAGAACTGATTTGCTTAAAAGTCTAAGTTTATACTGGAATGAGGACAAATAATGATAGACTTCTCAGCATGGTAAGCACTTCACAAAGCTTAATAAAGTGACACTTTATAACATATATAACTTCACACCTCTGTGACATGTTCCTAACATAAATTTAAATAAATGTTATCATTTACCTTATTTTTCTTTTAGCCCCAAATCAGCTAGCATAGAAGAAAAGCCTGCCCTGCAATTATTCCTCATATTCTACTTTTCCTTCTCCTTCTCATGGTATAAGGGTTTTGTAGTAAAGCCGTGCATTAACGCCGATATGTGTAATAAACACATCTTTCATGCTAAGCATTGTACTAGCAATGCGAAGAGGAAAACTCTAAAATCTCCATGGAAGTGTAGGGAAAATATGTAAAAACATTTTTACACCATAATACATAAAGTGTAATACTCAAGACTGTTTATGGTTATGGTTTTTTTTATTATTTTATATCCCTGATAATCTGATTGAAATATATCCCTTATCTATAGCCATGCCACTCTGACCATGTCTGATCTCCTCTGAAACACACACGTCCTTTGCAATCAGGGTTACACATATAAAGAGAGGAAATTTTTTATAAGAAATCTTATAAACATAGTTATCCAGGGAAACAGAATAAAATCTTGATGTTTTCTTTTTCAGGTCATGCAAACAAACATTTTTAAACTTCGGTTTTCTTATCCATAAAAGAAAAGAAATAATACTTCAGTATACATTTTTTAAACATTTAAATGAGATGAGCTGTTAATAAAGACTGTTATTATATTATGATTATCAACTCAACATCAATATTGCTGGTATAAGAATATCAAATTTTCTTTTATGATTTAATGACATTGAAACACATATATATGTTTGACTACTTAAAATTAAAGTTGAAGGAAAGTCACTGTCCTTACACGCTGAATTGTGTCTCCCCAGAGTTCGTATGCTGATATATTAAATACCATTGCCACAAAATATGACTGTATTTGAGGATAAAGCCTTTAGGTTGGTGATTAAGCTATGAAGACATCTTTAAGGTGGATCCTCATCCATGACGATTTTTATTCTTATACGAAGAAATCGGGACACAGAAAGGCACAAAGGGATGACCTTTGAAGACAGAGGGAGACGACAGCTGTCTACAAGCCAAAGAGAAAGACCTGAGGAGATACCAAACCTGCTATCACTTTGATCTCCGACTTCCAGCCTCCAGAACTGTGAGAAGATAACTCTTGTTGTTTAAGCCGCCTAGTCTGTGGCACATTGTTATGGCAGCCCTAAGGAATGCATACAACTTCCAACAAACACACCTACACACGTGCTACCTGATTCTCTGATTCTACCTTTAAAATATATCTAAAATCATTCAAATTTTCCATCCCTACCGCCTTTGATTTCTGTGAACCACACCACTTATCTCTTACTACAAGAGTCTCCTCCTGACATTCATGTCTCCAATATACCCCTTCTGAGCCATTCTCAACATGGCATCATGAGAGATTTATTTTAACATAAATTTTGTCGTTGGCCTTGACTGTTGAAAATCCTTTGATAGTTTCCAATTGCTCCTAGAATAAAGTTACACAAATTGCTTGGAAGGTTTTCAATTATCTGGTTTTTGCTAAACTTTTCATCTCATTCCTCAACCAACACATCTGTTCTATACTAGGCAGGCTCAGCTTAGTGTCTGGGTTCTCTTCTGCCTCTAGAAATTTTATTGATTATTTTGTGAGAGGATAGACCCCTTTCCTAAACTCTTAGCACAGTGAGTTCACATAGATTGAAAAAAAATTCTTCCATAATAAACAATTGCATAAATGTTCTTGATGCACACAAAATATTATCATATTCTGGTACAATCATTAAAAAATTTTCATTAGACAGGCTTCCATTTATCATTTCAGGACCAACATTGTTGAGAATTAAGCTGTCCCATGGGAATATATTTATTCATGTCTAATGCCTTCCTTAACAACCATTAGGAGGAGGAAAGGAAGACAGAAGAAAGGAAGAAAGGAGGGAAGAGCGAAGGAAGGGGAAGGAGGGAAGGAAGGGAAAAGAGGGAAGGAAGGGGAAAGGGGGGAAGGAGGGGGAAGGAAGGGGAAGGAGGGAAGGACGGAAATTATCAGAAGCAAAATGAACATAACTTACACACTAAATATCCCCACATATAAAACCAAAACTTTAGGAAAGCCTGAGAAAAAACACTTATGTTTCAGATTGGAAACAAATATTAAATAAGAAGAAATGAGTTTTGATTCTTGAAATATCGAGAGGAAAATTTAGTTTGCACTGTTAATAGTTCAAAGATGTTTGGGATAATATATGAAGAAGAAACCCAAATATTTGGATATTGTGCTTATTAGTCAGGATATTATTATTGTAATAATATAATTTAGTCACCAATTTATCATTTAAACAGTTGCTGTGTAAACTAGAAAGAGAAACTGATGACAGAAATAAAAATTTGGTTAATATCCATTTTTAAACCATGGGATAGTTGTAACTACAAATTGGCATTTTTTTAAATCTAATAAGAAAAATGTTCTGATAAATTGCAAAGATTTGGGATGTTTTATTTAGCATATGTTAGTTTTCCCTGGATTGGGCTTTCTAAACTATTGGTCTTAAGTCAAATACTGTGGAAGTCCTAGTCATTTTCATCACAAATTGAATTCAATTTCAAAAAATATTATGGGTAAAAACCAAAGAAGAATTTTAAATGGCACTTTGCAAGAAAAAAAAAAATGAACTGACTCAGCAAAAGGACTTCGTTTGAAGGAAACTTTCCAAAGGACTTCTCAAAAAGAACTGCTATAACTATACCGTTTTCTTAGAAAAGATATGATATACACAAAAGAAAAGCTACGTGAACACAAAAATTGATCACATATATAGAAATGAGCTATTGAACCACACTTGACAAATTGTAACTTGAACACAGTCAGGAACACACAGGGACCATCTTTTTTTAGCTTCCAGATTTTATCACTATCTTGATCTGTTAGTGATAATAAAGTATTCATCGCTGAGCACAAATGAAGCTGCCTGCCTGCAACTTGACTGGAGGGTCCCTTGAAATAAATAACATAAAACTGGTTCTCAGCAAGCATCCCTTTTGAAAAATGCCTCTGTGTGTTAGCAAACCAAAGAACTGGATGCTATTATAATACTGTCCAGTACAGCAATAGCAAACATGGTCTTCAATGACTCTCAGCAAAAGATGCCAAATGCCTCTCATTTACAGTATTTCAGAAGATGCCAATTCCAGCCAGCAAGAGAGGTTGAATATATTTCCATAAAAATAGTGAGACAGCATTTTCCTTTTTTCCTCTCATTGTCTCACAAGTGTCCTGTGAGTCTTCAGAGACTACATAACATCTTATGTAGCCATCATGCCAACGGCTCTTGAAAGGTGTGCGTGTGAATTATTTGACTTTTATAATGATTAGTTTGTTGTACTCAATAATTTGTAAGATTGTGAAGGGATCTTGACATCCAAATGTTTGACAAACTCTAGGTTTGCTTTGTGATTATTTATGAATTTCAGAGAACAGAAACTTAACAAAGAAAACAGTCACAGCCACTCTTTCTCCCAAGTACTAGATTAAAATATCATAAAAACCAATATTCAGCCTGTATCAATGAAACAAATAAATGTGGGCACAGTGAGAAACCAAGCAGCTGTGTATTTTTACAACATGATCGCAGTTGGCTGGCTTTTCAGGCTCTAACTTGCTTTGCTACTTCCCTTAGTTGTCTGCTTATTTTGGGAGAATTTTGAAAATGTGGAACAGAGAATAAGCCATTCGTAACAGATGCTGTAAATAGGTTATCTATTTCCTCCTACCTAATAGCATTAGCCTCATCTTGTCTGGAAAGAGTTGCTTTTAATTAATTCTCCATGATGCCTCTTTTCTGGTAGCTATGAGAAATTGAAAAAGAAACATGGTCTAATTTTAATGAAAATAGAACGTGTCAGTGGCACTCAGGCTAACCTTGCAGGCTAACTCAGACATGTTGAATAGAGAATGACAAACTTCTTATGCTAAATAGATTCATGAAGAACAGAAAACAAAAGTTATCCCTTCTGTTTAATAATGAAATTAAATGTATTGTCAAAATACAGACTATTAAAAAAGGTAATTTTCAGTACAGAATATAACATTGTTTTTCCTTTTAAAAATATTATGGTAGTGTTTAATATTCCATTTGTATTATGTTTTCTTTGATGGTTACAAGATTTGATGTTAATGGAACTGGTTAGATCGTAAGATACAAAAAAGAGACAACTGTTAATGGATCACATTTTTACAACCAGTTTCAATATAAATTCATACTGAAAGTAACTTCTTATATAGCTGTAAGACAAGAGATCACATCGATAAAGATACTATATTTCACGATGTTGTATTTTATATAAAATTACACTTTCCTAAATTTCTCAAGGAAAATCTAAGCCTTATAATCCAAATTAATTTTCCCCTTACATTATGTCACAAACTCAGTTAGTGTTATTTTACCTTTTGGATGCCTTACATTTTTTTTTAAATTAATTTATTTATTTACTTGAGATGAAGTTTCGCTCTGTTGCCCAGGTTGGAGTGCAGTGGCGCAATCTCGGCTCACTGCAACCTCCATCTCCTGGGTTCACGCCATTCTCCCGCCTCAGCCTCCCGAGTAGCTGCGACTACAGGCGCCCGCCACCATGCCTGGCTAATTTTTTTTTTTTTTTTTTTTTTGTATTTTTTTAATAGAGATGCGGTTTCACCTTGTTACCCAGGATGGTCTCAATCTCCTGACCTCATGATCCTCCCCCCTCGGCCTCCCAAAGTGCTGGGATTACAGGCACGGCCTTACATTTTTTTTTTTTTTTTCAGGTCTCTGACTGATGGGTTTTCCTTTTCTCCTGGCTATGCCATAAACTAAATGGGAAGATGCAGGTTTCAGAATCATACACTTCAGAGTTGAGAGTTACACATTGGACTTGTGGCAAAGCTGGGGCAAGGAGTCAGTGTTCTGATACCTGCTCTGTCACTCTGCCTCCTTATGTCCAGTTCTGAGCTCTCAGCCTCACAAACACCTTCTAATGAAAAAAACACAGAACGCAGGAGGAAATGCCTACAAGTGCCTTCATTCCATCCACTAAAAATGTACAAAATCTCAGGAGACGTATTTTGAGGAAAGTGATGGCTATTTTATCTAAGAAAGAATCCCCTGGATCAGATCCTAGATTCTTAGAAATTCAAGAAAGCAAAACAAAAAAAATTTAACAAAGGAAAAAAAATCTCTTAAGGTTGACTTTTCAAAGTATTATTTCTATTTTTCAAAGTTAAATTGTAATGAATTCCATATTTCTTCATTTTTTAAGTGCCAATTTAACTAGAAGAAAAATACTAAACCAACTAGTTATCTTTAATTATCAGAATACACTATGAACAGTGGCTTTCATTTAATGGTATTTTTTTGCCCCTGAGGCAAATTCTATAGAGAATAAAGTTAATATATTGTGAATTATTTAATAGAAAGGTTAATATATATTTAATAGAAATAATTTAATCCAGTCCTGCAAGCTTCTATTTATTTGGAATATTAACAAACATTTTCGAACGCTCGCCATGCGTCTTTCCTCAGCTGTGGGTTGACTGTACCGCCACATGCAGAAAGGACATGTGCTGCATGTTCCAGCACGTGAGACAGACTTGGGGCCACCAAAAACAGAGCAACAACGTCTTTTACCGACCACAACACAGCTACACATGAAGACCGCTGTGATTATAATCCTGGACCCATTTCCTACTGGTTTTATCACATGAAACCCTCTACTTAAACTGTTTCAGTTTCAATATCTTTCTGGAAAATAAGAGTGTCCTAGTGGTGCTTTAAAGGCGAATTTAGCTTAATTATGCACCAATGTAAAGTGTTGCATAATTGGCACCTTGTGTCTTACAGCTCTTGTTATATGAAAATTTATTATAAACGTAATGAACATTTTTTGACCAGGCAGAGGGTATCACAGTGGTGTTTGAGCTGCTTTTGAGTGAACGTTGCTGTGCTAAGCACTGGAGGTAAAGAATGGAGCAAGACTCTATGCCTGCCCTGGAGGCGTGGACAGTCCAGTGAGGAAGGTGGCGTGGATGAATGGTCTGCATTCAGTGCTGTGGATCTCAGGGGAGTGGCACTCATCCTGCACGATGATCTGCATATAGCTCCCTGAGCTGCCTATGGAACTGAGTGGGCAACAAGGGGACAAGGAGCAGAGGAAGGGCATTTGGAATAGTGGGACCAGCAGATGCAAGGGCAAAGGGATGCCAAACAGTGCCATTTGCAAATGGTAGAATGATGAGTTTGGTGGGAAGCCCCGAGTGATGCTTGAGTAGATGAGTACAAAGAACCCAGCAGGACAAAATCATGTAGATGTTTGCACACTGAGCTCAGTGTTCTACAGGCTTACTGGACATTCCACAGAGGGCCTTGGAGCAGAAGAACAAAGTGATCAGATGGAAATTTTAGATCAGCATATTCATCAGAAGCATGGGTGGAAGGGAGGACACCTCATCTTCAGAGGATGGATAAAAGGAAGTGTGGATGGCACCAAGTGCAGGTGAAACTATGTCTATGTGGGCAGGGGTTGCAGGAAGGAGGTAAATAGTTCTCCCTGACCTCAATTTGCCTGGAAGGATAGAAGACACATTTGATTATTAAAAATAAGACAATAGCCAGGTACAGTTACTCATGCCTATAGTCCTAACACTTTTGGAGGTGAAGGCGGGAGGATTCCTTGAGCCCAGGGGTTTGCAACCAGCCTGAGCAACATAGCAAAAACCCATATCTAAAACCACAAAACAAATAAACAAATAAACAAAAATTCATCTGGATATGAAGGCTCAGCCTGTCATCCTAGCACTTTGGGAAGCTAAGGCGGGTGGATCACTTGAGGTCAGGAGTTTGAGACCAGCCTGACAAACATGGTGAAATCCCATCTCTACTAAAACAATACAAAATTAGCTGGGAATGGTGGCACATGCCTGTAATCCCAGCTACTTAGGAGCCTGAGGCAGGAGAATTGCTTGAACCTGGGAGGTGGAGGTTGCAGTGAGCCAAGATCAAACATTTGCACTCCAGTCTAAGCAACAAAATCCATCTCAAAAACAAACAAACAAACAAACAAACAAAAATTAGCTGAGTGTGGTGGTGTGCACCTGTAGTCTCAGCTACTAGGGAGGCTAAGGTGGGAAGATTGCTTGAACCCAAGAGGTCAAGGCTGCAGTGAGCCATGATTGCGCCACTGCACTCCAGGCTGGGCAACAGAGCAAGACCCTGTCTCAATTAAAAATAATAATAATAGAGAAGAAATCCCATGGATGGTGTTCTGGACAATCTGTAAGTCTTCCCCACTCTAAGTATCTTCATCTCCTCCCCTCCAGCTTTGCTCTCCCCTAGGGTGGTTTTGATTTTCTAAGCGTGTAAATGGGCTCAGCACCCTCACTCCAGGTTTCAAATCAAATCTCTGCCCAAGAGGGCATTTGGGAGATTGCTGATCGTCAATGCACAGGCTCAGTAGGGCCGACTTACTGCTAACAAAAACTTCAACACCAACAACAAAAAGTCCTGGTATCTCAATAAATGGGAAGAAAACATAAAAAATTTAGGCAGACAGAAAGACAGGTAATATTCCTTATAAACATTGCCGTTTCATCTATTTAGTTCTAACAAATTATAAAATATCCCCCAAATCTACAAAGTTCCCATTTTCAGATCTCATAGGTCTCACTTACCTACGTTTCCTCCAAGAGAGCTCCAATAAGTAACAGAACGTGTCTCTCAAAGTTTCAAAAAATTATTCCCAACCTTGTGATCTATCAGAAAGACTGGAAACCTTCACATTTACAAGATACTGAAGAATAAGCTTGATGCTGAAATTCCAGCGTCCTCCAGGTAGTGAAAAATCCATAATTCCCAAGATGGAAATTAAGGGGAAATGAAGCTACTACTGTTCAGAGAAGTATGTTCATGAAGCTTGTACGCTCCAAGAATCCCAAGAAGCTAAAGAAAGATTTGGCTAAACAAAGGAAACACAGTGATACCTATCATTTAGATAGCATTTCACGGTTTAACACTGCTTTTGTATACAATATGCCATTTGGTCTTCACAATAATCCTGAAAGTTATTCGCTACATTTTCACACATGTACAAACATAGGGGTTACGAAGCTCTTATAAACCAGTACAGAACGAGCAATTGTACTAAGAAGTGGAATTGTAATGATTCCTCCACTATATTTTCACCCTAATTCACAAGTTTTTTAAATCTCCAGATCTCTAAACTTCTCCAGAAATTGCTTAAATTTTGGAGAGCAGGCAATTCTGATCTAATAATCTTGCAATTAAAAACGGATACAGTAATTTAGTCCATGCCATCGACAATACACAGAAGTGAAACATATTGTGAACTCTATTTTACAATGACTAACTGAACATATAATTCATCATTTATCGTGACTAACAGTACCATTTAGATATTGAGAGTACCAATCCTACAAGGAGGAAAGAAAACATGAGAACTTCTTAGAGTATGATATTTGCTATGCTATCCAAAATAACATCATGGTGTTAATTTGTTTATAAATTATGACATTAAATTTCTCTCAACTTATATATTCAACGATGTTCCAAAACTTCTATATTCAAAGATGTTTTAAATGTTTGAATATATAAGTTGAGAAAAAAATAACTCCATGCTGGAACATTCCCTAATGTTTGAAGCAACATTTGTTAGCAGATATCCACATATGTAAAACATATGTTAAAAATGATACTGGTGAATACCATCATGACTCAAGATAATCACCAGATTAAAACATTTTTTATATTTAGCCAAATTATAGCGATACTTAATTTACTAATACAACAGGGTTTTCATTCTACTCTTGGTATAAGGTAATGTTTCATGGTCCCAAAGATTTGCTATCTTTATCCACCTCATTAGCCTACTCTACCAGGTTATGATATTTGCCTGTAGGCAAATATTCGAGGCCTCAGGGAGAGGACAGTTTTCTTTGGGTCAATATTTCTGTCTGCTACCATGACAGAACTAGTTTCCCTCTACTTCTCTGAGAATAATCTACCTTGTTATTTGCTAAATTCACAAGCTCGTGAAAAAGGAGCTGTTCTAGATGAATTCTAAGTTTAGCAACAAGTTCAGACACTAAAATGACCATTTTTATTATATGGTAGAAAAACACGTTTTTTTCAATTGCTAGCTCAGCAGCACTGGCTCTGTAGTTAATTGCAAATGAGAGAGAAAACAGTAACTGATTCTGGCCGTGGCTTCTTTCCAGTTATTGGGTGGCTGAGGTTTAGGGCATTCCTAGAGGCCAGACCTGACACAACGTGAGATTACGTTGAACTTGCCAATCACTTCATTAATGCAAAACAGGCTTCAACAAAGTCTTGTACTTATTTTTAAAAGCCTAACATAGGAAAATGATTTCTTAAATTGCTGTGCTGTTTCTAATATCATCATTTGATAATATGATTAGTAGCTGACAACATAATAGGAGAAATTATTTTGAGGTCATATGTTGAAGCATTTGCATCATAAACAGAAATACCCAGAAACTATCAGATACTTAGTTTTCAAACTGATTGAAAAAAAAAAAATTCCTCTCCAGTTAGGAACTAGTGTCCAATTCCAACCCAATCACACAAACAAAATGAATACATTGAAGCAAGTTTAGTGCCGTGACATCTTCATCTATTAACTCGGGAAACTATGGAGGATTGGAATTAGCATTTCTAGAGAAACAAATGCATTAGCAAATGTGAGTGTTCAAAACAGGTCAGTGCTGAGAATGCTTCCCTGTCCACAGAATGGTGTGGTCTAAACCCTCTTATAGGGTTAGCACTATCTTTTTCCATTTGTCCTCAAAGAAATTTCTCCTTCAGGCCACAGCTTTGTAATATTGCTTTTTATTTCCAGTTCTTCAAATCTGATTCATGGGCTGCTGAAATATAATGATGTCTTATCTCTTTTTTTTTTTTTTTGCTACAGACTAAGTTAATTAGGTGGAACCCAGGCTGAAAGTTCGGATACCTTTGGTAAATTTGTTTTATTACAGGAGGTGTTTAATATATGGCTCATAGTTAAAGCTGGTTAAACTAAAGAAGAAGTTGATATTAAGTTTATATCAAATCCATATTGTATACTTGTAAGGCTTAGATATGACCCACAGTTGTCAACCCCTTTAACTAGTTGTGATGCCTATGGCACTCTGAGGGTACACCTGCTACCGGAATGAGAGCACTGAGTGTGAGTTCTCCAGGTTCTTGGCATTTAGAATAATTGGATAAGATGCACAAAGTAACAAAGGAAAGAAACATAGGAAGGAAGCTGTGAAAGGGGGGATTTATTAAAGCCAGAAAGCACTTCACAGGGTGGGAGGGGGCCCAAGCAAGCAGTTCCAGGGCCTAGTTACACAGTTTTCTGCGTTTTAAGTACTTATTTTGAGGTCCCTGTCAGTTACCCCTTATCTGGATGAAGGATTTGGTTCCTGGCTAATTAAAGGCTGGGGTGAATAGGCCCATGTTGCAGATGAAGGGATGGCCAGTGCTTGGCCCATAGCCAATCCAAGGCACTCTCCTTTTCCATCTGAGACACGGTGGAAGCAGGAGGGCTGTAGAGAGAGCAGCCTTTGATCCTTTGTTGTTAGGAAATGGGGAGAAGGAAGTTTTTCCTTTCCATTAACTTTAGGAAGTTTGAGTTAATTGGGCTTAGGTTCCCTGCCCCCAGACCCAGATGTTTCCCTTTTGATACAGCTTGGGGAAGACAGCACGAATTGACCTTAGACCTCCTGCCCCTAGACCTTGGGCTTCTTCCTTGATTCAGCACAAACTGGCCTTAAGTTCCCTTCCTCAAGACCTTATTCTGCCTCACACTCACCCCACTTAAACAGGATACCCCACTTAAACATGTCCTGGCCATATTCATTCTACTTCTCTTCTTTCTTCTGTAATTTTCTGATAAGGGTGTGTTTTTAGAACTTAATTTATCTTTTCTGTTTTGCCAGGAAAAATCTTAAGTGAAGAATCACATTTCTCTAGTTTCAACTGGTCCATGAGCATATCCCATTCTGCAAATGGATATCCGCTTGAGGGCTCCAGCCTAAATGCTTCACCTCATTACCCCTTCCCTCCAGAATCTGGTTAGAGTCTCCTAATTGTTATCCGGATTGGTCAGCTACTGTTAAGTCATAAAAGAGGTGAAGACAAGCTTGTTCTTGTTTGTCTGGAGCTTCTTTTTATCAGGAGATAATCAGCAGGACCTCTATGTCCCGACTCTGGGGTTTTACATACTCGGCAAAGAGTGGAGATTTCCTCATTGACCTCTTCCAACTTTCTAGAGACTTCTCAGGCATAGGAGAACAGGAATGATGGATTTACCAGGTTGTCAGTAAGAGTTGCATCACCAAGAAACAACGTTCGGAATCATTCACAATGCAGGAAACCAGGGGAATTGTGTCCCTGGGAGAAGCTGAAATAGAACTAAAAAATAGACTTTCAGACTCTGTCAGTGAGTGGAGTGAAGCAGAGACCCCAGAAATCATTTCTAACATGAAAACAGAAGGGAGGATAGCATTTGTTTCATAAAACGTTCTCTACTTTATATAAATAAAAATTCTCTTCTACTTTTCCGCTTTTAAAATATTTTTAAATGTTTCTAAAATAGAAAGCTTTAAGGATGTTAAAAATGTAACTTGGTTAAGAATATAATTACATTGCGCAGATATAATAGTTTAGACACATGTAACAAAAGGCACGAACCGATTCATTCAATTACTAAAACACTAGTACGTGTTTATATTGAATACAGATCCTGTTTTCCAAATAGGACATCCATGGCTTGGACAGGTTTAACTGGAACTTGTAGAGTTAGACTTCCAATGCTTTCTTGTTGAGAACTTTATTGTACTCACGCTTTTTTGAGGAAAAAAATGATCCAATATGTCAGAAAGATCTGGAAAAATTTCCCAAAGATTATATACTATAGTCTTCTTTGGGCAATTGTGACTTAATCTGGGAAAAGTGACTTAATCTACAGATTACTATATATTTTTTGTATTGCAACATATATGGTAAACTAGACCGCATCTGAGCCCTGTCACCCTCAAACATTCTCATCTTGAATCCCATTCAGAATTTCTTTATCTTTACATTGTTATTATTTTTTGTGGAGAGAGGGTCTTACCATGTTGCATGGGCTAGTGTCAAACTCCTCAGCTCAAGTGATCCTCCCCACTTGGCCTCTCAAAGTGCTGGGATTACAGCGTCACAACACCACACCTGGCCACATTCCGCATTTCTTAATGAAGAACATATATTTGACCTGTCCCAAGGAGGCAAAGTCAACACTGCTTCCCTGTAGGTTCTGCGTCAGTTCGCACCATGAAGAGTTTTTCTGTATGAGGAATTCAAGGGGTGGAATGGCTTCCAGGAAGCAGAGCAGTTCACACCAGCTTTGAATTTGTTGAGTTTTCAAAATCATGTCTTGCTCAATGCCCATCCCTTGGCAGATGACTGGCCCCATTCTTTTTAAGATTGACCATGCTGTTTGTTGTTACCGCTGTCATTTGTAGACAGGGTGCAATTTTATACCCTGCACTAACTAAGTATTCAATAAAAATCTGTTGGGGAGTGAACACCTAGCAACATTGCAGACACTTGAGGGAGGCAATTGCATGTATCTGCTTCCCACACACCAACATAATGGCAGTCGGTGAGGAATTCAGAGCCTACATATGATGGGTGACGTATAACCCAGCCTCATACTCCGCTGGCCAAGTCGATTCTCAAAAAAAGGGTGAAATCGTTTGGAAACATGAACCTGGAGAAAACCTCTCCCAGGACCCACATCCAATCGAGGCAGTCATTCGCGTAGTGCAGTCGGCACAGTGCCATAGCCTCTGCTTGGTGTCTGATACATCCAAAGCAGGTGGATTCATTCTGATAAGCTTCAGCCCAACATCGACTTGCAGAGCTGGCAATTCGGGGTTGATAACGTGGAACAGCAGACTCCAAAGACGTGTACCCAGGATGCGTCTCAGCAGCAAGTGTAGAGATAACAATGTTGAAAAGGCTGTTTACCCAGTTCCTCAGACGTTGTGATGTGCACTGTGTGTGATCTCTGGTTAAAACGCCACAACTCCAGTGAGGGAAGCTCCATTATTATCTGTCTAAATGTTTATATTTACATTTTTTTTTTTTTTTTTTTTTTTTTGAGACAGAGTGTCGCTCTGTCCCCCAGGCTGGAGTGCAGTGGTGTGATCTTGACTCACTGCAAGCTCCACCTCCCGAGTTCACGCCATTCTCCTGCCTCAGCCTCCAGAGGAGCTGGGACTACAGGCGTCCGCCACCAGACTGGGCTAATTTTTTGTATTTTTAGTAGAGACGAGTTTCACCGTGTTAGGCAGGATAGTCTCGATCTCCTGACCTCGTGATCCGCCCGCCTCAGCCTCCCAAAGTGCTGGCGTGATTACATGTGTGAGCCACCGCAACGGCCAGACACAATGAACTTTAAGGAAGTCAAATCGCCTTACCGGCATCAGGCATCTTCATCAGGTAAGAGCTCCGCCAGCGCTGCCTGTCCATCCACTCAGAGGCCAGGAGAGCCAGAGATCGGGGGTTTTCTGGGCTTTTCCTTCACCTTCCTGCCCTAACTCCAGCTGTCCTCATTCCAATGAGTGTTGAGAACCATCCCGTCCTGTCCAATCTCTTCCTCAGTTACCCTCACATGATTCTTCTTCTAATCTCACCCCCTGCCCCCACCACCAACCAACACTCCCTCACACAACTACTGAAAATGAAAGCACGCATGATTTGACTGCTGCCTACCTCGAATCCTTCAGCGGCTCCTCCTCACCTGCGTAATTCCATACAAAGTTCCCAGGGGGACAGGGGAAGCCTTCTGTATGCTCACCTGTCTACTGCGCCCCACCCTTCTTCCCTCAGTCCTCAGTGGCTGTGCTCTCCTCCTCACTGCCTTCCCCACATGCTGCCCTGTCTAGAATGGCTTTTCCACCTACCTTCTGGAAAGTCCCATGCCTCATTTCAATACCCTACATGATTGCCTTTGTGCTCCCACCACAATCTGTTCCTGTCTCCATTAGAGCCCTCCTCCTTAGGCATTTTAATTAGTCATGTATAAACCTGTTTCTGGATAATGATAATGACCCTAATAAATAATATCGGTTCCCTAATGCAGCTGGTCCTGTGGCATGTAATGCATGAAGTTTACTCTGAGTGCTGGCTCATGGGAACCCCATTCTTTGAAATATCTAACATCACCATGGTCAGTTTCAGATGCAGACACTGAAGCTCACCTAGGTTAACAACCCCCGGCAAGCCATGGACTTGCCGTGTGAGATCAGGGCCTGACCCAATGTGCCGACTCCACAGCCGGGCACAAAGACACATCATCAAAAAGACTTCTCTGGTCTGGAGATGGTAACTGAGCTTCCTGGAATCAGCGGCTGAATGTGATTCTTCTCACAGCCTCGGAGGCTCCTGCAGCACAAACGCTGGGGTGCACCAGGTAGAAACCCACAGAATATGCACCAAAGCCCTGCGTAGAGGTCAGGTCTTAAAACGACGGGTTCCATGATTGTTTCCCATAGTCTGTTCTATGACCTTTACGGTAAAGAAACGTACAAGCAGGAGGAAGACTTTTCCCTTGAAAAAAATAACACAGATGGCATCTTTGATGCGCGTTACATGCTCTGGGTGAAGCTCAAGTTAGGGTCAATAACAGTTCCTGCCTAAGTCAGCTAGGACCACTATAACTAACTTTAAGTTATAAGTTGCTATAGATGGGGCAACTTAACAACAAAACGCAAAACTCAGCAAACTATCACAAGGACAAAAAAACCAAACACCGCATGTTCTCACTCATAGGTGGGAATTGAACAATGAGAACACATGGACACAGGAAGGGGAACATCACACACCGGGGCCTGTTGTGGGGTGGGGGGAGGGCAGAGGGATAGCATTAGGAGATATACCTAATGTTAAATGATGAGTTAATTGGTACAGCACACCAACATGGCACATGTATACATATGTAACGAACCTGCACATTGTGCACATGTACCCTAAAATTGAAAGTATAATTAAAAAAAAAAAAAAAAACGCATTGGCTATTTGGAGTTCTGAAGGCTGAGACATTCAAGCTCTAGGAGACCAGGTGTCTGGTCTGGTGAGAGCCTTGTGTGTAGACAGTAGCTGCTTCTGGAATCCTCACCTGGTGGACAGCAGAGAGAGGAGCGTGCCCTAGTGTCTCTTCTAGTAAGGGCACTCAGCCCACAGCGAGGGCTCCACTCTCATCACCTCCTTGCCTCCCAAAGGCTCCACATCCTAAAGCCATCACCCTGAGGTTAGAATTTCAACAGGTGCTTTGGGAAGGGACGTCATGATTCAGTCCCTCATGCTGCCTTTGGCTTGTGTCCTGGGAAAGATGGCACATGGTCTAGAGACACAGCCTGCATTCCATTCCCGACATAGTTCACCATTATCTGCACTTTTCAGACTACCTAACTTCACGTATAATTAAACATTTTATTTCATATTAACTTTTTTTTTTTTTTTTGAGATGGAGTTTCACTCTTGCTGCCCAGGCTGGAGTGCAGTGGCACAATCTTTGCTCACTGCAACCTCCGCCTCCCATGTTCAAGCGATTCTCCTGCCTCAGCCTCCCAAGTAGCTGGGATTACAGGCATGTACCACCGCACCCAGCTAATTTTTGGATTTTTAGTAGAGACAGGGTTTTGCCATGTTGGCTAGGCTCGTCTCGAAGTCCTGACCTCAGGTGATCCGTCCACCTCGGCCTCCCAAACTGCTGAGATAACAGGCATAAGCCACTGTGCCCAGCCCATAATTTTCATATTCCTAAAAAAAGTAAAGATAAGCTTTCACATATGCACTGAGAATTTTTACAACATCACTCCAGTTTGCATTTCTAAAAAGATACAGTTTGGTATAATAAAACTAATATACCTTAGGTGATAACTTCCATAGCTCTGAGCAATATTTGAATGGTATTTCTACGTAAGTGCCAATAAAATGAAATCTTCGAATATATTTGAAGGATTACTCTATCTGGAATCTTGACTGTAAATACTCAGGGAACTACCATTTCAATACTAACCAAAAATATTGAACTCTAAGTACAGATCAAAATCCGAACCAGATTTATGCTAAAAGGGAAATGAGCAACTGGTCCTTCTGTCTGTAGAATCATCCTAGCTCAACACCTACAGAATGGAGGATGCTAAGTGCTACACTGAAGGAATAAACAATGCTGAGTGATGCTGAGTTCCAACAGAAACATTTTCCAAATAACCTCAACTCCAAGCATCCAGCCAGGCCTTGCTGGATGTGTCGTAGTTGCTTCAGGGAAGGTCAGTTGAGAATTTGCTATTAAAATACCACTTTAATTGGTTCATTCTCTTTATAAATTAAATGCATAATGATTACTTTTAAGCTGACCCAGGTCCACTCTAATGTTCAGTAATCTACCTCTTGGTGTTTTGTTAAATTGTGAACAACAGGAAATTCTGTGATGTGGTACACAAAGTTCAGCTCTGTCACAGAGAAGTCAGAGAGACTGATGGATGCATTTAAAATATCCTCAACGCTGCACTTAAAAGGCACGTGTTGCTGTGGGTGAAGAAGTTAATGTAAGTAAAATGAACTCGTTTGTTTTTTAAGGGAGTGTATTTTCCACATTGTGTATTTTAAGGAATAAACTGTGATATCTTGAGGATAGAGAAAATCCAGGTATGTCCTGAGGCATCTGTCTTGTAGTCACAGGATCAGCCCCACCAAAACAGGGCCATTTCTCCATCATGCACCTCCCTCCAGCCTGCATTCCCTTTCCCCAGATGTAGAAGTCTCCAAGCTTCCTCACATCCCTGTTAGGAAGGACATCTCTAAATTTTCTAACCTGTGCCATTCTAACTCAGGGTCTGCAGCTGTCTTCTGTGCCTGGCTGCCTTTGGAAGTAATGTGGACTCTCTTATCTTTGGATGGCAGGCTTTGGACAACTTCAGTGCCTTTTACCAGGGCTTAGAACTTCAGCTAAGAGAATTTTTCACAACAGAGATATCTTCTAGAAGGCAGAATTTCTCTTTCTGTTCTTCTAAGTGTAATGAATTAACATGACTCTGCTGAAGGATTCATAACTCAGGTACAGGTAAAACAAGCAAACAAACCAAACCACAAGCATTAAGTGCAATTCCAATATCCTTCTAGTTTTCCAAATTGTTAGGGTGCCGATAAGGAGTGTTTAGCATTTGGTTTAGAACTTTAGCATGTGGAAAGCAGATTCAGAATGCAGATTAAAAAGGAATTTCAAAAACCAACCTGCTTTATCTAAAAAGATCATTTAAATGTGTAGTTTGTGCACTTGCAGAGGTGTTGGGAGAAGACAGGGAGGGACAGAATAACCTTAGCAATATGGCTTATAAATATAAAAAATGCCCTGCCGAGAGATGCCTAATAAACTACAGCAAGAGCAATGTTTTGTTCCCTCTCCTGTGCTTTAATTACACTCTGCAACGTGCAAACTTTCAGTAAAAGTCTTCCAGATACAGGACTAGAGATTATTTTGGAGAAATGATGCAAGAGAAATTGTGTCCCATATGCAGAGGTAATAAAACAGTTGAGGAGCCTACAGCTAAGTTTAGGGGTGGTGCCAGGGTGCAACTTGCATCCTTCACCCAGCAGAAGATATTAGGACCCCTATTCACCAAATGCATTAGAAGAGCCAATCTTTGAAAGCAAAGGAATTCAGGCAAAATCCTCTCTGTTACCACAACCTCTTCTTGTAATATCAAGTATAAATATGGTGAAGTTTACTTGGAAAGCTAAAATATTCAGACTACTTTGGACCATGCATGTGTAAATCATTTGCCTTGTTATAGATCCTAAGATCAATGCTTTAAGAGGTAAATCACTTATTTACAGTGAGACATTAACTACAATTCAGTTTCTAGATCCTGCTGACCAAGAAAAATACTCTTTAAAAATATAAACAAAAAATTCTGAGACATTTGAAATTGCAATAAGATACTGAATCATCCATATCTAGTTTATCAAACACATTATACAGAAGTTAGCCAAATGGAAGATTTTGGTAGTGAAACTTCATCATAGACTTATACCATAACATTATATTAACACGGGGAATTAAGATGTTATCCTTGTCAGATACGTTTCTCATGGATTGCGACATGTACTTTCACTTCGTTATCAAGAATCTGTTGCATCATTATTATTATCTCAACATTATAGGTGAAAAAAATCCAACTGATTTGCTCAAGTTCACACAGATAAATTAACAGCAGGTAAATACTAGAGGAAGACTGTAGTATTAAAAAGTCATGATTTTTGCTTCCTAGTCCTGGCTTTTTCCTAGTGCCACATTTCTTCTGCAAATGCTTATTTTATATGAAAAATAATTGTTCAAATTTTTTTATATATATAACATGAATCAATTATATTTCCATGTACCTTTTCTATTGCAGGCACACATTAAATATTAGAGGGCAGAGAAGTCCATTAGTCTATCAGCAGAGATAAGTTTTGCCTGCATAAAATCAATTGGAGGTGTAAGCAGTTACAATCCTTCCTGCTTGTGGTTTGCTAGGGCGTCACTTTAATGTAATCAATGTGTTTAGCTCGATAACTTCATTTGACTTCGCTTTAATTTTTTTCCCTTTATTAAGAACTTTCCCAAAGTCCAGATTTGTATGGTTAATATACAGGAAATTGTATAGAAAAATATTAGCGATAATTGTTTGAAATTGGATAATTTATAAAATTGTAGCTAACACAGTTCTTACATCTTTGGAGAAGAAGAAACACCATGCACTTTCAACATTATTCCCACTTTTTCAACAGAACGCTCTATGATAGTAATATAGAAATACGACGGTTAAAAATCTACTTCCAGTTATAAATCAGCTTTTCGAATTGAATATTTACAGGAATCAGGTAGACATGTAAGCAGGAATGCTTATGTACTAATCTTTTTAAACTCCCTTATTTAGGCCAGGCACAGTGGCTCACACATGTAATCCCAGCAATTTGGCCAAGGCAAGTGGCTTGCTTGAGCCCAGCAGTTTGAGCCCAGGAGTCTGGGAAACACTGCAAAGCCCTGTCTCTACAAAGAGTATATATATATAAAAAAAAAAAAAAAATAGCTAGTCATGGTGGTGCACACTTGTGTTCCCAACTCCTTGGGAGGCTTAAGCAGGAAGATTGTTTGAGCCTAGGAGGTCAAGGCTGCAATGAGTCACGATTGTGCCAGTGCACCGCAACCTGAGCAACAGAGCGAGACCTTGTCTCAAAAAAGAAAAAAAAATCCTTTACATATACACACACACAATAGATACATACGTCCATAGTAATATATACATATAATCAAATATATATGCATGCATTTTTATGGGAATATACACACATACACGTATAGTGAGAGAGTAGGGAATGTATGTATGTGTATGTGTATATATGGAGAAATGAGAAATTAACATCAAATTAGACTTAAGATTTTTCTCAAAAACTTTATGAAAAGTGTATACTCTATTCTCTTCTCAAAATCTTAGAAATGGTATTTCCCTTCATTTTTCTGCTATGACAAGGTGAACAAATCTCGTAGCAAGTGCATACCACTTATTACAATTGTAAAATGACTTGTAACGTCTTATTAACAGTTTTTGAAGGGGGTATGATTCTCTTTCAGATGTGTAATTAATGTAGCCGTAAAGGAAAATGGCAACGTTGTATCGAATACTGAATCTTGACTGTGGTGACCATGCCGGGAATAAGATAAGCAGAGCCCAGTTCCTGCTTTGCCGCTAACTCAGCAACTCACCCAAGGGGAGGTGGAGAGTATGCCAGAAATGATACATATAGCTATAAAGACAGAGTGTCCAAGTTTGGCTCAGTTCGTCTCCGGGCTCTTCTCACTTCCGACATTGCCCTGTTTTGTGAACTTGACTGTGTGTCTTTCTACACTGTGGAAGTAACAGTGTAATATGCTGCAGTTCTAGGTTCCCTAGCCTCATTCATGCTGTTGCCCGTGCCCCGCATGTAGCAGACTAGCCAGTGGATAAGGTTCTGCAGCTCTGCTTCCCAGTCTTTGTGACATTTCTGCTCACAATTGTTGAATTACAAAGCACCAGCTGGTCCGTCGTCAGCAGCGGCCTCCACGCAATCATGGGAAATGCTGCATTCCGTCACAGGGTGCCCTGAGATGTCCTTGCTCTGTTTCTTCTCTTCACCTTGCAAGGCAGCTGACATCCTTTATTTTGTCATAACGTCACTGCCTGGAATTTCCGCTTCCATAAATCAGGCAGTCCCACAGATATAAGAACCCATGCACTGGGCACGGTTTCAGTGTGGTGACCCTGTGCTCTAAAACCCTTTGTCAGGGTAAACACAGTTTTTATGTATTTGCGTCTGAAACAACAAATGACGGAATGTCAGATGCAAGTGATGACCATAGCTATGTGGCTTTCCTGACTCATAGCAGCACACTAACATCTCAGATTCCATCATCTAACCCAGCCAACGAGGCACTGTGCATCCTTCTTTCAACTGTTTTGTTCATTATTGACAGCAAATTACTGAGAAGGCAGAATCCAGTGATAGCTTTCCATCCTCATTTTGCACCAAATTTTCAGCTTGCTGCCACTTTTTTCTTCCTAAGGAGGTAATAAATAAATTGGAAGGAACACTGAAAATACCGCAAAGAGTCAGGAGTCTGGCTTCACAATTTGCTACAGCTGAGGGTGAGATATACAATTTTACACCTATGATAGGAGATCTATAACCTTAGATGCCACATCTATTCAGGAAGAATAGTATCAAGCTTAGTGTAAGCATACAATGAAATAAAGTTTCTGGCAAACGGTAATGCTAAAAAATAAATAAATAAATAAGCTGTTTCTGTTCTCAGCTTCCTATTTAAGTTGAAAGGACGGAGTCCAGGAGTACTCAGTCAAGCAAATGTCCATGTTTTGTGACATATATTTCTAATCTATTGTATAAGCATAGACAAAGGCATTTAGCAGATGCCACGTTATTGCCTCAAAGAGCTGAAAATCAATGGGTGTCTGTGGAAGGGGAATGGTTTACCCGAAGTTCAAAACTGTGTGCAGACAAGAGCCACTGTGGAGAAAGAACAGAAGCCAGGACACTATGCTTCTAACGCCGTGAGCTGGGCCAAAAGGTGAGGTCTTTGGCAATAGGAATGCATGAGCCTACAACAGGCCTAAGTAAAAAGTTTTACAAAACGAATTGTATTCTTGTCCCTTAGTTGATAACCTGAGAATTGTCATTAAAAACGCACAGGGAAAAAGAGATCATGTGTGTAGACCTACCTTATGTAACTAAGGCTAATATCCCCGGAAGATACCAATATCACTGATCACAGAGAAAATAAGAGAAAGATTGAATGTTGGAAAGAGAGGCACCATTATAAATTAGTGAAAGCTTTCTGATTTGTTGATACCAGGTCAGCTGCATCATAGTCCACAAATATTTGTTGAAGTGATACATTTTTCTAAACTCCAAGTCTATTGACAATAATACAAAATGTTATAATGAAAATTAAGTGGGCTACCCTAATGCTACTCTAGAAACACGACTGCAAGTTTCCACAGTGATAAACCTCATCAAAGAACCTAACACTGCTGCAGAATTTGTCCTGTTCCAGGCCCGATTTTAAGTGCTTTGAACTCATGCAATGCCTGCAGTGGCCACATGAGGCGCATGCACTACTGTTCCCACGGTACAGATGAGATAAAAGAGGCACTGACTGTTTACATAATTTGCCCAGCGTGGTCCTTTTGCAGTTTGTAACAGAGCCAGATGACTGGGTCACGCAAATGCTGAAAAGGGGCAGCAGAGAGGTGAATAAATCCGGGTCTGAATTAGGGGGTGGAGCAGCAAGATCAGCGTTTGGGTCTCGCATTAGAGTCTCACCTGCATGACTCCCGCCGGATAAACAGCCACGCTGCTTCTAATGCTCTGCTGTAGATCACATTGCCTTTACTTTATAAATCAGAACTTGCCTCTGTTTGGCAGGAACCTTGTTTGGGAAATGAAAATATGGTAAGTATGTGTTTCCTTCTAGTTAAAAAAGGGAAAGTATCGCTCTTAAAGGCAAAACTTAAATGGTTAAAAAAGTTGAGTCTTAGGCCATGTCTTAGAATAAATGTTCTTATCTTTAAATTGTGAGTCATTTCTTCAGATAGAGACAAGGTTTGATTTTTTATCACTCTTGGTTAGCTGATGACATAATACACATTCAAAGTAACGTGACAGATTTTAAGCAAATTTCTAATCAACAGTGTTCTACTTCGTCAAATCACAACAGAAACATGCCTCCGTGTCACCTTTTGTCATTGATTCCTGGATCTTTCCAGTAATTTGTGTAATAAGAGCCACAAAAGGGAATACACAAAGCTGCAAAGTAAATTAAATCCTCTTAAGGCAAAATGAAGCAACAAAAAAGTGCCATCCTATAGCCCTCTCTGTTCCCAGTAAGTGCGGGAATGAGCTTTTGAGGAATGCACAGCCCAGGTGTTCTGCAGCTGCACATTTTAATCATCAAGTCACCAAAGTCTGCTGATAAACATCAAAAAAGCCTAATGGAGTCAGAGACCCAGTGGCCTAGTTCCTCAGATGAGCTCCAGAGATTCCTGCAGAAATGGAATTGGAATAGGGCTGGCTGGAGTTATCAGAGCATGATAATCATCCGATCCTGACATTAAGAGTCCCTCTGCCTCACACCAACCAGAGACAATTCGTTGTGTGAAGGGTGTGGGAAGAAGGTTTCATATCTGGACTGGGATCACTGTGATATCCTTGGGGTGGTAGCAAAATCTTTGTTTTTACTAACTTTTTAATTATAGCTAAAGAGTTGATGGGGTTGAAAATGCTTTGTCCTTTTCAATGAAGGCTCTGAACAGCCGTGCAAAGTTTATGTTCTCTCTGATTTTGATAAAACTTAAATGAATGCAGAAGCCAATGGCAAGTCCATAAAATTTCTCAATGAGTCTCTGTACTAACTTGAGAAAGAAAGGATAAATATACTATTGGTGCTAACTCTTTTATTGAGCATTTTTATGTCAAATTCTGTATCTTCCTTATGTGTAATAAATTAAGTTCCTCTTATTTGACTTACTAAATTCAAATTCTAAGAAATCACTTCTATCAACATACCCAAAAGCATTCACTTAGTGACAATATTAAAAACCATGGGAAATAGTAGATTTTGCTATTTGGTGATAACAGGTACCCATCTGCTTGTGATTTAAGACAATTTTCCGTACTGTCAGGGGCCCCAGAACAGACTATGTGCAGTTTGCAGTGGGGCCACTGAGTGCTTCAACCTTTGAACAGGAAATCCAGACAGTACGGAGTTTTGGGAAGGGCCCAAGTTACAGATCCCAGCAGCGAGCAGCAAGTACTATGAACACAACCACAGGGAGGCTTTTAATTTATCTGAGCTTAAGTCTCCTCATACATAAAATGGAGTGGATTTTTCTTACCTCTCTGGACATTTGTGAGGGTTATGAAACTTTGTCTATCCAACTAACTTTGCAACTGCTTGGCAGATGATGGATACATCCCAGATGATATTAAGTAGGGGTGGTGGCCAGGCATTGAGGGGCATGTTATACACACAAGGAGCCTGTAGACCAGAACAGGGATGGACCCACCATGGCCAGGGTGACAAATCTCACTGCCTATCTTGTGGAAACCCTAAGAGTGTATTTTATATTTTTAAGTGGTAGAAGAAACATCAGAAGAAGATTTTGTGAAATGTGAGAATGTATGAAATTTACATTTCATTGTCCACAGAAGGAGTTTATAAGAACACAGCAGGGCCCGTTTGTTTACGTCCTGTCTGTGACTAGTTTGCTGCTGCAATTGCAGAGCTGGGTCGCTGCACCAGCAACTCAGGGTGGGCAGAGCCCAAGATATTTACCATCATTTTCTTTGAAGAAAATGTTTATTCAGCCCAGGTCAAAGGTTGAATTGAAAATTTTCTATTTTCGTCCTTTTTCTTTCTCTATTTTCCCCTGCCTCCTTCCCTCCCTCCTTCACTTCCTTCTTTCCTTCCTTCTGACTAGCGGAGAAAGAGGTTCAAAGAACTGGTTAAAGCAGCTCTAGCTACCTCTAGTCAATGACTGTGTTCTCATTCCCCCGTATTCCTAAGACCCTCTGCCGGTCATGTAACAAATGCAAATCTTTCATGCAGAGTTGATTTGCAGAACAGCTCAGACCTCTGTTATCTGGGCGTGGGGTGATGGCATCCCCTCATGCCCAACCGGCCTTGGGTGGGCCTGCAGAGTTGTCCCTCTGGCCGTCCTTTTCCTAGGAGTCAGGGCCAGGGCTGACCTGCCTGGTCCACCGTTCACACCTGGGTGAACTTGCCCAGGGCCTTGGCCGACGTTTAGTCAGTCTCCTATCCTCCCCACAGGACAACAGGATGCTGAACTTAGGCTTGGTCCTATCCTCCCCACAGGACAACAGGATGCTGAACTTGGGCTTGTCCCTGAGGTTAAGCAAGCTGTAAGCTTCAGAGCATCTTTTAGCAACGTATGCCGAAATTGGCCAACTGTTGCTAGGACCCTTTCCTGCTCAACTGCCCCCATACACGGAACCAATGCCCGCTCAAAGCTCCTCCTACCCCTACACCTGCTTCCCCATTACAATGCAAGAAAACCCTTTTTTTTTTTTTTTTTCTGTTTGAGCTTAAGATCCCTGCAGTCCCTGAGGTCACACCATTCTCCCTACGGCCTTCATCATTTTTAGTGAAGTCTCTCCTTTCCTAAGCCCAGACATATTTATTTTGGCACCATTGATGCTAGGAGGGAGGATCATGCCCCCATGCCAGCTCTGCAGACATCGGGAAGACTAAACAACAGAAGTACATGTCAAGCCCTTGGAGGAAGGATGCAGTCATCTCTATTGCAAAAATACATCACAAAAAAAACCCCAAAGAAATAGTAATATGAATACAGCCACTAGTGCAGTCATCACTATTGCAAAAGGATATTGCAAACAAACAAACAAACAAACAAAAACAAAGAAATAGTAATACTAATACAGCCGCTAGCGCAGTCATCACTATGGCAAAAGGATATTGGAAAAACTCCCAAAGAAACAGTAATATTAATACAGCCGCTAGGTTGTGTCCTAGGTTCACTATGACAGAAGAGTCCTCGTTCCCCTCCTTCTTATCTTTCTGGCCCAGAAATGGTAATTTTCAAAGTGGTGTTGCTGGTGGTAGTGGAAGAGCAACGCAGTAATAATGAGTATTATGGGCCAGCAGCTATTCCTAAACCACCCCATTCAGTCCTCATCACAACCCCATGAGAACCACCATCATCGTCACTTGACGGGTGTGAACACTGAAGTGTTGGGATTTTAGAACTTTCCCAAGTTTATCATATGGGGTGATGTAGAATCCAATAATAGGAAGTCAGTTTTCAGAATCCGAAATCTCAAGTCCTCAGTATACTACTGTTTCCAGCTGAAAAGAAAGATTATCTTTCTATAATTATTATTTGTTTTTTGAGACAGTTTCACTCTTGTTGCCCAGGCTGGAGTGCAGTGGCACAATCTCAGCTCACCACAACCTTCACCTCCCAGATTCAAGCGATTCTCCTGCCTCAGCCTCCATAGTAACTGGGATTACAGGCTTGCACCACCACGCCCAGCTAATTTTTGTATTCTTAGTAGAGACGAGGCTTCTCCATAGTTGGCAAGCTGGTCTTGAACTCCCAACTTCAGGTAATCCACCTGTCTCGGCCTCCCAAAGTGCTGGGATTACAGACATGAGCCACCATGCTCAGCCCATAATTCTTTATTGATACATAACAGTGAAATGTTTTACTCATCGGGGTAGCATTTAGTGTAAGTTTAATTTATACCTCAAGTATTTTAAAAGCTAAATTAATGTCCATTATTAGTACTCAAATGGAGGAAATATTTTTTAATTGTGATTCAGTAATCCCACTATGTGATAGCGAGAGGAAAAGAAGTCATTATATGAAAAAGATATTTGCACATCAATGTTTACGGCAACACAATTCACTATCGTAAAAATGTGTCCATCAATCAACGAGTGGATAAAGAAACTATGGTATATATATGATGGAATACCACTCAGCCATAAAAAGCAATGAATTAATGGTATTCACAGCAACATGGATGGGATTGCAGACCATTATTATTATTATTATTTTGAGACAGAGTCTCACTCTGTCGCCCAGGCTGGAGTGCAGTGGTAGGATCTTGGCTCACTGCAAGCTCCGCCTCCCAGGTTCACGCCATTCTCCTGCCTCAGCCTCCCAAGTAGCTGGGAATGCAGGTGCCTGCCACCACGCCCGGCTAATTTTTTGTATTTTTAGTAGAGATGGGGTTTCACCGTGTTAGCCAGGATGGGGAGACCATTATTCTAAGTGAAGTAACTCTGGAATGGAAAACTAAAGACCATATGTTCTCACCCATAAGTGCGACCTAGGCTATGAGGATGCAAAGACATAAGAATGATATAAAGAACTTTGGGGCCTTGAGGGGAAAGGGTGGGAGGGGGTGAGGGATAAAAGACTACCAATTGGGTTCAATGTGTAATGCTCTGGTGATGGGTGCACCAAAATTTCAGAAATCACCAAAGAACTTTCATGTAACCAAATACCACCTGTTCTCCAAAAGCTATGGAATTAAAAAAAAAAAAAAGAAAAAGCACTGAGGACCATTAAAAAATAACGTCTTAATTCCAAGTATTAACTTTGAAAATTATGATTGACTGACTAAGACTTCAGGGGAAGTATTTGAGGTTTATATAGCAAAAATCTGGCTAATTGTTTTTTCTAAAGTCTAACTTTATCATAAAGTAACAGAAAACATTCTGATTCTTTGAAAGTACTGAATTTAGGAAATTATCCAGCAACAAGCATAAAAATCAAATAATGATTGAAAACCATTTTTTGTAAAGTAATGAAGCCAACTTTGGAAATTTGGTGTTATGTTGACATATATACATGAAACTTTAAATTCAATGAAATAGTCCAGAATAAAGAATATGTTTCAATAAAGTAAGTGTTGGTCATGTGTCTTCATGCGGTCCGAACATTGGTTGAAAGTCAGACAATCATTATGCTTAGGCAAGGAAAAGGAGATTTTCAGGTGATTTAAATATCCACGTTTCTCATTTTGCATGAGGCTGAAGCCTGCATTTACACACTGTGGATTTCCCTACTTTCTTGCAGACACTCTGGAAGTCTTTGTACTTGTGTGCGCACAGACACATGTCCACGCAATGACCCACCCTCCATCTCTTCACTCTTGCCTTGTGGCAAGTTGCAATTATTTTCTATAAGGTGATACTACATTTAATCAGTCACACTTTGATAAAAGCATCATTTTACCTGTGAAGGTGGTATACTCTAAGTATCAGAAAAGAAGAAGTAAAGGAACTTGAAGTTTCTAATACTGCCTTAAGGAGAAATTCTAAAAAGGACATACTGCTGTTGTTCTCTGCTGAACAAGTGGTTTAATATTATTTGAGGCCACTGCATACCTCATCAGATGTATTTATCAGTTGATATAAAAATTGTTAATTATTCTTTGGTAATCACTTTGTCCTTCTTCTTCTGGTTTGCATTAAGTCACAGCACTTCTTGAAAACTGAGCAGTCCCAGATTTGCAGGAAATGTAAATAATGTAAGAGATACATTTCCAGGAAATATAAATAAATAATGCAAAAAAAAAAGGTCATGTCTTGAGACATGATAAAACTTCAGAAGGATGAAGTACTTGCAATGTGCTACTTCCTATCTCATTTGATTCCATGAACAACCCTCTAAAGCAAGCATTCTTACCATCTGCATTTAGATGTGAGCCTTAGAAACATTATATAACTCAACAGCTACACATAATTGATAAGAAACACTAAGTGACAGAACTAGGGCTAAAATCCCGGTCTCTTTGACTGTAAAAATGCAGGCTTTCAGCCACAGAATTAAAGGAGTCTTAGAGGTAAACTTGTCATTCCTCCTTAATTTTTTAGAAGAGAAAATTGAAACTGGAAAAAGTTGAATGGCTTACTCAAGGTCATGCTGCTGTTGAGATAAAAGAAAAAGGACTGAACCCAAGCTGAACACGCACAGTCCACTGTGCACCTCCTACTACTTGACACTGTTTTGGACAGAGTTCATCAAGTGGTACATTTTGATCTATACCTGTTAAAAATCTAAATTTAAAATGTCAAAAGTTTAATGTGTTCTTCCAATGTCAACAACAGCCATAACAATTATTACAATTTAACAGAAAAATCTGCCACGTATCATAAGAAAACCATTGCTGCCATCATTTTTTTTTTACCTATTCTGGAACCAGTTTCAAGCAATCAGATATTTTGAATTGTGCAAAAGAAACAAAATTTGTTCATTTTTTCATAATCTCCTATATGATATGTCACTGCATTTTCTTTGCCATAGAATTTAATTCTTTTATTTTAGATTTTATAATGGTTCAGTAAGTCAAGACTTCATAAGTTCATATCCCTTTCGTTTAAAGATTCAGTAAGTATAGTACAAAACATACCTTTAAAAGTAATTTCTTTATGGTGGCATTGTGCCTTTGACTAACCATTCTGTATTTGCCTTGGACTTTGCTAAACTAAGCCATTTTCCTTAATGTCAACCTTGATAAGCAAGTAAGCATTAAGGCACCATTTAAACACTAAAGCAATATACGGTTAAATGATTCTAAATAAACTAAACCAGTGAGACATCATAATTAGTTTCCCTGCCTGCTTTGAGTAAATTTTCTTTCCAAAATTCCCTGTATGTCTTTTAATTGTTATTTTACCAGTATTCATCTAAGAAACATTCTGCAATAAAATGTAGCAGATTTTTCAATAATAAAGTTTGCTAAATAAAACTCAGCAAAGTTTAATGGATTTCTGTTACTACAAAAGAAAAGTGCTTCTTTTTAGGTAATTTTGATCTTCAAATGTTTTTTGGTTTTATCTTGACAGTAAATCTTTGAGGATATACCGTAATTGATAAAATAATAAACAGAATAGAGGTGAATTCAAGACTTACACAAAATTTAAGGCAGTTTGATGAACAGTTTTGATCCTCAAAAATCTAACTTGCCAGAATATTAAATTTTGATATTTTTAATTTATTTTACCTAAGTTACTTTGATTTTTTAAATATAGATTTTATATTTTAACAGCAGTTTTTCTAGGTTCACAAAAAAAATTGAGTAGGGGGTACACTGATATGTCATATAACACCTGCCCCCATACACGGAGCCTCCCCAACGATCAACATCCCACGCCAGAGTGGTGCATTCGTTACAATCGATGAACTTACATTGGTAAATCATTATCATCCAAAGCCCCAGTTTACAATAGAGTTCCCTCTTGGTCTTGTACGTGCTATGGGTGTGGATAAATATATAATGCCATGTGTTCACCATTGCAGTATCATACTGAGTAGTTTCCCTGCCCTAAAAATTTCCCTGTTTATTTCACCTTCCTCCAACCCTTGGCAACCACTGGTCTTTTTACTGTCTCTACAGTTCTGCCTTTTCCAAAATGTCCTAGAGTAGGAATCACAAAGTGGGTCGCTTTTTCAGACTGGCTTCTTCCACTTAGTAACATGCACTTCAGGTCACTCTATGTCTTTGCATGGCTTTCGGTTAATTTTGTTTTATCAATGAATAATATTCCATTGTCTGACACACCACAAGTTTATCATTTCACCTACCGAAGTACACTTTGGTTGCTTCCAGATTTTGGCAACCAATAACAAATCTTCTAAAAACATCCCTTGGCAGGTTTTTGAGTACACATTAAGTTTTTAGCTCCTTCAGATAAATAACAAGGAGTGTGCTTGCTGGACTCTATGTTGAGAGTATGTTCAGTTTTCTAAGAAACCACCCAACTGTCTTCCGAAGTGGCTGTTCAATTTTGCATTCCCATCAGCCATGAGTGAGAGTTATTTTACTCCACATCCAAGACAGCAATCTACATTGTTGGTGTTATGGATTTTGGCCAATTTCTTTTCTTTTTTCATTTTTACGTTTGTATTTTAATGTGTGAGTTACTTTTATTTAGATTTTATCCTTCAAATCACAGTACAGACATTGTTTTGTGAAATATTTAATATTAGGTAAAACTATAGCATAATTTGGTGTGAATTAAATCTACCTAGATAAAACTTCCTGTTTTAAAGTAAGTATTTTTTCAAAACTGTGTTGACTATCTACATACGGTAAGTGGAGTAAAATTCAAGGAAATAATTTTAAAGCAAGAAGTAACATATAAATAATAAAATTTTTTATGGTGGATGTGAAGATCTTGATTAATCAGTAGCACTAATACTGGTAAGTTTACAATTTTGGAAATGTAATGACTTATTCAACAGTGTCATTACATTTTAATTTCTACACCTATACCCCTTCATCATTAATTTAAAAATTACTACTCTAAATACCATGCCATGAAAAGAGAAACACTGCGTTTGAATCAAGGTTTGATTACTCGTTAGGTGACTTTCCATCTGTTATGTAAGTTTTCCAGGCTTCTCAAATTAATTTTAGGGTGGTGAAGCGGGATTGAGGAATAATCGTGAGGAGAAATTAGCAGAGTAAGCTGTTGGTACATGTGTCATTCCCTTCTCTTCTTTATAAACACTACATTAAGAAAACTCCAATACTTATCATGTTTTTAAAGAATACTTTTAAATTTTATTATACCTGGTAGTTTTCTCTTAAAATGTAATCATTAGATTATATGAGTTTAAGGAATTAATACAGGATTTTTGGAAGAAAAAAGAAATGACAAAAATATTTGATATATACAAAAGAAGTTAGAAAAAAAACAAAATGATGTTAAAAAAGATTCATTTTCGTTAATGGATACAAATGATAGATATAGAATCCATCTACATTTAAGAATGTATCTAAATAGTATTCATAAAACAACAGTCACACACTATACTTGTTGGACAGACAACACTTACACATTTCGGTAAGTGATGCTAATATCCTTGAGGGTTGCAGGTGACCTCTGAAACAGCCTGGCATGCTTCCCAGAAATGAACCCCTAAACTAATCAAACGCAATGCCAGCTAATCCTACCAATGTCCCAGGTGTAAATCTAGATATAAGCTGTTGTATAAGCCACCAAGCCCCGCCCAAAATCTTCTTGAATGTTTTCATAGTAGTAATTTATTTAGGTACCTTACTGGTTTACATACTTCTGTAATTGAGTCCCTTACACAAGACACAATTGAATTTTGAGAATATAAGATTTTAAAGTATATTGGTGAGGTGGAGGAAAGATTCAAGTATTAAAAGTATTTAAAAAATATAGTTTGTGCCTGTAGTCCTAGCTACCCGGGAGGCGGAGGCAGGACAATGGCGTGAAACCCAGAGGTGGAGCTTGCAGTGAGCCGAGATTGCGCCACTGCACTCTAAGCCTGAGCAACAGAGCAAGACTCCATCTCAAAGAAAAAAAAAATATATATATATGTATATATATATAGTTTGATAGTAGTCCTGAAAAAGAGACTTTATTATCTGTTTGAATTGAGCAGTAGGAATTTTTATAATTATTGTAGAGTTTCCTATGTTCTTGGATGTTTTTGTCCATGACACCTGACGTTTCTTTATTGGTAGAGGCTGTGTAGACAGTGAAGTTTAGGTGGGTATATATGTGTGTTTAGAGAAACTAAGAATTCATCTGCTGGTGCATGCATGACAGGTATCAATATTTCAGCCTCCACTGCTTAATATGATACCTACCCCTAGCCAGGGACTATCAGCAATCCAAACAGCTACACACCCTGCAGGTGTCACTGCTCTTTTCAAACGGACATGGCGGTCTGTTGCAGTGAAACTTACAGCTGTTGATCCACTCAGTTAAGCTCTGTGTGCCGGGTATCTCAGCTGTAGAAGCGCAAACATGTGGTGTCCCACAAATTCCTTAGGACTCTTAAACAAGTCTTACTAAAAGATGTGTCATTTGTAGAAAATATAAGCATCATGTGTTTTTTGAGGTGGTGTCATGCTATGTCGCCCAGGCTGAGTGCAATGACAGTCATGGCTCACTGTAGCCTCAAGTGCCCAAGCTGAAGTCATCCTCCCACCTCAGCCTCCCAAGTAGCTGGGACCTCCGGTGCACCACCATGCCCAGCTAATTTTTATAGTTATTTGTAGAGACATGGTCTCACTATGTTGCCGAGGCTTGTCTTGAACTCCTTGGCACAAGGGATCATTGAACCTTGGCCTCCCAAAGTGCCGGAATTAAAGGCGTGACCCATCACACCTGGCCCAAGTGTCATTTTTATTAGAAGTTTAATCACTAAGCATCTCATCATTTCTTCCTGGTCATGCCATGAGGTGTTAGCTCACGTGTTGTCACTCCAGCCGCATTTTGTCACTCTTAATAGGTTGTTGCAAAACTAATTGCGTTTTTTGCCATTGAAAGTAAAAGCAAATTACTTTTGCACCAACCAACCTGTGCCTAGCCACAGTATCAGATACATATAGACGGGATAAACTATCATTACTCTTACTCTTCAAGGTGTCACTGTAAGTAATAACAATTGAAACAAAGTTTGCAATTATGGGACTGTACATCTCTTTATATCCTTTTCCTGACCTTATTTACATGCTCACACTTTAATAAGTGAATTCCCAATCTTCTATTAATTACATTCTTAATGATGAGGTCATAGAGCAGCACTGTCTGATGCAAACATAATGTGAGCCCCATAACATTATTTTAAATTTGTAGTAGTCTACTTGAAAAGCAAATGCAAAATAGTCAGTTTTATGACATATTTCATTTAACTCAATATATCCAGATTATCATATCAATATGCATTTGATATAAAATACATAAACATAAAAGTTCTTAATGGAATATTTTGTATTATCTTTTTTGTAACAGGTCTATAAAAGACCATACGTATTATTCACCTACAGCACATGTTATTTGGATGCTAAAGTTCTCACAATTAAAGATAAAATGTATATATACCACACAAAAATAGCCATAACACAGAATGAAATAATATTTGCAGCAACCTGGATGAAGTTGGAGGCCATTACCCTAAGTTAAGTAACTCAGGAATGGAAAAGCAAATACTGTATATTCTCATTTATAAGTGGGAGCTAAGCAATGAGGATACAAAGGCATGAGAATGATATAACGGACTTTGGGGACTCACGGTGAACTGTAGACTGGGAGCAGGGGATAAAAGACTCCATATTGGGTACAGTGTACACTGCTGGGGTGATGGGTGCACCAAAATCAAGAAAATAAGCTCTAAAGAACATATCTATGTAACCCAAAACCACCTATTCCCCCAAAACTATTGAAGCACAAAAAAAGCAAAATGTAGCCCTACCAAAATGATCAGGGTGTGTTTAATGAGAAAATATTTTACACTACTTATCTTTTTAAAATTTAAATTTGTTTCAATGAACAATAAATAATATTTAAAATGTATTTCCTCAGCAGCAGCAGCCTCATTTTGAATGCTCAGCAGCCAGGTGGAGTCAGTGGCCAGCATGTCAGACAGCACATGCTGAAGGCACTGTGCTTTCTGCCTGCCCCTGTGCTGGGTGTTTGTGAAATCTTTTTGTGTTTCCCAGGGGACTGCTAGAAAACAGCAACAAAGGGGGAGGAGAAAAAAACTTAGAATATCTGTAGATAAATGTAAAACCCTCAACTTCCCATATAAACCCAAGATGTTACTTAGGTGACATTTTTTTTTCTACCTAATTCTGAAGTAGAAAACCAGATAATTTTTTCCAGAGGGCCTGTGTTTTAACTTGGAAAATCTTGATTTTAGGAAAGGAGTTTCTTCGAAGGTGAGAAAAACAGTTTTTCCTTGCAGTTTAGAAAATTCGTATCTATAACAGAAAGCATTCTTACGTAACTTAGAGGTATCTAAGTAAGACTTTGTGAAGGGTGCCTGGTAACTCTTTAATTTAAATAACAAACTATGTTAAATGTCATAGGTTAAAGTGTTCATGTAAAAGAAATGGTAATAGAAATGTTAACACACTGGAATAGAATAACGGTGGCTGAGAGACTACATTAGAAAAAGTAAACCTATAACATTTTCTAAAATGTATGTAGCTACCTCTGATTTATATAAAATCTTGCTTGTTGCAGAAATTAACAGCAAAAATTAAACCATTTAAGGATATGAAAATGGCAGAAAATAGGATGTGTGGGGGACACATAAATCCATCTATTTGGAAGATACAGATTGGCCACATAAAAAGATATTGGTTATATGACCAATTTAAAATGATAAATAATCAGGCTGGGTGCAGTGGTTCACACCTGTAATTCCAGCACTTTTAGAGTCCAAGGCAGGATTGCTTGAGTTCAGGAGTTTGAGACTAGCCTGGGCAACATAGTCAGACTCCATCTCTACCAAGAATTATATATAAAAAGGCCAGGCATGATGGCTTAGGCCTGTAATCTCAGCACTTTGGGAGGCTGAGGCAGGCGGACTGCCTGAGGTCAGGAGTTCAAGACCAGCCTGGCCAGCATGGTGAAACCCTATCTCTACTAAAAATACAAAAAATTAGCCAGGCATGGTGGTAGACTCCTGAAATCCCAGCTAATCAGGAAGCTGAGGCCGTAGAATTGCTTGAAATCAGGAGGCAGAAGTTGTAGGGAGCTGAAATCGCACCACTGCTCTCCAGCTTGGGAAACAGAGCAAGACTCTGTATCAAAAAAAAAAAAAAAAAAAAAATATATATATATATATATATACACACACACACACACACACACACACGTGTATGTATATATACATACACACACACTTATGTATGTATATATACATATACACACACATATATACACACACACACACACAAAAAAGTAGTTGACATGGTAGGATGCGCCTGTACTCCCAACTACACAGGAGGCTGAGGCAGGAAGGGCTCCCTTCAGACCAAAAGGTCAAGGCTACCGTGATCCTTGATTGTGCCACTGTACTCAGCCTTGGTGACAGAGTGAGACCCTTTCTCTCTCAATATATATTTTACATTTATTTTTTATATTTTAGTAATATTGCAATGTAACGTATTTTTAGAAAAGGGGTGTGGTAAAAGTAGAAAAAAGGGCTCTAACATGTAACACTAGATTAAAATAAGTTACAGACACAGAACACAACAGTGAGCAGATGAGAAGCGGAAGGAGAATAGACGGGCTTTGCAGGTACAAAACGCTACCAACATGTGTGCAAGATGAACATCTTATATCATTATGTTTTCTACTCTGGAGTACACCATTCTCACATTTTTTTAAAAATGCTGTTATTAATTCTTTTTTAATACACAAAAAAAGAACCCAACTCTTAGACCTCATTGGTTATTCAAGTTAGGCTTTATTTCTTTTCCTTACAATAAAACTCTCCTCTTCCCTTTCATTTTCCCTTGAACTAACTTCATTCCGGCTCTCGGTTGTCTTCAGCCTCCACCACAGTTGCTTTAGACAAGGTGGCTGATGATACCAGGACTGCTTATCCAACTGCCAGTACCAGGCCTTGCTCTGTTTAACCTTGGCCTTTGAGGTACCTGATCATCTCTGCTATCCTCAGGCCGTTCTCCTCATTTTCCTCCTATCTCAACAGCCGCTTACTCTTACTCTGTTCCAGTTGCTGGTTTCTTCTTTTCTTTCTGACCTCTGGATGTTTTTCCCTACCTGTAAGCCTGCTGGCTTAGTCCTTGAACCTGTTTTCTCATCCCTGTAAGCTCACTGGTGGTGATGCCCAGCTTAATGGTGTAAACACCGTCTCTACGGTTTCAGAATGTTAACATAGTCTACGTCACCAACAAGTGTCTGAGCAAAGTCCAGCAGTGTTCTCAATACTGCATATAGATGTCTGATGGGTGCCTCAATCTTCCTGAGCTCAAAAGGCAACTCCAGATCCATCCTCTAAAGCTGGTCCCTCCCATGTGCCTTCTTCCATCTAGATAAATGGCGACTGCGTTTTCCACTTCCTCAGGCCAAAAAACATGAGGCATTATAAATACTCGTCTTTTTCTCACATCCCACCTTTAATCTTTCAGCTGGTTTTCTTCAAAATATCCCAAATCTGACTCAATTCTGACCACCTCTACTGCGGCCTTGTCTCCATTTTCTCTCCTCTAGATAAAATGGCAGCCTCCAAACTCATGTTACTTTTCTCATAGTTTGCTCTTCTCAGCACAGGCATTAGAAGAATCTTGTGAAATATAAGGTAAAGTGCATCAGTCCCTTGCTGCTGCAGGGACGCCATGAGAGCCAACGCCGGAAGAGCACACTCCTCGATGGCTGTCTGCCCTGTGCATAGTTTGCTCCCTACCCCATTCTCACTTCTGGAGGTTCAAACGCCCCCATGAGGACTTCTCATGGGCTGCTTCTTTACCTTTAAACATACCTTCCTTCCACCGGCAGCACTTTCTGTCTGCCTTCCCTGAATTATTTCCATAGCATGCGTCATCATTGAGGATATTGTGTAATTTACTTGTGTTTTCTATGAGTACCTCTTTCCACTATTATTATAGAACATAACTCAGAAGAGATTTTGGCTTGTGTATGTGTTTTCCTCCATACTGTATCCTTTGTGCATAGAAGAGTGTTAGAGCCTAAGAGATCGTAAAATCAATAAGAGATTAAATAATTATTTGAATACTCAAAACCTCTAGGTAAGGAATTGTGGGTGAGCCAAAGATTAAAAATATGTATCCCTAACCTGTTTTCTCCCTCCAGGGGCTTCTCTTGTAGAAGTTACCCAAACCTCCTTGTTGATAAGAGTGAAGGACCTTTCACAGTCCACGCGTTTCTCTCTGCAGAACTAGCTGTTATCTCTTCTCTTTCCCCAGCTCTCTTTCTGATTTTGAATTACCCCCTTGCCTTGGCTAAAGTCTATGAATTTATGCATTTGCATCTCAATGATATAAAAAGTAACAAATTCTGTCTCATTTCATGCAGTTCAGTATATTCGGATAATTTATGATAAACTGAATTTAAGAGCCACCTGTGAAAAGCATATTCATGTATACCTTGAATTTAAAATGTTCAAACACTTCCCTTGTTTTCCTAATCTATAGATGCCTCTACTTCCTTCTGACTGGAATGAGATAGTTGAGATTAATGAAATGTTATTAAGTAGAGGTAAAGTCTATAATCGGAGTATTGGAATATGGAACATGGAGAATGGATGAAAACCTTAGCAGTACATTTTCAAATTCTGTTTCTACAAACATGAATTCTGGGTGGAAAACATTTGTTTTATTACATTCACTTAAGAGAAGTAGAATAAGGTGGAGGAGCTAGAACTCTGACAGAAGTAAACTGATGTAACTAGCATGTGGATTTTTTTTTTCTAAATTAATACTGTTTAGAAAAAGGTAGCCAAGGGACATAGAATTTCAAATGGTTGTGTTTGGGGATTACCTATGTATTCATCATGATCTTTTCTCATTTATAACATAAGCATGAATTCCTGTAACATTTTTACTCCTTTCCACCCTGCAAAGTGCATTCAAATCACTTTTCCCATTCACTTATTCCAATGCCTGTACAAGCTGTGTTAGGCAAATGTCATTATCCCAAGGCTGCAGATGACAAACTGAGATTGTAAGTTTACACCTCCAGTATGAGATAATGGCCTTCCATATGCCGAATGCACGGATCTCTCCATCCTCATCTGTCACTGTTCCCCTCCACGGTGCTTACCAGAGTCCAGCTGTACTACCTGCCCTTCAGCACAGAAAGCTGAGGTTTCCACACTCCTGCTTAGTGCCCATGCTGTTAGCTTCCTCTGGATCAAACATCCATCACCATCACAGACCTGTGTCAAACCTACCCTCTAAGGTCCAGCTCAACTGTTCACTTGTCCATGCAGTTTTCCTAACTCATTCATTCACCTGGCATTTATTGTAAGCAACCCTATGCCAGGCTCTTTTCCAGGTTTAAGGATTACAGTTGTGAAAACAACTCCTTGCCTTCCTTGAATTTTCTCTCCAATTTCTTATGGTATTTATTATGAATATTTGACCCTACTAATTACTTTGTAATACAATCAATTTATGCATGACTTATCGGCTCTTCTGAACTAAGAAATACATAAGAACAGATGCATATGTGATCAATCTTTGTACTCTACAGTTTCTTTAGTTGGCACTTAACAAATGTTCAATAACTACTGGATATGGAGTGATACATTGCCAAATACTACACAATTCCTTAGGGGAAGGTCCCACTAGATTTCACTAAGCCAAATCCCAAACTTGCCTGTTTTTTTCCCAATGCAGATAAACTGGTAGAATATTTAGAACAAAGTTAATTTGCTTATTCTGATATTTATGTGCCAAGCTTCTGAAATTTTCATCTTTTTATTTTATTCTTTTTTATTTCTTGGCTCACAATCCAATTTACTTGAGTAACTTCATTCATTAGACAAATCATCTAAATCCTAGTTTAATAAAAAATGCCCATTATGTGTGATTCTCTCATTACTTACATCAAATACTTGAATGCAATTGTCTGCATGTTTTTACATAAATTATGTTTCTCGCAATACTCTACATTTTGTGTTCTTTCTTGCATAATGTAATAATCAGCATCCTTCATTTGAATATCACGGTTTAATACCACCAAAGCATCACATAATATTTTCAAATAAAAGGAAACACAATGCACGTTGCTTAAAGTATCTCTTTCTCAGGCGAAGGCATATCACGGAGAGTTTATCATGCAGATCATTTCAGTAGGTGCATGACTACCTAAAATTTGAAAAGATGGACCTAAGAGAAGTGTTTGTGTCTTTTAATGAGAAAAACTCTACGCCATCTAAAATAAAACACTGGACCAAGAGAATAGGGTCAAGTCTGCATTGTACAAATGAATGTCTGGAATGTTCTTTGTTTCCTCTTGCAATACAGTAACCACTGAGCAGGTGTGGCTATTGAGATATAACTAGTGTGATTGAGAAAATAAAGTTTAAATTGTATTACCTATAAATTAAATCAAATTCAAATATAAATAGCCAGTGGGTCTCATGGCTCCCGCGTTACACAGCATAGTCTAGGTTTCCCAGGTGTTGTGCTACAACAGACACTATCTTATTCACATGGCAATAAAAAAAAAACAAAAACAAAACTTAAGGATCAACAATATTCTCTAACTATTTCTGCTTTGCTTGCAGTGGAAAGTGAGGCTCCACAAATCCAGAACTGTATATATGGTAAGGAACAACTAACTAAGCTCATGGAACCCACCCTCCTGGTATTTATGAACTCCTGTGGTCCTCCCTTGAATATGGGCTGGACCAGGTGTTTCACACATATTCATTAGAATACTGCAAAAGTGACGGGATATCACTTGACATTAGGTTGTAAAAAGACTGTGGCTTCCACCTCTTTCTTGGATCCCTTACCCATAGAGAAGCCTATCCCATGTCTTTAGACAGCCCCTGGGTATATCCATATGGAAGGGACTGAGGGCTGTCCACAGCCGTGTGCAAAGGCATAAAGGAGAGCCCAGCCCATTCCAGGAGTTGAGTCTGAGTCCCAGGAACAAGTTAACAGCAACTTATAGAAAAACCTTGAGGGCTGAAGCAGGCAGCTAAACCATGCTCAGATTCCTGACCCACAGAAACCTTGAAATAATAAATGCTTGGTATTTTAGCCCCTAATATTGCAAGTAATTTGCTGCCCAGCAATAAATAACTGCCATCTTAATTTCAGGGCAAGGTTGTATGAACCACATGGAGGAAGTAACTATACAGTGCAACAAGTATAGGGTTGCTAGATTGATTATAATAGCAAACAAAAATACAGGATGCTGAATTAAAAGTGAATTTCAGATAAACGACCAATAGCTCTTTAATGGAAGCTTGTCTCAAGCAACATTTGGAACGTAACAAAACTTTAAAAATGTTCTTCGTCTGAGTTCGAAATTGGAGTGGGAAATTTGTGTTGTATATGGCACACCTAACCAGATATTCAGTATGTGGTGATGCTGAACAGAAGATGAGGTAGAGGCATAAAGAGAAGTTTGCAATTTACGTGGTGACTACCGAGGTAAAGGTGACCAGGGGACATTACTGAAGCACAGAAGAAGAGATACTAAGTTGCATCTAGAGACACAGGTAAGTCCTCTTGGTAGATGGGGATAAACACGATCCTCTTGTGGTTTACAAGAAAGGAGAAAGATAAAATTATCAAATGATGTAACAATATGATTCGCTGGGTTTAAAAGTTATCAGATGCATAGCTTTGTGGAAGTTCGGAAATACTGAATGCCACTTCTTAGACCGCAAACTGTGATAACTGTAGTAGGAAAATTTCTGAATTACTCAAATAATTCAGGAATCAATGAGAAAATTTTTTGTCATTAAGAAAAAACTTATTTTCAATATTAAAAGTAATTCATTCTATGACTCAAAATTGAGTGGTAAGGTGGGCTTCAGGCACAATCTGATCAGGCTTCTCAGTTCTTCCCTACTTCTTGGGAAGTCTCTTCTCTCTGGGATTCAAGTGGCAGCTGAAGTTCTGGGCTCAGTACACATGGCTCAGGGTATGAACTAGCTTCTTCCCTCAACCATGAAACAAAAACAAAAAACTTTCTCCTGACTGGAAGCAAAGGATATGTGACCATGCCTGGATCAATCACCATGGCCAAGGGAATGCCCTGAGTTCATTGGTTTAGGCCTGGGCCACCTGCCCACTTATGAGCCAATCAACATCAGGGAGACTCCGGCACAGAGTGGAGGGTAGGGCAAGCCTGGAAAGGGAGGGTCACCCACCAAAGGCTCGTGGCTGCCCCTAGTGGAGAATGTTAAACTACTGAGGAAAACCCAGAGCCTCAGCAGCTATGTGAGGACACCGTCTTGAAAGCAAACTGCTAAAAAGGAAATGAATCTTCAGCAAGAACCGAGGCTAAGTATTTCATCATTTGTACAGGTCATCCACTACGTGACCTAGGTATTATTCCCGTTTTACAGATTAAAGTGAAGTCTCTGAGAGAGCAAGTCATTTGCCCAAGGCCTAATTCCTTTAAATTAAGAGAAACTGCACTTCACCGTGTATGTAATCTCCTGACAATGGTTTTTCTATTGTTTAAATAATAGGTTAGGAAGGTTATTAAATCTTTGAGAAACTATGGGTATATATAATAAATGACCCCCATGTCCACCCACCTCTCAAAAGAGTTGTTTTTATAAATACTGCATGCACTCTGGCTGGGATACACAATGTCTGAAGCCTCTTTCATAATCATTAAAACAAACTCTAAGAGCTGGGAATGTAGGAATAATAGAAAACAGACCCATGCTAACATGCTCAAAGAAAAAAGGTGTGTAGAACACTGAAGAGAGAGGAAGAGGGATGTGAGGAAGAGGGATGTGAGGAAGAGGGATGTGAGGAAGAGGGATGTGAGGAAGAGGGATGTGAGGGGGATGTGAGGAAGAGGGATGTGAGGAAGAGGCATTTGAGTGGGAGGGGAGGGGGAGGGGAGGGGATGTGAGGGGGAGGGGAGGGGGAGGGGTGGGGAGGGGATGTGAGGGGGAGGGGAGGGGGAGGGGTGGGGAGGGGATGTGATGGGGAGGGGAGGAGGGAGGGAGGAGGAGGGGGGGAGAGAGAGAGAGACAGACAGACACAGATTGTGAGAGATTCAGAAGTTTGTGTGCCAGAGAAATTATACCTTCCCCTCAAAATTTCAGATAAAATATTGATGTTAATGAACACTAGACATCTCAGCCACACACTGACATCTTTGCAGATCTGATGTCAATTCCTTAATTTAATATTGAAGTCTTTAAAATTAGTATTGATGGCTCTTTGAGATACTTGCTGAATTGGAATCTCTTATCTCACTCTTCTCCACTTTAAGTATATTATATTCCTAAGTGAACCCTGGGCATCTTTCACTGACTTTTACTTCGCACTTTCATAGACAAATTTCTGCCAAGAATAATATTATCTGAGGAATAGTATGAGACCTTGACCATCAAGAAAGATCATTGTTGAAAAGTGATTTTTAATTACTTCTTACTGGGGAATATTGAGCTCAAGTCACTAAGGTGATCTCACAATGTCAGCCAATTAAATAAAACCATTTATATTTAATTATCTCTGCTAACGGGTCATATCCTTAGGACAGTGAATCTTCCATTGTTTAGGTTAAAGTTATCTTCGTCACTTTTTTCTAATTACTTTTTAACAGTGTTGGGCTCTAGTCTGATCTTCTCTCTTACCTGCGCTATACTTTTATTGTTCAGTGGAATATGTTTAACTAATTGACATCTTTATTTTATGATAGCAAAAGCATCCAAAATTGTAAATATATTTTCTTAAAACATTACACAAAGACAACTGATAGAAGCCCAATGGATAAATGTAGACATAATAAAAGCAGCCCTTAGATTTTTTGGAAGGTATATTAGGAGAGTAAATATACAATGATCAGGCAATTATCAGGCATCATTAGTGATGGCAAAAACTTGAAGTCAGAACTATCTAAAGGTAAAGAAATTACATATACATAATGTCCTCACCCGAGGGAGAATTTTATTGTCCAAGAGAACGTTGCCTAGAAAAATAATGGTGAAATATTAAGTTAAAAAGATATAAAGTCATGAATACTATGATGATCATGGCAATACAACAGCATCTATAAAAGTGTGCAGAGTGAAAGTAACTGGAAAGAAATAACCAAAATGTTACTAAGCGAGTAATGGGGTCCAGTTGATTTCTAGTCCTAATTACCACTTTTCTGTGTGGTCACTGTGCAGCTGCTGTCGAGGTTGGTGGCATGGGGAAGCTGGGCTTCTCTCATTGTATTCTCTGTCCTTGAGAGGCTAGCCCAGGCTTCTCGCCATAGCCATTTCAGGGTTCCCAAGAAGCGGGAGCAGAAAAGTGTGACTTAGATGTGGAACCCTTGCAGAATCACTCCTGCTACCTTCTTGTAGACAGAAAGTCTCAAGGGCAGTCCACATTTACAGGCGTGGAAAAGAGACTCTATGACTTGATCGGAAGCCCTGCAGAACCACATCCACCCTGTTGGATGTGGCTCTGCAGGCTATATAGCTTATATATGTTCTTATATACATTCGGTAGATTAGACTGCAAAAAATGACAACAAAATTCTATAGCAAGTGTCCATCTTATCTATATTGTTTGCTGACATCAACCTTTTAAATTGAAAATAAATTAGTACGACAACAATTTACACTCTTAAGCCTCTTATTCTCATTTTCCCCTTTTCTCTTATTTACCATGATTTTTACCTTGGAAGCTTTCCTTTCCTTCTTGATTATTTTCTCATCCTGGCACCTTCTTACCTCCTCACTCACTACTGGTTCTATACCTTCACTGTGACATATCAATCACAATTCTGATCCCCACTAATATACCCCATTTTGGCAGTAGAAGTACCCTTTAGCAGAAGGGACATAGGAGTAAGAAGTTCTAATACATAAAAGACACAGACTGGCGAATTGGATAAAGAGTCAAGACCCATCAGTGTGCCGTATCCAGGAAACCCATCTCACGTGCAGAGACACACATAGGCTCAAAATAAAAGGATGGAGGAAGACCTACCAAGCAAATGGAAAACAAAAAAACGCAGGGGTTGCAATCCTAGTCTCTGACAAAACAGACTTTAAACCAACAAAGATCAAAAGAGACAAAGAAGGCCATTACATAATGGTAAAGGGATCAATTCAACAAGAAGAGCTAACTATCCTAAATATATATGCACCCAATACAGGAGCACCAAGATTCATAAAGCAAGTCCTGAGTGACCTACAAAGAGACTTAGACTCCGACACAATAATAACGGGAGACTTTAACACCCCACTGTCAACATTAGACAGATCAACGAGACAGAAAGTCAACAAGGATATACAAGAATTGAACTCAGCTCTGCACCAAGCAGAACTAATAGACATCTACAGAACTCTCCCCCTCAAATCAACAGAATATACATGTTTTTCAGCACCACACCACACTTATTCCAAAACTGACCACATACTTGGAAGTAAAGCTCTCCTCAGCAAATGTAAAAGAACAGAAATTATAACGAACTGTCTCACAGACCACAGTGCAATCAAGCTAGAACTCCGGATTAAGAAACTCAATCAAACCGCTCAACTACATGGAAACTGAACAACCTGCTGCTGAATGACTACTGGGTACATAACGAAATGAAGGCAGAAATAAAGATGTTCTCTGAAACCAACGAGAACAAAGACACAACACACCAGAATCTCTGGGACACATTCAAAGCAGTGTGTAGAGGGATATTTATAGCACTAAATGTCCACAAGAGAAAGCAGGAAAGATCCAAAATGGACACCCTAACATCCCAATTAAAAGAACTAGAAAAGCAAGAGCAAACACATTCAAAGCTAGCAAAAGGCAAGAAATAACTAAAATCAGAGCACAACTGAAGGAAATAGAGATGCAAATAACCCTTCAAAAAATTAATGAATCCAGAAGCTGGTTTTTTGAAAGGATCAACAAAATTGATAGACCGCTAGCAAGACTAATAAAGAAAAAAAGAGAGAAGAATCAAATAGATGCAATAAAAAATAATAAAGGGGATATCACCACCGATCCCACAGAAATACAAACTGCCATCAGAGAATACTACAAACACCTCTACGCAAATAAACTAGAAAATCTAGAAGAAATGGATAAATTCCTCGACACATACACTCTCCCAAGACTAAACCAGGAAGAAGTTAAATCTCTGAATAGACCAATAACAGGATCTGAAATTGTGGCAATAATCAATAGCTTACCAACCAAAAAGAGTCCAGGATCAGATGGACTCACAGCCAAATTCTACCAGAGGTACAAGGAGGAAATGGTACCATTCCTTCTGAAACTATTCCAATCAATAGAAAAAGATGGAATCCTCACTAACTCATTTTATGAGGCCAGCATCATCCTGATACCAAAGCCTGGCAGAGACACAACCAAAAAAGAGAATTTTAGACCAATATCCTTAATTAACATTGATGCAAAAATCCTCAATAAAATACTGGCAGACCGAATCCAGCAGCACATCCAAAAGCTTATCCACTATGATCAAGTGGGCTTCATCCCTGGGATGCAAGGCTGGTTCAATATACGCAAATCAATAAATGTAATCCAGCATATAAACAGAACCAAAGACAAAAACCACATAATTATCTCAATAGATGCAGAAAAGGCCTTTGACAAAATTCAACAACCCTTCGTGCTAAAAACTCTCAATAAATTAGGTATTGATGGGACACATCTCAAAATAATAAGAGCTATCTATAACAAACCCACAGCCAATATCATAGTGAATGGGCAAAAACTGGAAGCATTCCCTTTGAAAACTGGCACAAGACAGGGATGCCCTCTCTCACCACTCCTATTCAACATAGTGTTGGAAGTTCTGGCCAGGGCAATTAGGCAGGAGAAGGAAATAAAGGGTATTCAATTAGGAAAATATGAAGTCAAATTGTCCCTGTTTGCAAATGACATGATTGTATATCTAGAAAACCTCATCGTCTCAGCCCAAAATCTCCTTAAGCTGATAAGCAACTTCAGCAAAGTCTCAGGATACAAAATCAATGTACAAAAATCACAAGCATTCTTATACACCAACAACAGACAAACAGAGAGCCAAATCATGAGTGAACTCCCATTCACGATTGCTTCAAAGAGAATAAAATACTTAGAAATCCAACCTACAAGGGATGTGAAGGACCTCTTCAAGGAGAACTACAAACCACTGCTCAATGAAATAAAAGAAGATACAAACAAATGGAAGAACATTCCATGCTCATGGGTAGGAAGAATCAATATTGTGAAAATGGCCATACTGCCCAAGGTAATTTATACATTCAATGCCATCCCCATCAAGCTACCAAGGACTTTCTTCACAGAATTGGAAAAAACTACTTTAAAGTTCATATGGAACCAAAAAAGAGCCCGCATCGCCAAGTCAATCCTAAGCCAAAAGAACAAAGCTGGAGGCATCACACTACCTGACTTCAAACTATACTACAAGGCTACAGAAACCAAAACAGCATGGTACTGGTACCAAAACAGAGATATAGATCAATGGAACAGAACAGAACCCTCAGAAATAACGCCACATATCTACAACTATCTGATCTTTGACAAACCTGACAAAAACAAGCAATGGGGGAAGGATTCCCTATTTAATAAATGGTGCTGGGAAAACTGGCTAGCCATATGTAGAAAGCTGAAACTGGATCCCTTCCTTACACCTTATACAAAAATCAATTCAAGATGGATTAAAGACTTAAACGTTAGACCTAAAACCATAAAAACCCTAGAAGAAAACCTAGGCATTACCATTCAGGACATAGGCATGGGCAAGGACTTCATGTCTAAAACACCAAAAGCAATGGCAACAATAGACAAAATTGACAAATGGGATCTAATTAAACTAAAGAGCTTCTGCACAGCAAAAGAAACTACCATCAGAGTGAATAGGCAACCTACAGAATGGGAGAAAATTTTCGCAAACTACTCATCTAACAAAGGGCTAATATCCAGAATCTACAATGAACTCCAACAAATTTACAAGAAAAAAACAAATAACCCCATCAAAAAGTGGGTGAAGGATATGAACAGACACTTCTCAAAAGAAGACATTTATGCAGCCAAAAGACACATGAAAAAATCCTCATCATCACTGGCCATTAAAGAAATGCAAACCAAAACCACAATGAGATACCATTTCACACCAGTTAGAATGGCAATCATTAACAAGTCAGGAAACAACAGGTGCTGGAGAGGATGTGGAGAAATAGGAACACTTTTACACTGTTGGTGGGACTGTAAACTAGTTCAACCACTGTGGAAGTCAGTGTGGCGATTCCTCAGGGATCTAGAACTAGAAATACCATTTGACCCAGCCATCCCATTACTGGGTATATACCCAAAGACTATAAATCATGCTGCTATAAAGACACATGCACACGTATATTTATTGCGGCACTATTCACGATAGCAAAGACTTGGAACGAACCCAAATGTCCAAAAATGATAGACTGGATTAAGAAAATGTAGCCCACATACACCATGGTATACTATGCCGCCATAAAAAATGATGAGTTCATGTCCTTTGTAGGGACATGGATGACATTGGAAATCATCATTCTCAGTAAACTACTGCAAGGACAAAAAACCAAACAATGCATGTTCTCACTCATAGACGGGAATTGAAAAATGAGAACACAGGGACACCAGAAGGGGAACATCACACTCTGGGGACTGTTCTGGGGTGGGGGGAGGGGGGAGGGATAGCATTAGGAGATATGCCTAATGCTAAATGACAAGTTAGTGGGTGCAGCACACCAGCATGACACATGTATACATATGTAACTAACCTGCACATTGTGCATATGTACCCTAAAACTTAAAGTATAATAATAATTAAAAAAAAAAATAAAAAATAAAAAACAAAACAAAACAAAACAAAACAGAAGAAGTTCTAATCGTGCCCTGCCAGCACTGGCCATATGAAAGGCAAGGTAGCTCACTGGTTTTCATGGAACTCACCTTAGAAAAACGGAAACATGGCACTAACTGTTAGAATTCCTTCTTATCTAACATTGTGTTAATCTAATATCTGTCTGTCTTTGGTACGAGACTTCACAAATCCAACCAACCAAAATAACAACAATTATGATATTTAAAAGCTCATGATACTAAATTCTGAACTTGTAATTACTGTGCATTGGTATATTTATTTTTAAATTTTCAAGTTGCCAAAATTGCCCTACTCTATTAATTAAGCCGGGGATGATGCAGTGATAATGGCTTACCATATCCGTACCCACTATTATGGAATAAAAGCAAAAAAGTCCAGCTGAAAAATAATGCAAAAAACTAAAGAGTCTCCAAATATGAAAATAGGACAATAGAACTATTGAACATTCCAACACATGATTGACCAGCCAATTCCAAGTGCTGCGAAACAGCCATCGATTTTGGTGTATTTGCTTTAAAAGTAAATGAGAAAGCATTGAATAAATAGACACCCCATATAGCACCGATGATTTAAATTTGGTATTTATTATCTATAGCCATACCACCCTGAACGTGCCCAATCTCATCTGAATTTGATATTTATTGTAAAACAATAATGATTTATGACATATATATCGATGCTGAATAGAAATGCAATGGTAGTTTTTGTTTTGTTTTGTTTTTGAATGCTTGAACTATAAGGCAGGGGTCTCCAATCTTTTGGCTTCCCTGGGCAACATTGGAAAAAGAACTGTCTTGGGTCACACAGAAAATACACTAACACTAACGATAACTGATGAGCTTTAAAAAAATCACCAGAAAACCTTACAATATTTTAAGAAAGTTTATGAATTTGTGTTCGGCCACATGCAAAGCCGTCCTGGGCCACAGGATGGAAAAGCTTGCTGTAAGGCTTAAAATTCATTTATATTTACATTCCATTGCCTGTAAGAAAAGTTATAGATGTTCAGAATAATATTGACTCAATTCATTTATACTTTTTTCAATATAATCTCCCCTCAGAAATTCTAAACATAAAACAAAATAAACAAAAATTCTTATCTTGTCATTGAAATATTATGCATTAACTATTTAGGTGACTAATTGACTATGTAGCAAATGCAAATGTAATATACATTCGTACAAATAAAATGATCAATTCTCCTTTAGCCTAGTTGATTATAACATGATTTCACAGTGATAACCACAAAGCCAGGACAAGTACTTAGTATTTTACTAGGTGATTCTCTTTGTCTGTGTGTATGTGTGTATGTGTGTGTGTGTGTGTGTGTGATGTGTGTGTAATGTTTATATTTCTAAGTACACAGAAACTCATACACACCCGTGTGTGTGTGTGTGTGTATACCTAAATTAGATATTTAAACATACCTGAATAGCATTTCAATTCTAAAACTTAAACACACCAAAAAAAGAGAGAACTAAGAAAACAACACAGCACCAACAAAATAGACCTATTAGTTTTCTGATTAGGTTCTGCGTTTCATTCTCAGTTTACTTTAAACTTATGATAGATAAGAAAAAAAGGGAATATATCTAGATTATTGTTTGCATGATTTGTTTAAAAGAGCGTAAAGTTCTAAGCTTGCCCTTGGTTTCAGTAAATTTATTCTTGTAATCCCCAATACACCTTCCACATGCCTTACCCAAAGTATATTATCTTTTAAAACTTATTGAAGAGATCAGTAAATGCTGAACCTCCCCAGCCCACTTATATAATGAAATAATAAAATGTGGATTAAAACATTGCTTTAATAATCAAATAAGATATGTCACATTTTTAGTGAAATGCTGGACGGGCTATATATGCTCCATCGATATTTGTTTCTTTCAAACATAATGATGTATGATCACAGAAAAGAATTTAGCATTCTACTCTGAGGGAATTTTATGGATAAAAGTGTTTATCATATATGCTCATTTTCCAGGAGTGACCCCTAAAAATAGATTCACGAATTGTGAATGCCCGATTAATATGAAGCTTTAAGTTAGAAAGAAAAAGAACAGCTATATAAATAATGGAACATCATTTTTTTTCTCACTAGTAATGCAGTCTCATAGTTAAATTAAGTGAAGGTAATATAATCAAGTTAAAACATGCAATTATAAGGGTCATTCTAATTATTGAGATAGAAATTAATAGCATCAAACTCAGAGTCTAGAACTGTATGTTTGAATGGGAGAATGTAATTGAAGACAGTGGATAGAATCTCAATTAGCAAATGAAGATAATGGCCAATAAACAAAGGGGCAAGGAAAGGAACGATCAAAGTCTTTCAACTGAAGAGTAATTACATGGGATGAGTAGAAAGTACACGTGATTGTGTTATACGCCCAGACACCACTGCTAGATGTCACACTCATATCACAGCCACACACTATATACAGAGATCATCTTTATGCAGTGGTAATTTTATTTCATTTTAAAAGTTAAATAATGCATAAGTGCAGTACAGCCCTAGGATGAATTTAGGGGGAAAATGGGTATACAGAGTTTGGAAAATGGAGAAGATCATCTCTAAGAAAATTTGCAGTACACTGAAAATTTAATTCTGTAAAAAAATATTTACACTAGAGAATCAGCAATTAAATATATTTAAAATAATTTATTCATGTCTGATGATTACCACTGAAGTAATCTAAATGGTAACTTGTTCTTTCAATAAGGAAACTGATGTAAAAACAACTCCATAAAACATATTGTGGGTCACAGCTTATCAATAATTTTTAGCCCCTCAATGACATGTTCTTCAACTGGAGGTGAAAACACTTTGCTTTTTCTCTTCTCTCATGCACAGAAATTACTGGTTTATTTGTAACATGATAAGTGAGAGACAGACATTCCTTTAAAATTTGAACTTAAGTAAAAATTCATAATTTTGAACTTTTTTTGTGATTCTGTGAAATTGATAAGCACAATTTTAAGTTTCCTTACAAATACTTAACAAAAATAATTTTGTTGTGAGCAGAGAAATTTAAAACTAACAAATGATGAAAAATAATATATCATTTTAAAAGATTAGTGAAGCAATATGAGTAATTCGTTGATGAAAGCTTTTCTTTCAGCATCACTTGAATATTTCTGTAAGTACTTATTAAATGTCTCCCCTCCTGGATTGCCAGTCTGCCACTTAAAACACTCAGTGAGTTTTTAGTTGGGGCATATGGACCGCTTGGCCATAGCTTGGGGCAGCTACCACATGATAGTCTGGGAAACCTATAAATTGCTCCTGAGAACACAGAAGGAAAATTCTCAGAGCCTCCGACAGTGTCATACACATGACAGGGGTAGAGTTAATGTTTGCTGATAATGATGGCAAATTCTGTTATTATCTACCGTGCAATAATTAGCCACCTTCCCTCTGAAAACTACATTTTAGGAGAGTTAACTGTAATTTCTAAAAATTCATTAAAATATATAAATGCATAACTATGAAAGAAACAGCAATGGAAATGTTATATTAAATCTGTGTCAGTGTGAGCCTAAGAGTATAACTGTAAGCAGAGATAATATATCTATTTAGCATTCAGCACAGCCAATATGCTCACTTATAATCTAATGCTATTCAGGAATTAATGTCTAAGGCTAACTCTTAAACATTAGTTTTAGACAAGTCATTAGTCATCAACACTGGAACTGTGCTCCCTGAAAACTAGCTCTTTCCAGTTCTAATAATCTGGAGCATATTAGGATGTTCCCTGCAGCACTATTCACAATATCAAAGGCATGAAATCAACCTCAACGGCCACCAATGGCAGACTGGATAAAGAAAATGTGGCATGTATACACCATGGAATACTATGCAGCCATAAAAAGGACAACATTATGTCCTTTGCAGGAGCATAGATGGAGCTGTGGGCCATTATCTTTAGTAAACTAACACAGGAAAAAAAAACAAATGTTCTCACTTATAAGTAGGAGCTAAAGGAAGACAGATGGACACAAAGAGGGAAACAACAGACACCACAGGTTGGAAGGTGGGAGGAGGGAGGGGACCGAGAAAAATAACTAATGGGTACTGGGCTTAATACCTGGGTGATGAAATAATCTGTACCACAAACCCCTGTGACACAGGTTTACTTATATAAGAAACATGCACATGTACCCCTGAATTTAAAATATCCCAGCACTTTTGGAGGCCAAGGTGGGTGAATCAGCTGAGGTCAGGAGTTCAAGACCAACCTCTCCAACATGGTGAAACCCCGTCTCTATTTAAAAATACAAAAATTAGCTGGGCCTGGTGGTGGGTGCCTGTAATCCCAGCTACTTGGCAGGCTGAGGCAGGAGAATGGCTTGAGCCTGGGAGGCAGAGGTTGCAGTGAGCCAAGATCGCACCACTGCACTCCAGCCTGGGCAACTGAGTGAAATTTTGCCTCAAAAAAAAAAAAAAAAAAAAAAAAAAGGCAAACAAAGAAAAAAACAAAAAGAAACACAAAAATGCAAAAATGAGCACAGGTTGGGAACCTGCTTTCTTGCCTTTGAATCCTGGCCCTACCCCTTGCAATTCATCATGATCTTGGGCAAATTATTTAATCTCTTTGTTTTAGGGACCCTGTCTTAAAAAGGGCTCACAATAGTTTTTTTCACAGGTTTACTATGAAGATTAAATTGGACAGGGCTTTTGAAGTACTCAGAATAGTACCCCTAAGCAATAAACATACACGTGTGAGCTTGATAAATAATCATTTTAAAAACAGCATACACCATAGAGTCTCAATACAGATCCATTCAGGGAATCCGCAAACACTCTTCTGCTAATAGAAGTGGGCATAAAGAGAAACATGTGCTAATTTTTTAACATACAAATGGATTAAAAGTATCCTACCTATCTAGTAAATGTGCTGATTTATGAAATTGCCCATGTTATTTAAATTGCTAATGTAAAAAGTGACACACATTTTAACATAAATAGTCACGTAAATGCCCAGTGAATGTCTAGTTTGAAAACATGTACTGAAATATGTTCGTCAGATGGAGTCATGCATTTGAAGAGCTATCATTTTGAGATAAAATATCTCCTACAAGTGGAAATGTGTAAGATGAGTGGCAGGCCCAGTGCCAGAGTCAGAACGTGCCCTGCATAAGCATGATATGAACAGAGCGACCGTTCCTGTAGGCCTGAGTACTAAGATCACGGCTTTCCTGTTTGTAAACTGTTATTACGTTGAGTTCATTTCCCTGTAATACTTTTAGCTTAAGGTCTACGGTGGAATACAAAAATCATTCTTAACAAGTCCACATCTGTTTTGCTATGATCTGATACATACAAATCCCTAGGTACATAGTGCCTGGGTGGACCTGGATTCTGCAGGTGTGGAAGACGCAGCTGTTAGAGGAGGCACCCTCTTTGATGGGGCCGTGCCAGCCTGTCACCAACAATTTGGCATCCAGAGGCCACTGGAGCATATGAGAAGCAGTCAAGGTGCCCTGAATGTTCCAGAGAACATTCTGGAACACTGGAAGCTCAGGACGGCCAAACTGTGTTGCCATACTCACTGCAGCAGAGGGGAAAGTGTAAAATTACAAGAGAAGGAGGCCCGTGTTCAAGGTTGGGGGCAGTCAGCTTTCCACCTGGGACTCCTCATGGCCCAGCCCTGGGCTGATTCCTATCTTCGTGTTGAATGCAGCATCTCTGCTCACCCCAAGACAGTCCAGTCCCTGACACACTGAGAGCAAGTTTACAGAGCCCAGGTTTCCACCTTGTAAAATAAGGATGCTAATAAGAAAAATAAATAAATAAATAAGATGGAATTTAATTACTTATTTTGAAAACTGGTGACTTCACAGCATTATACGAATATAAAAGATGAAATAATAGGAAGGGTCTCAGCATTGCTAATGTCAAATCAGCCCCTTTCTCAGTCTTCCAGGGGCTAAGACGCTATTATTTTTAGACGGCTCTATTTCCCCAAAATCAGTACATTTGTTTTGTATTAAGAGTAAATATTTTTTCAGCGGGCCACGGTCGCTCACACCTTTAATCCCAGCAATTTGGGAAGCTGAGGCGGGTGGATCACTTGAGGTCAGGAGTTCAAGACCAGCCTGGTCAACATGGTGACACCCCATCTCTACTAAAAATACATAAAAAAAAAAAAAAATCAGCCGGGCGTAGTGGTGAGTGCCTGTTGTCCCAGCTACTCGGGAGGCTGAGGCAGGAGAATCACTTGAACCCACGAGGCAGAGGTTGCAGTGAGCTGCACTGTAGCCTGGGTGACAGAACAAGACTCTGTCTCAAAAAAATATAAATAAAAATAAAATAATAATGTTCTTCTTCCCTAATAGAACAGTTTTAATACCCATATAAATGTTTGCTCAAATTGAAACAAACATTATCTCTAAGGTCCCTTAAAATTCTGAAGAATTTCATCAAGTCTCCACTCTGTTAAAACATATTGATTTACTGACTTGTAGTATTAAAAATAAGTTGCTTTAAAACATTCTGGGATATTGTTGGATTCTGTTCAGAGAAAAAATAATACGGTACTTTAACATGTGCTTATGGCAGAGACTTAAAATGACTTTTAAGGAATATTGATGCTCTTTCAGTCATAGGAGAGGACAACCCACTAGGATGCAATGGTTTTAACTGACAAATGTAAGCATTAAGTAGCATTTGGGCCGGGCACGGTGGGTGATGCCTATAATCCCAGCACTTTGGGAGGCCAAGGAAGGCAGATCACCTGAGGTCAAGAAGAGACCAGCCTGACCAACATGGTGAAACGCCGTTGCTACTAAAAATACAAAAAATCAGCCTGGGTGGTGACACGTGCCTGTAATCCCAGCTACTTGGGAGACTGAGGTAGGAGAATCACTTGAACCCAAGAGGCTAAGGTAGGAGAATCGCCTGAACCCAGGATGTGGAGGTTGCAGTGAGCCAAGATTGCATCACTGCACTCCAGCCTGGGCAACAACAGTGAAACTCCGTCTCAAAAAAAAAAAAAAAAAAAGCCTTCAAGAAGTTTATTCTAGTTAGTGTACATTAAGGAACCATAATTGAACACTCAGAGAAATATATTTCACTCTCACCATATAGTAAAATAGGCAGGTATTATTATTATTTTCCAAAATCACAGTTTCAGCTGACTTGCTAACACTAGCTCATAGGCAGTTTTATACTTTTATTCTCTCAGGCCATGGCAGCACTGGCATGATATTATGCATCTGTTGTTAATAAAATACAAAATAGTCCCTATTACAAGTGGTAGATACTACCATGGGTATTTTTAATACCCCTGCGTTTATCTCCTAAAAAGCCAAAACATTTTTTTAAAAAGAGACCTAAGACAGTGCAAACTTCGTCCTAGTCATAGGTGATTTAAAACAAATAGAAAAGTGATTGCTGGCAGGATGCACGACATGTAATTAAAAACATAGGTTTTAAGGTACTGCCACATACATCCTAACATATTTAAATTGCACATCATTCTTCTAACGATGCTTTTGGCAGGAAGGGAAAATTTTACATCATGTAAAATTTGACTCTGATGACCCAGAAAACAGGGCACTTTTGGAGGCCACGCTTGCCCTAGACGGCTGTCAATGTCCCCCCATTCTCAAATCGCTCACTGGGTTTTCTGGACCAAATGAAAGACAATGCAAACCGAGGTGCCTTCATTCATTCTGCATAATAGGGAACAACATAGGAAACATTCGTACATTGCCTCAGATTATTTCGGGAGATACAAGTCCTGAAATCAAGCCTGAGAAACTTTATTTTGGAAAAGGGTCCATCAACCATTTTTAAACCTGGTCACAAAAGATGACTTGCAAATAGTTTATCTGAGGCTGTCTTTAGGAATTCAGGCAGAATGAGGTAGACACTTTCAACTGACGTGCCCTACAGTTCACTGCAAGCTTAAGATTCTGTGAGTAAGATTCCTGCCTTTTATCTATCGGAAAAATGAAAACTCTCATAAAACAGTCTAGTCTTTTAACCTTTATAAAAAAGAGGAAGTGTAAATAAAAATACATTAAACAATTTTTGAGTAATGTCTAGAAAGCAACGACACACAGATTTTTAGTAGGAAAGAAGAATCTCCAAGATGAATATTATGGGAGAGGATGGTAATGGGGAGGAATATTAAAAAAAAAAAAAAAAAAAAAAAAAAACGAAATGTTTCTGCATTTGTTATTGGGTCTATGGATCTGCCTGATGAAACACACGGGGTTGGCATAGCTGCTGGGTTTCTCCCTCCATGCTTTACTCAGATATTACAGCCCGGTGTTGAGGGGACCCAGACCTAATGTTGGACTGTGATGTAAACAGAAATACACTGTTATTGGGCAAAGCCACTGAAAGCCCAGGTTTTATTTGTTATAAGAGTGAATGTTAATTATCAAGTAAGGAAAATTCATGACATTCACGTTTTGGTTTACTCAAACATGCCCTGTAAACCAACTTTGTGAGTCATCTCTGAGTTCACAGAAGGTGCACACACAGCACGTAAGTGCCCAGCTCTGCAAACTCATGTGTGTTTATGCCCCAGGACCCATAACAGATCTAAGCCCACCTTTGCCCATCTGTAGAGAAACACTTCCTATCTCTTTACTCAAGAAAACATGTTGAGTAAATCAAGATGAAGCCTGGTGCCAACTGTGTTTATTAGGAATAATGATAATAAATAATATTAATAAGCCATGAAGCTTCTAACTTTACCTAAAAGTTTGCCTTTGTTATTAGAAAATAAGAAAAAAACAGTAGTCCAGTAAAGTATGTTTGCAGAAAACAAAAACAAAATTTTTCCGCTAGACAGAGAGCTATTAATTGTATAAACATATATTAAAGATGAATCAACTTTATGGTTACCATCAATTATCCCTCCAACATGTTGATATATGCATGATACTATGTTAGTTGATTAGTTTTTGGAAAATGGCAAAGACCCCTTGCAAAGACCCTTCTACTGATGTTCTAAACCCTTATTTATCATGGAATGCATTTGAACGGAAAGAGTGTTGAGAATTAATTTTTCATTTGTATTCTAATTAATACTTTTGACATTAGAAATCTTGATAAATTATGAAGATTAAACAGGCACACAAAGGAAAATTTTATCTTGTTGCCATATATTAAGGTAAAGTGGATTCAAAGAGCACAGCTTTTTAACATATTAATATTTTTTGTGGTACATAATACATAGCCTTGAATCATTTCTAAGCCATTGAAAATCTGTACTCTTTTGCCTATTTTTTTTTTCTAAAAAGCAGAGAGCATAGTGTAGTGCTTAAAAGCAGAGACTCGCCGGGCGTGGTGCCTCACGCCTGAAATCCCAGCACTTTGGGGGGCCAAGGCAGGTAGAACACGAGGTCAGGAGATCAAGACCATTCTGGCTAACATGGTGAAACCCCATCTGTACTAAAAACACAAAAAATTAGCCGGGCATGGTGGCAGGCACCTGTAGTCCCAGCTACTCGGGAGGCTGAGGCAGGAGAATGGCGTGAACCCGGGAGGCAGAGCCTGCAGCGAGCAGAGATCGCGCCACTGCACTCCAGCCTGGGCAACAGAGCAAAACTCTGTCTCAGAAAAAACAAAAAACAAAACAAAACAAAACAAACAAAAAACACAAAAAACAAACTAAAAAAAATTGAACAAGATAGAACTAAAAGCGTTGTTCTTACTTGTCTGCAAGATACTGGTGAAGTGGAGGTCACTAAAACATGTGTCTCATCTGAACTACAACTGAAAATGCTTGTACTTCATCCCTGAATCACTGTTCTTCAGCTGTTTAAGCCTTCTATGTTGAAAGAAAACTACAAGATACATTGAAAGAAAATGAAAAGCCATATGTAAAATTCATCAGATTGATTTCAGTTCTTTGTGCCTTTACCAAATATATATACTCTCCTTCCACTGAAAAAAGGGAAGGTCATTCCAAAAAAAAAAAAAATGGTGGTTCAGTTCATCCTGTGGTTAAGGTTGAATTGACTTCATCTCCTATCGAATGATTTAGAATATGAATCAGCAAAATCAACAGTCAGTTTCCAGACCTCAGCAACATCAAAATTTGACAACGATGCAAAGATGAGGAAAGAAAGGGAGCATTAGCACAATTCAGCTCCCTTAAACCAACTGCACCCACAGGAAAAACACCCGTAGAGGAGCACGTCCCTAAGGATTTGACTCGAACTATGCAAGCTTCCCGCTGTTTCCAATTCTCCTGCAACAAAAGTATTTGTGCTTTCATCTCAATAGCCATTACAGACAAACAGAAAACCAAAAAAGTGGGAAGGAGAAGGATCATCTGCATTGAAAATATGACGCGTCTTCACTCCAGTGCACCAACAGGCACGTTATAAAGGCTCAACAGATGGCTTTAAAAATCATAGTTAAAACAGCAAAGATGATTGAATGTTAACAAAATATAGTTAGTTATGATTATAAATTAGATGACTGTCTAGATAATTTTAGTAGTTTCATAAAGTATGCAATTACATTGTCCCACCAAGCTTCAGGAGGAGCTATAATCAGCAGTTCTTGGATGTCTTAGAGACTCTTTCTCTTGCTCTCTTTGGCTAAGTTGTGCCTGGAACGTCAGGAGGCCACCATCAGAATTATACCTTCCTCTGCGTGGCTCTCAGTGAATCTCAGTAGCACTGCTGTTGAGCACCACATAAACTAAACCCCGTTGAAGACAATACACCCTGACCTTTGAGCAACAGGGGCTTTTATCTGCATCAGCACCAGCTAGTGGGTATTTTACTCTTCATCAGCTTTGCCCTATAATGAGAACAGGTTGGGCCACAGCAGAGGGCATATTTGCTCAGGGATCAGAGTGAGAAAAACCTTAAATCTGCACTTAAATCTTAAATCTGTATTGCTCACCAACATGTCGGGTATAAGGAATTGTCTATGTATTTGCACTTTAGTGACTTCTATCATTTGCGTTTTCAAGAATTTCCATTTGTTTCAGGCTCAAACGCAACCCACTCACTCATTACTTGTGGTAAACGGTATTAAGCCCAAGATCACTCATGTTCCTGTATTCTGTCCTTCTAGGAACTTGATTCCGTAAGTCACACCTTTAAGGACATACTCACTTTACCAAAGAGTATTTTCTGTACATGGTGCTACCCTTCCTATTTTCATAATATTTCAGTGTTTTGCAAATCAAATGCAATCACATCTTTGTAACTCAGGAACTGATCTTGGAATATCTTAAGTTAATGTCATTATGTATTTATCTTATCTGAAATACATCTTTTGAGCAGTGACATGTGCCTTAAATTTACTTTGAATTCTCTGAGCTTTCAGGAAAGACATCTGTAAAAGGTAAGTTGCCCAGTACCATGCATTCAACCTCAGCTCTTTGAAGTCATAAGCAGGGCTGAAAGCAAAGTTGTAGCTGCCACAAATGTAAAACCTTAACGATGGGGTCTTGTGAAAATACGTTGCATCACACGTGTATTAAAATACCATGCCCATAGTGAAAACCATGCTTTCAAACAACGTCCTCCAATAAAAAAAAAATACTCAATACATACTGCCAGTTTAAATGTACTGAGTATCAAAATGAATATTCCTGGGCTTCCAAGTCTGTTTCCTTGTCTGTTCACATCCAGGTACCCATGCCAGGTCATGTTTTCCCTGGATGGAATGATGGACATTAGGGAAGGTGACGATGGCTTCAGTCTTGCTGATATTACCCAAGGACTGGCTGAAGAGGTCTGAGTCACAAGAGGCCATGGGAAAACAAATGAAAGAGGCAGAGGATGAGGGTCCCACGGGGTCCTCTGAGGAGCCAATGAGTGTGCTGTCAAGGGAGGCCCAGTGTTTAGTATTTACCCAAACACGGCAAACCACAGCTCAACAATGATGAAAATCGGCATTTCAAGGGGCAGGAACCACATCTCCACAGGAGAATGTTTAACAAGTGATCTTGGCTGGCAAGTTATGGAATCAGACAGGGATGACATTGAAGGATGCTATGGGGAGAAGAGCAGGAAAACAGAATACAGTTCAGCCATGTTTCCCATTCATTCTTCAGCAGCAAGAAGCCTCAGCAGAATTGGTCACCTCCACGAACGAAAGCGGCAGGAGAAAGTACAATGTTTAATGGTGGGAGGTGGGGCTGCAGGTAATTTATATTCTTTCCAAAGTAAATGTTCTATGATTACTATATATCCCTTTCATAATGTTTTTGATATTTTAGGCATGATATTAAAGTTATAGTAACTTTCATATACAAAAACTATATTAACAATTTGAATCTACTGCAAATGTTATGGTAGGCATACGTTCAACAAAGAACGTAGAATGATAAAAATGACCAAGAAAACCACTAAAATATTGCCCTGTCAAGTTTGTACATGTCATACCTGACGCTACTAAATTTCTTTCGTCCAGCAATCAACATTGCTGCTTTTAATACCAAATGACGAGTGAATTTAGAAATTATAATGAAGGAATAATATAAAATGTTCCCAAGTCATTCCTATAGGATGGGATTTAGAAGCTTCAGGAGAAAACCACAGACCGAATTTGCCATGTTGATATTGCTCACGTTGGCATCAGTCATGAAACAATGGACACTCGAAATAGCTTGTAAAATATCTAACAATAAATGGTGACAAAGGCCTGAATTAGAATAGCGCCCTGTCACTTTTCTAATAGATAGTGATTATCATGTAAATATTGCCAGTAAGCATCTCAACAACTATTTTTATTATAATGTTGGCAACAGCAAATAAAAAGTACGCCATTTTCTTTTGTTTCCCCTTTGGCATTAATTTGCTAACAGGGTAATCATAAATCTCCCACATTTTCTTGCAAGGAAAATGAAAACACTTAATAAAATGGGGAAAAGGATCATACAACACTGTCATTTGCCAAAGTTCTTCAAACGATACTTAACAGATTTCATTATTTAAATAAACATTTTCTTTAACACATATAAATCATTCAAAACCTTCATGAGGCTCTTTCGTCACTATGAGTTCTGCAAAGGAAAAAAAAAAGTTTGTTTCAGGATCTCCCACTGTATTATACCGATTTTCATTGGTCAGCCACATAATTAGAACTGTTAGTTCTAATTTAATGGGAGACCACCGTAGAAGAGGTGATTAGTCCCTGGGTGAAAATGAATATGAGAATGGACTATCTAGCTTTCTTTCATCTGGGAATTTTCCATGTCTTCACATTGTAACTTTTTTCACTATTTACAATTTTAAAATTAGAAAGCAGTTTTCAGCTATTAAGCCTAGAATTCTGCCCATGAAATTGGAAATAGAAACCAGATGAAACATTTTAAAGGAAAAATTCTACTTTGATGACAGTTCTTTCCAGAACATGTGTGTACACTGACTTGTCAATGGAAAATAAACTAAAACCTTGGGTGCATACATTCGATTTCAGGCAGATTTTTTAATTTGTTTTTTAAGAGACAGGGTCTTGCTCTTTCACCCAGGCAGTTGCACAATCATAATATTAATAGGCAGAAAAGGTGAATTCTATAGAACAGGATGAGTTAACAAATTATCCTAACAAATTAGATCTTCTATAACACTTTTTAAAATTATAAAATCTGTTTTACCCACCGATGCAAGACTGTGTCATGATTCAAAAAAGACGAGTGTGGCAGTACAGACTTAATGTGATCCTAGTGAGTTTCACCCTCTGGTGTTCACATCTCTGTATGATCCCCTGCTCTTGACTGTGAGAAAGACTTGTGATGTGCGTCTGACCAATAGTATATGGTAGAGGTGAGCGTTGTCACTGTCATGACTGTGTGATATTATATAAGGCTGCACCTTGCCTGGATGGAGTTATCGATTCTCCTTGTGGGCATGATGAAGCAGAGGCTGTGTTGAAGAATTCTACGTAGGGAGAAATTGTGGAAATGGCCCCCAGACAGCAAAACGCCGGGGTTCTCCGTGCTCATGCCAGGAGGTAATGGATTCTGCACACAACCTGAATAAGCTTGGATGCACAGTCCTGCCGTCAAGCCTCTAGATGAGGAGGCAGTGGAATTAACGCCTTGATCATAGCATGCGAGACTTACGGCAGACGACTCAGCACAGTCCCACCCCAAGAAAACTATGAGATAATAAATGCCAGGCTGGGAGCGGTGGCTCACGCCTGTAATCCCAGCACTTTGGGAGGCCGAGGTGAGCAGATCATGAGGTCAGGAGATCGAGACCATCCTGGCTAACACAGTGAAACCCCGTCTCTACTAAAAATACAAAAAATTAGCCGGGCATGGTGGCGGGCACCTGCAGTCCCAGCTGCTGAGGAGACTGAGGCAGGAGAATGGCGTGAACCCGGGAGGCGGAGTTTGCGGTGAGCCGAGATCGCGCCACTGCACTCCAGCCTGGCCGATGCAGTGAGACTCCGTTTCAAAAATAAATAAATAAGTAAATAATAAAAATAAATGCCTGCTGTGTCGAGCCACTCTTTTGCGGTCACTGACTTTACAGAGCGGTCATCTGTTCTATTGCTGTCGTACATTACTACAAACAGAGTGGCTTAAGAGAATACAGTCTTACTTTTAGTTCTGTAGGTCTGAAATTCAATACAGGCCTCACTAGACAAAAATCAAGGCATTTTCAGGCTACAGTCCTTTCTGAAGCCTCTTAGGGAAAATCTGTCCAATGCCGATTCAGGTGCTTTTAGAATCCAGTTTGTTACATTTATGGGGCCCACATTCCCATTTCCTTGCTGGCTGTAAACTGCGGGTCATTCATTCTTAGCCTCAAAAGACTACCACATTCTCTGGGGTCATAGCCTTCTTTGTGAATCTTCAAGGCCAGCAATGATGGGTCCAGTCCTCATTGAATCTTTGTAACCCATTCTTCTGCCTCTTTCTACTGCTTTTAAGAGTTCACACAGCTAGAATAGGTCCACCAGGGTAATTAGGATGGTCTCTATCTCAAGACCCTTTATCTTACCTGTAAACCCGTTTTTCCCATAAAGCAACCTATTTACAGGAGCCAGGGATTAAGGAATGAACACATTGGGGGTGATATTTAGCCTGCATGTGCCTCCAAAGAAAACATAGTGAAAATTCTACCATCTCCATTAAATTCCCACATTTCTAAGATTTTGTTCATGTTAAAATTTGTTTGTTCTTTGCTTCAATTTTAGTCATTGGAGCCTTACCTTCCCTCGCAATATTTATTCTATGCTTTCTATTTTTTAATGTGAAAATATTTTTTTCTGTTAAATTTAACAATTATTCACTGAGAGCTTCTGTTCTATGGGAAATGAAACATCAAGATGAAGACAATGCAAAGTGTGTCCTCAAGCGGTTCCCAGACAAACTAGAACAAGGTTATCACCTGTTCTCCTATGGTCAAAAAATGTGTATAAAAGTCCTATCATTTTCCAGTAAGAGCATCATGAATTCTGAGTTATTCACAAATAATTTCGTATAACCAGACAGATTTTCAAATTGAGAAGTATTAGGCATTAAGTATTATGATGGGTAATGTTATACAACAACTTGACTTGGCCATAGGATGCCCAGATATTTGGTCAGACATTATTCTGGGTGTGTCTGCGGGGGTGTTTTTAGATAAGATGAACATTTCACTTGGTAGAATTAGTAAAGCCGATTTCCCTCTGTAACGTAGGTGGGCCTCGTTTCATCACTTGAAGGCCTTGGTAGACGGAAAACTGACTCTCTGTCAAGTAAGACAGTGTTCCCTTGCCTGATGGTCTTCCAACTAAAACACTGGTTCTATTTCTCTGGAGAGCCCTAGCTAATAAAAATCATCTTCCAGCTGGACGTGGTGGCTCATGCCTGAAATCCCAGCATTTTGGGAGGCCGAGGCAGGTGGATCACTTGAGGCCACGAGTTTGAGGTCAGCTTGGCCAACATACTGAAGCTCTGTCTCTACTAAAAATTAAAAAATTAGCTGGGCATGGTGGTGCATTCTTGTAATCCCAGCTACTTGGGAGGCTGATATGGGAGGATTGCTTGAACCCAGGAGGCAGAGGTTGCAGTGGGCCAAGATAACGCCACTACACTCCAGCCTGGGCAACACAGTAAGACTCCATCTGAAAGTTAAAAAGAAAAAAGCTTCATCCGTTTCATTTATCCATTCATTCAGTAATTCTGTATACATTGTCTTCTATTCATTGGCTTGACTCTGGGAATAAAGTAATGAATAAAAATTGCTATCTTTCCTCAATAGTTGGGGGCACAGACTGCAGCAATGAGGAAGTATTTATGCTCAGGGTTTATCAAAGCACAAAGCGAGGGAAGTCTGGGAGTCTGAGTCCAGGAAAGTTTTACGGGAGAAGATTCTTTGAGTTGAGTCTTAAATGATGATTAGCAGTCCAGAAGCATGATCGGGGAGGCATTCCAAGCAGAGTGTCCAACGTAGCAAATACAAAGAGGTGCGGAGCACCACATCCCATTAAGTTATCCTCAGCTCATTATTACAGAAGCACAGAAAGTAAGCCCCAGAGAAGTGGCAGCAGGGGCTGGCAGGCCCGACAAGAGTACGTTATGGTGGACCTGTGTGCTAAGCCAGGAGCCTGAACTTTGTCCTACACGGTGATAGGAAGAGACTTTTCAAACTGGCAATACAGATAAGCCATAAGTGTTGTGGTTAGGTAAAATACGGATGTTGCGGATGAAAAAGAAATCACTAGGATGGATTTGGGGGATGAGAAAGAAAGTGTCTAGAAATATGACACTTTCAGGAAAGTGCACAAGGAATTTTTCAGCGGCTTTGATTTTAACGTAATGAGTCTTTAAGCATATGGCTCTATGGATAATGTCCCATTATCAACACAGCCTGCCTTTTCCAGATGGGGCTGGTAAACCCCCAAGGAGTATATGGATACTAAGTGTATGTTAATATAATTGCTTTTCTTTGTAATCTATACTTTCTATGTGAATTTTGAAACACTATTCTAAGAGTTCATTGACTTTACTGGAATAACAGAGGTCATGGCACAAAAAGTTAAAGTACTATCTCAGGAGAGACAGCGCAACAATATCACGCATTTCCCCTTCCTTTTAATTTAATTAAAACTATTTTTACCTTCCTTCCACTCAGGTTTTTTTTGTATTTCCGTGTGTGTATATATCTTTTTTACACAGTACTGTTGCTCATTTCCTCCTGTAATCCTTTGCAAATGAGCAAAGTTCACTTTCAATCCCCTATGTACAGTGAACTCTCATCCTCTGCAGTCTGGCAAAACCCCTAAGGTGGTAGAGCCAGCACCCAGCTCACCCTGAGCTTCTGTTGTCCGTTAAGGTTCTCATATGTTTGTATGAGACTGCAGAACGTATCCAGCACAGCACTGGGAATGATCCTACTTTCAGAAACATTAAAAAATACAATACCAAATATCCGCTTGAGGTTAGACCTAGCCTATAGTGTGAACATGCTAAATTCATACATCTTCTGCTATAGTCATTGATATATAGGCAGTGTATGGGTGCTTTTTCATAGTTTGAGGTCTGTATCTGAAGTCTACCTCTGAAGCACATAGATGCTTTAATAAAGATGCATAGTGTGGTGGAGTGAAAAGAATGGATTTGGTGCTGGCATTAGTTGTCAAGTCTTCTAATTCTATTGCATCTCAGTTTCCTGAGAAACTCAAATTAAAAAGGCAAATAGGAATATGTTGTAAAATGTCAATTGTCATTTAAATATAGGCGATCATCAGTATTGAATCCTCTCGGCTACCAAAGGAGCTACCGGACAACAGACAAACCAATTTATCTTTGATTCCTCCTCAAAGCCTTGCATTTTGCTTCACATAAATCAAGACTTCAACCCAAGCTCAGTGTATGAGGCTGGACAGGCAAGGCAGTCCAGATTTAATATTGTTAATCCAGTGCCATTTCTCAGGGATCAGATGCTTTGATCCTCTTAAAATATTTTCAAAAATTGAAGACTCAAGGATGACATGCTCTTTAGATAGAAAATCGGATGATTTTTGTAGGTTTCCACTAGATAACAGCAGCAACAAAACTCTTCCTTTACAAGGGCTTACCATGACAATATTTTTAGGCCCTTAGTGGAAGACAAGTCATACATTTTGTGGTAAAGTACGGTTACAAGGAGTCTCAACCAATGTAGAAAAAAAGACCTGAATGAAATAAATAATGGTGACTATTAGAAGTTCAAGGGCCCTGGACTTGTTGAAAATTATCTTGAGGTGCCATAAAATCCTGAATGATTAGCTCTGTCAACAAATCATCCTCTTTATATTTTTTATGTAATAATTTATTTGAGATTATAATGCCTGAATGAGCTTTCCTTCCTTTAACATTATAGTCTGAAATTGCAAAAGCTCCCTTTTAACTACCTGGACAAAATCAAGTTAAATGTTATTTTATGAAATTCTGACCAGCATTTCAAAACAATTCCTCTATTCAATACACTGACGATAATTACCTTTTTTCAGAGTATAATTTTTTTGTTAATTATGCTTAGAGTGTCACTTAGATATGGTTTGCTGTGTTTAGAGTCTGCTTAGCAAAGCATGATTTTTTAAAAGAAATACAACTTTAAAAAGCACAAAAAAATTAATGAAAATTTGAATTAAAAGAAAAATCCCACAGCCGTCTACTTAACACTCTTATGGTTTAAGTGACAAAGTTGAATCTCAGAGATAATCACTTAGGTAAAAAATGAGAAATTATTTAGAAATGTATATTAATATAAATGCCTGCTGTACTATGCTTATATAATTATAAATCTTGGCTGGGCATGGAGGCTCACGCCTGAAATCCCAGCACTTTGTAGGCTGAGGTGGGAGGATCTCTTGAGACTAAGAGTTCAAGACCAGCCTGGGCAATGTAGGAAGACCGCACCTCTACAAAACATAACAATTAAAAAACTAGCCAGACATGGTTGTGTGCATCTGTAGTCCCAACTACTCTGGCGACTGAGGTGGGAGGATTTGTTAATGGAGACGGAGGCTTCAGTGAACTATTGTTAGGCCACTGCACTCTTGCCTGAGTGACAAAGTGAAACCCTGTCTCAAAATAATGATGATAATAATAATAACACATCTTTAAGAAACGCTAAGCTGGTTTAAAGTATTTGCATTCATGTGTTTTCTAATCTCCATAACTAAATGTCAGAAAGTTGTCTTATTAGTTTACTTTTTCTCCACAGCGCCGTTCATATCAGCGTGGAAGGCATCATGAGATACTACAGAGACGAATTCAAATACCATTCACTACTCTCTACCTAGATAACCTTGGGCCAATGTCTTACCTTTCAGAGAGTAAGTGACTTTACATATCAATTACAGATACTTTTGTAGAAGTAAAATGACTACTGTAAGGATTAAGTACGGTTGTGTATGCAGAGGAGGTGATCTAATACATGGCACAAAGAAAATACTGGTGAGTATGGTTGTAAGTAAAAAAATTCAGGGCCGGGCGCAGTGGCTCACACCTGTAATCCTAGCACTTTGGGAGGCCGAGGCGGGCGGATCACGAGGTCAGGAGATCGAGACCATCTTGGGTAACACGGTGAAACCCCATCTCTACTAAAAATACAAAAAATTAGCCGGGGGTGGTGCTGGGCGCCTATAGTCCCAGCTACTCAAGAGGCTGAGGCAGGAGAATGGCATGAACCCGGGAGGCGGAGCTTGCAGTGAGCCTACATCGCGCCACTGCAGTCCGGCCTGGGTAAGAGATCCAGACTCTGTCTCCACAAAAAAAAAAAAAAAAAAAAAAAAAAAAATCAGAAAACGATATGCAACAACTGTAGAAGAAAACTGAAATATAAAATACAAATAAGCCTTTATTTACCCTTGACCAAAGTTTTCATTTCTATAATTTACTCAAGTGTTATACGTATGTGAGAAAATGAAGAGCTAGGAAAAATAGTTTGAAAAACATGATGATTGGATACATGGACTCTTGAGAGTCTATGAAGGGAGGTTTATGTACCTAACCTCCTGCACGACTGCTGTTCAAATTCTTCAGTGCTCCTTATAGAAGGATCTTAATTGTGTCTAATTAATAGTGATGACCATTATACATGGAAATTATGGGGGGGGGCTGCATTCATTTGCCATGCTCAATAGCATTTATTCAAGCCAACCATAAAAACCCTGAGACAGAAAACAAAAATGAATCCTATTTGCGTTTTGATGATTATACTCTGGATGAGAAGAAATGAGGACATTGGAATCTCCCAGTCCTGCTGTGGGTTGGCTCTTGATGCTTGCCTCTCAGTTTAAGAGTAAATTTTGCTTTTTTGTTATTATTTTTTTTTTTTCTAGAGAAAACATTTCTGAATCAGCCATTTCTAGGATGGGTGGGATGACCAGCTGTGTTAGTATTATTACTCTTATAATGATGCAACAAAATAAGATGTGACTATTTGATGAATTATATCTTATCTTCACAATACAGTTAAGATTTTATTCATGTTACTGATTATGCTTTAAAAAATGAAGCATCTGCCTATTTGCTTTTCAAGAGCTCACTTACAATACGGCATTTTAATGTCTTAATGTATCATTGTGCACACTTTTTTTTTTCTTCTAACAGTTCATTCTTAAGCTTTTTCACAAGAATTGAAGAATGTAGAGGTCGTGGAAATGTACAAAATGTTTCATTGTGTAAGTTTTAACTAAGTTTTAAACTAGGTCTTCAATAACAAATTTGCACTTTTATACTTAAAAATTTAAAACTCTGTTTGTCAACACATCAGCCTCGACAAATTACTCCTGTATTCATTCAAAAAGGGTTACTTTCCTGCAATCTCTTTGAGTATAATGGTGGATATTGTAAATTTCCTCTCAAATGCAACCAACCCTGTAGCTACCCTCATAGAACTTTCAGTGAAACAGGGAGAACAACACTAATCAAACAAGTACTCAAATATTTACTTAATAACTAAGTGTTACAAAGGGAGAAAATGATAGTGATAGAACAGAGAATAAAACTGAAGATTCAAATGTCAGAGAATACCTAGAAAAAGAGGGCAGTGAAGCTGAAACTTGAAACATCAAATGCAGGTACATGAGGAATAGACGGTGTTCTGGAGAAGGGGTATGGACTGTGTGGACACCTGGAGTGAGGACAGATGTTGGCCTTATCTCTTTTTGCAGCTGTGGGAGCAGAACGATTACCTCCACCAAAGATGTCTGCATCGTAATTCCCAGAACCTGTGACTATGTTTCCTTACCTGCTGACAGGATTTGACAGGAGTGAGAGTTAAGGATTTTGAGCAAGTGAGATGATCTGCAGTTATCTATGTGGGCTCCTTGTTGTCATAACATTTCTTAAAAGCTGAGAACCTTTTCTGACTCAGGTCAGAGGGACATGTCATTTAAAAAATCGTCAGAAAGATGCAACCTTGCTGGCTTTCAAGATGGAGAAAGAAGGCCACAAGGTCAGGAATGTTGGCAGCCTGGAGAAGACTCCCCTGAATCCTTCAGAGAAGAACACAGGCCCCTCAACACCATGGGGTCGGCTCAGGGAGACCCATCTGCAGGTTAGAAGCCAACATCAGCCTTCCAACCTGTGGAAATACGAGGTGAGATCTTTGTGGTTTCTACGCCACTACGTTTGGGGTAATATCTCACAGCAGCCAGAAAAAAATCCAATGTGCTTTTCTTCTTTCTATAATGAAGAAAACATGTGTATTCTCGATGAGCAAAGGAAAGACTTTCTGTGAATCCAAGTACCTTCTGTTATTAAACAGCTGGGTGTGAATTTGGAAGTCAGTGTAGCTGGTAGACTTAAAATCAAAGAGCAGCTGTGGCACTCAAAATACGTATGGCTGGGGGTGGACACTACACACATTGGAACTTGGTTCCTCTTCTGGCCATTTGTAAGTAGAGATCACACACACACAAACACGCACACACATACACATCTGCACACATATGTACACGCACATATACATACAGACATTTGCATATATATTTACATATATAGAAGCTAATTTGAGGATGGATTAAAACTAAAACTTGATCAGGAGTCATGGCTCATACCTGTAATCCCAGCACTTTTGGCAGGCTGAGGTAGGTGGATCCCTTGAGCCAAGGAGTTTGAGACCAGCCTGGGAAATATGGCGAAACCTCATCTCTACAAAAAATACAAAAATTAGCCCAGTGTGGTGGTGCACGCCTGTGGTACCAGCTACTCGGGAGACTGAGGCATCAGAATCACTTGAGCCCAGTGGGCAGAAGTTGCGGTGAGCTGAGATTGTGCCACTGTACTCCAGCCTGGGTGACAGAACAAGACTCTGTCTCCAAACACAAAACAAAACCTAAAACTTGAAGGATCTGTCAGTTTTCAACTCCTGAAATTCACTGACTGTGCCCATGTGGTGCTGTGTGCCTGAGATGGAATTTCAAAGTGGTTTTTCACACCAGAACATCCTTTTTCTAATACCCATTTATGCAATGCTAGGAAAAAAAAAAACTCAGTTTGGAAGTTTTTGGTTTTCTTCCTCAGAATCAGAATAGTTTTTTAAAAATGTCCTATTTCCACTTCTAGGTGAGCAAACTGACAACATCATTTGATCATCTGTACTACAAATTAGGAAAGATAGAAATCTAACCCATAAGCTAATTCCAAAACCACTTTTCCTTCATGAACACCTGAGATTTTGTCAGCACTTTCTAAATTGTAAAATAAACCAGATTCAATTTCCATAATTTATTTCCTCACCTTTTAAAGTGTAGAAGAAATTATGACACCTTTTCTATACTGAGAGGAACATTCAATCTGACAAAAATAATTGCATAAAAGTGTGTAAGGAGACAGTAGGCAACAAGCATAAATTATTTTATAAAAATTATTATTAGTATTATTTTGAGACACAGTTTCACTCTGTCACCCAGGCTGGAGTGCAGCAGTCAGATCATAGCTCACTGCAGCCTCAACCTCCCAGCCTCAATCAATCGTCCTGCCTCAGCCTCCTGAGTAGCTGAGACCACAGGCACAGGTCAGCACACACAGCTAACTTTTATTTAATTTTTTTTATAGAGACAGGGTATCACTATATTCCCCAGGCTGGTCCTTAACTCCTGTCCTCAAAGATCCTCCCATCTCGGCTTCCCAAAGTGCTGGGATTACAAATGTGAGCCACTGAATCTGGCCTATAAAAATTGTTTTCTTATTATAATAAGAATAATTTACCTCCAATTTTCTTTCTCATGTATTCAAGGAAGAGTAATTTACCTCTATTTTTTCATAACAATGCCAGAGAGTTTACTGTAAACATCAAATACTTTAAAAAGAAACATGATTTGACATAAACACATTTATCTCAACTCTCTTGAATGAAATTGTTCTTAGAGAGAATACTGGGTGAAGAAACATCTGATTTAAATAATAGCAGTGCACATTTCTATTGGGTAGAACTCTATTTCAAATATCACCTATATTATGTCATATTTTTGCTGCTCATATAGTTTTTACAACAGTTCCTTGGAAAAGATTATTGTTATTTACTTAGATATTCTAAAATAAGTATTTAATGATTGAGATAAATGTCACAAGGCAAAAACTGTAAACAATTTTTTAGCCTTGACATGTGCCTCATCTCTTTTTAATATCACCAAACTGATATTTATTTTATGATGTGCCCATTTATATACTTATGAAAGCAATTTAGTTCTACAAACAACCCACTCCAGGTAACTATCTTTATTTCATTTTATGGATGATGAAACTGACATTGAAAGTTGACGGAACTCACTGAAGTGACACAGCAAATAAATGATGGGGTAGGATGAAGCCCTGACAATTTCCACCCAGGAGCCACACAGAGTGAGAAAGCCTCTCATTGTAATGGCTGTTGTGGCTCATTTGGGAGATTTTTACAAAGTTTCTTCCTACCAAATAATAGAGGTTTATTTCAGCTCACTTCCTAGGCCACTGTGAGATGAACAGCTCTTTGGGCCATAGAAGAAATAAATGCCTGTGTTAGATATTTCTGGGGGTAAAAATGGAAAATTCTCCCCTTTAACATATGAGTACAAATAAATATCAAAAAACAGAAAATGAACTTTCTATTACCCACTGTCCAGAAAATCAGTACTGAGTCCTCCTACAGCCACGTTTTTCTGACTCCCAAGTTGCTTGCTACCTTCTTTTTCACACGTTTCCATTCTCTCTACTTCGGGAATGTTCTTTCTCCTTCTTCAGAAACTACATAGTCCCTCCCCATCCATGTCATAAATCTTCCCTGGATCCATTCTTCCCAATTCAAAGGACAGAAAGTGAGTAAATTGGACAAACAACACAGGGAAAAGGATAGGGAGGGTATTTTACCTTTTCCCTGGCTATTATTCATAATATATGGAAATACATGCTGAAAAATGAGGATTTCTTTTTCTTTTTTTAAATACTTTAAGTTCTAGAGTACATGTGCACAAGGGGCAGGTTTGTTACATATGTATACATGTGCCATTTTGGTGTGCTGCACCCATTAACTTGTCATTTACATTAGGTATATCTCCTAATGCTATCCCTTCCCCCTCCCCCCAACCCACCAAAGGCCCCAGTGTGTCATGTTCCCCACCCTGTGTCCAACTGTTCAGTTCCCACATATGACTGAGAACATGCGTTGTTTTTCTGTCCTTGTGATAGTTTGCTCAGAATGATGGTTTCCAGCTTCATCCATGTCCCTACAAAGGACATGAACTCAACTTTTTTATGGCTGCGTAGTATTCCATGGTGTATATGTGCCACATTTTCTTAATCCAGTCTATCATTGATGGACATCTGGGTTGGTTCCAAGCCTTTGCTATTGTGAACACTGATGCCATAAACATACGTGTGCATGTGTCGCTACAGCAGTATGATTTAAAACCCTTTGGGTATACACCCTGTAATGGGATGGCTGGGTCAAATAGTATTTCTAGAGAATTTCAAAATATTTCCAATGAAACCATATCATTTCTTTAAATGGTAGTTGATTATATATAGATTGTCCTAATATTTATGACTTTTGAGTGATTATTTTATGGGCTCCCAGAAGCAAATTATTTTAATACAATATTATTTTTCCATAGTTGAGAAACTAAATATTGTATAATTTAGAGTTGGGCAAATTGCCCTCCTCTTTGAAAGGATAAAATGCATATTTCATATAGGTGTGGATAAAATTATAAATCTATAAAAATGTTTTAGTAGATAAAATCATATATTCCTCTTTAAATGTGTATACCTATTTTTCTATTTATATTTGCAAGAGGTGTATTATGAATGCCAGAAAATTAAAGTGTTTTCTCATTTTCTAAATAGTCTTAAAAATAGGACAGTTAGTAAAAATAGGATAATTTATAGGTATAGTAATAAGTATAAGATTACAAATTGACATAGATAGGAAATGAAGGTGAAAAGTTGTATAACATGCAAATATAGCTAGCATTCCCATTATTTCAAGTGACAGAATGAACCTGTACAATTATGGCTGCTCTAAACCATGTTAACGTTAACTTTTAGTGGCTAGGACGGGTAATTATCTGACTAGCCAACAAATTAGCTTAATAGTTTAGATAAATTCACATACTCATGGAAGATTTTAATAAGTAAATCATATTTTCTCTTCAACCAACTATTTTACAGCCATTTAAGAAACTGAACCATATCTAAAATTTAAAATAGCCGATTAAAATGTCTTATTCATTTAAAATTAATATTTCTTAAACTGAAATTTTAGTTTCAAATGTCCATCAACAGAAAATAATGTTAAGAAAATGAATGAAACTGAAATATTAGGTTTAATATTCAATTCAGTAAGACTGGCAACATTTTCATTATGAAGAGGGGTTTTTTTATGTATTGCTACATAAATTAGTGTGCATTCACATGTACATTTCAAAAGAAACATTTTTATGATGAGTGTATTAATAGCAAAATAACAGTAGATACTGTAACATTTCGAAAATCTACTAGGATAGCAAACCATTAGAACTGGCAATAGGAAAAGCTAAAATAATTATGTTGAAACAGATGCAACCTCAGCCCTGGTGATGTCAGTGATAATTGGTTCCATGTATGTGGAGAAATTAGTCCTCATGGAGCAACAAACATAACTATACTTATATTAAATAGTCTATTTCTTCCACTCCTAAGAATTTATCTTTAGACAATATTCATTATAGCATGAAATAGTTAAGCAGAGAAAAGTGTAAAACCTAAAAGTCCAACAGTAGGAGAATATGTAAATATATGAGGGTATTTCAGTTTTGTTCAGATATGTGTTTACTATCTATTTAATGCAGTATCAGGACAAACAATTTCATACACATGATGATTTTCTTAATAAAATATATCCAAACATATTGTGGAGGCTAAGGTGTTAGAAATGAAAATAGACTCAGCTATGGAACACAGATATTTCTTCTTGCTTTGAAAGGTAACTTCTCCTGTTATAATTGCTTTTTCAGTCAAATACACAGAGGACAATAAAGAAGAAGAATTAGAAAAAAAGACTGGAGAAGAAATAAAAGCAAATCAGGTCTTATTTGAATCCTTCCTGGAGTAAGAGGGAAGCATTTCCCCAAGGAATTGAGTTACTGGCCTATTATAATTACCTTGTTATGAAAACTGTACTATGGTTTTTCAAAATTTCTTTGGCTATAAAAAATTGATAATTGATGTTTCTATTCATTTGCGTTCTGCAGTTTATTAATCTGGGATAGACCATAAGAACAGATTACATTTTTAAACTTCAATATCAGATTGACTTGACTCATTCTATTTTCTTTTTCCTACTGAAAATAATGTTAAGAAAATGAATATAGAGTCATAAAACTAAGGCCGTGATATGCAGTAGAATGACATAAAACCAATTATGCAAAACATCATGATGAGTCAAGAAATGACTAAAAATATAGCAGAATTAAGGCAATAAAAAGCATGGAATATGGAGAATATATTGTCGTGGAAATTTTGTATTACAGAAATCAGAAGAACAACATCTAGAAAACTGTCCTGTTTTACAGTTGTTTACTTTAATATCTGGTTGGAAAATTGAGGTAGCAATAAGTATCCATTCAAAATACCATGGAGTGTGAGATTTTCTTAAATTTCTTTTTATATATGCCCTGTAGACATAACAGATAAAAACTTGACCTTTTGCAGTACGCAATTTAGAGCTGAAAAACCTACCAGTGAAAGCTCCTTTCTGCTTATGCCATGAACCATAATGAATCCAACCATATTCTCTCCTGTCTCTGACTTCTTGCTTCTTGAATTTTTCTTTTTTCATCCTCTCTTCACCCTTGCTCACTGATGATTTACAGTGTTAACACATCTTCATGATTTCTATCTAAAAGCAAAATCTGCCCTAGAGCCCAAGGTTCTTTCCAGATATAGGTGGCTTTATCGCTCACCTTTTCAATACTTTTAAAAAGACACTTGCCCAGATTTCTAAACGAAAAACAGGCAGCCAACTGGGCTCTTTCCTTGATTTCATGGCTTGCTCTTCAGTGGTTCCCACCTATGAGACATCTTCCCTCAAAAACTCACAGGGACAGCAAGAATTCCAAAGGACACATGGATTCCCACCCTTCTGATGCCGAACACTCTCCAGGGTTCCTATGGAATTGTATGAGGTGTGAACTCCTCATCAAGCCAAGTGAGGACATTGTCTCATCTGCTAGTTCCCGAACACTTCCCCTTACTCTCACTCCCAGGCCCCTCCTCTCTGGGGATCAGGAGCCGCATGAGATTCCTTGCTGCCATGCTGCCTGTGCTGGCATTTGTCCACCTGCCTTTCCTTTTCCCTGTCCCAGTAATGAAGGAAAGACAAGTCCCCGAATCGGGGCTTAGCCTGGGAGGGTTGTTGCCTTCGCCCAGGAAGGAAATCAAGGGCAAGCCAGTGGTGTCACACAGCAACTTTTATTGACTGAAGCAGCAGCAGACGTCCTGCTCCTAGCACACCAGGGCTACACCATAGGCCATGTGCCCACAGTGGCAGCTCAGAGGCTGTTCTACACTCATATGTATACCCACTTTCAATTACATGCAAAATAAGGAGCGGTTAATGCAGAAATTTCTAGAATGTAGGTGGTAACTTCTGTGTTGACAGGTGGTCTCCATGGAAAGTGGTGACCACGTCGGGGTGTTGCTATGACAAAGGTAAACTGGCATGGCACACTGCAGGAGGTGTCTTATGAAAGGCTGCTTCTGCCCCAGATCTGTTTTAGCTAGTTCTCTATTTGGTCCAGTATCTAAGCCCTGGTTCCTAAGTCAAGTCCCACCTCCTACCTCACGAGCCCTGTACCAGGAGAGTTCCTGATCATTTTCCTCCTTCCAGGGCAAAGCATTTCTCCTGTCACTGTGTGTCAAATCCAATGCTGCCTCAGCCCATCTGTGGGATCCCCTTCACTCCCTCCACAAGCCAGCATGCTGGGCATGACTTTCTCACAGAGGGGGAAGAGGACTGCTCTTTGTTTGTTTCTTTGATGCTTTCATTTTCATCCTCTACTGTTAGATTCCATGTCAAGTGTGGGATTGTGCTGTGACAAGTAAGTTTTGTATGATACCAAATTTTAGACATTCAAATTCAACTTTTTCTTCTCAGGATTTTATAGTGGAAACTGCTGGGTTATATAAATCTCAGTCATTTTAAACAATAAAGATGAAGTTTCTAACTTTGAACTGCAAACAGACAATAATTCAGGAAAATTTTCTTCTGTTATATCTTAGCATGAAATTGGTTCATCTTTGACTTTTAAGAAAGCACAAATAGGAAACACAATATCTGACCAATTTTCTAAAATGTTTAGAGCAAAACAAATCAATAGCTAATTAAATAATCTCATTAATTATACAAGTAGCCCAGAAAAAAAAAAAACACCTATCTGAAGAAAGCCAATTTTCCACTTCATTTTGCTCATTTAATTGTAATGTTAAACACTAAAAATCAGAAAATCTTCAACATACTGAAATATGAAAGATCTTTTGAATTCAATGAGTAAATACGAGCACATCTACAAGGTCTCAAGACTATCAGTCTTGGAAAGGAACATGTATCTCGGTAAAGAAATGTTTCACAGCAGTGATGTCTTCTTGGTCCCTCAGACCATATTTTCTACAAGAAATGGTTGACTTAAGGAAAAACTCGATTGTCTTGAGTTCTGCTTTAAACTTCTCTAAATGAAAAAATCTCTTCAGGCAATTACTACAAACAGAAAGAACCACAATGAAATAAAAGTTTCAAAAATATTTTAAAATACAAACATATTTCCTTCCTTAATAAATTCATGTTCACATATCATTGTACATTACATTTTGGGAATTTTCTTGCTGTTATATATTCCTGAATTGTGTGTTCTAATCACCAAATAATTTATCCAGGAAAAACATCCCTCTACATGTATTTCAGGGAAAGTCATTTGCCTGTTTTTTTAGCTGGCATAAATTAAGCACCTCAGATAGGGGGAAAAGAAACTGAAAGAAATCCAAAGATGCATCCCTTTTCTTTGGTTCTTTTCTTTAATCTGCTATCATTATATCCAACTGTTAAATTTCTTTAACTATCTTTTATTCCCTGTTTTCCTTTGAAGTAATGCAATTCATTTAAAATTATTTTACCTAAATCAGCATCACTGAATTTTGTCTACAAACATATAGCAATTTATGCATGACAAATGAGAAGATTTTAGCTCATTTTGAAAATTTCACTGTGTATTTGAATGTATTTATTTTCAGTTTTATCTTTTGTATACTTTTGAGCATTCCAAGGAATGTTTACTCAAATTAGATACAAAGAAGTTTTGCTGAAATGGCAAAAGTCATCTACAAATTGCCCCATAAGAACAGTAAATATCCCATCACACTAAAATCTGTAAATATGGCAGTATCCTTAGCTGAAAGGCAGACTTTAGGCAAGTTGAACATGAAGCAACCTGACTTTGCAAGTGGGGAGTTGACAAAGAGCCCTGCAAATGTCAACCTCCTTCACAAACTATTTTCTTCAAACTGTTCTTACGTACTTCTGGACTTTAGATGATAATTTTTCAGTAGGAGTCTTTGAGGGTGAGCAAACACTAACTAGCTTTAATAATCCAAAATCTTATCTACAGAAAACATTCTTTCAACATCATCAATGTACTATTAGGAAGAAAGGGTAATAAAGTCAACTGTATTCCTATCTTAGAGACATTTTTAGCAGTATGTCTTCTGTTATAAAATAGCAGTTGAAACTTGCTTTTGTGCAGCTGTAATGCAATAACAGGACCTTAATAATTCCTTTTCAATTGTAAGAAAGAATATGCCTTGTCAACAGAACGTAAAAGTCATGATTTCAAAGACTATGTAGGAGAAGAAGTGTCCTTTATTATGATAAAAAAGACTCTGTTACTTCCCTATTTATAAATATATTATTTTCTCTCCATGTTTTTTTTAACTTATTATACCTTAGTTAATTTTGCATCCTTTAACTGATTGACTCAGATAAATACTATTCTAGAACCTTAGTCAAAACTAGATACCTACCACCCAAATATGTATCTACAGGTAACTTGTAGAAAATCCCACCAATTAAAAGGCTTTACACATAGAGAATCTCACTAAGATGAAAGCCATACTTTTCATGTTTTGACATTAACGTCCCTGGTAGTTCAGAAAATCATGAAAAATGTACTTAACATTTGTCCTTTCAGACTGGCAGATGGAAGCGATCCTAAAGCTTATTTAGATTAGATATTATAAAATTTTGAAATTTGTACCCTTTTTTTTTTCTAAAATAAAGAATAGTTGATCAAGGCCTGACATTGTCAGTAGGTGGTAGTTATCTAAACAATGATCCTGTCTACTACCGCCACCATTTTATCAGTAAAGTACAATTTTTAAAAATCTAAGAACAGAAATAATTAGTTATATTTAACAACATACATGAATATGAAACATTGTGAAAAGTTTACAACAGCAGCCTTATTCTTTTTTTTTTTTTTTTTTTTTTTTTACAAGCTATTGAACAACCTCATTGCTTTTACCAGCCAGTTCATGGACTGGCATTTGGGAAACACCCTTCTAGTCCAGCGTTCCATCCTACAGGAAGATGAGGACAACAGTTTAGAGGCTGAGCTGGAAAGAAGACACTTCTTCTCATTCCCAACTAGCTTTCCTCCCCTCATACCCACTGAAGACCTAACATCTAGTGTTGGCTTCCAAGTCATGTTGCCTCTCAGTCTTTGTTTTCTTATTTTTAAAACTGAGTTACTAATTTAAGACCCACTCTAAGGTCACTTTGAGCTAATGTCTAAGATGGAAGAATATAGATGCTTCACCCAGTCGAGCATGCTTAGACTCAAAAACAACATCTGGAAAATTTCTCACTAGGATGTAAACCAAATGGGGAGAGACATAGTTGAGAATGTGAATCATATTTCACTAATGGGTACTTGTTGTCTATGAACCAGCTGGGTGGCTCCATTCTGTCAGCCATTGAGGCGGGGTCCTGTCAGGTCTAATGAGCAGCTCTGCTCACACCACACCTCTCTGCTCCAGACATGTAATTCAGAGAGTTTCTCAAGGGCCGTGCACAAAAAAAGGCTTTTCTTTGAAATTTACATGCTTCAATCCATCCTAATTACTGCTGGTAGTGCTTATGGTAATAGCTAATATACGAGAACAGGAACAGGTGCCCGGATACTGGCCAGTTACTAGAATGAAAAAAACTTGCTAAATAAAATTTGGTGGTGCGTTAATGTAGAAATGACAGACAGACAACGTCTAGAAATAAAACACTTTTGCTCTCCCACTTGCAATGTGAAAGAAAAATCAAATGTCAGCTTTCTGTTTTTAATGAATTTTAAAATGCAGAGTAGGGTGATTGTTGCTCAGCAACTGAGATGAAAGCAGCCATGGGCCCTCCCTGGTGGGAAGCCCTGGGCTCCTGTGTGATTTCCTGAAAAGGTGGGAATGGGGTAGAACATGGCTGAGATGGGGTTCCCTGTCAGCTGTGGTGAGGGTGGAATGCAAACTAACTTGGATTGACAAAGATAAGAAAAGAGACAGTTATTGAACCCCAGTGTTTAGGCTGAGAATCAGATGAGGTAAAGGTGAGGTCCTACAGATACTAATGAATGAATGGAGGGATGAGTCATTAATTAGACACTAGCATACAACTATGTAACCACAGTGCATTTAACACATGGTGTCTTTCAAGGCACACAAAGAGAAAGGCGCAAAGTTCTGACAATGTAAGTAACAATGGACAAAAAGGAAAATGCAAAACGATCAATAAATATCTGACCTACTAAATTATCCAGCATCTTAGTCCCTCAATTTAATTCCAGTTTTTTTGTTTGTTTTGTTTTGGCTTAGTTCTTGGATCTCTACTTTGTATTTTAATTTAGCACATCTTTACATAGGATACGGCTCAATAGATGGAAATTAAATGAACGGACTAAAATGGAAGTAAGCCTTGAATTCTTTGAGAATTTTGTAAGAAAATTTTACCTTATTAAAATTAGTAGTAGTAGTATTAGTTTTATTATTTGAGAAAAGGTCTCACTCTGTCACCGAGGCTGGAGTGCAGTGGTGCGATCTTGGCTCACTGCAACCTCTGCCTCCTGGATTCAATGGATTCAAATGCCTCAGGCTTCTAAGTAGCTGAGACTGCAGGCATGCACCACCACACTTGGCTAATGTTTGTATTTTTGGTAGTGAAAGGGTCTGCCTCTGTTGCCCAGGTTGGTCTCAAACCCCTGAGGTCATGCAGTCTGTCTGACTTGGCCTCCCAAAGTGCTGGAATTACAGGCATGAGCCACTGTGCTTGGCCAACCTTATTAGAATTTTCAACAGAAACAATGAGTATGTATTTGCATGCACGTGTATGTGTGTGTATGGACATGTGTGTGTATGAGTATGAGTGTGTTTGATGTGTGTGTAGCTAACTTGGATACATGCAAGAGTTCATCACAGAGAACTACATATTCCCATATTTGACATGTTTCCTCTAAATGCTGTGATGCACATTTCAAATGTAGTATAACTTTAAGAGAAGCTCAAAAATACCAACAAATTTGAAATAAAAAAACTATGACCACCAGGTTTAGATAGAGTTTTTTTTAAAAAATATATATTCTTTTTTAAGTTTTACAACTTGTTTTTGTTTTCAGCTCACTTTTAATGAGCACAAAAGAAGCTCACTTCACGTGAGATACAGGCACAGCTTACTCTGTCAGGATTACTGAGAAAGTCAAGTTCAATTCTGCCTCAGTTTTAATGAAGTCTTCCAAGCTGGTTCAGAGAAAGCCATGGAGCCAACGAAATACAAACAATGCTTCTATTCCGGACAAGTGAATAGGTCTCAGTTCTCAGGGTGCCAACCTAGGGAGAGGGGACGCATCCCAAACAGGGGCTGATAGGGACCTTGTGTCCGGGACATAAAGGCTTAACCAGCTGCGACCTCTAGGTAGAAATTCTTGATCAGAGATGTGCTTTTCTCCTGTTCATAGCCAAATGCTGTACTTTTCATAATATTCATCTCCTCCCGCCCCACCACTCAATAGTTACATTTGGCTTTTAGATGTCCACAGATGGCACTTCTTTTCTTGGAAAAATGTTAGATAAAACATGAATAACAGATTCAGGCAAAGATACCATGTCTGAATCATTAGTAACACAAAAGACTCAATGCTTCCTGAATATTTTACACTGAGAAAAGAATTTGGGGGCTGGGGCTGTATGAATACATAGAGAGTTTTTTTCTTCCAAAGACCAGGATCCTTTACAATGTTCTGATAATCATAGATCAGCTATTTTTTCCCCAAAATTTATACATGAAATATGCAAAAACATGTTTACTTTGCACATAAATTTGGATCATACAGGAATTGAAAATAATTTTAAATGAGGTTTTCTAAAAACACAGACTTTAATATGCAGATTCTTTAAAACTCAAATGCACATGTGAATCTTCATGAGTAATACTTCCTATCACTCTTTCTTTAAAACATTGTTTTCTTTGTGGAGTATCTATTCTCTCCTTTTCTAGCACTAACATTTCAAAGAACACGGTGTATGGAAAAGGCAGGGTTTATGTGATTAATTCTATGATGTTAAGAATAAAGCAGGGACAAAAAAATTAAAGAAGAACAAAGAGAACGTGGATTCATGCAGGACTGAACATGCCAGTTTCTTTTGTTGGCATTTTTATCCAGACTTAAACTCAGAGAGTGGTGCCCATTTCAGCCACAAATAGCCAGTCCTCTAACTTCCTGACAGCTGCACACCCACGCCATCCTATGGGAAGAAAGGGAGGTCACTATGCTATTTCTTGGCATGCAGTCCTCTTCTCAATCTGGCTGCCACCTGCCTTTTTTATGTAATCCCATTTTTTCACAGGACAGGACCAGCCTATGACACTTGTGGCTTTGTGAACATTGCGATGGCCTTCTTCCTTCCCTGTTCCTGCACATGCCCTTTTTTTCTGCCTGGAATCCTTTCACTCTACGAGACCTGACCTTCTCCTTGTGGTTGCCTAGTCAATTCTATCTTTCACCTCAGTAACTGCAGGGATGCTTTCAGCTACCTTGATCTCATCACTTTTAACATGGTGCACACACCAACAGAATAGTGTGTACTATTGTGTGCATGGTAAAATTAATACTTATTTGAAGTTCCTAAGTAACTAAGTAAAGCTTGTTAAATTAGTAATTAGTAAAATGTTACTCATTAATAGAATTAGAGCTTATTCAGTACCCCCACGGGACTAAGAATTCTCAAGATCAAAGAACCCAGCCTGAGTCTGCTGCCGCTGCCAACGGAGCCCTCCAGATGGAAGGTGGTGAGGACACCGTGAAGCGTGAATGCTGGGCCTCACAGCCCTGTGTTGTTTCGTAAATGACTGAGTGAAGGGAAGCTTCTCATGTTTTATGTAAGCACCAGTCATCCAGGAGGAGGGGGTATAAACAAATAGAGATGTTTTAAGACCTTTAAAATTACCATTCTCTTTACAGAAAAGAGAAAGTCTCCAGATGAAATTACACACAGAATTCCAACACAAGAAAGTGGTAAACATGAGGATGGGGTGTCAGACCCACACCAGCTTGACAGTCTCCCTTTTTTCCTTCTTTTCTTGCCCAGTTTTGATTTCCAGAGTCCCTTTCAAAAGCCAACAGCTCCAACAAACCTATTTTCAAAATGGCTGTCCTAGGATAGGTCCCCACGGTTAAGACTTCTCTAACTAGAATTGTCTTGTGTCTCTTAAAGGATAATTCTTTGATGCCAATGCATTAAATCAGGTAGTGTCCTGTGTCTGTTATACAATACAGTAGATACGGGCTGACACTTTAGTGGTTGTAGTGCTAGTCTACATAGTACTTTTTAGAAAAGCCCAGAAATAACTACTGAATACTTTTCATGCCCCTGCTTATCATGCAAAGTTATAGCTAGCAACAATTAATCTTCTTGATATAAAAATGCTTCTATGTAGATATGGGATTTAGAATTTGCAGAAGTCTTTCATATAAGCCAAGTGTCCATGCAAGCACTGTGAATCTGCTGTGGGCCAGGTGCTGCCTTGGACTCTAACAATCAATTATATTTTCTCTAATATTAGGGAATTTCATTTCATGAAATATAACTCTAATATAGTTTGACACATTTTATAATGGTGATATAAGACACATTATACCATACCTATACACCGTGAATTAAACACAGATAAGGGTCACATGACTCGTCCCTGGCATCAAGGGGAGGGAGAATGTGGTGGTGGAAATGTCTTCTTGAATAAGGAAGGCTTTAGCCAGCAAAGGTGTGAGCTTGAAAGGAAACCATTTGGTGAACAGGCAAGTTGTCTTCTGAAAAACTGTTGAAAAACTTGACTCAGTTGACCTCATCAGAAAAAAAAAAAAAAATTAGGAGCTAATTTTGTTGTCTGAATTTAAAGTTTTAGGAAATACAACTATATGACTTCTATACTCTACGGTCTTATAGGATACTGGGACATTTAGGGCAGGATTGTTGGGCTAAGAGACCACAGAGTATGGGGTCAATCACCCTCTCAAGTAAGATTCAAATGCAAAAAGAAAATGTGAAAAGTTGAGCCAGGAAGGAAACATAAGAGGAGGTGGTTTCAGATGACACTATGCAAAGAAGAAGAACAAGATTCAGGAGCAAAGAAATGTGCAGAGGCTCCAGGTAACGCCATGGCGGTTGGTGGGAAACAGTGAAGAAGAAATATCCAACCTCACAAAAAGAAAACCTACGCTTTACTGATGGCTTTCTGGCAGTGGCTTATTAACCCATTGATGCCTGAGGTTGCAATTTTTTGAATTTTTGCAATCGGACATTGGCGATGACCTTGAACAGCAGGGTATAAATAACTCCTACATGCTGAACGTTCTAGTAATGGAACACTAGTTATAAATTGCTGATCACTCTTGTTGGCATTTTGCTCATTTCATTTTATGAGTATCCCAGGGATGTAGCAATTTCTCTGAATTGCATGTGACAATAGAAATACATCCAAGTTTGACTTTCCTATACTGTGAATTCTTAGCCTATTCATTAATTCAGAATATTCAAACTGTTGATTTTGTTTGGTCATTTCTAATAATTTTCTTTAAACTTTTCTCTATCTCAACTCGAAAATGACCTTTATATTATATACCTACTTTTATTCTGCCATGCTTCATATTTTCCATGAAAGTCTGAACCTGCACTTGCTATATCATCTTTTTCTAATAAATAATATTTGCATTTATGCCTCTAAACTGACATTTGAATTTGTTTCTGAGTCAAGTTGTCTATGTTCTCTGTAATAATGATTAATTTTACAGTTGTTTAATTTCAATAAAATCATATACTGTTTCACACCGACAGTGATTTCAGTATTAGTGGGACAGTGGTTAGGCTCTAAGGCTTGAATACATCTCTTCAAATAGAGGCAACCATTACACTGATGGTGACTGGTTTCAATACAAACCTGGCTGTTTTCATCAGTCTCTTGATTTGGTCCTGTAACAATATACAAACTTAACTTCTGTTTTCTCAGTGTCAATCCTTTATTCTGACAATTATTTCCCCTATACTTTTCCTGAGACATCACCTCCTATTTTCATAGCAAAAATCAAATATATGATCTTTCCATTTTGGATCTGAACCCTTGGGGTCATTCTCTGAGCAACGCTATTTTTTCCAACGTATGTCTAATCAAATACTCCCGGTGTACAGCAATTACACAAATTATCCTCAAGTCACACTTTGTGTCATTTCCCACTAAAATGTTCATACTTAGAGGTACACCGTCTACTCTATCACATTTCCTGTTCCTCTAACACCCAGGGTAAATGATCAGACCCAGCCTCCTTTCATCTGTGCCCTTTTTGTAGCACCTGGTGTTGTGTTCCCATCTCCCCTCCCGTGTTCTGCAGAATTTCTGCTGTAAAATTATTTTTTCACCCTCTTTTACCACTCCATCTGCTAAATATAGTTACCACTTTACAAATATGTGATTATTTCTTTCAGTTCAAACGCAGGTCTTTTCTTCTCTCTCAATAATTTCATTCACTTTCGTAACTTGAGCTGCAATTGGGCACATCCCCCTGGCACAGAGTAAGTGCTCAATAAATATTTATAAAGTTAATTACAGAGCCTCCATGGTAATTGGGCTCTGATCATAATTCATACCCGAACCTCTCTCTTGAACTCTAATCCTGAATTTCCTTCCATCTCTTGGGTGTTCCCAACATTTCTCGTGAACACCGCAAACGTGACTTAAACATTTATGCTTATGTTAAAAAAAAACTTAAAAATTATTGGTCTCAATTTCTACGGTTGGCTCCAACCCAAAAAACACTATATCACTTTAAGCAAATCTTTGTTCACTAATGAAGAGTGAGATCATTTGGATAATACTGCTACACAAGTCAAGAGTTTAAATATTATTTTGGGGACTGTCTTCACAATATATCTTGGTTTGAATGACTTCTTTTCCTGAAAATAATTTAATATTTTTAATGTCACCAGATAGCCATTATGTATTAATGTATTACTTAGTAGAGCCAATTATGTGTGAGTTACTTTTATTCTAGTGGGGAGTGCATAGAAAGACAAAATCTCAAATTAATACCATGAGGAAACGATGTACTTGTAATATGATGGAGAGAATCACTCAAGATAATTTTTTTTTAAATTTTTTAATGCTTTTTTTTTGAAATGGAGTCTCACTCTGTCACCCAGGCTGGAGTGCAGTGGTGCGATCTCGGCTCACTACAACTTCTGCCTCTCAGGTTTAAGCATTTCTCGTGCCTCAGCCTCCCGAGTACCTGTGATTACAGGCACGTGCCACCATGCCCAGCTCATTTTTTGTATTTTCAGTAGAGACAGGGTTTTGCCATGTTGGCCAAGCTGGTCTTGAACTCCTGACGTCAGGTGATGTGCCTGCCTTCGCCTCTCAGAGTGCCGGGATTAGAGGTGTGAGTCACCACGGCCAGTCTCAAGATAATTTAGAGATACTTGTCAGTGAAGCCTTCCTGACAAGGTTATTTGACTGGAGATTTGAAGCGTGAGAAGGAGGTTAGCATGTACAACAGCAGGAAAGAGGACCACACCATGAGGAGGACCCACAAAGGCCTCTAGACAACAGTTAGTGTTTAGCAGTATGCGACGTCCATGGGATGGCATTAGAGGTCAGGGCAGTGAGAAGACCTCATGCATTAATTTTAAAACATCACTTTGTGTGAGAAATATCTAATCCTAGTGCAAGAGTGGAAACATGGAGACATTAGTAAACAATTTTAGGTTTTGTGTGAAATAATTGTGGCTTTTCCTAGAGTGATAAGGGTCCATGCGAGAGGAAGGACCAGTGGTATATTTTGGAGGTGGAATCAACACAATTTGAAGATGGCTTAGCAAAAGAAGGAAAGGGAAGATCAAGAACATTTCCCAGGTGCATGCATTGAGCAATTCACTAGATGGGAGGAGAAAGACAGAGAAACAGGGTGGAGAATATGGGGCCACCCAAGAAATCCTTATAACGCACCGAACGCAGCTCAGGTAAGACACCATGGGGCTGAGTGAGAACTACAAGAGGAAAAGTAGCTTGGGGTAACAAGTAAGAAGATTTGGGACTGGATGTGGGAGGAATAAGTAGGCTTCCTGATAGAACATGTGTGTGCACAGTTCACACCACACGGTTGAGTGCGCAGGCGCCCAGAGGAGCCCTTGGGGTGCTCTCCTCTGCCATGCCATGTGCCCGCAGGAGGAGGCCAGTGATTGTCCAGCTTTTCCCATGAGCAAAAAACCCAAACTTTAGTTTGGGGAAATCACTTCATTTAAACAAGAGAGGAATACAACTGACAAGACAGAGAAGAGAAATGTAAAGAGCAGAGGAATATCACTGAAGCTCCATCCGTGATTCTGCATTTCAATCTGGCTTTAGTCTCTGCCCCATAAATATTTCAAATACAACATATATAAAACGAAATGTATGAAATGCATCAACACCTGCTCTGGAGAATTTTCAGTTAAACATGGCATATTGAATATACTCATGGACTTACCACTTCTTGCTCACAAAATGTTTCAAAGGCACAAAGAAGCCCATCTCTACAAGGAAAGTGAGAAAAAAAAACAACAACATATTGACAGCAGCAAAACTTGAGAAGCTACTGGGTTAACAGACAACTGGAACTAACTTAGCATAATTGATAAAGCTGAAATTTAAATGGGTGATTTGGGAATTCGTGAAGCAAGCCAATTTGCAGCACAGAATCCCAGGAAGGCTCAAGAGCAGGAGGCCTCAGATGTGTGTCAAAACATGTGAAAACAGGGCTCCAAAAAAAAAGACCTCTGAGAATACTGAATAAGACAATTTCACATCCCCTGACACCATCCCCTACTTGACAAGAGAGGCACTGCCATTCCCACATTCCAGCAATAGACTGGAGGCTTTCTCTCCAGAGATGCTGAATTAGACTATGGGATGCTGGGCTAGCCTACATTGAGATTAACAGAAAATATACATTCTGAAAGGTGGAACTCCAAATCTCCTTTTCCTACTTGGCTCTGAGAATTCTTACAGGAATTCTTATTACACTCAGGAAGGATATTAGAGAATTCTTAGCAGAGGAAATTCACCAGACCAGAGAAAATGCCTAGAGAAGCTAAGGCAAGGAAGCAGTAACAACACTGTCCAGCACACCCATCTACAATAGAGGAAGCTGTCCACCCAACGGTCTGTCCCTACACCACATAAACCTGTACATTTTAGTTCTCTAGAGTATGAGAAGACATCAAAGGCCATCAATGAGTTAGAAAAGCCATTAGTGGAAGAAAGATCAAACCAACAAAAAAACAGAAGCAAGTAGAAGAGAACCTTCACAGAGCCTTACCACCATCTCAAAACCCCTTCTGTGTCTACACTCACAAGCTCTACCAGATAATTGAATCAAGATTCCTGTAACATGCAGAAAGTTATGATGGGCCAGCTAATCTTTTCCTAGTTATGATTTTCCCAGGTATTGCTTTTAATTTTTAGGCAATTTGGGAAACTTGGGGGATACAGTAGGTATCACTGTTTTGCCTCAATCTTATTCTGCAAACAGAATAAGAAGCTTCCATCTTATTCTGTAAAGTGAGGTCGTTTTGCATTGTGTAGTACCTGGTCCGTCATATGTTCTCAGTAAATCAGTCAATAATATAGTTGTTAATATTATTATTGTTAAATAATCAAGAAAACATAAAAACCACAGAAGTACAGAAAGAGGTTAAAGGCTATTACTTTAAAAATCTGATTGTCCGAAGCCTGGCTGCTCCCACAAATCAAGAACTGTCATTTAAATTTCTGAATCAATGTGACGGCAGATGTCAAATTCAGTAACACAACTATTCAGTTATGCCTCTAACTGGTTCGCTTCTGTAGGTGATAAAAAGTGGTCAAACACTCTTTCTGCCCAGATGGAGGTTACAGTTTAGCTCACCAAGTCATCATTAAGGGCTGATGGAGCTGACCTGAGGATTTTGCCAGACTAAGAGTCGTTGAAAATACCATGAGGACAATTAATTTGTTTTGATCACCAGACATAACCACAAAACTATGGGCAAGTGAAAGTTATGCAAAGGGTTTATAATCCAAGTCCTAAAAAGACATTTCTTAAAAAAAAAAAAATAATTTGGGCTTTGAGAAGCTGAAGTTAGATTAAAGCAAATAAATAGACAAAAACATAATAATAAGAAGAACTGACAACAGGCTTCCTACATTGGACACTGGAGAGCTGCCTAAACAGCTGGTTCCCTCCCGCCCCGCCCTGAGCATCTGTAGTAGCAAGTGGCTCAGTAAGACCTTGGGGAAAGGAGGGCAACGCCACCCAGAGGAGCCTCCGGGAGTTAATAAAAGTCACTTCTGCACCCCAAGAAAAGCCACAAATTAAATCTTTGCTTCTTGGACATTTATCTTTTTCTATCAACTGACATTCTGAGCATCCAGACTTTTTGCCTCGAAATTCACCTGCACGCTCGTGGGGACTCTGAAGAACACTGTCGTCTCAGAACAATTTAAACTCCTACCTGTAGTCCATCCATCAAGTAAATTCAGCTGCCGCCAAGGTAGGCAGGAAAGGGCGTCATCGCCAGGGATACGTGACGAATAGGCTGACTGCTGGCCCAGACCATGCCATGGCTGGGAAGGATAATTGGTAGAGATGATTGCACAGGGCGTAATCTACCACACCACTGCTCGTTAATAACCACCAGGAGAGCTGGCCTGCAAGGCAGGACCTGTGTCACCTGAATGTTCACTAAAGCAGGTTGATTGACCATGGGAAAGACGAGATGAGGAGCCAGGACTCAGCGAGTTAAACCCCAGTCTGCCTGTGCTCTTGGAAAAATCACTTAACTTCCAGAGCCTGAATATTTTTTTGTCATCTGAAAAATGAGGTATTTGGGTCGGATTCTCAGAATATTTCTAGCAAAGGTTGGGGAATAGTTGCTCTGACCCATCTACACTCTCAGTTCAGTGTCTACTAAATGCCCTCTTCGCCTAAGTTACCCGGCTAGGAGCTCAAGGGAAGAGGAAGTCCCACGGTGCTTCAGTGGTGCCTCCGGAGTTCCACCACTTTGCAAAGGTTATGACTTCAGACTGAGTTTTCATCCATAGTGAAGAGGGAGATAAGTGGATAGAATTCCCCACTGCTCAATTTCAGATGCATGGAGATGAATTACTAATACAGCTTCTGTTTTCCTCCCTAGCTTTTGGTGCATTCTCCCCATAGTATTAACCTATAGTACTCAAAACTCTTACAATGTTAAAATGTGTGTTCATAGTATTCCTCATCATGGGAGGATATATAGGGTGCTGTGGCTCACGCCTGTCATCCCAGCACTTTGGGATGCCAAGGCAGGTGGATCATTTGAGGTCAGGAGTCCAAGGCCAGCCTTCCCAATATTGTGAAACCCCATCACTACTAAAATTAAAAAAAAAATGAGTTGCGCGTGGTGGCGTGCACCTGAAATCCCAGGTATTGGGGAGGCTGACTCAAGAGAATCACTTGAACCCTAGAGGCAGAGGTTGCAGTGAGCTGAGATCACACCACTGCACTCCAGCCTGGGGAACAGAGTGAGACTCCACCTCAAAAAAAGAAAAATCCTGAAATTCATTGTATTTGTTCATGTCAGGGCAACTTCACTGTACTATTTCAGGACACATGGCAACTCAGCGCACACCTCCATAAACCAGTGAGGACGTGTGAAAGGACAATCAATGACAAACCATCATTTTCTTCAAAATAGAAAAAAATATTACTTAATCATGTTTTAAACTTTCTTTTCTGAATCATCGAGACTTGATGTTACTTTAATTTCCACCTAAAATATGTAATTAACAATATACATCGTGTTTCTCATGAATTTCTAGTTCGTAAGCTTCTAGATAAGAACATTTTCATACATTATTCTGATGAGTATTTGTTTAGAAATAACAATAAAATACAAAATGCTTCAAGTTTATATAAAGCAACTCATCACTTTTTTTTTTATTATTCCTTTTTGCCTCTATTTTTTCTTCTTCCTTAGCATGGCTGTTAAGAGCCTAAATACATCACATTTTTATTTGGGAGGAAATATGCTGTTGTCCATTTTCCTGTCTGATGTGCATCATAACCAGATAAATTAAAAGCAGGAAAGTGGTGATGCTTTAGGAAACTGTCTCACCAGGGAAGGATGTTATCCTGACAAATTGCCACAAGATGGCGGCTTCTGAGTAAAGGTTTCAATGGGGCCAATCTATTCAAATCTATTCAGAGTGAAATTAATATTTTATTGCATGACATTCTTAGATGTAAAGTGGCGCAATATGATCAGCCTAAATGAAAGTTTTAACTGTGCATATATTTGGATTCTTCTATTAAGATTGTAATTAATTATAATTGTCTAATAATTTCTTATTTGGTAGAATTTATTTGAATGTGAATTTCATGTTGAGTTATTTGATAGATTCAAGTTCAAGAGGTATGTTAAAATAAATTTTCCCATGAATATTTAGTTTTACCTACTCAGGTAAGCTGGAAGGTTAGAGCTGACAGGGGGACACACACACACACACACACACACACACACGCCAACACACATACACACTTGCTAGCATGAGAGTTTCATTTTTCTGTTACTTGGCATCTTACTCTTAGCAACTTAAAGGAGATCATTTTACTAACCACTCTTTACCTTGAAAGGATCCCAGCAAAAACAAAAAGTAAAATAGTGTATTAACACCTTTAAAAGTATTTGGGTATTTGGATAAAATAGTTGTTGACATTTAAAAAAGAATTAGAGACCATCAAATACTCTATTTAAAAATGTATTTATCTGACATACCATTTTGCATATACAATTACAACCCTCTCTGAAAAGATGCAGAAATAAAACGTAACAACATGCAGAATTAATTCAGCACACAAAAACAGCAAAGAATTAAAATATTTGCAATTTAGAAATTTTACAGGACTTTGCAGTAACAGAACCTATAATGAGTCAAAACAATTAGCCTTGATCCTAAAAAATCATGGATACCATAAATTGAAAAAACTAATAACTTATTAAAAGGGCTGTATTTTTCTGCATTGATATTCTATAACATCAATTATTTCATTAAACAAAATAATTACAGTATAATCATATAAATTAGTAAATGTATTCCTTTAAAAATTTTATGTCCTCTTTAAAAAAGAAAAAAAAATGAGTTGCTAATAATCAGTTAACCTGGCACTGAGCTTTAAATTGAATTTAAGAAAAAAACAAAAACTCTGCCCCATTAGTGCAAGAGTAAAGTTGGGTTGTTGAAATGCAAATGCAAATGCATGTAGTCTCCCCCTGTCTTTAGTTTGGGAATAAGAAACACATATTTGAACGTAAAGGATTTTTTGTTGTTGTTGTCACTTTCTGTTTTTATTTCATAAGGCTGCTTAACAGTTTTACTTTAGTTTGGAGAAGCACAGTTCTGAAAACTATAGGGGTAAATCCAGTCATTATCTCTGCAGGTGAGATGGGTCTGGATCAACTCTAAGACTGAACGACTCTGAAGGTGAAATAATAAATGACGCGTGCCTGAGGTCTTTTCTGGGAAGGAAATCACCCCCAAGAGAAGGGTGTTTTAGCACAGAAAGCACTCAGGCTGCCTCTTTGCCTGCCCTCATGGTTGCTGAGGGACGTTTAAGTCAAACTGAAAGTACTGCATGACCCGATGAGAATCATTAACCTCATCAGCAACATGGACGAGCAAGATGGCGACCACATATCCCCTCGGTCTGCCTTGGGGGCTGTCGTGGCCTCTCCCACCACTCACCACCCCTGCCTGTCCTAGTAAGAGGCCTATTGTCTAACATTTTAAGAACTCTATTCTATCCATTTATAAGAACCCTGTTGTCTTCCATTGTTAAGAACCCTATGGTCAAACCCTAGTGTATTACATTCAGAACAAGAAAAGTTTCTGAGGAGTCCTGTGCCCTTGAGGCTGGAGGAGTGCATTAAATCCACACATTATAGACCTAACTGAGAAAAAGGGGTGCCAGGAAGCATAATTATTCAGAAGAGAAGTCCCACAGCCCCCGACCTCAGGATTCTCTGCACATTCAGTCAGACACTCGGCCTTCTTCCTACCAATCATTGCCAGTGATCCTCCTGGCAGACACAGCCTCCATCCTACATTCAACCCCGCACCAGGAGACACACCCTCCATCCTACATTAAACCCCACACCTGGAGACACACCCTCCACCCCACATTAAATCCCACACCTGGAGACACACCCTCCATCCTGCATTCAATCCCACACCAGGAGACACACCCTCCATCCTACAGTCAACCCCACACCAGGAGACATACCCTCCATCCTGCATTAAATGCCACAGAAGGAAACACCCCCTCCACCCTGCATGCAATCCCACATCCAGGTTTCCTTGGCTGCTGTATCATTCCCTTCACTGTAAAAATATGTGCCTTCCTGTCATCCTTTACAGTCACAGGCCCTGGTGCTGCTGGCCCTGGCAGTAAAACTCTTTGAAATAGGTGTTTTATTCTCTGTCTCTAATTCCTCCCTCCCATTTTCCTTTCCAGTTTTCCTCTGAAACTGCTCATGTCAAGGTTATCTATGCCCCATATTTTGCTGAATTTAAGCAGCAGCACCTACACTCATCTCAGGTCACCTGAAAGCAGCACCACACAGCTTCGACTGCATCCTCCCCCAACTCTCTCTGGTCTTCCAGTCAACCCTGTATCTTGGCTCTTCTACAACCCACTGGCTGTACTTTTAGTATCCTTGGCAATTCTCTTCTCTGTCAGATCTTTTTTTTTTTTTTTCCTACCCTCCCTTCCCAAGTAACTTTTTCCAGTCTCACCCATTTGCAGATGACTATCGATTGTTTTATTGTATTCATTTATTATTTCTTTTTTCTTGAGATGGAGTCTCCCTCTGTCACCCAGACTGGAGTGCAGTGGTGAGATCTTAGCTCACTGCAACCTCTGCCTCCTGGGTTCAAAAGATTCTCCTGCTTCTGCATCCCAAGTAGCTGGGACTTCATGTGCACCACTGTGCCCAGTTAATTTTTGTATTTTTAGTAGAGACTGGCTTTCCCCATGTTGGCCAGGCTGGTCTTGACCTCCTGACCGCCTCGGCCTCCAAAAGTGCTGGGATTACAGGAGTGAGCCACTGAGCCAAGCCAGGACCCCTGATTTTAAAGCGCGAACCTGGACTTTTCCATGAAATTAAGACACATATATCCGACTGTCTTCTCAACCCCCTGGGATATCAGACTAAGCTTTCCCAAACCTGATTCCTGATGCACTCCCAAGTGTGCTTTTCCACACAGTCTTCCCAGCTTGCTAGAGAATAACTCCCTCTTTCTATTTGGGCAGGACAAAAACCCGGAGTCAACTTGTATTCCTCCTATTCTGTCAAATACCAAATCAGCACATTGGCCAATTTGGCTAGTCCTACTCAAAAGACGCTGAGATGCTGAGCAATCCTCCCCACCTCATTCTTCAGTGGCCTGAGCCACCATTATCTATCACCTGAATGAGTCCAATGTGCTTCTTTCTTATCCACTTTTGTGCCATCATCAACAAAGCAGCCCGAAGATTCTCTTAGATCACAAGCTAGATCATACCTACCACAATCACTCATTATGTTTTCAACAACCTTACAGAAGACCCACAATCACCAACAAGCACTTACCAAAGGAAGAACATTTTGTCTTCATATAATTCTACTGTAGCTTTTTTCCTCTTATTTCTCACACTTACCCAGCATTCCCCATCCTCAGCATCTTACAGGACCTGTTTCCACTGCATGAAGGCTCTTCCCCAGATGCCCTCATAGTTCACTCCTCTTCTCCAGCTGCTTAGAGGCCATCTTCTTAGTGAAGTTCGTTCTCACCATCTGATGTACACTCTCAGCCCCTTCCTCTTGCTTGACCCACCCCATACTTTGCCGTCCTGCTTCTACATAGCATATCACAATGCGACCCACTAAGTGTTTCATCACTCACTCCTTCCTTTTTTCCCTCACAAACGTATGAATCCCAAGAGGGCCGGGATTTTATCGCTTTGGTCTGTGTTCTGCCCCAGTGTTGAAATCTGTGTATGGCTTTGAGTGATACTCAGTAATATTTGTTGATTGAGTGAATATCTTACATTCTAATATCAAGAGACTTTTACGTCCTAAAGCCTACATTATAACACTTAAGTCTGTAATAAATTCATATGATTTTGCTATTCAACATTTTAAACATGAGAACATCTTACGTGCGTGCGTGCACTCAGGTGTGTATACAAGCTTATTAGACTACAAGCCTTATAAACCTTTTTCTAAGATTATATCATCTCGGAATGTGATGACATATTGCAGTGTTGGATATGTTTGAATTGATATTCTGAGCCAAATTACCTTAAGATCTAGAGTTTCCTTCTAATCTTAATAAATGTTTGTGTTGCTCTACAATAGATTTATATTGTTGAGTATCTTATATTCTAGATTTATATTAAAACATTTAATCCTCAATTAATCTATCCAATTAACCTATCCATTGCATAAAGAAAATCAAGCCAAGTAAACTCTGGTGACCTACCTGAGGTCAGACAACTAAAAAATAAATGATCTTGTATATAATCCAAGGTCTAAGTCTAACCTATGAATTAAAATATTTATTAAATTATATCCCAATCAATAATTATTAAACTCTGCTCAAAGTAGATATAATGGTCACTGTCCTTTCCCACATACAGAGTTTTTAGGCCAGTTGCTCAATTATATTGGACAATAAAGTCCAATCATAAAACACATCCTTAATGTTCATGGCTGTTATGTATCAAGATGTTTTTAAACCCCCAAATTTGTGACTACCAAGTAGCTCATAATTTTCTCCATAAATATTATAAATTTTTACTGCCTAATAGTAACTTTCCTAGACCTTTAATGACTATAAATATAAAACCGATTACAAGCTATTGAAATAAATTCTATCAGTTTTTTTTTTGACTTTCAAGTAATTTTTACCTCTCATACTTCAGCAGCTTTTGCAGTGTCACAATGTATTTTCTGTAGTTAGGAACAATCGATTATAGATTCTTCAACGGCACTAACTTGAGTCACCACCAAATTCAATATTATATGCTATGATTTTTTAATCTCCTATTTTTTTCTACTTGGAAAACATTTGCTTAGATTATTTCATTTGCAACATCAGTACTAGTATATGGTTTCATCACACACACATTCACAGAGCAAAAACTATCCAACTTGCTACCGTGGGAAAATTGGGGAAAGCGTTTTTACAAGGGTTATCCTAAATTAAGCATTTCTCCACCAAGGATATATGTTGAACTACAGAAGAGTATTACGAAAACTAACAGGATATTGATATAGTGAAATGTTTAAAATACACATCAATTGTGCATTGAGTCTAAATGAAAGGCATTGCCTTATCCCTCTTTGAGGTTACTGCCGCCATCATGGAAGGAAGCCATCTGTTATCAGAGGCAGTGATGCTAAGAAAAGCGCGTGAGGCTCAGAGTCATGGGTTCAACCTCACATATGACTTCAATAAATCACCTAGCATTTCTGGATAATTTTCCTCCTCTCAGAGAATAGGAGCATATTTGTCTCACAAAGTTGTTACAAAAATTACGATAAAACTGATAGGTGTAGAGATCAGACATTAGACAGTGAACTCTCTCAGGGCCAGCTCTCTCACGCCCTTCAATTAGGAGACATAAGAAAGGTCTGTATTTTTTTTGTTGTTAAAGGCTAAGCAATTACAACAGTTTGCATGTAACTATTATTGTTATAAATCTGCATACAATCCCCCGACAAATGTTGAGTCAGATATCTTCTTTACTGCAGGCTCTGTCTGATAAGTAGGCTATTAACTACAAGCTCTGGGCTTATGACTACAGTTAATAAGCCAAGTCTTAAGAATGTGATTGGTAGTGAGGGACCATGGAAAAAGTAAATAACACTGTTGGCCATGCCACAGCCTCAGTCCCCATACTCAGGGTTCTATCTAACAAAACTACCAGTATAGGAAAAGCACCCAGAATATCTGTACATGTATATGATAAAGGATCAAACACATCAACTCCAAATACTTGTGTTTTACTAAAATTTCTGAATCTCATACATAAAATATGTGTTTTCCTTTCTTCCTTTTCTACCTCCTCCTTTCTTTCTTTTGCAAAAGGCTAATCATTTTGTAAAGCAAAGCCATCGACATAGGACATAAGTATGAAACAATATGTTGCCCTGATGCTATAAGGTGTTAGAAGAGCGAAGTAGTAATTATTCTAGTACTTGATCACATTCATGCTTCTGATACTTTCAAGATTTTCACTTTACTATTCGTTTTCTAAACCTCAAAATCCAAGTGTATTGAGAAACACTTGTCCTTTATTTATTTGTTTTTATTTATTTTTAAGACAGTCTCGCTCTGTCAGTCACCAGGCTGTAGTGCAGTGGCGTGATCTTGGCTCACTGCAACCTCCGCCTCCCAGGTTCAAGTAATTCTCCTGTCTCAGCCTCCCTAGTACCTGGGATTACAGGCACCCGCCATTAAGCCTGACTAATATTTGTATTCTTAGTAGAGACGGGGTTTCCCCATGTTGGCCAGCTTGGTCTTGAACTCCTGACCTCAGGTGATCTGCCCACCTCAGATTCCCAAAGTGCTGGGATTACAGGCATGAGCAACTGCGTCCAGCCACACATGTCCTTTAAATTATACACTACCTATGAAGAATAATTGACTTGGCTTTTCTCCACTCAAAAATGAAAAATCTGAATGACTCTTGTGATCCTAACCACAGTGTCATGTCTTGCTGGAAATTAGATGAAGGGTATTTCATCACTAAATCTTACTTTCTTACCTAAAACTCTCACCTAAACTGAAGGAGACATTTTATAAAAGTGTCATGTCAAGCATGATTTAACAGTCGTAAGATTGCCTCAATTCACTGCTATCTGGTTAAAACCCTCATTGACGTTTGGAAATGAATTGAATGTCAGGTGCCTCGAAATCTAAAAGACAAACATTATTTTATTTATTTATTTATTTATTTATTTTAGGGGCAACAATCTTGAATAAGTGTAAAAGGAGGAAAAGGATATTGAAGTTCACAAGAATTCTTTGTTCCAAAAAGTTTTCTGTAGTCAAGCATAATTTGGTTATTCATAAGAAAAGGAGGAAACAGGAAGAGGATAGACGTGGTGTGATGTCTACATGCACCTGCAGATCAAAACCACAAGGATATGTTGCTCTAGGTTTATTAAAGCTCATTGTTCTGTGCACTGGCACTGAACTGCACAGTTGGAAAATGCTATCACTTATCCACAACGTTCCAGCTTCAAGAACAATGACATGCATTTTAATAGAAGCAACAACATTCATATTGAAAACATATCATTTTCTTCAATTTTTTTTTCTTTTTGAAGTTAACACTGTTGTGACAGGGAAGATCAGCTTCTTTGTATGCAGAAGTGCCCACTCTCCGCCAGCCACATCTCGAATTTGAATGTTAAAAGCCTCTCTTCATTGACATATTAAAAGTACCTACATTAGTTTTTCTCAGTGACTAAGTACTATGTTCTGAAAGTGTTTTCCACAAAATTCATGTGTTGAAAACCTGACCCCGAATGTGATGGTATTTGGAGGTGGGACCTTTGGAAATGCTTTGATTAGGAAGAAGGAGCTTTCATGAATGGGATTAGTGCCCTTATAAAAGAGGATGCAGAGAGCTCTCTCACACCTTCCACTGTCTGAGGACACAGGGAGAAGGCCCTGTCTATGAACCAGGAAATGATCCCCAACCAGGACACCTTGATCTTGGACTGCCCAGATGCTCCAGATCTGTGAGAAGCAAATTTCTGTTCTTTATAAGCTATCCAATGTATGGAATTTTGGTACAGCAGCCCCAACAGACTAAGATATTAATAAAATAAAGATATAACATCTCTGTTGAAATGCACAAATAATACCTGAGAAGAAGTAGAGTATCTTTAGGATATTTCATGAAATTTCATTTGAGTTGGTTAATTATTATGTGGCCATATATAAAGAATCTAATCCTGAGAATTTCAAGCAGAAGCCATATCCAGTACTTGGATGAACCCATGTCACCCTAAAATGCCTTAATGAAGTGAGACTAATGCATGGAGAGCTTAAGGTAAAACGGCGGGGGGTGGGAGAACATGTGATCCCTTCTGCCTGAGAGGTTCTGGCATCTGGTTAAGAGTCTACCATCAGCCAGTGAAACAGATAAGTCAACCATTAACCCCTGCCTGAGTACTAACCTACACGAGTACATCAAGTGCTACAGGAGTTAAATGAAATGGAAGATTATTCTTCATAGGACTGAACATAGATTCCCAGGAGTTAACTATTGACTTAGACCAAGAAAGATGAATAGAAAAGACATCAGTAAGCGAAGGCTGCCACCAGACTAAAGCAGGAGGTTGTGAATGAACAAGACTTACAGGAAGTGATCCATGGGACCCATCCATAGAGCTGGGGATTGCAGGCACAAGTTTAGAAATGGGCTGAGGCTCCTGAAGCGGCCTCTCTGCAGGACTGGAAGATGTGTGGCAGCCACCGGCATTCGTGAACCACCTCAATCTGCTCTTCCATGGAAACTACCTTTGCTACCAAGACGTCCATTTCTCTGTGTGGCCATCTGAGACCTGCTTATCCTTGAGGTCTGAATGCAGCAGTCTACACTAGATACCACTCCTAAATGTTGCTGTCCCGTCTTCTGGCCGTTCCTTTAGTACAATTCTGTGCTGCTTTTTTAATTGAGTGTTTATATTCACACTTTATTCACCATTTTATTCTAGGACATGGAAGATTGCACCTGACGAATAGATGGCAGATGCTAAATAAACACTTGTTAATGAATGAGTGGTGTGGTGTATGGCCACACGGTGTCGTTGCTGCTGCTGAAAACTGGAGTTGTGGCTGCTCCCAGAACAAAAGATCTGGGCTAACTTGCCCCCAGATAATCATTAGAAACTGGTGGTTGGAGAGATAAGAACAGTCTCTGCACTGTGGGCGCCTTCTTGCTCTGTCCCCACGTAGCTTTTCCTCGGTGTGTGAACAAAAAACAGAAATAGACCTCTGTGTTGTCTGTTGTAACTGATGTGCTAATCTTGATTCTAAGGGTGGGGTGTTCATGACCTCATGGAATCTCAATTTTATCTCAAAAGCTCTAAATACCATCATATTGGTGGGAGTTAAGTCTTCAACATTCGAATTTAAGGGGACGCATTCCATCCATAAGAGTCCCTCTCCAGGGGACTTCAAGAATAGAAAAATTATGTTGCTTTAATCCTAGAAAAAACACTTCCTCCATCTGCACCCACAGTGTGTGTGATTCATCTTTCAGAGGCATCTCTCTCCTGTCCAAACTCAAGAATGGACTAAGGGTGCAAAAAAAGAAAACGAACAACTTCATTTTTGTTAGATTTCGTAGGCTACATGATAAAACTCATACAAAAATGCACTGGAAAAAAAAGAAATTTTAAAATTTAAATAGCCATTCATACTCATTAATCAAAAGACGTGGGTTTTTGTTTTTTGTTTTTTGTTTTGTTTTGTTTCTGTTTCTACTCAGGGTACTTAGCACACCTAATGCCCTAAAGGCTATGTAGTATGCCATGTCCACAAGTACCTGCTAAGTGTGATTTGGAAACCTAATTCACATGCTTTTTAGAAAACAAATCTTCTAAGTAATGGTACATACATGAATCTACTAAAAGTGGTCCGAATATTTTCTTGTGCTTTTATAAAGAATTCCATCTAGTCTTTTCTTGCAGGGATCTCATGACACTGGCCTGCTCAACTTACTGTGGACCTGAAATGCATCGGCCCTTTTAAAATGGGTCAGCCTGTTGCCATGTTTTCCTGAAGAATTTTATTTATTCTTGTGATATGTAAGTTCTCACACGCAAGTGTAATGAGGAAAAAATGTGTCCCCCATCTGGACCCCTAGTCTTTTTCTTTTAAACATTTGTTTTTGTAACTTGAGAACACTCAGAGGAGAGGAGACATCCTGCCATCCTTTGATTCTAACTGAGGAATAGCGGAACCGGCTGACACATCCCGCAGCTCAGCCGCAGCTTCCGCCAACAAACCATTTGTGTTTACAGTGAAATTAACCTAGTTGCCAAAATGCAAAGCTACCTAGCAACTGATTTGTGATAATGACTGTGAGCAAAGAGGTTAATGCATATTGTCTTTTTTTTTTTTTTTTTTTGTAATTTCACGTTTTCCAGGTTTCCGGTAGGCCCAGCACAGGGCTCCAAACGGTGGGATAAAAACACCGTATGTTATCAGTAAGCTCTTCTATCAGGAACTGAAATGCCACGGTCAACACATGATGTACGTGCGCGGGAATTCATAGATCTATAATCCATCGCATCACCTACCTTCCTGAGAGGCTTTATTTGTAATTGGCACACTGATCGGAATTCTTACAGAAACCAGAATGCAGGAAACAGTATAGTATAGTAGTTCAGCGCACGAGTCACACAAACCAAGGTTTCATCCCCACTCGGAGAAAGGGGTGAAGACGAGACGAAGCACCCACTCTAGGCAGTCAAGAACTTTTCTCCTACACCCCGGGTAACACTGTGACATTTAACAACAAAACAGAACTGGCTGTATTCATGGGCCAGAGTAGGAATCTGAGATGATTTGCTCAAACAAGTTAGCGAGATTTCATGTGACTTAAAAAAATTCAACGTGATAGAAAGTTTTCAATACTAAATGAGCTGACAAATTTAAGCTTAGGGTCTAAACCTACCTCTTAAAAGAATTCAGCCAAAATCAATGTGAAATTAATGAATTGCATGCTTATTTAAACTCTTCAAGCTTTGGTCCCTTTATCTGTAAAATGGCAATAATCACTGTGCCTTCGAAGACTGCTGGATTAAAATGGCTTATCTCAATACATTTTACAAGGTGGGCAATTACTAAATAGTAGCCCAAATTATTAAGTCTATGTTGCTTTCCAAATATAGAAGTCACTGAACAATATGGAAGAGAAGCATCAGTGACAGGCCAGGCAATGGTATAAATTCAATTTCCAGGCCTCTCAGCTAAAATTGTAATCAGAAACAAGTTCAAGTTCTGTTTCCTCAGGAAGCAGTTACACTGAGGACCAACTATTTTCTCACACACACAAGATCTTAAATCGCGCTCCATTGCTTCATGGATATGTGTGTTGCCATGGACAGATAACAACCTCCTTATGATTACGCCTACAATTTTATTCTTCACTCACTGTCCTCCATCAAGAACTAGCTACTTTGCATGGAAGCCCTAAAGAAATTCTTACTGATTGAAACTCATCAAGCTCCCTTCGCCTTTCCATATTTGCACCAACTTTGCAAATCAATTGTTTAATTTTTTCCAAAGTAGACGTTCTGCCCTTTGGTCCTGAAGAGATTCAGAGTGAGGGTGTTTATATTAAGAAACAAATATTGAGAGGGAATGTTAACTCCCTGAACAGTAAATAAACTAATCCTTCAACAGAAAACATTATTTCTGAGACTCAGTTTCCGTTTATATAAAATGAGGTATTAATACACACCCAGGCAGTTTGTTGTGAATATTTAATATGTATACCCTAAACGGTAAGAGCTTTGAAGTGAGGAATATGGTAATATGGCTAAACGGTCTTTACTCTTGAACATGATGCTATACTGCAGTCAATACTACTTTTTTTTGTTTTGTTTTTGAATTGGAGTCTTGCTCTGTCAACCAAGCTGGAGCACAATAGTGTCATCACAACTTACTGCAGCCTCAACCTCCTGCCTCACCCTTTCTAGTAGCTGAGACTAGAGGTGTGCACCACCATGCCCAGCTAATTTTACTTTTTGTAGAGACATGGTTTTGCTATGTTGACCAGGCTAGTCTCAAATTCTTGGGCTCAAGTGATCCTTCTTCCTCAGCCCCCCAAAGTGCTGAGATTATAGACATGGGCCACAGTACCTGGCCCAAAAATAATTTTTAAAAAGGGAAGCTTTACATTGTATTATTTTTTTCTGGACAATGCCTTATGTAAGTCCAGTCCTGGAATCCCAAAGGACATCTTAGAATGCCAAGTACGTCGATATTAACACACTCACACCCTATAAAATGGGCTGAGGGTCTTCTATGTGCCAGACGCTGTGATTCTTTCACTAGGGACTAGAGACATGAATGAATGTGCTTCCTCTTTCTCAGCTTGGTCCTCCTCAGCATGTGCGAGAGGGTGGTCCTCCAGCTCCCAGCGAGGACTGGGGCAGCCCAAAGCACATCTGCTAACTGCACCCTGAGCACACATGGTATACCCTAGAGTCACAAATCAATACTGTGATTCCCTCATGGACAAAGATGGGACCACACTGCCTTAGGGTAAGGAGGCACATTAAGAGGTGACTAGAGGCACAGGCCCCATGGTCAGACAGGCTTGAGGTTGATTCTGCTGGTGATTAGTTAGACAATGTGTCCATATTACTTAACTCTAAAGGACTTCAGTCTTCCCACTTAAAAAACAGGAAGAATGAAACCAATGAGGTCATTCCTGTGTCTTGAAGCCAACAACCCTGGACTACCCTTGGCCCTCAATACCTGTTAGCTGTTTGGGGCAGGTCAATATTATCCTTCTCTTGATTCCAATTAAAGTTTTCATTGCCATTATATTCCCAGTTGGGTAAAGAAGACTTAGGCAGTAACTTTTGTAAATGCTTTGGCCCACACTCAAAGTCATACTAATAAGTAAATTTTTAAAAATCGATAGCAAATGCAATTTTTTTAGCAAATGCTTTTTTGAGTTTCTAGGTTAAATTTATTAATAGTTCTACATATGATTTTCTACCCTGTTCTTCTGTAGAGAGTAGACAGCCCAGAGTCCCATTTTCCTGCTTCCCATCACTATGGCTACAGGATTAGGTTCGAAAATCTGCTTTTGCTGAAATATCACACATCCCTGAACAAAAATAACTTCAAATGTTTAAACTTATGTCACATAGTATTTTCTTAAGGGAGATTATGTGGGTTAAATCAATTTACTCCCCAATTAAAATCATTACGTTCTCCACCAGAGTTGAATGAACTATCTTCTTACATTAGAGATACAGTTGAGTCTCACATTTCACATCCTGCCAAACTCAGAATTCCATTACAGTGGATGCTGGGGTTGGATGTACTCTGTTGCATCAACTTCTTCTTTTTGTGTGGGCAACACCAATGCTATCTAAGGAGAAGATTCCTCTGCCCTTCAGCCTTGGTGGAGCTGCCAATGAAGCTGTTTTCTTATTTGGCCATGGTTGGGATCTATCTAACTGTGATTCATCTTAACTGCTCTTTCTCCTGGAGGCTGGGTCCTGGAGCCATCAGTGCAAGGAGAGATGTAGCACCCTCAGATCAGCTGCCCCACCCCAGTCTGGTCCTCAGAGCTGGTTTTGGTGGTTCCAAAGCAGTTCCAGCACGTTATGTGCCACCCCATAACCCTCCAGTAAATCCCCTCGCCACCTGCCTCTCTTAGAAGGCATTTCCACCTAGAGAACCCAAACTGCTGCAGCCATGCTCGGGGTCACAGAGCATTGCATTATGTTGGGTGGCAGACCATTGCATAATGTTGTTTTGGGAAAACTGGTTGCTTTATTGTGGAAAGGTGGGTGGTGGTTTCTTAATGATGACAATGGTCTATCTTTCAGGTTAGTTCCGTTCTCACAGAAAAGGTCAAGATATTTACACAATTTCTGCCTGAATGTGTCTACACTATTTTGGAATATAGTGAAAAACAAAGTATCCTTATCCTTTGCAGCATTAGCAGTTTGCATAAGTAAAATAGAGTTGAATTGGTAAGTCATAACAAAAAATAATGCACTTTTAAATCCAAACCTCTTTTACCAGTGATTTCTTAAAAATACATACAGCGTGTTCTATGTTTTCAAGAAGTCCCACATATTTCTTGACAAGAAAATCATGTATTTTTATTACTCAATTAAGCTTTAAATAAAGCATCTTAAATACTAAACCAAATGTTGATTGTTATTTTTCTAAAAGTAAAATAAACATTATTTAAATCCAGATTTCCAAATAAACAAGGCCACTGAGGTTCCCTTAACTGTGATTTTGACAACCGGCTGCAGAGCGTAGCTTGTGCTAACCTGTTTCATGAGGGGCTGGCAGCTTTTTCACTGGGAAACCTCTGATTGCTTTGACCCTTAGCACCTTGTACAAGTTAAACTTCTGGTGTTGCTGCATCTTTGCTAAAAAGGAAGCTCCTGCATTCTAGCTATTCCCCATTTTTCAGGCATCAAAGTTGAGCACCTTTGCCTGCTTTGATCCCTGTAGACTTCAAGATTCACTTGTGAACTTACTTCCACATCTCAGATAACAATCTAAAATAAGATGAAATGACATAAAGCCTGCAGCAAGAATCTGGAAACTAACCTGATTGTGTAGTGTCCTCTTAGAAGCCTGTGCCTCCTGCCTTTTTATTTTATCTTTTAGCTCAAAATGAACTCCTTTCACACTGAGGATGGTTATCCAATCTCATTCCCAGTGCCTTTCAACAAGTACTCCCCTTATACATTCCTGGCTCCCATCCCCTAATGTAAATGTACCACAATTTAAAAAATGCAGTTGATGCCAATGTTGCTCTTCCTTTTTTTCTGTGCCCTTTGAATTTAATTTTTTCTTATAATAAAAGTGATAGCCAAAAAATATCCATAGTATCTATTTTTTTATTTGGTGTGTATGTGAGGGCGTAGCATGGGGTAGCATTTTTTAAAATATTGAGTTATGTATTCATTCAAGCGCATGTTACTGTAAAGAAAATAGTTTAAAATTATTTTTCCATTACCAACTTCTGACAATTATACCTTCTAAATATGCTTTAAGTCTGTTCAATTATTTCCAGCCAAAGTCTCAGTGAAAACCCATCTGACTGACTAGTATTATTTCTTAGTCTTTTAATCAAGCTACCCCTATGGATTTGATCATTGAATTATTTATCCTTTACATAGAACCCTCTAAACTTGTGTTTCAATGAACCCTAGCTTCACTGATGGCCCTACAGCTTGTCTTCTTAAACAAATGAAATCCTGATCGTGAACTCTCTAGTCAAACAAAGTCCATGACTTTTAGCACACTAGAATAGAATTTAACACCCTTCATATAGACCACAGGGCCCTAAATAATCTCACCACAATTCATTCCCTTTACCTGTTGTCACCCCCTGGAACTTCTCTCACGCCTTTGCCTATTTTTCCTTCAGTTCTCACCTTCGAGTAGCAGGTCCTCAGGGAAACTCTTCCCACTTATCTTAAGTAGTTGGTAGCCCCATGTTAAACCTCCTCATAGCACTTTATTATCTCAGTCACTGCATCTCCATCTGAAGAGGTCGCTTCATGCAGTCACGATGTGTCTTTGAGTGTCTGTGCCCCCAGGAGGGCAGGGTCTCTAGTGCACCACTCTGTCCATGCTTAGCACAATAGATGGACACAGCAGACCCTAAATACCCGGAACACAAGTTTAGAGGATTTCTATGTAGAGGAGAAATAATTCAATGATGAAAATCATTACACACGGTATTTCTTCCATCCGGATAAGAAATGGGAATTGGGGTGATTTTTTTTTTTTTTTTTTTTTTTTTTTTCTGAGACGGAGTCTCGCTCTGTCGCCCAGGCTGTAGTACAGTGGCGTGATCTCGGATCTCGGCTCACTGCAAGCTCCACCTCCTGGGTTCACGCCATTCTCCTGTCTCAGCCTCCCGAGTATGGGGTGATTTTTAAGTGCAAAACAAAGAGAGAAAGATGGAAACAGAATGCAAGGCATAAAGACGTCATCATGAAGCTATTTTATACTGTCCTACCAATTGACCAGATTCAGTATAAGTTGTCAAAGGGATTAACATGCCAACAGTGCCTTAAAGGAAATGAGACCAATTCATTTGCCCCTTGTTTTAATGCCTTTTGCCTTTGTGAAATGAAAAAGGGTAAATTAACCTGTATCACCAGGCAGAATTTTTGCATCATCGTGAATTCTCAGAATGCTCTAAGAATTTTATGTCTTTCTTACCATATATCCACCAAATTAGACATCCTTCTCAGAATGGTATATTAAAAACTTTAAATAAAAGAATTGTGATTTTTGAGGGAAATTAGATAAGAAATTTCCCAATCTTTATAAACATCATCTTATGTGAATGCTTTACAGTGAAGGGCAGACTGGAAAATTCATAGTAGTGTAATTACAAGTGATTAGTAAACATGAAAATTTGCAACCTCCCTAAGTAATCGAAGAGCTGTAAATGAGAGAAGAAAACACTTCCCCCACCCAGCAAATGAGAAAAGGATAAAATGTATCATAATACTTCAAGCTATAATAGGACTATTGTTGTGAGCATAACTTAGCAGAGACTTCAGGACAGCAATTTTCCCATGACTCTCAATATTTTTCATATTTTTTAAGTATCTTAAAAATGTTCTTAACTAGTCTTTCCCCTTCTAGTAAGTTGTCTTGAAAAGACTCAGAAATGTTAATGAATACATATACAAATACACCAGACTACTGCTAGTTCATGAGGCATCTTTGTGTGTTTGGAAATAGATTCCCTCCTTCCAGGTTCACAGACCCCCATCCAGGGCTCACTCTGCTGTGAGTGGAGCCCACTCTGCCCAGTTGAGTGGCTCTCCTGCAGAGCACAATCTGAACATCCCTGGATGGAAAGATGGTAACTTATTCATTTATAAGGTTGGAGGAAACCTTCATTCACCAACGACATGTGACTATTAGTGAAGTCACTAGGTAAATTAGAGTAAAGCATCAGGATGAAATATTAAAGTCATTAAAATATATCTTCTAAAAGTTTTTCTGACCCAGAAAAAAGGATCAATATATAACATTGCATGAAAAGTGAAAAATTAAAATTTTATGAATAGTGATGGCACTAACTTGTTAAAATGCAAAGGAAACCGCCTAGAATGGCAGAGGTTTTATCTGACTACACGGGTCAGGGGCAGTTTTCTCCTTTCTTGTCATGAGGTCTTAGAATCCAGAACATGTTCACTGTGGAAACTCAGACAAATTGAGCAGTTGGAAAAAGGACAGGAGGGAGAGTGTTTGCATGGAGGCCTCTGCTATGGGCTGAAGAGGACATGGCAGAGCGATTGGCTATCAGGAGAGCCAGGAAAGTGGAGATCACCAGCTCAGGTATTTTCTTATCTGGTCTCATGAACTGGGTCTGAATTTCATGGGAAAGGCTCTTGGCTAAATCTGAAATTGCTGTACTAAAGCTTTGAAAACCTACGCAACGCCGAGAGGGGCCCAAAAAACAGCTTGACTTGGAGAGAATTACTCATCCTCTACTGACCACTTTGCTCCTTGTTCCCCTGTAACTGACACTCTTCCCAGATTTGGCTTCTAGCCAGTATGTCTACTCAAAACAGAAACTTTCTAATTTTAAACAGCAGGCTTATGTTTGTAACCAGAGAAAGGGGGAAATTACCCCTAAGCAAGCATATGAGTAAATAAGTTATCCACGGAGAAATGTCTCCATGACTATTTCCTTAACCACAGAAAACACAGAAAATTATTACAGTTTCTTAAAACACATGTGCGATATTGCAACTTAATTTGTGATTGAATTTCCATCTTATGTTATGGTACATCCATAATCTGAGTCCACAAAGAAGAACACCCATCTTCCCGTGTCATCATTCTATTTAGTATTCAATGAGGAAAGAAAGAAAAGCAAATCATGACAAGGTCATCTTTACAATGAAGCAAAGATGGATAAGAAAACAGAGTAGGAACTGTGTTATTGCCTTGATTTGTGGTTCCTATTTTCTCCCATAAACACATTACGTTAGCAGAGAGTTTGCTTCCCAAAGTGACTTCCTCTAACTACAATCATCAGTAGCAGGTGGGAACGTGTTACAGCGGCAGAATTTCAGTCCCTGCCATGGAGATGGAAGCTGCATTTTAACCTGGCTGCAGGCTCTTTGTTTTTATGTTAAAGTGCAAGTAGTCCTGTTGTGGACAGCTCTGTGCATCTGAAGATGACTACTGGGTGCTGTGCGGATGAGTTTCGCGTAGCTCAAGTAGATTTGTGCTACAGGCAGCTCTGCAAGTTTCTGGTAGAACCGTTTAGGCTTAGCTGAGCTAGACCAAGCAGCAGCAACAGTAACAGCTAGGCTTGAAATGTTCCACAGAGCACAGGGGCGCTGAGAGCAGGCCCCCGGGTCTTCGGGAAACACTATGCAGTCTTGTCTCCACGCCTGAAACTTTGCCTGGAACTCCAAGAACTGGGATTTTAATAGGTAGAAGGACCTAGAAAGGGACGTTTTTATGTTAATAGATCTTCATAAAACTAGTAGAAAAGCAGGCCTGTACATTTTTGTCAAATAATTTTTTAAAAAGCCAAAGTTACAAATGTATGATTTTGGATAATCTAAAGAGTTTGAAGAGTGTTACCAAGTCAAATAAAGTTTTCTTTTTTTTTTCTTATCAGGTTTAATGGGAAAATACTGTGTAAATGTAAACTATTGTAGATCTCTCTCCCAGGAAAACAGTGCACTGAACATGACAAATTTCTTCAAAACTGATCCAAGTTATTACATGACAGATTTAAATTGTGTTATTTTCACATATCATTCCTCTATTTCTAGAAAACTCAGTTACCTCAATGGAATAGTTTTTTTAAAGTGAAGAGTTTTGCTAGTTAAAGAAAAAGAGAAGGGATATTTTATATGTATGTATAAAATATGTATATATATGTATGTATATGTTCTGACCTCCTTCTGGTGTCATTGTAAGAAGATCCCCTAGGGATATTAAACTCCTGATAGATATAATGGAGATAACAACATTTAAATCTTCCAATTTGTCATCACCATTGCTTGAAAACATATAAACTTTAAAATAACCAAAAGCCTGGAGTGGAAGTAAATCGATAAACATCAAAAAGAATCACATACACATTTAAACTATAAAACCACCATTCATTAGAAAATGTGTATTACAGCTATTTTGCCAACCTGTCTGGAATGAATAATGACCCTCAAGATTTTCAATATTCACTTCACACAGAATGTTCCATGGAAATGCCTGGGTTCAGAATCTCATTCCACATCTTATTAGTGGCATGCTGTCAAACAAGTTACTTAACACTGGTTTTCGGAACTCTAAATTGGATGAAATCAAGCTCCTGCATTATTAAATGAATTATATAACTCTACATATGTTAACACACCAAACACTTTATAACAGTATGTACTTGGGCTTGTGAGGCTGCAGAGGGTTGGGGTGGGAGGAGAGATTGCAAGTACCCAGCCTGCCTTTTCTGACAGCCTGATCCACACTCTGACGATGGAAAGGGAGGAGGAGGAAACTTAGGTGGTGCTCAACACAATCACCAGACACCCAGCTCAGCAAACAAAAACTCTTCATGAAGAGCCTAAGGTTGGATGTTTCCCAATCCACGGTCTCTCCATGCTGTCACGCTAAACATGGGGTGTGTAGAGGGAATGTGAGTTCACAATCGATCAGCTGGTCAACCGGTTCCTCTGGTCAACAGTGTCATAATCAAACCAAGGAAATCTTGAATTCAGATACCCAATCTGCCGCATATGAATGACAATTTAAATTATCCTATGTGAGGTAATTTTTTCAAGTGCTCTAAGATATATACTTCTTGGTGACTAAGTCAGGCCCTATCACCCAACTCTGTTTTCATATTTCCTATTTTCTTAACAAAATTAGGCAAAAAATTATTGACAAGTGTGCACAATCACATCATTACATAATCACATCATCTTTGAACATAGGACATCTCACAGGGTATACTTTTCATACATGGTACTTTAGCTAAGGCGTTTTCTCAACTCATTAAAATGACTTTTCCTTCTAAACAATACAATCTATGAGGGCCGTGGACAGGGATGATCTCATGAACTTGCAACCTAGGTCAGTTTTTTGTTGTCGTTGTTTGATTTTTAACTTTTAAGTTTAGTGGTAGAAGTGCAGGTTTGTTACTTAAGTAAACTTATGTCATGGGAGTTTGTTGTACAGATTATTTGATCACCCAGATATTAAGCCTAGTACCCATTACTTATTCTTCCTGATCCCCTCTCTCTTCCAATATTCCACCCTCCAAAAGGCCCCAGTGTGTGTTGTTCCCCCAGTGTGTTCATGAGTTCTCATAATTTAGATCTCACTTATAGATGATAACTTGTGCTATTTGGTTTTCTGTTCCTGTGTTAGTTTGCTTAGCATATTGGCCTCCACCTCCATCCACGTCCTTGCAAAGGACACAGTCAGTCCTTAGAAGAGTAGTTCTTGATAAAATATTCTGCAGCTGCTGTTGTGAAGTTCTTAATAAGTTGTAGAGAAAGGGCACTCCATTTTCTTCGTATGGTACCTCAATTATGGAATTGGCCTTGTTACAGAGATAAGAGTTTTTAAAGAAAATGTAAGACCCTTGTGAAAATTACATTTTTTACTTAAGATGTTTCATGAGGGTTTTCTTTAAAATAATTATTTGCAATTCTCCTGTAGAATTTGATATGATGGGTCTAGGTTTGTTCAGCAGAAACCAATTTCTGCAAAAGCTGAGGCAAGCAAAAGAAACAAAAAACAACTTTACCCAGTTTTCCTTAAATTTTCATTGTTTTTTAATTTATCATTGGTATAATTATTGTATTAACTTAAATAAAGAAAACAGGCTCAAGAAGATTATTTAAGACATTTGAAACGTAAAGGAAATGTAGTACAGGACATTTGACTTGTAAATAAATGTTCATAGAATTTAGAGCTGAACACTCACATAAATAATCTACAAAGTGACTTTTTAAACACTTTTTCCATGCATAAATGTTTCTTCAAAAAATCTTTGTAAGAGATAATGTAGATAATATTGAAAAGTATGGAAACACTTTAGACGAAGTAGAAATTTATTGTAGTATTTATAAAACACTGAGTGCCAAATATGCGCTAAATATCATTCAAAACCTTAAAATATGAAGTGAAGAAGACATCCAAGGACTACCCCATGGGTTGTACAGTCTAGTGAAGAAAACGCCAATAAAAGGAAAGGAAATCACACAGTCATCAATATTGCTTTCTTTTCCACATGTTTTTTATGCTCTATAACACAGTTTGCATAGCATTTCTCTAGAACAATTCCTGGAACAGCGAGAAAGGGACCCTCAAGTAACTATTGAGTACAATGACCAAAGACGAAATCACTTAGATAACCAATTGGTGGTCAATTGTCCTGTCTACCACACTGCCCTGTCATACCACATAGAGTGCTGCTGGGTGTGGACGTCTCTTACGAGCAGGGTAGAGTCAGTTGTAGAATTGGTTGCATCTCCAGCTTGCAGTTCTCCTGCTGTGTCACTCAGACACTGAGGAGCAGCCTCATGAAAATGCTTTCTATCTCAATATTTATGCAGGCTAATGTTTTCTTTCGGTATAGAAATTTACTTTTTCTTATTAGTACCCAAAGAATCAAAGGCTTTTAAGAATTCCGCATAATATCACCATTCTTGTTAAATGGCCCTGCATTACATAATTACAAGGAGAAGAGCACAGGCAGATTTCAAGTAAGTTATCACCATTCAACAAGTGAAATTAATTTTGTAATGTATGAGCTTCTGCATTTTTATGTTGGTACACATACTATAACGCCCTTTTGAAAATGTATCATCAACTGCTGATTTGGAAGCCTACAACTTTAAAATAGAATCTGAAAAAAGTACCGTGGGAGCCAAAGCAAGTGCTTAAGTTCACTTTGTGACATTATTAATAAATTCTATCACATTGTTATACAAATACAATGTACAAATTTTTCTAGAGGGATAAATTTTCACCCAGATATTAATGTGATGTAGGTACATTAATCAAATATTCATAAATAATTTTTTCTCTTCTTTTGGAAATTGCTTCAACCAACCTTTAGTTTAAGTTGGCTCTCCATAATTGTATATAGATTTTTCATTTAGAGAAGTTATTTATGATCATTTGAATGAATGGAAATTGTTAAGGAACTTTCTTCTGAAATTATTTTTGTGTATATTTCCAGTTTATTTTTTTTAAAACAAATGGGCTATTTTGTAATTAGAAGAGAAAAATTGCTTTGAAACTTGAAGCCCTGGAAATTTCATGACATGACATGCCATGCCATTTCCAACAGCAGACAGTTGGCAGGACTAGTCCAGGAACATTCAAGTCTTAATTTCTAGTCCATTATTCTTTGTACAAACAATCTGAATTTATATACTAATCAATCAATGCATGAAAGTTTCTCCCAGCCAAACACGCTTTTACCATCTCATCCCTTGGTGAGTGCTGGCTTGCTGGTGAACCTATCATGGCGCTTATAAAACAGAGCCCGTCCACTTGAACATAAGACCCTAATTAAAAGTAAAAAGGTCAGTCCTTACTTATGAATACTTTTGAACTATTCATTAATATGTCAACTTCTAACAGGAGGATTTTAGGTTTTCCCATAGACACATTCTATTTCTCTTTGGCTAACTCTCTCACCTCCTTCAAATCTGTGTTCATATATGAACTTCTCGAAAAGACCTTTTCTGATCACTTCATTTTACACCATTAAGGACCACCCACCATCAGCCTCCTGTCCTGCCCTAGACATTACCAACACTTGTATCCTGCTCTTCTTTTTGGGTGATCTCTATCAACTGACATTACATTACACTTATTAAGTGCATGGTTTACTGTCAGTTTTCCTCCTCTGAACGGAAAAATCTTTGCCTAATTTGGTGACTGATGTATCCCAATAGCCAAAAACAATTGCTAACTGTCAGAAGTCACTCAACAGTTTTCTGTTGGAAAAAAAAAATCCATTTAGACCATATTGAGAATGCCTATTTAATGCATGTAGATGCATAATACCATAATGCTACTTTTAATATCATAATTCAAAACATAAACAAACACTAGACCATGTATTTAATGAACTTACAACAGTGCCTGGCATATGCTACTCAATGAATTTACTATTAATCTTCCTTGCTGTTAGGCACTCATGATCACCACTACAGACTTCTCAACCTTTCCCCAGTTACACCAAACTTTCGTGGGAAAAGATAATCTTAACATATATTAAGAGAATGATAGACTACTTGAAGCTTGATAGTGTCACCAGGAGATTAGGAGGAATTTATGGTAACACACATAGAAAAGGGCAAACATTTCTCTTTTATTATCTTGTCTTTCACTTCTAAAGTTATGGAAGGTAGGATGAAAATGACCTGGCAAAGCCACTTGTTTCTAAGAGGATGGGATAAAGCGGTGTTCAGTCTATGGATGTCTCATGTAGCATATTCCACAGAAAACAACTTTTGCAAAGTAAACTAATAGTGTTAGTGAAAAAGGATCCTGTAATCAAAACCATGGAGACAGTGCGTGATGTAAACAGGGTTAAATATTTTATTTAATGTGGAAGGATGTAGAGAGCTCCTCCACTGACGTGCACTGTGACTCTCAGGGAGACCTGAGGAGCGGATCTAACCATCTTAGCTTGAAGCTGTGTATTGAGAGAATGGTGTTAAGAAATGTTTTCTCTGCTCAACACAGTGTGGAACGTGGCTCTAGGCTTGAGAGCTGCCAGCTCTCTTCTCCTACCGCTGTTGTAGCGAAATAAAGCTGGGAGACTTGGCCTCAGCAGAAGTAGCTCAGTACTGGAGAACAAAGTATATTAATGGGGGAATTAATGGGGGACTTGGGGAAATGAAGAACACAGTGTCAGTTTAGAAATTCTTGTAAACGATGCTGTGGTTTGAATGTGTCCCCTGATCCCCGGAATTCTTGAGTTGGCAACTAAATCCCCAATGAGGCAGTGCTAGAAGCTGGGAGCTCCTGGGAAGTGTTTAGGTTATGAGGGCTTTGCACTTATGAATGAATTAATGCCCATATAAAGAGGAGCTGGGACCTACTGGGAAGTGTTTAGGTCATAAGGGCTCTGTACCCGTGAATAAATTGATGCCCCAATAAAGAGGGCTCTCAGAGTGGGCTACCCCTCTTTGCCCTTCTGCCATGGGATGACTCAGCAAGAAAGCCCTTGACCAACTACCAGTGACTTCATTTTGAGCTTCTCAGCCTCTAGAACTGTGAATCAATACATTTCTTTTCTTTACAAAGTACCTGGTCTGTAGTATTTTGTTACAGCAACACAAATGTACTAAGACAACCTGCAAGAACAAAAAGCCTCTCTAGTGATATAAATAGCCCAGCTCAGCTTAGGAGTCCTGGTGGAATTTTCCATAGCTGTGCAAGCTATGAAGAGAGAATGTGTGTCCCATAATGTGACTCTGTGCATAGTGTCCCCAAGATAAGAAGCTGGTTGAGGATCCAATATTGTAGCCACCGCTCCCTGGGGAACATGCATAATACATGAGTGATATTTGGGTCCACGTGGCTTGGTATTCTGAGTGGAGTAATGACTCTTGGTGGAATTATATGTATATCCCACATGAAGTCAACCCTCAAAAGTTTAGAATGGAAAGCTAATTTTCTTTTAAAAAACTCATGTACGATTATAATTGATAGGTCTACCAAAATAGTACAGCAGTTCCTTCCACACTGTATTAGATACTATTCTAATTATCAGTTATAATTTTATGTCTCAGCAAATATTGCCTTTTCAGAAGTCCCTTCCTTGAGCAAATCTAAAGAAAGTTTGCAAAGAAAAACTGTAAATATGTATAAATATGCCAGTAAGTCAAAAATTACTTTTCTCTGTTGAAAGGCTTAATTGTACTGGTTGAAATGTTTTTTAGAATATGCCAACACCTTGTCACTATTTAAAGGGTATTCCTACTACCCTGATGAAAAGAGCACCTCTTAAACAATAAGGTCTTAATCACGGCTGAGCTTTTTTCTTCAGATGACACCTTTCCCTGAATGTTAGTAGCTGAATTGATTAGACACTGATATTTCCTAAATCACAGTTAATGACAAGCATATTTTTAGCTACTGGACACAAATTCAAGCCAGTAATCTGCAGGTGCTTGTGAAATGTTGTAGTCACATTTTCCCTGCCAAATTTATGAAGGCTACCTATAAATCATTTTTTTAAAAGAGAAAAGTATAAAGGTATGCAAGGCCAATGAAGAAAGGAATATAATAGAAAGTGAACAAGTTTACAATAAATAAAACCTATAACAGCTAACAATATATGTTTCCCTCACCAATCACATGGGTATATGGAAGGCTTTTTAAAAAAAATATTAAAAAGTATTGTATTACAAGAATGTCATAGTATTTGCATTATGCCACATTTAATAAAACGTAATTTAAGAGTTTGGAAGGTTTTATTTAAAAGCTTTGATGTCCTCCTATAAAGTTCTGGTATTTTGAGCAATAACATAAGACAAGACCCAAAAGGCAATTAGGCCCCTACTCCATGCAGTGTTGTAGGAGCACATATTACAAGACAAAGGACAAGATAGTTATATCAAAATAAATAGCCTAAATGATCTCTAACCAATTTAATCAGGGCAGTATCCCACAGGTGACTCTATCCCAACCCAAAAGTAAATGAGACAGGTTTCATGTCTGCATATCACACACTGGAAGCTGAATCATGACACTTTTCTCATTTAATAGTCTGGGATTGGTGGGGAGCAAAGACCTTGGACAGTTAAATGTATGTGTACCTAGTCCTGGTGAGACGTCACAGTTGTGACATCTCACAAGTGTGTGTGAGAGTGATGGAGGGATGGAGAGATGGAGGAGGAAAGATGGAGGAGGAGAGATGGAGGAGGAGAGATGGAAGAGGAGAGATGGAAGAGGAGAGATGGAAGAGGAGAGATGCAGGAGGAGAGATGGAGGAGAGAGAGGGTGGAGGAAGAGGGGAAGGGAGGGGAGGGGAGGATAATGTGGGAATGGGAAGGGAGGGAAAGAGGGTAGAGGGGAAGAAAGATGTTCAATGGAGGTAAGGAGAAAAGAGAGCTAATTACAGGCATAGAGAACTTACGTATTTTTGAGTTGTGTTTACTTGAATTTCTTTAAGCATAGAAGATCATTCCCAGAAATTAAACTGAAATTGATGAACAAAGAAACAGTACAGGTGGTAGAGAACTACTGAAACACACAATTTCAGTTTTGTTCTGTTCTTTCAGGATATATAGAAAGCTGGGGTGGGGAGATGGATAAAAAAGCTTAAAACAAGACAAAGGTAAACAGGCATAGACGTTTTCCTTTCCCTTCCTGGCTTCAGCCTTCTGCCCATCTTTCCTGTGAGTTGTCTTCTGTCATGCACACTCCAACATTTGTGCAACACGTATCTCTACAATGAAGAATATGTCATGCTAGCTTTTCTGTCCAATAGACGCTGAAGTTATGTATTGTCTTTTTCCAGTGATCAAAACAAAAACTGAGACTTGGGAAGAAATAAACTCGAGTGGACCTGAATGAGAACTTGAGTTACACTCTAATACATTTCCAGGGCTTTTGAGAAGCCAGAGGCATGTCCTGTTTCCTCAAACACCATAAAATGCTCCTTAGAATTTGACCCTATGACAGAAATTGCTACTTACCTACACAATGTCTACTCTCAGAAATCTTCATTCATTATAGAACCCAAATACAGTCTCCAGAAGTAACACCCAGTTTAAAAATGGAGCAGGCTTTTATGTGGAGTTAACCAGTGAAATGCTAACAATATCTCATTGGTTGTATTGGTTGTACAGGAAATATGAGAGCGCTTTTAGATGGGACTGCAATGGCAGACATACACCACTGACATTTATGCCTCTTCTTTACACTTTCTCCATGCCAAGGATGCACCAGTGATGACTGGAGTTGCAGCAGCCTTCTTGGGACCATGAGTGAAAGGCAAAGAGAATTTCAGGTGCCTGGTTCATGACCAACTTGAGTGGCGGGACCCATGGCAGCAGAACATACCAACTTTTAGACTGCACTTTTCATGACAGCCCAGTAAGCCTATGAGTTTTAAAGCCAATGTCAAATTATCGGTACCAGCAGCTGAACAAAATTTTTCATGTGCCAATGTCTTACGATGAGACTACAAGCTCTTAGAGGAAAAAGATTCTTGCAAAACCTAGGATTACCTATGGAACTGGATGGATATTGAGTGAGTATTTTCTAAAAGGATAAACTCATTAGGAAACATTCTATCTGGTCTATTCTCCTCTTCTACGAACCCGCCCCATTCCTAGTTATCATTCATGGCCCAGATAAAATGACATCTCCAAAAAGCTTGATGTTAAGACCCTGAGGCTAAATTAGACATTCTCTCTTCAATATTCATGTTTTGTCTCTTTTTTCCCCTACTATAGAACTTATCACTGTATATTATAATTACGCATTTAAATGCATTTTTTTCATTGAGTCCATAATCTCAAATTTATATATTTTTTCCCACACCAGAACATAGCGGAATACCATATCAGGACCTAATAAACATTTGTTGTGTAAGTTCTTACTATGCACCAGACACTAGGTTAAGCTCTGGGATAGAGAAAGAAGAAAAGAATGATGTTATTTAATCTTGGAGAACATTTGATCTGGTATACTTCAAAGTAGTAAAATGAGATGAGAAAATATCTGTCAAGTAAAAGACTGGAGGGAAGGGGCCAGATCTACTTAACAGACACACAATCATTTGAAACATACATTGATTCTGCAATATAAAATTTGCCAATTAAGTAATGCTTAACTATACACATCAATTTTCTGGTTGTTCAATTATATACTTGAAAAAAAAAACAGCTGATGAAAATTTTGCCTGTATTTATGTGAAAGACAAATAAACACCATTATTATCCTATTGCTAAGGAGGTAAGAGTACATTTCCTGCTGGTCTTATCTACAAAGAGACACTACGTTCGTTATTTCCTTCCATCTTTTTTTTTTTTTTTTTTTTTTTTTTTGAGATGGACTCTTGCTCTAGTGCCCAGGCTGGAGTGCAGTGGTGCGATCTCGGCTCACTGCAAGCTCTGCCTCCAGGGTTCATGCCATTCTCCTGCCTCAGCCTCCCAAGTAGCTGGGACTACAGGTGCCCACCACCACGCCTAGCTGATTTTTTTGTGTTTTTAGTAGAGACAGGGTTTCACCGTGTTAGCCAGGGTGGTCTCCATCTCCTGACCTGGTGATCCACCCGCCTTGGCCTCCCAAAGTGCTGCGACTGCAGGTGTGAGCCACCAAGCCAAGCCTTTCCTTTTATCTTTAGCTTTCCCTCTCTTCACCAAATAAAATCAACGAACACCTGTGCCAGTTACTTCCCTAAAAACACAGAATCAGGAATTCGATTATTGGTAACATTCATTCAATGGAGAGTCTGCTTGTATAGGGAAGTACAGTCATGGGCTGCATGACGATGTCTCAGTCAACAACGAATGCCACATTCAGCAGTCCCCTTAGATTATAGTGGAGCTGAACAATTATCACCGAGTGACATTGCAGCTGTCAAAATGTTATAGTGCAATTACTTTTTTATACAAATAAATTTAGCGTAGCCTAAAAGTATGCTGTTTATGAAGACTACAGTAGTGTACAGTCATGTCCTAAGCCTTCACATTCACTCACCACTCACTTGCTGACTCACCCTGGACAACTTCCAGGCCTGCAAGATTTATCTGTGGTAACTGCCGTAGACAGGTGTACCATTCTTACGTTTCACTCCATATTTTTACCGTACTTTTTCCATGTGTAGGTATGGTTATGTATCTTCAGATCTGCAAAGTCTTACCATTGTGTTACAGTTGCCTACAGACTGCAGGACCCTAACAAGGTGACAGGCTGCACCCCAGAGCCTAGGTGTGCCACAGGTTGTACCATCTAGGTGGTCATATGCACATACTGTGTTGTTCACACAAACAAAGATGAAATTTCCCGATGAGGCATTTCTCAGAATACATTCCCATCACTAATCAACACATAACTGGAGTGGACTCCATAACCATCGACTTTAACAGAGCACTAAATCCAGAAGATCACTCAGAGTTATATTCATCCAATCCCCTCGTACCATAGAGGAGTTGATCAAGCAATTCTCAGCCTTTTTGTATGATTTTGCTCAAATGGTTTAACCCCTCTGTCTCTCTACTTCTTCCTTTGAGAGTATCAGTTTTTAGGATTAAAAGAGATGATACATAGAGCTTTATCCCATGCTGGAAAGACCATGATGGGTGCCAACTAATTTTTATAAGCAGTGCATGCAGTCCCTATGGATTTGACTAAAATTTTATCCAGTGAATATTTTCTTTATCATACTCTTCATTTATCAAAGACCTCCCATATTGGTGAACTCCAGGAGGGGAGCTGTTAATATCTGCAGTCATTGTTCTTGAGCCCAGAGCCCAGAGAAAGGTGATTGAGCAAAAAAATGAAAGAGGACGCAATATGCAAACAGTAAAAATTGCTGTTTTCTCACTTACTTTGAAATAATATAAAAATGATTCTATAAAGACTTGTTCATTATCGATCTCATTTAAAATGTGCAATAGCAGTGGATTAACTGGTTAAAAGTCGCAATCACTTTTGTTTTTATCTTCTAGATAGAATTTTCTCTAAGACACAGAAATCTTTGCATAAAGTTGATTATATTTGATTTTTATCAGCAACAACCTCGCACTACATCATTTATTTTGGACTTTGCTAATATGTATTACATGAAGAGTTAAGGTAGTTGAATTATCTTAGGCACTGTGAGTTATTTCTACAAAATCTAAGCATAGACTTAAACTAAAGTTCTAAAATTAATATATGTTTAAAGAAAACCCCAGCTCCATTCCATGGCATCGTCTGGGGCACTGGCTGGCCTTGGCCTTGCCTATCTTTTAAGTTTATTTCACAGACTTTCCTTTCTAACCTCCCTGTTAATGGTAAACCCATGAGGGCAGAGGCAGCCTTTGTTGTGTTCATGACTTTCTCCCCACAGCCTAACATGGTGTCCAATAAAGCTTTGTCGAAAATACATATACGTGCAGGGTAGAGAGGGTTATCTCATAAATACAGCATGGAAGGAACGCTACTTTTTAGATGCAACGATTACATATTTCCTATAAGTTGTAGGCAAACATAGGTGAATCCCAGACTACTTTGCTCCCCTGCAAAATGCTTTCTGAGCAATACTAATCACTATGTAGCCTGCCAGAGCTTTTTATGCCAATTTCCAATTCATTTGTTTCTGATTTGTCCTTACTCAAAGTAAGTGCATTTGTGCTCAAACCAACCTTCTCTCTCTGCTTTGAGTCCCATAATAGATGTTTCACGATGCTTATGATGCAGAGTGAAATGTACAACAATTTTGCAGATAGATCAGCTCTAAATTTCTAGCTCCTACTTTTGGCTTCAAATGAATACATTGCTCTGATTACTACACCCCTCTGAATCTCTCTTTTCTCCTCTGAAAATAGCACAGAATTATGAAGATTAAAAGGTGATATAGAGACATGAATTAACCGAGTACTGGTAAAGGGAGGTTCTCAGTGAGTGTATAAAGAAATAAACAGTTATAAACATGGCAATCAAAGGACATCACCATTTACTTTTATCTTAAAAACCCCATGGGAAGGGGTTTAGCCTCGCTTTAGAGAAAACCACCTTGAGAATCAGTGAGACCCATGAAAGGGGGCGCCCCAGGTCACAGATGGCTAATGTGACTGCAGGAAGAATCCCAGCAGATGGGCCAGGCGTGGTGTGGGGGAAGGAAGGCGCCAGGCACAGTTACAGGCAGTGAGGTACAAGGCAGTGCCCTGCTCTCAAGGAGCTTGCAACAGGGCCGAGCAGTCAGGGCCTGGCATAAAGTCGAGTTATGAGCAAAGAACAGTTATCCCTCCAAGAGTCACCATCGCATAAAGGGGGAGAATCGCTACTGGATGATGTGGTTCAGAATGAGTTTGCAGAATTTATTTTCCTTTCGCTTTCCCTCCGTGGGCTGCTGACCTCTAATCACAGGCTGGAGGTATTCGATCTGGAAGAAGTATGTAACTTCCAAATGATGCAAGCTACTGGGATCAAGCCATCTAGGAAAAGTGCCTGTGTCATCATTTTAAAATTGATCGTCTTTTCTTAGAACTTTTTAATACCACACTCGCCATACTCTATATGAGTCATACTCACCACATTTGTTACCTAGGGCAAATTACTAAAAGTTTGACCTTGAGTTATAAATTATGGTACTACATTTTTAAGCATGAGAAGTTTTATTGAAAGAGACTAACACTATTCTGCCATGTATTTTAATTTTATTATACCAGTCTTTCTGTACCCTTTCTGTTATGGCTTATTATTTTACAATACAGTTTTAAATGATAACTATTTTTAACCATCCATTCAAGGGTTGAATAATTTTCTCCTTTAGAAAATTATATATTACCATTTTTCTTCATCTCATGTATAATCATGGATTTGCACTTTTCTCTCTCTTTAGGCTTATTAAGAATTCCTTCCTTAATAGTTTTAAGAATGCATATATTTCTATTAATTTTCATATTTCCTAGCCCTTTTTCAATAAAGTTTTGAATAAACTCCTTTCAATTACATTTTTTAAATAAGAATTAGAGATTTATAAAATTCTGTTCCTGCGGGATAGGAAAATTTGGTGAAAAGTTTGTCCTACTCTTTCAGGAAATACATCATTTTGGTTACAGCATAGGTCTCAGGGTGCAGCAGTCTTAGGTATGGATTCTAACATCACTGTCATTGGCTACTAAATACCTCTCTGCTTCCGCTTTCCCGTTTCTTAGACCAAGGATAAAATAGCATCCACCTCGTAGGACTGCCACTAGCATTTAATGTGCATGAGGTTGCATGCATAGGGAATATAGAAAGTAAGCAGTCATTATTCAGCTACGGTGTACTGATTATTCTGTTGCCTTTGTTGTGACCAGGCTAACAACAACAACAACCACTTTAAAAATAACAGCCTTTTTCAAAATCATTAGCATCTTTGTCTGCTGAAGCTGCCATAAAACAATATCATAGAATAAGTGGATTAAACAACAGACATTTATTTCTCACAGTTCTGGAAGGGGGAAGCAATCCTCCCACCTCAGCCTCCCTAGTAACTGGGACTACAGGCCCGTGCTACCATTCCCAGCTATTTTTTTTCTATTTTTAGTAGAGGCGAGGTCTCACCATGTTGTTCAGGCTGGTCTCAAACTCCTGGCCTCAAGCAATCTTCCTGGCATGGCCTTCCAAAGTTCTGAGATTAAAGTCATGAGCCAGCACACCCTACCCCTTCCTATCTTAAAGACCTGTCTCTGTGAGCTTTTATGGTAAGGATAAGGGAGAAAGAGAGGGAGGGAGGAGAGGATGGAAGGAGGGAGGGAGGGGAGGATGGAGGGAGGGAGGGAGGGGATGTTGGGAGAAGGGAGGGAGGGAGGGGAGGACAGAGAGAGGGAGAGGAGGACGGAGGGAGGGGAGGACAGAGGGAGGGGAGGATGGAGGGAGGGAGGGGAGGATGGAGGCAGGGAGGGAGTGGAGGCTGGAAGGAAGCAGAGAGGGAGGGAGGGATGGAAGGATGGAGGGAGGGAAGAATGGAGGGAGGGAGGGAAGAATGGAGGGAGGGAGGAAGGCAGGGAGGGAAGAATGGGAGGGAGGGAGGGAGGGAGGGAGGGTGGAAGAATGGAGGGAGGGAGGGAGGGAGGGAAGAATGGAGAGAGAGAGGGAGGGAAGAATGGAGGGAAGAATGGAGGGAGGGAGGGAGGGAAGAATGGAGGGAAGAATGGAGGGAGGGAGACAGGGAAGAATGGAGGGAAGAATGGAGGGAAGGAGGGAAGAATGGAGGGAGGGAGGGAGGGAAGAATGGAGGGAGGGAGGGAGGGAAGAAAGCAGGGAGGGAGGGAAGAATGGAGGGAGGGAGGGAAGAATGGAGGGAGGGAGGGAAGGAAGAATGGAGGGAGGGAGGGAAGGAAGAATGGAGGGAGGGAGGGAAGAATGGAGGGAGGGAGGGAGGGAAGAATGGAGGGAAGAATGGAGGGAGGGAGGGAGGGAAGAATGGAGGGAAGAATGGAGGGAGGGAGACAGGGAAGAATGGAGGGAAGAATGGAGGGAAGGAGGGAAGAATGGAGGGAAGAATGGAGGGAGGGAGGGAAGAAAGCAGGGAGGGAGGGAAGAATGGAGGGAGGGAGGGAAGAATGGAGGGAGGGAAGGAAGAATGGAGGGAGGGAGGGAAGGAAGAATGGAGGGAGGGAGGGAAGAATGGAGGGAGGGAGGGAGGGAAGAATGGAGGGAGGGAAGAATGGAGGGAGGGAGGGAGGGAAGAATGGAGGGAGGGAGGGAGGGAAGAATGGAGGGAGGGAGGGAGGGAAGAATGGAGGGAGGGAGGGAGGGAAGAATGGAGGGAGGGAGGGAGGGAGGGAAGAATGGAGGGAGGGAAGAATGGAGGGATGGAAGAATGGAGGGAGGGAGGGAAGAATGGAGGGAGGGAGGGAGGGAAGAGTGGAAGAATGGAGGGAGGGAGGGAGGGAAGAGTGGAACAATAGAGGGAAGGAGGGAGGGAAGAATGGAACAATGGAGGGAGGGAAGAGTGGAAGAATGGAGGGAGGGAAGAGTGGAAGAATGGAGGGAGGGAAGACTGGAAGAATGGAGGGAGGGAAGAGTGGAAGAATGGAGGGAGGGAAGAGTGGAAGAATGGAGGGAGGGAAGAGTGGAAGAATGGAGGGAGGGAAGAGTGGAAGAATGGAGGGAGGGAAGACTGGAAGAATGGAGGGAGGGAAGACTGGAAGAATGGAGGGAGGGAAGAGTGGAAGAATGGAGGGAGGGAAGAGTGGAAGAATGGAGGGAGGGAAGAATGGAGGGAGGGAAGAATGGAGGGAGGGAGGGAGGGAAGAATGGAGGGAGGGAAGAATGGAGGGAGGGAAGAATGGAGGGAGGGAGGGAGGGAAGAATGGAGGGAGGGAGGGAGGGAAGAATGGAGGGAGGGAGGGAGAGAGGGAAGAATGGAAGAATGGAGGGAGGGAAGAGGGGAAGAATGGAGGGAGGGAAGAGTGGAAGAATGGAGGGAGGGAAGAATGGAAGAATGGAGGGAGGGAAGAGTGGAAGAATGGAGGAAGGGAAGAGTGGAAGAATGGAGGGAGGGAAGAATGGAAGAATGGAGGGAGGGAACAGTGGAAGAATGGAGGGAGGGAAGAGTGGAAGAATGGAGGGAGGGAAGAGTGGAAGAATGGAGGGAGGGAGGGAGGGAAGAATGGAGGGAGGGAAGAATGGAAGAATGGAGGGAGGGAAGAGTGGAAGAATGGAGGGAGAGAAGAATGGAAGAATGGAGGGAGGGAAGAGTGGAAGAATGGAGGGAGGGAAGAGTGGAAGAATGGAGGGAGAGAAGAATGGAAGAATGGAGGGAGGGAAGAGTGGAAGAATGGAGGGAGGGAAGAGTGGAAGAATGTAGGGAGGGAAGAATGGAAGAATGGAGGGAGAGAAGAATGGAAGAATGGAGGGAGGGAAGAGTGGAAGAATGGAGGGAGGGAAGAGGGGAAGAATGGAGGGAGGGAAGAGTGGAAGAATGGAGGGAGAGAAGAATGGAAGAATGGAGGGAGGGAAGAGTGGAAGAATGGAGGGAGGGAAGAGTGGAAGAATGGAGGGAGGGAAGACTGGAAGAATGGAGGGAGGGAAGAGTGGAAGAATGGAGGGAAGGAAGATTGGAAGAATGGAGGGAGAGAAGAGTGGAAGATTGGAGGGAGGGAAGAGTGGAAGAATGTAGGGAGGGAAGAATGGAAGAATGGAGGGAGAGAAGAATGGAAGAATGGAGGGAGGGAAGAGTGGAAGAATGGAGGGAGGGAAGAGTGGAAGAATGGAGGGAGGGAAGACTGGAAGAATGGAGGGAGGGAAGAGGGGAAGAATGGAGGGAGGGAAGAGTGGAAGAATGGAGGGAGGGAAGAGTGGAAGAATGGAGGGAGGGAAGAGTGGAAGAATGGAGGGAGGGAAGAGTGGAAGAATGGAGGGAGGGAAGAGTGGAAGAATGGAGGGAGGGAAGAGTGGAAGAATGGAGGGAGGGAAGAGTGGAAGAATGGAGGGAGGGAGGGAAGTATGCAAGAATGGAGGGAGGGAGGGAAGAATGCAAGAATGGAGGGAGGGAGGGAAGAATGCAATAATGGAGGGAGGGAAGAATGGAAGAATGGAGAGAGGGAAGAATGGAAGAATGGAAGGAGGGAAGAGTGGAAGAGTGGAAGAATGGAGGGAGGGAGGGAGGGAAGAGTGGAAGAATGGAGGGAGGAAAGAATGGAGGGAGGGAGGGAAGAATGGAGGGAGGGAGGGAAGAATGGAGGGAGGGAGGGAAGAATGGAGGGAGGGAAGAATGGACGGAGGAAAGAATGGAGGGAGGAAAGAATGGAGGGAGGGAGGGAAGAATGGAGGGAGGGAAGAATGGAGGGAGGGAGGGAAGAATGGAGGGAGGGAAGAATGGAGGGAGGGACGGAGGGAAGAATGGAGGGAGGGAGGGAAGAATGGAGGGAGGGAAGAATGGAGGGAGGGAAGAATGGAGGGAGCGAGGGAAGAATGGAGGGAGCGAGGGAAGAATGGAGGGAGGGAGGGAAGAATGGAGGGAGGGAGGGAAGAATGGAGAGAGGAAAGAATGGAGGGAGGGAGGGAAGAATGGAGGGAGGGAGGGAAGAATGGAGGGAGAGAGGGAAGAATGGAGGGAGGGAGGGAAGAATGGAGGGAGGGAAGAATGGAGGGAGGGAAGAATGGAGGGAGGGAAGAATGGAGGGAGGGAAGAATGGAGGGAGGGAAGAATGGAGGGAGGGAGGGAAGAATGGAGGGAGGGAGGGAAGAATGGAGGGAGGGAAGAATGGAGGGAGGGAAGAATGGAGGGAGGGAGGGAGGAAAGAATGGAGGGAGGGAAGAATGGAGGGAGGGAGGGAAGAATGGAGGGAGGGAGGGAAGAATAGAGGGAGGGAAGAATGGAAGAATGGAGGGAGGGAAGAATGGAGGGAGGCAAGAATGGAGAGAGGGAAGAATGGAAGAATGGAGGGAGAGAAGAATGGAAGAATGGAGGGAAGGAAGACTGGAAGAATGGAGAGAGGGAAGAATGGAAGAATGGAGGGAGAGAAGAATGGAAGAATGGAGGGAGGGAAGAGTGGAAGAATGGAGGGAGGGAAGAGTGGAAAAATGGAGGGAGGGAAGAGTGGAGGACTGGAGGGAGGGAATAGTGGAAGAATGGAGGGAGGGAGGGAAGAATGCAAGAATGGAGGGAGGGAGGGAAGAATGCAAGAATGGAGGGAGGGAAGAATGGAAGAATGGAGGGAGGGAAGAGTGGAAGAATGGAGGGAGGGAAGAGTGGAAGAATGGAGGGAGGGAAGAGTGGAAGAGTGGAAGAATGGAGGGAGGGAGGGAGGGAAGAGTGGAAGAATGGAGGGAGGGAGGGAGGGAAGAGTGGAACAATAGAGGGAAGGAGGGAGGGAAGAATGGAAGGAAAGAGGGATGGAGGGAACCCTTGTTCTCATAGGGGCACTCATTCTATCATGAGGGCACCACCTACCCTCAGAACTTCATCTAAAAGTAATCATCTTCCAGAGGACATACCTCCAAATACCATCACACTGGGATGAGGGGTGGAAGGTAGCAATGTGTGAGGACACAGACATTTAGTCCATAACATGTAGAATGTTTAACCAGCTGAGTATTTAGACGCAACTCTAAGGGCACAGCAGCAGAAAGATCAGGAGCCCCACTCCTCATGGACAACGGCTGCAAAAGTCTCATCTCTACCTGGCCGTGCCATGTGTTTTAAACTTTGCTTTGTTCTAAGACTATGTTATAGACAAACTTATTTCATCGACTTAATACATTAAGGTGTATAAATGTCTAAGTAAGATTTTAAAAGATTTCCTGCCGAAGAGACGTTTGTTAGAAATGTTGAACTTTAAAGGAAAAATTGTGCAAAGACCCTGTTTTGAGTTTCAACGTTGATGATTTTGATGTAGCATTTACCTCTGAAAGGTCGTATTTTAAATATCACAGCTAATTAGGCCTACCTCCAAAATATCTCACACACGAAGCTAAGGGCCATGCACTCTAGAAGTCACTTTCCAGCCCACAACGGCTTTCAAATCACAGACAGAATGCGGGACACAGACAGTCTTTTCCTAAACAAGCAACCCCACTCTCTGGCTGGCATTTGAAATCAACAGTATCTTAAGACTGTTTTCCTCCCCCTTCAGGCAAATCACAGCCTCAGAACAGGAAGGCGAGCGGATCTCAAGAAAGGAGAGGACAGGAAGAGCCCCCAAACTAGCTTCATTCATTTGATGATTACACCAGCACCCATCCCAGCACTATGAAAATGCCTTAAGCTTTAGGCTTAAAAATTAAATTTTCATACATAAAGTTTATGGCCCATCCTTCAACAAAGTTCAAGTTTTTAAAAAATGTATTTTTTAATTTACAAAGTAATACTCTGTTACCGATCAACGATTGTTTTAAAAATAAACTTCAAAACTTTACAAATATAGTCGGAGTCCTTACCCAAAACAATGCCATTCTTCCCCTACTGGCAGTACTGGGTCCTGAAATTTCTATTCATCATGTAAACATTTCAATAATTTTGCCACAAATATATACACATACACATGTATTTCATAAACCATAAGAAGAAGAGATTAAAAATTTAAAATATTCATATACATAATATAAAGCTATTATTTGGCACATTACTCATAATATTGTTTTGGAATTCATCCACCTTAAAATATTGCAGCTTAATTTATTTTTTGCTACTGCATAGTATTCTATTGTATAAGACTACAAAATTATATCCATTTTGCTAACAAATGTGATTGTTTCTAGTTTTTCACTATTGGTAACAGACCTATAAAGCACATCAGTTAACATGTCTTCTTGTGCACATTTTTTTTAACGCATACTGGAAATGGAAGTGTTGTCTTAGAGATCACAAACATCCATTTTACTAGAAATTGCTAGATTCTTCAACAAATTGCTAAGTCAATGCACCTGATCTGCAGTGGCTAAGTTCCATCAGGTCACATCCTTGCCAGTATTGATTATTATCAGGTGTTGCCTATCTAATTGGGGTGAACACTACCTCTTTGCTATTTCAACTTGCATTCCGCTTATTACTAGTGAAATTAATGTTTGTATTTGTTCATTGAACATCAGTTTTTTCTTTTATGATGTGTCTGTTTTTATTTGCCTGATTTCCCACTGAGTCGCTATCGATTTGTAGGAGTTATTTGTATACTTCGGGTTTTTGTTAACACTAAAAATTATACTTTTATTAATATACTAGTATGTACTTTACTGAGTGTGGGTTGAGGATGTTAGTGAACATTGTTCACCTAAAGTAAATACAAGGCAAACAATGTTAAAGAACACTAGTCAAATGGCAAGCACATAGCCAAAATACCTGGATTTTATTTAATCCAAGAGAAAATTTTGTAATATTGTTTCTGAAAACACTTATTTGTGGTTTTTAGACTTTTGATATTATTCGTAAGCCCTTGTAATTGATTTTCATATTGTTTCAGCTTTTGCGAGAGGTTAATCAAAAATTCCCATGTCGTTGCTTTATTAATATCTTCTTATAATATTATCTTACTTTGTTTAAACAATTTAGGCTAAGTTATAAAGGACATACAACTTGAGCACTGTCACGTCTCCTGGAAAATTATTATGTATATTATGACACTCTTTGTCTCCAATAATTGTTTTTCCTTAAAAAGACAAATCTTAATCTTTGTCTTGTTTAATATTATGATAGAAACACCACGGTTATTTTAGTTAGTATTTACCTGGTGTATTTTTCTACTCTACCTTTACTCTCATTGGCTTGCATCTTTTGTAAACAACGTATCATTGAATTAAAATACAAAGTTCAATGTAGACAGCAGTTACTATGCTTTAATGGTGAATTTAGGATTCCTGATACCTTGTTTTGTGCTATATATAATTTTTCTATGTGTCATTTACACATGTCTGTCTTTGTGAGAATCTTTTCTCTCCCTTCTACTGGCTTGAAAGTTGTCTATTCTGTTTAATAATCATGATTAAGTTAAAACCTACTAGAGAAGGGAGGCCCAGCCATTCCTGAAGCTTGTGTAGCAGACACAAAAAGAACGCCTGCTTTCTTCCCTTTCCTTTTTGTTTCTAAGTAAAATAACCCAGGCATAGAAAGAAAAATACTGTATAATCTCACTTAGATGTGGAATCTAAGAAAATCTTCCCAGAAACAGAGATTAGAATCAGAATGGTGGTTGCCAGGGGCTGGGGAGATGGGAAATGGGGAATAATTATCAAAGTTTACAAACTTTCAGTTCGAAGATGCATCAGCCCTGGGATCTAATGTACAGCATGGTTACTTTAATTAGTAATACTGTTATTATATACTTGAAATTTGCTAAGGTAAGAGTAGATCTTTTTATTTATTTTATTTTACCGATTTATTTATTTTATAGAGATGAGGTCTTGCTATGTTGCCCAGGCTAGTGTTGAACTCCTAGGCTCAAGCAATCCTACCACCTCCGCCTCCCAAAATGCTGGGATTACAGGCATGAGTCACCTCTTCTGGCTGAGAGCAGATCTTAAATGCCCCCATCACGCACAGAAAAATGTTTTCTATGTGAAGTGATGAATATCTTAATAAGTTTGATAATGGTAATCATTTCTTAATATATCACATTATATACCTTATATGTATAAAGTTTTTGTTCATTATACCCTAATGAAACTAGAAAAAATGTGTTAAAAAGTAGATGTGGAACTTAATCCAAATATAAATGAATGCATGAATGATATGGCAATGTAACAAAACAGAAAAAAAGTTAAAACCTAAAGTCTATCATTTCCTGCAAATGAGTGAAATTCTGAGACTGCTTAATCTTTAGTACTCCCTCCTTTTTATTGTCCCATATTTTAGATTTACCTTGATTTGTTTAACCTCTAAACTTAGTCACTATTAATGTTGCTTCTCTTTCCTATAGAGAATTCTTAGAGTTCTAGTTCTGCTATTTGTAGATCCTCATTCAGAGTCACTTGCTTTTGACTATCTTGGGTGAATTTCAGCCTGTGGACTCACACTTGACTTGGATCTGAGAGTGAAACTCCCTGGCATGGTGGAGGATGCCCTCCCTCTGTGGAGCTTCTTCCTTTCTTGCTGCCAGGCATCCACAGGCACTAGCCCTGCCTCTTTTTCTTTTCATTTCTGCAATCTGGGATTCCCAGGACACATAAGCAGCCTGAAAGGAATCCCAAACCAGAATAAAGGCAGGTTTGTGGTTAGAAATTTAAGAACATCCTTTCATGTTCCCCGCACAGCGCAGGCAAAGACAGGTATTATATTTCCCTTGCTATTTCCTTTTGCTGGTGGGCTGATTTTTAAGTTTGAATTCAGCCTTTATGAGGATCATGCATTTCAAGTGCTCGGGACACACACGGAGGAAACTCAGCTCCAACTCCTTATCTTCAGGACCCTGGAGCTTCAAACAGCCATCGCCACCCAGTTAGCTTGGGGCTGAAAGAGTAAAACGTGCCCAACCAGGACCCTCAGCCTCCAGCCTCAAGTTATCACTCAGGTCCCAAAATCCACTTCCCTTTTGGCCCTGAGGTTTTCCTTTACTTCCTTGCAAACTCAGCTATGGAGAGGAAGGAAGTATGTTCCACCAGATACCCAGAGACAATGAGAATTTTCTAAGCCTTGGCTTTAATCAAAACTGTGTTTTAAGCCAATAAAAACAGCATTTGCAACTCAAAACTGCCATCACAGAAGTCATCATTTAAATTAATAATGAACCATAAGAACATTAGTTCAGCCGAGGAAACTGAGTCTCCAAGTAGAATCACATTTTATACGCCTTTAGCTCAGTCACTAATTCTGTCTTGGCCAAATAGTCCAATGAATGTTAGAACAGAATTGTATTCTCTATGAGAACACTTTTAATGAGATATATTAATTTTCATTTAAAAGCAGTATTATTTCTTGTGGGTGGTATCACTTATTTTTTCAAAAATGTATTACGTAAAAGCAATGTACTCACTAGCTGTGTATTCTAGTGCCTTGTATTCTAGTATTCGAGGGCTAAAGGCTAGGCTGTTGGGTAATGATCTAAAAAAATCTGTAAGCTGAAAGGTTAGATTTCTTAAACAAAAATGTACGGTACAGATTTACTCCTCCCACCAAAAGGGGCCTCTGTGACTTCTTTCCCCTGGAGTTATGGTGAACAAACTGGAAAAGAATAAAAATAAAAAACCTGCTTTGACCACATTTCTATTAAATTCAGGTAAACAAAAACATCGTATGGGATGTGACATAGCTGTTCCTTCCAAATTAGTCCAAATCCTGAAGCTTTGTCTGTGACAGTTAATTTACTTCTCTGACACTTGATATTAGCTACTTTGATGTCTTTCTTGGAAAGTAATAATCAACAATCATGAGTCAATTTTCACTGACCTTCAACAATCCAGGAAATTGTCAAATAGGAAACCATATCATCTTAGCAATAACTCTATGACCAATATAATTTTGAATTATTTATATCACCTTAATTTAAGGAAGCATCTTACTGGCAAAAATAATAAAATGCTGGATTTTTATGTATGTGTTCTAGCTGAAATAATAAAAATGAAAATCTTTACTCCAATTGTGACTGGCTCGCCTAAATTACATTTTCTAAACCAATTTTTGATAGCACTCAAAAACATTAACTTACTTGTATTTTGACCAGAATGCTCAGAACAATTATAGACACAATAGTTCTCCAGTTTTCTAAACACAGTGTTTTTCTATCTATATAATGCAATTTGTCATAGCAGAAGAATCATAGCCTGAGGAGACAACATGTCTTAGAAGTAAATCAGATCGTTCTTATTGACTAGCTCCATGAACTTGGGCAAGTTTGTTAACCTTCCTGAGCCTCATCTATAAAATGAGGATGATAACATCAAACTATCAAGAATAAATGGAGTGACATTTGTAGGTAAAGAATACAACACCTACTACTCAGCTCTTGGGCACTATGCAGAAGCTGTTATGTGGTGATGATGATGATTACCACGGTGACTACAATTAATTATTAGAATTTCCTCGTCTTAGGAATAATTGTAAGAATAGATTCAAACATTGCTATAGTAATACATTATTGTACGTAGAATTTCAAAAAGCATGATATTCAATTTTCAGGAAAAATACTCGTTCAGAATAAGAGCTCCTGTCTTTCCACTTTTTAGAAGATAATACAAGAAACATCCACAGAGGTTGCACATGTCTCTAAGGATCGAGTTTAATAAAACAAATTACTGGTACACAAATTTGCAGATCATAGTTCTCATCGTTCTAGTTTACAAGCTAATGAGCACCCCCCTGAAGCTGAGCAGCTCCGTTACTTAAAGCCCTGTTTTTAAGGGTTAGCAAGCATTTTGTTATGGAAGACTGGTTCCTCTACGTTCTAGGGTAGATAGCAGTAAGGGTTTCCACCTACTGTCCCACCCAGGTACATGACAGCCATAATCACCGAGGTGGTCATCCCCAGAATAAGGGGATCAGGGCCTTAAAACAAACACTGATTAATTGCCCAGGAGTAGGAGACATCCTCAGTAACATCTAAAATGTTCTTTGGCCATTTTTGCACCACAAACTTGGACAAGTTAATTCTTCTTGTTATGCCTCATCAATAAACTAAGGATAATTTCAATCCTAGATGAGTAAATTAAGTGCCCGAGGTAGGACGATGAACAGAGAAAACATGTAGGAATTGGGTTTAAGTCCCATTTCTAAACTTCTACTTGGATCAAATATTTCGGACAGGATAAAAATATGCAGCTGAATTAGCAAGAATTAAGAAGCAGTTATCAATATGTCAAGTATATAAATTTAAGTTAATGTTGGTGAGGTCAGATTTGCCTTGATACAAAGGCTGCTCCTTATATAGAATCATCATATTCAGAGCTCTTCAAAGTCAGTTGAAAAATTGTCCTCTAACTTAATTTGACCTCGACTATTATTAGTAAAAATAAATATTGGAACCTGTTTCAAAAATAGCAAATGTAATAGTATTTAAAAATTATTTATTTACAAATTGTATTCATATGCTTATATTTTCTGCTATATTTTATGGAATAGAAAACAAAGATAATTATTAAAAATAGTGAGATTAAAAACAAATATGTTAGGGAAAAATTCTATCAGCATTTTGGTGAATGATCTGTCTCTGAACAGTATCATCTGACATGTTATAATTAGGAAACAGTTAATGCATCATCTTCAGAGTTCTTCAAAGCCAGTTGAAAAAGTGTCCTCTAACTTAATTTGACCTCGACTATTATTGGTAAAAATAAATATTGGAACCTGTTTCAAAAATAGCAAAATTTAATAGTACAATTTAAAAATTATTTATTTACAAATTGTATTCATATACTCCTATGTTTTATGCTATATTTTATGGAATACAAAACAAGGATAATTATTAAAAATAATGAGATTAAAAACAAATATATAAGTGAAAAATTCTGTCAGCATTTTGATGAATGATCTGGCTCTGAACAGTATTATTTGACATGTTATGATTAGGAAACAGTTAATGCAACATAAAATATTTGAAAACTTTAAATAGAGCAAGTCAGTGCTCAAGTTTCCCTAATGTGATGTTGACTTTTATAAACTCACACCATTTACCTATCAACCTAGTTACCCTAAAAGCCAGCTATTTGTATAGGTCCATGGTCTCCCCACCGATAAAGATTCCCACACAAATCCAAAATAAAATGTGAAGAAATAGATTTCCCCCCATTGCCCAGGGGACGGGGAACCATGGCCCCCACTGTTTTCCATGCCTACTTTGTGTGAGTTTGGGCTGTGTAAGTCATCCCAAACCTGCCCACCGCACACAGGCTCGCCCGGCATATTAGCTGGTACTGATCACCTGCCCACCGCACAGAGACTCGCCCGGCATATTAGCTGATACTGATCATTTGGAGCTGACTTAAAACCACCTTTTTACTTAAGCTACTCATCTAGCACCAAAAACCCAGTGTTATTCACCAAGTTGGAGGTTTTTTACGTTATTTTTTCTAAGTGGAATGGTAACACATTTCCATAAAACTGATTTAAACATTTAATACCAAAGAAAACTTTATAAATTTTTGTTTTCTATTTAAGAGAAACTGTCCAGGTCTTAGAAACAGTTGATTTTGGAGAAAAACAAACACAACTTTTTAATATTTTCAACAACATATTTGAAAATATTAATATAGTTCATTTTATGTGTAATATTGTGATTTCATTATAATAGGTTATATTGATGATTGGTTAGATAGAAGCCAAGGATAAAATTTATAACTCTGACAAAGTATTCACTAAATTTTAAAAAGTAGAACATTTTCATACTCATGCCTCATATCCTTCCTTCAGAAAAACAATTTTAAACAATTACACCATACAGGTATGTCCCCACTAATGGCGTAAAGTGACCTGTCCTGCAGTTGAACATTTTTATTTATCATTTATGAACATTGATATAACTTGAAAAATACATTATCAAAAAATTTTACTAACTTATTTTTATACATTATATAAAAATTCTAATTTTTTGTCTAATAAAAATTTGATGATCTATAAATCCTCAAAATAGTAGCACAGACAATCTAGATGAAAACTTAGATAGTGGATTCTGATGAGTTTTCATTTACTGCAAAAATAAAAAATATGATTCAATATTTGAAAACATATTAATTCAACGTGTTAAGATGGAAGAAGAAACAAACTGATTAATAAAAACCAAATTACATTTAGTAAAATATCTATTATTGAATAAAATTAACAATTTTGGAACATAAGAAGATAAAATCACTTTTGTGATTTTTACAAAACAAAAGCATAAAACCTAGTAACGTAACAGAAACCATTCCTGTTAAACAGACAAGAATAGAGTGTCTGTTTACTTCATTGTTATTTTTTTTTGAAAGTGCTTTCTAATGCAATTAGTTGGGAGAATTAAATAAGTATAATTATTTGAAACAGGAAAGATAATATTCATTAATTCCAAAAAATGCACAACAAAAGAATCAATTAACAACAGTTACTAAAGAAAAGTGAGTTCAATGAAGTTGCTACTTAGAAAATATATCATGTTTTAATATGTATTAGCTATAACCATTTAGAAAATATAATTTAAAAATTATAAAATAGCTATTAGGATGAAAAATTAACAATAAGAGTTTAAAAGGGAGTCTTAGGATTAACTATGAACTCTGAAAGATCTATGTGAAGAAAATGATAAGCTTCTACAACAGAGCAAAAATGGTTTAAATAATATATAATGAATATAAATGAATATTAATATTAAAGTCTTCATATCTAAACGCAGTAAGTATTGATCCCAGCTACACTGCACCTCCAATTGTAATAGAAATAGCAATGGTCACTGACACAATAAGTGACACATTCTTGGTTGGTAGAAAAAAATGGACATTTATATTAAATATTAATAATTAAACACATATCTTTGCATACTTCGTGTTTAGGTTTTGGCTTCACTCCCTCCTTAGTGTCTTACATGCCTTTACATCCTCACCAAAGTTCTGAAGATACTGCCAATTGTAAGGTGCCACTCTTAGCATCAGAATGCATATTTTATATTGAACAAGGGTACGAAAAGGTACATTGTAGGTTTAACAAAATATAAAGTATATATAATTTAGCTTGAATTATTGTCATAGCCATATACTTCTGATTAAATTTTTTTAAACACTGTAATGGCTGAAACAAAATAGGACTCACTTATTCATGCCTCATATATATTCAAACTACATTTTTGGATCTATTTTCTAGAGTCAGTACAGGTGAGATGGTGGAAGGGAGCAGGTAGGAATAAGACATATATACGAGGTCATTCTTGAAAAGTGTGTTCACAATTTTAAAATCCTCGCAATCCACAAATTGAAACATTGTTACAAAAAACCTAATCCAAGAACATTGACACTGTTAAAGATATATCCAAATCCAAAATATGTTTTCGTAACAACTTAATTTGGACTCTGTATCAACTCACCATAAAGGATTATCATCCTGTTTAAAGAAAATAATTGTAAGGTGAGCAAAACATGGCATTCAAATACTAATTGAGTTTCTATATTTGAACAAAATGATGACTACAGCTATATATAAAACCATTATGACCTGAATATTAATTAGATTCTTTTTGACTAACGTTTTCCTCTTGGATCAATACACTTAGTTAATTCTCTCAAGAGGAAGTAATTATTGTAGCAGTGACCAATTGTTGTTTATAGCTCACAGCAAGTCTGAGGTACTGAAAGGTAGTATCGCTGCTTACGTTTCTAAGTATTTTGTAGTATGTAGAGAAACAAGTAGTAGTCAAAATGATTTTTTAAACTTTATTTCACTTACTTGAAAGATTAGAGATGAATATCCTCATTTCCAAAGACGTATTTTTGCAAGAGTAGCTATGGGATTACAGTCAAGTTCACAGAAAACCTAAAAATCTCTGTAAATTCCAAGTACATACAAAATAAGGAAGATATATGTGTATCTCAATTTTTTTTTGAAGTAACATAACCAAATATCCCCACTTAATTCTATTAAATTGCTAAAAAAAAAAACCCCACAAATATCTGAATAACATCGACATCACAAAGGACATTATAAAATGTTTAATAGCCCCCAAGTAATCTTAATATGGGAGAGATTTTCATAAAACAAATCCCTTTCCACATAGAATGTTTATTCGTAATGCATCATATACTCATCAAGATGCTTGCTATTTGGAGAATTACAATTACTTTCTCATTCTGCTTTATCCTTTTATTTTTTCAATATATGAAATATTTTCTTAATTTCCTGATTGCCAAGTAAAATACACAATGAGGTACATTTTCCAAGGTATCATCTTCGTCTTTTTGTTGTTTTTGTTTTTGAGACGGAGTCTCACTTTGTCGCCCAGGCTGGAGTGCAGTGGTGTGATCTTGGCTCACTGAAATCTCTGTCTCCTGGGTTTAAACCATGCTCCTGCGTCAGCCCCCCTAGTAGCTGGGACTACAGGCCCGAGCCACCACACCCGGCTAATTTTTGTATATTTAGCAGAGATGGGTTTCACCATGTTGCCCAGGCTGGTCTTGAACCTCCAACTCTTGATCTCAGGTGATCCACCCACATTGTCCTCCCCCAAAGTGCTGGGATTACAGGTGTGAGCCACTGTGCCTGGCTCCATTTTCATCTTCATTGTGCTTTGAACCACACTCCTAAGACTGTGTAGCTTTTGATATTGAGAATTTTCTCTCTGAAGTTTAATCAAGTATTTTTATCAGAGCTCATGTATTCTTTGACTTTTTTGAATATGGGAAGCATGTTTTTATCTAACTAAAAGCCCTCAATATATCGCATTCATCTGGTAGCTTTTTTCCTTTTTCTCCAATCTTTTGAAAGCATCCTTCACATACAGTTGAACCTCATTTTTTTATACATATATTCTAAATATCACACATGACTTTATCAGGTTGCCTGATCCAAAATAAAATTTTTTGTTTCTTTGCAGTTTATCAATTAACCAGCATCTGTTGAATTCTTAATATTTACATTCTACTTAAAACACGGCAAAATTACATCTTCATAAAAAAGCATGAAAATTATATACAGGTGATACCCAATGAAGTCTCAGAATTACAAGTAGTGCCAATCTATCCTTCCCCTACAAAATGTCTTGAAGTTATTGCATCATTACTGGAGTTTATATTACAGAATTCCATTACAGATGGAGGAAGAAGGGCGTTCAAGCCAACAGTTGGGGGAAATCACGACCTCTCTGAGGCACAGCAAAATGTTGACCTGAGCTTGGGGCCATATATAAGATGAGCTTCAACTCTGCAGTGTATTGTTGTTCTATGATTAATGATGAAATATTGAAAAGCTTCTGAGGAGAGAAACATGATCAGATCCATATTTCAGCAATCTCTTTCTGAGTCTTCGGTTGTGACAGGGAGGCTGGAATGTGGAGGAGAGACTTGAAGGAGGCAAGCGGTTAGAAAGGAGTTGACATAGCCGCGTGTTTCCTACGGTGCAAATCACACCAGGCATTTCTTTCCCATGTCTCTTACAAATAGTTCTCATTTTTAATTAATTCACTACAATTACCTTCTTCCAAGTCTTTATACTGGTTTTACGCTTTATTAACAAACCACGATTCACACTTTGTTTCCACTTCATCTCCTGTTCTCCTTCGTCTCCATCCATGATCTCCCTCGGCCACACTTGCCTTGGCTCTTCTACTTTCTGAAACCATCTATTTTCAAAGATCACAGAGAAGCCGCAGAGCTTTTCTTCTCCCCATGTGGCATATCTCCAGGCTTTTCTGAGTCTCCTCTCTTCTGATATCCAGCTGTGACTAGTACAGCTTGAACCCCATTATGTTTGATGACTACACATTTTATAGCCCGACTTCCTGTTCAACCTGATTTTGACTCTGATAGAATTAAACCTACCCCTCAAATGAAGATCGCATGTCTGCCAATGTAGCTCCTGTCTTCTACTAAAACCGTCTGATCCTTATTTTCATTTGTAATGTGAAAATGGAAATATTGTGTTTGAGGACAGTGCTACTCATCACCTGCACGGCACCCCCCAGGTGGCTGTGGCTTCCTTCCTCCTAGAAAGTTCCCTGCCGGCCACCACACTCCGTGACTTCCCCACTTACTCACTGATGCTTGAAATCCCCCTCTGAGGACCTCATTCCTTCAGCAAACAACTAAAGGTGCTGATCGCTGTGAAAAATGAGACTCCCCGAGAGAGAGAGAGAGCACTTTAAACTGTCACCGCGTTCAATCTTTACTGAGATTGAATTTTAAACTGTTATGAGAGCAGGTCCTAGTGGGAAGAGAGTTAAAGAAAGATTTCCTAGAAGAGCTGGTGCAGGAAGTTCAGAATGTTGAAGCATTCAAAGTCCACTCCTTTTATTATTTCCTCATTCTGCCTGGAGCTTACTCTGAATTATTATCACTACAGATATCATTTGCATTACATATGTTTTCATCTATGGATAGATGTAAACATATCTATATTTGCAATGCGATATACATGAATCAGGGCATAGTGGGCACTGAGGACCATGAAGCTGTACGGGTTGGTGCCCTAACAGCAGGCAACCATCAACCCACAGAGGTTGGTGAAATCGTTCATTAGTAACAAACACTGGCAGTGCTTGGAAACTGTCAAAATAAATAAATAAAAGTTTAAAAAATACTTAGCTTTGCCTGATGCCCTGTTTGAAATGCTGTAGAAGACTCTCCTCATTAACTGAAGAAAAACTCACTGCAATGCAATACATTTTTCATAGAGAAAAAACTGCATCAAAATCAGGAGATCTAAAATGAACACCAACAACAAAATACCACCATTACAATTACATTTCAAAAGAGAGAGAGAAAAGAAAAAAGGCAAAGAAAATGTCAGGTGCCTGAGAATTAGCTCTTTTGGAGCAGCTTTAAAGAAAGGAAAAGAAAATAAATGGTAAAATACATCCACTTTAAGGTATACATCACTATATGTATATTAATCCTAACTCACTACTAAATCCCAGGCCTGTATATGATTAATATACTTATAGATATAAAACAAAAATGGATGCAGCTTCCACATTATGAATTACTCCTCCAGCTGCAAGCTTACATGTGATTACTCGGTCCTGGCAGCGCTATTTGAAAGGCACAGTGCCTTCCACAATGCATACAGTCCTCCCTTGGTGTCCACAGGGGATTGGTTCCAGGACCCCCATACATAGCACAATACCTGCCCTACAGATCTCATATATGGGAAAAGTCAGCCCTCCCTATATAGATGGATTTCACATCCCCGTGAATACTCTATTTTCCATCCATGTTTGGTTGAAAAAAATTGCATGTAGGAGACCTGTGTAGTTCAAACCTGCATTGTTCAACTGTCAACTGTACACCCACACCTGTCAGGGGTGTGTGTGTGTGGCTGGACACATGGAGTCTTGCTAGATTAATCTCAGCACGCTAGTACAGCTAGTTTTCCTGTATGACCTTAATAGGTATAGTACTTTATGGCATAGTACTATAGTACTTTATGCCCTTGATAGGTTCTTCGAATCTGGGACTTTAAGAAAACTTATAAATAGAAAAGCATGTTTTTCCTTGCCAATGTCATAACAAAACTACATTGAACAAAAGCATGTTACTCCAGTAATTGCTGTACATCCTTTCACCTGAAGTCTCAGTTTCCAAGACCTATAGACAATGAGGATTACATATATCATACTACATAGGAAAAACTATCTAAAACCAGGATTCTATGAGTATATAGGCACAGATAACTATACACGATCACAGTATTTCAAAAAATACATAGAAACCACATGCATAACAAGTGATTTGCTTCAAACTTGTAACACCAGTTATTTACTTGCAGTATACCTTTTTTGAAGGCAGGGCTTTTATGTGCCTGTTTTTGTTGAATTAGGTGAGAAATAATTGCATTCTTCCTAACACTCCAAACCGACTGTAGATGAGCATAAAATATATTTGGAAGACTGTACATTTTCATTCTGTAATTCTTGACTGTACATTTTTCATTCTGTAATTCTTGAATGAACTCTCAGTAAAGGAGATTAGTATGAGACGACCTTTACTCTAACTCACCACTATATACCTTTGCTTGTATCAGTCTTGATGAGTAAGTCTCGACACACAGATAAAACGATAGATAAAATTTGTTAAGTTGTAGCTTTAGCTTCTCATAGAAATCAAATAAGAAGTATTTTATAAGAAAGGAAATTAGTTCACAATATTTTTAATTACAAAGGAAGGAAAACCGCATGCTTAAAACAGCTCTTGCGTCATGTACCTGACATTTCTAAATATTATCATTTAAAAATGGGGATCATTATGTTGTCATCATTTGATTTTTGAGGAAGAAGTATAAAAAATATAAACAAATGAAAGCCAAAGAGCCAAATGATAGAGGGAAAATTACCATTTACTCCTACCTTTATCTTTTAAAAGAGATTTGGATAACTCATTTGTAAGAATATACACTTGAATGACAGTCTTTCTCATAAAAATATAACTTATAAAAAGGCAATGAGGATATTTGTATTAGTTCACAAATGAATGTGAGCATATGTATATACTTTTTCCAGTTTTATGTCAGAAGTCATGAAAGTGCCATTCCATTCATATTTACGGGTAATTCAAGAAATGGATGGGTTTCTGGATTTCACATCAGATAACCGGTGCAACCCTGGTCAAGTCAATTATACTTTTTTATTTCAACTCCTGGGTTTCAGAAGTAAATTATAATAAATGCCTAATAAGCTTATTTTGAGAGTTAAGTAGCAAATAAGAATACAGGACATTCTATTAACTTCAATTTTCAGTTAAGCAATGAATATATTTTACTATAAATATTTATCATTTGTTGTTCATTTGAAATTCAAATTAAATGAGGTTTTCTGTATTTTATCTAGAAAGTCTACTAGAGAACAGTAATCTGTAGGAAATAGTTTATAACCTCGATATGGTATTCGAATATTCAGTTATAAGGATTTGTAGCTAGACCATCTGGGTCAAAACACTGACAGCTCGGCAAGATGATTTAGCCTCTGTAAGCTTCTGTTTGCGTATGTGTCTGGTGAAGCCTGTACTAGTCACTTCTTCAAATGGCTGTGAAGGTGAAATGATAAAACATACTTGCTGTGCCTAACATAGTGTTAAGTGTTCAGTAAGTGTTGACTCTCACCATTATCATTGGATTACTTTTCTATGGAGGCTGCTGAAGTGTCCTGGGAGTATTTAGAATGACATTTGTATTGCTATCCATGATAACCGCATGCATTTTTTTCAGCATATTCTATGTCACTTAAAATAATAGGAGAGTTGAAGTAAGAAACTGTGACTTTATTGTAATATATAACTCATTTATTATATGGAACATATTAAATAACCCCTCCTCCATTATCTTAGAAATGACTCTAATACCCACTAATGTATTTTTTGCAAAGTTAAATTAGACATCGAAACAGAACCAGAGAAGAAAATAGTCTATAAAGTCCAGGCCTCTGAAACAATCAGCATTTTATTAACACTATACTTCTTCTAGCTGCTACTATCAGACTTATAATGTGAAGTATCACCCAACTGGCATACGTGGTGAGGAAAGACATATGACTTTTTTTACGTTTCACTTTTCTCAACTATGAGCACAAAATTAAGATTTTAAACACTATCAATGTGCTCAAAATGTCTCTGGTGCCCAAGAGTTCCAAACGCATTATTGATTAATCGTGAGCACAGTCGTAATGGAATTGAAACATCCAAGCAAATAGCTGTTTCTTTAATATTTGTTTAGTTCACAAATTATAGTAAGAGGTCTGTGTTTATAGGGAAGGCCTTCTGTTCTTTAAATTAAATCTGTTTTATTAATAGGTTAATCTATGAAATTTCTATTAAATATGGAACAAAAATCTATATGTCCCCATTAAATTTACTTAAAATAAAATTCAATGTTTCTTAGAAGTGCATCAAGTGCAAAGTCAACATAATATATAGCATTGCTTGTGTCTGTAAACTGCCTTGTGATCAGGAGACAGGGGATTATTAGAACTTTTAATCTCTTGGAAAAATATTGCCACCCTCAACAAAATTTATGAATGCTTTGCTTTGAAAACTATTGTACTGCTTTTATTTTTCCCAGACTCAAGTACCCAAAAGGTTTGCTCACAGATATTCCAGAAAGAATTGTTTTGCGTTGGCCACATTCATATTTTCTTGATAGCCATCAACAAACATGCTTGTAGCTGAGCAGAGTGTGTGGTATAGAATGCCAGGTATAAATAGTTAATAGGTTTTTCCATTGGTTTCCCTTAAACTACTTGCTCCAAGAAATTCTTCAAACAATGAAATTAGTGCCATAAGACAAACAAATAAAAGCCCTTACCCTTATAAAGATAACCAATGATAGTCAATGAAAGAGTAGGTTTTATGGCATAGTTACATTTTCTGGGGTTTTTCCTTTCTAGTTTTTAAGATAAATTATTGTCTACTTTGTTTTTATTGATGTTGTTGACAAATAAATATGGGTGAAATGAAAGCAATATGACTTCTCTTTTATGTTTTATTAAGAACAGAAACTGTAAGGTCAGAAGGTATAAGCTTATGTGTTGTGTATTTGTTGGAAGAAAGCCAGTGCCAAGATTAAAGGAATCATCTTTAATGTTTTAAAGGAAAGGACAAAGGAGAATAAATACATTGATTTGTGTGCATGATACAATGTCCTTTATTTAAAATTTTACGTGAAGATCACAGATCTTCTTGTAGAGAGAGTGATAAGAAAACAAACAACTGTGCTGGTTTTGTAACTGTTACACATTGGTGAACTTCCAAAACTTCTGAGTGTTCCTAAAATTTGCATAGATAAAAGGTATTATTGTAATTTTTAACCTCAGCATACAAAAATTTATGTGCCAATCTTCGTAAAAATGCAAATAATCCAAAAATTGTATATGTTTTGCAAAGCTTGTTTTAGTGATAATACTCAGTGTGATTCCATTCACAATGAGTATAACTTTACACACACCTGTGGAAAACACTTTAGTCACAGAATAAAAACTCTAAAATGCTATAACTTTGCCATGACTAATGATCTATACTAATGAAAGTGATATTGTTATATTTTATATGTTATTCCACAAGGCATGAATTATAATTGCATGAACAATAAATTAACTTGCACAAAAACAGCACTGTTTAAATGATACTTTGTGCAAAAAGGAAACCATGAATAGCTAAAAAGTCAGGAAACAACAGATGCTGGACAGACTGAGGAGAAATCGGAATGCTTTCACAATGTTGGTGGGAGTGTAAATTAGTTCAACCGTTGTGAAAAAAGTGTGACGATTCCTTAAGGATCTAGAACTTGAAATACCATTTGACCCAGCAATCCCATTACTGGGTATATACCCAAAGTGTTATAAATCATTATGCTATAAAGACACATGCACACATATGCTTACTGCAGCACTCTTCACAATAGCAAAGACCTGGAACTAACGCAAATGCCCATCAATGATAGACTGAATTTAAAAAAAAATGTGGCACATATACACCATGGAATACTATGCAGCCATAAAAAAGGATGAGTTAATGTCCTTTGCAGGGACATGGATGAAGCTAGAAACCATCATTGTCAGCAAACTATCACAAGAACAGAAAACTAAACACCACATGTTCTCACTCATAAGTGGGAGTTGAACAATGAGAACACATGGATGGTTGGAGGGGAACATCACACACCAGGGCCTGTCAGGAGAAATACTTAATATAGATGACGGGTTAGTGGGTGCAGCAAACCACCATGGCACATGTACAACTATGTAACAAACCTGCACGTTCTGCGCATGTACCCCAGAACTTTAAGTATAATAAATTTAATAAAAAAAGTTATTGACATCATTTTAAGTGAAGTAGTGATTCAAAGTCTTTTATTTTCCTTCTGGTCATTGATTCAGGAAAGGAAGTCTTTAGTTCCAGTGGGATCCCAATTTTAATAAATAAAAGGAAATGTATATGTGTTTTGATGTTTCTGTGTAGAAGGAAAACCCTCAGGGGAAAGAAAAATAGAAGAGTGGTTTTCCCTGAGAACTGAATCTCTTTTCAGAAATACAATAAATGTTCAATTTCCTTCATCAGAAAATAAGTTAAGAACATTTAAATACATAGTTAAAATGTGTAACAGAGTACTGGATTTCAAAGTAGCCTGTGTATGTTTTCGTATACCAACAAATGAAAACAAACTAGATATTTTAAAAAGATAAACTCCAGGTTAAGTTTAAATTTAGAGAAAGGTCAAAAAAATTACCAAGATGCCATTAGACTATCCATTTTATAATATTGTGTGTTTTATAAAATTGCGTGTAACTTTTGTGCCAATTAAAAATAGTTCCTTCATGAACTCTTACTATATAGAGCCATAGTTTAATCAAACACTATACATACATATTTATATGTCATCTACAGATAACATATATATATATACACACACACACATACATACTGCTGTTAATCTTTAAGAATTTCTCACGAAGTTGGGTTGTATTCTGAATAAATAAGCTTAAAAATCCACTGAAGGGAACGGGACTGACTTCCCTTGGATTTCTGACCTTTCACTCCTCTTTCATGCCTCATCTCTGGATCTGTAGGTGCCTGACTTGACCCAGCCCCCATTTCCCCATCAACTAATAGTTGTCCATCAGCTTTCAGTCAGCCTCCTCACCACATACTTAAATGTACCGTCTTAAAAAAGCATATTCTCATTGTTTCCTGGTGCCATGTTTTTCTTTTATATCTAGAGAGTTTTCTTGAAATTGTAGGCATGGATAGAGCTGCATGTCTGTACTCATGAAAACAGGAAGTTCACTATCACGTGTCTCATATTCCCCTTTCTCACAACGATATGCAGAAACAGCTTGTTTGTATCATGTATTGATTTAAACACAAGCCACAGAATTTAAGAAACTCCTTAAAGTGTTAACATAATTAGACCTTACCCATTCCCTAACTGTATTTTTATTTTATTTTTTTCTGAGACGGAGTCTCGCTCTGTTGCCCAGGCTGGAGTGCAGTGGTGTAATCTCGGCTCACTGCAAGGTCTGCCTCCCCGGTTCACGCCATTCTCCTGCCTCAGCCTCCCGAGTGGCTGGGACTACAGGTGCCCACCACCATGCCCGGCTAATTTTTTTGTATTTTTAGTAGAGACAGGATTTCACCACGCTGGCCAGGCTGGTCTTGAACTCCTAACCTCGTGACCCGCCTGCCTTGGCCTCCCAAAGTGCTGGGATTACAAGCATGAGCCACCGCGCCCAACCCCCTTTCCCTAACTTTAAATACAATAATTAAAATCCTACATTTATAAAATCCTTTATGGTTCTATTTCTCCTTATGCTCATATAACTTCCACCAAAGAGAATAATCTATTCTTGAATTTCAGACTACATTCACAATTTATATATAATTCCAGTGCTCAACAGAGCCAAGCTTGGTAACTGTTCAGTGAAGTATAGTGATTAAAATTCAGTTTAATTTTCAATGGATGGAGTGTAAAGTTCAAGGAGGTTAAAAAGACCGTGGTAGTGCTGGTAATCTCCAAAATGGCTAATATGTGACTTAAAATTTATAAGGAAACTGAAACTATAAAATTATCAGCTATACAGAATATGAATACATATTGAGCCACATGATACAATTACATCTGATTCTACTATAGCTATATAAAATATAATTTTTTAACATGAAAGCAGCATTTTATTATTAGGTCGACACAGAAGTAATTGTGAGTTTTACCATTAAAGTAAGGTACCAAAATACTAAACATATAACAAAACGTTAGATAATATATGCCTATTTTTAGAAAATGATGAAATAAATTCATGAATGAAAATTCAAATTTTAGCTACGAATTCAACATAAACTGTAGCTTTTTATTAACATACTGAACAGTCCATAGCCACTTAAATGGCTAACAAAACCAGCTTGTAACTTGCTGCCACTATCATCTCTGTTTGACTTGGTATAAGATCTGAACAAAGAGCAAAGTGTGATTATGTGGAATGTTTTCGTTTGTGTTTATAAATTTGGCTCTTAGAGTATTTATAGGAAAAACACTTTAAATTACATTCTCAATTGCAGTATATATGTAATAAAGGGAGACTGCTAGGATAAATTCTCTGAAAGTAGCAAGCCTCATTTAAAAATACTTGCCCTTCCCTGTATTAAGTCCATATATGAAATAAGATTGCTATATTGTTATAACTATTTACTGACAGTTGTTAAAGTTGAGCTATGGGCACATTCCTTTCCATAAACATCACTCTACTGTTTTTATGTTTGAACATTTTCATAATTTTTTTTAAAAAGCACCAACTGTATTAGCAAACTTCTGAGCATCTCAGTTTAGACGTGAAAAGGAAATTATTCCCCATGCCAAGCTTCCTCTGTCTCTGTATACGCAGTATACACACTGACACACACAGACACACACACACACAATTAAGCAGTCGATGGCAAAAGTGTGCAAGCCACATTTTGAAACACTTTCTTATATTTAGTGTTAAAAGCCAGTTGCTTCAAACAAGTCATGAAGAAACACACAGTCACACACAAGACTAGACAGATACAGGTGGCAAACTGACATCTAAACAGAATGTCAAATATCTTCCTGGATTCTTAATCACCATTAAATGTGAATTTTTGGCAGTATTGTCCTTGGATAAGATTGCAAGTCTCAGTGGCCCATTTAATAGCATTTTTTCATGAGCAGGAATACCGACTTTATTACTCAGTGTCAATACAGTGTGATAAGTGCAACTTTAGCAATGTATCCTCTAACACACTCATTCTGCAGACACGGTTTTACTGCCCTAAACAAATAGACTCAATGAAAGGATAAATGCTTAACTTTGGGTGTGGTAACTCATTCGAGTATCTCCACCCTGTTCAACTTATAATTAGCCAACTTTGTGCATTTTCTTCTATTTGTCATTCACTGCAATTTTCAATGCAGCATTTCTAATGAAGAAAAACAATAAAACTCTATGTAAGATATGGAGGAGGCCAGGAGTGTTGGATTATGTATTTTTGATGATAAAAAGACTGAGTGCTTGCCAGCAGCAGCTGTCAGTAAAAATGAATCTGAAACAGATGCCAACTTCGTCAAAAGCTTGAGTTCTATACATTTTTTATTAAGCAAAGATACAAATCACAAGAACAGTACGAAGGGGCAAGAACATCAAAGGATACTGCTGTTTCAAACAGAAACACAGGGGCCTATCGGCTGCTTCCTTCCCAGCCTAGAACACAGTGAACTCATAGCTAGAACACTGAGCATTAACTAACGCGTTGAAAATAAATAACTGTTTTCCATGCTCTCTTTATTACACCACACACTTAAAATGTAAATATTCTGAATTATTTAGAAGTACGCTTAAAAGAAGATTTTAACATGGCCTATTTCGTAAGCAAGCATAGGCCAATCAAAGGTTACTTTCTCTCTTTAGGCATATAGTTAGCTTTGTATATTACAGTATTTGATATTACCACGTTTTTATAATGTAGTATATAATAAGCTTTTAAAGAGAGTGGATATGTTACCACGTTCTGAAAAAATAATTTCTAATAAAAAATAATTGAATAGACATGACGTTTTCCTCAGTTGTCTAGAATCTGACAATTAAATTTTAGTACTGAAATGTGTGACCAGATACCAATCTGAGCACTTGCATTCATCAGTGTTTCAGTATATCCTCCACATTTCACAGAAAAATTAAAATATACAAGCAAATTATTTACAGTGGCTACATTTGCATATCAACACTGTTAGAACTTGAGACTGCAGCTATGCTGGAAAAAATGGGTACTGCTTGAAGGTAAACCTATGTTGATAATAACTTTGTAAATAAATTTTAAGGCTTGTGTGAAACAGCTCACTAAATGCTAAACTTGTCTAGATGAGCACAATTCTATAGCAATACAGTGTAAGCCATAAATATAACTGTACTTTCCTAGTACCCATATTTTTAAAAACATGTTACTATATATAAAATATTATTTGAACGTACGTTAAAATTTTCAAAAATGTATTAATTATAAGGCTTTTATCTTTATTTCTTCTACTTCCTGTAAACATACAGCATTGGAAATACTTTTTTGGTAATTAGTTGTCATAAAAGTTGCAATTGAAAAAGTAGATATACATATCCACATTTTTTCCAAACACACTTGAAAGTTTCCCAGTAATAGAATAAAGTAGTTGTTTTTAAATGTATTAAAATTAAATGAGTTCTAAAATTCTGTTCCTTGGTCTCTCTGGCTTCATGTGTTCACCTTCCAAGGCAGAGGCTGCCCCAGAAGTGTAACAGGATGGTGTGAGGCCTCTGCTGGCCCCTAGGTGGCACTCGGCCCTCGGGAGCACCTGACCCACTGATGGTTTTCAGGTCAAATGTAAATAAAATCGACCTGGAAATGTAAGAGTGGAAAATACTTTGCTACCTTAAGTATGATCTCAGGGAATTAAAACAACCTCTCAACAGCATTATGGGGAAACAGAAGGGAGAGATTTGAAAACCTGATAGTAATTGCGAGAACAGGTGGTCCCAGGCCCACAGAGTAAGATGACGGCATAAGGTCTTTGCATAAACCAGTGGTTTTTCACCAAAAAACAGCTTTAAATTATCATGTCTAAAGCTATGAAATTAACATTTCAGAAGGAAACAATTTGAGACTGGCACACTCCAACCTTCTGTTTCAAATTTCTGAAGTTTTACTGAAATATCTTATGCACTGAAGCTCACATTAAAGGTCCTTTAAAATGTTGTGACAAATGCGACTGTTCTTTTTCTGTTTTTTGAATGTAAAAAGTATGTATAGCCAAAAGTTAAAGCTTTTAACTTTTATGTTGGGCTTTCTTACTTGACATATAATTCTATATAGTAACATCTATATGTGATAATATATACACACATGTAATTTTTATGTATTAACATTAAACAGAATAAATGTAAAGTCCCTACTTGTTTTCAAAATACATAAAGGAATGAAGCGATAATTGTAATAAAACTTAATCTTATTACATTGTAAAACACTAATTTTCTAGAGCTGCCTCATGAACACACCTGACATGCATAAAAAATGTTTTGCAAATGACAAGGCAAAGGCTTATAAAGGTTAAGTGACGTTTTGATGACACAGATGCTGGTGAACGTGCCTGTTAGGGCTTGACCAGGTTTACCCATTGCAAATGCGTTCAACTATAGCAAGGTGAATTCATGTTCTCTTGAGATGTGATTAGCCTTTGTTATAAACACTTTTCCCGGGTTGTAGCACATTGTAGCATCCGAGGGAAAACATTCTTTTATTAAGCCAGGAGTATTTTTAATTATGTAAACTTTAAAGTTATAAAATATTGCTCAAATACGATTTCAAAATAGATAACTTCTGAAGTCACGTTTTGATCAATAGTGATTTTTTGTGAAAATAAACAGAAACATAAAATCTTACAACTGCATGCAAAGGTGAATATAATCCATGTGAACCTGTCATTTTACAGATAGAACTGATGAAGCTCAGGAACACTGGAGCATGCCCAAGGGTCAAGATCATAACACAGATCTTCTGGCCACTGGACAAGAGGGCTCTCTTCTTCATTTTCTCGGACTCATTAGCACATCAATATCCCAAGGATGTCCTCTTCTCCAAGCAAGGTCCTATTGCCAGAGGACGGAATGTTGCCATTTTTGCTTATTTAATTTAGTATGACATCGTTATCTCCCTCTAAGCTTTGAGTTTGTAAAGAAACTAATGTGTAATGTGTTTTTCTATGCAGCACCATAAAATTATCTTAAATGAGTTGATCTTAGAAGATTACAGTCAGGGAGAAAGGTAGTTAGTATATTGTATGCATTCATCTTTTGAGTTTTATTTATTTGAATACCAGTTAGGAATTGAGTTGGCTGTGACAGCATCCTAACAACTCATTTATAATCGGAACAATTTTAATTACTTGTAGCAATAGTATGTTTAAATGGTAGTATTTTGAGAGCTTTTTATAGTAATTACACTTCATAATGGAGTTGGGTATATATCAGATTCAACAAGCATCATTCAGAATCTGACAAACATTCATTTTCTAAAGATCATAATTATATTTTACATTAATGGTTGAACTTACCACAGTTCATTGCTGTATAAACATTTTAATTTCAAATCTGACCCTACGCTTTTCAGTCTCATATATTCTTACTATTTCTACCGCAAATTAGTCATTCTGCCTGCATTGTATCCCTTTGATTATATTTTCATTTAAAAAAATGCCTGATAGTTAGAAACAGACTGTTTTTAAGGTCAACATCCTGTTTTTTAGCAGACTTTTAAAATTACTACCAGTAATCATGGATAAAAACACTCAATTGTTGGTTTTGTGAAGGTACGTTGAGAGTCTTTTTTACAACATTTAAAAATTATGTATGAATATGATTTTTCTAAATTTAAAGTATCCACTATCCTTTTGCAAACAGTTTACATGAAGACTTTTAATGCACATTTCCCATCTGTGATATTTGATTTTGTTTATTGATTTGTAGCTTCAGTTCTCCTTCATTGCTGCCCTGTACAAATGCGAACATCTTTGCCATCTGAAAAGGGTATGTGTGCCATGAAGTGAATTAATTCTAAGAACATACTCTTTTCATCTGGGTATAGGATTTCCAAATGCAAATTATCTCTTGCATTTTTACTCCCACTTTGTACAAATATATTTTGCTTTTGTCCAATCATTTTATAGAACTAAGGACAATCATTTTATAGAACTCAAGTTATATATGTCGTACAATTAAAAGTCTTCAACATGTAATTTATGAAACCGAGGCCCTTGGGGACACGAAAGTTTCCCAAGACATGTGGCTAGGGAGGGACAAAATCCAACAGACACACCTCAGTTTTCCACATTCACTTATGTTTTTGAGAAGCACACACTTTTTATTCTTTTTAATTCCTCAAGGAATGCATGAATGTTTTATCATATTAAAATTCTGGACATGAACCCAAAGGAGAATGGAAAAAAAAATCCACTTTACCCACCTATAAAATCCTACTCTGCCGCAGAAGCATGGCTAACCGTTTGATGTGCTGACCTCCAGGTCTTTCTCCATGTCTTTACATACATTTTCATCCTACAGTGTTTGCAAATCTGGACACACCATTATTAAGAGTAAGTTTGGCCAGGCGTGGTGGCTCACGCTTGTAATCGTAGCACTTTGGGAGGCCGAGGAGGGTGAATCACTTGAGGTCAGGAATTTGAAACCAGGCTTGCCAACATGGTGAAACCTGGTCTCTACTAAAAATACAAAAATTAGCTGGGCGTGGTGGCTCACACCTGTAATCCTAGCATTTTGGGAGGCCGAGAAGGGTAGATCACCTGAGGTCAGGAGTTCGAGACCAGGCTGACCAACATGGTGAAATCCCATCTGTACTAAAAATACAATAATTAGATGGGCATGGTGGCACGTGCCTGTAATGTTAGCCACTCGGGAGGCTGAGACAGAAGAATTGCTTGAACCCAGGAGGCGGAGGTTGCTGTGAGCCGAGATCCTGCCACTGCTCTCCAGCCTGGGGGACAAGAGAGAAACTACAACCCCCCCAACCTCCCAAAAAAGAAAAAGGTTGTTCTTAAGGAGAGACAAAGACTGCGGGAGGAGACCTCCACTCCGTGTTCCCTCCCCGTCACCATGTGGCTTTCTGTTTCCACATGTTGCTTTTGCACACCATGCCTCCCCATATGGTATAGGTTCTTGTGCGACGCACTTGCATATGCCAGCCCCAACGTTTATTGGGTAGCCTAAGCAAAATATTTACATTCTCGTCAGGCAAAGATGGTAAAACTCACAGCAAGTGTTCTCCAAGGGTGGACTCAGGACTCCTGGGGGATCCCCACAACACTCTTGGCAGATATAAAAGACTAAAATTTGGATTTCTACCACTCCCAGGAGGGTAACTCCATGTTTCAGATGATAGCCTTCTTCTAACCACTTGCCTGGCTCTTTCCACAAGCCACACATATTTTACAAACTTCAATATAAGTGGCTGTGTTAAAAAAAAAAAAAAAAACTAGTTTAAAAAACACTTTTCTGTCTCCTAGTTTCCTGAATTCAGTTTCAGGATGCACCACTTAATTAGCTGTAAGACCTTGGGCAAAGTAACCTCACCTCACCTCGCCTCACCATGCCTCAGTTCCTTCATCTGTAAAATGGGGATAATAACGGTGTCCACACCACAGAAGTGTTGTAAGCATAACATAATAGTCAGAATGATGCCTAGTGTGTAGGAAAGATTTGCTATTATTATGAATGCTCATGAGAAAAGTCCTTTTTACTTACAGATATTTCGGTTGTCCACAAGTTTTACTCCATGAATTTTATGTTTTTGTATGTCAAGGAGCGTGTTAAAATTCAAACTGCTTGTATACAATCCGGTTTCATTATACAGCAGGCCGACTGCAGCCTTAAATGCCATTTCGTTCTTGCTTAAATAATCAAATTACTCTCTGAAGCCATGTGCAGTCCTTTACTTTATATTTCATTTGGAACTCCCATCTGAAACTGCAGCCTTTCTATTCTAGAGGGAAATGAATTTGTGGCCATGAATCTTGAACCACATTTATCATAAGAAACACCTAGACAAGTGTATTAGTTCAGAATTATGAAATAATATAGAAAAAAAGTGGGCTTTTCCAAATATAAAGAGGATGAAGACAGATCTCTCATTTTAGGATATCAGGGCTTTCTCTCCATGGATGAGGGCAGGTTTTGCTAATGCTGATTTTGGACCAGGCAGCTGGGAAATTTGATTTCATGAGCATTGCCCTAAATGGAATAGCACAGATGGTTGGTCTTTGCTTTTCTTGAATGGCAGTGGTGTAGGAAGAATCAAGCTTTCCAGAACTAGTAAAACAGTCAGGGCCACTGGCTTCTCACCCTGTTAGGAACTCCAGAGGGCAAAATAGCTTTGTTAAGACATGCAGGCTCTGCTTCTTCTCCGGGTGTCCCTCTAATTTCACATAAGATCATGTGTCCTTGGCTATTTTAATCAGGAACAAAATCTACTTGTGGTCTCTTCCAGCATGGAAAGTAATCCAACTGAAGTATTTTAAATACCATCTCCACAAACCTTTTAAGTGGCTATGATATATCCGCAATGCTATAATTACACGTATGCAGTGAGTCACCTTTACCTCTGACAGCAAGCAGGTTTGTAAAAAGCTATCTCTGCCTTGGCTTAGTGGAATTTGTAGTTACATCCCTAAGTCCGAAATACAGCTGGAGAAATACACATTATTCTGTATGTGACCGTTCACGTTAACGATATGCGCACATAACGTTTTTACGTTCTTTCTGGTACCATAAACAAAAGTCAAGAGGAGCTCCAGTTTTCTTTTCTTCCGACTGCAAACTCTGTAATTCCTTCTTGCCAAGCTCCACTGCGTCTCTCCGCCATGCCCTCCATGTCTCACTTGCTTCTACTTAGTACTATCTGTCCTCAGGGGCCGTTGTTCTTGTCACTTTGGAACATTCTTTTATTTTTAAAAAAACAACGTTTTTCCTTGGTATGTTAGTTCAAAACTACAGTCCTTCACCAAGGGCTTCAGTTAACATGAGACAGAGAAAAATCATGGAGAGTATGTTTAGTCGGTTGCAATATGAATTACCCATTGTGCCTCTTCATTTTAATAAGACAGTTGTGGCACAGGAAGGAAGACACTCTTCTGAGATAATATGGTCTCATCATTAAGAACATGGGCATGATCACGAGGACACCCAAGACCAGCACCTGATAGCCTCATCTATTAGGTTTGGGAACACCACTTGACCTCGAAGAAAGGTTTATCCTCCAAGAAAGGGGATAGCAGTCATACCGATTTTGTAGGGCCACTGTGGAAATCAAACAAGAGAATGTATGCAGCTCACACGGTAGACTCCCCAGCATCTGATACTTGATAAACATTAGTTTTCTTTCCCATCACCTGTTTGGCTGAGAATGTTTCCTAGAAAACCAAAAGTTGATCTTTCAGTTGCTGTTGCTGTTTGTTTTTAGGAGATGTGCACTAATTACACTTGAGGCCACTTCATTCCATTGTGGCCAAGGAGTTGATTCAAATGAATCAGTTTTGTTATTGGATAAGGGTCAATAACAATTCCATAGAGGCAGCTGAAGGAGGCTGACATCCACTCCAAGTAAAGAAAAAGGGCTAAGTTTCACTTGAAAAATAACAAACTTCATTTAGAGAATGATTGTACACTAAGGCTTAGTAACTTGAGAGAACAAAAAAGAGTTTCAATCTACTTCACACAAAACAAACAAGGGTTCTTCAACACCTAGTCTGTTTATGTGGAACTATGTGGACAGATTCTGTGTAATTTAGAACTAAACAATTTAATTTTACTCACATAGCTAATTAGATATCTTGCCTCTATTTCCTGGAAAGTTCTAAAAGATTCCCCCTCACATTCCTTGAATATAATTAGTATTTTTGTGTAACTCTTTATTTTCAGATAAATCAAGCACATTTGGAGAAGTTACTTTAATGATACTTTTTAAGAAAGCACACAATCTGGAGGAACAATGTAATGGAACAACATCCCATGATTTCCACAAGAAGGTTTCTTTCTAACTACCCTTTCTTACGTCCAATATTGAGTAATATGAGAAATGACAAGCCCAGGAAACTTACTTTACATTCTAAGACTTAATATTTACACCACACATGTTGCAGCTTCCCATTATCGTTATAGATAATGAAGAGGGGGGACTAATGTCTGCAAGCTTTTATTACCTTCCAGGGACCAGATTATGTACTTTACATAACCTTAATTAAATGCTGGCAACAGCCTCGTCATAGGTGGTATTATTATTATTACTACTTTGCAAGTGTATGAAAGAGAGGGTTAGCAAGTTACACAACATCACACAAATAGCCACTGAAAGTGGACCCGGTTGGTTGAGCGAGTTGGACTCATACTATCTCTCCTCCAACCTCTCTGTGGCCCACTGAATGCATTTAGTGGGGGAAGTGCCTCCCCTGTTCCTAGGTGAAAACAAGGGCAGTCTCAGGACATCCCAGGTTGCTCTTAAGCCATCACATATCTATGGTCATGTTTAGTTGCAAAACTTTTCTCCAGATAGCAAATCCCAAGACCATATGATAATAAAATTAAGGTTTGATTAAAAGTTAAACTTCTGCCTTTTTTAGCTGCAACCATCAAAAGACAGAAAGATAAAACAAGGAGGATATAAAACTTCTTTACTTTTACTGAGCCTTAGTTTTACTCATTTTGCTAGCCATGCTTTCTGTTCCCGCAGCATTAAAGTTTGACTGAGAAAAGAAAACACTAGAGAGTAGAACACTTTTCTTTTTTACTGGTACTGCAGTGGATGGATTCGTCCACTCAGGGCCTGGCAGTGCTGGGTGCCTTCATGAGTTTCTGACATGCCCCCACTGGGAACAGTAAGCTCCCTTTCCTAAGGTACTATTTTTGGGGCCACCCTGAAGGACTCACTTCACCCTTCAATTTTCTTGAGCAAACCTTAATGATTCCAGAGAGGCTATCTTACAAGAATGACCTACAAATATCTCAGGCTTGTTCACACAAACTCAGGAAATTCAATTCAATGCTGTAGCCATTTCTCCTGTACTGCTGTCGATGAGGCTATGGGTAATCCCACTCTGCCTTTAGGTTTTCCCAGTAGTAGCAGATACCACATCCTGTCCTTATGACCTGTCCTTCTAAGTGAAGGGATGCAAGTTCAGCTCTCCGCATGCAGCTGGAGTTCCTGCCACTGGGTTCAAGGTGAAGGATGTTGCCACCAACTCTGCCCCCCTCCCCAATAAAATTCCTTTTCAACATTTGTAACCTTGTTGTAGAGTCTTCTAGTGGATTTTTAGGCAAATCTATGATTCCAAGATCTCTCAGATGGTCAACCTCCCACCTCTAAGATTTGATACCTGTCAGGTCTACGTAGCAGCCAACATTGAGCAAAATCAAGTCCCTTTACGTCAGTGAAGCACTAATATAGGATACCAGTATGCTATGAATTATTTTAAGAGTAAATATTAGTTACTTAACAACTACTTTTAAAGTCCTCAGTCCATATATAACATTAAATTACCCTAATAGTGTGGCAGCTAAAAAAATGGTGATACATGCATAAAAATAATTTAAAAACACAGCACCATCTTTCAAGCTATCTGTTGAAGCAATAACTGTCATACTGAGCATAAAAATAGTGCACATATGGATGAAAATAAAACAAATTATATTTGGTATAACAGCAAAAGAAAAATTTTACAAAATGAATTAACTAGTTCCAGTTCTTCTAACACCCGTTCTAAGACAGTGTATATTATATAACAGTTTATGGGACAAATACTCTTTACCAGTTTCTAGATACCTGTCGGTCATTTCTCATATTGTTATTCAACTGTTTTCCCTGGAAGCCTCTTCAGGCTAATTTGCCTACATAATTTCACCCATTATATATGAGATTGCTATCACGTAACTCCCATATATTTAAAATACATTTAACTTTTCTTATAGGTAAGATAGATTAACATCGACCAATTAGTTAAAATAGAGGGAGCCAGGGCTCGAAAATGCCTGTGTTTCTCCTCTTTTTTCCACAAACACTCTAAATGACTCCATCAAGTCCAGTAGTAGCCAGATTTGGACCACATAAACTGAGTTCTGTCCACTGTCAGTATGAGCAAGATGTAACACTTTCAGATCTGACACGTGTCTCCCACTCAGAATTCATCACATTTTGTCCAGGTCTGGCAGTGACGATGGTACCGTGGATGATGGTGGGAATCTGCGGGACGGAGTAGAGCAGCTGTCCATGGTCCTGAGTAACATGGGCTCAAGACATGAGCAGAACTTTCAGCTTTGCTTTCTTCAGCTACTGAGATTTTGCTACTGGGTAATGCATTGTGAATAAAACATCTCCACCGTACTGGAAGCACCACAGTTAAAAGGAGGTATCCACCTTTGTCTGCCATGTGTTCACAAACTAATCTAATGTCTGGCTCAGAGTAGATATTCAAAGTGTATTTGCTACAAACAAGAAATGAAAACAGGAATCAATCAAATGGTACCTCTGAGTGCAAGTGAGTAATTAGAAGCATTATTGACCTCTTCTTGAGAGGGGACTCATTACTTCATTCAGCTTGTATATTTAAAGAATGTGTTATGTGCTAAGCACTCTGTGCACTGCAACTGTTATGGTTTAACCAGAACCAACAACTGCAAATTCTGCATGGTCTTTTTTATAGTGGCATACAGATCTGCAACAAAACCAAATGGAATCAAATACAAACCGGCAGGGAGTGGTGAGGAAATGCTTCCCAGGTAAAGTAGAGTCGCGTGGACTTTTGAAAGAATCAGTCAAAGGAAACACACTTGTATGTGTGTCTGCAAAAACGCATGTGTTTAGGCCCGAGGGTGATGTTTGTTAGAAGAAAAGCATGGTTTTCACATATGTCTACAGATGTGAAAGTTCAGATGGTCGTGTTTGAATTTCTACACAGTAATGCTCTATGACATCTGAATGGAGGGAGAGAAGTCCAAAGACGTAGGAAGTGGTAGACACAGATCAGAAAGGTCTCTAACATGAGATTTGAACTTCCATGCTGTCCTATGGGCAATTTTAAACAAGGGTCAGGGACATTGCATCTTTCATAGCATGAGAAAAAAAGGACAGATGATGTTTCTCTGAGTTATAGGGGAAAACAAAGATGAAGAAGGGCCATTCACAGCTTTTCTGTCTCCCATGCTTCATACAGTTTACCAAGGACAGGTACATGCTGTATTTAGGAAAGATTCCTTGTGAGAAGTACATTCATAATTATGATCCAGGTTTAAGTAGGAGCTTCAACTACAAAATAATGAGCATATGACATTAATAATGTTCATTAACTTTATCTCCCTATCTGTAGTTTCATTTAGGATTTCTATTCTGTAAGTCTGATTTTTTGGTAAGCTTTTACTTGCAAGAAATCACAATTTGTAATTAAAATAATTCAAAGCAAAATGAAAATATCCATCTGTTTCTTGTGACTCATCATCCTTTACAATGTCAGCTCTCTGTAATTCCACCAGTTCACAACTTCAACTAAACTGCTTTAATTCATTTCTTTCTAAAATTTAGAGGGGCAAAATTTCATCTCCCTAAATTGTATTTGTTAAATGTATATGTAATGATGTCAAAATAAGATCTTCTTTGTACCCTAGTGTAAAATATTATGGGAATAATAATGGAATTTCCTGTTTTATTTTGTGTAATAGAAACACAACTTCTAAATGTTTCTATGACAGGAATCTGAGTCTTAATATGGTTTGGGGATTATCTATATTGTCTTTAGCGTTGCATAATTATACATTATTGGTATTTTAATTTTAAAAACAAAATAATATGCTTATGAATATGTGCAAATATTAAGTAATAAAGAAAATATTCAAAAGGATAAAGATGGATTAAAAGTCAAGATATTTAAAAGCTAGGGATAATGATCACAATACTTTCCTTTAAATTGATAAATTACATATAAAAACAAAATACAAATTTATACTTACAACCATGTAAAGTAAATGTCCATAATTAAAATACAACCTCCAAAGCATGGTAGAATTTGAATTAACTAAGAGAGAAGTATTTTTCTTTTTTATCTACTAATTCCCACTGCTTTTGACATTTCATTTGTTTTTGGAAAGTACATTTTGATTTACACATTAAAAAATTGCTTAGTGTAGAAATTTTATTAAAGCTAAAGCATAATATTTTATTTCTGTGGTCATTTTTCTTGTGACATGTTTCTTCCTTAAATTGTAGCCGCAATATGGAGAACATTTCCTACCAGAAAGATACAAAATTCTTTATTCAACGGGTGGTAAAATTCATAAACCCAGTCTAATCAGTTATATGGGGAGACAAAAGTTAAAGAATATTAGGCTAACTAGCTACTTTTAAGAGCTAATATAAGACAAGTAATATCTGGTTCTGAAATGTCATGTAAACCATATGTCCTTTGCAAAATAATTAACTGATGTGAAATTAGAAGTTTCCTTTCAGGTGGACAATTTGTTTTTCACATCAAGCAGGAACAGAACCTTCTGCCCTATGTGAAAAAGCAGGCAGGGAGCCTGGTGTCCAGAAGGAATTTCTTCCATCAGAGTTTGAGATGCCAGAGTGAGTTTGTTGCATAGATCCATTATTACCTAGTTACTTTAATAATGGAGGTTTGGACACTTGATCATTCAATGAAAACACCAAGGAGATGTACCAGGGAAGAGGAACAATGAAGACCCTGGCCATACCAACAACAAAGAAATATGAAAATGACCCAGGTGAGCCCGGTCATAGATTTCAGAAGGGATGGACTTATTTATTTGCATATGTTGCTTTTTCTTACTTTCCAAAGAATTTTGTTGTCGTTGTTGTTGTTGTTTTGTTTTGAGACAGAGTCTCGCTCTGTCGCCCAGGCTGGAGTGCAGTGTCGCGACCTGGGCTCACTACAACCTCTGCCTCCGGGGTTCACGCCTTTCTCCTGCCTCAGCCTCCAGAGTAGCTGGGACTACAGGTGCCCACCACCACGCCCGGCTAATTTTTTGTATTTTCAATACAGACGGAATTTCACCGTGTTAGCCGGAATGGTCTCGATCTGCTGACCTCGTAATCTGCCTGCCTTGGCCTCCCAAAGTGCTGGGATTACAGGCCAGGCGTGAGCCACCATGCCCGGCCGAATTTTTTAACTGAATCGAATTTGTAACAACCCACTATAAGATTAATACATGTTAACATGTTGATATTTTCTGTAACTCACTCTTGCATCATCAACATGTTTCTATAGAGAAAAATCTTCATTAGAAAAAATGTTTCAGTTTATTTTTTCTATGTTATAGTCTTAATATTACGCCTCTAGTATCTTCATCATTGTTCAAACTGAATATTAAATACAATCTTCAGTAGTCCCAACCATGTATCTTCTTTTTTTTTTTTTTTTTTTTTTTTTTTTTTTTTTTTTTTTTTTTTTTTTTTTTGAGACGCAGTCTCACTCTGTCACCCAGGCCGGAGTGCAGTGGCGCAATCTCGGCTCACTGCAAGCTCCGCCTCCCGGGTTCAGGCCATTCTCCCGCCTCAGCCTCCCGAGTAGCTGGGACTACAGGCGCCCGCCAACACGCCCGGCTAATTTTGTTTTTGTACTTTTAGTAGAGACAGGGTTTCACCATGTTAGCCAGGATGGTCTTGATCTCCTGACTTCGTGATCCGTCCGCCTCGGCCTCCCAAAGTGCTGGGATTACAGGCGTGAGCCACCGCGCCCGGCCCATGTATCTTATTACATAAAAGATTTACCTAAGAGTCAGGATCCCTAAGAATAGACGTGGAATATTTAATGGATTAATTTAAGAGGCTTCTGGTAAAGAGATCATTTGTTAGTTCTGCAAATTCAGGGATAGTATTAACAAAAACCAACAAGGGACCCAAAAAGCACTCCAGAGGCAAAAGAGGTGAACAGTCTCTTTTCTTCAGGTGCAGAGGGGCAATGGAGGGAAAGTGTGGCTATGGCTTGAGAAGGGGCTATTCCACCAGAGCTGCGTCTGGAGTAGAACCGTACATTGCGCATGCGGAAACAGCAGGACGGGGCTACAAGCATCGCCCTCTCAGTTTTGTCCCGCACCTGCCCTTTGTCCAGTATACTCTGAGGACTGAACCTCCCAGGCACAGAGAGAGGAAGAGAACCCAATGATGCCGTCCTTAAGGCCAGACTCCAAGGGCACAGAGTCATGGAGAGACAGAACAAGGAAGCTTGAAGCAGCAAATGAAAATTGGCCAGCACTATGAGAAACTGATGATGCTGAAATTACTTGTGCAAATATTAATATCTTACTAGTAAGTCCAATCTAAATTTATTGAGCAACTCATAAGCTCCTGCATTATTAACCAAAGCTAGGGCTAAAAACTGTTTTAAATAAATTAATTACACTAATATGTGAAAATTACTATTTATATATCTAGCTCAGTATGCGTTTCTTTTTATACTTACTTTAAAAGAACACTAACCATGAAACAGACTTGTCACCCCTGTGCCTTATCTTCCAAATTAGGCACAATAAAAGAGCTCGTCTCATCATGAACGGAGCAATACTACAATCCTGTATTTTGACTCTAAGACACATCAGTCTCTTATAAACCACCAATAAATAATAACAATCATTTCTCATTACTTAGAATTGCATTCCATACTTTAAAAAAGATGCTTTAGCCATATTAAAGCACAGATATTTTTGTCTTATATCAGTTTGGTACAAATAAAACAAGGAACATTGAAGCAAAATGAACATGAATTTCTAAGCCATTTTAACATTCAGTGTCCAAAGCTGTTCTAGTACTTTTTGACTCAGTGGTGACACCAGATTTAAGGTTTCATAGAGGGATGTCCTATTAGTGTCTACTGTAGAGCTTTCCACACCTTTAAACACTTTCTACAAGTGCTAAAGCTGGTGCTTTTTAAACTTATGAAATGGTGTGTATAAAAAGTTTTAGGATAAGAATCAAGACTTACGTTCTTTATTGCGTGGTTCTCAGGTGACTATTGGACTGAAATACGGCTAAGTTGAAGTTCTATAATCCTGTCACTGGAAAAAGCAATGTGGCAATGACACTAACGTCTGATTACCCCCGACCAGCAGCCATGGGAAGATGCCATCAGCAGCAAGTACACCCCAATTTCAGGGACACCAAAATGTGGGAGAAACTGAACATCTCTGAATTGATGGCATATAGATCATGTGACAAACAATCATGTATGAATAAAGGCTTCGGTGCTCCATATCCTTTTAATAAATAATACGTGCACTGACGGTTTTCAAAATAAACCCAGGACTCTAGAGACAGTATTGCAAAGACTGCAGGATGTCACCGTTCTTCCTGATTGTACTTGAATAGCTAATGTTTATCAGACACTTCAATTAACATCGCAGGCAATGATAATGATCTAAATCACTGATCTCTGTTGTCTCATGGATCCTCAGGATAATGCCATGAGTTCCTCCACTTTGCAGATGAGCAAACACAAGTCACTTGTCCATGGTGCCATGTTAGAGAATGAAGTGAAACCAGAAACCAGGTCTGAGGACTACAGACCCTGAACATTCCAGAACAAGTTGATAGAAACTTATATTCATGTTACTTGGCATTTTACATTTTAAAAATATTCTAAGATGACCATCTATTTTAGCTTCTCTTCTCATATGATCTATTTTTTCTTACTGTAATTAGATGACTTTCTAAATTTATTTGTAATAATCATGAGTAAAATAAAAACCTGGAAAAAAGTGCTTAGTTGTCAACCCATGTGTAATTAGTAACTTTCCTGAAATAATTCCAGAAAACTTTGTCTTTGTCCTTTTAGTAGCTGTCAATGTGTATGGAACGAAAGACTCAGGTAACCATGTGGTCCTATTCTGTCTTCTTTCAAGTAAAGTGCCGAGGATATTTTTCTTATATTTTGCCAAGTCAGCTGATCTGAACCCAATCTAAGGTGTTAAGATTATATATACACATATAATCTTAAGATTATATGTAATCTTTTTAAGGGCTTATTAAGGGGTTAAGATTATATATAATCCCAAGATTATATATATATAAACATATATTCATAATATATAAATATATAATCTTAAGATTACATGTTATATATGTTATATATTAAGATTACATACGTGTGTGTGTATATATACATATATACACATGTATGTACACATATACATATATATACATATATATACACACACATATATATATATACATCTTCAGAGAAAATTTAAAGTTAATTTTCCCTTATGCAAATTTCAGGTTTGTTCAACCATTATCCCAAACAAGTACAATGCTCTTGTCTTTTCTCCATTGCCTGCTTCACTAATTAATCCCGTCTGAGGAACACACTATGTCCCAGACTCACTCTGTAGAACATTTTCCTGAAAAAAATAAACAAAAACAAAAACCTAAAGACTTTACCCCCAACATCTTAAAAATAAAACTGGTTAATTACAAAAAAGACTGAAGGAGCCCTTAAAATGATGTGCTCTGTTGTTTTTCTCTCTGCAAGGTGAGAAATCTTAATCAAAACCACAGTAAGAAGCGAAAATGGAAGGTGTGGTCAAACTATGCTCAGGGTCTCCCTCCTGGCACCTTAGTCCTCAACTCATCTCCAGCTGGGTCCAGCTTAAAACCTTGATCAGTGATTAGAGCTGGAGGAGTTTATCACACCAGAATCACTAAGCGCCCAAGGCAGGAAGAATTATTTCGTCCCTATGTTTATAAAATCTATAGTTCAGGCATTATGCACTATCAACTCATGTATATTTCAGGACCACATCTATTATTTCTAAACTTAATAATGATTTAAAATAAAGGGTTATCACAAGAGTGTGAGATAGCATGACATTTGGACTCATGGCCAGAGGTAAAATATTTAAATATCTTAAATAATTAATATCTTTTCCCAAAGAGAGGATTTATCTATTTCTGATGCTAAGCATTATTCACTACTGATAATTCAGAGGATGGATGTATTTCTACATGCAAAAGGCAGGTAAATTTAATTCCTATTTTATAATAGTTTGTTTATTTAGCAAATATTCACTATTAACTAGTATGAGGAGCGCCCTAGGCTTGGGTCCCTGAAAACACGAAAATAAGGGTTTTTTTTTTTTTTCTCCAGGGCTTACACTCTATTGGGTATATTTCTACTGTATAATGATTTCTAAATAATAGCTTTATGCTGGTGAAAATGAGTAGAAAATGTGATTATTGTATTCATCTGAAGATATCTGTGGAGGGCCTGCTATCTCCCAGACTTGTCTTACACTCCCAATTTTTTTTAAAAATGCTCATCTCATGGAGATTATATTCCTGTGCATGATTGATGGACAATGGTACACAAATATGAAAATATAAAAACCTATATGTCAGATGACAATAGTGCAAAAGAGTACAAAGACAGGAATAGCAAGTGCTGGGAAAGAGTAATGCTACATTTTTATTCCAATGAAAATGGTAGGATGGGTTAGATAGGTTGAGGAGCTTGGGGAGACTCTTTAGAGCACTGTAGGTTTAGTAGGTTTTAATCTTTATTGGCATAAAAATATAAAACACATAAAATAGTCATGAATATACTTTTACAATCTAGAAATGTATTTTTTTAAATCCCTGGAGAAACTGGGGACCAAACATTTAGAAATAATTAAATGTAGAGCTTGAAATTTACCAAGGCTATATGAAGAAACACCCTTGTATCTTACATAAGATATTGAAAGAAAACCTATTTAATCTGAATCTAAAAAACAAAACAAAACAAAAGATAAAAGATGAAGAAGTTGACTGAGAAGTGAATGATAAATGGCATTAAGGAGAAATAGAATTCAGTCGCTGAGCGTCCACAAGCTAACACTTTATTCAGTTAACAAAAGTTATATTCAGGCCATTTTTGCTTCTATAGCTGTTAAACCCTTCACATAAGATCAATTTATAATGCTAAATGTTGTTATTTTAATTTTAGATGTTTAAAATTCTTGTAAGGCTAAGATAGCCTGAAATTGAACTCGACCTTTCAGAAGTTCACACTAGGGTTTGGATTTTGACTACTTTCTGCTACTGTTTTAGCATTAACCCTAAGCCATCGGTTATCCCCTCTGTGTTGGAAGATCATTCAACGGCACCACTACCGATTAAGAACCAACATCCTGTGAGAGGTGTTACATTTCAAAAGGATTTTGAGTTAATTATATAATTAAATTTGATTTCTGAATATGCCATTATATAAACATTGTTGGTGGTCCTGCACTTTAAAACAAGAAAATTTATCGAATGTTTTAAAAGTATATAATCAGAAAGGTTTTTATTAGCAAAGGAAAATAAAAGGCTAGGTGACGGATTACCTGAAGAGTGAATATGGCAAAGAGTTGCTAAAATGTAGCAAACGCTTATTTCCCTTCAGTAAATTGATTTTATATTGAACTAAAGCATCACTACCAGTACATGCTAGCTTCTCTCTGGTGAAAACCCAGGGTATAAAGGACCTGGAGAATATCCCAGGGCACTGGGGACATATTCAAAAATGGTATACAAGAAAAGTTTACAGAAACATAATTTTGAGGAATCTGCATTAATTAAATGAAGTTTCCAAAATAAGGCAAATCTTTGCTTCCTGTTTCTGCAATTAAAACTAAAAACACATACATTAAAAGGTAAGAAGTTACAATAATAATGTTTGATTCCTTTACTGTTATTCTCAGTTGTCCTTTCATTCAAAAACGCTCCATGACATCAGTTTGCTTTAATAGTTTGTATTTACTGTATTTGCTTTGAATCCAAGATTACCATACTAGACACTAGACCGTTATACAAAGTTGTGAATGATTCCCTATACAGGAAATTACTTAGTGAGTACAATGTATATTATTTGAGTAATGGATACCTTAAAAGCCCTGACTTGACCTATATACAATGTATGCATGTAACAAAATTGCACTTGTACCCAATGAATTTATGTAAATTTACAAATATTGATACACATATTTAACGTTAACCATATCAAATGTTATAGAACATCACAATTTAGTTTTAATACAGTTCTAAGAAGTTATTTCATTTTCATTTACTTCTTCAGGCTACTCTGATACTAAATCAAGTATTTTCTTCCAACTAGATGTTAAGAAATTCATGTTAAAGTGATATTTGTGCTTTTGAATAAATTTATTTTGAAGAATGTGTTTGTAAAATACATGTACCCTAGAACTTAAAGTATAATAAAAAATTATTTCTGGGAATACTGGTATAATTCTTTAATTAGACTTAAAACCAATGAATAAATTTTACATCATATATAAGTATATATACACACATAAATACATAAACACACACTACATATATATGTCATATATAATAGAACAATAACTAAAAGTGTTGCTTAGCAGATCTAATGATGTTAAAGTTGCCATTTAAAAAGCAGAATAAAAGAACTGTAGGAAATAAATATTCTGCTGTTAATCCTCTTTCTTACCTATGATAATATAAGGAGGGAAGAAGGTGATAGAATACAGAAATCATTAAAAGATCTTACCAAAACAGATCGTGCTTTTCTTTAAAAAAAGAAAAGTTGTAAGAAATTTATAGGAGAAAATATACTTTTGCCAGGTAATGTAATCAGAATAAAATAAGACACTGTAAATATTTAAATTTAAAACCGTCAGATAAGATAAAGTTTTTCTTCACCCCCATCACCCCCAGGGAATGCACTTTTTAAATAATTACTTCCAAGAGGGGGTTTTACTTGACATATTTTAAGTGTCTGAAGTGACTGTAGATAACCAGTCATCTCAACATGAGAGAGGTGATTTTCAGTCTTCCCATAGTCTTTCAAAAAGCCACTAGTCATTGGTTCTTTCATTCAACAGATACTTACTCAATGGCCATCATGTGGTAGACACCTTGTAACTGCTGAGTATATTGCAAAGAAAAATCAGTTTCTAGCTTCTCATAAAACTTAAAGTCTACATTCAGAAAGATGCCCCATATTGGCCAATATTTTTGTATCGTATCATATATCATACACTATCTTTCTTTTCTTTTTTTGACATGGAGTCTCATTCTGTGGCCAGGCTGGATGCAGTGGCGATCTTGGTTCACTGCGACGTCTGACTCCCCAGTTCAAGCGATTCTCATGCCTCAGCCTCCCGAGTAGCTGAGATTAGAGGTGCGTGCCACCACGCCCGCCTAATTTTTGTATTTTTAGTACAGATGGGTTTTCACCATGTTGGCCAGGATGGTCTCGATCTCCTGACTTCATGATCTGCCCACCTCAGCCTCCCAAAGTGCTAGGATTACAGGTATAAGCCACTGCACCCGGCCCAGACACTATTTTTCAAGTTATAAATACTATTTGTTGATAATAGCTATTAGAATTTCTGTCCTTTGTAGAAAGCATAAATCTACAAGTTTGTATAAAGAGGCCACAACAGAGTGAGAGGAAGAACTTCTCATACATGTCAGAAGATCTGGGTTTAGGATTTGATTTGCCCATTTGCTCATTAGTTAACATCAGCTGAGTGCTTTTGACTGCATAGTTATCTTTGATAAAAACAACAACAAAACAGAAAATTTCCTTTTTGCCTATCTCACAGAAGGTGTGTAATGTTCAGTTTTGATAATGTATAAAGTCGTTTGTAAACACAGAGCTTTCTGCATCTAACATATTTTCCTACACTCGGGCACAGATGGGGAAATATGAGGGGACCTCAAAAAGTTTGTGGAAAAATAATATTGAAAGGTAAAAATAAAATATATAAACTTTATTTCTCAATATATGCTCCATCAACCTCAAGACACTTTTATAAGCGATGATGCCTGGCATTCAGTCCATCCCTGAAGAACTGAGTGTCCTTGGAATTTAACTACATAAATACAGTCTTTTTAACGTTATTAACTGAAGGAAATGTCCTTTACAGACTGTTTTTAAAATTTTATTATTATTATGCTTTAAGTTTTAGGGTACATGTGCACAATGTGTAGGTTTGTTGCATATGTATACATGTGCCATGTTGGTGTGCCGAACCCATTAACTCGTCATTTAGCATTAGATGTATCTCCTAAGGCTATCCCTCCCCACTCCTCCCACCCCACAACAGTCCCCAGTGTGTGACGTTCCCTTTCCTGTGTCCGTGTATTCTCATTGTTCAATTCCCACCTATAAGTGAGAACATGCGGTGTTTGGTTTTTTGTCCTGGCAATAGTTTTCTGAGAATGATGGTTTCCAGTTTCATCCATGTCCCTACAAAGGACATGAACTCATCCTTTTTTATGGCTACATAGTATTCCATGGTGTATATGTGCCACATTTTCTTAATCCAGACTATCGTTTTTGGACATTTAGGTTGGTTCCGAGTCTTTGCTATTGTAAATAGTGCCACTATAAACATACATGTGCATGTGTCTTTATAGCAGCATGATAAGATTAGGAAACAAAAATGTCAGAAGGAGCCAAATCAGGACTGTAAAGTGGATGCCTAATGAGTTCCCATTGAAACTCTTGCAAAATTGCCCGTGTTTGAGGAGAGGAATGAGCAGGAGCATTGTTGTGATGGAAAAGAATGCTCTGGGGCAGCTCTCCTGGCTAGTGGTCTGCTAAAGTTTTGGCTAGTTTGTCAAAACAATCTCATAATAAGGCAACATCATCATTCTTTGGCCCTCTGGAAAGTCAACAAGCAAAATGCCTTGAGCATCCCAAAATACCAGTGCCATGACTTTTGTTCTCAACTGTTCTGCTTTTGCTTTGACTATACCACTTCCAGCCCTTGGTAGACAATGCTTTAATTGTGTTTTGGTCTCCAGGATGGTACTGGGAAAGATATATTTTATCTCCTGTAACAATTCTTCAGAGGCCAGAATGGTCCAGGATCTTGATGCCACTTGTGTAAGATTTCTATTGAAAGCTCTACTCTTGTTTGCAGCTTATCTGGGTGCAATGTTTTGGAATTCACCAAGTGGACAGTCTGCTCAATTATTATTTTTTAGTCAAGATTGTATAAGCTGAACCAGTCATGATGTCTGTGGTGCTGGCTGTTTCCTGCTGTTAACTTTCAGGCCTCTTCAATTAGGGCATGGACCAGATTATTATTTTTCTTGCAAATTGATGTGGATAGTCTCTTGCTGTGGGTTTCATCTACACTCTCATGTTCTGCCTGCTTAAACCTAGTTAACTAATTGTAAACTCTTGATTTTGCCAGGGGGGTTCATTGTCCCCATAAACTTTTCAGAAAGCATCGGTGATTTCACCATTCTTCTGCCCAAGCTTCACCATAAATTTGATGTTTGTTCTCATTTCAATTTTATCAGAATTTATGTTGCTTTGATAGGGACTCTTTTCAAACTAATGTCTTATCCTTCTTAGTGCCTCAAACTAGATCCTGTTCAGATATGTTAGAACAAGTTAATATGAGTTTATTTTGGTACAAATATTTTTTTAAATCCATAATTTTTTCATTAGAATTTTCCACAAACTTTATGAAGACCCCTTGTATAGTTCATCGTGTTCATTACGTAGAAGCAAGCTATCTTGCTAACAAAAAGCAGTTTATGGACTTAAGGCCAATTGCCAGGTGGAACTTGAGTGGTACCTAATAAAAAACAAAGCTTTAAGTAGATGCAATGAAGGCCCCAAAGAAAAATGTAGTGTTTTAGGTGATGGTCTGGGAAAATAGGTAAGAGATATCCTTGGAATGGTTTTCCTTAACTCATTAGCTAATAACTGTAAAAATAATAACAATAATAGTGATTCATAGTGATAATGTATCAAGGGGTTATACTATTCAGGCACTAGTTGAAAACCTTTATATATGTGATTACTTTCATCCCATAGTGACGGTGGTTTTATCACACATATCGTGCAGACAAAACAGCAGTCTGTGAAAATGTAAGCTACTTGACCACAGTAGCGTGCTTGCATGTGGGAAGTCAGATTAAGAGACTGTCTTGACAGTCAGCTTTCCGCCTCTCTCTCACCCCTATACCATAATGCACCGTAAGGGGATTCTCTCCTATGTTGTTGTGTTTTTATCTGACACAAAGGTCAAAACTAATAGCTGATTAATGTTCAAAAGCATTCATCTCTACTAAACTGGTTTGTATGTGCCGTATTTTCAACACTCTTTTCTTCTCATTAAGTCATTTAGTTTTTTACTGACTACCTAATGAAACCCCAACTGAGTCCAGGTAGAGTTAGCACCATCAGCCCCTCTACAAGCCAGAGAGTGAAGTCACAGGGTCCTAGTGACCCTGTGTTTTCCAGGACTAGCAGGCAGGACCAGCAGTTTAAATGTTGGCCTCCATGCTGATTCATGTTAACTCAAAAGACAGATTTTGTTTTTCTGGAAAATGCTGCTTCCCTTTATGCATAAAATTGTGACCAGAAGCTCAGCCCTCTGTATGTCAAACAGACACAAAATCCAAGAAAATCAGGAATGGCACTTTTCTTTTCAGGGAAAATACATACAAGGAAGTAGGTATAAAAATGATTTTACACAGACAATTTTTGAGTAATTTAAAAGGAATTAAAATAAGGACATTGTGATTTTCTCTAGGAACTAAAAGCTTCTCTCCAGCGTATAATAGGGCATGAATACTGTGGGCTTGCAAATGAGAATAACTTCTGTTAACAGAGGCACCATCTATTTCAGGTAAGTATTCTCTACTCTCATGAAACATAAAAGAAAACAAAACAAAAATAATTATTTTTACTTAGGCATAACCTGGCACTGACAAATGTATTAAAGCAAGCAAAAATTAGCATCTTCCATCACCAAAATCTTCAAATAATTTATTAATTTTTTATTCATTGTCTCATTTATATATTAGGCAGGAAGCCCTTTTTTTTTTTTTTTTTTTTGAGTTCTCTGTGCTTAACTCATGTTGATTTTCAATCTCCTTACCATGTCTACCATGCCTATCTATATTCAAAGATTCTGTAAAAGGAAAATGAATTTTAAAACATTTCTTCTCAGCAGCTTTGGTGACTGTGTGGCACCTTCTGGACATTGTCATATGAAGAGAGTTCTATCAGAGGTGACTGGGAAGTTTTTCACTTTTTTATTTTTTATTTATTTTTTTTGAGATGGAGTCTCGCTCTCTTGCCCAGGATGGAGCTCAGTGTCATTATCTTGGCTCACCCCAACCTCAGCCTCCTGGTTTCAAGCGATTCTCCTGCCTCAGCCTCCTGAGTAGCTAGGACTACAGGCACACACCACTCTACCCGGCTAATTGTTGTACTTTTTAGTAGAGACAGGGTTTCACTATGTTGGCCAGGCTGGTCTCGAACTCCTGACCTTGTGATTTGCCTGCCTCAGCCTCCCAATACTTTTCTAAAGAAAGGATAAACCCCAGCTGCCACTTTTCCCTCTTCCTTTTGCCTCCTCCTGCCTAGATCCTGAACATGATGTGTAGGAAGCGTCCATGAAAGAACCAAGAAAGCAGTGATGAGAGAACCAGGGGATCACAAAGCCTCGATGAAACCCTTGAAATACCATTGTGTTGTCTTAGAAAATTAACCACTGTTATTTAGGCTGCTATTTGAATTTTCGAATAAAATAATTAGATGGACATAAAGCAATTCAAATTTGGGAGAATAAGCCAGTTTTGATGAAAATAGATTTAAAGCTGTTTTATTCTAAATGTGAAGGGCTTTGCAGGCAAAGTCAAGGGTTTTATATTTTATTAATGGGTAACATGTTCAATATAGAATATATAGAAGATATTGATTTTGTATGTGAAACTGATGTCTTAGATACATTCCATTTGATTATCACAGTGAGCTCATGTTGTAAATAGAGAAATTATTACCATCTAAGTGCGACAGAAGGTGAATGTAAGTTCCAAAAGTTAAGTGACTTGCTGGAAGTCACCCAGATAGTACAGAGTCCCATCCTGACACAAACGTAAGCCTTACTCTTTCAGTATCAGGACTGGGCCACCTGCTAGCTCATCGTGATAATCAGTTGGGATGTGTTTAAAATTGATTTCAAATGTCAAATCCTCTTTAACATTTCCTCATTTTATACAGATCAGATTCCCCTCATTGCTACTCATACCCAAATAATGCACCTATCAGCAAGGAAACATCTCCAGTTTGAAGATGATGCCCCTCCCTACAAGGAGAGCCAACTAAATCACTTGGTAAAAGAAAAGACCAAAAAATAAATATACATTACAATAAATGAGTAACTTCATCCTAAGCCATACCTTGGTGCAGGTCATTCAGAAAACCACTGAACTTTTGTCTTGAGACCCTGTTTTACCTTAATGATTTCACAAAATATACTCTTAACCTATCAAAATATATACTAAGGTGTAACGATGAGATGATGAACAAGTATTCTTTTATCAGGCTGTGGTATTTGCTAAACTGACTTCTGGATGGTAATGCCAATGCCTGTTCTGACAGGACCCACGACAAACACATAGTTCCCCACGTTAGAGTCCCTTTTCAACATAGGCGCCTATTTGTTTTAGGGCACAGAATAACAATAGGTTCCATGCCTCCTGGATAAAGTTTGAAAAATAATATTGCAGATACATGCATTGGTATCTATTTTGAAAGATAGTCTTTAACCCAATTACATCAAGTAACTTTATAAACACACTCCCCAACAGGGAAGGATGAAGTGCCAGCAAACTTTGGGGCTTAGCTAAATCGGCCATTTCCAATGCCTGGGAACTGAGCTGCACCAGCCTCCCACTAGGAGAGCCACAAAGCCACGCAGCAAGAGAAGTGAGACCCGAACTGGAATCTAAGGGGCTTGCAGGGATAGAGCAAGAGATTTGCTGAGGACTCCATCAGCTTAAGTGAAAGGGATAATCGACTAAAAGTAAGGTAAGCCATTGAGCAGCTGGAATCACTGTAAAATTCATGTGCTTTTACAAGCACTGCTTTCCCTGAGGGCAGAGCGGTGTCGCAGAACACTTCCCAGTATTGCTGTTCTCTCTGGAACAACAGGAAACAAAGAAAAAGAGTGAAAAATTCATCTTTCAACACAGAATCCAAGTAAGACCATTTTAGCTGAAGGACTCAAAAATGCATAACATCCTCAACCAGCAGAGAGTAAGTGCTTGCTCAAAATGCGTCCTCCTGCAAAGATGGAATGATCTCTTGCATGCATAGATGCCACACCAGCTGTAGACACTACTGATCTGTGTTTTAAATTTCACTTCACAAAACTAATTTGGGATTTCAAAAGCAGAAAAACAACTTCTCATACTGTAACTTGCCGATCATGTATGGATCCCCTTCCAGTCTTTGCTTACGTGTGTATATGCACTTGTTATCAAACATCAGAATGTTTACCATTCTATAACCTTTATTTAATAAACAGTATTGCAGAATAACTTTCATACTGATACATAGTGTGCCCAGACATTACCTCAATGGTTGTGTAATATTATACTCGGTGCATTTGCTGTAATTATATTAAGTATGCACATTACTGGACATTTTGATTTATGATTGTGAGAACTGTTATAATGAATCTTCTTTTGCTTTTTAAATAGTTGGTAGTGTATAGTCTGTGTAGATTTTTAGAAGAAAGAGTACTGGTTTAAAACACCCTGAAATTGTCTGCAATAAAATCCTAGTGTGCTCTTCAGAAAAGCTCTTCCAACATATCACGACACTAACAATACATGGTGGCACGAGTTGTAGAATGGCCCTTCCTGAATAGACACTTAATAATAGATAACAGCCCAGCTTGATCCTTCCATCATCACCATTTTTACTCCTTTATGTGACTAATCAATGAGCCTCACTCTGATAATGATGGATTAAAAAAACTACACAACAAAAAAATACAGTATCATTGTGAAAGTTCAGGTGATAAAAAATATTTTGTCACCTCCATATTGTGAATGCCTCAGCAGGGTGTAAGATCTCATTTCTGGACACATTGATATCCACTGCTCTTGTTGAAGACAAAATTTTCATCCTTATGCAAAAAACAGCTCCCTGCCCATGGTGTATTAAACATCCTGATGCTTTCCTTCTGGGCTTCTTCAATCTGATTCACACATCTGGATGGATCCATTGTTGATCACATGTAGGTGATTGTACACTTAACATGCTCTCCTCTTCCAAAACGTCTTCATATAGTGAGCAGCACCTCTAAATGAGTGCCCGACCACAGCAGGGTAGTATTCTGGTGTGAGTCCACAGATCAGCCCTTCTTTCTTCCATTCTCCATAACACCAATCAATCCCTAACATCTCCAGATTTTTAAAAAAATCTAATAATTTTTCACTTTTTGCAAAATCTGCAGTTATGCTTTCCTTACTCTAAAAATATACTTCAAAATCCTCAGTCTGGGAGATTCAGTATCTGTTGATCCTACCCCCAAGCATCTCTCAGATCGACTGTCTCTTCCCATCTGTCATCGCCCTGGTTCAGCCCCTCTTTGTCGCCTGCACCATGTCCACTGTGGGGTTTGTTGTATCCTCCTCACAACCCTGCTCCCGCTATTGCGAATTTCAATTGTTTTATCTCCACGAGGCCGGCTGCCTCCTTGTCTCTGTACTGAGTTCCCATTTCTAGTTCTCATCTTCAGCACAGGCTCCATTTACTACCGTATCAACCACTTTCTACGGCTCATTATTTTTATAATACAGCTCATTTGTGAGTCTAACATATGCTAATCATGCACAGAGGGCTGTTGATAGCTCTCACATATATATATTAATCCACTAGGACAGGCATCACACATGTCCACATTGAGGCTGAAAATGAGTCACAGCAACGGGAGAGGTGGTGGAGCACAGCTTGGCCTCCTGCACTCTTTTCTCCACCACAATTCTCGTATCACACCAGGTTGAGATGCTATCATGAACTTCTGATAGCCCATGTTACATCCCCCAAGAATATTAACAGGAAATAAAACTTCACTACCCTGTTATGTCAACCATGCCTGGTCTGTTCAAGTAATAGCATATTTTAAATTGTTGCCTCTGCTCATCTGTGTTTACAGGGTCCAGCCTCTGTACCCAACCAACTTGTGTAATAGGCAAGCTTATCAAATTTTGCATCTCAAGGACCATGGGAAATAGGTTAAAATACAAACTTGTTGGTCACTTTCCAAACGAAAAGCACGATGCTCTTGACCATGAGTGGGAATGAATACCTACATGGGCAACCAGAGAGTTTAGCCAGGGTGGAATAAGGTCCAGTCAGTTTACTTCTCTACACTACAGTCTGAAAGATTATAATATGATGATTTAACTGTGGTGAAACTCAAGAGAAATCCTCACTGAGGAAGAAATGTTCAGTAGAGAGGAGGCAGCAGAGGCACGTTTTTAGCAAGAGGACCCCTGGTTGCAAGAGTCTTGGGTGTAAGAGAGGAGCGACACACCTGAAGAAATTACAGAGGCTCAAGGAGGCTGGGATGTAAACAGTGATGGTGGGCATACTACAGAGCAACGCCAGACATGGATCTGACTTCCAGCCTCAGTTACACACTTTGGTCTTTATTCGAACAGTGGCGGAAGTGGAGAGGGTGGCAAAGCAGGAAGATGTGTTTTACTTAGAGAAACAAGAGCGTTTCTTCGAATGTTCCTCAATATCTCTGTGAGTTAGGAGGTGAAGTCATTTCAGACTGTGTGGGATGTGTGTGGTATGCAGTCATGTATAGTTTTTTTTATGTGTGTGTGTGTGTGTGTGTGTCTGTTGTGTATACTTGGTGTGTGTGAAGTTTGAAGTTTATGTGTGGGGTGGTGTATCTGGTGTGTATCGTTAGTGGTGCGTGTTCAGTGTGTGTAGTGTCTGTTCTGTGCACAGTCTGTGGTGTATTCGGGCATGTATGTGTGTGTTAAGTGGAAAGTCTGATGATGGTACAAAAGGTTTAAAAAAAATGTGATCTTCAGTGAGGGCCAATGTGAAACACGGAAAAAGGCCATTTCAGTACTTCAAAGGCCCTGCTGTGTTTAGCAGAGGGGGGACTTTCTCTTTGATATATCTTCCTGTGCTCTTATAGGAAATGCTCCTTAGAATAATGGAGACAATTTGCTAAGCCTGCTTTGGAAAACTAAGAATTCTTATTCCAAGAACAGTTTATAAGAGGCTTTACGCAGATATCTGGGTGCTTTTGGAGTTTAATTGCATTTGCATGATTTAGAGTAATTTATCTGAGATGTGTAAGACTTGCTGAGTGTGATGACTAGAGATTATTTACAAAACTAATTCACAAATGAGTTGTTATGCTATTGTTTCATTCATTTATAAGGCAATGACACCGCATATCAAAGGCATGTAATGATTACATTATAGCTATAAACACATGGTTTAAAATACTCAGAAAATATGAAAGGTCCATTTATTTCTCCTTTTTAAAGAATGTCAAACATACCCTGTAACCTTCTGACATAATGTTGAACTAATTCCTAAAAGTAGATGAGAAAATGCATAACAGCAAATGATTATTGATGTCATTCCTCACATCTATATTACTTTTTATTATTTTTTATGTTAGGTTATTTTTGTAGTCACTTGCTCTATCTAGTTTAATCAATGTCAGGGTGTACTTTGCACACACAGGCCAATTCAACACCTTTCTGAAGATCTGTGGAGATTCTGAAGGTTATTTTCAATTCCTAGGGTCAGTTTGATATTCTCATTAAGTGCAAGACCCATAATTTTAATTAATTCACACAAACTAATTATTCAGCTTCTTCAGATACAATATAATTGCACTGTCTATTTAGCATGTTATTTTATAAAGTGAGATGAGAAGTTTTTTTAGAAAAAAAAACTAATCTTACTTTTGTTTTGTAGTCCTTTAGAGAAGACACTCAAAAGGTTTGGAAATTTGAAAGAAAGTAAATTCAAAATTTTTATAATTTTAATATTGTGAAAGATGAGAAAAATAAATATTAAAAGCATTTTCTCTCATCAAATTTCTAAAGTAAAATATAAATCCTATAACACAGACAAAGTATAAATCATAGGCTCACATCAACCAGCCACTCTCAGTTCGTATGAAATTCCCTAAAAGCACTCCCATTTAGCACAACTCCCTTGGGAAGGGGCATACTGCTACTGAAATTAGACCGTATTTGAGCATATCACCTTACACATTTTTTTAGATTTTACTCTAGGGATTGTAACATACACAATACATACAAAATAACCTATCACAGTCTATTGATATTAATGTTTTACTAGATCAATGAAGCATAGAAACCTCACCTCCATATAGGTCCCTTCGCTCTTACTTCATTTTAAATATAGCTGTCTGAGTATTTTCTCTGCAGATATTGAGCATAACTTCAGAGGGTCTTACATGTGCTTCAACTATGAAATGTGATTTAAGAAGCTCATTAGAAGCATGATAGTCGATTATATTTACCCCTATTTTTACATAGTGCTTTATTTTCACACCACACTAAGGAGTTTGGAAAACATGTTAAAAGGTGTGAGAAGCCTCAGAAGACAGAGGGTAATGGAAAGATGAAGTATCAGCAATGCTGAGGTCTGCAGTGATCACCTCTCAGAGATTCACTTATGTCCCATTCCTCCCTGCTCCCAGTAACTGCTTCATGTTTATAACACCCAGGTATTGCATCAGACCACAAAGAAACAATGGTAATCTCCTTTCCATCTAGTCGAGGATTCAGGAATTAGCAATTAACTTACCACATAGAAAAATATGAAGTTAGAACTGTTATCATGGCTGCTTAGAGCTGAAATTCTTCTGCGTGGGTGTGGAAGGGAAAAGACCTCCACACTGGAATGAATGGGTGTTTTGGTCAAAGGGTTCATACACAGTATTTCTCACAGCCTACATGATGCCCAGTCATTCAAACATTTCGGTATTCAAGAGAGATAAATTGTGTGCAGAAGTAGGAAGGATGAATGGCATGTGTTATCTTTTATCTGCTGTTTATTAATTTGAAACATTTTTTTCTTCCACATTAAATAAAATATCTTTGTTCAGACACAATAATATCTCAATACTTGTATCACATTTACATTTTTGAAAGTTTTCATAGCTCTCGATGATGTTAAATCAACATGGTATGTTAGGAAAAATGAGTCAGAAACATTTGACCAAGACTATAAAATTTAGGGGTGGCAAAGCAAAGACACAACAACCATAGAACCTGCAAGACACGCAAGCATTGTATACCATGGAGACAGTAGGTAAAGCATGGAGAGGGAGGCTCTGTCCATATACAGCCTTGCCAAAGGAAGAAATTCACATTAGATCTCACTTTGCTTATTTCAGCAGCAAGACTATCTCAAAAGAAATGCCTTCTTCTCAAAAGAAAACTTACATGTGGCCAACAAGCACATGAAAAAAAGCTCAATATCACTAATCATTAGAGAAATGCAAATAAAAAGCACAGTGAGATACTATCTCATACTAGTCAGAATGGCTACTGAAAAGTACAAAGATAATAGAAAGTAGCAAGGATGTGGAGAAAAGGGAACACTTATACACCATTGGTGGGAGTGTAAATTAGTTCAACCACTGTGGAAAGCGGTGTGGCATATCTTCAAAGAGCTAGAAGCTGAACTGCCATTCAACCCAGCAATACCATGACTGGCTGTAAGACCAGAGGAATATAAATGATTCCACCATAAAGACACATGCACGTAAATGTTCATTATAGCACCGTTCACAATAGCAAAGACACGGAATCAACCTAAATATCCATCAATGACAGATTGGATAAAGAAAACGTGGCACATGTACACCATGGAATACTATGCAGCCATAAAAAGGAATGAGATCATGTCCTTTGCAGCAACATGGATGGAGCTGGAGGCCATTACTCTTAGCAAACTAATGCAGGAACAGAAAACCAAATACATGTTTCACTTATAAGTGGAATCTAAGGCTGGACACCGTGGCTCACAGCTGTAATCCCAGCATTTCAGAAGGCCAAGGTGGGCAGATCACCTGAGGTCAGGAGTTCGAGACCAGCCTGACCAATACGGTGAAACCCAATCTCTACTAAAAATATAAAAATTAGCCAGATGTGGTTGTGGGCACCTGTAGTCCCAGCCACTTGGGAAGCTTATACAGGAGAATTGCTTGAACCTGGGAGGCAGAGGCTGCAGTGAGCCAAGATTGTGCCACTGCACTCCAGCCTGGGCAACAAAGCAAGACTCAGCCTCAAAAAAAAAAAAAAAAAGTAGAATCTAAATGATGAGAATTTATAGAGGGGAACACATAGAGGGGAACAAAACACACTAGGGCCTAGGGGAGGGTGGAGAGTGGGAAGAAGAGGAGCGGAAAAGATCACTATTAGGTACTGGGTATAATACCTGGGTGATCAAATAATATATGCAACGAACCCCCATGACACTTACTTACCTGTGTAACAAACCTTCACTTGTAACCCTAAACCTAAAACTTAGAAAACAAAATAAAAATTATTCAGCATATAAAAAAGAAATGCATTGCTATGAAATTATTATAGTATATTGAAATCCGTATCATTTCTAGCTAGTAAAGAAATATGTAGAATGTGTGTCAATTTCCAGGAATTAAAATAGTTATCAATACCCCCCTTTTAAAAATCAAAATATATTATCTTTACACAGGCTTCCTACGTGCATTTAGTCAGAAGACACGGTGAACATATACACTATCTATAAGCATGTGTAGAATGCATAGATAGGATTGCAATATGATTAGATACCCTAATTTATTGGCAAAGTTTAGCACTGATGTACACTCATATAGCTATTTTTACACACATGATCATACCTACTTTTTTAAAAACAATTTAAACTCCAAAATAAGCTAATTACATTTAACAAATATATGTGTGTGTGTATATATACACACACATATATATACATATATATACATATATATACATATATACATATATACATATATATACATATATGTACATATATACGCACATATATACATATATGTACATATATACACACATATATACATATATGTATATATACACACATATATACATATATGTATATATATACACACATATATACATATATGTATATATACACACATATATATACATATATATGTGTGTATATATATACATATATATAAATAAAACTCTATGTTTCCAGTTTTATTATCAATGTTACTTATTGAAAATGATGAAATTGAAAGGGCTCACGGTCGTTCTATTTATGAGCAACAGATGTATTAAAGTTGTTGGCCAGGCACAGTGGCTCACGCCTGTAATCCCAACACTTTGGAAGGCCGAGGTGAGTGGATCACCTGAGGTCAAGAGTTTGAGACCAGCCTGGCCAACCTGATGAAACCCCGTTTCTACTAACCAAAAAATGAGCCAGGCGTGGTGGCAGATAACTGTAAACCCAGCTACTCAGGAGGCTGAGGCAGGATAATTGCTTGAACCAGGGTGGTGGAGGTTGCAGTTAGCTGAGATCGCGCCAGGCAAGGCGGTAAGAGTGAAACCCCATCTCAAAAAAATAAAAAAACGAAAAGCTTTCATCACACGTGGCAAAAACAGTAACAGTGATTGGCGTAAATAATTTGGAAGCCCAGAGGAAGAGCCCATAATTTGACCTGCAAGGTAAGTTTTGTGGGGAAATGGAGATAGGGAGGTAGAATTTAGAGAATGATTCAGATAAATTTCTATACAATAAACTACAAATGAATATAGTCCCACGATAGCCATAGAGCTAATATACAAACACAACATTCTTATGGTCCCTTATTGGTCCCTTAGACAGTGACCAACCTGGAACTGGTCTTTAATTTCTAATCTACTAAATGTACATTTTTTAAACCTAGGGAATAATAAGAGGAAAAGCTTAACAACCCTGAAAAAACGTAGTTGGCTAAATTTTCAGTCACTTTCCTCTAGTGCCCCAGGAAGAGACTGCGAAGAATCCGGTTAATAGCTGGCTGAGTCCCTAGAGAGGGAGGAATCCACCATGGGGGTAGCAGACCTCATCATTGTCACTATGTGTGACACACACTCTGCTTTTGAGAAGTGCGTTTAGTGTGAAGATGCCTGACGGGACCCCTGTGACATTTAATTCTCCTCTGAAAATGTTAGCAATGCAGGGACCCGAAGAGCTCCCAAAGGCCTTACATGTCAAAATGAAAAAAAAAAAAAAAAAAAAGAATCATGCGTAGGTCACACCAGGAGGAAATACATGTTATGGGAGGGAGAGAAGAATGTTGGAATTAACTTTCGATGTGGACTGTGTGTTTTAAACATACAGATGCCATTTAAACATCAACACATGTAAATTCACTTTAGAGAGGGAAACCAGGAGCTCTGAAATTTTCAGACATTTACTCTAAGGTCATATGACTTACAAAAAGCAGAACTAGGCCGGGCACAGTGGCTCACACCTGTAATCCCAGCGTTTTGGGAGGCCAAGGCTGGCAGATCACAAGGTCAGGAGTTCGAGACCAGCCTGACCAACATGGTGAAACCTCGTCTCTACTAAAAATACAAAAATTAGCCAGGCGTGGTGGTGCACACCTGTAATCCCAGCTACTTGGGAGGCTGAGGCAGGAGAGTCACTTGAACCTGGGAGGCAGAGGTTGCAGCGAGCCAACACTGTGCCACTGCACTCCAGCCTGGGTGACAAAGTGAGACTCCGTCTCAAAAAAAAAAAAATAATAGTAATAATAATTCCAGTTAAACTTGCTTTCTTTCTGTGTCCTGGAGTTGGGGGAGTCAACACTGATACCACCATGTATCCGACATGCAGAGATTGTCAACATATCCAAGGTCTAAAGGCTTAAAAGCGTTTCATTCTTTGGTTCCCTCATTATTTTCAAGACTGCAGTCATGGTAATAGTTAAGTCACAACATAATGCAACATGGAATACTACAGCACAAAATCTTAGTTACAATCGACAAAGTACATAGGATTACAGAAGAAGAAAATACATTCACTAGGCCAACAGCCAGTGCCTCCACCTGCCATAGAACATTTCCGACATATTTCTGTCAGGGCCAGAGTTCACAGGCAAACTAATAGAAATAAGTGTTCTATTTCAGGAAGCAGTATGAGGTGTTTTAAAATATAAGCCAATTTCAATTGCATCAGTTCTTTGAATACCTTTCTAAGAGGTCTGGACTTTGCTAATGCCTTGGGATTTCTCCCGAAATACTAAAGATGATTCTAAACTCCAGTCCACAATCACTTTTACTTATGCTACTGGTTGTATTACATTTTCACACACACAAAAAAGAGAAATGTAATGTACTATTACATTACCATTTGTGAGTTAAGTGTTAGGTCAAAATGCCTTTAAAGTTTTTGTGTGTTCTTACATACAGATATACATCCTGTTTTCTCATTTACACATCTGATGCATGTCTTCTAATGATTTATCCTCAGAAAAGATTCAGTATTTATGAATAAAGACCACAGGAAAAGGGCAAAGGATTTTGTAAGAGGAGGGAGCTGGGACAAGCTGGGTGTTAGAAAACGCTTCCTGTTGGAGTCAAGAACATAACTGGGCCCCTAAAAACACAGAGGTTATACCACAGGAAAGGTGGGGTTGACATTCTACATGGTGGGAGGAGGTTTCACCTTCCCACATGGCTAATAATACTGACAGCCCCAGCCTGAGAAAAGAGGTTCTTCTTCTAACCATGACTGCGTTGGCTTCCCACTGCCCCGATCATTGGAATGGGTATCTTGAGGGAGGGAAGAGGACAGGGCTTCTTACACCATCGCAAGACCGCCACTCATTCTCTCTCCTCATCCACACCTGCCGTAGACAGATGACACTTTCTGCCCAACTTCCACACCTGCCAGAGGTGGCACTTTCTGTTCAAAGGAGAGCCCAGCTCCGGCTTGAAGAGCAGAGTGAGGTAGGGTTTATGAAAACAAAGACAGTATGCGAGGAGACCCTTTTGCCCTAAGGTCCACAGCGTCATCTAGCTGCTGATGCTGCACTGTGAGCCCCAGGTGGCAGGGACCGGCCTGCCTCATTCACTAATGTGTCCCCAAGCAAGGGATCAGTGACCCATGTTCAGCAAATATTTGAAAAATAAATGAGCGAATGAAAAAAAAATATTCCAACGCCTGACTCAAGATAAAGGATAAAAAGTGAACCAATAAATTAGAAAATTAGATTTCTAGAAATTAACTAAAAATCACACAGTGCTTAAGGAGAACCAATCTTCCATCCAGAACTTTGCCAGATATTCTGAATAAAGTAAACTTGGTTTCCAAAGATAAAATGATTTTATTATAGAATCAAGGTTTACATCAGCATAAATATGATTATAAAATAGCCGTTGAAGTCCTATTTGTAGGTATAGACTGAGCTGTGCAAAAAAGAAACTGAATGAAACCAACTAGTTATTTTATTTCAAAACATATTTTGCATAAAATAATTCAAACTTTTTTCTTTATTCTTCAGAAGTGTTTTCAAAAATTTGTTTCATATTATATTCTGTCTTCTTAGTAAAATTTTAAAAACGGGTTTTATAAAGCTAAAGATGCACTCAAATGTACAAAATGAAACATAACCTTCTCTTAACTCCTAAATAAAGAATGGGAAATTTTGTGAATGTCATCTTTTATTCTTTTTTCTTTCCTTTAAATATTCAGGCATTATTGAAATTTGAAAATATCCCACTGAGAAATATATGAATCCTTGAGTAGAAAATAAAATGGCTTATTAAAAGCCAAGCACTCATTACTGTTAACCCTCTTAACCATTCAAAAACCTTAAACAACCCAAATAATACCTTTAAATTATGTAGATTAGTTAGATTTCAAGACAGCAGGACCACATACTCTAAAATTTTATGATTTTCTAATGGTCTTCCATTTGTAGTGATTTTTCATCCTCAAATCTTAATTTGTTGTCATCTGTAAGATATCTCGAGGAATGCTGCAGAGAAAATAATCTACATATTTTATTCCACGCGGTTTCTTAGGTTATGGTCTTATACTCTGGGCTGCCACAGACCTCTGTTAATTCTTGGACTTACCAAGACAATTTCTTCATATGTTAGGTTGATGTGAAAGTAACTGTAGTTTTCGCCATTACTTTCAATGCTGAAAACCTCAACGATTTTTGCACCAACCTATACAAATAGAACTATTATTCCATAATAGATTTCTGGTAAAATAATTATATATAATTAATTACTTTCCACTAATATTCCATCGACTCGTAAGACTTGGTGTAGACGTCAGAGACACCCGTGACAGAAGGTGAACGAGAACGGGGTACACTGTGTCAAGATGAAGGACTCAAATGCAAACTAAGGGGGGGCTTCCTTTATGTGTTTCAAAATAATGGGATTTTCAGAATGACAGTTAAATAGTAAAGTGGTCCAATGCCCCTAAAACCCTTTTCAAATCCAGAAGTAAATCTATATCGTGCTTCCCTCAAAGTCAGCACTCGGTAAACGCAAAATAATTGGTAGCTGCTTCTATTAGTGATGTTTTGTTGTTATACTCCAAATCTTGGGGTGGGAGAATCTTCAAAGGAATAGAAAAGCCTGGTACTGAATGAAAATATGCCACATGTCAGATTCATACGAAAACTCAAGCGTAAATACAATCGACTCTTATTGAGCATGCCAATACACTGTTGGGGCAAAAAACTACACTTGTAAATTGCACTGAAAACATACGAGCCCTGTGGAATTGATCAGCTACTAGTGTTTATCACAAGCAAGAGGTTTCCAACTGGCCAAGCACATCATCATCATCTAATGTGGAATAGTAATCCCCAAATCCCTTGTAAAGTTTTACAGTTTGTAAAGCAGCTCAATGGGTTGTATTTTATTTACATAACAATCTGGTAAGGTAGGCAGGCAATTTTTTTCTTTTTTACTATATATGATTTTAAAAGAAAGCTGAAAGGACTGGTGTGATTTGTGTAAATTTCCTGCTTGCTAATGTGGGGTGCTGTGAAATTAGACTCCCACCTCTGTGTTATAAGCTATGGCTCTTTCATTCTACCCTGCTGTAAAACTCAAATGGTTACAAAAGCAGTTAGTATATCTCTGTTGTCATATAATGTAACAGATATCTATATGCTGCCCGTATAAGGCATGTACATGCACAATCACTATGCCTGCTAAGGTAAGTGACTTTTCTTCGCTGTTTCTTCATTTTCCAGAGATAGATTTAAAGTGTCCAAGTTAAGTGTCAGTATTCAAGAGAGAGAGAAGACAGAGCGGAGAGAGAGAGAAACAGAGAGAGACAGACTATTTTATTTACTGACAAGCAGAAAGTTTGGATCAATAGTTCTTTATAGACTTCGAGGTGAGGTAACATTAAAGAGAAGCGATAGCTCAGCTGAGTACGTCTGTACCATTTAGGTTACTTCCACACTGCCCCAGAAGTTTTCTTTTATATAGTAAAGTGCCTGATACATTGTAGGCATTGAATAATTATTTGTTTAATGTATTTTTTGACCAAGTTAAACCGATTTTGGCAGGATGAAAATATGTTCTGTCTTTCAGATGTGTTGGAAAGGAGAACAAAATGTCAAGAATGATGTAATATGTTGCTGTTCCGAATTTAAGGTATTTGGTATTTTATAATAGTTATTGAATAAATATTTGGATATACAATTAGAATCCAGGACTAATTCTATTAGCAATATATAAAATTGTGTGTTAGTTTTTTCTCATGTAAGTGTGACACTTAGTTTAGCCTGTCTCTAAAGCTGTACCCATTCCAAAATTTTATGCAACTACATTGTTATTTATGAAATAATATGAACATTCTAATATTGTTACTATCCTTCCATGGGTTTACATGTGAATGATAATTATTACAACGATTAGAACTTTTTGTCACTGTAGAAGGAAATGACACTTGATAACATTTTTCCTTAATTAAAATTTTTACTTTCTAATCTTTGCAGACAAAATCTAAAAATCTTTACCCTTAGGTCATCCATGCCTCCTCTCTTTTTTTATGCACACATTTGCACACTCTCGTACACATCTCTATTTGTGCATTTTAGTTTCTGTGTGTGTGAGAAAGAGTAATATGAAAATTACATCGAGTTAACAGGTCATTAGCAAGTAATGAAACAAAGCTTGCATTCAGGACCTACTTAACTGGCGAGAAAACTTGAGTAAGTACTGATTAATAAAGTTATGTTAACAAGAGCTTTTACACTAAAAAGAATAAAAACATGTTGATTGAAATGTTTACCCTTACTGAATTAGTAATTAAAAGTGACACACCTTCTAAATTTAAGACGTCACTGATTCTGTTTTTGATATCACTGATTTTTAACTCAAAGCCTTAATATTATTTTAAAATCTCAAAAAAAAAAAAGCCACTCTCTGTACTGGTTGTACAGATCAACCAATAGATACCATATATTGGCATTGTATTTACAAGCAAGTTAATTTTAAAGTATTTGAAAAGCTAACATCCTCCCATAAATCATAATGCAACTTACAAGATAGATAACATCAGAGATCTGTCCTAAATGAACGTACTTTCTGAAACTTTAGTCAGAAGTGGGTTTTTAATTTTACCCTCTTTATTAAAAACAAAATGAAAGCACAATAATAACAATCTATCATCTTCATATTAAACAGCTTGAGGCCTTAAGTCTACCAAAGCGGCTTGAAGGTACAAACTCCTTGTTTGACCAAATAAACATCTTTTACTTCATTAGTAGTCCTCACATATACATGCACATTATAACAAAGTAAGGAGGATTTTAAAAGCAGATTAAATCAAAATTGGGAAAATACCTGAAAATTTAAACTGTTAGTAAATTTCCCCCAGTAATTCCAATTACAGATTTTGATGAAAAGTGACCCTAAATCCTGACAGTCATTTTTCCATTTTGCTTTCCTTCAATTTATCTTAGTAATGTCCTCTCCTTGCTTTTAAACAGTTTCTTCTAAATGAATTAAAAAGTCTTAGCATATTATGATTTTCCTCCTTTCCTTTTGCTGAATGTTTCTTTGAAATACTAAGCCTCTGGGGTCCATAATCGATACGTGAGCCCTAACCAATATACCTACACTTCTTTCCAAAATCAAAATAATAGCTACTCCTTCTTAAGGCTTTGCTAGGATAGCACGGACCAGATTCACTCTCAGAGCAGAAACTAAACAAACAAACAAACAAAGCCACAGAAATAAAGGAAACAATAATTGTTGGCTGTTGAATAACAGGAAATACAGAGTGGTGATTCCTGAGAGAAGAAAACAAAAGGGTGAATTACTTCCCCAGTTCACTGCCTGGAAAGAGAGGCCAGGGAACAGAGAAGGGAAGGAATCCAAGCAGAATTTGGCAGTTCTTGGATTAGAGGAAAAATAACTGAGACGTGCGGGGGGCCAAAGGCTGCTAGAATTGCCGGGCAAAATACCAGAGAGAGGAGAGAGCTTCACAAGAGATGTGTAGAGGACCCTGGGGTCTTCAGCTGAGAGCTCACCTGTATATTATGCAGATAACAGAAGTACCCAAGGCTGAGCTCAGGCTACAGAAAGATCCACCCGAAAGGAGTAGGGGGTCATCTTCAGAGCTTCCACAAGGCCAATGTTTGGATTTTTACAGGGAGAGTGGAAAAATATCATAAAATAAGACTATTGGATTAAGCACTCAAAGTACCGCCTCAACAATGAAAAAAATGAGTAGTAAACAAAAGACTTCGTTGGTTTTACCCAACAAACATTACATGTTCAAAAAAATCCAACCCTTTGCAAGTAATTTAACTGTATAACAGAACAAAGCACAAAACTTTATTTAGAGAAATGCAAGAATATCCAGCACTTAACAAGGTAAAATGTGTGATATCTGGCATCTAAACAAAAATTACCAGGCATGAAAAGAAACAGGAAAATGAGACCCACAACAAGGAGGAAAATAAAATGAATATGATAGTTTTCACCTTATAATAACTTCAGGCTATTTGTTTTCCTTCCACAAGTCATCACACAAATAAACCTCTTTTATTATTATTATACTTTAAGTTGTGGGGGTACATGTGTAGAATGTGCAGGTTTGTGACATAGGTAGACACGTGCCATGATGGTTTTCTCCACCTATCAACCTTCGATCTACATTAGATATTTCTCCTAATGCCATTCCTCCCCTAGACCCCCAACCCCCGACAGGCCCCAGTGTGTGATGTTCCCCTCCCTGTGTCCATGTGTTCTCTTTGTTCAACTCCGACTTATGAGTGAGAACATGCGGTGTTTGGCTTTCTGTTCTTGTGTTACTTTGCTGAGAATGATGGTTTCCAGCTCCATCAATGTCCTGCAAAGGACATGAACTCATCCTTTTTTATGGCTGCATAGTATTCCATGGTGTGTATGTGCCACATTTTATTTACCCAGTCTATCATTGATGGGCATTTGGATTGGTGGTTCTTCAAGGATCTAGAACTAGACATACCATTTGAGCCAACAATCCCATTACTATAACCCAAAGGATTATAAATCATTCTACTATAAAGACACATACACACCTATGTTGGTTTTGTTTTTCACTTATAGTATCTTCTTCTTTGTATCCTCTCCTCCCAGTGTGAGGCCCTAGCCACTCTGCCAGGTCCAGTTTCAGCATTGCCTCCTTATACCAGTTTCTTTGTAAATTATTTATTTCCCATACACACATTCATATTTTCACATTTTGTTTTACACACAGATCTCTTATGAAGACTTGTCATACTCTTATATTGAGTTTTTGTCTAGACTCTAGTCTAAAACAATCAAAGGCAGGAAGAGTGTCAAACCTATTTTTTAATCCTGTCACCTCGCACAGTGATCAAAGTGTAGGGTTCAACATGTGTGTCCAGTGCATGAACACGTTCATAAGGCGTGCCTACATCTAGTCCCTGTGGCCCACTGACCATCCACAGTGTGTTGGTATGTTCAGAGCTGACCCAGTCTCTTGCCTATTGTTTCCTCCTGAAATGGCCATACGTCTTCTCTCCTCTCCCACGCTGGCAGTTAAAGCATAAGAACGGAGCAATCAGAAGAGTTTTTTCATTGCAAACCTGCTGCTCCCACTTATTGAGTTATGACCTTGGGAATCTTACCTTATCACTCTCTTAATTCCTCACTGATGCAAGTTAGACAAACAAACCCACAGCAGAGGGATGTGTTAAGGATTAAAGGGATGATTATCTGGTATATAACAGATATAACAGATAATAAATGGTGTGAGTATCTGGTATATAACAGGCACCAAATACCTTTTCCTCCCCTTTCTGCTCTACCTCTGCGAAGTTTAATAGTGGTAAAGATAAAAGAGCTGTTCAACATTCCTAAGATAGTGATAGGAATCAATGTCTTTGTTGATTAACGTTTCCAAATTATTACTATACGATTAAGAGTACTTTCAAAAAGGATGCTTTAAAAATTTACAGTTTTTTTTTTTAAATTTACAAACTACTAAATATCTTTTTTGGTAGTGTAGTTACACTACTTGACACATAATTCATTCAGAAGAAATGAATAAATAATATTTCATCATTGTGATTTATTAGACTTTTGCCTTTTATTACAGTATATTTTTATTTCCACATTTTTCCACATTATCACTATGAAATTACCACGGTAATAGACATTTTTAATTATCTTCAAGAAGAAAATCAAAAAAGCTATTCCATTAATTTAGTTCATATTTTAAATGCCTATTTCACAGATAGTTTTCATCATAGACTGAAATGAACTCTTTAATTACATAAATACTTAATATAAAATATTGGATCATTTTATCCTCCGATTTCTTTACATTTGAAATAACATTGCTAAAAGTTTCCTATTTTAACAATTTCCTTTCACTCTATGGTTCCATATAGATAATTCACATGTAATTTATTTTAAAACATACTGTATTTAAAATAGCTTAAACATAAGTGAGATCTAAATTCAATTTCATGTTATCTACATATTTGAAGAGAGTACTTTTTTTTGCAACAATCTGAGCACTGGAGAGAGTTTAAAGTGGAATTAGAATTCCCCCAGTTGGCAAAAGCATCTCACCTATTAGCAAGGTGACTACATATGGCAGAATATTCTATCGTAAGTGTAGGAAAAACCCATAGCTCTTAGGGATTAAAAGAGGGAAAGTTGTATGCAGTTGCGGGTTCAGGGAAGGCTGTATAAAAATATAACATTTGAGGTAGGCCCTGAAGAGAATAAGTAAGATTTTGATGAAGGAAAATTTCAACATAAGAGACACGTTGTAGAAGCAGAAAAATGCTGGACATATTTGAGAAAAATCTAAGAATATTCACTGTCTACAGAATATTGCTTATTTTCAAAGAGATGGTGACAAGGTTGAAAATGCAGTAGGGGCCAGGCACGGGGCTCGTGCCTGTAATACCAGCACTTTGGAAGGCAAAGGTAGGCTGATCACTTGACTTCAGGAATACAAGACCAGCCTGGCCAACATGGTGAAACCCCATCTCTCCTAAAAACACACAAAAATTAGCCAGGCTTTTGTAGTCCCAGCTACTCAGGAGGCTGAGGCAGGAGAATCGCTTGAACCCTGGAGGTGGAGGTTGCAGTGAGCCTAGATCGTGCCCCTGCAACCCAGCCTGGGTGACAGAGCGAGACTCCATCTCAAAAAACTAAACTAAAATATAAAATAAAATAAAATGCAGCAGGAATCTGAGAATAGAAAGATTTTGACCAGCCTACAAATAGAGAGTTAAGCAGCGAAGAAATGGAAAAATCTTATGATTTTAATGAGACATTAGATGGTGGTTCCAAAGTTGTTTCCTCATTTGTACAATGACAAGCTTGGGTTATACAATTCTAATTTCCGGTTCTAAACTCCTATGGACACCCATGTGATTGTAAGAGAAGTTAGGCATTATGTATAAGCAATTTTGCTTAAACGGAAATTCTGTAGCAGGTTCAACAGACTTATTTCACACAGTCTTACTCTATATAGTACTTAGACCCCTAAAATTCGTGAAAAGTGAGAAATAAAAACTTATGTTCTTTCCTGTACAGCATGGCCTTCCTAATTTCACAGCCTTGGTCCATGTCTTCTTCACAGGTCACCCCATTTGATTCAAAGTAACCATTCACAACAAACCATACATAATGGGACTCGGGCTTTCTATAAAACCTATTATCTGAAATGTTGCCTGGCTTAAGAATCCTGACCAGTGTGGCTGATCTATATTGGGTCATATATCTGCTTTCCAAGGTGTTTGAGTGGCTGATACCCAAAGTCAACAGTGCGACAGAAACCAGAAGACATAAGGAAAAAAAACAAATAAGGGGCAGTGGACTCTACAAACAAGAATTATATAGGAAATGTATAAAATAGAAGGAAGCAGACAGTGTATGATGTGGGTATTTCACATCGGCTCACTCAAATTTCCCCCTCTTCCCCTGGCCAGACCTTCCTATCTTGACTTACTGAACCATAAAGGATGGGCAGCTCCTAATAACCTCCGCCAGGTGCCTTGTACTGAAAGTTTAGCTTAAGGCAACTTCTATGAAGAAACTGCACATTTTGAGTCTTGGAGTTCTGAGCCTGGGGGTGGCAGGTGTCCCAGCAACAGGCATTCAGACTACTGGGCTGTCAGTGCAGCCTCCTGCCTCAAGGACTTCACTGTGATCCAGGGAATGGCAGGCACAGCCACACCCTTAGCAGTCCAGTTCCTCTGTGTAGTTCAAATTTACCCGAGGCCAAGCTTAGATTTTACACCTTTTACCTTCCCAATGACATCACCTAAAAATCTCCTGCCTTAACTGCTGCTGTGCAATTATCAATGCTGACAAACAGTGGCAATAGTATAAAAAATATAGAACAAATTAAACTGTGTCATCGGAATGTATGATGCATCTGCAGAGATTTCCCTGCACCAAGAATGTGACTTCTAAGACCTTTTCCTCTTCCTCATCACTAACTGTGTATTCCATTAACTAAACAGCAACCTGGAAAGAAATCAATACTTGGAAGGTTCTGTAGTAGCAGCCATTCCATGGATGGGACACCAGAGGTGGGGCAGGAGCAAGGAGGGGTTCCTCACCCCGGCAGGAAAGCTAGAAGCCTAGCCTTTGTCAGTGAACACAGCAAACCAAGCTTCTTTTCTGAAATCTTCTTGGAAGCAGATGAAGTGCACACAAAAGAGGGTTCTTCTCCACCCCCAGGAAGTGCATTCTGGTGGCCAATGCCAGGGAATAATTTCAAAGGACTGATAAACCTACTAGGAACAAGACAGGCCAGTGGCCACTTATGACATCCCATACAGAAGAAAACAAACAAACACTGTTCCTGGAAGATCCAGCTCAGAGGATCTAAGGGCAAAATCCAATTTGCCCTGTTTTCCATAAGGTGTTGTTATATATGGATGAAGGGTTTCAGTTTATTTTGTTTCAGCCCCATAAACAAACATCGAAAGTGTGTTTACCTAGGGCCTGCTTCCCATGTCTTGCTAGAGAACATAAGCATGACAAAGAAGAGGAGGGACTCCCATCCCAGCACACCTCAGGGTCCTGGATCCTCAAGGCACTCTGAGTCCTGAGTTGATTCTAGGTATGGGGCCTCTTCACGGGAAGGAGGCAATTGTATTTGGAAAGGATATCATTGTATCACTGTTGACACATCATTACATTCCTGGTGTGGTCACTCATTGAGTGGTGCACTGTGGCTCCTTAAAATGGCTTGCAGTTACGCATCCAGTGGAGCCAGGAGGGAAAAATCAGACATCAGTAACCCACTTGATAATACTGCACATTGTATGCAATCATGAATGCTGACAAGACACAGGGGAAAGAGGAGAAAAATAAATATAACAAAGGAAACTGTCATGAGAACAGATGATACATTTCCAGGGTTTCCCCTGAACCAGGAATGTGCGACTTTCAAGACCTTCTTCTGTTCCTCACCACTAACCAAGTATTCCATTAATTAAATGGCAACCTAGCAAGAAACCAGTAGTTGGAGGTGGAGGGTTCTCTTGTCTAGGAAGTCTTAGATAATCCCAACAGACAGACCTCCAAATCCCACTGTGATCTGTCTTAGAAGGAACTCTACAGAAGTCAGGCAATACATGTTATTTACTTCATGTAAGAATCGTCTATTTTCAAGTGCTTCCTGTGGCTCAAGTTTCTCTGCTCATTTTTGCATACTCACTTTGCATGAATATCCATGGCAACCAAAAGCATGCCTACCTTGTTAGCTTTCCCTGTGAGGAAAGAATTATTATAGTAGGCAGGGCAACAGGAAAGCATCTGAAGATTTTTTCCCAAACTACCCAAATTACACAACAACCATCATGCTCATCTCTAGGGCCAGAAAGCTACATGCAGGATAAAACTCAATGATTATAGGTGGAATCCAACACTGAGAAGACGTGAATGTTATTCCTGTTGCACTCCTCTCCACTTCCCATTTTAAATGCTGGCCCATTTAAAATGCTGATGACCCTGAGAACGACTGTAGATTAACAAAAGCTTATTCCACCTGATGGCTGCAATTGAAAGTTCCCTTCTGTATATGCACATGGTCAGAATATGATAGAGCAGATTTACATGCTGGCTGGGGCACCTTTTTCTGTTCACGGTCATATCAGTCTATAGTAGCACAATTTCCTTCACCTGGGGTACGAACTCAGTAAAGCCGATGGCTCGCTATTTTTAAAGCAATATTTGTTGACCTAACACAGGATTCTCAAACACTAGCATTCATCAGCATTACCAGAACGGAGTGTTAAATCAGAGCTCAGGGCCCTACCATCAGAGTTTCTGAAATACTCAGTTTAGAGTTGTGCCGAAGAACTTTGCTTTCTAACAAGCTCCCTGGTGATGCCAAGGTTGCCAGTTTGGGAACACTGCTTTGAAAACCACTGGCCTAAGATGACCAAAGACAGCAGATCATCTTCATATACGGTGGGAGACTCAGACATAGCAAGGACAGCGGATAAGTCCTTTGAAAATACAGGGCTTGCAATTTCAGACATAGGGCAACCTGAGGACGATCACCAATGTGGCGAGAAGCACTCAGATTTTCAGCGTAGATAAAAAGATGGGAAAACCAATTAGGCAGCTACTGAGCAAGAGGTAAAGAATGCATATATGCTTGACATAAGGAAGTAACAAGAGGAGATAGGAAAAAAGGTCCATAAATGAGAGGTAGTGCATAATGAGTAATCAAAGGTGGGCATAAAGGAAAGTGGACGTTAGAAGCAATTCGAAACTTCTTTGTCTCTCCTACGGAGAAAACAGTAAGAAACCTCAGAACATATAGGATAAAATGATCTACCCAACGTTTGCTCAAAGACCAGAGGAAAAGGTCTGGACTCAAGAACATGAAACATTCTGTTTGGGTAATATCAAATGGGGACTTGATGGAATAGTAATGCCCATCTTCAGAAGAAGATGGGGTACGCAGAAATGGAATTCAGCAAAGAAATCACCAACAAAACTTTGGCTTTGAGAATCTTCTGAAAATAAAAAGGTCACAGGTGAAGCTTTGGGAAAGATTTAACTTGCACTATTTTACATAGACCATGTATAGGAGGAAAAGGAAGTTAGGAGCCATAATCTCAAGGAATGTCTATTTCTGAAGTGCAGGTGAAAAAAAATAGGTCAATGAAGGAACCTGAGAAGGAAAACGAAAGAATTGGGAGAACCAGACCACAGAAGTTCAGTGGTATGGATTCCAGCTCAGAAGACGACTTCAAATAAGAGATGAGGTTGTAGCATATTATTATAAAGGAGAGGAGAACCCAGCTGTAATATCTGTTATCATTGACAAGGTCTACTAGACAAGAAATGTTAGATACATTATTGTATATATAATGCAGAAATAACACATTACACATCTTTAAAAATGATATAGCTTAGTGTTCATTAGTGTTTAATACAAACGTTCATTTTATAGTCAATTGTACTTTAAGTATCTCTTTTTTACATTTTTGTCTTCCTTCTTTTTCAACAGCAATTTTAAGAGAGAATCAGAATAGGCAGAGAGTTAAAAGAAAGGTTAATGAAAATGGGGAGACTCTGCTAATGTATTTCCTTGGGCAAATTGCAGAACATTGGCACAATCAGTCGGATTGTTTGCAGCCTCCAGGTCGCTGCCTGTAGGTAACTGGTGATGAGCCATTCTCTGTGCTGCCTGCATTTCTTGCAGTGTGATGTGTCAGGCTGTTCCAGCTCCAATGTTGGCTTTCCTGTGGGGCGCTTATCACTGTCACTCATACTACAAAGATGTTACCAAGTCAGAAAGGGGGAAAAGCCCCCCAAAACAACAACAACAAAAAACAACCAAAAGCTCCACGATGCATGTTTCTAGAATGTATTTTGTTTACACATAGGTATTAGAAGTTTAAAATGAATAACAAGAGACCTACTGTCCAAAAACATTGTTACATACATTATTTTTATTTAATCATAAAATCAAATGTAACTTTTCTTGCTAAAATGTCTCCTGTAAGTATAAAGTAAGGTACATTTTTGTTTGAAAGATGACACATTTTGTAAAACCAAAAACTTTAAAATCTTTCCTTTTGTTTCCAGGTCCCTGATTTTCCTTGCTCTCCACATGATTGGTACATTTTCCACTGTGATCTAGAAGTTGCATGAAATTCTTGTTTTAACATTTACCAGTAAACTTTATTCACTTGGGAAATAATAAGAGGTACTTAGCATCAGTTATTGGTGATCCAGGTACTAAGCTCTGCACTCCATAATTTACATGATATGTAATAGAAACTATGCAAAGAAGTCACTAGGTCCATTTATGAATGAAGAAATACTCGAAGATGTTAAATGCCTCATTCGAGGTCACATTATAAGAGAGTAAGTAAGCTTGTATTCGACCCAAATTCTATGCACCCAATTACATTGCACTCAATACCATTTTTTTTTTTTTGAGAGGAATTCTCTTCTTAACTGTGAATTACCACTTCCCCACGACTCAATTAAGTCAACTGTGAGGTCTCAGACTTCTCCCTTTCTTAGTGTACATAAGCTATGGAGGCATGATTTCTTTTTATTACTTCTGGTTTCTACTTTTGAGTAGTTTTAATTTCTTAATTTATATAAATTTCGATTGTCACACATAAGGTAACAGTTAACAGGGGACTTACAAAAATTAAAAATACTGCTCCTGCTTTTTTGGTAATAAAACATCTCCTATACTCTAAAAATATACACACTTACTATGTATCCACAACAATTTAAAAGAATAAAAAGAAAAAAAATTAAAAATGAAGTCATTTTGTTTTGAAATATTTACCATGCTTACTTACCAAGAATAACATCACTTTTTCTCTTTCAAAGGCATGTCTACATGTTCAACCTACTAGGAAATGCTTTATAAGCTCTACTATGGCTATTTCTTTATTGTTCTTGTTGTATCAAAAAAGTTACATCATTTAAGTTAGCAATCTGACAAAGTATTCTCTTTGAAATAAACTTTCAAAAATAACACTGTGGTTTTAGAAGCTTAAGCAATTCTTGCTAGAATAATTATAACTGAAACTCATAAAATGTCCTCATAACATTCATTTGTATATATTGGTAGTGTTTTGTTTGCACTCGCTGTTTTTGCAATGCATTTTCAAGTTTAGCAGAGTATCACTCTTCTGTGATATTTATTTTTGTGTTTACTATTCCTCTTGGGCTTCCAACATCAATCTTCCTTTATAAGTCAAGCCCTGGAGAATAATCACATAATAAATAAAAATTGCACAACAAATAAATCCAAGCCTTGTATTGAGTCTACAGACTGTATGGCTTCCAAACATGTGTTATCTGTCTTGAATGCACGGTTCTCATCAAGCCCATAATGGAGAATAACAAGTATAGAGATGTTTCAAATACAAATTATTTGGACCTTATTAGTGTTGACATATGCACAGAATACAAAGACATATTACTAAAATGTTTGAACAAAAAAATACTCATTTATTTTTTGAGATGGAGTCTTGCTATCTCACCCAGGCTGGAGTGCAGTGATGCATTCTCAGCTCACTTTAACCTCTGTCTCCCAGGTACAAGTGATTCTCCCACCACAGCCTCCCCGGTAGCTGGGACTACAGGCACATGGTCAGCACATCTGGCTAATTTTTGTATTTTCAGGATAGACGGCATTTCACAACGTTGGCCAGGCCAGTCTCAAACTCCTGACCTTAAGTGATTTGCCTGCCTTGGCCTCCCAAATTGCTTGGATTACAGGTGTGAGCCACCGCACGCTGCCAAAAAATACTTACTTTTCTTTACTTACTACTTACATGTATGCCAAAACCTCAGTGATATCGTTTGGATCTGTATCCCCACCCAAATCTCATGTTGAGATGTGATACCCAGTGTTGGAGATGAGGTCCGGTGGTAGGTATCTGGATTATGGTGGCAGATCCCTCAAGAATGGCTTGGGCCATCCCCTTGGTGATGAGTGAGCTTTTGCTCCAAGTTCTCATGAGATCTGGTCAATTAAAAAAGTGTGTGGCACCACCCTGCTTACACACACACACACACACACACACACACTCTTTCTCTCTTGTTCCTGCTCTGGCCATGTGAGGTGTCTGCTCCCCTTTTGCTTTCTGCCATGACTGGAAGCTCCCTGAGGTCTCCCCAAAAGCCAAGCAGATGCCAGCACCATGCTTCCTGTACAGCATGCAGAACTGTGAGCCAATTAAACCTCTTTTCTTCATAAATTATGCAGTCTCATATATTTCTTTATAGCAATGCAAGAACAGTCTAATATAGTCAGCATTTGACTACATTTAAGACTTCACAATGAGTAGTATCCAAACAAATATACAACAGGAACAGAGGTGGTAGCATGCAGTCATGAAATCCACAATTTCTCCATAACACCTGTCAGATCCACCCGTCAGATCCAGTAGGACTCTGTCTGGTTGTACTCTTCTACAAACTAACACTATATTGTAAATTTAGTATTTTGGGCTGGGCGTGGTGGCTCACACCTGTAATCCCAGTGCTTCAGGAGGCCAAGTCAGGCAGATCACTTGAGGTCAGGAGTTCAGACCAGCCTGACCAACATGAAGAAACCCCACACCACGTATACAAAAATGAACCATGCAGGTTGGCAGGTGCCTGTAATCCCAGCTACTTGGGAGGCTGAGACAGGAGGATCACTTGAACCGAGGAGGCAGAGGTTACAGTAAGCAAAGATCACACCACAGCACTTCAGCCTGGGCAACAGAGTGAAACCCTGTCTCAAAAAAAAAAAAAGTATTTTGTAATAGCTCATAAATCTCATCATATTTTATTTGTTTTCACAGCCTCTTATGCCTTTAAGTTTTACACTCCTAGGTGTCTGCTCAATTTTCTGTAGGTTGAGGATACCTCAAGCAAGTTCGTGACATATCTGCATTCCTGTCTTTCCTGCGGCATCTCCTCCCTACTTATCATTTCTTTCCCTATCTATCTTCTGAAGCACTGTTCATTCTTGCAGATGCAGCTCATATTCCACCTTCCCAGATTCTACAGCTCAGCAGGAATGTCAGTTTCTCTCAGAAAGCTTCATTATGTATGCCCAGCACCCTACATTGGATTCACTTTTCCCCATGTTCATTTTTATAACTAAATGCAAGACCCCCCGACATATACAGCCGCCTGCTTTGTGTTACTTTGCCATAAGTTCTTAGTGCATTATCTTACACATACTGCAGATTCAATAACTATTTCTTCATAATTTTTATTTCTTATTCTCCAATATGCAACTACATATAATAGCAAAATGAAAATATATTTCCCCAAACTAAACTACCGAACTATCCTCCCCAAATTATTTGCCTGGTAAGAATAAACCAGAAAATCTTCCTCAAATAGTTGACAAGATTACTGCCTCCCAGGTGAGTCCCTGTGGGGACCTCTTTCAGAGAGAAGCCAGGGAACGCGGTGGCACAAGGTGCTGAATTGCAGAAGCATCATGCTGCATGGTGGGTGCAAACGCAGTTTTCAGACTAATTTTACCCCGCCCCTCAAAGCTTCCTCTCACGTGTGTTTGTTGCTAGGTGTCTACAGTTTTTCATGGTTAGTTGTCTTTCAGTGATTTAAAAATACATCCTGGTTTCTGGTAACGAGAGCCTTGCCAGCCTTCTTTTGGGTTTTGGGTTTTGTAATTCAAACATGTTTCAGTGTTGTTGTATCCCATTCTCATTTGTGGAAGCCTGGCAGTATGAATTAAATCCACAGCTGGGAGACTGCAGAGAATGGGGCAAAATTTATAGTGGCAACTATGGCTTTCTTCTGTCATGAAAGCCTCAGTCATAATCAATAAAGCTAAAAGGTAGCCATCCCAGAGGCCCCAGTTAGGTCATTTCAATGTTCCTTGTTTTCCTAAAGGCTTCACAATGACCTTTCTAAATATTAACCAGCTTCGGTCCATGTGCCAAGTCTTCCCAGGAGAGGTTTTTATATTTGACTCACAGTATTTTTCCTCCAAGCAAATAATTATTACTGTTTCCTCATAGCACAATCCATTTGCTTAAAAAAATACATAATACATAGCTAGAGAATTTAACTATTTAAAAGCCCACATCGTAATGACTTTTTTTACAGTCTCCATGGCCATGGCATTGGAATTCATTTTCATTTTTATGCAAAGCACATCTGAAATGAAAATGTTGAGTAATTTACTCAAACCCACAAACAATGATTGATGCTTGTGGTTTTTATTTTTTATCTTACCAGTTTGGCTCCACTGAATCATCTATTTTTAATTTTGCCAAAAAACCACGCATAATTCTACCCCAAAGTTGTGATGAAAATGTCAGGTTGCTTAGGTCATGGAGCAAATACAACTGTGGACAGAAATAATGAGGTTTGTGAGCAAACAGGTGCGGATCCCTCACGAAGCTAACGCTAGCCATTGCCACCACATCTTAATGCCAAGGAGCCAAAGGGCTGTGCTCCAAGCATCTCTTGGAGATGCTCTTTCAGTCCTTTCTCATATGAGGATTACCAAAACGCTGAAAAAGGAAGACAGCATTGCACTCAAATTAACGATTCCTACCATGCGGCAGGAGGATAGTATAAATTCTTTCTAGGCACCTGTGAGTAAGCGCTGAGTAGGTAAAAACAGTGTGTACTGTCTCTCCAACTGAGCACCTCACAGATAGGAGCTCTTCTTCTGGTTTTTGCTTTTTTTCCCCAGTAATACCCTTCTGTCATGATATCACATACACACACACACGCACACACACACACACACACAGAGTCATATGCACAGACATTCCGATACACAGACATGCAGCTCTCATTACTGCCGTTTTGCTAGCTGGCACCCCTGGAGGAATATTAAATTACATGAAAAAGTATTAAGTACTTTTTCAGTGTGAGTTACCATTCTTAGACACATATGTAATGGCATGTGATGAATGTTCAAATTCAAAATAGTTATGTGTGCAGATAGGAGAAGTTTTCAGGGAAACTTTATTTAGCTGATGAAATGTTTTTTCCCAATCATCTACACAAAGGAATGTTTTTGAGAAAAACAGCAGAATGACTTGAAAAGGGTACTTTACTATCACATTTTTTTCTTATAAGAATCTAAAGAAAAAAAACACTAAAACTTTTGCCTTCAGTTTTGAGGTAAACGTCATATGAAAGAGCCTAGCAACAATGTATTTCTCATCCCACACACAGCAACCATTTAAATGTCAAGAGCGTTTCATAGAAATACTACTTTTTTCAGGATGGAATTGGGTTTGAAAATTTGAAAATAGCAGGTGAAATCCAGCAACACCTGATTGAACATAAGAATTCCTCAAAAAATCCTTCACAAGTTGGGATATCATGTCACTCACAGTTCTGAACAAAACAGAAGTCACACCCTGCCTAGTGACCCTGGACACAATTCTATGAAAGCCAATCCTGAAGCTAAGTCCTCAACTGAAAGAAGCATCTCAGATGCTGTTGAACATCTAGATCCAAGAGAGATGATACAGAAAGGGCGAGTACAGAGTTACTAGCACAGGCTCCAGGGACGGCTGCCAGGGGTTGAATTTCTGTCTCCTCAACTACCTGTTGCCTATGCTTGAAAAAGTTGTCTTCTCTGAGCCTCAGTTTCCTTATCTTGGAAATTAGAATAGTATGATTTTGTGTCCAGCACTACTCTCATTTCATAAAGTGCTTAAACAGTGAAATGATCAGGATATGCACACCATGACATGCAATATGCGTTAGTTATTATCATTGTTGCTGTTGTTACTGATGCAGATATATTTAAGGAGAGTGATCTAAATCTAGACACACTGAGAACACATCATTTTATAATTGCTTTTCTATGATACCATTTAATGAGAAAGAGTTGTAGAAAGGACTGCTTACAATGACAGACTCCAAGATCTAGTCCGCTGCCCACCACGGGTAGGTAGCCTTGACCTGGGTCTGCCTCTGGAAACACATTGCTTGTGTGCAAATATTCTCTCTGCTTCTCATTAGCTTTATGATGTTTCACCTTTAACATGGGGATTCTAATACAATTTTTCCCCTTTATTTCTTTTTGTTTTGTTTTGAGAAAAGTTCTCACTCTGTCATCCAGACTGGAGGGCAGTGACACCATCACGGCTCACTGCAGTCTCAATGTTCTGCCTCAAGCCATCCTCCCGCCTCAGACTCCTGAGTAGCTGGGACCACAGGCACCCACAACATCGTTTCATTAATGATGATGATGATGATGATGATGATTACAGACAGGGTTTTACTGTGTTACCCAAGCTGGTCTCAAACTCCCGAACTCAAGATATCCTCTGGCCTCAGCTTCCCAAAGTGCTGGGATTACAGGTGTGAGCCACCATGCCTGGCCCTTAAAATTCTGTTTGTATCATCCAATAACATAATGTGTATGATAAGGTGCTTAAAAGTATGCCTTACATGTCTTTGGTCAAACACTAGTCCAGGTATTACTGGGAAGGTATTTGTGGATGTGAATGACATTTACACTTAATAAAGCAGGTGACCCTCCCTTAGGTGGTGGGCTTCATTCAATCTGAGGGGAACTTTAAGAGCAAATACTGAGGTTTTCCAAAGATATTCTTTCTCAAGACTGCAACATAAAACTCCTGAGTGTTCATCCTGCCTTATCGATTTTTTACTTACCAGTCCCTATAAATGCATGAGCTAATTCCTTAGATTAAAGCTCTCCAGATAGTATGAAAGATTGATGGATGACAGAGAGACATCTCTATTTTTATTTCTCTATCTATATTTCCTCTGCAGAATGCTGACTAATACATAGCTTTATACCTTCTATGGTTACAGAAGCTGTAAATCCTCAAAGCCTATACTGCCCAATTCTTACCATGAAAAATAATTTTTATTTGCATAGATACTTGAACAATATGCTTGACTCTACTGTGTAGTTGAATGTAGGCATTTTAGTCTGTTTGGGCTGCTATGACGAAATGCCATATATTCGGAGGTTTTTAAAGAAAAGACATTTATTTCTCATTGATCTGGAGGCTGGGAAGTCCAAGATCAAGGTGATAGATCAGGTGTTAGTGAGGACCCACTTTCTACCCCCACAGATGCTGTATTTTTGCAACATCCTCACATGACAGTAAAAACCAGTGTCCTCCAGGCTTTTCTTTAACCTCCGTTACCTAACTGATCTTGTTTTAGCCTCTTTAGTAGCTGGGACCACAGATGCACACCACCATATCTGACTACTTTTTGTACTTTTTGTAGAGACAGAGTCACACAATGTTGCCCAGATTGATCTTCAACTTCTGGACTCAAGTGATTCACCCTCCTCAGCCTCCCAAGGTGCTGGGATTACAGGTGTGAGCCACCATGGCTGGCCTGGGCTCTCTTTTCTATGGATACTGATCCCATTTGTGAACACTTCACCCTTATGACCTAACCACCTCCCAAATGCCCTATGTCCTACTACCATAACTGGGAGGGTGAGGATTTCAACCTATGACTTTTGTGGGGAAAGGCACAAACATTCAATCTATAGGAATCTGGATATACACATCTTCTGAATACATTAACATTGCACCATCTCTGTCTGAAAGACAGCAGAAACTCGTTACTAGAAACATTTATTTAAATCAGTGAATTTATATGGACTCCAGAATACAAATGTCCTGTACAAACGAAGTCATCACCTGCCATGTAAGAACATCAGCACCAACATCTAAATTAGCTTAAACCTGTCACTATCAGTCTTAGCTAACTTTTCCTTAAAACTACTCTATGATTATCATTGATTCATGTATTTATTCAAATATTTAATAAAATGAAAAGTTGCTTGGAGCATGAAGTATATTGTGTAAAATTGTTACAGAATATAGTGTTTCTCAAAAATAACAAATAGTGTACCTTAATAGGGCTCACGGCAACAAGATGGAGTCATCAATACCTGAAGAGGAACATACCATGTTACCTGTAATCCCATGGAAGATACAACATTACTCAGCCCAGGGGTTGATTGGGGTATCTAAGCTGGGGAGAACAGGGGGACGAGAAAGTGGAGAACCTCCAGGGCTTCCTGCAATATGATCAAAAATAGTGAGGGAGCCCCATATTGGAGGATAAGCACAGGGAGGCTCTCACAGATACATGAGACTATAGGGTCAGCCCCGCTCACTGTCGAGTTAAGATTTGGTACACTTACTTCTAGATTTCCAAACTTCCTCCCTGTCTTCAATAATGATTAAGTTCTATAAGACAATCCACTAATTGATGAGAAATAGTGTAAGTATTTTTCCCGTTCTGTATAAACTTCTCACTTTAAGCTCTACCCTGAATAATCATACTCCTGGTTTGCGGTCAGCGCTGGTTGACTCAGGGAGTGCAGGTTGTATGAATGCACCTGTAGGTTCAAGACCCTTTAAAGGTTTTGCTCGTCCAAAAATAGACAGTATTTTATGTCAGAAGCTTTACTTTTAATGCCACATAGCCTCTGTAGAAAGGCACATTTTTAGTTAGGAAGCAGGGAGCAACTGGGTCATTAACAGGAAACTGTGCCTGACTAAGCGTGACCCATGGCCACTCCTGATGGAATGACCCTAAGGCCCCTGGTCAGTTAATGTCAGCATCTGTGCTATGTGTAGATGTTTGTGCATTCAGACATGGAAACACAGATACAACTACATGGTGCCTGGCCAATAACGTGTTCAATGAATGTCATGCTACTTGTTTTCTAGATGGCTTCCAGTGGCCTGGTGAAGCATGAATTTATTTTACACACACAACGTGCATTTGTTGTGTTGCACAAATGAGCACATGGGCATGCTTCACTTCACTGCTTTCGCATCTGTGACATAGTCCCTCAAAGACAAAGTACGGATGAGGCTGTTTATTCTTTCTAGAATCCAATTACTCTGAGTTACTTGGTGACTGGATCCACAATGGGCAAAGCTGGGCCCAGAGGGAGATGCTGCCTGGCTGAAAGGCAGGGTTTCAGTAACTAGAGATGGAATGAAGATGGGGTTGAGATTTATTTCCAATAATAAATTCTATTAAAAACATATGGGAATGGGATTCCCTAATTTCCATAATAAATAACAACAATAAAGAAATTCTGTAGGGTACAATGTTCAAATGGAGCAAACCCTCAGGATTTGCTGTGTTTTCTTCCCAGAATGGCTGACTGGCCTGCTTACTAAATCTGCAATTATAAACTGAATTTTGTCCACACATTGCATTCTGCATCTGTTTCACTGTCCCAGAGGGTTGTCAAGGTTGCGGCCACGTACAGGAGACCGAAGCATTTAAGTGGGATCTTCTGCCCCCACCTGCATTACTACTCTATCTATACCTCTGTTTGCAACACTGTTATCTCAAAAGGGGAGACTTTCAATCTTTACCCAGGAGGCAAAAACTCCAGTGCCTGATAAAACATAGCAATCATGGCAACTAAATGCTTAATTTCTGCTTGACATTTTTCTCTGCCATGAAGATCAAAATTTATCCCAGTTACCACAGCAACTGACATTGTTGCAAACTTCCAGCTAAGTCATTTTTGCCCTTCTTCAGTAAACAGATATTTCGTTTCAGACTGCTTTTCTATCTTAGCCTTCTCTGTTAAATCTAAATGTCTATGCAAACCAAACTGTGATGGGATCTCTGTGAGGATAATTAATACTCAGATCGTAACATTATTTTTAAAAATAAACTCAGCTATGAAGTACATATGAGGCGTATCAATTCTTCAAACTCAAAATTCTGTGGATGGTAAATATTTTAGACAAGTGTCATTCTGAATTATTCAGTTGACTTACAGCAAATTATTCTCACAGACAATTTTTTCTTCAAGCCTGCCGACTTTTAAAATAGTATACTCAAGTATTTGCCATTGACATAGAGTGGATTAATAGTACAACCTTTACATTGGGCTGGAGTTATTATAATCATACAGCTCTGATAAATTTTTAATCAGTAGAATAAATGAGGTAATTATAAAACTTCTTGTTCCTTCATAAAGACTTTAAGAGTAAAAATAGGCATTTTCTTTAGCTTAAGACGAAATGACCCCATCACTGAACACATCGTTCATCATTTAATGATATCGCATTTCTCAACCTTTTTAAATATCAGTTTGCTCTACTGTAAAATGTCTGTATTCCAAAATAGAGGTGTTCTGAGTGGAAATGCAAAGATTTATTCCAAGAATTTGCTTCAGTAAAGCCCCATCATACTCTTTTTAATATATGCACTTTTATGTGTAACTTTGGTGTACAATTAATTTGAGAATTACTATGATTTTTATTCCAAAGCATGGTAGTAGAGAATTACAAAAATATTGGTACTAATGCAAGAGTTAGATTAGAGATGCATATAATAGTTCTTGCATATTTCTAATATTAAGTTAGAATAGTTGCAATATTCCATAGTTGAGTAAGCGCAAGAGTTCAATGCAGTAGTTGAATATAGTTAGTTACAGATTTACCTTGTATGTTATCTGTTCCAGGGCTCTCTTAAGGAAACATACAAAAATATCTTATGTTTGCAAATTACGTAAAAGTACATACTAGTGTGGATGAATCAAGACCTCATCAGAGCCATGCAAGCAAGAAACCTGGACGTTTACACCTGGTTAGGTTCATGACAAATCTACCTCGGGATATTGTACTTTGTACCTTCAAAGTTCTTCGGCTTTTTCTAGTTTACTCTATTTTCAAAACTAATTTCTGGGTTTGATAACACCTCTGACATACTCATAATAGAAACACAGCAATTAAATGTTTAAATTAGGTCCATAAATTTAGCTGTCATAAAATGTGCTCATGGGTGAGTCAGAAATAGAAGCCACAATTCCATAGTTCCGGTTCTACAAGTATTTTTTTAACTCAGATTTTTTTCACCTAATTCATAAGCAAATATTAAATTCTCCTTAAACCCAAATGAATCATATTGATATTAGTTTAATGTTGCAATTACTCTTGTGTTGCCTTAATATTCAGCTTTATATTACTTTTTGAAAGAAGAAATTATGGAAGGTTTAGAAGAGAACCTTTTACTAGAACTGAAAACAGAGGCATGATAAATAAAGTTAAAGTAAGGGTAAGCATATCTGAACATAGGTCTGGGCATACAGTCAATGATCAGAAAATGCTTTGAGATTCTGTGAAAAGCAAGGCATGGGCTCAATTACTGTAGAGCCTCAAATCTACCGGCAACTATTGCTTGGGTAGTAGACGCATGGATTCCGAGTCTAGACAAAAGAGCTCATCTCTGAGGCAGAAATATATTCCAACTACAAATGCTATCAGCTATGAAAATAAATTCTTGAGCCAGGCTTTATCTCCTTCAAAGGAGATCTGCAAGTATACCCCAGGCCATAACCCATAGGAAATAATTTAGTTATGGTCTTGGCCAGAGACAAAAGCAGAAAGTTGATAACTACTTCAAACCCTTTCAATTCTTACCATTTTGTGATTTAAATTCACAAGCTATGCTGGCAGATTCATCAGCTGGTCAAATAATGAATCTATTTTTTATCTTGTCATGCCCTGTGCTAATCTCAGTCCAGGCTCTCTTTCATGTAAATGAGAGGCTGGTGTTTGAATCAGCTGTACAAAGCTACCGCGAAATGAGATACTGGAGCTGAGTGACAAAGAGTTTAAATTTATAAGACTTCAATTTCAGTCCTACATTTCTAAAGACTACTGAATCTTTCATAAATAACTTTCGGTTGTTTATTTCGTCGTGCAAAGAACAGGTGGGAAATCGCTCAATGATTACCTGCCCACATAGGAAAACATTCATCAGATGATTCAATATGTTATGTTTGGATGGCAAAACAGTTTCCAGGTTTGAGTGAGTGAGAAGAAAATGAAAGAGGACGGTATACGAAGTAGAAAAAGCTGAGTGCAGGGGCTTACACCCAAAATCCTAACGTTTTGGGAGAATGAGGTGGGAGAACCACTTGAGGCCAGGAGTTTAAGATCAGCCTGGGCAACAAAGCAAGACCTCATCTCTACAAAAACTTAAAAAAATTATTCTGGCATGGTGGCACGCACCAGTAGTCCTGGCTCCTAAGGGGGCTGAGGCAAGAGGATCACTTGAGTTCATAAGTTGGAGGTTCAGTGAGCGGTGAGAGCAACACTGCAGTCCAGCCTGGACAACAGAACCAGGCACTTCTAGCGAAAATTATGTTGAGCAGCATACCCTAGGTTTTAGGACTGACTCTGGTAACCTAAGTATTAGAGAAATTAGAGTTAATCTTAGAAGTTTTGTTAATCTCTCCTCTTTCAGGGCTCTCATTTAACATGTTCTATTTTCTTGATACCTTTTTTTCTGATCCAAAAAACTAATGACACCTTCACCAAGAAGAGTTTGCTATGCCTTCTCCCCTTTTCCTCTCACTGAAGCCTGGAAGATTTGTCATTTTTCCTTGAGACTAGTCATCTGTGTTTGCAAGGCATCTCCATCCAAACCCTTACATTGGCTGGGATGAGGTTTGAGGGGCTGCTACGCCCTAGTTAAAAATGTAGACAATAACACTCTTGACATGAGTTTGCTTGACCATTGGCCAAATAAACTCCTCAATTAAGCTGCACATTCCTTGAAGGAGTTATGGGTCTGTCTAGCAGTGATGAACTCCTCATGGTCGAGTCCCCAATGTCATGGTTCGACTTTATTATATGTCAGATGAATCAAAGCAAGATTGTCCAAGGGCAATTCAGGGACAAAACCCACCCTGCTAATTTCTTCACAGTACTCTTGCTTGGCTGCTTCTCCTCTGCCAATGAGCCAAGTGGAGCTTGGTAGTGAATTATATTAACCTAGAGAGTAGGCTGGAGTTTACTAAAAAGTACATTTTAAACAAAATATCAGCACGTGGAACAAACTGAAAATTTATTTTCAGCAAACTCTGCAAAACTGTCAAGCAAACTCATAATGGTTGCTTCTAGAGAGTTAACCATGCTGCTTACCCACTTCTAGAATCTCAATTATTTGGTTGCTAATTACACTGTACTATTTTTGATATTAACTATTAATGAATATTACCTACAATTTAAAGCGGGAACTCAAGCGGAGAGATTTCTAGGCCTGAGAGGATGTAGTCTGTACTCTGAGGGTTTATTTCAAGCTGATGGATTTAAAAATTATCACAATCATCCTATTTTTTCAGAAAATTACATATTCAACTTTAAAATCTATACTCTAAAGCAACGTAAAAGGTAAAACTTGGGAAAGCATAGTGAGAGAATACAGATATCTCATTTCCAATACATCGTTGCCTAGGTAACAAGGCCTATCCAAGCATTTTGAATTAGTAGGCGTTGATCATCTATATTTGGGGATTCAAATCTGCAATGAAGGCAAGTTTCCATGGTACTAGCAATTACATAACTGTTTTCCAGTATTTTTTAGAAGGCAGTTGTATGTCATATGGGCATATTTCAGGCTCAAATATATTAAGCAATCAATCATATCACTAGGTAAAAGTTTTTCACATTCAATTCTGAGATTCATATTCACTATCGCAGGAAATAATTTAGTACTGAAGAAAGCCTTGAACTCAAAATGTAGAGGAAAATGTTTGAAGATAAGTTTACCTCATTGTGGTTAAGAAGCAGTATCCTCTGTGATCAAAGGACAGACTACTCTGCATATCATGAATGTGGCCCTTTCTAGGAAGCAAACCCATGGAAACATTATTTTTCCTACAGTGTGATTTTGAGAAGAAATACTAACGTTCTGTGGTTCCCTGTTTGCCCAGTGAAACTTTAACTTACGGAAAAATGTTTAGGATATGCTCTTGTGTTCTAAAAGCATCTTTCAGTAAAGCGACGCAGTCAAGATAAATGGAAACCTAAGATTAGTCAATATGTTTTTTCAACAAATTAGAATTAGGCAGTTAGGGTGGATTAATAATGGTCAATAATATTGTGCAGATTTCAGTGCCCATTAATTTGTTCACATGACTTAACGAGCACATCTGCATAATTACAGAAGGATGCTTCACCCAGCAGCCACAGCTGATGTTAACCTTCCACACCACTAACTTTCTGATTATTCATTATCTGTACTTAGAATTAGTACTATGCTTTGTCCAATGGACTGACACATATTACCCTGGTTCAGGAGACAAAACTGGCCTTATTTCCACCATGCAGTCATTTTAAGACTTGGTCTCAAGATACAAATTCTTGATATGAATTTGGAGCATCCTGAAGATCCTGCAAGTTCAAGTAGCGCAAGCCATCTCTATGTTTCCATGGTAACTCCACAATCTATAACAAGACAAGAAGCCAAACTAAGACTGTCTACCAAGCCACATTCTTACTTCCCTTATGCAAACTTGGCAGCAGTGCTGTGTCTGTGTGTGTGTGTGTCTGTGTATGTGTGTGTGTAGAGGGATATTTAAACCACAAGCCAAGATTCAAAGGTGTGCAATGTATGTAAAACATAGGTATTACACACACAGAAAAATATGTGTATACATTCTACAGCTATCACATATGTTTATTATATTATAAATGTGTGAATAGGTTGATCACTTTCTGAACTGTTGAAAACTATTCTGGCTATCCCCACAGCAGACAATAAACTGGCAGAAAAAGCACAGGACTAAATCAGCCAGGGTAGGTTTCATTCCGAACTCTAATATTTTCCTGATGTATGACATTTGCCCAGTGAGTGATCCTCTCAGATGGACACTTCCCCATAAGGTTACTGGGAAAAAAAAGATGGTAAAATGATTCACATGCAGACATTCTTTATTTATTTTCATCACATGTGATGCTAAACATGAACTGGCTGCCCAGCGATAGAGCCAATGATTCCCAGGAGGTTAGCAAAGGGAGAATATTCCGCAGTAGACAGGCTTGCAGAAGACGTGTTAAAAAGAAAAATAATACAAGCTCAAGGGACTTGGAAAGGTGGTTCGTTCCTGCCAAAACATCGCAAAGAAAAAGCAGGAAGTGAGTCACCCTAGATACACCAAAGGCCACCCATGGGACATATCAGGAGAAGCAAAGGACTTATGTTTTAGAGAAGTCCAAGATATGCTGCACACTGATCTGTAGGTTTCAGACTCTGACAGGTAGATGTCAGGTAGAGAATTCCAAGCTGTAGCGTAGATTGCAGTGCACCTGACTTGTGCCTCCTCCAACCCTCATATTCAACATTTCAACATTTTAAGTTGCCTTCAACATCACATGGTATCTCAGTGACCAAGGGATATGGGATATTTAATAACTCTCCAAAACATAAAAACAGATGCCACATGAAATAGGCAATGCATTTGGTAAAATACAAGGAATGCTTCAGCTTGCTTTGTTAGAGCATAAAAAGCACATATGATAATCAAATACAAAGACACAGACAGGAGGATGGAGGTTGCCAGTGGTTGTGGGGAAGTGAATATAGAGAGATATTGGCCAAAGGGTACAAAATTTTAGTAAGAGAATGAATACATTCCGGAGATCTAATATAGAACAGTGTGACTGTATTTAATATTCTCTTGCTAAGAGAGCTGACCTTAAGTGTTCTAACCATAAAAAAATTATTAAAAATGGTCACTATGTGTGGTGATGAATATGTTACTTAGCTTGATCATGGTGATGTACATGCGTACGTGATTCACAATGCATATCAAATATCAAATTGTACAAGTTATATACAATGTTACTTGTCAATTATATATCAATAGAGCTGGAATAAAGTATATTTTTATCTAATAAAAACTAACCCAAAAAGTAGACTATGTGCACTAGAGCATGTGGTCATCTCCTAGGAGACAAAGTCTGTGTCTGGTGATCTGACCTTTCTTTTTCTTTTCACCAGGGGAGCTTCGACTAGGTCCATAAGGAAATATCATCTTGGCGTGTGCACTGGGGCTCATCTTTCTCATCCTACACGTCCCGTATTAGAAATATGTGGAACAGTTCTGATGAGACACTACCACTTCAATTTGTTTTTCTCCTGCATCTCCTGTAGCATATGGCCCTGGTCAACTCAATAACTAATTTTTAAGGCTTATTTACTTTTAAATACTGCCAAGAGAAGTGTTTTAAAAATTATAATAAGTATTTTCATATACACAATAAATTCTAGTACAGCCATTGCCAATAATACCACAAGCACTGTGGTTGTGAAATTGTGAATGTATACAAATAGGTGTGTGTATGTGCGTGTGCGCACACACATACTATGGCTTAACACGGTATACCAGCACCTCGAGTAAAAGGCCTATTCAAAAACACACTGATCATTAGCAACTGAGAAATATCTTGTTAATCTGCTTTTTCATATATTTTCAGATTTCTCTGTAACCGTCTCCATGGAGACTTTCCTCTGTTTTCCCAAAGGTGCCTCCGACACAATCATCTTTACACGTGTTCATTCAATTGTTCATTCTGTCATGTGTCTAGTTTAACAAAACATTTCAGACGTGGCCTTCAAATCAGCTTTACATCTTTCAGGTTTGGTACATTATTTTTAATACTCCCATACGCTCAAGCTCAGAAAGTACCTACTATCTTCTCTTGAGCAAAGGCAGGAATATTTTAAAACTGAACTGCTCAAAGATGCATTCTTTTACAAATGTCTACCTCTATCTCTCAATGTATTTTTCATTTTCATAGAAATGATTGTCAGAAATATATATACATAAATAGGTATATAAGAATATAAATATATACATATATAAGTATACATATGAAAATGACTCGCTGAGTTATGAGTTACACTACCGCTATGCTCAAAGGAAGGTTTGTTTAAAAGCACTCAAGAATTGAATCAATAAACACAAAGATATTAAAAATGTTTCCTAAAAATAAAAACGCATATCCATCATTGAGCAAAAGAATATAAAAGTTGCCATTCACATTTCACAGTTGTAGAAAAAAACATGTTTACCAGCAAGAAATATACATTAGCATATGATATATAGCAGCTGATCTTTAAAAAGGATCTTTGAGAACCTTTAAAAATATTTACCTAGCAATAAGGACAACTCAAATACGTCATGGACAACAATAGGCACTATGCAACAGATTGTGGTCAGCTGGTCTCTGTTCCAATGTGCAAAGATTAAGGAATTTTCGGACTGAAGAAAACAAATGGCTAGCCAATGTTTCATTCTTTCTAAGGCAGCATCACACCATAACATCAAGCTCAGAAGTCTGTGATTAAGTCAGTCTGTGGTTGGGGCTTAGAAAGAGGAGAAATGATGGGGCAGCCAAGGGGAGCTAAACCTGTCAGTAATTTCGGATTCAAGAAGCAGAAAGCAGTGGAAACAGATTTCCACTTACATGCAAGACATTGCATTGATGACCAACGCTAACATATATTAGCAGCTATTGCGGTTTGGAGGTGAAATGGACATGAAAATTAGATTGGAACTTATGCTTTCTATGTGGATTAAGGATGTTTGAACACCCTAGAAGGTAACATATAAATCTTTTCCTTGCTTTGTTTCCAATTTTGTTATTTTTGACATATAATTATACACACTTATGCAATAGAGTATTTTCATACATGGATACAATATATAGTGATCAAATCAGGATAAAGAAGAGAAAAAATAGATAACTGGAATTACATCAAACTACAAAGCTTTTATATAGCAAAGGAAACAGTGACAAAGTGAAGAGACAACATGCAGAATGGGGGAAATATATGCAAATCACTCCTCGGACAAAGCACTAGTATCTAAAATATATGAGGAAGTCACAGAAAACAAAAACAAAAAGTACCAAAATAATTATTGAAACACGGTTCAAATGACTGGAAGAGACCTTTCTCAAGATATGAAATGGCCATGTAATTTTTTTAAAAAGGCTCAACGTCATGAATTATCAAGAAAACGCAAATCAGAACTATAATGTGCTATCATCTCACCCCAGTTAAAATGATAATTCTTCCACAAAACCAGTCTGTGCCTTCACAGGGAGGTCATCCCGAGCAGCAACCTACATGGGAGTGTTCTGAGGTTACATGCACTGACAGGCAGACAGGTGATGAGTCTGTGTATTCATTCAAGAGGTAAGAAGGGAGGGGCCTTTCTTCCTCAGTGTTTTCAAACTATGCTCTTCATATTGACTAGATATCATTTGGAATTTCAGTAGTTCACATTAGTATAAAATAACGGAATATTACATTCTTATTATCATATCCAGATTGTTCATGGTCCATGTGCTGGCATGTGTGAATACGAAAGTACTACAACTAGAAATCTTCAGCATTAGAAAGGACCTGGAGGTTTTTATACTCCAAACTCTCCATGCTGGTCAACTATGGTTAACACTCAAATATGGCCTGCTAATTTATCTGGACAGCTCATTTGCTAAGAATGATTTTTATATTTTGAAATGACTAAATATACATCCAAAGAATAATAATATTTCATAGCACATGAAAGATACACATAATTTAAATTTCAGTGACCATAAATCCAGTTTTACTGGAACCCAGCCATGCCCATCTATTTCCATACGATCTGTGGCTGCTTACCTGACCCCACAGCCGAGTTGAACAGTTACATCAGGGAGTTTGACCCTCAGAGTATCTGGCCATTTAAAGCAAGGCTTGCTGACCCGTGATATAATCCATCCCTGCTCTGATAGCCTCATGACATTATTATCTAAACTGAATTAAAATCCAGTTACAGAAAACGTTCAGTCTTTGGGCTTGAGCGTGCTTTTTGTTGTTGTTCTTGACTGATTTCATTTCAATCTTCAGCAGGAATCAAATTTAAAAGAGAAAATGGTAAGTGAAATCTTCATTGCAATTTTGATTTTTTTTTCTAATTTGCCTCATATGAGTGCTAGTCAGAAATGTCGTATTATTTATAATTATATTTTAGATATAAAAATAAATTAACAGAATTCTTACCAAAATTCAAAGGAGACAAGTCAGTGGTAAGCTCTGGATACAATGTCCCGCTGTAGAAATCCATGGGGATTGAGACCGAGGGCCTGAGGCCGTCTCCACCTCTCTCAACATGTCATTCTGGCTGGATTGTAAAATCTGGCTGGACCTCAATCTTTTCCTCAAATACTAATTTGAAAGTGAGTTTAGTTAGGTAATATTCAACTCTCTTGTAATGGAGGGTGCTTGTGGCTGAGGACAAGGGCTCCAGGATACTTAAAGTTTTCATTTTATTTTTTCCTCTAATTATCTAGACCAGAGACACCTTTGACCATTTTTCTCCTATTCTTTGACCCTCAGAAGTTACTTTTTCTCCAAGGCAGGAAAGATGAATGATTTTAGCACTTGGTGTGACAACTGGGATCTGTGTTCAAGTTTTAGCTTTACTCCTAACTTACTAATCTTGAGTTAGAAATACTTGGAAATTACATCATGCTTAAAATGAAACACACATCCACGATTTGGGGTAATCTCACCTTGGCCCTCTCTAAACAGCAGCAGCAGCAACTATAAAATTATTCAGTCTATAGCATAGGACAAAACTACATAATATAATCGATACTCTCTGCTCTTTGATTTCTTGGGACATCTAAGACATTATCATTTAAAATAGGTAACATTACTTAAATATTTCTAGCCAAACACACACAAGAGCTTACACCACATCTATGAAGAAGAAGGAAATTGCAAGACTAAAGGAGACTAAATTATAATTTACCAATGACATTATAGGATAAGGCTGTCTCAACAGAAATACTTCCCTGTTGCCTATGATTAAAGTTCGCCAAAGAGAATGTAGATATTGGCCATCTGCTCTGAGTCTTCTAGTGCAAACTCAATGAAAGTAGGAGGGTAATTTCACATCAGTATGCAATTGCAATGACTCCTATTACTACAAACATCCCTTCTATCTCCTGTAGCACGTAACTCAATTCTGAGTGCCTAGCAAGCATGTATTGCCAAGTTGTATTGGATAAAGTTTTAGTAACTCTAAATAAAATCTATAATCACTTAAACAGATATTATATCTTCTCTTGTTCAAAGAAACAAAAAAAAACAGATCAGAGGTAATTTCCAAAGTTAATACATGATAAGAAAAAAATAAAAAGTTAAATAAACAAGGATAAAATAGGAGCACAAAAATAAAATGGAGGCACAAAAGAATTTATACACGGGAAGCACTACACTGGCAAACATGCGTCACTTATTTTACTATATGAATAAAGAGGAAAAAAACAGATTAGTTACAACATACTCCAAAATACACCAGGCAAAAACAAACCAGTGGCCCGGGAAAACTGAATGCTTGGCTAACTACCTGTTAAAAGTATTAAAGAGAGAAGATCTTTTTTGTTTTTAAAACACATTTACTGAATATGATCTCTGGATATGGCATTGTGCTGGGAAAATGTATATAAGAAAATAACAATGCATACTAAGTGCTCTTGAGTATCTCTTCGTGTCTAAGGGGAAGGTAGATATAACCAGGAGCAAAGACATGTTCTGTGGATGCCTTTGTAAGAGTGTGAGGCCACAGCAGCAAAGTCATGGAATCCACCCAAGTGTACTACGCTACAACTGTTTAAAGAACGTTGCAGGTCACATAACTATAAGTGATTCTGTATTTTTAAAAATCAGAATATTAGGCCTTTTTGATCATTTGCTGAAGTATCTTCATATTTCTTTCCACAAAAAGGTAGCTAAATAAGTTGTATCTGCAAAGATTTTGAGAGCTGTATCACAAATAAAAGTGTGTGTGTGCACATGTGTGCATCTGTGTGTGTGTATGCATGTGTGTGTGCGTGGGTGTGTTGGGGGTAGGGGAGGGAGGGGAGAGGGGGAGAGGGAGGGAGAGAGAGATAGAGAGAGAGAGACTCTTTTGCGTACACATCCGCTTAAGTGAATTTTATACCAGAAGAATTTGATCTTCGTTTTTAGGAAGACCATGAGTTAAAATTGTAGAAAATTAACTACGAATGTGACTTTCTTTCAATCCCTTAACCCATTTATTCTTCCAAGACCCAGTTAAATCAATAAGCTTTTAAGGAACGAACATGCTCTTAGTTCATCTACATGTCTGTTGCTCTGATTGAGTCATAAGCCTTTCTCCCTGTGATATCACAGCTATTGTTCCTTAACCAGACAGTGCCCTCAGAATACTCTTGGATTGCACCATATGCAAAAACAGGACAAATTGAAAAATTGAAAATCCAACGGTCCACACAAGCCAAAATCTTACATTCTTGCTAATTTAGTTAGAAATTATTAACATGACTCATGAAATGCTCAAATTACAAAATGAGCTGAAGTTTGAAGATAAGTAAAATTCAGTCTGAATCCAAATACAGAGCTTGCATATGTGCTTTTGGTGTAATTTCATCAGAGAACTAAGTGAACATTTTCATAAGAATGACTATAAGGGCTTGTTTACTAATTGTCTTGTGATATTTGGTACAGACCAGTGGTTTTCAAAAACAATTTTTGCAGCAGTGGAAAGCTATTTTTCTACACTCTAGGAGCTCCACAGTATTGAGTATAAGATGTAGGTGTTATTGTATTTTACATTTTTCTTAAAGCATCCTTTTGTGGTAGGCAGAGGAAATATTATCACCTCTACTTTAATGATAGGGCAAAGTCAGATTTAGAACTAGTGATTTGTCTCAGGTTATATAGGTAGAAAATGGAGAGCTGTATCTAGAATCTACCTTCTTTTTCCCTTTCAACAGCCTTTCTACTCTATACCATGCTTTTTTATATTAGGTAACAGAGAAGGCTTCAACATTTAGCAACCAAATACTCTTAGAAAGCTGTTACGTCTCCCTGTAATTTCACAATTGCATACCTTCATAATATTTGGCTAAATGGTAAATTTTGAAATGTGGCCAATTTCTATCATACCTATAAATACAATCATCAGTTACAAGATCATTTATTTTACATTTTTCAAATGCCCAAATGAATCTTTCCTACATTAAGATATTTATTTGTCTCAATCGCTTAAAATTAAAATATGATATGACCTTTTTTTTTTAAAGTTTAGGTTACTTTTTAACTATGTAATGTTACCTTTAAGAAAAGACAGGGAGCCAAAATATATTAGCAAAAAGGTTGTGCTATGACCTTTATAATGCCAAACTTTAACAAAACAAATGTATGCTGTAGACTTAAGGGATCCAAAGTAATAGCTTTGGTCCCTGAGCCCTGGAATCTTGTCTTTTCCTTGACTAAAGAGGCTTAGTTTTAGCTTATTTCAAATAAGAATCTCTCAGCGCTGAAACATGACATATGAGCCACCACTGGCTGCTAAGTCAGATGCATCCCAAACTTCAGTCCAAATCATCAAATCTTGACGGTCCTTATTGTCACAAGCCTTCTCCTCTTTTTGCTGTACAATTGCAAGGCTCTGTCAATTGTCCAGGCACCTGCCTGAAGCCTAAGTCTCAACAACTGGAAGCCTCACTCTAGAGGACTCCAACTGCAGGTGACTGTGCTGTCTACTTGAGGTCTAACAGGCTGACACACCTGAGGGGCACACAATCTGTGAACCAAGAAATGGAGAAAAATCAAAATAGTGTTATAAATGAAATGCACAGCTATGATATGCTCTGATTTACTATATCTCATCAACCAACCTTGATTCACCAAACCACATGGTACTCTTTGCCTGCTACAAACCACACATCAAGGTAAGATCACTGCAGCAGTGAGCTCACAGCCTGAAGGAGGTAGGAATGGAGGCTAATGTCCTCATTCCACATTTATTCAATTAACACTTCCACGCTTACAATGAGAAAAAGCAGAACAAAACTGACCTAGGCAATGGGCTAGGGAATTGCGAGTTGACTCATGAAATTTACTAGAACAAAGGTGTATTTTTCATCACTGATGTCAAGGTCGTCTACTTCTCCTGACCAAAAGTCACACTTGCTCTTCTCTAAATCCAGTGGCAGCTCATTGAATTTTAGTAGGTTATTTTTAAATTCCCAGCATCCAGTTACTTTAGCAAGATGACTTTGCTTTCCTTAGCTGTGGAGACACTATCTGCCAGTGGCTCTAGTTCCGGCGGATGGATGGGAAAGGATGTGCATTCTAAGGTGGGCCGTGCTTACAAGACCGCCTTCCTTGACACATACTTGCTTTCTCCAAGTCATCGTTTAAAGCTTCTTTTAATAATTTTGCCTCTCTGCTTAATAGAAATTAAAGTTCTGTCTTGGCTGCCTCTATCAAAGAACAAATCTGCCTGGCTCAGACCAGTAATTCCAGAACTTCAGGAGTCTGAAGCCAGAGGATCGCCTGAGCCCAGGGGTTCGAGACCAGTCCGGGCAACATAGCAAGGTCCCATCTCTAAAAAAATAACAATTAGGGAAAGAACAAATGACTTCTAGGAGTTAATAAAATGTACCAAGTTTCACCTCATACCTAAAGCTCCATCTACATCCTGTCTTCCTAAGAAGTAAACATTAGAACGTATCTTTCCTAAGAAGAGATTTTTCAATGCTACATGTTTCTCCAGCTATATAAAAACATTCAATGAAAATTTGAGGCATCTCCTTATTCGTCTTGTTCTCCTCTCTTCTCGTCTCGTAGCCCATGCTGGCTATTATACCAAATAAGCTAAGAAGAGTTACTTAAAATAATGTCTAAAAAGCAGAGTTCCATAGCTATTACTATGCCAAATTTACAGATTAGGAAGGAAATTGACAGAACTTAAATTGTCAGATTCATGGAGGTAGAAAGTAGCCGGTTGGTTTGGCTTTAAAATGCATGTTTTATGCAAAAATCCTGAAAGAGACTTCAACTTGTTTTGGGAGTGAGAAAGGAGATGAGGGAGGTTTATAGGAAAGGTTTCCCAAGCAAGATGTCTTCCGAGAGGAGACTTGAATCTTTAGGAGGAATTAGCCAGACATGGAAAAGAAAAAGGCCTTCTAGGTTGAGCAAGACCCACTTGAGAAAATGTGAAATTGCCACTTATTTTGTGCACTTGGAATCCAGCATCTCAAAAGGAACAGAGCAACACACCAGGCCAAGGAGATGTCCAGGACCCTGGTCATTATATACGACAGGGCTTGTATGTGGATTACGCACTACAGAAACCAAACTGTAGAAACACTGACATTCAAGGTAACATTGCCTTTATGCGATTTTTTTTCTTTTTCAGAAAAAAAAGTGAGTGGCTTGAAACACGGGTATGGAATTGACTAATGCAATGCTGATCGTTTAAGTTCAATGTGTCCCAGTGTGGTCTACAACTATTCAGTTTTAGCCACTCTCCTTCTACTGCTGGAATACTTTGTAAATTAGAGAATGAGGTGGACTGGCCTGTGGCCCCAACTCAGAATATCATTTTTATATTAAGTCCACTTAGGTTCTTAATGCCTGGGATGAATAAGCTAGCCCCACTTAGAGCTAATGCAATTGTAAACACCAACATAAGGTTCTAAATGGAAATGAACTCACCTGCTCATGAGGGTTCTTCCAGGTGATTTAGAAAATAGAACTATCTATGCCATCATAAAAATTAAAATTCAACATTTAGAATGTTCTCAGATAATTCACAGACAGCAATAAATATGTCTGTAGATCCACAGAAAATGAGAACACCAGTATAAATATTTCCTTTTCAACTCAGAAAAATCTTTAAAGAATAGAAAGTGGAAATATTCTCCAGAACATATTTTCAGTGAATCAAGTTTGAAGAAACATGAAATTTTCCAGTTGCAAAAGAATGCAGACATCATCTATGTCATCCTTTCATTTTGCATGTAACTTCATTTTGCAAGTAGCTAAGTTTGAGAAAAGTCATTTGCCCCGAGTGACACCGAGGAGCTTAACAGCATACTATTTCCCCTATGAAAGTCATTTATAAAAACTTATGCATTTTAAGTTTTACTTTCAAGAACACAAATAAGAACCCTCTGTTCTGAGATTTAAGAGTCATTTGATGGAAACCATGGCAGACAAATCTACTGTTGGAATGTGGACATGGCTGTTGCCGTCAATTTCAAGATGGTTCAAACAAACTCAAACAAGATTGTACCTGTTTCTCTTTGTTTTGTATTGATCGTCAGCCATAATTACCTCAGAAAATGACACTAGAAAGATTTAGGCAAAATATTTATAATTAAATACGAGCTTGTAGGGCTAATTATGGTAAATTCTACCAAGCCTTTGAATGCAACATTAAAATGACTAATTATTTCCTCTGGATACTATTTCCTGAGTCTTAATATATTAGATTGTAGAAAGAGTAAAATCAGATATTGTCAACTTCACTTATTTTTTACCTGAAGTAATATAACATTCGGTTTATGTTCTCTGATATGGTTTGGCTGTGTCCCCACACAACTGTCACCTTGAATTGTAATAATCCCCACGTGTCAAGGGTGGAGCCAGGTGGAGACAAGTGAATCATGACGACGGTTTCTCCCAGACTGTTCTTCTGGTAGTAAGTCTCAGGAGATCTGATGGTTTTATAAAGGGGAGTTTCCTTCACAAGCTCTCTTCCCTGCCACCATGTAAGATGTGACTTTGCTCCTCCTTTGCCTTCCACCATGATTGCGAGGCCTCCCCAGCTGTGTGGAACTGTGAGTCCACTAAACCTCTTTCCTTTATAAATTACCTATTCTTGAGTATGTCTTTATTAGCAGTGTGAGAAAAGAATAATACATTCTTTAATTAAAATTGGTCAAATGAAGCCACTGCATATGATCTCAATATAAAAATCAGACCTTTCCTAGGAAATATACTAGATAACGAATAAAGCCCAAAGTAGCATATCCTGAAGCACATGAATAAGGCAACTAAAGAGCAAAGTCATGCCCAACATGACAGGCTAAACCTTCTCAATCTGACTTTACTCATTTCTCTCAGAATTCACAATCAGGCATAAGAAAAATCTTTGTGAACCACAGTTTTTGTTGGGGTTCATGGAGATTTCTTTTTTTGCCCTTCACACATTTGATTTACTTATTTGCTGGCTTATAAATGGCTCGATCATTAAAACCAGTGTTTCTCTCCTCAGTGACCCGCACTTAATTATGGCTCATCTGGTTTACAGCAATAGTGCCAGGGAAAAGAGCATGTTCAGCAAGCTGTTTTTACACAATGTTCATTTGAGGTATATTAGGGAACTTCATCAGCCCTCTATGATGATATATTGTTTCACTTTTTCCTAACACCTGCGTGGTTGTTCAGCACATTCTTCAGGCTTTTTCCTCTCCATACCAGTGTCTATGCAGCTATATATCATTTCAGAAATCTGCATGGGAATATTGCTTCCATATTCTCGTTAACTTGCCCAAGAACTCGCCTGAAAGTAAATTTTAAAAATTTAAATGTAAAAATTATAGCATATTCCCAAACAACATGTCCACAAGCACATCTTCAGAGATTACCACCCTGAGCCTTCCGATATTTCCACCTTACCAACAACATTGTAGATCACGGTGTTATTTTATGACAAAGTAACCAAGTTACTCAGTAATATTAAGGCGATGAAACATTTCAACTGTATAATCTCTTTTGAGGTTGGGAAACCATTCTAATATTCACAAACCTGGTCATTTCATAACTATTAAAATACACCGTTCCCCAACAGAACTGAAACAGCATGCTAGGAGAGAACACCAAACATCTGCGTTAGCTAAAATTATAATACATGGGGTGGAATGTCAGAGAGAAAATCAGAGTCATGAATGTTTAATCACTTGATGTTGTGGAAAAGCTGGTGGCTGCATTAGCACTAAACATAGATGCCAGACTTCACCGTGACTCAACCTTACCACCTTCTCCTTGAACATATAAGAATGTGTCTACTCAAAAAATAAACACATGAACATTTATGCAGAATTTAAAATTTTTGTAACATTTGTATATTGTCACCGTGTATATTTTTGAAACACTTGTATTTATAATGTAAGTGATGCAGGTGTTTGAATTCCTTTTATAGATTTCCCCCTTCCCACAAAAATGAAAGCAAAATGTTTATCAAACTTAGTATTATATCTGGTTTCTGAGCTCTCACTAGAGGGCAGGTAAATGAGGAAAATGTAGTGTGTGTGTGTGTGTGTGTGTGTGTGTGTGTGTGTGTGTTAAATATTTGAGTATTTTCAGGTTGAAAGAAACCACCGAATTCCACCCAAACCCATGTTTAGATCTTTTGTGGCCAGGCACGGTGGCTCACGCCTGTAATCCGAGCACTTTGGGAGGCCGAGGCAGGCGGATGACGAGGTCAGGAGATCGAGACCGTCCTGGCTAACATGGTGAAACCCCGTCTCTACTAAAAAGACAAAAAATTAGCCGGGTGTGGTGGCGGGCGCCTGTACTCCCAGCTACTCAGGAGGCTGAGGCAGGAGAATGGCGTGAACCTGGGAGGCGGAGCTTGCAGTGAGCCGAGATGGCGCCACTGCACTCCAGCCTGGGTAAGAGACTCCATTTCAAATAAATAAATAAATATACCTTTTGTGGACCCAGGAACAAACCACTTCACACACACACACACACACATATATATGATATATATACACACACACAAAACTCTACAAAAATGACGCATTAAGAGTGTTCTTAACAGAAGTAGCGAATTCAGGTATCTTCTTTATGTGTTTGCATGTAGGAAAGCATAAATAGCTCAAACTCATTTTTATTAAAAGTAGAGTGAATGAAAGGGAACATTCAGTAGTTTGGTAAAGGAAGTTCTCCTTCAGTACATAAGTGAAGAAATAACAACTGCAACAAAACCTGGTGAGGGACCAGAGTGTTCAGACAGAAAAATAACTGAGTTAAATATTGCTTACAGAAATCATTCAAGAAAAGCAAGCATGCTATAAAACCTCCGAAGCCTACAGAGTTTCCTACCAATCCCACTCCAAGTTAAGGGTCCAGCAATGCACCTTCATTCATTTTCCCCCTGCATGAAGCTCTGTTTTTCCAGTGTCGTTCATGGCTAACATGTGCTACTAACCTGGCTGCTGTTTGGAAGTGAAGATTTCTAGATTCCAGGCCAAAAGTAGAGGAGCTTTGGAGGATGAGAACCAGGGCTTGCCATTTAAACACCGCAGGTGAGTCTCATGATTTGAATCAGCTGTTGTTTTGTTTTGTTTTGTTTGTAGAATCTCATTTTTTTATGGATGTTTTTATTTTTTCATGATATTGGGGTACAGGTGGCATTTCGTTACATAAGTTACTGGTGTTTGGGAGATTTTGGTGCACTCATAACCTGAGCAGTGTACACTGCACCATATATGTTGTCTTTTATCCCTCACACACCTCCTAGTCTTCCCCCCAAGTTCCCAAAGTCCATTGTATCTTTCTTATGCCTTTGCATCCTTATAGCTTAACTGCCACAAATCAGTGGGAAGATACAATGTTTGGTTTTCCATTCCTGTTACTTCACTTAGAACAATTGTCTCCAATCTCATCCTGGTCACTGCAAATGCTGTTCATTCATTCATTCCTTATTATGGCTGAGTAGTATTCATCATATATAATACACACACACACACACACACACACCAGTTTCTTTATCCACTTTTTGATTTATGGACATTTGGGTTGGTTCTACGATTTTGCAATTGTAAATTGTGCTACTATAAACATGCATGTACAAGTATCTTTTTCGTGTAATGACTTCTTTTCCTCTGAGTAGATACCTGGGAGTGGGATTGCTGGATCAAATGTTGTTCTTTTGTTGAAGTCTTAGAGCATTTTAAATATGTTTCATTTTAATGTCTGTTTCAGTCCATTTTTACCTCTATCCTGTAACCATCTTGGGCGTTTTCACTGTGTCTGCTTTATTCTGGTCCTGCGAAGGTAGTTCACACACACCTGTTAGTGAGGGCTTCTTTCCATGTGTTTTGTCCTTCTCACCGTGCTCACCGACGGAGAGGTACAGTGAGGGCACCTTCTCCGGCCTTGAATGATTGGAACCGAGCTCTCCTCTCAAAGGAGTCTTGCGGGCCCAGCCCCTGACCGACTTGACACTGGCGCACATTCCTAGTTGTTCAGCTATCTCTGCCCTTTCCTCTAAAATCTAGAGGCTGAAACTATAATGAATTTAGCCCTTTAAATCTGAATAAACATATTACTTTTTAAATGTCAATATGTGAAATATAATAGCAAATGAAAGACTTTGCAGCTATGTGAATATATGAAGATAAATGAATTTCAACTGCTATAAAATTCTTACATTGTATGCACTTATTAAAATGTATCTTTACTGAAGGAAGAATAATATGAATAATACTGTGTTATGTGTTACAACTCTGAATTGGTCATCAAAACCCCAATTCACATTGGTATATGATCTCAAATAAAATATGGTACGCAAATGCTCACACATGTAGTGTGTTCTTAAGAAGCTAAGGGTTTTCAGTTGAAAGAGCAAGCCTCTTACGTGTTAGAATTAGAGGTTCAGGCACTAAAAAGTAACCTTATAGATCTCATCTGGCCATTGTTCTTTCTCACATTTCCTCCTGATATCATGCCTGTTGCCTAAGCTATTCACAACAGGATCATAGAGCTGAGACCACTGTATTTCCTCAAATAATTTAAATATCAAATATTTATTGTAAGGCCTGAAATATTAAGAGTTTATATTTTACCACCTCCAAGATATTTCCCTCCTACCATCGCCCTCATCAACATGACATTACTTTATCCACAGTTCCTCTGTACTACCATCTCTAAGTAAGTTGGAAATGCACAGTTGGAAAAAAAAAATCTGTCATTCTCCATGGTCTGCTTAGTATTAGTCCCTTAGGATGAAAATAAATAGCATGGTTAAATAAATACAAGATCTACAACTTACCTATAACTTTAAAGTTTTCTTCATGGTAGGACTTCAAAAACTTTACAAATAATCAGAATTAATTTGAGATCAAGAGATACTCAAGCCAAAATTTTAAAGGTATATAGTAAAAGAAAAATAAAAAGAATAAGGAGAATGGGGAGACAGAGGAGAAGAAACAAAATAATGTTACAAAATTTAAAAGTGTGAGGAATATAACTTAAATATTTATCATGTTTTAATGCTAAAATCATAGACGTATAATTGTAGTATTTATAAAAAATAGACAATATACTTAATTAAAAGCCCACTTCTAGTGGTGTAATGCCTGAATGAGACTCACTTTAAGATGTATAATAAACATCTCCCTCCCCTTCCCATGGGACTTCTGTCCTGAGGAATACACAGTAGCTGCTGCTGATTTACATGTATACTTACATATATATGTATATATACATATGCTATGATCAGCCAATTTAATTTATTCTCAAAATTTATCCTCAAAATTTCCATGCATGCAAAATTATGATGACGTTCACTTTATTCAGGGATGAATGTCTTCTGGGGTATTATAATTTTATGTACCAAATGAATGTCACTGTGGGGCTTGTTGAACTTTTGCTTTACCAGTGGGTGTGGAGCGCGGCCATGGGCCAGATCCAGCTGGTGCCATCTGACAGCTGCCGAGTTTTGTAAGGCCCATGAGCTTAGAATGATTTTACACATTTTAATAGTTGAAAAGAAAAAGAAGGGGACTATTTCATGACACGTGAAAAGTATATGAAATTCAAATTTCAGTGTCCACAGAGTCGGCCTGGGGGGAGCTGCACTGGCTCCTTTCCACAAGGTGTATGTCTCCTTTTGCGATACCAGCAGAGTTCCGCAGATGCAGAGGTGACGATATGGCCTACAAAACTTAAAACATTTACTATCTGGCCCTTTAAAGAAAAAGTTTGCTGAAAGTAATAGTCTAACAGGGTATAACTATATCATGCAATAATTTATGAATTCCTTTTACTGCTAACTTGGTATTTTGCATACTTTTTCTAAGAGTAGAAACCAGGTATCTGTACCTTAATCATTAAAATATCTCTCAAGATAAGTGTATATGAATTCAAAAAGCAATCAGGTTGCAAAAAACTTTGTCAGCCTAGGCGAGGGTAAACAAGTTATAAATCACCTAACAGTGCCTTGGTTTCAATGCTCAAATAACTCTTAAACACAGTTTTACCAATAATCACCATAAACCTAAAACTACAGGACAGTGAACATTTATTAAAAAAACTGAATGACTAGTACATTCAGTACTACACTTCCAGAGTCTTGTGCACACACACACACACATTTAAGTTGACATATACAGGCATATAATATATACATATATGACTATATATGTAGCAAAATTAATACATATGTGATACGAATGAAGTATTCCAGTTACACACAGTATATTAATAAATGCAGGAATACTAGGGTAGAAATTTAGAAGGCAGAGTTCTAGCCCAGCTCGGTCACTAATAAGTTACTTGATTATCAGCAAGTTCACAAAAGTCCCACAGCATGAGTTGCATTATCTGTAGAGAGTGGTGTCCCTCCTTCTGAGATCACTTCACTCTTCAAGAATATTTAATTCAATAGATCTATTCTGCATATATATGGCTGCAGTGCATTATTTTGCAGGGGCTAAATAGGTACAACATATCTAAACACTCTAATTATCTACAGAAATTATCAATAGGGTTTAAACTCACAATAACATATTAACTAGAGAAGCTTTGTTTTTCTTCCTATTTTCTCGAGCAATTTAAAGCTAAGCCATTCCTTAAAGACAAGATTGAATCCCTCCTCTTTGTCTCTTATAGACTTCCCCAACCTTGCAAATAGACAGAGATGTCTCCCTCCTCTGAACTGAACAGAGATCTCCAATCCTCTTGCACAGAAGATCCCTGTGTTCCTTGGAGATTACATGGTGTTCTTAAAGACTGAATTAACTCAAGAGTCAACGAACCTGTGTTTGAGTCACGCTCCCCTTGCAAACGTGTGTGGTTGATTCTGGGTATGAATCCTCAGCCCTCTGGGTTTTAGTGTGTTTTTCTATAGACAGGAGCAGTGTGGCCTGGCCCGCTTCTACATTCATTCCAAGGGTCCATGTCAAGGAGATGGTAAAGAACGCACAATGAGTACAGGCTACTTGCAGGAACCCACCTTCTCTCCTATTGTCAGAAGCAAGACTCAGCCCAAGTCCAGAGACAAGAGAACTAAATTCTAAATAGCCCCTACCTTTTAATCACAGTTTAAAACATCAACATTCAGTGAAAGAATGCTTCCCTACTGGAGATCTTCCACATGGTTAGGATGCTGCATTAGCCAAATGCGATTGCCATCCCAATTGTGGAGTTCCTGCTCACTTACTTGTTACCATCTGTGCATACAGTTCCTCTAGTCTCTGACCGCCTGGGATCTCGGACAAGTTACTTAACATATCTGTATGTCTGGTTTCCTCTCTGCAGGTTTTGGTGTGAGGATGATCTGAGAGGAGGAACTACACATCAGAGTGACTGTCACCTAGTAAACGCATGGCATTTACCACCATTTTAGCAGGTAACCCTTCTCATCTAATGTTGATTTCCTGATGAACACACATCTACCTCCCTGAATTTGCTTTTACTTAATAGTGGTCCCCAAATGCGTCCAGCTCCATGGGAAGTGCAAATCCTCCTGTTATCTGTTGCGTGATTAACACATGCCTCTCTACCCTAATGGTAAGTTACTGCAAACTCCATCTATAAAAACAGTATTTGTGGAATTAATTAACTGTGTTTTAAGTCATAGAAGAGCCCCTTATCATGACCTCTTTTTTCTTGCATGTACTTCCTGCTCCTCCCAGGTTCTTTGAGATGGAGTCTGGCTCTGTTGCCCAGGCTGGAGTGCAGTGGCGCGATCTCGGCTCACTGCAAGCTCCTCCCCCCAGGTTCACGTCATTCTCCTGCCTCAGCCTCCAGAGTAGCTGGGACTACAGGCGCTCGCCACCACGCCTGGCTATTTTTTTTTTTGTTTGTTTGTTTTGTGGAGACAGGGTTTCACCATGTTAGCCAGGATGGTCTCGATCTCCTGACCTTGTGATCCGCCCACCTCGCCCTCCCAAAGTGCTGGGACTACAGGTGTGAGCCACCGCACTCAGCCCCTCCAGGTTCTTAATCTCACAGTTCCTGACACAATTAATCACGCAGCTTCCGGTCTCCTTTATCTATCTTTAATATTGGTAAAGCACTGACAGGTCTCCTGAAAGTAGAATTAGGCTTCTGATAGCAGGTGAATTTCTTTTTAATCATTTCATGGGACTTGAGAAATACTTGACTGACGGTAGATATTTGGCTAATATTTGAAGACATTTTAAAATAACATATTTCTTAAAATTAATATTATATTGAAAAGAAAAACTGGATTTTTGGTGCCCAACAGATGTTTTGTCAGTTCTCATGCTACCAACTGTGTGGATGCTGAAATAGTCACTGAATCTCTGAGCTCAAGCTTTATCATTTGTAGAATGGGCTAAATTAGACTTATTAAGCTGTGAGGTTTAAATTAGACAACTCGTTTTCAGTGGAATACCTAAGTTACTCAAAAAGCAGGAAGGAAAATGCATAAAATATTACTACTTACTCAGAAATAATACAAGATAAAATTATTTTTAAAATATTAGATAATGATATATCTGATATCTGCAGTCATCTGTGATTTTTAATTGATTTAATGTAGCTTCGTGAAGGGCTACCTATGTCTCAGGCACTGCTTCTAAGTAATGTCAAATACTAAGTCATTTTATCTTCATCACAGCCTAATAAGGTCGACATTATCACATTTCCATTTTACAGATTAGAAGACTGAGGCCTGCAAGATCAGGTAATGACCATGGTCATACAAAGTTAAAAAGTCGTAGAGTTCAAGTTTATTCCTCTGTGAAACACAGTTGCCCTATTTTATACTCCCAACTCTCTGATTTGCTATCCCTTTTGTTTTGTTTTTCCTTAAAGAAGTTTCCTATCAGCAGCCAGGTGCGAAGGCTTGGCTCACGCCTGTAATCCCAACACTTTGGGAGGCCGAGGTGGGCGGATCACGAGATCAGGAGATCGAGACCGTCCTGGCTAACACGGGGAAACCCCATCTCTACTAAAAATACAAAAAACTAGCCAGGCGTGGTGCTGGGCACCTGTAGTCCCAGCTACTTGGGAGGCTGAGGCAGGATAATTGCTTGAACCCGAGAGGCGGAGCTTGCAGTGAGGCGACATCACTTCACTGCACACCACTGCCCTACAGCCTGGGCAACAGAGCAAGACTCCATCAGAAAATAAATAAATAAATAAATAAATAAAGTTTCCTATCATAAGATTAAGAAAAAGCAAGACAAGGATTAGAGGTAGGATACATAAGGAACCTGTGAAAAGAAAGGCTGAGATAATTTAATTGATATACAAGTAAGAACAGAATTACAATTCCAAGTACTTTATAAAAATAGAATTATGACAGAGGGTAATTCAATTTGCATGAGTACAGTGAAGAAAAAGTCCACTACATCTGTATTTTCCAAAGGATCCTGGGGGATTTAACAAAAGAGTTGTCTTTTCCATGAGAGGGGATTTCAACCTGAAGACAAGCAGTGGACTCCTCCTTCAGGTGGACTCCTTCACCCTGAGGTTTTAACTGAACCTTGAGACCCCAAGCTCATGTGTCTGCCCCCTGCACTCACGGTGGTCCAGCAGAGCCGGGGGACAGAGTCTCAGGTCCAAGGGATTAGATGTGACTTTGGACAGGAAGAGTTTTATTAAAAGTCCCTTGCTGATAAGATTACTGCTTTCTTCAGAGAACTCTTTCTCATTTGTCTGCTTTTTAATTTGTACAATAGACAGAACAGGATCTTAAATTTATTGTGGGAAGTGGATGATATAGCCCTGTGAAGTGTACCACAAAATAACTGCTCAATAAACATTCTTCTCTCTTTTCACCAGTTTGCTACCCCCTCTACTGGCGTCAAGAAGGAAAGGACAGTGAAATAAAAGAAATTATGGGATGACTGATTAGATTTGTAAGAGAAAAGGACTCTCTTTACATTGTTGTGTAATCAATTTTTACTTACTGAGCAATTTAGTTTTTCAGTTAAATTTAAAAATGAAAGGTAATTATTACTGTAATTTGATTTTATAATATGGGATACTTCTCCTCCATTGGTTATCAGGGTCTCTATAAATTCATGGCTCATCTGAGTTATAAAAATGATTTAATTAACTCTAAAAGATTATTTCTTAAACTGTTAGAAGGGACAAGTCTATGTAATTTAAGCCAAATATCTAAAAAATGATATCAACAAACATCTCAGTAGCAGTCTTTGAAAAGATTTTCAATTTTAAGTATTTACTTCTGCTACTATGGAAGGGAGAAAATTGAATTTTCTCTTGAGAGCAGCCAGGTCACAGTGGATCATAATATCAGAGACTTCATCAGACACTTTCAACAGAGTAAATAATAGGTGAGAGACAGTTTCAAACATACCTAAACAGGCTTAAACAGGAAGTGCCACCATTTTGTATTTGGTGGATCTTCCATGATGACCAAAGTCAGTGTTTCTCAATTTTCTTTTTCCATTATCACCCCTTATGGAGCGTTTTCGAAGTTTCTCCCTCCTGCCCGTCATGAAATTTTATACTACAGATACCCTGCATAACTGTTTTATGTACTCGTGTGTATATGCATGTGCGTGCATGCTTTACACATAAGAGGGATAAAAAAATTTTCTGGCCTCCAGGATTTTATTCCTGCTCCCCTCATTTAGGGTCTTTCCAGCTCTATCTTCTCCACCACCTCCCCTCTGGAGGAGGAAAAGCATACTTTTATTGTTTGCAAAGCTAAGAAAGAAGAGCAATAACTCGCTCCCTACTACAGATAGTAGGAAACAGGAGTGCCATCTCCCTGGAAGACCCATTTCAAAGAGACAACATCAACATCCCTGGGAAGGACGGTGCCATGACATACAACTGGCAGGCAGCCTTTAAAAAGCATTACATCGCTCTGTGCCTGGTTATTTCACTTAACAAACCGACTTCTAGTTCCATCCATGTTGTTGCAAATGACAGGATCTCATTTTTTATGGCTGAATAGTACTCCACTATGTGTATGTATCTCATTTTCTTTATAAATTCATCACATGTTCTCACTTATTTGTGGGATCTGAAAATCAAAACAATTGAACTCATGGACATAGAGAGTAAAGAACGGTTACCAGAGGCTGGGAAGGTTGTGGGGCAGGCGGGAGATGAAAATGGTTAACAAGTACAAAAAAGAAAGAATGAGTAAGACCTACTTTTTGCTAGCGTAACAGGGTGACTGACTATAGTCAAGAATTTAATTGTACTTATTTAAATAACTAAGACTATAATTGAATTGTCTGTAACACAAAAGTTAAGTGCTTGAGGGAATAGCTACCCCATTCCCCATCATGTCTTTATTATGCATTGCATGCCTGTATCAAAATCTCTCTTGTACTTCATAAATATATATACCTACTAAATGCCCACAAAAATTTAAAAAATAAGTTATTGTAAAAATAAATAGTTAATTAATATTAAAAATGCTTTATATCTCAAAGGGGCAGAAAAGATTACAACTTTGTTTAAGCCAAGGGGAACACTAAGGTCCTCTTGATCAGACTAGGGCCCTTAAAATAAAGAGAAATCTTACCTAAGAAAACAGCTATCCCCTCTTCAGTTCCTGTTTACTGTTATAGCGTCCATTATTGCCCTAGTCCATACAAGATTCATTTGTTTTTCATGTTTTTTCCAAAGTAATCTATTTTTAGTAATGCAATTTCCTGTCTTGCTTTCTAGAAGACTCTACATTCTGAGTTAAAACATTTTTTAAAAAGATAATCAATATAATACACTGCCTGTTACTAAAATAATAACCAAATATTGAACCTAAATCAAAGCACCCAACAAAAACATGCAAGGGATTTAATATGTTTAAATTTTACTCGAAAACATTTATGTTCTAATGGAACTCAGATGGTATTTTATTAAATATGTTCTCTTTCAATTGTGAGGACATTTTCCATATTCATCAGTTGTAATGGCAAGTTTACAAGAAAAAGTTTAAATACTTTAAGTGTGTAGAAAGATAGTGAACTAATATACAGCATATCATGTTTTTATTTTGAATTTGGTAGTTTTGCTCACAATAAATATTTGCACCTTGTCTGTAGATAAAAAAAGAGTTTTGTTAATGCTTAAGTAGTTTGGAATGTAATTTTACTTTCTTAAAGAAAAACTGTCAGTGTAAATAAATTTAGGATTACACCGGATTCTGAAAACTGTACAACTAATTGAAATGCTAAGATTATCAAAGTCATGCATCATTTTTTCACGTTTCTGTATTTTAGGTGTTCTTTTTAAATGTTAATTTTGCCTAACTTCTGGGGAAAAATAAAAGACAACATTTCTTTTTAGATTGTCTGTTCTTTTTCTCCAAGTCTACTGGCCTTAGGGGAGTGCTACGAATCCAGGCATTGTGATTAAATTCCCTGTGATATCAGAGACAGTTACTTATGATTGTGCCTCTTATTGATGATATCAAGCAGATACTCTGGTTTCTGTCTGTCTACTTGATTTGTTTACTCTGAACAGTAATGGTGAATTTAAACAGTTGCTTCCTGTGGTTAAAACCTAAGGCAAACTCCAGCCACTGATCCAGCCTGAGACTTTCTGCCACGCGCTTTAGGCTGAGCTTCCAGATTTGAATAGCTGACTCCAGTGACCGAATTTATAGTCAAGTCCTGATTACTCTTGGCATTACCCTCCAGAGGTTTTGATCTTTTGACTTTTCTAGATTCCACCAAGGAAACATCACTAAAAATCTACTTAAAGAATAATTTTCTTTTGAAATGAAAATATTTCATCTTTAAAGTTTCAGTATTTTTTTCTTTTTTAAAAATGTTTTTAGGTCCAGGGGATCCATGCACAGGTTTGTTCAAGGGGAAATTGTGTGTTGTTGAGGCTTGATTTAGGAATGAGCCTGTCGCCAACGTAGTGAGCATAGTACCTGACAGATAGCCTTCCAACCATGACCCTCTCCTACCCTCCCCACTCAGGTAGTCCCCGGCACCTGTTGTTCCCTACTTTGTGTCACTGTGTCTTCAGTGTTTCACTCCCGTTCATGAGAACATGCAGCATTTGGTTTTCTGTCTCTGCATTGCTTCACTTAGGATAATGGTCTTCAACCGCATGCACGTAGGTGCAAAAGACGTGACTTTTTTTTTCTGTTTTATGACTGCATAATGTCTCACTTTGCATATGTACCACATTTTCTTTAGCCAGTTCACCATTGATGAACATTGTGGCTGATTCCACGTCTTTGCCATTGAGAATAGCACTGCAATGAATATATGCATGCAAGTGTCTTTTTGACAGAATGATTTATTTCCTTTTGGGTAATCCCAAAGGTGGGATTGCTGGTTTAAATAGTAGTCCTGTTTTAAGTTCTTTGATAGAACTCCACAGTTTTCCACAGTAGCTTAATTAATTTGCATTCCACTCACAGCATATAAAAATGTTCCTTTTTTTTCCTGCAAATTCACCAGCATCTGTTGTTTTCTTTTGCTTTTTATTAATAGCAATTTTGACTCATGAGAGATGGTATCTCATCGTGGTTTTGATTTGCATTCCTCTAATAGTTACTGATGAGCATTTTTTCTTTTTAATTTTATTATTATTATACTTTAAGGTGTAGGGTACATGTGCACAATGTGCAGGTTAGTTACATATGTATACATGTGCCATGCTGGTGTGCTGCACCCATTAACTCGTCATTTGGTTTGCCGGCTGCTTGTTTATCTTCTTTTGAGAAGTTCCTGTTCATGTCTTTGCCCATTTTTTTAATAGGGTTGATTTTTGTTTGCTGATTTGTCTAAGTTCCCTACAGATTCTTGATATTACACCTTTGTTGGATGTGTATTCTGCAAATATTTTCTCCCATTCTGGAGGTTGTCTGCTTACTCCGTGGATAACTTCTTTTGCTGTGCAGAAGCTTCTTAGTTTAATAAGTCCCACTTGTCAATTTGTATTTTTATTGCAATTGCTTTTAGAGACTTATTCATAAATTGTTTACCAAGGCCAATGTTCAGAATGGTATTTCTTAGGTTTTTTTCTATGATTTTTATTGTGTTAGAGCTTGCATTTAATCCTTTAATCCATCTTGAGTTATTTTTTGTATGTGGTGTAAGGAAGTGGTCCAGTTTCATAAGTCCAGCCAGGCCGGACTGCATGAGTCTAGCCAGTTTTCGCAGCTCCATTTATTAAATAGGGAGTCCTTTCCCCATCGTCTGATATTGTCAACTTTGTCAAAGATCACGTGATTGTAGGTGTATGGCTTTATTTCTGGGTCTTCTCTCATTTTTCATTCGTCTATGTGTCTGTTTTTGTACCAGTACCATGATGTTTTAATTAATGTAGTCTTGCAGTACAGTTTGAAGTTGGGTAGCGTGATATCTCCAGCTTTGTTCCTTTTGCTCACGATTGCTTTGGCTAATTTTGGGCTCCTTTGGGCTCCATATGAATTTTAGAATGGTTTTTCTTTTTCTAATTCTGTAAAAAAATGACATTGGTACTTTGATATTAATATTGGAATCTGTAAATTGCTTTGGGTTGTATGATGATTTTAACAACATTGAGTCTTCCTAACCATGAGCATTGAATGATTTGTTTGTATCATCTCTGATTTCTTTCAGCAGTGTTTTGTAATTCTTGTTGTGGAAATATTTTTCATTGTTGGTAAGTTATATCCCTAGGTATTTTATTCTTTGTGCTATTTTTAAATAGGATTTTGTTCTTAATTCGGTTTTGAGCTTGGATAGTGTATAGAAATGCTACTAATTTTCATACATTATTTTGTATCCTGAAACATTACTGAAGTTGTTTATCAGTTCTAGAAGCCTTCTGGCAGGCTTTATGGGGTGTTCTAGGTATAGAGTTACATGGTCAGTGAAGTGAAACACCTTTTCTTGGCTGATTGCTCTGGCTAGAACTTCCAGTACTATGTTGAATAGTGGTGAAAGTGCGCATCCTTGTCTCATTCCTGTTCTCAAGGGGAGTGCTTCTAGCTTTTTGTCATTCAGTATGATGTTCATAGACGATCATTACTTTGAGATATATTCCTTCAATGCCTAATTTATTGAGGGTTTTTAACATGAATGTGTGTTGAATTTATCAGAGGCATTTTCTGTGTCTATTGACATCATCATGTGGCTTTTGTTTTTGTTCTGTGTATATGGTGAATCACATTTACTGATATGTGTATGTTAAACCAACTTTAGATCCGAGGTCTACAGCCTACTTTATTGTGAATTAGCTTTTTCATCTGCTGCTGGATTCAGTTTGCTGGTATTTTCTACATTCATCAGGAATATTTGCCAGAAGATTTATTTTTCTGTTGTGTCTCTACCAGGGTTTTAATATCAGAATGATGCTGCTTTCATAAAGTGAGTTAGAGAGGAGTCCCTCTTTGTCAAATTTTTGGGAATAATTTCAGTAAGATAGGTACTAGCTCTTTTTTGTACATCTGGTAGAATTTGGCTTTGAATACATTTGGTCCAGGACTTTTGGTTGGTAGGCTTTTTATTACTGATTCAATTTTGGTACTTATTGGTCTGTTCAGGATTTTAATTTCTTCCTGGCTTAATAAGAGATGTTGTGTATTTCTAGTAATTGATCCAGTCTCCTAGGTTTCCTAGTTTGTGTATACAGAGGTGCTCATAATAGTCTCAGGATTTTTTCTATTTCTGTTGGATAGGTTGTAATGTCACCTTTGTCATTTCTAAGTGTCTTTATTTGGGTCTTCTTAAAATTAATGCATCTCACAGTCTATCAATCTTATTTAATCCTTCAAATCATCACCTTTTGGTTTTATTGATCTTTTATATAGATTTTAGCGGTTCAATTTCATTCAGTTCAGCTCTGATTTTGGTTATTTTCTGCTATGTTTGGGGATGCTTTTCTCTGGTTTTTCTAGTTCCTCTAGGTTTGATGTTAGGTTGGTAATTTAAGATCTTTTTGACTTCTTGATATAGACATTAAGTGCTAAAAACTTTCCTCTTAACACTGATTTAGCTGTGTCCCAGAGATTCTGGTATTTTGTGTCTCCATTTTCACTGGTTTCAAAAACTTTGATTTCTGACTTAATTTCATTCTTTACCTAAAAGTCATTTGGCATCAAGTTTAACTTCCATGTAATTGTATGGCTTTGATGGGTCTTTCTGATACGACTTCTATTTTGTTTGTGCTGTTTTATTTGTGGTTGTTATGATTTTAATTTTTTTAAAATTTATTGAGACTTGCTTTAAGGCCAAGCATGTGGTTGATCTTAGACTGTGTGCCATGTGCAGGTAAGAAGAAAGTATATTCTATCACTGTTGGGTGGAGTGTTTTATAGATGTCTCTGAGGTATAATTAGTCAAGTGTCAAGGATAAGTCCAAAATATCTTTGTTAGTTTTCTGCCTCAATGATTTGTCTAACACCGTCAGTGCAGTATTGAAGTCTCCCAGTATTATTGAGTGATTGTCTATGTCTGCCTGTAGATCTCTAAGAACTTGTTTTATGACTATGAGTGCTCCCATGTTGAGTGACTTAACTATTTAAAATAGTTGTCCTCTTGTTGAATTGAGCCCTTTATCATTACGGAATGCCCTTGTCTTTTTTTATTGCTGTTGGTTTAAAGATCGTTTTCTCTAATATAGGATTAGCTACTCCTGTTTGTTCATTTTCTGTTTGCCTGATATATCTTTATCCATCCCTTTACTTCGAGACTATGGGTGTTGTTACTTGTAAGACGAGTCTCTGGAAGACAGCAGAGAGTTAGGTCTTGCTTCTTTACCCAACTTTCCATTTGGGTAAAATGTATTTTATGCATTTAAAGTTAGACATTTAACCCATTTACATTCTGGGTCAATATTGACACGTGAGAATTGTATCTATCATCTTGCTGTAAGCTGGTTCTTATGCAGACTTAGTTGTATAGTTGATTTATAATGTCAATGAGGCATGTGCTTAAGTGTGTTTTTTGGTGGTAGGCATTCTTTCATTTCCATATTTAGCATGCCTTTTAGGTACTCTTGTAAGGCAGGTCGAGTTTTAACAAATTACCTTAGCTTTGGCTTTCCTGAGAAGAATTTCATTTCTCCTTTGCTTATGAAGGTTAGTTTGGTTAGATATGAAATTCTTGGTTGGAATTACTTTTTAAGGATATTTAATACAGGCTCCCAGTCTTTCCCAGTTTGTAAGGTTTCTGCTGAAATGTCTGTTGTTACCCTGATGGGGGTCCCTTTGTAGGTGACCTGCTCCTTCTCTCTAGCTGCCTTCAAGATTTTTTCTTTCTCGCCAACCTTGGAAAATCTGATGATATTGTTTTGGGAAGGGTCATCTTGCATAATATCTCACGGAGATTCTCTGAATTTCTTGCATTTGCATGGCAACTGTCCTAGTGGGACTGGGAAGATTTCCATGGACTATATGTTCTAATGTGTTCCTCAAGTTTCTTGCTCTCTCTCCTTCTCTTTCTGGAATAACACTGAGTTGTGTTTGGTCTCTTTGCATAATCTCATATTTTTGGAAGTTTTGTCCATTTTTAAAAATTCATTTTTAATTTTTGTCTGCTAACGTTGCTTCAAAGGAGTGGTGTTCAAGATCTGAGATTCTTTCCTCAGCTCGGTCTGTTATGCAGTTAATGTCACCAGTTGTGTTTTGAAATTCCTGTGGTAAATTTACTTCACAAGATCCAGTTTGGTTCTTTCTTAAAATGGTTATGTTGGCTCCCAACTCTTAGATCATTTTACTGTTTTCCTTGGATTCTGTTTCAACCTCCTCTTGTATCTTGATGAGCTCCATTGCCATCCAGATCCTGAAGTCTATGTCTGACACACTTCAGCCATTTCAGTCTGGTTTGAATCCATTGCTGGCGAGCTAGTGTGATTGTTTGCAGGCAACAAGACACACAGACCTTTAGAGTTACTAGAGTCTTGGAGTGTTTCAGTCTCTTTTGTGAAGGCTAATGATCATTTCCCTTTGAAGTTACTGTTCTTTAGATGGGGCATTTTGTTTTTATGGTCTTTATTGCCCTTGAGAGTTTCACAGTAGAACAAGTTGGGTATAGCTGAATGACTTTATTTCTGGATACTTTAGGGGTCAAGGTTCAGCTCCACACTCCTGGGCTACATGCTCTCACCGTGGGGGATTAGGACCCGGTCAGCAGTTTGGCTTCTACTCCCTTGAGGATGAGCCTCTGCTGGGCTGGAGAGGCCCAGATACTCACAGACTACTGGCAACAGGCAAGTTAAAGTTTTAAATGCAGGGTTCTGAGAGAAACTTCCTGTTATATTTTGTATTAAACATATTTTTATTCTGTTTAATTCAACTAAGCATTAGGTTTTTATGGAGGAAATGGAGCAGAGGGCATGTCTGGGGATAGAAAATATAATAAACCTAAGTCTTCAATATTAGATATGGGATATTCCCTTATGCAAAGAGACAATATCGTTATAAATTTTTTAAAGCAATGTATTCTTTTTTCATTCATGGATTCAAAATGCTCATTTCTCTTCTTCATAAAAATTCATCTTACTGCACAAAATCACCTGTTTTCTTTCTTATGTCTTAAAGTTCTTATATCTTAAAGTTAGTAGAATGTTAGCTATATAATCATTACTTTGTATGTATGTATGTTTTTACGTATTTTTCAAACGCCTAAGGTCTTTATGGTTACATATTAGACAAATATCGTTTTTTAATTCATGTTGTTGGACTGTCAAGCAATTGTAGTGGAGGAACAGGGTCAAGTAAACTGAATTGATCAAAATAAATATTTACGATTGTGGACTGTGGAGGCCATGCAGGTTAAGAAGGGAAGTGGGGATTTCAGAAGAGTAATGATGATGAAAAGTGGTAGCTCCGCTAATATAAACTCACTGCCATGATGGAAATGTTATGATTGAAGACATATGAGTTCAAAGGTTCAGCACGATATAGCTACAGGTCATGGCAAGGTCTGGGGTGAACATCGCAGTAGGTGGCTGAGGTGGAAGAAAAGCCCTTTCTATCTCAGTGCAAAGTCCATTTACTGAATATTAGCATTTTTCTATCTGCATTTCTCTAACCTTCTACTTGTCCAAAAAGATATTTTTTTTGTCAGTATTAGCCATTAAGGTATAAGCTAAAGCAGGAAAAAGTAAAACTTTATATGAAGTAAAGATACATAACGTCGGCTCTCCATTTCATTTTATTAAGTCTGTGGGTTAAATGACGTCATGAGAACAGACTGTGGTAGCATTAAAAGTGAAGGAGGAACGCTTAGTGTTTCCTTCCACATGCTGTTTTCCATTGCTGCTGTCAAAAGGTAATCATTTCATCTGTATTTGACAGATATTTTTGTATACCATGAATTAGTGAACTCAATTCAAGGGCAATAGTTAAGTGTCACTTAAAACAACAACAACAAAAAACAGAAAAAAAAAAATCCTCTAATACCTCATCCAATAAAATGATTCAAAGCCTTTTGGAGGAATGGCTGTTTCTAGGTTTGAGGTACACTTAAAACAAGGTGAGCGTTTTTACTGTCAGAAAGTAAGGAAGTGTTCAAAAAAAAAAAAAATCACAAACAAAAAGCCACATTGATGCAGGCCTGTCAAAGGACTCAATAGCTAACTGAAAGAGTTCTCAGTGTCCAAACCTAGAAAATGGAGGCAAAAGAAAAAAAAAAAAAAGTAGCATTGGATAACCCAAAGTGTAAAATAAATATACTTGAGTGCATACTGATAAAAATAAAATAGGAAGAAAGCCCAATTTCCAGTTCAGAAGACTACAAAATTATTTACATGGAAATATAGCCCTCAAGAAGGCAAAGTGTAACTCCCCATCCCTTAAGCATGAGTAGCACATAGTGATTTGCTTCCGAAGAGTGCAGTGTGGAAAGAGGAAAATATAAAGTGACTTCACACTGGACAGCCCTCACCTAGCATCAGCAGTGATGATTCGGGCTCACCGTGTATAACCCTGATTTGATGTGATGCGAAGACACTTTACCTGTGTGGTCTGTCTCCCAAAACCCCAAACTCCAGTCTCATCATGAGAAAAACATCAGACACCTCCCTATGGAGGAGCAACCCATTATACCCCTTGACCAGTGCTGCTCAAAACTGTCAAAGTCATCACAAACAAGAGGAGTCTGAGAAACTACCCCAGCCAAGAGAAGCCTACGAAGGTATGACAAGTAAATGTCAAGTGTGATCCTGGGACAGAAAGGGAACATTAGGTAATAACCAAAGTAAGTATGCGACATAGGATTTTTAGTTAATAACGTGTCACTGTTGGTTTATTAACTGCAACAAATGTGCCACCAGAATATAAAATGTTAATAACAGAGGAGACAGAGTGTGGAGTATTTGAAAACACTGCAATATCTCTGAAATGTTCCCATAAATCTAAAACTGTCCTAAAAAAGTTTATTTAGCAAAAAACTTTCAGAACTACTGCATTACTCCTCTCACTTCTATTACATACTCAACTCTTATCATTTAATTTCATCTTATTTAATTTTCCTATGTGCGATGGTGATTCATGAACATAACTGAAATTTCTTTTCTAAAAATATTATGGAAGTTATGATAGTTTAATGAAAGATTTCACTTTAATTTAATTAGAAGGAAACATTTCTATACTCTCATCTTTCCCTCCGGGGAAGGAACACTGTGCCATCTTATTATCAGATTCTCCCTGGGGCACTTTTTCTCTTTGATAAATTTGTTATAGTCGTCAAAGCCTGGAAGACAGTACTAGCCAAAGGAGTTTTTCTATGTATATGTATAATTCTTTCTTTTGCTTTAATGCAGAAGCTGTTAGTGAGGAATTAAAATGAAAATTTCCCCTTTCTCTCTATACCTAGAAGACTTTAGTGTCTCTACTGAATAGGCTTGATATATACCATTAGCGGAAAAGCCAGTATAAACTAGGACAGAAATTAAGACAGAATTCTCAGTAAAAATACGTGATCAAATTGAACTTAAATAATATAATCAATAATGAAGTCTATCATATGTGACCGAAGCATGGTTTTCACACCTGCCACTTTATTGACCCATCAGCTCGATAAGTACATCCTTACCCTCCCCTTTTAGATCCTCCCCCGAGTTCCAGTCCAGGGTTAGCTTTGAGGAAGGATTAACAGCAGTCCCCACAACATCATCACCATCACTAAGGTGTGAGTTAATTTTTTTTAATACAGCTTACCTACTATTATGCTGTATTAGAGTACAATATAATTACGGTACAATGTAATCTTTTTCTTTATTTTCAAACTCTGATTATAGGAGTCAGGGGATATCAGTAATAATAAAAACAAAGTCATAGGGGCTGAAGGAACCTGAAAAAACTTTCTGTAGAAGGAATGGAACTTGATGTGTCCTAGGGAGTGTAAGGAAGAGAGCTTGCTACTGGCAGGAGTGAGGAGAGAATGCCCACAGCAGATCTAGAGAAAAGAGGCTGGTCAGTCCCACTCAAGCGACTCACACTGTCCAGGAATGAGGAGAAACGCCATGGAAACACAAGGGAAGCAGCTAAGAAATTGTCCTGAAAGCCAGGAGCACGAAGTTGTTTTTTAGCTGGATGTTTTCTGAGTAGAGGGCTAGATTATAAAGGTGGCATTTAGGAAAATAAGCAGCTGCATCCATGTCTGGGGCAGACTGACTAAGCATGAGCAGCAGAGATGTCCAAGTGGTTCTTGTCTAATGAATGGCCACCTGCTCCAGGATGGCCCAGGAGAGGATGGCAGGAATCCGGCCTGCTGAGCAAAGTCTAGAGTGAATTTAAAGAACCTAGGGGCTAAACACAGGACATGAAGCTGAAGAAGAGCCAATGATCTGTTCCAGGTTTCTAATCAGCGTCTTAGAAAACAATGATTAAACAGACAAAGGTGGGGTGATGGTGGGGGGGGGGGCGGGGGCGACAGTGCCGGTAGGGGCAGGGAGCAACAGTGGGGGCAGGGCAGGGAGCTAGAGCAATTTGTGAAGATTAAGAGGCTGTTATAGGTAGAAAAGGAGTGATGAATATTTCCAGGCATGTTCATTGGCAGACCTGAAGAACGAAGTCAAAAATGACAACTGTAAATAGGTGAAAATACAGTGTTAGGGTCAAATAATGAAAGCAAGAAATACGGAGTGTTTTCAAGTCTTTGTCCATGGGGATAGAGAGTTTGGATGGTCTTAGAATACATAAAACATGCAGTTGTCCATAAACAGACTACAGGAAAAGACACAAAAAAGCGTCGTATCTCCAAAAGCACCTTTCTTCCTGGTCTGTCAGGAGGGTGATCATCCTATTCACCATCCACGCAGGGGCGCTTTTGAGACGAAAACAGGGCACTATATTTTGGAATAATGAAATAATGAGCACAAGCATCTTGTACTACCCCAGGAAACCAGAGCTGTCCTCACCCATTTGTAGTTTTACAGTCCATCTTATGGAGTCTCCTTGATTGGCAAGTGACATCAGAAGAATTTTTTTTTTATCCTAAACATTTTAGCCCACTTCTTACTAAGATTAGCATTTCAACTGAAGACTCCTACTGCGGAAGAAGGCTCACTAACAGCCACGTGGAATTGTGGCTGTGGGATGGTCGCGGCTGGTGGAAGGATAAGGGAGGAATGCCCACAGAGTGAGAGGGGTAACTAAGGGTCTGCATGACTGTTTTCTTCCTCTTCACTTCCCGACTGCCTGCACCATGCCCTGCCCTGTCTTTGTACAGTGATTTTCCCCTCTTCAAACCATCCTCCTACATTTTTTAAGAGTTCAATGTTTTTAAGCCAAAACAGACTTCACAGTTATCTAAATAAAAGATGTACAGAACTCCCATCAAACACAGGCAAATGCCTTCAGGATACGGCCACCACCTCCTGCTCTTGGATGTGCAGAAAGTTTCCTGCCAACCTCCAGGCCTTGCTAATGTTGCTTATCCCACTGTTTCTGAGAGCAGCAAAGGGATTGTCTATGGTGGAAAATGCCTGTCTTTAAGTCCTGATATCTATTCTGAAGCTAGAGAAGAAAATTTCCATAATTTAATATATCATAACTAAGTAGGACTCAGCTTATCAAAAGACATGGAAATGCACTGCAAACTTTATGCTCTAACATCAAGTGTGCTTAACAACCATATCAAAACAATTTATTTTCTGCTGGCTCTGTTTGTCAATAATCATTTTTGACGTTCTCCTATTTGACAATACTGATAGCATTTTCTCTGATGGTAAGAATGACCTGTGGTCATTATAGAAAATTTAGAAAGTCAGGACATTTTCAAGAAGAGGATAAAAGTTACCTATAATCTCAACTCTTAGAAATACTTATTGTGAGTAACCATATGTAACCCGTGCTGTGATTCTCTTGTGCATATTTTTTTCTTTAAGTTTCAAAATATTTTCGGCCTACTCTGTAGAAACATTATTTAGAAAGAAAACTTCCATTTTTATATGAATATACCATTATTGACCCCACAGTATATTTAATCAATTTTTAATTTAATTTTATCTCATGTATTTGCCTATTTGTTGTTGTTACAACATTGACTTAGTCTGACAATTTTTAGGGGGAATTAAACAATATTTCTTTTCAGAAGGGTTTCATTCTATAGCCGTGCTCATATCACACCCTTTTTAACGCTGACTATTAATTCTTTAATCTTTGCAAACTGATTGCATTTTAACTTCCACTGCTTTATTCACCCAGCTGCAATATTTTTCAGCCTGTTTGATAACCAACTCTATTTTCTGTTGTCCGACCTCTACTTTGATGTTCCTCACCCATGTGATTTTGTCTTATTTGTAAGTGCTTCTATGTTATGCATTTTTACAGGTATTTGACTTGGATTTTGTATTTTGGACACACTGCTGTACTGCAATTTTATGGAACGGGGGTAATGTTCACTCCTCCACTCACCGCACAGGTGCTGAGCACCAGCATGGCAGAAGCTGTGGCCCGGGACACAGGTACAGTGGCAAGTGGGATGGCCTCGTCGGTTTCAGATTGTTCTCCTGGATCATTGCTTCTGTTGCTTTCATACATTTCATTCCTCTTTCCTCTAAATTTTCATATAGAGCCATTTCTCTTTTATTTTTCATTTTTATGTGTTTTAAACAGTGGGATTATAGTGCATGGAACTGATTACACATCTTTTCGAAGGGCTGAGAGCAGAAAAGAGGAAAATAATTAACCGGGATTAGTAATTAAACAAATCAACTATCACCCCTGGGACAGAGACAGCAAAAGGGAGGAGGAGAAGTCACCACAGCCCAAAACCTTGGCCAGGGGGAGGCTTAGAGCTCACTAATTTGGCTTTTAATGGTTTGCTTCCTTTTCTTTTAGTCGTTATATCTAAACTACTTATATCTATTCAGTTTTCAATGTGAAGTGAGAGGTTAAACTGATTTTTTCCCCCTTAAATTACTAACAACTCAATTTGAGAATATTTTAAAGGTGCACCAAAGATCACTTTTGGACCAGGAGAACTAATATATACTCAAAGTTGAGTCAGTAAAGGTGCTGGACTTTGTGAAGAAGGCAAGTAAATTCTTAAAGCCTTAATTTTATGATGTGCAAAACTAGAGGTTTAATGAAATCATTTATAAGGTTCTTTTTAGCAAAGTATACATTTCTATTAAGCTTTTAAAAATTTCATCTGCAGCATACTTTTGATTTAAAATACTTCTTACTCTGCCCATAACAACTATTAGTCTATCAGGAAAAAAGCGTTTTTGGCACCTTTAAATATCTAAGCTTTGTAAAATTGTTTAGCTTTGTGTATAAATATTTTTGCCCCAATTAGTGTACCTCTGTAACTGTGATTAGTGCCGAAATGAATTGAATTAGTATGGATTACTTTGTATAGTACTTAATTTGGGAGGTACTTAACAAATGGCCCTCATAATATTGATTATAGCAAATGATAGAATTGTAGTGCTGTCCACAACATTTAAATATATTTGTAATTCCTTTATTTGTATTCCCTCTAATATACAGGAAAGTGTAACACCCACTACTCATTCAATTACAGACTCCGAAGGTGAAGTAGATGCAAAATACAGAAGCCAAATTTTATGGGTGGCATGGAGTGTACATGCTTCAATATTTCCATTATTCACTTATACTCTAGATATTGCGACTCTAATTGGCATCCAACCAATTAGTCATGTTAGGTACTGAAGAGATTTCCTTAAAATTACTTTTCTATTAACATTTGTAAATACATTGTCCCTGTTATATAATCCATGCAAAGTAACTATTAAATTGTTATAAATTGCTGTTTTGGAACTTTGACATTTAATGAATGTAGGTGGAACATAATCATGAGAAATTAGCTCACTCGTTTGCAGTCAAGTTGGCTTAAAACAGAAGAGCATGATATCAATTGTAAAAATCTCAAAAATTATTCTCAGTCTAGCACTCTGTCTCCCTAGGTTTTATCCCCTTTATCTCTCTCTCTTTCTTTCTCTCTGTTAATATTCGCTGAAGTCACAGTGTGACCATTCTTCCTTTTAGCTTTGCACTGGTCTTCAATAAGTTTCAAATACCTTGAGTCAAAAAGGATGCTAAAACAAGAGTTTGAAGACAAAAAGAATAGGTGGATAGCAGCTGCTGGTTTAATCATCCCCTTCCTGTCCCTGCTCATATGTTGAAACCTAATATTCAGTGTGGTGGTGTTAGAAGGTGAGGCCTTTGGGAGATTATGAGGTTATGAGAGCTCTGCTCTCATGAATGGGATTACTGCCCTTGTAAGACGTCAAGGGAGCTTTTTCCCCTTCTGCCATGTGAGGACACATAGAAGGCATAATCTATGAAACAGAGAGTCAGCCCTTTCTCTAGTTGCTGAATCCGCAATCCCTGGGTCTTGGACTTCCCAGCCCCTGGAATTGTGATAAATTCCTTTTATTTATAAGCCTTCCAGTTTATGATATTTTGTAATCACAGCTCAGATGGATTAAGAAAGTAGCAAAGTATCTTCTTCAAAATATCCGTTAACTGCAGAGGAAAAAAAAGGAATTTTATAGTGGAGATATTCAGCCTACACCACCTTACCAAGTAATTAATGTTAACATCATAAGTGAAGTAACAGATATATCAGCCCCTGTAATTTGAGACACTGGAAATGGCTGATTTATTCTGTAGTATTCTGCCCCCAAGTTCATAAATTCAACCAAATTATGGGAAAATATCAGAAACACTCAACATGCGGGACACATTCTAAAAAAATAGGTGACCAGAAATCTTCAAAACTGTCAAGGTCAAGAAAGACAAGGAAAGACTAATTAGCTGTCACAAATTGGAGGAGATTCAGGAGAGAGGAGGAATAAACAGAACGTAGAATTTTGGAACAGAAAAGTGACAGTGGAAAACCTGGTGAGTTCCAGTAAAGCCTGCAGTTTAGTAAATAATGCTGTGTCAACATTAATGTCTTCAGTTCTGACAATTGCATTCTGGTTAATCTTAGCACTGGAAGGCAAGTGGGTAAAGTATATACAGGATGTCTGTACTATTTTTGCAATTTTATGGTGTCTAAAATTATTTCAAAGTAAAAACTGAAAAATGTTTGCAAGGTAAGCCCTGAGATTTATTAACACCAAAATGAGTTTGCTGGACTTTTTTTGAAATTAGTTCTTATAGGGAAAGAGGGCAATGAAGCAACAATGGCAGAAAGTATGATAAATGAGAAAAATCTATGGCCTGCGCATTAGGTCCAAGTCCTCCAGGCAAAATGTTGACAATTCTATGAGGTAAGTACTGTTTGCTGAAAAAGTGATCCCTACTAGGAGACAGTGATATTCACATGCTTGCATGCTGATGGAAGCCGTGTTCCACACACTGGACGTGAACTTCATGAGCACGGCCAGCATACACTCTGGAGAAGGAAGAGTCGCCACTTTGTAGAAAACACATAGAATAGCATCAGTATTGCAGAGGGGACTGCTGAAACTCAATGTGGGTAGCCCAAGGTATAAACTAAATATCCATCAATCCATATGAAGATAAATGATTGGGATAAAAAGTAAATGGGAGAAAAATAAAACAAATTCCTTGTGTTGAATTCTAAATAGTTTCTAGATATCGGCCCTCAGAAGGTGGCATGTAACTCCCTTAGGAGGGCTCCCAGTTACTTCTTTCCAGACTACAGCATGGAAAAAGGACACCAGAGTAACCTTGCAGTGGAGAAGCTTGACAAACACTTCTGCCAGGTGACTGAGGTCAGCATCTGCAGTGCTGAGCCACGGTGATAGCACACCCTCCTTACAATGTCATGGGAATGACACTTCACCTGGAGTTTTCCTCCCGAAAATCTGTAACTCCAGTCAACACATGAGGAAAACATCAGGAAAATCACAATCAAGAGAATTTCCACAGAATGGTTTAGCAGTCGACCTCCAATCTGTCGAGGTCATCAAAGACAAGGAAAACCTGAGAAACCGTCACAGCCAAGGGGAGCCCAAGGAGACGTGACGACTAAATGTCACATGAGGTTTGGGATGGGACCCGTGGATGGAATGAGAACATTAGGTGAAAACTCAGAACATTCAATACAGTACAGACTGTAGTCATTAAAGTGTCAATATCAGTTCATTAATTGTGGCAAATGGACCATACTAACATAAGACATTAATAACAGAGGATTGTGGATGTTGTATATATGGGAGCACTTCATACTGTCCTCACGACTTCTCTGTAAAAGTGCTAAAACAAAAAGTATATTTAAAAAACTAAATCTTGGGAGCAAGGCACATTAATTTAGAATGTTTCTGTGTTTAATATCTCATTATTTTATTAGTATATTACTATACTTTTTATATTTTAGGTAGTAATAATATTATTGTTTTATACATTTTGAGATATTCTATCCACAACTGATAACCTGTGGTTATTGTTAACCCATTTCCCATTTGGGAAAAGAAAAAGCGTACCTCACTGCCAGAACTCATTTCTCAGGGCAAATGGGAAATGGGTTAAGGAATATGTGAGTATTGTGGGTTATATTAGGTTGGTTCAAAAGTAACTGTGGTTTTAGCCATTACTTTTGCACCAACCTAATAAAATGTCAGTGACTTAAGAACTAAAGAAGTCAATTTTTAAAAATATGTATTACAGTTCTCTACGGTATTGATAAAATTTGCTGCATGGATTTAAAATGCTGTCCCAGTGAGATTAGGGGAGCATCTGAGTGAGGAATAAAGGCGTCAAAAACAGCCTTCCAGAGGTTGGGGAAACCACTGGGTGGGGAATCGCACTGGCTATTCATTCCCAACACAATGGATGAGGCATCTGGTGACCCTATGACCCTGTGGCTGTAAGAGTAAGCAGGGGTGGAAAACCCATGAATATTTCCTGTCATAAAACCCATTCAAAGGGGGTGGGGGCTGGTGCCCACGTGCGCTAAAGATCATTGTCTTCCAACTGGCAGGCCTATAATTTGGACAAAACAAGGTCATTATATTGAGGTTGGTAAGGAGGAGGTATTTTTGGAGATATGATTGCAATTCTGCCCAAGAGCAATGACCACTTCCCCTTGGTTCCCCGCCCGAGCACCCACTGATCCCTCCACCCCTCGTAGGCAACCATCCCCCAACCCTCATTCCCCAACGTTGTGTGGGAGAAGCGGATGCGTCAACATCTCCAAAGTTCACGCTGCCGTGGATGGACTTTACGCTTCAATGCTATGTTTTTTGTTTTGTTTTTGTTTTTTTTGCTTTTTCTAGTTGACCATTTTCTGCTGATGACTTAGTTTCATCTTTTCTATCTCCTGCTTCACCAAAGCTCAGCATCACCTAGCCTCTCCTTGCGGACCTTTTTGCTTCCCTGCTATACAGTGATCAAGACACTTGCCCACTGCAGGGAAAACAAATTTAAGTATGTGTAGAATAACTGCACTAAGTGGACACTATCTGTGGTAAAGTGACCGGACCAAGATCCCTGAAAAAGGAAATGGTACAGCCGGGGTCTGAATTTCTGTTATGCGACACCAGAACTGGGACTCTCAGCCATGACTTTCCTCTTCTTGACACATAGCACTGTGATTAATAAAGAATGCACTTCAATAAAGGACATCTTTGACAAAGCAAAGTATGCATTCTTCATGTGATGTTATTATATAATTAGGAACAATAAAATATCCCCTTCAAATGGAAACTCAGTCTCATTAAACAACCATTACCAAAGCCATAAAGATTATTGACCTGACAGCATTGGGGCTTATTGAGTTCTTTATCCAGAAAATAGACAGGAGTTATCTGTGCACTTTCTCACCAGTGCTCATGACTGGTCGACCAATGACACACATTTGCCAGATAATTCGGGAGAGAAGCGCATGGTCAATGAATGAAGCAAATTAGCTGTCCTATTGTAGTACAGTCTGGCCTTGTTACTTTATAATATAGACCATTAACTCTACATTCCAACCACCTGAACTCTCTGTTCACCGCTCTTCTTTTAAACTGTATTGCAAAAAGGATTATAAAAAACCCTCTGAATATAAGCATCCCTTTAGAGAAAAAGTTAAAAGACTTCAGTATCCATTAAATCTTAAAAGTGATACATATTATTGCACCTAACTTTAGGAAAACAAGTCTTCACATCAGGTCTTAGCATAAATAATGTAAATTGAGATAGATTTGAATTTACTGGCTTCTTTGTTTTTAACGCTTTGGCACTGTTAGGTCCATAAACATTCTGTGTCTAAAAGAAACACAAAAAAATAATGATGGCCCCTAAGTGTCAGATGCTTTAAAACAATACCATTAAATTGTGACAACAACCTTACACATTTTGCCTACAAGGAGCTCAAGGCGCAGTAAGATTAAATAAATTGTTCATGAATACCTAGTTAATAAGTGGGAAGGTGTGCATTCATTTTATCACCTAAGCTACATATACAGGGGATGACAAAGAAATGAGAGGTTGCACCATCGTCTGTATATCAGCGCCTTCAGTAACAATTGGTGGAATATTCTGGTCTCTGTCAGCATTAGGATTATGGAGTAACAGCTGCTCCATGATTAAGCAATGCTACCATCCACTATTATGTGCTTTCCTGTGTATTAAACTAAGCAACTTGATGATGTGTTTCAAAATTTCTCACCTTAGCTCCAGATGACCATTCAGAAGTATATAATTCGGAGTACTGACCCAGTATGTTAATGGTGGTTTTGGAAGTAGATTCTGAGCAGCATTGTCTAGTACAGTTTGTATTCCTTTCCAAGGGCAAGATAAGAATGTTAGGGGGTGGGCATGGGGGGATCTCTGAGTGAAAGAAGATTTTATGATGAGAGAGTTTTCTTTTGCTTATGGGAATGTGTACTTGGGGGCTACATTTACTACATCCCTTGCCTCATTTCTGTTAAGTTCAGCCAGATACCATGAATTTAACAGTAGTTCCTAATACTTCATAAGTGATCTGTCGTCTGTAATTTTATTCCAGGACACCAACAAGCCCTGGCTATTGCAGACAGGTTGTGGTATCAGAAGCATTTATAAACCTCAAATCCGATTACAGGGCCCTGAAAGATGGAAGTGTTTAATAAAGACGTGCTGATTAAACTGAGAGTCAACTATGTACTTCAGTGTTCAGAGAAATATTCCAAAGAAATAAACCAAAATATTACAGTTTGGGAAACCTAATGAAAACCCTATCCCATGAGAAATTCCGCATGTGCAGATAAAAAAATTTCCTTTTCTAACAGCAGTCACCATTTTTTCAAGTGTCAAATGCTACATCTATAATACCAAATTATTGTGAAAGTGGAACTTGAAAATAACAACATTGAAATAAACAGAATTTTAAAGAAGAAAATATCTTAAAATATATTTTAGGTACTCATAAATGTTTATAAATATGATACCGTGAAGAAAAACATGTTCTCTTTTATGGAAACAGCTCTGTCAACAGCATACCCTTTAGGTAGCACTTGGACAAGAAGGATCCAGGGACCACCCCCCGCGTCATAACAGATGTTTGTTCTTATTCAGTGTTGTTTTTTTGCACCATCTCAGATGGAATGGTGTTCCTGTCACACCTAAAGCATCAACACAGGCTTCAGCTTTTATCATACTTGAGCCTCCTCCCTTGGGAATGCCAGGATTCTCTAAGAAAGACATCCTGCTCAAGATTAGAATCACCACACTCCTATGATTTCAAACAAGACAAAAGTGATATATTACAGACTTTTTTTTGCCATTGCCAACATGGTAAAGCCTTAGCCAATTAAGATCCATAAAGGGCAGTTCCGAAATCTACCTCATGGCAATGCACACAGCACAATGCAACGCATCTGAGGCCCATCACTATGAAGCTACAAAATAGTAAATACTTTTGGAAAATATACAACAAAGGAAAACTAAAACACTCTAAACACTTGCTGGTTTTTTAAAACAAAGCTTCTTCTATCTACTATCTATGAATTTGTTGATCAAATAGTTGATACTGTGACAAATACTTTATTCAATACTTTATGAAGTCATACCCCTGTATCAGTGCTGTAAGCAATGCTACTTAGAAAAGGCATACATTTCTGGAAGAAAAATAAAATAGAAGATTTTTTTTTGTTATTCAACAACCTGCTATTTCATATTCCCTCCAGCATTAAGTAGCAACAGACACGAGTGGGCCTTTCCCAGGGCCAAGGCACGTGCACACACTCCATGGAGCAATGTTGTGCCACTTCACATCAGCAATTCCTACCGGTCGGGCTTCCCGACTTCACTAATCAGTCCTAGAGAACATCAAAATTATGCTACCTAATTTGAGTAGAGAAAGAGGCTATTGTTTGATCTTAACAAATACAACTGCTCTAATTTCTGGTGACTATCAACAGAGTGGCTGGATGGCTTCCAGATCAAGGTCATCATCTTCACATCAGGAAATTTCCTCTGTCACCCAGGCTGGAGTGCAATGGCGCAATCTCGATCTCGGCTCAATGCAACCTCCGTCCCCCTGGTTCAAGCGATTCTCCTGCCTCAGCCTCCCGAATAGCTGTGATTACAGGTGCCTGCCAGCACACCCAGCTAATTTTTGTATTTTTAGTAGAGATGGTGTTTCACCATGTTGGCCAGGCTGGTCTTCAACTCCTGACCTCAGGTGATCCTCCCGTCTCGGCGTCTTAAAGTGATGCGATTACAGGCGTGAGCCACTGCAGCCGGCCACATTAAAAAAGTTCTTAAATAGGTGTTTGATGTTTATTCATCAGACTTTCAAAATACTATCTGTTCATGTTAAACAATGATGTAGTCTGACAGGCAGTCACCTAAAACGGGCCCTTCACTGCCACAAATAACCGACTTGGCCCCAGCCTTAACATTTGTTCTGAAGGGCAAATGCATGCACTTGCTACAGCACTGATTTCACTTAGTACATGTTGCTTTTCTTAGTTTTATTTTTAAATTCATATTTAAAATAGATATTTGGAGCTTAGTGCTACCATATTAGTAGTCTTAAGAATATTAATCTCCTTTCATTTTTTTGGACTGCACATTACTAGTGTATTGTTTTTAAGGAGTAAGAATGTTATTAATTGCTGATTTAATGTATTTATGAATCAGTAACAGATGCAAAGACAATTGGCATCATCCTGTAGGCACTATCGAAAGCACATGCTAAAAATAGTAATATAGTATTTTTATAGAGAAAATTCAACCCACATGTTGAAAATTATTAAAATCTAAAGAGGAATTCATGTTGATTGTAATGGTTGTTTGTATTTGTAGAGTGTTAATGTCTCATAGCTTAAAAATTATTTTGTGTTTCTGGGAAACTGTTAAAATCTGGATATTTAAAAATATATGCTTAAAAATTAATGCCAGAATTTTCTGAGAACCAGTTCTCCAGGAATTCCAGAGTTTCTCACCCCTCAACATTCAGATACCCATCCCAGAGCATCAGCATCTTTCCTTTAAGTTCATTTCCTCTGTTTCATTTTAACTTTCCCTTTTTTTATCACTACGATTTCTCCGGTCTGTGCCATCCTGTCTTCTCTGTGGTACCTTCTTGTGTTTGCTGTTCTCTCGCTGTACCCAGAATCTTGACTTTTACCCGGGAATTTCAAACCTTCCGTCCCTGGTTATGACTTCCATCCCACTCAAACAATACACACTATCAGACATTCTCCTACCTTCCGTCCCCGGTTATGACTTCCATCCCACTCAGACAAAACACACTATCAGGCATTCTCCTAACTTCCATCCCCGGTTATGACTTCCATCCCACTCAAACAATACACACTATCAGACATTCTCCTCTCTTTACATGTCCATCAAAACCACCTTGTCTCCCAGTCTCCAATACAGAATCTCAATCCCATTGCTTGTCTAACTCTAAAGAGGAACTTAAAGCAAGCCTAAAGTAAGACCAATAAGAGAGAAAGGCCTGTTACAGCAGGGCATGCAGTTTATATTTAATCAGAGAGACCGTGGAAAGCCATGGGAGGTATCTCAGCCTTTCAGGAAGATTACCTGATGAGCCCTTGCAGAATGTATTGCAGACAAGGATCCAGATGGTAAGGGATAGCTGGGAGAGAAGTGCTAATGATGACTTTAATTAGGGGTAGAAACAGTTGGTTTCAGTTGAAGAGATACAATAACAAAATATTCTGGGCTCTTGGGATTAATGTAAAGCGGAAATAAGACCACAGCAGCAAATGTTGAATCCCTCATGGATGACTGAAAAAGGTATAGTATCATGAATAGTTAAAAGGAAACTTCAAGGCAGATAATACTATTGATAGAAAAATCATGAAGTGTAATATGTTATGATTATATATTGTATGAATGAAAGGACAGTAATCGGCTTCATTTGAAAGGGACTGAGTTTGAGATACATGGGGGATATCCAGATTAAAAAACATAAAACGGATGGACAGAATTTCAAAAGCCAATTAATAGAGTTAGGACAAATGGAAAGTTTCTGTAAAACAGAAAGAAGGAAATTTCTTAATTTGGAAAATGAGTTAACACAATGACATCTTGTGGCTAGGAGGTATCTGAGTGTTACTCACTTTGTCTAAACAAATGTAATTATTTTATGCTTCAATTATCATTTTCTTAAGCTATAGGAGCAAACTTTTTAAATTAAGTAACTCTACTTTTAGATATTAATTCCTCAAACAATTTACCATAAGTGACAAATGAGCCTACACTCAGAAGTGCAAATTTCTTCTTGTGTGTTAAAGAATCATTGAAAATATTTTAAAATAATTAAGTAATGACTCAAAGCATTATGTCAAGATATGCTTGGTCTCCATAATCAGGAAGTTGAGCATACTTTCATATCATACTTGCATAATTGTTCATAAATACTATTTCTGTGGGAGCTTATCTTTTACAACACGCAGAAGAGATGCATAAATCCAAACTGGCAAAAAAAAGAAGAAAAAGAAAAAGAAAAAGAGTTGAATGTTTGGAAGTATTTTTAAGGATTTAATATGAAACTATTTACAATAATTAAAAATGAAAAACTACATCAATTAAGGGATTTTACAAAGAGACAGCCTTGAGGCAACAGTAGTTTATTTTAGCTAAAATAGACATATTTATACAACATATTCAAAAATCCTATCTGAAGGCTTATGAGAATTAACAACATGGATTTTGAATATGCACTTCAAACAGTGTAGGTTTCTTTTCATATCCACAAATGACAGCTGTCAACAAATATTCTTTAATGTCCTTATTCCAAATTGTATCTGCCAAGATTATATAAAGAAAAAAATATGACTACCGAGTAACAACAAAGGATTTCATGTCTGGTAATTTAAAATTTTACTCTCAGAAGACACAATCATGTTAAACACACAATTGAATCCATTTACACCAAGCATCTATTTTACCACATTCCTGATGAATGAATGTCCGCCTCATTTGGACTAATGTCAGAAGTAAACCAGGACTAAAGATACAGCTGTCTCTCCCCAGCTAAATGTAATTATTTAAAAACTTACTTCTACCAACAATCCCACTACTGGGTATCTACCCAGAGGAAAAGAAGTCATTATACGAAAAAGATATTTGCACATGCATGTTTACAGCGGAATTCACAATTGTAAAATCATGGAATGAACCCAAATGTCCATCAATCAACAAGTGGATAAAGAAACTGTGATACACACACACACACACACACACACACATATATGAACACATGATGGACTACTACTCAGCCATAAAAATGCATGAATTAATGGCATTTGCAGAGACCTGGATTACATTGAAGACTATTTTTCTAAGTGAAGTAACTCAGGAATGAAAAGCAAACATCATATGTTCTCACTGATACGTGGGAGGTAAGTTGTGAGCATACAAAGGCATAAGAAGGATACAGTGGATTTTGGGGACTGAGGGGGAAGGGTGGGAGGGGGTGAGGTATAAAAGACTGCAAATAGGGTACAGTGTATACTGCTCAGGTGGTGGGTGCACCAAAATCTCGCAAATCACCATTAAAAAACTTACCTATGTAACCAAATACCACCTGAACTCCAATAGCTCATGGAAAAAATAAAAAATAAAATGTCCTTGTTTATACTTGGCAGAAATAAATAAAAATAAAATAAAACCTGTCTTTCTGTGTATTCAGTCCTTGATCCTACCACTACCTCTGGATCCAGCACTGAATAAGCCTGCCTTCTCTTTGATCTAAGAACCATTTAAAACTTTGAAGGGAGCTGAAACGTCTCCTCTTCATCCTCTCTCATCCAGCTATTTGTTCAAAGTTACTAATGCTTTGAAAACCTGTTGCCGTCTCTACGTCTCTTACCTCACACACTTTTAACATAACAGGTTCTTTGTAATTGTTCAGGGGTGACCTAACCATCATTAAGTAAGCAGGCAGTTAGTCTGGTCTTATTTTACATTTGCTTTTCTCTTACTCTACATTATAGGAATGTTTCCAGTGAAAGTCTATACAGAATGCTAAATATTAAGTGTATCTGTTCTAAAGCTTTTCATTAATTTAAAACACAAAATAACATCAACTGGCCTGTTACTTTTTCTGGAGGGAGTGGGCTACTTCTAGCAATATTTTCTCTCCTCTTTGGGTCATATATTAAGCATAAATGAAGAATACAGAACCAGGAGAATTAGAAAATGCGATCATATAACTATGTAATCCTTGTCATCCTTCTCTTGGTGAGTGTAAAGAGCTCATATGTGGAGGAAGTACTTGGAAATTACTATTAATGAGGTCCCCAGAATTAGACCATAGAAACATACGAAAATCTCACATAAACAAAACAAAGAAACAAACAAACATAATTTGGTTAGTGTTTTTTTTTCTCAGAAATGTAAAAGAAAAATACAAAGGATAATATATCAGTCATATACTCAGCAGAAGAAACTAAAATGTTAGTTTATCAAAAGAACAAGAGATTTTGAAGAAATAAAACATTTCAAGTGAAGTCAAACTTCTCTACAAATCCCTCCACAAATCGTAGTATCCACTTCCCTCCCTAAACTCCACCTTTATTTTTAATTTGGGGTAAACACATTCTAAGATTTTAATTTTTATTTTCCTGTGTATTTTAAAATTGGCATGAGTAGTTACACAAATATATTGTTTGCTTCTTTATTTTTGAAACCTATTAAAAATGTAAAGCTTTACAACTACTTTATTTAAAGTACTCTAAAGCATAATGTCTACATGAATATTATAAACTTTATATATCTCCCGCCCTACTAACAAACATGTGGGTTGTTTCCAGTTTTCCACTGTTATAATTCTAGGATGAATAGCTCTGTGTATGTCCTATGATATGCATGCATGATGTACTTGCTCATCATTTAGGAATATTTTTTAACTTTCCTAGATATTGCCAATTTGCTTTTCAGAAATTGCTATACTAATTTACATTTTCTAGAGCAATTTGAGAATTACCACTTCTATGCATTCTCCTAAACATTTGATATTCCATAATTTTTAATGCTAAGCAATTGGACTTTAATTCATTGTCATCCCATTGTGTTTTAATTTGCATTTCCTGAGTCTGGCTGGTATAAACATGTTTTTGACCAGTCAGGTTTCCTCTTTTGTGCCTTCTTCTTGGGGAAAAAGAAAAACCAACTACTTTTTTAAAACTGTCAAGAGGAGCAATCAAGTTATCTGTTATTGAAGTTAATTGGGAATAGAAGGAAAAGAGAAATAACAATAATGATACCACATTCCAAGCCTGGGAGATCTAAAATGTTGTCAATGTAACAGGAGAAATAAAACATCGTATAGAGATATGATAAATGAGATTTTGGATGTGTTTTATCACCAATATAGTTAAGAAAACTGTTACCCACAAAATTGTCCATTTTTATTTATTTATTTATTTATTTTTTTGAGATGGAGTCTTGCTCTGTTGCCCAGGCTGGAGTGCAGTGGTGCGATCTCAGCTCCCTGCAAGCTCCGCCTCCCACACTCACGCCATTCTCCTGCCTCAGCCTCCCAAGGAGCTGGGACTACAGGCACCCCCCATCACGCCCGGCTAATTTTTTGTATTTTTAGTAGAGACGGGGTTTCACCATGTTAGCCAGGATGGTCTCGATCTTCTGACCTCGTCAGGATGGTCGCAATCTTCTGACCTCGTGATCCACCTGCCTCAGCCTCCCAAAGTGCTGGGATTACAGACATGAGCCGCCATGCCCGGCCAAAAGTATCCAATTTTAAGGTGTACCTAACATGTTTCATATGTTGTCCTTAGTCTCCCAAAATGTAGAAAGGTAGTTATCAGTAGAAAACCAATGCTAATCCAAAGACACAGAAACACTTAAAACAGATTCTGTAACTTTCTACCACATGTGTGTTTGTACTTCCGGAATTCATTTTATCCTAAGAATTATCTGGGATCCGGTTTAAACCCCAGAGCACTAGGGTCATTGTCTAGATCCTGGAATGGGGACATAAACTGAAGGCAGCCACAAATCTGTGTTTCTCTAGGGACCCAGATAATGCCTGTGCTCAGGCAAGTATGGGAAGAACTGTTCTTCATCAAGCTGTTTCCTGAAAAGTTGCATTTCCTGAGGAAGAAGCACTGTTTGCAAAGATAGCCACCGTAACTCCCCCATTCATTGCTTTCACTCATCTTTGCAATTAACTCTACCCTTTCTTCTCTTAAGACATGGTGTGTTTCCTTCTCATCCCTTGACTGAGCTGAGCTATGGACTTGCTTTTCCACTACAATGCAGAAGAAGTGATAAAAGACTTTGAAGACTAGGCTTTCAGAGCCTTACTGATTGAGTGAAGGAACATAAACAGCTAATTATCAGAGTACATATGAGTATAGAACTCTGACCCACACCCTCTGCTGTGACCAGTGCAGGAGACCAAGCCACAACCACTGCATCAACCAGCTCAGAGTACTTAAGACTTGGCCAGTGACTTTCAGCTACCCTATTTTTGCCCCCGCTTTTGACTCCAGACCAAGCAGAGGAAGTGAAATACACTGCTGGGTTGACTGGTGAGAAGTGGGAAGACGGCTTACTTCCACTTAGCTCTTCACCACCACCAGCTTCCCCATGTGGAAAACCTCCAAGTGCAATGTGCCTGAAGCCTTCCCCTCTTCCACCATAGGGCTTTCCCTCTCCCCTGAGTTTGAGCGGCTGCTAAGCTCAAATCATGGCAGCTGCCTTGCTTGTTCTGGCAAACCTGAGTCAATAGCCTCTGTTCTCATCTGGGTATGTCCACCAGCTTCTGCCGAGAGCTTCTTTTCAGATGTCTTAGAACCCCGGGGCTCCCATGAAGAATACTGAGAAAGTCTCCTTGAGCAGAAAGCACATTGAGAGAGAGACCTAGTCAACACCAAGCATCAATCCTAAACTTGTGAGTGGGTAAGTGAGGCCCAGGGTTTGGGGGGCAATGCGACCCTGTGGGACACCATGGGTCTGCAGCTGCATGAGTGTCCAAGGAAAGACCAGCAGAATCTGTACAGCTGAGTCAAGCCCAGACAGCTTACCAGTGAAATTGTCATGGACATTTTTGTTTCAACTTGCTAAGTCTTGAGGTTGCTTTTTACACAGCAGATCGTTCTAACATTTTTCAATTTACTTGTGAGGATATAAACTGAAGAGTTATTTGCATGTAGCTGATAATATATCCTGGAATAGAACACAAGCGGCAGGTTTTGCCATGGGGACCACAGATATGTAGGGAAGGTCACATGAGGAGGAGCAGTAAAGAGTAAAGAGAGATTAAAATCACAGAGACACAAAATTATTCAAATCCTTCCCAAAAATATGAAACCAAAGAATGTAAACTTTTAAAAGAATTGTCAGTCCATTGGCATCAAACACTCCTGAGCCAAAGGAAAGGTGAAGAATCATGGTTTGTGTGTGGAGATGGGAGTGTCATTGGTCACTAGGAAACTTAAATAAAAAAATTTGTGTAAATAGCTTTCATCTGAATTGGGATATGGTTTGCTGTGAATTGAATAGGATATGAGAAAAGAGCAGGGGTTTTTTTGGGGGGAGGGTTATTATTATTATTATTATTATTTTTTGAGATGGACTGTGGGCTGGGCGCAGTGGCTGACACCTGTAATACCAGCACTTTGGGAGGCTGAGGCGGGCGGATCACGAGGTCAAGAGATTGAGACCATCCTGGCCAACATGGTGAAACCCCATCTCTACTAAAAATACAAAAATTAGCTGGGCGTGGTGGCAGGCGCCTGTAATCCCAGATACTCAGGGAGGCTGAGGCAGAATTGCTTGAACTCAGGAGGCGGACCTTGCAGTGAGCCGAGATCCTACCACTGCACTCCAGCCTGGGCAACACAGTGGGACGCTGTGTCAAAAATAAAAAATAAAAAAAAAACAGAGACGGAGTGTCACTCTGTCATCCAGGCTGGAGTGCAGTGACATTATCTTGGCTCACTGTACCCTCCGCCTCCCAGGTTCAAGCAATTCTCGTGCCTCAATCTCCCCAATAGCTGGGATTACAGGCGTGTGCCACCACGCCCGGCTAATTTTTGTATTTTTAGTAGAGACGAGGTTTCAGCATGTTGCCCAGGATGGTCTCAAACTCCTCACCTCAAGTGATCCACCTACCTCAGCCTCCCAAAATGCTGGGATTATAGGCATGAGCCACCCCACCTGGCCTACAAAGCAGTTTTTAATTAGGTGCTTTAGAAATGAAAGGAATATCGCAAAGTTGAGGCAGCAGAAAAATCATTTTCTAAATTGCCAAGGCCAAGAAACTGAGGGAGAAATTCACTTATGGTTGTGAAATCATTTAATAGGGAAAATACAGAGAAACCAAAATGCAGTTTTATGAATATCACATGCATGATTATGTTGAGATGGCAGCAGCCACTATGTAGATTTAAACATATCTCATACATCCTAGGCCCAGTTTCACTTGGCAACAGCTAGATAAGCATGCAGCAAGAGAAAGGCCTTCTGACTCTCGTTTCCAATTAATGAGTTTGGTAATGTCTCATTGATTAAATTATCAATGTTGAAAAGACATGAACACTAGCCCAGTCACCTTCACACTCCTATACTATAATTAACCAAGAACCTGGAACTCCAGGAGCAGACCTTGAAAATCTCTGATCCATTTGCCTTCAGACATTCATTGCCTTAGAAACAGAAAAAGCTCTAATCCTCAACTGATCATCTTTATATGCCATATTTTCCTATGTTTCTGTATCTTTTCCAAAGTTCTAGAAATGTACACACATGGAGCACACAGAACAACCGTGAGACATATGAAATATACCTTTCCATCTTAAATCCGTTAGCTGGATTGTAAGATATTGCCTGTGTGTCAGGTATTAACGCAGAATATGCCATCTGCCAATTTGCTACATAATAGAGCAACACATACATAGCATGGCTGCCTTCAAAGAACACCTCAGTGAAGGGCTAATACTTCTCAGTTACTCATATCTGAAACAAATTCCTCAATCCTCTCAAGGCACTAAAGATTAATTTTCCAGATTATCTTCTAAGTATTATTATTGAGAGCTTATTCATTTGAAGTATCATCCAACATACATCTATGTGTTGTGTACTTCTGAGACAAGTGCCTAGGTGTTAGAAAAATAGTAATTATTTTATTCTTTCATAAGAAAACAGAAATATAAAAATTGACATATATAATGAAGTTGAGTAAAAATATTTACCCTCCTATGTTTCAATTTAATGGAGAATGTAGTTATTCTCTTGGGTTCTAAATTTCCTGTTTCCATCATGAACTCCACTAGAAATGGTTTTCTTAGAACACAATCAATATTTCGTCCTACTCAATATATGATTTTTAGTGCTGAGTCTTTGAAGAAAACTGCTCAGCTTCTCTCACTTCTGAAGTACCTCTGGGTGTGAATGAGTGAGAGGAGGCGCTCATTCAGCCTAAACTCATTGCTTTGGAGCAAATGGACTTTGGTTCAACCCATGTCTGTAGATGCCCCCAGTAGCTGCAGGAAGGTGAGATGGTGTCATTAGGGCTGGGAACTCCTGTGATAGTAACAGAATTTCTCCTTTCTTTCCCTATTCCCTTGGGCATCTTGCTGGCCCTGACTGGCTTATCTGTTGCCCAGATCAAAGAGTGACATTTTCTCTTTTCCTGATCTTAATCAGATCCATCCGCATCTTCCTGTTGATGCAGCCTCACCTTAGTTTTCAGCTGACTTTAAATTTCTGGATTTTTTCATGGTCCTTTGTGCTTCTCCAGGCTAGAGAGTCCGATACAACCTTGTCTACATGTCTGTTTTCACCACAGTGTTCCTCTACAGCAGGTGCACTGAATCTCAACTCACAGCTCAAGAAGTTAAGAAAGGGAAGAGTTAACTCACAGTTAAGAAAGAGAAGAGGCACAGCAGAGGAGATAGACCATTTCCCTCTGCGTGGCATATCCCATATCCCCTTTCCGTGCTGGACAGCTCCAGGGTGTCCTGGCACCTCCTGCACTCACATGAACCTCCGCTTGGAGACCCAGAGAGTGGAGCTGAAGCCCTTTGTCCCTGCTGTCCTCTGACACTTCCTTAGCACAGCCCCTCCTCTTTTAGCCAGAGATGAGAGAACATCAGACATCTGACTGGTTTTCTCCTCCAAACTGTGTTTATCTTCTTTTCTCTCCTCTCTTACCCCAAAACTACCACAAAGAAGGGCTTTTGTAATTCTTCATAACTTCAGCCCCTTTGCTATTCTTAGTATCTGAGAGCATTGTTTGCATTAAGAGTAGGGGAGTAGTCCCAATATCTGGTCCAGCTAGCCAGGCTCCAGAAGCGCTAAAGAATCATAAAAAAAAAAAACAAGAAAAGCAGTCTCTCATCAAGAATAATAGCAAGATTACTGTTTCGATGAAGAATACAAATCTCCACCCCTCACTCCCTACCCCAGTTCCCCACCTACTGTTTTTTTGCCTGTCGTGGAGCTATAACTATCTGAAAGAAAGGCCAAGAGGAGGATAGATTTCAGGATAAAATTATAAATATTGCCCCCATCATACTAATACTTGTATCTAAATGTTTTGATAATGCTCTGTTTCAAAAGCTAGGAAGACATAAACACAAGCATGTATGATGAAGAGTCTTTGTAAAATTAGCAGTTATAAATGTTTGTGCTGTGTAAGCATTTGTAAAAAAAAAAAAAAAAAAAAAGCTAAGTGGAAAAACAGAATACAATTCAATTATGCATGTGAACCCTCAACGTAGATACACATTAACTTAGAAAATGATACCATGAAAACCATTACAGTCTTTAATTCGGTAGTGTATCTAGAAACACAAGTAAGTGTAATTGAAAGTCTGACAGTTTTTCTAACCATTGAAATATTCCCCATTTATGCCATTAACTTTAGATAAATATGTTCTGTTACTTTTAAAAATGTAATGTTTTATAATCATTTTGTTCTAATTCTACCAAAGGAGTAGCTAGCTATAATGTTGGCATGCGTCACCCATTTCTGTCTTATACCATCTACATTTGTGTTCAGTATTTTTAAGTTCTACTACTGTAATGGGAATGTATACTAAATATAAAAGTAATTATTTGCAAAGCAAGAATAACATTTCCAGTTGGGCACAATGACTCACGCCAATCCGAGCACTTTGGGAGACCAAGGTAGGCAGATCGCTTGAGCCCAGATGTTTGAGACAAGCTTGGGGAATATAGTGAGACACCATCTCTTAAAAGTAAAAAAAAATAGCCAGGCATGGTAGCATGCACCTGTAGTCCCAGCTACTCAGGAAGCTGAGGCAGGAGGATTGCTTGAGCCTGGGAGGCAGAGGTTTCAGTGAACCAAGATTGCACCACTGCACTCTAGCCTGGGCTACAGAGTGAGAGCCTGTCTCACTCTGCAATGGGAATTGCACTGAATTTATCGATTGCGAAAAGCATACGAAGAAGATACTTGCACACTTAAGTTTATAGCAGCAAAATTCGCAATTGCAACCAGCCTAAATGCCCATCAAGTAATGAGTGGATAAGGAAAATGTGATATACACACACACACACACACACACACACACACACATATCTATATATCTCCCCATACACACACACACCCAATGGAATACTGATCAGCCATAAAATGGAATGAAATCATGGCATTTGCAGCAACCTGGATGGAAATGGAGACAATTACTCTAAGTAAAGTACCTCAGGAATAGAAAACCAAACATGGTATGTTCTCACTTATAAGAAGTGGGAGCTAAGCTATGAGGATGAAAAGGCATAAGAATGATACAACAACTTTCAGGACTAGGGGGAAAGGGTGGGAGGCAGATGGGAAACAAAAGACTACACCTTGGGTACAAGGTACACTGCCTGGGTGATGAGGGCACCAAAGTCTCAGAAATCACTAAAGGACCTATTCATGTAACCAAACACCATCTGTTCCCTAAAAATCTAATGAAATTTAAAAAAAAATAAAGAAAAATTATTACCCTTCTAAAATTATGCACACTTCCCCATCTCTCTTTTCCCTAAGAAGAGTATATAACCATCTGCACGCCATCACATGGTCGAGCAATCACTCTCATTTCTACTTCCATGCATGATGATCGACATGTACGTGTTTGATCCTATTTAAAAAAAAAAACAAGAACAGCTCCCTTCTGTTTATTTAGCATGTCAGCATCCATTTTTTCATAAAAACTGAGCATTAGTTACTTAAGCAGACAATTGTTTTCTAATTTTAAATGTATAAGCATATTCAACTGAAGATTATCTGTCCATGAAAGAGGAAGTCGAAAAAGATATAATCTTAAGTGGAAAAGAGAAGTTACTTCATTCAAAATAAGAAATCATTAGGAACATGGAAATGAAGGAAGCTTCGGGAGATACGTGATGTGTTGCAGGGTTTTCATTGAAACTTCTGTGTGCCCATGAGCAATGTCCCCAAGCCTGAGACTCTTTTTTTTTTTTTTTTTTTTTTTTTTTTTTTTTGAGACGGAATCTTGCTCTTTCGCCCAGGCCACAGTACAGCATCTGAGACTCACTTTTATTTGCTAATGAAACAGACAATATACATCACTTGTTCTACGATTCTGCTTTAAATTGCGGCAGTAAGATGAGGAAATAGATATTAATAAGATTTCAAATTAACTAGATTTGAATCTCAAAATACAAATATGTTTGAATAACAAAGACATGAAGGGAAAAACCTTAAAAGTGACATGTATCTCCATATTACATGCTAATTATACAATATTTATAATCAGAAAATAATGTAATGTCAGGATACATCTTTCTAATAAGAACAATTTTCTTCCAATGTTCTAATGGCTCCAATTGTCACAATTTTAAGCTTGTTCTTTAAAACATTCTAGAGTAGGAAAAGATGGGTTGTCATACACCTGCTACTGAAAAGACTTAGATGAATTTTAAATACCTTTGTCTAGGTCATACCTACTGGTATCAATTTCTAACTTGGTATCTCTCTAGAAATATCAAATAGCTAGTATTACTTTATCAGTCAAGCAAGAGATTTGCAATCTTTTATGTTGCTAATGCCACATCTGGCAAAGTGTTTAGAGCAGGTGGTTCTACAATGACGAGTTTCCTGACACCGGATCTCCAAGTAGCTCAGAATGTAGAAGGATGATGTGTACTATGTGTTGGGCCTCACTCCAAGGAGGCTGTTGTAATATTGTGGTGAGGTTATTTCTACTTCTGGGTGGACAATCGTCTCTACTCTTAGTACGAGTTTTAAATATTCGTTAGGACTGATAGCTTTCAAAGTTTTTAATTATCCTCTTTTTAAATTGTCTTGCTGCAACTTTTTTTTTTTTTTTTTTTTGTGAGACAGAATCTCACTCTGTCACCCCAGGCTGGAGCACAGTGGTGCGATCTCGGCTCACTGCAACCTCCTCTCCTGGGTTCACGCCATTCTCCTAGCCTCAGCCTCCCGAGTAGCTAGGACTACAGGCGCCCGCCACCATGCCCGGCTAAATATTTTTGTATTTTTAGTAGAGACGGGGTTTCACCATGTTAGCCAGGATTGTCTCGATCTCCTAACCTCGTGATCTGACCGCCTTGGCCTCCCAAAGTGCTGGGATTACAGGCATGAGCCAACACACCCGGCCACTCTGCAACATTTAGCTATAGCTTTCAAACAAATGCTAACAGATTTATCAATTAGTTTCTCATTTATCAAAATTATTGATCAGCACTGTTCTTTCACCTATGAATGACCCTATCTTGTGTGGTATTTTCTTTTCAAGTTCTTTTTATGTCTAATTGAAACTTTTAAAGCATAAAATAACTGACATTCTCAATAAAAAATAAAAGTATCTCATTCACAAATCCATTTAAGATGCTCCAGAATATATTCCTGAGAATGTTTTTTAAAAGCTTCTTCCAGGAAACAGTCAAAATTATCTACTGAGCACCTAATATGCACACAGCTTTGTAAGTAAGTATGAGAGAAGTGTTGTGTAAGAATCTCAGTTGTAACATTCACTAGCTGGTGACTTTTAGCCATGTAAATGCTTACAGCTTTAAGAGTTTTGTGTTTAAAATGGGAATAATGATAAAACTTTGTGTGATCAGCATACAGATTAATAAATAAAGATGTTCCTAGCTTGGAACTTACTATGTGTTTAAATATATGACAAACTTTATTTCCCCTTGTGTGTAATTCCTCCCCACAAAAACAGTAACAAAGGACCATCATTAGTAATGAGGGAGCTTCAATTCTACCTGTGAAAACAATTTAAACAATATAATACACCATATAGTGAAGTACTAAATTACAGAATAAAATAATTAGAGTAGAGTTTCAAACATAGGCAAGGGCTAAAGAGGTTAACGTCATACGTGATAAATTGACGAGCCTTTCAAAGAATGGGTATGATTTTACTGGCTTTTTCTCGTGTTCACACTTAAGTTCAATGTCCTTAGCGTAACATGCAAGAAACTTTCCTCTCTGAATCCTGGCCACCTAACTGGCATAATCCCTTTTTTGTCTTTATACCACCCCTGGATCTTGCCATATTTGTTGTTATAACACCATCCGAGACGTCAACATTCTGAATCTCAATCACCACATATTGTAGTGTGCAGCTGAATTTATTAGTACAGAAACTCCTTTTGAAAAAAAGCATTTCTACCTTGAATCTAATGAAGATTTCTGTTTTATACATCAGGCTCCTGAATTTTCCTAATGTGAGACTATTTCTAAAAGATGCATCTACTTTTAGGAAGCTATTAAAATAAGTTTTCTAAGTCATTAAGGTGAGGGAAAGATCCCACATTAAAAGTTTTCCAAAGTAGTAAATATCATCGTTTTAAGCTCTCATGAGAAGTAAAAGGTTGGCTTTATTCTCCAGACCTCATCTAGGGCTCTCTGCACCAATGTGTTAGCACCAGGTTGGTAAGCCTTTCTTTCCAAGTGAATTCCCACACCATCTAGTGGAGGTAGACAGACACACACATAATTAACTTATGGACAGTATCAGCCTGCCAAAAGAGAGATCTAAATGCGAGTACATTAAAACAGTGTATACTCTCTGCTCTATAGTAATTTGTATTTGGGGAAGTATAGCTGTGGTTAGGGAAGTAATTACTGATTAAATACAAGCCATAGAGAAAGCAGCTTGAAACAGCTTGGAAGTTGCAAACTTATGGACATGGAAGAAGTTCTGGCTCTCTGGTTTAATGAATTAAAATAAGTAAGATACTAGCAAATGGGATTTCGCAGTTCCTGGTCCCATAGGAAACTGTTTTGTGTGTGTTATAAATTGTCAAAGCTTGCAAATGCTTTTCATTTATATATCCATCCTGTGTTTGCCGTTCCAGGAGCATATGTTTGTACATGTGCACATGCATGTATGCAGAGATCGAGATTCATTCATTTGCTCCACGCAAATTCTTGTGTTCAGCAACATCACGAGTTCCAAAAAAGTCAATAAAAATTGCCCTCTACGCCTTTCGTGCAAGGCACAGGGCCAGCCACATCAGCAATTACTTTCATTAGAGCTGCTGGAGTTTGAAATAGCATGGCTGGGATCCAGACTGACCTGCAATCTTGAAGTCTTTAAATTTAATACAACCCATATTTTAGGCTGTTCAGGCTAATTTGCCTTTTTTTTCAGATTTTTTAATGGACACTTTGTTTCTAAGAGTTTCTCTCTAATAGAGTACATACAGATCAGTTTTTTTTTTCTTTTTAAAAAACTATTGATGAGCTCATGCTTTTAAAGGATTATTAGGGCATTTGAAGAACAATTTTTATTTAATAGCAGAAAAATTGAACTCAACATGGATTTACCAGGTGCCAATCTTTTGTATACTGCAATGACTCAGTACAATACCAACTTCACAACTTTATTTTAGGTAATATTATGTCTTATATTCCCTAAGTATTTTAACAGGTGTTTCTTAACATGAAACTGAGTCCATTTAAAATCTGAAAGTTAATATACGCTGAGCATGCAATATGATATACTTGATTTTAAGAAAATGAGTTTTTACAAAGAAAATTGAAGATAACCTTCTTCAGCTCCACATAAAGCTTCTGTTTGAAGCTGGGAGTCGAGGATTCATCAAAATAGGGGTTTCCATCCAAATTAAGAGAAAAACTCTTCAAACGGTTTCTGAAATAACTTAATGAATTTCAGCATTGTATGCTTATTTAAAATATTAGATATATGTCTCGAAACCTGTAATCAAGTGAAAGTGCTTTTATAATATTTATACAGGAATAAAATTAAGTGTACTCCTATCAAACCCACACATATTGTTATTACATTTTATTCACCAAAGAGGTCTATCAGATGTTAGTTGTTTATGACCACAACTTTTTCGTATTATTTGGACATATTTTAAAAACATAGGTAATTTCAAGCTCCCAGTGGCCCAAGCAGCACCTTCCCCTCAGGCAGAGAGGAGAACCTCCCAGGTCAGCTTCTACCTTCCCAGCAGTGGCTCCCCTGTGTGATGTTTGCTTTGAGCCTGTCTAGACCAATCCATCATGTCTCCATCCCTCTCACCTCGGTCACCACAAGAATCCCGGATTCTGTGTCGTACCCGACCCTCCATCTCATTTTATTCTCATCCCAAACACCTGAAAAACTCACCTCCCATCTAATCCTCCTTCTATGAGAATTCCCTTAACATTCCACCTGAAGCTGGTGTCCCCTCTCTTGAACATAGTCCCCACAGCCCTGTCCAGCAGTGCTTCCTCTCTCACTCACCCCTCCGTTCCCTGGGATTGGCTGCTCATCATTTCCTGACTTTCCCCCCAAATTCCCAGCTTTGACTCTTCTGCCTTCAGGTTACTCACATACAGATCCTCTTATTGAAGCCATCCATCCCACCCTGCTCTCCCGTGCATTTGATACACTGGCTCCTTGAAAATTTCAGCACCGGACTCCCTGCCACATTCCTACTGCTACCCCTGCTATAATTCATGGTGACTTCACTATCCTGCTAAATGGTCCTTCTAACCCCATGGCTTCCTTTGTTCTCAACCTCCTCCCCCTCCAATGAACTTGTCTTCCATTCTCTTTCATTAATTAGTCATATGGTCAGAGACCAGCCCTTATACCAACCACATCTACTTCTCCAAAATTGCGACTTTCTGACATCCCATGCTCTTATCTCTGTTTTGGAGGCTCATTCCCTCCAGGAACATCAGAAACTGCAAATCCAATTATCATTCCCCACGGTCTTTGCCCCTTCTCTCCTCTTTCCCTCCTTCAAATCTATACTTCATCATCATACTCATTCTGCTGACTGGACCCTCAATTCCCTTGTTCCTCTCTGGCTCTGACCTCTCCGCTAGCCTTATTACTGCTGCGTTCCTGCAGCTGAGAGTGACTGGAAGATAGCATGGAGCTAAGCTTCCTGGTCTATCGTATGTTCATGACCACTCCCTCTCCCAAGCATCCCTACAGCAGCCCCAAAATTATGCTCAATTCTCACAGCCTCTTTATTCTTCCACTCTTGAAGGGAGACTATTCTAGAAGACCCTTTGAATATTACATTACTGCTCCCCATTCTTTAATCTTGCAAGACCTATCCCTCATCACATTTTCATTAATGAATTTGCCCATTACTTCATGGAGAAAATAGAAAGAATGTGAAAACAGCCATCAAATGCTTCTCTCACCTCATTCATCTACCTCTTTGCATCTGTGCTGAATGCCCTTGATGCTGTGAGTATAATGTCCTCACTTTTTTTTTTTTTTTTTTTTTTTTTTTGAGACAGAGTCTTGCTCTGTTGCCAGGCTGGAGTGCAGCGGCGCAATCTGGGCTCACTGCCAGCTCCGCCTCCTGGGTTCATGCCATTCTCCTGTCTTAGCTTCCTGAGTAGCTGGGACTACAGGTACCTGCCACCATGCCTGGCTAATTTTCTTTTGTTGTTGTTGTTGTTGTTTTTTTTAGTGGAGATGGGGTTTCGCCATGTTGGCCAGGATGGTCTCAATCTCCTGACCTCGTGATCCGCCCGCCTCAGCCTCCCAAAGTGCTGGGATTACAGGCGTGAGCCACTGCCCCGGGCCAAAATGTCATCACTTTTTAAAGCTTCCACTTTTACATAAGACATTAGTCTGATTACTGAAAGATATTACTCAACCAATGTTCTTTTCCTTATGAGAATATAAAGATAATCTCTCCTATGTTAAAAGCAAAACAGTCAACAATGAACATAACTCTTCTCTTCATTCCCCCTTTCTACCACTATTCCATTTCCTTACATTTCATTTTAGAACAAAACTCCTTATAAGGAAGTCTCTACTTGACCTCTCTAACTTCTCTCGTCTAATTGTCTTTTGAACTATAGAAGTAAGAGTTTCACACCTGCCATTCGACTCAAAATGTCCTTATCAGGGTCACCAATGAGCTACTCATGGTGAAATCCAGTGAAAAATCACCTCTCCTCATCAGTCATGACTTAGTATCATTTGCCTGGGCTGATCACCTCTTCCTTCCTGAAAGGCTTGAGTTGACTTCTAGGACAGTACACACTCCTAAGACTCCCTCTTTTCACCAGCTGGTCTACTTAGTCAGTGTTTATTTGTTTTCATCTCTCTAGAATCTAACCCCTAGAGTAACCAAAATACTCTTTTGACCTCTTCATGTCACTCTCTTCTTGCCTGTTAATGACCTCATCTTACTGCTAGCAACTCCACTTATGTTTCCATCTTGATCCTCTCTCCTGGACTTCAGCTTACATTTCCAGCTGCTCAAATGGCATCTGCCATTGGGTGTCTGATTGGGAATTTACATTTAACTTGCCTAAAAATGAACTCCTGATTCTCACATCCCCTACCCACACCCGCATTAACCCCAATCTTCTCCTTTTGAAATGTCCTCTACTTTCAAAACCTTTGGCATCATCCCTAAAACTCCTCGTTTCTCAGGTCAACCAATCAATTAGCAAACTCTATTGGTATTAAAGTTAAAATACATCCAGACTTATCCAAAAACACTCTACGCCAGAGCTTTTTACGTGCTTTTACTGCTTTAGGGAATGGTATTTCTCCAGAATTCCACTTGAGTGTTTATCTTTTTCTCAGCGTAGAGCTTTCCGAAACACTCTATTTAATGTTGAAACTCAACCTATAGCCTGACAATCCGTATACCACTTCCCTACTATTTTATATTATCTGTCACCTTGTGATAGGCTATATATTTATGTCATCTATCACCTTATGATATGCTGTATATTTCAATCATGTATTTGTTTATGATGTGGCTCTCTCCACTAGAATTAAGACCCATGAGCACAGGGATTTTGTGCTGTTTTGTTCAATGCTGTATATGTAATCTCTAGAAATTGTTTCAGTTAATCATCAATAAATATTTGTCAAGCAACGAAAGTAATTTTTGAGAAGCCAAACTATGTTTGAGGCATACTGAGTGATACAAAGATGAGCAGTGGGGTGCAAAAAATAAGTTTCATGAAGGTGATGTTTAATATTAAATATCAACATTTTTAAAACTCAAATTTTAGCTAGTAATGGCAAAAATGGCAATTTCTTTTGCACCAACCTAAGTAATATGAATTTATATTAAATCTATTAATATTTATCTTACACTATATTAAACTTATATTTATAATATTAATATTTAAATTTTACTTATATTTTCCTATATATGTTTAAATTTATTTGGATGGCACTTAGTATTATTGTGAGTATTATTAAATATAAATGAAAGTTGAATAGCCATAAGCAAGACTTGAACTAAATATGTTCTCTGGGTACACAGTAAGTGAGGCAATAACAACAACAGGCCCTTACACTCTGTCAGCCACACTTCCATGCACTTCACATTTATTTCGCTCATTGAATTTTTCGAAAAAGCCTATGATGTCAGTCATCCGATATGATTATCCTCTTTTGGAAATATGGAAACCGAGGCACAAGAGGATTAGTCATTTTCTCAAGGCTAAAAACTAAGTAATAAAACTGAGGTTTGAACTAGCATGTCGTGACTATGCTGGACACTTTCTCAAATCAATGCTGCATCCATGGTACAGCGTTCAGAAGAGATTTTCAGACTACTGCCTCAGCATTGGTTACTTCACATAGGAGAAGTACTCTTACTTCCTGGAATCCACCATAAATCCTTTGTGAAGACAATGCATTTTACTCAAAGGAGACTAACCAGTGCTTTTGCATCAATGGGAATGCTTAGCTTGGAAAAGAGAAGTCAAAAAAGGAAAATGATGTTATCATAGCATACTGAAAGAACTTCCACTTAGTTTTTTCTCATTTTTTTTCTTCTCAATTTCCTAAGAATACAAATGGTTTTAGATTCTGGCACAAACTACTTGTTACCTGTGTGAACATAAGCAAGTTTCTTAACCTCAGTTGTCAATTGTAAAATGAAGATTTTAACGCCCATCTATAGTTGTGTTGGAAAGAGTCAAGTGAGGTCAATGTACAACACCTAGCACAGCGGCTTAACAAAAATTTATAATAACTGCCATGAAACCATCACCATGGATTCAGAAACACACTATACAAAACATCAGTTAGTTTGTTGACAATCAAAAAAGAAAAAAAGAAAAACAAGGTTTTGCTTGGCATTGCATTATCCTTGCATGAGACACATCACTCATCGCTAAGCTCCATAAAACAGGATGTGTCTATTGCTTCTTATGAAACCATCTTTGAAGTTAGTGCACCACCAGACACCCCAGAAACAGTTTAAGCTGTATTTGAGTTTGTTGAGTGATTTTAGACACATGCCCTGGGCGGAGCAGTGCGTGCCTCCAAGACACACCTTAGAAGAGATCCACTCACCAGTTTAGAAATACATGTGGTTATTTTTGGTCAATCCTAATATTTGCTCCAAGGAGCATCTCGTTTCCTTTAATTAGTGTCCTGAGTAATGCCTTCTGTTCTGCCCGCCTGTCCTGTAACAGACATGGCTGTGACGAGTGAGAGGGCAATTCATTCAGACTGGCTTGTGTTAGAACTGGCTGCTGGAAACAATGCCAGCAACTTTATTTTTGGTCTATTAGTAAAATGACAGCACTAATTCATTTCACAGCGGAACCAAACAGCTGTCAGATGGCAGTGAGCATAATCGTGCACACATTAGAATTTAGATATGCTGAGTAGGATTTTTCCACTGGCACCACATTCTACTGTAATGTGCTCCAAGTCCCCCCAAATGGTGCAAGCGGCTCTCCTGGTGCATTTGCCCTCAGATAGTGCAATTCAAACAAAACAAACCCTTTGCAATAGGGCTTCCAGTTGTGAATTCAATACACTCAAAATGACAGAATTTAGGGAAATAGAGATGACAATTAGATGATTCATGAAACTCAACTTTTACTTCCCCCACCTCATAAAAATGATACCCCAAGAGCCACAAATTTCAAATTTCTGACAAATCTACTAATCATCCTCTGGGCATTAATTAGATGGGAACAAGGAATTTGACTAGTTGGTATTACATTTCATTCTAAGAAATTTGAGGAGCACAGAGTCCTGCCTTCTGTAGGCATAGGAGCTTCTGAGACGGGTAAGACACCCACACCCAGGAAAGTGACCGGAGGCTGGGACTGGCCACACAACAGGAAGCACAGGCACTCCTGCTGGCTATGACTTACACAAAAACTACACAAAGAAAACTTTCAACAAGCTTGTGATGTCCAAATGATACCAGAGAATGTACTGTTTGCCAACAAAGAAAAAAATAATTTACTAGAACTCCTTAGTCATCTGGTGTTTGATGAAGGTGACTAACAAAGTTGTCTTGTCAGTTACAGCAAAACTATTAACATGTCCACTGTAAATACAGCTCGCAATGAGGGCCATTTACTTTCTCTATTGTGCATTGAGAAAGTGGGTTAAATAACAAGACCAAGCTGACGTAAAAGGAAAGAGTATCTTGTTTCCTAAAGGAGGAAAATGTTCTAGCTTTGGGGTTGGGATTCCACACCATAGCCGCAGGTCCCCCGTCTTTGTAAATAAAGATTTATTGAAACACGGCCAAGCGCACTCAAGTATTGTTTATGGCGCTTTCATACTGCAGCAGCAGAGTAGAGTAGTTACCACAGACACCAGATGAGCTGCAAAGCCAAAAGAATAAGTCTGGCCCTTTACCAAAAAAGTTTGCCAGTCCTCTTTAGAGTGATCACCCCTGAATTCCAGCTCTTCTATGCCACAGGATGTCAATGGAACGTTTAAAAAAGGACCTTAACTTTTGGAGTAATTTCATAGGAATAAAATCACTGCTATAATATATAAGGGATGAAATGAAAACATATACAATAACATATTTTTTAAAACTCAATTTTTACTATGACTCTTGTTTAACAGGCTAGAAGGCAACTTGTGTTTACGTTGCTGAAAATTCAAACAACTGAATTAAATGTGATTAAATCAAAAGTATGTTGTAAAATGTTCATATTGTATATAATAAATTTCATTGTACTCTGTTGTATTTTTACAGTGTTTAAATTCAGAGTACAGATGTTTTGTGCTAATTTTATACAGTAATGTATAAATGAAATGATACCTCACTTAAATTTCTAGGAATTTCAGTGTTAAATATATTGGAATTCATTGTAAATGCAAGTTAATTAGTGCCTTTGTCTTTGTGAACTTCATACAAATTTAAATTTGTTATCACGATATTCATAAATAGCTGTAGTTTTTCCATGATTCATGCATGTAAGCATTCCTTTAAAAACAGTCAAGTAAATACAGAAATTTTGATACACATGTCAGTACTGTGGCATATGAGAAGGTTTTGAACAAGTGTGAAAGTCTTAAAAAATGAAAAATCAGATGTGGAATGTTGAAAGCTCATCTTTATGAGTTAAGATGGATAACACATCCAAAGCTGAAACGTGTTCAGCATCTTATTCCTGCACAAAATCTCCCATTTGTTATCCTCCTACACCCGGCAAAAATCACAGGAGACAACTGAAAGTCCCCACACACCAGCTGTCCACTTACTCACCCTCCTCCCCTCCCCAAATGTAGCTTTCCATTCCATTATTCTAATATTTAAAAGCATGTTTTACAAAAAGTTTATGCCTGAATGGAAAAACAAAATGGAAACTTCGAGTATACATTTGATTTAAATGGCCACCAAAGCTTAGTCAGATGTATACAAATCAGTGTTGCAAGTTGACAGGCCCCAGGCCATTCCTCCTTCCTTATTGGTGGTGTTTCTCTCTCCTCAGAAGATATGAAAGAATATAAGGTTATATTATGAAAGAACCAGTGTCAAAAACGTCTTCAAGTAAGCTACTTAAAACAAACTGGGAAGCTGTCTGGAAAGGGCATATCATCCTCTACTGTCAAAAAAGAGGCGTTTTACCCTATGAAACGATTCTCCATGATCAGGTTTTAGAGAAAAGAATTGGGAGAATACAAATAATTGCATGAATTATTGACTGTTTTTAATAGCTTAATTTTACTTCTATATCTCAAGCTTCTAAACAATTCTTGCACATAAAGATTTTCCTATTTAGATTTATATGACTCTGATTTGCACAAATGAATGAAAAGTGAAGGAAGCAATTAAAATAAGAAATGTCTGATAATGGAAAATGTACTCTATATGACACCTTTTCAAGTTGATCAATTAAATTAATAGTTCATTTTGTTGAAGCCAAGAATAAGCCCATAGTTGACCAGCTCTCAGAATATGAACCTTGTAGAGGTCAACAGAGTACCCATTGTGCAGGTGAGGCCATCGATTGCCATTAGACTAACATATCCTTTGAAAAATATACTTAGATTTAGAAACATAGATGCTTGTTTGATAGTAAACCATCAACCTTAGGTAGCAAGAACATCAGAAATCATAAATTTACATGTTGCATTCAAATTCAGAAAGGAAAATGAACTGTGAATTCTTTGCCGACTGATTTAAGAACTCTGAAGACAAAACAAATATTTGTATCACTTTGTCATTTGGGTGCACATTCGGCATTGAATTTATTGGATAGCAGACTGTGAAGCCTTTTTTAGAGTTTACCATCTACATATGGCTATAAATTATATTTAATGTACTATACCTGTATTTTACAAAATGACCTTCAAATGGGAGATTTTTAAGAAATTATCGACAAAATGGAAATGAATTTGATTTATGAAATTCGAATGCATTTTTACCTTAATTTACATACTTCCTACTTATTTCCAGTGTTCTCGGCTTTGTGTTAAGTCAGTATATGTGTTTTTTCTTCTCTTAATCCAAATCTAGGTCATTGTCTCACATCTTCTCCTTGAATTGCCTCAGACTAACAAAAGATAATTTACCCTTTCTCAGTGATTTTCACCCCATATTCTTGTCATTTTAGAATAAAAACAAACAAATCAACAACAAAAAAACAGCAAGAATGCCTATCTACCTAAGTTGATATTTGAGAACAATAAAAATGTAACCCTAACCAAAATATGTAACTAGGCAGCTCATTGTAAATTCAGAACATGCCACTCAACACTTCAGCAGGGATGAATTTGTTCTCTGTACTCTGACTTAGAAGAGTATAGATTCATCATTATTTGACTTTTTTTCTTTTTTTTAACACATAAACCAGATAAAGAGACAAAGCACAGAGAAGGAGAAGGTGGACAGAGGCTTCCCAAGATGGCAAAGGAACATTAGCACAGGGCATAACTGTTCTAGGAGAATGTAATATCATACATAATTTGGAAGAAATAACAATACCATACTTTTTGTTTGTTTGTCTTTGAGACAGAGTCTCACTCTGTTGCCCAGGCTGGAGTGTAATGGTGAAATCTTGGCTCACTGCAACCTCCGCCTCCTGAGTTCAAATGATTCTCCTGCCTGAGCTTCCCAAGTAGCTGGGATTACAGGCACCCGCCACTATGCCCAGCAAATTTTTGTATTTTTAGTCGAGATGGGATTTCACCATGTTGGCCAAGATGGTATCAAACTCTTGACCTTGTGATCCACACCTGCCGTGGCCTCCCAAAGTGCTGGGATTACAGCCATGAGCCACCGTACCCGGTCCCATACTTTATAATCTTTGAAGCCATCTTCTAGGCTAATCTAGGCCAAATGGAAGGAGAAATTAAAAGTTTTCTATACCAGATACTGAACCAAACAGTTTAGATAACTAATTCTGTAAGCCTCATGCCAACTCTCTAAGGTAGGTACCATTTATTTTTCATTTCACAAGGGAAAACAAATTGAGGTAATGAGCACTCATAGTGACTGGGAAACTGCATGGAGCCCACACCTCAGAATTCATGTGCTTATCCACATGTAAATATTTAAATTAATTTACCCTAACACTTTGCATTTGTAGCGTCCAGGTAGTATATAGCCAATATTTGATGGTGTTTAAATAGAAAGTCATCTGATTTCTAGTTACTGTATAAGAGAGACAGAAAGAGACTATTAAACGTCATCCACTCTCATTTTTGCTTATTGAAGTTCATTTTAAATAATGACCAATTTTTGTTTTTCATTTATCTGAAATTATGTATTACGAAATGTAATGTATATGCATATAAACGTGGAGAAATTTGCCCCTGACAAACGAGTATACTGGAAAAAAAATAATAAAAAAGTCTTGGGAGAGAAGTATGTACAGAAGATAAAATTATGATTAAGATGAAAAATATTAAGAAATGCGAGTATAATAACTCATGAGTTGAGAATCCCCTCTGCAATGGTTTGAATATGGTTTGTCTCCACCAAAACATGTTGAAATTTAACTGTCAGTGTAATAAGTTTGGAAGGAGGAGGGCTTAGAGGTTATCAGTTCAATAAGATCAATGAATGTCTTTCTCTTCAGACTGGATTTGTTCTAGTGGGACTAGGTTAGTTATTGAAACAGTGGATTGTTATACAGTGAGGTTGCCCCTGTGTCTTACCTCTTTTGCATTCATGCTTCCCGTTTTGCTTGTCCACCATGTGATACCACTCCACCCGTTTATGAGGAAACCCAAGGCCCCCTCCACGTGTGGCCACCTGATCTTCAATCTCCCATCCTTCATAACCATGAGATACGTCTCTTTCCTTTATAAATTACCCAGTCTCAGGTAACATAGCAACATAAAATGAACTAGGAAACCCATCAAGTACAAATATTAATTAATACATATTTTGTTACTGAAAATTGATTCTGAAATGGGCTCTATGGAGTTAACTTGCCCTTTACTATATTCCTTTTAGACAAGTAACTATTTCTGTGAGTGGATTTCTATCAAGAGCACCTTGATTTCTTACATTAAAAAAAATCAGCTACAGTGCTGGTCTTAGAATTCATTAACCTTTTGAAAAAATACATAGCAAAGGATTTTAATTACTTGGTTCTATTTTTCATTCAAATTCCCATTAAGAGCCAGAGATCCACTTAACAATATTCATTCCCACCATTATCATCAGACATTTCTTAACTCTATAGTGTTCCTTAATTAATTTTTTCGGTGCTCATTGCAATGAGCTAAATAACAGTTATACGGAGAAAAATACAGCAATCCTTCCACCTGCTCATTCCATTCTTCTCAAACCTAATTTATTTTCACAATTCACATATTCTCCTACATGTTTCTGAATGCTCACAAAAGCATACATATGTGTGTGCTATGTATTTGTACATATAGACATTCACATACCTATCCAAGTACTTTTATTTATCTTTTCACCAAAATGGAATCACATGGCATATGCATTCACATAGCTATGCAAATACTTTCATTCATATTTTTACCCAAATGGAATTATGTTGCATTTTGTTTTCACTTTAATGTACCGTGCACATTTTCTGAGGTCAATACATATAGGACTAAAAGGAATTATTTTTAATAGTACTAGAACTTACGATTTTTGATGGAAAGTACACAGCAACATAGCTAAGGGTGTGTGTGTGTGTGTGTGTGTGTGTGTGTGTGTGTGTGTGTGTGTGTGTGTGTAGCCAGGGCAAATCATTAGCTAAATATCTCAATGTGCCTCTGATACAGTTCAGATATTTCTCAACGTGCAAGAGTGCATGCGTGTGTGTGCGCGTGTGCATGTGTGTTTAGCCAGGGCAAATGATTAGCTAAATATCTCAATATGCCTCTGATATATTTCGGATATTTGTCGACGTGCAAACCTCATGTTAAATTGTAACCCCCAGTATCGGAGGTAGGGCCTGGTAGGAGGTGACTAGATCATGGTGGGGCAGATTTCTCATGAATAGTTTAGCACCATCCTCTCGGTTGCTCTCCTAGACACAGTGCAAAAGATTCACCGAAATTGAACTGAAAAGTGTGTGGCACCTCTCACTCCTCCCCTTGCTTCCGCATTTGCCATGTGTTGCGCTGGCTCCTCCTTTGCCTTCCACCATGATTGGAAGCTTCCTGAGGCCTCACCAGAAGACCAGCAGATGCCAGTGCCACGGTTCCTGTGAAGCCTGCAGAACTGTGAGCCAATTACACCTATTTTATCGGTAAATTACCCAGTCTCAGGTATTTCTTTATATTAATACAAGAATGGACTAATACAGCCTCACAAGTGGAATTTCTCTTAATGAAGTTGCAATGGTCTATTCCAATGGAATCAGAAACTAGATTTTGTGATGCTAAGATTTTCAGGGTTAAATGTATATTAAGTTCACATAACCAACATATAAAGACAAAGTGAAAAGTTAATAAATTACAGCTCATAGGAATTAGACTACTTACATTGATACCTATACTGATATGACAGTTTAGTTATTTTTATTTAAGTCACTCTAGGCCTATATGTGAAACCAAATTGTAATGGAAGAATGCCTGCTCAAACAAGGAATTCAGAACAAGAAAAAATAAGACATAAGATAACCGACAACAATCAGATAAAAAAAAGTTGACGCCTCAGGTTAACAGAACTTACATCATCAATGGACAGAAGCCATTTTTATCTTTTCAGTAGTTATGAGATTTCTGACAACTCTAAGTCTATACAATGTTCTTTCCAGAAAAACACACTTACAAAATTATGCATATAATTTCACAGCTTCATGCAAAGAGATATTTCATGACCCTCAAATTAAGAAAGATGGATATATAAAATATGGATAGTCTCACAGTGGACCAGAATAATCAGAGTTAACACTCTACATTCACAAACATCCCAGGGAGGGTTGCTCACTTGACTGCAACCATGAGGGAGCAACTGTGAGCTGGCTAAGCTTTCCTTTCCTTGAGGCTGATCCTCAATGACACAGATTCTCCTTGGGCTCTGTGCTTTTAACTAGGCTCATGGGGCTGCCAAAACAAATTCTATCATTCATTCTTTTATCCGACACATTGGAAGTTACAGGTACCATGTAAGCCTCACTAGATTAGCTAAATTTGTTTCTTTAGGGCAGTTCAGCATCTCTATTCTAATCATTTGATTGTCTTAAAGTTGTACTTTCAGAAGGCAATTATATCTCTGCTATATCCCTACTTTTAGAAGATGTTAGTGTTCATGTACTGACAGCACTAATTCTTTTAAAAAATTATTTTATCGTAGCAAGAACGCTTATTATGAGATCTACCCTTATAACGAATATTCAGTTGCACAAGACAGCACTGTTGACTATACATGCAATGGTGTACCACGGATCCAAAGAACTTACCCAGTGAATATTTTCAAATGTCATTTAACATTGATTAGTGGTTCTAATATAGCAAGTGTTCAAAACTCCTGCAAATAGAGGACAAAGGAGAGATTTTGGTAGCTCCTGGCAACTAAGCCTACAGATAGCTAAGGTGAGCACCCTAGTTCTACTTGTTATAAAATGAGGAAGGAATGTGTTTACAGGAAGGATACCTGGGTTTACCAGTCTAAGTTACCTAATTAGCCCAGAGGAAAGTAATTACTGAAATTTTGCATCTGTTTCAAGCTCTATAATTGTTATAAATCTAGAACAATGTTACACTGTGGGCTAATGGAGAGCCAGCTGCTCTTCTTGTGCTAGCACCTTCTTGAAAAGGAAACATTTCTATCCTGCCAGGTGCATCATGCATGCTCCATGCTTTAACTCAGGTGGAGTTTGGGTAATCACTTCAAGGGAGAAATAAATCAGTGCTGACATTCTAAATAAAGCTTTGAGCTTGAAGGGTAATAATCTAGCTGCTCTTTCTAAATCCAGATCCATAGGTGTTAAAGGAAAGAAAATTCTGCTTGAGGGATGTGTCAGACAGAAATGCCACACATATTCAGCCAACAGAGTGACACCCTGATAACAGGAAGCCCCGCCCATCCTAAATCACTTCCTGAAACCCGAAGAAAAGGTCTCTCTAGCAGCCCAGATTCACTTTTCTCTGGTGAAAATTCAAGGACTATACAGAAGTGTAGGCCATTTTCTTTCATAAAATAAATGTTCAATGGATTAATATATACTGATCCCTCGTTTACTGTTTGTGAAGATTAAATTTCATATCCTATACTGAGCAAAATTTTTAAGAGGATCTGCTTATTCATAGTTTATAAGTAATAAACTATGATCCATACTGTAGATCATATAATCTCTTTATCTTTAAATCAATTCAGTGATTTTTTTTTAGAAACTTCTGCATGAGTGGGTGTGTTCACTAGAGAGAAAATCAAATTCAAATTTTTCAATACCAATACTTACTGGCAGTTTTTCTTTCAGGTTTTGAGGGAATATGAACTACTAGAAAAAGTTAAGTTATGGTTGAGTTTAGTTTTTATCCAAAAATATTTTTGAGTATTTATCATGTGCCAAGTGTCAAGGATTCAAATTTTCCTTAGAGTTAGTTATTGCCCTCAAGGGTACAAAGAGTAATGGCCAGACAGTAGGCATATGAGGTGCCATCTACTGGCTTCCATTAAGTGCTCTGGGAATCCAGAATTCATTTAATCCATGTTCTGTCTTCTCCCTGCATGTATTTTGGGACATTTTAACTATCACTTAAAAGCCAAAATGTGATAAATTGTCACATAGAAGCATAGGCAAGCAAAAATGCTATCCTTTATTTCATAGTCCAGTGAAAGTAATTCAGCTTTTTTGGTAAAGGATCTCACGGAATAAGTTTTCTATTGCAAAGATGAAATAAAGTAAACTCAATTTTCTAACCTTCAGATAGGGCAGAAAGCCTCAGCTCCAGGCTCTCTGAGCTCCAGAGAACCCAGGCTCAGGATCATCCACCTCTGCTCCCCAGTGAACTCAGCCTCCATCAACTCCGCCTCACTTCTGCACCCCCTCTTCCTGTAAACCACATTGCTGAGCATTCTCAAAGACAGGCATCTGTTTTTCTCTATGCTTCTGCAGGTATTCCTCCTTACTCAGGAAGATCCTTCTATTGTCTATCTTCCTTGAGACCTTCTATTCAGGGTTTAACACAAAGTAGGCATTGAGCGCATGTGCTTTAATAACACGTTCTTCAGGTCGTGGCCTGAGCGTCCACTCTGTGATGGTCTCTACATGGGCCATGTAGACCTGCTCTTTCCCTTGCTCTTTCGTCCTGTTTTATAAAGCCGGAATGACTATTGAGTCACACCAATTACACCAGTGTTCTCTTTGATTGTTTCTTTCTCCACTAGTCACTGAGAATAAGCACTATTCATTTCATTTTTGTATTCCTGTAACTTAACTCAGTATTGTGTCTCTGGTAGAGGCCCCATGAATGCTGATTAAATAAATGAGAGAAGAAATGAATGAGCAAATCTGTGTATCCACTTATACTTGTGCATGTGTAAGTATGGACAGCCATGTGTATGAGCACATATGTTTATATATGTGTGCATTTTTGAGTGTGTATTTGTATATATGTGTATACATAAATAAACCTAATATATACAAGAGGAAACAGTGAGTGTTTAAGGATTGCAACTTCTGTAGATGTATAGACATGTGGACAATTTCTGCTTTCATTCCCTAGCAGCCATGGGATCTCGGGAAACTAAAGTACTGCAGTTAACTACTTCACTTTCTCTACCTGATAATAATAGGTCACCTTATTTCACTTAGACAATTTCTGTGAAGGTTTAATAAGAAAAGACATGAATACAGTCTTTGCCAATTGTTATGACAAATTGTGTCCTATCTATAGAATTGCCTTACACTATGGAGAAAAGTTCTATACAAAGCAAGTAGTGATTCTAGTTAATAAATACTGGAGTCACTGTTTTGATTCAGAGCTGCTGCTTTCTATCCAAAGAAAGGTTGTATTATGTACAAAACTTATCTTTTCCAAAAGCTACTTGATCATAAAGAATACAATTAACTTCTGAAAAAACTTGTTTTACTTATAAAATGAACTAAAAAGTGAACCTAAATTATTGTATATAATTTATAAAAGCTAGATTTTAAAAATGTAATATTTAAATTATTCAAGTCCACATATGAAGCATTTCCCAAATATTTTAGAAAGCATTTGAAATTATGTTAATAAAGATGTGCATTAAACTTGATATTTCGACTTTAGAACCAAAATAATGAACATTCTGAGTCTAACAGTTTTGATAATAGATGAACGCATTTCCAACATTAGGTTACATTTTTACTAATAAGAGCAACTATTATAAAATAGAAGAATTCCTTTTTAAAACCTAAAGAGAAAAAAATATAAAGTACATCAGAGAGGGGCTCTTTGGGGAACAATTTTTAGATGACCGTGTATCACCCACTCCGTATATTCTCTTCAATGTCCTCAAGTCTAATATTTGTCAGCCTTTGTCTCATGTCAATTTTCTTACTTCCTAGATGTTTTTCTTAAAACATAGGTCAGCTTCATGACAAAGTAATATTTTTTAATACTTGAGATGTTGATAAAAGAAGAAACAATACACCAAATTTATAGACATAGTACTTCAAAATTGGGCATATCTAGGAATTTTAATAGTAATCTTATTATAAATTATGTATAATCCTAATAGTTTCTGTTATTAATTTATCAAAGACAGCTATGCAACTTGGTTGGTTCACAATTAAGGCTAATGTCCAAGTATAGAACTAGCAAATAAAATCTTACAACACTGAATTAAGTTAGTATATTCACTTTAATTCTATATTTAGCAGTTAAAATGTGTTAATTTGAATGTATACACTTAATTGCTGAGACTTGCTAAGGTATATATTCAGAAAGTCAAATACTGTAAATAGTCAATGTCAGTATAAAATTTATCAGTGTTCCCACTGGATTTCCAGAGTTAAATTCAATGACTGAACACATTGATTACAATATTTTAATTTGTTTCTATTCTCATTATGTAGCTTAATAGTTCCATGTATGAATAATAGTTTATGTAAATAATGCCTATTCCAAAGGACTGCCAGAAGACACTTGAGTTCAGTGTCCGGATTATGTTTGTTCCCAAGGTTATCATGTTTACATAGATCTTAGAAGTTTGGAAGATTTTTCTCCTTTCAAGCCAATAAATTTCAAATAAAAATTTATGCAGCAGTCTGTTAATACTACCACAATTCCATGTTTTAGTTAAAAAAAACATGAATTTATTATAATATGAAAATTCATTTTATATCTAAATCCAGTTGCCTTTATACGTCTTGGATTATACATCAGTATTTTATTGTATTATTTGACTCATACCAATTACTTGGTGGGTCAAGTAACAGGATCCTTGGGCAGTCTCTCCAAAATAGAAACTAATGGGAAAAGAGGAAATCTGAGGTATCAGAAAGAGAATTTTGTGACTCTAAATTAACTTGAGATATTTTTCTAATTATAATCATCGATTCTGCTTCATATACATATATATACATGTATGAGTTGGTGTATTTGCTTATTTTATGCACTCAATAAATTCTCACCATTTCCCATGACATTGCCTTGGTAAGTAATAGTTGTCTAAAGTTTATGCATAAAGTATTTGGTAATTGTAATAAATATTGCTATAAAAGTTCTCCTCTACTCTAGATTATCTTACCTTTACTCTTCCACCTAAGACTATAATTGATAATTTTTCTCCAAATAATACGCACTCATTTTTGCAGGAGACCTTAAAGCTAACTGATAAATAGTTTTAAACACACAGATACTAAATACTGGATATAATTTTGGTTTAGCCAACAAAGCACCTTTTTGACAGGTTTTTTTTCTTTTAAATATAGGTCTGTCTTCACTTGTGAACATCAGACTATAGTATCACCATTTCAAATCGAAATACCACAACAACATTATCTACATAGCCACATTAAAAAATAAATACAGGTTACTTAACTTATGGCCCTATTCCATTTTCTGGAAAGTTTTCCAGTTGATCTTTTGGAGTAACAAAGAAATATTTTTCCAACATAGACGATCTTGCCCTATCTTCTTTATTATACCGTCATGACCACCAGTAAACCCAGAAATAGCCCAGAAATATTTGATAGAATTATTCATGTAGTGATTTCTCAACAGCGATGGAGTTTTCACAACATTAATTTTGGGAATCTAACAAGACCACCTTTTCAACTATCAACTTTATCAGGAGGGGAGAAAAAAATTCCAAGTTTTCTAAAATATGGAAGCATTATCTATTTTCTGAACAAATATTGTATGTTAACCGGACAAAATATGCTTGGCATGTAGCTGGTATGGATTGCTTTAGAGATGCTTTTGTAATATTCTGCAAAAAATGAAATGATGTGAATTTAGAGTTTATATGAAGTGGTACATTGACATAATCAATGATATAATCAAAACTGAAAGCTAATAGCATCCATTGATCTTCAATTAGCCTGCTGCTTTCCAAAGATTAACTTATTCCTTGATAGTAACGTACTTAAAGGTGATAGACCCTTTCCAGCCACTGACGCTGGCTTATGCACAAAAGCGGTGGCCTGAAAGACATTAGAGGCAGAATTGCACAGCATTCTCAGCATTATTCCACACGTAACTTGAAGCGAAAGGATAAGTCGGTCCATTCCTATGTCTCTGCAAAGAGAACCTTCTACACTTTAATTTTCTGATAATTTCACTACAGCCACTCATTTGCACAAACCACGTGTAGATTTTAACTTCCCACAAAATACGATTTTTGCCTAAATGCAGAGTATTCCCAATAAGAATATATAATTTGTGACTTAGCAGCAAATCACATCCCAAGCAAACAGTGTGTGTTGTAAATAGGAATTGGTTTAAACCTCTAACCATAGATTGCTTTTTAAATTTACGGACTCCAGAGATTCTGTTACAGACAGTAACTCTTGTATTACATGTAAAAGACAATTTAAAATCTCCATGCAAAACAAAAGTAGACACACATCAGCCTTTAAAGTATTAACTAGTTCAATTTCTTAAAACCTAATACTTGAAATGATAATTTCCTTTTCCAAAGATCTATCTCTGCATTTAAAAAAAATTTCTGCCAAAAGCCATTTTAATAATGATAGCAATACCTCAAAGGTATCTAGGCACAAAATCTGAAGACATAAAAACAAATAAGTCTCTATGCCTTGCATGATCAAACAACAGTAAAAGCAAATTAATTTTCTCTCTTAAAATTTTCAGCTTTGACAACAAAAGCTCATTTAATGAAATTTCCTTTACTCAAGCACTATCAGTATAATTGTCCAACCAAAAATTTAATAAAACTCTTCTGCATTAAAAATGAACTCTTTACCGCATAAGAGGGCTATTAGTTTATAGTCAAACTTCTCAAAACTTATTTGCTTCAAGTTAACCAAAACAAAACCCCAAGAAAAGTTCTAGTGATAAGAAGAAAATTGTCAACAAGTTTTGGGCTGGAAAGTTTGGCGATTATAACAGTGTTACCAAATGCCAATGCATCACACAGAAGCCAAATGTCTACACCACGAAACGACCTGCGACATAGCAGCCTAGTTTGTCATTATTAATCCAGAGTAGCATGTATTAGATCATTTGGACAGTGAATGCATGTGCAAAACACAATCAGTCTCCTACCTTCATATAATGCTTTGAAACCTTGGGCACTCACAGCGAAGTCTGTCGTGAACCACAGAGTGAGGATAGATCCCGTACTCACTATAGAGGAGGGCAGCTGAAATCCCGATAATCTAAATTTAAAAGACAAGACACAAACAGAGTTAAAAGCACGAATTTGTCAAAAAAAGCTTATTTGATGAAGTCACTGAATAACTTTAACAGTGGTATATTCGCTTGAAATATGGCATTAAACACTTAAATAATCCATACACATAGCTTTGGTTGGTAAGTATTTGAAATTAAATATTTTCAAGTATGAGAATATGTTTATTTAAATAACTTGAGAGAATTTCTTCTTGAAAATACTTACTTATATAATATGCCATTGTCTTAAATGCTCCTCGGTTTTGGATGGCAATAATCTACTGCCAACTATTTTTTATTTGAATTTTTAAGTTACAGGGTACATGTGCAATATGTGCAGGTTTATTATGTAGGTAAAGGTGTGTCATGGTGGTTTGCTGCACCTCTCAACCCATCACGTCGGTATGAAGCCCAGCATGCATTATCTATTTTTCCTAATTCACTGTTTTTAATTTTTTTCTAATAAAAAATATGACAGGCAAAGCATGTGAATGTGTGTATAAACATTTGTGCACTCAAACATAAAAGTATTGCAAAATCACTGAGTTGGTCGTGAAACAATCTGTGTTTCAGCTGGATTCCAAGCTGTGCTCTTAGGAAAAGTAAGTGAGATGATCAGGACAGCAAAGGCCCCGTGCGATAGGCTGTGAGCTGTGTAGAGGGCAAACCAATCCTGACACAGCTCTGTGATCCACAATAGGACTCCCAGCAGAAGAATGCTGAGAACACCCACATTCTGGTAAGTAGCTTATTTTTTATGTTATCAAATCCACAAACTCCTGTGCTGTGAAGGCTGGTCTGTCCTGTTTCACCCTCCTAGGAGCCCTCCTCCCTCCCTGTCTTTTGGTTTATCACCTTTCTTATCTGGTACAATTCACGGGGATCTTCAACTCTCAAATTGTATTCATCTTTGTAAACGGCAGTATGTGCTGTCTGCTTTTATTTTTTAATTCAGTCCCCTTAAAGAGACTCATTTGTTCATTTTTTCCCATTGGATGCCAATCCAAACAACTTTCAGATAGTGCATTCACATGAAGGAGTAAATGACTGATAAATGGAAAAAGAAACCACTGTCATACCAGCAGACACTGCTTTGTACTTTATGTGTTATCGAACGCAATACAGAAGACAAGTCAGTGAAGCAAACGTTGCATGAAGGAAAAAAAAAAAAAAAAAAAAAAAAAAAACAGTGAGTTTAAATTCTCCTGTGACTGAAGACCAGCAATAATACAGAACTCCTCAACCCTATATAACAGTATTTAATCAATATTTATAGAACACTTTACCCAGCAAGAACAGAGTACGCATTTCTTTCAGGTGCCCACAGAACATACACCAAAATAAACCATATTCGAGGCCATAAAACAAACCTCAAAACATTTAAAATAACTGAAATCATATAGCGTGTGTTCTCTGACCACACAGTGGAATCAAATTAGAAATCAATAAGATAAAAATGACAGAAAAATATCTAATTACTTGGAAAATAAACAACACACTTCTAAATAATCCAGGGGTCAAAGAGAAAGTCTGAAGGAAAATAAAAATACAGATAAACTGAATGAAAATATAAAATACAACATATTAAACTTTGTAAGACTCAGCTAAGCAGTGCTGAGAAGGTAATTAGTCGCACTAAAAACACAACTTAGAAAAACTCCCAAATCCCTAATCCAAATTCTTACTGCAAGAACTATAAAAGAAAAAAAAAAAAAACTAAAGCAAACAGAAAGCCAAAAACAAGAAAAGTACAGAAATCAATAAAATTGAAAGAAAAAAGAATAATGAAAGAGCCTGTTCTTTGGGAAAATATTAAAATTGAAAAAGACTGACTAAATAATTGGGAGTTTCAGAAGGTACAAAGAGTCACTGTTAGTCATTAAACATCAAATATTACTATGAACTCAGAATTCATCATAAAGATAATAAAAGTTACTACAGAAACTACATATGTAAAATTGGCAACTGAGACAATATGGGTCACTAACTCAAAAAAATAAACTATTACAACTAACCAATGAAAAAATACATAATGTGAATTATCCTATAGCTATTAAAACTTTCCCCAAATTTCCAGTTCCAAATGTTCCCACTGGAGAATTCTACATTTAAATAATTAACACCAGTCGTACACACTTTAAAGAATTAACACTAATTTTACACAGTCTCTTCCAGAAAATGTAAGTGGATGGAATGCTTTTCTAGTAATTTTGTGGCATTGACACTACCCTTTCCCTTATGGGCTGAATTATGCTCCTCCCACCAATTCATATACTGAAGCCCCAACCCCCAACATAACTAGATTTGGAAATGGGGCTTTACAGAGGTAATTATAGTTAAATGATATCAAATAATTCGGACTCTGATCCCATAGGATAAGCATTCGGTAAAAATAAGAAAAGAGAAGGATTCCTTTCTCCCTGAACACATACTGAGAAAAGACCATGTGAGCATGGAACAGGAAGGCTGCCGTCTACAAGTCAGGAAGAGAGCCCTCACCAGGAACTGACTATTCTGGACCCTGATCTCAGACTTTCAGTCTTCAGAACTGTGAAAAAATAAACCTGTATTTCTTAATCCCTGGAACTTATAGTAGTTTGTTATGGCAGCCTAAAGAGACTAAGACACTCTAATATCAAAACCAGATAAACACAGATAAAAGAAAAATAAAATAATATATCTCATGCATATAGATGCAAAAATCCTTAACCAAGTAAGAGAAAATAGAAGTAGGCAAGATATGAATTATACACGATGATCAAATGATGTTTATTAGAGGAATGTAAGAAAGGTCCAATCTTTGAAAATTAATCAATATAATCTGCAATATTAATGGGCTAACAAAGTAAAATCACAAGATCATAATAATCTATGTAGAAAAAAGCATTTGACAATAATAATCATTGAATCATGAGAAAAGTTCTCAGTAACATATGATTGGAATGAATCTTCTCCAACTTGACAAAGAATATCTCTACAAAAATAAAAAAAAATTTTAAAAAGCCTAAAGATAACATTTTGCTTAGTGGTTGAAGACTGAATGCTTCTGCCTAAGACTGGAAACAAGTCAAGAAATTTGAACAAGTCAAGAATGCTCTGAACATTCTTATTCAATATTGTGCTGGAATATCCTGCAAATACAATAATACAAGAAAAGAAAATATATGCGTACGGGTCAGAAAGGAATAAATAAAATTACTACTATTTGAAATTGGCGTGATGATCTTTATAGAAAATGCCAAGGAATCTACAAGAAAATTTGTAGAGCTAATACTTGATATCATCAAATGTGCAATGCACACAATGAACATACAAAAATCTATTGTAGTTCTACATACTAGCAATGAACACGTTGACATCAAAATCTGAAATACATCAATCACAATAGCTCAAAAAGCTTCTGTATAAATACAATAAGATACGCCCAACAGTGTATACAGAAAACTACACAACACTGAAGAAAAAATTCAAAGAAATGCTAAATAAATGCAGAGATATACCATGTTAATAGTATGGAACATGGAAGACTCAATAATGTAAAGATATAGGTTACTTCCAAACTGATACACAGGTTTTACATAATTTCCACCAAAATCCCAGCAAGAATTTTTGGAGATATAGCAAGATCTTTCTAAAATTTATATGGGAAAGCAAACAACAAAAAAAATAGAATAGCTCAAACATTTTGCGAGAGAAGAATAAAGTAGGAAAAATAGTTCACCTGATTTCAAGACTTATTTTGTATCTACAACAGTTAAGACTATTTGCTATCGGCAGATTGGCAAAGAAATAAACCCGTATGTCAATGGATCAGAACAAAGAACCCAGAAACAAACCTAAACAAATATCTCCAACTTATTTTCAAAAGATTCAAAAGAAATTGCATAGAATAAATCAACAAATTATGATGGATCAATTGGATGTCCATAGGAAATAGTAAGTTGAAAACCTTATATAAAAATTACCTCAATGTGGATTACAAATATAAATGTAAAATGTAAAGCAATTAGACTCTTAGGAAAAAAATAGGGGACAGTCTTCTGAGTCTAGGGCTAAACAGAGTTTCTATACTTGACACCAAAATTACAACCCAGAAAAAGAAAAGTTAATAAATTGGATTTCATAAAAATTAAAAACTTTAGCTGCAAAAGACCGCATTAAGAGAATAAAAGTGTATGCTGCAGACTGGGAGAACGCATTTGCAAGCCAAATATATGACAAAAGACAAGTATCTAGAATATACCATGAACTCTCAAGACTCAACAACAAAAGACAAACAATCCAATTAGAAAATAGGCAACAAACATAAGAATCAGGTGACCTAAAGGACATCCAGATGGCAAATAAGCCCATCAATATTTACTCTACATCAATAGACATTAGAGGAATGCAAATTAAAACCACAAAGAAATACCGCACATGATATTTCAGCCAATCAGAATGGCTGAAATAAAAATAAATAATGACAACATCACATGCTGGCTAGAATGTGGAGAAAATTGGTTGCTCTTATACTGCTGGTGGAAATATAAAATGGTACAGCCATTTTCTGTAGAAAACAGAAAACTTCTGAAGAAGTTTGACATTTCGTTTAAGAACGAAACATGTAACTGCCATCTGACCAAACAATTGTTCTTCTCTGCAGTTGCCCTAGAAATGCTTATGATTGGAAACAGTCCCCATCTTCACCATAATACATCAATATTCGGTTGTGTAATTATTGTACCATAGTTTTGCCAGTGGTTTCCACTTGAGAAACTGGTATACAGTACACAGAAACTCTTTGTATAGTTTCTTTTAACTACATGTAAATCTATAATGATCTCACATTAAATAAATACATTGGAAAGGTTGAGACTGAGAGGTACTCAAGAACATATTAAGATTAAAATAATCTAGTAACCAAAATAATGCTATTTAATAACAAAACATTAAATTCTAAAAGTAAGTTGAACAAAAACTATTGAGGATAATTTCATTTAGTAATTGCCCACCTTGAAGTTTTACATATATATTCGCATAAGTTAGGTACAAAATAATGTGATAGCACTTCATTAAATACAATTTCATGTCCCTTTTATTTATTAAGTTTTATAAAGAATTGTGATTATGAAGGGGTGTGGTCAAATGATATTAGTTCAGGAGGTAGGAACAAGATACTAAGGGATTTTTAAAACCAGTGTCATAAGACTACTGTTTAGAGGTTTGGGGTAATTTAATATGGACGTATGTAGGGAAAATATATGCATGTGATCTGATTTCAAATAGCTGGAATGAAATGGATTCATTCTTATTTGTGTGCAAAAAAAAAATAGAGTCCAACATTAGTTGACAGAGATGTGGAAGGATGAGTGGATCCAATTGATCATAAAGAGCTTCCAAGAGCTAAATTTGTGATTAAATGTTTCTAGCCATTTACTCCACACTGGCTGCGAGTAAGGAATCTTATAAGGAGCTGGCAAGACTCACTCCTTGGTGGCTCACAAATGTGCTCCTGAAGACATGAAAGTATTTCTGTGAGCATCCTTTCCATGAGGGCCTTTGCAATACATTTTATTCTTGTCTGCCTCACTTTGAGGAATCCCTGCTTCTTATAAGCAACTGACTTATTTTCAACACATAGTAAATTATGAAGCATTTTGAAGTAAAATGGATTTTGAAGTAAATCCCAATAATCCACACAGGTGTCTTGCAGTAGCAAGTCTTCCTTCTGTCATTCATATTTGATGGTCCAGGGTAGTACGGGAATATTTTAGTATATGCAAACTTATTGATAAACTTTGAATATTTCAACAAAATATGACATATGTTACTCGCTATCGTAATTTTTCAGTGTTACAAAAAATACAAGCATGCTAAAGTATCTTCATTATAGAGAGTTAGACACAGCCCAAAATTAAAGAGGTATACATTAAACATTTTAAAATGTGTTTTCCAAATCTCCAAGGGATTATGAAATTTTACTAAAGAAAACTGGCCATAAATAAAAGAAATTATTTTGAAATAAAAAAAATCTTATCGCCTATGGATGTGACAGAGAGACTGACATTAATTTCCAGACAGCATATACAGAGGCTAGGTAATCAGGAAATAGACTGGAATCTGTGAATTCAGAAGCCTTTTATCTATAGTTACCGGACAAGTTTTTCAGTAAAATAACTTATTTTCTATAAGTTATTCCAATTTCTCTTCTAGAATTCATCCAAAATTTGTTGTAGGTATAAAAAGTTTATTTTAATTATGTAGTATATAGCATATAATTTTGAAAATCCTTTTTATTTATTTTATATGTAGTATATATAGTAAATCTTTTTATATACTACATATACAATATAGTAAACATATACTATATAGAGCATATATAGTAAACATACATACTATAGTTTATATATATGACATATACAGCAAAGTTTTTATATATTTTATAAAGACTGTATGTAGTATTTTATACTGTATTAATATGTAGGATATTTACTATAGTATAGTATATATACACAGTATGTACAGTATAGTATATATACTATAAATTATATTGTTTACTATATAATACACTAATATAGTAATATTTTGTTACTCATATTTTATAGTAATATTTTATTATATAATATAGTAACATTTTTATTATATAATACAGTAATATTTTATATTACTATATATTTTATTATACAATATAGTAATATAGTAATATTTTATATTACCACACAATACAAATGATTTTATTATATAACATAGTAATATAGTACATAATATTACATAATACATAGTATACTATATTAAGTACTATATTATAGCAGAATTCAAAAGTGGGAAGGGGTATTACTATCAGATGTCAGGTGTTTCAGCTTTTTATTTTATGTAGAAGAGAAATTATGGTTGAAGTATTCGGTCACTGGATAAGGCTTGCCTGGTGTAGAGATGGGGACAATTTAGATATCAAGAAGTGATCAGTGATCATGTCCCCGCGAGAACTGCTGTAGACATAACAGCCCCAGAGAGCTTGGGAGATCGAACAGCACAGGTGGCTGTGGCTCCTGGGAGGTCACCATCCTTACAGAAAGCCTCTCCTACCAGGAAGGGCTGGTGAGGACAGAATCTACACAATGGAGAAGTCCAGATGGGTGTGCAGGGACCATCTAATGATTCCTGAGCCCAAGAGAGGCACACGCCGTGGCCTGCATGGTCCTCAGTCCAAGAGATCACTTGAGTTATGTGGCCTTGGTGAGCAGGTCCTGGTGCTGGTGACAAAATACTGGATGCAATGAGTTTCACGTCAAACAGTGTCAGGACACGGCAGAGGGTGATCTGGAACCAGGTGCTTTATCAACCCCTAGGTGCCTTGGGGTCATAGAACTCTCTTGGACTTAGATACCATCCAGGGAAGATGAAATCAAGCAGGCAAAGTTCAAAAAAGACTTAATCAAATACACACACACACACACACACACACGCACACTCAAACACACACAGTGAACTCGATTAAAATGTCTGCCATCATTTGGAGAGAGACCCAAAGTAAAAATTATTGTAAATTCCATGTAATAATTACATTATTTTTATACCTTAACTTTTGGCCTCAGAAAATAGTACCTATTACATTTATTTATTTTTCTGTTCTATTCAGCATATCACTAATTTGAAACCATTCATATACAGTATATAAATCTCTCAATAGAAACTTCAATTACAGATTTTTATCACAATGTATAACCCATACAAATATATGCATGTTTAAGCTATTGAATAAACCTTTTTCTTAAAACCCTGTTGAATTTTAAACTCAGGGATCACTACTTAATATAATGTCTCTAGGGCACAGACTGCCCTTTATTTAAGGCACTTTATTTAAAGTTAGGTTTTCAAAAGTTTTTCTGACTCCTTGCTTTGACACCTGATTGGCCCAGTAGTAAAGATATTCCAAGTAGCTACTGTACTTGAAAGCCTTTCATTGCTATTGTTAAGACATGAAGGTTAAATGTCTCGTTTTCGTATCAGACAATATCAAGAGTGAATGTGATACGTCTCTGATGCCTGTTTTCCTCCTCTCCAAAGCACCCACCACATCTATTTGAATCTGGCTTCACTTAAAAGGAAAACACATCCATGTTCACTTGTACTGTGTCCACTGAACCACACATTCTAAACACAAGACAACTAGGAGACTATCATCTTGATACAAGGAAAATCAGGACAGCTTGTAGCAAGACAGCTATTTCACATCTAAGGAGTCCCAACACCTTTCTCTATCATCTAGTACCTACTAGGGATTAAAAGTAATTCTAGGTAGCTTGTTATCTTCCTTGTAAGCTGTAGTTCAATAGGAATACGTAAATTATTTGCTAATGCAATATGGAAATGGTTTTTCACATTAATTTCTGGAGTAAAAAGGCTGCATGCCTGGCATATGTGTATCTCTCTCTACATGTCAGAGCAGGTATAGACACAGAAATATGTAAACATGTACTTTCCTATAATAAACTTGCAACTTTCCTTATGACACTTTCAGTAATACTAGATGCGTTCAAGTTCCTTTAGGAAACACACAAACTACAGAACTTTTAGGGGTTATTAAAATAACTGATAATGACATATTAATAATCCAGGGTTAATTTTAAATCTGGTTATTTTGTGTATTATTTATTTATTTATTTATTGAGACGGAGTCTAGCTCTGTCGCCCAGGCTGGTGTGCAGTGGCGTGATCTTGGCTCACTGCAACCTCCACCTCCCAGGTTCAAGGATTCTCCTGCCTCAGCCTCCTGAGTATCTGGGATTACAGGCACCACCACCACATCCAGCTAATTTTTGTATTTTTAACAGAGACAGGGTTTCACCATTTGGCCAGGCTGGTCTCAAATTCCTCACTTCAGGTGATACACCTGCCTCATCCTCCCAAAGTGCTGGGAATCGAGGCATAAGCCACTGCGTGCCCGTCCTTATTTTATGTATTTTTTTAATAAGAGTTTTACATATTTACAGTGTACAATACAATATCTCAGTATATATATACATCATAAAATGATTACTACTGGTTAGTTTTTTTCTATGAAAACTGATACATAATGGGATTATATATTATATATAATATATATTTATATAATTGGATAGAATTCTAAAAGGATCATGCCTGCCTTACACGAATATCTGGTTATATTTTAAAAACATCATGAGATTTCAACAGTCCTATCACTTCTTGTTGAAGAGAATACTCTAACTTCTCATCATTTTGGCTTCATTGCTCTTCTAGAGCTTTACATGTGTATATGTGTGTATACATAGATATACACACATTTTATACACACACATCTACATATACAAAATATATCGGACAAAGAAAACGCATCCTCCTTTCCCACAATGTTTTGTGAACAGTGGCTCAGTTTGGTTCTTTGGCAATTCCTTCTGTCAATTGGGAAACAGAGATTAGCTTACATAATTTGTAGAATTCAAGTTGGATCAGAAAATTGCAAAAGCTTAAGACTCATTACAGAAGGATTTGGTACATACTGATTTAGGAGGCAAAGAAAGTCAAAGTTTAGAGGCTAGTCCAGAGAGAGGAACGAATGCACAGAGGAGGGCCCTTCATGCTGGGTAACCCAAGAGATGGACCCCAATACCCCAAACGAACAGTAGCTCCATGAGGGCAGAAGTGGGTCTCCTGTAACCCACAGCCATATGCTGAGATTCTAGAATGCCTGGAGCATGGAAGTGCTCCACCCATATTTGTTGAAATATCCCAGCAATCCCCTCCCATCAGACCCAGGATCTCATTGGCTCGGGAAGAAATCCACCCCCATTCAGTTAAGTTCTATGGAATGGGGGAATCCTCTCCTCCATTTTTGGCCAAGACTTGGGGATTAAATAAGTGGTCACCCATCAGGGAATGAAAAAGAGAAGAGTCAAAGGGGAGAATCCACTCGAAGCTGAGCTGGAAGATGAGGTCTCCTTAAGTGCCTTCCCACTGAAATGAAATCGACTGCCTGAGTTTTCAGAATCAACCAGCAAGTATAAAAGCAGAAACAAAAATTAATGTTTAAATCCCAGAAGTGAGGCTTATAAATAAAGCTAAATGTGCTGATTCCATAAAACAAGTCTGTCAGAATCTATCCTATGCGTGCTTTCTTTCCTAAGCAAGGTGCCCCTTTATCTCAGGAGTTAGGCCCCAGGTTTCTCATGCCATGAATACCGAGTTGGAGACGAAATTTTCTAAAATCACGTCTTATGTTTTGGTGCTGAAAAAATATTGTAATTAAACCACCGCATATTGCTTTAACTGATAGTTTTCCTTCCTAAGAGGCTTACATCATTAAAGGCTTATCAGTTTATTCAAATATATCATTGTTTACCTCATGGTTATGACATAGTCCACCTTCTCCCGGGACCCTGAGAGGAATTTCATTTAGTTATGGTGATTTAATAGACATGGTATATCATAGTTTGCACTAAACAAAAATTTCCTCCTAAGAAATTACACTCTGCTAAACACTACTCTCTAATAAAATTTCCTCTGGGGAAGAAAATAAATTTTCCCCGAATTGCATCCTAGACAAGTTTGTCAAGAATTCAACTGATCCTCCTTTTTTTAATCAATGCACCAAGTTATTTTGGGCAAGTTATAATTACAGTGTCTGTAACAGACTATTGGAAACAAAAAATCTTAACAGATTTTGCCCCCAAACATGAAATAGCATCCACATAATGTATATTTATGACAATAAAACCATTTACGAATGACATTAAAACGGTAACAGCGTTTTTCCTTTCAATTGTCATTGCAAATACTTTACTCCAGTGTTTTCCCCTCCACTCTTTGCCTTCTGTGTTATCAGCACCAGCTTCTCCTGAACGGTAAGGATCCATAAATTATCTTAACAGTGTAAAATTCAGTACTAGAATTTTTATATCAATATGTCTTTTCAATTTTTTCTCCCCTCAGTTATGCCACTTTTCTCTGGAAATACTTTGGATAAGACCTGTGCTTCTTCAGAATAACTCGTGGAGTTTCCATTTTATTTTCTTCTATGATCATTAGTATTAATATATTTAATCTTAAACAGACCACATGGCTGTAGAAAAAGAGGGAAGGCTCTAACGGATTTGCTCAAAGGCAAGGGAGGGGAGTAGGTAGTGACCCCTAGAGTTTATTCCAGGTCTATTTTCATTATCTCAACAACATTAAAAAAATAGTGAAATGGCTCAAAGATGTTAAATAATAATATGCCAATTTATTTCATCATATCTCACAAAATATATTTTTACTCCCTGATTTTCTTAAGGGTGAACCTAACGTCTATAAAATTGAAACCAATAGTTGGGAGGAATTCATTGCACTTAGAACCGTACGCACAAACTTAGATTGAAGGAGGAACAAGGTGAGAGGAGAGCGAGTGAGCACACACTCAGGAGAGGAGGGCAGGGAGAGAAGAAAGCAGAGAGACCAAGTAGAGACCGATTGCTACTCAGTTACACTTTATAACACCCGACCCTGATAATCTACACCAGCCCCAGCCCCAGCACCATTTCAAAACTTTGCTCTGAAGCTACTTCTTTGTGTCAAAAACCGAAACGAAAACAAAAAACAAACAAAAAAAAGAGGCTAACTGGAAAGGAGGAAAAGATAGAGGAATGAAACAAAAGAATCCTAAATCCTGACAATAGAATTAAGACAATGGAATCAACTGTTGTTCTAACAATTTTGAAACCAAACTTCAGTAACCTGGCATGTATTAGAAATGTAGCAAATGCTTAATAACTTGTTAACATACACATCCAAGAGAAGGTACTAGGAAATGTGGGCCTGCTATTTTCTTGGTGGAATAAAATTTATTATATATACTATTAAAATATGTGAATGATATCTAACAATTGGGTAAATGGGAATTACTTCAAATAAACACAGTATTGTTTTAAAAGCCACAGCAGTAACTTACATTTATGCACTTCATTATATTTGTCAATGTATTCTCAAAAGGCCTGCAAAAATGTGTAAAGAGATTTGGTAGTGCTCACAGACTGAAAGAGACAGGATTAGAATACAGAAATATAGGCTATTGAGTTAAAAAAGTTGTTTATATAAAATAAATCCTTGCTAAAGCATACATGGATTACAAAAACATCGGCAATTATACTGAGAAGTTTGAAAAAGTAAAATTTGAATTTAAAAATTTTGCCAAATGGGTCATGAGGAAACAGTAAAGTCACACAGGAACTTAACTGTTTTCCAGTTGTAGGTATTTGTGAGGCAAGAGCCCAGAGACCAGGCGGCTTAAGTAACTTACTCAAATGACTGCTTGTAGAATCCCCTTCCCTGCCTATGAACTTACTGATTAACCTACAGCAAGGGAGGTTTCACATTGTGTTGGTTTCCTAGATTTGGGGCCTGGTGAAAAGAAATGGACTAATGTCACAAAAACTCAAGTATCAGCTACTTCCCTAGAATGTCTACTAACTGCTCATCAATGCTCGGAGTGCAAAAACACCGTATTCTCACAACATCCATAAAATACCCTTATGACTTAAAGACAGGCAGTAAAGCTCACTCCTTTTGCAGGTGAGGAAAGGAAGCCTCAGAGATCCTTAATAACTGACTTAAGACCATGCAGGTGGAGAACAGGAGAGACAAGATTCAAACCCTGGTGTCCCTCTCCAGAGCCTGTGCTTTTAACTCCTGAAAGTTCACAGGAGATTTCAAACCAGGGCCATAGAGGAAATTAAAATATATGAAGCCAAGCAGTAATTTTGGTTATTGATTAGAAACCAACCAACAATTTAGATTTCTTTAGCACTTTGTTGTATACCAAGGGTCTGCAACCACAAGCCACGAATGCGGCTGCCCATCAAGGGGTGAGCAGCAGAAGCGAGAGATGCTGTGTTGACTTCACAGCTGCCCCCCATGGCTCACGTTATCAGCTGAGCTCCACCTCCTGTCAGATCAGTGGCAGCATTATATTCGCACAGGAGCATCAACACTGTCGTGAACTACATATATGAGGGATCGAGGTTGCACACTCGTTATAACTATCCAATGTCTGATGATCTGTCATTGTCTCCCATCACTTCCAGATGGGACTGACCAGTTGCAGAAAAACAAGCTCAGAGCTCCCACTGATTCTACATTATGGCGAGTTGTATAACTATTTCGTGGTGTATTACAATATAATAATATTAGAAATAAAGTGCGTCATAAATGTAGTACATTTGAATGACCCCAAAATCATTTCCTCCCACACCCTGGTCCATAGAAAAACTGTCTTCCACAAAACTGGTCCCTGGCACCAGAAACGTTGGGGACTGCTATTGTATACAACTCATAGTATCATTGAAATGACATCATTACATAAATTTGTACTAAAAGAATCAACCTTTGAACCAGAAATAGGGCACGTTAAAGGCAATTCCCTGCGAGGTCAACGCACTGGCTGTCTGCAAGCACAGCCAAGTGGCTCCCTCATTCCCAAGGTAGCCCCAGATCCCCCTGCCGGCAAGAAAAACCTTGTGGAAACAGACAAGTGCTGCAACAGACAGATGAAAAGCACCCTTAAAATGGGAAACGGCAAATTTGATAAAGCCAATTTTCTTTATGCTCAAATCTGCCCTTGTCTGAAAGAGCTACACTTTCCCATTTGCAGTCATTCACCTGGCACGTGAATATACAAAATTCCCATCTTTTGATTGAAAAAGACCATTTATTTCCTACACCTCTATGAATTTATAGATGGAGTTTAAAATTTGTGTCTATTTACCTCTGTCATTTGCAAGATACTTTCAATGAATCTGGAAAAAAGAGAAAAAAGACTGAAATGTAAAGCACACAGGCACAGCCCCATTTCTTTGACAATCCTACAAAAGTCAGGATAGGAAAACAGCAAAAAAGGGGGAAACTTGTAGAATTGAGGTTTATTCACTGTGGGCTCCAGGAAGTGATTTTCTCTTCAGCCTCAAGATTAACAGCTTGAATTCTTTTCAAAGATAAGACAAGGAATTTTAAATATCTGGATCTAGGGGCTGGGCACTGTGACTCACGCCTGTGATCTCAGCACTTTGGGAGGTTGAAGGGGGCAGATCACTTCAGGTCAGGAGTTTGAGACCAGCTTGGCCAACATGGCGAAAACCTGTCTCTACTAAAAATACAGAAATTATCCAGGCATGGTAGTGTGCACCTGTAATCCCAGCTAATTCCATAGGGTGTGGCTGTAAAAACTACTCAGGAGGCTGAGGCAAGAGAATTGCTTGAACCTTGGAGATGGAGGTTGCAGTGAGCTGAGATTGCACCATTGCACTCCAGCCTGGGCAACCGCATGAGACTGTCTCTAACTAACTAACTGGATCTAAGAACACTAAATCTGAGTGGCAGCACAAGCCACTTTTTGAACTCAGCCCTTGGCTTTGTGACCCATCCTATGAAGTCCCCACACTCTAACAGAAGGAAAGAAACAAGAAAAAGAAAACCCAGTAAAATTGTGTGATGAAGCATTTAAGAGCAGCCCAACATTGACTAAAACAGAATAGAGGAGGTGGAAGTTCATGTTACAGTCAATGAAGCTAATCCAAAATTTCCACCCAAGTAAAGACAGAGTAACAATTGGGAAGACATATCACAAACCTGATTTACTTTTTGACTGGAAGGGAACAAAGAGTAACAAATGTTTTCATGCCCCTGACAGCGCTCAGCCAATGATTTTGGGACTTAGCTCTTAGACTGTCAAATACACACTCTTTCCACACTCCAGCCCCTGCACCGCCCATCAAGCCCTACTTCACCAGGGCTCAACCATCCGTAGCTGTCTCCTGGGCAACCGCAGGAACAAACTACATCTTTTTCCTCAAGAAAATGCTGGGTTTTGTCATCACATGACTCTGCATGACAAAGTGACAACAGATGTTAAAACCAATTATTTCCTATAGAAAAAATGATATAATCTAACTCATATTTTTCATACTCTTATCTACTCTTAGAGACATTTAAGAAGCCAATACTGTTGAATGTCTAATATAGTTTGTGTGTAATATATCGGTGTAATAAAAATGTAAGCCATTAACAGTAGATGCTAAAAATAAGGATAAACTGTACTTTAAAGTATCAGTAATATGTTATTTTTATAAATAACACAATTTCAATAGGGAATATAAATTGATACACAAGTACATCAGCCAATCTGATCTTTGGAAAAATAAACCTTGAAAAAAATGTATGTTTTATAAGTACTTTGTTAATCCACCTACTGTTCACAAATGATTGTTCCATAGCCAAATCTGACACAGGTAAAATGCAGGATTATGGAGTTTTGAGGCCTTATTTAATTATTAGGACAAAACTCAGAGTTCCTGCAGTGTGGTATCACTCCAAAGAAGTCACCATGCAGGCCCAGAGTTTGTCTAGTTTTGTTACACTTACCACCGGTTTCCACAGAAAATCTTTGGAACCCTGTTATGATACGATTTGTCCAGGAAAACTGAATCCTTAACTGCCTGCCTCCTTCAACATTCAAAACACTTCCCTATGGCTGTCATGCTCCCTTCCAGGAATCATGGAATCTGCTCTTCACGGCACATGAGTGAGTGGTGGAAGCTAGCCTACCACCTCCCTGTGGGAATGTGATTTCCTGTGAGGTCACCCGAGTTATTGACAAGTGGAGGTGCCTCTGAGTGGGGCTGTGGCTGCCTTGAGAGCTGTCTTGGCTATGTGGCTACAATAAAAAGTACCACACCTTTGACAGCTAAACAAGACAATAGAAGACAGACCGCGTCCCGAACACCTTCAGGGCAGACTGTGTGACTCCACAGCTCACCTCACAAGTATTAGGACTGTGTGACCCTGAGAGTAGAGCGTGTGTCAAATGTAGATTTGATGGAAAATAATTAGAATTTTAACCAAAATCTACATTCTTAGCCTTTACATCCACACATCACCATCTACCTTTTTTTTTCCTGTCACAAACATACTGAATTAACTACATACGCAGCAGCTTGTTAAAATATAAGATCCAATCAAGATCATTCACAGATCTTATAATTCCAACTTTCAAGAATAAAACCAAAATGTCCAACTGAGCTAAATATATTCTTCATTTCAGCATAAAAAATAGAAGTCATAGATCTTGAGAAAATTAGATTTCAGTGTTTCATCTTACAGACATTGGCTTTAGGCTTTTTATGCCTCATATTAACTTACTGTAGGACAAAATTAGTTCATATTTAAATAAAAATATTTGTAATACCCACCTTGCATTGTGGTGTTTTTTTCATCTTATCTGTTTTTGTCACTATAAAAGGATACTGTCAATCTCTCCTTCTTGTGGAGCTTAATTGCCTGATTTATACATCAAACGTGCTTAAGTCTGTTTTAATTTCTGTGTGTACAGAGTAGATGTGTATATTTGTGGGGTACATGGCATGTTTTGATTCAGAAATGCAATGCATAATAATCACCTCAGGGTGAGGGATATCTCTCCTCTCAAACATTTCTCCTTCCAGTAACAAACAATCCGATCACACTGTAAGTTATTTTAACATTGACAGTTATTGTTGACTATATCCATCCTGCTGTGCAAGCAAATAGGTCTTATTCCTTCTTCTATTTTTTTTAATCCATTAACAATCACCACCTCCTTCCTACACTCCTACTGCCCTACACAGCTTCTGGTAAACATCCTACTCCCTATGTCCATGAGTTTAATTGTTTTGATGTTTAGATCCCACAAATAAGTGATCATGTGATGTTTGTCTTTCAGTGCCTGCCTTACTTCATTTAACAATGATCTCCAGCTCTAGCCATGTTGGTGCAAATGAGTGAATCTCATCCTTTTTATGGCTGAAGAGTACTCCATTGTGTTTAAGTACCACATTTTCTTTATCCATTCATCTGTTGATGGACACTTAGGGTGCTTCCAAATCTTACCTATAGTGTACAGTGCTGCAATTTGAATTTCTTGTTCAGCTTTCTAGGACTATCCTGATTCTCTCTATCCCTGAGATTGACACTCAGTGCTTTTTCCTCAAGGTAATTTAATGGGACATGCTATGGAAGAACAAATTACCGAAAAGAGAATCCTACAGTTGCTACCCAGAAGAATTCTTTTAGGGGAATTTTAGAAATGGCAAATCCAATCCAACAAAACAAAGCAAAAGTTTTCTGTCTCAACAAATCAAATCAATGACTGACCAAGATATCAAATTGAAGAACTGTTTCTGAAATTAGTAGAGAAAATTAAACTTCCTTTTAAGTAACTGAAATATGATTGTTTGAGAGAAAAAAAATATAAGCTTGTTTAAAAAAGAAAATACATCTTAAGGTATTTCTAACATCCTTGTATGTGAACAACTTAGTATAATCATGACTAGAAAAGTGAGCCACATTTTCTAGTCATGATTATCCGTAAAATCAGAAACATTCACCGAAAGTTAATTACATGAAAACTTTTCTCTCAAGATTTTTATAACATAGCCACATATGTATTTTTGTAATTTCTTTCACATTTATATTACAGTTTCTGCAGATATCTTGAGCACACTATCAGGGTTAAAATGTTTTTATTTCATATTCTATCAGCCTCTGATCACCAAGCCTTTCCAGATCCCAGAGTCACACAAAGGAGTTCTTACATTTTAACCTAATATTTATAAGACCTTTAGCATAGAGTAAGATTCTACTATCTTATATACTTGCTTAGGCTGCCAATGAGTTCCATGTTTGTGGTGTGAAGTGAGAGATCTTTGAGTTGTCTCTATGGGAACTTCATAGGCCATGTTTGGTTGATGGGCTTGTCTGTAAAACTGTGCAGGCCTGCCCCTAGTTCACCTGCTTCACTGGTGTACAATCCAAGCGGTCTCACCTGAGAAGCCGGCTCTCAGGCTTCGACATCAACCTGCTTAAAGTAATTCTCTAAGTGTTTTCCATATATTTTCTCATAAATATTCACAGAAACCCAATGAAGTGGTCTCATCTGCATTTAAAAGGGGGAACGGAATAGTTCCAAGCCTCTTAGCTATGAAGGAACAGCCAAGATTCACACTCAGCTTGTTTGGTTTCCAAGTTCCTGCTCTTTCTAGCACACTACGCTGCACTCGGAAAAGAATTCAGTGTGCTTCCTGATTTAGATATTGCTGACTTCTTAAAAAACTCATGAACATTGAGATCGATCTGCAAGAAACTCCTGAAATAATCTCAACCCAAGCCATCTTGTTATTAGAGTACAGTTCTTTAAGGTTTAAGAGACCTGGGGCTTTCCTGAATGCTCATGGAGGTGGTGTCTGAAGCAGCACCAAATTTCCAGTCTCTGAACTCTGTCCTGCATCACCCCTTTCTCACTGGAGCATGCAGCTTAATTATAAATACAGTTGAAGTTGGTGGATACTTAAACTCCACCCATCCACATGACGCTGAATGTTAACTGGCACAGGTGGCAATGGACCAACGCTTGGGTTCCACAGCACCTGGCTGTAGGAAGATGCAGGTGGAAGTCCCACTCCTTTCACATTTTACTTCCCATCTCTAATCTGACTGGAGTGTGCGGAGCCCTGCAGAGTCACATTGTGCCGAATCATGCTCCTATTATTTTATACAAACATTATCCCATGGAGTAGTATTTACTTGGAAGTCCTGCAGGTAGAGCCACTTATGCAAACTCTGGCAGCCTTCATACTCAATTGAGATTACCTGCAGTTACCTGCAAATATTTGGCTACAAATGAGACCAAATAATCTGCCCTGAGTCACAAGTGCTTGAAGGACCAAAAGATTTGCTTATTATTCAAGATCTAATTCTCAAAATTAAAAGGTGTATTATCTGAATCTATATTACGTTCCCTTGAAAGCATTAGATTAGCAAAGACCAAAGGAGTTTAAGTATGCATAAGTAACAATATATGGTGTAGGATTTCGTAAATGAATTAATATGAAGTCATGGGCGCTTCATCAGTCCTAGACGTTCGGGGCAAATTTTCATTTCAGAACTGAATTATAAACTATATTCTTTTTAGTAATCTTAGCTGATAGAGGTCTTATTGCCGCCATCCTATTTCATCTGTATTATATGGTTCACACTAATCAATCGCATCAATTAATCATCTATATCACCTTGTTACTGCTGTGGTAAGGATTATTTCAATTAAGTAAATGAGCCATTTTATTAAACACATTGCAAATTTCATTTATTTGAAATACTTTACATGAAATATATTGCTTTTATTAAACAAATTAAACAACTACTAAATTGAAAATGACCTTTTACTGCTGCCAAAATTACCTTGGTAATCAATACGTTAAATATAATTATTCCAAATTAAGGAAATTGTGAGATATTACTAGACAACTTTGTGGGTTACTAACTTATTTCACGTAGGTTCATTACTTAATATTTAATAATGTAATGATTCTCATCTAACTTTTTCCTAACATTCTTATGTTTTCCTACTTTCTTCCATTTGACGAACAAGCTGAGATAGCTATATACATATATGCATACATTTGAAAATGTATATTTGAAGCGTGAGTTTAGTATCTGCTGAAAATATATATTTCTTTATTATTAACATACTTAAATATTTGTTTTAAGGTAAAGTAAAACAGCATCGTAAGGCAAAACAGAAGTTGGTAGGAGTGCATACTATGAAAATGTGTGCTTATTAAAGGCAGGGTTTAAATTGAATTAGGTTTTGAAATAAGTAAATAGAGAACATAAATCAGTTTTGTGTTACTAATGGAGAATCCTAAGCCTACAAATAGTGACTATGAGAAGAGATGTAAATTCAGGGGTGAAAATTAAAGGCACTAATACAGAAGGTAGCTTCGAAAGATAGGATGGTGTAATGAGATCCCAAAAGAGAATGAACTACACAACAGTTAACAAGCTTAATAAGGAGTAATAATATATGTTTACAGTTTCCACACATGAATTAAGATCCTGGCCTGCACACTTCACCAGCCTAGACATGGGGGGCATACAGTTAATTTTCATAAGAGTTAAGAAACGTAATATATCTAAAATAACAGTGATCAACAGTTTAAAACACTGTTTTGATGAGGATATTGGAAAAGAGGAACTCATTCTCTTAAAAGTGCTCCTTTGGTATAAATTTCTTGCTAATTTGGACATTTCATTCTAGAGTAATGATGTATAAATCTTTTGATCCAGCAACCTTTTGAAATATACCCTAGCTATATGTGCATGTGCACCTATACATATTGTATATATTTATAAGATGCTCACAGCATTGGTACTATAACCAGAAAAATGGAATCAGCTGGGAAGTCTATTAACTGGGAAGCACGTAAATAAATCATTACATATTTATGCAATTATACAATGAATAAGGAGTCAGAGGATTGCTCACTCACACCTATATCTAATTATCCCTTTTCCCCAGCACAAAATGACTGTTCATCTTGTAATTTACTCACAAAAGAAATACCTCAGCAACTGTTCTCATTTCCCTCTATAATTTTTATGCATATAAACACATGTACAGACAACATTGCTGACATGCATATCTATATGTAATTTTTGAAGATGCAAAAGCAACTTTAGCATTTTCTCTGGAAAGATAGGTAGTACCATGCAATGATAGGGAAGAAAAATTGATTGCATACATTTGTGCTGCTTGAGAATTTTATCATGTCAATGTATTATGTTACAAATTAAGTGATTCTGGCCAGGTGTAGTGGTTCATGCCTGTAATCCCAGCATTTTGGGAGGCCAGTGCGAGCAGATCACCTGAAGTCAGGAGTTCGGGACCAGCCTGGCTAACATGCTGAAACCTCCTCTCTACTAAAAATACAAAAACTTAGCTGGGAGTGGGGGTGAATGCCTATAGTCCCAGCTACTTGGGAGACCGAGGCATGAGAATCACTTGAACCCGGGAGGCAGAGGTTGCAGCGAGCCGAGATCATGCCACTGCACTTCAGCCTGGATGACAGACTGAGACTCTATCACAAAAAAAAAATTAAAAATATTAATGAAAATATATGCATCTATTATCATTTTAAAATATAAATTTTTTTCCTAATAATTTGACTCGTTAATCAAAAGTTTTTTGTTGTTGTTGTTGTTGTTTTAAGACATAGGTTCTCTGTCACCCAAGCTAGAGTGCAGTGATACAACCTTGGTTCACTGCAGTCTCAAACTCCTGGGCTCAAGCAATCCTCCCACCTCAGCCTCTTGAGTAGCTGGGACTACAGGCCTGAGCACTACAGTCACCTTTTTTTTTTGGTGGGGGGAGTAGAGAGGGAGGTCTCACTCTGCCACCTAGGCTAGTTTTAAACAGCTGGCCCCAAGCAATCCTCCTGTCTGAGCCTCCTAAAGTGCTGTAATTACAGGCATGAGCCAACTCACCCAGCCCCAGAAGTCATCTTTAAGATTACATTCTTAAAATGAAATCAGTGTTGAATGTTTTATTAGGATTTAGACATAAGGTACTTTACAGAGAGAGAATGCATTATAAATAACTTTCAATTTTCATGTGCAAAACATAGAAGCACATGAAAGCATATTTCATCTATGCAAACATTTTATGTTCAATATATTTGATAATACTGAAGTTCTTCATCACCTAGGTATTTAATTTTGTTTCACACAAAAGTCACATTTTTTTCTAAAATATTTACAGGTATCTTTCAAATGCCAATTAAAACGATTGAGGTACAGGAGATAAATGAAAATTTTTATTTAAATATTGCATTGCAGTCCATTTGACTGACTAATCTTGGGTGTATCACAAGATAAATCAAATAAGGTTCAATCAAACACTGAAGTTTGAGTAATAAAAGCATGAACGAAAATTCCAGAAAGATCTGAGTTATTTTAAAGTATGCTGCTACAATTTTAGGAAATTTCTTTATAAATCTTATCAGCTTCTTACATAACCATTGTACTGAGAAACTCAGGAGCCAAATGTTCCGAAAACCAAATAATAAAAAGTAAATTTGCCCTGAGTCAATTCTACGTCCCCCCGCTTTTTTCTAAGAGGTCTGGAAACCCATTTTGTTTCAAAACTGCTCAGAGTTTGAGTTGTAGAAACACGTGACTAAATGCTTATCTCCCCCTACTCTTATCTCCTGTCCTGATTCAGCAAAAACATCTGAAACACAGCTTCAAATGCAGGCAAAGTGACAATCTCCTGACAAATCTTTATAGCAGACATGATGTCATATACAGTGCAGTGATAGCTATTTATAAATCTTTAAAATTTTGTTTTTATAACAGTAAAAAAAATTATTAAAAGTTAGAAAAGAAATGAATACAAAGTATAAAGTGGAAGTTCTCCTTCCAAACTATCCCATTCCCACACATTTGCCTAGAGATTTCTACCATTAACAAAGCCTACAACGTTTCCAGTCCCCACTGTATATATGAGCATATACAGCCCAGTTCTATAAATACATGTACTTACAAGTTTATCTACAAGCATATTACATCTGTTATGTATATAAAAGATGTTATTCCTTATGTCTGTTTACCTGAAGAACCTCTCAAACCATATGCAACTAAAGAGATTTTATCTTGTTTCACTTATAGCTCTTCCCTAAATTGGCTAGAAAAACAGAAGCAAGCCCTCTGGATTGCTGTGGATTCCAGAGTACTTTTAAAACTTCGTTGACTTTCCCTTATTCAATGTCTCTGAAAAGGTAGTTCCCCGAAATGTGTATTTTTTGATAATAGAATCAGTGACTATTTTATGTTTGTATATAATCCAAAGATAGTAATGGTCTATGATAACTTACAGTTTTTAAAATTTGATTTCTAAAACTGAAATATGTAAGTTGCCTTTATTTACATGATTTGAGATGGGACTGTAAATTAATGTGATTGCTTGTTTTCAGTGAAGAGATGTATATGTTTATATAAACATAAATGATAGTTGTCCCTCAATGTAATGTATCTACAGCACCCCAGGTATCTCCAAAATTGTGTCATGGCTTTAACTCTTCCATCTCCCAAAAACACTATCTGCTTTTAAGATTTTGATTGTAATTTAGAATATACAATTATTTCAGAAGAGTCACAGGTGGTATCTGCCTTTACTTTCTGAATATAAAAAGGCTGTAAAAAGTGCTAGCTGCTATAGCAACAGTATCTTATTCCTCCTTTTAAATGTTAGAATTCTTACAGGGATATAGTACTGAGTATACAACAGGTGTTCAATTTGTATTCGTAATTAATGTGTTTTAAGATGGTTAATGTCAAATCATCAGCATCAATCTTTCTTCGCATAAGTTTTGTATTCGCTAGAAAATAAACTTAATTTATTTTAGACAAAGTCTACCAACAATATGCATACACACTGGTCTTTGAAACAATGGCTTTGATAACAAAGTCAACAAAACACAGTTCCAAAAAAATTGCAACAATCATTATTCATTATTCAACAACATTGAATTGTATGATGCAATCAAGGTTTATCTTTTCATCTTATGTGTTTCTTTATATGCCACATATATTAGCACCAGAATACAGTATAGAGTATCAGGAAAGAAATGTCAGCCACGTGTGGCTCAACACACATGAAGAATATGCATTTGCTTAAAATATAAAGAAAACTTCGCATTCAAAGAGTGTACTGGAACAGCCATGCCGTTCACGTGCAGTTAAAGAAATAGCATTTATACCAGTCAATCCTGCAATTCCCAACAAGATTCTCGCAGCAGTTGGCTAAAGATGATCCAAAATATAAACAATTTTATCAAACTATAAACACATTGTATCTCTAGCAAGTGTGATCTGTGTCATGTCCAGAAAATCCCTTATATGGTGATAACAGTGTTAGTTACAAACTTCTGGATAACAAAGTTGACATATGAAAACACTCAGCTATGTTTTCAGTTCATGATATCTACAGGAGTCCTCCTAAGAAATGTGTACATATACATGCATATATTCGTGTGTGATATAATTGCCTGTGATATGAGGTGAAAAAGTACAAATGGAATAAGAATGATGAGATGTTAAGGAAGGAAAACACACACTATGTTTGAGAAGAGTAAGATAGAGGTGGCCTGGCACAGTAGCTCATGCCTGTAATCCCAGCACTTTGGGAGGTCGAGGCAGGTGGATCACTTCACGTCAGGAATTTGAGACCAGTCTGGCCAACATGGCAAAACCCTGTGCCTACTAAAAATACAAAAACTAGCCAGGCATGGTGGCACACACCTGTGATCCCAAATACTCGGGAGACTGACGCAGGAGAATTGCTTGAACCTGGGAGGTGGACGTTGCAGTGAACTGAGATCTGGCGACTGCACTCAAGCCTGGGCTACAGAGTGAGACTCCATCTCAAAAAAAAAAAAAAAAAAAAAGCAGAGGTTCTTGGAGTAGGTCATGCTGAATGTGGTGCTCAAAAATGGACAACTTTTAGATCAATAGCATGTGAGAAAACCACCTGAGAAAGACCTAAGCAGTCACATTCAATTATGATATATTTTTACAGACAAGTTTTTTTAGCCACGGAGAACAATAGTGTCCATCTTTTAGGGGTATTCTAAGAATTAAAGCAGCTCCAGAACATGAAATGCTGAGCATTCTGCACAAGGGATAGATGCCACCTGTAAACATGCTTATTATCATTCACGGCATGATTGTAATTGTGATGACATGTTGAAAACATCAAAAAGCAGGGTCACTCTAAGCACAGGTGCATGAAGGAAAATAATGAGGTAAAATGATATGAATATGTCTACCGAATTTTCCCTGATTTGACTAAGAACATATCATTCCAGATAATCAGATGCTTGTGACCTCAGCCACAAGCCTTCAGGTGCAAATGACAACCAAGAGGACTCCTGCTGCAGCCAAGGTAATTCATTGTTCAGACTCTGATCTTCTCCAGGTCTTACATATTTGCTCCCTTCTTCATTTACATAAAATAACTGGGAAATCTCCACTGTGTTAAAGAAATGTTATTTCCCTTCTCTTGCATTTGATTTTCAGGTGTTAAAATGAAAACCTATACCCATATTGAAGTCACTGCACATTTATGCACTCACACCAAAGTCTATGTTTAACATGTTACTTCTGTGAACAACAAAAAAAAGTATGACTGGATAGTAGATACAGTGCTGTTTTAAGGTTGGGTGATGGCACTAGAAGAATCTGACACCTTTTTTTTAATGTGCAGAATCCTGGTTAAGACTACTTTCTTCATTGTTTGACCATTATTTTTCTCTTGTTCTCTTTCTAGCCATATGTTCTCTGTCATTACCTATGACATTCCGTTAGTTATATCTGCCTCATTAAATCAACCATTTTCTGCATACTTCAGAAGTATATGAAGTCTTTTCCTTAATATCTCATTTGAGGAGCTGAACAAATTCTATGCTTTCGGATTATTCTAATACTATTTCTTACTGTATTAAATAGTCTTTCAAAATTTATACCCTCCAGTGAGTCACTTAAGATAGTCAAAGTCTTTGCTTTCATAAAGCCAATTTTATACTTCATTGGTTTTGTTTTCATTTCGGTAGCTTGTGTGATAAAAATGGCTTCAATGAATTGAAATAATACGCTGGTGTTTAAGAAAGAACTGTGTGTTCAGAGTCGAACTGGGCCAAGCATGTGTTCCTAGGAAAGTAAGGTTATTGAAGCCACTAGAGAACATTGCATTGTCACTTTCCCACAATTTGGAAGGAATTTCTATTTGGGGGCGTAACATTGCATTAAGTATCCAATAATAGACTGTCCTGAGAATCTACACTAAGAAATCACAGAAATGTGTCAGAAATAGACGATTAACAAGAATGTTTAAATTGCCTACTTAGCAATTAATATCTTCAATGCAGAAGTGTTCTCCCACTGGAGTAGGGCACAAGAGGAGAGAGCATGGATGCAGGGACGTGACCTGGGCCTTTCATCTGGTCAGAGAGAAAGTATTTGGGTGTTGAAGTAGATGAAAGGATGGCAACAATGTCAGTGCCTCTTCCCTGGCAGCACCCTGACTCCGTGCCAACTCTTAGGAACCTGACACAGCCCAAGAAGAGGAGACGAAGCTGTTTCATAGGCTGAAGGGCCCAGTGTTCACTGGAGACAGCAAGTTGTGATTTTGTTGTTGTTACATTTGTTACATACCTGAGTTTTGAACTGAAACCCATACTTCATAAATGACGCATCAAAGAAACAAAAGACATTTTGTTTTTTCCACAATCATCTATTTCTAGGATACCTTTGGGACAGAAGATCACTTGAAGAGTGGCCCCAGCTGGGAGTGGTGGCTCATGCCCGTAATCCTGCTTCTTTGGGAGCCCAGCGTGGGTGGATCGCTTGACCCCAGGAGTTTGAAACCAGCCTGGGCAACATGGCAGAACCCCAACTCCATAAAAACAAACAAAAGTAGCCATGGGTGGTGGTGCACACCTGTAGTCCCAGCTACTCAGGTGGCTGAGGTGGGACGATCACCTGAACTTGGGAGACTGAGGCTGCAGGGATCTGTGATCAGGCCACTGCACTCCAGCCTGGGCAGCAGAATGAGACCCTGGTTCTGTTTTGTTTTGTTTTGTTGTGGGGAAGATGGAGTCTCATTGTGTCACCCAGGCTGCAGTGCAGCAGCGCGATCTCAGCTCACTGCAATCTCTGCTTCCTAGATTTGAGCCATTCTCTGCCTCAGTCTCCTGAGTAGCTGGGATTACACGTGCCCACCACCATGCCTGACTTTTGTGTGTGTGTGTCTATTTTTAGTAGAGACAAGGTTTCTCCATCTTGGCCAGGCTGGTCTTGAACTCCTGACCTTGTGATCCACCTGCCTTGGTCTCCCAATGTTCTGGGATTACAGGCGTGAGCCATTGTGCCTGGCAGAGACCGTGTTTATTTAAAAAAAAAAAAAATTGGCCCCACAAGAACAGCAGGAGATGACGGGGTGGAGTGGTAAAGAAGTGTTGCATGCAAGGCACTGTGGAGTTAACAAAAAGGATCATCAGCCTGTGTCAGGTCTGGGAGCCTAGCCTCAGTTATGACAGTGTTTCTTTGGGAAAAAGTACTTACTTTATATGTACATTTGAACATAGAATGTTAAAGACAAACAACATTTTAATAAATTATTGATCCCATGTTATTTCCCAATTATTATGGATAAGGGAAAACAAATATACATGACAAAGTTCTTGCCTGATGGATGGTTACGTTATAGCAGGTTAGATACAGCTAAAGCAAATGAAAGTTTGAGGCCGACCGTGATCATTATTATTACAATGAATTATCAGAATGTGGTCATTCAAAATGCTATACAAGTTAAGAGGAAATAGAAATCCCTTTCAGCTCCTTGAATGATTGGGAAAGGAAGCCTGAAGTGGATGGCATTTGTCTGGACCCAGAGGAAGGAGTAGAATTTATATTATTCATAGACAGTAAACAAAATCCTTAAATCTAAGATGTGGATGTTCTTTGGAGAGGCTCTAATCCAAATCCCTCGCTCTACAGATAAGAAAACTCAGTAACACTACAAATACCAATGCTCTGTCAACAGAAAACGCTTTCATGTAATACTTCTCACTTGAGTAAGCTTGTTCAAAGTCAACAGGTTTACCGAAAAGGAAGGAATGGTTTCCACATTCTCCTGTGACCTCTTGTTTTAGGAAGTGCACTCATAGTTAATAAAACCAAAATTAAGTCTCCAAATTAAGATTTAAGACTCTTTTGCAGTTACGTATCAAGTGTTATAAAAGGAGAAGAAAATAAACGAACACAACTAAGAAGTCACAACGTTTCAAACATTTAAGGCATAAAGGTAAAAAAAAAAAAGTGTAAGTAGAGGAGGCTCGACGAATGTACAATTTTATTGTTTGATCACTCATCTTTCACGGAAATGAAGACAATTACCACACTCACCATATTTTTTAAAAGACAATGCTAATAGTACCAAAAAGCCTCTTGGAAATTTTTGGCAGGGGCAGGTGGTAAAACTGAAAAAGTAAAGTGTTTCCGCATGAGGTTTCCTGGAATACCACCCCTAAGCTTAGCTGTCCAGTGGAAATTCTTTTCCCTTCTCTATGTTCTCGATCTCTTCCTAGTTCTCACTTTTACCAATGTGTATCGCTCGTATCACCTAAAGGTGAACATGTAACCATAATGTCTATTTTTAAAAGTTTTTTAACATTGAAAATATTTTTCATCTTTATTCAGGTGAAGGACTCAAAAGCACATTTAACAAAGCATTTCCAAATATAGTTATAACACAAAAAAGGGTACATTTTGTTTGCCGATCTAGGAGGATTTTTAATTTAAAAAGCCTTCTGCACTAACTCAATTAACAGGGAATAAAACATGCCAGTTGTCCAACTCCTACTTTCAGTAATCCTGTGTGCCCTGATCCAGATTGGAAGAAATTTTCACTCTGGAGCTATTTTCCCTTAAATACTTTCCCAGAAAACAGCAGAAAGGAAGCTCAGTCATTTTAAGTTCAGATTAGTACATAAGTTTACATAAATCATGGGAACATCCTTTGAAATCTAACATTTTTCCTTTCCTGTATTGTGCAATTTTAAAGTCTTAGTATCAGTCAATTAATAAACATAATGGAGGGAAAATATAATTTATTCACCAACATATGTCAACATCTGACTTTCTTCTCAGTAGGAAAGGTCATATATCTTTTTTGGCATTGCCCATTTCATCTTAATTTCACCTTTGAATTTTTCTGAGTGACAAAATGACAACCACGTTTAAGGCTTTAAATGATGTCATCTGCAGAAGGAGACAGAAACCAAATTCTGGGACAGTGTAAAAGGTAATTTCTCTATCTTGTTTCTGATGTGTATTCAATTCTCTTATTCACCGAGTGAACACACACATGCACACATATTTCATCTATTAAGTTCAAAATTTCCAGATAAATTACCAGTGTACCTGTTTCTCTTCTGGATCCTAAGGTACAAATGGATAGTAGTCAATATTATTTATTACTTGTGTACGTTTAGCCTAATTTATGGTTCTTGAGTAAAAGGCCCACAGAAGGATGCTATAAACCTGTTTCTAAGGAGATTGAATAGCTTAAGAGATTTGCAAAAATAAAACAAGCTAATGAAGTCTAAACAGACTTTGCAAATATTTAGCAATATAGATCACTCAAAAGCAAGTACATTCTTCTACAATACAGTTTTACTTCTATTTTCTCAGAATAATTAAACTGTCTATGCTTATTCACACTCAGGTTGTAACTATTGAAAGGAAACTCAGAAATGTTTTACCAGGAGCAGATGAAAACACTCAAATGAGCATCTGTCTTCATTGGTTTTAAGCCTCCCCCTCTCATTTTTTCCAGAATGATTCTGGTGTATAACATAAGAGATACTGTGGCTATGTTTAGAATAGCCGTGTAGAAGTTCATATTTTTCCCCAATTTTTGTTGATAATTCAGTTATTAAAACCATCATCTTTCAGTATAATATGAAGTTACTTGTGATTTTTTGTCTTTAGGCTGTGTCTGTGAGTCACAGGAAGCTGGATCCCAATGGACTCATCTAATTATTTAGCCATTCCCATAATAGAGGTAATCAATATTCACTGCTGTAGCCAGAATACATCTTGGAGCAATCCACATAAATCATGAACATAATCAGCCTGAGAGGAACGGGATGGGAAGAGAGGGAGAGAGAGGGAGTATGGGGAGAAATGGAAGAATAGGGTCGGGTGCAGAAAGAGAAACAATGGTGGCAAGCAGTTGGGAGCAGCTATGTTTGGGCATTTTTACATAATTGAGCCCTGCAAGCTTCCCCTCCTACGTTCCCTATCTCGGTAAATGACTTCATCCTCACCCAGTTTCTTTACTTAGAAATCTCAACCTCCATAACATATGTATAAAACCTGGGCACCATGCCCAATACACAGAAGATGCTCAATTTTGCTCTTTTTCTTGCCTGTTTTTCCAGATTCTGCCTTTCGCTGGCCCTGTCCTAGCCATCTCTCCTGCTGTGGCCTGGATGTCCTGTCCTTATGACTGGGTTCCAACTTTCCCCTGGACCAAGGACTTCCTAGTCCTGTCTCACTTCTGTTCAATTTATCCTGTACACCAGCACTTCTTTGTCCATTGTTTTCCAAATTACAACCCCAAAATGGTTGATATATGTAAAGTAAAACCGAACTGGGCAAAAATTAAAGTTACAGAGTACCTATATGTGAGGGAGACTAAGATGAAAGCAAAGAGACAGTGTCTGATCTTCAGGAGCACACAACATGGGAGAAAGCAGTGCACTGTTTGCTGCAACTCAGAATATTTTTTGTTTGGTTTTTTAAAGATATTTAGTAGCCAGGTGTGGCGGCTCACACCTGTAATCCCAGCACTTTGGAAGGCTGAGGCAGGCGGATCACCAGGTCAAGAAATGGAGACCATCTTGGCCAACAGGGTGAACCCCTGTCTCTACTAAAAATACAAAATTTACAAAAATTATCTGGGTGTGGTGGTGCGGGCCTGTAGTCCCAGCTACTCGGGAGGCTGAGGCAGGGGATTCACTTGAACCCAAGAGGCAGAGGTTGCAGCCCAGATCGCACCACTGCATTCCAGTCTGGTGACAGAGTGAGACTGAGTCTCCAAAGAAAAAAAAAATTTAGTACTTTGATGCAGTATCCACTGTCTTGCACTGTATCCAATGTATAACACATCAGAGAGTTTTAATAAATGTCAAACATTTAACAGAAAAGCAACAAAACAATGGTCTCTTCACAAATTGAAAGCAAGTATTGTATTTTCATTTTGCTTTCATTTACGAGAGGCATAAACATACTGTACCTGTGAGTAAGGGTGGTGGATGTGAGAGGAAGAATTCTTAATATTCTTCCAACCAGACTGTGCTAATATAAAAATTAAAATTAAATCATGGAGAGGAAAGGGCCAATATAAGAACACATACAACTAAGATCTACAGTAACGTATTATATTTGGGTACTGAACTGAGAGCTAAGCTTCCTGTTGACCAACATGGGGAAAAAAAATGGAAATTAGTGAATTCTGCACTGCTCATTCAATAAGTCAGTCACGCACTTTGGGATGCCAAGGCAGGAGGATTACTCCTGAGTTCAAAAGAACCAGACCAGCCTGGGCAACACAGTAAGACCCTGTCTCTATCAAAAATAAAATAAAAATGACCAAGTGTGATGAGGCATGTGCCTGTAGTCTCAGCTACTTGGGAGGCTAAGGAGGGAAGATGGCTTGAGCCCAGGAGGTCGAGGCGGCAGTGATCCAACCAATCATGACACCATGATCCAACCACTGCACCACTCCAGCCTGGGCGACAAAGCAAGACCCTTACTCAAAATAATAAGGCAATCACAAGTGTTTATGGAACATAATTATTGAGCATGTGCTATGATCAGTGTTTTCCACACTGAAAAAGTGGTCAGAAAAGCTTCTCACTCTCATCAAGTCCCACTCTCCTAAAGCTTACCCGTAGAGAAATATTAAACAAGTTTTCTTATGACAAAAATTCCAGAGACAGTGACTCTGGAAAGTAAAAGGGTGAGCAATAGAGTGAAGACAAAGAAAGCCTTAAGAAGAAGACCATTTTAGATGTTATATCAAAAAAGGAATCTACTAGAAGGTAATGTTAGGATACATTCCTTAGTGAATTGAGTTCACTGATGAACATGAAATATCAGTTCTTCCAGGCAAAGCTTTTTAAAATTAAAACAAATTATAAGAACAAGGCATCGAATGATACAGATACAGCCATCAGTAGGATTTGAGCAGGATCCACAAGGCCATCTTAAAGGATGGGATCTTACCACAGTGAGTTTTGTTTATGTAATTCACTCATTTATGCTTTCCCTTTCATACCTCATGTGTTCTTTTTTCTTCCACACTAAAATGATACCCACCCAGAGATGTATAATTTGATGTATATATATTATATATAATATGTAAATATATATAATTTGATATACATATAATTTGATATATATAATGAAATATTATCTTTAGGCAGCCTGCCTTCTCACCAGAGGGGTGGAAGAGGAAGATTAGGGGCTAGAATGATCTCCTCTGCTTTCTTTAGAAATTTAGGGCAGTGTGATGCTTCCAGAGGTCTGTACAAAGACCAGCTTTCATTGTGTTTGGGAGTTTCCATGCCTCTTCCTTCTCTTTGCTTAGTGCAGGTTTCTGCTTTTTATCAGTTTGACTGCCTGAGACTGATTCCAGCAATCCAAACTGAACGCCTCAGCTCCTCCTTGTCAAAGGAGGATGACTTGTCTTAACAACTATTTAGGTGAATTATTTCAACAGTTTTTGAAAGCAATGGCTCTCAACAAATTCCACTGGCGTGACAATACAACACAAAGGCGTAGCCTCGAGGGCTTGGGGTTCAGACGTTCATGTTCTTACATGGTGATTCTTGACAAATAAGGCATTAATCCTATCAGGCACTACCCATTCATATTACAGCAAACCATTACCTGCTAACTACAGCTTTAATTTTCGTTCATTAACTCATCAATTATAAAAATAATTCAGTTTTTCCAATCATTTTTATCAAGAATATTAAACATCAGAAAACCGGTAACGAAAAATATAATAGTTTTTATGTGAAGTGCACAATGAAAAATTATTGAGTTAAACATATTATAACATTGCATATTTTCTCCAGAAATAAAGTCTAAATCCTGATACTCTCAATTACATTTAAATAAACACGCACACACACAGGTTATTCATCTTTCAACATATCATCCAACAACACAAATCCAATAAAGTGTATTGGATTAATAACAAAAATCCCCCAGTCCTCAATATCAGGTGAAAAAAACTGAAGGCAAAATGAGAAGGTGATATAGGAAGGCCGACTGTGAAACAAATTCAGCAGAGAAGCAACGACGGGCACAGTGGTAACAGCCTTTTTATTTTAGTTAAATAGCGTTGATTTTTCAATTTAAGCTTTTGTGTCTGGAGTTGCAGAGACTGTTTCTCTCAATCTTCTGAAGAATACAATTTAAGGGAGAACTTAGATTTTCAAACATGTTGTGCTAGGACCATGAATAGTGATAAGCTCTCCTGGGGCGATAGAGAGGGAGCCAATGATTCGGAATTCCCTGGACACATGTGTCAGCAATTTGAGGCAAATATGGAACAAGCCCATTCCCCCCTCCATCCCAACACACAGACACACCCACACAGACACACACCCACACAGACACACACACACACACTTAACCTCCTAGCTGTACCTAATGTAACCAAAACATGAATTTACACTCCCACTGGCAATCAACTGTCCCCAAGAATTCAGACTCCCACTGGGAACCAACTGCCCCAGTCTGCTGGGATTGGGGGTCTTCTGGGCACAGAACTTGGTGCTGAAGTCAGGAGATTCCCAGAGGACACTGGACAGTTAGTCACCCGTGTGTTGGTGCAGCAGCAAGAATGCTGATGCAAAGTCTGGCTGAATTGAAAGCCATGCATCCTTCAGGCCTTCTTGCATCAGATTCCTGCAGAGAACACAGCCAAGAGCATAACTTGGGCCACATGACTGGCTTATATCGCTTGAACAATTGAACTGCTGTTAATCGACAGCACAGTACTGAGAAATGTAAAGAACGGGCATGTGTATCTCTAGCCCCCCACACCTGCAGGTCCCACAGTCTACAGACCATGCCTGCTTGGGTATGCACAGGCTTCACAGCCGGCTTAACCACCCCCAAACGTAATTCCGGGTCCCCATTTGAGCAAATGCCTCAGCTTTCATCCAGGTTCCCAAACAAGATTCTGCAATTATTATTATTATTTTTTTTATTTTTTATTATTTTTTTGGGTGGGGGACAGAGTCTCACTCTGTCGCCCAGGCTGGAGTGCAGTGGCGCGATCTCGGCTCACTGCCAGCTCCGCCTCCCGAGTTCACACCATTCTCTTGCCTCAGCCTCCCGAGTAGCTGGGACTACAGGTGCCCGACACCACGCCCGGCTAATTTTTTGTATTTTTTAGAAGAGACGGGGTTTCACCGTGTTAGCCAGGATGGTCTCGATCTCCTGACCTCGTGATCCGCCCGCCTCCGCCTCCCTAAGTGCTAGGATTACAGGCGTGAGCCACTGTGCCCAGCCTGCAATTCATTCTTGATTCCTCCCACTCTGTGAGCAGATTCAGCGTATCATCAGTTCCTACCCCATTCTGCATTAAAACTCCGTGTCTCCTTATCCAGCCCCAACACTGCCACCCTCCTTACAGTGCTTACCGCCTCTCACGGCCTAACTGGACTCCTGACTTCGGTGGACATCAGACGCAGCCTCTTCGTCCGCATCCTTGTCATTAGACATGCAGCTTCATCTTACTTTTCTTCTCCCAACACATACCTCTTGATTTTCAAAATTTGTCTCTGGTATAACTCTAGGAGATATTCTTTGGATACCCTACCCTAGTCTGGCTACACCGCCCTTTGAGTATAAACTCTTCAAGTATTTTGTTCCCCTAGTCACATATACACTCCTTGGAAGCAAAGAAAAAGTGTGGTTTCTGATTTCTAATACAGACCACCTTTGCACAGAGTAGACCCAATGCAGCACTGATTTAGGGCTGGCTGGGGAAGGAGGGCATAGCAGAAGGTAGCTGATAAAGAGACTAAGGCTTCAGTGCAGCCTTCCAGGTCCTATTATCTTAGCATGTTCTCTACATAGCAGCTAATCAACCTGAAACTTTCGGTAAGTAAATGGATAAAACTATACTCCTTCAGAAAGGAAGAATGTCTGAAATAGCCATTCTCAACGCAGTTAAGCTACAACTAGAAGTGAAAATTATCTCAACCATAGGAAGAGCAAAGGTTTTTTTCCACATTTTAGTTATAAAGAAACTAAATCTAAATGGCTTCCTGTAATGCAACCACAGAAACTGAAGTCTTACAAACACATCTCTCTCCAGACTCATGACGTTTCTGAACGTTGTTTCTTCATGGACCTGGGATGGCAATTAGGACAAGGGCTCCTCTGTGTTGCTATCCCAGTGTATCACTCCGCTGTCATCAACACAATATCACCATGTTTAGGCTGGGAAGCTTCCTGCTATACACGAATTTTTTCTTAAGGTCTGACACGTAATAAAGGATGACAGATATCAAAGAGGATTTGGACAACAGCCAAAAGGAAAATGTTATTTCAGAATTAAAGATGTAACAAAAGCTATGACTCTCTTTATCTTACTCTGAAATACTTCTCTAAAATATTTGTTGGCCTTTTCACCAGGTTAAAAAAAAATAGGAGAAGGAGAACTTCATAGTGGATTCTTCCATCCATTAGCAAAGAAGATCATCACAAATCCATGTAACAAGCAAACTAAGTGACACTCAGAAGCTGGAAAACTGGTCATCAACTCTGAGTACATTTCACACACAGCTGTCATGTGTATCATTAGGAGGCAAATGATGGAGAAATGATACAAGCACAGAGCCACCATGCTTGACAGCACATCTAAGAATAGCGGAAGCCGGTTTCCATTTGTCTCTGCAGCTGGACCAGAAACACATCATGGGCCTCACTTTATAGAATATGAACTCCTGCTTGTGAGATCAAATTGACAAACTGTCAATTTTTAAATCATCTTATTTTCTCTTTCAGGAGGAAAAACATAAAACGCAATTGAGGCCAGATACAGTGGCTCACCCCTGTAATCTCAGCACTTTGGGAGGCAGAAGTGGGTCGATCACCTGAGGTCAGGAGTTCAAGACCAGCCTGGCCAACATGGTGAAACCCCGTCTCTACTAAAAATACAAAAATTAGCTGGATGTGGTGGCATGTGCCTGGAATCCCAGCTACTCAGGAGGCTGAGGCAAGATAACTGCTTGAACCTGGGAGACACGTTGCAGTGAGCCAAGATCATGCCACTGCAATCCAGCCTGGGTGCCAAAGTGAGACTCCAACTCCAAAAAAAAAAAAAATGCAGTTAAGATATTAGAAGACAAACAATAAATTGCTTATCTTCTCCTTACCACAGTCCATTCTCCTCTTCAAGTTCTTCAATACTATCATTGACCAAAAAAAAAAAAAAAATGTGAAAGTACATACTGCACACTTAAAATAAGAAGGACATTATGCCAAATGCTGAGAGGGTTAACAGAGAGTGGTCCCTGTCTTTTGGAAAAAGCATGACACAAACTTTATTACAGGTTTTTAAACCTTGGGCCAATTGGTTCAGAAAATATGCTTTAAAATACAAAGTATGTAACAGAAAAGATGTTAAGTGAGATCTAAAAGCTGAAGACAATTTGTAATAAAGACAGCAATGATAAAAAAATTAGTCATAGAGCAGGAATATGTTGGTAAAAATACTGTATCTGTCACTAATCAAATAGCTAGGTATCAAAGACAAGATATCGACTTTTTAGAAAAAAAGTATTTTTGGTTTGCTGTTAAAAGTATTCTTAACGAAAATCACCAACAGATGGGGAATAGTCTTTGGAAAATTGTAGGTTCTAAGTAAATGTTTATAGTGTTGGCACTTCAGCAGTGACACCACTTTGGGTAGAACTGAAAACAGCCCTGTCTTCTCACAAACACGGCTGTAGGGATAGAAGAGTAAAGGCAATATTAAACATATTTAATCATCAGTATGGCAGAAAGACCCTCCAACCAAGCATCTGATCTGATGGATGCTGGCTCTGGTGGAAGAAACAGGCCTGGGGACCCCCTGCTGCATCAGTCCTTACTGTCTAGTTGCTAGATCCTAGGGAGAAGACCCATCTGATAAAGTACGAGGTAAGCTGAAGAAGCTACCTGTGAAGGCTGAGCCAGTGGGTACCTGCAGGAGCCATCCTGACCAAGCCTGGCCCTGGGCACTGGCTTCAAAGGGAGAACACACCTGTATTTGAAGCCAGTTTCCACCCACCAACTGTTTATCCTGAGAATGACAATTCCTCTGATTTACAAAATATTTTGATGAGTGTGTGTTTTTTTTTAAAAAAAAAAAAAAGAAAGAAAAGAAAATCAATGTTAATCGCTGATTCCTGCAGCATCTCAGAGAATTAAGCCCCATACCAGGTGTGTCTGGCACAGAGAAAAATAATATGACTATCGATGTGTTTCTTACTGTGAAAGAGTTATTCCTATACCTTTTGATATCATGATTTGGGTTTTACGGACCTAGATGTGAAATGTGCCCTGTTAAACACATGTGGAGGGAAGGTGGGAATTCATCTTTCCCATTCTCAACCAAGTGGTTTTACCTGTTTGCCCATTTTACTTACATATCTCATTTGAATTGGATCTTTCTAAGACTACTTTTGAATTTGGAGAGTGCTTGGGAAACCGGAGAGGGGTTTGGGGAGCAAGAAGTGATTGGGGCTTCCCGAGGTCTGGAAGGGGAGGGGAATGTTTACTAAACTCAGGGGAGTGACAGGGAAAAAGCAAACATAATGCATTGAAAAGTCTTGCTTATTAGAAAAGATTAACTGTAGTTTTCTATAAGAAATGATCATCTGGAGATGCCCATGTAATTAAGAAAATTTGAATTTTATACTAGATGGGCCTGTTAATAATTTATTGTCTCTGAGCTTCAAATCCACCCTACATTGCTACTTTATCATAATGGAGCCAATCATCATAAATATTTATTTTCAAATGGCATGATGTTAAGCTCAGACAATAAAGAGCACTAGAGGTTCACATGGGAGAGGCAGCTTCCCTTCCCGTTCCTTCATGTGCTCCTCTGTATGGGACCCAGCAGCATAGGACACCTCTTCACTGGCTGCTTCTCCCAAGTCCCTCTTAGCTGGCTTCTCACCACCTGAGCACCCTTGCAGACAGCTTTGCAGTGACTTCCGAGGCTTGGCACCTCCCCTGGGACAGCTTGATGCAGCACCATAGTGAACTTCTCCATTTTCCCATACACCATGGGGCAGAGTCTACGTATGTCAACCCAGGCAGAAAAACCCAGATGTACTTCTTTGGTTGGTGGCACTTCCCCTGAGAGGTAGTGACTTCTCCCTATATCCGGTATTCCTCTATTCTTTAAAATTCCTTTTACCCCTGAGGTACACAATCCTTCATGTTTTTAACTCCTTATATACTTAATATTTCTTTACATGAAACTTTCTGTGTTTAAATTACTTTATGGTTTTGCTGTCTTGAGTGGATGCTGATTAATATACTAAATATCAAAATGATACTAATCACCTTGGAAAGAAATATGGAACTTATAATGATCGGTCACACTTAAATGGTTGCAGAGTAACCACAAAAAATGACACTCAATGAGAAATATCTTTCTCCCTCTTTTTTTTTGTGTGCGTACAAGGGATCGATTAGCTGAAAGTTATATCAGTAATCATAATAATGAAATTAATTTAGAGACCTATAGTTATTACAAGTTTATGGGGATTATTGGTAGTGATTTTTATCAGTTGGTTTCTAAAACAATCTGAAGTTAAAGTTATGTGTAACTACTATTACTAAGCAAGCATATTATGAGAAATAGATGAAAATTCTGTATAGTGTGAAAGAGATATGTATTTTCTTAATGTTAACTGTTACTCTTTGAAAGACATTATAACAGTAAATACGAGAAAAAAAAAAGAAAAATCATCACCCACACCTCAGCAGCAAAATCAATGAGAATATATTTTGAATTCTCAAAGGTCCTTGTCTGAAATTAACCAAAACTGCAGCAAAATAATTAGATTATTTCTTTATTAGTGGGAAAAATATTCTCCTTTTGTTACTTACAAAAACATTTTATGCATTGAATAAGATAATGGTTAGGAATATTTAATTTTTTTTAACAACTTTTCAATTAGATCCAAAGACCCACTTTCAGAACTGAGGCAAGCGTAGCCCTGAATACTCATTCCACAGTGAAACAAGCACAATGGGTGGAGAATGTATTAAAAATATTTAAGTTTCTGGAAGTGCATTAAGCTTGTAAACCAACGAGGAAACATCTAACCAAGAACATCTCAGTGAGAATTAATGTTTGTGCAGCTTGGGCCACAGCCTGCTTTCTTCCCCTTATCTCCAATCTGGCTGAGATCTCCAATCTGGCTGAGAACGGCCAGGAAAACTACATTCTCTCTACCTGCAGATTCCAGCCAGGGTACGCTTCTAACCAGGAGGGTCAGGCCACCATCCTTTCTCATCCTCCCAAGCTTCATAGGCAGAGGATAAACTGCAGGTGAGTTTGGCCAACAGGCCAGGTCGGCTTTCAAGTTCCACCTATGTAGGAGGTATGGGAGGCTCAACTCCAGAATAAAAGGTCAAAATGCTGCAGTTCCTGTCACTTGTGCACAAGATGGCATATAAGGTGAAGGTTCTATGCCACCAGGAGCAAACCAAGACAATCAAGCTCTCACCTCAGACCCGTGGTTTACTCATGAAACAAGAATGTCAGTCCAGCAGAAGCTGAGAGTGTCTCTGCCCCACGTCTGAAGCAGTGGCTCAGAGATTTTTCCCAACAGGAGAGATAGAGGGCAGGAAATTCGAATCCAAGGTTGCTCTCAAAAATAAATGGAAATTGTGAGGATAAGCAATTTAGAGGAGCCTGGTGCTTTCATGAGAGCTGCAGGCTATCCATGGAATGGCTAGTCTAAGATAATAAGGGAAAGAGAAGAAGATCGCATTGCGGGTTAGAACAAACCTGAAAGCCTGGCCTCAAAAATATCTCCTGCAAAAAAGTGTGGACATAATCATAAGAATATGGAGCCCAGAGCAAGTTCAAAAATAATGAAGCAATCAGGTGGACATTTATTAGTGATTCAGCCTCCAGCCTCCAGAACTATGAGAAAATTAATTTTTGCTGTTTAAAGCCATACAATTTGTGGTACTTTGTTTCACTGGGCCTAGATAACTAAAGCATGCCCCTACCAGAGCCTCAAAATATATAAAACAGAACCTGACAAAATTGCAAGCCAAATAAACAATCAAACAGTAATGACTGTTCTACTCATTTTCATAGAGGAACAGAACAATCTAGCCAAAATGACCATCAGAGTAGACAACCAAAATAGTACTATAAACCAACTGGAATGAACAGACATCTATAGAACATTCCAGCCAACAACAGAATATTCTTTTCAAGGGCGTATGAAACATTCTCCAGAATACAGCATATGCCATGCCACAGAACTACTTTCAGTTTATTTAAAATGAGTGAAATTATATAAATAAATTATCTGAGCTCAATGCAAGAAAATTAGAATTTGAGAAATAATAGAATACGTGGAAGTTTAAAAAATTTCTAAAAACCCAAAGGAGTTAAAGAAATCACTAGGGAAATTTAAAAATAATATGAATGAAAATGGAGATCAAATACATCAAAATGTATGAAATGCAACTGAAGAATTGCATAGAGGGAAATTTAGAGTAGTAAATAACTATATTTAAAAAGAAAAAATCTTACATAAATAGCTTCACCTTCCACCTTACTGTCCTGTAAAAAGTACAAGCTAAACTTACGGTAAGCAGGATAACAAATATTCTAGTGAGAATAATCAAGTATACAATAGAAAAAAAAGGAACGTAAGCAAATTCAAAAAAATTTTTAAACCTTCTACAAAATTAAGAATCTTTTGCTAGACTGATCAAGAAATAAAGAAGTCTCAAATTACTAAAATGGGGGAAAAAAAGGTAGAGAATATTACAATGGACCTTACAGATATTTAAGAAGAAGACTGTAAGAGAATTTTATAAACATCTGGTAGTCAACAAACTGGATGACTACAAAAATACAAATTACCCAAAAGTTAAGTCAAACAACATCAGAATAGACCTCAAGTAAAGGTGGTAATTTTAAAATTATCCTAAAGAAAATTCCAGACTCAAATGGCTTCACTGGTGAATTCTACCAAACATTGAGAGTAGAATTATTGTCAGTCTTTAATAAACTCTTTCCAAAAATAGAAGAGGGATCACATTCCAACTTATTTTATAAGGTCAATACCCCAATATCAAAGCCAGACATAGTTATAGATAGAAACTACAGACTAGTATTTCTTAAGAATATGAACACAAAAATGCTCAAAACTAATCAAGAAATTCAGATCCAACAACATATAAAGCATTATATACTGTGTCCAAGTGCTATTTATCTCAGGAATGCAAGACAGGCTTAGTATCTGAAAATCTAACACTATGCCGTAACAATAAAATACAGTCAGCTGATTGTCTTACCAGATACAAAGTGCCAAAATTCAACATTCTTTGATGATAAAAACAATTAACTAGAAATGGGGAATTTCTTCAACCTGATAAAAGTCCCCTGCGAAAAGCCTACAGTTAACATTATATTTAATGAAATATTGAACATTTTCTGCCTAAAATCAGCAATAAGACAAATTCTATTCCACAGCATACTGGAGGTTTTAGCTAGGGCAGTGATGCAGGAAAATTAAAGGCATAAAGATAGGTAAAGAAGATAAAAATATAACTATTTACAGATCACATGATCTAGTATACAGAACATCTTAGATATCCATTAAAAACTATTAGAATTTAAGAACATCTCCAGCAAGGTTAGAGAGTAGAAGATGAATATGCAAAAATCAATATTTTTTTTTTCGTGGGTGGGGGTGGGGTGTTGGGGGATACATCATCCCCTGTTGCCCCGTCTGAAATGCAGTGGTACAATCTCAGCGCACTGCATCATGGACCTCCTGGGCTCAAGCAATCCTCCCACCTCAGCCTGCTGTATAGCTGGGGCCATGGGCAAACACCACCATAGCCAGCTAATCTTATTTATTATTTATTTACTTATTTTTTTTTTTTGGAGATGGAGTCTCGCTCTGTCGCCCAGGCTGGAGTGCAGTAGTACGATCTCGGCTCACTGCAAGCTCCACCTACGGGGTTCCCGCCATTCTCCTGCCTCAGCCTCCCGAGTAGCTGGGACTACAGGCACCCGCTACCATGCCAGACCAATTTTTCTGTATTTTTAGAAGAGACGGGCTTTCATCATGTTAGCCAGGATGGTCTCTATCTCCCGACCTCCTGATCCGCCCACCTCGGCCTCCCAAATTGCTGGGATTACAGGCTGAGCCATCAAGCCCGGCTGCTAATCTTATTTTTTATAGAGATGAAGTCTCACTGTGTTCCACAGGCTGGTCTCAAACTCCTGGGCTCAAGGAAACCTCCCACCTTGGCCTCTCAAAGTGCTGGGATTACAGATGTGAGCCTCCACACTCAGCCACAAAAAGCAATTGTATTTATCCACAATAGTAATAATCTGAACATGAAATTTAAAAAGAAAACAATCCCTTTACCGTAGCATCTAAAAACTCCAAAATAATTAGGAATAAATTTAACAAAATAATTACAAAATATATATTCCAAAAACTATAAATGTTGAAAGAAATTGAAGACCTGAATAAATGGAAGAATATTTCATGTACATGGATCAGAAGACTTAATATAGATAAGATGGCAATACTCCCCAAATTGATTAGCAAATTTAACATAATTCCTATTAAAATCTCTGCTGGCTTATTTGCATACACTAACAAGCTGATCCTAAAATGCATATGGATATTCAAAGGACTTAGAATAGTCAAAACAATCTTAAAAAAGAAAAATTTGAATATTCATACCTACCTGATTCAGCACTTTCTAGGAAACCGCATTGATTATGATTCCATTATGACTGTATTAGACACATTGATTAATGAAATAAAATTCACGTTCCAGAGATAAAAACACTGACATTACCCGTCAATTTGATTTTTCACAAGATGCCAAAACAATAAAGAAAAAAATAGTTTTTCAACAAATGGTGCTGAGACAACTGAGTATCCACAAGAGGGTACCCCTTCCTTACGCTATCCACAAAAAAATTAATAAATCATAGACCCAAATGTAAGAAGTGCAGCTCAAACTCTTTGAAGAAAATATAGGAGTAAATCTTTGTAACCTGGTGTTTAGCAAAGTCTTCGTAGATATGACATTAAAAGCACAAGAAAAGAATTAACTGTAATTCATCAAAATTTTAAACTTTGTATTTCAAAAAACATTAGAACAGAAAAAGATGATCTATAGAGTAGGGAAAAGTTTGCAAATTATATACAATATAAATAATTTGCCTCTGGAATACATAAAGATCTCTTAAAACTCAACAATAAAGAGACAAATTACCAAGTATGGGCACAATAATCGAATAGACGCTGCCCCAAAGAAGATACACAAATGGCCAAGAAGTCCGTATAAAAATGCTCAGCATCCTTAGCCATCAGGGAAATGCAAATCAAAGCCGTACTGAGATACCAGTTCACGTCCACTAAAATAGGTACAACCAAAAAGACAGTTAATAAGTGTTGGTGTGGAGGTGTATGGGTGTTTCACTTCCCTATGGCTGGTGAGAATATACAATGGTGCGTCTATTTTGTAAAATACTCCAGAAGTTTGACATAACATTGCCATATGAACCAGCAAACCCACACCTAGTTCTATATTTAAGAAAAATAAATGTGTCCATGTAAAATTTTGTATGCAAATGGTTATAGCAGTTATTCATAATTGCAAAAAGCGGAAACAATACAAATGTCAGTCAACTGATGAAAAAACATGGTCTATATCCAACATATTAAATAGGATCCGGAAATACAGAAGAAGTGAACTGCTGATTTATTCCACAACCTGACAAACCTTGAAAACATACTAAATGGAAAGAGCTAGTCACAGAACACATTTTGTACCACTGCACTTACATTAAATGTCCAGAATAGGCCAATCCCTAGAGATGAAAATAAATTAGTGTTTGCTTTGGGCCGTGGGGAAGGGGCTGAGGGAAAATAGTGAGTGGGTACTAATGGATACTGGGTTTTTTGCATTAAACATCTTCCAAAAATAATTGTGGTGATGAATGCATAACCCCAGGAATATATTAAAAAGCACTGAAGAGTACACTTCAGGTGAATATTGTGGTATGTGAATCATTTCAATATAGCTCTGATTAAAAGAAAAAAGCAGCTCAGGACTAGAGAACAGAGTGCAATATGGGATATTGAAATTCCATTTGGCTATAACTCTCATTTCCTGTTATATCACGTGACACCTATATTAATTCAGTTTGAGAATGAAAAAAAAAAAGGAGATGGTAAGACTGAAAGAAACAGGTTTCTCAGTTTTCTAAAAGAATGAGATAGAGCTCAGAACCTTGGGTCGAAGGCTTATCCCTCCAGCTGGGATTCTACTTCCCCTCTACTTCACTTATAGGACTCTAATTTAGCCTTCCAAGACCGAGTTTGGATTTCACTGCCTCTAAACATTCCCACAATCACATCTTCCTGCACTGATTATATGAAGCACAGGGCAGTATTATGTATGCATGCAGTGGACATATGCTCTTCAACTTACAGTGGGGTTATGTTCTAATAAAAACATTGTAAGCTGAAAACAGAGTAATGAAAATGCATTTAATATACCTAACCTGCAAAACATTCTAGCTTAGCCTTCCCTACCTTAAACACACTCAGAACGCCTATATTAGCCTACAGCTGGGAAAAACACCTAACTCAAAGCTTATTTTATAATAAAGCATTAAGTATCTCATGTCATTTATTCAATATTGTACTAAAAGTGAAAAGCAGAATGGTCGTATGGGTACTCAACGGGCGGTTTCTACTGAACGTGTTATTACTTTCACACTATCGTAAAAGGGTAAGAGTCCCAAGTTGAACCATGGTAAGTCAGGGGCCGCCTGAAGTCAATCCGGTAATATAGCCAAACTCTGTATTGTTTGTGTTTTAATGTATCTACACTGATTGGATCAGCATCTGATGCTTTAAGGCGAGTCCTGCTGGGTGGGGTGGGGCTGGGCTGAGAGATCAAGAAAACTGATTCTCTTTGAAGTTTTCCGAGGAAAGTATCTATAATCCCAGTTTACCCTGCTGTGTTAGTTTTATTAGTGCTCCCTTCCACTCTAAGTGTTCTAATTAAGAGTGATTGTATAGAGTCACCCTAACAGCATCCTGATCTGCACCAACATGGATAGGCCAGCACAGGCTAGAAGTTGTGACAGAGTGTTTAAGCCATGAGTGGACCTGGGCCAGTGACGCTTGATTTCCTACTGTCTGCTCATAGCATAGAAGAGACCAGGAGTTCACGTCCTCATTGGGAGAACATGAGAGAGAGTGGAAGATCACTGACTCACAGCAAATGTGGACCGTAAATTAGCAATTTCTACGTGGATTGCCCACATTGGTGTGATGGAGGATTTAGCTGTGTTAACAGAATCACCAAAGATCAGGAGACGTGTGTAACCTTCAGGGTAATAGCTGGGTTCTATGGAATCTGTCACACTTTCTGCAAGGCTGGATTGCAGGTCATTCTATCTGGATACTGTGGTCAAGAATGCAACAAAGACATTAACTGGGCCTGAAAATGCTGAAGGATGAGCCAGCTGCCTCTCCATTGGGCCTCAGCACGAAGCCACATTCAAACCACATGTGCTTCCTCCCATTCATGATGCCACCATAACGACTTGTTTTTCCTGAACCCAGGAGCTACCTTGGGAAAGGAATAGGAAAAAAGAGAAACACAGCAAGGGCGAAGATTTGACACTCAGTTTACCTGAAATGGAATGGTTTTCACTGGGAGAGACTAACAGTTAATTTTCCCATATAAGGCTCAGAATATTACCCCCAAACTATGTCACTTTATGTAACCAGAGGGAATAGGAAGTCCAAACCAGGAGGATGCCACATCAAGTATATACATTTGTTTTCAAGTTTGGGTATGTGTCTCATTCATCTTTTTTTCCAGTGCCTGTGTCCCAGGTGCTAACCCAGACACGAGGATGCCTTGGTGAAGATGACGGTCCCTGTGCTTGCAAAATGTGTACATCAGTACATGTCTACTAAAGATAAATGAGAAAACATGGTTTGAAAGTCTGTTTCATCATACTGAAGGAGCCTTTTATGTTCACCATTCACATCATCCTGCCTTGCCACATTATTTTAAAATACCAAGATGGTTCGTGGTCCTCCCAAGAAGTGACTTAACAGCGGGGGATATGGAAGCACATACAACTCCACTCTCAGAATGGAAGTGAAGTAAGGCAATGCCTGTTTTTCAGCAGGCCACTTAGAAGTCAGACGTTGAGGATTATGAACTTAAAGCCTCAGTAGAACAAGATTTCCAAATCCCAAGTACTGGAGAGATGAAATTGACTTTATTACTTTGACCATTAAAGGAAGAGGAACGGAAGGAAAGGATGCTGGTGTTTGGAGGAACTCTAGTTTGTAGGTCGTCTATTATTTTCTCACCTCTGAGAATGGGGGTGGTTATGGGTACTTTACTGCCAACCCACCCCACATTCCTGAAGTATCTCAAGCCACACATTCTATCCTGTTCACAGGTGATTATATCTGGAAGTGGCTGACTCACTGCACTAACAAACTCACAGCCATAGAAGGAGGAAAAGTCAGTCGAGAAATTATGTGCTTGCAATACCTTGTGGGAGAGAGAAGGACAGATGGGGAAAAGACTGAGACATTAAAGATGTGGAATCACATTTGGATTGACAAATTACTTTTATTACCATCCAATGATAACACAAGTCAAACAAGTTATGGAGAGATTAAATATCATGACACCAGCTCTCTAGAGAATGGGAGGATAGTTTTATAAAGAATGAAATATTGTGAGAGAAAGAGTCTTACTCCGTGGTCTTAAGAGCTGTTTAAGATTGGGCATGATGCTTTCATAATAGTGAGACAGGGATCTCTCCTGGCTATCCTTCCCAGATAACCACAGATCAGTGGAAGAATAAGCTTGATGAGGAAGAAAACAGAGGAGGAGAAACAGGAGAAGAGGGAAGAAAGAAAGGGAAGAAAAGTTGACAGAGGTTGACAAGGACTGGCCATGGAGATGTAGCAGGAAGGTGAAGAAAAAACAAAGCCAAAAAAAACACTCACTTTGATATTGTCTTCAAATGAGTATCATACAAGGAAATTTAGCCTATATATTGAACAAATGTTGAAGTTTATTGTTTAGAAGGCAATGGAAAGCTGTGTATGGAAAACCATGAGCAAAAATGGGCAAACAAATGCCAACAGTGTCACAAAGTTTAGTTATTCTAAGAGTTCATAAGCCAGTTCAATATTTTTAGCTTTATTTAAATGTTTAATTTTTCAGAACAAATATAACTCTGACTTGGGATATGTTCTCCAGTCCCAGCTTTTTAAAAATTTTAATATGGTGTACAACAAATACATATTTCCAATAATACTATATTTATCAAATTATAATATGAGAATACCACCAACTGAAATCCATAGAAAAATAACAAGCCATTTAAAATTTAAATTCAGAGAGCAGGGGAAACATTATTCCAAGATGACTTCAGCCATGAGACTAAGGTTATTTTTAATTATATTGAAATTTTACAGTGTGTTTTTACAGCATTGAAATTAGAATTTCCTGTGAACATTTCTTCCTTCCCTTAGCTGTAAGGAAATGCTCAGCTGTGGTAGCTTTCTCAACATTGCTCAACTGGCCTCAAAGGCAACAAAAGTCTGTTCCATGGCAGAAAAATTAAAAGAAGTGATTAGCTTTGATTTCTTTTCAAATTTCAACTTAGTCTTGCTCTAGATTCTTCAGAGTAAAAAAAAAAAAAAAAAAAGAAAGAAAAAAGAAAAAACAAATGTTGACAACTCGTTCTGTAAACAATGTCCAAAGTCCTTAACAGTTTCCTTGTGTCTGCACAAAGCTCCCAGGGACACATTCCAGCTAAGAATCTACTTCAATTCATGTTCAATTAAACCAATTCATGGCAAGGAAAGGAGGAGTCACTATTCAGATTATTTAATTGACCCATTACTGAATGTGTAATTCCTGCACCTGGATGAATTCAAATGTCCTCATTCCCTGCTCATCTCCTCCATTTTTCTCTCTTTTTCCCTCTTAGACTACCAAGCAGACATCCTTCTAAACCGTTCATCTTGGCTGTCTTTGTGCCACCCAAGAGTGGCCAGAGGATAGAGTTCTGACTTAAGCACAGACAACTTTTTTCTTTACTTAGCACGTTAAACCTGTTGAAAAATTATTTTAAGAAACAAATATTTTCTCCCTTTTCAAGAGTCAGTGCATTATAATAATTCTTTTCAGTTTTCTGAAATATCTTATTTTACCTTTCTTGTCCACATGAACCAAATCAAGGTGCAAATTAAAACGTGATAGGGTTGGACAAGCTATTATCTTTTAAAAAAAATCTCAAGCCCAATGGTAAAGCTAACAAAATATTTACCTTCGAAAGCGTTTTGCATTTACTTCTTGTTATTTGGGGAAAGAACTAGTGAAATAATTGGACAACCTCAAATAAATAACTGGACAAAAGTCAGTGAAAAGGAGTTCCAAAAAAACAGAATGATCTACTGGGTTGAACACTGGTTTTTAGGATCCAAACAGTTGGAATTCCATTCTTGAACTTACAAAGTAATACAATGGTTTACAAGGCTTGACTAAGGACCCTGTCCTAAGCTGTAGATTTGTGTACTGATAACCCCATCTCTCACGTGGGTTACTCAACAGGCCCTGCCTCCTGTCCCTGATCCTGACCCTGTCTTCTGAAATTGATCTGCAGTGGTCTGACAAACTGCTTTCTAAAATTCAGATATAACTTTTTCACTAAAAAAAGCCTACAGCTCTCTATTTTCTGCGCTATAACAGCACTTGTCACGCTGTGTAAGTTGAGAAAGCAGCAGTGCCTGAGGCATGCCTGGGGAAAGGAAGGAGAGCTGGCTGACTTCTGAGACTCCTGACCCCACCTTCACCCAAGGAACGTGAGAAAGTGTTGATCTTCTGTTATTGATTGGGCGATAGGCCTTTTTAAAGGCGTTATCACAAAACCTTTTAAAAACCATTAATAAAGAGGATAATATTTTGATTTTAAATCTTTAGCAGGGTAGGCAACACCTACTTTGATGAGACTCAGGCCAAAACGTCAAACCTTATGATTTAAACTCTTGATATACCAACTCATTCTTATCCTCTGAACATGTACTATTCTATTTCTTCTTACATGAAGGCATTTACACACTTGTCCCCAGCTAAATCCTCCTTCATTGATTCATCCATTCAGCCACAGATGATTTTTCAAGATTCAATTTGAACCTAACTGTGAAAATGCTCCATATCCTACTAAACCTAGATAGATCTCCTCCCCTGGACTGTATGTATCATAACAAGAGTGTTTAGCATAATTCAAAAACATTGCTTAGGGAGAGCCTACTCTGGGCTTGTTTCTATGTCTGAATCAGCTTAGCATGTCCTGTGTTTTTCATATAATGGATAATCAATAATTATTGTATTGAATTTAGTGCAAACAGCAATTGAATTATCAATTGAGCTAATTATAAACTTGAACACTGCAAGGAATTTTAGAATATTTTGGCTAATAGGAAAGGAATGTTGGAAACAAGCTCATTCCGTTTGACTCCTTACAGACCTTCAAGAGCATGATGTGAGATGGGTATAGTTCTCTTATCAGACACTCTAGAAGGAAACAAAGCTCAAAAGACAACGCCATACTCTCTAAATGAAATTTTAATAATAAGAGCACAATTGTTTCTTACAAAGACGACCTGTTTGTAGAGTTTGGTGTGGCGTCCCTGGAGCTCTTTTGGTAGGAAGATGGAAGAAGGCACTACTTACTTAAAGACAAATACACATCAGTGGCAGAGACCTAGAAATTACCCCCCAAAGGCCAAGAACTAAGGAAGGGAAAGCTCCTCAAAGGGGCTCGGGGGTCAGGTTGCAGCAAAGACACTATGATTGTCAGAGTCAGTGGGACTTTTTCATTGTAACAATTATTTTCGGCTTTCTGAAAAGTCTTGTTATTTTACCTTGTCCACGTGAACCAAATCAAGGTGCAAAACGGCTAGTGTCAGCATTCTGCCGTATTTTCAGATTACAAGTATCATCTGGGACTGCAAATTGTGTTATTGGCTACATTTAGAGAACCAATTCAGATCTAAACAGGTGAGTAGATTTTACCTAGAACCAAACCTATTCCTTCTGGAGCCTTCCTCTTCTCAATTAACGGTAAACCTATTCTTTCAGTAGCTTGTGCTAACACCTTGGAGTGGTCTTTGACTCTGTGTATTCCTGACATCCCTAATGTAGCTTAGAGGCCAGTGTCTCCCCACCTCGTCTGGAAACAGCCCCAGGGAACTCTTGTCATCACAGGCCTAATGTCACTACTTTTGCCCTTGTCCCTCTACATCTCTGCGCAGGAGCCATTGGCAGGAGCCCTTGGAATATGCCAGGGGACAGCACGCCTCTGCTTACAGCCTTCTCACGGAGGGAACCCAAAGTCCTTAAAATGACTCGCACACCTACGTGATCAGGCCTTTGGTTTTCCTTTTTTTTTTTTTTTTTATTTGAGAGAGAGTGTCGCTCTGTTGCCCTGGCTGGACTGCAGTGGCGTGATCTCGGCTCACTGCAAGCTCCACCTCCTGGGTTCACACCATTCTCCTGCCTCAGCCTCCAGAGTATCTGGGATTACAGACGCCCGCGACCACGCCCAGCTAATTGCTTTTTGCATTTTTAGTAGAGATGGGGTTTCACCATGTTAGCCAGATGGTCTCGAACTCCTGATCCGCCTGCCTCGGCCTCCCAAAGTGCTGGCATTACAGGTGGCCTTTGGTTTTCGTGAGTTCATCTATTCCTCTCCTTTCTGATCCTTCACCTGCCTCCTCTGGCCTCTGATATTTTTCAGCCCTGCCAGGTGCATTTCCCATCAGGGGCTCCTCCTCTATCCCGAGCCTTCTCCCTCCTCTCCTTCAACGTTTATTTCATGCTACCTTCTACAATGTGGCGTCACCTGACTACGATGGTTCAAGTGTAACTCCCAATGCTTCCTCTCTCTTCCCTCTTATTTTTCTCTGTAGAATTATCACCTGAGAATTTCTTCACAAAAGTGATAGTGCTGCTATGTAGACAGCTTGGGGTCATGGTCGGCAGCTCAATGCTTAACTGGAAGGATAAGTGCATCAAACACGGAATTCCTTACATTAAATGAACTCAGACAAAAATCACATGCCAAAGGATTCAGAGGGAATGCAGAACCAATTAATATAAGTACCAAACACTGGTCTAACAGCTCATAAACGGCTTTCCTGTACATTAACCATTTCAATAGTGAGATTTCTAAACTGCCATTAGTGCTTTTTGAAAAAGGAGAATGGTACAAAGGAGTAAAGACAAAATGAGGAAAGGTAAAATGAACAGAGAAAAACACCGTGAATGACTTAATTGGACCCAGATTATTTAGACAATATTTAAGGATTGTCTAACACATTCTTCCAGGTTATCTGAATCGTTGTTGTCTTTGGGCTAACTTCTTTTATTGTTTTTGAGTTATGTAAAACTCAATTATTTTTAAGTAACTCTTAAGGTAAATGATTATTTTGTATGAACATGTAAATAAGTATTTTTAGGATTTCCCTCAAGCGACATGTCAATTCTGTGTCTTTTAAATGTATTTGAGCATTACATACTTTTTATGTATGAGAATTTTATGAATTATCTTTTGAACTTGCAAGGTCTAATTTCCTCATTAACAAATCAGTTAAAATCTTTGACACATTAGTTTTATATTTGTGTGAAATGTTTAGTTTTTAAAATTATCCTTCAACAGAACAGAACCATTATCACATGCCAGGCCTTACTGAATTTAATTCCGAGAATATTATTATGGAAAAACAGTCTTAGAAAAAGTCTTGTGTTCCCCAAGCTCACAAAATGGTGTCCTACTTAAGAAAATCAAGAACAATAAATTTCACAACAAAACTCAAACTGATGGGTAAAAAGCTGGGAAAGGCAATAGTGATCACTATATCGGAGCTTATTTCTAGAAGACATTGGGTTAGACTATGTCTAATTTACTATTTTGACAAGGTTCCTATACAGGTAGATTACCCAAGCGCAGCACGTAGCTGTCAGCAAGCCTCTCGACAAAATCATTCACAAGATGCATGTGCCTAACAAAACATGGCTCAGTGTTTGGGTGGTCACAGGGCTGCATTTCTATTTAATAATTACAACCACCGCATGGTGTTTAATAACGAAGGTCCGTTTTAGAGAGAGGTGCAGGGAGAAAACAACTCAGAACATTACACCTAACTCTGCGGGGACTGGTTGGAAAGAACTGGGAACGCTCACCCTGGTTGGGGAAGGCCAGCGAACGCAGAAGCAACACGACCCATCTTCAAAGAAAAATGCAGCAAACACGCGGAGAAAAAAAGTTAAACCCATTTCTTTAGCGTCACAAAGGAGACTGAGGAGCAATATATAGATGTTAACAGGAAGCTAGCAGGTGTGTCTAATGACTATGCTGCAAGGAAGGTGTTTTCAATGATTAGGCTACAAAAAAAGGTGTTTCCAGTGGGTAGGCTACAAAGGTGTTTCCAATGATTAGGAAATAACAGGGACTTCATAGAGGGTGCAAAACAGTGAATAGGAAGCCTTCTAAGCGATACATATGATCTGCTCTAACCCTAAGAATCAACATTTCTTCCAATTTTTTAACTAGAAATAATTGGAATTCAGATTTAATGCTTAGCTGGAAAACTTGTTCGACACAGTGAGCAGAGATCTGTTCTAAAGAATGCTTTAATTCTTTCTTCAATATCGATGTGTCTTGATTGTCATACTTTTTAAATATTAATTTTACTTTTATTAAAATGTTATTTTTTCTCTTATTTAGAAAATCTCAAAAATTATTTTAAAATCGAATAGTTCTTATACTTTTGCACAGCCTCAGATACGGTCTCCTCTAATAATTAAAAAAGTAAAGCTCTAATTTTTACTTGACAACTTACCAATAGTAGAGAAAGCATTTATGTACCTGGTTTATTTCATCCATCACTTGATCTGTAGTAACAGTGCTTCACTGTAGTCTCTTAATACTTTTATTTTAAAGGTATATGTCATTTATAGACATATATTTAAGGTAATAACAGATGAATAAAATGAGAGGGACCCGGGGAACCTTATTTATGCTTTGTAAAAAATAAAAGGAAATCCCAAAACAGTATTTAGAATTATATTCCAAAGAATAGCTATTAGAAAGTTATTCATCATCACTTTGAAAAGTTAAAATATTTAACAAGATATTCTGCAAACAATAAGAAAAATAATTTTAAACAAATAATTTATAAAATATTAATTGCTTTGTTATATCAAGAAAATATTGAAATGAGCATATTAGCTGTAAACAGCACTTTTACTTTCATAACTGTGGACGTTCACTTCTTTTAATATAGAAAGTTATTTTAAAATACCATTCAATATCATTGATCTTAGATACTTAAAAAATTTGGTATATATACCCTTTCTGTAAGTGTGATGACATATGATTAAACATAGTTATTTACTTTTAGAAAAATTATAGTAGAAATTTTTACTATAAAATTTTGATAATTTACACTCCATTCTATGTAAATCTACAGTAGTAACATTACCTATTTATATTTCATATATATTATTTTTATATGTACACATAAATTGTATTGTTTAAATTCCTCAAACAAGTCAAAATATTCAAATTCTGCATTAAGTAATATTTTAGGATACGGGCCTGAATTATGTAACATTTTCTCTACTTGTGTTTGAATTTAGATAATTACAACCTTATAGTAAATTCCTGGAATATAGATTTTAAAATTCCAATGATTTTCCAAACCAATGACGACTTAAAATTTCAATTATAAATGATTAAAAAGTTTTAATTTTTAAGCCATTTTGTAAAATTGTAAACTCTCATGGTTACATTTTTGGATTTAGAAATATGACAATCAATGTGAGTTCTTAACACAAAAGGAGGGAAAATCAGCAGAGACAACCTGATGCCATTGGGGTATCTGAGGTTGAGAAAGTGGCTGGCTTACCCCATTCTCGTTGTAGGTAGTCTTTAATCCAGTCAGCTTACCTGAGTATTATTTTGTTTCATAAGCAAGGATTTCACAAAGTAATACCCAGTGTCTGCAAATCCAAAGAACCCCCACTCCCCTCTTGCACCTGCTTTGCAATTAGGCTATGCCTTTTTCTTGTACTTCTGCCTCTCCATATCAATAGTAGTTATGCACAAATATGGACAAGATGACATTGTACATCACTTTACCTAAACTTGGGGAGTTTAGTTTCCTTTATCTGTGAAAACAAAGAGCATATGACTCTAGGTAACTGTCAGAATTAAATGATGTAAGGTATGCAGGAATGTGTAGTATGTAGTAACACATAAATGTTAGTTTCTTTTCAACCAAATGGCTTTGGGTTTTCTTTTAACCTATTATCTTATAAAATGACAGAAAAATAGAGATAGAATTGTCAAATAGGAACACGCAAATGATCGTAGCATATATAAGAATTTAATATATGAGAGAGGTAGCTTTTCAAATCAGTGAAAAAGAACAAACTAATCAATAAATAATATTAAAGCAAATGGTTTTATACTGGGGGGAGGATTTAGGTCCCTGTGTCATATGAGACACAAAAAATTAATTTCAGAAAGACCCAATCCATTAAATAAGAGATACTATCAAAGAAATAAAAGCAAATATATGCAAATATATAATGTATGCAATTACAATCTAAACGAACATACACAAAAAGAAACTAGAGAGATTGAAAATGATAAATTTGCCTGCCTTACAACACAATTTCCACACATGCAAATAATCTTCATAAGTGAAAATTTAAATGTAAGAACGGCCTACAAGCTGTTTATTACAGGTATAACACGAGACATAAATTTAAATTATGTTTATGTTTATAAATAGTTCAGCAAGGTGACAGATTAACATTCCAAATAGAAAAAAACATACCACTCAGACATTATGAGGAGGATTTTATGCTGGTGTTGTCTAACTTGAGCTGATTAGAATAAGAGGAGGACAGAGAATTGGTCTATCTAAGAAAGGCAGAGGGTCATAGAAGTGAAAAAGAAATTCTGTAGAATGGACAGAGACTGAAAATGGAAAATCAAAGTTGCTAAGGGCTGCAGTCTTAGAGAGCAGATTAGTACAAACTTTGAGCAGATGTCATGGGGTTTAGCACTTTTCAGAGTGAGAGGTCTAAAGAGAACCTTTAGGCGGTGTTTCTGTGTGAGCTACTATGTAACCCATTCCTGGGTGCCCTCAGGAATTACAGAGTAAACTCTTACACAGTTGACGTTGAACAACAACGTGGATCTCAACTGAGCAGGTTACTCCCACGTGGACTTTCTTCTGCCTCTGCCATCTGGAGACAGCAAATACCACACCTCCTGTTTCTCCTCCCCAGCCTACTCAGCATGAAGACCATGAGGAGGAAGAATTTTGTGACCCCTTCCACTTAATCAATAGTAAATATATTTTCTCTTCCTTATGACTTTCTTAACATTATTTTCTCTAGATTACTTTCTTGTAAGACTATACATATAACATACAAAATGTGTTAATTGACTGTTTATGTTATCTGTAAGATTCCTGGTCAACTACAGGCTGTTAGTAATTATGTTTTGGGGGAGTTGAAGGTTTTATGTGGATTTTTCAATGCATAAGGGGTCAGTGTCCTAACCTCTGTATTATTCAAGGATTAATTGTATTTATTTTTAAGCATTTGAAAAATGGATATGTATTTTAGGATGCTTTTTTATGTTTAGGCTAGTATTAAGCAAGCCTATTGATATGATTATGGTTACCTATAATACAGGGCTGTGAATATGTATCTTAAAAGTTGTGGATGGCATTCAATACTGTTTATCTATTTCCTCCCTCCCTCTCTCACTCCATTTCTATATCCATAATAGTTTGAAATCTAAATATTACAAGCATGTCTCCAAATTGGATTGCTTCATAAGAGAAGCAGTATATTGATAAAGAGTTAATGTATGAACAATATCAAATGTGTTATGATTCTGAAAACTTGTTGAGTGTTTCTTTTTTTTAATATTCACCTGTGGCATCATATGGATGGCAACCCCATTTGATTCACGATACAGAGAATCCAGAATTGTGTTTTTTAGAGAAAAACATGGACTCAGAGATAACTAGAAAGTTTCATCTATCTTGCAACCTATAGATCTTAAATATCACCCAGGCACAATGTTCTTTTCTTAGGGTTTTTTTTCTTTTTCTTTTTCTTTTTTCTTTTCTTCGGGACGGAGTCGCCCTTTGTCGCCCAGGCTGGAGTGCAGTGGCATGATCTCAGCTCACTGCAGCCCCTGCCTCTGGGTTCAAGGGATTCTCCTGCCTCAGCCTCCCGAGTAGCTGGGATTACAGGTGTGCACCACCACACACAGCTAATTTTTGTATTTTTAGTACAGATGGGATTTCATTATGTTGACCAGGCTGGTCTCAAACTCCTGACCTCAGGTGATCCACCTGCCTTGCGCTCCCAAAATGCTGGAATTACAGGCATGAGCCACCTCACCTGGCTCTTTTATTATATTTTGTTGGTGTTATTGCTGTTGGTTTCATTTTGTTGTCTGTATTTTTGTTTATTTGCACAGTCATATCTTTCATTTTCTGTAATTAATCAGCAGACAAAAGCAATGTATTATTTAGAAAATTTCTGGTTAAGACAGTGTGATTTTTTCAATTTAATTATATATATTTAATACATAATAGATTAAATCTATAAAAAAGTTACATTAACTTTTAAAAGTCTCTTGTGTAATCTTCCAATTAAAATATAGTTTGCTTCACCAGCATAACTGATAATTTCTTTTTAACAGAAAATAAAACTTTTTTAAAAAAAGATATGCTAGAAGATATTATACTTTTTATTCATCATGATAGAGACCGGATGTTTATAAGCATGTATCTATTCTAACACGAAATTTCACATGTCAAATTTAGGATCATAAGAATATGGTATTAGTATTCAGTACAATTTTGGCTTTACATTTTGGAATTTTGGTAGTTAAGTGTGATTAATTCAGCTTCTTTTAAATGTAGTCATATATACATATGGTAAAATCATATAATTTGGGAATACTCATCTGAATTAATACTGAAATTGAACGTCATCACTACTTTTCAGAGTTCTAAAATATGTATTTATAAAACAGAAAGGGATTTTAAAATAAAACATAATCAAATAGGTCTCCACAACACTTTTAGTAAAACACTGAGGGTTTGAGGCTGCCTTTAGAAATAACAACTCATAGTCTAACACCATCCCAAGGCTGTGGACTCCCAGGTCAAATGCCAGTTCAAATCCCGATGTCACCACTCACTTTATGGATAGCTTTCTTACTTTCTATGCCTCCATTTGTTCATATGTAAGGATTAGACGGCACAGAGAGCGCCTGACACATGAAGTCCTCCATCAAAACCCATCACCGTACTTCCCTGGATTCCTTACGAAAAAAGCTTGAGTCAAAACATAAACTACAGGCTTTTTTGTGAAGGAAAATCCCAGGGAATCAAGCGTGAAAAGAGAAAGAAATGAAGCAGGGAAGGAAGGTAAAGAAAAGCATGAGGTGTGCTGCTGAGTGTCAGCTGCTGGCTGCCTAGAATGGACAGGTGGCTGTGGTTACAGGGATCTCCCTCCCGCAGGGCTGGTGGGACCCCAGCCTTGCAGCTGTGTCAGGCAGAGGGAAGGGCAGGTGTGATCTCTCCTTCCCACCACCTGTTTCTTAAGAGTCACAGTTTATCCAATGAGCATTCTGTGACCCTTCCTTATCCGACTGTCTTCCTGGGCAGATACCTCCAGCTGAGCCCAGCCCAGGTGAGACGGCTCCCAGTGACAGACCTACCTAGGGCTAGAGCCACTGCAGCTCCCACTAAGATGTGGACGGTGGAGGCTGAGCTGGTCCTCACCGTGGGGAAGCCGAGGCGTTGGTGCTGGAAGGAGTTAAGCTGTCATGGCAGCGGAGGGGCTCTCCACAAGCCATCGGCCACGCCTCGATCAGACTCGGGGACTTGGTGCTGAGCAAAATTGGGGGGCTCAGAAACTAAGTCTGGTAAAACACATGATTTTCAGATATTTATATTTAATCACTATAATTAAAATGCAGCATTACGTGAGTGGCCTGGCATTTTCACACGATGCTCTATGACCCACACAGTTTAAATGTACATCTTTTTTAAAAAATTGCGAGTTGAGAAGTTCCTATTTAAACTGACTTCTGCACAGACAAAGGCACTGTGAGATATCTAAGAAATCGTTGACTGGGTACTGGAAGTGACGCAAGGCATGTCCCCAAAGGATACAGTGAAACAACCTTTGTCAATTATGCACATACCAAAAGCCATTCTTGTCCAAACCTCTTACTCACAATACTGTACTTTAAGTGAGAGCTTTTATTAAGGTGGCTACAGATTTGGTTAGTATGTGCTGTATTATATTTTTGGTTTGTTTGCTTTAACTGGACATAAATTCTGTAAATGTCAAAATCCTCATTTATAACTGGTGGCAAAACCTGATACCTGATCAATTTTTGCCCGGCGCATGATAGCTATGCAATAAATATTCAAGCATTCCATCCATTTTTATCCATGCAGAAACTGTTAAGTACCGGGAACTCAGTGAATTCTATTATCATTCACTTTCATCTCCTCTATAGCACTCCCCGAGTTAAAACTGATTTTAACCTATGTTTTTATGGGGCCATAAGACCTACCCCTGGCTGTTATGTTCACAGGCCTACTGCCTATAACAGCAAAGATGGGCAATTTTCTTACTTTCCTTCTTCCCCTCTTTTTATATTCTTTCACTCACCAAATGATTCACTTCATTTTAATACTGAAAAGCCTCCTTAGAAATTCTTATTTCCCAATTTGCTCCTAAGGTTGAAAATAGTAAAAAGCAACTCAAAGCAACATGAGTTGCCTCATGTGACAGTTTAATTTATTTTTACATCTTCCAAGCTCTGGGAAATATTAAGATTTGAAACACACAAGTCCAAAGTATTGAAATACTTTGTAAAGTTATATATCTTGTCAGTAAGTCACAAATTCCTTTAGATAAAAATTGAATCAATATTTTCTTCACTAGCTTCCCCCCCAAAAAAACTAAAAGTAGATGTATAAATCAAAGAAAATTTAATGCACTGCCTTCCATTTAATGTACCGATATTGATGATAGTAAACGACATTAATAATGAAGGAAAAGAAAGTATTATTGGCAGGGCATTATATACTATCAGAGAGGAAACTATAAATTTTCTAATGTCAAGTTAATTTTATATGGCCATGGTGCATGTTAACTGGTTACTTGTAAAGCTGATTCTTCTCCAAAATGCACATTTTTTCCTTAGCTCATAGAAATTCATAAAATATGTAACAAATTTTAATGGCATTCAAAATATTTAAATATTCTTTGGAGAATAATTTCAACATATTTTATATGCTTTGACATCCATACTTGGATTTTTGAAAACAGGGCTAGACTTAAAAAGCAGACAAATGGAAATTTAATTTAGTTTCTGGCAATTGTAATTGACTGACCTTAATTCACGGAAATTTTCTCAACCTCAGTTTATTAATTCCCCCAAAAGGAACGATAATTCCTACACTAAAACACTGTTGCAATTTCTAGGGAAGATAACACAGAGTATGGCAGGGGCTCAATGCTGTTCAAATGTTTACGTGTGTAAAGAAATAAGACACAGTTTTATCTATTTTCTGGCATAGAGAAAATTAGAATTCTTTAATAAGGTTAATTTATAAATAAATACATAAATAATAATGGGTCTACAACCTTGAAATGTCTTCATAGCCCTGAGAAGATACCCCTGGAATTATATATTAATATTGCCAGCATATTATCTCAGGAATAAATCAAAGTTGCATTTGTTTGCTTGTGAATGTGTTTTTGTTGGTAAGTATGAAAAAGGAATTTTATACAGTTGAACAGCTGCACTTCACCACGTATGTCCGGTTACAAAATTGATTATAGTTAGCAGGTAGCGCTTTCACTTTAGTAATTAAGCAGAGAAACCAGAAAACAAAACAAAACAATATATTTGGTGCAACTTACCATACAACCAAAATAACAAAGACCTAGTTTCATAAATACCTTTGCCTTTTATTTACTTGACCAATCGTTTCACTTCCAGAGCACAAATAACATTTTTCTCTAAAATTTTAGTTGACTGCTTTAAAAATGACTTTGCAGCTGGGTGCAGTGGCTCACGCCTGTAATCCCAGCACTTTGGGAGATCCAGGTGGGTAGATCACGAGGTCAGGAGAGAGAGACCATCCTGGCCAACATGGTGAAACCCCATCTCTACTAAAAATACAAAAATTAGCTTCCTTAGAAGCTAATTCTCTACTGAGAATTAGAGAAACCCCGTTCTCTACTGAAAACACAAAAATTAGCCAGGCGTGGTGGCGCCCACTCCTTCAGTTCCAGCTACTCGGGAGGCTGAGGCAGGAGAATTGCTTGAACCTGGGAGGCAGAGGTTTCAGTGAGCCGAGATGGAGCCACTGCATTCCAGCCTGGGTGACACAGCAAGTCTCTGTCTCAAAAAAAAAATAAAAAATTAACAAAAAAAAGCAAACTGGATAAAGCAAACATACGTATCCTATCATTCTCCCTGGAGAATGTGGTCGTGAGTTCTGTTAGAGAAGTTTGAAGTAGCTGAACCATGACCAGTTAAAAGGAACTTTGTTCTGTGCTGTTTCATTGCGAATCTGTTTTCTACTATTTTCCTAATACCACGAGAGTGCATTGTTATCTCACAAAAAGAACAAAAAAACAAAAAAACAAACAAACAAAAAAAACCAAGAAGGAAATTATTGCTGTAAGGAAAAAGCAGGACTTCTCATGTCTAGGGTAGCTCTGAGTTGACCCCCAGGATGAATTTGCACAAATCACTTAACCTGTGTGTTTCTGCAGCCTCTGAGAAACTGGTTCACCTGTTCGCTGAGAAAATTACATTTCTCACTAGAATATTTGAGCCTTAATTGAAGTTTGTAAAGCGCATTAACATCCTTATCTCGAGTCTATTGCGAGCATAACCTTCTACTCTCATAAAAAAGCAGGGGCCTCAGCTAGTTGTATTAGACAACCAGATACTTGGTGGAGGGAAATTTCTTCTCCTTTTGGCACCATGCGTCAAGCGGAGGTCCTGTTACTGCAATCAGCACGGTTTAGCTTCACCTTACAAAACCAAGAATGCATCAGAAACAAACACGTCTGTGTGTCATTCTCTAAAACAGGCTTGCATTTAATAACTCCCTATGGGTCCTTGTGTAGCTGTGTATCCATCTCTTTCTGACAACCACCTGGTATAGAATCCACTTTTTTGAGGTTTCAAAATATACTGCATTATATGTTGAAGACAAGGACTCAGGAACCAAATAATATTGAGCTGTGTTTCCTGAGGCCGACTGCCACATTCAGGTTTTGTCACACCATTGTCATTAATCCCTGGGTCCCTGGTTAAAGATCTAGATTCCTGGGGTACATCCCTAGTTGTTGAGTTCATCATCTTAGTGACTGGCCCTAGAAATCTACATATTAACTGTCTTCCCCAGGTGATTCTTTGGTGCAGTGATTTTTGAAAACCTTCACAATAAAACAGCTATTTGTTTCTATTTCTCTCCCAACCAAAGTAGTGACAAAATATGAACATATCTAAAAATCACCTAAATAGGAAACTGCCTTTTCCACTCTAGCCTTATTTATAATGAGCATCTCAAGGCTTGAGAGCCACACATGTAAGATTCCGAATACACATCAGTTCCAGATTATAGTCAATTGTGCTTATTTAGCTTTACCTTCCTATCAGCAGAGCTAAGAGTCTAAATTTACATTTGCATGTGCCCATGCACATTTTCCTGCTGTGCCAGCCCAATCACACTGACCCTTATCTTTCTCATTTTTAATTATAAAGCATTAAAGTCTATAGCTTAATCTATCAAAAGGGTTATTTCAATAAATGTAAAATGAGAAATCTCAATGCTAAGGAGACCTTGGATCACAGTTGAATTGGCGGTGTTTTATTTTTTCTTAGTGGGAGATAAAATAATGATGTATTCAGCATGGGAAGGCATATGAGATTTGATCAAATATCTTCTCATTTGCTGTTTTAAAGATAGAGAAGGAATTAACCTGTTTTTTTTTGGTGACGGACTAAGCTAATATTTTTCACGTGTGAGCTCATCTAATCCTTATAAAATAAACTTTTAACACATGAGGAAATAAAAGCACTAAGAGGTTAAATACCTGAGTCCACAGACCTTGTAAATGCTTCAAGACTCAGTCTATTTGGTTTGTTCCATATATTAGACTAATTTTTTAAGCTTAAAGAAGTAAATATTAGATACTGTGCCTAGTATATGCCAGAGACTATTCTGAGCACATAATGGGATTAACTTGTTTAATTTTAACAATCCCATGAGGTAGGTACTCCTCTTACTTCTATTTTAGAAGCCAGGAAATTGTAGCACAATGAGATTAAGTAGCTTGATCAAAGTGACTTGAGGTGTGGAAACAACAGAACGCAGAAGCCTGGCTTTATGATCCATTACTCTTAGCTGCTATATTATATAGGCTTTATCAGTACAAGTCTTTCCAGAGATTTATGAATTCTCCTGCCAAACCCTTCCATGGCCACCTTTATGACTGTATACAAAAATTATTGATATAAAGGTAGCAATACAATAACTCTTTTTTAAAAAACTTTTAAGTTCAGGGGTACAGGTGCAGGTTACATAAGTAAACTTGTGTCATAGGGGTTTGCTGTATAGATTATTTCACCCCCCAGGTATTAAGCCAATTACCCAGTAATTATTTTTCCAGATCCTCTTCCTTCTCCCAACCTCCACCCTTCAATAGCCCCCAGTGTATGTTGTTCCCCTCTGTGTGTCCGTGTGATCTCTTCGTTTAGCTCTCATTTATAAGCGAGAACATGTGGTATTTGGTTTTCTGTTCCTGTATTACTTTGCTAAGGATAATGGCCTCCAGCACCATCCATGCTCCTGTAAAGGACATGATCTTATTTTTTTCTTATGGCTGCATAGTACTCCATGCTGTGTATGTACCATATTTTCTTTACCCAGTCTATTATTGATGGGCATTTAGGTTGATTCCATGTCTTTGCTATTGTGAATAGTGTTGCAATGAACACACATGTGCACGTGTCTTTGTGGTAGAATGTTTTATATTCCTTTGGGTATACACCCAGTAATGGGATTGCTGGATTGAATGTTACTTCTGAATTTAGGTCTTTGAGGAGTTTCCACACTGTCTTCCACAATGGCTGAAGTAACTTACACTCCCACCAACAGTGTAAAAGGATTCCTTTTTAGCCACAACCTTGCCAACATCTGTTATTTTTTGACTTTTTTAAAATAGCCATTCTGACTGGTGTGAGACAGTATCTCATTAAAGAAATGCAAATCAATACTAAAACTCTTAATTTGCTATTTATGTTTTTTTAAGGAACTTCATAAAGTACGGGCATGTATGTAAAATTTTCCAAATATATTAATTTTTAGTAAGTATGGGAGGCATAGGTATAAAACATGAAAAATGATAATAGAGTAATGGAGTTAGGTAGTAAAATATTTTAGCAACTGATTGATTTGGCTCTGTGTCCCCACCCAAATCTCATCTTGGATTGCACTCCCATAATTCCCATGTGTTGTGGGAGATAATTGAATGACAGGGTCAGTTTCCCCCATACTGTTCTCATGGTCGTGGATAAGTCTCATGAGATCCGATGGTTTGATAAGGGGTAATCCATTTCACTTGGTTCTCATTCTCTCTCTTGCCACCACCAAGTGAGAAGTGCCTTTTGCCTTCCACCATGACTGTGAGGCCTCCCCAGCCATGTGGAACTGTGAGTCCAATAAACCACTTTCTTTTGTGAATAGACCAGTCTCGGATATGTCTTTATCGGCAGCATTAAAATGAACTAATACACCAGTAGATAAATTATTTTGCTTAATGCTGCTATATTTTCTAAAGCTAGCTAATTATATCTAAAGATAAAAACAAGTCATTACCATTTAGAAAACCCCAATGCTTTAATATAACAGACTTCTAATCGATAAAGCAATAATGTATGATGTATGAAGGTCATACAAACATGAGTGACAAGGACACCAAAACTTATACTGGTTTTCTCTCAAGGATATTGAAATCAAATAGGTGATTCATTTTCAATACAAGCATAGGTGCAGCTAAGACTAATTTAAAACAGCAAAATATGATTTATGGGCTAAACACATATTTAATCCATTTTTATAAGAAAAGCACTGATTTTGCTTGTCATGAAGAAAAAGAAAGGTTCAAACAGTTCTAGAAAATAATCCTGAACAAAATAAATAATTAAGAACTGGTTTACCATTTAAAATTTTATTAATATGGGTTGAATGGTTTGTGAAGGTTTCAAAAACTCTAGAAAATAACAAAATATTTCCGGGTGTTTCACAATACTTAGAGTAAGTCAAAAATGAACCGAAAGGGTTTGCTTATTCAGGCCAAGCATCATGGCTCACTTTGTTGTATAATGTTGTTGTCTCTCATTGACAGTCCTGCGTTTCCGGAGAGAGCACAGCCCTGGGAGCCACATCCCATTGCCTGTTGGATGATAGGGCTGCATTAGACATTTCTTAGTCTGCCAAGCAATACCTCAGCATCAGTTCAAAATGAAAGGGTGTCTGTTAAACAGGAGAGCTGGGGTCATGAGATTCCACAACAAAGGCTAGAAGGATTTGTGGAGGGCACTTCCCTTATCAGCGAAGTGATTGGACTGCAGCTTGGATGACTCAGAAAAAAAAAAAAAAAAACCTTGCTTTCTGAATGTTTTCAAAAATTCTATAGAAGGATTTTCTTCTAGGAAAAAGGTTTCATTTTGTTTTGTCCCTCTGTCCTGATCATTTTTAAGTTTTCTGGATTTAAAAAATTTTAACATTGAGAGAAAGAGAAAGGCGGGGTTACTTACATTATGAACACTCTCTCATTCACGAACTGTATCAGAACCAGAAGACACAGAGAGGGATGGGGGTTTTCCTTCTTTATTTCAGTACTTGGGCAATTTGAAGGAGGCACAAAACAGAACAGGGGATCTTAAGCAAGTTTGGTAAGTCCATCTCACAACACCCCACACTCAGAGTCATACTGAATACACAGATTCATCACTCGCACTCTCAGGTATCAACTTGGAGGGTTGACGTGACCTGCTCTATGAGAGGGAAAGTGAGACACATCTTCCTGCATGGTCCCCACCTGGGAAGATACTGAAAGAGGAAAAGTCGCCGGGCACGATGGCTCACACCTGTAATCTCAGCACTTTGGGAGGCAGAGACGGGAGGATCACGAGGTCAGAAGATCGAGACCATCCTGGCTAACACGGTGAAACCCCGTCTCTACTAAAAAATACAAAAAAAAATTAGCCGGGCATGGTGGCAGGCGCCTGTAGTCCCAGCTACTAGGGAGGCTGAGGCGGGAGAATGGCGTGAACCCGGGAGGCAGAGGTTGCAGTGAGCCGAGATCGTGCCACTGCACTCCAGCACTCCAGCCTGGTTGACAGAGTGAGACTCTGCCTCAAAAAAAAAAAAAAAAAAAAGAAAGAAAGAAAGAAAGAGTCACTATGACATATGGCTTTCTTCCCATTTTCTACGCAGTTCTACCCACACAGAAAGGAGATGCTGAGAGAGGGTCTGTATTCAGGTTTTTCCAAATAAGGTCTTCGGCATAGGCTGTATGCATTTCCTTAGATGTCTACTGATTTGTATAAAGAGAGTGTCCTTAATACTTCTTCACCTCTAGGATCCTACTTTTCATCCCTTGAGAAAAGATGAAGCACCATCATGTTCAAACTTGCTTGGAACGCCTGTCAGCTGAGTACATTTATCCCCAGTTGAAATTTTTACCAACCAAACTCTTCAAACAACCTGTCTTCATTTTTGTCTTTCACTTGAGTTAACACCAAATGAAACCATTGCCCTACAGACGGAGCATGATAAACTGACTCTCACAGAGAGAGGAAGGGCTTCTATGGATTCACAAGTTCCTTCAAATACGTGTCTGGGCTGGGCAGCAAGCCTGCTTCTTCAGTTCCTAATCTTACCATCAATAGTCACTTAATGGAATGGCAATATTCTTATAATTGGGTGACTTTATTTCTTGCCACTTCTATCCATGGACGTTCAAGCTAGAAAATGGATAATGCTTTCTACTATTAAAATTGACCTTGTATGCTATCGCAGAGCCCAGGTAAATGAGGCTGACCAAAATCAAGCTGTTAAGAAATTAACAAAACAAATCCCAAAATAAGTACATAATCTTAATCCCAATAAATCCAATGGCTTTACTTTTCCAAAGTTGGTGACATATTGAAATGCATCTACTACTGACAAAAGAAATGGCAAATTCCAAAATGTGGCAACATATAAACGCAAATGTCAAAAACCCCATTATGGTGACATTTCACTCTGACCAGGGAGTAAGAAGTGGATTTCCTGGCAGCCAGGAAGTTCATTTCAATTATTTTGTAGCCACAAAGTTCATCACTCTGATATTGATACACACTGGAAGATCTGCTTGTAAATCCCTCCTTATGTAATAGCAATTATTTTTTTCTAGCAATCCTGACTTCATAAAGTAATAATATCTAAGTATTAAAATTAAATTTCTCTTTCTCTTTCATCATACATATATATGTATGTATATATATATACGCACACGCAAACATAGGCACATAGAGCTTTTATCCCCCCAGCTACAAATAACAGTAATTTGCGATGATTCTACCAGGTTGCATCTTAAACATGTATATCTCCTTCTCATTTTTACTTCCAGGAATCATAACATGATTTATATTTAATTATAATATAGTTGTGAACTACTATATATTTTAAAAATATTTCTTCCTTTATATTAGTTTTAGATTTTAAAAATTAGTGATGTTTATATTGTACATTTTTATCTGTTTAGTAATATTTTTGAAGTAAGCATAACAGAAGCTTATCAATGCATACATAAGAAGTCCATCTTTCTGAAACTTTATTTATATAAATACGACTCAGTGACCTAAACAATGTGACATACATATAGATGGGGAAACTGAAGTTTGGCCACTTTGAATTAAGCAAAAGTGAAATACAAAGAACAATGTACAAAGAGGGTTCCCCTTGATGGAAGAAAGCCACTGCCTGACACGAAGAACCTGAGTGATAAACGATCCTGAAAACTGCCTCTGCTCTGCTGCAAAGGTGCCTGCAAAAGTTCCACTTGGCTATTGTTATTAATTACACATCAAGCTCACAATGTTGCACCTAAGATAAAAAGCAAGAAAAAGGGGGAATTAGAATTTAACTAAAGCTTGTCAAGCAGGCAGGGTCCTAAATGGCAGCTCACGGAGAGAGACGCACAGCTGACGGCTACACACGCCTTCCACATCGAGGTGCTGAGGCTAAACAAAGTTCCACTGAAGAGCATTTTAATATCTTTCCGCTTTCTAATCAAGTTGGAGAATTTTTTTTTCTTTTTGCCATCTTAGCCTCAAGGAAGAATACCAGATCATATAAGGCACTATTTCAAGCAATGTGTAATAATGATGAAGTTTCTTTCTATTATTATTATTATTATTATTATTATACTTTAAGTTTTAGGGTGCATGTGCACAATGTGCAGGTTAGTTACATATGTATACATGTGCCATGCTGGTGCGCTGCACCCATTAACTCGTCATTTAGCATTAGGTATATCTCCTAATGCTATCCCTCCCCCCTCCCCACAGCAGTCCCCAAAGTGTGATGTTCCCCTTCCTGTGTCCATGCGTTCTCATTGTTCAATTCCCATCTATGAGTGAGAACATGCGGTGTTTGGTTTTTTGTCCTTGCGATACATTACTGAGAACGCTGATTTCCAATTTCATCCATGTCCCTACAAAGGACATGAAGTCATCATATTTTATGGCTGCATAGTATTCCATGGTGTATATGTGCCACATTTTCTTCATCCAGTCTATCATTGTTGGACATTTGGGTTGGTTCCAAGTCTTTGCTATTGTGAAGTTTCAAAATCAAAGTAGAAATAAGGCAAACCCTTGATTTTGTTACAAAAAAAGGATTTTTCTGTAAAATAATTAAGTCCATTTAAAAAATTATGCCAAAATACCTGTTTAGAGGATATAAAAATAAAGTGTACTCAGTCTAACTGCCTTAATCATCTAAAGAAAATGTCCTAAATATACTTACAAAACTTAACTAACTTAGGCAAGGGAGAGATAACAAGGCTAAACATGTCTTTATTTCCATTTATCTGTAAAACCAGACCCTTAAGATTGGCAGGGATTAAATGGACAAATGAAAATCAAATGAATGATATGAAACCCTGTGTTGTAGACTGAATGTTTGCGTCCCTCTAAAATGTATATGTGAAAATCCTACCCATTAAGGTGATGCTATTATGAGATGGGGCTTTCTGGAGGTGAGTAGGTCATGAGGATGGAGCCTTTGTCTCTTTCTGTCTCTGCCATGTGAGGACACAGCTAGAAGGCACCATCTATGAATAAGAAAGCAGGGTCTCACCAGACATCGAATTGGCTGGCACCTTGATCTTTGAGTTACAGCTTCCAGAACTGTGAGAAATAAGTTTATGTTGTTCATAATCCAACAACTTAATGGTATTTTGTTACAGCAGCTCAAAATGATTAAGACTCCCTGGGAGCTGAAATGCCCTGAAAGACCCCTACTTCATATAACCACAGGAGTAGTTAACATGTGTAAAGTGCTTACGATATCCAAGTGTATTCTGAACACTTGACATATAGAAACTTGTTTAATCCTCACAGTAACCTGTGGGGGGCTTGATCTCGTTGCCTCTGTTTTACGGAGGGCAGAGGTGAAGTAGTATGCTCCAATGAATATTCACAAAATAAACAAGTGGTGACAGTAGTCACCCTACTCTGAATCAAACATTGGATTTGTACAGTGTTTTTAAACTGGTGGAGTCGGCAGCAGAGCCCCAAAAATTTATCTCCAGATTTTGTGCTTTCAATTCCTGTACTTTAACACATCCAATCTATAGCAAAATACTCCCTTACATCCTCTAAAAAGGAACACCAAAGAACTACATAATCATGGGGGGGGGGGAGGTGGTGGTGAAAAGTGTGGATATGTGGCATCTGTCAGCATCCCCAGCACCAAATGGGCCCTCAGAAGTCAGCTATGACCTGCGTCCTGCATATCCAAAAAGGAAATACTCTGTGTCCATATTTCCTCTCTGCAAAGAGATCGCCAATTCCTTCCTGATTCCCCTGTCCTTATGATAAAACGACAGAAATCCCTTCCTGCAGAATGTGCCTGCCTTCAGCAATTACTAAACATTTTTTTTATTTTTGAGACTGAGTCTTGCTCTGTCATCCAGGCTGAAGTGCAGTGGCGCGATCTTGGCTCATTGCATGTCCGCCTCCCAGCTTCAAGCAATTCCCCTGTCTCAGCCTCCTGAGTAGCTGGGAATACAGGTGCGTGCCACCACACACAGCTAATTTTTTGTATTTTTAGTAGAGATGGGGTTTCACCATGTTGGCCAGGCTGGTCTCAATCTCCTGACCTCAGGTGATCTACCTGCCTCGGCCTCCCAAAATGCTGGGATAACAGGCGTGAGACACTGCACCCAGTCTACTAAACACTTCTTACACATTTTCTACTGAAGGTGCCCTCATTTTTCTAAGAATAAGCAAGGAGCTGCAGAAAGTTCTGGGAAAATGTCTCAAAGATTCATTGTATAAAGAAAAACTTATTTGAGTATTTTGCTGTTGTTTGCTTAAACACATCCATGTATATTTCACATGCAATCCCCACCAAAACATTTACCATTCTTCAAAGTGATGCTCAAAGTCTTTTTATATGTTCAAAAACTATAAAATGGGTGCTGAGGGGAACACCATATGCCCAACCAGAAACGAGAGGTGGTTGGAACATGTAAAGAATTACTCTCAATGACTGTGTGGCAGACAGTCTATGAAGGTGCCACCCTCCCCATCCCTGCCTTCTGGAGTCATACCTTCTCTTTAGTGTGGGCATGGCCTGTGACTTGCTTCTGGTCAACAAGGAGCTAACGTGACGGTGTGCGTGTGAGCACCTGTGTTTGATCTGGCAGGTGAGATTGCAGCACCCTCCCTGCTCACACCCTGGCTGGCAGGGAAGAAGCAGCTGCCGTGGTGTGAGATGTTTGCCATGAAAAGCTGACCCTTCTTTAGTAAAGCCCAAGAGGAGAACATAGTCAGGCTGCCACCTGGCTTGCAGCCTTGTGAGGTCCTAAGCAGGGTGCCCAGCCATGCCCTGCCCAGACTACAACCCACAGACACCGTGAGATCATTCATTCATGCTGCTTTAAGCCACTATGTCTGTGATCATCGTTAAGTAGCAACAGGAAGTGAATGCCAATTGCCTTTGCCACAAAATTGTTGTCTGTCTTTCTAGGTCAATTTACGATACTCAGGTACCAATTTTTTTTTTTTTTTAGACCGAGTCTTGATCTGTTGCCAGGCTGGAGTGCAGTGGCACAATCTCGGCTAACTGCAACCTCTGCCTCCTGAGTTCAAGTGATTCTCCTGCTTCAGCCTCTCAAGTAGCTGGGATTACAGGTGCCCGCCACTGCAGCCAGCTAATTTTGTGTATTCTTAGTAGAGATGGGGTTTCACCATCTTGGCCAGGTTGATCTTGAACCGCTGACCTCGTGATCCACTCTCTTCGGCCTCCCAAAGTGCTGGGATTACAGGCATGAGACACCATATCCAGCCCAGATATCTTGTAAGTGCAACCATTGCTTAATGTCCCCTAACTTAGTTTCTAAGGAATAAAACGTGTATTTCACATCTGTCCTATCTAGTATTGGTTTTAACTTTTAGTTTTTTAATGACAACTGATTAATTACTTTAACAATTTAAATTACATATTTATTCATCACATTTTTTAAACACCAGCCACGTTCCATGAACTGCCATAGATGCTAAGGATATGAGATGCAGAATTCTTCTCATCAAGAAGATCACAAACAAGAGAAAGAAACAAAGACTGAAATCAGGAGAGGGAAAAATGCCCATTTCACCCATGCTCAGAATGGTCTTAATATACAGAAGAGGCAAATAAGAGACTCTCAACTTCAGGTGCATGGGAGAGAACAGAGGCCAGAAGCCAGGACAACCCAGGGCCAGATTGTGCACTAGCTCCACGAGGTCGGGCATATTAATTCAGTTCTAGGTGTTTCTGTTTTCTCACAGATAAAGTCGGAGACACATTATCCTCTTGCTTATAGTGTTACAGCACGTGATTTAATACACACAAAGCACATCAGTGGTTTCTAGGACTACAACTTATCACAGGAGTGGATAAGGGAGAGTTTTAGAAGAAACAAGAGAACTGTTATGTGAACCACAGGGAGGAGTTCACAGGCTTACAGTGTACTGAGGCTAGGGACATGTAGGCAGCTCCTATGGTACCGGGCTGTGGTGAGGCGGTCGCCTGCCAGGACCTAATAAGACATGAGTTATTAATGGGTACTAGGCTTAATATGCGGACAATGAAATAATCTCTACAACAAACCCCCAAGACACAGGTTTACCGATGTAACAATCTGTACATGAACTTAAAATACAAGTTAAAATTAATAGATACAACTTCAATATTAAAAAGAAGAAAGAAATGAATTTAGAGAGACCATCAGGGAAGATCCCAAGAGGAGATACCTGATGTGCCAAGGAGTGCAGCCTCATCTGGAAGAGGACAAGTCTGGCCGCACGTGTCCAGGCTTTTCTAGCAACATCCATTATAGCGATCAGCCCTAGGTTTGCAATACAGTTAACCTTACGCCCTAGCTGTGATAAGGTCAGCAAAACTGCCTGTGAAAGGATATGTTAAACAGCTATGGACTTTTGTTGGTGTATCATTTTGGTAACTTCACCTCCTTCCTCCCACATTTCATAGTCTGTCTCCTGGAAAATGATTTTTCAATGTTTAACAAGAAGTGGGCAAAAGGTCTGAACAGACACCTCATCAAAATGATACAAGGAGAGTAAATAAGCATATGAAAAGATGCTCAACCTCATGTCCTTAGAAAATGAGACACCACTACACACCAATGAAGAATCGCTAAAATCCAGAACGGCAACACAACCAAATGCTGTTGGGGTTGTGGGGCAACAGGAAGGCTCACTCACTGCTGGTGGGAACGCAGAATGGTAGTCACATTGGCAGACAAGTGGCAGTTTCTTACAAAGCTAAACACAGTCTTACTATATGATCCAGCAATTGTCCTCTTTGGTCTTTATGTAAATGAGTTGAAAACTTATGTTCACACAAAATCTTTACAAAATATTTATAGCAGCTTTATTCATAATTGCCAAAAATTATAAGTAACCAAGACATTCATTAATAGATGAATGGATAAACTATGGTACATCCACATAGTGGAATATTATTCAGCAAAAAAAGAAAAAAAGAGGAAATGACCTGTCAAGACACAAAAAGACATGAAGAAAATATAGTTTCCTTATTATTCTTTTTAGATACAGGGTCTTACGCTATTGTCCAGGCTAGAGCACAGTAGTGCGATCATAGTTCACTACAGCCTCTGACTTCAAGGGATCTGCCCACCTCAGCCTCCTGAGCAGCTGGTACTACAGGCATATGTTAGCATGCTCAGCTAACGATTTAATGTTTTGTCTACACGGGATCTTGTTATGTTGCCCAGGATGGTCTCAAACTCCTGGCCTCAGGTGATCCAAGGAGAAAATTCAAACGCATATTACTAAGTGAAAGAAGGCAGTCTGTAGGATGCCAAATATATGACATTCTGGAAAAGGCAAAACTATGGAAGGTGAACTCAAATTATATTTTACATCACAAGTAACAATGAGCTTAGATTCCTTAGTATATATAAAGTTGATTTCTTTTAAACCACATCTGATAATTATAATATTTCTCACATGAGTTGCTCTAGTTTTTAGAAGTGAAAACAATATAATCGTTTTCAGTAAAGGGATTAAATATTTTGGTTTAATTATGACCATGAAGCACTAGTGCCGCCTTTGGATTTATATTTGATCAAAATATGTAGACAACTGAAGGTAAAAGGATTTTTGAGAATGAGTTGTCACATGTAGACCCATGGAAACTGCCCATGGGCACAGGTAGCACCCAAGCAAATCTATGGGACACAAATCTCTTTCCATACAGTTCTTGATCCTTATTCAGAGCACACAGTAATTTACTCCAGATGCTGCTTCTCATGCATACTTTGTTATATAGAACATGCTTGAAAAATACATTTTTCATTTAACATGGGCCTGTGCTATCAATTAGTTGGAAGAAACTGTCACAGGCAGTGAAAACTCTTATTAAAAATTGATTTTAATCTAGTTAAGTCTCAACACCCAACTCCGATCTGAAGATCAAGGTTGTGTCAGAATAAAGGCCAAAAGAAAAAAGATCAATATCAAATATTTCAGTTCTGAGGTTAATACATTTGCTTATAAAAGTATACTGAACCATCTGTATTCTGGAAGACCTGGTCTGGTACCATAAGAAGACTAGATTTTTTTTTAAAGGCAGCAATAGTATTCTTCACCTTAAGACAGTAAGAGTTATATACCTACATTGGAAGCACAAAAATATATTAGGTAAGATAATTTAAGATTGTCTTAACAAATAATTGTCATTCTTCCTCAAAGTTAATTTTAAAATCCTAAGAGAGAGAGAGTTTGTGTGTGTGTGTGTATGTTCACTCTTAACTATTTACCTAAATGATGGTTGTTAGTTTGGTAATAGATTACTACTGATACAAACACATTCTAAACCTACTGATGGTCAGGACTGGTGGTTCACGCCTGTAATGCCAGCACTTTGGGAGGCTGAGGCAGGAGGATTGCTTGAGTCCAGGAGTTCAAGAACACCCTGGGTAACATATTGGGATCCCATCTCTACGAAAACATTTTTAAAACATTAGCCAGGCAACGGGGCATGCACCTGCAGTCCCGGCTACTAGCTGAGGTGGGGAGATTGCTTGAGGCCAGGAATTTAATGCTGGAGTGAGCTATGAGCGTGCCACTGTACTCCGGATTGAGTGAGAGAGTGCAACTCTATCTCAAAAGAATATCTTAAAAAATCAAAAACAAAAACCTAATAATTAAACATTTAAAAATAATTTAAATAGAATCAACTCTATCCCTAAGAATAGCATTTACTAAGCTTAGGAGGAACCACTAGAGGACATCATTCATAGCAAGACACAGTTTTTATTTAGTTCCAGCCATGACTGATCTCATATAAAGAAGCAATGACCAAGAAATTAAAATGATAGACACTAGCAACTGACTTGAATTTTTAAAAATTGGTTAAAAAGGTCAACTTGGTTCTACTGATTAACTTCAAATGCCTTAAGCATGTACACACAGATATAGGAGAAGACCTCAAAGGCCCCGGGGGAAGGAACATGAATGGTATTCCTGGGTCCCATCCTATCTAGTGGACAACACAAGGCTTCCAAAGGGAGGTTTAGAAAAATGAAGAGAGTTAGAGTAGAGAAAACTGGGGTAAGATATTGTTGTTTCAAAAACCAATATTCCTGTCAGCCACATAAATGTTAAGAAACCAGCTCTATCTTCCTTACCAAAAACAGATTTCCATGTAAACTGAACAAACATAAAGGAAGAATGTCATTTACTTTCTTCTTATAACTTACATAGACAAAACATGTAGGTTAGTAGTTATTTCCATGGCCATGGTAAATTGCAATTGCTCAGGGACATTTGAGACTTACTAAAGTGAAATATGAATAGATTTTGTATTTTAATACTCACAAGTCAGTTTCCCCACAATTAGTTTATCGCATATATTGCTTTAAAACATTATTATACTTTCATGTGAAGACAATTCTATCCAAGTTTTACGTTTATTTTACAAAAATAAATTGCTTCTATCTAACAAACATTATTGGATATTTATCTGGGCTATGGATTAAAAATAATGCAAGTCAATAAAACTTCACAAATTACACTAAATATGGGTTTTAAAAGAAAGTTCGCTTTATCCACATTTATGTTACTTGGCATCTTCATCACCATTCCTGCTATTAAAAAAAAAAGAAGCCTTTGAATTCCAATCAGTTGGGTTAAGTATGCAAAAATGGCTGCATAGATTGTCTTGTTGATTACCTATTCTCTATCATGATTATATCTTTCTATAATTTTGCGGAAAATAGACTAGGAAAGAGAATAAATTTAGAAAATAGAGTCAGGGTAGGTAGCAATTCTACCTGAAACGTGGAAACAAAAGCTTAAAATTTTCATTGTTAGGACAAATTGAAAGAAGAAAAAATATGCAGTGATATACATAATTAAAAGGCAGCAGAAAAAAACAGTGGAGAAAATAAAGAAAAGAGGTACTAAAGAGAGAGAAAATAAATAAAAGAAACAAGAGATCACTTAGAACGTGGCAGAAAAGCACTAGGGACAGGTAGACAATGAAAGAAACCAGATTCACTATTCCCCCTGCTTCTAAAACACGTGGACAACAGGCAGCATTATTATAAACAAGTGAGGTAGGAATCGGGACTTCCATTATACTTAGCATTACCCAGAATTTCATGAGAAATCCTGGGATTTTTATAAAAGGATTAATAATGGGAAACTACCTGAAAACTGTAAATTGATGTCATAAAAATGTGACTAATACAAAATGATTTCTCAGCTGGGCATGGCGGCTCACGCCTGTAATCCCAGCACTTTGGGAGGCTGAGGCGGGCAGATCACGAAGTCAACAGTTCGAGACTAGCATGGCCAACGTGGTGAAACACCATCTCTACTAAAAATACAAAAAATTAGCTAGGCCTGGTGGCGTGTGCCTGTAATCCCAGCTACTCGGGAGGCTGTAGTAGGAGAATTGCTTGAACTCGGGAGGCAGAAGTTGCAGTGAGCCAATATCTCACCACTGCACTCTAGCCTGGGCGACAGAGCAAGACTCCATCTCAGAAAAAAAGAAAAAAAAGAATTGTTTTTTAGGGTGTAAATATTAAAATGTATGCTACAGACCTTGTGGAAGAATAGATGAGATAAAAATGTAAGTAAAATACTAGCAAATTATCTGGCCCGAGAAAGGTTAGCTTCCCTCCTTATAGGAGAGTTATATTGTTGATTTGGTGAGATCTCCACTAAATATTTTAACATTCAAATATATTTTCTTAATAGCCCATTCTAGCTAACATTTGTCATAGCCTCTTTATCAACAAATATTAGAATTATTAATGTAAGTGGATTTCGTTTAATTTTTCTGTGTTTTTTGCTCCATCTTACCCTCCTAACCCCAGATTAGGATAAATTCTATATGGCAAATGACAAGAACCAAAGTTCTAAGTATTCCAAAGTGTAAATAGTCTGGCCTTCAGCAACTGAGACTGGTGTAATTCCTACAGAGATACTTAATGTGGTCTTAATTGGCACTGTTTTCTTTTTCTTCTGTTCCACTTAAATGATGCCAATCAAATTTTGGCATACATGAGCTAAGTTAAAGAAAAGTAGCAATGCCTAGTTTTGTTGACTTGCAATTCCTTTGAAACCATACTATGAAGAGAAAATTTAAATTCCATGTTTATCCTGATCATTTTCACTTTTGCAAAGAAAAAAAAAACAACCTCAGTTTTGCTATCTGTGCACAACAGCAGTCCGTGCCTGGGATAAGGTGGACTGAAGTGTGAACAATGGTTCAAGATCAAAAGACTCCTTAGGTTCTGCTCAGACTGTCTCCAGTGATCAGCAGCGCAGGAGTCCATCCCAACAGGGGGTTGGGGAGAGCTGATGAGATTCATGTGCCATCTCAGAAAGAAAACATAAAAACCTGGACATTCTATGGAAGGCAAGCCAAAAGAATGTGGAATCTCCGTTTGTGGAACTTGTAAGTCGGGTAATATACCAGGGAGTATGTTAACACGGCTGAATGACCTCTGTTTTGAACTTCGCCTCGCCTCCCTGCCTTCTCTCTGCTCGGTGTGGCTCTCTTGTTATTGTTATTCCTGGGTTGTTCCTCCTTTCCCTGTCTCATAGCTCCTTTTGGTCTCCCCCTCCCTTTATCCTGCCACTCTGACAAAGCAGGCACAGCACTTGCCTTCAATCATCAGCTGAAAATGAGTAAGAAGCTACTTGCTTGGAACAAAGCTGGGAGTCATTTTGAAAGCATTTCCTTCGAGCTGAGACATCCTGAGACATGGACTTTTGATGGGTAATCAAGGTTTAGAAAAATGAGTTCACTGAAGGTTTACAATATCAGGACAGATCTTTCCCAGGCTTTCCAGACCATTTAATGCTTGTTTTGTGAATCAAAGAGCGCAGGCACAGAGGCTGGAGGAAGCAAACTAATAGCTTACAAAGCTACAAAAGGAAAGGGAGACAATAAGGCTTGAAAAGAAACACTTACAAAAAAAAATACCCATTTCCTCTCTCTTTCTCCTGCTTCTGTGAGTACTGCTAGACAGACGCCATCAACATTTCAGCAGCAATGACATCCCAGACAGCTTGTCTATAGCCCTCGACTCAGTTTCTTGGTATTTCTTTTAGTAGAATATTCCAGAGCGTGTGGTCTTTCACCTTTCCTTGGCCTCCAGACTGTGCTACTCCTGGATGCTCACTTCCTGTAAACTCATCTTCATCATGTTGTTGAATATCATTACTTCTTTGCAACCCAAAGCAAGGAATTTTGAAACGATTATCTCTCACTTGACAAAGTAAATCTATTTATATAGCCACTGGCTTGGCGCTACAAAAAATAAAGTTCTTAATAAATGCTGTCAATGATTGTATTTTGGGGGGAAATATTAACCACTTTTCAATTTATGCATAACCTTTCCAGGCGCATTTGTGTCACAGTTATAACCTGTCATCTCTCTTTAGTCTCCTTTTCCAAATCCAGCTTGTTCTGTATACAGTAGCTCCACTGAGGAGCAGGGAGGAAAGACGGATGAGTGGAGTACACATGGTGGATGCTGCCATTTAGGCAAAGGCAGGCATTTAAGTAAAGACACGTGAGAATGGGAACTCGTGCCCCAGTGAGGACATTACCATACTCCAATTAAAGGGAAGGCAGAGCATAAAGACTGTGCAAGCTAAAAATACACAACTCCTTTCAGCACAAAGCTCCCCGAAATAATTCTGCAAGAAATATGTGTAAGGTCTGAAGCTTAGCAGAAAGATTGGTAGCAAGCACAGCTCTCCAAAATCAATGGTAGAAAAAGAATTTCTTTTTCTTTGGTGCAGTCTTAGAAATGCGCAGGCATCCTGCTGGCGTTTGAATGCATGGTGCCTTCAAGAACCTCACGCACACAGACGTGCAACTGCCCGTGAGGTTTCCTAAAGACAAAACATGAGCGACGTCTGCGTGTAAAATGACAAGTACAGTAAACGTCCCGCAGCCCCAGGCTTCATTGTCATCTGCTGGAAGTGTCCTCCATGTGTGTGAGATACCCTGCTTATACATCTATTTTAGTCCTCAAACATGGAAATAATCCACTTTGTCCTTTGTGGGACTTAAAGTAAGCTAATCGGGGAGGGACACGCAGTTATCTTTCTACTGTTAATGCTAACCCAATGCTTAGCAGACAGGGTTGAACGATGATTGTTGGCTGACTCAACTCTTGCTTAGCTTCCATCAAAGTACAAACTACTTGTTTCCAAGGTTATTTGTGAGTGAGGTTGATTTCTATTTTATTTAACTATTTAGACACACACACATTAACTTATTTCTTATGTATTTATATAATCTTATATAACATGTGCATATTTTTGTATATATTTCTAAATCAGTTCATAATATTAATGCATGCTTCAGAGGCATTTACTTAATTTTTCATTTTTTAAAATGAATTTTAGTTCAAATTTTTAATTTTAAAATTGATTTAAATCACTAAATTAAATTGAATTTTAAGGAGGGATAGGAGAAAATGTCCAGACTCGTACTGAAACTTGCAGAAAGATGATTCAATTATAAAATAGTTCATTCAAAATAGTGTTGTCAAGGTAAAATAAAGTTGCTTCTTTCTAATTTTATCTGCAAAGAGGGAGTTCATGTTTATCGAGTACCTACTTTATGGTTCCAGACAGTTAGCTAATCCCTCTGAATGCATCAACTCTAATCTCTAAAAGTAGTCAACCTTCATTTTATAGAAGAGGATGTTGGCCAAGCTAACAGAGTTATTACCGAGATTCCCCCTGGAGACTTTGCAGCTAAGGGTAATTGTCTTTGGTTTCTATGCTTACTACACCCCAGAAGTCAAAATAATAGCAATGAAGATGAAAATGATTTAGATCACAGGGCTCAACATTACATGCACATGGCCAGTGGTTCTATACAAACTGTAAAGCTAAATTCCTTAGAATTAAAAAAAAGTAATTGAAACGTTTTCTAATTAATTACCCAGGCATAGAAATATCTAGTACAGATCTATTAAGAATACAGCACTGATGAAAGTGCTAAAGGACACAGAAATGAAATTTTAAAATGCAGTCATTTCTGTTTAGGGATTTAAACCAAGATAAAGAAACAAAACCAACAGGAAGATGCCATCAAAGGAAAGCAAGACAGAAAATTAAGGAGCTTCAGAAAGACTTCACAAACAAGGTGAGTCTTAAATAAATCTTGGGATTCTGGATAACCACAGGAAAGAAGAAAGCAGCCCAGGTAAAAGATGTCATGAAAAAGGCTTGGGATTAAGAACCAGGGAGATGCCCATATGGGGAAGTGTGAGCTCTTCCTGGTAAAATACAAGTAGGCAAGTCTGCAGAGAGGGGTCAGGTTCTCATTGCTTTATTGAAGCATGCACACATCTGACAGATGAAACTGCTCTTCCACGAAGAGTGATTCTGAAGGTCCTGCTTGGTAAATTGCAAGAACCAGCAAGACTTTCAAGGAGTTACTTTATCAACTAGTTTAAACAAGGTGGATAAGCGATAACATATAAGAGGGCAATAATAAAACAAAGATATTAATTCTGTAAAAGGTCAACAGTGGAATACATTATTACTTCATTATATTTATCGCCCCTGCGAGTGGGTATGTTATAAATATCAGATTTTAGTGAATAACTTTAATAAATGCATTTGAAGTTAAAGTGAAGTTGATATGGGCATTGACAAGAATATTAGAAAAATAAGAAAGTTAGTAAAGTTGAAGAGAGGGAAGGAACGGAAGTAAATTTGCATACAAGAGCTATACTGAGATCTTTAAAGTAAATGTATTTGTTAAGCAGGTAAATGGAAAATATCAAGGGAAAGTAATGGTTAGTATTGTATTCATTGCCACAGATGTGATGGCTGAGATGTGAGAATAAATTATCTAGGGTAGTATGCATGGAAAGAAAAAAAGCAGATATCTATGAACTAAATCCCAGAGGACATCCACAGGAGAGAAAGAAGGGGGAGAAGTTGTAGGAGGTGAAAAGTATAAAGAGGCTGCGAGAATACAATGTTTCTGAAGAGGAGAAGTTATAGGAGGTGAAAAGTATAAAGAGGCTGGGAGAATACAATGTGTCTGAAGAGAAGTTATACTAGGTGAAAAGGTATAAAGAGGCTGGGAGAAAACAATGTCTCTGAAGAGGAGAAGTTATAGGAGGTGAAAAGTATAAAGAGGCTGGGAGAATACAATGTCTCTGAAGAGGATGGAACTCCAGGGAGAGGTTGGCTTAGTGAATATAAACATCATGTAAGAGAGATCATAGAAATGGATCCTCAGTGAGTGTCAATTATGCCAATTTTTGTGCATAGGTTACCAGGGATATTCTGTAACCACCACACAGTAGAATCACTAAATATATAATAATAAATTCAGACAAATGTGTTCATATATCACAGCCCGAAAAAATAATGAACTATTACTGTAGACAAAAACTTGCGTAGATCGTGTAAACAAACTATTGAACAAAACACCGGAAACAAGAGAATACGGAGTATGACTCCTTTTGTGTAAATTGAAACATTTAAGATGAGGGAATCTACAGAGTTTATCTTGGGTGCCATAGACTGTTACTAAAAAGAAGAACAGGATAGCTGTTCTAATGGCATTCGGGGAACTGGTTGTTTTTGAGCGGGAGAGAGGGACGAAAGTGAGAGGTGTTAGTAAATGTTCTAGCTGTGGACACTGTGGGAGTGGTGCAGGTTTTCCTCTTGCGATAAAGAATTGAGCTGTAAGTTTTACTTTTGGCCAGTTTCTGAATGTGTGTTATGTTTGGCAATTTTAAACAGGTTTCTAAAAAGGAGGCATGTTGACTTACGGAAAACATGGGTAGAGGTCCATTGCCTGGAGGATTTCTATTAATCTGTCTGTGGCGTAACCTTATTCCACGTTCTCTGCACTAAACAAAGGTGTTTGTATAACCAGTGATCTTTTACAACTTGAGAACGAGTACCCTTGTTTTTGACCCTTTGATTTGTATGCACCAAGAGGTTGCTGATGTCCAAATGGAAGTTATTATTATTTGTTTGGGAGTAACTACTTTGGGTTATGACATCTGAGGCAGTGGGCCAAAAAAGATATAATAACAACAACAAAATAAAAAGGGACAACCATGAAGAAAAGGAGTATCATGACACATAATGATACCTCACATATATGTGTATATGTTTATGTGTATGCATATATATGTATGTGTATATATACACATATATATTAATACCCTCTATAACACTGCTGTGCCAGAGATAGAATTACTGCTAGATAATTTACTCATATTGTGATCCCCGAACAGGATGCTTAAAAACATGAATGATTGTTTTGTCTTAATCTAAGATTAAAGGTCATCATCTCATTTAAGGTATTCTTTTTATTTTTATTAGGCATCATTTAAACAACTATTTTAGGCAACAGAACGTAGAGCAAAGGGAAGACTTTGAAGAAGTCGAGATGGATATTTCAAGAATACTTTTCTCAAGTCAACATAAACTCTCTTAAATGTTTCACGTATTCTCCTCATCTGCAGTTTCACTTTCTGTGGTTTCAGTTACCTAAGGTCAACTCTGGTCCACTGAGGTCTGAAAACATTAAATGAAAAATTTCAGAAATAAGTAATGTATAAGTTTTAAATTGCTAGCTGTTCTGACTAGGGCCATCCCACTCCGTCCCAGCCAGGACATGAATCATTCCTTTGTCCAGTGGATTCACACTATCTACATTAGTCACTTAGTAGCCATATGGCTTTTCAGTCTCATGGTTGCAGTTTTGCAGCATTCGTGTTCAAGTTGTCCTTATTTGACTTTATAACATGCAACTGTAGTGGGCCTTATTTATAAATTAAGCTTTATCAGAGGTACGTATGTATAGGAAAAAACATGGTACATGCAGGGTTTGGTGCTGTCAAAGGTATGAGGAATCTACTGGGGGTTTTGGAACATACCCCCCTAGAATAAGGGAGAGAACTGTATTTAGAGGTGTAACTGAAATGCATTTTAATAATGGGCATGCAAGACTCAGGCTCTAACCTTTGCAGTCTGAAGTTAAGAATAAAAATTATGTCCATAAACAAGTTAAAAAATTATTTCTACATATGTTACCTACAAACCTACAAGCCTACCAATCTCTAAATTCCTAATTATGGGTTACATATGATAAAAATAATTTCATGATTACTCCTAAAACAGTAATCATTCTTACGAACAGAAACATTTTTTTACTATTGCAGTAGAATGAGCAGAACGTAGAACTAGAAAGTTCTGGGTGCAGATTCTTGCACTCGCATGTCATTTTAGATTCTCCGAGGCTCAGTCTTTACAGTAATACGAGGACAAATGCGTAGATACAATGGCAATTCTATAAAGTCCCTACTGCAGTCTCTGGCATATAATAATTGCTCAAAACAAAAAAGACAGAGAGAACAAATTCTTTCCCACCCTTTGTCAGTGATTATAGCTGACGAAATAGTAATATTTCTCCAAAAATAGTCATTACTAAATTCTGAGGGCCATTACCACGTCATTCCATACAAACACACATTAAACCCCATAAGTGCTCTACATTATGTTATTTCAGACAAAAAAACTTGTTTAACCATTGCCACTCCTCGTTTTAAAAAAGGACTCTATATATCCTGAAATCTCGCATTTACTTTTATTAACTTTTAACTATAGCATTTCTTGTTGAGTTTTCTTTTCTCTTTGACTTTAGTTTCAGCCTCATCAGTATATTAACAGCAGATCTTTGCTTTTATTTGTGTATGATGGTTGTAGGCAGTACATTCCACAAGAGCATGACCAATCTGTTGGACTCACCAGTAAATCCCCAGTGTGTATCACGGTGTGCTGCCCATAGTAGGTACTCAATTTTTCTTTTGAAAGAAAAAGTTTGATTGAAAAACAGATCAATCAATTCCTTCTGGTGTCTTTTAAATTATATGTCTGTTTCGTCTCTCTGTCTCTAAATGGTATAAGAGATTAAATAGCCTGAAAATCAATATTTTCTGGCACAGGAAATAAAAAAGGCTATCATAATTGAAACGTTTATGAAAATACCTTTTACTTAAAGAACTATAGTTCTGTAAAGGTGCATAAATGAACAATAACTGTGAATTTGAATCTTAGAAAACTATGTATAATGGATATGCTTTTTTTACGTGAAGTGTGCTTTTAATATATAGTATCTCTTATCATCCGTCTAAGCCAGGTAATTCCTCTTGTACTGTAAAAGTCTACAGCGTCATAGTGTCTATGATCATTGCACTTTGCCATGGCAGCCTGCTTGACATTTATGATAAGAAGGTGTTGAAGTATTTGCTGTCATTCATTCAATAACTATTGAGTGACTACCATTTAACATTTTTTATGCCTGCCATCACACTCAACTTTTGCTCAACTGTTTTGAATGTATCAGCTAATAAAATAAGTCAAGAAAATACATTTATATTTGCAATATGTTTCCAAATAAATTTACAAAGACAAAAAGATACTTACCTATATATATTATTATATTCTTAGAAAATCCAAGCACTCACACTTGATACACCATTAAATCCAATAAATGATTTTGTCAAATGGATTGGTATATGATAAACATATAAAAATAAAAATAACTGCATTGACCCAGCCAGCTTGAGTAACGATCATCACTGCAACCGAGGCCCAACACATGATTTTTTGCTAACTTGGCCTGATGCATTAACCTGGACTCGTCTAATGAACAAGTGAGAGCTGGAAATTAGGGGACAGAAATGGGGAGATTCAGGAAGCTGGTCTGTCCTATGTCTCGGGAACTATCAGGCAGTGTGACAATGTGAATTATTGTCATCACCTATGTGCGGCTTTTAAAAGGCATTTTTCTCAGAGAATATTCTTGATGGAATCACTGGTAAACAAGAGATTTTCCTCTCCTACCTGATTCTGCTTCAAAATTGAACCGAGGTCTGTAATGGAATCATCACATAATCCAGCAATACTACTTGCATATCCAAAAAGAAAAAAAGAAAAAAAAAGGAAATCAGGATGTCAAAGAGGTTATCTGTGTTCTCATGTTCATTGCTGTGTTATTCAAAACAGTGGAGGTACAGAAAAAATCCTACTATGTCCACTGATTGATGGATAAAGAAAATGTGGTGTATATATAGCCCATGGAGGATTACTCTTCACTCTTAAAAAGGGAGATCCTGCCATAGCAACAATATGGATGAACCTGAAGGACATTATACTGTGTGAACCAAGTCAGTTACAGAAAGTCAAATACCGTAGGATTCCATTTCCACGGGGAATCTACAATGCACAGAAGCAGAGAATAGAATGGAGGCTGCCAGGGGTAGGGAAGAAACGAAAATGGAGAATTGCTGTTTAAGGGGTACGTGGTTTGGGTTATATCTGATGAGTATGTTCTGGAGATCTGATGAACAACATTGTGCCTACAGCTGACAATACTGGGTTGTGCACTTACAAGTTTGTTAAGAAAGTAGATCTCATGTTAAGTGTTCTTTATTTAAGTTCTGGAATACATGTGCAGAACATGCAGGTTCGTTACACAAATATACATGTGCCATGACGGTTTGCTGCACCTATCAACCCATCATCTAGGTTTTAAGCCCCGCATGCATTAGGTATTTGTCCTAAAGCTCTCCCTCCCCTTGGCCCCCACCTCCTGACAAACCCCAGTGTGTGATGTTCCCTCCCTGTATCCATGTGTTCTCATTGTTCAACTCCCACTTATGAGTCAGAACATGTGATGTTTGGTTTTCTGTTCTTGTGTTAGTTTGCTGAGAATGATGGTTTCCAGCTTCATCCATGTCCCTGCAAAGGACATGAACTCATTATTTTTTATGGCTGCATAGTATTCCATGACATATATGTGCCATATTTTCTCTATCCAGTCTGTCATTGATGGACATTTGGGTTGGTTCCAAGTCTTTGTTATTGTAAACAGTGCTGCAGTAAACATACGTGTGCATGTGTCTTTACAGTAGAATGATTTATAATCCTTTGGGTATATACCCAGTAATGGGAATGCTGTGTCAAATGGTAAGTCTGTTCTAGATCCTTGAGGAACTGCCACACTGTCTTCCACAATGGTTGAACTAATTTACACTCCTACCAACACCAATATAAGCACAAATCCAAAAACAGAAAAACAAAACCAAATCCCACAATGATAAAAACCTGGTGGCTTTAGCTTTCATTGTTTCCTCTAGATTTAAATAATCCAGTTAGAGGTCTTGATTTGTAGAGAAAGTTTTTCATTACTTTATGAAAAAATAGTAATGATAAATGTGTTCTTTAGAACAGAGGAAAATCACCAATGAGGTAAAAGAGAAACAGAAAACTGAAAATAAGTAAACAATTTTACTCAGAGATCACTGAACCTAATTCTGTAAATAAATTTCTAAGATGATAAATAAAGATATTAAAACAATAAAACTTTGAAACAAAATATCTCGATTTAAACAGTAATAATTGGTATTTTATTTCAGATCTAATATGCTATTACACACTGCTTAATCATTTAATTTAATTTTTCTGATTCCTCAGAATCTTAATATTCATATAATATCAAAATAATGCTATTGGAATGGATTTCTCACTTAATAACTTAGCCTTGTCCTTTTCAGAGAGAAGTTTCTTTCCTTCTAACATAACCAAAACTTGCAGTCCAGTGTCCATGTTGCTCCAGTTTTGCTGAGGGAGTTCTAAGAGCTTTCATTTCTTCATCTGCCAATGAAGCCTTTGGACAGAACCCTAAGCTACAACTCAGTGGCTTGTAAGTTTTGTTCTTACCAGTATATGAGTTCCACACTCATGTTCAAAAAAATTTTTTTTAGACAGAGTCTCACTCTGTCACCCAGGATAGAGTGCAGTGGCGCGATCTCAGCTCCCTAACCTCTGCCTCCTGGGTTCAAGCAATTCTCATGCCTCAGCCTCCTGAGTAGCTGGGATTACAGGCGCATGTCACCACGCCTGGGTAATTTTTGTATTTTAGTGGAGATGGGGTCTCAATATGTTGCCCAGGCTGGTCTCGAACTCTGCCCCAAACATATTTTTGAACATCTAACATGTAAAGCAATCAAAAGCCATGCGAATAACCAAAATTAATTACCACAATAGTCTTTCTAGGAGTTTCCAACAGCCCAGTTACTGCTGTATTAGATTGGTGCAAAAGTAATTGCGGTTTTTGCTATTGAAAATAATGGAAAAAATGACAATTACTTTTACACCAACCTAATAGAAATTACAGCTATTGGAGCACCTCACTAATGTGTTCCAGGAACATGACGGATTCATGGAAGCTTGGGTGATGAAAAAGGAAGAGTACCAGCTACCCACTGAAACCCACGGTGGGTTAGACCGTAGCACCCAGACTCCTTTTCCATAAGCCCAAGTCTAGTGCAAAAGGGAGAGAGAGAAAGTGATGAACGCCACACTTCAGGCATAGCCCAGCAAACTTCCCACTCCCCTCCCCTGTGCTAAGGGATCTGCAGCCCCTCCTCATTCAGAAACAACAGCAGATGGCAGGAGGCGGGGTTGGGGATGGGAGGACCCAGTGGAAGGGACCTGGGTCTCTAAATATTACAAGGAGAGGAAGTCACTACCATTCTAAACACTACCCAAGACTTTCACATGAGCAACAAACAACCTTGTTTTACATAAGACCCTATCATTTCAGTGTGTTTTACACAGAGCTTAACCTCCTCTGAATAAGGAGTCAGCTTCTCTTTCCTTCAGAGTGTATTGTTTCATCAGCTTATATATGGTTAAATAAGCATAAATGCTTCAATTTTCCTGAAAGAGCCACCTCTAATTTACAGAATAACTACACATCTTTTAAATTAGGATAGAAATCCATGTCTTACATTTGTACGATTGATAAGTTTATAACATAAATAATTAGGGAGCATTTAACTTCTGTATCTTAGGTACATTTTTCTGTCTTTAAAATATAAGGAGAAAGGTGATCGAATACATTTTTTTCATAAACAAAATTGAATCGGTTAAGGAATTTCTAAGAATGCTTTTCCAGGATATTTTCAAAATGCCTTGCCTTTTCAAAAGGAAATAAACACATACTTAGTAATGCTTGTTGATTACCTTGATTCCTGTTTATTATCCTACACTTTGATACATTTCATAAGATTAAACTTTTACATTCTTCCATATTTCTGAAAGTTTACTGAAAAAAAGTGTTGCCATGTTTGTTAATAAGACACAATAAAAAACCTAGATAGTAGATACCCATGCAAAAGTTAGCTCAGTATATTACTCATTTTCTCTAAAAACTATTTTCATTAAATTCTAGCTCAGCACTTACCTTGTAAAAGAATAATTGTTCAATTAACGCCACCCTAATCTGTTTACAAGACTCTCCCATTAGATAGCTGGTGCTATATATAACATAGACTCCAAATATTTGTTCTGCTCACATTATCCAGTGTTTTATGGGTGCCAGGCTGTCCTTATCTCTGGCTATTGATTACAAATAAGTAAAATACAAAAGTCTAACCCTCTAGAGGCTTATGATTTTTGGGGGAGAAAATGACATAGAAGTATTCAATTCTTATGCATGGACATGCATATTATCATAGTGGCTTATATAATGGGCCATTGGTGGAAACATCTATTTCCAATTGTAACAAATAAGAAAGTTTGATTAAGTTGGAGATATCTGAGCAAGGCAATGGAAGATACATATATATTCACCAGGCTGAAGGGAAAATGACATTTTCAAGCTAAGAGGTAGATCCGTTTATCTAAAGACATCTTGATGATTGTCTATAAGAGTTGTAATGAAACAGAAGTTTTATATGAGAATGTCTGCTTGTATGACCAAAAGGTTTCTTTGGAGCTGAAGGAAAAATTATAAACTGGTCAATTTCAGTTTAACATCTTTGAAATGAAAGTGAAAGATATTTGGAATTATGTGAATAGGCCATGAAAATAGTATCAGCAGGAGGGGACCCTCATAGTAGAGACAAGTGTGAGAATCCTACGAACACAGACAAAACTGAACGTTTCTCAGTCACAGGAGAGAAATTAAAATTGTCCCTATTAAATGGGCATCTGGAGATTGTGAGCTATGTAGAAAAAAAATACCAAACCCCCCCCCCCCCACAAAAAACAAAAACAGTGAAATAGCAGATGTAGGAGGCAAGGGAAGAGGTAATAATTTTTTTTTCAATTCTGACGAGGTGTCATTTTAAGCATCTCCCTGATACCGCCTATACTCAGTTCATTTAACAAAGATTTATTTTTCATCAGCTGTGTGTCTCACTTTGCTAGATGCATTGGAGTGATATAAAGATAAAGATGATATGTTTTTCCTTCGAGAAAACTACAGGATTGTATAAGATGGGACTTCCAGTTAGTTCAAATATCAGTGTTAATTTTGATATTGAATTTTATACATAATCTTTGCCATGCTTCAAAGTCAACCCACTTAGATACCAATGAGACAAGTAAGAATTTTATTCCAGAATTTAATTTAGTAGTATTTTCTTTCTTTTTAATAAAATCATCCAAATGTTATAAATTTGCAAGATGAAGTTTACTGCATATTAAAGAGATCAAAGAGAATCAGAATATGCCACATTTTCTTTTATAAATAAATGAGTCAGGAGATTGGAAGATGTTTCCTCCTTACCAACCCCCACCCTCTGAAAAAATAATGCTTGATAACAAGGCAGCTGGTAGTGGGTCTGGAACCATTTTTAGCTGCTTCAAAGGGGAATCAGACGTACTGAAATGTAAAGATGTAAAACACTCATAAATTATTTCAGTGGAATGTCAAAACAGCCAGTCATAATATGTCTACTATTTAAAAATATTAAATTTTAGTGTTTTTTTTTTTTTTTGGAATGTAAGCTTTCTGGAAGCTTTTAGTACCATTTCTTCCTTGAGGAAAATGCCTAAATAGGATGGTGCACAGGGGCATAAATCCCACAGGACAGGTCCAATGTGAGGGCAGCCTGAGCTTTCCTGCGGCTGTGACATGGATGTGAAGTCTGTGTTACCAGGGTGAGAAAAGACAACATGAGAAGCAGGAATTCCAGAAGTGTGAGTGCAAAGATGATAGAAGAGGAGAGTGAAGAATAAGGCAGAGGGAAAAAAGATAATACTGGGAATGAAAAATGAAGTAAAATAAACAATAGACCTTTTAGGGAGAATTGAAGTATTAATTCTTTCTGTTTAACAAAATCATCCAAATGTTATAAATTTGCAAGATGAAGTTTACTGCATATTAAAGAGATCAAAGAGAATCAGAATATGCCATATTTTATTTTATAAGTAAATGAGTCAGGAGATTGGAAGATGTTTCCTCCCTACCAACCCCCACCCTCTGGAAAAATAAAGCTTGATAACAAGGCAGCTGGTATTTGGTCTGGAACCATTTTTAGCTGCTTCAAAGGGGAATCAGATGTACTGAAATGTAAAGAATTAATTAAAGAATTAAATACTGTGTTCCAGCAAGAGCAGTAAACCTAAGCCATGGGATTCTTACTAGACGCTGCCTACGTCTGCTACCTCCTGTAACAGAGAGGAAATCACATGGAAATGGAAAGGATGCTGGTCAGGAAAGCCAGTCCTGCAGAGCAAAAGCAGACACACCCCAGCCAAGTCACCCTGCAGACCATTATCATTAAGTTCTTTGTGAGGAGGAACAGTGCTAAGTCCATAATAATAATCACAGTCATGCTAATAATAGACACTTTTGACACTTATTAAGCCTCATTCTAAGTTCTTTACATGTGATGATTTACTTAGTTGTCACACACACTAAATATCATATTATCATTACCACCCCCATGACAGATATGGAAACTGAAGCATTGGGATGTTAAATTGCCCCAAGATTCACAGCTGGTGCTTAGTAGGACAAGAAGCCAGCTCCTGTCGCCCTGACAGGGTGTTTATGTGGTTTACCTGATAGAGGTATATGAAAGCCTTAAATCACTATTTTATGATTTTGCTGTGTCTCCACCCAAATCTCATGGTGAAATGTAACTCCCATAATTCCCACATGTTGTGGGAGGGACCCGGTGGGAGGTAACTCGATCTTGGGGGTGGGTCTTTCTCATCCTATTCTCTTGATAGTGAATAAGTCTAAAGAGATCTGATGGTTTCATAAAGGGGAGTTTTCCTGCACACGATCCCTTTGCCTGCTGCCATGGAAGACGTGACTTTGCTCCTCATTCACCTTTCACCATGATAGTGAGGTCTCTCCAGCCATGTGGAACTGTGAGTCAATTAAACCTCTTTCCTTTATAAATGACCAAGTCTTGGGTATGCCTTTATCAGCAGCATGAGAACAGACTGTTACTCACTACAACTAAATATTTCCCAGGTTAGCCATGCAGGTATTCTTACATTTTTTGTACACAATTAAAAAGCATAATGCCTAAAAAAAAAAAAAAAAAAAAAAAAAGCAAATAGTTTGTTCCAAATATACCCTTTATTAACTAAGGGACAAGGGAAGAGACTTCCTCTTCTACCTCAGATAATAATTAGCTTCATGAACTTAGGTGAGTCTCTTCCCTACTCAAAGCAATCTTCCCTTCCCTCTTCCCTTCCCTCCTCGCTTCCTTCCTTCTTTCCTTCCTTCCCTCCTCCCTTGCTTCCCTCTTCCCTTCCTTCCCTCCTGTCTTCCTTCCCTCTTCCCTTCCTTCCTTCCTCGCTTCCTTCCTTCTTCCCTTCCTTCTCTCCTCCCTTCCTTCCCTCTTCCCTTCCTTCCCTCCTCTCTTCCTTCCCCTTTCTCTTCCTTCCCCTTTCCCTTCCCTTCCTTCCCTCCTCTCTTCCTTCCCTCTTCCCTTCTTTCCCGCATCTCTTCCTTCCCCTTTCTCTTCCTTCCCCTTTCCCTTCCCTTCCTTCACTCCCTCCCTTCCTCTCTTCCTCCCTCCCTCCTCCCTTCCCTTCCCTTCCTTTCTTCCCTCCCTCCCTTCCTTCCTCTCTTCCTCCCTCTCCCTCTCCCTCTCCTTCTCCCTTCCCGTTCCTTTCCTTCCATTTTAAGAGTTAAGAGAATATACTTGACAATCTCTAAGGAATGATTCAAAGTGCCTTTAACCTATGTGGCTGCCTTTTATTTTTCTCCCTTCTCTTGAGCTTTCTTTCTCAGCCATCTTTCAGCCTGGTCAGCACTCTCCTGCTCAATTCCAGATGTGAACAGAATACCAACATAAAATTTAACAAGTTCCCAAGAGTTTGTTAATTTTGTTTCCCACATAGCAAGCCTGCAATAGTCATCAGTCCATGTACAGATCCATTTTTAACCTGTCCCAAAAGAAAGTGTGAATTCTCAGACTTGGCGGCCGATTTCCAGAAATAGTCCCAGGGCTGGGAGCACTCAGCCTCACCTCATCAACTGCCCTCATACACAGCACAGGAAAGTGACCAGAGGAGGGGCATGCAGGCTTCTCCTTCGCAGGAGAATACAAATCAGGATTCTTTGCAAACTTGCTGGTTTCCATTTTCTGGTTTATACAGATTATTGTTTTAAAAAGCAGAGTACGGTTTCTTCTGGTTTCCTGTTCAGCATGTAAGAAGCTGGAAGTCACCACTCTGTCCTAAGAGAAAACTCCACAAACTGAAAGATCAGTTCTTCTTAGATCATTCAGAGAGGTGGGGGTCATAGGACAATTTGCTGCTCCCAAGATTGGAGACACATACAGGGAACTACAGAAAGTGATGGTACCAGGGCAGAAACCCACAACCACAAAGCTCCAGAGTGGGAGTAGGGAAAGCAGAGCCATAACTGATGAACTGCTGCTGGCTCAGTGTTCCCCAAGAGAACTCAGTCATTAGGGGGCCCATTCATTACATTAGTTTTACTCCAAGAGGACTCAATCATCAGGGGTCTACACATTATGAGTTTTACTTCCTGCAGCTTCACTAGGTTCTCACAAGGAATATTGGAGAAGAGCCTCCTCCTGCTTCCAGCTTGGGTAGGGGAAAATGAACCATTTTTGCAGAGCATTTCATTCTTCCCAACAAGATAGGCCCACATTACCCTAACATCAACACCAGACAGAGGCATTCCAAAAAAAGAAAACTGCAAACCAACGTTTCTCATGGACATGGTTGCAAAAATCCTCAACAAAATATTAGCAAAACAAATTCAACAATGTATAAAAAGAATTATATACCACGTTTCACTGGGATTCATCTCAGGTATGCAAGGCTGGTTCAATACTGAAAAATTAATTAACATATCACATCAACAGGTTAAAGAAAAAAATCACATGATCACATCAATACATGCAGAGAAAAGCAATTAACAAAATCCAATACATATTTATGATTCAAAAAATATCCTCAGTAAACCAGAACAAGAGGGAAACCTTCTCAATCTGGTAAAGAATATCTACCAAAAAACCCTGCAGCTAACATTTTACTTAATGAAAACTCAAAGTTTTCTCAGTAAGAGCAGGAAACAAGGCACAAATGTCCCCTCTCACCACTGATTTCCAACATCGTAGCTAATGCAATAAAGCAAGTAGAGAAAATAAATGGAATACAGACAGAGAAGGAAGAAATAAAAGTTGTTTATTCCCTGCAGGTGACACAACTGTCTATGTATAACATCCTAAATAATTGAGAAAAAAAAAATAACCTTCCTAGAACTAATAAGCAATTATAGCAGGGTGGTAGGACACAAAGTTAATACTAATGCACAAAATAAATTGCTTTTTTATATACCAGCAATGAATTGGAATTCAAAATTAAATATAATAATACCATTTACATTAGCATACTCCAAAATGAAATACTTAGATATAAATCTAGCAAAATACATACAAAATGTATATGAAGAACTCTATAAAACTCTGAATTAAAAAAAATAACTAAACAAAGAGATAACCCATGTTGATGGATTTAAAAAAAAAAAAAACCTCAGTATTGTCAAGTTGTCAGCTCTTTCTAACTTTAAATATCTATTACCAAGTGAAAGAAGTTAATTTGAAAAAGCTACATAGTATATGATTCCAACTGTGTAATATTTTCGAAACAGCAAAATTAGGGAAACAGTGAAAAGGTCAGTGATTGCCAGGAGTTGAGGGAGAGAAGGATTAATAAGCAGAGCACAGATAATTAAACAATGAAAATTATCTGTCTGATACTATAAGGATGGATACATGTTATTGAACCTTTGTCCAAACCCATAAAATTGACAACAGCAAGAGTGCTCTCCAATGTAAACTATGGGCTTTGGTTAATAGTAATGTGTCAAAGTAGGTTCATTGATTGTAATAAATGTACCATTCTGATGGGGAATGTTGATAATAAAGGAGATCCTGAATGTGTGGGGACAGGGGGTATATAAATTTTTTTAACCTTCCCCTTAATTTGGCTGTGCACCTAAAACTACTCTACAAAACTAAATCTAGTAAAAAATAAAAAAGCAAACATCAAAGCTACTATAGCGATGCTAATTTAAAGAGAAATCCTCAAGCATCACCTGTAAAATTTTAATTCTACTAATGATCATGTTCAAACCATGTTAAAAGTATATCCCAATTCTTTCATACCCACAACAAAGATGAAATGTGGGACTGTAACATTTACTCTTTAAGTTAGAGAAGAACTCTTGTTTCATGAAATCTTCTAGAGAATCATATCAAGTGACACATTGTTTAAGTACATTTGTGTTAAATGGAGCGTGTAAAAGATAAATTTTGAAGATGAAACAATGAAGGGAAAGGAAGAGTTCTTTGCACTTGTACTTATAATTGAGAAAGGTAATTTCATTTTCTGGGGGACTTTAAAGTCCACACATATACACACATGAACTTGCTACTTTGGCAAAAATACATAAATTTTGATGAAAATAATTACTCCTTATGTACAGCTGGGGAATATTACTTAAGCTATGCTTTCTCTGTGATGTACTGCTCTGACAACCATAAAATTATTTTCCTCTGTAGGTCTGATTTTTGTGATCAGTGGTTCCTAGGTATTACTAATTTGAAGTGTGATGTCAAATTTCTCAAACCTGAGTGATCCAAAGAATCACTTGGGACTCTTTTTAACCCTAGATTGTAGCTAAAGAGCCTCCTTATTTGTGTTAGTCAGCTCAGACTGCCATAATGAAATACCACAAACTAGGTAGCTTAAACAACAAAATTTTTATTTTATTATTATTATTATTTTTTACAGTTCTAGAGGCTGAAGTTCTAGATCAAGATTCACACAGAGCGAGCTCCTGGTGAGAGCTCTCTTCCTGGCTTGCAAAATGCCACCTTCTTACTGTGTCCTCATAAGGCAGAGTAGGGGTTGGGGAGGTTTTCTCTGGTGTCTGTGCTTCTTTTTATATGGATATTAATCCCCTTGGATCAGGCCCCACTCTTATTATCTCATTTAACCTTAATTACTTCTTTAGAGACCGTCTCTCCATTTACGGCTATACTGCAGATCAGAAGTAAAATACTTGAATTTTAGGGGGACACAGGCAGTCCACAATACCATTCTAGAAGGCAGATCTGAATGCCACAGGAAAAGCCTGATATGCATGTTTAAGTAGCATCCTGATGATTCTCCAGGTCACGCACACATGGGAATCAACGAAGAGGGAACATCGTGAGTTAAAGAAGTCAAAACAAGTGACACTAATTCCAACTCAAAACTTAGCTACTGAGACCGCTTGACCTAATCAACATTCCTGTATCTTGGTTTTTAAAGTTTTTAAATAATAAAAGCAACATCAACCCTGTTAAATAAAAAAGTAGACCTCAACTACCTAAATACAGTACCTGGTACCTAATAAAGATACAAATTAAACCTACTATTAGTAACTTCCTCCAAATATGATTGTGAAGAGTGGAGAATAAAGAAGATACACACTCTGGTGATTACATGACTCATACCTTAGTGCTGGCTGCTGTTACTGTTTTCCAACTTGTAAAGGTAGATAAAGTCTACCTCTTCCCCAAAATAAACAACCACACCAAAAACAAAGATGGCTCGAGAACAGAGTAAGCAATATGAATCCAGACTCATTCATTACATATCTCACCCAAGAAGATTTTTGGCCTTTTAAGCCTCAGTGGAAATGATTTACATTTTATTTCCATGGCAGCTTTCCATTCTCAAAAGAAGAAGCACTTTCAAAACTCCACTCCACACCCAGAAGGCAAATGATACTTTATAATCCATTCTTTGTATGATTTACAGCAGCTCCTTTGGAAAGGAATTTACTGGTCAGTGTGGTGTGGCTGTTATTACATCTGAGTTTAGGAACTGCTTCTAACTTCTTTTCATTAAGTAGTTAAAAATATTTAATGAGCGTCTATTATGCGTTAGGTGCTCTGCTAGAAAATGGAATTATATGCAGAGACCACAGTCTCTAATCTGATGTGGCTCATGTACTCAGAGAAATAGCACATGTAAATAAACAATAGTTATGGCCCCGCTTGACAGGTGCCATGACATAATGGAGAGAGATGTTAAATGTTATGGGACCCATGAAGAGGCGTCTTTGTCTGCTTGACAAAGTCAGGAACGCTTTCAGAGGAGAGTTAATCTCTGATCTGGAATTAAGAGAATGTCTAGAAATATGAGTTTAAAGAAATACATGGTTTTATTAAAAACTTCAGTTATTCAAAATTGAGTAATGATAAACCCAGTTAAATTCAAGTCTGGATGTACTTGCCTTACATGAGACATCTACATTTTATCAATAGCAACAACAGAAACAAAATAAAAATGAGAACGGATTCCCTCTAGGGTGTTTGCCTGTTGTAAGCAAGATGAGGCTGTCCTGCAGTGCTGGGGTGAATGCTTATGAGCCCTGTAGAGCCCAGGGTAGTCTGGACGTGCTCTGCAACTCTACGTTTTATAAATGAGCCAAAGACGGCCTGTGTGCACTGGTGCCCGGGTTGTTTATTTCTTCACTGCAGGCTGAGAGCTTTAGCTCATAAGCCTGCTGGCACCAAACTCAAATTTTACACATCCAATTATTTTAAAAATAGCCCAAACTAGCAGACTTGTAGCCATTTAGAGCCTGCCTGCTTTGCATACCCTGCAAAACTTCACCTGACAGCTGTTACCCATTGATAAGATAAGACCTTGGAGTTGTAAGATCCTGTTGAGGACTGAGTTCTGTCTTCCCAAAATTCCTATGTTGAAATCTCAACCCCAGGTGCCTCAGAATGTGACTGTACTGAGGGCTGAGTTCTTTAGAGAGTAAATAAGATTAAAAGAGGTCATGCAGGGGCCCTAATCCAATATGACTGGTGCCTCCTAATAAGAGAAGATAAGGACCCAGACACACACAGAGGGAAGACCACGTGAGGACCCAGAGAGAAGGGGCCTTCTGCAAGCCAAGGAGGGGCCTCAGGAGAAACCAACCCCACTGACACCGTGATCTTGGACTTCTCGATTCCAAAATTAAGAAGAAACAGATTTCTGTTCTTTAAGTCATCCAGTTTGTGGTACTTTATCACGGCAGCCTGAGACTAACACAGACTCCAAGCTGCTGGTGTCCATGGAAGGCCTCTGGCCCAGAGACGCCTCACCCACCAGGCTGCTGAGAGACAACGGCTGGACCCCGGGCCCTTCTCTGATCCCCCTTCCTGGGGGAGTTGATGTGCCATTCTCCCCTTCTGGGTGTGGCCCCCAGCCACTGCTGTTAGCCTCTGGAAGAGCTTGTGTTGTATGGGGTCTCCCTTCTCATGCAAGCATCGCCTGATAAAACCTGTTGTGTGATCCTGCCTCTCTCAAGTTCTTATCTTTTCCATGATCAGCCCCAGATTCCTCCAACCCCTACACACTGCCTGGGGTCTTTGCAAATCAATGTCTTACTAACAACAAGGTCCCTTTGCATTTGGATAAACTCATGCAAATTTCTTGTTGACCAATCCAGGAGGTATTTATTAAATATTTATTTTGGTTATTTTCAGCATGATATAGCCAATTTTTTTTTATTTATACTAGCTCTAGGGTGAATACAAATATAATATTTTTATAAGAATATGAATCTCATGACTCGGAATTATTAATTTCATGTGCCATTACTTTTCACTATGAAAGATGAAAGCGCTAAGAGCAGTGTAATGGACTATATCAGATATAGTTTAAGATTTGGAAGACTAATTATTTAGATCTCTGTTTTTCTGTGTTTTATTGTGAATGCAGAAATTTATGCTTTTGGCTTTTCCTGTAGAAGACTGCTTAAATGAAATAAAGGAAAACATGATTATAAGTACCTACTGTATGAACTAATTCATATAAGAAAACAAGCACTTTATGAGACATAATGATATCATATTACAATCAAGGCCTATACATAAACAATGAAATAATCATTCAGAGAGTAATTTTAGACTAACGTAGTGATAAAAGCTGTATGTCGTGAGGGTCAGGCAGGCCCGGCTGTGAATATGATTGCACCAGTTGCTAACTTGCTGTCAGTGCAATCATGGGTTAAACAGCTAATCTCCCAGACCACTGGCTTCCTCGCCTATAAAATGCAGATAATAAAGAAGAGTCTGTATTTCACAGAGATGTATCATTCAGTTAGACACATAGATAATGTTCCTGGGACAGTAACTGTGGCATAGTAAATGCTTAATAACTACTGATTTCTAACTCCCTTTACTGCTTTATTCCACAGCAGTTTCATTTTACAGAGTTAATACCAAATATGTATAATGTATTTAACATGCACGAGCCTTTAAACACCTAAGAGCCAATAAGTTATTCAAACTGAATAAATGGGTATGAATATATGTTAATAATCAAACATTCAATATACTAATACTTAGTTTTAAATAACTCTTTTATCAAAAAGTTCATCTCAATGCTTCAAGTAATGGCTACCAAAGCCAAACTTAAATGTAGATAATAAAAAATCTACTTTAAACATGATTGTCAAACATATATATTCAACAGTTGTCAGATGCAAAAGCCACACATATTTTGTAGTTGATAAGATGTGCATTTGAGTAGGGTGTTTAGTAACAGTATAAGAGTACATATGACATTTGCATATTTTAATGAATTTCAAGTAGCTATGATAAAATTCTAAACCTGTTCTATTCAGTATTGATACTCATTAAATTGATACATAAGCTGTTTAAGAAAGATAAATATTGCACAGCTCACGGAAAGGTTTATTAAGATTTTCAAATGTCTAATATCATCCAAAAATCTAGGGGGAACATTCTGAATTACAGTATTATGTTTTTACTGGAAATATAACTTGCCATAAGACAAGAAGACAGAGTATGGCACGAATGATATTCATGTGGGCTGACTCAATGCCTCATGTTGTCATAAATCTGGCCTTTTCATTTCTCCCTCCCACAGACACAAAACAGCAGCACCCGACGCCCAGCAGCAGCAGCAGAGTGAGGTAAAAGCGCAAAGCTTCCATCTTCAGGATAAAAGATTCTTCTCATAAGACAATTTGTGATTCCTTAAAAATATGAGGACTTCTTAATAAAAAACTATATTGAACACTAATTTTTTGACTGTATGAGGGAAACTTATATAAGACATAAACGTCATATCCTTTACTGAGATGAAAACATACCAGCAATATTTTAATATTCTCAGCAAACTATCGCAAGGACAAAAAACCAAACACTGCATGTTCTCACTCATAGGTGGGAACTGAACAATGAGAACACATGGACAGAGGAAAGGGAACATCACACAATGGGGACTGCTGTGGGGTGGGGGGAGGGGGGAGGGGCAGCATTAGGAGATATACCTAATGCTAAATGACGAGTTAATGGTGCAGCGCACCAACATGGCACATGTATACATATGTAACTAACCTGCACGTTGTGTGCATGTACCCTAAAACTTAAAGTATAATAATAATAAAATAAAATTTAAAAAAAGAGGAAAAATAGAATAATTAAAATAAAATCTAAGTAAATTATAGGAGATTATTCGGCATAGTCTAAATACAGAGCCAATACTCTTCAAAGGTTTTCAAGTAAACATTCCCCATAAAATCCTGTAATGAGTTAAAGAATTTATCAGCCTAATAGACACATTCTCCCTTTTTTAATTGCAAAGAGACTCCCTACTTTCTCTTCTGCTGCACTATAATCTAATTTCTTTTTACCCAAACACTCCTTATGGCTAGTTTTTTCACATCTTTTAGAACAAGAGTCCATTCCCACCAATTTAATCTCATTCCTTATCACAACATACTGTTTGTGATGCTAATAGTATTTCACATTTTGCATTCATGTGTTAAATTATTTACCTCTTGCAGTCAGGATTCCCTAATAAATTACTAGATCTTTGAAGGACAGGAATGAGTTTGTTGCCTTCTCAATGCATGCTCAATGCTGGCCTGGCAAATTATATGGAATCTATAAAATATCTTTTAAATGGAAGAGTACCTAAACGCATAGATGAATGAACTCATGGTTCAATGATAAATATGATAAAAAAGAAAAGAAGCAAAATGAAAAAGTAAACATAAAAATAAATACATATTCAAAATTAATATATGTATAAAAATTTTTAAAGTAGTTAATCAAATTTGCTAGGGGAAGCTGGGCATGGTGGCTCATGCCTGTAATCCTAGCACTTTGGGAGGCCAAGGAGGTTGGATCATCTGAGGTCAGGAGTTCAAGATTAGCCTGGACAACATGGTGAAACCCCATCTCTACTGAAAACACAAAAATTAGCCAGGCATGGTGGCAGGTACCTATAATCCCAGCTACTCCTCCAGAGGGTGAGGCAGGAGGATCACTTGAACCTAGGAGGCAGAGGTTACAGTGAGCTGCGATTGTACTACTGCACTCCAGCCTAGGCAGCAGAGTGACACTTCGTCTCAAAAAACAAAAAAATTTTCTTGCCTTTTGGAGCCAAGGATAGCTCTATGAAAGAGGATATGGCTGAGCTAGATCTTATAGGATGAGGAAATTCACTAGATTTGGTTCATGAGGAAGTGAATTCCAAGCAGTAATGTATTCTCTTACATTATGAAGTGTGTGTGTGTGTGTGCGTGTGTGTGTGTGTGTGGTGTGTATACATTTTTCATTCAACCAAAGGTTATCAGAGAAATTATGAGGGGATATTTAGAAATAAATTAGAATAAATTCTATGCTTGTTTAACACTCAACATTCTCTTTAGATAATTTTACAGTATTGCATTTAGTCATGATGTTCTGGTTTTTATTTATACATTCATCTGAAAGAGCAAAGTGGTAGAGCTAAAATCAGTAAGCTTGGCTCTGTTTCCAAACTCATAAAAATACAATATGGTGGCAGAAAGATTCTTGTCCTATGTCTTATTTTACCTGGACTTTTGGGATTTGACATGGACATAGCTGCAAAATAATACTCCCCAAACTTCAGTTTCACAGGACTCTAATGTAGAACATTTGCTGTAGATAATAGTCAATGAATTTGGTATTACACTTCACAACCTAGATACGACTTTTCTTCATATAATGTTGGCTAGCCGGTAGCAAAATCATGTCTTTCATAGATCTCCATTCGTAGTGGATAGGAAATTTGGATCTTAATAAGACATGGGAAGATGAAATGGGTCACACAGTACTAAAGCAGAGAAAGACATCCTGATAGGTGTCTTAGAAGCCAGAAAACCTCTCCATTTTTAAACAGATAATCAGAGTGGTTATGTCCTGTGGGCGAACGCAGAGACAAACTCAGGAATTCTTGGTTTAGATAAGTTATTTCCCCCTACTGGCAATGATACGCCATGAACAGACTTGTTCTGAAAGTCTTGTTTGTATGTGAAAGTCAGAATCCTGAACTTTTCTTCCAATTATGTAACTCTAATTGAATTAAATTTATGAATTTTAAATATAGATTATTGCAATGAAAATTTGAAATTATATTGGAGTGTCCTGTAAGTATAAGGTATATACCAGGTTTCTAAGACTTCTTTTAATAGACTGTAAATTATTATAACTTATTGCTGATGACATGTTGAAATATTTTGGATACATGGGTTAAAATTATTAAAATTAGTCATATCAGTTATGAATTTTTAAATCTGCCTGCTCATTTGGAATTACATTCATGGCTCATTATATTGCTGTTGCCCACTGCTGTTTCAACCATCGCATATAAAATTACTTACAGTCAGAAAATTTATGAAAGATATTAAAGAGTTCCTCTTCTAAAATGATTTTGCGATTTTCCCTACAACTGTTTCTTCAAAGTTCATCAATTTTCAAAACGAACAGTGAATTACAAAACGAACTAAATAAATATATACATTAAAAATTGTTTTCTATATAAAAATACTAAAATGTAACAAAAAAGAACCAGAATGATAGTCATAGTGTCATGGGGTCAAGACATAGCTGTGAAGGAAGAATGAATTTTCCTTCCAGATAAATGAGTAAAGATAGGAAATGGGAAGATGAGCTGGGAAGCCTTAAGAACTTTTAAGCAGGGCTAAAATAGAAAAAGAAAAAATAAAACAAAACATCGATAATAGCCTGTATTATTTGTATTTTTAAAGAATCATATACCTGCTGCATTTTATGTTGTTCTTGAAGAATATGCATTTATATAAGAAAATTCTACTTCGAAGATTTAATGAATGAATGTATCCTTCTTGTCTACTATGGCAGTGATACATGATATAAGTATGATAGAGCAATGCTTTTTATTTCATTGATAGACACAAAACTAAAGAGACAAAAATAACAGAATTGCAAGCTAACTTTATGGTAGAAAAAGGTGGCCCTCGGGTCCTATTGCGAATAAAAGTTGCCTATTTTATGACCCTCCTCTGCTATAAGCCAAACATTTCAATAGACGTAGCTCATAAGAACAGAAGGCATAGATTAGAGAAAGCTCTTCACTGCATACTTAAATGTGAAAGGAAAACCAAGCACCTGGGTGGCCTACTGTACGGTTACTCAAGCTCCATGTAGGAGAAAACTGAGTGCTTTAGCTCCTGGGAAAACTGTCAGGTCAAACTGCATGCCATGGCAGGCGCACCATGAGAAGATGTGTACATTTTAAGGGATCATTATGAAAGTTCCCAGACAGCCTGCCTTTTTGTATCCTAGTTTTTATTAAATTTTGAAAATCAAGTGAACTGTGAAAAACCTCTGGAGTCATTGACATGGTTTGGCTGTGTCCCCACCCAAATCTCATCTAGAATTGTAGCTCCCATGATTCCCATGTGTTGTGGGAGGAACCTGGGGGGAGGTGATTGAACTATGGAGGCAAGTCTTTCCTGGGCTGTTCTCGTGATAGTGAATGAGTCTCGTGAGAGCTGATGATTTATAAAAATGGGAGTTTCTCTGCACAAATTCTCTGCCTTTGCCTGCTGCCATCCACATAAGACGTGACTTGCTCCTCCTTGCCTTCTGCCATAATTGTGAGGCCTTCCCAGCCATGTGGAACTGTGAGTCTAATCAAGCCTCTTGCTTTTGTTAATTGCCAAGTCTCCGGTATGCCTTTATCAGCAGCGTTAAAACGGTATAATATAGTTATGTATCAGAAAGTTCATTACAAATCTCACCCACAATCAGATGAGCAAGGAAATTACAGAACAAAATGGCAAGACCCAAAATGGATTAATTAAGAATATCTGAAGTATCTTTTTAAATGAAGAACTCTCAAAGCTCACATAACTGATAATTCTCTTGCAATAATTTTCAAAACCTGTCTTTTGATAAGAGACAGAATTTAGCAAGTGGAACCAGACCCTTTCTGACTACAGGTTCGGATTTTCTTCTCTGTCCGCAGCCCGTCTTGCTGTGTGATCTGTTATCATCTCACTTTACCAAAGCAGGCCAACCCCTACCCTATCCCCACATGCCTGGGAGTTGGACTCCATCCTTCATGAAGGAGTCCTGGTAGCAGTGATGTGGCAAGGACTGCAGAAATAAGAAAAGTAAGAATAGCAAACACTAATAGATCCTTTTCAGGGAACCAGGCCCTGCCTACGTGTTCTCCAGGAGCTTACTTCCATAATCCTAAGGATCCTACAAATAAGGACATTGGTGTTATCCTTGCTCTACTAGGGAAGAACCTGGAAATGGAAAAGTTAAGGACATGTTAAAAGTCCCACAAGTACTAAGGAGTAGGGCTTGTGTTAATGACAAAATGAGCAGGTTTTCATAAGCTCTGCAGAGCTCCAAAATTCACAGATGTAGAAACTGCAACCTTTTGATGGGTGGTAGTGGGCCAAAATAATTCTCATTATACATCCTTTGGTGCTAACTTTTGCTAATGGTAATGATCTCATCTATTTAGTAATTCAAAATAGGTCCTTAATACTTGACGTGTTCACAGTCTTCTGTGGGAGCAAGGGATATAAAAACAAACAGATTGACCCTCCAATCATTTGCCATACCTGGTTTTTATGTTATCTCTTTTGCAGTTTTGAAAGTGTATACATAATAGACTCAGCCTGGGCTGCTGCTTCATCAAAGTGAGTTTTTGTTGTAGTTGTTGTTTTTTTCATTCCAGGTGAATTTTCCTACTTTTGTATTAAGTACACTGGTTCAGAAGGTGTAAAACTCATAATAAAGTAAATATTGAAACACATATGTTATGATAAGAGGAGTGTAGGCTGGCTGTTGCTAGTTTTCCTTCTCTCTCACACACACACACTCACACACATGCAGAGAGAATATGCAATTGTGGTTGCCTCAATAACAGAATATTACTGTGGTAGAAGAAATAATGCAAGTCAGAAAACCTAGGTTCCAGTCCGGGGCCTAAAGGCAACTCTAATCCAGGTCTATTAAAAGTCTGCTTATGAAATGATCTGCTGACACCTCCTGTTCACACCTCATGGAGTTCTTGTAGGAAATAAATAAAAGAATGCATATTAAAATAAAATAATTGTATGCAGAGCAATGTATACAAGTACCACATTACCATTAAACCATGTCAACCATACTGTTTCTTAACTGTGCCATCTTGACCTCCAACTCCTTTCTCCTTCTTTGGTCTTTACAAAGCCAATCATGGTGCTATTTCTAATCAGCTCTGCTCCTCAATGCTCTGTGAAAGTCCAGGTGTTTCCCCAGCCAGCAGTTACTACACTCTCCTCAAATGGGTCCCTGTGTTAGGTTTTGGATCTCCAGCATTAAATGTAGTTTCTGATGTGGTAAATCCTCCCTGTGTTTTTTAGAATGAACGAACAACTAGACTCTGGAATAGTCCCAAGAAAAAACTCCCCAGGCATTGAATTAAAAAGGAAATCCAGACCTATGCATCATATTTGTATGTATAAAGAAAGCAGTGGGGGAAGCTAGGGGGAAATTAAAATGTATTTATATATTAAACATTGAAATGTATAAAGAATGAAGACAACATTCAAACAAAAATGAAATACCCATCAAGTGGACAAATATGTGTTGACAACCTGCTAGTAAAAACGTACTATTCTACTGTTAAAAGCAAGAAAAAGGCAATAGAAAGAAGATGTCTTCCTCTGTTTTCAAACAATAGCAGAAAATATACACTAGTATTCAAGAGTTGATTTCTGCACAGATAGTAGGTGATGCTTGTGGCTGAAACAGGACAGCTGAGTGCGGCCACGTTGGTGAAGCCCACAGGATCTGTGATGGGAAAACATGACAGCAGGGTATGAACCCTGCATTTTCACGAACATTTTTCATCACACTTGGTCTTTTTTTTTTTTTTTTTTTTTTTTTTGGTTTGGTTTGGGTTTTTCAGTGCCACCTAGTGAAGTATTTATTACCTACAGTGAGTCATGTTGATGAAATAAATGTCTTTATCTCCTTAGATAACAAATAGGACCACAGTTTTTAAAATCAAATCTGATATTTGATCCTAAAATTCTTTCAAACAAATTATCATGCATGATTCTACCGACAATGTATTTAGAAATTATCCAGTAAATTACGGTGAGTCAAAATTGTGCATTTTTTTATTTTCAACAATTTATATAATAAAAATGGAATTCATTCTTTTAATTTTACCGTGACTTCTAAGTATTCTTAAAAAGTAAAACTTTAACAGCATTGCCAAATTCAAAGCCACATTATCAGAAAATTAGGGCAGATGGCATCACAGAACAACTTGCCAGGTATTTTTGTTACTAGGTTCTTGCAAAATACCTGCAGTTTATATTTTGAATCAAGACATTCAATATCTTCTGTTAATGATGTCAATTAAACTGCAAGTCGAATACATCAATCTTTCTGAAAGATGATCCAGATCATAGTGCTAAATTTTCAATCTACTCCAACATTATTATTTGGGAAAAGATGACCAGGCTCCCACCTTCCCTCTATGCCACAACCCCCACCCACCAACAAAAAAGGAAGAAGTGGTCTTTTAGAGAAAAGCATCATTCACTCGAACAGAGAGGAAAGGAAAGACAACACTCTGTAGTACGGTCTGTAGGTAGCTATGTGGCCAAGGCTCCCGGCATGGGGATTTCTCAGCAGACAGTGAGTGAGAAACCTCCAATCTTAACACTCCCCTTCCACTCACAGCTGCACCACCAACTGTCATTCCCAAGAATGGGAATGCTCTACTTTAACCATGAGCTGTAACATATTACAAATTATGCAGATAACACATTGATTTGTCGTAAGAGCAACTTAGCCCCATTGCTCTGGTAAAAGAGTATTTACTCTTCCTTGTAGCAACCCCTAAAGGAAATGATTGCACATGAGAAATGGTAATTATCTGGTTTATACATGAAGTATGAATTTGGTGCAAAAGTAATAGCAGTTTTTGTCATTACTTTTAAACGCCACAACCACAATTACTTTTGAACCAACCTAATAAATAATGGAAGTCTTCCAAGCCAGGGATGGTCAGGTGTCACCTCGTCATCACATGGGCAATGCTTATTTCACAAGGACAATCAATAGCCAGCATTCCACACAGGGACATGTCAATTACTATCTAGAAGCAGCAGGCTTCCCAGGAGGCCCTCTTGACATGTGTCCACAGTCCCATCGTGATTCTTCCAGTCCCACATGCATTTATTGAATGATAAGTGCAGGCCTTAGTAGCCACCTGAGACCACGGGCAGAATATCTATGATAGAACTGGGTCCTGAATGCTGCCTTTACCTGTTGCTTCCAGAAAACAGCGGGGAGCTCTGTTTCAGCTCAAGAAGGAGTGGGGCGGGTGATGAATTATCTTTACTCTAGGCTATTCATTTTCCTTGGGACACATTTTTTAAATAGAGATTTGGAAAATGAGAGAAACTAAAAATAAGAACATAAAAAGGGAGAAAGTGTTGTTAAGAGAGAACCAACATTTGTGATTTTTGGGTAGAAACTTTGTAGTTCACAGTATTATTTCATGCACTACATTTGATTATAATACTAGACAAGAGATTCCCATTATAAAGCAAACATCCTTTGCAATTACCAAGCTCGACATAATAGGAAATGTATTAATGTCAGAAATACTTTTGCAAAATACTATGGTATTAAGTTCACTCTGACCATGAAGATCGTGGTCTCCTCCTTCAACAAGAATTGCATATTACTTACGTATGCCCAAGGGCAAATGCCTAGTACTAAAAAACTATAAAATAATTGCTAGATGATTTTTTACATCAGGTAGTTATTGTGCAAGCAAGAATACACACTCATGAAAAAGACAGTGGAAACCAACTGAATTATAGAACTGTGTTGTGGTCTATTATGAAGGTAGCTGACACACACATTGGTAAACACTGATCATGTCTCTTTCACCAACTTGACATCACTCTTGGGAATTAACAAAAATTGTGTAATTTTTGCAAAATATCCTAGAAGTATTAGAAAACCAGAAACGTAGGGTTATTGTAATTATCATTGCTTAAATTTGCTTTCATATTTGATAAATAACAGGTTACGTTAGCAGGGACTATGATTCTCCACAACCTGAATTTTCTTTCAAGATACTGTAACCCTGGAGAATAAATTTAATCGACAAATTTTTTTTTCTCCCCCCAAGAAGACATAGGATATTTAGCCATGATTCCAGAAGACTACTGTGAATGATCAAACATGACTTAGTCAAGGTTAGACAATCCTGGTTTTCAGAGAATGGCTTCTAACCCAACTGTAGATACCATCTATCCACATCCTCTTACTTACAAAGTCTTTATAGAGCTATTGAGCTGTATAATATTTCATATTTTTCTTTCCCTTTCTTTGTGTGTCTGGATCCAAGACATAATTTTTTTTCAGAAGCTTCGGAGGATTCTAACTTGCTTTTACTTAAGATATTTTTCAAGAAAGGTAAGTTACCCAATGACATAAGTGCATACATAATTCTTCCTAGACGCTTCCCAAATCAGATTTAGTTGTTTTGGCCAGTTGGGTTGCTGTAATTACATCAAACATTAGCATTAGGAGTCTTTTTTGTAGCATTTATATGATCAGGAATGAGCTGCGTAGCTGGTATATTGTTATATAAGTCTTCCTCTGCCCTTTACCCAAAAAACAATAAAATCTCACCAGAAAGTAAAATTTGTTTTTATACTGTCATTTTATACCTTTTTTCTGAACTTATCTTAGGCCATGCAGTTGCCTTTAACTATCCTTCTGGCAGATCCTGTTTGCAAAGTTGGTGAGTTGTCAGTGTCAAGATATAAAGAATGAGTATCACTTTTCCAAAACGCAGGTTATCCGTACCAGCAGGTGTTTGTACAGATAAGTTTTCTTTTGTACAAAGATGCACCTTGTGCTTAGGAAGTTGGTAGGGCCCCATATTGCAGCCATAGATCCCAGAACTATAGATAAAATTTGAATACTGAAAGTACATAGCAGAGAGTGGAACCTTATACAGTACATTTCTTTCTATTAATAGGTACACTGATAATGAAATGCATCATATACATGACTTTAGACACACTACAATCATAGCTATTCATTCTTTTTACTGATGAATCCTGGAAAGTCTAATGCAGAAGTTAGAAAGATTAACGTTTCAGCCTGTGTCTTTAAATGGAATGACTTCTTAGTTCTATGAAATCAGACTTAACAGGGGAAGATAAGGCAACCTACAGGGCGTGCCTGCTTCCTGAGGGTGTGGTGACTGGCCCAGGGCACTCTGGGTTGTATTTAGTGTCTATAGAATCCATGGCTCTCACTCAGAGCCCTGGGTGTGGGATCATGTCAGTGCTTTGGAAAACACGCATCAAAGCCTACAGCCTTTCCCACCACATTCAGCAGCATATGCTTCAGATGGGTTTGCATTTTGTGTTCTGGTTCTGACTTTGATCCTTTTAAGGACTATTTCTAAATGCTTCTCAATGTCCTTGTTTTTGACCTGTATTCCTTGGTTCATGGCTGCTGTTTCCAACTTTCTGTTCCATCTTCAGTGATAAGACAATGTCTAGAAAGGAGTAGCCCCACAAGTCCAATTAATCCCTACCTCTCTGGAGAGCTATCCATGAAGAGGAACAACAAAAGTTATTTTATAGGACTAAAGAAGGTGGGATCCAGGAAGTCACAGAAAGACATTCCAAGAGTCTCAATCACGCCAGGAGGTAAGTGGAATATGCAAAACACATGTGGACTTTTACCATATCTACCTCAGAGATGAAAATACTCCATAAAATGAGAATCGTGTAAGACTTAGAGGTCAGCTGTGTAGCATGGCGCCTAGAGTTAACACTACTTTGCTGTGTACTTACATTCTAAAAGGGTAGATCTTATGTTAATTATTCGTATCACAAGATAATAATAAACAGAAAGCAAAAGGAAATTTTAGTGTTGATGTATAGGTTTATGGCATAGATTGCAGCAATGGTTTCATGGTGTACACCCCACAAACTCTCCAAGGTATATATTAATTATGTACAGCTTTTTGTAGGTCAAAAAAAATTTTTAAGTAAGATGGAATGCTGCTGAATTTTCAGATAAGAGCTCACTTTCTCTCTCTCTCTCTCTCTCACACACACACACACACCATGAAAACTTCTGTCTTGTAAGAAGTGTCCTAAGAAAAAGTATAGTACTAAAAATACCGTAAGCTTTCCGTGCTTGAGACGGGATTAGCTTGAGTTCAAGGAGTCATCTAAAATACCCCAGGGAACATACTGTATTTTTGTTAGGTCTTTGTGAGATTTATTAACAAAAGTTGAGGTTTGTGAAATCATTTTCTTTGTGATGATATATGTGACGGTATTTTTTAAAAAAATGTTGATCTGAAAAGTTGATCACAGGATAAAGAACTCTCCATCATGAGTAACAAATCAGAAGCCACCAAACAGTGATTCTCAAAGTATGTTCCAGGGACCCTTTGCGGGATCCCTGAGGTACTCTCAGGAGCCATGAGGTCAAAACTGTTATCATGACAATATTGAGAAGTCACTTGTCCCTTTCTTATTCTGTTCAGAGTGGACAATGTGGTTTTCCAAAAGCTACATAGTGCACAACATTACAACAGATTGTATGCAAAAAAAATTACAAGAATCCAGCTGTCTGCTGTTAAAGCAGGCATTAATATGTTTGCTCAAATGTAAATCAATACCACTTCTCTGGCTAAATTGTTTTCTTCTGCAAAAAATTACTTTCCTTAAAAATATGTTATTTTTTATAAATATGCAACTCATAAAATTTAATGATTTAGAACTATTATTTAATTATGAATAAATTTCTAAAAATGCCTCTGTCTTCATTATTGACAGGGTAAATATAAGTAGATAAAACTTACTTAAGCAAAAGCTCCTTGGGGGCAGTGTTGCCAGATTTAACAAAGACAAAAGACAACCACAAAATTGCAACAGGATGTTATATTCCATATTAACAGCAAATTAGTTTTTAGTGTAAGTATAATTCATGGACTATGTGGCAGTCCTACTATGGAGTTCTTACAAATTTTTCAGACTATAAAGCGGCCCTGACAGCAAAAGTTTCAGAACTGCTGCCGTAGAAAATCTTTAGGTACAAATTTTTCATTTAAATCAAAATTCGTGCATAGGTTACCGTCAGGTTGCTGCCCATGCCGCTGCCATTGTTTTTTCTTTTTTTTAATTTATTTATTTTTTTTATTTTTATTTATTTTTGTTTGTTTGTTTGAGACGGAGTCTCGATTTGTCACCCAGACTGGAGTGCAGTGGCGTGATCCCGGCTCACTGCAAGCCCCGCCTTCCAGGTTCATGCCATTTTCCTGCCTCAGCCTCCAGAGTAGCTGGGACTACAGGTGCCCACCACCACGCCCGACTAGTTTTTTGTATTTTAGTAGATACGGGGTTTCACCGTGTTAGCCAGGATGGTCTCGATCTCCTGACCTTGTGATCCGCCCACCTCAGCCTCCCAAAGTGCTAGGATTACAGGCACGACCTACCGCGCCAGGCCTGCCATTGTTATTTGTGATTGCATACCATGCTCCATTTTGTGTCTTCATCATCCAGATTTAAATAAGCAAATATTGTTCACAGTTTATCATACAGGTAGTGCTTTTTTTTTTTTTTTTTTTTTTTTTTCTTTTTACTTTCAGTGCTGGGATACACGTGCTGAACGTGCAGGTTTGTTACATAGGTATACATTTGCCATGGTGGTTTGCTGCATCTATCAACCCATCATCCAGGTTTTAATCCCCACATGCATTAGGTATTTGTCCTAACACTATCCCTCCCCTTTCCCCCCACCCCCTGACAGGCCCCAGTGTGTGATGTTCCCCTCCCCGTGCCCATATGTTCTCATTGTTCAGCTCCCACTTATGAGTGAGGAACATGCGGTACTTGATTTTCTGTTCCTGTATTAGTTTTCTGAGGATGATGGTTTCTAGCTTCATCCATGTCCCTGCAAAGGGCATGAATTCATTCTTTTTTAGGGCTGCATAGTGTTCCATGGTGTATATGTGCCACATTTTCTTTATCTAGTATATCACTGATGGGCATTTGGGTTGCTTCCAAGTCTTTGCTATTGACCCAGCAATCCCATTACTGGGTATATAGCCAAAGGATTATAAATCATTCTACTACAGGCAGCGCTTTCTTTTCCTTATTTCCTTTTCACAAAGAAGTAAAGTCAGCCTCATTCATCCCATTATACCGGAACTACAGCTGAGCTTCGTTAAGTAATGCATGCACACAAAAAGACAGACCTAGTATCTGAGCCATATCCTCCGGCACCAAGATGTGAGGCAAATCAAATGAACTGCCACCCCATCCTCTCTGCCGCTCTCTGTTGGATTACGTTGATTGTATGATACTCTATCATTTTTTGTTACTATAAAACTGATTAACCTGGCTGAATCATCGCGAGTAGAATACAGATATATAACTTAACTGTGTGAGTAGGACATTTTTTGTAGGATCTGTCACCAAATGTATATATCGCCATGTAATCAGTGTTGTACAGTTGTTTTGCCATTTTTAGCCACACTGATAGATGATCTCCTTACAGGCCATATGACAATCCATTAATTAAAACAACAAAAATAACTAAACCCAATGTGCCGTGGAATGTATTCAGGTCATTTAATCATAAGCTGCAAGAACAGAGTCTATAATTTGTATCTTGGGTATTGGAAAAAGTCTTGAAGTCAGATGATTTGGTTTTAATCTCAACTCTATTGATTGCTTTCGGTGAGTAATTTGGTTACTGACAATATCTATGTGGCTTTGTTTTTGTCATCCTTATAATAAGTATAAGGTCACCTGCCCTACACACCCCCAGAAGGTTGGAAGGAAGGTGTAACTACATGTTAAAGTGTTTTGCCAGATGTAAGCTCCTGTATAAGTGTAAGATGCGAGCTTTCTGCGCTCCTCAGGCCCTCATGGTGCACCATGGCCCCACGCTAGCTCTGTGTGCTTATCTAGTTTGTCAGAATCAGCACTTCTTTTAAACATTTTTGTAATAACAGCATTCAGATACAATTCCCATACCATGAAATTCACTCTCTAAAAGTATACAATCTCGTGCTTTTTAGTATATGTGCAGAGTTTTACAGCCACCATCATAATCCCTTTTCAGAAACTTTTATCACTTTGAAAAGAAATCCTGCACCGCATTCAGTCACTCCGGAAGAGAAATCCTGCACCCCTATTCAGTCACTCCAGAAAAGAAATCCTGCATCGTCATTCAGTCACTCTGGAAAAGAAATCCTGCACCTCCATTCAGTCCCTCCGGAAAAGAAATCCTGCACCCCCATTCACAGTCACTCCAGAAAAGAAACCCTGAACCTCCATTCAGTCACTCCGAAAGAGAAATCCTGCACCCCCATTCAGTCACTCCGGAAGAGAAATCCTGCACCCCCATTCAGTCACTCCGGAAGAGAAATCCTGCACCCCCATTCACAGTCACTCCGGAAAAGAAATCCTGCAAGCCCATTCACAGTCACTCCAGAAAAGAAATCCTGCACCTCCATTCAGTCACTCCGAAAGAGAAATCCTGCACCCCCATTCAGTCACTCTGGAAGAGAAATCCTGCACCCCCATTCAGTCACTCCGGAAAATAAATCCTGCACCCTCATTCACAGTCCCTCCGGAAGAGAAATCCTGCATCCCTATTCAGTCACTCCGGAAAAGAAATCCTGCACCCCCATTCAATCACTCCGGAAGAGAAATCCTGCACCCCCATTCAGAGTCACTCCGGAAGAGAAATCTTGCACCCGCATTCAGTCACTCCGGAAAAGAAATCTTGCACCCCCATTCAGTCACTCCGGAAGAGAAATCCTGCACCCCCATTCAGAGTCACTCCGGAAGAGAAATCTTGCACCTGCATTCACAGTCACTCTGGAAGAGAAATCCTGCACCCTCATTCACAGTCAGTCTGGAAAAGAAATCCTGCACCCTCATTCACAGTCACTCTGGAAAAGAAATCCTGCACCCCCACTCACAGTCACTCCTGAGTTTCTCCTCCCTAGACCCCAGGCAACCACTCACCTACTTTCTGCGTCAAAAGATTTTTTGGTTCTAGATTCATCGTATAAATGGAACCATCCAACATATGCCATTTTGTGACTGGGCTTCTTTCCCCCAGCTAATGTTTTCAGGATGTACCCACGTTGTAGCATTTATCATCGTAGTACTACATTTTAAACATGTAAAGAGCTCAGTGGTGCTCCGAGAAGCAAGACTTTGGTAGAGACGGCCGCTTGCTCCCAAATATCATGTTGAGGAAGCCAAGTTGTCATGATACAAAGCCAAGGATTATAAGTAGTTTAGAGTTAATTCATTTGGAAAGGCTTCTGTATTTGATCCCAGAGCTTTGAGATCCATATGACCAGGATGGACGGACAAAAAAGGGGACTTTTGCTGTTAATCTATGTGAGCCCTGATGGGCAGAGACCTAGATCCTCCTATTATAATCTTGGAGTTTATCAACCCACTCTTGAAGAACATAGTTACAGACCTTTTGGGAACACAATATTCTTGGGAATTTTTTTTTCAGTTTACCTAAATTACTAACCAATCCGAGAAGGGGATGTTAAAAAAGAAAATAACCCACTAATGATGAAGATCTGGCAGACCCCAAAATGATGTCATGACAAACTGAAGATTTTTGAAAACATCATCTAAAAGTTTACAAATGACTCACGGAGAGAAAAACCTAAAAATATGAGGGAATTAGCAATAGTATTACAGTGGGAGTATTTTAATAAAAGTACACTGTAATTTTTCTGTGCTTCTATATTTTATATTTATATAAAATTTTATGCCTATAAGGTGACAAATCTGCCCTATTGGAGTGTATGTATGTGTATAAATAAATACATGTAATTCAATAGCTAGTATATAATATACATACACTTATATATTAATATATAATATACATATTTATATATAAATATAAAATACACTACAAGAGGGCAGATTTGTCAGTCTATAGGTATAACATTTGTGGATAAACAGAACAGTCTTCTAATTTATAGATATTGTAATTTAGGCATATATAAGGACACAGTTATCTCAATAGATTATGTACACATGTACACAATCTTAAGCTATCTTAATGGCATTTGTCAGAACTTTTGAGCTGATATCATCAGAAAAGAGCAAGCATTCCCTAGGGAGCACAATTTAATAGAGCACACCTGCTATCTCAGAAAGAAATAGCTTCTGCGTGGCCCTGGCCCCAAGGATGCTGAAGGACGCCCAAGGATGCTCAAGGAGGCCAGCCCGACTCATATGGCTTTCCTTTTCTTCCCTACTCTCTGGCTTACTTTGAAGCAATTGTTGCTGTACACGTCTGCCTTTGCATGGATGGTTTATCAATTGAAACTTGTTTTCACTCACTGACCTTTACTCTCTTGCCAGAGTATTTACAACTCATTAATATTTTTGTTATTGTTTTAAATGTTGGCTTTTATTTCAGATACAGCAGGGTACAGGTGTAGGATTGTTACATGGGTATATTGGATCCAGGTGGTAAGCATAGTACCCAATAGGTAGTTTTTCAACCCCTCCCGTCCTCCCTCTTTCCCCGTTCTAGTAGCCTGAAATGTCTAATTTTCCCATTTTTATGGCCATGTGTGCTCAGTGTTTAGTTCCCACTTATAAGTGAGAACATGTGGTATTTGGTATTCGGTCCCTGTGTTAGCTTGCTTAGGATTATGACCTCCAACTCCATCCACATACAATTTCTTTCTTTCTTTCTTTCTCTTTCTTTCTTTCTTTCTTTCTCTTTCTTTCTTTCTTTCTTTCTTTCTTTCTTTCTTTCTTTCTTTCTCTTTCTTTCTTTCTTTCTTTCTTTCTTTCTTTCTTTCTTTCTTTCTTTCTTTCTTTCTTTCGTTCTTTCTTTCTTTCTTTTTTTTGAGGTGGAGTCTTGCTCTGTTGCCCAGGCTGGACTGCAGTAGTGTGATCTCAGCTCCATGCAAGATCCACCTCCCGGTTCATGTCACTCTCCTGCCTCAGCCTCCCAAGTAGCTGGGACTACAGGTGCCTGCCACCACACCCGGCTAATTTTTGTATTTTTAATAGAGACGGGGTTTCCCCCTGTTAGCCAGGATGGTCTCAATTTCCTGACCTCCTGATTCGCCTGCCTCAGTCTCCCAAAGTCCTGGGATTACAGGCATGAGCCACCACGCCCGGCCAATTTATTTCTTTATGTGTTTTCTCTCTTATAGGACTAGGGTAGAAGATACAATATTAAAAACATAATCTTCCATATATAACAACTTTGAAAATTATATAATGCAGTATACTCTATATAAGGTATATAAAGAACTGCTTGAAATATCAATAACATAGTCAATAACTACATTTTAACAATTTTTAAATAGTTTAAATTAATTTAATTTTAACCACAATCACAGGGGAAAGTCAATTATTTGTTATCTGAAAAATAATATGTAGTTATAGAGAAAGTATCTCATTTTAGTTTATTTATTGCTATTTTTAGAATAACAAGTTACTTTTGCAGCGTCTTCCAAGGATGAACAATAGAATTCATTTGCTTATATGCTTGTAGATTTGTTTTGCAATCATTATAAACTTAAAGATTTTGATGAAGTATATGTGTTTCAATCCATTGCCATTATCATTCTTTCGATGTTCAAATTTTTTATCTTGTAACAGTAAGAGCTCTGCAAGTTACCCGTAGGTTAACCCTAAGTCATCCAAGATAGCATCTCTGTTCTGTGAAATTATAATATAGTTCCAAATCATTCTGTTCATGATTTGCCAAAGACCTTGATTCAGCCATTTTCTGAGGAGCCCTGATCTCTTTATTTACAATAAGGTATTTGGAGACAATAATCTAAAAGATCGCAGTAGTACTCATCGTTAATAGGTTAGTTCATGCTTCTAGGACTTTTCAGTGGAGCTATAAAAATATTTTCCCTTTCTTTAAAGGAAATACATCGTGAGTTCACACTCCTGCTTCCAATTCAAATTTAGGGTTACTGAGCTTTTACTTCTTTACTTTTATAATTATCTCTTTGTTGTTGATGTTTATGATAAGAATTGAGAAACTTAGATCTTAACAATGTTGATGTAATTATTTGTTTTATCTTAAAATAAATAAAAGTTTCAGAATATCAATGCCACCATTATTAACATTATTTTTGAAAACAGCTGAAAATTTCTTCAGTGTTTTCATGGGGCGTGCCCCACTAAGGCAGTAAATCTGATTACCATGTTCAAGATTCACTTGACAAGGTTCCTTTCTGTATATATAAAATGCAACTCAGTAAATAAGGAGATTTGTTTTATTTGACTGCAAATTTTTAAAGATGCTTTTGCATTTCATTTTAACCTATTCATGATTATGTAAAACCATATACACATATTTTAAATAAAATCTACAAACATGTTCTATTAAAAAAAATCTAGTTTTCTCCCTGTTTTCAGCACACACAACTTCCCATTTCCTGTGTGTAATATTTATTTGCTTGTATTTTTTAAATTTATCCTTACAATTTTAAATTTAATCATATATATACATATAGGTATGGATAGTCTCAGCCATTTGTATACGTGAAGTTTCAGCCTAGGTGCATCCTTCTTGTACGTTCTCTACCTTGTCTTTTTCTCTTAACAAATCTCACATGTCATGATATTGTATATAGAGATATTGCATTCTCCTTCTTACAGCAGCATGGGACACTGTTGTGGATATCCTGCCGTTTAGTGGCTGCACAAGTGGCTACTGAGAATAGGTACAGGTTATTTATTCCTTTATTTGTACTTTGTTATTTATTTATACTTTTATTTGTACTAATGCCAAAATAAAAAGTTTTGAGTATATGCCACTTTTACTTTCAACAGCATGTATTTTTGAATAGATTCCTAGAACTTATCTGCTGTGTCAGATCATAGCACCTGTATCATTTTATTAACATGCGGCCAAATTTCCTTTCATAGGGGGTGTCACCTTTTGCATTTTGCACAATAGTGCAACAGAGTGCCAGTTTCTCCAGACTCTCAGGGAGAAATTGTAAAACTGTGTAAAAATGTAAAATTTTACTTATTGGAAAAATGAGAAATGGCGTATCATGATGATCATTTTCATTTCTCTTAATATATCATACAAATTTGAGCCCGGTCTTATTTTAAACATCAATAGTGGGTTATTTAAACCTGCTTAGACAATCAAAGACAGAAAATTCTATAAAAATAAGGAAATGTGAACTATTTTTAAATATGCATTTATATGTAAAACTGTATTACAATTTGGGTCCTCTTGTACTTTTCTGTCATGAGACTGCTATTTATATATCAGCATTAAAGGGAAATATAATTTAAAATATTTGATTTAGAGGAAACTGACAAAATACAGTAGGTATTTTTAGAAATAAGTTATCCATCTGGTAAATTGCTTATCTTTTTATAAATGCTGTTAAAGATGCGACTTAATAAATGCTAAAATGAGAGATTATTATATAAAGAAAGTTGTGCTAATTCTGTAGGGCAATGTAATATTGCATATAGCTTTTCTGTTTTGTGATTATTCCTATTATTGTTATTGTTATTACAAGTCATATTACTATTTGCTATAAGGCTAATAGTCATATATTCCAGAATTTGGAACTGTATGTTATTACAGACTTGTTTCAATTGACTCTGATTAAAAAAAAATTAGTTTTCAAGTTGAAAACTTGCTGAACATTTCGTGGTCTGGGCTTTTCTCGGACCTACTATTATCTGATACTATTCTATAAACATTTCAAATTAAGTATTGATTTGCATTACTTTCATTCTTCCTTGAAGACTCCATCAGGGTGTGTTCAGACAAAAGCATGGATCCCCAAGCGAAGCCACGGGAATACGCAGTGGAAGACCTACCTGGCCTCGAATCACCAGGCATGCAGCCATTGCTGACTCTCAGGGCTGTGTTTATCCAACAGAGCTGTGTAAGATTCAGCAGAAGCAGCACTTTTTGCATTGCTTTGATCACATAGGATTTAGAATACTTATTTTCTCATTAGTTATTCTCTCTTTGTGAGAAAAGCATTAACTTCATTAACTGGCTCTGACAAACCAATTTGCTTTTTACAGCTGTACTCAAAACCAGATACCATGCTCTGCGTCATGGTTTTCATCTGAATCACATAACTGAGTATAAATATAGCTGTCAATTGCTTCATCTCTCCAATAATTCTGGAGACATTTTCTTGCTATGTATCAATAAAACCTTAAATAAAATAGACGAGAGCCTGTGATGTCATTTGACACAGGTGTACCATGACTCTGGTGTAACATGCAACTGGAGGTGGCTACATTTTTTTTTTTTTTTTTTTGCCTGCTATTTACTGCCTTGATGTATGTGGCACCCTTATATTTTTCTAATCCCTCTTCTGCATTTATTTTGTTATCCTACCACTACGACATTGCAAATATTATAACTTCTTCAGATTTCATATTTTCTCTTCAGGTCTAACTTTTTTTTTAAAAGGCCGGGTGCGATGGCTTATGCCTGTAATCCAAGCACTTTCGGAGGCCGAGGCAGGGAGATCACCTGAGATCAGGAGTTTGAGACCAGCCTGGTCGACATGGTGAAACCCTGTCTCTACTAAAAATAGAAAAATTAGCTGTGTGTGGTGGCAGGTGCCTGTAATCCCAGCTACTTGGGAGGCTGAGGCAGGAGAATCGCTTGAACCCAGGAGATGGAGGTTTCAGTGAGCCGAGATCGCGCCACTGCACTCCAGTATGGAACACAAAGGAAGACTCCATCTCAAGAAAAAAAAAAATGAAATGAAATGAAATGAAATGAAATATAATAAAATGAAATGTAGTACCAACCTGGATAAGACACTTGTCATACATCCTAGCAAGTAAACCTCCAAATTATTTGATGAAGGGATTTGATGAAGTTAGTGTTTACCCATTTTACAGATAAGGAAACAGAAGCTCAAGGAAGTAACTTGTTTTGGGTCACAAAGCTGGTGAGAAGGTAAAACTGATTTCTCAAATGTACAGTTCTTGCTTACCAAAGTTCCCCTTTTATGGAATCTTTGAATCTAAAAGTCCATATTGAATGCAGAAAGCTTTATTTTTTCAGCAAAATGCTAATTCTGGCTTCAGTTCTAATCTCAGCTAAAATAAATAAAATAACCTACTCCCTTGTCAGGCAACGTTATCCTCCATTGCCAGTGTTAGGTGCCAGAAAAATGTATGGCTTTTGTTTTTCTTTTTAGAAATGTTACATAATGACCTTTAGCTTAGCATATTCTGTGGAAAAAGCTAAAAATGGATTTTTTGTGTGTGAATTAACACACAATTTGAATTATTTTGCAGTATTACTGTATTTGAGGTTTGCCACTGCCACAAGTCAGCAAACACTAAATATTGCATTCAGCTTTCATATGCAATATTTCTGGAAGATAGTATGCATATGTGGGATGTAAAATATATCTTTTAAGACATTTTCAGTCTAAATAGACTTCCCAATCTCTTTCACTAAGCCCATGGATCAGCAGGAATGTTTTTGAAGTGTTCCCATAGAATCATCATTTCATTTATGATGGCATTACATTTTTAGTCAGTCTTCAAAAACTCATCTTTGAAATTGTGTGAAAAAAATATAAGCAAATATCTTTCCCCCCAAATCCTCTAATATGTCATTAGCCTTACAGAATGAGTTAACATATTTAGCAAACTTCCAACATTTTTCTCATGTTACACTGGCTTATAATGTTAAAAGGGACTTAGGAAAAAAGAGTTTGATGTACCACAAGTGGACTGCAAATTTAAATGGTAAAATAACTGAGAATATTGTTTATTAAGATTATAGTAGGGGAAAATATCCTAGCTCTATCCTTGAATTATTGTGATTTTACGGAAACAAAATGTTTTATCTTTAGTCACTTAGAATACAATACTTTCTGATAGTTTTAATCTGGTTTATTTTCCATATGGGTTAAGCATTATGTGTATGAAATAGTTTTCCCAAACTCTTTTCTGGGTCACCTTCTGCCTCAAGACAGAAACCCCAGAGAGGTTGGGTGTGCGGAAATCTCAGGGCTGGATTTCTCTTCCCATCTACCCCAGCCCAAACTCCGCCCCGTCCAGGTGCTGCCTGCAGATGCCCATGGCTATCGAGCCGCTCACCAGGGCCCTCTTCCCCTCCTCACTCGCCAAGCAGCAAGCTGAACCTCCCCCGGCTTCTTTCTGCCATATTATTTTCAATACGATTATCATGACACCATATATAAGCCCTATGAATATATAAACACCGAAAGTGGTTGGCGTGCAATGTAAAAGCATGATGGACTCAAGTTAGGAATGAAGTTTGACAGGAGGGGCTGGGATTCGCTTTAAACTGCTGCTGGTTTGCTCAGATAATGTGGTAGATTCCAGCAAGAAGTAAAATAAGGAAAGATTTCTGCCCATAAACATCTCACCAAAATTTCAGAAATCACCACTAAAAAACTTTTCCATGCAACCAAACACTACCTGTTCCCCCAAAACTGGTGAAATAAGCATGAAAATTAAAAAATAACAACAACCGCAAAAATCTCAAAACCTCAGGCCGGGTGCAGTGGCTCATGCCTGTAATTCCAGTACTTAGGGGAGGCTGAGGCAGAAGAATGGCTTGAGCCCAGGAGTTCCAGACCAGCCTGGGCAACAGAGCGAGACCTCATCTGAAAACCTAATGGATGGGAAAGAAATGAAAACAGATTATTTTAATTAAAGATAACAAGCACTATAATAGAAGTGAAAATAAACCTTTAGAGGGGCCAGAAATGGGAGCACCTAACAGTGTACAAAGGTCAGGAAAGGCTTCTTGGAATAATCCTGAGTTCACTGTAACTGCGGATGCTTATCAAGTGTCTAAGCTGTGCCAGGTACTAAGGGCTGTCCACTTACCATAATCATCCCAAACCAGTGAGGTACATTCTGTTATTATCCCCATTTTACAGATGATAAAACTAAGGCAAAAAAAGGTAAGGGCTCACCCAAACCAGCAACACAGGAAGTCTGACTCTCAGCCACTCTGCTAGTCTGCTATTTAATTTTATGAGGCTGTAGACTAAACTGAACAGCTATGATTCTTGCATACAATAGGCACAGGTAAAGGGTCTGAAACATGAAAAGCTCAAACTCTTTAAATGCCTCATTTTACTTAGCAAAATGTTTCACAAACTCGATTGTTAGAAACTCTAAGGACATTTTTGTGTTTCCCCAAAATACTATTGTCTGGAGAGTTGAGAATTATGAGAACTGATTTTTTTACCATCAATTTAAGCCAATAGTGGTGCCAGGGCTCAATTTCATGAATTTCCAGCTGCATCTAGGGACTGGAAGTCACATCTCTGCTTTGCCAGTAACTACTGTGTGACTTAGAGTGAGCCAGTTTGTCTCTCTCATCCCCAGGATCTACTGGCACGTGCTGATCATAACTACCCCCATGCAGTTCTTATAGCAATTACAGTGGGTACTGCCTTTGAAGATTTTAATGTGTTAAAGTGTTTTTATAGTTTTGCTTATTTTGTAAGCACTGCCCTCACCTTTGCACTTCTAAGTGGGCTCCACTTGGATCAAGGTGTCCCACGTTATCAAAAATCGGTAGGCGTCGTGGCTCACACCTGTAATCCCCACACTTTGGGAGGCTGAACTGGGCCTATTGCTTGAGGTCAGGAGTTCAAGAACAGCCTGGCCACCATGGTAAAACCCTGTCTGTACTAAAAATGCAAAAATTAGCTGGGCATGGTGGCAAGCACCTGTAATCCCAACTACTCAGGAGGCTGACTTGAACCAAGGAGGCTGAGGTTGCAGTAAGCCAAGATCTTACCACTGCATTCCAGCCTGGGTGACAGAGCGAGACCCTGTCTAAATAAATAAATAAAAAAGATAAAGAAAAAAAGAATCACTCTTATATCACCATGCTTGACCAAAAATAATAATAATAAGTGGAATTCTCAATAAATCCTGATAAAACTGTATAGTCAGCAATATGAAATGCCAGGGAAGTGATGGAGGCTGGAGGCGCCGCACCTGTAGCTGCACTCTGTCCATTTTTACAGGATGAATGTTGGCAGGCGATGAATTTCCAGAGGAGGCCTGACTGACCTCGGATGTGGAGGAAGAAATGCTGTGAGCCACGCTCTGTTGCCAATTGAAGCAAATGTGGTCCCAGAGCCTGAAGTCCCCGTGTGCAATGGGCGCCCTCTAGCTTCTTACCAAGTGAAATATATGCTCATTTCTGGACAATGAACTCAACAGTTTGGGCAAGTAAACACTATACTGAATCCACATTCTTAGAACTCTTAGTTCTAAGTCTTCCTCAAACTTTCTGAATAAAAATATGGCACAACTTGTTTCATGGAAGAAAGAATCAAGTTAAAATACCTTTTTTTGAAATATTAGGATAAACACAGTCAACAAAAGCCATGAATATGTTAATATAAATTGTCGTTCTCCACAAGAGAAAAAAAGATATAAACTTACTAACAAAAAAAGTCTGAATTTTGAAGTTTTCTTTTCAGAAGAATAACCATTAAAAATCTCACTAGACACTGACATTTTATAGAACACAGTTCTGAGAACAATGTGATATTTGAATAGATCACTAAATCAATTTTTTTAAAAAGCACAATTATTGAAGGCTCCTTTATGAATGCTATTGCAAATTAGAAGCTAAAAGAGTGCTGTCATTTTTGCCCAGTATTTTATGTTATAGCTAATGCAATTTTTTTCAATGTAACTTCATCACTTTGCTCCAGTGCAAGAGAATGGAGACTAACAGACTATATCACCACGGTATCTTATGTGGCAGAAGATAGTTTGAATCTATTTAAATTAGGGAACATATAATTCAACGGATGGTCATGAAAAAAAAAAGGGAAAGTACAAAGTAAACATATGGTAGCAATAGATATTTTAAAATATTTAAGAAATGTAACATGATTATATTATTAAATATGTGTAAATAAAGAAGTTTTTTCACAGTATATTTCTATTACTCTAATAGAAATATATTAGCATATTTGAATATTTATCTACTGTTTCTTCAGGGCACCTGCCTCCATACAGTTATAATCATGGCATATTTGCAATTTATAACCAGTGTTTTAGAAATTGACAGTCTATATTTTAGAGCAGGTTTAAGGTGATGGTAAAATTGAGCAGAAATAAGATTTCATATATACCCCTCACATGCCTCCCATAGTTTTCCCTACTATCAACATCCTGCATTAGTGTGGCACATTTATTACAATTGATGAATACCGATACCTTATTGATTAAAGTTCATTATTGACATTCTATTTCTTTGTGTTATACAGCTGTGTAAGTTTTGCCAAATGTACAAAGTCATGCATCCACCATTACAGAATCACATCGGACGGTATGGACTGCCCTAAAGATCCCCAAAGCTTCACCTATTCATCCCTCCCTTCCTCCACCCCCTGGCAACCACCCATTCTTTTAGTGTCTCCATAGTTTTGCCTTTTCCAGAAAGTCGTATATCTGGAATTATACAGTTTGTAGCCTTTTCATATTAGCTTATTTTACTTAGCATTGTGCAGTTAAGTTTCCTCCATGCCCTAACATGAATTGTTTCCTTTTAGCCCTGAATAATTTTGATTATCTGTATGGACCACAGTTTATACATTCACCAACCGAAACACATATTGGATGCTTCCAGTTTTGACTATAAACGTTCATTCACAGATTTTTGTGTGAACATAAGTTTCAATTCATTTCAGTAGATACCTATGATGGCTGGATCATATGGGAAGGACACGTTTAATTTTTAAAAAAACAAAACAAAACAAAACAAAAACCCACACCAAAGTGACTTCCAAACTGGCTGTACCATTTTGCATTCCCACCACTAATGACTGAGAGTTCCAGTGGATTCATATTCTCGCCAGCATTTGATGTCAATATTTTGAATTTTAACCATTCTACTAGGAATGTGGTGGTATCTGATTATTGTTTCAATTTGCAATTCCTTAGGGACATAAGATGTGGAGCGCCTTTTCATATGGTAATTTGACATCTGTTTATCATCTTTGGTGAGGTGTCTGTTAAGGTCTTTAGCCCATTTATTAGGTTCATTGTTTTTTGTTGAGTTTTACATTGAATTATATATTTTTGGACATAGGCCCTTTATCAGAAATGTGTTTTTGCAATTACTTTTCCCAGTCTGTGGCTTGCCTTTTATTCTTTTAACATTGTCTTTCTTAGGGTTCTTAATTTGCATAAAGTCCAACTTAAATGATTTTTTTCATGGATCACACCTTTGATGTTGTATGTAAAAACCATTGCCAAAACTAAAGCCATCTGAGGTTTCTCCTATGTCATCCTTGTGTGGTTATATAGTCTCACATTTCATATTTAGGTCTATGAGCCATTTTTAGTTAATGTTTGTAAGAGGTCTATTGTCAATATCTAAATTTATTTATTTAATTTTGGTATGTAGATGTCCAGTTGTTATTGAATCAAAGTTTTTCTTCTAAAAAAATCTATGGTTACTTTTATTAATAATAATTACAGTAGTTATAAAATTTTGTAATAGTTTATATGTAGTTTACTCTTTCCTTGTAATGTTACATAAAAATTGAGTTTTATTTTTGCTGATATATGTTACATTGGGATCCACTGCTGACTTTTAAAAATTATTTATAAGGCTTCAGAGGACACAGAAGGAAAAATTTATATATTAATCTTAAAAATATATACAAATCTTAAACTATAAATAAAATAATACAATTTAACTACAGTTGGTAAGATGCATTCATGTATGTGATGTCCAGCTTTAAGCCAGGATGTATTACAATGTATCCTTGAAAATTCATTCTCAGGCATGGGTCAATGTTACAATGTTAGAGCAAATCCATTTTTTAAGGGGAGCACTGCTGTTCACTTACAGACCAAAAACCTGAATTAGCTACCTGTAACACATTAATGCTTCACTGCTTCCAAAAATAGGGAACTGGAATTGAATAAGCAGCAAGGAATCTTCTCCATCACATTGGTCTTTAATGTTTCACTTACATTGAAATTCAGAAATATATTTGAGAAGTTTAAAAACATAATATGCCACTTGTTGTCTATAAGCATATTCGTAATGCATTTTACTCTATATTTATCACACACATGTATCTGAATGCATGCACCCATTGAAACAATATACGTCTGTGTGCACACATATGTGTGTATGATGTATATAAAAGGCATGTTAAGAGCGGACCTAGTAACTTGGAAAGAGCACAGGTTTTAAAGTTAAACAGACCTTTCTTAAAAATCATATTTGTGAGAAATAGCTATGAGAACCTGAACAATGGAATTTGCATTTTCTTAGTCATAAAATGGGAGGTGCAGTAATGTATAGTTACTTCACAGTGCTTTCTCAATGAAAGATGAAATACTTGTTGCAAAATGACTCAACAGTTTCTTACACCAGAAAAGCCCTTCATAAATATTTATTATTCTTTCATTTTATTCTCCTGCAAATATGGAGTTTTCAATCAATGAACATTCAATGTCTGCCTTGATTAATAAGAGTCCTATATATTAGGAGAGAGGTAAAAATAGGAAGGGTGCATTTACCTACTTTTCAATATATCTTTAAAAATAAACTAGTGCGTAGATCTCACGACCACACGAAAGAATCTACATATATAAAAATGTAACACAAAAATGAAAGGTTCTTTGGGTCACAGTGATACTGGCAACAGAAGCCCTGGCTGGAGAAAAAGTGATTGGCTGGTTCATGGCCAGGAGTAAGACATCCTAGGAGTTTCCCAGTGTGCAGTGAGACATGCTCTCTATTTTCTCTGGTAAAGCTGATGCCAACGGATAGCAAATTCCTCAGTTTCACAGGCATCCATGGAAAAACGCGTCTGTACCTGGAATCACGCACCATGTTAAAATCCATTGCAGAGCAAACCAGCTCATCATCCAGGCCACACAGGAGACAGTTTCTAGGAAGATCATTTCATCAGGTGTCCTCTTTCCCTATATTTTACATTTAGTTCTCTCTTTTCTCCATCATCTAATCATACTCTTGCCCATTCTTTCTCAGAAATAAACTTTCTCCCATGTAGCCTGAATCCCCTTCTTATGACACCCTTCTACTGCATTCCATCCACAGCTGCATCTACAGAGACTTTTCAGCTTGGCCTCCACTTACCACCTGCAAGTCACCTTCATCAGACACCCTCGCCCAGGTATAAATGGAAAGATTTCCACTGAAACTTTCTTCAGCTCATCAGGGGCTTCTAGAAGCAAAATCCAATGAACATTTTTCAGTTTATTATGTTCTTGTCATATCTACGGGCCTTGGCCCTGGTCGCACAAGACCACAAGCCCCTGCTCCCACCACTTCTTTCCCTCTAGATGGTCCTTTCTGTGTTCTTTTCTGTCTTTTCCTCTCCAACCATTTATGATGGTAAATTTTCTGTGTCAACTTGACTGGGGTAAGGGTTGCCCAGATAGCTGGTAGAAGATTGCTTCTGAGTGTGTCTGTGAGGGGGTTTCCAGAAGATATTAGAGTTTGAATCGGCAGACTGAGTGCAGAACCACCCTTACCATTCCACGGGCACTGACCAACCCATGGCAGGCCACAAAGAACAAAAGATAAACGGTGAATGTTCTCTTTTCCAGAGCTGGGACCTCCATCTTCTCCTACCCTAGGACATCAGTACTTCTGGTTCTCAGGCCTTCAGATCCAGGACAGGACTTGCACCACTAACTCTTCTTGCTCTCAGGACTTTGGCCTTGGCTGAGTTACGCCAATGGCTTTCCTGGATCTCCAGCCTGTAGATAGCAGATCATGAGACGTCTCCGCCTTCATAATCATAGCTAAGTCAATTCCCATAATAAATATATATGTGTATGCATATAAATTATACATGCTACATATAATATATAAAATATATGCATAGTTATATTTATAATATTTGTATATAATACAACATATGCATATATATGTATATCCTATCTGTACACTGCCAGTTGTCTCTCTCTGGAGATCCCTAACACACCATCCCTGAGATGTTGATTCTCCTCTGCCCCCACAGGATAGCCTCATTCATACACATGAAGTAGGCATCGCCCTGTGTGCCCTACATCGTTGTCTATAATTCATACCCAGACATCTTATTTGAGCTCCAAATTCATATCTCCAACTACCTTTTGGACTTGTCTATTTGTATATTTCATAGTCACCTAAAATTCAATATATGCATCCCCCAGATCTATTTCTAAATTATTTCATCAGACCTGCTGTTTTTTGTCTCTATCCCAACCCATCCACTTATTAAACTGGGCCCCCGTTATCCAGCAAGCCTGGGTTCTGCCTCTGTGGTTTTCTTCCTGCGGCTGCTGAGTCTGGGTGTTGCCATCATTCAGATTATTAAATGTAAAGGCATTATAACTAGGCTTGAATTTTCCAATCAATTTTCCACGTTGCCACAGCAGTGAACTTTCTAAAACACATATCTGAAAATATTACTTTCTTCTTTTATATTTGTGAGTGGATTTTAGAAGAAAATACAACTTCCTAGCATCAGATTGAAAAAGAGAAAAAGAAACTTTCATTATATGCAGCAGCCCACATTTCTGGCCTCTTTTTTTCTACCAAGTCCCTATGCACACTCTGCTCTCACCGTATTGACCTGTTTGTAGATCCTTGGATAAACCATCATCTATCGCTCAAGGTAATGCCTGTGTCATTCTTTACTGTTTTTCCACAATTAAAAAGACTTAAACATTATACTCAATGAATGTAAAACGAATGATTGAGTTCTGTATGAGAAATGGTAAATTAAAAAGTCTCTTATCTGGAGTAGAAGCTATAAGCAGATGATTCTGATACAAGGAATTTTGAATGAAAATGCTTGTACCCTAGAAATTTAATGTTCAAGAAAATAGAGAGTTAATGTGGCAGAGAGAAACAAGAATGGTTAGGTTTTCTTGCTGTTGCACGGGGATTGGACGGGATATCCCAGAAGAAATCTGAGCAATAATTCAGCCATGACAAAATAAAGGCCAAGAAAACAATTTTGTTTTAGATCTGGAAAACAAAGGAAGGGTAATTACATTTATTGAGCAAATGTAGGCCAGGCACTCCCAAGCAATCCAGTACTCCCTTTATAAAACATTGTGGGTTGTAGCCAACCCTTGCAATATATTAAATAAAAGGCACAGTGTAAAGAAGGAATTAGAGCTTATTCTCATAGTTTATTTGATTTGATGATGATGCTGTTTTGGATGGTACTGAATGTCTAGGATTGGAGACTCCTACAAGAGCTTATGTTGGGCCTAACATAGCACCGTCAAAAATTGGCATGTAATAAAAAATGTACGTTGAGTGCAAAAATGAAGTTATTTTTATGAAAACTATTGAAAAAGTTTCACTTTTTAATTTACTCATGTATAAGACTCATTTTTATTTTAATAATATCACCCAAAGAAGCAAATACTCTATCGTATTTTGTCGTGCATTGAATATTCATGTTGTACATTTAGACACATAGTCTATTACTTTGTTATGCTATAACATTCCCGACTTTCATATAAATATGAAATCAATGTAATTGCATTCATATAAAGCAAGACATAAGCCCTCAGAATGAAAATGCCATGCAAAAATAAAAAATGAATGCCTTTCATTTCACACTGAATTCAATGCACAAGTTTTTCTTTTGAAATATATAATTAAATATGATTTGATTAGTAATAGATGCAAATGGCTTTTTTTCCCCACAGAATGATTTCAAAAATCATCGCAATTAGGTGTTTGATTTTCCATCTACCTGTCTACAGAGCATTTCTCTTTTTTAACTGATCTCCAGTTGTCAAGGTAATTACAGAACCGCTTTGAAAGCAGCTGCATTCCCAGGTGCCTTCCTGTTAGTTCACGGGAAACCATGCAACAACCTGACATATGGAGAGCATACTGCCTTGGTTTTGGGGGGATATGCGATGCGCACAGGAGGTAAAGCATTTCTCTGTACCTTAAAATCCATTTAGAATCCTGTTACCTGGGAAATCTGTCTTACCTCCATGTTTGATCTATGTAAGTTAATTTTGCATAAAGTTTTGAGACGCAATTGTATTTTTTATTTCCAAGTTTATCAGATTATGAGTAATTAAGTATATTTTGTTGACTTTTCACATTCATTTAATGTTTTTAACTTCATAAACTTCATTAAACTTCCATACGTTTGATTTAAGAAAAGTGGTCATTAAAAAAATAGCATCTTGCCCCAATTGTCTTTCTTACACAGACTGAGTCAAGGGATTCCTCTAAGCTGACTTGATTTCTGGAAATCATTCCATTGGCAGCAATGTAATGTTATCAACCCTACCATATTCCAGAATGCCAAAGAAATTATAATGGAAGACCAAACACCCAGGTGACTTGGAATGCGAGGGGAAGGAAAAGGGAAAAAGAAATTATTCCAGAAACAAGAAAAATGACTCTCTAATAATGGGGTATATGGATTAACCTAAACAAAACACAGTAACAGTTTTCTAATTGTGATTTATTTGTACCCATCTTCTTTTGCTTTTTTAATTGATTCTGTTAAATAGGTTTCCAATGATTCCCAGTCTTCCAACAACTCTTTAACCTACAGATAATTTTGCAATTCTTCCCTACCCAAGAAAGACAGTCATGTGCACAGCCTCCCGCATTACATGATGCTGGCACTCTTGGATCAACAAAGACATGAACGGCCGGCCGCGGTGGCTCACACCGGTAATCCCAGCACTTTGGGAGGCTGAGGCAGGAAGATCACTTGAGTTCAGGAGTTCCAGACCAGCCTGGCCAACATGGCAAAACCCCGTCTCTACTATAAATACAAAAATTAGCTGGGTGTGGTGGTTGACACTTGTAATCCTAGCTACTTGGGAGGCTGAGGCAGGAGATCGTGCCACTGCACTCCAGCCAGGGTGACAAAGCAAGACTTTGTCTCAAAAAAAAAAAAAAGAAAAAAAGAAAAAAGAAAAGACATGACTTAGGTGAATGGCCATTTTCAACATTCTCTTACAATGGTAACTTTCGAGTCACGTTTCTGTTAATCAAGGACAAGAGTGGAGGAGAAAAGTGGCTGCAGCATTCCTTTTTGTCATCTTTAGAATTGGAACACCCCCATGTTTGGGTAGGCGTGGGTTGCTCCGTAGAAACGGACTTTTTCCCAGTTCTCCTTTTCTGCTTGGTGTGGCCACATGACGAAGGTCTCAGCAAAAGAACTTCATGGGATGTGCTGTGTGCAAGTTTCCCTGTACCTCTTGAAAGGACATTTCTCAGCCTTCCCTTTTGCTTCTCATTTCCACGGTTGTGGTTTCACGGCCAACTTTGATCATGAGGAATACAACACATTTCATTGGAAGAAACACACACACACGCACACACACACACACACACAAACCTGGTCCCTAGATGGCATAGAAAGCTGAACATCTCCACCAGCTTAGATGATTCATTTCTTGGCTATTAAAGAAACAGTAAACTAAAGGTATTGCATTTTTAGGTCGCTTTGATACATCAGCTTATTCTCTATCTTTAACTGTGTGGAAGCTGTTAACCAAAAACTCCTATTTTTGCAGGATAAAGTTTATTTTTTCAAATATTTTTTAAAAACCAGAAAACACAAAAGCAGGTGATTTCTAAATAGGTAATAAAATCATAGATGTTGGGATTTAAAAGGATCTCTAACAGTTTACCTAGACAAAGGTGACAAATATACTCTCCTAACTCACCTTGTCTATTATCCAGTCCACAGTGTCACATGTTTAAAATCAATCTTAACAACTTTTTCTTCTGAGCCTGGAGGCAGTTTAATCATGTTTATCAACACAGTGCTCTACAAACCACCACCAACTGGTCCAAGTCGACACAGAAATGGAAAACTATTTGCTCTCCTTGAAATACTTTGATCCTATCATTTTACATACTAGAAAACGGAGACCCAGGACTTGGCTCAAGTTAGTTTCCTGAGTATCTGAGTATGAGCATTTCATCGAATTCATTAAAAAGAAATAAACCAAACAAAGCCTGCCCAAATTAATATCAGGATTTATAAAATCCTTCCTTTTGAAGTAGTCCTTGACAACAAACTCTCAAAACTAGATTCACTATTTTGAATGTTTTAAAATAAAATGTGGTTATAATTACCTAAAGAGACACTGACCTGGGTCTGGCAACATATATGTGGAGATCCTGTGTATCTTACCTTCCACGGACTCAGCTCAGAAATCTCCACCAGCTCCACCAACCGTCCTGTAATACTGAAAATCCCCTAATGCAGAGGCTCGCCATCTTTTTAGAGTTAAAATCCAGTTGACTCAAGGCTGTATGTGAAACCCAATCTCTTGACTTCTCATGGTCCCCCGGCGTGAGTGCCTTTGGTGTGCTGTGTACACCATTTCATCCACTACCCTTAATTCTCCTCCCCACCAAACCCCATGCGGACTACTGTCCTTTCTTTTGTTTTCACTTAGATCCTCTCATTTTTCACAAAGGATTTGACCTGATGGTGATATTTTAGTTTGCAGAAAAACAACTTGAAATTGAATGCTGCCTGCCCCACATCCCTATGGTCTTCCCTGGCTGACTCTCTGCAGGTTCCAGGCACCACCATGTCACCCCACAATCAAGATGCTGCCATCAAATCCAGGCTTCTCAGTTTAACATACAGGACAATGTTGGTCACAACACTTCTCAGGATCAATTTATTTATTTATTTTTTTTTCGAGACAGGGTCTTGCTCTATCTCCCAGTCTGGAGTCCAGGCTGGAGTCCAGTGGTACAATCATAGCTCACTGCAACCTCTCAGGCTGAAATGATCCTCCCACCTCAGCCTCCCGAGTAGCTGGGATTCCTGGCTTATGCCACTACACATGGCTAAATTTTGTATTTTTTTTTTTTTTTTTTTTTGTAGAGATGGGGTATCACCATGTTGCTCAGGCAGACTCAAACTCCTGGACTCAAGCAATCTGCCCACCTTGACCTCCCAAAATGCTGGGACTACAGGCATGAGCCACTGCTCCTGGCTTGTCACATTCTTTAGCAACCTAAAAGATCTAGAAGTAGCTTTAACAGTTTAATTTCAAACTTACTAATCAATTTACTATCAATTGAATGAAATAAGGAACTGACATGTGCTAGCACTGACATTAATGGGGTGCCTTAGAAGGCACAAAATCTAACATGCATTGGGATTTTAAACATCATTTGTTTTTTAATCTTAAGATACAAAGCACGCTATTCTGTGTAGCTTGGTCTCAATGTGCGCCTCCCTTTCAAGGTTAGTGACTCATCTGCTGTGTTTCTGCTTCAGAAGGACCTGGGAAAATCCTTCCCTGAAACTTTATGCATATCCCTACACTCAAATCTCACATTCTTTTTTTTTTTCTTTTGGCTTCTGTGTACTTTAAGGAAGAGCCTACTCAAATCCCGAATCCTGTCTCAAAGTCTTGCATCCATTCCCATCTCCTATTGGTTCAACACTGTGAGGTGTAGAAATAGTACCAAGAACAGATTTATTGGGTGGGAAATTTCTGCCCAGATATATGCAGAACTCTGGAGAAGATTAATGAAGTCAGCTTTCCATTCCCTGGGAACCATTAGTATCTTGGGCATCCGGTTATCCTGAAATGGACTTCTGGAATCACAGTGAGTTTCAACTGGGGGAAAAAAAAATGAAAGCTGTTTTCTGAGGTACCAAGCCTAGCAATCAATCTTAATGATATGGGTTCATTACCCCATCACAAGATGCTCAGAAGCTTTAAAATTTAAAGTGAAACTAGATAGGCATCGTTTGAACAGTCATCTCAGAAGTTTGGTAAAATGCTTTACACACCTAACCCCACCTCCTTCACAGGATAGCCCACTGCAATTATGCTCTAGCTGGATGTTTGTGAAAATCTAGCTGAGAAGCTCTTCTTTTAAACCTCTTCCCTAGGAACAGGTGAGATGTCAAGTTCCTATTCCCCAGAAGGGCCAGGCCTTTCCTCCTGTCTCTTTCTGCTCTCTTGTACCTTCCTTATGTATGCTGGCTGCTTGGTGACATTTCACCGAGTCAGAACATGAAGCACGTTAATAATAAGCTCACATTTTCAAAATGTTAAAATAACACCACTCTCTAGGTACCAATTACTTCTTTCAAAGATAGTTTTCGACGTACCTATGAGCCCCGTACCTTGTGAACACCTCACTGTTGCTTTATACGTTTTCAGTTGTCGCCTCCCTTTGCCATGTTTCACATGTGTGTCTGTGGAACTCAGCTCTAAAATCTGGACAGTCTGCAACCATCATAAATGTAACAGTTCCTCATTCCACTTCACTCCAAAGACTAAGATTTCATATATCAGCTCTGGGTAAAGCTGCTTCATTTTGTATAATTTTCATTAATTACTCCTGACAGGCATTTATAAACATTTATAAGGCTTCATTTTGTATTATTTTCGTTAATTACTCCTGACAGGCATTTATAAACGAAAAAGACTTTTTTTTTTTTTTTTTTACAAATGAAAGCAAACCATTTTATTCAAAAATAAAGGAGGGAGAGACTGCTTAAAAAGAGTTTTGATGTTCTTTATGTGATTTTTTAGCTATCATATTTAAGAACACATTAAACATTCTAAATTAGATTATTTTTGATCTAGCACTTTAGAAACCAGCTTAGCTCTACCAATATAGCATGAAAAGCATCAGTGAGATCATAACTATCTTGAGCACATTTTCCACTATTTTTAGGATCCTAGAGTGCTGTTAATTGTGCCTCATGGCAATGCTATTAGTGTACAGAATATTTCTAACTGCTCAGAGTAACGTGTAATCGTCCTATGTCTGCCATGAGAAGACTTCTGGATCATCTATTTACAAGGCACATGATAGGGTTAGCTGGGAAGACATAGGACTGGGTTAGCATAAACCAAAACAAGCTGCCTAAAACTAGCACAAAAAATCTGATGACTGGTTCAGCTGGAATTGACCTCAATGTGAAGGAGTCCGTTTAGCCTGTCAGGCTGTTGTCTGCTGGCATGAGACAGTCTGGCCAAAGCTTAGTAGACCTTCTGATCTAACGGCCCAGTGTTCCAAATTATATCCCTGTGGTCTCATCAGTACCAAACTTCAGGCTTTTAATATTCTGTGTAAATTCAACATATTTATTACATTAGTCACTTGTGGAAACAATCGCGATTTATTTATTTTTTTGAGGCAGAATCTCGATCTGTCGCCCGGGCTGGAGTGCAGTGGAGAAATCTCGGCTCACTGCAACCTATGCTTCCCGGGTTCAAGTGATTCTCCTGACTCAGCCTCCTGAGTAGCTGAGACTACAGGCATGCGTCACGACACCCGGCTAATTTTTATATTTTCAGTAGAGACAGGTTTTCACCATGTTGCCCACGCTAGTCTGAAACTCCTGACCTCAGGTGATCCACCTGCCTCGGCCTCCCAAAGCGCTAGGATAACAGGCATGAGCCACCATGCCCAGACACAGTCACTTTTTAACATTAGAATGTTCACGTATTAATTTGAGAATCTGGAACAATTTTCCTGTTTAATTTGCGGCTTTATAGAAATTACTGGAGTGATAATAGTTCAGTTGTATTGAAGTTAAGAGGGAAGCTGTATATGACATTTAAATATCATACACCGTTCTCTGGATATGTTGATTTTACCTTATTGCTAAGTTCCCATAGTCAACATTTACCATAAATATTAAACAATGTGATAAGAATCATCATAAATATGTAAAAATTAGGTTTGCAAGTTTTACTATTGTATTGATTTATTCGAACTTTATTGAGTGCTAGTCATTGGCCAGGGAAACCCATGAGCCAGCAGCGTCCGTCCCTGTTGAGGCAGTCCAGTCTTTTCTGAGTAAGCATTGATGGGGTTAAAAGCTGAAGATAAATAGAAGGTTGCCAGGCCCAGGTGGTGAGGATGGTGTTCATGGATGTGGAATGCTGTCTTCCAGGGAAAGAATTCCTGTGGCATGGGGTAAGCCAGGCCTGCTGGAGGGGCCACCAGGGCCCCTGAGGAACAAAGAACCAGAAGGAGAGCATGCAAGTAAGACTCAGAGATGCTGGTAGGAGCCAGCCCACGCAATTCCAAGTAGGCCATGGCAGGAATTTAGCTATTTATTTTTAGGAATGATAGGATGCTTTTTGAAAGGTTTCAATCGATGTGAAAGATGATCACTTTTACATTTGAAAAGATCATTCTGACTTCAGTGGGCAGATTGGTAGGAATAAGAATGAATGCAGGAAGACCAGCTTACGGGTTATTGCAGAAATCTGAGAGGAGATGGCTGTTCGGGCAGGGAAGATGCCAGAAAAAAGACAGGTGCAGTGGCATGTTTGGGAGATGCTCAGAAGGAAAAAACAAATGGACCTGGCAATGGATGGAACATGGGAGGGACAGGGAATGTCATGGGTCATTTGGGTTTCCTCTCCAGTGCAGGTACACGGAGACCAGATTTGGACATGCTGTTGTGAAGGACCTCGCACATCAGGGGGAGATTCTGAAACAGGTGAAGCTAGCCTTCCTGCCTGGCCACTTGATTATCTACTCTCCATCTGCATCCCAGTTCCTTTTTCCTGTTACAGTTGCCTCCAGGAAGGATCACTGATATCTCACTTTGGGTTTCAGCAGCTTATTTCTCTATGGAGTGTTTTAATTCTTCATGATAAAAATGCTGCTTTTGTCAGAATTCAATCAGCAATAGAGAGGAATAAGACTCTTTAGGGATGAGATTTTTCACAGGTGCCTGCATCCTTTCAGGGAAACCATAAGAAAGTTCCATTTCAGTTCACAAATGCAAAATAATACTGAGATTGAAAGAAAATTAGAAAACCTATTAGCTTTTTAATATACTTTAAGCCAGAGTTATAAAATATGAAAATTATATCTAAAAGACTGAAAAGACTTTCTTTAAAAAAAGTCAAGTGTATCTTTACTGTGTAAAATATGAAGAAACTTTTCAACAGTTCCTTACTTTAGGAAGTGAATTTCTTTTTCTATATAAAATGATTTATTTTCTATAAGTATATTTTTGAACCTCTAAATGCTTCCATTATACTCAATGAATTAAATATAATTAAAATATAATTATTTTAGTTTACATTTCTCAAATTTACTTAGGCAATGTTTGGATCAAATGGAAAAACAAAATAACGCAGACATTAAGATTTAATAAGTATGCTATGCATACATCCAATTTTTGTATTAATTCTTTTGAATTTAGGACAACATTTTATTATGGGGATACTTTATTTTATATCAGAAAAGTTAGGATTTCTCCCAAGAAAATGAAAGTTACTTTGTTTCTTTTAAAATTAATCTTGATCATTTTCATAAATTTTAATTGTAAAATAGTAAAGAATACCTATTTTAAATAATCTTTAAGGTTATGAAGATGTCCAAAAATAACTGTATAACAATTTTAAGAGCATTGTAAGCTGGCAAGACTACACGGAGAGGCCAGGGTACAGAGGACACATCGCATCGAGACTGTGCTCATATTCCTTGCTACAGTCTCATGAGGAAAGTCTCAAGCAGCACCCCAAATAATCGAATTATCTCTCAACCTCAGTTCCTTCTCGGTACAACAGAGAAAATAATACCTACTTGTCTAAATAGCAAAGAATAAACGAATAGTATATGGTAAAATAATCTAGTTCACTTTTTCCCATACAGTGTTTAATAGGATACCGATAGTGCAATGCAAACAACAAAAGTTTTTTTCCATAAGTTTAATTAGCGGAAACACATTGCCACGAAATATTCACAAGATGAGCATTCCAAACTCGAAAATCTCAAATCCAAAATGTTCCAAAAAATCCAAACTTTCTGAGTGCTGACGTAAAGCTCAAATCAAACACTCATTGGAGCACTTAGGATTTGGGATGTGTAACTAATACGTATAATGCAATGATTCCAAACTCCCTGCAAAATCAAAATTTATGAAATAATTCTTGCCCCAGCATTTCAGATAAGTGATATTCAACCTGTATCTGCTTTATGCTTCTTTATGTAAGCTAATGTGCATTCTGAATTTCTAAAATTGAGATTAAGCAAAATTTTTCAAGTGTAATTTTTATAAAGGATTTTTTAACAATCACTTATGGGTCATGAAACATACTTTATAAAATGCCATCAAAATGCAATCTCTGCCATATCCTGGGTGATTTGTAAAGGTTAATTTTGCTTTTCCTTCCTGCTTAGCTCCATCAATTAGAATTTGGTGATGGATTCGAGGCTGAGTTCAAACCTGCTACCAGACAGCTACCCTCAGTGCTATTCCTAGAATTTCTTAGCTCTTACAAGCTAAAGGCATCAAATTGGTCCATATTTCTATCAAAGAAAATCACTAGGTTCTAACTGAAAAGAGGAAAATGAAAATCTAGCAGATGCCTTGATATGCCAAGATATAATTTGGTAGCATTATCTAAAAATTCACAGCATAGTAATCCATGTGAAAATCTGCGAGGTTATTTTGTTTTTGAAATGAGATGAAATACATTTTTAAAAGCACATTGATTCTATCATTTAAATGATTGAAGAAATATTATCAGTTGAGAAATAAAATACATCTTTAACAATGTGACAATGAAGCCAGAAAAACAACAGTATTAAGATACTTAAAATGTGTGTGTGTTGTGGGGAGGTGGGGGAAGAGGGGCAGCAGTATCCCAGATCAGAAAGGAAGGATGGAAATAAGAAAGAAAGGAAGCAAGGAAGGAAGGAGTAGAAGGAAGGAAAAAGGTCAGATTTAATAAATTTCTATATAGCAAAGGATCAATTTCAAAGGTGTTTGACAGCATTAAGATGGCACATAAGTCTCCCGGCCCCACATTCAGGTTACATTTCTTTTCATTTCTCGTTACGTTTCATAGCTCTGCTTCATAGTTACACTCTTTTCATAAATGAAATGGGAGTCAGACAGTGTAAAGATGATGTGTTTGGTTTTTAGTTTTTCATCATATCTTAGAAAGGCTATGCATATTTTTCAGAAAGCTGATAAATAATAACGTGGCCTTATTTTTACTACGGTGACCAGCTGCCTTTGACTGACCCAAAATACAGACCACTGAGCTATGGCTAACAATGCCTTATGTCATACTGACTCAGCGATAAATCAATCAATTCCACAAACATTTACTGAAATGTAAATGGCCAAGGCACCCAAGACCTTAAAAATCATAATAAGAAGTTAATCTGTGGGAAAACAGGAACTACAAAAGCATCTAAACAGGAGCAGGATGTGATGTAATGTGTCCCCTTATCACTTCAGTCAGTAAAGATAAGAAAGCCCTGGTGAGTATCCACTTTCACAAGCACACAGAATATACACTTTTGGAAGATTTTCATTTAACCACATGATTCTTCTCTTTTTTATGATTTAAAACTCTCTGTAGTATTATATTATGAAGCACCATCACTAAAACGTATTTTTCAAATTAATAATCTTTTTTAACTCTAACAATGTATTTTTTAACCTAATAATCAGCTTAAGTGAGGGTTGCAGTTTGACTTCAAAGTAACAGGTAAGTACAGCTATTCTCATGGGATTCCACTGAGATTAAGACAGGAAGACTCCGAAAGCAAGTACCTTGCTCAAAGACTAGTCCCTAATAAACAATAGAGACCTTGGCCAGATGCATGGCTCACACCTGTAATCCCAGCACTTTGGGAGGCTGAGGCAGCTGGATCATCTGAGGTCAGGAGTTCTAGACTAGCCTGGCCAACATGGTGAAACTCCACCTCTACTAAAAATACAAAAAAATTAGCCCAGCATGGTGGTGGCGCCTGTAATCCCAGCTACTCGGGAGGCTGAGGCAGGAGAATGGCTTGAACCCAGGAGGTGGAGGTTGCAGTGAATGGAGATCGTGCCACTGCACTCCAGACTGGGCAACAAAGTGAGACTCCATCTCAAAATAAATAAATAAATAAATAAAATCAAAACAAAACAAAAAATGGAGATTTCAACTGATCATGATTTTTTTTTTTTTTCTGAGCTCCTGTATTTGATAGTTTCCCTGACTGAACTGGCTTAAGGCAGTATTGTTTCTTGATTGTGCATTCATCTTAGAGTTCTTTGCAAATTCCCCCTTTGGAGCCCTCATCTTGTATTTAAGCAGTTATGACCAGTGAAAACTCTGCTGCTGCATGTTTATACTTTACTGGAGTTAAATATGCAAATAGGCCCTTGCTTGTAATCAAGATCTGGTCTTTGTATTATTGTCAACTTATGAGCATATGCTCTCTTTAGTCTCTTATGACTTTAAGTTGGATAAACTTAAAAGATTGGATAAACTTAAAATGAAAACAAAAGTCCAAACTTAAATGTGTAAATAATAACAGTTTAGAGTTGAATTATGGAATTACAGATGATTTATTTTTCAGTTTTCTGTTTCCACTCTCTGGTTATGTTATAAAATATTTAAAAAAATCTTCATATACTATTTCACCAAATGCACTGAAGCATGGCATTTGGAGGCTTTATGAATAAAGAAGGGGTTAAAATGTATAACCTTGGAGTAGAATAGTAAGAGATAAAATTCCTTTAGAAAGCTGAGAGATGAGGGTTCGTATTAAGTTCTTGGAAACTGATATTCACTTTTGTTGCGTGTGTAAGTCATCCATAGGAACTTACATAATTACCCCAATGTTGTATAAAATTATAACCTCTATAACCAAGCATATAATAAAATTATTAATAATTCATATTTATGTAACCTATACCTGAAGGTCAGTAAAACTGTTAAAGAGCAAAGATGCTGCGTAGCAGCTCCATCAGTCTTTCTGTTCTTTCACAAATAGTGAGTCAGTTGTTATCAGTACATCCTGATGCATTTTCCACCTGAGACACACGTCATCTCATATTCACTTCATGAAATTCTATTCAGCATACCATTGTCCACTTCATGCCCCTTCTCCAGGAAAATGTTCTAGAGCCTCTTTGGGTGACTTGGGTTTCTCATGACCCTGGGTTTCCTCATTATAAAACATCAGTCATCACTGTAATTACACGCTGTGGTCATAAATGTGCACCTCCTGGCTGTGCTTCAAGAGAAACTGTGGTCAGAAACGTAGTTGACAGACAGCCTCCACTTGCCACCCTTGGGGTCCTCGACTGCATATCCACAGAGGCCTCGTGCTTGGGCCACCTCCAGGTGGTGACTGCACCCTCCAAGCTGCTCCAGGAAGCAGCATATGCTGAGAAAACCGAGCTCATCTCACCGCACTTTCTCAGTTCCATGCTGCAAGAAGCAAGAGCAGCAAAGCTAAGAAGCCATGTTTGCTCATTTCTTGCCAACGTAATTTCACAAAGCCCCTAACTATGTGACGATGTGCAGCTCTCTGGAAAGTTGTTTTGAAGACAAAACAGGATACAGCACGTGGTCTCCTACATGTGTTGCCTGAGTCATTATATTTCTTCCTGAAAGATAAATGTTCCTAGTCCTTGCCTTTTCCTACACAAAAGATCATGTCTGATGGGCTTAGCAATTATGCTTCTGCAATCTATAACCAAATGTATTTCAGTAACCTATAACTAAATATCCTCTGACACTCAAACTTTAACATGAATTTGCATGCATGGAAACCTCTGCTACCTGTAGATACAGTGTGAGCTAAAACACTATGCTGGAGCAGTATGGCAGAGCCTACCTGAAAGCCTTCTCCCAGGGTTTAGTCCTCATGTTACAGTCCTCAGCAAGACTTCTGAATAAAACAACCTTAATTCTTTACAAGCATGATTTCGTTTTTTGTTAGTCGACAACACTGTGGTTTGAGACTCTTCGGTTCCCATCTTTCCTTCCTCCTATTCTTCAGAGTGCTGCACCTGCAATGTAGCCTGAAGACTTCCTAGTGATTCTGCCTGTTCCTCTTCTGTCCTTCACAAGAGATGTTCACCAGCAAATCTCTTGGACATCAAATCCCATAGTGGTGTCTCTTTCTCACAGGATTCAAACAGGTTCACATATCAAAGATCTGTTTTCTCTATTACATTTTCTATGGACAAAGATTAAGTCTTCCACTGTTCTAAATATTTCCCAAGTCTTACACAGTGCTTTGTGTGTAGTATATATTCAACCCATACCAATTCACAGGAATTACAAATGATAATAATAAAATGATATTATTAAATGACAACATTGACCAGGTGCAGTGGCTCACATCTCTAACTCCAGCAGTTTGAGAGGCCAAGGCAGGTGGATCATGAGGTCAGGAGATCAAGACCATCCTGGCCAACCTGGTGAAACCCCATCTCTGCTAAAATACAAAAAAACAAACAGTCAGGCGTGGTAGTGCGTGCCTGTAATCCCAGCTACCTGGGAGGCTGAGGCAGGGGAATCGTTTGAACTCAGGAGCTGGAGGTTGCAGTGAATCGAGATCATGCCACTGCACTCCAGCCCGGTGACAGAATGAGACTCCATCTCAAAAACAAAACAAAACAAAAAAAATTCTGGCCAGGCACAGTGACTCATGCCTGTAATCTCAGCACTTTGGTAGGCTGATGCAGGTGAATCACTTGAGTCCGGGAGTTCAGGACCACCATGGGCAACATGGTGAAACCCTTTCTCTACCAAAACAGAAAAATTAGCCAGCCATGGTGGCACGCACCAGTAGCCCCAGCTACTTAGGAAGCTGAAGTGGGAGGATTCCTTGAGCCGAGGAGATTGAGGCCGCAGTGAGCCATGAATGAGCCACTGCAATCCAGCCTGGATGACACAGTGAGACTCTGTTAAAAAAAGAAAAAAAGAGAGACAGAGAGAAAAGAAAGTAAAAGAAAAAGAGAACATCACTGAAAGCTTAGTATTTTGCAGACACTTTACCTGTGATCTCTCATTTGACTTGATGAGGCAGAGGTTATGACCATACCTGTTGACTGCTGAGGGGATGGAGTCCCAGAGAAACACAGTGACTTGTTCAAAGCCACACAGCGCATATGTCATGAAGCCAGAATCTCAACCAAAGCAGTTCATCCACAAAGGCCAGGTGTTTAGACACTGCCAGCCCCTCACAACGCCCATCCGGTAAACAAAGAGAGTTAAGGAAGCTTTAAAATCACAGAAAATAAGTAAATAGAAAAGGAAGGCCGTACATATTCAATGCAGCCTGCAAAGAGACGTCAATTACATGAAGAAGATGGAAATATGTTCCCTGATAGAGCAGGGAAGAGTGTAGGAAAAGCTGCACATATCGTTAATTAAGAGCAGAAAACATACAAGGAAGCATGAGCAGTAGGAAGAAACTAGAAACAGACACTTGAGCTAAGTCCTGGAAGAAACTACACACCGGTGTTCCACACGGGAAATACACAGGCATAATTACGCGAGCAGAGAGAGGACAACCTGCTGCAGTGGAGGACTCAGCAAGGTCAGTGGGAGGCCCCCAAGAAATGGGAAATGGAAGAAGTGGCACACCAGAGCCTAAAAGACTGAGACATGAACCTAGCCCTCAAATTAGTAAATTATTTTAATTCTTTAATCAGAAGAAGTTGAAGTTATAATTCAACTCAAACTGTAGAGATTGAATTCATTAGAAATCTTATCAGTCGTATAACAAACCTGGAGTTAGTAAGAAAAGATAACTTTAGTTATTAAATAAGTATACATGAAATGGAACAAAAATGAGCATATCCTGACTACTGAAATAATATCTTTAAAAATTTTAATTTCAGAAATTTAGGACACATCAGAAATGTCAGAATCTATGGAGATCCAACTCAAGAGCAAGTCACGCCACTGGTGTTCAGGCCCAGAACACCATCAGCCAGAAATCCTACACTGACCTTCAGACAGATGCATGCTGGTGGCTGTTAGCAGAGTCAAGAATATATATCCTAAAAGGTATATCATATAAGTAAATACAGCAGATCATTTATTATGTTAGAATATCAGGAAGAATTCAAATGCTTCCAAAATACCCACAAAAACCTTAGAAAGTAACCTCCTTTCCTTCATAATAAAAATAAATGTATATATATAAAAAATTAACTCTACTTTCTTAAACAGAAGTTGTCACAGGTAAGCAAAATCTATCCTGTAGGTATGGTAGCACTCACAGGCACCATGAAAATTCCAGTGTTTTAAACAGTGTTTTATTTGTATTAACCAACTCCAAATTTGGGAGATTTCTCATATGAATCTGGGTTTCTGGAATCTCATAAAAAATAAAAACAATGGGCCGGGCACAGTGGCTCATGCCTGTAATCTCAGCACTTTGGGAGGCCGAGGCAGGCGGATCACGAGGTCAGGAGATTGAGATCACCCTGGCTAACACGGTGAAACCCCGTCTCTACTAAAAATACAAAAAATTAGCCGGACATGGTGGCGGGCACCTGTAGTCCTAGCTACTTGGGAGGCTGAAGCAGGAGAATGGCGTGAACCCAGGAGATAGAGCTTGCAGCGAGCTCAGATCGTGCCACTGCACTCCAGCATGGGTAACAGAGCGACACTCTGTCTCTACAAAATAATAATAATAATAATAAAATTAAATTAAAACAATGATCATCTCACATACAACAATGCCAAGGCACAGGCTCTCCCGTTCAGTATTCCTGTGCCGGCTATACCTGCCCTGCCCCACGCACTGATACTCCTCACCACACATCCTCACTCCAACTGTAGTGCTTTCCTTATAAATGAGTTGAAGACAATGACACATCTCTTTAAAACAATTAAAACCTTCCTTCCTTAAAACATAAAACCTAAAAGTGATGTAAAACTTTACACATTACAAAATTTAAAGGAAATTCCTCCTTCTTTAATATGCAAATTGCAACTGTAGAATATGTGACCTGTTGACATATTAAGATGACTAGACCATCCATGCAAGCCCTGTCCTCAATGTTCCTAAGTATAAGAATATCTAGGATATCTGCTGAGAAGACTTTGAGTTGGGAAGTAACGAAAGAAGTGTCACTTTATTTAAAATGTTTCTCCTGTAGCACAGTTCCACAGAATAAATTCCAGCAGAACACTAAATATATTGTTTTAGCTGTTGAACATCTGCAGATTCCCAGGAAAATGAGGAGTTACGTCCATTGAGTTGCAACTCATGGAAGCCCACTTAGCTAACATGCCTAGCATATCTTAAGTATGTCATAAGCATGTTTAAATAAATTGATGAGTTAATGGTCTTCCAATATTTATATTCTATAAAATGAACACGTATAAAATGTTCAGAAGATAATAATCAAGTCATTGTTGAGCTTTCAAACATTTTTCTTCACTTCCTTCCCCTGGACATGCACAAAGAAAACAAGCACAATATCCTTACAGATAACAGTTTTATAATTTTTAAATCTGCTCAATTTTTAATTAGCATACAAGCAAATAACATTTTATATATTTTATTTTGTCTGTCTAGGCTGCTATAAGAAAAATAACATAGATTGGTTGAACTAAACCACAAATATGTGTTGGTCACTGTTCTGGATAGTGGAAATTCAGGATCAAGGTGCCAGGGGATCTAGTGTCTGGTGAGGGGCCTGATCCTGGTTCAGGGACACACATTCAGTCCATGACATAGTTTATCTATTATAATTGTGACTCGATGTTCGAAACATAAGCATTCCAAATTTTATAAGCATAAATACTGATAATCAATACAGAGAAAAGTAAGCAAATCCAGGTAACAGTTAAGTTTTGTCACATAAACTAATCTCACACTTCACTGAGGAAGCAGATAATTCTAAAGTCTATAGTAGCTGAGTAAGCTAACAATGGATGCATACCCTGATAATAGTGATGGCATTTTGATGGATCTGAACATGGAGCATAATGACTGTCATGAAAAAAGAAATCACTAGAACAAGCACCTAGAATCTATAATATTTAGCTTTTTCACTCACTGTGGGATGCGCCCAGCATTTACTTTGCTGCTTACTATTTTTTCTGTGTCTTGTTTGTTTATGTAGCTTAATTTACCCATTTCTCTATGATATAGTTAATAGCGGCTTTTCTAGTGTTACGAATTTTTGTGCTCAAAAGAATGTGGGTGCCTTGGCATGGGGAACCCTTGGAGTTACTGTAATGATAGATGTCTGTCATCTTCAACAAAATGGATTTCAAGGCCTAGATTTAAGATAAACACTGAAGAAAAACTTTCCCAGAGTGCTTTCTACCCAAGAATCTTCTCACTTTTATTAGAAGTACAGCTTCTTATCACTCAGCCTCAGACTGATTTGACTATTTCCAATGATGAAAAACAATAACAATAGCTTTTCTTATTTATGTTCTATGTAATAACTTCAAGGGAAATTGGATTAAGAATGCCTCATTCACAATAGTGTGCAGAATATTGAGTGAACAAGTGTAATTGTAAATTTCTAAATCAGTCTTAGGCAGTGATGGCTAACCAGTCTGCCTAAAAATGGCTTGTAACAAGCCATGTGCAGCTGTGGTATGCCCACACTTAACCTCTTCATTTTACATTGCAGTGGAGTAATTCAATAGCAATTTTTTCAAGTAAAATATAGATTTTAGGCCAGTCATAGTGGCTCACACCTGTAATCCCAGCACTTTAGGAGCTCAAGGTGGGCAGATCACAAGGTCAGGTGTTTGAGACAAGCCTGGCCAACATGGTGAAACCCTGTCTCTACAAAAAATACAAAAATTAGCTGGTTGTGGTTACGGGCACCTGTAATCCCAGCTACTCAGGAGGCTGAAGCAGGAGAACCGTTTGAACCAAGGAGGCAGAGGTTGCAGTGAGCTGGGATTGTGCCATTGCACTCCAGCCTGGGTGACAGCGCAATACTCCACCTTAAAAAAAAATATACATATATACATATACACACACATATATATACATATATATTATATATACATATATACTATATACACATATATACATATATATTATATATACACACACACACACGCACACACACACAAATTTAGTCATTCCAGATTTTCTTCTTCTGTTGAAAGAAATATTAAATTTTCCTTATAGAAATAATGTTTTTGTTTCAATGAGCTAAAAATTATTTCCATTTACTATTTCCTATTATTCTCAGTGTAATCTATATTTGGGTCTATTGAACTATTGTTTATTAATTCTATTTTACATATAACTTTAGCGAAACCTCTTATAAGGTATTTTGCCTATGACATATATTAACTCTGTTCTTCCTCAATGCAGTTATCCAGAATTGTACTTTCCAGGAATATACATCACATGATGTGAAGATAAGAATGTATCTTGCTATCAGCACTGAATGATGAGATTGATCCATCTACAACAGACCATGCTAGTCAAAATGTATACATTCAACAATGTAGCTATGAAAATTTCACTAAAACACTGGTAGCTGGCACCATCTAGTAAGTTATTGACAAAATACATTTAGAAAGGAAAGCCATTGGCTCATTATTAAATGTATGACAAGAGTCCATGAAAATGGTTTATAAGAAATTTAGTTGGCCGGGCGTGGTGGCTCATGCCTGTAATCCCAGCACTTTGGGAGGCCGAGGTGGGTTGATCACGAGGTCAGGAGAACGAGACCATCCTGGCTAACAAGGTGAAACCCGTCTCTACTAAAAATACAAAAAATTAGCCGGGAGTGGTGGTGGGCGCCTGCAGTCCCACCTACTCGGGAGGCTTAGGTAGGAGAATGCCGTGAACCCGAGAGGCGGAGCTTGCAGTGAGCTAAGATCGCGCCACTGCACTCCAGCCTGGGTGACAGAGGGAGACTCTGACTCAAAAAAAAAAAAAAAAAAAAAAAAAAAAAGAAAGTTAGTTTTAGTATAATTTTGGAATACATATATACAAACAGTTTCAAATATTTGAGGTGGAATGTGCACTTTATATAACAAAATTTATTTTAATGAATAAAATCGTATGTTTGTTTGCAAACTGTTTCAGCAAAGTTATCTGGGCCTTACTGTATGAAGATATAGCTCCATCTTTTCTTTAAAAAATATTGACTTGGCTGAATGTTTTCCAGCAATGAGAAAAACTCAATTTAGGAATGAGAAAAAGTCAATTCAGGAATGAACTAAAACTTTAAAATAACTCTAGCAATCGAGACTTTAGCAGTCTCTGGAGAAAACATCACTTTCTCCAATGAAATCCTGTATGTATTTTTCAAGGTACTAACTGGCGTCCTACGGAGAAGTATTTGAAAAGGGGGCTTCCATAAATAGCTTAAATTTATTAATCTGTATTTTAAAATGTATGGCTTTGAAAACAAATCACAGCATCACAGCCCTACTCAGAGTATTCCATGAATGTTTACAACATTACTTTTATGGTAGCATTTATTTGGTTTATGTCTCAGAGCATGAATAGCGGGGACTGAATATAAGTGCGTGAATGAATGGTTTTATTCACTACAATTGTAATGATTGTGTTATTTCTCAGAGCTTGTAAAACCCAATAATGTTTATTAAAAGTAAGCAAAACAAACAAGAGCAAGTGAAACATGCACTTGGAAGAGACCTCTGTTGCACCAGGAATTAGACACAATGGTGCAGCTGTGGAGAAAACAACAACAAATGGCATTTTTTTCCTACCTCGTCTCTTTTCTTGGAAGGAGGAAGAAAAGAGCAATTCCAATGTACTACTTCTTCCCACTCCAACTTAGAAATCGCAGGTAGACTGTGAAAACAGACTTTTATTTCTTCATTAAGTGTCTGAATTAGTCACGAAATTGAGCTTGAAAACCCCACAGAAAGAGTGCTCTGTGCAATTATTATGAGATGATGCTCCTCCTTTCTCCCAATAAAGGACGAAGGTTCTTCTGCCCAGATGCTGATTTTCACAATACATTTTAGCTGGGCCAATTCTAATGTTACTGATATATGCTATCTACATTGCACTTATATTAAACTATTGCTGGTCATAAAATTATCGTATACCAGAAAGGAAAAAAAAAAGTGAGGCAGCATGAGCTAATGAATATTTCTTATTAATTCAGACTCTACATAAGCATGCTGAGTAAGAATATTCAGTATTTTCATTTTTTAATGAGTTCAATTAATCAATGACCTGAAATTGCACTTTCTGTCCACGTAACAGAGATTCTTACAGCACAAGTACTGTTATTTAACTTTGAGTACCAGTGATTTTCACAGGGCTGGGTCAGAGCCCATTCTAAAATGTGCTTATTGCATGTGGACTGATACTGTGAAATGTGAATGCTTGGTTAAGGCAAGAATAAAAATAAAATACTCATATTCAAAAGCACGTTCACATCTAAGATGCTTTGTGTGTCTCTTTAAAAAAATATATAAGTTAGGGGATACATGTGCAGAAAGTGCAGGTTTGACACATGGGTATACATGTTTACTACACCCATCAACACGTCATTTACATTAGGTATTTCCTCTAATGCTATGCTATCCCTCCCCTTACCCCACCCCCTGAAAGGCACGTCTATGACGTGTCCCTGTGTCCCTGTGTCCATGTGTTCTCATTGTTCCATTCCCACTTATGACTGAGAACATGCCTTGTTTCGTTTCCTGTTTCTGTGTCTTTACTGAGAATGGTTTCCAGCTTCATCCATGTCCTTGCAAATGACATGAACTCATTCTTTTTTATGGCTGTATAGTATTCCATGGTGTATATATGCCACATTTTCTTTATCCAGTCTATCATTGATGGGCATTTGGGTTGATTCCAAGGCTTTTCTATACTAAATGGTGCTGGAATACACATACGTGTGCATGCATCTTCATAATAGAAAGATTTATAATCCTTTGGGTATATACCCAGTAAAGGGATTGCTGGGTCAAATGGTATTTCTGGTTCTAGATCCTTTAGGAATTGCCACATTGTCTTCCACAATGGTTGAACTAATTTACACTCCCACCAACAGTGTAAAAGCGTTTCTAATTCTCCATAACCTCTCCAGCATCTGTTATTTCCTGACTTTTTAACGATGGCCATTCTAACTGGCGTGAGATGGTATCTCATAGTGGTTTTGATTTGCATTTCTCTAATGACTAGTGATGATGATCTTTTTTTCATATATTTTCGGCAGCATAAATGTCTTCTTTTGAGAAGTGTCTGTTCATATCCTTCACCCGCTTTTTGATGGGTTTTTTCTTGTAAATTTGTTTAAGTTCCTTATAAATTCTGGATATTAGATTAGCTCTTTGACAGATGGATAGATTGAAAAAATTTTCTCCCATTCTGTAGGTTGCCTGTTCACTGTTCACTGTTCACTGTGATGATAGTTTTGTTTGTTTGTTTGTTTGCTGTGCAGAAGCTCTTTATTTCCATTAGATTCCATCTGTCAATTCTGGCTTTTGTTGCCATTTCTTTTGGTGATTTACTCATGAAGTCTTTGTCCATGCCTATGTCCTGAATGGTATTGCCTTGGTTTTCTTCTAGGGTTTTTATGGTTTTAGGTCTAACATTTAAGTCTTTAATCCATCTTGAGTTAATTTTTGTATAAGGTGTAAGGAAGTGATCCAGTTTCAGTTTTCTGCAAATGGCTAGCCAGCTTTCCCAACACCATGTATTAAATAGGGAATCCTTTCCCCATTGCTTGTTTTTGTCAGGTTTGTCAAATATCAGATGGTTGTAGATGTGTGGTGTTATTTCTGAGGCCTCTGTTCTGTTCCATTGGTCTCTATATCTGTTTTGGTACCAGTACCATGCTGTTTCAGTTACTCTTGTCTTGTAATATAGTTTGAAGTCAGGTAGTATGACGCCTCCAGCTTTGTTCTTTTTGCTTAGGATTGTCTTAGCTATACGGGCTCTTTTTTGGTTCCACATGACCTTTAGTTTTTTTCTAATTCTGTGGACAAAGTCAATGGTAGCTTGATGGGAATAGCATTGAATCTATAGATTACTTTGGGCAGTATGGCCATTTTCACAATATTGATTCTTTCTATCCATGAGCATGGAATTTTTCTTTCCATTTGTTTGTGTCCTCTTTTATTTCCTTGAGCACTGATTTGTAGTTCTCCCTGAAGAAGTCCTTCACATCACTTGTAAGTTGTATTTCTAGATATTTTATTCTCTTTGTAGCAATTGTGAGTGGGAGTTCACTTAAGATTTGGCTCTCTGTTTGTCTATTATTGGTGTATAGGAATGCTTGTGATTTTCGCACACTGATTTTGTATCCTGAGACTTTGCTGAAGTTGCTTATCAGCTTAAGGACTTTTTGGACTGAGACAATGGGGTTTTCTAAATATACAATCATGTCGTCTGCAAACAGAGACAACTTGACTTCCTCTCTTCCTAATTGAATACTCTTTCTTTCTTTCTCTTGCCTGATTGCCCTGGCCAGAATTTCCAACACTACGTTGAATAGCGGTGGTGAGAGAGGGCATCCTTGTCTTTTGCTGTTTTTAAAAGGCAATGCTTCCAGCTTTTGACCATTCTGTATGACATTGGCTCTGGGTTTGTCATAAACAGCTCTTATTATTTTGACATATGTTCCATCAATACCTAGTTTATTGAGTATTTTTAGCATGAAGGGATGTTGAATTTTATCGAAGGCCCTTTCTGCATCTATCAGGATAATCATGTGGCTTTCGTCACTGGTTCTGTTTATGTGATGGATTACGTCTATTGATTTGTGTATTTTGAGCTAGTCTTGCATTCCAGGGATGAAGCTGACTGGATCATGTTGGATAAGCTTTATGATGTGCTGCTGGATTTGATTTGCCAGGATTTTATTGAGGACTTTCACATCGATGTTCATCGGGCATATTAGGCCTAAAGGCCTGAAATTTTCTTTTTTTTATTGTGTCTCTGCCAGGTTTTGGTATTTGGATGATGCTGGCCTCATAAAATGAGTTAAGGAGGATTCCCTCTTTTTCTATTGTTTGGAATAGTTTCAGAAGGAATGGTACAAGCTCCTCTTTGCACCTCTTGTAGAATTCGGCTGTGAATCTGTCTGTCCTGGGCTTTTATTGTTTGGTAGGCTATTAATCACTGTGTCAATTTTGGAACTTGTTATTGGTCTATTCCGGGATTCGGCTTCTTCCTGGTTTAGTCTTGGGAGGGTATGTGCGCCCAGGAATTTGTCTATTTCTTCTAGATTTTCTAGTTTATTTGTATAGAGGTATTTATAGTATTCTGTGGTGGTACTTTGTATTTCTGTGGGATTGGTGGTGATATCCCTTTATCTTTTTTTTATCATGTCTATTTGATTCTTCTCTCTTCTTCTTCTTTATTAGTCTCGCTAGCGGTCTATCAATTTGTTAATCATTTCAGAAAATCACCTCCTGGAGTCACTGATGTTTTGAAGGGATTCTCATGTCTCTATCTCGTTCAGTTCTGCTCTGATCTTAGTTATTTCTTGTCTTCTGCTAGGTTTTGAATTTGTTTGCTCTTGCTTCTCTAGTTCTTTCAGTTGTGATGTTAGGGCATCGATTTTAGATCTTTCCTGCTTTCTCATGTGAGAATTTAGCACTATGATTTTCCCTCTGAACACTGCTTTAGCCGTGTCCCAGAGATTCTGGAACATTGCGTCTTTGTTCTCATTGGTTACAAAGAACTTATTTATTTGTGCCTTAATTTCGTTATTTACCTAGTGGTCATTTAGGAGCAGGTTATTCAGTTTCCATGTAGTTGATGCAGTTTTGAGTGAGTTTCTTAATCCTGAGTTCTAATTTGATTGCACTGTGGTCTGAGAGACTGTTTGTTATGATTTCTGTTCCTTTACATTTGCTGAGGAGTGTTTTATTTCCAATTATGTGCTCAATTTTAGAATAAGTGCTATGTGGTGCTGAGAAGAATGTGAACTCTGTTAATTTCGGGTGGACAGTTCTATAGATGTACTAGGTCCACTGAGTTCAAGTCCTGAATATCTTTGTTGATTTTCTGTCTCCTTGATCTGTCTAGTATTGACAGTGGGTGTTAAACTCTCCCACTATTATTGTGTGGGAGTCTAATTCTCTTTGTAGGTCGCTAAGAACTTGCTTTCTGAATCTGGAGGCTTCTATATTGGGTGCATATATATTTAGGATTGTTAACTCTTCTTGCATTGATCCCTTTACCATTATGTAATGCCCTTGTCTTTTTTGATCTTTGTTGGTTTAAAGTCTGTTTTATCAGAGACTAGGATTGCAACCCATGCTTATTTTTTTTTCCATTTACTTGGTAAATATTCCCCCATCCCTTTATTTGGAGCCTATGTGTGTCTTTGCACATGAGTCTCTTGAATGCAGCACACCTATGGGTCTTGACACTATTCAATTTGCCAGTCTGTGTCTTTTAATTGGGGCATTTAGCCCATTTACATTTAAGGTTGATATTGTTGTGTGTGAATTCGAATCTGTCATCATGGTGCTATCTGGTTATTTTGCACATTAGTTGATGCAGTTTCTTCAAAGTGTAGTTGGTCTTTACATTTTGGTACGTTTGAGCAGTGGCTGGTACCAGTTTTTCCTTTCCATATTTAGTGCTTCCTTCAGGAGCTCTTATAAGGCAGGCCTAGTGGTGACAAAATCCCCCAGAATTTGCTTTTCTATGGAGGATTTTATTTCTCCTTCGCTTATGAAGCTTACTTTGGCTGGACATGAAATTCTGGGTTGAAAATACTTTTCTTCAAGAATGTTGAATATTGGCCCCCACTCTCTTCTGGCTAGTAGGGTTTCTGCAGAGAGATCCACTGTTAGTCTGACGGGCTTGCCTTTGTGGGTAACCCAACCTTTCTCTCTGGCTGCCCTTAGCATTTTTTCCTTTGTTTCAACCTTGGTGAATATGATGATTATGTGTCTTGGGGTTACTCTTCTCAAGGAGTATCTGAGTGGTGTTCTCTGTATTTCCTGAATTTGAATGCTCGCCTGTCTTGCTAGAGTGAGGAAGATCTCTTGGATAATATCCTGAAGAGTGTTTTCCAACTTGGTTCCATTCTCCCCGTCACTTTCAGGTACATCAATCAATCATAGATTTGGTATTTTCACACAGTCCCGTATTTCTTGGAAGCTCTATTCTTTCCTTTCATTCTTTTTTCTCTAATCTTGTCTTCATGCTTTATTTCATTCAGGTGATCTTCAATCGCTAATATCCTTTCTTCCGCTTGATCAATTCGGCTACTGATACTTGTGTATGTGTCATGACGTTCTTGTGCCGTGTTTTTCAGCTCCATCAGGTCATTTATGTTCTTCTCTAAACTGGTTATTCAAGTTAGCAGTTCCTGTAATCTTTTATCAAGGTTCTTATGTTCCTTGCATTGGGTTAGAACACGCTCCTTTAGCTCAGAGGACTTTGTTATTACCCACCTTCTGAAGCCTACTTCTGTCAGTTCATCAAATGCATTCCCTGTCCAGTTGTGTTCCCTTGCTGGCAAGGAGTTGTGATCCTTTGGAAGAGAAGAGGCATTCTGGTTTTTGGAATTTTCAGCATTTTTGTGCTGGTTTTTCCTCATCTTTGTGGATTTATCTACCTTTGATCTTTTATGCTGATTACCTTTGGATGGGATTTTTGCATGGGAATCCTTTTTGTTGATGTTGATGCTACTCCTTTCTGCTTCTTAGTTTTCCTTCTAACAGTCAGGCCCCTCTTCTGCAGGTCTGCTGGAGTTTGCTGGAGGTCCACTCCAGACCCTCTTTCCTGGGGTATCACCAGTGGAGGCTGCAGAATAGCAAATATTGCTGCCTGTGCCTTCCTCTGGAAGCTTCATCCCAGAAGGGCACCTGCCAGATGCCATGTGGAGCTCTCCTGTATGAGATGTCCGTTGATCCCTGCTGGGAGGTGTCTCCCAGTCAGGAGGTATGGGGGTCAGGGTCCCACTTGAGGGGGTAGTCTTTCCCTTAGCAGAGCTTGAGTGCTGTGCTAGGAGATCTGCTGCTCTCTTCAGAGCCAGCAGGCAGAAAGAGTTAGATCTGCTGAAGCTGCACCCACAGCCACTCCTTCTCCCAGGTGCTCTGTCTCAGGGAGATGGGAGTTTTACCTATAAGCTGCGACTGGGGCTGCTGCCTTTCTTTCAGAGATGACCTGCCCAGGGAGGAAGAATCTAGACAAGCAGTCTGGCTACAGTGGCTTTGCTGTGCAGTGGTGGGTTCTGCCCAGTTCAAACTTCCTGGCAGGTTTGTTTACACTGTGAGGGGGAAACCACCTACTCAAGCCTCAGTAATGGCAGACACCCCTCTCTCCACTAAGCTCAAGTGTCCCACGTTGACTTCAGACTGCTGTGCTGGCAGCCAGAATTTCCAGCCAGTGAATCTTAGCTTGCTGGACTCCATGGGGGTGGGACCCACTGAGCAAGACCACTTGGCTCCCTGGCTTCAGGCCCCTTTCCAAGGGAGTGAACAGTTCTGTCTCGTTGGGGTTCCAGGAGCCGCTGGGGTCCAAAAAAAACCTCCTGCAGCTAGCTCGGTATCTGTCTGAACAGCTGCCGAGTTTTGTGCTTGAAACCCAGGGCCCTGGTGGTGTAGGCATCTGAGGGAATTTCCTGGTTTGTTGGGTGCAAAAACTGTGGGAAAAGCATGCTATCTGGGCTGGATAGCACCATCCTTCAATGGCGGAGTCCTTCATGGCTTCCCTTGGCTAGGAGAGGGGGTTACCCAACCCTTTGCACTTCCCCGGTGAGGCAATGCCCCACCCTGCTTCTGCTCACCCTCCGTGGGCTGTAACCACTTTCTAACCAGTCCCAATGAAATGATCCAGGTACCTCAGAGGGAAATGCAGAAATCACCCGCCTTCTGCGATGGTCTCACTGGGAGCTGCAGACGGGAACTGTTCCTATTTGGTCATCTTGCTGAGTTCCAACTGCTTTGTGTGTCTCAATTTATGTGTCCACCAATACATTAATGGGAGACACTTAAGGAATTCTGAATCTTTGAATTAGCTGTATGCTCTCTTCCAGATATGTGGGGAAAACTATCTTCTTTTCAAAACTAACCACAGACACACACCTTTATCATGAGGTGTAGTGATGAAGCACAATGAAAGCAACACTCGTAGTTCCTGCATTTGCCATCCAGTATCAAAACAAAACTAAAACAACAAAAATCTTTCACGATTCAAGCGCTTCTTCGTCCAAAACTTAATTTAAATAGCCTTTCTTTGTGAAAGAATAACATACACACATGTAATTTTGTTTCAATATCTTTTGGATCAAGAACTATTCCTAATGAGCGCTATGAAATTCAAGTGAAATTCTGTTTTAATACTGTGCTTCCTCAGTAAATAAAAGGAGAAAGAGCCCCTGGAAAACCAGGTTTTTAAAAAGTATACTTGTAACAATATAAAATAGAATCCAGCCAAAATGCATTAACACATAAGGTGCATAGTTCATTCTTTCATTCAATAAATATTTTTGCAGTCTCTATAGCAATGTGCCCAAGAACTGTATCTTATCACTTGACCTCTTCCAAGGTTACTATAATTCTCCTAAAAATACAGTTACTGTCTCCTTTTACAATTAAAAGGTGGAGATGTTTCTCATTATTTTCATAAATGATTGGTGTCCCTTTCCCTTTTATGTAATAATGTGATTCTATAAATTGGCAACAACAGGTCACATTTTTATTAAAGTTGAGGGATGAAAAGGAAGGTAGATTTTAGAAATTTAAGTCATGGGTTGTAGAACCATTTCCACTACATATTGTCTGTGTAACATCCGGCAGGTCACTAATTTCTCTGAACGTTATATGAAGAAAAGGAATAATGCAGGTATCCTCCAGAGACATCACCAGAGTGCAGAAGGGAGAACACCTCTTTGCCATCAAACTCACTTTGAGACAGAAAGTTGTGTCCACTGTGAATTCATTATGATATGGTAGACAGGTGGCTCAGTGCATTTGAACTCCAGTTCCCCTTGACTATACAATGGAATAAAATTGTCTAAATACAGGCAACATTTTGAAGATTTAAAATATGTTAATAAATTTACATGACCAAGAGAAGTATTCTTGATTTTCTTCTCTCATACTCCACAAGTGCTTATCAACAACTGTTGGTCTCATCTCTGGCAATGACAAGCCAGTCTGAGGTCGCAATGTCCTTAGACTAGATCATCTCAGTCGCCTTCTAACGACTTGCAAATTTGTTGTCATTCATTCCCCGTGTTACAGCTGTTGTGATCGTTCCAGTATAAATCAAACAATCCCACAGCACATCACCAAATCAAACTCGTAAACCCACCTCCACCACCACAGCCTCAGTCCAAGCTGCCATGATCTCTTGGGTGGAAAACTACAATTATTTACTGCATTATCTTTCAACATCCGCTCTTCTCTCACCAGTGCTCCACATGCCAGCATAATTGACCATTCAACCTCCTCTTTATTGCTAGCCTATCCCTCTTAGAATAATTGCAGAAAGTATGCAGGACCGTCGAGTTATGTGCACTAAGCTGTCTCAGCTCTCTAGGCTACACTACTCCAGTCCCAACCTCACCTTCTGAATTCCAGGCACCCTACTAGTTCCTCTACAAAAGCACAAGGCTTCCTCTTGCCACAGGGCATTGCCTGGGTTCTCCTCTCATTCTTTTCTTTTCTCCTGGCTTCTCTCCTGCCCACTCTTCAGGGGAGAGTCAGAGGCATTTGGCCAAGACCTTCCCCTGTCCCATTCCCCAGACTAGATTACTTCTTCTTGCAAAATCCTCTTACAGTTTTTCCTTAATAGTCCTTCGTTTGGCTGGAAGGTATATATTTTTTCACATACAGTTTCTAATAAGTAACTCTCTCCTACTATACCAAGATAGCAAGGACTGTCTCTGACCTTTTTTGTTGGCAGGGGGTGGGGTGTGGCGTTGGGTTATTGTCCATCCAGTATATAGCTTACTCTTTATATATATAGCATTTACTAAATAAATATTTTTGGATACATGAAAACAATGTAAAATAATAGCCTTCAGTCATAAGTAGCTAGAAGTCTGATAATCTCTTTCTAAAACTTAACTAAACTTTCAGAAATATATGTTAATATCAATATGTATGCTAATTCAAGTGATATTAAGGTATTTACCAAAAATAATTTAAATATTAATACTTAAAACAACCTATTTTAATTTCATGTACATTTCCACAAATGTTTTAGTCACATACTTCAGTTATGATTAAATAATTTTTCCAGGAATTAATAGAATGATTATTCAGATTTACATATGTAGAAATCCTCCAAGCTCTCAGCTAAGTTTTCTAATTCGATGAACACAGTGTGATTCTATCTCCATGGTGACAGATATTAGATCTTGAATTTTTATTTCTTTAATATTGCTTTGATTACGAACAGGCCAAAAATGATTATATGATAATTTGTATATACACACATACATATAGCGCATATAATATATGCTAATCTTCAGCAATGTTTCCTAGGGTTTTTTTTTTGCACTGATTTTTAATACATTTATTGAAGCGAGATTTTCTTTTAAATGTATCAAAATCAAATATACAATGTAAGAAAAGAAAAAAATTCACTTAGCAGTCTGTTAAGCTCCTCAGATGGGCTGACTTCATAGCTGCTCTCTTAGGAAACTAAAATTATTTCAATAATGATGCCCCAAAATATTTAGGAGAGCTTATTTCAGAATTACCTTCCAAACCTGTGACACATTTCTTTGCATCCTCTCAAGTCGGGGAAATCTTCTTGGACACTCTGCTCTCAGGAACCCAAAAGGCTCCCAGCTCCAAGCATGCTCCCCTCCTTCCTCTTCCCTATGGCACCACAGCACCCACCTTGCCATCCACAGCCTATCCACAGGCTCCAGTGTGGCCCACGGCATCTTTCCTCCGGGTGTGAAATTGCTTTTCCCTCAGGCAGGATCCAGTAACTCTTCTTCACCAGCTAAGTCTTACTCTTCACACCTCAACACTTCAGTTTCTCTATGAAAGCTTCCCCTGAATGCTAAGACAGGACAAATTGCTCCTTCAAAGTGCCCTTGCACCCTAACACAGTGTTTTCATGGGTATGCTGTTTGATTATTTTATCTACCTGTCCTTAACTGAAAGCTCATTGAGAATAAAAAAGATACCTGATTTAGAGCTACATTCCTTGGCCTTGCATTTTCCCTGGCACATAGCAGACCTCAAGTGAATATATATTTAATAACTAAATATATAGTAAATGTCTCAAGTCCTAGGAAACAAGCCTTAGTGCAATTATGACATTGGATGGCCAGAGAAAAATTACATGGGTCTGGTTTCTATGTAAATTTTGGACTTTCGGGGATCACATATTTGGTGGACCCAGGACTCGGCTTTACGACTGTGTACTCATTAATGTCTGCAAAAAGTTGACTGGGCAAGTGCCCCCAATTTAGCTCAGAGCTGCTTCTAGCATTTTTAATCTATACTCAAAGTCCCCCACGTCTTACCATAGGCTGATAAAAGAGCATTTTTTGTTGTTTTTTGAGAGGAAGTCTCGCTCTGTTGCCCAGGCTGGAGTGCAGTGGTGTGATCTCGGCTCACTGCAACCTCTGCCTCCCGGGTTCACGCCATTCTCCTGCCTCAGCCTCCCGAGTAGCTGCGATTACAGGCACCTGGGCACCTGCCACCAAGCCCGGCTAATTTTTTTTTTTTTTTTTAGGACAGACGGGGTTTCACCGTGTTAGCCAGGATAGTCTCGATCTCCTGATCTCATGATTCACCCACCTCAGCAAGTGACTGCATCATATTCTTCACTGTGTATTAAATAAACATAAATCCTTCCACAAATATTCACAGTATTAATTTCCTGTTTTATTATAAAACCTATCTTTGGCCGGGTGCAATGCTTCACGCCTGTAATCTCAGCATTTTGGGAGGCCAAGGTGGGCGGTTCACGAGGTCAGGAGTTCAAGATCAGCCTGGCCAACATGGTGAAACCCCATCTCTACCAAAAATACAAAAATTAGCTAGACATGGTGGCAGGTGCCTGTAATTCCAGCTACTCAAGAGGCTGAGGCAAGATAATTGCTTGAACCTGGGAGGGGGAGGTTGCAGTGAGCAGAGATCGTGCCACTGCACTCTAGCGTGGGTGACAGAGATAGACTGCACCTCAAAAAAAAACAAAAAACAAACCTATCTTTACAAGCAGAAATGGCGGCATTATAGAAGGCACATTTTACTAGATCATTATTTTGAAATCATCATGTGAAAACCACCATGTGGAAAAATATTAAATCAATACATTTAATTAAAATGATTAACCTTTTTAAACAGCATCTTTTCATTAATTAAATTGAAAATTGTACATAAATGTTTATCACATAAAGGCACAATGTTAGACACTGCAAAAGATTTTTTTCTGCAATAAACTGTTCCATTTATACAGTTTATAAAGACTAAGGACAATAAAACATGCAGGAAGAGCAGTAATTACAGAATGAAAAAGTGGCCTGTGAGGAATATGTACACACTAAGAATTTAAAAAGTCAGGTGTGGTTGCTCTGACGGAATCAGGAAAATAATCCTCATGCCAATGGCGAAGTTTAAACATACATACATACATATACATATATATGTGTATGTATATAAAAAATCCTCATGCCAATGGTGAAGTTTAAACATACATACATGCATACATATATACATACACGTGTGTGTGTTTGTGTATGTTTGACAGAATTTTGCTCTCATCCTCCAGGCTGGTGTACAATGGCGTGATCTCAGCTCAGTGCAACCTCCGCCTCCCAGGTTCAAGTGATTCTCCCACCTCCCTTAGCCTCTTAAGCAGCCGGGATTACAGGCACCCGCCACCACGCCCAGCTAATTTTTTGTATTTTTAGTAGAGATGGGGTCTCAGCATGTTAGCCAGGCTGGTCTCGAGCTCCTCACCTCATGATCCACCAACCTTGGCCTCCCAAAGTTCTGATATTACAGGTGTGAGCCATCATGCCCAGCCTTAAACCTATATTTTAAGGATACTTCTGAAGCAAAATATTCTGGAAACTCCATGTTTTAATCCCATTCTGAATTTCCAATTTTATTTCCATTATTAGCTGACTTGTGTTCCATGTTTCTGTTAAATTCTAGGATTCAATTCTCAGATGAACATTTCCCAAGTGTAAAACTTTACCTAGTTTTCCTAAGTCTTATAAGGGTATAATTAAGTCTTTAACTCCAGATGCATAGCTCGATTTCCTGTATTTTATGTTTACATTTCCAAATCCCTACTTACTTTTTATTTTCTTAAATACTACCATTTCCATGTGAACTGTCACATCTTTATAGTAGTAACTGTGACCAATCTACATGAGTGTGTTTCTCTGCTTTTGTTTCTGTATTTAAACAGGGTGGGAGGACTAAATATTTTGTCTTTAAAATGTATTAAACACCTATGTGACCCTGACTGTACCAGGCACTGCTTTCAACTGTTATGTAAACTTCATGGAATCTAAGCCTGAGCTTGCCCCCTGCTGCCCTTCCCCTTGTAGGTACTGCCTTAACACGCCCTCTGCTCTCAGCTGTGGCCATCACCCAGCCAGGTGTCTCCATGCTCATTAATTTATTTCCAGGAAGGTACATGAAAGACATGAGCCCTGTATCATATATCTTTTTAACATTTTCATCGCAGTATTGACCATCTTCCTTTGTTGTGTATCGTGTAACACAAATAATGATATTAAAAGCATAAAAAAAAAAACTATTGCATCCACTTTACAGGTGAGAAAATTGAGGCACAGTGAGGTTATGGAAATTTCCTAATATCATGAGGTTCTGGCTCGGGCAGTCGGGTTCCCAGCATGAGTTGTTCCCCATGTCGGACGTTTCATGAGGCTCCTCCTTTCTCCTCTTCCATCTCAGCCATAACTGCTCTCTCCCCTCCTTCTTCTTTGTGGCATCACATAAGACATTCTCTTCTACCCCGGCTGAGCAAAATGCACCGCGTCTTCAAAGGTAAATGCGACAACTCCAGGAAGCCCTTCCTGATTATATCAGCCCAAATCAATCTCTCTCCCTTTGAGGTTCTCCTAACATTTCATTTCCTTATGATAGTGTTAATTATATCCTATCTTAAAAAGTTGTATCTTGTACATACTGCCCGCTTCATACTGGATTGTAAATTCACGGAATGCAAATAATTTATTGCATTTTTCCCTGCTATTGTGTTTGACATCATCGGAAGTTCAATGCACATTTTTACATCACTTTTGGGTGAAAAGATAGACAACGATTGTCCACCTCAGTCCTTATTCCAGTGCCTCACATGTAACAGACATGTGGTCATGGCTAGGTAAATCAATCCATGGAGCAAAGACTGCATATGAAACTAATTTACATGACTACATTTTAAGGTAAACATTCAAATAATATTAACTGAAAATGAACGGTAGAAAGAATCCTTAGTCAAGGATACCATCTATGAACACAAATTTCTATTTTAGAATTTAGTTGACTTGTTGATAAAACTAATTTGGCAATGAAAAGAATGTTTCATATAAAATTAATAATAATTGGGCATTTCAAAATGTTTATTTCATGAAGAAAAAAGAACAAGACACATGCAGAGGAAGTAATGAATTATTTTAAGTTGAATATATACTACTTTAATTAAATGTTATTACCTCTCGATATACTGTACATTTTTAACTTATATGTTTAAGATATGACTCCAATTTTTATCTTTTTGAGCTTGGCAGATCTAGCAAGCAGTTGTTTTCTATTTTGAAAACTGTTTTTGAATATGAGATAATCTTATGTAGAAAAAGGGTTTCAGAAGCATGCATTATTTTAAATACATAACAGATTCATTTTAGCCAGCACTGTAAAAAATACTCAATACATCATTAAGACACAGTTTAGAAGAGACTATATTTAGGAATTGATTCCTCAGTGTTAAAAGAAAGTTAGTGGAAAGGGGAGTTCATTTGAATCTGTCTATGCTCCCAGTTGGTGTCACATAAGCAGGTCAGTTTTAACAGCTTCCAGAGAATTCCCAGAGGGCCCTCACCTCAGACCAACAAGACCATCTTGGCAGACAATTGCCTATTGGCTATTGTTAGGCTCTGAGCAAATGAGTCAGGAAGCCTGGGAGGGCACAAAGCACTGACTCAAATCTCTGGACTCTTCTACCTCCTCCAGATCTGCTGTGAATTGTCCCCTACATCCACCATCAACTTGAGTCTCACAGTACAGTCAGGTCAAAGAAAGAGTTGGGGCTAAGGAAGCATTTGACGGAAGACAAACGATGATGGCTAAAATCTCAGTAGCCTAGGATGATGAAATGAAACAGCATCACAGAGAGAGAAGCAGTCATGGGACACTGCGTTCCGAGCCTCTTTTTTTTTGTTTGTTTTGTTTTGTTTTTATTATCTCAACTGATGAGCTTTGTGAGTAGCACATGAGGAATAATCCTTCCCTGGCATGTCTGTAGTGAAAATTGACAGAGATGAGGTTTGTCATATATCTGACACCCACTAAGCACTTAGAATTACTGTCAATAATAGTAGAGGGCTGACCAAAAAAATGGTTCCGGACATGATCTTCCGGCTAAGATAAAACAGCTTGTTATCAGACCAAGTCTCCTGCAGAGCCAAATTAGAAAAGCTGGATAAAATATATTACAAGATAAACATAATTGTTTTGAGGACAAAGGAGAGATTATCAGGGCTGCAACAACTTGAGGAGCCAGAATAACGGAGAGAAAGAAAACACAGAGTGGTGAGCCCAATACAGATCCACTCTTTCCTCCAGGCACCAGGCAGGAAATGGAGAAACTAAGTCCTGTAGTCTCACAGGAGTGAGAGATCAGGAAGGAAGACAGTCTCTAGCAAGCTCCATAGCCCACAGCTGAAGGTCACTGAAGGGCTACACATTAGCAAGGATGCACCTGGAAATGCACCAGCCCTCATAGTGACAGGTGACAGCATGCTGGCAGTCCTCACAGCCCTCGCTCACTCTCGGTGCCTCCTCTGCCTGGGCTCCCACTTTGGTGGCACTTGAGGAGCCCTTTGGCCCACCGCTGCACTGTGGGAGCCCTTTTCTGAGTTGGCCAAGGCCGGAGCCCACTCCCTCAGCTTGTGGGGAGGTGTGGAGGGAGAAACGCGAGTGGGAACCAGGGCTGTGCGAGGCACTTGCGGGCCAGCTGGAGTTCCGGGTGGGCATGGGCCTGGCTGGCCCCACACTCGGAGCAGCTGGCCGGCCCTGCCAGCCCTGAGCAATGAGGGACTTAGCACCCGGGCCAGTGGCTGCGGAGGGTGTACTGAATCCCCCAGCAGTGCCAGCCCACCGGCGCTGTGCTCGATTTCTCACCCGGCGTTAGCTGCCTTCCCGCGGGGCAGGGCTCAGGACCTGCAGCCCGCCATGCCTGAGCCTCCCACACACTCCATGGGCTCCTGTGCGGCCCAAGCCTCCCCAACTAGCACCATCCCCTGCTCCACGGCACCCAGTCCCATCGACCACCCAAGGGCTGAGGAATGCAGGCACACGGCACAGGGACTGGCAGGCAGCTCCACCTGCAGCCGTGGTGCGGGATCCACCGAGTGAAGCCAGCTGGGCTCCTGAGTCTGGTGGGGCCTTGGAGAACCTTTATGTCTAGCTCAGGGATTGTAAATACACCAATCGGCATTCTGTATCTAGCTCAAGGTTTGTAAATACACCAGTCAGCACCCTGTGTCTAGCTCAGGGTTTGTGAGTGCACTAATCGACACTCTGTATCTAGCTGCTCTGATGGGGCCTTGGAGAACCTTTATGTCTAGCTCAGGGATTGTAAATACACCAATCGGCACTCTGTATCTTGCTCAAGGTTTGTAAACACACCAATCAGCACCCTGTATTTACCTCAAGGTTTGTGAGTGCACCAATGGACACTGTATCTAGCTGCTCTGGTGGGGCCTTGGAGAACCTTTGTGTCCATACTCTGTATCTAACTAATCTGATGGGGTCGTGGAGAACCTTTGTATCTAGCTCAGGCATTGTAAATGCACCAATCACTACCCTGTCAAAACAGACCACTGGGCTCTACCAATCAGCAGGATGTGGGTGGGGCCAGATAAGAGAATAAAAGCAGGCTGCCCCAGCCAGCAGTGGCAACCCACTCGTGTCCCCTTCCACACTGTGGAAGCTTTGTTCTTTCACTCTTTGCAATAAATCTTGCTGCTGCTCACTCTTTGGGTCCACACTGCTTTTATGAGCTGTAACACTCACCGCCAAAGTCTGCAGCTTCACTCCTGAAGTCAGCGAGACCACAAGCCCACCGGGAGGGGAGGAACAAACAACTCCAGATGCACCGCCTTAAGAGCTGTAACACTCACCATGAAGGTCTGCAGTTTCACTCCTGAGCCAGCAAGACCACGAACCCACTAGAAGGAAGAAACTCCGAACACATCCGAACGTCAGAAGGAACAAACCCCAGACGCGCCACCTTAAGAACTGTAACACTCACTGCAAGGGTCCGCGGCTTCATTCTTGAAGTCAGTGAGACCAAGAACCCACCAATTCCGGACACATTTTGGCGACCACGAAGGGACTTTCACCTATCGCCAAGCAGTGAGACAATCGCCGAGTGGTGAGACAATCACCAATCGCCAAACAGTGAGTAGCATCGGACCCCTTTCGCTTGCTATTCTGTCCTATTTTTCATTAGAATTCGGGGGCTAAATACCGGGCACCTGTCGGCCAGTTAAAAGCGACTAGCGTGGCCACCGGACTAAAGAAATGGGTGTCAGGCTTTCTGGGAAAGGGCTCTCTAACACCCCCCAACTCTTTGGAGTTGGGACCGTTGGTTTGCCTAGAACCAGCTTCTGCTTTTCCTGTACTTCTGGGCTGAGCCGAGGGTCTACAGAGAGGAAAGCCATGCAGCTCCGGGGTCCCAACAACATGTTGGTTGACCCTGTGGCCATGACTGGAACTCTCAAAAGCATGTCGCCCAAGCCAGACTTGCCCATCTATCCTACCTATCCTGACCCTTGCCCTCTGGGTCCCAATGCCTGCCAGACAAACTTCCTCTCACCTCTCCTCTCTGAGGTTAGGCCCGCTTCTAAAAATTGCTACCTGTCTCTGGTGCTTTTCTAGTTTCTCCTATAAGAAAACCAGCTTTTATTTAGATTGGGTCAACTTTGGATTGCATTCGATTGGATTAAGCAGCTCAAATTTAGACTGTATTAAGGAGATCAGCCCCAGTCTAACTGCCTGCCAGAAACAAAATAAATGGTCTCTGGGGAAATCAAACCTCAACCAGACTCTCAAATTATTTGTACAATTTTTCATACAAAAGATTCTATATTTAAAAAAAATTACCCAGCATACCAGGAGAAAAGACCAAGTGATCAAATACTGAGAAAAAAAAAGTACAATAAAAAGAGACTAACAGGAAGTGTAGATATTAAAGTTAGCAGAAGTTGCCTTTAAAATAACTGCGATTAATAAGTTCAAAGAAATAAAGAGCACCATAAAGAACATCAGCAGAGAACTGCCATCTACAAAGACTGGGGTCACATGGAAATTCTGCAGTTAAAATAGGCAGTCCCAGAAATTAAAAATTAAGCTAATTAATAGCAGATTAGGCAAAGTTGAAAAGAGGATTAGAGAACTAGAAAAAAGGTTAATACACAATATTTGAAAGAGGGATAACTAATAGTAAATGAAGAATGATTGTCACAAAACGTGGAATACGGGCAAAATAATAAATAACATTTCCTCATAAGGAGAAAAAAGAAACAATGGAATGAAAGCAGTATTTGAAGAGATAATGACAGATAATTTACTGTAACTGATTACAGACTTTGAGCAGAAGTGAAAAGGTAGAATTCAGATGAAAGAAACCAAATTACAAAGAGAAAAAATTTAATCATAGAAAAAGGACTGGCAAAGAAGCAACAATGAAAGTTACAGAAGATTTTGCAATGGAAAAAAATTAAAGCCAGAGGTAATGAATGCTGTCTTTAAAGTGCTATAATAAAATGATGACCAACATAGAGCTCTATACAAAGTGAAACTATCCTATAAAAATTGAAGACATTTTAAGATAAATTAAATCTGAGTAAACACTCTTTAGTCCTTTTCAGGTCGAATAAAAATTATATTAGATGAAAGCATGCAGATAAAGATGGAATAAACAGCAATACAAAATGTAAGCTGATGGGAAAATTATATGTAACAATAAAATTATTGATTTGTGGGATTTAATATATCAGCAAAATAATTTGAAAATTAATTCAAACTTTTAATGACTATTTTCATCATTACCTTTTTCATTAGTATGCGTATGTAATGGTTGCATGTATACATGGAGTACACATGATATTTTCACACAAGTATACAACGTGTAATGATGAGATCAGGGTAACTGGGTATCCATCTCCTCAAGCATTTGCCATTTCTTTGTGTTTAAAAACATGCCAATTCCACTCTTTTGGTTATTTTTAAATACATAATAAATTATTGTTAACTATGGTCACCCTATTACACTTCCAAGTACTAGTTCTTATTCATTCTGACTGTATTTTTGTACCCATCAGCCATTCCCAAATTTTCCCCAGGCAATTCCCATTGGCAGTGACTAATTGCTTGTGTAGAGATAGATTTCTCTCACAGAGTGTTGACTTTAAAGGTTACATAAACTGTTAAAGTCACAGACCAAACCTGTTACAGACTTAACCTGTTAAGTTCATGTTTCAAATTCGTAACTGTGATATTTACTGGTTTAATGATGAAAATCACACCTAGTTCCTTCTGGATGAGCCACAGCTTGGCAATTTTCCAGGAAAAATCAATGTTTTTATGGACGTAACCTTTTTAGCATTTTTTTTGATGCTTTATTTTCCCTAGGACTTTTGGATAAACACTGTTCCCTCTCAGTAATTTATATCATAAAAACACAGCACTAAAATCCCTTTTTGTTTTATTCACATGTATATGAAATACCGCCACACCATATTTCCTAAAGCATCATGCCTGTGAGAGAGATCCTCCTTGAAGAGCTGTGCAGTTCCCCATGGCACTTTCTGTGCTCCTCCAGGATGCTACTGGGCTGCAGCTGTTCTGCACACAGGTCTGCACGCACAGTAGGATCATGGCAGGTGTTCAACTTTTTCTATCCAGTATCTGGCATAGTATTTGATAAGAGTGCTTAACTTTGTTTGATGAATAAATAAATGGGAACTTGCATGCATGAATCTGTACTGTGTAAGAGAGGTTACATCTATATAAGAGAGCCTAAAAAGTTATAATAGAGATACTCATTAAAAATAAGTTTAGTTAATTTTGAATGAATGCTTTCATCTCTTTTAATCCATGAAACATTGCTTTTACTATTATATATGACAATATCCTACAGAGGCCAATAGATTAGGTGCGCTCTCTTCTTCCACATTGATTTTTCTGCCCATGGTGAGCCAACCAGCTTTTATGGCTCACTTGAAGGGTATGTAATTCCTTCAGTAAAAAATGAGTTTTCTCCACTTGTCTGTTGTTTTACCCTGAAATGAGTACTGAGAACTGATGCATAGTTTTAAGAGCTTAATGTTATTTTACTCACTTTCTCTGCAAAAATAATTACACAGCTGTAAAACTGTGAGCTTTCCAAAGGATCAAGTTCTTGATATATATGTATATGTACATACGTGTATATGTGGATATATATGTATATGTGGATATATATGTATATGTAGATACATATGTATATGTACATATATGTATATATATATATGCACACATAAATTTCTCCTTGTCCAAGTGTCTAACACCTAAGGAAATTTATTTTGATACAGAATCTTTCCTAGATGTGTGAAAGAAGAAATAAGCTTTACTTACAAATAATTGTACTCAGACTCATGATCACGATCTCATTTACTGACGAGAACTATGTCTTATGAACTATGGCTTCACTAGGTACTGGTTAAGAGATTTTCTCCACTTATGACACTCTTCATAAAGTAAACATTAAGACTTTGCATTTATAGTAGATGCTAACACAAGCAGTTTTCACATTATGAACTTGTGGGTACCATTTTGTTAAAACATTTTGCCTTTCCACAACTCTGTAACTATAAAAAATTATGAAATTTATTGAAATGTAAAAACTGTTGTCCCTTTAAAAACCGAAGTGTGAATACTTTTAAACTCACTTCCAGTGATAGAAGGAGATTGTGTGTAGACTTTAAAGTATACCCAGCAACATCAACTAGCTACTTTCCTGAATCGTGAATGCAGCACCATTTAAGCAAGCATAGGAAAAAGAAAACTAACAAAAGGAGCAAGGTAAAGCAAAATCTAATACATGTTCAGTATTCTAAAATGCCTCTGGCTTCCCTCTAGCTATAGTGGATAATAATATTTCAAAGACGGGCTTATTTTAAATGGCTAGTAAAATGATGTCAAACATTTTCTTAGGCATATATTTAAATAGAGAAAAAATATATTGCTGGTGTTGATTGCAACTCAATGGCCGTCAGAAGACAGTAACTTTTAGGATTCTATTAAATGCTGATACTAGCCAAAAAGAAAAAGGAAATAAAACATCAGACCACAGTTTCAAATACAGTATAGACAGCACACACTGGCTATGCTATCTAGAGACAGAGATAAACAACTATCTCATAAAGACAGAGATAAAGAACTATCTCTGCCTCTAGATAGTACAGCCAGTCTGTCCTCTCTGCACTGTATTTGAAACAGTGGTCTGATGTTTTCTTTCCTATTTAAGAAACTCTACTCTGGCCGGGCATGGTGGCACATGCCTGTAATCCCAGCCCTTTGGGAGGCCGAGTCTGGCAGATCAGCAGATCGAGACCATCCTGGTTAACACGGTGAAACCCCATCTCTACTAAAAACACAAAAATTAGCCGGGCGTGGTGGCGGGCGCCTTTAGTCCCAGCTACTCAAGAGGATGAGGCAGAAGAATCGCTTGAACCCGGGAGGCAGAGGTTGCAGTAAGCCGAGATTGCGCCACTGCACTCCAGCCTGGCGACAGAGCAAGACTCCAACACACACACACACAAGAAACTCTACTCTGTGCTTGATTCTGTTCACAGGCTGCTGCTCAAGCTTCCACTGACACGAATGTGATGTGGCATTAAAAACATTCCAGGGTGCCCTTTCGCTTGGAAAAAATATACATGCACATATACATTGCCTATAAGTATAGTAGAGCCAAGTACAATATACTATATATAATATACATTATATAAACACGTTATGTATACATTATACAACGTGTACTACATGCACATTATATAATGTGTAATAGTGTAAAAATAGAAAAATAGAAAATATGTTGTCCTTAGACTATCTTTAATTTGTAAATGTTTCAAAAAGAGAAACTAGAATTTTTATTGCTCTCAATGAGCAAAGAAAGAAAAGTGCAAAAAAGGGAATGGATAGAGCCTTATCAGAGTTATGTAAAAGAAGTAAATTTTTCTATATTGGAAAATAAATCTAATTTTTATTTCTAAATTTGTGTTTTGCCTCTGCATATATTATGCCAATAAGAATGATGCCTCAGTGATCTTTAGCCATGTTTTTTCTGCCTAATTCAAAGTATTAACCATAATATCTCATTCTTCTGAGGGACTCTGAACCAAAAAACCAATGGTAGTAAGGAATAGACTATTTCTTTTTTACCAACACTAAGAATTAAAGGGTTAAGTTAAGTAAGACAAACTCTCTGCTGATCAGTGCCTGCGAGACAACAGTGAAGAACAAATCAGCACTCATTCCCCAGGTTAGGAAGTGCATAATATGTTAATGTCGACTCTATAATATGGGACTTGCTTGCATTATTAATTGCTAACTCATTACTCATAAAGTGTTCATTCTACAATACTATTAGGCAAGTGTGTTTGCACTGTGAAGACCAAGCAAAAATAACCTCCGCAATTGTTGAATGGTACAATTAGAAACAGGTGATTTCTAAATTGCCATTATCATGGCCAAAAAAATGATAAAAATAATTAGTTGCCAACTTGGGAAAAAATATATATCTTTGCCATGTCAAAGAGTATCAAGAATACTTTGACAGTTTCTGGAATGCAGTGTATTAATAATTTTCAGAATCTATCAGGAGCCTGATGCCACTGAGACCTGCCTTCTGACACCATAGAATAAGTGGCTTTTCTCTAACCCACACACTGGATCTGGAAGTTCCTAGGTTACTAGGCTAAGCAAGTGCTTAAGATACTGTCTGTTCTAAAAGTCAAAATGGCTCCAAATGCTTGTCTATGCTTTTTAACAATATTACATTTATTTATTTTGTGGTGGTAACATGTATTTATGAAATCTTCAAAGTTATATAGGTTTATTTAGAATAACATGCAGTTTTATTTGGTAAAGCAAGTGAATTTTGCTCAGAATTCTTTATGCTGTTTTTTTTTTTTTTTCTTTTAGATGAGACCAGGATAACTCATCTGTGGTATGTGTTACAAGAGTAGTGTCTAGCGTCATCCTTGAAAGTGGAGAGATGGTGACCATGGGGACAGAAAAGTTCTGGGAAGCAGACATGGACTAGTGGATTTCAATGAAAACAAAAGTCACATCCAGAATACATTAAATTCTAAAATGTACATGCTCAATCAACATGCGAAGATACTGAAAGGACTTCGGGCTTATTAATTTTATGTTATTCATCCCTAGCTGTTCAAAAGTACTCATTAATATTGTTCTGGTATGTAGAATGTAAATAAAATTTATAGCTTTATTTCATATATTTGAAGCACTAGCATAATACCTGGAATTATGTCACCTCTCCCTATATGCTTTTAAAAATAAAAATATAAAATAGAAATATACTATTTAAAATAAAAATATATATTGTTAATATATGTTGTTCAAAGTTGATGACTTTTACAACATTATAAAGCTATATTCACGATGAAATCTTAAGAAAATGAGAAGCACTGAATAGATAGATTTTTTGTTGTTTGTTGCTTTTATGCTTTTGGTTTTCTTTTGCTTATCTGAGGACACTAGTAACTAAGATTTTGGAAATTTTTTTCCTAAAATAATTTTTAAACATTTCTTAATAAAAGGATATGGGACATAATTTGAGCTTCTCATAATGACTGATCTTTACTTGGCAGAACTCATCGTACACATTTCTGTGATACAACAATGCTCTCAGGCCTTCTGAGCTCCGCTGAGTTGGTGATTAAAACACACCTGGTTGCTGTCTTATTTTAGTCTTCATATCTCACCTGTGGCCTGCCTTCTTCCCTGCTGTCAATCAATTGCATGTTTCTCTGAAGCCTGTGTTCTCATCTCCAACAGAAATTCCCAGGATCTGCTATTCTCTAAGGTTGTAAGCTATGCCATCAAAAGTACTGAGTTCTGAATGCATCATTTCTTCAGTTGTGTGTTGAGTGCTTACTGTTTGCAACATATTATTAGGTATTGGCTGAGTAAAGATGAAGATGAAATAAGCAATGATCTCTAATATGAAGAACTCACAAACACCAGGAGGAATAGCCAAATGTGAAGTACGAAGTCGAACAAAGACCCAGAGGAAGAAGTGAATAATTCTTTCTGGTCTAGGTCAGACAAAATTCACAGAGAAACTAGCTGGGCCACCTTGGATATATGAATACAACTATTCCAGGTGGAGAAGGGATGAAAGAAAAGCATTCCAAACAGAAATGAGCAAAGCTGTTGAGCAAAAGCAAATGAGCACAGCTATCGAGCTGTAAACCTGCATGGTAGGTCCAGGGAATTCACTGTGGTATAGCGTGATTACAGAGTGAAGGACACAGAGAGGACTATAGTGCAGGCGTCTCTCTTGGGAGCAGATGCAAGCAGCTTTCCAAGGGTAGTGATGGCGGAACTGGGCCTTCAACTGTCAGCAGGAGAGGGCATAAGTATGTAGGTCAGTGTCAGATTGGAACAGACCTGAATTTTAATATGAATATGCAATGAAAATTACAGAGAAGGTTTTAAAGCAGTGAAGTGAGGGGATAGGATCTGTTTTGGAAATACTTAGCGTATTGAGGGGAATGTACTCAGCAATGAGGCAGTGGCTACAGAAAGACCGTCTAGGGGGCCTTTGGAACAAGGCAGAGGGGGGAAGTAATGACCAAGGGACTGGTGGGGAGGCTGAAAGTTGGGCAGACATTCTGAGGGACTTCAGGAGATAGGAGGAAAGGCAGCTGCTAGTGCAAACGCCTAGATAGATGGAGATATTGGCAAAGGCAAAACAGGCTGCAGGTCATGCAATGCGGCCAGGATGGGACCAGTGAATTTCTTATGGACCATTGCATCTGAGATACCGGAGGGACGTCTAACAGTAGGGACGGGCTGGTAGATGTTTAACGAGCGGCTTTGCTGGCATAAGGGATTCCTGATGTATAGCATTTGCCAATTTCTGTGGCATAAATAATACTCTCATGGTAGATTTCATGCTCCCAACAAGAATCTTCCTTTAATTGTGCCTCTTATTTTCTTATCTAGTTGCAGTAACTAAAGTGTCCAGGAGGGTATTACAGAGTAGTGAAAGTGGTATATTTACAGTGGTAATTGGAATGCTTTTAAATTATTCCATTAAATTGTCACAAATATTTTAAAAAATATACTCTTCTGTATTCATTTTCCTTGTTATTGTTGTGTTGTTTTTGAGATGGAGTCTTACTCCATCTCCCAGGCTGGAGTGCAGTGGCATGACCTTGACTCACTGCAACCTCCACCTGCCAGGTTTAAGCGATTCTCCTGCCTCAGCTTCCTGAGTAGCTAGAACTACAAGGGCCAGCCACCACGCCCAGCTAATTTTTGTATTTTTAGTAGAGACAGAGTTTCACCATGTTGGCCAGGCTGGTCTCAAACTCCTGATCCCAGGTGACCCGCCTGTCTTGGCCTCCCAAAGTGCTAGGATTACCAGCGTGAGCCACTGTACCCGGCCTCTTTTCCTTATTTTTGATGACGTTTATAAAGCTCAATCCAAAATGCGTGCTAAATTTCTATCTACGAATTTTAATATTTATATTTAGTTAAAATATTGTTTTCTAAAATCTACCAATACACGAAATATCCTTTTGTTTAATCATTGTAATACTATTGAAATGAATTTCCATATTTATTGATTTTTTCATTTGCTCCCAAATTCTATGTTAATATTTATTTAGAAGTTTCGAATCAGCATTTATTTATATGTGAGATTTTCTGTAGTTTTCTTTCTATATGTGTTTTCTCAGGCTTTCCTGTGAAATTCATAAAACTATTTAGAAAATTTCTTATTGGTCTACATGCTGGAGGGGTTTGTAAATCACTGGTGTCATCTCATCCTGAGATATCTTGCATAATGCATCCGGGCCATTTCTTGGTCTCATTCCTTTCTTAGGGTGAATGGAGGATGCTGAGGTCTCAGCATTGAGAGGACCAGGCAGTCACTGAAGTAGATACAAATGGGCCCTACAGAATCTGCCTTTTGCTGCTGCTGAAAAGCAAGGTTAATGGAATTTCCGCAGGAACATGAGCATTAATATGATTTCCCCATTTGTTCCCTCTCCTCTTTACACATACATAGCAAATTAATTAAATACTTCTGCAGCATGGCTAAATCCTTGTTATTGTCATGAAAAAAAAATTAAGCATAATAATTTTAGTGCTAATTATGTATTTTTGGCATAATGTTTCATTCCAACTGAAATACCCTTAAGCACAGGAGAATGGCCATTTAGTGAAAGTGAAACATAAAAGAGAATGCTTTTAGAGTCTTAGATTATTTTTCAATTATAAATAGTCCATATAGTGACTATTTGTAGCACTTCATATTTATATATAATCACACTTCATAATGAAAGTAGAAAATAACAAATGACAAAAATATTTTTATGATTTTTGTGATCAGGAGTCTTAAAGCTCTGAAAAGACCTTAGTTTAAAATTATTAGTTACTACTTCCATGTAATAAGCACCAACTGTATACCAGATCTCTTAATTTTTCCAACAATTCCTAGCTATATGCAACATCATTTCCATTTTGCAAAAAAGGTTAGCATGCTTAATAAAGTTAAAGAACTTTATCAAAAAACTTCTAGAGAATGGAGCAGTTTGCTAAGATTGCCTGTAACAAAATACCACAAACAGAGCAGCTTAAAGCAACAGGAATTTATTGTCTCACAGTTTTGAGGGCCAGGAGTCTGAAATCAAAATGTCAGGAGGATCACGTTCCCTCCAAACCCTGCCTGTGGAGGACACTTCTTGTCTCTCCACACCTTCTGGAGGTTGTTGGGAATCTCTGGTGCTCTTTGGCTGGAAGAATCATCAGTCTCCTCCATCTTTACATGGCCTCTTCCTCATGTGCCTCTCTGTCTATGTGTCAAGTTTTCCCCTTTTTATAAGGACACTGGTCATGTTGAATTAGGACCCACTCCAATTACCTCATTTTAACTTGATTAATTCTAAAGTGATCTTTTTTTTTTTTTTTTTTTTCTCTGAGACGGGGTCTTGCTCTGTTACCCAGGCTGGAGTGCAGTGGCGTGATCTCAGCTCACTGCAACCTCTGACTCCTGGGTTAAAGCGATTCTCCTGTCTCAGCCTCTTGAGTAGCTGGGAATACAGGCGCCAGCATGCCTGGCTAATTTTTGTATTATTAGGAGAGACAAGATTTCACCTTGTTGGCCACGCTGGTCTCAAACTCCTGAACTCAAGTAATCCACGCATCTCAGCCTCCCAAAGTGCTGGGCTTAAAAGTGTGAGCCAACACACCCACCCTGAAATGATCTGTTTCTAAATAAGGTCACATTCTGAGTTATTGGGATTTAGGAATTTGATGTGTGCGTTTTTTTGGAGGGGGGCACAACTTAACCCATAACAGGAAATAGGAAGCAAATATGTATTTGAACCTGTTCTTTCAACTTCAAAACCTACATTTTACTCTGCTGCCCATGTGTTGCCTTTGTAATCAAAACTAAAACCTTTCCATTTAACATTTGAAATTGTTACCTGCCTGTTCACATGGCTATCTTTCCTCCCCAGGCTCTAAGCTATTTTAGGGCAGACATATCATCATATTTCTGATTTTACCCCCACCCTAATAGATAAGTGTCTAGGACACAATTCCTTAGTAAATCCTCATCATGCTGAAGAGAAATGACTCGGTAAAAGGAATGTGGATGGTTACAGTGCTTTAAATATGGAGACTACATATTATAATTCAGTAGTTGAATGTTTTTCATACTTGATGCCAAAGAAATGAGATAAAACTAATAAATTTTGGGATCTGGACTATACTAGATTCCTTGTTGGATCTCACTAACAAACCTTAGAGGTGTAAACATAGGTGTGCCTTTTTTTATAACTTTAATAGGGATGGAATTTTAAAAGCTTGGGGAATTTGGAATTCTGAGCATCCTCATTTAGTTTTTCACAGTAAAAGAGTGTTATTAATTAATTGCAGAAACATCCTAGAATGTAGATACGTAGGAACAGAACTCAAATTGGCTTGAGTTGGCTATAACTCTGTAATTCTGAGACAGGAAGGTATAATATGATAAATAAAAAGGAAAGAATACATAAAGGGTGATTTCTAAGGCAAAGGATAATCATGTCAATTCAACAATTTATCTGTTTATTCATTTGTCAATTCATGCATTCATTTTCATTCCATCCTTCCAAATAATACTATACATTGTCAGTATGCTAACAACAATGGAAAGGCCTGGTAAGACTGTTCTGGTTCTGTGGCTTCCCTTGGAGTCCTCTCAAATGGTGGCAAGTGTTTTTGCTTCATTCTAATGTCTACTGTAGACTAGCTCTGGTGGCACAGAAACCATACATTCTCAGTTTTGCTTCCTAAACATTGTCCCTTTCCTTACTTAAGTATAACCAGTGAAGCTGGGTACTGCGATGCATGTCTGTAGTCCCAGCTACTGGGGAGGCTGAGGCTGGAGGATCCCTTGAACTCAGGAGTTGGAGGCCAGCCTAGGCAACATAGATAGACTTTGTTTCTAAAAAACAAAGCAAAACAAATGCCATTCTTATCTCATGTCTCCACCACAGAACATTTCAGCACCTTTTTCTCTCTTTCAGAGCTCCTGTTTTCCTTCCTGGACACTGACATGTCTACATGGATCTTTCATTCCTTCTTTGCATGGAATGATCTTGCATGCAGCCATCCACTCTTAGGGCCCCACTGTAAATATTGCTGTTACTAAACTATATGAACTGTATCACTTGCACAGCCTCAAATCCAGAGATCCCATATCTCCCCATAACCAGATCCACCACTTGAACACTCCCTGTTTGCCACACTGCCCACAGCATGGCCCAACCTTGCTCCTTTCTCTCAAGGGCCAACTTTCCTGTGTGTTACTGCAATTGTAATAATGAATGTAGTTCCAGTATCTAAAAAACTTGCTTCAAGAATACATAAATCTGGAATAATATATAGCCCCTGACATCAAGTAACTTTGGTTTTGGTAGGAGAACTTGATAGGTTAAAAAAAATCATAGGACAGTATATTAATTATTGTTAAGTAAAAGCGGGAAGCACAAGGGAGAGATGCTTAACCCAAGCTTCAAGATTAGATTTAGAGAAGGTTCAAAAATGAAACCTCCTCTCTAAGGGTCTCAGGGAGACTTTCTGGAAAAATGATTTCTAGACTGAATCCTCAAAGACAATTTTCTATTTATTTCTAAACAAATATAGCAATTTTGATCATTATGCAAATAATTTTCATCATAGACATAATACTTAAAATTTTATGTATAACACACAAGACTTTGTTCCTTAACAGTAGATATTTTCTCACCAAACTATAAGCTTTTTGAAAAAAAAAAATTAATAATTAAATCTCTGAAGTGGATATTTTCTTCCTAAATCAATGCAACATTGTCTTTGTTAACTTTGTTATTGTTGTTATTTCCTTTTAATAGTACGTTTGCTGTTTGAAAACTTGGTGTAACTTGAGTTCATTCAAAAACAGTTCATTTTGAAAGGAACAATAAGGAACAAACGAAATACACACATGATATGGATTGGCTGTATCCCCACCAAATCTCAACTTGAATTGTATCTACCAGAATTCCCACATATTGTTGGAGGGACCCAGGGGGAGGTAATTGAATCATGGGGGCTGATCTTTCCCATGCTATTCTTCTGATAGCGAATAAGTCTCACAAGATCTGATGGGTTTATCAGGGGTTTCCGCTTTTGTTTCTTCCTCATTTTCTCTTACCACCTCCATGTTAGAAGTGCCTCTTTCCTCCCGCCATGATTCTGAGGCCTCCCAGCCATGTAGAACTGTAAGATCAATTCAACCTATTTTTCTTCGCTGTCTCGGGTATGTCTTTTTCAGCAGCATGAAAACAGACTAATACAACACACAATTTTTTTTTTTCTAGCATTTGGAGCTAACAAAAGCAGTTTCCTCTCCTCAGTCAAAACTTTGAAATAATAAACTTGTGATGCTGATTGAATGAAATGATTAAGTGTGTAATTTCTAATAACAATAGTGGCGATATATTATCCCATGCCTTTGATTTCTAATTTGAGAAATAGATATCAATGTATTAACTTATAAGATCCTTAAAATAACCCTTTCAAATAAGCAGGAGAGACGGCACTCTCATTTCACAGACCTAAAGTAGTGTGAGGTATGTTGACCCGACAAAGGTTATATATCCATCCCCAAACCTAAATTCACCCCTGGTCCTCTTGTAAACGAATGCTTTGAATTGAGTTTCATCTAAATTTTATTACTTGTATTTTTAAAAATATACTTGACCAGTTACTCTATATCTTTCTATTTTGCCCATTTGAAATAAAACTTATTTCCCAAAACAATGCAACAAAAAAAGAAATAAAACACAGAAATGAAAACGGAATATTTAAGATCAAAATTATGTACTTGAGACATCTGTAGCATACTATAACACAATCAGAAAAAAAATGCTAAAGGATATTATTAACTCCTTTGGACCATCATGTTATGTCATATGAAAAACTGTAGTTTAGCTTTTCTTCTACTTCAGTTTAAAAAGTAATGGGATGACTTTCATAGGCCAGTCACTATGCTTGCCACAAGAGCTAGAAAGATGAGCCTGCTTGTCCCCCAAACTCACAGAAGCTTCTGATGCAGTGAGAGAGACACAGATTAATTAGGTAAGATTTGGAGAATATGGTGGGTACTAAAATGATGGCTGCTCTTATAATAAGCATCATTGTCATCTCTAATTATTTTAAAATATATGTGATTTATTTTCATATAAATCATATACATAATAGATAAGGTTCTTTAGAACATTTATCAGTATTCACAATTCCATGTATTTAATTAGAAGCAAAAATCACAGAAAATAAAAAGCTAGAATAAATGCTTCCTTAAACTTCCCCTGTATCTCCTTACAAATCCCACTCCAATAGAAAGTCAAGTTAGATAAATAAAGCTTTTTGTAAAATGGAATTACCATAGTTGTAGGGATGAATATTTACATGCCTGAGAGCTCTCCTATCTAATTTATGCCACACTCATGTTGCTCAAACACAATCATGATTTCGATTTGCTATTTGAATTATGAATACTATGCTGAATTCCTAACAGTCTAAAAGGCTGAAAATGGTGTTGGAGGTTAGGGGCTGGTGCCTGGATATTAGCCCTAACAGGTGGACGCAGCTCTGTGATATAAGGTCATGGAAATCACTACTATCAGCCAGGCATGAAATTTGAGTTATTTTATTAGTGGTGGTGGCTGATGGATGACCACAGAATACCAAACTCCAGCTACAGGTGGGGCTGCTTAGTTACAATGTATCTGCCAGAAGATGCAAGGAAAACTCCACATTGGTTCAAGATTATAAAAAATCCACTTTAGATACATTTGTTTCTATATTAAATCAACTCAATAAAAATTAACTATGCTAGGAACCTAGACACCTAATTGCTTCTGAAATATTTACACTCGTTGACAATATGCATTAATTAGTGCCAGTGTGGGTACTGGTACTCAGTTTATGTTTATTGAAGCAAAATAAAGCTCTAAGTAGGTGGAAAATTTTTTTTCAATCACAGAAATAGGGTGAGTTTTAAATAGAACAAATTGTATTGTCCAAGCTTATGAAAATAAGGAAGAACTACTTTTATTTTTGTAGAAGAAAAAAAGAATGACTTTTTTCCTAGAGTCAGTGAAGATCTTCAAAAAAACAGTAATTTCAGTTGTTTATAAATCAAATATTAAACCAATTGTTAGTCTTCCAAGAAAGTTACGTGTACCAGAAAAATTATAAAATGGTTTAAAAATGTATTAAACTCTTTACTTATTTCTATAGAATCCATGTAAGATGAACTAACTCTACACAAAGTCTCATGTTAGGATTAAGTAAAAATTGTTAGAACGTGCCTTCTAGACTAATGTGTTAAAAAATCCAATGTACTGTATCTGCAGGGAGAACTTAAAACAATAAGAACGACAACAAAAAGCACAATGATTCAGATAGGACAAAATGAGATTAAATAATTCTACCCCATGTGTCCAAGCAAGGAGATAAACTGTATACTGTGGTGGATCATGTGGCTTCATTACTGTGTAGTCAGGTAGACAGACTTAACCCCAGAATAGCACGGTGACCCTGGAAGAATTTTTTTTTTCCTTAAAGATCTGTTGAGAATGCAAGGAGGAAAATTTTTGATAATCCTAAATTGGAGTAAATTGTACCTAATTAAGAGAAGACAGAGTGGAAGCTCAAATTTGAGTGGAACTTCTAAATTACATAAACCATCATTTTTTTTACACTAAGTGCACAATATATAAAATTACAAAAAAAACTCATTGATAAGGTAGGTCAACGAATATAAATGTATACTGTACTTTACCACACTTCTGTCCATCTCATTTAATTATTTTAGATATTTGGTTATTTGTAGGAATGACATGCAAACTATTTAACCATCAGCATGGCCCAGGTGATAGCCAGTCATAGCAATCACTAAGCAGCTTTCTTTAATTCCAAACAATGGTAACAATAATTGTCACAGTTCACAGAGTAGATACTGTAAGCCAAGTACTTTTCCTAGTGTTTATCACAATAATGCTCCCACATATGCAAATGATCTCCAACTTAGGGACAATTAAAGTTACATTCAAAGAGTTTTTCATAAACTGCTCAAAGTAGCATAATTCATAAGCTGAACCCAGGTATGCATGGATCTAACACGCATATGCTCTGTCCATCCACCTCCATGGAGGTGTTCACTGTGATAACTAGAAATGAAAGTCTAGGGTTGGTTACTGCAGCACAGATCAGTAGGTACCCACCAATGGCTTGTCCTTCCCTTTTATACTGTAAAGTTAGGAGTAGAGGGTGGCAGTCTAGGTCGGGCTGACGTTCTCAGCACTTATTGCCTAGCTGGGGCCATGTAGCTGAGCTGTGGTCGCACAACAGGAGTGCAGACGTCAAATACATTTCCGTATCTGGCCATGGACCCTCCTCACGTGATACTCTACTCTCTCTCTCTCCCACTCTGACACTGGATTTGACTTCCAGGTTGACCTTAGGTACTCTATGTAGCAAATATAGAGATGGGTAGAAATGGAAAGTTAGTCATAGCTATAGACTTAATAAAGGGTGAAGTTTAAAGATATAGCTATTAAGACCAATATGAAAGCATAGCTACAGATGGATATGTTCCTTATTTCAGAAATAAATTCAAGTGATCATCAATGCCTTTTCTTAAAGTCTGTTTACAGATATAATAGGCTAAATATATATATACATCTGTTTTTGTATGAAAATTATAAATGAACACAGTTGATTATAACTATTTCCTGATGTGCTCTCCATCCTAAAGAAAACATTTATTCAAATTCAACATCAAACCTTATTTGTGAAATTAAATATCACAGATTACCACCAATGTTTAGATAAGAAATTGACAAAATTATATCACAAAAATAGGGGACTGGCATTCTTTTCTACTCACAGAAAGACAGAGGGTGTAAACTCATCTGCTCTTTATGGGAACTAAGGCATGAGGATAAATTGTTAGTAACTTCAGACGTAAGAAATCAATCTCTCAATCTTGACAAACTTACATATCTAAAGAAGATATTCTGACTTTAAAATGTTTGCTTATCACCACATTTATATAGACTGTTGAGGAAGCTAAGAAAAATATTAATGTAATGTAAAAATGCCTTCCAAAAAATTTCCCTCTTAATTAGATTTTTTTTTTTTTTTTTGAGATGAAGTTTTGCTCTCGTCACCCAGGCTGGAGTGCAATAGTGCCATCTCGGCTCACTGCAACCTCCATCTCCCAGGTTCAAGCGATTCTCCTGCCTCAGCCTCCCAAGTAGCTGGGATTACAGGCATGCGCCCCAAAGCCTGCTAATTTTGTATTTTTAGAAGAGATGGGGTTTCTCCATGTTGGTCAAGCTGGTCTCGAACTCCTAACCTTAGATGATCCCCCATTTTGGCCTCCCAAAGTGCCGGGATTACAGGCGTTGGCCACCGCACCTGGCCAGATTTTTTTTAAAAAGCATGAGAATAAGACAGGGAGTAGAGTGACAGCGAAGCGAAAGTTTCGAAGCCCCCTTGGAGACGGAGGTGGAGCTGTACCAGGGCCTCTCTGAAGTGTCTGTTATCATGGCATTTGCGTAACTTGCATTAGGATAGTTCTTCACAGGCTCAGACCCACTTCTACAGGGATCATCTCATCTGTTCCTGAACCTTAAGTTGGTAGGACAGGTGTGATATTACAGAAGAGACAAGGAGGGACGGAGATCATAAAGGAACTTCTATGGTCATACAGATGATAAGAGGGAGTATTAAGAATTGAATACTTCAGTAGTAAGAGTTCAGTACTTTCCTGCCAGCCTTCAACATTTGTAGATTACAAAGTATGGCAGATGTATCATTCTGGCAATTATTTCTCCATACCCCTCATCATGCAATGAGGGGATCATGATCTCCACTCACGGCCTTATGACTTACAGTGCCTCCCTGTAGCTGGAGAAAAATATATTTGCCCCATTAACTTTGACCAAATGAAAAGTGAGTAAACTTGATTTATCCATGTCTGAGCAAAAAATAAAAGAGGCATTGTGAATTTCTGCAAACTTGTCTTTTCTTTTTCTTTGCCTCAAGATTGGTCACATTCCAGTTGAAAATGCCACGTATGAGGTTAGCGTGGATCTTTCACCCTGGGTTCTGAGTCAGAAGCACTGTGGAGCAGGGCACAGCCTGGAACCGTCTACACAGAGTGTGAACAAGAAGGAATTCATTGTGGAGCTTATACACAGGTGCTGGGGGAACCTCCTCAGAGCCAGCAACTGTACTCTCTGAAAGCTTTTACCTTTACCTTCCAAATGACATTTGCTAGCAGGCATTCCCCAAGAAGAATGAATATAGAAATAGATAAAGGATGTATTAGCAAAGTTACCAATTGCCTTTATTGAGATAAGAGCCTCAGGAAAATCTTTCTGCTCCCCCAGTTCCCTAAGGTGAACTGGCTTAATGTAAAAAATTAATTCCCTTATTTCATGTCTTGAGGCATTGCATTTCCACCCTATGTCATTGAAAATTGATGTTTTTGGGAGTTATTTTAGAAGAGAAAATCTCTTACCAAAAAAGAAGAAGAAAGGGGCCCTGCACAAATAACGCACTTCAGAGGTCCAAAGCCAAACCAAATAGCAGATAAGGAAGCTGAAACAGAAGCTTCTACTGCCAGGAGAGGTCCACTATTAATTCGCTGGTCCAAGATACGGAACACAGGAACATGTTGTTGAAATATTTATAAGGAGGACAGTTGAAACCTTATTTAATATGGCCAGAGCTGTCCAGCACATCTCAGGTACCCATACAATAAAACTGTAAATATATTAGGAACATATTGGTCATTATAGTCATTGAGACAAGATGTAAAACTCTTTAACGTGCCTACAAGTAAAGAAATATTCTATAAAATTCAAAGAAGTTTGAAGGCGTTATTTTCTTATCATGTTAGGGCAAGTGGCAAATACTTCGTGACTTGAAATGACTTAATTGTCTTAAGATCTTCATTGTTGTTACCTACAAGGAAGCCACCAGCATCTACAGATAACTGCTGCAGAAAAATCTATAATAAGCATTGTCTAAATGATGCCTTACAATGACTGGGTTTTTTAGAAAGGTAAGCTGACTTTATCCTGTATTAATAAACAATAAAAAGAAATCTTTTATTATAATTATATAAATAATAATGCTATAATATAATGATATGATCCAGGTTAAAATAGATTATTATGTATGAATGTAATTATAAAAATAGATAAAAAAGAAGATATTCAGACTATTTGTAATTCAGTAAAGACTGAAATATTTTTAATAATTAAATATTATTGATTCTCCAACTGAAATTCTAAAAATGAACTGAAAGTATAATTTGAATTCTAAATATCTAATAAGGGAATAAAAATTATATGATGAGAATAGTTTTGGCTTGAACTTTTTATGGAGACATAGCTGTATTAGTTACTTTAAGAAAATATCAGTTCTAATTATGTGCTTAAAAATACTGACTGCACACCAAAGCAATAGAAGAAAATTCTCTTTTCTTGAACCATGACCTGCTGCAAATTTTTCATACTCCTTTAACTTTTTTTACATTTCAATCAATTCCTTTTTTGTATTCAATTCTATTTTATTAGTAATTCAATATATCATTTTAATTTAAACTTATATTAAAACATTATATATTAAACCCACTTAAAAATGTGGTGAACCTCCATCATTTGGAATTTTAAAACTCCATTCAAAATGTACAGGAGTTAGCAAGTTTGATCCTAACAAATGTTCCATAAATAATAAAGGTAAGTATTAATCCTATTTAAAAGATAAGCAGTGGGTAAAATAAAAGGAAAGAAAACCAGAACAAATATTAAGTGACCTCATGACTTCATTTAGCTAGCTTTGCAAAATAGTGCGAAAACATGGAAATAAAATGAATATAATCACCTCAGTCAAAAGTACCTTAAAATGACGTGGGTTTCTGTCACATTAAAAACAGTGATTTTCTTTCACTTCTAAATGTTGGCTTGTATGCTAATAAAAAAATATTGTTAGACAATTTAGGATGATTTTGGTGTACCGGAGAAGTTGGAATGAAACACAATAATTTCCAATGTTTGAGAAAGCAGCACACATTTTAAATATTGAAGAATGATTTTTAATTTTAATGATTTAATTTTAATTTTAATGATTTTAATTTTATAAGTATTACTCTGAGGAATTTGGGATATGATTGTATTTGTAAATGATCACTAATGTACATCTATATACATTTCTAAATTACAAATTGACATGTTATAATCTGTTCACTATATAAAGAATTTTATATAGAAACTGGAAAGATATGTATCAGTTTATTGACAGTTGTTAACTTACTCATTAACTTAGTTGTTATCATAGATAGATAAACAATTTTTTATTCTTTTTCTTTCCACTTATGTCTGTATTCCAAATCTGGTTTTACAGTGGTAACTCTATTCCAAAGTCCTCACATAATCGGAAAGTTGGCAACAAGTACTCTACCCCAAGCCTTTTAACTTTGATTGACTACTACCTTTATCATAAATAGTGCAAATAAAGGTACAATAGATATAAGACATTGGTGTCTATATAACAGGAATCTGCATTAAATGGTTATATATACAATATATATAATATATTATTCTAGTCTTTAGTCTTGACAAATAGCATTGTGTGTGTGTGTGTGTGTGTGTGTGTGTGCGTAGACTAGGATCTCTAGGAAGGAAGGATCATCAACAAGTTCATGAATTTGTCCCGCTTCATTTCTTCTCGTGGTCATTACCTTCTGACTTGATTATGATCAAAATAGCTGTCAATAAATGAACACTTTTATTTTTTTCTAAATCTCTAATTTGTCAACAGAATACCTAGCTTAAAAATGTTAAAAAGTGAAACTAAAGTTAAATCTCTCCAAATGAAATGGAATCAGAACACCACCAATCTGTTTATCCTCTTTCCAAACTATGTCTCCTACTTGGGAATGATGATGATACATGGGCTTAATGGTAACATTTATGCACAAAATATTGTTTGCAGTTAATTTCGTAAAATTTGAATATAGATCTACTTCTTCCTCAATATTTAGTTGTACCTCCTTTTTTCAGCCAAGGATCTGTCAGTATAGTACTCTGATAGCAAAAGGTAATTATTGAAGATTTACTTTGACTCTGACGGTGTTCGGGGTTCAGAATCATGCTTGCGCATGTCAGATTCTTTGCCAGAGATGTAATTTGTTCTTGTGGGTCTATGCCAGATATGAGTAAGGCTTCCTGTGGTGCTGTCCAAAACATTAAAGCAACAACCCCCATCATATCTGTGGCTGGCCACCAAAGTCCTATCTAACTCCTACTAAGCTAATGTGGAACTTAAAATTAACCTGTACCAAAGTATTTTAAAAATCACTGAAATGAGTATTATGTCACTGTGTTCACAATTCTCAAAAAAGACAGAACGACTTCAAATATAACTTGAAATTAAGACAGCAACCATGGACACGTTAACTTTACAAATAAGGCAAATACTAACATTAGACCGATGAAGTTTACCTTTAAGAAAAAAAAAGAAGAAGAAGAAGAAATTTTCACAGGGTGGGTTCTCTTGAACCAATGAACCCAAAATGAATTATCTATGACCAAAGAGAGGTTGAGTCCTGTAAACCTAATTTTATAGATGAAGAATTGGAGGACCACTCTGAACATAGAATCAGACTATAATGGTCCCCAGAATTATCCTGATTATGATGATTCATCTTAACTTGATGCCCGACTCCCAATTTACCTAATTGATCAGGAAACAGAGTTAACAGAAAAATTACAATTACGCAAATGATAATTATCTTTTCTCTAAAGACTTTGGGAGGCAAAATCATGAATAGTCAATAAAATCTAACCATGACCTTTCCTAGTATCTTCCTTTTTTAAAATTATCTTCCTTATAATGCTTTAACATATACTTATACTTCTGTTCCTTGTAGAATGCATAAAAAGAATGGTTCTCTCATATCCACGATCTGTGACTTGTAAATCTGGGAATCAATTTACGCTGCCATTGCAAGCTCACCGGTCCAATGCTCTCAAACACTGGCAGGTGAAACTTGATGGTGGAGAAGGGTTCGTGTTCTAATTGCCGTGTCATATTCCAGCCAAATGAGGCTGGAGTAGAGACATTTGGAATGTTCCCAAGATCAATGCTGGGAGATGGAAACATTTTTATGATGAGGATGTGCCTAAGCTAGACCAGAGCAGAGCCAATGGACAAAGCCAGGCCTTATGAAATATGGAGCCCAGACACCAAGCTGACAGGAATGGTTGGAGTCTATTTCTATTCTGGAAGCCTGAGAAGGATGCGGTGGTGGGAGGCTATATCTCACGTTCAAAATTGATCGTGCTGAAATGACTTGCAGGATTAATTCACACTAATACTGAGCTTCTAAACTGCAGGACACATAACTGTCACTGGGCACTGCACTCCACTCAGCACGCCTTGCAGGTCTAAGAGTTGGAAGGAGAAAATATGCTTCAGTTAGAAATAAAACCTAATAAATTAACCTAAGACAAGGGACTGTGACTTAGAAATAGAGTCTGTTTATAAATGATTTCTTTGTGGACTGGGAAGAAAACAGTCAAGGAAACAGGGAGAGAAAAAAAAAAAAGAGTTCTTTCTGTGCCAGAGGTGGGGCTTCTTGCTTGTTCCTGGCTCCCTGGGCTCACAGTGATGTTAGTGGCTGTTCTTCCTGCTGTGATTACAACATCATCCGATGCCAAGCCCTTTACCACTCTTGGTTCTGTGTGTGGCTGAAGACAACAGCGGCCAATGGCAGCAGGGCTGTCAGCTGCTGAAACACAGCACTGTTCTCTCAAGGACGAGGTAATGAGGGAGAACCACTTGAAATTAGCAAAACGGAGACAAATATGGGCTTAAGATTGCAATAAACCATGATGTGTTCTGTTCACTTGGATGACTTCTGTACATAATATTGTATTATTGATCTATCCTCCAGTTTTATAAAGACCTTTTTCTAATAAAGACCTTTTATGAAGGGACAGTACATTTTCAAATTGACATAAAGGGGACTATCATTTCTCCCCAAATAGAAAACTAATTTTATAAATCCAGAAATAATATGACATTTTAATTAAAGTGAAATCATAAAAATAACTCAAACCGTGAACTTTCTCCCCATTATATTAGTATAGCTTTATTTCATTGTACATAAGTAGATATAATTCATCCTTTTCTTTTGGAAATTGCTAAGATGCAAGTTAAATTTTTTCATGTGGCACCATATTTCAAGAAATCCAGTGGGAAAGTTTGAAAATCGATCATTTACTCTTCAACCATATTATTTTCATTCATTCATATGTTTATTCATTTACTCAAGTAATATTTATTGTGTTTGGAGCATTTTTTTTTAGCCTGGGAAAGACAGTTAATTTTAAAGCACGATCCTTGTACTCAAGGAACTAATTGATAGTGTCAGCAGGAGTGGGAGAGGTAGACAATGGGCAAATAAACAGGTAATTATAAGATAATATGCTAGTGATAAGTAAAAAATATAGAAAAAATAAATAACAGAAAAAAACATGCATTTGAACGTATCAGAATGTTAAGGGTTAGGGAGTGCAGGGGATGGGCTATTGATTCTGAGACAGGAATAATACGGAGTAGTTGCTGGAGAATACAAAATGGCAGGCAACAGCTTCACGTGACTAAGCCAAAGGAAACGGTTGAAACAGTTGTGAAGCTAGGGCCTGATAAGACCCAGAAAACCCAGGGTGTGTGCCAAGCTGGCTAAGAGCAACTGGATTCAACATGGTGCTGAATTTGACCTAGGTTTCAACAAGGACCTCATTAAATGCTCATTAATATCCTAAACTCCATGTCTACCGACATCATCAGAGTTCTGGCGCCAGCCATTTTTGGTGTAAAAATGGATGGCACTACAGTTCCAAAAAAATTCCACCTTTTTCCAGCAATCTTCATGAGTATTCCACCCCTTGGTTAAAGAAAACAGTAAACGTAGCACCCTCAAACCGCTTGAGAGTGACTCTCTCTTGAGTACATCCTCACTCCCTTTCTTGACTGTGTACTTTTCCCTTTGCAATAAATCTCTGTACTTTCACTGTTTTCTGAATCTTCCTCGCTATTTTCTGACTCTTCCTTGAATTCCTTCTTACTATGGTGTCAAGAGCTTGGGCACTGGCTAGTGTTGAGGTCTCAATGACATCTGGGGACCTTCCCCAGCCCACCTGTATCAATGTTATTATATACAGTGGTCAGAGAAGGCATCAGGGATAATGTGACACGTGGCCAGGAGCCTGGTAGAAGTGAGGGTGTGTCCTTGCCCAGAGAAGGGTGTTCCAGGTGAAGGCCCTGTGAGGAGATGGTGCTTGGTGTATTCGAAAGCAACAACAAGGTGGCCAGTGTCCCTGGTGTGAAGACAGGAAGAGGGAGGCATTAGAGGGGACCCTAGCAGTCTTTTCAGGGTGAAGTAAAGACTTTGACTTCTACTCCAAAGGGGTGGAAATCCATGGAAGCATTTTGAGCTGGAGATTTATGACTTGATTTCAGTGGTAAAAGTCTGCACCGTAGGCTAAGGAGGCCCAAGGGCAAAGTGGGGAGCTGGGTGAGGAGGCAACTACCATGACCCATGTAGCCAGGGTGGTGGCTGGCCGGAACACGGTGGAGTGGCAGAGGGCTCGAGAAAAGGATGATTTCTCAATCTATCTTGAAAGTGGACTTGACATGATTTGCCAGTGGATTGAACGTGGAGGAGGAGAGACAGACTGTCAAGAAAATGACGTATTATTTGGAATGTTTAAATGTGGAATTTCCATAAGAGACGCCAGTACTGTCATTAACAATTATTCTGCTCCATCGTCAAGGTAAGGGATGCGATGGCAAAGTTACACTACAAATACATCGTTTTCGCTAGCAATGCCCACCATACATTTTTAATCACCATTTATTAAGCAATGTCTTAAAGTCCTCTTTGTGGGATTATGAAAATTATCCTTCAGGCATTTCAGAAGTGAAGTCTGTGACAATGTGTTTTCTTTTATGAGTTCATATGTTCAGGAGGCTGGAAAATACCTAGTTGAATGTGTGATACATGTGATAAGCATGCTAAGGCATATGGGCAGAAGAAGAGATTGCTTCCTATAGAACAGGGAACTAGAAAACGTTTGTTTGTTCTTTTAAAATTAACATTTAAAAATGGATCCAAAGTTAAGCCCTGTAAACCTTGTTTGATTAACTCTGGAACACAATGTTATACTTTTTCCTGTTGAGGTGCTCAAAGGAATGTGGCATACTTGAATGTAGAAAAAAAAAAAAAAAAAAAAACATGAAATCTGAGGAGTTGGGCTGAAACTTGAAATCCTCCACTTTCAGGTTACTGAGTTTTAGTTGTCTCATTCTCAAGATGAAATACTCGCCAGATGCGGTGGCTCATGCTCGTAATCCCAGCACTTTGGGAGGCTGAGGTGGGCAGACTGCTTCAACTCTGGTGTTCCAGACCAGCCTGGACAAGATGGTGAAACCCTGTATCTACAAAAAAATGAAAAACTTAGCTGGGCATGGTGGTGTGTGCCTTTGGTTCCAGCTACTCAGGAGGCTGAGGTGGGAGGATTGCTGGAGCCTGGGAGGCAGAGGTTGTAGTGAGCCGAGTCTGCGTGACTGCACTCCAGCCTGGGTGACAGGGTGAGACCCTGTCTCAGAAAAACAAAAGAGATGAAAGCTGATGATCTAAAGCCTCATTCCTAGCTGGGGTATTTTGTTATGTTAATTAATTGATTAATATGTGAATTCAATAATTCACTAATTAGCTATTAAACAACACTATGCTTTCTTTATTTTACTAAACACTTTACGTACAAAACTGAGCAGAATAAACAGCTACTGCCATCCCAGAGTATGATCTTATTAGCAAAATGACATATTTTTGAAATCCCATTCTTAATAGGCCAGTGACTTCCAAAGATTTTATGTTGCAGATTGTACAGGAAACATTGCCAATTTTAGGGCAATTTAAATAAGAAAACAGAAAAAAGTCAAAGAAGAAAGAAGCAGGGATGAAGTATTGAAACAGGAACAAACAAACAAATCCAGATTATGGTGAGAATATACTACAAAACCAAGCATCAAATGCCCTGAGCTTTCTGATAGCTCTGGTAAAAATTTAAGAGAGATGGGATGCAGGATATTTTCAAAAAGAAGGATCCCCTTTACAAGGAAATTATCAGGTAAGTATTCCTATGCTGGCTATTAAACTACCTAATTGGTAATTCCTTCAATAGCTTACTAAACCTATGGGAATGACCATTGCTTTGTGTCAGGGTTCAGGGAAAAAAAAAAAAAACAATTAGATATCATTTCCTCCAAATTCTTGCTATAAGGATGCGCCCCTACCTCTATTTCTCTCCTTTTCAGGGAAAGGGTGTCATTTAAAGACTGATAGGTTATGAACACCTTTTCTTCCCCTGCTTTCTTCTACTTCATTTAAAACTAGGATGTAAACAATACTTGGGGATACAGATGCAAGAAAGAGAGACTCAATCCTTCATAGAGATCAAGCGGGAAGTTCCTGAAACTGACTATTGGATCCATGAAATTGAGCAATATCCCTCTAGTATTAAATTCAACATATCAGGCACTATTCTAAGCATGTGAGTCACATTAATCATTTAATCTTTCTAATGACACCATGCAGAAAGTTTCAAATATATGTTCTTTTTATGGTTAAGGATTTATTTCCAAAGGGGTCAGGTGTCTTCTTCAGGGACAGGCATTAATAAGGAGTCAGAGTTCAGAAGCTAAGATAGCCGCTCCAGAACCCAAGCTGAGACTCCATAAACACCACTCTTTCTATGATGCCACCTTTATAAAGAATACCCCAGGAGGTATCATGTTTGCCGTTTTGTCATACATATCCTTCCTCCCTGCTTTGGTAAATATCTGATGGCTGAGTTACATGTCAGTACACTGAGAAATACCTGATTATAAAGAGTTGATTTAATTCATCCGATGAATTAGTTTGTTATTCTTTCAAAAAGTAGGTTTTATGGATGTAACAGCTTTGCAAATGATTCTTCATGACTACACTGCCAATTATATGTTACTTAATCTAATAACATGGTTGATATTGCCTTTCAGAAGAGTTCAGGATGGCATGCATGCCTGTGAGTATAAACAACTGCATGTGTGGCGAAAACCCTATACGATTTCGTTTTTGAATCATTTTAATGACATTTAATTGTCCATGAGGAGTTATAATGACATAACTATGTTGGAAATCACATTAGATAAAATAGTAGTTTTAAAACTTAGTATCTGCATCCTTTCCTTGGAAAATAGCAGCCCTTTTTCCCTTAGAAATGTAACTAGCATTTTTTTTTCTTTTTGGTCTATGTACAAAAACTTCAGAAAAGTGAAAGAAGACCATAGAGAATTGCCTACTGCACTCTTCTCCACAGAGATAATGACTGTTACTGTTTAGTAATACGTTCTTCTAGACCTCTCTATATGGGTTTATAGATACATCTGTATGAGTATACACAGTTTTTAAATATAAAGGAAATCTTACAATGGGTACTATTCGTCAATTTGCTCTTCACTTAATCCTGTGTTGTGAAAACCTTTCCATATCAATAAATATGAAAGTTTGTATTATTCCCTCTTTGAAGACTTCACAAAGCTCACTCCATTGTTATCCGATGCTGGGTCTAACTCAGCTCGCCACTGGCTATCTGGTTAGTTCTTGATTGTTTAATGTTTTAAACTCCACTGCCATAAACATTTCTCAGTGTGTACCATTTCCTGATTGTATAGTTTTCTTCAAATTGCCTAGATATAAAACTTGTGGATAAAACTATCGCAATTTATTAAGACCCGTATATGTATTGCCAAATTGCTTTCCCAGAAATGTTTACACTTCCCCTCACCTCACCAGAAGATGAAACTCTCTTTCTCTTTAACCTTCTATAAATGTAAGTCATTTTGTTAAGAGAAAAAGTGTGTCTTGTGTTCATTTACTGTGTGTTTTCATCATGACTAAAGATGTTATATTTTCACATTATTTATAATTATATATTCTCATTTGTGAGTCATCTATTCAAAATGTAGCAAAATTACTCAGTGTTCCTCTCCTGCTTTGTACACATATACAAATTTAACCTCAGCTTAAAATGGTAATTCCTCACCAGGGTTTGAAGTGCCTGCCACCTTCATAATGCACCTTAAAGGTCAGCTGGCAATCAGTGACAAATTCTACATTCCTGAATAGTTACTTGTGAATTCAGGATTTCATTTAGCTTAATTTGTGTGTTTTTTTCCTCCTCAGTGCTCAGGTCTGAAATAGTCAAATTTTAACCATTTAATTGGAATGAAAAGAAAGCCATGGTTCCCGGCGTGTCCCTAGGAGGTGAGGATAGAAGAGGGCTGGGAAGAGGAGGCACAGACTCTTCTCATGAAGGAATGCATCTCAGACTAGGAGCAGAGACCTGATCGGAGACGGTCGGTGGCTTGAACGCTGAGTGCTAAAAAAAAGTGGCTGCAGGCACACTGCCTTCATCACCTTTGTTTTCAACACTTCCGTTTCCAGCACGTGTGATGAAAATAAATGAACAGACCGCAAAGCTAAAACTTCAAAAACACCTTGTTTTGTTTTTTGAAGTTCCCCACTTTACTTAGGAGCACTTTGAGAATTGAAAAAAACAAGAGGAATGGTTTTCCAATCGTACAAGTCTACACTGGAATTCCAAATGAATGTTTTCTTCAGGAAAATAATAGGGAAGATGCCACCTACCTGTGTCCTTCTCAAGAACTCTGAGGTCAACATGGAGAGGATCACAACAGGCAAATCGTGGCCTCCAATATTTGGTGCATTTTAAGCTTTCTCCACATTGAGGAACTGGAGGAACAGTGGAATGAATGTGTGCCTGGACCTGAGCCATGAACCAGAAACCATGAGGACAAGGGTAAGGCCACTCAGGGGACCCATCAGCCTTCTCCATCTACTCAACTGCCACCCAAACCTCACACCACATCCCTGCCACTCTCAGGGTATGGAGGCTGGTGGGTGTGTTTGTGTGTGCATGCGTGTGTGTATCTACAAATCTATGCACACTCAACAAACAGCACCAGTAACACCAGCCTCTGTCTCTTCCTGGATTTGATAGAATTTAAGAGAGGCTAAACAAGAGCAAAAACCTGAGTGAATCAGAGCATACTAGCATACTTTCTTATGGTTTCCCGAACATGATAGGCAGAGATTTTATGAACTAATTATGGGAAGAGCTGATGCTGTGACACAAGGACTGGAGATATAACAGTCCCTGCAAAAGTGATCTCATAACATTAGATTCCCAGGAAAATTCAGTGTAAGGGGTCTGGAGGAACTTGTTTTGCATTTGGTGGCTGGTTTTCCCTTACTTTCCTAGGCTTGTCTTATAGCTGAATGCACACACACACAGGTACACAATTCTAAACACGAGCTGATTGCTCTTCCCATAAGAGAACAAGAACAATTCTAATTCATTTAAATAATGTCCAGTTGGTAAGAGAGAAAACAATTTGTTGAGTGTGTACAAATTGTTGTTTGTATTTAAATGACAGAGTGATGAGCCCAGGCACGCCATCTGTGCTCCGAGTGCCCGTTGCACTAGAGTAGACACCACTGCAGGTGGCCATGTCTACAGGGTTGTCATTCTCACCTCCACACTGGCACACAGAGAAATCCTAAAGAGAAATTAGAGCTTAGGCAAGCTCATGCTACTCATGAACTAGGTTAGTTGCCTCCAGAACCAAGTTTGCTGCACCTGTTCACCATGGCCTGGAAGAGCATACTTATAGTACTAGTGTGACAGGCTCTCATCAGAGACTGCAACTGTAAGCCCAGCACTTTCACACACAATGACTACAGTTAAGTGATGGCTGAGCAGGTGCTTGGACTTTTTCCACCCTCTTTTTCCTAAGTGACTTGAGCGAGGTTTGCCTGACAACCCTTAATGAATTATATGCAAAAAATGTCAATTTTCCATCAAATGGCAGTAGTAAATCATTCAGAAGTGAAAAAAAATAGAAGACTGAATTCTAATTTGGATCTTTAACAGACTCTTTCTCTCACTCCTAACATCAAGACCACCCAGGGACTGGGATTCATATGGGAAACAGTTCAATGATGGTGTTATTTTTGAAAGCAGAAGCCTGTCTAATGCCAAAAAAAAAAAAAAAGAAAAAGAAAACCTTCCTCAATCACTCCATCTTCTGTACTTGAAATTTAGTAGAGGTAGAGAAGTTTTCTTTTGTGTTGTGAATTTTTATTGTGAGGAATCTTCATGTAAAATAAAAATTTTACATGTCCTAATAAAAATTTTAGGACAAACACCCTGAAATACCACATACAAAATTATGATAAGCAATATAGAGCCAAGATTTGACAGTTTACTGGCAAGCCAATGTGAGAACTGACAGAGATGCAATAAAAACGATGAACTTTTAAGTTCTGATAATAATAATAATAATAATAATAATAGTTATGCATGAAAGACATTGTTTAGAAAACAAAGGGCATTGGGGGCCAGCAAAGAAAACTGCATATTGAGGAGATGGACCGAAGACTAGTTCAGGCTGCACATTTGTGTTTCACACCTAAATGGACTGGACACAAAGGCCAAAACTCTGTAGAAAATCCTGTCTTGAAGGCAGCACTCCCACCATTACTTCCGTGGCTAGTCTAGTGATGATGAGGTTGACAGAAAACAGACCTGATATTAAGGTCAGAAAATCCAGGACCTCAGTAAGCCTCTAACCTTTGCTTTTTATTTGGGCCTTAGTAAATTATGTCACCTCTAAACTGATATCTTTATTTTTAAGACTGATATACTAATGAGAATTGTGTAACATAGCACAAGCGAAAGTATCTAGAACTTAGAAACCTAGAACATAGAACACAGGAACAACCAGAGGAAAGTCAGCTGAATATGACCACACACACACACGTGCACACACACACACACAAACGTGTGCACACACACAAACGCACACACACTGGATGCACGAATGCACACCATTCACGGAACCAACACTTCCTTAAAATATTCAATTACAGTGGAAAGACTGTCACCTGAGATAATAATTTAGAGTATAATATGTCTGTAGAATTTAAAATGCATATATTCTTAAAAGATAATCAGACATTATTTTTTTTAAATGAATAATATGAAAACCTAAAGATATAAAGTATTATTAATATTTTTTCTAGAGTAAAAAATTGTTCACCAATCTCAGATAATTTTCAAATATGTTATGAATTTTCTATGATTTGTCTGAAGAACAGTCGTATTTGTAGTACAAAGTAATTTTCCCTGAAATCAGAATTGGTGGACGCTAATGACTTCACAGTTATTTTCCGATGAGAAAGGCTTCCTATTGGTCTCAGATCTACAAACTGATATAATCTATTAGTACCTCTATAACTGCATGACACAAAATAAATGGGGCACAAGAAGAGGAAAAAGCAACTACCCATTTCAAATCTATTATCGCCCTTAGACTCTCCATGCAAAGAGAAACAGAAGGAAATACGTGTGTGTACCCATGTGAACACAACACACCTGCATAGAACGTGGAGAGCTTAATGCACTATGAAATAATCTCTTCACATTGGGTTTATGCAGTATCTTCCCCCAAACCCAGAAAACTCTCAGACACCCATAATGGACAGCAATGGTGTTTCTTCTTATCTTAACGTATGGAGAAATTGTGAAAGAACAGCTCACTGACTTGTAAAAAGTACAACCGTTATTTAGAAATGCAGACCAATTTCCTCATTGGTTAGGTCAAAGTAATTTAATTGCTTACAAATGTCCAAATTCTAATTTTAAAGTAGGAAAAATATTGCATATTTAGCAAATGTGTGAGGGCCAATAGTAGCTTTACATACTATGAGGATAAACACTTCATTCAAAGCAAAAGAGGTGCTATAGCCAAAAGTCATTCTTAAATAATAAATATTTTTTTTTGTGATTGTAAGGTTTTATTTCCTTATACTATCTTGTGCACATAAACTGTTTTGTTAATTTTATGAAACTGCCTGTTAGGATCCCCAAATATAAAAATAAAATGGAACTAGATTTCAATTAATAGTACTTCAATACTTAACACATGACTATTTCCATCTTGTTCCTGATAACCTATCATAACCTTCCTTTTTCTGATATATTATTCTTTCAAAAGCATTCTTTTTTCACTGTTTTGGATGAATTCATAGCCCATAAGTATTTGTTTGTACAGTGCCCCTTTCAAAACTTAGATTAAGAATCTAGCCAGAATCTTTTTCAAATTGTTCTGTGAAAAACCACATCACCTTTTCGGTTAGATAATTCCCAAAGCAATTTTGGGATGAAAGAAACTTAATTCTACCTGATAGTCTGGAGTGTTCTTATTTCATAGTGCAACTTGCCTAAGCCCAAACTATTTAGACGTCTTCCTATAACATACTCCCTTTGTTGTGATAAAAATAAATGAACAGATCCCAAAGCTAAAACTTCAAAATATCTTGTTTTCTTTTTTGAAGTTCCCCACTTTACTTAGGAGCACTTTGAGAATTGAAAAAAACAAGAGGAATGGTTTACCAATTGTACAAGTCTACACTGGAATTCCAAATGAATGTTTTCTTCAGGGAAATAATAGGGAAGATGCCACCTACCTGTGTCCTTCTCAAGAACTCTGAGGTCACATGGAGATGACCACAACAGGCAAATCGTGGCCTCCAATATTTGGTGCATTTTAAGAACACTGGCTATTTAGTCTGTATGAGTAAAACTAATTATTTAAAGCTGGTTATAAATTATATCTCCTGCTCACTCTCTCTAAATCACACCAAATAAAAAGACTTTCTCATTCTCTCATGCCAGCAATACATCAGTTATAATACTCAGTAAACTTTGGTTAAATACAAAACACTATAGAATGAGATACAGGATCTAGCAACTACTGACAGCTGACATTGGACATGCCAACGCTTGAGAAAGAGCCAACAGTAAACTGACTTTAAGAGCATCTTGACTCATTCGTCACTTATCCAATGGTGATGATCGTCATTATGTATGTTTTCCTGGGATATTGGCATAAATGCATGGCTACCCTTCCTTATTTGTAGAATCCAGAGGAAAAAACTAAAGACAAGAAACTCATTTTGGTCTTCTGGGCTTATTCATTGGTTTTTGCTGTTTAATTTTTAAAATTATAGTTTGTTTTACTCTTGCATTGGATATTAATAATACAATAGACCTGCTAATTGATTGTATTGTCTTTTATTTATTCAAAGCAGATTTCTTTTGTTTCACCTAATAGATTCCTTAATATTCCATAAGTGATTTCTGACATGTTTCTAAAATTTTATTAATTGATGCTAGTTTAGTCTTGTTATTTTTATAAATAATAGATGTTAAGACTCTATTTTTTCAAAATGTTTTTGAAACATGTTTTAAAATTCTTATGCCAACTAAGACAAGATGTATTTCTATTATCACTATCTGCTCTTATGACACTTTGATTTAATCAAATTAGTTTTTGCAACTTTCTACAAATAGTGAATAACGAAAATATAAATAAAATCTTTAAGAGGGATTACTTGCTTCACCTTCTTTCGTTGGATAATGTCTATAAACTGATACAGATATAACCAAAAATATTCAACTTTAAATTAGAAAATGGAATATAAACAGAGTTGATTCCAACCTCATCTAACACTGGACTCCAATAACCCTGTCATTCCATATTTTAAATATGCAAGGTAGTAGGACTGATATTTTGGTAAGGCAAATGCCTTGCCAGAAACATAAAGGTAAACATTCTGGTAAATCACCTATCAACTAGACAATGCTATGAGGTTTCTGTCTGGATTTTGCTTCTGATTCCATCATGGTGGCTCTCTCCTTATCGATCCTGAGCAATATTTTAGAAGCACCTGGTTACAAAGTAAGCTCACTGGAAATGCACTTCCCAGATCTCCATGTGGCTGAATTCTTACTGTTTAGGTTTCAGATCAAAGCCCTCAGTGAATCTGTTCTTCATCACTCCACTTATTATCTACCCCAACACCTTGTTTAATTTCCTATTTGGCTTTCATCATTATTGGAAAGTGAGTTATTTGCTTGCTCATATGTTAAATTTTTTATTATCTCCCTCCACCATGAGTATATTCATTGAAAGAGACCAGGAACACTCACCCTTCTTGCTCTCATTTTACCCCAGAACCTAGACCAACGCCTGGGACCCAGTTCCTATGCAATAACACTTGTTAATTAAGTTTTTAAGATGCAATGTTTCTTTTTAAAATATTTATGATTTGGAGCTGCCTATTTGGATAACATTTCTCTTGGCCAGTTTTACTTTAAAGATCACTTAGAATATGCACTATGGTGACAGATCACTACCACATCATGCTGAATTTTTGGTACAATCTGCCGAGGTGCCAAATGTCACATGTAAGGTTTCTGTCCTTCAAGAAAACAAAACCAGAACCCAAACCTAGGGACCACCCATAAGATCTGCATGTGACCAACAATTTCCCCCATCTGAAAGGACTCATCCTACCCAACTCAAGCCCAGACCTTATAAATGTGCTTCAATGGCGCCTCTTTTGTAATATTGCTAAGCTCAGCCATGTCTTATTCTCCCTCATAAGCAGGAAATTCAGGAAGCCCAGCTTTGCTTGACGAACACACTTTTGCAGGGGGTCTGCAATGGAAGAGTTTACTTTGCAGAAATATTTCTGAGATTTGAACAGAAGAGCAAAGGTGGGCAGGACTCACGGAGTGCTGTTAGGGACCTAAGGGCTATTTTATATTCTTGGTGGGAAACCAAGAACAAAGCTCAGAGAATAAGTTGTTCTCTAGCTCTGTGTACATATTTATTTCTTGATTCTTCTTATCGCCTACATAGCCTTCTCCTATATCCAACAAATGGAGGCTTTTGATGTTTTTCTGAGCTTCAGATCTGAAATGATTGCCTTGGGAAAGAGTTAAATTATTGACTGGATTTCAATCAAACATCACTCTAGCTAAAATATTAGATCCAAAATGTGATGCATGGACCTTCTTGTTGTTTTGAAAACTGGGTAAAAATGTTGCCACCTTTCAGAATCTTGAGGAAGCCCCCAAAACATTTCTGACTTCACTGTTCAGCGAAAACGTTACAGGATCTTCCATCTTACCTTACTTTTAATGTGTGGTATATGAAATACAAGACTACATGTAATAGAATAGACAGAGTGGGCTCTAGCCATAAATTCTTCACAAAAGAAACCACAAGAACAAATCCATATTTTACTTCTAGTAAACATAACAGAAGCTTCAGTAATGCCAGAAGGAGATTAAAATACTGCAATTCTATCTCAAAAATAATTTACCTATTTACTTCTCTGCTCAAGCATTTTTTCCCAGTAGGAAAGCCAAACAAATATTAAATGATAAATATCCTGGTTGAATTTCTCTAGTCTTTTGCCCTAGATTTAACTCATGAGAAAGAAATGAATGTTTATCACTTACTTTTAAGGGTTGTGGGCAGAATGTCTACATTTTTTCCCACCACCACCACCACCCCAAATACTTTTTGAAAGACTAATTACATGTTGTTATGTTTAAATGCTGTTAAATAAATGCATGTAACAAAATTAAAGCAATATAGCCTGCTCCAAATAAACATAATTTTAATTAACAAAGGGACTGCCAATATTTAGCATCAAGACTGATGTCCAGTTTTGAGTGAGGACTTCATTTCATGAAATAATTAATCTAGTCCTTCAACTAGTGGTCGTCGTTGTGACAGTAGCGAGTGTAGTAGAAGTAGCAAGAAGAAAAGCCCATTGGACTAGGTAACTACAAAATGGCACTAACTCTGAGTCCAAACGTTTTGCTAAGCTCTAATGCATCTTGCATTAGTGTTTTCATGATTTGTTCACCACATACATCCAGTTATATTTTCCACTCTATCCGTCTATGCACTCTGTACTCTAGCCACGTGGGACGTCATATTTTTATTGAAGTGCCAAAGACATGTCACCAAAAAAGAGTTTTGAACCTATTGTTGCCCTGATTTAATAGTATGTGTTCTTTGTTTTCTCAAGAGGAAGAACTTGGAAAACCAGGCATGTCCTCACAATTTTGGTATTCATATCACATTGCACATATCAGTTGAAATAATATGTTTTGTTTGGAATTAAATAATTCCATGATAAAATGAAGTCATTTTAAGACATTTACAGCATAAATATTAGTACTGGGCCAATCGCAACAAAATATCAAATATTAATAATACATTTATATTTATATGCTGAAGAATTAGCATAGTGTTACATGAGACATAATTATAAATATGTTCTTAAGCATTTATTTTATATATGCATTTTATAAAATTAGAAAAGTATGGTGAATTAAATATTTATTAACACAATAAATACTGCTATTAATACTCACACTAATTAATTATTATTAGTTATAGGAGTATACATTTTTCCCTTTTTAAGAGTAGGACTATAAAGATATGTCTCCATTGTGTTTGGTGTTTAGAAAGTAGAAATTTAAGGTAATATGGAGAATTGTTTGAAAAATCAAATAGCAAATAAAATTAAATAACAATTGCTCTATCTAAAAGTCTGTTCTCCTATAAGAAATATACATGTGTATACATATGTATTACACACACATATATATGTATACACATAAAAGCCACTAACAAAGACATCAATATTTCCATTTTAAATATAAGGAATTTGAGTTTGAGAAACTTAAATAATTTGCCCAGATTCTGAAATTTGCTAAATAATCATAGATAATGCTTTCTTCTACTTTTATAGCTGAACTATAAAAAAGTTACCCAAGATGATAAAAGACAAGGAAAACATGTTTCAAGAAATCTAAAGAATAAAAATTACACAGAGTATATTTTGTAACTGCAGCAGAATTAAACGAGAATCTATAGAAATAAGACTGCTTGAAAAGCCCAAATATATGAAATCATACAACATGCTTCTTAAAATTCATAGGACAAAGATAAAATCATAAGAGAAGTGAGAAAATATTTTAAACTAAATTACTACTAAATCACTATAAAATGTTTGGCAAATAAATTATTATATGGAGGGAAACATAGCATTAACTACTTATTTATAAAAAAGAGAGAGCCAAATTAGTGACTTTATATTCCACTTAACTTATAAGAAAAAGGAGACTAAACCCAAAATAAATAGAAGAGTGAGAATAAGAGAAAAAATGAGTAAAGTAAAAAAATAGGCAATTGGCAAATAATAAATTAAAATGTGGTCTTTAAAAAAATCAAGAAAATTGGCAAACTCTTGGCTAGAAAGATTTTAAAAGGGAATTAATACAAATCAGCAATATGAAAAATGAAAAATCCATTTTTATCATATATTCGTCAGACCTGAAGTGGACTTAGAATAATAATAGCAGCTGAGCATTTCTTATCTGAAATTCTTAGGACCTGACGTATTTCAGATTTGGGATTTCTTTTTTCAAATTTTGGAATATATTCAGACCTATAAATAATGAGAAATCCTGGGGATGAGACCCGACACTAAATACAAAACTCATTTATGTACTTCTTATATACATAACCTGAAGACAATTTTAAACAATATTTTAAAGTATATATGCAACTCATCAAAGAAGGTCAGGTGTGGAATTTTCCACTTATGATGTCATGTTGGCTCTCAAAAAATTTGGATTTTGGAACATTTGGGATTTGGAATTTTATAATTAGAGATTGTCAACCTGCATTAATAACTGTACCTACACACTTAAAAAGCAGAGATCAAGTGGGTATCTTGAAAAACATAATTTACCAAAATTGACACCAGAAGAAAGAGACAATCTATATAGTCCCAAATCTAGAATATACATTGAATTTTTTATTTAAGATTCCTAAAAGAAAACTCCAGGAGCAGATTTTTCTGTCTTAAATTTTATCTAGAAATCACATCAAAATTACACAGTTTTAGAAACAGAGGAGAAAACAGTTCTGCTCATTTTTTAAATAATTTACCGTCTCCTTTACAGCAAAATCTTAAAAAGGCTACAAAAAAGGGAATTACAGACAAAAGCCCCTCATGTATACAGACACAAATATTTTAAATGAATTACTGTAAGTCAAACCCAATAATATATTTGAAAAATCTAGTGTACCTTATGACCAAGTAGGCTGTATTCTAGAACGAGAAGTTGGATTAAAATTGCACAAAACTAATTCAATGTAATTGAACATATAAACAGAAAAAAAGGCAAAAATACTACCATTTTAATTGATGCCAAAATCATATGAAAAAATTACATACTTATTCATAATAAAACCCTCAGCAAACTACTAATGATAGGAAACTTTCTCAAGCAGATAAAGAACATTTGTGAAAAATCTACAAGCAACATATTAGTCCAGTTCTAGGCAGGAGACAAAATCTCCCATCAGAGAAATTCAATATGAAGAACAATTAATTTATAGAAGATTAAATGCAAAGAGGGGTAAAGAGAATTAAAAAAAAAAAAAAAAAAGAATGGCAGACATATTGACCTGACATTACCTGGAAGCTAAGGCAGAGTACTCAAAGAAGAAAAAGGCAAAAGAGGATGCTTGCCTGGCTGAGATTCAGAGCTGGCTGAGGAGGGAGCATTTAGTGGTCCACCGGGCAGCAAAAATGCATGCTGAGGCTCAACACTCCAAGCAGTCCAGCAGGGAGTGCCAGCTAATGTCTGTGGGACCTTCTGGCGAGCTACCCGATGGGGTGACAGCAAAACTATGGAGACGATTGTCACTGGATACCCTGCACAATGCTGAGTGGCACATAATCAGAAGCAGAAATTAGTAAGAACGTCTCTTCCTCCTGCTGTGTCCATGCAGCACCCTCTACTGAGAAAGCTTAACATAGTGGCAGCTGGCAAATGTGACATGTGTACAAGGTTTGGTTCCGGCATCACAAAGCAAAGGAAAGAAGAGTAGGTTTGGAACTGAAGGGCAATATGCTAATAACTGGTACAAAAGACATTGTGGATGATGATGACAGAATTCATTACATCCCACCTGTGTTCCTCACTTTTACCACTTCCGTGCAACATTGTACTGAAGGAGCTGGGCATTTCAATACAGCACCCAAAAGAAGAAGGCACAAAAGGGAAAGTTGAGCTGCCTCTCTTTGCAGATGACATGGTTGCCTCCATAAAAATTTCTCATGGAATCTTTAAAACAACTACTAAAATTAACTGAATTTAGGAAGGTCACAGAATACAGATTAATATTTTAAAAATCAGTTAAATTCAAAGTTTTTTATATGTCACATGAAATCAGGAAACACAAAAGAAAAAATATAAATTAGACTTTTTCAAGACTAAAAAATGTTGTTAAATATATACCATTAAAAGGATAAATGTTGGTGGAAGAAATTACCTGTAATACATATTTTAGTCAAAGAACTCGAATCTGGAATATTTAGAAAGCTCTGATAACTCAAAGGGAAGACAAAAGGTACAGTAAAGATGCGCAAAATATTTTAACAGATACTTCACCAAGGAAGATATTTGAATGATCAATAAGCACATAAAATACTAATATTACTGATCATCAGGGAAATGCCAATTCAAATCACCATAAACTAACACTCTACACCCATTACAATGACGGAAACTAAAAAGGCTGAGTACACCAAATATAGGCAAAAACATAGAACAACTAAAATTCATCCCTCAGGTGGGAATTTAAAATGGGACTACCAGATTAGAAAACATTTTAGCCACTTCTTCAAAAGTTTAACATAAAACATACTACCCACCTATTCCACTCTTGAATGTTTGACCACAGCAATTAAACTATTTTCCCCACAAAGACTTTTAAGCAAATAATCAAAGGAGCTTTATTTCTAATAGCTAAAAACTGGGGGGTGAGGGGGGAACAAATGTCTATTAGAGTGATAAACTAAATGTGTCATAGCTGCATACTGGAATTCTGCTTAACCATAAAAAATGTACCATTTTTATATGAAGAAATGTGGATGGATCTCAAAATCATTATTCTGAGTGAAAGAAGTTAGGCATATACAGATGTGTGTGTGTATATATATATTTCATATAATTTGGCATATATAATATTTCAGAAAAAGCAAACTAATTCATAGTGACAGAAAACAGTTCAGTGGTTTGCTGGCAACAAAAGGTAGAACACAGGATGGATGACCGGGGTCACAAGAAAAGTTTTGTGGGTGATAGAAATATTTGTTAGCTTCATGGTGGTGTTGTTTCACCGTTGTATATAAATCTCATCCAATTTTATTTTTTTCAATATATGCACTTTATTGGTTACTAAATATACATTTAAATGTGAATAATTGTAACTAAAGGACTCATTCATCAACCTAGTATTCAAAATGACTATCTCTAGCTCTTGTGTAAAGAAATCTATTATGTATCCAAGGTAAATTGGGCTCTCTGTATACCAAAATTCTAATTTAGGAAACCAAAATAGCAGGTTTGCAGTAAAACTTGGCAAATCAACTACTGTTCCAAGAATGAGATGACCTCTATTTGTCTAAAGCGATTGATAATGTGCAAGTACACTTCTGGTAGATCAAACCATACCATTGCAACACAAGCTATAGTAGGGAAAGGGTTAGATAGTCTATTGCAGAAGAATTCTTCGAGCTCTTGTCAAATCTCTCCATTATCAAAAGAAAGTAACCGAAATCTAGAAAGACTCAATCAGTTTTGGGGTCAACTTCTTTGGATGCCTTTCCCAATCCTCTCTGGAATTACCAGCATATGGCACTGACAAGGCTGCAGTTGTCAATCACCTTCTAGATCAGAGGTTGCAAGTGCTGCTACACAGGTGCATTGCCTTTGGCCTGCACTGGAATTTAAACAGGAGGGGATTTCACATATTGAAGATTCTTTGCTGCTGATGAACAATGGAAGATCCACGACATTGGACACGCCTCACATTTTTGCCTGGCAACGGTGGGTCGGTGCCCAGCAGCAGCTGCTCTGTTTACACGGGGTGTGATTCTCAAGCTCAGAAGAATGTATTTTTCTATGATCTGACACCTGCTCTGTTTCACTGATTCAAACTCTCTGCCTGACTCCTGAGGGTATTCAAGTTTGTGATCCTAGTCAAGTCCAGAAAGTGACCCACACAGACCTCAGAGTCCACATCACACCCACCTTAGCCTTTCAAATTACATTCGTTTCCATTCGGGGTGGTGGGCAGAGAAGGCACTGGCATTCTTTTTTAAAATTAAAGCGTGCTCCTGGTAGAGAACAGCAGTTTTCATAACTTAACTCTTTGAATGGATGAGTTTATCATCACTTTATTCTTTATTCAATGTGCTTGTCGCTTATACCATAGAGATCATGAGAAAACGGGAAGAATGACAGCCACATTTTAAAACAAAGTGTTCCTTAATTGGATGGGTCAAACTAGCGTGCCACAGATGACAAGAGAACTATGACGTGACCATACCAGGGAAAATACGAGGACGGGAATCTCGTACGGGGAGATACAGAGACCCACAGGCAACCTCGTCTACACAGCACGTTCTTACCTTCTACTGTTTAAGCACAAGTCACCTGCTTGGAACACCAGTTAATTTTCCTTTACTGGACATAGCTGAAAAGAGTGATGGAACTTGAGGATGTCTTAAAAAGTCTCATTAGAGGGTCAAGTTTCAATGCAAAATGTAAATGATCCTTTCAACTTCCCCATGTAAGAAACATGCATTGCATTTTGAAACAGTCGCCTCTTTGAGAGTGCCTTATTTTAATGAGTCTGCATTTATGAGCACAATCATCGTAAATACTCTGAATGAATCCACCTTTGTAAAGCACATATGTTCCACTTCCTCCCTACCTGAACCATCTCTAGTCCAAAGTAGGATTTCCCTGCCTCCCCTGGCTCTCCTGTATACACGAGCAAATACAAAGTCACAACACAGCCCATGCATTTACATTTTAGAAATATTTAACCTAAAAAATGTGAAAACCCCTAAACCTAAGCAAGAAAATATAATGATTATGGTATCCGTATCATATTCAAGACAGGCTTGGTGTATATATATATTTGAGAAAGAGTCTCGCTCTGTCGCCCAGGTTGCAGTGCCGTGGTGTGATCTCAGCTCATTCCAATCTCTGCCTCCCAAGTTCAAGCTATTCTCATACCTGAGCCTCCCGAGTAGCAGGGACTACAGGTACACACCTCCACGCCTGGCTAATTGTTGTATTTTTGGTAGAGACGGGGTTTCACCGTGTTGGCCAGGCTGGTCTCGAACTCCTGACCTCTAGTGATCTGCCCGCCTTGGTCTCCCAAACTGCTGGGATTATAGTCATGAGCCACCATGCTTGGTCATCCTTAATATATTTTTGATGGGACTATCATGGACTTGTAAGAATTGACATTACAATCGGAGAAAAACTGCCATGAAAGTTTCATGTATAGACTGTGAGAAACTGAGACGCTATCTCCTTTACAAAGCTATTTTAGGAAGTTTTCAGCAGGCCAAGGTTTTCTTTAGCTCAATTTTCCTCTTTTGGCTGAGATGACACAGCCTACATGAAGCAATCCCTTGTGTTATTTCTGCTTCCTCTCTGATTCGCTCAAATTGAACATACACCCTGTTCATTGCGGGGGGCTGTTCCTTGAAGCTGGGAGGCAGCCACACCTTTTTTTTTTTAAATGCTACTGATTTCTAAAGGAAAAAGTAACAGATATTGGTTATAAAGTATATGGAAGGAAGTAGTATTCCAACAATAGTAGTAACTCTGAACCTTCTGTTTGAGGGTTTAGTGTCAGATGGGTGCAACATTTGAGCTTGGGAAGTTGTGCTGAAAATCACGTTGAGAGAAAGTTGTCTGATCTTAAAGCGGTTGTAAGAAGGAGGTCAACAAGAGCTAGACTCAGGGCATGGAGCCAAAGAAATCCAATCAGGGTCAGGACCGCAGGGGGCAGGGTGTGGGAGGGCAGGGCGCCAGCTTGATTCTGAGGAAGAGTTCTGCAGTGGGCTTCACTCCACCTCTTGCAAAGACGTCTCCCCATCCTGACCTACGCTTCAGTTCAAGGATGCCCCAAAGAAAATATATGAAGGCTTTATTCACTTAGATCTGAAAACCTGAAGCCCTGTGCAGAGTTCTGAATTCTGTTCTAGTTAATACTGCAGGTTCTAAGACATAAGCAAAAACGATATAAGCAAGAAGAAAATCGAGTGAAATATTTGCCTTTTTGATTCTTTATTATTTTTAGTACATTCAAATATAAACAAAGTGCATCAGATTTCTCTGCAAAGGGATAGGTAAGTAAGTGAGTGTATTTATTGTGGTAAAGCAAGTAATTGCTTTATACTGTAAGTAATATTATATTCCTTTTTTAAATTTTGGGAATTAACAGTGAATAACTCACATATTTTGTATATAGCATTCATTCCCTTTGAACTTGTTCAGTAAACAACTATACATTTCAATATTTCAACTAATATTATGCGATGAAAACTCACTTGTTTATTCTGAATGTTTAGCTACTCTTAGAGGTTGAAAGGATAAATCAGCAACAGACTTTGCTGTCCAGTCACTTAAAATGGGCAGGATGGGGGAAAGAAGAAAAAGGAAATCTTAAACAGAAAAAAGTCACTCAGCTTCAAACTTGATCATCCACATAAAGCTCATATAAAATCCTGAAAAATCTGGGAAATCTATTTACAGCTCTTTATTGCATATTAATATGGATGGTTTCCCACTAAACTATTTCAACAAACTACTTCTGTGGATTTGATACCTGAAGAAAAAAGAATAGAAGTAAATTAATAATTTTACTGATTCTTGACACTTTCTTTTCTCAGAAGGTATTAAATAAAATAACTATTTCATTTCCTTTTGAAAGACAATGTGAAATAATTACTAAAGTGATTTCTTCATGAAATTTGATTATGTCTACTACTGTGGAAAACTCACTTCCTTCCTGACACGATGCCCAACATCACCTCCCATTCCTGGTCACTCCAGCTGCTCCGGGATGCCCCAGCCTCTGCTGGCTGCCCCGCAAAAAAAATAACAGTCGCTCCCCTCAGCCAGTTCCAGCTAACCTCTTTAAGCTTCGGCCTTGAACAGAAAAATAATGTAGGCAGACATAGGAATAGTATAGGAATAGTACAGACAATTCTAGATATTGCTATAAATCAAAGGTTTTCACCCTTGGCATTTCTGATACTGTATGGCAGACACTTCTTTGTCATGTGAGATATCCTGTCCACTGCAGGACGATGATCAGCATCTCTGGATTATACCTGTCAGATTCTAAGAGCAACTATCTCCCCACTGTGACAATTAAAAAAAAAAGTCTCTAGATACTGCCACTGTTCCCTGGGACAAAAAATCACCCCCAGTGGAGAAAGGCTTATAGAAGCATATACATACACATATATTATATACCATATATATACTTCTGTGTGTGTGTGTATATATATATATGTACACAGTATCAAATTTCAACTGAATCATTTTTTAAATTTTTCTTGCAGTTCTCTGTTAAAATTTTCTTGTAGTTCTAAAAGTGCATCTTATAAATGAAGGAAACTAATTCTTGGTCTTTCATACCTATTGTAAATATTTTAACTTAATTTGTCATTTGCCTTTTGAGTATTAAGTTTTAGGAAGTCCAATTTTTCACTCATATATATATACTTCTATGTATGTGTGTGTACATATATATATATATATATATATATATATATATATACACACACACAGTATCAGTATATACACACACATAAAACTATCCAGAGAGAGAAAGAGACATAGGATATGCATAAACACAGATGTAATTCAGTGTAAGAATTTCAAGGACAGAGAACACACACAGGAAAAAGAAAATGTTAAAAAAAAATGTTCTCCTCACACATGGCCTGCCAGGGACACTAAAATGGCCTACTTTTTCTGGATTAAGGCAGTATTTTTACCTTGGTTGAAATTACACTGACTGGTGGGAAGCCCTCTGAGAGCCCTCAGGTGAGTTAGATACCCCTCTAGGAGCTTCCCACAGCCTCTACTGAAATCACTACAACGTGTTAAAATTATATCTAGATCAGGAATCTCTGAGCTCCCACCATCATCTAGAAATTCACTGATGGTGTTTTATTATGATTTTTTACACGCCTTTTATTAAAAGAGAATAAAACCTTGGAAGAAATTGGACACTCATATACTGTGTTTATTCTTAAATGAAACATATATGTGAGAGATCTTGTCAGATCCGCAAATAAAATGTCATTGTTTTTAATGGTAATTTGTACTGTAGAGATACTGTAATTTACTTAACTAGTGAGAGTTATTGATAGTCTACATTTATATACTTAGACATCTTTGAATTTTCAAACATTATCAAAATGAAACAAAAAGCATTCCTTTACATATATTTTGTCATATTTGAATGTATATTTGTAGAATACATTCTTAGCTAGAATTTCTGAATGAAAAGTTTGTACTTTATTTTGAGAAAAATTTCAAAATATCTATACAAAAATGTTGCAGCAATTTAATATCCTACCAAGAAGACATGAAAACATGTTTTCAATATCCTCAAAAACTCTGTTACTAAAATGTTAAGGTATGCCCATTCAGAATGGCGAGCTATCATACTGCATTGTTTTAACTTGGTTCGAATATACTTACTGGCACAAATGTATTGTATTTGGTCTCCTTACGTATATTTTACCTGCTTTTCAACTGAAGGATTATTTAAAATTTTCTTGTAGCTCTAGAAGTGCATCTTACAAATTAAGAGAAACAATTCTTTGTCTTTCATACCTATTAGAAATATTTTAACTTGTCGTTTGCCTTTAGAATGTTAAGTTTTAGGAAGTCCAGTTTTCCATTCAGTTTTATATGTGATTTCTAAATTACATGTCCTGCCTAGAAAGACACTTAGACAATATTTATCATTTTTATTTTCCATATTAATATTTACATTGGTGATCTAACATATTTACTTCGCTACAAACAGCAAAGACTAGATTTACTATTTTATAAAACAGTGTCAACATTCAGATTTTCATGACCAAATCAAGAAAATATCTTTTTTCTGCTAACAATAGTGTCATGTTGCAAACTATGTGGCTGTCTGCTGGTTCTTCTGTTCCCTTTGTGTAAATCTGAATGCTTTTCCTTAGGCTTTAACTTTATAACAGGAATATCCCAGGAAGCTCCTTCTCTCTAGCCAACTGCAATATTTGAATACTTTTCCACACACCTGTATTTACAAATGCCTAAAATACTTCTCTGCCCATATTAGTATGGTTTTGCTGTTTTTAAAAAAAAAGCCAAGATATGGAAGTGAACCATCCGTTTTTAGCTACCGCGAAACACACCACCACAGCATGAGGAGGTAGTTGTCAGAATTCACATGCCTGTCAAAACTTCCTCATAGTATTGCAAACATAATTATTATCTCTCTTACATGTTTTCTTATTTTATCACAGAATTTCTAATTACTAGTCATTTTATCCCTTTTCTTAACAAATAAGAATATAGCAAATACACACACACACACACACACACACACACACAAACACAGTCACAGTTGTTGTCAACTAAGGCTGCATATTAATATCACTTAGGGAAGGAGAGAATTAGGTATATCCATGATGAGACCCCAATCTCACCCTTGAATCTCTGAATTAATTGGTCTTCTCCTTCTCTCTAGACAACTGCAAATAGTCAAAAACAAAACAAAACAAAAACAAAAAACAAACAAAAAACAAAAACAAAAATACTCAAACTTAACCAATAATGATTGAGCTTTCCTAGGGGTCAGTAATTTAAAGCATATGTTGACAAGAGCAATTTGAAAGATACATTGAGGAAAATTACATTTTATTTCATCATCCTAAAATCTGTAGGTAGAATAGTGACAAAATCACATAATTATGGGAACATTATAGGTTTATCTGAGTGGACCGAACACCTCTGCCGTCCACCTCTGGTGCCCTCACTAAGGTACAATAACCTGTTGAACCAGGTTTCTAAGCATTGATGGGTTTCTGTGATCTGTCATCTGTGCTCCAGTTAAGAAGTCACCTGTGTGTGACAAGCTCTTCCACTGCTACTTCCCTGGAACTATCCTGGCCCTGGTTCTGGGATCCTCCCTCACCCTGTGCTGGTTATATTTGCTGGTCACTGTCCCAGTCCTGACTGCACGGCTGCCCCAGTGCCATCGATAAGAAGTCAAAACATGTGTGGTGTTCATATGAGGCTGGTGTCCCTATAAAAGCTTTGACAGTGGCTTCACCCTGTGATTATCAGAGTCTTAACCAGACATCAGTCACCAGCCAAGCTAAAAATAAAATGAAGGCCAGGTGCGGTGGTTCATGCCTGTAATCCCAGCACTTTGGGAGGCCGAGGCGGGTGGATCACGAGGTCAGGAGTTCGAGACCAGCCTGGCCAATATGGTGAAACCCTGTCTCTATTAAAAAATACAAATATTAGCCAGGAGTGGTGGCATGTGCCTGTAATCCCAGCTACTTGGGAGGCTGAGGCAGGAGAATCGCTGGAACCCGGGAGGCAGAGGTTGCAGTGAGCTGAGTTCCTGCCACCACACTCCAGCCTGGGCGACAGAGCAAGATTCAGTCTCAAGAAAATAAAATAAAATAAAATAAAATAAAATAAAATAAAATGATATGATACCTTGTTTTTTTTTTTTGTTTTTTTTTTTTAATCAGTCCATTGATTTGTGAATGGCTCCCTTAGGACCTCGTAGCAACTATGGAGACAGAAAAGCAGAATTTAGGCAATGCTAGGTCTCTAGTCTAATATGATCCTAATGTAATTGAGACCCTTTCTTTAGCCCTCATATGTCTATAAGTTCTAAATATCACCAGATATATTTTAGGTTAGGTAGGTTTTGTCATGGTGTGTAACCTAACTATCCACAATAAAACTGTTTTTAAAAATATTTAATGCATTCAAAAGCATTATTACTGTTTAAGAAAATTGGAAAACCTATTCTATTTTAACAACACTTATTCATGATTTTCTGATTTTAATGGCCCTATCACATTCACCTCTAACCTCTTCATTATCAGCATTGCAGAAAATTAGGGGTAATCTTGTTAAAGTTAGAAAGACCGAGGAACTCGAGATAAATGCCAAAGCTATTTCCCTAGGCCTTGTATTTTACAATAATCATGAATTAATATATCCTGATTTTCTATATTGAGTGGTAAAATCTCCCTTCATAGATTCGCCTTTATTCACTTTCTGACTTTCTAAGGAGTTTCTCTTAGACCTTTGATATAATAATTGTATCAAAGTTGGAAATAGATGTCAACCTCAATTGTTTCTGATTTGGGACAAGTAAATAAAACTTCAAATTTAGAAAACATGTACCAATTATCAGTCACCACATGGGATGGTTGACTCACATTCATTTAGGAGAGAGTTACATTAAGTCACGTTGGGTTCCGTGCACAGTGGCAGGGATGAGTTGCCCTCAGTCAGGAATACTGTAATTCAAAATTGCCCCACGAACACTTATTGACGATTTGAAAGTCAAGATATCTTCCAGCACTTTGGGAGGCCGAGGTGGGCAGATCACCTGAGGTCAGGAGTTCTAGACCAGCCTGGCCAACATGGTGAAACACCGTCTCTACTAAAAATACAAAAATTAGCCAGGTGTGGTGGTGCACACCTGTAATCCCAGTTACTCAGGAGGCGGAGACAGCAGAATTGCTTAAACCGGAGAGGCGGAGATTGCAGTGAGCCAATATCGTACCATTGCACTCCAGCCTGGGTGACAAGAGCAAAACTCCATCATGGGGGTAGGGGGGGCAGGGAAAAAGTCAAGACATTGGTAATCACAGGAGAAGACACATTCAGGGCACATTTCTTGGCCTCAGAGGATTACGTTCTATTAGACATCTGAATGTACAAAGATATACAAGCCCCGAGCCCCAATGGGCGGTAACTTCAGGGCAGGTGTGAGTTCAAAGGAGCACAGGCTTCCAAGTGCAGTCGGTGGCCAGTGTTACAGGAGTTCATGCACACACAGAAAATGTATGTGGGTTGTTGTTTGGAATGCCTAGGGAAGATTTCATGAAATAAATATAATGTGCACTGGGTTTTGAAAGACGCATCCTATTCAGACCGGTAGAGGGAGAGGCTGGGAATAAGAGGACAACATTCTGTTGTAAGGTCAGGTCAAGGAGTAACCCACAGATCTGTGCAACTGAACGAGGATACTTTTCAGGGGACAAACGGGAGGGACTGAAGGCCAGAGCGCAGTTTGGAGGCCGACCATGGAGTTTCTTGAATTTCAGGGTCATGGGTACTAGAACTGTTTATGTTGCCGGAGATAGAAGCCAGGGCTAGGACAGCAGCAGATGTGTCAGTGTTCCCGAGAGGGGAGCCTGGGGCAGGAAAGGATCGTGCATTGGTCTATGTGAACGCTCAGGACAGCCTGTGCCAGGACAGGAGCCTTCGTAGGAACATTTACTATGAGGATCAAAACAGGCTGTGGTTAATGGAAAGATGTTTTTTGTTTGTTTGTTTGTTTGTTTTGATGGAGTTTTACTCTGTCCCCCAGGCTGGAGTGCAGTGGTGCGATCTCGGCTCACTGCAAGCTCCGCCTCCCCAGTTCACACCAGTCTCCTGCCTCAGCCTCCCAAGTAGCTGGGATTACAGGCGCCCACCACCACGCCCAGCTAATTTTTTTTTTTTTTTGTATTTTCAGTAGAGATGGGGTTTCACTGTGTTAGCCAGGATGGTCTCAATCTCCTGACCTCGTGATCCAACTGCCTCGGCCTCCCAAAGTGCTGGGATTACAGGTATGAGCCACCATGCCAGGCCTACTTCCTTTTTCTTTTGTTTTGTTTGAGATGAAGTCTACCTCTGTCACCCAGGCTGGAGTGCAGTGGCATGATCTGCACTCACTGCAACCTCCATTTCCCAGGTTCAAGTGATTCTCCTGCCTCAGCCTCCCAAGTAGCTGGACTTACAGATGCCTGCCACCATGTCCAGCTAATTTTTTTTGTATTTTTAGTTGAGACGGGGTTTCATCATATTGGCCAAGGATGGTCTCAAACTCCTGACCTCAGGTGACCCACCCGCCTTAGCCTCCCAAAGTGCTGGGATTACAGGCATGAGCCACCATGCTTAGCCCAAGACATGTTAAAAAATAAGCATTGTGGGATTTGGTGACTGCATGGTTGGACCTTAATGGAGACTGGGAAGCAAGAGGAAATGCAGAGTCAATAAAGTTCAGCTGTTTAAAACAGCAACCACCTGACAGGTCATTAAAAAAAAAAAAAAATGAAGAGATGCTTTAATTCTAAATAACGCAAAGATCAGATTTTTCATTTTGAATTTTGAGTCCAAATTTCTTCCTTGTGCTTACCAAGAGAGGTCTCATTTCAGCTCTCAATATCGACATCATTAAAATTTAGTTTATTGATGGGTGCACAAATCATATATGTATTGTTGGTATGTTTGTACTAAAGAAATAATCCAAGATGATAATATAAAGCATACATTAATTTTTTAACTCTAAATATTTTTACATATGTAAATAATACTATATTTCTGTCTAAAGTTCCAGTTACAAGGTAAGCATCAATAATTCTAAAGTATATATTCTGTTTTGTCAGCTGGGGATTAAATCTGCCTCTTAAGTTTATTTCGGAAAAAAATATTACAGTGGTTATGTGAAAGAAATTTATTGATACTAAAAATGCTCAAGTTGTTTAACAGAAAAACTGTTTTGGTATTTCAGTTAATGCACATTTTAAACTTCTAAAAATAGCTTTTGTGCAACAATAAAACAACAACACACCAAGACAGCTCTAAGTAATAACTTTTGTGACATCTCAGTTATCAGCAGCTCCTACATCAATCCTCCCACAAAAGAATCCATCCTTTGAATTCTAGAGCTGCCTTAAGTGTTGCTACTTAATTGCGTTTGAGAAATAAACAACTGTTTCAAAGCATAATGGGAAACGAATAGCATTAGAGTGCTCCCTTTCCCGATTAATTAGAATTTGCTACTATTTATAACTACTTTCCCCATCAACTCATCCTGAATGTTGAAAGAGAAAACACCTCCTCATGTGTTTTCCCTGACAACACACCAATTCCAATTTCACATCTCTATTTATTTCACATTTTGTAATAGTAGAGACCTGTAACACTCAGTAGTCATTGGGTATTTTTCCGATTTGTATTACAGTACTCTAAACAGTTCCCAAAGAAATCACTCTGCACCCCTCGAACGTCTCCTCAAAATGGCATTCTACGTATGCGGATAGGAGGAAGACATATAAAATGGAATATCAAGATGAAAGCAACATCCTAACTCTAACGACAAGAAACAAGTAGAAATATGACATATTTTTCTCTATTTCAAACAAAAAATTGTCGGTAACTAAGTGATTCATATGAATCCAAGTAGTCTCTTTCTTATCAACGTCCCTTGCTTCCTCTACTAAAGATAACCCAGCAAGTAAAAGACAAAAACATTGTGTTGTACAAACAACTCATAATAAAGCTCTCTGAGGCACAAATATCAATTTATTTACTGTTCACTGAAACTCCAAAATGAAATATGTTTCTAATTGTTCTAACTTAATATTTCCGCTGTCGATCCTGTTATAATATTGAAGATGGTAAGAATGTTCTTTTATATTTATTAATATAAAATGATCACAATAGTACCATAAGACCATAAGAGATAATACATTATTGAAAGACATACCTGTCAGTCAAATTAAGACAGGTTTTCTATATATGAAAGAACTAGAGTAAATAAAAATATTGAGAGAAAGAAAATGGAAATATTTTTAGGAGTGCATATTTTTAACAAGCATTTTTTAATGGAAAGGTAAAGTCATAATTTTAACGTAGAGTCACACACATTGGCATTTGAATAAAATGGATTGTCTAATTCTTTTTTCTGTAACTCTGCAGTTTTTATTACCATTATAATACACTACTATACCCTAGTAGCATTGATAATTGACAACAAAAAAATAACTGACTTTTAAAGAGCATAAATTATTTAAGAAAGCCTACATCAAATTAGCAAGTATTGTATATGTAGATACTTTGTTCAAATACTAACACATAAGACCATAAATGTAATAAAAGGACAGAGGAAAGCTTACCTGTTTCAGAAAAGAGATGGCCATTCTACTATGTATGAAAGGTAAACATGCTACTAAAAACAGATAATAGATATTGTAGATGACTCAGAAAAAAAACTAGGTATTTGAAAATGGGTGAAAAAATGCAAATAAAATATATTTGAAAATATATTAATGAATATATTTTATATTTAACCTATTAGTTATGTAGCATATATTGACATATTATAAACTAGATGTACACATAAAATTGTGTTTTCTGTAGAGATTTTTTTCTCATCCCATAAAATAATAAATGAAGCATATGATTCTTGTGTGTATTACTGTTGGCATTAACATCAGTAATCTATATAAGTTAATCAATTTTGTTAGGAAAATCTGATTTCTTTGGAAGGGATATTCCTTCTTCCTTTGCCAAACTGAAAACAAAAAGTAGATACAGATGTACAGGTATAATTTTTTCTTGTTGACAATTGAAAAAAGATAATTTAAAAATGATCCCAGGAAATGTTTTGCTTTCTTCATTGTAAAAACCATAGATCAAAAGAGAAAACCAATTATGAATAGATTGTACCATTATTGTCTAAACCAAAAATTCTCCAAAGAATGCAATAGTCCTGAATGTTGTTCCCTCACCCACCTCCTATGTTCCTTTCACTGAATATATTCTCTGACAACATAAGGGTTCATTTTGTTCTGATTAGCTGAATTGTACTCAAGAATTTATCTTTATTCTTTTTCTCTCAAACTCACAGTTGCTTAAAAACAATGGTGTATTATAATTTTATTTAAATTACCTTGACAACTCTGTTTCACAGATCTTGAACAATACGATATCTATAAACAAAGTCAGTGATAACTTTCAATAAAAAGTTAAATTTTTAAGTATAGAAAAAGTATGCACAATTTGCCACAAGTTGATAGACTTCAAGTTTTCTGTATAGTAACTGTATTTTTCTTTTCTGGTAATGAGAGGTGAAGCCAGCTGGACTTCCTGCATTGAGTGGGGACTTGGAGAACTTTTCTGTCTTACAAGAGGATTGTAAAATGCACCAATCAGCACTCTGTAAAACACACCAATCAGCGCTCTGTAAAATGCACCAATCAGCGCTCTATGAAACACACCAATCAGCAGGATCGTAAAAGTAGCCAATCACACAGAGGATTGAAAAAAGGGCATTCCGATAGGACAGAAATGGAACATGGGAGGGGACAAATAAGGACACAAAAGCATCCCAACGGGTTGATCTCCCTTTCCGTGCTGTGGAAACTTTATTCGCTCTTAGCAATAAACCTTGCTACCACAAACTCTTTGTTTCCCTGGCATCTTTAAGAGCTGGAAAACTCACCCCAAAGGTCTGTGGCTTCATTCTTGAAGTCAGCGAGGCCACGAACCCACCGGAAGGAACCAACTCCGGACACAATAATAAAATTTAAATATTCCAACTAGATTTGAGAATCTGTGTATTCAAACAGTGCTAACTAAACTATAATATAAAAAGTTGATACCTTACCTCACTTTTAAATTCCCTTGTTGAGGCTGTCCATCGTAAACTGATAAAATATCAAAATCTTCTTCAAGAGCAAAGGTATGGAAGGACAACTGTATCCTATTGCGCTCGCCCGTGATGATGATCCAGGTGCAGTTGGCATAGTTCGGATACCCGTGAGGAAACCCTGGGCTCTCAATAGTGCCATTGGGACCCTGGACTAAGCCTCCACAGTTCTGACCTGGAAGAGAAAACACACACAAAAAAGCATATTATTCTGGCCATCTTTAATCTGTGATTTAAAAAATTTCTAAACACTTTCGCCAATTTTTATAATATTTTGTAATTCTTGCACAAATATTGAAGGATAAATTAAGTGTTCTGCAGTTCTGAAAGATAGAGGACAACAACAAATTAAAAGGAAAGAAAATATGCAACATTTTGTAACTAATATTAGAAGTTTAGGGAAATTCTTTTTCCTGTCACTTTAAAATACAGCCTCATCAATATCAAATTTCAGTTCATGGGGGAACAAATTTGGTGCTAACTATCTACATAGTATCATGCTTAAAACACTCCACCCTAAATTCTTTGTTGGTGGAAACTAAGTTACAGAAAAATAAACATTATAAAACTATATACATACACACCTGGTCACCTAGCCACATAACTGCAATATGTGGTAATAAGAATAGTTAGAAAAAAACAAGGTCAATACGCCAGTGATTGATCGGTGCCTGTGCTGGCAAATGTCTTACTGGGCAGAAGAATAACACATGCATATAGGAAGCTTATCAAGTTGAAAACAAAAGACATAAAACAAGGTAAGTTAAATGACGCTGAAATGAAAGAGCAGCTCAGCAAAACGAGGACTGTAACAACATCCTCACTATTGATGTCTACCCGTTCACACAGGCAGGACTTAGCAGGTGGAGGAGAAAGGAAGGTGTACCACAAAATGAAGGGACCAAGTAAAGAAAAGGCTCAGAGTTCCAAAGAGCAGTAAGTAAGCAGTAAGTGATTTAGCTTAGTCCCTAAGCAGGACTGCAGGACATCTCACGTTTTACTCAGCCCTCCCTTAAGAACTTCCCTTTGGCAGGTGGAACTGGGATTACCCTGAGGGTTTAGGATTGACATGACAATGGGAAATGATGAGGGCTGAAGGGCAATTGAGTGCCACAAAGCCACCTTCAAGACACTGAGCAGTGTCTCAGGAACTGATTTCATTCTGCCTCTGCCTCTGAAGATTTTGTGTTATTGATTCTAACAAAGCACTTCTCAGGTGACTCCCAGACTTCTGGAGTAGTTTGAAAGAACAGAACCCTTGAGTAAATTGTAGGCCCCAGGCTTCCTGCAAGAACCAAGCGCTGAAAGAACAGCTCTGGGAGATTAGTAACAGCTGCACACCTGACCCACCTATGCTATTTTTACCACTAGACAAACCGAAATGCCTGCCTTGTCAGCCTCACCGATGCATTTCATTTCCGCTACTCCTGATCTTCATCCACCTACTTTGCAGGTTGATTCCCTACTTGCCTGTTTCAGCCCTTCCCCTTACCATGTTACTTCCCACATACAAGCTCTCCGTGCCATGCTAATTTGGTCCCTGTGGTTGTTAATTTTTTTTTTTTTTTTTTGGTCTGTTCAGTTACCTGTAACAGTCTGCCTGTGATGGCCATGCCTGGGCCAATCCAACTGAAGCAAGAGGAGCCAAAGCTGAAAACGGGGCAGACAGATCGTTGGAAGTGTGCTCTCATAAACACACTCTGCTCATGTACCCTGTAAATATTACTATCCTGTAAGGGAATAGGATAACCCTCTCAAACCCTTCCAACATTTCCTTTGACTGAGGTTAGTTGTTAAGTAGCTCGCAAAAACTGTCTATGTTTCTTACCTTCTTAATATGCCCATTTCCCACTAATGTGCTTTAAATGTATTTAAATGTTTTGACACTAAAAATATTGAGAAAGTTTTGAAGGGACCTGGGTGTACTCAGATTGTGGCATGTAGTGTAAGTACTTGAATACAAGTATTATCTCAGCTCTTATTGTTAAAGTACAAATAGAAAATTATTTTCAACTACATTTTATACTTAAAAAGTATTTTACAACAGTAGACCTCAGTGAGCTCAAATCATTCACAGTAATATTATCAAATGCTTGTGGGAGTTGGCAAAATCTTAATAAAAAGATTTAATGAAAGGGATTTATGAGTTTAAAACCAGAGAACTAATAAAAAGCCCATTTTCCACTAAATTTAAGTCTAATAATAAAACTGTAACAAGTAAATATTAAAGCTGTGGGGTTTTGAAAGGTTTTTAAAGAAAATAGCTTGTCTGCTTTACGAGTAATTCTTGCTTAACAGTAAATCAAAAAAAGGGAAGACTTGATTATAAATTGGAAAAAAGAAAAATCAGTTCAAGAGAAAAACGTCAACTGGAAAGTAGTTACTGTTATAGACCCATCAGGTTGAATCAGATGAACAGATATTAAGATTTCCTAAAGGAATAACATTTAGGCTGCATTCAGGGTACTAATGAATACAGTGCATGTTGCTCACTGAGTCACATTTGATCCATTCATTGACATTCCATAGCACCGGTTAGAAATTTTGGCAACTGCTCAAAAGTTCTTAGCAGAATGAGTATCATCGTTGGCTGTCCAGTGCAAACAACCAAGAAGTTTTTAAAGTATCTATGCCTAAGATAGAATCGGATTTATTTGGTCTGCCACTTAATACTGCATCTTATTATAAAGCCACAGTGATTAAAGCAGTGTTTGATTGGTGTAAGCCTAGATAAATAGACAGTGGAACAGAATAGAAAGCCATAAAATCCACAAAGATATAGAATCTAGATTTAAAGCTAATATGGTAGTCCTCTTTTCTCTTGGATCTTATACTCTAATGGGCCCTTGCCTACTATAGAGTATGCACAAATATTCTATACATGTTTTCTTTTTAAACGATGTACATCTAAGCTTGATGTAAATGATGTCCTTAAGTACAGCTTCAAACAAGTGGATTATTTTAATTGAATATTCTTAATGGACAACTTTTAAATGCTGCAAACATAACCATATTTCAACATGTTGTTTAACATGAATACCTTGTAAGTACCTTTGTAATTTGTATTTCTTCAGGGCAATAAAATAATCGGTAGTTTCTGTGATAATTGTAATGTTTTAGTTAAAATTAAGATGTTATTTTACAGGGATTGAAACCTTAATTATTGCTAAAAAAAAAAAAAAAAGTCTAATGGTCTTCTTCCTCCATAAACTGACATTGGAAGTCACCTTGAAATAAAATATCAATATCAATGGCAATATCAATGGTAAAAAAGAAGTATATATGTATGTGTATATTTTTCCTAGTGATACTGAAGTTTGATTTCAATTTCAATTTTGATTTCAATTTCATATATATATGAACACACTCTGTGATGTATATTTTGGTATGCATGCAATTACACATATACCAAAATACACATCTGTAATTGCATGGATACAAAATACACATCACAGAGAAACATACATGCAACATTGTGCATACAGATGTTCTTGCTGCTATAATTCAAACAAACTTCCAAGAGAAAACCTGAACACATGCCATAATTTTAGGCAACTGGGATCTAAATCATCTGGCACTGAAATAATAACATACGAAACATCTGGCTCCTATCTAAAGTAATCAGCAGAATGTTAGATATAGAAGAATCAGAGAGTTAGTTTTTTTGCAGATTTCTACTCCTTATATAAGACCTTAATACCACAACCTTCCATACACAGAGTTAACTTCAGTCATTTTTAATTTCTGTCTTATACTGTTGGACTGAGGTTCTGTTTTCAAACTACATATTCACATATAATCTTTGTTGACCATCTAAGTAGCCACACATCATGATTTTACAAGGATGGAAGAACAAGTGAAAATGAAGTAAGTTGTCCAAAGTCTTCCGGGAATGAATCAAGGGCTTCTGACACCAAAGCCTAGAGCCGTCCCACCCAACCCAGTTACATCTCCACGAACAAACACAGCAGACAACCCAGTACATTACAGACCTCAAGTATGGTGATCAAATCATAACATATATCACAATAAATACCTTAGATCACAAAATAAAATGATGAGCAAATACAGACATTTGGAAAATCTAGATATGTAGGGACTCTAACTTCTGCCGTTCTTTAAAACTAATCAATGGCCATTGAAGGAAAAAAAAGTGAAAGTATTAAGTAGCATTTAGAAACATAAACATCATTCATAGTCTTATTACCAAAGATAATTACTGCTAACATTTCTCTGAACACTTTTCTAATCCACAGTTAATGTTGCAGTACTACCTGGCATGCAAGATGTGAACAATTTGGATTTGGATTAAATACTTGCCAGTCCTGCAGGAACCAGTAAGAACTGACCTAGGAAGTGTCTTGCTTTGGAGGTGACCTGGTCAGCCTGCAGGTGCTACTCTCTATCCTGTGAAGGTCCAGGTCTGCAAGATGGGGAAGTGCTCGGCAAGGAGCCTACAGGACGACTTGCTCTGGGCCCCGGTGAGCCATGGAGTTGATGGTTGGTTATACAGCAGTGCCCCTCTTGGAGGCCGGAAAACACACTCCAGTAAACGCAGGGCTCACTGTGTCCTATGACAATTTTCTACTTTGAAAGCCTGTCTCAGAAACACACAGCTTAGAAAATGGTCCCGTGCCCTCATCATTTCTGAGATGAACTAACCCCTCCACTCTCAACACCCCCCACAGTCGGTTGGTTCCTCTCCCAGGCTCTTGCTCTGTAATTTGTGCTGCTGTATAGCAGCGGCACATACTTTTCCTACAAGATAGCAGCTGAGATGATTCATCTGTGATCCAAACTGATTCACTGTGAGCATGTGAGGCGTGAAGGTATCATAAACAAACACCTTCCTAGATTCTACACCTGGATGAAACTGTGCTGTTTCTCTCAGTCCTGGGCTGGGTGGGCATTCTCAGAAAGTAGCAGAGGTGGACATAATATTTAAAAACTGGTGTGCCAAATATGTTGTACTACCTCATTTAATTGGCGCACAGCCTTTGAAGTGGGCTGTGGCTTAGCCTTTGCTTTGCTAGCTGTGAAAATAATTACTTGGATAATGCTTTATGATGAGGCAATGGTTTTGCTATTCAAAACCTCTGTCTGAGAGCAAATGTTTGGACATCAGAGATATTTTGACATGTAATTGGGTCTAGGGACTTAGAAAGATGTGGACTGTACTGTTCTGTACATGGAGACAGCCATGCAGGGAAATGATACTCTGTAGCAAATTCTACAAATGAGGAAACGAGTCATTTGAGAAATGATGGACAGGGCTGCGGAGGAACAGTCTGGAGATGAAAAGACTTGGGCATGTATAATTGTGTCCAACTCTGGGGCCTGATATCATTTGAAAGCGTATATAGATTTGTGTGTAAATAGAGTCCAGTCAGAAGCCATATTATCATCTGAACAGTATGTCTCATTGGAGACAAACGTCAAAAACAGCCTTTGTGGTTTTTATCCTGTTTGCAAAAAGCCCAGATCACCACACCGGCTCATTTTTAAAACAACATCATTGGTGGAAAAATAAACCTTACATATTTATTACACTCAGTGGCAGTGTCGATCCTTTTACTACGTCTATTTTGTGAAAATGACAATTTATGGTTTTCATGTCTATATAAATTATTGTGTAAATGAGAACTTGATTACTTTCTGACAGGCAGATTTTTGACCTCCAAAGCATCTTCCATTTTTGACATTTTTGTGATCAAATTATATTGTATACCTGTTGGCTTTTCTGCAACACTAAACATTGCCTTACTCCTACTGGACGTAGCTATCAAGCAACTCTCAAGTAAAAAACATAAAATAAAGAAAAAATAAAATCATATAAAATAAAATGGTCCATTGTGATTCTCAATGAATTTTTTTCTTTAAGAGCTAAGGAGTATGACAGACTTCTAAGTGGCTCTGGAATTTGATATAGTGAGAGGCCTCAGATTTCAATGAAGGAAGTGGAAGTTTCCCTGATCAGATAAGCGCTGTTTGAAACGGTAAACAAATCAAATATGCATTAAATTCTGCATTATCTTCTACAGTTTCATGGGTTATTCCAGGGTCTGCATTATGGGGAAAATAATTAATTGTGGAAGGACCATGATTTAAAGTGCCATTCCGGGGACTTCGATTAAGGGTTTTCAAAATGAAAGTCTTCAGGCATTTTGCAGGAACACCATGCCCTGTAGGAGGCTTTGAAAGCCTGATGATTCTCAGATCACCTGGAGGGACTGACATCAGCCACTCTCGCTCAGCGCCCTAGGGTACTTGGTTGGGTTTTACTCCCAAACACTTATGGGAGATTACTCACTACATGAGCAAAGAAGAAAAGTAAAAATGCCAGAGGCAGCCTGCCTGAAAGAGAGCCAAGGAATCGGTTTCTCACTGTGGAATCTCGGCCCATGAGCAAGGCCTTGAAGTGAGCTCTTACACTGAAAATGAACCAGGAGTACCCGGTTTGTATCACTCCAAAAGGAAAAGGGAGGTTTTCACTGGTCAATGTCACTTCTTTGCCTTCCTTGAACACACCACGCTTGTTCCCACCCCAGGCCCTTTGCACATGTGGGTCTAGCTACCCGAAATGAGCTTGGCCCAGATTTTTTCATTGAGACCTCATGCAGGTCTCAATACAGTATACTCTTTCCAGACACTCATATCTCAATCAGCAACATTCTTCCAACATTACATGCTACCCATTGCCCTATTTTTTTTTTGAGACAAAGTCTCTCTCTGTCACCAGCCTAGAGTGCAGTGGCGCTATCTTAGCTCACTGCAGCCTCCACCTCCCAGGTTCAAGTGATCCTCCTGCCTCAACCTCCAGAGTAGCTGGGATTACAGGCACGCGCCACCATACCTGACTAATATTTCTATTTTTAGTAGAGACAGGGTTGTTCACCATGTTGGCCAGGCTGGTCACGAACCTCTGACCTCAGGTGATGGGCTCGCCTCAGCCTCCCAAAGTACTAGAATTACAGGTGTAAGCCACCATGACTGGCCCCTACACTATTTAATTCCCTTATAGCATTTATAACTTTGTGAAATATCCTATTTACTTGCTTACTCATTGATGATCTCTTTCTACACTAAAATGTAAACCTTCCAAGAGTGAAGATAATGATTGGCTTGTTTATATGCCCATTTCTAGAATAGTGTCTGCTACTTGACATTCAATTGTTGAAGCCTGTGGGTAAGTTTGAGTGCATGTGTGGGAGGTAGAGGTGGTGGGACAAATTAAATCTCTGGGCACACTCATAGGGAAGCAGGGAAAGCAGCGGTACTTGAAAGAACTATAAATCTATATTCTGGTTAGTGATTACTTAAAACATTAGGATGCAGGTGATATTTTAATTCCAAAAGCAGAGTTGCTATTCTCTCAATCCTGTTCAGCAGCCTGATTGTCGAAAGCTCCTTAAATACTCCCTGCTTTGTGGGAAGCTAATTTTTCCCCTACATGGTGTTCCTATGGACGTTGGCCTCTCTGCTTTTTCCTTCTAGACAGGGGTCATCATTCCAGGCAAGGCAAGGCTGCCATGAGTCAGAACTGGAACCTCATGGATATGATGTCAATGTTGTTCCCTTTGCTATTGCCCCCAGGGGAGGCAGCTTTAGTTAACTCCAGCAATGTAATGTTTTCACCTACTAAGAAATTGTTGCATTAATGGTAATAAAGTCATTCAATGTGTGCCCACTCTGAAAAGACAAATTGCCAAGACAGCAGGCGTAGTGCAGGGGCAAAAAAAAAAAAAAGGCAAGCAAAGCACTGGGCTTCGGATCAAACAAATCTAAAATATGATTAATTTGCTGCATGGAGCATTAAGCCTTGAACATGTTGCCTCATGGATATGAGCCCCAGTTTCCACAGGTGCAGGATGACGAGGCTGCCCATTTTGCAAAGTAATTGTAGACTGGCAAAAAGGGATGTCAAAGGTAGGAAGCAGGGGTAGACACAGGAAAGAAAAAAGATGATTATTGTCATTTTTACAAAGGAATATTTAGCTAGAGGGCCTCCTAATTGCAAGAGAATTTTACGTGAAAGATGATGAGTGGGATTTGCCCTGTGCCTGCCTTTACCCTGTTCTCCTTTAGATTCCGGGACACATCATTTTTCACAGGGAGGCTTCATGGCACCCCACGCCTGCATGTGCTCCTCCGCTCATTGTACTTAAACATTGTACTTAAAATATGAGGATTTCAAGGCCATGTAACACGACTTTAGAGATTCTGAGTGATAAAGTCGGTTATATTCCTCAGCCAATCAAATCAAAAACAGCAAGCACTGTTTTATTCATGATTCCCAGATCTCACATCGATGTTTTGGAAATAAACGATTTTTTTGCCTGAAACAGGTGACAATCTAAACCTGAGTCTTCGCTTCAGAGACGTCGAGTTTATATTTCAATAATGCAAGTTATTCTGAAGTCAACGCTACTTTTCTTATAGAAACATAGCACCCATTGCCAGTGGAGAGAATTCTCTTCCTCTATGCATGGTAGAACTAATCTTTTTATTATATTTATTTTTTCTTAGAACTAATAATTAGTTGTATATCAGGTATTTATTTATCTCTTAATGAAATTCCCAGTGCTGACACATCATCTTGGGTCAGTAGGACTGAGTCGTTCCCTACATTTGAAATCATGCTATGTATTACTCTTGCTTTAATACGGGAGAAGCCAGAAGCCCCAGTGTCTCAAGGTTGCGGCAGTGAATGAATGTAGTAAAACGTTTCCCTAAGTAGTGCATTTAAACTCTCAGATGTAAATTGATGTAGTTTAATTGGGATACTATAGGATGGATTCAGCATTACTCACTAAAAAAGGTGTAAAACTACCAGTTGCCTGATTCCTGGGTGTTCGCATATACAAATTCTTTCTGTGTAGATATATGAGTGTCATAGTTGTCTTTCCTCAACAATGAAGAATGATTTCTGGGTCAACAAGGCATATTTTAACATTGTAATACCATGCTCTATTTTAATGCTTAGTAGAGTTCACCTCCAAAGAGAAATTGAAATGTTAAAAAGTCACACTAAAACCCCTAGATCTATGATTATACCTGAAGCTTGAAGCTAATACAAGCTCTCTAAGAGGACAGACTGTAAAGAAGAATATAATGAGGGTTTTTTGTTATGAAAATTATACAGATATGGAGACCTGAATCATGACAAATTATGAGCAGATTTTTTTAACCTCATCAAAATTAGTACACACATTTTTAAAAAGAGATATAAATGTCCAACACATTTTCTCTCTCCTGGGATGTGGACCTAGTCATAGACTAACAGCCAAGATGCTGACACGGCCCTCTTCTAGGCCATCCAAAGTGAGGCCAAGATGGCAGCAAAGTCAATTCTTAAGGGGTGTTTTATAAGTTTAATATGAAGGAATTGATCTCCAACAAGTCAAATTTAAATGTATAAAAATCACAAATGGGTTCATATCCATCTCTTTGGACAAATAGGCCACTGGGCCATAGGTAACTTCAGAGTGTTTTGGGCGCCAGTTTGCTGTTTCTATTTTTTTTTTTTTAATTTCTTCTAAAAAAAAAATCCGGGATACATGTGCACAAACTCCAGGTTTGTTACATAGGTATACATGTGCCATGGTGGTCTGTTACATAGGCATGCCTGTGCCACGGCGGCCTGCTATGTAGGTACGCGTGTGCCACGGTGGCCTGCTACGTAGGTACGTGTGTGCCACGGCGGTCTGTTACGTAGGTATGCGTGTGCCACGGCAGTCTGTTACCTAGCTACGCGTGTGCCACGGCGGCCTGCTACGTAGGTACGCGTGTGCCACGGCGGTCTGCTACGTAGGTACGCGTGTGCCACAGTGGTCTGTTACGTAGGTACGCGTGTGCCACGGCGGTCTGCTACATAGGTACGCGTGTGCCACGACGGTCTGCTACATAGGTACGCGTGTGCCACGGTGGTTACATAAGTACGCGTGTGCCACGGAGGTCTGTTAGGTAGGTACGCGTGTGCCATGGTGATTTGTTACGTAGGTACACGTGTGCCACGGCGGTCTGTTACGTAGGCACGCATGTGCCACGGCGGCCTGTTACGTAGGTACGCGTGTGCCACGGCGGTCTGCTATGTAGGTACGCGTGTGCCACGGCGGTCTGCTACGTAGGTACGCGTGTGCCACGGCGGTCTGTTACGTAGGTACGCGTGTGCCATGGTGGTTTGTTACGTAGGTATGCCTGTGCCATGGTTGTTTGCTGCACCTATTGACCCGTCCTCTAAGTTCCCTCCCCTCATCCCCCACCCCCCAATATGTCCTGGTGTGTTTTGTTCCCCTCTCTGTATCTATGTGTTCTCATTGTTCAGCTCCCACTTGTGAGTGAGAATATGTGGTGTTTGGTTTTCTGTTCTTGTGTTGGTTTGCTGAGGATGAAGCTTCCAGCTTCATCCATGTCCCTGCAAAGGACATGATCTCATTCCTTTCTTATGGCTGCATAGTATTCCATGGTGTGTATGTACTGGATTTTCTTTTTTCCAGTCTATCACTGATGGGCATTTGGGTTGGTTCCAAGACTTTGCTATTGTAAATAGTACTGCAGTAGACATACATGTGCATGTGTCTTTATAGTAGAATGATTTATATTCCTTTGGGTATATACCTAGTAATGGGATTGCTGGTCAAATGGTATTTCTGGTTCTAGATCCTTGAAGAACCACCACACTGTCTTCCTCAGTTGTTGAACTAATTTCCATTCCCACCAACAGTGGAAAAGTGTTTCTATTTCTCCACAGTCTCACAAGCATCTGTTGTTTCCTCACTTTTTAATAATTGCCATTCTGACTGGCATGAGATGGCATCTCACTGTGGTTTTGATTTGCATTTCTCTGTTTATCAGTGATGTTCAGCTTTCTTTCATGTGTTTGTTGGACACATAAATGTCTTCTTTTGAGAAGTGTCTGTTCATATCTTTTGCCCACTTTTTGATGGGGTTGTTTTTTCTTGCTAATTTCTTGTACTTTTTTGTTTATCTTGTTCCTACTTCCCCACCTGTGAGTCACTTAGGAGATAATGACATGATCCACATTCTCTGTGATCTACAGGATTGTCTGTTACCAAGTGGCCCCTAATGGTGCCTTAGCCATGAGTCTTGGGGCTCAGTCCACACCACAAGGGCATGAAATAGATCTTCCTCACACACACACCATGCATGCATGCGCACGTACAAAAAAAACCACACACACATGCCTGCTTTCTCCCTCTCTTAGGGAAACAGTGCTATAACTTATATTTTGGTTTAGTGTCTATCTGCACAAAAAAATGTGATTTTTTTTGCACAGTGGCTGCATGGATAAAATCATGATGCATATCACCATTTACGTTGCTCATTTCACAGACAACCATGTTTCACCTTTTAGTGGATTTTTAACATTTACAGTTGTGCTTTTCCTCAGTGTCTTTGTGAATTTAGGAAGAGAATTTGTGGGGATGAGGCCTATTCCACTATGTTGGAGTTGAGACATCAGATGCTGGCTGATGCCACCCCAGCAGTTGTCTGGTAAAATGTGGGTTTATAGTTGGTCGGGAAGTATGCACCCCCACCACAGTACAACGTCACAAGGGATAAGAGTGTGCTTCCGCATATACCTAAATCAATTTCAGTCTGCAATGAAGCCAGCACTTCCTTAGTACTGGCACCTAGTATCCTAGGGCCCTGGAGTAGTGCCTTCCATAAACATATCTATACTGCGGTTATATATTCTCTTTGGCCAAGAAACTCTTCTTGTAGGCTTCAATTGGTATATTTGCCAAGGTGCTCAAAATAAGTGAGTCATCATTGATACACCTGTCATTATATGATCTAATCTTCTCAAGAAGATAGTAATGCTCTAGACTGGCAGCCATGAGGGCAGATACCTTTATTATAATCTACTGACTGCTATATTCCAAGTGTCAAGCACAGTGCCCAGTGCACAGTAAACATTTGGTCTATGGAAGCAAGGGAGCTGGAGTGACTATTGTACCTGATAAAAGATCTTATTACTACCTACAGTAATGATTGTGAACATTGACAGAATACCTATTATAAGGTAAATAGTTTCCATATTTTAATCATCACAAATGATCTTGAAAGATAGGCATTATCATTCCTGTTTTACTGATGAGAAAAACTAAAGAGTTTGAGTGATTTTTTGCAAAGCCACATATACAAAGCCAAAAAAGGAGGGGTATAAACCCACGTTAGTAGGACTTCGACCCCTGTGCTCATCCTATCCTGACACAATTTAGAAATGCTATAGTATTTTTTCTGTCATTTTCTGAAAAGAATGTGTCTACAAATTCCACTACAAAAGCAAAGGCCAATTTTTTAATTTTAAGAACTCTTCTACTCCTCTTTATAAGAAGCCATGGAACTACATTAATTGGAAAAAAAAATTAAAAGTTTTTGTGTATCTGAGCCGAAGGCTAAATTCTGTTTCTTTGTCTCTATTTGTGTGTGCATTTCAGAAACTAATAATGATGTTTATCTTTACAGTTTTATTTCATAACTAACTATTCTGACCTGATACTACTATATGAGTTATGTCTTTAACAAATAAAAGAGGTTTGGGATTTCAATAATATTTGCAGGTGTATGACTGGGGGCACCATGTGTTGATGCACAGGTTGTGCACTGCACAACTCCACAGAGTGTCATTCACACAGATGACACAGCTGCCTTGAACATAAGATTATCGAGAACTTGATTGATATTAGAATTTATCATGTCTGGGATGAGATAGCTTTACATGTCAAGATGTAGAAGACACCAAATAGTCATAAAAATATCAATGGAAACAATAGCTCCCTTAACGGATTTGCCGCCGTAATTGATCTTCAGCTGAATTTCTACATCCATTTTTATGGCCTTTCAACTTTTAACTTGCTCCTAAGCTGTGGGCAAGAAATCAAAGCCCTGGCTTCTGCCTCTTATTTTAGCTTGGTTTTGCGATGTGATGTTTCTGCAGAAACAATGCATGACATTGAAACTCCACGGAGGATTCGGATTTGCTGTACAAAGTATTTTGGCAAAAAGGAAGTGACAGCCTTTCGAGTCTGTGGCCTTGAGTTAAAAAAAAAAAGATGCAGCTTGTAGTTGATTCTGTGTGTGATTTTATTTTACTGATATCTAATTAGAGATTTGAGAGCAGAAAATATATATTTTTCCTATTTAAGTATGGTTATTCAGTTTCATCTAGATTCTATTCTTCTTTATTTTACCCAAGTTTTGCTTCCAAGGTTGTAGAGTAGAAAGGAGAAAAATAGCTTGTTGCCTAGATAAATTATGTGAACAGAAGTGTTGATCTATTTAGCAGGATAATACTAATCTTATTTGCCTTGCTTTAACCATTACAAATGAACCAGAAGCTTGTACTCATAAGTTAAATATTTATAACAAGAAGAAATACGGACTTAGAGACAAGGGACCATTTGCAATGTTCACTGATCAAAGCAGTACAAAGGATCAAAACTTTTAGATCTAGTGCAGATGTCTCAGGAAATATAACATGATGCCAAGCGAATGGCAGCAAAAAGCTGAGGCTAAAATGAGTACTATAGTTTCAACTGAGAAAAAAAATCAAATTATTGTACCAAATTCCCTAATATCAGATGTGTATAAACTTAAGAATATTAAATACCTGGCAAACAGCAAGAGGACAGTTTTATAAATAATAAAAAGCATTTGTTTAATGATCAAATGTTAAAGATTTGGTATTTCCAGAAAAAAAAGTGTTGACAAAATCAACCTTTAATAGCGTTGAATATTCAAGCAGATCAGCTCAAGCAGTGCATTCCTCCACTGCTGTGCTGTTTCTCGGGTCTTCAGCTGGCATCATTTCTAATTTTTTTTACTGTAGCTTGATTATAGTCATATACTGGTGGGGGGAGGAATTGAACAAACACAAGTGGATCACAGAAGAAAAAATAAAGTTTACTGGTTTCTCTAATTACAGTCATAATTTACTATTTTACTTAAGAACAAAACTATTCCTTAATATCCAGCTGTAAAATGAGGCCCACATGGTTAATATTCTCATAAGATTCTTACACATCTTCTGGGAAAATTCTATTTCAATTTCTGCCAGGTATATGATGATACTCTGTCATTATTATTTCAACATGACACTCTAATTCACACATCTTTAGATTTAAACACACATACCTACTCCGCATCTGTATTTAATGGGCAAGCTGTGTGATTATTAGGGGTGACCTAATTTGATTTACTGAACCAAACAGAGAGATCATTGGAATTAAAGGACTCCTGTCTTATAAAGAACCCTGGCCTGCAAGTTAGGGAGAGACATTAGATTATCTTTCATGCGCTAGTATGATTTAGAGACCTGATAGGGAGAACTTTAACTCAATCCTCTGGGTCTAGCTCCCTAAGTATAATGAAAGGAGACTCAATTAGAAAAATCTCTAAGTCTCAACTTTCCTCTAAGATACCTATGAGCCATGATTGAGTCAGGAACTTGAATTGTCAAATCTCTAACACAATTTTTTTTCCAATTAAATTAATAATAAAGGAGATTAGGAGAGACAGAGGAAGCAGCAATAAATTCTATTCCCAATTATAAAGCATTGAGGGATTGCATTAAATAGGAGTCTTCGAAAGAACCATGAAAATCAAAGGATGGGATTGGGGAAAATGATGTCAGAATAGAAATCCAGTCTCATTTATACTTCGAGACCAGGAATAACTGTGAAGAGACATTTGACATTTCTCATTAGTCTAGTGTATTAGCATTAGTGAAGGTCTTTTGAAACAAACATATGAGACTTCCATTCTGATTTTTTGTCTGTTTCATTCTGCTTTGGGAGGAAGTGGGAATTTCCATTTAAAGAGACAAGCGGGGTCAGTGCATGCAGCCTACCAGAAAGAACCACTGTGCCGAGCCTGCCCAGACAGATTCGCCCCATGTGGTGGCTGCAGCTGTGATCCCAGCCACTCAGCAGGTTGAGGCAGGAGAATCGCTTGAACCCGGGAGGCAGAGGTTGCAGTGGGCCGAGATCAAGCCATTGCACCACAGCCTGGAGACAGGGTGAGACTCCGTCTCAAAATTAAAAAAAAAAAGACAGATTCGCCACAGCTTCAGCCATCAGGGCAATCCCAAGCGCAGTGACAAGGTGTAGAGCAGCAGTCTCCAGGCTTTTTGGCACCAGGGCGGTTTTGTGGAAGACAAGTTTACTGTGAAGGGTGTGGGGATGGTTTTGGGGCATTAGATTCTCATAAAGAGTGCACAAACTAGATCCCTTGTGTGCACCGTTCACAATAGGGTTCATGCTCCTATAAGAACCTAAGGCTGCTGCTGATGTGGCGGGGTGGAGTTCAGGTGGTAATGTGAGTGATAGGGAGTGGCTGTAAATACAAGCAAAGCTTCCCTTGCTCACCCGCTGCTCATTCCCTTCTGTGTGGTCTGCTTCCTAACAGGCCACAGATAGGTACCGGTCCTCAGTCTAGGGCTTGGGGACTCCGGTCTAGAGGATGTGTTTATGAGAGACAGAGCTCCTTGTCTCTTTCCCAGCCACAGATTCAGCCCATTTAGTAAAACTTTACAAAGTAGACTCTTAGGTGTTGAGTGATCTGACTGGTCACAGCAGGAGGCAATTTTAGAGACAAAGCAAATGGCTTTTCATCTATACAAATCGGGCTCCTATAAAGGAGTGACTGGATCCACAGACTCCCAAGTAACTGAATTAAGGTGAGGATCACTAGACGCAACCACATTAGAAGTTTAAGTAGACTCAAGTAGGTCATGGCTATCTTTCCATGCTGCAGTAGAAACATGTTTTTGTTATTACTAAAAATTCTGGTAATTGTTTAATTCACAAGAGTAGCTTGTCTGTCATGTTATTTTCCTTTCCAGGCTAAAATTTGCATTTCAAATAAAGCAAAGACTTACAGACATCAGACTTTCTAAAATAGGTTTTAGCAACCCATGCTCAATATCATTTCTACTTGTTTCAAAATGGAAAGTTTTGTGATTTATGACATGCATTAAAATAGTCCCAGATAACCACCAGTGACAGAGAGTCAACTGCAGGGGGTTCCTGATCTCAGTGTGATCCCCAGGAGTTAAGTTGCCCCAGGCTGAAAATAAGCATAACACAAATGGCAGAAAAGGAAATGTTGGAGGAAAAATGTATTCAAACACATTTGGTTGAAACTCCAAAGTGTAGTAGATATTATTTTGAATTTGAAGGGAGGCATTTGCAAATAACTAATCTTTATCAAGTGCCATGCTTTTAGGATTCTGAAGAACACATGCATTTTTCATAACGTTATTCATGCAAAATATCTCAGTAATCTTTTTTTTTTTTTTTTTTACCAAAGTATAATATCACAGAGGATATTTTAAGATTGGATTGGTTTCATTTACTCATGATTAGGTTCCATTCAAATATAAAGGTTGGTTGTAAACCTGAATTGACTTCAGTTGTCCAAGTTAAATAATAACTTCTCTAAGCCCCATAATGCCTCAGCAACTTTTTTCTTTCCCGGTGCAAACCAGGGCCGATGTTACACTCCACGTATTTGCTGCAATTTCTATTTGTCAATTGCCTTTTCTGTTGTCTCATCTTTGACCTACTCTTCTGGACTAGTCTGCATCTAGTAATCTCAATATGTCTAAAATATTTCTCAGGAATTCAATTTGAACAACAGTTCAGGCAAATCTCAAATGAATATAGACTTATATGGAAAGGATATAAATGGTTCAGGGATGTATTGCTTTCTATGCAGAGGTAACTCCTCCGGCAGTATAATTCCCCTGCTGGGTCTCCACCCCTCTGATGCTCTCTATTCTGGGGAAGTAGAGCAAATTCTTTGCTTGGTGAGTTTGGAAAAGGAAAGTAGAAACTTGGAGCATGAAGCCTTCCTCTCTCCACTCTGGAAGCGAAGTACCAGGCAATGCATATACTTCTTACATTTGCTGAGAGGCACAGTGGAGTTTAGAGAGGGAGGAATGGAGGGATGTTGGTCTAATCTAGAGTTTTATATTAGGAAGTTCATATGGCTATAGATATCAACTAAAATGGGTGAAGTCAGCTTAGATTGTAATAAGTTTTGATTTTGTTGGTTGGTTTCCAGTGGTCTTACACCTATGTCTTATTTCTCAATGCATTCATAACTCAGAGAAGAAAACTTTATTTTTGGGGTCCCTTCTGTGTACACAGGCAGACAACTTTGGAAAGTCATCTTTCACTGGTGAAAATGGAACTCTATTTTAAAGACAACAAAAAATGATTTATTTGGAAGGGGGCAAAGGATTGAAAAACTACCTATTATACATTATACAATATACCCATGTAACAAACCTGCACATGTACCCCCCAAATCTAAAATAAAAGTTAGTATTTTTTTAAAAGACAACAAATAACTAACTGTTGTTTGAAAATGAGGCCAAGCACTTGATACAGATGTACCTCCAAAAAAAAAAAAGCTTAAATCTTTATAAATCATTTGTCCATCAAAGGAGACCTATTAATTTACCTATATTACTAATTTCAAGGGCTTTATCTAAGACAGTTTTGATTCTTTTGACTTTACCAAAATGTTATTCCTTAAATACATATAATTACCTTTTTCATGAACTTCGTTTCCTTCTACCTGCAAGTCTTACCTTGGTTGCTAAAATTGAATAGAACCCTCCCCCTGGAGTCACTGCCATGCTGCTATCCTGGCTGCCTGGCTGATCCTAGTTCCCGAATGGCCACTGGTTGCAATCGACCTGCTGAAGCTTTGAAAGTGGCCTCCAGGAGACGAAACAAAACTAAGTGATAGGAAGTAAATGTTAAACAAAAACAATTTTAGGTATACAATGAAAATGTGAAGTTACAGACATGGATTCTGGCTTATTTTCTGAAAATAAAGTAAAATCTATGATGATCAGAATTTAAGAGGATCTCAAATTGTAATATTTACTTCCACTGACATTTTAAGAGGAAATAAACAGTTGAATTACTTATTTTTCAAACAACTTCTGTGTAAGTAACTTTATGGTACTTGCTATAGAAGAACATAGCATGTAATCACCTTAATCATTTAGTTGAAAAGTCCATATAATGGAAAAGGTAAGTAGGACACGAAGAGGTGTTAACCAGAAAAATGATGTTCATAAGAAATGCCCAACAGCTACTCATACTAACAGTATAATTCACGTTGATATAATATGAAATCAATTACTCAAAGACCTCCAACAACAAAATGTGGATTAGAATTCAGCTAATTCACTTATTGAGAAAGAGAAGAAAAGCGTATTTCATTATTCATCAAATATTGATTGACTGTCAACTGTGTGGCCACTGTGTTAGGCTCAGAGAAGACACAGATCTGTGCTCCCTGGAGTTCCATGTTAGTGCAGAGGGTTGGACAATAAAAAAATTAACCTACTAAATCCATAAATTGCATGCTCTGTTGGGAGATGAGTAGTGTTATGGAAGAGAAGAAAATGTAGGGCACAGTAATGGGAAAGACAATGCTAGTCTTATGGGGGCAAAGTGTATCGTATGTGTCACTGAGGAGTGACGTGAAGCAAGGATTAAAGGGAGTGAGGGAAAACCCCATAAGAACACTGAGGAAGGGCTATTCCAGGAAGGGAATATGGCCGTGGAAAAGCCTTAGGGTAGGAGCCAGACTTTCAGGGGGCAGTAGAAGAAGCCAGTGAGCTTAGTGAAGAAAAGCAGGAGGAAAAGACATCTGAGAGGCAAGCTTGAGGGTAGAGAAGTCAGACCAGGCATAGTTGTGCAAAGTTGCCATGATATTCAGATTTTAATCTCAGTAAAGTGGGGACACTTTGAAGGACTAATGTTATGTATCATTATATTATCCACGTAAAGCTTAAAGCACTTAACCTTTGCTGATAAGAACATTTACGGACCATTTCATAAAAAAATCCATCTTGCAGGGATTCTGATAACTTTGGATTTGTTCAAATCTGATGCCACATTCAACTTGCAAATACGATTGTTATGAATTTACTATGGTTCAAACCAACAAAGGTGGTGACTAATTTTAGTTTCAAAGTTCTCTAACGTAGTCTATCATCACCGAACACAACTGCCCAGTTACCTGCCGGAGCAACAATGGGACACTCACTCCAGAACAGTGTTTGGGGACACTAAATGCCGCAGGGGGCAGTGGGAGACGTGATCCTAGAAAGGACCGTCCTGCGGGGATTCTCGGTGTAAAGGAGAACCCTTCCCCAGAGAAACCACATTTACTAATGTGCAGAGACCACCAAGTCAGCAGGGGCCCCCAACATCTTATCTGTCCTAATCCGTCTGGGGGCGGCCTGAAACACTGACAAAAGGTGTTTGTCTTTGCATCACCCGATTCAGAACTCACATGAGGCAGAAGAGGTGGACGATCCTCAAAAACCACTGTAGGGCACGCAAAGCCACCAGGACACGCAAAAGATCACAATGGAGGCAAATAACACAGTGCCCAAAGCTGCACAGAAAAGCTGGGCACAGGTTTTCTCTGGGATATAAAAGCATCCAAAACATCCCTGCATAGTGGGAATCTCAGAAACTCACACATATGCCCAGGGCAGAATACACTCTCAGAAAAGACCTCACAATTTTCCCAAACTTTCACACCTGGTTGATCAGTAGTTTCAGTGCAAACAAGAAGGAAAAACTAAGGCAGAGTTGTAAAAAGCCTGGCGAAGTGTTGAAGGAGGGCCCAGCACACAAAGGGTCAACTGGCAGACTGAGAGAGGATTTTCATTTTTGTTTTGTATTTCCTTTCTGCCTCTCTTTTCCTTTCTTTCTTATTCATGTCCATTCCCCTCCCTCTCTGTCTCTCTCACTCACGCACTCTTGGCATTCATGGAAATCTCTGTCAAAACACTGTTTAAACATTAGTTAAAGGGACAAAGGCTTCAAAGAACAAACATAGAAAAGAATATAAACCTTATAAAAATTGTTCCTAAAAGTATTTAATTCAATAACTACAGCAATAAAACAATTCCCAAGGAGAATAAATAGAATTAATTTCCACAGTTACCAATGTATAATAGTAAACATGGCCAGTTCTCAAAAAATCATAAAACATTAACAAAAAGAAAATATGACCCACTCACAAAAGAAATGAAAAAAAAAAAACTCTCCCTGAAAAAGCACGGACATTTGAATTAGTAGAAAAAGACTTAAACCTACTGTTTAAAATACACTCAAATAGCTAAAGGAAACCATAGACAGAAAGGTCTAGGAAACCAGGAGAATGGCATCTGAACAAGCAGAAAATGTCACTACAGATATAGATGTTATAAAAAAATACAAATACTGAAGATAAAAAGTACAATAACTGGTGCTATAAACTCATGAGAAGGTTTCAAAAGTTGGTTAAAGCAGGTAGAAGAAAGAATCAACAAACCTAAAATTAAGAAAGTTGAAAATATCCAGTATGAAGAAAAATATTCAGTATGAAGGAAAAAAGAAGGGAAAAAAATAAACACAGCTTAAGAAACACATGGGGCACCATGAAACATAACAATATATGCATAATAAAAAATCCAAAAGGGAAGGAGAAAGAGAAAGCAGCAGAAATAATATTTGAATAAATGACTGAAAATTACCAAAATTTACTAATCAAAATACATCAACACATTCGAGAAACTCAGATACCTGTAGGAAGGATAAACTCAAAGAGATCCATAGTGGGACATATTTTAATGAAATTTTGAAACACAAAAACAAAGATTGAATTTTAAAGATGGCAAGGCAGAAGTAACTTATTATACACAAGAGATCCTTAGAAAGAACACCTGCAAATTTCTCATTAAAAATTCCTGGAGGCCAGAAGCAAGTGGAAGAATATTTTTAAAGCACTGATGCAAAAAAGCAAAAAAAAAAAAAAAACCCAAAACTCTATCAAACTCACTATTCTAGATTCAGCAAACTATGCTTCAGAAATTAGACATTTGATAAACTAGAAATAAATATATTCACAAATTTTTAAAAGCAAAACGCTACAATGAATGCTAATGGGGAGTATCCACAATGAAATAAAAAGACTTTGGAAAGTAATGCAATGTCGTTAAAAAAATTATAAACTATAATCAGTCATTATACAGGTAAATATAAAAGTCACTATTCTTATACTTTTGGTTTCTAACTCCTTTTTCTTCTATATGATTTAAAAGACAAATACATAAAACAATCACCACAAACCTGTGTTAATGGTAACACAATTTATGAGGATATAATATGTTCCTATGTGAACATGGTCTGGGGTTGGGAGTCTAGAGCTATATAGGAGCGTAACTTTTCTATGTTATTGAAAATACGTTGATATTAATTGAACTAGATTGTTATGATTTTAGGATGTGAATTGTAATGTCTGTGGTAACCACAAAGGCAATAACTGAAAACAATACATAAAGGGAAATGAGAGGGAAGTCAAAATGGTACACTACAAAAATAAATAAACAGAAGAAAATCAGAAGACTTCACAAATACATACAAATAAAATAACTGATTAAAAATTTAAGTACAAAAATGGGTCAAAGAAGACATTCCATGAGAAAATAAAAAGTTTCCTGGAGACAAATGAAAACGAGGACACACAAAAATATATATGGAATCAGAAAAACAGTGCTCAGAGGAAAGGCATAGCTGCAAATACCAACATTAAAAAGGAAGAAAAGATCAAATTAACACCCTAACTATACAACTGAAGGAATTAGAGAAAGGAGATACAAATAAACTCCAAGCTGGCAGGTAAAATGAAATATTAAAAAGATTACAGCAGATATATTTAAAAACGCAGAATAGCAAAACAATAGAATCTACAAACAAAATGTGATATAGACTTGCAATGGAATACCATTCAGTCACAAGTGAAGGAAGCACTGACACAGGCTGCAACATGGATGAACCTTGAAAACATGCTAAGTGGAAGAAGCCAGACACAAAATGTCACAGACTGTACAATTTCACACATATCAGATATCCAGAAAATTTATATCCATAGACCCTAAAACAGATTGGTGATTGCCAGAGTCTAGGCCATTTCCAAGGCGACAGGGGAGTGACTCTTTAATGAGTATAGGGTTTCCTTTTTGGATGACAAACTGTTTCTCATATAGATGGAGGTGGCAATTATACAACATTGTGAATGTACTGATGCCTCGGATTTGTTCACCTGAGAATGCTTAATTTATATTATGTAAATTTCATTTTAATAATTTTTAAATTAATCTATGTAACCACCCATATTAACATGCTAAACAATAAAAATCAAATAAATCATAAAAATCATGTCCATCAGGGAAAAAATGCATGTGACATAATTCAATACCCCACTCAGGATCAAAACACTCTGAAAACTAGGGATGAAAAGAATTTCCTCAAATTGATAAGGAGTATATACTCAACTTGTAACTATAATTATAGTTAATAGTAAAAGGCTCCATGATTTTCTCCTAAGATTAGATAAAAGAAAGGATGTCCACTCTTATTCAATATATTATTGGGAGTTCTCAACCAGTGCAAAAAAAAAAAAAAAAAAAGACATGAAATTAAAGTTATATACATCTGAAAGGGAGAAATAAAACTGTCCATATTTAAAGATGACATAATATTCTTTGTAGAAAACCCCAAGGAATCTACAAAGAAATTCCCATAACCAGTAAGTGACTTTATTAAGTCTGTAACTTGGACAGAAGAGTTAAAACTGCAACACAATTTAAAGCCATTCAAAAATACTTAGGTGTAAATTTAACAAAACACATACAGGATGTGTTTGCTGAAAACCAGAATACACGAAAGTAATGATTAAGCAAGATACCATGTCAGAAAAATAAACATAGGAAAGATATCAATGATCCCAAAATTGACACACAGGTTTATTGCAATTTCATTACAAATCCTAATCCAACTTTTTGCAGATATAGAGAAGATTATTCTAAAATGTATAGGGAAAGACAAAGGAACTGGAATACCTAAAATAATTTTAAAATAATAGACACCAAAATCACAATCTATAAAATAAAAAATATTATAAATTATAGTTCAGCAAAATTAAAAACATTTCCTCTTTGAAAAATCCTGCAAAGGGAATGAAAAGACAAGCTACAGACCAGCAGAAAGTATTTGAAAATCACATATTTGACAAAGGACCAACACCTCTAATCTATAAAGAACTCTCAAAACTCAGCCATAAAGCCAACAATCCAATTAGAAAATGGGCAAAATTTGAAGACATTTCACTGAAGATAGGCAGATGGCAAATAGCATGTTAAAAGGTACTCAACAACGTTAGCTATTAGGGAAATGGAAATTACAACTACAATGAGATATCGCTTCACACTTACAATAATGGCTAAGCTTAAAAGAAAAATGATAAAATCAAAATCTGGTTAGCATGAGAAGAAAATGGATCACACATACATTGCTGGCTGGAATGCAAAATGGCACAGCCACCCCGGGAAACAGTTGGCAGTTTCTTTATAAAACAAAACCTGCAACTATCATACAACCTACCAATTGTACTACTAGGCATTTAACCTAGAGATGTGACAACATTCACACAAAAACGTGCACATGAAATTTTATAGCAGCGTTATTTGGAATAAGCAAAAACTGAAACCGCCCAGATGTCCTTTAATGAGTGAATGGCTAAATAAATTGTGTTACATCCATAACATCTAATACCACTCAGCAATACAACAACAACAATAACAACAAATAAAAACAGACTGCTGACTGATACATGCCATATACTGGATACATCATTAGAGAACTAGGCTGAGTATACAAAGCCAATCCTCAAACGTTGTATGCTATAGGATTCGATTTTTATAACATTCTTGAAGTGACAAAAATATAGAAATGGAGAACAGATTATTCATTGCTATGGGTTAGGAGGTGGGGTCAGGAGGAACGTGGATGTGACTCTACATGAGAATAGGATCTTTGTAGTGATATAAATATTCTGTATCTCCAACCTGTTCGTCTCAATACCTTGGTTGTGATGTTGTACTATTTCCTGGCTTTGCAAGATGTTACCGTAAGGGGAAACTGAACAATAGATACAAGATATCTCTCCGTATTATTGTTTACAACTTCATGGGAATGTAAAAAAGTCCCAAGATAAAAAGTTTAATTTCAAAACAAAATATAGACTAAGATCAATGTTTTTATAAGAACATTAAATCATAATAATCCTATATCCAAAAAACTGTTAGCATGAAGAATATGTTAGTCCTAGGTAAAAGAAGTTGTAGAATGTTAATGTTATCATGGAGATGAAGGACGGTAGCATGCTAAGACAAGAATATACGTAAATCACAATCAGTATCTTTTAATAGGATTATATTGACAGTTTCTACATAGTTACAGAGTTATTACAACATATTCAATATAATTTTGCTCTATTAGCAATGTTTGATGAACAATTATATCATGGACATACACAGGTCAACTATGTAACTGTGTTGAGACATTATATTAAGATAAAAATTTGGGAATAGAGAAACACCACGATTACACTTTGTCTTTTCTAATAGATTGCAATGCAATATATAAATTTCAAAGGAAATGAAACCCCCCTAATAAATCCTTAAACAGGGTCTAATAACCTGACATGTTTCCAAAGTTATGCTATAATGATTTTTTATAATTAATGCCAAATTTAATAAACATTTTTACTTTCTAGACAAATAAGAGGTTTCTAAAAATAACTGAGTACTGAATTACACAGAGGAAATGAGGGAAAGCAGAGGGGGCGATTTATAGGAACATGCATTGTTCCTGAAATTGCTGAGGAAAAGGCATTAGACTCTACAAAAAGACCACATTGACACACTTTTCTTTTAATAACACTAATTTCTTTTTATTTTCTCCAGTGAAGCACTTTGTTTCTGCAGACTGGTGCTTTCTGGTGGTGAAAAGTCCATCTGTGTTTTTCAGGCACTTTCGCTCGTCTCCCTGGAGAATGCTAATGTAAAGATGTCATTCATGTGCCCAACAATGCCAGTCTTGACGGCTACGATTTCTCACATCATGTTCTTCAAAAATATAAAATCCCTTTCAGCCATCACTTCCTTTTGTGGTCTATTTTCAGGAGCATTTGTACACTGCACTTTCAGATGTTACGCAATTATTCGTCACATACACCTCCTGCTCCACCGTTCCTATGGATGATGCTCACATCCCTTTTCCACCAGGGATTCAAGCTCAGGTGACAAACGAGTACCCACATCATCAAAACATTGTGGCAGGACACTTGTCATGGTGTGGAAACGCGGGTGACAGTGTTTATTCCAATATGAGTTAGCCAAAAGACAAAAAGAGAGAAAGAAAAGGAAAGAAAGGCTAAAGAGGTTACTCTTAAGGAATGTTCTTCAACATGATTTCCTTTTTCATGTGGAGAAGGCTTTTGTTTTGTTTTGTTTTCCCTGAAAAATCTCTGTTCCAGCCCAGAGCTGACTAACATGGCTGGAGAGAGTCAAGTAAGTCAACCCCTGAGCACAGGAGGGCCGGATCACGTGGGCTTAGGACGCCACGGAGAAGGGATCTATGTCATTTCCTCTGGAAACCCACTGGATCAGCTGGGAAGTGCTGGTTCTCTTGGCAAGACAAGCCTGAGACATATTATCCCAGCCCGATTTTTACTGCTGACTTTTCCTTACCTGTATATACACGATAACACAAAGTTAGGGACCAGAGCAAACATTGGACAAAGCCCATCTTTTTAAAGGGGAAAGAGCAGAGCAAAACTACGTAGAATCTACAAGTATTTCTTTCCTCTAAGGGACTCTTTGGAAGATGCTAAGTGATTGGTTTGGGTCTATGTCCCTGCCGAAATCTCATGTCCAGTAGTAACCCTGAATATTGGAGGAGGGGCCTGGTAGGAGGTGATTGGATCATGGGCACGGATATTCCCCTTGCTGTTGTCCTGAGAGTGCATGCTAGTGAGTTCTCACGAGACCTGGCTGCTGAAAAGTGCATGACAACTCTCCCTTCACTCTCTTCCTCTTGCTCCAGCCAAGGAAGACATGCCTACTTTCCCTTCCACTATGATTGTTGTAAGTTCCCTGAGACCTCCCCAGCCATGCTTCCGGTCCAGCCTACGGAACCGCATGTCAACTAAATCCCTTTTTTAAATAAATTGCCCAGTCACAGGTAGTTCCTTAAAGTAACGTGAGAACGGACTAATACACTAAGTGCTGTAGCAGAGCGCCTCTGGTTCCAGGCAGAACAAATCCAGGATCCTCACACAGACACTTCAGATTCTCACAAATACCTGGGCTGGATCAGGAAAAGCATCCTGGGGTTCTTCTCAAAATCCAATGTCATCGGACGATGGCTCCACTGGGATGGAAACTGGAAAGCTGATCCAGATAAGACTAAGGAAGTGGCTCCTGTTGTTTCTGGTTCGGGCAAGAAATCCACAACACAATGCCGTTCTGATGGAGCTACCTCATGAAATCGCCTCCGTGAACTGTGTGGGTTCTGTGTGTGCGTCATCGTACAGCCTCATCAGAGTCTGTTAAAATTTCTCACACCTGGACAGGTACACCAGCTGGTAAAGAGAGAGATACTCTCCCTGTGCATCTCACAGTAGCCCAGGGAGTAGTTTTCATCTTTGCATTATCTTGGGGACATTTAAGAAACACTAAAATATTATTTCTGTGTTACTGCTAAGAAGAGATTTTCAATGCTGGGCACGGTGGCTCACGCCTATAATCTCAGCACTGTGGAAGGCTGAGGCGGGCGGATCACTTGAGCTCAGGAGTTCAAGACCAGCCTGGGCAACATGGCGAAACCCCATGTCTACAGTAAATACGAAAATTGAATGTTCCTGGTAGTTCCCGCCTGTGGTCTCAGCTACTCCAGAGGCTAAGGTGGGAGGACTGCTTTACCCTGGGGAGTTCAAGGCTGCAGTGAGCCGTGATCATACCACTGCATTCCACCCTCGGCAATACAGCAAGAGCGTGTCTCGAAAATAAATAAATAACAAAAATAAATACATTTTTAAAAGCAAAAGAAAATGTTTTCAAGAGTTCTCAGATTGTCACGTCAAATTCACATGTGCTTAATATTATAACAGGTTGGGAGCCATACACAGCAAAAATAAAAGCAAAATTTTATTTTATATAAAAGTGTAGATGCTAATCTTATAGAGACACAATCAAATTATTCATATAGTTTGGAACTATGGAAATTATGGCATCTTTATGGTGAGGGAAAATCTTCTTTGTACGCATTTCAAATGGATTACATCCATCCAAACTTTATAAAACACAATGTATATATATATTACTTCTTTACAGTTTCTATTTACATAAAAAACTTGCATTAGGAATGTGTTTGGGAATTTTAGATATATTGAAAAATTGTAGCATTTGAAAAAGGAAAATAATATCTCATCGTGTTCTTCATTTTATTATTACCAAATATTTTAATTTTCAAAGTGTTAAATTATTAATTTGCAGAAAAGGTATTAGTTTCCCTTTATTCTCCTTCCACCTTGCCACCCAGCCCTGCCCTCTGTATTTCTGGCAATCTAGATTAAACCTCCTGCATTTTTTGCTTTCTTAGGTCTTTTCTGTTTGTCCGTTTGCCAAACCCTGGCGGCTTCTTTCAGAGCTCTGTTCCTCTCCTTCACTTTCTCTGAAACTTCAAAGTTTGGCTGGTTCTCTTTTCTCTCAGATTGGCCTCCCTCTCCCTTTGCTGACTTTAAAATTTGTAAGATAAATTAACTGAAGACTAACTTCCAAAAAGTAAACCACCCGTTTTAGGTGAACGGGTCCATGAGTCGTGAAAGTTATGTCACACATAACCATGAGCAACCCATAACCATGAGAGATTCAACTCCACAGCTAACACACAAGCATTCCCAGCACACTGATAAGATCCTCTTGCTCCTCTGTGGTCAGCCCTCTCCCCAGAGGGTAGCAGCTGGTCATCAGTGATATGATTTCCATCTCTGTAGCTTTGCCTTTCCCAGGTCATATTAATAGAATCATACAGTGTGCATGCAGCCTTTTGCAATGGCTTATTCCACATTAGCATAATGCATTCAAGGTCCATCCACGCTGTTCATTGGATCCATAATCTATTCCTCTTTGCTCTGAGTAGTGTTCTATTGTATGAATATTAAACAGTGTGTTTACCATTTGCATATTAATTAATATTTGTGTTTGTTTTCCATTTATTAGCAAATATAAAGTTGCTGTAAATATTTATGTAAAAATCTTCCTGTAGACATGTTTCCATTTATCTTGAGTAATTATCTAGGAAGAGCTTGCAGGATTGTATAGTAGGTATATATTTTACTTTACAAGAATGACCCAAATGTTTGCCAACATGACCGTGCCACTCTGCATTCCTATTAGGAATATGTAATATTGCATGCACTCTGTATCGGCAGCAGCACTTGGTGTTGTCAGTTTTTTTTGTTGTTTGTTTTTGCTTTAAGCCATAGTAACTGGCACAAAGGACAATCTCATTTTGCGATCTCAGCTCACTGCAAGCTCCGCCTCCCTGGTTCATGCCATTCTCCTGCCTCAGCCTCCCTAGAAGCTGGGACTACAGGCGCCCGCCACCACGCCTGGCTAATTTTTTTTGTATTTTTAGTAGAGATGGGGTTTCATCGTTAGCCAGGATGTTCTCGATTTCCTGACCTAGTGATCTCCCCGCCTCAGGCTCCCAAAAATAAAACATTACCAGTTTGCCTACAACCTCTCTCTGGATAGTTTTCCATTTCCAGTGTTCTCTTCCTTAATCCCTCATTGATGTGCTCAACATTCTCCATGATTTCTTCTCTATATCTGTTATCCTATCTCTACCATGTTTATCTCTGTATTTTCTATTAAATTCAGGTTGAATTTGTTTCCTCAGATCTCTGAAGCTTTATTTTATTCTCCTTTTCTAATTCATCTATTATTTCTGAACTAGTGTTAGCTTTATTTCTAATTTGGTTTCTTACGTGTCTAATCTTCCTTTTAATCTCATTCATTTCCTTTGAAATATTATTTTCATCTTATATTTCACAGAATTTACACAGCCTTTAATTTTTACCGGCATATAAAGCTTTACTTCAACCTTTAAAAATCTGCATTTGGCATGTGTTTTCTCCCTATTTCCTTCTTCCCTTCCTTTAGGGCTGGGATGTGAATACTTTGCCTTCTCTTGCTGTCTCTCTTGCTTTCAGTTTCCTTAATGGGACAGAGATGGGGGCTAGACATATTTACTACTGATTTTTATCTCTGTTATCGTTTAAATTTATTCACTAAAAATCCTTACAAGAAGTTAGCTCTAGCCAGAAGGTACACTCCGATTGGTAATTCCTCCAATCCATATTTCTCGATGAGATTTTTGGTAATCATACAAATGATTTCTCCTCATTTGAGAAAATAGTTGTAGTTTTGTTTTTCTAGTTCCTGAGGAACAACTACTTGGAACTCAGGATGTGGACAAACGTATCTAGTCACCTTTCCTTTCTGCCTACCCAATTCTTCCAAATTGAGACATATCAATGAGAATTTTCAGAGATTTATTTACCCATCTCCAGAGAAGCACACTGGAAGCATTAGGGTAGCTACTAAGTATTTCTGTTTAGAAATTTTTTTTAACCTTCCAACAAAGTTCTTAACATCTTATAGTATGAAGCTGTTGGTTTTTTGCTAACTTGAACATTTCTGCTGTTTCTTTTCTTAAACCCTCTTTACATAGTTTTATTCACCTTCTTAGGGTCAGAGGTGGGGGTACTGCAAATATTTTTCTAGAAGGGGAATGATTTAAGTAGCAATATTTGGAAGGACATCCAAGAAGAATGGTTTCTTAGCCAAATCACAGAACTCCTCAGGTTTCTGGGCTTCTAGAACTGCTGAAAAGTGCAGAGCTCCAGTGTGCTATACTCCTTTATTTTTGAAAGTCATGTGTTTCATGTTTTATGAGGATTGGAGCTGCTGAGCTGAAGATCTATTAACACTAGTGAAGTGTTGCTCCAGAACAAATAAACTCAACCATTTGAACCCTGCTAGGAGAAACTCTGTAGCCAGGGAAGCTGGTTTGGTGTCCCCACATCCACAAGTGTAAGATAGGGCAAACTTTCTGATTAGGGTAGGGTAAGAAACATAGTTTTTCATCTCCTACACTCACATTAATTTTTGCAAACTAAAGTCCCTCCATGTATATTTCTGCTATGCCTTCTCTCATGTTCTTTGTGTGGATAATGTAGAAGAGACATGGCCTTTAGTCTCCTGGAAGCTCTCATTTGCCTCTTTTGATGGTTTTTGTGGCCCTGGCCCTAGGGAATAGCTGACTTTGTCTTATTTATGACCGTGTCAAGATTGTGGCTAATAATGAAATACATGTTCTCCTAATAAGTGAAGTCATGGGAAAGAAAATGTGTGTTTTCGATAGTCAAGGAGCAAACATGTGTCCTGTGAGCTAGATACGTGGTGGTATTTTTACTACTCGCACTTGAATTCATCATTAGAATTAAAAGTGTTAACTGCAAGGGGTACTCTGTCTTATATTCTGATCTTTACCCTTAAAATAAAAATAAAGCACATCTTTGCTATAGGCAGTTCTCCGTGACATGCATTGTGATAATATCACTATGCAAATGTTACCTGCTATAATATAAAATGTTCATTCAAATATTACTATGATAGGTTTGATAGGATTCAGGTCTCTTAAGGCAGACCAGAAAAAAATAGTTGGCTCTAAGTGGTTGAGAAATACAAGTACACAAAAATTTATAATATAAAGAAAAAAATAATTTGTTTCATGTGCCCAGATGAAAGTCCTACTCTTTTCTTAGAAGAGCAAAAGAACGTGTTTGTGTTTGGTGGTGGCATGTTTTGCTGGGGGTACTTTAGCAAGGAAATTTTAGTGACAAGGATAGCTTTATTAATTGAGCAGTCATATAACAAACAGTCATATGACATCCACGCTATCTCCTGACTACAGCTTTATCAAGAAGCTCCTTAAGCTTGCCTACATTGGCTGCTGTTTTCTCCACCAATAATTCTCAACACAGTCATTGCAAATATTACAAAGCAGAACACTGCTGGTTTGAATCTGTGGCTTGAAAAAGTAGCTGCATTTGCACGCAGTATTCTCTCTTCAAATCCTGCGGCATGATTTATGTACCTATGATGCTTAGTATTCCATTCCTCTTAGTAGTTTCCTTTCAAGATGAAATATGCAATCCTTTTACCATTGAAGTCATTAGATAATTTCTTGGTGACTATTAGGGCAAGGTTACTGAATTGGCCCTAGGGAAACGCTAACATGGCAATTCTTTATTCTTGCTTTTTAAACCTAATTGATGCTGTTTATCTACTTTAAAAAAATTACAGACCCAAGTCTGTTTGTGTAATCAACTAGAAACTCTTCATGAGGAGAAAAATTAACATTTGGCAAACAAGTTTATTGTGATAATTCTGGAAGCACGACAGAAAAGCCACTGTTCTGGAATAATAGCAGTGATGTTGGCAAAGTGTGACTGGCCAGCTTCCAAATAAGCGTCACTTTCTCCTCTCCACCTGAATTCACCAGACACTTTGAATAGTCTCAAACAACGTTATCCTCAGCAGTTCCTCTCTCAGCACAAAGAGCTTCAACTAAAACGTTTTAAAATGGAACTGTTTTCATGATTCAATTTATAGATTTATTTTGTCTTACCTCAAAATATGGGTCAGAAAGTGTTGTTTGTGTGTGTGTGTGTGCATGTGTGTGTGTGCTTGCACGCTCACAAGTATGCCTGCTTTCCTCCAGGAGGCTCTCAGCCTGAAGGAGGCAGTGAAAAACTTACGTTTGAGGAGTTTCATTTATGCTTCATCTTTTTAAATTATCTTAAAAACGAGAAGATAGAAACCCTCCACTAAGTTGCCAAGCATGGCAGTGGAGTGGGTCAGCTTTCTCAGTGGGGAGCAGCACCTCGCCGAGGTAGGTAGTGTTTTGCTTCTCAGAACATCCAGCATGGTTTGGGTGGCTTACTGAGAGCATGACAGTGATGACACCAAGGCAGTCCTGTACCTTTTGTTGACAGATAAAGCTTTCCTTTAAGAATTCGGCTTTCTGCAGTGACAGGACCTGCTCACTGATCTTCCCATTGCATGAGGCTCTCACACAGTGAAATACCTGCTGGCTTCCATTTGCCAAGTGTTCTGGAACCTCAGGAAGAGAGGACAATGGCAGCTGCAGAGAAGGTTATGTGCACAGGTCACAGGACACATATCAGGAAGCTTTTGATCTCTTGTGCTCTCCCAAATGAAAACTTCTCTAGAACTTCATTTCTCAACCTAGGGTAAAAGGTGAGATGGGTTGTGTGCTGACTTGAAGTAAGTGTAAAGAGAGGTAGAGCCTGCTCAGATTCTCACACTTTGAAGTATCGGCAGAAAATATCTGTAGTGTATGTAAAATAACCCATTTTCTCATTGAGAAAACAGGGAGAATAATTCCTTTTATATTACTGCTGAAAAAAAGCTTTAATAAGGATCTTTGGTGAAATATGCACCTATAATGTAAACAACCAATCACAGAAAGTGTAAGACTACTGCTGATCCCCTATTGTAAATAAAATGTGCTATGTATGCAGAAAAATTAAAAAGAATAAAATAAACAAATAATGCCAGGTGCTTGAAAAAGTTTTGGGAGAAAGGGGAGAAAGGAAGTAAGACTGTGCACACACATGCACACATGGTGACAACACACACTCATACAATGACATACACAGTCACATGCATACATGGTGAGATGACACACATACTTACACTCACATGCATGGTAACAACACACATATACACTCCCGTATGTAGTGACGTACACAAATTCATGCATACATGGTAACATGGAGCACAGCGAAACATGAGACAACACACACATTCACAAACATGGTGACATACACATGCATACATGGTGACACGGCACACATACATAACACACACATTTCCATAGTGGCATACACATGTGCATGCATACATGGTGACATGGCACACACACGGTGACACAACACACACACAAACATGCTGACATGGCACACACACACAAGGTGACACAACACACAAGCATGGTGACATGGCACACACACATCTGTGGCAAACTGAGGACACTGAGGGGAAAAAGGGATTGTATGGAAGGAAAAAGAAAGAAAGAAAAGACATTTATCAGGTACAATGTTAAAATTTATCCCAAATGTTTATTTAAAAAAATTTTTAGAAGAGTCCCTCATGAATCCTCATGAAAAAGTCATGAAAACTATTAAAATGCATGAAATGCAAGACCCAAAGACTCCAGGGCAAAGTTAGTTCTACAGATCATCCTTTGATAGGGTTTAGCATGCTGTCTGAAGGTGACCTGCTGCCATCTGCTGGGATTATCCTCCTTTCCAACCTAGGGCCCCAGAGGTGTTGAGGCACACTTGATATCACTGGCCACAATATCTAAAACCTCAGGAAATGATTGCTATGTGTTTTGTTGAAAGAGTTTCCTAAAAAACAGCTCTCAGTTAGTTCCCCTTTAATATCTAGCATCCACTTTCTACCTTGTGCTTGAGGAAAACTCTGGGGGCAATTCACAGACTACCTCTATTCTAGGAATCATGCTTTGTGGTTCTAGTCCTCATTTACGTCAACTCTGCTAATGCTTCCTCAAAATTTTTCCCCAAGAAAACCCACAGCTGGTCAATTAAATCTTGACGATATAATGCTAAGTGTAAGAAGCCAGTCACAAAAGATCACACATTGTATGATTAAGTTTGCATGAAGTGTCCAGAATACATATATCCACAGAGACTAAAAGTAATTGAGTGCTTGCCAGGGACTTCCCGTGATGGAAGTGAGGGGCTGGGGAATGGTAATGATTGCTGAAAGATACAGGATTTGGGAGGATAGATAAAAAGCCCTAAAATCAATAAAGGAGATGATTGCACACCTCTGTGAATGTACTAAAAAGCATTGAACTGTGCACTTTAAACAGGCAAATCTTATGGTATAAGAAGTATATCTCAATAAAGCTATTGTTAAAATTCTAAATGCAGACTTTCTCACTTGTATGCATTATTCTCTTTATATAAACCAGATTCAAACATTGGCCATCTGACAGCAGATGCCCACTGGAACCATAGATGAGGTGGGAAAATTGATCTAATGGTCAGACCTCAAAATTTTGGCCATACAATTATTTGTTCACTGGAGGGGTTGGACCTAGTGGCCCTGAGTTGAAAAAAGCAGGAGGTTATGTTGAGTCTGGCATGTGCAGGGCACAGGGATGGACCTGGATTGAGGCTGAAAAAAATGCTAAGGAATGTAAAGGCAAGTGGAAATAGATAGGCTGATGCCAGGATAGGTTGGAAAAAAGTTCTGAAGAAGTAAAGGCAAGTGGAAACAGGTAGGGTGATGCCAGAATGGGAAGGTCTCAAACACCTGTCAGAGGAGGCTGTGTGTATAAATGCTCAAAGGGAATGAGAGAACAGCATGTGCTCAGTAAAATCAGCAGGAGAGGAGCAACTTGACCATAATAGTATTGAACAAAGATGTACCACTAACCATCCTGGTACTTGAAGCTTTGGTGCAAATCAGGAACACCAAGGAGATAAATAATAGTGTTTGGTAAAACAAACAAAATAGAACAACAATAACAACAACAAAAACAAACCCTAATATATGAAATGTAGAAGAGAGTAGTGCAAATACATATAGAAGAAAATGCAAGATTTCCTGGCCTAGAGTATCAGCATGCTATAGATTGAATCGTGTCCCCCTCCAAAACTCATGTGATAAAGTGCTAAGCCCCCAATGTGATATCTGGAGGTGGGGCATTTAGGAGGTGATTAGGTTTAGATGACGTTAGAAGGTGGAGACTGTCATGATGGCATTAGTCCCTTTATAAGAAGAGATGCTAGAGAGGCTGCTTCCTCTATCTCCTCCATGAGAGGACACGGTGAGGAGGCAGCTGTCTCAAAACCAAGAAGAGAGCCTTCCCCAGGGAACTAAACTGGCTGCACCTTAGTGTTGGACGCACAGGGCTCCAGAAATTCGAGGAATAAATTCTTGTTGTTTAAGCCACCCAATCCACGGTATTTTGTTATGGCAGCCTGAGCTGACTAACACATAACATTTATATAGTTTCTAGTTTTTCTTTAGGTTTAAACCTTAGAACCTAACCTGTTCTAGTGAACAATTCTTCTTCCAATACTTACGCACCATGCAGTATTTAAAACACTTAAAACTTTTACTTCTTATCTCTGAAGGGGCATTGTTGGAGCCTAAAGAGAGTTATCAACTTCAAAAGTTATTTGTAAAATAAATGAGTGTAGAGAAATGTTTGACATTTGAAAAATACTGGGCAAAATCTTAAGTTTATCATTTCTGAGCTGACTGATTGTTTTTGTCATATTTAACTTTGCTGAGCCTCAGGATTGTAGGAACATTAAATAAAGAACAATACACGGACAACAAGGCATAATTCAAAGCAGAATCAAGACTATAATGGAGGGACCAGTTCTGAGAATGGTTTGATATTTCAACGTAGAGACAATAAAGGCCTAAGTTGAGGTGGTAGTAGCAGCAGTGATTACAATGAGGAAAGAATAAACATTAAAAAAGTAAGCAGGATATCTTTCTGCCAATGTCAAAATTGAGTTGTTTAAGTAAAAATCCAAGAGTTATATATATATATATATATATATATATATATATATTTTTTTTTTTTTTTTTTTTTTTTTTTTTTTTGCATATTTTCGCTATTCATCTGTACTGCCTTACATTGCATTCTACCTGTCAACAGTAAGCCTCTGTTTACATTCAGGTACTCTGTTTTCTTTGAACGAAAGCCAAAGTTACTCTAATCATCACATTTATGCAGTGTAGTAAGGTGCCTAATTGTTTCCTAAACATAAAGTATCTAAACTATCAGACTATTAGAAAAAGACAAAAATAAACGTTAAGCCTGGATTGAATGATTTGTTTTACGGATGTGTCTGCATTTTATAGATAATAGTAATTCTTCACATTTGCTTTACATTTGGCCTTGCACTTTTTGAAGTAAATTATTCACTTTTATCTTTACAACAGTCCAAGAAAGTAGATAGAGAAGCGATGATCCCCCATATTGCTGAGTGGTAATTACACAATTCTGCTATGCATAAGATGTTTTGTCATATAAACAGACATGTTTTCTATATTATCAAGGTCATAGACCCTGACCTAGGCATTGAATAGTTTTGTGGTAGTTGGGATTGAAGATTCTTTAGAGTTGCTTTTCTCCTTTGCTTATGACACCCTCCCTCTATATATTAAGATAAATTAGTCACGTTTCTCATTCTCTGCCAAACACTGAAACAGAAGCTCCTGTATCCATCTGCCCTGAACTGCACCACTGCCCTAATATTAGCTATGTCCTTGACTTTGACATCCCCATCCATCTCTCAACCACTTCTTGGAGCCTCTGCAGCTGCTGGAGTATGTCTTCATTCCTATCTTCAACTCTCCTTCAGCTTATCACAGGTCCTGCTAATTTTGCCTTCCGAATATATCTCATAATTTCCTGTTGGTCTACATCATCACTAGCACCAGTTTAGCACAAGCTACCAGCTACCATGGCACCCTTTAACTGACTTCTTATCTCCATTCTCCTTTCGCACCTGCAGCAATCTGTTTTCCAAGTTACAAAGGAAAAAACAACAATTTTATTATGTTTATATAGCCTATCAATGTCACGTCATAGTTTGTTTCTAGATCTCTCCCCCAGCCCTCCTGCCCTTACTTTGTTCTTAGCCCCCCAAAGCTTTTCTTTGTTCTCTTCAGCAAGTTGCTCATTTTATAAAATGGCTTTGAATGATTTGTTCTTCTGTCCTGGAATTTTATATATTGAGGGAGAGATATATATATTTTATATAAAGAGAGATATTTTAGATATATAGGAATTTTATATATAGAGAGATGATATATAGAGAGATATTATATATATCATATATATAATATATATTGTATATTTTATACATATATACAATTTTATATAATAGAATTTTACATAGAATTTTATATATAGAACTATAGAGATATGATATATATATAGATGTTATATATATAATATCTATCATATATACATATGTAACATATATGATAGATATAATAATATATACATTGTATCTCTATCATATTTTATCATTTATATGGTCAGGTAACTATACATAATAGTTCTTAAGTTACTGTAGAAATAATGCTCAGAGAATTTTAGAAATAATTCTATTTTGTTGAAGGAATCCAACAATGTAGTTAGAAATTAAAGTGAAGAAAGTAATTATAATATACAATTAGTTTATTATTATAAACATGTGCTACCTATTTATTTATCTTGGATAACGGGACAGTGTTTCAACATAAGGCATTTGAATTAGAGACAGATTCTCTCCCTCTCTCTCGTTCTCTCTCCAACCTTGTTTCAACACACTTCAATTTACGTAGTTATTCTCTAATCATTTTTATATGTTCAAGCCAGAAGAACTTTTCCAGTGAAGGGTTTCCTTATAATCTGCACTACATCAAGAATACTCACTTTGATGCTTTCATAGTGCCTAAGTAATTTTTCTTTATAGCATTTATCACTGCTGCATTTTTATATTTCTTTATGTAATCATTAATTAATCTCTCCGACTAATTGTGAATTTCATGAGTTCTACTTTGACTCACCATTAGATGCAGAAAACCCATTAGAGTTCTTGGCAGGAAACAGATGCTCATCAAATACTTGTGAGCAAAAAGGAGAATGGAAAACCGAAGGTAATGTAAAAATGACAAAAGAAGAACAAAAAGGAGGCAAGGATGGAGGAGAGAGGAAGCTGAAGAATGTCTTTCAAATGAAGTATTAACACATCTGAATGCTGTAAAGTGTGACATTTAATGAACTATATATTGATTCCCTAGGTATAAAACACTAGAAAAAAAATGAAATAGACATAAAGCCTGCCTTCCATGGTTTGGTGTCAGAGACAATGATCAACAAACAACTATAAAACCAAATGGGAACTATTTTAGTAACAGCACACATGGACACACACCCACATATGAATTAAAGGAACTGTCTTATCAAGCTGCAAGGAGCAAAACAGTCTAAAAAGAATTTTTTTTTTTTTTTTGGCCACTTCTGTAATCCCAGTACTTTAGGAGGCTGAGGCGTGTAGATCACATGAGGCTGGGAGTTCGAGGTCAGCCTGGACAACGTGGTGAAACCCTGTCTCTAATAAAAATACAAAATTAGCCAGGTGTGGCGGCACGCACCTGTAGTCCCAACTACTTGGGAGGGTGAGGCATGAGAATAACTTGAACCCAAGAGGTGGAGGTTGCAGAGAGCCAAGATCATGTGACTGCATTCCAGCCTGGGCAACAGAGCAAGACTCTGTCTCAACAACAACAACAACAACAAAGAATTTTTTAAAATAACTGAAAAACTATCACATTTTTATTATCATTTATCTGGTCAGGTAACTACACAAGATAGTTCTTGAGTTACTATAGAATTAATGTTCAGTGAATTTTAGCAATAATTCTGCTTGCTGATGGAATCTAACATTATATTCAGAAATTAAGTGAAGAAATAAATTACAATATGCATCTACATTACTACTAAAAACATGTGCTACCTATTTATTTATCAGGGAAATGGATACCTTTCAACATAAGGCATCCAAATAAGATAAAAATGTTTTCAAGGACCCTGTTGTTAAACACATATGCTAATTTCAAAATAAATATCTACAGGAAAGTTGTCTCTCATCTTACCTTTGAGCAAGTTACCTTTAATCTGTATGTAGCAAGGCTGTGGTTTTTGCTATCAACGTTTCCTCAGTCACTGCCCAGTAACTGAAATTCTGTCATTGTAAAAAGTTTACAAATAGTAATATTTAACAAACAAATAGATTGTACTTAACTACATAAGCCAAACCAGCCAACCTTACCAGCAATGGTAAGAGTTGTGTGCTGCCGACTCTCACCCTCACCCACAGAACAACAGAGACCTACCCAAGATGGTTGATTGTTTGCCCAGGTCACCGTGAAGTTTGTGACTCTATTCCTCCCTCAGGTAGCCTCACATCCAGTCATCTGCACAAGTTTCTTTTTCTGTCAATGTACTTTCCCTTCTTGATATGACCAACATCAATCACAACGCAAGTTCTATTGAATCTGGCTCTGGGAGCTGTCTTTGCAGGGCTTTCCCTGGACACATGGCACTGTTGCTTTCCTGAGTCCAGCTGCTGACCTGAACACCTGAGAAGGTAGCTTGACCTTACTCTGCAGATGCGTGAAGGGCGAAGTTGACAGCTTCTGCCCATTTTTGATAAACATTAAAATATTAAACAATTTTAAATTTTGTTGAAATTTAAAATGGATGTGCCTAACAATGAATTAAAGTAATAATTAAAGTAGTAATTCGGCCCTATTTATTTTCAGACTAGTCATCCTCACTTCCTATATATACCCATCACTATTCTAGAATTTCATGAGTCTAGACTTCGTTTCTGACATTGGCCCCAAAATGCCAAATTTGAGGAGCACAGATAATTTTTTTCACACTATGAAAACTGCAATAAGTTCTCTTAATCATCTTTCTTTAATGAAAATGTATCTACAAAAGATAATATCTTACTAGGAAGTTAGGAGGATCAAACAACATAACTATCTACAAGAACTCAGACATTCAGTGAATTTTTGCTGGATCTGAAATTTATTAGTTTCTGTAACTACGTATTTCTTTAAATGAAGATTTATGCTAAGTAATATGTGTATAAATATTATAAAATACATAATTATTTTAAATGTTTAAATATTCAAATAAGTAATAGATTAAATATGTAAAATATATAAAATGCATAATAAATGCAATAGAAATGCTCATTTAATTTTAAAAATAGATGGCTCTTTCCCAAATTAATTGCAAGTTTTTATTAACAGTGCAGATTTAGAACCATATTTCTAGAATATTAGCGATAACAGCTTGTAATTTGTTTTAGGACTCTTCAAGTACTTTAATCTTAGCAATGTATGCAAATGATGTGAATAAAGCAATATGACATTAACATGATTTAAATATATTTCACAAATAGTATTTGGTAAAAGGACAACTATGAATATACACAGCAGTGTATGTAGAATCAGACCTGCTCCTAGGAATTTCTTCAGATCTAATTGTGTACTGCAAAAATGCATGCTGTGCTTCTGGACATTCAGCTGATTCTCAGAAATACATGTTGTATTATCATTAATATTTTACAAGGAAAATTCGAGCCAAAAAGTAATATGAATCAAAAAATCTGAAAGCACCTGGTCACTTAATTCAACCTCGTATCTTTCCCTACTAATGTTACTGTTCAATACAAGTGCACTTTCTGGTGAGTTTCCTTCACCCTTTGAAACTACATTTAGTAAGGTACCATGATCTCATCATCGTACCTTCACACTTGATGACACTGGGCAGATGCATTAAATTATAGAGAGGGAGGAAGGAGAAATGGAAATTGGAACTGCTGATGGTGAGCCAGCTTGATAGGGGGCCACAACATTCTAAGATAGTTTTTGTGTTTGTTTTTGTGACAGAGTCTTCCTCTGTTGCCAGGCTGGAGTGCAGTGGCATAATCTTGACTCACTGCAACCTCTGCCTCCCAGGTTCAAGTGACTCTCCCGCCTCAGCCTCTCGAGTAGCTGGGATTACAGGTGAGGCCCACCACACCCAGCTATTTTTTGTATTTTTAGTAGAGACGAGGTTTCACCACGTTGGCCAGGATGGTCTTGATCTCTTGACTTCAGGTGATCGACCCGCCTTGGACTCCCAAAGTGTTGGGATTATAAGTGAAAGCCACTGCACCCAGCCCTAAGATAGTTTTTAATGTTATATGTTAAGCACACACACACACACACACACACACCCCTAATCTATCTATACTGATGTGTGTGTGTGTGTGTGTGTGTGTGTGTGTGTGTGTGTAAGAGAGAGAGAGAGAAAGAGAGAATGAGAAAGTCATGTAACCTCTGGAAACCTCCTTGTTTCTTAAATTCAGAAAAACTAACTTGTATTATGACTACGTAATGAAAAATAACTAATGTCTCTCCTGATTAATGAAGGTGAAAGCAAACAATTTTTGACATAGGCATGAATGGCCAACAATACTTCTTGAGAAGGTAATCCATTTTTGGCAATTGCATTTTCTGTAGGAAATTAGAGAGGTCATTTGAAAATAGGACCCTAGATATCTATATGAATAAATCCAGTCTGCTTGGCTTTTAACTCCTATTTGTATCCTTAAATTTGAAAAGAGGTACTACAATATCTGATGTAAGCGGTGTTGAAACCACCAACATGGTTTGCTAATTTCAGTGGGCATTCTTGCTGTCTTGTCAGTATCTATTTCCCTCTTTCCATCTTCTTTACAAAACCCCAGCTTTGCCAGTCACTGGACTTTGGTGAAATGAAACCACAAACGGTGAGCACAAATGATGTCTCAATACGTTGTTAGGTAAGCCAAGATCTTTCCTTTGTTGTTTAGGCCAATGTTAGTTGTGGTTTCTGGTGCTTGCTATTGAAAACACGACGAGTGCAACTCGAGTCTGGTAAATATTACTCTGTGGCTTCACTATGTGCTTGGTTGTTGGCACATCAATCCTGCTTTCATACTTCCCCCCTTTTCCTCATACAAAATAACCCGACTTTAAGGCAGAAGTAAAAAAAAGAAGCCTAGACCTATTGTGAAAAAATTAGCATCCTTTGAAAAGATAAAGAGGTATTTACCCCATATTATCTAAATAATTTTAAGAAAGTCATAAAACCTCTGATAACCTCCACTTTCTCCTGCATAAGGTGAGGAAGGTAACTCTGCAGAAAAAAAATGCTCAGAACAAATGTTCAGAGTAAGCCCTACCTCGTGCTTGGTCACTAGGAAGTGTTGATTTATTTTCTTTGCTTTCTTGTGTTTCTGTGGAAAGCGTTATTAATACGCTTGAAAGGTTTATGTTATTTTATTGGATAAATTTGTTGTTGTTATTTTGAGACAGGGTCTCACTCTGTCACCCAGGCTGAAGTGCTGTGGGGTGATCTCAGCTCACTGCAACCTCCGCCTCCTGGGCACAAGCAATTCTCATGCCTCAGCCTCCCAAGTATCTGGGTAACTGGGACTACAGGCACACAGCACCATGCCTGGCTAAATTTTTGAATTGTTTTTGTAGAGATGGGATTTCACTATGTTGCCCAGGCTGGTCTCAAACTCCTGGGGCTAAAGCAATCCACCTGCCTTAGCCTCCCAAAGTACTAGGAATACAAGCATAAGCCACTGTGCTTAGACTGAAAAATGCTTTTTTTGATTAGTCAGAATGCTGTATTTAAATTACTTGTTGTGTATCTATGTCCTCAGGTATGCATTTAGTAATTTTCAAATTTGGATGATTTGCTATGATTTTTTTTTCATAGGAATAATATTTCTATATGAAAAATAGAATAATATGAAAGATACAGGAAAAAGAATGTTTTTCAGTAGCATCAGAAAAAAAAATCTAATTAGAACAGTTGTTTTAAGAACAGATAAGGTAATACATAAATATATGATGCACTCTGAACACTCTCATATACGGACATAGGCTTCTTTAAGGTATTTATTTGTAATTTTGGATTTTAGGATATTAAAGATCACAATAGTGTACAGCTTCTTACCTTGGAAAAATGATACTCTAATTCTGTAATATTTGTCCAATATTACATTGCTGTCTTAGGTTGAAACAATAGTTTAAATCCTTCAGTAAGTATATACGAAGCAACATTATATATAAGAATATGATTTCACATTAAACTAAATACACTGAAATGTTTTTATCCAAAGACTACTAAATATTGACTACATATTTTATTAATATTTTAATAACTTTGGAACATTTTCAGAGAAATGTTTCTCTGATTTCTTTAGGAGCAATAAGTATCTTTATATATATATATATATATATATATATTCACACATAAACACATCCAAATTATCTCACTTCTTGTGAAATACAAGTATTAGTATAGTCCAATGTCAATGTGGCATAGAATTTAGAAATTAAGAGAAGTTTTAATTTGTACTATTATTTACATGTAACTTATGAATTAGTATGTTCAGTTCTGATCTGTTAATATTTTTAGAAATTTTACTTATTCTAAGGGTAATATGTTCATGAAACAACTTAGTATTACCATGAAGAGTCTAAGGATCTCAATTTCCTTTTCAGAAAGATATGTTAAAACTAATTAAGATAAAAAGAAAAGCAAAATCCAAAGTACATTTAATAGTAAATGCATTTCCAACTAGGTACACAGGCCCATTTGGAGTGGTTCTCCAAGCCAAAACCCTCATGCTCTCCTTTCCTGAGACCTGTCCTTACATTTACACAGTCATTATATCCTGAAGGACACACTTGATTAAGGGAAGTCTATCAGACTCCACTCCTGCACAAGTAGAGTGGACAACAGGGGAGGCTATCCCATCTCTATAAGGGATTGTGCCAGGACAGTAAATTAGCACCTAGAGGCACGTTCTATTGTGAATCACTGTTGGTAGTGAAGCCAGAAAACCCTTCATCAGACAGTTGAGGAAATGACCAGGAACCTCGCAGAGAAGAAGGCCCTGGAGTGTGGGGACTCCCAGCCAGTCCAGTGGCTCTGTTTCCTTGGGGTCCCACCAGGGGTCCTGAGTCACTGGTAGTAAATTTCCCGTTTTTGCACAATTAGCTCAGACATACGTCTATTACATTTTTCTAGGCACTAAGGCTACAAGAAAAAATGACAGTAAAAATAAGAAGAAGTAGATAATAACTCCTTGGAATATGAATCTGTTCATTTGGATCACTAATTGTCAAGAACTTTATAGGAAAGGACTAATTAGATATGTGAGCAGCATGCCATATAAAAGAAGAGTTTTTAATCAAAAGATATTTATCACAGTGAAATCTGAGAAAATATTCAGTATCACTGACTGAGTATTGCTCAAGTGAATGGTTGTACATCAATATGATGGTATTTTACAACTTTTATAAGTTTAGAAGAACATTTAAAAATCCAGGGAATTTTGTACAAGTGAAAAAGCATATTACATAAAATGATAATGATTTGATATACACACATCAATAGACAAGGAATATAAAAACCTTAAATACCATAAGGTTATTTATGAATAAGCACATGAGAAGTTCAGTGGATTTTCTTCTTTATACTTTGAACAACTTTCTACAATAAGTGTGCATTGATTTTTAATTGTGCAAAAAATAGGAGAGCAGACTTGGTAAAAATTGGTTTTCTGTTTGTCCAACAACATATAACCTACCTTCTTTTCCCATCTAGTATATATTCATCAAATTTCAATACTTTCCAAGCCTTAAAGCTCGCATCTTGTTTTTTGAAATGGATAATTTTTTGGTTTGTTTTGAGACGGGGTCTTGCTGGATCACCCAGGTGGGAGAGAGATTTACTTTCAAATAAATCTCTGTTTTCAAAAAAACATAGAGATTTTCAAATCTAGGCTTTGCCACTTACATACTGGGTGCTTTGACCGTGTTAGCCTGTCTGAACCCTCTTTTGAAAATTAGGAATGATATTAACTGAATGTAAGGATTATAAGTCAATTAAGTGAAATAATACATGTGAAACATCATACATACGCTTTACCTGTCTCAGGGAATGAAGGATAGGTATAAAAATATTTTGAACTATAAATAATTAATCACAAATTTCAACTGATTTGATTTTGCATTTTTAATTATTGAGAACAGTAAGTAAAAAAGAGATAGCTTATTCATGTTAAAGAATATAATAGACAAACTTGTGCTACTCTTTCTTCTTATACTAATCAATCACTTACTCAACACAATTGTAAAATTCACTAATAATCTTGCCTTTTACATTTGCTCCCAGTTGCTGAAATGGAAGCCTATTTTAACGATAGTAAGAAAAACAGTGACACTAACCAAGAACAATGGGACTCAGAAATCAAATATAGCGGCTTCCAACATGATTCTTCTGACCCTTACCCAGTTATCGAGCAACTCTAACATATTTACTACCTTCTATTATTATGAAGATTCAACTCATAAAGGGAATGGAAATATTCATTGTATGTTGTAAACAAACTTAATGAACAAGAAAGGGCACAAGGAATCTCAAATGAGAATAATGGCCGTAAACAAAGTGCTGCACGGGAGAAAATAAACACAAGTACACGTCTACTTACCACATGCATCATATCAAAAACTTAATCATGGCCAGGCGTGTTGGCTTATGCCTGTAATCCCAGCACTTTGGGAGGCAGAGGCAGGCAGATCACCTTAGGTCAGGAGTTCGAGACCAGCCAGGCCAACATGGCAAAACCCCATCTCTACTAAAAATACAAAATATTAGCTGAGTGTGGTGGTGCGTGCCTGTAATCCCAGCTACTCGGGAGGCTAAGGCAGGAGAATCCCTTAGAACTCAGGAGGCGGAGGTTGCAGTGAGTCAAGATCACACCACCGCACTCCAGCCTGGGGGAAAGAATGAGACTCCTTCTTTAAAAAAAAGAAAGAAAGAAAGGAAGAAAGAAAGAAAAACGTAAGCACACCATCACACCATGTACTTCACAGAGAAACTTCACAGGAAACAAAATCAATTAAATTTGAAAATTGAGTACAAGGAGGTGAAACGGTAAAATAAATTCTGAACATTCTTTTTAAGAAATTACGTTTCAAATCTGTTGGTGAGAAAAAAATATTTATTAGGTCGGTGCAAAAGTAATTGGAGTTTTTGCCATTACTTTCAATTTGCCATTACTTTCAATTTGCCGTTACTAATATTTATAGGTTTGCTAAAAGAGAGGTTGATTTCCCTTTGGGCCATAGCCACCTTGATTCTCAAAACGAACTCTATGAAGAAACTTACTGGATCATCTTTAAAAGCAATGACGTTGTTATAAACACAAATAAAAACGGCAAAGACTGCTGATTTTAAAACCTTATTTTCTCAATTCCACTGTTGTTTTATGAAGGGAGCTAACTGACAATTTTATCTTGTCTTGGATGACTCCGGTTGTGTCATTCACTTTTTCGTTACAGACGCTGTGTCAGAAAATTTGAGATGCCAAATTATGTGTTCTTCCCTACACTCAAGAAGAGAAGCAGTGCAAGGAACGTACTCTTCTTTCACCTTTGGAGTTAGTAAGGCTTTTCTTTCGGAGCTGTCTTGGATTTTCCTCTTGCCAAGCATGAGAGTGAAGGAATGCTTTCTTTTCAACGGCCCATTAAAACGAACATATATGCAATCATGCCGTTCCTGATTGATTGGATTCAGGACACCCTAACCCTAAATATGGCACTCTGACATTTGAGAAAACTGCAGAAGCAGGAAGGCCACTGTCACCTGCCCTTGCTCTTCTCCCCTGATGTAGGCCATAAGTAGGCCTTGTACGAGAGGGGGCCTCCCCATACCTAGAGAAAAGAAATATCCTGTCTCTGAAAACACGGGGGCACAGCGAAGAACCTGAGCAAACAGCCCCTGCTACATCCCTGCTGATTTATAAGCATTAGATCACAAGTCCTTCGTCCAGTCTCACGTCCCGACGTCTGGCTACCTCTTCAACAAAGCCATGCGTGAAATATACAAGTTAACCTGTTGCTCTGGGTTTTCATTTCCTTACGAAGGCTCATATTACATAAATTTGTAGGCTTTTAACTATTTTGTCATGGGGGCCTCAGCCATGAACCTAAGATCAGAAGAAAAGATCCTTCTCCTTCGCTTCAGAGACCCATTTGAAAGGTTAGAACCATGAAAGCTTCAAGGTGCATTGAGCTGCAGGGAGAGAAGGAAGGAGGCAAACCCTGAGCAGGCGATGGCCCAAGACCAGACAGAGGTGGGTTTCCTGGTGCTGGAAGAATGGAGACGCACTTGGAAGTGGAGGAGACACGTCTCCAGTCCTGAACGGCACACAGGGAGGTGGCAAGACCACTCATGATGCTGGCACATGGCACCAGCCAGCGAAATCCATGCACCCATGGCAGATGTCTTCTGAGGCTGAGCTTCAGGCGAGCCGGCCCCTGTGCAGGCTAACTCTGTGGTCGATGAGAGCTGCCATAGCACACAGACCATAGGCCAGGGAACAGCACCGCTGCCAGCCAGAGAGGCAGGGGTCTTAGTGTGAGCATCAGAGCCAAGGAAGGGGCTTTCGGATGACTGCACCTCCAGGCCCCTGATAGCCATACGATGCTGGCACTATCAGATGAAGGAGGAGAAGGAGCCTTACTGAGGACAGAGGATGGTTTGTGAAGACAGATGCATAGACGGGGAAGAGCCAGATCGAACAGGACTAAAGTACATTAAGTAACGTGATACAGCTTACAAATGTCATAAAAATACGTACTAGAGTGGAAAGAAAATGAAAAACTTTCAATGTTGATAATTTAGTCAACACTAAGTCCACCTGATCAATTTAGAAGCAAATTGTAGAAGAGATGCCAGAAGACACGACCTCTGGGAAGGTTTCTTGGTTTATTTGGGAAATAAGAAATTGCAGAAATTTTATAGGACCATCACAAGAATTTAACAAGAAAGGTAGTTACTCTGTATTTTCCCGGTGAATTATGAAGTGTTACTCACAGCTAAATCCGTGAAGGCTTAAAATGAGCTGCCGCTGTTTTTGATCTTTCAAGATAGCTAAACAGAAAGAGTCACCTCCCCTTTCCACACTAGGTTCTTCTTCTATTTCTGGTTCCCTCCTTTTGTCACCCTCCTTCACTAATGATTTCAGGGAGTGCATGCACAGACAGATACACACAAACACACATACATACACACACACACACACACACACACACACACTCATCTCCTGCATGCCTGTGTCAGGAGCCAATCTGGATAACGACATGTCATATGTGAATTGTGATGGCTGATGTTTCACATCCTAGACATTTAACTCTATCTGTAGCATCTTTCACTGCTTCTTGATTCTATCTGGTGTGTATTTCAAGTACCTACACTGTTCCATTTTTAGATGATATCTAATTGATTGCCCTATGGCTCAGTTCACTCTCTTACCCAGTTTTAAAGCTTTCTACATTCATGTAGAAATTGGAGGATTGTATGAGGTATTTGATTCTAAGGCTCTAAAGTATTTGATTCTAGGAGTTTTTTGTGAGTGTACGAGAGTCAAGATTCTTTGGGTTTTAAATATCAATTCTTATATCTTACGTCTTAGCTTCAGATACAAATTTCAATATGTATACTGATCTAACATAATGCATCTATCTCAAAAAACTGAAAAAGCATGCGCTTGGGATGCAGGTCAAGTGACCAGAACTAAAAAGCTGTAAGTGCCCAAAATAATGGACTATCAGGTTGAGCATGGCCTAATTAATGCTTTGACACCTGCTATACCAAACCAAGAAGGGTGAGCCATCTCCCCTGGTCCCTGCTGCCAGCAGGCGTAAGCACTTGTGTGGTGATAATAAGCAAGATGGATTGAACTTCATTAGAATACCAAGGAAAATTCTCCAAAATGGCTCTTAATTAAATGGTCTCCCACTAAGCAGCAGTCAGAGTGTGAACACTCCCTATATTTTATTCAACTGAATGTCATGTTGACTTCAAAGCCATTTGGGGGGGTCTTTACCTAAGAATAATGCTTCCTATTTACATAGTTCTTTTCATATGAGATTCGCGTAGCACTCCACAAATGTCATCTCATTACCTCATGCAGTGAGTCAATTACAGCACTGAGAAGATAACCCAAGACTCAAAACTCCCCATGCCTTGTGAGAACAGCTCTGTAAACATCGCAAGTGGTCTGATGTGATGCCTGTTGTAGACAGGGGAAATGAAGATTGACATAAATTCTATAACTCACGTCAGCGTCCTAACAGCACAAGAATGTGATTGTCCATTAAAGCATTGACTTTCTTATTTTTCAAGAAATGGTCATTTTCCAATTCTGGTATCAATTACCCACAGGAAGTTATAGGACTAAATTGTCTGTTCATATGAATACAATCTTCTGCTGTCCACATAATAACTTGCTTTATTCAAGATTGAATACATTTGCACCTGTATTGATGAATTTGTTCTCAACCCAACAGGTAAGTTATTGATCATATAATGCCTGAATTCAGCGAACGTAACAGGCCCCAAATCTGGAAATTTCAATAGGTTTATTCTTTTGTGTTCAGACCCTAGTGCGAGGTGATTTTGCATGTATTCCACCAAGCGTAACAGTACGAAAACACAGTTCACCAGCTCCCTAATTTTGGATATGCAGGAAGTTATATTTGGGTTTTGCTAGTCAAATACTTGATCTTCATAATGCTCATTTCCAGAATGATTTTTTTTCCACAGTGTAGAGTCATATTTGTCATCTAAAATTGTCTATATGTTTCATAAGAAAAAAGAAAACATGATTTAATGGGTATGCATTTATATTAGAAGGATTTGAGGGAAAAAAGGATTTTCTTTATGACGTATTTCTTGGATAACTTCTCAGAGAAGTTTTAAAGTATCATAAGGATTATTAAGAATATTCATGTTACAAAATATTTTTGAAAAGCTGAATAACACAGTTCAGTAAGATCTTTTCTAGTTGAGAGGATAGACAATGTGTAAGACAAAGACTGCATCTGAGGCACCCAAGTAATCTTTTTTGCCAAATGCCTTTGCTTTGGTTCCTGGCGAAATGAACTGCAGATCGTCTTTGGCTGCAGTTATTTCTGTACCTGATGACCTCTTCTATTAAAATGATGGTGGTTTAGGCTAACTCTATATGGAATTCATCTATGGGGTCACAATAGTCCCTTTCTGGTGCCTTTAATACTAGACTCATTGTATGTTTATATGAATGATTAAAACTACTATGGAGGTAAGAAGGAAAGCCTCCTTTAATACACAGCTACAAATGTTATCACTTTCTCCCCTGCAGGAAGTGGGCTGTATTACTGCCATAAGCGTAGTGCTAAAGAATCATAATTTAAAAATAAATAAATAAAGCAATGGGTTTAGAGAAGAGAATGGGTTTGAAGCACTGGTAACATTATACGGAGAAGAGTTACAAAGCCTTCTATAATTTGCTTTTCTATTTCAACAAATTCATGATATTGTGAAAGACTTATTACAATGCTCATAATTTAAGATTACCCTCACAGTGTTATTTACAAGTCAGTGCAGTTTTTTCTCTTTGCATGATTTTAGGCTGTGAAAATTTCTAGACCAACAAGTCTTAACGAAATTCCCCTTGCCTTCAATCCTGAAGAGGACGACATAACAGTTTAGTGACTAATTTAAGTAAAAAGCAGTGGAAAAATTAAAACAGCTACTTCCCTTCACCTATAGTTTTGAATGAGTAAATGGGGGAGTGTTGCTAACACATTCAAAATTTCAGAATAGTCAACAGCCAAAAAAGAAGAAAGTTGCAGAATTTAAGGAAATATCAAAATTTTTATTTTAAAAGTTTTAATGGGTAATATAAATTATGATATTTGAGTGGTATTTCTTGGAAAATCTATCTGTCATGACACGTTACACTTCAGAAAAAGGATGAATTCTAAAATATTATATTTTAGCAAAAAGCATGCTTGTTCCTCAGTCATGTGAATACAGTTATTCACACAATTAATCCTTTTGTGAAATAATCTCAGCATTTCAGCAGGATTTATGAATTGAATCATTATACTGCAGTTGTTTCACAGGGATCTGAAATATTGATATTATTATTTTATTTTTGAGACAGAATCTCCCTCTATCACCAGGCTGGAGTTCACTGGTGCGATCTCGGCTCACTGAAACTTCTGCCTGCCGGGTTCAAGCAATTCTGCTGCCTCAGCCTCCTGAGCAGCTGGGACTATAGGTGCATGTCACCATACCCGGCTAATTTTTCTATTTTTAGTAGAGGTGGGGTTTCACCATGTTGGCCAGGCTGGCCTTGCCCTCTTGAGCTCATGATCTGCCTGCCTTGGCCTCCCAAAGTGCTGGGATTACAGGCATGAGCCACTGTGACTGGCCAAAATTATTTTTACGCCGTGCTTTGAAACATGCACCTTTAAAATGGTACCTGGGTAATTTTAAATGAATTTTCCCCATCTTTATGACAGAATGAAATAGCAGAGGACGTTTTAACTGCAAGGGAAGGAAGTGAAGGAATCAAAGAATGTTACCAAAAGAAACTGAAAATCAGCAGCAAACTCCTAGGGATGGGCTGCTAAGCAGAAATTAAATGGGAAAGCCAACCTGTCAGCAGAATGAATAGGTGGAGAGTGTGAATTTCAGCTGTAAGCCTTAGTTTAATTTTCTTTCCTGATAACCTCTACCACAGGCTGTTATTTCAAAGTCACTGGGCCCACTCACCTAGATAGACACCTATTACGAAAGCAACCACCTTCTTGCAACATATTGAGTAATTATATTCATCTTGATAACATCCTTCTTGACAATTTTATCATTGATGGAACTCTCCGCCTGTGAAGGTTATTTGTATTTTTCCCCCCTTCTGACCTTACGTCCCATGAAGAGGGTTCTATAGAGCAAATACCATTTGTTATGTTATCTTGGGAAATGGCCACACTTCTCCTTCCAGGAACTGTGGCAAAAATTATTTTCTGCACTCCATCTATGCCTGTCACGTCTGCCTTGATGGAGTGGAAGGAACATCTACCTGCCTGCCTTAACTACGCTTATTTTCAACCCAATTTCCTGAAGGTCCAGGTACACTACATTGGGAATCTGTAGCTATCTAGCCCAGCAGTGGAATGCTAAATTTTAACCTTTAAATCATTGTTCAAATCTAACCACAGCAGATAAAGTCGAAGAGGTTTTAATGGGCCAGTGTTTTCACATTTCTCAAACACAATCCTGTGATTTGGCAGGTGCCATGAACTCAGTTTGGGGACATTTTCTCCTCACTCCCTATAATTAGTTTATGGCAAATAAACTGCAGCTCTCGTTTTATGAGCTCTCCTCTGTCTCAATCCATCTTCAGTGCCCTCTTGTACAGGACAGCTCAGTCCTACCATCCTGAATTATGATAATGCGGGGCACACAACCTACCCTACAAATGGGACTTGCTGTATGCTGAATACCTCTGGCACACTGGTACTCAGCCCAGGGGCTCTACCTGTTGAAAACCTGCCCCCTGTCCCTGCTGGAAACCAGCAGCCCCTGACCTGACCTCACAGGGAAATCACGGCTACTGACCGACTTCACTCAAGTCCTCTGCAAGCCACTCCCAACAGTCAAGTCTTAAGATGTATGTTTTCTTAATTATGAGAAAGGGAGAAACTCGTTAAAGGAAATTTAAAAACAAAAAACGAATGTATTAAAAACAAAGTAAAACAACAAAACAAAACAAAAAATTGAGGTTCTGCTTCCCAAACACATATCCCGGTTGCTTTTCGTGGCCAGGTTTTTTAAACAGTAGACCATCCTTGAAGCTCCTGGCTATGGTGGACCACATGGGAGTTGAAGGGGTTGATAAAAGGAAAATATCTAAGACATAATGTCTGAGTTAAAGAACAAGGAGCAGCCACATGAAGAGGGCCGGGAAGACTGTGAACCATGGGTGAGAGCGTTTCCAAGGATTCTGCAGGCAAAGCCATGTGGGGTCCGTGAGGCTGCAGCAGACAAGGACTGACCAACTGTCCTGGTTTGCTGATGGTCACCACTTTATAAATGAAAAGTCCTGCAGCCTGCAAACCCCCTGATAACGTGCAAATCAGGATGATCTCACATCATGCCTAATTCTAGTTCCTATTGTTTCTTATACGGGCCCTCCCTGGAATTCTCAAATTTTTAAATTTCTACCATAGCAGTCATGAACCACTTTCTTATCACACTGTCAGGTGCTAGACAAGACTCTATGGTATTCTTCTGACTTAATTGCTTAAACACTGACCAGATTTCCAGTTTTGCCTCATTGACAGTGGGCCAATCCCCAAGAGGCCACCTGCCTTATTGCTGCCATGGTTCCTGGAACAAGGGTCATCATGGGAAAATGTCAACTCCTGTCCAGAGGCCAATCTTCTCTGGGTGCTGTGATACTGAATACACTACACAGCTTTCTTCTCCACGTCCTCTCGGAAGTTCCCAGGGCCCACTGGAATCTTCTGAGTGTCAGGGTTGCTCTACCTTCAAGCTCCTCTTAATTCCTTAATTTGGCCAGTGTTTGAGTAATGAAATGTGAGACACCATGCTCACCCCTTGGGTGACGGCCATGAGCAAGAAATGTTCTCTGCCAATAACAAGTTCAAGGTTCATGGAGAGGTACATAGGGAAGAAGGAATAGCAAAGGCATCATAACTTTGTATAATGTGATACAGGGATGCATGATGCATCTTATGTGATCAGAGTGGAGAAAACAGCTGGATGGCAGGAGGACTTCCTGGAGGTGTGTTCTGGATTTGTCAGCCTCAATATTCCTAACTTGTTTAGCTCTTGAATCTCATTCTTCTCTAACTATGTGGGGACATTAGTCCTATACTGTTCCTCTTTTTTCACTTGAGTCTGCTTCTTTAATTTTACATTTTTTTATCTTAAGTATGTATCAATCAAAACAGCCCATTAGGCAGAGTGGTATTGAGGTAAAACAACGGGATTTTTCTCCTTCCATTTTTTCAAATGGGTGATCTTTCATTTTAGTATTCATTTTCTCACAACTTATTCTTTTAGAGATGAGGTCTCCCTACACTTCCCAGGCTGGAGTACACTGACTATTCATAGATGTGATCATAGCTCACTACAGCCCCAAATTCCTCGGCTCAAGCCATTCTCCTGTCCTACTCTTTTTAACTCTTCTATTTTCTAGGTTTTCTTTTAACACTAATATCACAGTTTGCAGTTATTTTCAAAGGTCACAAATGGTTTCTTTATTGTCCATGTGTCATCACACACTTCAAATTCAGGGAGCTTCTGTGAAGGAAAATAAATCTCGGGACCCCCAAATCACTAAGCCAAAGGGAAAAGTCAAGCTGGGAACTGCTTAGGGCAAACCTGCCTCCCATTCTATTCCAAAAAAAGACAGCTTCTAAGATAAAAATTGCTACGTACCTCCTTCAGGATTTGTCCACGGGAATTTCCCTGTGGACAAAAGACAGAGCTCAAAGTCTTCCTTCTGCTCTCTGAGATAAATGCGTACTTGATTGCTTCCTTTGCAAAGACTAATCAGAAACTCAAAAGAATGTAACAGCTCATCTCTTATCTACCTATGACCTGGAAGCCCCCTCCCTGCTTCAAGTTGTCCTGCCTTTCTGGACCAAATCAACGTATTTTTTTTTTTTTTTTGAGACGGAGTCTCGCTCTGTCGCCCAGGCTAGAGTGCAGTGGTGTGATCTTGGCTCACTGCAACCTCTGCCTCCCAGGTTCAAGTGATTCTCCTGCCTCAGCCTCCCAAGTAGCTGGGGCTATCTATAGGCATGTGTCACCACGCCAGGTTAATTTTTTTTTTTTGGTGGGGGGGTATTTTTAGTAGAGACGGGGTTTCACCATATTAGCCAGTATGGTCTTGATCTCCTGACCTCATGATCTGCCCACCTCAGCCTTCCAAAGTGCTAGGATTACAGGCGTGAGCCACGGTGCCCGGCCCAATGTACTTCCTAGATATATTGATTGATGTCTCATGTTTCCGTAGTATGTGTAACACCGAGATGTGCCCAACTACCTTGGGCACATGTCATCAGGACTTCCTGAGGCTGTGTCACGGGACTGCGCGTCCTGAACCTTGGCAAAATAAACTTTCTAAATTGACTGAGACCTGTCTCACATATTTTGGGTTCATACCTCTCAGCCAAATTTTCATCTTTCAGAGATTTTACTCCAAAATCCAATCTGTAGCCAAAGAAGCTTCTCTAAAGCACTATGAACATACAGTTTCTAGGTTCTTGTACCTTTCACAGCTTACATTAAAATACGAAGGTATTAAAATACCACGTGATTAAGCTCCCTTTACTTATCTGTCATCTTCCCCCTGCCCCCTTGTGGGAATGTTCTTAACTAACCAAGCTGGCCTACTCATCACCACTGAAGCCTGGGGTCCGAACTTCGACCACCGTGACTTATCAAATACTCATCTTTGTACATGGAATACACATAGTCTTTATTTCTCGAAGTTATTTTTGTCATTTCCCTTCCTATGGAAAGCTTGCCTATCTTCTGAAGGTTTCCCTGAGCACTGCAGTTCTACCAAAACCTCTCTCCCTGACCCCGTACAGCCTTTATAGTCTGCACTCCTGACACTGGAATAACTTCATTCAGCCTACATCCATGCTTGAGAGTGAGCACTGGCCCCCATTCACATGTGTTATTTACACACATATGACTGAATTTGAAAATTGTTAGTCGCGAATGACCAGTGACATTTGTTAAGATCTTATGTCGACTCGGTTGTTGCCTCTCTTTTATCATTTATCTCGATACCCTACAATATGTTAAAGGATTTCATTTTTTAGAGCAGTTTTAAGTTCACAGAAAAATGAAGAGGAAGATACAGAGGTTTCTCATCTGTCCCCTATCGCCCCCACACACAGCCTCCCCCACTTTCAACATACCCCACCAGAGAGAGGGGTGCATTTGTTACAACCTATGGACCTAGGTTGATACATCATTATCACTCAAAGGACAGTTTACATGAGGATTTACTCTTACTGTTTCATGTTCTATGGGTTTAGACAAATTTATCGTGATATGTATCCCCGATATAGTATCATACAGCCTCTAGAATATTTTTACCTGGGCAATTTAATTTTAAAATAATAAACAGAGGATCATCTAGACTGGTGGCCCACCACTCTTTTGAACATGAGAACCCCTATGTATTTGCCAAATTTAATAACATTTAAAATTACCATAGGATCTACATGAAAGCAGGCTGTGGTTAGAGACTTGGGTTCTGGAGGGAGAATGCCTGTGTTTAATCCTGGCTTATTGCACGTTAGTCAGGAGACTTTGAGGAACTTACAGAATCTCTATCTTATAAACATGGATTTTAATGGTATCTGGTTCATGATCAATCAGCAGCCTTCAACAAGGATAATGCCATGAAGAATTCAGAGAACAGTTTTTGTTACATGAAAATCATTCAATAAATGTTTTAAAGCCAGTGCACATGTATGCATATAGGATATGTTATTTTCAGTCTATGGACATGACAGATACCATACATACACATGAGAATTCAATAGTTGCAGAAAATCAAAAGCACTCTGTGTCCACTTATTGGGATATTTGGTAACAATAACTTTCAAAGACTCTTAGATTATTGTTTAGTTCATCTACTATAAACTAAGACCTACCTCTATAATATGCAGAATTTTAACTCTTTATCACTGAAACATCCTGCTTCTCCTATTTCTCTAAATCAGAGTCAATTACATTTGTTTATTAAAGGGAACAGAGGGACGGGAACTTCAGAGATCTGTAGAGGAAAGCAGGTCTTAAACATTATCCTACCCTGGAAGCCCATAATATTTGCGGAGGCTACAGAATCATATAGGAATAACAGTTAATTTCCCCCTTATTACCCAGATTTATTATCTAAACAACATATTTCATACGTTTTTTCATTTATCTGGTTTCTCTTTTATTGTTGTCTTTACCCACAGAAAAGGTATGACCCACGAAGGCAAGGACTATATCTATTTCACTAGTACCCAGAATAATGCCCAGCACCTAACATGGGTGTCCAATGACTGAAGGATTGCATCAGTGAATCTATGTTTACACAAATTCATTAAATTTCATTCCACAAAAATCACAAAATGTAAGTAGTGACAGAGCTGTAAACTTAGCTCTTGAAACTATGAATTCAAAAAATCAGGGCCAGGTTCAGTGGCTCATGCCTGTAATCCCAGCACTTTAGGAGGCCGAGCTGGGTGGATCATGAGGTCAGCAGTTCAAGACCAGCCTGATGAACATGGTGAAACCCCGTCTCTACTAAAAATACAAAAATTATCTGGGCATGGTGGTGCGTGCCTGTAATCCCAGCTACTCAGGAGGCTGAGGCAGGAGAATTGCTTGAACCCAGGAGGGGGACGTTGCAGTGAGCCGAGATCGCGCCACTGCACTACAGCCTGGGCAACAGAATGAGACTCAGTCTCAAAAAAATAATAATAAAAATAAAAAAATCAGAAAAAATCATTCTACTTATTTTTGATTCTAGAACAGAACCTTGCTGTAAAGGCCCTTAGAACATATAGCAAGACAAGATGAAAACAGGAGAACCACCTGGACTTAGTCATCATTGCCCTTCTCACCAAAAGTTGCATTCTGAGAAATATTTATGATGCTGTCATTTCTGCTTGATTTTAAGTGGCTACTTTACATGCTAGCAAAGTAGTTTATTTGGGCATGCTCATATTTGCTTACAGAGGCAAGTTCAATATGTAAAAAATTTGGCAGCTATTAGGTATAACATATTCCTTTGGCTTTAGGTGGAATTCTGTGTCCTGTATTGTTTACTCAATTGGGGAATGTTGACCATAGCAAAACAATTATAGTATTCAAGTGACTATTGACTAGAGTTCAGTCAATAAGTTCAACATTATAAGGCCAAAGGCAATTAAGCAGGGACTGATATTAGTGGCTGGTTACATGATTTCCCTGGACAGTTTTAATTACTGGATATGAGAGTTCTGAAATATGTGGATTAGTTAATAGCTCAAAGTAAAAAAGGAAAGCATTAGTCATTTGGCATTATAAACTGTGATAAAATACACACACATTCTCATTCTGTAAGCAAAAAACACTCAGCCATAATTTCAAAATTAGTAAACTGCTTGATATTTGTAACATCTTACATAATATGTAAAGGACCATTTTTAGTTTAAGAATAACGTAGACTGCCAACCATGTTTAAAACATTGGTCCTGTCAAGACAAATAGTGATGCTTAAATGTAAGTATTCATTACCATCTAGATCTTACATCGAACACTTAATATGTCCATAGATGAAACAAGATTATATAATTGGAAGGGTTCATCAAAATATTAAGTGAAGTTCCAAAACATGTCAAATATAAATGAATTCCCAAATCTGTGAACACTTTTGCTTTGAATACTGGGTTTTTTTTTTTTTGGAATTGAACATAATATTATATGCCACAACTTTCTGCATCTTCATCTGTATTAATGTAATTAAGTAAGCCCTGGTTCTTCATCAGTATTAAACATTTTAGTCAACATGAAGAGCTGAGTGGAATGCTGTATAAAGGCTCGTTTCAAATGAGTTTTTGATGAACAACAGCTCATGGAACTTAAAGATGATGTCCCAAAACAGATGAACTGGTGAATGCATCAGAGAAAGAAGGCGAAGGTTTCTGAGGACCTCCAAAGCTCTGTTCTGCATAAAACAGGCTTGGTGTGATTCGCAAACTTTCATGCTTATGTTCTCATAAGGCAGTTGGGATAGAAAACCAGCTCAGGTGTGTGTTAGGCCTAAAGAAGTCCACATACAGGGAAGTTTATTTTTGAAACAGGGACAGATTTAAAGATAACTGTTTTTATACAATGGAAATGATGGAAATTTTTTTTTTTTTTTTTGGTTCTAAGGAGCAGGAAGTTTAATAGGCAAGAAGGAAGGGAGAAGACAGGAAGAGAGAAGGAAGAAGCCCCCCTCCCTCTGTACGGGGGAGCGTTTTCCTTCCACCTTCTCCCTTCCTTCTTACCTACTAAACTCTCCGCCCCTTAAAAAAAAAATTCCACCATATAAAAACAGTTCTAGCTTCTTATAACCTGAGACTGATTTAGCTTTCAACCAGGAAAATCCTAACCAGTAGGGTTACTTCAATACATTTTGGCAATCCACCTCTTAAACATGTGCATACCCTCCCAAAACACACACACACACACACACACACACACCAATTTCACCGTCTAACGAACACGTCAGGATTATCACTGCCTTGCCATGGTCATGCTTTGTGTCTCCACTATCTATGCCTTTCATTAACTTAAAGCTTGTCCACAGTTCTGGGAAAATATGTGCTTTGACGTAGATGTCCTGCTAGAGTTTGAGGTCTTTGCTTTCCCGTTACTCAATCATTTACCTGGATGATGCCAGATTTGGAACAATTAATTCCATGTTTCACTCTGGACCTCTCAAAGCCTGCTAAGTATGTGAAGTTAATACTCAAATGTTTTCCTTTGCTTAAAGGATAACTTTCAAAGAGTTTATTTGCAATTACACTCCTCTTTCTATACCAACAGTACCTCTCTGTTTCTAGCAGAGTGCTTTACTTCTCCTAATACTCCATAAGAAAATTGTCTCCAAACCTTACTCATCTGAGAGTACCCACAACTCACACCTTGTACTGATCACTCTATCATCCTTTAATGCCTGTTTTATTGTCAACACCCAGGTTCAATGTCATATTCTGTAAAGTCTCCCCCAAATCCATCTGTGCTAATGAGAAAGTCAAAGCTGTACATCGAACACTCAGTTTATGTTCTTTTCTGTCTTATTAACTCTTCTGTGTGGATCCTTTCTTTCTAATTTAACCAATACAAATATAAACATCAGAGCTCTTGGCATTTATTTGTTGAGATATGAAACCACAAGCCAGATAAAAATTTAGAACATTTTAAACAATGTCATCATCCGTAGACATGATTTTTAAAAATCTCCCAGACAATTTATGAGGTGTTAATTTCTACTGTGATTCATGGAAAGCAGTGTTTCATGATTAGTTTGTCAGGGAAGGATATCGTGCTTGAACTCACCTAAAGAATGAACAGGTCTTGCCAATGCAGAGAGTAAAAGTGAGATTGGCAATACTGCGAGGAAGAACAAGAGACAAAGTTTTTCAGATATAATGGAATCCTTTGAAAGATTAAAATTCCTATCTGGACACACAAGATAGGATTAGAATAAGACAGGCTTGGATTCTGTAATTCTCTCTCATTATAATACATGGCTTCAATTTCTTCATCTTGCTAATCTTAGAAAGCTTCACAAAGAGCCATGAAGGAGAAACCACTGAGTCATTTTCCTAATGAGATGAAGGAGCTCACCACAGAGTCATTTTTCTAATAAGTGGTGAACTTTTTGTTTAATTTTTATTTTTAACTGACCTTTCAAGACCTATTCAGTTCATGTTTATGAAACTAAATCTTGAAATCTTAGAAAAATAATAAAACCAAGCAAAGAAATCAAACAAAAACCTCTTGTTTTCTAGCAGGAAAGGTGAAATTCAAATTTTGTGAGTATTATAAACCAACGAGAATGTTTTAAAGGATTATTTTATTATTAATCTATTATTTATAATACATATTATAAACATATTATTTGTTATCAACCTGATCATTTGCTATACTTTGCTTTTACAAGTTTTATACTTATAAACATGTAGGTTTACTTTGTGATACCTCATGGCTTGGAAACAACCTGCATATTCATTAAATTTAAAACTATAAAACTATGCATGTTACAATGAAAAGGTGTCTAATAGAGAGACAAGATATTTCAAAGGATGAAAAACTTAAGTGTGGTTTGCTTAAGGTCTCAATTAGTGAAATAATTGGGTATCATTAACAGAAACAACTGACTCAATGTATCACAAAAAATGAAAGTAATTGGAAACATAAAGAGAATATACTATATTCTACCTGCATATGATATTCAGAAACTCACAAAACTATATCCATAAAATCAGCACATTTTATTATATGTAACTTATGCTGCAATAAAAATGGTTAACAAATAAAGGGAAAGGATATTTCTGTAGAACGGATTAGAGCATGAAAAAAAGGTAACAGCAAGAATAGGAAGAAAGGATGAAGAACAATAGACCTACAGTGCTGCTGTTACATGGAGAACAAAACCAGAAGATTTCACAGGAGCAGAGAACACTGTGGAAGGTATCAAGTAACCTTCGGTCTCCTGCATGTACATACTTCTAATAATATGTGAGTTTAGGAGCTGGGGTTTATCGGTGAACGGGAGGCAAAGTAGTGAACAAAGTATGAGTACATAAAACATCTAACAGATGAGTTTTATTGAAATTAAGGGTAGAGTTAGGATGAAAGGTGAATGTTGCAACTCCTTCAAAAATTCGTTTTCTACACAAAGCTGTGGGCTCCCCCACAGCCAGGGGAGAGTCCGTCCGCTGTGTGCCCCTAGTTCCCGACTGTTCTTTGCTCAGAGCTCTCTCATCACTTCTCAGGTCTGCTTCCACCTGGCAAATACCAATGATAAGTCAACTTCGAAGGCTGCTTTTGAGCCATCCTTCCTTTGATGCTTTTTTTTTTTTTAACTCTGCTTAAGAACTTACTACTCCTTTGTTTATCTTGCCAGGCACCTAACAGAGCACCCAGGATGCGTTCCCTTACTTTGTCCTGTACCTGAACCACAGCTGGAGAGTCTCATGGGGAGGGGCCATGCACAGTACTCCTCCTCCCCGACCCCAGCACAGAGCACCCAGGCCGCCTCCCAGAGGGACTGGGAAGCATCAATGGTGGGCATGGGAGGGAGCAATACAGTACTGATTCTCATTTGAGATTAGCTGTTGATCACAAGACTCTCAGGTTCTGTTCCAGAGCTGTTGACAGTATACAGGAGTTTGAAGTATGCTAGGTCCACACATCTCCTCTGTCAAACCTTTCTCCTTAAAAAAAAAAGTAGAGTGGTGACAAATCATAAGATTCCTCTTTTTCTAAACACTTTTAAATGTTACTTTCTTCAAACAAGTTTTAGAAAACCTTGGGTGAAGATTTAGTGAAGATGCATAATCTCATATTTACTCTGGATGAAGAATCCCATGCAACTCCATTAAGAATCAACAGATGCATCAATGATAGACTGGATAAAGAACATGTGGTACACATACACTGTGGAATACTATGCAGCCATAAAAAGGAATGAGATCATGTCCTTTGCAGGGGCATGGATGGACCTGGAAGCCATTATCCTCAGCAAACTAACTCAGGAACAGAAAACCAAACACCGCATGTTCTCACTTACAAGTGGGAGCTGAACAATGAGAACACATGGACACAGGAAAGGGAACAACACATACTGGAGCCTGTCAGGGATGAGGTGGGCGAAGGTAGAGCACTAGGAAAAATAGCTAATGCATGCTGCGATTAATACCTAGGTGATGGGTTGACAGGTGCAGCAAACCACTATGGTACATGTTTACCTTTGGAACAAACCTGTGCATGTACCCAATAACTTAAAATAAAAATAAAAATAAAAAATCAACAGGTTGCCTTGCTTCTGAGACCTGCATGGCCATGGGCCTCCGACTGCATTAGGAATCTTTGCTAAACTGACCCTCCTCCTCTCTGAAGTAGCAATTCCAAGAATTGACTTTTGAACAACAGTTTTGAAAACAACCTTGAGTAAGATGACATCTTGAAGTTCACTCTGGAGCACTCTAAATAGTCCCCTTCAGTCAAAGTGTTGCTGCTGTTTTTAATAACAGGGAAAATAAAAATATTTGCCAGCTTAAAAAATTAAAAGACATTCATGAATTATAAATCATCTGAAAGGTTCCGTAGGAGAACACACTGCCCTTTACAAAACGAACCTCATTACCAGTCCAGAACACACTGAGAATCACAAATAAAGGTTTCCAAGAAACATTTTTAATAACCACTAATACAACCGTATTTCTATTGCTAACCACAAAAATTCTACCGTGTAGAGTTTCTTGTCTATTCTGTGGAAGGAAAGAAAGAGCATCCTTTTGCGGGAAAATGTTAGGTAGCAAAATAAATAATAATAGCGGGATTCATCATATCTTCTCTTTGTCTTAGTTCTTTAATGGATAACATTATTAAAGAAAATTATTTAAAAGTCTCTAAAAAGTTAATTATGAATTTTCATCATAGACTGTAGACTTCTAAAATGAGAAAATTACCCTTAGGGTCTCAAAATATACTTTTAAAAGTAGGTACTCTCAAAAAAGAATGATTATTTAAAATGCTGAAAAGAATCTGGCAATATTTTTATTTATACTGTTCACTTTTTAGGGTTAAGCAAATTATTTTATACCATACATAATTTGCATTTGAGTAATGTGGCATTTTATATAATATTTAATTAGATGCAATATCTGGCAGAAAAAAGTATGGATCTCCATTTAAGGAGATTCAAATTTTATTTGCAAAATTCAGTGGATGATGCTATAGCTCATACAGTGTAAACCAACGGTTCTCAACCATGGCAATGATGGTGGAAGTGTGTGGAAGAATTAGTAGGGAGTGTAGATAATCAGAATCTTCTCAGAAAGTTTTGCAAATATACGTCGCTCCACGGACCTTTCTGCAAAGATCTCCCTTTCTCTACTGACAGAAGAAATAGTGATGGACTCAACATCATTTCTGTCACCTGTAATTTCGTACTTAGAACATGCATGAATAGCCTATCTTGCAATCAGCAATGTATGGATAATTTGTAATTATTTAAAACATGTATACTTCATGAAAGTTACAAAATTGATACAGTTTTTATCAATTTTGCAAGGAATTAGATATACAATATAATTATGAAAAGTAATGAAAACTCTTTGGTGTTAAGGAAATATTTCAATTTTTCCCAAACTGGGGATTTCTAAATATTTCAAGAAAAGTAATTTAGAAGACAAATAGTAGTTGACTTAGCATTGCCTGCGACCTTGATTTAAAAGATTTTCTTAAAAAAAAATCTTAAAGTGATTTTACTAAAATCCAGAGTACAGATACAGAAAAGCATTGGGATACGAAGAGACCCGATCATCAAGCTCAACAGTCCCCAGCATTTTTGGCACCAGGGACCGGTTCTCGGGCAGACAATTTTTCCATGGACAGCAGGGTTGGGGGACGGTTTGGGGATGAAACTGTTCCACCTCAGATCATCAGGCATTAGATTCTCTCAAGTAGCACACAACCTAGATCCCTCATACGTGCAGTTCACAGTAGGTTTCATGCTATGAGAATCTAATGCCGATGCCGATGTGAGAGGAGGCGGACCTCAGGCAGTAATGCTGGTTCCCTGGCTGCTCACCTCCAGCTACGCAGACTGGTTCCTAACAGGCCAACGTCTGATACAGGCCTTCATCCAAGGCAGGTGGGGACCCGTGACCTAGCTAAATACTCAAGCCTCAGTCTCTATTAACACGTAAGTCAAATTTAATACGTTGGTAGCACCTTACATTGTCATTTAAGTCATTTGCATTTGTAATCCCTGTGCTATCCCCAAGTATACTTGGAAGACAGAGACTTTTACTTATTTTATATTTTATTCAGCATTGAGTGTCTTACTGTACTCACAAATCAGTTGTCTGGGACTTGATTACAGTACTTATTGCAATCAGTAAGAATCTCAGTTGTTTATTTACTTATTTATTGTTTATGTGGTGTCTGGCAGAGACTAGGATTTCAATAAATATTTGCTTGACTGAAATTCAATTTCAGAAATTTGAATTTTTGTAGTACTATTTTCTCCCTTCCTAATCTGATGTTTCAGTGCCATTATACAGAAATTGACTGCTTTTGATTACAGAACATTTTCAACCAAACATAACCACATCGATCAACTCTGTATTTTCTAATTCTGTACATTTCTTCTTTTAACCATTCTTACCTTCTACTGGTCATTTAAAGAAAACCAATTTTTCCAAAAGTATTTTCTTTGTTTGCTTGTGTGCTTGCTTAATGGAATGCCTGTCCTTTCAAATGCTCTGGTATGTGTGTCTTGTCGAGGCAGGAGAAAGGGAGTGGCAGTTGTCCTAACCAGCCTGAGTGAGCTTGGAAGTGCTTCCTACTGCATCTCTATGCTGATGGGGCAAAACACCCTAGAGAAGGCTCCAAAAACCCTATAGTAAAGAAAACTGCTTAATTTTGTTTTAATGAAGTCTTAGTAAACTCCATGGGTAGTATGGTTTGGCTCTGTGTCCAAATCTAACCTCCACTTGTAATCCCCACAAGTGTTGAGGAAGCGTCCTGTAATTTTGGATCATGGTAGTTATTTTTCCCATGCTGTTCTCATGCTAGTGGGTAAGTTCTCATCAGATATGATGGTTTTATAAGTGTTTGACAGTTCCTCCTTCATCCTCTGTCTCTCCTGCCACCTTGTGAAGAAGGTTCCTCCTTCCCCTTCACCATAATTGTAAGTTTCCTGAGGCCTTCCCACCCATGAAGAACTGTGAGTCAATTAGACCTCCTTCTTTTAAAAATTTCCAGGTCTCTGGTATTTTTTTATAGCAGTGTGAAAATTGAGTAATACAATGGGTATTAAAAATAACACATAGTTCTATGTTCTAGAGACTCCATTCTAAGAACATACTTTCTGGAAACCATGATGTAAGACAACCCAGCATCTATCAAGAACAGGCATAGTCATCCAAAGACACAAAACCCTAATCCCCAGTCGCCTGTCATTCAAAAGTGTGCTCACATAGTCTTCCTGCTGTGTACAATTGCAATTATCCTCTCCAAGAAAAGGAAACGCACACAGCCTTTATCTCTTTACCCCTAGATTCTACTGCTGCATATTTCTTTTTTGACTGAAAGGCAGGAGTACTTACTGAACAGATATTTTTGACTCATCTTATATTCTGATACTGCGGCATGAACGAAGCTCTTCATTCCGGCCCTTGTATCTCGTGTCATATGAATATCACTCTTTTCTGAGTGTCTCTTCAACGTCTGAAACCATTTGGACATTACAAATATAATCTAACTAGTATTTTAAAATATGACTGAATAATTGATAACATTCTATCTTACAGAGTGTCTAGTTCTGAGAGAAAGATTATTCTATGAGCCAGCTGCATCTGAGTGTCCTGGGGGCACTTTAAAATATACAGATTCTTTCATTTGACTATTGGAAAAATAGTTTAATTAGGTCTATTGTTGGTGCTGCTTATTTGATAAAGAAATCTCTTCAACAAACCTCTGGATAAATGCTTAGGATGACCTTTATGAACTGTAATTTTTTTCAATATTTTAAAAATAAACAGTAATGTATTTAAAATATGTAATTTTTTATATATACACAATGCATGATACATAAAATTTTAACATATAATATATAAAAACTATATATTTTCATGTCCTATATATTACATATTTTATATTAAAATTTTATGTATTTATATACTGTACATATATATTTTTTCAATATATTTTTTCCAAAATATTTCTAATATCTGGCAATTGCTAATTGTTTGAAAGTCCCACAACATATTTGACCTAAAATTTGTCTTTTAATTCCCTGTCCATTACCTTACATATACCCCATGAAATAAGAAATAAATAAAATACTTTTCCACATAACCCTTCAAATTATTATACTCCATACTGAATTAGACTACGTTATCTGCAGACAAAAAGTGTATAATGAAATTGTTATAGCATAACAGATGATATGACCAATGAGCTCAGTAATTCACAAATGTCTCTATAATACAAAAGGGGAAAGTAAATATAGCATTAAATACTTTTATTCACAAATCAACATATTTCATAAACAAATATATTTAACTCGACATCATTTAAGTCAACTTATGCCATGTTTAAATTAGTTCAACTATTTAGGAAGTGTCTAGTTAGTACAAACAGTATTTTAGGAGTGAAGAAATAAAGATAAACAATTTCTAGTCATCAATGTGGCTGAAGTTAATAATGGCATGAAAGTCCAAAAAACAAAAGACAGAGATGTGGCCGGGGAGGCAGAGGGTCAGAGAGAAGGGCTCTCACTCAGAGGCAACAGAAGAAGCATTTGAGAAAGACAGTGCTTGACTTGTGTCAGATAAACACAGTTGACCCGATTGAGAGAATGGGGGAATCTTCTTACAAGTAGCAAGGGCAGTTCAGTGAAATGAGAAAGGCAAGGCGAAAAGCTTCTGATTCATGAAACTATGAGTAATTTGCTCATCTGAAGCTTGGCAGAGGTTGGGGTTACAGTGACAGGGACAAAGTCATGAAGGACCTTTCTCTTGAAGTTTGGACAATGTCATTGACAGATCTAACTTAAGGACTTAAGGTGATCAGATCTGAGATTAGGAAAGATCACCCTGGCAGCTGTGTGGAAAATGAAGCAGATACTAAATACATCCAGAAAGCTGTTACAGTGATCTGGGTGAAAATAATAAAATAATAACTTCCTCTTATTGAATAGTTATTGCAATCTAGACACTGTTGTTAAAGGCTTTCTATACATTATCTCATTTTCATTCTTACAACGGTCCTAGGAGTTAAGGAATATTAGGTCTTTAAACATGAGGGAATTGAAGCTTGGAGAACTTAAATTAATTTCTTCAAGATCACAAAGGAGAGCTGGGACATTATTCAAAGAAAATCTAGATTTCCAAAAGCATGTTTTTAATCATGCTGGGAAACAAAGACAAGATGATCACATAGTGCAGGAATGCTGATGGTGGAAGTGCAGATTAACAGAAACGCATGAATTTTTACAGGATTTAGGAAGGGAAATCAGCGTAGGAGTCCATGAACAGTTAAATGGAGAGGCCACTTGTAGAACAGATGCTAACTAAACTCCCAGGTTTTTACTGCAAACGAGGAACAAGAGAGGGGAAAGGGCCAGGCATGGTGGCTCACGCCTGTAATCCCAGCACTTTGGGAGGCCGAAGAGGGCGGATCACCTGAGGTCAGGAGTTCCAGACCAGCCTGCCCAACATGGTCAAACCCCATCTCTACTAAAAATACAAAAATAAGCCGGGCGTCGTGGCAGGCGCCTGTAATCCCAGCTACTCGGGAGGCTGAAGCAGAAGAATCGCTTGAACTCGGGAGGAAGAGTTTGCAGTGAACCAAGATCGCACCATTGCACTCCAGGCTGGGGACAAGAGCAAGACTTTGTTTCAAAAAAAAAAAAAAAAAAAAAAAAAAAAAAAAAAAAAAAAGAGGGGAAAGAAGTTTCCGTGTGATTGTCGTTTTTAAGACAGCATCTCACTCTGTCACCCAGGCTAGTGCAGTGACATGAATATAGCTCACTGCAGCCTCAAACTCCTTGGCTCAAGTGATCCTCCTACCTCAGCCTCTGCAGTAGCTGGGAGAACAGGCATGTGCCAATACACTGGCTAATTTTTTGTTTTATTTATTTATTTTTTTTGTAGAGATGGAGTTTTGGTATGTCGCCCAGGCTGGTCGGAATCTCCACAAACAATCCACCTACCTGGGCCTCCTAAAGTGCTCAGATGACAGGCATGAGCCACTGCATGTGGCCTTCAGTGTGACTCTTGATTCCCTTCAGAATATAAACCATTGTCATTCACATAGACATGCATTTTCTCTCTCGCTAGGTGGAATGTAAGCTCCGTGAACATTGAGACAACATCTGTCTTGTTCATTATTCTGTTCAGTGCCTAAAACTGGGTATGTATCTGGTAAAAAGTAAAACTGCTAATAGTGTCACTAAAGAAACAAATATAGGAACAATGAAAAAGTAATGGTTACCATCCTGATAAATCACAATAACTCAATCTGTAGTAATTCTCTTAAAAATGAAGGTAAATTAAAGGAAGGTGATTGCCAGGTAATATTGTATCTTTGAGTCACTTAAACTAGGTAGCCAATCAGAAAGAGTTCATTGAATGGTTAAATTTCTAGTGTTTTCTGTCATCATTATAGACACCATCCTAACCAGATTCATTTTTTTTTTAAGAGAAAGATTTCCCAACTGTTGCAGTGGAATTGTGACCCCCTAAAGATTCATATATAAAGTCCTAACCCCCAGCATGGGACTATATTTGGAGAGAAGATTTTGTAATAGATGTTTAAATTAAAATGAGGTCATTAGGGTGGTCCCTAATCTGACATGACTGGTGTTGTTATAAGAAAGGGAAATTAGAATTCAAAACACACAGAGAGTGACAATGTGAGCAAATACAGGAAGGTGGTCATTCACAAGCCAAAGAAAGAGGCCTCAGAAAAGAGCAATCCTGCTGATACCTCGATCTTGGGCTTCCAACCTCCTGAACCTTGACAAAATAAATGTCTATTGCTGAAGCTTCCCAGTCTATGGTACTCTGTTATGGAAGCCCTAGCAAAACTAATATGCTGCCCAATATGGTAGACTGTGTTGGAAAAAATGTCTTACTCTAATCACATGGAAATTCTGAACGAAATATAGCAATACGGTGTTTGATGCATAGCTCAGCTCACAGTCGAGAGAGAGGAATTCCTAGCTGGTAGAAGGAACCAGGCTACTCTTGTAGACTGGTGTGGGGAGTAGAGTTAAAAATGACTCCTTGGCTAACTGCAGGTAGAAGGAGGTACTGAACTATGGAGGTTGATACCTGAGGCCTCTGTGTTGGACTGGGGGAGTTTAGGCTGTATGTCCCATTGTGTGCAGCAATTTGGAGCCAAGGTATGAACATAAAGACTCTTTTTACTTGGGGCTGCCCTGGCCTCAACACAGGAAATAGAGGGACTGTGTCCACAGGACGTAAGGAACAGGGGGATCCCCATGTGCCACCTTCCTCAGGCTGAGGGTACAAAGAGGGCAGAGACCTCGAGGCTGGAGCCTCTGCCGTTGCTCACCGTGGTTGGGAAATTCAATTCACAGAAGCTGTCCAAAGGCAAGAAACAAATATAAAACTGGCCAGGAGCCCAAGACTGCTGGGGGTCTTCAGCAAAGATGAATGTTTAACCTACTCTGAAGGTTTTCCACAGCCTGGGGCACCTGCGGGAAGCATAGCAGGAAGGCTGAGTGCAGGTGAGCTCCATCAGTGTGTCCCTATGGCTCCCAGGGAGAAGTCACAGGGGAAAGGGGCAGGAGAGGAAACGAGCACAGTGTCCAGTCGTCCCGCAGAGTAAAATACACATGAAATCAACAGAAAAGTCTCAATGAACGTTTAAAGTAAACACATCTAAAATGGCCCAAGGATTGAAAAAGTAGAAACCATAAGAAAAAACAGGGTCTTGGAAGAAAATATCAGGTCGATTTAGAAATTTTCATAAAAACTGGATAATTAAATAAAAATATCACTTGATAGTTCAAATAGGCCACTAAGCTGACTTCATAATTAGTGATTTGGAAAATCTGGGGCAAGAACACAAAATATAGCCCAAGGAAAAGCAAGTTCTGATAAGCTTGGCCTGGAGATTATTCTAAGGGGGGATTAATTCCTGTCTGCATGTTTTCCTCTGCCCAGTACCAACACAAGATAAAATATATATTTGTATCTTCAGTGTGCTCTTATTCAAGGTACTATGAAATACATATATTTATACACATTTAATATACATTTGCATGTTAAATATATAATGTATATGTGTATACATTTAACCGCATATAAACATATTCTAAAGTACATTATTTCAATTATATATTTAAATAAACATATTAAGTAAATAAAAATATATTATTAAATATATAAATTTATAAATATATTTAATATAAACTTTATATATTTATATATAATGGAATATTATATATATATGTATCTCTGTCTCTCTCAAATTACATCGAGTAAGTGTGTCAGGAGAAGATGGTGGGGGAGGTTATTTAAAAAGAAAAATGGCTTCTGGGTGCGGTGGCTCACGCTTGTGATCCCAGCACTTTGGGAGACCGAGGCGGGCGGATCACGAGGTCAGGAGATGGAGACCACGCTGGCTAACAAGGTGAAACCCCGTCTCTACTAAAAATACAAAAAATTCGCCCAGCATGGGGCCACATGCCTGTAATCCCAGCTACTTGGGAGTCTTAGGCAGGTAAAATGCTTGAACCCGGGAGGTGGCTGATGACATGAGCCAAGATCGCACCACTGCGCTCTAGCCTGGGAGACAGAGTAAGACTCTGTCTCAAAAATAATAATAAATAAAAATAAAAGAACAATGAGAAAAAAGACTTACATAACTAGAAAATGGCCCGGGTCCAAACATAAAAGGACCATGCCCTATCCTGAGACAAAGGAAGGTGCTCTTGGATGTGTACTTGAGTGACATGTGAGGTGACGGACAGATGTGCCCAGGCCTTTTCTAGTTAGCAACTAAAGAAAATAAAATTAGGCAAAATCATGACATGATATTTCAGAAAACAGTCTCATGTAAATAGCAAATTATTATAAGAGAAGTTTGGTAAAATGGATGAAATTCTCAACAATTTTCTCACAAAAAAAAACCGTGATCCTTTTATTACTCATACTTGGAAAGCCAAATGTGAAGTAAAAAATGTAAATTATGCTATGAAATGAGGTGGTGAGAATCATCACACGTATAAAACAGCACTTGTTTAGGTCATTTACTGTTTATCCAATAAACTGCAGGGCAAATTAAACCTTTCTTTTGACTATTTATTGATAGCCAAAGTTTCCAGGAAATTAATGTTAAATTGCATAGTTTTCGTACCAGTGATTCTCAGAAGACAAATTGTTTAGTAATAGCTGCATTTTCAAACAAAGGTGTGAAAGTACCTTCTATTTTTCTAAAGCAAAATTTATTTTCAGAGAAAGTATTTTTGGGACATCTGTCCTTAAAAAAAGTGTTATGGAAGGTTTTCAACAAAGGACAGAGAAATTTGAAAAATTATATATTGGTACTAAATTAGAAATATCATCTATAATATTTTCGCAGTTGGAAAAGCCAGGAATACTTCTTTGCTGTAGGCAAATTTTTAAAAAAATCCATTAAAGTCTTCGAGTCTAAAAACAATTTCAATATAATTCTCCCAGAATTTCCTTCAGTTTGGTGTGTGTATGTAGTTTTTGTTTGCTTTTGTTTTTTGTTTTTAATTTTCCTCAGAGGATTCTAAAAAAAGGTCCTGAGCCAAGTAGTTTTGTTCTATCATAATAATGATCTTCATTAATAAGATGGTGATGATGGCACAAATAATACCAGCTGGATTAACTGCATACTACAGGAAAAGGACTGAGCTTGGTGACTCCTGCACACATCTCATTTGTGGTAAAGTTTTAAACTCAAGTCAGTGATTTGAAATATGTGGCTTCCTAAGAGTCTACAGAGAAAATCTAGAAGAGATTTTCTCAGGAGAAATCCCATAAAATGCATGTTCAGTGCCATGAAGAAGAAATTAGGCAATGCCCCTGGAAGTCAATCAATGGGACTGACCGTGGTTGAAGCTGGATGGCATAGACAAGTGAACCTCTTCTATTTCATTTCTTCAGGCTCAAATGTCTGTGAGTCCAAAGCTCTTGATCTCTACTCATGATCCTCAGTGCAAATAGCATCATTCAAAATTGGCTGAGGATACATCTAGGTGAGAGTACACTTCAGTGTGGGAGATGTAATTTAATGACGGTCACTTCCAACCACGCATTTCCAGAACGGAAAACCCTTTGATTTCTACATGGCACACACAGAACTGTCTAATAATCTGTAGGTCAAAAATAAAACCAGAAGGATGCAGGACTACCTACTCTTACTCTGAACCCTTCTTACAATTTTTTTTTCCCATGTCAAAGCAGAAATGGCTAATTGCTTGCAGGGAAATTTCCCTTATTTTCCTTATTCCTTTATCAGAGCAAAGATAGTAAGTGAAATAGAAGAGAACAGAAAGAAGAGGCTTTAGAATACTGAAGATATTTAAGATCTAGGATTTGTTTATTTTTGATGAGATTTGCAGCATCTTTTTCCTCTAATTGGGCAACTAGTAAACATTTCACAAATAGATAATAATACTGATTTTTTTTTTCTCTTTTTTAACTTGTGACATTAAAGGTGTTTTGTTTCCTCCTTCTTTTTTTTGGGACCACTGCCTGTTGGTTTCGTGCTGAGGCACATACATGACTATACTATCTAAAGTTTCTATTTCAGAGAGGTCTAATCTGGATATATTTTAGTAGACATCCATGCCGATGGATGGAAGAAGACAATTCTCAAAAAGGGTGCTTGATTGACATACAAGTCTCGCAATTAGAAAAAGGAAAATTTTCTATAAAGGCAAATCCACGGGCATTACTGGCAGTAATATTAATGATATTAGGCTGCCTGACTACAAGGTGTGATTTTAGGGATACTGGAAAAGGTATTCTGCCAGAATCGGTCCCCGCTGCACCCCAAATCCCCACCATTAAAGTCATTCATTTGAGTTAAGAAAATTGCCACTAAGACCTCTATTAAAATGCAAATGTGTTCCCCGGGTGGGGAAACACATTAAATCATTATCAGCCATTAACACTTTAGACCAAATTAGTTTCAGATTTATTAGCCAATTACTCAAATACAGAAGGAATGCGGAGCAGGAGAGTGTAGTTTAAGTTGGTTTTTGGAGAGCTGGGATGCTGAAAGACCCATCCGGTGGTGTGGTGTCTTGCCATGGCTTTTATCTTTTTATTAGTCAGTTTTGTGTTTTTTTTATTTTTATTTTTATTTTTTTTTTTTTTTTGGAGACAGAGTCTCCCTCTGTTGCCCAGGCTGGAGTGCAGTGGCTCTGTATCGGCTCACTGCCATCTCCACCTCCCGGGTTCCAGTGATTTTCCTGCCTCAGCCTCCCGAGTAGCTGGGACTACAGGCGGCTGCCACAACGCCTAGTTAATTTTTTATTTTTAGTAGAGACGGGGTTTCACCATATAATAATGCATAAAATTCTCACATAAGAATATAAAAAAGTGGAACGTCTCTTAACAAAACAGCGGTCAGGACCCAGAGCTCCAACTGCTCGCCACTGCCTCACCGCCTCCTCCCCAAACACCAAACCTGGCCCCTGAGGCAACTCCAAGGACAGGTAAGTTCTAAGAAGCTTGGGCTGGAGATCATTCTAGGAGGGTGTCATTCTAATCTGCATGCTTTCTTCTGTCCTTTTAATTTTCCTATCTTTTGAAGATGGGCAGAAGCCAAAAGTGGAGGTGGAGATACAATTTGGGCTCCAAGGTCAGGAGTTCAAAACCAGCCTGGCCAACATGGTAAAACCCCGTCTCCACTAAAACTACAAAAATTAGCCAAGCATAGTGGCAGGTGCCTGTAATCCCAGCTACTCGGGAGACTGAGGCAGGAGGATCACCTGAACCCGGGAGACAAGAGGTTGCAGTGAGCCAAGATCATGCCACTGCACTCCAGCCTGGGTGACAGAAAGCGACTCTGCCTCAAAATGAAAAAAAAAAAAAAAAAAAGGATACCTTGTGTTCTGCACACCAACACCAAGCTCCACGTCCACCGTGTTGACGTCTCCTCTGTCATTCTGCCACCTCCCTGAGAGTCAGCAGAAATATACTCATCCTAAACAAACAGATGCCATCTTTTTTCTCTCTAAGGAAAAGAAATCTAGATCTTTCTCATGCTTGCAAAGTTTGGGGTCAGGGGGTAAAGAATTTAAATTAATATGTGTAAGAAATAAAAACATGTGCATCAACTGAAAGACAAAAATAAAATCTCCCCAAAAAGGAAATGGAAATTCTAAGTCAAAGCACATAGGCGCTTTCATATGCTTCATCTTACTTAACTTTTCAGAAATACTTTAATAATTTTACCCAATTGAACATAACAGATAGAGAAGGCCCAAAGAGAAGTAGGAACTTTCCCAAGTTCATAGGGTTATTGAATGACACAGCTGAGATTCAAATTCACACCACTCATCCAAAAACACAGGCCCTTTCCCAGAAGGACATACTTGTCTTTAATTTCATTTAAAAGAAGCTAGGCAGTTCAAATTTACTCGGGAATACAAATTTCCACTTGTAGAAATTATGCCACTTAAATTTTGCTGGAATAATAGGGGAAAAATAATGTTGGGAAAAATTTGGGATTAAAATAGCCTCAACATTATAAACAGTAACATTAGATTTGTCTTTTGCTCCAAATTCTTAAAACTGAAGAAAAAAATCTGTATACCTTTAGAATAATTGTATAATTTGACTATGATCAATAGCAGACTTTTTGGAAGGTGTCTAGAGAATTCTCCTGCTGTTTTTGTAAAATTAGACTGTATTTCCCTTTATACTCACAGATGGCAATAATTTCATATCATTTTAACATTTCAAGCATTTTTTTTATGTTATTCAGGGTCTGTTATTTAGTCCAGATAATTATCCAAAAATACTCCAGTCCTCAAATCACTTATAGTTCAGTTCCAAAAACTAGTAAGACTAACATAACTATAAACTAACTATACTTTAGTTATTGTATTATTTCACAGAAAAAGAAAATGAAGAAATATGAAGAATGTCTGAGTGTTTTTATGAATTTGAATTCATAAGCTAACCGGTGTTTGGCTCTGACAAAATTATTAAGGGTTAATTAAAGCTAATTTGACATGATTTCTGTTTGGTTTATACAAAGTAATTCAGAGATTTACAAAGCAATGCTTCATCAAAGAGCAATACTAAAATTGAATATAATATAAACATGTAAAACAGATACCTTCATTCATCTCTGTTTTCTATTTACCCATTCCCTTGACAATCTCATCTGGTTTCATAGCTTAAATACCACATATAAATTCATAATCCTCAAATTTGTATCTCCAGATCAGACTTCCCCTTTTAATTGCAGGTATATATATCCAACAGTCCACCCTGAACTTCTCTGCGGATGCCTCACTGACATCCAAAATTTAATGTGAACAAAAATGATCTCCTGATTTTTCCCTTCAAAATCATTTCTCTTCCAGATTCATCTTAATTTTGGCAACTGTACCCTTCTAGGCGTTCAACTCAAACACCAAGGTATCACCCTCAGCCCCTCTCTTTCTCTCACACATATCCAACTTGTCAGCAAATTCTGTTATTTCCCCTTTCAAAAGGAGCCCGTCCTCCTATCTCTAGCACTACCCCTCTGGACCAAACCAAAGTGGACTTTGCTTGGATTATGGGAATTGCCTCCTAAAGGGTCCTTGGCTCTGTCCTGGTTCCTCTAGAGTCTATTCTTCACATAATAGCTAAAATTGTCTTGTAAATCATCTTCGTTAAATGTGTATCAGGTCCTGTGATGACTGCTTAAATCTTACCAGTGGTCCAAAGATCACAGGGGCCAGGGCAGATTCCAAAGCCAACCAATAGTAAGGGAGCTGACAGAGAAGCTGGTGTTAGAGCTGGGTGGGGGGCAGGGACTCTTAGTCGGGAGACTCACAGAGCTGTGAGATGACCTGCATGGTGAGCCAGGGTCACTTCACACTTCAGCGAGGAATCCCCCTGAGCAGGTGCCACCCCATTGGGACTGCTCATCTAGAGAACAGAAGGCTGTCTGCCAAGAATCCTTACACTTCAAGACAATGCCAGCTCTGCATCCATCTCCCTCAACACCCAGAAAGAGCACAAAGAAGGTCATGTGGCTGAGGAAATGTCTTCTTCAAGAGAAAACAGGCATGACATCAAGTGACTGATCATTGAATTTGGAAGGCCAACACAAGGATGGGACTTTTTCATAAATCTATACAAGAGACATCAAGATTAATATCTGAAAAACAGAATTTTTCAGTTATTAATAGAAGGTTTTTAAAGTATTCATAATACTTCAACATCCATTATCTATGTTTACACTTACCTACTTTCAACTGACAGATAAATTTTAGGCACAGATGTTAAAGGAATTTACTATATTCTTATAGAAATGAGTAGCAGAATATGGATTAACACAGGTCTCCTGAATTCCTGGCCTATTCAGCATTTAAGAAAAGTATTTAAATTCTAAATATATCTGATAATTAGAGAACTACTCAAGATGATTTTAATTTTGTAGTCTTGTAAGAATTAACTAAAAACTGAGGTCTAAATAAACAAGTGTGGCAGGAAAGAAATCAGTGTCTCGCCTTTTTCTTTGCCATTTTCAAACATCTCTTAGCAACTAATGAATTTGAAACAACCAAATTTTCTGTGTATATAGATTGAAATTAATTCTCTAGAAGATTAAGCAAAAAAATGATATCTAAACTTTAACAATGAGATCCAATAGGTTAAAAAATTAAACTTAGTATAATTCCATTTCAACAAAATCCAAGTCTCCTGGTATAGAAACCTGGGTTGCTGAGGACACATTTTCTTCTCTTTATTCCTGAATATCACAAAGAAAAATAGGAAAAATAAGTCCTACCTTCCTCCCTCTCTGCCCCAAGAAAAACTATTTTTTTCTAATCATGACAAAATAATCATTAGGAAAAAAACTAGGGTATACAGTGAGATATTTGGAAGTCAGGGAGAAAAATTTGATGAGGAGAAACAGTATTAACAGGTTCCAAATACATAACATAGCTACCTTGGTAATGGGAGGATGAAAATAGGGTCTCAAAGAAGCATCTCTGACCCTGCCCTTCTCTCTCTCTCTCTCTCTCCATATACATATATATATATATATATATATATATACACACATACACACACATATACACACACACATATATATACACACACATATATACACACACATATATATACACACATATACATACATATATACATATATATACACACACTATATATACACATACACTATATATATACATACACTATATATATATATATACACACACACACCTTTCTATATATGTATCTACCTATGACAAGATTCAGTTACAAACCTATCAATCTGTCTGTCTGTCTGTCTATCTATCTATCTATCCATCCATCCATCCATCCATCCATCCATCCATCCATCCATAAGCAGTAGGAACTATATATATTTCTACAACGGGGAAAGCACTGGTGTGAGTGGGAAGGAATTTACAGAACTGTGATTCCGAAGAGGCTGGGTAACCAAGAGAATTACATACAGTGGAGCCATATTTGCAGGAAGCAATCAGTCTCTGTCAGAAACTGTCAGATTGTCAATAAAAGCATACAAAGGAAGACTATCTGACCCTTTCAGGTCTTACCGCCACCCCAGGAATCTCTTCACATTAAGTCCAAGAATATTTAATAGCTTTTTATTCAATTATCTAATAATAAATAGGATGACTAAAGTATTGATACAAAAGAAGTATAAAACAGTGGGAAACAACAGTAAAGTTTATAAAATCTATCAAACTTATTTTATTTTATTATTTGTTTTGAGACTGGGTCTTGCTCTGTACCCCAGGCTGGAGGGCAGTGGCACAATCACAGCTCCCTGCAGCCTCTACCTCCCTGGATCAGGGGATCCTCCCACTTCCTCCAAGTACCTGGTATGACAGGCACATGCCACCATGCCCAGCATGTATTTTACATTATTTTTGTAGAGACAGCGTCTACCTATGTAGCCCAGGCTGGTCTCAAACTCCTGGCCTTAAGTGATTCTCCTGTCTCAGCCTCCCAAAATGTTGGGATTACAGGTGTGAGCCACCATGCTAAACCATACAAATCTATCAAAATTTTAAAATATATATATAATGATTTCTTATATTAACCATCAATTATCACTACTGGTAAAATTCACCTAAATATACATAAATTGAAGTCAACTTAACATGATAAAACACATCTAGTTCACCACTAAAGGCTGATTCTTAAGCAGGAATGAAATCTTAGAAACATCACTCCTGAAGACAGGAACTAGAAAAGAATAACTAATATTCCCGCTGTCAATTAATATTTTACATGAAGTACTAGCTAAGGGAATTTGAAAAAATAAAGAAAAAATTTATAAAACATGAAAAGGAGGAGATAAACATATAGTACGATTGAATTTTGATATTATTTTAAACTGGAAAACCAAATAAAATCAATTTTTTAAAAATCTATTTTAAACTAAGAATTCAATAGGTGACAGGAAGTAAATTATCATAAAAGACTAGTTTTTCTATTAAAAAACAACCAATTTTATAAAAGAAAACACTCTTTTTAAAGCAATAGAAACTTAAAATATAAGGAAATTAACATGAAATATTCAAGACCAAATTTTTAAAGATATAATACTCCCTAAAAAATACCAAAATGTAAATGAATGAAAATACATATCTTTGAACTCTATGACATTGTATTAAAAAATGAGAATGTTCATTATACACTGACAGGAAAAATGAGAACGTTCATTATATAATGATATGAAAAACTTTGAAGATATGTAGGTATGAGAAAAAAGGAAAACAACTGAAGTTTATATTATGTTTTCACTGGTGAAGAAAAAAAAGAGAGAGAGCTAGAATTTTGTTTTAATGTGGTTGGTTTCTGCACAAAGAAGCTCTGAATGATGAACAAGAAACTAAAGACAGTGATGGCTTGGAGAAAGGCAGGTGAAAAAAGACTACACAGCTAGAGAAAGTGCAGGGGTGGGGGAAACTAGATGGCACACATTGTCATGTTTTAGATTTTGCATTTTGTGCAAGTTATCTTCAGGACTAAATTAACAAAGTAGATAAATAAATGAAGCCTAATAAGAAATAAGGGTTTTCTAATCTATTTCCTTCTCTCTCACGTGCCAATGCGCTTGAGCCTGCTCATTCTCTTTCTCTCCCTCCCTTCCTGCCCTATAATTCTCTGTTGCATTAAAAGCATCATTATAAGTCTCAGGCATTTGCTGCTTCCTTTCTTCCAGAACTGGACTCTCATTTTCTTCAAGTGCATTGTAAGTAATTTAGTCCCCACCCCCACCTACAAAAAAAAATCTTCACAACAAACTTATTTTTAAGAATTATTGCATCCTTTCTAAGATAGCATAGAACTTTGGGATGGTAAGGTCAATAAAAACTTGAATCCTTTTCCTATTTTGTTCAAAAGCTAAATTTCCATTTATTTGTACTTCCAGATGAAAGTAATTTGATTTATGTATTTCAGTAAAAGCTACCCAGTTTTAAATTACCTAAAGAATTCCTAATATGCACTTATGATTTTGAAAGTACAAATTATTATTTCCCTTTGAGAGCTTGAACTATTGCTGCCTTTTACTTTCATAAATAAAATTTTATCTCATTAAAGTAGTATAAAATATGGGAAAGGACTCCCTATGCAGGGCTCACATATCTATATTCGACCTCACTTTTTATTGATTTTAACAGTTGTTGATAGCTAATGTCACCTCACTTTAAATTTTTTGTCTACATTTTACCTACAAAATAATCAGTCATTCTCACCAAGTTTAAGTGCTTACTTACAGATCATTAAATATTTTAAAGAAATTATTCCTGTGGTGAGGCTTTTTCTAAATGAAATATTTTTTATGTAAAATACCACCTCTTAATCTGTGGTTTGGAGTTTTTGTATTTTTGCTTCACAAAGCTAGACATATACATACATATAACATATATATATATATATTTATTTATATTTCATATAGTTTTGTTCCTTGATGTTTCCTAGTAATAATATATAAAGGGAACGTATCATTTTTGGAAAAGTTGGAAAAATTTTTCCAAATATCACAGAAAGCAATGTGAAATTCCTTCTTCTCAAAATCTATTGCACCAGAATAACATGGTACCATGTATTATCTCAAGGAAAATATGACAAACTGTATTAAATGCAAAACTGGCAGCTACTACTTCTCATTTGAATAAATTTTTTGTTTTTTGAGATGGAGTCTTGCTCTGTCACTCATGCTGGAGTGCAGACGCATGATCTCGGTGCACTGCAACCTCTGCCTCCTGGGTTCAAGCAAGTCTCCTGCCTCAGCCCCCTGAAGAGCTGAGATTAAAGGCACATGCCACCATGCCAGGCTAATTTCTGTATTTAAGTAGAGACAGGGTTTCACCATGTTGGCCAGGCTGCTCTCCTTTCGAATTCCTAAACTCGATTGATCCACCTGCCTTGGCCTCCCAAACAGCTGGGATTACAGGTGTGAGCCACCACGCCTGGCTAAATAATTTTCTTATTTGGAATATTTATAAAGTTTCTGAAAAATCATCTTGGTCCATACTTTGTGACTTAGAATTCCATCTAAAGATCAACAAGGGCCACAATGAACACAGAAGGAAAGTCTAGAAGCCAAGGGAAAACCAAGATCCTAGTGCCGTCTCTGGTACAAACATACCTGGTGACCTTGATCAAACATCTTAACTTTCGTGCATCTACAATTCACCAGCTCTTAAGCTTGCCCTGCCTACTTCACAGGAAGACAATTTTTATTTGAATGGAATTTAAATAAACAGTTAATTATTGTGTTTATAGCCTTATTCATAAAAGCACTCTAATAATAAACCTCTCAAGAGTAACATGAGGGTTAAGGAGGAAGTATGAAAAAGGCTTTGGAAACTTACAAGTGCAACTCAACAATAAAGTTCTTCCAGCAAAAGAGTAATCAAATTAAACTATTGCTATCCATATACTTTGTCCCTATCCATGTAATTTACTGAAACATAGGAATTGTGTTTTCCTCATCCATATTTCCTCATGCCTACTATCATGTTTAACATATAGAAAGAAGAAATAAATACATGTGATTTTGTAGTTGGTGGGTTTGATGAGTAGAACAATCTCTTTTTATTCTACTGCCTAGTGATAGACAAGTATAAACTAAGAATCATCAAATATAAAAAAGAATGAATCTGACTACTACAAATCAGATTCTGAACAATTTGAAATACAAACTATTCTGGAAGATGCTCAACATCACTTATCACCAGGGATATACAAATCAAAGCTATGAAATATTACCTCACATCTGTTAGTATGGCTATTATCAAAACAATGAAAGATAAATGTTGACAAAGATGTAAAGAAATGAACTCCTGTGCACTGTTTGTGTGAATATATATTGGTATAGCCAATAATGGAAGAGTATGGAGGTTCCTCAAAAACTTAAACATAGAAATATCATATAACCCAGCAATCCCCCTGTTGTATCTAAAACCAAAGGAAATGAAACCAGCACCTCATAGAAATAGCTGCACTCCCATGTTCATTGAGGTATCATTCACAATAGCCAACGTATGTAAAGAACCTAGGCATCCACCAATGCATGAGTGGAACATGATTCAGCTTTACAAAAGGAGATACTGTCATTTGTGACAACATGGATGAAACTGAAGGGCATTATGTCAAGAGAAATAAACCAAACACGAAAGAAAAACTGGAAGTTATTTCATATCTATAATCTTACAAAAACGGAATACAAAGAAACAGGAGAAGAACGATGGTTATTGGAGTGGGCTGGCATCGAATGAGGAGATGTCAGTCCAAAGTATGAAGTTGAACTTACGTAGGATGAATAAGTCAAGAAATCTAATATACAGCATGAAAACTATAGCTAATAGTATTATGTTGTATACTGGAAATTTACTAAGAGAGAAGATGTAAGATTTTTACACACACACACATGCTGACTATGGGAGGTGATTAAATATATTAAATATATTGCTTTGCTTGAGTACACTTATTTCACTATGCATATCAAGCTATCATATTATATTCCTTAAATACAGACTGCAAGAAAGAGAAAAAAATTGTTTTGGTGAAGAAAATATATTTAATATCCATGCAGATTTTAATTTTATCAAAGGCAAACTTAATTAAATATGGCTACTTCTCCCAATGCTGTGTATCTCTTGACCGAGTGAAAAGTGATGCCTTCTAAGTGAAGTGAAAATGCATTTTGTACTGCAGTCTGAAGTCACTATATCCTGCTTCCATTAGGACTTGGTAGGATTGCTGATTCTTCAGGAGTATGCTCTGAATGGGGTAGAACTTTCCAAATGCATCAGATAGTTAGGAATGTCTGTGCTCCTTCTTGGAGGAGCCCTGAACTACAGGGTGCATAAGTCCACAGGCAATGTAATAGTCTCAGCATCTCATTACTATCCTCAGCGGAAAAAAAAAGTTTCTAATTTTTCTAATTTGAATATGATGTCACCTGATTTTTACGGAAAGAAAAATTTGGCAGTCGTCAGGAAAATTACAGTCACTTGAACTCAACTACTTGAATATTTCAGGAATACTTGTTTTCTTCTACCTCTTAACAAAGTCATAAATACCACTGGCATGGCACTGCTTTAGATATCTCAACAAAAAAAGATTTGTCCTTTGTGAAATACAAAGATCTTACTGCTATTTTCTATATCCAGCTGATCTTTTCAGATCTAAGCTCAGTGGGGTTTCAGCTTAGAGTGCTAAGGTATCATTTTTCTTTACTTGTGGCATTACAAGAGTCTCACTGAGACACTGCTATGTAATATCTTGGCGAAACAGTATTGATCTCCTTTCAACAGTGAACAGAGGTCAGCTTTCTATCTGGATACTTATATATCTGACTTGTACACCTAACACCATTAAAATCTATTTGAGTGCATTAGTGGAAATGGATTCTATTATATGGTCTCATGGGGAACCTGCCAGCAAGTCACAGAGTATAACGTAGACGGCTCCTTTTAAAGACATTTCAGGCAATTTTCTTGCCATCCCTTCACTTCATTCCCACTGGCTAACTGGGAATAATCCAATTACTACAATAGCCAGGATTGATACCCAGAAGTTAGAAGAAAACTCTTTCAAGGACCGAGGTTGGCTAAACTCATGAAAACATGTTGCCATTTCTGAAAACAAAAAGAGGGTTTAATATTTTGGGGTACATAATAATGTGAAATATACCTGATACTTATGATTCAAGTCACTAAAGTGTGTTACCTGACAACATGTCCATTTTGTATCTTGCAGGATCTGTGTATACCTGTGCATAATAGGAAGAAATTTATTTTGCTGAAAGCAAATACCAAATATTTTAAATTGTATGAAAAGAGAAGGACATTTAAAAAGCAAATAATAATTAGCAGTTTGCTTATCTAATGACCTTACATACGTATCTTTCTCAGTTTTTACCACATTTTTGTTGAATTTCTGATGAAAATGTCCAGGTATACATAATTAATAATGAAAGGAATTTTGATATTTGCTGTAAGAATCTAAAATGTAAATGCAATATGCTTTCGAATGTAAAACAAAACAAAACAAAACAAAACAAAACAAAACAGTGCCTGAATCATGGAGGACCTTGTAAGGTGTTCCCATTGCCTTCCCAAAACTAACTGTCATAGGGAATGAGATTTGTCCTGCATATACAGATCTCTTCAAAACATACTTTGAGTAACTTGCCTAGATAAGTGCATCCAATCTCTGGCAGAAAGAACGTGAAAACAGTTTTTAAAAATATGATGCTCTGTCATGACCATTAAATATCAATCAGTGAATTATTCTTCTAGTACTGAAAATAGTTTAAAAAATCTATATGCACTTAAGTGAGCCATTGCCATTTGTCATTTTCCTATAAAACAACTAGACCTCCTCTTGCAAACAAAACAAAACATGGATGTTCCAGAATGCTTTTCATGAGTTTTATGATAATAATTACACTCTCAAAACAAAATATTAACCTTGCAGTTTTAAGAACAGTATTATCAGGCTGGCTAATGAATACTGATATATAAGCTATGTCAAATTGTGTGTAAACATATGGTTATCTATATCACTACTGATTATAAGAGCTAATAATGCCCATTAAAATATAATAAGATTTTCTAGTTTTCTTATAACCCATGTGGCATACCATAAAGTAAAATCAGACTTAAATATACAAATAACAGATTCAAATATAATATTTACGTTACTTATAAGTAGCTGGGAGTTCATCTGTATAAGTACTATTATAGTAGCTCTTTGTGTGTGTGTGTGTGTGTGTGTGTGTGTGTGTGTTTATACTCCCAGTGAAATTCTATTGAAGAAGAATTGACATAATATATTATGTGATATTATTTGAAAAAATAAATGTAAGTTTCACGCAGACATTGAATAAACTTGCTTTTTATTTTAGATTATTGAACACCATTCTAAAAGATGTATCTTGGTAAAATTAATCAACGATTAGCTCTTGAAGCATTTATCACGTTTTTTAAAAGTTAAGATATACAGGATAGCCTTGTAGTATGAATCAAGTTGATATATTCAAGTTGAATATAGCCTGTATGTTTAAATTTGAAATCTGACGGAAGTATACTTCACTATTAAAACCTCAACTATAATATGAATGAAACAAATCATACAGATTTTTTTCTTTTAAGAAGGTTGTTACAGCTGTATAAATGATTTGAGTCTAAAACATAAGCCCATAACATTTTGGTTGAAGGAAAAGTCGTTAAAGAACACGTTTTAAATATTTATACTTTTGCTATATTAAACATAAAAGGGGAAATGTGTGACTTGCCATTTGCGATCCTAACTTTTCAAATTAAATGTATCCTGAAAGGTATATATGTTTTACACATTATAAAAGTGTACCTTTTATAAAGAATACATTAAAAACAATAAGTCAGAGAATACAGATGAAAAGGTTAAATTTAAGTCTTATTGCAAGCTGTTTAGTATCACGAGCAAAGTATCAAACTTCATTGGTACATGAATGACAAAGATCTGATTACATTTCTTCAACACCTTTTTTCCTAATTAGCATTATCAACATCCAGTTCTAGAAAGTCCTAGCAAAATTAATAACAATAATAGTAATGTTGTTTTGCTTGTGAAAGCGCAATAATATAAACAAAGTAGATTATTTACGGTTGTTGTTCTCCATTTCTATTATTTTCTTAATTTGATAGCTCAGAAAATACACAGTTACGTGAGCTCCACAAGGGCATATCGCACAGAAATTTCCATTTTGCGAACTCCATTTCAGGATATTTCTAGTTTTGAGACCTATGTGTATTTCAGAAGCAACATGGAGCACGCCTCAAATGTCCCCTTTTTAAAGAAGCCTCCTGAAACCACAGTTCGTCCTTTCAGAATCTGCATTCTCAGACAAATTCCAGCCTTGCTTTTGGCATCTTGAAGAAAATCCCCATTTATCCCAGATAACAGAGAAACAATTTGCTCTGCTTATTTAGTAGCTGGTACCTTGAGTTACACAGGATTTGCGCTGCGTTTGAGCCTAGCTGCTCGGCTGGAACTGAGTGTAATGCTCACGACGTGGCTAAAGGAGTTTTGAGACCTACCCTCCGACATCCCCCTGGTTGTGGGACTGGGTTCATATTCCAGGGGGGTTACTTTTACACTCTCCAGTAGATACACGGCATTCATCAAGAAGTTATTAGGATTTACAGTGGAAGTTTGGTATCACGAACTAGTTGTAAGAATTGTCTCATAATGGATTTTTCTGGTCACGATGTGAGTTCACATCGTGGACAGTTCAAGTCACTGACAAATGATCCGTGATACACAGAACGCACATATAACACACGGGGAGGACAAGACGTCATCTGGGCGAGCCATTTGCATCCAGATGAATACAAAACCTAAAGTTGGTTGTATTAAACTTGGAAGTTTTCAGCTGTGGCTTAATCACCCATATTAGAGTCAGAAAAACTCTTTTGTGTTTCTACAGCCTTGCCCCCCTTCTTTGATCCTTTGTAGTAATGGCGACTAAGTGGGTAGCGGGTTCTTTAAAAAAAAAAAAAAAAAGCTTTTTGTATTCCTGAAAGATAGTTATTATCACCAAAATCTTTCTCTTCTAATGACTAAAAATAGAGCACTCTACCCTTTAGTGTAGTTCACAGAATTTGTTTTTAATACTCCAGCTCTTTGTGCTCCTTAAGTCTACTTCACATTTTTTTACTTCCTTTTTCAAATAAGACCTCAATGGACAGGGCTTTAATGAGAATCCAAGCAGTGCTAACCAGAGGGACAGGACCACTTCCCTGTCTGACAGGTGAGATGTCTAGGGCCTCCCATCAGCTTCTGCAAAAGACAGAAACCCTGAATCATTATTTCAAGGTGCTTCATCATCCTCCCTCCTCTCTTGCTCTGCTGCTGTCCTATTTCATCAGTTCTAATTTTATTCATTCTCTTTCTGGAACTTTCACTTCAGCATGGGCTGGGTTATGACTGCATGTCCTTTCCTATGTTCTGGCTTGTATTAAAAATTGCAATAACACAACAATTGACTTGAAGATATAATTGACCTGAAGATGCAAATGACCTGAAAAGCTGAAATAGTACTGAGTTTCAAAAACATTATTGGAAATATGAAGAGCTGAAAAAATAGCTTTTTATGAATTTCTTCTGGGGACTGTACATATGTACTTAGAAAAAAAATAAATGGATGAGATGAATAGGATGGAAAATGAGACCCCTATATGTCATACTGGAATACCAGCAGAAAGGTCATCCAACTGTTTTCTAAATGGAGAAACTGAGGTTGATGTCAGGGCTTTCTACCGGCTGAGTCGGGTGAGGAAGCTGAGGCCCTTCTGCAGCTGAATGTAACTTCTGTGGGGACACTTTGCTCTCAATCCACCCTAGGCCAGTAGCTCTCCATTCTCTCTGAGAAAGGACTGATCCATGATGAAGAGTCCACTCAGCAGGGCACCCAAGCATTTCTGTTTTCACATTAAACCAGTTAATGTCTACCACTGAAGTCTGTAACAATAATTAAGTAATTTAATTAAGTGTTTGAGAAACCCATGAACAAAGACCATGAAATAAAATGTTCACAAAAACACTAATGCTCTCCATTGAAAGCTTTGGAAAACTCCATAAGTGCACTACCCATAAGTCAGTCCCTGGAATTATGCGTAAGACAGTTCTAAAAGACTGGGGAAAACAATAAAGAGAGAGAATGATTTGGCACTTTCAAAAAGAAAGTGAAATAATGCCTTCTGGGTGTGTTTTGCAAAGAAAAATGGTGCAGAACTCCACTATGCAGATGTATTTTCTTACCTAACATCTTCTAGCTGTTAATGACTTCCAAGTCTATATTTCCATGATGTGGTTCCCACTTGAAATCCACGGGGACCAGCTCTAGTAGTCACCTGGAAATAACTTGCAAAGGCAAATTCCTGTGTTCTGCCAGTAATCTTCCTCTTTCCTCTTTTTCTTCTCTGAATCTCAGTTAAGGGCTGCTCTCTGCTTCCAGGTGCTAAATTTGGAATATATATGTTTGGTACATGTATACGCTTGGGATATATATATCTATTATATATACATATTGGATATATATTTAGCTTATATCACCAATATGTACCCACCTATACCAAATATATATATACACCAAATACATCTAATATATATATACAAAAAATATATATATTTATATATATACAAAATATATATATTTTTTATATATCAAAATATATATATTTATATATATACAAAATATATATATTTATATATATACAAATATATATTTATATACAAAATATATATATATTTATATATGTTTTTCTATTTTTTTGGTTTATTGTTATATATAGAGAGATGTAGAATGTATATGTTTGTAGGTAAATATGTACATTTGGTATATTTGGTGTATATATTTAGACATAAGATCACACCTATATATCAAATATATATATTTTATATATATATTTATTTGGCATTTATATATTTATATATTTATATATATTTGGTATATATAAGTGTGATCCTACACCTAATGATATGAAGTAAAATGCATGTATATGATTTGGGTTAAAATAAAATTTTAATATTAGGTGTTTATATATTTTAGTGGTTCTCTTTTTAAAAATGTTCATTTGCTTAAGTAATTTGGTCCTCATTACATGATATAAGGGACGTATTTAGGGGAGTTTAGCTTGGAGACTATAAATTCCTGAGGGTAAGAAGCATTTCAGTCTTGTTACCAATTGAACGTATATTGCACAGCAGAGTGCTGCCATGTAGCAGGTTCTCAGCGACTATTTACTAGGTGAAATAAATAATCTCCCAATCTTTAGCTTATTTGGAGCTTTTCATGTCTTTATTCAGCTCTGTTACTGATACCATTTAACACATGTCCTTCCTATTCCAAATAAAATTCAAAGACCCATGTATGTTAGAGAATCTTAACTAGTTAATATTGCTTAAGTGGATAATGCTTCCACATTGTTTTACATATTTCTATTTGTGATCGTATTTCAGTAGATGCTCAATTAATATTTCTAAATGTCTGCTGGAAAAAAAAAAATAACCAGATGTCTGCTGCCACCTAAAAAACTCAAACTCCTTTAGTTCAAAACACCTCGAAACAAAAAGCTGGCATTTACTGAGATTAATAAAAGAGGGGAAAGGGAGAATTATTGGAGGGAGAAAGAAGGAATTTGTCTTTGAGCATTGCAACGTTAAGGTAACCTGCCAGACTTCCATGTGGAGATTGAGATGGACAGCTGGATTTTAGAGGAGGGAGACTGTGGTGATATAAATCTAGAAGTTGTTAGTATACAGACGGAAGGAGATAAATTCAGTGATGACCTGAATATAGACAGGAAACACTTGGATACTCAGCCCTAAATTATTTCCATATCTGAAACCAGGACAAGGAGGAAGACTAAACAAAGAACACAAGGACAGTCTAATGAGACGGGAGAAAAATGAGAGGTCTCAGGAAACAAATGAAAATGCTGTTTAAATAAAGAGGGCATTATCACAGAAAATTATGCTGAGGAGGAAAGAAAATAAGAATAAAAACCAGATCATTATATTAGGAAATGTAGTCATCGATGATCCACATAAAGGTGTTTTTTTGGCGTGGAAATTCTGAAGACAGTAACTGATTGCAGTATGTTCAAGAGAGAATTGGAAGGAATGAAAAAAGGGGAAAAATAAAGTATCCACAACTTCTTCAAATAGATTTGCGGCAGAGGGGAGCAGAGAAATGATCAATAGCTGAAAGGAGAAGTGAGTCACACAAAAGTTTTCTTTAAGGTGAATAAAATACACATAATGCATTTTTATGCTGTTGAGAATGATGCATTAGGCAAATTTCGATGTTGCTAGAGAAAGATATAAAAAAAAAAGACATTAATCTGTGAGCAGGTGAGAAAGGGGGGAATGCAAACTTTGCATGAGTATCTATTTGGAAACAGAAGACTAGCTGTTGTTTGAAAGTTCCAGTGGCTTTTCAAAGCTGTGCTTACAACTCATAGTTCCTATAAAACTGTAGGGAAGGGTCTCATAAACAACTTAACACATGGATCTATGTATAAGCAATAACGAAATAAGAGTTTTCCATGGCAATCACAGTAAAAGCAAAGATACTCCTAAGTCCTAATCTTTCTTTTGAATTCCTAAGGTGATAGGAACCTCATCTGAAACTTCAGCGGGAGTTTTGATTTTCATCCTTTCCATGGCATGACTTGTGCACACACGCTGCAGCCTAAACACAGGACAAATCACTTCTCCTCTCCCGATTCTGAAACTCGTGATTCAGAGCACACCTGCTCCCATGTTAATGTTTTAACTCCTCTCAGAATGGCCAGAGAACAAAATAAATTGTATGACTTCTTTATTACCCCTTTTCGTCTCCGCACTTCGAAGCATTGAGAAGTACTTGGAGAGAGTCCCAGAAGGCAGAGCATGGTCTCAGTGTGGAAAAATAAAGGGATGGAAAAGAGGGAGGCAGAAGAAAACAAAACAAAACATATATTTATATACACGTATATATATATACATATAAATGTGTATATATATATATATATATATATATATATATATATATATATACTTTTTTTGTGTTCAGGAAACTCAGAACAACTGTGAAGACAGTTCATTAATCAAAGACAAATTCAGTTCAAAGAAATGTTGCAGGCTATATAGAAAGCCCTTGAAAGATGAAAACATATTCAAAGTAAATTTGTAAATTTGGGAATAAAAAGTAGTTGAGTTAGGTGGGGTCATTCAAAGAATAATCAGATTTAAGAATAAAGAAAATGGCCAGGAGCAGTGGCTCACACCTGTAATCCCAGCACTTGGGGAGGCTGAGGCGGGCAGACCACGAGGTCAGGAGATCGAGACCATCCTGGCTAACATGGTGAAACCCCGTCTCTACTAAAAATACAAAAAATTAGCCGGGCGTGGTAGCGGGCGCCTGTAGTCCCACCTGCTCGGGAGGCTGAGGCAGGAGAATGGCGTGAACCCGGGAGGCGGAGCTTGCAGTGAGCCGAGATGGTGCCACTGCACTCCAGCCTGGGCGACAGAGCGAGACTCCATCTCAAAAAAATAAAAAAAAAGAATAAAGGAAATGAATAAATGAATAGAGACGGAGAAGTTGCTAATTTTCTTGGTTTTTGTGCATAATGCTTGATCTAAAGAAATAAGAGCCGTAAGGAGAAATGTCTCCCTTGAGAAAGGCCTTCCTGTGACTAAACCGTGCTTTGTTTCCAGTCATTCCTGAGGCAACCAGGGCTAGTGTTCCTGCCTATTGGGATGATTTTACTCATTTAGGAAGGCTTGGGAGTTCTATGTCACGGTTTTAAAGTTCTAGGCCCAAGACGCTAACGAATGAAGACTATGGAGGGTCTGTGGGTCTTGACTCCTGCTGAGAGAGACCATTACCAGCTCTAACCTGGCCTTAGTTACTCTAGGCTTTTGATTTGCCCATATGAGAAAGCATGAGATGGCTTCGACTAGCATTTAACTTTCCGAGCTGTAATTGAAAGTTAAAGACAGATTCCACTAGTGTTCGGAAGCGAGAATCAGTCCTTTCCCACTCAGCCTCCACACAAGATGCCCACATCAGCCTGCTTTTGTCTTGCTTAGAGGCCACCTTCCTCGTGGGACCCCTCTTTGGAATCAGCAGTTTTTCCTCCCACCTCATAAGCTTACCGGCCATTCAGGGACTGGAGAAAGCTGCATGTGACACATTCCCCCACCTGTGCAAGTACTTTTCATATTTTTCCGTATTGGAGTATCTTGGTCATTTATAATTTATGATTTCAACTTGAAACAACTTGCCTTGGAGAGGATCAAATATTCATTGAGATATATGATGTCATAACTTTCCATTTATCTATTTGTTCTTTTGTTCATTAATTGTTAAATACATGTTTATTGAATATTTTGAGGAGTGTGAGGAATAAAACTGAATAAAAATCAACCCATCCCTGCCCTCCAGGAGAAAGGTGGGGATGCACACTTTGCATGAGTATCATTTGGAAACTGAAGACTAGCATTGTTTCAAAGCTCCAATGGCTTCATGAGGACCCAGGAACAGCAGCCACAGCAGCTACTCTAGTAGCTTGGGAAGTGATGCTGGCTTCTACCACCTGCTCTATTTATTTAGGGTTAGGGGAACAACCCACAGTGTTTTTCTTATTGTGTATATTGTCTTCTCACATGGGCTTTAGTACCATATTTTTATTCTAATTGTCTCTTCTAATGTTACATTCTTATAGGGCCAAAGATAAAAATAATAATAGTGAGAACGATCACAGCAGCAGCAGTATTAACAAGAATGCAAGCGTTATGAGAAGGAGGAGAGAAAAAATGAGAAGACTGAGGAGCCAGTGTTGACTGCATGCCTCCCCCATGCCTGTAGCTTTACATCTCTCTTGCTAATCTTTCCAAAAGTCCCGCATCCTTATCTTCATTTCACAGATGACAAGTCTGAGATTCAGAGGCTTCTAATAATGTTCCCAGGACCCACTGTGCAAAAGCGTTCGGTAGCAGAGCGCAGACAAGAACTCAGATGTATCAGACCCCATGGGTAGAACTCCTTCTACTCTAACAAACTGCATGTGGTGTAATTGAAAGACACTCTTCTAGATTCTAGAAACCTTAATGGTAAATTAAGACACCTGAAGAGTTAATAGATTTAAATTTCTTGTGTGTGTCTGTGTGTGTGTGTGTGTGTGTGTGTGTGTGTGTGTGTGTGTGTCTGTGGTGTTTTTCCCCTGAAATTCTCACTCTGGCCATGCAGAATCCAAGCATTTATTCTCACTCACAAGTGCTTAACAAGAATTACTTACAAGGGCTTCATTTTCACCATCGATTACTTTTTGAGTAACTTTGCCAAATTCCAGTCTTGCAATGCAACTGAATTTTATTTGTACTAATGGAAAGCAACCTGTCAGAGAAGCACTGTTTTCCTGACCACCCCAGACAGCAGAAGACACTAAATCAAGGCCCTTGGGAATCGTGAGCTCATCTGGGCAGCTACACATCTGCCCCAGCTGTATCCTTGCTCTGACTAAGCAGACTTCCCTTGTAGTTTACATCGTTTTTAGTCCTTGGCTTGATAAAGACTGAGCAGGCATTTTATAGCTCTAATTGTGCCCAAATCCTCCAGGATTTAGTAACTCGAGGCAGTAAATGAGCTTGGAACTTCTTTGCAGGCTAGTGTGACATCCACACTCATTCATTTAGCAAGCATTTATATGGGCCCTAAAACATGTTCAGCCTGCTGGATGGCAGAGGAGATTGGAAGGCAGCAAGGGAGAAGGAGGGAACAGGTGCATTTGTACCTCAGCACAAAACTCTAGGGCTACGCTCCTCTTTCATTTGCATGGTTTCTTTGGGAAAAAAAATCCCCAAATGAAAAATAACTAGAAAAAAGACTCAGGTTGGTATTTAAAATGCTGATATTAAAGCAAATTAGAATAGAAGGCAACCATTCATTCCTTCATTTCCTTCATTCATTTATTCAGTAAAAGTCTACCAAGTACTGAAAAAAGCAAAACCATGTTGAACATTACATTCCAAAACAGACTAATTCAAAAAGTTCATTTACTGAACCCTAGTATTTGAGAAACATCAACACTATGCAGAAGGAAAAATAAATGACTAAAAATGTTGCCCTCAAAGCAAGCACAAATTAGCCATACCGATGACCCTAGCTCTAACAAAAGCCTTTTAACCTAGCAGGTTATAGTGACTCATGCCCAGAATAACCATATCTTGGAAAGAAGGAAACAGAGATAGAGGGAAGGTAGATGTGGGAGAAGGAGCTAATGTCTACTAAAGTCTATTACAGGACTGCCAGTTTTACACATAATCCTCTCAATGGTGCAACAAGGAAGATAGATAGCGCATTCCCCATTTAAACAGACGAAGCTATGTGGTGTAACACGTTAAATAAGTTACATGTTTCAACAAAGGCCTGGAAAGCATTTTTATCCAATAGTCTACATTGCATTTTTAACACATTTGAACAGGTATTTTGTTCATTGGCTACCTATTTTTCCTTTCTCCTATCTATGACTTAACAAAGAAGTATGTAGGAACCCATAGGAAAGTAAACCTGGTAAACAAAGAAACAAACTTAACAAAAACGACAAAAACCCTTGATAACTACTACTAAATTTTGGAAAACTGTCTTATTTTATCAACACTGACCATTACAAGAAGTCAATTTATTTCTATTTCTGAAATTGACCTGGGTAGCTTTTTGAATTCTGGAAAAAAACAGACAAGGATAGCATTTATAGTAATTAGCAAGAGGCTGTATGAAGTTAGAATTATGCCCCTATGCATGTGAAGTGAAGATTCTCTTATCAAAGAAATAAGTCCTTCTTACAAAAATATTTTGAAGAATATGTTAACATATTTGGAGAAACTGAGGTGACAAGTTATTTTTTATTGCATTGATAAATATCAAAAGAGTTTATTTTTAGCAAAATTTTCATTTACATTTACAAGCTCTATTGAAATATAATAGAGCTTCTACTAGGACATTTAAATATATTTACCTGGAAAATTCCCCTGCATGATATAAGGATGTGTTTTGATTTTCTAGCTTTCAAGAAATCTATTAAATCCTTTTTAAAAATGTGATATATTGAGCAGTACTAAAAAAGCAAATTATTATTTATGGATGTGAATTTCACAGTAGAGCTTATTATATAGTTATTTAGAGCTTCCTCTGAGTGTTCTATGCATGTTTGTGCAATTTTTCTTTTGTCTAGTGAGTCCCAGAAAAAAAAAAGGTGAAAAGTTGAATAGGAGTTCTGTGGCTAATAAGTTTTCTTGTGCGGCCAGAAGCTCTAAGATTTTTTTATTTCTAGAAAATAATAACTGTTGAAGATTTAGAAACGTATTTGGTAGTGAAGTATAAGTAAATGCTAAGTATTAAATTATATGTTGTTTAACAAAATACAACTATACTGTGTAACATTATATTTGTAGGTATTGGAAATATTTTCTTTTTTATTTTAACAATGATTCTCAGCTCTTACCCATTTGACATGAGTGGGCCATTCAAGCAAAAGATACATCTATTGTTTTCATAGGCAGATAAATTATAGGCTACTTGTTTGAAGATGTTCTGCTCATGCCATCTTTACTCTCATTTTTAAGACCTCTCAAGGACCTGCGTATTTTCAGTCTTGGCTCTGTGGGCTGAACTCTGCTTGGTGAAGATTCCATGTGTGTTTACCCCAGCCATCAGCAGGCTGGCCCCAGTATTTCCTTCTCCTAGGAGGTCTGGCTTTAGCAAACTACTCGTCATGGCCTGGGATTCTGGGAAAGCTTCCATTTGGATGATATAAGATGTTGCTGAGAAGTGCTCGGGTTGTTTGAAATCACATCAAAATTGATGGAGAACAAGTCAGTTCAGTAGAAGCAAATTGCTGCTCGTTAAAATCTGGGAAAGTTTCCGCAGGGAAGGGCAAAACGTATTTTGGAGCTGGTATTCAGGATCTTTTTATACATATGAGGTAATACTCCCTCACCAATGAGGAATGCCCCCTTCTCTTTCAGAACCTTTATTGTAATACCAAATGCGAGAGGATACTTGAGTCATCTCAGCACTGAAAAAGCCTAAGGTCTTCTCATTTAGATTTCACTAGCTTTTTAAACCACATCTTCAATGCCAGCTACCAAGTTACCAAGCCACGATCTAAACCTGGATTTTCTGTTGCCAAGCCCATTGTCTTTCTCCCATCAATTTATCTGCCCCAAATAACCTTCTTTTTTCAGTAAGGGAGAGGATTATTATGTAGATCTGCAAGTGTTGTAGAAAGACAGATTTCCTTTCAAACGCTGAACTTTATGCAACATTTTAATCCAACTTACATTAAAGGTCAGAATAATTCACCTTTTTAAGGTCTCTTCCCTAGAAGCCCACATACAGCTAAGAAAAGAAGTGAAAGACAATTACTAAATATAATACTACTAGCAATGATGATGAGAAGACTAATAGAAGCTAGCATGCACTGATGTCTTCCATGTGCCAGACACTTATTTGAACACTTGACATCTTCTTGCTTTTATCTCCCTAATATCTCCCTAATAAGAGAAAAGGACTGTTAGTCTTCCTACTTGTCAGCTGAGGATTTGAAGTTTAGAGGAATTTTTCCAAGGCTGCCTAGATCTTCAATGGTGGTTCTAGAATCTGAACTGAGGCCTTTCTGATTCCAGGGTCCAAGTTTTACATACATCACGCTACTGCTTTACTAGAGGTTTACTGATGAGCAGGTAATAAGTAGCCACCGGTTGCAACATAAAAATGTTATCCTAGTTAACACTTTCCTGAACTGAGTTCATAGCTTGATTTTCTTACATTTTTATGGAGCTGCTGGAGACACTCAGGCTATTATGCACATTTGTATTGCCCTTTGTTAGCCTTCATGAAGATGCCTGATTTTCATTGGAAAGCTTTGTTTCTCATGAGCTGTAAGGTTTTTCTTCTACTGGATTAACTCATTCTGTCACCCTAATGCTTTCAAATATTAACTTCTTCTCTATGTTTAATTATCTGTGCAGGACAGGGAAAAATGCTGTAAAAAATTTAAAAAGAGACGTAAAAGTTCTCACACTTTTTATTTTCTTCAGGTCACTGTACACACTGTTGTGTATCCAGGAAAATTGAGGTAGTTGATTATTCTTGGAGATATTCAGATAATAAGGAGATCACAATGGTTGGAGTTGCCAAGAAAAGATTCCAGGAGAGAGAGAGAGAGAGAGAGCAATGATTTAGAAACTGGTGAACGAATTTGCATGAACAGAGAGAAGCAGCAGGCCCCTCAGATGGGCAAATACAAGAAAAACTCAAGAAGTCAGAACTCAGATACTCAAGCATACACTGGGGCCATGAGAGCTGCGGGAAAACCCCAGGGAAGGTGAACACTCAATCTAGGAAAATGGGTTTGCACATATTGTACTGGAGCTAAAAAGCAGGGAAAGGAAGTGACACCTAATTATCAAAAGGAATGATTTTTATGCATAACTTTTGAGAAGATAAATTGCAGGAACAAAGAATAATTTAAGAAAAAAAGTTACTGGGATAAAATGGTATACTGCAAACTTTGGAAGCAGGTTTCATGTTTGTGTCCTCACTCTAACACTTTTGTATAAACAAGTGCCTTCACTTCCCCACTGTGCTGTCTGATTTGTGGGGTAAGAAAATAGCTCCTACCTAATGCAGAGGTGGTATGTAAGTGTTCAGTAAGTGTTATCAGCTGTCATCATCATCCTTTTTGTAATGATCCCTGGGGCTCAGTCATAGCAAACCATTCCAGTATTTATTCTCTCATGGCTGCTTCATTATAGCTTGATTTTTGCATTTAACATTCTATCATAAAGACATATGCACATGTAAGTTTATTGCAGCATGATTCACAAAAGCAAAGACATGTAATCAACCTACATGCCCATCAATGATAGACTGAATAAAGAAAATGTGGTACATCCACACCATGGAATATTATGCAGCCATAAAAAAGAATGAGATCATGTCCTCTGCAGGGACATGGATGGAACTGGAGGCCATTATCTTTAGCAAACTAACACGGGAACAGAAAACCAAATAGTGCATGTTCTCACTTATAAGTGGGAGCTAACTGATAAGAACACATGGAGACATGGAGAGGAACAACACACCCTGGGATCTTTCAAAGGGTGGAGGGTTGGAGGAGAGAGAGAGTTAGAAAAAAAAATAACTAATGGGTACTAGGTTTAATATCTGGGTGATGAGATAATCCGTACCACAAATTGCCATGACAAAAGTTTACCTGTTTAACAAACCTGCACTTGTACCCCTGAAGTTAAAATAACAATTTAAAAAAAACATAAAACATCATTGCCAGACACATGATTGATGATTTCCCTTATAGACATGGAGGTTATTGCCAGCAAAGACCCACCTTCTTCATCTATATTTTTATACTAGCACTATACTTTACACATTTTTTTACCAAATGGTTGAGATAAAAGAAAAAGAGATAAGTTGGATGGATGCAAGGAATAAATCATTTAATTGGGCTGCTGAAGTACCTAAGCAATAGGTAATGGCTTAAACTAATGCAAAGGCAATAGAAAGGCCAGAGAAGACATAGAAACAAATAGTTCTTTGGACAATGGTAGCATCTAAAGTAATGGGCAGCATATGGTAGGAAAGGGAGGAGGAGTCAAATATTGCAACCCACAACAACAAAGTTAATCCCAGATAATAAGGAAATTGATAGCAAAATTTGTTTGAAGGAAAGGCGAGAAAGTAAATTATGAAATGTTAATTTTCAGGTAACAGCCTGCCATTGAAGCAAACTAATGATAGCATATCCTTTCTCCACATGTAACTTGGAGAATGAGAGAGAATAAGAAAATTGGTAATAGTAAAAACAGAGATAGGATTACATGCCAACACCAGGTGAATTCTTTGGCACAACAGTAAAGACACACACAGTTTTCTGTGCAAGGTCTCAAACAGAATTAAACAGAATATCAGGTTAGTTTATTTGGTTTGATAGACTTTCAAATAGTCTGTTTTCATTAAAAAAGAATGTCCCTACAGTCAAATATTTATCCATCTGTATTAGGTCATTTTCACGCTGCTATAAAGAACTGCTTGAGACAGGGTTATTTATAGAGGAAACATCTTAATTGACTAACATTTCAGCATGGGCGAAGAGGCCTCAGGAAACTTTCAATCATACCAAAGGGGCAGCAAACATGTTTTTCAAATGGTGGCAGAAGGAGAAGGGCTGAGCGAAGGGGGAAAAGCCCCTTATAAAACCATCAGATCTCATGAGAACAAACTCACTATCAGGAGAACAGGATGGGGAAAACCACCTCCATGATTCAATGACATCCACCTGGCCACTCCCATAACAGGGGAACTACAATTCTAGAAGAGACTTGAATGGGGACACAAAGCCTAACTATATCACCATCTAGCATCTGTATTTTAAATATAATTACATTTTCCAACAGCATCGTTTCTGTCATTTTTTGACAAAGTAAAAAAATCAGTATATTATATAAATTTTTATTGATATATTAATTTTGCTGTATCATAATGATTAATGGTATGCATTTCTGAATACAGAATTAAGCTTGATACAATAAACAAATAAGATGGATGCCCCTGTCTGAGTTCAACTACAGATGGAGAATAGAAAAAATACACAGTTTGCTTATTTAGGAACTATATATAATCATCTATTATACTTAAAATTCTGTGTGTGTGTGTGTGTGTGTGTGTGTGTGTGTGTGTGTGTGTGTATGTGTTAGAAGGCAATGTCCAAAATTTTGAAGGGCTTGAATAATATACCTTCTCTTGGCAAAATAATCTTAAGTCTTCCATGCTAAACCAAGTTTAAAGTTAAAGGAATGTAGTGTAACTGATATATTCTTTTTAAACACACACATGTGCACACACACATACATGTGAACATACACACACGCATACACACACTTTACTTCCTAATAGCTCATTTTAGATTCCTTGTATTTCTTCAATAATTCTTTCTATTAAAGCAATCCTATGTTGTTGAGCCTGCCAAGTTCAGCTCTGTAAATATAGCAATGGAGAATTTCACTTGGAACTCCTACAGAATAACAGAGCATAGCCACGGTTGACAGAACTAGATATTTTATGGAGGAATTTTACCTTACTGTAAACTTCACAAATGTTCACCTCAGTCATATTCCCTATTTAGTGGCCTTATGTCTGATACCTCCAACTCTCTACAATATAAAGAGAAAAGGTCATGTGACTATTATCTAGTTGAATTTGTTGTAATGATAGATGAAATAACAAAATTTTTCTGTGCTGTGACTCAATGATAATAACTTAAAGAAAATCATAATAAGCTCCAGAAGATCTTTTGACTCTAAATGAGAACAGGTCTCCTTTGGGTCCGAGAAACCCACATGCTCAGTGGTTATCATGGCATTAACACAGGAAGCCACAGGCGGACAGTCCACACTTTGTGTCTATCACTTTTTGTCTGGCATTTTGTGTCTAGCACTTTACTAGGAGCTCGTGGTGGTACTTTGCTCCCTATCCCTTCCCACAAAGATTCTCCAGTCTCTCTCTTTGGAGTCCTTTTTCTTACCTGCTGCAACAGCCTCCTTTGTGATCTTTCCATGTCTGGCCCCCATCCACCGTTCCTACTCTTCCCAGAGGGATCTTTCTAAAACTCAGCATTGACAGGTGTTTCTCCACCCTCCATTCTTCAATTGCTCTCTGCAGCAACTTAAGTTCCTTAGTTTGAGCTGGGGCAATAGCTGACTGGCCAGCCGCCTGCCCAGGCATCTTCCTTTCCCACCCTGAGCTTCAGCATCCTGGCAGAGGAATGCCATAGCTCCAGGAATGATCTCTGAGAACTCCAAGCAGAATCTGATGACTTTCTTTCTGTCTCTACTGCCATTTTATGTGTATCTCCATCATAATTCCGTCCCTGCAGGAATGACTGTGCAATGAGAGCCTGAGCACCCTGAGACGAACACATTATCTTATTGTTTTCACCCCAGGAACAAGTGGAATCTTAAAATCTCTATGTGCAATTTCTCTGACATAATAATATCAGTAACAGTCTGTATTTTTGAAGGTCTTTATTATAGGGTCTTACATTTTACTAATGTTGGGATATAGCTAACAGAAAAAGCCATTTAAATCCAAGGACTTATTGTGGAAATACAGTATTAAAATAAGGAAATAGTAGCCTCTATTTTTTTTCTTGTTTATTCTGTTTCTGAAACATTGAATGCAATCCTAGGGTAGAGACAGGCTGGGATGTGTTTAGAGCAAAGTGCAATGGTAAATGACAGAAATTTTCTTTCTGTCTTCAAATATGGGTAAGACTCATGTGAAAAAGGTATTTTCAATCATTTTTTATTATGGTCTCAGATAGCGTAACAAGCACCAATTGATGAAATGTTATGGAAGACACATCTACGAGGAGTATGTGCAGCTCTCTGGCTTTTCACAAAGAGGATGAGAATCTACTCAAGGAGGCTGAGGTTGAACTGAGCCAGCTCTGCACTCCAGCATGGGCAACAGAGCAAGACCCTGTCTCAAAATAAGTGTTCTACCTCTTCTCTTAGGTATATTTTCAAAGCACAGGTATAGGATATCCTACTGAAGTTTCAGGATGAATCTTACAGAAGATGAACTTTAAACAACTTCTTCCCTGAGACATCATGCTCCTTTTTTCCACAATAGCTAACTTTCCTGACTTTAAACTTTCAAAACAAAAACACTTATTAACATATATTAAAAACATAATTATTTCTTATAATAAAAATTAACACGAAGACACATAAAAAATAATTTACTAGAACCCAAAGTCCTAGTAATTGGCTTAAACAATTTTGTTCTTAATGCTTAAGATTTAAGGAATGAAAATATTAAATTGGCTCACAAGATCCATCCTAGTATCTCCCCTTTTCCAGAGCAAGTGTGTACCCCCTTCTTTTTCAAGTACACTAGACACTTATGTAAGTGTCAGAGGCATTTCAACAGAACACCCTAGTGCCACACATACAGTTCACTTAACTTTTACTAATTAGGCTTAAAGAAGAGCATCTTTGTGAAAATTTATTATATCACAATGAAGATCCTTACTGCATTTTAAAAACAGGGAATTTTTCTCTCAGACCATACTATTTCTACATTATTCTAATTCAGCATATTGAAAGGACACTAGTATTCTTGCCACAAGATTAAATACCAAATCACCAGGAAATAACTGTTTTTATTCTTAAATGTTGAAATATGTAATATTTATGTCTTTCATAAACATACACAAATATTATAGTAGAATCCATAAGCATGATCAAAGCAAAAATAATTGCATGTTTTGAATAATAGGAAGAATGAACTGGAGGTTTTAGATCTTAACATATGTCTCAAGACTTGGATAACAGGACCTTTGAGGAACAGTAGGATGACAAGAACACACACGAGTTTACTTAGGAATTTAAGATCCGTTCAGTAAATCACATCTTTTCCATTGTCTTCACTACTCCGGGTTCCCACATCCCAGACATAGGAGCTTGTTAGAAGTGCAGAGTCTCAGGCCCCAACCCAGACCTGCAGGATGCAAATCTGCTTCTAAACAGTGCCCTGGTGATTCATGTACACTTTAAGGAGTTTGGGTGTTATCCTTGTTGTTTTTCAGACAGGATCTCACTCTGTCACCCAGGCTGGAGTACAGTAGCATGATCACAGCTCACTGCAGCTTCGACTTCCTGGGCTCAAGGAATCTTCCCATCCTAGCCTCCAGAGAAGCTGGGGCTATAGGTCCGCATGCACCACCACACCCACTTTTTTTTTTTTTTTTTAAGAGACGAGGTTTTGCCATATTGCCCAGGCTAGCCCCCCACTCCTGGGCTCAAGTGGTCCTCCCACCTTGGCCTCCCAAAGTGCTGAGATTATAGGCATGAGCCACTGCACCTGACCAAGGCTGAATTTTGAGAAGCACATCTCTAAGCCACCGACTGTATCATGAGAAATGTAAGACTGCTGTTTTAAAAATAAATGTCCTACTCTGGTCATTTTTCTTATGACTAAGATTAGAGATATTTGGTGTTTACTTTTAGTCATTCACATACACACACACATACATATACACACATGTACATAGAAAATATTTTATAAATATATTGTTTAAATTAAAAATCTGAGCATGTAAGAGAAATGTTTTATTTTCATTTAGCCATTATTCGTTGTAAGTTGAATTCCTTTTATTAATACTGCTTCTATTATGCTTGGAATCCAAAAGCAGGTAGTGTTAAAATGGAGCACTTTTCAGTGTTGACAATCAGGTTGGTTTTATTAAAGATGCAAATGTGAAATCGCAAGTGGCAGAAAGAAAAGCAAATGTATGGTCTATTAAATGCCATGTCACAAATGCTAAAAGCCCAATTATATAAATCGTAGAAAATTTTTCTGTAGAGCATTTTTATATATCAAATTGCAATTATAATTCTAACTTAATGGTCTGTTTATAAGAGACATGTCTATCAGAAGGGTTAAAATAAATCTGAAAATAAAGTGTAAAAATGTATAAATGATACCAAAAGTGCATTATCTAGAACTAAAGGAGAAACATGGTCAATTGTCAACCACATGCTTCACTGTGTTTAGAGAATTACAGCTATTTTCTAAGTGTTTTTGTTTGTATTTTATTACATTAATTATTACATTAAAATTGGCTGTGCTGAGTCAGTATATGATCTGAAAATAAATATACCAAGAAAAATAGCTGAACTTTTAATAGAGGAGATCACATTCTCTTAGACATAATCCATTTCAAGAAAAATAGCCAAACTTTTGATAGAGGAGGTCACATTATTTTAGACATAATCTATTTTAAAATGTGTGAAAAATTTGATGAAGAACCAAATTCTAAACAAGAAAAATCCTCAGGTCAGTATATTTCCATTACAATTCTGAACACTAAATGGACAAAAACCAAACAGCCCAACAACAAACGTTCACAGGATGGAAATCATCATCATGAAACACAGGGAGTGGTATCCTCAAAGCAAAAAAGAACGTGTCTCAAGAATGAGCAGAGTAGAGCGTTTCTCACGGGCCGGTCAGAAACACAGAAGCGCCAAGTACCATGATCCTCCTGCTTTGAGTTCATGATGTTCTTTCCAAGCCAGAGTCAATCGTCATTAACCACAGAGAGTGGCTATCCTGATTATTGGGTCATTCCCTGGATAGTCAAACGCTATTCAAATTTTACAAATTGCTGTTCCAATTTACACCTTAATTTTTGTGAGTTTAGTTAATTTGACTCAAAGCTTTCTTCTGCTCTAACCACTTCTGGATGTATAAATGAGATTTTCTCTGAACTATAAATTTTAGGTACAGCCCTTGAAATTTTGCCTATTGCACTTGAGAGGCCTTTGATACCCTCAGGTGATATGAAAACCTCTTTATCGCAAAAGCAAGCTTCTTGCGGTCCACTTTTCTCTGTCCGTTCCCACTCAAGCTCTAGTTGCTCCCTATATCCAGCCAAGCCGATTAAAGCTAGAAGTTTATAAACCACAGCCTTTTCTCTCTTCCCAGAGTGATTCCATGATATGACGTACTCTATAACAAACGTATGTTAAAGTCAGGCTCTAGATCCTGGATCCACGCCAGGCTGGCACACGCAGCCCCGTTTTTCTTATGCGGCTTTGATGATGATTCAATTAAGGCACGTATGAGCAGGAGCAAATACAAAACCTAACACGCAGAGGTGCTCAGGGACGCCAATTTCTTTGGTTGCCCTATAAAGAGCGTTGCAGTCCAGGCCAAACACAGGGACTGACTGACGGTCACCTCTGCAGGCTCGGGGGGCACAGGCAAGTCCCCACTTGGGAAGCACAGCTCAGGGGCTTGAACTTTGCCTTTTTAATGTAACTTCCCTTCTTCCATTTTGCTTTCCTGAGTTCTACTGATGTGTGTGCTGTGCTAGCCACAACTTCTTTCCATTTCAGTGTTTCGTATTGTCTCTTCTCCAACCTCTCAGTTCGGTTCCAGCCTGCGCAGGACACAGCTTCCCAATCCTGGGTCTGCGGCACTGTCCCAAAATGCTCTCCATAAGCGAGGAATCATACTTATTTAGCATAGGTTTTTCTTTGTGATAATGGTCTATGAATTACCTGTCTATATTTAGAGTAGCTAGCTCAATGATTTACAATTCACACAAAATAATATCTTTGGTTGGTGGTAGCAAAAATTAGCCATTTTCATAGGAGCAACTCTAACAGTATTATTCTCAATTTTGAAAATGACCAGTCTCTGGACCTTGTCAGATATTATTTTACATAATGCTTTTCTCAGGTCATGGTTTAATGATAATTATACCAATTAGTATATGAAGCTAGGGTTCTTGTTCACTGAAATCTTGTAGAATTTCTTCATTAACTTCCAAGGAGTAAAAAACATAAAACAACCATAAGAAAGTATGTTTTTCTAATTTAATAGTCTCATACATTAAAGTTGAACTGAATTTTTTCAACATAATTCTAATGGCTCAGTATGTATCAAAATCCAAATCAAAATTTTAAAAAATAGTTCTTCAACTATTTCGAATCAGACACATTTGAAAACATACACTTGTTTCGAACATCAACCTATCATAATAAACTTGTGTTAAATTGAACTAATACATATTCTTTTTTATATAAACCTAGTTTTTGGTCAATAAAATCTCGAGAAATGCGTAAGAATGGCATGTCAAAATCCATACATTTAAATCAAATTCATACTTTTAAAATTAGATTTATCTTATGTAGGTAAGTTCTGAAACCTTAATTTTGTATACATACAAAGTTATAGCTATCCAGTTGTCTTAGCAGTTTTTGGCTCCTAGAGAGAATTGTATTTTTCCTCTGGCAGAAAATTAAAAACACTATTGCAGCCTAATGGATTACACTCTGGTTTTATTACTAAGAGAAAGAAATGCTATACAGTTTAGTTACAAATGATTTAGTAACAGCACCTAAGCTTTAATAAGTATTAAATATAAATATGTAGCTCTCAAAGAATGACTATGTATAGTATTGAAAGAAAGCTCTCTTAGATACTATTTAACACTGTGGTATCATATATTCTTTCTTAGAGTATCTTAACATTTTAAGAACCCATTCAGGCTTTTGTTTGTTCATCTGACTATTCACTTATTGAAATGTAGCAGACATTTCTTAGATGCTAGAAATAAAGAGAGAGAGAGAGAGAGAGAAGTAGAATGTAGAGAGAGAGTAGAGAGAAGTAGAAATAAAAGAAAAAGAAAACACAGATTTTAAGCTTTCACAATTCTTAGCTACTGAGGGCTATCATTAACTTAGCATACTTTAATGGAGTAATACTCTCCAACATATTTAAATGTATAGGAACATGCATTTTTGAACTTCTACCACAAGTATAGTGAGATGCTACTACAATGAGGGGTGAAGAAGATGTAAAGAAAATCTCACACTCTGCTGTATAGAAGGGCTTCTGAGCTTGATCCAGGCTCAGCCACTTCCATGCAATCAAGTCAGCTAACTTTTTTGAGCCACCATTTCCCTATTTGATATCTCATTGGTACACTTAGAAGTACAGGCTAAGAATCAAGATATGGTTTTGAAAAAAATAATCTTCTGAACTGTAAAATATTATGAAATTGAGTTTTTATTAAGATAATTTTTGTTACTGTCAGCCCCTCACATCAGAAACCCCGTGACTTCACTTGTGCTCCTCCTGCTGTTAAATTAAGCCCTCTTTGGGCCCTGTTTCTTGGGCTTTGCACCTTTTCATCCAAAATCCTTTGTCCAATTCCACCCTAAAACCCCCTTTTCCATGGAATCACCTAAAACTTATGGCCAACATATTCCAGCCAGAGTAGCTCTTCTTCTAGGTGACGTACTTAGAGCCTGGTGCCCTTTTTGAAAGAATTCACTAAGAATAGCAACTGTAGGCACTTTGGCAGGGTTTCAAGGGCTATATTTTTACACGTTACGCCTTTTCATTATCCTGGAAATCGCGTTTTAAGGCAAATGCAGCATTTTCTTCTTGCGAATAGGAGTGGACTTGCTCACCACAATATCAGGCTCCTTCAAGAATGAGGGATTCGTGTCTTGATCATCAGTGATGAGAGCAATTAAAAAGCCTGTTTTACATGATCAGTGAAGACGAAGGACTTGGCCAAGTGAGAAAGAAGTAATGAGATCTATTCTAGTAAGCATGCATTTTGTCCACCACAAGCTGGGTTCGATAATTATACAGTCCAACCTGGGCAGCACAAACTATGCAGTTCATTTATGCATCTGCTGCTGAGCACATACTCTGAGCTGCTGGGGCTAATCCACAATCCTCCTCCGTGGGAGTCATGGGTAGAACCTTCACTACAGCAGCGAGGTAATTCTGAAGGCATCATACCATCAAAAGATAACTGTGTGGGTTCTCTCTCAGAGAAAAATAGTGATACCTGGCATGTGACATACTCTGCAAACAACATTCTTTAAAAGCATAATCGACTTAGATCATAAGAGAGTTGTGGGACACTCTAGTGTAATGAAGCTGATGATTCAAATGCCATCCCAAATTAGAGAGAGGGAAGAACAGGAATAATTCCTCAAGCAGGGAACTCGTGAGAAGGCGGTTCAGAGAAGCCACTGAGTAGGGAGGGCCTCCCCACCAGAATGGATCACCATCCTCCGGGGCTACAGCTGCCTGCACGACACAGGAATGGCAGGTGCTTTCGGCTCCTGCTCCTAAGAGGTTGAAGAGATTTGGCCAATCTTTACTTATAGGGGGAGAGGAAAGGAGTACTTGTTTTCTTGTCTCTTGGAGAATTTCTACCTTCAGTAATGAACACAGCATTTTATTGAGACAGGCCTTTTTCATAAGTAGTATTGAAAACAAGCCCTATTTTCTACTCTGAACGGAGCCTGCTCTTCTCATTTACTTCATAAATATGAAGAACTTGCTATATGATAGTTAATATTCTAGGATACGGTTTTCATGGCGAGACAGACAACTAACAAGATTGGTAAGAACAATACAATAGTGTGTTAAAAGGTGGTACTTATGTCAGAGAAAATTTAAGCAGGAAAGAGAAGAGAAAATGCCCTCCGAAGTAGAGAAACATTTTAAAGCCCAAAGCAAATCACTACACTGATATTTGTCTTAATTTATGATCCTCCTACGGTGACTATATTGTCACCTGCTAAATACACTGAATGTTGTGCTTCTCTCTTTATTCTGGAGTTAGCATCATTATCAACCTTCTGCTTTATACTCAGCTGTTGATTTTGCATGCCTTGTGGCACAAGGCTTTTCCACCTACCATCATCCTGGTCTCTAGATGAATGAGATGCCAATGTCCTGTGGCCCAAGCACATCGAATACTGTGTAAAGCCTGGGATAGAGGCTAAAAAAAACATCAAAACCCAGCCAAAGCATCATTTGTAAATGTCTCTATTCATCAACTGTTCAGGTCTCTTTTCTGTCATAACACGCACCAGGATATCTGTTGTTGCTTTAAGCAAAGGATAATCAATGACAAACACACTATTTACTGCAGAAACTACCATATGTTCTGCCTTCTACTTACCACGCCGTATATTGGCTCTGCTGATGTATTAGTTTCACTAAGTTATCCATCTTCCAAGCTCTATGTAGAAGTAGAAATAAAAACAGGGCACTCAGCTGTGCCCCCACCCTCTGTTGAAATATGACTGATGAAAATCCTTCCTTAGAAGAACAATGACATGCTACCAACTCACGGAGAAAACCCACAACATGTTTCTACTCCACGACCTTGGCACATAAACAACATGCTCAAATTCCTTTCTCTTAAATGGAAACAAGAAGAAAAGCAATTCAAGCAACCGATTACAATCTTTAGAAAGCACACAAGCAAATCATCATCCTTTCTACAAGAGAAGCCAGAGTGCACCATCTGAGTTGGAAATGTGTGCATATGGAAATTTGTTTTCTTAGCATGGTTTTCTGCTCCTTTGAATACTTTTTAAATTTGAAACAAAGGAAGTCACATTTTATTTGCTGCTGCAGTATCATAGTTATGACCCAAGTAAGGATGAAACTCTGGAAAGTGTGGCTGGCTGTGCGTCAGTTCCCATTCCTTGTTAGTTTCTTTGTAACTGTTCGTGAAAGGGTATTTATCAAAGAACAGACATCAGGATTATTGGGTTCAGCATTCTGAGAAGACTCACGGGGAGAAATCATAGTGTTTTCATTCTAAAGTATTTATTGACTGGAATGTATACAGAATTTAAATTTTTAGTCTAAAATTCAAGTTTGTAGGGGGTGAATAGCCCACACCTGAGTTGCAGATATTCAAAGAAAACTCAAAGTAAAATGCATTTTTATAGACTTAATTACTGGTTAATTATTGAATAGGTATTTAGTAGAGTCTTAGCATCACCACTGTGAACATATGCCCCTTCGGGAGAGTTCACCATTGTGAACATATGCCCCTTCAGGAGAGTTATTCAACAAAGTTATTCCGGTCCTGTTACTCTGAAGGTTCTCTGCTGCAGACACTGGGCAGTAATTCTGCTTCCTTAACTCACTACAATTCTTCCAATAAGTTCTAAGCTACTGGCATTAATTAATATTTTGCCTTTGTCACGGTGACCAGTTCTGACCCAAAACTCTCTGTGTGTGTGCGTGTGTGTGTGTGTGTAAGCGTGCGCTCGCCCATGCAGTCTCCACTCGCTTTGCTTTCTAATTTCACTGCCACATCTAATATTGTCATGAGTCATAGATTATCATAGAAAAGAAAATCTATTGATTGATATGGATTAGAATATTCTTAACAAATCTGAAAACATTTTCATTAAAGGGTTAAATGTTATCTTTAGAGAGAATATGCTCATTTTATAAATTTTACTACAGATTTATTCCAAGGTTACTTTTAGTTTGACATTGGAGTATCACAAAATCTTACATTAAACGTAAAAGCCATTTAAATGTTCAGCATAGTTGCTAAGCGGTCCTTGATAGTGTAAACACTTCACATATTCTGAAGGTGTTTAGAGGTATTGGCGTTTTGCCATGGAAATAAGGTTAAGACCCTTCTTGAGAAAGGAATTCCAAGAACCATTAGTGATGACTTGTGGTTAGCACCTGTATTATTTTATTTTTATTTTACTCTAGACTTCTAAAACCATGCTTGTTTATGCAGGAAAATGTCAATGATCTTGTACAGAGGATAATTATCTGTTCTTGGAATGTACCAGTGTCAAAAGTTTCACTTTAATAATTCCAGTTTAGTAATTTTTAATTTATAAATTTACCAAGTTAGCAATTTCAACTTAAGAAATTCATTGCAATAATTTTAATAATTACATATTTCATAAATAATATACACCATCTAGATGCATTAAATTGTGTAAGTCTGGGCCTGTATGACACATTGTTTAAACCATAAGATGTTTTGCTGGTAATATGGAAAGCCAGGGTGTGGATTTAGGGCAACAAGAGAAATGCAACTTCAAAATCCCGGGTCTTGTTTTGTCTCTAGATTATCAAGCGCCACTAATAGAAAATTAGCCAAGGTCTTCATGGTTCCCTCAAGTGCCTATTTAATAAAACCCTTGTTTAATTGAAAAAAAATAATAATTATTATTTTTTTGAGATGGAATCTCGCTCTGTCCCCCAGGCTAGAGTACAGTGGAGCGATCTCAGCTCACTGCAAGCTCCGCCTCCCGGGTTCATGCCATTCTTCTGCCTCAGCCTCCCGAGTAGCTGGGACTACAGGCGCCCGCCACCACGCCCGGCTAATTTTTTTTGTATTTTTAGTAGAGACAGGGTTTCACCATGTTAGCCAGCATGGTCTAGATCTCCCGACATCGTGATCCGCCAGCCTTGGCCTCCCACAGTGCTGGGATTACAGGGTGAGTCACCATGCCCGGCCCTTACTTTTACTTTTACTCACCTCTCTAGAAAGTGTTGAACAGAAAATTGAGTTGCTTTTTTAAAAAGTAGTTTAGGGTTATCAAGGGTCAATTTCCTTAGGATAAATATGTGTTGCAATTAAATGGTTTATAAAACCTTGGATTAAATAATATCTAAAACTCTTACGGGCAATGCCTCTTAATTTCATAGTCATTATCATATTTTAATGTTAAGATTTTCTTATATTTTGAAAATTTTATCAGCATAGGTCAGATCTTTTTTCACTTTATAAGTAATTCTGAGTGGTTCGTGATGCAGCAATGAGACTAAGAGAATACCAAGGACATACACATCCAAATAAAATTAAAAGATTCTAGTTTATTACAAATTCATTGTGATTTAACTGTGTATTGAGTTTCCCAATAGAAACGTGACTTTTGTCAATAAATACCGAATTACTTCCCAAGGGAAAAAAAAAAGTAGTGTTAGCATAAAATGTTTCGTTGGTTGCTTTTTTAATGCTTGTTTTAGTACCAAGGGTCTACTGATAGCTGATGAGATATTGGGATTTAGTGTAGGGACTGTGAACACCCAGAGAAGCAGTACTAGGTCTTACTAATTTGGATAGCTCCATTGCCTGGCATAATGTTGGTGCTTACAAGCATGTTTGGAATGACAGTTTAAGGGAAGGTTTTAACCTGGATTGTCAGACCCTTATATGGTAGCTATTTGCTAAGATTATCAAATATCTTTCAGGAGGTTCCTCACACCAGGCAATGTTTGATATACATGTGCATCATTAAAGAGAGCATGTCTGCCTGGGCGCAGTGGCTTAGGCCTGTAATCCAAGCACTTTGGGAGGCCGAGGTTAGTGGATCACCTGAGGTCAGGAATTGCAGACCAGCCTGGCCAACATGGTGAAGACCCGTCTCTACTAAAAATACGAAAATTAGGCAGACATGGTGGCACACACCTGTAGTCCCACCTACTTGGGAGGCTGAGGCAGGAGAATCGCTTGAACCCAGGAAGTGGAGGTTGCAGTGAGAGTGAGCCGAGATAGCGCCACTGCACTCCAGCCTGGACGACAGAGCTAGACTCTGTCTCAGGGGGGTGGGGGGGGGGCAGAAAAAGAGAGCATCTCTATAAAATTAATTTGATTTCCTAAGTAGTTCATTACCCTAAATAGCATAAAAAGTGTACTGGATTTTGTGGAATCATGAGCTAGATAACTTTCTAAAGTTATTTTATCCCTTTAATTCCAAGATTTTATGATCCTAATAAGTTATCTCACCTACAGATAAAAAACAGAGTTTATTCAGGATAAATAAATAGCAGCCTCAAGGGTGAAAAATGCCACTATCACCCTCAGTGAATTATTTTAACATTTTTAATGGTCAACTACCCTTTCTCTGAAACACAGACCAATTTTATTTTCCCTGTCAGTCTGCTGTGGAGTTAGGAGCTTGGTGTCTGACATCGAGGACCTCTGCGTTTGCATTCTAGCTCTGCCCCGTACATGCAGAGTCCACATGATGTCTTCGGTTTCATGTTCTCTGTCTGAAAATAGTGGATTGGTGTGCAGTTTAGTTTCCAATTAATCATCCACTTTCTCAGTAAAGTGTCAGTTCCAGAGTCAGCAAGATCCATGTTATCTGAGAGTGGGAAAAGTGCAAAGAATATATACATATACACGACTGTATATATGCGTGTATACACAAAATACTGATTACTATCTACATTAAATATGTATATGCGAACTGTGTATATATTAATACAAACACATGTATATACATCTCTATGTGTGTACATGTACCACACATATATATCACATGTATATATCATACATATGTATCTCAGTTTCTCTTTAGTTCCTTACCACTTCTCTAGGAAGTAGAAAAAAAATTACTTCACCATAAACAGTACTATCATATCTTAATTTTTTTGTCTCAGTGTATAACTGTGTACTTTCTTGACAATACAATTTCATTTATGAGCATTTAAAATAACCCTCTTTCACCTTGCTTGAAATTGCTTTATGTATTTCTCTGTGAGTAATCTTTTTTATTCTCTTGAACGATAGATGAAACGAAAGCTCTGAATTTCTGTAAGGTCATAGGTATTGACTGAACCTGTGACTGATTGTTTCATAAAACCTTAGGTACTACCTCGGGTGATGAAGGAGAGATCTTTGCTAGTGGCTTTGGTTATAAGGGCTAAAATGTGAATACCTCTTTGAAACTCAGAGTTAAAACTCTGTACCCAGACGCACACAGTGACAACGAAATGAATTAAATGCATGAGTGAAATTCTAGAAAAATGTAGGGGAGCAAGAGAGAGGGGAAAATCGATGTGCCATATTTTCTCTCCAGCAGATAAAATCTGATGGTGAAATGGGATTGCTCTACACAGGGGTGATTTACCTTTGGGGCAACAAAAAAGTTGCTTCTTGGATTTGCTCCGTGGAAGGACAAAAGTGAGGTATTGCAGACTAAACAGGAGAGAAGGCATCAGTACCTGGAGAAAGAACGATGGGGGCAAAGTTCCTGAAATAACAGGTTGAGGAACTAGGCAGATCACCATGTCTTTTCTCCCAAAGATCCTGCACCACACTTTCCAGCGCTATTACAGGAGTTCTCAGTGGCGTGATGATGCTCACAGCAGAGCCAAAGAAAATCGTTACTTCAAAATACAATTATGGATGGTTTGGTATATAACGACAGTTAATATTTATCCAATGCATAATAAGAGAAAGTGCACATTACTTTATCTCATTTAACCCTCACACCATCCTTAAAAGATGGATGCTATTTTTGGAAACATTTATGGATAAGAAAAGCGAGGCTTAGAAAGGTGAAGTCACTTGTCTGAGACCATACATATAGAAGGCAATGGAGACAGGAGTAAGGCCCAGGTCCCCATGATGAGCTCATTTCTTTTTTTCTGCTGTTCTGGGCAGAGTCACAAAAGAAAATTTGCCTTATATTGTAGAGGATGATGAGGAATTTTGGAATACATTTAAATGACCAGGATAAAAGGGGCTAGCACTGTCTGCTTTCATTTTCTAGATATTGTAAGGTCTGTTTTTGTCTCTTCCCTACTTTCCACCATAAACCACACACACACACACACATATGCGCACACACTCCTTTGTGTCTTATGAATTTTCTCCTCCATTCATCTTTTTCATTTCGTACAAGCCCACACTCGTTGCCCGGTATACTAAGTCTTGGGTTCATGATTGCACCTGCCTTCCATCACTTCTCATTGGCACCCATGAACCTGACATCCTCACACTATCAGGCACCTCACTGTTCCCGCAGCAGGACATGACCTTTTGATGCTGCCTTCTTCTCAGGTTCCCTGGCGTCTCTTCTGACCTTCCGCTCCTTTAACAGCTAATACCACCTTCAAGGCAGAGCTCAAGTATAAACAATTTACATTCTGATGGGAACATTCCCTTTCCTCCCCACCACTGCGTCCTCCTTTACTCCATCGCACTTTCTTCATCCTGTTATTATTTCGCACTGTGATAATTCAACTAGATTCCTTTACTTCTTCTAAGCTAGAAGGTGGCAGGGAGTTGTTTTCCTGTTCATCTGTTACCAGCACATGCGAGATGCTTTATGTGCTGCCAATTTCAAAAAGCAAATGAACAGCTTCAAATACAGGAAGAGTAAAAATAGTCTGCCCAGCTAAAGATTCGCTTTGAAGGTTGTTAACATTGACATAACATAAAAGGAAAAATGTATGCATTGCTCACCATATTTAGAAATGTGAAATATGAATCGTATGTTAAATTAAACATTTATTCTTGGTGGTAGCAATAAAATAGACACTTCTGATGGAGCAAAGCATGGGCTGAAACCTGTGCAGTCCACCATTCATCTCTACAACTCTTAACAGTCGGGATCTGCCATTTCAATGTCTCAGAGAAGAAAATAAAGTTGACTAAGAAGACAGTTGCCAGAAATTGCACTGTTACCCGGTGGAGAAAGCAGAATTTGACCAACATACAACTTGAAACCTTGTGTTCTGGCTACAGCGCTATCCCACCCACATCAGGTATTTATTGATCTGTAGTGGCATATCCCAACTGGGTCACATACAAATAAGTAGTAACTAATTTGTATACTCCCCAAATTAGCATCTGTGTCATGCATGCAATTTTTGCACTTCCAAGTTTAGCATAAATGCACTCCCAAAATTAGCGTCTATATAGTGCACACTTTTTTTTTTTTTTTTTTTTTTAAGCCAAGTCGGGCCAGGCGCAGCGGCTCATGTCTGTAATCGTAGCACTTTGGGAGGCAGAGGCGGGTGGATCATGAGGTCAGGAGATCGAGACCATCCTGGCTAAGATGGGGAAACCCTGTCTACTAAAAATACAATAATTTAGCCAAGCATGGTGGTGGGCGCCTGTAGTCCCAGCTACTCAGGAGGCTGAGGCAGGAGATTCGGTTGAACCCAGGAAGCACAGGTTGCAGTGAGCCGAGATCGCACCACTGCACTCCAGCCTGGGTGACGAAGCAAGACTAAAAAAAACAAAGTCGGATGAGTGTGGTGTTTCACGCCTGTAATCCCAGCACTTTGTGAATCCAAGGTGGGTGGATCACAAGGTCGGGAGTTCGAGACCAGCCTGGCCAACATAGTGAAACCTTGTCTCTACTAAAAACACAAAAAATCAGCCGGGCATGGTGGCATGTGCCTGTGATCCCAGCTACTTGGGAGGCTGAGGCAGAAGAATTGCTTGAACCCGGGAGGCGGAGGTTGCAGTGACCCGATATGGTGCCACTGCACTCCAGCCTGGTGACAGAGGGACACTGTCTCAAATAAATAAATAAATAAATAAATAAATAAATAAATAAGCAAAAGCAAAGTCATAGGCCAAATTTTAAAGTTCTCTTGTAAAAATCTCCTGTCCATGCAGTATTTCCTGAGTCTTTGTTGTTTATACTCATGTAGGACAATATTTATGACTCTGCCTTCAACTTGGAAATATTTTTTTCTTTATAGCACTTGACAATCTTATGGTCACTTTTCCTTTTGGGATATTATCTTCTGCTTTGCAATTAGCTATAACCTTCAAAGTGCTGCTTTCTCCTGAAAAACTTGGTTCTGATGACTTCAACTACTTATTTACTATCTTTATTTTTTATTTAAATAAATTTACTGTTTATATGATTGACATTTTTTGGCTTAATATTAAAATTGATGTTTCCTGCTTTCAACTCTGTCTTATACACCTGTCCTGATTTTCTATTTGATGTAATTTTTTGATGTTCTACTGTCACATTGATTTTATCAGATGGAAAGTTACTTTTCATCGTCTCCAGCCCCCAGAATCTGCCAAACACATCTGTCAATGGCATTATTAGTTTTCAATAATTCGCAGTTAAAGTTTCACACAATTTTAAATCTTGCTTCCGTTTTCCGTATGTAGAGTTATATATTCATTGCTTTTTGAATCTCCCTCCAAAATGTCTTTATGAACGCTATTTTTTCCATTCTTAATGACACTATCTCATTGTTACATTAAATCACTCCTAGATTAAACCACACCAACCTGGTCCAACATGAGAAACTCATAATGGACTGCTCAGCCTTCAGTTTTTTCCTTTCTAGTGAACTCTACACATTACCTAAAACACTGGTTTCATTGTATTATTAACATAATCAAACTATATGATGAATTATTTAGTATGTGTGAGTATTAAGTCATTTGCTAATTGTTTAGTTCACAAATACAAATGCTAAATCTCCAACCTTTTTAAAACAAAGACCTTTATTCTATGTATGTTCCAAAAAATTGTTTTTCACAGGAGTATATAGTATGCATATTCTGTATCAATTAAACTTTATGCATTCAATAATTGCACACACATTTCTGGAACACTGTTGATCTATTTAACATCTAGCATAATATCGGGCATCATGATGATGAAATGGGTTATACAGAAAAGAGCTAGTATAAAATCACATTGTCATCATGCAAAATTGAGAAAGTTTTAAATATTAAAGATTTCCAGAAACATCATAACTCATCAATTCAGGCATAATGGCCATATTTTTAAAAGTAACACTTGGTTTTTTTTCTGACCCGACCAAGTTGACGAACAGTGGTGAGTTCATCGTGACAGTCCAGTTTCCTAAACGCTAAAAGTTAATTTGGGGACGAAATAAATTATATATAAATGTAAATAATATTTGTTTTAACCCCATGCTTAGTATTATTCTGGTCTACTCCAACGAGGTATGTATAATGCTTTTGAAATACAGCATGCACTCTAGACTTGTTTTTGCAGATGTATCTTCACTTTGGGTCACTAATTGTCTCACTCCAGGATTAACTCAGCCCTGGAGGATCAGAAAAAATAGAAGCTAGAGAGTCAATTTCTAGTTTTCACCCTATGGTTCCATATTTCTTTTAGAGTTACAGGAAACAGGTAAAATAAATGTAGCAGCTTCCCGGGAGTCATCTTGGGCATTTTAGGTCTACATTTTCTATGTCTGCTGGATAATAAAAGAGCTTGGACCAGGTATAACACACTGATTGAAAAAGGGTGGACTTCACTTTTTAACCTAAAAGCAAACTTGGCAGTCCAAATCATCCTTTTACCGGAAACAGCTTTGAAAGCTAAATGTTTTTAAAATGAAACCTGTTCAAACACGTAAGCTGGTGAGGAAATAGTGCAGATATAGAATATATTTAGATTTTATTAGTAGACTATTCATATACAATATGCAGGAATGTATTGTGTATAAGAAACTGCAACAGAAATGGGAAGAAACGGGATAAGTAGCACAAAGAACTAACACAAACGTAAGTCACATTAGTACTGAGAATAGATGCGAATAATCAGATTTCACCTCTATAAACATGACTGGATTTACTTTATCAATATTAGTTTAGCTGTTTTACTTAAGGTTCTCCTTAGAGAAAACAATTTGCAATTGTCTGCATTTCAAAAGTTTGCAAAATGACAATGGAAATAAAAGATATATGTGACTAATCATTACCTGGCTATCATGTCTTGAATTACTCCTGTGTGCTAGCTAGGCACTAACTCAGTCTTTAAGATGATTCAATATACACAAAAACTCGTTAATCTATTCGATAGTCACCAATTATGAGGTGTGACCCTGGAGAGCAGGAAGGTTAACTGACTTATTCAAGATCAAACAGATAATGAGTACCACAGCTAGGCAGACTGCAAGAGGTAGAATTGGGATTCGCATCCCTACCATGTAGGTGACAAGGACTATTCTGGATAGGCTAAGTTTGAGCAATAGCCTACAGGAGACATGTCTCTACCAAGTTGGATTATGTGCTCTCTTCAGCTTTTATGAAGAACACATCATAATTTTGCATAAAAAGCGACATTATGCTGGGCATGGTGGCTTATGTCTGTAATCCTATCACTTTGGGAGGGTGAGGCAAGCAGATCACTTGAGGTCAGGAGTTTGAGACAAGCCTGGCCAACATGGTGAAACGCTGTTTCTACTAAAAATAGGAAAATTAGCGAGGCACGGTGACACACACCTGTAATCTCAGCTACTGGGGAACCTGAGGCAGAAGAATCGCTTGAACCTGGGAGGCAGTGGTTGAAGGGAGCCGAGATTGTGCCACTTGCACTCCATCCTGGGCAACAGAGAGAGACTTTGTCTCAAAAAAAAAAAAAAAAAAAAAAAAAAAGGAAAAGAAAAGAAAGCACCACATTATCCTTGAGACAGGATTTACTGCACAAACTCCCTTTAGGATATCTTCTTTCCTTCTCTCTGCGTTACTTTTCTCAGGTGAGAGATTTCCACTGAAACCAACCAAAGGAAATAATTGGCAACATTGACCAACCAAAATGGTGGTGTTTTTCTGCATGGAGGTGTTTGCATTTCCTTCTGATAACAAGAGTTACCTGGCTCTGATGCTGTTCCTGTCTTTATCTGGGTAAGGAGGAAGCCCACCGACTATAATGAAGGATTTATATTTCAGCTGTTTCCCAACGTTGCCTTTTGAATGCTATGCTTAATTCGCTGGTTCTGATTCTTTGTGTTATTTAGAATTTTCCTCTATGTATTCTGCATTTTCAAGTTGCACCCGATCCTGGTAGAATGAGCAAGGCCATAGATTGTAGAACACAAAATGGCATAAAGGTGACATAAAGGAAGCGTCAGCAAGGAAGGAGCTCAGAAAAGAAAGAGATCCCTTTGGACTGTGCTGGTCAGTAGGGCCTTCTAGAAGGAAGTAGTGAGAGGCAGAAACGTCAGTGTAATAGTCCATTTTCACACTGCTATACCAAGATTGGGTAATTTGTAAACAAAAGATGTTTAATTGACTCAGTTCCACATGGCTAGGGAGGCCTCAGGAAACTTACAATCATGGCAGAAGGAATAGTGGACACATCTTACATGGCAGCAGGTAAGATAAAGAGAGTAAAAAGCCCAGGGGAAACTGCCATTAATGCAACCATCAGATCTGGTGAGAAGTCCCTCACTGTCATGAGAACAGCATGGGAGAAACTTCCCCCATAATCCAACCACCTCCCACCAGGTCTCTCCCTCAAAACCTGGGGATTACAATTCACAAAGAGATTTGGGTGAGGACACAAAGCTTAACCACATCATTCAGTGATGAGGGATGAGGGGGATTTCAGTGGCAGAAGGTGGAGGGTTTGCCTGTTGCACAGAGTGAAGTGCATTACATGACTTTGTAAGAATGTCTTAAATAAGGTTCCCCAGGAAACAGATGTGGAGATGGAGGTGATGTGCAGAAAAGTTATTAAGATATGCTCTGGGAGCAATATTTGTTAAAGAGTGAGGGAAATGCATTTGGGCTGAGGGAGAAGGTGAACTTTGACACATTTGTAAAGGCCTCAGCCTGCCTGGAGCTATAATTCTTGTTAGTGTTGTCTTGACTTGAGGCCAGAGGCTGTGGTCTCTTTAACCTCACCATCAGTGTCACTGGATGATGACTGCCCTCAGGAAGGATGACCCCAGGGAAGGAAGCTCTTTCACAAGCCCAGAGGGCATCTGGTCTGAAAGTCCCAGCAGCCAGCAATGCCAAAAAAGGGCAGTGGACAGGGCCAGCATGCAAAAGGCTATTATCCAATGGCATCTGAGCATCTTTGAAAAAATTTTAAGTTCAAGGGTACATGTGCAGAATGTGCAGATTTGTTACACGAGTAAATGTGTGGCATGGTGGTTTGCTGCACCTATCAACCCATCACCTAGGTATTAAGCCCAGCATGCACTAGGATTTTTTTCCTGATGCTCTCCCTTTCCCCGAACCATTCCCCTGGCAGGTCCCAGTGTGTGTTGTTCCCCTCCCTATGTCCATGTGTTCTCGTTGCTCAACTCCCACTTATAAGTGAGAGTATGTGGTGTTTGGTTTTCTGTTACTGCATTGGCTTGCTGAGAATAATGGCTTCCAGCTCTATCCATGTTCCTGAAAGACAATATCTCATTCTTTATGGCTGCATAGTATTCCATAGTATATATGTACCAGTTTCTTTATCCAGTGTGTCGCTGATGGACATTTGGGTTGATTCTATGTGTTTGCTATTGTGAATAGTGCTGCAATGAATATATGCATGCATGTCTCTTTATAATAGCATGATTTATATTTCTTTGGGTATATACCTAATCATGGAATTGCTAGGTCAAATGGTATTTCTGGTTTTAGAACTTTGAGGAATCACCACAGTGTCTTCCACAATGGTTGAACTAATTTACTTTCCCACCAACAGTGTAAAAGTCTTCCTATTTCTCTGCAACCTCTCCAGCACCTGTTGTTTCTAGACTTTTTAATAAGCGTCATTCTGACGGGCATGAGATCTAAGCATCTTAATGGCTCACACAGAATGTCTGCAATAGTCATAGGCTGCAACATCAGTGAACCACAAAGTGCATTCTAATAAATCTATGTAATTATCTATTGTTATATGCACTATTTTTAGAGTACTATTTGCTTGAAGAGGAATGCAAACATACCAGTCTTTAGCATGTGAAGATAATTCTTCTAATCCTTATAAACTTCTGTGCTGGTTTCCTAGTGAAATCAACATGAAGGTGAATCGAGGACATGTCTGCTGCACAAATGAGATTAAAATTCTCAGCTGACTTTATGATACCTTTGTGGCTAGAAGAGTTCATGGCATTTCCTAAATGCCTAATATGCTACTGAGTAATTCTGTGAGAATTAAAACCCATTAATTTCCCAATCAATAGAAAGTTTTTAAATTTGAATATTCTTTAGACATATATTATTGGCAAGCAAGAATATTTTTATTTCTAGAATAATTATACCTATGAAAAAATAGAAAAATATAAAATATAGCAAAATATTGTTGTATAACTATGCTGATATCATGAGTAACATTTTGCCTATTTTCTTTGTTCATATTTTTCAAATTTACTCTAATAAAAGATGTATTTTGTAATAATGATTAAGTTTGGGGAAAGTATTTTATCAGCTAAGTTTTAGAACTAAATTAAGATCGGTCAAAAATAAAACGAAAACACGCAAAAAGATCTGCTGCATTAGGAAGGAATTCCCATAGAATGATCATAATGCCTATGATATACAACTCATGTCATTACCTTTTAGAAAGTGTGCAGCAGAAGTTATGGTAGCATATCTTTCTCAAGCTTATTTATAATTTATTGACTTATTTCAGACCAAAGTTGCATTATTAGCTTCCACACTCACCTCCCTTTATCTTTGTGAGTAGGAGTTTGGTGTCAGAATACACAGTATGTTATATCTCGGAGCCCAGACTGATTATTAGCAGAAGTATGTGTTTGTTAATCAGACTGCAGGTAAATGTATTCAGTGAATATGCAAAAGAGTCTTCTACACGTAAAGGAAATGAAAAAAAGTCACTAGAAAGTGAAATCTGAGGGACTAGCTGAAGGTTGGTGTCTACCACAGTAGCCAGGAGGTCACAGGAGACTATGGAACATTCAAAGTGGGCTCTTCAGAACAAGAAAGCATGGTCAGTGTAAAATGCACAAGGGATTTTGAACAACTAATGGAAACAAAATGTAAAAGTCAATTTTTACATTAATTACATCTTGAAATCGTGTTACTTGGTGTGTGTGTGTATATATATATACATATATATATACACACAATTACATAAAATATGTTGCTGAAATAAATTTTACCTGTTTCCTTTATAATTTCTAGTGTGAATACTAAACATTTAATATTGCATATGTAGTTTCATCATAAATTGTATATGTACTTGGGGAGCTCTGACTTAGAGTTTGAAATTCCTTATGTTAACATAGCTGCGATGGTTACCTCTTATTATAAACCATTTATCTTTAACACTCCCAAATGAAATCATTATAATTCAGAAGCATATAGACTACCTTTATTAAAATAATTAGGTGTTTTTGCTGAATTAAATGATGCACTGTTTATTCTGAAGTAATGAATTAGGGCAGAATTATATTTAACTACTGAGCATGTAACTTGTTTTATCTTTTTGTCTTAATATTGTGAATAATCCTGGTAGTAAATAAAATAGCAAAATAGTACCATCTATCTATCTATCTATCTATCTATCTATCTATCTATCTATCTATCTACCTATCTATCTATCTATCTAGATTCCCAGTGGAAAAGCAACCAAAATTAACATGGAAAACTCAATTACAACTTTTAATATATTAAGACTCAGGATACTGATTAAGACCAAATAAGTCTCAAATGATGTAAGTATAGTAGCTGGTGTTTTAAACTCAATTTCCCCTATAAAATAATGGAACTGAAATAAATGTAAAAGGTAAGATGTCACCACCTAGCAAAAGAGAACAAAAATATCTCATATATTTATAATTGCTGTGCTAAAATCATATCTGCACGGTACCTGCTTGCGCTATTTTAAAATCTAAACTAATGGGATAATTGTGTGGTTTACGGGTAATTGGGGAGAGAGAAAGAATAGCTGTTTACTGATATAACATTTAATAAGTTTATATTTATACCAGTAAACTTTGTTTACTGGTATACATTTAATAAAATCCATTTTATCGATATTCTGAGCTATTAAATATATTTTCATGCTATATCAAACGTGTATTTTCTCAAGCATCTCAGTTATTTAACATTCTGTGATTTAAATTACAGATATCAAATTTACATATGCAAGCATATATGTCTCCTAAAAAACATCAAAAAAGTAACGTACATTTCAAAAATGCATAGTCCCATCAACACAGGAAGAACCAGTGCATGCCTCTGAGTCTGAGTGATGGGCCCCGCATTTGCGTAGGACGCAGCCTCTCCACCTCTGCTGTAGCTGTGTGGTTCTCTATCAATAAGGTCATTATTCAGGCCCAGATGCATCCCCAGAGCGAGCTATTGTGCTTCCTCCATCTCAATTCAGTGCTCCTGCAGCCTCAATCTCCTCTGAGCTCTTTGAAATGAGGCCAAAAAAATGTATCTAAATTACACCATTTACTAACGCGAAGAAAAGATCTTTCTTTGGTATGTATTGGAGTTAATAATATTTATTAGGCATCTCATTTATACCCTCTGCCATAGCAGCATTGTAGGTAGGGTTATAATTTTAAAAGTCTAGACTGGCTTATATTTCTCAATATCTGGTGGCGTGTGGGACGAGACAGATAAGGAAGCCCTCTGCAAAGACAGACTGTGAGTTTACCCTGCACCCCTAGCAAGACTTCCAGAGTACAGCTGTAACATCCAATGTCAAAAATCGTTGAATGGACAGAGAAGATACCAAACTCAGCATCAAATTACAAAGACGAAGAGGTTAATACAGGAAATAAAAACTGTCAACGATCAATTTAACAGCTTAAGGATCTGGGGGTAGAATTGACTTCATAACTGTTATTCCATGTTTTCTTTCTGAAAACTCTTTTGGACAAAGGAAGAACAGTCCTTCGTGAATTTCATGTGCTTTGTAGATATAAAGTAACTCTTTCCCTCCTGAATGATCTCAACCCCAATCATCACAGCAAGATTTCCTATTCCATTCACAGTCCTTCCTGTTCTAGGTTTTTAGGCAGTTAATTCAGTCTGTGCTGAGATTAAAATATAGGTCACTTACAAAGAAGGGTGCATTATTTATAATAGTGACATGATGAGAGCTCCATAATCATTCAATAATTTATTGATGCCTTCTTATAATGTATCAACCATTTTTCTGTGGTTGGGGCACCATAGAAAGAGCAGATCTATTGTCTTACTAGCTGCGTATTTTCTGAGTGACTTATGCCTCCACTCTTTGACCTCATTTTTACCAATTATACTTAATGGATTAAATGGTCACTGAGATATAAATAAAGATTGAGTTTCAAGCAAGTTTTGATTGAAGTATATTATTAAGCAGAAAATATGCAATGTACTGGTTCTGGAATACCATTTCAAGAGGCAGGGCAGTCGTTTCTAACTATATGTTAACTTATCTAAAAGACTACAGTTAAAATTATTAAAGGATCATGGTTTAATTTCCATTTGAAATATTTTCCTGAACGGAAAGAAAACTAAAATACATGATTAAGCCACGACTACATAACCCTGAGCACTTCAAAATATTGAGTCTGAACAAATTATATTCCTTATGCCACTTATGACATGTCAAAATATCAGACCTGATAGAAAACCAAAGTCTAGTTTTTCATTTAGATCTTACAAGAAGCAGCTGCTAGATGCCCATGAATTACGCTGGCAACAGACAGCATTCTGTCTGCATCATCTATGCAATCTCCACCTCCAGAGAGATAATCAACTTTATATGAGATTTCGCATTATTCTTGTTTTTCTTGCTTTCTCTAAGCAGCACCCACTGCTGAAATCATGAGAGTGACCATGTGTTTTTCAGAGATAGATAATAAAAGTTAGACAGTCGTATTGTACAGAGATTAGGGACATATATTCTCTATAATATTGGGGGTAGAGGTGAGACTATCTTTTTGAAAACATATAGTAGAGCAAAATGTATAAATTTAGAACCTAGAAATTAGTATCAATTCACAAAGCAGCAATCATGAGATTAATAATTTTCTGGCATATTACTTTTTTACAATTTTATCAAGTTTGGATTCAAACAAATTGAAGATAATTTTACGTTATCGTCTGTATTCTTAAAAGTATTAAGTCGAGAAGACAATTAGTATTCCAAGGAATAGAATTCTTCAAATTAAGTGTTCTGCCCAAATTGGAAACCAGCCAAACTGCTCTCTAAAAATATCAATTTAAACTACTGTTTTCTAAAAAAGAGTGGAACGATTTTTGTCTACTGGATTTAGATAATTCTCTTTGGTGTTCTTAACCTACTTTTCAAAACACAAAAATTTGTTAAAAAAAAAAAAAAAAGAAAACCCATCTCTACTAAAAATACGAAAAATTAGCCGGGTGTTGTGGCGGCCGCCTGTAGTCCCAGCTACGCTGGAGGCTGCGGCAGGAGAATGGTGTGAACCCAGGAGGCACAGCTTGCGGTGAGCAGAGATCGCACCACTGCACTCCAGCCTGGGCGACAGAGCGAGACTCCATCTCAAAAACAAACAAACAAACAAAAAAACAAAAAACAAAAAACAACAACAACAAAAAACCTTTGCTGAGAATGGTTATTTGAAGGTAATTTCCATGTTGCACACTCTTTATTTAAAATTCTAGAGCTGTTTATTGAATATCCTGGAATGGCTACTTCTTGTATAATTAAGCAACTGCATGTTTTCGCACCTATGTAGAGAGCTATGACACAGCATGAGGAACAGGTATACAACGCATGGGCTCATCCACTGGGTTCAAATCTTGGGTCTCCCTCTGATGTTCATACAGTTAATATGGTTCGTGACTTTTTTTCTTTATTTTTTAGAAACTGTGTTCTTCCGTCTCATAAAAAAAATGGCATAGCTCTTACCTAGGCTGAATCTTACAATAATGACCTTCCATATGCGCCACACGAATAGTTTAGCTATTAAACAGCTCTAACTCAGGGGTAGCAATCCCTTCTGTGACTGGGATCATTTTCAATTCATTGTTCTCCACAAAACTGAAGAAGCACATCATCGGATTGTCAGATAATACATTGCGGATTATAGTTTTTCAAGATAATTCACTGTATACTGTTTCAAAGCATAATTCAATTAAATGCAGTTCAGTTCAAAAAGTGTTTGCAGATGCCTATTTAGTTTAAAATTATGCTGCTGGGAAGGAAATGGAAGGCAAAGAAAGAAATGGAAATAACTCACTAATTGATCAACTGAGATATGGACAATGCTATCAACCTCCTCAGAAGCTGAGAAAAAAATGGATGCAAGACAGAAAAGTGCTCACTAAAGATATATCCAAGCACACTTGCTGTGCTGGAGCAAACGAAGGAGTGGCTAATTCAGATTGTGCCCAATTGGGCAGGCATCAAGAGGAGGAATTTTAGTTGGGGTTTAAATTATTGGGATAATTTCCATAATAGAGAGAGCCTGGGGGTTGATGAAAGGTAGCTGGATGTGGAGTTAACAATAGTTAGAGAGATCTTAGTAACTGGGCTGATTTCTCTTGGCCCAGAAGCTAACTTCATGAATAATAAGGTAAAACAGATGTATCCAAATAATTTGATGAATCTTTGTTACCTTATCAAATATTAATCTGTTGATTTACAAACATTTATATCATTAAATGCCAAGAGGGTTTGAAGAATCGAGCTTAGCTAATTCATTTATTAAAATGTTCTATTTTAAAAAAATTAATATATATTTGAATGAATGCCAAACTATGTAATACATTTTTTAATCTTTACATAAATGTTTGGAAACTATGTGGAAATCTAGCTAGAAAAAAGACATTTTTTCAAAGGTGATTACATTAATAATATTTTACAGCCAAATGAAGTTTTGATAAAATGTATAATGCTTTGTGGACTAGTCCTGTAGACCTGATGCATTTTCCATGAACATATGTTGCCTAGTAACAGAGCATGTGCTGGTGCGTTGGCAACAAGTGGAATGAGGTATGGAGTAGCAGAATATCCTGTCGTGACTATCTTACCTGCTAGTTACCTTTTTCATTCGGTGAGCCAACTATGTATGCATGATGTGGGGGCCTGGTGTAAGGTTGTTAGGACACAAGAAGAAATTAGGTTTGTGGATTGAACGAGAACATCGTCCAAAGCAGTGAGAAAGAGTTCTCCTTCGATCACGAATATATACAGAAGGCTAACATGCTTTACAAAGAAAAGAAGAGAGCTGCAACCAGAAAGTAAGGCAACTGTGCAACGACCTAAAATTCACTGCATTTCATGGTCAGGATAATTGAGAAATATGCTCTCTGCCCAAATCTTGCCCAACATGCAGCAGGGCATTTATTGCGTGTTTACTGAATGAAAAAGCAACAAAATCAATTAATAATAAATAACTCAGGCACTCCCATGGAGCCCGTGGTGGCTCCCGAAGGAATGAACTCCGAACTCAGGCTTGCAAGTAAACAGAACCTCCACTAATCCTACAGTGTTTCTTCACGCCTGATTTATGAAGGTTTGTACGCACAATGAGAGTTGGATTCTACATATGTTACATCAATGGACATTATGTTAACCATGATTTCTTATGATTTCTCATATGTATAAATATATAAATATACATTAAATCTTATGTTGATATTTTCCTCAGGGCTTGAAGATTAGGCCCTATTAAAAATATGTATAGAGACACTTTGACTGAGTTAAGATAAGAAGATAGTCTATAAAAGAAAATATTTCTTAGCTCTTGTCTTCTTGGAAAAATGTACTATGGATACAACTCAATAATACCTTTCAGGAAATACTGCTTTAAAATGTTGTCTAAAATAGAAATCCTCCCAAATGTTTATATCTAAAAATGATTTGGATTTCGACAAAGCGATGCAGTGGGTTAATAACAGTTTGGACATACCATGTTAATGAACACTGAAAAGCCCTTAGCTTATTGAAGGCCATAATTTGCAGATGTACACTGTCGAGTCCCAAATGGATGCAAGGTGAAAAGAAACAAAACTTTTAAATGCCACTTAAAACAAGTAGAGTTGACTATCATGGTGATAGAAAATAGACATTTATTTTCAAATGTAGAGACTTGTGAAGAAAATCACATTTGCCTTTATGAAACATAATCCCTTTCTTTTTATTCTGGTACCTGTGCACTATCATTCTCATTAAAACATCATCCTGACCAATCCCGCACACAGCTCACTGGGGCTCTGCCTCCCTCACTGCTGGCTGCTAGTCTACCTGCCTGAGACCAACTTACCCCCACATGGATTACTATCTCACCATCCTGTCCTGTGTGTTCTGGGGCCTCTCCTCCCTTTCCACATTCATCAACACAGTCCTCCCTAGGACCTGCGACCTGCTATTACTTTAAGCTTCTTCGTCTTTCGTTATTCTACATTTAGCTACCCAGTCACCTTTTTATGAAAGCATTCACAGGTACCTAGGCTGGATGAAACACCACTTCTGTGCTCAGGCTTGATTTTGCATTTATTTACCCTTTGTGCAATTATTTGCTTACTTAAGGGGTTGGTGTTCCCAAACACTTATTTACCTGAGGCACTGGAGCACCCAACTGCCCAGGAGTGTCCCTCTCCTGAGTGGTGCTACTAGCTTGTTTACAGTGTAGGCACATCTTATGGTAAAAGATGAATTAATAAAACAAATGGAAAGTAAATTTTGCATCCTCCGTACTCGAGGGCGTGGGTCAATCTAGCACAGAGTGTGGAGCATGGTGGGCATTCAATTCACATTTACGTTCAACAGACACATGCTTTGAGTTAGTCTTCTTTTTAATGTCTTCAGCCCCTTGCATAGGACCTTCTACCCAGCAGTTATGTGTTCTCTCATAACTGTAAAAGAAAATTATAAACAGATGTTTTGGAAAACAAAACTAGTGGTGAAAATTAGCAGGACATTGATGGATGACTTTGGGAAGATGCCTTTTATGTTAGAATGAGCTTCCCATGAGTGCTGCTCTGTGAGCTCCTCCTTCATGGCAGCCCCTAACCTCCGAGAGAGCACAGGTAAAAACCCACCCCACTCATTCGTATACTCGCCTGTGATCATAACATGAGCCGGTACAAAGAGTAAGACAAGTGCATCAAAGCTTCCTGTTCTTTACATTCAGAAAATCCTTCCATACAGTTTGCCAGGTGTCAGCGACTTTGTTAAATGTCAGGGAAACAAAAATGCATTATTTGCAGTTGATTCTCTTACAGGCCTTGGTGCTTAGCTGCTTAGCTGAGTTATTTGGGATGAAACTCTGCGGTAATCATTTGTTTGAGCCTCTTGTGTAGAAAATGCTTTGGATTGCACAAGCTCAGAGCTGTTTCTGATTTGTTCTGTTTACCTGTTCTTCTCTGCGTGGAAGGGGTGATACCTGCAAAGTACAGTCAAGCACAGATGGGAGGGAAAGGTGTTGGTGTTCCCACTTATTTACCCGACGCACTGGAGCACCAAACTGCCCAGGAGTCTCCCTCTCCTTACTGATGCTACTGGCTTGTTTACAGTGTAGGCACATCTTATGGTAAGAGAGGAATTAATAAAACAAATGGAAATAGAAGCAGTTATTATTCATATGGGAAGGGGAGGTGGCTGAGAGATGACTTCCACTTCTCCCCTTTTTCCTAGCTGAGTCTTCCAGCAATCTTGATAGACGTTATTGATTCCCCACCATTTACCTAAAAGTCAGGTAAATAAATTAACTTGTGACTAAACTGTTATTTCATATGAAGAAGAGACCAATATACATGACTGTAAGGTACTACAAAGCCATCTCGGGGAATATCATTTAGAATGTGTGAGGCAAACAGTTAACAGCTTGGGGCTTGCAGGTGGACAGACCTGATTCAAAATCTACTTGCTCTATGACCTTGACCATTTATTTCACCTTTCTTGATTTTAGCTTTGTAAGATGTGGCTAATAACACCACATACCTCATGGCTTTATAGATAAGATGAAATGAAGAGATGCATATAAAACAATGGAAAAGGCAGCCAGAACAAATTGAGTGCCTGAAAGTACACCTGAAGGAATCTTTCTCAGTGTGATTAATAAGCTACTACTATTACCGTTTACTACTTCCTATGGGTTTTATTCAATGAGGGAATTATGCATGAGGAGCAAACAAGTGCAATTTTACTATTCTTGGCATTTTGGGAAAACTTTAGAATAAGGTATTATCTGAAGATCACTTATGAAGATAAATACCTATGTATTAATATAACATTTGAAAAAAATTATGAAATACTTAGAATATTTTCTTTTGAAGTAAAAATACCTATGTCACCAAACAGCAATTTTGCCAATTTTGCAAAATAAGCATTGTAAATTAATGAACATTCTAAGATAATTTCTGATGTAAATTTCATCTGTTGAAAAAGAAACGGGAGGCTTGGCAAGGCTGACGGATTTGTGGAGCTGCACATCAGTTGCATAGGAGGTCGGAAACGAAGTGAAGTCCAAACCAGGTAAGTCAAGGCACAGCCTGCTGCCCCTCCCTTGCCTTTTACAATGCGAATTGCCACGTTTAGCATTTTCTACTTGGCATTTTAAAAAGCTTATGTTGTTGTTATTATGTTCTCTTAAAGAATATATGCATCCCACCACTAACATCATTTTTTCCTTTAATAAAAATCATGAATCCTCATGATTAATTGGGATTAAAAATAAAAACAATAACAAGTTATTTACTCTCAAAAGCAAAAGCTGGACAGAAACTCTCTCTCCCTCCCTTTTTGCAGAAAGACATTATTTTGTTACTCTGGTTCCTTTCTCCCATGGAGGAAATAAATCATAGAGGACACAAATGCATGAAAAGATACTTCATGCTCATAGATCAAAACACTTAATGTTGTTACAATACCCATAGTACCAGAAGCAACATACAGTTTCAATACATATTCCTATATATAAACTTTTATATTCCTATATATTTATAAATTACTGTATATATATATTCCTATATACATATTCATATATGTATTCCTAATTATATATAAAATTTGGAAATATATATGTATATCAGAATATATATTATATATAATTAGGAACTATATATGCACATAGAAATATATTATATATAATATGTAATTAAGCTATTATATATGTAGTACGCAATTAAGCTTTTATATATTATATATATTTCCTAATTCTTATCAAAATCCCAATAGCATTCTTCACAGAATTTTTTTTTTAATTTCTAAAATGTGTGTGGAACCCTAAAAGACCTCAAATAGCCAAAGCAATTCTGAGAAAAAAATCAAAAGTTGAAGGCATTACACTTCCTGATTTAAAATTATAGTACAAAGTTATAGTAATCAAAACCTATGGCATTGGCATAAGAAAAGGCACATGGACCAGTGGAAGAGAATAGAGAGCTGAAATAAATCCAAGCATATATGGTCAGCTAATTTTCAACAAGAGTACAAAAAAGATACAATGGGGAAAGAATAATCTTGTCAAAAAATGGTGTTAGGAAAACAAGATTTTCTCATGCAAAAGTATGAAATTGGACCCTTTATACCATACATAAAAATCAACTCAAAATGAATAAAAATCCTAAACATAAGACCTGAAACCATGAAAATCCCAGAATACACAGGGGAAATGCTCCTTAACATTGGCCTTGACGATGATTTCCCATATATCACACCAAAAATTCAGGCTACAGAACAAACAATAAATAAATGAGACTACATCACACTAAAAAGCTTCTGCACAGCAGAGGAAATAATCAACAAAATGAAAAGGCAACTTACAGATTCAGAAAGCAATATTTCCAAACCATATATCAGATAAGGAGTTAATATTCAAGATTTGTAAATAACTCATAGCACTCAACATACAACCTCATGTTAAAATTGGTGAAGATATGATTCAGTTTAAACACACATTACACAGAGAAGACTGAGGCCCAGAAATGGAGGCCGCTTTGCCTAAAATTAGCAATTTTCAAGAGGCAGAGCTGGATGAGGAAGTCAGTCTACTTTCTGTAATTCCAAGTTTCTAATACCAATGTTCTCCACCATATCTAATTGTATTAAAGTTTCTCCCAGCTGACAATAAATAAGTCGATTAAAAAGAACACCAGGCTTTGGGCCCTCTTCAGGGAAATTGCATTGCTACTACAGAGAAGCTTGCATTCCCTTTCAAAATCTCAAATCCAAATCAAAACATTACTTTAAATACACATCCTCCGTGCGAAGCTCAGTCGTGAGAGTGCCCAGTTATGCTGCATTACTGATTCATTTAGAAGTTATCAGTTTGCTGCTAGGCGTTTTCCACTGTAAGGAACGAAATCCTGAAAAGAAATGGGATGTTGAAATATTGAGTAATTAAATGTTGAAACGTCCATGAATTCCTGATTAACACCATGATTTCTACGCAGTCAAATTAAAACATACGCAAAGTAAAAACTTCACCCATGTCCCCTGTGTCCAGCATATCAGGCTAGCGGAGGGAGAACTCTATACGAGAGATGATGGCTGTCATTTCATAGCGCAAGTTGTTGACTTTCCACATCCCTGATGTTCCCAAAGTTTGTTTTTCTTTCCATCAACAATACTTTTTCTGTTGTGGTTTCAATCCACGAGGGTGTCTGTGCTCAATGCGGTGGGCATGAAGGGAGCCTCCAGAATCTGCCCCTCGGCTGCTACTGTAGCCCATCCCGGGGATCTTATGGTAATTTCTGCAACAATGATCACAAACATACTGGCTTCAAACATGACCCATGTCTCATTTCACTGCTCTGCAGGTTAAAAGTCCCACATCGGTCTCACTGGGCTAAAACCAGGCATCGGCAGGCTGTATTTCTTCCTGCAGGCTTGGCGGGGAATAGGCTTCCAGGGTCATTTGGGTCCACTGAGAGCAGAAGTCAGCTCCTTGTGGTGATAGGGTTGAAGTCCTGTTTTCTTGCTGGCTGATGTCCACGCATCATTCTCTGCTTCCAGCAGCAGCCTGGGCTCCTCAAATCCTCACACTCCTCTATCCTAAAAGTCAGCAACAGTGATCCAGTCCTTTACACGTCAAATCTCTCCTTCACGTCATCTTTATGCCTCTTCTATCCTTACTTTTTTTCTGACTCCATTCAAAGAAAATTCTCGGCCTTTGAGGACTTGAGTGGTTAGGTTGGGTCCACCCTGATAATCCAGAATGATCTCCCTATTTTAAGGCCTATAGCTTTAATTATATCATAAGTGTCATCCGATCATGGAGCAAAACATAATATAACATTCACAGGATCTGGTATTACAGCATGGATATTTTGAGAAAAGTTTTTAGCAGTTACATATGTCTTAAAGTGTATTGAAAAATATCAAAGTGTTTTGAATTAAAATTTTTTCTTAGTATTTTTATCATAAAGAAAAATGTAAAGATGTAGAATCTGAAGGTACAGAAAAGAAGCCATAAAAAAGTATCTGTGAAAGGATGTGCATTGAGTTAAGTTTGAGCCTTGAATTCGGATGAAGGGGATTCAGATCCTGGAAGAATCTCTTGGTTAACAGATCAGTCTTCCAGGGCTTAAGGTACTGATCTAATTTCGGATACTAACATTTCCTAAGTTTGATATGTATGTCTGCTTCTGAATCATTCCATGAAATGTAGATTTAATCCTGTTATTAATGATGAATAACGTAAGAAATTGGGTTTCTTACAATACTTTATCCCTGCAACATCGCTGGAATATAAAACAAGGGACGTTTAAAGATACATGGGTGAGTATGACTTCTACAACTGACCAATTAACAAGAAATGCTCATACATGTTGAATATCTCTTATCTGAAATGTTTGCCACCAGAAGTATTTTATATTTCAGACTTTTTTCAGATTTGGGAATATTTGCATATATATTACCAGGTGAGTGTCCCTAATTAAAAATAAAATGTCAGAAATCTGAAATGTTCCCGTGAGCATTTCATTCCGGCCTTTCCTTTGAATGACATGTCACAGCTCAAAAAGTTTCAGACTTTGGGGTATTTCAGATTTTGGAATTATAGATTAGGGATACTCAATCTGCACCAAGCTAGCAGTTTGGTGTTTATAAACTTGCAGTTCTGCCTTCTAAGCTCACTGACTGGTGGCTTTTTGTTTCAGGAAAGCAGAAACTGAACAGAAAATCCCAATAGCTCCTTGTTTCTGCAGCAGTTGGTTTACTAACGTATCGCTGTTTGGGGGAGGCCTGTGCACCCAAGAACAGCACAGAGATTCTTTGTGTTCATGGATAAAGAATACTCTCAGATTGTTTCCCCAACCAGTTTTTATGATTCAGTTGAAAGAAAGTGACTTTTACTTTCACACTGAATCCTCCTTTCTCGTCTGTATCAGGATACCAAGGATTCCTCAGGAGTGTTTGTCATCTCCTTTTGGGTTATTGAACGAGCATTGCACTGTGTTAGTGCAGCCTTTATAGTCAGGCTTTGCATGCCACGCTAGTGTATAAGCACCACTCTTATGATCAACATTACTCATTTCCCTTAAATACTGATATAATCATATTAAGGGAGCAACTAATATTATAAATCTACATGCCATGTCATAAATTCCCAATAAAGTTAAAAAAAATAAAAATTTAATTGTGTGAATTACTTTTGAAACTCACCAGTGCCCAAACTATTAAATACGTTTTGTAACACAAAAATCCTACTCTTGGGTGGGTGCAGTGGCTCACGCCTGTAATCTCAGCACTTTCTGAGGCAGAGGTGGGTGGATCGCCTGAGGTCAGGAGTTCAAGACCAGCCTGGCCAACATGCTGAAACCCCAACTCTACTAAAAATACAAAATATTAGGTAGGCATGGCGATAGATGCCTGTAATCCCAGCTACTCAGGAGGCTGAGGCAGGAGAGGGTTCACTTTAACCTAGGAGGTGGAGGTGGCAGTGAGCCAATATCGTGCCACTGCCTACCAGCCTGGGTGACAGAGGGAGGCTGTCTCAAAAAATAAAAATAAAATAATCATCTTTTCTTTCCTTTTAAATAGACAGCATTTGCGAATGGGGCAATGTTAAATTAACAGTGCAATTTGAATCTTACTTTCCTGAGCAAGTTATAGTAATTAAGGGCAGGTCTCTCAAAACTGAAGGAAATCCATGAGTAAGATCAGAGAACCAAAGCATTCTTGAATCCTACCTCCAGTTGGAAACATCAGCATATAAATGTAAATTAATTACAGTAATAAGTATACTCCTCTAACAATGCCATTTAGAGTAATATGCTTGATATTTTTTTACATATAGGAAACAAAGTACTTTATAAAAAAGAATATCATCATGTCCAGGAAGACATATAGACATTCTGATAATACAGAATTAATACCAAAAATAAGTTTGGGAGTTAATCAACTGATGTGGTTTGGATCCATTTCCCCACCCAAACTTCATGTTCAATTGTAATCTCTAATGTTGGAGATGGCAGAAGTATTGGCTCATGGGGGTGGATCCTTCATGAATGGTTTAGCGCCGTGCCTTTGTTGCTATTCTCATAATAGACTTCTCAGGAGATCTTGTTGTTTAAAAGCATGTAGCATCTACCCGCCAACCCCCACTCGCTCTTTCTCTCTTCCTCCTACTGGAGGCATGTGAAGTGTTGATTCCTTGTTTACCTTCCACCATGACTGAAAGTTACCTGAGGCCTCCGCAGAAGCCAGGCAGCTTCCAGCATGATGTTCTCTGTACAGCCTGCAAAACCTTGAGAAAATTAAACCCCTTTTCTTTATAAATTACCCAGCCTCAGGTATTTCTTTAAAGCAGTGTGAGAAAGGACTAATATATGAACAATAGGAAATCAAGATATACAAGAGCAACAGAAGGAAAAATTTAAAATGTACTAAAGAGCAACAGAAGGAAATATTTAAAATGATATGTGTAAACAGAATTTTCCCTAGGAAACCATGCAGTAATTCTATTATTGTCAACATCAACTAGAATTTGATTATTTTTTTCTGATTGTAGGACATATCACTAAAATAGGAAAGATAGAGCTTGAGGATGAATCATAGAAAAACTGCAATGATTACATCAGGTCCAGCATAAAGTCTTCAGAGGAATCAAAGTGATATGTAGCAGTGAATAGATGGAAGGATCACTACAAATTTTTATAGAAAAGTGTTATTCAAAGATAGTGTTTAGAGTTTATAAACTTCCATGAAGTATAGAATAAAACAGAATCTAAGTAAAGTCTGTGCTTATTGACTTCAATTAGAAATTAAGATATTGGAAGGGTATAAAATAAGCAATCATTTTCCTTGTAAGAATTCAGGGGTTCCTATCAGAAGGATCAAGGATAACAAATATGATTTATTTATGAAAGACAGAATAAAGAAGATATTTTAAGCAACTAATCAATGTTAATTACAAGAAAACTTCAGACAACACTTTTATTTTCAAAAACATCATCTTATGCTGTTTAAGAGGAAAGACTGCTGGACCAAGGCAGCATCTGTCATGGCCCACGTCACGATGGGATATCTCCAGAATGTGTCCTGCCATCCAAGAGTCTGCTCACTCGCGTGGATGTGGATGTGCTGGGGCCCGGGTGGAGGGGGGGGGTTCTCTTAGGCATTGAAACCAATCAGAAAGTTCCCCTTAATATTGGTAAGAAATATTTCTTCAATGTAATGTACCATAGGACAGAAAAGGCAGAGAGAGGACAAGTTAGGGAGTGGCACACCGCAGCCATGCTGAATTAGTCAAGGCAGTTGGAGTCCATGACCAACATTAAATGAGACGGAGGGAACAGCATCCTCAGAAATGCCAGGACAAAAATCCAGGACTTGAGGGCAGTTTGAGAAATTACAGATGTGATGATTCTAGGAAATGAGTGTTTGGATCTCAGATTTCAAGAAGCAGGCACCAGCCCAGATTGCCAGGACACTCACAGATGATCCAGAACACCAAGGTGAAGAAGAGATGAGGCGACCACATTAGCTTAGAAGAGACCCTGTTCCCATAGTCACTCTAGGAAGTATTTTCACAAAGGCCTAAATATAGAGAAACATGGAGTTTGTTTCAAGACCCTCCTGAAAATTTAAACTAGCAGCATGTATATAATATTACTTGTTGCTAGTTTTAATATTAATATGAAAATATAATATTGCTACTAAGTTTTGAACAATTGCACAGCGCTACTACTATACCTACTATACGTTAACTCAGGTTATTCTTATGGTGCCTCTAGAGAATTCTTATGATCCTCATGTTATATCAGGCAGCACTCGGGCTCAGAGAACAAGAAGAAGAGTTGTGATTCGGAACCAACAGCGTCGCAGGGCCCCATAGGAATGGTGGCACCATATTTCTGTGAAATTCCACTATGGGCTGCATTGTTCTCCACTTCTGCATAAAAGTTCACGTTCAATGATACCTCCAGGTACTATCACATAGAAAATATTTAAATAGGGGGGTTGTGAACTGACATAAGTCAGGATTCTTTACCACAGGGAGGCAACCAGAACACTGGCTTGATTCCAATTTTAATTTTGTTGCAAAATGCCACATATTACACTCAGTTATATTTTAGAAAAAGTTGTGAAAATACAAGGAATATTATATTAAAGCCAGACAATTTAAATTTTAATTCTCTTACTGATTTCTAATTCTGGAGCTTCCATAAATTATTTTACTGTTTTCTGCTTATCTTCATCTTTAAAATGAGATCATAACACTTCCACAAAGTTACTAAGATTAAGGGCACTGGTGTTTGTAAAATTACGAGCTAACAATTATTTGTCAATATCAATTTAGCGTATTCTTATAAAACAGGTGACTGATTTCTATCTAGTGAAGTTCGGTGTGGTGCATGGTGAACTCCAGCCTGTATCCTACTGAAAACACTTTATTTAGATCAGTCCTTGATAATGATGCTGCCAGACAATAGATTCACAGTGAGCTCCACATTGAGACGGATAATTAAACACAGTCCATTCCAACTTCCTGTTTTACCTTGTGGTTATTTTACCAAAGAGAGCTAAACCATACTGAGAAGCGGAGCATCCTCTCTGAAGCAGGAGGCAAGGCAGTGAGAGAAACAATTAAGTCTAATTGACTCAGTAGGTGGACGAAACCAGAAAACTGGGACTAGTAAATGAGAGACTGCCTTTGGTAGATGAGATGTCTGGTTTTGAGCTTGGGGATGATGAAGAGAGACAGACGTGTAAGGGGGACATCTCAAAAGAACACTCTCCCTTAGGTCACAATTGTTAGGGACAGATGTGTGCCTAGACTCCTATAATAAGATCAGATTTAAGAATAAAACAATCATCCCAGTGTATACCTGAAACATAACACATTTTTTAAAAGCAGTACACAGAGCTGTTGTTCCTTATCAGCTAATCCTACATGTGCAGTAAGAATGTGCATACCCTTTGATTGTTTTTACAGAATTTGCTTTCAAAATACTGTATTAGGTTGGCACAGAAGTGATTGCAGTTTTGCCATTAAAAACAATGGCGAAACTGCAATTACTTCTGCACCAACCTAATACAAGTGTGTTTCAAAATGTAATACACGCACATGCATCTACACAAAAACAAGTCAAAGAGTAAACATGACCAGGGAAGCATGTGGTGTTTCAGACTTTACATCTACAAATCTCAACTAACGGCAAGTATGCACTTGACTTCTGACACACTGAAATAAATCCTCAAATAAACTACCTATCCCACATCAAAGGGCTACTCCCTATAATACGGTTGTAGTAGGGATGTGTGACAAATACGTTTTACATATGGTTAAGCTTTTGGTTTCATGATGGCAAATTCTTAAATATATTCCCATTCTAGATGGTAGTGGAGAGTTAAAATTCAGACACATAAACACACACAGGCATATTGGTGCAATATTTTAAAATTAGGACCAGTATAAACATATAAAATACAGTTTATGTATAAATTAATATAAATATACATTAAATATGAAACAAATAAATCATAAAATTTTCCATTCGTTAAAATTACTTACGAAAATATTCAGATTTGCACTTATTAATGAATAATCTATATCAGACATCAGCAAACTGTGGCACATGGGCTGGTCATCTAATTCTGCAAATACAAAGGTTAGAGCTATTTGATGATACCATATGTGGCCTATGATATCCCCATTGTTTTGTTCATTTTTCCACAAAACTTGATTTTCTTCTCATTCCTTTCAATTTATCGATTCTAGAGCTCCGGTGGTAATTTGAAGTACCTGGACTTTTTCCAGGAATTCTAATGTATTTTCTGCACGAGATAATGTACAAGAAGCATTTTGCACTGTAAGTGGCACGGTATAAGCATATAGCAAATCATAACTTTACAGATCAATACTTCCCGCTAGGAAGATCAACCTGGAAATTCCATGAGAGGGAGGTCATGTGCAGGTCCTATTTCTACCACTATTGACCCACTGACCTTCATGGAAGTGGTCCAGATCTGAGTCAAATACACCTGAGTAGCATTGTCCAATCAGAAATGCTTTCTATGGGACTATGCCAATTTTATAGTGTTAACCTTTAGGATTAAAAGCTCTCATAGTGGGTTGTGTAAGAGAACATAATAGACACTTCATTAGGGCTGCTTAGAATAGCAGATGAGATGCAATGATCAAAAGTCAGGTAGTATTTACTTTCAAGAACTGTTATACAATGTAGTTAGGAGAAAAGAATAAATGATGAACATTTACAATATATGGAAGCAACCTGCTTATCCTGTGGGTTTTAAATAACCATAATGTTAAGAATGTTTAGAAAGAATTGATAGGTGGGTGTGTAACAGTATAGGCATGCAACGACCAGACTGATATATCTTAATCAGCATTTCAGGAATTGACACCTATACATACAGAATCCTTATGAGAGGCCGTATCCTCATTTTAAAACTGCTTTTATTGTTTAAAATTTTAGAACTCCTCCTTGGGAATTAACTGAAGTCTTCAGTTTAAGATATTTTCCAGTGGTGGCAAACATATGCTAACTGGTATCATTAATATTGTTATGTTAACGTCGCCCAGCCTCCTGTAGAAATTGACATTACTTCTGAATCCCTTACATGTATAGGGGGTTTACCAACATTTTCAAGTTATATTTATTTTTAAAAAAATCAAGGGAAACTAACTTGAACTGGCTCAAAGGATAATTTTTTACAGAAGAGTTCATAAGCCCTTTAAAACTTTTATTACTACCAGCAACATAACCACTGTGAAAGAGAAAACTCACCACAATGTATATTTAATGAAGCTCATTAATTTATTTTTTCTTATTTCCCTATTCAGAGTCCTAAACCCAAGGCAGTTAGAGAAAAGGAACATTAACCAAGGGTTATAAATGTCAAGAACAAAACGGATATCATGTTTAGTTCAAAGGAACACAGGAAGCATTAGCTGTACGCCTCCAGCACTTCTCAAGCTTCTCTGGCAAGCTGGCTTTAGCATTTTTATAAATAGTCTTCACTGCAACATTTCATCACTGAAAAATCCAGACATGAATGTATAAAACCAAAGGAAAGTGTAAATAAGAAATAAATCCTGCTAATTGCGGTTTGCTGATGCCAGAGCCCTTTTGGCAATGACGACCCAGGGAATTCCTGGGCCTGGAAGCCGGCTAAGCAGCATCTTCCACTTCCAAACAGCAGCAGCAACTGATCCCCAGGCTTGCTGCTTCGGGGCCTTGCTTTTTCATTTTTCTTTTTTTTTTCTCCAATAAGAAAATAAATACACCTTACTTTCGCCAAATGATTGTTAAATAAATTCTTGGCTTTTCAGCAAACATTCTTTTCTCTTCTCTTTCATAAACAATGGAAGTAACAAGCCATTCAAATCTGAGACCCTCATGGGGCACGTACTTCAGGATGTCTGTTGAATATGATACACCCACGTTTCGTATTTTACGAACATTTACTACAGTCATAGACTTGCGGCATCATTGGCCAGACCTTCAGCATCTTTGCGAACCTAGTGCGCCTATGATAGGGGATTATGTGTAAAAATGCAAACAAACAAAACCTTTATTTATGACTGCCCTGAAGGTGTGCAGATGGGCATGCTTTCTGAGTCCAGCCTTTTTTTCCTATCATGGGCGATATAATGGGGCTTCGGCTTTACTGCGTAATCTAGAACTAATTAGGACATTAAGCAGATGTGATTTAAAAATCAGTGAAACTCAAGGCAGTTCATTCTGATCGATCAGTCGATCTGTCTGTCTGTCTGTCTGTCTGTCTACCTGCCTACCTATCATGTCTCTCTGGCTCCTTTATATAGCCCTTTTAACCTTTTATCTGAAGAAAAGAGAAATGAAAATGCCTTGATGTTTTGTGCCCAAGATCCTATTGTAATTATTATTATTTATATTTATGTTTTCCTTAAGTTATTGGGGTACAGGTGGTATTTGGTTACATGAACAAGTTATTTAGTAGTGATTTGTGAGATCCTGCTGCACCCATCACCCGAGTGGTATACACGGCACCATGTATGTTGTCTTTTATTCCTCACCCCCTTCCCACTCTTCTCTACCAAGTCCCCAAAATCCATTATATCATTTTTATGCCTTTGTGTCCTCATAGCTTAGCTCCCCCGTCTCAGTGGGAACATACAATGTTTGGTTTTCCGTTCCTCAGTTACTCCACTTAAAACAATAATCTCCAATCTCATCCAGTTCACTGAAAATGCTGTTCATTCATTCCTTATTGTAATTGTTTTTTAAAAGCATAAGTCATTATAAGGCTGAAGCAATGACCTGTTTTTGTCACTATCTCTCAATCAAAGTTCAGTGTCTTACCTTAAATAGGGTAATTACCACCTGCAAATAGGTTTTCCTGCCTCTGAATCTGATTTTCCTTTCTGTGTCCCGCCGTCTTGTTAAGATACACTCTCATCTTCTGGTGGTGTCTTTTCTTTCCAGTGCAGGTGTCACCTGCAATCCCACATAGTGGCTGTGCTTCGTGCCCAACCTAGCAAATATGTCTCCACAAGAAAGGAAAGAAGCCTGAAGGGCATTATGTGGTGAGGCACAATGGCTAAGCACGATGAGGGAATGCCCTCCTGCAGTGCATCAACATCATGAAAACAAAAACTCTCCCACACAAAACACATGGGTTCACACTTGGTTTACAACCACGCATGAAACAAGAGATCCCTTTCTAGATCTCTCTCTTCTCTATAGTCATTTATCTTACCCATATCCAAGAACGCTTATTGTCAGATTTATAAATAACTGACCATCATCTTATCTGATGTTTAGCATGGAGGCACCATAATCTCAGAGGCCAAACTTTTAGAAAGATATCACATACAAGAGATACTTAAAAATCATAAGGCCAATAGGATAATAAAAGTTTCAGTTTTGTGGGTCAATTAGATCTTATTTCAAATCTAGTCTTTTGTCTATTGTCATACTTTCTGATTCTGTACTTGATCAAATGTCCTCAATGTATTCAACTGTAAAATGGTATCGGTCATGAAGAACTCAGGTGATGGAGTATATATGCACATTTCTGGGAACACTAGAAATGCTTACTATATGGTATCCATTCTTAATCACGGCAATTAATATGTGAGGAATAATGATCATGCAGCTTCTCACCTAGGCCAGTAAAACATCATTCACGATGACGGTTCCATATTGTAGCTTACATATCGAGAGGGTCAGGAACATGGAGTGACTTATACCAGATACCCAGCTAGTAAATAAAAATCAAGACTTACAAAAAGCAAAGCTCTTTGTAAAAAAATATACAAATGACAATAAAATAAGCTCTGACTTCATTTCTCCAGAGTTTCCACTCTTGCCTCTACTTATGTACCTTTCTCAGTCCAAAATTATAGCCCACTAAACACCAATTATTTCAAATTACAGTAGCACAAGCAGCTAGGCTATGCCTTTTAAAAAGACATTACAGTAGGGAGGAGGAAGGGGAGAGAGGTTGCTCAACGGGTACAAAGTTACAGTTAGGAAAAAAGAGTTCTGCTGTTCTATTGCACAGTAGAGTGACTCTACTTAATAATGTATTGTATATCTCAAAATAGCTAGAAAAGAGGGTTTTGAATAACCTTACCAAAAGTAAAAGATAAACCTTTGAGATGATGAATATGCTAATTACCTTGATTTGATCATAACACAATGTATCTAAGTATTAAAACTACTGATTATACCCCATAAATATGTACAATTATTAAGTAGGTCAATTAAAAAATAAAACTTTATAAAAGACACCACAGTTTTACTTTCATTACATATAGAATTTGAACACTTTAGATTTAAAGAAATCTTATTTAAGGACCAGAATTGTAGATTTTGGTCTATCCATAGCAAAACCATAAATATGCTCTAAGACATTTTAGTTTTGTGCCACTGAGCTTAGAAACACCTACATTTCACATTCTTTGTAGGTACTGAAAATAAACTCTTCATGTACAGCTATTTTTTACTGTATATTTTTGTACAATATAGCTCTACTGTGACTCATACTTCTGCAGATGAGTATTTTATCTTTGTCTCTTTAATTTGAATCCAAAAAAAAATGAAAATATATGAATTTTGGCTATATTATTTTCTAGTTAGTAATAGTTTCCAAGATTCCTGATTATATGTATTTTCACATCGTCCACCAATTTAAATTTAGAAAGCGCAACTCAAGCTATTTTTTTCAATAAATGCTAAAAGCTTTATGATGTACATGTTTTTTGGAGGCAGAAAAGTGCCATATTTGGATTCTTATAAAACAATGCTTTTAAAGACACTCAAAAAAAAAAAAAGACGACTTCAGATTAGAAAGAACTGGGTCAAATATGAGATCCAGATGGTCATGTCTGTTAACTCTATAAACACTGACCTCTTTCATAAACTTCAATAAATGATTGTAAAATCAATTCAGTCCATAGATATTCAATCACAGAGTTAACATGTCATATGTAATCAGCAAATTCATCTCCCCAACCCACCTGAAATTTTGTAGATAGTTGAAATACACTTAACATTAGGCATTAAATAAGAATTGTATTTGGTGAAACATATAATGATGTCCATTGTCAGCACAGGAAATCAAGATGGTGAATAATACACTCAGAACCACACAAGGTAAAACTGTCCTCCAGCCAGAGTGCCCCAAGACCCGCAGCGCCACAGCCTCCTAATCGGAGGCTGGGAGAGAGCTGTACAGTGGCTGTTCCAGCTGAAACTACATTCTGACTCCTCACTCTCAATTCAGTGCTTTGGCTTTGGTAATCTGCTGCCCTGGTCAGAACAATGTATCCAAGATTAAACCAGGAGTATTGTCATTAAATAAAGAAAAACATTAAAATGTTTATGCAAATTACATGGATTTCCCTGGTTCTAAGGAAAACCTAGCTGTGAGTTGTTCAAATGTGTGGGTTTAGAGTTTCTCATTGTTGTGCCTCTTTTCACTTGGCCTCCTGCTCCAGGGAGCTCTTGTCACGAACAGGCTGAAGCCAGCCCGAAGCCTGCACTCAGAAGGGTGTCAATTATTCATCCTCCAAACTTGAGTGGAAACTGCAAGCATATCCTCTTTCTAGTAGATCATCGACCTGGTGATGCCTCATTTTTAACTGTGGAGGCTTTGACACAAGGCATCAACCAGCCTAAGGAAAACATTCTTATATTGGTGATATCACTCCTCTAAAGCGAATACTTTATGTCTGCTTTTGTGACTTATTTCCACACATTGAATTTGACCATGAATAAAAGGTGGCTCAATATAGAGTTAAAAGAGCTTAAAAGTTCCCACAGATTGGATGAGGTGGATTGCTACAATTAATCAGTATGATTAGTGAACATTATGGTTAAAAAAAAAAAGAGTGTATTTGATAATTTGTAAACTTTAACATATTTTTGAGGAATTGTCATAGGATTTGGTTCTCTGTGTCTTGACATTTATTAGAAGATAGTCAACGGTACATAGAATAAGTCAGTTGCCTGATTCATATTTATGTACTCAAGTAAAAGTTTGTTCTTACAAAATGAATATTTTCTTTGACTTGTTTGAACATTGCGGCCTATTGCAATTGTAAAAGTGAAGCCCAAGTAAACAGGCTTTACCTTCCTCTACCTCTATAACTAAAGATTTGGCTCCCAACTCAAATAGAAAACCGTGTAACATTCTGTCTAGGAAAATTCCCCCTGCAGGGTCATTTAATGAACTGTGCTACCTTGTAACACAAGCAATTACAAAGGGCAGAACAAACGCATATGGATTTTTCAAAATTTTGAACCCATGATTAAAATAACACTTGCATTGAAATTCTAACTCCTGTTTTACATAGACCAAATATCTTCACTGGATGAGAGGAGGCAGACCCTTTAATGTTTTCAGTTTTAGTTTTTTCTACCTGACACAATTTGTTTCCTTTATAAGTATTTCACTTACTGTTACATTTCTTTTTTCACCAATAGTTTTAAATATCCATTATGCCTCCATTAAAAGAAGGGCAAATATTTTTGCAAATTCAGAAGGACCTAGTGGAATAGAATGTAGATAATGTATTGGAATGTTAATAAGAGATTTAAATGAAGTCATATCTGCAAAGATCTTAAACACAATTCTCTCTTCATATAACATGAAAAGAAAAATCTCAGCAAAGCATTGTGGGTTGGCAGGGAGACTAGAAGGATATGATTCCATTAAAACTAAAATTGCTGAGTTCTACTCCAGCTCTTGAGCGAATCTCATACTGACAGCATTGAAAGTTTATGTTTGTCAAGATGACTAAATTAGGCTCATAAGTGGTAAAAAATGCAATACTAAAACGGAAGTCCTCAAGTTTTAACTGATATCAGAAATTCTGAAATCAGTTCTGGGCACTGAATTATTAGAAGTGGATATTTATATAACTATCAGGAAAGAAGGAATCTCTCTGGGTCATGAGTGCCTTCTTTCTTCTTTCAGGAGAATTTTTAAACCATGTGGAAAAGATAGCATGTTTCCATAGCTTTGTTGAATATGACTCCTAGCCTGATCCATTCTGCTGCTCCTAGAAGATTGTACCAGCTCATGCCTGTTAGTCTAGAGCAGTCATGAGGAGGTGAACATTGGCAAAGGTGATTTTCATAATGGGGCACACTGGGCTAGTTACTGGGGTGCAAAGCATGGGTTGAAGACTTTGCTCTTAGGCTGATGGTGTGGAGGTGGTCTCACAGCTGGTATGGAAGAGGTACCTCAGTCCAGAATCTCTTAGGTACCAAAACGCCCCCACAGTGGGTTAGATCACCATTAGCTCATGCAGCCCTTTGCTAAGCTTTGGAGCTCAAGACCAGCAGAGACTTAGAAAGCTGATTACCCTAGATAGCACCAGAGAGCTTGGTTTCCTGACATGCTGTGATTCACATCCATCTCCATAGTCCTGAGCCACTTGGAAAAGTCATCTGGCTTCAGGGGGCTCTGAGAACCTCAGCTCACACACAGACTCAGAGTCCCAGACTTTGCTTTTAGAGAAAAATACAAACTGACAAAATGAAGAAAGGAGAAAGGAAGGGAGGATCACCCTTTATAATAGAGCACATCTTACTCTCAGTTCATCATACAAATAATAGTACTTTTATTCTCCCAGGAACCTTATAAGATAGAAGTGTTGCCCTGACTTGTTAAATGGCGAAACTCTCACTTGGAAATGATTAAAGATGTTCTTCATGATCCTAAGACACAACGGGGCCTGGATTTTAACCCAAACAGTGACAGCACCAAAGACTGAACCCTCCTCAGTCATGCCCCTGAATTAAAGTTTTCAACAATTATAGGAAAGACATCATGCATCGTAGCCAGGTTAGTGCAGCTTAACCAGCAGTGGCTGGAGCTTCCTGAGAAATAGAATAGCCAACATTTGTACATAAATTATAAAAATACTAATAAAATGGCTACTGTGCAGATGTGTAAGACCAAAAAAAATAAATATCCTGTTTGCTTCTAAAAATGGATTTTAACAACCACTTATGAGCCCTGACAACCCACCTGCTCTACCATCTTGGCTCTTAAGCAAGAATCTTATTTCACCAATTCAATTCACTAACGGGTTAAAAAATATCCATTGAGGACTATTTTTTCTTTCTTCTTTCTTTGCTCTAGAAGTAAACACTCCTACAACCAGGTTTATTTTAAAAATGTGAATTTGGGTATAATATTTTACAGCAGTTGAGATTAAAATGGCAGGTGCAGAAAATGCATGGGTCAAGTAAAAGAATAAATAATCACTTCTAATGTGGCATCTCCAGCATTCATCATGTATCCTGCTGATTCTCTGTTGAACACCACAGATATCTCATTTTATTTTATTGGCAATGAGATGTAAATTGGTGGTTGGTAGTTTTCTGCTTTTAGACAAGATGCTTATATTTAGAGAGCATTTAAAATACAGCAGTGTGGCATTTGAGGCATCAACATTCGTAAGATGATGCTTGAATCTCTCTCTGATCTGAGCCTGAATCCAATCTAGAATACGTTCTTTTACAAAATTCTGTTCTATCTGGTTTTCTTCAACATGCAAGAACAACTTTTGAAAGTAGTCCATTATCTTTATTTTTTTTTTCTTAACACATGTTTCTTTTGCCTCAAACTTCAAGCATGCATAGATTTGTCAATCAATCCTAAAAGACTGAGGTCTACACAATTCAGATTATGAATGATACTTCCAAGAAAATAGTAATTATTTAAGTGAAATGCTAAGAAATAAAAGTAGTTTTGCTAGTACTTCATTTAAAAGGCACTTTTTAAATCTTAATGTTTTTAAGGCAATATTGTTGGTATACTAACTGAAGACTGGAGAGACCCCGTGTGTGTGGCAATGTGGAAGGAAGTAGATAGAGCAGTCACCACTTCTAATTACTTGTAATTTCTAATATTAGATCTAATTATTGATAGCAGGGTGATACTCGGCCTCCGCTGGCTCAACTTTTGGAGGGAAACTATCCGCCTATACCCCTCCGGGTTCGGCCGCTGTAGCGGAGCTCGGAAAGAGTGGCGCAGGGTCGCGCGGCCCCGCCAGGGGGCGCATCTGGGTGCCGCGCCTCCTTCTCCACCCAGCGATGCTCTCTGACCACCCAGCGATGCTCTCTGACCACCCCTCTTTTCTAGAGCTCTGCCTCACTTCCCGGCGCGGTCGCAGCCCTCAGCCCACTCAGGATAATGGCGACAGCTGAGGTACTGAACACTGGTAAAAAATTGTATGAGGGTAAAACAGAAGAAGTCTACGAATTGTTAGATAGTCCAGGAAAAGTCCTCCTGCAGTCCAAGGACAAGATTACAGCAGGAAATGTAGCTGGAAAAAATCACCTGGAAGAAAAAGTTGCAATCTCAAATAAAATCACCAGTTGTATTTTTCAGTTACTATAGGAAGCAGGTATTAAAACTACCTTCACCAGAAAATGTGGGGAGACAGCTTTCATTGCACCCCAGTGTGAAATGATTCCAATTGAATGGGTTTGCAGAAGAATAGCAACTGGTTCTTTTCTCAAAAGAAATCCTGGTGTCAAGGAAGAACATAAGTTTACCCACCTCAAGTGGAGTTGTTTTTCAAGGATGCTGCCAATAATGACCCACAGTGTTCTGAGGAACAGCTGATTGCTGCAAAATTTTGCTTTGCTGGACTTGTTATAGGCCAGACTGAACTGGATATCATGAGTCATGCTACACAGGCTATATTTGAAATACTGGAGAAATCCTGGTTGCCCCAGAATTGTACACTGGTTGATATAAAGATTGAATTTGGTGTTGATGTAACCACAAAGAAATTGTTCTTGCTGACGTTATTGACAATGATTCCTGGAGACTCTGGCCATCAGGAGATCGAAGCCAACAGAAAGACAAACAGTCTTATCGGGACCTCAAAGAAGTAACTCCTTAAGGGCTCCAAATGGTAAAGAAAAACTTTGAGTGGGTTGCAGAGAGAGTAGAGTTGCTTTTGAAATCAGAAAGTCAGTGCAGGGTTGTAGTGTTGATGGGCTCTGCTTCTGATTTGGTCACTGTGAAAAAATCAAGAAGGCCTGTGGAAATTTTGTCATTTCATGTGAACTTTGAGTAACATCTGCACGTAAAGGACCAGATGAAACTCTGAGGATTAAAGCTGAGTATGAAAGGGATGGCATTCCTACTGTATTTGTGGCAGTGGCAGGCAGAAGTAATGGTTTGGGACCAGCGATGTCTGGGAACACTGCATATCCAGTTATCAGCTGTCCTCCCCTCACAGCAGACTGGGGAACTCAGGATGTGTGGTCTTCTCTTCGACTACCCAGTGGTCTTGGCTGTTCAACCATACTTTCTCCAGAAGGATCAGCTCAATTTGCTGCTCAGATATTTGGGTTAAACAATCATTTGGTATAGAGCAAACTGTGAGCAAGCATTTTGAACACATGGATTTCCTTGAAGCAGGTTGACAAGAAAATCAGAGAATGTAATTTATAAGAAAGAATGCCATTGAATTTTTTAGGGGAAAAACTACAAATTTCTAATTTAGCTGAAGGAAAATCAAGCAATATGAAAAGGTAATTTTAAATTAGAGAACACAAATAAAATGTATTAGTGAATCAATGCTTCTCTAGATCCATATTAATAAACATGAACACCTAAAAAAAATAAAAAAATAAAGGGAAACTATCATGCTTAACTTAACATGACATCTGCATTTGAAACATTTTATACATTTTAAATTTATGACACAGAAATTCTCCCTGCTCCTTCCTGACTCCAGGGCAGGCACACGCCCAGTGTTTTCAGGTGTTGGAGTTTGGCAGCATATGAGAAGGACAGACTGTAGATGGAGAGTTCTGATATGAACTGAGATCAGACAGCACTTAAATTCATGGTTAGGACTCTCAGCCTTGAAATCAGACTACCAGGGTCTCACTCCTTGTTCCACAATTTATTTATTTAACTTCTTGGGACCTCAAAATCACCATCCGGAAAAGGTAATCATGAGAAAGCTACCTCTTGGGATTCTTGTAAGAGTTCACTGAAAATGAAATGCAATGTTGTATGTTCAGATGAATGCTTGGTGCTTAGAAAATATTCAGTTAATATTATTTATAGTTAATGTAAAGAAGCTATCCTGCCACTGTTTCTCATATATGAAGATGATCTAAATCATAATCCCCGGTTTCTAAGACCAAACATGCACAACAAAATCTGTGGTTTAAAAGCAGTAAACTATAGACAATAAAGTATGAATTTCAGCTTTGTGTCTCTGTAGCTCTCTGGTTCTGGGTGATTTTTACCTATACTCTCGTATCTAATATTGATAGTACTGTGTATCCCCAGAGTTTACAAAATAACGCATTTAAATGCCTGGCACCTGGTTTACATTGGATAAATGCTAAAGCCACCTCACCTATGTAATTTTACTGTGCATGTACCTGGGATCTACCACCAAAGCTTTTGTTCACAGTCTGGCACCCTAGGTTTGGGAATAAACTGTTTTTCTCACTCCAGTGTGGGGAAGTTTGTGTTGCATTTTTGAATGCTGGCATACTAGCTGTATGTCAGAATTTAGCATGTTCCAGAATGTACTTATTTATGATCCTGTATAAGATAAGCGTTGATTGTATAGCAATGCTCCCAACATAGTTCATGTAGTAAATTTTTTAAGTTATCACTGTGTAATTTAGGAAGAGATGCCATTTTGGTTCTTGCTATTTTGTTTATGGAAAATAAGTCTAACTTTCTTAATTTCTTTTAGTATTCTTTTATTTTACAGACTTGCCTAAGTAATAGAATTTAGTAGTTGCCATCAGATCTGTTCTGCCAGAGAAAAACGTACCCGAAAAACGTATCTTAAAGGTGCTATTTCTCACTTCCCTTCATGTGCAACTCAACGGAGGCCAAGTTATAGTGATGAAAAGAAATCCAGGATTATGTGTGAATCTTCAGAGAATTCTAGGAGGAAAACATTCTATGAGTTTTGGGGGAAAATACTAAGCTCCATCACTTGTGATATCCAATATTCAGTTCTTTTGGACAAACAAGACAAATACATACAGTTCAACATAATAAGAATATTCTATCACGTCCAAGCTGACGGCCAAATCTGAGAGCACAACACATTCAAAATAGCCATAAAAAGAATAAAATAACTAGGAATACAGCTAACCAGGAAGGTGAAATAACTCTACCACGAGAATTACAAAACAGAAAGAAATCAGAGATGACACCAACTAATGGAAAAACATTCCATGCTCATGGACAGGAAGAATCAATATTGTTAAAATAAATAGCCATACTTCCCAGAGCAATTTACAGATTCAATGCTGTTCCTTTCAAACTACCAATGACATTTTTCACAGAATGAGAAAAAAACTCTTCTAAAATTTATTTGGAACCAAAAAAGAGACCGAAAAGCTAAGGCAATCCTAAGCAAGAATAACAAAGCTGGAAGCATCACACAGCCTGACTTTAAACTGTACAACGAAGCTACAGTAACCAAAACAGCATGGTACTGGTACAAAAACAGACACATACAGCAATGCAACAGGTTACAGAACCCAGAAAGAAAGCCACATTTCTATAACCATCCGATATTTTACAAAGCCAGCAAAAAGAAGCAACAAGGAAAGGACTCCCCTACTCAATAAATGGTGCTAGGATAAACGGCTAGCCATATGCAGAAGACCAAAACTAAATTCCTACCTTTCATCATATAAGAAAATCAATATAACATGAATTAAAGACTTAAACGGAAAACCTAAACTATAAAAACCCTAGAAGGAAACATAGGAAATACCAGTTTGGACCTAGGCCCTAGCAAAGACTTAACACCAAAGACTCCAAAAGCAACTAAGACAAAAGTAAAAATTGACAAGTGGAACCTACTTAGACTAAAAACTTCTACACTGCAAAATAAACTATCAGGAGAGTAAATGGGAAACACAAGCTAGTAGGGAGAGAGACGGTGAGAAAGACGGCGAGAAGAGACGGGGAGAAGAGACGGGGAGAAGAGATGGGGAGAAGAGACGGGGAGAAGAGACAGGGAGGGAGAAACTTTTAAGTGAGAGAAGAAACAAACACATGGAGATAAGCCAAGAAAACAGACCACTGGTCTTGAGGGGAGAGGTGGGTGGAAGGAGGAGAGGCAGAAGGAACGTGCCTGGGGTTGCAGTGGCTTTGCCTGTCATGGCCACGGACCTTCACGAAGGTGGACCTCTTTCCACACCAGGCTTTCTTACTACTTCTTGGTGTGGACTTGTTTTTACTCCTTTCTTTGAGAATGTTTTCCAATTTTCTTTCCAATTCAGCCCTTTGACTCCCTGAAAGTTTGTGTGTTGTGGGTGGGACCCCATCCCTTGGTCTATAAAGTTTGTGATCTTGAAAAGTGAACCTAATTTTCTCGCCACAGCGCTCCGCTTAAGGAATAACAAACAATCCAATCCCCTAAAGTCGTATACGAGCCACTGGAAAAATGTTTTGTCTCTTTTTGCCTAGAAACTAACCTGAGGAAATCTGAAGCAGGACCTTAAGCAGCAATATTACCAACATAAGGGTTGAGCTCACTTAAAAATGGGCCCAACACAGAAGGCTAGTTAAGACATGGAGAGAGAGGCCAGGATCTGCTACTACCGTGCAAGCTGATAGTTCAAGTATTTTCTGACTCAGAACTTCAATTTCCTTCATTAGCATAGTGTGCTAAACATTGCACTTTGAGGTTCCTCCAGTTTGGGTGGCATTCTCTGACACTGACCTACAAAATTCCAACAGATATACTTTCCTTTTTTTCCAAAAAAAAAAAAATTTTTAGCTTGCATTTAGCAACAATTGGTTCACCTTATTCGAAAAGGTAGATTAATTTAGTTTCTTTATGTTAGTTTTCCTTTTTTTTTTAAATACAAGATTGTTTATCCAAGTGTCTTTTATAGTGTGTGTCTCAAAGGTTAATCCTAAATCCTATCTCACTAAAAAAGTGGTGACATTCTTACCCAAGATTCACTGCCTGGTTTTAATTTTAATTCTTTCTATATGGAGATCCCTTCCTCCGTATTTTCTAACAGAATCTCCTTCCTTATTTTATTCTTTCCTTCCTCCTTCCTATCTTTCTTTCCCATAGGTATTTATGAAATAAACACAATTAGCCAGACACAAAACTAGAGATTAAATGTATAGAACTGAAAAATAATAGTGATAAAACAAGCAAACACATCCTAACTACACCCCTATAAAGGGGCATGGTCCCTAAGAGTTCTAAAATTCTTAAAGTAGTCCAGTAGCAAGAAGGAATTTGCTTTAAAAAATACAACTCTAGTTTCAATTCCAGAGACATTTCGTCTTTTCATCTCTACTCAATATTCAGCAGTGGTACAGCAAATCAGTGTATCTTTGAACTCATCAGCTGTTCTGAATATCCTTCATTTTCGATTCCCGTTCCCTGGGCAGTTGTGGTTGCTGTCTGTGCTTTGGGTGATCACGCACCCATTCAGCCATACACCACGCTCAACAGTTGTCAGCACGTCCATGCAAGAAACTGTTGAATAGAGTCTCTTATGGCCCTCTTTTAGACTACTGTTTTCTAATCTTTTGTAATTATATGGGACACTCAATTTATAATCAATGGGTCCAGAACCAAAAGGAACAATTCTAGGAAGCGCTGCCAAGAAGCTGCATTCAATTACACCGATGCCCATTACTATGGGGTGCTTTGTCACTCAGTACCATGCGTTCCAGGCTTACTTGTAATATTTAAAGTGACCAAGTGTTTCCAAAGCTAAATTTTAACAGGTCTCTCCAGCAAACCTTTCCACCCACTTGTTTTGTGCTCTCTGCCAGCACATTTGAGTTCATATTGAGTTCAGTATGATTAAAAAGGGATGCAAATTATATATGTATATGGAATATATGTGTATATATATGTGCGTATGCAATATATATATATATATATCCACAAACATACATAAGCCATTAAGCCATTGTATAATTTGACATTCAAACATCCAAGTGGAAAATATAATATAGCACTGTCATATACAATTTTTTCTTTTGTCTTAGAAATATAGCATAACAGGTCAACAGGTACCAAATTCTTTAACCTTCAATGTCCTTGATCATGGAGTAATTATGAGTAACTAAAAATTAATTGCAGCACAATAGATGATCATGATTTAGTTTTCCTTCATATTTACAGGACCTAATCTATGTATTTGTTTTAGGCTGGAAAAAATATAACCTATTCTCTCAAATGATAACACAGAAGAGGCATTTTGTATTATAGTAATATAACTACTACACTGATATCATTTTGAAAGAATAAATTTTGTTTCAAAATATGGTAAAAATTTCACCTTTTCCCTCCTCCCCCAGCTCTTTATCACTTCCTGCTCCAGCTCCATCCCCTCTCTCCTCCCCACCATCTCCCACGCCATCTCCCTGGTTCCCAGACACCTACACCAGGACAAAGTCATAGCTGTTCTGCTTGCAAAAATTATTTCTATCATTTAATGATACAAAGTTTTTAGTTTGAGGCATTGCTCACAATCATACTGTTTAAAAAAAAATACAGCACTAATTATTGCCGTCAATAGCATTGTTGACGCCTCTGCTCAGGAGAAGAAAGTTTGCATGGAGAGGTTGGAGGCCAAATCTTTCTTTACAGGGGAAAGGACATTCATTGGGATGTGGACATTCCTTTCACCATCTCGAAAGAAATCTTTCTATGACAAATCACGGTCAGTGATCTAGAAAGCATGCAACAACCCCAGAATGGAAAAAAAAAAAAAAAAAAAAAAACTCCTCTGATTAAAAGTTTGTTAATAAGAATGATCAGGTAGCATGTCTGATGCATAAAAATGTGATGTAAGTTGAGGTTTGTGTGAAAATGAACTGGCACTTCTGTTAGGAATAGTTAACTACAAAGGCTTACAGGAGTATTTGCATAGATTTTAAAAGCAGTTTCTTATAAAACTATCTTAGTGCTCTTGAAATAATTTGCCTTAAGGTTGGATTTATATTTTTCTCCAAACTTCTGGAGATAAGTCAGATAAGTACTATTCCCTCATATAACGCTTTATTCTCTAATAGACAGTCAAACTCAATATTGTTCTCTTCAATTGTTAAATATATTATTTTATATTTTAACAGGTCACTTGGATCATTTTTATCACACTTTTTTGTCAGTAATATTTTGAAAAATCCCACATTGTATATAAAAGGCCTACCATTTTGATATTCTTGCAATTTTTGTTAAAGAAGGTCTCTGCATTTCCTTCGAAATGAGTGACTATTTCTCATATATGAGGGACTTATTTTCTAACATCCCCATTAGAAAATCAAGACAGTATTACATTTAATTATCTTATTTATGACAGCATTTAAAACAAAATGGTTCCTCATTGCTCTTAAAATCCAGTACAAAATGGGCAGCAAGTCACTGTGTTCCATCCCCTGCTCTCCTCTCCATCTCTGCCTCCCTCTCCCTCCCAGACGTCCACCTATGTGCTGAGACATTCTTCCCCTTCTCTCACCCCTCACACGCATCTGGGCTGCAAGGCTGATGAGCTCCATGGTCAGGAACCTCCTCAGTGTCCCCACACCTTCTTTCTTCTGCTGACTGCTACTGGCCCATCTCTCTTAAGGCTATGTGGCAGAGTATTTTCTCAGGAAAAAAGCTCTGAACAGATTATTGAGCCATTTGAGTTCCATGCCCAAATTTGGGGACTCTGAAGTAGTTTGAATAGAAGCACTCAATGGTCCAAGTTACAATTTAGGAAAACTGACCTCCAAGACAAGAACTGGAGTCAGGTGATGATGACTGCAGATTGCAGGTGGCAAGAAATTAAATCAGGAGTTGGTCATTTAGAACGCTGGGAAGGGAGTCCTACTATTGTTTTCCTGGTGGAGTAAAGCCAGAGAAGAGAAAGAATCGTGCCTTAGGAAGTTGGGTAGAAAGGTCAAAGAAAGATGTGTGGGGTGGGTGAGTGTGTATTTAAGTTTCTGCTGTCTTTAATATATGGAAGGTAATTAATAGTGAACAATCAGGTGGAATAGATACAGGAAAAAATACCAACAGTAGACAGAAACTGGAAAAGACGTCTAAGAATGTAGTGGCCACATTTTTAGGTGGAAAGACACTTAACCAGCTCACATATTGAGGGGCAATCAGAACACATTTCTAGGTCGGCTGGTGCCATAGCTTTTTTTTTTTTTTTTTTTTTTTGAGATGGAGTCTTGCTCTGTCACCTAGGCTGGAGTGCAGTGACACGATCTTGGCTCACTGCAAGCTCTGCCTCCCAGTTTCAACCAAATCTCCTGCCTCAGCCTCCTGAGTAGCTGGCATTACAGGTACCCAGCACCACGCCAGGCTAAGTTTTGTATTTTTAGTAGAGATGGGGTTTCACCGTGTTAGCCAGGATGGTCTCGATATCCTGACCTGCCCACCTCGGCCTTCCAAAGTGCTGGTATTGCAGGCGTGAGCCACCGCGCCCGGCCAGCTTTCTTAACCTTTGTTTCAAATTTTCTGTTTTTTCTTCTTTAACCATAACAACACACACTTGTTCCTCGGAAAGGAATTTCTAGAATAAATGAGTACAATATGGAAAATAATTATCTTCTGTGAACTGGGATCCGCAGTTCCAGGCGGGGAGGCATCCTGACAGGTCCTCCAGCGCTCTTGTCAGTTACCTCCGTACCTGTGCACGCCTTCAGGTACTCTGAGTGCAATTCATAAATCACACTAAGTACTGCACTGAGGCAGCCCTTCTTCAAATTAAACACAAATGAGCTATAAATGGAACCATGAGGTGTTGTTCTCATGTTAAGGTAGACTGAAAATATTGCCACTAAGGGAAATACTCAAGGCTTTTTAAGCCATCACTACTTGATATTATATTATTTGTTTTAAGCCTCTCTGATATGTCATAAAGCAAAGAAACAAATACAGCTAAGGGCAAGGCTTCAGGTATTTAAAATGTAACACTCACCGGGAGAGCCACTGGCATTACAAAGACAAGTAAGTGTTCATATTCCACAAGGAGTTTACTGTCTGTGGAGAGATCCAGGACCAAAAAAACTTAAGCCTCATGAAGGTGGTTTCCATAATGAAGGGAAGAAAATGTAGAAGACCAGTTCCGCCTGCATCCAGTTGCTCCGGAAGCCTGCATGAAAATGCCTCCTTTGCTGTGAGGCTGGAACAAGGGGCTGGCCAGATGATTTGGCAGAAGGCATTCCAGGGAGATGAGATGACAAGCGACCAACGTGATGATCTTCACATGTCCTCAGCCAGACCCAGCTTTATAAAGTTTATTCCTGATCTCCCTGTCTAAGGGCATTTACTTTAGGAAACTTGCATTTGCAATTTTCTCCTCTGCCCCTTTGTAATGTATGTAAATATCTTTGAGAGCTTCTTGACAGTTTTACCCCCGAGAATGGTCTTTGTCAATGACCTGGGAGCCATCCCTCAGACACACTCTCAGACTAGAGGGCACCCCTGTCTTCCACTCACTGTAGGAGGCTGCAGACCTCGCCTCCAAGACCACTGATTAGCAAACACAGGTGGCATACCCATGGGGAAAAACACTGGGAAACAAATGAGCAACCAACTCAACGTGCTGGACTCATCCATTGACCATTTCCCTCCTTGTCCCATGGCTCAAAATCCCTCCCATCTTTTATTTCAGTGGAGCCAAATTCAGTCCCCTTCCCCTTTGGCAATCACGTTGAGTAAATTCCCCTGCGCGTGTTTATCTTGTGCAGTTCAACTTCTCTTGGACAATTGCAAAGGTCTGGGGTCAGGCAAGCCGGACAGGTGCAGACAACTGAAACGCTATGGACACATTAAGTCTCTGAATGTGGCTGCATGGAGGGGCAGGACAGAGCGGCCCTGATTGCCTGGTCATCAGGCCTTTGTAATGCCACCCGAAGTGAGGTACATCTTATTCCATAAAGAAAGGGAGACTGTCAGGTAATTCTTAAGAGAGAAGCAACAGATTCTGTCCATGTGTTCTGGAAGGCAGTGAGAGTCGAATCAGAGATGAATACAGATGTGATTGCGGAGGCCATGGAAGAAATGAGACAAACCCAGACAGCAGCATCTCAGGCTCCAGGCAGGCAGCTGACTGAAGCCCACACAGTTAGGACAGGTTTCCAATGAGGGAGATGAGGTTTCATCCTTTACTATGCATGCTGAGTTTTAACTGTTTTGAAAACTATGTTTTAAAACAATGATGCTGCTGTTGCTTTTGTGGCAGCTGAGAGTGCACCTGGAATGAAGCAGGAGAAAGGGAGCATCTATTAAACAGTGTTCCGCCTGAATCTAGGGATCAAGCTGCCACTTCAAAAGCTGAAAAAAGCAAAACCAGAACACCTAAGTACCAAATATAGGTCATGTTTTTATTACATTGGCGCAAGTCATTGAGGTCTTTGCCAGTACTTTTAATGCAAAAACCGCAATTCCTTTTGCACCAACCTGACCTAATAGCAAAAATAAGTATAACATAAAAGTATCAAATTATTCCAGGGTATGGGGGGAGAGAGAAAAAGAGATTGAAAGAGTATAAAGCGAAGATATAGAAATCATGATAAAATTATCTGAAGCTAATAGGAATGCTTTCCTTAAGATTCACAAGCAACAAAGATACATACTTAACTGGGACAGGTACAAACAAATGTAGAAGGTAAGTAACTTTTATAAATGCTGAGACTAATCATTCAGAGAAATTTAAAAATATTTGTGCTCATGTAACAAAAAATATATAATTATCAAGAGAAACCATATAAAGACATTTCCTCATTGATTTTAAGAAAATCATCTTAAATACTTATAAAATTCCACAGAAGGGCATGAAAGATCTCCATAAATGAAGACATACATATGTGCCTAGACTACAGTTTTCCCAAATGCATCTATGCAAAATTATTCCAGCCAAAATCTCAAGGCATTTTTATTTTTTTATTATACTTTAAGTTCTAGGGTACATGCGCACAACGTGCAGGTTTGTCACGTATGTATACATGTGCCATGTTGGCATGCTTTACCCAATAACTCATCATTTACATTACGTATATCTCCTAATGCTATCCCTCCCCACTTCCCCCACCCCATGACAGGCTCCGGTGTGTGATGTTCCCCTTCCTATGTCCAAGTGTTCTCATTGTTCAATTCCCACCTATGAGTGAGAACATGCGGTGTTTAGTTTTCTGTCCTTGCGCTAGTTTGCTGAGAATGATGGTTTGTAGCTTCATCCATGTCCCTACAAAGGGCATGAACTCATCCTTTTTTATGGCTGCATAGTATTCCATGGTGTATATGTGCATTTTTAATGACTAAAAATATTCTAATTTTTAAGGGCGATATTTTATTTTTAAAAAGGAGATGAGATTTTGCAATATATAAAATGTCTATTAAAAAGTACAGAATTGAAAATTGCTTACTCTGATATGTGAACAGACAGGTTAGTATCTGACAACTAGTCACAGGCAAGCTAAGGTGGAAAATAAACTCTCAAAAAGTTACCAGATTGTGTGTATTGGAATGCTTTTTCAATAAAAATTCTTCTAAAACCTGCTCAATTCTTTCAAGAAAACTATACCAGTCTTCCACCATACACCAAACTGATTTTCAGAAAAATATCAATTTGTTAAAAAAAGTAGAAACTTACATTTATTAATATGTATGTAATATTATGCTGATAAAGACCTCTTTAGTAGAACTTCAAAACTAGAAACTAGGAGAAGAAAAATAATCATTTTGACTGCCTAAAGTTTCATATAATCTCTGTATATCACACATACCATAAATAAATGAAAAGATAAAGTAAGCCCTCAGACCAAAATAAAAATTCAGCAAGTGTTTCCATGGGCCATTCTTGATCTGCCCTCCAAAACCACTCTCCATGCTTCTGCACGCCCACATCCTCCTTCCTCAGCTCCTGCATACTCTGATGTCCAGGGGGCTTTCCAGCAGGAGCGTGGGCTGGTGTGGACAGAAATCAGGGCTTCCATTGGCCGACCCTGCCCATCTTTCCTTCCGGGCCATGGGTCACGCCCCTGGGATCTTGATCAACTCAATACATGAGAGATGTGCTTACATAAAGTCACTACATGACAGGCACTCACAAGTGAATAAGGAAAAATGTTTTGAAAACTGTAAGGGTGAAATGGTAAGGGATAACACTGATGTAGCTCACCAGTTCATAAAAGGAATGATCAATTGGTAAAGAAGTTTATCAAAGATGTTCAATTTAATTTATAATCAAAGACATGACTGGTAATACAATGACGAGTAATTTTAGCCCTAGATCATATAAGTGTTTTAAAATAGTCATCCCCAGCCCGGCCAACATGGCAAAATCCCCTCTCTACTAAAAATACAAAAATTAGCCAGGCGCGTAATGGTGTGTGCCTGTAGCCCCAGCTACTCTAGAGCCTGGGGCAGGAGAATTGCTTGAATCCAGGAGGCGGAGGTTGCAGTGAGCTGAGATTCCACCACTGCACTGTAGCCTGTGTGAGAGAGCAAGACCCCGTAACAAAAAAAAAAAAAAAAAAAAAAAGTAATCCCTGAGCACTCACACAAGTATCTGAAAAATTGGGACTTTATTTTCACTGCTTTGGAGATTATCAATACAATATTTATTAAAAACAAAATTGGCATTACATGTCAAAAAGCTTTACATTTGACCTGGAAATTGTACGTATAGGAATGTCTCTTTAAAAAAAAAAGTGACAATATGCAAAGAGATAAGTATTAGAATGCTCTTTCCAGCATTAAAAACTTTAACCTGTGTAAGAAAGTACTCAAACATTCAACAGACCTTGACTGGTAAAATGAACTATGCATGCAGCTTTCGAAAGAGATGCATGTACCCTCGAACATGCAGACTACACTGATGCTTCTCATTTTTTCTAACATAAGAAAAGTTTGTAAAGACATCAATCAAAATACAGTAATTATGTTAATTACTGTTACTATTACACCAAAAATTTGAATGATATAAAATTGAATATCCTGTGTATTTTTTAATATAAACCGTAACCTTTTTGTTTCCTATATAATTGTTATTAATACAAGAAAGGAAAATTGGCCGGCCGTGACGGCTCATGCCTATAACCCCAGCACGTTGGGAAGCCAAGGCGGATGGATCACCTGAGGTCAGGAGTTGAAGACGAGACTAGCCAACATGGCGAAACCCAATCTCAACTAAAAATACAAAAAATTAGCTGGGCGTCGTGGTGCACACCTGTAATCCCAGCTACTCGTGAGGCTGAGGCAGGAAGATTTCTTGAACCTGGGAGGTGGAGGTTGCAGTGAGCTGAGATCAGAGATCACGCCCCTGTACTCCAGGCTGGGTGACAAGAGCAAGACTTCATCTCAAAAAAAAAAAAAAAAAAAAAAAAGGAAAATTAAAAATTAATCATCTTTGCCTTAGGTTTAATTCCTGGGAAATCGATGCTGAGAGAAGGATTCATGTAAGAATGATTTTTAAGAAGAGTTTTCTGATAAAGACCTCAGACCGTCAGAGGCAGAGCAGGGAAGGACGCCTAGCAAAGGGGTAGAGTCACAGAGCCATCTTTGGTGCAATCCCCCAGGGGGCCGTGGAGCCTCAGAGTTGTCCAGGTCAGCTACGTTGGGCTAAGTTCTGCAGCAACCCTTATTCCAGAGCTGCATCGCTTAAGGCCTCTGGCCACTTCGGTGGGATGGGCTTTTGGGTGGCACACCACCTAGGAGGTGGGTTTTGGGACCTGGGGAGGGCACCTGAGTGGTGGGTGCAGGGCACAAAGTCCAAGCCCTGAAACCTCAACTTTAATTCTTCCCTTTCACACATGGAACTTACGTCTTGTACTCATCACAGATTCTGTAATATCGGAAATAAATCTCCTGATTGTGATTTTTTAAAAGCAGACTTATTTCCTTAGTTTTATCCCAAGTTGTAAGCACAACTGCTCGCCTGATGTCTTCAATACCTTGGATTCACCATTTAATACATAAATAGTAAAAGGGAAAAAAACCTACAAATCTGAAATGATAAATTCATGAGCCAAAATAAAGAAAAGAAAAATTGGTGTCATTTTACATTTTTTGTATCTTACCTTAAATCAATGTCTTGCTTCAGACTGTGCCCTTTTCCTACTTCTGGTCATTTCTTAGCTAAATATCAATGCAGCCACCTTGAGGACTGATCTATGACTTTGTCAGCATTTTCAGGTCACCTTTAATTGCAAAATGCAATGTGAAGTATCACAGACAAGGAGGGTGGAAGTGGAAGATGTGAGCTATAAACTGCTGCTGCTGCTGCCAGAACCCAGTACTGAGCAGATTCGAAGTGAGAGACACCCTCTCCCTGTGGGTTCTATTTCGGCCGGTCAGCTACTCTTAGTGGACTTGACAGCCTCAGATGGCTTTTTTTTTCTTTTCTTCAAATTGATGGGTGGAAGTACTTAATGTCATTCTGAAGGGCAGCAGTTACTAAAATAGAAATAAATCTTTTCAATTAATTTAACTCTTTAGCATATCTCAATCATCTCAGTTAGTGAGCACCTCTATGCCGCTTTGACACACTCTGGATTCTGAAACCATCTTCATCTACACCAGTGTCCTCAGCCTGTCCAATACTGGAGGCCTGTCCTTCTACACAAGGCAGCCTAAACTACCCACCACCCCACATTAATAATAGGAAAAACACGGAAACTTTGTGAGGCAAAAAGAAAAAAAAATACAACTGAGAGTAAAAAGAGAAATGAATACAGCTACTCTTTTCTAAAATGACAAAGGATAGAATTATTGTTTCAGACTACCGAGACTTGGCAAGCCCAATGTATTTTAAGCATAGGTACTATTTGCAAGGCAGCATTCGTACTGTGATTCAAGGTAACTGGTACATTTTGATCACCTCTTCCTTTCATATTTACTGCATCCATCACTGAAGCAAGGCTCAGCATTTTGCTTCCCTGGTGTAGACAGACCATTTGCAAAGGGCACTAATGTACGTAGGTATATAGCCTAGTTGAAGTTGATGACATATAGAAAATATTAAGTGTCCACAAACAGTTTTAAGGCCATCTGGAGGGATCTCAAAATCGAAGAGCAATTGCACAGAGGAGCTCATTTAGATTAGTTATGCTATCTATAGGATGCTCATTTTCCATCAAAGTACAGTTGGCTTAAACTAGTACCGTTTGCCCTTTTCCCTTTTCCTCTACCTGCCTCAGCCAAGGCTTCGTGGTTTCAGGCTCATCTTGACCTATGACTGGTCCTCCAACTAGGAACAAGCAAAATGAGTGTGTGTGTGTGTGTGTGTGTGTGTGTGTGTAAGGATAGTGAGAAGTATCCCCGTGGTTAACTTAACTTTGGGAATTAACCTTTATCATGTGTGCCATCTCACAGTGGACTTGAAAACAAACCACAAAATCAAACAATAAAAACAAGACACCACTTAAGAAAAAGACAGTGTGAATTTCCAAGCAACTTGAAACTTTATAATTTCAAACTATAGTTTATGAAGAGATCACAATGTTTTTTTCTCACACTTAATTCACAATGACTCTAGGTATCCTGTCTGTTTCTAGACATGGATTTCCATGCTTCTGATAACTTTGTAATACCTCATTAATATTGTGAAAGCTTTTGTTTTCTTGTTTTATCTTCCAAAGAGAAAGTTTAAATATGTGAACAATCATTTATTGTTATACTCATTCTCGCTTCCTGACATAGAAAATCCGTGACATCATAGGGAAGGACAGACTCCAATAATACTTAGTTTTTGAAAAATATAATATGTCCTTACAGATGCAAAAATCATATCATATCCATGTGTTTTCAAATCGTGTGACATTAACCACTGGACAGAGGCAGAATAAAGTGATCTTAGTGCTGGCTTCTGCAAGAAATTCTATTTTCAGAATCTTTATGTTATTAGAGCCAGCAGTAAAGTCACCAGATGTCATTTGGTTTTCTCCGGTGCCAGTTCTAATTCAATAAAAGCAGATCTTGATATTGTGTTACAGAAAAGTACAATTGCTTAGACTTATTTAAAAGATCATGTATATGATATTTTTGCCCATACAATGGACTATATATGAATATAAGCTATTTGTTAATATTCTTTAAGTTGATCCTGGCCACTTTCCAAAGTGAGGATAAATTCCAAACTTTCGAATATAAATTTATGGTTTATGGTTTACTGAGAAATGTTTTCCAAACAGAAACATCGATAAAGCAATTCCCTTTAGTATTCAGTGAAGAATTCATGGAAATAAGACTTTGAAATATAAAAAGGGTTTCAGTTACTATTAACTACCAGTGATGTACTCAACATAGTTATTAGATATCCAGTCTAGATTTGTCTCTTGTCTCTTTTATATGAAGGGGTTTTGCATGATAGGAGAGGAGGGTTAGGGGCCAGAAAGCCCTAGGTTGGAATCTGCCTGACATTCAACAGACCAGAACTACCAGAGACAAATTTGACTGTAAATCTCAGCTGTTTTATTTATAAAATTGAAAGCCAGGATTCTACTATTGTTTTGTAGATCTTAATTACTGAAAAGATCTATGTCTTCTGTCCCCCATCCAATAGAATTCAAAATGAAAACATATCAGTAAAATAAAGTTAAGCTCATTTCTGCTTTTTTCCACTAATGTCTATTCTAGTAACCTTTTAAAATACTAATATAATTTTTTTCAAAGAACGTTATTGGTATTTATTTAGTCCTTGTCTTTGTTGGTGCTCTACATTTGAGCTCATAGAATATCCTTGATACAGTAATTATGTGTGTGTTACATATTTTTTGTAAGAATTTAATGAGAGCAAAGTGTTAACTGCCTGAGAAAGCAGCTAGCCCACATAGCCTCCATAAATACGATGGGCATTCACGCAAGACAAGTCTTTACAGATGTATCGTAAGTCAAAGACGGCAGGAGCCACAACTCTACTCACATATTGGAAAGCCACATCTTTTAAATGCCAACAAAACAGTATTAGGGGTGTGTTGTATTTCATGGTTATTTGGTTATTTGTTCAACCATTAAAATTATTTCCACAATAACGAGAAACTATTTCCTTTATACATCAAAACTAGATGCCCGTGTATTCTGAATGGAAGTAAATAATGAATTAATTTTCAGGAAATTTAAACCATATTTAACTAGATGAGTTAAAATACATCTTTTAAAGCTCCAGGAAAATAAGCCTCTAATTATTGAAGCTGGAAAACCAACAGAGCAGAAGCAATTAATAATTGAAAAACTCATGCTATGGAATGTTCAGAAATTTTAAATATAATAGAGAATCATTGATTTTGATGCAAGTATTTTAAGAAGCCAAATTACAAAGCTTTCTATGCAATTACTGAATAAATTGCCAGTCATATACGGACTTCGGTGTAGATTTTTTTTTTTTATTTAAAAAGGGATTCTTGACTGACTTTATATTACCACCAGACAAAAGAACGAACATAAGAGAGAGAGAGAGAGGGAGGAAGGAACACTGGGAGGGAGGGAATTAGGGAGGGAGAAAGGAAGGAAGCAAGGAAGGAAGGAAGGAAAGTAGAAAGGAAGATGGGGGATGTAGAAGGCAGAGAAAGATAATATTACAAAGAATTTTTACTGATTTTTAGTGATCAAAATATAAAACAAATAATATGTCCATACATTATATCCTTATGACTGCTTTATGAAATGCCTGGAAGCCTTCAAGAAAAGTATCTTAGTATTTGTTCTGTTTACATGATACAATTTATTCCTAGGGGACCTAATACAGATATGATTACTGATCCTATTTAACAAATACAGACATGGTTCATTGTCTAACAGCCTGTACCAAATCCTTCTCTACATATGCTTCCCTAATAAAAGAAAAAAGAAAACACTTAAAGCGGTTTACTTAACAAAAAGGGATAGGAACTTGAAATTAATTTCCACTTCCTGGTAAACACATGCGATTAATTTGAATCAAGTAGAAGGTAGAATTATACAGAAAACAAACTTTGTAATGGAGCAGCTCAAATTTGGAGTTTCAAGTACCCAAATATCCAACTGATAATATAATACTGGCATATAAAATGAGGTATAGACCTGATTCTGCAGAGATGATGTTTTTCCCCCTGGATGTCAGTTTACTCGTTTGTATAGAGAGATAATATCTGCGATAATCACAGTCCTAAAATTATATTTCAAGAATATATGTATTGCACCGTACTGTCCATCTCTTTCATGTATGTATTTAGTATATCTTTTTATTCTATGCAATATGCTTTATGTTATAGAACACTTCAATATCCTCTGAAAATTTTGAAGCACTCTGCCAATTCGTGGTCTTATTCTCATGGTGATCTAATGTGATAAATTATTTCTTGGTCTTCATGTGACTGAGTCCTTGCCTACTACAGCCAGGAGGCTTAGTGGGTTGAGAAGCCTGCGTCGAGAAGTCAGCGAGTGCAATGCCACCACTCTGCATTGTCACTCTGCCACACTCCCTCATAACATCACTTAACCTTCCCCTCTCACTTGCTCTAAATTTGAAATGGAGAGGAAGACGCTGAGCCAAAACTGAGAAAGTGCTACATACATTACATTACCTAGTGCTTGTGAACCATCTTTACACACATAAATTACTTTAAAATAAAATAATTGGCATGCAGATGACAGAACAGACCTCATAAGGCATTATATTATAATTTGTTCAAATTCCAGACCCTGTCATATTCCATTGATGAATACAGGATGATTCAGGGTGAACACGTTGAGATGAAATGTGGTCCTGGAACATGGAAAACTCGAGAGTGCAAGCTCATTGTGGGATGCAGCACAGATATGCTACATTATTGTGAACGTAACCATTCATGGTGACTCAAATGCGATGGCTTGTGGACCTCAGAGCAGTAAACCTGAGCCTTTGCTAGACGATTTTTTAATCACCAAGGGCTTTTCTTTCTCACACAAACTAAATACTCAAAGAATTATCTGAGTCCTCCCATGAAACAGACAGTGAGATGATGGAAACTCGGATTTTCCGTGTCATTTACAGACCCACAATCTCTAATTTTAAAATGAACCCAACAAAAATGTTTAACTACCTAACTTTCAAAAGCTGCTAGGAAGTGATAACTCAATTGCATGTGAAGCAGCCAGACAGCCACACTCTAGACAACCACCAGCTCTCTAGGTGCAATTTGAAACCTATAGCTTACTGAGGATCAAGCAGAGTGCACATGCTCGGAGACCTGACCCAAGTCCCGCTACACCCTAGGAAGGTGGCCTAGTTCCACCCAAGATGGGAGTTTAGCTCTGTCAGTTTTCAGCATTGCAGTCTTGAACTTGTGTCTCACCTCCAGCCTGTGGATGAAGCAAAGTTCTTTGCCATAGAAGTCCCCCGGTTGATATTAGTGCCATCAACACCCTCCCTGCCTCCCACACCCATCTGTGGGCCATCTATTTAGTTTACATTGAATTTACTTCTATCCTCTGTAGTTCTTTTCCTGACACTGTGCTACTAGCATATTAACAAAGAGAAATCTTGAAGATAATCATATTTTTCAAAAAGGTAATTAATTTTCTCTTCTCATCCAGAAATAGTAATTAAAATCATTCTGAAGCCATACAAAGAAAAGAAGCATTTGAACCATGGTCGCAGTGCCTGTGAGTTTGAGGTAGAGTATGCTTTGTTAAGCCCATTCATTGAACGATGAACTTCATTTGAAAACCACCCATTTGATCACAAAAATCTAGTCCTGTGATAACCTTAAATTCTCAGGCTATGAATTTGAGGAAAGCAGTGAAAGATGAAGGTGTCATAAAAAAAATAATAAAACTGCAGCCTGAAAGATGATCTTACCCTTCCTAGGAGTTGAATGAGCAAGTACAGATGCATGCCTGCGCTCTAAAGCTATTATTTATGTTCAATTCTATGTGGCATTTTGATTTTTCAAAAGAACCACATACAAAGACTAACTTCAAATGTTATCTGGAATACCTCATAATCTCAAAATAGACTTACCTTGAAATAGAAAAAGAATTAAATATTTTTATTCTTTTTAACCACAGACTAATACATTCTCATAGAAAATTAACGGGAAATACAGAAGACTACTCGAGTAATTTAGGACTGTGATTAAAGTGGATGACATTATTGTACCCAACTTTTCATTCCCATCTGCCTCTCCACCACTCACCCGGGGGTTCGGCAGCTTCTCGCACAGAAAGCAAACCTTGTTTCCCAGCCACATTGACTTTGGACATGGCCCTATGACAGGCCTCGGCTAATTTCCAAGGGTAGGGTGACAGCACTGACTTAAAACCTATTCAGGGCAGTACTCTCCTGAGCTTCCCTCACTGCCGGGTGGGAAACGTGCTCCAGGAAGCCAAACATTCTCACAAAAATGAAAGACTCATGGTGCACACTTGAGCTGAAACCTTGTCTTATAGCCCAGCTGAGCCCAGCCCATCCTGAATCACCCAAACCCCAGACAAACCAGAGAGCAGGACACCAGTACATGTTTATTCTTCCGTGGGCCTGAGCTTTGGAATGGATAGTTACTCAGCATTTTTACAGTAATAGTAATGACAATAATAATCTTAATACATATGAATATACATAATACTGTATATGCACATCTACATACATGTGTAGATACACTACAAATGTTTTCTCATATGTTAAATTGAATAAAAATACTACCTTTAGTCTTCTGTTAAGAATCACATCACAGTATTCAAACTATCAGCTCTATATCTGACATAAAATAATGGATCCATAGAAGCCAGCAGTAATATTAATAATAATAGCAAGCTATGTTATTGTTAACATTACTAGTAACAGGAGGAGTATATTCTTAAAGGTCTCCATGAGGGAAAGTACAAGCTCTCTTTCTACTGCTTTTCTAAATTCAATAAAGCCCACCCTCAGTAGGAGTTCACTTGGAAAAACTTCCCAAACAGTAAAATACAAATCTGTTGTGTATCCCATTGCTCTCGCCCATAGAGAGCACATCTGGTTGACTTTTGTAAATAATACTTGTGTGGGCTCAATGTCCTTATTAGCATGCTCACTTGCAATTAAGTTTCCTGGGTGATACACAAATGAGGAATCCACGACCAGGATTCAGGCGGTGTGGAGTCACAGAGGGGGGCAGGCAGATTGGTTTCATTGCCAGCACCAGTCTGTCAGCAGCGGTATAGGGTTGCTGCATTAGGAACGATGATCAGAGCATTTACTACAGATGCTGGGTGAAAAAGGGTGCTACTTATTTGCTTTTAAGAAAGTGTGTAAATCTATCTTTCCCCCACCCCTTCCTGCGACAAACATTGGTAGGGCACTACCTACATTATAGACCCTTTTGCTAAGTTCTGTGAATTCAAAGGAAAAAGATGGAAACGTGGATCTAAAGAATTAAGCTCATGTAACTTACTTGAAGCTTGTTTCTGTACTCTCAAATCATAATCATAGTCAATAAAGCACATCCTCTTGGATCCCTGGTGGTAGAAAAAGGCTTTCAGTGATACAACTTAATATGTTCCTAGACACTTATCATAATGGGTGTGATACTAATGGTTTTACCCAAAAATTAAATAGAACACAGCCAGCAATCATACCAACAGCCTTTGGACAATCGGTTTCAACCATTTAGAACATACTGGTTTTAAAACCTACTCTCGCTTGAACATGCCCACTCAGAAAGTTTGCCTAATGGGAGAACATTAAACCATAAACTTATTTAGAACCTTGGTATCATTTTTCATATTCCCTAGGTCAACAGTCATATAATAAAGTGATAGTGCTTTCATGATTTAAAAGTTCTCTCTCCATGTCTCTCCAACCAGTTTAAGTCCAGTATTCTTTTTCTATGTTTACAAACAACTGCATTATTTGGGGTCAGAGATAGAAATCATTCTTCAAGAACATAAGAGATCCAGAAAATCTTGTTTAAAATTGGAAGACATTTTGCTCTTGCTCTTATTGAGTTCTCTTTCCAAGTTTTACTTTCCAGTCAGACAGATGAGTACAGCTTTACTGCCTCTGGCTGCAGAATAAAACTGAATGAAACAGATGGACCTTATTACCAATAAAAGGAGCCATAGCTATTAATTCAGGGACAACTGTTACATCCATTCATGATAAATACACGTCTTGATATGATCTGAATTCAGTGATATTATTCTTTAGGAGAAAAGACAGAGTTTTATGAATTAGGAAAAAATACTTATAATGAAGGGCAATAAGAAAATCATTAAAAGTGTTGTACATATTAATAATATTATACATCTATAGCAAGAGTTTCTGGTGTATCACCATGGGATGAAACAATTGCTTCTAAAATCTCCCATCTGATACTTAATATTTTAAGCAGTAAGGACTATAACTTAAATTACCAAATATTACCTGCAGTCTAAGAATACTGTATGTATAAACAAACAAGAGACTTCCAGGGGATTGCCACTAGACATGAATAAGAATCTCAAACTAAGTTCTACTCTTCAGTAAAGAGGCCTTAGGTTTAAAAGCCTAGACCATGAGCTCTAGTCCCTACAGCTAGACCAAAAGGTAAAGCTGTGCTCTCCAGTAGAAATAATATGCAAGCCACATATGTAATTTTAACTGTTCTAGGGGCCATATTTAAAAAGGCTAAGACTGAGTTTGATATTTAGCCTAGCATATCCAAAACGTTTGTCATTTCAACATGTAATGAGTGAAAATTGAGATAATTCGTTTTTTTACACTAAATATTTGAAATATAGTGTGTATTTTATGCTTCTAGTACATATCATTGTGGACCACCTGCATGTCTAAAACTCAACAGCCACATGGGGCAAGCGGTTGCCATATTAAACAGTGCCATTCAATCCAAGTCCAGCCACTTACCAAGTATATTGACCTAAATCAGTTTCTACACCTGTTTCTTCTCCTGCAAACGGGGTAATTACAGTATTGTCGGGAATATCAAGTGAATATATACCAAGTGCTTAGAATGAGGGTTAGCTCAATATAAATGTTATATAAAAATACCAGTTAAAGATAGCTCATTTGGTAACTATTTCCTCGGCCTTTAGAAACACAAAACCTTAGTTAAGGATTTAAGCCTACCATTTTACATAATTCTAAAATATTTTATGTAAACTTCAAGAACTCAGTAGTATTAACTCACATCCATTCCCTGTCATGTATTAAAAGTAAATGGATGCAGATTTTTCATTTATGCAAAATGATTTACCTAATACAATTCAAATTGCTTTTCTCATAGTCAAATTTAATGTGTTCCTCAACTTATTTTTCTTTTGTAAATGAACAGCTTGCATTTTTGTTTTTGACTTTTGATAATTTATTCCATAGCCATTCATAACGTGATTGTACCTTCAAACTCACTATGAAGGGAAACTAAACAAGGCCTTTTCTCGCTTTGCCACCTAGTACCACCGGAGTCATGTTTGATGTTATTATTTGGCAAGTGTCTGTAACACTTAGTAAGATACGTGTGTGTGTGTGTGTGTGCACGCGCGTATGTGTATGTATGTGTGTGTATGTGGCGGGTGGTGGCTGTGTGTCTGTATAACTGCTTCTTTCCCATAGGGGTTCCAGGAAAATATGCAGATAATATGATTTTGTATTACATAGAAAATTTAATAGAAACTTTATAATGTTCCAATGTCAATGAGATTCAGTCATCTGGAAATTTTCATAATTCATATGTAACAATATATTTGCTCTGAAATAATTCAAAAAGCTGAAGAAAGTGCCTCACATATTACCAATATAATAAATCATATAAAGAATGAAGACGAGAACTTTATAAATTAGTTCAAAGAGACCAAATGATTTATAAGAAAATTATAAGAGCCTTGTGTCTGAATCAGATAAAATTAACTGCTACCTCTCCTGAAACATGAGATTAAAGAATGGCATAAAATAGTGATGATATTAAAAACAAGAAAGTAAAGAGATATTTGTTGTAAGAGTTTCATTTTCTGTACTATTCCACCCAGTGAAAAGGGCATCACACTTAAACGATTAATCAGTAAAATAATTCGACCCTGTTAGAGAAAGGTATTCTGTAAATGGAAAGCATTTTTATGGCAACACATAAAAGATCAAGTGAGAAAAGTAAGGCTGTAGTGGCATCAACCATCACTGCTTCATTAATTTCTCCTCATGTCTCGAAAATGGTGAATCACGAGGTTCAACAAGAGAACTGAAGACAATTCAATTTTATTGAATTTCAATTTAACCTGCTTAAATTAGGAATGTCAAACCTAATATTAATTTGGAATATTGACTCGGAGAGAGAAGTTTCTTTTTTCAAACTACCTTGAGTATTGGCCCCCTGTATTTTTAACCATTAAAATTAGTTTTTTTAAGTAATGTATTACGTTGAATCATATAAAATTGTTGATATTTGATTATTTTTGTTCTAGAAGAATACAACTTCAAAAAATACAATTTTATCAAATTTAGGGGATTGGTAACAATATATTGCTTCCATAGAAATAAGAGGTATTTGCCAATATTGACATGGAAAAATAAACACATGTGAGGCTCATCCTTTGGCAATAATTAAAATGTCTTATAACACATTTACTTCAAAATTTTGATGGGGCTCTCATAACTGGACTTTTTAAGTTGAAATGATTTCTATTGGCTCATTGAGTCACAGAAATAAAAAAATGAATACTGATTCATTTTTTTGCTTCCTTTAAATCTTTTAGTCTCTTTCAAACATTCAGTTTATTTTAGGAATATGGTTTAAAATACCAAGTTTTGCACAGCCATAGGAAAAGATGTGATTTTTTTTCTTCTATGAGACAGTGAAATCAGTGCCACAGCTGCCTCAAATCATAGAACTGTTCCCTAATGAATTGACTGTTTCTCCGTATAGAATTTTCTGATAGGCGCATTAGAATAAGTCATAGAAATACATGCTGGTTTTTTAAAATAATAAACGAAAGACAGAAAGTAACAGCTTCCAATTACAGCAGGAGTCAAGTCCAAGAAAAGACAAGGTCCTGTCATTTATAAAACTTGGGCTTTTACATCATCGAAAATTCCTACGCAGCTGGACAGGAGTCTCAGGAATGAGAACACAACCAATTATGTCCTTCTGTGAAGCTCACTGGCTCCTTCGTGTGCACCGAGATAAACACAGCTGTCTGTTCACTGCCTTGCCTACGTCTCTAAGTGAGACACAACCAGTCGAAGTCTGTATTTCACAGATGAAAAGTTCTAAGTTTGTCAGGGAGGTGGGGGTTTTTCTTCCAGTTTGGGATAGTGGCTGCTTCCCATCAAAGACAGATGCTTCCAGTCTTTTTGGTACAAACATTCAGTTAGATAGAAGGTATAAATTCTACTGCTCTATAGCACAGAGTAGTGACTTTGTAAATTTCAAAGTAGGTAAAAAGACTACCTGAAATGTTCCCGACACATAGAAATAATACTTAAGTTGACGGATATCCCAAATACCCCAATTTGATTATTATACATTCTATGTTTGCAACAAAATATCACATATACCACATGAATATGTCAATTATATATTAAAGTCAATCCAAGCAAGCTTTTTTAAAAAAACCTACATACAATATTTCCATAGATCATTTAAACAAAGATTCTTAATTTGTTCTCTATAATTTAGTCCATTAAGCAAATAAAATATGAAAAAAAATGTAAAAATACTATTAAAAGAAATTGCCTTTCTTCACAAAGCAACTGGAAAAGACCTTGAGTTTGTGCTCTCGTGCATTTTTGTAGATGCTCTTATGGAGGAAAACACATTTCTAATACTCCACGTTTCATAGGGAATCTATTGTTATTTATATGTTATCGCTATGTTTTATTACACCCTTGAGAAGCAGGTAATATTGCTTATATCAGTTTATAGCAACACTAAATCATGCATTTCTTGACAAAATTGCAAGAATAAACAATTACACAGATATAGCCTTGCCCTTATTTATCTGTTAAAACTCACAGCAACACTGGAATCCACAAGAAACAAAATACAAACCCATTTTTAAGATCCCTCTGGCAGATGTAGATATTTATGCATGATTTACATAGTTGAGAAAAACTACTTCTAAAAATATGTTAAGCTCTTCCTAAATCCCTGACAAAAGCCTCAGTGACTAAGGCATACACTAAACGAAATACTGCATGTTTTGGGCTTAGGAATATATTCAAGAAGAAAATGTGCTTAGAAAAATCAAACATGAAATGCTAGTAATGATCTTTCTGTTAAAAAATAAACAAATCACTCCCCCCACAGAGCCGGGGCTGTGATGAGAAATAAAATTTGCTAAGATTCTGGAAAAAAAATTAATAGAACATAAAACTGCCACCAAGCCCATCTTGAAAGTTTAATTTTATGGAACTCAGCCTACCAGTCTGCCTTGTTTTCTGTATTCTTCCTAGATACAACAAAACGTATCAAAAAATAAATATCAGAAGCTGTCTGATTTGCTTTTTATCCTAAGCATAATGAGCAAACACCAGTGAATGTGTTAACTCTTCCCAGAAGCCCTAGAGAAACATGTTCATCAAAGTTCAAATCTCTGGCAAACATCTTTGCCATGTTTCTAAAAGGGTCTCCAGAGCTGTAATAACTTCAATTTACACATTGCAAGAGAGAATGACACACTATTAAGAGATTCAAGAATCCTCAGTAATTCAAGATGAAAACAGGATACACTGCTGACATACAGACTTTAAGAAAATGCATTTTGGAGTAGTTATACTCTTGCTTGAGAATGTCTAGGGTTGCCATAGAATTTCATCAGATACAAGGCAGTAATTCTAGAGTGCACAGTAGCATTCTCAGGTTTTGTGTGTTTTCCATTAGAGATTATTTACAAGTAGGTCAATCTACTCTAAATTTCTTAAATGTTTGTAATTATACATTTTTGATTAAATATTTAGTAATCAGTGATTCATATTAATCAATAATGGTTGCATAATTGATTAACACCCTTTTTGAGCTTCATCACATTTAAAGGAGAAAGTGATGTACAGTTTTGATGGCAATAACCTTTAAAAATAATTTCAGACAAAACATTTAATCCCATACATTATGGCCTCAGCCTATTTCTTGGAATATATAACGAATTCAGTGAAAACTGCAAGAAAATTAGGTTTCTTCCATCTTCAGAATGATTTTGTGTGTGTGTGTGTGTGTGTGTGTGTGTCTGTGTGTATGTGTGTGGTGGGGGATGGAGTTTCGCTCTTAACGCTCAGGCTGGAGCGCAATGGCACAATCTCAGCTCACTGCAACCTCTGCCTCACAGGTTCTAGCAAATCTCCTGCCTCAGTCTTCTGAGTAGCTGGGATTACAAGCATGCACCGCCAAGCCTGGCTAATTTTTGTTATTTTTCACCATGTTGGCCAAGCTGATCTCAAACTCCTAACGTCAAGTGATCCACCCACCTCAGCCTCCCAAAGTGCTGAGATTACAGGCATGAGCTAACAATAATAGATTAATTATAGCCCAGAATAATGATTTATTCAATGCTTTAATTAGGCAAATAATAAAGCTTTATTTTAATTATTATTGATCAAGGGTCTTCATGTGCTGTATACTAGTAGGAGACTTGGTGTAGATGGGTGAACACAACAGAAAATCCCAGCTCATGCAGGCATACCCTGTGACACAGGTTTTCAGTATTTTTGTCCTAGCATTGAGATCATTCATAAGGAAGTGTTCTAAAATTTCAAAATCTATATTAATTTTAGCTTATTGTAATAAGGTACCCCAAAAGTATAATACTGGGGACTCTTAATCATTTGTTAGATACTATTAGCTCATATTTAACTGATAAAAACTATATAATCACAAAACTATGTATTTGGTTGAATAAACATTTTGCATTATGTCTGTTTATTATAGAGACTGATGGATCCTCACATTTCATAAATCATTTTCCATTTTTTAAATTTATTAATTATATAGAATTAGTTTAAATTTCCTTCTGCATTATGACTTGACTGGAGGAAATTATGTAGTATCCCGCTGGGTGACCTAAATTTGAAATGACAGTTCTGACTCAATCAATGACATCTAGGTCCATATCATGAAGAGTTGGAACGTGTAATAATGAATGTCTCCAGATCAATAGATTTGAACATGTTAGAACAAAGTTTTGTGGTTTCATCCAATGATTATTTGATGAAACCACAGTTAACAATTTATTTGAATTGGCTTCAAACCAATGTGCATTTGTGTCCTTCCCTGCTCAGCCTTCTGAGTTAGGCAAAAGTTATGACATCACAGTCCCACTGTGGACATAGCCAGCTTGTGGACACGTGGCAGTGTGGGGCTACTGTACTGCAATATATTAAGAAAGGAACCGGGCTTAGTGGCTCACGCCTATAATCCCAGCACTTTGGGAGGCTGAGGTGGGAGGATCACATGAGGTCAGGAGTTCGAGACCAGCCTGACCAACACGGTGAAACCCCATCTCTACTGAAAATACAAAAATTAGCCAGGCATGGTGGCACATGCCTGTAATCCCAGCTATTTGGGAGGCTGACGCAGGAGAAGCGCTTGAACCCAGGAGATGAAGGTTGCAGTGAACTGAGGCTGCACCACTGCATTCCAGCCTAGGCAACAAGAGGAAAACTGTCTCAAAAAAAAAAAAAAAAAAAAAAGAAGAGAAAGGAAAGCTTTAAATCTTTCTAAAAGGAGTTTATATAATAAAGACACATTTTACAGATATTAGTAATTTATGTTATAAATTATTCAAGTAATGAATGCCTAAATGTTGGCTCCCAAGAAGGGCTGTGGTTGTTTCAAAGAGTGGGATTGCTTTGTGTGAATTGGTTATGATCTCATCTAGTCTTCCTAGGAAGTAGATTTTAAACCAGATCTTGAAAGGGGATTAATATTTGAATATGGAAAAATGAGAAGGGCATTCCAGAAATAAAAAGCACAAAAATGTCACGCTATTAAGGAAAGCAAGTGCAGAGGCTTACCAGGTGCACAGATAAACACAGGAGGACTGGGTTTAGGGAACAGAACTGGGCAGAATGTGAGGAAGGGTGATCACAGAGCATCAGACTTCAAGTTTGTCTGAGGCTTTGCATGCTTTGGCTCAGGTTGGTCACTAAATCACAGTTGTTATTTGTTTGTTTTTTGGGACAGAGTATCGCTCTGTTGCCCAGGTTGGAATGCAGTAGTGCAATCTTGGCTCACTGCAACCTCTGCCTCCTGGGTTCAAGGGATTCTCCTGCCTCAGCCTCCCAAGTACCTGGGATTACAGGCAAGCATCACCACACCTGGGTAATTTTTGAATCTTTAGTACAAAGCGGGAGATGGGGGACGGGGGGCACTGTGGGGTGGTGGAGTGAGGGCGGTTCACCATGTTGGCCAGGCTGGTCCCAAACTCCTGACCTCAAGTGATCCACCCTCCTCAGGCTCCCAAAATGTTGGGATTACAGGGGTGAGCCACCATGCCCAGCCAAATCACGGTTTCTTTCTCATTTTCATTCAACACAGATTTTAATCAAGAGCCTTCTGAGTGTCAAGCACAGTCGAGGAACTAGGCGAATCATGTGAACACGTGTCCCCGACCGTATGGCTCTACAATTCCCACTGGTGAAAGCTCATCAGAAAGCAGGACTTAAACTTCTACGAAGAAGTGATTTCCAGATGCAAAAATCAATCAACTAGGAGGCTGTTGCAGGACCCAACTAGGACTGAGGATGGGGATGAAGGAGCAGGAAAAGATGGGAGAGATGCCACAGAGCCAGAACTGACAGACTTTGCAATTAATGGTATACAGGAAGCAAGTTATATGGGGGTCTCAGAAACAGTCACATGCCCTCTGAGGTTTGGAGAATAACAATCACTCCCATCTACTGCCAGAAAGTGAATTGCACTGAAGGACAGCTACCATTTAACAGTGAAGAAAACTGCACCAAACACAGATAAGAGCAGAGGGCTCAGGGGCTCCCGGCAGGGAAATACATGTTAAGATTTATAGACATATATGAAGAACTAGACCATGTATATACAACTTTATTATGTGTATATACATGCCTGCATGTATCTGTATATAAATACATATCATAATATATACATAAATACACACACATGTATACACACTATACCCATGTATAAATATTACTGTGCTCCTATATATATATGATTTTAACCTAGATTTGCAGTTAGTGAAAAAATATGAAGATTTTCCCACTAATATGTGTGCCAGGGCTGCCCAATCAAGCTATACACTAAGGTGGTTATTATTTTCTTCAAGCTCACATTTTTAATATGCTAAGATAAAACATCTATAACAAATTTAAAAAATGCGGCCTGCTTGGCAACCTACCTCAAGTCTCTGGCACAGCACAGAAAGTGTTTTCATAGAAGTAGGAGCAAGACGCACCTTCTCTAGGGAGGAGGCCCAAAGGGCACATCCAATGATCCAGTTCTTATTCCAGCCACAGGCAAAAGGCCAAGACACTACTGCATGGTTTCCTTTTCAAAGTAAAATTTTAACTTCCCACATTTTGAGTTTGCTCATGCAATCAAAATATAATTTCTGAATCAAAGGAAACAATTTAATCACACGCATAAAATCAATGGGATTACAGGGCAGATGTATTAAAAGATAATGCTATCACAATCAATACTTTAAATTGCATAATTTTGTTTGTAGTTGAATTAATATAATGCAGCTATCAGGCTGAATAGATACTCTCAATATGATTAGAAATACAACATCCTGAGTGATATATAAGTGCAGGGAGCTTATAACTACAGGATCATTTGGTGAAAATTGAAAATAGTTAATGATATGATAGAGTTTCAGCAAAGAACATTAGAACAATCAGCAACAAATATTATCTGCTCAAACATTATATTTTAATCTGTCTACCCTAGCATTACGTACAGTTAAAAAGTTAAATTTCCCATTGAGGTATTATGCATCATTATAATAATGTTCAGTCAGCGTCACAGTGACCAGCACTGTTTTGAACTGAACACATGTAATACAGAACTAAAAGTCTGGAAGCCTACTCGTAAAATTGCATAATTTATGTGACAAATGAGATTTATATATTCTCAATATATCACATCACCATGAGTTCTCCTGAGCAAATGTTTTAAAATGTATAGCAATGGAAAAATCATTCTTTCTAATGATTTTCTCGTAGGACACCCCTATTTAGTCTAGAAAACCTTGATGAAATTGACCAAAGCTAGATTACAAAAGTATAAATTTGAGCATTGCCATGGAAAGTTCCCCTTGAACAATGTAACATCGTTTTCTTTTCTTAACATTCTGATTACAAGAGAGCTCAGTAAATCCAAACTTACATTCAACCTCAGCAACAATTTTGATTTAGTTTAGCATACATTACATACATACGTATTAAGAATAATATTATATAGGCATGAATCCGGAGACACACACACGTGTGCATATATATTTCCCTGATAAATCATGCGTCAGGCCACTTGTCACACCCTTGAGGGAAAGTGCCAGTAAAAGGAAAGGGCAAAGGTATGAATAAATTAATAAACATTTAGATGAAAAAACAATGGTCATGTAGCAGAGAAAGTGCAAATGCAAGCCTAACTCACAGTCTGATTATAATAGCTACACATCGCTTGATACTCTGTAAAACAAAAGCATTTTCATTTCATTAGAGACTCACCATGGAATTGTGGATTATCATTTTTCCCACTTTACAGATAAGAAATATTACACTGTCTACTAAAGAAAGTTCAGTTTAAGTGGTGAGAACAAGGTTTGGAAATGGGTTTCTGATTCCAAGACCTGTAATTTATATTAAAACTGTGACTTGATTTATTCATATGCAAAATGAAAAAAATATTAGCTATGTTTCATGGCTGGTGAGGAATATATGGCTTGGAAGACACAGAATACCTGGAACAGCAGCTCAGCAACAACAGCACTTGCATGTCACTTGCTATTATTCTATCGAAAAGCAACAGCAGCAGGCAGCTCATCCGTCCTTCTGCTCTACTGGTGTCCTTCCACTCTCAAGGAACACATATTCAATTTTTTTGACAGAAGAAATAATAACAATTATTACAATATTAACTAGTATTTACAAAACCCCATCATTAAAAACTTGTTCATATGATTTACCAATTGCATTGGACAACACAGCTCATGTTCTAACAGGGAATATGTGTCCATTTACTTGACATGGAAATAGGCCTCTCAAATTTGTTTATGTCATTATTCTGCAAGCTTCATAGAGCAAATAAAATTTCCCAACTGACTTATAGAAATATTATTGCCAAATTGACGTCCAACATAATACATATATGCTATATAGGACCCTATATTAATTCTGATTTTATTTTCCTTTGTGTTAGAATCTCAAATTTTGATGTCTGTCTCATAAGTAAAATGTGTGTATCTTGTTAAGCATTTTCAAATTTTCTCCTTTTGAGATTGGAATATCAAATACTCCATCAACAAATACCATCTGTTGTCGCCCCTGTCTCAGTCTTTTGTAAATTCTGTCCCAGTGTTTCTGTAGAGTTCTTACACATAAAACCAGTGAATGGAAAATGCTCATGTAGAGAGAGACCTGGCTGCTTTTCCATGAAACAGGAGTCAATGCTAAGGGTGGGGATTTTTGGATGTGGAGGTTCCATTCCTCCAACCAGAAGAGCAAACGAGTGTAGGGAACCCTTCTCTAAGCGAAGAACTATCTGCCCTGTGGACTTCGGGGGTTGGGAGAACCATTTATGTTATCATAAGTAATTTTTGAAATATCTACTCATTAATCAACTAATTGGTTTTATTGTAATTGGTAAACCTATGTAATTGTTCTATTCATCAACATGTAGGTCTCCAACTCCAAGCTTCTCTTCCTGAAGCACAGCAGTCTATCCACCTGCCTTGTACCTCTGGTCCAAGAAAGCCACCTAAGGCAAATCTGAGCTGGGACAGAGGCTAGAATTCTTGCACCACCTCTCTGTGAAGGGAGAGCTACTCAACAAGCTGCATTTAAGCAGCATCGTCTCTTGGCCTGGACAGAGAATGATATGCATTATTGAATTGCAGCGGTGACCTGACTTCACAAAAAATAAACACTACAGACTGCCAGGAGCACAGGGCTGGGCACAGTTAGTGCGCCATAGAAGCCTGAGTATTCAGAAGCATTATAAAAACCTAAGAACGACTCATATGCACTTCTATGATTTTTAAGAATTTTAATAGAGCTTGCTTGGCAATTAAAATATACACGTGAGCAAGATTAAATAGTAGCCATTTCTGCACTGGTTTTCCTGTCAATGGTAACAAAAAGCCTACCAAAGAGCCATAAGGAAATGGCCAACCTCCTCTCAGAATGACAGAAGAATAATAAGGGAATGATCCAAGTGAAGAAAAAAAGTGAGCAAAGAAATGCATGAAAACAAACAGGATAGCTTTCTGAAATCTCTGAAGTAATTTTGAGTTGAAAAATTCAGAATGATTCAAGCCTGTGCTTTGCAATCATTCAAATGGCTGTATCATTTCCTTAAGAAGGCTGCATAGCTCATGGACTAATGAGGATCTAACTTTGTGTTCAAGCATAAAGACATTTATTCCTGCTTTTCCCACCTTTTTAATATGAGACAAGACAATAAGATGAAAACAGTAACTATAATACTTGTTGCAAGCTAAATACTAATGCAAGAATAATTATTGTTACTACTTTTATATGTAGGTGATTTGAGATTTTTCTCTTAACTTGCAGATGTGTATATCTTCATGTTGCTTCCATCTTTCCTCAAGCTTTATTTTCGTAGTACTCAAAAATGGTAAGAGACTCAATATGCACATAGTCATCAGAATGTCTCAGATCGCACGCCTTAGATTGCTCCACACCAAGAACCATGTGGAGTGGAAAGAGATCTTCCTTAAGTGTAAAAAGATACCAGATTGATACTTAAGATCTCGGTTATATCAGGCAAGACGCCGAAACTTCTCTGAGTCACAGATCCTCTCTTCTCTGTAATCAGGTCACTGTGATATTCAGGTCATGTCATGGAAGCAAAAACATTCTTACAAATATAAAGGATTATTATGCAGACTCCAGTTCAAATTGAGGCAAATATGAATAGGCTAGGAACATGTGCCAGTATAATCCAATCCACTTAAGAATCCGTGAGTCAGAGAAACTTTATCCAAATAGTTAAATAGCTCCAAAGAGGTGCATTTCTCCCCATAAAGCAAACCTAGATTTTTCTTCTTCAGTGTTTTGATAGAAAATCAAAGTAAAAATCTCATACTACGTAGTAAGACAGTACAGGGAATGCACTTTTCTCATATTTCATGCACATTCTTCATGAATTATGAAATATCTTAGAGCACAACACAAAGACAACTTAAAGCATCATTGAAATTCCCTAGTAATCAGGACTCTTTCTACAGAGTCTCATGCAGCCCTTCATATTCAGAAAAATAGGGAAGTTTACTTCACCTAATGGGAATTTTGAAAGGAAATGATGACTCTGATTCCTTTGAAGAGCCCTATTCATTTTGGTTGAATTCCAAGCAAAATGGATGTTCTTGTGTTGTAAGTGATGTTACCTTTCCTAACACTCTATATTGATGTTACAACTCTCTAGCAACTGGGTACGTGTAACTAAATAAAAGCCAACAAACTCAGATCAGAAAAGCTGAGCCTGTCCCCACGGCCTCCACATGCTTCTGCTCTAGCCCAGAGGCGTGGGCGTCTTCAGCTGTAAAATGTGTGTAATCACATTTGCTTGCCTGCTTCAGGTATTTTTAAATAATCTAATTGAATAAAGCTTCCCAGAGAATACTATGTAAAATAAAGTTCCTCTGTAATGCAATGACTTCTGATGTCATCACTACTATGGGAATTATTACATTCCCTCTTTCCCTTTTCTATTCTCTTCCTTTCTTTTCGGGTTCAGTAAAAAATTACCAGAACATTCACATGCTTCCTATCTTCCCTTTTTGGAAGTTACTTCTGGAAGTTACTTCTGGAAGTCACTGTACCACTTGCTAACTAGAGGATCCGATTATGGGTCTTGCTGTCTTACGACACCAGATACCACTGAAGCCTTGCCCACTGCAAGTTACTGAAATCTAGATTTATGTTTAGAGAGGAGAAAAATGTGTTCATTGCTTTATTTGACCTCAACTGGCCTAGTTTGATGATTTTTTTAAAAAGATAATCTATATGCCTTTAAGAGGATTCAAAAAAATGTAAACTCAGTTTACGTGGATTGTAACCGGATGGAGATGTTTCTCATTTACCTGGGCCACAGGATAACTAGGCAGTTATCCCACCTGTGACTTAAACTATGTGCAGGAAAAATAGGTTAAGATTACAATTTTAGCAATTCATAGAAAACAAAAAAAGATACTTGAGATACTTTGTTCACAGTATTTATTTAAAATATAATTAGCCACATACAATGTTATCTCTCCTATATGTAAGCTTTCATAAGAATGATTCACTATTTTTATATATAATACAGTTTTTAACCTCTGGCTATGGCAATCAAACCTTTTTAGGAAACATTCCTTGGTTTGATGAAACCATATGTATTTTGTCCCTTCTGTAATTTTCTCCATCAGATTGTCTTTTTCATAATATCTTATGTTAATTTGAGAAGTGCACTGTGTACCTTCTGAGACTAATATTTTGTTTTGATAATTTATTCTAACTTTGCCTCTGATGATCCCATCTAGCAACCATTTGGGAAATCCAGTAATTAATTGTATTTCACAATTTCCAGTTCTCATTCCATCACTGTGTCTGTGAAATGCATTTTTGCCACTCTGTCCACTAAATTTATTTTAAGTGATGTCTCGATAGAGCATGAATATACTGGTGTCAAACTGAAGCTACTGGATGCTTTATGCAGCAATTGCTGGTTCCTGTCAGATCTGTTTAAGCCTAGGTTCTTATTAGGTTTAATCCAAATGTCTAAACTCTTTAATTGCCTAATTCTTATGCTTGTATTTTCCAATGTTGAAACTCTTGGAATTAAAAACAATTATTTTTTCCAGATTTTAGTTCTGTGATGACTTAGTTTTTAAAATGTATTACAATTACACTCTACAATTATGAATTTGAAAAAAAAATCAAAGTAGTTCATTAAGTTTTCTTACTTTTCAGCTACATAACCTTAGTTTCCTCACTCACTAGTAAAATGGGGTACTTACGGCAACCAAGGATTCCATAGAATAATGCATATAAACTCACTCGCAATGTACCTCATCTATACTGAAGGCTCAGTTAGTCCTAGCCCTCGTAGTATATGAGCCCAGTACACACAGCAAAGATGGGCATTTGCCCACTCAAACATACATCAACCCCCTACTACACATAGCCTTTAGAAAGAATAGCAATAATCACAACACTGACATATAAACAAGTAATTCTCTATGATGAGAATTAATATGATGCAATATAGATACTACAGAAGTGAAATGAGTTGAAAAACTTAGCCAGTGTGGTGGTGGTGGCAGTGTGTGCACACATGTCTCATGGAGTGGTGAGTAGGGGAGAAAAAGAAAGCTTGCAGAGGTTGAAGATAAATTAGGCTTGAGAGAATAAAAGGAAGGCTTAATATTGAACTTTGAGAGAGAAATACTCTTACCAAGAGAAGAAAGAGGAAAGAGCATTCTAACCAGAGAATATAGCACAAATCTAAGTGCACACATACACACCCATGAATGAACTTACACACAAGTATGGACACACACATATACAACCATGGACACACACATACATGCACACACATAAACATCCATGCACCCACACATGCACACATACTTGCACATACACAAATAAATATCCATACACACACACACACACACTCTCCCTCTCACACATACATGTAAGGAAATGGGGAAAAACAATTGATGCCTATATATATTTTTGGACAAAGTAGTTTAATTCATTCTCTACCTATAACATCTAATGTTATAGATTAGCCAAGAAAGAGGGCTAGAGATCTCAACAAGAATATACATGAAATACACAAGTTTTTCTTGGGTACATATCAATTGAAATAATACTTTGTGTTATTTGGTTGGGAGGTAGATAGTGGATGAAAGTCTGAATGAAAGTTTTAATTTAATGTGAAAAATGATTAAGTCCCTGAGACCTCTAAGCTAACACGTGGTTCCGGGTAGAAAAATTGTGTAATTAAGGAAGAATATTTTTCTTGTTTAAAGAAATAGAATGGTTTTTAAACAGAGTAGTCCCAATTAAAATATTTTGGAAATACAAGAAAGTTCTATTAATAATTACACCACGGAAACAGTCTCAAACAAAACAGTCTTTGAATTTCAAAGGAATTAGTTGATGAAGTCTGTGTATGTGTGCGAACACACCCAATAGAAGGAATCTCATAACGAAAGTGACAATTTCTGCGTACACATTTCTATCCGCTGAAATAACTGCTGACATCATGGAATTACTTGGAATAACACTGCTGGAACTTGTCACTCAAAGACAAAAGCTAACAAGAGTAATAATTAGTATTTTAATGCACTCGGAGGAAATGACCAGGTATATAGCCTATATTTAAGAAACAATCTGTATCTCCAAGTGAAATGTCACTGTAATAGAATGTGGCCACAGGGTAATGGGCTGTTACTGCTACACAAATGCTAATGTAAAGCCAAGACATTTCTGGGGAATCAAAGTAGAAGCAATCAAATAATCTCTTTTGAAAGTGAGTGAACCTGAATGCACTGCCATGTTTATGACACTTAGGTTTTTATCCTTTTTGAAGTCAAGCTTCTCTGCAGTTTATTCTCTCCCATTTTAAATTTTGCATACATTTATAAGTTGATGAACAACACAAATCAAGGTAATTTTAGATTTCAATATTTTCTACCTGAAAAAGTGGGATAAATGTGACTTATATGACATTTTTGAAGAGATGTAATCAATATGCAAAATACTGCACGTTTAATATACATACTTGGAGGCATTTGAAATATGCACACATCCATGACACAATCACCCCACTCAAGGATATAAACAACTATTAGCTGTCAGTGTTTTATCCTGCACAGACCTTTTCTTGTGTGTGGTAAGAACACTGACCTTGAGATTTATTCTCTTCAGTTATTCAGCATATAATGCAGTGATAGTGACTCTAGGCACAGTGTAGACCAGCAGTTTTCTAGAACTTACTCAGTTTGCATGATTGAAACTTTATACCTCTTGAAAGATCTCCCGATTTTTCCTTCCCCTGGCTCCTGGTAACCACAATTCCACTCTCTGCTTATATGTGTGTGGCTGTCTTAGATACTTCATACAAGTGGGATCGAAAAGCACAGAAAACAAAAGAAAAAGAGACATGTGAGACTCCCTCAGACTAAAAAACTTCTGCACAGCAAAGAAAACAATCAATCCAGCGAAAAGGCAACCTACAGAATGGGAGAAGAGATTTGTAAACCATGTACCTGGTAAGGGGTTAATATCTGAGATATAGAGATATACATGAAGCTTCTACAAATCAAATGCAAAAAAAAAAAAAAAAAAAAAAGAAAGAAATCCCACAATCCAATTAAGAAATGGGCAAAAGACTTGAATAGACATTTCTCTGAAGAGATACAATTGTCCAATAAGCACATGAAAAGGTGCTGAACGTCACTGCGAACCAAGAAAATGCAGATCAAAAAACAGGGAGCTATCACCTTACATCTTTGAGGATGACTAATTTTTTTTTAAAAAAAGAACAAGTGTTGGGGAGGATGTGGAGAAATTAGAACCCTTTTGCACTGTCCACTGAACATGAAACAGCACAGCCATTGTGGAAAACAATATGGAGTTTCCTCAAAAAATTAAAAATTGAATTACCACATGATTCAGAAATGTCAGTTCTCGGTATATATCTAACAGAATTCAAATCAGGATCTTGTAGAGATATGAGTACCCCAGTGTTCATTGTTGCCTTATTCACAATTGTCAAGACATGAAAGCAACCTAAATATCCATTGACAGATGAACATATAAAGAAAATGTGACATATACTCTCATATGTATATGTATGTGTGTATACGTGTGTGTGTATATATATATATAATACATATATAATTACAGCTTTTTCCACTTTTTAAAAGACGCAATCCTGCATATGCAACAGCGTGGATGAGCCTGGAGAGCATTGCGCTAACTGAAATAAGCTAGTCACAGAAGCAGGGATATTTTTAGTTTCTTTGATTTTGCTTTATGTTGTTTTTATTTATTTATACAAATTCATGGGGTACATGAAAATTTTGTTACATGTCTATAATGTGTAGTGACCAAGTTAGCGTAGTTGGGATGTCCACCTCAAACAACTGATGGCAGAGCAAAAAGGAGATAACTTGGGAGAAATTGCTGCAGGCACTTGCACCTCACTCTCATGTGTAGCTTTGCTTCCCACTCATTCTAAGCTCCTTTCCCTTCACTCTACCTTTCGTGACCCTCATGCCCCATAGCCCAACTGGAGAGACAGTTCTGTTTTAAACATAGGAGCTGACTCTGCTATATGGAAGTACAGGCTTAATATACTTTTGCCAAATCTTACGACTCTATGACCTTTATGTTATTAGTGCCAGCTGACAGATGAGAAAAACTAGATTTAGAGTGTTTAACTTGCCTCAAAATCTGAGCACTTATCCAGTGCCAGCTTAGTACTCACCCTTGAGTATCAGTTTGTGCTCGCTACATGTTGAATATGACAGTAAGAAATCAAATTGCTTGGCTATCTTCCATGGACCACATTTATGTTTATATCCACCCATTGCTAATAGACAAAGAACAAGGAAAAAAATTAAATCCGTGTTCTGGCAATGCCCTTGTCCTCAGGTGTGAAGCAGAATCAATCAGCTACAATAATTAAAACAAAGAAAAGAGGTATACTAGCAAAGTTTTCGTTGCCATGCAATATAACTGAAAAACTTAGAATGTATTTGCTTTTATTATTTTTCACAGGTATTTTTGTAATCCATATAAATTTAAGGACTAATATGTACTTCATTACTCATGTTTGAAGCAGAAAGACCAGAATGGTTTTCATTTTATCTTAACCCTAAGGCTAGAAGAGCACACTAAGACACACAAAGCCCAGCGGCTGCTCAAGTTACCTTCCTCGACTTCAAAGCTGTCTGGATGAAGAGAAAAGCTCGACAGAAACTCTTTTCTTTGCAGAAACCTCTTCAGCAAGTCAAAATAAAGTGCACTTAAGATGAACTGAATATTTTTCAAAATATTCTAAAATTTTCCACCAAGTTTCTTGGGAACACTTTTTCAAACAAGGCTTTATTTATCAATGAAAATACAGCCTGCATTTTCTTCGAGGAGCTTGTGTCTCAGAAACATTGAATAGGTAAGTCTTTAGGAATTCCCAGCTTCTCGAAATGCTTACTCTGATTTAGTGAAAAACATCCATTGAGTAGGTTTTAATTATCTGTAGATCTAAAAAGAATGAGTTTTACTCCACTGTTATTTTCCCCCAAAGGATTTCATTAAAGATTGAAAATCAGCTCCTGCTTAAACCCCTGGAAAATTTTTACTGTAATCTACAGGTACAGCCTGTTTAAATTCTTAGTTTACTTGCCCTTTACTATTTTAATCTTTCTCGTCCTCAAGCAACTGCTTGAAATACAATGAAGAATGTCAAATCCAATATTCATTCATGAGTTTCAAAAGTATGCTGACTAAAACTTAGAATTTTAATCATCACATAATAAACTTTATATTGCAAAATGCATGTTATATATTTAAGCCAGCTACAATCAAAAGAAGCGTAGTGGGATTTTTTTTTGTATGAGTCAAATGTTCTTCAGTCTTTTTTGACAAAGGTATACAAAGTTGATTTTCCATCACTACAGCTTATCCCACGAGGAAATTCACTTCCATCCCATGAATACAGAGCTCATTTAAGTGTTTTCAAAGCAGCACTGTTGTCACTTAATATTCTACATGCTAAGCCAATATTATATGAAAAGATATGTTCTATGCGCTTAGCACTTTTGTTAACTTCAATGAAAATTATGTCAACAAATGTGCTGACTTTTCTTATAGCCACAAGAAAATAAGGTAGCATAAGCCCAATTGTCGACCTGAATATGGAAGAACACAATGACTTTGCTGTAGTTATTTGATGACATGATCATGCAAAGCAGGGGAGTTGACACATAATCTTCTCTCAGCCAAATTCAGGGAGCTTCTGCTGTTTTCTGAGTGTCTTGGGTAAGATCCCAAAGCACCTACTGGTCCTTTATTGCCTGAGCCATCCTGTGCCTCCTGTGCTCTTTCACAAACTCCAGACTGTTGTGCCTACCACCTTTTCATCAAAACCTCTCATCTGGAATCCCTTTCTTTAAAACTGAGAACGTTACTCGGCATGGGGTTGGCAATATACGTTGACCAGAGCCCAGGTGTGTAAAAGTCAACGTGGCATGATTTAAAATCCTAACGCTACTACGTTTACCATTTGGAGGTATATTACCTACGGTCCTCATGCCTCAGTTTCCTTACCCTTAAAATGAGATGAGGCCAGAAGTACTGTTGTGAAGAATTGCAGATTGTAGCTCGATACTGCCCAGAGAACCTTCATCAGAATAATCATGGTATGCGTTCCACCTCCTCATCCCTATACTTAATGTATTCATAAAGGTTGATTAACCATCCCCAAACCACAGAGCTAGTAATTCCTGTAATAGTAACCCGACACCTGATGATTTATCAAAACGGCACTGATTATTATTATTAGAGATATATTATGATATTGAAAATTAATGATAACTTAATAGGTTACCTTTCTCCACTAACATTTTGCATTTAACAAAGAGGTGGCTAATGGTTAAAATATCTGTTTCACTCCTTTTGGTTTATGACTGATCCTGCCTGTTCCAATTCCAAAGCCAATGTAAATTCTCCCTTCAATCTTCTAATAAAGATTGCTCAAGTTGTTGAGATGAGAATTTTAAAACATTAACAACCATTTTAATATTTGTTTTTCAGTTAGAGTTTGACAATATTTAGTCATAAGCTTTATCCCATCAAACCATTATATTAATCTATGTTTTCATTTAACCTACATTACATGTCTATACTGGGCAACACTCTGCTAAAAGCTAACAAGGTAGAGATACAAAGATGACTTAGTCATACCTTTTACTGCTGAACATCTCAACTCAGCAGTAGAAATTAACATTTAAGGCCAGGTGCAGTGGCTAATACCTGTAATCTCAGCATTTTACCAGGCTGAGGCAGGAGGATCTCTTGAGCCCAGGAGTTCAAGAGCAGTCTGGGCAACATGGCAACCTCATCTTTATAGAAAATTTACATAATTAGCTGGGCACAGTGGTCATGCCTGTGGTCCCAAGTACTCAGGAGGCTGAGGAGGGGGGATCGCTTAAATCCAGGATGTGGTGGCTTCAGTGATATCTTTGCACCTCTGCACTCCAGCTTGGATGGCAGAGTGAGACCCTGTCTCAAAAAAAAAAAAAAAAAAGAAACTCACATTTATGCAGCTGTTTCACACCCACCCAGTTAATGGTCTGAAGAACAGCAAGAAGCAGTCAGTGATCGCTTTACCTTGGGGACAAGGGGCTGGTCAGAGTGGTACAAAATTTACTTTGAATGAGTCCTTATAGGTAATGCCACCATTGCCCTGTTTAGAGGCCTTCTGATGTACAAAGAAAACACACACAAAAATTTTGCTTACAAACATATCGGACAGCTTGTCTTTCCATGCTCTTGTGAGGAACTGCCTGTCCTTCTCTAAGGCACTGATCACAAGGACTTATACCTGTGCATGTCCTGCCTAGCCCAGGGATACCCAGGTACTGAAGAGCTACATTCTGGGAAACTCAGTTCTGCAAAGGCCCTGAATCACTCCTGAGAAATCTGACAGTACAAGAAGAGTCTTGTTTACAGCAATGGGATTGTGAAACAGACAAAGTGCTTCTAATTTGCAGCCTCACCTCAACCCTATGCCACAGCACCCAAATGAATTCAAGCTTGGTAAAGAAAGGAACCATGAGGTTTCTATTTCCTTTCTTTTTCCTACATTTCTCACTGCCAGCATCTACCAAGATTTGACACATTAGAGATAATTGATGGCTGTGAAAAAATAACACTTATCTGTAAAATAATTGACAATAACGGAACTTGTATGTTTGGAGGAATATTTACGGTATCAGATAATGACTTAGGATCTATCTTTTTGCTAGATTCTCATCACAGAAGAATCAAGAAGCTACTGCCTGACAATGGATTACCAGGAGATTGCAGTTTCTGTGTCAAGAGGAGACATCATAAGCCATTAAAAATTAGATAGACAAATACATAGATACAAAGAACAAACTATGACTTGACAGTGGTAGTTTTATATTGCTAAGAGGTCACAGAAAAATCAACTTAATGCATGCCAACTAATGCCAATGGCAACACTGTATTGCAATCTTGTGTCGTTGTATCTTGGCTTAATTGGAACCATTGGACTTTAAGAAATATAAGCATAGGTCATTCCAGAGTCAAGTACAGCCTACTGTGAGGTTAATGTGGAAAGAGCAGGAAAAGAAAAAGAAATCAGGTAAGTGAAGAAATTCTGGGAAAAAAGAAAATCAAGATGATTCCTCTAGAATAGAGTCTAATGAACTTTCAGTGAACTTCCTTATGTTACCCAGAAATTATCTGCTGCCTGAAGAAAAAGGTAGCTCATCAACGAGGCATTTAGAGGCCCTTCATTTTAAGGGCTGCACAGAGCACTTGGTGAATAACACGATCATCTACCCTTTACTTCAACTCCAACCATGCGAAGTCAAAGTGGGAGGGATGTTTTTTCCATTTTACCTATGCCTTAGGAAAAAAGAAACTGTAAAAGCTTCGTTAAATCATCCATTATTCAATGGACAAAGAATCTAGAATCTGAAAAATGCAACTATTGGCAGATGTCCTTTCATTTTCCATACCTGACAAAAAGAGAGGGAGAATTACAAGAGTATATTGTAGGTTTGACTGGGAAATTAGTGCTCCACTGGGAGTCTTTACTTTGGTTCACATCTTCTTCCTAGTGCTTCAGCAATTACTGCAATACCTTATAATTAACATCCTTTTTCTTATGAATAAAACAATGACAAAGGACAAAACTGCTGTCATTTATTGAATATCTACAAATATCCATATGCAGTATGGAGTACTTTCTATGTGCCAAGCATTTTACACTATCATCTTAGAGTTTTGTCAAGATGCTGCTCATTGCATGGTACATTTTTTTTTTTTTTAATGTCAGAAGATAATGTGTCTCCAAGGGATTAAGGAACTCTTACAAAATGTCATGCCAAGGTTTGTTGACTCCACAGCCACTTGGTGATACACTTTCTTTCGCTTTGGAAAGGTCATGGAATGATGATACTCTGATTTTTGTTCATACTTCAATGAAATGGTCAATAAATATTTACTAGACATTCAGAAACACATGCCTGTACCTGGCCTTGGGGTTCTAGTCCAATCCCTACAACTTTAGGGAGATGACTGCAGCAGGTCCCCTTCAGGGACCAGCATCTCCCACCCCCTCCCCTGACACTCACAGACAAAGCACAGTGTGTGACACATCCAGAAGGTGCAAGGTTGAGGATGAAGAGGAAGCAGCTGACACAAGCAGGCACACTCCCCTGAAAGCTGGGACCTTCGAGATTTAAAATTTTTGTCTGGGAGAAAAAGTGAGGGGAACTCCAAATTCCCACTGCACACATAGTCACTTTCAGAAGGAGCTTCCTCCAAGCAATGCCACATGTTACCTTACAATCAAACCAGAACCAACCAAAGCTTCCATCTACCCTTCTCTTCAGGAACCTTTTGTGTCCTGCTCACTGAACTAGCATGTATCTCTGTCTTCCTGGTATTTTAATTACACTCACGTACATCAGCAAACATGCATGGAACACCCTGAGTGTGAGAGGGTTTGGGAGATGAGGGGCTGGGTTTTGGATGAGGACATTAGCCAGTAATGGAAGTTTGTGATTCTAGTTCTTCCTGAGATGTTCAGTCCTTAGGGCACATGAGGAGATGGACAGATTCTTACGGAGATGCAATGCCTGAGTGGTATGCTACAGTGGCAATGAGCTTGACACATGACTGAAAGATACAGTGGACATTGACATCTATTAAGAGCATCAGGAGAAGAGGCGCTGTGGCCAGGGAAAAAATTATAAATTGTTCATGTAAATAAGTAAGGGGACTTCTCTAGGCAGAAGGAACTATGTGAGCTAAAACATGGAGGCATGAGGTATGCAAGGTTTTACAGAAATGATTGGTTGTCTGCTTGTGGTTAAAATTATTACTAGCTGACACTTCGGGATTATAATAAGTGTCAAATATATCTGCTAAATGCTTTAAATATATATTCTCATATTTCTCATAAAGAAAACTCTCAGGTAAATGCAACAAAGATTTCCATTTAATTGTTAAGAAATTAAAGTGGAGAGAGATTACTGATTGGATCAACTCTTAGAACCATTAAAAAGTGGACCCAGAGAGCCGAGACATTCATCCTCAGGGTCAGTCATCTCAAACCCTGTGATAAAAGCAGGTGCATGTGTGTGAGGGCGTGTGAGAACTGCTAGATATCAGAAAGCTCAGAACTAGCTCAAGCACTCTAAGTTTAGTTCCCCTGATTCTAAAAGCTCTTGTCTGATTTCATCAAGGAAATTCCTGGCCTGCCCTGGGCACCATTTCTGATTTAAAATAAATGGACCGACCTTCATCACTTCAATAGCTTACATTAGAACATCTTAGGTGGAAAGTATATACCACTCGCCAATTCTAACTTGGATTTAAATCTGTATTTGAGTTTTCATGTATTCGTCATTCTGAGAGTAAAATTGATATCCACTGTATTAGTCTATTCTCACACTGCTATAAAAAAAAACTATGTGAGACTGGGTAGTTTATAAAGAAAAGGGGATTAATTGACTCACAATTCCACAGGCTGTACAGGAGCATGGCTGGGAGGCTTCAGGAAACTTACAACCATGGCAGAAGGGTGAATGGGAAGCAAGCATGTCTTCATGTGGCAGCAGAAGACAATGGTGAAGGAGGAAGTGCTACACACTTTCAGACAACCAGCTCTCAAGAGAACTCAATGTCATGAGAACAGCAAGAGGAAAATCTGCCCCCATGATCCAATCACCTCTCACTAGGACCCTCCCTCAGCACTGGGGATTACAATTCAACATGAAATTTGGGTGGGGACACAGAGCCAAACCCTATCATCCACTAACTGTTGCTGTTAAGTAGATAAGTCATTATAATAAACTGTGATATTCCAAGTGGAGTACACGATTTTTGAAAGCAAGGACTTTCTCCACTGATACTGTATCTCTGCAACAGAGTGGACAACACTACGTAGAGTGTTGCCTGCACAGCAACAGCTGGATCAATATCTAGTGGAAGGAGGGTGACTCTTCAAACCTATTTAAAGAAACTCCTGATTTACATTGACTTCTATTAGTTATCTTAGGATATGATCCCATGGAAGGATAGATCAGCTGACTAAAAGGGAGACTTCCAATCAATTGCAAGTTGGCTACGTTGGCTAGCTCTGTACTCTAGTGAAGATTGTAAATAACAAACCGTACACGTCACTTGGATTGGTGTTCACCACCCACCTCCTTGATTCCACAGTGGCCCCTGCTAGTCTTCACTATCTTATCACCTTGACGAGTCTCTCACAGGACCCCGTTTTTATAAAAATAGATCCGGGATGCAATATCGTACGTGGCCAGTAGGTGCCACCATTAGCAATATAATTTTACTATTGGACTCCTAGAGATGTTCAAATGAATTCCTTTTGTTTCTTGTTACATAATTGAAGTAAAACAATGTCGAAGTTTTTAAACACCTAATTCATACAGATAAAACAAGGATGTGTTATGTCAGGTTTAAAACTGTAATTTTAGAAGACAATACATATTTGAACGTGGTAAGGAGAGGGAAGAAAAATATGTTTAGAAGGTAGGACATGAAGTATCTACCGAAAATCATTTATGTGCTACATGTTACATACTGGGAACAGAAAAACAGGTAAGATTCACTTCATGGTAAGAACGCATCATCTGTAGGAAGATATACGTTAGGAGAGATATAAGCAATATAGGTCCAAGTCCTAACAATATTATGAAAAAAAAGCAAAGAGGACTGAGTGGGCACATGCCCATGTATTCACGCAACTTTTACGCAGGCAGTGAAGTTCGAGCTGAGTTGTAGGGGATCAACACATGAAGATAAGGGTGAGCTTTCTGAAAACAAGCAATAGAAGGGAAGAACGAAGTAAGACGAGTTCAAAAAGAATGAGAACAACGTGGTCCAGGAAAAAGAATGGCAGAGGAAGTAGCTAGGTAGTGAAAAAGAAGAATGAAAAGGAAAAAAAAAGGCCAGGTGCGGTGGCTCACTCCTGTAATCCCAGCACTTTGGGAGGCCGAGGCGGGCGGATCACGACATCAGGAGATCGAGACCATCCTGGCTAACACGGTGAAATCCTGTCTCTACTAAAAATACAAAAAGTTAGCCGGGCGTGGTGGCGGGCGCCTGTAATCCCAGCTACTCGGGAGGCTGAGGCAGGAGAATGGCGTGAACCTGGGATGCAGAGCTTGCAGTGAGCTGAGATCGCGCCACTGCACTCCAGCCTGGGCGACAGGGCCAGACTCCATCTCAAAAAAAAAAAAAAAAGAAAGAAAGAAAGAAAAGAAAGAAAGAAAAGAAAGAAAGAAAGAAAGAAAAAAGAAAGAAAGAAAGAAAGAAAGAAAGAAAGAAAGAAAGAAAGAAAGAAAGAAAGAAAGAGAAAGAAAGATAGATCACAGTATTGGGGGAACAAATGATGACATTTCTCACATAACAAACAAAAACGTTTGTTCACTGCCCTATAGATATTAGAAACCTGGGAATCATTTATTATTAAGACGGTAACTCTAGACCCAGTGAGCAAGATGGACCCGAGAAGGTTGGAAATGAAGCCAAGGACAATCAATAGGTATTTATTTATTAGCGTCAGAGAGGAGATAAATGATTGAATTGCAACAGTGGCGGTGGGGATACTAAGGAGAGGTTACAATAGAAACATCGTTGGAGATTAGGTTTGAAAAGAGTGGAGACAGGTTGACCATGAGGGTCAATGCAAAGAGGTAATATTCCAGAAAGATTCTGAGGTTAGTAATTTGGGAAGTTGAGCATATGATTTCACCATAAGCAAACATTAAGAGACAAGAGGTAGAACTAGTTATTTTGGAACTAAAGGGAGAGACAGTGGATTTTTATGTTGAATTTGAGATGCCTGTGAAACAATGAGGTACGCAAATCCAGTGGACAGTCAGCAACCTGAGGGTGGTTAAGTTAGCACACAGAGATTTTGGAATTATCCTAACACAAATTTTATCTACATTTTGCATATACATAACCTGAATTGCTCAGGTGATGAAATGAAAGACATCAGTGAGTTTGCATGTAACATTTTTCTTTTATTTGCCACAATGATTGTGGTCAGTATATTTTAGTTCAACATTTACCCAATCTCTCTCAGGTGGTAGACACCATGCTAGGTACTGCAGCTGCAAAAATGAGTAATTCTCAACAGTGTTATATCTCATCAAGTATCCAGACATGGAATTACTTGTACATCAAGCCAACTACTATGGTCACTAAGTGTTGGTTGATTTAAATGCTGCCTCTTTTTCTCTTTTTGGAAATATAAGTACAGATTATAAGTACAAAGGAAGGAAATTTAATTTATATTTTGAGAATTAATTAGGTACCTTCTAAATGTAAAATATCCTACCAGATTCTAACTAGGATGTGAAAAATAAATAGAGATGGTTTCTGCCTTCAAACGAGTTCACAGTTTAGAATATTGGACATCCACAAGTAATGCAAGAAAAGATCAACTGTCAGAGCTTCAGCTTTCCAATTTTAAATATAGGTTTTATAAGGCTACTTTAAAACTGGGGTTATTTAAATTGTTACTTGTGAATTGATTCAGGCATTCATTTACCTTGAGGTATTAGATAGGTTAATTAACTACCATGACTCAATTTTCAAATTATAACATGAAGACTAATTTTCACTACCTTCTTCCTCTAAGATGTTAATTAATACATTTTAGCAGTGCACCATTTCCATGTCTTATGAAGACTTCTATGTGGAGCCATGCCACATCTTGCTGACTGACACTGCCGCCTCAGCTGGGATTGTTATCACCAGCCAGGGGGAAGAGATTTGTCCAAATTCTCCTTAAGTGCTGTTCCATAGGACTGGCGCTCTTGAATACGGCAGGCAGCTAACATGAATCAAGCATATGCTAATTGTAATAAATAATGAAAATATTTAGACACAGCGAGGTTTGAACTTGAACTTTATGAATAAGTTTTGATTAGTATGCAGTACAAGCTGTATACTCTGCTTTTGTTCTTACTCTTAAAAGGCAGTCAGTACTTAATGATGCTTTGAAATTTTAGTTTTTTGTTCATCTCTTCGCTTCCACCTTTCTATTATGGAGCAAAGAAGTCACAAGGTCTAAACCCCCAGATATCAAAGTACATGTCTCCACAGGAGTCTTGACTCCTGTGTGGACACACTGATGTAATCGGGCCCTGTGTTAGTTTCAGCCAAGAAAAAAAAAAGTAGACACTGTCTCCAAAGAAATGAGCCCAGCGCTTAGAGCCACCTCTCACTCTGTCTGAGTCTATGGTTGCTGCTGTGTAGAGTTCTAATGGGAAACCTCCATGGCTGTTGAAAGGAAACTCTGTAGAATGGATGGCCTTTTTTTGTTGTTAAGAGACCACCCAGAAGACAGGGCTCTGGGACAGAAAGAAGTGGTAATTAATGAGGGCTTCAATAAGTAATCTGATTTCTAATAGATCCAAATAATGTTATGTCTAAATTGAAAAGACACTAACACATGTGGGTGAGGATGGGGAGAAAAGGAAACCATTACATACTATTGGGAAGAATGTAAAGCTATCATATCATCTAGTTGGGCATACACCCCCCAAAAAACGAAATCTACACATCAAGAGATAATCTGCACTTCTAGGTTTGCTGCTGCACTGTTTACAATAGCAGAGATTTGGAAGCAACCTAAGTGTCCATCAACAGATGATAAAGAAAATGTGGTACATAGACACCACGGAGTACTATTCAACCATAAAAAGAATGAGATTCTATCATTTGCAACAACATGGATGCAACTGGAGATCATTGTGTTAACTAAAATAAGCCAGGCACAGAAAGGCAAACACAAAAGTATAGCTTTTTGCAGCTTTCGTTCTTATCTGTGGAATCTAAAGATCAAAACAATTAAGCTCATGAACATAGAGAATACAAGGATGGTTACCAGAGGCTGGGAAGGACAGTAGAGAGTTGCTGGGGAGGTAGGGATAGTTAACAGGTACAAAAAAAAGTTAGAATAAATAAAATCTACTATTTGATATCACAATACGGTGACTACAGTCAGTAATAACCGTACATTTAAAAATAACAAAGAGTATAATTACATTGTTCGTAACTCAAAGGATAAATGCAGGCTGGGATGGATATATCGTTCCCCATGATGCACTTATTTGATATAGCATGCCTATATCAAAACATTTCATGTACCCCATAAATATATACACCTAATGTGTACCCCAAAATTAAAAAAAAATAAAAATAAACTAAAAGACAGATATAGACACAATCTAGCAATGTTCACTGAGGCATTGCCTGTGAAGCCAGCAGCGGGCAGCAGGTCCATTCTCTCTGTTCTATGGGCCCAGGAGCTACCTGCAGGCAAGGCAGTGTGAATGGGTGACCAGGAAGGTATATAGTGGATTTGCTGGTAATAAAAATTAGTGAGAATAAAGAAAAACAGTAAAACTTTTTTTAAAGCATGGGGGAAATATAGCTATCTGCTACTTGTGGAAGTTAGCTTGTGTGCAGTGTTCTCCCCGCTCTTCAATCCTTTGAGATCTCCTTAGGGGTTTGTTCTGGGTTTTATTCACTTACTGACTGAGCAAGTAGTGTCAAAGTGTCAGAAGATGTCAGTCACTGTGCTAACGTAAGTGTTCATGGAAATAAAATTAACAGGGTAGCTTTGCCTCAAAGACTATGCAATCAATTATTGAAGATAGAAAAATAAATAGAAGATTGCAACCTGATATTTGTTCTATGGTAATTAAGCATAGCTCAAACCAGAGGGAGGGGAAACAAGAAACTCTCCTGATGAAGATACTTCAAACAAATGTGATTCTGTCTCATAACTTTCCCTTGATGGGGCAAAGCATTTACTCCGCTTTTACCTGCTTACACCTGGGTGGGGGTGCATGTTGAGGATATATTCATAAACAATCAGTTTGTGCTTTGGCAAATGGAAACATGCTATTGCAAAACAGTAGCTCTATTGCAGACGTGGAGGTGGGATGAGAAGCATTTATAAGAGACCTTTATTTGTAGCAGAGACTTGCGCAAGCCTCCCTTATTTCATGCCATCGGCTCAAATGAAGACTAACAAGGAAGCAGACCTCCCACCCAGAGTTTGGTCGGAACCGACAGACACTGGCTCCCAAACCAACTGCTTCCATGTGAATGTGACACTTCTTGTTTCTCTTGCTCTATCTCCAGTAGCAATCTTTTGTTCTACTGCCCAGAACTTAAGCTCTAAAGTTTACATTAACTTACTTTATGAAAGACAAATTTGACAAATTCAGCAATTCATAATTTTTTTAAACAATTACTTCTACCTATTTTGCCTCCTTAACATTCAGACTTGTGGTTTTGCCAGTATAACTTTTTGGAATTGGTTTTTTGCCTGTCTGCTTTGTATTTTTGACCTGGTATTTTACTCCTCTGAGTCAGTTTCCCACCTCAAACTCCACGACTTCTTCAAAAGCTGTGTGTCGTAACTAAAACCATTCTTCTTTCCCTTCATCAAGTTCCAAGAAGGAAGCTCTGTCATGAGTCACTCTGAATATGCAAACTTCCTTTTAATAAAACCACCTAACTTCAGTCTCCCAATTATCTAGTCATTCATTCATTCATCTATTTGTTTATAGCAGACAGAAAGGACAAGAAATAAGATAGCATATGCAATGAATGCATACAACCAAGCAAATATATTTCATAATTATGTCAAAGTATCACATCAAAGTTAGCTCAACACTTTACACATTTTACTTTGTATTTCTACTTCTGAAAAAAAGTTGCTAGACATTTAGAATGACATTTGCACTGAAAAATCCTAATTCAGCTAAGAATTGTGATTTTTTCTGGGGCTCTGGGAGCAATTTCTTTTTCCACAATGGACCACTAAAATGAACAACGTTCGGCCCAAGAGATGAAATAACATAGTTATTTTCTGTTTAATACTTCACGTAACAAGAACTTGTTCCTCACACATGGTTGGGCATGAAACTAAGACATCAGATTTCAGAATTCTCACTTCTCATGAAGTCAAAGATAAGTACAATTTTGGTAATAACTATACAAAGTTTAATAGCCTCGAATTTTAAAAACCTTCCACAGAAAAGCATAAACAACAGATTTAGACCTTTTGAATTAAATATCCTTAAAAATCATCTTAGTAAACTTGATGTTTGCATGCTAGAATGTATATCTTTCAATTCTTAGTACTAGCTATTCTGAGGAACAACTAACCTCCTGCGCGTCTCCTCAATACAACTCTACAACAGAGACCCTGAGACCAAAAGCCTTCAGTGTTTGCAAGTGTAAAACAGGAATGTGGAACTTACAAGTGCTTTCTGTCCCGCATGCACAAAAGCCTGGTTTGGGGTTCACAGCTATGGCTTTCCTCGGTGGACTGCATGCATAGGCTTGAGAAGAACCTACCTGTCCACTCAGACTCCACGGAGGCACTTGCCAGCTGTGGACTCTTTAAGGCTGTTATGCACATCGCCTGCACCTGCGTCGTGGCCCACCCTCATGCAGATCACCTGCACCTGCGTCGTGGCCCCTCCACTCATCCCTGATCATGGTCTATGAGTCTTTCCTCTGCCACCATCACATCGCCAGCTGATAGCCCTTTCAGGTAAAATATTCCTGCTTTAAGATGTTTTGCTACTGTTACTCTTCCACCTTCTATTCAGCACAGCTGTTAACTGTTATCTGTAATGCAATGATGATAACTGTATGAAACTAGCCGATTACTTGCTACTAATGTTGAACATATGTCGAAGACATTTTAACCACTTATATGTTGAAGACTATAGTCAGTTCTGAAAACATACGATATAACACGTTAGGTCTTTTGTTTTATTCGATGAAGTAAATTAAGTTATGGTGGTGAGACTTGCTGAAGGAGCAGCTTTCAAAATAAACTTCCCAGAGAAAGAAAATATAAAGAAATAAAACAAATGTAACAAAATATAGCTTAACACAGCAGAATTACATTACCGAATGAGCATTGCTATACTTTCTGAGTGACGTGTCCCAAAAAAGGTGCCTCTTATTACTCAGTGCCTGCAAGAGACAACTTTTTTATCTTGTGAAGACCACTGGTTTTCAGTTTCTCTTTGCCCACTAATAGACAAAACTATTAAAGTGTCCACGTCGTTATGCACAGGGCTTTTATACCAGGTAGGATTAAGTATAGAATCATGAGTAATCATTACCACTATTAATAAAAATACATTCTTGTTATTAAGTGCCTAATATTTGCGTGTCTCAATCAACACCACTACTGTAAAGTGAATGCAAATATCCCTAATCTATACTTTTAAAAAACAAGTGTACTGGGCTAGTCCGATAAGGAGCATGTCCTCTTAACTGAGCGTTTGCCATCAGCCCCCTGGCTCCACCCTGTCAGCACCAACGTTCTTCCTGTATTCTTTCCTGCCTTGAGAAGAGCACCTGTTATAAAGGAGCTTTGTCGACTGCAGAAACAATTGGTATTACAATCTTTATTACTGAATGCATATAAAATAATGGTCAGAGCTTCTCCTCTCCTTGCAAAAGCAAATATTATACATTATGTTGATATATCTAGATAAGAGGGAAACAAGTGCAATGGCATGTTTCACTTCACCAATGCAGCCTTTGGTTATTGATTAGCCTTAAGATTTTTAAACATATTGAAAACAATCATAGACTTATGCTGGTTTTGGAACTACTTTATTCTACAGTTTGGAACCACTGAGCTTCTTGAAGGCACGGACCACACCTTTTCTGCCCTTTTTATTCTAAAAATATAACAAATCCCTACTACATGTTATGTGTTCAGTGTTAAATGAATAAACAAAGAAAGGAAATAGCACTGGACAAGTCACTAAGTTATCTTAAGTAAAATAAAAAGTAATGTGTCATACATAAAACAAAGGTCAAGTACAAACCATGAAACCATTACACTGAAATATAAATAGGAGAGTTAAGAAAATAATCATATAGAAGTTCAGAACCGGTCAGGCGCGGTGGCTCATGCCTGTAATCCCAGCACTTTGGGAGGCTGAGGCAGGCGGATCACCTGAGGTCAGGAGTTGGAGACCAGCCTGACCAAGATGGTGAAACCCTGTCTCTACTAAAAATACAAAAATTAGCTAGGCGTGGTGGCACATGCCTGTAATCCTAGCTACTCGGGAGGCTGAGGCAGGAGAATCGCTTGAACCTGGGAGGTGGAGGTTGCAGTGAGCCGAGATGGCACTGTTGCACTCTAGCCTGGGCAACAAGAGCAAAACTCCGTCTCAAAAAAAAAAAAAAAAAAAAAAAATTCAGAACGGTGGATATAACTGTCCTGAATGCATTTTTTTCTTCCTCTAATTGATAGGGAAACCCTAGAAAAAAGCAATTTTTCTAGGAAGCTGAGAGAGATGCTTTTCAATCAACATGTAAATTTCCTGGACATCACCTATGTGTACCACTCTGTATTAGAGATGTAAAAAGGTGCAAGGCACCAGCCAAACCGCCTTAGAACTTGCAGTATTATTGAAAACATAAGCCAGACACACATGAAAAGAATTGTAGTTGTAAACAGGTGAATTGAGTGTGGGAATTAAGGGAACCAGGGAAGTCAAAGGTTATTTTCATGTAAATATGAATCTTCCAGATGCATTGAATTTTGGCCTTCCATTGGACAAATTATTTACCAGAATTCTACAATGGACTTTTAATATCTGACTTTGGCTTAAATTAAAACTTCTTCTTAGTTTTTATTCCCCTTTTGCAGTCTTTAAAACTTCAAATGCAAGCCCAATTATAGTTATTATGCTCTAAACTACATTTTGGTAATCTTTCATGAGTTGCCAGATGCAACGGATAATTTGAGGAAATGACTTACTAAAAAATGTAGCAAGTGTTCACTTACAGCGAGCACTAAGGGTCACAACGTAGAAGCCATATTCAGCATAGGGCACATGTATCTCTGCTGCAGGGAACCCAGGTGGCTGTGTGCAAAACCACACTCAGCAGTGTTCTTCTCTGTTGGACAGTAGCCTCTAACAGCTCAGGAATTTTAACAAAAACAATTCTTATGAGCTAGATGCTACTAGAACAAAAGAGTTTTTGAATGTTATTTATTATGCTAGCATTGAAAAGCAGAAATTAATAGTCACGTTACACATTAATGGTAACAATTTCAAAACAGTGTGTCACTTTGTCAAAGTAGCGTAGCTCTTAAATCTTTTTTCAACGCTTAAAGTCTTATCAGTAGAACAATGGAAACGTAGAATTGGAATAAATCTTAAAGGTTATATAATCCTGGATGACCAGTGTATGTGAAAATCAGCAGATTCTCCTTTCCTTTGTGTTCAGAGCTTGTTGAATAGTCATCTAACATGCTACTCCAGGACTCCAAAATCAACTGAGGGAAGTTAAAATAAGAGATGCTAATGTACTCTCTTAAAGCTAAATATAACAAGACTCATTTGTTAGGATGTGCGAATTGAGAGTCGAGGAAGTGAACAAACATGCCCAAGGGTAAACTACCAGTCTTCTTCCTGGGTAGGAACATTCCAAACCACTACATTGATTATAGATGGAACAGGGTGCTTTCCTGCATCTTGTGATTGTAGGGGAATACGATGTCTCCGTGACCAAAAACATCCCATCTATGGCCCAGTACTTGTACCAGTAATTCTACCACCAGAGATTCACTCCTGAGGCTCAAAACTTAGTATCTTATTAAAATATATACCTTAGGGATGATTACGACCTTAAGAACCCTTCATTGTTTTCATGACTTTCCTTACAGTACATTTTGAGAGATTACAACAACAACAACAACAACAACAAAACCGAGAGAGAAATTGTGTGTATAAAGGAAAGTAGCAAAGACGAATCGATCTAACTCCCCTATTTCTGCACCTCCAAGTCTTCACCATCATAAAGGCCCAATCCAAAGGTGCTGTCCAATTCCAGGAAACATTTCCATTGTCCAAGCCAGGAGTTCTGTTTTCTATGGACCTAGGCAATTCTGCCTGAATCTTATTAAATGAATTTCACTGTAATTATTTTAGTATGTGTTTTATCTACTCTTCCAGAATATATTATTCTGTTTTACACAGTGCCTATCACAGTGCAGTGAGGTTGTGCATAAGAGGTCTCTGGAAGGTATCTGTTGAATGAACAAACTGATACAAAGTAAAATAGAATCAGTGGAAGCACTGGAGAGCTGAACCCTGAATTTGGAGTCAACTGCAATTTAACAAAGCCTTACCTACCACACCCAGTGAGCTCTTTTCTGGGTGCACAGGAGTTAGTTCAGAAGCTAAGGTAGAGAAAGCTGTAACGGAAAGTGTGTTTCTCATGAATCAGCAGGAAAAATGAGATTGTGAGACATTTGAGAAGGATGCTCTCAGCCTGTAGACTACGGTCACTGCATGCATGTTAAATGCCTCAGCTTTCTATCCTTTAGGGGAAAAATAATGCATGAAGTGTTTGTCTAACAGCTCACACTGGTTTTGATTTACAAATCATATTTTTTCAACCAAATATGAGTCAAGTTCTACTACATGTAGCACTGGAAAAAAAATGTTAGTTGTAGGCACCTGGTAATTTCAACTAGTAAGGTTACATTTCCAACTAAAACTAGCATTTGGGGACTCGGTGTTTTTGTATACCTAAATGTCCTCCAGCATCAGTAGATAGTGCCGTTATTGATACATTTTGGTTTTTTTGCAGAAAAGATCACTGGGAAAAACTCATGCCCTTACCATAGGAAATTAACAGATCTGAATATGGATGCTACAGCTTTCACCCACTCCTTTTATTTTCGATTTTTCTTTACTCAGCATAATGCCATCTTTTTGATCATAACAGCCTCAATCAGCACTCTTGGCTGCGTCAAGGTCAGGACTGCCTCCTGCGACTAGCTCGAGATTCAATAACCAGCCATGAGGGGTGCACAACATTAAATGGACAGAGATTGCTTTTTCTGTAACTCCATTTAATAAGCATCTTTTCTAAAAATCCATGCAAAAAATATAATTTTTTAGGACCAAAAAGAAATAGAATTTACTCATTATTATCTTAGACTCTAAACAACCAATTGTAGTGATAATTATGATTATTTCAAAACCATCTCAGTGATAAGCCTAATTAATTCTCCAGGCAAATTCACTAACTGACAAAAGTTTTCTCATTCACGGGACAATCCAAACCAGCCTTAAAAATTTAAAAAGCTAAGAGATATGCCAGTACTACATCTGTTTAACAGTACCCCCACAGTATACAGAGTATGGTTTTACTTAACTTCGTGTTTCCCAAATAGACACCAGTCAATTTGGCAGCTCATGAACCTTAATAATCAGACCTATAGCATTTTAAAAATCATTTTCACACAATACTTAGCATTTTCCATGCATATTTAGAAATTAAGTTCTACTAAATAATGCAAATACTATCTATTTATCTAATTTTCTTTATTATATATCTGTGTTTTTATTCTCCCCAAAACAGTTTCATTAGTATATAAAAATTATCACTAACAATAATCACCTCTTATGAGAAGCAGAGTATAACACATTATTACACAAATATTTTTAACTACATATTTTGCTTATTGTACTGTTCAGTATTACATTTGATAAAGACACAAGAAAGCCATCAACATTTTTCGATTTAGAAAACGAACACTGTTAATGTGCTGGTTGTTTTCTTGATGTAGACACTAGCTAGCCAGGGGATACATATCCACACCAACACACACCATACATGGGATGATCCTGCTTACAGGTTATATCCATTGCTCTCATCGAGAAACTTGAATCAACCAATAATCAACCAAAATTCTTCAAGTGCAATCAGCAAAACATCTGAACGACAATTCACCAATTTTGAAGTCACGTTCTCCTCAACTATGTTATTTTGGCCACTGTTGAACTTTGACCTACGTGGTTTCTTAGAATTTCTATAGTCAACCAATATTTACTGGATTCCTACCATGTGCCAGGCTCTATTTTAGCAGCTTTGGATTCAGTGTTGAAGAAGCACAGACGGGAAAGAAAGATGTGTACAATTTTGACAAGGTCTAGGAGACAATAGTGTGCTGTTTGCCGAAAGCACAGAGAGGGAGCACTGGCCGGTGCTCAGGGAGCTGCTCAAGGCTCACATGAGTAGTGTCCCAAGGGCGGGTTTTACTAAAGACAATTGATATTCACATCAGAAATTTAAATACGATTTGTAGCTGAATTTTTCCCACTACCTAATGAGGATTTTGTCAGTCACCTTGGCTAACTGAAATGACAAGGTTACGCTAGCATATGAACTTTGCCTGTTTTGCATACACTTACAAAAGAATAGAGAATCGGCTATAAATTTGCTGAGTCAGAACATTATATTGGACATCCACTTTCTCAATTCTCTGTTTTTCCAGAGTGAGCACTTTTGCCAATCACGGTTTGTTGTGCTAAGTCCCAAAGCAAACAGTTGCAGGAGTTAGAACTTCCACGTGGCCATTGAGTACCTCATCTCTTTCTCCTGTTCTGCAAACTATTGTGTATGAAAACTAGCACATGCACCAAAGTACCAACAAACGTCCAGGGTCTTTTTTTTCTTTTTGACCTGTACGAAAAATATAGCTCTTACTTTCAAATTTGGAAATGTGTGAAGTAAGATCTTTAACTTGTTATTTCCATGTATACTTTACTATCTAACAGCCTGTAAGGAGATGTGTGCATATGGGTTTATAGATGGGTTTCCTTGCTTGGAGGGCTGACATGGTGGTTTTCCTAAAGCCATCACTAACTCAGCCAGTGTCCCAGCCAGGCTTGTCCTTGAGGTTTTGGCAGCACGGCTCTCTGTCTTGGTTGACTGAGCCTGTGACCAGCCTCCTGACAGCAATTCCCACAACCGACCTTGCTGTTTTGGTCCAGCCGCAGGCTCCTGTAAGATTCTGTTTTAAACTCATGGTACTTTTCTACCCCCTGTAGGAGGTTCAGGCTTGGTGACTACTCCAGCAATTCCTAGAAATTGTAATAGCTAAGGATGACGACATGGACTTGTAGACTAACACTTTAAATTTCTCCTTTCTTGAACTTGGTCCCATTTTAGATTAAAATCTTGTTCTGATTCTTAATCTTGCTTCCCAGGTCAAGGGTATCTTATCTTTTAACTAAGTTAGAAAGTAAATTAGAGAGCAAATGTGTTTGCAAAACTATATCTGGCATATATATGCATATATTTATATATCAACTATATCTGTAAATATTCTTGAAGTAGAATAATAGTGAACCTTACTGGAAACTAAAAACCATGTGCTTCTAAAACAGGCTATTCATTGGGAGAAAAAGATTATGTAGTAATTTTTTTTCAAGATCCCTTACATCATTTCATTAATGATTTGTCAGTAGAAGAAACAACTTGTGTTTTTAAAAAGCATTCTTGTTCTGATAATTGGCGAACTTTGTCAAAATAGGGCACCACGCTCTGCTGGTGTATCAAGCTTTGATGTGAAAAGAGAACTTACAGCTACTTCTTTGTTTCTGAATGCCACTCTCTCCTAAGTCACTCTCTTTTTGCATGCAAATCTAAGGTCTCTCACTATATGAATTAATTAATGCTTAAAGTAATAATGGGTTTGACGATGCATTATATCTTTAGCACTTTAGAATCTCAAAGATTTTAAGCGAACTAATTGGCATAAACAATTTCAGACAACAGATCTTGCATATTTGAATCCTAAACAATGACACTAACATCACATTTTCAGATACCAAATAAAAATAAATCTTTTTCAATAAATTTTAAAATTTTAAACACTTTTGGATTTACAGAAAAATTGTGTAGATTGTACAGAGAATTTCTATACACCTCATACCCGACTACCCCACTATTGACATGTTAAATTAGTGTCATACACTTGTCATGGTTAGTGGGCTGATACTGGAATATTTTATTAAAGAGTCCATACTCTATTCAGATTCTTTTCATTTTTGCCTAATATCCTTTATCTCTTCCAGGACCGCACCGAGGACCCTGTATAACATTTACACATGGTTTCTCCTTAAGCTCTTCAATGACTATGATAGTTTCCTGACTTTTCTTGTTTTTCACGCCTACCTTGACAGTTTTCAGGACTGTTGGTCAGGTCTTCTACAGAATTCCTCTCTATCTGGATTTTTATTTTTTTTTTTGATGGCTTGAGATGTAAGTCCTATACAATATATCTATTTAAAGTATAAATTTCAGTGTTTCATTATATTCCCAGATATATGCAACCATCACCATAGTCAATTTTAAATATTTTCATCACTGCAAAATGAAACCCTGTACCCTTTAGCAAGCACCACTCCCCATCCACTCAAGGCAAACACCCACCACCCTCTCCTTCCAGGGCCCGAACAACAACTCGTCTTCTTTTGTCTCTGTAGATTTCCCTGTTGGGGACATTTCCTATGAATGGAGTCATAGACATGCTGTATGGTTTTGCAACTGTGTTATTTTTTTAGGATATTGTCAAGGTTCATCCATGCTGCAGCATGTATTAGTACTTCATTCTTGGTCTGGCTGAATAATATTTCATTGTATGGAAATGGCACAGTTTGTTTATCCTTTCATCTAGTGATAGACTATTGGGGTGTTTCCACTTTTTCCTAGTTTGAATAATGTTGACATAAACATTGTTGTACCCGTTTCTGTGTGAATACAGTCATGTGCTGCATAACCACTTTTTGGTCAAGGATGGGCCACCTATACAACGGTGGTCACGTAAGATTATAGGGGAGCTGAAAAGTTCCTATAACCTAGTGATGGCCTATGGTCTTCCAACATTGTAACGCAGTGCATTACTCATGGGTTTGTTGTGATGCTGGTGCATACAAATCTATCGTGCTGCCAGTCATTAAAAGTCTAGCACATAAAATGATGTATAGTACATAATACTTTTTTTTTTTAGATGGAGTCTCACTCTGTCACCCAGGCCTGGGGTGCTGTGGCACCGTGTCGGCTCACTACAACCTCCGTCTTCTTGGTTCAAGCAATTATCCTGGCTCTGCCTCTCGAGTAGCTGGGATTACAGGCACCCACCACCACACCCAGCTAATTTTTGTATATTTTTATAGTAGGGACTGGGTTTCACCATGTTGGCCAGGCTAGTCTCAAATTCCTGACCTCGGGTGATCCACCCGCCTCAGCCTTCCAAAGTGCTGGGATTACAGGCGTAAGCCAACGTGCCCAGCCCAGTACATAATACTTAATAATAATAAACAACTATGTTTCTGGTTTATACTTTTACTATATTGTACTTTTTATTGTTGTTTTAGAATGTACTTGTTCTACTTATAAAAGTATTAACTGTAAAACAGCCTCAGGCAGGTCCTTCAGGAAGTATTGCAGAATAAAGCGTTGTCATCCTAGGAGATGACAGCTCTAAACCTGTTATTGTTCCCGAAGACCTTCTAGTGGGACAAAATTTGGTGGTAGAAGACAGTGATATGTATGATTCTGACCTTGTGTAAGTCTAGGCTAATGTGCGTTTGTGTCTTAGCTTTTAATAAAAACGTTTTCAAAAAGTAAAATAAAACAAAATTTCAAGCTAGAAAAAAGCTTGTAGAATAAAGCTATAAAGAAAGAAAATATTATTGTACAGCTGTGCATGTGTTTCATATTTTAATGTGTTATTACAAAAGAGTCACATGTTTAAAAAATTAAAAGTTTATAAAGAAAAAAGTAATAAGGTGAAGTTAACTTAATAAACTGAAATTAATTTTTTCTTTATTCAATAGAATAAAGAAAAAATACTTTATAAGTTTGCTATACCCTCATTGTACAATGGTTATAAAGTCCAAAATAGTGAACAGTAATGTCCTAGATCTCACATTCAATTATAACTCACTCACTGACTCATATAGAGCTACTTCCAAGCTTGCAAACTCCATTTATGACAAGTACCCTATACAGGTGTAGCATTTTTCATCTTTTATACCATAATTTTAGTGACCTTTTCTATTTTTAAAAATGCTCCAATACACAAATACTTGATATCGTATTATAGTTGTCCATATTATTTAGTGCAGTAACATGCTGTACAGATTTGAAGCTTAGGAGCAACAGGCTATACCATACATCCTAGGTCTCTAGGAAGCTAAACCATCTTGGTTTTAGTAAGTGCAGTCTATGATGTTCATACAATGATGAAATTGCCTAACAAAGCATTTCTCAGAATATATCCTCATTGTTATGTAACATGTAACTGTATATGTTTCCATTGCTCATGGGTATATTAAAAATGGCATTTTTCGATTATATGATGATGCTATGTTTAAACATTTCAGGAATTACCAGACTCTTTGCTAATGTGGCTGAACTTTTTTCCATTCCCACCAGCAGCAGAAGTGCGGGTTCTAATTTCTCCACATCTGTGTTAGGTACGTACTATACTTGGCTTTTTTTATTCTTGCCATCCTGGTGGGTGTGAAGTAGTATCTCATGGTGGTTTTGGACTGCATTCCCCTGATGCCTAATAATATCAAATATCTCTTTATGTCAATATTGGTATTTGCATATTTCCCTTCAAAAAATGTATATGAAGATCATTAGCCTATTTTATAACTGGGTTATTTGTCCTTTTATTACTGAGCTCCAAGAGTACTTTCTATGTTCTAGATGCAAGTCCCTTATCAGATACACAAACTCCAAACATTTTCTCCTATTCTATGGCTTGTGTTTTTACTGTCTTAATGGTCTCTTTGAAGAATAAATGTTTTTAGTTTTGATGAAATCCAATTTATCTATTTTTCTTTTTGTGCTCTTGCTTTCAGTAAAAAACGTCTTTATTCTTTTTTCATTGATTGCTCAGGAAGCTTCCTCTACCTTCAGTCACATGACAATTGCAAACATTGGTTACTTTCCAAAATCTTTCTATTCCCTCCTTTGCACCACTCCTCCCCCAGCACTCTCTCCCAGGACTGCAGTGAAGTAGAAATCCTTCATCCTCTCTTCCTCATCACTTAGTCTGTTTCTTTTCTCTCTATGACTCTTCCATCAGAACAAAGTCCTTGCTCCTTACGCCCTTAGCTTCGTCTCTCTCTCTCTCTCTGGATGAAGTGTAGAGTGTCGTGAAGCAGTTGTATGCACTCATTGTTCCAGTTCCTCAATTTTCTTTCAACCCCAAACCTAGTGGCATGCCTATTATTTTACCCAAACTGCTCTTAAAAATTCAACCAGTGGCTTCCTTCTGCTGAATTCAATGAAGTATGTTTAGTCCTCATGTCATATGAACCTTTATGCATTGAAGATTGTGTCCCTTGCCCCCCTTTTTTTGTGGTTGTTTATCCTTGTTAATTTCCTTTTATATATATATATATTTTGAGTTTTAGGGTACATGTGCACAAAGTGCAGGTTAGTTACATATGTATACACGTGCCATGTTGGTGTGCTGCACCCATTAACTCATCATTTAGCATTAGGTATATCTCCTAATGCTATCCCTCCCCCCTCCCCCCACCCCACAACAGGCCCCGGTGTGTGATGTTCCCCTTCCTGTGTCCACGTGTTATTATTCAATTCCCACCTATAGTGAAAACAGGCTGTGTTTGGATTTTTGTCCTTGCAATAATTTGCTGAGAATGATGGTTTCCAGCTTCATCCATGTCCCTACAAAGGACATGAACTCATCATTTTTTATGGCTGCATAGTACTCTATTGTGTATATGTGCCAAATTTTCTTGCCCCCTTTTTAAGCTCCTTCTTTCACTGGCTTTCATGATCCCACCAATTCCTGCTTTTCCTTTCTTGTTTTTTCCCTGGCTGCATCTTCTTCATCAATTTCTTAAATTCTTCCTGTGTCAACCTCTATTATTTTTTTCTTTTTTGATATTCGAGTATTTCATCCATGGCTCTTCTCACTCCTCTATACATTCTCCAGGGTTGAGGTAGTCTACCCCCAGAGGTTCAGAACCTATGACCTGTATCTTCAGATGGCATTCAATAGCCTATCCACCTCCATGTGGGAGTTTCATAATAATCTATGGGATCACCTGACTTCTCAATGTCTCCTGCTCTCCCTCTCCTCGCTAAGAGTCCCATTGTGTGGCATCGGCAATCACCCATATGACTAACAAGAACATTAAGACTTCTTCTTCTTCAAAGACAGGTCTATTGAGATGAACGTACTTTTAAGTCACCCTCCCCTTTAACTTGTGTGATTAAATGTTTCCCAAGATAATTACAGAGTGAAGCCACCATCACTAAAATTGGATTTCAGAATATTTCTCACACCCCATAGAGAAAATTTATACTCATTTGCTATCACTTTTCATTGTCCCTCTGCCTTGTACACAGGCTGAGTAAACCACTAGTCTAAGTTTTTTCCCTATAGATTTAATCTCTCTCTGGACACTTGATCTGTCACTAAGATCTAACTTGTAATACCTCCTCAGCAGGGCTTAATGTGTATACTTCCTTACATCAGATTCCCTTTCTCTTTATATCTTTTACTTGTGAAACTGCTATTGTCTCCCAACTGGGAACACCATATATGTTTGTTTTCTCTAATCTATTTTTTCCAGAATTGTTCTATAATAGTAAACATACCTATATGGTTTGGATATTTGTTGCCTCCAAATCTCAGGTTGAAATGTAATCCCTAGTTTTGGAGGTGGGGCCTTGTGGGAGGTGCTGGGGTTGTGGGAGCTGATCCCTCATAGATGGCTTCCTGCTGTCCTTGCAACAGTGAGAGAGTTCTTGCAACATCTGGTTGTTTAAAAGTATGTGGCTCCTCTCCTCTCTCTCTCTCTTGTTCCCACTCTTGCTATGTGATGCACTGTCTGCCCCTTTCACTTCCAACATGATTGAATGCTTGTTGAGGCCTCATCTACAGGTCAGCCAATTAAACCTCTTTCATTTATAAGTTACCTAGCCTTGGGTATTTCTACACGGAAATGCAAAAACAGCCTAATACAGAAAAATGGTATCAGGAGTGGGATGTTGCTATAAAGATACTTGAAAATATGGAAGTGGCTTTGGAACTAGGTAAAGGGTAGATGTTAGAAGAGTTTGGAGGGCTCAAAAGATGACAGGAAGATGAGGGAAAGTTTGGAGATCTTCAGAAACTGGTTAAGTGGTTATAACCAAAATGCTGATAGAAATGTGGACAGTGATGGGCACGCTGATGAGGTCTTAGATGGAAATGAGGAACTTACTGGGAACTGGAGTGAAGGTCACCTATGTTATGCCCTAGCAAAGAACTTGGTTGCATTGTTTTCAGGCCCTAGGAATCTGTGGAAGTTTGAACTTAAGAATGATGAGAGGGTACATGGCAGAAGGAATTTCTAAGCAGCAATGCATTCATGATGTGGCCTGGCTGCTTATAACAGCCTACACTCAGATGCAGGCACATTAAATGACTTAAAGTTGGTACTTATATTTAAAAGGGAAGCAGAGCATAAACATTTGGAAAATTTGCAGCCTACCCATGTGGTAGAAAAGAAAAGCATGTTTTTATTGGAAGAATCCAAGTGGGCTGTGGAGCAAACACTTGCTAGAGAGATTTGCATGACTAAAAGGGACCCAGGTGCTGCTAGCCAAGACAATGGGATAAAGCCCTGGAATGCATTTCAGAGATCTATGAGGCAGCCCCTCCCATGACGGGCCCAGAGGTCTAGAAAGAAAGAATAATTTTATGGGTGAGACTCAGGGCCCTGAAGCCAGGTATGCAAGGTGGCTGTTCCCTGCATCCCCACTGCTCCAGCTTTATCCATGGCTCAAAGTGCCACAGGTACAGCTCATATTGCTGCGTCAGAGGGTGCAATCCATAAGCTTGGCAGCTTCAACATAGTGTGATATTAAGCCTGCTAGTGCACAGAATGCAAGAATAAAGGAGGCTTGGCAGCTTCCACATAGATTTCAGAAGATGTATCAGAAAGCCTGAGTGCTCAGGCAGAAGGCTGCCACAAAGGTAGAGTCCGACACAGATATTTGACTAGGGCAGTGCCAAGGGGAAATGTGGCATTGGAACCCCATGGAATATCCCCACTGGAACACTACCCAGTGGAGCTGTGGGAAGAAGACCACTGCCTTCCAAACTGAGGAATGGTAGATATAACAGCATCATGCAATCTCGTCATGGAAAAGTCATAGGCACTCAACTCCAGCACATGAAAGCAGCCACACTGCACCCCACAAAGCCACAGTGGACCTGACCAAAGCTTTAGGAGCCCACTTCTTGCAGTAGTGTGACCTGGATGCGGGACATAGAGTCAAAGGAGATAATTTTGGGGATTTAAGATTTAATGACAGCTCTGCTGGGTTTCAGAATTATGTGGGGCTTATTATCCCTTTCTTTTGGCCATTTTTTTTCCTTTGGTATGAGAATATTTACCTAATTCCTGGAACACAATTGTATCTTGGAAGTATGCAACTTGGTTTTTATTTTACAGTCTCACAGGGGGAAGGAACTCATCTCCAGAAGAGACATTGGACATGGGACATAGAACTTTTGAGTTAATGCAGAAGTGAGTTAAGATTTTGGGGGCTATTGGCAGGAGATGATTGTATTTTGCAATGTGAGAAGGGCATGAGATTTGGGGATGCAGGAGTGGAAAGATATGATTTGGGTATTTGCTCTCTACAAGTCTTATGTTGAAATATAATCCCCAGTGTTGGAGACAGGGCTTGGTAGGAGGTGTTGGGTTGCCGAGGCAGATCCCTCATAAATGGCTTGCTGCTGTCCTCATAGTAGTGAATGAATTCTCAAAGGATTTGGTTGTTTAGAAGTGTGTGCCACTCCACCCTTGCTCTCTTGGCCCTTCTCTTGCCATGTAATTTGCTGGCTCCCTCATCATCTTTTACCATAAGTAAAAGCTCCCTGAGGCCTCGCTGGAACCTGAGCAGATGCTTGTGCCATGCTTTCTGTACAGCCTGCAGAATCATGAGCCAATTAAAACTCTTTTCTTTATAAATTACCCAGTCTCTGATATATTTCTTTATGGCAATGCTAAAACAGCCTAACACACCTACTCACAATGTTTGAAATGTTCCTCATTCACTCTGGAATAAAGACAAATACATTTATGTAACATATAGTGCTGTTCATATGGGCATACCTTCCTGGTAATTTATCACTACATCCCTGATAATACCAAATTGCAACTTCCTGTAATCATTTGCAGTGTCCCCAACACAGCATAATTATTTCTGCATAAAAACGTTCACATCCCTGCTTCTCCTGCTACAGAAACCTTCCTCAAACTCTACATAGTGAATCTCTGTTCATCCCTCAAACTTCAGCTCTGATATCCTCAGTTTCAAGATTGTAAACCTGTGTTGCCAAAAATTCACGTTCTCACTATTATTGTAATACATATTCTAGGTACTTATTTATCTATGTCTCCTTTTCCTCTAAAAGCTCCTTTTGTTCTAAAGCTCCAGAATCTTATCTTATTTTTAGGGGCCAGAAATGTTTCTTGAATTTAGTATGTATTTAGTGAAGGTTCGTTGAACAAATACATAAATGGAAGTTGATAATAGATTCTGACATTTATCTCAGAGACCTTCTCTAATCTATTTCATTACTTCTGTAGACAGTAATATATCTCTGCGGCTATACATTCAGAAAGTCACAGCAACAAAGGTACAGTATGCACATAATCGTGAACTTACATCCATATCAAACAAAAATGTGAAGCTTGACATTTCAGGCTTTATGGGTTCAATAGTTCCTTCTGAAGGCAGCTTGACTCTATTACTACACTGCAAACATCCAGAAACATGTGAAGAAAGCGATCAGAGTTTTTGGAAGTGCTCGTAGAGAACTAAGCAATCCTTTATATATGTTTGTATGATGTCTCTACGATTTAGTGTCAAGTGAGGGGTATGGAGAAAATGACATAGGTGGATGTTACGAAGAAAAATGCAAACACTATTTAGGATTGTCAACTGAAATTCTTTGAACAGAGGCTATGGATAATTAAAACTTGTCTAAAATATATATGCATTTAAAACTTTGTGGTATTCTGTACCACATAACAACACACTGATCTCAAAAAATAGGTTAATTTGCTTTAAATATGGCATACATTAAAGAATGTACAAAGGACGTACATTTTGAAGAAAATGACTAAGATATAAAGCTCTAAATAACTTTTTGCTCAAAATTTATTAAAGAATTATGTATTGATTTCATAATATGTATGAGAAACAACAGTTAGTTCTCAAGAAGCAGAGGAAGAGAGACAGAGGGAGAACCTGAAGAACTTTCCACTTATTATACTTACATTTCAAAACGGGGATGCAACAACTATAAATAAATATATAGAATATTATGCATTAACTAGTATTGAACATGAAAATAAAGTAGGATTTTGGAGTTACTGAACAGGAGGGGTTGCGTTTTAATACGCGATGCTCAGGGAAATGCTACTGGGAATGGCGGCTTCTGATCCAAGAAGGAAGGAAGGAGTGAATCAGCTCTAAGGGTCTGGGGACAAGGAGGCATCAGGGAGTGAACGGGAGCTGAGGTGGGAGTGGTTTATAGTTCCTTGAACCTCAACGAGGCCTGGGTGGCTTGAATACAGAAAGTGAGGTAGAGAGGAGTGAATGAGATGAGCTCACAGAGGTACTGGGAGCCTATAAGTTAGAGTATCAATGTCCATCGTCAGAACCTTATGAATGAGATGGAAAATTATTAGAGGGCTTTGCACAGATGGAGGATTAACTTGATTTGGCTAGCAGTAGTTCTTTCAAAGAATCATCGTAGCTGTGAAGTAGATGATGAACTCTGTGTTGGGTAGAGGCATGTGTGACTACATTAAAAGTAAAAAGAATGGTTAAAAGTCTGCCGAGATAAGCAGTGAAATATCATCGTGCTTTGGACCAAGAAGAGTAGTGGAGGTGGTAAGAAGAGACTAGATCATGGATATATTTTGATGTTAGAACCATTAAAATAAGATAAAAAATTGGAATACGGTTTTAGAGAAAAACAGAAACCAAGGAGGACACCAAGTTTCTTGAATTAACACCTGCAAGTGCCATTTACTGAAACAAGCAAGGCCATGGGAGGAACTGTTGAAGGACGTCTGGGCTGGAAATAAAACCACAGTACCGACAACTTGGAAAAGGTTCTTGGAATCATGAAATCCGGTGACAGCCTAAAGGGATTTGGGGTAGCTAGAAAGTTGAAGACCTCCCAAGTGTGACTCCAAGGCTTAAGATGTTCAGAAGTCAGGAACATGAGGAAGAACTGGTAGAGCCGTGGGAGACACAGCACCAAGAGAGGTTGGAGGGAAACTAAGAGAGATAATGGCCACAAAGCCAAGTCAGGGTGCCCAGGAGGGAACCAGCAAATACCCCCGTAGATCAAGGGGAACACACTCTGACAGTGACCCTCGGGCTTGACAATGTGAGGTCCCTGGTGATTCTGGTGAACACTGTTATAGTAGCTGGAAAGCTCAGTGGCTAGGATCATGAAAAATGAAATAATAAATTACTGAGTTTACATTAATAATTAGATGTATGAATTGACAAGGTGCTTCACTTCTCTTCACCTCAGTTTTTACTATTCATCTCCAAAATGAGGAAAAATAATCATGTCTTTTGAGAATTATCTGAGAATACATATACAAATTTTTAGAACGGCGCATGGTATATAAAAAGCTCTCAATAAATGGCAGTTATTGTCATATTATCACCACAAAATCATAGAAGTCCTTGGCCAACATTATTATGAATGCAAGCCTTAAATAAAGAGAATGCCTATGGCCCTCCCCATGAGACTCAATAGACCAGAGCATGAATCCAGATTCTAGAACATTCATTTTTAAATTTTATACATATTCTAGTAACAATTAGTTCAGTGTTGAATATTTTAATGAAAAGAGTAACTCATTCCTATTGGTATCCCATATTCTCATTCCTGCATTTTTTTAGCAACAATTTTGCAGAATCTCTTCATATTCTCACAAAAACAACACTCCCACCTCTCCAAATCCACCCAGGGGACACAACAAGAATCTCTAATTTGAATCCAAATGTGTGCATATCTCAGATTTAATTAATCAACAATAAAAGACTTAGCCTTTGAAAAATGTATACAATGTAACTTGTACTTTTGATAAATGTGTTGATTTGTATATTTTCTTTACTTGGAGTACATTTGAATAGAATATGAAAATCCTTTAGGAAAAAGAAATGAAATTTTTAATACTTTTTCTTGATTTTATTCTGCCTTTACAAAATTGAATAAATTAAATTAAAAGCAAAAAGGAAGTGAAATGTTATTTTTCTTCATAAATAAATCCTAAAATGAATGTCAAGACATTATTCAAAAATGATTTATATTTTATTCAACACATATCTATATATGGCAATATGCTTTACATTAATAGCATGTTTATTTCATGGACCATTTTTTGCCATGTTACAAGTAAAATAGTGTAATTATATAATTCAGTCTATAAAATTATAGTTGAAAACTTTGGGTATTTTTTATTAAATTGATCACTTCTGTGGATTTTCCTCTGACACCTCAAATAATAACGAAGTACAACCAAAACAGACTGAATTTCAAGTTGCTAGTAAAGTGTCCAAAATAACATACTTAGCATTTTGAGAAATACATACTTACACACACAAAGACACACACACACAAATTTAGAACTAAAAAGGGATTATGCCAAATTCATGATGTATAATTAGAATGAAAATAAAAAACAAGTAATTACGTAAAAATGTATTTGTCTTTCAATGGTTTAAAAAATATTTCTTCCTTACTTTACTATATCCACAAATTTGCCTTTAATTATCTACTTCAAGAGACAAAAATCATTGCTCAGAAACCCTAAAACATTGTTTGATTTCTATTTAGTGTTTGCATATGTGATTTTTTTATGGGCAGAGTCATCATCATAATTATGTTTTGCCAGAGTTTATAATGATCTTTATTTTATATCATTATTATAGTTACTAGTTTTATTAATTTTAAAATTGTATTCAGTGAATACACCCAAGCAGGTATTAATAGTTGTAATAACCTGGTTTAAATAAAGGTCTCTGCAGAAACTACCTTTGAATTTTAAAAAATTTGAAGTGTATTTTCCATATGAGTCATAACAATTTGATTATTTTCATACATCAGCTAAAGCAAATAATTTTTGTATTCTCTGTAATCTTTTCATTGTATATAACATTTAAAGTAATTGGCCTAATATCATTGAAATATTGGATTCTACTACACACACACACACACACACACACAAACACACACACACACACTTGATATAACTGTTCTACGATACTGGTATTCTGAAAGACATTTAAATATTATAATATTATTATATAATTTCAAAATTTAGTTTGATTTTTTAAATTTTAAAATTTTATTTTTGTGTTTGTTTTATTTTTTAAATTTTTATTTCAATAGGTTTTGGGGTACACGTGGTTTTCTGTTACCTGGATGAATTATGTAATAGTGATAAAATTCAAAGTTTTATAACACTTTACACAACTAATCTTATTCTTGTTTTATTTTAATGACATGCTCTAATATCATTCTCATGCATAATGGTGAGTCCTTTATTTAAAAAGTTAAATACTTGTACCAACATAAAACTTCTACGTTATTCATCCTAAGAAAATACTACATACTGCTTCTGTTTTGAATAAACAGAAAATCTCATTAAGAATCTCGTAACTTACTGCAAGATGAAATCAGCAAGTGACATCAGTTGTCATTTTCTTTCTGCCTATAACTGATGACTTTGAGTAATAAATACACAGCTTCAGTAGGTTTCCTCCTACTTTAAACATGATGCAACAGTATATTAGAAGATCATTTGGAGAAGTGTGTCGCTCATCACCCCAACATGTAATGCAATGATTCCAATTTCCACTGTTGCATACGCCTTTTCAGTTTCCATTTTTACGAAGATCTAAGTACAATGCACTTCAGTTTTGCATTTTTATTTTTATAATCAATGGGAGGGGTACTTCCATCAATCAGATTTGTTCTAATGCAAAATGTATCTAAATTTACTGAATATAAGAGAGAAAAGCTCAACCCTAGCCCCAAACAAAATCTCAAACTATGCATTGCCCAGTTTTTTAAAAGCTCCTCCTTTAAAAATTAATCTTCATTTTTATGCATTTTGGGACCTATTTTTCCATTTAATTTTAAGTAAATTTAATCATAGGTTTGAAAGAAAAATCATTGAGGAGCTTTCATCTTCCTGTGTAGATAACTTGAAAATTTTTAAAAAATATATTTACACAGGACGTCCTTGAGATGTAACCTAATAGCAACATGTAAATTTAAAAGGCTGGTATTATGTCATATTAAGTCTCTCAGTTTTTGACACCTTAATGGTTCTGTGCCTATGTGAACCATCAATAACAGTAATTCAACTGCGCTACTAATTCAAAGTGACTAGAATTATGTCATCCTAGGCTGCAAAGTTTATGACATCCGTTGAAGAGGTGGATGACCACCATTTCATTTAAAATGAAAAGCTTTCTACAAAAACTTAATTTACCAGGCTCTCTTGAAATTCACATTAAATCTCTTCACTTTCTTGGTTCTTAGTACTCTTGCAAATATTTTATTATCTAGCGATCTATTGACTTCTCCAGAGATTTCTTTCTAAACTGACAACCAAAAATAACAACTACTGTCTTTGAAGAGTAACCTCCTGTGGTTAACATCTCTCTAATTGTTTCTCTAAGATAATCTTGATAAAAGAAGTTTGTTCTATTCTCTTTTGTTTTTTTCTTTAAAAAGTGCATTTTAGCATCTACTTTATGCTAGGTACTTTTAATGCCCACAACATAAGTATTATTGGCCTTTTAAACAACTAAATAAATAGAAGCCCAGAGAAGCTCAGCTGTTTCCCCAATGACACACAACTTATAAGTAGCTGAGTCATAACTTTAGATGAGATTCAAATGCTGGTTCTAATGCTCTTTTCTCTTCACCAGATTTACAATGAAATAAATAAAAAATAAGATACTAATTTAACACAAACAATTTTCAACCTCGATCGTTCAAACTCATTTTTTAAAATTATTACAAACATAAGGTAATGCACGAAAAGCAAAAATATTCCAATGATACAGGATCCTTACCTATTCATGATTTTTAAAAATTATAACTTTACCATTAATATAAAACTTTTACATTTTGTGACCTTCTTAATTATAATTTATTTGCTATTATTTTAATGGCAAAAAACACAATTACTTTTGCACCAACCTATATGGAACAATCTTAAATACTAGAGACACTGTATTTCCTCAACATATTACTACTCAATTCTCAGCAGGCTTTGATTGCTTTTTTGTTTTTTGGTTTTTGTTTTTTGCTCAAATTAAGCCATACAGAAAGTAATATTTTGCTTAGAATTTAAGAAAATAAAGTGACCCTTGTAATATAAACTTGTGAACTACACACATATTATTTATATTTACAATTTATTTAACCATTGTGACAGCAAAAAACTAAAAAATGGTGCATCGTTCCAATCATTTGCCAAGCTAAGAAAGCTGGAGTGTTTGGGGGTTGTTAAGTATGCAAATTGATAAACACTCCCTACTCATCAATGTGCTTCTGGAAAATTAATTGCCCCACTGTTTATATCTTGTCATTGAAGAGCATTTGATTAATTTCTTTCCTCTTTAAATAGTTGACCAACACTTAATTATTTGAAAGGTATTACTAAGATGCAGAACTTAAATACACCCCTGTAAATAAAGACATTCCAATAAAGTATAATTATTTATAGGCAGCAATTATCTGAGGCCAAAACTCTTCCTATCCCAGCCAACCTCGGATATAATTTTTTTTTACCTTTGAATAAGCAAATTGCAAGGGATAGTCCCAGAGCAGCCATAATTTCTCTTTTTTCATCAGTGCTGTATTTTTGTATCACCTTGCACTTAACTTTATTATGTCGATATGCCAGATTGGAAATAGAATGATGGTGCTGAGAAAAGTTATATGTTTAGAATCCCTTGATTTGTGTGTGTGTAAATTGTCAAACAAAATGCCATATTAGTATTCAATGCACTTAGGTTTTTAGTAGCTTAAAGATAGGTGTGTTTTGATCAGTCTAATAAATACATTCATTTTACTACATGTGGCAAAATTTAACAGGGTGTAAATTCTCAATATTTTATATCATTACAGTATTACACATTAAATATGTTGCCACAAGACATGGAGTTGAATTTTCGAGCTAAGACGCTACTGTCTACGTGTGTGTGTTTCTACAAGTGCCTTAGATATTTACACCTGTTTATAAATCCTTTAAATTCAATTCGCAAAACTGCTAAATGCGGAAATGGCTCTTGAAAAATCACTGCTTTCCCTTGACCTCTACTTTGTCTCTTATTTACTGGAAGAAGCAATTTAAAACGACCTCTCACCAAACTGCTGTAGTTTCCTTACCTGCAAAATTGAGAAATAATGGGTTGATGGGAGAATTAAATACATTTACATATGCAAACTGTTTAGAAAAATGCCTGAGCCTACTTTGTATGTTATTTTATTAGTCGTATTATTTTCTTTCCTTTAAGACAGAGTTTCACACTTTCACCCAGGCTGGAGAGCAGTGGCGCGATCTCGGCTCACGGAAACCTCCATCCCCTGGGTTCAAGGGATTCGCCTGCCTCAGCCTCCCCAGTAAACTGAGATGATAGGTGCACACCACCACACCCGGCTGATTTTTGTACTTTTAGTAGAGACCGGGGTTTTGCCACATTGACCAGGCTGGTCTCAAACTCCTGACCTCAGGTGATCCGCCTGCCTCGGTCTCCCAAAGTGCTAAAATTACAGCCATATTATTTTCATATTAGTGTTAGTGGGATCATTACTGTTACCATTATTATTAAAAAACCAGTCATTTTCATTCATCTAAATTGAGGCATAATGAACAAGTGTCCAATGATCTACTTAATTCTGAAGGTAATTGAAAATTATTACCTAAGAATGAAAACACAACTAATAGTATGGTGTCTTGGTCGAAAGTATTTGACGCGGTACCAGTTAGAACTAGATTTGACACTGGTGACTGTCAAATATTGGCTGTGTAAGCTTGTAAAAATTGTAAAAAAAACCTTGTAAAAATATCATGAGCTGTATCAGTTAGCTCCTCTACAAAATAGAAATTGATAATCAATTTCAGATGATTTTTGAGAGGATTGAATGAACTAATATTTGCACGTTTTCTAACAGGGCAATCACTCATATGTGTGTAGTTATAGGTTAGATTATACCTATATACACACAGAGACATACAAATAGAATAGATGATATAAAGATAATATATATACATTTTATATTTTGTTATATATTACTACATACCATTTCCAAACATTATCATCAGTTTCCAGTTGAATTTTAAAAGAGAAACAATTTCTCATTGTATTATTTTTAAATCAATTTATAAATGTTTTCAAATTTGTGACACAGAATAAATCTATCTAGTAATAAGTATGGCAATAATTTCGTACACCTGCTATACTTTAGAACTCTATTTTCCCATAGAAAAGCATCTGTGTGGATATGAACACATATATTATCATTTAACATAGTGCTAATCCCATCCTGTTTTATCATTTGATGGAAACAGTGGAGGAATTGTGTCTCTAGGGAAACTGGATCTCTTTCCTTTATGTTAATGCTCTGTGTATTTTAATCACTGAAATTCCGTAACTTTGAGTTACTTGACTTTCACTTACCAAATATTTGGTAATCACTAAATTTTAATGAACGCATATATCTGCAAACAGACTATATAATGCAGTCAAAAGTTTAAACGCAAGGTCGTTGATATCTAGGATAGTGTATCTATTTATATTTTTTTACCGCATGGCTGTTATGACAGACTATTTTGTGTTACATGTTGTAGTTTAGTTAATTATCACATTCTTTAAAAATTATGAATTTCTTCTTATATTTTCTGCTAATACAGATTTTTAAAAAACATTAGGGCACCATTTTCTCTGATTATTAATCTTGAAAATACCTTCCCAATTCATGAAGTAATAAAACATTCCATGGAATAGAGCAAAACCAAAAGCAAACACATTCTACCTACACATCTGTTTCTTTATTTTCTGCCTAATGTTAATTACGGCTGGTCTTTAATTTATCATATATTCTCTCTCTCTTTTTTATATTCTCTTTTTTCAATGAAAAGAAGTTAATGCTAGATTTAAGAATTTTAGAGTATAAAAGTGGTCTCTTATATTGTCCTAATCTACAATAATCTTATAATTGGTTAATGTGACATTTAAGAATTGAAAATAATGCATAACACATGTCCGTTTTTATGGACAATAGTAAAGTATGTATTCCTGTGTACCAGCACTGCAGATTTCAAGACTTTTGTGAATAAAAGTGATATTCAATATTTCACACTCTTGATTTATTTATATTCGGTTAATCTAATTACATATACTTATTATATAATGTTTAAACATCATAGAAATTTATAAAGTAAACAATGAAAAAATAACTGTTAATTCCCTGGTCCTTCTTCATCCCTCAACTCAAAAGTAAAAACTGAAAACATCTAGGTTTCCCTCTATAACTTTTTATATTGGGGTAAAAATTGGAAGAGAAAGACCCACATCACTTTTGAAAACTAGGCAACAATCATATTTTTATGCATTGCTATTTATTTCACCTAACAAGAGTTCAGAAACCCTTCAACAGAGCTAGACCTCAATTTTCTTAAAGGATGCATAGTATTCCATAACTTGAATGCACCGAAATGTATAGAGCCAGTCTTTCTTTTGATAGACATGTTTGGGTTTTTACTGTCACATGCAACTTGGCCAAGGAATCTGCATACATTCCTCCTCTCATGTGTGAGTCTCAGCCAGGCTTCTCTAGAATCAGAGCAGGAGGCAAGCTTTCAGTGTGGATACTTTATTAGGAGGTAAAATCCCAGTGCACCACGAGTAAGGTAATGGAGAAACAGAGTACAGAAGTAGGGAGAGCAAAGGGAAGATGTCACAGGACAAAGCCAGCCTTTGCCTTCCAGACATTCATTTAGCTATGTGAGCCTGCTCCATTCAGGCTGAGCAGAACCCTGGTCCTTGGAAAATGCCATCGAGGAAGAAAGAGCGAGGAGTGCATTTGCTGGCTCCCCTCTGCTTCAGATGACTCTAAGTTTGTCCCACAGTTCCTCATTGTGTCACCTGGCCCTTTGGGCTTCAACCATGGAGCCAGGTATCACACACTGCAGGGATGGAGCCTCATTCAAATCCCCAGTGCTGAGAAGAGTCAGGGACTCAGGGGATGCCACAGGGTCTGGTCTGGGTGTCAGAGCTGTGCTCACCCTGGGGAGCTGGGAGAGTCAGCAGTGCTGGGAGGTGAGGCAGTTGCAACAGCTCTGGCCTGGGCCATGGGAGGAGGCAGTAGCTGGGGCTGGGAGATAGGTGCAGCCGTGATGAGAATCTGGGAAAGGCAAATAAGTAGTGCGGGATTCAACATGTATGAGTATTTCCATAGGATTTTGTTCTAAGAAAGGAACTGGGTGGTCCAGAGCTAGCATGTGCTATTGTGACAGCCCATTGTCTTAGGAAATTTTAAATTTCCATTGCAATGCACTTCTTGCTTTCTTTCAAGGATTTAGATTTTCTGATGCTTCCAGCTATGCAAATTGATATAAATGGCATTTCCAAAGCCCAACAGGTATTTTCAACCTGAATACATTTATCTAACACCATGAGTTTCAGTACAGTGGCAATTCCCACTGAGCCACATAAAGAAAGATGCGTGTGAATATAATCAAGTTGACCCAACGCCCGTGTATCTGTAAATGAATGGTCTCACCAAGCACCCAACATATTAGTGTTTTGTTTTTATGTTTTGCTTTTATTATTTTTGATAAGGCAAAGATCAAATGGTTTTCATGAAACAGTTGGAAAGCCATAGCAGTAACCCAGATAGCAAACAACTCTTCTTTAGGAACTATATCATAAAATTAAATATTAATGAATCTAGCAAAAATCCCAAGTAGCAGCTCAATGCATAATTTCAGAGTTCATATTATTGTATGGGAGCTTATTTTTCCTTCTTTTGAAACTGTACATTTAGATTGTACACTTTTGAAAAACCTTTCCAGTAACATCAGAGGACAGGCAGGTTCTGTGCTTGCCAGCAGGTCTCCAGTTGGTCATTGCTTGATGGATGACACCTGTCTTCCCTTGCAATTCTGTACTCTGTCTCTGGTTTTCATTTACCCACTATCTCTATGGTCTGGACCAAGCATAGGTGACAGCAGCACGGCCCCAGCATTTTGCAGAAACACATCGTGCTGATCATTTGCAAAATCCTCATGGCTCCTGCAGACAATATTAATAAATAACTTGCAAATTCCCTAGTATGTGTCAGGCTCTGTCGTCACTGCTTTAAATATATTAACTCATTTTATCCTCACAACAATGTATTGAATATTTAGCAAATGAATGCAAACTAAGGCACTCTGTGTTAGCCTGTGTGACTCAAGTAAGGCATAGAGGCCTTGGAGTTGGGACGACAATATTTACTTCCTTTTTCTCTGTGTGTGTTTTTGCAATACTGCCTGATATGGTTAGGCTTTGTGTCCCCACCCAAATCTCATCTTGAATTATAATCCCCATCATCTCCACATGTCAAGGAAGAGAACAGGTGGAGGTAATTGAATCATGGGAGTGGTTTCCCTGATGCTGCTCTCATGATAGCAGGTGAGTTCCTATGAAGTCTGACGGTTTTATAAGAGGATTCCCCCCATCACTCAGCACTCCTTCCTGCCGCCTTCTGAAGAAGGCACCTGGTTCCCTTTCACCTTCCACCATCATTGTAAGTTTCCTGAGGCTTCCCCAACCCTGCAGAACTGTGAGTCAATTAAAACACTTTCCTTTATAAATTACCCAGTCTCAGGCAGTTCTTTACAGTGGTATGAAAACAGTCTAATACACTGCCTCAGAAATCGCGAGAGTAGAAGTCACAATACAACTTGCAAGGAACACAGAGACAGAAAGAGACAGAGAAGGGCCTGTGGATTCAAAGATAATTAAAAGATATCTTGCACATTTATAATTCATGGTTCACTTTTTGTGATCAAACCTTCTGTGTTATTGTTTTTGCCCTTTATGAAACAAGTTGAAATTTGAACACTTGCTGGATATTGGCTCCTACTGGAGTAGTACTGGCGAATACTTTGTGCGATGTCTGAATTTTTTGACATATGTTTTATTTTATTTCCATCTCTATTGAAGTATGATTGGCAAAAAAAATTGTGTATATTTGAGGTGTACAACGTGTGACGCTTTGATATATGCATGCATTGTGAAATGGTTACCACAAATCGTATATATTTAAGGTGTACAATATGATGTTTTCATATATGTATACATTGTAATATGGTTACCAAAATCAAGCTATATAATATGACATCTGATTTTATAAAACGACATGTTGGTCCTGATTCATTTCAAAATGATAGGAGGTGGCAACAATGGGTAATCTGTATTTAATTATTGGGGTTTGGTGGTGGGAATTTTGCAGAAGTTCGAAATTCACTCAGATCAAAATCTCTTAAAAACTATCTAAAAAATGCCTTTTAAAATTCACATTCGTAGACCCATTCCAAACAGTGATATATGTGTGTTTGGTTTGTATGAACATGACATGCAGATCAGCGATAGAGGAGAGACTCCCGGACACTCAGCAGGAAATCAACTAAGACTCTAGAATCTAACTCAGAGAATATTCCCTTCTTGAGAAAAAATTCCAGAAATTTTACTTCTTAAAACTGACCTTGGTGGAACTGGAAATGCTTCAACTTGTGTGTAGTATCTTAACAGCATCTAAGAACATATGATACTTCAAAGTTGCTGACAAGAAACAATTCAACTTTTTTCAAGGCTAGAAATCTAATTAAGCAATTGATCAATGTTCATTCCTCCATTCATCTTTCCATCTATCCATTCAGTAAACACTTATTGATGATACAGTAGAGAACTAATCAAACTAAACCAATATTTGGCTTCAAGGAGCTCAAAGCCTTGAAAAATATGTAGCACCTATTTTATAGAAAGTAGCACTGTATTTGAAGCTGGAATCAACATAAAGGCCATTTCTTATAAGTTGTTTTATATTTTACTCTATATAAAGGTGATTAGATGAATACTTTTTGAAGCACTATGGCTTTTAGACAAGGCAATTAGAAAGAAGAAAGGAAAGAAGGAAGTATGGAAGGGGAAAAAAAGCAAGGAACTATTTCAAGCTATAAATATGCAATCTCATTCGGAGTAAATAACCACTATATGTGTTGTAATCTCATGATTAGTCTATCATCTATCTATCTGTGTGTCATCTATCTTTATCTTAAAACTTTAACATAGGCAAGCACCGCATCAGGCCTTGGTCTGTAGTATTCCACACCTCAGCTACTGACAGATAACTTTATCTTTTTCAAAATAGCTTTATACTTGCATCATAATGAATGAACCATGAACATGTGTGATTAATAAGATTAAGAAAGCCACTGTATAATTGGCCGTGGTTTCATCAAATTACGTGGGATACTGCCTAAAATCGCATTCTAAAATCTAAATTTCTATTTGATTTATCAATTAGTTTATTTTAATTTGCAGTATTTATTAATACATAAACGAAAAGAAAGGGATGGTGGAGGAGATCTTTCAATCCGATTGTTTTTTTTTTTTTTTTTTTTTTTTTTTTTTCTGAGACGGAGTCTCACTCTGTCACCCAGGCTGGTGTGCAGTGTTCCAGTCTCGACTCACTGCAATCTCTGCCTCCCAGGTTCAAGCAGTTCTCCTGCCTCAGCCTCCTGAGTAGCTGGGATTACAGGTGCCTGCCACCTCTCCCGGCTAATTTTTGTATTTTTTAGTAAAGATGGGGTTTCACTATGTTGGCCAGGCTGGTCTCGAACTCCTGACCTCAGGTGATCTGCCCACCTTGGCCTCCCAGAGTCCTGGGATCAGTTGGCATCTTATGTAGAATAGCTAACAGTGAATTTACTTATTTTTGAATTATATCTGAATTCTTAACACCTTAAGTTATATAGATGGATATTTCATATAGACAGAAAGAAATAGAGATAGACTTTGTGTGGGTGTATATATATATTTACACACTCACTTAATTCTGGTTGATATATATATAATATTAAATATAGTATAGTGTATATAGAGTATAGTGTATATATAGTATATACTATATTAGATATTTCCACAAGCTTTATTTTTCATTTCATTTTTATCTTTTGCTTTTTTCTCCTTTATTTCCTTCTTTCCCTTCCCTTCCCTTCTTTTCTTCCTTTTCTCCCTTCCTCTTCTCTCTCCCTCTCTGTCTTTCTTTCTTTCTTCCTTTCTTTTTTTGTAAGAAAATCTTCGCTGGTATTTGGAATTCAGAGTAAATACAGAAGCCCTCCTTCCCTCATGGGAAGGTAGTATGTGCTCTGCCTACAAATCTTGAAAGATTCGTGTCTCTTTCTCCGCACAGTAGTACTTTAAAAGCTGAGAAGGAAAATAAGCATGAGAATTATATATGAACAAGTGCTATACCCAAGTCCTCTGGTAATATACAAGCTCACTGATTCTCAGTTCGAAAATATGATATGACCTTGTAATAACATGCGACGGTTATTTAATATTTTGGAACTGAAAAGTGACTTTTTTTCTTCTATCAAGCCTTTATTTCTCCAGAATAAATGGTTAAACAGGGGAGGGAGTTCTATCCTAAATATGAATTAAAGCTAAAAGCCATTTTACATGTTTGGATGCAAAGCGTCTCACTTGAGCAACTCCATGAGATGAAGCTTTGGCATTTGTCTAGCGCCATCTACTGTCCAACTCAAGCAGAAGCATAGATCTTGTCACCATGATTCGAAGCTGGTTTTGCCCTCTAAGCGTAGCTTGAGTTGTTTGCAATAGGGTATGATTGGAAAAAGAAGAGAAATTACAACAAATCTGAGAAAAGTAATCAGTTATAAACCTAAGTAGAGCTGAGAAACCAAGATAAATACTAACAAACATGTATATAGGTATGCTCAAACAATCAACCTTAAATTCAGAGGATAGAGAACTCTAAGATATAATGGTTTGTATATAAAAATGAACACACAGAGACAGACACACACACACACACACACAAACACTAGTATAATCTGAAATAATTTATGTAAGCCATTTAGTGAATATTTAATTACTCAAAAGAGTCTTTAATAGCAACAATTTAAAGAATTTTGTTCATTAATAAGAGATGCTATTTTTCACATTTTCTTATGAACACGATTTTTATTTTTATAGTAAAGAGTAAAAAGTTAGAATTTTAGTAAGGGCAAAAAACCTATCAATTCAATTCTTCAGAAAACTAGCAGATAGCCTAATGAGTATAACAAAAAAGTACAGTAAGTTCAGCTTGGTTTGAACAATGGTAAAATTAAGGAATACAAATGACTGCTTAGTCTATTTCCCTGCTGGGTAATAACATAAATTTACCTAAATATGTAGGCCACTTTTGGAGCTCAGTCTTTCAGTAATCTGCTACTGTGGTATAATTTTACCCTCCATGACAATTCATATGCTGCAATCATTGCTTCTTTAAAGGAGAGTGGCATTCATGGGCAACAGAATTAACTTAAAATCTACAGGTAACAAACAATTGTGAAAAAATGCATGCCTCTCTGAAATACAGAGCAAACTGTTAAAGGAGTACAAGTGGCCTGTTTTTGTAAAGATCTTTACTTCATACACACTAAGAACAATTTTACAAATTGTACACTTAGTTATTGGAATTAGATTTCTTTCAACAAGACTATGTGTAAACATTTAAGCAAATCAGCACATTTCAATGCTTTCTCAATTTTCACCGTACTAGGATGCTTATTCATAATATAGCCTTTTTTGTAAACTTAGCACATCAGTTCACAATAGGTTATTTAGGAAAAGCACAATGCAATGTGTTGTGTTTTAAGTGCCGTTATGTGCATATAGTCTCCTTCTGTGCTAATTTCTAAGACAATATCATGACCTCTTTCTTGTGTGCTGAGTGTACCAGTTTACATCTGGAGTCATTTCTCAGTTTTTTGGGGGTGTTTTATTTTTCCTTCTCAGATCTAAATTAGTTCAAGTAATAGAAGTTAAGATTAAGAAGATTTTCACAACATTGTAGGTAAGAATGAGCAAAAAGGCAAAGAACACATTGATTCAAGGAGATTAGCTTTCTCCTAATCCATGCACACAAAAATTATTACACATTATGTAATTTTATGACAATTAAAAATATACAAAATAAGTATAATACAAAGATAAAAGAGTCTCTCAGAAAGAAAAATAAAAGTCATCCTCCTTATTTGGAGATTAATTTTAACAGTTATCTCTTTCAAATACACTACTTATTGAATTCCATTTATAAAGATTTAAGTTTTTCTTTTTATCATGCTCTTTTTCATGACACATTTTACACTTAAAGGTGTGTCTTTTGACAATGGCCCCTGAATGAGTGTGCAATGTAGCTGAATAAAACAGGAGCATAAATCTAAACAGATGTACATAAGAAGATCCCAATTTGTAGCCAGTATTTTGACTATTACAGGAAATATAAGATTGGCTGCATTTAAAAATTTTATATTAATCAGGGTTAAGATAAATTATGTTATTTTACATTTTTGTTTATCATAAAGAACTACAGAAAAAAGGAGTAATAATTCCATTGTAAAGAAATATCAATTATGTATTTCTGTCCTTTATAAACACCAGATGTTATAAAGTCATATTTGCTATTTCAAAGTAGCTCCTAAAATCTCTTCCTGATCCCCTAAACTTCCTCCTAATTCTTCTTCATATCAATGCATTGCACTAAGTTCAGCCAGTTACCCATGCCATTTATTCATAACCATTTCTCCCATCTCACTTTCCTAATTTCCTAATCCTATATTTCCAAGTCCTGCCAAACATAGCCAATAAACACAAATTGAAACTATCTCCCCTATTCCATCTGGAATTATTTCCATATTATCTTTAAAGAGGAAGACAGACTATGTGTTTGCACTTTCAAAGGATGTATTCATGCCTGTAAAAAGTACAGTCCTAGAGATTTGGTGACTCAAATCTTTTCACTAACAGGCCCGTCTTCTTTGCCTTCAAGTGAAAATATTTAAACAACAAATTGCTCTACCCAGTGTAGCATCAAGGAACATCATTGAGAAGGAAATTTCCATCATGTACAATGGGAAAGGGACCTACCCAAACAGAGACACACTATAATCCAAACACATATGTATGTGCACACCCATGACCCTGTTCAGAAATAGGACCTGTCAGCATCCCATCACCACATAAAACCTATTTGATCTGAGGTTAAGAATCTCTGTAAAATGATGCCATTGTCTGAGTATGTGACCAGTCACCCTCAGCGTGTTCTGTTTTGGCTTTCCTCAGAAGTGGAGTCTAAGAAAATTATTTTAGAATGAGCAGTTTGTTTTGGAGGTGGTTCTCAAAATCACTCACAAGACAAGATAAGGCGAGAAAAGGAAAGAAAGGGTCAGGGAAGAAAAGGAAAAAAGTAAATTAACGGTGCATTCTTGACCAACTTAACACAACGCGAGGCAATTAGAACTCATCTTTCTGGAGAACTCGGGAAAATGTACACATAAGTTGTGTCATTTGATGGGAGCCTAAACTATACCATTAAATATAGCTTTCATTTTGTAGAAAGTATTAGTAATATATGATTAAAAATGTCCTTGTGGGTTTTTTGGAGGAAGGTAGGTAGAGGTAAGACAGCATAGAATCATGATGATGATGATGATGATGATTTTTATTATTATTCAGAATCATTATTTCTTGTACAACCCTGAAAAGTCAATAGAATACAAGACACAAAAAGAGAGCATAATTTCTATCATCAGTTACTAAAGGTGCTGGAAATTATGCTCTCTCTTTCAAAATTTCAAAGGAAATTTCATTATTTGTGAAATGTGTAGGGTCTTATATTCTGTATTTTACCCATTTTTAAAGTTGAAATGGCACCCAGCAGTATCTTTTGTGTAGAAAACATTCACAGTAAATTTATGGGTTTTAAGATTATAGTTTGAGTTTATCCCTCCTCTATGAAGCTGAAAAACAGTACAGAGGAGAAATTTTTAATATGTCACCGAGACTTGCAGGATAAGGCAGAACCCAGACACACAAAAGGCTGATGATGCTTCGAGCAGAGAGAACAACAAGGTGAAGAGGACGACAAGGTGAAGAGGACCTGCCAAGGCACAGTGAGAAGCAGGGAGAGGGGTCATGGGAGAACAGGATGGGTGAGGGCAAGGGACAGGATATTTGGGGTTTGAGAAAAGATTTCAAGGGTTAAGGTAGTAAGACTTGATATTGTAGACACTAAATAAGGTTTGCAAACAGAAAAAAAAAGATATCATTTACGTATTGAGCAAACAAAATATGGTGGCAGCTTTAAAAAATATAATAAAGGAAGGAGAATAGGCAGGCACAGAGAGACAGGCCAATGGCTGCAGCGTTTCATGAACAGGGACAAGGACATCAACTCGAGGAAAGGTTGCAGAAATGGAATAGGGGAGATAGTTTCAATTTGTCTTTATTGGCTATATTTGGCAGGACTTGGAAATATAGGATTAGGAAGTTAGGAAAGTGAGATGGGAGAAATGGTTATGAATAAATGGCATGAGTAACTGGCTGAACTTAGTGCAATGAATTGATATGAAGAAGAATTAGGAGGAAGTTTAGGGGATCGGGAAGAGATTTTAGGAGCTACTTTGAAATAGCAAATATGAATTTATAACATCTGGTGTTTATAAGGGACAGAAATACATAATTGGTATTTCTTTACAAGAAAATGAATACGATTTCTAGGGAGATTTTTATAAAAGGAAGAAGAAAATAAGGAGACTGTAGTTACAGAATCAACAACAGTTAAAGAGCCACAATAGGAAAGTCTGAGATAAACTGGCCCATAGAAAGCAGGAGAATCGGGAGAGGTGGAGCACTGAGAAAAAAAGTGCTTTTGGAAAGGGATTGGGACTTTCATAATGTTATAGAACCAGAAATCTCAAGTGACAGGGGACAGATGAATGCATTTAACCATGTATGCATCTCTCAAAACATCATGTTGTGTAAGATAAAAATACGCAATTTTTATTTGGCAAATAAAATCGATCAATCAAATCAGTCAGGATATTCTTACAAGTCTGGATTTTATCTCATTAACTTCCCAACCAGAATTCATTTTGTTGTTGTTGTTGAGGTTCATTACCTTTGGTGTAAAAGCAATATTATATCTGAATCATCCATTGGCTGATTTATTTCTGGCTTTAAAAGTATTTTTGGCTTTAAAAGTAATCTCCTACCTTTCTGCTGAACTTATTAGTTTTGGCCGTTGTAATCTTATTATTTCGGTCTAAGAAACTCTGCCACTTTGTGCTGGGAGATATTGTGATGTGTTTCCCAGACACATGGCTGAATTTCTCTTTCAGGAGAGAGTTAAGGGAAGAACACACTGCTATCATTTTTCGGAGATACGCATTCAGTGACCTGTTCCCCAAAGGATGGAGAAAAAAAATGAAGTGAGCTTTGGGGATCTCACACACCACCTTGATTCCATTGCAAACTCATAGGCTGCAGCTAAGATAGTCAAATTTACTTGACGTCTGAACACACAAACCACTTGTTTGCCTCCAAAAGAGAAGGCATCACAGTATCATAGGACCCCTTACAGATGTATGATGACTCGGTGATGTCTGAGAAGAGAGGAATTTCCTGTGCTGTTGTGTAGCCCATGAATTCTGTCATACAGAACCACTCCCTTTAAATGCCACCTTTTCCTTCGCCTCCTCCTCTGAAATCCTCTTTACTACATAGACACACCTCCTGTGTTCGCAAAGCCCACATTGCCTCTATTGGATGTGAGATTTACTCAGCTTGAAGCGTCCCGATGAAACAAATGGAAGCGGAGACAGAGGGACTTTTCTGCCGTGCCTGTGCTGCCCATCGCATAATCATAAATATCCCACGTGTCCATGATAAGATGGGTTGGAACAATCTTTTGCCTTCAATATACTTAGTTCTTTGTGCATTTTCTTCCTGCACTCAGAAAAAGTTTTCAATTTTGTTGTCATTCTTGTCATGAAAGGGCCCTGATCTAAGCTATTTAGTATTATTCATGCTTTATAGAAAGAGAATTTAAGAAATGTTACATTCTTATTTACTATCTTTGGACTTAGCAAACACCCAGAATGGGCCAGGAATCCATGTTCTCACTATTTCTGAAACCAGTAATGAGGCCTTTCCTTTCCTTTCCCACCTATCCAAATCCTCCCATTTTTCAGGGCTCAGTTCCCAACTCTTTTCCTAGAGGACTCTGCCAGCTCCTCCAGCCCACATTGTTCTTCCCCTATTAATAGTATCACTGGCAATTATAATCTCGATTTAATCATATTTCACTTTGAGTTTCTAGATTTAGCAGTTCCCTTTGTGTGCTATGTGAAAAATAATTTATACATAGGTCCATTATAGTGCTTCTCACTGAGGTATCAATATGTGGTCTCTCTGTGACTTCATTGCCAGACTGTGCCCTCTACAAGGATAGTGACAATGCATTTTTTTATTTGAATACATAATAACTAATATACTATGGTTACTCAGTAACTATTTTGTAAGCAATTAAATGGATATAGTTGAACAAATATACCTAGTATACATATCTATCTATCTATCTATCTATCTATCTATCTAATCATCTATCTTGTCTCCCTACATGCAATAATCCCTTGCCTATAGAATTAGGCTCTTCCAGGTCAGAAACTAGAAGTTAGTTTTTTTTAATCTCATTTATGCCTCAATATATTTTACAAGCTCAAATTTATTCAATAAATTCATGTTTAATTGATTTCTTAAATTTGGAAATAAAAAACTATGCAAAGTTTTAAATATATAAAGAGTCTTTAAGGTATTCTGTAACCTCAGCCCTTCCACTTGATATTTTGAATAAAAAGCATGCAGCAGTGGTCTCCTTTTTCTTTAGAGACCACACTGTTGACATTGCACAGCATTTTATTCACAAACTGCATGGAATAAGATGATGTGGACCTATCAGTAAAAGCCAAGATTCTACAATTCGAGCATTATTTTGTTTTGTTATTTTTCAACACTTCTATGAGGCAGGGGGAAAATATGGATGCTGGACACTTTTGTGGGGTTCTTCTTGCAGGGAGAATCAGCTTCATGTAATGAAAAGGATATGACATGGGGCTCAGCTATACCTGGAAAGAAATCTCAGCCCTTCCAACACTTATTTGCAATCCTGGGCAAGTAATCTCATTGAATTTCTGTTTTCTTATTTAGAAAGTACGAATAATAAGCCCTCATTTAACCACAGTATTCTGTAAAATAAACTAGAGTAGGCTGATAAAGCATATGTAGTTACAAGTGCTGGAAATCCCAGTCTCCTTGGCACTAGACGGTGGTGTACACTGCCTGGTGGATTTCCCACACACTGGGACCAGCATCCTCTACGTGCCCTGAGGATGGATGCCGCCCCTTCTCCTCCCACCTCTCTAACCCACGTGGCTGAATGGCACACGGCAGACAAACGACCTCTCCTGACATGTCGCCTGCTTCGTTTGCTTGGGCAATGGGGAGTACCGGAGGGAAATTGAAGAGTATTGGGGAGCGAGTTTGGCATTGTGTGGCTTTAGCTTCACATTCCGGAGGGAATTTGAAGAGAATTGGGGGGGCGAGTTTGGCGTTTTGTTGCTTTAGCTTCTTCCTGTTTTCAAAGGAAGGCTTCCTCTCCCACAGGTAATGGTTTCTGTCCGTGGCCTCTGCTGAGGCAACCCCACTTTCCCTAAGAACATTCAACCCTAAGCATAGAGAAGGATGCAATGAGGTATTCAACTATCCAATGGGTTTCCCACGCTCTGTGTACAACGTTGTAGACTCTTCAAATTATTCCATTTGATGTGCCGTTTATTTTCTCTGGGAACCAGACTAAAACACCTTTATAATATAATATTATAATAATTATCTTTTTAAAAAAACAAAATGCCTTACCCTGAACACTTCCTCCTTTTTCAGTAACAAACTGGGGAAAACTTTCTACTTTCCTTTGACTTGAATATTGGGATTAAGGCTTTGGAGGAAGAAAGCAAAGGAATGAGAGAAAGTCCTAGATTTCTTCACTAGATTAAGTGAAGAAAACCATCACGTGGGAGCTAGCAGTGTTAGCTCCATACTAAACCTGAAAACTGCCAAGACAGAAGAGAAAATTGACAATTAGCTCAGAGCTCCTTCCCACAAAGCACCAATAACATCGTTAGAGTGCTATGGATTACTTAAGAGCACTAGCAGAGAAAATCTGGAGTCCTCTACAAGATTTTATAGTAAGGTGGAAAGGAAATTTAAGAATTCAATATCACAATGGGGCATTGTCATTTTCTCTTGTGCAAGAATGCTGTAGAACGCTAGCAGAACATGACGTCTACCAGAGCAACATGGTTGATTTCTAACAAGGATCAGATAAGAGAATGATGAAAGCTAATATAGATAAAAGATAAATAGAGTTATAGATAAACATATATAATACCTCTATTTGGATATAATTATCAGATATAATTTACATATCATAAAATTTACCATTTTAAATAATACATTTCAGTGGTTTTCAGTATATGGAAATGCACGATCATCACCACTCTCTCATTTTGAACATTTTTATCATCCAAAAAAGAAATACCCATGACCATTAGCAGTCAATTTCTTTTCTCCTCATCAACCAGATGTTGACAGCCACTACCATATTTTCCAAATCTAGACATTTGCCAATTCCAAGCATTTCGTATAATAGAATCACATAGTATTTTGTGGCTGGCTTCTTTCACTTAGTATAATCTTTCAAGGTTAATTCATATTGTAGCATGTATTAGTACTTTATGCTTTTTATTGTGGGATAATAACTAATTGTATGGCTATACCATATTTTGTGTATTTATTCTTTGGTTGATGGGCATTTGTTATTTTTTCACATTTTGGTTATTATCAACAATGCTGCTATGAACATTCATGTACACAAAAAATATTTTTCTGTGAGCATTTATTTTAATTTCTCTTAGATTTATACCTGGGGGTGAAATTTCTGGGTCATATGGTAACTTTATGTCTAACATTTTGATGAACTGCCAGACTGTTTTCCAAAGAGATTGCAATATTTCACATTTCCACTAGCTGCCTATGAGCCTTCCAATTTCTTCCAATCCTCTACAATACTTGCTATTGTCTGTATTTTTGATAATAGCCTTCGTAGTGAATGTCAAATGGTGTCTCATTGTGGTTGGATTTGCATTTCCCTGATGGCAAATGATATTGAACAAATTTCCAGAAGGTGATCTGTCTACTTTACTGGGATCAATGTCTATTCACACCTTTTGCTTATTTTAAAAAATTTGGTTGCCTTTTTATTATTGAGCTGTAAGAACTTCGTGTGTGTGTGTGTGTACACACACACATACCTGTGTTTATATATACATATTATTTTTTCTAGTTACAAGTATCTTACCAGATAGATGATTCGCCCAATTTATCTCCCATTCTGTGGGTTATCATTGTGTTTTCCTGATGATTTCCTTTGATGTACAACGTTTAGGGTTTTGATGAAGTCCAATATCTATATGTATTTTTTGTTGTTGTTGCTTGCGCTTTTGCTTTTATCTGAAAACAAAATTGCTTTCTACATGCCTGTAGAGATTCATGCCTGTGTTTTCTTTGTAAGGATTTTATAATTTTAGCTCTTTCATTTAGGTCCTTTTTGAGTTAATTTTTGTATATTGAGATGGATTGGGCTTCAACTTCATCACTTTGCATTTGAATATCTAGTTGTTCTAGCATATTTGTTGAAAAGTCTATTACTTTATTTGAATTGTCTTGGCAGTCATATCAAATAACAATTGCCCAGAAATATAAGGGTTTATTTTTGGACTCTCAGTTTCCTTCCTTGGATCAATAAGTCTATCCTTAAGTCACTGCAACTCTGTCTTATTGTGGTAGCTTTGGAATAAGATTTGGAAAGCATGAGTTCTCTAACTTTATTCCCCCTTTTCAAGACTACCTTGGGTATTTGGGGGTCTCTTGAATTTCAACATAAATTTTAGGGTCAGCTTATTAATTTTTGCAACAAAGATATAGGTATTGCATTGAAGCTTCAGCTTAACTGAAGATTGCTGTAGCAATATGAACTCTCCCAACATAGAAATTCAGTATTTCATCCTATTTATTTAGGTCTTCTTTAATTCTTTTAAACAATATTTTGTTTTCAGAGTATAAATTTGAACTTCTTTGTTAAAAGTATTATTGCATTCTTTTAGAAGCTACTGTAAATGGAATGATATTCTTAATTTTATTTGCAGAGTCTCATTTCAAGTATATAGAATTACAATTGATTTGTCTACTTTATCTGGTAAGCTGCAAGCCTGCTAAATTTTATTTTTAGCTATAATAGTTTTTTAATCGAATTTCTTAGCATTCTCCATGTCCAAGAGTGTATCATCAGAAATTAGAGATAGTTTTACTTCTTATTTTTATTATTCTGGATGCCTTGTCTTTTATTTTCTTGCCTAATGGGCTTTCTAAAACCTCTAGCACAATGTTGAATAGAAGAAGCAAAAAGGCACATCAATGTCTTGTTCCTGATCTTAGGGGGAAAGCGTTTAGTCTTTTAACATTAAGTATAATCTTACATGTGCAATTTTCATAAATGTCCTTTATCAAGTTGAGAAACACCACTATAATTCTAGTTTGTTGATTTTATTATGAGGAGGAGTTGGATTTTGTCAAGTGCTTTTTCTGCATTATTGAGATGATTAGGTGGCTTTTATCCTTTATCCTGTTGATATAGTTTATCACATTAATAGATTTTCAGGTGTTGAATCAACCTTTCTTTCTTCATTAAATATAAAACTACTTTTAATATTAGAGATATAATAAAGATATACTTATGTATTATAATATATAGTAAATAAAAGTGAAACAATATTTTCACTTTCCTGATGGTTTCCTTTCATGTGCAAAGTTTTGAGTTTTGAGGAAATCCAATTTATATATGTATTATTTGTTGCTTATGTTTTTGCTCTTATCTGAAAACAAAACAAAAAAAAATCAACACTGCTTTCTCCATGCTCACAAAGATTTATGCCTGTGTTTTCTTTGTAAGGATTTTATCACTTTAGCTCTTACATTTAGGTCTCTGATCCTTTTTATTTATTTACTTATTTATTTAATTATTTGAGACACTATTTCCCTCTGTTGTCCAGGCTGCAGTGCAGTGGTGCAATCTTGGATCACTGCAACTTCCATCTCCCAGGTTCAAACGATCCTCCTGCCTCAGCCTCCTGAGTAGCTGGGACCACAGGCACATGCCACGACTCCCAGCTAATTTTTGTATTTTTAGTAAAGATCAGGTTTCACCATGTTGGTCAGGCTGGTCTCAAACTCCTGACCTCAAGCAAACCACTGCCTCGGCCTCTCAAAATGCTGGAATTTCTGATCCGTTTTGAGCTTTAACTTTGTCACTTTGCATTTGAATATCTAGTTGTTCCAGCACTATATATATTTTTTATTTTATGTATATTATAAATGTATATTCCTTAATACATTATTATGATGCTGGATTTTTCTTGATAATATTTTGTTGAGGAAATTTGCATCTATATTCATAAACGATATTGGTCTGTGGATTTCTTTATGATGTCTTTTTAGTTTATTGGCATCAAATTTCTACTGACCTTGTAAAATGAGTTGGAAAGTGTTCCCTTCTCTTTTATTTTTTGAAAGTGTGGATATATTTACATTAGGTCTTCTTTAATTGTTTCATATAATTCACCAGTAAAACTTTGATGCCTGGGGTTTCCATTGTGAGTAGATATTTCTATTTCCAAGTAATCACAGTACATATTACAGATTCATTCAGATTTTCTATTTCTTCTTGAGTCACTTTTGGTACTCTGTGTCTTCTTTCTAGGACTTCTAAAAAAATTTATTTTACCAGATTTGTTGGCATAAATTTATTCTTAAAATATTTTTATTTCTGTAAAATTGTTAAATGATCTCTTCTGTCATTTCAGATTTAAGTAACTTTTCTTTTTGCTTTAATTGGAAAGCCTATTTAAGGCTTTTTAAAAATATTTAGTTGATGTTACATAACCAACTTTTGATTTCACTCATTTTCTGTGTTTTCTATTCTGTATTTCATTATTTTCTGCTCAACTCTTATATATTTCCTTCCTCTTGCTTGGTTTGTGTTAATGTTGATCACCCATTTCCAATGTGCAAGGTGGAAGTTTAGGATATTAACTGGAGATTTTTCTTCTTTTATATATAGACATTTACAGCTATAAATATTCGTCTAAGCCCAGTTTTACCTGCATTCCATGAGATCTGGTATGTTCTGTCATTATATGCCTTTATCGCAAAGTATTTTATAATTTACATTGTGATTATTTTGCTAATGATTTATTTAGTTGTATGCTGTTTAATTTCTATACATGTAGACTTTTCCTAGTTTCTACTAGAGGCTTTTAACTCAATTACAATGTGTTAAAGAACATATTTTGTAGGATTTCAATCCGTTTAAATTTATTAAGGCTTATTTTATGATGTAAATACAGTTATCATGGAGAAAAGTTCATCTGCAAATGAGAACCGAAGTATATTAGATTTTTTTCACTTGGCTAGTTTTACAAACGTTTTTGTTACATGTAGATAATTCATAATGCTATTCAATTCTTCTAGTTCCTTGTTATTTTTTACATAGTTTTTTATTTCTTAACGAAAGTGGGATACTGAAGTCACCAACCATTATTTTAATCTATTTCTGCTTTTTAATTCTATTGGTTTTGCTTTATTTTCAGTATTTATCAATTCTATTGGTTTTGCTTTATTTATTTATATTTGCTTTATTTATTTATTTATTCGCTTTATTTGCTTTGTTGGTAGGTGCATATATATTTACATTTGTTATATTTTCCTGATGATTTGACAATTTTATCGTTGTTTTAAATGTCTCACTTCGTTTCTAGTGACACTTTTTGTTTTAAAGTCTTTTTTGAGCAGTGTTAGTACAGCCACTCCAGCTTTTTCATGACTGATATTTGCATAATGCATTAGTTTTCATTCTTTTACTTGAACATACATGTATTTTTTACCTAAAGTGAGTCTCATGTAGTCAATATATGGTTAAATTTCATTTTTAAAATCTAGTCTAACAACATAGGCCTACATGCCTCTCTCTCTTTCCCTTCCTTTTTTGACCCATATATGCCACTTCTAGGAATTTACTCTGAAGATAAACTTTCAACAATGTAAAAATACATATGTACACTCTTAATTATAAAATATTAGAAATATTCTAAATGCCATATATAAAAGAGTATATGAATAAATTGATACATTAGTACATCCATATTGTATTCATGAAGTATAATAAAAGAAAGAAAAAATAGAAAGAAAATAAAGATATATTTAGGAATCGATAGGGAGTAATTTTCAAGGTATGTTGTTAAATATACACTCTCTCTTCACATCAAGCCCCTGGAGGTAACCATTATCATTAGTTATTGATTTATTATTTTTACATTTCCTTTTTTAAAAAATGAGGAGATATATGTATATTTTCTTATTTCCTATTCTTTCATTCAAAACTGTCTCATAACATATGATATACATATATATTGTTTTGCATGTATAAGTGTGTGAGCACACATACAGAAGGACAGACAGATAGATGAGAGAGACAGGTATGTGTGTGTTTATGTGAGAGTCTATGGACACCTGTATCCTAACTCTATCTGCTAATAAGGTCTACAGCAGTGGCATCCCAATAGCAAAAAGCAAATTGGTAAACAGATCTTGACCATAAATATCATTTGCCAACAAAAGAAACCAGGGGTCCTTGAGGTAATGACTCATTCCATGGCCGGTTCAGGGAAAGTGCAGGCCAAGCCTGGGATATGTGTTAGGGCTAAAAAGTAAGAACATTTCCAAAAATCACAGGACGTATCAAAAGGTCACAAAGGCCAACTTGAAGAGACTTCCAATAGACATCTGGGAGATTTTCAGCAACAAAGAGAGTGAAATAATAGCAAAGATTTGTAACCCATACATTCACACAAATTAATAATTAAATGAGTTAATGAATGAGGAGAAGGGAAAATCTTTACTTACAATATAATTCAAATTTCCAAGCATCAAAGAAATGATGGAAATAGAAAAATCACCATTTGGCAAACACGATGGCATTTATTGTTCCAGGCAAGAAGGATGAATATGTGGTAAGCCCAGTGAATGAACGTTTGATGAGAAACGGAATATGTGCAATGTCCGAAAGTATCACTCACAATATTTTCATTAATCACAAAAAGAACAAGTTACTTTAAGGTGGAGAATACGGACAGACATGCCCCAACCAAGTGTCAAAGCTGGTATCACTAGGAATGACTCTGAAAACACAAAATGAGTTCTATTATTGCCAAAAATCCATAGCCTAAATTGAATCATGAGGAAACATTAGAGAAACTCAAATTGAGGAGAATTTTATGAATCAAGTTTTCTACAAAAGTGTCAACCTCTTGAAAGATAAGGAAGACTGAGAAACAACCAAATGCAGTGAGTAAGCCTGGATCCTGGCTGGGAAAATTAGCCAAAATTTGAATAAGCTTTGTAGGTGAGGCCATTTTTTATTAACATTATTTTCCTTGCTTATATCCTTGTGATATGTTTATCATTACAGGAAGTTGTATGAAAGGTAGACAACAATTCTTGTTATTTTTAAACTGTCTATAAGTGTGAAATGTCAAAAAATAGAAAAAAAACCCATAATGACTGGCTTAAGGTTACTGGTAGCAATAAGAGACTGCAAATATAAGGTTTTATTTAAAGCTGGGGAGAAAAACAGTAAGTAAAGGTAATTAAAAGCAAAGAAAATTTACCTTAATAGGTCCTTGGCTATTTTTGACACATTATATTTTATGTATTCTTCCTAGAACACTAATAGTGAGGGCCTACTATGTTGAAACTTGATGTGCAAACCACAGCCACTAGAATTGCTGGTGTTACTTTGTATTTATTGATGATGAAACAGAGAATCAAAATGTATAGCAATTTGTCCAGTTCACAGAGCCAGTTTTGGAATGCGGTCCTCTTTACTGCCAGAATGTATGACCTTTCAACTACATCACAACTATGAAACAGAAATACATGAGTTCAGGTATCTTACCTAATAATTAATATTTCCTGAGGTTCTTGAGGTGAAAGGTAAAGGTGCTAAAACTATGTTCAATCAGTTTATACGTCAGAAACTAGTTCTAAGAAAGAAAGCTATTTTATGATGGCCCCTAGAAAAATCACATTTTCCCCTTAAATTTGTTTTAAAGAAATAATTTCTAGTCATTTTAGTCAATATCTCATAAACATACTTGGTCTCGGCTCACGCTGGAAGAAGACTGTCTGAAGCAGCAAGATACAGTGGAGTGAATTTGGTGAGAAAAGAGAAATGCAAATGTCTACGAAGTAAGTTGAAAAGGAGAGAGAACCTCCAGGTTCCTATGGATTAGAGTAGGAAGGCACATACAGGGGAGATGGCACTCAGGTCCTCACAGCCATGGGCATCCTGGGCAGGACAGGTGAGAGCGTGACTCCGACACCCTCCAGCAGGACAAGTGAGAATGTGACTCCGACAACCTCCTCTGCTTCAGGTCCTCACAGCCATGGGCATCCTGGGCAGGACAAGTGAGAGCGTGACTCTGATACCCTCCCCTGCTTCAGTTCCTCACAGCCATGGGCATCCTGGGCAGGACAGGTGAGAGCGTGACTCTGACACCCTCCTCTCCTTCAGGTCCTCACAGCCATGGGCATCCTGGGCAGGACAGGTGAAAGCGTGACTCTGACACCCTCCCCTGCTTCAGGTCCTCACAGCCATGGGTATCCTGGGCAGGACAGGTGAGAGCGTGACTCTGACACCCTCCTCTCCTTCAGGTCCTCACAGCCATGGGCATCCTGGGCAGGACAAGTGAGAACGTGACTCCGACACCCTCCCCTGCTTCAGGTCCTCACAGCCATGGGCATCCTGGGCAGGACAAGTGAGAACGTGACTCCGACACCCTCCCCTGCTTCAGGTCCTCACAGCCATGGGCATCCTGGGCAGGACAGGTGAGAGCGTGACTCTGACACCCTCCTCTCCTTCAGGTCCTCACAGCCATGGGTATCCTCAGCAGGACAGGTGAGAGCGTGACTCTGACACCCTCCCCTGCTTCAGGTCCTCACAGCCATGGGCATCCTGGGCAGGACAGGTGAGAGCGTGACTCTGACACCCTCCCCTGCTTCAGGTCCTCACAGCCATGGGCATCCTGGGCAGGACAGGTGAGAGCGTGACTCTGACACCCTCCCCTGCTTCAGGTCCTCACAGCCATGGGCATCCTGGGCAGGACAGATGAGAGCGTGTGACTCCGACACCCTCCCCTGCTTTGGTTTTGTTCTGCATGTTATTAGGTCGGTGCAAAAGTAATTGCGGTGTTTACAATTGAAAGTCATGGAAGAAAGCGCAATCACTTTTGCACTGACCTAATACATTCCGGTTAAGGACGCTTTTGTCAACATTAAGATGTGTGTTTGCTTTAGTCACAGATCACATTGAGTTACAAGAAACATGATTTCAGCCAAACCCCCAGAGCTCACAAGGAGGGAGTGGTGCACCTGGGGAAACGCAAAGGCAGAGAATCAAAGGGAAAGTATTGGTGTTGTTTGATTTCATAGTAAGAACACGTTTTCAATCAAGACCTCTCCAAATAAATAGACATGTGGAAATGGCTCCATTCATTACATGCCCAAATTAATAGTTAATAGAATAATGGGCCATTTTCCAGCTTTGGAACCAGCAAAGCCTTCCTGAGAGCAGAGGCTGATGCCATGGTATGAACTCTGTGTTTTCAGTCAGTGAGATTTCTGAAAATACATCTGGAAGTGAAACATGTGACAGTCACATCTCACTATGAAGAGGTAAAATTCTATGAGCAAATAATTGTACCTATCTCTACATCCTTAGGTAAAACAAGAATACTCTTACAAGTGAAGACACTAAGCTAACAATGTAACCTTACTTGAAAGACTGAAGTTTATTAAAGTAAATTAGAGAGCATTTTATTCCTTGAATAACTTGACCCTTGATCAGGATGGTACGTTCAGCTTTCAGTCCTCTGATACATACTACTGTGTGTGAACCTAATTTAAGTTTACAATGTTTTTCTTAATTTGAAAGGTCTGTAATTAAAAGAATTAGACAATAGTGTTTTAAACTAAAAATATTTTTATAGGCAGTTTGCCTTGAAATTCCTAGCATCTTGCAAGTTATTTTTCATCTCTTTTAGGAAATGTCTTAAGCACATAATCGGATGTTTTGCTGAAAGATGCTGAATCCAAATTTATTGAAATTGGAAACACTATGTATTTATCCTAAGGGCTTATATTAATGCATACAAACCACTTTAAAGAGTTTTCAAATAAAATACTGAATTAATTATTTCCCAAAACTCCCTAGTTATTTCAGTCAAGCAATTATTTAGCAACCCATGTAGTCTAACTTAATTAAATGCATTTACATTATTTGTGTAGACTATACACCTTGTATTATCCATTGATTGTAAAAGTTGACATTCACTGTTTTAGATTCCATTTTAGCAAACAAACAGATGGTAGGTTATCAACAATGAAAGAAAAAAGGAGATGGCCTTTACAGACATAAATTCCAAAAGAGGTAAGACCAAAATAGCTCTTAAACACTGTGATGAGAGCACCACTAACACCACCATATGTAGAAATAAACATTCTGAGTCAGTAGAAGGTGCGGGAGGTAGGAAGAAATAGAACTTGCTATTTTCTTCCTCTCTGTCACAGGGAAAAATTTTTTTCCATTTGTCACCTGCAATTTGAACAAAGTAGTTTCATTAAGGCATAATTGAAACAACTTTTCAAGATTCTTTCAGGCATTAAAATACATTGTCAATAAAATATTGCTCTTCTAAAATGGTAATACCACCTGTGTAGCCAGGTGTCCCTTTATTTTAAAAGGAAATCAATCACATACTCTGATGGTTGATACTTAGGTGACGAAGCCATCTCCGCAGCAAGAAAAATGGTGTGAACAAGAGTGAGGGGGAGCTGAGAATCCTGAGCTTACAGCCCTGCGTCCTGTGTCCCTCTACTGCAAATAGAGATTATAAAAAAATAGATTCATATCTTTTAATCACGTTTTACTAACTGAAAAATATAGTAAATATTTGCAAGGACACCTGGGCTAATAAGGGTAATATTACTTGTACTAGTGTTAGGTATTGCCTAATTATATTTAAAAAATCATACAGAAATATATACAGAAAAAAGTAAGAGTAGTCTTTCCTTAGACTTGAACACTTAACTTTTGAGTGTTTTCTTCTTCAGACTTATGTTTTCTATGCATTCATATAGACTTTTTGTACATTTACTGATATATTGCTTTTAACACTTTTGCTTTCTGATTTGCGTCTCATTTTTATTCTTTGTATTATATAATAATAATAGGGTATAAATCTACCTTGTAGATGGGAACTTCTGTATGCTACTCCATAGTATAAACACACCTTAATTTATTTAACAATATTCTTACTAAGAGGCATTAGACTGTTTTCTCTTTGGCTTTATAAAGTATTAATGAAGTGAATATATTTTATATGCCACATGGTGCATTAATATGAGCATATCGTGAAAGATTTCCAAGGAATACACTTGCACGGTGTGATACTGCATCTGTGTTTGTAATTTGCATGGTCAATGTCAAACTGACTTCCAGGAATGAGGGCTATGTCGATTATCCCCTCCAGGGCTCCTCACTGGATATTATTTCTCTTTCTAGTTTTTGTCAGTGTGATAGGTAAACATAATACCTTTTTGTTGTTTTAATTTGCTTTTCTGTGATTTTCATCAGGTTTATTAACTCACTAAAATAGTTGTATTGGTATCTGAATTTCTTCTTTTAATTGCCTAGTTAATATGTTTCCAATGTTTCTAATTGATGTTTTTCTTGAACTAGAAGCTCCTTATATATTCTGTAGAGTAATCCATTGTTTTATGTTTTTTAGTATTTTTCTGTCACTTTTTTAACTTTGTTTACCATGCTTTTATTAATACAGAATTTTTTTTCTTGATGTTTATATTGACAAAGATGTAGTTAAATGTTTTTCTTTATGTCTTCAGGGTTTATTTGTTGTCTTTAAGAGCTTCCCAATTAATGTATTATGAAAATGCACACTTTAATTTACCCACTTTGAATAATAATTTTATGTTTTCCTCGAACCCAGATGAGAATTCTTTTGTAAATGTGTGATGTATTTACATAAATTACATTTTCTGCAATAAGATATGCTAATTTGCCAATACATTTTCTGAGAAGCCGAACTTCTTTTTCCTAACTGGTTCAAATTGTCATCTGTACCATAATCTAGGCTCACATTTACATAAAATCTTCTTCTGGACTACTTGCTTTGTTTCATTAATCTATGTGCTGCTTTCAGAGCCAATGTCACATTGTTCAAATTCCAATGTCTTTTTAGCATATGTTGATATCTGGAACGGTGAATAGCATACAGTTGTTCTTACCCCTTTTTTCCCCAAAAACAGAAAAAAATCTATTTAACCAAGGGGGCGGGGCAATGTCTTTTTCGCAAAATGTTGGTTTAAATGTTGTAAAGCTTTTTGTCTTTTTTTTTAGGTACAGATTTTCGAGAATGATTTCAACATCTGTTATGTATAGATACCTTTGGATTTTCTCTTTGATTTATTTTGTTTAAGTTGTATTTTCCTAGAGAATAATGAACTTTAGCTAGCTTACCAAAAGTCTTCATATAGGCCTGTGCACTGTAACCCATATATTTGAAAAATTATCTCTATTTTAACAGTGAACAGTTTTTATGTTATTAGTTCTTTCTATATGTCTTATCAGATATGCCCAAAGTTCATCCATTTATTTCAGAATTTGAAGAATAAGCTTTGATCTTTTACCTATCAAGTCTTTTGTTTTGCTTTTTCAAATTTATTAAATTTATATACATTTTTCATTTTTTATTTAATTTTATACTAATTCACTGCTTGTAGATTCTTAAAAACCCTTAGATAATTTACTTTCATATTCTCTCTTTCACTCTTTCTCTGCCCATTTCAGGTTATGTATTTTGCTTTAAGAGCTGCTTGGGAGGCTGAGGCAGGAGAATCACTTGAACCTGGGAGGCAGAGGTTGCAGTGAGCCGAGATCGCACCATCGCATTCCAGCCTGGGGGACAACAGCGAGACCGCATCTCAAAAAAGAAAAAAAAAAAAAAAAAGCTACATTGGCAATATTGTGAATGAAATAATATTCTATCCACCCATTATCATTTATCTGCAAATATCTGCAAAGGGATTTTAATTTGTTTCATTCTTGATTTAAGTCAAGTTATCTGAAAGAGTGTGTGTGTGTGTGTGTGTGTGTGTTTGTGTGTGTGTGTCTGAGGAGGACCGAGGGGGACTAAGTGTGTTTGTGTGCACATGTATAAAATCTTCTAACTTTTAATTTTATTTCCTCATGAATGGAGAACTTGATCTGTGCCAATTTGCTTTTGAATTTTTATTAAGGTTCTCTGTGTGACCTTATATGTTACTGTTCATGAATCCTTGCCAATAATGCACATTTTCAAGGAAGGAGACTTTGAAACATAAGGCCAGGAATCAAATGGCTGAGGTTCAGTGTTCAGCTTCCGCTTTTCTGATCTACTGCCTTTGGCAAGTAACTTAACCTCTCTTGACCTGAGTTTTTTCATTGATAAGAATATCTGTTTTGTTTCTGTACATTAAACATGAGTAAATATGTTTCACTCTCAGGAACTGGTTATTAAAGAGCTTTCACTAAAAAATACATTTGATTTACATTCACTTCTGTACCAAAAATAATAACTATTTGTAGAAAGTTCAATAATAACAAAAAACTAAGCTAACCATGTACAACTAAGACAACCTGAATCACGTTCAGAGATGAAAAATTTCTGACTCAGGTGTGTTACGATTATGAAAATGGTAAGTCCTTATGACTTACTTGTCTTTGTTTCTCTCCAATATTTCAGTTTCTGGAGCAATATAACAGCATGTTTAGCTCAGTATGATGCACCAAACACGTCCCTCTTTTTCCCATTCAAAGCCTGAGTAAATTTCATTTTCTGTGATATCAATATTGTTATTCGGCTTTATCATTGGCATTTGTTTAGTACATGTTTTCTTTCTTAATTCACAGTCTTTTTATACAAATTTTAAAAGGAGTGTTTTTATTGATAAAGAAATTTTGCTGATTCAAAGGTATTGATTATAGTTATTCGGGGGCTTCTTTTTATGATATGATTTTCCTACTCTGATGTTGTGGTTGGTCTGATGAGGCTCCTTTTTCCAAATTGCTATCCACCTTCACCTTCCTGATTTTTTTTTTCTCCTCAGTCTTCAAAGCTACAAAGCCTCTTTCTATTTTTCTAGTAATTAACCAAAGATATCAAACTTTACCAAAGTAAATTTAAAATCAATAAGCTGTACAGCTGCTCCTAAATCCCCTAAAACGTTGAGAACGTCAGCACGATATTATTTATCTTCCTTTCACTGGCCTTTTGTTACTTCCCCTGTTGTAAATATGTTGAATTTTGGTTCAGAATTGTTACCAATTATTTTTTTTGACATCCTCCCTTCATTTTCAGACCTAATTTTCAATGTTTAATTTCCTGCCATCCTCCCCTAACCATTTTCTGATTGAGTTATTTGTAATGATTCTATAATGCTTTGTAGTTCATTGTGTGGTTTGCACTATTTTGAGGCCTTCCTCTGTCTGAAAATTTTTTTCTGCCTTCTGAAATCAATGCTACTTTTAGTAGCATAAATATTTTTTAAAAAATTTGAAAGATTGTTTCCTTTGTCTTTCATATTCAGCATGGCTTTTGTGAAGTGTCTTCTCAGTCTGGTTCTTTCAACTTTGCAGGTCACCTTGATCCAGTCCGTCTCTATATGCTTTTCGCTGGCATATCGCTAATTATGGGTCTCTTTACATTCATGCTTTTCAATATTTAATTCACACTTTAATCTGCATATTTGAGCTTAATACAGGGAGCATTGCTTTTGCATTTTCAAAAATTATTTACTCGCTTCGATTATTTACCTATGTTTTCTCAATTCTTTTGTTATGGAGCATCTACCAGGAAAATGTTGAAACTCTCAAACTGAAACTCTGTCTGTAAAATTTTTATCTTATGTTGTCACTCTCTCTGCTCTTTGCTTCATGTCTTCAGATACTTCCTTCACCTAACCTTACACATACTGATTTAATATTTAACCATGTTCATAAATTATCCATTCTGAGTCCCAGTGGAAAAACAGAAACCACTTCAAGTATTTAAATATTGGAAATTTTTTCCAGGGGAAGGATTGCATACGTGCTGGAAGATCCAAGACTTCAAGCTTGTGATGATGATGAGGAGTCCTCCGATTCTAAGCAAGATTGAAGGAATAAGGGAATGAGGTAGTTTCAGGGCTCCAGCGGGGTAGGGCGGAGGGAACTGCAGGGCTACCCAGTGAGAGCTGGAGCCACGGAGGGTTGCAGCAGCTGCCGGGAACACTGGCCAAGGCAGGAAAAAGTAACACTATCTTGGGCTCCTTCATTGTTCCTACCCGCCTGTCTCCCTGGGCAAAGCCAAGGAAGGGCTCTCCATTTACATTTCTTTCATTTTTGTGATGTGTCTCGTTTTTTACACTGACTTCTCTTTTCCCATGACAGTTTTATCAATTTTTTAAAACTCAGGAGTAAAATCATGACTGGCCTTTCCTGAGTGCCTACAATCTCAGGCTTGACTTTGGGTATATTATTTAAATGAATTTATGAGCAAGGCAGGTGCATGTTATTATCTCCCGAGTGCAGAAGAGGAAGCTGTGCAATGTCAGGGGAGGTAGAATAAAACTCACATCACGTCTGTTTTGATTCTACTGTGTCAAAATCCTTTCATCATATCAACCAAAAATTTAAGTGTTCATTTAGGTAAGAAAAAAACGGAAAAAATAAAATAGAGTTTTACCAAGTATGCCAATATATATTGTTTCTATAGGCCATGGGCGAGTGAGGTACCAATTCAATCCATTCGACAGGAAAAAAGTTATAACAAATATGACTTACCAAGAAAACAAGTGACTCTTTTCTACTTGCTGATGGGAATATCTTTAAGGAGTGGTTTGGGTTGTTGTAGACCCTGGCGATAACCTCTCATATCCTATTCGTCGACAAAATTAAACTATGTGCTAGTGTTTAATAGATTGCAATTTGTTACTCCGTCTTATAAGTTCTTAGTGACCAATAAAATTCAAAACTCATTATTCGTCATTATGTTAATGTCCAATAATATGGTATTATTTATACAGTATCTTAAGCCAGCACAACTTTTTTTTTACATATTACTTAAATACATTCTATCTGCGTATTAAAGAATGAATTCTACTCATGAACTGCTACTGCATTATGTTATTTTAAGAATTCAAGTTATATGCCAGTAGATGATACAGAAGAGACAGAGACTTAAATAAGTTTTTGTATAATGCTAAGATGAGAAAAGCAAGCTAGATTTTGTAGTCTGTATGTTACATCGTAAACAAGAGCAAGGCAAGGCTTTGTTAAGTGGGGACATTAGATTCTAAACATAAGTCTAATTTTTATAATATGCTTAGTTTTAAATTATCCCGGGCTACTTTCTTTTAGCTCTGTACTGGAAAAACGGACTTCAGTTTATAAAACAAGAAAATTAAAGATTTGGTTTTATTAGTTGGAAATATTTAGAAATGGATTATTGGTAAAATGAAGCAAACGAACAAGTAAATAAATATTGCCCATATATATGTGTATATCCTCTGCCTTCTGATATTTGAGGGAGGAATGTTCAGCGTGCATTGTTACATTGCAAATGGAATGATTAAAACGCACACATGAACGGAGAGCATCGGGGTGCTTAGATGACTTGCCAGTTTTAGGCCAGAAATAAAATGTTCGTTTTGTATTATTTTTCCAAGACACCTGTCATCTTTGACAGCGTCCATTAGATTTATAATTATTTGTTGTAATTTCTGTGTCACACCTGCCATTTTTTTGCAGTCAAGTACTAGCAATTCAGGCCACACAGTGACTGGGTGATGGTCACAGAAGGACCGCATGGGTATAGAAAGTGTAAGTGAGAGCCGACCAAAATCCAAATGCTTGCCTGCTCACTCCCATTACAGAAGGACAATAAAACAGGTCTTTATGCCTCTGCTCTTTTAAATCCAAGAGTGAGCATGGCTCACAAATCATATCCTAGTTCTTTGAATGGCTAATAACGACAGTGTCTGGAATGAAATTTTTTTATGAAAAATTTTTATGAAAATTGTCAAATTATACAGACAGGAAAGACTGAGAAAAATGAAATGGAATAGATTTTATTATATAGTCCTTGAAAACCTCTCTGAGTTTCATGTAAACTTAGTTCATTTTTGGAAGCGGGGGGAAGTGAAATGAAAATTGCATAATAAATATTTATATTTTATATTAATCAAAAGTTGTGGCAGGACAGAAATGACAGTGTGGTTTATTTGTCTAAGTTTTAACGTAACAGCTAGATACATTATTTACATTTTAATAAGATTAGATTTAGAGATAATGAATTTTATTCTCAGATTACAGTTATAAAATTATTTTTAATATTACAGTAATGATATCTACTTAAAAATAGAGAAGTGAGAGTTTTATGCTAAACACAATCGACTCCTTTGGGGACAGCCTGATAATTTAAAATGTAGCCCTATCCTGTGATTTAAGTATGATCTGTTACATAAATCTGAAATGGTAAATTTGGTTATACACATATCAATAGGCAAATTGAGCTAAAACCTTTCTCACAACTGCATTTATATGTGTCGGTATATGTCCTATAGGAAGAAACATCATTTGAAGCAAATACTTCAGAGAAGTTTTGGTTGAAATTGTAAGGTATTGCCATCCATGCATTATAAGCAAAACATAACATTATTGATAACATAAATTCTTACCTTTAAAATTGAAGTGGCATACACTAATAAAGAAGTGAGCCACTCAAAATAAAGATGAAATATACTGAGGAATTATTTGGAAGGATATAAAGATACTTTTCCCAGGAAGTATTTTAGGTAATTGAGAATTAAATGTAGATACGCATGTCCATAGTCAATTAAAGAGAAGAAATCCCGATATGTTAGATCTCATTGTCTCACAAAATAAGAAGCAAATGAGCATATCTATATCATTCTTTCTTGTCATGGTGATCTGGACACTGAAAGTCAATATTTTTTCTTCTAGAAGTTACCTCTGGTTACATAACGTATAGGGTTTCGTCTGTAGTTTTGCAAAAATATAAGATGACCATGTCTTGAACAACTCTCATTAAAATGTGTATAGTTAAAAATTTCTAATCATATCTCACTGGACCTTTTTCTTGTGGGAAAAGAAAAAGCTAGAATGCACTATAACTTCATCTTCCAAGAGGATACAAGCACAGAACATAGAGGGCCTCACACAGGGTAACAAATAAGCAAGTCTTGTAGATAGCTTTTTCTCAGGTGTCAGACATACCTGGGGACAAGCCTTTCAGCTGCTCTCTCCCTAGACTTTACCCATCACCAGAGTCTTGTTCACAGTAGGCCCTTAAGAAATAGTTGTTAAATAAATGGGTCTTATTTTTAATCTAAGTAGAATATCTGTTGCTTTAATCTATTCCCTTCTCTCTTCCTCAAAATATGACGTTTTTGCATTTCCTCCTCCATCTCTGGTAGTTCCTTCTGCTTCCACTGCAGACTCACCTTCCACCTTCCCATGCCTGGCTTTTGTGTCTTCTTCACACTCTAGTTTTCTTAAAGACATACCTCACCACATTCAAGTCCCAAACTGACAGGGTTATGAAGACACGGGTTGGGTGCCTCTATCTCCACCCTCCCTTCGAGCTTCACCTGTCAGTGCCACCTCCTTTTGCACTTTAAATCGGCATTTGCAACTCATCCACCTCCTATGTCTTTAGGCTCCATGAATAGCTACACCATTTGTCAACTTTCATGGCAGAAATGTTGGAGCCACCCTTGACAAACCTCCTTCCGCATGCCTCTGCACCATATCTATCACCAAGTTCTGGAGATGCAGCCTCCTAAATAACATTCAGTTTATCCAGTCCTCCTGCCCTTCCCCTTCACCCTGGCCCAGGCTGTCATCATTTCTGGTCTGCCAGTCTCTGATTTCTACACAATCCAGATGGTGATGTGCATGCTTCTCCCAGTGCCGCCTTTCTGGCCTCTTCTGATTTCCAGCATCTCTGGCTCCAGATTCGTGCCCCTAGGCTGTTCATCCAGCTCCTGTACTCTCCCTACTGTCTGCTGTCCAAGGAGGTTTGCAAATGTTGCTGGGTGCTTAGAAAATCTGCCTCTCTCTTCCACTCACGGAGTTAACTTATCCTTTCATTTTCAGCTCAGAATCACATTCTCTCAACAGAATTCACTGACTTTTCTATCTAGGCCAAACTATGACACATAAATTCTCATGGCTCTAATTTCTGTCCTTATGTAATGCACACTTCCTTCAGCCGAGCACAGTCACCGTAAGGGCAGGTGCACCATTAGTTACTTCTCTCCCTTGCATCCTAAGTGCCCAGCACAGTGCGGCCACATGGCAAGTCTTAATAAATACATTTGAATGAATTAATGATTCACCATACTATTTGAAAGTAAAGAATGCCGATGTTCAACAAATTAAACTATTGTCAAAAGGAGATTACACAGAGTTGAAGCAATTCAACTTATTATTTTGGGCAACAGTATACCCTCGTCAGTATTACACAGCAATTGCATTTTCAAAGTGTCATCTGGGCTAAGAAAGATTTTCTTAAACCAAAAGTTAGTATAGATCAACCTCTTTTATTTTGTAGAAACAACTATATTTCAACGCTTCCTCAAAAGTTGTCTTTTTAACCAACAGAAAAGAAAACTACGTTGTTGAGTTTGTGATAATTTTTTATTCCGCTTGTGTCCTCTGAACACAACATTTCAGATATAATGGTATTAGAAGTGTAGTTATCTATAGAAGACTATTGCAGTGAGGATTTCTATACTTGAAAGCAGCTCATTGCTTCTTCCATTATTCAAGTTTTCATAGAATTTAATACATAGTTGAGAATTATTTCAAAACAAAGCTACATCAATTATGCTTTTTCATCTTTGTGAGCTTAAAATTACCTCTGTAAGAATTCATATGATCTCCCCACCAAAAAAGTGAAAGAAAATGTCAGATGTTTCTTTACATTTCCTGACACTTCTATTAGCCTTTCTCCCCATACTTTATTTTTAATTTAAAACTAGAAAGTTTGCAAGGCTCTTTGTAGCTTTAAAAAATCCAACTTGCAGTATGCATACTAGCATACTGCATATTAGCATAGAGCATAGAGGATGCTGAATCATATTAGCATAGAGGATGGTAAGTAAATGATAGGGAGAGGTGCCTTCCTTGGAGGGAAGCACAATTGTGATTACATATTCTCAAAGAAATAAGATAAATCTGAGTGAGTAGCATCATGATGATGACATATATATACACTTCCCACCAGCCAAAAGGACACTTCCATTTACCCTAAATACGTTAAAAAGATTGTCAGTCACGTATTGATCTTCACAACCAGAGGTCAAATACCAAAGCCATAATGTCAACTTCAAACATCATTTAAGAGGCTGTAAGGAAATGCAGCTATGATGCAAACATCCTGTGGCTTTGGCTATATGGACCTACATTAAAGAATATGTATGTGTATATTTGGTGATTTTCATCTTTTCTTCCAAATAACTATATATCAATGAAGTTTGTTAAAAAGGAAAATGCCTGTCAACCCAGCTTTTTGGGAGACCAAAATGGAAGGATCACTTGAAGCCAAGAGTTTGAAACTCACCTGGGCAACTTAGCAAGACTCCATCCATTAAAAAGACAAAAAATCTGACTCTATCTATTAAAAAAAAATCCTGGCATGATGGCACATGCCTCTAGTCCCAGCTACTCAGCAGACTGAGGCAGAAGGATTGATTGAGCCCAGGAGTTGAAGACTACAGTGACCCATGATTGTGCCACTTGGCAACAGAAGAAAAACCCATCTCTAAAGAGGAAAAAAAAAAAGAAGGAAAGGTACTCTATAAACTTTTCAGGAATAAATGAAAAATGTAATGTGGTTTGCAAAGCAAATGGCAACTTTATATCAAATTTTACATGAAACATTCAAGACATTTTCTTCTCAGAATTAATAAATATTATCATGCTGTGGCTAATAACATCCTTTGACCATTGTAATATTTTGATTATCTCTTTATAAACTCTATGGCATATACTTTAATCATTTACTTTTGAATAGGTGATATATGCACAAGATATAAAATTCTACATATATCAAAATATATAAACGTGAAATGTGTCTTCCTCTGGCCTCTGTAGCTTATCTGCCCAGGCAGTAAACACAGTTACCAGGTTCATGTGTATCCTCTTCGCAAAATATACATACATACACATATTTTTATTTTTATCATTTATGTTTTATTTTTCTATACATACACATGTACTGCATGTATATTTTTACACAGGCAATATGCAACCGAAATTTATTTAGCACATTTCATTTTATATATAATAATAAACTTTGAATACTGTCATGTATTAGCTATACGGAGCCATACAGTGTTCCACTGATATGAAGTTACCTTTGCTCTATCATTGTACACCTATTTAATCTTGAACAGTTTTTTATTATGCACATATCTGCAACCAGTATGCATAAACACACAATTGGAATACTTAAAGAACATAGAATTCAATTTCTGATGTCACTACTGGACCTTTAACAAGTCATACAAGTTACTTCCAGCTGTAAGTTTGAATTATATAAAAATACTGCAAATTTTATAACAACCCAGTATTGCTGCCCATACAGAGATAAAAAGAAAGAATAAGGTAGACTCAGAGAGGCAGAGGCTGAAAGAGAAAAACGCATCTGGATTTCTCAGTAATTGTATTAACTTGAATACAGAAAATAATAATCATTTTATTTGTATGTATTTCTATGAAATGTAGAATTGAAATGAACTCTTAGTTAAGGTTTGGCAGTTATATGAAAATTTCAAAATCAAGTGTCCTCTAGTGGCATTTAGTGATTGTAATGATCATCCAGAAATTATTACAAATTAGAGAAAATTAAAATAAAAATCTAGGTTGTGAACTAGGGCAAACAAACAAACAAAATCTCTTTTACCGAGAACAATATTAAATGGAATCTAAATTTCAGAAGCAATTATGTCAAAATCTGACCCACATAAACAAAATGTCAATAATGAATTATCCTACTAAAAACAAAAACAAACAAAAAACTATCAAAAAATCCCAGGTTAATCTCTTATAGAAATACCATTATATACATTTGTGCTTATATTATCATGGGAAATTAATGCCACATGACATTAGTATATAAAACTTCCATTGGCATGCAGGTGGTAGTTTGATAGCATCTATAAGTAGGTTTAATATATATACATATATATATACACACTTTTAAAAATATATACATATTTTATATATACACATGTATATGTAAAAGATAGATATGTACTTATATACTTATATAAAGAAACTTATATATAGTTTAATATATATACATATATTTTTGAATATATGAAAGCATGTAAATTGAAACCAGAGTCAAAATTATAAATTTTGTGTTTTTTTAAATATGCCAAAAATAATTTTAATTTCAATGTTAACAACAGTGGCTAACACATTAGGAATGATAGTTTGCAAAAGAAAGAAGCAAAAAAGATAAAAATGCAATCAAAGTACTATATAACATTTTCAGTCATTTATTGATGTTAATTAACCGCAGATAACTAAGGAAGCTATAAAAAGAAACTATAATGGATGCAGAACAGCCGCAAAAACGAAAAAAGAAAACTGTAGCTGCATTAACCTCTGTCATTCATAACTTTCCATAATTATCTACTCTGTAAAGCCACTGCCATAATTTGAAAAGCCTCCCTCCTGAACAAATGGCCAGACACAAGCAAAGCCTCCACTGAGGTCCAAGAAGGTAGACATTGTGATTGCTCCAGACCTGCTCAGATTTTAATGCAATCTTCCCACAGAAATATTTGTGATTGAGTTTTAAAACAGTGCTTCTGTCTGACCAACCCTGCACTTGCAGCCAGACTTAGTGTGTCATCTTCATTCCCTGGAGTGAATTACAGCTGACCTTTCTGATTTCCATTTAGCAATTGCTTTATGGATAAAATTACCATCTTTGATAAGTAGCTCTTAAATATACCCCCGTGGTTTTAATTCAGGAAGCTTCATGTCTTTAAAACGATGTCCAAGCAGTTGAGTGACTTTTTTTACCCTTGAGAATGATACCGTGCTAAGGCATACACCAATTGTACAAATGTATATCTTTAATGTTTTATGAGCTATGTTGTTTAAAATTGCAAAAAATACTGAAACAGGAGATATATTTAGCAACATGTGGTCTATCTGGTGGCAATTTAAAATACCTGTAAATGTCAACTTGTTACATGATAAAACATTATGAAGTAAACTTGGATTAGAAACTCCTTTCTTTGAAGCAAGTTATTCAGGACTAAATGTTTATACCAAAGGTTGTAAAAAGGTCCCACAACTCTAAAGAGCAACACAGATGAAGCAGTCAGAGCTCCACAATGGAAAGGTGAGAGGAAAAGGAACTGGAGTCCTCTTAGCAGCAGGGCCTGCTGTTAGCCTGGCTCTTCTAACTCAAATGGCCAAGAAGTACTTCCCATCCCTTGATTTAACCTCATCAGCTGCATGGATGCCTTCAACGCCGATAATGCATTTATTGACATTGAAGACTATATTTCCTTGAGCCTGTTAAGGAATTTGCTATTATAATTTAAATAAATCTTCTCATAAAGAGTAAAATCATATGGCTTCATTTTGTATTTATTTTTTTTAATACTTTTTTTGAGGACTGGCATTAGTGTAAGATTTGAGAAAGGACTTACCATGGAAAAGAACCAGGATAGGATAGGCTCGAATTCCAAAGTATGTTAGAATCATTTCTGGAGTCAGAGGAAATGAGGGCAGGTGTTCTACCTTCTTCAAATCTCTGAACTCTGGACATAACATCATGACTAACCATCACCTAAAATTAGGCATCATCGAAAGCTCCAATTCCTGATTATTTCTTAACTGCGGATTTTAGGAACAATGAAAGCACAGTAAATGTATTTCCCATTAAAAAATCAATAATTTATTACATCTATGACTATTTATGCCTACAGCATGCAAAAAGGTTGAGTTTTAAATTTCTCTTTCACAGTAGTCAGGCAAAGAACAAATAACTTGCATCTCACAAACAAAACTAGCTATTTGAAGAGGTAAGAGACATGTTCAAAGTCAAACAGCTGGTAGGGCTCAATCGTCCTGACTCACAGCCTAGTACCCTTTCCAGGTCCTACACTGCCCTCTCTGTGGACACACGGAGCCACAGAACATCATTAAACACATATAGTGAATATCATTAAACACATATGTGAGTGAGCCAGGGAGCGCCCAACCATCCAAGTCAAACAGAAGTTCAAGAGTGTTGTGAGTCTGTCCTTGTTAAGTGCTGGGGAAAACTAAAATGGAAGAAAGTAACACAGGTAAATGTGATCTTAAAGCAAAATTAAAAAAAGAAAAACACCTTTAATACGTAAAAACTTCAGCAGCTATTTTGGACAGTTATAGTAACATGAAACAGAAAGTCTGGCATGAAGATCCCTATCAGCAATGATCTGTAAATTACTACCTTTTGGGACTGTATTCATTTATTTTCCAATGAAAAAGAGCCTGCAAGCACTTCTGTAGAATACTGTCCAGGGCCTCTTTGGGACAAGGAACCATGCCGCCGCTTCAACCAACATAGTACAATTTGCAAAGGTATTACTCACTCTAAGGTAGTGTGAGAGTAGAAATTAAAAATAGCTGGGACCTTTTGAAGCTCTCAAACATTTCTCTGCCAGCATAGGATCATTCCCTGTGGTGTATTTTTAGTGCTCTATATACTCAACTTTTAAATGTCATAAGGAATGAAATCCTGGGAGTACTATTCGAACACATCTCTGAAAAAAAAAGTTATATTTGATATCTCATCTGTGATTTTGATTCAGGCATTATCTCTCCTCCAAGTAACACATTATCCAGCTATTTTCAGTCATTTGCTGAAGTTTAGGGTGCCCAGAGTCTAATGGATAACTCGCTGTGTCAAATAATATCATAAAGGCTACCATTTCTTCTCATTAGACTCTTAGATAGATTTATAAAATATATATATTTCCACAGTGTATATTTATAGATTTATAAAATATATATACATGTACACATAGTGAAAGACTCTCACTTTCTGCTTTAGGCATTCTAAAACAGGACACACATTATTTCCATCTATTCCCTATCATCCCTAACTCTCTAAAGAAAAAAAAATCGGTCAGGCACAGTGGCTCACGCCTGTAATCCCAGCACTTTGGGAGGCCGAGGCGGGCGGATCACAAGGTCAGGAGATCGAGACCATCCTAGCTAACACGGTGATACCCCATCTCTACTAAAACTACAAAAAATTAGCCGGGCGTGGTGGCGGGCGCCTGTAGTCCCAGCTCCTCTGGAGGCTGAGGCAGGAGAATGGAGTGAACCCGGGTGGCGGAGCTTGCAGTGAGCGGAGATCGGGCCGCTGCACTCCAGCATGGGTGACAGAGCAAGACTCAATCTCAAAAAAACAAACAAACAAACAAAAAAAAACAAAAAAAAAAACAAAAAAAAAAAACAAAAAAACCCTTACTATCCTTAAAATTGTTATTCTCACATCTAATTGCCTTTCTCAGAGCCACTCTTTCCTTTCACCAGTCCCAGTTTCCCAAACCCGCATTCATTCTTCCCGCCTTCAAATACTTTCGGCAACACCACTTTTGGCAGGAAGTCTGATCTGATAAATTAAAATAAAAAGCATATTAAAAAATATACTGTAAGAAACTTTCAGACCCTCTCACCTCTGGAGCTGACCAATAATCAAATTACCCTTGTATGATATATGGTAGGTTTCTAGATGCTACCTGCACTCTTCGCTTAAAAGGAAGTTTCCTGTGGGAACCCTTCAGTCTAGAAAATCACCCTTTCACTAGCAGAAGAAACTATTTGCTGTCTAAGTTCTGAAGACGACACTTCCTCAAGTCCTTTCCAAGTTAATATTAACAAAACAAATACATTATTCAATTAACACTCTTTACAAGCTTTATTAAGTATTATTTTCATTTAAAACACATTCTTGCATACAACTTATGTGACTGTGGCTAGAACACTGAGTTGTCAAAGGGATGAATACAGGTGGTCTGGCCCCAGCAACTTAAAGGACCGAGGACTGTGTTCATTAAGTGTTTTGTAGCAAGGGAATACATCTTCTTACATGATTTCACACACTTTGCTTTTTCAGTTTTTATTCTAAATATTTTAAATAAGTTTGTCTTTTCAACGTAGCTATTACATTGTGAGTTGCTTTCCCCCCCCCACCCCCCACTCTGTCGACCAGGTTGGAGTGCAGTGGCACAATCTCAGCTGTGCAACCTCCACCTCCTGGGTTCAAGCAATTCTCCTGCCTCAGTCTGCCGAGTAGCTGGGACTACAGGCGCATGCCACCATGTCCAGCTAATTTTTGTATTTTTTTTAGTAGAGACGGGTTTTCACCATGCTGGCCAGTTTGGTCTCCAACTCTTGACCTCGTGATCTGCCTGCCTCGGCCACCCATAGTGCTGGGATTACAGGCGTGAGCCGCTGCCCCCGGCCTTGAGTTTCTTTTTTGAAAGTACCTTTAGTTTCACAATGTCAGTAAATGTGGAAACTGATTATATTAGCAGGTATTTTCCTATTAGTCTTTCCTAAATGACTTGCCTACTAAATATGGTACAATTGTACTTATTCAAGACTTAATTCATCTATATGTCTTAAAGTGCCATCATAATGTTTGCATTTAACATAACAGTGAGAGAATGTTCTATTTTCTGTTTGGTATATAACAAGCCACAGTTAAGATAATTGCTGCTTTCTGTGTGTGCAAGAGTTAGGGAATAATGATGAAATATTCTTACTTAAATCACTTTCCCTGTACTTCTATTTTTTCCACAACTTTTACTCTTTTTGAAATCTTCCTAGTGAAAAGCTACTTCTCTACTTTTAAGATTAAATTATTCTCCATTTTGTGATGTACCTTCTACATTGATTTCTACTATAAAAGCCAAAAGAACTCTCTCGCTATTAACCTTCAGACAAAATGGCAAAAAGCTTGGGCTCCTAAATGAGAAGATCCCTTGTTAAAATCCCTCAAGTATGAATTACTGCAAATACGACATTGGGCAAAATACATAAATATTCTAAACCTCAGCATCTGTACCTTTAAAATAAATATAAAAATCCTAACCTCATAACATCTTACTAGAATTAAATGGAAAAAAATTTTTAAATTACTTTTGGTTTGTGTTTTTTTTGTTGTTATTTGTTTTTTGATACAGATTTTCACTCTGTTACCCAAGCTGAAGTGCAGTGGCAAAAACATGGCTCACTGCAGCCTCAATTTTCCAGGCTCTAATGATCCTCCTTGTCAACTACTAGAGTAGCTGGGACCACAGGCACATGCCACTATCCCCGGCAATTTTTTTTTTTCCTTTTTTGTAGAGATGGGGTCTTGCTTTGTTGCCCAGGCTGGTCTGAAACCCCTGGGCTCAAGCAATCCTCTTTCCTCAGCCTCCCAAAGTGCTGGGATTACAGACAATAGCCATCTCGCTTTGGCCATTGTTTATTAATTATATCCTGCAGCCATAACAAAAAATTGTGTTTCTTTTTGTGAGTTAAAATCATTTGATAGAAAATAAAAGTAAGGTTATGACTCAGATATAGGCATAGATATTCTAATACACCATCTGGGAATTATTACTTTTAAAATAATTACTTTTCTTCTGTAGAATGTTTAATAGTTTTCTATTAATTTAAGGTGGTTTTCTTTCTCCATGGAAGTCGCCTACGTCCTTCACTTTTGCAGTATAATTTTGCTGGGTACAGAATTCTAGGTAGTTGTATTTTTCCTTTCAAAACTTTAAATATTTTGCTCGATTCTCTTCTTGTTTGCATAGTTTCTGATAAGAAATTTGGGGCAGTGTTTATACTTGCTGCTCTGTAGGGTAAAGTATTCCTTCCTGACTTCTTTCAAGGTTTCCTTTATCTCTGGTTTTGTGCAGTATGCATATGACATAGGTAGGTGTAGATATTTTGGGATTTATAATTCTTGATGTTCTCTGAGCTCCTTGGTTCTGTAGTTTAGTGTCTATCATTAATTTTGGAAAGCTCCCAGTATATTCCTCAAATCTATGTTTCTCTGCTCTCCTTTTCTTCTTTTTGTATTCCAATCAATTTTACGGTATACCTTTTGAAACCATTCCATAGTTCGTGGATGTTCTTTTCTGTTTTTTTTCTTTGTTTTGTGTTTCTTTTTTCTCTTTTCATTTCAATGTAGAGAGTTTTTATTCAACAGCAGTCAAGCTCCTTGAGTCTTTTCTAGGCTGTATTCAGTCTAGCAATGAGTCCATCAGGGTCTTTTCTAGGCTGTATTCAGTCTAGCAATGAGTCCATCAGAGGTATTCTTCAGTTCTGTCACCATGTTTTTTATTTTCATTTCCAGTAATTCCTTTTGATGCTTAGAGTTTTCATGTTTCTGCTTGCATAGCTTATCTGCTCTTACATGTTGTCTACTTTTCCCATTAGCACTCTAAGCATACTAATCATACACATCTAAAATATCTGATAAATCATAATTGTTCTCAATTCCCTGACTGGCAATGTCAACATATCTCTCAAATCTCAGTCATTCCACTGCATTGTCTCTTCCGAACGTGTTTTCCTTGCCTTTAGCATGCCCCGTGCTTTTTCTTGTTTTCTTTTTGGTAAAAGGCTGACATGTATTGGTTAATAAAAAATGTGATAAGCAGGACTTTAGCATGAAGATCTGTGTTAATCGGACTAGGAGTTGGATTATGTTTAATGCTTGCTGTAGGTGTAGGTGTCAGAGGGTTTGATTTTCTTCTCAGAGATGACTGTCCCTGGCAGGGCCTTCTGCTGTAATCCACTCTTATAATGCAGGAGGCCTGTTGCTGTGGTAGTGAGAGATGGAAGAGTGTTTTATAACCTTCCTACTAGCTGTGAGTCTTTTAATGATCCTGTGTTTCGGGGCTATGACTTTTCTGACAATTTTCCCAACAAAATAGCTCCTTTTTCCTCCTTGCCTTCTACTACTTTTCCAGTTATAGAAATCCCGTTTTATTTCCTTAAAGCCATGACACCCACTAAGTATGAATTTTCCACTAGTAAGACAGGAAGGCTAAAGGGGTCTGTCTGACATGGAAGTAACACCCTTCCCTGATAACCTTCTAGCACAGATTTTTCCCTAAAGAGAAAGACTTTCTGATGTAGAAGGATCTAGGATACTTCATAATGTCCATTTTTCCTTGACCTGCCAGAGGTAAGAAGGGATATTCCTGGAATTTTCACAGTGAGTGCTTGGTGGGGTTCCTAGAAGTAAAGGCAATGAGTGTAGGGGCCTCCTAAGACTGCACACCCCCGGATTTTCTCCCTCTCACACCACTGCCTCCAGCAGGTCATGAAACTGACCATTTAAGTGATCTCACCTGTATATGGCACCTATAGCCTCTGATCCATGCACACTTGTCTTGGTTGTGACTCTGTGGACCCACCTGTCCTTCATTTCCAGGTGGCAATTTAACCTGCAACCTCAGTTCTCTGATGGGTTCAGAAAAGTCATTGATTTGGGGTTTGTCCAGCTTTTTCTTGTTATGAGGATGGGAGTGAGCCCTTTACATGACTAGCTGAAACTGAAGTCTTGTGGATGATTTTACTATATTATTTATCTTTTCTAAACTTTATCAATGATTGAAATGTTTCAGTATATATGAATAACCAATAGCATCTCAGATTTTTAACTCCCACTTTCTGTAACTCACAAAACCAGACTTTACTTAGGATTGAATCTTAATTACAGTATTGTCTAAATTTGTATATCAGTTTTAATGTTATAATGTTGCAGAACATATATTTCAAATTGTGTTTCATTATACACATACACACACTTGTTATACTGGACTAAATTATTATTCATCTTGGGAAATGTGACTATTTACACCTCCATTGTATTATCTCATCACAGTGAAGAGTCAACGAATATATCTTGATTTATACAATGTTATAAGGTTTTTCTGTCAATGTTGATGATGTATCTTAGTCAATTTTGGCTGCTATAAAAAATACTATAAACTGGATTGCTTATAAACAATAGAAATTTATTTTTCACATTCTGGAGGCTGAGAAGTCCAGGATCAAGTTATTAGCGGGTTTGTCCTCTGATGCAGGGTCTTGCCTAGTTTCTAGAAAGCACCTTCCCGCTGTGTTTTCCCATGGTAAAAACGACAAGGAATCTCTGAAGCTTTTTTATAGACACTAATTCCATTCATGAAAGCTCCCTCCTTATAACCTAATAGCTTCCCAAAGTCTGCTCCTCCAAATATTACCATTTTGGGGATTAGATTTTAACATATTAATTTTGAAGGGGGCACAAACATTCAGTCATAGAAATGTGTTTTAAGATATTCTGTGAAAGTGTTAAAAAATAATAAAGCAGATAATTATATATTGTCTCACCCCAACAAGGACTTTATAAGGTGGGAAAATATAGTCATCCAATTGATAAATGTCATTAGATAGCCATCAAACTGATATGGTTTGGCTGTGTCCCGACCCAAATCTCATCTTGAATTCCCATGTGTTGTGAAAGGGACCCAGTGGGAGGTAATTGAATCATGGGCTCAGGTCTCTCCCATGATATTTTCACGTAGTGAATAAGCCTCAGGAGACCTGATGGTTCCAAAAGGGGGAATTTCTCTACAAAAACTCTCCCTTTGCCTGCTGCCATCCATGTAAGATATGACTTGCTCCTCCTTGCCTTCCACCATGATTGTGAGGCCTCCCCAGCCATGTGGAACTGTAACTCCATTAAACCTGTTTCTTTTGTAAATTGTCCAGTCTTGGGTATGTCTTTATCAGTAGTGTGAAAATGGACTAATATCAACGCACATTAAAGATTTTGGCTTTTCCTCAAATTCTGTCTGCTCCATCAGTTTCAAATGACCTTTGTCCACCAGTTGTAATTTCTGCCTATTCATACTGGATAAAGTGTTTCATCAGGTGCTGAGAGAATAACTTAACCAATATGCAGATGAAAGACAATTATTTTTGAAAATCACTGGGGAACATTCTGTTGGTCTTGCTCTAGATTTGTTAGGTAATTCCCTTGGCCTCTGACAGAGTATATTTTTCCAGTTCCCATGAATACACTTTTCCATACGATGTGATTAAGTGTGGGTCTATACCTCAATGTCATTAACATTCCTTAATAATTTTCCTTAATCCCAAGTCAGGGCCGAACTTTACTGCTAATACCTGCCCTCTACCTGCATCCAGGGATCTCAGAGCTCTCCTGACAGAAGCATTTGACTTCCTGTGAGGAAATGTTCATATAATTTACACACTAAATAACTACTTCGAAGTCTGCATAAATAGGCTGAAATAAGTTTTTATAACCACCCAGAAACTGAATCAACTCTAGCAAGGGGCTGGTAAATCACGTTGGTTTCTTCTTGGGGTTCCAACATAGAAGCCGCCAGAAGAATCACTTCTAGATTGTACTTGCTCATTAAACCTCACGGTGTTTTCTCATTTCTCTCCAAATAAATTTGACAATTCCTCTCTGAGGCTTCTGAGAAGCTCATCAGAAACATTACTAGACAATTATTTTGTGGCAACATATTTTAGCTTGTACTATTTTAACCCCCACTCAGAAAGTTCAGTTTAATAATTTCTCCACAAGAAGTCCGTACTCTTTTTGTCTTTCTTCTGTAACCTTTATTATAGGAAAAAAAGAAGAAAAAGAAAAAGAAAAAACCTAAATCCCAGTTCTTTCCAATTTCAGATTCTGTACTTTTCTAGTGCTCCACATAGCTTCAAAAAAAAAAAAAAAAAGAAAGAAAGAAAGAAAAGAAAAGGAAAGAACAGAAAAGAAAAAGACAATGCGTAAAATTAGAAAAGTCCTCTTACTGAGCTAGATGGAGACCTGCTTCCAGAGCTACCACTGACATTATTGGCAAGAACATGCAAAGGCAGTAGATTGTACTACAATGATGTGGAGAGAAACAGAATCTAATAAAAGAAGAGGGAAGAATTTCTTACATTAAGAAATCATTTTCTGCTTTTTTTTTTTCTTTTTAGAGGAAAACTTGCTGTGGGGTTGTGTAGATCAATGCCATTGCAGAAAGGCTGGACAAGGATTGAAGGTGAAAACGGGAGCAGAGCATTTCTAGAAAACTCTTTCCATACAAAGTGCCCGAGGCTTCATGCCAGATACCCCATAGGCTCGTCTCAATCCCGCCTTTAGTGACTTCACTGGGGTAGTCTGAAATGAACACTCTCAAAAGCCTGCCTTCCTATTTTAGCTCAAGTTTGCTTGGCTTCCTTTGTAAATACCTGTGACATGTAGGTCAGGAACCAAAGAGTTTAGCACTTTCATTTATTTATGTTTTTAGTCTAAGGGAAACAGAATAACCACCAGTGACCTTCTATTAGTTTGAAATGTTGGAGGCCAAATGACATAAAATGACATAAAGCACCAGCTATTTTTTTTTGGAGGGGGGTCACAGAGTCTTACTCGGTCACCTAGAGTGCAGTGGTGCAACCTTGGCTTACTGCAACCTCCACCTCCTGGGTTCAAGTAACTCTACTGCCTCAGCTTCCCAAGTAGCTGGGACTACAGGCACCCACCACCACACCCAGCTAATTTGTTTTGTATTTTTAGTAGAGATGGGGTTTTACCATGTTGGCCAGGATAGTTTCGAACTCCTGACCTCAAGTGATCCACCTGCCTCGGCCTCCCAAACTGCTGGGATTACAGGCGTGAGCCCCCACAACTGGCCAGCACCAGCTGCTTTAAAAAAAAATCGTGAGGGATCACAGATCAAAGCAGAGTCTACCACTCAGAACAGGCACAGGACAGTGGCTCTTGCAAAGATTAGGTTGGTGCAAACCTAGCAGCATTGCTGTGAGGTACATCACAAACTCCGTCAAACAACACAAGTTGTTTCTCTTCTTTCCTGCCGCAGGTTTGTGGATTCTATTGCTGTCCTTCTCACTTGGTGTTATAATTACTTGCAGTAATTGTTTACAGCCTCACCTCTGTTCCTTGAAATGCTTCTGGCGGGGGACCTTTGCTTTTTCTTGATTAATTGTTTTCCTAATTCCTAGTAAAGTGCTTGGACACTCAGTGAATATTTCTTCACTGAATGCTATTAATGGCCATTGTCCATCAGGATCAAATAGAGAATGAAAACTACCCCCATATGTCTTATTTTAAAGAGTAGCCCTGCCCTCAAAGAGCTCTACAGAGGAATGCCACCAACATATGCATCCACAGCTCACTTCATAACGCTCCCATCCATATGTTTTGCAGTATTTGTTGCTGGGCCAAGACTGAGTTCTGTGTCAACCAGACGTACTTTGCAGATTAGAATTCCATCTTCATGCTTTTCCTGACTACAATTAATCTTAGGAAGAACCACTGACAAATCTGGAAGCGAGGGAGTTGTCCATGTGTTACCAGAATTAGGGAGTCACTGCCAAATTGCACGCCAACCTTCCCACCAGACTCTATGGGGCTTCATAACCAGAAGAGCTTCTCCAGCCAGCAGCTGTTAAGGGATATTATTGTTTGGATGGAACCCGATTACTGTGCATCCTTCTTAATTAATGCGATTACCAAAGGAATGTATACAAAATAGGGCACTAATTAATTGTAGCCAATTAAGATTTTAAACTATAAATTCAGTGATTATTATATCACATATAAGGAGTGATGCTGCAGTTTCTTAAAGACATTTCCTGAAGAAACAAATCTTAGTATGATACCTAAATTACTCAGAGAGGAAGATTTTAAATTTATGAATGATTGATTTGAGTTGAGTTCCCTACACAGTTTCTTTCTGAAAAGTGCATAGAAAGTTAAAGAAACAAAAGCACGGAGTCATGAGACTCTATAGTATTACAGGTGCAATCCTTTCTGTTACAAAGCTATGGAATTATGCAGGTGAGTGTGCAGAGGAAAGAGAAACATTTCACTTTAAAAATTGGAAGATAGGGCCAGGTGCAGTGGCTCACGCCTGTAATCCCAGCACTTTGGGAGACTTAGGCAGGCAGATCACAAGGTCAGGAGATCGAGACCATCCTGGCTAACACGGTGAAACCCTGTCTCTACTAAAAAATACAAAAAAATTAACCGGGTGATGTGGCGGGCGGGCTCCCAGCTACTCGGGAGGCTGAGGGAGGAGAATGGCGTGAACCTGGGATGCGGAGCTTGCAGTGAGCTGAGATCACGCCACTGCACTCCAGCCTAGGAGACAGCGAGACTCCATCTCCCAAAAAGAAAAAAAAAAAAATAGAAGATAGAAATATAACAGTCATCTTAACTTCTGCAAGTTTTGTAGCAGATCCTCTGTTTGGACACTAATCCGTGAAAATGAACTCGGAAAAGGAAATTAGTAATAAACATGAGACGTTTTCACACTTAAGAGAGTAATGTGTTTTCTCAGCTTACGTCACTGCCTGCATGAGTTCACATGTAAACACAATGTAAGACAAAGCTGTGGCAGAGGCCTGTGGACATCAGGGAGTTTCACCTACTGCTATTTCACCTTCACCTCCTGAACTCACAAGAAAGACATGGGGTATTCCCAAGTCACAGAAAACAGGAAAAGAACATTTATTCAAAGAAATGATGATGATGATGAAACACTTTCCGTTTCAAGTCAAATTACCAGGCAATAGCTATCGTATTTAATTCAATTCATACTAGATATGAGAAACTGCATGTGTGGACGGAATAGAAATTGAATTAAATACACTCGGTTTCTCAGATGTAATATGGTCAGGCCGAGTCAAGTCTTACCAACTGTGGTTGCAGAACGAAGAAAATGGAATACGCATGCTTATGATTATATATATAAGAGAAATGCATATATACACATACATATACCTGTGTATTTATACATAACATACATATAAAATATGTATACAAGAAAAATCTAACACAAATACTCCAATTCATAGGCATAACACCCCTCCCAAAAGCAGACTTTCCCGTGTGGATTTACTGCAATGGTAAAAAGCTATCTGTTGCTAAAATAGATTACATATAGTCTGACAATCATAGATTCTGATCCGTATTTTAGATAAGAAATTGTTTACACTGTGTTGTCGAGTATAGATTGGAAACCACATATCTGCGTACAATCTTCCTTTCCTCAGAACCAACCTATGTTTATTTTTCTTGGGTTTCCATACAAGAAGCAGGCCTGGCAGGAGCACGGCTCTGAGGTGTCATGGACTTGCGTCTCCAGTAGAGGGCAGGAGCAGGAACAGCTGGGGGACTGTTGCATCCAATTGAACACTGGGCTAGCAGTTCCCAACCTTCACACCTAGACCTCAGAGGAGGGAACGTTAACGCCCGGCGGCAGTGGATTTCGGGAGAGCATCACGCCCTAAACATTATGTCCGGGTTTGGAGACAGACATCCATTTGGATTTTCCTGGCGGGGATTCAAACTTTTAGCAGAGACACTTGATGCATAGAATACTTGGCATCTTGGCCACACGGAGACCCATCTGTCACAATGGCATCCTGCCTATTTCAAAGTTGCTTAGATCTTTTCAGCAAGCCATAGGTGCCAGGCAGGAGTGGCTCTTCATGGGGAGTGGGTATAAAACTGCAAGTGGCATCTCTTCCACAGGAACATCTTCTCTTCCGCCAGTTCCCATCCCTGGTCCAGCTTGCAAGAGCTACACCTGTTGCCCCTCGTTCATAGAATACACTAGATTTGCCCTGGAAAGGCAAAGCCAGCACTTCAAATTACGTTCATATGCCAGAAAGACAGGTGGTGCTTCAGCAGGCGTCTGATGAAGTCAGGAAGATAACTCAGGGCATAAAAATGTTTTTATAAAAGAAAGTAGAGTCCTCTCCATGGGAGCATTGTGAGGCAGCTCTGTAGATGACCACAATTATAAAACTAAATAGAATTTCAGTACACTACGATGACAAGAACACGGGGTAATATCACATCAAGAACTTGCTCTTCACATCAGCAGATATTGTTGACAATGTTTATGGGCAACTTTTAAATATGGCAAAACCCTTTGAAAAAAGTATTATGGTTATAGATTCAGAGTACGTTGGAACACATATGCACATATAAATATGGCTTTCATTTACATTAAATTAATTGTTTGTCAGGGAAGATGGTTTTGTTCAACTTGCAATGTATGTTTTCTTTCTTCCTCATGGAAATATGAAAGCTAAATGAAGTTGTTTAGAATGAGAAAATGCACGTGGCACTCAAATACTGCCCTGCTCAATAAATGTAAGTTGAAAATATCAGATCATCCTACTTGGGGAAACTCTGTAGTAATAACCTCCAATAAAAATACTTTACACAAAGAGTCTAGGCATTTTTTTACAGATGATTTTGTTTAACGAAGTGTAAGGCACCATAACTATTGTGATATCGCAAAGAATAAATAGGTATCAAGGTTCATATTTTAACAAAGTGACAGCTAGATGCTAACGTAGGCTTTACTATATTAAAAGTAGATAATGCATTCAACAGAATCCCTGAGAATATTTTACTTTTGCAAGAAATGACAGAAAGGAATCCTTTGTCAGCATCACAGTTTTTGACTGGTGATGGATACCAACATTCATGTAAACAGGGTGTGAGACATTTCATTAGGCATCCCCAGGTGTACAGGGTTCAGTAGGTGTATAAGCTCATGCTTACCTTGCTATAAATAACCACCTGAGACTGGGTAATTTTTGAAGAAGAGAGATTTAATTGGCTTGGGTTCGGTAGACTATTTATAGGAAGCACGGCTGCGGAGGCCTCAGTAAACTTACAGTCATGGTGGAAGGCGAAGGGGAAGTTGGCATGTCCTACTTGGCTGGAGCAAGAGGAAGACAGAGAGAAGTGGGAGGTGCTACACACTTTAAAATAAGCAGATCTCCTGTGAACTCTATCATGAGACAGCAGTAGGGGGATGGTGCTAAACCATTAAAAACCACCCCCACGATCCAATCACCTCCAATCACGCCCCACCTTCAACACCGGGCATTACAATTCAACATGAGATTTGGGGCAGGGTGCGGTGGCTCACGCCTGTAACCCCAGCACTGTGGGAGGCCAAGGTGGGCAGACCACAAGGTCAGGAGATCGAGACCACCCTGGCTAACACGGTGAAACTCCATCTTTACTAAAAATACAAAAAATTAGCCGGGCATGGTGTGGGGTGCCTGTACTACCAGCTACTCGGGAAGCTGAAGCAGGAGAATCGCTTGAACCCAGGAAGCGGAGGTTGCAGTGAGCCGAGATCATGTCACTGCACTCCAGCCTGGGCGACAGAGCGAGACTCCGTCTCAAAATAAATAAATGAAATAAAATAAAATAAAAAATAAAATAAGAGATTTGGGTGGGGGCATAGAGACAAACCGTATCAGTGGGAACCCTAGAATATGACTATCCACAAAACAAGGATGCCAAGTTCACAATCCCTAATAATAAAAGCCATAATGTGAAAAGTGTTGCAAGATAGGACCAGAGTGTGGCAGTGGTTCAGATGGAGGAGGAGATTTCCAAAGACTGTAACATTTGAGATGGGCCTGGAAGGCTAGGTATGATTCAAAACAGGTCACTGCTCTTAAGGCATTTACAATCAGAAGTTGACACAGAAAATATGCTAAGATCTATTTAGTAGAGTGAGTATTGTTACTGTGTGTGATAACAAAGCTGAAATGACAGAAAAATCACTTGTAAAATAATACCAGACTTTGTGATGTTTAAAGTCTTATTTCTCTGATTTTGGGTTAGCACTACTTTAAAAAAATGAAAATATGTATTCTATTACAAAACTGCCCCCTGAAAAATTATTCCTTTGAATGGAATCCCGTGTTGGTGTTGGTGACTCCTGAGTTGAAATCATTACGAAGGGGATGATGAGCTGATCGAGGGCTCAAGGACATCACTCAAGGCCCCCTCCATGCGCGAAGCATATGAGCTTTCTGGGACAGACTTATTTTTGTATTTATGAGCTTCGAAAATCACAAAGTGTATTGTCTTCTCTCTCTTTTCTTTTTGCTGGAAATCTCAGAGTGAAAGGTAGGTGTTCCTCCCAGATTCAGACCTTTGTGCTGATTCTTGCACAATATCCTCCTCTTGTCCTTCTGTATATCCACCTGGACTTCATTACCCATTTTCTAACTTTCTGCACAATGTGTATGTCTGCTCCAATATTTATTAGAAAAAGGACAGGGATATAAATGTGAAAAAAAAAGCCAATTTCCAATGTCTAGACAAGCACTGCGAGTTGTGCTTTAAAAAGACACAAAGGTGAAAAGTGATAGCTGAATCACGTTACTTCAGATTGATAAATCTTTTCTTTCTTGACCCAATCTCACTATTTCAGTGAAATAAACTTATTATTTGACTAATACATTTTTCGTAATTTCACCACGAACTTTCCACTAATTAATTTCCACACATATATGCAGGTATGTGCATATGGACTTTTAAATAATTTATATATAAACACACTTGTGAATATGTATGTTTGTACATATATGCAGATATATATTGTTCATATAATCACCACACACACACACCCCTACAACATGTAATTTTAAATAAGTGAGTTTTAAAAAAAGTAGTAAAATTCTGGGGGGTGTATGTATGTTAGGTTTATATTTTTTTCCTTTGCTATTACGATTGAGTTGTTTGGGCACCTAAAATACATGTACCAAAAGATAAGCCACTTAGGTGCAGGGATGAATGTAACAGAGCCATGGTTTTCAGTGAGGTAGTAGTTTGTTAAACAGAGAAAATAATGATTATGTAACATGTCATGCCTTACTTCTATAAAGTTAGAATGGAAACATACTCAGTTAAAATCACTAAAGTAAAATTAAAATCCTGTAAAACTGAAACATACTTGAAATTAAAACACTTTGTAATGTAGTCATAGCTGTAATTCAGAAATAATCTCTTGCCCAAAGGGAAAAAGAATAGTTCTGTCAATTAGAGTATATTTAGAACCATGGGTTAGATGTAAATGTTAAATTGTTCCTTACTATGAAACTTTGCTGGCACTTAAAATTTAGCATAAACAAATAATCTAATAAATTTTATTCATTAGAAATATGACCAAAATTTCCAATATAATAACAAAAATTAAGGGGGATTTAATGTATATTTTCTATTAGCCATTCCCTGGCTATTTGAAGCATGTTATCAGTCATTTTGATAGAAGGCAAAAGTTTGCATTAGTTCCAGATCTTTCATAAAATGTTGACATAAAATAAAATGATTCAATATCCAGTACTCAGTACACTAAATGTAGTAACAAGTTGTACCATAATATGAAAAGTTTTAATATCGATACTCCAGTACATTGTACTACTAATTAACATAGTAGGTGTGAATCTCTCCCCTCTAAAATCTGGGTGTTGCCAATGTGATAGAATTGAAAGCTGGGCCTAGAAGAAGTGATTAGGCTGTGATGGCTGCTCTTTTGTGATTACAGTAGGTCCCCCCATTATAAAAGGGCATGACCCAGAGTTCATCCCCTTTTGCCCTTTCACCTTCTTTCATGTGAAGGGAGAGCATTCCTTCCTTCCAGAGGGTACAGCAACAAGGTATTCTCTTGAAAGCAGAGAACAGCCCTCAACAGACACCAGACCTGCCAATGCCTTGATCTTGGACTTCCCAGCCTCCAGAACCATGAGAAATACATTTCTGTTCTCTATCAATTAGTCCCAGGTATTTTGCTGCAGTAGCACAAAAGAGCTAAGACAGTAGAGGAAAATAAAATTAAAAGACAAATAGAAGACAATGTTGAGATCAATCAAGGTAGGTTATCATGAAAATTCCTACCTTGTATATATAATATTTGTAATGTTGAGTCAATGCCTTTTCTAAGAGTCTTACGCTAATGAACCAAACAGGACAGGATCTTCACCCCCAAGTCTACTCAGACTTATTCTAGAAAGTATTATACTTATGACTGGCTGAAATGAGTGATCCAAGGCAGTTCAAGATAAGTCAATTTCTTGAGTCTACACATAGGAAAATTAGAATATTAATAACAAAGTATTTAGAGAGAAAATGCATATGGAAATGCTGGCAGTATAAATCTAGGGAATTCACTCATATCTTGAAAAACCGTTTAATGACATTAGTTTTGAAAACGAAAGTATATGTCTGCAGCAAGATCATTTTTCTCAGGAATCAAGGATTTAGTTACTGGGGACCTGTCCTCAGAAATTACAACGGTGAGGCCAGGCACAGTGGCTCATGCCTGTAATCCCAGCACTTTGGGAGGCTGAGGCAGGTGGATCACCTGAAGTCAGGAGTTTGAGACCAGCCTGACCTACATGGTGAAACCCTGTATTTAGTAAATACCAAAAAAATAGCCATGCGTGGGTGATGCATGTCTGCAATCCCAGCTACTTAGAAGGCTAAGGCAGGAGAATCACTTGAACCCAGGAGGCAGAGGTTGCACCAAGCCAAGATTGTGCCATTGCGGTCCAGCCTGGGCAACAAGAGCAAAACTCTGTCAAAGAAAAGAAAAAGAGAGCGAAAGAAAAGAAAAGAAAAGAAAGAGCGAAAGAAAGAAAGAAAGAAAGAAAGAAAGAAAGAAAGAAAGAAAGAAAGAAAAGAAAGAAAGGAAGAAAGGAAGGAAGAAAAGAGAAAGAAAGACAAGAAAGAAAAGAAAGAAAGAGAAAGAAAAAGAAAGAAAGAAAAAGAAAAAAGAAAGAAAGAAAAAAGGAAAGAAAAGAAAGTAAAAGAAAGAAAGAAATTTATGATGATTATGATGGTGATTTAGGGTCAGAAACAGGCAATTTCAAGTGACTTGTTAGCTCCCTCTCACGTTCCATTCAGAAACCTCTTCCACCAGCCAGAGGCAACATTTATTGTCAGCCAATCTGAGTGGGGGTGCTAAACACATTTCACATTTAGGATATACTCAGGAAAATTCAAATTCCATTATAAATTATGTTTTAATCTTCCTAAGCTATCTCAAAAATTATCGTTATTTAATATGAAACATGTATAATGTGAATTAATGGGAGTTTATATTTTTAAGATCATGTTAAAGATAAGAATGTCTTTATACTGTCCCCTGAAAACACAGTATTCTCTGTATGTAAGTTTGTGATGTTTGAATCACTATATAGTTGGTAAAATGGCACTTTAAACTGTGAACATAGAAATTCAGATGCTTATTAACATACAATGCAGATTTTCCAAAATACCTTTTATTTTACTCAGATAATGGAAGGATAACCAACAAGTGTGAATTACCCACAGAAGTGATGGGTGTGTGTGTGTCTGTCTCTGTGTACAGGAATGTGTATGCAATGTTTACTCACCCTAAGAGAAAATGTGTTTCTTGTTGTTCTGAGTAATTATTCTTCTCCACCAGCCATTTTTTTCTTATATGTTGTTTTCACAGATCATGGCGAGAGGACTTTATAAAAGTTCAAGGGAACGTTACTCAATCTGAGAGAATACCCAAGAGTGACTGTATTCACTCAGAATTGAACCTTCCATGCAAGAAGCCACCTCCAGCCTTCTGAACGTACCCTCACATCTGTTTGGAATACTTGCCCTCTTCACTCAGCCAAATTTGCTTCAGATCCAATCCTGCAATTTCCTTCCTATGAAAAGCCTTTCAAGAATCCCCCAGCATGGATAAACTCCCTCTTCACTTGTAATCAGAGCACCTGAGCTTTTGTAATCATGATCCAGGAAGTCACTCTGGTGAGATTACCCATTGCCTTGCAGGTATCTCCCACCAGAGTAAATTCTAGAAGGGGTGAAGTACTGCCTGTGTGTGCAAGTGTGTGCATGCATGTCTGTGTGTGTGTGTTTTTAATGTACCTTCAGTTCTAATGGCAGATGATACGTACACTGAATGTGTTGTTTAAAGGTATAAATAGGCATCATTGATTCTTGTTACATAACCTATCCCTGTCCCACCCCATCTCAAACTAGCACTTCTAATTATGTATGCTTATATATAGCATAATATTTTACAAAATCCTGTTTTACTTGAGAAAAAATAGAAATTAAAGATCAAATGATAATTAGCAATAAGAACTTCTAATAACTAGATATTATCACTTTTATGTCTTCTTCCTATCTTAAAATTTGACTTGTTTTAAATTGCTGGGCAAACCATTAACACCCTTTCAGTTTTTAAGTGCACATATTAAATTTGTTGTCTATAAAAGCTATTGATAGAGCTCATGAGAGAAGGTATGCAGATACAAGAAACAACACATCTTGTCCACAGTTCACATGGTGCAGTCTGGGAAATTGCTCTGAGAGCACCTGCCGACCTTCAGATGACAGACCAGCCCATTATATGCATTCTGTGTTCTCATGCCCCTAGATTGCCAGAGGTGTAAAGGAGGCTACTGAAGGACACCAAAGTCACCCCAAGAAGTGATTCCTTCTACACAGGGAAATGACTTGAGGAATTCCTTTACCAAGTTTTTCCTAGTGCTAAAGTTTTAACTGGCATCTTCTCTAAGCCTCAAAAGAGCCTCTCACTCCCTTAAATCTTCTTATTCCTAGTCTAGGTGTATATGCATATTACACACTTTCCATCATAGAAATACATTAATGTGAACAGTAACAGTCCCTAGCATCCACCTCAGCTAGATGGGGTGCTACTACTCAGGCATAACTCCAAGAATTTTACAACTTAGGTGAACAATCTTAAAAAATGATTTGAAATAAAGGGATATCAATTATACTAACATGGAATTAGGATATTTTTAAAATATATAATACCATCAATTTTTTAGTTTTAGATGACTACTGTCATTTTCTTTCAATAGTTACATAATAGTAGACACAAGTGTCCATTCATTAAACAGCTGTCCTTTCTTCTGCCCTTCACCCTTGACTCACTCATGCCTCATCCTGAAAGGCAATGTGAGTTGATGCTTCCGTGTTGGTTAGGAGCATGAACAGTTAATTTCTTAAAGGGCTGGCATACCTTTTAAAATAAAGAGTGTAACTGGATTGTTTGTAACTCAAAGGATAAGTGTTGGAGGGGATGGATATACATTCTCCATGATGTGCTTATTTCATATTACATGCCTGTGTCAAAACATCTCATGTACTTTCTCTCTCTATATATATAGATATAAACACACATATATATTCATATATATATATAGTATGTGCCCACATAACTTAAAAATAAATATAAAATGAAGCCCTTGTGATAACCTCATTGAGTTTAAACATACACACTACACTTGTATTCTACATTGCTTCCTGCACTCACACGTTCTCTCCTGGTATACCTATCCACGGAGAGCACTCAGTGGGACTATCAGTGCTTGGGAGTTAGCATGATTACAGAAATTTACCAAGGAACCCTGGGGAGGTCATTCTATTATATATCTCCAAGATTCAGTGTCCCAATGGTAGAAATATAATAACTCCTATAATGGGTTTTCAATAATAATCAAATGAGATAATGAAGAAGTAACTGGCCCATAAACTATAGGCAGTATCCAAACTTTATCTGTATAGGTTTCTTTGGTTTGGGTTCTATGGAGGAAACAAAGTAGCTTAGCAAGCTATTCTCAGCCTTGGATCTGAATCATTCTTTGATAGTTTAAGAAAGTTTTATAATAGAATTCATTTTTGTTCTCTGTCACATCTCAGCTTGCTTGAAGTCTCAATCACTGTAGGCAGAAAAGTGATGAACAAGACAAGTTTCTGCCATCATGATTCTGACAGTGTAAATCAAGCATCCAGGCTCACAAACAAACATCCAGACACTCGATGTTGAATACAGATTTGACAATCTCTGCTAGACAAAAATGTAGGATCCACTTTGAGTTATGATCATGTAAGTTTTATTTTCAACTATGTGACCATGATAAGAAAGTTGTAAACAGTTTTGTATCATTTTAGTAATATATTTTCATCCCAGTATCCTAATTATGTTCATGTAAAATGAATTTTACTCTCAAGAATTTGAACGTTTTCTGTTCTATTTCTATTGAACTAAAAACCATCTATATGATATTTTCAATAAAAGATGTAACAGTAAACATAAGTATAAAACCTACATCCAGGCACGGTGGCTCACGCCTGTAATCTCAGTACTTTGAGAGGCTGGGGCGGGTAGATCACCTGAGGTCAGGAGTTCGAGACCAGCCTGGCCAACATGGCAAAACCCGTCTCTACTAAAAATACAAAAATTAGCCTGGTGTGGTGGCCCGTGCCTGTAATCCCAGCTACTCAGGACGCTGAGACAAGAGAATTACTTGAACCTGGGAGGTGGAGGATGCAGTGAGCCAAGATCGCACCATTGCACTCTAGCCTGGGAGACAAGAATAAAACTATATCTCAAAAAAAAAAAAAAAAAAAAGAAAAAACCTACAAAAAGCTTTTATAAACATTTAAAAATCACTCAAACTTTTTGACATATGTATCATATTGTTTTCATTTGTCATATTAAGATTATTATAGCTCGGGAAGAAAATATGTTTCTCAAGTTTCCCCAACAAGCAAAAGACAAAATTGGGATTTGAACCCAAATCTTTTCTCTTCAAATCCCGTCTCTTTTTCTCTATTATGCAATGGAATAATCTTTGCATCCACCGTGGTGTCTACATTGCATAAATACCTCCAATAAATATTTCTGGAATGAATGAGCAAGTGACTTGAATTACCACATACCTTAAATAGTTTGGGTTGTTATCAAGCATATTTGAATATATTATAAGACAGAAGGAACTAGCATTATAAGTCTTTCTGAATGTTTAGTCCCTGAGCAGCAGACACAAGGAAGGACAACATCACTATGGTTAATCAGAGAATAAAACATGGTGAATATCAGTTTTATGGTTCTTTTTTTTTTTTTTTTTTTTCTTTTTGCAGTGTGGCCCACTTTTGGTTCTGGGAAGCGGCTCAAGAGTTCAACTTGAAGGTTAATTTCCAGACACAAGTCGGTGGTCTTTGACAGGGTCATGTGTTCTTTGTCACATGACTCCTGTTGAAAGCTGACATTTCTTTAGCAGTTAAATTAATACATGGCATTTTGTAAAACAATCTAAAATATACCTTTCCTACAGAACTTACTGTTAATCATTTCAAAATCAACCATAAAATATTTAAAACTCAGTAATTTCTAGTCTTGTATTCCTTATTCTGACACGTGGGTATTCTGTCTGGAATTTTCTTTTTTCTTTTTTTTTTTTGAGACGGAGTCTCGCTCTGTCGCCCAGGCTGGAGTGCAGTGGCGCGATCTCGGCTCACTGAAAGCTCCGGCTCCCGGGTTCCCGCCATTCTCCTGCCTCAGCCTCCCAAGTAGCTGGGACTACAGGCGCCCGCCACCACGCCCGGCTAATTTTTGTATTTTTAGTAGAGACGGGGTTTCACCATGTTGGTCAGGATGGTCTCAAACTCCTGACCTCGTGATCCGCCCGCCTCGGCCTCCCAAAGTGCTGGGATTACAGGCTTGAGCCCCCGCGCCTGGCCTCTATCTGGCATTTTGTAATTGTGAAATGGCATTCTGTCATGCTCAGTATGCAAAACATATCTTTATTTCCCTGGGCATTTGATGCATTTCCAGCCGGAGATTTATATTTTTGTTTTCCTATTACAGTTTTAGCAATGCATTCTTTCCAGGTTATATTTAATGACTACAAAAGTGACAGCTCATAAACCAAGCTAAATAAATAAACAAACAAATATACATTTTAAAAGTGGACTTATTCTTTTGAATTGTTTTTATTAAAAGAACATATTTTATCAATGCCGATATTCATGAGGCTGCCATATCATAAATCGAAAGGACAGTCAAGCCTATCAAGTCTGAAATATTCAAATTGCAGGGTAAAGAAAGAGGCTGCTATTACATTTATTTTTTCTTGTGGACAAAATGAATAAATGGATGTATCACAGAGTTAAACACGAATTTTTTTTTTCGTTCTAACGAAAGGAAGTAATAAAACACCTATAATTTTGTGTAATAGCCTTTGCTCTGACCCCACCATGAACTCTTTATCTTTACGATATTTTCTGTATTTGTGAGATCTACGCATTTGGCCGTGTAATTCTCTCAGACTTAACACTGGCGCTTCCATCTACTAGAAGCTTTGCAATTACAAAACGGTGTAATTTTTCTATGTAAATGTATAAATAGTAGTTATCTTATTTGTTTTTAATTAACCTCCTTATTTAGGTACAGATGTGATATAGGCTTGGGGAAAAACAAACTCAAATAATAAAGAAAATATGGAATAAAAAGCATGTATATAGCTCCTTAATCCTTGATTTCCTTGCAAAAAAATATGACCAGTATTTTTCTGGGCTTTTCTTTTTTTTTGGTCAGTTAATAAAAACAAACTTTACAGGACTTTACAATCTATACTGTGGCTTACATTTTAAATTCACCAATGCTTTCATGTCATCTCTCTGTATTGGGATGCCTACTGCTATTCTGCGTTTGAATATTTGCCTAGCACTCCTCCCTAAATAGTTTGCTATCAATGAACTTTAAGCTCTTTCCAGATTTTTTATATAATGAACAAAGATAACTTTTAGTTAATTTTTAAACCATTTACTTGGACCCAAGTTTAAAACTAAAAAGCATTCAGCTAGAGCACATACTATTTTCATTTATAAGGATTCAAAGCAGTAGACATCCTGTATCTAAAAGACATGCTTCAGCATTCCTTTTAATGAAAAAAATAGGGCTGTGTTATTTGCTTTCAATGCATTATTATTATTATTATTATTATTATTATTATTAAAGATGGAGTCTTACTCTGTTGCACCAGGCTGGAGTGCAATGGCACAATCTCAGCTCAGGGCAATCTCCACCTCCCAGGTTCAAGTGCTTTTTGGCTAATTTTTTTAATTTTTAGTAGAGACAGGGTTTCACCATCTTGGCCAGGCTGGTCTCCAACTCCTGACCTCAAGTGATCTGCCAGCCTCAGCTTCCCAAAGTGGTAGGATTACAGGTATGAGCCACCACGCCCGGCCAAATGCATTATTTAATCTAATCTTAGTATAAATCCCTGCCAAACTGCCCCATCAACTGTCAGTGAGGCACAGTGTGAAAGTTCCAGGTAGGACTCAAGAACTGAGGCTTGAGGCTCAAGTCTTTCCTTTGTAGCTTAGCTCTGCAATGCCAGTCCTTTTTTTCTGAGAGCAAGTGAGTTGGAAAGGGGCAACAACTACCATGTAAGAGTTATGCCTTAGTATATAGTTCTTAGAGGTTCTTCATGGCATCCTAAAATGACGAAAGACAACAGGCAGGGCATGTACATTGGTGTAATTACTCAGGTAAGTGGTGATGACACTGTGAACTAGGGCTAAGGGAGTAGATATGTCAGATGATACTTATCTGCAAGTTAACATAAATAGGACATGGCAAATGCATTTGTCCATTTGCTCAGACTGAAACCTTGGATTCCAACTTGGCTCCTCTCCTGCTCACACTCACCAGCAAATCCTGCAAACTCTGCCTTCAAGATATACCCAGAATTCTACCAAGATTCCCCAACGATCCCACCTAGTCATGTCCAGCAGCTCTAACAGATGAAAATCATTTTCTAAGTGTTTTCCGCACTACATCTCCAGTGATTCTTTCAGACCCAAGTCCGTGTAAAGCTCCCCAGTCACACCCCACATCCTCAGAGGCAAAAGTAGAAATCCTTCCCTGATACAGGATGCTCACCAGGCCTGGCTCCTGTGGCCTCTCTGAGCTCCATTCTTAGCCCTCATCCTCAGCCCACTTTGCTATTCCACCCCAGCCTCTGCCCACGTGGGACGCACACATAGACTTTCCCGTTGCCATTGGCACTGCCTGGAGTGCCCGTCACCAAGAAGCTGACCAGCATGTCTTGCTTTCTTGCTTCCACTGGATCTCAGCTCAAACCCCACTCATCAGAACAAACTGTCCTGACCTCCCATATGTGCACAATCTCCTTTATTTTTCTACGGAATTTTTGCCACCATCCGGTATCACTGTGTATGGTTATTTAGTTATTTACTATCTTCTCTGACTATGCAAGAGCTGAGGCTTTCCCTGTTTGTCACTGATACATCAATAACTACTAACATTGTTCCAAGTGCACCACAGGGGCTCAGAGATATTTATGAAATAATTATGTGAGCCTGAGCAAGTTACTGGCCCTCCTGAACTTCAGCTTCTTCTCTCTGAAATAACAATTCTAATTCCAGTCTTGCAGATGTGCACGATCATTTACGCAAGAGGCTATCCACAAACGTGCTGAGAAGTAACTGGCTCATAGTAAGGGGCCGATAGGAATTCATTGTTACTAACGGTTTTAATTGAGCTGAATTGTGCCACCCTAGAATTCATACACTGAAATAATAATCCCCAGTGCCTCAGAATAGGATTTTATTTGCAGATAGGCCCATTAAAGAGGTAATTAAGTTAAAATGAGGCCCTTAGGTGGTGGCTCACTCCTGTAATCACAGCACTTTGGGAGGCTGAGGTGGGTGGATCACCTGAGGTTGGGAGTTCGAGACCAGCCTGCCAACATGGTGAAACCCCATCTCTACTAAAAATACAAAAAATTTAGCCAGGCAGGTTGGCACATGCCTGTAATGCCAGCTACTTGGGAGGCTGAAGCATAAGAATCACTTGAACCCGGATGGCAGAGGTTGCAGTGAGCCAAGATTACACCACTGCATTCCAGCCTGGGGTGACAAAGTGACACTCTATCTAAACAACAACAACAAAAGGCCTTTGGGATGGGCTTTAATTCAGTCCCACTGGTGTCTTTATAAAAGGAGAAGATGTGGACACACAGAGAAAGACATCAGAGAAGCTCCTGCAAAGGAAACAGAGCACGAGGGGACACAGTGAGAAGGCAGCTGTCTGAAAGCCAGCGAGAGAGGCTGCAGAGAAACCAAACCTGCAGACACCATCGTTGTGGACTTCCAGCCTCTAGAACCATGGGTAACACATTTCTACTCTTTAAGCCACCTACCCTATCACAGTTTGTTATGGCAGCCCCAGCAAAGGACTAAAATTATTAAAGGACTCCTCCTAAATAACAGATCTTCAAGAAATAGGCATTTCTATTAGAAGTTTAATTCACAAAGATATATCTAACTATGCATAGCATCATGAAATATGAGATGCTGGATATTTCAGGGAACTCCTGTCTTGATATTTCAGAAGTACTAGGTAACACTCACCTCAGTGTAGACAGGGAAAAAGCTAGTCTCAAGGTGAGTTCAGTCCATTTGTCTACAAATGATGAAATCATTTGTCACCATTTTCATCTGATTCAATTAACTGACACATCATTCTACACATCTCCCAGAAAACTTCAGCTTCTGTTTTATTTTTATTTTTTCTGGAGCCCGCACTTGACAAATGGGGTGACATCCACCCTAAGCCATGGTTATTATAAGCCACAGGAGATGATGGTGGGAGAGAGAATTCAGCCACCTCCACAACCACATTCCCTCACTGCCAAAAACATCCCCATTGGCAAATTTAAGTTTTTACAAAGGCACTTGGCACCAGAGAATCAGTAAATTCTCCAGCTATTGTAGTAAAAGTATATTGCAAGAGCTAATTTAGTTCCTGAGTGAAGCTACAGTTTTCTGTTGTGAGGTCAGAAATTTTAACATTTTATTCACGTTAAGCACTGATGAGGTGAATGAAGAAAGGAACAGGGGTGCACGGTGCAGAAGCAAACCCCACAGGGCCAAGGAAAAAGAGCTTGTTTCTCACCCTAGCTCTGTCACTGTTTTTGTGTGACCTTACATCAATTGTGTTGATTGGTTTAGGTTCTAGATTCATATCACATAAAACGTAGGCATGGACAGATGTTCTCCAATTCCAATATGCAATCAATGTCCTTTCACATATTAGGCATCTAGTGCTAATTAATCACACAAATATTAAAACAAAATTTATTTCATGTAAAAGTGCCATATGCAATTGGTGTGATATTAACACCAATTCTGAACACTATACTAATGTAATTCTGATTTCATTCATAGGTGCACACACACACACACACACATATATATATACACATATACATGCACACATCATTTTGAGAAGTGGCGCTTAAAGAGAAATTTGACATAGTTAGCTTATTAGTTTACTCAGCACAGCTGTGCTGAAAATTGTTCAAAACTACAGCCGAGCATACAGCTGAGTAAGCCAATTCCTTGCAGCAGCATATATTCTTTCTAGTTTAAGATCCCCTGCTAGGATTGGCAAGGATAGAACACAATTACATTTATCACCTGTCTCTCCAAAGACTGGTTCCTGCCAAACCCAGAAACATTCATATTTCCTACCCCAGGTATCAATGTTTAGGTCATTTATATTGTGGATAATACCATATAATTGTTACTTTTAGATACAAAAGGTTACCAGGTGCTAGAAAGTGTTAAAGTACATAAATTAAGGAAAGCAATTTCAGCTGTGAAATTTACATTTATTTGATGTGTGAACATTGTAAATATGGGATAGATCTTAATTTCTTAATAAAGCATTCCCAGAATTACTCTATGTCTAGTTTTCTGTATCCCACCATCTAACACAGTGGTTGACACTGTACGGAACTGCAAATTTACAGAAGCTTATGGAACTTTGATTTAAAAATAAAAACAGTAAGACAATATATGTATTATCAATGGGAGACATGAGAAAAAGGAAATCTGCCCTTACAAATCCTTGACTTATCTGTAATAACTGGCTTGGAAATTCAGGCAATTATATAGATATCTTCGTTTTCCATTAGCCTGATATGATTGGTTTTATTACGTTTTACCTTAATTTGTGTCTTACATGAAATACAGTTATTTGGGGCAGTCCTAAAAGATTGAAATATTACTCACTCCCCTTTTTTTAGAATATTGTTTTCTCCTTCAATTTTAACATTTCTGTGTTTGACATTACTTTTGTTCTCTCCTTCTGATCAGGACATAGTTCTCCTTCTGGTCGGTACGAGGAGTAAACATCCCATCCCTTTGATATTAGGCATAATCATGTAACTCACTTTAGCTAATACTACACTGACTCGGGTCTTTGCTGGCTGGTTACCTTTAGTTGCCAATTTCAAACGCCCAGCCTGCCCACCGTCTGTCCCAGCAATCATGAAAACACATGTTATTATGTTACGTATCCATGAGACATCCAAGGCAAGGTGACTGCCTTGGAGGATCACCCAGACTATAGCTGATTTCATGAAAAAAAAGTCTGGTTTATAGCTACGCTATAAACTAGCTGTGTCCTGCAACCCATAAAACATCTACCTCCTTTGGGAAAAGGGATTAGATACCTATTTCTGTTTAAGATTATGTAAAGCAAAACTAACCAGGATTGAATTATTGAGCTGTTCCCATACCATCTCCTCACATAAGCAATTTGGAGAGAATGGCTACCCCACAAAGGGTGGTGAGGCTCAGAAAGACATTTGCAAACATTTTAGCTTGTTAAGAGTTTTAAAATGCAGTATATTTTTAGGGGATTTTCAAAATTTCAAAGTTTATTAATTGTTATATGGAGATATGTACTTTAGAAATGTCCCTAGGACATTAAGATGCTTATATAAGAAATCCTTGTGTAACAGGTATTAGTTATTAAAATTCAGGAAAAAATTTAAAACCACAATAATTTGAGAGATTCACATAGCTACTAATAAATAAAATGCATATTGCTAACATTTCTTTGGTATATATTAAACAATAGCATGAATGCATTTATTAAAGCAATTTTCATTTGGAATCTTTCAATGTTTAATCACATTTCTGTTGCTTCTAGATAAATTGATTACAGCAATAGAGATAGCTTTGCTATAATTAAAACTGTAAACTTTGAATTTGCTTCCTTCATTTTATTTTGGGAAGACTTTTAAATATAACTTCTCTGGTTTAAAAAAAAGTGAATTTTACATAAAATTGTCTTAAAAAGTAACATTTGGTACCAAGTAACTACACACTTGACATATTTCTAGAAAAAAAAAAACAGTCAAAGTCTGATTTCAGAAACTAGAATATCTACAGACACAGTTTGTTCGTTCTGTGAGGTGAAGACACGAAGACTTCCAAAATCTTTCTGCCAGTATGTCTTAAAGAGAAATAATCTACTACCTCATTAAGGCCTATTTCAATTAAAATGAGATATAAATGAACGTATTCACCTAGAAGCTAATAGAAAATAAAGCTTGTGACGTGTGCTCTTGTCTTAGAAATATGATACTGCAGGATTTTGGCAAATAGACCCAACGGGGTAGCAAGTTGACGTGTTTCTATGCACTTTCAGGACAAATTGGTAAAGGCTGCAGGAATGAATGACACAGTAAATGCCAGCAACACACCATGTGCTGGCACAGAAGTGATCAGCCTTAAGTACCATCCTTAAAATAATCCAAGCTTACACTGACTTAAAGGTAAATTTTTAAATATTTAATAGAGTTTTACCCCTTCCCTGTGCTCCCTGGTTCAAATTTTCAACTACAGGTCCTGTCGACGCCTCAAACATAGGAAAATGCAATATTAATTTTTACTATGGCTTAAAATTGCTGCCTAATAGTGAATTAAATTATTATAGGTACATAACATGTATCTAGCCAAAATGCAGGAATTGAAGATGGGATTATAAAAGAAACTTACAATAAACATTTCTCTTTGCTGATGAGTTAAAAGATTTTCTTTTTAACTTCAAGGAATCAGGTAATCAATAGCACTTTCTTTTGCGGCTTGAAGTAATTAATCACCTTACATACTTGTATGGATATGTTCTCTATCTGGTATATGTTTTTCTTTTTTACTCTTTTTCTTTCTTCCCCTTCCTTTCTTCCTTGCTCCCTCCCTCTCTTCTTTCTTCTCAATCATGTTTTCCCACTAAGTATGATATGACGGCACTAGTAAATTTTAGAAAAGCAACAGCAACATTCTCTCAGAGGAGCACAACCTGTCCAGCTGTATAATCATGCATTAATATGCCGTTTAAATATAGTATCCCCCATTTTGGTAAATTGTAAGTGCTGCTTCCTCCTCGCCATCTGTCCTTATGGGGAAAAAAGTCATATTTTGGGTCTTTGTGTCAAGATAAAGAAAATTAATTTCAAAACCAACAAGGAGAGAACTGTCAGTGCAGAAGGTAAGTAAATGCCAGCAGTTGCTCTGTGACTTCAAGACAGAGAGAAAAATACTTTTGAAAAGTAGCACTTTGATATATACAATATTGGAAGTTTTGCAACAAGCCTCTCCGGCACCAAGTGCAGACCCCACAACCACAATGTACTTTCCGAATGCCTGTCAAATAAATGGATAGATGAAAGGAAGGAAGGAAGGAAAGATAAATGGATGGATGGAAGAATGGATGAATGCACAGATGGTGGTGAAAAGATGTACTAACTACAACTATCCTTATTGCTTTCCACCTCTCTTCCTTCTAAAGGGACCTAGATGTGAGTCCGATACATTTATTTTGATTAAAAATTTGTACTATAGATATTTACAAAGATACATTGAGGCAGAGAAGCATCATTTCAAGTAGGGTTTTCATTTGTTACATTTTTAAATTTCATAATAGCCAGAATCACAATGTATTCATCTTTGCCCACACAGTCACTCTCACTCAACAGTTACTTACGTTTATGCTTTTTTTAAAAAAAAAAATGAAGTTTTGATGATGAGATAAATGTGTTCTAGCATGAATGCAAAGAAGGTCTCCATGAACTGAGAACTTTGAGGCAGCAGCAGTGAGCACCAGGGAGAGACCTTTGACAAGGAACTCCTGGCCCAGTGACTCTGAGAAGAGGCCAGGCTAACAAGAAACAGAAGAGGCTGCCTGAGCTCAGAAGCAAAGCTCCTCCAACATTTTTATCCAGACATCCCCCAAAGCAGAAAAAAATAAATATTTCCCCACAGAATGCTTTGGGACCGTCCAACACACAGTTGCCCATTTCAACATCAACCTTGTTTTGCAGCCCTACGTATTAAGTTTAAAATTATTTGTATAGATATGAAAATATTGTTTTATGAAGCCATCAAGAGTAATAATTCAGGAAGGCATTCTATCATTTCATGTAGTTTTGCAAACCTCTAGCTTGTATTCACATAAACACTCCACTGAGTTATAGAAAATACAAAGAGCTTATCAAAGAGAGCTTCCAGGGGCTTTGAGCTGACTTAAGTTGCTACTAGGAACGAGATGGAGACTACAACATGGACAAAGAAAGTGACACAGGCCCAATATAATGTCTACCTTTTTATTTTTCGCTTATCTACCTATCTATATATCATGTATTTATTGATTGATCAATTATTGACCTATCATCTATGATCCATCTACTTATAATCTATAATCTATCAATCAGTTTTCATCCATCTATATATCTATAATCTATCTATATCTATCTACCTACCTATACTATAGGTATCATCTATCAATCATCTATTACCTATAAACCTACCTATCATGTATCAATCACCTATCACCCATCTATCAATCAATCAATCATCTAACTATACTACATCGATAATGTCTATCTGTATCTATCATCTACCTATAATGTATCAATCAGCAATCATCCATCAATCATCTATTTAAATCCATCTACCTGCCTATATCTATCATCTATCAATCATCTGTCTATATTCATCACCTATCTGTACATATCTATCTAGAACTTAAGGATTTCTATATACACACTTATGCAGATAAACTTAAAATCCCATATCACAACAGGCCCCATGATCAGGATTCTGCCTTCATGCCTTATAGCTCACCACTTTCAATATGTGTATCAGTCACAGGTGAGGATTTTAAATTCCCCAGATAGGCCATGCTGTTTCACAACTCTGCCTTCCCATATGTGGTCCCTGGATCCAGAGTTCTTCCTGCCCCACACCTTTCTTCTTCAGTTAGATATCCTCAACCTGAAATTGTTCCCCATGACTGAGCTCAGGCAGAGGTCTCATAAGGAAATGCCCCTGCGCCCTCTGGGTGGAGACATCGCCCTGTGTGTATCCTTACCTCCTGCACATGCAGCTCAAAAGCCCTATTCCTCTGTGTTGAAGTTACTGGTTCATTTCTAATGCTTGCAGAAGACTAACAGTTACCAGAAATCAGAAACTAAGTCTTTCAGTGTGAATCCATTAAGCCATGTGTTTCATGAATGAACGAATGAATGAATACAACTCTATAAGGTTATACACTTTTTTCTGAATTTCAATATTTTCAGCAAAAAGTCTATAAGCCTATTTTCATTTGCTCTCATTCTCCAAAATGTAGATTCACTCTCTCTGGATGATATCACCATTGTAACTAAAGAAACAAGTTTTACATATTTTTAGTTCTTGTTAGGATTGAGGAATGGCATGCAGGCATTTTGATAGAAGAAAATAAAATCTGAGAAGTTCTTCTGTGATTAGAAAGACAGACGAGGAATACAAGAATAGGAATTGCAACTTGAGAGAGTGCTCAGCCTGCTGTTTACCAAAAGCAGATTCAAACGTCTTCACATGAGAAGCAGAACTCATGCAATTTCTGGGCTGTCTTCCTCCCCAACAGGATGCTCCTGGATGCCACGCTGCCGCTCAGAACAGTTAGTACTTACACTGCCTTTTCAGCAGCTTCATGGAAGAATCAGCAAAAACAGCCAGGAATAATAGGAACCCAAAGTGCAATGCATTAGGGAGTGAAGACTTAATCAAAGAAACAGCAAAGGGAAATTGAAATCATCATAGGCAAGCAGTGGAGGTAATTACAGTTATAAAAATGGTTTCTGTCCTGTTCCACATAATCTTTCTTGCTACATCTAGATCCTGAAAGTCACATTAAGTTGAGAGGCAGAAATTATTATGCTTCCATATAATAAAGATTAGTTAAAAGGTGCCCATAGATATTATATCATCAGATAACAGATATTTTATCTTTGAAATTTCAATTTTAAAATGTGTGCATGGGATTGTGAATAAACAAACAGGGACAGGAAAAAACTGAAATAGTAAATCGGCCTGGTCAAGGTTTTTAGAGTGGGCAGCAGTATAATTTTTAAAATTGAAGATGTACTCAAATTGATATAAATAGAAAAAAATAGAAGGATTTTTGTCCAGAACATCTTATTATTTCAAGACTTTAAAACTTTGCCCACCTTTTCCAATTACACTTCTATTTGATGGATTGTACCTTCGGAAATAAATGTTTGGAGGTAGAAATTCATAAGCATTTTAAGTAGACCTACCTGTGACACACTTTATTTGATGTATTTGTCAACACTAAATTACCTGGGGATGCATTTTAATTCAAGAGCTAGTTATGGACATTATTAATCATTGTCTATGACTAGCAAATATTTCACTGTAATTCATTAAACATCAATGTTAATAGGCAGGACCAGATAAAACCCATATTGGAATTGTCTATATGTGTTGTCCCTAAAACACACTCAAATAAAATATATTAAATGGATTTTATAACAACTTTGCTGCTAAATAAAAATAATACCTAAAACACTATTATTTTGACTAGGTTTTTTGTTCAAATTATTATTTTCTCTTGTGTTTTATTTTCTTTAAATGATATTTTTGTTGTCGGCTCTGGTGGCTCATGCCTATAATCCTAGCACCTTAGCAGGCCAAGGCTGGAGGATACCTTGAGGTCAGGAATTGAAGACCAGCCTGGCCAAAATAACAGGACTCTGTCTGTATGAACAATTAAAAATAATTAGCCAGGCATTGTGGCACACACCTGTAGTCCCAGCTATCCAGGAGGCTGAAGGTGGAGGACTGCTTGGGCCCAGGAGCTCAACGCTGCAGTGAGCTCTGATCCTGCTACTGCATTCCAGCCTGAGCAACAAAGCCAGGCCCTGTCTCAAAATAAATAAATAAATAAAATTATTTTTTATAAATATAAGGACAAATCTGGTGGTATAGTCCTATCTTCACCGTGCGATACCATATTCATGGACTCTAGAAGTTACTTTCCACTGTTTGTTTTTGTAAAATAGTGAAAGGACACCTGCTGGGACTTGATGTAGTGTATTCTTTACTGGGAAATATGACAGGTTGAAGAATTCATATAAAAATAGTGTTTTTCTCTATGATGAGTAATACTAAGGCAAGGTATTTTCTTATGTGTTGGATGAAAAGAGATTTACAAAGCACAGAATGGTGACAAAAAAAAAACAATGGCTAGTAACTTACTGTACCAAATTCCTCTTTCTGTCAGCATGACAAAGAACAAAGATAGGAAAAGTCCGCTAAATACCTTGGCAGCGTCAGAGTATCTGACGGAGGCATCAAATAAAAGCACATGAATTATTTCACCTCATTTAAAATAGAGCAGTGGTTTCTTTAGGGGTATGAATGATGTCTTGACTTTTCGCCTGAGAAGAGTAAGATAAGTGTGATCTGATCTAGAGAGAAGTTTCTCACATAGTGGCGTGTGCACACACACACACACACACACACAACTAAAAAGTGTCAGAATTTTAATCACACAGGAAATCTACATTCGAAGCTAAAAAATATATATTAACATTACAATTTTCACCTTGCTTGTTTTTCCTCTTTCCCAAATGTCAGCTACCTACTTATCTAAATTTTGTTTTTATTAATTTTAATCTGTTTTCAACAGTAGTTTTATTGGCCTTTGTGACTCATCCTCCCTCATGCAATCTTTGTACTCAAAAATAGTTAGAATAATATTACATCAAAAAGTATTAATTTCCAAATGATTAAACTTTTATCCCTTTTAGTAGCAACAAAGAATTTTAAGCTAATAATTAAAAATACCCATTGGTGCACTGACGTCAGAACATAATAGAGTTGGGGAAATATAGAAATAGGCAGAACTGTTGACTTTGAGCTACTAGTGAAGCTCTGGAGTGACTGGTACACTAGAAAATGGATTTCAATAATTTCCAAAACTCTATTTGTTGGACTTTGCAGAGTGGGAAATTTGAGAGGAAAAGTTTAACTGCAATGAGTTCATACATGTAACATTTCAAAGATTCCAAAAGGCTTCCCAATACAGCTGTCCTATAGTTATTACAAATATGACTCCATGCCTACTTCTCATCAACAAGTGGCATATGCATACTCACTTGTTCTCTAGTAAAAAGACAAACATTTTCACAAATGGTTTGACAAAAAAACTGATTGATGGTATAGACACCTGGTGACTACCCAGACACTGTGCTGAGTATGACAGGGATATTCCCTGCCCTCACACAGTTGTCAGTCTTATCGGGAAAACGCATACTTGCATAAACATTTATACAAGCACATTTACATAAACACGTAGGTGTAATCAATGCTTGAACTCCAGGATCAAGCCTCATGATAATGGGATGGAAAGAAACAGATAATTTTCTCATGATAAATTCGATCTGAAATCTGAGAATGGGAAGGTTAAAAAGTGTGTGGCCTGTGGATCAAGAAGTGCAGGGGAATGCTTTTTATATTTCATATTTTTGGCAAAAGGTGCCAAACATTATTTAAACAGGTGTAAGGTGATGTTGCTCAGTGCTTTTAATTTGCATTTTCCTGATGATTACTGATGTTGAACCTCTTTTCATATACTTGTTAAACTTTTGTGTATCTTCTTTGGAGAAATGTTTATTCTAGTCCTTTGCCCATGTTTAAATCAGGTTATTTGTTTTCTTTCTATTGAGTCATAGGAATGTTTTCTACGTTTCGTACATTAACCCTGCATCAGATGCACAGTTTGCAAATAACTTTCCCCCCTCTGCGGGTTGCCTCTTTATTTTATTATTTCTTTTGTTGTGCAGAAGCTTTTTAGTTTGATGCCATTCATTTGTCTATTTTTGCTTCTTGGGGAAAAGAAAATCCATGTACACTGTTGGTGGGAATGTAAATTAGTAAAGCAAATATGGAAAACTATATGGAGATTCCTCAAAAAACTAAAAATAGAACAACCATATGATGCAGCAATCCTACTGGGTATGCATCCAAAGGAGAAGTCCATATGTCGAGGCGGTATCTGCAAGCTCATGTCTCTAGCAGCACTATTCATAATAGCCAAGCTATGGAAACAACCTCAGTGACCCTCAACAGGTGAATCGATAAAGAAACGTAATCTATCTACCTAATGGAGTACTATTCAGCCTTTAAAAACAAGACAGTCCTGTCATTTGTGACAATATGAATGAAACAGACATCACATTAAATGAAATGAGCCAGGCGCAGAAAGACAAATATCACATGATCTTGCTTACATGTAGAATCTAAAATAGTTGAACTCAATGAAGCTGAGAGTAGAACGGCCATTAACAAGGGCAGGGGGTGGGTGGGAAGGAATTGGGAGATACTGGCCAAATGTTACAGAATTAAAATTAGAGGACAAGGAGTAATTTCAAGAGATCTATTGTACAGAACAGAGAGTACGTGTGGAGTATGCAGTGTACTGTCTACTTGAAAATTGTTAATAGAGTCGATTTTAAGTGTTCACACCACAAAAAAGAATTCACATGTGATGTAGCATGGAAGTGAATAAGCTCCACTGAGCAATTCCACAATGTATACCTATTTCTATCAGGTTGTGTACCATGAATATATATACAATTTTTATTTGTCAATTAAAATATAAATTTAAAAAAAGATTGGGAAAACTTGAAAAATCTTCAGAGTAGGGTTATTGGGAAGAATGGGAAAACTGAAAGATCCATGTGGCTGCACTCCCGTCAGAGAAGGCAAGAGCTGAGGTAGGAGAACCGGGCAGAAAAGTTGCATGTGAACGACCGTGGGCTGCTGAGGAGGTCTTGGCTCCCCCTGTCAGAGCAGGGAGGGGTCAGGGGAGTGTGGGAAGCAAGATATTGACTGACCTATTTCCTCTTTAAGAAGATCCTGGCCACCCTAGTCAAAGCGTATTTGAGAAGGACAAGAACAGAAATAGTGTGAGCAGTTAACAGTCCATTGAGTGGAAAATGCAGAGTAAAATGATATGGCTTCATTCTGAATTATTTTCTGACGTGCCCATGTAATTTCCCATTTTTAAAATATGCAAATTGAGTGGAAATATACAGTTATATTACATGAGTTAAGAAATTCCAATTATTTGTAAAATATGTACTTTGATTCTCTTTAATTATAAATATACAAGAGTTGCGAAGGACATGGTCTGTGTCCCCACTTTTTTTGCTAACCTAGGCACTTGAATTAGCTTTGTAGAAATCAAACTGAAAATTCATCCACACAGTATCAACTAGCCTCGTGAAGTTTAGAGTGGCAGGTCAGTGTTTTGATTCTGTTTATTTCTGGGACAAATTCTCACTTAGGCATTAGAGGTTCTTACATTCTTTAACACATAAAACAAACCAATACCTTACAAGATCAAATCAACCAATTAAAATATGCATGTTTTGCTCACAAATCTCCAGGGTAGCAGCACAAGTGGTAATGCTTCAACATAGAAAATGAGGGGGCAAAACAATTTTAAATCATAATCTCTGTACCATGTGTCAGCTTGTACCATGTGTCAGGTAAGGCTTAGGGGTCATGGTTAAAAATTGTTTTTTCTTCAGGTAATTTTATCACCATTTCTTTATTCTCCAAGAGGAGAAGTGTTTGGCCAATATTTCTTTAACAGTTCTTAGATCTAGATGGATTTTTAAAATGTATTTTTTCTTAAAGTTCAAGAAAGAGCGATTAATTTTGAGAGAGGAACAATCTGCACTTTTCATTTTTGTTATTATTTTTGTAATCTGACAGATAAACCATCTCAAACATAATTATATTGAATTTTGGAGTTTGTCTTTCGCCTCTGATTTTGACTAATTGGTTTTACAATAAATTGGATGACTCAATAAATATTAAAATAAAAAACAAAAATATTGTAACATTCATTCTTGTTTCAAAACAACAAAATATTGTAACATTGTAACATTCTTTTGTTGTTTCAAACACTGTAACATTCTTTGATTGATTCAAAAAGTTATTTTGATGTAATATACTTTGTTTTTGTAAAGCATAAGCTTCATAATAAATGTTTTGAGTACTAAAATATGATATTCAAAATAAAAATTTATCTTTTGATGGTCTAAGATATTTGTGACATTCTGTACCAACAGTGTTTATATTGGAAGCCATGTTGTACAACAAATGTGCCACAATTTCAAAAAAGCAAGAATTGATCTTCAGAATCAACAGTTATCTACACATGTAAGTTGTTGTGTTTCTTTTGCAGTCTTTGTCAATTTTTTTCATTTTTATCCTGTTCATGGAAAGCATCAGATTTTTTTTTAATTTTTAATATTTATTTTTTTTGAGACAGAGCCTTGCACTGTCACCCAGGCTGGGGTACAGTGCCACAATCACAGCTCTCTGCAGCCTCGATCCCTCTAGCTCAAGCAATTCTCTCGCCTCAACCTCCTGAGTAGTTGGGACCACAGGCATGTGCCATTATGCCCGACTGATTTTCAATTCTTTTGTAGGGACAGGGTCTCCCCATGTTGCCCAGGATGGTCTTGAACTCCTGAGCTCAAAGCAATCCTCCCACCTCAGCCTACCAAAGTGCTAGGATTATAGGTGTGAGCCACCACACCTGGCCCCATCAGCAATTTGATGACGCTAAATTTGCAAACACAACAGTCTTTATCTGCTTCTTCCAGTGAGTATGTGTTGTTTTTAAAAGTCATTTAAAACCTGAATCAAATCATTACAGTCTTCAAAATTACCCTGGGTAAATGGGATTGTCTGGCTCATCTACTTTAAGAATCTCTCTTCACTTCCTATTTTTTCAGGTAACATTCCACAATTCCTAAATATTCTCTTCCAATCAAAGTATAATATACTCCCTATTTATTTTTCAAGTCACTTATTTTCATCCACTTTCGCTTCCTTCCCCCCAACACACAGACACATATAAACCAGGCTTCACTCTTATTTTTTCCCTTTTCTGAAATCACTTCCCTCTTCCATCTTGATAAAACTACGATTCAAAAGAATTCCTCTGTGAATTCTTGCCTAACTCTGAAAGATAGAATAACCCATTGCTTTCTCGGTACCCTTGAAGTTTGATGTTTCTTTGCTGAGATTACTCTTATCATGCTGTACTGGAGGAATTCACAGGTATCTATATCGTGCCCAACCAACCGTCATGACAAAGACAGTTTTCACATTTTAAAAAATATTTTAACTTATATTTGTTAAATTCATTTTTTCAAAATATTTTCCTCTATTAAATAATGTACAGATTAGTAATTCTCACATATTTAAAAGTGTGACTTCACTCTAATGACTAAGTCATCAAGAACTAATGTTCCAATATGGATCTTGCCACTTTTCACCATCTATCCACTAAATATACACATGTGAGTCACCGCATATCACACTGTGATAGGCAGTTTGGCAGACACAGAATCAGTGGAGAATCCAATACCGACCTTCATCAACACAGACAGGGAGAAATGACATACACAGATGATATAGCTAGGGAATTAGAAACTGCAACTTAAATGAAGCTGTGATAATAGGTGTTAACTAATTCACAGATAGTGGGACCTTTATTTGTATCCAAAACATTCTATGAAAGCTTTTTGGAAAGATATAAACATTGAAACAATGGTTTGGATTAGGTTATAGATGATGGGTGTGCATTCAGGATTGAGATAGCTTAAGGCAGCTTCCCAGAAAGTCAGGCGCTCTCAGGACTCTGTTGAGAGTATGGCTTTCTTTGAGGAAGACCAAATCAAGAAATAGTGAGACATGAAAGTTATTGTTCATAACAGATCAAGACAATGACTCCATAGATTTTACAATTTGAAGGAATTAGTGGAGGATTAATCTCACTTCTAATCACTTAGTAAGGTCTTCATTATGTATACCGTTTTCAAAGCTCATTTGCACTTTATTTGAAAATCATGGCCGGGTGCAGTGGCTCATGCTTGTAATCCCAGCACTTTGGGCAGCCCAGGGGGGCAGATCACGAGGTCAGGAGATCAAGACCATCCTGGCTAACACGATGAAACCCCGTCTCTACTAAAATATACAAAATATTAGCCAGGCGTGGTGGCGGACGCCTGTAGTCTCAGCTACTCGGGAGGCTGAGGCAGGAGAATGGCGTGAACCCGGGAGGCGGAGCTTGCAGTGAGCTGAGGTCGCACCACTGCACTCCAGCTTGGGGGACAGAGTGAGACACCGTCTCAAAAAAACTAATAAAAAAAATAAAATAAATAAAATCATCACTTCTCTGTAACCAATTACCTTTATAAATACCTTTAAATAATTAAAAAATATATCTCATATATCAAATGAAAAGGGTGCGATGATTTATACTATGTTGTCCAAGTTATCCCCTCTAGAACTTTGCAGATTGAGTCACACATCTGTTCCACATGTCATTCCTAAAAACATTTGAAGATATCCATCATGATGTGATAAGCAAAGTACTTTGGTAAGTTACTTTTCCAGAAAATTGCATGTTAGAAGAAATCCCTTACAAACAAAGATTTGACAGCATCATTATTCAGAACAAATCGAAGCCAAGATAGAGCCACAAATAAGTGTAAGAGCCCAAAACTCTTAAAGGCACACAGAATTGCGGTGATGGAGGGCCGAGCTGGATATTGATTATGGAAAGACAGAAAATGCATTAAGGGAAAGAAACATAACAAGACATACTGGCGGTTGTATTTGAGTAGTAAAAAAGAATTGGGGATCAAAATAAGCTGGAAAGTCTGGGGAAAGAAGTGAGGAAGATGTCTGATAGACAGCAGGAAGTTTGGAGTAGAAGGAAAGGCAGATCCAAGTCTAAATTCTGTTGAGTTTTAGGCATCTGAATATCTGGGAAGTCTCATGAAAGAGAAAAAATCCACGAACTTAGATTTGAAAATTCCTAGTGCATGTAACAATTAAAGACCAAAAGATGATAGAAAGTAGAGCGACCTCAACAGAGCTCTGAGGATTCTATACTGTGAGTATATTGGAGATCAATGCAAAGTTTACAAAGCAGACGAAGAGAAGAAAGCTAGTTATCACTGAGTTTGGGTTTAAATTATAAGGGCCAGCAAAAATACTCAATACTCTATTCAGATGGTTGTAGGAATTCTATTGAAACACTTTTTGAGATGTAATTTTCATTCTTTCTTGAAATCCTCATTTGACTAACCCAGACACCTCACAGATCTTGGGAAAGCTGAAAGAACATATCAGAGACTCAGACTCAGAGGCAGTTACTAAAAGGAGTCTACAGTCCACCTGAAGAGACAAAATAAATACACAAGAAATAAATTGAAACATTAATTCAAAAATGTACGCTGACTGTCCAACAAGCATATGAAGAGATGTTCGATGTTATTGATCATTAGAGGAATGCAAATATCATCACCTCACACCCACGCAGATGACTACTGTCGAAAAGAAATAAATCAATAAAAACAAAATAGCAACTGTTGGCGAGGACGTAAAGGGATGGCAAACCCACTGCACTCTTGGTGGGAATGCAAAATGGTGCGTGGTGGCTACTGTGAAAAACAGTATGGTGATTCTTCTGAAAATTAAAAATAAAATTGCCATATAATAGAGGAATCCACTTCTGAGGATATACTCAAAACAGTCGACATCAGGGTCTCACAGAGATATTTGCATGTCCACGTGTGTATCAGAGCTATTCAAAACAGACGAGAGGTGGAACCAACCCGTGTCCCTTGGCAGATGAATGGATAAGCAAAATGTGGTCTCTTCACACGAAAATTATTCATCCTAAAAAGGAAGAAAATCCTGACATAGGCTACAACACGGATGGACCTCAAGGACAATATACTCAGTGTAATTAGCCACCCACAACAAGAGAAATACTGAATGATCCCAAATACATGAGGTTTGTAGAGGAGTGAAATCCTTAGAGACAGAAAGTAGAATGGTGATTGCCACAGGCTGTGGAAGGGAACATGGGGAGTTACTGTTGAATGGGAACAGAGTTTCAGTTTTGCAAAATAAATAAGTCCTGGAGATGGATGATGTGGTTGATTGCACAGCCACGTGAAGATACATAACACTTCTGAACTGCCTGCCGAAAAATAGTTCAGATAGTAAATTTCATATTATGTATATTTTTACTGCAATTAAAAAAAATACATCCCAGCATTTTGGGAAGCTGAGGTGGGCGGATTACTTGAGCCCAGGAGTTTTAAGAAAACAAAATAAAAAGAGGAAGGACATGAAAAAAAAAAGTGGTACTCAGTAAAAATGCTTTAAAAAATAAAGACAAGAATAGCCTCAGTAAATCTCTGGATAAGAAATTCTAAGTGATGTATTCAAGGTGATAAAGTTTGAATATTTGAATTAGTTTTGGGAAAGGAGACTTTTTTCAAGAGAACTTGGCATTAACAAAGACAAAGAGAAAACTAATTACAGCTTTTGAAGGGTACAAGGAGGAGATGATGCCACCTGGAGAAGATGATGAATATTGGAGAATGGTGATGGATGAGGTTAAATAGGCAGCAGAACCCAGTTTTGGAGAGTCCAAGGTCACGCCTTGCCACTGAAACTAGCAGGATTTGGCAGACAATCACAGAAACTCCTGAATAATAGCATTCTCTCGAAGAAAACAGAATGTTATCAAACTCCGCTGGGAGCTAAGTGCAAGAAAGTAGGACATATCAGAGGCTCCAGAAGACACGGCAGAGACCTGTAATAAGAACCAGTGGGCTCTTGTGAACATCAGACTTGTCCTGTCTGCTGTGGTCCTTCAGCATTGCCGCTGGGAACTAAAGTCCACTTGCACACCCAGCTGTCTCTACGTGGCTCTGAGTCCAATCGGGTTACAGGGATAACTTCAAAAGCAGTTTCAATTAAAAACTTTGATACTCCGTGTTGTTTTGGTCTGGCTCAACATACTTAATTTATGGATCTAAATCCCTGTCTTGTTGCGTTCTCAGAGACTGATGCTTTTGGTCTTGTGAGATGAAGAAAGCTTTTTCCCAAAACTAACCTCAATCAGTTAATATGACTAACTGAAACCTTAAAACAATTTTTGAGGGTGCTTTAGTCACCATTAAGAAATGCCCCCACCTAGTGATGAAGGAACTAGGTCATCGGTCATTGTCCATGAAGATGGCTTTGGACCGTGTGTTGAGTGACAGGCTGGTCTGCCCAGTGACCCTCTATGGAGACTACCCTGCCCAGGTACAATATGACAGCCATCCCCTGAGCTGCCTCTAACCAGGCCTGAAGCATGTCCTTATGAAGGATTCTGACTCTGTATAAGTGAATAGAACACTAAATTCTAGGCTTATGTCTAAGGAAGGAGGTACTAAATTTATGCCATATTTAGATTCTGACTCCCGAATTAAAAATGAAGCAATGTGGTAACAATTGTATTATTCACTCAATCTCCCCAACGGTTGAATATGTGTAGGTGGTGTACAGTTCAGCATCAGTAGGTTCAGTTATAACACCAATGTTACTGGCTTCACTACAGGGAAATAAATTAGACTGTGATTCTATTTAAATAAAACATGCCTCCAATTACACATTTATTTTGACATAAGATTTTAAATCATAGCCATGATTTAATAATCAGAAAATATATGTTTCTTTTAGAAAGACAGAGCATATGTACATACGTATTTTAATATTTCACTTTCTTCATATATATTATTTTGAGGAGTCAGTAATCAATGTCTGTAATCCAAATGCTAAACAATCAGCAAAATAAGAACTTTCTTTTACCAGTAGTACTGTTGCAAATGCTACAGAATTTGTAATAGGATAATCCATTTGTAGTTACACAGTCATCTATGACTACTTGTACCCATCTGTGCATAAATTTATATTTAACACAAATTCACAACAAAATAAAACAGAAAAATATGTTAACAGAATACATTCACTGCTGTTATCTACTTTTTAAATGTTGTCTGACTTCAAACAGTGAAATGTTTAAAATTACCTTGGCAATGATATCATAAACTCAGGAAACCTATAAGACCATTTGGTAGTTTGGAAAAAGGTCAGTTCTTCTCCCAGTTAAAATGCATAACTAACCAAATTCTCAGCACTAATTAACGGGAAATTCCCTAAAATAATTAATTATGTCTAAGAATTACCAGTTTTTTTCTCACATAGGTAAGAAATGTAAATATTTGACTTATCATCTGTCCAGATCATCAACAATGATAAAATGAGAAACATGTGGTAATAACATCAATCCCACATGTGGTCAGAAAGGTGGCATGATAATTCTCTGAATATAAATTAACTTGTATGAAAAATTTGAAGATTTTCTTCCCCTACATGTAAACTTACGGCATTCTTCTTCCTCCCCCCAGTGACACATAACCACTTACATTTTGGGTTGATCATTCTTGGCATTGAAAAATAAATTCATCATAAATATATTTTGTCTAAAGTGTGTAGCTGAGTTTGCTTGCTTGATACGTTATAAAACTAGTATCCTAGTTGAATTTGCATTTTTTCAATCAAAAATATGTTTCTGAAACTCATCAAGTTGTTGCATGTAGCTGTGTTTTATTTATCCTCACTGCTATATAAAATATCATTTTGTGAACACATCGCAAGGCGTGTGTCCATTCTCCTGTAAGACATTCGGGTAATTCTTGGGTGCTTTGTGCATTTATTCCTATTGTTTTTTTTTAAGATATCCATAAAAAAATCTGCTGTATGAACTTTCTTCCACATGTCAGCTTGTGTTACACATTAACTTTTCTCTAGGAATGTAGATACCATAGCAGTAGTATTTCAAGAACATTAATTTTTTTAAATGCCAATTATTTTCCAAATGGTTGTATCAATTTATACTACTATCATCGTGGTACAAAGTTTCCTAATGATCAATTTATTTTTACCACTTGCTATTGCTACAGGTCATAATATATACGAGTTTAGTAGGTATCAAATAGTACCAAGGTTTTAATTTTTTATCGTCTTTACCATTAATGAGGTTGAATATTTTTATAATGTTCGGTATAGTTATTATTTTGTTTTCCTTTTTTGAAGTGTCAATTCAAAATATTTGCACATTTTTTTCTTAGAATAATTGTTTATATATTCTGTACTAGTTACTTGCCAGTCATTCATTGGGCATATCTATCTATTCCTGATTTGTTCTATTTCTTTCTTATCCAGTAATCTTGATGTCTGCATTTATTTAGATTGCATAATGACCTTCATTAAAGTTTTATAATCTGTGAATACTGGTTTTGTAAATCTGCTATAAGATTTATTCATAGTAACTTTAAGTTTCATTGTCATTTTCAACGGTGTCCTTCTCAATTACATTATAAAATTATCACTGAAATATAGTATTATAAATATGTAATTGTTGCTAGGTTGCTAAACTCATATTTTTAAATAATTTGTGTGTATAATCTTTTGAATTTTCTATGTAGGCATTTGTACCATTTAAGAAAAGTGATAGTTTAGTTTCTTTCTTTATAACTCTGAAAGTCTTAACATGTTTTTGTATTCCCTTATTCCCCTAGAATGGAGCTGCAGCATAAGGATTTTTAGAAAAGGTTATGGTGTGAATCTTTTCATTCCGATTTTAGATAAAAGACCATGTTTTTACATAAAAATAATGTTTCCTGTGGATTTTTGGTAGATATAATTTTAGATGTACTTTATATAGCAAGGCTGATATAATTTATCACTTTAAGGAAGCCTCCTTCTGTTCTTTGTTTGCTAAATGTCTTTATCCTAAAAGAGTGTAACATTTTAACAAATGCCTTCTTGGCTTCTATTGGGATAACTTTTTTTGTAACTTTAATCTGTAAATGTGGTAAATGGTAAAGGTTCTCTCATGTTAAACTGCCTTTGTATTCCTAGGACAAACTCAAGTTTATCATGTTATAATATTGTCTTAAATACCATTGCATTTGGTTTGTCAATAATTTTTTTAGGGTTTTTGCACCTATCTTCATAAATGAGAGCAGCCTGGGATTGTTCTTTTCCTATAGTATGCATATCTGTTTTGTTAAAAAAAGTTATCTTGGCCTCATTAATTGATATTTCACTTTATTATTTGTAAATGTTTGTGTAAAATTGCAGTCATCTATACCTTCAACATGTGGTGGAATTTTCCTGGAAAATTATTTGACTATGCTGTATTATTTGTAGAAAAATATTCAACCACTGCCTCTTCTAATTTAGTAGTTCTCAACCAGGGGGAATTCTGCCTCCCAGGGGATATGCTGCAATGTCCAGACATGCTTAGTTGTTGCATGTCATAACTGGTATCTACTGATGCTGCCAAAGTTCCTGAAATGCCCAGTCAATTGCCCTTCCACATCCCCAACCAAGAAGTATCTGACCCCACATGGCAATAGTGCCAAGGCTGAGAAATACTGCATTAGTTAATATGAGAATTTTAATGGGATCATTTGGGTTACAGTTTTCTAAAAATTTATTAATTTTATCTTAATTTTCAAAGAAATTGATAGGAAGTTTCTGTGGCATTTCCTAAACATGTACTTGAAGCAATATTGAGCATATCTGAAGGACAGGATATATATACAGAGAGAATATATAAGGTTAGTTCAAAAGTAATTGCCTGGCAAAAACTCCAATTACTTTTGCACCAACTTGAGTGTGTGTGTGTGTGTGTGTGTATTTTATCTACATTGCAAGAATATTTTAAACAGTTAATGCATTTTTTTTTATCTAATTGGTCACGACTATTGATTGAGATTAAAGCAAAACACCTTGATGAATAATGGCAGAGGGAAGAACCTAGAAATAATACCTAGAAATATTTATCTATAAATATTTATAAAACCTAGAAATGTTTAATAATATAAGATTTTTATATATGTCTATGTTCCCATGTAGGACACTTTTGTATATGATTGTGCTATCATAATCTTTGTACAAATGTCTTCTGAAAAGTATTTGATGCTTATCTGATTCAATTAAAAATACAAAATTAGTCATTTATGCCATACAAATATTTTCATTACTTTATGGTTAATTCAGATTAGTAAGTAAATGATTTTCCCAAGTGACATTTGCAGTTGTCTTTAAAAGACAGATTTTAAAAATTTAAATAAGTAGAGGGTTAATTCATAGGACAACGTTACCAACAAACAAGCGTTTTTAGATTCCTTTATTTTAAATAAACAACTCAACTTTTGAAAAAGCAGAACACCTGCAAAATAGGACAAGAAATAAATTAGCCTACATCTATTAAACATACACTAGTTTATTCATAAAAAAGTAAGTTGTTTTTAGTAAAGCAACTAACTTTTTATAAATTTAGTTTCTATATAAAACACTACACATTTAAGGAAAAAGCAAAGTTACTTTTGTCGTAATATTTGTCATTGTTTTAAATGGCCAAGGATTTCAGCAAAAATAATTCAGAGTTTACTTTGATTACATTGGCAATGAAAAGACTTGGTCATTCAATACCATGCACTTTCAAACAATATAGCATTATTTATAAGGGGCAGCACGCCAAGTCAGACAATGACCGTAAGCATCACCACTCAACCACTCTTGGTGACCATTAGGAGCACCACTCAACCACTCTTGGTATACCCTACCTTGGCTTAAGAAAAAGTACCAGGGTGGCAAACAAATGTACTTGTTTAAAGTACCATTCTTGACAAATAACTGAGCAATTACAAAACTTGGAGACTTCTGGTAAAAAAAACAAAAAACAAAAAACAAACAAACAAACAAAAAACATTAATAGAGAATGGACCTATACATAATTTAACCCCCAAGAAGTAGCTTCAACAAATACAAATAATAAATGAAGAATGAGATTTAGACAATGTGAAAAAAATGTCCATCTTTCTGACACACACCCTCCTCTTGGACAGTCCCCTTGTTTCTGCATCACTCTTTGCCTTAAATCTTGGTTTCATGGTAGCCTGCAACATTCCACATGGTCCACATTAATCCACAAAGAAACTGTGTTTTTCCTGTGTCATTGTTGATAACGACTTTCATTCTCTGCCTGAAATTGTTCACAGCTCAGTCTTTGAAGCGCGGACTTCACAAACCATATTTCTATTACTTGAGCTATCTCTGCTCTTAATTGCTAATTGTTCTAGTCAGTCAGGATCAGAGGTGTGACTCCTTTACTACCTTCTATTAAAAAAAAAGAAAAGAAAGAAAGAGGGAAGGAAGGAAGGAAAGAAGGAAGGAAGGAAAAGGAAAAGGAAATGGAAAAGGGAAAGGGAAAGGGAAAGAAGAAGGATGAGAGCGGAGAAAGAAAAGAAAAGAAAAGAAAAAAGGAAAAGAGAAAATAAAAAAGAAAAGAAGCAAAAAAAGAAAAACCTGCGGGGTTTTGTTAATGCCTGTGAATGACTTCTGGGACTGTGAAATGTTTTATCTGGATTTCTTACTTTTAGTAGAAAATGAGGAATCCTTTGTTGTGGTTCTACCAGAAGAATCTCCCAATATTAATAATGTTACTCACAATCTTTCTCCACCCACACTCCCTACCTTTTCTTAATATCTCTGGTGAAAGATATTTCTGAGCCTTCTCCTTTGCACAAGCTGCTTATAAAGACCAACAAAGTTAATACACTGAAGGACCCTGCATATACAATGAGCTATAAAATATTAGTGACATTTTATTTATATATTTAGAAAAAAAAAATTCTTTTTTCCCCTAGGCCTGAAACTGGTGACTCCTTCAGAGCCCAGCTTCTAAACATAGTTTATCTTAAAAGGTTTTAATTATATATCTAATATAGAAATATATATATACACAAAATATATTTTACACGTAATTGTGAGCAAATATGCTGCTATAATAATGCATCCCAAATAGATTTGAATAGTCTTAATTTCACTAAATATCTTGCACAAAATAATGTCTTACAATTATCACATACACCTCTCCTACATAGGAAAAGTAATTTAATCAAAATGTAAATAAAGCCATGTTTGCTCCGTGGAGTTAATTTGGATTTTTTTCTATAAGATAAAGTAAACTATTATAGATAATAAAATGCAACAAATATTATAATCAAGTTAATTAGCCAACCCTCTTTGGGAATGAAAACAAACCCAATTAGTGAAACATGAGAACTGAATAATGTATGCATTGATTCAAATGTCCACACAGTTTCACATTTAAAAATTGTAAAATGGAAGAGTCTATATTAGTGAGTCATACTTATTGGATTTCAATTATCTGCGTCTAAAAGAAAAGGCAAAATATTTAAGGACATAAAAGTTTACCTTTTCATGAATTACTTAAATTCTATTTTTTCAATATTTTAATATGATTTTTAAATTTTCATTTTAAAATTATCTACAGTATGATTTTGTACTTAATTCACAATTCACAATTAGAGCATAGTTGATATGGTGATTGTGGTAGAGGTTCAAATATGGATTTAAAAATCTATCAGAAGCAAAATGTGGAATACATTAAAATGAGTATTAAAATGAGTATATCAAATATTGAGAGATTCCTTTATTTTTATTTGAAATTTCCTGTAATTTCAATTTATAGCTTACATCCTAATGAAACAATACTTCTACACAGTAATCAGCGTTTTTAATTACTCTGACTATATGCAGGTAAGCTTGTTGGATGTAGATTGTGATGTTGTTAACAAATGTTTTTGAATGAAATCTATACTGAACTGATTCACTGCTACGTACTACAAGACACGGCAGTAATTGATACAAAAGTAGAAGGCTGTTTTCATTCCACATCCATGCATTCATAATTATACTAAAGGTTTTCCACATGTAAGATGAGAGTGACCATTAATATGTCAGCAGATGTTAAGACTAAAAACTTTATAGTCCTTAAAAGAAATATATATTCAAATCGAATTGTAACAGTTATTAACTCAAATTGACTGGATTTAATTCTCAAAGTAGAAGATACACTCAAAGTATAAGGTAGCACTCACTGTAGGAGGAAAATCTTTTATTTCCTAATGAGTTTTGCTGAAAATTTTCCAGCCTTATCTTTTGAACATATATTTCTAAATAGCCTAGCTAAATCAGTCGTTTAGAAAGTACAATATCTATTCAAAATTGAACTTGTTGTAAGTTTTCATTAACAGATACTAAATCATGAAGCACCATTTATGGAAGGACTATGTGATCAACACGTCATCAATATGAAGGACAAATAAAATCATTAAGATTAACACTATCACTTCAAATACTAAATAATTGCTTTATAAGGAGCATTTCTGGATAATCCCAACATCGTCCATGGTGGCAAGTTATGTAACTTGAAGTGTGCCCTTATAAACCTTTATCTCAATTTGTTTGTCACTGTTGAGAAATGATTGTCAACTAGTCATAAAATTTAGTAAGGAAAAAAACTTGGTAATACTCATAGAAATACACAGAAGCAGTCAGAATTAAATGTCATTCACATTAAGAAAAGAATTATCAATATGCTATTTTTACATGTTGCTAAATTTGCCTGTTCCAAGATTTGGATGGAGATCAATACCTGTCTTTCTGCAAGGCTAATTCTCTCTGTCTTTGGTAATTTTCCCAAAATGTGGTTTGTGAACTATCTGCCACAGGAAGAATTATCTGGGATCCCTGTTCAAATGCAGGTTCTAGGACTCAACCCTGGGCTTAGAGATTGGACTACCCAGGAGTAGGGATCAAGGGTTTTGATGTTTAAAAAGCTCTCCTGGTGCAGCTAACGCACAGTAAAGTTAAGAAATACTACCGAGATTACCAGAAACACAGCAGCAATGAAGATGTTACCCTTCCCACCCACCTGTTAAAAAGAATTGAGTGCTTTTCTTTCTCCAAATTCATAAACATTTCTTCCATGTATTCCTACCTGTGCCAATTTAAACATATTATTTCTAAATGCCAAAGAGTAGGTTCAAATAAGAACCAACTATTTGCCATTTAGAAATAAAATAAATACATTATGTGTTCCCTAATCTCAAGGAGCTCAGAGTTTAAGAAATTATTTTTAAACAATTACCAATTACGATATGGTGTGACAAGTGTTATAACAGAAGTGCAAATAACAGGTTTTAAATAAAGGAAGCTTGTTATTTAAAAAAGTGATATTTCCATTTGTAACTCTAAATACACATTTTTTGTGTGTGATTGTTTTCTGATTGAAGCTGTTTCCAGGTTAGCACTCCCAATGCTGTGCACAATTGTATAGCTGACACCATTTATTGATTTGAATGATGACTGAAATTGATCACGTGGCACAACAGAATAGATGCATTCCACCTCAATTCATCTATAGATTTTATTTTTTTAAAAAATATGTTTAAATGATAAACACATTTTATCTACTTAGAACTTTTATACATTCTAAAAGAAGGATATAGTATAAAATAAAATCCTACCAAAACCAAATACCCAATGTGTACTCATCTGAATTCATGTGTGTGAATGTTCCTTATAAGCTATCATAAACTACATAAGCACCATGGAAATATGCAGAGACTGGAGGATAAGAGCAATATTAATAATAACTGCTACTACACAGAATTATGGTTTTCCATACTTGACTTTAAGAAAAAAAATTCTCATTTTCTCTTACTTTTGCTTTTGGTGTTGACAAGATTACACATACTAAATCATAACTTCAAGAATTCAGAGTACTTTGTTTCAAAATACCTGATTGAAATGATCAGTGAAAACATGTTTCTGTTTGTCTGTGACACTTTTAGAATGTTCCTGTCTAATTTTTCTGGGTTTTTGCTGTTCTTTCTTAGACGAGAAAGCCAGCTGATTTTCTCTGGGCATCCATTGCTGTATGTCAGTGGCTCTCAAAATGGGCTCTGGAACAATCGCTTCAGCATCACAGAAATGGTTTTAAATGGGACTGTTTGGCCACACCTCCAGTTCCCTATATCAGAAACCCTATGAGGGCAGACCTATGGGGCTGTTCCAGTTGGCTTCTACCCATTCGTGTGCACAGAAGTTTTCAGAAATCTTGCAATGCATCTTTGAAACACAGTCATCCTTAAAAACCAATAAAGTTGCATAAACTTGTAATTAATTTGTATTTTAAAAACTAAGGTTATAAATACAGAAAACATTACTTCCCATGCATTTTATGACTTTTTATTATCATTGGTGTCTTTCATGTGTTGAGATTATTGATGTCTACTGTGTCTGTTTGGTGGATGCACTACTTCGACCGCACCTCTGACCTCTCTCTTTTTTTTTTTTATTGTGAGACAGAGTCTCACTCTGTCGCTCAGGCTGGAGTGCAGTGGCATGATCTCGGCTCACTGCAACCTCCGCCTCCTGGGTTCAGGAGATTCTCCTGCCTCAGCCTCCCGAGTAGCTGAGATTACAGGCATGTACCACTACACCCGGCTAATTTTTGTATTTTTAATAGAGACGGGGTTTCCCCATATTGGCCAGGCTGGTCTTGAACTCCTGACCTCAGGTGATCCACCCACCTCGGCCTCCCAAAGTGCTGGGATTACAGGCGTGAGCCACCACGCCCGGGCCCTCTCTTCCAAACTGCATGTTAGGTGGTGGCGTAACAGTGGCTTCAAATTGGCCATCATGGGAATATTTAGGTAGTAGAAATTGGCAAACACTGCCAATCAGTATCTTTCCCCTCTAGAAAGTAGTTGTTAAACTTCAGAGGCAAAAAATTATATTTAAAAAGCCATCCAGGCGATGCAGATGAATGGCTGAGTTTGAGAAACGCTGTTCTGCGTTCTGTGATTTTCAGTATCCAAAGGATTCTAGACAACTACTCTCAGACTGTTCCAGTTGCGTGCTCAAAGACCACTTACTCCTATCCTGGGGTGACGTAAAACCACTTAGGGGAGAGTTATTTGCTTATCACCCTAAGTACTGCTAATTACTTTCTCGCTCATAATGAATAACAGAGTTATCATTTTTCTAGAGTTGTTTCTTTTCTACTTGGGGCCACTGGAGATTTGTTTTCTTTTTAAGTTGTTCAACACCTTTACAGCCCTCCTTACTCGCTATTTTTTTTTAATTTAAAGTGACAGAACTTGCATAGTCTCATAATTTTAAAACATTTAATAGCATATGAATAATAAAAATAATTAACATCCACTATAAATGTATACTTGTTTACCGTAAGATAGGATGATATAAGATGTATATATACACATACATTTAAAAGATATTATAAAATTCATATGTGTATATATTTAATATATATTAAAATATATATTAAATATATTATACAATTCATATGTGTATAAAAATATATGCTATGATGTACACATGTATTTAAAATATATTATAAAATACATGTGTATATCATAACATATATTATAATATATTTAAAATACATGTGTATATCATCATAACATATATTTTTATTTTATAAATATATATAAACGCAGAAAATTACTGGAGAAAATATGAAACGTTCAGAAAACAAACAAGTTGATATTCATTTACTTACAGTATGATGAACTTAATGTTCCAACAAAGACTATGTCAACACTAAGAGGAAAATACTCCAGGGAATGGAGACTTCACAAACAGGACAAGTTCACCTTCCACTTAGATTTTCTCCTCCCACCTGTTGCACTGCTTCCGCGCACCTCCTGCAGAAGTCAGTGTGAACTCATGGTGTTCCCTCCACGCCAAGCGGCAATCCCCAACAAGGCACTCTCATTTTTGTCCACCCTCAATTGCACTGGACACAAGGGAGGAAAGCAACTAGTTGGGTAGCCTAACCATGCTCCTGATTCTTGTGTCTGCTGAAGCAGAATCCTAAGTCTAGCTAGAAATGTGAGAAGAAATTCAGGAAGAGGAAACATATTAATTTGAGACTGTTGCCAGATATGCTAGAAATATGAATTTTAAAATATAATAAATCATGAAGAGTAATAAAAGCAAATGAAATCCGGCAATTAGGTAAAAACACTTTGTGACAACTGAAAAACACTGACCTGTAGACCTACAGCTATAGCAAACTGTTCTGCCTGGGAGCCTAATATTACTGAGTTGCCTTCAGGAATCCTGGAGTCAGGCTTGAAATTCTCACCCCACACAAAGGGCAAAGGCCCTAATATTTTTTTAAACAAGGAAAGATGCATTGGCAGAAAAGAGCACATTTGGCAGTTTGTGAAAAATTATGTTCAAAAAGCAATGAAACACAAATCTATAGGCACTACGGTCGGAAACCCTATGTAACAGGTGCTTTCTTCTTTTTGCCTGTTCTCTTGATCATTTCAGGGAAGACACACATATCAGAGTAGAAATAACTACTTCTTATCAACTTTTCTGAAGTGCTTATATGAGAAATTCATTGTGATATCAGTGTCTTTGTAGACAACTAAAAATAAGCTTGTGAAAGATCCTCATATGAAAGAAAAAAATGCACTGAAGAAATAAATGATGTTTACCATTCTAGAGTTAAAATTAACAAAAGGATATAAAAACTCATTGCTATAGTAAGATTTTTTGTTTGTTTCTTACCATGTCTCTTTTCCCATTCCCCTTCTCTATAAGGACTCACCATGCTTAATTTAAAACGTGTACACAAACTGACTAGGACAGGGGTGTGCTAGCTAAGTAGGTGGATAGTACAATTGGACAATACTCAGCTCCTGCAGTCACTCTGCCAGCCCCTGCAATATGGAAGTGTGGATTGATAAAGCTGGTGTCTGTAAGGAGAAGTATTTTAATCATTTACTTGAAGTACTCCTTCTGCTTTTCTCTCCTTAGTAAGATGTTATTTTTTCCATAATTGTGTGATGTCAACAGATGGTTCAAGTCACGACGTTGAGGAGAAAGCATCTTTAGCATTCATTTGATAAGATGGAGCTTCATGTATTTGAGTGTTCATAATCCACCAAGTGATCTCTCAAATTCTATGAGGTCTTTCCTGTCCTCAGAACATGTGTTTCCCTCAAACAAAACGTTGTTTTGGTCAATTTGTGTTTAACATACTCTGTTTCCACATTATATTTTTATAGTTTTCATGAAGAGTCAATATATTCAATATGAGATTAGAAAAACAGGTTCAATGAAAGTGCACATATTTGACACATCAATTTTTTTTTAACTTTTACAAATATTTCCAATTGTCAAAATCAAGTTAAAGGTGAACATGGTTGATCTTTACCCACCTATTTTAAAACAATTTTTGAGCAATGGACATTTCTTCAAAATATAAGTCTATAATAAAGGTAGATGAAGGTTAAAAGTATTAACAGAAAACTGCAATAGATATTGAAGATATTGAGGCTTACAGAATCAAGCACTCCATAGTTCAGCCAGAAATATTCCCATAGTTAATTTATAAGCTCTTGAAATGAATAGAAATTCTGACAGCTTCTTAAGCAAGGCAGTGTTCTGAGTTCTGCTACAATAATAAGCTATTCAAGTATGGGATCTATGTGAACCAGTCTTTCTGGTTTTGTGAGTTACCATGGAGTTTTTAAGAATAATAGACATAATTAGATTTAGTGACTCAATAAATAAATGAAGCTTTTATATAAGTCATCAGTAATTTCCCCCTGTTTCAAACTAGAAGTGAAAAAAGCAGGGCTTTCATGAAGAAAATATATCCCATGCTTCTGACAAGTGTCTAAAAAATGCATGTCCTTTAGTCAAAGAAAGCAGATAATTTATTGACTTCTCATTCCTTCAACAAAGAGGAAAGAATATTTTTAGAAAAAAATATAAGCAGCCGCCTTTGCTTCCTTAGGTCTTGTGAGAATTACAAAATTAAAAACAAGAAACGTGAAAACTTAAATCTTAATTGTATGCTTTAACTGAGATTATCAAGCCATGCTATATAGTGTATGTCATCAAATGGAAGATGATTTCATCTAGAGGGAAATAGTTTAGTCTATGCTCAGTTTTAATATAGATTTTTAAAGGTTATACGAGAATTTGGAAAGAAATTGCACATATCACTGGTTTCTATGACAGCGTTTCCAAGTATGTTCTGTTCAACATTACTGCCATGAAGCGGTGCTTGTTATGTATTTTTAAAATGGATTCTGGGGTCATATGTTTTGGAAAAGCTAAGTAGATATGTAACAGGTATGTTTATTGTAGGAATTTTTGGGACCTTCTTATTCAACATGTACCTGGTGTTCCCTGCATGTCAGGTGGCAATCCCCAACCAGGCGCTCTCATTTTTGTCCACACTCAGTTGCACTGGACACAAGGGAGGAAAGCAACTAGTTGGGTAGCCTAACCATGCACAGAGACGCAATGCCCTCAGGATATCCTGTTTGTTCTATCTTCAAACGTATCCAGAATCCAACAATTTCCAGCTGCTCCATGGTGACCACTCTGGTCATGGCACTATAATTATCACCCGATACCCATCTAACTGCTGTAGGCATTGAGCAGGCTTCCTGGCTTCCAGCCTTGTTCCTTTCTATTCTAATCTCTTCTCAACCTATTATCTAGCTTGTCTAACTTTGATCAAAACCCTCCAATAGTTTTCTCAGTTCACGGAATGTCAAAATCCTAATGACCAACTTACACCAGAAGTCTTCCTGTACGTGACCTTTGTTCTGACTGTTGCTTATTTCTAGAATGATTTTCCCAGATATCCACATAGCTAACTACCTAACCATTTAACAGTCTCTGTGAAAACATCAGTGTCTCAATGAGGTGAACTCCCTCATTAGAATTGCAACCACAATCTTCCCTATTTTCTGCTCTACACTTTTAAAATAACACTTACTCTCCTTAAAAATAGGAAAATGTATTTTGTTACTGACTTATGGTTTCTCTTTGCTCACTAGGATGCAATTTCAACAAGGCATATGTAGCCTTCACAGTTACTCAGAACAGTGCCTTACCACCATTGGGACTCTAAAAAAATTGCCAAATAATGAATACATTTTTAGGAGGGATATAATGTGCTCATTACTTCTGAAATGTACTAGACCCACAAAACTCTTTTTCAATATTTCTAAAGATCACTGTCTCAGGAAATCTTGATCTAGGACACTCAGAAGATGAAATACAAATAATATATTGAAGGAAATGGAAAAGATAAACTATACATAACATTTGTTTAATTTTGCAACGCCCCTGATTTATAGACAAGTGTGTTTAATGTTCTGACATCTTACTTAGAAGAGAATAAGAATTATCACTATGATGATGTAAATTTGAGAGAGCTGGCAAGCTACTGAACTCACTCTTCCTTCCCACTGTTGAAAACTACTTTCACCTGGCATGTGCTGGGGATAAACAAAGTACCAAACTAAGCTGAATTCCTTATTTATGATTCTTCAAGGAACAAGATAGATGTACAGTTAAGCATTTGTACATCTTATGTTAAAAAGTATCCTGCAATCTTCATACACAATAGATAGAATAATGCCAGTGCATACATACAGTCATGGGTGCATGCATCCATACATCCATACATCCATACATATGTACATCCATTCATACGTACATACATACATGCATAAATTATTTCTTGCTAGTTTTAGTCTGGTAGTTTCCTAAAAATAAAATTGCAAATTCCTTTATAAGGGTACACAAGTTTCTTACATCTAAGCAAGAACAGATGATCATCTGTTATAAAACGGTAAAACTATTTTATCAAATGAATTCATTTACATCGTAAGTTATATAATAATAAAATGTTTATTTTTAAAAGATTCCTCAACTCCTGAAATACAACTATTTACAATGCATGTGGCTGTTACTTCTGATTTCACTGCACATTTTCAAACAATGCACTTAGCCCATCTTATCTATTGACATCCTAACACCATAGATGAGCATTTTACTCTCTTAAAGAAAGATTCTTCCTCTTCTCACCCTACGAAATAGTCACTACACTTTGGAGTAAAATTAACAATGGGTGTTTACCTTATTAGGACTATAAAATCCGAGTCATTTACTATGATTAACTTCTTACCTTGAACAACCTTGTGTTTTCCTGTAATTGATACATCTTACTTTTAGAATGCATAGTATTCTGTGTAACTAGTGATATTTTCCCTAACACTTCTGCAGTTATATAAAATCCTCAAAATATTTTATCCCATCAAACACAACCAAAAATTGATCCATTTCATTACTCCACTGAAGACCTCACTCTTAGAGCCTTTTCAAACATTCTTTCAACCTGGCCTGACTGCCCCTGAGGCATTCAGTAGAATGTTTGTCTCAACCTCACTTTTCTCACAGGCTCTTTATTCCTTGAAATGTCCTCTTCCAGTTGATTTCCTCAATACAGTGAAACATATTCTCCAATGACATTTTATTCAGCACCAGTAAGTATCCATTAGTTTGGCTAGTTTGAAAATTACTTCCTCTTACAATTTTGAAGACATTAACCATTGTTATCTAGTGCTCACGGTTACTGTGAAATTCTGTGCCGTTTTGTCGCTCAAACTTTTGTATGAGCTCTATTTTCATCCAGAAAAACCCTAAAAGTTGTATAGAGTAATTTTGATTGTTTTTTTCTGAAATGATAACGTAATTTTATTTGGCTGTTATTTTTCTGAGTTTCACAGCATTTTCAATCTAGCAATTTCTGTCCATTTCAGAGACTCTTTTTGTATTATTTGACAAATACTGCTAATCTACTTTCTTGTTATTTCCTGTTGTCCACCTGTTGATTTCATTTTAAATTTTCATCATTTTCTAACATGTGCAAAAATTCCTTAACTTTTTTTTCCAATCTATTATTTTATTCAGTTATAACATTTGTTGTTGTCTGCAAATATTTCTTGTCTTTGAATGTCAAAATCCTGTTCATGGATACAAAAATTCTGTTATCTCTCTGAGATAAGTAATAACTTTGGGAAGGTTTTTTCGATTTACTCCATTATATCTATTTTCTTTAAGTTTTTGTTGTGCCTGTATGTATGTATTTTTTGTTTTTTGTTTTTTTTTGTATTGGAGGTTTTTACAACTATCCAGTGAAACACAAAACAATAATATAAATGTAAATTTCTGCTTTTTTTTTTTTAAAAAAAGAAAAAACAACTATTTGTTAGAGACAGAGACTCACTCTATCACCCAAACTGGAGTACAGTGTCACAGTCATAGCTTATGGCAGCTTGGAACTCCTGGTCTCAAAAGAGCCTCCCATCTTTGCCTCCCAATTAGCTAGGACTACAGGTGCAAGCCAACGTGACAGCTTAATTTTATAATTGTGTGTAGAGACAGGGTCTTTCTATGTTGCCAAAGCTGGCCTTGAACTACTGCCCTCAAAGGATCTTCCCACCTAGGCCATCTAAAGCTCTGAGATTCTAGGCATGTCCCATCGTGCCCAGCCTAAATTCTGTTTTTATCTTATGAAGCACGGAGGACATTTTCTGATTAGTTTACTATAGGATTTTGGCATAATCAGATGGGTATTTGATAAAGCACCCCAGATGCCAGTATTTCTAATTTCTCTGCCATCACTTCAATTTATTCAATGAAGAATACTGCAGTCTCTTGCTCCATGTGGGTGGAAGGGATGTGCAAGATTGATGGATGGGCAAGAACGGCAGGAGAAGCCAGTCTAGCTGCCAATGTTCTTGGGATATGGCAGAGAGAGGGGACAAAAAATTACACTTCTTAGTAAAAATAATTTCACTTAATCTCCATTTTTAGACCTCTTTTGTGCATGGTGTCCTAAATGCAGAGGCACTGCCACTTAATTCCTCTAAAAAATAAATCTATCTCCACTTTTCTGGTAGTAAAGCAGGATGAGAGATAGGAGGAGAACATGGGTTGGCGCTGGGAAAAGGATCGAAGAATCTAGTGACGCTATATACGTATTTTTCAACCAGGAGCCCTGTTTATAGCCTCCCACCTTACTCCTGCATGGAACGGCACCCAGGAGCTCAGGTATTATGCCTCTCCAGGCCTCCGCAAGAATATAGGCTTATTTCCCATGGGTGGTCCGCCTACAGGCAGTCAATTGCCCTCTGTAAGCTTTGCTAAATCAGCTGCAATCCCTTCATTCACTTTATTTATTTATTTATTTATTTATTTATTTATTTATTTATTTTATTTGAGATGGAGTCTCGTTCTGTCATGCAGGCTGGAGTACAGTGGTGCAATCTTGACTCACTGCAACCTCCACCTCCGGGGTTCAAGCAATCATGTGCCTCAGCCTTCCGAGTAGCTGGGATTACAGTCACACGCCACCCTGCCCGGCTAATTTTTGTATTTTTAGCAGAGACGAGGTTTCACCATGTTGACCAGGTTGGTCTCGAACTCCTGACCTCAAGCAATCCACCCACCTCGACCTCCCAAAGTGCTGGGATTACAAGGGTGAGCCACCATGCCTGGCCCCCTCATTCACTTTCTACCTCCTAGAAATAGATTTACCTCCCGTACCTGCTTTTGTGTCTTTCCTGTTGTTTTTTTTTGTGTTTATACATTGATTTTTATTGCTATCATTTATTTCCTGTAACTTAGATGATCTCAGGTGGAAGATAATACGTGTAATATGAATTTGCATTGAAATTCCTTTGTGTAGACACAGGTGTCTAAAAGCTCTTCTTTGACCATACAATTTTAACACTCAACTCAAGTTTTCTTGGTCACTTAACAAAATAACATGACTTTCATGGCAATGTCAAAATGGTAAGCAATAGAATTACTGAAATTTTCACTAACCATGGGAGTTGTCACCCAATTATACTAGCCTAACCTAAGCTCATAGACACACCTCCACTTTCCAAATCCTATCAAATATTTTATACACCTCACTTACTAGAATTAAAAAAACAAGCTGATTTCACACCGAATACTCTATAACATATAGATTGTCAAATCCTAAAAGTTAAGCATATGGCACATGTAAAGAACATATAAAATTTCTTATTATCTTGATAGCTGGGTGAATGTGGCAAGACATGTCTGGCTTTCTGGGTTTATTTTATATTTTTTTACTTTCTCAACTGGCACTGTCTTCATTTTCATCTTCACATTCTTTCCAAAGACTTCAGGACCAAGGCAGAGATATGAGAAAAGGGAAACATATTAATACATTTTCGAACAAAATGAATGAATGAGTAGCAGGCAGCCAGGTGTGGTGGCTAACACCTGTAATCCCAGCAGTTTGGGAGGCCAAGGGGGGCAAATTGCTTAAGTCCCAAAGTTCAAGACCAGCAGGGCAACATGGCAAAATCCCGTTTCTACAAAAAGTACAAGAAAAAAAATTAGCCGGGTCTAGTGGCATGCACCTGTAGTCCCAGCTACGTGGGAAGCTGAGGTGGGAGAATCGCCTGATCCCAGGAGGTCGAGGCTGCAGTGAAACGTGATCCCATCACAACAGAGCAAGACTCTGTCTCAAAAAAAAAAAAAAAAAAAAAAAGGAAGGAAGGAAAAAAAAAAAAAAAAAAAAGGATGACTAGCAGGAGCACAGAACCAAGAAGGACTGGAGTTAATCAATGACCCTGAAGTAGGTGGATCTCCCAGAAATACATTTTTCTAACACTCTTTAAAATCTTCTCAGAGATCCTCCATTCTCCAGGTTCCAGAAACTCAGTTATGGTCAATAAGCCAAACTGAAAAAAAATGAAAACTTCTTTGTCATTGAACTTGACAAAAACTCATTTTGTGAATGAAATTGTTCTTTTTATCATCGTTGTCCACCTGTTGTGCTCCCACGACGGACTTTAATACCAGTCGTGTCTGATGTGATTGCTCCAGCTGTATTCGATGATTCTGGAGCAGAGTTTGGGGAGCAGGATTTTCAGCACGTCAGCCCCTGGTGAATTAACCTTTCTTTGCATATGTACTTGCTATCTATTGATTCCTTTTGCTTTGGGTCACTTCTTCACTTCAAAAACTGTCCTCCACAATATGCATGTTGCTTTACTTTAAAGAAGGAATCAAATTTATTTCAAAGCCTCTCAAAATCTCTATTGTAGGCAAATGCTTATGTAATGTGAATATGCACACCTGAAGATACAAGCAAATATTTGTAGATAGCATACAGATATCATGAGTTATGTATCTAAGAAAACACACATGAAGGGCCTCTGACATAAGGATTTTAAAACATTTCAGATTTTAAAAATGTTGCCACTGATAACAATTAGCTAATACTTACTGAGTACTTATTGTGTATCAGGCATAGTTGCAAATGCTTTACATGTATTACTTCAATCAAAGTCAAATCTGTTTATTTAAAGCAGGTGTACACATGGTCCACCTATCTGAATATTTTGGTTGACCACCCACCTGATTTATTTTTTCAGCTTTATAGATAGATGACTTGTCTCAGTGATAATGCAGGACATGTGGATTCAGAAGGATCAGAAGGATGACTGAGTCTCTGCTTCACTTCGCAATGGGGCATGTGGCCCTGGCCAAACTGTTTAACATCTTTCAGAACCAGTTTTCTGTTTACTTCTTTATAAATGAAAGAACTGGGTTTGTCCCTGAAGTTTACTGAATTTCACTTCCTGTAGCTGTATAAGTGGAATGAAAGTACATGCTCTTACTCTCCCATAAGGTTGGCTGGATGTTCAAATAAGATAATTTTTAGACTGAAATACTAAGGATTATTTAGGAAGGAAAAATTGCCCAGAATTCAATCTAATTTTATGAGCTTGCAGAGACATCTGGAACAAAATAAATGCATCTTCATGTTGACTGGAGGATAAACATGTTAAAATAAAGAAGATATATATTTACACAAGTAGAGAAAGATAACTTGAAGCAGGACGTACATGTAATTTGAGAATGATCTCTCAACACGTGTGAGCATAACTCAACTTTACACCTTAATCCTCATATCCAGAATGCAAATCAGACTGAAGGACACTTTATGATATGCAAATATTTTTAGCTGAACAATGACTTTTACCAATACTCGAATTGAAAGAGTTCCAGGCCGGGTGCGATGGCTCACTTCTGTAATCCCCCCACTTTGGGAGGCCGAGGCAGGTGGATCACCTGAGGTCAGGAGTTCCAGAGCAGCCTGGCCAACATGGTGGAAGCCCGTCTCTACTAAAAATACAAAAAAAAAAAAAAAAAAAAAAAAAAAATTTAGCTGGGTATGGTGGCACATGCCTGTAATCCCAGCTACTTGGGAGGCTGAGGCAGGAGGATCACTTGAACCCAGGAGGCGAAGGTTGCAGTGAGCCAAGATCACACCATTGCACTCCAGCCTGGGCAACAAGAGTGAAACTCCATCTCAAACAAACAACAACAACAAAAAAAGAGTTCCAAACTATCTCCCGGTATTTGGAACACATTTCCTTGTTAGGCTAATATCAACCATCACTTCCAGATCTCAATGGGACACATCGCCAGGCCCTTAAGGGGCTGCAGACATCCGAAACCCAACTCTCACTGTCCATCTGAGAGTGACTGATGAGCAAGTCTCACACTGACATGCTAAATATATTTGTGATTGAGAGGTAGTGTCTTAGGTAGGTTCACCCTGTACAAACATAGAAGGATGGTGATGAAATACAAGTTAAAATTTATAATTAAGTTCACATAAATTATCCTTCTAATAATTTTTATTTGGTAAAAAACTAAAAAGGACTATAAAATTGGATTTAACATGTGTCTTGATTTAAAATAACTCAGATATACTTGAACTGTAAAAATCCAAAGAATTTATGGCATGCTGTCAACATGCCCTTCAAATTACTGAAGTTAATTATGTAAGATCATCTTTCCCTTATTCACAAGCACGGTTAAAAATATCAACTAAAGTGACTGAAGCATTGGCAATCCAGTGTTGCAAATTCCTTAGAGAACGTTTGCTTTTTACAAATTGCCATTTTACTTTATGTCATTTTGTACTTCTGATGTTATTGCATGGCAGGAAATTGACCAGACATCGCAGTGTTCTCCAGTGGGTGAAGGCTAGTTCAATTAGTCACTGATTTGAAAAGTCTGAGCAGATAAATTTGTCTTAAAAAAAAATCAGGGTTCATTCAAAGGAAGAGACTCCTTGTATTCGGAAAATAATTTTAAACACTATGAGATGTTACTTCTCATTTGTTTGCAAAGAAGAGCACAGCAGTGAGTAAAAAATCAAAGTTGGATAATACTTAGGTTGAGTTTTTATCAACTATTCTGTTGTCTGTAGCCATTTCAGGCATTTTAAGTTTTCCTTCTCTGAACAAATAGTTTTAGGATATTCAAGTCTTCTGAAGAAAAAAAACAATAATCACTGTCATGATAAAGCCATTTTGCCTATAATACATATTGATAAATAACTACATTAGTAAGCACTACTAAGGTAAGAGATGTTAAGTCTATTACCAGTGAATACATTAGGTGTTCTACGTACACACTCTCATGAAATTACTATTCCATCCCTATCTCTAAATCTTAAGCCAATATTTTCCCCCATGCAAATTTGGAAATTCTTATTAACTATTTTTAATTTTAACAGAGTTATAACAGTACCTATACTTCGGTTCTATGTTCAGTTCTTAAATGATTTTATTCTCTGGTTCTAATGAGCATGAATCTTGCGTACATTTCTTCCTCAAATGTTAATAAGTCTGTGTGTGTGTCATTCACATAGCATTAGTTCATCAATAATGAACTTCTTGTGTCATGTGACTTATGTAGCTAGAGAACTGTTACAATTCACAGGGTCGACTGACCCAAAGTTTAAAAGGAAGTTGTAACAGTTGAGATGACAACTTTACAACTCAAAGGATGTGCTGACTCCTGCAGTACTATACTGTGTGTGGAAGCGGAACATTTGAAACTTTCCAAAATGATTGAAAATGATGTACTTTTTTCTAAATAAAGACGATAGGGAGACATAACATGGTCAGAGATTCAAATTGGCATCATTTTATATAATTGAATCTGACAAATAAACCAAGCCAGCCAAATTAGAGTTCTTAGGTTAGCTGAGAAATATAATTTGTTTCATGATGGATTTCCATTCAAATATGAAAGAGAAGTGATTTTTATTAAGCAGGAAAAATACAAATGCCATACTTCTGAAATAGGATTATTTTTTTTCCAGATAATTAGATTTTTGGTATTTTAGAATCAGGGTTTTGATTCATTTTTAAAAATTCAATATATATTATGGAGAGCTAACATACAAAGTCTGCCAATTTCGCCATTTATAAGTGTACAATTCAGTGACCTTAAGAACATTCACAAGATTGTGTCACCATCACCACTATCCACGTCCAAAACTTTTTCCTTACCCCCAACAGAAAATCTGTAACTGTTAAAAAAAAATAACACCCAAGCCCCAGGTAACCACTATTGGAATAGAATGATTCAACTGCAAAGACCTCTATTGCATAGATTAAGATATAGGAAAACGCAAAATGCAAAAACTAATTTCCACCTGCACTACTAAAAACCAATTAATATTTTTTATATATTTTTTTCCCGGCCTGAACCAAAGGAGAATCTCCATAATCAGACCAGTTTCTCTCCCCTCTCTCAGTGCTGATTTCAAATATTCTATCAAAAACTAGTGTAGTTCAAAAGACTTAGCTATCTCTGTTTTCAACTACTAACCTCTACCAGTGGCAGCAGATATATGTTTGCTTGTTTAGTTAACAGACCTTACCATGTCTCTTCCTTACCAAAAATAATAAAAATAAAAAAAGGAAAGTCTGGCAGGTGCATCTCTTCTCCCATTTCCCAACCAGAAGATTAGGATCTACTGCACACCACTTAGTGCTACACACAAAGCCTGAGTCTGTCTCTGGGGTTGCCACCAACCACTGCAATGCTCAGCCCAAACATTTTGTCATTCTCTCCATCACTCCATGAACGTTCAGGCCCCTGTGCTTTTGCATATAGGGTTTTATGAAACCAAGATACTGTCGCTTCTGGAAAGCCACTATTCATTCTCCAGAATTCATCCTGAATGCCACCATGTAGGTAAAGTGTTGACAGCTCACTGACCTGCTGGTTGCTTTTATAATTTGCAAGACGAATGGATATGTACCTTATTGTACCTTATTATACCATTATCATGGGATTGCGTGTGTGCATGTGTGTTGCTCTCCTGGTCACTGCTATGCTAGTGACTTGTACAACAAACCTAATGCTTAGTAAGTTAATGTTCTATAAGAATTACTTAGGCATTTTCAATTTGCTAGGGCAAAATATTTTACATAGACATTATTAAATATCAGAATATTGGCATTTCCTTATATAATGAGGAAAGCATTGTACCCCAGATAAAACGAGATGGGGATGCTCTTGCCAAGATCCAGTAGGGCAAGTTAGCATGCATCATCTATAGGAGCCAGTTCACAGAAAATCTTTCTATTTCATATTCATTCATTCTCTCTGTCTCTTTCTGTCTCCATCCATTCCTCCACCCAAGTAGAAGAAAAGCCAGTGTCTAGGAAATAATATTACTCTTATCTCACAACAGCTCAGTTCTATTTTTATCTCAAAAAGCCAGGATTTATTAAAGTACACATAGGGCTGTGCTTTTGAACATGTTGTTTATTTTGAGCCCATTGATTTCGAGGTGTGTCAATATTTTGGGGACTTGGAGGGAAGATTCCTGCGGCTGGCTTTCTCTTCCACACTATTGCACTATGCTCCACTGTTTTGATTTCCTGAGAAGACAATGAGGCTGCTATGTGGAACTTTAACGCTACCTAATTTAAATGTTTTTCTCAGGCAGTAGTGAATTTTCTCTCTCTTTACTTAAACAAGTAGGATATAGTGTCACTACGAGTGTATCAAAATAAAGGTAGTTTAGAGTTTGAGTTTGAAGTATACTAGGGTTAAAACTGGATGCAAACAGGAAACATTTGTGTATTTTACATACGTACCATGCCTTCCATGGTCCGTATATTAATTATTTCTGCAATACCTAAAAAGTGAAATGCAAATGAATATCCAATAATAGCACACAGAAATGACAAAAGTATTCAGTTTCACATAAAAATAATATGTAAAGTAATTGTATGTAAAAAGTCTATACATATTTAGAAGGCATATCCTACTTTATTATTGGAGGCACACAGTGTAGAGGGAGAACTTGACTTCAGACTCGAATCTTGTTTTTTAATCTGCCATTCATTCACTTTGGGAGCTGAGTAAGTTGTGAGTCTCTTTGATCTACCTGTAAGTGATAGATCATTTGTCTGTAAAATGGGAATAAGTAAATGTGGCAAGGGGATGTGTATTAAAGTACCCAGAACAAAAAGATTCAAAAATGGTATCAGCTTTTATGCTAATGTTATCATTATTTTTATATTTATCAACTTTACAAACATAATTCATGAAAGATGTTTTTGTGACCAAAATGAAATTGGTCATTTATGAGCTCCATTATAATCCCATTCTCATGGAATGGAGGTTCTTAAACTATATGATATATTATGGTAACTTTGGGCAACATGTAGTATGAACAATACTAATGATCTTGATTTTTTACCAGAAATATCTCTACTGTTTACAATGATAGGAAGCTTGTGTGACTTAAAAACATCATAAAAACACTTAAATAAAAAGTTATAAATAAATAGCCTGACAAATGCTATCTTAACTCAGGACGTGGATTCTGAAAGAGCAAGTGTGCCTGCTGTGGTTCTTTTTTGGATAAAACCAAAGAAGAGTCTTAATTTTCCAACTACAGAATCTCAAACCCAGGTAATACCCCAGCTCTAGTCACCAAAATCAAAGTATGGTAGATTTTGAAATTTTTTTCAATAGTTTATTAAGAAAGGAAAGTAACGAAGTGCTTTTTATGTAATAAAGGTTGGATTTACCTTACAATTCCTTGTTAACATATGATATCAGTGTGTTTACAGAAGAATAATAAGAGCGTTATTTATGGTCCTTTGTAAAGAAAAATCTAGTTATTCCAGGGTAAGAAATGACTTAGTCTTAACTAACTTTGGTCTTAACTATGTCTGTGATTTTTTTTGGATCTTATTTTTTTCATATACCAAATTCAGACTTCAAACAATCTGAACCCTTGGGTCCCTTCCAACTCTCATAATCTATAGTTTTTGAACTCAAAAACCAACCATATGCTGACATAAAAATGACAAAAAAATCTTATTTTTAAAAAAATAAGTATTAATGATATCCAGTACCTTTAAGTTGATAAAGTAGTTAAAAATTATTTTTATATAAGCGTCTTATAAATGCTCTCAACATGGATTCTCTACACATTCATGCTTAAACCATGAATTAACTCTGATACTAAAAAATAATCTCAACAACTCTATGGAAGAATAGAAAATACTTATAAAGAAATGTTTAGAAGAAACTCTTTTCTCTAACACTACAATAATTCAAGTTTCCATAATTCTAACCTTCTGAAAGGAAAGCTGGCAGACAGGTGGTATTTGCCATAATTATTATAAAACTAAGGAAAGGATGAAGAATTTATTTTTGTCTGACATAATTTCTTGAGTTTTAAGCCAGAAATATATTTAGCAGTAGGCTATGTTTATCACACATTCAAAGACTATGATTTCTAATTGCAAATGCATGCATAAAAATGTATAGTATTATTCTTACTTCCTTGCACACATATGACTGATAACTATTTTGAAATATATATATATAATTTGCTTCTATGATTACATTCTTTATATAAATATTACCAATTTTTATGTCCTAATTCCTCTAAAATTAAATAATTCTCATTATTATAAGTAGAAACATAGAATTTAAAGATAAGTTGATTTGTCTCATTAATTTTAATTCAGGAAGAAATGGACTGTAATCCCCTTTTAGCTCAGAAATAGTAGTAGGTGATGACTTAGGACATTTTCTATAAAATAAACTCATTGGGAACAAACATCATGCATTTGAAGGATAATAAACAGGTGTTAGTGATCAACATTTATCTTCAAAGCAGCAGCCAACAATCGAAGAAAGTCTTAAAGAAGTTTAGGGAAAAAGCCAAGGTGAAGAGGTAAGAGATACCATACCCGTTTTCAAGTATGTTCAAGCCTATCTGATAAAAGAAAGAGTAATATCATTATACGCTGCCCCTGTAGGTAGAAATGAGACCACACACGTAGAAGTTATAGAAACAGAGACTTTAGGCTTAGTACACACAGATGGAAATTTTTCTGTCCTGTAAGAGTCACAAAACCCTGGAATAGGACACTGATATGGTTTGCCTCTGTCCCCACCCAAAATTTCATCTTGAATTGTAATGCCTACTCCCGATAATCCCCAAGTGTCAAGGGACAGATGGGGTGCAGGTAATTGAATCATGGGGGCAGTTCCCCCATGCTGTTCTCATGATAGCAAGTGAATTCTCATGAGATTTAATGGTTTTATAAATGTTTGGTAGTTCTTCCTGTGTTCATTCTCCTTCCTGCCACCTTGCGAAGAAGGTGCCTGACTTCCCCTTCACCTGCCATGATTGTAAGTTTCCTGAAGCCTCCCAGCCATGGGGAACTGTGAGTCAATTAAATATCTTTCCTTTCTAAATTATCTCGCCTCAGGCAGTTCTTTATAGCAGTGTGAAAATGAACTAATACAGACACAAAGCAATATTCAAAGACAAATCGTTGACTTTCTTTCAACAACCCTGAATTTAAAAGTTTTGCTTTAGGTAAGAAATATTGTTTGAGTTTTGAAGATTACAAACACATTTTCCAGCTATCTAAATGACAGGCATCATGAAGTTAGGAGCTAAGTGTTGTCTTGTTAACTGCTCTATTTCCTGAATATTGCCCAGTATCTGGAATGAAGTGAAACTGCATAATTACCTGCTAAATGAACAAAGGTACTGGGACCTACCTTGTGGAGAGTACTCTTGAAAATACTGTAAGTTAACTCTCCAGCATAGCCGTCATTTTAAAAATCAAAAATCACTTGGACTTTCTGTGTGATTTGATCCCATTGTTTTATATTTTGTATATTTTAAAAGATGTAGTAAAGAAGGTAAAATAATGCATAGAACCTCAATTATAAGAGTGCTTGGGCAATCAAAGGAAACTCATGCTACTGTATAGGTGTTAAATATAAAACACACCAAGAAATATGCATTAATTATCCAATATCTTGCAGAACACTTTATTACTTTTTAGTGCCTTTTTGGTTACTCTCATCATATTATTGAGAGAAAGCATTTTCTTGGAATTTAAAATGCTTGAGGGCAGGGACTGTATCTCATTCGCTTTAGGTACATGATAACTGCACAGGCCTTGACTTATAGGCGAAGTCAATAGAGTTCATTGAATAAACATTTGAAATCATTTCAGTGATGTATGTGAAATTTACTTATAAATACTATTTGCTTGTCCTGAAGCATTACTTTCCCCAGTATGGGTTTTAGAACATTTTCTAGCTCTTATACATTTTCATTTGATAAAATAAAAAATAATACCATAGAAACTTTGTTGAATTCTATAGAATCCTACAGTTTACTTCAGCTTAATGTAGTAAAGACTCAAAAACATCTCTGCAATCAAACATAAAATTGACTTAAAGTGTTCTCTAATTTCGTATCTCTACAAATCTTCCAAATGCCATTAAGTACACTCTATTGAAGAATAATACCCATTCATTATCCTGACCATAAGCAGAGCTCTTCAAGGCTTATGTTGTGATAATAGACTTGCTGATGTGCATTTATTTATTTTTTATTCACCCAAAGATGTAAAAGGGAAACTTAGAATTTTATGTAATAACTTAGCTGTTCCTGAACTGAGTATAGGTATAGGAAAACCCATTATTCCTTTCAAATCAACGTGACAAATCCAACACAATCACACCTGGCTGAAAACATTTTTCTCCAAAGTCTGTTTGTTTCTTGGAATAAAAAGGAAAAGTAATTTTTACAAAGCTAAGTCACTTAATAACAAGCCATCCAAAGCAAGAAAGTTTTAGATTAGCCTCTCTGGAAATTATTTTATTTACTTATTTATTTTGAGACAGAGTCTCACTCTGTTGCCCAGGCTGGAGAGTAGTGGTGCGATCTTGGCTCACTGCAATTTCCACCTCTTGGGCTTGATTCTCCTGCTTCAGCCTCCCGAGTAGCTGAGATTACAGGCACATGCCACCACACCCAGCTAATTTTATTTTATTTTATTTTTTGTATTTTTAGTAGAGATGAGATTTCACCATGTTGGCCAGGCTGGTCTTGAACTCCTGACCTCATGTGATCCACCTGTCTCCACCTCCCAAAGTGCTGGGATTACAGGCGCAAGATTTTATTTTTGAAGAGCACAGTCTCACAATGTCTCACATGTCGGTTAGCACTTAGCTGCAATATTAAAAGTTTCCCTTGATTATCTCCAATATTTATATTTGGAGTTGAGATATATTTAAATTTTTGACAGAATTTTAGCAGACACAGGCTATATATAAATCACTACATGTTGATGGAGAATGATCATTACATGAAAATTATTTTTAACATAATAACGTGAGAGTTAGTTCATGCATACAGTCTTTGAAAAAAGATTGGAGTCGACGTTTTATGTATAACAAACATCAACATATATATTTTTATAATTCTGTATATAGTAGCAGGAGTATGCAGTTGGAAGGCATGTACAAATAATGGTTAGACTCAGAGACCTAAGAGTAAGACAGATGTCGAAGGATAACACCTTTGGTCTTTGCTCTGCAATCCACAACATCTGACTAGAAGGTGATTTTTTGAGCCTCAAATCTTTGTCAGGAAAATATGGGATGATAAAATACAGTATTGAGCTGTCTCCCAATGATGATGTATGCTACTAAGCATTATAACTATGTTGCAACTGTATCAACTTTCACACAAAAAAACTATGACGATTAATGTTGATATACTGGGGTTTAAAAAGAGAAACAAAGAATTATTCGACAATAGATTCAAGTCCAAATTTTATATATGTTAGTCTGTGAGAAAATGGATGTTTTTTTCTACAGCTCTACTAGAAGGCATTCACATACAGCAGGCTGGGGAAAGAGGCTTCTCCCCAGTATCTGCAATAAACATTTATCTACCAAGAAGGGCTAGGTCCCCATAAAAAAGATAATCAATGTGACCTAGTGGTTCCAGCAAATTAAGAGGGAACCAAGCTCCTACTGTTTTTAATTCACCATGGTGACTTTTCTTTTCAAGGTTATGAAAATATCAGAAAAAAGTCTCTAAGGATAATTAATTTCAACTTACGCTTATTAAAGAGAATATCTGCTGTATATCATTTGAAGAGAGACTGTAGATTATTGAGCTAAATGCATTGGCAATAAGAAAAGAAAAAGAATAATTGCACAGACAGCAAGTATTCCTTTTACTTCCTGGCTGGAAGCGGCCTTATTGAATGTGGGCTACTTTGCTTTAACCTTCTAAGTATGTATTCATTAATCTGATAGCCACTAAAAACAGAAGTCAAGTTATGTCAGGGCTGAAAGCAAAAGGCCAAATCACTTACTTTTCAGATGAAGGAAATGAAGCCCAGGAAGGTCCCAAAACTGGAATACAGTGGAGTTTGGACTAGAAACCCCATCCTGTAGGCTCCAGGTACAAGTATTGCATCTGAACAAAACAGGTGTTACTCTTAAGTGAGGTAACAGTAATTCAAGAAGTAGGCAAAGGGCTATTACCATTGTGAGCTCTTCAGGGTTTCATCTGATGTGCTGTGACAATGAAGACACGGCCAACTGTTTCCATAATAACCACTATCACCAGCTGTGGAGGAATCATGAATGGTGTATGCATTTTTTTTGCAATAATAGAAAAAAACCCAGCAGATACTACTTATGGAACTCAGCACTCTAAGATAAACCAATTAGAGAGGATTAAATAGTATTTCCTATATTGCTCACATTGGCCATATGTGATAAAACATAATTTTATTTACTATGAGAAAATCTGCTTGAAAAAGAAATAGGTGTACAACCGACACTCAACCCTTTCTGGTTTGGACTGGAGCTTTTGTTTACTTGCAGGTAATAATTTCTTAAGCATAAGTGTCAATAATTGGTTGACACATGTTCTCACCTATTACTGGGATAAACATTGGATAAATATGGACATAAGGGAAGAAGAACAGACACTGGAGAATCCTAGAGGGAGCAGAGAGACAAGGGCTGAAAAACCATCTATTGGACCCTAACTCACTACCTGGGTGACAAGAGTATCCATACCCCAAACCTCTGAGTTAAGCAATACACCTGTGTAACAAGTAATAATTTATTTACAAATGTATGGAGTAGCTACCTCAGAAGTTGCAGCTGTTCCTTCTCTCAGTTTCTTTCAATACATCTTAACATAATTATCTTATCTATTTACATACTACATTAAATTAATGAAGGCATTTTAATGAAATATAAAGAAAGTTTGTTCTTAAAAACAATTTTGACAAAAAATACAAAAACTGACTTCACAATGCTCCTATAATATTACGTTGTTTTTTATCCTTACCTCTGTGGCATGCCTAACATTCAATACGTACAAAATTATTGGGACTGATTTGTTTTTAGTATGTCCAAAATAATGCAACAATTTATAAACAGCTTAAAGACAAGCACATCGTGTGCTAAACTCATTTGCTATGACCCTCGTCCACCCTAAAGAGGATGAGAAGGTATTTTACTCCAGCATTTTTATTTGTTTTAATACACCCCATGCCATGTCCAGCATGTCCTTGCTGGAAATGAGCTTCACTTTCATAGCAAATGTGATATGGTAGGTATATGACACATCACTTCCTCTCACTGATGTTTTTATTAAATATTCATTTAAGTAAGTGCCACTTTGGGGAAACTGTGCTTAAAGAAATATAGAGGGACATTGCTGGTCAGCTATAAACATAAAAAAAATCCTCCAGAGCATCAAGTGTGTTCTGAAGCAGTGGAATGACGGCAGATGCTGCTGTCTTTCTCTTCTAACAGTGCAATTTGTCAGATGTCTCCCATGTGTACTCGAACTGACCATATTATGTGTTGGCAAAATGCTCATTTTTATACAGCTTTTAGTATCAACAGTTATATTGGCGTTTCTCTCAAGATGGAGCACATTTATATCAACTGCTGGCCTTCAAATGTTCCTATAGTAATGATGATTTGTTTTGAACTTTTCCTTGTTAACTATTTTCTGCCTATATTAATTTATATTTCATTGAATACATATTCCCTTCAATAAAAGCCAAGTGAGAGCAAAACTCTTTCTGCAAAGGTAAGAGTGAACTTAACATTCTCCCTGAAATAAGGCAAGAAGGGTTATATGCCCTTCTAACCTTGATTGAAAACGCAGCACCACTTACCCCAGGCCCACTGAGCAGCTCTCCCCATGGCACAAGTTGAAAGGATTTCAGGCTGGAGGAGACTGTTGTGTGTGAGGGGTGGGTGCATGTCCACGGACTCATGCACATTGGGAAAGAAGGTCTCGTCTCTTCTTGGCTTTCTTCACATCGGCATGAAAACTTAAATTCACAGAGCTACCTTTGAGAGACAACACAGTGCACAGTGACTGGCTCCAGCCCGCCTTTGGGTGGATCTCACTGAAATCACTCTCCTGAACACGCACCCACCCACAGCTGCTGCCTTACCCCACGTGCAGACCCAGATGCCTCACTAGTTGACATAATTGTTAAGTGAGCGCCTCCTAAGGAGGTCCCATTAGAAAACTAAGTCACTAAGCTACAAATTAGGTTGCAGGCAGGTTCACCTGCTAGAGATGAATGCACTGAAAGTGAAAGACATTCGGCATGCTGCAGCGCCTTTACTGAATAAATATAGGGCTGGCCTGATAGGAATTGACTAAGCACAGTGGAAGAAGAGCCATCATCAATACTTAATCAACTCATTCATTCACACATTCAAAGGTGTCCAATACCCAAGACCTCACAAGCTATTCGTTGCTGAGGGTCCTGCACAGGTGCTGTATTTACGAGGTTTCCCTGTTGATGTGTGCTTGGCCACAATCGATGTGAGAGAGACACACATTCACTTTCACAGCCAGACTCAGTATACCTGACTTTGAGAAGTGTGTATCTCGATCATGGCCACGTGAGTTCTGGGTAGCCTATTCCAAAGGTCTCAGTCACGTGGCCCTGGAAGAAACATCTAATTTTAATGTCATAATTTGGGATTTATGTTTATATTATAACTTGGGATCTCACAGATAGAGACCCTACCTTTTAAGATATAATTGCAGGTGTTCAAAGGGGGAACAGGCAGGTGGAGGTACAGCAGCTTTTTCAACTCAAGGGTCCCTCTGATTTGAGTCAGGACACTCTAAACTTGGAATCTTAAGCCAGAAGGAAAAAGCCAGATCACACTGACTGTCTTAACATTATTAAGCCCTCTATATTTAGTTTGGATGGAGGGTATGTTTAAGTCAATGAATTGGGCCCTACTTATGTTAAAGATGTTAATAAACCCAGCACCTTTGATTTCACTAACCGCTCCTCACCTTGAGAAAGCTAACAGATTTACTATATTGCCAAGTAAATAAATTAACTATGTTTTTCAAATGGCTTCACTGGGAATTCACACCATTTAAAACACTCAAAAGTAGCCTCCGCTGCTTTTTTGAACAAAATTAAGCAGTTAGAAAAATATATGGGCCAGACACGGTGGCTCACTCCTGTAATCCCAGCACTTTGGGAGGCCAAGGGGAATGAATTACTTGAGGTCAGTAGTTCGAGACCAGCCTGGCCAACACAGTGAAACCCCGTCTCCACTAAAAATACCAAAATTAGCTGGGCATGGTGGCAGGTGCCTGTAATCCCAACTACTCAGGAGGTTGAGGCATGAGAATCACTTGAACCTAGGAGGCAGAAGTTGCAGTGAGCTGAGATTGTGCCACTGCACTCCAGCCTGGGCGACAGAGCTATTGGGAACAGTCAGGACAAAGACATTAGGATCTTTAGAAAAAATAACTCTGGAGAAAGTAGTAGCAAACCTTAAAAATCTACTTTGCAGAGCAAAATTTCCTATTATTTCCTCTCATTGTTCTTTTCATAGTCACTTCAAATTTCCAGGACTTCCTGGTGTTAAATGATGTTAAAACCTGTCTTTCCTACCTGACTCTACTGAGTCTCTAATTGTATTCAAGCTAAATTTCATGTACAAGTTCAAATGATGAACTTGGAGGACACATCTCATAGAACTGAGAGTCTAATTTTTTTTTAGTTGCTGTAATAAAATAGCTGCTCACATTTATTTAAGCTTAGTAAGAGCCACACGTGGTTCTATGCTTTTTACATGTGTTTCTTCTTGTAACCCTTATGATATTGAGCACAGCTGACATTCCCTTTGTAAAGACAAAGAAACCAAGTGTCAAGAAGTTTAATATTTTCCACGGCCACACTATGAGGAGGAGAGACGGAACTCGGGCTTACTTAGCCGTGTAGCAGATGCTGTCAAAGGTACCTTTAGAACCCTTGAGTGTGTGAAAGCTAAGGGAAATTATTTCTATCGTAAGATACTCACTGTCTACCTAAAGAAGGAGCTAGTTTTCACTTTTTTGAAATCATTTTGTCCTTCAATGTATTTAAATCATTAAGAAATCTAAAAATGCAATTGTCTAATTGTGCTAATTGGAGCAGTCCTCACAAAATATGTTGGTGTGGTGAAAATGTGTTTAGTTCTTCAGAATATTCTGTAGTGACAAATATACAGATCAAATCATATTGATATAAAACATATTAACTAGTTGGCCGGGCGTGGTGGCTCACCCCTGTAATCCCAGAACTTTGGGAGGCTGAGGCGGGTGGATCACTAGGTCAGCAGATCGAGATCATCCTGGCTAACACGGTGAAACCCCGTCTCTACTGAAAATACAAAAAAATTAGCCAGGCGTGAAGGTGGGCGCCAGTAGTCCCAGCTACTGGGGAGGCTGAGGCAGGAGAATGGTGTGAACCTGGGAGGCGCAGCTTGCAGTGAGCCAAGATAGTGCACTGCACTCCAGCCTGGGCGACAGAGTGGGACTCCATCTCAAAAAAAAAAAAAAAATTAACTAGTTAACACAATGTTATCACAACATGTGTTTTTCACCTCAAATAAATTATCGTTACTTCCTATACAAAGCAATAAAACCCTGTAACCCGCACCCACTGAGAGTTCTGTGTCACCAGTGACAGCTCTCAGCCATCTCCTGAGCTTCGAGGTTGGATACTGTGCTTCTCCAGCTGCCTGGGTAATCTTAGGTTTAAACCCAGAACTTTCCTAGCATGCTGCTCTTCCCAGAGTGTAGCCACAAGGGCTGTGTGCCTATTACATTAGGAGAGAATCAGTGCCTCAGTTGCACTTAGAGCCCCAGCAAGGAGCAATGGAGGTGGGGTGAGATGGAGAGGCAGGTCTGGTCTTGTGTGTGTGGGAAGGAAGGAGTTTGTCAGGCGAGGAGGCTTTCAAGAGGCCTGTGGGCCTCCTGGGAGCAACACTGTAAAATGAAAAGACAATTCCTTAGACTGAGCTCTGCCTTTTGGGTGAGATATTAAAATCCTCTGGACAAAAATAAATGAGAGACTTGAATTTGTGAACTGGAAGGTCACTTTGAATTCAAAAATCTTATCTAGCCAGGCATGGTGGCTCACGCCTGTAATCCTAGCACTTTGGGAGGCCAAAGTTGGTGGATCACTTGAGATCAGGAGTTCAAGACCAGCGTCTCTGCAAAAAGCTACACCAAGTGAGCTGAATGTGGTGGCATGGGCCTGTAGTCCCAGCTACTTGGGGGCTGACACGGGAGGATCACTTGATCCCAGGAAGCTGAGGCTGCAGTGAGCGAAGATTGCACCACTGCACTCCAGCCTGGGTGACAAAGTGAGACTGTCTCGAAAAAAAAAAAAAATCTTATTATCTATCTCTACTTTGCCCAGCAATATGGACTAGTATGAGCAACTTGTCCTTTTCTTCAATTTTTTTTAAATTTAACAATTATTATTTCACTTAGAGAAGGTTGACATAGTTAGAAGAAACCAAACAAGATTCAAGCATGAACACCATGATGTGTGCATCTTTGCAGATATTTCCCATGTGTGTAGAAGTAGCCTGCCTTTTCTGTACCTGAAAATGGGATCAAAATATAGATATTATTTGAAACGTTCAACTGAACGCTTTACCATGGAAACACATTCATGAAGGCAGTACAGTGTGTCATACAACAATCTATTTGGCCATTTTAGGATGGTAAACATTTAAGCTCTGTCCAACTTTTCAGTATGAGAGAGGGGGCCACAGTGAAGGAGCCCCTACTGGAGCAGGATGTATTAACTCTCTAGATTGAAACATCTGATAATTTAGAATTTGACTGATAGGGCCGAATTATCCCCTCCCCTCATTTTTCTAGATATCCAACAAGAGTATAAGGGAGTGTCCTCTCTGTGCACAACCAAAACCTGATATCATCAATTAGAGTTTCACAAATGCACTGGGGAAAATGACAATGTTTAATGCACTGCTTTCAATCGATTATACACTTGGGAATCTTTTCCTACATTTATTATTTATGTTTGTTCTTCCTATAAAATACCTATTTGTACTTAATGGTTGCTAAGCTCTTTGCTGACTGTGAGATGATCTTTTTATATTACTTTTCTAGAAGAGTGTGTGGTGAACAGACTCTTAGGGGGCCCACGCGGCACCCCCACCTGCTGATGTCCGTGCCCTAGGGATCCTTTTCTCCTTGGGAGTGGGCAGGACCCATGGCTTGCTTTCAACCAACACAGTAAAGTGACAGTGATAGGCTACATGTGATTATGTGTACAGGATTATGTGATTACATATGAAATTGTAGCACTCAACTGTGGAGTCTCCCTCTCACCCTCTCTCTCTCCCCCAACCCCACTCCTAACCTGGTTTGAGCCATGCTAGGAAGTCCCAGGTGAAAACTGTGTGGCCCCCAGGAACTGATGGTAAACTCTGGCCAAAAGCCAGCAAAAAACTTAATGCCTCATTCCTACAACTGCAAGGAACTGAATTCTGCCAGCTGCCCAACTATCTTAGAAGTGGATTCTACCCCAGCTGAGCCTCAGGTGGCAATGAAGTCCCAGCCAACACTTGATTGCTGCTTTGTGAGACCTTAAGCAGAGACCCAGCTAAGCTGCCAAGCCATGCACAGACCCCTGACCCACAGAAACTATAAGATAATGCATGTGTGTTGTTTGAAGCTGTTACGTTTGCAATAATAATGTTACAACACAGTAGTTAGCTAATGCAAAAAGTATTCAAATGGAAGATTGCTCCCCCAATCTGTCCTTCTATGTAGCTCTGTTTTCTAGCTCTTGAGTTATTCCTGGTGGCATCTGGTCCTGCGGAGAGGATAAACCTGGGTAACAGAGAATGCTATAAAATTATCTTGCTACAAATACTGTTGGCTTTCCGTCTCTCTCCCTCATTTGGACACAAAGAATGAGTATTGTCATTAAAGGCATTAAAAAGTGGCTCAAATCTCTTCTTCTGATTTTGAAGCTACAATAAATGACACCACGTCTTGAACTTAGGTACTTTTTTATTTCTCATGGGTTCTATTCTTAAAATATAAAAGGTAAGAAGAAATGATAGTCACTTCAACTTGTCATATAACACTTCATAGTATTTTTATATGGACTCTTTTTAAAAGACCTATCATTGTCCATCCATCATAAAAACTGAAAGAAAAACACATTTGCTAGGAGATATAAATCATACCCCAAAGTTCGGCTTGGCTATACTTTTTATACTTTCAGTTCAGTAGACGCCTCAGCTTTTCAACACCCTGACGACATGCCCCTTCCGTGTCTCCTGTTGCCAGCAAAGAACACTGGAAAGGTAATTTTGTAATTGCAGTTGTAAAAGAAAAAGACTGATTAGCTCTTCTTTGTTACATAATCCTCTAATGTAATTCTTTAAAATTAAAAAGCGGAGAGATAAAATAGTCATGAAGATCAAAATGACAATTGAAGGCTGGCATATCTGCTGAACAAGCTCTAATGTTATTAAATTATTGTCACCAGAAGAAAAAAATGCAAACATCTCAGATAACTTACTCAGTATACAAAGAAAAACAGTCAAGAAACAGAAACACAATTGAATCAAATAAGCATGGCAAAATAATATCTTGAATATAGGGTTTCAAAGCTAATTATTTTGTCAAGTTCTAGTCTCAGTACATGAGTAAATAAGCAGGCTCAGTGACTGGAAGAAATCTTTACCAACACCTTCCCTAGGTCAACTCTTCAACGAGTGTTTTCACAAAATGTTGATGACACGTTAATTTCAACTCACGAAAAATAATGGCTGGAATCAAGTATATTACATAGACGGAGAACATTTATTTATTTATTAAAGAAACAGTGAATGTGTAAGAAACCAGAATGATGCTTGGATGCTTGCAAGAGTGCCCTTCGATTCTCCAGGACTTTAAGATTTATGAAGTCAAAACAACGTAAACAAATGAATGACAAATCAGCAAACAAGAATAACATTTTTTTTTTTGAGATGGAATTTCACTCCTGTCGCCCAGGCTGGAAGGCAGTGGTGCAATCTCGACTCACTGCAACCTCCGCCTCTAGGGTTCAAGCGATTCTCCTGCCTCAGCCTCCCATGTAGCTTGGATTATGGGTGCCAGCCACCACACCCAGTTAATTTTTTTTTTCCGTATTTTTGGTAGAGACGGGGAAGAACAACATTTTTTAAAGGACCCTAAACCTAAAGTTTCCTACATGAGGACTAATAATTTTTAAACATAGTAACTGACAAAAAAATTAGATCAAGGAGAGATTGGGATCAACGTATGATAGAACTAGAAGTGGACTCAAAGATGGGTGGGCTTGAGATACATGGAAACAAAGCTCAAAGTTATGGTCGATGAGGTCGAATAGAAAACTCCTCAATGGCAAGAAAACTGAAGGTATAGTTAGGGTGTACCTGGCCTGGCTGAATTGGAAGTCACAAGGGCAGATTTGAAAAGACTGATTATGGAGGACTTTGAAAGTCAGTTTGGGAGAGAGATGCTGTACCCTACAGAGAAAAGCATGTACAGTACTTAAGAAAACAAGATACATGGCCAGTAAATCAAAAACTGCTTTTCTTTCCACACTCAGTGTCCTGTTGGTATTACATCCTGGAGGTCATTAGAAAAACTCTAGAGCAGCAAGAGTAACCATCACAGGACTTGAAGGGAAAATGTTTAGAAATGTCTAATGTTCTAGCTTCCAATAAGTAGATGATGTTCAAACAAACATATGACCCTTTGGCTGCATGAGAGTAGAGAGGAGCAAGGCCTAACATAAGTTGCATATAAATCTGCATATTTCAGGGACTAGTCCCATGACACTAGTGTACGCTTCCGATCCGACCTTCAGCTTTAAAGAGCAATGAATCAATGTCTGAGAAGGGTGGCCCTGAGCATCAGTGTTTATAGGACCATTTACCTGCTTGACATTTCAACTGGCCCTCACTGAGCTAATGAAAAACACAAAGTTTTCTTGTCTGTTCTCCGGCTGCTTCTCCTCAACATCCTCATCTTCAGTTCATGATGTTGTTCCTGTTCCCTTCCTCCTCCATTATTTGACATAGATTAGGGTAGTCATAGCCTTTTGTAAAGGGGAACGAACTTGCCAGATAGATGGAGAGAACAAACCACTTGACTGGGCACAAACCACATCCACTTCTATGTGGGTAGAAGATCCTGCAGCAAGGAGGATGAACAGCAGAAGGAAAAACCCCCAGATTCTTGCCAGAACAGAAACCCATACTTAGTGTCCTTGGGCTGACCTGTTCTAACTGGAATAGTAAAAAACACACCCCTGGGTGGAGACCTAAGATGCTAGTGAGCCATGCGATATATGTGCTAGCATGCAGAGCAGTGGCACATATGCACCCGGAAGACCACTGGCAAAGTCAAAATGGAAACTCCTAGAAAGCACTCAGAGATTCAACCTCTTTGTTAAAAATGTGATGTAGCCATGGAATACTATGCAGCCATAAAAAAGAACAAGATCACGTCCTTTGCAGGGACGTGGATGGAGCTGGAGGCCATTATCCTTATCAAACTAATCTAGGAACAGAAAATCAAATACCATGTGTTCTCACTTATAAATGGGAGCGAAATGATGAGAATACATGGACACATAGAAGGGAACAACACACACCGGAGCCTGTCAGAGGGTGGTGGGCGGGAGGAGGGAGAGGATTAGGAAAAGTAACTAATGGATACTAGGCTTACTACCTTGGTAATGATATAATTGGTACAACAACCCCCCATGACACACATTTACCTATGTAACAAAACTTCATATCCTGCACATCTACCCTGGAACTTAAAAGTTTTTTTTTTAAAAAAATGTGGTGTAGGTGAATAGGAAGAGCGCATGCATTACAGTTATACTGAACTGAGTGATTCTGTTTGGCACATGCCATAATTCTTTAGGTGAGCAAAATTATGAGTATAATCCTTTTCAAGAGTCAAGTCTTCCCAATTCTCTTCCTATCCCCAGTCATCATTGTTAAGGATCATATCAGACTAAAAATGTGTATATCTTCCCTAAATGACAGTAGTTCTACCCAGATCACACTAATCAATAAAACTAATTCCACCTAACAGTAACAAGATGACTGTTCTCACCTGAATTCCCCTTGATATTATTTATATTTTTTAAGTATGTGGCATTATATTTAAAATCTGTATTGTTTCCATGTAAAATGGAGCATGGATGTTGAACAAGTGAACTGCAACCTCATGAATATAGCTGAAACCATAAGACAAAAACAAAATACCCTCACAGATGGATTGGTCTTATGTTGTCCACAGGAATTCTATTTTATGAAGAAAGGGGAAAAGAGACACAACAAGAAATGCAAGACATTTGGAGTGCGCAGAAATTGTCTGATGAATTGTTAGTTTCTTGTAAAAATGTGACTCTTCTTAGTTTGCCAAGGTCTCTCTTCTTTTTGTGAAGTGCCGATCATACTCTGCAATGCTCGACTATCCCAGCTGTATTATACATCAAAGTACACTACTTTCCTACCAAATAAAAGGGATAGTTTGAAATGTGGTGACTAAAATTGTTGATGGACTTTGAACATTCATAAGGCCCATCCTTTGAGATAAAAGTGAAGACAGACTCTAACTTCAGTGGAATCCACCATTTTCACAGGAAGTGAAAATTTACTCAGAGCGCCGCCAGGCAAGATTTTAGGAACCACAGTTATGTCACTAACTATCAAGGAGGTGTAATTTTATAGAAAGGGGAATGATGAGAGTCCCCCACATCCTTTACAGGAATATCAACTTCAGGTAGAAGAAAATTACTCATTTGTTAGAGATCAATGAAGACACTTTCTGATAAAAAAGAAGAGGAGGAAAAAGTTTCTCTAAATAGAGGCATAGACATTCTTCAGGCATCTTGAAAATGACTGCCTGCAATTTATAATTAATTTCAAAGGTTTTTCATTCATCAGAGATCACTCTCCAAATAATTCAAATTTTAATCTAACGTTTAGCCCTTTCTTATATAACACGAATGATATCAGAGTATACTAAACAGTAAAAGAAAAAAATAATTCACTCGAACAGTATTTTTATATGAAAGAGCATAATTACCCCCTGAAGTCTCCCCATAATATAAACATTATGGACAAGGAGTTTGAATCTCTGTTTTGTTGTAAAACTATTAAAAAAAAGAAGATTAGACAGTATTGAATGATGGATACCGATAATAGAGGCACTGATGATAAAGAAGAAATCTTCTGAATTAATTGCACAATTTCATAGTATAGTATATTCTTCATGAAATCAGTGTGAGCTAAATCGTCTGTGAAAGATTAGTGAAAACATTATTAGATTTTGATCACTTTTATTGAAAGGAAGGTAGAGAGATGACAGATTGATAGACTCTACCTATCTATATTTAAAATATATAATACATAGATAATGTTTATATACAGATAAATGCATATAGTATACATCATGTAATACACATATACAAATATATCCATTGCATTTTTACTATCTCAAAGTTAGAAGCCATATTTTACTACCAAGCACCCAATGTGGCTGGCATTCCCTAAGTGAGATTACGTGTATTCTCTGTATCAAAATTACCTGGGATGGGCGTGGGTAGTAAATAAATAGATTTCTAGCTCCATCCAAAATCCACTTATTCAGAATCATTTGGAAAAGAAGCCATGGAATTTGCATTGAATCAAGATTGAAACAAGTAATTCTTATGCACACAAAGTTTACATAGAGTATTCAAAAACTGTGTGTCATGCCCACCCTGACTTTGACAGCTATAATGATAACGGTGACAGGCATGTTCAGTACAGAAAGCAGAGGGTTGCTGCAACACTTTAGGAAAACGCTCAGTGCCTTGCAAAGTTGCTTTAATTCCATCGGGGTTCATGGTTTATAATTATCTGAATAATTCAGACAAAAAGTTGTAGTTATCTCTATCATATCCACATCATATTAGTTTTTCTTGAATTTCATTGAGGTTGAAGCTCCCCAAAATATATCACGCCAAAAAGTAAAAAATAAAAAGCACTGGAATCTGACCGATATTTTATATAATTTAAAATATCGAGTGTCAACATGATTGGATTGGAGGATGAAAAGTATGGTTCCTGGGTGTGTCTATGAGGATGTTGCCAAAAAAGATTAACACTTCAGTCAACGGACTGGGAGGGGCAGACCCTCCCTCAATGTGGGTGGGCACCAGCTCATCAACTGTCAGCTTGGGTAAAAGAAAGCCCACAAGCTGAGTCTTCAGGTCTTCATCTTTCTCCTGTGCTGGATGCTTCTTGCCCTCGAAAATCGGACTCTAAGATGTTCATCTATTGGACTCTTGGACTTACACCAGTGGTTTTCCGGGGGGTCTTGGACCTTAGGCCACAGGCTGAAGACTGCACTGTTGACTTCCTTGCTCCACAGCTTGCTGACAGCCTACTGTGGGACTTCACCTTGTGATCCTGTGAGTCAGTACTACTTAATAAACTCCCCTTTATATATACATTTATCCTATTTGTTTTGTCCCTCTAGAGAATCCTGACTAATACAGTGAAAAAAACTGGGAAGTGACATCAACAATTTGACTCCTTCATGTTTATGTTCTTGATCTCATGTCTATTATAATGATAGCTTTTAAAACATAGCATTATATGCACTACTCTCCGCTTTATAAAGGATGAGGCAAACTTACATTAAAATTATAAGCATCAAGTATCAAATTATGAGCATTAAGATGGAAGTATCAAAGTATCCAAGTATATTTGGGTGGAATGACAACACTGAAATATTCCCTTCCCTTTTATAACTTTTACCAAGCTAAAACTAGTTCAGGATTTCAACCAATAAATTGCAAAATGTATCAGTAAAATAAAATATATAAGTTATTTTTAACAAAAAAATATGCCTGCATGATCTTTTTTCTTTTCATTCCCCAAAGAAATTTTAGATGGGGATAAATGTTGCCACCGTAGGTCAAAGCGACACTGACTCTAACTGAAGTTAATTTGTTGAAATGTTATTCCTTGGTGGAATGTTTACAACACATTTAGAGTTGGTGGATGAGACAGGGTGCCTAATGGATGACGAAATCTCTCATCTTCATAGAACAAAGATATTTGAAGATAAATAAACGTTCTGCAACTTCCCTAAAGCACTGATGGCATTTTCCTCCCCCAGAAAGTACTGCTTGATACAAATGGTTTAAAGAAAATTGCAACTGAGCTCAGAAAAGAGAACTGTTTCACACTCTGCATCCAAAGAGGTTGATCTGCTGGAGGGAAAAAACAAGGTGTGCATTATTTCCATAAAGCTCCCTATAATCAGTCAATTTCAACTGGCTCAATTATACAATGTCCTTCTATGCTTTTTCCTGTAAAGGGAATTTTAATTCCGTTACTTACCAACCTCAGTATCAAGGACTAAAGTCCATCCAAAATAGACATACTGGTTAATCAAAGGTCACTTAAGGTCATTTTAAAGTCCTTATGGAAAAGACTGACTTACTTTCTTGCATTTAGGCATGAATACCTAAGTGCAATTATTTGATTTTTATACCAATCAGTTGTTCTGGAATGGACAACTAGTTTGCTAAGCACAATGATCATGTAATTGAAGGCAAGGTAAAAAGGTTGAGTTCCTTGAGGATTAATTCATTTCAGTAGAGCTGAAACATCTCTTTCTATTTCTTTGGCTCAGGTTGCATATCCATGCCAGGCCTACAGTAAAAAAAAAAAAAAAAAAAAAAAAAAAAAAAAAAAAATCTGCCCCTGGTTGCTGCGGTGGCTGTGCCACAGCGTCAGATTGGTTGGACTTGTTTACCACTGCTGGTCTCTCAGTCCAAGTTCCTACTTTCCTATCCTAGGAGACAACAGGCTGGTAATATTTCCATACAACCCAAAGACACAAATACTGTAGACTGTGGAAGATCTCCGCCTTTACACAAGTATCTTCCTCTGATTTGTTAGTTGATCAAATAAAACTTAAATGAAAAAAGAAGACATACTTGACCTTTCCTATGTGCAACTACGCATGCAACTTCTTAGTTATCTTACAGAGGGAAGTGAGCTCAACCAGAAGACATACAAAAGGCCAAAGGGAAAAGGTAGCTTAAATTGCATGTATGCAACTTGTAATGGCTTATTTTCACTATGAGCTCAGCAGAAAAATTACCAGAGGCACATTTAAAATTCAGCGGAATAGAGAGTATTTAATATGCCATTTGCATTTTGACAGCTTAGAAACGTCTACACTGCGTTTGCTGTATCGTCTGCTTATAAGCACGAACCAGCCACCGAGCTTTGTTTATCTGTTTCTTAAAGGAAGCAGAACCATTTTCTTGACATTTTCAAAGCTGGGTTGGTGTTTGCTTGACACAATAAACTGGAGAGTAAGGAAGCATTGCCCCCAGGAGGAGCTGCTTTCGCCTGTAGAAGCTTCAGCACTGTGGTTGTGGCAGTCGTCTTATCAAGCATGATTGGCCAGCTGAAAGCCAATATAAAAATAGCCATTCTCTCTCCTCCCGAGGCCTCTGCCAGTGAGACATGGGGGAATTCTACCACCCTGCACTACTTGCCATTTATTCTCTGGACTTGTTTGATGAGACCTCATTGCCCTACCATTCAAGTTTACAAAACCTGTCACTTCCGAATAAAGACTCCCTTTTGCGACTAACTACATGAGTGCTCCAGAAGCACTGAAAAGCTTTCCGCTGAACAGTTCTGATTTGAAGTGATAGTAATTAATAATAATATCCTGATAATGCAACAGGAAAAAAAAACATGATCTGCTCAGCAATACAGAGATATTAACTTCATTTTAAGTGGTCCACTTTTTTTTTTTTTTTTTGAGATGGAGCTTAGCTTTTGTTGCCCAGGCTGGAGTGCAATGGCACGATCTCAGCCCACTGCAACCTCCACCTTCCGGGTTCAAGAGATTCTCCTGCCTCAGCCTCCTGAATAGCTGGGATTACAGGCATGCGCCACCACGCGCAGCTAATTTCGTATTTTTTTTGTAGAGATGGGGTTTCACTATGTTGGTCAAGCTGGTCTCCTGACCTCTGATGATCCACCCACCTCAGCCTCCCAAAGTGCTGAGATTACAGGCATGAGCCACAGCATCCAGTCCACTTTTTTATTGCTGGATGGGGATTAGGGGTTTCCTGCGAAAGTATCTTCTTCACAGGAGTGTCCTGGCTTCATCAGGAGGAAGTGTATGGGGTGCGGCTCTGCCATAAAGGAGTCTGACCTGCAAATTAAAGGTCTTAGCATACTTCTTGGTGGGATGAGTCTTTAATAAGGTAGCTCATCTAAAACCATGTAGGTATGGGAGGGCGCACCTCTCTCGCGGTGGAGTTACAGGGTTTCTCTGGAAACTCAGCAGTGCGTGCTCACATCTCTGCTGGGTGGGTCAGGAAATGTTTGAATTACTTACTTTAACGAATGTTCCACCTTTCTCTTTCGGGCTTCTCAAAATGAGGCTGCTCTGGCCTAGTAGTGTTGTGTGTGCTCTCCTTTAGGACGCTTTCTGGGTAAGTAATTGTCTGCAAATACCTGCATTCTCATGGCTGCACATATACAAGAAACAACTGAGAAGGAAACTTTTTCCAAACAGCCAGTAGATCAGCCCCAGGTAAAGGGGCAGATACCAGATACGAGCCAGCGTACACAGAATTAATATTCCTGTTTACCAGATGAAAATGCTTACAGCCTTACTCCTTTTCCCCTGGTCCCTGAAAATAGGCATTTAAAGAGAAACGCACACTTGGGATTCAACCTTTACAATGCCATTAATAATCCAGAAGAAAAAGGAAATCACCAGTGAATTTTCGATATCCCCAACGCTTTATTGAAGAGTACAGCACCATCAGCTGAAGCTGATACTCAAGTACCCACAGTAACGGGTTCCAGTGACCTCAACTGCGACCGCCTCCAGCCTCACGACTCCGCAAACAGGTCACGAATTATGCCCCACGCATCAAAAACTCTGCGCCTGCCTTCGCCACAGCGGGAGCCGCCACCCGGGCGCGCGCGGCGCAGCTGCCCACGGCAGTGGCCGGGCGCCCTCCTGCCGGAGCGCTCCTCCTCGGGAAAGCCCCGCTGCGCGCAAGCGCCTCCGGTCGGCCCTGGAGCGCGCTGCCGAGCCCCGGGGCCCAGCGCCGACGCCCCCGGGGGGAGGCCCGACCTTGGTCACCCGGGCTTTGCTAGGCAAGGGGAACGCGACGCCGCCCCAATGGCCAGAGCGCACAAACGGCGACTCCGGCGCTGGCGTCACCAGCCCCCTTCCTGCCTGCAGCCCCTTCCCAGGCCGGTACAGGAGCTCGCACTTGACCCCGCAGGCGTGCAGGAGACACGGTCCCTGGTCCCTGTGGGGTTAATGAAGGAGCTCCACGGACCCACTGCCTGGTGGGCCAGACAATAGCGCAGTGAGAGCTACGTCCGAGCGTCCTGGACCCCCTCCGCGCGCACACACTTGCGCACAGCACCGCTCCAGCTCCATGAACGCCAGGGGCCTGGGACCCTGGGCTCCACTTCTCGGCTTCTACAGCCAGGTTCTGGGGCCTGCAGCGCGCAAGAGGAGCTCTCTTCCACGGGGCTGCCCCGCAGGGCCCGAGGCGCCCAGGACTTTGCAACCCCTGCCCTGTTCGCCCCAGAATCATCCAGAGCAGCCCCCGCCCACTACCTGCCCCTCCACACCCTCCCTCCCGCCTCCGCCTCAGCCTCATCCTAGCGCTGCAGCCCACCCGCGTGGGGGCGGAATCCGCCCGGCACACACGTGTGCGGATTATTAAGCAGCCGAGCTAGGGCCGCCGCCGTCTCCACGCAGCAACCTCTGTTAATTGCGGGGGAAGGCAGCCGGAGCGTGCGGAACTCGAGGGAACCGAGAGTGAGCTCAGAGGCTGAGTTGCCTGCCTGGAAAGGAGGAAGCCCCGGGCCCAGTTAGGCTTGGAGTGCAGGGGAAAGGGCGGGAAGTTTTGCAGAGTTGCGTGGCAGGTGTTTCCTCTCCACGCAGGGGCTCGGCTGGAAAAAGCCAGGTCCTGTCCCTTGGGCTCCTGCCCTCTCCCCGCTGCGACACACACGCCCCAGCACACCTCACAGGGCACAACCCTCTTTTCCCTAGACTTTAGATGCCTCGCCTTCCAATTCCCAGCCAGTCCAGTGCTGACCAGAGGCCGCTGCCAGTCGGGCCCTGCTCAGCAGGCGCTGCCTCCGCAGCCGGCAATGTCAGAGGCACCGGCCAAGGCATCCGGACTGAGCCGGGCGGGTGGGCAGAGGGTCGGCGTCTGCAAGAAGCTCCCCAATCCCGAGCGACCACGAGCTTGGGTGACTAAGACCCACTGTTTGCGCTCCCCGAGATCTCGGGGCGCATTCCCGCAGACACCCCCTTGTGAGGGTGGATGCCGGTGAGGAGGAGCTGGTGCTGAGCGGTCAGCTCTCACGGAGCCCTGGACGCCCCGTGGAGGCAAGTGCAGGGAGGGGAAGCCCAGCCGGCACGTCTCTCCCCCGCTCTCCAGGCAGATCTGGAGTTTCCTAATGAACCAGATACAGTCCTCCTTCGCCCTGCCAATCACTCTTCCATCTGGACCACTGGAGGAAAAGGAAATGGGTGGAAAAGAAGATGGAAGAATCTAGAGAGGACGGGGAAATATTATGTAGGGAAAAAAGCAAGTGACCATTGAAAAAAAATCGTAAGATTGGACTCCAACCTTTAAAAATGAAACGAAAGAAAAACCCTTTGTAGATACAGATACTCCCGGGAACATCTATGGAAGTGCTGACTGATAAAGAAAGCATCTAAGGAGGCTAAAAATGAGGACAGGGGCAGGTATTTCCAATGTGAAAATCAATCAATATTCTCTCTCTCTCTGTCTCTCTCCCTCTTTCTCGCCCTGTCTCAAAAGGGAGCTTATGTTCTTTCCCGGAGAATAAACAAGTACACACGCTATTGCCAGCCTTGAGGTCGCAGCCTGTAGGCTACTTAGAGGAAAACATTCCCCAACTCATTCAGGGAGAAAACCAAGCTCACAGAGCCCCAAGCCCAGGAGCCACCCAGAGAAACTCCTTCCCCTGACCAGCGTAGAAGGAGGATACCCGTGCGCCCACAGTGAATGTATCTGACTTGGAAGCCGGTCCAGAACTCCTAGCCTGTTTCACGCACCTTGCCAACACCTTACAACTTGCAAGGAGCGAGGTCCGGGGGAGAGGAAAGCGGGGGCGACCTTCTAGAGGCAGCTACTCCTCGCCGGCTGAGGACGTTGGAGAGGGAAGGAGGAGAGGAGGAATGGGGTGTATGGGTGCGAGGAGGCCGGGCCGGCGGAGACCTTTGCCTATTGGTACCAAAACCCCCGTAGAGAGCCCGAACTTTCCAGGCCGGCTTCACCCGGGACGCTTTCCCAGGCGCGTCGGGTCCGGGGAGAAAGTCCTGGGAACTGCTCCTCAGCCACCTCGACCCGTGGAGTCCACGTCTCGGAGGAGGCAACACCGCCCCGGCGGAGCACAGTTCCAGCCCAACTCGTATTGGGTTCCTTTCTCCTTGACACCCTGTACTGCCGAGAAAAAGAGATCTCTCCTGTGAGCCCAAGAGAGGGGGAAGGAATGGCGGGGTGGGGCGGGGGCCCAGGAGGGCTGGGGAGAGCGCGATGGAAGCTCCTTCCCGTGCATCGCGTTCCCCGAGCTTCGGCGATGGAGCAGCGCCGGGCAGAGGCGGCCACTCCGTACCCTGCGGTCCCCAAAACGCACACTCGCGTCCGCACACGGGGCCTCCGAGGGCTCGACCGCCTCCCCGGCCAGGAGCAAGCCCGTCTTACCCTTCGCTGCAGTGAGGAGCCTCGCGCACAGCACCAGCAGCCCGAGAAGCAGGAGGAGCGACTGGACTCTCCTCCACGCAGTCATGTCTGCAGATACTCCACACGCACGCGACACCGATGGCTCCTCCGAGGAAGGCAGGGCTATGAGCGGAGCCAAATAATCACCCGAGGGCAAGGCGAGCCGGAGAGAGAGCCCCGTCCCAAGACCCGCCGCGCATCCGACGCCTCCTGAAGGTCTGGGCGCCCAGCTCGCTTCCCTCTCATAGCATCGGGTCCCGAGCCACTGCAGGGCTGAGCTGCTCCGAGCGCGGAGACCCGGGCTGGCGGGGCCGGGGCCGGGGACGAGCGCCGGCCGAGCCGGGCAGGAAGGCACCAAGGCGGCGAGGCTGCGGGAGGGGGCGAAGCGGGGAGAGGAGCGCGCGCAGCCAGGAGAGACCTGGAGAGGAGGCAGCTGGAGAGAGAGCCAGCGAGTGGGAGATGCGGGGAGGGGGGCGCGGGGGGAGGAGAGATCCAGTCTAGAGAGAAAAGGCGGAGAGCGCAGAAGACGGGCTGCTAGTGGCACAAGGAGCCGCTGCCGTGGAGGCTGGACTCAACCATCCTTACCCACAGAGAGGGGACCGAGGCTGGGCACGGCGCAGTCCCAGACAGACAGAGCCCAGCCTCGGGGCCTCGGGCTGCCCGCACCGTGCTGCGCTTCATTCGGCCTCAGCGCAGCAGCGCGCAGGCTGGAGAAAGGAGACTTGTTGGGCGCTCGGGTGGGGGAAGCTCACGCCGCACACCGGGGAGGAACAATGCAATCCGGCAACTCCAGCAAACTGGAGGGTTTCTGCAGGGGTAGAGTCCGGCCTCCATCCTTTGATCTCCCTTCCTTGCTGACCAGAGAGCAGCCCCCTACCTAACTTAGATCAGAAATGCAGGTGGAAAGGGCACAAGCTTCAACTCCAAGGGAGGAATATATATATATATATATATATATATATATATATGATGATATGTATAATGTTTTGCAAGATGGACTATTTGCAAGGAGTTACACAAATTTACAAATTTCCTGACTTTGGATTGTGTTAGACTTAGCCATGCCCAAACTTCAGCTTCAGATAAAACATGACATGAGGAAGTCTCTAGAATTAATATTATGGTCCGGTTATGAGAGCCGGCATGTTGGCACAGCTTCTGATGAAACTATATATAAAATTCTGTGGGTTGGGAAGGGACCTTAAAAGAGAAGAGACAGGTTCTCCCTGATTCTGCAAAAGGATGAAGCCCGCAGAGAGAGAACAGTGCTTTAGAATAGCAGTACTTGATACAGTAAAGTGGATTTCACCCAACTCCCCAAATAGAGGAGGCATTCCTGCAGTTCCTGGGGAACATGTAAGGAGAGACATTTTAGGAGAAGGTGGTCAGTTAATAGAAACACCACGAGTGAGTGCTGGTTTCCATAGAAGGACATTTAAAGGATTCGACATCCTTGACCAAAAAGGTTTAGCCCTTTCAGAGGACAGAACGTGGAAATCCCATACCCTAGTAAGAGAGAATTAGCCTCCAGGCCTGGAACCATTAGAGTATACAACCATCTACCTGCGGTATCCCCACAGCACCGAATGCCTGTGGTGGGAGGGAGAGCCCGCCGCTTCATCCCACCTGCACTTCCTCTGTCAGTCTTTGAGATTAAATGCGTTGACAGTTTGATAAAGTTTTATATCCCTCCTTCAATTTTCTTAGATTGCTCCTGCCTCTGTGATCTAGGCTACCCTAGAAAGGCATAATGGATCCAGGAAGGACTGCAACCTTGGCGTGGAAACACCGAAGCCTGACTTTCTTAGTCTCCCTGCAGCCTAAGGTGCAGGTGGCCACAATTGGGGCCACCTCCACAACCCTTTTCTCCTCACAGATATATGAGATTTAAATATGGGGTGGGTGGGGAGGGAGAGAATGCGTGCTCTTGGAGTTGCAGTCCTGAACATGACTTGGATTTTCCTCAGCGCAGAGTCCCGTCTTGCCTCGTGTATCCCTGGAGGGACACTCAGAAGACAGAATGCCTCAGTCACAGGGGAATTCCCATAGAACCCCTGAGTTCTATTCTTCAGGCTGAACTGGGCCTGTGGAGCAGAGGGTCGCCCCCTCTGGGATTTTAAATCAGACCCCAGATAGTATCCGTGAGTCAGCGAGTGAACAAAAATGCTTTCCAAGACCCATTAAGTGCTCCAATAGTTCATTTCAAGCGCCTCATCAGGAAAAACGGATCTCTTTTCAGGAGCTTAAGAGCTGACTTCTTCTTGAGAAACGGTGCCCTGTCTCTACACTGCCATTCCTAATGGCTCGTGTCACCAAGAAGGATTTCTGCCATTAAAAAACGTTTCCAACATCTAACCATCCTAGGCTAGGACTCATAGATGATTTTCACTTGATTAGGATCCCAATCAGGAACGACGGTGAGTGTCACCTGAGAGATGGAACACCTTTCCACATAATTGTGACAGGCTCCAGGCTGAACTTCCCTTTTCCTGTGTTCTTTTGAAAAACGTCCCATGCCACCTCCTTTCCTCAGAGAGCAAAGAATCTATTTGATACAAAGCCTTGAGAAATAATGGTCCAGATAACCAATAACCACTCATTTTTTTGCTGTTATTTATGGGGGTATTTTCTTTGCCCTGATCGTATATTAGAGAGTTACAATGATTCGTACCAAATTGTTTCTTGATCATAATTATGAGAAGGGTATGAAACGGCTGTCAAATAAAATAAGCTGGTTTTGTGATATGGTTGTATTTGTGTGTTTATACAGTGAATTTTTCCCCCAAGATCTCAAGGCTGGTTTAATTTGGAAAGAAAACATGGGGCTCTGCTGCCATCTAGCGTCCAATATTCCTTGTTTGGCGTTTGCAGAGAGATCAGTGGTCCCTCTGTTTTATTTCTCTGACCTCCTCTGTGGTTCCCTGCCTGCGTTTTGAATCTCCTCCAGAACACTCTTGTGCCCTCCTTGCGGTCAGGCTGCAGCTTGAGCCTATTAGGACACTGCAAGCTCCCCCGACACATACATACACACTTCGATGTGTAAATGGTTGTGAAAGCCTTAATCTAAATCAGAAGTCCACTACATGTTACTTAGGGCAGTACTAACCACACGGGGTTAGAGTGAGTGTGGGGCCCAGGGACGTCACACCAGGAAGCTCTGTGGGCACTTCTCTGCCAGGGCCTGTGCTGCCTGGAACATCATACTTCTCTACTTGTATACTGACTCCATTCCCCATCCTGGGCATCACACTCTCCACAGCCTCAGGACCTGGCTAAGCAACACTAGAAATACCCTTGGCACTCGGGACCGATCAGAGAGTTGAGCAGTGCGATGATTAAAGGCAAAGAGGTGCTGACGTTCTGGAAGGGATAATGACATACCTAAATTCAGGTAGCAACTAATTTAAGACAAGGTTGGAGAGATGACAACATAAACATCTGAAAAGTGCAGGCACTGAAGAGGGAGAGTGTATTTTAAATGGAATTATCTGAGGAGGGGGCAGAAAATATGAACGTGATAGTTGAGATAAAATTAGAAAATTTTAAAACATGCCCAAATGAGAATGCTAATTAGCTAGAAAAGCGGCACATGTGCGAAAATCTTAGAAAATTTGGTGTGTTGTCATGATGGCTAAATGTGACATTATTTGGTTTGTTTAATGTCACATATGAAAAAAAAAAACTGATGGTAACTAAAGAATTGGGGAAACTTGTTTCCTTGACAGAGGGGTCAGTATTCGAGCCACACAATCCATGTTTCCAGCAGCGCAGTGTCTACCTTGGGTGAGCAAAAGTGTGAGAGAGCTTAAGGAATAAAAGCAGAAGTCAAAACAATCACTTTTTGTTTACAAAGGCACTTTATGCATAACTTCATTGATACCATACTTGTCTTTGTCAGTCCCACTTCCAGTGATAAGGACATGATGGCTTTGAGAAACCAGGGGACTCGTAAAGGGGTCACGTCTTACTGAGGGCCACAATGCGCGCGATACTCAAACCTTTGGCCATATCAGTATTTAAAAACCAACCCCTCCTATCCCTTGCTGACTGAAAAGCATACCCGGACTCCAAGGTTCTGACACACACACATGGGGCTATGCCCCCAGGTGCTGTGTTGAAAGAACAGAGAGACACATCTATAGAGGACGCCACTCAACAGCAGCAGAATGCACACCCCTTTCACGTACACATGGAGCATTCTCCAGGACAGACCATTTCCTAAGCCATTAAAAAAACAAACAAAAACTGTGAACGTTTGCAGCTATTTATTTAGGTAAATTTAGATTTATTTAACTATCCTCATTGACTGGATTGATAAGTAAATGTTCATCATCTTCCCATTTTTATAAGATAAATTAACACCTTTCACATGTATACCATACACATACACGTGACAAATTGAGCTGTCAAGGGACAACCCACACTATGAATGATCCACTGGGAGGAATGACAACACTGCAAATTCTCTCCTTTCACAATTAGGTAGCCGAATGAAGGGTCACTGCAGGCGTCAGCATATATCACGATGACATGGAAGACTTGTGAAAATACAGATTCCTGGCCAGGCGCGGTGGCTCACGCCTGTAGTCCCAGAACTTTGGGAGGCTGAGATGGGCTGATCACGAGATCAGGAGATCAAGACCATCCTGGTTAACAGGGTGAAACCCCGTCTTTACTAAAAATACAAAAAATTAGCCGGACATGGTGGCAGGCCCCTGTAGTAGTCCCAGCTACTCGGGAGGCTGAGGCAGGAGAATGGCATGAACCCCCGGAGGCAGAGCTTGCAGTGAGCTGACATCGCGCCACGGCACTCCAGCATAGGGACAGAGCGAGACTCTGTCTCAAAAACAAAAAAAACAAAAAAGAAAATGCCGATTCCTGACCACGACCCCAGAGGATCTGATACAGCATAAGCTTTGGGATGCAACTTAATAATGTACATTTCTTTTTTAATTTTTAATTTGGATTTTTTGTAGAGATAAGATCTCACTATGTTGCCCAGGCTGGTTTAGAACTCCTGGGCTCAAGTTGATCCTCTGGCGTAAGCCTCAGAAAGTTCTGGGATTACAGGCATGAGCAACCACGCCTAGCTAAGAATATACATGTCTAACAAGTTTCAAATTGACCCTGATGCATCCAGGATTCCACTGTGAGAACCACTGGTATGGAGGATGACGTGGAACCCATAGGACCTGCTTTGAATCCCGTATCTGCCATTTCCTAGACTAGAGACCTAAAAAAGAAAAGAAGAAGAAACTTAATCTAGGTGTAAGTTTCTGGTCTGAAATGTAGATAATGAGATCTACGTCATAGACTTGTTGGAAAAACCAAACAATATAGACATAATGCCTGATATATAGTAAACCCTCAAAAATATGATTTTCCTTTTTTATTCAGTCAGTCTCTGAAAGGGAGAGAATAAGAGAAGAAACCCAGATGGAGAACGGCATTTCCATCTGTTCTGATCCATATTTTAGGAGTTGCAAACTGCATGTTGGTAGGGAAAAGAAACACATTCCGTCAACGTCTCCCAGATTGTCTCAAGGTGAATCCAGCAGGATTCCATGTGGGGAAGCCGTGGGTTTTACTTACTATGACTTTTAAGATCAGCTTGAAAGGCTGCCTCACACCTGGCTGTTTCCCAAGTCCTGTGGAACACGAGCAAGCTGGAAAAGCTCGTCCGGAACTAGGTGAAGTGACATTCTGAATGTTCATTAATGACGCTCTCCTCTTGCAGGAAAGAACACCTAGGGCAGAGATGCTTTGAATAGCTATCAGCGTGGTCTGATACTGCCCATCAGTAGATCCGTGAAGGAACAAGAGACTCCCCATTGCTCCTCCAGTGCTAAATATTGTCATAAAAACACAAATAAGGCCGGGCGCGGTGGCTCATGCCTGTAATCCCAGCACTTTGGGAGGCTGAGGCGGGCAGATCACGAGGTCAGGAGTTCGAGACCAGCCTGGCCAACGTGGTGAAACCCCATTTCTACTAAAGATCCAAAAAAAAAAAAAAAAAGAAAGAAAAGAAAAGAAAAAAAAAATTAGCTGGGCATGGTGGCACGCACCTGTAATCCCAGCTACTCAGGAGGCTGAGGCAGGAGAATCGCTTGAACCCAGAAGGCGGAGGTTGTGATGAGCCAAGATTGCACCACTGCACTCCAGCCTGGGCGACAGAGTGAGACTCTGCCTCAAACAAACAAACAAACAAAACAAAAACACAAATAAGTGCTTATCTGGCTCTAGCAGCTGCAGGAATACTGAAGCAGGAATACTGGTGATGAGGGGCTTTTTCTGGGGACTTGCACTGGTAACCATTATCCAGTGGGACTGGATTTCAGAAGCACTAGACTCCATACTATTCTCTCACTTTCAGAAAAACCACGTCACTTCTGTGACTTAGTTTTCTTATCTATAAAACAAGGGTTTGGGCTAATGCTTATCCTACATCTAAAATTCTGTGATTCTCACCTTCCTTATTTTCCTCTACTTTACCATTTTCCTCTTCTTATTACAAAATACCATATATTGTCATGCTGTGTATAAGTTTGGTGAGCTCTCCACAGGAAAGACATTGCAAAATTAAAATAAAAACATTTAGCTTGCCAGAATAGCAATGAAACAATCACAATAACACACACACAGCCATACACACGTGCACACACCATCTCGGCAGCAACTTCGGAATACAAATCATTGCGTTTGTCTTTATCTGTAAACGTGAACAATTCCAATTTTTTATATTTTCTTTATAAAAAAACAGTGAAGGGTTCAGTGATCACAAAACTAAAACTATTTATTCTACCTACAAATGTCTTAAATTCAGGTGTGAGGTGGAGATGGTAATATCATCCATTGTGCTACATCAGTTTCATCTTGCCAGTGATGCCGTGTTCTCACTTGATAATTCCCTTGTATTGAGAAAATGTAGAGCTAAAGTGTTTTCCTTCTCTGAGTTTTAAGACACATAAAGCACAGCCATACTTCAAACTTGAAAACTGGCATGTTGTTACCAATGGCTTTTCACGCAGTCCCGGACATTGTGGGTGCCACAGACATTGCATCTGAACACATTGACTCTTGCTTCTGCAGGCTTCATGCACTCAAAAGAGGGTTGTATGGCAAGTGGAGAAGGTGAATAGAAGTGGGATGTACTGACTCTTCCTCCTTGCCTTCTCCTTTTCAAAGATTTTGTGAACTGCATCTCAGTGGAGGAATTCTCCGGACAGTATGAATGAAGGGCCTGAGCCTGGGAGAAACAAAAGAGACGGAGGCCTTCTCAGGAGTACAAGACTTCTTGGGATTCTTTCCACCATTTATTCCTCCACTTATGAGTTATTTTCCACATTCCTTGCTCGCTTCTTTCCTAACTGACCTTAAAATTAGGCAAATCATGTGATTGCTGATATGGTATAGGTTTCAAGTTTCCAAATACCCTTTAAATATCAGTATGTGTGAAATTTGACTAGTCAAGCCTTGCCCTCTGAGTCTTGGAGGCTTTGCAGAGTAAGAGCGCCTCACTCATTGAAGATGCTTGTATGGGTTTGGCTTGTGATATTCAATTCCTGTAATCTAATTTGACCTTTCATTGAGAAAACAAGGGTTCTCAGGGACAGTACACTGGGCAAAGTGGTAGCGAGAGACAAAGAGATGTGCCCGAGAGAGTGTCTGAAGTTCAGGATTAGATTCATCTCGCAGGGCCTGTTTCTTCTGATGATGCCTGCTTCTTCTGATGATGCCTGCTTTCTCTAGTCAACATCCAGTATATGGAGAAATTCTTCATGTAGACAAAATGCAGATTCTCGCTAATCTGAGTCTGTGTCTCAGTTCCTGCATGTCCTAGCTGGGTGGCTTTGTGCATTTACCCAAGTGCAATGATTCCTGGCCTCGTCCCTAAAAGGGAATCTATTTTCTAACTCACAGGATTGCTGTGAGAATTAATTGAAGCAGTATATGGAAAATACTGAATTTGAACTTGAAAAGACACAAAAGGTTTTAGCACCCTTCCTCTCCATTCTTTTTAGCTTTGCCTCTGAGCTTAAAGGTATTTCATTTTTTTTTTTTTTGCCCCTGAAGGATTGTCCTTTCTTTCTTACTGATTGAAATAAGATCCTTTCAAATATTTCCTGAAATAGTATATGCAAAATCTCTCCTGTTGGAAAAGCTTCTTTAAAAAGCAAGTTATCATCCTTTCAGTTACTGCAACGTAGTCAATTCTTGGGTTACCCCTTTTAAATATGGAACAATGCTGCAGTGGGAGCTGAAGGAGTAGGTGACCGCCACTGTGTGATCAACAGTAGCAGCAGCTTCAGAGCTCACACTGAACATCTGAAAAGTGTAAAATTCTGCAATTATTGCCACGATACACAGGTAGCAGGCAACATTCTTGCATGAATGAAGAAAAGAGAACAGGCACTAACAACAAACTTATGGCAGGTACGTGCTTATGCAGAAACTTAGGCTAGGAAATATGAATTGCTGTGTCCTGGCTGTCATAAGTAATTATCAGAAACAGGATGAACACCAAAGTCTGAGGTCCAGGCTTTGTACATTTCATCCTGCTGCCTCCAGGAATGCCACTGAAGACTTTCTGATATGCCAAGACCTAGGGTGAGCCTGAAGGAACGATGAGAGTTCAGCATGAACATCAAGGACAAAGAGCATTCTAGGTGCAGGGGGAAAACATGTGCACACATTTGCAGGGATGTCTACCAAAACAATGCTCAAATAAACCTGCATTTGGTAAGAAGACTGCTTAAGAAAGCTTTTTCAAGTGTGGACCCAGGTTTCATAGATTTAAGTTTGTATTTACTGAACATGTACCAAATGATTGTAGGAAGGGTTACCCAAATGGGTGTGTCAGAGGGGAGAGGGTGAAATGTAAAATGGAACACGGTAAGGGATGTGGGAGTAGCAGTGGCCTGTTGGTGACAAGATCCCAGCCACCCTGCAGCGTAAGCGATGGCAACCCATCTTAGCAGCCCCTACTCTTAACCATGATACACTGGGTGTTTTTCCTAGCCTCACAGCAAAATCTTTGTTGGTAAGATGTTGTCATGCTCTTATAAACTATATGGGAAAAGATGACAACGAAGGACCACTCTTTCATCTCTCTGAATCCCTTAATTAATTAAAATTACTTCTGTTGCATGCTGCCTCATTTGTCAAATGGGATTAACTTCACCCCATCATTTACAGGCAGGGAGGGACGCTGTGTGCTTGATGAAGGCATTTTCCACCTATGAATCTGTGCTCTGTGATGTAAGCTCAACTTTCCTTTAAACAGAGGATGCTTATGTCATGATGGTATGGAAAGGATTTTGTTCAGAAGCCTCAGGAACTGCTCAAGTGGAGGAATGTCCTGAGGGTTTGCTCATTCTGGAGAGAGCAGCCTGTGTGAATCTGAGCTTTCATAGGGCACAGAAGCAGGTTGGGGTGCGGAACTGGGACCATCAGGCAGTGAGAGCCGGAGCAGAACATGCTGGGACCTCTCATTCCTCATCTCTGCAAGGTTGTCAGTGCAGATACCAGACCAAAGGAAATGCTGAGTGTGGCTGAATTTCTGAGACAGGAAAACGATACTGACATAGATCCTCTTAACCAGGGTTGCTGTGTGCTGGAAATAGAGCAGTTATCCTGCTCCTCCCCAGGGAGCAGGCCCAGGAGGACTAAAGGACACTGTCTCGCACTATGGAATTGCAGAGGGCTGAGCAGTGCCTCCAAGGCTGTGGAACATTTGAATGGGATCTTTGTATTAAAGAACGCAGTGCCCAGGCTCACCGTGAGCTATATCATCACACTCAGTCCTGGATCAGGATCTGTTCTTCTGGTGATTGCAGAAACATGGTAATCAGGGAATAGAGAGAGACATTTGCTTAGGGGAGAGGTCCTTGAAAATCACCAGCAACTGGACACCCCAGGCAGTGCCAGGAATTTGCAGCATTTTCTGAGGTTACTAGGACAGTCAAGGTTGAGAATAAGTCAGCACTAATCTGGACACAGGGCCTAACCCACCATCAATGACACACATCCCCTTAAAGAAACTGGAGGCTTCCTGGGAGCAGAGAGGGATTTTGTGACAGACAGGTCAGGGATGTATGGCGGGATTCCTTGGAACCTGGCCTTTTCTAGGGGATTGTTAGCATTTGGACCATAATGAAAGGATGCAGTCAACCTCCCAAGCCCCCAGTGCTTGTGGGAAATGCAGTGCCAGACACAAAAATGTACCAGAAAGAACAAATTTGCTTATGCTTAAGCTTGCTCTTGTGGAAGCAAGCTTTAAAGGTAGTCTGAATAATGAGACACCCAACATCACATACACTCAAATTCAACCATTCCAAGTTATCCTAAAGCTGCAAGTGTTTTTACAACTGTGCAGCAAGGTCTTCATTTGGCAGGTCTTAAATGGAAATAATAATTGGAATTGGTGTCTTGTACTTCTGTCCTCACACCAACAGCAAGAAGCCAAACTTCTTGTGTATCAAGCTACACTATAGTTTGGAAAATTGATCAGAGCAAATTGCTACGAAAGTCATTTTTAAGGAAGCTTTACCTGGGAAACTCAGATTTTACCACTGGACTGATTAATTTCCCTTCTCTCCTAATTTTTTCGTGTGTTTGTGAAGCTAATTCAGAAGATAAAAGAGAGGAGCTTGATGCTTACTGAATTGTGGAACCAAAAGTGTAGCCCGAAGTTTGTTTGTGGGAACCACAAATGCCAGCAGAACTCAGGCACCCAATATCACACCACTGACCATCAAACCTTAGAGGGGTAGAGGAGAAGAAAATGAACCCCTGCCTTTATTGGAAAAGTTCCCCCAGTTTAACCCAGGGCTCTGGTAAGAGCCAACCCCACTAACTTGCTTCAAATCTTAAGAATCAGTTTTCAGGTGTGGCAAATGTGAATGTGTAAGTATCTACAACTAGATAGCAGGACCTTATTCTTGTGGGTAGATTCAAGGGGAAAATATACATGTACACACATATACACATGGACACATAGGGACTCACACACCCGTGCATGCCACACGGGTGTGCCATGTGTTCCCAAGACTGTGAGTTACAGATTCCTGACTGTTTCTTTATTAGTAGGACAGGGTCTTTTAGAGAGCTTCTCAGACTTTCAGAGAATGTGCTTCCTAGGGTGTTTTTGTTTGTTTGTTTGTTTGTTTTTTCAGAAATTAAGGTCAGGGAAAGAGAGAAGGATCAGCCTTATGAAATATCCCAGCTTCATGGACAAAGCAGCAGAGTGGGTGCACTATTTCGTCTGAGCATGCAGTGGAGACTCTGGAGAAAGGAGAAAGAAGCTAAATCTGAGACTCATTGGCTTCAGCCTGCTGTTGGGTGGATCTGGTGTCAAGGAGAGGTGGAGGAGAAGAAAATAAACCAGGAGGAAGCAGATCAGGATTCAAGGCACTGGTGTCCACTGACAAGCTGTGAGAATTTGGGAAAGCCATTTAGTCTCACTTCGTCTTAATTCCCTTGGCTTTTTAATAACTGTGCCAATGATATATGTTCGATTCATCACCCAGGTCATTTTGAGAGTACAGTGAGTACTCTCTGGGAACACACTGTTAAAATGAAGAAGGTTTGTACAAGCGTTAGTTATTTGGACCAATCTTATTAACAAAGAGGTTTCCAAGTTGCTCGCATTCCTTTGTCATTGTAGACATTGAGATGTGAACTAATGTAGCCAATGTGACCATTACTGTGACAGCCAACAAGATAGTGGATATAAGCCTGTTTGTTAACAGCAAAATGCTATGTACATCGTTATTTTTTTAATTAGACAAAAACCCACTTAGAAAGGTCCAAAGATACCAAATAGTAGGATCCCTTCACTTTACAGGTGAGGAAACTGACACCCGAAGAGAAGAGTTACTTTCCCACATTTACTCAGGAAACATTTTTTGAATTCTCATTGTGGGCTAGCTTTTTAATCCAGTACCATGGATACTAACAATTAACATTTACATGTTCCTCTACAACTACATTTTGCATGTGTGCTCATGACGTCATCTGGTCTCCTGATAATCTTGGTTGTGGAAATGATCATTTCTACCCAAAGAAATATGGCTTGATGACTGGGTGACCCGTCCACAGCCACAGGCCATAACACCATGTTGCTATCCACTGAACGAGAGTGCTTCTCAAAGGCAGATTTGAAATCTGCCAGATTTCAAACAGCTACAGTGGTCTTGAGAAAATGCCTAAGTAACTGAAAGAAAAACTCTGGTAAGAATCATAATAAAATACCTTCCTCTAAAATATTAAGAATCCTAATCATGTAAGAAAACCTTCCAGAGGAGCCATGAAGTCAAAATTTTAAATATCATAGAAGGAGAGATTTTTAACCTGGTTCTGTGCAAGTTTCCAGATGACTGAATGACTATGTAAATTGCATGCAAGTTTTTGCAGGTATGTGAGTTCATTTTTCTGATGAGATAATCCACAGCCCCTGAAATATTAAACCATCCTTATATAAAGAGTTGCTTAGTTTAGAAATAAAGCTATTAATGAAGTGTGTCTCTTTCTTTTATAAAATGCTTCACTTAAGTTGGAAAATATGAAACAACCAGGACTTTTGCAAATAATGCACGCCTCTGTTAGTAAGGGAACGGCCTAAGAAAGCATCAAAGAGAATTACTGTTTTTCTCTCATTCCTTTATAGTTTGTTGATTTAATCCCTCTTGCCTGCCAGGACAAGAATTTCCTTCATCACAATTCTAGAGCTTAGTACAGTCTCGCTTTAAATGGCATAGTGACTGAGTTTCCGTCACTTTTATTAGGAAACATTTCTCCACCTGGAATATCATGCTGTGAAAGTATAGTCCTGAGAATCTGAGACAAGCTTTCCTCAGTTTGACCAAGGGCATGGAGAGGGCCTGGGTTACCCCGACACACACCATTTAGATCCCGACAGCCTTTCTAGTGGGTGCACGTGCCTCACTGGGGAGATGTGTGTTTGCATGGGTGCAGGAGGATGTTATCCCATGGCTGACACAAAGAAAGGGCCCCATCACAAGTGCACAATGTCCACTGAAAAACATGAGCCTCAGCTTTGGAAAAGACCGTAATGAGCGGCGGCATATTTACCCTGAAAACCACATAAGGCAGTGGTCCCCAGCCTTTTCGGCACCAGGGACCAGTTTCATGGAAGAAAATTTTTCCACAGATTTGAGAGAAGGTGGTTTGGGGATGATTCCAGCACATTACGTTTATTGTGCACTTTATTTCTGTTATTATTACCTTGTAACATATAATGAAATAATTATACAACTCACCATCATGTGGAATCAGTGGGAACCCTGAGCTTGTTTTCCTGCAATTAAATGGTCCCATCTGAGGGCGATGGGAGACAGTAACAGATCATCAGGTATTAGATTCTCATAAGGAGCACGCAACCTAGATCCCGCACATGCACAGTTCACAATACGATTCATACTACTACGAGAATCTAATGCTGCCCCCATCTTACAGGAGGCAGAGCTCAGGCAGTAATGGAAGTGATGAGGAGCGATCATAAACATGGATGAAGCTTTTCTCGCTTGCCTGCTGTCCACCTCCTGCTCTGCAGCCATGTTCCTAACAGGAACTGGTCCATAGCCCTGAGGTTGGGGGCCCCTGCCATAAAGGATAGCGTCCATCAGTGGTGCGTGTTCATGTAAATCTCCTTCCCTTCACAATGCATAATGGGCTTTCTTTTTTTTTTTTTTTTCCAGGTGGAGTTTCACTCTTGTCACCTAGGCTGGAGTGCAATGGTGCAATCTCAGCTCACTGCAACCTCCGCCTCTTGGGTTCAAACAATTATCGTGCCTCAGCCTCCCGAGTAACTGGGATTACAGGCAAGCACCACCACACCCAGCTAATTTTTGTATTTTTAGTAGAGACGGGTTTTCCCCATGTTGGCCAGGCTGGTCTCGAACTCATGACCTCAGGTGATCCGCCCGCCTCGGCCTCCCAAAGCGCTGGGGTTACAGGCGTGAGCCACCAAGCCCGGCCCATAATGGGCTTTGATGTCCATCCCATGCTCACTGGCTCTGTCACACTGGTTGCAATCCATTCCTCATTTGTTCTGTTATTTTGTGATTAAGTTGTGTTTTCTAATCCCTTTGCCATCTTCCATTTCTACCATTAGAACAGAGCCTTTCCTCGGTGCAGACTAAAGGGAAAAGGAGTCAGTGAAGTGAAGCAACATGTGAAGAGCAAGGCTTTGGAGCGAGGTTGCTGAACTTCACCTGGTCCGGAGCTACTGGAAAACAGGAAGCTGAGAAACATATCGTACCCTTTAGTGCTTCAGGAAATGGCTACTGCAAAGAACCAACACTCCCTCTAACTTAGACAAGATGCAAGAGGCCCTTCAGAAGGACATTCTACTGTGTTTACTCATTGCTCAGCTCCATCTGCTGTTCCTTCTTCTTTCCAGGACTTTTGCGAATTTGCGAAAGCCATTTAGTCTCACTAATTTGTAAGGTTTCTTTCTGTGTGGAGGGCTTCCTTCAGTCAGTCAGTACAGGTAGGTCTATTAGAGATAAATCTTTTTTAGTTTTCCCTTATATGAAAATGCTTGTATTCCCCTCTTATTTCCTCCTTTATTTTTCCTCTACTCAGTTTCTGTCACCAGGCATTGCGTTTGCAATAGACAGTAATTTTATTTCAACACTCCCCTTTACGTTCCGCAGTTTCAGATGAGAAACCTGCTGTCACTCACATCATTGTTTCCTCAGCATCCTTACTTTTGCTGCCTTCAAGATTTTCTCCATGCCTTTACTTTTCAAAAGTTTAATTATGTTATGTCTTCTTGCATTCTTTGAAGGATGGGGTAGTTTTTCCTATTTGAAGTGCCCTCACTTCGGCCGGGCTCGGAGGCTCACGCCTATAATCCCAACATTTTGGGAGGCCAAGGCAGGCAGATTACCTGATGTCAGGAGTTTGAGACTAGACTGGCCAACATGGTGAAACGCCGTCCCTACTAAAAATACAAAAATTAGCCGTACGTGGTGGTGTGGTAGCGCCCACCTATAATCCCAGCTACTTGGGGTCTGAGGCAGGAGAATCACTTGAACCCGGGAGGCAGAGGTTGCAGTAGGCCGAAATCACGCCGTTGGACTCCATCCTGGGTGACAGAGTGAGACTCCACCACAAAAAAAAAAAAAAAAAAAAAAAAAAAAAAAAAAAAATCCTCAGTTTCTAAGATCTGTAGATTTTTACCTTTTGCCAAATTTGGAGAGTTTTTACCCATTAATTCTTCAAAGACCTCTTATCCCTGCTCTCTTTCCTCTCCTTCTGGAACTTAGAAGAAACAAACGTTAAATTTTTGGTAGTTATCTCACAGGCCCCTGAGGCTCTGTTTGTTCATTTATTTATTTTTTTTTCTGTCTAATTTCTTCTATTGTTCAGATTTGGTGACTTCACTGTTATCAAGTTCACTGAGTTCACCCTCTGTCATCTCTTCTGTACTCTCAAAAGTATCCATCAAGCTTTTTATTTATGTTTATTCACAACTATATTTCTATTGATTACTTTAAAACTTCAATGGCTTTGCTGAGATTTTTCTATTTTTTCTCATTCAAGAGTTGAAAATCAGTAGTCAGATTAGAAAGAACAGTAATTAATACAGAGTTTCAAAGACTGAAAACCATTTGACCCAGCAATCCCATTACTGAGTATATACTCAAAGAAATATAAATTTTTCTATTAAAAAGATACTTGCACACGTATTTCATTGCAGCACTATTCACAATTGCAAAGGCATGCAAACTCAAATGCCCATCAACAATAGGCTGGATAAAGAAAATGTGGTATATATACACCATGGAATACTATGCAGCCATAAAAAGGAACAAGATCATGTCCTTTGCAGGAACATGGATGGAGCTGGAAGCCATTATCCTCAGCAAGCTAATGCAGGAACAGGAAACCAAACACCGCACGTTCTTACTTATAAGTGGGAGCTGAACAATGAGAACACATGGACACAGGGAGGGGAACAACACACACTGGGGCCTGTCAGGGGTTGGGTGGGGGAAGGAAGAGCACTAGGGTAAATAGCTAATGTAGGCTGGACTCAATACCTAGGTGATGGGTTGATAGGTGCAGCAAACCAGCATGGCACACGTTTACCTACGTAACAAACCTGCACATCCTGAACATGCACACCGGAACTTAGAATAAAAATTTAAAAAGAACAAAGAGACTGAAAAAAAAGCAACAAAGGAAACAGACGGATAAAGGGCAACTGAGGAGGATGTTCCAGAGACAAGCAAAATTTAGCAGAGATGGCAGAAAGAGAAGAAAAATAAATAAATCAACAGACTACACTGAAACGCCTGGAATTCCTCCTCATGTGTGTATTTTCATAAAATTTTCAAATGATAACTTCCGTTTTCTAGAGATAAACTCTTGAATATAAGCCCATTCTGGGACTTTGTCCTTGATGCTATTCCTGCAGACAGCACCTAAGTGAAAGGTAAATGCAGCTGACTGGAGAAGAGATCCAGGGACTATGTAATCCTGGCTGTTAATTTGCTTATCACCCTCTCAGGAACCTAAGTTTTCTCTTTTGTCGAGTTGGTATAATAATCCATATTCCACAGGACATTATGAAAATCAAAGAGATGATAAATGTAACAAGTTTTTCTAACGTGTCCAGCGATTTTGTAATACTTATGAATAATGCACTGGAAATTGGAAGAGGCTTCTACACTTTCATTTTCACTTCTCTTGATTTATCCTCTAGCAGTGGAGATTTGGACATTGACATCAAGCACCAGTGGTTTTTCTGTTTGTTTGTTTGTTTCTTTTTTTCATTCATAATGACATGGCTTCCTGGTATCTGTCTCCTAGGTTATTCCACCAGGGTAAACATGAAATTGGCTCTACTCACCTTTCCTAGGGAGAAGTTTGATTTCTTTCTTTGCATTCACAAGTAACGTAACTACAGTTATTTAAATTACACTGTTCCTTAAGTTTAATATGAAGAGTGATTCTTTTCTTGATGCTTATTAAGAAAATTATTTTAGGGAGCGGCAATAATATTAGTAATGCCAATCATTTGTTGAGTACTTACTAGGCACCAGGAACTAGCTACGTAGGTTGTCTCTTTAAGTCCTCACAGTAACCCCATCAGATAAATATTCTCATTTTCCTTATATAGAGAGTTGCATTACTCGAACCTCATATGTAAACTGAGAAAATCAATGGTTGAAAAGATGAAGGTCTTAGGACCAGGAGATGATGGTACCACCAGGCTTTGACCCTCATCATCCTAATTCCAGAGCTTACATTCTCTCTTACCCAGCTATTCTGCTCATGGAAAATCCCTGTATGTCTGTAGTAATTTGGAAGGAAAGATAAATGGGGAGAAAGACGTCCAGGGAAAACTAGTTATTGAGATGTGTAAGGATTTGAAATAATAAATGAAAAAAATCACAGGTTGGCAAAAAAGAAAAAAAATATATATAAATGATAGGACTATTTTATTCTTTGCAATATCCCCATCAATTTTGAACTGAAATTTGGGATTGGTTTCTCCAGAGAAATCATCATTACCTATTATCTCAAGCCTTTAACTCTTTCTCACAGAGTGATTGGATTTCCAATATCTATTGAGGAAACCAAATCCAGTCCTATCAATCTTCCTATATACTTGGACAAGAAAACCCCAAAGTTCAATACCCACCTTATGAATTCAAGCTTTACTTTTTCTCAAGACCTCAGTAGCTTAAAAGTTACTTTTGAGCATTAGTATGATATTTTCATGTTTAAGATTCACACTTTGTTAGAAGATTGCTTTAAATGGCCCTAAATCTCTTCTACCCTCTCATCCTGCTACTTACGGGAAATCATATTTTGGTTTCAGCTATCCTTGTGCAAAGTGTTATGTGACAAGAGGGTTAACTATAATAGGGATTTAGTTCCTGTTTTTTCTTTTACAGGAATAAATCAATATTTAATGCCAAAAATTCTACATAAAATCACTTATTTATATCGTGTTTTTCATCCATTCACTTATTGATCTTTTATTTATACGTTGTTTAGTATGTATATCCATTGGGCTGAGTATTTTGTAAAGTACATATTTTCAAAATGGAAGACTCAGCCACCACCTGTGATTCCATTTTAATCCACATGGGCACATATTTTGGGAAAGGGAGGGTGTAGACAGGGCAAATAAAACATGTCGATCTAACACAAGATATTGCTTTTCTCCTGTGTCAAAATACTAATTGATGAAAAGGTTATCCTGAGTTGTATTTTTAATTTTGATGAAACAGGTTTCTATTAGAATAAGTGTTCTTAAAGCTCCGCCACTCCGAGGAGCAACAACAGTGGGTCGAAAGTGGTGGCCGAGCCAGTGGAGAGGGGCCCATACACATCGGGAGGCAGCTGTTTTTAATTAGGGCTCTGGTTATGGGGTTAGCCATTTATAGCCTCAAGGAGAGTTTGGCCCTGAACTCCTCTTTCCTATAAGCCTTGTGGTTTTTTAGTCCATCATTTGGCAGAATATAACATCTTTCAGAGGTATGTGTGATGTTTATAGCAGAAATATCTTACATTGTTTTACACAGCTGCAGACAACACTATTCTACCTTGCAGGGGTCTCAGTTTACAAAGACACCTTTGAATACTTTTAGCAATCTGATCAGACTCTGTGTGAAAATGGTAGGCCCTTCTGGGAGGTTGTGAGGTTGTTTTCTGGGTTCCCCTTTTCTCACCTCTTTACCTAATAAAACAAGGCCAGGCATGATCTTTCCCCCAGCAAAGTGGGTAAGAACCCAGGAAATAAATGGGGGTGAAGGTTGAAGGTTTCTGTTTCCAGCCTGTTGCTAAGTCAGGCCGTGGACCCATAAATGCCGTCACATAGAACACACAAAAACGTTCCCTCCTTTACTTTCCCCTAGATGATTCAGAGGAAGAACTTTATTTTTAAAAAATGTGTGGGTTATTTTTATCTTTATTCATCTCTAGTTCATGACTGCTTTGCTGGTGTTAAAAGTTATTTTGGTGTAATACAATTGTCTATCATGAGACTGGATGTCCAGCCACCCGGCCATGCCACTTGAGCTCAAGGATATCAATTGACTCCTATGTTAGCGTTGGACAACAAACACTTTGGGGAGATGGAGCTGAGTAGCCATGATGTTACGGACTCAATGTCTGTGTTCCCACAAAACTCATATGTTGAAGCCCTGACCTCCAGCATGGCTGTATTTGGAGGCAGGGCCACTGAGGAAGCAATTAAACCTCAATGGGGTCATGAAGATAGGGCCCTGACCCCACAGGAGCAGTGTCCTTGTAGGATGACACACCAGAAAGCTCTCTCTCTCTCTCTCTTTCTCAGTCCTGTGAAGACACAAAGAGAAGACAGCGGGCTATGAACCAGGAAGAGAGCACACACCCTAATCCTGGACTTCCATCCTCCAGAACCATGAGAAAATAAACGTGTGTTGTTTAATCTGCCCAGTCTGTGGTATTTTGTTACTATGACCAGAACAGACAGACACCTAGGGGCTCTGGTAGTAACACAGCCAGAAGCAGTGAGAAGCTGCGGAAACTGCATTTCTTGACTCTGGTGCTGGCCTCTACCTTCCTTGTAAATATTCTAGTCACTAGGCATTTGACTGATAAAACTGCTGCTTCAGATTCAGAGGTAGAAATGCGTAATCACTAAAAATATAAACACCCACTGTCCAACCAGTCCCAATGAGATGAACCAGGTACCTCAGTTCACCACATGTTCTCACTCACAAGTGGGAGTTGAACAATGAGAACACATGGACACAGGGAGAAAAACATCACACATCAGGGCCTGTCGGGGGGTGGGAGGCTAGGGGAGGGATAACATTAGGAGAAATACCTAAGGTAGGAGATATACCTAATGTAAATGACGAGTTAATGGGTGCAGCACACGAACATAGCACATGTATACATATGTAACAAACCTGCACGTTGTGCACATGTACCCTAGAACTTAAAGTATAATAAATAAAATAAAACAGAAATACCTAATGTAGGTGACGGGTAGATAGGTGCAGCAAACCACCATGGCATGTCTATATCTATGTAACAAACCTGCACGTTCTGCACACGTACCTCAGGACTTAAAGTATAATGTGCATGTTAGCCTTTTTAATGTGTGTAATTCAGAAGTCTGTCTTTGACCAACTGTAAATCAAAGTGTGTGCTATCTCCAGATGAATTTGCTGCCCTGGAAACATATGTGAGGTCACGAGGAAGGCCCCGTGGCTGCGCAATGTACAGGATGTTCCTTACATTTTTTGCGTGATAGGCTATAGTGGCAAGTCTTCAATGGGAAGAGATAATGTTGTGTACATAAAATGTGAGTAACAAGTATTCACTGCTAATTATCTCATTTTTATTTACTGATTTCCGACCTTGTGAAAGAAGAAAATACCTAGGCATGTGGCTATTGAGCTAATGGCATTAAGACACCAATGTAACATTGATTTAATGCAGGTTTCTCGAAGGTCAAATACCTATTGGTTCTGTATACATTGCATGGAAAAAAACAAAATGCGAAACGCCACTTGATAAGATTCTTAGTCTCCAAATTACTTAAATTCAGAGTCGTTGAAAGAAGTTTATCTAAATGTATTGACTAGTTATGGCAAAGCGCCTTTAAAACCACCTAAACTAATGCAGCGATGCTGCTTCTTTTAACTGTCAGCACATTCCCCGCATCTTCGTTTCTCAGTGCAAATGTTCCAGGTCTCTTCCACCTTTTGTTCAAATGAATTCAGAACTTTGATACTTTGCATCGTGACATTTGGCCCACTGAGAAAATGTACAAAACCTCATGGCTTCCACAGTCATCACATCAGGAGCTATTTGGATGGGCAGATGCCTCAAAATGTGGTACTAGTTGCTGTCTTAATTATCAGAGAAAAATCTTAGAACACAAAAGGGAACATTGCATCTAGCCCTGCAGAGCCCTAGGTGGTACAGTGAAGGATTGAATCACCTTAAAAGCCTTGAGTCACAACCTGCCTCAGCTGCTCTGGGGTTTGGAGCTCAAAAGGAGTTTATTTCCCGACACCAGCAGGATGAGAGTTTAGACACAAGACAAGCGCGTCACCACAGTTTATCTCACCCAGGATCATTCAGGAAGCCACTGACATCTGAAGAACACTTTCGCCTGTGCCTGCCCTGTCACGTCATGTTTTTGAAATATTCTCCACATAATAATTTAATTTCCTTAAAGAGAAGTCCCTTGATTCTTTCTGTCTTTTACGTACGATTGCATCTGACAGATGGAAGCTCTGATATCAGATTATTATGTCACAGCTTAGTTATTTGTCAAAATATATTCTTTCATACCCATCATATTACCTTTAAATTATACTGTATGGGGCACAAGAAAAATATAAACTCTGCATATGAGAAAAGTTACAGAGACAAACATTTTCAATACCTTCAACGTCACACCTATAGATTGCAACTTAAAATTAATAAATATTTGAATGCATGTATATGTGAGTGTGTATGTGTGTGAGAGAGAGAGCTCACCTGTGTGCATGTGTGTGTGTATGTATGTGTGTGTATATGTGTATAAACTCACTCATGGACATATTGGCCCACACTCAATTGGCCCAACTTGCTGAAAGCTAGGGAAGGAAGAAATAGGTAGACACAGTGAGACCATGTTGGTTGTTTTTTTTTTTTTTTTTTCAATGCATGTTAAAGCAAACAACCAAAAATGAATAAAAATGATAGCGATTATTGCTGTACTAGAATAACCAATCATGATAGTTTGGTAAAGACAAGGCTGAATACATATCTTATAGCTAAACACATGCTGTATATTTGTAAAATACCTGAAATCTTCACTGAATTTGAAAATAGATGTTGCTTATGCATAACGCTTTAATAAATGTTCTTTTATCGTGAAGTAATGCCCCCCATGTTAATTTTAATTGTCAGACAGTGGAAAATCAATCTGACCGTATATACAAAAACATGGGATTCAGTGCTGCCGTGTGGGATTAGCCCAGGCGGGAAAAAGAAACTCGGGATTAGCTACGTAATCTGCAGATCCCGGTGCAAAATGAAAATGAGAAGCCCCTTGTTGAAAATTGCTAAAAATATAACATGGGGACATCAGAGTCTTAAAACTAGCCTGGAGGGCCTTGTGACAAGGGGTCCTGTGTGACCTCACTGGAAGTATGCACAAGAAGTTTGCCCTGAACTGGGTTTGGTTCTGTATAATTAACTTGGTTGCCAGGTTGACAGAGGTCTCACAAGTGAAGGACTCGTAAATGGTTGCAGGGACTTTGCATTGTAAGAGGTGGCACACAATTTTCACTACCAGTCATTTTAAGACATACAAATTTAAAAATTCACCAAAACTTGAATCCTAGTTTTCATCTCTTACACATAACGTAGAAGTAAGGGACCATCAACAACTGGAGAGAGAAAGGACAGGTTGGATATTCCTAAGCCAAAAATCCAAAATTCAAATTCTCCAAAATTTAAAACATGGTGCTCAAAGGAAATACTTATTGGAGGGTTTCAAATTTTGGATTTTTGGATTAGAGATGCTCAACCAGATACGTCTGTTATGCAGATATTTCAAAATATAAAAAAATCCAAGATCCTAAATATTTCTTTCTCAAGCATTTCAGATAAGGGCTATTCAATCTATATTTAACCAACCTCATGGGCCAAACATCACTCTTCAGCTTATTACATTTTTACCCACACAATAACATTGAAAAAGACAGTCTCCTTTCTCATTAAATCAAAAATAATTTCTGGACACTCCAGATACCACTACCAGGAATTATACCTGCTTTTAGCTCATTTTCACTTACTAAATTGTTGAGTATCTAATCACTTTGAATAACATTCTGAGATTAATCCATTTATTGTAACATGCATTGTTTATCATTTACATTTTTGAATATAAATAAAATGTATTAAGGCAGCATTTTGTTAAAGTTATTTACACATTTGACCTTCAAGGACTCTAAATGGACTTATTTCTGCTCTAACCTCTTGGGCATGTTATTGAGCTTCCATTAAACACTATTGAAAAATTTGTTTTGGATACAGTCTGTAGAACCTGGAAAGTCTAATACACCTTTAGTTGCACTGATGGTTTTGTAAGATTATTCGTTAAAATAGATTGATATTTGACTTGTGAACACAAAGGTAATTAATGATCAGAATAACTTTATTAACATTGAATTCCAAATTGATAGGGGAGTACATTCACTGCTTCCTGGATGTAACTTAGGCCATATGTGTGTAACGTGATTGGAGAAGAATTGAACCGCTCATCTGATCTGTTTGCTGGAATAAACTGACTACTGCAGACAGATTCCTCTTGAAGGAAGGAAGACTGAATGACCACAGGGTTGTGAGATGGTACCTGTGGAAGGAGGCTCAGGATAGTCCGAAGGAATCCACCTCACTCTTCTGTTTTGTTTTAGTTTTGAGACAAGGTCTCACTCTGTTTTCCAGCCTGGAGTGCGGTGGTGTAATCACAGCTCACTGCAGCCTCAACCTCCTGGGTTCAAGTGATCCTCCCATCTCAGCCTCCCAAACAGCTGGAACCACAGGCATGTGCCACCACGTCTGGCTCCTATTTTTAAACATGTTCTTGCAGAGATGTGATTTCACCATGTTGCCCAGGCTGGTCTCGAACTCCTGGACTCAAACAACCCACCTGCCTCAGACTCCCATGTTGTTGGAATAGCAGGCATGAGCTGCAGCACCCTTGGCCCCGTGGTCTTTGATCCGTGTGAAATTGTGTCCTCAGCTCTTCCTTCTCTACACAACTTCTAGATTGACAGTGGGTTGGATGTCTAGGTCTTTCATTTGACCTTGATTTTGATTGTCTGCTGTCTGTTTCAATCTACTGTATAACTGTGGTTGGGAAAAGGATGAAAGATATAGAGACTTACGCTTTTGTCACATTTCCCAAAACACTTTCCCCCACAGTAGTGTTCTCTAATTAGTCCCAGCACTCAGAACCACGTCACTCTCTCTCACTCTGTGTTTCTTTTAGTTGAACTTGCATGGTCCTGCAGACCTCATCAGCCACTGCCCTAAGGTTTTTTAGTGGCTCCCACTGAGAATTAAGAACAGTGAAACTTTAAAAGCCCTGGCAAGATAGGGTCTCTTTCTAGAGAGACTGGCAGAAACAGGGGTTTGGCATGTGAATAGTGATGGTGACAACCCATGGCAAATAAATGACCCCTGAGTCTTCAAAGACAAAAGCCGGTCGTCCTGTGAGTGTAACCATGCTCCTAATACAGATGCATGATAGCTTGTTCAGCTCTGAATATGCCGTAAAGAACACGTTCGTGCTACCAAGTAAAGTGGAAAGGATGAATTTTTAAAATGTGCTCACATGTTTGTTGAATGTAACAGTCATCAATTCCAGGGTGAAATAACCCTGAGGAAGAGTTCATACTATGACTCCTTGGATGGGTTGCAATGCATATTAATATGTCAGGAATGTAAAGAGGTTCATCAATAAAGAGCCCTGTTTAACTTTGTCAACTCAGCACTTACCAAATTTATTAACCAGAAATCCATTTTCTGGCTTAGTATTTATCAATACATTCTGTGCACCATTGACAGAGACAATAAAGGGATGATTTCTGCTTTAGATACCGAGTAGGAAATGAGATGAGAATGATATTAATTGCATAGGAATAGATGAGTGGTTTTGACAAAGAAGACCCTGAGTGTAAAGTTAATAAAAGCTTACACGCATTAGAGGAAGCATGGTGGGAAGCTATTCCTTTATTTTCAGTGGACTTTAAAATAATATGGGCAGGACCCTGATGTCATTTAGGTCTGGCCTGGCATCCTGACAATTCTGACGGTCCTAATTTCTATTATGAGTTATTTTCAGTAGCCAGAAGAACTGGAACATAATGTTAAAATGCTAGTTGATAAGACAATAAAAAGCAAAAAAAAACAAAGAGAGAGAAACAGAGAGAGAAAGAAGAAAGAAAGAAAAGAAGAAAGAGAAAAATAAAGAGAAAGAAAGAAAAGAAGAGAGAAGGAAAAAAGAAAGAAAGAAAGAAAGAAAGAAAGAAAGAAAGAAAGAAAGAAAGAAAGAAAGAAAGAGAGAAAGGAAAAGAAATTAGGGTCTGAACAGAATTGTGATTCTGTTCAGAGGCCGAAGCATGTGTTTGAGCAAGGAAACACAATGACGAGACTACATTTGTATCCTCAGCTCACTCTCCCTTGAGCTAACATCCTGCCTCCAATGCAACTAAGGTACACTCACTTCTCAACCAGACAGGAGCAATTCCAAGTTGATCCATCACCCCAGGCACTGTCAGATTGAGGGTTCTAATATAATTTACACCAAGGGTAACCCACTCTCCCTGATTTTTATCATAACCTGCCGTGGCAGGGTTTTGATTCTACCACAGTAACTCCCAGAAATTCCAAGTGGCTGAAATAAATCCTGTCATCAGCATAGTTAGTTACTTACTGCAGATATTGTTACTACCTACAGCAAATATTGCTTCTTTTCTTTTTCTCATGCTCACCTCCACTGTCACCCACGAATCCACCAGCCATCACCCCACTCTACCAAATGCTGCTGCCTGCCTGAGTGGACAGATATACTCTCATTCAGCTAATAATTTAATGCCCCTTTATATTCATTTTCTTTGAATATCACTTGAGATTTTGTTGGCTGTGTGAGAATAATATGACTTTCGCTTAAAAAATCACATACTTCTAATTTTATTTTGAAAATCGGGGTTTTTGGTGTACTTTCATTATATTTATCAATGTCTTGTAGGAATCTTAAAATATGAATAGCAAAAGAAATCATTTATTTCTAGTAGATCATACTATGTCGTGTGCCATTCCACGTAAGAGTCTTGCTGAGTGGTCTTGCTGATTTCAGCTCATCGTCCACAGTCTGGTCCCCTGATTGATGGTCTGCCCGTAAATGAAGTACACAAACTCTCCATGTGCCTCACCAAAAACAAAACCAAAACCAATAAGGTGCTACCAAAAAGAAGAAGCTGTGTGTTGCTCGTGTCTCCACTCAAGGGCACACGTGTATCTCTGGGGATGGTGTAAATGCACCTTTTGCCACATATGTTAGAAATAAAGTCTAAAACTTGGTGAACTCTCACCATGATTTCAATTTGTTCCTGGGATGTTTGAGAACAGTAATTGCCATCCTTGAATATTGAACGTATCCAGGGAGCTTTAAACTAGAATGACAACTTGGCTTTATTCATCAGAGATTCCGATTTATGGATTTAATTTGATTGAGTGTTATGTAGGTCTCAGGAGTCTTATAATATCTCCAGTTAATTCTAAGGTGCATTAAGACTGAGAGCCCCTGCTTCAGAAACTCTCAGATTTGGAGATTTTGCAGAGGACTTGCCTCGTATCCAGGTGGTTTTTCCCATCACAGTTAAAGCATGGGGGGTCCCTGGGTTCCTCAGGTTCTCTGTGTTCCATCATTAGTTAGTGGGCCTGGCCCTTTCTTTGTAGTAGACCCTGGAGGAGACATAACCTATGGTGCTGATTCTCTCTAATGTCTTCAAAACCTTACACTATGAATTTCTCTTCACTCTTGATTTTCAGTCTGTCACCTGCCTTTTCCAGTTTGGTAGCATCAGGAAGACTAAAATTAAATATTAGTCAGACTTAATTTAACAAGCATTGTTGTGAACTTCTGGTTTCTACTCTGAAATGTAAACAGCTCAAAAGTTGTTTATCTCAACTGAGCAAGCTGAAATTCAACAAATATTCATAAATTTATCAGAGAAAAGAGTTCACAGGGCAAACCATCATCATGACAACTGGAGAGACAGGCAAGTACATACCTAGAGCTGCAGCTCCTTGGAAGAAAAAGCCACAGCTGGATCCTGCTGGGAACACTTAAAGGGTCATTGACTCATTGCTGTGGGCTAAGCATGGGCTATATTGAGAGGCTAAAAACTACAGTTCCCCATATGCATATGTGTTTTATAACCATAAGTACCACCAGGTTCTCAGGCAAAAATCAGAGAAAGAGCCTTTTGTGTTTCCATCTGGGACTCAGGTGGGAATAATTATTTTTGAATATTCCCAGAACACTGTCATCATTAACAAAGGCCTACCTTCAAGGAAAAGTACTTAGCAAACCTGGGTTTTACCAGACCCTTACCAACCAGGCAGAAAGAAAATAGTCAACTGCAGGCCTCTCTAATCTTCCTGTCTCACCTAACTTGGGGGAAAGCTAAGAAGTACTTGTGAAGTTCACAGCCTAGGGTCACAAGCCCACTAAAAGACTGATACTTAAATATAGAAGCATAAAATGTTCCTCTTCTCTCCACACATTACCAAATCAACAGGGCTCCTCAGTAATAGCAGAGAATTACAACTGAAAAGAACTGCAAAGCTCAGACTATTTAAGAAGGATTCTCAAGAGAAATCTAGAGACAACAGGGGAGACTAAAACAAAGAAGCTAGAGGAAATTAGTCTCTGATGGCTACAGCTATAACAGGTATAAACACAGGCTAACTTCATCCAGATAAACATAAAACCTCACATTACAACCCTATTTACCTGAGTTCCTTTTACTCCATACATCATCTTTAGTTTTCATCAAATAATTACAAAGCATTCTAAACATACTCTGAAGAGATAAAGCAAACATTAGTACCAGACCCAGATATGATGGAGACTTTGGAATTATCAAAACAAGAATCTGAAACAGCTATGACTAGTGTGCTAAGGGCTCTACTGGAAAGTGGACACCATGCACAAAGAGATGAGCAGTGTAAGCAGAGAGATGGAAACTCAAAGAGTGAATCAAAATGGAATGCTGGAGACTCAAGGCATTGTAACAGATGTAAACAATGGCTTCGAGTGTCTTCATTCGATAGGGTTGCCATAACAAGGTACCAGAGACTGGGTGTGGTAAACAGCAAAACTTTATTTCATCATGATTCTGGAAGCTAGACATCCAAGGTGTTATCAGGGTTGTTTCCCCTGAGGCCTCTCTCCTTGGCTTGTAGATGCCCGCCTTCCCTGTATGTGTCTGAGTCCTAATCTCCTCTTTTTATAAAAACATCAGTCATGTTAAATAAGGGTCCACCCAAAGACCTCATTTAATATTGATGACCTTGTTAAGATCCACTTTACAAATACAGTCACCTTCTGAGGTAATGGATATTAGGACTTCAGTGTATTTCTTCCATTTTGGAAGACACAATTTAGCCCATAACAATTTCCAATTCTGCAAAGCAAAGAGAAAAGAAAATTTGGAAAACAAAAACAAACAAACAAACAAACAAACAAACCGAATAGGAGATGTAGGACAATTACCAAAAATGTAATATATAGATAATGGGTATTCAAGAAGGAGAATAAACAGAAAAAGGAACATAAGAACTATTTGAAGTAATGATGTTTCAGAATTCTCAAAAATAGTGATAAACACCAAATCACAGATCCAGGAAACTCAGAGAAGACTAAGCAGAGTAAATACCAAAAATCTACATTTAGGCATATCAATTCAAACTGCAGAAAAACAACAAGAAAATACTGAAGGAAGCCACAGTTAAAAACAAACAAACAAACAAAACAAAACAAAAAAGAAAAAAGCATCACACCTAAAGCAAAACAATGAACCAGCAACGCACGGTGGCTCACACCTGTAATCCCAACACTTTCGGAGGCCGAAGCAGGTGGATCATCTGAGGTCATGAGTTCAACACCAGCCTGGCCAATATGGTGAAACCCCAACACTAATAAAATACAAAAATTAGCCGGGTGTGGTGGTGCGTGCCTGTACTCCCAAATACTCAGGAGGCTGAGGCGGGAGAATCCCTGAGATTGTGCTGAGATTGTGCCACCGCACTCCAGCCTGGGCGACAGATGTTAAATCAAGGTTAGCCTGAAGATCCCTCCTTACATATGTAATTTCAGCCTAAAGGCTTTTCTGTACATCATGAACTATAACAAGTAGAGGTGTAAACAGATGGTTGCCCAGACCTGTGCCAATCACTGAGTTGTGGCCAGTCAAATGTAGCCAATTGTTCAAAGGGTGTTCAAATAAGGCAAACGATGAGTGGTAACCAAACCAGTTATTTATGTACCTCACTTCTGATTTCTATACCCCACTTCCCTTTTTTTGTCTATAAATCTTTTTCCACCATGTGGCTGCGCTGGAGTCTCTCTGAATCTGCCATGATTCTGAGGGCAAATTGTTCATGATTTGCAAATTGTTCATTGCTCAATTAAACTCCTTTAAATTTAATTTGGTTCAAGTTTTTCCTTTAAAACAGAGCGAGACTCTGTCTTAAAAAATATACAATGAACTTCTTTTCAGAAACTATGCAAGCAAGAAGAAAACTAAGTAAAATGTTTAAAGCAATAAATGAAAAAAAAATCCCAGTAACCTAGAATTCTGCATCCAGTGAAATCGTTCTTTAAAAGTCATGTAAAACCAGACTTTATCAGGCAAACAAAATTAAGGTAATATGCTGCCAGGAGACACTAATGTCAAGAAATGCTAAAAGAAAGAAGGGAAATTATGCAGGTTAAAAACTCATATCTGACCTATATAGATATCCAGGTTTTGAAATCTGCATACCTACATAAAGAATGAGTGCTAGGCAAAGTAATAAATGAAGGTAAAATAATGTTTATTTTGTATCGCTAAATGATACTGATTATTCAAAATAATAATAGCAACAATGTATTTAGTTATTACAGCTTATGAGTTACTGAAATAATGATCATAGTGTTGTACAGGATAGCAGGAAGGAATTGAGAATTCTTGGTACCCACACTACTCTTTGGGTGATATAGGGTTATTTTCAAGCGGGCTTAGAACAGTTGTGAATGTATATAGCAAATGCTAGGGCAAACACTGTGCTAGAGGGAAGTTTATACCATCAAATGGGTGCACTATAAAATAATAAAGTGTAAAATTAATAATCTAAGCTTTTACTTTAGGAAACTAGATAATAAAGGGAATAGTAAATCCAAAATAAACAGAAGAAAGGAAATTACTGAGAACAGATATGTGAAAGCGGCCATCACAATGGAAGTCAGGAACATTAAAAGCATATTATGGGAATATTATGAACAGCTCTATGCCCACAAATCTGAAAACTTTAATACCATGGACCAATTCCTTGAAAGACACACTCTACCAAAGCTTACTCAAGGAGAAAAAGACAATATGAATAGGTGTATATGTACAAAAGAAAGTGGTACAATGATTAGTAACCTTCCCAAACAGAAAGCAGCTGGCTCCAGTAGTTTCACTGGTAAATCGTACCAAATATTTAAGGAAAAATTTATACCAATTTTTTACAATTTCTTCCAGGAAACAGAAACAGAAGAAACATTCCTGACTCATTCTATAAGGTCAGCATTACTGTAATACCAAAACCAGACAAAGATATTATAAGAAAGAAAAATTATAGATCAAAATCTCTCATGAGCATAAATGCAAACACTCTTAGCAAAATATTAGCAAATCAAATCTAATTATGTATAAAAAGAATACATCTTGACTAGGTGGGATTTATTCCAGATCACCTGGTTCAATATTCAAAATGTAATTAACGTAATTCATCACATCCGCAGACTAAAGAAGAATAATCATACGATCATGTAAATTGATGGAGATAAAATATTTGACAAAATCCAACACTCATTCATGATAAAAACAAAACAAAGCAATGATACCTTTCCCAGGAAGATCTAGTACAGAATTATTCTAACGGAAATGAGGAGAGAAGAGGAGAGTCTAAGTAAAAAGTGCTAATTCCCCGATCATTCATAGCAAGATGAACATAAATATGACCTAATGGTAAAATATTTACTTTATTTTATTTTATCATTTTATTTTATTTTTTGACATAGGGTTTCCCTCTGTCTCCCAGGCTGGAATGCAGTGGTGGGATCATCGCTCACTGCAGCCTCAATCTCCCTGGGCTCCGGTGAGCCTCCAGTCCCAGCCTCCCCAATAGCTGTGGCTGCAGGTGTGCACTACCATGCCTGGCTAACTTTTGTATTTTTTTTTAGAGACGAGGTTTCATCATGTTGCCCAGGATGATCTCAAACTCCTAGGCTTAAGCAATTCACCCGCCCAAGCCCCACAAAGTGCTGGGATTACAGACAAAATATTTAAAGAGAAATAGAATGCTTTGCATTCTTTTAACTTGTAGATACAAATTATTACAGGAAAGTTTATTTTTCTTATATTTCCAAACTTATTTTTTTCATTCCATTTCTTAATTCTGCTTTTGAGGAAATTGAGAATTAAACCTTCTTTGTCTTCCAAAGCTATTACCTATTACCAATTACTTATTTCTATATAATTAGTTCAGCTTTCTGTATCCTACCCACATAATTGTTTTCTGTCTCTAAAGCAATACTCATTTTTATTTTGGTAAAGATTTTGCTTCATTTGGACCTGAGCTTTCACAGCTTACTGTTTTCTTTTGTTTATTCTGTTTTATTTTCTACGGATGTATTTGAATCCTTATATCTCTTTTTTGAAACTTTCTATTTTTTGAATAAGAGTTCTTTTCCAAAAAGTATAAGTTTAATGATTTCTGTTTCTTTGTGTAATTAAGCTTTGGACAGAATTCTATGTCTATATTTTCCACGTGGTTACTTTATCATTTGTATTTTTAGTTATGAACTCACGTTCTTAGCTATTTTTCAATATCTATAGATAGATCTTAAAGGGTTTTCTTTGTGCTCATTTCCTATTTTTGCATGGCCTGAAGAGTTGAAGCACACGTTGAACAAGTGCAGGTGGTATAATCAACACACAGTTAACAACTTTGATTTGGGCTTTTCACAAATAACTCCTGCTGAAATACCCAATGATGAAAGAAAATCTCCCATATTAATATTTGGCATTCAAGGAGTTGGTAAGGTTTACAGCAAAACTCCTTGAGGAAGGGATCCTCATCTTCAAATTTTTGCATTTCATCCACCCCTCAAACCTCTCGGCCTGTAGTAATTCCCCTAGGCTTGAAGGCTGCACTGTGAAAACCTAGAAATGCCACAAAGAGTAACTTCCAACTACTTTTCAAGACATTCTATAGTGTCACACTGAAATCCTAGAAAGTCAACACAGATTTCTGTCATGGTCTTTCCATCTATAACCAAAGAGCACCTATTTTGGAATTTTTCCTTTTATTTTTACAAAATAGTTGTTATTCTGCCTGAGGCTTGATGATTTTTATATTAAATCTCAGCATCCTTTTATCCGAGTCCAAATTTCACAATATTAGGTATGCATTGTGGAGTTGTGGTTTATTCAAATCTTCATTGAAGACAGTTTTTTTTTTTCCTATTTAGTCTGTCTCAGTTTGGAAGAAAAATTACAACATTTAAGAAAAAAAGAATAAACAAAAAATGGTCTTCCATTTAAAAAAATACTGCCTTTTCTTTGACAGTTTTACTTCTACTGCCATAACTTTGGTTGTAATCATGTATTCTTGAGTTACTGCAATAGTTTTCTAACTAGGCCCCAATTCATGTTCTCCACCCACTTCTGACCTTTGCTACACACACTGCCAGTTTAATTTACATAAATATACCATAGTGCAAAAGTTAGTAGGGGCCGTAACATTTGTTCCTGCATTCCACACATAAATATTGAGAAATTATGGAACTGACATCAAGAAATAGCTGAGGAAAAACTCCTTACGTTTATGGAACAATAAAAAAGGGAGACAGACAATACAAAGAGAGCAAATATATATCTTAGTTAAGGTCGTGAAAAATGCTATGAAGAAAAAAATTTAGTGATAGAAGTGTTTTCTTTTAGACAGGATATTCAAAGGTTTATGCAGAAACATGATATTTAAACAGAAATCAGAATACATTGAAGAACTGAGGAATGTTAATATCTAGAAGAGAGCATTGCAGGCAGCGAACAGGGAAAGTCCAGCAGGACTAGGTGGGAGCAGCTCTGAAGTGTTTAAGGAACAGCAAGAAAGCTCTCATGGCTGGAATCTTGTCACCAGGGCAAGAGTGCTCATAGATGAGAAACAGTCAGGGGCAAGATTGTGCAGTGCCTTACAGGTCCTAGTGAGGTTAGATAGTGCATGCATTACTCAGCATGCATGCAGGAGACTAAACAACTTCAGAGACCCTGGATTTAGTAATAGGGCTTAGAAGTACAGAGTGGACCTCATATATCCATCCCACCTCTTCTCACTGTGGGGTAGACCGAAGCCCAATGAGGACAGTTGTCTTTCCAAATCATAATGCTACTCTTTATGGTCCACAGCTCCAACTGAGGCTTTCCTCTGCCTGGGGGCAGTGAGTCACCATTGTAAAGATCAGGGTTGGAGAACCTGGCTGTTATAAAGGATTAGGGACGGACGTCCCTGGTACTTGGTGAGACCATCTTTGGATCTAGCACCATGAAGTTCCTAACAAAAGGTCTAAACCATGAACGCTGGTTCTTTCTCCAGAAGATGCCCTTGGGCAAAGGAATGGGGAGAAATGTGGGTCTGGAGGCAGTGGAGACAGGGGCTGTATCTTCCTTCTGCCATTTCACTAACCAGCTGTGTGATGTCTGGCCAGAAACTGAAATCCTTTGAGTTTGTTTTCCATCTGCAGAACAGGGGTAAACTCACTATACCAGAAGGGTGTTGGTATGGTACAATAGGAAAATCATGAAGGAAAGTATTTTGTAAATTGGGGAACACATGGGGGAGAGATTGGACAGACAGCAGTGGACTTCTGGGGTGATACATGGAGAATCACCAAACACAGTGTTTGTGACGACAGCAGTTTTGGGTCCTTAGCTCTTGTCTTTTTAGGTTAAAAGAATTTAAGCAAGGGACACACAGCAAAGGAGATGCAGCATAGAGCACTTTAATGGAAAGGAGAAAGAATATTTTGAAATCTAGGTGCAGAATAGACACTACCTCCTGAGACAGGATTCAGGGCAGGCTGCTCATGAGGATGAGTCAGCCTCGACTGTCACTGGGGTGAATCGCTTTATGGAAGACTTACATGATTATTCTTAAGAGGGTGGGAAAAGGCTTTGCCACTAAGCATGTTCTGGTTGGTCTTCCGGGTGCACATGCACAGTCTCTGTACATGCTTGTTCATATATCTCATGTCTCATTAGCATCTTCAATCTCTACCCAAGAGTGTGGTTTTTACTACTGTGATGAGCAAAGAGTCAACTGAGGACAGGTAAAATCAAAATGCACAGCTCTGTACAGGGGAAATTCCCCACCTGAGCTGGCTGGGCTTCATGAACTCAATTACAATGTGATTGCTGGGGCTTGTTGTGTTGACAGTGCAGGCACCATGGTTGCCACATCCCCAGGACATGGTTATTTCTTTGGCTACCTATCCTGCCTCATTTGGTTGCTTCATGAGCACTGGACCAGGTTAAAAGTGGACCCATAGGTAGACCTGAACCGCAACAATATCATTGGTGGAGATATTAATTCGCTGTATTTTTCACATGCCTTGCCTTTTGATAAGGTAACATTAAGTTGTTTATTAGACATCCATGGGGAGCTGCCTGATGGGCAACTGCAGTTATTAGTAACCTGGAAATTAGGAAAGGGTTGGGAAACTGAAATGTAAGGTTTGTGAATCATTGATTTAAAGATGGCATTTGAAGCCTAAGAGCTGGTGTTGGCTTGTAAAGAATGTGAGGATATTGGGAGGCCAAGGCGGGCGGATCACAAGGTCAGAAGATTGAGACCATCCTGGCTAACATGGTGAAACCCTGTCTCTACTAAAAATACAAAAAATTAGCCGGGTGTGGTGGCGGCCACCTGTAGTCCCAGCTACTCAGGAGGCTGAGGGAGGAGAATCGTTTGAACCCTGGAGGTAGAGGTTGCAGTGAGCCAAGATCGCACCACTGCACTCCAGCCTGGGCAACAGAGCGAGACTCCATCACAAAAAAAAAAAAAAAAAAAAGTGAGGATGAAGAAGAGAAGAGAGAATGAAATTTTAAAAAGGAGTAGAAAGTGAGATAGAAGAAAAATCAAGAGCTTGTGGTGTTCCAGGAGCCATGTGAAAATGTCTCATGAAAAGCATGTGATTCCACATGTCAAGTATTGAAAAGCAGTGTAAAATAAAAACAGACTTGATCACTAGACTTGGCAACATGTAATTCACCGGCGACTTTGAAAAAGGTGGGATTTTTTTCCCCTATGAGAGTGTGATATAAAATATGATTGGCATGGGTTTAAAGGAAATGGGAGGTGAGGAATAGATATGGACCCCTGGTGCTATGGTTTGGATCTGTACCCCTACCTAAATCTCATGTTTAGTTGTAATCCTCAATGTTGGATGTGGGGCCTGGTGGGAGGTGATTGGATCACAGGAGTGAATCCTTCGTGAGTGGTTTAGCATGATTACATTGGTGCTATTCTTGCGATCGAGTTGTCAAGATACGTGGTTGCTTAAAAGTGTGTAGCAACTACCCCCTGGCTCCCTCTTCCTCCTGCTCTGGCTATGTAAGATGCCCCTGCTTCCCTTTTGCCTTCCACCGTGATTGGAAGCTTCCTGAGGTCTTCCCAGAAGCAGAAGCTGCTATGCTTTGGGCACAGCCAATGGAACCATGAGCCAATGAAACCTCTTTTCTTTATAAGATAAATTACCCAGTCTCAGGTATTTCTTTAAAGCAGTGTGAGAATGGACTAATATACCTGCATTCAGACGTTTTTCTATAAAGAAGAGAAGAAAATAGGGTGATACCTAAAGTGGTATTTGAGGATACACGTTTTCAAATTATGGGAGATATTGCAACATGCTTATGGGGACAAATTAATAGAAAGGGAAAATTGATGATACAGAAGATAAACAAGAGGCACACCCATCTCAAGGAGGAGGCCAGGGGTGGGACACACTACACAAGTGGCCTGATAGTTGTTCAAGTGGAGGCTGGAGGGACAATCCTTCATATGAAGAAGGTAGAATAGACTTAGAAGGAAAGTGTGGCAGATTTTCTAGTGATGTTTTTGTATTTTCTCAGTTACATAAGAATCAGTCTCATCAGAGAGGAGAGAAGGTTGAAGGTGGTGGTGGTTTAGAAAGAGAAAATGTGTGAAACAATTATTTCAATGATAACTGACTAGGGGGACATAGAATTGAGAGACAGTGAGGGTCTCCATAAAGCTTGAACTGAAAAATAAAAAATAAGTTCAGTCTGCACAGTTGTGTATTTTTTCTTCTAGTCTTGCCCCAGCACCAACCAATTTCAGGCATTTCCATGCAGGCATAATCACCAACATTAGATTTAATTTAGGAATTAGAAAACGAAGATGTCAGCACTGAAAAAAAAAGAAGACACAGGAGAAAATTATCTCTAAGCATGTTGAGTTTACTCAGGAATAGAAGTAAGGATTATAATCGGGATGCATGAAATGGCAAGTCACCAGTGCATTCTGGAGGGAAGGGAAAGAGAGCTTTTATTAGCAAAAAGAGATTTGCATAAGCTGCTTAGAAACACAGTTCATTGGTTCCAGAGGCTCAAAGCCAGAGTTGCTGTCAGTTCATTGGTGGAGATGCAAGTAACCGGGCAAGTGTTCTTCCAAGAACATTTTAACTAAATTACTGCAGTCCTAGAGCCTGTCTACCAATAAGCTTTATCAAAGCAGAGAATGCCTGAAGGACACAAATGGGTTTTTTGTGGGGTTTTTAATCTTATCTTATATCGTTATCTTGTCTTAGACAAGTAGGCATGAGACCCCTCTCCTTCAGGTCTTCCTGGCTATGACAAAAGAAGTTTTATCTAGGTATCTGCAAATTTCACAAACAGTATGGGAGATGAAGGGTTTAAAAAGGGAAGAGATGACAGAAAAGACAGATGGCAGCGTCACAGTTGAGTATAAAGAGAGATGAGCATTTGAGGAAGGTGGTAGACATGGAAACTAAGATTGTTTCAATGGATAGGAAGTAGCAGGGTACTTAAATATTTGTTTGACTCGGGGTACTTGAAGAAAGGGTGTGAAGAGAGGGTTGTGGACTGAGAATGTGATATCTTCAGTCAGGACTGGGAAGGACTCAGGGCCGTGATGCCGTCTCTAAGATGGACCCACCGCATGAGCGTCACCTCTTGTAGCGGAAGACAGAATGAATAGAAACGAAGAGGCCTGGGGTTAAGATAGTCTGCACAGTCGCTGACTTCATGAAGGACAACAGCACCAGTGATAAGCCCTGGGCCAGGCACGGTAGCTCACGCCTGTAATCCCAGCAATTTGGGAAGCCAAGGTGGGCGGATTGCTTGAGCCCAGGAGTTCGAGACCAGCCTGGGCAACAGGGCAAGACCCCCTCTCTACTAAAAATACAAAAAGTAGCCGATTGTGGCAGCGTGCACCTGTAGTCCCAGCTTCTTGGGAGGCTGAGGCAGGAGGATCACCTGAGCTCAGGAGGAGGTCAAAGCTGTGGTGAGCTAAGGTAGTGACTGTGCCCTGCACTCCAGCCCAGGAGACAGAGTGAGACCCTGTCTAGGAAAGAAAAAAAAAAAAAAAAAGAAAGAAAAGGAAAGAAAAGAGAAAAATGACCTTCTTGAGCAATTGAAGTAATTGGTACAGTTTGAAAAAAATAAAAATAACAAAACAAAACAAAACAAAAAAACACAAAAAGCCAATCTCAGGTGAGGCAGGTGGTGAAGGGCTACGAAACGCATGGGTTTCAATAATGCAGTCTCCTGTCCTGTGCCTCCAAGGAGGACTGTTTTTGGGGAGGATGTAGGAACAATTACCTGGAAGTAGAAGTGTAGAAGTGAAGCTTAGGGAGAGAGCCTATCCCCAATCCAAAATCAAGATCAGTGGTGTGCAGGTTGCGGGAGAGGAAAAAAAAAATCAGACCCGACTTGAGAGAGCAAAAGCCTGGCAGCGTCCTCATGGGAGATTCAGGGATTGATTTTGGCAGAGAGTGGGAAGAAGCACGCAGTGTGGTCGAGAATGAAGCTGGACTCTCAGCAGGGGCCACTGCCCACAGCCCCGTGCCTCATCCCAAACCCTGGGAGTCCCTCCTGCAAGCTAAGGTGCAGGGGCCTGTGGGCTGGAGGACCAGAGGGTCTGGTTGGAGTCTTAGTGGGTAAGGATGGGAGTGGCCAAAACCAGAAACAGGACTGTGGCCGTAGTTGGGAGAGGTGATGAGGCCATGAAGCAGGACAATGATAAGGAGAAAGGGTAACGGCAAGAGGCCAAAAATGAGGGCGTGGAAGGGCAGAAAACAGCCTACAGGGACAACGAAGGAAGGGAGAGGGTGGAGGGGAAGTGGAAGGGGACAGGAGCAGCCTTGGGTCCTGAGCACGGTGGGCCCGACTCGACAGAGCCTGGAAAACTACCCTATAGGAGGAGTTTGCCTTTACAGCCGAAAGTTGGAGAAAGGGTGGCCAGAAACATGTTTTATCTGCCACCTCCACAAAAGCAGAAATGTGCAGCATTAGCACTGTGTGCTCAGCATGACAATGGTTAGGAGTAGACAAAAAGGATATGGCCTCAGATGTAAGGCAGAATAATGTTTACACTACTTTTGCAAGTGAGTATGCCTTCTGAAATACCCTGCTTTGAATTTCAACTTTTTAAGCCCAATTTTGAATCTTTAAAAATTATTTTGATGTGTAGAGGGGAAGAGATGGGAAATGTAAAGTGAAATGGAATAGAACTAGAGGCAAATCGTTTTCATTTTTTTAAGATATGTGAGCAGAGGGGAAAATACTCTTTTCATGCTTAGCCGGATAGCTTTCTCTGTTCAAATGTCTGGAAATCAACTGAACCAGGGAACTTTAAACCTCCCTTCCGGGACCTGAATCAGGAAAGAAAACTCACACTAAGTCAGAACGATCAGAAGGAAAATGAGCTAAAATATTTACACTTAAAAATAAGGTTCCAAACTTCAAGTAGTAAAGTACTCTCTTTTAAACATGTTTTACTTTTTTTTTTTTTTTTTTTTTTTTGAGATGGAGTCTCACTCTGTCATCCAGACTGGAGTGCAATGGCGTGGTCTCACCTCACTGCAAACTCTGCCTCCCGGGTTCAAGCGATTCTCCTGCCTCAGCCTCCTGAGTAGCTGGGACTACAGGCGCTCACCACCACGCCTGGCTAATTTTTGTGTTTTTAGTAGAGACGGGGTTTCACTATGTTGGCCAGGCAGGTCTCGAACTCTTGACCTAGTGATCTGCCCGCCTCTGCCTCCAAACTGCTGAGATTACAGGTGTGAGCCACCGTGCCCGGCTGGCATGTTTTACTCTTTTATGCAATTCTGAAAAGGGCAAAGTTAATGTAAATTTAATGCAAACTATTTTTCATTATAACTGCATAAAAATATGTTCTCCCAGGAAGCCTACAAAATTAAATAAAATATTTTGAGATTAGACTAAAAGATGACACAGCAATTTAATCATGTTTATTAAATTTATTATTAAAAAATTTATTATAACAAAAACATCACCTATTGCAAGTAGCATTCACGCACTATTTATAAGCAATTGGGTTGGTGATAAAATAAGAGCTACTGAAAATTTACTCTTATTAACATGACCTCTTTATTTTGGAGTATGTGCCTGGTACTTAATGTTTTACACAATTGAAATTAGAAATAATATCACCTTATGCTTTCTCAATTATACATAACTTATAAATATTTGGTTCTGCTAATAAAACAAATTTTATTCACATAAAATGCCAACTGTAAAACTTGGAGATGTAAACTGAGGTCACAGTATGAGCTAGGGGATTCTTCAGTGCCCTGCATATGGCTGAGCACACAGTATGCACTGAGAAAGGAATTCATTTCACAGATTACTCATGATAGACCAAAGAGGGAAATGCTGTCAAATGACAGAAGTTATGTATGGCGCACAACAGCCTTGGGAGACGTCAGGTGAATGTTCAATGAAGCAGCAGCCCATGTCCAGGCCTCCTATAAAGACCTTCTTGTGCAAGCCTCAAAAGTGTGATATGAGAATGAGACAAGACTTATCCCAACTCAGCTCAGATAATTAGGACCCGATAAATCAAGAGTAAAGACACAGATAAAAAGAAAGCAGGATCGCCATTTGGGGTAAAATAAAATTTCGAGTAGATGATATCTGGCTCTGGTTAAGGTGTTATCTCCTCCACTGGACTGTAAAATTTTCTAGACAAGATAATAACAGTTGCTTTCACGCCTTCACACAGTATTGTTGTGAATATGAAGTGCAGACGTGCATGTGCGTGGACTTTGTAGAGTGAACCGCATTCCAGAGATTTAAATTATTTTCTTTTATCATTCTATTTAATGTTTTATACACAGCTGAGGTTCTTGTATTTGGTGTTGTGCTGGGGACAGAGCTAAAATCAAGTTACAATGGGCCTACAGGACTGTTTTAAGAACATGAAACCCTACAAAGGCAGACTCAAGGGAGAGTTTCGTAACCAGGCATTCCTTAGTTGACCCTCAATTAATATCAAAGGATGTTTGTTGACGATGCCTGGTGGTAAAGAGTGGGTTTTCTGAAAAGAGTGGGAATTTAAAATTTAAAAAAAGAACCTGGAGTTCCTGTTTGACTTCTGCCTTTCCTCTCAGACAAGGCTCTTAGCCAAGCCAGGCCTGGCTTCTACATAAAAATGAGGAAAATAACATCAGGATGTCATGGCTTATGCAGGCATCAGTTGAGACAACACAATATAAATGAAACTGGATTATGAATTTAAAAGTGTTAATGATAATCATTCTACTAACCTTTTATAAAGTTGGTCCTGCTTAAAGGCTGATAAAAATGACCACAATATTTTGGAGTTCTGCCCAGTTCCATACGCTTTGATACCTTTATTAAAGATATTTTAAATCATTATAAAGGATTTGTGGCTGTCAAAACTTAGTAAACAAAAACAAATGTGAGTTGCTTTTCTTTCTTTGTATGTATTTTATGTGAACATGGAAAAAAACATTCTAGAATTCAGCAAGATCCAAACACATTATCATGCTCCTGTAGATCTTCATATGCAAATCAGCATCGCAGCCAACTATTCCTAGATTTCTAAATCTTGCTTTAATTTAGCATCCTTTATCATCACTTTTTAGATCAGTCCCTCATTGAGCTTTCAGCCCACAAGCTGGTGAGCTAATATAAGAAGCAATCTGAATTAATGTAGAAAAACATTAGAGGGGTTCATTGTTCAGGTGTGAATGATTTCCCAAAATATCGACATCTGCCACATTCTTTTAACTCGGTAATTGTGTAAATCTGTAAAGCCATCATGTTGGCACAATTTTGATGTTGGAGTTTCAAACATGTATGACTCCGTTTCTCTACAGATATTTGCAGGATATCATTGATGCACCTATGGCTGATTATGCAGGCTTAACCGATTTTCCAGTTATGGGATATCTGGAGACTTTTTCCACCCTCTTCTCCTCTGAAGCCTATCTTTTATAGAAGTTTCACCAGAGACCAGAGAGGGATGGAGAGAAACAAATCATTTTGGTACCCATTAGATACTTTGAATGTATCTGAAGTTTTCGGATACAGTGGGCTTTTAACTTATTTGTGAATTTGAATTGTGACTCATTCCCCAGTCACAAACCTGGAAGATAAGTTAGACAGGTGGAAATGCATGGATAAAACTAAAATTATAATTTAAATAGTGTGCACAATGAGCAGGAAAACTCAATATTATCTATTATTTATCAGGATTCTGGAATTTTCCTGACAATAGTGATTTCTGATATTTTTCTATTGTTGACTTTTCTTTAATTAAAATACTGGATTTGTTTTTAATCATTAATAAGTGGGGCCATAATAAATCCTACCAAGCTAGTCTGCACCTTCACTGGAGCACAGACAATCAAAGATACAAATATACATGCACACACACCATCCTATTCCAACTTCTAGGTCTTGGTTTCTAGATATTTCAAACTCAATGGTCAGTAAAATATGAGGGGAGGAGAATGGAAAGCACATTTCCAACCCAACAAGGTTAGTCATTATTCAGCAGCAGTTCTGACGTCACACAAACCCATACACAGAGATGGGTGATTTTACCAGAATATCGAAGAATACAAATTTTATAGTAAACTAATTTTTTTCTGCAAATATACTATTTCAAATAGCCATAATATGAGAGCCCCCTATACCCTACAAAAAGGTGTTTGTGGACTGCACTGCTCAGAATCTTTGTTTAAATTTCAGTTTGCTGGTCTGGGGCATGGCTGACTGACCAATCTTTTTAAATTCTACTCTCCAGTGACTGATGGGTTACTCCATATATTTTTGCTCCCACTTAAAAACACATACACACACACTTATTTTGTTATAGAATAACGTAGGGAGCAGTAGAAGATGTTCAATTGTTTTACAGAATAGAAGATGACCTCTTTAGATGGTTTGTAAGTAAAAGTAGTAGACGCACAGGTTAAGACTGGAGAACAACAAAATTTTCCATCTTATTAATGCAATGCACCTGTCATTGACACACTGACACCCACAACACACACACCCTTCTAGAAAAAGGAAATCAATGGTGTCTGCTTTTCAGATATCCTTCCTGAAAAAAATAATAATACACATAACTATGCAACCATTACCATCTACAGAATATCTTGTGAAAGCCACACTATCTGGTTTCCTTGACTTTATTTCCTACTGATGTAGTTTCAAACTCTTTCCATAAAATTCTGGCTCATTCTTTGTAAAACATGCATAATGTTCCTTATTATGCTATCATGGGATAAATCTTTTTTGTAAAATCATTTTACTCTTGATGGACATTTTTGTTACTTTTACGTTTTCACCATTAGGAACAATGGTCCATGCGTATTCTTGTTTACATGTCTTGGGATTTTTAAAAAGTATATCCATAATTTAAATTCTGAATACTGGAATTGCTCATCAAAGTTTAATGTGCATTTTAAATGTAGATATCTATTAGCAAGTGTCCTCTGAAGTGTTTGTGCCAATTTAATTTCTCGCCTGAAGTGCATGGGAATTGTATTTTCCCCACAAATCACCAGGACTTTCTGCCAATTGATAAGGGAGTAATAACAATTTATTGTTTAGTATGAATGTTTTTTCAAAGTTTAGCATCTTTCCGTAGGTTTATTTTGGCATTTATGTGTCTTTTTTGTGAACTTTGAGTCCATATAAATTGCATATTTTTCTATTGGTTCTTATTTGTAAAGTTTTGCCTCAATACTTTGTCAATAAAAAGAATGAACTTTGTCATGCCTATCATGCAGTTCATTATACTTATGATTTTTCCCCCAGCAGATGTTTTTGCAACATTATTCATTTTTTAATGTTAGTTTTTCTAGAATAATTAGAATAATTCACAGCTGATAATGGGTACTAAATATAGCTTAGATATTATTAATATTAATAGAAATATTTTTCTAAGAAACCATATGTAGATTTATACTTTCTTATACATATTAGGGTTTCATTTTTGTATTAATTTTTGATCCACTTGCATTAATAATACCAAAATCTAAAGTTGCTCAAGTTCCTTATATAAAATGGCAAACTAGATGCATAAAAGCTACCTACATCCTCGTGTATACTTGAAATTATTTCTAAATTACTTATATACCTAATCCAATGTAGATAATTGCTATACATTATTTTTTGGGGAAAGACAAGATAAAACTGTGCATGTTCAATGCAGATATAACCATTCATTTTTTCTTTACCAGAACATTTTTATCTCCAATTGGTTTGAAACCAGGGTGGTGAAATCCACGGATGTGAAGAGCCAACTCCATTATGCTTCCTTACTAGTCATCACTATTGTTTGAAAAACTATTCATTTTTGTACACTGCTTTCTACTGTTCTGAATTTTCTTACATACATTTAGCAGTTTTTAAGCTGAATAATTGTTTTCTATGGCACATAATGATACCACTCACAAGTTATGAAAATGGTGCCATTTTCTTTCAAATATTTATCCACCAGGTGTTAATTTATAATGATAATATTGGAAATTATTGTCTAGTTCCAATAAATATCAATATTTCTCCTCTTTTACCTTTCAGTGTGATTCTGGTTCTGTGATTTTTTTTTTTTAATTTTTATTGTGTTTACCAGAACGTGATGCACCCCTTCCTTGGACAGTTCCTGAAACAAATGAGTGAATTTACAATTAATTTTTTTCTTCCTAAAAAACAATAGCAAGTATGGGGAGGGGGGAGGGATAGCATTAGGACATAAACCTAATATTAAATGACGAGTTAATGGGTGCAGCACACCAACATGGCACATGTATACATATGTATACACGTGTATACATATGTAACACTGCACGTTGTACACAGGTACCGTAAAACTTAAAGTATATAAAAAAAAGAATAGCACATAAATGCAATAAAGAGAGGGAGAAGGACAAGAAACAAGGTAGATGGAGGTCCACGTCTTGCCCTGGATGTCTGTCATCTAAGACAGAGAATGAGCTCCACATGCAAGACACCTGCATGTGTGAGACACCTGAGCCAATGGTGACGTCAGGATTCGTCAGTCCTCCACTCCTAGGCTCCGAGTCATGGCAGGGTTGCAAGAACAGAGGTGAACCTCAGCTCTCTACAGGCAGACCAATATGGTTTGGATGTTTTGTCCCTCCAAATCTCGTGTTGAAATGTGATCCCCAGTGTTGGAGGTGAGGACTGGTGGGATGTGTTTCGGTCATGAGGTCAGATCCCTCACGAATGGCTTGACACCCTCCCCATGGTCATAAGTGAGTTCTCATTCAGTTAGTTCACAGGAAAGCTGGTTGTTTAAAGGAGCCTGGCACCTCCTCCACTTTCTGTCTTGCTCCCTCCCCTGCTGTGACACACTGGTTCCCCTTCACCGTCCGCCATGATCACAAGCTTCCTCAGGCCCTCCCCAGAAACCAAGCAGATGCTGGTACCCTGCTTCCTGTAGAGACTGCAGAACGATGAGCCAAAATACACTTCACAAAAAATAAATTACACAGTCTCAGGTACTCCTTTATAGCAATGATAAGGAACTAAAACACAGACTTACCCCAAATAGGAAAAATAGCAGTGAGTCACCCAGCGAGGGAAGCCTGGGGTGGAGAACTAAGCTAGCTCCTTCCATGTGGAAGGAGATATCTGGAGTGAGATAGAAACATTCCTACTTCGCACATGTATCAATCTGCTCCTAGTCTAACAAGATTACATTTTAAATTAATGTTACCTTCTGCCAAAGACATTTTATACATCTAGAAAATGATCATATGGAGACAATTCATTGACCTATGGATATGGTATAATGTAATTGTATTAATACCAGTAAATATATTAACATGACATATATTTATATAATATGAAGTTAAATTTTAAATTATATTGTTTTATAATTTTATATACATTGTCTATAACTCCAATCACCCCACTATCTTCGACTCAAACAGACATCGTTTGGTCATAATGTATTATTGTGTAAGGCACTGCTGAACTGCATTTTCTGATTTTTTAAAGTTTTATTTTATTTTTAATTGACAAACAATAATTGCCTGTTATTGGGTACAAAGTGATATTTTGATACACATACGCACTGTGAAACAATCAAATTTCAGTATAGCTAATAGAGGATTTTAAATATTCTCACCACAAAGAAATGATAAATATTTACTGGCATTGTTAACTATATGTATACAAGTTTGTAAATGTGTGTGTGTGTGTGTGCAATATCTTCTCTGTTGGTTTACCTTTGTCAGGATTTAATTGGCATCATAAAAATCACTTTGAGGATTTTCTTCTACGTGCTTTGAAACATATTATCAGTGTTTCAAACGAGGTGTATGCTGCTATCAAGGTAGAACACGAACATGATTCAGCTTAAATGGTCTATATCCTAAATTAGTTCTTGTCTACTTGATCTGTTATGGATGCAGAGTGTGGTAGGTGTCTCACTGCAACCATATTTCCGTTATCCTTGCATTTCCTAGTTTTGCTTGATTTATTTTTAGCGTGATTTGGGGCGTCAAGTTCGATGATGGCTGTACTCTTTCTGTGACTTGCACTCTGTTTCTTGTGAGGTGTGCTGGGTAACTTCTGCCTGGCTGCTAGATAAGTTCCACACTCCTGCTCATGGCTCAGTGGCCCCGGAGGCCAACCTATAGGCACTATTTCAATGGGCTCTTCTGCCCTCTCTTATTCATTTGGGATTGACAAGGATCAAGCATAGGGAGGAGCATAAGTCTGTGCATTCCTTCAACAGGGTCCCTCCCACTGGGCTCCTCCAGCCAGCTGTGAATCTGAATGGTCAAAGCACCCATGAATGTATCACGGCCGGCTGGGCAGCCCTCTCCAGCTCCCTAACTTCCTCCTCCTCGCACAGGTCAGACAGGAGGACTCTGGAATGCCTAGCACTGGGGTAATAGATTTTTTTTTTTTTTTTTTGGTGGAGTCTCGCTCTGTCGTCCAGGCTGGAGTGCAGTGGCACCATCTCAGCTCACTGCAGCCTCTGCCACAGGGTTCAAGCGATTCTCCCAGCTCAGCCTCCAAGTGGCTAGAATTACGGGCTCGCACCACCACTCCCACCTAATTTTTTAATTTTTAGTAGAGATGGGTTTTCACCTTGTTGGCCAAGTTGGTCTCGATCTCCTGACCTCGTGATCTGCCCGCCTCGGCCTCCCAAAGTGCTGGGATTACAGGCGTGAGCCACTGCGCCCGGGCAATGGATTCTTTCCTTCAGTTTTCCTTCACTCTGCCCAGACTTAGATAAATATTTCCTTTATCAAACACATTTTATATTACTTCAATTTGAACAAGCCAACCATTTCCTGCCAGGACCTGGCACATATGGTAATGCCGTTTGACTTTTAAACATCTTTTCCGTCGAACTCCCTCTGGGCTGATATTGGCATCACCAGGTCTCCTATTCATTAGACATCCACCGTTGGGTTTTTCTAACCTTTTACTTACTTTGTCTCTACTATTCGTCTTTGGGATTTATATTTAAAGTCAATCTGAGACCCCTTTCCTTTTAATATCTACTAATATATCTCTATCCATTTATATTTCTTTTAACAGTGATATGCTTGACTTTAATGTTGCCTTTCTGTGATTGTCATATTGCTGCATTTTGTCACTTTTCCTGTAAAGATTATACTTTCTGTTCTTGGTGTCAATGTCTGAGGCTCACATTTTCCTGCCAGCAATTTGGAAAGTTAATAGTCTAATTTTTTACCATAATGAGCTTTGTAAATTGAAACACATTACTCCAAATCTTAGCACTTTAGAAAATAGGTATAATTCCACACTGTTGAATAAGAGAACATTTAATACTAACTCTTCCTTGCAAGGCCCCTTTCCTCCCAACTCTGATTTGTTTTTAAATTATACTTATTTTTAGTTATCCTAGAGGTTTCCTTTAACCTTTAAAATGCTAGATGTAGTTTTTAATTTTTTGATATTCAGCCTTGGGCAATATCATTTAATTTCAAAAAACACAAAGAATGAGTACACTCACATTTTCTCTGATCTTTTTTGCCCACCCCACCGCTTTGATAAGAGGACTCTTTGTTCATTTCCTTTTTCGTACTTTACTGTTGTTATTTTATTGTCTCCTATATTGTTACGAACCTGAAATCTTAAGCCAACCTAAATTTTTTCAAAATGTTTGAAATTATTTTTCTACCCAAATATCTATATGAATATTCTTAAAGTATAATTTAACCAGCTACCTGGCCTTTAATCATTTTTCTTCTGTTTTTCTCCCTAGTCATTGCTTCTCCCTCTCTTTCAATCCACCACTAAATCATATAAAGTCCACCCTGCTGTCTTTACCTTGGAAACCAAATTCCTTGAATTCCGTGGCATGTGGCACACCTGCATCTTACAGAGCACTAAGTGTCCTGCAACATACGGACGTTTTGAAGATTTAATCTTTCTGATAATCCCAAATATCCTTAAACTTTTATAAATATATGAGCAGCTCCCCATACATCAAGTGCTGTCTGAGTCTGTTCTTATGACAGATGAGCTAGCCGTAATCTTAAGGAGGTATTTTAAGTTTTCAGAGAGCTCTGTTCTCCCCCTGGGGTGGTTGTTTCACTGTTCGCCCCACCCCCTAAAATTTTCCTCCTTTCTTCTATTAGAACACTTTCCAAACACCATTCTTTATGAGGATTAGAGAATTTTAAGATTCTCATTTTTTGTGGACCTATATTGATAATTACTTAGGCCTGGACATGTAGCTTATCCTTGCTTATACCTGTCTAGTTACATCTCTTAGACCCCAAGGCTAATGATTGAGGGGTTCTCTCTTCATTCCTTGCATCGTTCTCCTTGAGTGGCCCCTACTCTAGGGGTATGAGCATTTTCTAATCCACAGCTCCCTGCTCTCTTTAACTCAACTATTTTTTAAAAACCTAGCTACATAGTAAATTCCTCTGAGAAATTTTCTTTAAAAAAAATTCTGAACCTCAACCCCAGGCAAGAAAATGAGAATCTTTAAGTACATGGCAAGAGGGTCAGTATTTTTTTAAGTCCTCTAGGTCAGTGCTCTCCATCCTTTTTGATCCAGGACCCAGTATCATAGAAGACAATTTTTCCATGGATGGGAGGGAGAGGATGATTTGAGGATGATTCAGGCACATTATTTTATTGTGTACTTTATTTCTATTAATATTACATACTCACCAGAATGTAGAATCAGTGGGAGACCTGAGCTTGTTTTCCTCTAACTAGATGGTCCCTTCTGGGGGTGATGGGGGACAGTGACAGATCATCGGACATTAGATTCTCATAAGGAGCATGCAACCTAGATCCCTCACATCTACAGTTCACAGTAGCGTTTGCGCTCCTATGAGAATCTAGTGCCGCCGCACTGATCTAAGAGGAGACAGAGCTTAGGCGGTCACGCAAGCCATGGGGAGTGCCTGTAAATACAGACGAAGCTTTGCTTGCTTGCCCCCCCATTCACCCCAGGCTGTGCAACCCGGCCACTAATAGGCCACAGTCCAGTACCAGGGATTGGGGACCCCTGCTCTAGGTGATTCCCATTTATAGTCAGAACAGTCAATAGATGTCTGCTATTCCCCTGTTTATGACCTCATTCAAATATAAGAGCTATATATAACAAATAATATATTATAAAATAAATGTACCCATAAAATATAATAAAAACTATATATAAAATTGTAAATCTTTCTGGAATGGCGAAGTAAGGACTTCTGAAAATCCACTTCTTTATAAAAACAATGAGAAGAGTAACCAAATGATCAAATGCAACTTTTCAGAGTTTTGAATATTCACCAAAGACGTGCAACAACCTGAGGAATATTCATTCAAGAGAAATGGCTGAATATTAGTAAAGTGATTCACTCTGTGCCATTTTACTTTGCCATATTTATTTCTCCTCTCACCATTCTGAGATAACTGTGAAAAACAGCCAACAATCAGCTTCTAGAGGAGACAGAATAGGTTTGGAGCTTCCCAGATACCCCCTACTCAGACAGTATTCCCTTTTTTATATTTCTGGAAGTTCTGCTGAAAAGTCTCATGCGCAAAGCTTGTCATATTTGATCGCACTCCGTGTTTACTTACTGAAAAACCCTAAGCCCAAGATGACTGTCAAAAGCAAAACAATACAAAACAAAAAAAATAGGCCAAGAAGTTCAGGTCTGTATATTAAAAATGTACAAAACATGGTTGAAAGGGATCAAAGAAGACTTAAGTACGTGGAAAGACATCTCATGTTCATGGCATAGGGGGTTTAATATTGTTAAGGTAGTATTGTTCTCCACATTTATCTAAACGTTCAATGTAATGTCTTTAAAAATCCCAGCTTCCTATTCTGCTGAAATTAACAAGCTGATTCTAAAATTTATATGAAAATGCGAAGAACCCAGAAAAGCCAAAACAACCTTTTAAAAACAACGTTGGAGGACAACTATTTCTGATTACACAAATTATAAACTCATAGCTATCAAGATGGTGTGCTCCTGGCATAACCATAGACATGTAGGTCAATGGAATATCAGTGAATTAACAAAAATAAGAAACGTATGGCCATTTTATTTCAATAAGAGTGCAAATGACCCTACAATGGAAAATCGTTTTTTCAGCAAATGATGTTGAAACTATTATATTATTCAATATCCATATGAAAAGAATGAAGTTGGACCTCTACTTCACATTGTGTACAAGAATTAACTCGAAATAGCTAAATACCTAAATGTAAGAGCAAAGACCACCACCAACAATGAACCTCTTAGAAATGAGAATGCAGGAGTCAATTTTCTTAACTTTGTGTGAGGCAATAATTGTTTATTTAGGAAGCCAAAAGGACAAACAACAAAAGAAAAATAGATCCATTTGATTTTATCATTAACAAAAACTTTTGTTTCAAAGGACACCACCAAGAAAGTGAAAACATAATCCAAAGAATTGGAGACTCTATTTGCAATTCATATATCTGATAAGACACTTAGATTCAGAATACATCAGGATCTTTTATAACTCAACAATAAAAATATAAGTAAACAAATTTTAAAAAATAAGCAACAACGTGCATATATAATTCTCTGAAGAAAGTACGTAAATATTCAATATTCACATGAAAACCTAGTCAACATCAAAAATTATTAGCAAAATTAAATAAAAACTCAAGGATACACAACTTTTCACTCATTACAATGGCCATAATTATAAAAATACATAAATAGGCTGGGCACGGTGGCTCACTCCTGTAATCCCAGCGTTTTAGGAGGCCAAAGGGGGCAGATCGCTTGACTCCAGTAGTTTAAAACCAGACTGGACAATATGGCAAAACCCTGTCTCTACAAATAGTAGCCGGGTGTGGTGGTGTGCACCTGTGGTCCTGTTACATTGTTGGCGGAGGTGGGAGGATCACTTGAACGCAGGAGGTAGAGGCTGCAGTGAGCTGAAATTGCGCCACTGCACTCCTACCTGGGTGACAGAGGGAGACCCCATCTCAAAAACAACACAAAAATCGTAAATAAAAAAGTATTGGCAAGGATGTAGAAAAATGGAAATCCAAATACATAGGAGGTGGGAATACAAAATGGTGCAACCATTATGGAGCACACATTGACAAGTTTTCAAAACCTTACGTATGAAATGAATTCCCACATGACCCAATAATTCCATTCCCAGGTCTTTACACAAGGTAAATGAAAGCATTTACCCACATAAAACTTGCACAACAATAATCATAGCAAAATGATTTCTAGTTCTGGAAAAACTGAAACAATGTATATGCTCACCAACTGATGAATGAATAAAAATTATTGACTAACTGCTCTATGGGTAGCTGCAATCTTTGGTCAATTTTGAATCTGACAAAGTTGATTTTGACACATTGTTGCACATTTTTCCTTGCTTTTATGAAGGCGTAAATCATGAAATGTTTATGCCTCACCATCGTCACTGACTTTACCCCAAGTGCATGATTTACAGTTTACCCATTTATATATGTACCTAAGTATAAAACATAGTGTTATTTGTTTTAAAGTGTACGTGGATTTTGCCATATTGTGTATAGTTTTTATAATTTGCTTTTATTCAACATTATTTTCAAAATTTAAGATTGTTAATTGTTTCATTTGCTCTATAATATTTATCTATATTAATATAACAAATTATTTTTCTATTAATGTTTATTTAGGTTTTTGTTATAAATAATGCCACAGTGAACAATTTTTGATTTTTTTCATCTTGTGACCAACTGATTATATTGAGTAGATACTTATATTGAAATTTTTGGACAGAAATTCTGCATACCTTGAAAATTTTTGTCATTGCCAACTTTCACTTTCTAAATAAGATGTATTCATTTACACATTTTCCTGTGCTATAGTTATAAGAGTTTTATATCTTCATACTCTTGTTAACACTGAACATTACAATCCTTTTACTTTTTCTTTTCTCACATGCATGTGAAATAGTACAGTTGTTTGAATTTAATCTCCAGATTTCTAATAAGGTTGAGTGTTCACAGTTTTACATCCAATTGAGTGAGCTTGTACATAGCCTTTGATGGTTGACTAGTAAGTTACTGGTCTTCTTCTTGTTGATTGATAGAAAGTACTCTAGGTGTTTTGGCTACTCATTATCTGACAGGTGAGTGCTCTCAGCAGGCTGTCACTGTGGTCATGCCTCTGTGCAGCCACATAGGTCCTCGGGTTCTGCAGGCTTCCATGCTCCATCTACTGCGCACCCCTATTGCTGTGTTGAAATTCACAACCTTTGAACAAGGGTCCTGCATTTTCATTTCACCCAGAGCCTTCAAAATTATGGAGCAAATTTTGGTTGTGACTACTATCCTGCTCATTTCTTGTGTTGAATATATAGCGTGCCTTGCTGAAGCTGTGTTTCCTTGTTGTTGTTTTTGTTCCTCCTTGGGATCTGTTACCTTTCCTTCAAACTGGTATTAGGTCTATGGGTCTTGATGCATACGCTGATGACAATACTTTTTCAAGATTAGGTCAGGATGTACTCTGGCTTTCTGTGCTTTTAAAGTTTGTGGTCCCTTGTTCTGGCAGATTCAGTAGGTCTTTATCCTGCTCTTCTCCATACCTCTGAACCCACCAGGCTTGTTCTACTATGGGGTTTCCCAACTTTCTTGGGCGTAAGAACACTGGGTAGTTCCTTAAAAATATAGTTTCCCAATCTCATTCTCTAGTAATTTCAATTACCAGATCTCAAGGAGGGCTTAAATATTTGAATGTTTAATGAAATTGTAGGTAATTGCCAGAGACAACATTCAGGAATAAGTTGTCTAAAATTAGTGAACCTAGGGCTGGGCACGGTGGCTCACACCTGTAATCCTAGCACTTTGGGAGGCCAAGGTGGATAGATCACTTGATTTCAGGAGTTGAAATCCAGCAGAGCCAACATGGTGAAACCCCATCGCTAACAAAAATACAAAAATTACCCAGGCATGGTGGTGCACACCTATAATCCCAGCTGCTCCAGAAGCTGAGGCAGGAGAATCCCTTTAAACTGGGGGGTGGAGGTTGCTGTGAGCTGAGATCATGCCACTGCACTCCAGCCTGGGTGACAGGGCGAGACTCTGTCTATAAATAAATAAATGAATAAAAATAATTAAAACATTTTTTTTCTGAGAACCACATAGGGTGTAAAAGAGAAGCAAATCAGAAAACTGCAGTGTTCTCTTACTCTCTGAATATGCTATATGAGGTATGTTTCAATGTGAAACCTATCTCTCCTACCTAGTGGGACCCAACTTTAGATATTTAAGTGTATTAACAACACTGCCAAGTTTATAATCATCTGCTTTTACAATGACTAGCATCACATGGGTATAATGAAGCACAAACTAGCTCTGTTATAGCCCGTAGAACAAAAATAAGCAGATTCACTTATTACTTTTTCAGATAACACAATCAGGTTAGACACAACTCATAATATGGCACTGTTTTATACATATGCACACAAACACACACACAAACACACATCGACTCTATTAATTCAATATAAATCTACCATAACCTAACCAATGTAGTAAACTTTTCAATATTTAAGAGAAGTCATGAGTCTTATCTGAATATTCGTGTCCATAAGACCATAAGAGTGGCTGCATGATGTTTATTTCTTAATCCTCAGGTTCAGTACTTTCTATCACATCAGGGAGTCTAAACTTGCGACAGACCAGGATTATCCTCCCAGAGTTAAGGTCATTCACCAAATAAAATAATTTCTAATGACACCCATACATTCTCTTCGCAATTGTGCCCGGAATTGTGCAAACGCCTTGGAGCCTGCATTGCACGTTACATACTTTTACTGTATTCTAACTCAAGACTGTTTGGCTAAAATTCAAGCTAACCTACTTTGTCCTGAGCCAGATTACATCGGTTACATCAGAGAAAAGTCTCTGTGCATTTCTTATTAATGTGCAATTTGTTCAAATCTGGGGATTCCATAAGAATTTTCTTTCCCCAAAATGTGTATACTTCACCAAACTGTGGTGGAATTCCAAAATCTAGTCTTCCAATGTGAAGTCCTGCTTTCCTGGTGACTGAAGGGTGAACAGAGACTTCTGTTGGGATGCGTTCACTGGGCCATGATGTCCCCTCTCTCCAAAAACTGGTGTGAGTGATGGAGATAATCACTGGAAGCCAGAAAAATGCAGATAGAAACTGATGTGCTGGAGGGAGGAGATCAGAAGCTGTGTCTGCAGAGATGGAGATGGAGATTGTGGTTAGAGAGAAGGAGTCCGGAAGCTGGAAGCCACAGGCACAGGCTGGGAGTGACGGTCCACGTCCACTGGCCTCTCAGACTTCTGACTGGGCTCATTCTGCCTTCCCTGAGGCCAGTGTGGAGACCACCTCTTCGGTAGGATTTTGTAAGATTCTCCAGCGTTGTCTCAATAAAACTTCTCATTAACTTGCAATTCATTTGAAGCGTGTCTTATCATCTCCCACAAAACAGCCTTAATCAAGATTCTATTTTATAAACTTTTTTAAGTAAATCAAACCACACACACAAAGGACAGCAGCCACACTTCTTTACCAGTATCAGAAGATCTTTAACCGAGGGAGCGTGTGCATGTAGGCAGGAAGACCGTGCCTCTCTAGTCTTTATATACATGATCTCCTGCTGAAATTTAGCATGCTTTAAATATGAATGTGGACAACAAATTAGAGTGACAGGAGAGGCATCTCTGTGTCATCAAGAGAAGTCACAGATTTTTCCTATTATGTCATAATTACTACACATGACTAGAAATTTCATTAACAACAATTATTGTAGTAGTTATTGAACTGCTGCTATATGTTATTTAGTATATATTAGTTTTAGTATATATTAGTATATGTTAATCATTAGTATATATTAGTATATGGATTAACATATACTAATCTAGCCATGTGTGGTAATTATGACATAATGGGAAAAAAATCTGTGACTTCTCTTGATGACATAATCAGAGATGCCTCTGTTAATCATCACTACATGTTAGTATATGTTAATCATCATGATTAACATATACTAACATGTAGTGATGATTAACATATACTAGTATGTGGATTAACATATACTAATATATACTAATGATTAACATATACTAATATATGTTAATCATATACTAACATATACTGATTAACATATACAAATGTATACTAAATATGTAATTATACACTAAATAATTATTACTATATAATCATATACTATATAATTATTATATATTTAGTATATATATTATTTAATATAATACTATATATTATGTACTAAATATATAGCAATAAATATATATAATATAGTAATAAATAACATATAAACATATAACTATATACTTAGTATATAATTATATAGTAATAATTATCTAGTATATTATATATTTAGTATAAAATAATTATATACTAATATATACTAAAATTATTATATATAATAGTGTATAATTTCGAGCAATATATTGAAAACTGCATTTTTAATATTTTATATTTAAAATTTATATTCTAAGAGTGTGAGTCATCAGATTTCCAAAGAGGTTTGTGGCACAAAAATGGTTAAGAACCAATGACTTAGGTTGGTATCGAATCAAAGGGGAAGGGACCTTACAGCTCCTACATGAGGGATTTGGGGTTCATATATGAGAAATGTCAACTTAAAATTAGGATAGGAAATACTTGTCTCAAAATATTACTGATTATCCTCGGATTCCTCCTTGGAGGTCCTTGGTTTAGCCAAACAGAATATGCTCCAACCTAAAGGCGGAGGTCAGGATCAAATGAACTCTTTAAAGTTTCTATCGTCCTAAGTCCTATTACTTTGTAATTTGATCTATCCATATGCTTAACTGCTACTTTACCAAATATAAGTCTGAGTAAGTTCTTTTCTTCCTCAGTGACAGTGAAACTGTTACATGCAGATGGATACACTCCACTGCTCACAATGTGGGCGGATTTGCTCAATAAGCAAAATCCTTAATTCTAAATGAATTTTCTAGACAGACACTACTTCAATGTTTCTGAATATATAATCACAGACAAAATACATTTTATAATTTTTACAGAATGTATAAAATGCTAACAAATTTTCAAAATGTGATTCATTCAAAACGTAGCTTTTTGCCACATTCAGATATAATAGATTTATTCTGAGGTTAATTAAAATGCTATCTTCCATACCAAAGTTAAAGAAGGAGTCAGTTAGGTCCTCTGTGGGATTTCACAAGGAATGTTTTCTTGTTTTTTTTAATTTTTCTTTTCTCCCCATGAACTCAGCCACAGCTAAAATAAATCTAGAAATATGTTAATTGTGTTTATGAGGGTTGAATGTAACCAGCTTCTAGCCCTGGGGAACAACCTTGGTGTGGTTTGGCTAACCATGCGGCTGGGACTTGGCTAATTTCACTGCTTGACATCAGTTCAAGCAGTTGAAATTTGTCTTGCAGTTGATTTTGCCATATATAGTCAAATATGGCCCTAATCTCTTTGTGATCAGCTCATTACATCAATATGGAAATCCATAGGCATGTCCCTCTGAAGCCTTTTGTAGGTGGGTAGGGAGAGAGCAAAGTAGATTTTAGCCAAGTGACTGTGAGACATATCACTTTCAGAAAAAGAAAAAAAAAAAAAGAAAAAAAAAAAGAAACATAGACATTCAAATTAACAATGGGTCAAGAATGACCAGGGTTTGTTAGCTGCCATTTTCCCATCTCGCAGGTGTAGTCACCTGTGCCGGCTTTCTACCGCCTTTCATTCTTCCCAAGCTCAGTTATATCATAAAAACATTCTAATATTAGATCTCTACTGACCAGACTCTCCTAAGCTCCCAGTGAGAAAACACTAAAATGTTGTCAGATCTCCAAGTTTCAATGATGAAAATGAAAACTGTGTAAAGTACCCACAGCTTGGATGAAAGTATGCAACAAGAATTAGGAATACAAAACAGTAAACTTGTGGAAAGAGATGTAATAGATTCTTTCTCTCAGGGCAGGTTTTGTGGAGCCCATGACAGTACTGATGAGTAAATTTGCTTGCATTAAGGCTCCTGTCCCTGAGAGTGAAAATATAAAATGAAAAGTCACTGAGAAAAATGGCAAATAAAGGGGATAATGAAGCTTCTTTTGTAACAGAAGATTTTGCTGCCAAAGAAAGAAAGAAAATTATTTAAGAGGTTCTGTTCATACGGGAACATCATGATAGATTACAAATATGTATACACACACAATTTATTTTGCAAATATAGTCTTGCACACACACACACACAAACATGTAGATATATCACAATGAACTAACAAACTAAACTCAGTTACGCACTGCACATATATAAGACTATATAAATTGTACTAACAAAATAACTGCAGACTGCATATATATGTAAATATATATAATGTTAGATAACTAACCAATACATATATATGAAGTCTCTTTCTCTCTGTATGCACATAGTTAGTTACAGTTAGTTACAAATTGTATATATATATATATGACTATACACATTATACCAACTAAATACTAATACTGTAATTGCAGATTGCATATGTATATATGTGTGTGTGTGTATATACATATATATGATGCCTACAACTAACCAGTAATTGTGGACTGTATTTATACATAATGTTATTATATATATAGTATCATAACCCTAACCCTTTATATATATTATATATACATAAACACACACATATATACATTAGTTACAGACTTAACTGGCCACTCTTTGCTTTCTACCAACCATCCTTTTTCTGCCTTTTTAACAGAACTTTGATTTGTTCTATAGCCCATGGAATCCATGTGGCTATGGAGCCTCTCCTCCCTGCCAGGTGCAGGATTAAGTTCCAGTTGTCTGAGCCAATGATAATGATTGTATTCCTTTTGCCACAGTTGACCAGGAATCCAAGCATAACATGTTCAGCACAGAGCACTATTCTGAAAACTCTTGATAGTCTCAAGGTAATGAGCCCAGAAGACATGGTTTCTATTCTAGGTTCATGGGAGAGGTTTCTCCCTCTCCCTCTGAACATGGATGTGGATACTGGTATTTCACACCGATTGCAACAGGAAGACAAGCAGTCTGAAGACAAAGCTGATGCCCCCAGAGACAAAGCCAAGAAAAGGAACTACAGGGCACTGATCATACTGCCCAGCCAATCATCCTCCCAGGTTATATAATTTCTTTCTTTTTGTTTAACCTGATGCCAGGCAGAATTTCTGCTTAAGTGCAGCTGAAAGCTCTTTACTGATACGTGGTTTTTACGTAACTCTCATCTTTTATCTTTAGTAATTTCGCAGTGATATCTTAAACACCTTGCCTTTTCACTTGCAAATTTAAGTTATTCTTCTCCCAATTTCCTCCCAAAATCCTACTAAATGTTTTCAGCATGGCTTGTACTGATTTTCCTTTGCAGACATTGACCCTCACTGATCTTCCACACAAAATTTTGCCATGTGCCCTGTACCTGCTATTGCCCCAACCCAGAGCTTTTGCCATTCAACACACCCTACACCAATTCCTTTCCTCACCAGGCAAACGTGTCAACTCCTCCTCCATGTCTCAGCCCAGCTTTCTCTGTAGGAGATTTTCCAGACCATTTTCTCTTCTTTCCACTCCTTGTGACCATTACACTTTGACAAGCAAAGTGCTCCTAAGAAAATCTTCCTCTGTGCTCCTAGTTCTCATCATATTGCAGAAAAATGTATGTTTGCTTATTTATTTTCCTAACTGTGAACTCCTAGTGGATATGAATGATGTTTTTCTTTTTACCCTTAGGGTCTGGCACATAGTATTTGCTCAATATTTTTTTCTTGAACTATATTACATGGAAATACTGTTTGGAATGCATTTAATTTAATGAGAAAAATGTCTTTCCTGAAGGCTATCAACCTGTATGTAAATGGATAATTCTGAAATAATTGCAAGAATAAAATATAATGTCTACTTTAATAAACATGTTTTGAAAAAAAGGTGACGAAAATAACCCTGTCTACTTGACACAGAGGGACAGTTGCTGAAGTGGTTCTTGAATGTTTATGCAAAGTAGATATTTCTATGGGATTTCCTGTCACTTCACCTGATTTGTGTGCTTTGGAAGCTACATGTTTAGTGAGTTTTGATTGTAAGGTCAGCAATACGAGTCTGGGCAGAATAATTTTGTTTCTTTTTTTTCTTTTTTCTCCCTCTCTTCCTCTCTTCTAGTTTCTCTTTTCTTGATTATCAATGACACTTGCTCAATACCATTCATTAATGACAGCAGTTGTATTAGTCTGTTTTCATGCTGCTGATAAAGACATACCCAAGACTGGGTGATTTACAAAAGAAAGATGTTTAATTGGACTCACAGTTCTACATGGCTGGGGAGGCCTCACAATCATGGTGGAAGGCAAGGAGAAGCAAGTCACATCTTACGAGGATGGCAGCAGACAAAGAGAGAGCTTGTGCAGGGAAACTCCCATTTTTAAAACCCTCAGATCTCGTGAGACCCATTCACTATCACAAGAACTGCATGGGAAAGACCCACCCCATGATTCAGTCATCTCCCACCTGGTCCCTCCCACAACACATGGGCATTATGGGAGCTACAAGATGAGATTTGGGTAGGGACACAGAGCCAAACCATATCAGTAGTTATTAAAGGCTTTTTATGGTTTGCCATTTTTATATTTAGAATAGAAGCTCAAGACAAGAGTTGCAAATGCACGCTATGCTAACATACTAAGCTAGTCCTTTTCAAGGCTCATTGCATATTCTTCCTCTGCCTGCAGTTACTTTTCTCATAAAGATTCATCCTCAGATATACTCATGGCTTCTTTTGCTCGTAATTCATCTAGTATTGGCATAACACAACTAATATCTGGAAATTAAAGGCATGGCTATAAAAAATCTACCAATGATGGATTGTAGATTTAATGTCAGGAAACAGCCTTTCTCGATTTGCCATGTGTGTTGTGATTCATAAATCCTCCCTTATGATATCTTTGCATGTAGTAAGGAAATTAAAAAACCTGTCTTACAAGATAAGGTGTTTGTACAGATTCAATAGTAAATCACATGTAAAATCACTTTGCAAATTAAAATGATACTTAAATCAAAGTAAGAGTATCTACAGTAAAGTCCTTAACACTTTTCTTGCAACAGAAAACATGCCATATTATATACATTTGTGAGGTAATTCAATTACTATTTATTTTAAAACTGAAGTGCTATGGAACAGATTAAGACCACAGACTGCTTGGACTTTGGACTTTTTGCTTAGTAGCAATATAAATTTGGGTGAGTTGTTCAATGCCTTTGGGTTCAGTTTGCTTACCTGATGATGATAATAATGTCATTACTCATGAAGCTATGATGACAATGAAAAAGAGTTAATGCAGGTCAAGTCCTGACACATATCAATTACCTGCTAATTATTCATTGAGAATACGAGCATCAGTTTCTCCTGCTAGACTTCATGCTTCAAGACAGGAATCATTTGTGTTTAGTTTGTCTCAGGGTCTCTGGCACCTAGCCCAGTGCCTGATGTTTTGCAGACCTTCAGATACAGTTTGAAGGAATGTGTAAATCCTGAAGGAACTCATGATTTTGAGTGTAATGGTTTTCTTCTGATAAAGCAGTGGGAGAAACCAGAGAGTGAGGTGAAGCCTAGCGAAGGAGCAGATTACCAGAGGTGGGAATTAGTTCCAAGACTTAAAGGAAGTTAGAGACCAGGATGGTGGCTGCCTCCGGAGGTGGCTTTTGCTGCACTCTTCTTTGATAAGGCTATGACTTTAGACCCTGCACCTTTATACCGCATTCTTTCTCCTTTCTCCCTCATCCTATGCCTTCAGATGTCCTCATGATAGATTTCATATTTCCCTTCTCAAAGTCTGCTCTCTGTAAATCACCTAAAACTTTTATACATTTTTTGAGAAGTTAAGATAGTGTGTTATCTTTCCCTAGTAATATTTCAGGTTTAACTCTCTTATTCTGAAAAAAAAAAAAAAGGAAACACACTAAAAGAAACCTTATTCTCATGGTAATAGATAGCAGATATCACAAGTGGACAGCAGTATTATTTTGCCACTCAAGAAGATAACTTTTCATTTCTTGTTGAATTCAACTCAACTGACTATTTCACATTTTTATATTTTTATACAGTTGATCCTGGATATAGATAGAGACCTGTCTGCCAGTTTTAAAAGCTGACTAAGCTTTATGATTTAAAGTAATATTTCAGAGGAGAATCAGTGGAAACTGAGAAGAATATGGATTTATTTGTGAAGTTAATAACCACCTTTGCATGGTACCTTGGTGAATAGATTTTTACAAAATATGTTCTCTGTTTTGTTCTGCACAAAATTTTCATTAGCATCTTCTTACAGATGAGAAAGATGAATCACAGATCAAGTGATTACTTTTAAGCAGATTCATGGTCTCATTCCTGGCAGCAGCCTCCCATACTTTGTGTTTTTTCTGTGTTACTTCACATTTTATATTCTAGCTTCCCATTAGAGCAAGATTCTCTCTGCCAGAAGGGATTGAGCCCTGCTGTATTATACTAATGTCTTAGAGGAGCAACCACTTACTGCTCCAGTTGAGGAGGCAAAGAGGAAACCTTCGGTTTGATATGGCCATGACCAGCAATGTGCAGAGGATATTCAAAGGAAAAAAAAAAAGTCTTTCATAAAAATCCATTAATAAAGACTCAGTTCCGATAGGGTAAGCTCTGAGCTAGGAATAGAGCAGAAGTAACCATGTGGGATTAAAGTCGTGCACGTCTAACAGAAGAGGATCAGGACGAAGCCAGTGCAAAGAGAAGAGAGTGCAATGCTGGTGGCCACAGAATTAAGGGTCCTCAACTTCCCTCGTTTAGGAGCGATTGGGAACTGATAGTGGGGTCCACAAAAAGGTCTGATTTCAGAGTACACTTACCATAATACCAGCTCATTTTAATTGTGTTTTCTTCATACAGTAACAAGTTAAAACACACACATCCTAAAAACTGGTCTGGGGAAGTTGCCTTGACTGTAAGCTCTGAGGAAGGACAGGTTATTTCTTGCTTGCTCTTAAGTCTTCGACAACCACCTTGCATTCCGTTATATTATATGCGTTCAATAAATATTTGTCAAATAATAATATGTTTTCTGCAACTCCCTTCTCTAGTGACCAGCATACAAATGTGTGCAAGTGAACATTTAACAGAAATTGAAGTAAAGGAAAAACATTACAGCACAGCCCTGTTGTTGGGAATTCTTGACTTACTTTTTGAGATTTTGTGAAAAGGTTGATGCCTCAGATCTTCTCTCATAGCTTAATACTTTACAAAAAAAATCCCTGTATAATTCAGGACTGATCTTAGTGACAGTCATTTGAATAAAAGGCTTCGAGTTTTATGTTTCCGTAATTAACTTTTTAAAATTCATTTTGGGCAGAATGGTGTTAGTTCACAAAGATGGTATTGGACGAGGGATTTGGTTTATCATTGCCTGAATGTAAGAAAGAAGGAAAAGGTAGATAAGAAGGAAATGGGTGAGATATCTCTCATTTGATGCTTAAAAGTATCCCTCCCGTGGATCAACAAGTTGTCCAAAAACTAACCCATGCCCCGCAAATTGCTCTTTCACACAACATCAATTCAAAAAGTATTTGTTGGGTGCCTGCTATGGTCCTGGAGAAGTATGAATAAAATAGACAAAACTTCTGATGTCAAGTACTCTCCCTTCAAGTAAAAATGTATAGACTATTAGATAATACTAGGGAGAAAAATAAAAGGCAAAAAGGTGCAATAGTGTTTCGCCAGCAGGTGAAATGGAGCTGATATTCTCTTAATTTTCCATAAACCTTAGGCTGAAAAAGGAAGAGTCTTTTCCTAAAACAGGAAAGTGAGGAAATTAGGCAACTGAGTAATTGTATTTAGAATATAAAAGAACTAACAGCTCAACATCTGCATACCATAACATCAGATAATTTAGTACTTGCTACAGCAAATACATCATGAAAACATAGATTAATAATGATTGAGAACTTACTATGTGCCAGATATTCTGCTAAGTAAGTACTTTACATGTATTAATTTATTTAATACAAAACCCAGGGGTACAGGCACTACCATTATTCTCATTTCATAGTGAAAGGCATTGAGTCTTGGAGAAGTGACATGACTTGTCCAAGACAAAGAGCTGTTAAAGGGTAGAGCTGATATTTCAAACAGGCAGCCACTTCAAAGTCAAAACGTCATACTGCTACCAGAGAGTCATTTAGATTTGTATTTCTTTTGTTCTTGCCTTTTCTCATGAAATTCTTAGGGCTGGAAAGCCTTTTCCCTTAGTAGATGAACTAAGAAAAGATGATCATCAAGTAAATTTATCAGCTACTCTTTTAACATTCTAGTTATCACACACAAAAAAAATCCCAATTACTTACCTAGGAGACATTTTCATCCTCAAAGGATGATGAGTTAGCCTTAGATATTCCTCTATCCTCATGGCCCCTTCCTGTCTTGATCAGAAAAATCCCTATCTCTCTAACATTAAAAGATTAAGCAGGTAAAAGTATTTAATTGGAGAACATCAAAGGAAAAAGTTTCCGAAGACTTCATCATTCTCTTAACACTAGGCTAACAAGCCCTTTTTACCTTTCTATGTTTTAAGGAAAAAAAAATCACTTGAAATAAAGAAAGGATTTGCTTTGTATTTTTCTTGTTTGTTTTTTTCAAGTATTTAAGAAAACAGAGAAGAGGATTAAACTACTTTGTGCATTTGAAATGGAGATAAAACTACCGTCAACAGGGAGTTCTAAATTGATCCTTCTGAAGAAATTGCCTCACAGCCCAAATCCTATTTTTTTTTTTCTTTTTGACACTGAGTCTCATTCTTATTGCCCAGGCTGGAGGGCAATGGAATGATCTCAGCTCACAGCAACCTCTGCCTCCCGGGTTCAAGTGATTCTCCTGCTTCAGCCTCCCGAGTAGCTGGGATTACAGGCACATGCCACCACGCCCAGCTAATTTTTTTTTTTTTTTTTTTTTTTTTTTTTTTTTTGAGTAGAGACTCGGTTTCAGCATGTTGACCATGTTGGTCTTGAACTGCTGACCTCAGGTGATCCACCTGCCTCAGCTTCTCAAAATGTTGGGATTACAGGCGGGAGCCACCGCGCCCGACCCCAAATCTCAATAGACCCCCATTCAGTTCTAGTTATTTTGTCAGTTACCTCTCTGCCCCAAAGACACCCACACACACATACACACGTATACACACACACACACACACACACACACACCACACATACAAAAAGCTTTTTTAAAACCATAATTTCTATTACATGAAAATAAACTTTTTTACTTTCTTTGAAAAAGAGTTAAACTTTTCATACGATAAAACTTACCACACATTTTTCACAGGCGTATTTCTCCATTCAGAAACTTCTATTCATTTCATTTGCTAATTAGAAAAAAAAAGTATGATATAAAGTATGGTGTAATAGTATCATAGTGCTGGGTCCTAACATAACCTTGCTTTGGGATACTGCTTTTTGTGTTATTTTTTCTGTTATTCACACTGAGCTTTGTAAAACTGAAATATTAACTCTGCTTTATTGACCGAAATTTCTTTACCTTTAAATTCATGATTTTTTTTCAAAAGCAGCAGATTAAAACTTTTTAATTTTGAAATAATTATAGGCTCACAGAAGGTTGCAAAAATAATACATAGAGACTTGCATACTCTTCACTTAGCTTCTGTAACGGGAACAAAAGAAGTGGAGTTTAGCATTTGTTACCCACCACTTTATTGCTCTAGTAATTTGCTCCTCCGTTTCCTGACTTTTATGTAAGTTATAAATACAGTACCTGAGGACTTATGTGGGACTGCTACAGAGTAATAAGAAATATTTTTAAGGAATCTAATTAAAATATGTCCTCCGGTTCTACCAAATATAACTCTAATTAAAGCCTATGCAAGTTATAGACACACAGGCTTTTAGATGTATGAGACACTTTAAAAAGTGTAGCTATTTTATCCTGAAAAGTAGCTTCTACATCAATGTACTCACTTATCACAGAAGAAAAGAAACTGTTTCCAGCTGGCTTTGGCTAAGTAAATCTAACATAGAGACCTCTGTGGCTTGAGAAGGGGCTTTGTGAGGTTGATTCTCTGTGAGATGGATTCTATTCAATACAGAATTGTGGAGGGCGATGCTTAAGACAGAAAAATAATATGGACTGTAATAAAATAGGGAGTAACCATGCACATTTGCAACCAAACTCCCCCTACAAAACAATAACCAGCAGTTACCAGGAAAAACGTGATTCAGCGATGCGATTAAATGCAGAGATTTATTTACAAAAAAAGGGTAAAAAAGAAAACACAAAACATGACTAGTATTGGCTGGTGAGAATTGGCAGGGCAACCCGCATCATTGTTCCAGCATTGGAACATTGTTCCACCTTCTTAATCCAAAAGCATTCTAGTGTGTTGGCTCCCAGCTCACGCCCTGACCGTGGACTTATTCGGCCTGCCCTGAGGTCACCTTCCCTGCTCATCAGGTGTGAGGACCTGGGCAAGTCAGTGAACCTCTCTAGGCTTCATTGTTCTCTCCTGGAAAATGGGACCTGGCACCAGGACTTAAGCACAGGTTTGCGGTGAGCATGTGGTGACCTAGTGAAAGGCGCGCTTACCATCATCCCTGATATGCTAAGCCCCTAGTACGTGTGGCTGTTGGAATCATCTGCTTCATCATCTTTTAAAGCAATGTTGCTTCTAATCCGCATTTTGGTCCTAAAGGGCCCTTGACTTTCAGGAGGATTTTTGTTGGCATGGATTTGTTTAAATGAACGTAATGCAACAGTAAGTGTGTTTACCTTTCAAAATGTTTAATATGAAAACGAATACATATATGCTGGAGGGAGATAAATAGGAAAAGGGCACCGTAATTTCAAGTCCAGCTCCAGCAGCGCTCTTCATCGGGTTTGGTACAGTCACTTCCCTATGGCCGCAAGGTCCTTCCCTGTGAATGCCGGGCCACGGCTCACGCTCCTTCCTCTTCCTCCTTGCTCAGAAGCAGGGCTCACCTCTGCTCTCATTGAGCTTTGAAAGGAGTTGCCAATGGGGGTAATGATTGACGCCCTGGGCATTTAAAATCTACTGAATTATCGACAATACCATAATATCTGAGACAATAACTGTGTTGTTTGTGTTTTTCACAGTCTCAACTTTAGTAATAGTTCAATCACTTTCCTCAGTCCCAAATGTCGTGAATATTATTTCTGCTTGGGAATAGTTGTGGAAGCTTTCTTCGTCATCACAATCAAGAAACATTTTAAAACTTAATTTTGGAAAAAAAATCAGATATGTAAAAAAGTCGAGTGAATAGTATAATGACTCCCATCTGTCTATCACGCTGACTCAAATTTTTTTCAAAATTTTGAACAATGACTTCAACATTTTATTACACTTGATCCATATATCCAATTAAAAATGATCAGATATTTTTAGTTATTATTTTTTCTACTAATGACTTTATTGACATATTATTGCCAAATAAAAATTGTATGTATTTAAGCTATACAACTCAATATTTTGAGATATATATATGCTCTGTAGACATTGTGAAATGATCACCATAATCAAATTAATTAATACATCTATTACTTCACATAATTAACTTTTTCTTTGGTACGGTGAGAAGACTTAAAATCTGTCTCTTAGCAGTTTTCAACTATAGAATACAATATTGTTAACTACAATCATGGCGTTGTACATAGATCCCAGTAATTATTTTTAATTGGCACAAAATAATTGTACATATTTATGGGGTACAGTGTGATATTTTGATACATGGGTATAAGATTTTATGATCAAATAAGGGTAATTAGTAAATCCATAGCCTCAAACATTTATCACTTTTGTGTTGAGAGTATTCCAAATATTCTCTTCTAGCTAGTTGAATATATACAACAAGTTGCTCACTCTAGTCACACAATAGTGCTAGAGAACATTATAGCTTAATCCTCCTACCTGGCTTCAATGTTGTATCTGTTAGCCAACCTCTCACTCTCCCCCTCTTTCTCCTACCCCTTCCTGCTTCCGTCACCATCCTACTCTCTACCTCTATGAAAGCAACCTTTAAATATACTTTTTAAATAGGGTACTTTGAAGCAAATAACAGATATTATGTCATCCAAGTCCTGCATACATCAACATACATTTACAAAAATTGGACATCTTCTTATATAACCATAATATATGTATTAAATTAATAAAGTCAACAATAATTTCTTGTTACCCATTCCATAATTACATTTTTTTTTAAGATTTCTAGTATTATGCTATTTTAACACTGGTTTGTTTGAATCAGGATCCAAACAAATCTACTATAATAATGAAGTACATTTTAAATGAAAGAATGATCTGAACACAAACAGGATGTTAACAGAAAATTATGGATACACATGTAAGTTAGAAATTTCTGTTACATCACTTTACAATGGAAACTGCAATACTCAAACTGTGTGATGAAACTTACACACTCAGAAACTCAAGCTGTAATATGAAACTCAGCCAGGAGGGGGAGCAGAGCACTAAATGGCTTTCTTTTCACCACATCTAACACCTTGGCGTTCACTAAATTTGGGAAAAAGATAAAATATCTTGTTGCCGGGGCACAGCTCTGGAAAATGTAATAATATAATTCCTGTTCATCAAAATTTGAAAAGAAAATGAGAGTTCTAAAATGGGAAAAAAACATAATTGATACTAATTAGCAAGAAAACTGTTTATACTTGAGTATGCTTAATTTGTTGGTCATTACGCAAAGTCCAAAAGAAACAATGCTAAAACAGAGGAAGTTGACCATATAATGTCCAATCACCTGGCATATCATAAACCATGTTGTGCTTTAGCAATTGTCAAGTGTTTACAACTCATAGATCATACGTACCCTTCTCTCATCACTCAAAATGCTGCCATGCACATTAAACAAAGCAAACAAAAGTCACTGTTTAGTGTAACTACACATAACAACACTGCAGTGAGCTACAGTTGCATTCATTCATTCATTCATTCAAAAGATATTTGTAAAATGCCTAGGCATTTCACTGGGCATTGCAGGAAACCTAAAAGATAAATACGAATAGTTTTCCTTAAGTTATACTTAAGAATTTCAAGGAGGGGGAGAAGTGTTGTTTCACATTTTGATGTTGATATGCTGAGTCATGCAGTGCTGCTGAACTTATGCCAAATTTTCACTTTTGAGAAAAGTTGAATAATTGGGAAAGTTATATTTTCTTATAAGTGGAAGTGGTTGGAATTTATGCAGTTCTTTAAAAATATATATTACCCTGAAAATATACCCTATGAAGGTTAACAAATTGGTCAATGCAAGAAGTAATGCATAAAGAAATTACTGAAATAAGTATGCAAACAAAAATGAAAATGCTTATTATATAAAGAACTTTTAATGATTGGATGCATATCAATGTCCAGTGCATTTTGGGAAATATAATCTTCATTAGGGCAGTGCAAAGCTCCAAACTATTAATTAAAATAATAACTTCATGTTGTGACGTATAGATAAAAACTAAATTTCAGATACAGGCATATCTTGTTTTATTGCGCATTGCCTTATTTTGCTTTGCAGATATTGCATCTTTTGCAAATCGGAGTTGTGTGTAACCCTGAATTAGCAAATGTATCAGTGCCATTTTTTCAACAGCATAAACTCACGTTGTGTCTCTCTGTCACACCTTGGTCATTTTTGTAATATTTGAAAGTTTTTCACAATTATTATGTCTGTTACGATGATCTGTGATCTTTGATGTTACTGCTGTAGTTATTTTGGGGTGCCATGAACCACACCCATAGAAGGCAGCGAACATATTTGATCAATGTGTGCGTTCTGACTGCTCCACCGACAGGCCATTCACCCATCTCTTCCCCTCTCTCCGGGCCTCTCTGTTCCCTGAGACACAGCAGTATTAAAATAAACAAATTAGTAACCCTACAATGGCCTCTATATGTTCTAGGGAAAGGAAGAGTCACACATCTCTCACTTTAAATCAAAAGCTAGAAATGATTAAGCTTAGTGAGGAAGTCATGCTGAAAGCTAAGATAAGCCGAAAGTAGCTCTCTTGTGCAAAATACTTAGCCAAGTTGTAAATACAAAGGAAAATTTTTTGAAGGAAATTAAATAATACTCCAGTAAACATAGGAATGATAAGAAAGGGAAACAGCCTTGTTGCTGATATAGAGGAAAGTGTTAGTGCTCTGCGTAGAAGATCAAACCAACCACAACATTCCCTTAAGTCACAGCCTAATCCACAGTGAGGTCCTAGTTCTCTTCAATTCTATGAAGGTTGAGAGAAGTGATGAAGCTACAGAAGAAAAGTTTGAAGCTAGCAGAGATTGGTTGTGAGATTAAAAAACGAAGCCATCTCAGTAACATAAAAGTGCAAGGTTTGAAGCAGCAAGTGCTGATGTAGAAGCTGCAGCAAGTTATCCAGAAAATCTATGTAAGAGAACTGATAAAGGAGAATACGCTAAACAGATGCGTTGACTTAGACCAAAGAGCTTTACATTGGACAAAAATGGCACCTGAGAGGTGCATAGCTAGAGAGAAGTCAGTGTTTGGTTTCAAAGCTTCAAAGTACAGGCTGACCCTCTTTGTTAGGGGCTAGTGCAGCTGGTAACTTTATGGTGAAGCCAGTGCCAATTAACCATTCAGAAAATCCTTCTGCTCATAAGAATTATGCTAAATCTACTCTGCATGTGCCCTATAAAATACAACAATAAAGCCAGGATGACAGTGCATCTGTCTACAGTATGGCTTACTGAATAGATTAAGCCCACTGTTGAGACCTACTGATCAGGAAAAAAAAAAAAAAAAATTCTTTTACAATGTTACTTCTCATTGACAGTGCACCTGACCACCTAAAATCTCTGATGAAGATATGCAAGGAGATTAATGCTGTTTTCATGTCAGCTAACACAATATTCATTCTGCAACCTGTGGATCAAGGAGTAATTCTGACTTTCCAGTCTTATTATTTAAGAAATACATTTTGAAAGGCTATAGCTGCCAGACATACTGATTCATCTGATGAACTGGGGCAAAATAAATTGAAAACTTTCTAGACAAAATCTAAATGTCATTAAAAACATTCTTGATTCATGGGAGGAAGTCAAAACATCAATATTAACAGGAATTGGACGAAGTTGATCCAACTATCATGGCTAACTTTGAGGAGTTCAAAACATTTACTGTTTGGAAGTCACTGCGGACATGGTGGAAATAGCAAAGGAACTAGAATTAGAAGTAGAGCCTGAAGATGTGACTAAATTTTTATGAACTCATGATAAAACCTGAATGGATAAGGGGTTGCTTCTTATGATGGGCAGACAGTGTGGTTTCTTGAGAGGGAGGCTACTCCTACTGTAGATGCTGTGAACATTGTTGAAATGACAATAAAGGACTTCGAACAGAACCTAAACTTAGTTGATAAAGCAGTGGCAGGAAACGAGATAATTGACTCTAGTTTTTATTAAATTTCTACTGTGGGTAAAATGGTAACAAACAGAATCTCATGCTACAGAGAAATCTCTCCTGAAAGGAAGAGTCTATCGGTGCAACAAAGTTTGCTGTTGTCGTATCTTAAGAAATTGCAACAGCCTCCCCAGCCTTCAGCCACCACCACCCTCGTCAGTCAGCAGTCATCAACAATGAGGATAGACTCTCCACCAGCAAAATACTACATCTTGTGAAGCCTCAGATGATCATTAGCATTTTTTAACACTAAAGTATTTTTAATTAAGATAGGTACATTGTTTTTGTAGACATAATGCTGTTGGACACTTAATAGACTATACTGTAGTGTAAACACAACTTTTATACGCACTCGGAAGCCAAAAAATTTATGTGATGCTTTATTGTGATATTCGCTTAACTCCTGTTATCTGCAACTTAATCTGCCATATCTCTAAGGTATGCCTGTATTTTCATAATTCCAAAACGGATAAATTATTTTAAGATTGTGAAATCTCTTTGATCATACATTAAATATTAATTTAATGTTTGCTCCATTATTTTCAGAACTAATCGAACTATTCTGAAAGTTAATAGAAAAAAATTTAGAGAAAGTAGTTTTAAATGACAATATTGCTTTTATCTTATTGGCCTGCTAGCTTCTGTACTTCTCATGAAAAAAAAAAAAAAAAAAAAAGCATGTTCATCAAAATCCTAATGGTTGTTGAAACACAGATTTGGCAAAATAAAAAAAAACAATTCTGTTGAGAAATTTCTCTATGTTTCTTAGATTTTGTCAAAAGTTGGACTAACTTAATTCTGTTTTTCTAAACTCAAACAGTGAAACTTGGCAAATTTCCTAGATTGACTGGCATTTGAAATTCTGTAACCTTTTTTTGTTAACACTGTATTTTGAGAACATGCAACAGTACAAGTTGTTTTGAAACAATTGTGTTGTAACTGAATGGGACAGGAGTATTAAACCAAGACAGTTTTCGAAATGGCATATAATTTAAGGATTTGGGGTAGAGCATTATTATTACGCAAGTCAAGATCTGTAATCCCTTAAAGAATAATATAAATACTGTGAATGTCTGTAGTTTACATTGTTTCACTTACTAATAGCTCATTATGACCTATGTTAAACCTAGTTAGTTAGATGACCAGAAGAGACTTTGATGCTATCCTGTTATGTTCAAGGAAATCAGAGTATTTAGCACTAGAACTCTACACAGAGAACATAGTGTTACTGGAATATATTGTTCCCTTCAAAATAATTACTGGTATCCATTATACAAATTGAAGGCATTCCATAATGTCCACTGTACTCTCCAAGAAAACAAAACTTTGCTTTTGTTTCATATTATGCCCTTGTGGCTAGAATAGTATCTGATGCTTAGCAGGTGCTATAGAAACATTTCTTGAAATGAATAAATTATAGCATAAATACATAAGATGCTAGAGTTGAGATGGAGAGAATTCAAGTATGTTGAAATATCATTTGTTGGCAAAACTGCCAGGATTGTTGATAGATATTTGGAGGAGAGAGATACGTGAAAAAGAACAAAAGAATATTCCTAATATATGATTTTTTTGACTAGGTAGATAGGAACATTTACGGAAATGGAAATATATTTCAATAGGGTTTAATATGTTTGGTTAAATAAAGAAGAGTGGTATTCAGGTGAAAATAATAATTATGAAATAAAATATGCCATTTGGGGACCCAAGACAAGGTTTTGATTGACATCATGAATTCTCAAGAGTTTGATGCTATAGTTTAATGCATCAAACAATAATTTGATGGAGCTGCTCAGAGTGAGTGCGTAAAAAGAGAAAGAGAGAGAACTTTCCCTTCATGAGAGCTCTCAGTTCAACTACGTTTATGAGCAATTCAATGCAGTCAGTCTCATAAAAGGACACCTCAGAGAATAACCAGGAAAAAGAAATTCCAGACCAACTCCAACATGCTGCCTCTGTAACAGTTTGCCACAGGAGCCCAAAATCTAGGAGATAGTGACAAGTTAGATAAGGGTGTTCATCACAAAGCCTTCCAACTGAATCAAAACAAATTTAAATGCATCATCAAGAAAGCAGGAGAACAGTTTTTAATTACTCGAGAAGCTTTGAGGTTAACTGAAGGCACTAAGGTAGAAACACAACAGCTTCCACACATTTCTAGGAGTCTACCATAGTAAAGCTTTGTTCCTAAGGAGGCCTTTGCATCCAAAATCCTCCCTGCAATAAAAGAAGTTTTATGATACTGCCTGTCCTATGTTCTATAGAATCAAACGCCTGGGAGGCATGACTTCTATTAAACGCTAGGAAAATATAAATCAAAATCACAACAGGAGCCAGATAAACTTAAGCCTCAGTTTCCACATTTGTAAATTAGGGCTCATTTCTCTGACCTTGCACAATTCTTTGGGATTTAGAATGTGTAAAATACCTTCCATAGTACGAAGCACTTAATAGGATCTCAGAAAATGTGATTCTAATCATGAATATCTCCATTCAGGTTTTTAGTGTGCATGTCACATCATAATTGTCCTCAAGAATAAAACATGATTATTCTCTAAAGAGGACATGATAACTTACATTGTTCTTGAAACTCCAGGTAGTTTTCCCATTGATTATGCCTAAATGAAAGTCAAAGATAACCTTGATGCCTCCCCTCTAATGTGAAAATTTTGGAAACTAGATTTCTGCAATTTTTCTAGAAAAGTATTTTTTGCAATTTTTTAAAAGTTTCAGTGGCATCTGGTATTGGATCTGCACATTTGATTCTGCTCTTCTGAGTATATATATATAAAAAAGAAAACATAAATGACCCTGCTTAGAATACGCTAGTACCTGTGAGATCGCTGTAAAGCTAAGGAGTCTAGAGATGGAATTTAGAGTGCGGATATTCTTCATTTAGGCAACAAGAAGAGACCCTTGAACTTTCTCCATTAGGATTATTTCACTGAAGTCATCTGTGGATATTCATAAGATTCATGAACTCGAATGGGGAAAATAATTACACATTTATGTTCAATCAGCTTTAACTAACAGGTGGCTTTCCTTTCAATTATATAGACAACAAACCACAGAAGAATGGGCAGTATCTTTGTGTCTTACCAAGGACAATTACAGATATTTTCACATTATGTTACAAGCATTTTGAAACAATGTTTACACTCACCACTACTCTGAAATTAAGGTGTCATCTCCAGGCTACGTATTTTGATGAAAACACCACAGCCTCCGCATTTACTGATAAATCTGTAACAAGTTTTACTTTGAGAGTAAAAGAAAAAAATGCCTACTTGACGGACATGCTCTATCTACAGGAGAAGCTTCTGTTCCTGATTGTGAACTATTGTAGCTCTCAGGTAGTGTCACACACACAGGAAATACTTCTTGAACTGCATGCTCTGCCAGCACTGACCACCAAGTACTTCCAGGTCAAGCTAGTCCCCTGCTCGCATCGCCAAAACTCCTCCTTTCAGGGTAGGTGTCTCAGCATGAAATCACCATTACTGTGACTCGTTGTCCCTCACTCCTACTGAATTACCAAAGCCCTACAGGATGGATATAATGTTGAATTTTCATTTATATTGCATCTCAAAATATAGTGCAGTACCAGAATTAGAAACAAAAATGCAATTTAAAATGATAAATACATTTGGTAAATTAGGTAATAATTCATTACCCTCCTCCTTCAACCCCCCAGAAAAAATAAAGAAAAAACGCAGGAAACATATATGTGTGTGTGTGTGTGTGTGTGTGTGTGTATGTGTGTATATATATATGTGTATATATATATATAATAAGATATAATATACTTACAAATTATATTTATAATATATATTATAGATAATCCTATATGTTATAATATCATATATTATATATTATACTGTGATAAGAATTCTTTCTTTAATATGTGAAAAACTACCTACTCTGACACTTTATATGTATGATATATAATATATGATATTTTAGTAAATTACATATTATATATATTTACATATAATATATCATATATATATATAAAATGTCAGGGTAAGTAGTTTTTCTCATATTGAAAAATAAATAATGAGGAATCCTTATCACAGAATCAAAACACAGAGCATCCAAATCAGTGTTTTTCACCTACTTGTAACCAAGAACACCTTTGTGATTAATATGAAAATCAAATGCTGTCTTCTTCAGGTGATAGTCATTGATCTGCAGAAATTACAGTTTCTCCTTCAAGTATCTCTATTAGCCAAGAAAATTTTAAGATGTTCATTTTGTATATAATCAGTTTCATTTTCAATTTTTCAAATAGGTCTTATAAAATTGACTAAAAAATTGTATTCTACCCCTTCTCCTTACGAATTCCAAAGTGGCCAAGAAGTACTGCTCTGAATAGCACCATGAAAACACAGAAAGATGACACGTTTGTAAGGATGAACATTTGAGAAATCTCACTAGCATTCAAAAGGCAGGTAATAATCAACAACAAACCAAGAAAGGCATTTGCCTCCACCATACTGTAAATAGAGGTAGTACGGGAAAATGGTCCCAATAGTAGATGTACTTGTTATATTATTGGGTTATTACGTAAGGATGTGGCTTGGCATCATTTAATATAAGAAGAGAACAGATAGACTATCAGCTTAACAAGACATGGTAAAGCACTGTTCTTCTCCAAATAAGAGTTATTTCATATATATATATATATTTATATATATATGTGTGTGTGTATTATATACAATATTATATTATGTATTATATAATATATATAATTGCAAGATAATTAACTTTATGTATGAAAAACATTTTTAATATATGGACTTTCAAAATCTTAAAGTACATTGCCAACACACATTTTTTAGATTTTTCTGTTTTCATATCCTGAAAAGGAAGAAAGACAACTACTTCTGGCCTCAACAGAATTCTAACTAAAAGTTGAGATGGAGCATGTCTTTTCAAAGTCCATCAATGACTGTAAAATTTAAAAGGAACTGTTTTTACTTGAAAGAAACTTAAAATTTATAAAGTTTTATCACCAACCTTTCAGGTTTGCTATAAAAGCTGAAAAAAAATGCAAAGGAAATGGAACTTATATCTGCTATTAACAATAGTAAAAATAGATACTCATATTTAACTAGAGCATTATGGGCTAGAAAGGAAATTTCTCCTCCAGATGTTTTAAACATACACTTAGATTTTAAATTTCTGTGATTTCATCAGCATTTGGAATGTTATGAGGAGAAATTGATTTTTAAATAGTGGCAATGGATGCTTTCTGGAGTTGAATACAGCCTACATTTCTCTTGTTTAAAAAAATGCATCTTTGTCTGTCATTTTTCTTACAAGATTTCCTTTCAATAAAATATTTCACTCTGTTCTTATTCACCAATCATCTTGCTCTTTTTTCAGGTCTCACATTAATTTTCATGATGAAGTTAACTTAATGCCTTCAACATTTTAACTAACTAGTCCTACCTATTTAGTTTTAGAAAGTGCAGTATTTATAGTAGTATTAATTATGCTAATACTATTTTAAGTTTCATTTTGGGACTTAAACAGAATATTTGGAAAGAGGCTATTTTTTTAAAATCTAAAGCATTGGTTCTCTGTCATATGCACACTACAAAAATTACAAAATTAATTCAAATTAAAATCGAAGTTCAAATAAAAATTATATCAATTTACAAAAATATGATACCCCTTTCAATTCTTTATGATTTAATCTCAAAACAAGTCTGATGTGATTCTTGAATTTTAAGATAATTTATTTAAGGGTGTCAGTAAATACTACAAACACCTCAACTTATTAGTTTTTTGTTTTTTACTTTTTAAATGATTTTATGTGCAAATAATGAACAGATGTTTTACCCATAAATTCTACTTTCTAAAAACAGATGCTTTCTAAAAGAAAAACCACATAATTACTTTTAAAAGGCACTGAGATTCCTCTGCTTCTAGACCATTGCTAGGCTGGAAAAATAAAGTTGGTTCCACCAGAAATCACAAGTTAGAACTGAATATTCTCCAAAGTGGAAATTCTAGAGTGTAATGTCACTCCAGGCAAAGATTATTCAGTTCTCACGCCAACATCCACAACTCCCTATCAGAAGGGTAAAACCAGGTCAAAACAGTCCAGAATAATGAGGCTTCATCAAACAATGTCATTATGCTCTTCTAAGCTGCAAATAAACCAAAACAGGAAATGCTAAAATCAAAATAATATTTGACGCTGTCATACAAATTGTTAATTCTTTGTTGTATCCTCCCTTCTACAATATTAATAAAGGGAATATTTTACTGCAAAGAAGATTTTATTTTATACATCACTAGCCATGAATTTTTGCCATTAGTTATTATACAAACGATGCGTAGTGCCGTTATCCAAATGACATAACCATTTTACATCCACAATTCATTTCTACGGTGATAAGTAGAATTTTTATGATTTACTTAAATCATAAGTATCAGATGTACTGATAGATAAGTACATCTATCAGTGAAGATTTAACACTGAAATGCAATGTAACATCCGTAATATCTGATGTTTTGTAGATGGCAATGTAGGAGACATATATTTCAATCACTTTTCATTTAAGTGACCTTATGTAAAAAATAAACTTTTTTTAACTTTAGATTAGAAGATAATCATCTGACTAAACACAATTTGATTATTTTTAAATAAACGAAACTTCATCTAATTCAAAATATGGAATATGGAATCTATTCCCATAGTAGACATGTAGTAATTTCATTTTGGATGATCTTATCTCATTTCATTTACAAAAAAATGTATCCTTCACATTCCTAGAATAGTCTTTGTTAGTGCAAGTGGTTTAGTGAAAGTTTAGTAAACTGGTAAATTTAATAATTCACCAGTTCCAAGTCTCCAAAGGGCATTTTCAGAGATTTTTAAGAAGAATCTTCTATCTCCACATCCTTTTGTAACTGCTGTACCATTTTGTCTTCCACCTGTTACCATTTGCCTGCAAGAGGGGTTTGGAGAAGATGGATGTTTTGCTTGACTTCTTTGATATCCTAAACTTTCTGTAGCTCTTTATTTTTCTTCCATCTGTTCATTATAAATTTAGCTTGGCTTTTCTGTTTGATCTCTTCAACTCTCTTCATTGCATCCATAGATTTATTCCATAGCTCTCGCTGGTATTTGATAGGTTTTTCAGATTCTACGTCTTGCAAATTCAAATGAATTATCCACTGTAAGATCTTTACCAGCTGCTTTCCGAAATGGTTTGGTCCACCAACTTTGCGAGGATTGCACTTCTTTTTAAAGTTTTTATGACACTAAGCTTGACAAAATCTGAACAGCTTGCAATCATTGCAGACGAACATCATGCCATGGCCAGGGTAGATGGGCCCCGAACGGAAATAATACTTCTCGATAAGCATGTTGAACACGCCTGGGTCCCCACCAACCAAATGCCAAGCTTGAGAGGAAGTCAACTTATTACTTTTAAAGAGGGTTCTAAAACACACAGTTTATATTATTTGACACCCATGAAATGGGAATTGAACAAATTTCCTTGAAATAAATAGCTATGCTTCATCATTTTCAGGTGTCTTGGGTTTATTTAAGTTTCAGGTCTCTTTATCTGGTTGGAACGCCTGTTTCCTCAGGGCAGGACTCCGTGGAACTCATTCACCCATGGGCCTTAAGCATCTGGGACAGTGCTTGGAACAAACAGGATCCCTGCTTGCTCTTTGGCTGCCTGATATTCTGAATGGACTGAAGTAAAACAAAGTGAGAGAGAAGAAAAAATGCATTCCACTTTGTAGCTGCTTATTATAAGGTAGGCTCTCTATATTTAATATTTAGGAATATGTTTACTAAACTTTCACTAAGCCACTTGCACTAACAAAGACTATTCTAGGAATATGAAAGATACTATTTTTTTGTAAATGAAATGAGATAAGATCATCCAAAATGAAATTGCTGCATGTCTACTATGGGAATAGATTCCACATTTTGAATTAGATGAAGTCTTGTTTATTTAAAAATAATCAAATCGCGTTTAGTCAGATGATTATCTTCTAAAACCTGTGTTCCTCATAATTTGCCAAAATCAATGAATAATTTAATATATCTGTATTCTAATAGTTTGAGATCTGCCACGGATTTGAATATATTCCCTTTGTAGAGAGCAAGTTTTATCACATTGAAAAGGATGACTTAGTTTTTGGTTATCTTTTAACATTTCTGCCCTTCTGTAGCAGCAAGCGTAGCGTTAAAGGCTTTCTTCTATATTAATGAATAATACAAAATCAATGCAGCTTGTATTATTAAATGTGCATTTTGTGAACATTTTGTTAAAGTAGACTTATTCCATTTTCTGCTGATGGGAATTTTTGGCCCTCGGTGCTAAAACCTTCAGCTCCGCTCTTTAACTCCCCAGCAATAACAACCTCACCTCCCTCATGAGATTATTTCCTAACACCTTTATTATTCTTCCTGAAGTCTGCTTTGCTATTAACATAAAACCACTGAGCAAGTGGTTGAGTATCACTTCTGTCGCTTAGTAAATGTATGACCCTTGGAAACTTAACTAACTTCTTGGGACTTAATTTCTTCCTCTGTAGAAGAGATGAAAATAATAGAGCCCAACTCCAAACACTGATCCAAAGATTAGAGGAGTTCATATATGCAGTGCCCTTGGAAAAGGCGCCGGCATATGGGGATTGCTCCGTGTGTATTTGTGGTTGATAGTACTTTCATTTAGTCTCCTCTGGAATAAGTATTAGTCTAAAAAACTCTAAATAAAGTCTTTGTCTTCTCTGGAATAAGTATTAGTCTCCTCTGAAAATGGAAAATCAGTTATTGTTATGTCTCTCATATGAAAGAGAGCAAACAGACAGTGCCTACTAAAGGCATATTGATCTTGTGATTGGTTATTATGCATTCTCCTTCAACAGAACATTTGGAAAGATGGGAATACTTTGGAATACTCTGCTTAAGAGGAATTGGTATGCATTGTTAACTGTCAAACAACAGAGGAAGAAATTGAGTCCAAAGAAGTTCGTCGAGTTTCCCAGGATCATACATTTACTAAGTGAGAGAACTGAGATTCAACCATCAGCTCAGTGGTTTTATGTTAATAGCAATGCAGATTTCAAGAAGAATAAAGGTGTTCAATCGACAATACATTGTCAAACATGTTTCCATGTAAAATCAACTGGGGTTTTACACTAGAGACAGAGGCCTTAGGTCTCATTTAGGTTGTTTCATTAGGACCTTCCATAGCATTTACTTAAACTGCCCAATAAAAAACATTTACACAAATACAATAGAGTTGTATGTTTTTATTAAAATATATATCATAAATTGATTAACATCTGTCATATAGATTTATACAACACATTAAGTTTTATATTGCAAATATAAGAGGTTTTACTTTTGTCCCGGAAAAGTGGATGTAGCTATCCAGAGTACTCATTGTATCTTTCTAGACAAATATTCTCTTAAAATAATGAGTATGTTATTACTGTTTTAGAGCAAGAGACAGCGAGAGAGAGAGAGAGAGCAATGTCAAATTTGATCATAGGACACTTTGGTGACTTTAGTAATCCAGTAATTTCTGAAAAAGATACATTATAGAGTTACTGAATTCCCAATATGGATCCAAAGGAAATAATATCAAAGCAAGATTTCATCGCAATGTGCACGATTACAGAATCTTTTTACCATGTGTGCAATACACTCATCTCACATTATGCATTCTGTGAAATTTCATCCCATAGTAAACTTGTTGCCCCCACAATTTATAGACTATGTCCTCTTAAAATTACATATATTGTCCAAATACTTAGAGATGTGAAGTATGTAATACTTTTTATTATGAATGTTTAAAAGCTGATTTAACAGAAGCCCAACATTTAGAATCTTTTCAATATTAAAAATAATATATCTGATTTGTGCACTATCCAGTAACAGACAAGTCCTGTTACTTTATGCATTTGAAACAGTTTTGGAAAATAGAGTTACATATTATATGACTTTCCAAATTTCCATTAGACAAAGGTAAAACTATATATCATTCTATTGATACATCTATTGATACATTTCATTCTTAGAATCTAGACGGTTGCTAAGGCATGTCATCTTTTTTTTTTTTTTTTTTTTTAATGAGGCTGGGCACAGTGGCCCAAGCCTGTAATCCCAGAACTTTGGGATGCTGAGGTGGGCAGATCACCTGAGGTCAGGAGTTTGAGACCAGCCTGGCCAACATGGTGAAACCCCATGTCTACTAAACATAGGAAAATTAGCCAGGCATGGTGGCACACACCTGTAATCCCAACAATTTGGGAGGCTGAGGCAGGAGAATCAGTTGAACCCAGAAGCGGAGGTTGCAGTAAACTGAGATTGAGCCACTGCATTCCAGCCTGGCAATAGAGCAAGATACTGTCTCCAGCAAAAAAAATTAAAAAAATAAAATGAAAGGATTATCTGGTGGATAGGATATGGGAGAAAGAGAAGGACAGAGAAGCCAGGGATGACTTCAAACTTTTGGGTCTGAGAAAATGAAGAAGGGCGCTGCCATGAACTGAGGTTGAAAAGGCTGAGTGCGGAACAAGTTCAGAGGTCACATGAATGGCCCTTTGCAGGGCATGTTAAATTGAGATGCTTATTAGATATATAAGCAGGAATGTCAAGTAGGCAGTTGGATACACGATTCTGGAGTTCATCAGAGATGTTTGGACTGGAAGAATAGAACCAGGAGTTACGTAAAGTCAAGAGCGTTGATGGAATCAGCGATGGGCAAGGATAAAAGGAAAAAAAGAAGAATACGTGGGTTAACAGGGAAACAAGCAGTCAAATTGATAAAGAGTAACTGGAGGTACCTTAGGGAGGAAGTTTGGGGACGTGGATGATGTTAGATGCAGCATTCAGAGAAGGATGTCTGTGAAGCTGCCAGCCATGGGGACAGTGATCCAGGCAAAACCCAGTGGAGACAGAAAAAAAAAAAAAGCAAAGCAGCTGGAAAAGAGCTTTGTCCAAAACACTACATAACGCTCTCTTCTCCTTGATCTCATTAACAGCCTGATTTTTCCTCCTGTGCATTTTACCTTAGGAATGCCCTTGTTCACTCTTTTACAATAAATGATTCCTCTTGTGACCTTTCTGTCTTTCAGAAACTTCCACCTTTTCCATGTGTGAGATGCACATACAGAGATCATGGAAACATCACACAGCAAAGTCTTTCTCAGCAACTTGCTTTCAGATACAAAGCAACACTCCAATGTCAGAAATCATTTTAGAAATTGCTTTTCCCTTTACAAAGCTCTGAACTTCAACTAATTCCTCAAAGACACTTGTGTTTATATGGCTGTTTATTTACTTATTGTCCCTGGGTTGTTCAATAGGTCTCTTGACATCATTCCTCCTATCATTTTGTATCCTTTGACCAATGTGCCCCCAATACTTCCCAGCTCACCCACGCCCAGCCTCCAGTAACCTCCCATCTACTCCTTCTTTCTATCTATCAACTCTTTTAGGTCCCACGTACAAGTAAGATCATGTGGTATCTGTGTTTCTGTACCTGGCTTATTTCATTTAGCATAATTAGGATTTTATTCTTTTTTTCAGCTGAATGATATGCAAATGTATGTGTGTATACACCCCCCCACCCCCACCCCACACACAGTTTCTTTACTCACTCATCTGATAGATATTTAGGTTAATTTCATACCTTAACTATGGTGAACAGTGCTGCAGTGAACATGAGGTGCAGACTACCTTTCACACAATGATTGCTTTTCCTTTGGACGTATTACCCAGTAGTGGGATTGCTAGATCATATGGTAGTTCTGTTTTTAAAGTTTTTCAGGAACCTCCATACAGTTTTCCATAGTGGCTATACTAATTTATATTACAACTAAGAGTGTACAAGAAATTCCCTTTCCTCCACATCTTCTCCAACACTTACCTGTTGCCTTCTTGATAATAGTTATTCTGACAGATATGAGATGATACCTCATTATGGTTTAAGTTGCATTTCCCTAATGATTAATGAAGTTAAACATTTTTTCATCTAGCTTTTGGCCATTTGTATGTCTTATTTTGAGAAGTGTCTATTCAGATCTTCTGTTTCATTTTAAATTAAGTTACTTGTTTTCTTAATATTGAGTTGTTCAGGTTCTGTACATGTTTTGGATATTACCTCCTGGTCAGACATATGATTTACAAATATGTTCTGTCTTTCTGTAGGTTATCTCTTCACTCTGTTGATCATTTCCTTGGCTGTGCAGAAGCTTTTAAGTTTGATGTAATCTGATTTGTCTATTTTTGCTTTTGTTGCCTCTGCTTTTGGGTTCATATTCAAATAAATTATTGCCCAGATCATGTATAGGGATACTTATTATTTCAATGTAAACTTACCAAAATCACAAAAAATGTATTGTTAGAAAGTAACTATGCCACATAATGTTTCCACACAAGACTGTGCAACTTGTATAAACTGTATTACATGATGAAAATCTCACAATAGTGCTCAAAACCTCAGGTGTCTATCTCAAAAGAAGACATAGTCATTAGATTGCCTTATAATTTGGATTTTCCTTGATTAAAATTTCACATTCACATTTGTATTTCCTTAACTTTGTAGAAATAGCATTAAAAGTAATTCCCCAGGCATCTGTGATTGCTCTAGGAATTTTTATATAAAACCTATATATATATGCACACACACACACACATATACATATATATGTGTATGTGTCTAAAAATAGTGTATATGTGACATAGAATTATATTTTGGATATATTAAATTGTCATATCTTTATTCTTCATTGTGTAGTCTAGGCAACTAAATAACCACCAAAGTGACAAAATAAGGGTACCTTTTCATAACTTAGAAACCAAGGAAGAATGACACAATATGCTAATAAAATTTTCTCCCAATTTCAACTGGAACAATTAAATGATAAATTCCTATGTAGAGAAATGCAATCATCTATAATTTCTTCATTTCAGGTCAGTTAATATGACCATTTAAGCCTGTATTTCCTATTGCACTTCTCTTTTAGGTTGACAAAGAAAAAAAATCAGAAATTCAACTAGCAGTTTTCCAAAATAGAACAGTAAGGCTTATTACCCTGACCTTAGCAGTTGGTACCCAATTTAGTATCTTTATACTACGATGGTTTTCTTGTAAATTTTATCCTTGGCCACATCTAAAATAACAAGTTTTTAGTTAACATTTATTTTTTTCTAAAGAAATTCAGTCTCTAGAAGGAAATGAACCTGGCAGAAATAGAATTCCTACTTTTCACCCTTATGCTAGGCTCTAGAAATACTGAGGAAATCATCTGCTTTCAGGACTGTTCTTGAAAGTGACAACTTGCATGCACTTGAGCCACATCTCCCCTTCCCAGCACACCTGAACCCCAGGTCCCACTGTCGATCTCCCTCTTCAAAGCAGCTCTGTTATCTTCCTGAAACTGGAGAGGAAGAGGCTTACTCCTACTTTCAAACCAAAAACAGATTTAGACCCGAAAGGATTTAAAAATAACTTAAAAATAAAGTCCCAAAACTGGCTTTTCTATGTTCAATCACACAACACTCGAAACAATTGTGTGTTGCTTTGAGTCCCAAATGCTTTAATTTTTTTAAAGAATATGCAGTTCACTTTCTTATTCCAGCAAACATCGCATTTATACTATCAATATGTCCAGGGTTTACTAAAACTTCATAAATGACTCTCTGATATTTGAAAGGGCAAGATTAGAGTGGCTTCGTATTTCAAACATATACGTCAAAGAGTTGCGTAACACATATGCACATATTAAAGTTATTACGGATGTGAAAATCTGTTTTTTTTTCCTGCCAAAGAAACATGTACTTCCTTCATGAAGAATTTCCTAAATAAATTTTGCCAGTTTAATTGCTTATAGAAATTTATTTTTAAAACATTTTATTTAAACCATGTAAGTCCCAAGGTAGTCTGTGAACGTGAACTTTAAAGCTAACATTTTTGTCACTAGTTCCTTTTTGCTATGTCAGAAAAGAAAACAATTCACAGCCATTTTATTTTTCCAATTTTTCTCAAGATAAGAGACTGTCTCAACCTCATAGGCTCAGAAGAATGCCTTTATTTTCCCATGAAAAGATAATCCTGAAGTAATATTTGCAGCAAGAGGCCATTAGGCAAGTGTTGACCCTTTATGGCTAGTCCAATTTCCTCTCTTTGTGAGATATTAGTAATTAAATTCAGATTTCTGTGTATTTATTTTCTTTCCTCAACTCTGTTCATGGATGCCATTTTTAGGTATCTCTTGCCACTTCAGCAATCAATAAGCAAAAGAGAGATTTGTAAGAGGCCTTAAAAGGAGAGAAAGAAGATTTTTCTCTTAGGCCCAGTTATAGAATCAGTTGTTATTTTTTGGTCTGCAATAAATTTTTCCCATATCTGTATGGGCATTCCACCCACGAGTTTCAGTTCTCTTATTGCTTTTCTAAATGTCTTGAGAGGTCACTAGAAAATTATTACAGTTCATTATTATCCAGAAACTCCAACTTCTGATATAAAGTAGCAATTATTTTTAACTTAATCACAGACTAACATAGTTTTGGATGTTGGAAGAAATAATACTAAAATTGTATAGCTCAAAAAAAAGAGAGAGAGAGAGAGAAAGACAGCCTGAATATGTCTTGAGTTTGAGAATTTTTCAATCTTGCTTTATTCTCAGGGATAATTTTCAAACCTGAAATTAAATAGATCAGTTGAGACATGGAATAAGCTTCTATGGAGGCTCATTATAAAACTCATGTAGAGTCTAATTATTCTTCCTAATACTCATTTTTCCACCCACTAAATCATTAGCTTCATTAACAGTGATTAAAACTAAGCCTCAAAGCTGGCAGAGTTGGATGGATTCTCACGTCCTTCTAATGACTATAGTCTAAAGCACCCCACTGGGAAAGTGAGCGCTTCCTGGAGCCCGTGGACACAGAGGCAAGAGACAGCATAAGATGACTCACAGTGCGTGTTGATGTGAAATGGAGAAAAGGTTTCAATTCTAGTATGGCAGGGGGGTGCGGTTTCCAAATTTGTTTGTTTAAAAAATGCAATGCCTAGCCTACGTTTATTTACAGAGCCTAAATTCAGGTGTAAAAATATCAGCTGATATAGTCTGGTACATTAGAACACACCATATAGTAGATAAAAATGTCAATAATTGCTCATGTCTTTGACTGGAGTAATATCTTGTATGTAGCTGCAAAATTAATTACCACTTTATTCGATAAATCATTGGCAAATCTTGATTACAGTGACAATAGTGGCTTCTAAAACTTTTAAATAAATTATGGGGAAATATCTTCCTGTCCTGTAATGTAATATGACCTATAGTTTAAGGAAGGTAGATACAGAGAGATTACTTTCAGAAACTATATTACTAATAATAAAACATGGGAATTATTTTGGCATGAAAATAATTGCAAATCAACTTTCAACCTTTAAAGTTTTATAAACATCATAAAAGACATGATAGAAAAATTTGCTTCCTTAGTAAGTATTTCTTTAAATAGACAAATGAGCTGCTCCGAATGACCTCTTTATGGGAGAAAACTGATTTAATGTGGCTGTTATCCAATAGTCATCAGTGAATTTACAACTAGGGATGATAACTGGGATTAAGAGAAGTCTTAAAAATAAACACCTCCAAGGGGCAGAAAAAAAAAAAGAAAGAAAAACAAGAAGAAACATGAATAAGGTAACTAAAAGAAATTTAAGAAAATTTTTATAATTGCATATGTGTTTACTTTATCTTCAAATATCTGAGTAGTTATAAAGGATTCAAAATAACATGTCTATTAGGAAAAAACATGTGGCATGATATTTAAGATAGAAGTGTTTTCTTCTTGTCCTTTGTATCTTGCCCCTAAAAACTAATTTCTAGAAGTTATATGTCAGTAAGAGTGAGCAACTTCCCTGAGCTGTTGTCATACAATGTCCCTCATCATAGTCCTGGTCTGCTGAATGATCAGGTTGGGAAAACAGATGGGAAAGAAAATCCTAGCGTGTGTTTTCTCTTTTAAATGAAATGCTAATTTGGAAATATTACTGCTTGACCCAATTGATGCCATAGCTGTAGGGATTAAACAGAAGTTTGTCAAGGGAGGTACAATTTACGACTGTCTGCTCATTTGCCAATTCCATCCTACTAATTTAAAGAAGAGAAAAAATCTGTATCTCCCTGGGATTTGTATTCAAACAAACTGCAATAAAATAGTTGCTTTGGTTCACCATAGTTAGAATGTTTGCTTAGCTTTTAAATTGTAGTCCTCTAGACCAAAAAAAAAAAAGGCAAAGCTGAAAAGAGATAGAGAAAGAAACAGGAGTAGAGAAGAGAGAGAAAAAATAAGAGAAATTACTGGTGATTAACCTTGATGTTTAATCAAACTAGAGAAAGAAAAGCTTAAGAGAAGAAGGGGGCATGCACAGCTTCCAAGACTGGGGGGAGGGCAGTTAGGGGGCCATTTTTAAGCAATAGCTTTTGCAATCATCTGGCGGTCAAAAAGTGGTAATAGTTGTAGAGCAGATGATTTGTGGAGGAAGGAAATGGGACGAGGGGTGGATGGTGAATTTCAAATGCTGCGAGACACATAGGGGCTGGGGTGAGGCGTGACAGAAAGGAGAGAACTTCCAATAAAGAAAGGAGAGGGGAGAACCATGAGGTCCATGAATGGAAAATGAACCAGTGAGGAGACAGAGACAGAGCTTAATGATGTTAGGAAATACTCAGAGAAAATAACTATTCCAAAATGGGGGGATCCTTATTCTAGGCATAAGTAGATGTTGAGAAGTCATGTCCTTTGAAGGGAAAGATTAGATTTAAGGGATATATATTTGTTGCCTAGAAGAAAAGCACCGAAGTCCAAATCCATAGTGTTTTTCTGATAGAATAAGTGTTTCTTAGAAGACTTTATTCTTTCTCTCGGCAGTGGGGAGGGAAGTTTGGTTTAAGTTAGAGAGATGATGACCCATGAAGCCTATTGTTGGAATTATAAAGTACTGGATTTTGGAGATGTTATTTGATTTAAAAAGCAGGATGGACTTATTTGATATGAAAGAAAGAAAAAATGATAACTACTGTGTGGTCAGAAAAGCAGTTCATAGCTAAGAACACTCTGTTAAAATGAAATAATTTTCTAAAATCTAGGAAACCAACATTAGTTTAAAGATAAAATTTTAAATACATGAGGAGTGACTGAGGAAGATGAAGGTATAATGGTAAGCTGCCAGGGGAAGTACATATACTTAAACAATTTTATAGTAACTCTCAAGAAACTTATGACAGCTCACGTTGGTTGCCTGTAGGTCATGGAATTGGTAATGAAGACGATCTTTTCATCATAAACTCTCTGATTGTGTGGAGTGTTTTGGTTTAATAAAATGGCCGTGGGAAAGAACCCTGAAAGGATGGAATAAATCTCCCAATTTTAAAGAGCAAAATATCTATGACCACCTACAGAGTCAAATCATGAAGTACGTAGAATGGATGAAAGTGAATAGGGGATAAAAATCAAAACCTTGAGAAAAGCTCCTAAAGAGAATGTAAAGTAAGTCATAATAAGAAGAGAATGACAGGTGCAAATGTGCTCTATGCCTCCTCATCCAGTGCTCACCTTGCAAGAAATGAGCAGTGCATGGGAGGGTAAAGAGGGGAGCCTCTGCAAGTACCGTTTCAGGATTAAGAGAGAAAGAGTGTGAAAACAGGCACTAATGGTGAAGACCAAGCGAAAGATAAAGAAGCATTGTTTCCTGCCAGATGTCACTGCTAAAGGAGAGTGAATAGCATGATAAATAGCTGAGAAAGGGAAGATCTCTGAACATTAACAGTGAGGCTTTGAGGACAGTTTTGCTCCTGATACAATTCAAAGAGCCGAGATTTTTCAAACAGAAAGATGCAGGCTCACATTCTAAATCTGTGCTTCTTAGTGGCTGAAAATTTAGCAATGCCCCTCACTTTTCTCAATTTTATTTTTGTTATTGGTAAAATGGAGATCCCTGTAGCTATGCAAAAAGATTCCTGCTAAATACCCACCTTCCAGGTGTTTGCAAAGATTCATTTCATGAACATACGTGTAATAATTATGCACTGTGTTTCAGTCACTGTCTTATGTGCTCAGGTTATAAAAATGAATATGACAAATGTGTGCTTTTGTAGAATTTAAGATCTGGAACTGGAGACAAGCAGACAGTGTTTAAGATGGAAGTAGTGGTAAATGCTGTTAAGCAAAGAACAAAAGGAAAAAGAAAGATGATGAATGATGCTGTCTCATCTAGGTCTGTTGGAACTGGTTTTAAGTAAAGTGTGGTTGAAAAAAATCTGTGTTTGTATGTATGTATATTTTTAGATACAAAGCAGATGAGGAAGTTTCAGGCACAACACACAGCATTGTACCAGAGGAGGCTAGAAAATGGTAGGCTTAACTAAAGAAAAGCTTCAGAACAAACTAAAGAAAATATAAGTCTGTTGTTGTTGTTGTTGTTGTTGTTGTTGTTGTTGTTGTTGATGTTTTTTGAGGCAGAATCTCACTCTGTCGCCAGGCTGGAGTGCAATGGCTTCATCTTGGCTCACTGCTACCTCTGCCTTTCAGGTTCAAGCGATTCTCCTGCCTCAGCCTCCCGAGTAGCTGGGATTACAGGCACCCACCACCACACCCGGCTAATTTTTGTATTTTTAATAGAGACAGGGTTTCACCATGTTGGCAAGGATGGTCTTGATCTCTTGATCCTCCCGCCTAGGCCTTCCAAAGTGCTGGAATTACAGGTGTGAGCCACTGCACCCAGCCAGAAAATGTAAGTATTTTTTTAAAAAAGAAAAATAATTTCATCAGATAAATCATTTTTATTATTTTAAAGGTCATTCCAGATCAGTGGTGGGAGAAATACATGGATGCGCTCATAGATCATGACATGGTATTGGGACCAACTCTGAGAGGAAATTGAGTAGTCATGGTTGTGGGGGCTGGGTGGGCAGGGCTGAGACCAACATACTAGAGGGAACTTCCTATTGACTTGGGCAGCTCTGGACATTCTCTAGAAGATAAGCACATTAAATGTAAGTCAGGTGAGGGAAAAGATGAGACCGCTGTCTTATTTCAAACCACATGGGTTAAATCACATGAAATGAATGATTACAGGCTACAAGAAAATGGAATGAGAATGTAAAATATTAGAGTAGAACTTGAGGGTTGGGTTTTTGAGTCAGGCGTAAGTTTGAGCTGATTCCACCATCCTAAGAGACCTTAGGAAACCTCCCTAAGACGATTTTTCCACCAGTGAAATATGAATAGAATGGCTACTCAAAGGAGTTCGGATGACAATATGGACTTCCCTAAACTTTCTATGGCAGTTTGGGGAAGAAAGCTGTCTTTTCTTGTCGTTGTATGTTGAGGGACGTGTTGAGACCCCTAGTAGGTTCTCACCTGTGGAAAGGTGAGTGGAGCTCTTGGTAATGGTGATGATCATCTGAGAAGCAGAAGGATCAGTGAGCATGATATGAGGAAACGTGCCCATGAGCAACGGGCTCTGTTTGACCAATATTAGCAGGTAGCCACAGTGACTTAAAAGCATATGTTTCATTTCTTAATTTTTCTACTATACAGTGTCGACTGTCCATGACTGATGTGACGTTCTTTGAAGTTCTTAGAGAACTAGGTTTCCAGCTTTGTTTTGTCATTTCTACTTTCTTATTTCTTTTCATTATACTTTAAGTTTTAGAGTACATGTGCAAATGTGGCACACATACACCATGGAATACTATGCAGCCATAAAAAATGATGAGTTCGTGTCCTTTGTAGGGACATGGATGAAGCTGGAAACCGACATTGTCAGCAAACTATCACAAGGACAAAAAACCAAACACTGCATGTTCTCACTCATAGGTGGGAATTGAACAATGAGAACACATGGACACCAGAAGAGAAACATCACACACTGGGGTCTACTTTCTTCTTTCTACCTTTCATCAGGCATCACATTTTCTAGATCAGAAGCCAGACGAAGAGTGGGAGGTGAAATGGAACTGTGTCACTTAGTTTTCTGTCTTGAAGAAATTTCCCAGAAACTCCTTTTGTCTACTTAAACTACACCTCATTGCATAGCCCTAGGTGCAAGGGAGACCAACAAATGTGTTCTTTACTGGGATTCGTGGTCATCAAGAATGAGGCCAGTGTTCTGCTACCAAGAAAGATGGATAAATGAATAGTCACCCACAAGAAGGCTCAGCCATGGAGTTTCATCAAATGCACTGAAGATGATCAATTGGAGAACAAGGTAACAAAAAGTTTTGACAAAGAAAGGATGACAATACCAAAAGGTGGGAACTAAGAGGAAAAATAGACAAATACTTGAAGGGTGGAGCATGGCTGTTATCAGGCTGGCCACACGTGTTCTCCTGAGAGTTGTCTGGACTCCTCCCATGACAGTCTGAACTCCCTAAAATGGATATTTGGTCACCTTTCAATGAAAAGAGAAGGAAAACTTAGAATCATTTCACATTATAGGTCAAATGTGGTCAATAAAGTTGTGTATGTGTATGTGTTTTCCCAGTGCGCCATTGTGTTTTATGTTGAGAAAACAGAGGATAAAAGCAATGAACCAGCAAGCTGAAAATGATATCCTTCTGAGTTTGGGAGAAATAAAAGTAAACTTCTGAAGAGATAATACGTTCAAAACAGACAGAAGGTAGCACACAAACAAGATCTTAAATAAAGAAACCAAATCACGTATTATTCAAGGAACGTTTATACACATACAATGGAATTGAATTGATAAGAAGACTTAAAGTATTTTTAGAGGCTGCAGGAAATAACTGGGATAAAGTAAATATCACAGAGAATGTTTATACAAAGCACTACTTAAAGCCATTTTAGAGTTTCAGGGAAATAAAGAGCATTGCTGTATAAAAAGTGTGGAAGAGGATAAAGCACAGTACACAGATCATGCACTCACACACACTCTTGGAGTGAAGAGTTTCAGAGATAACGCTTAAGGATTCTGAGGAAATATGAACTTCCTACAATGAGAAAGAATGTTGCCAACTTAAAAGAATGAAATATCATAATTTTGAAGATAACTGAAATTCTGAAATGCCTTCAGATTAATACATGAAGGAAGGAAATGTATTCATACATTCATTTTACAAGTTTTATTTCTAACAGTGCTATGTATACAATGATGAATATGCAGACATGGAGAAAAACGAGATAGAAAGATAACATGTTTGTACTGAAGTTGCTACACAGTGAAATAATTTTTGAGGGAAATCATGAATATGTGAGAAAGTTTAGGAACCGTCGCCAACACCTTGAGTCTCACTGAGAATTCTAACAAGGATTTGAAAATCAGGTCAATGAAGTCTTTCCTATAAGTTTAAAATGAGATCAGTATAGAAAATTAAAGAATATGCAAATTACTTTAGGAGACAGAGCTCAATACGACCTAAATGCTGCCTGAAAAAGAATAAGGAAATATCAAAATATGAAAACAACTAAAGAAGAGATGTTTATTGAGAGTAGTATTTGTTAGCTACAGAGACATAGATAAAGGAGCATTTCATGAGGAAAAGTTATCTCTGTCCACACAAACGCTGTTCAGAGGCAAGCATAGGTGCCCTGCTCTTTAATTCTAGGCCTGTTGATGGATGGTGGAGGCTTTTCATGGGAGAAAAAATGCATCAGGGCATCTTGGCATGATCCCACTGCACGTCTTTTTCAAAACTGCTTCTATTTATTTTGATTCTATATCCATCAAATGACTTTCTGCTTTTGTATTCCAACATTGCTTAACTATAGGGAGAGATTTGAATGTATCGGTCCTTTGCCAATAAAAGTGCTCATCATGAATTAGCCTTATGTTACTATTAACGACTGTGAGTTTGGTTAATTTTAATCTGTACTGAGACTTATGTGGTTATAATCTCCCACCTGAAATAACCAGAAATGCAGACAAAATATGGGAAGTGACAATTTTCCCAACACTGGAACTCAGACAACAAAGGAACATAGTTCCTGAGAGGACAAGAGGGTGCCAGGGTGAGCACTGAGCTTGTTCTGGTTTATTACCTTTAGAAAGTTTCCTGTCCACAGCTTAGGAAAGGGATCCCCAGGTAGCTCCATGCAGACTCTCTGAGCTGAGGTTGTGTAAGACAGCTCAAGGTCTCAAGACAGAGGACCAGCAAAGAGGGAGCTCCACAGAGTGAGAAACTCAGACAGATGTGGGCAGCCCTCCTGAGTCCTTATCTCAGTGTTGATCATTACATACTTGAGAGAAAACTGCCTGAGCCTAGGGGGAAAAAAAAGGAGGAATTAAAGGTAAAACGTCCTGGTCCTCAGACAGGGCCAGTAGTAACATATAGTTAGTCCTAGACTGAACACTGCCTAACAAATCTTAAAAGCAGGCCCCAAAAGAATTCAGTTGTTTCTAATAACATCATTTCACAACAAAACTCAAGAAACTCAAGAATAGTTATAAGAACAAAGGTATTCAATACCACATAAGGTAAAGTTCACATTACCTGCTACTCTACAATTCTATTCCCAGCAAAAACATCTTTCAATGAAGCCACAGTAAGGACTTATAGATGTACAAAAGTTGGAAGAATTCATCACAATTAGACCTCCGCTTAAAAATATTATCCTACAGGCCAGAGAAAAATGACATCAAATGGAAACATGGGTCTACACAATAGATAAACATTGATGAGAGGATGACTTTGTGACATCTATGTCATGCCTAGAACAAGAGGAGAGAAGCAGAATTATAGTATTGTAAAGTTCTTATTCTATAGCTGATGTGGTATAATATAATCTGAAGGTAGACTGTGTTTTCCAGAAAATGCATATCTTCTAAACTCTAAAACATCCACAAAAATAAGAAGAGCTTAAGAATGAGCTAACAGAGGAGATAAAATAGAAAAGTGATATATACTTTATATTATATACACGCACACAAACACAGACACAGTGGCCTCAAAGAAGGCTGAAAATTAGGAAAAACAAAGCAAAGCAAATAAGAACAAATATAAAACAAATAGCATAATAGATTTAAATCTAACTTTGTCAGCCATTATGTTAAATATAAGTGGTCAAAATACCATAATTAAGAGGTAGGGATTGGCAGATTAGATAACAAAGCAAGACCCAGGTATAAGCTGCCTGTAAGAAACTTATAGGTAAGAAAAGAAAGAAAAAAAAGTCCAAACAGGTTAAAAGTAAAAGAAGGTAAAATACATATATACATGTATATTCTATGCAAGCATAAACTTAATAAAAGCTGGTGTAAACATATTAATGAGACAAAATAATTTTTAGAGCAAATAATATTACCAGGAATAAAGAAGATAATTTTATAATGATAAAAGGAATCAAGTCATCAAAAACTCAAAGTTATCCGTAATGCTTATGTACCTAATAACAGAGCTTCACAATACATGATGTAAAAACTGATAGAACCACAAGCAAATTGTAACTGGAGAGTTCAATGTTTCTCTATCAGTCAATGCTGAAGAAGCCGACAGAAAATCAGAAAGGGTATAGAGACTTGAAAAATACCATCAACATAATTGGCCAAATTGTTAGTTATAGAACACTCTATCCTGTAACATCAGAATATGTATTCATTATATTTCTTCTCAAGTTCACACAGAACATATTTAAGTAGAAACTATATTCAGGGCTCAATTAATGTGAAAAGATTCAAATCATACAAAGAATATTCTCTGACTATAGTAAGATTAAATGAGAAATCAATAATATGTCTTTGGAAAATCATCAAATTTTTCAAAAACTAATAAATGTTTAAATAATTCATGAGTAAAAAAGGAAATTAAAGAGGAAATTGAAAGTATACTGAATTGAATTAGAATAAAAACACAACATATTAAAATTTGTGAGATACTGCTAAACTCAGGCTTAGGAGAAAACACCTAAGAGAAGAATCTCAAGTCAATAACCTCAGCTAACACTTTAAGGAACTAAGGGAAAAAAATAAACCAAAGTAAAGAAAGAAAACAATAAAGATCAGAGTATAAACTTAAAATTAGAAAACAAAAAAAAATTTTATAAATCAATGAAACCAAACACTGATTGTTTAAAGATCATAATACTTATAAACATCTAGTAATATTGATAAAGAAAAAAGGAAGAAAACACAAATTACCAAAATCTGGAATAAGATGGGTAAATCCACTTTCGTTTTACAGATGTTACAAAGATAGGAACAAATCATGATCAACTTTATGCCAATATCTTTAGCAACTACGCTAATATAGAAAATTTTCCTCAATGATACAAATACTCAAGAAGAAATAGATACCCTGAATGTCCTATGCTTATTAAATAAATTTAGTTTGTAGTTCAAAACCTTATCTCTTAGAAAATTACAGGTCCAAATCATATCAAAATATTGAAGAACAAATAATAACAATTCTACACAATTCTTCTAGAATGGATGGAGGTAGAAATACTTCCCAGCTCATTCAATGATGCCAGCATTAATCTACTGCCAATACTAGGTAAAGATAATACAATAGAAAAATAAAATATAAAAACTACAGACCAATATACTTCATTAGCATAAACAGAAAATGTAATAAAAAATTTGGCAAAAGGAATTTAACAATAAATAAAAGGATAATATATGATAATCCATCATTGTTTATCCCAGAATTATAAAGTCTATTTAAAATTTGAAAAATAGCCAATGGAATCCTCTATATTAATAAATTAAATGAAATTATATGATTTTTTCCAATAGACACAGGGGAAAAATTAGAAAATCCAACACAGTTTTCTGATTAAAAACAAAGTCATGTACAAAACTCTCAGCAGACTGGTAATAGACAGATACTTCCTCAAGCTGATCAATGGAATCTGTGAAGAACATACAGTTAGCATCATACCAAACAATAACATACTGAATAACTTTCCCTTAACATCAGAAACAAAATAAGAGTATCAGGGCATAGTTCAGCAGTGCTGACTGCTTCCAAGTCTCACGAGGCTGCAATAATGTGTCAACTAGAGCTGTGGTTTTTATCTGAGGCTCAATGGGGAAGGATCACCTTCCAAAATTGCATGGTAGTTGGTATCATTCAGCTCCTTGTGGGCTCTCAGGTGGAAGGTCTAAACCTCTTGCTAGCTGCTGGGTGAAGGCAATCCTCAGCTCCATGCAAGGTACATTTTTCAGTATAGCCACTTGCTCCTCAATGTCACAAGGGAAAGAGAGTCTCCTTGCAAGATAGGTACATAATCTTACGTAGCATAATCACATAAATATAATCAGTTATAATCGGTCACCTTTGCCATATTCTGTGGTTAGAAGCAAGCAAGAGGGTCCACCAACACTCAGTGGAGGTCATGGGATCACTGTAGATTCTCTCTGACGTAAATTCTGAAAAGAGGCCTGAAAACTTACACACTGAAAACTACAGAGCGTTGCTGATGGAAACTAAGGAAGACTAAAATAAATGGAGAAATGTCTCATTTTTATACATTGCAAACTCAATATTGTGAAGGTCAATTCTTTCCAAATTGATCTATATATTCAATGCAATCCTAATAAAAATTTTTGTAGAAATAGAAAATTTCTCTAAGAATTAACAAAATTATTTAAAAATTCTTATGGAAATCCGAAGTACCTAAAATGCCCAAAGTATACTTGAAAAAGAACAAATGTGGAGGAATACTTCTATCTGATTTCAAGACTAATTTTAAATCCTCAGTAGTCATGACAGTATGGTATTTGCATAACAATGAACAACACATAAATTGTCCATTTATCTATGGAACAGAATAGGGAATTTGTAAATTGATTCAAACATATGTGGACAATTTTTTAAATAAACGTGAGAAAGCAACTTAGCAGAGTAAGGATGATCTTTTCAACAAACAGTGTGGGCCAAATTCAATATACATGCACAAAGAAATAAACTTAGATCCATACCCTATACTATTTATAAAAATTATCTCAGAATGTATGACAAACCTAAATACAAATCCTAAAACTCTAAAATCTCTATAGAAAAATGGAAGAAGATCAACACAACTTACACACAGAGCAAATTTTTATGACCTTGAGTTAGAGAAATGTCACAGAAACAGCACAAGAAAGAACTATCCATACAGGAACATACAGATTAAAAAAAAAAAACCTTTATCAAAAAGATATAATTTCACTCTTCAAGAAACAAGGGTAAGAGTGGAAAATTAAATACAGCCTGGAAAATATATTTGAAAATAATATATGTGACAAGTGACTTGTATCCAAAATACATAAAACACTCTCACTAATTAATAATAACAAAACAAATGACCCAATAAAAATGGCCGATTTTAACAGATACTTTATCAAATGTAAATAAATAGTAAATAAACACATAAGAACATAAGTCAGCCTCATCAACCATTAAGATTGAAATTAAAACCACAGTGAAATATTAATTTCACTACTCATTGATTAGAATGGGTAAAATTCAAAAACAAACAAACAAAAAACATAACTTGACCATGACAAATGCTTGGAAACCTGGGAAAGAACTGGAATCCTAGTACAATGCTTGTGAGACTATACAATTGTATAAATACTTTAAAAAGTAGTTTTGCAGTTCCTTAAAATATTAAACACACATATTGTGTTATACAGCTAGCCCACTTCTAGATAATTACTGAAGATCAATAAAACAATATATCCATACAAAGGCTTCTATATTAATGTCCATAGACACTTTGTTTGTCATAGTCAAAATCTAGAAAAATAACCAAATAGCTTTCAATAGGTGATAAACAGACTGTAGCATAACTATGGAATGAAATAAAATGCAATAAAAAGAAGGAACAGTTAATACATACAGCATGAATGAATCTTAAAATGATTATGTTTCGTGAGAGGAGGAAAGAATGCTATTAAGTGGCTTCATTTATAAAAATTCTAGCGAATGAAAACCAATTTAAAGTGACAGAAAATGGTCTGTGCTCCAGCAAGTGGTTGGGGAGGCTTTGGAGCGGGGAGTTACAAAGAACTCAAGGAAACTATTTGGGGTGATATGTATGTTTATTGTCTTGATTGTGGAAATAGTCAAGAGTGTATAAAAATCCCCTAAATTATGAAACTAAACTTGTTAAATATGGACAGTGTATTGTATATTAGACACACTTTAATAAAGCAGCAAAAATAATTCCTACATCAACAAAATAAGCTTAATATTGATAAAGTGAATTTTTTTTCGGAGCCTGAAGACTGAAGTTATAACGTTGATTTATGACAAATTTTTAAATATATCACCAGAAACTTTGGATTTGACCAGCTTCCTTGTTGCCTTTTCGGTGTTATCTACTTACCTCTAAATTCTGGTTTTCACATATAAGATAATTTTTTTCTTTTTATTTGAACTTTTACAAACCCTAAGAAGAAACTCTAAAGGGCTACATAGCTAGGAGGTAGTGTTAATTAGACAAAACTTGGTATTTATTTATAGCCTGATTATCACTTCAAGTTCTTAAGAAAAAGTTAATTGACTATAATAGGTCACATTTTCCTTGGATGTTGTTTTCTTTTAAAGAGTTATCTCATTCTGCACAAATAATATGGTTAGGATGATATATTAGGTTAGGCAAGAGTCTAGTCTTGTATCATTTACTGTATCTTATATATTTAGAATCCCAATGGAGCTACCGAAACCTCATTTTATAATTCATTCATAAAGCCATATCAAGGAGTCTGAAAACAACAATAATAACAAAACAATGCTTCACAGATTTCTACACAATTTGATTTCTGATTCCGCTACACTTTTAAGTTGAAACTTGTGTTTCCAACTCAACACCAATTTAAAAACTTTCCAAACATAAGGAAAATACCTAAAATTCTTGGATTTTCTCCACTCCCATTCTTAATTAAAATAATTTTGATGTTTGGCTATTACTTCTGTAACAAGTAATTTTCACAAGTTTGTAAGAATTTTAAGCTGTAGATCACCCATCAAATGCAGAGACTGGATAGATTTTTATCAATCCCCTATCTCTTCCTGGTCTGGAAGGAATGTATTATCTACCAGCTCTCTGCAGTTTAATTGGAACCAGGTGCTGGTAAAAGTCAGTGGAATGTGAGCAGAAGGGATGAATTCCACTTCCACGATTACCAAAATCTGAATCCAGATACCAGGCTCTTTCTCTTCCCTTGAGATGTTAAAGCAACAAAATGGAAGCTATTCAAAGCGCTAAGTTATGGCTTCAAGGAGAACCACATCACCTATCTCAGAATGCCTTATGAAAAACAAACACATTTTCATGATTGTGGCCCCACCTCCAAATACCATCACACTGGGGACAGGGCTTTTTTGGGGGCAACACAGTTCAGTCAATAGTGCTTTGCCACTGCCTCCTTCAAAATTCTTGACATTCTTCAATGAAAAATACATTCATTCCATCCCAACAGCCTTTACCCACTGGTCTTTGACACACTTATGGAAAATCACTTGACCACATCTATGAGGGTTCATTTCTGGAAAGTCTATTCTATTTCATTAGTCCAGATGACTAATCTTATTCCAATACCACACTGTTTGACTAACTGTAGCTTTGTATTAAATTCTGAAATCACAGAGTTTAAGTTTTTCAACTTTGTTCTCTTTCAAGATTGCTTTGGCTATTTGAGATCCATCAAGATTCTATGTTAAGTTTAGATGGATTTTTCTATTTTTGAAAAAAAACTCATAGAAATTTTGATAGGGATTACATTGAATCTGGAGATTGCTTTCGGAATTAATGTTATTTTAACAATATTGTCTTCTAATCCATGCAGAAGGGTTCTCTTTGTATTTAATTTCTTTCAGCAACATTTTGTCATTTTCACTGTACAAATATTTTGCTTCCTAAATTTATCTCTAGGTATTGTATTAATTTTGATACAATTGTAAATAGAATTGTTTTCTTAATTCCTTTTCTGGATTGTTCATTTTCAGTGTATTTTACAGATTAATTTTAGTGTATTTGCAGATTAATTTTGTATCTTGCAGCTTTGCCAAATTTATTAGTTTTAACTCATTTCTACTTAATTTTTAGGGTTTTCTGCATATAAGATTATGTCATCTATAACACATAATTTTAATCTTCTTTCTCAATTTGGATGTCTTTTATTTCTGTATCTTTCCTGATCTCTAAGACTTGAACTCCCAATACGATGTTGAATGGAAGTAGTGAAAACAGGTGTACTTGTCTTATTTCTAATCTAAGAGAACAAATTTTCAGTCTTTTACCACAGAGTGTGCTATTAGTTGTGAGTTTTCATGTATGATATTTGTCACACTGAGGAAGTGATCTTCTATTTCTTGTTTACTGACTGTACCAGTAAAGGCTATTGAATTTTGTTAAATTCTTTGTCTGCATCAATTAAAATAATGATGTGATTTTTCCCCTACATTCTGTAAATGCAATGTATTATGTAACAATTTTATGGTGTATAACATTTTGAAAATGCTGCTGAATTTAGTTTGCAAGGAGTTTTACTTTTAGGGTTTTGCATTGACATTCCTAAGATATATTGTTTTACAATCTTCTTCACTTGTATCTTTGTCAGGTTTTAGTTTGAGGGAAATGCTGGCCTCATAGAAATAACTAGAAAGTATTCCCTTCTCTTTAATTTTTCAACAGAGTTGAGAAAAGATGGTGTTACCTTTTCTTTAATGTTTGCTAGAACTCACCAATGCAGCCGTCTGGGCCAGAGCTTTACTTAGTTGGCAGGTTTTTGGTTACTGATTCAATTTCCTTACTAGTTACAGGTCTATTTAGGATTTCTATTGCTTCATGATTCAAGTGTGTTTATTGGAATTTGTCCATTTCATCTTGATTAACCAATTTGGTGGTATACACATGTTTATTATATTACTTCAGAAACCTTTTTATCTCGGTAAAATCAGTAGTTACTGTGTCACTTTCGTTTCGATTTTAGTGATTTGAGTCATATATTTAACTTAAAATATCTAACGGTTTGTCAATTTTGTTAATCCTTTAAAAAAAAAAAACAACTTGTGGGTCTCTTGATTTTTTTCTAGTATTTGTCTGTTCTCTATTTATTGACTTATTTTTGAGATAGGGTCTCACTTTGTAACCCAGGCTGGAGTGCGGTGGCACAATCTTGGCTCATTGTAGCCTTTATCTCCCAGGCTCAAGTAATCTTTCACTTCAGCCTCCTGAGTAGCTGCAATTACAGGCATGCGCCACCACACCTAGCTAATTTTGATATTTTATTTATTTATTTATTTTTGTAGAGACAGGATTTCCCATGTTGCCCAAGCTGGTCTCCAACTCCTAGGCTTAAGTGATCTGCCTACCTCAGCCTTCCAAAGTGCTGGGATTACAGATGTGAGCCACTGCAGCTGGCCTATTCTCTGTTTTTAAAATTGCTATTGTAATCATTATTATTTCCTTCCTTCTATTAGATTTGGGTTTAGTTTGCTTTTATTTTTCTAATCTTTTAAGGTATGAAGTTAAAGTAGTGATTTAATATAGTTCTTTTTGAAGACATGAAGTTACAGTTATGTCTCCTTATAACACATTTTTAGCTGCATTTCAAAAGTGTTGGTTTATTGTATTTTCATTTTCATTTGTTTTAAAGTATTTTCTAATTTCCCTTGAGATTTCTTCTTCAGCACATTGGTTAAATTAAAAAATGTGTTGTTCAATTTCCACATATGTGTGGATTTTCCAATTATTTTTCCTCTTACAACTTTATAGCTTCATTCTCACTCCATTGTGATCCGAACAGACACTGTGATTTCAATAATTTTAGATTTATCAAGCCTTGTTGTGTGGCCTAACATGTGGTCTATCCTGGAGAATGTTCCATGTGCACTTGAGAAAATGTATATTCTGCTGTCGTTGGGTGAAGTGCTCATATATGTCAGTTAGGTCCAATTCATCTATAGAGTTATTTAAGTCCTCTAGCGCAAACAGGAAGGCTAGAGGAGGCTGGACTTGGGTATTTCTCTTCTCCCATGTCACTTAGTCTCTGATAAACTCCAGCACACCAGGCAATAGTGAAATAGCTTCTTTTGATGGCAGGCTTTGTTAAGAAAAACAGAGCGCTCTGGCATGTTTCAAAATGATTACTTTTTCTGTTTCCATGCCAGAAACAGAAAGATATTTCTCCCATCTTCACCATGAAGATTTAGTCCAGCTCTTGGAGGAAAAACTCATACAAGTGTGGGAGTTTCCCCATGACTGGGTCTCCCTAGAATTTTATCTCTCAGGCTTTTCCTCATGGAACCTCCAGCAGCTCATCTACAGTTCAGGATTCCATTCCCTTGTAGTGATTCCCACAGTGGATTCTGCTTTAGTAAGCTGTGATTTTCTGTATTCACAGGTCTCTCCAATTTTGTGGGAAAGTAGTTTGTTCTGGGACCTTACTTCTCTTACTGATCTAAGAAGAGCTAATGAGTTTCCATTTGTGAAGATTCCTTCTTTTTTTTGTTTTTAATATTTGTGGGTACACAGTAAGTGTATATATTTCTGGGGTACATGAGATGTTGTGACACAGGCATGCAATGAGTAATAACACATAATGAAGAACTGGGTCTCCATCCTCTCAAGTATTTATCCTTTGTGTTACAGACAATCCAGTTATTCTCTTTTATTTATTTTAAAATGTACAAGTGAATTATTATTGATAGTAGTCACCTTGTTGTGTTATCAAATACTGGGTCTTATTTAATCTTTCTAACTTTTTTGTGCACCCATTAACCTACTGCACCTTCCCCAACCATCCCCCACCCCACAACCACCCACTATTCTTCCCAGCTTCTGGTAACCATCCTTCTACTCTCTCTGTTCATGTGTTCAATTGTTCTGATATTTAGATCCCGCAAACAAGTGACAACATGCGATATGTGTCTTTCTGTGCCTGACTTGTTACTCTTAACTGAACGACCTCCAGTTACACCCATGTTGTTGCAAATGATAAGATATCATTCCTTTTTATGGCTGAATATTACTCCATTGTGTATATGTAGCTCATTTTCTTTATCCATTCAACTGTTGATGGACACTTAGGTTGCTTCTAAATCTTGGCTGTTATTAACAGTGCACCAACAAATGTGGGAGTCCAGAGAGCTCTTTCATGGACTGATTCCCTTTCTCTTGGGGTATATACCCATCAGTGAAGTTGCTGGATCATATGGTAGCTCTGTTTTTAGGTTTTAGAGGAACCTCCAAACTCTTCTCCATAGTGGTTTTACCAATTTACTTTCCCAGCATCAATGTGCGTAGCTTCCTTTTTCCCCACTTTTGCCAGCATTTGTTATTGTCTGTCTTTTAGATAGAAGCCATTTGAACTGGGGTGAGATGATATCTCATGGTAGTATTGATTTGCATTTCTTTGATGATCAGTAATGTTGAGCACCTTTTCATATACCTATTTGCAATTTGTATGTCTTCTTTTGACAAACAAATTAATCTATTCAGGTCATACAAAAGATCTATTCATATCTTTTGCCCATTTTCAAATCAGATTATTAGACGTTTTGGTTCTTGTAATGGTGCTTTCCTCTTTGCAGATAGTTGTTAAAATTTGATATTCCTTCAGGGTGGAGAATGAATGATGTGGGCCTGTATTCCACCACCTTGCTCCACTCTTCAGCAGGTTCCTTCTTGTCATGTGAATAGAAGTGATGACTTCCAAGCTTGAAACATCAGCAATAATCATGACACACCATATCAGAAATGCTTCTGAAGGAACCCTAGACAGAATTCAGCTTTGAGACAGGTCAAATTCTTCTAAATGCTCTTGTGTTTCTTTTCTATATACACATATTCACAATTCCTGTCTGTATCATATTTTGTCAGACCAGTGGATTTTTTGGATAAATATGTCAATTTTCAGCCACCAGCAAGAAAGTATTCTCCTTTTTAATTTATGCATTGCTTTATAAATCACACTTTGGGCTTGTAAAGTTCACTAACTGGAACTTCGTTACTGAATTTGGGTTTTTAACTCCAGCAGCTGTGTGAGAGGCTGCTGAGTTATGGTTGGCTGAATTTGCCCACATTGTGATTTTCACATCTTCTCAGTCATGTAGAAGACTCTGATTGCCATAAATGCTTTGGAAGGAAGGAATGTTTTGTAAGTTCTGTGTTCTGTGTACTACATCATGCATCCAGTTCAACATATTCGGAAGAAAAAATGCCTTAAAGTTCACTGGCTGTATAAAAATTGATATGCATCAGACTGAAATACACACAACCTAACTTGGATGAAACATATGACAAGCAATGGTGATCACGTGTTTTGTCAGTTGAGCATGAAGAGTATTTAATGGGGTAATGTTCTGGGCTCTTCAAGCCATTAGTACCCAAATACTAACAGGAAGTGAACTACAAGTGACCACTGAGTCACCTACAATTATGTGTAATAGAATCATTTGCCGCTAAACAATGGAGTTTAGATTAGTCAAATGGTCTATGCATACCCGGGATGTACCCCTCGGTAGGATCTTCTGATATTTGCTGTGAACATGGCTCCAGTCGTTTGATTTACTGACTGTGGTGTCAGTTACTGTATTAAGCTCATTTGATTGAATGTCAGCAACCTACTTGTCGAGTGAGAGGAAGCCTGATTTGTTGGGTCAGGCAACTGCAGACGTCTTCTAACCATGTACAAATCCTCCCGCTCTCATTCCTCATTCAATTTCTTCATCTGGATAACTTTGAACTCTCTCTCTCCTTGCATAGTACATCCTGCCACTGCTCAGCAATTCCTTTTACTTTGGATTAGTCACCTCCGTGTATTTGTCACCTCCGTTTTTCTGTCTCCTGTCCTTTCAACAATGCACTTTCGCTTTCAAAGGAGACATTGACAGTAAAATCAGTTTCAGGGAGTGTATTTATTTACTTGTTTTAGCTGTTTTGTATTGACATTAATATTGTCATAAATTGACATTAATTGACCTCCAAATATGACTTAAGGATCCCTTTGAAAAAATGCCCTCACATTATCATCATAACTGAGGTTAGGCATATCTGTTTAAAAACAGTTTATTTAATGATTTACAAATGATATAACAGAGGCACATGTAGCCTATACAGTAAGTTCTAATAAAATTTCATATTGGTTTAAAAGGATAACAAAGGGAAAGTAGAAAAGCTCAATAGGAATGTGTTTTACTTTAAAAAATATATATAAGGCAGTGTATGATGCTTTCTAGAGCAAACGAAATGATCAGCAGTCTTCTGAAGATATTTACCTTGGCGAACTGGTATTTCACTCCACTTAGATTATGATGTGTGTTTTAACACATCATTTTACAAATAAAAGCATTAGTCAAATCATCTAAATCTTAAAAATCTAACAAAATATAAGATGTAAGATTACTTAACCTAATCAACAAAATTTGGGGTTTGGGAGAATATCTACATGCATAAAATTAGGTGTAATAATGGGTAATAATCACAAGTATAGAAAAAGAAAGGCTTATGACTTACATTGTCAATTTTATCCTTATAAATTTGATAACCTGGAGGAAATGGATGATTTTTCAAGACATATCAATTAATATATTATGTTCCTGAGAAATTATTAAAATTATAATGAAATATTATGGTAGAATAAAATTGCTTACAAACATCAATCCTCCCCCCGCACATGGCCAACAACCACCTTATTCTTCTTCAGTTAAGCTGAGCACCATGACCCTAACAACGAGCAGGCTGACAGAAGAGCATATCTAGAGAAGCATCATATCACAGAGCCTGTAGGCTGAGGAGAGAAGGACCCTGTTTCTTATTCATCCAGTGGCATTACAAAACTAGTCGGAAACCCCAGACTCCTCCTTCACCTTCCCCAGCATCCCAAGAGCTGCTTGCTCTGGAAGATGTTTCCATCAGCCTGATTCCAGAGCACAGCTGTCCCTACACCATGCATTAGACATGAAGACTGAGGAATGAATGGACTTCTCTCCCTCAAAGCTCCTGCAATCTTAGGGTCATCATCCCCTGGTCCATTGTAACCTATGTGTGTGTTTGTTACATGTTTGCTTCATGTGCAGACAAGAAATGCCTTCATAGAGTGCTTTCCTATGTCAGGTTCAGTAATGACACGTTAAATCCTGACTCCTTAACAGAAGCAGGTACAGTTTACAAATCACATCGTGAAATGGAACTTGTAGCTGCTCCTGGGATGTGGGTGGTCAGCTCCCTCTAGAACACTCCCACCCTTACCCAGTTCAACAGATCCTGCTGCATCAGTACTTTCTCCTGTGTGCTCCTTAACGTCTTATTTGAAAGGATTGCTATAATATCTAAACAACTGGCTGCAGCTTCGGGGCTGACTTCTTGCTAACATCATTCTCTTTCCTGCCTGTCTTAACTTCACTTCTGCTGTGTCCTCTTAAAGCCTTGTGACTAGACAGATACATCAAGCCCATTTGCCCTGAGGGTTCATACTGGGGAAAAACACTCCCAAATTCAGAAATAGCCTGTCTTAAAATAAGATATTTATTGCATAAATAAATACAAAAGTCTTCAACGAGATAACTTATTAGATAAAATGGAGCACAGTACTCCGGAGGTAAACAATGGAATGACGAGTAATAGGTTATCATGGCCCCTTGTAGACACTTCTTTCAACAGTAACACCCTCTTTCAGGGAAATGATTCTTTAACTGATTCTACTGATTTCTGTCATTCGGAACATTTTGCTTCTCTGGCTACAATGATTTGCTCAAGAATGGGCATGCTATGCAACTCTGCTCCATCTGATTCCATCCCTGGAACTGGAAACCTCAGTTGGATTTGAAGCTTATACACCTGGACCATCCTGACAGCAAGTTACCCGATAAATTGTCTGCAATTGGAAGAATGGAGCAGACAAGCATGGAGAGAAGGGACGTGTGTCCTGATTCTTTGAGGGTTTCCAGGCTCATTTTCTGCAGACCTGAAGCTGCTCTGCTCACTGTTTCACTAAAAGTGGTCTTTGTAGATGTTCATTTCTGCATCTTTTCTTATATTATTATTTTTTAGATGGGGTCTTGCTATGTTGCCAAGATGGTCTCAAACTCCTGGCCTCAGGCCATCTTCCCACCTCAACCTCCCAAATCACTGTCTTATTTATTTTTGATAACTTTTGCTCCCTTAGCTTTGTTTTTTTGTATTATTATTTTTTATTTCAAATTGGTTCTTGCTTTTTAAAATCAGGGTTTTTATTATTTCAATTTTTAAATTTTTTTTATTTTAATTTTTTATTTTTTAGACAGGGTTTTGCTTTTGTTGCCCCCGGTTGGAGTGAAATGGCACAATCTTAGCTCACTGCAACTTCCACCTCCCAGCTTCAAGCCATTCTCCTGCCTAAGCCTCCCATGCAGCTGGGATTACTGGCGCCTGACACCATACCCATCGAATTTGTGTATTTTTAGTAGAGATGGGGTTTCACCATGTTATTTCTAATTTTTAATTTTCAATTTGTGTGGCCACATATTAATAGTAGATATATATATTTATGGGGTATATGGATAAGGTAGGCCATATGCAACAACATTTGAAAATGGAATAAGAAAACCCTAAAATAAGGTTCCTGGTGATGGGTTATAGCTCTGAACTTGCCATTGTCAAGCAAAGCACATTTTTAAGTAATTATTTGTACAAAAGTTTCAGATGGCTTAACACTGGGAGAGCCACCTAAAGTGGGTGCCGTGTTTCTCAGGGCAGAACCACTAAGGAAAGAGGCCTGGTGTCTGGGGTACCAAATACCTCCAGGTTTCTACACTTCTCTCACCTTCCTTCCGGAAATACACTTCAGATATGGCTTCCACTGCCCGGTGAATACTTGGCCTCAGAATTGACCCTGTCCCCATCGCATGCAAGAGGGTCGCAGAGTCCAGACTCAGTATCTTGAATTCTCCATTCACAATGATTTCTCTAGTTTGAAACCCACTGTCACCCCTAGATATTTGTTTTCATTGGTGCCCAAATAAAAAAGGCAGCCTGCCCTGCTCCACTCCAGCTTCCAGCTGCATCAGAGTTCTGAGACTCTTCTTTGTCTTGGAAGGGGTTTGAACAGCAACAAATAGGAATTAAGACACCAGGAGTTCATACCAGCATGCAGCAGTAGCTGTGACCCATGTAAGACGTTGTAATTGGTGATAAATAAGCAGGTAATAGTCAGGATTGGGAAAGGGGGTAGAAGAAAAGAGGTACTGTAAGTTCTGCCCCTGATAAGAAATGTTTCTGGGTCATAAATGAGAGAGCACCGGAGATAACATGATAATCCATCTGAAGCCAAAACACCAAATTCATAAATCCGCATGATGTCTGACATACATTCATGACTCTTATCTGTAAATAAATTCATGTGTGTCTTATCTGTAAATAAATTCATGTATGTCTTAACTTAAACATACTCATGTGTGTGTCGAGAGAGAGAAATAGATGGAAAAATGAAAGCTACAGATAAATGTCCAAGTTGGACTCTGCCTATTTTTCCAGCTGACATTTTACTATTAATAACATATTCACATTCTCATTTTCACATGATATATTCCTTGCTTTTTACACATAATTCACATGTTTGACATATTGTATAGTAAGACTATATTTTTCAATGCAAATCCGAAATTAAACACATGTAGCAATTCTAAAATAATAACTATAAGGAGAAATATAGCATCTGCAATGGTAAATGTGGTAGTTATACCCTACTCTTTGCTGCTGAGATGATTATCAAATGAAATATTGTGTTACATTCTAAGAACCTCTTGGCAAGAAAGATATGAACAAATACGATAAATGACTAGATGGGGACCATCGTCTAGTGGTGACCAAGGTCACAGAAAGCATCTCTTAATCTCTTAGTTGGATGAAAGTAGAATAGCACAGGGTGCAGAGAAATCAAGTCTCCTATTTCTCTAGACTCATTTCAGCCTCTCTAGTTTACTCTCTCAGAGCTCTCTGGCTTTTTGGTCTTACACAACACCCTAATTTTTGTGTAGTTATCTGTTTAATATTTACCCCATTCCTAGATTAAATGACTACTAAAAGAATATATTCCATGTTTTTCCACCTTCTGTTTAGTTACCTGCACTGTGTGGGATGCAGAGAACGTGCTCAGTACATATTTTTTTTAGTAATTAATCAAGAATATGGGTAGATGCTGGAGGCATGATGGGCAAACTCAAAGGGAATTGAGCCCTGACAGCAAATACGTGAAAGAGCCTCAGATGTAGGAGTCCCCACTCCAGCTTTTTGGAAGTCTAGAAAGGCACAGAACTAGAATCGATAAGCCAGCAGCCTAGGGAACTATTTAAGTTCATTGTGAAGGAGAACTTTCCAACTCTCTGAGTTTATCTCCAGATGAAATAAAACATCTTGGACTTCATCACAGAATATGATCAAGAAGAGGCTGGCTCATGGAAAACTGTAGATGCCTGGGCTAAATCAAGGGAGGTCACCCTAAATAGGTTAGTATCACTTAATTATAGTTTATAAAATAACTACAGATGTTGAAGGCTCAGAAAAATTAGTCAATGGAAAGAGAAAGAAAGATGATTGGATAATTGAAAACAATGACATTGGAGGTTCATATGGCTCTCCAAGGGAGTCAAATTTTCTTTTATTATCAGTGAATAGTGTAAGGGAGGGACCACCTGTTTTGGTGACATTTGGGCACTAGTCTAAAAATGAGCATCGTGGGCTCTATTCCTTACCCCATCCTCTGTTACTTATATGCCTTTAGGTAAGTGATTTTTCCTGGCTGGGTTCGTATTTCCTTACCTGTAATATTAAAGAATAAATCTAGATGATCTGTCTTTTTGAGATTTAACATCCTATGATGAATAGTGGACTCAACACCACAGATATTACTTTTCCCTCTGCAACCCAGAGCTACAGGAGTTACAGGAGGAATTACAGAAAAAAGAGTTGGTAGAGAAGAGGCTAGTGAATAAGGAAAAACGCTTGCTGTATTTCCACACATTATAGCAATCACAGAAAAAAAAAGGTTAACTTTTTTCACTGCTTTAATGTAGGAGATGAGGACTCTGAAACCACTTCCCCAAATTTTATTGAGATTTTCTATTTCATTTAAATTATTTAGGTTAAACTAACAAACCAAAGTAAGACTTATCTGACTAGGTGCTTCCCCAGGTTGGAATCGATACCTTAGATTACTGAATGTAAAGAAATAGAAAGTACTCAAGAACCCAGGGGAAAACATACCACATTGGTTCTTAGAGTTCTTCTGAAATTCTTCTATTACTAAATAATAGATCGCCTCCAATTTTCAATGCATTTAGACCCACAGAGAAAGAATGGTTTTCCTTCCCCTATATTAGGTTCAGTCAGCAGTGTTGTGTGTGTGTGTGTTGTGTGTGTGTTTCCTGTGTGTGTTGTGTGTGTGTCTGTGTGTTGTGTGTGTTGTGTATGTGTGCTCTGTGTGTGTGTGTGTGTGAGGGGCGGGATGGAGGAGAGACATTTTTCTTTACAAGTTCACAATGTATCACTGACATGTAAACATCATGGGGAGATTAACTTGTCTCTGTCTCTCTATGTCTCTCATACATATACACATATGCCAATGGCTTCTTTTCATACAAGATGTAGGGAGAAAAAAGAGCACTAAACTAAGAATTAGGTGAGCTGGTTTCTTGTACCATCATTATTAGCTAGATGCAGTCTCTATGTCTTGAGCACCCACACTGATCTGCCTTTACTATCTTTCTCTTTGGTATTATGTGATTGGTTCCTATTAAGAAATTGAATAAATATAATCCTTTGAAATTCACTGTCATGTTTCTTGTAAGAATGTTCTTGAAGATAATGTTCTCTGTAGTACACAAACCTTATTCTATGAAGACCCAGGGGATACACTTCTCTCTTACAAATATTAGATAATAGTTGTGTTTATTTTCCATTTTTTGAAATATGGACAATGCAGTTTATTCACTTTGCTTTCTTTCTGTGGCTCCACAAGATTTCTTTGTACCCAACAGCTAGTAAAAATATAGGCCTTGCAACATAAAAATTGTGGATAGCTTTAGTTTGTAATGGCTGCAAGAAACAACCAATTAGATTCTTCAATTCAGTTTAAGTCAAGAAGAATTTATTATAGGGAAACAACTTAGGATACAGAAGCTAAGGGCAGAAATATCTGGTTAAAGTTTCATTAGGAGCCATCAGGGACCAATGAATCCAATCTTGCCCTTTGTCTCTGGGACCCGAGTCCTTTCTGGTGCTCTTCATGCATATATTTAATTATACTCTCTATCTTTACTGGCTTATTTCAACATTTTAAGCAAGGTGGGACTTAATAAACCAAGAACATAGGTTAGGATATCTGTTTAACCTCATTGTCATAATGTGCTATACAACAGTGTTTTGATAGGTAATTTTCAAAAGACAAAACAAAACTATCTAGCCATTTTTATAAAGTACTCTTATTTAAGGTCCAAATTTATAAAAGAAATAAAAGATAACCCAGAGGACTCCCTTCAAATGACATCCATACATAACCTTATAGTTCTATTCCTGAAACTAAGTAAGTGGAATATGAGCCTCATTTCTCAGAAGGAACATTTGGGACCACCTCAGTTCAGTTCCCCGTGGCCCCACAGCACCACACACCTGATGGGAGCCGCAGGTGACACGACGCAGAGGAAGCATAGCAAAGCAGGCAGGGGACACTTAGCCTCTAAAATATCTGTCAGGTATGTCTTTGGCTTTTCCTCGTTCTTGTTTTGGTTTTCCTGAGTCACCTTATGTATTTTACATGTCATTGTAACCCACAGGCATTTCTGTGATCAGCCATCATCCCTCCTTTGTGAACCAATAGAGACATCATCAAGCAAAGGCATAGCCTGGGCTTCACTGACTCTTTACAAATCAGTTCCACAACACCCAGAATGAGCGTTTAGATAAAGCACTTGAACAATAGTCATATAGCCCAAGTATAGAAATCCAACATATAGAGGAAATAAAACTTTCTATAAAGCCTGTGTATGAAACTCTGGAACCCCAGTCGAACCTTCCATATATCCCTTGACAGCCCAGGAAGTACCACTTGGCTAGATAATTAATGTTAACTGCAGACATTAATCTCTAGTTTCCAGGTTTGGGAGAGAGAATGATAAGGAATAAAAAGAAGAGAAAAGAAGAATGTTGCTGGTAGTATGACTATACTTTGTAGGCATGGATTTCACCTTACCATTTGCTTATTCAAAGGTAAGTATGACTTCATGCCTATTTCAAGAAGCTCACTGATATTATCCATGTGGCATGCCTTCCATGAAACTAGGTTCCTTCACCTTATGTTAGTAACTAACCCAAGATCTTAAAATCAACTTCTGCTGAGCCTAAAATTCCTCCCCTTAGGGATGATTATTTTTTCTATGCAGAGACATTGCAGTCTTGTGAAGCTACATGATCTAAAGAGAATGTTCATAATGGAAGTCGGCCACCCCACTCCTTGTTCCACTTCGAATTCCTCCAGGTATTGGAGACATCATTGGACCTCCTTGAAGGTGTAGCTGTATGTCTCAGTGATGTGTCATGCTCTGGATTCTGCTTCAAAACTCTTGATTCATCAGCGCACACGACTTTTCCATGAATAATTTATCCCAGAATTAATGTTTTATGCTCTGAACTGGGCCCTGCTTTCAAAACACAGGAAGTGAAATTCTCAGAACGGATAAAGGAAAGTAAATATAGAATCCAGAACATTTTAGGCTTGACAGGAAGTTGAAAGAGTTTTAAAAAGGGCTAATTTTTATTTTTATTTTCTATGAGTTACAACTTCTCTTGTGGTTAATGACAAGGTAGGGGAAAGAAGAATATTTGTATTTGCCACTGTGGAGAATAAAACGGGTTGATGACAGCAGCATAGCAGGATTACCTGGTAACTTTTCAGTGCTCCATGGAGATTGAAGGCTTTAAGGTTTGGGAGGTACAGCATGCAAGAAAGGTTATCCCTTGAAAAATCGCTAATATGAAAGGGGAAAAGGTGGGCAGTTACATTCAACTGAGACTGGAATCTCTCTGCTAATATCCCTGATAAGAGGACAATGAGTAAGAAAGTTGGGAATACCGTCCGGAGAGTGTGTCGGGAAGAGGATCACAGAGTCTGCAGCCGCAGTGAAGGAAAGCAAAGGCCGGAAGCTGCTAATAAATATGAATAAAGGATGGCATCTATGGGCTTATGGTACAAAGAAAATATTTTTTTAAAAGGATTGGTATAGATGTTGGGTCACAAAAAGAGGAGGAATAAATGGCTGTGACCACAAAGGCAGTTCTAAATATATTATTTCACAAAAGAAATCAGTCCAGATGATTACAGAGAGAGAGGCTAAAAATTGGGGTCATGAAGGTAGATAGATGAAACCATTGGTTTAGGTTTAAGCAAGTTGAGAAAAAAATAGAATCTAAAGGAGGGCCTGAAAGCTAGGATGGATCACAGCTGAGATCCTACCCACAAATACCTTCTCAAACTTGAACTCTTTTTCCCATCACACGCTACTTATTTGAACTCTATATAAACTTTTTAAAAGCCTCAACATAGCTCTAACACACAATGAGGGATCTTTTACTCTTTTTTAAAGTGTATTCTTGGTAAAATTCATAAAAAATATATTTTTGTAACAAAATGAAGCTATTTTGGTTTTGAAATGTTATCCGTTTTGGTGCTGATAAGGTATCATCTTTCTCCACAGCCTCAGTTGCTGAAGCTAAATTTTCTTGTCACCAAAAATGACTGGGTGAGAGACCCCATATTGTGAAGGATTCTACTAACAAGCTGAATTTTTACATCATCATTTAGTTTTGCATTTCAATCAAATGAATCAACTTGCCAGTTTGAATGTCTTATTAAAGTAGTATCACGCTATTTAATTATCTAGTTTAGACAAATTAAGGAAATACCACTTTATAACTTAGAAAGCCTTATCAAGGACACAATAATTTCTGTATGCGTATAATCAAAAGACTTTCATCCTTACTTAAATTGATTCCTCAGTATTAAAGACATCTGTTTGAGAATTGTGACAATACCCTAAAATAAATATAAAATATGTAGCAGGAAGGAGTGCAATGGGGGAAAGAAAGCATAAACCGTCTGCTGTCTTCAGTAGTGTACTTGAATCAAGTTTTGCCAATCCCGACCCACCTACCTGTCAATGTATGACCCTAAAATGATAGATTTATAGTCATAAGAGGCTTTTTTTTAAAAAAACATCTTTCATTTCTTTATATCTTCTTAAACCATGTTCCGAATGCCGGCGCTGGTTTTAGTTCAGCTGAAGCTGCCTTGAAGATAAGAGAAGAAGCCAGTTCCCTGAGCCTGTAAAAGTTGTCCCGAAATTTATTTCTAGTTCTGAGTGACTCAGCACCATCTCTCTTCTTTTTATTTTTTATTTTTTATTTTTTGTCTGATTACTTGAATGGCAATTTTAAAGGCATGATTCACTTTGTGTCACTAATTTTTATTCTCTAGGAACGTCTGATGACTGGTGACTATTCCAACAAGTGGGAGTTTGTGTTCTGTGCCACGTTTCTGAAGTCCAAGCATATTTCTTAAAAAAGAGAGTGTGTATGCCCATGTTGTTACAATTAGCAAGAAGGACCAAGTCAAGCCACAATTATACAGTCTGTTTCTAGCTTCTTAAAGCAATAGGAAGTGTTTTCACTGGTGTTTTATAATTTGTTTTTTAATTTTTTATTTATTTATTTATTTATTTTGGTGGTTAGGGGTGAGTTTTGGGAAAATAATATATTAGAAGAACTTATCCTTAGTTTTTCCAAAGGGGAAGTGTGGATATATACTTAAACCTACACAACTCTTGGATACTTTCTCATGGTTTTCATCTTGGTAGGTTCCAGGTCACCAGATGCTTTCTGAGCTCTTCTCTTTTATACTGAGGTTATGGAAATCTAGGCAGAAAGGGCCACTTAATTAATTGGTGGATCCAAGAAAAGAAAAAAATGGGGAGACTACTCTATCATCTAGTGCCTTGCAGGACAGACAGGCTCCAGGTGCACACGCTGCAGGAGAGCCCAGCACATGAGACTTAGCTCTTTCCATGTGTGAGTTGTACCAATGGACCTCAGTTTTGCTCTTTGGACATACTCCACATTTTCATATGCAAGATTTAAAGGCAGTTGCAAGGCCTCTTGTAAGACGTTATTTACCACACCAAACATTTATGGTGCAATTTACCATCTGGGTGATCCATCACCATCTTAGTGTGGCCAACCCTCCCTCCATTCCGTTATAGTCCCTGGCTCACTGATTTTTTTTTTTTTTGGTTTTGTTTTTTTTTTATTTTTTTTTATTTTTTTTATTTTTTATTACACTTTTAAGTTTTAGGGTACATGTGCACATTGTGCAGGTTAGTTACATATGTATACATGTGTCATGCTGGTGCGCTGCACCCACTAACTCGTCATCTAGCATTAGGTATATCTCCCAATTCTATCCCTCCCCCCTCCCCCCACCCCAAAACAACAGTCCCCAGAGTGTGATATGCCGGTTCCTGTGTCCATGTGATCTCATTGTTCAATTCCCACCTATGAGTGAGAATATGCGGTGTTTGGTTTTTTGTTCTTGCGATAGTTTACTGAGAATGATGTTTCCAGTTTCATCCATGTCCCTACAAAGGACAGGAACTCATCATTTTTTATGGCTGCATAGTATTCCATGGTGTATATGTGCCACATTTTCTTAATCCAGTCTATCATTGTTGGACATTTGTGTTGGTTCCAAGTCTTTGCTATTGTGAATAATGCCGCAATAAACATACGTGTGCATGTGTCTTTATAGCAGCATGATTTATAATCCTTTGGGTATATACCCAGTAATGGGATGGCTGGGTCAAATGGTATTTCTAGTTCTAGATCCCTGAGGAATCGCCACACTGACTTCCACAATGGTTGAACTAGTTTACAGTCCCACCAACAGTGTAAAAGTGTTCCTATTTCTCCACATTCTCTCCAGCACCTGTTGTTTCCTGAGTTTTTAATGATTGCCATTCTAACTGGCGTGAGATGGTATCTCATTGTGGTTTTGATTTGCATTTCTCTGATGGCCAGTGATGATGAACATTTTTTCATGTGTTTTTTGGCTGCATACAAGTCTTCTTTTGAGAAGTGTCTGTTCATGTCCTTCGCCCACTTTTTGATGAGGTTGTTTGTTTTTTTCTTGTAAATTTGTTTGAGTTCATTGTAGATTCTGGATATTAGCCCTTTGTCAGATGAGTAGGTTGCGAAAATTTTCTCCCATTTAGGCCCCATAACAATTAATGCCACCTAAGTTTTGGTGGCATTTAATTCAAGAGGTTGACTCAGAATTGCACTTACATGGAAGTGTTGTGTTGTTGTTGTTGTTGCATGGCCTTTCATTATTCCTGATTTATCCTCTTGCTGTATGCATCTACTGATGCCCTGTGAGAGTCATTACTCCTGATTTATCCTCTTGCTGTATGCATCTACTTATGTCCAGCGAGAGGAGCTAGTGTGGGAAAATCAACACCTAGTAGTCAACGTGTCCCCTAACAAAAGTTACTTGAAGAAAAGGAGGATTTAAGAAATCACATTTTAGTGGATTTATAGTTAAATGTAACCATTAATCCATACACTATGGTGAGCAGAAACGCCTCAATAAATAGGTTCTGTTCATTTTTCACATTCAAGAAACCACTGTTATCTCGTACTTGTTCCCACCAAAAATCAATCTCCTTAGATGTAATTCTAATAATGAAAAATATTAGAATTTGTATGGAATAGGACAGATGTAAAATAAATCCTATGTTTTAGAATTAATTTTTCAGAATCCAAGCAAATCCTTAGGAACCCAGGAAAGGAAACAATCATTGTAAAAGTTAATATTGCCATATTTAGAATTAATAGCAAAAATTTTGCTGATTCAACTTATGTAAATCAGTGTTTTTTAAATCAGCATTACTGAAAATAAAATCAAATTGAATTTAATACATAAAGTTTCTGCTTTATTTCAGTCTAAAATTTCTTTCCAAAAGAAATATTCAGTCAGAAAATTTGTATGCAAACATCATGCACTATAATTTACTTATTGTTTGGAAAACCTTCAGCATAAATAATTTCAGTTTCAGCAGATGAGATTATGATAACTTTAAAGACAGTACTAATTGACTAATAAAAGAGATGAAATCCTTTCCATCAGCATAGCTGAAAAGAAGTTTCTTCTTTTCAGAAGTTCAATTCAAAGAGGAGTCCCTACAGCCCTACATTTCTTGGGTTTATAAAATAATTATAAGATGTTTGAAAACCAATGACTATAAACTTTCTTATACCTTTCTACCTACAAAAAAAAGTTTCTGATTTTATGGCTGAAAAGTAATGTCTTAATACAGAAAATTTGAAGAACACAGAAATTACACAAACACACACACACGCACGTGCGTGTACACAGGAAGCAAGTCTTCCATAATCCCTACCCAGAAATTATTTTGGCACCATTACTAAAATCCAGTTGTCCAATTTTGTGAATCTGTTTCTTCAACTGGACACTTGGTTTTTGATAAAAGTGCCAAGGGAAGTCACTGGGGTGAATTAGCACATCAAACATGCTTACTACATCATCTGGTAAGTGGCAATTATGAACACAAAAAGACAACACTATGCATTCAGTAGAATAGCAAAAATCAAAAACACCAACAATACCTACTATTAACAATCATGTGGAACGATTGGAACTCTCATGCACTACTGATGAGAATTTAAAATACTACCACAACTTTGGAAAACAGTTGTCTTAAAAAGTTAAACATGTACTTACCATTTGTCCTAGCAACTTACTTGTATGTATTTACCCAAGAGAAATAAAAACTTACGCGTACAAAATACTTCAGTACAAATATCTATGTTCATGATAATCCAGAATTGGAAACTAGAATTGGTATCAACCAGTGAATGGATACAAAAATTTATTATATCCAGACAATTGAATACTATGTAGCACGGCCATACCACCCTGAACGCGCCCGATCTCGTCTGAATACTATGTAGCAATATAAACAATAAACTGTTGATACATGTAACAACAGAACTCAATCTCAAAATCAGTGTGCTTAGTGAAAGAAGCCGGTGAAAAAGTGTTCAATGTATAATTCAATTTATAGACAATGTTAGAAAATGTAAAGTAATCAATACAACACAATCCATACCTTTGGTTGCCTGGGGCTAGGTGGAGATAGTTCCGGACAACAAAAGAACATAAAGAATCTTTTTTTTTTTTTTTTTTTTTTAGGGTGAAGGGAGTGAAGGGAGGAAACAGAAGTATCTCGGATCTTGTCCAAGGTGATGGGTTTGTGTGTGTGCATGACTCTTGAACTCATCTAACTGTACACTTTTACTTGAGGCACATTGCTATACATAAATTATATTTCAAACAAATTAAATTTTTAAAATTTTAAAAGCAATATTAAAAGAAAAAATCAAGATACAAATTGAATACAACCTTAAGTAACAACAATGCAAAAGTCCCTGGTCAGTGAGTGGGTAGTTGAGAAATTAATAAAATGAAGACAGTCATTTTGTAATATTAAGGATGATGCTTTTTCACAGTGTTCCAACATTTTAAAATATTTTATAATTTTTAATTTCTATTAACAGTAATAAAATTGAGAACACCATGGCAGAACACTTCATCCTCTGCACTCTGATGGAAATAGTGTTTGTTCCTGCATTGTTCCCGGGGAGACAATTTGGCTGAATGAAACACTTGGATTGCTTTTAATACTGGTACTGGAGGACTCTGTCACAATTTGTCTCATGGATTGTAGAGCGGATAGGACTTCTGTCTCACATTAATACATCCTTAAACTAAAGATTTTTCTCTGCTAGTTTTTTTTTTTTTTTCCTGGATTTCTAAGAGCCATAGATGCTTCCCTGATCTTTAGTTCCTGATAGAAGCCTTAATCCTCACAGCTGTGGACAGCGTTGGCAGCTGAAGGCTCACAGCAAGTCTCTCAAGGAGATTGCCTACTCTTTCCACAGGACTTGCCCTGAGCCAAAGATTGCTTCTTTGCTTAAGGTGACTCTTGCTGTCTAGGAGGAGCTGCAGCCAGTGATTTTTTTCCAGGATACGGCATATGATACCTCAATTCTGGGCAAATTTCAAGACCTTTCCAACCTCCAGATTCCCCATGAGATTGGCTGGGTCCTTTCTTGCAAGGGCATCGCAGTTTGCCTCCCTGTAACCAGTCTTGTCCTTTTACTCACCCACATCTATCACTAGAGTGCTCTCCATACATTTCCTGCCAGAGTATCTCAACCTCAAAGACTAGTTTCCAGAGAATCCCACCTCAGACACTTCATACTAAAACTAGTCTGAAGAAGAACACTTTATAATGAGATTTTACAGGTGCATAATGTCTCTTGCCAATTGTCTGACCCTCCCTGGTCTGGAGTGGATTTTGAGTAGACCGTAGCATGCAGTAGCCATGTGGCTGTTAAAACTTCCACTGGTGGAGAATGGGAATAGGGGAAGAGTGGAAGAGAATGCACTAGCAGGTGCAATATCCCCGGCAGCTGATAGATGTGTGGGAAGTCATAATTAAAAAGTAAAGTAATTAGGTGGTTCTTAGTAAATGCTATGGATGTACTAATGAAAGGAAAGAGTGATTACTTACCACATTAAGGAAAAAGTGACAGGCATTTGGACATCTCTCGTAACATAGAAACAGAATTCCTGTCTCCCGCGTTTGGAAGGATCAGACCTAGGATGTAATTACAAAGGTCATGAAACTCTGGATAGAGTTGGTGTATGATCTGTAGCAATGCTCTACACCAAAGTCAGACCCCGGATGGGAAGGATTGGGATCCGAAGACATGGGATGTAGACATCTGGGCTGATGCTCGGGACGTCCCCAAGGACTTGGACCTCCAAATCTCCCTGGACTTTGGGATCCTGCAAAATGGCCCCACTTCCACCTACTAAAGTCTTGAACTTCACCTGTCAGATGTTTGGAGACAACGGGGAGACAATGTGTGCTCCTTCAAGTTCTGCCCCACCTCCCCTCATCTCCATGAGAGAAAAATGAGGGTCGATCATAAAACAACCTGACACAGAATGTGTTGACCCCAAGAGGAGAAAAGAGGCCATACCCAGAAGAAGCTTCAGGACATAGCACCGATTGTTGGAGTGGGCACCAATACAATCTGATTGGTGTCCTTATAGGAACAGAAATTAAAGCATAGAGATGAACAGAGGGAAGCCCCCAGGGAAGAAACAGAGAAGGTGGCCATGGGCTGTCTGGAGACAGGGTAGTATGTAGTCTAGCACATAGAACTCTAATGGTCAAAGGAAACCACCAGAGCCTCTACTAGTCAGCACGATCTGCTGTAACAATATATTAGGAACTGGGTGGTATAAACAACATAAACTTATTTCCTCATAGTTCTGGAGTCAGGAAATATCTCTTGATTAAATGTCAGCAGAGCTGGTTTCTGCTGAGGTCTCTCTCCGTGGCTTGCAGACGGCCACTTTCTCTCTGTGTCTTCACAGGGGCTTCCCTCTGTTCCTGCCTGTGCCTGAGTTTCCTGTTCTTATAAGGACACCAATCAGATTAGATTGGTGCCCATCCCAACAGCTTCATTTTAACTTAATCACGTGTTAAAAAACTCCATTTCTAAATACAGTCACATGCTGAGGTCTTGATGGTTAGGGCATCGACATATGAACGCTCAAGGGATGTAATTCAGACCATAACAATGTCAAATAAAGTCAGGGACATGGTGTGGAGATAACAGGAAGTCTTCACATCTTTCATATTGTAACTCGAAAGGGGTCTCAATCCAGACCCCAAGAGAGGGTTCTTGGATTTGGCTCAGGAAATAATTCAAGGCGAATCCATAGAGCAAGTTTATTAGGAAAGCAAAGGAATAAAAGAATGGCTATTCCTTAGGCAAAGCAGCCCTGAGGGCTGCTGGTTGCCCATTTTTATGTTTCTTTCTTGATTATATGCTAGACAAAGTGTGCATTATTCATGAGTTTTCTGGGAAAGGGGTGGGCAATTCCCGGAGCTGAGGGTTCCTCCTCTTTTTAAACCATATAGGGTAACTTCCGGATGTTGCGATGGCATCTGTAAACTGTCATGGTGCTGGTGGGAGTGTCTCTTAGCACGCTAATACATTACAATTAGCATATAATTAGCAGTGAGGACCACCAGAGGTCACTCTTATTGCCATCTTGATTTTGGTGGGTTTTGGCTGGCTGCAACCTGTTTTATCAGCAAGGTCTTTATGACCTTTATCTCGTGCTCACCTCCTATATCATCCTGTCATGAAGAATGCCTTAACCCCCTGTGAATGCAGCCCAGTAGGTCTCAGCCTTATTTTACCCAGCCCCTGTTCAAGACAGAGCTGCTCTGGTTCAAACACCTCTGACGGTATCAGTGTCCACATTAGGGATCCAAACAAATAAACAAAAGTCACTGTTGATGAAATGGGTTGCCAAGAACAGGTCACTTGTAATGTTTTGCCTGGATAAAAAATTGAGCATCAAAATGGACCCCTGAGAAAGAAAGAGCAACAGGAGACACAAGATTGCTGACTAAAACAGATGCAACAAGGTAGTGAACCATCTAGGCAACAGCAAACCCCCTCCAAAACATGTTCAAATGCAGAGATTTAGGGTTTTCAAAGATGAGAAGGGGATAAAATTCAATGCAGAAAAAAATAGTAAACTCCTTTAGTGATGGAAAAAAATAGAGTAATATAAAATACACATTTCAGTAAGTGTCAGGATAAATGGCTAGATTGCTACATTAAACCTGTTAAGAATATTGAAACCCTTGCTTAAATAGTTACATTAAAATGTTTTTAAATGACATGTCTGGTAGTATTAAACTAGTTGGGCTGGGCATGATGGCTCACCCCTGTAATCCCAACACTTTGGGAGGCCAAGGCAGGCAGATCACTTGAGGTCAGGAGCTTGAGACCAGCCTGACCAACATGGTGAAATCCTGTCTCTACTAAAAATACAAAAATCAGCTCGGCGTGGTGGTGGGCACCTGTAATCCCAAATATTCTGGAGGCTGAGGCAGGAGAATTGCTTGAACTTGGGAAGCAGAGGTTGCAGTGAGCCAAGATCATGCCATTGCACTCCAGCCTTGGCCACAGAGAGAGACTCCATCTCAAAAAAAAAAAAAAAAGAAAAAAGAAAAAAGAAAAAAAAAAGAAAAGAAAAGTAAACTAGTTGGTGTTGGGTTCATGGATACCCGTTAAGCTGGAAAGATGAGAGCGCATACATCAGCTATAATTATGTGAGCATAAGCAATGAATGAATGTGAAGTTTTTGGCTTATTTGGGTGTCCACATGTTATTATCAACTAATATTTAAAAGAAGTCACCAGAAATAATAATTTATTACTTAGTAAACCACAGTGAAAGCAATTTTCTGTTTCAGGAATTAATAACTTCAGGAAATTACAAGGACAAACTTCTTAAAGTCACATTTTTCCTTTTAAAAGACAACTTTAGAAAACTAACTCAACTGAAATGATTTTCATTAGCAATTCTCAAGATCTTAAACATCCTGCAAGCAAGTTTACAAACCAGGCAGATGAATCACAGCTAATAATGTAGGTTTTTAGGTAAGCAAAAACATAATTCCAAGTTGATGTTGCCAATTCTTAGCTCTGATACCTGGGTGGAGTTGTTCAATTTCTCCACACCTTAGCTTTCTTCTTTTAAAAATGGGCATTGTCCAGTGTCATTTTAATAATATAGTCAACTGGGATATAGCACTTAAAGGAATAGGCATTATGAAATAGCAGTTGCTTTTATGATTAAAATGTTTTAAATATATACAGTTTATTGTATAATAAATCTGTCTTTATTATATGTTATTTGAAAAACACATTCACTCTAAACGAACCTAAAGTTGTGTATTTAAGTTTGCTTGTGTGTTTTTTAAAATGTGATTTTCAATATTCAAATGAGAAAAATCCTAATTCCTCAATAAAGAAGCCAAAAGTAAAGAGCACAAGTCTGAGAAACCTGCGGTGTTTGCAATATTATTCTAATGACATAGAGCCTTCTTATCCACTCCCATCAGATCTTATTCTTCATAGGAGAACTTACCAGTTAATAAATTAAAAACTGTGTGATTGCTCTTAGCTACCAGCTGGTATCAGGTAGGACATGTGGGCACACTTACCTCAGTGTTTCCTCATTGCATTAAGCTCTTTCCTTGTGGGGAACATGTAAGCCATTCCTCACAAGGATAAAAGTTTAAAAAGGGAGCAAACACTTGTTCACAAGAATGGGTATCAAGGTTTTTATTTGTATTTAATAGGGAAATACTATACATTATAAATAACGCTGAATGCATTGTCATAAATTCACTTTATAAGAAATCTACCAAAACTATTTAGAAGTAACTGACATTTTTACAAAATCATATGTACAATGAAATGCCATCAAAATAAATGTGTACCTACATGTTTGAAATTTTCTAGAGTATCTGTCAAAATGCTAAGAGTGGTTCTTTGGATCATGTAGTTATGTATTTCTGTTACCTAGTTATTCACCCTAAAATGTATTTTTCTATCATTAAGACTGTATTATTACTAATAAAAACATGAGAAAAGTTATATTTATATACTGTATTTATGAAGTTTCTCATTTTTTGAACCCTCTGAGACTGAAAACTTGCTCTTGTAGGAAAAAAAAACAATTTATTTTTGTCCAATAAAACATTTATAAAGTTTCTCTTCTTCACGAAGTCTCTGCTGGTCATGTATAAACTTGGTCTCAAAGACGTAAACACTAAATGCCGTTCTTGTTACAATCATCGTCTTTCATGAAATTCCTCTCTGGTGTGAGTCCTTTGAATTGAAGGTATGAGCGCAAATGGAAACTTTTGTCCCACTTACCATATTAATAAGCTTTATTTCCTCCATAGGACCACAGATCCTTACCTAATTCTCATCTTTAAATGTATTTTCTCTGTATGAAGCATTTGTACAACATATTTCCCAAGCGTTCCTTCATGCATCTGTGGGCAATGCATTCTAATTCTCCATTGTGAATTGCATGCTTGTTACTAGGCCCCGGGGACTGCTGTCCTCCTGTGCATTTCAGCATTTCAGCTGTCCATTATGACCAACGCGGCCACCTGTATAGTATGGGGCTATTTGCTCTTCAGGTGAAGCAAAAGTGCCCACCTAAGAATGCTTCTGTGCATTCCTCCCTTCGAACATTTTCTAGTTAACAAACTGATGTGTCACTTTTGACCATTCATTGAGTAGTCTTTATTCCCAAAGACATAAAACATAAATACTTAAGATTTTCAACTCCTGGAGTCTCCTCTGTAAAGGCACATCCCATTCCTCTAATTTCTGAAAACAAGACATCAGTCTCCTTCTGGAGAGCTGGGTGCATCTTATTTGTATTGATTGTTGGAGAAGCATTGTTGAGGTGTCAACATGCGGTTCTGGCTCTCAGACATCTTTGGCTTTCAGAGGCCTAACTGGTCATTGTTAGGCATTCTGGACAAAAATATAGATCAACATGTTTCAAGCAGTTAAATCATGGACCCAAGTGATTTGACTTTCAAGGCAGTTTTCAGTCAATTTTCATAATGGCCCCAGATCACTATAGTTCCTTATTGAAAGTTTGTTCTACCCTGCTTTCTGAGAACTCTAAGTTTTTCCATTCTTGCTCAGTAAAGTGGCTGGTGTGATCTGCACATTTTACTAATATGTGGGTGAAGGTCACAATCTAGAGCAGTGTGAACTCTTGTAGGGGAAAAGAACCAACAATTCATTAGTTTTGTGTGTGTGTGCGTGTGTGTATGTGTGTGTCTATGAAAACACTCTACTAGCATCTTCCTCCAAAATTGACAATATTAAGAAGCCAAATAAAAAGTAAACAAACAAAAACTATGTCTCACCCCTAATTTATTCTGAGGTGTGTTTACTGCATACCATTAAGCATTTTCTAATTAGTCTCCATAATTATAATTGAAGGCAAAACACATGTGTAGTAAGTATTTGGTGTTACTTTTATGAAATATTTTATACTGCAATAAATAGAAACAATAATGTGGGTGATAAGTTCTATATAACTTGTATCTAATCATAATGAAGTGTATTATATAGAGTCCAAAATACCTCCTAAAGGCATTTGATTCTTCATCTGTGTTGGAATGCATTGCTTATCAGAATATTCTAATAAAATTTAAAATACACAAATATGTGTTTTTCTTCCATACATGTGCTATAAATTTGCCTATAAAGTGGAAAAAAGAAATAAAAAGAGGGCCGGGCTTGGTGGCTCAGACCTGTAATACCAGCACTTTGGGAGGCCGAGGTAGGCAGATCACGGGATCAGGAGATCAAGACCATCCTGGCCAATATGGTGAAACCCCGTCTCTACTAAAATACAAAAAATTAGCTGGGTGTGATGACATGCACCTGTGGTCCCAGCTACTTGGGAGGCTGAGGCAGGGGAATCGCTGGTACCGACGAGGCAGAGGTTGCAGTGAGCCGAGACCATGCCACTGCACTCCAGCCTGGTGACAGAGCAAGACTCTGTCTCAAAAAAAAAAAAAAAAAAAAAAAAAAAAGAAAGAAAAGAAATAAGAGACTCACAATGTATACTTAGTAGATATTGCATAGGGCTCCACTATTTTCTAAATTGATATTTTCATAAGCTGTTAGTCTTTACCCCATTAAGCAGCATATGTATGATTCATCATGTTTTTAAATAGAAAATTTATCCCATGCTGTTGTACTGTCAACTAGCATATAATGTGATAAAAATATCATTAAATGGTTCATGCTAAGGCCAAAAGGATACCTGTGTTGTTATGGCAGGAAAGACCATTTTGACACAACATACCAGGTAGCCGATAAGAATTGATTTGCCTCAGGAGGTGTTGTCTAGTCAGAGAATAAACAATGAATTAGGTGTGGACCTCATATTATAGTCTTTTCTCACAACTAATCAGTCGTGAGACGTTGCCAAAGTTGCTATCTTACAAGATCTTGGTTTCCTTCTCTGTAGAATGCGTAGCTTGAAATGTTTTTATTCTAATGTCTCTTCAGTTATGGCATCTGAATCACAAACACATCTTCAATGTCTAGAACAGTGCCTAATTGAATATATTTAATTCAACAAAAATGTATTGAGTTTAGTGTTAAATGCAGAGAAAGACACCAAGAGCTAAAGATAAAATAGTGGGCAGAAGCAGCAAACATTGTCCTAGAACGTGTCTTGTTTAAACTAGGTGGAGTTGGTCAGATATTCCAGCCTAAATGTTCCATGAGTCCAAATAACCATAATTCACATCCATCTAAAATTTTGCCTTGGAAATTTTGTATAATGACAAATGAAATATGACCATAAACCATAATTTTCTCTGTTTAAATTTTCACTTGCAGATACGTGGGAGATTGCATATTTTCTTTTGTAAAGTTATTTATAGTTCTTCCTACTCCCTCAACCCCGTCAAATATCTTAATTTTCAATTGCATTAGTATATCTTGTCTCACATGTACATTAAAAGGCAAAGTTCAGCTCTGTTTTATAAACGTCAGTCAAATCCCTCTACTAATTTTCTTAAACATGAAGTCTGTTGGGGTTTCTTTCACAAGAATTGGTTCTATGTTTAAAGTAATAAAAAGCGCTGTTTTCACATACAAATAAAAGAGAATATTGAGGTTAGTCCTTGGGTTTAAAATCCTAAAGATTATGAAACTTGGTCCTAACTTCCCTTTTCATGTAGTGTTATCAATGACACAATGGGCTTGTTTGGTCTTAGATAAGATTTGTGAAAGGGAAAGGAAATGAACTAGTATGTATTAAAGGTCCGTGGTTGAAGCTGACATCCCCTGCAATTTAAACAAGAGAAGTTGCCAAGCAGATCTTGCTGATAAAGATTTTCCTAAGACCACTAATTTTGAATCCCTTTATAATACATAACAAACGATTACTATGGTGTAGCAAATAATTCCAGACTGGTTTTATAGCCAGACATCAGTACTGGTATCTTTACAATGCTAAGCTCAGGAATGAGTAATGGGTTATAATAGAGCCTTTTCAGTGACATTACCATGTTGCTCACTCACACATTTGATGATTCTATCCCATGTTACATAATAAGGGCAAAATATCAAATTAAAATTTTTCATAGGTACATGATATATCCAGTTCCTTCACATAATTAAAAAATTAAAATAAGATCTAAAGACCTCGTAGTTAGCTCAAGGTTGCTTTTGCTGTGTTGTGATTTTCTTGGGTTACAACATCTAAAACCACTGTTAATCTCGGAGAAGCGAGAATCATGTAATCTAGCTACCTACCGAAATACCAACAGTCTACAAAGTATCTGAGAAACATAATTACATTTAACTTTTGAGATACGTGATGGTCATCCCATTCTACAGAAAACTATGTCTGAAAGAGTTTTAAGTAATTTAGAGATGGCCTTACAATCATTAACTTTCTCCTTCTGCCACTGAAATGCAAATCTCAAAATCTCCTATTGTCCCTCCACTGGGACAATACGAGAAGATTCACTTGCTATTGTAGAGTGTTAGTACAGAAACAGGAATAAAAGGTAGCTCCATGCCTTTCAATTTTTAATTTTCAACTAAGGATCATTGTAATTATATATTTGATACTCTTTCAATTTTTCCTTAGGAATACTTTGTTTTTATTTTTCTTTTTTATGCAAATGGTTCTCCCACTAGATTGCAATCTTCTTGCGGGTGGAAAGTGGCTATTTCTAATCCATCATTTTATCATTCATTGCTCCGAGGATAGAAGTGCTGTCCCTCAACTTTGCCGTGGCAGTTTTTGTTGTTGTTGTTATTCAGAGACAGGGTCCTTCTCTGTGCCCAGGGTGGAGTGCAGTGGTGCAATTATCACTCCTGGGCTCAAGTGATACCCTCTTCTCAGCCTCCCAAGTACCTAGGACTGCACGTATGCACCTGGATATTTTATTTTTATTTTTCCCTCTTTTTTAAAAAAAATTTAGTTTGTTCTCTCTCTGAGCAATATCATTTTATTTATTTATTTTTTTATTTTATTTTGTAAAGAAGGGGGTCTTGCTATGTTACCAGGCTGGTCTCTAACTCCTGGCCTCCCAGCATTGGAATTACAGGCATGAGCCACTGCACCTGGCCCTCATGCTGATTTCTTGATAACTGAATTCAGTTTATCCCTGGAAATGCCAATTCCACCAAAGATTGAAAATGTATTTGTGTTATTTTAATGGAATTTAGCCAGCTGTGGTTGATAATTTTCGAAGTATTTAGTTAAATTGAAGATTCCATTTTAGTAAGCTGATGATTCTTTCTTTCCGCCTTCTTCTCCTCCACGTAGTTTCTATGATCTCACTTTTATGAGGAGGAGTTCGGTGTTCAGTTCCATATCCTGGTCTGGTCCTGGGTACCTGTCCTTGGTCTGTCTAGTGGTGCTTCCTGGGCCCCACTGAGGTGTGTTTTCCCACCGGTTCCCTCACGCCTCACTGACTCACTGCTGATGGGTCCATGAGTGGAGCAGCTGGTGGTCCGTTTCCTCCCACAAGTTCAATATGTAGAGCCAGGCCCACGGGCACTGCTTCCTCCCCACTCCCTGTGATGTGGCCGATCCTCAAAGATGCAGGGCGTCTTCTCTCCCTTCTCCCTGGGTTACCCAGCTTATGCTCTTGGATATGGAGTCTCCTGGGTCTACATGGCAGCAATTCCCTAGCAGTATGCTAATTCTCAATTCTTAGCCATCTTCGGTGTCTCCTATGAGGGCCATGGGACCTTTAATTGTCATATTTCATGCATGCTGGAGAGACAGAGAAGGAATGGTGAGTCAAATGTGTGCTGGGCATCTGCAGGTTCTCTGTCTGTAAACATTACATCGTCATTTTTATTCTACTGTGTGGTGGCCTCCTCAGAATTCCAAACAGAAAGTGGAGGGAAAAGTTTCCTAACACTGAATCCATAAAACTTACATGGAGTTTCTAAGCCCCTGAAACCCGCCGGCGCTTTTCTATCAAGAGCAAGCCACGGGAGATAGGGCCCACTGCAGCCCCGATGCTTTCTTGATGGTTTCTCTGAATTCTCACTCCTTTCCACCCCCAGTCTCAGGCCCAAGAAAAAGGCTTTTATGGCACTCTTATATAGCATGAGAAAGCTGTTTTTTTTTTTTTTCATACTTTTCATCTTACTAATGTTGTCGATTATAGTAAAAATTCTATGATAAGTTCACCAAACCTCTCTCTTGGTATTTAAAGTCCAGCACCGAGTGTTCTTTTCTCACAAGTTTTATAGGATGGTAGACGTTCTTCAGAGTGTTTGAAAAGTCCTTTTTGAAAGTTAAAGCTGAAATGTGACTTCTTTGCTCTTGGCAGGGTTATACCCTTCCCAAGAACCACTGAGGAGTAGCAACATTTATACTTTGTGAATATCACTCATATAGCCTTAGTTTTTCCAGAAACAAAAATTCAAGAAAAAGTTATGTTCACAAATTCTGATCTGCTTCTCTCATTAACAACATTTATTAATTAAACAGCAAATGTTTCTCAAGAGCCTATTATATAACAGGCCTTTCTAAATTCTGGGCTATGATACAGAACAAAAGACACAAAATATATAAAAAGAAACTTAAAAAAATTACACAATAAAAACATATACAAAGCCAATAAGCCCCAAAGATTTTAAGTAAGTAAGAGTTTACGTATTAAGACAAACGAATCTTCATCTTGTAGTCAATAATAATTGGAACTCTGCACTATAAAATTCCATGATTTCACAGAATTATGACCAAAAGAGATTTTACATTCATATAATATGTTGCCAAGTTCATTGTACCATCTCTGCCTATCTTTATCTCCCGAGATCTTAAAGGAGATTTGTGCTTAACTCTCAATTACCAACGCCTTGCTTCATTTTCACTACAGAAATAGTGGTAGAATTTTCCTCTTTATGTAAGATGTTTCCTAGTTAGACTGAATTTTGTATAAAAGTTTCATGAGAAAATCGAAGAGTGTCATTGTCTTCATATATTTTGTGTATATTGCTAATATAGACATTTTGGGCAATTTATTTTTTTAAATCCTCTTTACCAAACTGCCAGAATGGACAATTACTTGTTAATAATAAATAACTATATTTAATCATTAAGTGCTACATTTAATCATTAAGTGCTGTCCTAAGTCTATTGTTGTGAAGTATTTCTTAATTTATAGCATGACTCTCAAATTTTTTAGTTAACATCATACTCTGAAAATACACAGCAGGAAAATATAAAACACAGTTAGATGCAGTTTCAGAAAAGGTTAGTTACTTTTTTGTCATTTCTGGACAGCGATAAAAGGTTGGGTAAAATTTAGTTTTATTTCAAAATTAGAAGAATGCATTTTTCTATTACAAAGCTTTGTTACCAGTGGCAAATCCCACAGATCTGCAGCAAACGCCATCTGATCCTTGCCTCCTTGGAGGAAAGAATTCTGCTGAGAGGCAGAAGTAAGTTTAAGGCAGGGGAAGAAACCAAGGTCAGTTTCTGAGCAGGACTAAGAGTTTGTTAAAAAGTTTCAGAGCAGAAACGAAAGGAAGTAAATAAAGTACACTTGGAAGAGGGCCCAGCGGGTGACTTGAGAGATCCAAGTGCCCTATTTCATCCGTGACTTGAGGTTTTACACATCAGTGTGATTCTGGAGTTTGCAGTTCTGCTCGCTTGATTCTTCCCTTGGGGTGGGCTGTCTGCATGGGCAGTGGCCTGCCAGCACTTGGGGGGGGGCACATGCTCAGTGTGTTTACTGAAGTTGTGCACATGCTCACTTTAGGTGTTTTTCTTTTTTCTTTCTTATTTTTTAAAACTGTCTTAAGAAAGGAAAACCGGTATAAATGTACAGAACCTGCAGGTTTGTTACATAGGTACGCGGGTCCGGTGGTGCTTTGTTACATAGATATGCGGATGCGGTGGTGCTTTGTTACATACTTACGCGGGTGCTGTGGAGGTTCGCTACATAGGTACGTGGGTGCTGTGATGGTTCCTTACATAGGTACGCACGTGCCGTGGTGATTTGTTACATAGCTAGGCGGGTGCCGTGGTGCTTCATTACATAGTTACACGGGTGCCGTGGAAGTTCACTACATAGGTACGCGGATGCTGTGGTGGTTTGTTACATAGGTACGCAGGTGCTTTGCTACATAGGTAGGCGGGTGCCGTGGTGGTTTGTTACCTAGGTACGCGGGTGTGTGGTGGTTTGTTACATAGGCACACGGGTGCCGTGATGCTTTGTTACAGTGGTACGCGGGTGCTTTGTTACATAGGTAGGCGGGTGCCGTACTGGTTTGTTATCTAGGTACGTGGGTGTGCGGTGGTTTGTTACATAGCTACACGGGTGCCATGGCGGTTCGTTACATAGGTACGTGGGTGCCGTGGTGGTTTGTCACATAGGTAGGCGGGTGCTTTGTTACATAGGTACGCGGGTGCCGTGGTGGTTCGTTACATAGGTACGCGCGTGCCGTGGTGGTTCGTTACATAGGTACGCGGTTGCTGTGGTGGTTTGCTGCCCCTGCTGCACCTGTTGACCCGTCCTCTAAGTTCCCTCCCTCACCCTCCACCCCTCAACAGACCCTGGTGTGTGTTGTTCCTACTTGAGGCGTTTTTCATTTACCAGTTCACCATTCCTAGAGGAAGGTCATATACCAGTTAAACTCCACTATTTTGCTTCTTGGTGCCACGTTTGAGCCCACTCACCCAACGCCTGAAATCTTATCAGAAGCTGCTGATCACCAGCGTCAGGTATTTTCTATCTCTTGGGAGACTATCTTTCCCTGGCACTGGCTGCAACTAATTATTACGTTACAGAGATAGTTTAATAACCACCTGACCAACGCTTAATGGTCAGCTGACATTCCTGGGTGTTCCCTCTCCTGCCTTACTCATGTCCGCCTAACCTACCTACTCTAACAGCTTCTAAGAACGAGGAAACACGAACTAAAATAATCTTGTCGTTTTTCTTTGATTCATATTCTTTATTACGTATCTGAATAACAATCTATGTTTCCAAGGGAGTTATACAAACCCTGAATTCTACAACAGAATAAATATTATTTCTACATGTTCCAAAGATCTTATTAAAGCACACACTCCATGTCTGAAAAACTCTCTTAATAACTGAGTGTCTGTCTGATCTTTCTATTTACTGGTGAATGCAGCTTGTCTGGTATTATCCTAGTAATTCCTCTGTGTACTTTATCAACCCTTTATGCTGCAACATGAGAAGGAAACGGGAGAGTTACTAACATTAAAAAAAAAAAAAAAGGCCGGGTGTGGTGGCTCATGCCTGTAATGCCAGCGCTTTGGGAGGCCTAGGTGGTTGGATCATCTGAGGTCAGGAATTTGAGACCAGCATGATCAACATGGAGAAACCCATTCTCTACTAAAAATGCAAAAATTAGCTGGGTTTGGTGGCATGTTCCTGTAATCCCAGCTACTCGGGAGGCTGAGGCAGGAGAATCGCTTGAACCTGGGAGGCGGAGGTTGTGGTGAGCCGAGATCGTGCCATTGCAATCCAGCCTGGGCAACAAGAGTGAAACTCTCTCTACAAAAAAACAAAGAAAGAAAGAAACAAAACCCAGAAGCAACAAGTCTCAGATTTCCCTTATAGAAATTGTCTTATTATGCGTAATTTTTATTATGCATGTATAGATCAATGATGTGTCATGAATCTTAATTAATATTAATTATCTTAGTAGAAAAATAGCCAGTCAGTAGCTACTTATGCTGTGACTTCTAAAGGCAGATTCTTTGAAAACTGTTGTTGAATGTGGCAGAGAGACCCTGAACTGCATTAAAAAGAAAGAAAATGGCTGCTCTCATTAAAAGCAAAACCTCAATGCTCACCTTTGCAAATAAAAGCACCAGATTCAAACAGTTCAAACATTACAAGAGGCCAGTGTACATCTTCCTTCAGCTGAGTTAAGTTTCACGAGTCAGGACAACAATTTTACTTAGGAAGTCTTTTCTTAACATTGGCTCTAGAGAAGGTGTCATTTGCATAAACGTTCTTCCTGGCATATATTAAAATTGTCCCTAAAGACAATTTGCTGCCCTGCAGATAGAAAACATTGAAAGCTGTTGTTTTTCTCCATAATCATGTGATTTAACAGGTTTAATTCTTTAGCTATAAATAGCTTTATGCTTCTTAAAATAAGGACATACATACGTCATATGTGTAAAATTGTTGACACAAATTATTTCTGAATGTTAATGGCAAGTGTGTATTTCTGATTCTTGCCACCTCCATTATTTTCTAAAATTGCATTTGGAAGCAACTCCCTTATTGTTCATTTTTTGTGTGGCTAAATCTGAGTGAAATTCAATTATCACAAAAATAGTGTGTTTTGATTTTGTGTGTCCTGGTACTTTTGAAATTTGGAGTGTGGCCCTATCACTCCCAAGCCATTGTGTTGTCTAAATCGATTGTCTTGGTAGGCTCACACAATGGCGAAATGTTTTCATGAATGAGTAATGAGCCACATGCCCCAGCTGAGCACTCAGAAACAGGGGAACAGAATTAAAGTTAGGTTATTGCTCATCTCTTGCCAAACTTTCTCTCCTCCATTCTGTATGGTTTCCTTTGAGATTCTGTGACAGAGAGGAGATGTATCACCTGTTGCCAGAGAGAACAGGCCCCTCACCACCTTCCTGAGCTTACATGATGTTTAAGAACATGTGTTATGGAAGAAACATTAAGAAGTCAAATTTCACAATAATTTTAACAGATATTTCTCTGTTACACTCACACATTATTTTTAACTAGTAAATGACAGGGGCTTATTGTGTGAATAATTAATTTAGGTTTGGCTGCTGCATTTCTGATATTGCCACTGGCTGTTTGTGTGTAGTTTATTCCATAAATTGTGTAGTGGTACAAGCCTTTGAAAGGAATGGGCTGTGCTATCTATACATGTTCAAATCAAAATATTTGTACTTAGGAATTTAACTTTGCAAAATCGACCTTGCTAAGTCCTTCTCAAACAAGTTTCTTGTTTTGTTTTTGTTTTTTCTTGAATATATTTCTTTCATCTCAGAGCTGGGGAAAATGACCTCTGAAAATTTAGAAGACTGGATGTCACTGACTACCAAATGATGATCACTTTTGAATGAACAAAAATCCTTCAGAACTAATGTGTGGATTACAATGTTATTGGTAGAAATAATTTTTATGGTGTTGAAGAAAGATTAACCAATTCAGGGTTGGTATGTGATCTGTGCCACAATTTCCGTGGAAAATAAGTTAGCTCTCTCTTTCTACAAAGACATGATTGTACATCAGTGGCACAAATGAGAAAGTGCTAATAACATTTTGGCCCTGACTAGCAAGTGTGCATCTCTTGTCTTACTTAGTTTTGCTTGTTACCTACGGCTATAAAACTCTGAAATTTGGCAAATTGATGGAAATAAACTCAAAGTACCTTATACTGTTTCCTAGAACATTTACAAAGAATACTAAACATCTTATTGAGAATGCAACATTTCTTCCAAATGATCAGGAAGAACACAAAATTATTTGTTCAACAAGTATTTTTTGATCGCCTATGCTATGGGCAATGGATACAAAAATAAAAATAGGACATGATCCCTGCCAGCAGAAGGCTTCAAGCCCTGTCATGGAGATAGATGCAACATGAGATAATAAAATAGGCTAAGGACTTGTTAGAAGGATGCACTCATGAGAGCAGAGAAGAGAAGAGAATCCAACTCAGGACAAGGAATGGAGGCTACAGGGAAATTTTCTGAAGGTGATGCTGGAGCAAAGTCCTTACAGAAAGGAAGAGTAGGTATTGTGTAGATAAAAATCAGGGGGGTTAGCCTTTTAATAACGGGACAGCTTACACAAAGTCTTGTGGTAGGGCACTCCGCAGTCTATGCAGGAAATTTCAGTGGGAAAGTCCTTTACAGATGGAGTCAGGAGCAGCCACCAGGTCACTGAGGTCCTGTGGCATCCTGCTAAGGCAGTGGCTCTTAAACCAAAGAAAAAGTTTGGTTTTATTTTTATTTAACTTTGATAGTGACATGGTTAGATGCATATTTCAGGTAGGTTTCTAGTGGTTAGGTGGGAAGCAAGACTGCAGCTCTTTCCGTAGGTACTGTTCTGGAGAACCCCAAACAAAGATGAGGGCCTGAAAATCGGCACTACCTGAGGGCCAGCTATGTTCAACCCAGAGGCTCTATCTTCCCTTTTCTTTGTCACCACGTGTACAGTAAAGGAACAGGCAACATGGTGCCAGTAGATTTCTGCATGATAAAATATTAGAATGGGGGTGGCCAGATTTTTGCATGCTATGCAAATGGCACAGCTGGGCTGACCGATCTCTCATGCCCTGTGTAAATTAAACACCACCTCCTCAAGCTCATCTATAAAACCTCCTGTACTTCATCGTGGAAGCAGCAACTCATTTTCTCTGGGACCCCTGTCTGTACAGAGAGCTCTTCTCTTTCTTTCACCTATTAAACTTCTGCTCCTAACCTCACTCTGGTGATCTGAGTCATAGTTTTCCGTGGCTGTGAGGGAATGAATCTCAGGTATTACCCTAGGCAATGAAGTCACTTCAATATGCCTCATTCTCTTTTATCATTTTATTTGTTTTAACCTCTTCTGTTCTCACGAAAACACAATCCTCATAGATGTCTTCATGAGATGAACAGTTCTCCCAACACCATTTATTAAGGAGGTTGTCCTTTCAAAGTCGTATGTTCTTGGCACATTTGTCAAAACTCAATTGCTTATAAATGCATGGGTTTATTTCTGGGCTTTCTGTCCTGTTCCTTTGGTCAATATGTTGTTATGTGAGTACCATGCTGTTTTGATTATAAGTGCTTTGTAATATATCTTGAAGTCAGATAGTCTGATGCTTCTTTTTTTTTTTTTTTTTTTTTTTTTTTTGACAGGAGGTAGAATTTATTGGTGAGTGTTAAGAGGGGGCAGCACAGTGGAAGCCCTTTTGAAAACAGGGCCCGCCACTTGTCCAGAGGGCCATGACTGGGGATGTACTTGACCCCATAGCCATCTGGGATGAGCCAATCCTCAGCCACCATGTCTTCAAATTCATCCACATTGAACTTGGTGAAGCCCCACTTCTTTGAGACATGGATCTTCTGGCAGCCAGGGAACTTGAACTTGGCCCTGCATAGGGCCTCAATCACATGCTCCTTGTTCTGCAGTTTGGTGCAAATGGACATGATAAGTTGGCCAATGTGGACCCTGTCCACAGTGTCCTGGGCCTTTTCCAAGGCACCTCACATGTCTGTTTGGAGCCTGCATTGGGTTAGTGCAAGTTCAGAGGCAAGAACATACATCTGAAAGCCTGTCTCCAAGGTCCCTTAGAGCAACCCATACAAGAAATGGGCAGCATACACTACAGGGAAGCAGCTGTTTGCAGCCATTGCACATTGGACCCCTATGAAGAAAGGAACTCAGTTGGCTGAACTGGTTGCAGCAGCTTTGTTCTTTTTACTTAAGATTGTGGCTACTTGGGGTCTTTTGTGGTCTCATGCAAATTTAAGAATTTTTTTTTCATTTCTGTGAAAAATAACATTAGAATTTAAATAGTGGCTGCATTGAATCTGTAGATCACTTTGGATAGTATGGACATTTTAACAATGTTAATTCTATTAAGCAATAAGCACAGCATACCTTTCCATTTATTTGTGTGATTTTTAAAAGAATTTTCATGAGTTTTACAGTTTTCTGTATACAAGTCTTTTACCACTTTAAATTTATACCTAAGTATTTAATTTGTTGTTGCTGTTGTAAATAGGATTCTTTTCTTTATACCTTTTCCAGATAGCTTTTTATTAGTGTATAAAAATGCTACCAATTTTGTGTGTTGATTTTGTATCCTGTGACTTTACTGGATTTATTTATCAATTCTATTAGCTTTTAGTGGAGTCGTTACAGTTTTCTCTGTATAAGATCATATTGTCAGCAAACAGACAATTTCACTTTTTCCCTTCCTATTAGGGTGACTTTTATTTATTTCTCTTGTCTAATTGCTCCAGCTCAGACTTCCACAGCTCTGTAGAAAAGTACTGAAAGTGGGCATCCTTGTCTTCTCCTTGAACCCAGAGAAAAGCTGTCAACATGTCACCATTGAGTATGATGTTAGCTACCGCTTTGTCATTTATGGCTTTTATTGTGTTAAGTTAAAATCCCTCTATACTTATTCTGTTGAGAGTTTTTATCATGAAAGGGTGTTAAATTTTGTCAAATGCTTTTTCTCTTTCCTACTTCTATCACAGTGATAGATCTCAAACTCTGGCTTCTGGCTTAGTGTTTATAGGTAAGTAGGCAGTAAAGATAATTATCATAGTATTTAAAGTCAAGAAAGAAATAATTTTGACTGAATATCAAGATATAGTGTGTGTTTGTGTGTGTGCGTGCATGTGTTATGGGTGTTTGTTTGTTGAGTTAGCTGCAAAAATGCTCCATCTGTCCACTTTTAAATAGCAATCTGTCAGATTGCATATTCCAAAGAGGGACACAGCAACAGCTCTTATCCTGCATGCTATTTTGCAATGTGATATTGCCACTCTGCCTTCTGATTGTGGGCAAATCCTGTGATCAATGGAAATACAGTGGAAGTGACGCTGTCCAAATCCAGGAGTAGTCCTTTAGAGAAACTGGAGGCTTCTTCATGTTCCTGCCTCACATACACACTTCTTCTGTTGTTTTCTCTTCAATTCAGCAATGGTGCTATGAGAAGCTCATACATCAAAGAAAAGACATGTGTAAGCACTTGGATCATAGCCCCAGATGACACTCAGTCGATAGAAAACATTGACTGGCATCCATGTTGGTGAAACAGCTTAGACATGCAGCCTTTCCCAGATGAGATGGGTCCAACCACTTCTGACTGCAAACGCACGAGCAACCTTAAACAAGGACTGCCTAGCTCATTCCCATCTACCCACTCAACTAGGAGAGATGACAAATCATCGTCTTAAGTCACGAAGTTTTGGCATCATTTGTTGAACAACAATAAACCAGAACACCCACTGAAAAGGCCATCTGACATTTTTGGAACATTTTCCCTAAATTTGGATCAATCTCCACATTCTAAAAAGTGCCTTTTCAATGTAGACTCCAGAAATATACATTTCTCAGTTTGCTTGTGGTTAGTGTACAGGCTTGTGAAAGGTTCTTATGAGCCTCCAGACCCCACACAGAGGTGAGCCACTTTAGGACAAAGGCTCTGTGTGGAGAATCCACTCTGTTCTAAGAGTGGCAGCTGGGGACATGAGGAAGATTTCAGAGAAGGTTCCTAATGTAATTTGGTTGTGGGTTGACAATGGCGTGCAAGTTAAACCACCTCATTGGGATGCAGCAGAAGGCCAGGTTGGGGTATGGCTTGCAGCATTTTCCCTGCAATCTTATCTTTGAATATATTTCTTTGGCCATTCTAATAATTCTGTGATTAACTCAATAACCTTTACTTAACATATCATCTACTTAAATGATATAGAGTGAATTCCACATTTTTTTGGAGATTAGGAAAACTATAGAGAACATGATGCATGCATGACCCGCAATTTAGGCACCTGAAGTGAGCAAAGGCATGGCAAGACTTTTTCTCGTCACCTACAGCACAGTCAACAGAAATACTGAGGAAAGAGACTTGCAGATTAAGTACAATATGAGGAATCAAGTTAATAAAATTGAATTGTCTTAGAGATTTTAGTTAATGAGGAGATTTTAGCTGTTCTTGTTGCACACAAGGAAAGAAGCTATGTGAGATGCTAGATATGTTAATCTGCTTCACTATAGTCATCATTTAACTTTTGACGATATTCCATGACATTATGTTCTAAACATCAAGCATACACAATAAAGTTTATTTATTTATTTTTCTTTTAAATAGGAAGATACAGCTTGAGGAGCCAGATGCAGTGGCTCACTCCTGTAATCCCAGCGTTTTGGGAGGTAGAGGTCGGTGGATCACTTGAGCCCAGGAGTTCGAGACCAGTCTGGGCAACATAGTGTGACCCCAACCTTTATAAAAAATAAAAAAATTAGCTGACCATGGTGCATGCTTGTAGTTCCAGCTACTCAGGAGGCTGAAGTGGGAGCATTGCCTGGGAGGCGGATGCTGCAATGAGCTATGATCACACCACTGCACTCCAGCCTAGGGGACAGAGAGAGATCTTGTCTCCAAATACACAAAAAGATACAGCTCGTTACCACGCTTATGCAACACCTGGACTTCTTCAGTTGGTTCCCAAAATATGCTGTCAAATGGCTGGCTCAGCACAGCTCATCATGGCATTGCAAGAGCTGGTCAGTGCATGCTTCCTGGACCAGCAGCATTAGAAACAAATTCACCTTGAACTTTGTTAAGAATGCAAATCCTCAAGTCTCAGTCTGCACTCTCTGACACTCTTGAACTGCGTTCCAACAACTTTTTTTTTTTTTTTAATAAGCCCACCACGTAATGTCGATGCACGTGTAAGTGAAAGAACCCCATTTTGCAAGGACTTCCTGTTGACCTCCTAAAAGCGTGTGTTGATTCTGGTATGGTTCAGTTCCTCAAAACGCATATGGAATGAAGTGCAGTAGCATTTCTTCATCTGGATTCTAATAAACTCAGTCATCACATTTCCTCCGAGATCAGTGACTGTATTTCAGCAACCTAATTTGCAGACTTCTAACGCCCTATCAGATAAATTAACTAGATTAAGTGTGCTCTCAGGAATTCTTCACTTCCTTTGGGCTTCTCTTTTTTTTATAACGGTGACTACTGTAAGTTTCAAAGGATGTTGGCTCAACATATATCTTGGATGCTGCTTTTTTATTTTTCATTACTTTTATTTTTTATTTTTTGAGACGAAGTTTTGCTCTAGTTGCCCAGGCTGGAGTACAATGGCGCCATCTCTGCTCACCGCCTCCTGGGTTTAAGCGATTCTCCTGCCTCAGGATCCTGAGTAGCTGGGATTACAGGCATGCGCCACAACACCCAGCTAATTGTGTATTTTTAGTACAGACGGGTTTTCTCCATGTTGGTCAGGCTGGTCTTGAACTCCCGATCTCAGGTGATCTGCCCTCCTCAGCCTCCCAAAGTGCTGTGATTACAGACATGAGCCACTGTGCCTGGCCCGGATGCTATTTTTTAATCTTGGTGAATTTTTTAGCTTTCCTTTTATGCTTGATAATCCATTCATGTTTCTGTATAATAGCACAGTCTGCTTATTCATGTTACAACTAATCACAATTTTTATTCTTTAAGATTTCCTTTTCATCATGGACGGCAGATAAAACAAATTCGCATGCTCTTCCTGCACAAAGTTGTATCATCTTTAAATGTTTCCTGCCTTTCCAGTTAACATTTCATACGCTCTGCTCCTCCATCCTCAAACTATGCTGACGTCCCAAGGTTCAACTATCTCGTAAGTACATGAGGTCCGGTGATGTTCACATTAAACTGTGCCAAAAATTCTTTGTAAACTAAAGAGTTTTATAAGATGCAGAGCCATCAATAAGATTCAAGGGTTTAATGCTGGCAAAAATCCCGTTCTGATTTGAAAAAGGTATTCAGTATGATATATTTAGACATACATTAAGCCCTCTGCTCCAAAGCACAGCAATTTAAAAAATCGGAATTCAAAGGAATCTCTAATAACAAAGATGTCAGGCACTGTGGCTGATGGTGGGTGAGGTCATTTTGATCTCATATATCTATTACCCCCCAAAAAGCAACTGTTTGCCTTAGTAAAGTAACTGGTGTCCCTAATGTTATTAGTAAGTTATAGTAGATGAACATGCCCATTCACATCAGGCAGACTTGGCTTTAAAATCTGGCTCTGTTACTCCTCACTCCTGTGTGATTTGAGGAGTACATAGCTACTTTTCTGTACACAGGTTTTGTTCTGTTTAAACTGAGGACTCCTTATTTAAAAACACTATCCAATAGTCTTCAAAGCCTGACAAATACAATGCAGCAAACATTCCTCCTCCCTTCCTCTGTAGGAAATTGCACAGCATCTCTGTTCCAGGGGATACCAGGGTTCAGCCTTTCCTCAAGAATGTGACCATCAAAATTTATTCCACCCGTGCCTGCTTACACCAACAATCAATGTCGTCAATGACATCAGACAGCTAGTCCCAGACAGTTTCTGCTCTCTGAATCCTCTTACTTTTTGTGTCTATTATTCTTTCCTGTCTTATCATTAATAACAGGATTGATTATTTATTCCTTAGTATGCTTTTAGTTGCAAGAGACAAATGCCCTACTCAAAGAAACTTAAGAAAAAAAAATGTAAGGGCCTGAAGATTAAAGCCTTTCTTCTCTCTCTTTGTCTTCTTTCTTTGGTGTGGACTTAGTATGGTGTGTTTTTCTCCATATTGCCCTGAGCAGCCCCCTATGTACATTGTATCAGCTAGGAACTTGAGCAGAAAGGGTCATCTTTCTTTTTTTAATGTTTTAAAATTTTTAACTTGTATGAGTACATAGTAGGTGCATATATTTATGAGGCACATGAGATATTTGGATAGAGGTATACAATTTGTAATAATCGTATCAGGTTAAAGGGGGCATCCATCACTTCAAGCATGTAGCATTTTTTGAGTTATGAATGTTCCAATTATACCCTTTTAGTCATTTAAAAATGTACAATAAGTTATTGTTTAGTCACTGTAGTCACCTGTTATGAATTCAAATACGAGAACTTATTTATTCTGTCTAACTCTGATTGTACCCATTAGCTGTCGCCTTCATAGTTCAAGTGAAGATATAGGTGTGTCTCTTGGTTCAAGATGCCCACATAACCTATGTATGGTCAGCCTCTGTGTCCAGCTTCTGAGACAGACGCTCCCTGGGAGACCTGGAGGGATGTGATCAAACACATGCAAACTACAGGGGCTGAAAGTGAGAAAAGGTGGTTTTCAGAGGAAAATCTTCAGTGTTAACAGACAAAGAGGGAATGTTGGATGAACAGGCAAAACCAGCAGCTGTCCGGTGTAGTGTGACTTATAACTTTTACCCGGGCTGATAAATAAATAATGGCTGGAGTCATTATGAGTGACAGAATTCTTGTTCTGCAGACACTATAAATCTGGATAAAATAAGCAATTCTCTGCTGAGATGATAGAAGAATCTATCTTCCCACACTTCGGCAACACAGTGAGACAAGTGGCCTCTGAATTCTTGATTTTTCTGGCTTCATCGTGAAGAGTATTTACCGAAACCATCAATGAAGACGTTCAAAAACAGTTGGAAAATGTGGGATAGGGAAATCAACGTACGCTGGTCCTCTTCGCCCCAGATATGATCAGTGTTTCTGCTGTGAGAAGTGTCATCTTCATCAACCTTTTAAAATAGGTTCTTCTTAATATTATGGATAACTGACATTTTAATGTTTTTTATTATTTAACTCACAAAAAAATGTGAATATAATCTCTAGAGGAGAGGGAATTGGCCAAATATTATACTAAGAGGTGTAGCTAACTTATTCTGTAAGTTGGCCATGAATAATATATGGGAATAAATGACATAACTCAAATAGAAGACTTTCTTTTGGCCCGGGAAAACAGAAGGAACTTGAGTATTAATCTTCTATCTGCTGCGTCATGAACTATTTTTGATACATGAGAACGATGGAAAAATTGAGTTTTCTTGACTTTACCCCCAGTTCTTTTAAAAAAGACAAGTAAACCACAAAAAGCTATTTAAGAAAATATTGTTGTCTCATTGCCAGATTAACAATTAAATGTTCCTACCTATTCATAACGTCAAAGAGAAGATGAATGGAAGCAATAGTGTTGTCGGCGGCAGCAGAATCTGTATCAACTGTGTATTAGGAGACTAGCTGCATTTCACCAATTCTCCAGCCATGCCACTTTTTTTTTTTTTTTTTTTTTTTTTTTTTGAGATGGAGTCTCACTCTGTCACTCAGGCTGGAGTACAGTGGTGCTATCTCAACTCATGGCAACCTGCAGCTCCCCAATTCAAGAGCTTCTCCTATCTCAACCTTTCGAGTAGCTGGGATTACAGGGGCACACCACCACACCCAGATAATTTTTACATTTTAGTAGAGACAGGGTTTCACCATGATGGCCAGGCTGGTCTCGAAATCCTGACCTCAAGTGATCCGCCTACCTCTGCCTCCCAAAGCACTGGGATTACAGGCCTGAGCCACTGTGCCCAGTTCCATGCCCCATTTTTACCCTTACTCTGTGCATGCCACTGCACTTTTGGCTTCTCACAGGCCTAAGAGTCTGCTTGATTATGGTCAAGGGAGAGGGATAGGCTCTAGGAGATTAAACTGTGTGACCAGATGGCAGTAGTTTTGTCAGCAAACACAGATAAATGTTATCTAGAAAGACTGTCTTGTCTTCCCTACACACCCTAACAAAACTCATTTTTAACTACGCTTTGTATACAAGGGTCCCTGACATGAAAAATCCAGGTTACTTAACAATAGGTTACCAAGCTTCACTTGGCTTGATCACGCCAAGGGGCAAATGTAAAAACGTGTTACAGTGATGAGGTGCTTATGTTTCATCTCCTCAGACAACTTCTTGGACAGGCATCAAGGATGATCTCAAGCCACCCAGGACCATCAGAGAATAATTTTAATCCAGCATTTTGCAGGAATATACATTCTATTCTATTTATTTTTATTTATTTATTTTTGGAGACAAGGTCTCACTCTGTCACCCAGGCTGCAGTGGGGTGGTGAGATGTCAGTTCACTGCAACCTCTGCCTCCAGGGTTCAAGTGATTCCTCTGCCTCCGCCTCCCAAGTAGCTGGGACTACAGGTGATCGTCACCATGACCAGCTAATTTTTGTATTTTTAGTATAGATGGGGTTTCACCATGTTGGCCAGGCTGGTCTGGAACTCCTGACCTCAAGCAATCCACCCATCTGGGCCTGCCAGGGAATATACATTTTAAAAGATTAATGTAAAGATTAAAGATGGAGAAGAAGACAGTATCGTGTTCTGTCTTCTTAAATTAAAATAGAAAGGTTAACTCTGGCAATTCCTTCGGCTCAGGAAGTCCATTATTCAGGAAAATCAAATGGCATAATGGCAGGGTTCTTTGGTAAAAGGAAAAGTGAAAGTAATGTTCATCTCTAGTCTACTCTAGGCTTTATAGGAGGATAATACTGACATGTTGCCGTCCAGGTATATGCAGCAAGGTGGGGCCAATGAAAGGGATTTAAGGCAGAACTTCAAGCTGGGTAAAAAGAAATTTCACCTGCCTAATAGCTTATATAACTTTACACACACACACACACACACACACACACACATACACACGTACGAGGATCTGTCAGACAGCAATGTGCATTCTGTACAGGGAAGGAAATTTCAGCCTGCAGCTTCAATATTAATAGTTACAAACAACTCACGTGATACTAGCACACAATATTCACAATGTGCTTCAAGTTTCCATTAAGAAAACAAGTGAAAATATGTGTCTTTCCTGCTTTTATAGATGTGTCGCAGAATGAATCAATAGAGAACAGTAGCTTCAGATCACATGAAGATATTAGGTTGGAGAATGGAAATATTTCTGATATTAAAAGAGACCTTGCCAAAATTCTAAGAGACTCAGTTTTCAGTGAAAAAAAAAAGCATGTGATAATAAATCTAATTGCACCCTAATGGTATTACTTGGTTATTTATTAGTAACAATAGAAAATGTGTTATTGTATATAAATAATAAAATTAACCTTTCTGTGTATTTGTATGTTGTCATATATATAATTTAAAAATACAATTCATAAAAAGAATCTGTACACTAGGAAGAATGTAAGCCATGATGTCCACTTTAAATTTGTAAAAACATACATTTAAATATAATAAATTTAACTTATTTATAAATTAAATATAAACACAATTAAATATTTTTTGTCATGGAAATACAGTTAAATAGTAATGATTTACTTCAGTCAAGGTCTTCAGAATTTTAAAACAGTTTACAATTTTGGAGAAAATTTAGATAATTTTTCATTACATTTATAATATATAAAAAATATTAAGAGGGAAAAGGCACGGCAGTGAGGCTGGCTTCAGATCAGTGAAGGCAGGTAAGACAAAGAAGGTCTTCATCCGGCCACCCACAAAACAGAGCCTCAGGCATGGAGATGCATGCATGTGACTCAGTTTTGAGGATTTTATTATAGAAATCGAAAGTGGATATCTGTAGTGTGTGTGCAAACAACATAAAACAAACAACAGTTGTAGGTCTTACAATATCTGACTTCAAGATTTCCTATAAGCTACAGTAACCAGGATAGTGTGCTGTTGGCAGAAGAAACAATAAATAGACCAGTGGAATGTGATAAAGAGCCCGAAATTGACTCACAAGTATAATTTTTGAGAATAGTTTGAAAACAATCATACAGGAAAAGGAAATTCTTTTTAATAAATAATGCTGGAGTACCTCAACAGCCACAAGAAAGGAAGCAAACAAGGAAGGAAAGAAGAAAGGAAGGAAGGAGGGAGGGAAGGAAAGGAAAGGAAAGGGGAGGGGAGTGGAGGGAAGGAAAGGAAAGGGAAGGGGAGGGGAGGGAAGGGGAGGGGAGGGAAGGAAAGGAAAGGGGAGGGGAGGGGAGGGAAGGGGAGGGGAGGGAAGGGGAGGGGAAGGGAGGGAAGGGAAGGGAAGATGGAAGGAAAGAGAAAAAGAAGGAAAAAAACTCCAACACATCCTAGCGTCTGACAACACTATAATAGGACTATAGCAAACCATATTATATTCTATAATTTCTGGTAGCTAGGAGGAAGATAATGAATGTTCTCAACACAAATAAATGACAAATGTTTGAGATGATGGATATGATAATTACCTAGATCAGATCACTATACATTATATGTATGGAGGCTTCATGGGCCCCGTGAATATGCACAAATAGTATTCGACAATTTAAAAAATAAATAAAAATACAATTGCATAAAACAATGAAAAATTAACTCATGGTGGATCAAAGTCTACTGTAAAAGATAAAATTATAAAGCTTAGACATACTTATGATTTGAGGGAAGGCCACGTTTTCTTTGAAAAATCCCAGTAACCAGGAGAAATTTTAAAAAGATACAAAATTTTAAAATAACTTTATACATATGAAAGAAAACCAGAAAATTTCTGTTCCTTGAAAAGCACTGTTTAGAAAACGAATAGGCAAGTCATAGACTTAGAGAATATAATTGCAAAACATGCATTTAACAAATAACTGGCACCACATATATATATATATATATATATACACACACACACACCATATATATATATGTACACCATATATATATATGCACACCATGTAGATATATATACCACATATATGTGTATATATGTATATATATACCATATACATATATATAAACCGTATACCTATAGATACATATATGCCTCAAATACATGGGCTGTGAAAGTTTCACAAATGAAGAAACTAAAATTGAAATTGAATACCACCTTAAGACTTCATGGTTGGAAAGTGTCAAAGGCAAGGAATAAACGTGAGTCTTTTTTGTTTCTTCAGAGCTCTTTATACCAGAGCCTGAGGCATGGAAGTAGATGCATGTAACTTATTTCTGAGGTGATGCCCAGAAGAAAGCATAAGACAACAGGTAGGAAAAGATCTATTAGAAGCGATATAAATATGTACTAGCAGTATATATATAAACTTTCACAACACAAAATTTTAAAAACACCAACAAAAGGAATGTGTGACATAGCTGAAATGATGCTTTCCAAATAGAAGCTGGATGAATGTCCAGTAAACACATGAAAAAGTGCTCCAATCACCAGTAATCAGTGAAATGCATATTAAACCCACAATTAAATATGCACCGTTACTATACCTAGAGGAATAAAGATTTGTAACAGAAAAAGTTTACAAGGATGTGGAGCAAAGGGAACACGAGGACACTGTTGGTGGGAGTGTACCACGGCACATGACTTTGAAAAAGGCCTGGCAATTTTTAATAAATGAAACATACAACTAACCTACCACCTAGAAATGTAACTTAGGTATTTACACAAGAAAAAGAAAATATACAATTACATACACACATACACACACACAACTTGTTCAGAAATGTCTGCAGAAACTGTACCCATAAGATCAAAACTTGGAAATTGCCAAAGTCATTGCCAACAGGGGAGGAAGCACTCTGGTTCTATTTATCCAATTTAGCATAAAAAAGGGATACATTGCCGATATCCGCAAGAACATTCCTGGACTGCAGTTGCTGAAGCTTGGTTTCATTTTTCATGATAATTTTTGACAGCGTGGATTTAAAATTTACAAATCTGTCAGTCTTACTTTTGGAAGTTCCTCCGCATTCCTTCTGTAGATAATATTCCTTTAATTGCTTCCAGTCCTATAGCTTCATTTTCACTTTAAAAACACATCTGTAATATGGTGAATATTTTAGGGAAAGGGTCTCATTTCACATTTTTTTCAAATAATTAATTATCTTTCTCAGCATCATTATGAAGCAGCTTTTTTCCCACGTATTTGTAATATGTTTCTATCATTTACAAAATTCCCATCCACTAAGTTTGTTGTTGGTCTGTCTTGCTCTATCCACTGTCGTTTTAACTGTGGTCGTTGTAGTGTTTAGCCAACATCAGATGCACCATCTTCCACTTGTGTCAACACTGTACTCAACTTCGTGTACTTTCAGATTAATCAACAGCTACAATCATTGTATATACATATTTTTTAGTAACTGTATTTTCCTGTTACCACCTTTTAAAAGATGTCAGTTTTGTTAAAACTGCTGACAAAGAAAAGAAGACTAAAATACAGGAGCTTGATTCCAGGGAGGTTTTTAACTGACTGAAACTCAGTACTGTAGACTTGAACTTATAGCTCTTTAATCATGCAGAAATTTAGTGGAATATAATGTAAACATTTATAAAGGAGAGAAAATTTTACGGTTGGAGAGGAGGATGCAGAGATTCTAATTTTCTAATGCCTTTGCAGAGAAAAAAAAAGTTAGTTACTTTACTTTTCAGAGCTAAAAGGTATCTTAGAGTCATCCAGTTGGAAATCTTCATTTTCCTGCTAGGGGAATGGAGGTAGAGGTGTCAAGTCATTTGTACAACGTCACGCCTCTTCCACGTGGCTGAGTCGGGGTGAGGGCTCATGTCTTCTCACTCTCATATCAGTCTCCTTTCTACCCACCAGGCTGCTTCCAAGAAACCCATCTATTGTAATATGGTTTTGTATAGGAATCTTACATGCAAGGGCTGGGCAATTTTGATATCCTTTTAGAAGAAAGGTAAGAGAAGAAAGTCTAAGCCACCAAGGAGAGCAATTAGAATGCAAACAGGTTTGATCTGTCCAAAGAAGGCACTTCAAAGGAAGCGTGCGCTCATTAACCACATCATTTGCTAACCGGGCCGCCAGAGCCCCAGTCCCCACCGTGCCAGCCCCAAGCTCACTGCCAACCACAGCCCGTCTGATGATGAAAGCAGCTCAGCCCTGGCAACCCCGCGGCGGTCTCACTGGGGAAGATCTGGAGAGGGAAGAAAGACGCAGACACCCCATCATCGTAAAATACAGTTTGAATAATTTTGAGAAACAATTGTTCAGGAGGCGAACTTCTAAATCTCCAGGGCTGTACCACCGAGGGGAACTTCTTTATCAAAGAAAAGTGCACGCGAAGGGCGTGGGAAATGGCAAACTCGAGGGAAAATGACAGCATTTTTTGAGATGAGCCTTCGAGAAAATCATTTCCACGAGGAGAGCTTTGCCACACAGGAAGACTCGCAGTTTCAAACTGCAAGATTTAACATGCAGTTTAAAATCTTCCGAATGTGCTTCAGGAGTTTGCAATGCTACCTGCAGAAGCACTGTTGCTTTTGGGGCAGAAAGTAGTTTTCCTCCTGTCATTGTAAATAAAAACACTTTAGCTTAGCTACTAAAATCACAAATATTTTCATATACTATACATATATAACTTTACTTATACTATTTTTATAACCATAGCAAAAATTATGCGCTATATCAGCAATAAAACAGGCAACACATTTCTTAGCTTGTTTTTCTTATACTACGTAAAATTGTTTTTGCTTTTACATTATAACTTAATATCCACTCTGTACAGCAATTATTGTAGTCTTAATTTTACAGATGACAGAACTGAGGCCCATCAGATCTTGTTAGTCTTGGGAACCTCATCCCTCTGTTTGTCTTTGATTTGTTTGATCTGTTCAGTATACAATGGATCTTTTAAAAAGTCAATATCTTCACGGCTGCAGGACTAGAAATAACAATATGTCCAGCTTAAGAAATCATGCAGCTGTATGGATTTAAGGCATCCTTACTAATGACAGCCTAGTAGAGAGGAGGGGAACATTATGGGGAAAGTAACTCCCAATCTTATGTTCTCCTCAGTGTTTTGTCCCGACTTCAGGCTGACTCTGAATAATTTCTTTAATGGGTAGAAAACGAAGCAGAAATAGAAACTGAATTCACAATTTCAGGATTCCTTTACCCACTCTGTACTAAACTCCACCTAATGCCCAGAGATTCTAGATTATTGCAGGTGTTATACTAGATTATCTTCAGGTTGGAAAGCTTATAAAAATCCAAATCCTGTAGATTGCTAAATTTTATATTGTAGGTGAAAGAAAATGCAAAGTAGGGAAGGGTTACAGTCAATATAAGACTCTAGAATTATGTAATGAGATAAATATTATATACATAATTCTATTTACATATAATTGTGTATATACACACAAATACATGGATATGGTGTGTATGTGTGTGTATCTGAGTGTCATACACATATATCATGACACTCAGATCTTATAAGCATGCATCCACAGAAATGAACCCTTGGGTCCTGTTAATGACCTTTGTCTGATCCTGACAGTCACTAGCCTTGCTGCTTCCCAGGGCCTGAACGCCTGCAAAACCACTCCAGTTCCACCAGAGAGAGGATACCCGTTCTTCTCACTAACTCACCCATGGTTCTAGGGTCCTAGGTTGATTGGTCAGCATCTAGAGGAACACAGTGCTCGTGAACACGCACATAAACTCCTAGGAATGTATTTCAACCTCATTTATGGACTGAACAGCTCTTTTTTATTTCACTCTGCATGATTATCTTGTGATTACTGGCATAAGGATGACTAAATGATAATCTCATAGAAATTAAAAAGAAATCAATAAACATGGGATAGAAGTTCCCTTTATTGCTTGCTTGCTTCTTTTTTTTTTTTTTTGTCGCCCAGGCTGGAGTGCAGTGGCAAGATCTCGGCTCACTGCAAAGCTACTTCCTTCCCTCTTTCTTTCTTTCCTTCTTTCTTTCTTCTTGTTCTCCTTTCTCTCTTTCTCTCTCCATCCTTCCTTCCTTCGTCTTGTCTTTCTGTCTTTCTGTCTCTGTCTCTCTGTCTCTCCCTCTCTCTCTGTCTCTTTTTTTTTTTTTTTTTTTTTTTAAGAAAAGATCTCGCAGTGTTGCCCAGGCTGGAGTACAGTGGCTTTTCAGAGTCAGTGTCCTACTAATCATCACCTCAGGAATTTGAGCTTTCTCAGTTTCCAATCTGGGCCAGTTCACATCTCCTCAGGCAACCCGGTGGTCCCCTGCTCCCAGGAAGTCACCATATTAATATTGAACTTAGTGCAGACACCCAATCAGCATAATGCTCTACAGCCCAGAACTCCTGGGCTCAAGTGATCCTCCTGCTTCAGCCTCCAGAGTAGCTGGGACTACAGGTGCATGCCTCCATGACTGGCACCATCAAGAGTTTCTTTTTTAATCCTAAAATATTCTTACAATGAACAACTAATATAGAAGTGATATGTATTAACACGATTTGTTCATATGACATGTTTCATAAAGTTGTTACAAGGTGAGTTAACAGGTTCTGTAGTTTTTATAACATCTATAAGTATGCACATGCATTTTATTTACATAATGACCATATGACTATTATTCAGAATGTTTTACTAGTAATAATATTTAAAAACTGTGTACATATTTTAACACTATGTAAAATAGAACATGGGTACTAATTTCTATATACCTTTATTCTGTTAGATAAAAAAAGACATGTAACCACGCCTAGTATTTCACAAATGAAGAAAGTGAAGTTGAAATTGAATAACACCTTAAGACTTCAAGGTTGGCAAGTGTCAAAACCAGGGATTGAACTTGAGTCTTATTGGTTCTCTTACAGGGCTCCTTATATCATACAACCTTTTCTTTCATCAGCAAAATAAAACACAATTGGAGTTTTGTTATGGACCAGTGACTAAATCTCTTGTGTTTGCTTAAAGGTAAAATAAGACACAATAAAAGAATGTTATGAAGCTTCAGATGTCATCTCACGAGGATTAAAATAATCCTGTGTAATGTATAATCCTTTTCAAATCATAAGTCATCAACTACCAAGTACCCATATCTCATAAGCAATGAGTATCATCCCGTATTGTGTGTGTTAATCAGTTTAGGATTCTTTTTCCAAATGGAACTCAGCTGTATTAGTCAGGGGAACACTAGCTAATATAACAAACAAAACTCACCATTAGATTGTAAAACAATAGAAGCCTATTTCTTGTCCCAGTCAAAGTACAACGCAGCATGCTGAAAATGCTGGTTACAGGTGGCTTTAATAGTCATGGTGAGCACATGTCCCAAGTTCTTTCCATTTTCAGCCTCTGCCATCCCCCTGGGCCTCGCTGCCATCACATGCTACCAGCACATGCTCCCATCACATAGAAGAAGAGAGAGATGAGAGGAGAGCATAGGAGAAGAGAAAGGCTTTCTCAAAATCCTTTATCCAGAAGATATAGACATTAAATTCACACTCACTTTCCATTGGTGAGAAATGGTCACACAACTACAAAGAGACACAAGCAGCTGGGAAATACAGTCCCAAATGCTTCCTGGCATTAGTCCTATTTTATAAAAGGCGAACACCCAGTTTTCTGGATTTCTGATCTTATAGGCTGTGTCAGTGTTTCATTGCATTAGAACAGATCACTCATCGTCTTTAAGGTTCCAAAATCCTATTCCACACAGAGAAATAAATTTATTCTGTGCTAAACCAGTGCCATGGATGGGAAGTGTGTACAACGAAAACCTGAGAGGACCAGGGTTCAATACACATCTTTGTCTTAAAAGTTGTGCTAATGTGGAGATGGCATTCAAGTCTAACCTTCACTTCCTCCAAGTAAAGAATTATTTGATATGGGGGTAATTGCAAGGGAAGGGGCGTAGACATATGTCTGATAACAGCTCTCTTGTAGGACAGCGTAAAAAACATTATTTCATTCACTATCTCACATGTTCCTCTAATACTAGGAAGAGAGGCTGATGAGGAAGTGTTTTACAGGAAGCAATGTTCTATCAATACGCAGAGAAGCTGTGTCTGTGTCTGTTCTGATCCTGCCTGTGATTTTAAGGAGAAAAATTCTATGCAATCCAAGCCCTTTTTGAGAGCTATTTTGGAGGACCATGTGATGTGATCATCTTTATTAAAAACTGATTGTGCAACAGGAATATTGTTTGGCATTCTGTATGTCCTAACTTAATTTGTCTAACAGCTTTATGAAATGGGAATGTCAGTCCTATGTTATGAAAAAAAAAAAAAACAAAAAACTTCAAACTCAAGAGAAAATAATAAATCTAGGATTCAAACTTCTGTCTCTCTGGGGGAAACCACTATTCTCTATCACGCCAAAATGCTCACCTAAAAACAGTCTTCATCTGATGTAAGCCGATGCTAAGATTTGTCAGAACCAGACTTTAAAAATGACTGTGACTGCCGCTGATAGCAGCCCGGCTAAATGTCATGTCAATCTGTCCTCCTCCTGCAGCCTATGCTTACACCCACGAAGAATTTCTCCTGGTGAGAGTGGTGTACACACCAGCAAGCTGAACAAGCTTACCTCATTTGCTCACTATTCCCCTTGCACAAGATTTGTTTTTTTTTGAAGCAGTGTGCTCTTATCACTCCTTAATCTTGTGAGTCTCTTCATTTATTGTACTGGGGTGGGAGGAAGGCTGCATACAAGCACAGACATATGGTTTTTATTTAATCAGCTAATGAAAAGAATGCATTTCAAGACATAGCACATATTACGGTGACTCAAATTGCTTATGCTATTTCATGTTTTTATAAGTTACCATCTAATTTGTCATTACAATTCAAAGTAACTTCATTTTCCCCTGTGGAGTACTGAAAATTACTGTAACTTATAATTTTATGGTAATTATAGTGAGAACTCACATAATTAGTGTAGCAAGATCACTGTTCTATTTATTTTTTCAAATGAGTCACACCCCTGGTAGGGGAAACTTGCTGTGCAGGTTTAAAGCTCCAGGTGCTATCTATAGGTGCATGGTATCTCATCATCATAACCTTTCTTCCTATTTCCCCTCTGAAATATTCTCCCCGACCAACTTGAGGAAAGATCTAAGTTTAAAATAGCATAATATTGAAAATTTAGTCTGCTTAGAACATATGCCATATTTACATGGAACGAAAAGAAGCTTACGGCACCCAAGGCCCTTGCACTTATTTGTTCTCAAGTTTTTGTGTGTAATATATACTTACTCAATAAACTGCTTCCATTCAGAGCACAAGAATTACCCGGTCGTCTACCTTCCATCCAAATGTGTGGCTGTAGTATCCACCAAAGCTCCTCAGTCACGAAATAGGACCTCTATCCTCCTCCTTACAGTTTTAATAACAGGTGTGGATGGGACTTTATTAGTGCTTCTAGTCCTCTCCAGCCCAGTGTTGATGCCTTGGTTCAGGTGCTCATTATTTCTGCTTTATTCAAAGTCTCCTTGAAAACAGGAGGACCTGCAGAGATAATCACTTCATTCTTCGTGCCCCAGACATACCTGTACATAGCTTTAGAATAACAACACCTGAGAACACGTTGGCAACAATATAGAGCAACAGGGACTTTCCTACTCTGCGAGTGTGGACCTGAATGATGGCTGGCATTTTGGAGAGAAATTTGGCAAAACTGAGAAAAAAGGAAGATGATTATATCCCACAGCCAGGATAGTCAAGGTTTTAGTTATATTATTAGGAGTAATACTCAGAAATAAAAAAGTGAATTGCACAAGAAAAGATGCATACAAAAGTTTGTTGCAATGTTGTTTATAATATCAAAAAAATAAAAATAAAAAACAATCCAGGGTCCTTCAACAGGAGAATGCATAAATAAATTGGCATTTTATACGAAGTAATTGTGAACACATGCTACAAGATGTAAATTATAAATTACTGTGTCAATGTTGGTAATCTCAGACACAAAGTATGGAACAAGGAAAAGTGAGCTGCAGAGAATAATAAAATTCAAATACTTCTAAAATAAGTAATATTTTGAATAAAGTATCCCAAACATTTACTGTGCAGTTACTATGTTCCTGGCATTGTTTCAAGTACTTTGCTCTTAGAAAGGAAAAATGTGAAATTCATGAGGATATTTGCTTATGGTGAGGGAGTTTATGGTGAAGAGGCTAGGAAATTGGTTTTGGGAAGGGGCCTCAGCTTTACTTGTAGTGCTTATTTTCTTTCTAAAGGTATATCTGCAGGCTGGGCACGGTGACTCACACCTGTAATCCCACCACTTTGGGAGGCCAAGGTGGATGGATCACCTGAGGTTAGGAGTTCGAGACCAGGCTGACTAACATGGTGAAACTCTATCTCTACTAAAAATACAAAAATTAGCTGGACATGTTGGCACGTGCCTGTACTGTAATCCCAGGTACTAGGGAGGCTGAGGCAGAATTGCTTGAACCCGGGAGGCAGAGGTTGCAGGGAGCTGAGATCGCCGCATTGCACTCCAGCCTGGGTGACAGAGCAAGACAATGTTTCTAAATAAATAAATAAATAAATAAATAAATAAATAAATATATCTGCAACAAGAAGAGAATTTTGTCCGTGCTTTCCCACTCTTATCATACTCCTTATGTAATATCTTTGTAGTCTCAAAATTCACACTTCTGCCCCTGCTTTATGAGGAAATTTTTGAAGATTTGCCTTTTTTGGATGTTAAAGGGTGCTTCTCCCTGAGTAAAAATAACACTCATAATGAGACGCACAAATCCAAATAATCTTGAGCACAAACAAGCAGGAATTGAGAAACAGAAACAATGTCGCATTCTCATGTTTACTTGTAGTTAAACTGATTGCAAAAGCAAAAACACATAGGCAAGTAAATAAACTTGCCTGTTGGTGAATTCTTAGACCATTAATTATACATAAACAGCAAATAAAACTTTCAATCATTTTTCATAAAAAATGTTTCTCAACTTTTTAAATTCCTTTAAAAATTAAAATATCTAAACACCTCTTCTAACTGTAAGTGCTTTTTGAAATATAAAACAATAATATCTAATTGGGGTTTTATAATACATGTTAAATCAAAATACAGAATGATGGAGTTCATCTTCCATGAACCATCACTGTTATGAAAATTACTTTCCTATGGTAAACAACTAGACAACTATACAGAATATTCAAAATAGCTATTTTTATAAATAAGGCAACAGGCAAAACAGGGATGTGATTCTTAAGATAAGAGGAATCAATGAGAAAAGTCCTATGTCAGCCCCAGCTGAATATTAAGAAACAATTTCTAAACCAGAGTACATGAAAAACAAACCAAACTCAGTATGGACCATTAATTTCACAGCGTTGATGGGACATAGATTAGAGTTCACTGAGGCTGAGGTGGTTCGATTTTATGAGGCAGAACACCAGATGGGAGGTACCTGGACACAGAGAGAACATTAAAGGTCTGCAAAAGGGTCTTTTGAAATTTTTATTTGAATACCAAATTCCACAGGTTTGAGGAGAAGTTCAATGATACTAGGAAAAGAACCATGAAAAGAAGTGTGCTGAATAATTCTCAGGTCCCACAGAAAAATGAAAATAGTTTACATTGCTACCAGACAAAATGTAGGTATTAAAATACACAAAGCATTTGGTAGAGCCCTCCCAAGGATAATAGTGGGCAGCAGTAGCTCAAGGATGAAGGATTCTCTAGTGTGGAACTCATGAAGCTTAAAAGCAAGCACTAAATGAGTCAAAGTAATTCTAAGTAACTTAGTGGAATATCAGAACACAGTTCAACATTATTAAAAAACAGAACAAAACTCAACACCCAGCAATGGAATATCACAATGTCTGTCATTCAGTCAGCTATTACCAGGCATGCAACGATGCAGAAACATATAATCCATAACCAGGAGACAAATCTGAAATAAAAATAGACACAGAAGTGAAGAAATCGGTAGACATGGTGATTTATAAAATTATTACAAATGTGTTCCACCAGGCAAAGTTTCTTAGCTTTGAGTTCTGTGAAAATCAAATCTGATCCTAGGGTGGAAGTATTTCACCTTGGTAATCAGGAATTCTAATCCAGAAATACCTAAATTTGTAGGTTTGGGAAAGTCAAGTTGTGGGAGAGGGTCACTAGATGTGGCAGCCACATGACAGGCAAGTTGGATCTCACTGCCAGAAAGAAACTAGTGTTTAGCTGCAAGCATCTAGTTCTTGATGAATTGCAGGTCTAAGACCTATGAGTTGTGACTTTATACTCTTTTCTGTCCGTTTTTAGACACAAAATACAGGGTGGATTTTAGAACCTGGTACTTCTATGATCATGAATAAAGCCTCTATCAGAATTCACATATACGTGTTACTGTAAGAATAATTTTTAACCTTATTTGGATAAATAGCTATGAGTGCTATCATTGGGTCATATGGTAAATACATTTCTAATTTTATAAGACACTGCTAAGCTATATTCTAAATTGAGTGAACCATTTTTTATTCTTGCAACAAGGTATGAGAATTCCAGTTGATATATATACTTTACCTGGTATTTTACTTGCAAAGCCGTTTTGATATATGTATAGTGATATCTTACTGTATCTTAAATTTGAACTTCCCCTATGATTAATCTTATTGAATATCTTATCATGTAATCTTTTAGTATTTGTGTATCTGTTTTGATGCAGTCTTTTAATATTTTTATTGTATTAATTTGTTTTTGCATAATTAATTGCATTATGACAGATTTTTCATACTATGCAGAGAAGACCTTTGTTTATATTTCTTTAGCAAACATATTCTTCTAGTCTGTGCTTTCTCTTCTAACATTTTAAATACTGTCTTTCAAAGAGTAGGTTTGTCCTTTTGATGACATCACACACACACACACACACACACACACACACACACACAATTTCATTAAAAAAAATCTTTGCCTAACCTAAAGTCACAAAGATTTTTTTCAACCTTTTCTTTTAGAATTTTTTATATTTAGGTCTTCGACAATTTTGGTTAAACTGTTTACATGGTACAAAATAGGAATGAGAATTTATTTGTTTGCATTCTTATAAAAATCCTATGGGTCAAATAAGAAATCACAAAGACAACTAGAAGTACTTTGATTTGAATGAAAATAAAAGCACAACATATTAGATTTACAGAACACAGTTAGAGCACTTCTTAGAGGGAAACGTGTTTCATTCCATGTGCATTAGAAAAGATTTTTAAATTAATGATAACTTTCAATCTTAAATAACAAGAAAAAAGGGACAAATTGAACACAGAGCAAGTCCAATGATGGAATTAATGAAGACAAGAGGAATGATCAGTGGGACGTAAAATGAAAAAACAGTAGGAAAAGAAGTTTTTTTTAAAAGCTGGTTCTTTAAAAATCAATAGCATTAATAAACCAACAGCCTGACTGACAAAGAACAGAAAGAAGACACAAATTACAAACATCATGAAGAAAAGAGAGCTTATCACTCCCAACTCGACAGACAGTAAAAATACAATGTAGAGATAGTACTATTAACTCTATGCCCCCAGATTTGAAATCTATATGCAATGGATACATTTATTGAAACATCCAAACTACTAAAGCTGAATCAAAAGGAAATAGATAGTCTGAATAGTCTTAAATGTATTAAATAAATGAAATCTTATTTAAAAGCTTGCCACAAAGAAAACATCAGGCACTGATGGTTTCCCTGGTGAATTCTGTAACTGTTTACTGAAGAAATAACATCAATTCTACACAAGTTACTCCGAAAATATTGAAGAAGAAATACTTCCCAATTCATTTTATGAGAACATTATTGCTTTAACAGCAAAATCATTAAAATGCATTTGAAGAAAAGAAAACCACTGACCCATAACATTCGATCGTATTCATGGAAATCACCAACAAAGTAATAACATATTGAAATCCACAACTAATAAAAATGTTGATAGATTATGATCAAAGGGGGATATCTGAGGGAAAATGTAATAGTTCATAATTTAAAAACTAATATAACTAACTATGTAAATAGAACAAATATGAACACAATATGATAATTTGAATAGATGCTTAATATCGTCATATTTCAAACAAAATTATTGACAAGAATGTAATCTCAGCAAAATAGGTTTAATAAGATAAAGCATATCTAAAAATCTTATAGGCAACAGTGATGAAATATTGACTACTGGGGAAAAGACAAATATGTCTGCTCTCACTGCTTCTATTTGATATTGTACTGGAGTTGATAGCCAGGGAATCATGCATTAAATGAAATTAAATGAATGCAGTTTGGAAATAAAGAAATAAAACTAGAGTCACGAACAACATAATTGTTTATGTAAACCATACTATAGAATCTACACTATAAATACTAGGAGCTATGAGTAGGTTTATCAAAGTTGTGAAAGGTCAGTACATAAAATTAATTCTATTTCTGTTTATTTGCAGGCAAAAAATTAAAACAAAATAAACAGTCAAATTGAAACATTAAAAAATCAATTTAAAAGAGTGCTACAAATCATAAAATATTTAGGAGAGTTTTTTTTTCTGTTTTAATTTTTCTTCATGCACTTTTTTTTATTATTATACTTTAAGTTTTAGGGTACATGTGCACAACGTGCAGGTTTGTTACATATGTATACATGTGCCATGTTGGTGTTCTGCACCCAGTAACTCATCATTTAACATTAGGTATATCTCCAAATGCTATCCCTCCCCCCTCCCCCCAACCCACAACAGGCCCCAGTGTGTGATGTTCCCCTTCCTGTGTCCATGTGTTCTTATTGTTCAATTCTCACCTATGAGTGAGAACATGTGGTGTTTGGTTTTTTGTCCTTGCAATAGTTTGCTGAGAATGATGGTTTCCAGCTTCATCCATGTCGCTACAAAGGACATGAATTCATCATTTTTTATGGCTGCATAGTATTCCATGGTGTAAATGTGCCACATTTTCTTTTTTTTTTAATTTTATTATTATTGTACTTTAAGTTTTAGGGTACAGGTGCACAATGTGCAGCTTTGTTACGTATGTATACATGTGCCATGTTGGTGTGCTGCACCCATTAACACATTTTCTTAATCCAGTCTATCGTTGTTGGACATTTGGGTTGGTTCCAAGCCTTTACTATTGTGAATAGTACCACAATAAACATACATGTGCATGTGTCTTTATAGCAGCATGATTTATAATCCTTTGGGTATGTACCCAGTAATGGTATCACTGGGTCAAATGGTATTTCTAGTTCTAGATCCCTGAGGAATCGCCACACTGACTTCCACAAGAGTTGAACTAGTTTACAGTCCCACCAACAGTATAAAAGTGTTCCTATTTCTCCACATCCTCTCCAGCACCTGATGTTTCCTGACTTTTTAATGATTGCCATTCTAACTGGTGTGAGATGGTATCTCACTGTGGTTTTGATTTGCATTTCTCTGATGGCCAGTGATGATGAGCATTTTTTCATGTGTTTTTTGGCTGCATAAATGTCTTCTTTTGAGAAGTGTCTGTTCATATCCTTTGCCCACTTTTTGATGGGGTTGTTTGTTTTTTTCTTGTAAATTTGTTTGAATTCTTTGTAGATTCTGGATAGTAGCCCTTTGTCAGATGAGTAGATTGCAAAAATTTTCTCCCATTTTGTAGGTTGCCTGTTCACTCTGATGGTAGTTTCTTTTGTTTGCAGAAGCTCTTTAGTTTAATTAGATCCCATTTGTCAATTTTGGCTTTTGTTGCCATTGCTTTTGGTGTTTTAGACGTGAAGGTTCCTAGCCCATGCCTATGTCCTGAATGGTATTGCCTAGGTTTTCTTCTTGCGTTTTTATGGTTTAAGTCTAACATGTAAGTCTTTAATCCATCTTGAATTAATTTTTGTATAAGGTGTAAGGAAGGAATCCAGTTTCAGCTTTCTACATATGGCTAGCTTGTTTTCCCAGCACCATTTATTAAATAGGGAATCCTTTCCCCATTGCTTGTTTTTGTCAGGTTTGTCAAAGATCAGATGGTTGTAGATATGTGGCATTATTTCTAAGGGCTCTGTTCTGTTCCATTGATCTATATCTCTGTTTTGGTAACAGTACCATGCTGTTTTGGTTACTGTAGCCTTGTAGTATAGTTTGAAGTCAGGTAGTGTGATGCCTCCAGCTTTGTTCTTTTGGTTTAGGATTGACTTGGCAATGTGGGCTCTTTTTTGGTTCCATATGAACTTTAAAGTAGTGTTTTCCAATTCTGTGAAGAAAGTCATTGGTAGTTTAATGGGGATGGCATTGAATCTATAAATTACCTTGAGCAGTGTGGCCATTTTCATGATATTGGTTCTTCCTACCCATGAGCATGGAATGTTCTTCCATTTGTTTGAATAGGAGAGATTTTTTAAAAAATATGTAAGACCTAAGCCTTCTAAACTACAGACATTGCTGAGAAAAATTTTAAAAGTCTTAAATACTTGGAGATATAAACCATTTCATTTATTAGAAAGATCAACTTTCATAAACGTTAGTTTTCTCTATATTTATTTATACATTCAATGTAATTGCAAAGACAATCTAAGCAGGACCTTTTCTAGAAATTGACAAATCAGTTTGTAAATTTAGACAATATAAAATTGTCAAAACAATTTTGCAAAAAGAATATGTTTCGAGACTTACAGTTATACTTTACACTGCCTCAAGATTAGTATAATGACATAACAATGAAAATAATGTAGTGTTGGTATAAGGCCAAGTACGTAGATCAATAGAGGAGTCAAGATAATTTAGCAACCGTTTCACACAAAGATGACACCTAAGCAATTCAATGGGGAAAGTAAAGTCTTTGACCACTATCAAACTCTATACTAGAAAATAATTCATATAATTTAAAATGTATCTTTGACTTATATAAAAAAGCTAGAACTGGCCGGTCACGGTGGCTCACGCTTGTAATCCCAGCACTTTGGGAGGCCGAGGTGGGAGGATCACCTGAGATCATGAGTTCAAGGCTAGCCTGGCCAATATGTTGAAACCCCGTCTCTACTAAAAATACAAAAATTAGCTGGGCGTGGTGGCGCGTGCCTGTAATCCCAGCTACTCGAGGGCCTGAGACAAGAGAATCGCTTGAACCCGGGAGGCGGAAGTCACAGTGAGCCAAGATCACGCCATTGCCCTCCAACCTGGATAACAGAGTGAGACAGAACTGTGAGTGCTTCCAAAGGCTGGCAAAGGCAGGGACGATGATTGTCCCTTAGGAAAGGAATGCAGAAAGGAGTGCAACCTACCCGTATTTTAATCTTATAGCAATGCTATTGTGCTGGACTTCTGAGCTACAGAATTGCAAGATAATAAATTTGTATTGGTTTTAGAATAAGTTTATGGTAATTTGTTACAGCAGCAATATAAACCTAATACAACAGTTATAAGATAAAAGCAAGCTAAATATCCATCAAGTTAAGGTTGTATAAAGCACATTGTGGGATAGTCACATGAGAAAATACAGCTCACCAATAAAACAAGCAAACAAGCACAATACTGATACATACAGGTGCATGGATAAATCTCAAATAACATTATTTTGAAAAAATCATGTTAGATGCAAAAGGAGAACATTTATATAAAGTTCAGGACAACTCTTGGTTAAAGAGATCAGAAGAGGCCAGACACGGTGGCTCACGCCTGTAATCCCAGGACTTTGGGAGGCCGAGGTGGGTGGATCACCTGAGGTCAGGAGTTCGTGACTAGTCTGACCAACATGGAGAAATCTCATCTCTACTGAAAATACGAATTAGCTGGATGTGGTGGCATATGCCTGTAATCCCAGCTACTCAGGAGGCTGAGGCAGGAGAATCACTTGAACCTTGGAGGCGGAGGTTGTGGTGAGCCAAGATTGCACCATTGCACTCCAGCCTGGCCAACAAGAGCGAAACTCCATCTAAAAAAAAAAAAAAAAAAAAAAAAAAAAAAAGGAGGGAGAAGAGAGAGAGAGAGAGAGAGATCAGAAGAATGGATTTAATGCACTGAGAATTTTCTCCAAGAGAGCATAAAGAAATTTTCATAATTGATATGAAAGTTCTATATCTTAACAAGGTGATGGTTACATGGACATACAAATTTACCAAACTTTAAGTTTACAGCTAATATCTGTGCATTTCACTGTATATTAATTAAAAAAAGACAGAGAAGCAAATACAGGAAAAATCATGTGAATTACTGTTCACTTTCTGTCAGAAACTGGAGGCAGCGTATTTAAATTGATGAAAAAACAAAGAGAATGTCAACTCAGATTTATATGCCCAGCAAAAATATCCTTAAATAGTGAAGATAAAATATTTTTTAAAAAGCTTTGCCCAGCAATGGTAGAATTACAGAATCTATCTCAGCAGAGATAGAGTTGTGCCACTAGAAAGGCTCAAAAAAAAAAACCTTAGGCTGAAGAGAAATGGAAACAGGAAAACAGATGGAAAATCAAAACTTCTAGAAGGAATGAGAAGCACCAGAAATAAAAAAATAAAGAAGAAAATCATTTAGTGAAAAATATACATGAAATATTAATTAGAAACAGGACACTTGATAGTCTCTACTCTCAACTTTTTGGGGTGAGATTATAAAGAACATTCACTAACTTTTAAAAAATGAGTTGATTTATATATAATATATAATGTGTGATTATATATGTACAATTTTTTCAATCAGAAAAGATATAAACTTCACAAAGATCAGGGCTTATGTCAAGGACACAGGAGACAACTGAAACAGTCCCCAGTTCTAAAGTTGGAATATTTGACCAACAAATAAATAGAATCATACTGGATTACAATTTAAATTATAAAATAAATACCTATGAATCTATAATGCTATAAATAAGTAGTTAAATAAATAAATGGTGGAGAATTGACAAATTCCCCATGTAAAAGAACTACAAATGGTTGATAATCTGCCCTGATGTTGTTGCATCCCAAATCCCCACTCCTCATATGTGCACTCTGCAACTTCCTTCCGGAGACTGCAGCACAGAAAGAGGAAAAGAGCGATAATTTTATAGCAAGCAAAGCTGACAGGCACGAACTCAGACAAGTGGTCAAAGAAAACATCAAAAATTTAAGGCTACATAAAAATGATGGCATGTACCCTTGATATGATATGATGGAAATTGCAATTTATCCTTGTAGTCTTCCTGCCAGAAACTCTCAGTCCTAGCATAGCTATGAGAAAAGCAAATAATCTCAAGAGAGGCACATTCCACAAAACACCTGGCCACTGTTCTTCCAACTGCAAAGGTCAGTAAAATCAAGGAACATCTGAGAAACTTTGAAGGCCAAAGGAAGCCTGGAAATCCCTGGCCACTAAACGTGAGGTGGCATCCTACATGGGATCCTGAAACAGAAAAATCTCGTAAGAATTACCCTAAATTTTCTCATTTCTCTTATGTGTTAATACAGTATTTTATAAATATTTAAGAAACCATATTTTTGGCCACTATTTCCTCTTTTGTTTATATTCATATCTTCCACTGAGACATTTTTACACAATAAAACATATCTAATAGATTTTCTGTATTAGGATTCTTTCCAATGTTTTACCAAATTTCAATAGTAGAAAACCATGGGTCCTTGCATTTCCATTCCTTTATAGTGCAGGTTATAAATACATTCCGCTAAAATTACAAGTTTCATCAAAGAAATCAAGATATCCCATAAAGTAATTACAGAATATTAAGAATAAATATCCTAGGTAGCTTGGCCTCCATGCTGTTTCCTAGATTTGTTTTATAAATAAATCCAACTTTTAAAAACCATCAGAAGCTGAAGTTTAGTACTTCACATGTTTAAATATTTTGCAACTGATTTTTAATGAACTTCAACCAAAATTTGGAGAACTTAGTTACCAAAATTTTCAATATTGATCTAGGATACAGAAGCTGATTCGTAAAGTAGATGTTGAAGGCACAGGGTTTTTAAAACATAATTGATCATGGGCAGCAAAGAGGAAATATATATTAGTAATCTGATTTTGTATTCAACATCACCATCATCACATAGACCTCCTTGGTGTAATTACTCTGAATACATATATATATATATATATACACATAGAGACACATATACATACATACATACACATACATACATATATACGTATACATATATCATCATCTCACGGTGTAAGTGAACGACTGATTTTAGGATGCATCCCATTCTAAAATCTGAACATTCTCAAGTCCTGCCACGGATGCCATGGGTGCATGAGTGTATACAGTAAAAGTTGGTCCTCCCTATATGTGGGTATTACATTCCACAAATACTGTATTCCCTGTCTGTTTGGTTAAAAAAATATTTTAAAAAATTAAAAAAAAAACAACCCTGCATGTAAGTGGAGCCATGCTATTCAAATCAGTGTTGTTCAAGGGTCAACAGGGTATTTGTGGAGTTTGAAACCTATATTTCTTTCTGTTGGATTTTGGATGCGTTTTGGAAGACATTATGAACAATTTCAACCACAACTCATTTCAAATATATTTATGTTACACAACCTCCTTAATTTAGTAAGACTGCTTTTCTACAATGACGTTTTTCTGTAGAGAATGTCTTGTATGTTTTTCATGTTTCATAAACAGCCAATTTTCTTCTTTGACATTAAACTTCAGGATTTACAGTAGCATTTTCAATAATCTCGGCTTTCACCTTTAGCAGAATAAATTTTGAAGAGCTTTACCTGTTCTTCTGTAAATGAACTGCTATTGGAATTTGCCTGATTTTTTTTTTTTTAATTTGATGAACAGTGCTATTAAAGTGGAAACTTTTTTAAGGTTTGCAAAGTTCAGGCACAACACATTAGCAATGATTCCCTGACTTTTTATACCTGCACTTCCGTACTTCAACACAAACTTTTAATTGCAAATGAGATGAACTAATTTATCTAAGTGAAAAACAATGATTCAGAGTGACAACATATAAGCCATCACTTTGGGGACAGACTTTTAAAAATATCTACAAACTTTTGAGGTAGATGTTGCTGCCTCTTTATCTGCATTGTATTTTTGACTTTTTCTTTCTTTGTTTTTTTTTTTTTTTTTTGAGATGAAGTCTCGCTCTATCGCCCAGGCTGGAGTGCAACGGCGTGACTTCAGCTCACTGCAACCTCTGCCTCGCCTCCCAGGTTCAAAGGATTCTCCTGCCTCAGCCTCCTCAGTAGCTGGGACTACAGGTGACTGCCACCATGCCCAGCTAATTTTTGTAGCTTTAGTAGTGATGGAATTTTACCATGTTGGCCAGGCTGATCTCGAGCTCCTGACCTCAAGTGATCCACCCGCCTCGGCCTCCCAAAGTGCTGGGATTTCAGGCATGAGCCACCACATCCAGCCAGAGTTGTATTTTTGTTTCGTTAATGTGAACTAGTTACATAAATCAGCACAAACCTCATGGTGGATGGTAAATTTCAACAAAATTTCTGCAAGTTACATGCTTTCCATTAATTTTCTTAAATAAAATAATTATTTTTATTTTAAACACATTCAATTTGTTATTTGTTGTTTTCTCATTGATGCTGAAAGAGTGTATTGAAAACATGAGCAGCCAGGTAGACAAGAAGGGGTCAGTGGAGAGTGGCTGGTGTGGGAACAGGCAAGAGATGAGGATAAATGGATGAGTCCCTCTGCATTCTGAAGGCCAGGTGACAGTAACTAACCAAAACAGGTTTTTTTTTGGGGGGGGGGTGGGAAGCCAAAATTGGTTAATGAAAAAGTAAATACCTTTAAAGGACGAACTGCAGATGAAGACATTAAATCAGAATCAAAGTATAGCCCCTGCTTCATCAGATTCCCCACTCCCATAAGGCGTTGCACAAGAAATCTCCAAAACACCTCAGTGAATAGAAAACCCTCTGCTTCACAAAGTTTATTTCCTTATAATGACAAAAATGAAAGTCACCAGCTGATTTTGTAAGTTTAATATAGATTTGATTACGGAGCTACATAAGGAACAAAAGAACTCATAGCATAGCCCTGAAAATCCCACGCATATTTTTACACCAAACCCATTGGTGCATTAACAAATAATAAACTATTACAATCAACATAAGTATATATCACAAATGCAAGAATTTTAAAACATCAGGTAAATCCAACAACTTAATTCATCCCTTCTATTGACTACATATTTAAAAAATCACATAATGATCGGAATAGATGCACACATTTTAAAAATAAAATTTAATATACAGTTTCAGAAAAGAAAACAAAGATAGAAACTGCCTTAGGTGAGAAAAAAGCACTTACAGAAACCTTACAGCAAACCTCACTTACAAAACTTGATACAATCTGATTGTGGGTACTATAATAATTTTGAAAAAAGCACATGCTGTTACTATAACCATTAAACATAACAGTGAAGGGCTTGCCTGGAGAATAAAACAAGAAAAAGATGCAATAAAAGGAGTTTAAAAACAAGTAGACATCTCAGACACTTAGTATGTGCCATTTCATGTCCTCTCAGCCTTGCATGCCTCGTGTTCCAGCCACTACTGCAGGCACCTATTGTGTGAACCTTCATTAAGCCTACTCAGGTGTAACCTGACGACGCCTCATGTGTGTCTGGGCTCCATTCTGTTGGATGCCCCAGGGCTCCCTATTCGTGCCCAAGCACAGGACATGATGGTCCCTGTTCGGCACTGTGGGAGTGAAATTCATAAATGTGGATTATTTAACGTCCCATGTGGCAAGCCGTTCACTAATGAACTGTGGGAGTCAGAAAATAAAATCCACTCTTTCTTTCTCCAGACAGACTCCTCAGTGATGCCTTTTATTCCTCTTTGGAGGATGTTGCGTCAGACAAGCACACAGTTGCACTTAGCAGCAGCCAGCTTGAACTTAACTTCGTTCATTCTCCATTTATTTCCTTCACGTTATCCTTCTTATTGACCTTAATCTCTGAGATTATATTACCTCGTGAAGGAATAGCACATAAGCCCTTGCATTAGAATTTTTCTGAGAACTCAATGCTAAGAGACATGTTAGGATTCGCCCCAGAATGCAAACATCACATTGAGATTTTGTAGCTAGATTATTTAACTGTGTCAAGGTTACATACAACTCGAAACCTGGTCTTGGTTCCTTAGTTCCATAGTGATTGCTGCTGGCATTCAGTGTCATTTCAATGACAAAGGCTTTTTTCTGTGGTCAATCTTGATGAGAAATGGGCAGAGGGTGAATCATTAGCATATGCGGTAGCCCTGGCACTTGAACAGCATCGGGAGCAATGAAAATAACTAGGATTGTGCAGTGAGTTGGCTTATAGTAACTACACTTGGAATCCTAGATAAAAGAGAACGATGCATTCTGGGCAGCCAACTCCCAACTCATCCAAGGGGCTTTTCATGACTGCTTTGAAAGAAAGTCAATTCCTGCAGCTGCCCAGGGCAAAGTCGACTATATAAACTTCATGCCCAGGGTCTGTCAGCGTGGTGGCCAGACTGCAAAGACTGGCTGCATAATACCACAATTTTCCAAAGTCAAAATCAGAGCCCTGATGTGGAGAGATTGAAGTCCTGACTCCCAGGATGGGGATACCTGGGGGTCTTAAATACTGAGATTCTGCTGAAACCTTGGTAGAAGGATTCTCTTTGATTTTACTAGAGAAAAATATTCTCATTTTGCCTAGAGCAAAGAATGACTTAACCAGATGTAAGGGTATGCCACAAAGACTTCCTTGGTGCTCAAACAGGCAAAATGTGTAAGTTCAGGGAAGTTAATGCACCTTTGTGTAAGCTCTGGTCAATGGGAAGTATTGGGGCTCACACACGACCCCAAAATATTGCTTTTAGGCATATTCACTATTCACTGGTTATTTTGAGAAACTACAGAAACTCTGAAAGCTTCTCCTTTGTAAAATAAATTTATATATATATATATATATATATTTTTTTTTTTTTTTCTTTTTTGATGGATCTCCCTCTGTTGCCCAGGCTGGAGTGCAGTGGCATGATTTAGGCTCACTGCAACCTTTTCCTCCCAGGTTCAAGCGATTCTCCTGCCTTGGTCTCCCACATAACTGGGATTACAGGCACCCACCACCACGGCCAGCTAATTTTTGTATTTTTTGGTAGAGACGGGGTTTCACCATGTTGACCAGGCTGGTCTCGAACTCCTGACCTCTAGTGATCCATCCACCTTGGCCTCCCAAAGTGCTGGGATTATAGGTGTGAGCCACAGTGCCTGGCCAAGAAATTTATATCTATAAAGGAAATATTTTTTACTAAGTGTGTCCATACCAGGAAGAGAGCTGCTTCGGGCTACTTTTATCACCTGAGACTCTCATCTGCATAACAAGGCAAACTTTACTCACCATATATTTATATATTTCCTCCCCTTACCCTCTCCTGTCTCCAACCACCACCACTAGTCCCCATGCCCTGCCAGAAATCCTAAGCCCCTATTTCTTTCTGTAGCTCAGTATGCTGTATAAGCTTCAATCATCTGGCCCTTCCTCAAGTCTCTTATTTTTGTGAGACTCTCAAGTTTAAGTACATAATTAAATATGGGTTTTCTCATGTAAATCTGTCTTATGTCAATTTAATTCATAACGCAGCCAAAGTACCTAGAAGACTGGGGAGAAGCTACTTTCCCTTCCCCACAGAATGAGAGCCAATGAATTATTTGTTTTTCCGTTTCTTTCTCTGGATTTATTCCCTAAAATGCAACTTAAATAACGTCTTGGGAAAAAAAATCACAGGATCAGCAATCAGTTATACTTCGTGGCAGCCAGGTATGTCCAAGAGTGCCACATTGGCTCTCCATCCTTCTCTGCCTCACTCTCGCTGGCCCTTAATTCTCTTCCGGGAATTGCACTCCCTAATAAATTATTAGCCCCTAAACTATTACCTTAGCTGCTGCTTTCTGGAAATCCCAGGTCAAAACAGAAGGGAATCAACAATTAGCATTATTTAAGAGAATCATTAGATACACTTTTAAAACAAATTATAGAGTTCAGCAATTTTTTAAAGGACAAGATGATCACCAATAATTATTTAGAAAAACATTCTGAAAGGAAGATATCATTAACAGTAATAGTAATAGTAATACATCTGCCAAATTAGTGCAGGAAAATGAAATATGGCTGATTATACAGAATAATCACAAATACAAAGGAAGCTTGTATAGAAATGGCCCAAGACAGAGTGAAAATGGCGAATGATTTAATGGATAGTGTTAGGGAAAATGGATCATAACGTGAAAAAGACTAAAATGGAATTTCTACGGAAAAAAATGTTAAAATAGTTGGACAATAGTTTGTGTTTCAGCATTAAGAATGTGGCCCTTACACAGTATAATCCTCGAAATATCAACACGTAAGAGTTCAGTAGGTTGGCTGTGAACCGATGAGAGATTCACAGACATTCCTTAACCTGCTGTACCACGCAGTCAGGAGCTCTATTGCATAACTGATGGAAAGGGAGCTGGTTATTCAGCTGAATTCAGTCGCTAGATAGACGTTAAAACTGAGAGAACCTGGATTCCACGGCGTTTCTACGCCGAAATGTCCTAGAAATCACATTAGCTTCCTGCCAACTTCCCCACTGGTAGTCACGAGGGTAGGGGGACTGAGGACTTCCGGCTCTGCACCTGAGCGGACTTCCGGCTCTGCACCTGAGCAGACTTCCGGCTCTGCATCTGAGCGGACTTCTGGCTCTGCATCTGAGCGGACTTCTGGCTCTGCGTCTGAGAGTCTCCAGGCCTTGCGCGCAGGTTCCCTGCAAACCGTCGTGCTCCCCGTTTCTCGGGTTCTTAGTAAATAAACTTGGTGCTAAGCCTAACGGAGCCTTTTGAGTTTGATTGACAATTGGAGTAAAGGCTTTTTGGTGGTTTTGTATCCAAGTCATATTATATACAGGCATGGACACTGGTTATACAAGAGACAGCAGTGTAAAAGGAAAAAATTTAAAGGAAATTAGAATATATTGATGGACAGGCACACATCAAAATTAAGGACTTATGTTTATGGGATTATTCTGACAAATGTAAGTTTGTGGACAGATTAGAAGAAGACATTTGGGACATCTAAAAATGCAGAAGAATTAATATTACTATCTAGAGTATCAAAATAAATATTGCAAATCTGTGAGGATATATGAAGCCAGGCAAAAGATGTAATCAGAAAATGTGCAGAATGAAAAGCTGGAAGACTAGTGAGTTCATGAGTAGTGCCTGAAAACTGGAAAATCAGTAGGAACTTTTTAAAGAAGTCACCAAATTAAGCTGATTTTAAATCTAGGAGCTGATTTTAAATCTAGATTAAAGCTCACTTTTAAACTAATATCAAAATCAATTTTTTATAGTGTGAAAAATAAAGACAGACATTTTAATGATTTAATATACTAACGAGGCTTGGGCTGTGTGATGAAAAGTTAAAAAGCATGAATTTCGAATGAGTTAGTGTGTTCCACACAACATAGGAAACAGCGTTTTGCTAGATTTTATATGACTTAAGCTGTGTATAATCCAGAGAGGTCAAAGTCCAGAGAAGAGATGAGAAAACAAAATAAAGCCAGGTTGTGAAGACTTGCTACCAATCTGTCTTTAAAATGTGTTATTAGTAGACTTTACATTTTGAGCAGTTTTACGTTTACAGAAAAATTTAATAGAAAGTACACAGAGTTCCTGTATATATGTTCCTCCCCATCCCCATTTTAGTCTATTTATTAATAATATCTCTTGGTCAGGCACGGTGACTCATGCCTGTAATCCCAGCACTTTGGGAGGCCGAGGCAGGTGGATCACGAGGTGAAGAGATAGAGACCATCCTGGTCAACATGGTGAAACCACGTCTCAACTAAAAATACAAAAATTATTTGGGTGTGGGGCTGTGCGCCTGTAGTCCCAGCTACTTGGGAGGCTGAGGCAGAAGAATCGCTTGAACCAGGGAGTTGGAGGTTGCAGTGAGCCAAGATGGTGCCATGGCACTCCAGCATGGTGACAGAGCAAGACTTTGTATAAAAAATAAAATAAAATAAATAAAGTAAAGGAATAAAGAATGGCTACTCCATACACAGAGCAGCTCTAAGCGCTGCTGGTTTCCCATTTTTATGGTTATTTCTTGATAATATGCTAAAAAAAAAAGGTGGATTATTTATGCCTCACCTTTTAGACCACATAGTGTAACTTCCTGACATTGCCATGGCATTTATAAACTGTCATGGTACTGGTGGGTATGTAGCAGTGAGGACGACTAGAGGTCACTTTTGCCACCGTCTTGGTTTCAGTGGGTTTTGACTGGCTTCTTTACTGCAACTGGTTATATCAGCAAGGTCTTTATGACCTGTATCTTGTGCTGACCTCCTATCTCATCCTGTGACTTAGAATGCCTTAACCTCCTGGTAATGCAGCCCAGCAGATGTCAGCCATATTTTACCCAGCTTCTATTCAATATGGAGTTGCTCTGGTTCAAATGCCTCTGAAACCCTAAAAAAAACCCCTGTGCTCTGCCTGTTTATTTCTCCATTCTTCCACATGAGCCTCTGGAAACAACTGATTTTTTTCTTCACTGTCTCCATAGCTTTGCCTTTTTGAAAATATCCTATAGTCAAAATCATACAGTGTGGAGCATTTTCAGAATGGGTTATTTCCCTTAATAATCTGCATTTAAGTTTTCTCCATGTATTTCAATGACTTTATAGCTCACTTCTTTTTATTGGTGAGTAATATTCCAACGTATAGACGTACCACAGTCTATTAATTCATTTCTCTTACTGAAGGACAGGCTTGTTGCATTCAAGCTTTGGCAATTATGAATAAAGCTGCTATGAACATCTGTGTGCAGATTTTTGTGTGAATATACATTTTCATATCATTTGTGTAAATACCAAGGAGTGTGATTGCTGGATGGCATAGCCAGAGTACACTTAGTTTTACAAGAAAATACCAAACTGTCTCCCAACATGGACATACCATTTTGCATTCTCACCAGTGTTACAGTCTCACCAATGCCTCACAATGTAGCAGTCTCTCATTATAAGATGTTACCCAGAGTTTTCTCTTTCACAACCAAGAGAATTAAGGAGCATGGACACAAAGGGTGAGGTTGGAGTGAAAGTTAAATAAACAAGAGAAGAAAACACTTCACCGTGGAGAAGGGACCTGGAAGAGGGTTGCTGTTTTTACAGTTGCATGCAAAGGCTTTTACAGGAAACCAGTGAGTGCTGGGCATCTCATTTGCATAAGGTGTGAATTTCTGGTAGCTCCACCCTATCGTCCTAGTGTGCACGCAGGCCCTTAGCTTGGGTTATCCCATATTGCTTTGTTCCCCTTACTACACACGTGTTAGGGGATGGATCTCGGCAATTCACCTGTGTAGCCTTTCTTATCTATGCAGTTGTGGGCATGTCTTAGGCAAGCCCCTCTGTGCAATTCCCTTACCTATGCCTGCAGCTTGATTTTTTAGGCTGTTCTTTTGTTTGAAAGAATTTAACTGAGAACCCATCCTAACTCACTGCCTGACCGCTTCCTTCCTTTCTCCTCTCTCACCAGCAATGAATTAAAGTTCCTGTTGCTCCACATTTGGTGGTGTCAGTGTTTTGGAGTTTCATCATTTTAATAGGTGTGTCATGGTATCTTATTGCTGTTTTAATTTACAATATCCTGATTAAATATGATGTGGAACATCTTTTCTAACCCATACCTAATTTTTTCTTTTGCCTGTCCTTAAATTCACTGCTCTGTGGTCAATCTTTCCAAAATGATCCCAAAGAAATTAATGTCTTTTTGTTTCTGTTAAGTTATCCTAACCCAGGAGACTGTGTGTTTCCCAAAATGTCTATAAAAAATTGCATACACTCCAATAATAATTGGCATCACTACTATCTTTGTGCAGCCTGTTTGTTTTAGTGTCTGTGTCAAGCCTATTTCCATTTAACTGCCCTGAGCGTCACTGGGAAGAGGCTTCTGTAACCACCCAGTGGGTTCACCTTGCCCATTGCCTAGACAGAGTGGATTTGTCAAGATGGGGGAATTGCAGTAGAGAAAGAGTAATTCACATGGAACTGGCTGTGTGGGAGACCAGAGTTTAATTATTACTTAAATCAGTCTCCCCAGTCATTCAGGGATCAGTGTTTTCAAGACTAATTTGGTGGGTGGGAAAGGCCAGTGAGTCAAGAGTGCTGATTGGTTGGGTTGGAGATGAAATCATAGGGAATTGAAGCTGTCCTCTTGTGCTGAGTCAGTTCCTGGGTGGGGGCCACAAGATTAGATGAGCCAATTTATCCATCTGGGTGGTGCCAGCTGATCCATTAAGTGCAGGGTCTGCAAAATGTCTCAAGCACTGATCTTAGGAGCAGTTCAGGGAGGGTCAGAATCTTGTAGCCTCCAGTGGCATGACTCTTAAATCATAATTTCTAATCTAGTGTCTAATGTGTTTGTCCTACAAAGGCAGTCTAGTCCCCAGGCAAGAAGGAAGTTTATTTTGGGAAAGGGCTGTTATCAACTTTGTTTTAACTATAAACTAAGTTCCTCTCAAAGTTAGTTAAGTCTATGCCCAGGAAAGAATAAGGACGGCTTGGAGGTTAGAAGCAAGATGGAGTTGGTTACGTCAGATCTCTTTCACTGTCTCTTATAATTTTGCAATGGCGGTTTCACTTTGAGAAGTGATGTAACAGTTCTGAGAGTGACAGATGCTGTTAGGCCTCTTCTTTTCTCCTGTGAGTGACCACATTTTCATTTTATGAAGCCACATGCACACAGATCACCTGCAACTCTATCCCTGCCTTCTTTCAACTTTTACATTTCAGGCCTGTATTGAGAACTGTAAATCACAAATTGACTGAGGCAGGTCTCAATCTCTAGAGGTTTATTTAGCCTAGGTTGAGGATACGGCCAGAAAACATACAAGCCGCAGGAGCATCTGTGACCTGCGCTGTTTCCAAAGTGGGTTTTGGAAGCTTCAGTATTTAAAGGGGGAAAGAGCAAGCAGGAGAGGAAAAAAAATGAGGGAGGGAGGGGAGGGAGGGGAGGGAGGGGAGGCAGTGAGGCAGATGGTTACATTCTTCTGAGGCTCTGATTAGCCTCAGTGAAACTACATTTTACATGTGAAAAGAGTGAATAGAGGGAAAAGTCAATTGTGCATTGTCTTGCATTCAGTAAATCTACATTTTACATAAGATCAATTAACATGTGAAAAGAGGGAGTAGAGGAAATGAGGCTATGACACAGGGTTGTGAAACACCAGCTGTCTGTTTGGGAACAAAAGGAAAAGCAGTTTTTGTGTGACTCAGTTCCCAAGCTGAACTTTCCCTTTAGCATAGTGAGTTTGGGGTCCCAAGGTTCTATTTCCTTCCACAGAACATAGAATAATAACTGACAGAAATTTTTGTTCATTTTCTCTTGACCTCTCTTGGCCCCCTTTCACCCACCCATTATTTTAGAGGCTTAGTGGATGATCACCTTGCACCTCTTCATTCAAATTAGAAACTCAGTCTTTCTCCTACTTTACGTGGCATAATCAACTACTCAGCACTTCTCACACAATGTTTCTCCAAAAAGCTCCAGAAAGCCTCCTGTCAACTCATTCCTTCTGGGATCACCTTGTTTGAGCGTTCATCCTCTCTTTGGGCCTGCAGTCTCTCTTCCATGATGCTCTGGGAATCACCAACTTTCAAGGCTGTTTCGAGGAGCACAGTCCTCACACCTTGGGATCACACCATTCTCACCTTCCCGCCCTCCTCTCCTCCCCTCCTCACTTCTGCACAACCACCGTCCTGCCCCACCAGGGTCATTCACAGCAGCCTGAGAGGCCAGATGTTTCCAGATGTCTAGTATTCATGATCCCTTGTCCGAGACTGTTTGTGTCAAATCTCAGTGGGATATCCTTTATCCTTCAAAGATCTTCCATACACTCTACTCAAAATCAACTGAAATAGAAGGGCTGGGCTCCTGCCTAAACCCCACCCTTGAACCCGTGCCTAGAACCCGTGGCCCTAAGTGAAAACCGCTGACCCCAGTTTTCTGCCCAAATGTTGCCTTTTTGGCCTTCCATGCCCCTATCCTGTGCCCTTAAAAAGACTTCAGCTCGTAGACCAACACAAGGGGCTGAGCATTAGGGATACAACTGACTGCAGAGAAGCAACTGAGCATCAGAGACCACAGGTAGACATGGCTAACTTCAGGTTGTGCAGCTTCAAAGACGGGCTTGGCTGTAGACAGCTGTGCTTCAGGGAAGATCACTTTCTTCCCACACCATCACCTTTCTAACTTTCCATCCCTCAGAGAGCCACTTCCATCGCCCAATAAAATCCACTGCATACACTACCCTTCAATTTGTTCATGTGATCTGATTCTTCTTGGATACCAGACAAGAACCCCAGTGCCAAAAGGGCAGGGGCTGCCACCCTGAGCCTCCACTGAGCTGGTTGGCACTTGGTCATCCCTAGGTGACAGAACTGAAAGAAAGCTCTGGTTGTAATGCACTTGGATGCTGCTGTGGGGCCCAAACAGAGCCTGCTCCCACCAGAGAGGAGTGACCAGATGGCTCCAGCATTCCTTTGCTCTGGTTTTCACACTCACTTGCTTACACTCTCCCTCTTGTGAGGAGTGGCCAGCAGTAGGTTGAGTGAAGTGAGCCACTCCAGTTCCTGCCCACGAAGGGGGTTAAGGGAATTATCCTACCTCACAACTTTGTAGACTGAATCAGTCTTTCCTGTGTTAGAGGATAATGCAAGAATCCTCATCCTTACAATACTTGACATCTTCTATCTAATTACTGATCTACATGACTGTTTCTCTTCCCATACAGTGAGCTTCTCAAGAGAACAAGTACAGACCCCACTCCTCCTCCACCAGCATCCTCACACTGCATTTGGCACTTGGAAGACACTCAGATGTCTGCTTAAAAAAAGGAATACATGGGCTGGGCGCAGTGGCTCATGCCTGTAATCCCAGCACTTTGGGAGGCCAAGGCGGGTGGATCACAAGGTCAGAAGGTCGAGACCATCATGGCCAACATGGTGAAACTCCGTCTCTGCTAAAAATACAAAAATTATCTGGGCATGGTGGCAGGCATTTGTAGTCCCAGCTGCTAGGGAGGCTGAGGCAGGAGAATCGCTTGAACTTGGGAAGTGGAGGTTGGAGTGAGCCAAGATTATGCCTCTGCACTCCAACCTGGGCTACAGAGCAAGAATCCATCTCAAAAAAAAAAAAAAAAGGAACAGATGAACACTTGACTAAAAATAGTTTATGATGTAAACCTTATTCTCCATATGACTTTCATAAGACAGGAGAGAGAGCACACCACTAGATGATTGAGAAATGTGCATGTATTTGGTCATGCCACAGATGATTAATTTGAAGATCTTTACCATTACAGCAACATTTTGAATATTTCCATTTTTATCTGTTCTATGATCTAGACTTTTTAGCTGATGGACTGATGTGCTGTTGTGGCTATCCCAAATGCCAAAAAAAAAAAAAAAAAAAAAAAAAAAGATTGGTTTTTAAATGATAGAATCTGAAAAATTACATTTTTGAAATGCTTACTGAAATATTTTAAGTACGTATTTTATGAAACGACATTTTTATTCGATCATACCCTATTAATAAATAGGAATTTAATTTACCTGCAGCCCTAGATTTCAGAATTTTATTTTCTTATGGGGGTGTGAAAGTTACCAATATCAAAATGAAGTCATTAATGTGAAACTCTAACAAATTAGAGCCGGCCGACCATGCAGGAGGAGCCCTCTTACATGTGTATGTATGACGGGAACTATGTAAGGAATTCCTCAGAACTGCTGTGTTCCAGGTAAGGCACTTGCACAGTGGCATGTGCCTACAAATGCTATCTCCACCGATGAGGTAATGCTAACTCCTACAACAAGCTCCTGTAACCAAAGCTCTCTGTTTTATTTGGTTTTCGTTTTAAGTGGTACATATTTATGGGGTGCATGTGCAATTCTGTTCCATGCATAGATTGTGTAGTGGTCGAGTCAGGGCTTTTAGGGTATCCATCACCTGAATAATCTACATTGTACCCATTAACCAGTTCCAAGATCTTTGTTTCAAAAAAAGCTTACATGGACTTCTTGTCTTTCATAGATGCCCCTGTGCCCTACCCTCTCGAACGCCCTCATGGTCTGCCACAGCACAGGTATCCCAGATTGCAGTTCCTGAATAAGCTCTTTACTTTGGAAAGTCAGTCTCTCTGTGGCTCATTTTAGATTGACAGGAGCTCACAATAAACTTAATTTTGGTCCTTTGTAAAAGGAGACAAGTGAGTCTCCTGGCAGTCTAAAAGAATGTAGGTGAAGAAAACACGGCTCAGAATCTGGGTCAACGTGTATCATAAGCAACAAAACCCCTACTTGTTTTTCTACAGGTGCAAGAGTATTTGAGTGTGAGCTATGACAAAGCATTCCATACACTGCCACTGGGCTTTTAGAATTCATTCTGCAGTTTAAAAATTAATGGGGAATCTGGCAGTCTGAAAGGAGCAGAATAAAATCAAAGTCACTGCTCACTCAATGTTTAAAACTCAAGCAGTTGGAACAGTTTTCACACCTTTCTTATGTGCAGGCCAGCTGGGGAAATCCAGGAATCCACCCAACGTAAGTGAAATGGCATTTTCTGTGACATACTTACTAGATACTTGTCACAGTGGGCCTAAAGCTTAATCACAGACTACAGGAAATGGTTTCCATCTGAGTCCTTTATTTTGCAGGAGATTCCCAGAAAATTGCTGAAGGGTTCTCTTGTAAAAAGTTTCTTCCTGACGCTGGACACACTGTGTGTCCGGACCTCTTTGCTATGCCCATCGTGGACATGGCTGGCCCTATTCTTTGTATAAAATGGACAGATTAACCTCAGGATAGAAGCAATAAAACTGAGATGTGCTTTCTGCATTTGTAAAAGTAGATAATGTAGTGGAGGAGAAATTGACACCTCTCCACCCTCCAAGGTTCTTTGGCTGAGCAACAAATTACATGAATACTAAGATTAATAGGAGACAAATAATTTTAATTACATACTAAGCATGAGAGTCCCATAAACAGGAGACTCAAAGCAGTGCCAAATGGTTGAGCTTCCTGAGCGCTATGGAAAGGAATCAGGGCTTGTATCTGCATAACAAGAAAACCTCAGAGACGGTGGGGAGAAGTCACAGGAGGATGACGGGAGGAAGGTATGGAGAACGAGGGTTTTCTTATTATGCAGATAAAAGTCCCGCAGATGAGAAAGGCTGTCTTAGAGCAGCTTTCTTCCTGGTGTGGGCACATTTGCTAATGAACATTTCCTTTTTTATACTTTATTTTCGGCAGTGGAGAAGGATGTGAGGAGCTTTCCCTGTGTTGGCTCGTTCTCAAATTCTTCAAAGTAATCAATATGCTAGGGTGGTACGTTGAGGGGTGATGTATTCTGGTCTCCTGCAGTCCTGTTTTTGGGTTTATGCCCTAAACCCTAATAATAATAAGGCTGAGAATACATTTTGTACCATGGGAAAGGTGAGCATTTGATGTGACCGACCTCCCTCCAATTTGGTTCCCATTTGTTGCTGTGGTAATCCATCCTGAGAAACTGGCTCCCCTGATTCCTGGACGATGGTGCTGGTGAGGGTGCCTTGGTGATGGTGGCACTAGGAGTGGGTTGGCAGTGACAGCTACTCACTGTTCCTAAATATTTATTAAGAATCCAAACTGCACTGGGCCCTTCATGAGCAGGAACACTTTTAGTCCACTCAGCTGTGGTATGAGCTCAGTATTTTTGTTTTCATCATTGAGAAAGATTCATCCCAACTAATTCCAGATACCATTTTCTTTCCAATGTTCGTCTGATTTCACATTTATTCATCACTTACCCCTGACATTTAACTAAAGCCCAGTATGAGAGGTTAGAGAATTCAAGCAAAATCACACTTACTTGTCACATCCAGCTTATCTCCAAGAAGACTGAAAATCTTCCCCACTTCTTGTCACTGTCCTCATTAGTAAGAGGAAATATACAACATTTGAAAAACAACACTGTATGAAGTCCAGTAATATATATTTACAGTGTACTAAGAAAGGAAAAGAATGAATATATAAAGGGAATATGTAAAAGCAAGAATTTCGCTTTTCTAAAATGCTCTCTTGAGTAGAGGAAAGCAGTGTCTACTCTCATTGTGTGGCCGTGTTTGCATTTTTCGTCTTCATCTCTCAGTTTTATAGTTTAGCAACGGAATCGTGTCCTATAATTAGCATTAACTTAGGGACGGGATAACCTTCAGTGCTCCAAATATTGTTCTGCAATTTCTGTAAATGGTAAGATGTCTTGCAAATGTTTAAGGTTCATGGTTCAGAAATGCTATTTAGTACCCCAGACATGGATTTACTCATAAACATGCCTGCATGTAAGATCATATTTCCAGGGCTCACAGGACTGATGTGGCTTTTCAATTTATATAGTAACAGTGACTGAAATCCTCTTAATTAAATGCCAGATAGAAGACCAGAATATCTAGGTAGCCATTTTAATTTCATTTCAGACAAAATGCCACAAAGTTTCAAACCGTAACATTTTCAACTCCAGATCAGGCAGGGAAACTGCCAGCTTCTTGGTGACAAAGAGGGCTCCTGCCAGCTTTCTGGTTTGTCTCCGGAACCAGATTCAGGGGCAACTTTGCATTTGACAAAATTCCCGAATTCCTTCGGGCTGTTGTGTGGGTGAATACTCTGACAACCTGAGACAACCATTTCCATGTGATGGATTTTCAAAGTTAAGCCTTCTATGAAAAGAATGATAATCAATTTCTTGTCAATTAATTTAGAGAGTATGGCATAAGATAATATGGTACATTTTGGAAAGGCTATTTTTAGACTAGTATGCCTCTCACTGAAAGGGAGGGGCTTTTTTTTTTTTTTTTAAGTATGAGCAAACTGTTACTGCTTCTGTTATCAAATCAAGCTACTTAATTTAGAAAATGACCCTCTAAGACGACAGAAACTAACGTAAGAAACAAAGCCAAACAAACGCAAAAACAATCGGCATCATATGTTTCTTTTAGGATAAACAGCTTAATGAATAGCACAGCAAACGAATTCAGAAAGACCATGTATGCCAAACCGTGCCAGCCAGCACTGCAGGCAGCACAGATCAGTGAAAAAAAGCAGGAAAAGAAACAGGGAATCGGAGCCAGGGAGATCTGGGTTCAACGCTTCAGTCCCTGTTCCAACACTTACTAACTAGGTGATTTTGAACGAGTAATTTAACTTTTTCATACATCAGTTCCCTCATGTGTTAAGTAATATACAATCATTAGCTTTCTATTCTGACAGTGGGAATTAAATTACTGTTCAAATTCTCTGGCTCATTCTCTCCTGTCACTAAACCTGGTCATTTCCATAATATGTACAAATAACTCGCTAACTTAAGTAAGCAGCAAAGGGGACTGGAATTGTTTTTATCTCATGTCATAGCTGAACTGATGCCTCACAGACCAAAACACTTTGGAAATGAAATGGTTTTCTGAGAGACAGCAGTGAAGTTCATTCTTTCAAAAGGGTTTTGGATGCATACAATTGTTGAGGCTCAGAACACGACACCCCGAAGGACAATGCCTTGGCGTTGCTGCACACCGTAAGCTGAAGGAGACTGGAAAGGCTGCAGAGCACGGTCTCCCGGGCCTTCCCCGTGCTGCCGTCTCTCGCTCCTCCTTCTACCCACCAAAGAGAGGTAGAAACCAGAACTTCTCTTTCTCAAGGTGCGGGTTTTGCCGTTAAAAGTCATGGCCAAAACTGCAATTACTTTTGCAACAACCTAATATTAAACTGCTCTCCCCACAGCAAGCCGAAAAACCTAGAAAGATCCCTCTCTCCCTTCTCCCTCCAGACACTCATTCCAGGGGAGTCCTGCCGCCTACTCAGAGGTGGGTGAAGAATGCTATGGAGAGAGGCCAAGAAGGATCTGGAGTGGGCTTGCTAAGTTTCTCCTCAATCTATTACCATTAGATTATAACATTTTCTCCAACGTTAGATTTTAAGTTAGATTTTAACGTTTCTTCCTCGTGGCTGTCCTTTCTTCATCAAACCTAAACATGCAAATAGACAATTTTCCCTGGGTCTTTGGGTCTTTATTTCCAAAGGCTCCCATATCATTTAAAACTTGGATTAAATAAATGTGTTATGCTTTCCTCCAGTTCACCTGCCTCTCTTTATAGGAGTGTCGGCCTTGAACCTTAAGATGAGTGAGGAAAGGGAACTCTGTGGATCAAATTCATGCCTTGTTCACCTCAGTGTTCACACCCAGTACTTTGTATATCAGATGATTAGTAAATATTTGAATTACAGTGACCTTGATAAGCTTGATATATTGTGGCTGTATTTATACTTCTACTAAAGAACTATTGTGGCCAAAGATATTTTCAGGATCCACCTAAAGGGGAATTGAGTTGAGAACACATTCATTCTGCTTATGTGATTTGTAGTCATTTCTGTGAATAACTGATCCAAAATATAAATGGTTCCCAGCAATATTTTTCTAGTCTGTATTTGTAACTTACACTATTTTGATGAATTTTCAGGGCCCAAAGTTCAGTCTCTGTATAAAAATGACCTGTAGTAACCTGGCATTGTAAATACAGAGGCAGTAGGTAAAAAACAAAGTTCAAACTGTGTACTTCCAGCAGGTAGACATGGAAAACTCTTCCAGTTATTGGCTGTGTCACACATTTCTTTAATATATTTGCTGCCTCAGTAACCATTTTTAGTAACCATTTATTTTTCAAACATAAGTTGTTTGAAATCCAGTTGTAACCTGTCACCTTTGGTCTAGTTGAAACTTCCTTTCCCCATGTGGTTGGTGGAGACATCACCTACTTGTTCCTGAAACCACTACCCAAAGTCCACAAACACCCCTTAGCTGCTAACCATGATAAACACCTAATATTTAACACCAGACTCATGTCGGTAAGTTTCCCTCTTTGCTTGTTTTTGTTCAACTGAGCCAATCCACAGACCCCTTGAGAAAGGTGAAGATAACACCCACGGACCTTAGTTAAGAGGCAGAGTTCCATGGGTCCTCTCTCTTCCCCTTGCTCCCCTCCCCACTGGCTGAGCTTCCCACAGCCTTCAGGATTTCCATTGCCCTCCCATCAGCACCAGTGATCTCCCAGGATCTAGAAGTCATCATGTTCTTCTATTTCATGCATTTGGGGTCCACCTTGTCCATTTGTCTCACCTCATACACACACACAAACCTAACTGCCCCCCGATCCCCTGGATCAGGCCTCTCCCAGAGGGTGGCTGTCTTGGCCCATGGACACTCTTGACACAGACCTCAGGACTGAAAGAGGAACCATAAAAATTACAATATGATGGGTTTAAAAAAATAGGCAGAAGATCCAGTTCTAGTCAAAAGCAAAGTTGACTCCTGGATGGAAATATTTAGTAATTCAGTATACCCATGACACATGCAGGTGGCTGATTGGATAACTAGCCCCATTCCTCCACAGCTCTCTGCACCCACACACTTGCTTTGCTCTCGTTACAGGTAAATCACCCTTCTCTGTTCCTCACTCTGCTCATCCTTGTGCCTTACTATGGCCAAAGGAATGAAGAAGGGATGTCGATATGCTGATGCGGGGTGTGAACCCTTCAGAGGCCACACGTGGCTCCACTCAGTTCTCTCTGCCTCGGCTGTGAGCGCAATATGCCCTGGTAAACTTACAGTCCAAGGAGAACAAGAACAGCATGCAGCAGAGATCCCAAGTGACCCACAGAACCTCAGTGACAAGCAGAGTTGCCCCAGCCATCTAGCGGAGCGTACCCAAGAGAGCCAAATGCCAGCTAGCCTGGAGATACATGGCAATGGACACTTTTTACCTAAACTTCTGCGTTTGGCATAGCTCTATCATGCAGTAGTAGTATGGCAGGAGCTAAACTACCAAATAACCACTCATTTTTTGATAGGAAGTAAATGATATACAATTTATCAGCATTGAAGTGTCTGAGAACAATCTCCTCGAACTAAGCGGTACTAGGTGTAAGGTTGCACGTTTCATGCACCTAAGCTTCTATAAGATATTTTGACCAGTAATAATAGAGGCTAAATAATCTTTCCAGTTTTCTAAACACAATACAACAAAATCAATCCTATGTGTAAACTTAACAGAGATTGTAACAATATGGAAAAAATATTATTAGCGTGCACCAGGAATTTCATTTTATTTATATTTGTGTGTGTATTTTATTTATGGAAGTGTCAACTTCTTCACATTTACATTTTTTTGAGATTTTTAAGTGCTTTAATGAGGTGTAATTGCCATAAAATAAACTGCACATGTTTGAAGTGCATAATTGGTAGGTTTTGATGTGTGTATACACCTGTGAAACCATCACTGCAATCCAAATGCTGAATCTATCCATCACGTCAAAGTTTCCTCACATGTCTTTGCTGCCTGGACTTGCATTCTTGCTTGTCCGTGACCCCACAGTTAGCAACCACTGTCTGCTTTCATGATAGGTTAGTTCGTACTTTCTACATTTTTATACAGAGTAATCCATCTGGTTTGTTTGTACAGCTTGTTTTAATGAGCATGCTTATTTTGACATTCATCCGTGTTGCTGTAGCCCTGCTTCCTTTCTTTTTCATCTTAGTCATGCTCCATTCACTCACCTTTTGATGAACATTTGGGTTTTTCCCAGCCTTTGTGTGTTACGAATAAAACTACTGTGCACATTTGTGGACAAGTCTTTAAATGGGGACATGCTTTTATTTGTCTTGGGTAAACACCTGAGAGTGAAATAAATGGGGATATGGCAAATGTCTAACTTTTTAAGAAATGCATGATCTGTTTTCCAAAATGATGGTGTAATTTTACATTCCTATCAACATTGTAGGAAAGTTCTAACTCCCACACATCCCTGTCCACATATGGCATGAGCAGTCTTTTTTTTTTCTTTATTCATTCTATTCCTATTCCTCTTTTGTTTTGTTTTGTTTGAGACAGAATCTGGCTTTGTCGCCCAGGCTGGAGTGCAGTGGCTCAACCTCAGCTCACTGCAACCTACGCTTCCCGGGTTGAAGCAATGATCCTACCTCAGCCTCCTGAGTAGCTGGGACTACAGGCTCGTGCCACCACGCCCGGCTATCTGTACTTATTCTAATAGGTGGGTAGTGGTTCTAATTGTGATTTTATTTATTCTATTTATTCTAATAGGTAGGTAGTGGTTTCTCATTGTGATTTGAATTTGCATTAACCATAAATGACTAAAAGTTGACTACGTTTCATTAACTAAATTACTATCTAGATATCATCTTAGATGAAGTGTCTGTTGCAATGTTTTGATCATTGTTATATAGAGTGGTTTTTAAATTGAGTTTTGATCATTCTTTGTATATTTTGGATAAAAGTTCTTTATCAGGTATTTGATTCTCAAGCATTTCCTGTCAGTCCTTGGTTTGCCTTTTCATTTCCCAGAAGGGTCTTATTAAGAGCAGAAATTTTAATTTTGATAAAGTTCAAAGTATCGATTTGCTCTTTTAGGGATTCTTCTTTTGGTGTTGTATCTATAAAAATTTTTTTCTAAACTGTAGTCACAAAGTTTTTCTTCTGTTTTCTTCTAGAAGTTTCATAGTTTACATCGGATATATTTTGAGTTAGTGTTTATATGTGCTATGAGGGATGGAGTTAGGGGTATATTTCTTTCCTTTTGTATCTTAGAATGATTTATTTATTTATTTATTTTACAAAATGACTATTAAATTTTTATTAAAAATTATTTGGCCATATACATGTAAGTGTTTATCTAGAAGCATTGTTTTTTTTGTTTGTTTGTTTGCTTTTATGTTTTTGGCTTTTTTTTTTTGAGACAAAGTCTCGCTCTGTCACCAGGCTGGAGCTGGAGAGCAGTGGCGAGATCTCGGCTCACTTCAACATCCGCCTCCTGGGTTCAAGTGACCCTCCTGCCTCAGCCTCCTGAGTAGCTGGGACTACAGGCATGTGCCACCACGCCCAGCTAAGTTTTGTATTTTTCGTAGAGACTGGGTTTCACCATGTTGGCCATGATGATCTCGATCTCTTGACCTTTAGATCCATCTGCCTCAGCCTCCCAAAGTGTTGGGAGTACAGGCGTGAGCCACCACGCCTGGCCATCATTGTTTTATTCTAATTATATGTTTGTCCATCTTGGTGCTAATACTAACCTGTTAGATTATTATAGCTTTATAATAAGTCTGACAGTCAGATAGTGTAAGTCTTCCAACTTTGTTCCCATTTCTATTTGACTCCTTTCTATTTATTTCAAATGTACTGTTGAACACTATTTTCATTACTAAAAAGAACATTTTATGGATTGTCTGTTTATATTATACTCTTTGAACCATCTCTCTATCTGCTTACCCATGTGCACTTAAAGAACCTCTTTTAGCATTGATCCCTAGGGAAAGGTAATTCAAGTATTTCTATAATCATTTACTACTACTCTTGAACTCCTGACCTCAAGTGATCCTCCTGCCCTGGCTTCCCAAAGTGCTGGGATTACAGGCATGAGCCATTACACCCAGCCCAACTTTGAGTTTTCTTGTAATAAAATAGAAAAAAATAATAAAAATAGAAAAAAAAAAGGAAAATTCATTTACTAGTCCTATTATATATTTAAATTTTCTATTTCCAAAATTAAAGAGTTTGCAAAGAGTATGTTGACATCAAAGTATACATCAATATAGGTAGGCCAGTTCTTATCATCTCATTTCTTTTTTTTTTTTTTTTTTTTTTTGAGACGGAGTCTCGCTCTGTCGCCCAGGCTGGAGTGCAGTGGCGCGATCTCGGCTCACTGCAAGCTCCGCCTCCCGGGTTCACGCCATTCTCCTGCCTCAGCCTCCCGAGTAGCTGGGACTACAGGCGCCCGCTACCACGCCCGGCTAATTTTTTGTATTTTTAGTAGAGACGGGGTTTCACCGTGTTAGCCAGGATGGTCTCGATCTCCTGACCTCGTGATCCGCCCGCCTCGGCCTCCCAAAGTGCTGGGATTACAGGCGTGAGCCACCGCGCCCGGCCTTATCATCTCATTTCTGCAAGAGAAAGTAAAGTGCAGAGAAGTGACTTTCTCAATGTCACATGTTCTCTGATTCCTAGACCCAAAAAAAATGGGTATATATGTAGGTAAATTTAGGAAGTCAGCATAAATGTACCAGAATCAAATTTGCTAAAGTAACTTTAGAAAGATGGCATTTTAAGGGTCAGTGATGTGGCTCCAATACGTCCTCTAAATTTCAAGTGTTGGAAACTTATTCCTCAAATGTATATGTTGATTGGAGCTGAGTCCTTTGGAAGGAAATAGGACTAGATAAGTTCATCAGGTGCGACCTCCACGAGGGGACTAGTATCTTTAGAAGAAGATGAATGGGGACCTGGGCTGATGTGCACGCTCTTGCCCTGACGCCATGTCCATCGACTTCCTGTTCTCCAAAGCTGTGAGCCACATAAACTACTTTTCCTTACAAGTTTCCGAGTCTCAGAAATTCTTTCATATCAGTAGAAAACAATGGACTAAGACAAAAAATTTTCACCCAGAGCAAGGTTGTTATAACAATTACCTAAAATTGTGGAAGCAGCTTTGTAACTGGATAATGTGCAGGAGCAGGCTAGAACAAGCCTAGAATGCTGCAAATGGAGTGTCAAGGGCAATTCTCATGGCTCAGAAGAAAAGATATGGGAAAGTCTGCAACTACTTACAAATTACTTAAGTGGTTGTGATCAGAATGCTGGTAGAAATAAGGAGTAAAGATGATTCTGATGAGGCCTCGGATGACCATGAGGAAGGAGGTGTTGGAAACTAAAGGTCATCCTTGTTATATCATAGCAAAAAACATGGCTGAATTATCCCCATGCCCTAAAGTTTCATAAAATGCAGAAATTAAAAACAATAAACTAGGATACTAGGTAGAAGAAATCACTAAGCAGCAAAACATAGAGCGGCTGCATGGATACTTTTAACTGCTTACAGTAAAATATGAGAGAAGAGAGATGATTTAAAGACAGAATTTTTAATTAAAAATGTAGCAGATCTGAAAGATTTGGAAAATTCACAGCTTGGCCATTTGGTAAAGAATGAAAAAACATATTAAGGAGAGGAAACCAAGGGTGTATCCCAGAAACTGTTTGCTAAAGGGATTAGTACTAATAGAAGGGATTATCAAGACAATGGCAAAAATACTTAGAAGGGATTTCAGAGATCTTTGAGAGTTCCTTCTTAGGCCCAGAGCTCTAGAAGGTCAGAATGGTTTTGGAGGACAGGCCTAGGCCCTCCCTGGGCTCACTGACCAGGGCCACCTCAGGTCTTTGTTCCCTAAATTTTAGCACAGTGCTTCTAGATTGCCCCAACTGTGGCTTGATTCTGGAAGATACAAGCCATAAGCCTTGGCAGTGTCCAAGTGGCACTAATTCAATAGGCTCGCAGAATGCAAGAGCTATGGAGGCATTTCTTCCTCACCTAGACGTCAAAGGATGTTGAGGACAGACTGGGGTCCCAGGCAGAGACTTGTTTCAGGCATCACAGAGAACCCCACTAGGGCAACACTAAGTGTATGTGGGGTCAAAGCTGTCACAAAGAGTTCCTACCAAGGCAATGCCTACTGCAGCCTTGGCAGCAGGATCACCAATGAGACTTCAGAACTGCAAAGCTACCAGTAGGTTATGCCATCCTAGGAGAGCTGAAGCGTGGGCTCAGCCCAGAAAAGACACGGGGAGTGGGCTTCCAAAGGCCTTGGGGGCTCAACATTCACTCTGGTGTGTCTGGGAGGCAGTATGCAGAGTGAAAAATCATTCTGAAGTTTTGAGATTTAATGTTTTCCTTTTTGGATTCTGGTCTTCCTTGAGACAAGTTCTTTTTCTATTTTCTCTTTCCCCATTTTGGAATAGAAATATATATCCTCTGTCTGTCCCACTATTGTATTTTGAAAGCACATAATTTGTTTGATTTCACAGGCTCACGGCTGGAGGAAATTTGCCTTAGGATAAATTGTGCCCTGTGTCTCACCCATATCTGATTAAGATGAGACTCAGGACTTTGGACCTTAAGCTGCTGCCAAATGAGTTAAGACTTTGGGGCCACTGGAAAGGAATAAATGTATCTTGCATATGAGAATAATGTTAATTTAGGGGGCTGGAGTGGAATGTTATATCCCCCAAATTTCATGTGTTGAAAACTTTATCTCCAAATTCATATGTTGTTTGGAAATAGGATTTTCGGGATAAGATAAAGTCATCAGGATGGCACCCTGATGATTGGACTGGTGGCTTTATAAGAAGGGGAAGAGAGACCCAAGCTGACACACATGCTTTTCTCCTCTAACTATGTAATACCCTTTGTCATGTTTTGACACAGTGAAAAAAGCCCTCCCTGGAAGCTGCTACCATGCCCTTGAGCGTCCCAGCCTCCAGAACCACAGGCCAAGTAATTTATTTTATTTATAAATTACCCAGTCTCAAGTATTCTTTATAGCAACATAAAGTGGACTGAGACAATAAGACTTGAAGACATTCTGATATTATTTATTTGTATGGAATGTGCTACTCAAATGAGATTAATTGGGCAGCTTCCCATTTGATCTTGGCTCTAGAAAGATGTCTTTATTCTGTGGCAAATCTTTGTCTATTATGAACCTGGTTGCATTTGTCTCTCAAGGTGTATGGTTTGACTGGCATCCATCTACAAGTCAAATTCCTTTTAGTCTATGCCCATTTAACAATCTTCTGCTTTAAAATTGCAGCTGGGTAAAGAATGCACTGATAGACTTCTGGTCCACATAAAAATCAATAAGCTTTTGTATATAGGAATCTCTTGAGAGTCTAGTTAATGACAGTCATCGTTACCAAAATGAGGAGTCATCCTCAGTGCTTACTACAATCTGTTTTCTAAACCTATATGTTTAAACTTCAGACCCAAGACTTGCTGAATACACCAATACATATTTAACTTTGTGAGGTTTTTTTTTTTTTTTTTTTTTGACTTTAGTGTTCCCGGACTTTCTTGTACGAAGTAGGACTTATCAAAGCTTGAACTATAATTTCCAGTAGTTTTTACTGTGGATTTTTCAATCTGAGGACTCGCTACTGCCATTGCCTGTTGGTTGTGAAGATCCTTCACAATGAGATTACTACTACACCTGGGTACTTCATAAAAAAAAGATAAAACTGATTTCCCTGCCCTTATTTCAGAGAAAAAGCGATGGAAGTAAGGGAGAGGAACCAGAAGCAATTTCAGGATAAAGAAATGAAGATGCTAAATCCAATCCAATTAATTCCTTGAAGAAGTAATGTCAAACATCAATCCAAGTTCAATCCCAAGACTCAAAAGTAGTTTATTTTAAATAAAGCACTGCTAAAGATGTTTAAGAGCACAAAGTTTTATGATTTTGAAAGTAATTTTCTCTGACAGTATTTGAATTTTACTAAAAATGAAAACCAAATGTGACTATTTCTAATATGACAAAAATATATTGATTTGTACAGTTGCTCAGAATAGAATATGCCATTTGTTTGTAAAATGAATATGAAATTATAAGCCTGCTTTCCAGTAAATGTAGGGTATGCTCCAAAACCACTTCAAAATGGGCTAAGCCTTCAGGATTCCACTTCAAAAAAATCATATAATTAATGGAGAAATTATTTTACTGTATTAGGAGAATAGGAAGCTAACGTTTTAATACCAATATGTTTTTATTAGTGAAGAAGGTATTTATTCAAAAGAGAGAGACAACTATGACATAATGTCCCCAATTTTGTTATTTTTGAATTCAGAAAAAATGCTTACCATTAAAATTTAATTAATAAGTACACATATGTCTATTTGCTTTCATCATTGCTCAAGTATTAAATGTGAAATTGAATAAAACATTTCCTACATTTTATTTAAGAAACCCGAAATTTTAGTAGAAATGTAAAAATGTAAATAGCTTTCACGTAAAAAGCATTTGTATTAGTATTTCAGAAACATAGCTTTAAAGTTGAAAGCTTAACATCTGTTTAATTTATAACTACAGATAAAATAAATGCAGTATAAAAATCATAATGTTTGGTGCTGATCTTAACCAAATATTGACTTCAAACATGAGTGATGTTAAAATATGAACATACTGAAAACTTTGTTATTACATGCTAATTTTTCTCCAGTAAAGCAAAAATGTTGTATTAACCTATTTTGAGATAATTGTAGATTTACATGCCGTTTTTAGAAATAAGAAAGATATTTATTTTAACAAAATGGTAACATCTTGTAGTATGATAGTGCAGTATGATGAGGATACTGACATCAGCTGAGGGACAAAGCATTCCTGTCACCACGAGAACTTCCCAGCTTGTTCTTTTAAAGAACATCCATTTCCCTCCTATTCATCTCTCTCCATCCCCCCTTTTTTCATTCCAGTAACCGCTTATCTATTCTCCATTTTTATAATTTTGCCATTTCTAGGCTGCTATGTAAATAGCTTTATACAGTGTGTAACTTCTTGAGACTGGCTTTTTCACACAAGATACTTCTCTGGAAAGTAATCCCAGTTGTTGTGAGCTTCAGTAGCTCCCGCTCTATTCACAGGTTGTCCACATAATGATTAACCATTTCACTGTAGAAGAACATCTGGGATGTTTATAGTGTGGGCTATCATGGGTAAAGCTGCTACAAAAATTTATGTACAGATTTTCATTTCTCTGAAATAAATGCTGCAATGTGCAATGGCTGTGTCATGTGGTAGTTGCGTGTATGACTTTTCCAAAACCTGCCAACCTGTTTTGCAGAGAACACCTACCATGTTACATTCTATTCCATTCCCAGTAGCGTTGTGTGAGTGATGCAGGTTCTCTGACTTTCATGTCACTATTTTTTTTTTTTTTTTGAAACAGAGTCTTGCTCTGTTGCTTTAGTTGGAGTGCAGTGACATGATTTCAGATCACTGCAACCTCCACCTCCTGGGCTCAAGTGATTCTCATGCTTCAGCCTCCCAAGTAGCTGGGATTACAGGTGTGCACCACCAAGCCTGGCTAATTTTTGTATTTTTAGTAGAAATAGGGTTTCACCATGATGCCCAGGGTGGTCTCGAGCTCCTGACCTCAGGTGATCTGCCCGCCTTGGCCTCCCAAAGTACTAGGATTACAGGCATGACCCACTGTGCCTGGCCTTTTTTAAACTGTAGCCATTCTTATAGGTATGTAGTGCTATCTGATTTAGGTTTTAATTTTCATGGTTCAAATGGCTAATGATGTTGAATATCATTGCATATGCTTATTCACAGTTTGCATGTCCTCTTCATTTATATGTTTTTTTGCGTCTTTGATGGGGTTCAAGACAGAATACCCCAAAATACGGCACCTTGGCCTTTGTGAAAACAGCAGAAACAGGAAAGTCTCAATATTCTCCCCTGAAGCAGGACATAAAAGGATTCTCTGAACTTCCTTTTTGAATTAGCTCATAAAACCTTTATTCCAGAACTTCCCTCCTTACACCTGGAAGAAAGGAACTTTTTTTTTTTTTTTTTTTTTTCTGATATGGTGTCTCTCACTCTGTCACCCAGGCTGGAGCGCGATGGTGCAATCTTGGCTTACTGCAACCTTTGCCTCCCAGGTTCAAGTAATTCTCCTGCCTCAGCCTCCCAAGTAGCTGGGATTACAGACACCCACCAGCATGCCTAGCTGATTTTTGTATTTTTAGTGGAGACAGAGTTTCACCATGTTGGCCAAGCTGGTCTCAAACTCCTGACCTCAAGTGATCTGCCCGCCTTGGCCTCTCAAAGTCCTGGGATTACGGGCATGAGCCACCATACTCAGCCAGAAAGGAACATTCTTATCCTTAAAGACATAGAGATACCAAGAAGAATCTGAGCAAGTAGACCTTGCTAAGTTCCCCCCAGTTTATTACCATTGAATTATATCCCCTTTAGCCAATCATGTTTCTACACAACTATCCACTATTCATCAAGCCTTGCATAAAAATGTGCAGGTTTTTCCTGTTTCTTTAAGTATTCATTTCTAAAGTCATCGATGTCGGGTAAAACTTAAATAAATTTGTAGGCTTTTCTTTTGTTAACCTATCTTTTGTGTAGAAGTCTTATCCATAAATCTTTCAATGGGTGAAGAAAAAAATATTACTTCTTCTCCCCAGTAGTTTTGGGGACTCTAGATGGGACAACTGAGATACCCCACCCACTCTGGAGCATGCTAATGAGATCCTTAGATAACTGATGAGAAATGCATTGCTACAGTTTGAATGTTGGTCCCCTCTGAAACTCATGTGAAACTTAATCTCTAATGTGGCAAAACTAAGAGGTAGGGCCTTTAAGAGGCAACTGGGTCATGAAGGCTCTGCCCTCCTGTATAGATTAATTTATTCATGGGTTGGTGGGTTAATGGATGAATGGGTCATCACTGCAGCAAGACTGGTGGGTTTATAAGAAGAGACAGAGACCTAAGCTACTGCAGTCAGCCCTTTACCATGTGCTATCCTGAGCTTCCTCAGGACTCTGCTGAGAGTCCCCATCAGCAAGAAGGTCCTCTCCAGATACTGCCCCTCAACCCTGGACTTCTCAGCCTCTATAACTGTAAGAAATACATTTCATTTCTTTATAGATTACCCAGTTTCAGCTATTATGTCACAAGCAAAAGAAAATGAACTAAGACACTTATCAAAGGTAAACATTTTTACCAAGATCAGCTCTCCAAGATCTCTGTCTGCAGTGCCCAATTGAGACAAGAAACTAAAATCTTCTCCTTTTCCCTTTCATTCTAAATTCAGATTAACATGAGAAAACCATGTGTTTCTACTGTTACTCTTGCATAAATCTGGTTTGGGGATATCTATTCGTTATTAATCTTTTCCGTCCCAGGGACAACAATTGCTCCCATCTGTCTTGTTATATGTCCTGAAAACTTGGCTTGGCTTTTCACTTTTTGGGGTGGTTAAGTTGTCAGCTTTTTGTGTGTAGGCAGCAGACTTCAGGTTGGAAGGCCCTGAGAATGTGGCTAGGGAGAAATGTGAGTGGCACCCCACTTGCAGCTAACAGACTGAGTATTTCCAGCTCTCAGGGTGTGGTTCTGTGTCTTTTATTATTTTGGATGTCCTTGATAGTGGTGGTGTATCTTGGGAGAGCTGCAGTTTTTAGCATCTTTTTTGAGTAAAACTCTTTGGTCGATATTTAAGTCATAAAAGGTTTTTTGGTGTTGGTTATGATAGAAATATTTGGTTTAAAAAAAGATGAAAAAAGAAGAAATTTAATACTTCAGGAATATTTGCTGCTTATCCTAGTTGAAACCTGGCAATAAGATATTTAAAATAACTTTTTAAGAGCTCTATAGTTACAAGTCATTTTAAACAGAAGCTGATATTTTTAAGTACTCTATGATTCTTTCTATTAGATTCTGCTTTTCACATTAGACCTTCTCAGTCAACTGGCATTCTTCTTTAGCCACTGCTAACTCCATGCCAGACCAACTCTGACCACATCTTTCTATTGGAACTTGAACTCTTGGGTTATGCTCTAAACTGGCTCCTCTAAGACCTCTTTTTTCTATTTTCTTCTGGTCTAGCCTCCTTCTCTTGCCACCTCCAAACTTGCGTTCAGTTTCTTTAAGTCCTTGATATGTCCCCCTTCAAATCCCTACTTCCTCTATCTCTCTACCTCTGTCTGGCTTTCTTCTATTCCAGCCCTCCAGTCACTTGAACTTTGGCCCCTTGCTCTCAAGAGACTCCAGCTTCCCCAAAAGCAACTATGTGAGGCTGAAAAGAAAACAAAAAAGAAAGTTAATTAGAAATAGACTGAATAAGGGCAGCAATAGATGTTTTGTCACAATCTCCACAAGATTGGCCTCTGATAATAAGCAAATATATCACAAAACTCCTTCTAGGAGAAAACTTGGATTCATTTTCTGTATTTTTGAAATGGAAATTTTCTACTGCCTTCTCCAAAACCTGATAGTTATCTTTTCAAAATACAAACTTCAAGGAGATTATCATCAGAAGGGAATGAAAAAGAAAAGTATTTGGAAACTGGGCAAATAAAAAGCATTGTCTTTCCCACCCATATTAGTACAAAGCTTTAGCCATTTCAGTAGGTAAATCTTGTTTCATCTACCAGAAACACAATTCAGATCAGATTTTTTTTTTTTTACAAACCACTGAGTTTTGTATTATCATACCTGGCACATGGATACCATTTTATAATAAATGCTATAACATTTTGCATCTATCTGCATCCTTATGTATGTTTATGTCTGCATGTACATCTGCATGTTATGTCTATGTGATTTTTTTTTTACTTCTAGATGATATTACCAGATTAATTTATAAAATCCCTTAAAAGAGATCTATTGCAATTGGCTCAGGGACAAATGAGTGCTTATATAATCTAAGTATTCCTAAAACTTTCAGAAAAATATAAGCTAATCCAAAACTTCTTTTCAAGTTTATATGCTTAGGGGGTAAATCTTTAAGAAATAAGATTACTTTAAAATTTTTGGTAAAGTTGAAAGAAAAGTGTATTCAGAATGGTTAACATTAGGCCAGGTGCAGTGGCTTACACTTGTAATCCCAGCACTTTGGGAGGCCAAAGCAGGTGAATCACCTGAGGTCAGGAGTTCGAGACCTGCCTGGCCAACATGGCAAAACCCCATCTCTACTAAAAATACAACACTTAGTTGGGCATGGTGGCAGGCCCCTGTAATCCCAGTTACTTGGGAGCCTGAGGCAGGGAGAATTGCTTGAACCTGGGAGGCAGAGATTGCAGTGTCCCAAGATCACACCTCTGTACTCCAGCCTGGGTGACAGAGTAAGACTCCATCTCAAAAAAAAAAAAAAAAAAGAGTGGTTGCCATTATGTATAATGCAGACATATTTCCCCCTAGGCTTAATAGTCAAACAAGATTGGAGATGTTTAAAATGATCAAACTGTAAATCCAGTTGAAGAGAAAAACGTACAAGTAAACTGAATTGCTGATGCATGACAATCTGGAAGAGAGAAAGACAGAACTATGTTTATCTTTCTTTAGTTTCTTTACTTCTGTAATATTTTTAATATTTGCCTGATTCATCAACAAAAGAAATAACTTCAGATGTGCTTTATTTAATTTCTTATACAATGTTCACAGGCAGTTCAAATATAATTGTTAAGTATGAGTTAATTAAGTGAATGTAAGTGGGATAAAGTTTATAAAAAAAAATTTCAACACTACAAGTATCGGCTGGCAGCCAAGATGGCCGAATAGGAACAGCTCCGGTCTACAGCTCCCAGTGTGAGCGACGCAGAAGACGGGTGATTTCTACATTTCCATCTGAGGTACTGGGTTCATCTCACTAGGGAGTGCCAGACAGTGGGTGCAGGACAGTGGGTGCAGCGCACTGTGTGCGAGCAGAAGCAGGGCGAGGCATTGCCTCACTCGGGAAGCACAAGGGGTCAGGGAGTTCCCTTTCCTAGTCAAAGAAAGGGGTGACAGACGGCACCCGGAGAAACAGGTCACTCCCACCATAATACTGCGCTTTTCCAACGGCGCACCAGGAGATTATATCTCGCACCTGGCTCGGAGGGTCCTACAACCACAGAGTCTTACTGATTGCTAGCACAGCAGTCTGAGATCAAACTGAAAGGTGGCAGCGAGTCTGGGGGAGGGGCACCCGCCATTGCCCAGGCTTGCTTAGGTAAACAAAGCAGCAGTGAAGCTCGAACTGGTTGGAGCCCACCACAGCTCAAGGAGGCCTGCCTGCCTCTGTAGGCTCCACCTCTGGGGGCAGGGCACAGACAAACAAAAAGACAGCAGTAACCTCTGCAGACTTAAATGTCCCTGTCTGACGGCTTTGAAGAGAACAGTGGTTCTCCCAGCATGCAGCTGGAGATCTGAGAACGAGCAGACTGCCTCCTCAAGTGGGTCCCTGACCCCTGACCCCTGAGCAGCCTAACTGGGAGGCACCCCCCAGTAGGGGCAGACTGACACCTCACATGGCTGGGTACTCCTCTGAGACAAAAATTCCAGAGGAACGATCAGACAGCAGCATTCACGGTTCACGAAAATCCGCTGTTCTGCAGCCACTGCTGCTGATACCCAGGCAAACAGGGTCTGGAGTGGACTTCTGGCAATCTCCAACAGACTTGCAGCTGAGGGTCCTGTCTGTAAGAAGGAAAACTAACAAACAAAAAGGACATCCACACCGAAAACCCATCTGTACATCACCATCATCAAAGACCAAAGTAGATAAAACCACAAAGACGGGGAAAAAACAGCAGAAAAACTGCAAACTCTAAAAAGCAGAGTGCCTCTCCTCCTCCAAAGGAATGCAGTTCCTCACCAGCAATGGAACAAAGCTGGACGGAGAATGACTTTCACGAGTTGAGAGAAGAAGGCTTCAGATGATCAAACTACTCCAAGCTACAGGAGGAAATTCAAACCAAAGGCAAAGAAGTTAAAAAATTTGAAAAAAATTTAGATGAATGTATAACTAGAATAACCAATAAAGAGAAGTGCTTAAAGGAGCTGATGGAGCTGAAAGCCAAGGCTCGAGAACTACTTGAAGAATGCAGAAGCCTCAGGAGCCGATGCAATCTACTGGAAGAAAGGGTATCAGCGATGGAAGATGAAAGGAATGAAATGAAGCAAGAAGGGAAGCTTAGAGAAAAAAGAATAAAAAGAAATGAACAAAGCCTCCAAGAAATATGGGACTATGTGAAAAGACCAAATCTATGTCTGATTGGTATACCTGAAAGTGATGAGGAGAATGAAACCAAGTTGGAAAACACTCTGCAGGATATTATCCAGGAGAACTTCCCCAATCTAGCAAGTCAGGCCAACATTCAGATTCAGGAAATACAGAGAACGCCACAAAGATATTCCTCGAGAAGAGCAACTCCAAGACACATAATTGTCAGATTCACCAAAATAGAAATGATGGAAAAAATGTTAAGGGCAGCCAGAGAGAAAGGTCGGGTTACCCAAAAAGGGAAGCCCATCAGACTAACAGCTGATCTCTCGGCAGAAACTCTAGGAGCCAGAAGAGAGTGGGGGCCAATATACAACATTCTCAAAGAAAAGAATTTTCAACCCATAGTTTCATATCCAGCCAAACTAAGCTTCATAAGTGAAAGAGAAATAAAATACTTTACAGACAAGCAATTGCTGAGAGATTTTGTCACCACCAGGCCTGCCCTAAAAGAGCTCCTGAAGGAAGCGCTAAACATGGAAAGGAAGAACCGGTACCAGCCACTGCAAAATCATGCCAAAATGTAAAGACCATCGAGACTAGGAAGAAACTGCATCAACTAACGAGCAAAATAACCAGCTAACATCATAATGACAGGATTAAATTCACACATAACAATATTAACTTTAAATGTAAATGGACTAAATGCTCCAATTAAAAGACACAGACTGGCAAATTCGATAAAGAGTCAAGAATCATCAGTGTGCTGTATTCAGGAAACCCATGTCACGTGCAGAGACACACATAGGCTCAAAATAAAAGGATGGAGGAAGATCTACCAAGCAAATGGAAAACAAAAAAGGCAAGGGTTGCAATCCTAGTCTCTGATAAAACAGACTTTAAACCAACAAAGATCAAAAGAGACAAAGAAGGCCATTACATAATGGTAAAGGGATCAATTCAACAAGAAGAGCTAACTATCCTAAATATAGATGCACCTAATAGAGGAGCATCCAGATTCATAAAGCAAGTCCTGAGTTACCTACAAAGAGACTTAGAATCCCACACAATAATAATGGGAGACTTTAACACCCCACCGTCAACATTAGACAGATCAATGAGACAGAAAGTTAACAAGGATATCCAGGAATTGAACCCAGCTCTGCACCAAGCAGACCTAATAGACATCTACAGAACTCTCCCCCCCAAATCAACAGAATATACATTTTTTTCAGCACCACACCACACCTATTCCAAAATTGACCACATACTTGGAAGTAAAGCTCTCCTCAGCAAATGTAAAAGAACAGAAATTATAACAAACTGTCTCTCAGACCACAGTGCAATCAAACTAGAACTCAGGATTAAGAAACTCACTCAAAACCGCTCAACTACATGGAAACTGAACAACCTGCTCCTGAATGACTATTGGGTACATAACGAAATGAAGGCAGAAATAAAGATGTTCTTTGAAACCAACGAGAACAAAGACACAACATACCACAATCTCTGGGACACATTCAAAGCAGTGCATAGAGGGAAATTTATAGCACTAAATGCTCACAAAATAAAGCAAGAAAGATCCAAAATTGACACCCTAACATCACAATTAAAAGAACTAGAAAAGCAAGAGCAAACACATTCAAAAGCTAGCAGAAGGCGAGAAATAACTAAAATCAGAGCAGAACTGAAGGAAATAGGACACAAAAAACCCTTCAAAAAATTAATGAATCCAGGAGCTGGTTTTTTGAAAGGATCCACAAAATTGATATACCACTAGCAAGACTAATAAAGAAGAAAAGAGAGAAGAATCAAATAGATGTAATAAAAAATGATAAAGGGGATATCACCACCGATCCCACAGATATAAAAACTACCATCAGAGAATACTACAAACACCTCTACACAAATAAACTAGAAAATCTAGAAGAAATGGATAAATTCCTCGACAAGTACACCATCCCAAGACTAAACCAGGAAGAAGTTGAATCTCTGAATAGACCAATAACAGGCTCTGAAATTGTGCCAATAATCAATAGCTTACCAACCAAAAAGAGACCTGGACCAGATGGGTTCACAGCCGAATTCTACCAGAGGTACAATGAGGAACTGGTACCATTCCTTCTGAAACAATTCCAATCAATAGAAAAATAGGGAATCTTTCCTAACTCATTTTATGAGGCCAGCATCATCCCAATACCAAAGCCGGGCAGAGACACAACCAAAAAAGAGAGTTTTAGACCAATATCCTTGATGAACATTGATGCAAAAATCCTCAGTAAAATACTGGTAAGCCACATCCAGCAGCACATCAAAAAGTTTATCCACCATGATCAAGTGGGCTTCATCCCTGGGTTGCAAGGCTGGCTCAATATACACAAATCAATAAATGTAATCCAGCATATAAACAGAACCAAAGACAAAAACCACATGATTATCTCAATAGATGCAGAAAAGGCCTTTGACAAAATTCAACAACCCTTCATGCTAAAAACTCTCAATAAATTAGGTATTGATGGGACGTATCTCAAAATAATAAGAGCTATCTATGACAAACCCACAGCCAATATCATACTGAATGGGCAAAAACTGGAAGCATTCCCTTTGAAAACTGGCACAAGACAGGGATGCCCTCTCTCACCACTCCTATTCAACATAGTGTTGGAAGTTCTGGCCAGGGCAATCAGGCAGGAGAAGGAAATAAAGGGTATTCAATTAGGAAAAGAGGAAGTCAGATTGTCCCTATTTGCAGATGACATGATTGTATATCTAGAAAACCCCAATGACTCAGCCCAAAATCTCCTTAAGCTGATAAGCAACTTCAGCAAAGTCTCAGGATACAAAATCAATGCACATAAATCAGAAGCATTCTTATACACCAATAACAGACAAACAGAGAGCCAAATCATGAGTGAACTTCCATTCACAATTGCCTCAAAGAGAGTAAAATACCTAGGAATCCAACTCACAAGGGATGTGAAGGACCTCTTCAAGGAGAACTACAAACCACTGCTCAAGGAAATAAAAGAGGATACAAACAAATGGAAGAATATTCCATGCTCATGGGTAGGAAGAATCAATATCGTGAAAATGGCCATACTGCCCAAGGTAATTTTTAGATTCAATGCTATCCCCATCAAGCTACCAATGACTTTCTTCACAGAATTGGAAAACACTACTTTAAAGTTCATATGGAACCAAAAAAGAGCCCGCATCGCCAAGTCAATCCTAAGCCAAAAGAACAAAGCTGGAGGCATCACGCTGACTATATTACAAGGCTACAGTAACCAAAACAGCATGGTACTGGTACCAAAACAGAGATATAGATCAATGGAACAGAACAGAGCCCTCAGAAATAACGCCACATATCTACAACTATCTGATCTTTGACAAACCTGAGTAAAACAAGCAATGGGGAAAGGATTCCCTACTTAATAAATGGTGCTGGGAAAACTGGCTAGCCGTATGTAGAAACCTGTAACTGGATCCCTTCCTTACACCTTACACAAAAATCAATTCAAGATGGATTAAAGACTTAAATGTTAGACCTAAAACCATAAAAACCCTAGAAGAAAACCTAGGCATTACCATTCAGGACATAGGCATGGGCAAGGACTTCATGTCTAAAACACAAAAAGCAATGGCTACAAAAGCCAAAATTGACAAATGGGATCTAATTAAACTAAAGAGCTTCTGCACAGCAAAAGAAACTACCATCAGAGTGAACAGGCAACCTACAAAATGGGAGAAAATTTTCCCAACCTACTCACCTGACAAAGGGCTAATATCCAGAATCTACAATGAACTCAAACAAATTTACAAGAAAAAAACAAACAACCCCATCAAAAAGTGCGAGAAGGACATGAACAGACACTTCTCAAAAGAAGACATTTATGCAGCCAAAAAACACATGAAAAAATGCTCACCATCACTGGCCATCAGAGAAATGCAAATCAAAACCACAATGAGATACCATTTCACACCAGTTAGAATGGCAATCATTAAAAAGTCAGGAAACAACAGGTGCTGGAGAGGATGTGGAGAAATAGGAACACTTTTACACTGTTGCTGGGACTGTAAACTAGTTCAACCATTGTGGAAGTCAGTGTGGTGATTCCTCAGGGATCTAGAACTAGAAATACCATTTGACCCAGCCATCCCATTACTGGGTATATACCCAAAGGACTATAAATCATGCTGCTATAAAGACACACGCACATGTATGTTTATTGAGGCATTATTCACAATAGCAAAGACTTGGAACCAACCCAAATGTCCAACAATGATAGACTGGATTAAGAAAATGTGGCACATATACATCATGGAATACTATGCAGCCATAAAAAATGATGAGTTCACGTCCTTTGTAGGGACGTGGATGAAATTGGAAATCATCATTCTCAGTAAACTATCACAAGAACAAAAAACCAAACACCGCATATTCTCACTCATAGGTAGGAATTGAACAATGAGCTCACATGGACACTGGAAGGGGAATATCACACTCTGGGGACTGTGGTGGGGTGGAGGGAGGACGGAGGGATAGCATTGGGAGATATACCTAATGCTAGATGATGATTTAGTGGGTGCAGCGCACCAGCATGTCACATGTATACATATGTAACTAACCTGCACAATGTGCACATGTACCCTAAAACCTAAAGTATAATAATAAAAAAAAAAAGTGGGTGAATCTAAATATATGTGACACATTATTTGATTCTCAGTACTTTGGAGACTTGGAAGATCTGACATTCTCTTGGTAAATTCTAAATACACAGTGTTTGATATTTTAGACAAAAACGCATGCCCAACAAAGCAAGTCTCTGTTTTTTATGTTGATTTTCAATTCAGTGAGTACAAAATTGTTAGAGATCTCTTAATAAATGTATACATACAGGTGAGTATATTTTAGGTTTTCTCCTAAACTTTAGGTAGAGGCACTACATCATTTATGTTTTCTTTTTAAATAGGTAACATTTATATTTGAAATGTATGCAAATGAAAATGTGTGTATTTTACAAAATACTTTAAGAGAGAAAAATCTATATTTTAATTAAAAAAACTCAGTAAAATATTTTTGGAGGCTATTATTAATTTGTGTAAGCTTTCTTTGAAATATTTTATTAAATATTTTAAATAGATTGATAAATTTTATTTTAGATTTAATTATCATTTGCCATGTAATTATCAAATTTTATTGGAAATATTAGACAATATAGAAATATAGAGTCACACAAGAAAAAATAGAACACTTAATTAACACTTAATATGAGAAAAATTATACATTCCTTAGATACAGGCTGATATAATTTCAAGATACTAATTTTTGCTATTAAAGAAATTAGCTTCATATGTAAAAATCTATAAATACTAATCATCTTTTTGTTACAAATGTAATATTCATGCTCTACGATCTGAATTTCGTATTTGCAGTCTGAAATTGTTTCCTATTTTCTAATTCGAAATAGTCTATTGTTTTTAATAATGACTCTTTAATGTCACCTCTGAAATAAATACTTGGTAATTGTAATCTTAAGAAATGCTATATTAGTTTTTTACTGTGAAGACATTTAGATTGGAACTTCTTTTTGCAACAGTCACTACTTCTAATTCCTAAAGAAGTTTGTTTATTCAGTATTTAAGAATAAAGAAAGAAAAAGCATTAAATGATTGTGGAAAATGAAATGTATATGACTTACTTGTGGTCATTGAAATGTCTTTGGCCAAGCCTCTTCTCCAGACTTTATCCAATGGTCCTTTATATTTAGAGATCCTCTACTTGCCCAAAATATTAACTATTTATAGTGATTGTACTTCCATGTGATTAAGAAGTTTTAAAACAAGAGTGCATGAACTTAACTCTCAGCTCTGACTCATCTGTGATATCCAGAAAATGGGGATAATATGACTGACCTGCTTCTAAGGCTTGCTATGTATGAGTATCAAATGGTTACCATATTTAAAGCAATTTGAAAAGTGCCTGGTATGTTTCAAGCACCAGTAAATACTAGTAATTAATGACTTTCTAATGCAATATACTTCTTTTATTAGTGGCTTTGTTTCTCCATCTTTTCATTTGGCAGTGATTTCCATGACAGTTGTTCGGGTGTAGTGCTCATCATACTGAATTAACACTATTGAATTGCTTTTCACTCTCACCTTCTAGTTTGCAAACTTTTTGAGGACAAATACTGTTTTCATATAACAATTTTTACAAGGTTTATATAATATTATATTAACCTTTATATTAATATGTCATATATTCATTATTGTGTTATATCTAATGGTATTTATTTATATCAATAATTATAACTATGATACTATTATAGATTAATATATACTACAAGGTATTACACAATAAGATTTTATAATGTTATAATGTTGTATGTTCTTATGTGTAAGAATACGTTATATTTAATATAATATTAGACATTATTACAAAATATATTATTGTATATTGTATGCATGTGATACTATAATGTTTTTACAGAACAATGGCTACTGACCCCTCTACGTGGGCTGATTCTAGAGTTTTCTTCTATGTTTATTCCCATTATCCAGCATGTTCTTTCCATCTTTCTCACTTCTAAAATGTCATTCCTTCAGACTTTCATTCACTCAACTAATATTTATTAAGTGGCTATTTTTTGTCAGGCACTGTCATTCTCTGTCATTGCATCCTGAGTATTTTATCACAATCCTCTCCAAAGTCTTACTCTTATTAATGTATCTAAAATATAATTCCTTAAGGGCAAAGATCAGGGTTCATATACTACACTGCCTAGCAGGGATGGAGGGGTGTGTGTGTGTGTGTGTGTGTGTGTGTGTGTGTATGAAATCTGACTGAATGACTAAATGAGTAATTTACTCTCAGTCAATATTGGATAAATAAATAAGGCAAGTCAGGACCCAGAATGTCAATAGAAAAATAATAGAGAGCTTGAAGGATTTTTCTTCTACAAATCATCATGTTTCTCATGAGACACGGCAGAACTAGTCCCATAGCCTCAGCCAAACTGGAGAAGACCAAGAGTTCAGTTTTCCTTGTGCCCGAGGAGAAAACTGGAAATCAGTGAAAAGCCCGATTGACTATTACAAAAGCAAATGTGAAGCTAAATATTCTTAATAAAACATTTCCTCATTTCCTTGTTCAAGCTCTGTCTAGTGACCTATAGGGTGATCTATACTGAATATATTTTTATCATGGTTTATCAAACTAGGGTTCTACAGAAGAATTTAAAAATTTGCATTTTTGTATAAAAGACAACCGGAAATGTTACCATAAGCACAGTGATAGGTTGTGCAGATGATCACGTTATAACAGAGTCCTGTCATGTGATGAAGTCCCATGATGTTTCACCTGCTGGTTTTATGAGGCCACATAATCACTCACAGGGACAGCATTTAACTTGTCATCTAGTGGGCGGCTTGTTAGCTGCCAGCAAGCTGTCACATCCCAACATCAAGCTGACAGCCCAGCTGCATATTTATACACGATGTTCCGTGGGATGGAGTGGAGTGAGATGGAGGAGAGTTAAGTATGCTAAATAAGACTTAAATCATTGAGTTAGAAGTTGCCAGACTTTGGAGCTCCAGTTCCTAGACCTAAGAGTCCTGAAGGGACAGGTACACCTCTGAGGGCTGATTGCACAGGCTCCTGAAGAGGACACTATGATGAAGACCACTGTGAGCCTTGCCTTACGACTTTGTGACTCTCGATTTTGTTTTGTGCTTTCCTGTATGGTGTGAATGTCAAATATATTGAAACAATGGCTGTCTAACTTTTACTAAATATCACCAAAGTTATTTGGTCATCCCAATAAGCTTATTGTAATGGAATTCTACTGGTAAAATCTGTGCCCTTTGCTAAGGTTTGATATATTTATTATTTTCCCAGATTCAAAGTTTTAGTTTTCAGCAGCTATAAATTCAGCTGAAAAGATCAGATAACACACACATACACACCTAGGAGTGGAATAGAGATCATGTTTTCCATAACTCCATGGTATGTGGATTTAACCTAATCTGTAAATATCGTATCTTCCTGAGTGTCTATTTTATCAACTAACCTAACATTTCAAGACTAGAAAGGCTTTGACTCATTATCTAACCCTACTTCTCATTTACACGAATGAAATCTCAATCCCAGTAGAGTTAAAGGACATGATCAAATGTTACCCAGTTTTCCTGTGGCAGAATTGAGATCAAAATTTATATCTTTTGGTTATCAGCTCAAAGATATTTAAAAGCCAAAACCTTACCTTATAAATAACGTCATGTTTAAGAGTATTAATGATGTCCCTCCTTTAGTAATAATAGTTTCTATCTGGTGGGATTGCTGAGTTGATCAAATTCAGGTGATGATCTTTGCACTCAAGGTATAATGATGTACTCAAGGTACAACTTATAATGATGATATAATAATACCACTTAAAACTCACTGGCATATAATGTCATTTAGAGCAAGAAAATTGATATGTTGGTACAACAGTGCCTATGAGCTGGGCCCTCAGTAAACGGCAAATGTCCATTGATTGAATGAATAAATGAATAAGGTGCCATATCTATCTACCTATATATTTATATTTACACTTATCCATGGTCTTGCCCAAAATCAGACAGAGTTAGGATGTTTGAAATTATACTGACTCAAAAAGATATATTCCTGAAAGCAATTTTAAAAAAGGGGCTCTATACGATCAGTATGCTTTGAAGGGCAATCTTAAAAATATAAAACCATAACCAGGATAGGACATATCTCATAGAAGCCAAGGGAAATCTCTGTATTAGTTTGAATGGTGGTCCCAAAAAGGTAGATCTACATATTAACTCCTGAGAACTGTAATGTGATCTCATTTGGAAAAAGGGTCTTTGCAGATGTAGTTAAACTCAGCTGAGCTTAATCCTGAGACGAGATCATTGTGGGTTAAGTAGGTGGGCCTTATATCCAATGACAAGTCTACTTATAAGAGACAGAAGAGAAGGTGTCCACAGAACAGAAGGCCACGTGAAGATGGATGCAAAGAGAGGATAGATGCAGCCACGAAGAATGATGGCGTGAAGATGGGAACAATAGACACTGGCATCTCCAAAAGTGGGGAGTGAGGGAGGGACTCAAACACCTTTTAGATACTTTGTTCATGAATTGGGTAATGGGTTCACTTGAAGCACAAACCTCAGCATCATGCAATATATCCATGTAACAAACAAGCACATCTGCTCCCTGAATCTAAAATATAAATACAAGAATGATGACCACCACCAGAAAGTGGAAGAGGCATAGAAGGATTCTTCCTGTAGTTTTCTGAGAGATTGCAGCCTTGCTGACACCATCATTTTGGACCTCAGTGAGAAAATAGATTTCTGCTATTTTAAGCCATTCATACGGTGGTAATTTATTATGTCAGCCACAGAAAGCGAATGTCATCTTCAAAGCCAAATAACAAACACAGTTGAAAAGAATAGAAAGCTCCACGCAGTCAATCAAAGAGAGTAAGGACCAGCAGTAGAGAGGGGACGCCCCTGACACACATGCAGAAGCCAACACCTTGACCAGACTATACTTGGGACCTGCCGTAAATCTGAAGAGCTGAGTTTGAAATTTCTGAGTCAAGCCCTGACTTTTGAAAGGGGCTAAGCCAACAATGTTCCTGCAGATAAAAATCTAGCAACTATAGTTTAACAATAAAAAGTTACTAACACACAATGAAAAAGCCACCACACCTGAGGGTCTGAAACAATTGTTTATTTAGACTTTGAAGGAATTAAGGTATAAGATACTAGTTAAAGCTATAAAATGAAGACAATGTCTAAGAAAATAAAAAGTAGAAACTAAAATAATAAATAAGGAACATGGAGCTCTGAAAAGCAAACACAAAGATAGGAAAAGAAAGAAACATTCATATATTAAAATTGTGCTATCTTAAATTTAAAACTCAATGGATGTGTTAAATGACAAATTGGACACTGTTCAGTGGAAACAAAGAACTCTAAATTGGGTCTGGAAAAAATAATAAGTAATTAGCAAAAAGAGAAATGAAGATAGAAAATATGAAAGTAGATAAGAGACTAATTTGATATCAGGTGAATATCTACTTTTTGGCTAAGTAAAAGTCCAGGAAGAGATAATAAGGTAAATAAAGCAAAAGTGTTATTTAAAGCAATAATAACTGAAATTTTTTTTACAACTTAAAACACGAGTGCAAAGATACAGAAAGCACAATGGATGCTTCAGGACAATCAAAAATAAATCCACTAGTAGATATATCCAGTAAAATTATAGAATATCAAAGGCAGAGAAAGAGAAGCAATAACTTAGAAACAGATCTATAATCATATGAAGATATAAATACCATGGAATAGCATGTCAGTGGCAAAATAATAATTTAATAATAGTCCTGAAAGAATTAGTCATTATGAAAAATTAATAAATTTTATTTTTACATTGTGCCATAACTTATAATAAAGCATTTTAAAGACATAACTATAAAAAAAAACCTGTTACTCTTTTAAAAGAAAATATACTATTTTTGCGAATTTGGGGGAGAGAAAAAGTTCTTAAACATGACTTAGCCTTAACCACAACCCAATTAAATACATTAAGTTTAAAACCTCTTCTCTTCACTAGGTACCATAGGGGAGATGAAAGAATAATTCCCCAGTTAAGAAAATATTTGCAATAATTGTTACTGAAACTGATACACACTATTCATTTGTGAATGTGTCACAATTATACTTAGTCATGTCCCTCAACAGTAAAAGGTATAAATGAATTTTGTCATACTTACAAATGAATAACACACACGAATGATAATTTTAAATATTAGATTTTTATTGTAATAACAAGATTATATACACAAATCCCAGTTAAGTGGTAACTTTCAGATTGTAACAAGTTGGGGATTAGGTTTTGAGAGGAATGCATTTATGATATTCAAGAAAAATTTAGTTCAATAAATGAATTCACCTATGAATGTTATTTTAACTCAAAGTCTTCAAATACAACAGGAGGTTTTACCATGTTGTCCAGGATGGTCTCAAACTCCTGTCCTCAAGGGATCTGCATACCTGGGCCTCCCAAAGTGCTGCGATTACAGGCGTGAACCACTGCACCTAACCCAAAAATCTATTTAAAGATTGGCACTAATATGAATTAGATTCCAGGAAGTCATCCCATCATATGTTGAAACTCTCAGGACAGTATTTCCATCGAGTATATGATTGTGTGCTGTTGTCCTGGTGATGCAGAATTTAAGTGATAAATCAACTACAGTGCTTCTCAGATGTACACACACACACACACACACACACACACAGATTAGCTGGTATTATTGATGCTTTAACAAGTAATATTGCCATTCTGGGCAACAACTCCATATTTCAGAAATCATTCCTCCAAATGTAAACTTAGGACATCAAACCACCTAATTCACACAGTTTAAAAAAAACTATCAACATATTTATGACTCACCTGGTCTCTCAATTTCTCTATCAGGAAAACTCAATTTGGTACAAAAAGAATAAGATAAAGGTAAATGATTCCAGGGCTGCAGAAAATAAGCAGGTATCATTTCTAGTGAATTCCCAAAAAGAGATACAGGACTTTTGAAGCTAAAGAAAACTTTAAAATGGATCAACTTGCAGTTTATTCTATTAAATTTTGAAATAATGACTTCTTGCTCTTTGGATGATGTTCTTCACTGACCTGGTACTCTACTGGCAGCCAGGAATAAAAGTCCTTTTGCCTGCCCTCTCTAATTTCCATAAAATATTCTTTTAAAATCAAGAGGAGTGTTTTGGAATCCCCAAGTAGGTTTTAGAAGTGCATTTGTTAGTTTACATAAGAGTTTTGTTTAGAAAGTGTAATCACCCACGTAATCGAATCAAAATAGCTATTTTATTTGTAACATTGAGATTTTTAGTGGGGAAAATCGCGAACTTGCATGGTTGAGCAGGTTTTGTCATTCTAGTGAAAAAAAAAAATGGAGACTGTACTCAAATGTGAGCAATCTTCATGTAGGGAGGATGCCACCAACCAGGGTAAGTCCAGCCATGGAGACTGATCTTCCCACATTAGCCTATGAACAACTGGAAGAAAGAGGTACCCTTCTTAAGCAGGTCAATTATCAGTTCTTACTTAGTGAGTGAATAAATGCAGATCAAACTAATGGAAAGAATGAAAGAAGAGAAAGAAAGAGAGGAAGGAAGGAAGCAAGAAAGAGAGGAAGGAAGGAAGCAAGAAAGAGAGGAAGGAAGGGCCGGGCACGGTGGCTTACGCCTGTAATCCCAGCACTTTGGGAGGCCGAGGCGGGCAGATCACGAGGTCAGGAGATCGAGACCATCCTAGCTAACACAGTGAAACTCACTTGTACTAAAAATACAAAAAATTAGCCCGGTGTGGTGTTGGGCGCCTGTAGTCCCAGCTACTTGGGAGGCTGAGGCAGGAGAATGGCGTGAACCTGCGAGGCAGAGCTTGCAGTGAGCCGAGATTGCACCACTGCACTCCAGCCTGGGTGACAGAGCGGGACTCCATCTCAAAAAAAAAAAAAAAAAAAGAAAGAAAGGAAGGAAGGAAGGAAGGAAGACAGGGAGGGAAGGAAGGAAGGGAGGGAGGGAGGAAGAGGGAGAAAGAGAGGGGGAGGTAGGGAGGAAGGGAGAGAGTCTGTGTCTTGCACCTAGTTGGGTTTAGACCCACTGTGATGGGATGGGACCCATGTTAGTGTCATAGTAAAATGCAGGAAGACAGACTTCTATCATCTTATGATTAAATGTGTCTTTTAATGGGCCTATGTGTCTGGGCTGTGACCATCACAATTGTTTTTCCAGTCTCAGAGCTTCTCCCTCAGCCCTCTTTGGTGAGAGAGGAAAGCTGGAGGGAGGTATAGTGGGAATAAAGCCTTTCTCCAGCTGGGATAAGGCTCTGGTTATGGCTCTGTCACCGGAGAGTAAGTTTTATTGTAAAGATCACTCTCTATGTGTTTCACAAAAGTTACTCTTCCTTCCAATGCCAGTTGGAGATCTCTCTTGACTGTTTCCTATAAGAGCTTAATGGTGTTCCTAGAAGTAAAGCCCCTAAAAGTGTTGGCCACAGATGAAGAGGTGTCCACACAGGAGTTTTGGACTCCCAGACTAGTCCACATTCAGATCCCAGCAATCCACCACATTGATTGTTTACGTGTTCCTACTACTGTCTGGCTCCCTTGGCTTCTGCTGCAGATAAGCACATCGTGGTTCTAACTATTTTTTTTTTCTCACTCCGTCACCCAGGGTGGAGTGCAGTGGTGCCATCTCTGTTCACTGCAACCTCCACCTCCCATGTTCAAGTGATTGTCCTGCTTCAGCCTCCCGAGTACCTGGTATTACAGTCACCTGCCACCACGCCTGGCTATTTTTTGTATTTTTAGTAGAGATGGGGTTTCACCATGTTGGCTAAGCTGGTCTCTAACTCCTGACCTCAGGTGATCTGCCTACCTTGACCTCCCAAGGTACTGGGATTACAGGAGTGAGCCACCGCACCCAGTAGGCTCTAACTCTTTGAACTCTCCTGCGCTTTCAGATTTCAGGATGGTGCTTTCCCATGCAACCTCACTTCTCTGATATGTCAAAGAAAAGTCACCCATTTTCAATTTGCTCAGCATTTTCTTGTTCTACAGATGTGGGTGATGTATTCCAAGCTTTTTGGATGTTCCAGCTGAAAGTGGAACAATAAAGAAATCCTGTGGGTGGCATATATGTAAAAAGATACATAGAACACAAGTACTGCAATTCACCAGTGGCTTCTGATAGGGGGGTTAGAAAAGCAATTGCAGTCAAATTTCCCTGCCTGATTAGCATTAATTTACTCACAATTTGAAGAAACAGCCATTAGCTTAGGAGTATCAGACTTTAGTAGCAGTAGGCCAAGTGACAATCATTGCCAACTTCTTCCCCTGCCAAGGTTTGGGATGCCTGCCTGGATAGAGTAGCACGCGATTGTTGGCCACTGTTTTAGCCACTGCCATCTGTCCTGTTTCCCATATAAATTCTCCCTCTTGCTGACAGATATACAAGGAATTCTGTAGGAGGCATTCCAAGGCAAGGGTGTTTTTGTCATTTAAGTCTGCTCAGGTCTCTGCCATGACTTATCCATGTCCCGATTTGCAAGGCAGCTTTCAATGTAGCTCCCTGTGAATCATTTTAGGTACTGGCTTATTTACTGCTTCCTGCTGCAGCCGGGGCTCACTCCGTGACTCTACTTAGTGTGATTCAAAAAATGGGTTTAACAGAGCATGCATGGTATCTTGGTATCATTGACCATATGACACTGTGGATAAAATAATCCATATATA